>NC_087359.1:48254761-53254761 GCF_030014295.1 Loxodonta africana
TGACAATCAAGAAGGGGTCAAAAGGAACTGGATGAGAAAAATGGAGAAAGAAAATTTCTGTATTAGGATGGTAACAACAGAAATGGAAAGGCAGTGAACAGATATAAATCAAATCAGTTGCCATTCAGTCAATTCCAACTCATGGTAACCCCACATGTATTAAAGCAGAACTGTGCTCCACAGTGTTTTCAGTGGCTGATTTTTCTGAAATAGATCAGCAGGCCTTTCTTCCGATGGGCCTCTGTTTAGACTTGAACAGCCAACCTTTTGGCTAACAGCTGAGCACGTTAACCATTTGTGCCACTCAGGGACTCCATGAAAAGCTATAAGTGACACTAAAAGATAAAAGTGGCAGGACTTAGTAAATCACTGGTATAAGAGATTTCAAGTCTGAGTGACTGACTAGAGACCAGAACAAAAAGAAGTCAGAGTCAGTTTGAGATAACGGTCTGCACCAGAGTTCATGATGCTGAAAGGACAATCAGAAAAGACATCTAAACTCAAAGTTAAGGAACTGATTTGGGAGCCACCTGCAAACATGACACCTGAAGCTACTCAAGTAAATCAGATTTCCAAAGTAGATGAATTTTCCCAGAAATCTCAGCGAAAAGAGAACACCACCAGCAATATCTAAGAATTTAAGGGGCGGGACCAAGAAGAGGTAACAATGAAGAAACAAAGTATCAATGAGATATACGGTAATAACCCACCTTCATCAAGAGCTGAATCCACATCTAGACTCCACGACTTAAACAACTACATCCATGGACCATCCATGGACGCCAATTCACCTCTGAGCTTCAGTTTCACCATTTAGAACATGTAGATAATAATGCTACGTGTATTAAGTTGCTATTTAACAAAAGAATACAATCCCTTACTTTACAAAACTTTAAAGTGAATAGTACTTCACAGTTTTCGAGTTACTTTTTAGCTTATTTAATGCCATAACCTGGGAGACAGAGCTTGTTTGTCTGAATTCTACAGCTGAGAAAACACAGCTAAAAAAGCTTAAGTTTCCCAGTTTTTATGTAGGAGAACTAGCATCGGAGCCAAGGTCTTCTTCAAGCAGTAAAATGGTAAAGAGCTCAGGCTCTAGACTCAAACTGCCTGGGTTGAAATCCAGCTCCACCATTTGGTAGCTGTGTGACCAGAAAAATTATTTAACCCATGTGTTGCAAACAAGACTCCTTGTCAAAATGATATTTATCTTCCTCAAGCAAGAACATGAAGTCCTAATGGTGCACTGGTTAAGCGCTGAGCTGCTAACCAAAAGCGTGGCAGTCTGAACCCACCAGCAGCTCCACCGGAGAAAGATATGTGGCAGTCTGCTCCCATAATGATTACAGCCTTGGAAACCCTATGAGGCACTTCTACTCAGTCCTACAGATTTGCTATGAGTCAGAATCCACTCCACGGCAACGGGTTTAGGTTTTTTTGTCTGTCTGTTTTAAGCAGGAATAAAGATCACAGAGAAATTCTGAGGTGAAGGGCCATATAAGATGGCTTTGATTTTCTCAATGAAGAAAATAATCTGCTAAGAGTAATGGCAGGGCAGTTTTCAGTTGTGCTCTGCAAATGTGCTGTTGGACCGCCACCCCCCCCCCGCCCGCCCCTACAATCTTCAACAGTAATAGGTTCTTCTGTTTTACATCTTGTGCTTCCTGATAATTTTGTTTGAGAGGTTCACCTAGTTTTACATTTTAAAATCACTGGATTACATTTATCTCTAATGTTTCTTCTAACTATCTGATTTTATTCTTTATCTTTGAATACCCACTTTCTCCCTCTTCCCCAAATATGTAAAAACTCCCCCTCTTCTGAGCCCTGCAGCATTTTGTTGGTGCCTCTTCTATGAAACTACACACACCTCAACAGAACACAAAAGTCCATTTTCTCAATCAGGCCTACGCTCCTTCAGAGTGTCACTTGTCATAGTAATCCTCAAATAACCCCAAGCACAATGTGAGCACTTAATATTTGTTAAATGTGCAGTGAATTTAATAACATAAATATATTAAAATCTTGGTGGGCTTTTAGGTTCCAGAGGTACCTAGGTATCACGGACATTTCACGGCTGTGTTATCGCCTGATGTTTACTCATCTCCATAGCGCTAAGCAATACACATTGATGGTGTTCCTATTAAGGAACATTCTGCTCAAGAAACATTTAAAAAGGGCACAAATATAAAAGAAGGAAAAAGGTTAATTTTTACAATATTTCCTATATATACGTTAAATGCATGTGAAAAAAGAAATACAACTTACCCTGATACAGCTGAAACAACAAAGCTTGGAACAATGAGGACACAGGCGTGCATCCCTCAACTTCTCCATACAAATGAAACATCGGAAAACCTCAGCAATGCTCTGACAATAATAAAAGATGTAGGTCCACCAGATTAGGCTACTGAATCAGAAGTAAAAAGCATACTTAGAATAATTCACTGAACATTTATATATTTCAGACTAATAACATCTCAGACTTTACTATATTCCACATCAGGGTTTGGTTAGTCAAGGTCCAGGGTATCCTAGAACATCTCCTGGAAAAAGTGCTTCCTTTTTTTTTTTGCAAGCTTCACAATAATTCTATTCTAAAGCAAGGATATAAAATGCAAACATAGATTCATGCATAAATATTTTCACTGAAACATTAATTATAACGGTAAAAATCTGGCTATGGCCCAAATGTCGAAACATCAGAGTACTGATTAAGTAAATTATGGCAGTTATACATGGACTATGATACAGTTACAAGTAATATTTCTCAAGTTATTTAATGACACATAAAAACACAGGAAAAAAGCAGCCTATATGACTGAATGCACAACACAACCGCCTTACTTATTCTGCAATTTTACCAAAGGGGATAAATGACTTACATAATTTCAAAAAAAAGAAAGCCCTTATCCTAAGGGCAGTGTACTCTGTTCGAGAAAGAAGCCAACTCATAGTGGAGAAACACAAATTTCTGCCCTGATGCTGCAACCAACTAGCTACTTATTTGAGCCTGAGATTCTGACCCTATCGAGAATTTTGGTGGCAGTTTTGAGGCTTTAAAAAGGAAAACAAAAAGTTATATAATCTGAAGAAACAGTATTATCTTTGCAAGCCTCAGACCAACGCAGGAAGTAACTTAAGTTATAAAAAGAAAACAGATATAATTAAATGCACTTTAATTACATTTTGGTTTTTTTTTTTTTGACATTTATTTTTACTCCACTCCAGGAACATTAAACCCTTCTATAACCAAGGTGAGTTCACAAACGCTTCATAATACTTTCACGTGAGAAATTAACAAGAAAATTACTCATGAATGCAATCATGACTCTGCAGGCCTGAAAAGAACCTGTGAGATTCAGATTCTGTAACTGGCTGCAGGGTGGACAATAAGACCGTTGGGTGAACTAGTCTCAAGTGGGCAGTCTACTGGCTTCAGAGCGCCTAGGCACAGAGTTGACGTTACTTAAAAACAAGGATTTAGTTATCTTTGTATTCGGAAGATTAAAAATGGGCAAGGTCTACATATAACTATGTTAGATAAACGGAATCTTAATATTTCTGGCCTTTTTTAAATATTCGAACCATTTGAAATCACTACTTAACTGGAGAGTCAGATATAAACAGAATAGTTTGCCCTAGAAACTACAAATTGGATAGTACGAATATATCCTCACTCAATCAAGGAAGGGCAGAAGAGTCTGCAAAATGTACCGCTGAGGTGGAAAGGTGATTATCCATTCGGAAGATTTGGATCCATGCATGAACTAGTACTCCCAAGAACCGGTGGCCAGTCCATCTGATGAATCTGCAATTTTGCTCTGCACAGGCTGTAGTTTGCCAATACCCTGTAGGGCTGAATACCAGCGCCAAGGCATCCTTGAAAACGCCAGGATACGCACCACCTGACTGCAGAAAGGTCTGAGCTTAAGGCATCCGGAGGGCTGCAGAACGAGTACCGCCCCTTCGCACCGGGCCAGCCCTCTCCTAAGCAGCAGCAGCGGGGTACACACTGGAATCCAGAACGCTCATCCGATGGCGGGGACAGACCAACCACCACCCTCCTCAAACCCCCTCACCTCCACGCTCTGTTCGTCCATTGCCTCCGGCTCTCGGTGGGGCCCTCGGCGACCCGCGGAGTCCGTGGTTTGACCTGTTAGGCACCGGCCCGAGGTCGCCAGGTCAGATCCGCCGCGGAGAACAGCCCGACGCCCACGTCAGGAGGCTCCTACGACCGCCTCAGCTGCGCGCCCCATAGCTCCGGGTTCGGCGCCGGCTACCCCCACTTCGCCATTTTTATTCGCGCGCCTGCCCCGGGGCGCAGGGGGAGGGCGAGCGGTAGCGACAGCTCCTTCTTTCTGGCTCAGCCGCCCGCCAGAGACAGCGAGTGAACCTCGGCCCACGTGACGCGGGCGCGCGCGTATCGAACCGCGGCTAGAGCATGGCGGCGCTAGTCTCAAGCGAAGAAATCGCCACAAGGAATTCGCAAACACCAACCGTAACCAGGGCAGCTGCAGGCGCGGCCGCACCGGGTGGAGCGGCGCGCTTGCGCACTAGCCGGTATGGGCGGGGAGGCGAAGAGAGGCGGGTGCTTAGTTCCCGCGGTTTGCGGACGCACACGAGAGTTGACGGCTAGCTGCTGCAGGGTTGCGTGCCTGGGCCCCAGGGCGCGGCCAGCCGGGGGCGTGGCAGTTTGTCGCGCCCCGCCCCCCAGAGGGGCGGTGCTCCGTGGGTCTCAAACTGTTGAGCGCCAAAGATGGGATCCAGCTGAAAAAATGAAGTGATGGAAAAACTCGCGGGCTCCGGAGCCACACCCCTAAATATTCGGATCCGTGATTCTAGGGTTGTGGGACCAGGAAATCCGGATTTTCAACCAACACTCCCGATGATTTAGCTGTAGGTGCTCTGTGGCTGCATTTTGAGAAACCCTGGGGCAGATTTGTAGCTAATGATCTTCTTTCTCTGGGACGCGAAGTCCTAAGGTTTTTAAGACTTCTGCCCCACCTACATGGAGCCCTGGTGGCGCAGTGGTAAGAGTACTAGGCTGGTAACTGATTTGAAAAGGTCTGTGATTTGAACCCACCAGCCGCTCTATGTGGTAGAAAGATGTGACAGTCTGCTTCCATGAAGGTTATATCCTTGGAAACCCCATGAGAGCAGTTCTACTCTGTCCTATAGGGTCATTGTGAATCGTAATGGACTCGACGGGCAATGGGTTTGGTTGGGCCCCACCTACTGCACCAAAAGAAGTTGGAAAGCACCAGATTCTGAAGCCTAAAGAGAGGTGTCCTTTCCCATCTGAAGAGGGTGTGGGGCCACAGACTGAAGATTTCAGACCCACACCCCACCGCACCCTTCAGATCTTGCGATTTGAGTTTAGCTGTCGCCATGGGAACTAAGGAAAAGGTGAAAAAGCTTTCCTGTAACTAGGGTCTGCTTTCTACAAATTTCTGGCAGAAGAAATGTTTAAAGATCGAAAGAATTGAAAGTGTGAGGCAAAGGGCATGAACTGAATTCTTAATTTTAAGCTAGTTTTCCTTTTCTGATTTGTTGCAAACATCTATTTATTACACTTAACCCAACCTAGAGTGCACATGTAGAAAATTAGCAATAATCTAGGAGGAAGTCATTGAATACCAGGCATTTTTAGTGGGCAGCAGCAATTTTTTTTTTTTAACCCTATGAGCCATGGACAAAGATATAATTTAGGAAGATTAATCGAGGATTGAAAACTTCTTTCACTGAAAATTACTTTTGGTCTTGGAACTAGAGCTGTTGGTTGTACAATATTGTGAATACACTATATGCCACTGACTTGTACATTAGAAATATGGAAACTGACACCCACAACTGACAAGTGGCAGATAAGTGCTCCTCCAAATTCAGTTTTTTGTTATTACGTGCCATGGAATTGGCTCCGACTCATAGCAACCTTATGTATAACAGAACAAAACATTGCCCCACCCTGTACCATCCTCGTTGCTATGTTTGAGCCACTGTGTCAATCCATCTCATTGAGGGTCTCGCTCTTTTTTTGCAACCCTCTACAACTCTTCTTCAGTCTTCCTTATTCATTCTCCAGCTTTCACATGCATATGATGCGATTGAAAATACCATGGCTTCGGTCAGGCGCACCTTAGTCTTCAGGGTGACACCTTTGCTCTTCAACACTTTGAAGAGGTCCTTTGCAGCAGATTTACCCAATGCAACGCGTCTTTTGATTCCTTGACTGCTGCTTCCATGGCTGTTGATTGTGGATCCAAGTAAAATGAAATCCTTGACAACTTCAATGAATAAGGAAGACCGAAGAAGAGCTGACACCTTTGAATTGTTGTGTTGGTGTTGGCGAAGAATACTGAATATACCATGGACTGCCAAAAGAACGAACAAATCTGTCTTGGAAGAAGTGTGGCCAGAATGCTCCTTAGAGGCAAGGATGGCGAGACTGCATCTGACATACTTTGGACATGTTGTCAGGAGGGATCAGTCCCTGGAGAAGGACATCATGCTTGGCAGAGTACAGGGTCAGCGGGAAAGAGGAAGACCCTCAACAGGATGGACTGACACAGTGGCTGCAACAATGAGCTCAAGCATAACAACGATTGAGGATGGCGCAGGACCGGGCAGTGTTTCGTTCTATTGTGCATAGGGTCACTATGAGTTGGAACTGACTCGACGGCACCTAACAACAACAACAACTTTACAAAGCTTGATGTCTTTCTCCTGCAATTGCGCCTTTGTAAACAAGACAAAGTCTCGCCTGCCTCACTTCTCAGGAGCTTTCTGGCTGTACTTCCTCCAAGACAGATTTTTTCATTTTTCTGACAGTCCATGGCATATTTGACATTCTTCACCAGTACCACAATTCGAATGTGTCAATTCTTCTTCGGTGTTCCTTTTTCATTGCCCACCTTTCGCGCACACGAGGCAACTGAAAATACCATGGCTTGGACACCTGTAAAAAGCTGAATTGGCTAAAGTTGTATAATAGATGTATTTACAACAACGACCAAAAAAAAAAAAAAATGGAGCTGCTGAGGCTGCTTATGTACAGCCAAAAACCTCATAGGATTTGGTTCCTTGGTTTGGAGGTTTAGAGTCATGGTTTCATGGGACATCCCAGTTAACTGGCCTAAGAAAATGTTTAGTGCTTCTGCTCTGACTCCTCCTTTATTGGGTAGTGCCTGGGATCTTAAAAGCTTGCAAGCTGCCATCCAAGGCACAATTGGTCTCTCTTCACTTGGAGCAACAGAGAAATGAGAGTCAGAAATAGGAGGATATAGAACATATGGCTAATTGCTTCTGTGAACAACTGCCCCTTTGCCATGAGGCCAGAAGTGCATGGTGCCCAGCTACCATTACTGAACATTCTGATCGAAAACTCCATAGAAGAATCCTGAACAAAATGGGGAAAACCCAGAACAGAATTTCAGATTCTCATGGACTCCAGACTTTCTGGAGCCATGCAGGGTAGATGAACCCCTGAAACTATTGCCCTGAGATAATCTTTAATCCGTAAAACAAAAATATCCCCTGACGTCATCTTAAAACCTAACAATAGTTTAGCTTAACTAGTAAAAAAGGTCTGCCTTTTTTAAGAACTATCTATATGGGATCAAATTGGTAACAGCAACTCAAAAGATTAGATGGGAACCTTAGGGGACAGTGACTCTCAGAAAAAGCAGGTGAGAATCGTTGCACAGCTTGAAGAATATTATCAGTGTCACTGAATTGTACATGTGGAAAGTGTTGAACTGGGGTACGTTTTGCTGTGTATATTCTCAACAACAACCAAATAAAATTTAGAAAATACCATGGCTTGCATCAGACACACCTCAGTCATCAGAATGACGTCTTTGCTTTGTCATACTTTAAAGGAGTCTTCTGCAGCAGATTTAGCCAACGTAATACGGTGTTTGATTTCTTGACTGCTGCTTCATGAGCACTGATTGTTGATCTGAGAAGAAATCCTCGACAAGTTCAATTTCTTTGCCATTTATCATCTATTATTAGCTTTCACATATTACAATAACATAGGATGAAGGACAACAAAGGTAGTATTGGAATACAACATGGACATTTTAATGTAGCATTTGAAAACAGCTCATGCTGCTCAACATTAGCAAGCAGAAGGAACAGGAAAAGAATAAACAAAAGTGAGGCTGTCACAGAGAAGCAAGCTTATTACATTAGTTAGGTTTCGTGGGAGACTATAAGACACGTATTGGGTGCCAACAGTCTCACCATAATGTAATCACATCTGCAATCAACATTTTAAAAAATGAAAACATATATATAGATATATGATACATAATATAAAACATAAATATTTTGTCTTTTATTTTGAAAGCATGCTCACTCACATTTTGACTAACTGACAGTACATAAAAGAGTCTTTTACAATAGGCCAGGACATCTGCATTATACATCTCGATCATATAAAAAGAAAACAGATGCAAAATAGTTTAAAGAGATTTTCTTGCCTAAAATTATAAGACTAAGTGGGAATATATTTTTTAAATCCATTTATTCCTCTTCCATCTTTCTGGCTGAGCTTTATTCAGATAATATCTGCCTTTCTTCTTACATTCTCCACTATTGTGAAAGGCATCACTATCCAGTCATTCACCCAAACCTCACCAGCCCCCTACCTCTAATCAGCAAGTGTTAATAAGACATTTCCTAAATTTCTCTGAAACTGATCTCTTCTCTGTTAGAGTTCCCTTTCCAAATCCATGCCTTCATAAGTCTGGCATGTGAGCTTTTAATTGCTTTTCTGCAGTTTCCTCTTCTTCAGTCAGTGGTAACAACTAGAAAAACAAATGACAAAATCTTTAGTTCGAAACCTTTAAAGACTGGTGAATTAATTTAATTAACTTTGACTTTGGCACACCAACAAATATTTCTATAAGCTTATACCATGTACTGATCACAAATTTAGAAAGGCAGGGGGAAAACAGACATTTGGCTATCTATACACAAGGTACTACAAAGTTTGAGTTTTCAAGGAACTTGCAATCAAGTTGAAGAAACAAGACCAAGAAATGAAACAATGTAAGGACTATAATTTGTTAACCAAAGAAATCATGTTTGAGTGCCACATTGTAAAAGTATTATGAAAACAAAAAAGAGATTGTGAATAAAAATTGTCTGGAAGTTTTCCCAGAGAAGCAGACACTTGGGCTAAATTTTGGAGGATAATTAAGATGCTTTCAGCTGCAAGTAATAACACAACTTAAAAGTGGCTTTAAGGAAGTTTATTATCATTGCACAGTAAATTCCGAAGAAGGGGAGATTCAGAGTTGGTTTATTCAGCAGCTCAACAAAGTAAGGCTTTGGTTTTTCCATCTTACAGCTCTGATATCCTTGATGGTGACTTTATCCTCAAGCTGACAGCAAAACGGCTCTAGCAGCGCTAGGCATCACATCTATACACAACATTCAAAGGAAGAAAAAGAACTTTCTCTTCCCAGCAGTAAGGAAACTCTCCCTAGTTACCCACTTCCAGACTTTCCATCCTTGCATGACATAGGGTTACAAGTCCATTCCTGAACCAATGTTGGTTAAAGGAAAATCCATTCCCCTTGCCAATCAGGTACATCCTTGGAGCTGAGGACGGAGTCTGCTTCACCTCAGGCATATGGCTGTGACAGAAAGCATGCATCTGAAGAAGTCAGTGCTCTGATAAGCAGCAAGGGAGAAGAGATTTTGAGAAAGCAAACAGCCAACAATATCCACTAAAAGTAGGTAGAAGCAAAAGCACAGAGAAAGAAGGGAAGTGGTAAGCAACTTTCACAGAGTACCAACAAACAGGCTGGCTAAAATAAAGGTTTATATGAGAAAATAACAGGAGCCACAAACTGAAGAGTCACTCGAGTAGTTACAAATCTGCCTAACTATATAGGTCATCTCTAAAGAGACTGCCAAATCTGGAACAACTCAGACCTACAGAATCAGAATCTCTAGGGCAGCACTGACCAAGAGAACTTTCCATGATGCTGAAAATATTCTACCCAGTTGGTACCAAAGGAACTAAAAAAAAAAAATCTTTTTTAATTGTACTTTAGATGAAGGTTTACAAAACAAACTAGCTTCTCATTAAACAGTTAGTACACATATGGTTTTATGACATTGGTTAACAACCCCACAATGTGTCAACACCCTCCCTTCTCAGTCTTGGGTTCCCTATTACCAGCTTTCCTGTCCCCTCCTGCCTTCCAGTCCTTGCCCCTGGGCTGGTGTGCCCCTTTAGTCTTGTTTTGATTTATGGGCCTATCTAATCTTTGGATGAAGGGTGAACCTCAGGAGTGACTACAAACTAAAAATTTTAAGTATTATAAAACTTTAATTTAATTTTAAATTTATATAGCCATATGTGAGGAGCCCTGGTGACACAGTGGTTAAGACCTTGGCTCCTAATCAAAAGGTCAGCAGTCTGAATCCACCAGCTGCTCCTTGGGAACTCTATGGCGCAGTTCTACTCTGTGCTATAGGGTCGCTATGAGTTGGAATCAACCAAAAAACAATGGGTTTGGAGTTTTAATAGCCATATGTGACTATTCGACAGCCCAGCTCTAGGTGAAGAGCTCAAGTACCTACATGATTCAGATATGCAAACAGTTTTGGCAACTACTAAACAAGCCCATATTTGACCAAAATGTTTGCATGGATAAAATGAAAGACAATCATATGCCTTTGTTGTTGTTGTTAGGTGCTGTCAAGTTGGTTCCAACTCATAGTGACCCTATGTACCACAGAACGAAACACTGCCCAGTCCTGTGCCATCCTTACAATTGTTGTTATGCCCAAGGCCATTGTTGCAGTGACTGTGTCATCCATCTCACTGAGGGTCTTTCTTTTTTTCTGCTGACCCTGTACTTTACCAAGCATGATGTCCTTCTCCAGGGACTGATACCTCCTGACAACATGTCCAAAGTGTATAAGATGCAGTCTCACCACCCTTGCTTCTAAGGAGCATTCTGGTTATACTTCTTCCAAGACATGTGCCTTACTACAACTCAAATATTTTCCTCTTCTACCCTTAAAAAAAGGAAATGGGATTATTCTGGCAAGAATTGTTTGTTCTCCATGAATCCATGTTGCTGCATGTAATTACAGTTCAAGAGTTTTCAGGCCATCTGTTCAATAAAACTTCAAAGAATTTTTCCAGAGATTAAGGTCAAGTTAACCATTCTAAAGTCTGTAGAACTGTTTTGTTTTGTTTCCCTTTACTCAAAGGTTTTGGAGTTCCAATGGAATACTACACAATTTTGAATGCTTTTATTTTCTATTTTTTGCTATATTTCTGTTTTGCTGTTTCTTGTTATTTTTTGGGGGGGGGTGGTTAGGTCCCATCATGGATTGAATTATGTTCCCCCAAAATTCATGTAAACTTGGCTAGGCCATGATTCCCAGTATTGTGCCGTCGTGCTCCATTTTGCGATCTGATGTAATTATGTGTTGTAAATCCTAGCCTCCATGCCTGTGGTTATGGCGCTATTTGGGAGTGAATTGTCCATTATGTTAGGAAACCTGGTGGTGTAGTGGTTAAGAGTTAGCCTGCTAACCAAAAGTTCGGCAGTTTGAATCTACCGGGCACTCTTTAGAAACCCTATGGGGCAGTTCTGCTCTGTCCTATAGGGTCACTATGAGTTGGAATCAACTTGACAGCAATGGGTTTGGTTTTTTTAGTTTGTCCATTATGTTAATGAGCCATGATTTAAAAAAAAAAAAAATGTTAATGAGCCATGATTAGGTTATGTTAATGAGGATTAGGGTAGGATACACCACTCTCGCTTGAGTCACACCTATCTTACAAGAGGTAAAAGGAGAGAGAAGTGAGCAGAGAGGAGGGACTTCCTACCACCAAGAAAGAAGAGCCAAGAGTGGAGCGGAGCATGTCCTTTGGACCCAGGATCCCTATGCTGAGAAATTCCTAGACCCAGGGGAAGACTGATGACAAGGACCTTCACCCAAAGCCAATAAAGAGAGAAAGCTTTTCCCTGGGGGTGGTGCTCTGAATTCGGACTCCTAGCCTCAGGAACTGTGTAATTACATATACTTCTGTAATTAAGTATACTTAAACATCAGTGTCTTCATATCAACTAAGAAAGATGAAGAAATCTGTGTGTATACCCTTGCTCACACCTCTTTCTCTGTTCTCACTGCCTTATTTATTATTTAATATTATCAATTCAGTGCTTCTCAAAATACATGTTCCTACCCTTCCACATGGAAAACCACTCTCATTAATAAAGATCGTTACAAGATAATACCCGAACAGTTTTACTTTCTGTTTACTTTCTCTTGTCTATAAACAAAGCACTATTTGCCCTAAGCACATTCATCCCTCTCTTGTTCTTCATGCTCCCAAAATAACTTTAAAGGACCTTTTGGTTATTTTAGAAAATTTCGGAGGCCTCAGCTCAATCTGGCCTTCGGCTTTCCTAACTATTCTCACAGGTCTGTCCCTGTGACTGATGTACACCTTTTTATACTTGATATTCCTTTACAAAGTCTATCTACCTTGAATGTCTTTTGAACTCTAGGCTCATAGAGCTGTTTGGTTATAGACATGGTTACATAATCCAAGACAGCACACCTCTTCATTAACCATGTCAAGACCACATGCTTGCCTTAAAGTAAGAGGAGAAAAGAGTATCAGCTACTATGCTTTAGGGAATCAAGAAAGTCTCATTTCTTTTCTCGTTTTTTTGTTCACTCAAGAAATATTTATTGATAGGTGCTATGGGAGATATAATAATGACTCAGGCACAGATACTACCCATAAGGAGCTTACGGTATAGTAGGGGAGACAGAACACATAAATAATATGGATACATGGTCAGAGCTATGTTTCTGTAAGATGACTCTAATATTGTGTATAAGGTAGGCTGGGGGGTGAGAAGAGAAGCTGAGAGGCTATTAAAATTACCAAGGTGAGGAGGAAAGAGATGTGAAAGATTGTTGAGGTAGAACTGACAGGACTTAGCTGGAGACTGGATGAGGGAAGTAAGAAAAAGGGAAGACAGAAGACTCAGACTTGTTGCATGAGTGAGTGATGACATGAACTGATACAATGGGGGTGTAGTTTGTGAAAAAAAGCACACAAAATTCTTCTGCACAGAAACGAAGTGCCTGGAATATACTAGGCACAATCAGAAAGAAATGGCTAATTATCCGGACCAGGAATGGAAGTACCTCAAAGTAAGCAGTCTTCCTCCTTCCTCTGTCTACCCCTCCCCCAAAATCTCCTTCACTGAAATGTCATAGTGCATAAAATTTACTGATTTAAGGCCTATTTCCAGGAATGCCCCCCTCGTAAGAATGAAAACGGAAATGCACTAAGTGATTCAACTCAATGAGTCATCACTTAAGGCCACTTTAGTATAAGTCACTGTACCTTCTGGTGGACTACCGGTATTAATCCCCCAGTCCCGTACTCTAACTTTACAGCTTACAGTCTAATAAGGTAGTAAAATACAGCCAGGTAATTCTAACTCTAGGCTGAACGTGTAAGTTATGTGCTATGATAAAGGTATAAAGTGCTCTAGGAACACATAAGAAACTCTCATTTCTATCTGTCAATTCAGCAAATTGACTGTAAAATTTCAAAATGCAAATTACTGAGCGTTTATCTTTCAGAGCAACACTCAGAATGAAAACTATGCAAATCCAACATATCAACTAAAAGTATTATCCACAATTGGAACCTTTATCCATTGCTAGTGGGAATGCAAAACGGTACAGCCGTTGCAAAAAACAGTAGGGCAGTTCTTCAGATAAGTAAAAATAGAAGTACAATACAACCCAGCAATTCCACTCCTAAGTATATACCCAAGAGATTTGAAAGCAGAGACTTGCACAGATGCTTATACACCAATATTCATTGCACCACTATTCACAATAGCCAAAAGGTAGAAACAACCTAAATGCCCATCAATGGATGAATAGACAAAATGTGGCAGATACAAACAATGGAATGCTACTCAGCCAGGAAGAAATGAAGTCTTGATAAACGAAGTCTTGAATGAAATAAGTCAATCACAAAAAGACAAATATCGTATGACCTCACTTATATAAAAAGACAAGAACAAGCAAATATATAGAGACCAAAGTTTATTAGTGGTTACTAGAGCTAGAGGTAGAGGGAACAGAGGGGTGTTTGTTTATGCAGCGCTTAGTTTCAGTTTAAGTACTGGAAAAATCACACTGATTAAGGGTAGAGTTACACAGGTGATTAATGTATTTGCTTTCAATAAGTTGTAAACCTGTAAAAAGTCGAACTGGCAAAAGTTGTGTGATAGATGTATTTATAATAACAACCAAAAAAAAAAAAAAAAAAGAGTAGCTGCTGAGGCTGCTTATGTACAACCAAATACCTCATGGGATTTCATTCCTTCATTGGGAGGCTTAAGGGTCATGGTTTCATGGGACGTTCCAATTAATTGGCCTCTGTTTAGTGTCTCTGTTCTACCTCCTCGTTCACTGCGTAGTACCTGGGGCTTTAAAAGCCTGCAAGAGCCCATCCAAGGTACAACAATCGGTCTCTATTCACCTGGAGCAACAGAGGAAGAAGAAGAATCAGGAATAGGAGGAGAAAATGGAATAGATGGCTAATTGTCTACATGAACAACTGCCCCTTTGCCATGAGACCAGAAGAACTGGAGGGTGCCCAGCTACCATTACTGAATATTTTGATCTAAGGTTCTATAGAAGACTCTGATCAAAAGGAGAAAAATACAGAATAGAATTATAAATTCTTACGGAATCCAGATTTTCTGGAGCCACTGAGGCTGGATGAATTCCCAGAACTATTGCCCTGAGATAGTCTTTAAAACTTAAACCAAAAATATCCTTTGAAGTCTTCTTAAAACCAAATCATAGATTAGCTAAACTAGTAAAAGATGTCTGCCTAGAGTAGTATGCTCTTCTAAGATCTATCTATATGCGATCAAACTGACAACAGCAACTTGAAAGATTAGATAGGAAACTTAGGGGGCAGTGAGTTTGTTAATGGAGGAGGAACAACTCTGAAAGGGAGGGTGAAAATGGTTGCACAACTTGAAGAATGTAATCAATGTCACTGAATTGTACATGTAGAAATTGTTGAATTGGTGTATGTTCTGTTGTATATATTCTCAACCACAACAAAAAAAAAAATAATATAAATCACTAAATAGTAGACAAGTGTTAACTTTGGTGAAGGGAAAGACAACATACAATATAGGGGAAGTCAGCACAACTTGACCAAGGCAAAGTCATGGAAGCTTCCTACATATTGAGACACCTTAAAGGACCAAGTTACTGGGACTGAGGGCTGGGGACCATGGTCTTAGGGGACATCCAGATCAATTGGCTTAACATATCTCATAAAGAAAATGTTCTACATCCCACTTTGTTGAGTAGCGTCTGAGGTCTTATAAAGCTTGTGAGTGGCCATCTAAGACACATCTATTGATCCCATCACCTCCAAAGCAAAAGAGACTAAAGAAAACCAAAGACACAAGAAAATATCAGTCCAAAGGATAGATGGACCACAGGAACCATAGCCTCCACCAGCCCGAGCCCAGGAGAACTAGATGGTACCTGGCTACCACTACTGACCCCTCTGACAGGGATCACAATAGATGGTCCCAGACAGAGCAGGAGAAAAAATGTAGAACAAAATTCAAAGTCACAAAGAAAGACCAGACTTACTGGTTTGACAGAGACTGGAGGAACCGAGACTATATCCCCCAGACACCTTGCTAACTCAGAACTGAAACCACTCCAGAAATCTACCTTTCAGCCAAAGATTAGACAGCCCTATAAAACAAATAATAACACATGTGAGGAACACACTTCTTAGTTCAATCAAGTGTATGAGACCAAATGGACTACACCTGCCCAAGAGCAAAGACAAGATGACAGGAAGGGACAAGAAAACCAGACGAACAGACACGGGTAAACTGAGGTAAAGAAGGAGAGTTCTGACACATTGCAAGGATTGTAATCAATGTCACAAAACAATCTGTGCATAAATTTTTGAATGAGAAACTAATTTGCTTTGTAATCTTTCACCTAAAGAACAATAAATAAATAGAAAAGAAATGGTAAAAAAATATACATATATTTAAAAAAATGAAAACTTTACCTCCAGCTCAATTAGCTTTCGTAGTTCTTGTATCATGGTCATAGTCTTATTCAAAGTAACACAAATGTGGTCCTTAGTCTTTTTCTGTTCAACAGCAATTGGTTTAAAGCGTGTATGCAAAGTCTGATATCGAGACTTTATTGCTGACAGTTCCTTCAAGAGTGTAACTGGATTTTTCTACAATAGAAAAAAAGTTAATATATATTAGCTCGTGAAAGGAAAAGTAAATCTTTTAAGATATAAATATACACAGCATATTCTATCATCTGTTTAACCAACACTGCTGAGTATTTAATTACGAGAAAGTCTACGCAACTATGCACCAGAATATGGGAAATGGGGATGAAAGACAGACATATAAGACCTAGATCCTATTCTCAAGGACTTTATAGTCTAGGTACAGAAATAAACCACAAAAAAAATCAGCAGGGTTGTACAGCAAATAAGGCCACTTTAGACATACAACATTTGATGGATAGTTCAGTCATTAATCATACAGTATTTCTGAAATATAATTCTAAAGGCTATTTAGAAGATCATAAAAGGCATTTGAATTTGCTCTTAAAGAATACAAAAAACTTCAAAGCACTTATAAAATTCTTAAACACATTGTTGTGGGTTGAATTATGTCCTTATAAAAGGGAAATTGAGGCACAGAGAACACAGTATGAATCCAGAGGCTGGAGTAATGGCTCTACAAGGCAAGAAATGCCAAGCAATGCAGCAATGTCCAGGAGTTAGGAGAGGGATACAGAACAAATTCTTCCCCAGAGCCTTCAGAAGGACTATGGCCTTACCAACAACTTGATTTTGGATTTGTAGCCTCCTGAACTGTGAGGGAATAAATTTCTGTTGTTTTAAGCCACAAACTAATACACGCAGTATCATGGGGACATAATATATACTATCCCCATGAGTATATACTAATACCATGTGTTACAGGGTATAACTACTCCATAGGGTTTTCTTGGCTGTAATCTTTAGGAAAGCAGTTCACCAGGCCTCTATTCCACAGAGCTGCTGGTGGGTTCGAACTGTTAACCTTTAGATTAGCACCTGATTGCAAACCATTTGCACTACCCAAGCACATTACATGTATTAATTAATTTTATCCTCTCTCAAACTGTAGACAGTAATATTTCCACTTTACAGATGAGGAAACTAAAGTACAAGAGGTTAACTGTCTTTCCTAAGATCATGATAGTAGTAAAAGGCAGAACTGGGATTTGAATTAGAACAGACTGCATTCAGGAAATCAACAGATACTTCAAACCAGGAAAAAAGAAAAGAAAAGTAGCAACATAAACATATTATTTAGAAATATAGAGGTAGGTCAAGAAGCTGAAATAAAGCAGTGGCCGCCTTGGGGGTGGGAGACTGTAAAGCAAAGCTTTATAGTTTCGTAGCTTTTCAAATTGTATATATATGAATTACTTTGGTAAAAAAATTAAAGTTGGGAGGAAAATTGGTGTGAGAGAAGAAAACAGCAAGTGTAAGGTGACAATGAATCACATAAGTATAAATGACTTTAGGTAACTGGACTAGAGCTCAGTAGTGAAGTGCCCAGAGACCAATGAATTTCCCAACAATAAATTTATACTGAAGAAAAATGAGGCAAGAACTAATCCTTGATAATCTCCCAAAATTAGGAAAAGGAAGAGTTGGAGAAATAAGCATAAAAAATAAACAGCAAGTGAGCTAAAAAAAAATATAAGAGTAGTATACAGTAAACCACATTACATGTTTTTGTGACACTAACTGGATCTAATAAGACTGATATGGAAGCAGTTGATTCAGGATAGCTTAAATGTCCCAATTATGGCTACACTGTGATCAGGACTTAGCACCATACCACAAAGGAAAAAACTATTACGCACATAGCCTAGAAAAATACTGATTTGTTTGAATGACTGGCTCCTTGGGAGCCACTATATTCTTTTATTGGTGTTTGGAAACTGTGCTGTACTCTATTTAATTCTGTGCCTACAACACTTTAATTCATTTTAGGGCTATGATTTATCATAAGTGGGTGATAAAAGGTCCTAAGTATACACAAGAAATGTTCTGCTAATGAAAGTGCTAGTGATGAGGGAAAAGTCAATACTCTTGAGCAAAAAGCTCAACTTAATTCTTTTGAAAGAAACAAAAGGAAAAATGCTGTTAGTTGTGCTACTAAACAGGGAAAATGCTGGTAAGATATAACAAAATTATCTTTCTGAAACAAATAAGGGAGAACATAGTAACAGGAACTTGTAGTCTATTTTATGTTTATATCTACATATATCCTAGTCAAAAAGGTTGACTTTTATGCTGAATAACTGATAGTCTCTCGATCAAAAATGGTAGCTAAATAAAATTCTATGTATGTACGTGGGAGTGAGAACACAGACACACAAACACACATTACAGTGCTTGACATATGGTAATGCTCAATGGATGTTTACCACCCTACCACCACGTAAAGGTATTAATGGTTACTTCCACTGGTTTTTTATTTTCCTGTTCCTTGATACACATATAATCATTAGCACTAATGTTGCACAGATCTATAAAGATTAAGATTATGGTTTTGCTCCCAAGTGTAATACACAAAAGGAGAAAAAAGAAGAGATTTTCTTGAAGTTACTGGATAAATGTTACAGGTATAATCACACAACAGAGCTATTACCAAAAAAATTGTAGAAGAGAAAAATGACTGTAGGTAGAACAAATATGAGAGACAGAAGGCAGAGGAAAAGTGGAAGCACCATATGAGATAGTCTTCCACGAAGTACTTGAAAGATACTGACTCAGTTGAGTACTCTGGCCAGCCATTAGGTGATCACTGGGCCAGAATTGGTTGGTTGCTGTTCAGTCAGAAAGAAGAGGAAAAGTCAAGTCAAGTCAGTTAAAGAGCTCAAACTGCACACTCATAGAATTCTGGCATTTTATAAAATAAACAGTAAAAACTGAACATTCATGTTTCCCAAATTTTATATAAAATGTCACTTTGACTCATACTTCCACCCAATCTAAAACTTTTTTCAATTTCATACAATTTTTTTTAAACTGTAAAATATATTGCTTGTCTGCTGGCAAATGCTACCAAAGATAAACATTAATTATTTAAGTGCTAAATTAATATTAACAGACAATCCTTAAAAATAATTTCCATTTAGCCTCATAGGCATATGTACTTGTAGTTATGATTTCATGGCATATTAACAGTTAACATTGCTAATCAACTAAACATAGAATAACTACATAATTTTAAGCAGAAATCACAGTTCATATCATACAATTAAATTAGTAGTATATCATCATCTTCCACAGAGAATATGATGAATGCCAGAACTTCTCTCCCCAAACTCAAGAATGACTGCCATAGAAAACCAAACCCAAACCCGTTCCCACAGACTAGATTCCGACTCATAGTGACCCTATAGGACAGAGTAAAACTGCCCCACAAGGTTTCCAAGGCTGTAATCTTAATGGAAGCAGGCTGCCACATCTTTCTCCTACAGAGGCTTGTCAGTCCAAACCACCAACCTTTTGTTAGCTGCCGAGCACTTAACCACTGTGCTACCAGGCCTTCTTTCTACTGCCCTAAAAAAGAGGTATTTATATTCTCTCTCAGAATTTCAGAGACTTCCACAGTGGTTTGCACCTCTGGACTCAATGATTCTCATTTTAAGGTTAAAAAAAAAAGCACCCACAAATTTCCCTGGCTGTGGATACAATATCTTTAGCATGCTATGACCAAGCTTTTAACACAACAATAAGATTTTAAGATCCTATAAACTTAGTACTTAATAATATAAATGTCTGCTATTCATTTAATACTGTTAGATATACCATCAAAAAATTTTACTATAAAATATTCGGTTAAAAAGACATTTGTTTTGCAGATTACCGCGCCAGCTGAATCCGGATGATTGTTCTTGATTTCATATTCCAGCCTATACAGAATGCAATCCAGATCAGAATCAGCTTTCTGGAACTAAAGATCAGCACAAATCATTATTCTGTGAACCAAAAGGCATATTAATAGCACTTTGACATATTAATAACACTATGATTATTCTTTCCTTTCCCTTTATATTTTTTAGGATGTTAATAATAAATATGAGACATATGCTCATTTTTAAAATGTAGAAATAAAAAAGCATACAAAACTTCTGTCATCCATAATCCCTATCCTCTAGTAAAAATTAAAAAAAAAACTGCCTAATCTTTTGAAATAATATATTCCAGTCATTTCTTTATGAATCACTCTTACATTTTGAGCTAAAATTAAGATACTAAGTAGCCACTCTTATATGTCAATACGAAAAACTAATAATGACTTCATGAATTCCCTAGGGTCGGGTGACAGTCAGACAGTGTTTTTTCTACCTCTGACAGGAAATATGTTTTCAAGTCAAAACACAGAACAAGTTGATTTTCAGGGGTACTCACTGTTACCATTATTTACAATCCCATTAACCAAAAGAGCTACATACATATGCCACAGAGACCAAAATTATGAGGGGTTTAGAGTCACAAATTATACAAGGAAAAAAAAAAGAACTACCTAAGGTAAATAACCCATAGCAGTCTAAATAATCCCAGTGTTGAACCTAGGTCCTAGGAGGGGACCTTGATCCGTAATAGACCTCTAAGGAAGAGGAAAAAAACAACTGCCACAAGCCATCAAGGATATAACTGAAATGGAGTAAAAAGCGACATGTTAAAATCAATATTTGGAATACAATGCAGTTATTGAACATGATGGTATACAAAGATTAACAACTACGCTGTGGAGGGCTTTCACTTTTAACTTTATATTTCTGTGGTACTTGTACTAAGTAGTTATTATTTGTTAAACACAGAAACTAATAGCACTGGGTATGGTACGACTCCTTTGTGTAAAATATGTGTACACATAGAAAAGTTAGAAAGGACATATATCTGAGTGTTTAAAGTGGCTTATTTCTAGTGTGGAATTACTGATAAATTATTCTTCATTGTTAGAAACTCTGCATCTCTGACATGGTCTTATACCACATAATACCTTGAATTTATCAGGGAAACAACTCTGGTCCTTAGGGATTATTACTGAAGGCAAACATGACTTCCTCAGAAATGGCCTCCCCTTCCTAGGCCTATGAACTTCAGCTCTGGACTAAACATTGCTTCTTAAGGATTTGAAGCCTTAGTGGGGAAGGTAGAAACCGAAAGGAAAAAAAACTGTAAATAGTAGTTCTCAGGTTTAATAAGAAACAATTCACAGATAACTTTGATTATGTAAACATTAAAGCAAGGGCCCTATTCTGGAACGCAGAGTAAAAGAAAATGGCTCTGAGAAGTTAAAATGCTTCTAAGGTCAGAAGCTATCATTGAACAGGATTTCAGAAATAGATGAACTAAAGATCCCATCAGCAATAACTTATCTCATCATTGCACTAAATTACAATGGAATACCTTGAAATTAATAAAATTCTACTTTTAAAACCAAAAATTTTTAGGGTAGATAAAGGAGGAAAGAGAAAGCCAGTTTTTATTTTAAAAATATTTTCCAAAAGTCAGTATCAGATTTCCATCTCTAACTGCAAGGGGTTGCTGTAAGCCAGAAAAATAAACGTTGAGTACTTAACTACAAACTGTGTTTAAAATGTTTTCCAAAAATGGAGGCTTATCATTTGTCATGTTGAACACTAATGACCAAAGACAAGACAAGTTGTAGGATGACATCAAGGACATCACACATGAAAAAAAGCAAAAGGTCATTAAAAAGATAGGAAAGAAAGAAAAGGCCAAAACTGATGTCAGAAGAAACTCTGAAACTTGCTCTTGAATGTAGAGTAGCTAAAGTAAATGGAAGAAATGAGGAAGTAAAAGAGCTGAACAGAAGATTTCAAAGAGTAGCTTGAGAAGACAAAGTATTACAATGACACATGCAAAGACGTGGAGTTAGAAAACCAAAAGGGAAGAACACGCTCGGCATTTCTCAAGCTGAAAGAACTGAAGAAAAAATTCAAGCCTTGAGTTGCAACATTGAAGGATTCTTGGGGAAAATATTGAATGACACAGGAAGCATCAAAAGATGATGGAAGGAATACACAGAATCACTGTACAAAAAAGAATTGTTGACATTAAAATATTTCAGGAGGGAGCATATGATCAAGAACCGATAGCTTTTAAGAAAGAAGTCCGAGCTGCACTGAAGGCATTTATGAAAAACAAGGCTTCAGGAATTGATGGAATACCAATTGAGATGTTTCAACAAACGATGCAATGCTGGAAGTACTCACTTGTCTATGCCAAGAAATGTGGAAGATAGCCACCTGGCCAAACAACTGGAAGAGATCTATATTTGTGCCGTTCCAAAGAAAGGATTTCCAACAGAATGCAGCAATTACTGAACAATATCATTAATATCACACACAAGTCAAATTCTACTGAAGATAATTCAAAAATGGTTGCAGCAGTAACATCAACAGAGAACTGCCAGGAATTCAAGCCCAATTCAAAAGAGGATAGGGAACAAGGGATATCATTGCTGCCCTAAGATGCATCTTGGCTGAGAGCAGAGAATACCAGAAAGATGTTTACCTGTGTTTTACTAACTATGCAAAGGCATTCAACTGTGTAGATCACAAGAAATTATGGATAATTGTGAAGAATGAGAATTTCAGAACACTTAACTGTGCTCATGAGGAATCTGCACAAAGGCCAAGAGGCGGTCTTTTGAACAAACGAAGGGATACTGCATAGTTTAACATCAGGAATGGTGTGTGTCAGGGTTGTATCATTCCACTATACTTATTCAATCTGTATGCTGAGCAAATAATCCAAGAAACTGGACGATAAGAAGATTGGGGCATCAGGATAGGAGGAAGACTCATTAACAATCTGAGATATGCAGATGACACAACCTTGCTTGCTGAAAGCAAAGAGGACTCGAAGCACTTACAGATGAAGATCAAAGACTACAGCCTTCAGTGTAGATTATGCCTCAACAAAAATCCTCATAACTGGATCAATAAGCAACATCATGATAAACGGAAAAAAATATTGAAATTGTCAAGGATTTCATTTTACTTAGATGCACAATCAATACTCATGGAAGCAGCAGATGAGAAATCAAATGATGTATTGCACTGGGCAAATTTGCTGGAAAAGACCTCTTTAAAGCGTTAAAAAGCAAAGGTGTCACTTTGAAGACTAAGATGCGCCTGACCCAAGACATTGTATTTCTGATTGCGTCATATGCACGTGAAAGTCGGACAATGAACAAGGAAGACTAAAGAATTGACGCCTTTGAATTATAGTGTTAGTGAGAATATTGAATATACCGTGGACTGCTAGAGAACGAACAAATCTGTCTCAGAAGAATTTCAGCCAGAATGCTCCTTAGAAGCAAGGATGGCAAGACTTTGTCTCATGTACTCTGGACATGCTATCAGGAAGGACCAGTCCCTGGAGAAGGACATCATGCTTGGGAGAGGGTCATCGAAAAAGAGGAAGACCCTTAAGGACATAGATTGACAAAGTGGCTGCAACAATGGGCTCAAACACAGCAACGACTGTGAGGATGGCACAGGACTGGACAGTGTTTCCTCCTGTTGTAGATAGGGTCTCTATGAGTTGGAATTCACTTGACAGCAATTTTTTTTTTTTAAGCCTGTTCATAGGAGCCCTGGTGGTTCAGTGGTTAAGACCTCAGCTGCTAACCAAAAAGGTCAGCAGTTCGAATCCACCAGCCACTCCTTAGAAATCCTATGGGGCAGTTCTACTCTGTCCTATAGGGTTGCTATGAGTTGGAACTGACTCGATATCAGGGGGTTTAGTTATGAAACAGCAATTCTTGAGCCCGTCTGTGTTTTTTAACTTAATATCTTAGTTCTGCTTATAGTTTAACTAGAATAATCCCACAGTCCTTTCAACAATGTCTTCTTTTCAAAAAGAGTGGTTTTGGCTACCACTTCCTGTGATACTTGTATTAATCATCAAATGGTACCAAAAAGAAGTGGTTCCTGCTTTTAAGTAACTTAAAATTAGTAAGATTCCAAAGTGTTCTCTTTCAATCAGTGGTAGGCAAGAGCCAGCTAAGTTTTCAAGATTTTTTGCAAGCCAGTTGTTAAACACAGCCATCATTAAAAACTAAATTACACAAATTTGCTATTTAATAAATCATTAAAAACTAAGATAATAAACCAAACCCGTTGCAGTCAAGTCGATTCTGACTCATGACACACACGTGTATCAGAGCAGACCTGTAGTCCATAGGATATTCAATGGTTGTAATCTTACAGAAGCAGATTGCCAGGCCTTTCTTCAGAGGTGCCACTGGGTGGATTCAAACCACCAACCTTTCAGTTAGGAGCCAAGCTCAAACCATTTGCACCACCAAGAGATACTACATATTCAAAAATCATCACATCCTAATCATTTTACTATTACCTATGTCCTTGAGGTTATTTACGTCTATTGTATCTGTACAGTAGAAATACTGTATAACGGTGTGCTACTATGGGTTTCCTCCCAACTCTACTTGCAATGGCATCATGCTGGTAGCTTTAAATTGACCGGAGGGGAAGTTTTTACACCATGGAAATTGGCTAGGGAATAAGCAGGTGACTAAAAAGGAAAAAGGATATCAATGTAATGTTTAGAGAGAGAAAAACAATTTTAAGATTCTCTGATCTGAACCCTTCACTTTACAAATGAGGAAATAAGCTAAGTTACTTGCCTCTAGCTCTATTTTCATTACACCAAGTATGTTATATAGTTAGACCAAAGTTATACATGACATCATGAAGCCCTGGTGGCACAACATTTAAGCATTTGGCTGCTAACCCACAGGCTGGTGATTCGAACCCACCCAGAAGCTCCACAGAAGACCTGGCAATCTGCTTCCATAAGAATTATAGCCAAAAAAAAAAAAACTCTATGTGGCAATTGTACTTTGTCACATGGGGTCAGTATGAGTTAAAAATCGGCTCAAGAGCACCTAACAATACATGACATCAAAGCAAATTAAGTCATATACATAGAATAAAAAAAGTAAATTCTTTACCTAAAATTAAATGTTTTTTTAAAGTTTTAATTCTAATATCAGTAAAATGTAAAGTTAGTCCATGAAAAATTCCTTCTGAACACAACCTGGTAGGATGGTACAGAAAAAGGAATTGGTATACTTCAGTTCTAGCCCTGGTATCACTAACCAAGCTCTGTGACCTTAGGTAAATTCCTCATCTCTCCGTGCAGAAGCAGAACAGTGGGATGCAGACCCCAAATTCCCATAAAGAGACCAGACTTAATGGTCTGACCCCAGAAGTTACGGCCTCCAGACCTTCTGTCGGACTAAGACAGGAACTATTCCCAAATCCAACTCTTCAGACAGGGATTGGACTGGACTATGGGATAGAAAATGATACTGGTGAAGAATGAGCTTCTTGGATCAAGTAGACACATGAGACTATGTTGGCATCTCCTGTCTGGAGGGGTGATGAGAAAGCAGAGGGGGTCAGAAGCTGGCCGAATGGACACGAAAATAGAGGGCCAAGGGAAGTAGTGAGCTGTCTCATCAGGGGGAGGGCAACTAGGAGTATATAACAAGGTGTATATAAATTTTTGTATGAGAGACTGACTTGATTTGTAAACTCTCACCTAAAGCACAATAAATTTTTTTTTTTAATTCCTCATCTCTTTGGGTGTCTCTTATTAAATGAGAAGAGGTGGAATCTAATGCCCTTTTCAACACTGAAATTTTATGATTCCAATTCACAGCAACCCTATAGGACAGAGTAGAACTGCCCCACAGGGTTTCCAAGGAGCAGCTAGTGGATTCAAGCTTCCCACCTTTTGGTTAGCAGCTGAGTTCTTAACCATTGCACCACTAAGGCTCCTATTCTTTCATTATACTACTACAAATAAACCCAAGTTTAATTTATCAAAATGTCAAAACTTGAAAAAGATTAATTGTTGCCTTCTAATAAATTAAAATAAATCTGACATTGGAGCCTCGGATTTCAATATTCATAATGAAAAGTAGATTCTATTTGTTTTCTTCCTAAGCAAAGATAACTGTTGATTCAGTGTCAGCTACATAGTTTCTGTAGTCTGCCCATCGTTCTTCCCAAACACTAAAACCCTATAAGCAATATTGCACTACTCAGAACTATTTATACAGCAGAGACAATATCGATAGGGTTCTAGGATCTGGTAATAAACAGGAAATTTTTTAGCTATAGGGTAGAAAATTTACCAACCAATTATGATGGTCTCCAAAACTCATTATCATCTGATTAAAGGAACAAATTGATACTGATATACTTCATTCCCAGCCCTCCCCAGCTATAAATTAGACTCCTGGAAGCCTTGTAAAACAGTGATGTTACTGTTTAATTAATGCTAGTAACCTATTTTTTTTTTAGGGGTATTAAAATATTAAAAATGAGTGCAATTCCACTCTGCACATACAGGGTCGCCATGAGTTGAATGGAGTCAGTGGCAACTAACAACAACAGTATAACCCCTGGTGCCAAAACCAGACAAGAACATAACAAGAAAATATTTTAAATGACACTGGTGGTTTTCTTTTCAAGCCCAAAACACAACTAAGTATTCTTATTTCAGAAACTACATAGTTTTCTCTCAAATCAAAAATAAGAATAAAACGGGAAAGTTTTATACCTGCCCTAAGAGTGACATATAAAATGTGCAATTTATCTGGGAAACTTCAATGGAAATGAATGTTAGAGCACACCAATTTATGTTCTACAAAGCGGACATCCGGTGAAGTGGACTGGGACTGTAAAGATACCGCACCTGTGGGAAAACGAATAGTTTAGGAAACATATTCGAGTTTAGAGCATAGCACATATTTTATAAGCATATAATATCCTATTGTACTAGTTTTTAATATGACCGGCCTAATGCTTTATGCGTGGAGACATTGGTGGTTCAGTGGTACAATTCTTGTCTTCCATGAGGGAGACCCAGGTTTGATTCCTTGCCAATGCACCTCATGCAGAACCACCACCTCTCTGTCAGAGGAGGCTTAGGTATTGCTTTGATCTGAACAGGTTTCAGTGGAACTTCCAGACTAAGACAGACTAAAAGAAAAGCCTGGTTTTCTACTGCCGAAAATCAGGTAGTGAATACCCTATGGTATTTGATCAGCAAGGGATCACGGGGATGGCACAAGACTGGGTATTTAGTTCTGTTGTGCATGGGCTCATCATGAGGTGGTAGGTGACTTGATGGCAGCTAAGAACAACAATTCTTTAAGTAGGGAGTCCCTGAGTATGCTAACTAAAAGGTTCGAACTAACAATAAAACCCTTGATACCAAAACCAGACAAGAACATAACAGGAAAATATTTTAAATGACACTGGTGATTTTTTTTAAAGCCCAAGACACAACTACTCTTTTAAATGTTTTCAGGTGATATTTATCTCAACGGGATCCTAGGTTATTTATTTTAATTGTGCTATAGCCATATAATGGACTATGGAGGCAGATTTTCATAATATATTGGATGAGCCTGATTTAGAAAAATAGTTATGGGTATACCAAAAAAAAAGAAAAAAGTCTAAAATCATTTTGGAAACCCTGGTAACACAGTGGTTAAGAGCTACAGCAGCTAACCAAAAGGTCGGCAGTTCAAATTTACCAGGTGTTCTTTGGAAACCTTGTGGGGCAGTTCTACTCTGTCCTATAGGGTCGCTATGAGACCGAATTGACTTGATGGCAACAGGTACCAACCGGTACAGGGTAAAATCAATTACAACATAGTTTTAACAGTCATGAAATTGTAGGTTTTTTTTCTGTTTTTATATATCTGTGTTCTAATTTACTACTACAATGAATATATATTTCAATGTATATATATTACATACATAACAACTATTTAAAGCAAATTTTTTAATAAGTTTAAGCGCATTCTTTACTAAGTCACTCTCCACTTAAAGATCACTGGGGCTTCCCAATGTCTGTAATTCCAACTCCTTAGCATGGTTTTTCAAAAGATGACATTAACACCTCTCTTG
Organism: Loxodonta africana; assembly: GCF_030014295.1. Taxonomy (NCBI): domain Eukaryota; kingdom Metazoa; phylum Chordata; class Mammalia; order Proboscidea; family Elephantidae; genus Loxodonta; species Loxodonta africana. Next base: position 48,282,917 of record NC_087359.1, read on the forward strand.
TTGCACTGAAGCTTCACATTTTACCTCAGCCACAACGGATTTCATGGCCTCAAATATGCCAGACTTTTTTAAAATCACTAATCTTTAAATGGAGCCCTGGTGGCATAATGGTTAAGCATTCAACTGCTAACCAAAAGGTTGGCAGTTTAAATCCACCAGGCACTCCTTGGAAACCCTACGGGGCGGTTCTACTCTGTCCTATAGGGTTGCTGTGAGTCGGAATTGACTATGGATAATGGGTTTGTTTGTTTGTTTGTTTGGAATTTCTAAATACTGCCTGGCAAACAGCATGCCCTCAAATATTATACTGTGTAATATACACAGAATAATATTGTGCAATATATTATGGCACATAATATATCGTATACCATGCAGATGTAGTATAATGATAAAATGTTGTTATCGTTAGGTGCCGTCGAGTCAGCTCCGACTCATAGCGACCCTATGCACAACACAACGAAACACTGCCCGGTCCTGCACCATCCTTGCAATCTTTGTTATGCTTGAGCTCATTGTTGCAGCCACTGTGTCAATCCACCTCGTTGAGGGTCTTTCTCTTTTCCGCTGACCCTGTACTTTGCCAAGCATGATGTCCTTCTCCAGAGACTGATCCCTCCTGACAACATGTCCAAAGTATGTAAGACGCAGTCTCGCCATCCTTGCTTCCAAGGAGCATTCTGGTTGCACTTCTTCTAAGACAGATTTGTTCCTCTTCTGGTAGTCCATGGTATATTCAATATTCTTTGCCAGCACCACAATTCAAAGACATCAATTCTTCTTCGGTCTTCCTTACTCATTGTTCAGCTTTCACATGCATATGATGCAATTGAAAATACCATGGCTTGGGTCAGGCACGCCTTAGTCCTCAAGGTGACATCTTTGCTCTTCAACACTTTAAAGAGGTCCTTTGCAGCAGACTTAACCAATGCAATGCATCTTTTGATTTCCTGACTGCTGCTTCCATGGCTGTTGATTGTGGATCCAAGTAAAATGAAATCCTTCACAACTTCAATCTTTTCTCCGTTTATCACGATGTTGCTCATTGGTCCAGTTGTGAGGATTTTTGTTTTCTTTATGTTGAGGTGTAATCCATACTGTGGTCTTTGATCTTCATTAGTAAGTGCTTCAAGTCCTCTTCACTTTCAGCAAGCAGGGTTGTGTCATCTGCATAACGCAGGTTGTTAATGAGTCTTCCTCCAATCCTGATGCCCTGTTCTTCATAAAGTCCAGCTTCTCGGATTATTGGCTCAGCATACAGACTGAATAGGTATGGCGAAAGAATACAACCCTGACGCACACCTTTCCTGACTTTAAACCAATCAGTATCCCCTTGTTCTGTCCAAACAACTGCCTCTTGATCTATGGAAAGGTTCCTCGTGAGCACAATTAAGCGTTCTGGAATTTCCATTCTTCGCAATGTTGTCCATAATTTGTTATGATCCACACAGTCGAATGCCTTTGCATAGTCAATAAAACACAGGTAAACATCCTTCTGGTATTCTCTGTTTTCAGCCAAGAACCATCTGACATCAGCAATGTTATCCCTGGTTCCACATCCTCTTCTGAAACCGGCCTGAATTTCTGGCAGGTCCCTGTCGATATACTGCTGCAGCCGTTTTTGAATGATCTTCAGCAAAATTTTGCTTGCGTGTAATATTAATGATATTGTTCTATAACTTCCACATTTGGTTGGATCACCTTTCTTGGGAATAGCCATAAATACGTATTATAAAATACATAAGATAAACCATCTTCAGAGTATGAAGTTAGAATATGCTCTCAAATATGCCAGAACAGCTACACTCCTAACTTACTTTAGAATGTGCACAAACTTGAAGCAAAAACTTAGAATAATCTTAAAGCTCAAGGGAGTACATCTTTGAAAGCAATTTTTCTTGCTTACACAGATACCGAAAAGGACATGAGACTCATGATATTTAATCACTTACTTTCCAGTCACTTCAACCTCTGAAAGGCAGATGTTCTTAATATGGGGTCTATTAACTATTTGGAAACCCTGGTGGCATAGTGGTTAAGAGCTACAGCTGCTAACCAAAGCGTCGGCAGTTTGAATCCGCCAGGGACTCCTTGGAAACTCTATGGGGCAGTTCTACTCCGTCCTACAGGGTTGCTATGAGTTGGAATCGACTCGGCGGAACTGGGTTTTTTTTTTTTTTTTTTTCCTTTTATTAGCTATTTGCAAATCCCTCCTAATAGCTGGCAGTTTTATGTGTCTGTACACATTTTTCTTCTCTAAAGAGCCACGGCCTAAAAAAATTTTTTAAAACCACAGCTTTAAAAGAAATATAATTTATGTCTTAGTGTCAATGACATGGTGACAAAGTAGGCTGCCAAATAAACTGAACCTTCTGAATTCCTAAAGAATGATGGCGGGGGTGAGGGGAGGGCTGGAAAATATTTAAGTACCAAGATATATTCTGTTTTTCTGTCATTCAAAAAAAAAAGTGTGAATGCTTTTGAAACCCAAGTGCTAAGCATGTTGTTGGGCACATAAAAGCCACCTAAGACAAATACAGCTCCCTCTCTTTTAAAACTTACCTGAATTTATGGGGAAAAAAATTAGAGTCTTCAGAGCCTTTGGTAATAAAATGAAAATTAAATGTCTAAGCAGGAAGTATCTAGGAAAGATTTTTAAAACTAGTAAAGCCATAAGTGCTGGGTCATCCTGAATCTAGACTAGGAGACAAATGAAATTACTAAAGAAAAGCGTTTTTCTCAAAATTTTAGTTCTATCTCTGGGTTGTTGTGTGCCATTGAGTCAATTCCAACTCACCGCAACACTAAAGGACAGAGCAGAACTGTCCCATACAGTTTCCTAAGCCGAAATCTTTACAGGAGCAGACTGCCAGGTATTTTCTCCCCGAAGAGCACCTAGTAGGTTCCAACCCCCTCCCTTTCAGTTAGCAACTGAGTCCTTAACTATCGCACCACCAAGGCTCCTTATCTTGGTAAAAAAAACCAAACTCATAGTCTTCTAGTTGATTCCGACTCATAGTGACCCAATAGGGCAATGTAGAACTGCCCCGTAGGGTTTCCAAGGCTGTAATCTTTACTTAGGAGCCCAGGTATGTCAGTGGTTAACCGCTGGGCTGCTAACCGAAAGGTCATTGGTTCAAATCCACCAGCCGCTCTGCAGGAGAAAGGTGTGGCAGTCTGCTTTCATAAAAGTTACAGCCTTGGAAACCCTGTGGGGAAGTTCTACTCTGTCCTATGGGGTCTCTGAGTCAGAATCCACTGGTAGGCAATAGGTTTGGAAATCTTAATGGAAGCAGACTGCCACATGTTTCCCCCTCAGAGGGGATGGTGGGTTCAAACCGCGACCTTCTAGTTAGCAGACTGGTGGGTTCAAACTGCTGCCTTCCAGTTAGCAGCTGGGTGCTTAACCGCTGCACCACCAGGGCTCCTTTACCCCTGGGTTAAAAAAAAAAAAAAAATCATTGCCATTGAGCGGATTCCCACTCATAGCGACCTATTTACAGGACGCAGCAGAACTGCCCCATAGGGTTTCTAAAGAGCGGCTCATGGATTCCAACTGCCAACCTTTTGGTTAGCAGCCAAGCTCTTGGTTAGCAGCCAAGCTCTTAACTACTGGGTGAAAACCCGTTGCCTTCCAGTCGATTCCAACTCATAGCGACCCTACAGGACAGAGTAGAACTGCCCCATAGGGTTTCCAAGGAGCACCTGGTAGATTCGAACTGCTGACCTTTTGGTTAGTACCAGTAGCTCTTAACCACTATGCCACTGGGTAGTAGGATATAATTTATTATTTTTCTTTTGTTAATCTGAATTTCTAAAAGTCTTCATAATAAATATGTTACTGATATTAAGGAAGGAATATTTTCAAAGTTAACTCCCCTGCCTCCTAATCGCCCAATATAAATATATCTACTATGTACTGGGAGCCCTGGTGGAGCAGTGGTTAAGAGCTACGGCTGCTAACCAAAACGTCAGCAGTTCAAGTCCACCAGCCGCTCCTTGGAAACCCTATGAGGCAGCTCTACTCTGTCCTATACAGTTGCCATAAGTTGTAATCAACTCTATGGCAATGAGTTTGGTTTTGGTTTACTATGTACTTGGCTAAGACACTATAGAAGACAAAGATTATATACATATCTGTTCAGACATACAATACTCTGTACTTTTTCTTCATATAGTTACTTCTGTGTCTTTCCTGCTGGTTCATTTTTAACTTTGCTTACTACAGTTCCTTATATACAAAGGGTACAAAAAAGTCAAAGCAAGTAGTTATTTGTTCAATAAATAAATAGATAAGGCATTACAGTCTAATGTGCTGTGTTAATAATGGTGTGAAACACATTCTGACAGGGCATTGGAAGTAAGGCTGCCAAACGAAATGCAGGGCATGTAGTTAAATTTGAATTTCAGATAACCAATGGAAAAAAACTGAGTATCAGTTAAGTCCCATATGGTATTTGGACATATTTATACTAAAAATTATCCATTGTTTACCTGAAATTCAAACCTAACTGGACATTCTGTATTTTTATTTACGAAATCTGGTAATCCTCATCTGATGGGTCTCTAAATGGTATCAAATTTAAGGTAAGAATGGGAAGTTGCACAGAAGCATCTGTTTACATGGTTTATCCTTGGTCACTCATTAACAGTCAGGAGAACACAATGTTTTGTATTACTTATGAGATAATATTACCATGTAACTTTACTGGTTAAGAATGGGTCAACCAACATACTAGCAAATTAACAGAATAAATTCTTAAATTCAAATAGCAGCCTAGATTAAACCAACACACTTCAAAATCATACGATGCCAAGAAACTCAGTAGCTTAAAAATATTCATTTATTCCAACGGATGTGCAGGTTGACTAGGTAGGTTCAGCCACTCCAGGCTGAGTTTGGTGGCTCTACTACTCACTGCAATTCTGTGGGTTGAAATGGAAAATAATCAAGTTTTGAAGAAAAATAGGAACAAAGTTATAGTAGATGATTTCAAGGCTTCCTACATAGCCACAATAATAATGCCAGTGTGGTACTGACATAAGGGAACAAAACAGAGTTCAAAAATAGACCCACACAAACATAAATTTGTTACAAAGGAGAGAAGGTAATTCAACCTTTCCACACTTGCTTTATATCATATACAAAAATTAACTCTTTTTGAAAGGGACAGAGTTCTAAATATAAAACCTAAATTTATAAATCCTCTAGAAGAAAACACAGAGGAAAATCTTTGTGACCCAGGCAAAGATTTCTTAGAAATAATAAACCATGTAAGAATAAAATGGATAAAGTGGACTTGATTTTTTTAATGAGAAGGCAAATAACAAACAGGGAGAAAATATTCATAAAACATAGGTCTGACAAAGAATTTGTATCCAGAATATATAAAGGATTCTTACAATGCAATAACAAAAAGACAAACCACTTTATTTAAAAACAGGCAAAAGATTTTAACAGGCATTTCAGCAAAGAAGATATACTAATGGCAAGTAAGCACAAGTTCAGTGTCCTTAGCCATTCAGGAAATTCAAATTAAAATCACAACGACGTATTTCCACACACCCATTGGAATGGCTTAAATTAAAAAGACTGACGATACTCAGTGCCGGAGAAGACGTGGACAAGCTGGAAAGCTAATACACAGCTTTGGGAATACGAAATAGTACAGTCACTTTGGAAAAGATTTCGACAGTTCCTTGTAAGATCAAGTACACATTTGCCATGCTTTTAAGATTCACCTGTGTTGTTGCATTTTCCAGTAGTTGGATTATTTTTATTGCCAAGTTGTGTTCCGTTGTTTGGAATATCACAAATTGTTTATCTAATCATTAGATTATGGATTTAGGTTGACCCAGCAATCACTCCTTGGTATCTACCCAAGAGAAATAGAAACATGATGTGCACAGAGATGTGAACTCTAATATTAACAGCAACTTTAATATTAATAATATTAATAGAACTCTAAAATAATAGGCAAAACTGAGAAACAACCCTAAATCCATAATTTGATGAATAAACAATTTGTGATATTTCGAACAATGGAACACAACTTGACAATAAAAATGATGCAACAATTCAAAAATGCAATGACATGGATGAATCTCAAAAGCATTTTGCCAAGTCCAAGAAGCCACACACGAAAGACTGCATACTGTATTATCCCATTTATATGTAATTTCAGAAAAGGCAAAACTTGAGATCAGTTGTAGGGGGGTTTTGAAGAGGAGGTTGACTGTAAAAGGATACAAGTGAACTTTTTTGGGATTATGAAAATGTTCCCTATCATTTACTGTGATGGTAGTTACATGACCATACACATTTTTCCAAACTCAACCAATTGTACACTTAAAATAAGTACTTTTATTGTATGTAAACTATATCTCAACAAAACTGATTATAAAAAAGTCATACATTGTTATATCTACAAAAAAAGAACTTTAAGACAAGCGTCCTTAAATTTTAAATTCAAGCACTTCCTTTACAATACACAAAATTAATACCAATTTAGGTTTGGGGCAAGTCATCATGGGAAATATATAGCAGAAACTGTTTTCATCACTTACTAATTCATGATACAATTCAAATAAAACCCAAGGTTTGCTAGAGCCTATCCAAATTTGCTAAAGAAGCAAATTATAAAGCACTACTCATTTAAGAAAGCCATAACAACTTTAAATATAAAAAGTATTCTCTCAGTTTGTCTCATAAGGCATTATTACAGTAGTGAGTTTGTATTAGTTAAAAGTGTGTTTTTTTTCCCCAAATTAGAACTTTTTTTTAAACATGTACTATTGGTAACAAAATTATACAGCGGTAAATTACTCACAGACACTGAAGAAAGACGTAAGGCAAGAATTAAAATTCTGGTGTGCATCCTGCTTTCAGATGCTTTGACAATACTATTGCACTGCTAGCTGTAAAGTACAGTAGTGCAATAAAGTCAGAGCATTCGTTAGCAGCAATAGGTGGGAAAGGAACACGAGAGCATCTAGCATCAGTTGAGGCTTCAATGCAAAAAGAATTAAAAGGAGGTTGCCATTTTGGACAGACAACATCCAAAACCTAGAACATTTATATCAATTTTAAAAACAAACAAACAAAAAACATATATATATCAATGTTAAAAAAAAAATCAACCTGATATCATTTTTGATGACTAATCTATCAATATGCAAACAAATATGCATAGATGTAGAAAGGAATTTTGTTAATATGTCCTAAGCCTTAGTAGCAATTAACATGGGTGTTTTTAATACTTTAGGATTATACTAACAAAACCTGTTATAATCACAATAAGGCAAAGTTGTGAAAAATATTTCTGTTCTGCTGAGATATGTTTTGTTAGCTCCTTCCAGGCAGCCACTGATTTACTGTCATATAAAACAAGTCCTTTGGATAAGAATATCAAAGAAAATAAATGAAAAGTAAAATAATTTCTCTCTTTGTATGCACCCAGCCCATTTCTCTGGAAGCTAAACTACAATGCAAAAAGCACTTACCATCTTTGGCTTTCTATCTCAAGAATTTACTGAAAATTATTATAATAAGGGAAGAGAATTCCTGTGAATCAATATGCCCTCAACAGGATACCAAGCCCTACCTAACTGAATACCATGGAAGAGGATTTTAAAATTTCAGTTAACTCTTAATTGTCAAGTATAGGAAAAAAGAACCTCATTTTCTTCAAATTTAGAAAAACCTGAGATAAATAATAATCAGGAAGCAAGTACCAGGTTTTCTTGGTTTCAAGCTAATTAACATCCTAACATTTAAGCTAGGAAGAATCCATTCAAAAGTCAGATGTAAGCCCAGAAATGAAAGCAGTATCACATTACACTACCTTTTGTGCACAATCTCTAGTGGTACCACATAAGAAGGGCACTAGACAAATACCACTCAATCAGTAAGTGAAGAAAAAAAAGTTAGAGAACAAAGATTACTGTCAAACCAAAACCAAACCCACTGCCATTGAGTTGACTCCAACTCATAGATGTAAGATTACCCTACAATGAGCTTAAACCCAAACCACCCCCATTAATAATGTTGACTGATGCAGAAATACATTCCCATTATTTTCCCCAACCTCCCTTTACATGGTCCAGTTCAACTACTTAGTTGGACTGTGAGCCTACTAAGTAATGAACTCAAATTCAGGACAGCTGGAACATTCAGTGTCTTGGCCTCAAATCCTGGGCCACACCATTCAAATATTAATATATTTCAACTCTGCTAGCCAAGGATCAGGCTTTAAAGACAAGTGTTTAAAAGACAAATTTTAACTTTCTAGATTGGAAGTTAAGACAAACCAAACAAATATAAAATATTTTTCTATTAAATAAGGGTACCATGTTATCTACAAAAGTAGAAGTACTTTCTTTTGAAAGTTAAATAGTATGCATTCTCTTTTCAATACTGGTTTCTCAGCCAATTAAGTAATGTAAAACCAAAGGATTGCACAGGAAATAATTTACTTTTAGGATCTTAGCAACTAAACTGGTTCACAGATAAAACATTTTCTTCTGAATGCACAAGGCTAATCTTCTGAAGATGAGATGCACTGTCTTTTACTATCCAGTCAATGCAAAACAGCAATTTTAAAAACCATTTTAAAGCTCAAATACAATTTTTAAACCTAATAATTATGGAGACAAACTAATAACTTGAAAGGAAAAAAAAAAAACTACTACTACTAGAATACTTGAGAGAAATTTAAGGAAAAATACCTGCTTTCTTCTTTTCCTCTCTTCAAAAATAATTTTTAAAACTATTCTGTCATTCAAACAGCACCTGAAAGTTGGAATCTAGCTACCTCATAATTTTCTAATACCTACTTTTTTTCAAGATGTTTACTTGTTTTCTCCTTAAAATAAAATTTGTTCAGTCTAAAGAAGTCCTATGAGAATACTGATTCTATTGCAAAGATCAGAGAAGATTTAACTTCAAAACTAAACAACCAACTTAAGGAGAAAACTGCTAAAAGCAGAAATTACTGTCATTTAGCATATTACAATTAAACAGAAATATTATCTGGAGGGAGGCATTCAGAATGCAGGGCAGGGAGGCAAGTTAGTCTTAACATTTATGCCTACTGTTACAACCAAACTACAATATTTAACCTGTTTTTCATTTGTTTCTTTTTTAAAAAGACAGTTGATGTTAAAAAGAAAACTCTGGACTAAAAGTTCACTATGAACAGGTTTGGAAAGCTGAGAATTTTCCTTCTTCTCTGCCATTTCTCTCCTTCCTCCTATCCCCACACCTCCCACCCACTACAATGAAAGTTAAAACACAAAATATGTTAGAAGCAACTAAAAGCCTTCAAGTCAATTTTTATATGTGAGGTATCCCAACTCATCAATACCTCAGAAGATAATATCAATAAGGTAATATCAAGGCCTCACATTTCTGGGATGGGAATGGGATAGATAAGGGTGATACTCTCAGTTTCTTCCATAATCGACACATGTCTTTTCCAAGTCAGGTGTCAGAGAGACCCAAGGTACAGCCTGGAGAGAGGAATACAGGCACAAATGATACCTAAGAAGCAATGCCAGGCAACTGCCAGGTGTGTGTGTGGCGCGGGGGGAGTGTAGGGATGGAGAAGAAAGAAGTTTGGGGCACTTTTATATCACCTTGTTATTTTCTTAAACAAACAAGAAAAGACAGGAGGTCAAATGACGAGTGCTTTCCTCCCAATTTTTTTTTTTTTTTTAAGGAAGCCAGCCCAATCCAAAAGATTGATGTGCCAGGAAAAAGTGGGGCTAAAGACAGAACGAGGGAACTGAGAGAAGAAAAAAGCGCGGGCGATCAAGCTGGTAGTCAAGGAATGGGAGAGAGGGGATAAAAAGGACAAGTGAGGGAAGGATCCCTAGAAGGGCAGCACCCCCCACCCCAGGCTTGGCGCCCTCGGGCAGGCCAAACTCGCCAGGTGCAACGGGGGAGTCGTTTACAATTCACCTCCGCCCCCTACTTTCACAAATGAATGAAACTGGGCAATTCCAGGGCAGAGTGCCTTCCTTGTCCCACTCCCGCCTGCCCAGGGAAGAAGCTCGTGTTTCAGATCCCCATCGCTCACACCCCTCCTTCACCCAAAGACTGCCACCTCCGGGACAAATAGAAAGACATTCAGGAGCTTCCTTATCTCTAGGAAGATGTGAACGCAAGTCTCGCGCATCCTTTCTCAGACTTCTTCAGCCCGCCTTCGAAAGCGTGAACGGTTCAGCCCAAAAGGGAGGTACCTCCTTCGGGTTATTTCCACCCCACCCTCCATCACCCTTTCTTGGAGTAGGAAAGACTTCTCCCCTTCTAGGGGGATTTAGGGGCCGTTCCAGTCACATATTTTTGGTGGAAATAGATAAAGCGCTGGGTGCACCAAATACAGTTTCTTTAAGGGCGGAAAGGTTAAGGGCAGGGAAAAAGGAGTTCCAAAGGCCCCTCACCCTCGGCATCTCCCGCCATTTCCCTCACGAGTTTCCCGGATGTAACCCCTTCCCCGCGGCGGTTAAGAGACCAGGCGGCGGCGACTCCCTTTAGTGCAGGAGGAGGTAACTCAAGTCTGGCCCAGCCTCCGCCGCCCAGACGTTCCGGCGACTCCAAGTTGGGTCCGACCTTCGAGGCCATGGGCGGGGGGGATAAAATACCCAGTAGATCTCCTTCACTTTGCACTCACCATCAGTTCCAGCTTATCGACCTCCGCCTCCATGTTGAATAGTTGACATTCCTCAGACCGCGGCGGCGCTTAAGCCACAAACCGTACAAGCACTGAAGGTCCCTATTGGACAGCTGTCACTCAACGTCTCACACTCATTGGCTGTCCAGTTTCACCGACGCCCGCCCATTGGAGACTGGGTAACGCCCCTCCGCATGAAACACATTTTTTTGTTGGGCAAAGACACAAAATGCCGCAGGAGGATTGGCTGCTGTACACTTTTTTTTCATTGGCTGTTTTCTCTTCGCCACTTTCAATTTCATAGTTAGGACTCCGCAGAGAAGACCTTGCGATTGGTGCATCGGAAGAAGCACCAGCCAATTACACAAAATCTTCCACAGACACCGTGGATGGCATGGACACGCCTTCTTTTCTCTTCGCTTCCCCGCCCGTTTCCTCCCGCCTTCCCCTTATTCATGCCGGGAGCGTCTCAACTCTGATTGGTCAGAACGTGGTGCTGTCTCAGCCAGTCACAAGCCAGGCTTTGCTTCTCTGTGAGCGAATCGTGGAAAGACCATGGCTACGATTGGTCCCTCCTTGACAAGGATTTAATTTTGAAAATTTCCCTGTGGCTTGGGAGAGACCGCAGCGGAGACTACATCTAATCCTCGGGCATTTAGACTAGTAAGTGCACGGAGATTCTTCCCTTGTTACCTGGGCTCATGTCTTCCGTACCTGGGCCTGTTTCTGCTTGTGTTCTTAGGGCTTAAGGAGGTGGGGGCTTTGGCCGTAATGAGAGGGGAGACAGAGCGGGAAAGGGGAGGTTTGAGGCTGGGAAGGAAATGCTCGGCCTGGCTTCACCCTAACCATATTTTGCTATTTAATTATCACTCCAGAAAATATGTTTTGGAGCAAGGCATCTGCCTTCCTTTTGCACATTCCTTTACATCTTTGGTACTTAAATTGTGGTCCATGGACCAGCAGCGTCGGCATCACTTGGGCCATTGTTTAAAAAGCAAGTTGTTGGGCTCCACCCAGACCTACTGAATCGGAATATGCATTTTAACAAGACCCACACCCCCAGTGATTATCATGCATATTAAAGCTTCACAGAAGCATTACCCTGTTCCTTAATTGGAGCACTGGTGGCGCAGTGGTTGAGAACTACGCGGAGCTACGGCCGCTCCTTGGAAATTCTATGGGGCAGCTCTGCTTTGCCCTACAGGGTCGCTATGAGTTGGAATCGACTCCATGGCAGCGTGTCGGGTTTTTTAATATGGTCTTAATATCCTCTGACGTTCCGTGAGAGTGTGGATTTTTAAAGTGTACCGTCTACTATGTGACTAACACCGTGTTGGGCGAGGCTCTAGGGAGCTGTAGTCTCATTAGATAGGAGCCCTGGTGCTTCAGTGGTTAAAGAGCTGGGCTGCTAACCGAAAGGTCGGCGATTTGAACCCACCAGCCGCTCCACAATAGAAGGCTGTGGCGTCAGCTTCCATAAAAATTTACAACCTTGGAAGCCCTATGGGACAGTTCTACCCTGTCCTACAGGGTCCTTATGAGTCAGAATCCACTCGATGGCAATGGGTTTTTGGGATAATCTATTTAGAGAAACAAAACTGGAACTAGAAAATAAAATTCTGCACAATCTGAAATGTAAAATTAAATATAAGCAAGTACTAGAAGTAGTTCTGTGGATGTTCGAGAAGGAACTAATTGAACTGGCAATGGAAATTGATTAACTGAAGGCTGTTTGGGTGGGGGGAGTGTGTAACAGACCTCCATAAAAATATGTTTCAGGAAGATGGTAATGAAAAGCAACTGTCATTTCCGTTGTTGCCTCAGCTTTGCAAGTATCCCTTGCCAAAGCACATTTCATATCACCAGGTAGAATTTTAATAGAAGCAGCAGTGCCAACTCCTGCAGACTGATTGTAATTCTTACTGTACTGCTTATTGCATCTTCCTGTTGGAAAATAGTTTGGGTCATCCTTTGACCGAATGAAGGTGTGGAATGACTCAACCTCCCTAAACAAGAGATTCCCAAAATTTACTTGAATTAAACCATATTTTTTAACTGAAAGACAGAACACTTGCTAGCTAACACTTGGCAGGAATTATTTCTTTCATTTATTTATTGAATAAAACATTGTTTAATACCTCCAGTGGCTCCACAGGAGAAAAGACCTGGCAGCCTGCTTGCATAAAGATTTCAGCCTAGAAAAATGTATGGGGCAGTTCTACTCTGTCCTGTAGAGGCGCTATGGGACTGCACACAACAACATATTCTAAGTGCTACCCATACCCATTGCCGTAGAGTGGATTCCGACTCAGAGGGACCCTATAGGACAGAGTACAACTGCCCCATAGGGTTTCCAAGGAGCACCTGGTGGATTCAGACTGCAGACCTTTTGGTTAGCAGATGTAACACTTAACCACGACGCCACCCGGATTTCCTCTAGGTGCTAGGGAAGCAAAGATAAAATAAAATTTATCCTACCCTGGAAAAGCTCACAGTCCAGCAGAGTGACAAACACACAAAAACTGCAATGCAATGTGATAAATATTATATTAAGGGTGTGTATAGAGTACAATAGAAGCATGAGAAAGATAACATTTCAGCCAGGATAAATTCTGTAAGACAGAGACTAAGTTGGTTTTGTTCACAGTTACATTCCAGCACCTAGTGCAGTGCTAGGTAGATATAAACACACAACAAATATCTGTCAGATAAAGTAACAGAATCTTGAAGGTTAGGTATAAATTGACCTAAAGGAGGATACCTCCAAACAAGGGGAACAACTGATAAGACCATAAAGAAAGTATGTGGTGTGTGGTATACCTGAAGTACAAACTATTAGTCACTAGGGGAAATGAGGCTGCAAAAAGCCTTTAGGGCTAGGTTGTGATAAGCTTTGACAGGCATGCTCAGGAATTTTATTTTTTATCCAGTAGATGATAAACCAAAAGTCACTAAAAAGGATGAAACCACCCAGAAAAATATGTAGAGTGAAAAGACCTGTGAGCTGATCATCAAACTCTGAGAGAAACCATGTGTAAGGGTTAGGTAGGTGGAGAAGGAAACAGAAAAGAAATGGTCAGAAAGGTAGAAAAGAGAAGTAAGAGACAGTGGAATCTATTGTACATACATATAATAATATATAAATATCCATACATTTATACATAAACATGTATTTATATATAAACATGTACAAAACATATATAACTCTATATGTATGCATATATATTTATACATGTTTATATATTTTTTTACATATATTTATATATTATATATTTATGTTGACAATGAGTTAGACTCAACTGTATGGCAACAAGCTTGGTTTTTTTATGTTGGTGAAGAATATTGAATATATGTATATATATATATATGTTTATGTTCGCAAAGAATATTGAATATACTGTTGACTACCAGAAGAATGAACAAATCAGTCTTGGTAGTACAGCCAGAATGTTGCTCAGAAGGGAGGATGGCGAGACTTCATCTCACATATTTTGGAAAAAGCAAGAGGGTCAAGGAAAAGAGGAAGACCCTCAATGAGATGGATTAACAGTGGCTGCAGCAATGGACTCAAACAAAGCAACGATTGTGAGGATGGTGCAAGGGGGGCAGTGCTTTGTTCTGCTGTACATAGGGTCGCTATGAGTCTGAACTGACTTGACAATCCCTAACATCAACACTTATACACTCACTCACAGCAAGAGAGCTTAAATATTGCAAATTAACAATTGGCGAATATCTAGGTGAATGGGTATGAGTGGTCATTATACTATTCCTGCAAATTTTCTGAAAGTTTGAAATTTTTCAAAATAAAAAAATGAAGGGAAATAGACTATAGTAGAAGACAAAAACAGGACTACCTAGAGGAAAGATAGTGAGGGCAACTGAAGTTAAAAACAGAAAGGAGAGGGAAGATGAGGAGAAAGGACAGAACAAATTAATCAGAGAAATGTTTCTGATTCATCCTCACATTGTGCCCAACCCTCTTTTTTATAACCCTCTATTCCTTTGGCTTCCATTCTCTCTTAATTCTCTTTTCTACCTTTCTGATCATTTCTTTTCCTTCTCCACCTACCCCTTAAACATGGTGTCTCTCAGAGTTCAGTGATCAGCTCACAAGTTTTTTCACTCTACATGTTTTTCTGGATGGTTTCTAGTGGCTTTTGCCTACTACCTATACACTTAGGATTCCAATATTTTTCTAGTATCTAGCATATTTCTCTAGCATCCTCTGAATTTCTAACTTTGAATAGTTAGATGTCCTCATATACCCTGCTATCACTCCTATAGTCAGGCCCTCATCATTGCTCGCCTAGATTGTTGCAGTAGTCTTCCAAGTGGTCTCTTTACCTCCAGTTTTGGCCCCAACAAATCCAACATCCACAATGCTTTGAGAGTAGTCTTTCCAAAATACAAATCTGAGCACAACACTCTCCTGCTTAAAGTCTGGTATTGTCTCTCCATTGCCTACCAGATGACTGGGTCCTCGCCCACCTTCTAGTTTCGTCTGTCACTGCTACTTACCCAAACTTTATACTGCAGCATATGTGTTAAAACCAAAAAACCAAACCCGTTGCTGTCAAGTCGATTCCGACCCATAGCGACCCTACAGGACAGAATAGAACTGTCCAATATGGTTTCCAAGGAGCACCTGGTGGAATCAGCTGCCAACCTTTTGGTTAGTAGCCATAGTTCATAACCACTACACCACCAGGGTTTCCAGCACTAGTGACCCCAAATTCTGTCTATGGATGCTCTCATATACCTTATTAATAACTATTTCCATGCCTTTACTCACGCTATTCACTCTGTTGGGATGAGTACTCCCCCACCCCACAGCCTAGCTCCTCCTTCAAAACTCAGTTTAGGCAAAATCTTTTCCAAAAATTTTCTCCAACCCTTGTGGAAGAATTACATTCCCTTCTTCTATTTCCCCATTAATAACCTGTGCATATTCCACCGTAACACATACCATATTGTATTAAAATTACTTGTTTACTTTCTGCTTACCTACCTCCTTAACTCTAAACTCTTATGAGGCAGAATGTATCTTATTCATCTTATCAACAGGGATCCAGAGTCCAGGACACACACACACACTCACACACACGAGGGAAAGAAGAAAATATGATTTAGTTTCTAGATTTTTTTCACTGAAAAATAATCTCCAAAATGACATACACTGGTTTGTGTAGAACTCTTTAGAGACCCGAATGCATAGGCACTGAAACAACCACCAGGGAAAGGCTAGAAGGAGATGGCCCAATTTCAGAATGGCGGTATTCTATTTTTTCAGCTAATAATAATTTTCAAAGTTTAAAAGTCAAATAATACCCTAAGGCTTATTATAATTCTTTAAAATAGCAATTCTAGGTCTCATCCCTCCATAATTCTGACTGCCATTCCCTAAAGGAACAATATCAACTCTTGTAATTGTTTCTTCTGGTAATTACCTCCACGTTTCTAAATAACACACATATTCTACCATTTTGTAATTTCTTTTTTTTCAATTTTAGACACTATATAAATTTAGACAACTACCGAGTTTTACTTTTTTTCTGTCTTCCCATTATACCCACATCACCATTTTTGGTTAAATCAAAACTCACCATTCAATGATATTATGTTACTATGATTATGTTTCTTTCCTTATAAAAGTTTTTTGCTGGCCATTTTTATATCCTTATTTTTCTAAGCGCTTATCACTAATTTGACCCCAACACAATAGAAGAACAGTAAAACTCCACTCAGAACGGTCAAACACACTGAGTAATTTATGTATTTCTTTTTTCCATAGAGACACTGTTCCTGAAGTCCTCTGTTCTCCTGCTCCAGTCTTTACCAGTTGTACTCTAAGTCAGGGATCAGCAAACTACTGTTCTTGTAGGGCTAATGAACTAAGAATGGTTTTTACCTTTTTCAATAGATGGGAAAAAATGAAACAATAAATATTTTGTGACATGTGAAATTTCAGAAATTCTCATATCAGACCATAAATCAAGTTTTATTGGAACACAGCCGTGCTCATTTGTTTAAATATTGTCTATGGCTGCTTGGTGTTACAAGGGCAAAGTTCAGTAGTTTCAACAGGTTCCATGTGGCCTGCAAAACCTAAAGTATTTACTATCTGGCCCTTTACAGAAAATGTTTGCTGTTCCTGTTGTAGGCCTACTACAAAGCTGTCTTCCTAGAATTTCCCTTCACCATCATCTTGGAAAATCCCATTGTTTATCTTTATTCTGCCTTCACACTTAACTGATAATTCGTCCAGATACAAAGTTCTATGATGGAAAACACTTTCCTTCAAAATTCCTTTGTTGTTGTTGGGGTTTGATGCCTTTTTTTTCCTCAGTCCTCGGTATGTAGATTGTTTGTTAGCTCTGGTAGCTTTTAGAATTTCTGTTCTTTATTCTCTAAATGATGCATACCTCTGTAGATCTTCTGGAATTCATGATACTGAGTATTCAGCTTGGAAATACAAATTCTTCAGTTCTGGGAAATGTTTTTTGTGTTGTGAATCTGATAAAATTCTCTCATCCTCTTCATTTTCTGTGTTCTTTTCTTCTAAAACTTTATCTTCCAGCTATTCTATCGCATTTTTTATTTCTATTTTTTCATTTCAAAAGAATGTTCTCATCCTTCTTGTTTCATGAGTGTATTTTCTGAAGATGTTACTTTTTTTGATGTTTTCTTCTGCTTCCTGCATTCTTTGCACTTCCTTTGAGCTTCTTTTCTCTCTTTATTTTGCTGTTTATGTTATAGACTTTCCTAAAATGATTGGTAATCTTTGGCTATCCATATGTTAAACCAAAAAAAACCAAACCCATTGCCGCTGAGTCAATTCCAACTCATAGCAACCCTATAGGACAGAGTAGAACTGCCCCATAGGATTTCCAAGGCTGTAATCTTTACAGAAGCAGACTGCCGCATCTTTCTCCATAATGGGTCAAGGGCTTGCCCATTTTGGGAGGGAGACCCCAAATACCAATATCTATAGGTCTTTTTTCTTGGGTCAGACAATTTTTCTGGAGAGAAATCTTTGTCTCCTGTATTAGGGGAGTGGGAGGCTTGAGGCAGGGTAGTAAACCTGATAGCCTGTGTTCTGGGAACTGAGCTGATACAGGGGACTAAAAGCGACTTTTTTAGCTCTGGGTCATTCCCTGTCTTCTGTATGGCAACACATGATCCTGCTGTGCTTGGTGCCCCAGAATCCAGAGCCTCCTGGTTCAACTTCTCAGAGAATAAGCTTGTCTGTCTTTACTGGGGAGGACACGGAAAAAGAACATGAAGGTGAGGCAGCTCCTTTCTGCAAGGACTGAGGACAGGATCCAGAGGTTTAGCTAATCCTTATGAAACTCTCAGTCAATCCTATTTTTAGCCCCACCTCAAACCTTCTAAGGTACTGAGTTGATTCCAACACATGGTGATCCCATGTGTGTCAGAGAGATAATGTGTTTCATAGGATTTTCAATGGCTGATTTTTCAGAAGTAGATCACCAGGTCTTTCTTTCCAAGTGCCTCTGGGTGGACTCAAACCTCCAACCTCCACGCAGCTAAGTGTTAACTGAGTATTTATCCATTTGCACCACCCAGGGACTCCTGGGTTCCTCTTGTTGTTGTGTGTTGTTGAGTTGACTTCAACTCATAGTGACCCAATAGGACAGAGCAGAACTGCCATAGAATTTCCTAGGCTGTAATCTTTACGGAAACAGATCGCTAGGTGTTTTCTCCCTCAGAGAAGCTGATGGGTTCAAACTACCAATCTTTTGGTTAGCCTTCAAGGGCTTATCAACTCTCAAATCTTCCCAGGGTTCTGGCAATTGGCTTGCTTCATTTTGGCTTCCCTGTCTCCAGTAGTTGGAAACCCTGGTGGCGTAGTGGTTAAGTGCTATCGCTGCTAACCAAGAAGTCAGCAGTTTGAATCCTCCAGGCACTCCTTAGAAACTCTATGGGGCAGTTCTACTCTGCCCTGTAGGGTCCCTATGAGTCAGAATCAACTCAACGGCAGTGGGTTTGGTTTTGAGTTTTTTGGTATCTCAGGCAGTTAAGCCTCAGCTTTCCTCTACTCTGTCAAGTCAGTTACCACTCGTTCATTCCTTTCCATTTTCCATATTTAGATGACAGCTATTATCTACTATAGTCTCTGTTTCCAGCCTTTGTCCTTATGGATTTATGTCTTTCTTATTCCCTTAGTGCCTTTTTCATGATGTTTCAGAAGGGAGTGAAGTAGTAGTGTGTTAATAAATGTTTAACAAATATATACATATATACACACACATATATATTCATACATATATGCATACATACATAAATATACATTTATGTATATACATGTATGTTTTTAATAAATTTTACTGATGTAAAGTGATAATAATATAATTATTATAAAGAACAATAAAATATATAGAACTCATTATTGTAAATTCCATATAGCCAATTAATTCTCACAAAATGCCATTGTTCATTTTATAAAACTCTTGTTTCTATAGCAAACCTAGGGATGCAAGTTACAAATAAGTATAGTCCTAATATGACTACTCGATGGCATTGGGTTAATATGAATAGTGGCTGATATTTTTGTTTATGGAGTAAGACAAAAGTGAAACACCAAACAATTACATTGGACTTCCCTTCAGTGATGGGAGCAACTTCTTTGCTTAATCAGATTAGTTTTCGAATACTGGGAGAATATTTCCTGAATTTTTTTGTGCTACTCACAATGTAACAACCATAGACAAGTCACTTCTAAATTTAATTTGCATTATTAACATTTTCGTCATCACTTTCTTGACAAACTAATAAATAAACCCTCATTTGTAGTAGTGTTTTACAATTTCCATGATGTAAATATTCCCACCATGACCAGTTTTAAGCTTCCAGTGTAAAGTCATTGCCTGTGGAGTTGTGAAGAGATTAGCAGTAATACACCTTTCTACAGTATTCTGCCATGCTGACAAAGTAACATAAACAACCTCAAGGGCATAGATTATAGTAAAATGATTTAAAATAATTAGGAAGTGATGAGTTTTGAATATTTAATACTTTGTTTTTTATATGGCTAATTTGATTATAAGTTTATATAATTTAATTTTAACAGTGGCTGTGTTTAATTTTTGTGTGTGTGTGTGTGTTTAACAACTGGCTCCCAAGCTTCCCAAAAATGTAATCCGTTGCTGTGGAGTTGCTTCTGACTCATAGCACTGGATGCCAACTCCAGCCCAAAATTAGAGTGGAGATAAAGCCGACCCACAAGTTTAACCAGAAAGTCCAGCTCCATTTTAAAGTGTATTTTCATAACTTACAGATTAGCTGATATAGGAAAAAGGGAAGCAGGAGGCAGTTCAGTCCTTGAAAAAGATATCGAGAGAAGAAGGGAACAGAAAGGAGGGAGGG
Organism: Loxodonta africana; assembly: GCF_030014295.1. NCBI lineage: Eukaryota > Metazoa > Chordata > Mammalia > Proboscidea > Elephantidae > Loxodonta > Loxodonta africana. The sequence continues at coordinate 48,302,977 of NC_087359.1, forward strand.
CTGTGAAGGGCAAATGGAGGACAAGGAAGGGGAGGTTGCCACGGGAGTCTCAGATTCTGGGGGTCCCATCCGGTGAACTGTAGGCCCTGGATAGAAGTTATAAGCAGCACTTCTCCATAGCAGGTCCTGGGCATGAATTTGAAGAGGGTTTAACCTTTTTCTTTAGAACCCTGGTGGCACAGTGGTTAAGAGCTCAGCTGCTAATCAAAAGGTCAGCAGTTCGAATCCACCAGAGGCTCCTTGGAAACCCTGAGGAGCAGTTCTACTCCGTTCTATAGGATTGTAAGAGTCGGAATCAACTCCGACTCTAAGCAACCCTGTAGGACAACAGCAAAGGTTTTGATATCGGTAATCTTTTTCTTCAGGAAACCACAAGATTGTTGCTTCCTGAGAAGCTTTCCTATATATCTTCATTCAGAATACTTTCGTCTTAAAAAAAAAAAAAAAAAACTCTTTAGGCATCCCTTGTCCCTGGGTGGCACAGTTTGTACTACTAAAGACTAAGGTGTATCTGACCCAAGCCATGGTATTTTCTATTGCCTCATGTGTGTGCAAAAACTACACAATTAATAAGGAAGGCCAAGGAAGAATTGACGCCTTTGAATTATGAGATTGACAAGGAATATTGAATATAGCATGGACTGCCAGAAGGAAGAGCAAGTGTATCTTGGAAAAAATACAGCCAGAGTGCTCCCTGGGAGCAAAGATGGTGAGACTTTGTCTCACGTACTTGGGACATGTTATCAGGAGGGACTGGGCCCTGGACAAGGACATCATGCTTGGTAAGGTAGAGAGGATAAGCGATGGATTGACACAGTGGCTGCAGCAATGGGCTCGAACATAGCAAGGACTGTGAGGATGGTGCAAGACCCGGGCAGTGTTTTTGTTCTCTTGTAAATAGTGTCACCATGAGTTGGAATCAACTAGATGGTACCTAACAACTACAACAGTAACCCAGAGGCTGGCAGCTGGAACCCACCCAGCGGTGCCAAATTAGAAAGGCGTGGCCACCAGCTTTCCTAAAAATTACAGCCAAGAAAACTCTATGGAGCAGTTCCACTCTGTAACACGTGGCGGCGTCATGAGTCAGAATCACTCCATGGCAATGTTTGTCCTGTGTCTCCACTTGCTTGTGTGTACAATAATCCCGACTTGGCCTTCTTTCATTATTTTATCAGGAAGGGAAAGTGACATAGTAAAGGTGAGTCACCCACTGTTTTGGTGTATCTCCCAAGCCTTTGAGAACGATTAAGAATGCTCAGGTTATTTTAGAACCTGACCGTTAGTCCAATAAGGTAGTAGCAGGAGAGCTGTAGATACATGCACTGTCACCCCACTGCCATTAGGGGTGCCCTCTGCGAGTCTACCACTTCTCAGTTTTTACAACTGGCTGGAACCCAGCCACTTCTCAGTTTTTCCAACTGGCAGTCGGACTGGAGAAGGTTCTTCAGCAAGGGGAATCTGAGAGCAGAGAAAGTGCAGAGCTGCATACCAAGTGCTGGAAGGTTACTGAGTGCACCAGACCAGAATGAATGTGTATTTTAATGGCAGATTGTTCCTGTTCAAATGTAAGTTTGAAGGGATGGAGGCCCAGGAGGAGCTCAGACCTTGAGTCCATTTTTAGTAGGCTACTTGAACAGCAACATCTTTGTTCCTCAGGTAGCAACAATTAAAGCTAGCAAAGCCTTTGTGGAGCTTCAACACAAGCTAGCTCTGACTTAATTTTCTTCAGAAAAGGATCTGAATTAAAATAAAAATATACAAAATAATGTTAAAAATGCTTTAAAATATATGTTTTAATACACTCACACATTGGATTTGGGGGTAATTGTTATTTCATTGTATATCACCAATTTAATCTACTAATTGCACCCCAGTGTATTAGAAAGGACATGGTGTTTGGAGAAGTACAAATTTGTATCTAATACCATATTGCCTTACATCAGGCAGATCGTCTAACCTTTCTAAACTTAATTTATTCTTATGTAAAGATGGGAATAAAACCCTCCTTGCCATCGGTAATACTTTGCAGGATAAACAAACAAAACAAACCTGTTATGGTTGAGTGGATTCCAATTTGTCGTGACCCCACAGGACAGAGTGGAACTACCCCGTAAGATTTCCAAGGAGTGGCTGGTGTATTTGAACTTCCAAAGGGAGTTTTGATCAGCAGCTGAGCTTTTAACCACTGTGCCGCTTTTCAGCATAGTGAAGATGAACTAAGAAAATGTATGTGAAGGTGCCTAAAAGTAAATGGGCATTCATTAAATGGTTAATTTTGTTCCTTCCTTCGTAAATGTTTCTGGCTAAGAAACCATTGCCTTTTAATAATTGCCCATAAACCAACTATGGTCATTTTCTCTGTTATAAAAGGCAATTCATCTGATTTAATGAAGAAAAGCAAAACAAAGTTATGCCAAAGTCTCTCTAAAAAAAAAAAAAAAAACACATTGCCATCAAGTTGATTCAGACTTATTAGCAACCCTATAGGACAGAGAAAAAACGCCCCATAGGGTTTCCAAGGAGCTCCTGGTGGATTCAAACTGCCAACCTTTTGATTAGCAGCCATAGCACTTAACCACTACGCCACCAGAGTTTCCAAAATTCTCTCTAGTGATAGTTTAAATCTTGCTTTAAATTTTTCTCCGCTTCACAGGATTATGGTGTGCTGGTAGTGGCTTTTTTCTTAACTGAAGTGGTAATTACAAACGTGGATTCACTTTGTGATAGTTCATTGAGCTATACTGCATGATTTCTGCACATGTATTATTATTGTGTATAATTATTCTTCAGTAAAAAAAAAAATTTTTTTTAATGTTTTTCTCTATAGAAATCATGTCCAAGTTCAAGCAACGAAGAAGGAAGCAAAAAGCCAAAGCTAAAAAGTTATTCAAGAAAAAAGAAGCTTCTAGATTTCTGTCCAAGCTAATTGCACCTCCTCCTCCCCCAAAGTCACCAGAAAGGTAAATCATAATGTAGGACAGAGAAAATACTAGAGAAAGCTGATCACGTTAGGATAGAGTTACCAGATTTAGTAAGTAAAAATACAGTGTGCCCAGTTAAATTTGAATTACAGATAAATAAGTTTATCTAGTTCAGTTTAAGTATGCCCCATGAAATATTTGGATTATACTTATACTAAAGAATTAGTTGTTATCTGAAATTCAGATTTAACTGGGCATCCTGTATTTTGTGGCAATCCTAGCTTAGGGGTTTAAATGAAGTAAAAATCACCAAGAACTGTGTTTGAGCTGTGCACTAACTATTTTCTTCTTTCCTGGTCAATTTAATTCTATAAATCTGATAACTAAGTGATGAAAGAAGGGGCCTAGGACTGGAATTTAAATCTTAGTTGTGGTTATGCTTTGGTTTCATTTGTTAATCTTTGGGACTCCCAGTTTAAATGTGTTATTGAAAGACTGTTATGGTCCAGAAACCCATGGATGTTGATTTTTACAATAACCTGTACTTTATACACTTCTTTGTAGTTATAGCTATCTTTATAAAAAAAAAAAATTAAAAACCAAACTTGCCCTCTAAAAGCAGCAACCTTAACTCTATACCTCTCCTAGATTGTTATCAAAGCCTCCTAACTGGTCTTCCTGTGTCTACCCTTGACCTCTACAGTGAGTTTACACCACAGCAGCCAAAGTGAGCCTGTTAAAAATCATGTTGTGTCACTCCTCCACTTCAAATGCTCCAATGGCTTCCTATCTCACTTCGGGTAAAAATGGAAGTCCTTAGTATGATGCATAAGACCTTTCCTGATCATACTCTGACCTCATCTTCCCAGTCTTTCCCTGGCCTCCTTCCTATTCCTCAAACACCTAGGCTTCTTCTACCTCAGGGCCTTTGTACTTGCTATTCCTTCTACCTGAAATGCTCTTCTGCAGATATTTACATTGCTAGCTTCCTTACTTCTTTAGTTTTTCTTCCTCAAGAGCCACCTTCTTAGTCAGACTTTCCCTGGCTACCCTAGCTAAAATGGCATCCCCATCCACCATTTCACATTCCTCTTTCCTTGCTTTCTCTTTTTCTCCTCAGCATTTATTCACTATCTAACATACCATATATGTTGCTGTTTATTTACCTGTCTTTCTTCCCCATGAGACTGTAAACTCCATGAGGGCAGAATTTTTGTCTGTTTTATTTTTCATGAATCCCTAGTGCCTTGAACATAATAGATACTCAATATTTGTTGAATGAATGAATCTCTGAATTATAGAATTCAATGGAGACTTTGACTTTAGGAAGTCTCTGCTCCTGAGTAATACTATAAAACTAGCCTCTAGTTTAATTTAGAAGCTATTATTCTAATTCAGAGGTTTTTGATTTGTTTCATTTTATTTTATTTCTCCTACAGACTGGTCATTCCTCCAACAGATATACCCAATAGCAGAAGCTGGCTCAGGTCAACCTGTAACTTTAATTTTACCAATATTAAAGATGCAGTAAAACTCTGGACAAATAGAGTGTGGTCTATATATAGCTGGTGCCAGAACTGCATAGCCCAGGTATGGGTTTGACACACCTGTTTTCAGCAATATTGTTTTTCTGTACACTTCGTGTGTATGTTCACGTGTGTGCATGCTCAGGTCAGCAAAACACTCAGTCTAAGTGTAAAAATGGTGTGGAGGCAGTGTCTGAACCTCCTCTGACTTCACAAAGGGGAAGGAGAATCAAGATCAACAGCCCAAGGCTGACTCCTATGAGGCAGGGGTCAGACATGCCTCCTCTCTCTGCCATCTTTACCAATTCTGACATCATTCATCCCTCTCATGGCACTCTCTACTTATCTGCTGGGTTCAATAATTCATTGCAATGGCCACACATAACTCACAGTCAATACTCACCATTACGGGGTTTATTAGAGAAGTAACAGTTACAGTTCAGGCTCAGGAATACTTATGATACAGTTCTTCCATCAAGACAGCCTCTTCCCAGCTGTGCTTCCAAGCACCCCTCTCCCTGGCCTAGGTCTCTGCCCCAAGGCACTCAGCTTTCTTTCTATGTGGGCCAGGAACCCCACCACACCAGTCTCCTGCTGCCAGGTCTCTGCTGCCCTTAATGTTACAGTTTTCTCTCTCTCTCTGTTTCCTGGTTCTAGGAGCATCTTTGCACAGGGCTCCTGGGTCCCAAGGACACACTAGCTCTTCATCCTTTATGGTGGTAGTATCTTCTCCCTTCTGGCCCTGGCTCATTTCAAGTCCAGCCAGATGGCAAAACTGACCAATCCCTTTGGTGGGTCACAATTACCCTGTCACACAGTCCAGCCCAGTCACTTGGGTGGGAGTTACAAGTTCATGGCTAGAAAGGCCACACGTAAAAGTTACCGGTCACACTGCACTAAGCTCAAGTAAAATGAAATTACGTAGTCATTTCTGTCTTCAGTTCTATACAACATACATAAAACCACTTTCCTTTTTCTCCTTATTATGTTGTTCATAGAATTCAGGCTTGTTTATTACTGAATTTCAGAGTTTAGAAGTATTGAAAGACACCATTTTTCCATCCCGCATCTGCCGCCAAGAACTGCACAGTTTAAAACACCGGTTTTGCGTTTTAGAAAGTGAATTCTGCAAGCTCCAGGAAGCACTGAAGGTTGGTATTGTCAAACTAAAAACAAATTTGGACTTTGGGAAGGAGAGAGTTTATTTGAAAAGACTTTTGTATTTCAGGGAGGGGAACTTTGCAGTAGGGAAAAGTGATCTAAAAGCATCTCAAAAGCCAGGCAGAAAAGACTTTTATGTTGTTGTCAGCTGCCTACTCATGGTGACTCCAGTCCTGTGCCTCCCCCTCCCATTTTAAATACTCAAGATGGTTTCTACTTTCCTGACTGATACAGGCAAGAAAAAAATGTAAGTATCCACTCTTGTCCCAAACTCCCTGAGGCAAGGCCCCTCCCTATCTTAATGTCTAAAACCCATAGAATCAACATTGTGCTCTTTGACTTGGAGAGAAGCTTCTGGAATTCTAACCCTGCTGTCAGAATTTGTACCTCAAATTGAACTAGACAAAGGAGGAGAAGGGCAAGTCACCTCACTTCTCTAGGCCTCAGTTTCATCATCTAGAAAATGGAGATGATACTATCTTGATAGGGTCATCATTATAATGTCCCTTGGCCATTTCATCAATTCCTTGAATGTACTGTGTTCTTGGTTGCATTAAGTATTTTTCCCTCTGCCAGGAACTTTTTTCCCCTAGTCGTCATCACCTTTCACCTGGTAAGCCCCAAATTCATCCTTGAGATCATGGCTAAATATCACTCCCCATGCCAGGCCAAGAGCCCTAGTGGCACAATGGTTAACCTCTTGGCTGCTAACCGAAAGGCTGGAGCTTTGAACCCTCCAACATCTCTGCTAGAGAAAAGACCTGGTGATCAGCTCCTGTAAAGACCACAGCATAGGAAACCCTATGGGGCAGGTATACTCTGTTCAATACGGTGGCTATGAGTTAGAAATGACATGATGGCACAACAACATGCCACACCAGGGCCACTGGCTATTCATGCCCATAGCATACTTTTACTCTTATTGCACTATTCTTTTGTTTTGTTAGTACGTGTGTGTTTGTGTGAGTTCCGTTGTACATAGGGTCGCTATGAGTCAGGAACAACTCGAAGGCACCTAACAACATGTATGTGCTTAATGTCTGTCTTCTCTCACCAGACTGTAAGCTTCATGAAGTAACGGACAGAGCTTCCATTGTACCCACAGTACCTGGCACGTAGTACATACTTAACAAATATTTGAGTGAATGAATGAGTGAATGTGAGTGAGTGAAGGGCCTTGTGATAATTAAATGAGAAAATGTTGTGAAATACTCTGAGAATGCATTCAATACATGATAGTTATTATTTTGATTGGAATCTTTGGGTGGTTCAAACTGTTAACGCACTCAGCTGCTAACTGAAAGTTTGGAGATCCAAGTCCACCCTGAGGGGCTTTGGGGGAAAGGCATGGTGATGTACTTCCAAAAAATCAGCCATCGAAAACACTGTGGAGCACAGTTGTAATCCAAAACACATAGGGTCACCATGAGTTGGAGTCAACTCCACAGCAACAGATTTTTTTTGTTTATTATTTTGATTGCTGTCAGCTGCAATAACCAGATTAACTCATTCATTTGCCAAATGTAATGTCTTCTTCCAGACTGTCTCAGAAAATTCTTCTTGCCCAAGCTGTGGTTATATGTGTCACTTGAGTGGTAAACTTACAACTGTGCCTGCTTGTGAGCTAACCACCCCTGGGGAATCCCGAGCTGCACTTCCGCCCACACTGCCCCAACCAGCCAGCCATCTTCCTCCTCCTCCTCCTCCACCACCGCCTCCACCACCTCCACCTCCTCCGCTGCCACCTCCTCCACCACCGGTAGCACCTTTGCTGCTCAGAAAAGCTGATGGCAGTAAATCACTTCAGGTAGGAATCATTCTATTAACAGTGTGTAATACATGATCACAGCCACATGGCCTTTTAAGGCTGGGCTTAGGCCTTTGACAGAAAGGCTACATGGTCTTCTGATTTCATATCTTAATTATGTCAGTTACGGTGTTTTTATAAACTCATTTCCCTAGAAACTCACAAAAGCCAGAATTAGGAATGAAAGTGTTTTTCTTTTGTGAAAAGCATAAATGAATTAAATCCAGTAGAGTGGAAGATTCCTATTAGCTTCTCATCATATCCTTTTTACAAAAAGGAAAACTTTCCTAGGAAACCAAATTAAGAACAGTAGTTTGCTTAGTGAGTGAAGTCAGCATAAAAACAGGTGGCAGATTCTAAAGCTTATTTATCAGATTGGAGAAGCAATCTTCATTATAGTTCCTTGTCTACCAAGGAGACCTGAATATTTGTGAATCACTAAAATAGGCACCACCCTGTTTAAAAATCTGTAGAATTTTTATTATAAATATAATTGGTTTAAAATACCTATCTAAGTTAAATGTAGAGCCTATTGTTACATTTGACTAATGTAAGCTGTTCTGACTATACATTCTTGCTCTGTGGGAGCAAGAGTAATTTTTCTAGGTGATTCAGGCAAAACCTCGCTCTGATCTGAGCAACTCCTTCAACTTCTGCCTTATTATAATGACTCCTGGGGAAGATGCATAGTTGCAGGGAATTAGTTCATCTATTATTTATTATCAAAGCCTTAAATTTTGATGAATACCTTTTCAATAGCCTCAGCATCCATAGGTATTGAATACAGGATTATTCTTGGTTGAGTAGACACAATTTGATAGGTTCCTAGGGTAAATAGGAAACCCTGGTGGCTTAGTGGTTAAGTACTACGGCTGCTAACCAAGAGGTCAGCAGTTTGAATCCACCAGGTGCTCCTTGGAAACTCTGTATTGGGCAGTTCTACTCTGTCCTATAGGGTCGCTATGAGTCAGAATCGACTCGATGGCAGTGGGGGGGTAGGGTAAATAAGAGCACACACTGTTAATTCTAAGTCTTTAAAAACTAGATTCAGATTTGCATTTGACTAGATATAGTGGTTCCAAATGAATTCTAACCTTGCGTGTATTTTAAGGCCGGACCGTTAAAACGAGTTGGACCCATGCAGATAACAGTTAAAGATCTACTGACTGTGAAATTAAAGAAGACACAAAGTTTTGATGAGAGGAAGAAGGTATGGCATTGACCATGTACTTATATACTTGGTCTTTTAGCTTTTTTGTTTGTTTGATTCTTCAGCTAATACGGCAGAAGAGATGACTTATTGTGCACATGTTACACTCAGCCACAACTGAGAACAGAATTAGTCCAGAATATCAGAGATCCAGGGCAAGGGATCAAAAGAGATTGGTTTGGTACAAGAAGGTGGGTCTCTCAGGTATTCGCCGTGACTGGATGGTAATGAAAGTTCTAGATCCATTGAGAGAGCAATTCTAGATAGTAGCATGCAGTCAACAGCTTGTACCAATGTCCCCTGCCTCTGGCATTCCATATTCCTGTTGTTGTGGCCTCCATGAGTACACATGCTAGTACTTTACTCTCTGCCTCATCTTTCTTCTTTTGCCCTTCAACCTGTGTATTCGCTTCTTCCTCTACTTGGGTGTCATGGTTCAGAGGTTTCTAACAAGATGGCACTAAAGCTGAGAGTAGTCTTTTAGCTTTTAATCTGGCTTTTCCCTTATAGAAAATAAGCATAAGCCTTATGTATGGAAGTCATTCCAAGAAAAGTATTTGATGATTTATTTTAGTAGTTTTGGATCTCCTCAACAAAATGTGTGAATCCCAGAATTATTTAATTAGGCAGTGTTAGCTACCAACTATTAGCCTAAACAAGTAGAGACATACTTCAAAGCTTTGAAATAAAAATTGAGTAGAGTAGTAGATGTGTCTTACACACGCTCAGCACTCAAATACTTGTTGTTTCAGCATGTTTAAATTTTGAATGCCATTTTTAAATGTTTTTTTAATAATGTTTCATTTTGTGATTAAAGCTTGTAGTATCACCGAAGACACAGAAGCCCCTAGTTACCGTCTCTGACCTGCAGCATGTTACCTTGAAACCTAACTCCAAAGTGTTATCGACTCGAGTCACAAATGTCTTAATGTAAGAAACTTCACAGTAATATGCTCTATCTACCACTACCTAAAAGAATAAATTTTTGCCTCCTTCTGACTTGAAAACTTGTATATGCTCATTGTAGAAAAGTTGAGATCTACAGAGAAGTTTAAAGAAGAAAATAAAAATTATCCAAATAATTCTATCATTGAAGATAGCCGCTATTAACATATTGTCTTTATCCTTTTAGTGTTTCTCTGGGCATATACTCTATTGCCTCCATTTCAAGTTTCTCTCTACCTAAAGATACATTTTTGATTTAATAACAGATTTGAGGGTAAAAAGAAATACTATCTAGAATTTTAAAAACAGCCTGATTTCAGAAATATAAAAATGAGCATGGCTTGGAGTCAAGAGAATATGGTATGTGTGTTTGTGTGTCCCATTTAATGTGCCATGAACTTTTCCCCATGTTATTAAAAATAATTTGGAAACATCATTTTCACTTCTTCAATCTATGTAGTCTGTTGTATGTAAATTTCAAATTCTAATAACATCCTATTTTGAGATGTTTAGGTTGCTTTTGAGTTTTTATGTAGACATTTCTATAACTTTTCCTTGAACATTCTTGCCCATTGTCTGTGTATATAGCTGACTTTTTCCCTTGGATAGATTCTTATATATGTAATTTCTGAGTCAAGAAGTATTACTTATGAGAATGGTTGCATTACCTCATTCTCCCATCAGCATCTACTGCCATTTTTTAATGTAATGAACAGAACTACTTTGTAGGAAACTGCCTGTAAAAGTGACTGTTTTGCTTTTAGAAAAGTGGCAAAATCTAGCACAATCTGACTTTTCTATGTTTATTTTATCAGAACCCCTGGTAAAAGCCAAATAGATCTACGGAAACTACTTAGAAAAGTCGATGTAGAGAGGTATACACTCTTACTTTCATGCTTTCAAATCCATTTGAAAAGTGGGTATAAAACACAGCTTCTAATGTTTGCAATACCTTTGCAGAAGCCCAGGTGGAACCCCTCTTACCAATAAAGAAAATTTGGACACAGGAGCTGGACTGACCCCAGTAATGACCCGGGCCTTGAGGAGAAAGTTTCAGGTAAGTCTTTAAAAAACATAATTTTATTTCCTTTTCTTCAAAATCATTTATTTAGAATCATAATCTAAAGAAGCATTCTTAATAGTATGAGTACTTTTTGATAGTCCCTAATACTTTGCAGAGGAGCCCTGGTGGTGCAGTGGTTAAGCGCTTGGCTGGTAACCAAAAGGTTGGTGGTTTGAACCCACCAGCCGCTCTGTGGGAGATGGATACAACAGTCTGCTATTGTAAAGATTTACAGCCTTGGAAACTCTATGGGGCAGTTCTACTCTGTTCTATAGGGCCACTATGAGTTGAAATCAACTCTATGGCAATGAGTTTGTTTTTTGGTTTTGATATACTTGCAAAGCATTTTCATATTTAGGTTTCATAAAATTCTATGAGATCGCTAGGATTATCATCTCTATTTTAGCAATGAAAGTTTGATTTTTATTAATTGCTTTTGTAAGTATTTACTAAGCACTTCCTATATGCAAGGAAACCCTGGTGGAATAGTGGTTAAGAGCTACAGCTGCTAATCGGAAGGTCAGCAGTTTGAATCCACCAGGTACTCCTTGGAAACCCTATGGGGCAGTTCTACCCTGTCCTTTAGGGTCACTATGAGTCGGAATCAACTCGACAGCAATGGGTTTGATATTTTTTTTTCCCATATGCCGTGTGGTGTAGTGGTTAACAGTGTGGCTGCTAACAAAAAGATGGGCAGTTAGAATCTACCAGCCACTCCTTGGAAACCCTATGGGGCAGTTCTGCTGTGTTCTGTAGGGTTGCTATGAGTCAGAATTGATGGCAACGGGTTTGGTTTTTTAGGTTTTCTCATATGCCACGCACTGTGGTAGAGCACCAGGGATACAGTGGTAAGCAAAAACAGACACAGATCTACTATCTTGGAGCTTTCAGTCTAGTGGGGTTGATAGACATTAATCAAATACTCACGTATGTGTATAATTTCACACTGAAGTCAAGTGCTGTGAAGGAAAAGAACCCATAGGAACTAATGTAACCTGGACAATCTACAGAGTGTCCTTAGATTAGATGCCCTTAGGAAGTGCTGATGCTTACTGAGAGTTGAAGGATGAATAGGCATTAACTGGGAAGGGTACATGTGGAGTATGGGGAAGGGCCTACTACCGTGGATGTCAGGGCGGAGAGAGTGCCAGGTAAAAAGAACAGCCTTTGTGAGGGTTCCATATGAGTGGGGGTCATAGCCTACCCAAGGAACTGAAAAGCAGCCTGTGTGGCTGTAACATAGCAAGGTAGATAGTGGTGAAAGACAAGGATGAAAGATCATGATAGGAGTCAGAGCATGCAGGGCTGTAGGAAAAAGTCTTGACAGCTTTTTTCTTTGTTATGTGCATATACGACTGACACACCAAAATCCAGTGGATCAGCTGGCCCTGCTATGATTTCTTTGAAACCCTGTTTGTCTTGGTCATCTTTCTGGTAGCCTGTACCACTGGACCTGTGAGAAACAGCCATCATTCTGCCACCCCTACTAGGGTGCTGGGACAAAAGGCTGCTGGCCTCTTTGTCTATGAAGCTTATACTTCCTTCTTCTGGCAATGGAGACACACCACAGGCTTCACTGCCTGTGCCACAGTCCCCACAACGCTCTCCCACCCCAGTACTGTCTTTGCCTAGCTTTCCTGCTTTAAAATCAGTGCCTTCTGGACAGCTTGGTTCCCCTCCTGCCAATCAATATGGTCTTCCTGGGTGTTGCGCTCCTGAGGTACCACCAGATTCCTCCTCTCTCTTCCTGGAGCATTCCAATAGGACCTGCAGATCCACAAAGATCCAGATCTTTGGTGATACCGCAAATTGCTAAGGACAGGGCTAGAGGGCGGACACCTCCCTGAGAGACTAAGCCAGGTCCTTTGTTCAGCTCTAGGATCCTCATCCTTCCTGCCCTACTCTATAACTGGTACAGTGAAATGGGTACTGTGGAAACAGATAAAAATATAATGAATAATAAACCAATGTATTGAACAACAAAAATTACAGCTAAAACTTAACACCGCACGTTGTGCTCCCCTCAAATCCACTTACTAGGAAAATGTCTAGTAAAAACTTGTTAGAATTACTTTCTCCCACCCAGTGCTTAGGCTTCCTTTTTTCCTTTAATTCTGAAGCAAATGTATCAGTTAGGTTTTGTGTTTGACTGCAGGTAACCTGACTAGAGTGGCTTAACCAAATAGGGGCTTGTGTTTCTTACTCTTGGGAAGTAGGTAATCCACAAAGGGTGCGGCAGCTTTACCATGTCACCAGCATCCGTGTTATCACTGCTCCTGCATCTTTCATGTGTTGCTTTCATCCTCATGGCCTGGATGGCAACACTTTCTGAAGCCTCACGTCCACATTCCAAACAAGAAGAGGAGGAAGGGCAAAGGGTATGTCAACTAAGCCACCTCTCACCCCTTTAAGGAAGCTGACCAGGAACTTCTGCTGGGAAGCTGGGGAATGTGAATTTTAGAACGTGGACGCATTGCTGCCCTGAACAAAATCTGAGTTTATAATTCATGTTCGTATGAACATAATTCATATTCTAAATGGGATTTTTCTTTTCATAGCTGGCTCACCCCAGAAGCCCAGCTCAAACTCAACTACCTTCTACAACCAGCTTTGATGAACAAAACTAATGTCAACTCTGCCTGACTCCGCGTGAAGATCTTTAAAGTACACAGATAAAACCGTTCCAAATCCTTTTTTTTTTTTAAAAGATGTAGTAGGGTATGTATAAATTATTATACTAATATAGTATAATGTTTAATTCCATGTGAGGAATTAGGTGTGTGGACCCTACATATACTGTGGTACAATGTGGGTATTTGAATATTTTCTAGTTTGTGTGATCTGTAAAATAACCAGATGGGAAAATGGAATCTCCAAAATGATATTTACCCTGGAATTGTCCAATTTAGGTTGGAGAGATAACTAGTTTGTACTGTATTAGGTACAGTATGACATTAGGAAAATAGCCTGGTCCCCGTTTATCTTGGGAAGAGTCAATGGCGGAAAGTAATGGCCTCACTAATTGTCTTCCCTCTGTAGGGGCTCTTTGGTAATTGAAAGGAAAAGTATTTTAGCCTTTAAGATTCATCCATTTATTAAGTGGTGTACTTGTAGCTTGATCAATTAAAAAAACTCACTAGATATTACTTCTTTTTACTACAATTAAGAGGTAAGGCCATTCCTCGTCCTAATTCAACTGTTTCCCAAAAAGAACTTAAACTAAAAAGCCACCCAAAGTGACCTAAAAAATTAGAATGTATCATTTCCAGCACCTTAGTTAGTTATATCTGGCTCAGATCTGAAATATTCCTTACTTTTATATCTGCTGTCTAGATTCATGCAGAATTAATATAAATTTCATGAGGAGTTCAAAATGAGCCAGGTATTTTCCATCATTCCCTGCCAAGGATTCCCTGAGGTCCAGAGCAGGTTCTCTGTGAGGTCTATTTCCTTGTCCACCCTGTGGATTCAAAAACTGTAATAATGTACATCTCATGGGATTTTGGTCCTTCTTACCAGTCTCAGGTTGCCATATTTAGCAAATAAAAATATATGACACTCAAATTTGAATTTCATATGAACGTTTTAGTATGAATATGTCCCATTAAGCAGTGAATATGTTTTTAGCGTAAGTAATGTCCCAGATATTACATGGGACATATTGATACTAAAAAATTATTCATTGTTGGTCTGAAATTCAAATGTAACTGGGCATCCTATATTTTATCTGGCAACTGTATCAGCCAGTCTCCTACAAAGTTGCCAAGTAAATCTGGGGAGCCCCCAGCTTGCCGTACTTGTCTGCTCACCAGTAGGTATTACTGTACCTTCAGCCAGGCACAGGATTAGCTTTGATGTTGAAAACCTCCTCTGCAGTTCCAAGAATAAGGATAACAGCTCCTCATGGACAGGAAATAAGGGGATTCAGAGCTTCACTGGAGTTGCTCTAGTGTGTATAGCTAGCCTAACAGGAAGCAGCTACATAGATGATATCCTTAAAATGTCCCCAGCCTAGCTTAGGCTAAAAAGATGTTTTAGGAGATTTCTACAAATGCCTGTATTTCCACAGAATAAACATTCCTCTGAAATGCCATGTACAGCATTGTTGGAAAGTCACCAAGCTGGAAGCAGACCTGGGGACAATGTTTATCACCTAAGAGGTAGTCCTGTTTATGAGACCCACATTATGCTTACAGTGCACTTATGGATGAAAATGAAACAGAGAAGTTAAGAGACATATCTGCTTCTAGTAAAAGTTGAGATTTTTTGTTTTTGTTTTACCTGTTAGTTACACTTATGTAAGGATAAAGGGGATGATCATTGAGAATACAGTGAATATTTTAATAGAATAATATTTTATGAGGCACATATAATGTTTATAATATTCATAAGCCTCCATGTACTATGTCATTTAAATGATTTGATCATTCTTGTGTGATGAAAGGTTCACAGCAAAAATGCTGTAGAAATCCTATAAACATTTGTAAAGCTGCTACTGCCACTGCACCAGTATTAAAGTGTGTCCTGCCTCACATCTTTTACCATTTTTTATACTATACCTATTTGAGTACCCTTTGAATGCTATGACTTCATTAAACTATTGCTTATCATATGCCTTCAATGGCTACTTTGTGAGTGAATGATAACCAGAGAAAATGAACAACCAAGATACACCTGGTTATGTTTTTAAATAAAGATGAATAAAAAAAAAACCTTGGCTTTTCTTTCCTTTTTAAACCCTTTTTTACTGAAAATGTAATACACAAAATCAAGTACACAAAACATAAATATATAAACTAACAAATTATAAAGCAAACACCCGTGTCTACACCAAAAAAGAAAACTAATGAGCTTGCTAGAAGCCCTTCCTGCCTCCCTTTGCTCGTACAACCCCTTCTCCAGCAAATAACTACTGATCTACTTGTTACAATCAATATTTCCTTGCTTTTACCCTGTGTGTATGCATCCCTAAATGTATGGTTTATTTTTGTTTGTTGTTGAAATCTATATAAATGGAGTCATAGAGTAATGTATTCTTATGTGTCTGGCTTTTCTCAATAAACATTTGTTTTTAAGGTTCAACCATGTTACTGTGTATGTGAGATCATTTATTTTTGATGTGTGAATATAGCCTTTAATCCATTCTATTGTTAATGGACATTAGAGTTGTTTCCAGTTTTTGGTCCACGCAGTTTTGAACCATGCACGCCATCATGAACATTCTTGAACACGCACATATGTACAAGAGTTACTCCGTATCTAAAAGTGGAAGTGCTAGGTTACAGAGGGTGACAATTTTCAGCTTTTCAAGATACTGCCAAGCTGGCTTCCGAAGTTGCTTTATCAATACAGTCCCTTCAAGCAGGACATGGAGTTCTCATTGCTCCTATTTTCTTTAAGAGTGTTTTTTTTTATCTGTTTGGTTTTTCCATGGTTTGTTTACTTGGAAAATTACATGATATATGTGGTTAGTGTACACTATTTTTCCTAGATTTAGGAGTTACAAAATGGGTAAAATGATCTTATGTCAGCAAACTCACATACTGAACATAAAAAATAACCTACATGAAGAGGATCATTATGTAATTTACAATGTAGATAAAGGTAGAATTTGTCATTTTAGTTGGCTCTTTGAAGATAGATAGGATCTGGACATACAGAAGTAGATAAGGGAAAAAGTAAACAAACAGACAAAATTTCCAAAAGTAAAATTTAAAAACCCACCCCTAGTAAATAAGAATTGGTTGAGAAGATTATATGGAAACCCAATATAGCTTAATAAAAGCACCACTACTTCAGCATAATGCCTCATCCCTCCTTTGAGGACTGAATAATTCTTTTTTGGCTTTGTTTTGTTTTTTAATTGTGTTTTAGGTGAAAGTTTACAGCACAAATTAGTTTTTCATTCAAAAATTTCATATACAAATTGTTGTGTGACATTAGTTGCAACTCCTGCAATGTGTCAGCACTCTCCCCATTTCTCTTTCCACCTTGGGTCTCTGTGTACATTTGTCTAGTTTTCTTGTCCCTTCCTGCCTTCCAGTCTTTGCTTTTGGGCAGGTGTTGCCAGTTTGGTTGCATATACTTGATTGAACTTAAGAAGCACGTTCCTCATGTGTATTCCTGTTTCATAGGCCTGTCTGATCTTTGGCTGAAAGGCGAACTTCAGGAATGGCTTCAGTTCTGAGTTAGCAGGGTGTCCAGGGCCCATAGTTTTGTGGTTCTTCCAGTCTGTGTCAGACCAGTAAGTGTGGTCTTTTATTTTTGTGAATATGAGTTTTGTTTTACAATTTTCTCCCACTGTGTCTGGGACACTCTATAGTGATTACTGTCAGAGCGGTGGTGGTGGTAGCCGGGCACCATCTATTTCTTCTGAGCTTGGGCTGGTAGAGGCTGTGGTTTATGTGGTCCTTTAATCCTTTGGACTAATATTTTTCTTGTGTCTTTAGTTTTCTTCATTCTCCTTTGTTCTGGACAGCATGGGACCAATAGATGTATCTTAGATGGCCATTCACAAGCTTTTAAGTCCCCAGATGCTACGCACCAAAGTAGGAAGTGAAACATTTTCTTTATGAACTACTTTATGCCAGTTGACTTAGATGTCCCCCCGAGACCAAGGTCCACAGGCCTCAGTGCCAGTAACTTGTTCCCTCAAGGTGTTTGGATGTGTCTAGGAAGCTTCTGTGGCTTTGCCTTGGTCAAGTTGTACTGACTTCCCCTATATTGTATGTTGTTTTTCTTTTCACCAAAGTTAACAGTTGTCTATTATCTAGTGATTGCCCCTCTCCACCCCTCCCTCCCTTGTAACCATTGAAGATTTTTTTTTCGGTATATAAAGCTTTCCTTGGGTTTTTATAATAGTGGTCTCATACGATATTTGCCCTTTTGTGACTGATTTATTTCACTCAGCATAATGCCCTTCAGGTTCATCCATGTTGTGAGATGTTTCATGGATCATCATTGTTCTTTGTTATTGCGTAATATTCCATAGCATGTATGTACCAAAATTTGTTTATCCATTCATCTGTCAATGGGCACTTAGGTTGTTTTAGTCTTTTGCTATTGTGAATAACGCTGCAATGAACATGGGCGTGTATATGTCTATTTATGTGAAAGCTCTTCCCTAGGATATATTGCTAGGAGTGAGATCGCTGGATCATATGGTATTTCTATTTCTAGCTTTTTCAAGGAGGCACCATATTGTTTTCCATCATGGTTATATCCTTTTATATTCCTACCAGCAGTGCATAAGGGTTCCAGTCTCCCCACAACCTCTCCAACATTTGTTATTTTCTGTTTTTTTTTTTTTTACTAGTGCCAGTAATGTGGAGGTGAGATGATATCACATTGTAGTTTTGATTTACATTTCTCTAATGGCTAACAGGAAACCCTGGTGGCGTAGTGGTTGAGAACTGGGGCTGCTAACCAAAAGGTTGGCAGTCTGAATCCACCAGGTGGTCCTTGGAAGCTCTATGGAGGCAATTCTACTCTGTCCTAAAGGGTTGCTATGAGTCGGAATCGACTGACTGCAACGGGTTTGTTTTTGGTTTAATGGCTGATGATCTCAACCATTTTCTCCTGTGTCTATTAGCCCCTGATTATCTACTTTGGTAAAGTGTCTGTTTGAATCAGATAATTCTTTTTTTTTTTTTAATTTTTATTGTGCTTTAAGTTTACGAATCAGGTCTGTCTCTCATACAAAAATTTATATACACCTTGCTATATACTCCCAATTGCCCTCCCCCTAATGAGAAAGCCCCCTCCTTCCCTCAGCTCTCTCTTTTCGTGTCCATTCTGCCAGCTTCTGACCCCTTCTGCCCTCTCATCTCCCCTCCAGATAGGAGATGCCAACATAGTCTCTTGTGTCTACTTGATCCAAGCAGCTCATTCTTCGCCAGCATCTTTTTCTATCCCATTGTCCAGTCCAATCCCTGTCTGAAGAGTTGGCTTTGGGAGTGGTTCCTGTCTTGGGCTAACAGAAGGTCTGGGGGCCATGACCGCCGGGGTCCTTCTAGTCTCAGACCATTAAGTCTGGTCTTTTTATGAGAATTTGGGGTCTGCATCCCACTGCTCTCCTGCTCCTTCAGGGGTTCTGAGTAATTCTTAATAAGAATTAGCACAGAGTCAGGCACAGAGTAAGCAACTTGTTGATTACATTAGTTGTCATTACTTGACAATCCAAGTAAGAACTCATAAAACGCAAATGATCTAATTTCTACTTTAAAACCAGGAGTGTTTCAGAAATAAATCTAACCATTCAAACTTTTCCAATTATCTAAATTAAATATCGAGTTAAGCCTTTTCCCATTTATTCAAGGAGGAATTTTTTATTATTATTACAAATTGAAGAAAGTGTTCGTTTTAAAAAAAATTTAAAAACAGATATAAAAATAAAAGAGAAGAAAAAAATTCAACCACAGCTAACATTTTGGTATATATTCTTTCAAGTCTGAGAAATTGTTTTACATTGATGTGAGCGAATTATATTTCTTTGTGAATGGGAGTGGAAAAAAAAATCTGTTCAACTTGATTTGCAAGATCTTTCTAAAGTGATGTTTCTCAAACTGTAAAGTGTGTACAAATCGTTAGGATTTAGTGAAATGCATATTCTGATTCAATAGTTCAGTTCCCTATGCTTCCGGTCCGCAGACTCACATTGTGTGTAAAGGTTGTAAAGTTGAAATTGAACCGCTTTTCTACTGTTAGATGTCACTTGCAACTCTTCCTTTGCAATGTGTGTGTTTTTAATCTCTTAAAATGCAAACTAACTGCTAACAAAATTCCCCCTACCCCAACTCCTACAGTCTCAAATTGAGGAAAATCGTAAGCCAGTCTCTTAAACCAACTGTGGTTTGGGACTGGGGAAAACCTTGGCGAAAAACTCGGAGGAGCGGGAGGCGGAACCAAAAGTGAGAGGAAATCTGGAAGTAAGGCGCGAAGGACTAAAGCCGGTTGACTTTGCAAAGGGACCGGAAGGACTCTGGAGAAAGCGCTGCACCATGGCGGGTCCTGTCAGCTTACGAGAGCTTCTGATGGGAGCCTCTGCCTGCACCAGCTCTGAAAGTCCTGGAGGAGCCCCTACAGAGGGCGAAGGGAGCGCGGCTGGCGGATCGGAGCCTCCGTGGCGCGAGGATGAGATCTGCGTGGTGGGAATCTTCGGCAAGACGGCTCTACGCCTGAATTCCGAGAAGTTCTCACTTGTGAACACGGTTTGTGACCGACAGGTCTTTCCCCTCTTTCGTCACCAGGATCCTGGGGACCCAGAGCCTGGGATCAAGGCCGAGGCTAGTGCCGTCGGGGAGGCAGGTGCAGCCGGGGACCCCGGGGCTGGGGATCCAGTTCGTGGAGGTGTAGCTGCTACCGAAGGGAACCGAACAGAGCCAGGCTCCCAGGACTACAGCCTTCTGCAGGCCTATTACAACCAGGAAAGCAAAGTTCTGTATCTTCTTCTCACTTCCATCTGTGACAATTCACAGCTTCTCCGGGCTTGCCGGGCCCTTCAGAGTGGAGACGCTGGAGGTGGCCTCTCTTTACCGCATGCAGAAACGCATGAGTTCTGGAAGCATCAAGAGAAGCTGCAGTGCCTCAGTCTCCTTTATCTTTTCTCTGTCTGTCACATCCTGCTTCTGGTCCACCCCACTTGTTCCTTTGACATTACCTATGACCGAGTATTCAGAGCCCTGGATGGGCTGAGACAGAAAGTCCTGCCCCTCCTCAAAACAGCCATTAAAGATTGTCCAATTGGCAAAGACTGGAAGCTAAACTGTCGACCCTGCCCACCTAGACTCCTTTTTCTCTTTCAACTCAATGGAGCCCTCAAGGTGGAACCCCCTCGGAGCCAAGACCCTGCTCATCCAGACAAGCCCAAGAAGCATTCTCCTAAAAGGAGACTGCAGCATGCCCTGGAGGACCAGATTTATAGAATCTTCCGCAAGAGTCGTGTCTTGACTAATCAGAGCATCAACTGCCTCTTTACTGTGCCTGCCAACCAAGCTTTTGTGTACATAGTTCCTGGAAGCCAGGAGGAGGACCCAGTAGGCATGTTACTGGACCAACTTAGGAGTCATTGCACTGTGAAGGACCCAGAATCTTTGCTGGTGCCTGCACCCCTTTCTGGGCCCAGGCGATACCAGGTCATGAGACAGCACAGCCGACAACAACTTTCCTTCCACATTGACAGCAGTAGTTCCAGTTCTTCAGGCCAGCTAGTGGATTTCACTCTTCGGGAATTCCTATGGCAGCACGTGGAGTTAGTTTTGAGCAAGAAAGGTTTTGATGACAGTGTGGGCAGAAACCCACAGCCCTCCCATTTTGAACTTCCCACTTATCAGAAGTGGATCTCAGCAGCTTCAAAACTGTATGAAGTAGCTATTGATGGGAAAGAGGAGGACCCAGGGTCTCCCACTGGAGAACTAACATCTAAGATTTTAAGCAGTATTAAAGTCTTGGAAGGGTTTTTGGATATTGACACAAAATTCTCGGAAAACCGGTGCCAAAAAGCTTTACCTATGGCCCATAGTGCTTACCAGTCAAATTTGCCTCATAATTACACAATGACTGTCCATAAGAATCAGCTTGCACAGGCTCTTCGAGTATACAGTCAACATGCTAGGGGTCCAGCCTTTCACAAATATGCCATGCAGTTGCATGAAGACTGCTACAAATTTTGGAGCAATGGTCATCAGCTCTGTGAGGAGAGGAGTTTAACTGATCAACACTGTGTACATAAATTTCACTCATTACCTAAATCAGGTAGCTAAAATTTTCTCAGCTTTTTGAAGTCAAAACTTTGAGCTGTGTTCTTATTTTTGGTTTAATATAGTTTTTCCACTGTGTGTTGATATTTGTAAAAGAGAATTATATAGGGATTTAGGGCATCATATGTGAGTTTTCTCTCCTTTTTCTGTGAAAAAGAAAAATACCAGTTATAACTACTAATTATTTTCTTGCATTTAAAGAATAAACCCTAGTGGATTAATAAATGAGAACTATTTCTTCTTATTAAATAGTACAAAGTTTCAGAAATTTCCTATTAACATTTTTATTGTATTCATTGAACTAAAATGAATATAATGAGAAGTAAGGTAGCAGGATGAAAAATTCACGTAGAAACTTATAACTGTGGGTCAAAACGATAAATTATTTTATGTACTTCACTTGCTTCTTCGGTTATGTGTGTTTAGTTAAGGCTTTTGTGGGTTTCTTTTTTTCTCCTTCACATCTCCAAAGAACTATGTGGAGAATTTTGGGGGTTAGATGTTGTAGAATGCAAAGTAAAATTTCATACTTTGCATTGTGTTTGTGAAATTAATAGTGACTGTTATATTTTCTAGGAGAAAAACCAGAGGCTGATAGAAATCCTCCTGTGCTATATCATAATAGCCGAGCTCGATCCACTGGTACCTGTAACTGTGGGAGGAAACAAGCACCTCGAGATGATCCCTTTGATATCAAGGCAGCTAACTATGACTTTTATCAGGTAGATATCTAATTTTTCTTCTTCCTCTTTTCTCTCTCTCTTTTGGCTAAATATCATCTGAGTAAAAATACTGTTTTAGAAACAAAATACCTAGAAAAGCAAATGTGACTGCTGTGTGATATGTAAACAAGGAAGAATTCTTTACATGTACTTTTTGGCTAACACATTGATTGTTGGTCTTGCTTTTTAGGGTGAAGAATGGGTTATTTTCAATGAAAAGCTTATAGTTTTGTTTTGTTTTCTCCCCTCCATAGCTTCTGGAAGAAAAATGTTGTGGAAAATTGGATCATATCAATTTCCCAGTATTTGAACCAAGTACTCCAGATCCTGCTCCTGCCAAAAATGAGTCCTCTCCTGCTCCTCCAGATGCGGATGCTGATAAACTTAAAGAAAAAGAACCTCAAACCCAAGGAGAGAGCACAAGCTTAAGTTTAGCTTTGAGTTTAGGCCAATCCACAGATAGCCTAGGTACCTATCCAGCTGATCCACAAGCAGGAGGAGACAATCCGGAAGTTCATGGTCAAGGAGAAGTAAAAACTGAGAAGAGGCCAAACTTGGTTGATAGACAGGCATCCACAGTTGAATATCTCCCAGGCATGCTACATTCAAATTGCCCCAAAGGTCTCCTACCCAAATTCTCCAGCTGGTCTTTGGTTAAACTAGGGCCTGCTAAGTCTTATAACTTTCATACAGGTTTGGACCAACAGGGTTTCATTCCAGGAACAAACTATCTTATGCCTTGGGACATTGTCATCAGGACGAGAGCTGAAGATGAAGGAGATTTAGACACAAATTCTTGGCCTGCTCCGAATAAGGCTATCCCTGGAAAGAGAAGTGCAGTTGTGATGGGAAGAGGAAGACGGCGGGATGACATAGCTCGTGCTTTTGTGGGCTTTGAATATGAAGACTCTCGAGGCCGGAGATTCATGTGCTCAGGACCTGACAAAGTAATGAAAGTAATGGGAAGTGGACCAAAGGAATCAGCTTTAAAAGCCCTCAATAGTGATATGCCCTTGTATATTCTGTCATCATCTCAAGGTCGAGGGCTAAAACCACATTATGCTCAACTTATGAGGCTTTTTGTTGTGGTTCCTGATGCTCCTTTGCAGATAATACTAATGCCTCAGGTAAGAAATATGACCGACACACCCCCAAAAATAGACAAAAAATGCTGATCCTTGTTTTGATTTTAAAAGTGCAGGATAACACCCAAAACTAATTGTTTTCTTAATCAGGTTTTAATTTTAAATACCTTCTATACCATACCTAGTATTCTGTCTCTGGAAAAGTGAATCGTGGGTGTGTAAATCACTTTACAGCATCAGTTCACATCATTTGACTCAGAAGCGTAATTTGAAGTTAAAAACCTGTAGAAAAGTGGGATAATATCTGAGACTAAGTATGTAATACTGGATGTGATTAAAGTTAGGACCACACCCATATGTGTTTAATCATATATGGTCTTTGAACCTATTGTTTGTTTAGGCATTTATCTTTCAGGTGTTTCTTAGAAATGTAAAAATAATTACATTACTTGTGTTTTTTCAGGTTCAACCAGGCCCACCACCATGTCCAGTATTTTACCCAGAAAAACAAGAAATCACTCTCCCACCTGATGGCCTTTGGGTTTTGAGGTTTCCTTATGCATATGTGACTGAGAGAGGACCTTGTTTCCCTCCTAAGGAAAACGTGCAGTTAATGAGTTACAAGGTGCTCCGTGGAGTTCTTAAGGCAGTAACGCAATAAGTGTTTTCCAGCCAGTTCAGTCCTAAACTTGAGCTGGTTTTTGGTTCTGGTGTGTATGGATTTTTAAAATTTTTTTGGTCTAGGTATATACTGTGATTTCCTGAACCCAAAATGTGTTTTGGTTACAGGAGTTCAGTATTTGGACAATAATTGTTCTACTTTTCATGATGTTGATATTTATTGGGAATGGGGCTACAACTTCCTAATAAAGGCTGGTGGTTCTAGAAAAAGACATAAAATACATGGTTGGTACCTCTGTTTTCTCTTGTTTCTGTTTAACTGTCCATAATAAAACATGTTTCTGTCATACCGAATGTTGTATAACTGTGTTAAGCCAAACCTTATTTTTGCTAGAATTGGTATTTTAGCGAGGATTTCCCTTAAGATGCTATTTATGAACTTTTTCAAAACAAAATGATCAATTAAATTATCTGGTAAAAGTATGAGGACTGATTTGACTTAATTGCAAAAAAACACAGTTGTTTGGCTTACAATTCTGGTACCTGAGTTAGATTGTTTTGTTTTTACCATTTCATTCTTGGAACGATGAGAGACAATGTTTTAAATGAATGTTATATGCACTAAAATATTTTAACCCAGAATATTAATACACACTGTATTCTTTAAAAATTCATATACTGTGGAACAATTTGCTAAGTGATACAAATCTTACCAATCTATGGTAGCTTTCACCAGTATCAAGATGGTGACACTGATACATCACCAATTAGATAAATGTGCAGAATAAATTAACATGCTGAAACTCTAGTATAGTTTATTATATTTTCGAAGACACATTTACTCAACAATGCTGACCCAATAATATGGAGAATTTTTTTCTTAATATAAATGGGACCCTGGTGGTGCAGTGGTTAAGAGCTCGGCTGCCAACCAAAAGGTTGGCAGTTTGATTCAACCAGCTGCTTCTTGGAAACCCTGTGGAGCAGTTCTTCTCTGTCCTATAGGGTCACTATGAGTTAGAGTCAACTCAACAACAATGGATTTGGTTTGGTTCGGTATATATGAAAAACTATTTGTTTAACACATCTTGCTATATCAGCTTAGAGCAGTTTGTTTTTTATTAAAAAATACACAGGGAAAAAGCATGTAACTGGCAGCTAATTTCTAGAATTGTGAATCAGGTGTATTTTTATGCCTGTGTTACTTTAGTTTGATTAAGAATATGGGGAATATAAGCCAATATGAATTAGTTCTTCATTCTTCTTACCCTCCATCCTTATTTTTTACGCTTTTGTATCTTCCATTCCTTTTATAAATCTTTTAAATCGCAGTTGCATTCATAGTTAGCATGGTCCTTGATTGGTTTTAATAAATAGCACACTGCATTTGGGAAATATGGCGAGGTAGCTCTGTAGGACATGGACTAATAGTTTTATTTTTTTTTAATAGCTTCTGAGACTTAAATAACAGGTCATGTACTCTCATAGGCCAAAATAATAATTGTGAAAGAGTAATTTGTAAGAACAAATTGGTTTCTGAAAGGCAAACAGTATCTTTTTTCTTTGTTTCCTTTGGGTTTCATTATATTATGTGGAGCACCTTACATTTCTGCTTAAATTAGTAAATTAATTTCCTTAATTACTTTTGGTTATAGAAGTCACCCTAATTTGGATTTCTGTAGAGATTTCAATTCCAAATCTTTATACAATTTGTGTTTATAACCTACATAAAAGACAGTTAAGGCACTTCTTCATGTTTGTTTTGTTTTTTGTCAAAAACGATTTACAGAGCACTGCAGTGGTAAAATGTGAACTGTTGAATTTGCACTGCTTACCACTTTTCTTTTTAGTCATTGTGATGGTTATGTGTCAACATGGCTCGGCTATGATTGATTCTTAGTGGCTTGGCAGATATTATGTAATCATTTCCCAATTTGTGTTCCAATGTGAGCAGCCAGTCAGTTGAAAGCAGAATTTCCTTGGGGGTATGGTCTGCATCCAATATATATGGATGTTCTGGCAAAGCTTACTGTCTTGATCCTGCATTCAGCTCGTCATCCTCGGACCTTTGTTTCTTGGGATGTGAGCCAGCAGCCTGCTGCCTGACCTGCAGACTTTGGCCTTCACCAGCTCCCACAACCCCGTGAGCCAGCAGCCCTCTGTCTGACCTGCCGATTTTGGATTCATCAGCCCTTGCCACCTCGTGAGTCAGGAGCAGCCTCCAGCCTGATACCTGACCCATGGATTTGGGACTTGCCAGCCGCCACAACTGCATGAGTCATTTCTTGAAATAAACCTCATCTATATATGTTTCTCTGATTCTGCTCCTCTAGAGAACCCTGCCTAAGACAGCCATATAAACCTTATTTCAGCAAATTAAAAAAAAAAGGATGATTTTATTAAACAAATCATATTTCCTCTGCAGCAGCACCTGCATTATCCTTTGCTTAGCAGATGCGTCAAATTGATTCTTAAATTTTAAGAATCACTGGTTCAGAAGAGACTTCAGAGGATATCCTCTGACCTCTTCGGTAAGTCTATTAATGTGTCTGTGAAAGGTTGTATATAATGAAAGTTTTTAGAAGTAAGTTATATCTTATTCAAGTAGTGCTGACTATTTAAAGGGCTAGTATGATAAATCTTGTTGTAAGGTAAATTATATCATTCAAATTTTTAAATTTGCTTTAATGTCTTCACATGTTGATTTACTTTGATATTCCTGTAGTACTTAAACGGTGAATCTACATCTTAGTAAAAAAAAAAAAAGACTTTCAAGGGAAGACTTTCAGTGGAATATAAAAAAAATTACAAAAACAATACTAGGGAAGCATGATTTATAATAACAGTAGCTACTCTTTATTAAATGGTACACAATAATAATAGCTATTTCTTGAATGTTCATTTATTAGGTACTTTGCTAGGCTTTTTACTTACATTACCTGTAATTCTCAAAACCCTCCACAATAGATATTATTCCTCTTTTACAAATCAGGAAATTACAGCTTGGAGTGGGGAGGTAATTTGGCCAAGGCCTCATAGGTTGTTAGGTGCCATTGAGTTGGTTCCAGCCATGACAACCCTATGTACAACAGAATGAAACAGTGCCCAGTCCTGCACCATCCTCACAACCATTGCTAGGGAGTAGCAAAGTCAAAATTTAAATTCAGGACTCTGATTTCAAAGGTGTACTTTTCCTGTTGTTATACATTGCTTTCTTAGAAAACATAAGAATGAAAACCACACGTCAGTTCCCACTGAATATGTTGACTGTGATCTTAAGACGTGAATGGATGAATTTTTTCTCTTTAATCTCAGAAAAATTAGGTACGATACCCCCTAAAATATCTTAATTTCTTTTAAGAGTGTGAATCTTTAGTCTACAAGACTGTATTGAATCTTTTTATGTCCTTAAAACATTCCTTCTTCCATATTTTCTCCTGTATAAAATAATACTATAGTAGATTGAAGCCAAAAGATCTGACTTCACCACTTTAGAACCCTGAGCAATTTATTTCATTCCTGAATATTATTTTCTCTAAAATGGTCATGATAATTCCTATTTATCACAGAACATTGTTGTAGGGATTAAAGGAGTATATATAAACCACCTAATAAAGTGGCACATAAATTTTTAATAATTATATTTTAATAATTTAAAATACCCTTAATAATTTAAGATACCCTATCATTCTAATAATCTGAGAGATAGTAAATAAGTCTGGGTTAGTTTTAGCCCTACCTTTTATAACCAGTTAAACATTTCAGTGCATAGTACATGCAAAATACTGAGGTAAACTCCATGACATAAGTTTTATAGACTTGGTTTGTACCTTTCCTTGATCTTTGGGTTTAGTTTTTTGTTTGTTTGTTTATGCTGTATGTAAAAGAGCCTCTCAGATCCCTTGGTCATTTAATTTCCCTTTTTTGGACTGTTTCTCACAACTTTGTCCTAAGACGTGGCAAATACGACTGCTCTCAATTTTATAGGTTGGAACGTAGTTTTGTACTAAATACATCTAATACTGTATTTTTTTAATTTTCAATACTCTTCATAATGTTTCTTGGCCTAAGTTGGCACAACAGCTTATTGACTTGATGTTTTTAGAAAATAGTCTACCGTGACTCCTAACCATTGTGGATGTCGGAGCCCATCTAGGCTTCAGCTTGTTGATCTGTAAAATGGGGAGAATAACTCCCCTACCTACCTGAAAGTATAGCCAAGGTTCAAACACTTAGAGTGAGATTGTGTTCATGAAAGTCTTTTGTAAACTCTGAAGTGCTTTATAAATTTGTTGTTAGTTGCCATCGATTCTGACTCATGGTAACCCCACATGTGCCGAGTAGAACTGCTCCATAGGGTTTTCAAGACAGTGACTTTTCAAAAGCAGATTGCCAGATCTATCTCTGAGGTGCCTCTGGGTGAGTTCAAACCACCAACCTTTCGGCTAGTAATCAGATGCTTAACTGCGCCACCCAGGTAGCCTTTTTATAAATATAAGGGATAATTATTACTCCCTGTTTGTTACTGACAGCTCAGATCTGATTAGGTTCTAAATAAAACTTAAATGTTTTTCCAAAACCTTCCCACACTGAAAATATCTTGCCCATATGTATAGCAATAAAAATAATTTTCTATCTGAAGAACTGTAAGAAAATTTTCTAAAGTATAAATTACATCCCATGGTTGATTTTTATTCCAAACGCTGTAAAGGACTATATTTTATCAATTGGTTATTAGTTCCTTTTCTCCTACTAGATTATATGTAGTTGAGTATCGAGTGATTTTATCCCAGCATTTTTCTCCATATAAGACTACCCAGTTTATAATCTCGTTTAAAATATTGTTTTGTTTATGAACATAGCCTTGCTGATTTTGTGAAACTAATATATAATCAATGTATCCTGTTTTGTTGAGTGTTTTTTAAGACAAGTGTAAGTTACTTGAAATTCTACTGCTCTGAGCAGTAGAATTTTAGTGTTCTAGACATTTCTATGCATATATGCACATATAGCTACGTATTCTTTTTAAATAATTGGAATCATAGAATACATGTTATTCTGTAATCTGCTTTTTTCACTCAATATGTGGTAGACATTTTTCTTGGTCAGTAAATGTAAGTCAAAATCATTTTAATGGTTGCATAGTTTTTCATTACCATGATTTATGTAATCAGTCCTTTATTCCCGGATATTTAGCTTCTTTCTAATCTAGGTCTCCTACAAACAGTGGTGAACACCATGATGCATACGTCTTTTATTAACACTTGTGAAATTTTCTTTGTAGACTAAACTCCTAGACCTGGAATTGATGGGTCAAGGGACATACATGTTTTACATCTTGATACATATTGCTAAATTGTCCTCCAGAAAGTTGAACTATAACATACTGTCAGATTCCCATTATCATTCTTGGGAATCTGCTAATCCATCAGCTGTGTATTACAACAGTTTTCTTATTTCGAATAGTAGTATCACAATTTAATTTAGGAGTTCCTTCAGAATTCTTGGGTAAATGGCTTCTGGTCTCAGTGATACATGTCCCCAGTCAGTTGCTTTGGCTGTCTAGAACACAAGTGATTTGGGTGATGCAATTTGTAGATGAGATTCAAATGGCAAGTTAGGAATCATTAGACTAGAAGCCAAGTGTTCTTTTCAATGCCCTGCTTCCTGGACTTGCCACTTCTGAATGCTTCAAAGGGTAGTTTTCAAGTAGGAATTATCCTAATGTTATATAAGACCAAGACTATTTTTTCAAGTTCTTTTATTATTTATTTATCAAAGACTATTTGGGGATAAGGACAGGATACATGATGTCTTTGGTTCCCTTTTCATTGTGTGTGAGTACTCATGTGAGGACAGAAGGAAAGGATTGGGATCATGCACGTTGGAAAATTTAACTACAGGATCTTTTATTTTTATGAAAACCAATACTATCTCCTCTTCAATCCCTTGAACTGAATGGAAATTGGTAACCTTGTTATAGCAACATCAGCCGTTACCTGTGTAGCATTAGAGAAGCTACTTAACCTCTCAGACTTCAGTTTTCTCTTTACAGTGAAATAGTCCAGTGATCTCTGATATCCTTTTTCAAAAGTTTTCTTCCCCATTATAACTGACTGCTTACACTAAATTCCTATCTTTTTAAAAAAATATTTTTGTTGTTGTTGAGAATATACACCAACAATTTCTACATGTACAATTCAGTGACATTGATTACATTCTTCAAGTTGTACAATCATTCTAACTATCCTTTTCTGAACTGTTCCTCTCGCATTAACATAAACTCACTGCCACCTATTTAATCTTTCAGTTTGCTGTTGTCAGTCTGATCCCACAGAGATAGTTATTAAAAGAGCACAATGCTCAAGGCAGACATTCTTTACTAGTTAAGCTAAACTATTGTTTGATTTTAAGAAGGCTTCAAGGGATATTTTTGGTTTAAGATTTAAAGTTTATCTTAGGGCAATAGGTTTAGAGGCTCATCCAGCCTCCATGATTCCAGAGAATCTAGATTTAACAAGAACTTGAAATTCTGTTCTGCATTTTCTCCCTTTTGATCAGGATCCTTCTATAAAATCTTTAATCCAAATGTTCAGTAATCGTAGCTGGGCACCATCCAGTTCTCGTGTCATGGCAAAGGAGGCAGTTGTTCATGGAGGCAATTAGTCACATATTCCATTTACTAAATTCCTGTCTTGATTTTTTTTTTAATTCTTATTAACTTTAGAGCCTCTTATAAATTGCCCTCAAAATTTGACCTCCTGCCCCTTTGAAGACATCTCTGGTCATACTGGTATAATTAAAAAAAAAAAAAAAAAAACTCCTCTACTATTACAGCTTACCTGATCTTCAATTGATATTAATTTTCTTGGGCTTCCGAAAGTGTAGTACACCTTCTTGGTTATACTAAAGCAAAAATAATACTAAGCCAAAAATAGAAATTGATTGAAATTTATTTAATATATGATTTGCAAATTGGGGTAACATTTATGGCTAGAGAGTCAAAAATGTTCCAAAGAAGAAAGCTCTTTCACAAATTTTTATATTCCATCTTATTTCTAGTAATTATACATTGCCATGGAAGCAAGGCTGGACTAGAACTGATAAAACAGTTTGCGGTTAAGCAGGATTCCACACAGCATTGTCTTGAAGGAAATTAATTACTGATTGACCCTAAGGCAGAGCTTCTAGCCTGACCTTTGGAGTTTCTGTTAGTTGAAACTGTACATAGAAAATTCTTTTAAGAGATCACAATACCCAAGACAAAACATGCTTTGCTAATTAAGCTAGACTTTTTTTTTTTTTATTGTTTGACTGAGGAGCCCTGGTGGCACGGTGGTTAAGTGCTTACCAAAAGCTAAGTGGTTCAAACCTACCAGCACCTCTGCAGGAGAAATATGTGGCAATCTGCTTCCATAAAGATCAGAGCCTTGGAAACCCTATGAGGGAGTTCTGTTCTGTCCTGTAGGGTCACAGTGGGCTTGGGTTTTTTGGTTTTACTCTTTGACCTAAAAGTGACTTTTAGGAAACCATTCTTCTCAAGGCTCAAAGTTCAGTCACCTCAGGGCAATACCTTGGGTGGGTCACTTCAATCTCCATGGAATCCAGAAATCTGGATTCAAAAAAATTAACCCCATTCCTCAGTTACATATTTTGAATAATTCTGTATACTTCCCCCAAATTTGTTGTTAATACTTTAAAGAAAGTAACAATTCTATCTTCTGACATAATACTTTACTTATACAGGATACTTTTTTTTTTTTAATTGTGCTTTAGGTGAATGTTTACAGCTCAAGTTCATTTCTCATAAAATTTATACACATATTGTTACGTGACACTAGTTGCAATCCCTATAATGTGACAGCACACTTCCCCTTTCCACCCCAGGTTTCCCATTGGTATAGGAGAAAAACATGATGAAGTTTAGTAAAGCAAAAAGGAAGTTTTATTCAGCATATATTAAAAAAGTCAAAAGTGGGAAAATGGACAAGCATGCTGCCACAGCCATGTCTGCCCGAGTCCAGAGAATATTACAGAATAGTCAAGAATGGGAAAACTGACAAGCATGCTGCCACAGCCATGTCTGCCTGAATCCAAGGAAGGTTACAGAGTCATCAGTATATATTAACATTACAAATGGGCAAAACCATTGAAAACTTCATCTATCACATACAGGCTAGAAACTGTGATCTTATATTTTGAATTGTCTCTCTCAACAATCATTGGTACAGGTTTCAGTAATGACAGTCAGGAGGGTCTTCACCAGTTCAACAAATTTCTATCCCTGTCAGGGCAGTCATTGGTGGTTATATAGGATACTTTTAATGCTTTCATTTTGCCTCTATCAAAAGTAAAACTTTTACAATATTAAATTTATGTATTAATTCATTAGCTTTATTATTCAGTTCATGAACCAGAGAATGTCTGGTCTGGAAGTCAGAGGAGTGTTCCAAAGATGAGAAAGTCTCCAGAGATTCTTGTACCCCACCTCATCAACATTGTCATGGAAATGGGGCCAGAACAGTGTTTTTATAATAACCATTTGCCTAAAACACAGCTTCCAGGCAGATTCTGGAGTTCCTGTTTCTCAAACTGACTGCACATAGATAATTCTTCAAAAACAGCCCAATGCCTAAGGTAAAAGTGTCTCCACTAAGCTCCTTACTAGCCTATTGTTTAACCAAAAGGTGACTTTAGGAAACCAGTTTCTTCAAGGTTCAAAGGGACACCTAAAGGCAAATGGTCTGGGAGGGTCACCCCCAACTCCACTGGATGCATAAATCTGGATTCCAGGAGAATTAAAACAGTTTCTCACCTCATTATAGGCTCAAAACAGCCCTGTGAGGTTAGATACCACTACCCCATTTTACAAATGCAGAAATTGAGGCTTAGGCTAAGTGACATGCCCAAAGTCACTCAGTTTGTAAGTAGAATAGTTATGTCTAAGGATCCTATTAAATCCAAGCACTCTGTTAAGCCAAAAAAAAAAAAAAAAAAAAGCCCAAACGGGTTGCCATCAGTAGATTCTGACTCCTAGTAACAACACTACAGGACAGAGTAGAACTGCACCATAGAGTTTCCAAGGAGCACTTGGTGGATTTGAACTGTCGACCTTTCGGTTAGCAGCCCTAGCACTTAATCACTACACCACCAGAGTTTCCTGCTAAGCCACAGGTACCTCTAAATTTGGTGGCTAAATATTTTTAAATATTATTTTCTGGTACTATTTATCACGTACATGAAATAGCAGCCATCAAATTTAAAATTGCCTTCAGGTGATATTTTGAAAAGGGAAACAGAACCATACACATCGATTAATCCTATGATATAGTTTGACCGTCCCACACAGATGCTTTCGTTAATGCTTCAGAAAAGGCAGTATTTTTAATCTGTGTTTTCTTAAAATGTTTTAAAAGTTTAGTTGTACTTAGAAATTTTTATACTTAATTCTTTTTTTTTTTCTACAGAGGCTTTATCTTTGGGCATTTTGGTGTCAGACCAAAAAAGAGATGGCTACTGATAGTAAACTGGAAACCCTGGTGGCTAGCGGTTAAGAGCTACGTCTGCTAACCAAATGTCGACAGTTGGAATCCACCAGGCGCTACTTGGAAACTCAATGGGGCAGTTCTACTCTGTCGTATAACAGGGTCGCTAGAAATCGGAATTGACTGGATGGTAACGGGTTTTTTGTTTGTTTGTTTTTGGATGGTAAACTGAGACAAAAGCTTTTTTCAGCCACTTTTTAAAAACCTAGAGAAGGCCCCCTGTTTTCAAGAATCTTAAAAGGTAACCAGAATTTTGGAAACCAAGATCATTAACAGAACATGAGAGTTGAAGTAATAATTTACAGATGAAGAAACAGAAGTAAATGGGAGTGATTTGCTCAAGGCCAGAATCAAGAATCACGAGATTTTAAATAATCACTCAGCATTCTGCTTCCGCGGGAGACATTTGCCCTTTTAGCTAAATTTTCTGCCTCAGTCTTAGGTTAATTCTTTTGCGTTTAAGTGTATCTCTTAGCGTTTTCGTAGTTTGGAACGTGTGGGATGAAAGGGAAACAAATAGAGTCTTCTGGAATTTAGTTCCCAGTCTTCCTGGGATGTTTATACCTCTTATAACCTTGCGGAAGTTTCCTTATTTTAAATAGGCTTGTAATTCAACAATAATTTCTCAAGGGCCTATCGTGTACAATCAGTCGCCGTCCAGTTGATCCCGATCCACAGCGACCCTATGGGACAGAGTAGGACCAACTGCCTCGTTGGGTTTCCAAAGACCGGCTGTTGGATTCGAACTGCCGACCTTTTTGGTTAACGGCCGAGGTCTTAACCACTGTGCCACCAAGGTTTCATCGTGTCCGAGACATGGGAATTGCATTTATACAGTGAAATAGGGAGAGCAGTCGGTCCCCAAATATTTGACTAATAAACTAGTACCTTTCACGGCATGTGTGACAGTAGAGAAAATTCCCTAGTGGCTAGACAAACGGCGAGGGTTATTGTTTCTTCTTGCAAGCTTTAACACCTCCACCAGTAACAATTGTTTGCATTATCTAGAGTAGGGCTTAAGTTGTGCCCTGGAATCTTTCCTTTTTGATGTGGATTTTTCAATTATGTCAGACGGTCTTGAAGGCTGGCCTTCAACCATACTTTTCTGCTTCAGTGATGGCGAAGGCACTGACAGGTTTTCAAGCTCTCTGCCTCGGTTTGGAGTTTCCCCAAGCGCTGCGGGTCCAACCACAAAGCGAGGTGACAAAGGCGCCCCGAAGAACCTCGGAAGGCGCCTACCCAGGGGCCGAAGCGCGCCTGCGTGCCAGAGCCCCTTTGTTGCCGGCGCGAGCGTTCGGCTGCGCCTGCGCGGTGGGCCGGCGCCGACAAGTGCGCTGCGCTGCGCTGCTGGCACCGACTGGGGGCGAGCAGAGCTGGAGCAGTCGCCGCCGTCGCCGCCGCCGTCGCGACCGCCGCAGAGGAGTTCCGCGGGCCCGGAGCGGGTACTTACCACACGATGGCTGTGATGTCGTCCACCGCGGGGTTTTACCTTCTCTCCACCCTGGGAGGGTACTTGGTGACCTCGTTCGTGTTGCTCAAATACCCGACCCTGCTGCATCAGAGAAAGAAGCAGCGATTCCTGAGTAAACACATCTCTCACCGCGGAGGTGAGGGGGTCCCCGGATGCGGAGGGCGGAGGGGAGGGAGCCTTTTTTCCGCCCCCCGACGAGAGCTGAGGGTCCGTTGGAGCTCCGCCAAAGGGAGGCGGGTGGAAATACGTGAGCGATGGAGGAGGAAGGGGGTGTGTGAAGCGGGCTCCTCCGGAGGCGAAGGCGCTGTGATGTCACGGGGAGGTCTCCTGAGGGAAGGAGAGGGGTCTCGGGACGGAGCCGGGGGCGGGCGGGGGTCTCGAGTGCGGCGGAAGCGGTGTCAGGCGTTCTCTGAAGGAGGAGGGACCAGGATGAGCAGCAGGCGAGGACGGAGCGCTTCGTGGAGGATGGAAGGGTGATTGCAAGGCGCACGGGCGCAGCGCCGCGGGGTCAGGGGGACCCCGCCCGGGGAACTGGGAACGGACGGCTGCTAGCGAGCCCTCGGCCGAGCGGGTGGGGCGAGCCCGGGCGACGAGCTCGGCAGCCGAGCTCGGGCACCTGAGGGCTCCCAGGGCTGTGGAGCTGCGTGAACCGGGAGCACTGCTGCAGCCCCGGTGTCTGCCATCCCGCTCCCACGCTCTGAGCACTGCCGACTGAGAAGGGAGGGAAACGAGGCTAGGAACGTTTCCCAAGATCACCGTGGGCAGGACTGGCAAAGGCACTGGAGCTCCCTGTCTCCCAAGGCTGCAAACCTTGCACCAATTTTTTTAATTGAGCCCCACACCGCTCCCCAGCAATGACACGTAAATTTCCAAAAGGCTGAAAGATGGCATAGTTTATGACAGGACGGTATTGTGTAAAGAAAACAAAAAGTTTCTTTTGGAAAAGTGACATGCTGAAAGGAGCCTAAATTGTCCACTCTGATTTCCCAGATTAACAGGCCAAATCTTTGCATCTTCATGATTGCATAATAATGTGTCTTCATTGCATTTCAAGCATGACGTATAAAATGTTGTGAAATAGGCTTATTTCAGTCAATCTTAACCATTCTTCAAGGTGCCCTGGTGGCTTGATGGCTAAAGCTCTCGGTTTCGGCGGTTTGAACCTACCAGCTGGTCAGTGAGAGAAAGATGTGGCAGTCTGCTTCTGGAGAGATTTACAGCTTTGGAAACCCTGTGAGGACAGTTCTACTCTGTCCTGTAGGGTCGCTTTGAGTTGGAATCCACTCGGTAGCAATGAGTTTGTTTTTTATTTTTTGTTTTCTGAGTTTTTTTAAACTGTTCTTTAGAGATGAATGTTAAACTAGATTAAAATTGGTTGCAATTTGCAGTCTAAAATTTGATTGAGTCCCATGACCTCGTTTCTAACAAGAATTGGCAAGTACTAACCACCCACCACTGCCGTGAATTTAAAATGTCACAAAAATATATATATATACATAAGCATACTTCTGTATAATTTTATGAAGGTCTCTGGGTGGCAAAAGCAGGTTTGGTATGGTTTTATCAGTTAACCACAAATTTTAAGAGTGACTTCAGTACATAGTTATCCTATCCTCCCATTCATGAAAAGCATCAAAGATTTTAAAGGGTCATCAGCTATAAAATGTAGTTACTGCTTATTTGGTTAGTCTGTTTTAATAGGTAAATAATTAGGATGTGCCTTCAACCACTGGAACCAGAAACCAACTTTTTGTGTTTCAGTTGTTGCCATAGAAGCGATTTTCAATAATAGTAATCTTATTCTATGGTGTAGTGGTTAAGAGCTACGACTGCTAACCAAAAGGTTGGCAGGTGGAATCCACCAGGCACTCCTTGGAAACCCTATGGAGCAGTTCTACTCTGTCCTGTAAGGTCACTATGAGTTGGAATCAACTTGACACCAACGGGTTGTTCTTATTCTAAGGATAGGCAGTTCACACTGCAGTTGTGTTTACAAATTTAAAATAGAAAAAGGCCCTTAAAAAAAAACTAGATCCTCTAAAAAGCTATCCAAGCTGTCGTTATGGATAATCTAAATTTTGTTTCAGAAGAAATACCTGTTAATCTCTAAGAATGTGTGGTACTCTACAGGTGAAAAATCACCAAAGTCTAAGAGGCTTAAAATGTACTCTAAATAGTCTGTGTTGAACATTGTGCTCTTTTAAGAACTATCTTTATGGGATCAAATTCACAACAGCACCTTGAAAGATTAGATAAGAAACTTAGGGGGTGTGAGTTTATGTTAGTGGAGAAGGAACAATTCAGAAAAAGAGAGTGAAAATAGTTGTACAACTTAAAGAATGTAATCAGCGTCACTGAATTTTCTGTGTAGAAATTGTTGAATTGGTGAATGCTCTGCTTGTATATTCTCAGCAACAACCAAAAAGGAAATTTTTAAAAATGCACTCTAGATTAACATAGCAAGTGTTAAAGCCAGGATAAGCTAGGTCTCCGATTCTCATTTACTGTTGGAAATACTTTAAAAAATATTTCTCCCCCTAGACAGTAAATCATTTCAGTGATTTCAGCTTAACCCCTTATATAAAATTTTCCATTCATTATTTGTACATGTAGCATCAGTATTTCTGTATTCAAAGGTGTAACTAAACCTTTCATGAGAACCTTGTCAAGTATCTGCACACTCAAAATGTCTTTATCGTATGATGGTCCTAAAAGCACTGTGGTAAGTTCTTGTGTGTTAGTGCTTAACATGCTTCCGTTGAAAATACTCTCCAAGTGTTGTTGTTAGATGCTGTCAAGACACT
This sequence comes from Loxodonta africana, assembly GCF_030014295.1. Taxonomy (NCBI): domain Eukaryota; kingdom Metazoa; phylum Chordata; class Mammalia; order Proboscidea; family Elephantidae; genus Loxodonta; species Loxodonta africana. The sequence continues at coordinate 48,340,618 of NC_087359.1, forward strand.
CCCCCTGCCCCACTCCTGGTGATCCCAGAACTAAACACTGCCCAGTCCTGCACCATCCCCATGATCAGCTGCAGATTGGACCCTTGTGATCCATGAAGTTTTCATTGGCTGATTTTCACAAGTAGATTTCTTCCTAGTCTATATTAGTCTGGAAGCTCCTCTAAAATCTGCTCAGCATCATAGCAACGTGTAAGCCTCTTCTGACAGACGGGTAGTGGCTGCACATGAGGTGAATCGGCCAGGAATCGAACAGGGATTGTTCTTGGACCCAGTTTGTCTGCTTCTGGGCCGTAAACTTTAATTGTTTGTTCAAGGAGGAAAGTGAGGCACCAACTGAAGTCTCAAAAGTGTCTCTGGAAGTAGCATTCTGCTACTGCACTCTGAAACATGTCTTATATCAGGATATCGGTTCTCTTTAATTCTTATTTCCTCATTCCTATTTTCAGGGAACTCTTCCTCACTTGTCAAAAGTGAGGACTTTTTTTCCCAATTGGCTAACTCATTCATACTATAGCTTATTAGCAGTGCAGTCATTTATCATTTATTTAATAGCACTAGCCGGCTTTATGGCACACAGTTGTAAAGGCAGATTATAATATAATAGCTATAGTAATATATTTAATCTTTTTCTTGTATCTACAAATATAAATTCACTAGTTCTCCCCCACCCCCCTTGGAATATAGAAACAATTGTTTAGTGTTTCAGGGAACCTAGATGGCAATATACTCTTTTGTATGTCATCTCTAATCCTTCTGTGCTCTTTGTGCTCGTACTTAAACCACTGTCTTAGTTATCTTAGTGCTGCTGTAACAGAGATACCACAAGTGGATGGCTTTAACAAACAAATTTATTTTCTCACAGTTAAGGAGGCCGGAAGTCCGAATTCAGGGTGCTGGTGCTATGAGAAGGAGTTCTCTGTCAGCTCAGGAGAAAGGTCCTTGTCTCTTCAGCTTCTGTTTCCGGGTTCCTTGGAGATCTCCGTGTGGCTTGTCATCAATCTTTCCCCCATCTCTGCTTGCCTAATCTGTTCCTTTTACCTCTTGCAAGAGATTAACTCAAGACACACTCTACACTAATCTTGCCTCATTAATTTAGAAGAAAACTTGTTCCCAAATGGGATTATAACCACGGGCATAGAAGTTAGGATTTACAACATACTTTGGGGGGCACAATTCAATCTATAACTGCTTCATAGGCATAGTATGGATGTTGGGTGAATGCATGGAGTGAGAGTTTTAGAAATGAATGAAGAACTTACTTAGTTGCTTAATTTGCTGAATGACTCCATTTTGGGCTGAAATAGGATCATATTCTCAAATATGAGGATATGTTTTATTTGCATTAAGCTTTTCTTTTCAATATTAAAAAATGCTTAATTTTGAAGGTTGCTCTTTTATGGCTGGTGCATGTTGTCATATTTCTCCATGCCTTTATAAACATCACACATGTTCTCATACATAAATACATACATACACATATATATGTCATGCATACAAAGGTGTTAATGGTGGTTGGAACATGACTGTAAAACAAGTCTACATTGTTTATTGAACATTTATTGGAATATAAAACATTAGAAAGATAAAAAGGAAACTGGACAGATATTTCTTTCCTTCATAGCATAAATCTAGTTAAGGATACAAAAGAGAATGTTTCTTTTACTTTTTCTACCCTGCCAGAAACTAACCAATCACAAAGTAGTTCTGAAACACTATATGTGGGAGGAAGAGTTAATGTAGAATGAAAGTTGGACTGTATAAAAAATAGTGAAGGAATAAAAAGAATGAATTGGAAATTTCAGAGAAGGTTTTCTCAAAGAAGTGAGGAATGTAAACTGGTGAAGAAGGAAATACAGGGACATATGCAGAGAAATTATGAGCAAGTGATGTTAGGACAGTATGGTGAATCTATGATGGGGGCTTATTCACTTCCACATTTCATACTAATTAAAAATTAAACATCTGTGTGTATGTGGGGTGGTTATTTGCATAAGAGCTAGACATTCTTTAAGCTGCTTATGGTGGGGGAAGGAATTAAGAAAAAGCCTGCTTCTGTGAATGATATGCACATTTGGAGAGAAAAGTAATTCAAACCATTTCATGAAAGAAGAGCTACCACCAAATAGCTCTTGGAGAGGAATGACATAAGTCTTAATTAGTTCCTTAGTTACTCTCTAGGCTTTCACCGTATGGATCTAATAAGTAATTTGTGGGTATTTGTGGAATTTAACTTCAAGCTCTATAAACAAATAGAAGATAGATGTGGAATAAGGACCAAAATGAATAACTTATCTATAAAGCTGAAATAAAGGTGATATATGAATGATACCATAGAAGCTACAGCATAGTTAGTGGCTGTCTTAGGCTGAGTTCTCTAGAGGAGCAAAACCAGTGAAGCATATATAAACAGAGAAAAAACCAAACCCATTGCTGTCAAGTCTATTCTAACTCATAGAGATCCTATAGGACAGAGTAGAACTGCCCCATAGGGTTTCCAAGGAGTGGCTGGTGAATTCGAACTGCTGACCTTTTGGGTTAGCTGTAGCTCTTAACTGCTGTGCTGCCAGGACTCCTGAAGTACGTGTGTGCGTGTGTGTGTGCATGTATATACAAATATGTATGTACAGGGAGGAGAGTTGTGGAGGTTGGCAAGTCCCAAATCTGTGGGTCAGTCATCAGGCTGGAGGCTTCTCCTCACTTATGTGGTTGCAGGGGCTGAGGAACCCGAAATCGGCAGGTCAGGCGGAAGGCTGCTGGCTCACAGGGCTGTGGGAGCTGGCAAATCTCAAGATCTGCAGGTCGGTCAGCAGGCTGTTGCTTATGTCCCAGAGATCAGAGAATGACAAGTCAAATGCAGGATCCAGAGAGAGTATTGGCAGAACATCTATATGTATTGAATGCAGGCCACACCCCCATGTAAACTGATTGCCTTATCAACTGATTGGCTGCTCATATCAGATAACAAAATGGAAGATGATTACATGATTTCTTCCAAACCACTCAGGATCGTGGCCCAGCCAAGTTGACACATAACCTTAACCATCATAGTGGTAAAAAACTAAGGTGGACTTTGAAGTTATACTGCTTATGCTTGAATCACAGTTCCCTTCGTTGGCTGTGTGACCTCAGCTAGATTTTATCTGGGAATAATAATACCTCATAGGGTGGTGGTGAGGATTTTATTTTATTTTTTATTTTACTTTAGATGAAGGTTTACAGAGCAGACTAGTTTCTCATCAAACAGTTAGTACACACATTGTTCTATGACTTTGGTTAACAACCCCATGACATGTCAACACTTCCTTCTCAACCCCGAGTTCCTATTACTAGCTTTCCTGTTCCCTCTGCCTTCCAGTCCCTGCCCCAGGGCTGGCGCATCCCTTTAGTCTTGTTTTGTTGCATGAGCGTGCTCAGCCTTTGGCTGAAGGGTGAACCTCAGGAGTGACCTCATTACTGAGCTGAAAGGGTATCCCAGGGCCATATTCTCAGGGTTTCTCCAGTCTCTGTCAGGCCAGCAAGTCTTGTCTTTCTTTATGAGTTAGAATTTTGTTCTACATTTTTGTCCAGCTCTGTCCAAGAATCCTCTGTTATGATCCCCGTCAGAGCAGTCAGTGGTGGTAGCCGGGTACCATCTAGTTTTACTGGACTCAGTCTGGTGGAGGCCATGGTAGATGTAGTCCATTAGTCCTTTGGACTAGTCTTTCACTCGTATCTTTAGTTTTTTTCATTCTTCCTTACTCCCGAAGGGGTGAGAGCAGTGAAATATCCTAGATGGCCGCTCACAGGCTTTTAAGACCCCAGATGCTACTCGGTGGTGAGGATTTTAATGAAATAATATATAAAGTGCTAAGCGCAGTATCTGGTTTATATATTGTTGTTAAAAACGGAGCCACCTTTTCAATATTTTATTTGGTGGTGGTATGTAATTTAGTAAGCTTATAAAATAGTTGGAAAAAAAATCTTAAATAATAATGTTTGTATATTTAACCTGTTAGGTTTAAATGAATTACAATTAAAATTAAATGGAAAGTAGACATAAAAGACATAAGAAGTTAGACTGAATATAAATATTAGTAGTAAAAATTTTGCTGACTGGGGGAAATGTACTTATTTCAGATTACTGAATTTATTTTTCCTAATTTCTTTCCCCCAAACTAAGAAATGAAACAATAAGTGTCTTTTGAATTTTTGATTATGGTACGTTTCAAACATATACAAAAGTAGTAAACATCCATGAACCTGTCATCCAGCTGCAAACAATTATCAAGTCATGACCAACCAATCCTCACCTAAGATTATTTTGAAACAATTTTCGGATATAATATCATTTCAAACATAGTACTTATTGAACACTATTTTGTGGAGTATTCTAAAAGACGTATAAGACAAAGTCCTTGCTGTTGGGATTTGAGAAGGCTAAAAAATAACACTGCTTACTTACTGTCCCTTCCCAAGTTTAGAACCAATTTAGAAAGAAAATACCATCATGATATAGTCAAAATATCAGCATTATTACTCATAGGGCTAAATTTAGACTGTAATGCCCTCTCTAGATTGATGTTAACACTAAAACTGAGGCCTTCTCCTTTTCCTCTTCCTAAGGTATAGAGTTTTCCTTCATGAGGTGGAAACAGCAGTGGTGCAGAATAGGTTCCCTCGATGTTATTTTTAGCTGCTGTTGAGTTGGCCCAATGCATGGTGACCCTATGCACAACTGAATGAAATACTGCCCAGTCCTGCACCACACCCATGATCAGTTGCATTGATCCATAGGATTTTCACTGGCTGATTTTCAGAAGTAGGTTTTCAGGGCTTTCTTCCTAGACTGTCTTAGTCTGGAAGCTCCACTGAAAGCCGTTCAGCATCAGAGCAACACACAGGCCTCCACTGACGGATGGTGGCTGCACATGGGTGCACTGGCTGGGAATCTAACCAGGTCTCCCTCATGGAAGGTGAGAATTCTATCACCGAACCACCAATGCCCTCACCTACCTATTGCCATTTAGTTGATTCTGACTCATAGCAACCCTAGAGGACAGAGTAGAACTGCCACATGGGGTTTCCAAGGAGCAGTTGGTGGATTTGGTTAGCAGCCGAGCTCTTAGTTGCTACACCACCAGGGCTCCAATGCCCTCACCTAGTATTTAGTATTAGGTAATTTTTTATCATCCAGTGTGGTCACATCTAGATCTGTGTCCTTTTTTTCACTGCAGTATTATTACTAGAGTCTATAGACATTCACCAAGTACCTAGCCTTTTCAGGTACTATGGTGATGGCAGCAGTAATAAATAAGGATAATCCTTAACATTCACTGAATGTTCACGTGTAGTATTCCATTGAATCTAATGCCATTTATTGTAAGATGCACAATTTTCTATGTACTGCCAAGAAGGAAAACCTTGAACTATGAAACGCAATTCGTTGTAAAATACACTCTAAATTCAGAAATGTTAAAAAGTCAAAAACTGTCTTTTTTAAATGATGAAGCATGGCACTTTACAAGTGAAATCATTTAATTATCCCAGTTCTGTGAGGTAGGTGCCATCGTTATCCTCATTCTCATAGATACACATTCTCGTAGCCATAGAGGGATAACTTTCCCAAAGCCACACAGGTAGCAGGTAGATTTGAGACCAGCCATCCCAAGTCCAGAGCCCTACCCTCAACCACTGCACACACTGCCTTCAGCCAAAGGCGACTAAAACACAGAAATTTCTTTCAAGGAATTCATGGGAAAGGCAGAAGAGGGAAACAAGTACATAATTTATGCTATAATGTGGTAAATGCTGTAGTAGAGGTATGCATAGGAGACGATGGGAATGCAGAGGAGAGACAGTTAACCGTCTGAGGAGGTGAGAGTGTGTGAGTGAGTGTATGTGTGTGTGTGTGTGTGTGTGTGTGTGTGTGTGTGTGTACCAAGCCCTCTTCTCTCGTATGACAAATAAGCAGGTATTATAACTTAAAAAAAAAAAATCATATTTAGATCTTCTAACCCCCTGCATTGATATTTGCTATGGCTGTGTTTTGATGTTTGAGTCTTCCTGTTGTAACTAAAAAATACATTACACTCTTTAAAACAGCTTTAATGTCTATATGGGTTTTATAATATATAAGCACCAGGATTCACTTGATGTATCTTATTAAGATGAATTTCTGGAAAAATGAAATGGTCAGAATAGCTAAGTAAATGAAGTTTAATATTTTCACAGGTGCTGGAGAAAATTTGGAGAATACAATGGCAGCTTTTCAGCAGTAAGTATGTAAAACGGTACTCTTTTTTTTTTTTTTAACAGTTTTTTTTTAAACAGTTTAAAATGATGACTCACGGAGTGAAGATAATGTACATGTAACATCCACATGTGATAGTTGTTTCTATTTTGTTAAAATTACTCTTTTTTAATACAGTCTGAAGTGTTATAAAGAGTGTTGGCTTCTGTACAATTGAAAAATCTAGATCAGAGTTTTGGGTTATCAAAAGATACTGTAGTTCCAAAGCTGAAAGAAGACATTTGTAACAAGGAACATACTGTTTATAATGCTAATTAGTCTTGGAGAGAAGAGAAAAGGAGAAAATGAAACAATGGTACATTAGCTACTGTTTATGAACAAGATTTTGTGTCTTTCTACCCAGTAATTTTTATACTGAGCTGCACCTGCAATCTGGTCACTCTTCTTTATGGCCTCATGAATGTTTATCTTATTTTTTAAATAAGGTAAAGTTAAAATATTTTCTGTTTATAAATTAGTCATGTGTCATCTGGATGTCTTTTACAGCACTTCAGAGAGAAACAACAGGACAGACAGGAATGAAAGCTGATTAATATCTTGTTCTGTGTCTTAGAGTAAATGATTTTCATCAGTCTGTGGTAATGTTGAGAACACTGCCTCTTCCCTGAAAAATAGAGAATGTGAAAAATTAAACCCAAGGGAAGATATTACTTATCCATATTTAGTAAGAAAAATATTTTCTAATTTTTGAACAATTTTTATGTATATAATTAGGGCTAAGAAATCGAGAAAATATAAGTTTTCTGCTTCTCATTCGTTCAAAGATATCTTAATTTCAGTGGCACTGCTTCTGTGTGTTCTAGTTTTATCTAAATTTATCCTGTTTGTATTTGTCACCCCTTACTCTACCTGTGCTATATAGTAGGATGCCTTTTGACTATGGTTTGAAAAGTCTCTTACAGGTCCAAAAAATGAAAAATCTTTCCTCTTGTTATAGACTATGAAATAGAATAAATTACTTTATTTAAATTCTTTTCCCTGTTGAGAATTTATATCTGTTTAGCTCGTTATAGCTAAATATAGATACGTAATCTTACATGTACAGTTTCCACTGAGATACATACACACACACATTATAATTTATCAAATATTCACTGACCAGAATGTAGGTGAAATATATGACTTGGAAAAGAACTGCTTATAACTTTAAGTGACTTCAGCAGTCTTTATGTTTAAAGTTCAGGAAATTACTGTTATTCATGGTGGTTCTATTCTACAAAGGAATCTCCCTGGTTGGTGCAAACTGTTAACGTGCTCAGCTGCTAACCAAAAGGTAGGAAGTTTGAGTTCACCCAGAGGAACCTTGGAAGAAAGACCTGGCAGTCTACTTCCCAAAAATCAGCCATTGGAAACCCTATGGAGCACAGTTCTACTGACACACACGGGGTTGCCAAGAATCAGAGTTGACTGGTTAATGCTCTAGAAAGTAAACGCAGAATTAGCGCATGTTGAACCATTACTCCTAGGGAAAATACAGGGTTAGGCTCCTGCAAGCCTCTGGTCACATTACCATCAGCCATTCCACACATAATCTTGTTTTATGTGTGTTTCTGTTTAAAGACACCTTATTTAATATCTATTGTTGGTTCATTAACATTGAACTTGTGGCCAACAGCACTATACTCATGCTTGAACAAAGCTTATGTAACACATGTATTTTCTCTGTAAGGCACATCACAACCTTCTTGCACTTGGGAACACTAGACAGCGCTTCAGCAGTATGCTTTGGGGCCATTTGAAATAGCAGAATCACCAACAAAAAGCACAAACAGCACACACAAAAATTACACTAAATATACCACAAAAAGGATACTTGTTTACAGTATGAGAGCTGAAATAAGGCAGAGCGTCACCCTGTTCAGCCTCAGTTGGCAATGTGCATGTTGAGGGACTTAATTTTTCACAGCCCTGTGCATGTGCACAAATGACTGCAAAGGTACTGTATTGATTTTGAGATTATAAACACATTTTAGCAAATTCGCAAATATGGAGTCTGTGAATGAGGATCAACTGTATATTATTTTGTAAGCTTTTCTTCTGTATTCTTTGTCAGATTTTTACCAACTACCCTTTATGGGTCTGTGAATGGTACATTTGAAAATACCACAAACATTTTTTATCTTTGAAAATGTTTATCCTCTGAAAAATTTTTTTTTTTTATATTCAAAGGATATCTAATTTAGATGGTTTTTGTTAGTTAAATACAACATTATGATTTCATGTCTTTGTTGTTGCTTTGTTAGTTGCCATCAAGTTGATTCTGACTCATGGCGACCCCATGTGTGCAGAGTAGAACTGCTCCATAGGGTTTTCAGTGTTGTGACCTTTTGGAAGCAAACAGCCAGGCCTGAATTCCGAGGTGCCTCTGGGTGGGTTCGAACTGCCAACCTTTCAGTTAGTAGTTGAGCATTTAACTATTTGTGCTGCCCAGGGACTCCTTCCTATGTTTAAACCAAAACTGTTGCTATCGAGTTGATTCCGACTCATAGCAACCCTGTAGGACAGAGTAGAGCTGCCCCATAGGATCTCCAGGGGGCAGCTGGTGGATTCAAACTTCCGCCCTTTTGGTTAGCAGCTGAGCTCTTAACCACTGCTCACCACCAGGCCTCCTTCCTGTCCTTAGCAGGTCTTCAACTGTTTTATTCAAACAATAACTATTGAAAAGTGCCACAGCCTTCTCTAACTACCATGTGGCTGCTTTATATAACTTTTTTTGCCTAGTTTTTCTGATACTTGAGAAGAAGAGAGCAACTCTTTTATATGTAATTATAAATGTTTATTAGCTGTATTTGTAAGACTGCTTGTTAATTGACTTCGAAATTTATATAAAACCTAAATTAAAAATGCTTTAACTTTAACCTCTTTTTTTCAAATTTTTTGTTGGTGGTGGTGGTTGGTTTTTAGTTTTGTTTTGTTTGCTTTTTTGTTTTATATTAGTGCTCTTGATATCAGTGAGTGCTCCTTGTTGTACTTTTTCTTTCAATTTACTTTTCATGTGATGACATAGCTTTCCTGAAATTTTAAAGGCCCTAGAAGAACATACAGGTAGTCCCCAACTTATGGCAGGGTTCTGTTCTGACGACTACTCTGTTGTAAATCAGTTCTGACATAAGTCGAATACCTAATCTTTTTTAGTTTTCATTATTATTGCTTTTTATTATCAGTATGTTTATAAATCACATCTTTGTCTTTGGGAGCGGGAAGCATTACATCTGAGAATGATAATAGCAGCAAATTACGTGCTACAACATTGTGTGTAGTACATATTACTAATAATAAGATGTATTTAAAAAAAAGGATGATCGCAAGTGCAGTTCGTCTTAACTCAAATACATCGTAAGACGGGACTACCTGTATAGTCTAATTTCCTTTATCAACAGATATGAAAGAGTTATTAGTTGTCAAGATTTGGGAGAAGAGTAGTTAAATAGCTTTCTTCCGATTAATCTTGCTCTCCTGACAGTGAGCTAAGAAAAGAAGTAAATAATTCTACTAGTTTTTCATTACTAGGATAGACACTAGACAGCACTTGGAAGTTTTGCTTGTTTTTTAACATCCCTGCTTCATAAGCAACAAGAAAAATTGTTTAAGGATACTATTTTCAAGGTACTATATATTACAAAGATAAAGAGTTGTAATACACAATCTGTAGAAGACAGACACTGCGCTTAAGTATAACTTTGATAGGATGAGTAGGTGAGGGAAAGATAAGTAAAAATATAATCACCAGTTTAGATCTTATTTATATATTTAGACATAAATGTCACAAAGCATACATATTACGACATGGAGGGGAAGAAGAGATTAGACAGTATAAATAATAGGTGTGGGAAGTGTGGTTAAGGAATCGGGACGCATAAAGCATAGTAAGCAGAAATTGATGAGCTATTGTCTTAGTTACATAGTGCTGCTGTGATAAAAAAAAATACCTCAAGTGGTGGCTTTAAAAAACAGAAATTATTTTTCTCACAGTTCAAGGCTTGGCTCTAGGGAGAGTTCCTTGGCATTTCTTGGTGTCTGTCTTCCCCCATATGTGTCTCTGTGTTTATGCTGCTCTTTTTATAACTCAGATGTGATTAGGTTTAGGACCTACCTGACCCTGGTATGACCTCTATGTGACACACACAGTTTGTCTCCAATTTCTAATTAGAAAGAAAGCCATTAGAAATAGGGCACCAATCACTGACATTGATCATGTCCTTCCAATCAGAGTCTAAGCACACCAGACACTCTCAAAGTGTTAGCACATGAAAAATAGCTTTTGTTACTTACAATAAGAAGCAGACAGCATGGCAGAACAAATGTGGATGCATTTGAACATCCCCCCAACTTGAGAAGGCTGTCTGGACAGACATATGACTCTTCCACAGACACCCCACTTTGTGCTATAGGTGAGGGACTTAAAAATAGGGTGACCTACCTTCTGACCATCTCCCTCTAGCCAGGCAGGCCTAATTAGGTGGACTGAAAATTTATGCTAAAAATGCTCTGCCTAGCACCATAAGGACCCACAGCCAGCCATTTTTATACCCCAAAGCCCATGTGTGGCATGCCACATGGGCAAGAAATCAGGCCTTATCATGCCTCCTGAGGCTCAGTTAGCACTGGCCTCCAGGTGATCCTTCTTAGTTGGGTCAGCCCTCACTATTGGTCTCAGTTGTGGTCCTACTCTCAGAACCAGGACCATAGGCTAAATCATTCACTGTAAAGGGGTACTCTACCCTGTGGCCTCATGAACATAACAAAAAGATCATATCCACAGGTATAAGGACCAGGACTTTAATATATATTTTTGGGGACACAAGTCAGTCCATGAGAGATAACATTTGATAGAGAAAAAGAAGCTATTTTAAAAATGTGGAAGTTTGAGATTAAGATGTGAGGCTACATAATGTGACGCAGACAGTATCACTGAATTGTGCATGAGAAGATGTTGAAATGATCAATGTTTTGTTCATACATATTTACCACCCCCCCCCCCAAAAAAAAGATGTGCGACTATATGGACAAGGTGTGTCTAGGAAATTGAAAGGACCTTAGGAATGTATGGAAAATTAATTCATGTTATAGTGGGGCTGAAGAAATAATTAGGACTGACAAGGAGAAATAATTGCATCACCTGATTGTATAAAAAGTACTTCAGTGTGGTTTATAAAATGCTTTCACAAACACCATCTCCCTTAGATTATGAATATGGGTCCTCTTTAATTCCTCAGGATCAGGAATCTTTATAATCTTTCACAACCTAATACCTGGCTCAGGGTCTGACACTAGTAAGCCCTCACAAGTTGCTTAATGAATGACATATGGAATGGGGCATTCAAGGACAAAGCAGGATATTAGCAAAAGAGAGATGAAGGGGACAGAGCTCTATCCACAGTAACCACAGAGCAAAAAACTAAGGAATTATAAAACACACACACATACAGAGTCGCTAAGCCCTTGAGTACTTAAAATCTGGTTCTTAAGGGCTAATAGAACTAGGTTATTAAACCAGGCCGCCTTTGTAAATACCCATAGGACAGTTAGATCCCTGTGGTATTAACATGAATGGTAAGAGAAAGAAACAAATTGTATTAGCAATAGCTGGGAGTGTAAGTTGGCAGACAGTCAAAGTAATTAATCAGTGACCTGGTTTTCATGATAAATTTTTTTAAAAATATCTAGTTAATGCAATACTAATTATCTAATCTATGGGATGGAAATAATAATACAACCTCAATGTTATAAGGATTAAATACTTCTCTGAAGTTTTAGGTACTTTGCACATCTTTTAAAGCCAGAATTTTGTTTTGTTTTGTTTTGTTCCTTCTAGACATTTAGAAGCCTTGGCTTCCCTGACTTTTTTCTTGTGTTTATCATCAGCTTGTCAGAAGCTCAGCTATAAAATATCTGATGTTTTAATTGAGGTAGATGCATGTTATCTATAGAACATTTTGAAGGCCAAAGTGATAAAAGATTTTTCACTTCCCACTATGTTCTAGTTATTTGCATAGCAAATTTGGGATAATTTACAAATTGTTCTAGATACACTTACATATGCTCCAATTTTTTATTTATTTTCTTGTTAATAAGGTAAATATACAATATGTAGAAAATATTTTTCATACAATTCCTAAACATTCCTAAAAAATGGGCAACATGGTTTCAGGGGACATCTAAGTCAATTGGCATAATAAAATCTATTAAGAAAACATTCTGCATCCCACTTTGAAGAGTGGCATCTGGGGTCTTAAACGCTATCAAGCGGCCATCTAAGATTCATCAATGGGTCTCAACCCACCTGGAACAAGGAAGAATGAAGAACACCAAAGGCACAAAATAATTATGAGCCTAAGAGACAAAAAGGACCACATAAACCAGAGACTACGTCAGCCTGAGACCAGAAGAGCTAGATGGTACCTGGCCACAACCGATGACTGCCCTGACAGGGAACTCAACAGAGAAACCCTGAGGGAGCAGGAGAGCAGTGGGATGCAGACTCCAAATTCTCGTAAAAAGACCAGACTTAATGGTCAGACTGGGACTGGAGGAGCCCCGGGGGCCATGGACCCCAGACCTTCTGTTACCCCAGGGCAGGAACCTTTCCCAAAGCCAACTCTTCAGACAGGGATCGGACCGGGTGGAAAATGAGGCTGGTGAAGAACAAGCTTATCGGATCAAGTCGACACATGGGACTATGTTGGCATCTCCTGTTGGGAGGGGAGATGAGAGGGCAGAGGTGTCCAGAAGCTACCCGAATGTACATGAGGAGAGAGAATGGAGGGAAGAACTGTGCTATCTCATCAGAGGGAGAGCAATTAGGAGTGTATAGCAAGGCGTGTGTAAATTTTTGTATGAGAGACTGACCTGTTTTTTAAACTTTCACTTAAAGCACACACACACAAAAAAAGTCAACATTTCAGCTAAAGGCAAAATTTATACTTAGAAAGGTTTCTTAGGTCATATACACATATTTGTGTGTGTTTGTATAAAATACAGGGAAATATAGATAGCGTCGGTTTTTAGTCTCCATACACTCTTACCAAAACAAAAAGAAAAAAAACAAGGTAATACATGCTCATGGCCAAAAATCAGTAAACCAATTTTTTTTTTTTTTAAGCTATATAAAGGATCTTAGAATTTTGTCTTAGAACTATTTGCTGGTTATATATGTTGCTTACAGTTTCTATATTTTTTACTCTTTTAAAAAAATTAAGTACAATATAACAACAATATTTAAGAAAACTTAAAAATACAGAAAAATAATTCTCCCAACCTAAAGACTGTTTTTGTTTGAATATTTTATTTCAGGCTTTATTTTTCTACATTTGTGGTTTTAGCAAACACAAAGCTAGCAAACAAACGTTCTCTTTAAAGATAAATATCCTTTAGAAGAGAACACATAAATTTAAAGACTTTATCGTTTATATCTTAGTACTAATGGCTCAAGGAGCCCTGGTGGAGCAGTGGTTATGTGCTTGGCTGCTAACAGAAAGGTCAGCAGTTCGAACCCACCAGCTACTCCACTGGAGAAAGATGTGGCAGTCTGCTTCTGTAAAGATTTACAGCCTTGGAAACCCTACCGGGCAGTTCTGCTCTGTCCTGTGTGGTCGCTATGAGTCGGAATTAACTTGACAGCAATGGTTTTTTTTTTTTTTTTGGCTTGTGTAATCATTAAAATGTAAAAGGCTAATTAAAAAAAAAAAAAAAAAAACCTACTGCTGTCAAGTCGATTCCAACTCATAGCCCTATATGACAGAGTAGAACTGACCCGTAGAGTTTCCAAGGAGTGCCTGGTGGGTTTGAACTGCTGACCTTTTCATTAGCAGCCATAGCTCTTAACCACTATGCCACCAGGGTTTCCAAAAGGTTAATGGATGCTGATAATTAAAATGTGGCTTCACTTCACTCGTTTAAAAATGTGCTGAATACCCACAATATGCTTGAATGTTAGAAAATATGGAACAGACATAGGCCCTTCCTCTCTAGGAACTTAATATCAAGTTGTAGAGACATGACCTTATATGAAACCACTAGAAAACAATTTAAGTGCATGGGAATATACTGTACAATTGTAATTTATCTACTTTTATATTTTCTTACCCTACCCTGCCCACTCAAGCTCTTACTTTTTGCATTCTTGAGTTTTAAAAAGTGTTTCTTTCTAAAACTTTCTCTCTGCCCCACCCATGTTTAATTTTCCTTCAACCTTGAAATGTTATCTGCCATGGACAGCCAGAATATGCCTTAGAAGGAAGGATGGTAAGACTTTGTCTCACACACTTTGGGCATTTATCAGGAAGGCTCAGTCTCTGGAGAAGGACATCATTCTTGGTAAAGTAGAGGGTCAGCTAAAAGAGGAAGACCCTCAACGAGATAGACAGACACAGTGGCTGCAACAATGGGCTAAGGCATAGCAATGAACCAACTCAACGGCACCTAACAATAACGTAGACATTTTACATGATAGAGAACTCTCTCTTCTCATCCACTCATTCAACATTTAACAAATATTTATGGAGTACCTGCTGTGCAAGGCCCTGTGCCTAAGCAGTAAACAAGACATAGTCCACAAACTCTCTTCAAAGAGCTCATGTCTAATTGGGCAGATTGGGGAAAAACAAATAAATAAATTCAAAACAGTGTGATGGGTACTATACTATGATAGAATAAGAACAGGGTGCCACAGGGAGATCTGGCAACCTGGCAGTATGTAAAAAGGAGACCTAATCCAGTCTGCGGAGGATTAAGGAAGGTATTCTGAGGTAGTGGTTTCTAAGCTTAGACCTAAAGGACAAGTGTGAGTTAGCTAAGTATGGGGAGGAAGAAAGACTTTAAAAAAAAAAGCAAAAAACCTTGTAATTGTGGTATCTATAATGTACATTGACTAAAGTTCACAAATCTTAAGTGTACATTTTTTGTAACCACCACCAAGTTCAAGAAAAAGAATATTTCTAGTATCCCTGAAAGCTCCCTTACAACCCTTCTAGGCCATTCTTTCCCCCTGCAGTCCCTAGACAGCCATAATTTCAATTTCTATTACCGTTGGTGGAGACCTGGTGGCGCAGTGGCTAAATGTTTGGCTGCTAACCAAAAAGTTGGCAGTTTGAATTCACCAGCTGCTCCTTGGAAACCCTATGAGTCTCCTCTGTCCAAATGAATTACTATAGGTTGAAATCAACTCGATGGGTTTGGTGTTTTTGCTTTTATTATCATTGATCGGTTTTGCCTATTCTAACATATGCAGACTTATTTTTGGCTTTCCTTTCTTTCGATATATGTCTGTAAGGTTCATATATAATGTGTAAAATAATCTTGAACATGTTTTTTGATGGCCAAAGGCACTGTTCCCCTTGAGGATATACTTAGCAAAAGTGGAAATGCTCGGTCATAGGGTTGTTGTTAGGTGCTGTCAAGTCGGTTCTGATTCGTAGTGGCCCTGTGTACAACAGGACGAAACACAGCCCAGTCCTGTGCCATCCTTGTGATCGTTGTTACGCTTGAGCCCATTGTTGCAGTCACTGTGTCAGTTCATCTTGGTGAGGGTCTTCCTTTTTTTTGCTGACCCTCTACTTTACCAAGCAAGATGTCCTTCTCCAGCGATTAATCCCTCCTGATAACATGTCCAAAGTATGTGAGCTGAAGTCATGCCATTCTCACTTCTAATGAGCATTCTGGCTGTACGTTTTCCAAGACAGGTTTGTTCGTTCTTCTGGCAGTCCATGGTATATTCGATATTTTTTGCCAACACCATAATTCAAAGGCATGGATTCTTCTTTGGTCTTCTCTATTCATTGTCCAGCTTTTACATGCATATGAGGTGATTGAAAACACCAGGCACAGCTTAGTCCTTCAAGTGACATCTTTGCTTTTGAACACTTCAAAGAGATTTTTTGCCGCGGATTTGCGTAATGCAATGCATCGTTTGATTTCTTGACTGTTCCTCCCATGGGTATTGATTGTGTATCCAAATAAAATGAAATCCTTGACAACTTCAATATTTTCTCCATTTATCATGATGTTGTTTATTGGTCCAGTTTTGAGGATTTTTGTTTTCTTTTTTTAATTGTGCTTTAAGTGAAAGTTTACAGGTCAAGTTAGTTTCTCATACAAAAATTTATACATACATTGCTATGCGACCCTAGTTACTATCCCCGTAATATGTTAGCACATTCCTCCTTTCTACCCCAGATTTCCTGTGTCCATTCAACCAGCTCCCGTCCCTTTCTGCCTTCTCATCTAGTCTCCAGACAGGAGCTGCCCATTTAGTCTCATGTATCTACTTGAAGTAAGAAGCACACTCTTCACGAGTATCATTTTATGTCTTAGAGTCCAATCTAATCTTTGTCTGAAGAATTGGCTTTGGGAATGGTTTTGGTTCTGGGTTAACAGAGAGTCTGGGGGCTATGTCTTCTGGAATTCCTCCAGTTTCAGTCAGACCATTAAGTCTGTTCTTTTTATGTGAATTTGAGTTCTGCACCCCACTTTTCTCCTGCTCTGTCAGGGACACTGTTGTGTTCCCTGTTAGGGCTGTCATTGGTGGTAGCTGGGCTGATGGAGTCTAGTTCTTCTGGTCTCAGGCTGATGCAGTCTCTGGTTTATGTGGCCCTTTCTGTCTCTTGGGCTGCTATTTTCCTTGTGTCTTTGGTGTTCTTTATTCTCCTTTGCTCCAGGTGTGTTGGGACCAATTGATGCATCTTAGATGGCCCCTTGCTAGCTTTTAAGATTCCGGGGATTTTTGTTTCCTTTATGTTGAGGTGTAATCCATACTAAAGGCTGTGGTCTTTGATCTTCATCAGTAAGTACTTCAAGTCCTCTTCACTTTCAGCAAGTAAGGTGGTGTCATCTGCAGGTTGTTAGTGTGTCTTCCTCTAATCCTGATGCCATGTTCTTCTTCATACAGTCCAGCTTCTCAGATTATTTGCTCAGCATACAGATTGAGTAGGTATGGTATAAGAATACGACCCTAACACACACATTTCCTGGTTTTAAACCACACAGTATTCCTTTGTTCTGTTCAAACAGTTGCCTCTTGGACTATGTACAGGTTTTGCATGAACATGATTAAGTGTTCTAGAATTCCCATTCTTTGCAATGTTATTCATAATTTGTTACGATCCACACAGTCAAATTGCCTTTGCATAGTCAATAAAACACCAGTAAACATCTTTCTGGTATCCTCTGTAGGCCCAGAGAGGGGAATTTACTTGCCAAAGTCATAAAGCAAGTTCATAGCAAAGCAGAAGCTGGCACCCAAAGCAAAGCAGGAACTGGGACTCATAACTTGGTCCAGTGTTCTTTCCATTATATTAGGTTGCCAGAATTAAGGGTAGCTGGTTATGGAAATGAGGCAACATGATTCTCTTATTCTAGATTTAGAGTACAGGTGGTCCTCCACTTACAACGGAGCTACATTCTGACAACTACTCTGTTGTAAGTCAGTTCTGACATGAGTCAAAGACCTCATTTTAAAAAAAATTTTCTATATTATTGCCGTTTACTTTTGGTATTTTTATAAATCCGATCTTTATTTGTCTTTGGGCAGCAAATTACTAACTTGAAACATTGTGTGTAGTACATGTTACTAAAGGTAAGATGTAAAAAAAAAAAAAAAAAAGACAGTCGTAGAGTATTTTGTCATAACTCAAATGCATAAGTTCGAGGCTACCTGTATTTTCATATTGATAAATCATAATAAAGGAGCCCTGGCTACACAGTGGTTAAGCACTTGGCTACTAAGTGAAAGGTGGGAAGTTGGAACCTAGCCAGTGGCTCTGTGAGAGAAAAGAAATGGCAGTCTGTTCCCATGAAGATTACAGCCTAGGAAACCCTCTGGGGCAGTTCCACTCTGTCTCCTAGGGTCATCTGAGTCAGAATCCAGTCGATGACACACAACAGCAACAACAACAAATGGTAATAGATGTCAGTAATAAGGAGATATTTCATTATTATAGGATTTTTTGCTATGTTGATTTGTAACTCCAAATTTTTACTTGTAATGTATGTAACCTAAATGTTTACTTATGTTTAAGAATTATTACTGTGTTTCTCATTATTCTTTTTATTTCTCCAGTGCAGTTACAGTTGGAACTGATATGCTGGAACTGGACTGCCATATCACAAAAGATAAACAGGTTGTAGTGTCACATGATGAGAATCTGAGGAGATCAACTGGAGTCAATGTAAACATCTCTGATCTCAAGTACTGTGTAAGTCAAAATGTGTGAGAAACAAGCTATGGGCCTCTAAAATTTTTAAAAACAGTGAATGCCAGACGTTGCCTTAATAATAATAAAAAGTAAGTGATAATGGTTAAATAATAAATGTCAAAGGAAATTTTAAAAAACTATTCTGACTTTCTAGTGAGGATTCATACTATACGAACGCATCTATGGAGACTTGTTTTTGTAAATATTTTAATAAAATTACCAAATTCCTTAAATATGAAACTACTGTAGTTCAACTGATTTGACGTAGAAAACTTGGTGCTTTAACAGGATACTGCCTGTGTGTTTTTTACTTAGTTTTGAGCTCACTGTATATTATGTATATTGTGTTTTTGAAATACTTTAATCTTATAGTATGAAAAGCGTTTTTCATGCTTATTTTTCATAAACATTTGAAATGACTACATATTATTTTATTGAGTGGATATGTTATTTTTAACCATTTCTCTATTACTGAACATTTAGATTGGTTCTAAGTTTTCACTATATATACACCACCATACTGAGCACCTTTATATGTAAAGACAAAGCTTTCTCTATATTTACTTACATAAAGTTATTCTTAAAGATGTATTTATAAATACATATATAAAATGATTTTTATATTTATTAATGATATTTACATGAAGATAAGGTTTTCTCTGTATTTAAAATTGATTCCCTAAACAAACTCTCCGAAAGGAAATTATTTGGTAAAAGGTTAAGAGTATTATAGTGTCTTAATATATGTTGTAAGTTGCTATTGTCAGCCTACTTTTTAACAGAGTTCTAAGCCACTAGGTGCTCCTTGGAAACTCTATGGGGAGTTCTACTCTGTCCTGTAGGGTCCCTACGAGTCGGAATCAACTTGACAGCAGAGGGCTTGGTTTTGGTAATGTCTGATAGATGTTAGAAGCCCCATTTTGCTGTACCTTTGCAATGATTGGGCACTATAATCACACCCAAAATTTGCTAGATTAAATTTTAATATTAATTTCCTTGCATATTCTCCCTACCATTGTTAGTAATTTTTTTTTTCTTTGAATTGTCTGTTCTTGATATTTATTTACTAAAATCTTTGTGTAAAGAACAGAGTTCTTTTTCGTGTAGGTGATAGGAGTAATTATAGGGAATAATTGGCCACTGGGGAAGTTCTGTCAAGGCATGCTCTATGTAGACATATGTAGTGCTTTGTTCTTTTGTGTTTTGAAGAAGCAAAATATTTTCTTCCTTAATATAAGACACTAAAATAAGTTTTTTTTTTTGAGAGCTAACTTTTTAAAAATTTTATCTTTTAAAGGAGCTTCCACCTTACCTTGACAAATTGGATGTCACATTTCAAAGAGGTAATATTTCCCATTTTCAGCCTAAACATTTACATTAAGTACATTTATTTATGTAGAGAATAAATATGCATGTGTGCTCTCTTATCATAGTAAGTTCTGGAAAAAAGTACTACACTCAAAGTATAAGCAGTCCTCAGATTACGAATGAGTTCCATTCCTAAATCTATCTTTAAGTCGAATTTGTACCTAAGTTGGAACAGTTACAGTTCGTATCTAATGTCAGTTAGTCAAATGTTCGTCTAAGTATGTAGTATACAGTGTATACTCCTATGTATAAAAAACATTTAAAGAAACACTTCCAGATACACTAAAACATCTTTAACATAATAATACAGTAGTAATAATATTGTTTTGATGCATGTCACAAAGTAGCACCCATTTGTTATTATAAACCATTGTATGTATGTCAAGTTTTTAATATAATAGGCTTTATAGGGGTTGGTTCAGAACTATGGTTGTACGTAAGTTCAACATTTGTAACCCAGTGACTGCCTGTACTGTAAAAACTTGACTCATATTAGTCAGATAGTTGTTCAGTTTTTTCACCCTACCCCCCTGCTCAGAACTCTTCCTCACTTTTCTTTGAATACTGGAGAGCCTATCAATTTTTAGAGGAGTACAAATTTAAGGCCTCTTGCTCTCTTTGTGGTTTACAACTTTAACAGAGTAGTAATTTAAGTATTCTCTTTTAAAAGGTTGTTTGGTGGGCCATATGCTACATTAAGAAGTAAACTTAAAGAAAGAACATAAAAATATGTTAAGCAAAGGGTTTGTTGTTATCTCTTTTACTTGAAAGTAACCTTTTCTCATGAAGAATGTGTAATTTGAATAATCTAGAGTTGACTATGATTATCGTTTTATTAAAGTTCTGGCATGCTATAGGGGCCACTTCATATATTCCATCACCCAGTTGGTCCTGTGGCATACTCCTTGATTATCATCCCCGTTTTTCTGCTGTTTTCCTTTTTTAGCCTCACATTTCCCAGCTGGTTATCCACTGCCCAGAACAATACTGGAGACAAACTTCTTTTGTTCCAACCATTTTTCTACACTCTAGGCAAGCTCAGGCATCTAATTGAAATATCTTCACATCTCTTTAGCACACGTTTTTTTTTTTTTCTTAGCACACATTTTAATTTCCTTGTTCTCCTACTATTAGATGCAGTATTATTTTTATTGCATAATGTGTCATTTCACTGCTCCAAAGTTGATCCTTTTCTGTCATTTAACATTTTTCTAAGCTGATCCTTACATATATCTTACTTGAGTAGGAATAGGTATTGCCCCAAGGCAATTCTCTTTGACTGCTGTATTAATTTTTTCACACTTAGATGCTAACAAAAATGCTTACTTAACTAGAACAGTGAACAAGAGAACTTTCTGCAAGGATGGGAATGTCCTGTTTTGGGGCCACCCAACACAATAGCCAGTGGGCACTTGACATGTGGCTAGTGCAATTAAGGAACTGAATTTTTAATTTTATTTCATTTTAATTAATTCCAATTTAAATAGCTCCTGGATAGTTCAGATGGTTAACACACTCAGCTGCTAACTGAAAAGTTGGAGGTTCAAGCCCACCCAGAGGTGCCTTGGAAGAAAGACCTGATGATCACCTTCTGAAAAAGCAGCTATTGAAAATCCTGTGGAGCACAGTGCTAGTCTGACACACACGAGATTGCCGTGAGCCAGAGATGACTTGACAGTAACTGGTCTGACACACACGAGATTGCCATGAGCCAGAGATGACTTGACAGTAACTGGTCTGACACACCTGAGATTGCCATGAGCCAGAGATGACTTGACAGTAACTGGTCTGACACACACGAGATTGCCATGAGCCAGAGATGACTTGACAGTAACTGGTCTGACACGCACGAGATTGCCATGAGCCAGAGATGACTTGACAGTAACTGGTCTGACACGCACGAGATTGCCATGAGCCAGAGATGACTTGACAGTAACTGGTCTGACACGCACGAGATTGCCATGAGCCAGAGATGACTTGACAGTAACTGGTCTGACACACCCGAGATTGCCATGAGCCAGAGATGACTTGACAGTAACTGGTCTGACACACCCGAGATGGCCATGAGCCAGAGATGACTTGACAGTAACTGGTCTGACACACCCGAGATTGCCATGAGCCAGAGATGACTTGACAGTAACTGGTCTGACACACCCGAGATTGCCATGAGCCAGAGATGACTTGACAGTAACTGGTCTGACACACCCGAGATTGCCATGAGCCAGAGATGACTTGACAGTAACTGGTCTGACACGCACGAGATTGCCATGAGCCAGAGATGACTTGACAGTAACTGGTCTGACACGCACGAGATTGCCATGAGCCAGAGATGACTTGACAGTAACTGGTCTGACACGCACGAGATTGCCATGAGCCAGAGATGACTTGACAGTAACTGGTCTGACACGCACGAGATTGCCATGAGCCAGAGATGACTTGACAGTAACTGGTCTGACACGCACGAGATTGCCATGAGCCAGAGATGACTTGACAGTAACTGGTCTGACACACCCGAGATTGCCATGAGCCAGAGATGACTTGACAGTAACTGGTCTGACACACCCGAGATTGCCATGAGCCAGAGATGACTTGACAGTAACTGGTCTGACACACCCGAGATTGCCATGAGCCAGAGATGACTTGACAGTAACTGCTTTTTTACGTGGCTGGTGGCTACTGTATAGAGCAGAGCAAAACGAGAATATTGTGCTCAGACTTTTTACGTTATAAGTGACAGAAACCAGTGTATCAACATCAAAATATTTATTTTTACTTATGGGAAAAGATGAGGTTAAAATTTGTAGACACACTATATTAAATGATGCATCAGAAAAAAAGAGTAGAAGAAGTGCACCAAATGGTTGCAATGGTTATGTCCAAGTTGTGGGATTTTGGATGATTTTTCTTTTCTTCTTCATACTTTTCATCATTTCATAAATGTCCTGCAACTTTACTAAATGTCCTATAGCTTTTCTAATCATCAAAAAAGTAAAAGTTATCCTCTAAAAATACATCTAAAATCTTGCTTTCTCAGCATGCCAGTGTGAAGGAAAAGATAACCGAATTCCATTACTGAAGGAAGTTTTTGAGGCCTTCCCTAACACTCCCATTAACATCGATATTAAAGTCAACAACAGTATGCTGATTAAGAAGGTACTTACAGCATTGCCTCCTCTGGGTGTGTTACATCAGTTTTCACAAACTAAATAAGGCTAGAATAGGTGACTGCATAGATTGACAGTGCTGAGGGAAATGACATACTAGAGGGATCGGTATTGTTTTAAATAATGTCCTTGAGAAAGAGATCACTTTACTATAGGAGAGCCTGTTTTCGGAGATAGTTATCATGTCTCAGTCATGGAGAAAAGTGAACTCCTGTGAACCAATCATGCTGGCATTTGTATAATTAACTTCTTGTTTAACTTATTTCGTTTGTAATTAGTTTATGTCAAATTCCGAAATAGTTCTATACTATGTAATGAATTGTATAATGGTAAAATGTAAATAATTTCTTATATTTTATAAGGTAATCTGAATTTACGTAGAGGTTCTTCCAAAATTTTATACTATCCACTGGCAGATAGTTGTAATCTGTTTTTAAAGTGAAATAATGTAAATGGGTTAACAAACAGACATATTGGATTAAGTTTTGAATTTTCACTTTCAGGTTTCAGAATTGGTGAAGCAGTACAAACGAGAACACATAACAGTGTGGGGTAATGCCAGTTATGAAATTGTAAAAAAGTGCTATAAAGAGGTAAGCTCCAAAAAAAAAAAAAAACCGGAATGACCTGTCTTTGTTGTTCTTGAGTATCTATGAGTGATAGGTTATTATTGTAATACTTTTTTTTTTCATAGCCTTGATACAAAGACAGATGATACTGGGGGGAATACTTTTTTTTTTCATAGCCTTGATACAAAGACAGATGATACTGGGGGGAGGTAACTAGGCAGGAATTTACTAATAGGGATAATGGATTTGAACTTTGCAGTTTAAGTTCAGTGTAATTGGATTGGTTCACAGAATTATTATTTCTACACACCAATATTCATTAGTTGTTTACCAACATTTTATTATGTACATTATAAAACAAAATATGATTTCTGTCTTTTAATGTTTTATTCCTTGTTAAAAAAACAAAATAATAATAATTGAAATTTCTTGTGTAAGTTTGGATTAAGGAAGTGTGTTTAGTCCTTCAACTCTATAGCCCAAGCTTCTCTTTACCTTGTTCCCCAGATACCAAACCAAAAACCCATTGCCGTGGAATCGATTTTGACTCATAGAGACCCTATACGACAGGGTGGAACTGCCCTATAGGGTTTCCAAGGAGCGGCTGGTGGATTTGAACTGCTGACCTTTGGGTTAGCGGTCGAGCTCTTAGCCACAGCGCCACCAGGGCTAGTGTGGCTAGTGTAGTTAAGGAACTGAATTTTTAATTTTATTTCATTTTAATTAATTTCAATTGAAATAGCTCCTGATTAGTTCAAATGGTTAACACACTCAGCTGCTAATGAAAAGTTGGCTTAACAAAGTCAGGATCATAATTATCAGGTGGGATATTAAATCAGGGCTATCCCACCACTGAAAATTTTCTAGTTAAAGAAAATATGTCTATAAAAAATTGATTTGCAAGGTCCTGGTTAAAATGGATAAAAAATGTAGAACAAAATTCAAATTAAAAAAAGAAGTTGACCAGACTTACTGGTCTAAAAGAGACTGGAGGAACCCCCAAAACTATCGCCCTAAGACAACCTTCTAACTTGAAACTGAAGATACTTCTGGAGGCTGTCTTTCAGCCAGATAATAGGTAGGCCTATAAAATTAACAGTAACACCTGTGAAGAATGCTCCTTAGAACAATTAGCTTACAATACCAGAAGGGCAACATTTGTTCAAAACCAAAGATGCAAAGGCAGAGAGGGACAGGGAGATCTCACCAATGAAATGGGGAACCCAGAGAGGAAATGGGGAGAGTGCTGACACATTGCAGGGATTGCAACCAATGTCTTGGGACAATTTGTATATAAATTATTGTTTGGAAAACTAATTTGCTATGTAAATGTTTATCTGAAGCACAATAAAATGTTAAAAAAAAAAAATTAATTTGGGAAAATGCAGAACAGATTTTCAAATTTTCATGGACTCCAGACTTTCTGGAGCCCTGGAGACTAGATGATGCCTGAACTATTGCCCTGAGATAATCTTTAAACCTTAAACCAAAAATATCCCCTGAGGTCTTCTTAAAACCAAACAGTAGTTTTGCTTAACCAGTAAAAAATGTCTGCCTTGAGGACTATGCTCTTTTAAGAACTATCTTTATGGGATCAAGTTGACATCAGCAGCTTGAAAGATTAGATAGGAACCTTAGGGGGCAGGGAGTTTGTGTTAATAGAGGAGGAACAACCAGAAAAGGAGGGTGACAATGGTTGCACAACTCAAAGAATGTAATCAATATCACTGAATTGTGTATGTAGAAGCTGTTGAATTGGTGTATATTTTGCTGTGTATATTCTCAATAACAACAACAAAATTAATTTTAAAAATTTAGTTTGAAATGGTGTGCCAGACCTCCAAAACCAAGTTTAGCTATATAGTCAGCTAAGACTATAACTCAGTGAAAAACGAAACAAAACTAACGCCCCCATGACAAAAACTGAATAAGGCCTGTAATGTAATATTAAAAAATCTTAAGCACTGAAGAATTTCTTTTCAGAATACAGATGAGGGGCCCTGGTGGCACAGTGGTTAAGAACTCGGCTGGTAACCAAAACGTTGGCAGTTCGAATCCACTGGCCACTCCTTGGAAACCCTGTGGGGCAGTTCTACTCTGTATTAAGGGATTGCTATGAGTCGGAATCAACTCAAAGGCAACAAGTTTGGTTTTTGGTTCCTTCCTACCAAAGAAGCCAAAAACAGATCCAAGATCAGCACCATTTCAACTCAGAGAACAATTGAGGTCCTCATCAAGGCAAATAAATTTTATTTATGTGTAGCAGTCTCTGAGAACCCTAGGTAGCTTTTGTAAAAGCCCTTAATCCCCCTTAAGGGATATGGGATTTCTTTTTGGAGTAATGAAAATATCCTCTAATTAGATAGTGCTGATGATTGTACAACATTGTTAAATGTACTAAAAGCCACTGAATTGTATACTTTAAAATGGTTTAAATGCTGAATTTTATGTTATATAAATTCTAACTCAATGAAAAACAAAACAGAACTACCCCCTACAATGATGAAAACTGAATAAGGCCTGTAGTGTAATGAGCAGTAATGTATCTAATGTCAAGTCCTGGTTTTGATAATGTACTACTGTTAGGTCAGATGTCACCATTCGGGAAAGCTGGGTGAAGGGTAGATAGGACTCCACTATTTTGGGCCCAGAATCACAGAACTTTTCCCTTTCTCTCACAGTTTTCCAGAATTCCCTGGCTTTCTGCATTTTAAAATTTGAAAATTGCAAAATTTTTCACAGTTATTTTCAAACATCACAGTAAGAATGTCTGTAATATGTTTCAGTCATATTATCAGCATGCTATGTAATTAACTCATGGGTCTTTTATAATTATTAAAGTATGATTTATAAGAATTTTACATTAGCCTTTTAATTCTAGATGTTAGAAATTAAAAATAAAAGGAAGTTTCACTTAAAGCACAATAGAAATTTTAAAAAATAAATAAAAGGAAGGAGGGCACACAGTGGTCATGGGAAAATATGTGGCACTTACTCTCTTTAATGATTTTTTTATTCATTCATACCAGTGCAGTGGTTCTTAAACTTGGCTGTACATTGGAATTAACCCAAGGATTTCAAAAAATACTAGTGTCTGGGTCTCATCCCAGGCATTTGGAATTAATAGATACAGGGTATGGCCAGTTGTTAAACATTTGCCAGCATACCATTCCCTTTATCCCCCCACCTCCAGCCTTGAGTGGCTCTGCAAGTACCAATTATTGTTTTTAGTGCTCTGGTTCCAAAGTTGCTTAAGTTTTGAGTGGTCAACCCCTAACCCTGTTTTCCCTCTAAGTTATTGGTGTATGATTTTTCAAAACTCAGAGTTTTTCAGGGATTTGAATATGGTGTTACAGCTGAAACACCCATATATATAAATAAGCAGAAAACATTACAAAGCAGCATATGAACACAGGGGTCAAAATAAATCCTCTAACTTACTTTTTTTTTAATAAAGAAGTAGGTAATTTAGAGCTAATTATTTAAAATAAATTACTTTGTTTTTTCCATGATTTTTCGATACACTTTGTATAGGAAAATTCTATTTTTACTCCACCTTTCATTAAAAAAAAATAGGAATCTTGCATTCTAAAGATTTTAGGATCTTGAATACATTTCCCATTAGAAACTTAAAATGGCAGTTAGATTCTTGGACTAGCTTACAAAACCCTATTTATATTTGATCCATAATGTAGGTGAAAGATGACTCATTTGCAACAGTATTGACATATATGTCTGTATACAGATAGAGTTATATACTTTTTAAACAGAAATAAGTTATTGAATATTTCATACCTTCATCTCTTTATCTTGTTCCATTAGATTTCAGTATGTTTAGTCTCTGGTGATAAGAGCTGTCACCAATGGTCAGAAGTGGTATTGCAAAAGACAGATACATCTATAAAATGCATCTGGATTGGCAAAGATTTTTTTTAACGTTAATAATGCTGACAAAGATTTATTCTATTCTCATACGTAGCTAGTAGGGTAATTAATTGTAGCAGTTTTCTGAAAAGCAATTTCATAATGTATATCAAAAGCTTTTAAAATGCCCTTGCTCTTTAGCTCATAATTTAATTTCTAGATTTTTATTTTTATCCCATCAGCTATTAAAAGCTATACTGCTAAGACCTCCATTGTCTATAGTTGAAGTAGCTTCAATAGTTATTAAGTCCTAATGCTGCCATGTTTGTATGCTGGAAAAGGGAATCACCTGAGCCAGTAAAGCACCCTCTAAAGAAAGGTTGTCAATATAGTTGTCTTGGGGGCCATTGTTCTGCGCAAATTATTTAATTATTTAATGTAAAGCCCATGAAAGACACAAGTTGATGAAAGAGATGAGCCCACACATGAAATGCAAGTAGTAAAGTAAATGATGTAGCAGAAGCTGCAGGTTTGTTGAATCCTAAATAGAACCCTACTGTACTTATAAATGTAATGACTCAAAATTGTATACATAGCTATAGCTGAACTTAATAGTTGTTTTGGATCTAAAAGCCTAGTTCTAAAAGTCTCATAGAAGAAGCAGGTATAGTTGTTCCTGTACTTGGTATATTATATTGTACTTGTTGTTAAGTCCTGTCAAGTCGGTTCCAACTCATAGCGACCTTATGTACAAGAGAACAAGACATTGCCCAATCCTGCACCATCCTCACGATCTTTGTTATGCTTGCACCCATCGTTGCAGCCACTGTGTCAGTCCACCTTGTTGAGGGTCTTCCTCTTTTTCACTGACCCTCTACTACACCAAGCATAATGTCCTTCTCCAAAGACTGGTCCCTCTGATAGTATGTCCAAAGTATGTGAGACAAAGTCTCGCCACCCTTTCTTCTAAGGAGCGTTGTGGCTATACTTCTTCCAAGACAAATTTGTTCATCTTTCTGGCAGTCCATGGTATACTCAATATTCTTCACCAACACCATAATTCAAAGGTATTGATTCTTCTTCTGTCTTCCTTATTTATTGTCCAGCTTTCACATGCATATGAGGCGATTGACTAATTTCACTCAGCATAATGCCTTCTAGATTCCTTCATGTTATGAGATGTTTCACACATTCATCGTTCTTAATCGTTGCATAGTATTCCATGATGTGAATATGCCATAATTTACTTATCCGTTCATCCATTGATGGGCACCTTGGTTTCTGGCATCTGTTTCCTGTTGTAAACAGTGCTGCAGTGAGCATGGGTGTGCATATATGTGTTCGTGTAAGGGCTGTCATTTCTCTAGGATATATTCCAAGAGTGGGATTGCTGGATCCTGTGGTAGTTCTATTTCTAGCTTTTTAAGGAAGCACCACATCGATTTCCAAAGTGGTTGTACCATTTTACATTCCCACCAACGGTGTATAAGTGTTCCAGCCTCTCCACAACCTCTCCAGCATTTATTATTTGTGTTTTTTGGATTAATGCCAGCCTTGTTGGGGTGAGATGGTGTCTCACTGGAGTTTTGATTTGCATTTCTCTAATGGCTAATGATCGTGAGCATTCCCTCATGTATCTTTTAAGCCACCTGAATGTCTTCTTTGGTGAAGTGCCTGTTCATATCCTTTGCCTGTTTTTTTTTTTTTTTTTAGATTTTTATTGTGCTTTAAGTGAAAGTTTACAAATCAAGTCAGCCTCTCATATAAAAATTTATACACACCTTGCTAAATACTCCTAGTTGCTCTCCCCCTAATGAGACAGCACACTCCTTCTCGCCACTCTCTATTTTCATGTCCATTTGGCCAGCATCTGTCCCCCTCTGCCCTCTCATCTCCCATCCAGACAGGAGATGCCCACATAATCTCATGTGTCTACTTGATCCAAGAAGCTCACTCCTCACCAGTATCATTTTCTATCCTGTAGTCTAGTCCAATCCCTGTCTAAAGAGTTAGCTTTGGGAATGGTTCCTGTCTTGGGCTAAAAGAAGGTCTGGGGACCATGACCTCCGGGGTCCTTCTAGTCTCAGTCAGACCATTAAGTCTGGTCTTTTTACAAGAATGTGAGGTCTGCATCCCACTGCTCTCCTGCTCCCCCGGGTTTTCTGTTGTGTTCCCTGTCAGGGCACCATCTAATTCTCCTGGTCTCAGGCTGATGTAGTCTCTGGTCTATGTGGCCCTTTCTGTCTCTTGGGCTCATAATTATCGTGTGTCTTTGTTGTTCTTCATTCTTTTTTGCTCCAGGTGGGTTGAGACCAATTGATGCATCTTAGATGGCCGCTTGCTAGCGTTTAAGACCCCAGACGCCACTCTCCAAAGTGGGATGCCACTCTCCAAAGTGGGATGCAGAATGCTTTCTTAAGAGATTTTATTATGCCAATTGATCTAGATATCCCCTGAAACCATGGTCCTCAAAACCCCACCCCTGCTAAGCTGGTCTTCGAAGCGTTCAGTTTATTTAGGAAACTTCTTTGTTTTTGGTTTAGTCCAGTTGTGCTGACCTCTCTTGTATTGCGTGTTGTCTTTCCCTTCACCTAAAATAGTTCTTGTCTACTATCTAATTAGTGAAAACCTCTCTTTTCCCTCCCTCCCCCCTCCACTCTTGTAACCATCAAAGAATATTTTCTTCTCTGTTTAAACTGTTTCTCAAGTTCTTATAATAGTGGTCTTATACAATATTTGTCCTTTTGCAACTGACTAATTTCACTCAGCATAATGCCTTCCAGGTTTCTCCATGTTATGAAATGTTTCACGGATTCATTATTGTTCTTTATCAATGCGTGGTATTCCATTGTGTGACTATACCATAATTTATTTATCCATTCATCCGTTCATGGGCACCTTGGTTGCTTCCATCTTTTTGCTTTGGTAAACAGTGCTGCAGTGAACATGTGTGTGCATGTATCTGTTCGTGTAAAGGCTCTTATTTCTCTAGGTTATATTCCAAGGAGTGGGATTGCTGGATCATATGGTAGTTCTATTTCCAGCTTTTTAAGAAAGCACCAAATCAATTTCCAAAGTGGTTGTACCGTTTTATATTCCCACAGCAGTGTATAAGTGTTCCAATTTCTCCACAACCTCTCCAACATTTATTATTTTGGGTTTTTTGGATTAATGCCAGGCTTGTTGGAGTGAAGTGGAATCTCATTGTAGTTTTGATATGCATTTCTCTAAGGGCTAATGATCGTGAGCATCTCCTCATGTATCTGTTAGCTGAATGTCTTCTTTAGTGAAGCACCTGTTCATATCCTTTGCCTATTTTTTAACTGGGTTTTTTGTCTTTTTGTAGTTGAGTTTTCGCGGTATCATCCAGATTTTAGAGATCAGAGGCTGATCGGAAATGTCATAGCTAAAAACTTTTTCCCAGTCTGTAGGTAATCTTTTTACTCTTTTGGTGAAGTCTTTGGATGAGCATAGGTGTTTGATTTTTAGGAGCTCCCAGTTATCTGGTTTCTCTCCTGGTGTTTGTGCATTATTAGTATACTCTAGGACTGTTAAGGTAGATCGAGACCATTTGTCACGCAGTAGCCTTTTCTAAGTATGATGTATTTGTAAATGGATATCCATAATTTCATAATTCAGGGAGTACTTGTAATAGATGTTAAATATAGACTTGGGAAATTTTGAGGATTATGAAATGATCCATTTTATTTGAGCGGTGGTAAAGTAACACATAATATTGTTTTTGTTTTGTAGAATTCAGATATTCCTATACTCTTCAGTCTACAACGTGTACTTCTCATTCTTGGGCTGTTTTTCACTGGCCTCTTGCCTTTTGTGCCCATTCGAGAACAGTTTTTTGAAATTCCAATGCCTTCTATCATGTTGAAGTAAGTCGTTTACCCTGTTTTCACCAGTTATCAATTACAGGAAAACTAAGATAAAGGCTCATGAATATCAATAGCAATGATAAAGAGTAGGTTTCTATAGTTATTTCTGTATTCTATTAGCTGATCTGTATTAATAAAGCTTTTGATTAATTAAGAACTTATTTTCTAAAATGAATAATAAAGTATTGTAAGTACTTAATATGGACCCATGGCTTTCTGTGCCTGTGTACTCAGAAGTCAGAAGTCAGGAAGAGGAACTGAGCTTAATTGTAGATACTTAATAACTTTTTAATAACTCTTTTATTCAGACATCAAATAGCACTTGCCCTTCAACTTCTGTTTTTTCTTTCTACTTCTTTGACAACAATACCTAGCTGAAATTCTATTAAACTCCGAATGCACCACTAGTATTAATTAGGAAGATTAACAACAATTACCACCACTACAACAAAAAAAATCTCTGGAGATAGTAGAAAAAGGCAGAGATAGTTTGTATAAGATACTTCTATATTTATACAAATATGTTTACATAGTTTTTACTCACTAAATTACTACAAAGATAAAAATATATAAAATGCTTAGCATTGCCTGGCAAATGATAAGCAGTCAATAAATGATAGCTTTTATAGTTTACATTATCTTTATTATTAAAGAAGATAACTTCATCTCAAAATTCTGCACTCTTAGAATGTGATTTCTTGCTATAGATTTATAATGATAACCGAGCCATGGCAAAGAAATTTGGAGCTCCTGGGGAGCTCACTTAAATGTGATTTCAAGTGCATTAAAATGTTTTTTATTCTAAAAAAAAACCTTAAAAAATCAAGCTGAACATTAGTACAGCAGTTATTAAAAAATATTGGTTAAAAAAAGCAATTTTATTAAGTACCCTTGTGCTTGCTTCTAGATTTCATGCCTTTTCTCCAATTTGAGTTTCTTAGTAATGATCCTGTTTATGTTATCTCTTCCTATTTATATTTATTACCGTTTTTTGTAGCCATTTCTCAAACACCTCTTGTCTACAAAGAAACTTTTTATTTACTAGATTAAAATGATCCCTAACCATTTATTCCTAAAATATTTAGCTTCTCTCTGGCCTGAAATGGACTGTTGTGCTCACTAGATTATCTCCATGTGTTTCTTTTAGAAGCAAATGTTATTGAAATACATACATATGAACAAACTCCGTAGAATTAATCTTTTTCTTTAGAAAGTAACTATGGACCAGGACACCAAGAATCTCTGCAAGGATAACTTTTATTCTTTTTACCTTTCGATAGTGGTAGCGAAAAATTAGCTTGAGAGTAGTAGAAACAGAGAACCTAGCTGGGTTTTATTTTAATTTATTTTTGTCTTTTACATACCAAGTGCAAGACACTGTTTTTGTTTTTGAACTTATTCAGTCTTATCACACTGATATATTCCTGTGTTTCCTCAGATTAAAAGAACCACACACCATGTCAAGATGTCAAAAGTTTCTCATCTGGCTTTCTGATATGTAAGAATTTTAGCTTCTTGATAGAGAATTTATTGCTTTACATATATTTATTACATACTAATAATTTGGATTAGTGGGTTGTTTTTTAGTGGGTAATAATTTGGAAACCCCGGTGGCATAGTAGTTGAGAGCTGCAGCTGCTAAGCAAAAGGTCAACAGTTCGAATCCACCAGGCACTCCTTGGAAACCCTATGGGGCAGTTCTACTCTGTCTTATAAGGTTGCTATGAGTCAGAATTGACTCGATGGCAATGGATTTGGTTTGGTTTTATACTTCTAATTTAGTGCAACTTTTCCACATGTAATTTGTTATAAGGACTTGCTGTGTAAATTGATTTGTGTGAATCATTTAGAACTAGCTAAATTACTAATCACAAAAGCTTGGGAGGAATCTTGAGAGTTAATCTCATCCAACTTCATGAGAAAACTGATTTACTTAGAGTTATCTATTTTTTTTTTTATCTAGGTAGTTTGTAGCAGAGCTAGGCTAAGAACCCTTTCCCTTCTATTTATTTGCTGTTTCCACTAGCCAACAGTCAAAAACATGATGGGAAGAAAGTGTTTATGGCAAATACTATAGGGTCACCATGAGTTGTAATCAGCTCAATGGCAATGGGTTTTAATGGGTATGTGTAAAAGCACATATTACTTAATAACACATTTCTCAGAAAAATCTCCAGCAGAAAGGAAGAACCACCAGTAAGGGTAGGTATCTGTTTAAAGAAAATGCCTGTAATTTTTGAGACATGCTGAGTTTATTTTTAGGTAAAAACCACAGAGTAATTGTGTTGTATTTTGCTTTAAAATGAAACCTTGAATACTTTAATATGTTCATAGTCCTAATTCAGAACCATTTATTACTTAACTTCTCTTTCAAAAAGTCTTGGAAAACTAGTTACATCTTTTCTCTGTACTGTAGGGTTTATTCTTTTTTGCTTGATTCCATTTTAGTTTCTAATTTTCAAGGACGCATATTTAATTGGGTGTTAAATGCACATGCTTTTTAGTTTCTAATATGTTTGAACAGAATAGAAATAATATGTACAAGTTTCTAATACAATTAGTTCCTGTCTTTCTCAAGTGATTTGTATTCTAAAAGTTCACTTGTAAGTCAGTTATTTGAAACTAAAAAAGTATTCTTTTCCTGTATGTAGAATAATGTGATTAATGAACGTTAAATTTCTAAGATAGCTCACAAAAGACTATTTAATCCATTATGCAACTGAACTGTGACATTATAGAACTTGATCAGAATTTGCTGCCTTATTTTAGCTTGGAAAGTTAGGAACACACACTTCCCAGCTCTTTCTCACACTCATTATGGCTCCATTGAGCTGCTACAATAAGAACGGTTCTCCTGATGATCTGGTAGCAGCGAGTAATAGAAAGGAGGTTCTCTTTGCCCATCAGCAGCCAGCAGTGAAAAAAGATACTGTAGTTAAGACAGGAAGATGCATCCACGGCAGCCATTATTGCTTGAGGCCATTGCTTGTATTGCTGAAACATTGGGCTTTAAATTCAACTAGGAATTACTAAACTCTAAATTCCCAGTTAGGACTAAGAAGTACCCACGTATGTTTTACTTTTCTAGATTACTAATGAGGAAAGCTTTGTTTGACCACCTCACTGCCCGTGGCATTCAGGTAAGTTTCTAGAATGGTACATTTTGGAAACAGCATAGCTCACCAATTTAACACAACTGTAAAGGGCAGGATTTTTATTTATTTTTTACTGTACTTTAGGTGAAAGTTTACAGCTTAAGTTAGTTTCTCATACAAAAATTCATACACATACTGTTACGGGACCCTAGTTGCTCCACCCTGGACTTCCCACGTCCAGGCAACCAGCTCCTAGCCCATTCTAAGGGCAGGAACTTTTAATTGACTTACTTTGGTCCCTGACTCTAATAATGCTGCCTTACTGACTCACAAATAAGGGCCAGAATTTCTGGGCTATATTACACTGATTACAGGTGAGAATAGCTGAAGTCAGAGGGTTGGAACAGTGCATACATAAGAAGCAAAGTGGAATTTTTTTAAAAGGGTTTAATGATTTCTTAAAAGTATAGGTTTAAAAGGTTATTTCTAAGTGTGCTGAGGATTGTAATGGATAAATGCTATTATAAAAATAACTTTTGTACTTTAACATTTTTCTCACACTTCTACCTTTTAGGTGTATATCTGGGTATTAAATGAAGAACAAGAATACAAAAGAGCTTTTGATTTGGGAGCAACTGGAGTGATGACAGACTATCCAACAAAGCTTAAGGATTTTTTACTTAATTTTTCATCATAGAAAAAGAGAGTACTCAAAGGCATTCAAAAAAAAAAAAAATGAAAAGACCTAAGAAAAAAATCTTTCACCATCATTTTCCTAAGCCATTTCCGGAATGGTTAAAGGTTTAATCAGTTAAGTTTTATTACCTCATTTTTAAAGCTGTCTGAGAATGTAGAAACTATATATTGTATATTTATTTTAAACAGTATTGCTTATTTTACATTTGTAAATAGTTTGTTTAGAAAGATAAATGGTTATGAGCTGTAAGTAGATTATTAATCAAGATTTCTGTATATGATGCAGTATTCTACTGTTATGAATAATTCTGAAATCAAAGAGTATTGGGTAAATTTAGCATTAGCCTTCACTGGAATAAGATCGACTACTTAGTAAAACAAAATCATTGAAGGCCATTACAACTATTCTGAGTTGTCTCCTTATTTCTAGGTACATCTTACTTAAAGCAACAAAAACAAAACAAAAAATAGTGCAAGGAGAGCTTGGAAATCAGTGGTGTAGTTATCTGGCAAGTTATACATTCTTAATAGAAGGCAGGCTCAAAGAAATAAGTGAAAGTGTATTACTTGATCAGAAATAAAGTCTGTAGACAGTAGACCAAGATTGGATTTCTTGACTGCTGTTGCTAATGGGTATATCCTATTTGAAATCTTTTTCAAGTATGTAACAGTGCTACCATGGATTTAAAAATGGACTTATCAATTGTAAATTAAGGCAAAATCCAAATAGTCATATTTTTATGTTCTTCAAAAGGAATGTAAAATTTCTGTTTTTGGCAATGACTAACTGTTTGGGCCTGCATTTGGATTTTAAATAACATCTTGAATCCTAATAATCATATTTAAAAAAAAGTGTGCATCATTGTTTATGGTGTAAGCCTCCTGTTCCTGATCTTTATGTCTAAATTTATTCTTCTGAGTGTTTGGTGGAAATAGAATTTCCCAGAGGATTAGACATCATTTTCTTCAACTTTTCTGATGTGACTTCATGTAAATATGTTTTTAATCTTTTAAAATAATTTTTATTTTGGGAATTAGATGTAATCTAGAATAAATGTCTTTTACCTAGATTATCTCTCTCATTTGGAGTTTGCCAGCTAAACAGCTATGAAGGATGGTTGCACTCTCCCATCCGTCCCTAGATGACGTAAATAACATTTGCTTTTTTGTTTAAACTGAAATAAAGTTTTCCAAGAACAAGATAAGGGTTCTTGATTGTTTTTTTTACAGTTGTAATTCCAGGTATACTTTATAAATTTTTTACGAAATTTATTATGGTAAGGAATTTGCCTTTTGGCATTTGAACAAATGGCTTTGGTAGGTACTCCATTAAATAGTCATTTTCATACTATAGTTATAATTGCTAGGAATCATCTTTGTTAAATTTTTCTTATTTCTTTCGAAGTTTTTCTTTGTGATTCAGAGTGGTTCATATTTTAGGCATAGTATATATTTTGTGTCAACCAGTAAAAGATAAGGTACCCAGAATGGTAAAGATGTTTAGAAAGTCCTGTTTAAAAAGTATGATGATTTTATAGTCAAAGCGATTTTAATTAACTTAATAAAAGTATAGTACCTATGACAAGGCCGATGATACTCATTATCAGATGACATCTGGAATACTGCTTTACTGATTAGGGTGTCATACGTTAAAGACAATAAATATCTTTTCATCTTGAGATGGATGACTGGGCATGGTGAACAGCATGGTAGGGAAGTGATCGAAGGTACGATTAGACCCTTTTGCTGGGATGAGGCTGGAGGTACTAGATTTGATGGACCCAGCTGTAGGTCTAGTCCAGCATACCAATAGTATCCCAAGTATGTAACAGTGGACAGCAGTTGGCAGGTAATTCAGCAAGCAATGGGCATTAGGAGTTTTAACTTGAGAAAACAGTGAGATTATCTTGGTAGGACTAGGGTCTTAGGCAGGTTACCAAGTCAAAATAGGACACAGTATAAGAACTAGGACCCAGACCTGGAAAGAAGCTCATTTAGCAGAACTAAAGATCAGAGTGATACACTGTACCGATTATGGGGTAAATTGGTGCTGAACCCCAGAGCTGCTTAAACCACTCATTTCTGGCCAGGACTGGTTCCAGAGATTGAAGTGAAGCCCTAGCTGCACATGAGCATCTAGTCATAGCTGTGGATAAAGAATGGCTGTGGTTAGTTGAGAAAAGTATGGAATTTAAAACATAAATCATCATATGTTCCAACATGGGAAATTATTAACATAAAATACAACGTGAATGACTCTGTGTAGAATTGTGCAACACGGTGGCCCTGGAAAGGGTCCATTTAAAAAAAATAGTCAAGAGAGATCTGCCATAAATAAGAGAGTGCCAACTGAAGGAAGGCTACGTATGCCAGAATATTCTGAACTGAAAGCTATGTGCCTCAAGTAGTTGGACAAATGTGAGACATTAAAAGCAAGAGCCAAAGTTACTAGGGAATAATATGACAACCATTTTAGTAATAACAGGAAAATGTAAATAGTCTGGGACCAGGCACCAAAACAAGACCAGAACTAAAGCAGATAGACCCAAGAGTCAGAGAGGAGATCAGAATGCTGGGAGATACCAAGGCAATTCATAAACCCACAGTGATGTTTAGCATCTCTGCCTCTTTTGTAATATTTGAAAAGTTGGGTCATACAAATACGTGAAATAAAGATACAAACCTAGACTAAACAGGCCAGAAACCAGGTCAGAAGGCTAAATGGATCCATAAAGATCTAATTGATGTTGTTGTTGTTGTTAGGTGCTGTCGAGTCTGTTCCAACTCATAGCGACCCTGTGCACAACAGAACAAAGCGCTGTCCGGTCCTGCACCATCCTTACAATCGTTGTTATGCTTGAGCTCATTGTTGCAGCCACTGTGTCAATCCACCTCGTTGAGGGTCTTCCTCTTTTCCGCTGACCCTGTACTGTGCCAAGCGTGATGTCCTTCTCCAGGGACTGATCCCTCCTGACAACATGCCCAAAGTATGTGAGACGCAGTCTCGCCATCCTTGCTTCTAAGGAGCATTCTGTCTGCACTTCTTCCAAGACAGATTTGTTCGTTCTTTGCACCACAATTCAAAGGCGTCAGCTGTTCTTCGGTCTTCCTTATTCATTGTCTAGCTTTCACATGCATATGATGCGATTGAAAATACCATGGCTTGGATCAGGCGCACCTTAGTCTTCAGGGTGACACCTTTGCTCTTCAACACTTTGAAGAGGTCCTTTGCAGCAGATTTACCCAATGCAATGCGTCTTTTGATTTCTTGACTGCTGCTTCCACGGTGATGATTGTGGATCCAAGTAAAATGAAATCCTTGACAACTTCAGTCTTTTCTCCATTTATCATGATGTTGCTCATTGGTCCAGTTGTGAGGATTTTTGTTTTCTTTATGTTGAGGTGCAGTCCATACTGAAGGCTATGGTCTTTGATCTTCATTAGTAAGTGCTTCAAGTCCTCTTCACTCTCAGCAAGCAAGGTTGTGTCATCTGTATAACCCAGGTTGTTAAAGAGTTTTCCTCCAATCGTGATGCCCCATTCTTCTTCATATAGTCCAGCTTCTTGGATTATTTGTTCAGCATACAGATTGAATAAGTATGGTGAAAGAATACAACCCTGATGCACACCTTTGCTGACTTTAAACCAATCAGTATCCCCTTGTTCTGTCTGAACAACTGCCTCTTGATCTATGTAAAGGTTCCTCATGAGCACAATTAAGTGTTCTGGAATTCCCATTCTTTGCAATGTTATCCATAGTTTGTTATGATCCACACAGTCAAATGCCTTTGCATAGTCAATAAAACACAGGTAAACATCCTTCTGGTATTCTCTGCTTTCAGCCAGGATCCATCTGACATCAGCAATAATATCCCTGGTTCCACATCCTCTTCTGAAACCGGCCTGAATTTCTGGCAGGTCCGTGTCTATATACTGCTGCAGCCATTTTTGAATGATCTTCAGCAAAATTTTACTTGTGTGATTTTACGCTGTCAGTGGTAGGATAATACCCATATGGCTACAAGGAAGACCACTTAATACAACTATTATTCAAATTTACACACCAACCACTAGGGCCAAAGATGAAGAAATAGAAGATTTTTATCAGCTGCTGCAGTCTGAAATTGATCAAACATGCAATCAAGACGCATTGGTAATTACTGGTGATTGGAATGTGAAAGTTGGAAATGAAGAAAGATCAGTAGTTGGAAACTATGGCCTTGGTGATAGAAACAATGCCGGAGATCAAATGATAGAATTTTGCAATACCAACGACCTCTTCATTGCAAATACCTTCTTTCACCATCATAAGTGGCAACTATACACATAGACCTCGCCAAATGGAACACACAGAAATCAAATTGACTACATCTGTGGAAAGAGAACATGCAAAAGCTCAATATCATCAGTCAGAACAAGACCAGGGGCCGACTGTGGAACAGACCATCAATTGCTCTTATGCAAGTTCAAGCTGAAACTGAAGAAAATCAGAGCAAGTCCAAAGAGAGCCAAAATATGACCTCAAATATGTCTTACCTGAATTTAGAGACCATCTCAAGAATAGATTTGACACATTGAGCACTAGTGACCGAAGACCAGACAAGTTGTGGAATGACATCAAGACATCATACATGAAGAAAGCAAGAGGTCACTGAA
Organism: Loxodonta africana; assembly: GCF_030014295.1. Classification (NCBI taxonomy): domain Eukaryota; kingdom Metazoa; phylum Chordata; class Mammalia; order Proboscidea; family Elephantidae; genus Loxodonta; species Loxodonta africana. Next base: position 48,380,397 of record NC_087359.1, read on the forward strand.
AAGACAGGAAAGAAAGAAAAGACCAAGATGGATGTCAGAGGAGACTCTGAAACTTGCTCTTGAGCGTAGAGCGGCTAAAGCAAAAGGGAGAATTGATGAAGTAAAAGAACTGAACAGAAGATTTCAAAGGGCCTCTTAAGAAGACAAAGTCAGGTATTATAATGACACGTGCAAAGAGCTGGAGATAGAAAACCAAAAGGGAAGAACACACTTGACATTTCTCAAGCTGAAAGAACTGAAGAAAAAATTGAAGCCTCGAGTTGCGATAGTGAAGGATTCCATGGGGAAAATATTAAATGACGCAGGAAGCATCAAAAGTAGATGGAACGAATACACAGAGTCACTATACCAAAAAGAATTAGTCGATATTCAACCATTTCAAGAGGTGCCATATGATCAGGAACCAATAGTACTGAAGGAAGAAGTCCAAGCTGCTCTGAAGACATTGGCAAAAAACAAGGCTCCAGGAATTGATGGAATATCAATTGAGATGTTTCAACAAACAGATGCAACAAACAGGTGCTCACTCATCTATACCAAGAAATATGGAAGACAGCTTCCTGGCCAACTGACTGCAAGAGATCCATATTTATGCCTATCTATTTCTTTATTATAATTGATATTAGATTGCATTAAAATTAATTTGGCAATAGTGTACAGAGTGGAAGTCTTGCAACAATCCAGGCATGAGGCAACGGGCCCCATATGAAAAGAGTGGCAGTGTAACTGAAAAATAGTGAATCTATGCATCTCTGTAAGGAAAGACTTAATAACAGTTAGTGATCGGATGAGCTTAAAATGAGAAGGGAAAGTCACAATTCCAAAGCCACAAGAAAATGGGGAACTTAGTGAGGGGAACTAGTTTGGTGGTAAAGATAACTATGGTTGTACTTTGAGTTTGAAATGACAAAAAAGAATTTGAGTATCTATGCTTTAGATACATTAGCCCTTGGTTGTAAACCTTGGACCTTGGATAGGCCTGGAGAAATAGATTTAGTTTTGTGTACTTCATAGGTATGCATTTGCAAAGCTAGAACTTTAGAGGTGATATTAGTTCCTTCTCAGTAGTCTACTTGCAATTTGAATGTTACAGGCCATCAGATGCCTAGGTTGTGAATATCATGGTTCATACCATAGTGAGATTAATTGAGCGTAACAGATTTTCCCTCTCATTTATGCCTTTTTCTTTCAAAAATAGAGAACTCAATTGTCAAAAAGAAAAATTTCATTAATGAGTCAATTCAAGTTAATAGGATTTATTGAGCAAGAACCTGTTCGTAAACAGCCAAAACCGTCAAGGGGCTCGTTTAAGCAGTACAAATACGTAGCTTTTAAAAGCAGGAGATTTCTCTTAGGGAGGGTACAATGATTGGATCTTAGGTATGTCTTTAATTGGAGGGAAGGGTCTTATGAATGACTTTATATCATTTGTTTTGTAACTATACTTGTCTGTTGCGAATTGGTGGAGTCTGGTATCTAGTGCTGCTATAACAGAAATACCACAAGTGGATGGCTTTAACAAACAGACATTTATTTTCTCAGTTTAGGAGGCCAGAATTCCGAATTCAGAGAGCTGGCTTTCGGGGAAGGCTTTCTCTCCCTGTGGGCTCTGGAGGAAGGTCCTTGCCTCTTTAGCTTCTGCTTCCTGGTTCCTTGGAGATCTCCCTATGTTACCCTATCTCAACTCTGCTCTCCTGTTTATCTCAAAAGAAATTGACTCAAGATACACCCTACACTAATCCTGCCTTTTTAGCATAACAAAGACAGCCCATTCCCAAATGGTATTATAACCACAGTCATAGAGTTTAGGATTTACAACACATTTTGTGGGGGACACAATTCAATCCATAACTATGAGTCCAGTAGGTTTCTTTTAACTGTCAAGTTGTTTTTGCTGATGGTTAGAACACTGAAAATTTTTCTATTCTGTCAAGGTGTGTATCTAATATGAAAGACCATTTTGATTTATTCTTGGAAAGATTTCACACCTGGCACAGTCATTAATGTTTAGTTAATATTTAACACTATGAGAACAGGCATAATTTTTACTCATATTATGAAAAGAATACAAATACACTAGTCTTGTTTGTCCAATAGATTTTAAATTTATTTTCTTGAAGCCCTACGAGAACAAGCAGGGCCTAGACAGTGTCTGCTGGATAAGTGGGGATGCTTATGCTAAGAGAAGGCTGAGCAGGTGTGACTGTGGGTTACTCATTCCCACTTTGATCAAAGCTGCTTCACTTTTCTGCTTCATATATGTTGTTGTTGTTAGGTGCCATCGAGTTGGTTCTAACTCTTAGCAACCCTATGTACTACAGAATAAAACACTGCCTGGTCCTGCACCATGGTCACATCATTGTTAGGCTTGAGCCCATTGTGGCAGCTACTGTGTCAGTCCATCTCATTGAGGGTCTTCCTCTGCTTCACTGATCCTCTAGGAAGCATGATGGATGTCCTTCTCCAGGGATTGATCTCTCCTGATAACATGTCCAAAGTATGTAAGATGCAGTCTTGCCATCCTTGCTTCTAAGTGGCATTCTGGTTGTACTTCTTCCAAGATGGATTTGTCTGTCCTTTTGGCGGTCCCTTGTATATTCAATATTCTTCACCAATACCACATTTCATTCTCGGCCAGCACCACAATTCAAAGGTGTCAGTTCTTCAGTCTTATTCATTGCCCAGTTTCCGCATGCATATGATGGGATTGAAAACACCATGGCTTGGGTCAGGCGCACCTTAGTCTTCAAGGTGACATTTTTGCTTTTCAACACTTTAAAGAGGTCTTTTGCAGCAGATTTGCCCAATGCAATGCATCTTTTGATTTCTTGACTGCTGCTTCCACGGGTGATGATTGTGGATCCAAGTAAAATGAAATCCTTGACAACTTCAGTCTTTTCCCCACTTATCATAACGTTGCTTACTGGTCCAGTTGTGAGAATTTTTGTTTTCTTTATGTTGAGGTGTAATCCATACTGAAGGCTTGATCTTCCTCAGTAAGTGCTTCAAGTCCTCTTCACTTACAGCAGACAAGGGTGTGTCACCTGTATAACACAGGTTGTTAATGAGTCTTCCTCCAATCTTGATGCCCCGTTCTTCATATAGTCCAGCTTCTCAGATTATTTGCTCAGCATACAGATTGAATAGGATGGTGAAAGAATACAACCCTGACGCACACCTTTCCCGACTTTAAACCACGCAGTATCTCCTTGTCCACATAAAATTTCAATTAAAATAGGGGTCTTCTGCTTTAAAAAAAGTTTTTCTTCTTCTTTGCTTTTATAATAAATCTTTGATCTAAGACTTTTCACCCCTCCAAGCTTGAATAAAACCTCTCTCCCTCCTTTCTTCTTTCTTTCTCTTCCTTCCTTCCTTCCTCCCTCACTCCCTTTTCTTTCCTTCTCATCCTTCCTTCCTAGTTCACTCTAAGCCCTTTTTATTCAATAAGTTCTTCAACTGTTTATGGTCCTTTCTGGTCAAAAAACTTTTCGAGAAAAGGGGGAGTGCAGGGAACAGGAATTATAAAAAAAAAAAAAAAGTACATTTACAAAAGTAAATGGCCAACAAACATGAAAAAATGTTTGGTACATTGAGTGATGTACCAATTTCCAATTCTCAGATGCACAAGAGTGAAAAATGTCCACTATTGGTAAGAGGCTTGGGGGAATAGCCCGTCATGAACTATTGTTGGGTATGTAAATTGGCAGAACACTTTAAAAAGCATTTTGACAATAAATACATACATCCATTCACTCAGCAATTCTAGAGCTAGGAATAATATACAACGAAAATAATAGGACAAGTGCCCAAAGATACGTATACACACAGTGAAAAATTGGAAACAACCTAAATATGCAGCAATAAGGGACTGGTTAAATCTGAAATATCCACGTGATAATATCCTTAAAATATTACTGTTCAGTATTAACTGATATGAGATATTAGATGAAAAAACTAAGCAATACAATGGATACTGTATAAATAAAACATTCATATGTACACATTTTTAAAAGTCACAACTAAATGTTAATAGTGGTTTTTTTAAAAAATAATTTTATTGTAAAGTACATTTGACAAAAATTTGCTGTTTTAACCATTTTTAAGGGTACAATTCAGTGACATTAATTATATCAACAAGAGATGATAATTGAAATTAAGAGAATAAACTCTTGAAGGAAGTGAGTGGGGAAGAAGAGTGAGCAAAGAGTTAAATCAGCATATGGTTAAAGGAGACAGAAGTAGTCTGAGAAATAGAAGTAAGGGAAGTACAATGTTCTCAATACCGTGAAAGTAGAGAACTTAAGAAACAAGATAATCAGCAGTGCCCAAAATAGGAAATAGAGATCAAGGAAGGCGGGGCTGGAGAGAGTGATTGCATTTGGCTTAAAAGGAGGTCTCCATACTATGGTTCATTTATCTCTGTAGCCTATGAAACTGATACCAGATTGCAGAGGGATGAAAGACTGAGTAGTACTAAATGAGGCAAGTAAAAATCAAACACTTAAAGGAGTTAGAGAACCAGGACATTTAAAAGGGCAGGAGTATCAGGTGAGTTGTTGTAAATGGGGAGGCATATAAATGTGTGAAAAGGAGAAGGAGCTAATGGAGAGAACTGGAGATATTGGAGAGAGAGGATGTGTGAGCCAAGATCTCCTTCAGGGTTGAATGGGTTGTAATTTAGTCAAACAATGTTTATGAATGCCTGCTGCCAGAGGCACCTGGGTTACAACTGTACGAACCCTATAAGAACAATTCCTGTCTTTTTGGTGCTTCTGGTGTAGTTATTAGGTAGTCCAAAGTGGAGAGGAGAGGAGGAAAAGGTATCTTTTTGCTCAGACTCCAGGGTAGAATGGGAAGATTAGGTTAAAAGACTGGGATGTTGTACTCTTGCAAGAGGATAGAAGAGCCAAAGTGGGTGGGGTGGTCATAGTGGGAGAGCTGAAGTTTCTTATGTGTGAGAGGACTTGGAGATGAGAAGGGTAAATTGAAGAAATCTGAGAGTTGTATAAGGAAGCACTTGAAGTAGCCGACCATGGAGGGGCTAGAATAGAGTGGAAATCTAGTGTGGCCATGAATTGTCAAAGAAGCTGACGTGTATTTCTTAGTTTCCTGGAATACCTACTTGGTGATTTACAGACAGTTGATACCAAAAAACACCATAGGTTGCTAGATGGGGCAATTTGTTTATTTTTCAAATGTTTAAATTCAAATTGAACTTCAAATAACAGTGAGTTTGAAAGTTGGGCACTGTTGAATAATGGCAATGTTTAACATTTATGTAAGTATTTAGATTTGACTCAGTTTTATCTACATTCTCATGTGTTCCTTACAACAACCTGGTAGGCTGGTTGATATTATCACATCCTCATTTTTTTAGATGAAACTCAAATTCAGGGAATGTACAAGGTCAATTAGTTGGTATGGTGGGTCTTCTTACCCTTCCCACCCACTCTGCTTTTTCTAATTTGTCTTCAATTCACCATTCAATGCTGAGAGAAACATAAACCAGGTAGAAAAGGAGGTTATAATGTGGTCCTATCAAAAGTGAGCTTTCCAAATAAAAGCTACAAAAGAGAAAATTCCCAAATGTCAAATGTACTTACTGTTCTCTGATATTGCTTAAACAGTGCTACTACCACTTGTGGAGATGGGAATTAAGCGTTGATATTCCCTTCAGCTACTGAAATATTGCCCATGTAAAACTGTACCACCACATTTCTTGAGAAATTAATAAATCACAGATAAGAACAAAAAATAATATTAAACATTTGTGACTCCAACACTCGGAATTGACAACTGTTAATATTTTATTATATATGCCTTAGTTTCTTCTAATGAAGGAAATAAAACCTCTTCTACCTAGTTTTTGATGTTTCTTGGCATTGAAAAATGAATTGAAGACAAATTAGAAAAAGCAGAGTGGGTACAAAGGGTAAGAAGACCCAACCACACCAATTTCTAGCCAAGTAACCTTGTAAATTCCCTGAATTTGAGTTTCACCTAAAAAAAAAAAAATGGGGTTGTGATAAAATCGACTAGGCTACCAGGTTGTTGTAAGGAACACATGAGAATGTAGGTGCAGTGCAATGGATGGCTTTTGTGACGCCTTTCTTGCTATGGTCTTGTAATCGCCACTCACTTGGATCGACCTCTGCAAATAGGGTAATTATGGCCCACCAGGGTGATTGGTCAGTTTTGCCATCCCTCTGGGCTTGAAATGAGCCATCTCAGAGAAAGGAAAGAGAGAATCCCACCACCACCAAGGAAGAACAGCCAGAAGAGGAGTGTGTCCTTTGGACCTGGGATTCTTGTGCTGAGAAGCTCCTGGAACCAGGAGACGGAAAGAAAGAGCTGTAACACTGAAGACAGCAAGAAGTGGTGGCAGAGAAACAGCATCAGGAGAGACCATGAGGAGACGATGCAGTGGGCTTCCAGACCCACAGATCAAGAAAGCTGACTACCTGTGGGCAGGAGCCTTGCTGGCCAAGTAGGGTGCCTCCAGACACTTGGTGGAGCTAGGTTTGTCAACCCATGGAGGTGGAGCTGAGCACCTTCAGACCGAGGCTTATTGGTAGAGTGGGAAGCCTCTGGGCACTCATCGGCAGAGCTAAAAGAGCTTTGTAACACTTGGTGGAGCAGGGCAGAGGCCAAGGGCCAGAGAGAGGCATGCCTGATGGAAGAACTGTATCCTGAGCATTCCTGAACTTGAATTGTAACCTGTTACTTCCCTAATAAACCCCATAATCATGAGTATGGTCTTCAGTCCTGTGTGGCCATTGCAAAGAATTATTGAACCCAGCAAAAAAGTAGAGAGTGCTGTTTGAGGGATAACTGATGTCAGAATTAGTAAAGATGGTGGAAAGAGGCAGCATAACTGACCTCCGCCTCATAGGAATCAGTCTTGGGCTATTGATCTTGATTCTCCTTCCTCCTCGTGCCATTTTTAAGTAGGTAAAGTGAATCAAATCCAAATACTTACATAAATATAATTTTTCGTTCCTAGGGTTATTTGGGCATTATCCCCAGTCCCATTCTCCTCCCAGTTTGGCCAGTGGGGGAGCCCTAGTAGGTCAGAGAGAGGGGGGAAAGGGAGGTTGGTATTTATTCTCTAAGGTTCCTCCCTCAGTGAGACCATTTTGGTCCAACCCAGTGCTTTGATTAAAGACCACCTTATTTCAAAATGACTCTGCTTCCAGGTAGAAGGAGCTCTGCTGTGACTATCCTTGGGCATTTTACTAACCTGGTGGTTTCCCCGTTAAAAAAACAAAAAAACAAACCCATCGCCATCGAATTGGTTCCGACTCACAGTGACCCTATAGGACAGATTAGAACTGCCTCATAGGGTTTCCAAGGAATGCCTCGTGGGATTCAAACTGCCGACCTTTTGGTTAGCAGCCATACTATGCCACTATGGTTTCCCCATAGCTTGGTAAATGGTCCCTTCTTGAACAATGCTCATTCCCGTTTGAGTGTGCACCTGTGTCCTGCTTGCTCTGTAACTGACTCACCTGAGAAGCTAGCCAAACTGCAGATTTTTACATCTTTTCCCTTTCTTGTCTTCATTCATTAACTAATTTAATTATCTATTCATTCAACAAGTATTTATTGCATACCCCATGTACCAGGCACTGGGCAAGGTGCTGTGGGTACAGTGGTAACAAGGTGTAGTTCCTGCCTTGGGGAGGAGACAAATAATAAAAAGGAAATAACTATAGCTAATTATGTTGTGATAGAGGGTTACAGAGGCAGGGGAAAACTTTAGATTCATGGTCCGGGAGAGCCTCCCTGAGGAGGTGACATTTCGTCCTGCAGATAGAAACAGGGGGAAGAGAGTCTGAAGCAGAAGAAACTGCAAGTGCAAAAGTTGGAAAAGGCTTGGCATTTTCAAGGAGCAGAAAGGAAGCCAGTGCACTAGAAGCAAAGTCAACTAGGGATGCAACATATGGCTAGAGAGCTAGACAGACCAGGGTAAGGAATTTGGGTAAGGAGCTGGCCTTTTGGTTAGCCATATCACTTAACCATTGCACCACCAGGGCTCCTAAGTGATATAAGCTCTGATTTATAGATGAAGAAACCCAAGCTCAGTGGGTTAAATGACTCACACAAGATTGCCTAGCTAATAAGATGACTAACCTGGTATTCATACCCAGGTCTTCAGAGACAAAGTTCAAAACAGTTTCACCATACAACACTGTGGTTAAAAGGCTAGTACTTTCTTGTAATCCTTGTCACTGCACTTCTTAAATATGGGAACCAAACCAATGCCTTTGGACTCTATTCTGACCCATGACGACCCCGTGTGTTACAGAGTAGAACTGCTCCATTGGGTTTTCTTGGTTGTAATCTTAATGGAAGCAGATCACCAGGCCTTTCTCCTGTCATACTGCAGGATGGGTTCAAACTACCTTTAGGGCAGTAGTCATGCACAAGCCATTTGTGCCACCTAGAAACCAAACCCAAACCAAACCCATTGCCGTGGAGTCAATTCTGACTCATAGCGACACTACGTAACAGAGTAGAATTGCCCCATAGGGTTTCCAAGGAGTGGCTGGTGGATTTGAACTGCCAACCTTTTGGTTAGCAGCCAAACACTTAATCACTGCGAACAGGGCTCCAGTGCCACCTAGATACCTGCTTAATGATGGGAACAGTGTGATAAAAAGAAATCAGTCAGCTCTCATGTAATTTCCTTTCTCTTCCAAGTAAGACATTTAATTAAATATCTTAAAGTTTAATATACTGTGTATCAGTGCTTAACCTCTCCCATTACACAGAGGGTGGCTTTTTTTTTTTTTACTTCCTCATTTTAGCCATTTTTACCATATTCCAAAAGACATTTGAGTTTTTTAAAAAATAGGAGTCCACCTTTTGTGTTTTCTGTGAGCTTTGAGGTCAAATATTAAAGTTTACCAGTGATGAAGTTTTATAGTTCTGTGTACTTAGGCAAAATGCTCAGATGAACTGTATAAAGCTTTATAGGTTCTTTCCCAACCCCTTCTCCTTTGTAGCTGATTCATTTCCCTTTTTCTTGGGTATATGCCTGCAGTCATCATTTTTAAGTCATGTGATTCTGAAGTAAGAAACCATTTAGGCAGCTTTGCCAAATGTAGCAGGATACACCTGGTCCTATTGATCGCTAACAGGAACATTGAATTTAGTCCATCAAAAACTTAAGATAAATGGTATCATTTCAGAAGAAAAAAACCTTTTGACTCAGATGGGAAATGCCGAGAAGTATTACACCATTTCTCTCAGGAAAAAGCTGTCCTTTTCTAAATTTATTAGTTCTTGGAATAACTTTCCCAAATAATTTGTTCTGAAAGTTATCAGAAAGGCAAATGAGACCTTGACAATTTGAGAAGAGAAATGATTATTTCACTGGACTCAACAGATAATTTGGAAAAATGGAAATATTTGGATTATTAGTATTTTTAGAATTTTAAAGTTTGAAGGGACTTTAGTGATCATTTATTCCAAACTTATCCAAACAGAAATTCTGTATGCCTGATAGAAGGGCATTTACTTCAGTGATTAGGAGCTCACTACCACATAAAGCAACCTATTCCAGCTTCTTGACACCTGTCTTTTAGTTTGCTGTTTGAATTCCCTGTGCTTTGTTGACTTGTTCACATCTAATCTACAAGATTGATGCAACTGATAGAACACTGAAGGCGCTCTGTCTATGCCAAGAAATTTGCAAGACAGTTACCTGGCCGACCAACTGGAAGAGATCCATATTTGTGCCCATTCCAAAGAAAAGCGTTCCAACAGAACGTGGAAATATTGAACAATATCATTAATATCACACATAAGTAAAATTTTTCTGAAGATCATTCAAAAGTGATAGCAGTAGTACGTTGACAGGGAACTGCCAGAAATTCAAGCCAGATTCAGAAGAGGATGTGGAACAAGGGATAATTGCTGATGTCAGATGGATCTTGGCTGAAAGCAGAGAATACCAGAACAATGTTTACCTGTTTTGTTGACTATGCAAAGTCATTTGACTGTGTGGATCATAATTATGGATAACATTGCAAAAAATGGGAATTCTAGAACACTTAATTGTGTTCATAAGGAATCTGTACGTAGACCAAGAGGCAGTTAATCAAACAGAACAAGGGGATATTGCATGGTTTAAAATTAGGAAAAGTGTGCATCAGAATTGTATCCTTTCACCATACTTATTCAATCTGTACGCTGAGCAAATAATCACAGACGCTGGACTATATAAAGAAGAATGAGGCATCAGGACTGGCGGAAGAGTCATTAACAACCTGCGTTATGCAGATGACACAGCCTTGCTTGCTGAAAGGGAAGAAGACTTGAAGCTCTTACTGATGAAGACCAAAGACCACAGCCCTCAGTACGGATTACACCTCAACACAAAGAAAACAAAAATCCTCACAACTGAACCAATAAGCAAGATCATGATAAACAGAGAAAATACTGAAATTGTCAAGGATTTTGTTTTACTTGGATCAACAGTCAATGCCCATGAGAAGTGTTTTTTAAAGTGTTAAAAATAAAGATGTCACTTTGAGTACTAAAGTGTGCCTGACCCAAGCCATGCTATTTTCAGTCACCTCATAGTGGTATTTTTTTTCATATACGTGTGTAAGCCAGACAATAAGTAAGGAAGACAAAAGAAGAATTGATGCTTTTGAATTATGCTGTTGGTGAAGAATATTGACTATACCATGGACTGCCAGAAGAATGAACAAATCGGTCTTGGAAGAAATACAGTCAGAATGCACCTTGGAAGGGAAAATGGCGAGACTTTGTCTCAGGTACTTTGGACATGTTATCATGGAGAAAGATATCACGCTTGGGAAAGTAAAGGGTCAGCGAAAAAGTGTAAGGCCCTCAACAAGATGGATTGACACAGTGACTGCAAGAACGGGCTTAAACATAGCAATGATTATGAGGACAGCACAGGACAAGGCAGTGTTTTGTTCTATTGTACACAGGGTCACTTTGAGTCAGAACCAACTTGATGGCACCTAACAACAACAACAATAACAAACCTATAAGAAAAGGGTGATGAAGTAGTTGCGCTGTTACACTGGAGTCAGTCCTATCCTGATAAAAAAAAAAAAACCACCATTAAAATATTTGCACCATACTGATGATTTTTTTTTTTAATTTATTGTGCTTTAAGTGAAAGTTTACAAATCAAGTCAGTTTCTCATACAAAAACTTATACACACCCTGCTATGTACTCCTAGGTGCTCTTCCCCTAACGAGACAGCACACTCCTCCTCTCCACCCTGTATTCCCTGTGTCCGTTCAGCCAGCTCCTATAGGGTTGCTATGAGTCGGAATCGACGGCACTGGGTTTGGTTTTGGTTTTGGTTTATCCCCCTCTGCATTCCCATCTCACCTCCAGACAGGAGTTGCCTACATAGTCTCAAGTGTCTACTTGAGCCAAGAAGCTCACTCCTCACCAGTATCGCTTTCTGTCTTATTGTCTAGTCCAATCCCTGTCTGAAGAACTGGCTTCCAGAATGGTTCCAGTCTCGGGCTAACAAATGGTCCAGGGACCATGACCTCCCGGTCCCTGTAGACTCAGTCAGACCATTAAGTCTGGTCTTTTTATGAGAATTTGAAGTCTGCATCCCAGTGTTCTCCTGCTCCATCAGGGATTCTCTGTTGTGTTCCCTGTCAGGGCAGTCATCTGTAGTAGCCAGGCACCATCTATTCTTCCAGTCTCAGGCTGATGTAGCCCTTTCTGTCTCTTGGGCTCATTTTTACCTTATGTCTTTGTTCTTCATTCTCCTTTGCTCCAGGTGGGTTGAGACCAACTGATGCATCTTAGGTGGCAGCTTGCTAGCGTTTAAGGCCCCAGACACCACTCACCAAAGTGGGATGCAGAACATTTTCTTAATACATTTTGTAATGCCAATTGATCTAATGCCCCCTGAAACCATGGTCCCCAAACTCCCATCCCTGCTACTCTGGAAACTTCTCTGCTTTTGGTTTAGTCCAGTTGTGCTGAGCTCTCCGGTATTGTGTGTTGTCTTTCCCTTCACCTAAATAGTTCTTGTCTACTAACTAATTATGACTACCCCGCCCCTTCTCTCCCTCCCCACTCTCGTAACCGTCAAAGAATATTTTCTTCTGTGTTTAACTTTTTCTTGAGTTCTTATAATAGTGGTCTCATACAATATTTGTCCTTTTGCAACTGACTAATTTCACTCAGGAAACCCTGGTGGCTCAGTGGTTGAGAGTTCAGCTGCTAACCAAAAGGTAGGCAGTTCGAATCTACCAGGTGCTCCTTGGAAACTCTATGGGGCAGTTCTACTCTGTTGTATAGGGTCACTGTGAGTCAGAATCGACTTGACAGCAACAGGTTTTTAATTTCACTTAGCAGATTCCTCCACATTATGAGATGTTTCACAGATTCATCGTTGTTCTTAATCATTGTGTAATATGCCATTATGTGAATATACCATAATTTATTTATCCATTCATCTGTTGATGGGCACCTTGGTTGCTTCCACCTTTTTGCTATTGTAAACAGTGCTGCAATGAACATGGGTGTGACGAAGGTGCTCTTAGCGTCTGTTTTAACTTGTACTACTTTTCGAGTGATATCTCCTGGTCTTCAGGAAACGTCAGGAACGTCTTAAAAATAAGAGGTAAAATTTTTTTTTTTAAACCCAAAGATTATAGATGTATGTAGATTAAAAAATTGATGTCCCATTCTTTATCTAGTTCTATTTCCCAACATTAACAATTGTCTGTTGTGTGTTCAAAATATTTGCAAGTATAAACAAATTATTTCATTTTTATTACAAATGATATACTATTTCGTACTGTTCTATAACTTGCTTTTCTCTAGTGAAAACTTTGAGGTGGATTGTGAAGGATTTTCATAGTAGTGATCTGTCTTACTGTCTTCCTTATCTGATTTAAATGTGAAAACTTTCTCACAAACCAAGGATTTGATTTGAATAGTATCTAAACTGGAACTCTGGCAAAATAAACTTAAAATCCAGTAAACTGCTTTGGAAGAGCCCTGATAGGAAAACATTAAAAGTTAAATAGCATTATTGTGTTCTGTGAATTTGTGCTATTGGTAAAGCTCATTGGCTCTTTCGTAAATGTCTGATGGCCTTTCTTTTTGGTTCTTCTCACTACAGTGAAACCTGTGAGAGAAGGAACTCAGTGGGACTGCCTTGTTCTTCTGGGTCTCTCCTGTTTTCCAGCTTTGACAGCAATCTTAACACTTTTGTATCGCTTGTTTTAGTGGAAAATAATGTTTTCTTTCTCTGATAGGTTTCTGCCCTACACGGTTTCCGGCTTTCATGCATTTTACTATAATTGTTAGCAGTAGTTCCTGAAAAATCCCTACCCACAACCCCTATAGCCTCTTTACTAGTCTGCTTCCTTCTAGTGGCATTGATCCTTTCTTCCTACAGCAGGTCACGTCCCAGAGGTCACTTCCTTTTTGTTCTGTGTTCTTCATTCTGCGTTCTATTTGAAACGTTCTTATCTTGCAACCTGACCTTTACTTTTCTGCATAACAAGTATCTGATTTAGGGTACAGTGAGATTCTGCCAGGCTTGGCAGAAATACCTTCTATGACATTCCTGACAGATGGCCATTCAAATTCTACGTGGGAACATCATGATGTATTCTAAGAGCAAAACTTCAAGGGCTGGAAGAGGATCCCCTATAGCTACAACGTGCAAGTGTTTCCATTGCATCAAGTGTTGTAAAAGGTCTGTGTTAGATTAGAAGATTTCTGTGATGTAACATCTAGATGCTTGGTTCTGAACTGAGTCTTGGTTTTGATGAGCCAGCCTGTCAAAGTAAAGGCTTTTTTGAATATGGTTGGTGCAATTTGAATATGGGTATTAAATGGGATGAGAGTTTATTAATATGAGTAAGTAGAGATCATAAAGTCGAAGTAGGTTACATAGCAACATGTACATAGTCTCATTTTAGTACAAATGTATATATTTTTATAAATATCCATAGAAAAATATCTCAAAGTGTATACACGAAGCTAATCTTTGGTTGTCGTAGTGTAATGTTTTTATATTATCCAGTCATCCACAATGCTTCATAAACTGATTTTGTAATGCTAACAGCTTATGTTTTATTAATAAATACAGCCTATAGGTTCTGCAAAAATATAAATGTGAATTTAGTTCATGATAAAGATAATATTTCAAACTAGTTAGAAAAAGAAGATATATATGTGTGTGTGTATAGATACATATATAATATATATAAATATAATACGTTATATATATATGTTGTTGTTGATGTTAGGTGTCGTTGAGTTGTTTCTGACTCATAGCGACCCTGTGCACAACAAATCAAAATACTGCCCCATCCTGTGCCATCCTCACAATTGTTGCTATGCTTGTGCCCATTGTTGCAGCTATTGTATCAATCCATCTCCTTGAGGGTCTTCCTCTTTTTCGCTGACCCTCTACCAAGCATGATGTCCTTCTCCAGGGACGGATCCCTCCTGATAACACGTCTAAAGTACGTGAGACATAGTCTCATTATCTTGCTTCTAAGGAGCATCCTGATTGTACATCTTCTAAGACAGATTTGTTTGTTCTTTTGGAAGTCCATGGTATATTCAATATTCTTCGACAACACCGCAATTCAAAGATGTCAGTTCTTTTTTGGTCTTCCTTATTCATTGTCCAGCTTTTGCATGCATACGAGGCTGTTGAAAACAACATGGCTTGGATCAGGCACACCTTAGTCCTCAAGGTGACGTCTTTGCTTTTCAAAACTTTAGAAAGGTCTTTTGCAGCCAATTTGCCCAATAGATTTCTTGACTGCTGCTTCCATGGGTGTTGATTGTGGATCCAAGTAAATTGAAATCCTTGAAAACCTCAATCTTTTCTCTGTTCTTCATGATGTTGCCTATTGGCCCAGTTGTGAGGGTTTTTGTTTTCTTAATGTTGAGGTGCAGTCCATACTGAAGGCTGTGGTCTTTGATCTTCATTAGTAAGTGCTTCAAGTCCTCTTCACTTTTAGCAAGCAGGGTTGTGTTATCTGCATAATCCAGGTTGTTAATGGGTCTTCCTCCAAACCTGATGCCCCATTCTTCTTCATATAGTCCAGCTTCTTGGATTATTTGCTCAGCATACAGATTGAATAGGTATGGTTAAAGGATACAAGCCTGACGCACACCCTTCCTGACTTTAAACCATGCAATATCCCTTTGTTCTCTTTGAACGACTACCTGTTAATCCATGTACAGCTTTCTCATGAGCACAATTAAGCATTTTGGAATTCCCATTCTCCACAACATTACCCATAATTTGTTATGGCTGACATAGTCGAATGCCTTAGCATAGTCAATAAAACATGGGTAAGCATCTTTCTGGTATTCTGTACTTTCAGCCAGGATCCATCTGACATCAGCAATGATATCCTTGGTTCCTTGTCCTCTTCTAAATCAGGCTTAAATTTCTGGCAGTTCCCTGTCAATACACTGCTGCACCCGCTTTCAAATGATCAGCAAAATTTTGCTTGCATGTGGTATTAACGATATTGTTCGATAATTTGCACATTTGCTTGGATCACTTTTCTTAGGAATAGCATAAATATGGACCTTTTCCAGTAGGTTGGCTGGGTGGCTGTCTTCCAAATTTCTTGTCATAAATGAGTGACCACTTCCAGTGCTGCATCTGATTGTTGAAACATCTCAATTAGTATTCCATCAATTCCCAGAGCCTTGTTTTTTGCCAATACCTTCAGTGGAGCCTGGACTTCTTCCTTCAGTACCCTTGGCTCCTGATCATATGTTACCTCCTGAAATGGTTGAATGTCGACCAATTCTTTTTGGTATAGTGTCTCTGTATATTCCTTCCATCTTCTTTTGATGCTTCCTGTGTCATTTAATATTTTCCCTGTAGAATCCTTCAGTATTGCAACTTGAGGCTTGAATTTTTTCTTCAGTTCTTTCAGCTTGAGAAATGCTGAGCGTATTCTTCCCTTTTGGTTTTCTATCTCCAGGTCTCTGCATGTGTCATCATAATACACTACTTTGTCTTTTTGAGCCACCCTTTGAAATGTTCCGTTCAACTCTTTTATTTCATCATTTTTTCCTTTTGCTTTAGCTACTCTGACATTCAAGAGTAAGTTTCATAGTCTCTTCTGATATCATTTAGGTCTTTTCTTTCTCTCCTGTCTTTTTAATGACTTCTTGCCCATGTGTCTGTCAGTTTGCAGTACTGTGTGGTCTTGTGTGTTGCTGTGATGCTGGAAGCTATGTCACCACTATTCAAATACCAGCAGGGTTGCCCATGGTGGATGGGTTTCAGCTAAGCTTCCAGACTAAGACACTAGGAAGAAGGACCTGGCAGTCTACTTCTGAAAAGAAGAACCCAGTGAAAACCTTATGAATAGCAGTGGAACATTGTCTGATACAGTGCCAAAAGATGAGCCTCTCAGGTTGAAAAGCACTCAATGTGACTGTCAAGAGCTGCCTCCTCAAAGTAGAGTCAACCTTAATGATGTGGATGGAGTCAAGCTTTCAGGACCTTCATTTGCTGATGTGGCACAACTCAAAATGAGAAGAAATAGCTGCAAACATACATTAATAATCAGAGCCTAGAATGTATGAAGTATGAATCTAGGAAAATTGGAAATCATTGAAAATGAAATGGAGTGTATAGACATCGATATCCTAGGCATTAGTGAACTAAAATGGACGGTATTAGTCATTTTGAATCAGACAACCATATGGTCTTCTATGCCGAGAATGACAACTTGAAGAGGAAGGGCTTTGCATTCATCACCAAAAAGAACATTTCAAGACCCATCCTAAAGTACAGTGTTGAAAGTGATAGGATAATATCCATACACTACAAGGAAGATCAGTTAATACAATTATTATTCAAATTTACACACCAACCACTAAGGCCAAAGATGAAGAAACTGAAGATTTTTACCAACTTCTGCAGTCTGAAATTGATCAAATATGCAATCAGGATGCAATGATAATTACTGGTGATTGGAACGTGAAAGTTGGAAACAAGGACTGGTAGTTGGAAAATACGGCCTTGGTGTTAGAAACAATGGCAGAGATCGCATGATTGAATTTTGCAAGACCAACGACTTCTTCATTGCAAATGCCTTTTTTCAGTAACATAAAGGGCAACCATACACATGGACCTTGCCAGATGGAATACACAGGAATCAAATCAACTCTGTGGAAAAAGTTGATGGAAAAGCTCAATATCATCAGTCAGAGCAAGGCCAGGGGCTGAATGTGGATCAGATCATCGATTACTCATATGCAAGTTCAAGTTGAAACTGAAGAAAATTAGAACAAATCTATGAGAGCCAAAGTACAACCTTGTGTTTATCCCACCTAAATTTAGAGACCATCTCAAGAATGAATTTGAGGTGTTGAATAATAATGGCTGAAGACCAAATAAGTTATGAAATGACACCAAGGACATCATACATGAAGAAAGCAAGAGGTCATATATAACTATATACACATATTTATAGTATTGTGACATCTGATTATCACTTGGAAATTAAATAAAAATGGATCCCTGCCACACTCCTTACTCCAAAATAAATTCCAAGTGGAAGTAAAGATTTAAAAGTCAAAAAATGAAACCGTAAAAGTTCTTTAAAAAAAAAAAAGCTGAATTTAGTTTTATCTCACACTTTAAAAGCCTTTCTAAGAATAAAATACAAAAGCCATGAAGGAAAAGATTGACACATTTGACTACATAGAAATTAAATTTCCTGGAATTGTGTGGTATGTAAATTATATCTCAATAAAGCTATGAAAAAATGTTTGGAGCTCATATGGTAGTTCAAAGAATAAATTCTTTAATTTACAAAGTGTTATTACAAATAATGAAAGAAAAGATGAACAATCCAAAAGGAATATGTGCAAATAATATGAATAGGAATTAAAGGGGGAGAAAAAAATCTTGGGAAATAAATTTTTGGTTTCAAGTCAGGAGTTTTGAGCTCATTTGATCTTCAGAGTTAATACATGCTGCTTCTCTTCTCTAGGACCTTGTATCCTACTTGGTCCTTTAATCTGACCAAACCACCTGATATCTCTACTGTTTTACAGTCTGGTTAGTTGAATTGATTGGAACCTTGAGTTAATGAGATGCTGGTGTGACTTTGATCCCCATTAGAATTTGTTGCTTCTTACCGAAAAGAAGGAGCCCTGGTGGTGCAGTGGCAGTGCCAAAATGCTGGCAGTTCGAATTCACTAGCTGCTCCTTGGAATCCCTATGGGGCTGTTCTACTCTGTCCTATAGGGTCGCTATGAGTTGAAATCAACTCAGTGGCAGCGGGTCAGGGACTGAGAAAAACTTTCTTATCACTAAACTCTGGGACTCTGCCTCACAAATGTGTGCCATTATTCACATGAAAACTGAGAAAAATGGTGTGGCTGGCTCTTTGCAAACTGTTGAGAAACCTTGAAGCACAATATTCAATTGCTATAAAATCACCTTCAAAATAAAAGACATCAACATATTAGTTTTGCAGTGATTTCTCTTTTTCTCAATGTGCACATCCAATTTTCTTTAGTTTAATAAACACATATAGAGTGTGCAAAACTCTGTGGTTGGGCCTATCATCAAGAAAGTTATATTTTAGAGGAAAAGACATGTCATAAGTGCTTAATGATCCAATGACAGTGTCTAACCTGACATCTTACATTCAGTTATTACCATATTGTTAATTTACAAATGATACTAAAAACTCCCAGACAATTCTGACTCATAGCGACCATAGAGGACAGAGTAGAGCTGCCCCGTAGGGTTTCCGAGGAGCGGCTGGTAGATTCGAACTGCCAACATTTTGGTTAGCCGCTAAGCTCTTAACCATTGTGCCACCAGGGCTCCATTATACTAAAAGTTGCTACATAATCAGTGGCATTATAAACATCAGTTGTTATTATTAAAAGGAGACCTGGTGGTAAAATGGTTAAAGCACTCAGCTGCTAACAGAAAGGTCGGCTGTTTGAAATGGTGGTCTGCTTCTGAAAAGATTACAGCCTTGGAAACTCTATGGGGCAGTTCTACCCTGTACTAGAGGATCATTATAAGTTGGAATCAGCTCAACAGCAACAGAGTTGGTTTTTTATTATATTATTATGGTATATTATATAATATGTATTATAACATATAATTATGCAATTATATAATACAATGCAAAATATACTAATAGGTAATTATTAGTCTGTAAACAAATGAGTGAGACTGTGTTCAATAAAACTTTATTTATGGACACTGAAATTTGAATTTTGTATACTTTCCATATGTCATAAAATGTTATTGTTTTGTTTTAACCATTTAAAAATGTAAAAACCATTCTTAGCTCGGGTGGGGGGGGAAGGGGGAGAGCAATACAAAAACAGACCAGATTGGCTCATGAGTCATAGTCTGCCAATCCCTGATATGAAAAAAAAAGACTGGTTATTTCAGTTAATTGGGACTTGGGAATGAGGCCAAGCTGTGGGTTTGATCCTCAAGGGAAGGGACAAATTAGCTTTGCATTGGCGAACCTGTTGCAGTCCACCCTCAGTATTGCCCAATGACTTGAAGATGGGGCCATTAGTTGTCACCAGGAGAAACCCATAAAAGATACCACTTTCTCACGTCTTCATTCCTATCATCGCTTACCGATGATTATTCACACACTTTTTGTCGCTTGAAAGTTTCTGAATCCCACTTTTTTGAAGTAGGGTGACATAAACAGTAGCGGACCCTTCCCACCCCATAGTAAGGCAGTCAAGGGAGCAATCTATAGATTTTTGTTTTTCTTATGTAGAAAAACTAACTTGTAAGCACTTAGGATAATTCTCTGAGAAAGTAAAGCAGCGGTGTTGTGCATATTTAATATAAATCTTGAATTTTTTTATTGACCAGGGTAATTTCATTCTCTGAATGCCCTAAGCAATTCCCCTGGGTTTGATCTTGCACTAGGAAGTAAGAGGAGTACTTTTGTTTCCTGTTCAGGTCATTTCTGTGGACTTTGTAAGACTCAGAGCTCTGTTTACCCTAATTAAGCATTGCAGATAGCTTTGTGCTCTTTCCATACGAGAAGGATTTCATTTTCCAGACCTAGATTCTCTTGCCTCTTTCACACGGCTTCATTCTCTGCTTCTGAAATAGCTTTTTTTTTTTAGATGGAACAACTGGCCATGGGGGCTAGTGAAGTGTATAGAGTCCTGGTATTTTCAATTGCCTCATGTATGCCTGCGAAACCTGGATAATGAATAAGGAAGACTGAAGAACTGATGAATTTGAATTATGGTGTTGAAGAATATTGAATATACTGTGGACTGCTGGAAGAAAGAACAAATCTGTTTTGAAAGAAGTACCTCCAGAATGCTCCTTAGAAGGGAGGATGACAACGAGACTTGTCTCACGTGCTTTGGACATGTTATCAGGAGGGACCAGTCCCTGGAGAAGGATATCCTGCTTGGTAAAGTAGAGGGTCAGCGAAAAAGAGGAAGACCCTGAAGGAGATGGATTAACACAGTGGCTGCAACAATGAGCTTAAACATAACAACGATTGTGAGAATGTTGCAAGACCGGCAGGTGTTTTGTTCTGTTGTACATAGGGTTGCTGTGAGTCAGATCCGACTCCACTGCACCCAACAACAGCAACACAGAGCCCTTGGGGGAGGATTATAAACAAAGCCACTCTTTGTCATTTATAGTTCTACACTGGCATAAATTCCTCCAGTGAAAATGATTTTTTGATGACAGATATAAGTAGGTTCAAGGCTACTCCAGCAAAGCTTTGTCACATGGAATATTTCCTAAACTTGATGTTACTGAATTGAGGTTCAAAGGAGCAATCCCGGCTGGCTTCTCTGTGTGATCAATTATACCAGCAAATTTATACGATCCCATCCGCCTCAGGTCTGAAAACCTGGAATCATGCTTGATACTTTGTTTTTCTTATACCTCAATCCCATCAAAGAACTCTGTCAGCTCTACCTTCAAAATGTCTCCAGGATCAGACTCCTCATTACTTCCTAAAATACCGTAACCTGGCTCAAGTCAAAACCATCTCTCTCTGGATTACTACAGAAACTCCCCCTGCTTTTACCCTTGCTCTTCTTCAGTCTAGTCTCAACAGAGAAACCAAGATGGTCCAGTTAAAAATACAAGTCAGATTGTGTTTCTCCTCTGCTCAAAACCCTCCAACTGTTTCTTCTATACCTCAGCATAAAAGCCAAAGTCCTGACAAAGGCTTACAATATCCCTCATGCCAGCCGCCACTTCCTGACCTCATCTTCTGTTATCTTCCCATCACTCAGTTTTAGCCACACTGACCTTTGCCGCCTCTCAAAGAGTGGTCTAATTGGAGGGAGGGACAGGTAGGACGTGTGCCCTGGGCATTGTATACATGCCCCAGGCACTGCTTGAGGCGGAGCACCTTTTAGCAGTTTCTATTGGCCATTACAGCTGTGAGAGATATGCAGCAGTTTAACACTAATTGCCCTGGGTGCTATTTTCTGTAGTTAGGCCCCTGCTGCTTCCACTTGAGACCTTTGTACTTCTCCAGAGGTGAAGTATTCCAAGGAGAGCATGTTTCCTTCAGATCTCTGCTAAAAGGTTGCTTTACAAATCCATAGAATGGCTAAAATGAAAACAACTGACCATAGCAAGTATTATCAAGGATGTAGAGAAGCTTGAACTCTCATACTGAGCTCATGACAGTGTGAATTGGTTCAATCATCATTTGTCATTAATTACCAACAATAAAACATACACTTTCTTCATGACCCAGCAATTCTACTCCTAGGTATATACCCAAGAGAAATGAATGCATGCGTTCACCAGAAGACATATGTGAATGTTCATAGTAGCTTTCTTCATAGTAGCCTCAAACTGAAAACAATCTGAATGTCTATCCATGGGAGGATGCATAAATCGTGATATAATCATGCAGTGGAATACTGCATTGCAATAAAGAAAACAACCATCTTTACATGCAAAAATATGTGTCAATCTCACAGACATTCTGTTGAGTGAAAGAAGTCAGACACAAAAGGGTACAGTATTGTATGATTCCATTTAGTTGAAGTTCAAGAACAGGTAAAACTCATCCGTGGTGATAGAAGTCAGAATGGTAGTTAGCTCTTGGAGGGCACTGAGTTGGAAGGGGCATAAGAGAAACTTCTGGGACACTGTTCTATTTCTTGATCTGGGTAGTGGTTAAGGGGTGTATGTAAACACCCGTCAAACTATATGTATGAGCTCTACACTTTACAGTGGAGCCCTGGTGGCGTAATGGTTAAGAGTGAGTATGCTATACCTTGATAATTAAGAAAAGAAGAAAAAAAATTACCTATACGAAATAGTCCTCTCTATCCTGTTTTTTTTTTTATCCCGTTACCCCTTATCCTGTTCTATTTTTCTCCATAGCACATATCAGCAGCTTGAATATTTTATATATATTGATATATTTATTTGTCTCTCCCCACTAGAATGTAAGAATTTTGTTTACTGTTTACTGCTGTATCTCAATTTAGAACAGTGCTTGACACATAGGAGGCACTCAATAAATATTTGTTAAATAAATGAATTACTGTCTTAGAGCATCATCTCTGAATCCACTTACAGATCAATTTTTGTTGGAGCATGGGACACTCCTCTCTGCTGATAACGGGTACTATGTTTAATTTACAAGCTGACTACGGATTACAAAATCTTGGGGTTGAATTGCAGGCACTGAGATTTTGTTGACAAAGACATTAGCTGGCTGCCTTCTGGGCCCAAAGCTAAGCAAGGGGCAGAGTGGGACTTTGTTTCAGGTTTCTCACTCTCCCGAGATTGTTGAATTGCTTGGTATTATTTTCTCCAAAGCTAGAAGAGGAAAATAAGTAAGCCATTGTCTTCCTAAGCTAAATTACTTTTGTTATGGTCAAGAATTTTGACCTTGGGATCAGACAGAAAGAATTAGCAAAGCAAATCTTTTTTTTTTTTCTTTTTTTATTGTGGTTTAAGTGAAAGTTTACAATTCAAGTCAGTTTCTCATACAAAAACTTATACACACATTGTTATGTGACCCTAGTTGCTCTCCCTACAGTGTAACAGCAAGCTCTTCTCCACCCTGTATTTCCCGTGTCCGTTCAACCAGCTCCTTTCCCTATGCCTTCTCATCTTGCTTCGGGACAAGAGCTGGCCACTTAGTCTTCGAGTCTGCTTGAGTGAAGAGGCACCCTCCTCACCAGTATCATTTTATGTGTCATAGTCCAGTCTAATCTGGCAAAGCAAATCTCAAGAAATATGATCTAGTAAGATGGGTAGGGTGGAAGAGGTGGTTCCTCCAGATCTAGAATGCTCTTGTTGGTTTGCAAGGTAAAATGCAGGGAGAAGATAAGGAATATACAACAAAAAGAAATTGGTCTTAAGATGGAATTTAAATGCAAGGGTATAGATGTGAAAACTGAACTGGGTAAAAAGATTTTGAGAAGTACAGGAGCAGGAAAACAAGGATAAATGAAAATTTACATTTCTCAACTATAAACTTACTCAAGGTAGGAGCTGGCATGGTCAGAAATAACATTTACTGAGTACCTAGGGAGTCCCTGGGTAGTGTTAGGAGCCCTGGTGGCTCAGTTGTGAAGAGCTTGATTCCTAACGAAAAGGTCGGCAGTTTGAATACACCAGCCACTCCTTGGAAACTCTATGGGGCAGCTCTACTCTGTCCAATAGGGTCACTATGAGTCGGAATTGATTTGATGGCAATTGGTTTGAGTTTTTTGTTTAAATTATTATGTATTTAGCATTTAAGTAGACTTTTCTCATTTAATCCCCACCCCAGGTGTTTAGGCACTTATTATTAACCTCATTATTTTATTATGGCTCAGAAAATTGAGGCTCAAAGGGCTACAAAATTTGTTCACAGATGATGAGAGGAAGAGCTTGGATTTCTGTTTAAATCTGACTCCAAAGGCAAGATTATCTTCCTTTGTGGTAATAACACCCTTCCCTGATGCCTAGAGTTATGACTGCGCCATTCATTCATCACAACCATATATTACTACTTGATTACTTATTTGATCTTATCACTCTCATTGCCCACAACTCAGGATCCAAACTACTCTCAATGCCGTGCAATGGCCTTCACAATCTGACTCCCACCGCCTTTCCAGCTTCTTTCTGTCTTCTCATTCCAATTCATCCTTGGTGCCAGAGTGATCTTCATCTAAAACAAATTCTAATCGAAACTGCTACTTCAAAACCTCTGCTCACCCTGTTACTTTTATGATAAAGTTCAAACTTCTTAATATATTATACCTCTACCTACCTTTCCAGAATCATGTCTTATCCCTCACCCTCATTCCACATACACTAAACTTCTGTTGTACAAACAAATGCACTGCTCCCTGTACGGGCAGTACTGCTCAACACCTCCTAAGCAATCCCCATTTCACTCCTCTCAGGCCTTTACATGGAAATGCCCCAACTGCCCATGTTTCCATGGAATACACTTGCCCCTTTCCTTAGCTGGTGAACTTCTGTTTATCTGGGATTGTATGCTGAATATTACTTCCGTCAAAAAACCAAGCCCATTGCTGTTGAGTTGATTCCAACTCATAGCGACCCTATAGGACAGGGTAGAACTGCCCCATGGGGTTTCCAAGGAGCGGCTATTGGATTGAAACTGCCGATCTTTTGGTTAGCAGCTGAGCTCTTAACCACTGTAACACTAGGGCTCCATTACTTCCTTGGTGGAGCCTTATCTACCTTCCTTATGGCATTTTTTGGCCCTACTTACAATGTTTTGCATGTGAAATAATATGCATGTTAAAGTCAGAAAATGAATAAGGAAGACTGAAAAAGAATTGACTCCTTTGAACTATGGTGTTGGCGAAGAATAATGAATATACCACGGACTGCCAAAAGAACAAACAAATCTGTCTTGAAAGAAATGCAGCCAAAATGCTCCTTAGAAGCAAGGATGGTAAGACATTGTCTCATGTACTTTGAACCTGTTATCAGGAGGGACCAGTCCCTGGACAAGGTCATCATGCTTGGTAAAGTAGAAGGTCAGCTAAAAAGAGGAAGACCCTCAATAAGATGTATTGACACAGTAGCCACAACAATGGTCTCAATCTAACAATGATCATGAGGATGGTGCAGGACCGGACATCGTTTGGTTCTGTTGTACATAGGGTCGCTCGCTATCAGTTAGAGCCGACGCAACAGTACCTAACAACAACTTAATATTTTGACCATCTCTTTATCTTTCCCAAGGGTCTACTGCGCCACAAGGGCAAAAAAATTGAAATATTCATCCAGGTGTCTTCAGATCCTGGCACACAACACATGCTCAATGAAACCAGTTCTGGAGAATTGATTTTGACTCATGGTGACCTCATGTGCTTCAGAGTAGAACTCTGCTCCACAGGGTTTTCAGTGGCTGACTTGTTGGAAGTAGATTACCAAGCCATTCTTCCAAAGAGCCTTTGGGTGGACTAGAATGGCCAACCTTTCAGTTAGCAACTGAACGTTAACCGTATGTGCCACGCAGAGACTCTATATGCTCAACAGATGTTGTTATGGATTTAATTGTGTCCCCCAGAAATGTGTGTCAACTTGGCTAGGCCATGATACCCAGTATTGTGTGATTGTTCACCATTTTGTCATCTGATGTGATTTTCCTGTGTTGTAAATCCTACCTCTATGATGTTAATGAGGCAGGACTCAGTCTACAAGATTAGGTTGTACCTTAAATCAATCTCTTTTGAGATATAAAAGAGAAAATTGAACAAAGAGTTGGGTACAGGAGGAACCTCATACCACCAAGAAACAAGAGCCAGAAGAATAGCATGTCTTTTGGACCCGCAGTCCTTGCCCTGAGAAGCAACTTGACCAAGAAAGATTGATGACAAGGACCTTCCCCCAGAGCGGACAGAGAGAGAAAACCTTCCCCTGGAGCTGACACCCTGAATTCAGACTTCTAGCCTCCTAGACTGTGAGAGAATAAATTTGTTTGTTAAAGCCATCCACCTGTATTTTCTGTTATAGCAGCACTAGATGGCTAAGACAGATATGATGAAAGAATGAATGAACAATTCTTCTAAGAGACTGGTATATCCCTTCAACCAGATTATATAGTTTTTACATTAATTTGTCTCCCCGATGCCTGACAATAACCAGTGAAGATGTGTTATGGATTGTTGTATGTCCCCCCCAAAATGTGTGTATCAGTTTTGCTGGGCCATGATTCCCAGTATTCTGTGGGTGTCCTCTATTTAGTGATTGTAATTTTACGTTAAATAGGATTAGGGTGGGATTGTAATACCCTTGCTAAGGTCATGTCCCTGATCCAATGTAAAAGGAGTTTCCCTGGGGTGTGACCTGCACCACCTTTTATCTTACAAGAGATAAAAGGAAAGGGAAGCAAGCAGAGAGTTGGAGACCTCATACCACCAAGAAAACAGTGTGGGACCAGAGTGTGCCCTTTGGACCTGGGGTCCCTGCGTGGAGAATCTCCTAGCCTGGGGGAAGATTGATGATGAGAAAGAAGGCCAACAGGGAGAGAAAGCCTTACCCTGGAGCTGGCACCCCAAATTTGGACTTCTAGCCTACTAGACTGTGAGAAAATAAACTTCTCTTTGTTAAAGCCATACGCTTGTGGTATTTCCGTTACAGCACCACTAGATGACTAAGACAAGATGTAATAAGAAAAAGACCTCCCTCTGCACCTTGCCGTCAAAACAACCAAAGATAAACATCACTGGTTAATACTAATAAGAAATTTGGGTGGCAAAATAATCATATTTTACTAAGAAGCATTAAAAAACAAAAAGTAGAGAAACAAACCATAGTTCTGAAGAATATTAATTAGTATAAAGATGTTGATATTATAAAATTAATTCCTAGGATGGATTGGTTTCCATCAAACTCTCAAAGGATAATTTTCTTTAAATCGAATCTTGAAAAAATGATTTTAAAGTTTATTTGGGTATTCACTGTACATTTTTTTCAATTTTTCTCTATGTTTAACATTTTTATAATTATGGGTAAAAAATAATTTAGAGGAATAAGCAGGTAAGACTAGATGAGCAGCCAAGATTAGTAAAGAAAGTGTTGCAAAAGAAGAGTGTATGTGGGTGTAGGCTTGCCCTATCAAATTTTATTTTATTTATTTTTTAATTGGCATCCCTTTTTTTTAATTGTGCTTCAAGTGAAAGTTTACAAATCAAGTCAGTCTGTCATACAAAAACTTATGTACACCTTGCTACGTACTCCTAGTTGCTCTTCCCCTAATGAGACAGCACACTCCTTCCCTCTACTCTCTATTTTCGCGACCATTTGACCGGCTTCTGACCCCCTCTGCCCTCTCATCTCTTCTCCAGGCAGGAGCTGCCCACATAGTCTCATGTGTCAACTGGATCCATGGAGCTCACTCTTCACCAATATCATTTTCTATACCATTTTCCAGTCCAATCCCTGTCTGAAGAGTTGGCTTTGGGAATGATTCCTATCTTTGGCTAACAGACGGTCTGGAGACCATGATCTCCGGGGTCCTTTTAGTCTCAGTCAGACCATTAAGTCTGGTCTTTTTCCAAGAATTTGGGGTCTGCATCCCAATGCTCTCCTGCTCCCTCAGGGGTTCTCTGTTGTGTTCCCTGTCAGAGCAGTCATCGGTTGTAGCCGTGTACCATCTAGTTCTTCTGGTCTCAGGCTGATGTAGTCTCTTGGGCTCATAATTACTTTGTGTCTTTGGTATTCTTAACTCTCCTTTGTTCCAGGTGGGTTGAGACCAATTGATGCATCTTAGGTGGCCGCTTGGTAGCCTTTAGACCCCGGACGCCACTCTCCAAAGTGGGATGCAGAATGTTTTCTTAATAGATATTATTATGCCAATTGACCTAGATGTCCCCTGAAACCATGGTCCCCAAACCCCTGCCCATGCTACACTGGCCTTCAAAGCATTCAGTTTATTCAGGAGACTTCTTTGCTTTTGGTTTAGTCCAGTTGTGCTAACCTCTCCTGTAGTGTATGTTGTCTTTCCCTTCACCTAAAATAGTTCTTGTCTACTATCTAATTAGTGAAAACCCCTCTCCTTCCCTGCCTCCCTCACCGCCTCATAACCATCAAAGAATATTTTCTTCTCTGTTTAAACTATTTCTCGAGTTCTTATAATAGTGGTCTTACACAATATTTGTCCTTTTGCAACTGACTAATTTCACTCAGCATAATGCCTTCCAGATTCCTCCATGTTATAAAATGTTTTATGGATTCACTATTGTTCTTCTTCGATATGTAGTATTCCTTTGTGTGAATATACCATAATTTATTTATCCATTCATCCTTTGATGGGCACATTGGCTGGTTCCATCTTTTTGCTATTGTAAACAGTGCTGCAATGAACATAGGTGCTCATCTACCTGTTTGTGTAAAGGCTCTTGTTTCTCTAGGATATATTACAAGGAGTGGGATTACTGGATTGTATGGTAGTTCTATTTCTAGCTTTTCTTTTTTTTATTGTACTTTAAGTGAAAGTTTAAAAATCAAGTCAGTCTCTCACTTATAAACTTATATACACCTTACTGCATACTCCCGATTACTCTCCCCCTAATGAGACAGCCCGCTCCCTCCTTCCAGTCTCTCTTTTCGTGACCATTTTGCTAGCTTCTAACCCTGCTACCCTCCCATCTCCCTTCCAGACTGGAGATGCTAACATAGTCTCAAGTGTCCACCTGATGCAAGTAGCTCACTCCTCATCAGCATCCCTCTCCAACCCATTGTCCAGTCCAATCCATGTCTGAAGAGTTGGCTTCGGGAATGGTTCTTGTCCTGGGCCTATAGAAGGTTTGGGCACCATGACCACCGGGGTCCTTCTAGTCTCAGTCAGACCATTAAGTCTGGTCTTTATGAGAATTTGGGGTCTGCATCCCACTATTCTCCTGCTCCCTCAGGGTTTCTCTCTTGTGTTCCCTGTCAGGGCAGTCATCGGTTGTAGCCGGGCACCATCTAGTTCTTCTGGTCTCAGGATGATGTAGTCTCTAGTTCATGTAGCCTTTTCTGTCTCTTGGGCTCATAATTACCTTATGTCCTTGGTGATCTTCATTCTCCTTTGATCCAGGTGGGCTGAGACTCATTGATGCATCTTAGATGGCTGCTTGCTAGCATTTAAGACCCCAGACACCACACTTCGAAGTGAGATGCAGAATGTTTTCTTAATAGATCTTATTTTGCCAATTGACATAGATGCCCCCTGAAACCATGGTCCCCAAACCCCGGCCCCTGCTTCGCTGACTTTTGAAGCATTCAGTTTATTCAGGAAACTTCTTTGCTTTTGGTATAGTCCTGTTGTGCTGACCTCCCCTGTATTGAGTGTTGTTCTTCCTTTCACCTAAAGTAGTTCTTATCTACTATCTAATTAGTAAATACTTCTCTCCCACCCTCCCTCCCTCCCCCTTCTTGTAACCGCAAAAGAATGTGTTCTTCTCAGTTTAAACTATTTCTCAAGATCTTTTAATAGTGGTCTTATACAATATTTGTCCTTTTGCAACTGACTAATTTCACTTAGCATAATGCCTTCCAGGTTCCCCCATGTTATGAAATGTTTCACGGATTCATAACTGTTCTTTATCAATGCGTAGTATTCCATTGTGTGAATATACCATAATTTGTTTATCCATTCATCCTTTGATGGGCACCTTGGTTACTTCCATCTTTTTGCTATTGTAAACAATGATTCAATAAACATGGGTGTGCATATATCTGTTTGTGTAAGGGCTCTTATTTCTCTAGGATATAGTCCGAGGGGTGGGATCGCTGGGTCGTATGGTAGTTCTATTTCTAGCTTTTTTAAAAAAAGCGAAGCGCCAAATCGATTTCCAAAGTGTTTGTACCATTTTACATTCTCACCAGCAGTGTAAAAGTGTTCCAATCTCTCCACAGCCTCTCCAACATTTATTATTTTGTGTTTTTTGGATTAATGCTAGCCTTGTTGGAGTGAGATGGAATCTCATTGTAGTTTTAATTTACATATCTCTAATGGCTAATGATGGAGAGCATTTTCTCATGTATCTGTTAGCTACCTGAATGTCTTCTTTAGTGAAGTGCCTGTTCATATCCTTTGCCCAATTTTTAATTGGGTTGTTTGTCTTTTTGTGGTTGAGTTTTAGCTGAATCATATAGATTTTAGAGATCAGGCGCTGGTCGGAGATGTCGTAGCTGAAAATTTTTTCCTGGTCTTTTTACTCTTTTGGTTGAAGTCTTTAGATGAGCCTAGGTGTTTGATTTTTAGAAGTTCCCAATTATCTGGTTTCTCTTCATCTTTTTTGGTAATGTTTTGTGTTCTGTTTACGCCTCGTATTAGGGCTCTTAACGTTCTCCCTATTTTTCTTCCATGATGTTTATTGTTTCAGCCTTTATGTTTAGGTCTTTGATCCCTTTGGAGTTAGCTTTTGTGCATGGTGTGAGGTATGGGTCCTGTTACATTTTTTTGCAGATGGATATCCAGTTATGCCCACACCATTTGTTAAAAAGACTACCTTTTCCCCGATTAACTGACACTGGGCCTTTGTCAAATATCAGCTGCTCATATGTGGATGGATTTATATCTGGATTCTCAATTCTGTTCCATTGGTCTATGTGTCTGTTGTTGTACCAGTACCAGGCTGTTTCGACTACTATGGCTGTATAATAGTTTCTAAAATCAGGTAGAGTGAGGTCTCCCACTTTGTTCTTCTTTTTCAGTAAAGTTTCACTTATCTGGGGCTTCTTTCCATTCCATATGAAATTAGTGATTTGTTTCTCCATCACTTTAAAAAATATTGTTGGAATTTGGATCAGAAGTGCAATTGTATATATAGATGGCTTTTGGTAGAATAGACATTTTTACAATGTTAAGCCTTCCTATCCATGAGCAAGGTATGTTTTTCCACTTATGTAGGTCCGTTTTGGTCTCTTGCAGTAGTACCTTGTAGTTTTCTTTGTATAGGTCTTTTACATCTTTGGTAAGATTTATTCCTAAGTATTTTATCTTCTTGGGGGCTACCATGAATGGTATTGATTTGGTGATTTCCTCTTCGATGTTCTTTTTGTTGATTTAGAGGAATCCTACTGATTTTTGTAAGTTTATCTTGTAACATGATACTCTTATTTATAGCTTTTTAAAGAAACACCAAATTGATTTCCAAAGTGTTGTACTGTTTTGCATTCCCACCAGCAGTGTATAAGTGTTCCAGTCTCTCCACAACCTCTCCAACATTTATTATTTTGTATTTTTTGGATTAATACCAGCCTTGTTGGAGTGAGAAGGAATCTATTGTAGCTTTGATTTGCATTTCTCTAATGGCTAATGATAGTGAGCATTTCCTCATGTATCTGTTAGCAGCCTGAATATCTTCTTTAGTGAAGTGTCTGTTCATATCTTTTGCCCATTTTTTAATTGGGTTATTTGTCTTTTTGTAGTTGAGTTTTTCAGTATCATGTAGCCCTATCAGATTTTAAATGCTATTCCAGTAATTAAGTCTGGAGCAAGAACTAAGATCAGTGGAACACAAAAATTACCCCTGAAATAGTTCCTAGGATAGATAATTTCATGATATTTTAATTGTATTTATTAAACAAACACTTATGCAAAGCTTACTATTTGCCAAGCAACATTCTAAAGACTTCATAAATAGTAACTCATTTATAAATTAACAAATTTAATTAAGAATGGGTCTCTGGTACAGACTACTGGGTTCAGATTCTGCCTCTGCTATTTACCAGCTGTGTTCCCTTTGGCAAGTTACTGAACCTCCCAGTGCCTGTTTCTTTATGTATAAACTGTGGATAATAATTGTTGTTGTTGTTAGGTGCTGTCAAGTCAGTTCTGACTCATAACGACCCTATGCACAACAGAATGAAACACTACCCAGTCCTGCGCCATCCCCATAATTGTTGTTATGCTTGAGCCCATTGTTGCAGCCACTGTGTCATTCTATCTCGTTGAGGGTCTTCCTCTTTTCTGCTGACCCTATACTTCACCAAGCATGATGTCCTCCTCCAGGGGCTGATCCCACCCGACAACATGTTCAAAGTATGTAAGATGCAGACCCGCCATCCTTGCTTCTAAGGAGCATTCTGGTTGTACTTCCTCCAAGACAGCTTTGTTCGTTCTTTTGGCAGTCCATGGTATATGCAATATTCTTCGCCAAAACCACAATTCGAAGGCATCAATTCTTCTTTGCTCTTCCTTCTTCATTGTCCATCTTTCACATGCATATGATGCAATTGAAAATACCACGGCTTGGGTCAGGCGCACCTTAGTCTTCAACGTGACATCTTTGCTCTTCAACACTTTAAAGAGGTCCTTTGCCAGCAGATTTGCCCAGTGCAATGTGTCTTTTGATTTCTTGACTGCTGCTTCCATGGGTGTTGATTGTGGATCCAAGTGAAATGAAATCCTTGACAACTTCAATCTTTTCTTCGTTTATCATGATGTGGGTTATTGGTACAGTTGTGAGGATTTATTAGATGTAGGCTTCATAAAAATATTAACTTACTTAAGTGGATAAAAATAGATAATAGTAATTACTTCTCTCATAAGGGTTTTAAAAGATTATGTAAATTAATTGCGTGAAGAAAATTGGATAAAAATACCTGGTTGGGGCCTCACCTCATATCATACACTGAAAATAAATTGCAGATTTTAAAGAAGTATATCCAAAAAAATCAAAGCATAAAATATTTAGAAAAAATATAATTAATTCTAAAGTTGTTGTTTTTCTTAGTGTATATATAAATATGTATATACTCACCAGTATATACATAAACCAAAAAACCAAAACCAAACCCACTGCCATCGAGTCGATACCAACTCATAGCAACCCTATAGGACAGGGTAGAACTGCCCCATAGAGTTTCCAAGGAGCACCTGGCAGATTAGAACTGCCAACCTTTTGGTTAGCAGCCGTAGCACTTAACCACTATGCCACCAAGGTTTCCATATGTATAAAAGAAACCCTAAACTTTGATATAGCAATAAAAATTCAACATTAAAAAGAAAAAACTTGAAAATAGTTAAATGGAATAGATGGTACATTAATAAACTTTCATGTCAACTTTTATAAATCAGAAAAAAATAGAAAACTGGTGTGACCCTAATACTCCCCAGCGTGTTTTCTCCTTTTCAAAGTGGGTGATTGAGAGCTTGACATCACGAATGCCGTGATGAACCTGTAAGTTTGCTTTTTTTTTTTTTTTTTTCCTCTGCCTGCCTTCTTTTTTCTGCATACCTGTATTAATGATTTTGTTTTGCTCTGTCCGGCCACCTATGACTTATGACCCCCACAGGAATATTAGAGTCCAGATGTCTGGCATGTGTATCTTTAGCCTGATAAGGAGATGTCCAATATGTATTGCTTTAGTCTGATAAAGAGTCTCTTATAACTATCTTGTAATGAGTAACTCATCTGGCCAAGACATCTGCGGGCTACAAAGACACTTTTAATCTTTGTAAAAATCATATATAAGCTCTAACGTAAAATTGCGTTTCAGAACGCCATAAAGACAGCTTGGGCTGCTGTCGGATTTTCCATTGAGAATACCTCCTAAATAAGCTTTCTCTCTGTACCTGACTTTGAGTACGTTTCATTGGCTCAACTGCTCCAGGGCACGGACCCTTGTTGGGCAACACTGGCAGATATGTAAACAATTTACAGAAGAAAAATACAAATAGCCTAATGCTTGCATTTGGAAAAAACGTTCGATCTCACTGATCAAACAAAGATAAATTAAACCAATGAGATAATATATTTTAACTAATAAATTGGTTAGAACTGAAAAAAAAAGAGTATTAAATGCTGGCATATATATCGTAAGACAGGCACTCAAATACAAAATAAATTGGTACAACCTTCTCAAGAGCATTTTCGGAAGATGCATTGAGTCTTGAAAATGCTCATTTATGTTGATTCTGTCCTTGGGAAATAATTAATATGGGTGGATGTATTTGTTCAAGGATATTCATCACTGGATTATTTATAATTATGAAAAATTAGAAGTGACCAGAATGTCACTACAATAGTAGAACCAGTAAGTGATATACACTCTCAAAGTGGAATATTTCACAACCATTAAAAACCAATTGTATCATATGGATGTGAAAGCTGGACTCCTAGATAGGTACCCTAAGGAAATACTCTAACCAAAGAAAAATAGTATATTGCAATGCTAGTTAAAAAAGAGAAAATTTGGAAATGATGTAATTGTTCAACAATAAAA
Source organism: Loxodonta africana (assembly GCF_030014295.1). Classification (NCBI taxonomy): domain Eukaryota; kingdom Metazoa; phylum Chordata; class Mammalia; order Proboscidea; family Elephantidae; genus Loxodonta; species Loxodonta africana. The sequence continues at coordinate 48,414,617 of NC_087359.1, forward strand.
GAATGGCTACAGTATGGTTCACTTACATTATCGAATATCATATAGACATTTAAAAAGATAATGTAGTCTCTAGGAATATGAAAAAAAATTTCAGAGAGACTGTGAAAAAAAGAATATGAAGTGATTATACAGATTGATTGTAACAACATAAAAATATGTACCTAGAGGAACTGAGATGCAATTGAACATAGTTGTGGATTGTGGTTGTAGTAGGTCTCAAGGTGAATTTTTTTCCCTTCAAAATTGTTCTTACTTTAAAAAATTATCTAAAACAAACAATTTTATCACATAATCCACTTCTCCAAACACTGGCCCAGCTCCAATTTCTTCCTCTTCCCACACCTCTTCTGCTCAGAAAAGCTTCCCATTTATCATTTGCTTCTGTTCAGCTCCACAGCATGAGCTCCTGTCACTCATATCCACATCACAATGTTGGCCCAAATAGAAATTGCACGTTCCTAGAAGTCACTTCACCATTTTTTCTATCTCACCTATCAAAAATATTGCTGAGCTGCACATTTTATTCAAGAATTGGTCCTCTTTTTTTCACCAACAAGGTCTTTTCCCCTCTTCCTCATACCAGTATTCTTTTGAGCTGAGCTGTAACCTTTGTTTATCTGTTAGCTACAGAGTTCCTCATCCTCAGCACCACTGACATTTTGGCTCAAACAATTCTTTGTCGTGGGGGGTTTTCCTGTACACGGTAGCATTTTTAGCAGTATCCCTGGCCTCTACTTACTGGATGCCAGTAGCATTCCCCACAAAGTTGTAATAACCAAAAATGTCTCCAGAAATTTTCAAGTATTTCCTGAAACTGAGGGCAAAATTGTTGCTAATTGAGAACCACGAGACTTAAAGAATGTCAGTGGCACAGGGTGAGAACCTGTAACTGTCTGGTGATGCCTTTATTTAACCACAAGAGGTCTCCCTAGACCCCGTTATAGTTCTAATGGGGGAAATACGGAACAGGGCTATACCAAAAACTAAACCCGTCGCTGTCAAGTCGATTTGGACTCATAGCGGCCTTGTAGGACAAAGTAGGACTGCCCCGTAGGCTTTCCAAGGAGTGCCTGGCGGATTTGAACTGCCGACCTTTTGATTAGGATTCCTAGTTCACAGGGCTATAAAAAAAAAAAAAAAGGCCACCACCAAATAGGAGATTATCACAATGGCTTGGTGTGGTGACATCAAAAGCTTTCCAAAAAAAAAAAAGCATCTTATCAATCTTCCCTGGAGAAGAATTCCAAATAACTTATGTAGATGTTGTTACCTGCTGTCGAGTTGGTTCCGACTCATAGCAACCCTATGAACAACAAAACAAAACACTGCCCAGTCCTGCACCAGCCTCATGATCGTTGTTATGCTTGAGCCCATTGTTGCAGGCAGTGTGTCAATCCATCTTGTTGAAGGACTTCCTGTTTTTCACTGACCCTCTACTTTACCAAGCATGATGTCCTTCTCCAGGGACTGATTCCTCCTGATAATATGTCCAAAGTCTATGAGATGCAGTCTTGCCATCCTCACTTCAAGGAGCACTCTGGCTGTGCTTCTTCCAAGACAGATTTGTTGGCAGTCCACGGTATATTCAATATTCTTCACCAACACCATAATTCAAATGCATCAATTCTTCTTTGGTCTTTCCTATTCATGTCCAGCTTTTGCATGCATATGAGGTGATTGAAAATACCATGGCTTGGGTCAGGCACACCTTAGTCCTCAAAGTGAAATCTTTGCTTTTTAACAACACTCTGGAGAGGTCTTTTGTAGCAGATTTGCCCAATGCAATATGTCATTTGATTTCTTAACTGCTGCTTCCATGAGTGTTGATTGTAGATCCAGGTAAAACGAAATCCTTGACAATTTCTATATTTTCTCCATTTGTCATGATATTGCATATTAGTCCAGTTGTGAGGATTTTCATTTTCTTTATGTTGAGGTGTAATCCATATTGAAGGCTATAGTCTTTGATCTTTTTCAGTAAGTTCTTATATCCTCTCCACTTTCAGCAAGCAAGGTTGTGTCATCTACTTATGAGAAAAAAAAAAACACTCCACCATAAATGAAGGGGAGCGTAACTCTCTACTTCTTAAGTGTGGGCTGTGCATAGTGACTTCCTTCCGAAGAGTACAGCATGGAAAGGGAGAAAAGTAACCTTACAGTGGAGAAACCTAACAAACACTACTTCAGCCTGGTGATCAAGGTCAATATCATAGTCATAAATCATGCTGATACAATGTACTCTTGATATGATGTAATGAAAATGCTACTTTACATCTGTGGTCTTCCTCTCCAAACCCATTAAAAACAAACAAAAAAAACACGTTTATTGCTCTCGAGTTGAGTCTGATTCACAGCAATCCCACAGAACACAGTAGAACTGCCACCATAGGGTTTCCAAGGCAATAAATCTTTATGGAAGCAGGCTGCCACATCTTTCTCCTGTGGAGCTGCTGGTGGGTTTGAACTGGCGAACTTTTAGTTGCCAGCTGAGCGCTTAACTGCTGCGCCACCAGAGTTCAAACCCATTGCTCCAGTCTAAGCATGAGAAAAACATCGGACGATTTACAAGAGGGGCATCCCACCATGTGTCTGGTCATTACTCCTCAAAACTTTTGAGGTCATCAAAAACATGGAAAATCTGAGAAACTGTCACAGCCAAGAGGAACCTAAGGAGCCATGACTATTAAACGTAATGTGGCATCCTGGACAGAATCCTGGAGCAGAAAACGGATGCTACGAGGAATATCATATTGCTTAGTAAAAACTAAGAACATCTGAATGAAGCGTGGACTTTAGTTAATAATAAGGTATCAGTATTGATTCATTAATTGTAATAAATATACCACACTAATGTAAAATGTTAATAATCCCAGAAACCATGCTGGAGCAGGGGGATATGGGAACTCTTGGTACTATCGGCTCAATTTTTCTGTAAATCTAAAATTGCTCTAATACTAAACCAAAAGACGCAAAACCAAACCCATTGCCGCCAAGTCAGTTTTGACTCACAGCAACCCTCTAGAACAGAGTAGAATTGCCTCGTAGGCTTTCCAAGGCGCAGCTGGTGGATTCAAACTACTGACCTTTTGGTTAACAGTCATAGCTCTTAACCACTGTGCTACCAGGGCAAGCCCGTTAATTAGAAAAAAAAAAAGCATCTGATCAGTCCTGCCCTTGGCAAAATAATTGGAGAAGGCTTTAAAATGATGTATTGGCTAGAATTCACATTTCTGATCTAAAGGCAATGAGAAACGCTATTTTCATAAACCAGTCAAGCCCCTCACTGTCTGAAGCAACATCAGGTGAGAAAGGCAGAGGTTGACACCAAAGAAAACTTAGTAAAGAGCCCACCTACCTTAGGTAATTGTGAGAGGTTATTCCTATTCTAGCAGGTAGGTAAATGTAGCATGACGATTCACTGAGAAGATCAGGTTCACATCTTACTGAACCTCAGTAACACTCCCTGAAGTTGGTGCTATATTCCTGTACTACACTCAGATGAGGAAAATTCCAGGTCTGAGAGATTACATCTCTGCCCCAAATCATAGAGCTAGTAAGTGGCAAAACTAAAATTCAAACACAGGTCTTATATCTGAGTTTTAAAAAGAATTTATTTTATTTTGTTGTTGTTGTCGAGAATATACACGGCAGAACATACACCAATTAAACAATCTCTACATGTGCAATTCAATGGCATTGATTACGTACTTCAAGTTGTGCAACCACAAACCCAGGTCTTATATCGGATTTAAAACTCTTTGCTCTGAACCCCGTGAAGTATTTCCTCCCTACATGTGACAGCCAAGGTTGTTCACTGTCACTGTAGGCTATGTATGACGTAATTAAATGAACAACAACAACAAAAACAACTAAAAAACAAAAGTGTGGGCCCTTGTTTAGCTAAAAAAAAAAAAAAAAACCCAAACCTATTGCTGTTGAGTCGATTCTGACTCATAGCACCCCTATAGGACAGAGTAGAACTGCCCCATAAGGTTTCCCAGGAGCTTCTGATGGATTTGAACTGCCAACCTTTTGGTAAGCAGCCATAGCTCTTAACCACTACAGCACCAGGGTTTCTTCATTTAGCTCAGGATATCAATTTTCTTACTGGGGGAAAAAATGGACAATAATACCTGCCCTGCTTACCTCGTTGGGTTATTTTAAGGGTGAAATGAAAGGAATATATGGGAAAATGTCTTGCAATCTGTGAAGCATGGTATTATTGAATCAGTAACACATTTTTCACTTTTGCAGCTTTTTGCAAATATGTCTCTGGGCTAATTGTAAAATGAAATATGTGGGAATGATCGAGGGGAGCTTCAGTCCAGAAGGGCTTTGGAGAGAGCTTTGCCAGTTTCAAATCCTCCCTTTGAATAAAAGAAAAAACAGCTTCAAATCCTCCCTTTGAATGGAAGGTCCCAATTCTGTGGTCTTCATCACTGACTGCACTTGTCACCTGGGGAGCTTTTAAAACGCATTTATGCCCAGGCTCCACCCCAGATGAATTAAATCAGAATTGCTAGGATTGGAGCAGGGGCATTAGTACGTTTTAAAAGCTGCCAGGTGATTCTAATATGCATCCAAGGTTGAGAACTCTTGTTCTAACAGATCTAAAGCTACCCCAATTCTACAAGGCTCACAGTACCCTTCCTACAGAGGCTGCTCCTCATCCCTGGAAATAGCTGGAATTGGAATGTTCCCATCAGGTGGTGAGGCTAAAATAAAAGCCTGATCAGACAAGCTGCTAGGACAGCTGGCGATATTGTCATTCGACTAAAGGAAATGGATTTGTTTCAATTTTATTCAAGAAGGATGAGTCCAGCCAAGGAAGGGAGAATGCAGCAAAGAGGATGGCTGACTGGCTATGCAATTATTTAGCACTCTGTAGTAGGCCAGTAGAGCAGAGATGCTGCTCTGAGCCTTTGTAAACTTGGCTTTGCATGCCAATTTACCTTGGCTGTCACGTTGTCTGATGAGGCTTTATTGGGAGCCTGGGCCTCAGTGCCTGGCAGACCAAAGCAACAATCAGTTTACAAGCTGGTGAATTATACTGTTCAAAAACTGAGGTCACAGAAGAAAAAGTGATTGAGCAAGGGTAAACATTAGGTGTGCTACAGAATTAGCCCTTTCCCTGTCTTTCTAAGAAAATACGATTCAGAACTAGAAACTCCCTTCTTCTAGAAACAAGGCCCCACGTTCCTATAGGTACTGCTTCTCAGGATCTCTGGCGGAAGAATTTAGGTTACCGCATTGCCAAGAATGAGTGCGGAGATGGAGAAGTCCTCTGAGAAAACTGAGGATCGCCATCCTCTCGGGTCTGGGCATCACCTGGACGAATACAGGAACTCTATTTGTCATAACATTCAGAAATGAGCAGTCTCAGTAAGGTTGCACAGCCGATTTGCTGTCAAAAATTGCACCCCTGTAAAACCTGAATTGGCAAAAGTTGTATGACGCATATATGTACACCAATGACAAAAAAAAAAAAAAAAAAAAGTAGCTGCTGAGGCTGCTTAGGTACAACCAAATGCCTCATGGGATTTTGTTTCTTGGTTTGGAGTTTTAGGGTCATGGTTTTATGGGACATCCCAGTTCATTGGATTAATAACATGTTTAGTGCTTCTGTTCTACCTCCTAGTTTGTTATGTAGTGTCTGGGGTCTTAAAAGCTTGCAAGTGGCCCTCCAAGACACAACAATTGGTCTCTATGCACCTGGAGTAACAGAAGAGGGAGAGTCAGGAATAGGAGGAAATGGAATGTGTGCCTAATTGCCTCCATGAAAAACTGCCTCCTTTGCCATGAGACCAGAAGAACTGGATGGTGCCCAGCTACCATTACTGAACATTTTGATCAAAGATTCCGTAGAAGAATCCCGATCCAAAGGGAGAATATGCAGAACAGAATTTCAAATTCTTATGGAACTCAGACTTTCTGGAGCCATGGAGGCTAGATGAACCCCTGAAACTATTGCCCTGAGATAATCTTTAAACCTTAAACCAAAAATATCCCCTGATGTCTTCTTAAAACCAAACAATAGTTTAGCTTAATCAGTTAAGACTGTCTGCCTTGAGCATTGTGCTCTTTTAAGGTCTATCTACAAAAAAAAAAAAAACATGGGATCAAATCGACAATAGCAACTCAAAAGATTAGATAGGAACACTAGAGGGCAATGAGTTTATGTTAATGGGGGAGGAATAACAGAAAAAGGATGGCCGCACAACTTGAAGAACGTAATCAATTAAAAAAAGAAAGAAAGAAAGAAATGACTATATCATAAGGATGGATCCACATTAACAAAGCTCACAAGATACCAATACTGGTTATGCAATATCCGGACATTAACACTGGGTGGTGCGTTCTCTACCTGTAAAGGAAACAACATGTGGAGGCAAATTAGAACGGTAGTTTTACTTGAAAATCAAGGATACAATTAAGAAATTAGTTGGATGATCTTAAAGGATCAAGTTATGGTAGTTAGATTCATTCACGCTCTCTGTAGGGGTATAGTAACAAACCAGATTGAAATACCCCAGATTCTCTGCCTGGGCCACCTTGGAGAGTAACTGACAAATTTTTTGCTCTTCAGAGGTAACTTTTTCAGACCAGAGGTCTGCAGACTTTTCTGATCGTGCGTTCCTAACAGTAAAAAAAAATTTAAATCAATGTTTCAAATTGTCTGTGGATAATTTTGAATTTTTTTTTGATACCACGTTCTTGTCAGATATGACAAGAAAGTTATTGCTTTTTCTGAGTAGTGTGACTGACAAATACCTTATATCAAAAATAGGATAAGTCACGACCCCACCATTTTTTTGTTTGCTTGTGCTTTAATTATTATCCTTATCTTCAATTTGTGGTTTCTTTAAAGGGATCTTGTTAAGTCCTTGCCCTTGGGACACCTTAGTAATGAATGAGGCTATTTTTCAGCCAATATACAACACAATTTATTCACTCAGAGACTAGAATATTTCACAGCTTTTGATAACAATAGCAATATACAATTGTTCTTGCCTAAAAATTATGCCCTAATCCCTGTAGTTGGGTACGGGCAATCCTAAATATCTAGCCACCCATTTGCTGATTTTTGAGTCTTTTGTGTAGATGTTCAATCTCTTCTATCACATTTTGATTCTCCCTATTTTTACTCCCTGAGGGGAGCTTTATCTGAAGGTTTGGGAGTCCCTGGGGATACAAATGGTTAGACCAACTCAGCAGCTAACCTAAACGCTGGAGGTTTGAGTCCACCCAGAAGTGCCTCAGAAGACCTGGCGATCTATTTCTGAAAAAATCAACCATTACAAATCCTGTGGAGCACAGTTCTACTCAGACACACATAGGGTTGCCATGAGCCGAAATCAACTCAACAGCAAATGGTTAGGAATTATAGGTAGTCCTCAGTTTATAGCCGGGGTCTGTTCTGATGACTCTGTCATAAGTCATTTCTGACTTAAATCAAATACCTCATTTTAAAAAAAATTTCATTATTATTGCGTTTTATTATCAGTATCTTTTTAGATCCACCAGTATTTTGAACAGTAAATCACAAAATTGTGAACATCTGAGAATGATAACATCAGCAAATTACAAGCTGCAACATATTACTAATAATAAGATGTAAAAAAACAAACAAACAACTGCCACAAGAAAAACCAGGCGGTCATAAGTGCTGTCCCTTGTAACTCTAATACGTCTTCAGTCGGGGACTACCTGTACAGGGCTCCATATAGAACTACACAGTGAGTATGATAGTTTTATTATTAGAAGAATGGTTTTATTTGAACTCAAAAACACAACAGCTAAAAGCAGAGGTAATCTGGTTGAAGGGATCTGGGCAAACAAGCTTCACCTCTCTCTTCTCAAGAGACTTCACCTACAGGGCTTCCCAGGAACGGGAAGCCTTCCACTGAGATTGAAAACTACCACTCCACAACATTTAAAGATTGAGATGGAGCTTTGATATAACTAGTGCTGTCTGTGCTATAAGTAAGTTGGCAGGAACTACAGACAAAGGCGATCCCATGCCTAGTTTGTCTGCAATGAATTAAGAACAAAAGAAAGTATTCTGATTCATGTCTTAACCAAAAGACTGTATAATGGAAGATTTTAGAGTTTAGACTTTATAGTCAATCTTGGGTTTTTTTTTTTATTTCCTCAGAGAATTTAATTTTCTTTTGAATAGGAAATACATACACATGATACTAAATGGTAATATAAGGCTCCCTCCTATCCCTTACCTGCAATCTCCCTGTCCTTTGCAGTGGCAACCACAGTTACAAGGTTCTTGTGTCTTCTCCTAGAGACAGTAAATGCATAGTCAATCATACTTGTAATATATGCATATATAAAAATATATTTGTAAAAAATGATGGCATACTTTGTAATTGTTCTGCATCACACTTTTTTTCACTTAAATTTTGGAATTTGTCCCCTCTTCATTCATTTATTCAACATGTATTTATTGAGCACTAATAGACTGTCTTATTTATTGTTCACTACACCTCATGACAGGGTTATACATCCTGGTTGCTGCCATGTGACTCTTCCAGTAAAGGAGGAGTATACTCCTCTTCCCTCTTGACTTTGGGCTTGGCCTGGTGATTTGCTTTGACAGGGGATTGTGGGCAGAAGTGAGTGTGTCAGTCCTAAGCAGAAGCTTTCAGAGGCACTGTATGTTTTCACGTATTTTCTTGCATTTCAGTGATTCTTAATGAGAAAATACTTGCTGTTGTTAGATGCTGTTGAGTTGGTTCTGACTCATAGCAACCCTATATACAACAGAACGAAACACTGCCCGATCCTGCGCCATCCTCACAATTGTTGCTGTGCTTGAGCCCATTGTTGAAGTCACTGTGCGAACCATCTCATTGACGGTCTTCCTCTTTTTCGCTGACCCTCTACTTTATCAAGCCTGATGTCCTTCTCCAGGGACCGATCCCTCCTGATAACACATCCAAAATATGTGAGATGTAGTCTCGCCATCCTTTCTTCTAAGGAGCATTCTGGCTGTACTTCTTCCAAGACAGAGAAGATACTAGGACCTGACCTAAACTCAACCTGTGACCCTCAGCCTGGAGCAATGTCACCATAGCTGCCTACAGATTCATGAGGAAGAAAGAAATGTTTGTTGTTGTAAGCCACTGGTATTTTGTTTTATTTATTACAGCAAGACGCAAACTAAGACCTACTATGTGCCCAGGCACTATTCTAGGCATTTGGGTTCATTAGGGAATCAAACAAAGATCCTCATCCGTTTATATAGACAGCTGCCTCTTTTTAATGACTGCATAGTATTCCTTTGAATAGAGGCAGGGTAATATACTCAAGCAGTACTTTATTGATGGGTTTAGGTTGTTTCAAAGCATCAGTCTCAAAAGGTGAAAAGCATAGTTCTAATACAAACGCATAGGAAAGATATGTCAAAGTTTTATTAAACTCATTAATGAAGAAACTACCAGGATGACAAAGTTGGTTCAAATGAAAATATGAAAATTGAGATTTTTAAAGTCAATGGATAAAAAGAAATCCTGAAATGAAATTGCTAAATTTGATATAAAGCTGCTTAATGTCTACAGGGTAATAAAATAATAACCTTTGAGGTTTTCTCCTACTGGTCATAAAAGAAAAGCATTCCACCGTAACAGTTTTAGACAACGCTGGTGGTATAGTGGTTAAGTGCTATGGCTGCTAACCAAAGGGCTGGCAGTTCAAACCCGCCAGGCGCTCCTTGGAAACTCTACGGGGCAGTTCTACTCTATCCTATAGTGTCGCTATGAGTCGGAATCGACTCGACGGCACTGGGTTCTGGGTAAGATGTCGGGGCTTTAATAATTTCTTAGGGAGTCAGTCTTTTGTTAATACTAACAATGTTACAACATCCTTTTCCATACATCTTCATGAACATATGTGACTATATCTAAAGGATACATCCCTAAAAGTGAAATTTTTGGTTATATTCATTTCTAATTTTGAGAAAGATTACCAAATTGCCCTCCATAGAAATTTACCCTACTGCTAACAACACGTAAGTGTATTTCTCCACATTTTCTCCAACATCGTGTTATTGAACTTTTTGCTACTTGTCAATACGACAGGATAAAAATAGTATCTCATTTTAATTTATACTTACATAGATTGAACATTACTTTTCATATCTTTATTTCTTTTTCCTTTACCATGAATTGTTACTTCATGTTCTTTGCCTTTGAAAAAATTAGGGTTTAGTCTGTCATGTTCATTGCGAATATTTTCTTTCATGGTTTCTGGGATATTTCTAAACTCCACCGTTTACTAGCTGTGTGGCATAGGGCAAATTACTTAACCTCTCTGAGCCTGTGTCTTTGTCTGTAAAATAGGAATAATAATACAGTCCACAATCCTTATTTGAAACCTTAGGATAGATATTTTAGATTTCAGAATCTTTCAATACCCTCTGTGGAATTTGGGCTCTTTCATACAAGAAATGGATGAATATAGTAAACTCATTGCTTTTGAGTTGATTCCGACTCATAGCGACCCTATCAGACAGAGTAGGCCTGCCCCACAGGGTTTCCAAGGCTGTAAATCTTTACACAAGCAGACTGCCACATCTTCCTCCCACAGAAAGGCTGGTGGGTTTGAGTGGCTGACATTTGGACCAGCAGCTGAGCGCTTAACCACTGTACCACCAGGGCTCAGATCTTCCTCATAGGGTTGTTGTAAAGATTAAATTAATGCATGTGAAGTGCTTATACCAGCTCCTAGAAAACAGGAAGCACCAAATAATACCATTGTTATCACTGCTGTGTTTAAGAGGTAGGTGCTAAGTCCTCATCACTCTTACTTCTAGGACCTTTAGCTTGGCATGAAGTTTTGCCTTGTGGAGTATCTTGATGTTTGGGTGGGTTTTCTCGTGAAGGTGATGTAGGATATTTGAGAACAGGAGGGAAGCATTTTTCCTCTTTGATGGTGTAGCAGAAAGAGAAGCCAGCTAGATCAGGGTTCCAATGCCATAGCATCAGCTCCTTTAAAAAATGGGGATAAAAATCTGTATCTTGCAGATTGCTCTGAGGATTAAGTATAATTAGAATAGAAAGAGCTCTGTACACACTATGTGCTCTGTAAATGGTAGCAGCTGTTTTGTTAAGGTAAGTTCAGGAGGCTGAGGTACAGCCCTGCCCCATTAACAGGCTGAAAAACTGCATAATCAGCCACTTTCATGACTGCAAATGAGGGACTTGGATAGAGATCAGAGAAAGAATTTATTGTACATAAAGAAACAAAGTACTGTTACCATGATCTGTCAGCGGGAAGATGGCACAGGGCCCTCTTCTGTGATGTAATGCCACGGGACTTATGTTGGGAGAAAATGAGGCGGCACAGTGAGGCCTGAGGGGAATGACTCCCCCTCCCCACCGAGGCAAAGCTGGAGTTTTTCCCAGGTGGTATGACGGTGGGAGAGCCTGTAGCCTTTAGCCTCCTGGGTGTTTCCATTGTACTGTGGTAAAATGTAGGTTTTCTCTTTCATTATAGAATAGTTTCAGGTTTGACGTTTTCATACTACAAAGTAAGACTGCTATCTGTTGATCAGTATACTCTGAGAACAGACCCCATCCATTCCTGCTTAAATCCCCACTGGACTCATCTCAGATATAAACCTTTAGGGAGAGCCTACAATCTGCCAGGTCCAGAAAATACAAGGATGATCTGATAAGGTTCCAGGCCAGGAGGGACTGGCAGAGAGAAGAGATAACTGATAGCTCTTAATACTGAGTGTGGGTATTGAGTGATTTGATGCAGCGATGAATAAAGTGCTATGGAGGGTACTAGAAGAGAAAAATTGATTTTGCTAGGGAGGTTAGGAGACCCTCCTTCAAGGAAGTGACATCTAATCTGATCTTGGGGCTAAGTCATCAGGCAAATGGTTAGAGGAGAGGGAGGAGCCCTGGTGATGCAATGGTTATGTGCTGGGCTGCTAACTGGAAGGCTGGTAGTTCGAATCTACCCCTTGCTCTGCTGGAGAAAAGACCTGGCGATCTGCTCTCATAAAGATTACAGCCTAGGAAACCCTGACTATGAGTGGGAATGAAAGGCACACAGAAACAACAGAGGAGAGGCAGGAACAGAGGGGAAGGGGAGGAGAAAATACCATTCCAAGTGAAACAAACTGCAGAGACAAAGGTGTGAGGTGGTAAGCATGTTTGTTCATTCATTCCATTATTCATGCGATACACAAATATGTGCTGAGTGCCAGACACTGTTTTTGGCACTGGGAATACAAAAGCAAGCGAGACAGACAAGGTCCCTCCTGCTGTGATGCAGTTTACAAGTAAATGAACAAAATCATTTCAGGGAATAATATGTGGTATGAAGAAAACATATTTTATGAAGAAAATAAACTGGAAGAAGGTGTGATGAGGGGGCATATAAGATGAGGTGTTCAGGGGGACCTCTGTGGAGGGGACATATGACCTGAGACCCAGATAGTGAGGAGGAGGCAGCCTTCTGTGAGCAAAGTGTTCCCTGTGGAGCAAACAGCAAATAAAGCCTACGATAGCATTAACCACTTGTGGTCGAGTTGATTCTGACTCATGGTGACCCCATGTGTGTCAGAGGATAACTGTGCTCCATGGCGTTTTCAATGGCTGATTTTTCAGAAGTGGATCACCAGGCCTTTCTTCTCAGGTGCCTCTGGTGGACTGGATCCTCCAATATTTCGGTTAGCAGCCAAGCATGTTAACAGTTTGTATCACCCAGGGACTCGAGGCCTAGGCTGGTGTGGTGTATTTGAGAAACAGAAAGAAGGTCAGCTTGGCTAGAGCTGAGAAAGCAGAGAGGAACAGGAGAGATGGAGGAAGACTAGATGGCGGTCCCTGGTTAGTAGGGCTTTGTGGGCTATGGCCATGGGGTTGTTTTAAAGAAATACCATCCAGACTGTGTAGAGAATGGATTGGTAGCAGGGAGATAAGTTGGAGGCTGTTGCTTACTCTAAGCAAGAGATGTTGGTGGCTCAGACCAAGGTGGACAGTAGAGACAAACATGTTTAGAGCAAAGATATATTTTTGAAGTGGAGCTAACAGGATGTGCTGATAGGTTATTGTGGGGATGAAGGAAAGAAGATATAGTTAATCATGTCAAAAGCTACGAGTGGTTGAGTACAGAAAGAGACCTTCTTCATAGGAGTAGTAGTACCATGTGGCAACAGTGGAAACATGAGCTGGAAAAGAATGGCTGTGACGGCATTAGGAATGAATGAATTTGGCCTCACACAGAGGAGAGAGGGAGCCAGGCTGATAACCCGTCTGTGAGGCCAGGAACCTCCCAAATGTTTACTGTCAAGGGCTTAAAAAAACTGGCTAAATCTGAACAAATTTGCTTATGTCTCTTCCTACATTTCTTTCTAGCCCTAAACAAAAACCAAACCCATTATCACTGAGTCCAACTCATGGTGACCATGCGTGTTACAGAGTAGAACTGCTCCATAAGGCTTTCTTGGCTGTAATCTTCATGAAAGCAGACTGCCAGGGCTTTCTTCCATCATGCTGCTAGGTGGGTTTGAACCACCAATCTTTCAGTTAGTAGCCCAGTGCTTAATTGTCTATACCACCCAGGGACTCTGAGTAAATGTGTATTTAGGGATAATTAAAGGTGCTTGCGTTCCCTAGCAGCTTCTATTACTTCGTTTCAACTTCTACCCTCCTGCTTAATAACTCACAAAGCTCAGCTCTTTTTGACTGGGAGGAGGCATGATCAAGTCGAATAAGTTATCTCTGTTGAGTGGACTGGCTCTATTGTTTCCTGGTGCTGGTCCCGTCTGGCTGCCTCTTCCAGTCCCCTGCATGTATATAGCTGGCCTGCAGGGGTCCTCAGATCTCCCTCTGAACAGTTGCACCAGGCTCATCCTTCTTAGCTAACATTATCTTTTATTTAAACAGAAAGAGTAGCCACCAATCTTGTTACATAATATACCAATATCCTAGGGTGTTAAACCAATGCAGCATCTACTGTTCAGGAGTGGTGATCTGGCAACACAGATGTTCACTAGGAAAATATTGCTGAAACATTTTAACAAGTTTGACTTTCTGGCCCTACTTAGAATTTCAGAGCTAGAAGGGATTTTAGAGATCATCCTAATCCAAACCTCCTTGTTTTAAAATGCAGAGACCAAGGCCTAGAGAGACAAAGAAATCTGCCCAAGACGCAGATCAGGACTAGAAACCAAGCTCTTGATACTCCAAAGGAATTCTTGCATCTTCTTAGATTAGTGTAACACTTGTTCATGATTCTTATTTGAAAAGCAGGTGTTTCCCCTTGTTTTAGACTTCAAATTTCTCAGCTGTGAATAATGACATGGTGCTCCTTCTTACAATGCAACTGCAAATCAAAGGCATGTCTACCATGAAACTGATGTACTGAATTTTGTTTTGTTTTAAACTAACATTGGGACTGGATTCACACCCACCAGTGAATATTAACTGAATACAATTTGGTTGGTCAAACACATTTTTAAAGACAGCTGGATGGAGTTGGAGTGAAGTTTTGAGCCACCTGGGGATCTACCCCAGCACCATTCTCTGTCACTTGGGCTCCCCAGTCTATGTGCAAACCAGTGTTTGGAGGGGAGTTGGAGTCAGGGGCAAACTCTGAAGCATCTCACATTGCTGGCTAGTTGATTCCAACTCATAGTGACCCTATAGCACAGAGTATAACTGCCCCATAGGGTTTCCAAGGCTGAATTCTTTCCAGAAGCAGACTTCCACATCTTTCTCCAGTGGAGTGGCTGGTGGGTCCGAACTCCCAACATTTCAGTTAGCAGCCCAGTACTTAACCGCCATGCCACCAGGGCTCCTCACATCCTGATGGCTGCTCAATAAAACATGGTTTCCTACTGAAAGTTACTCTTACTCCTCTGTAGAATTGCAGAATACCAGGAGCTTTGAACGTTCATTGAGTGTAAAGGCTGGACCTGGCTCTCTTCACCTGCCCCTGCCAGCATTCATTCTCACATTGACCCATTTTCCTGCTGGGGACACTGCCCTACTTCACCCACCTGGTACCTCCCTGGATTTCCTGACTACCATAGGATTAATTTTTAACCTTCCCTTCCTTGAAAAGTACCACCTCACTGACCCAGAATGTGAGTTTCTCCTTTCTGGTCACTCTGACCATTTTACTCTCTGGAGCTAACCACCTTCTCTTCCTCTAAAAGTCCTGGAAAGTCAGCAGCAATAGGAAGCTAGGTGCCTTCCAATTCCCCTATGGGCTCTTTCCTACTTTTAACTCGCCAAAGTTACTAGCAAAACAGAGAAAAGGGGAAGTGCCCTGCTTCTGAGTAGGGTCTGGCTGGGCCAGGTTGGACCGGCACTATCTCATTAAATTCAACTGTCCCAGTTCCTGAGGGCCTCTTCAGGGGACTTAGGGCTCCGGGTTAGGAATGGCTAAGGTGTAAGGGGGGAGGGTTACTATCTTGGCCCTCCAAATAGAAGTATAAACAGCCCCCTCCTCAAATCCCAGGTTCTGGGAATCATTCTGAAACTCCAGCCCTGACCTGAGCACAAACCCGAAACCCAAATAAACAGGCTCCACCCAGGCGCTGAGAGCCCACCCATCCTCACCACCCTTTTCCCTGCTCCTCCAGCCAGATCCACCGCTTGGCCAGACCCCGCTGGCTGACCCTTGCCGGGCCGGACCGGCACTCACTCCACTCCCAGCACCCTCACCCGGCCGGGGCAGAGGGGTGGGGGGTGGGAGGTAGGGGAAGCAGGGGGCGGAGTTCCGTCCTTCGCTGATTGGCTCGGCGTGGATGGGCTGCGGCCGTGCCCGGCCAACCCGCGACGTGTTGCTATGTGCCGAGCGGAGGGGATAGGCGCGGGGGCGCGTCCGTCACGGGGCAGCCCCCGGCCCGGACCCGGAGGGATGCAGAGTGGTGGCAGCGGCGGTGGCGGCGGCGGCGGCGGCGACGACGACTGTGGCTTTAAGAGCGCGCCCGGAGCCCGGGATCCAGCCGGGCGGTCCTTTGCAGCTGCGCACGCCCGCAGAACCCAGCCCAGCGCTGGCGGGACGGAGCAGCCTGCTGCCGGGTGAGGGAGCCGGGCGCGCGGTGCGGGCTGCGCGCGCGTGGGCGTGGGGCGCGTTGACAGCGCGGGCGTCTGGCACCCGGCGCGGGTGTCTGCCCGGTGGCTTCCCCAGCCCGGGTCCCGCGGAGCCCGAGGCGCCGTCCACCCTGCGCGGCCGTGGCGGGGCCCCGCTTAGGGTCCCGATGGGGGTGGCAGGGGCCGGGGGCGGGGAGCTGGCCGCCGGGGCCACGTGACCGGTTTGTTTACAAACACTGCCGGGCTCCGGCTGCGGCCCGCGGAGAGAGCAGAGGCTGCGCCGCCCTGGGGTCGCGGCCGGGGACCTGTGTGCAGGGCCGGGCAAGTCTGCCGTGCGCGGCTTGGCGGGGGACCATGGGGAGACAGGGTGGCCGGTCCCTTTTCGGCTTCTTCCTCGCGGCTTCGGACTCCGTGGGGGCCTGCCTGGGAGCTTCAGACCCTTTCTGTCCCCGGAAGCCAATTGGGACCAGGGAACGCCACCCACGAGGCCCCGCCTCTGGGGGACTGGCCGCCCTCGAAACTCCCGAGAGCGCTTCGCCGGGCCCGAGCCGAGGTAACCGCAGCCGAGTTCTTGCCTGGCCGCTTCCCGGCGCCTCCCCGGTGCCCTTGCCAAGGGGGTGGGCGCAAAATGTAGGGGCCTCTCCAGCGAGTACCTCCCAGGGACTGGCGCGAGGGGTAGCCCTGGCCTCTTACTATTTCTCATAAATTTCCCCTGTTCGGCCGCAGACCTCCCCTGGGTGTCTTTCCCCAAGTAGTGGGCTTTTCTCTTTTCTCAGGTCTTGGGGGTGGCGAGACCTGTTCTTTTGGACCTCTTGCTCAGGGTTCTGCCAACTCTGGCTTCACCCTTTTAGCTACAGGAGTTTAAAAAGCAAAGTGAATGGTCTTCAGATTTCTCTGTTCTGTATGTGGCTGACCCTCCCACAGCCTCACTGCTGTTGAATGGCACAAGAAACTGCTCCTGGGCTTTGCTGGACTTTTGCTTCCTGCCTTCCTTGTTGACTTGCTCTCCTTGCGTTCTGAGAGGTTATTTCAGCGAGCCCTTACTTCTGGTGAGTCTAAAGGCTGACAAGACAGCCACTGTCTTTTTCCCCTGCTCTTCCTACCTTCTAGTCCTGCAAGATATGCAGGATGGGGCTCCCTGTCACTGAGCATTGGGCCAGAAGGGGAGCTGTCAGCTTCCCTGTACCCCACTGGGTCATAGAACATCAGAGGTGCAAAGCAGCAAGGGGCTGGAGAAGTTAAGGGACTTGCCCAAGGTAACAACTCCCTGGCTGTGGGTGGGCTTGGTTCTGATTCTGAGGTTACAGAGCCTGTGATCAGTGGGCTTGGATTCACTCTTCCCTGACTCTCCTTTTACCTAGTGACTGCCACAGGGCCTGCCTAACCTGTGGGCCTAATCTGACTTCTTTCCATCCCTCCCGTCATTTCCTTAGCACTTAATGCTCAGTCCTGCCTGCCTTTGATAAGGAACATTTTCATTTTTCTTAACTGTGATCTGAGTGGCTACAAGTTCTTTCCTGAGGGAGCAGGTCCAGCCTTAGGGGAGCTGTGCAAACTTCACTTTGGCACCTCCCCTATCTCCAGCCCCATGATAGAGTCTTAGGAGGGGAGTGGGGCCCGGGCTCATCCCCTGCTTACGTTTGGCTTTGCCCTATCAGTTTAGGAGTTAACAGTATTTCCAGAATGGTCTTGTTATCTCTGTGCTTGATTGAACTAAAATCAAGAAGCTGGAGGTTAGGGGTTGTTGTTGGGTCCAGTCTGACTTGTAGTGATCCCGTGTACAACAGAACCTAACATTGTTCACTCCTGTGCCATCCTCACAATCATTGCTATGCTTAAGCCCATTGTTGCAGGCACCAAGTCAGTCTGTTTCATTGAGGGTCTTCTTCTATTTTACCAAGCATGATGCCCTTCTCCAAGGCCTGGTCCCTCCTGATAACATGTCCAAAGAATGTGAGACGAAGTCTCACCATCCTCGCTTCTAAGGAGCATTCTGGCTATACTCCTTCCAAGACAGATTTGTTCACTCTTCTGGTAGTCCACGGTTCATTCGTTATTCTGGAAAGTGGAAAATAAATACCATAAGAATATGGTTTTCTTCCCTCTAAGAGACTGGTTTTCAAGCTTTAGCTGGGACTCATAGTAAGACGTTTTTACATAACTGCACACAGGTACACAACTGAAATAAAAGTTCCGGGAAACAGTAATTACCCTTACTACCTGCAGTGTGCTCTTAAAAAAAAGCAACTGTTGGTCATGACCCATTAAGTTGATTTCCTTACCAAAGGGGTCATGGCCCACAGTTTAAGAAATAATACTGTAGGGCAGAGGTCTTCAAACTTACAAGTGTGCGTAAAGATAACCCAAATAGTGTTTTAAAATGCAGTTTGTCAGGATGCTCCTGAGATGTTTATGTCCAGTGGGTCTCAGAAATCTGCGTTTTTAATAAGGGGATCGAGAGATTGTGATGCAGATGGTTGATAAGAAACCCCTGCTCTAGTGAGAATTGGAAGCGATGAACAATGAAATTCAATTAACTTGAATATGAAATACAAAGCCTTAGTCAGGTGTGGGACCTACACTCTGTGTAAGTGCGTGATCCATCATTCAGCTGCAAATCACACTACCCAAGGCTTTGGAAAGTCTAAGGACATAGTGCTGCTTGCTTTCAACTGCCCTAAGAGACAGTCACCCTTCCCACCCCACCTCACCCTGTTTGAGGGCTGCTGTTCACCGTTCTGTACTGTTCCACTGTTTCTAGGTGCGTGGGGATTGGGGGCATGAGTAGTGCTGATGAGTTCATAGATGATGTGAATTTTCACACATCTTAATGATTTTAATAGTTTTGAGGCAGCGGGACAGTCATTGTGCCTGGGGTATTAACAATTGGCCAGCAAAAGAAAAGGGTTGATTTTGTTTATTTTAATATCTGGATATTTCAGACTATGTGGCCTGAGGCAAGGGTAGGCTCCTGACATTGTTTTGAGTGAGGGAAGTCAGGGACCTATATATTGTCAGTTGTTGATAAGTAGATACACAGGTTCCCACACCTCCCTGTCTACCCTAGTCCTGGTTTTTTGCCTTTGTGAGTGTTCAGCTCCTGTGTGCAGGTGTGTCTTATTACCCAGTTTCTGAGGCTGTTATCTCTACCTTCAAGCAGAAACATACACACACCTGATGCAGCCACACATCAGATTTTTCTCTCTTAGTGACTATGTCCAAACATGTTAGTAGAAGAAATTTCTCTGAGTTAGTCAAAGCTGCAATTTAGCTTCAAAAAGGACTCTAAATTATCCAAATTCGGATTTAACTAGGATCCTTCTTGCCAAAGGTGTGCCTTATTTAGGAACATTAACCGTGAGATTGTTTAAATTAACTTTAATAATGTTCATTTTGGCCAGGCAGCTCACATTTAGAATGTTTAATTTTGAGCATATGGAAAAAAGAAAGTAACAAAAGGATGGCAAAGGAATAAGAACAGAAAAAGCAAAGAACGATGTTCAGGTGGGATTCAAATGAAGGGATTAGTTCTGTGTGTAAATTATTTTAGCATTTTACTAGGCTTTGTTAACCAAACCCCTAGGTGCTCTTTTAGAATGAAAGGGTTTAAAGTTCTAGAAAAGGAAGCACCTTTTTGAACTTCAGCCCCTCAGTGATGGAAAGCTAGGCATTGGAAAAATCAAGGCCTGCAGGCTAAAGGTATTTGGTGGTGGTTGTTGTATGCCATCAATTCATAGCAACCCTGTAGGACAGGGTGGAACTGCCCCATAGGGTTTCCTTATGGGAGTTGATATTTTCCATGAAGTTTCCTTAATGGCCCAATTATCTGTAACAAGAGGTGGTACAAACTTGAATCTTAAAGGACTGCACCTACCTGAATTTCCCAGGCAGCTGTGGATACAGCCTTGAGGGCTTATACAACATAAATCAGATTGTGATATTTTGTTTGAAACCTTCCAGTGGCTTCCCATAGCCCTCCAGGCATAACCCAACTCCTTTCCCCATAGGCATTGCCTGTCCACCTCCCCCAGTTTCTCCCACCTCATCTCGGACCAGTCCTCACCTTGTCCTCTCTGCTCCAGCCCTGTTGTCCTTCCTGACATGCTTGTTCCTGTCTCAGGGCCTTTCTACTGGCAGTTCCTCTTCCCAAATGCCCTTTCTCCAAGTTTTTCTTTGTGGCCCCTTCTCTCACCAGGGTCTCAGAGAGCGCTTTCCTGACCAGTTATCTAGAACAGCTGCTCCCCTCATCAGACCTCCATTAAACCCCTTAATGTTCTCTGAAGCACTTTAATGTTGTCTGAAAATGTTACTTATCTACTTGTTTGCTAAAGGAGCCCTGGTGATGCAGTGGTTAAGTGCTCAGTCAGCAGTTCGAACTCACTAGCAGCTCAGCTGGAAAAAGATCTGGCAGTTGGTGTCCTGAAAGATTACAGCCTTGGAAACCCCATGGGGCAGCTCTGCCCAGTCCTTTGGGGTTGCTATGAGTTGAAATTGACTGGGCGGCAATGGGTTTGATTTTTTGGTGGTTTTATTTGCTAGATTGGAAGCCCAGTGAGAGCTTTTGTGTTTTGGTCCCTGCTAACAGTGCCTGGCATAGAGTGGGCACTGGACACATGCTGTTGGTTGAATGAATGAATGAATGAATGAATGAATAAAAAGCAGCAGTCTAGGGTAGGAAATTTTTTTTAAGAGAGGAAAAGATAATTTCTCCCTTCCCTTGGAATGGGATAGTGTTCTCTTAGAATTACTTTCTCTCTGAAATTCTGCTTTTCATATTTTCCATCGCTTTATTTCCTTTACAGACCCGCAAACCCTCTAAAATCTCCATTGCTTTTGTTGTTGTGGAGGTCGTGGTGTTAGTAAGCAACTCTGGCCTCCCCAGTCACCTTATTCTAGGCCTCACTATTTTTTCCTGATAAACATTAGCATTTCTCTCATTAATTCTAAGCCCTCAAAACCAACCCCACTGCCATCCAGTAGATTCTGACTCACAGTGACCCTTGTAGGACAGAGTAGAACTGCCCCACAGAATTTCCAAGGCAGTAAATCTTTATGGAAGCAGACTGTCACATCTTTCTCCTGCAGAGTGGCTGTTGGATTTGAACTGCTGATCTTTTGGTTAGCATCTGAGTGCTTAACCACTGCGCCTCCAGGTCTCCTTTCATTAATACTAGGAGGCACTGTAGGCAGGGCCAAGCGTCTGGACTTTGGAATCAGAAAGACCTGTATAATTAGCTCTGTGACCTTGGGCAATTTACTAAAATTCTCTAAATCTTTGTTCCGTATTAGTAAAATGGAACTAATGATAGTTCCTACAACATAGGGTTGATGGGAGGATTAAATGAGAGAATGCAGGGTAAACACTTGGCACAGAGCCTGGCACATAAGAAGCACTCAGTGCTAGCTTTTAATAACAACACTAATATTCATAATTGGATTACCCCTCTTCTCTGGCTGGAAGGAGTTCCCAATCCATTGAGTTGGGATTGGGCAGAGAAAGGGGGAAAATGACCAGATTTTGAATTAGTTGTAAGTAAATGAAGACCAAAAATGCCACTTAGGTCTATCAGAACTAGAATGGAATTTAGAGATCATCTGATAGGAAACTGATTGCTGCCCAACTTTTAACAAATACCCAGTTGGAAGAAGCAATATTTACAGAAGTTTTTGGAAGGACATGCTGTCTACCTGTTCCTCTGGCCATTCCTGGTTTTATCCTTGGGTTAAACTAGGCCAGCTGAAAGCTGCATGCTTGGGCTGTATTATCTCAACCCTTCCAGAATGGTTTTCACTGAGATAAGCTCCTGTGTCCTGCCCTTTGCTTTCATGGAGAGGCACTGTCAGAAAAGGCTTTATGTAACTTGCTACTGTATTTCTTATACAGATTTATATTGTTGAAGATTTTAAGTACAACCTCAGTATCCACTTTAAGAAATTCATGGGAGAAATTTCTTTCAGAACTGAGTGTCAGGAAAAGCGTTGTTTCTCTGGTGGAACTGGTATGCTTTTTTCTTTGTGAACAATTGGAAATTTATGACTGATCATATTTCCCTTTTTGCATTGGCTGCCAGGGAGCACAGAGCCAAATTTGTGGCTTAATTTTAGTAACTGCCTAGGGCCCTGCATGCTAATTTTTTCCAGTGTTAACCTTATGATTTTTATCCTCTAATTTTTTGTTTATCCTCTAACCTTTTATTCCTGTAATTTTAAGTTAATAATTTTCTATTAATTAGATATATGTACAATTGGGGTATTAAAGTCCATTTTAGGTTACATTTTAGAGAGATAAACATTGAGGCTGAAATAGGCAAAAGGGACTTCCTTAATACACCACTAATTAGGGCAAAGGAGACTATAAACCATATTCTTTGATTCTCAGGTCAAGGGCTCTTTCTACTCCTGTATATTCTAGAAAAATACCAACATCTGAGGTAAACTCTAAATAGCCCATAATGGCCCAATACTAGGCAAAGAAGAGAGTGCTGCCTGCGTGGTGCCACGTTGCAACCCACACTCCTATTTCCTGGCTGAGCCGGCAACACTTGTGCCCTCGCCCCATCAGTGACAGAGCAGTCAAAAACATCACCCCTCCCCCGTAGTCCTGAGAATGTAGTGTGTCCAGACTTTAGTGGCCTTGACCTGAAACTAGATTGCTGGGCAGGGATGGGTTACCCAATGAGCAAGGTACGCACGGGCTTACTGGTGTTTACCTACTAATCTGTAGTTCACAGTTTCACCTGTTTTTCATCTTCAAAGGCATGGTGAAACCTATGTGGAATTGTATACTACAGATTAGTAAGTAAACACAATTAACCTCATGTATACCTTGCTTACTGGTTAATCTGCTGCTGTTGCCAGGTCAGAGTGAAATTAGCTTCTAGTGCCTGGAGTTCCCTTGTCTTGCCAGGCAAGGGTGGCCTGACATCCATATGGCAAATGGTGCTGTGGAGGCTCAAACAAGGTCTTCCAGGTGTGAACAGTGGCTGAGTTTGGTTGTATTGAAGATAGTGGACTTACTTTGTTTTATCTGACATCAGATTAATTAAATTAAGGCAATATTGACCATCCTGATAATTTATTTTGTTTTCTCAAGGAGCTCTGGTTAGGAGTACCTGGAGCGAGGGAGCACAGGCTTGGAGCAAACATTCCTGTTTTGAGCTAGAGAAGAGGAACCTCTGGCCTGGGGCTACAACTCAACCTTGGCTTTGTTTTACTTTCGGGTAATAATCATTCAACAACAGATAGCAGGGCCTTTGGAAGGTACAGATGAGTTAAGATACAGACCCTGCCCCTAAGAGTTCGAATAGAAGTGATAAAGGCCTATGTGTAAATAACCAGAGGACTAGGTAGAAAGAGTTTGGAGTCATTACCAAATCAAAACCAGACCAAACCCGTCCATCATCTAGTAGATTCAGACTCATAGCTACCCTATAGGACAGTAGAACTGCCCCACAGGGTTTCCAAGGAGCTGGTAGATTAGAACTGCTGATCTTTTGGTTAGCAGAGGCACCAAAAGAAGGTGGGTTTTTTTGAGACTGGAGGTGAGGAGGGTTTAAATGTGCAGAAACTGGTAGATGGAGAGGGTAATTCAGGGGAAAAGGTGCAAAGGCACAGAGGCATGTACGTAAGAGGGGATGGTGTGGCGAATGCTCAGTAGGCACGTAAAAGATGGGGAGGAGAATACTGAGACTGTTTGGGCCACCATTGCTGCAGTTAAGAGCAACTCCATGGGTGTGGACTGTCACCTCCATTCAGAGTAGAAATTTTAAAGATTAAGAGCTGTGAACAATAGCTAACTGGCACGGACAATAAACCAAACCAAACTCATTGCGATGGAGTTGATTTTGACTCATAGCAATCCTAGAGGACAGTAGAACTGCCCCATAGGGTTTCCGAGAAGTGGCTGGTAGATTCAAACTGCCACCTTTTTGATTAGCAGCCAAGTTCTTAACCACTGTGCCTCCAGGGCTCCACCATGGATAATAATAAAAAAAAGAAACCCAAACCTAGTGCTGTTGAGTCGACTCCGACCCATAGTGACCATATAGGACAGAGTAGAACTGACCCATCGAGTTTACAAGGAGCGCCTGGCGGATTTGAACTGCCGACCCTTTGGTTCACAGCCGTGGCACTTAACCACTACACCACCAGGGTTTCCCCATGGATAATAGGTTTCCCTATGGATAATAGTGAGACTATTCCCACTGATCCCCAAATTTGGTTTCCGTAGAATTTCTCAGTCCCATCAAAGGCCTATAAAACCAGAATCTTCAGGATGTGAAATCCATAATAAAAATAAGCAAACAGCAACCAAAAAAATGTTTTCTCTAGGTTTTTCAAATGTAGCCAATTGCACACGTCTGAAGTTGGGAACCCAACTTTGGTGGTTTATCTCCCTGGCAGAAACCAAATTACTAAGCATCCTCCTTTGGTCTCCCTTCCCTTTGCTCTCTCCTTTTTTGCCTCTTTCTTTTCTTTTTGTTCGTGTCTCTCCTGTACATATCATCTATTATATGTCTCTTATTACCAATTTGGTCTTCATTGGGCATCCCTCCCTAAGTTGATATGCCACCAAATGGACCATAAGGTAGAAATGAATTCTTTCAGTATTTGCTGTATTAATAGAATAAACATGTATATTGTATTTCTTTAAGAGCAACATCTAAATTAAGTAGCCTTAATTAGTTTTGCTTGTTGTTATTGTTGTTAGGTGCCATCGAATTGGAAGTTTGCTTACATGGCTCTTAATTTGATTCCTTTAGGAAAAAAAGTATCCCCACGTTTGACTATAGCCTTAAAGCTAAATAGCAGGAAGGTATAATAAGAACTGAAAAATATCTCTTGGTGTGTGTCAAATTTCCAGTTGTCCCACCTTCTGGGTAAGGTTATTCTCTCTCCTCATTTCTTTTCTCCTGTTTCTTCAATTTAAGGCTGAAGCATTGAGCCCACCCTGACATCTTTGTTTTGCACTGTAATTAGTTGACATAACCTCTTCCTCTAAATGACTCAACAGTATCGGGTTTAGCCTCTTCCTCTGGGAGCCATTCTGCCTGAAGCCCTGGAGGGCTCAGACTTCTTTTTGACTTGAAGAATCCACTTGGGGTGGGGGACATGATTCAAATTCTGATCCTGGTCCTTTCTAGCAGAGTGACCTTGGGCAAATTGCTGAACCTCTCAAGCTTTTCTTTCCTCATCTGGAAAATAGGAATAATCATACTCTAATGCCTGCCTCCCTAGGTTTTTGTGAAGATTAATTGAAATAATGCATATCAAGTACCTGGCCTTTTGCCCAGCCCAAAATAGAGAATCGTAGAGTCCTGGACATCCAACCATTTCAGGAGGTAGTGTATGATCAAGAACCAGTGGTACTGAAAGAAGTCCAAGCTGCACTGAAGGCATTGGGGAAAAACAAGGCTCCAGGTATTGACAAAATACCAACTGAGATGTTCCAACAAATGGACGCAACACTGGAAGCATTCACTTGTCTATGCCAGGAAATATGGAAGACAGCTACGTGACCAACTGACTGAAAGAGATCCATATTTGTGCCCATTGCAAAGAAAGGTGACCCAACAGAATGCGAAAATTATCGAACAATATCGTTAATATCACATAGAAGTAAAATTTTGCTGGAGGTAATTCAAGAGTGGTTGCAGCAGTACATCAACAGAGAGCTGTCAGAAATTCTAGTCGGAATCAGAAGAGCACATGGAATGAGGGATATTATTGCTGATGTCAGATGAATCTTGGCGGAAAGAGAATACTAGAAAAATGTTTACCTGTGTTTTATTGACAGCAAAAGCATTCATCTGTGTGGATCATAAGAAATTGTGGATAGGATAGTGAAGAATAGGAATTGCAAAACATTTACTTGTGCTCATGTGGAACCTGTACATAGACCAAGAAGCAGTTGTTTGAACAGAACAAAGGGATATTGCAGTGTTTTAAAATCAGGAAAGGTGTGCATCAGGGTTGTATCCTTTCAACATACTTATTCAATCTATATGCTGAGCGAATAATCTGAGAAGCTGGACTAAATGAAAAAGAACGTGGCATCAGGACTGGAGGAAGACTTATTAACAACCTGCAGTATGCAAATGACACAGCTTTGCTTGCTGAAAGTAAAGAGGACTTGAAGCACTTACTGATGAAGATCAGAGACCACAGCCTTCAGTATGTATTACACCTCAACATAAAACAAAAATCCTTGAAACTGGACCAATAAGCAACATCATGATAAATGGAGGAAATATTGAAGTTGTCAGGATTTAATTTTACTTGGATGCACAATCAACACTCATTGAAGCAGCAGTCAAGAAATCAAGTGATGTATTGCATTGGGCAAGTCTGATGCAAAAGACCTCTTTAAAGTGTTCGAAAGCAAAGATATCACCCTGAGGATTAAGGTGCACCCAACCCAAGCCATGGTACTTTCGGTCACCTCATATGCATGCTAAAGCTGGACAATGAATAAGGAAGACCGAAGAAGAATTGATGCCTTTGAATTATGGTGTTGCTGAAGAATATTGAATATACCATGGACTGCCAAAAAAACAAACAAATCTGTCTTGGAAGAAGTACAGTCAGAATGCTCCTTAGAAGTGAGGATGGTGAGACTTCGTCTCATGTACTTTGGACATGTTATGTTGAGGGACCAATCCCTGGAGAAGGACATCATGCTTGGTAAAGTAGAGGGACATAAAAAAAAAAAAAAAAACAAAGACCCTCAATAAGGTGGATTGACACAGTGGCTGCAACGATGGGGTCAAGCACAGCAATAATTGTGAGGATGGAGCAGGACCGGGCAGTGTCTTGTTCTGTTGTACGTAGGGTTGCTGTGAGTCGGAACCAACTCAACAGCACCTAACAACAGCAGTCCTTGAGGTTGGTGGTTCAGACCCACCCTACTGCTTCATGGGAGAAAGACCTGGTGATCTGTTCCCGTGAAGATTACAGCATAGAAAACCCTATGGGGCCAGCTCTACTGTGTTGCATGGGGTTGCTGTGAGTCAGAATCGACTTGTTGGCACCCAACAACAACAGAGTCCTGGAGGCTTATTTGCAGTTGCTCCAGCGCCTCAGATGACTCCCCGCTGCCCCTTCCCTTACCTCCCACCTCCCTTCAGAACACTTACTGAGCTCTTTACTGCATGCCAGGCTCTGGGCCAGGTATAAGGGGTGATTAACCAGAAATGGTCTCTGGCCAGGAATGGCTCACAATCTAGTGGGAAGACTGAACCATGAACAACTAACATTATGAAAGTTTCTGAAATTATATGAAAAAGCTGCCCTGGCAATGTGCATGTCTCCCTTTCATGTGCCAGGCGTATTAAAATCTATCTGCCCTTCTCATACAGAGAAGAAATCCAGAAATGTGCTGTAGATTCACTTCAGATTCTCCCCACCCCACCCTCTTTCCTTGCCTCTCTCCTTCAGTAAATGACACCTCTAGATGACAGTTTAATAATTCCTAGATCAAAACACATCCATCTTTGGGCTGGTGGTAGCTGGGACTTTAGACATACAGGCATTTTTTTGAAAGTGCCTGTCTCCTTTATTGTGCTTGAGTTTTAAGTTCAATTTCCAAATTCCAATTGTGGAAAGGCAGGGAGCCCAGGCACAGATGTCAGAGTCTAGAGTTTGGGATTTATTTGAATTGGGAGATTAAAGTGAGAAAGCCAAAGGCATGCTGACAGCTGAATCACAGAATTGTATTGGCAGATTTGGGATGCATGGTTTGTAACGAATTGGGGCCCCAGCTGTGCCTTGGGGGACTAGCAGTTAAAGAGACATCAAGGTCACATAATGCCTGTAGTCTAAAGGACTCATTCTTTTATTCAGCAGATGTTCAAGTGTGGGAGATACGTGACAATCAAATAATCACCCTAATAGAAGTAAAACTGTAACTGTGATAAGTGCTGCTCTGCAAGTGGGGAGTATGGGAATCGGGGCAAGTTCCCTGGTGAAGTAACCTGTGAAGATTGGTGGCATCTCTTACCATTTTTTTTTTGGAAGCTTCATCTAAATTTTTATTAATGTGAGTTTTTAAAAACAAGCATCCATACTGGTGTGGAAGGGAGAGAAGGGAGAAGGGGAGGGCAGAGGAGAAGGGAGGAATTCTGCTTTATTGGTAATGAACTCCAGGTTCATCCCATCGTGAATTTCATAGTTGTCCAGGCACATGTGGTCCTTAAAATTGTGCACCCTTCTTTCAGGGCAGTCTTGTTCCAATGGGTGCCAGTTTGGGCTGCAGTCAGCTTCTTAAAGGTCCCCAGTGGGGTCATCAGTGTTGTATTTAACATGGATCTTCTTCCCCAGATGGTCATTGCAAACCACCACATCATCCTGGCTGGAGCGAAGTCACTTCCTCCTAGATTGAACACTGAGCCCTGCTGCCCCTTACCCTGTTTTCTAAGACCTTTTTTTTCCCTTGATAGATCTTCCAAATGGCTGTTTTTCAAAGTAGTTAAAGTATAGCCCTGTCTGGAAGTAGGGTAATAGACCGGATTCCTCTTTGGGCCCCAGATCATGGGAAAAATGTATTTGTTTTGTTTTAACCAGGATTATCTTCTGAGCATGGTCAAATACAAAGGCCAGGACTGATGTTGAAGGATGGCATTCTCTGGGGGGTGAGGGAAAAGGGCAGATTTGGCCCTCTTTTCACACGTGCAGTAGGGGCGGAGTTGAAGCATCCTTTCCCTCTGAACCTGAGCCAACTCTGACACTTCACTTTTCTCTGATTCAGTAGCAGCTCAGACTGCCCTGGGGGTTCTGTGGGGACCACCCTGGAGAAGGTGCCTGGGAGGGGGAAGGCTGAGGGCTTTTCTCTGGGGTCCAATGTCACTGCCAGCCTGGGAGAGTCCCTTGAGAAGCCAACCTAGGGGGCTGCAGAGATGGTGAGAAGGGCCAGGGAGGCGCAGAATGGGAAATATTTCTGCTCTCAGACAGCAGATGAGTAAAACCATCAGAGGATTGTGTGGTGTGGCTTATTGAAGACATGACTCCACAGTACTGAGTTTCAGACTCCATTTGCCAGCCCAGGTGCACTGGCATCACAAAATTTTGCTAGCTTTTTAACTTCATGGAGCACTGATGGTGTGTCAGTCCCGTGTAATAACCAGAGTTAGATAATTTAAAGGCACTGGACAAAAAGTAAGTAAGTAAAGACATTTAAAAATTACCAACTTTACAGGGCAGGACAGTTTCACTGATGGCCACTCATTTTAGTCAATAAACATTTTATTAAGACTCTCCAATGTGCTGGACACTGTGCAAGTCTTGGGGGAAACAAGTAAGATTGGACCTCTGACTTCATGAAGTTCCCAGTCTGAACAGTGTGATCAAATGGCATTCCAGAGAAAAATGCAGAATTCCTTGTGTGCTGGGGCCCTCGTTCTGCCTTGGGTCTTATTTGAGCTTGGTATCTTTAAGAAGAGTAGGTATTCACCAGACTCCTGGGTGGTGCAAACGGTTAATGTGCTTGGCTGCTAACTTAAACGTTGGAGGTTCAGGTCACCGAGAGGCACCTCAGAAGAAATGTCTGGCAATCTACTTCCAGAAAATCAGCCAGTGAAAACGTTAGACCAGCTCTACTCTCACACACATGGGGTCAACCCAAAAGCAACTGGTTAGTTAGGCATTTATCAGGCAGAGAAGATAAAGGCATTTCAGGTAACTGAAACAGCTTGAGAGAAGGCACAGTGTATGAAAGAGCTTGATCTGTTGGGGAAACAGAGGTTTGGGGTGGGTTGGGGAGGTGGTAAGAGATGAAAAGAATTGAGCCCAGGCTCCTTGTATACCACTTGAGTGGTTGGACCATGTGCTATAGACTGCTAGGAAACCACTGAAGGTTTTGAAACATGAGAGAGATGTGATCAGATTGTGTTTTATAAATAGAATTCTAGAATGAGCTAGGGAGAGAAAGGCCTAAGTCAGGAAGACCTGTTAGAAGGCTACTGTAAAATGATAGAGAAGGTGGGGCTTTTACAGTGGGGCTGGTGGTGGCTGGGATGGTGTCCAGAGAGTGGATTTATGAGACAGAACCGACCATCTAGAGGACAGATGAAGTATGAGATAAAGGGAAGGAGAGAGTGAAGGACGTTTTCTGCTTGGGCAACTGAATGTTCAGGAGGAAGTGACAGAATTGGGGTGAAGGTGATGGGAGTCAAGGGGATGGGAGAAGATGGTGTTGTCTTCGGACGTGTTTAGTTTGAAATGCCTTCATAGGAGCTAGATAGAGATGTGCGTGAGAAAGGGGTCTAGGGTTCAGGACTGGGAGGCAGAAGTTTAGAAGAATTGAGAGGATGTGAAGAAGAGGCCCAGGGAAGCAGGCAGTTGAAGACATGTTGTGGAAGCAACACAAAAGGAGGAGGATGGAGGAAGAGCAGGTGGTGAATTGAGGCTTAGTCAGAAAGGTAGAAAAACCTGAAGAGGTAAGGTGAGGCCCACAAAAAAATTTTCAGGGAAAAGCAGCCCAGCAGAGTCAAATGCAGCACCAAGGCTGAATGTTATTGTGTGCTGTTGAGTTAATTCCACCTCGTGGTGACCCGATGTGTCAGGGCAGAACTGTCCCATGGGTTTTCCAGGCTATAGTCTATGGGAGAAGATTACCAGGTCTTTTCTTCTGCAGAGTGCTTGGTGGGTTCACACCACCAACCTTTAGGTTAGCAGCTGAGCGCTTAACCGTTGTGCCATCAGGGCTCCTTTTAGGCCGAATAATGTTAGCATTCAAAAGTATTAGTATTTGGACTTGGCATGTTGGAGGCTTCCCACATTTTTGTTACTCAAAAGCCTGGTTGTGATAAATGATATTCATGGAGCATTGCTAGAAGGTTCCGTAGCTCCTTCATTCCTCTGGAGAGTCTATATATTTTTTTTTTATCAGTGGATCCAACCAGACCATCAGAAATTCATGTTGTTGGACTGTCCTGATTTGGCCCCCTGTAGACTCCCTTTTACAGAATTGCACTTGGTTGGTTATGCTGTCTGTTTTCATGGAGGGACACTCTAAGAAACCACCTTGAAAGAGGGTACTTGGCAGGAACTGGTGGAGTGTGCTGGGGATCTTGTCCACTGGATGGCTCTTTGTTTGCTCCACCACATTCCACAGGAGAAATCTCTCTTAGAAAACCTGTGTCCTGAGCAACCAAGAGGAAACCCTGGTGGCATAGTGGTTAAGAGCTATGGCTTCTAACCAAGAGGTCGGCAGTTTGAATCCACCAGGCACTCCTTGGAAACTCTATGGGGGCAATTCTACTCTGTCCTATGGGGTCGCTGTGAGTCGGAATCAATAGACGGCAAAGGGTATGGAGCAACCAAGATGTTTTTTATTTATTTATTTTTTAAATTGTATTGTGCTTTAGGTGAAAGTTTGCAGCTCCAGTTAGTTTCTCATTAAAAAAATGATATGTATCAGTTTTTGTGATATCAGTTGCAATCCCCACAATGTGACTGCACTCTCCCTCTTTCCACCTCGACTTCCCCTATGTTGTGTGTTGTCTTTCCCTTCACCAAAGTTGACACTTGTCTACTCTGTAGTTAGAGATTTGCCCTCCTCATCCCTCTCTACCCTGGTAACTATCAAAGAATGTTTTTTTCTGTGTGTAAACCTTTTTGTGAGTTTTTGTAATAGCAGTCTCATACAATATTTGTCCTTTTGTGACAGATCTATTTCACTTAGCATAATGCCCTCCAGATTCATCCATGTTGTGAGATGTTTCCTGGATTCATCATTGTTCTTTATTGTTGTGTAATCTGTTGTGTGTATGTACCATAATTTGTTTATCCATTTATCTGGTCATGGGCACTTAGGTTGTTTCCATCTTTTTGCTATTATAAATAGTGCTGCAGTGAACATGGGTGTGCATATGTCTATCCATGTGACAGCTCTTACTTCTCTAGGACATATTCCTAGCTTTTTAAGGAGGCACCATATTGTTTTCCATAGTGGTTGTACCATTTTACATTCCCACCAGCAGTGCATAAGAGTTCCAATCTGTCCGCAACCTCTCCAACATTTATTATTTTCTGTTATTTTTAAATTAGTGCAAGTATTGCCGGGGTGAGATGGCGTCTCATTGTAGTTTTGATTTGCATTTCTCTAAGGACCGATGATCACAAGCATTTCTTCATGTGTCTACTAGCTGCCTGAATGTCTTCTTTGGTCAAGTGTCTGTTCATATCCTTTGCCCATTTTTAATTGGATTATTTGTTTTTTCGTTGTTGAGATGTTGAAAGAAGTATTTTGCAGATTTTAGAGAAGATGTTTTTATGGGAAATATCAGCCTTATAACTGCTGATGTTCGCCCCACCCCTGGTTACTAGGGAGCCGAAAGCCAAATTTGCATCACTGATTATTTAGCAGAAGGCGTTGGTGATTCAATGGTAAAACTTTGCCTTTCATGCGGGAGACCAGGGTTCAATTCCCAGCCAGTGCACCTCGTGCATCCACTACCTGTCTGTTAGTGGAGGTTTGCATGTCGCTATGATGCTGAACAGGTTTCAACCGAGCTTCCAGACTAGGACAAACTAGGAAGAAAGGATTGGTGATCTACTTCCAAAAATCAGCCAGTGAAAACTCTGTGGATCCCAATGGTCTGATCTGCAGCTGATCATGGAGGTGGCACAGGTATCAAACAGTGTTTTATTGTGTATGGGTCATGCCAACTCAGCAGCAGCTAACCACACCAACAATTATTTAGCGGTTGAGCAGCATGCATTTCTGTGTCCTGACTTCCCTTTTGTTCTTACTTTAATTACCCTACTCTAATTTCTTAATCTATTTTTAATCTTATTGTATGTGGTTTTTGTAAGCCAATCTTAAATCCTTTTTGGAGCTGAGAGTCTTATAAGGAAAGAAGGAAGCTATTGATAAACTTTAGCAAGTATCCTTAGTAATTTATCTTCAGATAGTTTGGTTTCTTTATATTATTTGTGATTGAAATTGTAGAAAAAAAAAAAAAAACTGAAGTAATATCTGAACCCCTGATAGCCAGTGGGCCACAGCTACTTACATGTAAGTTTCAGGATATTCAAGGGGAACTGCCTTTTGTCTATGCAGATGTTCTAACAGATGGAAGCTCACAAGGGCCTCCCCAGGCAAAGTGCTGAACTCAGGGCTATGTGGTAAATACGTTGCCCTGCTAACAGATGTTGCAAAGGGTCCATCCAGCAGCAGTCTCTGAGTGGGCTGTTTGTGCGGCTAGCGTGTTCTCTGACCTCACTGAAATAAAAGTCTTAACAGAATGAAGGTTGGTAGATGAATGCTCTGCTCTGCAGGGGATTCAGTTGGCAGAGACAGTACTACAACATGGAATCGGGACTTAAGAGCTGAAGGAACCCTCGGGATCATGTAGGATTATCATTTGATGGATAATCCTCCTGAAATCAAAACTAGGCCCCTGTTTTTTTGTGTCCAGGGTAGAGATGAGTGGTTGGTTTTGTTTACGAAGGAAAGTGTCTTCTTGAATATCCAGGCTGGTTTTTATTACCAACTGGATTGATTTGAAATGCCACTTGGGTCCAGTGCTTTATAAGGGGTAACATAAAATAATGACAGGGATTTTCCTGTGTGCGTTCCACATCAGCCCAATGGCGGTTTTAATAGGGGCATTTCAGTCAAGTTTTATGCAGTGGCCCCATCACTAGGTTTAGCGGAGTCACTACAGACCCACAGAGGGGACTTTTCCAGTGCACTAAGTGATGGAGTGGTCTGTTTGGGGTGACATAGCAATAATGTCAGGTCCCCAGCTAAGCCACAAAAACCTGCTTAAACCACAGTGTACCTTTAAGTGGATTAGTGTAGGGCCTAACCCCCTAACCACCATGAGTCAACCTGGGAGGTAGAAGCACTGCTTGTTTTGGTCTTGTGAATAGGAACAGTTCCCTGCGCTTTCTCTCCCTTGCTGGTAATGATTATAGCTGATTAAGGTTATTGAGTACCAACCACCTGCCAGGTGCTGTGCTGAGCATTTCGCTTGCATTGTCTCACGTGCTTTTTTTTCTCATATATGAGGTAGGCACTGATGTTATCCACATCTTCTAGGTAACTTGTCCATGGTCATGCAGCTGGTGAGAAGAAGAACCAGAACTTGAACCCAGATCCACCTGCCTCTAGAGCCTTCACTCCTAACCATTGGACAACACTGCCATGTACTTCTCTCATGTAGCAGGCCAGGGCAACTGGATCTCTCTCTGCTGTTTGGTCTGGCTTCAGGATTCTGGTGAGATTAGGAATAGGGAAGGAAGGCCTACCATAGTCACTTCATCTCATTTTTTTTCTCCCTGAAGTGACTTGCCTGCTGCCTTTCCATTGCCACCACTTATTTATTGCTTCCAATCAGGCATCTCTTTCCTCACTCATGGGGGAGCAGGACATGGCTCCTCAGTCGAGTTGTACCCCTACCCTCCTGTCATTACAACTAGCATAAAGCCCTTTTCTGACTTTCTAAGAGTTTCTATAATAAATGAGAGAGAGAAAAAAAACTGAAAAAGTGGTTAAACCATTACTCTAGGAGCCCAGTATATATGTATTTTTAAGTTAGACCCAGTAAATTCACAGAATGGGCATGGTTGCCAAAGATAGACATTTGATTTATACCCAGGTTTATAGTCTAGAAGTACCCTGGTTTTCCTGGGCATCTCATCACAGAATCTGAGTGGAGGTTGCTGGGGATATGGGGGATTGGTTGGGACCTTGGGGCCCAGAATAACTTCGAGTCCTGCCTCATTACCTGGAGGGGGAAGGGAGGGGCTGCAGTCACATCTGCTATCCACCCAGGTAAGTGGACTGGTATAGTCTGTAGCCTAAGGAAGCAGAAAGAGTTCAATTCAATGTATGTGTTCAGCCTCTACTGTGTGCTTTGTGTGCTCTGTCGCTATGAGTCGGAGTCGACCTGATGGCAATGGATTGGTTTTGTTGTGCCCTGTGGCTTGGAGCCCTGGTGGTGTAGCGATTAAGAACTTGGCTGCTGACCAAAAGGTTGGCAGTTTGAATCCACCAGTTGGTCCTTGTAAACTCTATGGGGTAGTTCTGTGCTGTCCTGTAGGGTCACTATGAGTCTGAATCAACTCAATGGCAATGAGTTTGGTTTTTTTTTTTGTTTGTTTTATGGTGTTCTCTGTGCTGCTGAGTTCAGAGGGTACAAAAATGACTAAAATGTGGTCTCTGCTCTTGGAGCTTACAGTATAGTAAGGGGTACAGATTCAGAAAAGGACAGTTTTAATATAGGTTAAGTGTTAAGATAGACGTGAGGACAGAGGAGGGGCTACTAAGCCCAATGCTGAGGTGACAGTTGAGCCAAGTCATGATGGACAGGTGAGAGCCTGGTGAGAGTTGGGAAGAATGTGTCAGGCTGAGGGAATGGCATCAACAAAACCATGGAACCATGCAGTGCAAGCGTGGTATGTTAGGGGGAATTGCAAAGAGTTAAAGGAGTACCAGTAGTGCAACAGTTAAGAGCTTGGCTGCTAACCGGAAGGTTGGCGGTTGGAACCCACCAACTGCTCTGCAGGAGAAAGATGTGGCAATCTGCTTCCATAAAGATTACAGTGTTGGAAACCCTGTGGGGGTAGTTCTACTCTGTTCTGTAAGGGCTGCTATGAGTCGGAATTGACTCAGTGACACACAACAGCAACACAGCAGAAAGAATTTGGTCCAGGTTGCCAAATCCCAGGCACTGAGGAGAGTTCCTGACACATGGTAGACCTTTAAATGCTAATTGTATAAATGAAATATAGAGTATGAGATGGTGAAGGTGAGTCTGAAGCCATACATGAGAGTCAGTGGTAGGTGGGTGTCAGCAGTAGTATACACCTGGGATTCATTGTATGTTTCTGTGTGCCAGGCACTATGCTGAACATTTTATATGTATTAGCTTAGTTAATCATCACAAG
The DNA here is from genome assembly GCF_030014295.1 of Loxodonta africana. Classification (NCBI taxonomy): domain Eukaryota; kingdom Metazoa; phylum Chordata; class Mammalia; order Proboscidea; family Elephantidae; genus Loxodonta; species Loxodonta africana. The sequence goes on from NC_087359.1 coordinate 48,450,577, forward strand.
AATGCTATAAGATAGATATTATTATTATTATCCCTATTTTTTTTTTTTTTATGAGGAAAGTGAGGCCCAGACGGGTTAAGTAACTTGTCCAAGGTCACATACCTAGTAAATGATAGAGCTGGAATTTGAATGCCAAGAGTCTGGTTCCAGAACTGGAATTTGAATGCCAAGAGTCTGGTTCCAGAACCTGAAATGCAAGGGATTGATTTAAGGGGGGAAAGAGGCTCAGGGGTCTTCCAGGGCTGTGTAAGTCAGCCCTTGTGTTCCTTGCAGTGCCTTAAGGCCTGTGGAAGCATGGCCTCTGGGGAAACCACCTTGTAGAAGGACCTCAATACCAAATGAACATTCCTGTGGTTCCTCCAGTGTCATCACTGCCTTGTCTTACCTTGAAGAGAGTTCTAGGTTTGGAGAGAAATGCCAGGAGTGCCATCTCATGGGGGTGCTTGAAGACAAGTTCAGCCAACCGCCAGTCAACCAGTTGCTGTTGAGTTGACTTGGACTCACAGCGAAACCATGTGTGTCAGAGTAGAACTGCTCTGTAGGGCTTTAAATGGCCTATTTTTCAGAAGTAGATAGCAGGCCTTTCTTCCAAGGTACCTCTGGATGGACTCAAACCTCCAACCTGTCAGTTAAGAGCCAACTCAGAAACTCTAAAGACAGGTTAGATGGTCCTAGTAGAAGGGGCAGGCCACCCATCCTTCTAGGAGGAATCTGCTTACACATAAGCATCAGGTTCAGCTTGAATAGGAAAAGATGTTCTCAAAGGACCTCAAACTCTATGTCTGTCTGTGGACTCTCGGTCCTCCTTTTTCTTTTTTTAAAGCAGTAACACAAAGTACCATCTCCTCTCTTTTTTCCCCCACTGACCGCTAAAAATAATAATAGCTACAGTTTTGCTGCATATTATTTGCCGGGCACTGTGTATGCACTTACATCATCTCACCTAATCCTCACAGCCCTATATAAATTGATATTATTAGAAATGGGAAAGAAAGCTGAGGGTCAGAGTGGTTGCATCAACTTGCCGAAAGTCACCCAGCCAGAAAGGAGTAGACCTGGTTTATGTGATTCCAGAGCCCACTTCTTTTTCAGTCATTCTTCGCCTACCCTCCACCAAAGCATCCCATGCAAACAACAACACAGAGGCACACCTTAGGGTTGGTTAGTCCTGTGGCTGATGATGGTGTTACTTCCTTTATTGAGTCTCACCTTCTTGAGCCAGCTTCTGTGGCTCTGAGTGTGCTGGTACAGTCTTGTTTCCCACATCATACATCGGGTTCTTCTATGGGTTACTTTCATAGGTTACCTGAAGAATCTGTACCTTCTGTCCCCCTTCCAGGTGACACTCAGAAGGTTCTGTCTTGAGTTCCAGCTACAGTTAGGGCTTTTTATGGACAAGGCCTGTCTGTCTGATGGGCCAGCAAGGTTTGGCATGATCTGCTGAATAGTGGGTTCCCAAGGTGGTGTAGCTAGGATCTTTATTTCTAATCATATTTCACATCTATTCTTTTACATGCTGATCAGCGTGAGCCAGCTGGGGTGGTGGCAGATCTTGCTTTAATTTTCACTGTGATTGACTATGACTTAGAATGCTGCCAGATTGTACCTGTGCCCTGCGGCTTTTAAATAAGGAGTTCATTTGATTATTGTTGGAAATAAATTTGGACTTCACAATATGTTCAATGAATTGGACTCATGCAGCCTGTGGCCCCATTAGCGGGTACCATTGTCCAATAATTAAAATGCTGTGGTGCGTTCTGAAGCCCTTCTTATTGTCCACGTTTTTAAAAAATCTTCCTTCCTAAAACTCAGGAAAGCTTTAATTTTCTTTTAAGAGGGAAGAAGACAGTACTAGGTAATTAATTTTCAGGTCACAGCTCTCTTTTTTCCTCCCATTTAGCCTCCTCTCTTCTTTTCTTCTGGAAATCCTGGTGGCACAGTGGTTAAGAGCTATGGCTGCTCACCAAAAGGCCCGCTGTTCGAATCCACCGGGCGCTCCTTGGAAACCATAGGGCAGTTCTACTCTGTTCCATAGGGTCGATATGAGTCACTATCAACCCGATGGCAATGGGTTTGGTTTTTTTTGGTTTTCTCCTTTCTCCTCAGCCATGCAGGCCTTCTCTTGATCCTGCACCGCCTTTCTTTCTGCTTACCCTTTCTCATTCTTTCTAGTTTGCCCCAGGCCAGTTGGAAAAGATTCATATTTGAGCAAGCCACATTTCCTTTTCTTCTTTTTTTTTGAGGAAAGGAGTCACTTCTTTCAGATGCCTGTGAACTTGTTATATTAAAGAGCCAGAGGAGCAGAGTGACGCTTCAGCAGCAAAATCTAAGTCTGTTGTCTGGGCTCTCCAGGGCTTTTTCTAGCACCAGGCAGCTTGAGGACACTGCTGTGGGCGCTTATGTGGTGGATTTTAATTGTCCTTTTTTTTTTTTTTTTCTAAGTTCAGAGCTGTAGTAAGGACTGAATGTGTATGCATAAATGCTTATCCTTCAGAAGGTACAGAGAAGATAGTCTTGAATAAGTTTTGGGATTTGGATTTGAAGCTGAGCATAACCAGAAACTCCTGCCTGTGAACTTTTTATTTTTTTGGTTTCCTACAAAGAGAAGTGAGAGAAGAAACAATTCTACTCCAGGGAAATGCATAATTTAGAAGCCGTCTGCATGTATAAGAAAACAGACTCTGTGGCTGCTGGATAAACACAGACTGCAGCCAGGTCTCCTTGTTTCCTTTCCTTCCTCAGTGTTTGTGTAAGACGGATGGGTCCAGCGCTCCTCATGCTCCCCACTGGGCAGCTAAGGCCGTGGACTTCAGAAGCCTCTGGCCTGGGGGAAGCCTCCCACTAGCTTTCCCCTGACTGTCTTTTCTATTCCTTACACTAACACCATTTCTTTATTTCCTCGAAATGCTGTCCTTGCTGAGAATGGAACAGGAGTATTAAAGCTTGAGCAGATTTCAGGAAGCCCTAAGTGGGGTACTTGGCTCTTTCTACTACCTGTAACACTTCAACACCCAACAGCATTGGTCCACTATGATTTATTATTATTATTTTTTAAAGTAATTTCATTATTTGTTGTTGCTTTTGAAAATATCCACTGTAGACTTTTGGTCTGTCCATTCAAGTTACCTGCTACCCAGAATATGCCCAGGTGTGATGAAGGGGCTTTGGATCCAAGGGTTTACATATTTCCTTCCCATTGCCTGCTATGGCCAGGCACATCCCTGAGGCAAAGCTGGGGGAACTATTTCCCACTTACATGTCCTCCGAGTACACCTATAATGTTCACTTTAACCTGATGTTTCATCTTTAAAAATAGTGGCAGGAGACTGAATAGGGAACGTGCCTGGGTCCCCAGAGGTCAGAATCCCTTCAATAGTTAAACATCTCATGTATTATTGGTCACCCTGAATGTGGGATCTGCTTGGCTGAGGGCTGTGGAGGGGAAATGCTATCAAGCGGTAATGTTCAATGTTATCTTTCAGCCTAATGCCAGCCAGTGGTGGTGTTGGCCACTCAGGAAGATGTACGGAGTCCCAGGGGTATGGTGGCCTTCAGTGGCCACTGTGGTGTGAAGCTGTCAAGGAAGAGGGCAGCTTCCCTTTGGAAGATTTGATACCAATGAGGTTTAGGGGGAAAAGAGGACTGTGATTTGCGGGCTTTCTCTAAACATCCAGATGGATCCCAGACATAATCAGCAAGGAAGATATTTTGTTTGTCTTCCTCCCCCATCTCTCAAAATAATTTTATCTTCAAAGTGTGATGCAGGTGTTAATTAACATTCACTGTTCTCCTGGGAGGTAGGCAAGTGGGAACATTCACCCCCATTAGTGAAGCCCAGGGAATGGACAGGTTGCGAAGCCTCAGGGAGGTGAACCACAGAGAAGCAGAGTGAGTCTAGCAGGTTTAGGTCTCATGGCTTTGCCCTCAGACCTTTACCTGGAGGTCACTTGGTTGCCCTGGGAGCCACCGTGCTTTCTCAGTGTTCTTAGTTCCCAAAATAATAAAAGAAGCCGTGGCTATCGTAGGAGAGATGTTTAGTACTGTGAGCTGTGTATGACGAGTCTGAGGGTTGGGGAGAGATTCCGATAAAATTTACTGCCTCAGGTGGAGAAGTCTGATTATGCCATTGATGTCATTCATTTACTTGCTTTTAAAAAGAAAAAATGTCCTGGGCATCTTCTGGGCAAGGAACTGCAAAGAAAGTCACTTCTTCCGAAAGCTGGTTAGCCACGAGGAACCCTGCTGGTATGGAAGTTGACTCTTTGTATACCATGCTCAATCCTTAAGCTAAGGATGGTATGAGGTTCATTGCCTCTGCAGTTCATGGTTTCAAGTGTTGGGAGGACTCCTGGCATCTGGAAACGGATGAGAAATCCGTATGTGACTGTTGGATTTAGTGAACTGCTAGAGGCTGAGTGTCTTCTTTTCCTCTAGCCATTCGTCTTGGTTGGCACAGGAGAGGAAAGGCTTTAGGAGCCCTCCCCTGGGGGCTGTGGGCAGCACATTTTTCAAGGGCTTTTTCTATGGCTTCCTAGGAATGGTGATGATGCCAGTGTGCTGGATGTCTGTGGTGGGTGCCCAGGGTAACTGCTGAAAGTGCTAAATTGATACTGAACCTCCAGCTCTAGAGAAAGCAACAATACTGAGTTCCTGAATGGTTTTCTTCTCACTCATTGGTCATCTTGGGCACAGTACAAGAAAGAGAGAAGGGAGTCCTTTTGCCCTGTAAGTGTTGCCCTTTCTGGGTGGCAGCTGAGCTCTACTTACTTTGTTAGAAGCCTTGTTCCAGCAGCTAATGATATTCCCTTTTCCTTGGCAATGCAGGCAGCTGAGAACCAGCCCTAGACCTCTGTGTAAAGGTCCTTCCTCTGAAGACATCACCAGTGTGTGGAGCCTGCCCCACACCCACCCCCTGCCAAACCACGGCCTTTACCTGTGTCTTCCGGTGTTTCCCGTGCGACCCGTCCTGTGGGAGTGCCTCGTGGGCCACCCCAGAGTTCACCCCACACTCAGCAGCACCAATGGTGAAGATGACAAGATCCAAGACTTTCCAGGCATATCTGCCCTCCTGTCACCGGACCTACAGCTGCATTCACTGCAGAGCTCACTTGGCCAATCACGATGAACTCATTTCCAAGGTACATGTTCCCTGCAGGCCCTTCCTTGCCTGTGGCGGGGGAGGGTACTTCCTGCTCCCAAGGTTGCACAGGTTTGCAAACTCTCCCAAAGAAACTGGGATATTTGTACTCTCATTCTTCGCAGGGAGGGCGGACCTGAATGACAGTCTCACTCAACTGAGGAATAACTCTGGGTTATTTTTTAGGACATCTTAGGAACAGTGATGGATGGACAACATGCTAGTTTAATTTATTATTTTGGGAATTAGATGTCATCCCTACTGGAGGCTTTAGGGGTTGGTAGCTTACAGGCAAGAGGAGGGAGAGGGTGGGGAGTGATTGGAGCCTTACGCTCTGCTTGTTTGGTTTAGGTTGACAGATGAACACCATGTAGAGTGCAGCCCACTTAGAAAGTGAATATTAAGAAAAGTCGGGGGTGGGATGGGGAAGGTACAGGTGTGTCATAAGAGGGACGTAAGTGAGGACGTTGCCTTCAAAGCCCCTGGGAAGGTTATGACACTGTTAAACTACTAAGAAAGGTGGCTTGTCAAAGAGATGACCCACAGGCTTGAGTCCTGTAGGGCTTGCACATGAGGTAACATGGCGCCGCTTTGATCACAATCAGAAGAAAGAGTGGAATCTTGTTTTCCCCGAGGAGCCTTGGCAACTGCTTCCTGAGGTTGGAGCAGGGGTTAAAAAAAAAAAATCCTGTTGCAGTCATGCAGTCCAGGAACTGGATCCTTCAGGCATCATCCTTAGAATGAAGACATTCCTAGGAGAGGAGAAACAGGTTTCACTAGGTTGCATTACAAGGAGAAAGGGATTTTGGGGGACTTTTCCCTTAAAAGACATCTTTCCCCTGAACTTGAACTTCATGCCATCATTAAAGTAAAACAAAAATCTTTATGCAGACTTAGATTAAAAAGAAAAATCAGTGTTCCTAGAAAAAGCCAAGCTGTCACTTGACTTTGTGGTGCTCAGCATGAAATCTTCCAGGGCTGAACTGGCTACAGGACATGTTTTGCCAACATGATATAAGAAATCAGGGAGAGGACAGCTTTGTGCTCATAGCAGTGATCTGGAATTCCTGGGAGTGCTTCCTGACTTAGACCCAGGTCTTTGGAACTTCCCCTCAGATGGAGTTGGGGTTTGCCTTTCTAGGGAGCTGCATCAAAGAACAATGAGCCTAAGTTCTGTCCCAGACCTACAGTGGCTCTATTCCCAAGAACGGTGCCAGAAAATGTGGCATCACTTCGTTGCCTCTGGCTTGGTATTCCCAGCCAGAGAGGGATGAAGAATCAGTCAATGGTCAGTCCTGTCCAGCAGGCTGATTTGACACCAGAAATGAAGAAGGCTGGCCGAACAACCATGTTTGTGGTAGTGAGAAATCTCAGATGCGGACTGAGGTCTATGGTCCTTTTGTCCCTGCCCATGGGGGCTCAGGGAGGCTCTTGCAGGAAAGAGCCTGTCTGGAGCCCTCAGAGTCTTGCCGTTTGACTGGGTTTCCATTCTGTCTCACTTTCCCTTCTCGCTATTTCTGTTATAATTGCTCCTTTATGCTATTTGATGCAGCTAGCCTTTAGCTTCCCTCTCTGTCAACTTACCTCAGATTCTCTCTGAAGTTTTGGGGAACCCCTGAGCCTGGCAGTTTGGATGTGGGGAGGCTGTGTCAGTGAGAGAAGAGAGGATTCAGCCCACTTCGCTTTGGAAGGGGACCTGCAAGCTTGGAGAGGAATTGTGAATTGTCGTTTTTCCAGAAATCTCCCGTATCTAGTGGAGAAGCCAAGGCATCATTTTAATACAAGAAGTGCTATGTGTCATAAAAAATTTAGGTACCAATAAAGCACTTTCTCGTTGAGTAGAATGAAAGACTTAATATTTATTGAGTACCCACTATGTGCTAAAAACTGCTACTTGACACTTCGTTAGTGTTATCTCCCTTAACCCTCATGAGAAATCTTTAAGGTAGGTGATATTATTTTGTTTTATGTGGATGATGAAGCTGAGACTCATACAAGTTGTGCAAGTTCTCAAATTAGTGATTGTCAGGGCCAGAAGTTCAGAGAAGAGCGAGAGATTGCTTTGAGCTGGGGATCAGGAGAATTTCTGGTAGAGGTAGTGTTTGAGTGGGATTTTGTAAAATGAGCAGAAGCCAAATATGAGAAGATTTGGTTGATGTCTTATCTCTTTGGCCTGCTCTACAGGGCTGTCTTAGTTATGTAGTGATGCTGTAACAGAAATACCAGAAGACAGAAATACCACAAGTGGATGGCTTTAACAAAGAGAAGTTTATTTTTTCACAGTAAAGTAGGCTAAAAGTCCAAATTCAGGGTGTCAGCTCCAGGGGAAGGCTTTTTCTCTCTGGAGGAAGGTCCTTGTCCTCAATCATCCCCTGGTTGAGGAGCTTCTAAGGCGCAGGGACCCCAGGCACTGCTCCTGGCACTGCTTTCTTGGTGATATGAGGTCCCCAATGCTCTGCTTCTCTTTCCTTTTTATCTCTTGAGAGATAAAAGGTGGTGCAGGCCCCACCCCAGGGAAACTCCCTTTACATTGGGTCAGGGAGGTGACCTGAGTAAGGGTGGTGTTACAATCCCACCCTAATCATCTTTAGCATAAAATTACAATCACAAAATGGAGGACAACCACACAATACTGGGAATCGTGGCCTAACCATGTTGACACGTATTTTTGGGGGGAACACAATTCAGCCCATGACAAGGGACTTTGACAGTCTTGAAGAGCCTGGCTTATAAGTTATGCCTTCCCCCAGGCCCTGTTCCTTGCTTTATGCTGCAGTCACCAGGAAGTAAGCAATATACCTCAGTAAGCAGGTGGGGCTATTTCAGACCTCTGTTCCTCTTCCGAGAGCATCCCTCCTCCTTCATCTCTTTCCTCTCACTCATGAGCTCTTACACATCCTTTATGACCTGGAACCATGTCCTGTCATCTATGTCTCAGGCTCAGACCTGTGGCAAGAGCTCAGTAAATGAACAAATCACTGGACAGATGGAGTGTGACTATTGGGAGAGAACAAGTGATGAGCAAAAAGGACTTTGCTGGCTTCATGTCCTCCTTCCTGCCCTTTTTGGGGCAGAAAGGCTCATTCACAAGTCCTGGCCAAAGTCAGCAGAGGCTTCGGTTTCGTTGCTGTGACTGCAACCGGTGCACAGATGGGGTGCATTAGAGCTTGATGATTTAGAGAGTTGGGTTAAATGCCTAACTGTGGGGAAAGATGAGGGAGCTGTGGCTGGCCTTGCACAAAGATTCCTTTATTTCATTCCACAGCCACCCCTGGTGCTAAATAATCCATAGATTCTTATGCAGGTCCGCTTGATGGAACGATCATTGCCCTAGCCCCTTCTTTGGAAAATGGGTCTTTCTTTTAATTTTTTTTTTTTTTTTTCTCTTCCATTTAAGAAAGTTCAGGGAGAGAATGTCTCTCCTGTTCTCCCCCTTGACTTAATCTCCCACGCGGTTTCAGAGTCTGCCCAGTGGGAGTTGGGAGCAGGGAAGCAGATAACTGGAGCAGCAGTGTAATTAAATGACACTTTGTACTTGTAATAGAGCCTTTCATCTGAAAGCTTGACATTCGCTGTTTGGCCAAAAAAAAAAAAAAAATGTTGGCTTTCATTATGGAGAAAAGGCCACAAAGATCACAAGAATTAATGCTCTGAGTATATGCCCAAGCAGAGAACTGGGAACAGTACCTGGACCTGACTTCAGCTCCCTTTCTGTCCTCGTGGTTTAGCCTAGATGGAACTGTGTAGTTGTGAAGTTTTGAACAATTATTGATGTGGTGGTGGAAAGAATCCTGCACTAGGCCCTCCACCTTCTCAGCTTGCTCTAGATCCCTAGAGGCCTACTTGCTGCAATCAGCTATCCAATCTCTGAGTCTCAGTTTTGTACCTGTAAAATGAGTAAAGTAATATTCGTGTCTCTAGTAGCTAGCATTTATTGAGTGCGTACTATGTGCCCCCTTCAGTTAATCGCCACACAGTCTTTTGAGGTAGGAGTGTCTTTTTTTTTTTCCGTTTTGAAGGGGACAGGTTTACCTCATTGGGTTGTTATGCGGCTCAGATGAGATCATGGATGTGTGGGTGGTTTGCAGATTACAAAGCTCTATGCAAATATAAAGTAGTCCTGTTGTTTCTCTTGGCCTTGCTGTTAAAAAACAGGTGAGGTGGGACCGGTGGGATTTTTCTGGCATGACGCCAAGCAGAATTAGTTTAGCCAAGATAGTTCACTTTAGACTGTGGAGTACAGGACATGGATATAAGAGGAAAGGGTGAAAGAAGTCAGCGACAGCAAAGCTGAGTGTATCTACTTTGAGACGAAGGTAACACAGCATTTGCTCTGTGGGACGGTAGGGAAGCGGGGGAACTCTTTGAATTGATGACAGAACTATCTAGGGAATGTGCTGAGGCATCCTACCATTTCTTTTTGGGGGTGTTGTGGTCTAAATGCTGGAGTGTTTGCATGCAGAGGTATTTTGAGTTGGCATGAGGAATTGCTCACACTGTTGTTTCTCCCTTAATGGTGCAAGGCCCGGTATAAAAATATACTTTGGTTATAAAATAATGATGGATTTGATTGCAACAGTGAATTGCCCTGAGAGAGAAAAATCTAAGCACTCATTTTAGTGGACCCAGTCTATGTATCGGGGAAACCTGGGTCTTCACAAACCTTTTGAATTAGACTTTTCTGTACGTAGCCCTTTCCTTGCCTCCCAGCTAGCCCCTCAGTGGCATTGTGGAGTAAATCTTTTGGAATAGCAAATTGGATTCATCTGTCAGGAACCTACTTTGGGGAAATGTGGCTTCATTCCAAGATGCTTAGGGTGCTCTAGTGTGCTGAGCCCTTGGAGGAAAGGTATTGTGGGAGAGTGAGTGTCCAGTGCAGGTGGAGGGAAGACATCTTTTGCTCACCCTCAAAACTGTTTTAAGTTAATGCTGTGTGAAGTCTGCAGATTATCTCCTGGTGACAAACACAGAGTTCCCAGCATTGAAGATTATCCAGTCGAAGCCCCTCTTCAAGAGGAAACAGGCCACGAGTGCCCCAGTGACCAGCCAGAGATCACACAGCCTCAGAACCAGGAATCTATCTCACTTCACCTCAGATGTGCTGTGTGAGAAGCCCTGGCCTAACTAATTCCTACCTGCTGGGCAGTTTGTCTGAGGTTAGGAACTTTTAGGAGACAGGTTATTTTTCTTTCCCTGTGGGGCTCCATTGGGTGTATGGTGGTGCCATTTCGGTTTTCTCTCCTGCCTGGAGACTAGATGCAGCATTGCATGGCAGGGAGTAAAGATATTCCAAAGGCTCGTATTGATCCAGTGGCTGCTGAGAGGGAGGCTCTGCCCTCAGTTTCCCAGCCGCAGCTCCTAATTATGAGTGTGATTCTTAAAAAGACTTGTTCTGCTAACACATGGGCTTAGGGGTAGTGGGCATGGACGGGTGTTGGTATGAAAGGACAGAGATCTGTCCTATCCTGTCAGTTCAACCTGGCAGGGATTTGTTTCTCTTAATTCTCACTGTCCACCAGCTTGTGCTTTTAATGGACACTAAAACTAACACCCCAAATTATTAGTGCAATTATTTATGTCCTGGGAAACTTCATGTAAAGAATAAATGCAGGAGCAGAATTTCTAAGAATCCCCCCATTTCTTTTGCTCTAGGTGCCCTGGAAAATGTTACAGTGAACATGAGATTGTATTAATAGCGTTAGTGACAGTACGTTACTGAAGCAGCATAATTCATAAAGAACATGCAGAATAAGATGTGGCTCTCATTAAGATAATTATTTCGTGAGCTTATCTAAATTGCAAAATATGTTTTGAGCTCTCATTTTATTAGTTTAGGAAGATTTTTGGTATACAGTGGATATATGACATAATGATTTTTTCAAAAGCCGTCTGTGAATAAAATTAGTATTTCTGTTTTACCGGGAGGGGGGAAAAACAACCAGATTGTATGTAAACCTATAAATACCTATTTAATAAAAAGTGAAGTTTGTGTTTCTGGAATAGTGGGGCCCAAGTCTTCCCCAGATGATTAATGGACTGTAAGAAACAAGAGGTGGAGAACAACTGCTCTAATTTGTAACACATACCCTAGTGGTTGTCTTTGCTGGGGAATGTTTGTCAGTGTTTCTTCAAGAGCATTTCTGTGATACAGCAAAAGCAGAAGTGATGCGTTATGGAAAGTTACAACATAACTCAATAAAGCCCGATTTCAAAACACATTCAACCAATTTGGCTTTTGTAAAGAGAATCACATTTCCAAGCTAAACTTACTTGTTTTCTTCAGCTGTTTGACCTTTAAAAGCCCTATCTCCTCGTAATGAAGTGTTAGTTCTGGAGGAGTGCAAAAGAGCTAAGTGTTGGCCACCCAGGAAGGGGTAACAGGTGAACTAAGTCTGTACCGAAAATCATCACACAAAGGGATATGGATAGATTGCAGTATTTCTTGGTTAAAAAAAGAAACCATTTGGAGCTTGTAAAATACAGTATTTACGGTATCATCCCTCCATAAGAACAGAGACTGAACCGATTCAGGGTGAGACACACTGTAAAATGGACTGGGAAAATTTGTATAGCTTGTTGTTGTAGTCAGCTGCCACCGAGTCACCTCCCAATGCATGGCAACCCCATGCGCAATGGATCGTTGTTATCCACAGAGCTTTCATTGGCCGATTTTTGGAATTAGTGTGCCAGGCCTTTCTTCCTTGTCCATCTTAGTCTGGAAGCTCTGCTGAAACCTGTTCAGCAACATGCAAGCCTCCACTGACAGACAGGGGGTGGCTACACATGAGGTGTCTTGGCAGAAATTGAACCCGGGTCTCCTCACGGGAGGCAAGAATGCTACCACTGAAATACTATTTCCTTCGTGTATAGCACAGTTGGTCCAAAATGGGACCACCTTAACTGGATCCCAGGAGTCTCCATGATAGGGGGTGACTGCAGTGTGACTGACGATGCTTATACTTTTTTGTCTCATTGGTTTCATTCTTTCAGTCCACGAATACTGCATATGGGGGGTGTGTGTGTGTGAGTGTGTAGTAGTAGTAGCACTGTTCTATATATTATGATACTATCCTTAAAGATTTTATTCTCATGGAATTTTGACTGTAGTTGGGGAGATAATGGGTTCATAAGTCATCCCTTCTTGAAGTTTGTATTTAACCTTATGTTTATCTTAAAACAGTTATATCGTAAGGAAGCATGTCTTCTCATTGACCTGTGAACGACTTGAGAAATGATTGTGATTTCATCTTTGTGTCTCTAGCACCCAACGCAACTCCCAAGATTAGTAGATTCCCAAGACTACAGGAGGGGTTTTTAATCAGAGGTTCATGGAGTGACTTCAAGGAACCCATGAAATTGCATGTGCCACGTATATTTTCCTAGGGCAGTTTCCATAGGTTTCATCAGGGTCTCAAAGGGGGTGTTGATTTAAGAAAAAAAAAGAAAACCTGCCTAGAGGCTGGAGTTCTGGGAAGACTTGGCCAAAGAAATGGCATTGAGATGTGCCTTGAAGCATGGATTTAGACATGTAGAATTGGGGAGGGGGGCAAAAAGAGCAGCATGAATAAAGAAGGGGAGGCAGGAAGTGTGCAGGGAGAAGTCATTCTCTTTGGTTAGATATTGAGGGAACTATGTGAAAGCAGATGGGAAGAGTAGGTTGAAGTCAAATAGTTGGAAGAATAGAAGATTGCACTTTATCCTATTGGCAGTTGGATGCTATTGAAGCCTTTTGAGTAAGTAATAACATGACCAGAGCTTTGTTTCAGGATGGTGAATGTTGCGTGATGTGGTACGCGAACTACTGGGGAAATCGGGAAACTAATATATGTCTATTTAATAGTCCAAATGTGTTCTGGTCACATGGTGGTCGTTCAGTAAATACTTGTTGACCACTGCTTAGAAAGGAAAGAGAAGCAATCCATGGTTTAAAAACAAAACAAACAGACAAAAACTCCCTATCTTTTGTAGCCATGAAAAAGAAGAACTGGGTTCAGGAAGTCACAATCTTTGAATGGGGAGCAGACCTATCCTACAGTCATAATTGTTTTTCATGTGAAAATTAATGATCTGGGCACAACTAGAGTTGCTTACCAATTGATTGTCAAAGAAGCTGTCGGGAACCAAGTCTGGTGAATCGTTTGCGTGTTTTTTTTTTTTTGCTGCAGACTACAGGCAGCTGGAGCACAAATCTGCTCAAATGTGATCCTTTCTATGTGGTTGCTTTAAATACCAAAAGGAAATGTTGACTTGAGCTATGAGGCGTACCCTGAAAATTAACTCTGTGGCTTGCAAATGTCTGTAAGGTTCCAGTCACAGGATTGGTTTGTTCTTTAATGTCTCAGAATTCAGCGAGGATGCTGGTAACTGGGATCCTGTGCTTCCAGTCAAAATGCAAAAGAAACTTTTCTCAACAGGGTGTTCTTCCTGGGAAGCAAGAAGTAGGTGCAGGACTCCTCCCTGTGTTTTTGTTTGATCATTGGCACTCCCTCCAGCCTCTGGAATGGTGAAGCTGCACCGTTGCTGGTTTGGCTCCTGTATTTTGGGGCCTAACCAGAATCCACTGGGCAGGAAGAAATTGTTCAGTTCAATAATATTCCTTGTGTTTCAAACAGCATGCCAGGGTACTGGGGATAAGGAGATGAATCCAACATGATTCCCGTATTCAAAGAGCCTGCGATCTTTAGGGTACACGGGAATGGAAGGCCAAAGAACATTACAGATTAGGTGGTGTCGGCACCCGAAATATGTTACTGCTATTAACTACTATTTATTGAACATCTTCTGTGTGCCTGGAACTCCTTTACACACTTCACTTACTCCATCATTTACTTTATAACATGCTTTCAAGGTAGGTATTAAGTGAATTGACTGAAGAACTCAGATGGGACTTAAATCAAGATCAGTTTATGCTCTTTTTACCAGAGCTTATCAGCATTGACCTAACTAGCTCCTTTTGGCATTGGGTGTTTTCTGGTCAAGGAGCCCTGGTGGTGCAACGGTTAAGTGCTCGGCTGCTAACCAAAAGGTCAGTGGTTCAAACCCACCCAGTGGCTCCGTGGGAGAAAAGACCTGGCAATATGCTTTTGTAAAGATTACAGCCTGGGAAACCATATAGGGTCGCTGTGAGTGGGAATCAACTCAACAGCACACAACGCTGACAGCAGTTTCTGGTTTCCCTCAGTAATACAGATATCAAATCCTATCCTACCCTCCTTTCATTGTCCTTGCCTAGAGAATCCTTCTTTTCTCTCTCTTTCCATTTCCTACCCATTCTTAGAGACCAGCTCAAATATTTTCTCTCCAGGAAATCTTCCTGGCCTATAGGATTTTTTCCCTTTTCTGAAATTCTATAGAGCACACTGCCTGGTTACACAGTTGGCAGTTAAGGACTGTCTTTTAATATATACTTTTTTTTTATGTTTCATTTCCTAATAAGATTTTAAATGTCCTGGAGTTATGAAAAAAAAAAAAATAGACTCTCAGAATTTGAAAGCTGGAGGGGCCTTTGAATCTGGGTTTTCTAGTTCAACTCCTCGTTTACAGATTAGGAAACCAAGGCCCAGAGAGAGAAACTGAGTGCCTCCTGGCTTTGTCCTTTGCCACCCCCTCACCACAGCACCAGCCTACTGCCTTACACATAACAGATCCCCAAATGAGGGCATTAGATTAGGACTATCTTTGAAGGTTCCGTCCATGTACACCATCTTCTGATTCTAATACAGCAAAATAAGATGATAAGAGGCAAACACTGTTGTTAGCATCTGTTGAGTTGGCCCCCGACTCATGCACAGTGGGACAGAATGCTCCTTGGTCCTGTGCCATTCTCATGATTGGTTGGGCATTGGACTCTTGTGCTCCATTGAACCATTATGATCCATTGGGCTTTCGTTGGCTGATTTTTGGCAGTAGATCGCCAGGGCTATCTTCCTGGTTCATCTCAGTCTGGAAACTCCACTGTAACCTGTTCAGCAGCGTAGTAACACAGAAGCCTCCACTTGACAGATGGGTGGTGGCTGTCCATGAGGTGCGTTGGCCCAGAATTGAACCTGGGTTTCCTGCATGGGAGGCAAAAATTTTACCACTGAACCACCAATGCCTCATTGAGCACATACTAGGAGGTGGGAATCCACCCCAGGGATCTCCCATATGGAAGGTGGGAATTCTATCACCAAATACAACAGTGCCTCCTTAGAGACAACATAGCTTAGTGGTTAACGGTAAAAACTCTGAGCCTGACTGCCTGGGTTCAAACCTTGCCTTCTTCATTTAGTAGCTATGCAAGTTACTTAAGCTTTCTGTGTCTTAATGGCCTCAATTGCAAAATGGGGGTAATAGTATTAGATACCTGATAGGATTTTTGTGAAAATTATTTGAGGTAGTCAACGTAAAGTACATTTACCACAGTGTGTGACAATAATAAACGTTCAACAAATGCTGGTAGCTGTTGTTACTCTCTGGATATTCATTAAGCAAAACCAAATGAAGAAAATGCACAGAGACCAACGTGGATTAATGGCCACCAGAGGCTGGTAGGGGCAGGGAGGAATAACGAGGTACTATAAAAAAAAAAAAAAAAAAATTTTTTTTTTTATGTAATAGGTACAGTATCTGTTTGGGGTGATGAAAATTTTGAGAATTGATAGTGGTGATAGTTGGCCAACAACACTGTGAATGTAATTAATGTTACTGAATTGTATACATAAAAATGGCTACCACCAAAAACAAAACAAAAACAGAAAATGGCACTCATAACCAGGGCCTGGCCCCCCTGACAGGCCTGGAATATTGGCTCCTTCCTCCATTTTTGAGGGTTGCAGCTTTTGCACTTCAGCTACACACTTGTCTTCAGTGACCTTCTAAGGCCTCTAATAGTCATTGGGTCTCTTGTTTCTTATCGTTCCAAGGGGACCAGCAGTAATTAAATCACAACAGCCACAGGCTCCACTGGCTCCCTGGGGCCTTACCTGCAAGCAGCAGTGAGGCCTCCCTAGAATTTAAATGAAAAATCTGCCCTTCCTCCCTTCCCTTCTAGACTGTCAGGTGATTTTTTCGGTCTCTGACTGACACATCAACCAGTTACAAAGACCTCAAACTACTCTTGACTACTCTGACAAGAGCGGCCTAGGCAGCTGGAAAAGAATTCCAGGGCTTCCTTGTTGGTGCAGTAGCTGAGAATTGCTTGTCAGTTTTGTTCACTCTGGGGTATCTCAGGGTGGGGGTGGGGAGAGGTTCTTTTGAAAGGAGCCATTTTCCTTATCTTAAAAAACAAAACCAAAAAAGAATCTCTGACACCTTTGTTCCCAGAGCACTTCAGCCAGCTGACCCCCGATTCAGAGTGTTCCTTTCAGGGATCAGGACTGCCTAGCCAAGGAGAGCCTCAGCACTCTGCTCCCCTCCCTCCTTTGCCTATGGCTGATGACTGGACAGGGGAGGAGGGGAAGGAGAGAAAGAGAGAAGGAGATGGCTCTGCCAGCTGCTGCTAAAAACAACAACATCTAATCAGTCCATAAACTTCGTCCCCTCCAGACCACGGAGATGCCAAGAGGCACAGCAGGTGGCACTGGCTCTGCCTTCCCCCTGCTCTTAGAACACCCTTTGGGGAAATCTTGGGTTCTTTGAGGGTTAACTTAGGTTCATCAAAAGGAAAATTATCTTTGGGGGCCCAACAGCTCCTTTTCCTTCCTGTTAGGCCTGGCCCCACCAAAAGCATTCACTGTAACCTCAGCTTCTCAACAGATAAGTGGGGGAACAGAAAAGTGTTTCCTTGCAAAACAAAAGATCCCGGAGTGAGACCACCTGCACCAAGCCCTGTTGCTTTTCCACATTTAGTGAGCCCCTCTTAAATGCCAGCCAGTGGGGATCCATGGCAAACAGATGTGTGCCTTGCCCTCACCACACTTGTACCCAGTACCCTTTGGTTACTAGAAAGCCCAGCATTTGAAGGGGCAGCTGGTGACAGCAGAGTGTGGCCCCAAGGTTGTCTGCATGGCGACATTTCCATATTACTTTCCCTCCAATTTGCCTGATTTTTGTGAGATGCCCAAATGTGTACAGCTTTTTTCCTGACTGTCCCTGATGCTACTGGTTTCTTTTGGCCCCTGCGATGTCGCCCCAAGCTAGCCCACGCTAGTAAAAGTTCCACCAGGGCTCTTGCATCATCTGGCTGCAGCTTAGGGCGGCTAGCGAATGAAACTCACCATTCTCTCATGTGTCTTTGGAGGAATGTCTGTGTTCTTGGGACCAGGACTGTCATTATCGCTAGGAGAAGGTGGTGGTTGCTTTGCTTACATGCCTGACCTTCCAAAGGCTGCCTGGCTTTCCCCACAGCTGGCCTCTGTCTGCTGAATGTTCCAAATGGTAGGTAGGGCTGCAAGGAGTCCAGTGGCAAACAGATGTGTGCTTTGCCCTCACCGAGCTTGTACCCAGTATCCTTTGGTTGCTAGACGGATTCACCTAGGAGACCTGAGGACAGAGGAGGTGAGTAAAAGCAAACTTTGTGGAACTCCTGCAACTCAAAGTCCCCATATTTCTTGATCTTCCTCCCCTCAGCAGGAGAAAGAAAAAAGCAAAGCATATCTGTGGGGGAGGAGAGCTCCTCCCTGTCTGTCTGGTTCTCTGTAAAAACCACAGGCCAGTCTGCCCTGGGCACTGTGGGGGTAGGTGCTGGGTAAATACAGGAGGAAGGAAAGCGATAAGATAAAGTCTGACAAATCTGGGTCACCAGGCTGTTGCCAGGTACCTGTGTGACTGGTCACCTTGAAAGTGACAAGACTGAGGATGGATTTTTGTTCAGGGTCCAGACTGGCTGACTCCTCATGCCTTTGTTTATTTATTCAATAAACATTTATTGAGCACCATTATGCACCAGGCCTTGTGCTAGGTGTTTCAGGCCCCTGTGTGTCTCTGACAGGCAAAATCTCCTCCTGAATCCCACGCCTGTCAAAAACCAAACCAAACCCACTGCTGTTGAGTGGATTCTGACTGATAGTGACCCAGGCCTGTAACCAGTGCTAAAAAAAGAAATGACATCATTCAAAAGCGAGTTGGTCCACTAATTTCCAGAGGAGGGGTAGCCAGGCCCTTTGTGGAAGGGAGGGGCTGTTTGGAGTCTTGATTCCCTCCCTGTTCCTTAGGTTAAATTGGTTTGAACACTTTCTTTAAGGCCAGATAGTAAATATTTTAGGCTTTGCTGGCAGTAGTGTCTCTGTCCCAATTACTCAACTCTGCAGCCATAGAGAATATGTAAACAAATGAGCATGGCTATGTCCCAGTAAAACTTTATTTACAAAACAGGTGAAGGGCCAGATTTGGCCCAGCGGTGGTGGTTGCTGACCCCTGGGCTATATGATTAGAAGGATTGTTGTGAAATGGGTGTTGGAGAAATAGGTTTGTGTGATTTCAGGAGGAGATGCCATTTAGAACCTCAGATCAGCTTGGTAGCTGTATCTTGGATGGATGGTGTAAGGGTTGAGGCACCGTGCTAATTGACAAGGTCTAATGGGCATTCTGGTGTCAATTAGCTGCACAAAGAATTCCACACCACAACCCAGACTTGTAGCATCAACCTCAGCCATCCAGCACGCAGTTTCCCACCATAGGTTACAAGGTAGCCAAGCAAGACAGTGTGGATGGTTTCATACGATCTCATCACTCTAATGGGAGAACATCTTGGGGCCTGAAAGGAGAGTCAGTGGCACCATTTTAAAAGCCCTGAAGGGGAGGAGTCACGCTCCTTCTGCCTGGCCGTGCCACTAAATTTTCTGTGTGACCCTGGACAAGTCACTTAACCTCTTATTGAGCATATATTGGCACTGGGGGTACAGGAACAGACACAACGATATCCTTGTCCTTAAGCAGCTTACAATCTAGTGAGTGAGACGGCAGGTAAATTATTATAAGATGTAGTGAAACACAGACTTTGAGTAGGAGGTTGTCCCTCCTGTCCATGGGATACTCTGGGGGCAGAGAGCAGGATGAGTGTTTACTAAGTGAGCAAGAAAAAGGAGTTCATTCTGAGCAGAGGCAAAGGAACACTGTGGAGGAGATCAGGCCCAGGGAACCACTGGTAAGACAGATGGAAAGGAAGTGTGGGAGGGAAGCAGGAGGTCAGCAGGGATGGATCCCTCAACTGAGGAGTTGAGACTCAATTCTGTAGGCTGTGGGGAGCCACCCAAGGGAGTGGATAGGATTAGATTGAGATTGGACTACACTATTATAACGTGGTCTGTTTTGGAAAAATCATCATCTCTCTAGCTTCTATAAACTATATACTCATGAGCTTTGTGTGATTAGGAATGTTGATAATGTTTAGAATTTAATAAGCATCATGACATGCCAGCAGCTGTGTGTAATTACTAACCAGGCCCAGTCCCTTCCTGGCTATGCCTTCAGCTAAACAGCAGGCAGGTAAATCATTTGCAAAATAACTCTGAGAAAGGCCCTTACAAGCTCCCTGGGGCCTGGACACTCCTTACCTGACCCTCCTGGCTTCTTGAGATTTGCTGAATCATTTAAGCTTGCAATTGGAGCCCCACATGTATGGGTTTTCTGTTACTTTAAAGGGAGAACTGACAGGGCAAAGTGAAGGAGAAAAATAAGTAACTTTGCAGTCTTCATGTATTTTAGGGCCTGCCTGAGAGTGGTTGAAACTGGCATTAGAAAATGGAGATTGTTGGTTAGTGATTCCCAAAGCTGACAGCACATTAGAATCACCTGGGATACTGTATTAAAAAAAAAAAAAACTCCAGGCCCCACTCCCAGAGATTCCAGTTCAGTAGGTCTGAGTGTGGCTGACTGTAGTAAGAATGAGGGAAGCAAGTCACCGAGGGTGCATTTAAGGAGGCATCTACTTTCAGGGTTTTGTAAGTTCAGGGTCAGCACCTGAGCTTGAGCGCCTCCTTAAATTTTCTACTGTAGCTTACTGGCTTGCCTCTCCCTAGTCTCAGCCCTGCTGGGAATCAGTATTTTTAACAAGCATCCATAGGAGATTCTGATGCGGCTAGAATGATATTTGGGAACCACTGTTCTAGGACTTGGAGCCCTGGTGGCACAGTGGTGAAGTGTTTGGCTGCTAACCTAAAGCTTGGCAGGCAGTTCAAATCTACCAGCTGCTCCCTAGAAGCCCTAGGGGGCAGTTCTGCTCTGTCCTGTGGGGTCACTATGAGTCGGAATTGACTCGATGGCAACGGGTTCGGTTTTTTTTTTTTAGTTGTTTTTTTTTTTTGGTTCTAGGACAAGTGTTCTTGGTACTTGGGAAATACCTACACTTTGCTGTCCCTGCTGTCCACTACCTACCACCTAGTCCTTTCCACTAGTAGTAACTCTCTGAATACCCAAAAAGTGGTTTTGACTGACATTTGTTTGAAAAAGGAGACAGCTCTTTGGAGATCTTCTACCAATGATGATGATAGTCATCATTTTACTGAACACTTAATAAATGCCAGGCACTGTGCGGGGCACTTATCTTTGAAGTTTCACAACAACCTTGAAAGAGACATACTACATAGTCCCCATTTTCAGGTGAGGAAAGTGAGATTAAGACAGCTTGAGTTGGCCAAGGTGACCCAGCTAGGAAGTGGTAGGAACATAATTGGAATTCAGGCCTGATCCCAAAGTCCACGCCCTTAAGTGCCCTACCTTATGGCCTGTTTCTTGCTCTGAATTGGCACAGGAACCCAGCCAGACCCTCTCTTGGTCCTTCCCAGGCCGTCTGCTGGTTCCGAAACCTCTAGGTAACCCCCTGGCTGGTCCTATTCCTAGGGCCTTACATTGGGACCAAACGTGGCACCCCAGATCTCCTCTGGGGGTTCTTAATTGAGTTTTCTGGACCCATGGTAAACAGAGGAAGGAGTGAGAGGAGAGCAAGGGTGACCCTCAGCAGGGGCAGAAGAGTTATTCTTCCCTCAGCTGTTTATTGATTAACTTTCTTTCCTCCTGAAACCAGACAAGAAGAGGAGCTCAAAAGTTAGTAGCGCCCAGAAGCCCTAATTCATTTGTCTAACTGGCCCAGGGGGAGTGACCCTGTGCAGTGGACTTTCTGTTTTCAGGGCCATGTGTGCCCTAGCTCATTAGAGCAAAGTTCCCCACACGGAGGGAGAGATTCCAGCCTCGCCAGGGAGTTGATCTCCTGTGAAGCACATGCCTGCCTATTCAGTCTCTTCCTTCCTGGCCCTCTGGCTGGGCTGCAGCTGGTGTTAAGTTGCCCCAAATACCCAGTCTCCTATTTCACATCCTCAGGCAAAGATCCCACAGCCAAGGTGCCCTTTAGGCTTAGCTTTCCGACCGGCTGCTCACTAAGAGATAAGCTCCTAAGAGAAGGGGAGAGGAAGAGTGGAGAGGCAGATAAAACCTGAGCCAGACCCCTTTGTCAGTGGGCACAGTGGGTCCTGCAGCTCCCTGGTTTTCTGTTTGACTGGTCAGGCCCTGGGTAGTGACTTCCTGGCTGGCAGGCCCAAGCCTTTTATTGGCAGATGGAATTTGGCTTGGCTGGGGCACAATTATGCATATGCTTAGGCTTTACCTTAGGGTGGAAATTGGAGGCTAGAAGTTTGTAAGTGTCAAGAGACAAGGAGACTCTGTGTACTGTGTGTGGGCTGGGAGAATGCAGAGGCTCTTGAGCCAGGCTCTGTTTCTGCATAATCTGCCGTGGCCCTGCCAGACTCTCTGTCCAGACCTCTCAGAGATGTTTCATTCCTTGGGCTGGGTTGAGCAGAGACAGGAGTGCTGCTGCGAGTCAGTGGGGGGAAAAGCCAGTGGACAAAATGTTCCTAAGGCTGTACAGATCAGCCATAGTACAGGCTGGGGCCCTGGGATTTGAGATGAAGTCTCTCCCCCTTCTTTAGCCAATTCATATTCTTGAGTAACAAATGAGGTCAGTGCCTGGATGAACTGGTTTTCACTTACCTTTCTAAAGTGATAGGTGTACTTAAAATAAGAAATGGGTGTGACCAGGAAGTTTGCATAGTTAGCTTTGTCTTACTGCTTTGAGGAGTGATCATATGCTCCTGGACTCATACTCTTCATCTTTTCTCCTCTTCCCCATCACTTGCACCCAAGACAAATGTCTGGAACCTAGTTACAGGGATTCTTCTATTGTATGGAGTTAGTTGATGTCCCCCAGCAGTCTCGGGCGATTTCCCCAAGGAGTGGTCCCTGACCATGGTCCACAAAGATAACCTTGTAGGTGGGTGCAGAGTGACAGAACCCAAGAGCTGGGCGTCTCTATGTGTAAGTTGATCTTGAGTATCCAGAGACTCTATTTTAAAATGTATACAGAAAGGTAGCAATTAAATGTTTGTCTTGGATTAACCGTAGTTTCTGCATTCCCCCAGGAGCCCCAGCCTAGGGAAGATGATTAAAAATAGATCTGAGTAGCACTTCCTGCTTGGCAGATGGCTGATAGCAAATGCTAGGGCTTGCAGCTGACCTTTCCTCTCTGAAATCTGCTCTGTGTTTCCATGATGCTAATTGAATCCCTCTCAAACCTAATCAGAGACTCTTTAGTGAGCCACAGAAAACCACGGCTTGCTGTCCTGGCTGGGCTCAGTTCATGGAGCAACATGAAAGTGCTGGAATTTACATGGAAACACCCACTCTGTGGTCCAACTGGCTGGTCCGTGTTTAAAAACTAACAAATTCTGCTTTCAAAAGTGACTGCCCAGTGCTGTTAAAGATCCCACACCCTCTCCACCCCCATCAATAAGGAAAGAGGATAGCGGATAAGGAAGTGATAAGAAGACCTCATGTTTAGATGTGTGCAAGATAGACAGTGCTCACAGTCATTTCAAAACAAAGTAGGTGCCTGAGAGAGAGTCAGGAGCTTCCTGAGATTTGGGTCCCAGAAGTGGCTCTGTTGCCATCCACTGCTGCCTTTCCTCACCTATAAATTACAGATAATACTACCTACATATCCTCGTTGGTTGTTGTGAGATGTAGAAGGAAATGGTGCTTGTGACAATACTCTGAGGTGACATCAAGCTATGGAAGATACAAGCTATCATTATTTATATTATTTTATGTCACAGAACATCTAGAGACCACTGTTGACTTCTTACGTTAATCCTTTTTTCTAGCCAGCTAGATTGTAAACACCTATAGGGCAGGAACAGCTCACTGTATTCTCTGGTGCCCCGCAAGGCTTGGGACACAGCTGCTCATTAAATATTTGTTGATTTATAATCAAGAAGGCACAGTATTCCTTCATGTGAACCTATCACAAGATACTGAACCATTCCCTTATTTCTGGACATTTAGGTCCCCCCTCCTTAATTATTTACTGTCACAGACCACGTTAATGTGACACTTTCAAAAGTTTGCCCAGGAGGTGTTTTTTCTATTGCCTGATGTTTCGCAGTGTGCCAGAGGCTTTTTCCATAGACAGAGAAGGCTGAGCACCAGAGTATGTGGAAGGGATTTAAGTTTCTATGTCTCAAGGTTAAGAATCTTAAGCAAGGAATTATCAGATAAGATGGGTCAACTACTGAGTAGAAGAGACCTGTTTTTTATGCAGATAAACAGGAAGTTTGAAAACATGAGGGAAGAGGTCTAACTCTGAGTCAGAAATATTCATTTAATGTGGGAGGCGTCCATATTCTCTTGAGAATATGCACTCAAAGAATGTTGACCCTCTTAAGAGACCTTACCCAACCCCCTCATTTCACAGATGATGCAACTGCCTGCTCAGAAGATCAGGGATCTGCCCAAGAACACCATGCAAGTTAGAGTCAGATGATCAGGCCTTGCCTTATTCGGGGTGGGTAGCCTGGTTATTCTGACCCAGTTATGTTCCATTTCTGGAGGGAGTACCTAGAATCACCAGTGCCTAGTTTTCTCCACTCTGGCAAGCACGCTATGCCCAAATCCCTTTTTGACATTCATATGCCCATTACTCTTTCACAAGAGCTCCTTGCCTATGATTTCTTCAAGCCCCCACCATAAACCTTACCACCATGACCCTGTTAAGTACCATTGTCTCTTCATTAATAGTTACTTCTTGTAATTCTACTCCACAGCCAGGTCCCCTAGGGTATATGAATACAGAGGTTAAATGTGAGCATATGCTAATACATTCACTGGAGGAAAGCCCAAATGCTGGACAACTGCCACAGTGGGGAAGAACATATTCATCAACCTACTTTAGTTTGTGCAACGTGAAGCCCAATGGACTATTTAAGTAAGGGCTTGTGCTTTGATTAGCATTTCTAGGGGAGAAAAGTGTTGAAATTATTCAGGGATCACTTTCTAGTATGAAATGAAAAACCAGGTATATAAGACAGTGGTAAGCTTGATGAGAGATCTAATCCCATGTAACATATGGAAAATTTGAAGGAACCGGTGGAAGAAAGGAGGCTACCACTTCTTGAGGACCTGCTAAAGTTAGGCACTACGATATTCACTATGAGGTGAATATTTTTATCCCATTTTTGAGATGAGGAACTTGAGACCAGAGATTTGAATATATCCAAGAACAAATGGCAGAGAGAGTGTCAGAACTGAGAATTGAATCTAGTTCATCCAACTATATAATTCCTTCATTATACTAAGCTTCTAAACTGGGAGAAGTTTAACCCACAGAAGGAGACCTTGATGTGTGCAAGAGCTTTAAAACTACAACTGACATCTGAAGGATTGTCTTATATGGTGCCAAGAGATCTAAAAATGGAGCATTCAGGGAGCTCTAAGGAGACAGAGAAATTTCGGTACTGTCATATAAGGAATTTTGGTACTGTGAGAGCTATTGGCAGTAGAATGGGCTTCCTTGGTACATGGTGAATTCCCAATCCCTGACAGCGTTTAAGCAGAGGTTTGGTAGAAAAGTGGATGAGAGCCAAGAATCAGGTGAGTGATTGGACTAGATGACCTTTGAGGGTCTTTTAAATCCCAGTGGAGCCTATAAATCTATGAAATAGAAACTGAATACAGTATTTTTTCTTTTCTTTTGAGATCCTCCACTGTACTCAGACTGCAGTCAACTGCATGAGGTTCCTGCAGACTACAACGACTTAGATACTTCTCCTGCTACACGTACTCCCTGAGCTGCCTTCTGGGTTCTATGATCATTCTTTGCCATGAGGTTTAGGTGCCAAAGAAAGAAGGGATTTTAAGGGGCATCTTAGTTCTTAATTTCAGTGAAATTAGAATGATTCATTCTTCAGTGAGCTGAGAGAGCTGTTTTTAGGCTGCTACTCAGAGAACATTCCCTTGGTGGTCCTTAGTTGGCCTTAAGCATTGTAGGTTTACAAATTTAATTTTATCCATTCACTCAGGAGTGACCATGCTCAGGTGAAGGGATTTATCCTAACTCAACTCACAGGAAGCTAATTGGTAAGCCAGAATTCTAATTCATTAATTTACAGTGGAGCAGATAATCCTGAAAGCTTGTTCCATGTGTTATCTTCATGGAAGGTAAACCCACTTGAGCAAGATAATTAAATTTAGGCCGTTGCTAAGTAAATATGGAATCAGAGCAGAGGAAGTTGAATAGCCTGAGAGATTTTCATCAGTTGAGACAGCCTGATCTTCCCTTCTTCATCAAAGAGACAGGTTTTACAAGTGAACAGTTGCTCGAAAAAGCTCAGGTCTTGGAGTTAAAAGCCATAGGTTTAAGTTTTGACCTTGACTTACTAAGCATTTGAAACTGGGGAAGTTACTTAACACCTCTGGGCTTCAGTTTGCTCTTCTGTTGTTTTGGAGGTTAATGCATGTGAAAGTGCTTAGTGCATTCTGATGTTCTGTACAAGTGTCAGTTTTAGTCTGATTATGCTCAGGCTCATCTCTTTCAGGAAGTCACTCAGACAACACCCTAGTTACCCTGTTGGCACTCGCAGACTTTGGAGCCAGTCTGTTTGAGACTCTGTCATTTATTAGTTGTTTGACGTTAGGCATACTTCTTAATCTCTCTTTGCTCTACTTTCCTCTCTGTGAAATGGGGATGACGATTGTACCTGTCTCATCGGGTTATTGAGAGGAATAAATTACTTAGTTTGAATCCTGCCTGGCACGTATAGTCAGCACTACATAAGTGTGAGCCACTTATTTTAATGAGCTACCTCAATGTTCATCTATAAACTTTCCCCAATTTCACTATAGGTTGTGCCCTAACCAAGGGGCATGGTGGGCAAGTCCCACCTTTGTTGCTAGCTGTGTGGTAAGGATCAGCATGAGTCCAGTCCCCAAAGTGTGGAAATGGATCCAGTCCTCTCCTTCCCACTTCTCTATCCTCACTGTCAGCCACTCACGTGGCACAGTGTCTCTCAACCCTAGCCACCCAGAGCTGGGTCAGAGCTTACAAGTTAGACACCATCTTTCAGACTGGCTGCCCATGCAGCATTTCTCGGACCCTGACCACCCAAAGATGGGTCAGAGCTCACAAGTTAGAAGGACACCTTCTTTCATACTGCCTAACAGGCAGACGCCAGCCCCTGCTGGCTCTCACTGCCCCTGCGAGTTTGTTAATTTGTGGGAATAACTCACAGAATCTCACAGTGTGTGCCATGCTTGCAACCACAACTGTATTAGCCAAAAGGGATACAAATGAAGAGGACATGTAGGGTGAGGTCTGGGAGGGATCACAGCATGAAGCTTCCATGTCCTAAGGAGAGACATGCTATCCTCTCCCATGCATGGTCCCGGGATCCTTAGGGCTCAGGGCTCTTACCAGCCTCACCATATGGCTGTTCCTCCTGAAGCTTAGTCACCGTTGAGCCCCCAGGTCAGTCACTCAGGTGTTGGTCTGGCTAGAAAGAACTGAGAATAAAGGCTAAATTGCTTTTTACAAGGTGATTGCTTATTAGAAAATATTTTGAAAGTGATCTCCTTCATAGTTGGGTGGATTATCTAACAGGCAGGGTTCGCACGGTGTTTACCTTGCTTACCAGATTATCTGTAGTGAACAGTTTCACATTTTTTCAACACATCAAAGATTCTGCTTCTAGGTATGGCTGGTATCTGTCTCTCTCCCTACCCTACAGCACCTTCCTACAGAATCAAACCCTCTTTTGAAATTTACAATCCCTGACAGGGGTGGATGACCCAGTAAGCAAGGTAAGCACAGGTTTACTTGTGCTTACTGACTAATCTGTAGTGAACAATTTCACATGAGTTTTACCACACTAAAGACATCTTTTGTAATATAAGGACATTTTCATTTGCCAGACCCCAGTTGGTTTGAGAACAGAAGTGTAGACTGAAACATAAATCAGGAAATTTGCATTTGTTCTTTCCAGGCTTATTATCCTTTTAACTCTAGAACTCCTAGTGAATTGTTTTCAAAGGCTTGATGACTTTGAGAGAAATGTGAGCGCCAATATGTGAGCCCCTTCAGTTTTATTTTTAATATTTGAATTGCAAGGGGCCCAGCTATTAACTGCTGGCTGTGAGTGCATCCTGCTTCCGATACCTTCGGTCTCTAACTCTAAGGCCAGCCTCCCTGAGCACTCAGAAATAAGCGTTGATCAAATATGTCCAGACCTAGCGAGGGTGACACGTCAGTCTTTCTTCCGTAGAGGATGGGCTTGTCTGGTTATAGGCATCCCCCGCTCTGTATCATGCTGGGGAATGCATGTTTTCCATGCCTTACTCTGCTGTGGAGAGTGGGGAGGGAAGGCAGGATGTTGAGTGCTGGCAGCATCTGTTTTCCCACTGGCTGCATGTTTATATTGGCATCTGCTGTCCTAACCCTTTGCCACAGACTGGAGAGGCTTATCCTGCTCTAGGTTCAGAAGGGAACAATCACACTGCCTGAGCCGCATCTGGGGCCCTTAGGGTGGGAGGGGGACTTCGGGATCTGTAGCTGGGATTTGGAAGAGAGTCTGGGGAAGCTCTGGCTGGACAGCCCCTGCAGGCTAGTCATGCGGCTCCCATGTTTAAATCCTAAAAGCATGTAACAGTGTTAAAGGAAACAAACAATTATTAAATGCTTTTTATGAGCCAGGCACTGTGCTTTATATACACTCATTCATTTAATCCTCACGACATCCCTCTGGAATGGGCATTATGGTTTCCCCTTTTGTAGATAGGACCCTGAGGCTCACAGAGATGAAATAACTTGCTCAAGGTTAAACAGCTGTTAAAGGGTAGCTGGGTCTAAGGCCTCCCTGGCGCCAAAACCTGTATCCTTTCCACTGAACATCACTCTTTTTCTCTCACCATTCCCTGGGCCCGTCCCTGAAAGCAGCCCATTCCATATCTATCATTAGGACGGTGAATTTGAAAGGTCTGGCCATTAAGTGGCTTAGCTCCCCAAACCCTCCCCTCCCTTTCAGCAATAAACTGTAGCACCCAGGCCCCCTCACCACCTTTGTTTTTGCATTTCCAGGCATCATGTATGCTCCCATGCCCTTGGAATTTTATGACTCCACGCAGCAGATATTTCCTCCTCAAAGGCCAATCCCTTCCCTGCCCCTCCCTCCATCTGGTTAGGGAATGTGAGGGTGAATTGAGACCCACCAGCCTGTGTGTAGCTCACAGCTCTGTGAGGTGTGGGGCCTGTAGTATCATCGGGGCAGTTGCCTTGCCGCTAGGTAGCGTACATGGTTTTTTATCCCCTTCTCAAAGATTTCTGGATGATAGGAAATTTGTGAACCATGAACACACACAGATGGACTTGTTCTTTCCTAGTCTTTCCTGGTGACCTGTATCCCAGTGTGGAAGATGCAGAGAGTCAGGAAATTCTTCCTTTGTAATTAACCTGAGTCTCTCTTATTTCCATTTAAGTCCATTTCCCCTTGTTTTTATTGCCGAGAAGATGGAAGAAATCCCCTTCAGTCATCTTTCCTCTTAGCTAAATGTTCAATTTAAGTTGCACTTGGGTTCTAATTCTGGACGTTTTCATCATTTTCATTGTTCTTTATTATCACCCTTTCCACTTTCTCCATATGCTTCCTCAAGGGTGAAATCCAAACAGGATCCAGTGCTATTTTGCTTGGGTTTCAACTGTTTGGAATGGAGCCTGTGGCTTACTTTGACCCTAAATAGGAAACCCCACCAGGCCTAACCATGGGCAGAGAATAGAATGAAAAAGGAAGAAGGACTGACCTGATCCTTCCCTGCAGAATGTGAAATCAGTGTTGAGGTAAAGGTATTTAGCTAAAACTAAGGGCGGGGGTTTTAATAATCCTCCTTTGTGTCTCTGTGTGAATACTTCTGCTACCTTCTCTTTGAGATGCCTGAAGTACTTTAAAAGGAGTTCATGATAACCATCCCTTACAATGTATAGTGCCTGGATCCCAATGAGTTGGAACTGGGTTTGGTTTTGGTTTTTTGAGCAACTCCATAGACAGAAAGTAGATTAGTGGTTGCCAGGGGTTGGGGGTAGGGGAGAAGGGGAGTGACTGCTAATGGATACATGTTTCTTTTTGGGGTAATGAAAATGTTCTGGAATTAGATGGTGGAGGTTGCACCACTTTGTGAATATACTAAGGGCTACTGAATTGTGTACTTTAAAAGGCTGAATTTTATGATATATGAATTATATCTCAATTTAAAGAACTTCAGCTATATCTTGAGTTCCTTTATATAGTACCAGTGAGTTCCTTTATTAGCTGTATGATAAAAACAACTTCTAAAAACAACAGGAAATAGAACCTTGAAGTTTATGAACCACTTTCATACACAGTATCTCATTTATTTCTTATGTAAACACTGTGTGAGTGAGAATACTTTTTTTATTGGGCTTGTTTTACAAATTAGGCAATTGAGACTCAGAGGTGGTAAGTGGCTTGCTGAAGTTAGTAGTATAGCTAGTCTATGGCAAAGCCAGGACTCAAACCCTGACAGCCTGACTCTGAAGCCCATGCGATAACATAGCGCCTAGGACCTAGAGATTAGATAGTGGTGCTCAGTGCTTTAAGAGGGGAGGAGTCATAGAATGTTATAACTGGAAAGGATGTGGGGAGCTCCAGTTCAATCCCTCCATTTTTATGGAGACATTAAGTTGCACAGAGGGAACAACTTGGCTTTTAGCATAATAGGAGAGAAAGAGGGAGACCAGAGTCACCAAAGGAAAGAAATTGGAAGAACCAAGTAGGTTAGGGTCGATATTTTCATCTCTGTTCTCGAGGATCCTGAAAAGGCCAAAGAGGAACGTTAGGGAATGGACCTTTTTACTCTGCATGTCATTTACCTTGTTTAACTTACTGTTATCAACAGCCCTGTGATACAGGCATGGCTACCATTTACAGAATGGAAATGCTTTCTTTGTTTGTTTTTAACTAAAAGATGTGGAAGCTGAGAGAGGTTGAATAACTCTCCCAGGGTCACGTAGCTAGTAAGTTGACGTTGTGAAACCAGGGCTTGAATCTGGGTCTTCTGGTGCCAAGACCAGACCTCTTACCATACACACATATGTGGGGAGTCATCTAACCCCCAGATGTTAGGGCTGGCTGGGCAAGTGGACATCTACTCCCTCATCTCTGTGCACCTCTCTGAGGCACATGTTCAGTTGCTAATGGTCAAGCTTCCCAGTAAGAGGAATTTGCCAGGCCCTTCATGCCTGAGTCTGTTCAAGTGAATAGGACTCCAGGATCCCAGGATCCTTGTGGGCACCCTCCTGGGATGACCCTTCACGGCTTTTGACCTGGAGAGACAAAAGACTGACATCTAGGGCTTTTCCTCTCAGAAAGGGAGAGGAAAGAATGAGGGCTTGCATGCTTCAAACCGATCAGTGGTGTCTGTCACCAAAGGAAGGAACCTACTTGTTTGCTCTGTTATCCCCTCCCACAAAAAGTACGAAACAGTTTTTTAGTGGTCCTCCTGCTTTCAAAAGGAGTGGCTGCCTTCCAGACTTTCAAAGGGGCCAGAAATCAGTGGTTTTGGCTACTAAACAGGAAACTGAAAGTCCTTTCCGTTCCTTTGAGTTGTCTGGAAGGGCTGGGTCTGGAGCTGTTACTTTAAAGGACAGAAGAAAAGTTCTGTGTAGTTAAAAAAAAACAAAAAACAAAAAACCTTTCCTGGAGGCCTGAACACCAGCCTTGGTTGATACACAACATGGAAAAGAGCTGCCTTGTTGCCTGGCAGTAATGACAGCAAACAAATGTGTCTGACAGTCTGTTTGGGATCTCCTGGTCTGAAATTCTGTTTGCTTCATTCTCATTGCTTCCTTAACTTCCTTTCAGTCTCCCCACCTTCAGTACCACCCTCACCCAAGGGAGTGCCAGGCCGTGCCAGGTTGCGCCAGGCGGGGCTGGGCCTCACAGGATACGGCAACCCAGCCTGGGCTATTCTTGTCTGTGTCTCTTTGCAAGATGCCTGTTGTTCTCAGTGGCTGTTTTTCTCATCATAAATGTTGGCAGGGGCCTCAGGGTCGAAACCATGGTGGAAGAGCCTCCGGAGTTCTGCCCTAGGAAATGCAGCTGGTCCTGAGTGCCAGACTGAAGGGAACAGAGGCTCATCGACACTGTCCCTTAGGGGTACCTGAGTAGGTGTTGCCACTGGGGCAGCCCTGTTTGGGCTTGGCACTCTTGGCAGAGTGTGGGACTCTGCCAGTGTACTCTTGAAAACAGGCCTAGAGGAGCCCTGGCAGTCCTGGGAGGATACCTCTGGGCCCCTGGCTGGCTCTTTTTTTGCCACGTGCCCTGTCCCAACCCCTACTCTCTCTAGGAATTCTAATCTGTGTCAGGCTAGGAAGAGTTAGTTTTAGGCCCTGCCCTGTAGCAGACTGGAACCCCCCCAGAGCAGTGACCTCAAATTTTTAAAATCACCTACCAGTAAAATGAGGATATACTCTGAATATATTTATTGTTGTTCTTAGTTGCTGTTGACCCAATGTGCGCAGAGTAGAACTGCTCCTTATGGTTTTCAAGGCTGTGACCTTTTGGAGACAGATCACCAGGCCTGTCTTCTGAGGTACTTCTGGGTGGGTTCAAACCACCAACCTTTTGGCTCCTAGTTGAGCGTGTAACTGTTTGCACCAGCAGGGACTTCAATATTTGTATACTTATTTATATATTGCATATGTGTACTGCTATGTAATATATATAGATACATATACATTATAAACATATACAAAAAACTCAGGAAATTAAGAAGGATGAAAGATAAAATAAACTGTGATAAAATTGTTTTTAAACTTATATTATTAAAGGTATATGTGATTAAATATGCTCTTTTTTAACAAAAATATTGGTTTATCATTTTCTGATGCAGTAATTAAAAAGCGTGTCCTAAAGAGAGTGCCGTTTCAGTACTTCATTTTAACAGTTGCCCTTGCTGAAAAAGGTTCCTTACAAAGAAAGGTAGGTTCGAGTGGAAGATTAGTATCTTTGTGTTTGTGAAAGTCATGATCCTCGTTTTCCAACACATCCACCAGTTACACAGAGGTTTTTGCTGAACTTTGCTGAACTGTAGTCAAATCAGTTGTTTTTGCAAACTTTTTCAGAAAGTTATTTTACCAAGGGCTCAAATGCCTCTGAAACTCTATGAAATATCTTTAAGCAGATTAGATTAGGATGTACCTATACCTCATTGTATAGGTGTATCAATACAGTGCACAGGTAGAGGAGATTTTAGAGATGGCTTATCATTTAAAACATTTGATTGAATTAAAAAATGTTTTAAAAGTTTACATACAGTAAATTCTACTCTTTTTGGTGTATAAGTCTGAGTTTTGCAAGTATATAGTCTTGTAACCACTGCCACTATCAAGAAAACAGGATAGTTCCATGACCCTTGCTACTCTGCCCTCTTAGCCTCTGACATCCGCTGATCTCTTCTCCATCCCTACGGTTGTGCCTTATCATCAGCTAAATGGAGTCATACGGTATGTGACCTTTGGAGTCTGGCTTCTTAGCATAAGACATTTCAGATTCATCAGATTCATCCATGTTGTTATATGTATCAGTAGTTGCTTTTTATTAGAGCAGTAATACAGTGTATGAATATACCAGTTAGTTTATCCATTCACCAGTTGAGAGACATTTAGATTGTTTCCAGTTTTGGGTGATTATTAATAAAGCTGCTAAAAACTCACAGGTTTTTGTGTGAACATAGGTTTTCATTTAACCTGAGTAAATGAAACTGCCGCACTCTTCTCCAAAGTGGCTATACCATTTTGCAATGTTTGGAGTCCAGTAGTTCCACATTATTTCCGGCACTTGGTTTTGTCAGTACCCCCCCCACACACGTACATATACACACATATATACACCTTTCCCTTGAAGGAACAGATACAGTGTGTTTGTTTTTTTTGAAAATACTGCAAAATGGCATATTACTATCTGCTAATTTTTTAGTAAAAGTCTGCTAGAATGGCAAGAACATTCATCTTTTTGCAAAAGAAAAATACACCTTATTTTTACATTTTTAGGTACTTTGCTATAAGTGACTCTCTTTGTTATCTCATTATAAGAAAATGGTAAAGATCCCACTTATTTTTAGAAGACCAGCCTCACTATTGACATCATGTAGCATAAAAACAACAGTAGTCAGTATATGTCAAAAATAAAGGCAGAAGATCACCATTGTGAGTGAAAGAAGCCAGACAAAAAAGATTACATAGTCTGTGGTTCCATCTATGTAAAATTCTAGAAAATGCCAACTATAGTGACAAAGCAGTGATTACCTGTGAATGGGAAGAGAGGAAGCGAGGAGAGGAAGGAAGAATGGATTACAGAGGGGCAGGAGGAAACTTGGGGGTGGTGGATATGTCCATAATCTTGATTGTGGCGATGGTTTCACAGATGTATATTGATATCAAAACTCACCAAATTGTAGGCTATAAATATGTGTTATTTAGTATATGTCAGTTATACCTTAATAAAGCTGCTTAAAGAAAAAATGACAACAAAAGAAATCAGAGGCAACCCACTCTTGCAATAAATGTTGATTGTGTGCCAGATTCACATGCTGTGTGCTGGGGGTTCAGAGAGATTGAAGACGTGGCCTCAAGGAGCTCACAGTTTAATCGGGGAGTTGTACAAATAAACAATTTAAATGTAGGATGCTAAGTGCTAAGAAAAAGAAAACATGGTGAACAAGAAGAGTCTAGAACATTGGTGCCTGTCCTGGGAGGGGTCTGGGGAAGCTTTACGAAAGAGGGGAAGGACTTGTCAGGGGGAAGAACCTCCTCTTCAGAAGGAACAGCGTGAGCAAAATTGGTGAAATTCAAGTTCCAGGAACTGCATATGGTTCAGCCTGACTAGAACAAAGGACGCAATGAGAAAGTATAAGAGACAAAGCTGGAGAGGTTGGCAGGACCAGATTGTGAAGGGCTGTTGCTACCTTGGCTGTCCTTGATCTCTCCAAATCTATGGTCTTTGCTCCTGGGGCATCATCTCATCCAAACACTTGGCATGGACTTCTAGGTTCCAGGTTTTGAGGCTGTGAAACTCACAGCTGCTCAGTCCTGGCCTGGGAGCTCTTCTGTTCCCTAGGGATGTTTCAAGACCCAGAGGAAAGAGAGAGTTGGTTTAGATCTGAGCCTTGTGGCTATACCTGGGAGTGAAGGCTCCTGTGCTTTTGAATGTTGGAGGCAACCAATAAGCCAGCTGCCCCAAAGGCAATTTTTCCACAAGTAAAGAATTCGACCTTTCTGGCTGGCGACACTGAATGCTGAAGTCCTGTGTCTGGCAAAACGACTGTCTCATGTGCAGTGGTCTGTGCCCTGTCTGGTGCTCTCCCACCCCCTGGTCATCTGTTAACCAGTCAGCCTGGATTTTTTCAGTCACTAGAGTAACAGAGGTCATGGGAGTTGCTTGCTTGCTCATTCATTCATTCGTTCATTTTAGAGTGGTTTTTCAGAGATGACTAGGATGTTTAAATGAGGATATGATTATCAGACCGTATTAAAAATGCAGGCAGCAGTGCAGAACACGGCTGGCTCATGTCCTGTGTAACCAGAGCAGGAGAACACGGAGAAGGCCTGTGTTAATGGAAGTAGATGCCAAGGTACATGGTAAGCTGCGGCTCCCGTTTCAGCTGCTCCCTGCCACCCTTCGGCCGGAAAAGAGAAGCTCAGGTTTAAGCTAGAGTTTTAAAACGGGATTGCTGCTTAATGAGCCATTTCTGTAATCTAAAGATCAAGTTGCTTACTCTGCAAAAGGAGAGCTCCCATGCTCCCATTTAGGAGGATTGTGACTGTCATGGCACTTAAGGTCTATGAGAAGGGGAGACTAGTAAGTAAGTGAGCATTTGGTAGTTTAGTCTCGTGTTGGGGGTTCTCTGCTGCCTTCTGCAGAGCTGAACTGAAAGGGTGAGCAGAAGTGCTTTATCGGCTTCCGTGCCCTAGCCAACCTTAGGAAAGCTGTGGCCTGCACAGATGGCCCAGAACAAGTGGGACCAGGAAAGGCCAGTGTGGCTTAATTACCTCAGGTGGATTAATTATGTGAGGCGGTGCCAGGAGGGAAGAAATTTTTAATGACGTTGTGGAGTTTGGTGCTGCTTTTTTTTTTTTTTCCATATTCTTACCTGGGCTGGTCTGAGCTCTGTAGCTTTGTTTATTCTGCCTTCTCCTCCCCCCCCATGCCATCTGCCAGCTGGACTGTTAACTGGCTCAGAGCTTCCTTTTTCTGTGTCAATTCTGGAAGGTCACGGTTGTTGGTGGTTTGGGGCTGGTTTCCCGAATGGGTGGGCGAAGTGGATGTCTAACTATCGATTTGTTTTCTTGCATTTCAGTCGTTCCAAGGAAGTCAAGGACGGGCATACCTCTTTAATTCAGTGTGAGTGTCTCTGTTTTTTGGTACAAATTTTGAGGGATGGGGAAAACAACCCTGTACAGTAATGAAACAGTGGGATCTGCCTTCTCTGCCACAATGAAAAACTCCGTGGAGTATTACTCTCCCCATTTGGTAGTCAGTCACTTGTGGTAAATTTTTTGGGCAGCATCTTTGGCTAAAAATAGCATACCCACTTCCCCCAGTAGGCACATTGGAATCAGGGCAGAGACTGTACATGTTCCCATCTTCAGCTGCATTCAGTCCTCTTGATGTGGTTCTCGTTTTAACTAAGATTTGAGACCCTGTGCTTGTGGCTCTGGACTTTACAGCATGGTTGCCAGTTAGTTCCCTTAAGTCACAAGATTAAAAGCATTTGTTAGAAAAATTACATAAATTCCAAGCAAAGTCTCAACCATACAGACTTATTTTTAGTTGACCGACTGAATCAGAACTTGGAGATAGGAAATCCATTCACATGGAGACATTTCCACGTGGCTAACTTTTGGGGTTGATATTGATTTCAGCTATACACCATGCTCTTTGCAGTCTTGGTTTCCCCTGGGGCAGCCTTGTCCAGTTAATTTTTCGTGGGAAGCGCAGCTGGAATGACTAATGATGTACTCGTGACTGACTACCTGCTGTCTCTTTTTCTGTCCCTTGGCATAGAGTTAATGTGGGCTGTGGGCCTGCAGAAGAGCGAGTGTTGCTAACAGGACTGCACGCAGTTGCAGACATTTACTGTGAAAACTGCAAAACCACTCTGGGCTGGAAATATGTAAGTACTGAGGAGTCTGGTTGGTGGAAAGAGGCCTATGAAGGGAATAGCTTAGAGTCTCACACTAGAACAGTGCTTTCTTCTCCTTGCTTCCCACGGATGTGGGGTTGTCCTAGGCCAGGACAGGAAACTGAGCACAGAGAGCATATCCCAGCACACTCACTGTCTGCCATGCTCATTCTTCGGACACTCCCCTCCACCTACTCATTCCTTCGCACCTGCCCCTCAGACACACACACACACACTTCTTCCTCTGCCTTTTGATTTAATAAATAACAATAATAGCACATAGCATTTACTGACAGTTATGCACTAGGCACGCATTATTTTATTTATTCTTCAGGAAGTCCTAGAGGGTAGGTACAGTTTTTATCCCTATTACATAAATGGAGAAACCGAGGCTTAGGGAGGCTAAATAGTATGTCCAAGGTTACCTAGCCATTAAATGACCAAACCAGGTTTGGAATCAAGGTAGTAGAGTCCATGCTCTTAACCACTACACTTTGATGCCTCCAGTAAAGGTTCCTAGAACATCTGCTAGGTCCTAGGCCCTGTGCCAGGCACCATCAAACATTATCTTAATTAATCACTACCTTCAGATACAGTCATGGTTGCACTCTCCCAATTGGACAACCATTCTTTTATTCTTTAACTCAACAAAACATTTTAATGTCCTTTTAGGGCCTAGGAGAGCTGAGTAATCATTTGTCAGGGTAAGAGGAGGGAAGGGCAGGGACCTGCTGCTCTAACACTGGGGGCTGATTGTGCTGCCTCACATTGTGGTCACTACACAACTATAAACAGAGTCCCCACAGTCCCTCTGGCTAGTGGTAAAGTGACATCTGGGAAGCTGGAGTCAGTTTCCAATAGAAGTGTACTGGTGTTATTGTTACTGTTACAATTAGTTCCTTTTCAGACTGTGTATATAAACACATGCACAATATTCTTTTCTGCCCTCTCTGTCATTATGGGATATTGAAACATTAATCTTGCTGCATCTGGGAGGACAATTCATTCAATGTAAAATCTCTCAAATTTCTCATCCTCTCAGTATCTTGCCACCCAATGTGACCTGCCATTGGCTTCAGAAGGAGCCTGAAGGAATAGTAAAAACTACCACAGTGACTTTGGCAGTACCACCTTTGGGACAAAGGGGATAGATTCCATTTTTTATGTCTTCACTGAAATATTCAGGATCCAGAAGATGTGTTTTGTGATGCTGAGATGGTTTAACCACAGCCTCCCTGGTGGGCTTGGTTATTCCTTACGGGAGAAACTGACCCTGGCGCCCTCCGTCCTGCCTGAAGGCCACCTCTGGGTGATCTGGGGACCACAGTTCTGGTTGTGATTATCCAGAAATGTTCTACCCTTTCCTTCTGTTTTGTA
Source organism: Loxodonta africana (assembly GCF_030014295.1). Classification (NCBI taxonomy): domain Eukaryota; kingdom Metazoa; phylum Chordata; class Mammalia; order Proboscidea; family Elephantidae; genus Loxodonta; species Loxodonta africana. The sequence continues at coordinate 48,488,522 of NC_087359.1, forward strand.
ACCTCTTGGCCATCTTATCTACTGGGGATGGGCTGGATTACAGACAAAAGATAAACCTAAGTTGGTTAGTTTTGTCTCCTCACTTGTGGTTCAAGTAAAGCAATTCACTCATTTGACAAACCTTTATTGAAAGCCTTGGACATGCCCAAGCCCTGGTCAGTGCTGGATATAGATATAAAGTGGATGAGATTCAGTTCTTGCCCTCAGGGTGTTTACAGTCACGGTGCCAGGGAGGAAGGTGACATGCTAAAGAGAAAACAACTTGACAAGTGTAGTGATATGCTTAGGACAAGAGGGAAACATCTAGGAAGGGCCATGTAAGAGCTTCCATCAGCCATTCCTCTGACTCCATGGCTAACTAGGAATGTCTGTCACCTTCTCTTCACTCATCTGATACATATTCATCACCTTGTTTACACCAGGCCCAATGCTTTGTTTTTCTTCTGTCACAGCAACCTTGTGAAGTAGGTGTAATTATCCCCATATTACAAATGAGTGAACGGGAAGTCTGAGTGGTTAAGTGATGCTTCCATCACTGGGAAGTGGGAGAGTCTGAATCCAAATCTAGTATGCTTCCTCCTGGAGTCCAGTTCTGACATTTTCAAGATGCCTGTGAAGCTTGGGGCTGTTGTCTTTTTGCTTAATAAAGATACCCTCGTTCTCCCAATTTTGCTTTCTTCTCCCCCTACCCTGAACACGCTAGTATGTGACAATAGGCATTATTCCTGACTCTTGTTCTTGTGTATGCGCACACACAGACACACAGCTGGGGAGTAATGAAGTGTCAGAGAAATTTCTGCTGAGCCCACAGCTCTCGTAGGTGTGTGGTGTGTTTGCACATTCTCATTTCCCCTCCAGTCCCCTCTCTACTTTGTGGAATGATTCTTTTCTCAAAGCAAGAGGCCCGAGTCTGAATTCTCTTTCTGAAACCGAAAGCCCCTGAGGTCTAGAGCAAGACACGCAGTTCATACAGATACTGCCCTACTATTGACTGTGGGATTTTGTTTCTAACTAATTCAGTAGACTCTGGAGGAAGAGCTGACATCCTCTGCTTGTGCACATGAGCCATGTGATGACTGCAATGACTGGTGTTTTTCAGATGATATACCAAGATGCTCTTATGTGAATATAACAGCTCCTTTATCCTGCACCTATGCAGAACTTAATTCTGTGGGGCTTATTAGCTGGGAGAGCCCACGATGTTGTAAGTTCAGAAGGGTAACCTGCCAGGTGGTTTGCATTGAGTTTTCCCTTGGGGGCTTGGCAGTCAGGTAGGTCCTGAGGGCTGCCAGCTTCTCCAGCCTGGAGTTTATACAGCACCTGTCTTTCCTGGAGAGAGACACTGCAGGAAAAGCAGGCTTAACACATCTGACATAGAAACAGCAAGATAAACGAAATAAAAAGGAGACTATTTGGCCTCACAGTACTTTGCTTCTCTTGCTAAATGCCTTTTCTCTAAGCATAACAAAGTATAGTTTAAAAGTATAAGGAGACTTTCCTGTGTTCCTAGAAACTGGTGGGAATGGCACAGAAACTTTATGTGGGTACATCTGTAGGGCACACTGCTGGTTAGCATCAGAAAGCAGAACACCCTAAGGTAATACATAGTCATGTGCTGCATAACATCTGTTCGGGCAATGTCCGACTGCATATATGTCTGTGGTCCCATAAGATTTTTTTAAAATTGTGCTTTAGATGAAGGTTAACAGGGCAAATTAGTTTCTCATCGAACAATCAATACAGGTATTGATTTGCTGCATTGGTTGCCAACCCCACAATGTGTCAAAACTCACCCCTTCTTGACCTTGGTTTCCCCATTACCAGCTTTCCTATCCCCGCTTGCCTTCTTGTCCTTGCAGCTGGGCTGGTGTGCTCATTTAGTCTCATTTTGTTTTATGGGCCTGTCTAATCTTTGGCTGAAGGGGGAACCTCAGGAGTGACTTCCGTACTGAGTTAAAAGGGTGCCTGCGGTAGAGTTCAGAAATCTTGATGGGAGAACGGGATGTAGCAGACGTAACTGGACATAGCAAACACAACAGCTTCCCACATACAACATGTGTATCTCATTTCTCTTACATACGAAGTGATTATGCTGCCAGGTATATAATGGTACAGTACATACATAACCTATAACACATAGGTTATAGCCATATAAACGCCTATGTTAGAGTGTTGTCACCTCTGTTTAATTTTCTTTAGAAAATATTACTGTGAAGTGCATCATGGCTCCCAAATGCTGCAAAACCAGTGCTAGTGGTAGCAGCAGCAAGAGGCATAGGAGAAGTATCAATTTCAAAGTAAAACAAAAGGTATCTCATATAGCCTTGCTAAGTATATAATATGGTGTTCACACAACATTGAAATCACGTAACATCCGATTTCATAGAACATATTGTGGCCGTTAGGTGTTGCATGACTGTGTGTGTGATATATCTATACATACACATATATGTATGTATATCTACACACACACAATTATTTGGCAATTATTTATTGAAGACCTGTGTGTCAGGCAGTCTTTTAGGCACTAGTGATACAGCAATGAGCAAAACATACGAAAATCTCTGCCTCTATTAAGTTTATATACTAGTAGTGGGAGACAGGCAATAAAGAAAATATATGCAGATTATAGTGTATGTTTGAAAGGGATAAAGTGCTTTGGGAAAAAGAAAGAAGGGAAAAGGGGCAGAGGGAGTTCTGGGGTGAAAGTTGTGATTTAAGGAGTATAGTTGGGAAAGACCTTGTTGAGATGGTGACATTTGAGCAAAGACTTGGCTGAGCAAATATCCTGCAGAAGTTTTGTTGTAATATTGAGAAAATCCTAGTGTTTTCTCCCTCCATTCTGCAGGTGAGTGAAGGGGACACGGAGTGCTTGATTGGTAGGAATTCTGTCAGTGAGTCTGGGTAAAACCGGGACCAGGCCTCAGTGGTCCTAACCCCTGTCATTGGCACTGCCTCTGCTTCTGTGCTACAAAAATCAGCTGCTTATCTTTCGTCATTCAACATCTTTTTTCTTTCCTCTCTGTTTTCTAGGAACATGCCTTTGAAAGCAGCCAGAAGTATAAAGAAGGCAAATACATCATTGAGTTAGCACACATGATCAAGGACAATGGCTGGGACTGATTGGAGAAGTCCCCCTAACCCAGTGTCCACGTGAACGCCATCCAACTGAACATTCTACCCAAGCGTGAGAGAGTGACTGAACACTTGGTTCCATCCATTTAGAGGCCTTGCCATCTGGGGCATCCTCCCACCCTGACGACATCTTTCTGGTGACTGGCCTCTAAATCGCTGTCTCTCTGTCTCTTTGCTTTGTATCTGTTTGTGAGTTGATCCTGGCTTCTCTCTCTGTTCTAGTGTTGGCTAAAAACAAAACAACAGAATGAACGGATGCCCGACTGCATGGCGGCAGCCCACCTTGATAGGGGTCCTAGGGTCCATGCAAGAGCTGCCCGATGGCCTCTTGTCAGGAGTGCAGTGGCACAGGGTTGAGAGGAAGGAGGAAAGGGGGAACCCTGAGGGTCCTGGGAGTAGGTAGGGGTGGGAGGGTGGAGGTAAGGACAAAATTGTGCTGCTCCTAGAGACCTGGTAATCTAGGCTTGAAATAACCAACTTGTCTAAAAGGACAAAAAGAAAAAAATACCTCATGAGTGCATTCTCTCTGACCAGAAGCTTCTGTTCCTGACACCAAATGTGCCAGGTTAGCAAATGAGCACAAGAAGTGGCCCTAATTCCAGCTGATGGGGCAAACCCCTGGTTCTCCTGGGCTGAGTTGGGGAGTGGCCTGGCAGCAATCAGTGACTCGGGTGAACCCAAATGGGTTTTGATGATTCTTAAGCCTCGCTGCGCCTCGAGGTTCCCTTCCTCTTTGCCTCTTCAGCCACTTTAGATGAGGGGAGAGGGGATTGCCATTTGTTATGGGTGCAAGATCCAAATATCCCAAAGGCTTTGACTGACAACCAAGTAAAATTGGTAATTAAGGACAGCAGGGAACAAAGGGGGCTGGAGTTTGGGAGCGCCCGCAGAAACAGCTCAGACATGGGGCCAGAAAACTAAAAAGTAAAACCAGTTAGCAATTCTGCCTGTTTGACCTTTTCTCTGACCCTTAATAAGAGCAATGTGGCAAGGAACGGGGTGTTGCAGGCAGTGCCTGAAATAGTTTAGATTCGAACCATTACAAGTTAGGTGCAGCTTTCTTCTTTGGGCATACATGGGCTTCAGTGGGGTCAGCAATTCTTTGTACATGGAGTTTTGGGTGTTTTTCTCCATTTCTATCACTGTAGATTGCGGAAAACATAAGCCCAAGGCTTTGAGCTTAGTGATAACCTGGCAGGTGGATTCTTCATGCCCCTAGTTCTTCGTAGACTTAAAATGTCTTATGTGGAGAAAAAGCTTCCGTCAGTGTGGCCCAGCAGCAGTGTCAAACTTCAGGTTACCAGTTCCCGTATTATGCATCCCACCCTCCACCGCCTCATCCAAACTTCATGATACTATGAAAGTAGAGAACAAATCCGTCTAAGGCTCATGAGAGAAAGAGGGGTTTGTTAGATTTAATCAACACCGTGAAGTGTGTTTTAAAGCAATCCAGCCAGCACACGGTGCATGATGGGAGACATATTTAACTGAGTTAATTTCATTTCTTAGGCTGAAAATATTATGCTAATATGTGTGTTAGATAATTCTCAGCATCTCGTTCTCTAAGTAGGCTGATCCTATAGGAAAGTTTACCTTAAAAGTCACAAAGGAGTGAATTTATGGAGACAAGAATCTGTGAAATTGATTATCCAAGATTAAAGCAGCCAGCCCAGAACATGTTCAGAATTGCTTCTGCAGCAGAACCCAGTTTTCACAGGGAGTGAGTCCATGGTGGAAATGCCTTTTTGTGTCTCTCTGTGCTGGTTACAAAATGGGAGACACAGGAAGGGTGTGGTCCTGCCCTGCTGTGACAGAGGGCAGGACTGACAGGAAGCAAGGTAGCTGCAGGTTAGTACTAGACTCCCTGCTGTAACACAAAAAGGAGTCCTAGAAGTAAAACTTTCTTCCCAAAGGTTTCTTGCCCAGATCTCCCTTGTGCTTTAGCAGCCCTGGAGATTGAGGAAGTAAGCTGTTCTCCCCACTTCACTGAGGTTCAGAAGAAGTATTTCATTTCTGCGCCCAGAGTAACAGTTCTTCTGGCTCCCAGGCTTCAAGATCTCAACAAAAAACATTTTCAACTTTCACATTCCCAAACTGGCTTGCCAACACAGAAATCATGGATTTCCCCCCTTCTCTATCTCCCCTGAAGGAAGCAGGCTTTGTTTATGAATTTTGATTAGCTCCTTTGCTCAGGGTAAGTCCAGACATTGATACTCCTTTCCATAAAAAGAAAATGGGGGTTAAATGTAGTGACAAATAGATACTGACATGGGATGCCCTAGAATTTTCAAGGGACAGAGAAGGAGACCAATATGCCACTGTGTTTCCTTGGGGATGGAGCCTCTGGCTGCTGCAGGATCAGAGCAGGCTCCATTCAGACCCTGATTCTGGTTTTATTCAATTAGTATCAATTGAGAATCCAATGGGTGCATGGCACCATATTTGGTGTGAGAGATCTGAGTAGGGTATTGTTTTTCTTGAAACTACAGGAAAGAAAAAATTCATTAGGCTTTCCCTTTGTGTCAGTGAAACCAAAAGTGCTTCTTTTAACTTCAGCTCCATTCACGGCTTGTTTATCTGAAGTCTAGCAGTATTGGAGGGGCCACAGCTGAGCGATGGAAATGCATCAACTCATGGCCTCAGTCAGTTCATTCTTTAATTTCCTCACCAAATTATCAACTCAGAGCATAACCAAAGACCTCGTCCATTCACCCCTGGTAGGTTCAAGGAATTGGAGTATGTTTGGGTAGGGGGAAGGGGGACAGGGAAAAGGGAAAGAGAGAGCTGAGAAGGGAAAAGGCATGAAGTCTTATACCTCAGCCAGCAGCTGCCTTCATTTTGAACTGAAGTCCAGCTGGCAGACTCTCTGTCTATCTAGTTCCATCTCCCCTGTGCCACCCTAGGTTGTATGGCCTTGGCTGCCATGGATAACAACTAGATCCCCAGGGGATATTAGTCTCTGGCTGCTGGTGGGTTGATTTGACATGAATCAAGATATAGCTGAACTTGATGCCCCCAGTTCTCAGCTGGGCCTGACCAGGTACTGCCCTAGCTCCTATCACAGGAAGATCACTAACGTCAATTTGCACTGGTGGACCAGCGTGTGCAAAAGAGGTGTCCCCTTTATAAAAAGATTTTCAAGTTGATATATATAAACAGTTGCTTGTGAAATATACTTTTGTAAATAATATTTAATTTTTTAAATAATATATTTGGTGCTGTTTTCTCAGATCCCCTGAGAGCACTTTTTATTTTCGTTTGTAAATTCTATGGTTTCCTCTGCATTTCTTGAAGTACATTTTAAGGGAAACAGTTATCACCAATAAACTTTTTATTTTTTAAAGGTCTATCATTTTAGTCAGGACCGAGGCAATAAAACACTGCCTCGCTGCATTTTTTTCCAGTGGAACAGACTCTGCAGTACATTACCAGGTTGAGAGGTGAAATATTTCCTTGCACCAGTATTGGCTAGAAAAGAAAATAAATAAAATCAAGTAAACTTAGTAACAACTTTGAGTGATTCTTCTTGTTGGGAGAAATTTCCAACTAAGTGGAATCTTGTTTTTTATTGTGTGTGTGTGTGAGGGGGGAAAAAAAGCGCTTTGGATTGTGCCTCCTGTTTTTCTCTTTTTACTGGGGACACTAACTACAGTTTACACTGCGTGCGCATACAGTTTTTCTTCCCTTTCCCTCGGGTTGTTTTTTGTTTCTGAGTGGACCAACAGCACAAACCGTGAGGTTTTTGTTTTCCTGAGCAGGGAGCTGTTGCTGATTTGCTCTGTTTTCTTTCTCTGTGTGCTCAACTTCTACAAGCTGTAAAGGAAGTATGTTGTTTGAAAGATCAAGCAGAGTCAAGTCTCTGCTTCTCACTGAGATGTGTGTTAATTATGAATCCCAGGGCTTCAGTTGTTTTAGAAGCTACATCATGTTAAACTTTAACTGGCTTGAGTTGAAAGACCGTTAATAAAAAATACACATACCTTGTAGGTAAATAAGCTTTTTTTTTTTTTAAGATCAGATTGCCTCAGGTTCAGGAAAGAGGCTGGGAAATCAAATCTTGAACACAATCAACTTCCATATTTTAATAGAATCTGCTTCAAATGAGAAAACTTGCTAGTGGTCTAGGTAGAGGAAAGAGATGTTTAATTTTTAAAACAAAAGTACAGTCATGAAATCTACTGACAGTGAAAGGTGAAACCAAGAAAGAACCAAGAATTACCAAACTCTATCTGCCCCTATGTTTTTGTATAACATTTTGGTGAAAGTGGGAGTCAGTTCCCTTTTTCCAACCTGCAGAGACTATCTTTCAATACAGAATCTATTTATGCTTGTGTTTACAAACAGGAATTGTTGGGTTTGGGGTTGGGTTTTTTTTTTTTTTTTTTTTTTTGGCATTTTTCAGGTCACTTTGCTTCAGTAACAAAGAAAATTGTTTTCAAATAATTTGTCTTCACCTTTTCCTGTATTTGTACATAGTGATTCAGTATTAGAGAAAAGTGCATTGTTTCTGTCATATTTCCAATCTGTGTTGGTGCTCATTTGAGAAAATAAAGTTTTCAAATATTAACTCTTTGGAGGACTCATCTGTCATCTTTGACCTAGCCTGTTTTATCTTGGTATTTAACATTGAAAGTGCTGACGGGCCTGCAGGAGGTTATCTAGTTTAACTCAGTTCACAGATCTGTCACCTGAGACCCTAAGGGGTTATTCTCTCCAAGGTCAGCCAGCCAATTAATGACTAAAAATCAGGTCTCTTCGCTTATCAGCAAATGCCTCTCCTTACTTAAGCTATCAGAAACCCATGAGTTCTGTTTTCTAAACTCCGTATTCTGCAAGTTTATTCTGATGACATCATTTTTTTTTTTTTTATGGAGATAGGATTGCATTGAGTGTGGGGCAGGGGAAAGACATAAACAACAAAGTCATGCCAAAAGGGGGTAGTGCAGCTGACCCAAGCCAGGGTATTTTCAGTCACCTCATAAATTTTTTTCATAAGCACACAAAAGCTGGAATAGGGAAAACTGCAGAAGAATTGATGCATTTGAATCATGATGTTGGCAAAGAATATTGAATATACCATGGACAAATCTGTTTTGGAAGAAGTATAGCTAGAATGCTCCTTAGAGGTGATAATGGTGAAACTTTGTCTTGCTTACTTTGGGCATGTTATCAGGAGGGGCCAGTCCCTGGAGAAAGACACCATTCTTGGTAAAGTGGAGGGTCAGCAAAAAAGAGGAAGACCCTCAACAAGATGGATTGACACAGTGGCTGCAACAATGGGCTGACACATACCTACTATTGTGAGTGTAGTGCAGGACCAGGCAACATTTAGTTTTGTTATACATAGAGTCACTATGAGTCAGAACTGACTTGACATCACCTAACAACAACAACAACAATCATCTCTGAATGATTGGCTAACAAAAAAAAAAGGAGATGAATATTCACAGTTATATGGAAAAATTGTCTTCAACTAATATTTTTGAGCATTTTATTAGATTCCAGACACTGGGTGAGGCAATGGATATATGGCATCTGAAATGCAGTGGGAAGTGAGACCATCCAGTTGACTGTTACCTTGGTCAGCTCACAGACTCATAGAGACCCTATATGACAGAGTATAACTGCCCCATAGGGTTTCCTAGGCTGTAATCTTTATGGGAGGAGCCTTGGTAGTGCAGTAGTTAAAATGCTTGGCTACTAACCGAAAGGTCGGTGGTTTGAACCAACCAGCTGCTTTGTAGGAGAAAGATGTAGCAGTTGGTTTCTGTAAGGGTATACAGCCATGGAAACCCTATGAAGCCATTCTACTTTGTCCTATAGGGTCACGGTGAGTCAGATTCGACTTGATGTTAGTGGGTTTAGGTTTTGGGAATCTATGGGAGGAGATTGCCAGGTCTTTTATTCCAAAGAGTGGCTGGTGGGTTTGAACCATCAACCTTTTGGTTAGCAGCCAAGTGCTTAACCACTGTCCCACAGAGCTCCATAGGGTTTCCAAGGAGCTCCTGGTGGATTTGAACTGCCACCCCTTTGGTTAGCAGCCATAGTAGCTCTTAACCACTATGCCACCAAGGTTTCTTTGGTCTGCTAGACCATTGCTATTCAAAGTGTGTCCCTGGGAGTTGCTTAGAAGTGCAGAAGCTTGGGCTCCAACCTAGACTTACTGAATCAGAATCTGTAGTTCAGTGAGATCATCAGGTGATTCTTATGCACCTTAAAGTTTGAGATGCACTGAGCTAGATGCTTCATTCAGCATTTGGAAGATCCCCTCTCAATTCCTCTTAAGCTGTGCGCTTAGACAGCAGTGGGAAGTGACTCTTAAATTCTAAAATGGTGCATTGAGGCCAAGGGTCCCAAGTGGCCGAAACTCAGTGCAGAAACACACGTTTCAGAGGAATTCATCCTATGAGGAGGGTAAAATCTGAAGTCCAAGCATCAGACAGTAAGGTGTAGTCAAAATTATTCTTGATCCCTGTTTCTTCAGTTAAGCGCGAGAAGGAGTTGACTTGTTTTGCGGACCATGTTGTAAAAGGAAAACAGCTGCTGCTGAGAACTCCGACTCATGGCAGCCTTATGTACAACAGCAATACGCAAGCCACCACAGTATGAAAAAAGTGGTGTGAAAAACATAGGTAACCTTAAATCCAGAATCAGTCTCTGTGCAAGGAACTATTGGATCATGCCCTGAGAGGCAGGTGGTGGAAAGACTACTTGGAGAAAAGGCAGATTCAGATCTCCTATCACACATTTCAGGGTAGAGGTCCACTGAGTAGTTTTGCCCACAGAATTTCAATTACTGATCTGTACTTTTTTTTTTTCCTGGGCAATAACAGGTGAATTCCCGTAAGTTAAATGCCTGGTTGAAAGCAGCTCCACTGTCCCAGATATTTGGGGTTTGCAAGTGGAGACCATCGTGGTTTTAGAGTGATGGTGGGCTGTCGCGTTCTCGTCCCTCTCTTGCCTGTCGGGGATAGTTCTGCAATGAGGATGTGCAAGGTTTCTTTGTGGCTCTGTTTAACATGCTTAAGCTTCAAGAAAAGAGTACCTTTGAAGCTGGCCTTTTGTCAGGCAAGAAAAGCATATGGAAGAGAATATATGGGTTTAAGGCACAGTTTACAGAGGAGCCCTGTTTTCATAATGGATTACACCCTTGCTTAGAGTAAAGGAAAGGGCAAAGCCCTTTTTGCTATCCACATGGTGTGGTTTCAAGAGCCAGACAGATCTTGATTTGTTCCTGCCTACAGCTCTTTTGGCACAAGTGGTTAAGAGCTTGGCTGCTAATCAAAAGCCCAGCAGTTCCAATTCACCAGCCACTCCTTGGAAACCCTATGGGGACAGTTCTACCTTGTCCTATAGGGTTGCAATGAGTCGGAATCGACTTGATGGCAATGGATTCGAGTTACAGCTCTTTGGGCAAATTGTTTGACCTTATTAAGCCTCAGCTTTCAAATCTGTAAAGTGTTTTTTAAAAAAGGCTAGTGACAAAGGCTCATGACACCTTACCTGGCACATATGCAGTCAGTGAATGGTAGTTGCCATTATAATTAGTCTTTATCTGTAATAAACCAAAAAATCAAACCCACTACCGTCGAGGCGATTCCGACTCATAGTAACCCTATAGGACAGAGTAGAACTGCCCCATAGAGTTTCCAAAGAGTGCCTGGCAGATTTGAACTGCCGACCTCTTGGTTAGCAGCTGTAGCACTTAACCACTATGCCACCAGGGTTTCCTATCTGTAATAGTTATCATTATTCCCAGTAATAGGCTTTTAAAAGCCTATTTCTTGTAAAGTTCCCTGGGTGGTACAAAAGGAAAAAAACTACTAAAGGGTGGCAGTTTGAACCCACCCAGTGGCACCACAGAAAGAAAGGCCTGGTGCTCTGCTTCTGTAAAGATTACAGCCAAGAAAACCCTATAGAACAGTTCTACTGTATAACAAACACATGGGGTCACCATGAATTGGAATCAACAGCAACAGGTTTTTTAATCCCCGTAAAACAGAAAATCCCTTTCCTACTTCCCATGAATTTCTACCCCCCTGTCTGGACCCAGTTACAGTTGACTTTTATTTGTCCTTGAGTAGATTATCTTCTTCATGTGACCTGTTTTGCTTCAGTGGATGTTCCTGTTATCAGTTCTTTCTTGTTTGCCTTTTGCCTACAGGGACAAGAGGAAAAAACATGTAGGAGACAGTCTCAAGCCAGCAATCCTTGGGTCCTCACCCTTCCAAGCTCTTACACCCACAGTGGCTCTCCAGGAGAGCAGTCTGAAAGACCAGGAGGGGAGACCACTAATACACATTGAGTACCTGGTTTGTGCCAGACCCTGTGTTGGATGCTTTGCCCATGTGACCTTACTTAGGATCCTTGCAGTGAGGTACTCATTCTTGCAATGAGTTACGTTACACTTGTCATCCTAGGAATCCTTACCACCCTGTGGGAAAGCAATGACAAATGCTTATTATCTCCATTTTGTAAAAAAACTGAGGTTTTTCAAGGTTTTTACTGCTGGTGATAAGGTCAGAAATCATACTCAAGCTTACATGACTTCAAAGGCCTGTGTTTTCCCCCCTAGCCACATTCCAGATACCGACTACCCTCGTCCTCCAGCATTGTTAATTCTGGTGTGGCTTCACATGATACTTTCCCAGTTGGCCCTTGATTGCTTAATAAATAATGGCTCACAAAAGGTGGAAACAACCTAAATGTCCATCAACAGATGAATGGATAAACAAAACGTACATACATACCATGGAATATTACTCAGCCATAAAGAGAAATGAAGTCTTGATACATGCTACAACATGGCTGAACCTTGAAAACATTATGCTAAGTGAAATAAGTCAGTCACAAAAGAACAACTATTGTACGACCTCACTCATACGAAATAGCTAGAATAGGCAAATGTATAGAGACCAAAGTTGATTAGTAGTTAACAGGAAGGGTGGGGGAAGGGGGAGTCACTTAGGAAGCACTGAGTTTCCATTTATAGTGATGGAAAAGTTGACAACAGACAATGGTGATGGTTGCACAACATGATTAATGTAATTGATGTCACTAAATTGTGCATGTGAAAAATATTAAACTGGCAAATGTGTTATTTGTGTTTTTACAACAAGAGATAAGGGCTTAGAGAATGAAAATTAACATAAGACAGCTACAAAAGTCAGTGCTACCTGGAAAGTATCACGTATTCCATAAGCTGGGCTTTGTTGTTGGTTTTTAATGCTCTGTGATGGATTACATGTGTAATCCTCGGCACCCCTTCCATTAATAGTAGATGCTTAATAAATGCTTGATGGACACTGAATTAATGTGATCGTGAAGACTTAACAGTTTGTCCTAATCTTGTTTAAGGCAATAGGATGCTAAAGAGGGAAATGGAGTAGAGGTTAGTGTGAAATGTTTCCTACATAAGGTTAAATGGTTACACCATTAACGATCAGTTTATTGTTTGTATTTATTTATTCAACAAGATTTTTTTTAATTGTGCTTCAGGGGTAAGTTTACAGAGCAAAATAGTTTCTCATTAAACAGTTAAACACAAATTGTTTTCGTGACATTGGTTGGCAACCCCGTGATGTGTCAACACCCTCCCCTTCTCTGCCGCAGGTTCCCTGTTTCCATTTGTCCAGTTTTCCTGTCCCTTCCTGCCTTCTCATCTTTGCTTTTGGGCAGGTGTGCCCATTAGCCTCCTGTGCATGAATTGATCTTTGAAGCCCATTCCTCACTTGTGTTATTGTTGGCCCTATAGACCTGTCTAATCTTTGGTTGATGGGTGAACCTCATGAGTGACTTTAGTACTGAGTTAAAAGGGTGTACAGAGGCCATACTCTCAGGGTTTCTCTAATCTCTGTAAGATCAGCAAGCCTGCTCTTTTTTTGTGTGAATTTCAATTTTGTTCTACATTTTTTCTCCCGTGTTTTGACATCTGTTGTGTGCCTAGTCTACTACGGAACTAACCCCAGGGAGCAGGAAGTCAGCAGTACTATGTAGAGTGGCAGAACAAAATGGTTACTTGGCCCTCTCCACTGTTGACCAAATCTCTGGCCACATCAGCCAAGACCCTCACACTGGACCCTCATAAGCAGCTGCTTTCTGCAAAAGCAATTGCTCTTAAGTGTTTTCATCTGAACCCAATTAGTGGCTCATGTCCTAGAGCAGAGTACAGGGCAGACTCTGGAAGCAGAGCACTTGGGTTCAAATACTGGTTTCCCTTAGTAAAAAGATAATCTGTGCAAAGGATTCCACCCAGTGCCTGGCACATAGTAAGGAGTCAATATTAATAGAGTTGTTTTTATTACAGATCACTCCATCTATTTTGAATTGGGAGTGGGATGGAGAGAAGTATTAGATTTGCTCTTTCTATACATCATTTCATCTTAGAAGAAGAAGTACAGCCAGAATGCTCCTTAGAGGCAAGGATAGCGAGACTGCGTCTTACATACTTTGAACATGTTGTCAGGAGGGATCAGTCCCTGGAGAAGGACATCATGCTTGGCAGAGTACAGGGTCAGCGGAAAAAGAGGAAGACCCTCAACGAGGTGGATTGACACAGTGGCTGCAACAATGAGCTCAAGCATAACAACGATTGTAAGGATGGCTCAGGACCAGGCAGTGTTCCGTTCTGTTGTGCATAGGGTCGCTACGAGTAGGAACTGACTCAACGGCTCCTAACAACAACAACGTACATCATTTGTTTAATATTTATAACAATCCTATGATGCAAATATTATCCCCATTTTATAGAGGAGGAAACTGGCCCATGTGCATAAACAACATGCCCAAGGTCCTAAACTGGAAGAGCTGGGATTTTAGCTCTTGTTCTGATTCTGAAACTCATGCCCTATCTGCTGATCCAGTCCACCATCCAGGAAATGGAAATACCTATCAAATAGGAACCTATCTGGCAGATCTGACTAAGCACACACCCAAAATGCCATGGCTGTTTTATTTTTTAACATTTTATTTTTTTTTATGAAATGGAAGCCCTGACTTTTCAAATATTGGAAACACGGATCTTAGAACTGAGGTATGTTATACCTTTATTCACAGGCTCTCAGGCCTGTTGATTGTTGTTGTCTTTTGAGGGGGAAAAAAAAGTGTTGCTTTCAGTTGTTTGGACTGATTAAAAAGATAAAAGTCCCAAAACTTGCCCATGCTAAAGCAACTAAGGTATCCTAACATATGACAACATCTCTATGGGGTCCAACAGTAACTCTCTAGGCACCTCAAACAGCCAAGGATAAAAAGTTCATGTCGCGTGAAGATATTTCTAATGCCCAAGTGATGTGGGGTCATTTTAATGAGAAGCTGAAGCCGAATTTTTCAAAGTGTTTGTGAATTATTTGAAGGGTATGACAGAACTATTGAGTTGCATTTATTTTGAGTTGAAATAATGTTAAGGATTTATCCCAAGCTCATGAGTTTAGAAATTAGCAGGGTCAAGGGGAAAGAACGTTGGCTCTGGAGTTGGACAGATGGGAATTTGAAGCCTGGCTGCATGCTTTTACATTCTTCACTTTGAGGAAGTCCCTGCCATTCTCAGGACTAGCTTCCATCATCTGTAAATAGAGGATACGAGCAACCTGAATAAGTATTTTGAGAATCAAATAATAGCCATAAAGTGCCTAACATTACCCAGTACAAATAGGCCTTAGCAAGTGTCACTTGCCTTTCTCTTTGTTGAGTGAATTGAGCTCATTATGATGGACACTTCTCCTAACCACACAGGCTATTTAAGATCCAGTGCTCATCCCTCTAACCCCTCTACAGAGGAGACAGACACCCAGAGAGGTTAAGTAACCAGCCCTAGGTCATGGGCTTGGTAGGTAGCAGAATGGAACTCGAATGCAGTGTACCTAGGCAATCAGGTTAGCGCTCCCTGCGCTGTGCTACTTGCTTTTACTTTTAGAGGAGAGTGTGTAGTCTATGGAATGAAAAAGGAAGGGCATCAACAAGAGAAATTTCCTTGAATTTTAGGATCATGTTTGAAATTTTTATGGTAACCATATTTGGTGGTCTTTGGTAAAGCTAAATTTGCTTCTTATACTTGCACCCTGATCTTGTATGCTGGAGAGGAAGTAGAATGCTCTCCGACTCTCCTCCCCAGCCTCCCCTGGACTGCCCACCTCAAGTTCTGAGCCATTTCAGAGTGGCACTGTGCAAGCACAGCAACAAAGTAGTCGAATCAAGGATGTTTTATTTATGGCTTAATAATTGGAGTCTCTTGGGAAAATTTTGGTTGCCCATTCCCAGAAGCAAAAATGCTTCTACAGAATGTTCTTGAAATTTATTACTGTTTATGTTTTTTTTCCTACCACATTTTCTGAGCCACCTTAATAGGGTTTAAAACATCCCTTCACAAAAATAGGCCGAATAATTGAGGTGCTGTTCATTTGGCTGGTATGTTCTGCACTGAGCCAGCACATTGTTGCAAATCGGGAATATAAATTGATGATGCTCCTGATGTAATCCTGTGCTGAACATGCTGTTTTGTTTACTACCAAAACTGATGCTAATCCCACAGACCCTTGTTTTTCCTTTGTCCAGTTCCCAGTCCCTTATTTCCACAGTGATTGGAAGAACAGCACCCGCATCTCCTGGAGGCACTCAGGCTTGAAGTCGTTTCCATGGTGATGAGAGATCTCCAAGGTTCAGGTTTCATTTCTTTTTAGATCTCAATGATATTATAAAAGAAATAGTTTACCAGCGAGAATGCCAGCCATCTGAGAGAGGAGAAACAGGAGCCACTGTAGCTGCAGGAGCGACCTCTGGGGTTTCTATTTAACTAGGAGGGTGGGCTGTCCTAGGAAGATAAGGTCAGAGTTACCACAGAGATAACTGGTTTGGACTGGTTGTATCCAGTGCAGCAGATATCTCATCTTGCCTTGGGTAGACCCAGGTCTAACCTGAGGGAGACTTGCCTGAAAAAGCAGTGGGATAAGGCAGGCAGAGCTCAACATCACAAGGCCTGCAAAGATGCTGCGTGTCGGTGGGCTGGAGACTCTCAGGCACACAGTGGTTAAATTGTGGGCGCTGGAGTCAGACCTTCAGGTTCTGTCGCCTGTTAGCTGTTAGCGTGTGACCTTAGCTCAGTTACCTCTTAAAGCTCAGTTGACTCATCTCTAAAAAAAGGGTGGTTGGGAGGACTAAGTGAGATAAGGCACGTGAAGTGCCCAGACAGAGCCTGGCACATGGTTAGCACCACAGAAATATTAATTATTATTATTTTCCCAGTGGTAAAGGCAAGAGATGGATATATGTTATTCCAAATGGAAAAATGCATGTGAAACACTGGACAAATGAGAACGATTATGAATATGATAGATTACAACTATCCTTTTTCTTTTCATGCACTTTCTAAACATGCTTTATTTGAGATTTCCTTCCATGGAATTTGGTAAATGCTAAATATCCCAGAGGACAATCATTCACACATTCTTTAAACAGGTAGTTAGGGACCAAGCATTGTGGTAGGGGTAAACACACAAGATTCCTGCCTATCGGGGGCTTTCTCAATCCCCCCGGGAGTTCCTGTTTAACAATGGGGAATGGGTAGCTGCCCAATGAAGAAACGGTCTGAGTTACTACGGAGACAGCTAGTTTGGACCAGAAAGTATTGCTCTAGAAGGGCTTCTCAGGGGCTCTTGGCTGTGTTGGTCCCTCTTTTACTGTGTCCCCACAGCACCTGGCCCAGGCCCCAGTTATGACCCTTACTGGGTTGTGTTATCGTCTCCCTCCCTCCCTAGAATTCCTTTGAAGGCAGGGACCTGGACTTTTCACGACTGTCCAGACTACAATGACCTTTAAAAGAGGCTGCCTGACTCAGGATCTGGAAAACTTAGGTCTGAAATGGAAGCTACAGTCCCTTCCTTCTGCAAGAAAATGGGAAGGAAGGTCTTTCTTCCAGCTATATGTGGGAGACGTGCACTGGGGACTATGTTTACCCAGGGTTGCTTCTCATACACCTCTGTGCAGCTAATTGAAGGAACAAATCACCCTACAGCCCACCCTGAGGGTCTTATGTCCTACTTCCTTTCCTTTAGGGAGAAATTGCTGCTTTTATCCAGAACTGGCTATACCAATCACCTCTATATACCAAATGCAAGGGAGAGCAGGAGGAGGGAGGCTAAAGGGGTGGGACTTGTGAAGAATTTGGGTATAACACTTGCTTTTGGTTTCCAGGCAATAAATCATGGCTTAGGAGCAAAAGGCTGCTCCTGGTTACAGATACCATCTGGATCCATATTCCCTAAGGTGCTGTACCCAGGGTGACCCATGATGGCAAATGCAAAGCCCCCTGAAATCAAGCATCCCATATTTGAGAACCAGGCTCAAGATATTTGGTTCAAAAAGTGATGGTGACACAATGGGGTCAACTTCAGCTGTCAGGAAAATAGCTACTAATAATAGCTCATATGTATTGAGCACTATCTCTGTGCCAGCCACTAAACACTCCACAGCTATTTTTTTATTAGCTCACATGTTAACCCTATGAAATACGCCCTATTAATGGCTCAATTTTACAGTAAATAAGCCCCAGGCTTAATAAGACTGTGAATTCTTAAGGGCACACAGCTAGCAGGTGGTAGAGCTGAGTTTTAATCCCAGGTAATGTGATTCCAAAAGCCCTTATTCTTAACCTCTAAGATATTCTACTACAATATCTGCTAGAGCCTCAGGGCAGCAAAAATCCCTGGGTAGATAAGTCTAGAAAATGGGAAAATGTGAGGAAAAAAATGTTTCCCAGATTTAAGAATGTACTTTGAAAATAAATTCATTTCCACAAGCCATTCATTTATTCACTTAATAAATATTTATGATCATCTACCAAAATGTCAGGCAATGTACACATGCTGGGAATCCAACAGTGAACAAATCTTAGTTCCTGCCCTCATGGAATTTACAATCTTAGAGAGAGACAGTTTGTAGGGAGAAAAGTTACAATAAAATATGATGTGTTTCATCAGAGGTATGAAGGGTCAATGCCAGAAAAGAGGAAGAAGCACTTAAATCTGATTGTGAGAGTCAGAGAGGGCTTCACAGAGGAGGTGGTTTAGCGTGTGAGACTTGAAGAATAAGTCAACAAGTAGACAAGGTGTATGCACACATGTGCACACACTTATGAGGGAAATTTGCACACAGGGGAAAAGGAAGAGGCATTCCTAGCAGAGGAGACAGCCCAGCCCCAGTACTCACTCCTGAGAGACCATGGAGACCATGGTGTGTTTGGTAGGCCTGGAACACAGGGTTCAGGGTGAAGGAGCAAGACAGGAGGAGGGGAAGGCTGCAAGGTCTTGAAGGACCTTGTAAGGAGTATGAATTTAATTTACAGGCAGCAAGTACCTTTAAAGTATTTTGAGCAAATGTGGGATACAGCCAGGTGGGCATGGCATTCCAACTTGGTCAGTTACAGAAGGAAGTTTTGGACAGAGGCAGAAAGGCTGGATGGAGGCAGGGAATAATTTAGGAGGTTATGGTAGTATTGCAGATGAGAGAATATGAAATGCCTAACCTAGCAGGAGTATCCATGGGGATAGAGAGGATGAGACAAGTGAGAATGCGATTTAGAAGGCAGAAGCCACAAGACTTAAGGACCCCTTCACCATGAGGGAGTGTAATATAGTGCCTAAGAGCATAGGCTATAGCTCCAGACTGCATGGGTTCCATCGCACTTCTTAGCAGTGTGACTCGGCCAAGTTACTTAACCTCTTTGCTTCAGTCTCCTTGTCTGTCAAATGGGGATAATAACAGTACCTACAACATAGGATCAAATAAGATCTATGCACTTAGAAGAGTAGCTGGCATAGTAAGTGCACAACAATTTTTCCATTTTTATCATTTTAGTGAGAGAGGGAGCAATCAAGGCTGACTCCGAGGTTCCTGACCTGGGTCACTGTGTGGATGCCCACTAGGCACAGGGCAGTCTCCTTGAGAGGGTTGCAGTCTAAGAGGAGTACCTACTGGGAACACTGTGAAACTGATCCTAATGGACCAGAACTAAGATGTGATGTACTTGTTTAGCTGTGGAAGTAATGCGTGACACTCCTCAATAGCTGCAGATTCTGGGCTGCCTGGCTCACAGCAGTATTGTCTACCTTTGTTTTGATCAAGGTTCCCAGAAGATATTTAAAAAAAATAATTTCATGTGGTCCTAATGCTCTTAAAGTAAAATAATTCCAGTGTCTTAGTCATCTAGTGCTGCTATAACAGAAATGCCACAAGTGGATGGCTTTAATAGAAATTTATTTTCTCACAGTCTAGTAGGCTAGAAGTCCAAATTCAGGGTGTTAGGTCCAGGAGAAGGCCTCTCTCCATCTACTCTGGAGGAAAGTCCCTGTCATCAATCTTCCCCTGGACTAGGGGCTTCTCCACACAGGAAGCTCGGGTCCAAAGGACGTGCTCTGCTCCTGGCTCTGCTTTCTTCGTGGTGTGAAGTTCCTACTCTCTGCTTGCTTCCTTGTCATCTCTTGTAAGATAAAGGGTGGTGCAGGCCGCACTTCAGGGAAACTCTCTTTACACTGGATCAGGGATGTGACCTTAGTAAGGGTGTTACAATCCCACCCTAATCCTCTTTAACAAAGAGTTATAATCACAAAATGGAGGACAACCACGTAATACTGGGAATCATGACCTAACCAAGTTGACACATATTTTTTGGGGACACAATTCAATCCATGACACCCAGATAGTTAAAAAGAGTACTAGAAAATGAGCTCTGGAAAGATAATTTCTAAGTTTTTTTTTTTTAATTTAACAATGTTTTCTAGAACTCAATATATTTTCCCACCAAGTGAATTCTATCTTTCTGAATTCCTGGGAGTAACCCTAATGGGCATTTATGCTTGGCTCTTCTATCTTTTCCTTTCAGGACTAGGTCCTTCCAGTCTGAATATCTGCCACTTTCAGAGAGACACTTTGGTACAAATGATTTCCAGTACAATGGTTCAATGATTTCCATCCATCCACCCACCCACCCGCCTGCCCATCCAGTCACCCACCCAGCCAGCCATTCACCTACCCATCCATCCATTCATTCACCCACCTATCCATCCACCTACCTACTGATTATCCACCATTCACCCATCCACCTACCCATAATCAATCCACCCATCCATCTTCCACTCACCCATCTACCCATCCATCTATTCATCACCCAACTATTTACTCATCCATTCATCCACTCACTCACCAACCCATCCATCTACTTACCCACCCATCCATCCACCCATTTAAACAAGTATCTATTTCACAGGTCTCTTGTGAGGATTAAATGAGATAATGAACATAAAGTATGAAGCACAGTGCCACATATGTACCAAACACTTAATTATTGGTAGCTGCTTTTATTATTCTGTGGGTGAGGCATTGTGCTGGACACTGAGCATATAGGAGTGAATGAGAGTTAGGGTTCTTAGCTTCATAGAACTTACAGTCTAGGGGAGGAGAAAGAATAAGTAATTTTCCCCCAAACAATCCCATCTCATTAAACAGTACCACCATCCTGCCAGTTCATTAGACTCAAAATCTTGCCATGATCTTTGATTTCTCTTTCTCTCACTTCACCATACCCACCCCGTATCCAACCCATAGGCAAGGGCTCTCTCGTTGGCTCTACTCCAAAATATATTTCAAATCCGACCAGTTTTTACCATCTCCAATGCTATAGTCTGATTAAAGTACCATCTCCCCTTGCCTAGACTCCTGCAACAATCTCCTTAGCCAGTCTCCTTACTTCCACTCATAACCCGTTATGGTACATTTTCCAAGAGTCACCATGGTGATCTTTTCAAAGAATAAATCAGACCTTGCTACTATACCTCTGCCTAAGACCCTGCAATTACACAGTACAAGTGTCACCTCTTCAGTGGAGCCTTCCCTGACCATGCCCACTCCCTAGTTAAGAAACAAAACAAAACTCTGCAATTAGAATAAAAACCAAACTCTTCACCATGGCCTACAAAGACCCTAAATACTCTGGCACTTGCCGCCTTACTACCCCCAACCACATGGACATTCTTTTTGTGTCTTGAACACATCAAATTTTTTTCTCCTCAAGGATTTTACATTGAGTTCTCCTCTGCCTATGATGCTATTCCTTTGTACCTTCTCATGGCTAGCTCCTTCTCACCCATCAGGTTTCTGCTTAGATATCATTTCCTTCTGATCTCAGTCAGATACCCACCACAAAAACTATTCTAACTGTGCCTCAATAGTTCTCTCAATAGCTTTTCTCACCATTTGTAATCATATATTTACTAACTTTTGTCTTCATTTTCTGGCTCTCCCCCTAGGCAGGGGCCATCTTTGTTTTATTCATCAATATGTACTCAGAACCTGGAAGGTGCAGGTACATGGCGAATACTGAAGTGAAGGTGCCAGGGTGGCTGATCCTTAAATTGGGAGGTCTTTGTGGCATGTAAATAAGTTACAATGTGCTTATCCCCTTCCTATTTGCATATTGGTAAACTCAGTTTAGGTTAATCCAAAGGACAGGTCTGGAGCGGAAGTAAGGACCACTCCCCACGAAGGGTCAGGGAAGGAGAACGGGAAAGTTCTTTGCCTACAAGAAGTGAGGAAAATTCTGGGTGGCTTTTATGGAAATGAGCCTAAGTCAATTTTAGCCCTAGCCCTCTCCTCCTCGTATCAGCCCGTAGCCAGTGCCCACTTAGGGGAGGAATGTAGGGGGGCAGGTCAAGCTGGGGCTTGCCTCACTTTGTGCTGCCAGGTGCTCTGGCTGGCTTCCATCAGATATATGTTGGCTGTTGGCAAGCAAGAAGGAGGCAAGCTATAGCAAGAGCAAAGCCTGCCCTCCCAGACTAGAAACAGTCAGCTGAGAGAAGGGACTGGTACTTGGTAAGAGAAACCATTATTTGCCATCTAATAACCAGGTGTTTGGGGGACACATTATTTCTCAGCAGATTGGAAAACAAGTCATGCATGATATTTTGTTTCTCCTTTGACCTTGCTGATAGCAGGGTTCACCCCAATGTTGCCCTGACGTGGTTCTTTTAAGGGGGACCTTGAAATGTAGATAAGCACATGGTGGCGAAACAGACAGGCTGCTTGTCACGTACTCATTCTTCTTCATGGCATTTTTTGCTTATGAACTATGAGACCTCTGATAAATGTCATCAGGGAAGATAAATGGAACCAGGAGACTCTTGCCTATGGCCTCAGCGGGACACATCATGGTCCAGATTGGGCCTCTTCTTGGGACTTCTAAATGGAATGATCCCAGAGAAGAGAAATAAAGTCCTCCTTGTTCCCATCAGCCTTCATATCAGACAGATGTTTATGTCATGGGCCTGCATGTTTAGAGACACTAGTCATTTTGTCCAACTAGTGTGAAGAGCCTGGATGGCTTTGGTTTGTTCTCACATTTCCTTGCCTTTTATTTTCTGTGAAGAAATGTAGGACAGTTTATTGATCACCTACTATATTCCAGGCACTGTATTAGGCACACTTTCTGAAGTTGTCTCCTTTTAGTTTCATTAAAACTGTTTCAAGATAGAATATTTTCCCCTTTTATATCATGAGAACACAGAGGTCCAGAAGGAGGTTTAGATATTGACGGTGGAATAAACTTACTAAGCCCTCTCAGCTAAAAGGCTGTGCCAGAATTTGAACCCAGGTATCTGGCTCCTAAGCCTATGTGTTCTTTCTCTCCAGGGCTACAAGGGATGGATATGCTGGAACAAGCTATGGGGTGACCTGTTGACAATGCTTATGAGTGTGAATCTGAAGCTAGCTTAGCTTGTCTTATTTTACTACGGGGAGAGAGAAGAAGACAGGAGGGTGGTGTAAAAAAAAAAAAATTTTTTTTTTTTGTTGCAGTCCAATCTGCTCTTGGCATCCTGTCCCAACCAGCCACCCTGTCCCAACCCATGCCTCTCTAAGTAGGCCACCTTGCCACTGTAAGGCCTGAGAAAAGTGGCCTCAGTAGGGACTAACCCAACTCAGCCCAGAACTGGCTACCTAAGGTAGCTCAGGTGTCTGCATTATTAGGTAAGATAACCAGAGTTTTTCAGTCCTGCCCAGGAATATCTGTGGGAATAAAGTCTCCACGAAAATAAAAGTTAGCCTGCATGCTTGTCTCCTGCCCTAAACCAGGAGCAGCTCAGCAAGATAGAAACCCCAAAGCAGAGACTTGTCTCTGAGGTCAATACGTAGTCTCCCCAACCTCTATCCAATTGCCCCTCCTGGGAAACCGAGGCCCAATCTCTGCTTTCTGGGAAGAAGCATGTGTTCTGTGTGCTCTCAGCAACCCGACTTAGAAGTTTGCTGCTTGTTTGCTTGAACTGCGTTATTAAACTGTAATCACACTGTGAGTGGAGTCAGCCAAAGCAGTGGCTATTAATAGGGAGGTGAAGAAAGCTGACTCAGAAGGAAGCCGACTTAGGCTGGAGGGGATCGCCTGGCCACCTTGGCCTGCAATCCTGAGTGCGAGGTCAGCGAGACCTGAGCTCATTCCTTTCCCAGGCAGGAGTCAGCATTATCTGGATTTCTCAACTTTGGAGATAGAAACCTGGAGAAGTCCTGATCAAAGGTCTAGTTAGCCATATTTCCCAGGTCCCTGGGGAGTCTTGGAGCCCTGAGTACAAAATAGCTTAAATAGCTGTGACTCAGCATAGCAGCAGCACTTGCCCCACAATGTCATCGGGTCTGTGCGACTTGGAAAGGGGCTGTGGGGTTAGATTTCTGTGGCTCCTTCATCTGAGAAGCCGGGGCTGACCCAGCCCTCAGCTGGCTAGAGCTCCCCATTGGCAGAAACAGAGCAGGGAGGGAGATTCTATTTCTGGTTTCTTGATAAAGCTGGGAAATGGGAAATGGGTGTTACAGAAAGGTGGAAACAGAGAGGTGAAGGTCTGTGGTAAATGAAGGGCACGGTGTAAAAGGGCCTTCAAAATGTGGGAAAAAGGAGTTTCCAGTGATTTCTGCAAATGTAATATGTTTCTTAGGGAGTTTAACTTTAGCCACTTGATAGACTTTTCTATCATCTGACAGCTGGTAATAGAATAGATGTCAAAATCTGGCCTAGGGTGGGGTATGGGAAAAATGAGTTGTTCCTAGACCCTGGGTTCATAGTATCCGTTACTCTGTACCAGCCACTGAACATGTTACCTATGCTGCTTCGTTCAGTCCTCACCAACCCCATCAGGGGTATTATCACCCCTCTTCTCAGAGAGAAAGTCTGAGATTCAAAGAGGTGTAGTGACTTGTCCAAGGTCACACAGCTAGTAAGTGATAAAGACAGGACTTTTAAAATTATTTATCCATTCATTCATTGATGGGCACCTTGGTTGATTCCATCTTTTTGCTATTGTAAACAGTGCTGCAATGAACATGGGTGTGCATATATCTGTTCGTGTAAAGGCTCTTATTTCTCTAGGATACATTCCAAAGAGTGGGATTGCTGGATTGTATGGTAGTTCTATTTCTAGCTTTTTAAGGAAGTGCCAAATCGATTTCCAAAGAATAGACTTTCTTTCCATTGTCATTCGGGTCATTCCTAAACCTGAAAGAGATCCCTTGACCCCAAACACTGAATCCCAAGCTTAAGAAGTACATGAGGGAAGAGTTTGCAGCCCGCAGCTGACAGGGAACTCAAATATAGAGGTAGGAGCAGACTGGGCTTATGGAAATTTATTCATCATTTTACATCTACATCATGGCCCATCCTGAGAAGGCTACAGAGTAATTACCAAACTCTCAGCAGGGCTTTGAACTGGTTTCGAGTTTGCCTTTCCACCCCAGATATACTGAATCAGAATCTACATTTTAACAAGATCCCCAGATTCAGTATGTCTGGGGTGGAAAGGCAAATTCTCAGCAGAGGGTCAAACCGAAATGAACCAGTTTGAAGCCCTGGCTCTCAGGCAGTAGACTGAGTGATGGCTCAGTGGTAGAATTCCCAACTTCCCTGTGGGAAACCCGGGTTTGATTGCCAGCCAACGCACTTCATGCACAGCTGCCTGTCAGTGGAGGTTTGTGTGTTACTGTGATGCTAAGCAGGTTTCAGCAGAGCTTCCAGATTCAGATGGACTAGGAAGAAAGTCCTGGGGATCTAATTCTGAAAATCAACCAGTGAAAACCCTAAGGATCACAACAGTCCAATCTGCAACCAGTCATGGGGATGGCCCAGAACCAGGCAGTGTTGGACATGGGGCTGCCATGAGTCAGGAGCCCACGCTATGGTAGCTAACGACAAAAGGCAGTAGATAATCTAAGCTATTGTTTTGGGGTTTTATATATATTGTTTTGGCCAATCCTATTCCTTCCTTTTAAAAAGCAAACAAATAGCAATCAACAGGATGGCGGCAACATCCAGATTCAGACAGCTGCCTTCTGTCGCTGTAGTGAAAGTTAATTAATTCTCACTGTACCTTGAACTAGGTCACCTGTGGGTCTGTGTTGGGGCCTGAACTTCCACTGGCTCTTGGTGTGCTGTCCTTGGGTTTGGGAAGGAGGATTACGTTTTACCTTTGCCTGGGATTGTCGTTTTTCTTCTCCTCCGGTGTGGTGACCATTTTCAGATCTGTGGGTGAGGAGGAAAATCTTCTCTTCCAAAAATAATCTCTTTCTGCAGTGGAGTTTGAAGCTGGACCAAGCTGCTAGTGCTATTTTTACCCACCTTGCAGTTCAGGGTGTAAATAGCAACTCTGGCTGTTTTTTCCCACAGCTGACAACAGAGTCAACCTCTTAGAGGCAGAGGCATTCTGTCATTTTGCACGGAGGAAATAGAACAAAGTTTGCTCTCAGGCCCAGGGGATGAGTCCTTGACCACTGGGTCAGTATACAAACAGGAGTGGCATCTCCATGGCTCCGTTATCTCAGTCTCTGGAGGTAAACACCAGGCCCCATGATAGCTGCTTGGCTAAGGCTGATTTAAAGAAGCACAATGTGGAATCATGAGAGAAAAGATGGGCCCATAAATCTCTGCCTGTTCTCATTGAGGGTTCCAGGAGCTTGAGCAGTCAGTATATGAGCAGCTGTATGCTCCAGCTAGCTGTCCTTATCACCCCCTCTCACCCCATCTCCCCCTTGCATTAGCAAGCACTTCCTTCAAGGTTGCTGCCTTGGCTTGCTTCTTGCACCAAATCCACAGGATCAGGACTGATCTGAAGAAAGACTGAGAAAACATCCATTCAAGGCTGCCCAGATGACAGAGTGTCTCTAATAGTATATGCTTCCTAGTTCTCAAGTGATTGGAGGTCCCACAGTTTTCAGTTTTACAAAGAGTCATTTGGAGGTTGTGCTGGCAGAACTGTGAACAGTGCCCCTCCAGGCCACATGTAAACAGAAACTGCAAGAAACTAACCAAAGCCTTGGCTTATGTCTCTAATTGTCTCTGTGTCATTCACAGAGGGTCCCTCGCTAGTATTGTTGGTGAACGGGGTAAACTAGCAAAGACTGAGATGTGCCCATCACATTTGGCAATTCCCTATTGCTTCTCTTCTGGGGAAATGAACCGGCTTCCGTTGCTTTTCTCTGAGGCCAAGTTTCTTACCCAAATCTGTCCCTAGGGTCTTTGTCCTGAAATAAAAGAATTATGAGTCAGCAGGAAAATCATTCTTCCTTATGAATTACATGTAACTCCTTGTGGAACTGTCCATTCAGTCCCTCTAGGTACGCATCAATCAATCAATCGATCAGAGTATTTCTACAGTATCTACTGCGTACTCAGAACTGGGCATTTAGGCACACGATTCAAGTTTCAGGTTCTTCCAGCAGATGATTTTGAGTGGGGTGAAAAATAGGATTAGAGCAGTTGAGTAAGCCCCAAAATCTGCTTATTTGGAAGTGGGTTCTGTGCAGTATCCTTAGAATTGATTCTGGGCAGCTGTTAACTGCAAAACTCACTGTCAATTTTCAGTAGCTGAAGTGGCATTGGGGAGGTTCTGATGGTAAAAATAGGGACAGGTATTAGGTGAGAAAATAGCTTTGCATTTGAGAAGACAGGATGAGGACACACGGTCTCAATCTGCTATGTCGTAGGTTTCCATCATTAGCTTGGGTTCTCTCCCCAGACTGGCCAGCAAAGCCTACTTAGCGCACGAGGAACTGGGTAGGATCAGGTTAAAGCTTTGTCTTAGCAGCCAGAACAGAGGAGATCCATGCTGGGTTGAAGGTATTCTGGTTCTCACACTACTCACAGTCACATTAAACAGCTAACACCACAGTTTTCAGTAAGACTAGTTGAATTTTAAATGTACTTTTTGCTAATTTGGGGGGTTATTATTATCCTTTTAAGCTGATAATTAGCTTGTCTGTCAAACTTCAACTCTACAAACAATGGTTTTTTGGGAATGCCTCTTGAAGCCTGAATAATAAATGTTTACCTTAACAAACAAACAAAACAAAACTGAAGCAGGAAGAAAAACAGCCTGGTAAGCAAAACCAAAGGCATGCGACAAACAGTCACATTGCTAAACTGGCCGTTTGTTTTGAAAAATGCTCCCAGCCTCAGTCTTGACATTGGGGAAATTGAGAGCATGGTCATGAACTTCCAGGGACGGATTAGCCAGTAAGCATGGGAAGCAAGTGCTTAGGGCATGGACAAAACCGGGGCACCAGTTATCCAAAGCAAAGACCCGTGGATGGCAAGCAGACAGAACACAAGGAAAAGCGAGCACTGCAGTGGTAGAGAACTGGCAGGGCGCTAAACGAAACTGATACTAGCTCTGGTGCGTGAGAGTGTGCCGGCTGGAGATGAAGTTCACATAAGGTCATGAGGGTGCCCACGCACAAAGGCTATGAAGCCACTACCACTTCAGTACCTTTGTTGACATCTGTCTCCTATGGTCCCCTCCTGTGTAACTGACACTCCTTATCTTGGTGGGTCTCTTGGGAGCACACTATTTCTTTCTAATAAACAACAGGTTAGGGATGGGCTATCGAGTAAAACTCTTGCTACATTCGTTCAATACGCAGCCGGATCCAACATGAGTGGTTACTGGGCAAGGATGGGTTATATTAATAGAAAACAAGTCTCTGATCCATTTTGAGAGAACAGTCTTGTATATCCACATGTGCTGATCCAGCAACTCCAGCCAGGAGGGCCAGTAATGCTCTCTGCCATAATACAAAAACAAGGGTATGCTTTTATGGAAGTCTTGGTAATCAACCAATGGAAATTCCAATCTCATATGACTGGCAAAAGCAAGGGAATTCAAATAAGTCGACGACTGCAATGAATTCAATCAAGTTACTTTTTAACTGTATAGTATTTGCATACAGGATTATGTCCTAAGTTCCAGAAACAATAATATTTATAACTTTAAAATATGATTGACATACATGCAGATGAAATCTAGCATACATTTAATATAATGCTAACATGGGTTAATAATTTAATATAATACTAACATTGAAAATCTTCAAAAAACACTGGAGATATTAATATTTATCTAACATGAAAACTTTTAATTTATGTATTGAGTGAATTTTGTATTTTATTGTCCTTGTGTGCGGCACAGTGCTTGATATTACACTATATATACTACTAAGCGAGTTATTAGGCACATTAAGAGGATGTAAAATTCAGTATTTACTTATGGTACAAAATATGTTTCTGTTTTGCAACAATGAATGTGTTTCTAAATTCATCTTCCAAGAAAGCGACAGTGTTTATCAGAAAATTACAATTATATTTTAGCAGAATATTTACATATCTTTGTGTAAGGAGATTGAACTATTTGAGGAAATAAATTAAATGAATCTTTAGGTAATAAAAATTATATAAATGTATTTTATTTTCCATTTCCCTTCAGACTGATTTTCTTTTATGAAATTGATTGATATCGTTATCACTAGCAAAACAAACTTGCTCAGCAAGAAGTGGTGCTATTGTTACATCAATTATGTAGGTATCTCTGAATATGGGAGTTGAACTACTCCACAAAGAAATAAAATGTACATTTTATACATTTCTGTGTAACAGTTATATTTTCCTTTTCATTTTAGTCCCATGGGGTGTAACGTCATATTCAGTTCTCAAACCAAAATTGGCAACAGTCACTTTTTCATTGTGGGAGATCAACAGAATTTTATATTGAACATTGAAACAACTAAGTTTGCTGACTCATTTTCTTTGTTGTAGAATATGTGGAATATTCTTTTTATAGAAAATGATCAATAGTAAAAATCTTAGTATCCCACATCCACTAAAAATTTTGTAATTCAGTTCATTTCATTCTGTTGAAATGGCATATGCCAGCCACTTTTGCATTTATTCACTAGTATAGTCGCATTTAAAAAGAATTTACATCATGGATAGCTAAGACACACACATGCACATACATACACATGCATATATATATGTATGTATATATATAACTCACATATCCTGTTGGAATGTGTGCATAAGCAGAGGAGGGGGCACCACCAATTATCAGTGTTTAGAGCCCCTACATGCCCTAATCTGGCCCTGTAGACTTTCTATGTCTCGTATTTCCCTGGGTTTTCTGGAATCCAATTTGCAGTGCCATTTACCCTTGTGCGACCAAGGAGTTAATATCTGGTTCTGCTCTCTCAGTGACTAATATGCACTGTGTGGCTCTGAGATCACTGAGAGAAGAAATGGACAGTCGGCATGGGAAGGTGTGAGATTTTGGTGCTCTTGAAATGCCTTTGATGGGCATGGTGAGTGAGCAAAAGATTATTGCCACTTTTTTTTTTTTTAGTGCCCCTGATTGTGTAGTTTTGTCGTGAGTTCTTTTTTCTTCCTTTGAATGGTTGCCTTATTTTAAATGACGATCTCTAACTGCTTTGGGAGCTTGATATTATCATGGTGTGTGAGCTATTCTATGTTGTTGTTAGGTACCCTCAAGTTGGTTCTGTTTCACAGTGACCCTATGTACAACAGGTCCTGAGCCATCCTCACAATCATTGCTGTTTGAGCCCATTGTTACAACCACTGTGTCAATCAATCTTGTTGAGGGTCTTGCTCTTTTTCAATGTCTCTCTACTTTATGAAGCATGATGTTCTTCTCCAGGGACTGGTCCCTCCTGATAACATGTCCAAAGTATGCCAGATGAAGTCTCACCATCCTGAATTCTAAGGAGTATTCTGGCTGTTTTTTCAACGCAGATTTGTTCTTTCTTCCGGCAGTCCGTGGTATAGTCGATATTCTTCACCAACACCATAATTTAAAGGCATCAATTCTTCTTTGAACTTTCTTATTCATTGCCCAGCTTTTGCATGCATATGAGGTGACTGAAAATAGCATGGCTTGGGTCAGGCATGCCTTAGTCCTCAAAGCGACATCTTTGCTTATTAACATTTTAAAAAGGTCTTTTGGAGAAGATTTGCTCAATGTAATATGTCGTTTGATTTCCTGATTGCTGCTTTCACGGGCATTGATTGTGGATCCAAGTAAAATGAAATCCTTAACAACTTCAATCTTTTCTCCATTTATCATGATGTTGCTTACTGGTTCAGTTGTGAGGATTTTTTTTTTTTTTTTTTTTTTTATGTTGAGGTATAATCCACACTGAAGGCTATAGTTCTTGATCTTCATCATTTAAGTGCCTCAAGTCCTCTTCACTTTCAGCAAGCAAGGTTGTGTCATCTGCGTATCACAGGCTGTTAATGGGTCTTCCTCCAATCCTGATGCCCCATTCTTCTTCATATAGTCCAGCTTCTCAGGTTATTGAATAAGTATAGTGAAAGGTTATAACCCTGATGCACACCTTTCCTGATTTTAGACCATGCAGTATCCCCTTGTTCTGTTGGAACGATTGCCTCTTGTTTTATGTCCAGGTTTCTCGTGAGCACAATTAAGTGTTTTGTAAATTCCATTCTTCGAAATGTTATCTATAATTTGTTATGATCCACATGGCCGAATGCCTTTGCATAGTTAATAAAACATAGGTAAACATCTTTCTGGTATTCTCTGCTTTCAGCCAAGATCCATCTGGTATCAGCAATGATATCCCTTGTTCCACATCCTCTTCTTAATCTGGCTTGAATTTCTGGCAGTTCCCTCTCGATGTACTGCTGCAACTGCTTTTGAATTATCTTCATCAAAATTTTACTAGCATGTGATATTAGTGATATAGTTCGATAATTTCCATTAGATCACCTTTCTTTGGAATGGGCACAAATACAGATGTCTTCCAGTCAGTTAAAAAGGTAGCGGTCTTAACAAGTGGCCATCTAAGATGCATCATTTGGTCTCAACCCACCTGGATCAAAGGAGAATGAAGAACACCAAGGTCACAAGATAATTATGAGCCCAAGAGACAGAAAGGGCCACATGAACTAGAGACTTACATCATCTTGAGACCAGAAGAACTAGATGGTGCCCGGCCACAACCGATGACTGCACTGACAGGGAGCACAACAGAGAACCCCTGAGGGAGCAGGAGAGCAGTGGGATGCCGACCCCAAATTCTCATAAAAAGACCAGACTTAATGGTCTGACTGAGACTAGAAGAATTCCAGCAGTCATGGTCCCCAAACCTTCTGTTGGCCCAGGATAGGAACCATTCCCGAAGACAACTCATCAGACATGGAATGGACTGGACAATGGGTTCGAGAGAGATGCTGATGAGGAGTGAGCTACTTGTATCAGGTGGACACTTGAGACTGTGTTGGCAACTACTGTCTGGAGGGGAGATGGGAGGGTAGAGAGGGTTAGAAAGTGGAAAAACGGTCATGAAAGGAGAGACTGGAAAGAGGGAGTGGGCTGACTCATTAGGGGGAGAGTAAATGGGAGTATGTAGTAAGGTGTATATAAGTTTATATGTGAGAGACTGACTTGATTTGTAAACTTTCACTTAAAGCACAATAAAAATTATTTTTTAAAAAAGAAAAAAGGTAGTGGTCTTCCAAATTTCTTGGCATAAACATGTGAGTACTTCCAGCGCTACAGCTGTTTGTTGAAACATCTCAATTGGTATTCTGTCAATTCCTGGAGCCTTATTTGTCACCAGTGCCTTCAGTGCAGCTTGGACTTCTTTCTTCAATACCATTGGTTCTTGATCATATGCTACCTCCTGAGATGGTTGAATGTTGGCCAGTTCTTCCTGGTACAATGACTCTGTGTATTCCTTTCATTTTCTTTTGATGCTTCCTGTGTCTTTCAATATTTTGCCCTTAGAATCCTTCAAAATTGCAACTCAAGCCTTGCATTTTTTCTTCAGTTCTTTCAGCTTGAGAAATGCTGAGCTTTTCTTTTTGGTTTTCTAACTCCAGGTCTTTGCACATTTCATTCTCTGTCTTCTTGAGCTGCCCTTTGAAATCTTAAGTTTAGCTCTTTTACTTCATTTCTTCCATTGGCTTTAGCTACTTTACATTCACGAGCAAGTTTCAGAGTCTCTTCTGACATGATTTCGGTCTTTTCTTTTTCTGACATCCATTTTGGTCTTTTCTTTCTTGTCTTTTTAATGACCTTTTGCTTTCTTCATGTATGATGTCCTTGATGTTATCCCACAAGTCATCTGGTTTTCAGCCATTAATGTTCAATGCATCAAATCTATTCTTTAGATGCTCTCTAAATTCAGGTGGGATATATTCAAGGTCATATTTTGACATAGGGTCACTATGAGTCAGAACTGACTCAACAGCACCTAAAAACAATGAACATGTTTTAATTTTCTTCAACTTCAGCTTGAACTTGCATATGAACAATGGATGATCTGTTCCACTGTCAGCCCCTGGCCTTGTTCTGACTGCTGATATTGAGCTTCTCCATCATCTCTTTCCACAGATACAGTCAATTTGATTCCTATATATTCTATCTGGTGAGGTCCATGTGTATAGTTACCATTTCTATTGTTGAAAAAAGGTATTTGCAATGAAGAAATCGTTGGCATTGCAAAATTCTATCATGCAATCTCCAGCATTGTTTCTACCACCAAGGCCACATTTTTCTGCTGATCATTCTGTTTTCAACTTCTGCATTCCAATCACCAGTAATTATCAATGCATCTTGATTGTGTATTTGGTTAATTTCAGACTGCAGAAGTTGGTAAAAATCTTCAATTTTTTCATCTTTAGCATTAGTGGTTGGTTCATAAATTTGAATAGTAGTCCCTATTCCATAGGGAATGCTATTTCAGACAGCAAATTCCACCGCTTTGAAAAATAACCCATTTTGATTGAAAGGAAGGCAGAATCAGCTGGCCTGAGCAAACACGTGTGATGTGTGTTAGGGAGGCTGCGTCTTCTCACTTCTGCTGTTTTCTTCATGAGGAGGAAGCCCAATTAGCATAACACTCCTGTCTTCTCTCCCTAGGAGGGAAGAGTGAATTAATATGATCAGTGAGTTTGGAAGGAGAAACTGGGCCCCATGTCATCCTCTCTTCCTTTCTTCTTGGGAACAAGCTTTGGTGGGAAGAGGAGGCTGATTCTGGCCCAGCTGCCTGTCTAATCCTGCGGTTGGGTATTGAGAAGCTCATTTGTCTCTAATATTAGGTTTATCAATAATAAAAGTAATTTTTGGTCCTCATCTAACTTGTTGTTACTAGTTGTCATTGAATTTGCTTTGACACATGGTGACCTTATGTATAACAATGAAATGTTGCTCAAACCTGTGCCATCTTCATGATTGTTGGTACGTTTGAGTCCATTGTTGTGGCTGTTGTGTAAGTTCATCTTATTGTGAGTTTCCCTTGTTTTTGCTGACCCTCTACTTTACCAAACATGATGTCCTTTTCTAGGGATTGGTCTTTCCTAATGATGTGTCCTAGATAAGTGAGCTGAAGACTCTCCATCCTAGCTTCTAAGGAGCATGCTGATTGTATTTCTTCTAAGACTGATTTGTTTATTCTTCTGGCAGTCCATGCTTTATTCAACATTCTTTGCCAACACCACATTTCAAATGTGTCAGTTCTTCTCCTGTCTTCTTTTTTCATTGTCCAGCTTTTAAATGCATAAGAGGAGATAAAAAAGACCATAGCTTGGGTCAGGCACACCTTAGTCATCAAAGTGACATCTTTGCTTTTTAAAACTTTAAAGAGGTCTTTTGCAGCAGATTTGCCCAGTGCAAATACATCATTTGATTTCTTGACTGCTGCTTCCATGGACGTTGATTGTTAATCCAAGTAGAATGAAATCATTAACAACTTCGATTTTTCTCCATCATCTAGTTTATTGCTGTCTTAATTCTCATTCAATTCAAAACTCTGGCAGAGAAGGGGGTGCTATTTTTGGGCCTCCTCAAAGACCCCAACATATTTACTGGGAGCATTCCTGGTAGTTAGAAAAATCCCTGTGCTTGGGTGAGACATGGCTTCTTAGGTTCACATCAGTACTTTTCTATATATCACCAGGTTCTTGAGCTGTTAAATGAGTAAGGGGGATATTATAGAAGGTGTTCCTTCCCGCTGAAATGCATCCATTCAGAAGTCATTTATTGATGCCCACTATTTTTTATGTGCTAGGGGATACAATGATGATCAAGATTGCCACAATTTCTACTGTTGCACAGTTTATAATCTAACTAAAACTAACTAGGGTATATCAATTAGAAAGTTTAATGTTTCAAGTGAAATAAAACAACCTTAAACAAGCTTAAGCAATAAAGGAAATTTAGTGGCTCATTGCCAATCTAGATACAGTTTGATTTAGGACTCAAACAATGACTAGGATCCATTTCTTGGCTCTGCTTCCTTTGGGTTGGATTAATTCCTCAGCTTCACATGGTGTAACCCTTCCTCTCTCCTGGCAGCTCAAGCTTTCCACTTTGGCTGCAGCTGATCTAAGACATATCATTTACCAGGCTTAGGGAGAAGAGTCCAAGTCCCAGCATTCCCTGAAAACTCCTGAGGTCCACTCTGATTAGACCACCATTGGTCATAGGCCAGGAAATGGTTAAGTGCTGGACTACTAACAGAAAGGTTGGAGGTTCAGACCCACCCAGAGGTGCCTCGGAAGGAAGGCCTGGTGATCTGCTTCTGAAAGTTCACAGCCTTGAAAACCCTGTAGAGCAGTTGTATTCTGCATACATGGGGACTAACAAAAACAAGGTGAGAGTTAAACTCAGTGGTGACTAACAACAACAACAAGGTCATAGGCCATCTCCAAAGCAACCACTGTGCTCAATGTGGTAGGACACACTGATTTGCTTAAATCCAGTGGGGCCTATTCCTGGATATGGAAAAGTTGAACCCGTCCCACATGGCTCAGAATTTTGGGGAGCTATAAAAAAAAAAAAAAAAAAATTTTTTTTTTTTTGTTAGGAAGGGAGAAGGGACAACCACCAAGAACTGTCCATGATAGAAGGACAAGACAACAAATAAAAGCATAATTCTACTCTGAGGGAAAAATCCAGTGTTCAGAAAATGCAGACATCCCATCATTGCTTGGTGAGTCATGCACAGGCCTGGAAATCCACAGATCTGTATTCCAAATTCCGTGCAGGCCCTAAACACAGAAGGCCCTTAGGGAATGTTGGTTGTGGACATTAAAAGATTCTGCTCCTTGATCTGGCCCCTGAGTAATTGCCCTTGGGTTGGATTCTCCTGCTCTGTGATCCTTTTTCTCTTTTTGAAAAGGAGAAAAATATGTGCCTGAGAAGGACACTAAAAGGGTAACAGGTGAGTCCACAAAGCACCTGGCAAGTCACTAAATTAACCCAAGCTAAATATTGGCATGTGTTTGTTACTGTTTCAGATTGAAGGATAGCCAGCTGGTAGTTTAGGGACTGAACATTTAACTACACTGGGGCAGATCAGCACTGCAGGAGCGATGAACCATTAAGGCACACGCCTTTAGTGTTCCAAGTTCGAAAGATTTGTGCGAAACAAGATAAAACTCAAATGAATTGAAAATGGACAGAAATGCAGTCAAATAGGCAGGGTAGAGAGAGTGCTGCAGCTAATCACCATGAGCAGTTCTCAAGAGGTACTTGCCAAGCAACTAAAAAATATCAGTGGTGCCTGAGCAATCCTTTGTTTCTTCATTCAACAAACGTTTATTGGGTACCTGCCATATAAGAAGCTCAGCAGGAATACACAATCAGTTTATGAAGATGACACTTATATCCTTTTTGAAATAAGGAAGGGATTTCCACTTACGGATAAATTATTATAAGAAACTAGATTACCATATGCAAAACTAAAATGAACTAAAAGATCTAGTATAATACCGTAGACAGAAGGTAAAACTAGTTTCATTTTTGGGGTGGAAGTCGGAGAAGGACTGGGCCATACCAGGGTCAGAATGAACTGACCTTGCATTAAGGCATAAACCAATATATAGCATTACATTGAGAGACTGCAATCAGTTAATCAATATAAAGTCTCTTTTGATCTCCCAAGTAAATATGACTCCGTCTTCTAAACACCCCACAGTAGCAGTTTATTTGCACGGTTCTTACTGCTCTTGTTCTGACTTGTATCACAGTCGATTATTTATTCATTAAATTATCCATTAAATGTTCACTCCTTGAACATTTACGGTAAGCTTTCTATGTGCCAAGTACTGTGTCAGAGCCTAGGATGCAAAGCAAAGTTAGAGATGGTTCCTACGCTCTAGGAACCCAGTCCAGGAGGGTTGGAGACATTTGAAAAAATAATTATAACACAAGGGGTGCTATACATATAATAGAAGCATGCACAGAGTGTTTGGAGGTCAAGTCTTGACAAAAAAGATGACATCTGAGTAGATCTTGAAGATAACAGGAGTCTTCTAGGCTGGATTTCAAGAGTTCTGGAAAGCCCCTGAAAGAGGAGCCAGCATGGCGTACTGAAGAAATGATAAGTAGTTTTGTACAGCGTGATCTTAAGATATGTAGGGAGTATATAGTAAGTTTGAGGGAATTTGGGGCTGATAAAGGAAAAAGATATGACTGTGAGATTGCAGTACTCAACAAGCTATCTGTTCGGACCAATGCATTGACAGCTGCCTATAGTGGGCAGCCCCCCACAACAGGAGATGTTCCAGAAGCAAGCAGAAGCACACGGAGCCACCAGAAGGGAAAGAGGGCATGAAAACCTGGGCAGAAGGGAACAGGAGAAGGAAAGGGGCTTATGTGCATCTTTGTAACATCATCCTGCAGCAAGATGGGGCCTCTCTAGGTTAGAGAATGCCCAAGGACAGACTCGGCCGGGAGTCCTTACTGCTACAGGGTTTTAACGTATCTAGAGCTAGCTGACGCCGGGTGCAGTTTCCCTAGGAACATAAAGCAGGCAGCCTGAAATTCTACTTATTTCAGCTACTTTTTTAAAATTAATTTTTATTGTGCTTTAAGTGAACGTTTACAAATCAGGTCAGTCTCTCATACGAAAATTTACATACACCTTGCTATACCTAATTGCTCTTCCTCCAATGAGATAGCACAGTCCTTCCCTCCACTCTCTGTCCTCGTGTCCATTCGGGTAGCTCCTGACCCCCTCTGCCCTCTCATCTCCCCTCCAGACAGGAAATGCCCACATAGTCTCATGTGTCTCCTTGATCCAAGAAGCTCGTTCTTCACCAGTATCATTTTCCATCCCATATTCCAGTCCAATCCCTGTCTGAAGAGTTGGCTTTGGGAATGGTTCCTGTCTTGGGCTAACAGAAGGTCTGGGAACCATGGCCTCCGAGATCCTTCTAGTCCCAGTCTGACCATTAAGTCTGGTCTTTCTACGAGAATTTGAGATCTGCATCCCACTGCTCTCCTGCTCCCTCAGGGGTTCTCTCTTGTGTTCCCTGTCAGGGCAGTCATCAGTTGTGGCTAGGCACCATCTAGTTCTTCTGGTCTCAGGCTGATGTAGTCTCTGCTTTATGTGGTCCTTTTTGTCTCTTAGGTTCATAATTACCTTGTGTCTTTGGTGTTCTTCATTCTTCCTTGTTCCAGGTAGGTTGTAGACCAATTGATGCATCTTAGATGGCCGCTTGCTAGCATTTAAGACCCCAGATGCTACTCTCCAAAGTGGGATGCAGGATGTTTTCTTAAGAGATTTTATTATGCCAATTGACTTAGATGTTCCCGGAAACCACAGTCCTCAAACCTCTGCCCCTGCTATGCTGGCCTTTGAAGCGTTCCGTTTATTTAGGAAACTTCTTTGCTTTTGGTTTAGTCCAGTTGTGTTGACCTCTCCTGTATTGTGTATTGTCTTTCCCGTCACCTAAAATAAAACTTATCTACTATCTAACTAGTGAATACCCCCTCCCTCCCTATCTACCTCACCCCTCTTAACCCTCAAAGAATATTTTCTTCTCTGTTTAAATTATTTCTCCAGTTCTTATAATAGTGGTCTTATACAATATTTGTCCTTTTGCAACTGACTAATTTTAGTCATTCATTCAGCATAATGTCTTCCAGATTTCTCCATGTTATGAAATGTTTCATGGATTCATCATTGTTCTTTATCAATGCGTAGTATTCCATTGTGTGAATATACCATAATTTATTTATCCATTCATCCATTGATGGGCACCTTGGTTGCTTCCCACTTTTTGCTATTGTAAACAGTGCTGCAATGAACATGAGTGTGCATATATCTGTTTGTGTAAAGGCTGTTATTTCTCTAGGGTATATTCCAAGGAGTGGGATTGCTGGATCATATGTCAGTTCTATTTCTAGTTTTTTAAGAAAGTGCCAAATTGATTTCCAAAGTGGTTGTACCATTTTACATTCCCACCAGCAGTGTATAAGTGTTCCAGTCTCTCCACAATCTTCTCCAACATTTATTATTATGTGTTTTTTGGATTAATGCCAGCCTTGTTGGAGTGAGATGGAATCTGATTGTGTTTTTGATTTGCATTTCTCTCTGGGTCTGGACTGGCTAATGATTGTGAGCATTTCCTCATGTGTGTGTTAGCAGCCTGAATGTCTTCTTTAGTGAGGTGCCTGTTCATATCTTTTGCCAGTTTTTTAACTGGGTTATTTGTCTTTTTGTAGTTGAGTTTTAGCAGAATCATGTAGATTTTAGAGATCAGGCGCTGATCGGAAATGTCATAGCTAAAAACTTTTTCCCAGTTGGTAGGTAGTCTTTTTACTCTTTTGGTGAAGTCTTTGGATGAGCATAGGTGTTTGATTTTTAGGAGGTGAACTACTTTTAAAACAATTGAATGTGTACAAATTTGATTTTGGCATCTGCAGCCTTTTGGGGCTGATGGCCTCCAGCTTGCTATGAAGAAGTAAACCACTGGGGGTGATACACCAGAGCCATTTTTTTCTTCACAGAAGCCATTTTGGACTCATTTATATAACATTGTCAGAAGATGGGCTTGGAAAGGTAAATGAGGACTGTGTCACACAGAGATTCATAGAGCTTGCTTCGGGCATTTCGGACTTTATAGATTAAAAGAATTTGTTGAAGGATTTAAATAAAGGAGTGACAAATATTGGGCTTGGACTTTAGAAAGGCATTCTGGTAGCCGTGTGAAGGAAGAGTTGTAGTGGGAAGGGATTACAGGCAAAGAAATCAACAGGGAAGCTATTTCAATTATCTAGGTGAGAAATGGTAAGGTCTTCATGGTGGAAAAAGAGGGAACAGAATGGGTTCAGGAAAGAATTGAGAGACTGAATCAGTAAGACTTGATAATTGATTGGATGGAAAGTGATATGGGAAAGGAGAAAGTTAAGAATGACTTAGAAATCATTAGCCTGGGCAGTCAAGGAGATGAGGGGTCTATTAACCATAATAGGTAACAGAATCTAAGAGCATGAAATTCAGCTGGACGAGCCCTACTGGCAGTTAGGAACATGTGTCTAGAGTTCACTTGAGAGATGGAGGCAGCGATTGACCTGGGGTTAGGTAGCTGCTGAGACCACGGCAGTAAATAACACAGACCAGGGAAAAGTTGAAGAGTGAGAAGAGAAGATTGCCTAGGATAGATCTTAGGGAGCATCAACACAAAAGGACTGGCCAAAGAAAAGGAGCCAACATAGGAAAGTAAAAAGAGGCCTCAAGAGAGGAGGCAGGAGAATCAGGAAAAGACCAGTGTCTTAGAAATCACAGGGTACAGAAAAATGAAGAGGTTGTCAAGTATACCTGCTCCTCACTTATTGACTACCTCATTATCAGATATTTTGCATTTATGACAATAGTAAAAAATCTACTATCTGACAATTTTGCACATTAATGACATATGTCTGGCAGTAATGAACTCCAAGGTAGGAGGTGAGAGTAATGCTCGCTGTGATGGTTATGTGTCAGTTTGGCTGGGCCATGATTCTCAGTGGTTTGGCAGTTACGTACTAACGTAATTTGGCAGTTATATAATGATGTAGTCACTCTATTTTTGCATAATGCTGATTTTCACGTAACAACCTGGTCTTTGTAACCTAATCATGTCGGTAAGTGAGGAGCAGGTGTATGTTGGAGCTGCTAAGAATTCTATTGCGGCATTTGTGACATTTCTCCATTAATGAGTAAATCCTTTGACAACAGAACCTTGATAATCCCCATAGTCCTGGCACAATACTTTGCACAAAGCAGGCATTATCTATACAACTATGTATCTATGTATCTATCTATAGATACATATATCGATATACCAATTTGGAGACTGCTAGATGCTCAGAGACCTCAAATTTGGAGCCATTGCATTTTTTTCCCATAATTTGCTTATTTAAAAAAAATTCTGATAAAAATATATATGACAAAACATTTGTCAAGTTGTCTTAGGCTGAGTTCTCTAGAGAACCAAAACCAGTGAAGTGTTATATATAGAGAGAGATTTATCTCAAGGAAATGGCTCATGTGGTTGTAGAGTCAGGCTAGTCCCAAGTCCGTGGGTCAGGTGTCAGGTGTCAGGCATCAGGCTGGAGGCTTCTCCTGACTCACATAGCTGCAGGAGCTGATGAACCCAAGATCCACAGGTCAGAGGGCAGGCTACTAGCTCATGGCTGCGAAGGCTGATGAATCCAAGATCAGCAGGTAAAATGGCAGGCTGCTGGCCCAAGCTTCAAGAACAGGGGGTCAGATGCTGATGAGCCAAATGCAGGATCCAGAGCAGAGCAAAAGCTCTCAAGCCTTGCCAGGAAGTCCACCTATATTGGATACAGTCCACAGGCCCAAGGAAACTCCCTTTCAATTGATTGGCTACTCACAGTAAATTGCATCATGGAGGTGATCGTATTATATCAGATCCCATCACAGAGGTGATTACACCATTACGTAGCTGCCAAACTAACATCATAACGCCAAACCACTGAGAATCATGGCCCAGCCAAGTTAACACACAACCTTAACGAGCATACAAGTCAACATTTTTTATATGAACAATTTAGTGTCACTGATTACATTAATCATGTTGTACAACCATCACCCTTATCCATTGCCAAATTTTCCATCACCATTAACAGATACTCGGTGATTCCTAGACAATGACTCTTTCTTTTCCCTTCCTCCCACCACTAATAAACTTTGGTCTCTATACATTTGCCTGTTCTAGGTATTTCATATACTCTGTTGCCACCGAGCTGATTCTAACTCATAGCAACCCTTTAGGACAGGGTAGAACTGCCCCATGGGGTTTCCAAGGCTGTAATCTTTATGGAAGCAGACTGCCACGTCTTTCTTCTGTGGAGCCACTGGTCAGTTTGAATACCAACCTTCTGTTTAGCAGCTGCTTAACCACTGAACTACCAGGGCTCCTTGATATTTCATATAAGTGGTATCATATGCCACTGCAATTTTAAAGGCTTATTTTAGGGTCAAATTAGCAATAAGAAGAATACAAATAGCATACTAATACTCAAAGATGCTCTAGCCTTCGCCAAATTCCATTTAAGAGCTACTGTTACCGCCTTTGTATTTCTTTGCATTTATTCTTTCAGAGAACAGACATAGTTAACACTATAAAATGAGGAAGCTGTGGAAATACAGAATAGGGGAGTTCAGTTGCAGTTGCTGGAACACAGAAATCGGTGTCAATGTGTTTGGCCTTTAGAAAAGTCAGTCTGAGGGCAACTTCATGGTGTTTTAGGAACAAAGCAATGTCTTCTTCAAATGTCATACAATGTTATAGCTCTTTGCATTTCTTATTCTTTCAACCGACAATGTTTGAGCACCTCATGTGTTCTAAATACTGTACTAGGTAAGAAAGACATTGTCCCATCCCTCAAGTACCTCACAATCAATGGGGGGACATGGGTGAATACAGTGAAAATATACTGTGAAGTGCTGTGATAGAGGTAAGCACAATGTACAGCTGAAGACAGAGAAGGACAATCCTACAGAGTGTAGGAAATAAGCGTGGAGGCATGGTTAGAAAAATCTTTCCAGAAGAGACAATGCCTGAGCCAGGAAAGATGTTCCAGGTCGAGGGAAAAATGATTGTAAAGACAAGGAGGAAAGGAAGAACAGAACTCAATATGGCTGAGCTTAGAGAGTGAGGAGGGAAATGGCAAGATATGAGCTGGG
The DNA here is from genome assembly GCF_030014295.1 of Loxodonta africana. Lineage (NCBI taxonomy): Eukaryota > Metazoa > Chordata > Mammalia > Proboscidea > Elephantidae > Loxodonta > Loxodonta africana. The sequence goes on from NC_087359.1 coordinate 48,530,966, forward strand.
GAAGGTGGGCAGGGACCTCACTGAGCATCTGTAGGTCCTATGAAGGAGTCAAAACTTTAGCTTGAAAGCAGTGCTTTGAACCGCTTATTTTCATTTCAACTCCCCTGCTGAAAATTTGTTTTTCCACCTCAGATTTACTGAATCAGAATCTACGTTTTAACAAGATCCCTAAGTGATTTTTACGTATATAAGAATCTGCTGGGGATCTTGTTAAATCTTAACAAGATCTTTTTAAATACATAAGAATGAAAATAATGGGTTCGAAGTGTGGCTTGAAAGCATGGGGGGCCACAGAACGATTCTTATGACTTCCTTTATACTTTTGATATTTTTCTTCTCTTTCTTTCTTTCCTTGTCTCTCTCTTTTTCTGACTCTTCCTCCCCGCCTCCCTTCCTTCCTTCCTATAATCTTGCTTTTGAATATTATGGCTAACCTAGTCTATACAGAAAGGGATTAAGGGCAAGGGATTTTTTTTTTTTAAGATACTATTTTTTTATTGTACTTTAGATGAAGGTTTACAGAACAAACTAGCTTCTCATTAAACAATACACAAGTTGTTTTGTGACATTGGTCGCCAACCCTATGACATGTCAACACTCTGCCCTTCTCGATCCTGGATTCCCTATTACCAGTTTTCCTGTCTCCTCCTGCCTTCTCATCCTTGCCCCTGGGCTGGTGTGCCCATTTAGTTTCGTTTTGTTTTATGGGCCTGTCTAATCTTTGGCTGAAGGGTAAACCTCAGGAGTGACTTCATTACTGAGCTATAAGGTTGTCCATGGGGCATACTCTTGGGGTTTCTCCCATCTCTGTCAGACCAGTAAGTCCGGTCTTTTTTTGTGTGTGTGTGTGTGTGTGTGAGTTAGAATTTTGTTCTAAATTTATCTCCAGCTTTGTCTGGGATCCTCTCTTGTGATCCCTGTCAGAGCAGTCGGTGATGGTAGCTGGGCACTAACTAGTTGTGCTGAAGGGCAAATATTTATTTATGGTTTTTCCATGCTTCAGCTAGAGAAAAAGGGGTAAGCTGTAGATCCCTGAGACCTCACCTTTGGTGCTAGGAAGAAGGAAAGTGAGAGGACCCCAGAAATAATTCACATGACCCAGAGACTCTCCTTCCATTTGAACCTGGAGATGCCTGTGCTTGGTTTTAATGATGGGGGCTGTTACTACCAGGTAAGAATAGGAATCTTGACTACAGTAAGGCCTACACACTTCTTACTATAAGTGGGGTTTGTGGACCAGCAGGATCAGCAACACTTGGGAGCTGATTAGACATTCAGAATCTCAAGCCCCACACCAGACCTACTGATTCAGAATCTGCATTTTAACAAGATCCCTAGGTAATTCTCACACACATTTAATTTGAAAAGCCTTGATTTACACAAGCCAGCAAACCTTGTATCACCATGTGGCAATCTGTGTTTTATTTTGCATGGCTGATTGATATGTAAGCAGTTTGTCAACCTTTATGCTTACGAACTTATGTAATAAAGCAAATTCAACTTGGGTCAAACTATTTTCACTCTTCTGAACATTTCCAAGAAATCTTCTAAGAGCCCACAATATTGAGATACATTGAAATAAAAGGCTTGTTCTCTGGCTGATAGATGAAAGATTCATTCTTAGAACCAGCATTCACACCAGACATGTAACTCCCTTCTCCCAGACTACCTACATTATTTCCTAGAGATATGCCAGGATGAATATTACAAAATTCACAGTTAATGGATGTTCTCAGTGGATTTTTAAAAAATTTATCGATTCTCCAGTTGACTCCTCATTAAGAAAAGGGAATTTGCTGTCGTTGTTGGGAGCAATATGTCTGTTCCATTTAGTGTCTCTGTCTGGGAGCAGTGGCCTCCTGAATATAAACTCAGACCCAGCGCCAACACATTAATTTGTGAAGCTCAAGTATTGATTTGTTGATACCATTCTCTTCCCCTGATGCTATTCCTATCAACCCAAATTATCCATGTGAATTTAGGAACCATTTTTTTCTGGGTGCACAGGGCAGCTGGTGACAAGCTGCTTGCTGATAGGCTCCGACAGAGATGAACAGCCGGCTGCTCCTGGGCAATTGAGGCTTCACTGCCAGAGTGTTGCTGGGGAAAGGAATTTGCAGCCCTGAAGCCAAGGAGCCCGGCCCTGCCTGGACAGTCTCAGTGCTCCATTCTGATTTCAGCAACTGGCAACGGGGCTCAGACAAGGGGAAGGGTCCCTGAGGTTATACGAAACGATTCTAAAAATTTTTATAGAGGGCATTCTCTCCCCAGAATGACCATAGTTCTCTAGGCTCTCCAGTTTACTTGAGCTGTTTCAGGAAGCTGGGAGACAGAATATGCTTTCCCTTAGGCATCTAGTGGGGGCGCTCTTATATTCTCCACTTTATCCCCACTATTTCGTCCCTCGGAGTCCCTGGGTGTTGAAAATGGTTAATGTGCTTGGCTGCCAACTGATAGGTTGGAAGTTTGAGTCCACCCAGAGGTGCCTCAGAAGAAACACCAGGAGATCTTCCAAAAAAATCAGCCATTGAAAGCCCTGTGGAGCACAGTTCTCCTCTGACACACAGGAGATTGCTCTGAGTTGGACTCGACTTGACGGCAACTGGTACTGCATCCCTGGGACAACTATTTGGGTTGTCAGATATGCGTGTGAAGATGACAGTGTTAGAACCACACCGTCTTGTTTGGAAAATAAACACTGAAACTCTGGATTTCACCTTCTCTGCAACCACTTTTGCTTTATGAACTAAATCTAGACCCCAAAACAAGGGAACAAGGGCAAGTTCCCTATTTTCATGTTAACTACTGGTCCTCAGTGATGATTCACTTTATCTAGAAACTGAAAATACTTTTGGGCTAATCCTTTGTGATATCTGATTAAGAGCTTTACAGAGAAGATTTGCAGCACTGTTAAAGAGGGGATTTAGCAATTTAGAAGAAGAAGGAATTCCTCTTACCAAGCTGTAAAAGAAGAGCTAGAAAACAGCAGACTGCACAAGAAAGGAAGGGGTGAGGACCTCCAAAGAAAACAAGTTTGTACATTGATGAGCACAGTTGAAGAATTCCCATGAGAACCACTGACTAAACCAAAACACGTCATGTGTAATGAGGTTATACGTGTGTGCAGCCACATCAACTGTAGCTGAAAAAATCCAGTGAAAGGCTGGAGACTTGCACAAAATAATAAAGTATTTGCAGGCCACTGTCTAGAATTTATGACTTGCCTTATTCCAAGTTTATCCCAGTCTACTTGAAGTGCCCTTCCCTGTCCTGATCCTCTCCATGAATACATGCTTATCACCTTATTCAAGAGCCTGCCCAGACTCTTTTAACTGTAAACATTCCTTTGTACCCTCTAAAAATGGGGGTGTTCTATATGTCCTAGGGTAGCTCACATGGCATTAATGACCCTTTTTTTTAAAATACACAACATTTTATTTTTGTTGTTGAGAATATACACAGCAGAACATACAAATTCAACAATTTCGACATGTACCATTCAGTGAAACTGACTACATTCTTTGAGTTGTGCAACCAATCTCACCCTCCTTTTCTGAGTTGTTCCTCCTCCATTAACATAAATTCACTGTCCTCTAAGTTTCCTATCTGATCTTTTGAGTTGCTCTTGTCAATTTGATCCCATATAGATAGATCTTAAAAGAGGTCAATGCTCAAGACAGACATTCTTTACTAGTTAAGCTAAACTACTGTTTGGTTTTGAGACTTCAGGGATATTTTTGGTTTAAGGTTTAAAGATTATCTCAGGGCAATAGTTTCATGAGTTCATCCAACCTCCATGGCTCCAGAAAATCTGGACTCCACATTTATTAATGATCATTTTCATGCCATTTTTCACATGTGTGGTTTGTGTCCCTAAACCAGTCTATAAGCTCCTTGAGGTAGGGACTATGGTTTTTTTTTGGTGGGGAGAGGGGTGTTGTTTGTTGTTGTGTCTGGTTTTTTCTATTGAGTGTCCTAAAAGAATGCTTTTCAAACATTAATGTGACTAGGAATGAATAGGTGATCTTGTTAAAATGCAAATGCTGATTCAGTAGGAAAGAGTTGGGCCTGACATTTGGCATTTCTAAGCAGCTCCCAGGTGTTTCAGCTGGTTCCAGGACCACACTTTGAGCAGAGACCCTATGGCACCCACCATAGTATTTCAACACAGTGAGACTTTGTATTCTAGTAGTTCCCGGGAAAATTTTCCTTCTGTGGCCTGAGCCCTCCAAGCAAATGTTACCTTGCAATAAGTCTTTTCCTCTTTGATCATTAGACTGCCCTCTAAATTAATTGAAGCCTGAGGACATGGTTTTTTAATAGCGCAGTTGTTTGAATATTTGTTTTGTGTCCTAGGAATACAATTGGTTTTACTAATATAGTGTGAGAGACTTGGTGAGTTATTTGGGTATGCATGGTCCAGCCCTGTAATGCTACACCACTCTTGATAAGAGCCACAACTATACCAGCTGGCTCCATAAAAGGGGACACACTTGAGTTTGCATAGAGTGCTGAGAACCATCACCCTCCCACTGGGTTAGGGGCCCTCACCTTTCTCCCAGGTGGGTCATGTAGCTGGAGGCTGAAATACAGTTCACTTTTGTTTACCTGGGAGCCCTGGTGGCACAGTGGTTAAGAGCTCAGCTGCTAACCAAAAGCTCAGCAGTTGAAATCCACCAGCTGCTCCTTGGAAACTCTATGGGGTGGTTCTACTCTGTCATATAGGGTCATTATGAGTTTGAATAGACTCGATGGCAATAGGTTTGGTTTTGGGTTTGTTTACTTGTGTCTGGCAAGGCTTTGTTTCCTGTGTAAAGCCCTCTCTGTCAGAAGCACAGAAACTGCTCTTAGTTTGGAGTTAGAAAAACCAGTCCTCAACCATACTAAACAGACTTCAATAAATGCTTTTTAAGCTGGAAGCACAGACCAGAAGGAAAAGCTGGCACTAGTGAAGCCACAAAGACAACTGACTGGACTCCTAGGGTGGAGCCAACAAGAGGACAACCAAGAGTCGGGTCTCTCAGGGCCTTGGCTTCCTTGTCTGTAAAATTAAGGTGTTGGGCTGGAAGATTCCTATCAGCCCGATGGTCTGTGATCCTAATCAAGGTATCAGGGAAAGGCATGGACGAAAGGAGAATTTCACACCTGGCGACTGGACAGCATGCTTGGTCTCAACCCAAACACTTGCCCTGATACGGTACTAGGTTGTCCCTTCCTAGAGAACTCGGTGCCTATTGTGAGAGATCTGAAAAGACATGCCCTGTGCTGCCACCTAATGGCTCCTACTCTATTAAGGCCATTCCTTGACACCATTTGGAGAGTGTAGAATATTTAAGCCCTTCATACATAATCCACCAGCTATGAAAGTCTAACATGAGAGAATAAAAATAGGGTACTTCCAGGAATCACCTCATTAAGAAGTCGAGGATTCTGGCTATAACAACTCTAAGGTTTTTTCTTTTAAACTTTGTAATTTCCTCCTTATTGTTATTTCCTGTCTGTTTCCCTGTAGCAATTAGCAATAAAACTCTTAAAACAAAAAGGGCCAAAGCGTTTGTTTTCAAGGGCAGCAAAGAAGCAGGGAACTGGGGAGACAGCACCCCATGGTTTGAGGTAAACAACTCCAGAAGATGGTGTGGGTGGAGAGAGCTGAATAGCTGACAGACTAAGTCCTGAGGCTTATTTGAAATGGAAAGAGGGTGTCGGGGGATCAAGTTGCATTCTATTTGGAGTGAAGGTAATGGTCTTAATAGCATTATTATCCTTTCCTGCTTTGTTTTTTAGATATACAAGTCTGTTTTCTAGCCAGTAAAATGAAGCAAATGTATAGCTATCAGCTCGTGTTGCATTTCAGGGGCCTTTGCAGCAAATGACATTCCACTAGAGTAAGGATCCTAAATACAAATGTCTATAGAAGGGTCAGGTAGGTAAGGTACTTGGATGAGGATTCCAAGGGTAAGACTGTAGGGAGTGGTGAGGTCTGTGGCAAACTGGAGAGCACTCACCCCATCTAAGGAGTCCCAGCTGGTTACGGCCCTACTAAACTATGTACCCCCATTGTTAATTCTTTCCAATTTTTAAGAGAAGCTGGAAATCTGCATTATTATATGGAGTCTCCTTATTTTTAGAAGTTGGCAGCTAATGCTGATTAGAAACAAACAAAAGTACTGTGTGAGCCAAATAAAACACGTTAGGGAGACATATTTAGATCAAAGGCCAACCCTTTGAAAATCTGGATCTAGAGCAATTTGCATTCTGGAATCTCAATGTACTACCATGATCCTTGTGAGGCATGTGGCCTTCTATCAACAAAAACAAACTACAAGCAAAAAAGAAAATACCAGATAAATTGGGGACATGGTAAAACGCATTGTGTTTAGATTTGTTAGAACTGACTCTCATACCTAGAAATCTGCCAAAAGAGGTAGTTTGTTGACTTTCATATCCAGTGGGAAGGCCTTGAATGTATTCATTTAATAAGTCAAGAAGGATTTATTGAGCACCTAATATGTGCCAGGTAAAAAATAAATAAAAGTTTTTCTTTAAAGAGAGAGAGAGTAAATATTTTAGACTTTGTAGGACATATATTTTGCTGTAGGAAGCCCCAAAGCAGCCATCCAAAAAAACAAAACAAAAAACCTGATTCTGATTCATAGTAACCTTATAGGACAAGGTAAAACTGCCCCGTAAGGTTTTCAAAGTTGTAAATCTTTACAGGAGCAGACTGCCACATCTTTCTCTTTCAGGGTGGCTGGTGAGTTTGAACCACTGACCTTTTAGCTAGCAGCCTAGCACTTAGCCACTGTGCCACCAGAGCTCCTCCAAAGCAGCCATAGACAATACATAAACACATGACTGTGACTGTGTTCCAATAAAGATTTATTTACAACAGGCACATATTTAGCCCATGGTCCACCAATCTCTGATCTACAAGATGTAAAAGAGAGAGGTTCTGACAGTTTTCTTTAAGGAAGGTTTTATGTTTATGTTTTGCCTACTAAGACAGGGAATTAGGGGAGGGATCCCTGATAGTTATGTTTGTAAGCAGAATACTCTGTAAAATAGTTCTCTATTATCGTTTAGATATAATACAATCTATCACATAACTACCCTGTCAAAGTTACTATTGAAATTGGAGATGATGCTCATCGTACCTGGTTACTGAGGTTAGTTTGCTAAGACTGTCTGAATTAGGATAATTTTTCACAAAGCAGTCCTATCTATTTGGGGCTATTTATGGAGTTTCCTTCCATTCTCATACTCCATCAACATTGCTCAGGGAATAAAAATGCAACAGCAGTCCAGCATCCAATGCAGTTGAATTAATTCCCCAACTCATCCTGAGTCATTAAAAAAGTTGTTTAAATCTTGTTACAAACTCATATAACATAAAAAAACAATGTAGAAAGATCAAAATCCACTGGGTTTCTTAGGAAGAAGTCCTATTATAACACATCATCATCAAGTTCAAAGAAAATATTCTATGATATAATTTCTAAGAAAATCAAAGATCTTGTCAACAAATTGTTTTCTGAATTTGTTTTAGGCAGCAAATGTTTTATGCCAATAAACTATCCAAATAGCATTTTTTAAATGTAGGAATGTAGTCTATATTTTAGAGTTTCATGGTCCCCAAATCCATTGTGTGTTTAGATACATACATTGGATTATTATAAAGACCTTTCAGATGTTGGATTTTAAGAGCTCCCACTTGTGAAATCTGGGACACTTTGAGCAAGAAAAAATAATGATGATGAAGGATTATAACACATTAAATGAAATGTAAAAAATCGATGAGTTCACAGTGATTCAGAAGCATGCCAACTAATAAATATAGACAAATGATAGAGCTAGAGTTTGTAACTGCCAATGTAATACTTGATTCAGGGAAGGCTCATCAATAGATGCTAAGCCATTAAGTGAAAGGATGTTGGGGACCAAGATAATTACATGGTTTCAAAGTAGAACCCCACAGATCAATTAATTACAAAGGGAAAATGTACCTTTACAGTGCAGAGATCTGGTGGACACCACTTAACCAAACAATCAAACTTTGCATAATCAGTGGTAGTACAATGGGTGGCCTCCTGATGTTATGCATTAAGAGGTACACAACACTGCCTGTCTTAGCTAGTGCTGCTATAACAGAAATGCTACAAGTGGGTGGCTTTAAAGAACAGAAATTTATTTTCTTGCCCTTTTGAAGGCTTAAAGTCTAAACAGGTTCTTGGCCACGTTGGGTCTTTGGTTGCTTGGTTTGTAAACAATCCTCACATGGCACGTGTGTCCCCTCCACATCATGTGTGTGTCTCTGTGTCTAACTGCTCTTTTTATAACCCAGAAGTGATTAGATTTAGAGCCCACTCTATTTAGTTATGATCTAATCAACATAACAAAGAAAACTATTTCCAAACAGGATTACATTCACAGGCAATGTCATGGGAAGACAAGAAAAGAAGGGGTTATTCTAGATTAAAAGAGACTAATGAGATAACAACTAAATGAAATGTGTAAACCTTGATTAGATCATGGATTGAAGGGGAAAAAAAAGTTGCAAAAGATATTTTTAAGACCACTGGAGAAATTTAAATATAAATTGCATTATTATTCGTTTTAATATTATAATATAATATTTATATACTAATTAATATTAGTATAATTTAATATTAATATTGGAATTAATATGAGTTTTCTTGGTAAAACTAATATTAATTAGTGGTATTGCAATTATTTAGGAGAGTGGCTTTTTTTTTTTTAAGAGATCTCTATTGAGGTATTTAGGGGTGAAGTGCCATGACAGCCCATCTTACTTAAAAAAAAGCATGTTGTGTGCATACATATGTGAATGTAGAGGCAAATATGGTAAAATATTAACAATTGGTAAAATCTAAGTAAGGAGTATATGAGTACTTATTGTTTTATATTTTAAAATTGTTTAGAGATTTCAAATTTTTCAAAATATTCTTGGATTTTTTACCATGTCTGGGAATTTTAACAGCATTATTGTGATTGATATTCACAACCACCTCCTGTAGATATTAAGATGTGCTAGCTAGATATTCTGGCACAAAGTCTAGATGACTCATGTAAGGATTATTCAGTTAAAAAATATTTGAGTGCCTACCACAAGCCAGGCACTACTTTAGCTACCTGGGATACTTGAATGCCCTGGTCTCATAGAATATATATTCCAGTTTAGGGGAGGAGACATACAAGAAATAATAAAGCTAATAAATACGTAAGTTATATACTGCTACGGGGAAAAAAAAAGAGCCCTGGTGGCACAACAGTTAAGCACTTGGCTGCTAACAGAAAGGTTTGCAGCTCGAACTTCCCCAGCGGCTCTGCGAAAGAAATGCCTGATGATCTGCTCCCATAAAGATTGTTGTTAGGTGCCGTTGAGTTGGTTCCGACTCATAGTGACCCTGTGTATGACAGAATGAAACACTGCCCCATCCTGAGCCATCCTCATGATCACTGATTGCTATGTTTGAGCCCATTGTTGCAGCCATTGTGTCAATCCATCTTGTTAAGGGTCTTTCTCTCTTTTGCTGACCCACCACTTTACCAAGCATGATGCCCTTCTCCAGGGACTGATCTCTCCTGATAACATGTCCAAAGTACATGAGATGAAGTCTCACCATCCTTGCTTCTAAGAAACATTCTGGCTGTACTTCTTCCAAGACAGATTTGTTTGTTCTTCTGGCAGTCCATGCTTTATTCAACATTCTTCACCAACACCATAATTCAAAGGCATCAATTCTTCTTCAGTCTTCCTTATTTATTGTGCAGGTTTTGCACACATATGAGGTGATTAAAAATACCCTGGCTTGGGTCAGATGCACCTTAGTCCTCAAAGTGACATTTTTGCAGCAGATTTGCCCAATGCAATACATCATTTGATTTCTTGACTGCTGTTTCCATGGGCGTTGATTGTGAATCCAAGTAAAATGAAATCCTTAACAACTTCAATCTTTTCTTCATTTATGATGATGATGCTTATTGATCCAGTTGTGAGGATTTTTGTTTTCTTTATATTGAGGTGTAATCTATACTGAAGAAAATCTTTGATCTTCATCAGTAAGTGCTTCAAGTTCTCTTTGATTTCAGCAAGCAAGGCTGGTTTTGTCATCTGGTATCACAGGTTGTTCATAAATCTTACTCCAACGATGATGCCACATTCTTCTTCACATAGTCCAGCTTCTTGGATTGTTTGCTCAACATACAGATTGAGTAAGTATGGTAAAAGGATACAACCTTGATGCACACCTTTCTTGATTTTAAACCACACAGTATCCCCTTGTTTTGTATGAACAACTGCCTCTTGGTCTATGTACAGATTCCACATGAGCACGATTAAGTGTTCTGGAATTCCCATTCTTCCCAATGTTATCCATAATTTGTTATGATCCCTACAGTGGAATGCCTTTGCATAGTCAATAAAACACAGGTAAGCATCTTCCTGGTATTTTCTGCTTTCAGCCAAGATCCATCTGACATCAGCAATAATTTCCCTCATTCCATATACTAGTCTGAATCTGGCTTGAATTTCTGGCAGTTTGAAGAGGAACAGCGCCACATTCATTACCAAAAAGAACATTTCAAGATCTATCCTGACATACAATGCTGTCAGTGATAAGATAATATCCATACCTACAGTTAATATGACTAGTATTCAAATTTACAAAGCAACCACCAATGCCAAAGATGAAGAAATTGAAGATTATCACCAACTTCTGCAGTCTGAAATTGATCAAACATGCAATCAAGGTGCATTGATAATTGCTGGTGATTGGAATGTAAAAGTGGGAAACAACGAAGAAGGATCAGTAGTTGGAAAATATGGCCTTGGTGACAGACACAATCCCTGAGATCGCATAATAGAATTCTGCAAGGCCAACGACCTATTCATTGCAAATACCGTTTTTCAACAACATAAATGGTGATTATACACATGGACCTCACCAGATGGAATACTTAGGAATCAAACTGACTACATCTGTGGAAAGAGATGATGATGAAGATCAACATTCTCAGTTAGAACAAGGCCAATGTCTGATTGCAGAACAGACCATCAAGTGCTAGTTTGAAGTTCAAGTTGAAGTTGAAGAGAATTAAAACAAGTCCATGAGAGCCAAAGTACAACCTTGAGTATATGCAACCTGAATTTAGAAACCATTTCAGAATAGATTGGACACATTTAATGCTAATGACCGAAGGCCAGATGAGTTGTGGGTTAATACATAAAGAAAGCAAAAGGTCATTAAAAAGACAAGAAAGAAAAGACCATAATGGATGTCAGAACGGACTCTGAAACTTGCTGTTGAATGTAGAGTAGCTAAAGAAAATGGAAGAAATGATGAAGTAAAAGAGCTGAACAAAGGATTTCAAAGGGTGGCTTGAGAAGACAAAGTAAAGTATTATAATGAAATGTGAAAAGACTGCAAAGATTAAAAAAAAAAAAGATTACACCCTAGAAAACACTACGGAGCCATTCTACTCTGTCATATGGGGTCACTGTGAGTCAAAAACCGACTTGACAGCATCTAACAACAACAACGTGGAAAAAAAAGAGCAGGGGGGCAGGTTGTGGAATATTAAAGTAGAGGTTTAGGTAAATTAATGGAAGGAGCATAGAGATTAAGGGATGTTGAGATAATGTCAGAATTTTCAACATTATTGTAAGATATACTAGCTTGGCTTCGCCTGAAGAATACTACACCTCTTTGTCATTTCAGTTGTATCCCAGGTACACCAGAGGTTGAATTCCAGCTTGGGTGACCAACTGTCCTGGTTTGTCTGGGACTGAGGAATTTCATGGGACATAGGACTTTCAGTGCTAAAACTGAATAGTCCTGGGCAAACAAGGACAGTTAATTACCCTAATACTGCCACTCACCACCTGTGTAACCTTGAACGAATTTTTTGGCTTCCCTACATCTTGCTTTCCTCATCTATAAAAACGAGATTATATACATACTACAACATGGATAAACCTTGAAAACATTATGCTAAGTGGAAAAAAAAAAAAAAAAAGACACACAAAGCCACAGATCGTATGCTTCCATTTATATGAAACGTCCAAAAGAGGCAAATCCATAGAGAGAGAAAGTAGATTAGTTATTTCCAGGGGCTGGGGAAACTGTTCAGTAGGAGTTTGTTCATGAAGGCGGATGTGCCTACCTACCTACTTGTTTCAAACAGCAATGACAGCGTCTGAGTCATTTGTACTCTTAGCGAGAGAAAAGTATATCACCTTGGTATCCTGATTTCATGAGTTCTGCTTTGTTACAGGAAATAGAAGGCTCTGATGTATTAGGATGGGACTTCAGCTCTTTTTCACGGTGTGAATAAAAAGTCAACTCTGCCTTTTTCAGAATGTTTATGATCTATCACATTGACATCCATAATTAAAGAGATCCGTCAGCCCCTTTTAATTAAATTTAGTTTCTACGTACAAAACACTATACTAGGCACTGCTGACAGGAAGATTGTAGCTGCGTCTTTTTAAGCTCATCACGTGAGCTCTTTGGACAAAGATTGTGGTGGGCTACAGCTTCATTGGATGTCAGCAGAGAGGAGTAGTTAAAACTCCAAAATTCTTGATAGACCTGGGTTCTATTACTAGATGTTCATTATTAGCTGCAAGTCCTTAATGTAAGCTTTAGTTTTTTGTCTGTTTGTACAACCCTGGTGTCAAGGGGCGGTTGTAAAGATTAAATGAGACAATGCATGTATAGCTCTTTGCACAGTGTCTGACACTTAGTAAGAAAGCCACAATAAAAAAAAAAACCCAAAAACTGCAGTTTTGCATCATAATGGATAAATAGTAATGTTCCTGGCATACAGCCACATGTCATAAAATTCCTCTGCCTGCAACTTCTATTTTTCTAGCTAGAGGTGAAGGCAAAGAACTCGAGCCAACACCACCTAACACTGTGAAGTCAGTGTGATTTCCCTCCTCCCTGTCACCCTCGGTGGTGATCCCACATATGGTTGGGTCAGCTCTTTTGGGGAGACTAAGCAAGGAGTTGGAACAGCTGTAGTAGCTGGTGGGGGTGTGTGTGGGCAGTTTGACATGTCCTGGAATCTTTAGCTTCTTTGGAACTGGGAGCCCATTCCTTTCTAGGACAGTGTGCCCACTGAACACCTGAGAACTTGAACTCTGGAAATAGACAGGACTGGATTTGAATCCCAGCTCCATGACTTACACTCTGAGTGACCTCTGTTTATTCACCTGTGTAATGAAGCGACTTGACGGCACTGGGTGTGTGTGTGTGTGTGTGTGTGTAATGAAGGTAATGTTACCTACCTCGCTGTATTAATGAGATAATGTACCTGAAACATACAAATTGCTAAATAAATATTTCTTCTTTTTTTCCCCCTCCTTATTAGTTATTATTATTATTCCTGTCTGCACATAGGAAAAAAATACTAGATTTTTTCTCTCCAGTATTTATATTTACATTTAATCTGGATTATTAGAACAGGAGAAAATCCTGGATTTTTTCCTGTTCTAATAATTCAGATGGATACTTTATTTTCCAGCTCATTGATAAAGTTTTGCGTAGTATTTAATGAATTCTCATCCTATACCCGTACTCTGATGTTCCCAGCTCCGTCCTAATTCAACAATGAAATGAGATCTCTTTTGAACACATTTTAATATTGTTTAAAAACACATCATCACTGGGGGGATCTTTTCTATAGCTGACACCCAACCCGAGGGGGGTTGTATCCCCTAACACTGAGTAACCAGTGGGGAGATTCCAACCACTTGGCCCGCTCACCAGTGAAAATGTTTTCAAAGGTCATCCTAGTTTCATTTCTCCGGAAAGTAGCAACTGCGTCAGCTGAGCAGACCATGACGCCATTTGGGAGTGTCCCTGCAATCTTGTATATGGTCAGGATTAACCCTAAAGTCCACAACCACTTTTCGCAAGGCACTGTGAGGTATAAATGAATCAAACACAGATCTTATCCTTAAAGAGTTTGAAATTTTATAAGGGAGATAAGACATGCATACAAAGAAATGTTGTTGTTGTTAGGTGCCCTCAAGTTGGTTTTGACTCATAATGACCCTGTGTACAACAGAACAAAATACTGCCCGGTCCTGTGCTGTCCTCACAATCTTTGGTATGTTTGAGCCCATTGTTATAGCCACTGTGTCAATCCATCTCATCGAGGGTCTTCCTCTTTTTTGCTGACCATCTGCCTTACCAAGCATGGTGTCCTTCTCCAGGGACTGGTCCTTTCTGATAACATGTCCCAAGTATATGAGACAAAGTCTTACCATCCTCGCTTCCAAGGAGAACTCTGGCTGTATTTCTTCGAAGACAGATTTGTTCATTCTTCATGGTATATTCAATACTCTTCATCAACACCACAATTCAAAGTCATCAATTCTTTGATCTTCTTTATTCATTGCCCAACATTCACATGCACATGATGCGATTGAAAAGATCATGGCTTGAGTCAGGTGCACACTAGTCCTCAAAGTGGCCTCTTTGCTTTTCAACTTTAAACACTTTAAAGAGGTCTCTTGCAGCAGATTCACCCAATGTAATATGTTGTTTGATTTCTTGACTGCTTCTTCCACGGATGTTGACTGTGGATCTAAGTAAAATGAAATCCTTGACAACTTCAATCTTTTCTCCATTTATCATGATGTTGCTTATTGGTCCAGTTGTGAGGATTTTTGTTTTGTTTTTGTTGAGATGTAATCCATACTGAAGGCTGTAGTCTTTGATCTTCATCAGTTAGTGCTTCAAGTCCTCTTCACTTTCAGCAAGCAAGGTTGTGTCATCGGCATAACGCAGGTTGTTAATGAGCCTTCCTCTAATCCTGTTGCTGCATTCTTCTTCATATAGTCCAGCTTTACAGATTATTTGCTCAGCATATAGATGGAATAAGTATGGTGAAAGAATACAACCTGGACACACATCTTTCCTGATTTTAAACCACACAGTATGCCTTGTTCTGTTACAGCAACTGTCTCTTGGTCTATGTACATGTTCCACATGAGCACAATTAAGTATTCTAGAATTCCCATTTTTCACAATGTTATCTGTAATTTGTTATGATCCACACAGTCGAATGCCTTTACATAGTCAATAAACACAAGCAAACATCTTTCTGGTATTCTCTGCTTTCAGCCAAGATCCATTTGAGATCAGCAATGATATCCCTTATTCCATGTCCTCTTCTGAATCTGGTTTGAATTTCTGGAAGTTCCCTGTCAATGTATTGATGTAACCATTTTTGAGTTATCTTCAGCAAAATTTTACCTGTGTGTGGTATTTTTTTTTTTTTTTAGTGGTATTAATGATATTGTTAGATAATTTTCGCGTTCCACTTGATCACCTTTCTTTGGAATGGGCAAGTATATGGATCTCTTCCAGGTGGTTGACCAGGCACCTGTCTTCCAAATCTTGGCATAGATGAGTGAGCGCCTCCAGAGCTGTATCTGGTTGTTGAAACAACTCAGTTGGTATTCCATCAATTCCTGGAGCCTTGTTTTTCCCCAGTGCCTTCAGAGCTGCTTGGACTTATATCTTCAATACCATCGGTTCTTGGTCATTTGCTACCTTCTGAAATGGTTGAACATCGATCAATTCTTTTTGGTACAGTGACTCTGTGTATTCCTTCCATCTTCTTTTGGTGCTTCCCGTGTTGTTCAATATTTTGCCCAAAAAAACCCTCAAAATTGCAACTCAAGCCTCGAATTTTTCTTCAATTCTTTCAGCTTGAGAAATGCCGAGTGTGTTTCTCACTTTTGGTTTTCTAACTTCACGTGTTTGCACATTTCATTACAATACTTTGTCTTCGATACAATATTAAAAACAGTAAATATCATAGGACAAACCAAAATCAAAAAAACCAAACCCGCTGCTGTCAAGTTGATTCCAACTCATAGTGACCCTATCGGACAGAGGAGAACTGCCCCATAGAGTTTCCAAGGAGTGCCTGGCGGATTTGAATTGCTGACCTCTTGATTAGCAGCTGTAGCACTTAACCACTACACCACCAGGGTTTCCAAGTGCAAGCCTCCTCTGACAGAGGGGTGATGTCTTCACATGGGGTGCATTGGCCAGGAAGCGAACTTTGGTCTCCTGCATGGAAGGCAAGAATTCTACCACTGAACCACCACTCCCCTCTATCATAGGACAAGTACAGAAAAAATACAATTGAAGTTCAGGAAAAGATTCAATTCTAAGTAGGAAAATAGGAAAGATCTTGTCCTTCTTCATCAACAGTGTGGGGGCAATGGTGGTTCAGTGGTAGAATTCTTGCCAATCCAAGCAGGAGACCCGAGTTTGATTCCCAGCCAATTCACCTCAAGCGTAGCCACCACCCCTTTGTTGATGCTTATTGCTATGATGTGAACAGGTTTCAGTGGAGCTTCCAGGCTAACACAGATTAGGAAGAAAGACCTGGTGACCAATCATGGGGATGGTGCAGGACCAGTTGCTTTTTGTTCTGTTGTATACGGGGTCACCATGGGTCAGAGGCCAACTCAAAGCAGCTAACAACACACTGTGTGCCAAGTAGTGTGCTTTACATGTATGAACCCATTTTTTCTAGAAAAATAGGCTGTGGTCAGATCATGGTGTGCTCTAAGTACCAGGTTAAGGAACATGGACATGTTTTATTGATAATGGGGATCCACTGAAGGTTTTTAAGCAAGTTTTATTAGGAAATAAAAGAGAAGAATAAAAATTGCTTAGATAGGGGGGCCTGAAGACCCCCTGAAATTTTAAGCAAACATTTGTGTGAATGGCCACATATTTTTCTGGGGAGTGCATAACTTACCTCCATCCAATTATCAACGGTATCTGAGACTTCAAAAAAGGCTAAAAGTCACTGATTTAGCAGTTTCAAGCCTAGAAGAACAGCCAAATGGTAGTATCGCTAATTTAAAAAAAAGGGGGGGGAGGTGTTTCCAGGGTAAGAAGTTGGTTGGCAGAGTAGAAATGATCGTTTCCTTCTGAGATGCATTGATTTGATGATCTTGTAGGTAGTTCTTCCAGTGGGCAGTACAGACTGAGTCCAGCCTTGCAGAGATGGACAAGGCTGTAGCCACAGGTGGGGGAGTGATCCTCCATCACGAGCCAGAGCTTGAATGACATTGTCAAGGAAAACAGAAAAAAAACGCCAAGGACATGTCTTTGAACATATTTAATCTGTCTGCTGTGCCTTTTCCTAAATGTTTCCTGACAGATTATTTTTCTCTACACAGGAAATTCACATTTTGAACTTTAGTTCTCAAAATACATTAAAGCATACTTTGGCTTCTGAGGAGGGGCAGGAGGGGGTACACATAATGACTACTTACATGGTTCACTTCTTCTCTGAGGAGATTATCTTTTCAAAATGATCAGGTGCTCCTGACCCTCCTCACAAGTGTGTGGGTATTTTTGAACTAAGTTGGGAAGCATGTAGGATAATTGTTAGCACTTAAAGAACCTACTTCTAGCCCAGTGTTGAAATCTCAGGAACCCACAAAATCCTTCCTCTCCCTGGGGAGGGAGGAAAAGATGCCTGTTATCCTTTCTTGTTCATGCCAGGAAAGCTGCTTAAAATATTAGGGTGGATTGCATATCAATAGTTCCTGTCCTGAATCAAGGATTACAGCCCAGCCAGATGATTGGCAGAAATATCCCGAAGAATAACCAGCATTTCCCCAAGAGTCTGTGTAATTTTTTGTGGGTGCATTATTTCAAAAGGAAAGGAGAAACAGTTCCAGTCCCTTATACCTAGAAATTACCTAGTATGCAACGTTATGGAACTTTGTGGAAGCAGTAAAATGTTTGTAAATGGTCTTCACAGCTAACATGTCCCTAAGTTAAGGCCATATATTACTTAATCCCCACAAAAGTCCCGTAAGTCTTGTTATGGTTCCCATTTTATGGACTCAGAAATTAAGGCTTCACAAGCAAAGTTTATGCTCCTAACTGGGATAATGCTGTCTACGAGATTTCATTCCTGCTTCACTCTGGAAAAGGACTCACTTTCAGACCTTCATGTGGCCTTAATCCACCCTTGCAGGCCTGGGCCATCCACACCAAAGAGGCAGTAGGAAACAGAGGAAGAGTAAACACCCTTACGCTTCCCATTTTGGACTGTAACTCTGCTTGTCTGTGCCATTTTGCAGATACTCTTCCACCTTGCACCAAACCTTGCCTATCTGTATCTAAGATGTCTGCTATATTGTCCCTGCTTCATTGAACTTCAATCACTGCTGGCTTCTCTTAGGATGCAGCAGGGTTTGGCCCCACTACCTGCAGAGGTTGGTGCACAGCTAAAGAAACAAAGACCTAGATTAGCTGCATTCCCTGTTCTAAGAGGACGTCTCCTCAGGCTGACAGAATGAATTATGGCAGAATAAGAATAGAGAGATGTTTACCCAAGGGTGAGAGCTGCGGATGGTAACAGACTACAGAAGGGAAGCACGAAGAGAGGCAGGGCTTGCTGTTGTAAGGTGAAAGGCACAATGCAGAATATCAGGGTATCCTGATAGGAAGGTAGCCCAGTGGTAAGAAATTCAAGAGGGTCAATATTTAGGAACTGGGGCAGGTATTATGGGGTGGCCTTTCCCCACCCATACCCCCTTCACTTAAAATTGTAGACCTGCTCCCTTCTGCTTCTTACAAACCTAGTCCTGGTTTCCTCAACTAAGGCCTCAGAGGAGGTAGAGCTGCAGAGAGCTTTTCAGTAAAAATGGCTCCGGAAGAGCTTATTGGAAGCCAACAGGCAGAGTGGCATGGGTATCTTCAACCTTGTCTTGCACTGTGAGGACAATCTGTGTAGTTTGGCTTAAGGGAGAGGGTCCCCAACACAGAGCTGGGTATTAACTTTCTTGAGAGATCAAAAATGTTTTACCCCAAGTCTGGAGCATGGATTTTGCTTTACCTGGCTCATAACAATCTTTGTTCTCAGCCTCTCTAGCCATCATCATCATCAGACTGTTACCAACTTGTTTTTAGTCACCTTATGAAGGCAGTCAGTTTCCATGGTTACCTACAAGCACTCGGCAAGGTGCCATTCCTAGGAGGCCCTGGGATTAAGCAAATAACATGATAAGGCCTCTGGCAAAACAAATATGACCTGGATCCCTTGATCAGATGTGGCATACTGGGGGCACGCAGGGCCTCAGAAGCAAGTCAGAAACCCAATTATTAGAGCTGGACATAAAATCAGAGGTGCAGCAACACTAATTACTACTGCTGTCTACTGGGTACTGAACCTTAAAATGACCTAGGTGCTACACTAAGCACTTCATGTGCATTACCTCCCCGCAACCCTTGCTTACCATAGCCTGAAGGGTTGTTATTATCTCCATTTTATATATGAAGGAACAGAGCTTTCATGACTTGTTGACCACTACACAGCTGGTAGGTATAGAGCAAGAATTTGAACCCAGGTGCTGGGTATGTTCTACCTGTCCCCCCACATCCACTTTCCATTCTTCTTCAGCCCTGGTAGTGCAGTGGTTAAGAGGTCGACTGCTAACCAAGAGGTCAGCAGTTCAAATCTACCAGCTGCTCCTTGGAAACCCTATGGAACGGTTCAACTCTGTCTTATAGGGTCAGTATGTGTCGGAATCGACTTGACAGCAATGGGTTTTCACCCCAGAGGCTGACCTGTACAGGCTGCAGCAACAGCATCTCTTGCCTCCTATATCTGGCTGGGTCTGTTAGTAGAGAGCCCCGCAGTTAAGAAGGAAGAAAGGAGAGGTTCCTTTCAGTTGGCTGGGCCACAAAGAAAGTGCCTCTACAAGATTCTCTCCTTCCATTGTGCCTTTGAGTCCAGGGCTGCTACTAGCTCTGGGTTACTGCCTTATCTATCCCTGGTTGTTGCCTAACGTCCACTCTTTTGGATACAACCTTTTTGTAATGAATCCTTCTTTAATTCTGTTTTTTCTAGTGAAACCTTGGCTGATATATTAGGTCTGTCTATCACTGGAGGCTTTGCCCTTAACTCCTATGCTGTCCTTGTCCCCATTCTCAGCCAGAGTGATGATGAGTCCCAGAATGTTGGCTCAGTGTTCCTGAAACCCCTTCAACCTAAGGTCAAGATTAGTCTTTGAGACTGGGAGCTGCTGCAGGGAGGTGCTAAACCTGAGGTGAGTGCCCAGTGGTTACAGGTGGGAGGAGAGGGCCACTGCAGAGCCTAAAGAATTAAGCAGGGCCTGATACTCAGAATAAGGACTTTCAGTTCCCACATGATCCTTCCTACAGTGGCAACTCCCTGGTGCTTAGTTATTTTGTTCCTTTGGCATCCATCAGATCCTCCTGCTTGGCTGTATTTCTGGCCAGGCTAGTGGTGTCACTATCCACGCATCCACTGCAGTTTGTGAAAGGGCTCAGGAAATACTTGATACAATCTATGATGAGCTTAGCAGATCTGACCCATTGTAGGATTTACCACTGTACCACTGTCCCTGCCACTGTGGTGGCAGATTCTGTATATCCCATGGTTGGGAAAGGACATCTGCTTTACAAAAAATTCCTGTTTGTGGCACTGGTGGAAGAGTCCACAACCACCTTCTGAATGCCCTTTGGCAAAACAACTGTTGCCACATGAGGAATTGAGGTGCCTTCACTCGATCATGGTGAACATGTTTTGTGTTTCTACCTTTATTTTATCACGTTGTATGTCTGTCTCCTCCTCTAGTCTTAGGCCTCTTGAAGGTAGGGGATGTGTCTTATTCATCTTTATACCTCCAGTGCCTACCATGGTGTCTAGTCCCTTGTAAGTTCCATAAGTGAACTTCTCCAGTTCACCGGCTCATGTACACCTCTGCATTTAATTTCTTTAGATTTGAGTGAGCAGAGATACCTCTGACTACATCCCTGCCTGCTCTTTAATAAAAATAATTTATATTTATTAGAAGACTTACCCTGTTTGCAACATTATCTCTTTTAATCTTACACCTGTGAGATAGGTACACTTACTCTTATCTTCACATACAGATGAAGAAATTGAGGCATAGAGGGCAACCCCAAGGTCACCTAATCCCTCCCCCCCAGGTGGCCCAAAGATGACAGAATTCGGTCTGTTGGATTCCAGATCTCCAAGCCCTTAGCCCTACCCCATAAAATGAATGGGACAGTCCAGTGAGATAAATGCAGTTGAAGGCTTTTTCCAGAAGAGGGTTTAGCTAGAAAGCAAGCTTGGAGTTGCGAATGAGATGACAAGATGAAGAGACTTGGACTAGTCTTCTGCGAAGGACTGGAGTGGAAGCTAGTGCTCATGAAGTGGTCAATACTTCCCTAGACATAGAGAAAAAAAATATTGATCCTGTTTTTTAAGGCAGTAGGAAGACACCACAAGTAGGTTGAACGAGATCATTGTTAAATCTCCAGGTAAAGTATAAGCTGAAATATCCCTGTGTGGTATTTTTTTCTGAACTTAGAGTAATCTTTACTTTGCTGGTTTCTTTTTTTTCTCTATTTTTCCATTACATGGACAATCTATCTTCTTATTTCTAGGTTAATTTCTATTTTTATACATGAGATTTTATAGCATAAAAGGTAACACTGCCTAAATTTTTTTTTAAATAATTTTTATCGTGTTTACAAATCAAGTCAGTCTGTCACATATAAACTCATATATACCTTACTACATACTCCCATTTACTCTCCCCCTAGTGAGTCAGCCTGCTCTTTCCCTCCACTCTCTCTTTTCTTGTCCATTTCACCAGCTTCTAACCCCCTCCACCCTCTCATCTGACCTCCAAGCAGGAGATGCCAACATAGTCTCAAGTGTCCCCCTGATCCAAGAAGCTCACTCCTCACCAGCATCCCTCTCCAACTCATTGTCCAGTCCAATCCATGTCTGAAGAGTTGGCTTCAGGAATGCTTCCTATCCTGGGCCAACAAAAGGTCTGGGGGCCATGACCACCGGGGTCCTTCTAGTCTCAGTCAGACCATTAAGTCTGATTTTTTGAGAATTTGGGATCTGCATCTGACTGCTCTCCTGCTCCCTCAGGGGTTCTCTGTTGTGTTCCCTGTCAGGGCAGTCATCGGTTGTAGCCGGGCACCATCTAGTTCTTCTGGTCTCAGGATGGTATAGTCTCTGGTTCATGTGGCCCTTTCTGTCTCTTGGGCTCATAATTGCCTTGTGTCCTTGGTGTTCTTCATTCTCCTTTGATCCAGGTGGGTTGAGACCAGTTGATGCATCTTAGATGGCTGCTTGCTAGCATTTAAGACCCCAGAGGCCACTCTTCAAAGTGGGATGCAGAATGTTTTCTTAATAGATTTTATTATGCCAATTGACTTAGATGTCCTCTGAAACCATGGTCCCCAGACCCCTGCCCCTGCTATGCTGGCCTTCGAAGCATTCAGTTTATTCAGGAAACATCTTTGCTTTTGGTTTAGTCCAATTGTGCTGACCTTCCCTGTATTGTGTGTTGTCTTTCCCTTCACCTAAAGTAGTTCTTATCTACTATCTAATTAGTGAATGCCCCTCCCCCACCCTCCCTCCCTCCCCACTCTCGTAACCACAAAAGAATGTTTTCTTCTCAGTTTAAACTATTTCTCAAGTTCTATAATAGTGGTCTTACACAATATTTGTCCTTTTGCAACTGACTAATTTCACTCAGCATAATGCCTTCCAGGTTCCTCCATCTTATGAAATGTTTCACAGATTCCTCACTGTTCTTTATCAATGCGTAGTATTCCATTGTGTGAATGTACCATAATTTATTTAACCATTCATCCATTGATGGGCACCTTCGTTGCTTCCAACTTTTTGCTGTTGTAAACAGTGCTGCAATAAACATGGGTGTGCATATATCTGTTTGTGTAAAGCCTCTTATTTCTCTAGGATATATTCCAAGGAGTAGGATTGCTGGATTGTATGGTAGTTCTATTTCTAGCTTTTTAAGGAAACGCCAAATCGATTTCCAAAGTGGTTGTACCATTTTACATTTCCACCAGCAGTGTATTAGTGTTCCAATCTCTCCACAGCCTCTCCAGCATTTATTATTTTGTGTTTTTTGGATTAATGCCAGCCTTGTTGGAGTGAGATGAAATCTCATTGTAGTTTTGATCTGCATTTCTCTAATGGCTAATGATCATGAACATTTCCTCATGTATCTGTTAGCTACCTGAATGTCTTCTTTAGTGAAGTGTCTATTCATATCTTTTGCCCATTTTTTAATTGGGTTATTTGTCTTTTTGCAGTTGAGTTTTTACAGTATCATGTAGATTTTAGAGATCAGGGGCTGATCAGAAATGTCATAGCTAAAAACTTTTTCCCAGTCTGTAGGTAGTCTTTTTACTCTTTTGGTGAAGTCTTTGGATGAGAGTAGGTGTTTGATTTTTAGGAGCTCCCAGTTATCTAGTTTTTCTTCTGCATTCTTTATAATGTTCTGTATACTGTTTGTGCCATGTATTAGGGCTCCTAACGTTGCCCCTATTTTTTCTTCCATGATCTTTATCATTTTAGATTTTATATTTAGATCTTTGATCCATTTTGAGTCAGTTTTTGTGCATGGAGTGAGGTATGGGTCTTGTTTCATTTTTTTGCAGATGGATATCCAGTTATGCCAGCACCATTTGTTAAAAAGACTGTCTTTTCCCCATTTAACTGTTTTGGGGCCTTTGTCAAATATCAATCACTCATATGTGGATGGACTTATGTCTGGATTCTCAATTCTGTTCCATTGGTCCATGTGTCTGTTGTTGTAACAGTACCAGGCTGTTCTGACTACTGTGGCGGTATAATAGGTTCTAAAATCAAGAAAGTAAGGCCTCCCACTTTGTTCTTCTTTTTCAGTAATGCCTTATTTATCCTGGGCCTCTTTCCCTTCCATATGAAGTTGGTGATTTGTTTCCCCATCTCATTAAAGAATGTCCTTGGGATTTGGATCAGAATTGCATTAATTGTGTAGATCCCTTTTGGTAGAATAGATATTTTCACAATGTTAAGTCTTCCTATCCACGAGCAAGGTATGTTCTTCCACTTACGTAAGTCTCTTTTGGTTTCTTGCAGAAGTGTACTATAGTTGTCTTTGTATAAGTCTTTTACATCTCTGGTAAGATTTATTCCTAAGTATTTTATCTTCTTGAGGGCTACTGCAAATGGCATTGATTTGGTGATTTCCTCTTCAATGTTGTTTTTGCTGGTGTAGAGGAATCCAACTGATTTTTGTATGTTTATCTTGTATCCCAATACTCTGCTGAACTCTTCTATTCGTTTCCGTAGTTTTCTGGAGGATTCCTTAGGGTTTCCTGCGTATAAGATCATGTAATCTGCAAATGGAGATACTTTTACTTCTTCCTTGCCAATCTGGATGCCCTTTATTTCTTTATCTAGCCTAATTGCTCTGGCTAGGACTTCCAGCACAATGTTGAATAAAAGTGGTGATAAAGGGCATCCTTGTCTGGTTCTGCCTAAATATTTTAAATAAAAACCACCAGTCACCTGCTTAATCCACGTATACCTCCCAGTTTCAATCCCCAGAGGCAATCATCTCAGCTCTTTAAGCTGGTTCTTCTAATATTTATCACCATTTTCTAAGTAATATGGTCTTACTCAACTTCTTGGCTCATTGATTTTAGACGTAATATCTTGACTTTGCACCATGGTAGATGAGGGTCTCACCCCTCCATACAATCTTTCCCATTCCCCTTCTCTGCCAAGCAAATACTGTTTATAGCCAAGCCGAGTAGCATGCTCAGCCATACCTCCTTTCTTGTAGAATCTTCATTTTTCCTGTGTTAAAAATGGTCATTTTTTGAATTTGCCCATTTGTCCATGAATCTATCTAAAATTTCCCTAAGCATCTTAATATCTTTGTTATCTAAATATCAACAGTATCTTCTATATATTCACACGTATCATTTCCACAGTTTTCCCTACAGTTTGCCTTCCCACAGTCCTCCTTTGTGTTTCTGTCCACCCAGGGTCATCTTTCGGTCCGCACACAACTGCACACAGGAACTTCCTGGCCTTTTATTTTTATGTGCCAGGAAAAAGCAAAAAACAAACAACAACAACAGCGAAGAACCCACCAATGCTTCTAAAATTATTTTGTATAATAAATCCTTATTTGAACCTACCAATGCACTATTTTGAAAACTGCTCTGTTTTTCCTACTCTAAATGTATCCTTGGTTTACCAAATAGTAGGTGAAGAGCTTCTCTTTAAGAAATTCTTCCAGCTAACAAGTGAAAAAAAAATTCTTGGATTAAAATATCACCATTTAAAAATTCCTAATGAACTATGGGTCCTGGTAGCACAGGGGTTAAGTGCTCAAAAAAAAAAAAAAGTGCTTGGCTCCTAACAAAAAGGTCAGCAGTTCGAATTCACCAGCGGCTCCTTGGAAATCCTATGAGGCAGTTCTACTCTGTTATTTATTGTTAGATGTTGTCAAGTGGGTTGTGACTCATGGTGATCCCATGTAACAAAGTAGAACTGCCCCACAGGGTTTTCTTGGTTGTAATCTTTTATGTGAGCAGATCACCATGTCTTTCTCCCATCGAACCGCTGAGTGGGTTCAAACTGCAAACATTTTGGCTAGCACTAGCGCACTTAGCTGTTTGTACCGCCAGGGCTGCTCATTATGTTTTGTTAAATGAAAGAAGCAGGTTACAAACAGTATTTAGGGTATGACCCTAGTTTTGTTAAAAAAAAGAAATTACATATATGCATTTGTAAAAGTCTAAAAGCACATGGAACATTTGCAAGCAGTGTGTTTTCATTTCTATAATCAGAAAACGCAAGAAATCTATTTAAAAAGGGAGTGTTTAATAAGTAAAGGTAAAGTCAACATTACTTAAATGCACTTGGAATTCTTTCAATATACAAAATTTCTATAAAATGATATTCCACTTTTAACTTTGTGATATAGCCTTCACTTTTTAATGGAATAATGCTACTCTATTAAAAACAACAGCATTTGTGGTAATAATAGTTAACATTTAAGGAGTGCCAGGCACTGTTAAAAGCTTTCTGTGAATTATCTCATTCAATGCTCACCACAACCTAAAAGGGTTGATATTATTATTGGACCTATTTCACAAATGAGGAAGCTAAGGCCATATATCAAGTCAGTGGAAAGTCCTGGACTCTCATCCAAGTATGTTGAAATCCAGAGCCTGTGCTTTTAACCTCTATGCTATATTTCCTCTATAATTAGGAAATGAAGTCTGAGCAAGGTCATTTATTTATTTATATCATTGTCTTGTTCCAGAAAGGATTTCAGGCATCTGGTTAAATAAGTTATCCAAGATCACCCAGACAATTAAGTGGCAGGGCCAGGGATCAAATCTCTTTCTCTCGCTGACTGTATAAACTAAGTGAGATAACACAGATGTAGACCCACATCATATATTTCCTCATAAACACGAGAAGGGGAAATGGGGGCATTTTCTTTGGCTGGTTTTCATTTTCCTTCTGGTTGGATGTTTTCATCACTAGAATTCTTTGCTTTGTCTTTTGAGAAATAAATGAACAGGACGAGAGGGATTCAGGAATAACAGGACTGGGTGGTAAGTATACAGGCTGCCCATGGTGGACAGATGAAAGGAAAAGGCTTGAGAAGTGTGGTAGGAACATGGTAGCCAATCTGTAAACACTGGTTAGTAAATACACAACCTTCAGGAGAAAAGGGAAGAAAGAGTGAAGAGGGGATAAAACAAGGAGACAAAGGAAGAGCTGGGAAGTCATACACTACATGGAAGTGGAGGGAAAGTAGCACCGGGGTGCATTTATAGCTGTTACAAGAGTGAGAGTAAAAATAAGACTTGAATTTAAGAGTTCCAGTTCAAAGAAGGAAAATATGAAAGATAAACACTACCCATTCTTTTTTTTTTTTTTTTTAAAGCACATAACCTAAAGTATCTCAAATTGGGGATAGTTCCTTCAAGTGTGAGTGATGAATAATGTTGTCAGCTCCTCTTAGTCCCTGCTTACTGGGTCTGTGGCATCATCCGTCTTAAGACAAATATTTAATCCATTTTTTTACCCCTAAAAACTAAATCCAAACAGGGTTTGTGCAAAGAGCTGCCTTTTCTTGGCAATAGCTTGAAAAATAAATAAAATGAAACATATACTTGTTCTTTTTTGTGTGTCTAAAAAGTGGAACATTCATTTGCTTTCACTTTGAATTATTATAAAAACATTGCAGAATCTGTTCTTAATTTTTTTTTTTTTTTTGAAGGAGCCTGTCTCAATTTAGTATCCTTAACCAAACATGCTTAAGTCCCAGGGCAAGAACTGGCTATAAAAAAAATACAGCTCTTTTAATAGCAGCTCTTTAGCCCTAGTTGTTCACTGAAAGCTATGAAAGCAAAATGCATTTGAAACTCTTCTCATTAAGAACCATGATGTTTTACTTTAGTTGGACTTGGTCACTCTGGATAATGTGAAACAGAAGTCACTTATTGAGAGACAGGGACAGGAAGGGGAAATGGCTGACCTGTAACTAGAGTTCTCCAAAGGTGATAGGTATACTTATTAATCTCCTGGGATCTATACTCACTTAGCAACTTGAGCTGACCAGCACGTGTGTTGAGTAATGTTTAAATTGTTGGCGGGCACATATATGAACTTAACATCACAGGAATTTATTTCCTCCCCCATTGCTCCCTTCTGAACATTTCCTTTTTTGCCTAAACTATGCAAACAACATTCAAAAAAGGCAACTAAATATAGGCTTGTTGGATAGAATCCTGTGGCATATTGATCATTATGACTTCCCGCTTGTCACCAGACACAGACAAAGAGTTCTCTGTGGTAAGTAAATGAATCTAGGGCAAAAAAATTTCCACATCTCTTTGAATTTAGTTTGGAGTTATTCTTTTTCTCTCCAAAGATGGCATAATGTATTTATTTTTAAATATATGTATTATATTTCCAAAATAGAAGTGATTTTATCTTGTTTTAAGAATTTTAAAAAAGTGCCTGAGATATCAGAGGGGTTGCAAATTCTACAAAGTAGCAGAAAAAGCGTGATATTCTGGAAATACATAGTAACATTCACATAATGTTATGATGCCCAGTGACTAAAACCCTGACATAAATTAAATTCAATCCCTCATTGGCTACTTTGTAAAACCACAAGTCCTATACAAACAACAGCTACTGGCACAAATGCCACAAAAACACAAATATATTAGATTTAAATACCCAATAAAATGACTTGAGGCCTAGAAAATCTATGCCGTGCTATTTTTAAAAATTATGACTGATAAAAGGTTCTGAGTGCTAAGAAACCCTGAAAGAAAAATGACTCATTTCATAAAGGCATTTTTATAAGGGAAGTGGATTGAGAATTCAATGGTGACATTTAGTCATTACAAAATAGATAATTTCATGAAGAGTAATTTGATATTTATAACAGCATCATTGTCAATTAAATTAGTAAAGTGTAAAAGTGAATCAAGGGTCCTTATGAGCAAAGAATGATGAGGAGTAAACTCAGTAATGGAATATTTAGCCAGGGCTTTGAACCTGTTCTGTCTGGTTCGAACCCCTGCTGAGAGTTTGCATTTTGAATAAATTCTCTTCAATATTGCAGCTTGAGGCTTGACTTTTTTCTTCAGTTCTTTCAGCTTGCGAAATGCTGAGCAAGCAATATTGAAGGATGCTATGAACAAAATATTGAACAATGCAGGAAGCATCAAAAGAAGATGGAAGGAATACACAGAGTCACTGTACCAAAAAGAATTGGTCGACGTTCAACTATTTCAGGAAGTAGCATATGATCAATAACCGATGGAAGGAAGAAGTCCAACCTGCACTGAAGGCATTGGTGAAAAACAAGCCTCCAGGAATTGATGGAATACCAACTGAGATGTTTCAACAAACAAATGCATCTCTGGAAGCGCTCACTCATCTATGCCAAGAAATTTGCAAGACGGCTATCTGGCCAACCGACTGAAAGAGATTCGTATTTGTGCCCATTCCAAACAAAGGTGGATCCAACAGAATGCGGAAATTATCGAACAAACTCATTAATATCACATGCAAGTAAAATTTTCCTGAAGACCATTCAAAAGCGGTTGCTGCAGTATATTGACAGGGAACTGCCAGAAATTCAAGCTGGATTCAGAAGAGGATGTAGAATGAGGGATATCATTGCCAATGTCAGATGGCTCTTGGCTGAAAGCAGAGAATACCAGAAATATGTTAACCCGTATTTTATTGACTATGCAAAGGCATTCAACTGTGTGGATAATAACAAATTATGGATAGCATTTCGAAGAATGGGACTTGTAAAACACTTAATTGTGCTCATGAGGAACCTAAACCAGGAGGCAGTCATTCGAACACAACAAAGGGATACTGCTTGGTTTAAAATTAGGAAAAGTGTGCATTAGGGTTGTATCCTTTCACCATACTTATTCAACCTGTATGCTAAGCAAATAATCTGAGAAGCTGGACTATATGAAGAAGTACATGGCATCATTAACAATCTGTGATATGCAGATGACACAACTTTGCTTGCTGAAATTGAAGAGGACTTGAAGCACTTACTGATGAAGATCAAATACTACAGCCTTCAGTGTGGACTGCACCTCAACATAAAGAAAACAAAAATCCTCATGACTGGACCGAAAAGCAACATCATGATAAACTAAGAAAAGACTGAAGTTCTCAAAGATTTTATTTTATTTGGATCCACAGTCAATACCCACGGAAACAGCAGTCAAGAAATCAAACGATATATTGCATTGGGCAAATATGCTCTAAAAGACCTCTTTAAAGCATTAAAAAGCAAAGATGTCACTTTGAGGACTAACGTGTGCCTGTCCCAAGCCATGGTATTTTCAATCGATGCATATGCATGTGAAAACTGGGCAATGAATAAGGAAGAAAGAAGAATTGATGCCTTTAAACTATGGTGTTGGCAATGAATATTGAATATACCATGGACTGCCAGAGAACAAACAAATCTGTCTTGGAAGGAATACAGCCAGAATGTTCCTTAGAAGCAAGGATGGCAAGACTTTATCTCACATAGTTTGGATGTGTTGTCAGAGGGGACCAGTCCCCGGAGAAAGGCATTATGCCTGGTAAAGTAGAGGGTCAGGGAAAGAGAGGAAGACCCTCAATGAGATGGACTGACACAGTGGCTGCAACAACGGGCTCAAGCATAGCAATGATTGTGAGGATGGCACAGGACTGGGCAATGTTTTGCTCTGTTGTACATAGGGTTGCTATAAGTTGGAACCAATGCCAGGGCACCTAAGAACAAGTTCCCAGGAAGTTATTCATAAGAATCATCTGAGAATCTTGTTAAAATGTACATTCTAATTCAGAGTACCTGGGGTAGAAATGCAAATTCTCAGCAGGGGTTAGAATGTGAAAGAACCAGTTCAAAGCCCCCTATTTCGCTGTTAGGAGAAAGAAAGGGGGAAGATTGCAATTGTTATCATTGTTCTTGTTTTTAATTCCACTGATCTTTAGCTCTGGGTCATAACCAAATCAAAGACCCTTAGTATAGATAAATAAATGTAGGCTCAGATTTCTCGATTGCCAAATCTTATAGATTTCGTTGTCTATTTAAGTTTTCCCTTTGGATTATCCATCTAATATACAAGTTTTTCTCCTACAAGGCTTCCTTAAGATTTTGTTTTGTCACAATTTTTGCTTTGTGACCCATCCTTGAAAGATCATTGTTTACTACATTCTAAAAGCCACAAAAAGAAGTGTCTCCATTTTTCCTTGGTTACACATTCCATTCTATCCAGGTTGTGAACCAACTTCTTTTTCTGTTGTTTGTAGTCCATAGTCTAATATATTCTGTACTACCTTCTGAGGACAATGCAGGTTTTGTAAACTTCAGAAACACATGTAAGTAATCAAACACCATTGTATAATATATTGTGCCAAGAATGGATTTTTCACACATGGTATATTAGTGAAGAAAAAAAACCTTGAAAGTAAAGTGTTTTCTATTAGGCTACTTAATACAGAAACGGTGTATGCCCCAGGGCAAAAATTAATTGATGCTTAGGCATAACCTGTTGACTTTTAATTGAAACCTTGTTTATTTTACAAGTGTAAACCTATGAGCTAAATTACATTTTGAGTCTAAGGATTTATGACTGGAATAAGTTAATGCTGAATTAGCTCTTATAAAATGTGCTTTCTTAGAATAACAGCATTAGCTTCAAAATGTGTGTTTTTTAGTCATTTTGGTGCACCCGAAATTATGAAATTTGACAATAGCACAAAACAATCTTAATTTAAAATAGCACATATTTTAGAAAAAAGTATGTTCAACAATTGTTTTCTAAGATTCTAGCATCTGGAAATGCACTCACTACATCACCTGTCCAGCAAATGAATATTTCATTTTTAAGGCTGAAAAGATGAACTTTAACCGTTAATTATTAAGGCTATGTTTTATAGAAATTATAACATGTTATTATAAGGCTTATTTTCTTTGAGAATATCTGCTTGGAAATTTTGTTTATTCTCTGGGGTTCGCAAATGACAAATGACAAATACATTTATCTAAAAATTAAATATATATTATATATATATATTATGAGTTTTCTAACCCCCCCCATTATAATTCTAGATGATCAAAAAGGAAGTAAGCAATAAATGGTAACTTTTAAAGGATAAAAACAGAATGCCGGGCTCATTTACTTCTAATTAAGACCTGTTTGAAACTATAAAAATGGAAATGTGTTTATATAACCCATTTAAAATCTAACCAGTTCAGAGGAAACATCAATACTCACTGGGTGTGTCAATATACAATTTTGTAATGTAAGAAAACTGACCAGAAAATATGATCATTTGGTAATTCTCTTTTTTTGAAACAGTTTTCCCTTGTCAAATATAGCTAAGAAACCTTTTCATTAAATACCTAAATGAATTTAGTTAACATTTGCAGATGGTGGTGCGCCCCTAGGTATTTGGAGAAAGCTATGATGAACACATTGTTCACAGATTTTCATTTGTTCCATAGTTATTCAGCATCCAGTATGTGCTATAACTATGTTGGGTCCACCCAAGTGCCAAATGCTTAATAGCTAATAGAATGAAGTGGATTATCAAGTCTCTCTGCAGTGAAATTATAAATTTATTTTTAGGTTGCCTTTTATTTTCAGCCCATTGTTTCATTGAAATTTGTATTCTTTTAGACATTTTCTCTCATATTGAAGGCTGAACATAATTTTTCAGAAAAAAAGTTAATTTTGCATCTTCTGCTGCATAGGCTCACTTTGAAAAAGTTCTCTTTCACATTAACAAAAAAAACCAAACCCAGTGCCGTCGAGTCGATTCTGACTCATAGCAACCCTACCCTAAGTGAATTATCCCTTATTTTCAGGTCTGGGGTCTGAGGCTGTCAAAACTCATCAAAGCCCTATTTAAACCATTGTCTGTGAAAGGGTTAGTGAAATCTGTCAGTGTCAAGAGCACCTTAATCAGGGTATTTATTACTCTAGTCAGAGATTTTTGCCCAACTGTGAGGGCTCAATCTGACATTTTACTCAAAATCATGGATTATTTGGTGGCAAGATCTACTCTTCTTTCTGGGATACTTGCTAGGTACCTATCTGTCAATGCTAATCTCTCCTTTTAGTCTAAAAATTTACTCTTCTTAGATTTTTAATTTTTCAAAGCTATTTTCTCTCATTGCAATAGTTTATTATTATTCAGATTAGACTTTCTGGATTTGTTTATTTCTTAGAGTCAGACGCATTTTAGCTCTTCCATTTAAATAGGATTCCTGTCAAGTTGATTCTGACTCGTAGCCACTCTGTAGGACTGAGAACTGCCCTATAGGGTTTCAAGGCTGTAAACTTCACAGAGGTTGACTGCCACATCTTTCTCCCATGGAGCAGCTGGTGGATTTGAACTGCTGCTTTCTGAGTTACCAGCTGAGCTCTTTAACCACTGCGCCAACACAGCTCCTTAGAGAGGCGGTAAAATGTGCTAAATAAGGGTCTGAGCCCCTTCAAATATTATGTGGAAAGAGACCAGGAATAATCAAAGGGGTTCTATAATTTCAAGGAAGGGTACTCCTTGAATGAACATATATTGAAGAAATAAAATGTATATAAAGTAGAGCAAAGCATACTACCATCTTTTGCCTAACTAAATGGGGGAAAAATACATATATTCGTATTCAATTATATTTGTATAAAGAAATACTAGGAAAATAAAACAAAAAACAATAAAAGTTGTTACCTAGGGAATGAAAGAGGTGAAGTGGAAAGAGTGGGGGAGCTAGGAAAGAAGTAGATTTTTTTTTGTGTGTGTGTATACCTTTCTGTTTAGTTTTGATTTTTTAATCATAAAATATAAAATTACATAAACATTGCTTGGACGATCAGAATTCTCAGCCAGGATTATAAAACAATCTTTAGGCCTTTCCAGGTAAATTCTCAAGCCAATTGGTCCCGCCAAACTCAACCCACTCTCCGCCTTTGCGTAAGTACTAATCTCCAACCCATTCTCCTCCCTTGCTTAAGTCCTAAATTTTCTGCAGGCTCCACTTGTGTCAAATGCTTTTAAGTCCTTTTTTAAGGGTCAGAAAATAAAATTCAAACTGTCCTAAGTGAAAAAGGGAATTTATTGGGCTGGGTAAGCTGAAAATTCTTGACATAGAGCTTCAGGCACAGCTTGATTCAGGGATTAAACTAGGGAACACTAGGATTAAGAGTCCTACTTCCTCAGAGTTGGTTCTGTTCTATTCTTAGGCCCTACCAGTGGTCACTGGCAGCTACAAGTTATCATCACCACATCCAATTATAGAAGAAAGGTCCCCTTTTCTTCTAATAGCTCCAATAACAGACTGAGAATTGAGTCTTATGGACTTTGATTGGCCTGTTTTGAATCATGCGACCATCTCCCAACCAATCACTGTGGCCAAAGAGATGGTGGGTGATGATTGGCTTAATCTAGGTCACATGATCCACTGTGGAAGCTAGAGTGACATCATCTGATGTGCCTAAGTAGAGAGAAGGAAAAGAATAATCCCCCAAAGTAAATCTGGGATATATTGTCAGAAAGGAACGTTAGATATTATTGGACAGTAAAAACACTAAATGTCTGCCACAGCACCTCTTCAGAAAGACTCCCCCACTCCTCAGGGACCACCAGACATCTCAAGTTCTGGGAAGACTAGAAAAGTAACTTTTCAAAAGAGATTTGAGATTCCCGCATTATAATGAAAGTTTCTTCGCCTGAAATAGGCTGTTCAAAGAACATTTTATTCTTCAAAGCAGATCAGTAAAATTGTTGTTCTAATCAAGAAAGACCAGAAGTTAAAAAAAGAAATTGTTTATATCCTGAAGACTGACGCTCATAAACCAGTTTGTTGTTGTTGTTGTGTGCCATCAAGTAAATTCTGACTCATATGACCCTATATGACAGAGTAGAACTGCCCTATAGGGCTTCCTAGGCTGAATCTTTACAGGAGCATACCAGGTCTTTTCTCTTGCCACTCTGCTGGTGGGTTCAAACCACCAACCTCTTGGTTAGCAACCAAGCTTAAACATTGCACCACTAGGGTTTCTCATGAACCGGTTAGTGAAGACCAATTTAATAGATTAGAATTGTGGTTTTTGGGTTAGACAATAAACTATTTTTGGCAAGGCACTCTATATATAATTTCAAGGAAGGGTACTCTTTGAATGAATGTATATTGTTAGAAATAATTTTATTTTTAGAGTAGAGCAAAGCATACTACTATCTTTTGCCTAACAAAATGGGAAAAATAAAAACATATATTCATGTTTAATTATATTTGCATAAAACACTAGAAAAATAAACAAAACAGAAAACCAATAAAAATTGTTCTCTTTTGTTATAAAATTTGGATAATTAATTTAATATGTACTCTTTCTGAATGTTTGAATTATAGTGTTGGCAAAGAATATTGACTATACCATGAAGTGCCGGAAGAATGACCAAATCTGTCTTGGAAGATGTACAGCCAGAATGTTCCTTCGAAGCAAGCGAGGATGGTGAGACTTTGTCTTACGTACTTTGGACATATTATCAGGAGGGACCAGTTCCTGGAGAAATACATCATATCTGATAAAGTAGAGGGTCAGAGAACAAGAGGAAAACCGTCAATGAGATAGACTGACATAGTGGCTGCAACAATGGGCTCAAACATAGCAATAAGGACTGTGAGGATGGTGCAGGACCAGGTGGTGTTTCATTCTGATGTACATAGAGTCACTATGAGTTGGAACCAACTCGGCAGCACCTAACAACAACAATAACAATTCCCGAATGACCATAGCGAGTCTTTAAATAAATACTCCACAAGGAAAAGACTGAAAGAAGGCATTCTTTCCAGCCTCAAATGAAAGTATTCCCTTGGCTAGGTTCTACCCTGTTATTCCATGGCTGGTCTCAATTGGCTTTCTGCCTTTTGTAAAAATGGCATGCGCTTGTAAAAGTGGCAATGAGGGTAAGGTAAAAATGGCAATGATGGCAAGGAACACACCCATAGGTCCATGGGAAATTTCCATTTTTTTTTCTTTTTGGCACCACAGGAACTCTACAGTCCAGCACACATAATCAGTTCAAGT
The DNA here is from genome assembly GCF_030014295.1 of Loxodonta africana. Classification (NCBI taxonomy): domain Eukaryota; kingdom Metazoa; phylum Chordata; class Mammalia; order Proboscidea; family Elephantidae; genus Loxodonta; species Loxodonta africana. The sequence continues at coordinate 48,566,488 of NC_087359.1, forward strand.
GCCTGAGTGAAACTCTACTATATATAGTAGGAGTGAATTCCAGGATGCAAACTATATATAGTTGAGCTAAATAACAAGTTCAGTCTCATGTTACTCAGCCTGGCAATGTTTAAAACGTTGAACAGTTTTTTCCACCTTGTTGAATGCTGGCCCTGACTGGTGCCTGTTTTGTGCACCCTTACTTTCAGCTGGGCTGCTTTCATAAGCCCCATCCTGGGCATTTGACAAGTGAGGGCTGTTCCTGTCTGACTCCTACGTGCAGAGATGGCAGAAGAGCTCAGGACAGCAATCTGATTGGAATGAGAAAAGCTTGGGGACTTGCCTGGAATCTTATGTGTTTCTTATCCAAGAAACCCTCTTCAGCATATAAAGGAAACAGAATTAGTAATTAAAATTTTACTGACCACTTGGTGAGTACAGAATTAGAACAAAGACAAATGAAAAGTCTTGAGGGATATTTTTTATATAGGCTACCAAAGGGTCTACACCATTCAGGAGTTTCCCTTTCAAATGTCTGGAATTTGTGAGCACCAGATATGCTACATTCCCTTAAATTTTCATTCCCCAAGTCTCCTTGTTTTTCAGGTTTCACAGGAATCTCTGCTATTTTGTCAGTATTCTTTACCACACTATCACCTTTCCTCACTTCCATAGCCTGCATTACATTGAGAGACCCAGTTTACAGTGATACTTCATCACCTCAAGAATCTAATCCAAAGTCTATTATATGATGGACTCTCATGGGATATATATAGTTGTATAATACCCCATGGATGGTTAGTGAATAATTTTTAACACCAACCACAAGAGTTGAGACTTCCTGACTAGGTCTTTGGCTTGGGGATTATTCTTTCTTTCAGGCTTGTCATACTCTAACCCTGGCCACACTATGAATATGGTTTTGATTTAAAATAAAATATTTACTCAAAGGATATGCCCACCTAGCAATTTTAGGACCCGTATAGAAGAAGTAGGGTAGAGACTCTTCTTTTGGGACTTCATTTGCTCACTCATTGAACTACATGGAGCCTCAGGCAGTACACTGGACACAAGGAAAAAAACAGATGCATAATGCACTCCTAGCCCCAGAGTCTGAAAAATCTTTCATGTGTATTGCTGGTCCTCAAATGAACAAATTGTTCACTTACAAACTGTATACTTAAAACTGCATCGAATGTACAGGGTGTGTTCTCCATGCAGCTTACAAATATCTGTATTCAATTATCTTCCAAAGACTAACAGCCACCACAGCTTCTGGTTTCTCCCCTCATTTCCCCAGTCCTCTCGCCTGCCTCCAGAGCTCTTGCTGCTCTTGTTGCTGCTGTTGCAACCAGAAATGAAAAATCTTGGGAACCTTATCTCTTACTATGGGTACATGCTTCCCTATAAGGACACTACTATACATCAGCCAAACTGGACTTCGGGGCTGTTCTTTAAATACACCATAAGTCACGTCGAAATTGGAACTCTACAGGCAAGATTATGATGGTATTTCCAGGCATCTAGGAATTCTCAAATTTTGCTTTCAACTAGCCATCTTTGTCCTGAGGACTTTGTATTAAAAACAAAAAAACCACTAATGACAAAGCAAGATATAGGCGTGATATTTTACTGAGACTTAACATCTAAACCCCAGGTAAGGTTTAGTGAGTACATCCAGGTCTAGTGGAGGTCCCCTTTGGCCTAAGCTAGGTTGGCCTGAGAAGCTGGCTTGACCACTAAGCGATAGGTAAAATGACTCCCAGCTCAAACCTGTCCACTGGGCCCCAGATTCAGGTAGCCATTTGCCTGCTTGACATTTCCCCTTGGACACCTCATAGGCATCTCTAGTTTAACAATCTTACCTTTCCTGTTCTTCTCTTAGTCTTCCTCTCAGTACAAAGCTCTACCATTCAGTCAGTTGCTCAAGCTACAAACCTGGGAGTCATCCTTGATTCTTCCCTTTTCCCTGCATCCTCCCATGCCTAATCCTTATCTAGTGTAGCCAGCTCTACTTCCAACATAAAATTCAAAGAGTTCTACTTCCTCATCTCCACTCCCATCACTTCAGAACAAAACATAGTCATCTTTTGCCTGGGTTATTTTAATAGCCTTCTGATGGTTCTTCCTGATTCCACTTGTTGCTCCCTAAAGTCCTTTTCCACAGATCAGCTAGAGTTATCTTTTAAAAAGATAAATCGATCAAATCACTCTGCTGCTTACAACTCTTCATGGCTTCCCATTATCCTTGGAATAAAATCCATAATCTTCACCCTGGCCTATAAGGGCCCTGAGCCCTCTAATCTCTCTGTCCAGCCTCATCTTGTACCACTTTTCACCTAGTTCTTACTCTGGTCACACTTGTCTTCCTTCAGCTGTCCATGTGGCTTGCAAGTATCTGTCTTTAATTTCCTCCAAAATCAAACAGCTGCCATAGGTCCTGGTTTTTCCACCAAGCCCTGTTTCTACCTCCAAGTTTTACACTTTCAGCTCCTTCTGCCTGGAACACATTTCCCCTGCCCTTTGCCAGCTCTGCATGGCTGGTTCCTTCTCAACCTTGAAGTCTCAATTAAATGTCACCTCCTTAGTGAGGCCTTCCCTGGCCCTATCCAAAACTGCAAATCACCCCCACCCCCGACAATGATTCTCTATCAGTGCACCATTTATTTCCTGCACAATATTTTTCACAACATGTAACTATTTTGTTTATTCATTTGTGTGTTTACTGATGTCTCCCCAGCTAGGAAAATAAATTCTATGAGGGCAGATCTGTTTCATTCCCAATGAATGGCACACAGGAGGAACACAATAAATATGTTAGGTATCTGCCCCAAACTCTGCACCCAGGAAAGGGCCAAAAAACTTTTTTCTCTTCTTCCTTCACCCTCCCTTAGGGTCTTGACAGATGGAATTCTGCTCAGATGGTACAAATGAAGGGATTTTAATAATAAGATTATTTTCTGAGGGTGTAGTGAGGGTTAAGAGAATCAACACAGGATGTTAAGATGCCCAGAGATTAGCAAGAGCAGGAAGTTGTTGGACCCCCAAGCCTGTGGGCCAAGCGGAAGGAACAGTGTTCCCAGAGTCTAGTAAGAGCTGGAGCTGTGGAGGGGCTGCTGGAACTGTAGTCTCAGAGGGTCACAGTCGCTGCCAGATTGGTGGCATTTAAGTCGGGCAGGAGCAGCTGAAGAAATACCCCATCCTCTCTCTCCTCCCACTGTTTGATCTCCAGTTCATGCCTCTCTGATGATGAAGCCAACTGAAAGCCAGCCAGCAGGAGAGCCCAAGTGAATGAACCAGTTTAGAGAAGGCCAGCCTTTTCCAGTTCAGAGCAGGAGTGGCAAATGGAGAACACCCAGCACAGGTGTTCACTCCCAGCAGCTGGAACTCAGGCTGGTCCTGCTCCTATGACAATCAGATTTTGGTGTTTATGTTTGGAATTTAGCTACCATTTACATCATTTGTCTCTAAGGAAAAACCCATTCTGATTTCTAAACAACCACCTGACTGATAAACTTGGGAACACAATTTTCTGGGACTTTGAGCTTGGCTTTACAGTGAATGAGTGGGTGTAGCCATTTTTATTATTAATAGACATAGCATATCCTACCCAAGAAAAAGAAAATGCCTGTAGTGTAATCTTATTTGACCACCTCATAACCCAATTATGGAGCATTTTGATGATATACATAGTTATTCTCACAAAATACATGAGACCAGTATCTGGCAAATTTGATTTCTAAGTTCCTTCAAACGAGTTATAGAGGAAATACAGCTAGAGGTTTTTCGAGTCAAAATGCTTTAAGCCTTTGAGCTCTAGTTTTCATGCTGTTCTGAAGAGTCGCTCTGTGAGAATGTCCATCTCTGACCAGTTTCACTCTACAAATACAGTTACACTCCAGTTTATTTCAAGGATATTGGTCATCTTGGAGTTTTTAATCAGGTTTTACAGACACATGCCAGGTGAAAAATACGAAGTGAAATGTCTTTCTAGAAGCTGATGATACAACTTGAAGAAAAGAATTATTTCATCTTTTTAACTTTAGCCGTGGGGGCTGATGCTGGGTTGCATAGCTTGGAGCAATCAGAATCACAATTATCAGTACACGGCTCTCTGTAAAAATTGTTGTTTCAGAATATTACTTGAAATCTCAGACAGCTATATTGAATATTTCACTAGGAGCAGAGGGTCCTAAGGACAGAGGCAGCTGCCCAATTTACTTTATCTTTTAGTTATGTGAATGGAGCTTCACAGTAGTAAATAGCAGGGCTTCAAACTGGTTTGTTTCAGTTTGAACCCCTGCAGAGAATTTGCATTTCTAACAAGTTCCAGCCGATACGTTGCATTTCCACCCCAGATACACTGGATCAGAATCTACATTTAAACAAGATTCTCAGGTGATTCTTCTGTGTAACTTCCAGGGAACTTGTTAGAAATGTAAATTATCAGCAAGGAACTTGTTAAAAATGCAAATTCTCAGCAGAGGTTTCAAACAAAATGAACCAGTTCTAAAAAGCCCCGGTAAATAGCAACTACATTTCCAATTCATTTTTCCGTTAGCTTAAAATGTTCTAAGCATTGGAAATAAGAAAACCAAAAAAACCAAACCCATTGCTGTAGAGTCAATTCTGACTCATGGCCACCCTATAGGACAGAGTAGAAATGCCCCATAGGGTTTCCAAGGAGCTCCTAGTGGATTCAAACCTCTGACCTTTTGGATAGCCGCCATAGCTTTTAACCACTATGCCACCAAGGTTTCCTTGGAAGTAAGAACTACCAATATTTAATTAGAATTCCCACTCTTTGTCTACTCCCTGTATTATGTAAAAAGAAAGCATATAACATATTTATGCTTATTAATTTATGCTTAGAAGATAATAGAATGTTGGTTTAGGAGAGACTGGATTTTATCTTTCCACAGTGTAGAAAAGAGGCAAATTGCTCCAAGACTTCAAATGTTTGAAACACACAGACTTGTAAGGAAAATTCAAACCTGCCTCTGATTTTCCTGGGTTGTAAGATTCTACAGACAGAAAATTCGCTCCTAAAAGAATTATATACCTCCTGGCACATATTCCAAGAGAAGCAGAATGGATAGTAAAGTGAAATATAAGCTCAGTGGAAAAATACTTGGAAAGCCACTTCCTAACAATAAAGATCTTAATTAAATCACCCAGGACCTTAGTTCATTATGATATGCACCAGGTGTTTCTGCTTCCATTTAATTAGCTCAGAATTATTCCTTTTTTTAGAAACAACACATACTTTTGGGGTGTATCCAGCTGAAACACACATCAGCATAAAGGGCAATGCTTTTAAAATGTGTGAGTTTTTTTTTTTTTTTTGATGTACATATTAAAATGGCCTCATTTCTTTCATTATTTGTGGACCGACCTTAATGGGTCACCCAGATTAAAGGATGCCATAGAAATAAGGCATTTCCACATTTTTAGACATGAAAACACAATAACTGTAATTTTACAGAAACTAAGATTAAGAACGCAAGGCATTTACTGGTTTCACTCAGAAATTTCTCAGATACGGGAGAAATATGTGTGAAATTTGGGCTTTCGTTTATCCAAATATGAAGGATTTGTCTGCTAGAGTCAACGGACTAATAGAGGATGGAAAGGATTAGTGCAAGTCCGTTTGGCAGTCTCCTCAGTAGAAACCCATATGCTCTCTGACATTGATTGTAATTATTTTTCCATCATTCCCAGGTTACGTTCTTAGCAGGAATGTGGGCCAAGTCTCTCCCTAGGAAGGCTCCTGCTGTGAAACCATCTTCGGCAATGAATTTTTAACAAAAGATCAGGAACTTGACATTTATTTTTAAGCTTGAGAAGAAAATGTGTATGATGCTGGAAGCAAATATAGGGATTGGAAGAGCTTCTAAATGGTTGCAGTCAGGAGCAGTGAGAAAGAAATGTTACATGACATGCTGCTGGCTTTAATTTTGTGAAATAAAACTGACTAGCTATGGAATATCTAGACTCTATAATTTTAAGGTTTAATGTCTGTTTTAAAGTAGAAGGGTAGGGGACAACGTGTTTAATTGTTATTTTGAACCAAGTGTGTCTTTATGACAAACTGATAACCAGAGAGGTTATTAGGACAACGATTAAAACAGAAATTCAAGATTCTAAGAAACAGCAAAGGCAAAAATTTTTGTTCTAATTAACTAGACCAGCAGGGGTAAAAAAAAAAAAAAAAAAGTTTTTTTTTTTTTAAAGAAAAATTATGTGCATTCAAACTCATAAATTCATTATTCTGAGTTGAGGGGGGAGGGAGATCCTTGGTGGAAAGGTTAAATAAAGTACTTTGGGTACTTCCATGGGGTGAGAATTTTTCATCTTCAAACTGTTCATCTATAGTAAAGAAATTTCTTCAAAATTAATTTAAAAAGCAACAGATGCAGAAAAAATGCATGGCTGTCAGATTACCAGGTTAAACATAAAAGGTGTCAGCTTCTCTGCAAAGGATGGTTATTTCTATCTCATGGCTTAGTGCACTGTCATGATTGGTTTCTCCATTAAAATCAAATGCAGGATGTAATTAAGTAAATCCTCCAGGTTATGTGTCTTTAAAATTCCACTAGCTGAAGGACTCAACAGCGGAAGTAATAGGTATTTTGAAAATGTCTCATACCACAAATTTAGTTCAGTGTGACTTAAAATAAGCACAAACCTCATCACAGGTGATTTATGGGCACCAGATTGGTAAATTTTGTTGCTGCTGTTGATTCAGGCTCTTTTAACCTTTTGGATAAAGTTCCTAACAGTATTCCTCTTTCTACCTTTGTGCACAGTTTAGCCCAAATAGATGCGTACATGTTTACAAATAAAAATAAAACCAAATGAAAACTTCTGATTTAAAAAGAAAAAAAAGGAGAGCACATATTACTGAAAACCTAAACGTACCATAGTAGTGGGCTTGTGAAGGCTACATTGAAATTCATTGCGGAAGAATAAATTACCCACCCTCATAATAGACTTTTTAGATATGGAAAAAGTGTACTATTCTTCATGTTTTAATATGTAAATACACATTCGGATACATAATCATAATTCAATTTCCATCTCAAAGTTTGATTATCATTATTATATTGATAAAAAGAAACCACTATAATTACTTGTACTTGGGATCAATTTTTATCTTCCTGGTCTGGCACGACCAATACTCCTTTTCTCACTGCAGATGAAGATGTTAATAGTAATGAAAAAAATAATAACATCTCTCTGATGACAGGCAAATAAACAAATCTATCAGGCTGGAAGAAGGCCAAAGAATTCCCACCCACAGTTGGCCTTATTTCTTCCATAAGAAAACAGCTAGCATTTACTAAACATTTATTATGTGCAAGGTGGCTTGCTCAGCACTTTACATGCATTCTCTCATTTAATCCTCATAAAAATCTTAAATATCTTATATATTTAAGTCCCCCCCACCCCCAACAGCCCAATGAAGGAGGTAATAATGTCCTCATTTTATAGCTGAGAAAACTGAAGCTTAGAGAGTTTAAGTTACACCTGTGGTCACACAGGGAGGAAGTCATCTCTTGTAACTAGCAGTGGGAACTGGGTCGTCCAAGTAGCAGACACTGAGATGGAATTAAGTGTGTGGGCAGTTGATACGGTGAAATGTCTCTGAAAGAAAAAAGGGGGAGGAAGCATAATTGGTCAGGGAAAGCCTTCAGATCATGATGTTGATCTGATACCTGTGAAAGAAAAGTGGAAGAGAAAGTAGCATTGAACAAGGAAGTGCCTCAGAACACAATGCAGATCTGACAAATTTTGGCATACTCCACAGGAAGCTCTGGAGCAAAGACTGCCAGTTTGAGAAGACTCACATTGGGCAGAAATAGCTAGCAATTCCACAATGTTGAGTTATTTGTCTGGGGGATTTCATGAAGAGTGTGGTTTCAGCTGGAAAGCTGAGTGGAGTTTGAAGATGCTGAAGCTGAAGGCTGCCAGCTAATTGCTCTCCTAACAGCTGAATGGCACGTTCTTTCTTGAAGAGAGATCCAAGTGGTATAGCTTCATGACTGCCACGGTCCACCTCTTGCACCATGCAGCTCCACATTTCCACTCATACTTGGGGAGTACCACTTGGATCTCCCTAGTGGTGTGACACAACTCTTATTCCTCAGGCGTCTGAGCCACTGGTAGTCATACCTTTCACAGGCTGGGGTTGCTACACTTGTCCATATATGGTCAAAGTTGGGTGAGAGAGTACCATGAGGCACCCAAGTGGATCACCTCAGTTCCATACATATTCCTCCTTGCCCTCCTTGTATAATGGTAGCCCCAACTCTTCCTCCTAATAAGGGCCAATTACTTTTGCCAAGATGTGGATTCCTCCCCTTGCCTCCTTGTCTCTGGCCACAGAGCATTCAAAGTGTCTAGGCAGTGGCCATACCTTGTAGTTCAAATGGAACTCTTGCTGTCACTGGTCATGACTTTTTATTGGGGCAACTGCTCTCAGCCTCCTGTTCCTCTATTCTTGCTGTCTTTTGATTATATATATTAAGCAGTACCCTCATTGGCTACCCATCTGTATTAGTCCATATGCTTCTTTGGGGGTATAGTCCCTTTCCTCCCTTATCAGACCCAGTACATCCTCAACTGGATTATGCTGCAACTTAACCTAGTTGTTGACCTAGCAGCCAGGACAGGGAACGGAAGAAGATTCTGATGGAGGCTCACTGTTGTCTTGTGAGGCTGAGGCATCTACAGTGTCTTTTCACACCGATGAATGCTAGCTCTTGATAGGGAGTGGAGGGCATCTTTGCAGGTTTTGAAAGTTCAGAGGAGTCTAGGGAGCCAAAATAGTGAGAGGCAACCACCCAGGTTGCCCTACCCCATGTATCAGGTTTTACCTACCAGGGTCCTGCCCATGGCATACCTGACTTGCCTTAGCTGAGCATTCAATCATCTTTCAAGCTCCGGAACTCTAATTATTAAATCTAGAATTTGGCCTTCAGCTTTTTCCACTCTCTCACTGCAGGAATGAGGGCATCTTTGTAAGCTAGCAAAGAGGCCCTCTGATGTTTATGCTTAGTTTTCAAACGTTAATAGCCCTTAGCTTTTCATTATTCCCCCATACAGCATCAATGCAATTCAATAATAACCAGCCAGTTGGCTGTGCTCACAGGAATTTTCCCCATCCCCGCTTCTGTACTTTTCAAAAGGCTGAATCATTGTACCAGCCAGGAGAAGCAGATAAAATAGATTGTCTCAGGAAGGGGTTGTATGTGGCAGTGGTTTATAGTATCATCCCTGGAGCCAGAATGCCTGTCTTCAATATCTAGTTCTACCATTAACTAGCTGTGAGACCTTGGGCAAGTTACTTAACCTTTCTGTGCTTCATCTGTAAATTGAGGATAATATTGCAAAAGAGAATTTCAAATGCTCATGGAATCCAGACTTTCTGGAGCCATTGAGGCTGGGTGAACTTCCAAAACTATTGCCCTGAGATAATCTTTAAACCAAAAGTATCCCCTGAAGTCTTCTTTAAACCAAACAATAGATTAGCTTAATTAGTAAAGTATGTCTGCCTTGAGCATTGTGTTACATTAACGAATTATCTATATAGGATCAAAGTGACAAAAGCAACTTGAAAGAGTAGGTAGGACACTTCCAGGGCAGTGAGTGTATGTTAATGGGGGAGGAACAATTTGGAAACGGAGGGTGAAAATGGTTGCACAACCTGAAGAATGTAATCAGTGTCACTGAACTGTACAAGCAGAAATTGTTGTATTGGTGTATGTTCTGTTGTGTATATTCTCAACAACAAAATAAATTATTTCTTTAAATGTAGATAATATTAACTGCCTCAGTGGGTTACTGGAAGACTTAAGTGAAGTGCTATTGTTGTTAGTTGCTGTTGATTTTACCTCATGGCGACTTAGACAAAGGACTAGCACTTAGTGAGTGTTCTATAACTATTAGCTGTTGAGTATATCATAAGCACACGACTAACATATATTATATAAAAACATAGCTGAGTATTTAAGTCCAAGGAAAGGAAACTTTTATCAGGTGACTGCTCTCTGCTAGGCACTATAATATCTATTTTCTTATGATAAAAAATAACCCAAACGTGTTGCCATCGAGTCGATTCCAAATCTTATCGACCATATAGGACAGAGGAGAACTACACCATAGGGTTTCCAAGAAGTGCCTAGTGGATTCGAACTGCTGACCTTTTGGTTAGCAGCTGAACTCCTAACCACTGTACCACCAGGGCTCCAACCACTGCCCCACCAGGGCTCCTTTCTTATGATACCTCCTTTAATCTTCAAAATAACCCTCTGACATAGGTATTATCATTTGCTTTTTTCTGAGGCAAAAACTAAAGCTTGAAATTATTTTATCCTCAAAGTTGTAATAACTTATTAGCATCCACCTGGATATTCCATTTTTGTCCTCACATTCTGAAATTTCACATAGTGTGAGGCACCTTGTGAGGATCCTGCCACATCCCTAGACTGGAACTCACATCCTAATGAGCAGAGTAAAAAGAAGAAGGCAAAAAGTAAATACGTAGACATTATATATCAGTGGGTGAGAAGTTCTGTGGGGAAAAACAAAGCTGGTAAGGGGAAGGAAGTGTCACAGGGTACTCAGGGAAGGTCTCACTTGACAAGGTGCCTTTGAGCAGAGACCTAAAAGATGAGAGGGAGTGTGCCATAAGTGGTAGGAGGGTTCCAGGAAGAAGGAATAGCAAGTTCAAAGGCCCTGAAGTGGGTGTGTACTTGCAGAACAGGAAGAGTGAAGTGAGCAAGTAGGTGTGGATAAAAGATGAGGTCAGAGAAGAAGCCAGTATAAACCATCCAGGTCCCTGGAGTTTTGTAGCTTTTACTCAGTGTCGGATGGGAATCAACTGGAGAGTTTAAGAAAAGGAGAGACATGGGCTAATTTACACTTTAATCGATTTGGTTGTTGAGTAAAGGAGGCAAGTGCTGAACAGCATATATAGTAAGTGCTCAGTAAATATTTCTCAATATAACTCAATAAATATTCCTTGAATAAAAAATTGTGAAAAATTAAGAGAAAATTTCTCAATTCTTTGTACGAAGATATCTTGTTTTTTTATATTTTGGCAAAGGAAGTAATGGTGTATCACTGGATTTTAAATTAGGTGCAAACTTTGGCAAGGGATTTAACTCACTGAACTGTTCCCCTCCTATCCATAAAATTTTTTTTTTTGAAAATTATATCTGAAGGGGTCACGTGAACCAGATCACACAAAAACTAAAAAACCAAACCGCTGCTGAGGAGTTGATTCCAACTCATGACACTCCATGTGTTACAGAGTAGAAGTGCTCCATAGGTTTTCTTGACTGTAATCTTTATGGGAGCAGATTGCCAGGCCTTTTTCCCATGGTGCCGCTGGGTGGGTTTATAGTTAGTAATCAAGTGCAAAAGCCACCCAGGGACCTCTCCAGATCACACAGTGGCATGTAAATATATTCCAGATAAATATGTCATTTAACACGGATAGTTTCATTTATTTGAGAAATGAGTTGGAAAAAAGGAAAAGTGGCTAGTAGGTTGAATTGCCAACAAAAAACACTTGAGTGTGTCTCAGGATGGGATAAGAGCCATAACATATTAAGATCAGTGTTGCTATTGTGGTGGTTCACATTAAAATGTAATGTATTTGGGTTCTTATTGTAGATATTATGGTTCAAGTATCATTATATTACAGACCTAACATGAATACACTATAGATAAGGGTGGGAAACAGCTCACGAGAGACCTGCACCTTCCCCTAGGTTGGAGGGGACTGACCTGAATCCTACAGAAGCCTCCAGAGTTGGGGGGAGAAGATGCTAAGTTTGGAAAGATTCTGACAACCTGTTGTGATACAAGCGTTAGCTTCAAAAGGTTAACTGGGGTGCTCCTAAAGGATCTTTTAGGTTTAAAGAAGGTAGAGATTATTATGTCTTAAAGGAAACTGGCTTTTAACAGGAGAAAAATATGCTGAGTGAAGAAGCTTAAAAGGAGGATGGGATAGCCAGTTGGGGTTAAGAGTTAGTCCAGATTATCATTTAAGTAGCCTGGCTATGCAGCCAAATTTCTCAATTTATATTGCTTCTCCTTTGTTAGGATTAGGCAACGACACAACTTTCTGTCATTTTTTGCAATTAACAGGTGATAACCTCCAGTCTTTTTGGAACCAGGATATTTGGTCATCATCGTTCCCTTAGTAAATGTGCAGAATCTATGACGTTCTAGTATTGATGCTGAGCACCATGAGGAGATGCTAAGATGGTGACTGAAGTCCTGATTCTTTGGAAATCAGTGTTCACGGGCAGGTACTGGCCATTAAAAAATGCTAAGAACTTGAAAGACAAATATTCAGAGGAAATACCCAAGGATAAACTTTTCTAAATAGGGACAAATGTTGCCATAGCTTGCTGCAGGGGTGGATTAACCAGTAAGCAAGGTATTCAGGGGCTTAATTGTATTGACTTGCTAATCTGTGGAGGGCAATTTCATGTGGGTTTTACCACATCAGTGCTGTAGTGCGGGACAGGTGAAATTGTGCAAGGCACAACTGGGCCCATGTGTACCTTGCTTATTGAGTGATTCGGCCCTGGCTTGCTGGCTCTTCCTGCCTCTCTTGATAATACTACTTTTCTGGGGCAATGAAATGTGGGTTGTTATAGTGATGGGGGAAGAGAGGCTGAATCAGAAAAGATGTTGAAATGTGGCAGCAGGAGAAGAGTTTTGTGACTTTCATTATGTCTTAATAAAAATGTACACTTCGAAATGGCTCAAAGACTCCTTTTGTATTTTGGCTTCACAAAGGTGATAACATCTCTCAAGTAAGTCTGAATGGCCTTTGTCATCAACATTATTATTTAGTACTTGGCTTAAAAAAAAAAAAAAAAGGAAGCGGTTAAGAGCTCAGCTGCTAAGCAAATGGTCAGAGGTTTGAATTCAAAACTCAATGCGGCAGTTCTACTCTGCCCTATAGGGTCGCTATGAGTTGGAATCGACTTGATGGCAATAGGTTTGGTTTTGGTTTTTTGAAATATTAGGCAAAGGAGCCCTGGTGTCGCAGTGGTTAAGCGCTTGGCTGCGAATGGAAAGGTCGGTGGTTCAAACTCACCAGTGGCTCCATAAAAGACAGATGTGGCAGTCTGCTTCTGTGTAGGTTACAGCCTGGGAAATCCTATGGGGCAGTTCTACTCTGTCCTATAGGGCTGCTAGGAGTCAGAATTGACTCAACTGCACAAATCAACAGCAATATTAGGCATTGTGCTAAGTGCTTTATACAGGTATTCAAACTGGTCCTCTTAGTGAAAATTGGTTTAATAATTCATAGCTACAGTTCGTATACAACACCATTTAATCCACACTGTTCACTGAGAATTTACAATGTTATCATGTATGTTTTAAAAGAGGAAATTTCAAATCAGAAGTTCTAAAATACAAAAGGGCAAAAATTTTTTAATATTGACTACTTCTAGAAGCTTTTTTTTTTTAGAAGCTTTAACTCAGCTTGTTTTGTTAAGAACAATTTTTCACTCAAAACCCATTCTTAGATTTATATGTATAACATATATATTTTTGAAAAACTTCCTAGAACAAATAGCTATCGCTTTCTATTTCAGATGCATCAATTTTCTCATTTAAGATAGAAAACATTTTAAAATATTCTCCATTTTATCTTTAATTTGATTTTGCCCTGATTTTGTAGGCCGGCTCAATATTCTGTGATATTAATTCAAGACAATGAAATATTTCAAAATTACTTTATTTCATAAAACAATTAGATTTCTGGAAAAATAGCCCACATTTTTCCTTAGTTGTACTGCTTCAAATTTTCATTATAGAAAACTTTCTAATCGTCTTTAATAGTTAAAAATCTATTATTTAAAAAATAATTTTATCTAGATAAAGGCAACTATTCCATAAGTATTACTTTAAAATAAAGTCCTGAGTTAAAAACTTATTTGTGTATGCATGACACAAGAACCAGAAATGTCAGACTCTAAAAAGTTTGGCATTAGCAAAGAAATAGCTTGCTAAACGTGGACATATAGTGTTCTCTATAAGATCAATTTATATTAGAGACTGTTGTGATCTATAAAAGCCTTAATTGAGTGGAGAACTGTACGTCTATCATGTGAAGTTTTATGAAAAGATTAATTCATTTTAGGGAAACAAGATTACTAAACAGAAAAGTATAATTCAGACAAAAATATTAGTGTAAGTCCATGAGCAATTTATATTCAGGCAATTTATCCAAGGAAGCATTTTTGTTTTTAAAGGTTAATTTGTATTTACGAAATTGGGGCAAAATGTTGGCAGTCTTTTGTTTTCTGTTTGTGGTCAGCTTACTTAGAATTATGGATGGTTGCTGAAAAAAAAGTAATCTTAGACATGACCTGGTCATGGGTTCTCAACCCTCATTGTATATCAGAATCACCCGAGGAGGTTTTTTTTAAAAAGCCCATATTCAGCCCTCTGCCCAGCTCTGAGATTTTGACTCAAATGGTTTGGCGTGGGGCCTGGGCATCTGTATTTTCTTTTTTATTATAATTTTTATTGTGCTTTAAGTGAAAGTTTACAAATCAAGTCAGTCTCTCACACAAAAACCCATATACACCTTGCTACACACTCCCAGTTACTCTCCCCTTAATGAGACAGGCCACTCTCTCCCTCCACTCTCTCTTTTCTTGTCCATTTTGCCAGCTCCTAACCCCCTCCACCCTCTCATCTACCCTCCAGGGAGCAGATGCCAACATATCTCAAGTGTCCCCCTGATCCAAGAAGCTCACTCCTCACCAGCATCCCTCTCCAACCCATTGTGCAGTCCAATCCATGTCTGAAGAGTTGGATTTGGGAATGGTTCTTGTCCTGGGCCAACAGAAGGTCTGGGGGCCGTGACCACCGGGGTCCTTCTAGTCTCAGTCAGACCATTAAGTCTGGCCTTTTTATGAGAATTTGGGGTCTGCATCCCACTGATCTCCTGCTCCCTCAGGGGTTCTCTGTTGTGTTCACTGTCAGGGCAGTCATCGTTTGTAGCCGGGCACCATCTAGTTCTTCTGGTCTCAGGATGATGTAGTCTCTGGTTCATGTGGCCCTTTCTGTCTCTTGGGCTCGTAATCGCCTTGTATCCTTGGTGTTCTTCATTCTCCTTTGATCTAGGTGGGTTGAGACTCATTGGTGCATCTTAGATGGCCACTTGCTAGCATTTAAGACCCCAGACGCCACTCTTCAAAGTGGGATGCAGAATGTTTTCTTAATAGATTTTGTTTTGCCAATTGACTTAGATGTCCCCTGAAACCATCGTTCCCAGACCCCTGCCCCTGCTATGCTGGCCTTTGAAGCATTCGGTTTATTCAGGAAACATCTTTGCTTTTGGTTTAGTCCAATTGTGCTGACCTTCCCTGTATTGTGTGCTGTCTTTCCCTTCACCTAAAGTAGTTCTTATCTACTATCTAATTAGTGAATGCCCCTCTCCCCGCCTTCCTCCCTCCCCGCTCTCATAAGACAAAAGAATGTTTTCTTCTCGGTTTAAACTATTTCTCAAGTTCTTATAATAGTGGTCTTATACAATATTTGTCCTTTTGCAACTGACTAATTTCACTCAGCATAATGCCTTCCAGGTTCCTCCATCTTATGAAATGTTTCACAGATTCCTCACTGTTCTTTATCGACGCGTAGTATTCCATTGTGTGAATATACCATAATTTATTTAACCATTCATCCATTGATGGGCACCTTGGTTGCTTCCATCTTTTTGCTATTGTAAACAGTGCTGCAATGAACATGGGTGTACATATATCTGTTCGTGTAAAGCCTCTTATTTCTCTAGGATATATTCCAAGGAGTGGGATTTCTGGGTTATATGGTAGTTCTATTTCTAGCTTTTTAAGGAAACACCAGGTCAGTTTCCAAAGTGGTTGTACCATTTTACATTTCCACCAGCAGTGTATTAGTGTTCCAATCTCTCCACAGCCTCTCCAGCATTTATTATTTTGTGTTTTTTGGATTAATGCCAGCCTTGTTGGAGTGAGATGAAATCTCATTGTAGTTTTGATCTGCATTTCTCTAATGGCTAATGATCGTGAACATTTCCTCATATATCTGTTAGTTACCTGAATGTCTTCTTTAGTGAAGTGTCTATTCATATCCTCTGCCCATTTTTTAATTGGGTTATTTGTCTTTTTGCAGTTGAGTTTTTACAGTATCATTTAGATTTTAGAGATCAAGTGCTGATCAGAAATGTCATAGCTAAAAACTTTTTCCCAGTCTGTAGTCTTTTTTTTTTTTTGTTAACTTTTATTGAGCTTCATGTGAACGTTTACAAATCAAATCAAACTGTCACATATAAGTTTATATAAACCTTACTCCGTACTCCCACTTGCTCTCCCCCTAATGAGTCAGCCCTTCCAGCCTCTCGTGACAATTTTGCCAGCTTCCGACTCTCTCTATCCTCCCATCCCGCCTCCAGAAAGGAGATGCCAACACAGTCTCAAGTGTCCACCTGATACAAATAGCTCACTCTTCATCAGCATCTCTCTCCTACCCACTGTCCAGTCCCTTTCATGTCTGATGAGTTGTCTTCGAGAATGGTTCCTGTCCTGAGCCAACAGAAGGTTTGGGGACCATGACCGCTGGGATTCCTCTGGTCTCAGTCAGACCATTAAGTCTGGGCTTTTTATGAGAATTTGGGGTCTGCATCCCACTATTCTCCTGCTCCCTCAGGGGTTCTCTGTTGTGCTCCCTGTCAGGGCAGTCATCGATTGTGGCCGGGCACCAACTAGTTCTTCTGGTCTCAGGATGATGTAGGTCTCTGGTTCATGTGGACCTTTCTGTCTCTTGGGCTCTTAGTTATTGTGTGACCTTGGTGTTCTTCATTCTCCTTTGATCTAGGTGGGTTGAGACCAATTGATGCATCTTAGATGGCCGATTGTTAGCATTTAAGACCCCAGACGCCACATTTCAAAGTGGGATGCAGAATGTTTTCATAATAGAATTATTTTGCCAATTGACTTAGAAGTCCCCTTAAACCATGGTCCCCAAACCCCCACCCTTGCTCCGCTGACCTTTGAAGCATTCAGTTTATCCCGGAAACTTCTTTGCTTTTGGTCCAGTCCAGTTGAGCTGACCTTTCATGTATTGAGTATTGTCCTTCCCTTCACCTAAAGCAGTTCTTATCTCCTAACTAATCAGTAAAAAACCCTCTCCGAACCTCCTTCCCTCCCCCCTCGTAACCACAAAAGTGTGTGTTCTTCTCAGTTTATACTATTTCTCAAGATCTTATAATAGTGGTCTTATACAATATTTGTCCTTTTGCCTCTGACTAATTTCGCTCAGCATAATGTCTTCCAGGTTCCTCCATGTTATGAAATGTTTCACAGATTCGTCACTGTTCTTTATCGATGCGTAGTATTCCATTGTGTGAATATACCGCAATTTATTTAACCATTCATCCGTTGATGGACACCTTGGTTGCTTCCAGCGTTTTGCTATTGTACAGAGCTGCAATAAACATGGGTGTGCATATATCTGTTTGTGTGAAGGCTCTTATTTCTCCAGGGTATATTCCGAGGAGTGGGATTTCTGGGTTGTATGGTAGTTCTATTTCTAACTGTTTAAGATAACGCCAGATAGATTTCCAAAGTGGTTGTACCATTTTACATTCCCACCAGCAGTGTATGAGAGTTCCAATCTCTCCGCAGCCTCTCCAACATTTATTATTTTGTGTTTTTTGAATTAATGCCAGCCTTGTTGGAGTGAGATGGAATCTCATCGTAGTTTTAATTTGCATTTCTCTAATGGCTAATGATCGAGAGCATTTTCTCATGTATCTGTTAGCTGCCTGAATATCTTCTTTAGTGAAGTGTGTGTTCATATCATTTGCCCACTTCTTGATTGGGTTGTTTGTCTTTTTGTGGTTGAGTTTTGACAGAATCATATAGATTTTAGAGATCAGGCACTGGTCGGAGATGTCATAGCTGAAAATTCTTTCCCAGTCTGTAGGTGGTCTTTCTACTCTTTTGGTGAAGTCTTTAGATGAGGATAGGTGTTTGATTTTTAGGAGCTCCCAGTTATCTGGTTTCTCTTCGTTATTTTTGGTAATGTTTTGTATTCTGTTTATGCCTTGTATTAGGGCTCCTAACGTTGCCCCTATTTTTTCTTCCATGATCTTTATCGTTTTAGTCTTTATGTTTAGGTCTTTGATCCACTTGGAGTTAGTTTTTGTGCATGGTGTGAGGTATGGGTCCTGTTTCATTTTTTTGCAAATGGATATCTAGTTATGCCAGCACCATTTGTTAAAAAGACTATCTTTTCCCCAATTAACTGACACTGGGCCTTTGTCAAATATCAGCTGCTCATATGTGGATGGATTTATATCTGGGTTCTCAATTCTGTTCCATTGGTCTATGTGCCTGTTGTTGTACCAGTACCAGGCTGTTTTGACTACTGTGGCTGTATAATAGGTTCTGAAATCAGGTAGAGTGAGGCCTCCCACTTTCTTCTTCTTTTTCAGTAATGCTTTGCTTATCTGAGGCTTCTTTCCCTTCCATATGAAGTTGGTGATTTGTTTGTCCATCACATTAAAAAATGACATTGGAATTTGGATCAGAAATGCATTGTATGTATAGATGGCTTTTGGTAGAATAGACATTTTTACTATGTTAAGTCTTCCTATCCATGAGCGAGGTATGTTTTTCCACTTAAGTAGCTCCTTTTTAGTTTCTTGTGGTAGTACTTTGTAGTTTTCTTTGTATAGGTCTTTTACAGCTTTGGTAAGATTTATTCCTAAGTATTTTATCTTCTTGGGGGCTACTGTGAATGGTATTGATTTGGTGATTTCCTCTTCGATGTTCTTTTTGTTAATGTAGAGGAATCCAAGTGATTTTTGTATGTTTATCTTATAACCTGAGACTCTGCCAAACTCTTCTATTAGTTTCAGTAGTTTTCTGGAGGATTCCTTAGGGTTTTCTGTGTATAAGATCATGTCATCTGCAAATAGAGATAATTTTACTTCCTCCTTGCCAATCCGGATGCCCTTTATTTCTTTGTCTAGCCTAATTGCTCTGGCTAGGACTTCTAGCACAATGTTGAATAAGAGCGGTGATAAAGGGCATCCTTGTCTGGTTCCCGTTCTCAGGGGAAATGCTTTCAGGCTCTCTCCATTTAGAGTGATGTTGGCTGTTGGCTTTGTATAGATGCCCTTTATTATGTTGAGGAATTTTCCTTCAATTCCTATTTTGGTGAGAGTTTTTATCAGAAATAGGCGTTGGACTTTGTCAAATGCCTTTTCTGCATCAATTGATAAGATCATGTGGTTTTTGTCTTTTGTTTTATTTATATGGTGGATTACATTAATGGTTTTTCTAATATTAAACCAGCCTTGCATACCTGGTATAAATCCCACTTGGTCATGGTGGATTAATTTTTTGATATGTTGTTGAATTCTATTGGCTAGAATTTTGTTGAGGATTTTTGCATCTATGTTCATGAGGGATATAGGTCTGTAATTTTCTTTTTTTGTGATGTCTTTACCCGGTTTTTGTATCAGGGAAATGGTGGCTTCATAGAATGAGTTAGGTAGTATTCCGTCATTTTCTATGCTTTGAAATACCTTTAGTAGTAGTGGTGTTAACTCTTCTCTGAAAGTTTGGTAGAACTCTGCAGTAAAGCCGTCTGGGCCAGGGCTTTTTTTTTGTTGGGAGTTTTTTGATTACCGTTTCAATCTCTTTTTTTGTTATGGGTCTATTTAGTTGTTCTACTTCTGATTGTGTTAGTTTAGGTAGGTAGTGTTTTTCTAGGAATTCACCCATTTCTTCTAGGTTTGCAAATTTGTTAGAGTACAATTTTTCGTAATAATCTGATATGATTCTTTTAATTTCAGTTGGGTCTGTTGTGATGTGGCCCCTCTCGTTTCTTATTCGGGTTATTTGTTTCCTTTCCTGTATTTCTTTAGTCAGTCTGGCCAATGGGTTATCAATTTTGTTAATTTTTTCAAAGAACCAGCTTTTGGCTTTGTTAATTCTTTCAACTGTTTTTCTGTTCTCTAATTCATTTAGTTCAGCTCTAATTTTTATCATTTGTTTTCTTCTGGTGCCTGATGGATTCTTTTGTTGCTCACTTTCTATTTGTTCAAGTTGTAGGGACAGTTCTCTGATTTTGGCTCTTTCTCCTTTTTGTATGTGTGCATTTATCGATACAAATTGGCCTCTGAGCACTGCTTTTGCTGTGTCCTGTACATAGTCTTTTTACTGTTTTGGTGAAGTCTTTGGATGAGCATAGGTGTTTGATTTTTAGGAGCTCCCAGTTATCTAGTTTTTCTCCTGCATTCTTTATAATGTTCTGTATACTGTTTATGCCATGTATTAGGGCTCCTAACGTTGCCCCTATTTTTTCTTCCATGATTTTTATCATTTTAGATTTTATATTTAGATCTTTGATCCATTTTGAGTCAGTTTTTGTGCATGGAGTGAGGTATGGGTCTTGTTTCATTTTTTTGCAGATGGATATCCAGTTATGCCAGCACCATTTGTTAGAAAGACTGTCTTTTCACGATTTAACTGTTTTGGGGCCTTTGTCAAATATCAATCACTCATATGTGGATGGATTTATGTCTGGATTCTCAATTCTGTTCCATTGGTCCATGTGTCTGTTGTTGTAACAGTACCAGGCTGTTCTGACTACTGTGGCGGTATAATAGGTTCTAAAATCAAGAAAGTAAGGCCTCCCACTTTGTTCTTCTTTTTCAGTAATGCCTTATTTATCCTGGGCCTCTTTCCCTTCCATATGAAGTTGGTGATTTGTTTCTCCATCTCATTAAAGAATGTCCTTGGGATTTGGATGAGGATTGCATTAATTGTGTAGATCCCTTTTGGTAGAATAGACATTTTCACAATGTTAAGTCTTCCTATCCACGATCAAGGTATGTTCTTCCACTTATGTAAGTCTCTTTTGGTTTCTTGCAGAAGTGTACTATAGTTGTCTTTGTATAAGTCTTTTACATCTCTGGTAAGATTTATTCCTAAGTATTTTATCTTCTTGGGGGCTACTGTAAATGGCCTTGATTTGGTGATTTCCTCTTAGATGTTCTTTTTGTTGGTGTAGAGGAATCCAACTGATTTTTGTATGTTTATCTTGTATCCCAATACTCTGCTGAACTCTTCTATTAGTTTCAGTAGTTTTCTGGAGGATTCCTTAGGGTTTCCTGCGTATAAGATCATGTAACCTGCAAATGGAGATACTTTTACTTCTTCCTTGCCGATCTGGATGCCCTTTATTTCTTTATCTAGCCTAATTGCTCTGGCTAGGACTTCCAGTACAATGTTGAATAAGGGTGGTGATAAAGGGCATCCTTGTCTGGTTCCCGATCTCAATGGAAATGTTTTCAGGCTCTCTCCATATTTTTTTTTTTTTCTCTATATAGGGTGATGTTGGTTGTCGGCTTTGTATAAATGCCCTTTATTATGTTGAGAAATTTTCCTTGTATTCCTATTTGGCTGAGAGTTTTTATCATGAATGAGTGTTAAACTTTGTCAAATGCCTTTTCTGCATCAACTGATAAAATCATGTGATTCTTGTTTTTTGTTTTATGTGGTAGATTACATTAATTGTTTTCCTAATGTTGAACCATCCCTGCATACCTGGTATGAATCCCAGCTGGTCATGGTGAATTATTTTTTTGATACGTTGTTTAATTCTATTGGCTAGAATTTTGTTGAGGATTTTTGCATCTACGTTCATGAGGGATATAGGTCTATAATTTTCTTTTCTTGTGGTAT
Organism: Loxodonta africana; assembly: GCF_030014295.1. NCBI lineage: Eukaryota > Metazoa > Chordata > Mammalia > Proboscidea > Elephantidae > Loxodonta > Loxodonta africana. Next base: position 48,588,249 of record NC_087359.1, read on the forward strand.
CTTTACCTAGTTTTGGTATCAGGGATATGGTGGCTTCATAGAATGAGTTTGGTAGTATTCCACCCTTTTCTATGCTCTGAAATACCTTTAGTAGTAGTGCTGTTAACTCTTCTCTGAATGTTTGGTAGAATTCTGCAGTGAAGTCATCTGGACCTGGGCTTTTTTTTGTTGGGAGGTTTTTTTTTATTACCTTTTCAATCTCTTCTTTTGTTATGGGTCTATTTAGTTGTTCTACCTCTGTTTGTGTTAGTTTAGGTAGGTAGTGTGTTTCTAGGAATTCATCCATTTCTTCTACATTTTCAAATCTGTTTGAGTATAGTTTTTCATAGTAATCTGATATGATTCTTTTAATTTCAGTTGGGTCTGTTGTAATATCGCCCATCTCATTTCTTATTCGGGTTATTTTGCTTCCTCTCCTGTTTTTCTTTTGTCAGTTTGGCCAGTGGTTTATCAATTTTGTTGATTTTTTCAAAAAAACCAGCTTTTGGTCTTGTTAATTCTTTCAATTGTTCTTCTGTTTTCTATTTCATTTAGTTCAGCTGTAATTTTTATTATTTGTTTTCTTCTGGTGCCTGAGGGTTTCTTTTGTTGCTCTCTATTTGTTCAAGTTGTAGGGATAATTCTTTGATTTTGGCCCTTTCTTCTTCTTGGATGTGTGCATTTATTGATATAAAATGGCCTCTGAGCACCGCTTTTGCTGTGTCCCAAATGTTCTGATAGGAAGTGTTTTCATGCTCATTGGATTCTCTGAATTTCTTTATTCCATCTTTACTATCTTCTATAATCCAGTCTTTTTGGAGCACGGTATTGTTCAGTTTCCAAGTCTTTGATTTCTTTTCTCTGCTTTTCCTGTTGATTTCCACTTTTATGGCCTTATGGTCAGAGATGATGCTTTGTAATATTTCAATGTTTTGGATTCTGCTAAGGCTTGCTTTATGAAATAATATGTGGTCTAGTCTAGAGAATGTTCCATGTGCGCTAGAAAAGAAAGTATACTTGGTTGCTGTTGGGTGGAGTGTTCTGTATATATCTATGAGGTCAAGTTGGTTGATTGTGGCATTTAGATCTTCCGTGTCTTTACTAAGCTTCTCTCTAGATGTCCTGTCCTTCACCGAAAGTGGTGTGTTGAAGTCTCCTACTATTATTGTGGAGCTGTGTATCTCACTTTTCAATGCTGATAGAGTTTGTTTTATGTATCTTGCAGCCCTGGCATTGGGGGCATAAATATTTAATATGGTTATATCTTCTTGGTGTTTTGTCCCTTTAATCATTATATAGTGTCCTTCCTTATCCTTTATGATGGATCTAACTTTAAAGTCTATTTTGTCAGAAATTAATATTGCCACTCCTGCTCTTTTTTGATTGTTTGCTTGATATATTTTTTTCCATCCTTGGAGTTTTAGTTTGTTTGTGTCTCTGAGTCTAAGGTGTGTCTCTTGTAGGCAGCATATAGATGGATCTTGTTTTTTAATCCATTCTGCCACTCTCTGTCTCTTTATTGGTGCATTTAGTCCATTTACATTCAGGGTAATTATGGATAGGTATGAATTTAGTCCTATCATTTTGATGTCTTTTTTTTGTGTTGACAGTTTCTTTTTCCCACTTGATTTTATGTGCTTGAGTAGATTTTCTTTATATGTTGTCCTTTCCTCATATTTGTTGCTGTTGATTTTGTTTCTGCTGAGTCTGTATTTTCCCCTTGTATTTTATTTTAATGAGTAGGATAGTTTGTCTCCTTTGTGGTTACCTTATTATCTACCCCTATTTTTCTAAATTTAAAACTTTTATTTCTTTGTATCGCCATATCTTCCTCTCCATATAGAAGGTGTATGATTACATTTCTTAGTCCCTCTTTATTATTTTAATGTTGTGTTCTTTTATATAATAAGATCGCCATTACCCTCTGTTGGGCTTTTTCTTTTTTTTTTTTTAAATTTTGCTTCGTTTTTTTTGGATTTCCCTGTCTGGGTTGACTTCTGATTGCTCTGCCCAGTGTTCTAGTCTTGGGTTGATACCTGATATTATTGATTTTCTAACCAAACAGCTCCCTTTAGTATTTCTTGTAGTTTTGGTTTGGTTTTTACGAATTCCCTCAACTTGTGTTTATCTGGAAATGTCTTAACTTCACCTTCATATTTAAGACACAGTTTTGCTGGATATATGATTCTTGGCAGGCAGTTTTTTTCCTTCAATTTTTTAAATATGTCATCCCATTGCCTTCTTGCCTGCACGGTTTCTGCCGAGTAGTCTGAGCTTGTTCTTATTGGCTCTCCTCTATAGGTGACTTTTCATTTATCCCTCGCTGTTCTTATAATTCTCTCTTTATCTTTGGTTTTGGCAAGCTTGATTATAATATGTCTTGGTGACTTTCTTTTAAGATCTACCTTATGTGGAGTTCGATGAGCATCTTAGATAGATATCTTCTCATCTTTCACAATATCAGGGAAGTTTTCTGCAAACAAATCTTCAACAACTTTCTCTGTATTTTCTGTTATCCCTCCCTGTTCTGGTACTCCAGTCACTCATACGTTATTTCTCTTGATAGAGTCTCACATGATTCTTAAGGTTTCTTCATTTTTTAAAATTCTTTTATCTGATTTTTCTTCAAATATATTAGTGCCAAGTGATTTATCTTTGAGTTTCGAAATTCTAGCTTCTACTTGCTCAATTCTGCTCCTCTGACTTTCTATTGAGTTGTCTAATTCTGCAATTTTATTGTTAATCTTCTGAATTTCTGATTGCTGTCTACCTATGGATTTTTTCAGCTTATTAAACTTTTCATTATGTTCCTGAATAATCTTTTTAATTTCTTCAGTTGCTTTACCTGTGTGTTCCTTGGCTTGTTCTGTGTATTGCCTCATTTCCTTCCTGATGTTTTGAAGGGTTCTGTATATTAAAAAAAAAAAAAAAACCCAATTAAACTAAATTTGTATTCTGCATCTGGTAATTCCAGGAATGCACTTTCATCTAGAAGATCCCTGGATTCTTTGTTTTGAGAGCCTGTTGAGGTGATCATGGTCTGTTTCTTTATCTGACTTGATATTGACTGTTGTCTCCAAGCCACCTATAAGTTATTGTATTAGTTCATGCTTGCTTTCTGTGTCATAGCTGCTTGCTCTGTTTTGTTTTGGTATGCCCCTATGGGTTGCTTGAGTGAGCTAGCTTGATTATTTTCACCTTTGGAGCTCTGGTGTCCTGTCCCCAGCTGGCTAGAGCCGTTATCAGGTATATCAGTCTAGGAGTCCATTCAGTTTACTTGTATGAATTCAGCTCAGGTTTCCAGGTAGCTGATATCAAGTGCATGGTATAGTCTCTGTCCTACAGTCTTAGAGGGGCAGGGGTGATTGGCATATATACCAGTATCTGATTGCAGCTGGGGGTCATGCTCTGAAAAAGGCAGGGGGCTGAGAACCGACCCCCAAGTGTCTCTGAGGAAAACGTGTCTCTGTTCCCTACAGCGTGCTGGTGGGTGGGCTCTGCAAATGGGCCATGGGCACCCAAAGTTTTTGGTTGTAAGGACTGGGAGGTACCAGTTATCTTTGGACCCCTGCCACAGGTGGCTGGGTGACTTGAGTGGAGCTACCAGTCCTTAGGTCCCTGATGTGGGTAGGTGAGGACTTGTTTAATAGGCAAAGCCATGTCAAACATCAAACACCCACCTCTCCACTGCACAGCCGAAATGGTTAGAGTTTGCCAACAAGGGCCTATTCTCCCGAAATAGGCCCACACAGGTCCATGCAGAAGGGAAAAGTGTTCAAGGTCCATGGAGGGTTTATGCCTGGACAGGAGCCGCTTCTGTCCTGAGCTCCCCCAGTTAATGGAGCTAGCAAATTATCTTTTCCCCCCAGTTGCAAATTTTTTCCTTCCCCACGGCCGGGAGGATTGCTCTAGGTGCTCACCAGGGTCTATCTCAGGCCCAGGGATTCAGCAGCTGAAGCCAGCTTGTGGTTGGGGGGCGGGGGCATGGTAAAATATACGTAAGTACTTAGCTTTTGCCGAGAGTGCCGTTCTTCTCAGGTTCCGGAGGTGTGAGTGGGCTGTGTGGCTGGCTGCTTCTTCCTGAGGAAACTGTAGCTGAACGCTAGGACCAGTCTGCTGCCACTACCTCCACCGTCATCGCTCCAGGAATGGTGCCTGAGGGCTCCCCGCGATTCAGGTCCGGTAACTCCTCTCCACCTCTGAACTGCCTCTTCCTCCCCCTGCCCCTCAGTTCCTTGTCTAAGCTTGCCTTTGATGCTCACGGCTCCCAACTTGTCCCAAATATACTCGTTTCACTTGTTTTTTCCGGTCTTTGTTGTAAAGAGGGCTCCAAGGAAGGGTCTGTCTATTCCGCCATCTTGGCTCCGCCTCTGGGTATCTGTATTTTCAAAAGTTCCCAGGTGATTCTAATGCGCAGCCAGGGCTGATAATCACTCACCTGATCCAACCCTCATTATTCATTTGAGAAAACTGAGGTTGAGGGACAGGAAGTGACATTTCACTTATCCTTCACTCATTCAGCATGTATTTCTTGCCTGCCTACCATGTTCCAGGCACGGTGCTATGCACAGTTGGGCTCACACAAGACTGAGTAAACTGGAACTCAGGTCTCTTGATTAGAACTCCTCAAGCAGCTTCACAGCCTCCCCTGTTGTAATACACCCTTTTCCTTGTGTTTGAAAACCGCAAACCACAACTGCAGTAAAATAGTATTTCCCACTCTGAGGCTATTTTGGGAACAATTTTTAATATGCTTTTATTTAGACTTCTATTTAGTATCACTTTATTTTCTCTAATTATAATTGAAGTAAAATATAGTAATCATGAATCAAGCCAAATTATTAATTTAGTTGGAAATAGTTGACTTACAGTATCTTTAAGATTATCCTCAATACCAAGACTCATTGCAGTGGAGTCCATTCTAGCTCATAGCGATCATGTAGGACAGTAGAATTGCCCCATAGGGTTTCCAAGGCTGTGAATTTTTATGGAAGCAGACTGCTACTTCTTTCTCCTGAGGAGCAGCTGGTGGGTTCAAGCCACCGAACTTTCGGTTAGCAGCCCAGCATTAACAACTGCACCACCAGGATTCCTTTCAATACTAAGAACTACCTGGTGAATAAAAAATAGCAGAAGAGCCTTAAAATGCTATTTGTCTAAAAGATAGGTGGAGAAACTGCAGCTTTTATTTAACTTAATTTCATGCAGCTGTGGGACAAATCCAAAGCATTTGTGCCTAAGGCCATGAAATTATAACCTTATTTTAAAGTATATAATAGCAATGCCCTCAAGATAGCTGTGTTACTCTAGGAAACCACAGTTCAGTGCCACAAACACTGGCGTGGAATTAGACTGCATCAGGCATTGGAGAAAAAACGGGAATAGCATGTTGTAGAAAACTTGTCCTGAAGAAACTTAGGGTCTAGTGGGAAAAATCCCTAATAAATCACGTGTATTTGTGAAACGATCACACTAATTGATCATTTTAATACAAAGTGGCAAGTACATGTTGAAAGTGTGAATGAAGACCTGTGGAGCACACCCAGCAACCCTTAGTCCAGCCTGGGGAGTCAGGAGCCTCTTAGTCCAGGGCGAGATACCAGAGCAGTCTTGAATATGTTCCAAGGACTAACAACATGCACTAAAGCATAAAGGCAAAAGTACACGGTTTGATATCAACTGACTATAAATGTGGAAGCATTTAGTGGTGGAAGATAAGCTGGACATATTTAATATTTCTTTTATCTCTGTATAGAGAACAATACCTCTATCTCTCCTTTGCTCTACCCTCTTATCTGTTTCTTTCTCCCTCTACTGAGCCTATCCCTTAATTAATTCCTTTAGAGATGGAGATGTTTACTTTTTAACAAATTGTATTAAACAATTCTTTGTTTAAAAAGCAAATGAATGACCCAGCAATTCCACTCTTAGGTACATACCCAAAAGACTTGAATAGATACTTGTACAGCAATGTTCTTTGCAGCATTATTCACAATATTCAAAAGGTGGGAACAACCCAAGTGTCCATCAACTGATGAATAGATAAGCAAAATGTGGAATATCAATAAAATGGAATGTTATTCAGCCATTGTAGCATAACAGTTTTCTCTTTATGTATGGCCTTTCTGATCCTGGGTTTGTAGTTCTGCTAAAATGATTTGCTAGGCCCCAATCTTGCAAAAGGATTGGGCAGTTTACTATGCAAATTAGCTGCCTGTGGCCTACTGAGGTTAAGGGGGACCTCAATACCATCAAGAAGAAGAACCTGGGGTAGAACGTGTCCTTTGGACCCAGGTGAGAATCTCCTAGACCCAGGAGACAGAGAGCTGTAACACTGGAGACAGCATGAGACAGCACAAGACGATGCAAGATAGCACAGGTGTTGAGAACCCGGAGACCAGCGCTAAACCAGTTGCAGTGGGCTTCCTGGCCCATGGAGCAAGAGAGCTGAGCATCTTCAGAGAGTAGGCTTGCTGGTAGAGTGGGGTGGCTTTGGGCACTTCATGGTGGAGCCAAAAGAGCTGTAAAACTGCCCAAGCAAGGACCAGTGGCAGAGGCCCAAGCATGGCCTGCTTGCACGTATGGCTGTGAAGATGCTGAGCGCTGTTTTGTTTGGAAGCTGTCCTGATTGAGGAACTGTACCCTATTACCTGAGTTGTTCCTGTTATTTCCAAGTTGACCCTGATCCTGAATTGTAACCTGTTACTTCCCTAATATACCCCGTTAAGGATTGAACTGCGTCCCCCCAAAATGTATGTCAACTTGGCTAGTCCATGATTCCCAGTATTGTGTGACTATCCACCATTTTGTCATCTGATGTGATTTTCCTATGTATTGTAAATCCTACCTCTATGATGTTAATGAGGTGAGATTTCTGGCACTTATGTTAATGAGGCAGGACTCAATCTACAAGATTAAGTTGTGTTTTAAACCAATGTCTTTTGAGATATAAAAGAGAGAAGCAAGCAGAGAGGCATGGGGACCTCACACCACCAAGAAAGCAGCATGGGAGCAGAGCGCACCCTTTGGATCTGAGATTACTGCACGAAGAAGCTCCTAGACCAAGAGAAGATTGATGACAAGGATCTTCCTCCAGAGCCAACAGAGAAAGCCTTCCTCTAGAGCTGGCACCCTGAATTCGGACTTCTAGTCTACTAGGCTGTGAGAAAATACATTTCTCTTTGTTAAAGCCATCCACTTGCAGTATTTCTGTTACAGTAGCACGAAGGTAACTAAGACAGACCATAATTGTGAGTATGGTCTGTGAGTTCTGTGTGGCTATCGCAATGAATTACCAAACCCATCAGAGAAGTAGAGAGTGCTGGTGGAGGACAACTGGTGTTGAGATAGAGAAGAGACAGGGCTGGCTGAATTAAATAAGGCTATGTTTCAAGGCCCTGTGTGCTTGACCAGCTATAAATTACTGATAATCCTCCTGAGTTGTTTTTCAAGGCCTCACCAGGTGCACAGCATGCACAGTAAAGATCAATGTGGCCTATGAATGACCTTCCACATGAGACAAACATGAACAGGAACCCCTTGCCGGAGCTCACACCAAGACCCAGAGGCATCACGCATGCACAACATCCCAAAATAAGTCCTGTTAGACATCCCAGCAGCGTTTGTGACAGACCCCATCTTGGTTCCAGCAACCTCTGCAAGAAAGTCCATCTTGAATTCTAACTGTGCACACATTTGATTTTCACAATTCCTCCCCTTCTAGAAATCTCCACCCATCTAATGAATAGAGATAATGCCTTTTTCCCGCCTAAGAACTTTTATAAGCCCTAAGAAATCCTTTATTCAGTGAGAGACTGGAGGCTAGCATAGGTAGAAATGCCCCTTTCTCTCTCCCTCGTGAGCCTTTTTACTTTCTTTCTGTCCCAATGAACCTTTGTTCATGTGGAACCTCTGAGCTTCTCCTGGTCATTCTTGGTCAGAAGAAGGTAAGAACCCAAGCAGGGCTTAGTTCTGAGCTGGAAAGCCCTACCCTGTAACAGTGTCAGAACTGGTAAAAAGGTTGTAGAGTGGAAGTATGTCTGACCTCAACCTCATAGGAATCAGCTTTACGCTGATGGTGATTCTTCTTCTTCTTCCCCATTGTGAATTTAGATGGCTTCTGACACCACTAGGATTACAGCTATAAAGAGATATGAAGTTCTGATACATGTTACAACATGGATGAACCTTTAAAACATTATACTGAGTAAAATAAATCAGACATAAAAGGACAAATACTGTATGATTCCATTTATAAGGAATATCTAGAATTTAGAATAGGTTTTTTTTTTAAATGCATAGAGACAAATGTTTCTTAGGTTACCAGGGGCTGAGGGGAAGGGGGAAATGGGACATTATTGATCCAAAAAAAAAAAAAAAAACCAAACCCAGTGTCATCGAGTCGATTCCGACTCATAGCGACCCTATAGGACAGAGTAGACCTGTTCCATAGAGTTTCCAAGGAGCGCATGGCAGATTCGAACTGCCGATCCTTTGGTTAGCAGCCGCAGCACTTAACCATTATGCCACCAGGGTTTCCACATTATTGATAAAGGGGTGTTAAATATCTGTTTGAGGTCAAGAAGAACTTTTGGAAATGGATAGCAGTGGTGGTTACACAACATGATGAACGTAATTGATGTCACAAGATTATATGGTTAAAATGGCAAAATTTTTGTAAGATATATTTTAGCACAATAATTTTTTTTTAAAAAAAAGCAGATGACAGGAACATTATTTCTTTAAGGAAAAAAAATCCTTTTTACTTAAGTAAAAATTTAACCTTTCCTTATATAACTGTCAATTTTAAAAACGTTTTCTAACTCCCTCATTTTTTCTGCATTTCTAGGTTGCATGGTCCTTTCTCAGCCCAATAAAAATGTTTAAATTCTTATTCTTCTATCTTACACATGCAACATCTCTGATTATAAAAGCAATACATTCTCATCGAAGGTCTAAAATTCCTGTAATCCACATTTCTCCAAGATTCACCAACTTGACAGTATTAATCAAGTCACATTAACGGTACTTTCTTAAATTTTACTGGCTTTTGTTTCCAGCTGCATATCTTTCTTACTCCTGTCCTCCAGAAATCCCTGTGTGAGATGGTTAAGTCACTGATGTAATTGCCTGGGAAACCACGAGAGGGCAGCAGCTCCATCTCACCCTCTGACCCCAGCCCTGGCTGCAGAGGATGCTCTTGGAGGGGATGCTGCTGTCAGGCCAGGTGCATTCCGAAGCGGCAAACCCTCAAAGTACCACATGACAACGAGATAGAGAGAGGGGCTATCCCTCTCCCTCTTCCATACTCTTAGTCACACTTGATCACCTGGCTACATAGGATTCTATGTGGCAACTCAAGCACAATTCCAAGTCCAAGACTAACAGCTGACTGAGACAGTGAAAAAAGAAAAAACAAAAATGAACCTGACATAGGCCATAGTGGTCCCCACTGAAAATAAACAATTTTCACAGAGTAACAACAAAAAGCCCGTTGCCATAGAGTCGATTCTGACTCATAGTGACCCTACAGCACAGAGTAGAACTGCCCCATAGGGTTTCCAAGGAGCGCCTGGTAGATTCAAACCGCCAACCTTTTGGTTAAGAGCTGTAGCTCCTCAACACCACGCCACCAGGTTTTGGGTGCACCCCACCCAGGCCATGGTATTTTCAATTGCATCATATGCATGTGAAAGCTGGACAATGAATAAGGAAGACCGAAGAACTGATGCCTTTGAATTGTGGTGCTGGTGAAGAATATTGAATATACCGTGAACTGCCAAAAGAACGAACAAACCTGTCCTGGAAGAAGTACAACTAGAATGCTCCTTAGACACGAGGGTGGCAAGACTGCGTCTTACAAACTTTGGACATGTTGTCAGGAGGCATCAGTCCCTGGAGAAGGACATCATGCTTGGTAAAATACAGGGTCAGCGGAAAAGAGGAAGACCCTCAACAAGATGGATTGACACAGTGGCTCCAACAATGGGCTCAAGCATAAAAACGATTGTGAGGATGGTGCAAGACCAGGCAATGTTTCGTTCTGTGGTACATAGGGTCGCTATGAGTCAGAGCCAACTCGATGGCACCTAATAACAACAATACAAAAATCAGACAAGGTCACTTTGTGACCATGGTGAACAAAATCGTATCTGCACACCAACAGAAACAATGATATTAAATCACCTAACGTTCCCCATTCTAGGTATATGATTGACTCTAGCCCTATGTTCCTCCTGTTTCCTAGGTAAAAATTAAGATACACAATTATTGAATTGCCTAGTTTCTTGACAGAACTCAATCCACAACAAATCCTTGCTACTCCCAAAATCAACCAGCACAAGTCCAAATCTTATAATAAGCCCCTCTCAACTCCTTTGTACTCGGACAACCCCCAGTCCTCCTACTGTACATTCTCCCTTGCTGAAGTAATCTTATAAGCCCAACTTTATTTGACAGCAGTTGTATTCCTGGTGGCCTTTGGCTGGCAAGCTATGATATGATGGAGACATCATGCTGTCATACCTATCCTGACCTTTATTCTTCCTCATTGCCTTCATCCCCCTCCTTCTCAAAAATATTCTCATGCAAAGTGATGCCTCCAGGGTTGCTGGATTTTATGTGACAATAATTTTTTCTTTGTTTTTTGTATCTTCTAAAAATTTATAATGAATATGAATTACTTTTATAACACAGAAAAGAATTAGACCTTAAAAATAACAGTACCTAAAAATACACATTCTTGCCTACTACTCCATTGGTAGGAAAACTTTGAACATCCCCCTAACTTTCTCCTTGCTTTATACATCAAAATTAACTTCTGTAGCTTTTCTTTTTTTTTTTTTTTTTTTTATAACTTTTCTACCCTTTCACTGTTCCTACCTCTGCTACCCTCAAAATATGCTTGTTTTCCTGGTTCATCCACATATTTTCACTTCTTTTATTCCATTCTTATATTCTTCCATTTTTCCTTCTGTAAGTTCTATTGTAGGGCCTGTGAACTCGCAAATGGATGCCAACTTCTGGCAGAAAAGGCAGATCAGACCACACCAGCACCCGTTCTTGGCTGGAATCACTATTTGATCATGGCTCTCCTTCCCGCTGATCCTGAATGGGACCTCAAAATGCTTCTAAACACAGCGCTCCTGGCAGCTACAACTGACCCACTGGGGTTGACCTTCTAGATGAAAATGGTTTATCATTTCCTGCGTAAGTAACAATCTCAAAACTCAGATTCTCTCCATTCACAATTAGTAATCCCTTTACTGAGACTGAGATAATACTTACTCTTGGGCTGTCTTTTAAAAAAAATGGTATTGGAAGGGCACTATTTAAACTATTAGGAGAACAAACCTGTTCATTTTTCTTGTTCTCTAAATTATTCATTATAATTAGCCACACGTAAGAAATGCTGCTAATTACAAACAGGTCTATCTTACCAGATATAATGAAGCCAGTATATAATAAATTGTTTTTCTCTTTGAAATGTCTTTTAATTCAGAAATTTTACTTATTCAGAGAAACTTTCCCCTCAATTAATCTCAACCAATGAGATTTTATAGAGTACTTAAAACCACAATTAATATTTCAGAGTTATATCTCACAACTAAACATCTCCTTTTTATGTTTTTCTAAATAAAGCTGAATTGAAGCTTTTATAAATTGTCTAATTTTTGTTCTGAAAAATATGTTTCCTCAGAAGAACATATGGGAACCATTTTCATTTTCAGCCAGAACTCCATTTCCCCTGTACAGTGTGACCATCAGCAACAGTTCTGTTTCTCATATCTTCATGCTCTGACTGAAATCAGATTTTTTTTTTATTCCTGAAAAGCTTACCAGTCCTCTCAGTATTGAGGACCAGATGAAAAATTTTACAAGTTCAAAGAAAGCTAAATTATTGTAAGTAAAAAACTGCGAACACAAATGGAAAAATATTAATAATTTCCTATGGGAAATAAGATCAGTGTTCTCAGTGCATTATTGCACTCCTGGGGGATATCTTTATTTTGATCAAAAGGCCTCCATGTCTTTTGAGAGGTAGAGGAAGGAAAAAGAAAGTTTTACCTTTTCTTTATATTTAACTGATAATCACTATATCTATGTACACTAACAGTGAACACTTATTTCTAGCTTTTTATGTGCCATCCCTCTTGTAAGAGTTTCATGCGTATTGATTCATTTATTCCCAGTGGCATCCCTAGGGGAGTGCAGGGGGTGGGGACCACACTGGGTGACACTCTCAGAGGGGGTGACACCAAAATGACTCTCTATAAAATTTTTGCACGGTGTTTCAGCAGAAATTTGTTATTTTTTATAAAAATATCCCTGTAGTTAGTTATAACAACAAAAACATTTTTTGTAAGCTCAGCTTACATGTACCAGTATACCTACATGGCTAAAACTTTATGGTAATTTACTTTTTGAACTGTCTAAAGCGCTCCAGTCAGAGCTGTCATTATTACCCAATTACAGTGATGCTACAAATCACGTGGTTTCATCTGCACGTGCTACAAGCACGAGCTGTTGTTTTCTTTACTGCGGGTTTTTTGTAGTTGCTAACTTTGTCAAATTTTCTGGTGTTTTAGCTACAATATTGTGGTAATTAGCATGGGGGGTGTGTGACACCATGAGTTACTGCACTGGGTGACACCAACCCTAGTGACGTCACTGTTTATTCCTTACACCTATGATATAAACATTACTTTTTATCCTTTTTCACAAATGTAGAAACTGAGCTGCAGAGAGATTAATATATTATCAGTCACACAACTAAGTGGCAAAGCTAATATCTGAACCTGAGAAGTCTGACTTTCATAGAAGTTAACCTCTTCTCTACTTGTTTACTTCTGAGATAGCAATCAGTTCTTCACCCTCCCCTAGCCCCAAAGTGGGCATATAACCCAAGCTAGGATCCCTATGGGTCAGAATCGACTCGACAGCACACAACAACAAGGCCAATTGAGCATTCTCTTTGTGTAATTTGTGTCTTAAGTGAAAGGGGGGAGAAAAAAAGACTGCAAATATTTGGAGTCTGTGTATCCCAGTAGAGACAGTGTCCCGACCAGGTTAACTGTGCCACAAGCTTTTCATGTAGTTCTTGGCCTTGACCAACTAGATCTGCTGTGCTTCCAACTTGAATCCAAGGCTGCTTTTCCAGCCGTTCCCTGGATTCTCTGAGTTCATGATCTCTTTCCAACAAATTCCCTTGTGCTTCAGTTGCCAGAATTCGTTTTTGTTTCTTGCAACCAAAGAACCCTAACAGATACTGTTGGAAGTCAGGGAGGATGTCTACTACTTTTTTAATCTCCCTTCACTGTGCTAGTGCTTAAATATGGCAAGGACTTAGTCCTACTGGAAGTACTGGCTCTAAAGCTCAACAGCAACCACTTACTAGTTTCTCGTCTTTAAAATGGGATAATAATAGTACTGCCCTCAAAGGATTGTGAGGATTAAATGAGATAAATGTGTAAAGTGTTTGGAAGAGTTCCTGGCATGTATTAAGCACCCTAAAAACATTAGCTATTATCATCTATATTTCTAATCAACAAAATTCTAATTATAAATGCAACGGACAGTAATAATTTTATCTCGCCATTAAAATTTAAGCCCCCATGTGGTTAAAGCAATCGACTGCTAAACTAACCAAAAGGTCGGATAGAAACCACCCAGTGGCTCCACGGGAGAAAGATGCGGCAGCCTGCTTCCTTAGAGATTTTACAGCCTTGGAAACGCTATGGGATCGCTATGGGTCGGAACTGACTCTACGGCAGTGGGCTTTATACACAAGCAAGTTCAACTCACATATTTAAATGTTAATTTAATTTAAAAAATCTTCTCCGGAGGGAACACTACCCAAACAAATCTATATTTATGAAAAGATGAACTCTGGTTGCTGTAACAGAGTCTTTTATTATTTATTCTAGCTACTGAAACATCTTTTTGAACTACTGCCTGAGAGACAATGCTGTGAATATATTAATTTTTCATACAGTAGGTGAGTAGACATGATAAAACGTAATAAATCTTCATTTACCCTAAGATAATCTTGAAATCTATAAAGGCACCTCAGAATTTTGTATAATTAACGAAGTTTTAAAATGTGGGTTCCTAATAAAATCCATAGCAATTTTTCCTCTGAGAAGAAGGTTGAGTTCTTTGTGGGCTTTTTTGGTGTAGCTATTGGGGGGTAGGAGTGATTGTAGACTTTGTGAATTAGCTAAGTGAGAAACATATATTAAATTATTTTTTTCTATTGACCTGAATTATCTTAATTGGCTCTCTAGAACTCACCAGATAATCAACCCTCAAATTGGCTTTCCTATTTAGCAGATGAAAGTATACACTAGAATTGTTTCTTTTAAAAATGCAATTCCATCTAAAATAAGGATAGCCGTCTGTTAAATGCCATACCATCAGAAGCAAGCTATCATTGCATGTAATTGCTTTAAAAATGAAAACCAATGTTTCAATTGTTTTCCTTTCTCAAGAGAGGGTGAAAGACATTCACCCTCCTGAACCTTTTCTTTTTTTAAAATATGGAATGCTTCATGAATTTGCGTGTCATCCTTGTGCATGGGCCATGCTAATCTTCTCTGTATTGTTCCAATTTTAGTATATGTGCTGCCGAAGCGAGCACACCCTCCTGAACTTTTAAAGTGTATTACTGACTAAAGGTAAGGGGAAATGCCTAAACTTTAAAAGTGAAACTTTAAAAAAGAAAAATATTAAAGGGTTGTGATCTATTGCTTGCTGTTACTAAACACTGATGGAACTACTATGCTTAAAAATGTGTTTATATTGTTCCAAATTGAGTCATTTCCTCTAGACAACTGTGAGCTCGTTAAGGTAAGACGGTGTCTTATTTTTTTCTCCAGTGTATCAAATATTGTCCAGAAAGCCAGAGTTGCGCAATATTTTCTATATCGTATGTTTTTTGATATTTTTGGTAGGAGAGATTATGATAGAAAAGGCAATTTTTTTTTACAGCCTCGAAAGGAACATCATTTATAAAAGTTGCAAGACAAGATTAATATATTGGAAAGAATTGATGTACTATACTACATATATTGTTTTTAGGTGCTGTGGAGTTGGTTCCGACTCACAGCAACCCTACAGGACAGAGTAGAACTGCCCCATAGGGTTTCCAGGGAGTGACTGGTGGGTTTGAACTGCCGAACATTTTGGTTAGCAGCCGTAGCTCACTGTACTTCTTAACCACTGTGCCACCAGGGCTCCATACTACATAAAAAAAAAAACTAGTGCCATACTACATATATATGTATAAATAATACACATACACACAGGTCCCTGGGTGGTACAGGTTTGTGGTTTGAACCTACCTAGCAGTGCTGTGGAAGAAAGGCCTGGAAATCTACTTTTGTAAAGATTACAGCCAAGAAAACCCTATGGAGCAGTTTTACTCTGTAACACATGGGGTTGCCATAAGTCAGAATTGACTCGACAGCAGTGGGTTTACACACACACACACACACACACACACACACACACACACACGTATAATATTTTAGAAATAAAACGATTCCAGTAAAGCAGGACTTCCCAATTTTTTCATGGGATAGCATGCAAAGAAAATGACAATAGTTGAGCAGCACAATGGGGTAAATGGACAAGGCTGCACTAAGCACCTGATGCCTTCCCCAGCAACCTCAAGGGCTGAAGCCTGCAAGGGTGTGCTGGAGCCAGCTGCTACCAGCTCCTGAGAACCGACTGTGTACGTCTCTTCCCAATTTTCAGTGACATCTCACTGGTAGCTTGAAATCGTCAATGGTGGGAGTATTTGCACCATGGAAATCAGTAATTGGAAAATGCTAGAAATCAATGCTTTTTTTCTAGAGAGCTGGCTACTAAACATTAACCTGCACCCTGTTGACTGAGGGGATCCACACCTCAGCACATTTATAGCTCATTTGTGGTACACCTGTTGGGCAGCTCTGCAATCAAGTCTAGTTTTAAGACTCTCCTACTATGAGTATTTTTCTGATACAAATTGTGTCAGGCAGCTGCTGACTAATTTGACTTTATCATGCAGAATAAACATTTATAGCATTTTGTATGATGCTTAAGTATAATTAGCTTTAGGATAAACCCACCCTGAGGCTGAAGCATCAGATGTAAACCCTGGGAACCTAACTATAGATGATGACATTTTGGAGTGGGGAAATACCCAATTAAACTTAGGCTTTTGGTCTGGTCACCTTACAAGTGAAGCCCAAGGATTGGCAAGTCCCATATTCTCAGACAGAGCTGCCAGCTGCCTTCTTAGTTCTGTGCCCCTTAAACATAAATAGGTGAGAAAGAAAGTTCTCAGCACAAAAGACATACACAAAAACAAACAGGACAAAGAAATCCAGAGGCATAAAGACAATGCAAGGAGCAAAAGAAAATATCAAAAATATAACTACATTAAAAACAATCCTCAGAGAGATAAGGGAAGATAGGAACTCATGAAAGAATAAAGAGCTCTTGGAAACGGAAAATATTATACCAGGAGCTGCTGTTATTGTTAGGGGCCACAGAGTCAGTTCTGACTCATAGTGACCCCACATACAACAGAACAAAATACTGCCCGGTCCTGTGCTACCCTCACAATCATTGCTATGTTTGAACCCATTTTTGCAGCCACTGTGTCAATCCATCTTGTTGAGGGTTTTCCTCTCTTTCAATGACCCTCTACTTTACCAAACATGATGTCCTTCTTCAGGGACTGGTCTCTCTTGATAACATGTCCAATGTACGTGAGACACAGCCTCGTCATCCTTGCTTCTAAGGAGCATTTTGGCTGTACTTCTTCCAAGACAGATTTGTTTGTTTTTCTGGCAGTCTGTGGTATATCCAATATTCTTTGCCAATACCATAATTCAAAGTAAAAACTTTGAATTCAGAATTCAGAGTAAAAACTTTAATGAACGAATTAGAAGATGAAGTTGAGAAGTCTTCCAGAAAGAAGAGCAAAAAGACAAAAAGTTGGAAACTGGAGTGTGAGAGAGAAAATTTAGAGGATTACTATAGAATATCCCCATCTACCTAAAATGTTAGTGAATGTCTCAAGGCAAGGATTTTTGTGTGTTTCATTCATTGCCTAGAACAAAACCAGACATATAGTAGATCTTTAATAAATACTTTTTTAATGAATGGAGTTGAAGAATGAAAAAACGAGAAAAACAGAAACGAGCAAATTATCAAACAAATAACACAAGGAAATTCCTCAGCACTAAAGGAAATTAATTTCCAGAGTGAAAGGATCCACTCGGCATAAGGAATGAGGAAAGTCCACATCAAAGCACATTATTGGGAAGCTTCAGAATGCCAGAGATAAAGACAAGATCTTATAAGCTTCTGGGAAAACAGAACAGGTCACGTATAAAGGACCAAGGGTCAGAGTGGATTTGAATTTCCCAATAGCAAAGCTGGTAAGCTGTTAGACACCAAACAGTTAAGAGACCTTATTATGTGATTTTTATACATTTTTTTCAAGTGCCCAATGATAGAAATCTAATTTATTCATGCCCAATGATAGCAAACTGTTTTAATATCATGCAAGGCTAGTCACTGTTTACAAGCACATACACAACCTTGTTGTTAGCTGATATTGAGCTGGCCTCAACTCATGGTGACCCCATGTATTACAGAGTAGAACTGCTCCACAGGGTTTTTTGGGCTGTAATCTTTATGGAAGCAGTTTGCCAGGCCTTTCTTCCACGGAGCTGCTGGGTGAGTCTGAATCATTAGTAGCACATCTCAAACCACTTGCACCACCATCCAGGCTCCTTGTATATGACATAAATTATTTCAAACATTGCTATCAAAGATGATTAGAAAAGCTAGCTTATATCTAAAGTTTTGTGGCCTGATATAAACTCCCTGGTGCTAAATTAAAATGAAACCTATTTACTATTCAATCTATTTGATGTGTTCTCATTGCATGCAATTGCACGTTGCAAAAAGTGGATATTATGAAACTAAAAAAAATGGATTCTCCAATGTCCCTCCAGCAAACTAAAAACAGATAATGTCGGCCTCTGGTTAGTATTCCTGTGGTGACCAGGGTTAGTGGTAGTGTGAGAAAGCTCACGGCAGCTGGATTATTGATTTTTATATGTCTGGGCCCTTTCAGTTGTAATGACAGAAACTAAACAATCTAGTTTAAGCAACAAAGAGAATGATCAGGCTCCCAGAAACAAGAAATCCAAGGAGTGGATCCTGCTTCAAGCATAACTGGATCTTGTATTTTGCCTTTCTGTTTGTCTCTTTTTCTTGCTCCTGCTTTTCTCTGTGTGGCTCCAGTTCCAGGCAGGCTCTCCTGAAGCAAAGATGGCCACCAAACAGCTACCCAAAACACTAAACCTATTACCGTCGCGTTGATTCCGACTCATAGTGACCCTATAAGACAGAGTAGAACTGCCCCATAGGGTTTCCAAGGAGTGGCTGGTGGATTCAAACTGCCAACCTTTTTGGTTAGCACCCATAGCTCTTAACGACTACAGTCTTATGTTATCTTCACAGCTAGCAATTCCAGAAAAAAGAATGTAACTCTTGCTGACCCAGCATTTGCATCATTTTTTGAAAAGGAGTTAGGTTACATCACTGTGTCTGGAGGAAGCAGATACTCTGATTGGGCAGCCTGGTTCATAAGCCCACCCCTGAGTCAGAGAAAGGAGGTCTGTGTAATTGGCAGACCCTTAAGAATCCCATGGAACGAGACAGTGATAGCTTTCAGAAGCAAAGGATCAGAAATGACTCTCTCCCCACCTCCCCCAAAACTAGTAACACATGACCACTTACGTGAGACCACTTTCCCTTGGAGTCAAAATTCTTCAGGCTACAGGAAACCAAATAAAGTTCAATGACTTTAGGAACATACTTCAGAAAATTGTCACCTTGCAGTGATGGATGGTTTAATTTGGAATAAAAATAAAATAAAATAAACACAACCCACAGCATTATCTAAATTACTAGAGGTATAACATGCAAACTCCTTGGTTTCTAGGAGATATGTAAATGACTCACTCGTATTTTTAATTTGTTAGTAAATGGTGCCAGGTTTCCAGTTTTGTGTTGAAGCCACTTCTTTATCCATAGAACAACTTCATAAAGAGGCACATCTTAGAGATGAATACAAATCTCCTCAAGTTATTTTTATCCAATCATACCCCAACATTGTACCTAATTTGCTGGTCATGATATTCCCACAGCCCTGGGTGCTTCAAAAGAGATGTGGACTCTTCTTATTTTTCATCTTATTTAAAAAAAAATTTCTTTTATTGTGATTTAGGTGAAAGTTTACAGAGCAAATTAGTTTCCCATTTAATAGTTTGTACATAACATGTTCCATGACATTGGCTGTGTTCCTCACAATGTGTCAGCACTCTCCCAATGCCTGCCCTGGTTTCCCTGTTCCTTTTCGTCCAGATTTTCTACCTTTTGCTGCCTTCTCATATTTGCTTTTGGGCAAATGTTGCCTTTTTAATCTGGCATAATTGATGGTTTCAAGGAGCACGTTCCCCTCCGGTGTTACTGTTTCTGTATAGACCTGTCTATTGCCGAAAGGTGGTCTCCAGGAATCGCCTCACGTTCTTCTTTTTTTAACATCTCCCTTGTACTTCAGTACAGCTCTGGGACTTGATCTGATCAAAACAAATTCTATTCAACGTGAGTAGTAAAATCTTTCTTCTATCTGCCAGAACCTGATTCCCAACTTCTATATCCTACGTCTCCCCACAGATTCCATCTGGAGACAGATTCCTATCCTGGTCCCTAAACTGAATCTCAGCCTCTAGAAGGAGGTCATACCCATCACTTAGAGACCTGATGCACAAAGTTATATTCATTGATAGAACAGTTCTGACCTCATGGTCCAATACTGGACTTCTGGCTTGTCTCCAAGATCACACTTTCTGGTAACTTGTTCTTCCTCATAACTACATACCTGTCTGTTCCTGTGCTGTAGACTTAAGAAATCTGCCAAGAACCATACTTTCTCTAAGCCTGGAGGCTCTGCCTTGTTTTTATCAATTAGTCCCTCTCCCATGAACTCAATCACACATCACCAATCCAAACAAACCATCCAAATACATAAGAGGAAATATATAGGGCTCATATGTGTCTGTTAACTCCCTTCTTTCTCTATATGTTTCAAAAAAAGTCTCTTTTTATTTAAAATCCAATATGGAATGTGGTCACCATGAGTTGAAACTGTCTCAACAGCAATTAACAATAACAATATGGAACGGATGGGGCCCTTATTTCTCGATTTTCAGATTGATGCTGTAACTTTTGATGACACTTGTTTTGTTTTGTTTTTTTAATTCCAGATATGAACTTTCTCCTTAAAAAAAACGTATTGCTAAATCCTTGACTGGACTACTAAGTGCTCAAGATGTAATAGGCCTCCTGAAAGCCTTCCTTTTGTAGTGTGGGCTGCTAATTACATGAATGTAGGTCTAAGGCTGGGGGAGAAGAAACTGTCAGCATTGCACCATCCAAGCAAATGTTCAATGTCCAACCAAACAGCTCATTCCATATGGGACAAAAAATAGACGGAAATATGTTATTTGTAGTTCAGCTTAGCAAGCTTTTTTTGACTTGGCTAAGAGATTATTTCATTTTTATATCCTGCTTTTATTCTCTATAGTGACTTAAAAATACAGTATTGAAACTTTAAAAAGAGTATATGATATTCCCAGTGGCCCAAAATGGATAGTTAAAAGATCCCCAAAGCAAAATATAATGCAATTCACTGTAGTGCTGCTTTCAGTATAATTTGGGTCTTTTTCTTTTTTTAAGACACATACTGTTTTCTTCACTGATTATAAAAGTAATATACGTCCATTGCTGAAATTTTTGAAAACATGTGAAATACAAATCATTAGCAATGTCCAAACCCAAAGATAATCATTTCTGTTTAGTCTTTTTTCTATAGATGGTCCAGCTTCAGGATCACATGACCTGTGCAGTCACACAGGGTCGCACTCAGAAGGGCCCCATGCTTGTTTCAATGCTCTGCTGTTGCCATGTTGGAATTCTCAATAATTTTTGAACAAGGAACCACATATTTTTATTTTACACTGGGCCCCACAAGTTATGTAACTGGTCCCATTCACAGATGTCCACGTAAACACATCTACTGGTGTACACACACACACGTAAATATATAGATAAGTAAAATTTATATTAAGATAATACAGTTCATACAGTTTTATATCCTACTTTTTTTGCCTAATATTTAATTGTAGGCATTTTTCTGTATCAGCAAATGTTATTTTTAATACTTGCATAATATTTCATCATATGGAAAACAATCACTTATTTAATCTCGACCCTATTTTTGGCATCTAGATTGTTTAAAATTTCATACTGTTATAAATACTGAGGAATATTGTTTTATATTATTTTTAAATGTATTTTTTATTATTTCCCTAAAATAACATGAAGAAGTAAAATTGAAAAGAGAAAGGGATATGAACATTTTTTTGTACCTTTGTATTTAAATTGTCAAATAGTTTTCCAGAAAGATTACTATCACCAGTAAAGTTTAAGAAACCTCCTCTTTATACCTTCAATAGAAAATAACATTATATTAGAAAATATTTGGTAATTGAATTAAGTTAAAAAATTATCTAATATTTTAATTTCCATTTCTTTTACTATTTTAGTAAAGGAGGTTATTTTTCCTGTATTTATTAGGCATTTTTATACCCCCTTAGAATTGCTTTCAGAATCTAAACTTCTCAATGTGATTTTTAGGGCCTTTTGTGTCCTATCAAAGAGCCCTGGTGGCACAGTGGTTAAGTGATGGGCTACTAACCAAAAGGTGGCAATTCAAACCTACCAGCCGCTCCTCGGGAGAAAAGATGTGGCAGTCAGCTTCCAAAAATATTTATAGCCTTGGAAACCCTGCGGGGCAGTTCTATTTTGTCCCATAGGGTCGCTATGAGTCCAAATCTACTCAATGGCAACTTTTAACAGGCTTGTGTCCTGTCACTCTAGCTTTATCTCCCAACATAACTCTCTTTCCCATGCCCCTGCCCTCAACCATTCTAAGTGCCATCCATATGAATTTGATTCAGTTACTAGAATTTGCCATGCATTCTCTGGCTTCTTGTCCTTTAAACATCCTGTATACTGTTTCAAAACATCTCTTCCTACATCTCTTTGTGTAGTTAACTTCTATTTGTCCTTCAGTTCTCAACGTAAACATCACTTCCCCTGAAAGCCTTCCTTGATTTCCAGACTATGTTAGGTGCCCCTGCCAGGGGTTCCCAAATCATACTGTATTTCTTCTTTTTCTTTTTTAATAAACTTTTTATTTTGGAGTAATTTTAGATTTACAGAAAAGTTGCAAAGATTGTACAGAGAGCTCTCACATATCCTTCATTCAACTTCCCCTAATATTAACATCTTGTATAACCATGGTATGTGTATCAAAACTAAGACATTAACACAGTCACAACAGTATTAACTACAAATACCTGGATTTCACTAATTTTTCTACTCAAGAATAGATATGATGCATTGAACCCTAATGACCAAAGAACAGATGAGTTGTGGGATGACATTAAGGACATCGTACATAAAGAAAGCAGAAGTTCATTAAAAAGACAGGAAAGAAAGAAAATACCAAATTGAATGTCAGAAGTACTCTGAAGTTAGCTAAAGTGAATGGAAGAAACAATGAGGTAAAAGAGCTGAACAGAATATTTCAAAGGGTGGCTTGAGAAGACACAGCGAAGTATTATAATGAAATGTGCAAAGACCTGGAGTTAGAAAACCAAAAGGGAAGAACACACTTGGCGTTTTTCAAGCTGAAAGAACTGAAGAAAAAAATTCAACCCTTGAGTTGCAATATTGAAGGATTCTGTGGGCAAAATACTGAATGCCACAGGAAGCATTAAAAGATGGAAGGAATACACAAAATCATTGTACTAAAAAGAATTGGTTGATGATCGACCATTTCAGGAGGTAGCATATGATCAAGAACTGAGGGTATTGAAAGAAGTCCATACTGCACTGAAGACACTGGCAAAAAACAAGGCTCCAGGAATTGATGGAATACCAATCGAGATGTTTCAACAAACCGATGCAGAGGTGCTCACTTGTCTATACCAAGAAATTTGGAAGACAGCTAACTGGGCAACCGACTCGAAGAGATCCATATTTGTGCCCATTCCACAGAAAGGTGATCCTACAGGATACAGATATTATCAAACAATATTATACAAAAGTAAAATTTTGCTGAAGATAATTAAAAAATGATTGCAGCAGTACATTGATGGGGAATTGCCAGAAACTCAAGCTGGATTCAGAAGAGGGCATGGAATAAGGGATATCATTGCTGATGTCAGATGGATCCTGGCTGAAAGCAGAGAGTACCAGAAAGACGTTTACCTGTGCTTTATTAACTATGCAAAGGTATTCAACTGTGTGGATCATAACCAATTGTGGACAACATTTCTAAGAATGGGACTTCTAGAACACTTAATAGTGCTCATGAGGAACCTGTACATAGACCAACAGGGAGTCACTCAAACAGAACAAGGGATACTGTGCAGTTTATAATCAGGAAGGTGTGCATCAGGGTTATATCCTGTCACCATACTTATTCAATTTGTATGCTGAGCATATAATCTGAGAAGCTGGAATATATGAAGAAGAACGTGGCACCAGGATTGGAAGAAGACTCATTAACTATCTGTGGTATGCACATGACGCAACTTTACTTGTTGAAAGTGAAGAGGACCTGAAGCTCTTACTGATGAAGATCAAGGGCCACAGCCTTCAGTATGGATTACACCTCAACGTAAAGAAAATAAAAATGCTTACAACTGGACCAATAAGCAACATCATGATAAATGGAGAAAAGGTTGAAGTTGTCAAGGATTTCATTTCATTTGGATCCACAATCAACACCCATGGAAGCAGCAGTCAAGAAATCAGACGATGCATTACATTGGGCGAATCTACTATAAGAGATCTCTTTAATGTGTTAAAAAGCAAAGATGTCACTTTGAAGACTAAGGTGCGCCTGACGCAAGCAATGGTATTTTTAATTGCCTCATATGCATGTGAAAGCTGGACAATGAGTAAGGAAGACTGAAGAAGAACTGATGCCTTTGAATTATGGTGTTGCAGAAGAATATTAAATACACCATGGACTGCCAGAAGAACAAACAAATATATCTTGGAAGAAGTACAGCGAGAATGCTCCTTAGAAGCAAGGATGGCAAGACTTCCTCACGTACCTTGGTCGTGTTACCAGGGGAGATCAGGCCCTGGGGAAGAACATCATGTTTGGTAAAGTAGAGGGTCAATGAAGAGATGAAGATCCTCAACGAGATGGATCAACACAGTGGCTAAAATGAGCTCAGGTATAGCAACGATTGTGAGGATGGTGCAGGACTGGGCAGTGTTTTGTTCTGTTGCACATAAGATTGCTATGAGTTGGAAATGACTCAATAGCACCTAACAACTATTTTTCTATTAACGGCCTTGTTCTGTTTCAGGATTCAATGCAGGACACCATATTCTATTTAGTCATCCTGTCTCCTTAGTCTTCTTGTACTTTTATTATGGTACTTATTGCATTTTATTCTAATTGACCTCCTTTTCGAAAAAGCTCTGTGAGAGCAGGGACTGTGTATTTTTCACCATTGCACCCCCCGCCCTTGCAGTGTCCATAGCAAACAGGTGCTGTATATTTCTGAATAAAAAGCAAGATTTTCCTAAATGAATCTCTCAAGAAGGGTGACCCACCTTACATTTAAGTTCTTACAAAATCTGTTATATTGTGGTGTACTTTCTCAATTATTTTATTTAGAGCAACAAATTGCTGTTCAAGGACAACACATTAGCCTGTGATGACCTCATTGATTGCTTGGATGCTTGTAGAGATCATCTGTTGGAATCAGTAACAATTAAGGGAAAGACATTTAAAACAGTAATCTGCATTTTGGGGGTTGTGACCAGACATAAAGGCTGGATGTCCTTGTAAATAAGGCTTTTAAAAGCAGATGGGGAAAAAAAGGAGATGGAGACTGAAGGACAAAGGCTTATTATAAAATTCACTTAAAAAAGCAATTCCCTGGTCACAGCTATGATCATCTCTTGCCTGTAGCTCCTGCAAATAGCCTCCTAAGCAGTGTCTATGAATCCTCTTTTGTCCATCTGCAATTTGCTCTCCACCAGTATGCAGAGTGATCTTTTTCAAAATTCAAATGTTCTCTTTAAGAGCCTGCAACAGTTTTCCGTTAATTTCTAGTAAAGATCAAAATCTCTAACAACCTACAAAGCCTTGAATGCTCAGTCTCCTGCCTACCTTTCCAGCCTGCAGATCTCAGCCCAAGCCTCATTTCCCTGACCACAAGCTCTCAGCATAACATGAAGCTTTTCTTAATAGCCCTTGTTAGAGTTACAGTTATAACTATAAACTCTATTAGGGTAAGACCCATGTCAATTTTTGTTCACCTCTGTACCTCCAACATTTAGGAAAGTACTTGGTACATTTTAAGCACTTATAATTATTTCAGTAAATAAACAAAAGAGCCCCTTCAGGGGGGACAGAATTATTTGCTCAGTGGTCTAAGAGTAACCTGAGATATGCAAATGACACAACCTTGTTTGCTGAAAATGAAGAGGACTTGAAACACTTACTGATGAAGACCAAAGACTACAGCTTTCAGTATGTATTATATCTAAACATAAAGAAAACAAAAATGCTCACAACTGGACCAATAAGCAACATCATGATAAATGGAGAAAAGACTGAAGTTGTCAAAGATTGCATTTTACTTGGATCCACAATCAACGCCTGTGAAAGCAGAATCAAGAAATCAAACAATGCCTTGCATTGGGCAAATCTACTGCAAAAGACTTCTTTAAAGTATTAAAAAGGAAAGATGTCACTTTAAGAACGAAGGTGCACCTGACTTAAGCCATGGTGTTTTCAATTACCTCATATGCATGTGAAAGCTGGACAATGAATAAGGAAGACCAAAGAATTTATGCCTTTGAATTATGGTGCTGTTGGAGAATATTGACTATACCATGGACTACCAGAAGAATGAACAAATCTGTCTTGGAAGAAGTACAGTCAGAATGCTCCTTAGAAGAAAAGATGACAAGACTTCATCTCATGTACTTTGGACATATTATCAGGAGAGATCAGCCCCTGGAGAAGGACATCATGCTTGGTAAAGGATATGGTCAGCAAAAAAAGAAAACCCTCAACAAGATGGATTGACACAGTGGCTGCAACAATGGGCTCAAGCAAAACAACAATTATGACGATGGCACAGAACCAGGCAGTGTTTCATTTTGTTTCACACGGGGTTGCTATGAGTTGGAACTGACTCAATGGCACCTAACAACTACAATGTCTCAGGGACAGCAGACAGTATCAAAACATATAAAAAAGCAGGACAATATGGCTCCAGAAAATGACCAAAATAAAGAATCAGAGGACCTTCCTATAGATGAAAGGCAGTGGAACTGCCTGATATGGAATTCAAAAGACTAATATTTAGGGTTCTCCATTGAGACAAGGAAAAATATCAAGGAAAGCAGAGACAAAACCTAGGAAAAAATAGACCAAGAAAAACACAGCCAAAGCAATAGAAGAATTCAGGAAAATAATACAAGAACAAAATGTTAAAATAAATGAACACTTAAAAGTCACACAGCAACAGCAACTAGAAATCCAAAAGATAAACAACAAAATCTCGGAAATTGACAACTTAATAGAAAGTTTTAGAAGCAAATTTGAAACAATGAAAGACAGAATCAGTGATATTGAAGACAAATCCATGTTCACCACTTTGTTTGAGGAAAAATCAGTGAAAATAATGAAGAAAATGGAGAATTATGTGAGACGCAATCAAGAGCAAAAATCTGTGCATGATCTGAATTCCAGAATAGGAGAGCAAAATGGAAAATGCAGGGAAGATTGTTAAAGATTTGCTAACAGAAAACTTCCCAAATATTATGAAAGATGAAAAGCTGACCATCCAAGAAGCCCGACAAACCCCATATACGATAGAATCTAAAAGAAAGTCACCAAGATACATCATAAACACACTTGCCAAAACAGAAGACAAAGAAAGAGTCCCGAAAGCAGTTCAAGAAAAACAAAAAGTCCTTACAAAGGGCAAACAATAAGACAAAACTGATTACTCAGCAGAAACTATGTAAGCCAGAAGGTAGTGGGATGACATACATTAACACCTTGAAAGAAAAAACTGCCAACCAAGAACAATATATCCTGCAAAACCCTCTCTCAAACATGATAGCAAAATTAGGATATTTCCAGATAAACAGAAATTAAGGGAATTCCCAAAAACCAAACCAAACTTACAAGAAACATTAAAGGGAGCCCTCTGGTTAGAGAATCAACAACATCAGACAACAACCAGAGTCTAAGACACAGGACAGCATTAGCCAGAAACCACCCTAGATAAAGAACTCTCAATAATAAAACAAAGCGAAAAGACTTAAAACAGGGAAACAGAGACATCAATCTGTAAATGACAACATCACAACAATAAAAGGGAATAAGCAGTGTAAGTACAGAACTTTCAAATGGAAAGGAAGTCAAGGTGATATCAAGTAAAAAACCGTTTCCATTTCAAAATACAGGTAGTTCCCAGATTACAACGTACTCGAGTTATGGGGAAGCGCACTTGTAACTATTTTTTTTGTTTTGGTACATTTTATTGATAGTAATATGTACTACATACAATGTGCAATGCATAATTTGTTGATATCAGCATTCTCAGATGTAATGTTTCCAAACCCTAAAGACAAATAAAGATTGGATTTATAGACACTGATAATAAAAGGCAATAATAATGAAAACTAAAAAAAAAAAAAGAGGAATTCTACTTACATCAGAACCAACTTACGATGGAATAGTTCTCAGAATGGAACCCTGTTGTAAGTTGGGGATTACCTGTAGTTAAAATATTAATATCTAGGAAAAGTTAAATAATTATAAGATGAAAAACTGGTAGAACTTCAAGACTGAAAGACCTGGAGGTGAGTTACTATAGTCAGAAAGATCCATGTAAATTTCATTCATTTATTTAACAAGAGTGTAAAGCAGTAACCTAGGTGATGGAGTCATAGTAATGAACAAGATATACGGGTCCCTTACCCAAGGAACTTAAGTACTAATGGGGGAGACAAATGATAAAGAAATAATGAATACTTAATATAATGTCAGGCAGTGATAAATGATATGAAGAAAAATAAAGAGGAGGGAAAAGATAGTGATAGGATACTCTTTGAGATAGCATGGTCAGGAAAGGTTTCTCTGCAAAGGAAATCTATGCAAGACCTGAATGAGGTCAAAGAGGAATCCATGTGAGAGTCTGAGGAATAGCACCCTACCATATGTACTGATAGTTTGTTAGATAACTTTTAATCTGAGAATAAATAAATAGAGCAAGAGAAGGAACAACTGTTTGCCTTTTCATCTCAAAATCATCTAAGTTTTCAAAGTCTGAAGCTCTCCTAAATCCTTCTTAGTGGCTGGTTGTGTTTTTTAAATCTACTTAGCTGGAGCCCTGGTGATGCAGTGGTTGAGAGTTCAGCTGCTAACCAAAAGGTCGGCAGTTTGAATCTACCAGCTGTACCTCGGAAACCCTCTGGGGCAGTTCTACTCTGTTCTGTAGAGTCACTATGAGTAGGAATTGCCTCGACAGCAATGGGTTTGTTTTATTTCCTTGGTTTAGCTGAAGCTTAAGGTACTTCCCTCTTCAATGCATGTTTCTAATCTTATTCTAATTCCATACTTTGCCTAGTATTATTGCTATTTATCTAGCATCTCATATCCCATTTAATATGACATACATTTTGAAAGCAAAGTCTATATATTTTCAGCATTGTATTCCCTGAAGTATTTAGCACAGTGCTTGTCACAGAGTAACCAAGTAATTTTTTGCTGAACTGAAATTTTTATGTTTATTACCAGAGGCTCTTTTTGGATAAAATCATCTGACTCCTCAATTCCTAAATCACAAATAACTGTTTAGTTCAGCCTCTTTGAAACTATTTTTATGCATGCACTGAGTTTTTACAAATAAAAATATCTGGTCTTGGACAATTTACTTAACCTCTCTGAGCTTCAGTGTCCCCATCTCTAAATCAGGAATAGCAATTTTTATTTGATAGTATTTGTTGATGCAAGGATTTTAAAAAGAATATAGTGCAGGACCAGCCACATGGTTGTTGTTGCTGTTAGGTGCCATGAAGTCAGTTCTGACTCACAGCAACGCTATGTACAACAGAACAAAACATTGCCTGGTCCTGCGCCGTCCTCACAATCGTTGCTATACTTGAGCTCACTGTTGCAGCCACTGTATCAGTCCATCTCGTTGAGGGACTTCCTCTCTTTCACCGACCCTCTGCTTTACCAAACATGATGTCCTTCTCCAGGGACTTGTCCCTCACATGTCCAAAGTATGTGAGATGAAGTCTCACCATCCTGGCCTCGTAAGGAGCATCCTGACTGTACTTCGTCCAAGACAGATCTGTTTGTTCTTCTAGCATTCCACAGTATTTTCAATATTCTTCACCAACATCGTAATTCAAAGGCATCAATTCTTCTTTGGTCACACAGGGAAGGTATGTAATAAATCACTGGTCATTCAGTTAAGAAATTAGAGATTTTCAAGGCTGATCTAAAATCAGGTTATTTAATTTAAAAAATGTGCTAGTTATTTGTTAATGGCATTTGTTATAATTTATTTCCTATAAGGAAACCTGATATTGTCACAAGATCCTTTCTTTAATCAGCTGTATTGAGGTCTAATTTACAGGCAATAAAATCCACCAATTTTAAGTGTATGATTTAATGAGTTCTGACAAATGTACACAGTTGTGTAATGATCACCACAGTCAATATGTAGAATATTTCCATAATCCTAAAAAGTTCCCTCATACCTCACCACAGTAAAGCTCCTCCTTCCACCCCTGGTTCCTGGCAACCACTGGTTTGCTTTCTGCCAAAAATGCTTTTTATTCATTAAGCGAACATGTACGGTGGCCTTCTATTTGGAAGACCTTGAGCTAGGTACTTCACAGAATACAAAGATGAGTAAGACTCAGTCTGTGTCCTTAAATAACTTAAAATTTAGTCTAGTTTTATGTAATGTTGAGATTACTCTGTCTACAAATAACATGGGGCTGAATTTCAATATGAATTATGCCTACTAAAGAGCAATAAGAAAAGTAATAGCAAATGCTTCCCAAACCAACTTTTAGAATGCTGAACAAAATCAATAATGTACCTTCACGAATGCCAGTAATTATTATTTCTTTTAAAAGGCACAGATTTATGATTGCAAGATGTTCCAGATGACTTTTAAAAAGTAAACTCTTTTCAAAATTAAATAACACACGGTATAATACGTAGAAATCATAAGCGTACAACTCGGTCATTCCAGGTTATTTAATGTCAACCTAGACCAGCTCTCTGACCAATACAGTAAAAAGGCAACATTCTAAAGCTTTTTGGTTTAAATAGAATAACTGCATCATGGAAAGAAAGAAAGACATACGAGAACAATGCTCTGCAAAGGCTCCTACAGAATTGTGGGGATAAATAGTGAGAAAACGGATGGCACATTAAAATTCATGAGGAAATGTCAGCCAAGTTCCATGAATAACAAAGTGATTATTATGCAGGATCACGTTTTTCTTTCATTATTACAGAAAGACACAAAATCATTACCGTGATCTGCCATGTGTTTTTTCTTTTGTCATTAGATGCTGGGACAGGCCTATTAAATGTTTTACTTTACCCAGGGTAATGGTCAGTTATTGAGTAATGGTGGTCATGGTGCACGTGGCTTTCTCTGGCTCTAATTGTAAGTGTATTTAGACTACAGAAGAGGAACAAATTAAAAAGACGAGCACAACAGCTGGGTGGGTTTTTCTTTGTGATTACAAAGAACTTAAATCTATTCTGAACCTTACTGCCCCTCGCTTTATGCTTTATACCTGCCATTTCCAGAACAGACAAAGCTAGTATTTGCATTTGGAGCCTCCTTGTTCAATATAATGGGGACTACAGTTAATTTCAAAAGGAGCAATACATGCAAATTGAGGAAGGGTGTTAACATCAGGAGAAAAAATAATCTGGAGAAATAATTCCATAAAATTTGTACCGTTTAGTTTAACTAGTGTAAAAGGTCTGCCTTGAGCATTATGCCCTTTTAAGAACTATCCATATGGGATCAAACTGACCAAAGCAACTTGAAAGATTAGATAGGAGCCTTAGGTGGCAGTGAGTTTATATTACTGAGGGAGGAACAATTCAGAAAACAAGGGTGAGCATGGTCGTACAGCTCGAGGAATTCAGTCTATGTCACTAAATTGTACACGTCGAAAAAGTGTTGAATTGGTGTATGTTTTCTATGTATATTCTCAACGACAAAATAAATAAAATTTAGAAACAAAAAAATAACAACAAAAAGCCCTCAAGAAAAAAAATCTCATTGCACAGCCTAAGGTTTGTCTTAGTCATCATCTAGGGCTGCTATAACAGAAATATCACACGTGCATGGCTTTAACAAAGAAGAATTCATTTTCTTACAGTCTAGTTTTTTTTTTTTTAGTAGACTAGCAGTTCAAATTCACGGCATCAGCTCCAGGGGAAAACTTTCTGTCTCTATTGGCTCTGGAGGAAGGTCCTTCTCATCAATCTTCCCCTGGATATCAGCTTCTCTGTGCAGGAGCCAGGTCCAAAGGACATGTCCTGCTTTCGGTGCTGCTTTCTGGATGGTATGAGGTCCCCCAACTCTCTGCTCAACTTCCCTTTCCTTTTATCTCTTATAAGATAAAAGGTGGTGCAGGCCACACCCCAGGGAAACTCCTTTTACATTGGATCAGGGATGTGACCTGAGCAAAGGTGTTACATCCCACCCTAACCCTTTTTAACATAATCTAATCTTGTCTCACGAACCACAGGCAAAGATTAGGATTTACAACACATAAGAAAATTATATCTATCACAAAATGGAGGACAACAACACAATACTGGGAATCATGGCCTAACCAAGTTGACACATATTTCTGGGGGACACAGGTCAATTCATGACAAGGCTATTGCCTCTAATGGAGAGCATATTCATGGCAGTATCTCATAGGCCATTGGCAAGGCTACATATTGGAATGGGGGAGCACCGTACCCAATGATCACCAATCAGCTAGCCAAGTTAGGAGAGTCACATGGCACTGTACAGAACCACTATATGCAAGGAGTTGTCTAGAAATGCTTCCTTGATAAGGGCTGTGGCCATAGCAAGTTCCACACAGATGGGGTGGCATCCCTCTTTAGAATCTTCAGCTTTGTTCTCAGCTTCGGACATCAACCCAAAATCAGAAAGAACAGAAAAAGTCCCACTTACCAACTTGCTATAGTAGCCTACTTTGAAATACACATTTATTATCTTTTAATTGTTTGCTCTAGTCCCTCTCCACCATGCGTTTGTCAGTTTGTTGTACTGTGGTGACTTGCATGTTGCTGTGATACTGGAAGCTTTGCCAGCAATATTTCAAATACCAGCAGGGTCACCCTTGGTGGACAGGTTTCAGCAGAGCTTCCCGACTAAGACAGGCTAAGAAAGACCTGGCAGTCTGCTTTGGAGAAAACTGGCCAGTGAAAACTGTGTGAATAGCAGCAGAACATTGTCTGATACAGCGCCAGAAAATGAGCTACTCAGGCTGGAAGGCACTCAAAAGATGACTGGGGAAGAGCTGTCTCCCCAAAGTGGAGTCGACCTTAATGACGTGGATGGAGTCAAGCTTTAGGAATTTTCATTTGCTGATGCGGCATGACTCAAAATGAGAAAAGACAGCTGCAAACATCCATTAATAATCGGAACGTGGAATGTATAAAGTATAAATCTAGGAAAATTGGAAGTCAGAAAAAATGAAATGGAATGAATAAACATTGATATCCTAGGCATTAGCGAACTGAAATGGACCACTATTAGTCATTTTGAATACGACAATCATATGGATTACTGTCAGGAATGACAAATTGAAGAGGAATGGCATTGCATTCATTGTCAAAAAGAACATTTCAAAATCTATCCTGAAGTACAACACTGTCAAAAAAACAAAACAAAAAAACTGTCAGTGATAGGATAATATCTGTAAAAATGGCATGGGGAAGGTATCTGACCTCCTCTAACTTCACAAGAGGGAAGGAGAATCAAGATCAACAACTCAAGGCTGATTCCTATGAGGCGGAGGTCAGACATGCCTCCTTTCTCCGTTACCTTTACCAGTTCTGACACTAACTGTCCCTCCCACAGCACTCTCTACTTCTCTGCTGGATTCGATAATTCATTGCAATAACCACACAGGATTCACAGACAATACTCACAATTATGGGGTCTATTAGGTAAGTAACAGGTTACAATTCAGGTTCAGGAACATTTGGGACACAGTTCTTCTATCAGGACAGCCTTTTCCTAGCTGTGCTCACAGGCTTGCCTGTCCCTGGTCCTCTGCCTATGCCCAAAGGCACTCAACTTTCTCACTCCATGGGCTGGGAAGTTACATCTTCAAAGTTACAGTTCATTCTCTGTCTCCTGGGTCCCGGAACTTCTCAGTGCAGGGGTCCCTGGTCCAAAGGATGCGTTCTCCACTCCTGGCTGCTCTTCCTTGCTGGTGGTGGGATCCTCTCTTTCCTGCCTCTGAAATGGCTCATTTTAAGCCCAGTGGAATGGCAAAACTGACCAATCACTTCGGTGGGCCACAATTACCCTATCACACAGTCCTGCCCAATCCTTTGGGTGGGAATTATAATGCCATGGCTAGAAAGGCCACATAAAAGTGATCCATTGCATGACAACATCTATACACCTACAAAGAAGACCAGTTAATATGACTACTATTCAAATTTATACACAAACCACTAAGGCCAAATATGAACAAGCTGAAGATTTTTACCAACTTCTGCAGTCTGAAATTGATCAAACATGCAATCAAGATTCATTGATAATTACTGGTGACTGGAACGCGAAAGTTGGAAACAAAGAAGAAGGATCAGTAGTTGGAAAATAGGGCTTGGCCTTGGTGATAGAAACAACGCCAAAGATTGCATGATAGAATTTTGCAAGATCAACGAGTTCTTCATTGAAAATACCTTTTTTAAACAACATAAATGGCAATTACATACGTGGACCTCGCCAGATGGAATACACAGGAATCAAATCAACTACACTTGTGGAAAGAGATGATGGAGAGGCTCAATATCATCAGTCAGAATAAGGTCAGGGGTGGACTGCAGAAAAGACTATCAGTTGGTCATAAGCAAGTTCAAGATGAAGCTGAAGAAAATTAGAGCAAGTCCACAAGAGACAAAATATGACCTTTAGTATATCCCACCTGAATTTAGAGAACATCTCAGGAGTAGATTTCCCGTATTGAACACTAATGACTGAAGACCAGACAAGTTGTGTAACGACATCAAGGACATTATACGGGAAGAAAGCAAGATGTCATTAAAAAGACAGGAAAGAAAAGACCAAAATGATGTCAGAAGAGACTCTGAAACTTGCTCCTGAAGTAGAGTAGCTAAAGGGAAAGGAAGAAACGATAAAGTAAAAGAGCTGAACAGGAGATTTCAAAGGGTGGCTCAAGTAGATGAAGGAAAGTATTATAATGTAATGTGCGAAGACCTGGAGTTAGAAAACCAAATGGGAATAACATGTTCAGCATTTCTCAAACTGAAAGAACTGAAGAACAAATTGAAGCCTCAAGTAGCAATATTAAAATATTCTACGGGGAAAATATTGATCAAAGCAGAAAGTATCAAAAGAAGATGGAAGGAATACACAGAGTCACTGTACCAAAAAGAATTGGTCTATGTTCAACCATTTCAGGAGGCATCATATAATCAAGAACAAACGGTACTGAAGGAAGAAGTCCAAGCTGAACTGAGAAGAAGAAAAAAAAAAATTTGACAGAATACCAATTGAGATGTTTCAACAAACAGATGCAGCGCTGGAGGTGCTCACTCCTCTATGTCAAGAAATTTGAAGGACACGTCCTGGTCCACTGACTGGAAGAGATCCATATTTGTGCCCATTCCAGAGAAAGGTGACCCAACAGAATGTGGAAATCATCTAACAATATCATTAGCCAGTAAAGTTGTACTGAAAATCATTCAAAAGCAGTTGCAGCAGTATGTCGAGAGGGAACTGCCAGAAATTCAAGCCGAATTCAGCGGAGGATGTGGAATGAGGGATATCATTACTGATGTCAGATAGATCTTGGCTGAAAGCAGAGAATATCATAAAGGATGTTTACTTGTGTTTTATTGACTATGCAGAGGCATTCGACTGCGTGGATCATGACAAATTATGGGTAACACTCTGAAGAACGGGAATTCCAGGTCACTTAATTGTGCTCATGAGGAATCTGTACATAGACCAAGAGGCAGTCGTTTGAACAGAACGAGCGGATACCGCATGATTTAAAATTAGGAAAAGTGTGCATCAGGGTTATTTCCTTTCACATACTTATTTAATCTGTATGCTGAGCCAATATTCCGAGAAGCTGAACTATATGAAGAATAAGGCATCAGGATTGGAGAATGACTCATAAACAACCTGTGATATGCAGACGACACTACCTTCCTTGCTGAAAGTGAAGAGGACTTCACGTACTTGCTGATGAAGATCAAAGACTACAGCCTTCAGTATGGATTACATCTCTGCATAAAGAAAACAAAAATTGTTACAAATGGACCAATAAGCACCATCATGATAAACCAAGAAAAGATTGAAATTGTCAAGAATTTCATTTTACTTGGATCCACAATCAATGCCCAGGGAAGCAGCAGTCAAGAAATCAAATGACGTATTGCATTGGGCAGATGTGCTGCAAAAGATCTCTTTAGTGTTAAAAAGCAAAGATGTCACTTTGAGGACTAAGGTGTGCCTGACCCAAGCCATGGTATTTTCAATTGTCTCATATGCATGCAAAAGCTGGACAATGAATAAGGAAGACTGAAGAAGAATTGACACCTTTAAATTATGGTGTTGGCAAAGAATATTCAATATACGATGGACTGCCAGAAGAACAAACAAATCTGTCTTGGAAGAAGTACAACGAGAATGCTCCTTGAAGCAAGGACGGTGGGGCTTCGTCTCACATACTTTGGATAAGTTTTATCAGGAGGAACCAGTCGCTGGAAAAGGACATCATGTTTGGTAAAGTAGAGGGTCAGCAATGAGATAGGCTGACACTGTGGCTGCAACAATGGGCTCAACCATAACGACAATTGTGAGGATGGCACAGGACCAGGCAGTGTTTTATTCTGTTGCACATAGGGTTGCTATGAGTTGCAACTGACTGGACGGCATCTAACAACAAGTCCCTCTACTCAATTGCCTCTATGTTTCTGGGTGGAGTTTTTAAGTAAAATTTGAAGACAGTTGAGCAGCAAATATCCTGTCCTTTTTTCCCTTGTATTCTTTTGATGTATTCAGTAGTTTCTTTATTCCAAAATTGTGTCCAGAGAAATCCCAATACACCCAAAGGTATTCACATTCCACTCTACAAAAAAGTAAATAAAATAAACAAAGCAGTACGTGTTATCCAAAAAGAAAAAACGAACTATTTTCCTCTGTTTATGTAAAAATGTTTTGTAGATCTTGTAGCTACAACTGCTAGCATTTGGATGAATTGATTAGAATCTAGGGTAATAATGTATGCTCAAGGGTGAGCAAACATATTTTGACTATTGACAAAAGGAGAGGTAATCACAAAAATAATGCCAATTGTGTTTGCATAGTGATATAGTGGGAGCGGGTTAAGCTGAGAACACTGCTGATTACTATGGCACTGGCCACCTGCTACAAAGCTCACTCTCCATTATACAGCTTAAAGACCAGCAGCAACAATCTATTTTCTGTAGTCACCACTTAATGTTCCTAAGACACCTCAAAGAATTACATCGCTCATTTTGGAGGAAAGGGGCCTAATTATAGAGAAACAAGAAGGCATGAACAGAGAAAAACAGGTGTTTATAATGCAAATAAAGAGCAATTAAAAATATTTTTTAAGAACTTGCATAGTTAAAAATTTATCCATACTATAATTCCAATATGCACAGAAACCAAAACAAAACCAAACCCAGCGCTGTCGAGTCGATTCTGACTCATGGCGACCCTATAGGACAGAGTAGAACTGTACTATAGAGTTTCCAAGGAGCGCCTGGAGGATTCAAACTGCCGACCCTTTCGTTAACAGCCATAGCACTTAACCACTACGCCACCAGGGTTTCCAATGCACAGAAAGCACGGTTATTTTCTATGATGGATCTCATTTTCCTTGTAAGCTCCCACCTTGCTCCACAGTGGGAGGGGGAATAAAACCAACTTTAAACTTGCCAATTCAAGGTAACACCCTCTTTCAGTTTAAATAGTCACTTTTGAGTAATAAATTTTCTTTTGGGGTGGTTAAAATGTTTCACATTTCCCTGCTCTTCCCCTTGTTCCTCTTTAAAATAGCGTCTGCCTGTAGAGAAGAATTTGTGACCTCATGGTGGCTAGGAGAGGATGGGCCACAAATCCGTGTGGGGTCTCAGGATGCTCACCTGTCTCTGTGGCAGAGTGGCATCTCTATGGACTGGTGGCCATGGAGGGCCCCAATGAGGTATGGCAACTCTTACCTGGCCTTTTGGGCAGTATGCCGGCATCCTCACTGAAGTCTGTGGTTTTAGCCATTTGCTCTGCGTGCTGCAACCTCTTTGTTTCTACTAGAACCTTCTGCTTTTCTGTGTTCCTTCATCAGGATCCCCTGCAGGCCACACAGCTAGCAGGGAGCCAGGACCGCTGCGTCAGGCTCGTCAATCTTCCCACTTCTGTCTGTCACTGCTGAACAGTCATAATACTGGATGTGGCACCAAGCCAAATGGAAGCAGGGCATGAGCCCTTTTATTTTCTCCTCATGCTATCTATCTTCCTTCTTCAGAAAGTTGCCCTGGAGAAGGGTGCTCAAGACACAAGCGTCTAACTGTTCTTTCTTCCTTCAGTGCCACCCTCCACCTGGAACAGAAAGGAAAGTTACCACCAGTCGTATTGGATTAGGGCCCACCCTAGTCCAGTGTGAACTCACCTTGACTGATTATGAGTTGTATATGAGATATCTGCTGATGGTGTATTGTAGTTTGTTTGCTTGAAGTCTTTTTTATCCTGATTCTTTTAAGATTTTCTCTTTCCTTTGGGTTGCGTTTCACTTTGTTTAGGTGTGTATGATTTTTAACTTTTCCTGTCTTGGGTTCAGTGATTGTTTAGTCAAACATTGCTTCTTTCAAAGGTTTACACACAAAAAGAAACAATCTTTGATGGTTACAAGGGAATGGAGAGATGGGGATGGAAAAACACTAAATAGACAGTAGATAAGTGGTAACTTTGGTGAAGGGTAAGACAGTACACAATACTGGGGAAGCCAGCACAACTTGTATAAGGCAAGGTTATAGAAGCTCCATAGACACATCTAAACTCCCTGAAGGACCAAATTGCTGGGCTGAGGGCTGTGGGGACCATGGTCTCGGGGAACATCTAGCTCAATTGGCATAACATAGTTTATAAAGAAAATGTTCTACATTCTACCTTGGCAAATAGTGTCTGGGGTCTTAAAAGCCTGTAAGAGGCTATCTAGGATACTCCACTGGTCTTACCCCTTTTGGAGCAAGGAATAACAAAGAAAACTAAAGGCACAAGGGAAAGATTAGTCCAAAGGGCTAAGGGACCACATCTACCACGGCCTCCACCAGACTGAGTCCAGTACAACTAGATGGCGCCTGGCTACTACCACTGACCACTCTGACAGGGATCACAATAGAGGGCCCCAGACAGAGCTGGAGAAAAATGTAGAACAAAATTCTAACTCAAAAAGAAAGACCAGATTTGCTGCCCCGACAGAGACTAGAGAAAACCTGAGAGTATGGCCTCTGGACACCATGTCAGCTCAGTAATGAAGTCACACCTGAGGTTCACCCTTCAGCCAAAGACTGGACAGGCCAATAAAACAAAGTGAGACTAAAGGGGCACACTAGCCCAGAGGCAAGGACTAGAAGGCAGGAGAGGACAGGAAAGCTGGTAATATGGAACTCAAGGCTGAGAAGGGAGAGTGTTGACATGTCGTGGGGTTGTTAATCAATGTCATAAAACAATACCTGTACTGTTTAATGAGAAACTAGTTTGTTCTGTAAACCTTCATCTAAAGTGAAAAAAAAACTTAAAAAAACATTGCTTCTTTCTCATTCTCTCTTATCACTCTGGAACTCATTTTAGACATATATTGGGCCTTCTGGTTCTATCCTCCATACCCTTTCATATTTTCCATCTCTTCACGGTTATGTGCTGCATTGTGGGTGATTTCCTCAGCTCTATCTTCTATTCATTATTTTCCTCATCAGTTGTTTAAACTGTCCATTGAGTTTTTAATCTCGTTGAATAGGTTTTTTGTTTTTAAAAGTTTATTCTTTTTCAAATTTGTCTGTTTGTTTTTGTAGTGTTCTCGTTTCATCATAGTTTCTATTGTTTTATCTTTTTAA
The DNA here is from genome assembly GCF_030014295.1 of Loxodonta africana. Lineage (NCBI taxonomy): Eukaryota > Metazoa > Chordata > Mammalia > Proboscidea > Elephantidae > Loxodonta > Loxodonta africana. Next base: position 48,627,823 of record NC_087359.1, read on the forward strand.
TAATTAAAACACATATTTTATAGTCTCTTTCAGGTTTTCCTGTTATTTCTAATTCTTAAAACCAGACCCAGTTGCCAAGTTGATACTGTCTCATAGCTACCCCATGTCTGCCAGAGTAGAACTGTGCCCCATAGGGTTTTCAATGCCTGGGTTTTCACATCACCAGGCCTTTCTTCCAAGGCACCTCCGGATAGACTCAAGTCTCCAACCTTTCAGCTATACCACCTAAGAACTCCTTCTAATTTTTAGGATGCAGTTTTCCTCTCTGTTGGATTTCCTGATCTCCCTCATGATGGTTCATCATGTAACAACTTGGCAGTTTCTTATACACTTACCATTCAACTCAATAATTCCACTCCTAGGTAGTTAAAAAAAAAAAAATTTACCCAAGAGAAATTCAAACTTATGGTCATTCAAAAACCTGTATGTGACACAGAAAACCCTAAGGAATTCTCAACAAAACTACTGAAACTAACAAGAGGAGTTCAGCAGAGTCTCAGGATACAAGATGAACATACAAAAATCTGTTGGATTCCTCTACACCAAAAAAAAACAACACTGAAGGGGAAATCACCAAATCAACACCATTTACAGTAGCCCCCAAGAAGATAAAATACTTAGGAATAAATCTTACCAGAGATGTAAAAGATTTATACAAACCAAACTACAATACACTTTTGCAAGAAACCAAAAGAGACCTACATAAGTGGAAAAACATACCTTGCTCACGGATAGGAAGACTTAACATTATAAAAATGTCTATTCAACCAAAAGCGATCTATACATTTAATGCAATTCCAATCTAAATTCCAATGATATTCTTTAATGAGATGGAGAAAGAAATCACCAACTTCATATGTAAGGGAAAGTGGCCCTGGATAAGTAAAGCATTACTGAAAAAGAAGAACAAAGTGGGAGGCCTTACTCTACCTGATTTTAGAGCCTATTATACTGCCACAGTAGTCAAAACAGCCTGGTGCTGGTACAACAACAGATACATAGACCAATGGAACAGAATTGAGAGTCCAGACATAAATCCATCCACATATGAGCAGCTGATATTTGACAAAGGCCCCAAAACAGTTAAATGGGGAAAAGATAGTCTTTTTAACAAATGATGCTGGCATAACTGGATATCCACCTGCAAAAAAATGAAACAAGACCCATACCTCACACCATGCACAAAAACGAGCTCCAAATGGATCAAAGATCTAAATATAAAATCTAAAATGATAAAGGTCATGGAAGAAAAAACAGGGACAGTGTTAGGAGCCCTAATACATGGCACAATCAGTATACAAATCATCACTAACAATCCAGAAGAAAAACTAGATAACTGGGAGCTCCTAAAAATCAAACACCTATGCTCATCCAAAGACTTCACCAAAAGAGTAAAAAGACTACCTACAGACTGGGAAAAAGTTTTTAGCTATGATATTTCTGATCAGCGCCTGATTTCTAAAATCTGCATGATACTGCAAAAACTCAACTGCAAAAAGACAAATAACCCAATTAAAAAATGGGCAAAAGATCTGAACAGACACTTCCCTAAAGAAGACATTCAGGTAGCTAACAGATACATGAGAAAATGCTCATGATCATTAGCCATTAAAAAAAACACTAGAGAAATGCAAATCAAAACCACAACAAGGCTGGCATTAATTCAAAAAACACAAAATAATAAATGTTGGAGAGACTGTGGAGAGATTGTAACACTTATACACTGCTGGTGGGAATGTCAAATGGTACAACCACTTTGGAAATTGATTTGGCGCTTCCTTAAAAAGCTAGAAATAGAACTACCATATGATCCACCAATCCCACTCCTTGGAATATATCCTAGAGAAATAAGAGCCTTTACACGAACAGATACATGCACACCCATATTTATTGCAGCACTGTTTACAATAGCAAAAAGATGGAAGCAACCAAGGTGCCCATCAACAGATGAATGGATAAATAAATTATGGTACATTCACACAATGGAATACTACGCATCGATAAACAACAGTGATGAACCAGTGAAACATTTCATAAGATGGAGGAACCTGGAAGGCATTATGCTGAGTGAAATTAGTCAGTTGCAAAAGGTCAAATATTGTATAAGACCACTATTATAAGAACTGGAGAAATAGTTTAAACTGAGAAGAAAACACTCTTTTGTGGTTACGGGGAGGGGGAGGGAGGGAGGATGGGAGAGGCGTATTCAATAATTAGAAAGTAGATAAGAACTACTTCAGGTGAAAGGAAAGACAACACACAATACAGGGGAGGTCAGCACAACTGGACCAAACCAAAAGCAAAGAAGTTTCCTGAATAAACTGAATGCTTCGAAGGCCAGCATAGCAGGGGAAGGGGTCTGGGGACCATGGTTTCAGGGGACATCTAAGTCAACTGGCAAAATAAAATCTATTAAGAAAACATTCTGCATCCCACTTTGAAGAGCAGCATCTGGGGTCTTAAATGCTGGCAAGTAGCCATCTAAGATGCACCAATGAGTCTCAACCCACTAGATCAAAGGAGAATGAAGAACACCAAGGACACAAGGTAATTACGAGCCCAAGAGACATGAACCAGAGACTACATCATCCTGAGACCAGAAGAACTAGATAGTGCCCGGCTACAACCGATGACTGCCCTGACAGGGAACACAACAGACAACCCGTGAGGGAGCAGGAGAGCAGTGGGATGCAGACCCCAAATTCTCATAAAAAGACCAGACTTAATGGTCTGAGTGAGACTAGGACCCCGGTGGTCACGGCCCCCAGACCTACTGTTGGCCCAGGACAGGAAGCATTCCTGAAGCCAACTCTTCAGACATGGATTGGACTGGACAATGGGTTGGAGAGGGATGCTGGTGAGGAGTGAGCTTCTTGGATCAGGGGGACACTTGAGACTATGTTGGCATCTCCTGCCTGGAGGGGAGATGAGAGGGCAGAGGGGGTTAGAAGCTGGAGAAATGGACACGAAAAGAGAGAGTGGAGGGAGAGAGCAGGCTGTCTCATTAGGGGGAGAGTAATTGGGAGTATGTAGAAAGGTATATATGGGTTTTAGTGTGAGAGACTGACTTGATTTGTAAACTTTCACTTAAAGCACAATAAAAATTATTAAAAAAAAAACCTGTATGTGAATGTTTATAGCGGCTTTATTCATCATCTGAATAAAAATTATGAATAAAAAATCTGAAACAACCTAAAAATGTCTCTTAATTGATGATAAATTGTGGTACATCCATACAATGGAATACTACTTAGTAATAAAAAGGATTAAACTATTGATACACAGTACACCATGAGCAGATCTCAAAGTAATTAAGCTGAATTAAAGAAGCCAGGCCAAAAAAGAATACATACCCTAGAATTCCACTTGTATTACATTTTGGAAGACGTAAAACTATATGTACAGAAAACAAATCAGGGGTTGTCAGGACCTGTAGTTGAAGGAAGGGACTGACCACAAAAGGGCTTAAGGAAATTTGTTGGAGTGATAAAACTGTTTTATATCTTGATTATACTGGTAGTTACACACCACATGTACTTGTCAAAATTTATCAAACTCATATAATTATACAATAAAAAAAATGAGTTCTACCACTTGGAAATTATGCCTCAATAAACCTAACTCCAAAAAACTTTCAAATAATACTTACCACAAATTTTAACGGTAATACTTAAAAGTATCAGCTTTTTTCTTTGTCAACATTTTTTCCTATAAAAAAATTATATCATAACCAAGAAATCAATGAGAGCAATACAAATTAAAATAAGTACTTGCAATGCAAAATCTGTATACCTTAAAATAATACTGGTTATACATTTAAATGACTACTTATGTTGGTAATTTAATCTTTTTCATTTTATGAGTTAAATGTCGATGAAAGTTTATTTTTCAGAGAAATAGTGCTGTTTCATGTTTCTTTCAAATAATTTTGATGCTGAAGTTTCTCACATAAACCCAGCTTGCCACCTTCAGGCAACGGAAAGATTTACAGAGACCATCACTAGAGAATGACCACTAATTCTGCAGATTTTTCAATAATCCATCATTAAGAGTATCTTGAGCACTCAGTTAGCGCCTTTGTGAGGTGCCCTTTATCCAGAATGTCTTTTCCTATCACTTGTCAGAATCTTCCCAACTTTCAAAGCTCAGTTCAAATGTCACTAACTCCAAGAAGCCATCCCCAATCACTGTAGCTAGACTTTTCTCCTCTAAATATTTTATCTCCCTGGCTACATGCAGGAGCCCTGGTGGCACAGTGGTAAAGAGTCTGCTGCTGACCAAACGGTTGGCTGTTCGAATCCATCAGCTGCTCCTTGGAAACCCTATAGGGCAGGTCTACTTTGTCCTATATGGTTGCTATTAGCTGGAATCGACTTGACAGCAACAGGTTTGGTCAGGTTTGGTTTTGACTACAGGCAATCTTATTGAAGGTAATGGTCATGTCTTACGCATATTTTTATGACCCTGCATGGCTATTAGAAGGATTCTTGGTGCTGTAACAGTTAAGAGTTCAGCTGCTAATTGAAAGGTTAGTAGTTTGAACCTACCCAGAGGCTTCATGGGAGAAAGACCTAGTGATCTGCTCACAGCCTGGAAAACCCTATGGGGCAGTTCTACTCTGTCACACAGGGTCACTATGAGGCAGAACTGACTCAATGGCAACTAACTAACAAAAACAATATTGCTATTAAAAGAGTACATTTACAAATGAAAACCACAATGAGATACCATTTCTTTCCCACTAGAATGGCTAGGAGCCCCAGTGGAACAGTGGTTAAGAGCTATGGCTGCCAATCAAAAGATCAGCAGTTCAAATCCACCAGCTGCTCCTTGGAAACCCTATGGGACAGTTCTACTCTGTCCTATAGAGTTGCTATGAGTCAGAATCTACTTGACAGCTGTCTTAGTTATATAGTGCTACTATAACAGAAATAACAGATGTGGATAGTTTTAAGAAAGAGAGGTTTATTTTTTCACGGTAAAGTAGCCTAAAAGTCCAAATTCAGGACGTCAGCACCAGGGGAAAGCTTGCTTTCTCTGTTGGCCTTCTCATTAATCTTCCCCTAGACTAGGAGCTTCTCTGCACAGGGACCCCGGGTCCAAAGGACGTGTTCTGCTCCCAGCACTGCTTTCTTGGTGGTATGAGGTCCCCAACTCTCTGCTTGCTTCCCTTTCATCTCTTGAGATAAAAGGTGGTGTAGGCCACACCCCCAGAAAACTCCCTTTACATTGGATCAGGGATGTAACCTGGTAAGGGTGTTACAATCCCACCCTAATCCTCTTTAACATAAAATTACAATCACAAAATGGAGGACAACACAGAATACTGGGACTCATGGCGTAAGCAAATTCATACACACATTTTTGGGGGGACATATTTCAATCCATGACGATGGCAGTGGGTATTTTTTTAGAATGGCTAAGATTAAAAAACAGAAAATAACAAGTGTTGGACGGGATGTGGAGAAATTGGAACCCTCACCCATTGCTGGTGGGAATGTAAAGTGGTATGTCCATTGCGGAAAACAGTCCGAAGATTCCCCCCCCAAAACTAGAGGTAGTCCTGCTATATGACCCAGCAATTCCACTCCTAGGGAGTGGACCTAACAGAAGTGGATCTAATAGAAGTGACACCTATGCTCACTGAGTGGACCTAATAGAGTGGATCTAATAGAAGTGACACCTATGCTCACTGCAGCACTAATCACAATAGCAAAAAGTTGGAAGCAACCTAAGTGACCATTAATGGATGAATGGATAAGTAAAATGTGATAGACACATACAATGGAATACTAAGCAATATGAATTCCTAAAACATCTTACAATGGGGATGAGTTTGGAGAACATTATGGTGAGAAAAATAAGTCAAGCACAAAAAAAATATTGCATGGTCTCACTTCTATGAAATGACAAGAACGGTTAAATATACCGAAACTAATGTCCGTTAGTTGTTATCAGGGTTCGAGTGGGGAGAGGAGGATTCATTCTCTAGATAGTAGACACTTGCTATCTTTGGTGATGGGAAAGGTAACACTGAATGAGGACGAAGTGTGCACAGCTTGAAGAAGGCACACAATGTCACTGAAGTGTACACAAGAAAAAAAGACCTTTAGGTAATTGCTATGGCATATACAATTTTGCAACAACAGCAACAACAACCAAATAATACATGTGCAGGTATATATGTATGTGTGTAGGCATATATGTATACAGGTATGTATATATTAGCATACATACAGATATATAGGTGTATGCATATGTGTATATATATACACATACATACATATGTATACACACACACATATTATATATATAACAAAGCCGAGGAGGCACAGTCACAGATACTTCTTAGACACAACCAAATACCTCACAGGATTGGTTTTCTGGGTTTGAAGGTTTAAGACAACTCATGGGATAACTCAGTCAATTGGCATAATATAGTTCATAGAGCTCATGTTCTACATCCTAGTGTGGTGAGTAGTGTCCGGGGTCTTAAAAGCTTGCAAGCACCATGTAGGATACAACTATTGGTCTCTGCTTGTCTGGAGCAAAAGAGAAAGAAGGAAATCAAAGACTCACAGAAGAAACTAGTCTACAAGACTAATAGTCTACACAAACCATGGCTTCATCTACCCTGACCCCAGAACTAGACGGTGCCTGGCTACCGCTATGGACCATTCTTATCAGGGCCACAATAGATGGACCCTGATAGAATGGGAAAAAAACGTGGAAAAGAACCTTAAATTCTTAAAGCTCCAGATTTACTGGACTGGTTGAGACTGTAGGGCTCCCTAAGACTATCGCCCTGAAACCCTCTTTAACCGAACAGACACTAGTCCCTGAGGTTACCTTCTAGCTATTTAACATATTAATTCACAAAATAAAGAGTATCACCTGTGAGTACTGTCCTCCTTAAAAAAAAATCATCTATATGAGACCAAAGAGTCAACAATTACTTTAAAGCAAGGGTGAGAAGGTAAGGGGGCAGGGAAACTAGATTAACAGGAAATGGTACAACCAAAAAGGAAATACGGAAAATGTTCATGCTTTGTGAAGAATGTAACCAATGTCATTGAACAATTTGTGTAGAAATTGTTGAATGGGAACCTAAACTGCTGTGTAAATCTTCACTGAAAATACAATAAAAAATATATACATTTTTTAAAAAAGACCGCATACAACAGAGAACCCCTGAGGGAGAAGGAGATCAGTGAGATGCAGACCCCAAATTCTCATAAAAAGACCAGACTTAATGGTCTGACTGAGACTAGAAGAATCATGGCGGTCATGGTCCCCAAACCTTCTGCTGGCCCAGGATAGGAACCATTCCCGAAGACAACTCATCAGATATGGAAGGGACTGGACAATGGGTAGGAGAGAGATGATGATGAAGAGTGAGCTACTTGTATCAGGTGGACACTTGAGACTGTGTTGGCATCTCCTGTCTGGACGGGAGATAGGAGGGTAGAGAGGGTTAGAAACTGGCAAAATTGTCACGAAAGGAGAGACTGGAAGGGCTGACTCATTAGGGGGAGAGTAAGTGGGAGTAAGGAGTAAGGTGTATATAAGCTTATATGTGACAGACTGACTTGATTTGTAAACGTTCACTTAAAGCTCAATAAAAATTATTAAAAAAAAAACAAGGCAAAAAAAAAGAGTGCATAAATGTTAGAATAATAAATTTCATTCAATAATAAATTTATTCAATGAATAAACTAGAATTTAATCCCCAAATTTATGCAAAATTATGCATATGTGCACATATGCATTATAAAGCATCAATTTTCATTGACAATGACTAGAAACGTTTCAATCTCTATTAATCTCCAGCTAAATAATATCACTGATGATTGATTTAATGACTGCTTGGTGACTAGACCTGTGATACTCACTCAAATCTTAATATCTGGACACCTGAAACATAATATTAAAAAAAAGGGTGATGATGATGTCTTTACTGTTGGACTGAAAGTGGATACTCCTCTAAATTATATGGTATATCCATGAAAGTATTTTCTTCCAAACCCCCAAATTACCTAACATCTTACAGGCATGTTAACAGAATATTAACCTCACTCATAGGAAAATCCCCAGTTGTTTCTGTCTAGTTTCACAAGGTTTAGGGAGTGGGGTTCATTTTCATGTTTTTATTCCCTCTAGAATGTACAAGCACCCTTCCCTCTCTTTTGAGGCCTACCTGTATCCAGAACCGTTAAATGACATATTGGTCATATACTTTTGTTTTTGCTTAATTTTTTTTAGGGGGGAGGGATGAACCATATTTGAGGGCAACTGATCTCCCTGAAACTTTTCCATAAGACTTTCTAACAAAAGATCCTCCTTCTCCTGCCCACTTTGAGGACTCTTTATCCCTTTACTCACAATCCTTCCTTCCTTTCTTATTCCTTTCTCCCTTGGCCCAGTCTTACCTGTCCAGAGAGAAGATGTAACCAGTTTTTCAAACATTCACAGGAGGCTTTGGGTTGGCACTTAGGTCAGCAGTATCCTTGGATCTATTTCTGTTTTGGTGATTGATGGAGAGGAAGAAGGCCCTTGGTTTACCAGTGAGATAGAAAAAGGGGAAGGAAATACAGAGAAAAGATTAGACCCTTATTTTGGGATACAAACCTTCCACAAATGCACTATTATAACACCTGCCTTGGGTAAAATTTGGCAGTCTCCCCTCCAGTCCTACATCCTTTCTCAAAAGGTCAACTTGCTATTTCTCTTATCAGTTTCTCTGTGTTTCAGCTCTCCTATTTTTTTTTTAATACACTTCTACTTAAAAAAAAAAAAAACAAATCCATTGCCTTTGAGTTGATTCCGACTAATTGCTCTCCAATAATTTCACTGACCAAGTCTTCTTTTAAATATCATATATACACCGTAGCAATGGCATTTTTTCTAGTTATTCTTTTATCTCCCTTTCATTTAGCTTAGCTGATTTTAAACAGATATCTCTTAGTGCATTAAGTACACTTTCTATGTGCTCTCTAATTCTCTTCTCACCCACTTGCAATCTGCCATCTATCTGCTCCTTTTTACCCAAACAACTGTTGATCAAAACCATGACTTAAAAAATCCACGTGCTTTGATGCCATGGCTCTTTCTGTGACTTCCTGTTACTATTCGGTTTCTACGTATCACCTTGTGTAGTGTTCTTTAACTTTCTGGTCACTGTTGCATTAATATCTTTGATAATTTTCCTTTCTGCTCCAGTTACTCCTTTTAACCATTGTAACAGTACCCTCTACTTTTCTTCCTTTCCTGAAGATGGCTTAAAATTTCTATTTAATTTTTTAAATCTTTAATATCGAGCCTCCTTCCTTTTTTTTTTGATGCTCATAAACAGATTGCTTAGATTCAAGAACATTTGAAAGACTGCTTGTGAAACAATAGCAGCAGGATGCAATTCAACTTTTCACACTTCTTTAAATATCATTTCTTTCAGTTTTTCCTTGTGACCCAGAGATAATGGGAAATAGATTCAATGTTGTTGGGGACACTGACTTCTCTTCCCAGATGCAACTTATGTATTTTCTATTTTTACTCTCTATTTGTGTCTTGTTTGCCCTCGTGATTTGAAAGCTCATTGGGCAAGAAATAATTGTTGATCTTTTAATTTCAAATAGCCTGAGCACATGCTTATTAGCAGTAACATGTTTTAAATGTCCGTGGTTTCAAAATGAAAAAATATTAAACATTTGAATTTTTCACTTTTAATTTTCCTCAGGTTTTATTCTTGGATACTTTTATTAGGTGGTTCCAATGCAAGAATGGAGTCAGTCCTATAATGGTTAATTTACAAACATTGGATGAAAATACAGTATTTAGGTACCATGATCTAGATAATCCTATTTCCTGTTACAGTGTAGTGGTTATGAGCGTAGCTTTGAATCCTGGCCCTGTTACCTCCTTGTTTTGTCACCTCGGATAACTTTCTGAGCCTTGATTCTCATCTGTGAAAATTAGGGATAATATCTTACCTTTCAGGGGTTTTGTGAAGAATAAATGAAATAATTTATATTAAATGCTTGACTGCTAGGTGCTCAATGAATGGTAACTATCATTGGGTTACGAGCCCTGGTGGAGCAGTGCTCGGCGGCTAAGTGAAAGGTTGGCAGTTCAAAACCACCAGTCGCTCTGCGAGAGAAAGATGTGGCAGTCTGCTTCCATGAAGATTTATGGCCTTGGAAACCCTATGGGGGCAGTTCTACTCTGTCCTACAGGGTCACCATGAGTCAGAATTGACTTGATGGCAATAGGTTTGGTTTTTCTGGGTATCGCTGGTTTTGAAAATTCTGCTCATTTTCTTGGAACATGACTTTATTATGTCACTTATATAGCTGCCTAGTACTGAAATACCAAACTGACTGGTGTCTTACCTTTAATATGTGTTTTTTCTTTTCTTTCTTGATTTCTTTTGGTCTTTATGTTTTGAATTTCCAACAGAATCCAGAAGGTTGGAAGTTGCTCTTGACAAGAGAAACCTGGGCTGTTTTCCTTTACTTTCAGATCTCTTCTTGTAGCACCAGTGTTTTGAGGTACGAAGCCGTTAGAAAGTTGCACCTCATTTGGTGTCATTTGAAATCTATTAAACTTACATTTAAGTTGTTGATGAGTCCCATTTTAAAAGGAGTTAGTATAAGTGCATTTTAAATGAGCACAGAAAAATCTTGCGGTCCCACGACCTTATGGTACATCTTTTGAAGCCCGGTTAGATAGAAGTGTTGGGACCTTTAGTTGATGGTGAAGTGACACCTTTGACTTGTTGTCTTTGGTTATTTCTTACAGGAGGAATGGCTGAAAAGACCAAGATACCATTTTCAGATTGCACTGATTTTATTACAGGTTACATATTTTAAAAAATGGTAGGTTGTATAACAAAAAGACCTGCCGTCCAAAGTATGTTTTCTGAAAAAGTCACCCACCTCTTATTGTAGTGTATTAGTTTAACTTTTCAGTTATTGTGGTTTCCAGGGGATCCACATTCACTAAAAGTGGGCTTAATTTCTCTGGAGATCAATCATTCATCCATCTATCCACTAATCAAATTCAACAAATATTGGGGGCTTACCATGAATCATGGTGCTGGACACTGGGTGAACAGTGGTTTTCCAAAGTTCCTGCCCTCCAGGGGCTTTACTGTCTGGTTCGAGGGGAGGAAGAGTAAACATGGAAAGAAATGAAAGGGCAGGTCCTGGGAAGAAAATGATCAGCAACCTATATTTTGGGCACTACATAACTAGAAGTTTGGTTCTGTAGCTCTTTGCCATGGACAGGTCATTTCAGGATGGGCACGATGAGAATGAGGTGTGGGGAGGGGCACTCTTAGGTTGGTTCCTGTTTCTGGAAAAGGGTCACATTGGCCAAGCGTATGATGGGATAATTGGCTTTAACAATCACTGTGGCTGAGAATACGGGTGTCGCTGCGCTTTCTGCGCGCAAGAGTGCAAACAAAAGGGAGCCTTCGAGGCCTTGGGGGTGTCTTCGCTGCTCCATGCTCCGCGCGCACAGTTGGCCGAAAATCCTCGGGGGTGTGGCTTGGACTGGCGGCCCAGCCTCAGCGGAGGACCGGGAGTGGAAGAGGTTTCCGTCCGCCGCGCGTCGCGTCACGGAGCAGCGCTCCCTCCCCTCTCTTCAAGTCGCACGCGCGGAAGTAAACACCCAACGTCATCAAGAAGCGTCTTCGCCTTTCCCCTCCCATCTTCCCAGATCGGTGGGCGTGCTCACCTCTGCTCTGGGCCAGGTCTATGTCCCGGTTTCCCGCCGTCGCGGGCAGGGCGCCAAGGCGGCAGGAAGAGAGTGAGCGGTCAAGAGACCTCCAGGAAGAGCGGCCCTTGGCTGTTCCCATTGCTGATAGAGGTGCGGTCCGCGGGACGCTACACGAGGCCAGTGGGAGTTACGGCATGGGGGATTTGGGGGATAAAAGTCAGCCTTTAGCTGGTAGAGAAGAGCAGGGAGGAGGACGTAGCGTTCTCCTAGCCCTTCAAGCCAGAGGCGAACTTTGCGTCCAATGAGTACTTTGGCTTAGAGGGGGGCGGTCCCAGACCCAAGTTGGGTGAAAACCCTGATGGGGGGCAAAAAAGTTAACCCCAACGCCTAGAAATGTTGTGTTCTTAAACAGGCTCATAAAGCCTTTGTTCTCTACCCACCCACACCACCCCCCTTCGTCGGGCCGCCAGCCTGCCTTTGGGTACGGTGTGAAGGGAGCCAGTTTCCAGGAGCCAGTTTCCATGGTTACCTAGCACTTGGCCTTCTGGGATATCAGTCACTCTGAACAGGGACCTAACTTGAACCATGAATCAGAGGCAAACATAGGTGGCTTCTAATTCAGCTGAGAATTTTCTGCTGGTTCTCTCCCAGGTTTTGGTCTGTTGTTTTATAAAATTGTGTGGATTTTGTGCTTTTGTGTATGTATATATGTATATATGTTGCATTGTGCGAGACCTGCGTTGTCAAGTAGCTTAAGTCATGCATTAACAAATGTTCAAGTTGTTAGATTTCACCAGAAAAGTTGTTCTGGACTTATAAAGCTCACTTAAGAATTGGGCAGAGATGATTTAAATGAGAAGTGATGGATTGATTCCTTCCATTCTTTAAATTCTATTGTTTTTCTTTTTCCAGTTATGGAAAACTGAGTCAAAGATATTTTTACAGGTCTTTTAATTGCATAATTGTTTTTCTGTTATTACAGAAGAGAAAGGATGCACATCACAGGAAGGAGGAACTACTCCAACTTTTCCTATTCAGAAACAAAGAAAAAAGCTTATTCAGGCTGTGAGGGACAATTCATTCCTTATTGTTACTGGAAATACAGGAAGTGGTAAAACAACTCAACTCCCGAAATATCTATATGAAGCAGGTAATTTTATTCTGGGATAATACTGGTAGTAATTAAAAAAAGAAAATCCTCTTTTTAAAGACTGATAGGACTTACCTACTTTACAAATACCCATGAAAACATCTTTATCTGATTCCATTCATCTGGAAGTAGTATGTGAGAAATAAATATCATGATTTTTGAAAATTAGTTTAGCAGCCAGTACCATCACTACACTTTGGTTCCTGTCCAAATTCTTTTCTTGGCACACCCTCCTTATGTTCTGCCTTGCTTTATGGTCTTATTTCAGATTCAAGAATTAGTTGAGACGGCAAATTTTTCCATTTTTAACTCTGTAATAATCCCAAATAAAATTATAGGTAGGTATTATTTCTTTGCTGTAGAATAAGTTTATCTTGCAGTAGACTATGAACTGTTGGATGTTGAAATGATACTGAAGAGAGAAGGGATACGTTGATGTTCGTTGCTGACATTAGTATTTCTTGGTTTCTTCAGAGCATTATCAGGTAAATATTCCCTGACTCTGTTAGAGCCAAGCAGCTGAACTGCATTTTCCTTCAGTGTGGCAAACCTTTCTATAATAAGATTGTTAAAGAACAAAGATTCACATAAACAAAAAAACCATATAGTTTTAAATTTGTGTTAACTTGCTCTAAGGGATCAAATCTTTAGTTCTGTCGAGATATACTGCTATTTTATATGCCATTAAGAAAGGAAAAATGCCATTAATTTTAAGTTTCAACTCTATTTTAGAAATACTAAGAAGGTAAAAAATGCTGATAGAATCTATGAAAGATGGCATTTTTAAATCAAGTGTTACTTCTGTGGCAAAGGTAAATTTATTTCAGGAGATGTATAGAATTTTATCATTGGGCAGATCTGTTGCAAAAGACCTCTTTAAAGTGTTGAGAAGCAAAGATGTCACTTTGAGGACTAAAGTGCATCTGACCCAAGCCGTGGTGTTTTCAGTAGCCTCCTATGCATGTGAAAGCTGGATGATGAGTAAGGAAGACCGAAGAAGAATTGACGCCTTTGAATTGTGGTTTTGGAGAAGAATATTGAATATACCATGGACTGCCTTGGAAGAAGTACAACCAGAATGCTCCTTAGAAACAAAGATGGGAAGACTACATCTCACATACTTTGGAAATGTTGTCAGGAGGGATCAGTCCCTGGAGAAGGACATCATGCTTGGTCAAGTGGTGGGTCAGCAAAAAAGAGGAAGACCCTCAATTAGATGGATTGACGCAGTGGCTGCAACAGTGGGGTTAAGCATAACAACGATTGTGAGGACAGCGCAGGACCGGGCAGTGTTTCATCCTGTTGTCCATAGGGTAGCTATGAGTTGGAACCCAGAACAACATGGAATTTTATGGATTCCTAGGGATTATAAATTGTTGGCTTATGCTTTAGAGTGGAATTGGAAACAAACCAAAAAACTAAATGTAGTTAACATATATGTATATATGTTTTGAATGGTTATTAATATTTATTTTTATTTCAGAATTAATATTAAATTTTCAAGGTGCAAAGGTAATCAAGTATGTTACTAATTTGCAGGATTTTCTTTTGGAAGCATTTGAGCAGTTTATCTTGATTGACCAAAAATGACTTAGCTCCGAGAAAACAAAAACCAAGTTGCCATCGAGTTGATCAGACTTATCGTGACCCTATAGGACAGAGTAGAACTGCCTCGTAAGGTTTCCAAGGCTGTAGTCTTTATGGAAGCAGATTGCCATATCTTTCTGCTGTGGAGCAGCTGGTGGGGTTAAACTGCTGACCTTTTGGTTAGCAGCTGAGCGTTTAGCCTCTGCACTACCAGGGCTCATCTTAGCTTTGTTAGGAAGAACCAGTTGCTGATGTTACGTCTTTTATCTCTGGTTTCGATAGGGTTTTCACAGCATGGTATGATTGGTGTAACTCAACCACGAAAAGTTGCTGCCATATCTGTTGCTCAGAGGGTTGCTGAAGAAATGAAATGCGCTTTGGGATCGAAAGTAGGATACCAAGTTCGTTTTGATGATTGCAGCTCTAAGGTACACAAATTTTGTTGGTATTCTTTTAAGTACTGTAAGCTTACTGAAGGGGTGGAGAAAGGTTTTAATATAAAAATCTCATATATTTTAAAGAAGCAGCCTTAGACTTAAATTAGTTTTTGTTGCCCGTTGCTAATGCTTTAATTCTGAAGAGTCTAATATTTACCCCAGTGTCTCCCTCCTCAGTTAGGTGATGACAGTTGTTTATTTTTCCTAGAATTCTCTTGTTTTATATTTTTTAGCTGTGAGGATTTTTGACTTGAAGCTAGTGGAAATCTGACAACTTAATGAAGTCAGCAGGCTTTATTGAGCATTTTCTAGTTGTATGGTACTAATGAGTTTAAAATCGTTTTCTTTTTAATAGTTAATAATTACAATTTATATTTCATCAGGATTTCTAAATCCCATACCAGATACAAAGTAATCCGTGATTTACTTATGGTTCCTAATAGGAATGGCTATCAAATGTGACACAGAGTACCTCTCCCCAAAATAATATCTTGGCCTCCCTAGTGGTCACTGCTGGGGATTTTTCCTTCTCTCTTTTCTTCCCTTCCTGGTTCCTCTAGTCTTTGGACCTTTTTCTCTCCTTGGTCTAACGGTAGTCTAGTGATATTATTTTTTTATGGGAGAATGAGTAGGGGAAAGGAGAGAGGGAGAGGAAAGTTTCCCATTTTCTCTGTCTTTAGCTCTGTTTCTCTTTCCTCCTGAATTCTCTGAAATAGTGGCTGAGACAAAGAGGATGAGTCCTATTTTATTGTCGCTGCCCACAGCTTGCACACCTGAGGCCATTGCTTTACCTTACCACTTTGCATTGACTTCATCGTATTTCCTTATTACCTCATCTTATTGTTTTATCCCAGAACACCCACCTTAGTTCCTCATCCTCGTCTCTGTCTAGATCACACTTTTCATAATTTATCATCCTTGTTGGACTTTTTAATATTCTCTTTAATTTAGTCAGGTTAGTTGGATCACTTCCATGTCTGTGCATTTTGGGGAAAAATTTAGTTGGGGGAAGTAATGAAATTCTGTGATACTATAACTTGGTGTATTCTGCTGTCTGCACTTTAGGAAACAGCAATCAAATACATGACTGATGGATGTTTACTGAAACATATTCTGGGAGATCCAAATCTTACCAAATTCAGTGTCATTATTTTAGATGAAGCCCATGAGAGAACTCTAACTACAGTGAGTAATACATTGATTTTTTTATTAGCAAGTAAATAGTTTACTTCTTTGGGGCAGCTTTTTACTGTATAGAGAATTGCTTTCTCTTACTTAAATTTTAATCTATTGAAATAGAAATTATTTGGTTAGAATAGCAATATTTTTAAAATAACTCAGCAGTTACATTTGTGACTTACTAGAAGTTTGCTTTTCTTTCAGGACATCTTATTTGGTTTATTGAAGAAGCTATTTCAGGAGAAGTCTCCTAACAGAAAGGAGCACTTAAAAGTGGTGGTGATGTCAGCAACTATGGAGTTAGCCAAGCTCTCTGCATTCTTTGGAAATTGTCCAATATTTGATATACCTGGAAGACTTTATCCTGTCAGAGAGAAATTCTGCAATTTGATTGGACCACGAGACAGAGAAAATACTGCATATATTCAAGCGGTATTACTTGGCATACTTTTACTGACTTTTTAAAATCTGTGATTTTAGTTAATTGAGTAGTTTGGTAATTCATTTGTTCCTGTTACTATTGTAACGACAACCCTAATGGGTCCTAGAAATTTTGAGAACGCGAATTTAATTTTTCTGTGGAGCCAGGGGATGTAGTGGTGGGGGAGCGACTGTATTTCCATTAGCATATTATGCCTGTGTTTCTTGCTTTAGATCGTGAAAGTGACCATGGATATCCATTTGAATGAAATGGCTGGAGACATCTTGGTTTTTCTGACTGGTGAGCATTCAATGTCAGGTTTAAAAACGTTTGCTATTTTTGAGAACAGAATGGGGCAATGGGATAGAGTGCTACCTCCATGTTGGAAATCTGGGCTGTCCTCAACTGTTGCCTTACCTTTTTTTGTTTATCTGAACAGTTTTAGATATAAGATACATAAGATAATTTTGCATAAAAATATCAGAATATTTCTGATATATAAATATTTACGTGTATAAGATTATGTGTAAAACACATTGAGCTTATATTCAATGGCGAATGATTGTTATTTTTATTGGTCTTTTTTTTTACTGTACAAATTATTGTTGGTCTAAACAGTCTAAACAGACTAAATAGTCCTGGGTCTGAATGATTAATTCCGTTATTTCAAAAGACATTCCACCAGCTCCTTTTCTTCTTTGAGGGGTGGGATAGTGCTGTGTGATAGCAGTACATAAGGTGTGGAATCCATGGATCACAGATAAGCCTTTGGCAGTTTTTTGTAGGTCAAAAATAGAACAGTTAAATCTCAGACTGGTGTGACTCTTCAAGCAGCAGCATCCTACTAACAGGAATAAATCATTTCATCACTCACCTCCTACTCTGCCATGTACTGTCAGAAGTGAAGCATTGTAACAATCTCTTTGCCTTTTTGAGGTTATTTAACTCTTTTGATTATATCCAAAGAAATATCTCTTGGACTACCGTTCCCTGTATGAACAATGAACTTTACTGAGTTTTCCATAAATACTGTGTTAACAAGATGAAAGGGTTGAAGGTTGTAAACATTTTTTATTCCTTTAGAGATTTCAATTCCTTGGAAACTGATGTTTTTTCTGTCTTGAATTTTGTTGTTGAAATTTGGCACGTGTATGGTAAAACTTTTTTGTGTTATCTCCTTTAGAGCAAATGAAAGATTTAAAATAGCTATTATGCAGAACTAATTTTAATCTAGAAGATTTTTTTTTCATTCTTAATTTTGCTGTTTAATTTCTGAAGGTATTTTTTTTCCCCCATTTCAGGCCAGTTTGAAATCGAGAAAAGTTGTGAGCTACTCTTCCAGATGGCAGAGTCTGTGGATTATGATTATGATGTTCAAGATACCACTCTAGATGGGTTGCTTATATTGCCATGTTATGGATCTATGACAACAGGTAATTCCTCATTAGAATAGAAAATTTGACTGATTTAAAAAAAAAACTTTTTATTGGATAATCATATATATATAGAGAGAGAGAGGTGTACAGATCGTAACTCTTTAGGTCAGTGGATTTTACAAACTGAACTCATCTTCGTAACCAGCACCCAGACCATGAAACACAACATTAACAGGACCAGCACCCCATAACAGAAGTCTTTTCACATTTGTTCATTTTTTCAAGACCCTTTGATATACCTGTAGTATTGTTAAGAGTGGGCTCTGTTCTTTCCCAGCAGAGCAGAAATATCAGAGATAAATCCTGAAATGAGGATTAAATTTCCTGTTACTAATACCATAAGTCAAACCTGATTTGCCACAGCACAGAATTTCTAAAAATCATGTATATCCAGGTATATCTAAGACTGAGCATAGTGGATAGTTTTCCTTTTAAGCAGCCATGCATTAGCCTGCTTTTGAGTAATGATCCTATTCTTTTGTGAATTCAGAGAGCAAGTGCAAATTCTTACTGTTCTTAAATTTGATCATAATTAGTATTGTTGAATGAGGTGTGGAATTTTTTTATAAAATTATTTTTTTTTAATGGAATTTGACCTGTAAAACTGAAGGGAAGCTGACCTCAGCCTCGTATTTGTAGTTTTGGGGATTGGCAGTTAGATGTTTTTGTATTGTATGTGTATTTTGATTTTTGTTGAGCAGATAATTGCTCTCATCCTTATATTAACAAAAAAAGTTTGGGAATATATGTGTTGGTAAATAACCATAGACCGTGTCCTATTTTGGAGATACCTTTTGTGACACTCAGCCCTTACTCTCAGTATTGTAAGCACAGATCTCTATTTTTACATCTTCAAAGGAATTCTTAAGGTCATTTTTTTAGGTTTCCGTTGTTTTCTGGAGACTTGCTCCACTGACTCTTATAATTTACTTTGCAACTGGTAAGATAGTTCAGAATCCGTTATGGTTGTTTTGTTACTAACCACAGTATAGTTTCTTCTACATAAAGTAAGTAATTTTCATTCTTCATGCTGACACATCGCAAATGTGTTCTGTATCTGCCGTTGCCTTGTTTAACTCCATGAAATCTGATTTTTATACTGTCAATGGTTGTTGGTGACCTCTTACTCCTCTAATCTTTTGTATGTTTTCCATTCATTTGTATTTTGACTTTGTGATTCTAATGATAGTCTCCTTCTTGAAATGTTGTTGTCTGGGATAATATTTAGTTATCTCGTTCTCCTGACCACTCTTTCTCTGAGGCTGCTTCCTCCCTTTGCTCCTGTCTAAGTGTAGCTTTTTCTGAGGGTTTCATCTTTAGCTTGCTCTTTTCTCGTGTTCTTCGTTTTGGAGAGGTTGGCTCCTAGGAATCATCTGTCACTTATTTGTGGATGACTATTGGAAGCTGTCTCTAGTTCAGGTCTCACTCCTGCTCTCAGAGCTCCTGGGCCTTCTCGCTGGGCTTTCTAGTTGGTGTATCATATCCTCCCAAATTATTCAGTTCAAGCAAGTGGCAGCTCCTATAGGTTTCCTTTTACCTTTGTCTCGTCCAGATCTTCTTTTTCTAATTTCACTGCCAAAATGGTATCCTTAGTTTGCTTTCCTGAGTTGCTAACATAGCCCGCTAACTTGTTTTCCCAGATATGCCTTACCATTTTACTTGGAGTGGTATCCGTAATCACCCAGAAGCACAGCTCTGATAGTCAGTCCCCCGTTGGGTACCTTTTGCCTGTTGAGTTAAAATGCCAACTGAATAATCTGGGATTCATTATCCTTCTGGCTTCACTTTAGTCTGCTTTCAGCCTTAATTCCCAGTATATGTGATTTTCTGGTATATATGTGTCATGCATGTGTGACTGGGTGTGGGCAGAGCCATTACTGAAGGATTTCATTTATTTAGTTTCCCTTCTAGTTCCAAGAGTGCTGTCAAGGGTGATCTACTGGTGATCCATTGTGAGCATAATAATACTTATTACAGCAGTATATAGCAGTGTGAAGAGGCGTTCAGATGGAGCTAATAAGGTACTGAGTAATGTGTGAGGTGGAGTTGGGTAAAATAGGGAGAGAGTGATGGGTGCTTGGGCTCTTAGTTTTCCATTTTTAGCCTGCGTAATACAACAGAGCACTTACTTTCATCTCTGTTTATATTTTGTGTGGTGGGGAGAGACACTCTTATAATGTTATTTCCTGTTATGCTTTAAGAACAGAAAACTTGCAGTTGGGAGTGAGGAGAGGGAAGAAGGGTTTCCTGTCTGTTGCCTATAGTGAGTAGGTAAAAATTGCGAGGAGGCTATTTTATATGTGCTACTATTTCTGGGCCAACTATGAGGGTGATTGCCTGCATCAAAGGGACATATTAAAATATCTCCCTACTTGACAACCAAAATTCTAATCCGTAAAGCAGTGGAGGTGCTTTGGAATTCCTTCTACTGCTAAGGTTCTGTGATCCTGCTCCCTGAGTTGAGCTACCCCCAGCTGTCACCCTTTGTGCCATTCTTTAAACTCAAAACATGGATATTTTTGGTTCCTTTTCTTCCCTCATCTTTTTTATTACTCTGTATTTGCTACTTCCTTAACCTGAACTCCTTTCCTTTTTATTCTCCCCACTCAGTGGCCGAAATCCTTTTATTTCATTTGTCTAGTGCAGCCAGCTCTATGAAAACCTTTCCTGATTTCTCTCCTTCCGCCTGGTTTTGATCCCTTCTTCATTTGAACCACATTGTGCTTTGCTGTGCCTCTTGTGTTATGGTTGTCCTATTTCCTTTACGAGATTACTAAACGTTGAAGATGTCCTTATTATGTATTTGTTAAACTTGAGCTCTAGATTTTTTACTTTCTGCTGGACGTTCTGTTAATGTCTTGCGTCAGATTCTATGTATAGAACTTTAATTTTTTGTTTTTCTGAAATCTTTCCCTCTCTGACTTCCCTCTTTTTGTTCAAGCTGTTGTAGTTCTCCCATGAATCTAGGGAAAAGCTAAACCACACAAAAAATTTGTGAAATGAAATATGCCATTTACTTCATAAATGACAACTATTTGCGTGGAATTAGAGTCTTTAGCACTAAAAGTAATCATCGAATTCAGTGCCTCTTAGCCTTTTTTTTGGTGGTGTGGGGCAGAGATGATCTCAGATTCCATTAAAAAGGTGATGAAAGCCACATTACTTTTCTCTAGAAAAATGCGCATATACCCACATTTATGTTTTTGCATAATCAGACTTATTTATTTTACAGATAGAGGCTAAGTGATACTCCTGAGATTACATGGTATATCTGCATCTGGTAACTGGTTGTTTACTCAGAAAGAGTATATGCGTTTCCATAGAACATGAAGAAAAGGAAAGGTGTTGTCCATTGTATTAGTGTACAACATTATGAAAAAGGAAAAAATTCTCGTTTAGATTATTATATATAATCCAAGAGTAGTTTCATTTTTTTCCCTCTTTCTTCCTGCAAAACATTACCTTAATATGTCATTACCTAGAACTTGTCTTTGTCTATAGAAGTTCTCTTAGGTGTTAAGGTTAAAGATGCAGGGGGATAAGGCTAGTGAGCTTCGCATAAAACCTTTTACTCAATGTGAAGTCTTCACAAATGAGAAAACTTTTCTTTTGTCTCACAAAGAAATACATTCTTATTTTTTCAAAAAATCAGCAATTTTTAGGAAAATAAAGCCACCAGGTCCCACTAGCGCAACCCAGTGGTAATCACTGTTAACATTTTGTAGTATATTGTTTTGAATGTTTTCTTTACCCATAAAAGTATAATTTTATTGTTTAATTTTCGTTTTTTTAAACTAAAAGTGGAATTATATATGCTTTTTTATGTTTTTCTTCTTTGCCTTTTGCAGAAAAGTATAGAAAAGTACAAAAAATTCATTTCCCACTATGCAGAATTACCACACTCCCAGCATATTTACTTTCAGTATTTTCTTTAAGAAAAATTATTGAGGACAAATGATGCAGTTTCATTATAAAGAATTCAAGCAGTATACAAAATTACAAAGAGGAAAAGTAATTATTTCACATTCCTCCATCCTGAAATAACCTTCTTTAAACATTAGAAAAAACATTATTCCAAATGCCTTTGTGTATGTGTGTGCCTATATACAGAAGAATAAGTAGGTAGGTTGATAAAAATACTTACAAAAAGCGAGATTATAGTATTAGCTGCATTTTGAAAAGCATTTAATTTTACTTGAATTTACTTGGAGGGATTGTTCAAGTAAATCTTCCTTTACCACATGAGAGAATATTTTTTAAAAATTACTTTAAAGATTCAAAAAAAAAATCAAACCCACTGCCATTGAGTCAACTCTTGACTCATAGCGACCCTATAAGACAGAGTAGAACTGCCCCATAGAGTTTCCAAGGAGTATCTGGCAGATTCGAACTGCTGACCTCTTGGTTAGCAGCCGTAGCACTTAACCACTACGTCATCAGGGTTTCCTACTTTAAATATTAGAAATATGGAAAGTATTAAGAAGATGAAATTAATGTCTTCTTTTTAGACCGTGCTTGATTACAGATCGTATCTGTTGACTCCCTGATTTGAAAGTTGAGGACAGTCAGCACTCTTATTCTTCTATATCCTTCCTCTCTGATATCTGTTATTTTTTTATATTGCTCAGATGTATTTAGTTTTTACCATCAGTCTTTTTATCATGATTTTCCATTCCTAAGTTACCTTTTGGCTAATTTTTAGGTTGGCTGAATTTTGTTAAAAAATTATTTTTAATAGAAAGACTCATGAGTGCTGTATTTTGAGTTCCTTGCTTTGAGAATGTCTGGCTTTTGCCTTTATAGTTGAATTATACCTTAGCTGGATTTTATGTTCTTGGGTCACACTTTCTTTTTCTTAGAACTTGGTAGACGTTGCTCAGTTGTCTTCTGGCATTGAATGTTGCAGAGAAGTCTGAGGCAAACCTCCTTGTAAGTGATTTGCTTTTTCTGTCTGATGGGCTAAAAATTTCTATCTTTATTCTCAAAGTTTCAGTAGTTTTAATTAGGATTTTTTTTTTTTTTTTTTGGTGTTGAGCATTTTATATTAAACTCTCCCCAAAATTTAAAATGATCTTTTTTTAGATGAAACTTGATTGAGGTATAATTTACATACAATAAAAACGCCTGTTGTAAGTATACAGTTCAATGACATTTGACAGATACATATACATACATATTTATGTACATAGTGGTTAAGAGCTACAGGTGCTAACCAAAAAGCTGGCAGTTCAGATCCACCAGGCGCTCCTTGGAAACCCTATGGGCGAGTTTTACTCTGTCCTATAGGGTTGCTTTGAGTCGGAATCGACTCGATGGCAATGAGTTTTTTTGGTTTATATATATAAAACCCCTTTACCATCGAGGAGCCCTGGTGGCACAGTAGTTAAGAGCTCGACTGCTAACCAAAATGTCAGCAGTTTGAATCCACCAGCTGCTCCTTGGAAATGCTGAGTCGGAATTGACTTGACAGTAACAGGTTTGTTTTTTGATTTGGTTGCTTCGAGTTGATTCCAACTCATAGCAACCCTGTAGGACAAAATAGAACTGCCCCATAGGGTTTTCAAGGCTGTAAATCTTTATGAAAGCAGACTGCCACATCTTTCTACCATGGAGCGGCTGGTGGCTTGGAACTGCCAACCTTTTGGTTAGCACCGAAATGCTTTAATCAGTGCACCACCAGGGCCCTTGTATGTTTGTGTGTGTGTGTGTTCCTATGTAACCACCACCACAAATAAGGTAAAGAACATTTCTGATGTGTTCTTTTGATATAGGAATTCAATTCTTAATTTTATGGAAGTTGTCTTGTATTAGAGAATATATAGCTTATATCCTATTTGTTGGTTTCGGTATTTCATGGGTACCAATTATTCTTATGCTGGATTTCTCTGTTTTCTGGCTTCATTCTAGTTATTTTTATCTTTTCTAGCTACATTTACTAATTACCTCAAACGTCCTTTCTGTCAGGAGTTTCATTTTTAGCTGTGTTAGTTAAAATTCTGAAGGTATTTTTTCTCACCCAGATGGCTTCTGGGGGTGGGGCAGAGTTTGAACTGAACAGTGTTGTATCTCTTTGTTCAGCCACAGAATCATCTTAATTTTCCTCCCCTTGATTAACAGTTTTGGAAGTTTAATGCATTAAGTTATGTTCCTTTTATATACACACACAGAGGCATATTTCTGTTTTGGGCTCTTTTTGAGGGGAATTTAGGACAAGAAATTCTGTGATGAAGTTTCAGTTAACATATCAGGTACATCTTTCTTAGGAGCATTCCTCATTAAGAGTGTTGAATGGTCCATCCTCAATATCCTTATTTCTTGGTAGACTTTGAATGTCTTTCCATCTCTGTGCCAGTTTTCTCCTTCCCTGTTAATAAAACCGTAGTACCTTACCAGGTTTGAGACAGGTTGGGTAAAGTATGTCAGAATCTCCAATAGGTAGGAAAATCAGGGAATGGGATAGTCAAAAGAATTGCTATGTCTTAATGAAAGTATTCAGTTTTCCTCTTTCTTCCTGGAAAGTGAGAACTTGCTTTAGGAATATAAGTATTTAGCATCTTTTCAACTCTTCATAAACAAACATATTATTGGCATGTGTTTATAACTGTGCAATATGGTGTTAAAGTGTGTAGGTGGAATGTAAAATGTGAAACAAATGTGAGTCTTGTAAAAACAGCAGTTTTAGGACTTTTTAGTTGATATGCTCAACAAAATGATAAATGAAACTAAAATTTTGTTTGAACCGATGACTGAAGCAAACGAGGGGCTTTAGAAATAGGTTGATTGAAGAACACGTGTGATTATGGATCAGTTTGTTCAGAGAGGATATTTCTAATTTATGTAAAATGTTAGGGCAGAGTGTAATTTTAAAGGTGAAAAAAAAATTTTATAATTTATATAATGCATTTTTTTATTGATTGATTCATTCAACAACTATTTATTGAGTAATTACAGGCCCGGAATTGTTCTAGGTTGTAGGAATATGTGTTGAATAAAAGAAAGCCTTTGTCCTCATGGAATTACATTCTAGTAAATAATTTCTCCTGTAAAATAGTATATTACGCATTTGAACCATCTGGAAGAAATGAGCTACCTAAATCTAAGAAATAATTAAGAACAATTTTTAATGTTTATACTTTTCACCAGATTCTTACTCTGAAAGAAATAGTTCTTTTTGAAATTATTTCTGGATTTATATCAAAACTTCTCTGTAGATATGTTTCTCTCTTTTTTTTGTCTTTAACAAACAAATTTAATTTCTCACACTTCAGGAGGCTAGAAGTCCAAATTCAGGGTGTCAGTTCTAGGGGAAGGCTTGCTTTCTCTGTGGGCTCTGGGGGAAGGTCCTTCTCTCTTCTCCGCTTGTGTTTCTTGGTTCCTTGGTGATCATCATGTGACATGGCATCTGTCTTCCCCCATCTCTGCTGCTAATAACTGCTCTTTTATATCTCAAGAGACTGATTCAAAACACACCCTACACTAATACTGCCACAGTAACATAACAACAAAAACCCTATTCCCAAATGGGATTATAACCACAGGTGTAGTAGAATTTTTTAAGTTTTATTGTGCTTTAGGTGAAAGTTTACAGAGCTAATCAGTTTCACATTCAAAAATTTACACACAGATTGTTTCATGACATTGGTTGCAGTCGTTACGATGTGTCAACACTCTCCCCCTTTCTACCCTATGTTACCTGTTTCCATTCATCCAGTTTTCCTGTTCCTTCCTGCCTTCTTGTCTTTACTTTTATGCAGGTGTTGTCCATTTGGTCTCGTATGCTTGGTTGATCTAAGAAGCACATACCTCAAGTGCGTTACTGTTTGTTTTATAGACCTGTCTATTCTTTGAGTGAAAGGTGGACTTCAGGAGCGGCTTCAGTTCTGAGTTAGCAAAGTGCCTGGGGGCCACAGTTTCGAGGTTTCCTCCCATCTCTGTGAGACCAGTAACTCTGGTCTTTTTTTCTCCTACTCTGTCTGGGACCCTCTATTGTGATCCTTGTCAGAGCAACCAGTGGTGGTAACTTGGCACCATCTAGTTCTTCTGGGCTCAGTTTGGTGAAGGCTGTGGTTCTTGTGGTCTGTTAGTCCTCTGGACTAATATTTTCCTGTGTCTTTGGTTTTCTTCATTTTCCTTTACTCTGGATGGGATGGGACCAATAGATGTATCTTAGATGGCCACTCTCAAGTTTTTAAGACCCCAGACGCTACTCACCAAAGGCGAGAGTAGAACATTTCCTTTACGAACTATGTTATGCCAGTTGACCTAGATGTCCCCCAAGATCATTGTCCCTAGCCCTCAGTCCAAGTAACTCCGTCCTTTAGGGTGTTTGGATGTATCTGAGAAGCTTCTCTGACTGGGCCCCCTTTGTGCTGGTATATATGAATATACATACTGTACATACAAATACGTATGTAAAAATATCCACGGCTAAGCTATATAAGTATGTGGGTATATTCCTATACACCCTCCTTCCCCTATTCAGCATACATATCTGCCTATGTATCTGCTTGTAAGTTTTTACTGTTATTGTAGGGCTCTATATGCTATACTATTTACTGCGGTTGCCTCTTTTTTTTTTATTTTTTCTTGTGTTCCTCTAGTGTCTTCCTTTGCCTTGGTCAAGCTGTGCAGACTTCTCTTATGATATGTATTGTCTTTCCCTTCACCAAAGTTAGCACTTGTTTTCTATCTAGTTAGTGATTTCCCCTCCCCACCCATCCCTTCCCTCATAGCCTTCAAAGATTGTTTCTTTCTGCGTGTAAACCTTTGTTAAGTTTCTATAGTAGTGGTCTCATACAATATTTGCCCTTTTGTGATCAACTTATTTCACTCAGCATACTGTCCTCCAGATTCATCCATGTTGTGAGATGTTTCATGAATTCATCGTTGTTCTTTATCATTGTGTAATATTCCGTTTTGTGTATGTACCATAATTTGTTTATCCATTTATCTGTTGATGGGCACTTAGGTTGCTTCCATCTTTTTGCTGTTGTGAATAATGCTGCAGTGAGCATGGGTGTGCATATGTCTATTCCAGTGACAGCTCTTATTTCCCTAGGATATGTTCGTAAGGGTGGGATTGCTGGATCATACAGAATTCTATTTCTAGCTTTTTAAGGAAGTGCCGTATCATTTTCCACAGGGGTTGTTCCATTTTACAACCCACTGGCAGTGTATGAGAGTTCCAGTCTCCCCACAACCTCATTAGCATTTATTGTTTTCTGAATTTTTGATCGGTTCCGTTTTTGCAGGGATGAGATAGTATTTCATTCTGGTTTTGATTTGCATCTCCCTAACGCTGATGATTGAGAGCATCTTTTCATATATTCGTTGGCTGCCTGAATGCACTCTTTAGTGAAGTGTCTGTTCATGTGCTTTGCCCATTTTGTGATTGGATTCCATGTCTTTTTATTTTTGAGATGTTAAAGTTTTCTCTATATTTTAGAGAGTGAACCTTCATCAGATATGTTGTTGCCAAAGATTTTTTTCCCAGTCTGTAGGTTCTCTTTTTACTTTCTTGGAAAAGGCTTTCGATGAGCATAAGTATTTAATTTTTAGAAGATCCTATTTACCTAGTTTATCTTCTGGAATTTGTGCATATTTAATTATGCTTGATATTCTATTTATGTATAAATTAGGGCCTCTAGCAATGTCTATATTTTCTTTCATGAACTTCATAGTTTTAGATTTTACATTTAGGTCTTTGATCCATTTTGAGTTAGTTTTTGTGTATGGGGTGAGGTATGGATCCTGTTTGATTTTTCTGCGAATGGATATCCAGTTTTTCTCTTTTTCGAGTTTTAACTATTTTTTTAAATTGTGCTTTAAGTGAAAGTTTACAGCTCAAGCTAGTTTCTCATGCAAAAATTTATACACACAGTATGGCCGTAGTTGCTCTGTCTGTAATGTGATAGCACACTTCTCCTTTCCACCCCAGATTTCCCATGTCCATTCAGTCAGCTCCTGTCCGTTTCTGTCTTCTCATCTTGCCCCCAGACAGGAGCTGCCTATTTAGTCTCACGTATCTACTTGAACTAAGAAGCACACCATACATGAGTATCACTTTATGTCTTTTAGTCCAGTCTAATCTTTGAAGAGTTGGCTTCGGGAATGGTTTTAGATCTGGGTTAGCAGAGAGTCTGGGGGCCCTGTCTCCCAGGTTTCCTCTAGTCTCAGTCAGACCATTAAGTCTGGTCTTTTTCCTAGAATTTGAGTTCTGCACCCCACTTTTCCCCTGCTCCATCAGGGACTGTCTGTTGTGTTCCCCGTCAGGGCAGTCATTGGTGGTAGCTGGGAGCCATCTAATTCTTCTGGTCTCGGGCTGTTGGAGCCTCTGGTTTATGTGGCCCTTTCTGTCTCTTGGGCTAATGTTTTCCTTGTGTCTTTGGTGTTCTTCATTCTCCTTTGCTCCAGGTGGGTTGGGATCAATTGATGCATCTTAGATGGCTGCTTGCTAGCTTTTAAGACTCCAGACACCACTCATCAAAGTGGGATGGAGGACATTTTCTTACTAAACTTTACTATGCCATTTGACCTAAATGTCCCCTGAAACCATGTTCCCCAGATCCCCACCCCTGCTACTCTGTCCCTTAAAGTGTTTGATTGTGTTCAGGAACCTTCTCAGCTTTTGGTTTAGTCCAATTGGGCTGACTTCCCCTGTATTGAATATTCAGTTTTGTCATTACAGTTTGTTGAAGAGACTATCTCTTCCCTATTTAATGGACTTTGACCATTTGTCGAAGATAAAGTGTCTACATAGGTGGATGGATTTATTTCTTGGTTCTCAGTTCTGTTCCATTGGTCTATGTGTCTGTTGTTGTATCAGTACCAGGGTGTTTTGACTACTGTAGCTGTATAGTAGGTTCTGAGATCAGGTAGTGTGAGACCTCTTACTTTGTTCTTCTTTGTCAGTAATGTTTTACTTATCTAGGGGCCCTTTCCTTTCCATGTAAAGTTGGTGATTAATTTTTCCATTTCGTTAAAAGAATGTTGTTGGAATTTGATTGAGATTGCATTGTATCTGTAGATTGCTTTGTGTAGTATTGAGATTTTCACAAAATTAAGTCTTCCTATCCGTGAGCATGGTATGTTTCACATTTATGAAGGTCTCTTGGTTTCTTGGCAGTAGTGTCTTATAGTTTTCTTTGCATAGGTCTTTTATGTCCCTACTTAGGTTTATTTCTAAGTATTTTATCTTTTGGGGGACCATTTCAAATGGTATTGTTTTCCTGATCTCCTTTTCGAAGTTTTGTTAGTGTAGAGGAATCCAGCTGATTATTGTATGTTGCTCTTGTACCCTGACACTTTGCTGAATCCTTCTATTAGTTCCAGTAGCTTTCTTGTGGATTCTCTGGGATTTTCTGTGTATAGGATCATATTGCTGTGAATAGGGATAGTTTCTTTTTCCTCACCAATTTGGATGCCATTTATTTCCCTTTCTCGTCTTATTCCAACTAGGACTTCAGTACAATGTTGAATAAGAGTGGTGATAAAGGGCGTCCTTGTCTGGTTACCGTTCTCAGGGGGAATGCTTTCAGTCTCTCTCCATTGAGAATAATGTTGGCTGTTAGTTTTGCGTACATGCCCTTAATTGTGTTGAGGAATTTTTTTCTTTTCCTATTTGGTGAGAATTTTTATCAGAAATGGGTGTTGGACTTCATCAGATGCGTTTTCTGCATCGATTGAGGTGATCAGTGATTAGATATGTTTCTGTAAGTTACCTTTATAGCACTTTTTTTTTTTTTTAACTTGTGAAATTAATTTAGGAATGATGTTCAGGAGTAGAAACATTACTGAATTTGTTTTTAAACTTGTCTATCTATATGTAAATCTTGGGCAAACCACTTTACCTCTTTGGGCTTTAGTTTTCTCATCTATAAGATGAGAGGGTCGGCCTCGTTGCATGAGTTTAGAACTGTGCTCATCTGCATTGCTCCATTTCTTCCTTACCTGTACTCTTGTTTCAATCATAATAGTTCGACTTTAGTCTGTTTTATATATTGGAAATATAGGTATATTTATAAGATTTTATATGAAAGTGGATTTTTACTTCATCTTTGTTAAGATTTTCTTGGCTGCAGGAAAGAAACCAACTTGAGGTTGCTTAAGTAGAAAAAGTGAATTTTCTAAATAGTACTGGCATGTCTTGTGGAAATCAAATGGCATCCAGGCATTTAAGAAATTGTTTATTTATAAAGATGTACTACTGTACCAATATATAATACATAATAATGTGTGTAAAATAGAAAGTTTAATGGAATGTTATAAAAAATATAAAAAGAAATGCTAATAATTTCTTTTCGTAGCCCAGTGGATTGGCTTATGTACTTCTTGAAATGATCACTCCACACGATAGAGATCATTGACATGGATGATCCACCCACCTCCCTTGCTTTGCAGTTCCTTGACAACTCTAGCTCATGTGGTCTTTTCCTTCATCCCACCTCATCTTCCTCTTCAGATATTTATATCCTAGAATTTGTCATCACCATATTTTCTGAAATCCCAGTTTCAAACAATTGTTCCCTATTTCTCCCAGTTCACTTAACTCTACTGTTTCTAATACTAAATTTTCAGAACGCATTGCAAAACCCATTGCTGTTGATACCGACTTACAGCAACCCTGTAGGACTGCCCCTAGGATTTCCTAGGCTGAAAGCTCTACTGAAGCAGACTACCATGTCTTTCTGCCATGGCATGGCTGGTGGGTTCGAACCACCAACCTTTTGGTTAGCAGCTGAGCGCTTAACCACTTCACCACCAGGGCTCCTAGAACACATTGAAACCTGTCCTATACCAACCTTCATTTACCTCCTTTCCTCATACTGTAATCATTTCATTGTAAACATTTTTAACTCTTGCCCTGTTCTCAGTTTAACCTGGCCAGACAGCAAGTTTGGCCAAACCTATCTTTCTACCTATTTCAAAGCTGCTAGGAACCTAAAAGTATTCTCTTTCCCCAGCACTCATGGCTGATTCATTCTTTTCTCCCTTTAGACTAGCTTTGTCTTCTTTATGTACATTAGTCACTTCCCTATGGTTTCCAAGTTTATTCTCCTTCTTTGCAAGAGACCAGCCTGATCAAATTGACAATCCCTTGGACCTTATCCCAGATTCACAGAAGAATCTGAATGGTCCAGCTCGGGGGAGATGTTCATCTCTGGTGCTATAAACTATGGCCAGAGAAGCAAAATACACTACAAGCATTGGTGGTAAGATCCACCCCTCAGAATGTATGAATAGTGGAAATGGGTGTGGCATTACTTCTTTAGAGAGGTAGTCATGAGTTGGGCAAACACTCCCAAAAGTAAAAACTATTTGGCTACTCAGTCTTTAAGGCAGAGAGAGGTCCTTAATCTGGAGTCCATAGACGGGCTTCAGAGAGTTTCTGAACACCTTAAAATTGTTCGGAAACATTTTTTGTACCTTTTAATTGAGAGGTGGTCCACTGTTTTTATATATCTTCAAAGGGATCTATGACCTAGATAAAGTACTCTGCTGTAGGGTTTCTTTTAGCAGTATTAGACTGTGACCTAGAAATCATAACAATGAAGGGTGTCGAAAAATTGTTTTTGCTATTATATTTTGAATTGAAGATCATAAAGAGATGAAGAAAACAAAACTTTTAATGAAAAGAAAGGAGTTCTTGAAAACTTGAGTTTGCAGATACGTCTTGTACATTATTATCTTTTCTTTATGTGTATTTTAGATCAACAGAGAAGAATATTTTTGCCACCTCCACCTGGAATTAGAAAATGTGTCATATCTACCAATATTTCTGCAACGTCTTTGACAATAGATGGAATCAGGTACAGCTTTTGAAGTTTATCTTAAAGCCAAGGAAACGACTTAGTTAATTATAAGACATTATCGACTTTGTTTCTCTGTGCCCTCCTCTAATTCTCTTCTTATCTACTTTTTAACGTTGTTGGCTTGTAATCACCTGTCATTTTTTTTTTAATTATTTGTTTGCTGTTTGAACAGGAAATTGAGGTAGGAGGTGCAAACTATTTCTGTTCATACTTTTTAACTACTTGGCTACTTGAAGCTTTCTCTTCCCAAATTGGAGATTATGTGTAATGCTCCAGTGTTCACTAAATAGGAAGCAAAACCTATTTTTCCACATCTCCGTTATTAGCACATACCTGTATGACCCCATCCATATTCAGTCTTACCTCGTAGAGTAAGCTTTGTTCATCTAAATGTTTATCTGGAGGCGTCTAACTCTTCACATTTTTGTGAAGGTGAGCTGTCATGTGGACCTCTTATCTTTTTTGTGTATCACAAATGATGCCATCACATTTTAGAATTAAATTCTAGAGAATACCTTGAAATTTTTAAGTCTGGTCTAATAGCTAATGTAAAGGTCTTTTATCCTGCTGTACCACATCCCTTTTGGATATTTGTCTTTTACCCAATATATTTTATGCCCTCAGTCTGTCTGTCTGCCATAAGAAGGCTATACTTGAATCTTAGATCCTATGTTATTTCTTCAGGGTAAAATGATCACCCAGATCTGAGAGGAATTTAATTTCCCCTGCTTTTTCCCTTTACTTTGAAAATAGTGGTGTCACCAAGGGCTTAAAAGGGCAGCTCTGCCAAATAAACTGACCTCTGTAATTTTCTATTTCTAGCAAAGGCAAAAGTCTTTAAATAGGGTATTTGAGAATGTTCCCTTAGTGAATTACAGACTTACTGTTACTCTTAAGTTAGTTCTCTACCTCACTTGGTTTCCATTTAATTGTCTTAAAATGATAGTTTGAAGGCTAGTTGGAGTTAGATTCTGAACCTGTTAGAATAGTCTAGAGCCGACTTGGAAGTTTTTTGTTTTGTTTTTTTGAGGTGAACTTCACATAACATAAAGTTAACCATTTTAAAGTAAACAGTTCCTTGCATTTTATACATTCACAGTGTTGTGTAATCATCACCTCTGTCTAGTTCCAGAATATTTGTATCACCCCAGAATAAACCCCATACCTATTAAGCAAAGAGCCCTACTGGGGTAGTGGTTAAGCAGCTTGGCTGCTAACTGAAAGGCTGGCAGTTCAGATCCACTCAGCGGCTCCATGAGAAAAAGACTTGGTGATCTGTTCCCGTAAAGATTACAACCTAGGAAACCCTATGGGGCAGTCCTACTGGAGTAGAAAATTGACTTGATGGCACCTAACAACAACAACATTCATTAAACAGTTATTCCCCATCTGCCTTCTAGCTCCTGGCAGCTACCAGTTTACTTTCAGTTTCTATGGATTTGCCTATTGTGGATATTTCATATAAATGAAATCATACAACATGTGACGTTTTGTGTCTAGTTTCTTTCACTTAGCATAATGTTTGAGAAAGTCATTGATGTTGTAGCATATTTCAGTACTTCATTCCTTTTGATGGCTGAATACACTTCCATTGTATGTGTATACCATGATTTGTTTATCCGCGTATCTGTTGATGGACGTTTGGGTTGATTCCATCTTTTGGCTGTTGTAAATAGTACTGTTATGAACATTCATGTTTAAGTATTTGTTTGAGTACTTGTTTTCAGTTCTTTTGGGTGTGTACCTAACAGTGCAATTGATAGGCCATATGATAATTCCATGTTTAACTTTTTGAGGAACTACCATTTTAGACTTCTCCCAGTAATGTTAAGAGGATTCCAGTTACTTGATCATCACATTTTATACCTAACATAAAAGGCTTTATGCAATTGTTACTTTGGTAGAAAAGAACCTGAAGTGCCTAAAAATTAATAAGTCTTCCCTTATTTTCTAGAAACTTAATTTGTTTTCCTTCTTCTTAGATATGTGGTAGATGGTGGCTTTGTGAAACAGTTAAATCACAACCCCAGATTAGGGTTGGATATCCTGGAGGTGGTTCCAATTTCAAAGTAAGTCTCTATGTCAAGCCTTTTTGTTCAAGGAACAGTTGACTAGATAATTTCTAGCTGGCATGGAGATAAGAAGTAAATTACTTGAGAAACCCACAGAATATTTTGGGAACTGTTTTTTTTTCCCCCTCTGAAGGAGTGAGGCATTACAGCGAAGTGGCCGAGCTGGTAGAACTTCCTCAGGAAAATGCTTTCGGATCTATAGTAAAGATTTTTGGAACCAGTGTATGCCTGACCATGTGATCCCTGAGATTAAGAGAACTAGTTTGACATCTGTAGTTCTGACCTTGAAGTGCCTTGCCATACATGATGTTATAAGGTATGTAGACACAACCTGAAAAAAGTAGAATCTTACAACACTGGAGCCAGAATTCTTTTGAACTATTTGACTCATACCTTACTGTAGAGTTGAGGATAACCTATTTTTGAAATTCAACTGCACCAAAATCAAATGTTTCCTAGCATTGCTTTACTGAGATTTGATCGCTTGCTGGTATTTTAACCTGGCCTTAATGGACTTCTCTGTGTGGATATTTATCTGGATCCCCCAATGACCACAGTTTACATGATGAAAAGTATGTAATAAGTGACCCTAATTCTAGTTAAAAATTGTTTTTGTTGGTAGCATTTTTATCTGACCACTATTGTACTGTGTACTGTCAAAGACAGAGGAATACTCTAGTAGTCTTCTGCTTTCACCAAGCGTAAGTTTGGGTAAGCAAGATTTACGTGCATAAAGTGAAGAATAGAACAAATGTTAAAAACTGTATAATTAATTGGTGTATAAGATAGAATAGTTTTGTAGGGGCTTGAAATTTTTTATCTCAGATGGTAGAGGAAATAGTGAAGGAAACAGCTATTTTGGTCTTAATTGCCCAGGAATGTGAGAGTGACAGGAACCTTGGGAGAAAGGGACCACTCATTCTAGGTGAAGTAATTATGAGGTATATCCAAATATGTATTGTATACTCTAGGAAAGCCAGCTTCAAAATATTTTAGATAGTTATCATAAAACTAGAGATTTTCTATGAGATTATAGATCCTAGGAAGAGTAGACCATGTAATAAATGAAATTCTAACTATAATCATGTTGCCAATGAGAAAGAAAGAGCCATTTAAAGAAGCCTAAATTCCCAGACAGAAAGCTTTCAGATAAACCCAGACTTAAAATTAATATTCACAAAGAATAGCAGAGCATCAGGTAACCAAGCCTGAGTGTACGTTAGAAACATAGGAGCAATAATTATTTATTATCTGCACTAGGAAATCCTGGTGGCATAGTGGTTAAGTGCTATGGCTGCTAACCAAAGGGTCAGCAGTTAGAATCCGCCAGGTGCTCCTTGGAAACTCTACGGGGCAGTTCTACTGTGTCCTATAGGGTCGCTATGAGTTGGAATCGACTCGATGGCACTGCATTTGGTTTGTTTTTGGCTTTGGCACTAGGTTATTTTTCTATCTTAAGGTCTGTACTGTACTAAAAGTCCCCAAAATGCTAGAGAAAAAAAGTGACTCTCCCCCTTTTTTAAGATGTTTGTAGAATAAGGAGAGATAGACACAGTATATGGGATAGATAGCAGTGTAGTGTTTATAGATGTCAGAAAGAAACTGGAGATTCTCATTATTTTTCTTCATGTTTCCCATTTTTAAATCTGCAAAGGCAAAAACTAATATGGATAAGAAGAAATTGATAACTAGGATAGATTTGGAAATGAGAGAAAACCTACTACCATAAACGAGTTTATCTTCAGGCTTTAGACATTATTTCCTTGATATTAAAAGAACTTGCAAATTTAATGTCAGAGGCTTTGTGAATTATCTATGAGAAATTATACAGAACAGATTACCAGATAATAATGAGAAAGGCAAATGTCTTGGTTTTTCAACTGGGAAAAAGGGCAGATTCTGCAAAAAACCACCCAGTAAGTTTGACATTGATTCCTAGAAAATTCTAACATGGTATGTTAAAAAATGGTTTAAGAGAATTTGATAATGCTTTATAGGCATCGAAATGGTTGAAAAAGAATACATCATTACAAACCATTTTCTTTTCAATTTGAGGCCAGGCCCATCTACATAATGAGCGCTTCACAAGAAATTTGTTGAATGAATACCTTATATCTCTTCCATATAATATTTATCAAGATGCATTTGATGTCTTAGTGAATGAGGAAGTGATCTATAGATGACAATACCGTTGAATAGAGCATAGCTGGGAAATAGCCAAATTCAGAAAATATTGATTAATTTATAGTCTAGGTGGATTTTTTACTGGTAGTGTGATGAACTTAGCTCTTTCCTGATAAACATTTTAAATGACGATAATGAATATAGATACTGAAGCCATGATTATCAGATTTATTGAGAGGAATATCTAACCTGATAGATGATTAAACCCAAAGTTTACAGTAACCTCAGCAGGCCAGAACCTTGAACTAAAAAAGGTAAAAGTCTGAAAAGATATATTTTATGTCTTGTGTTTCGGATCTCAAATCTTTTTTGGGTTTCAAGTCTTTTTCACATGAATAAGAAAATTCGTGTAGAAAAGATTTGAAACTATCAAATTACCATAAGCTTGATATGAGCTTGCAGTTAAAATTCTGTTTAAAAACAATTTTAAAAATTCCACTTGCATGGACTTTGGTTATATTACTAGGCTATAGTGACCAGGTGACAGTGAAGTCCAGCATTCCTGCTCTGTGTTGGCCACTCTACGTTTGGAGTTCAGTGTTGGATATTATCATGTTTTATGAGGAGTTTGACAAACTAGAGTCTTCCTAGAGGAAGGTCATTGGACATGGCGTGTCTTTTAGAAACCAAATAACATAAGATACGCTTAACGAAATTGGTAATTGGTTGAATCAAGAAAGAAAAATAATTGTAGTGTTAACAAATCTAAAAGTCTTTCATATAGAAGAGATAGCTGTCTAGTTCAGTATTGTTCTAGAACAGAGCTCAGGGCAACTACTCATTTTTGTAAATACAATTTTATTGGAACACAGCTATGCCCATTAGTTTATGTATTGTCTCTGGCCGCATTTGCCACAATAGCAGCCCAGTGTTGTGATGGAGACCATATGACCTACAAAGCCTAAAATGCTTTCTATCTGGCCTTTACAGAAAAGTTTGCCAGCCCTTGTTCCAGAAGATACCAGGACTGGTTGATACAAGTTGTAGGAAAGCTGACTATAGAACAAAAAAAAAAAAAAAAAGAGGGAGATTTTTGTTAGTTTGTTTATTTTTAAATAGAGCTGTCAGTCCCAGAATGGACTTTTATGTAAGATGGTGGACCTTTTGTTCTTCATTGGACCTTTCTCAAGGTGAGACATTGCAGTAGATGATCTTTCGTTCTAAGATTTAAGGTGGAAAAAAACTGTGCAGGTGATATTAAGTGATTATTGCTCCAGTTTTTTAAAAATGTATATTCATGTTTGGTTATATGTTAGTCTGCTATACTTTGTTAATATTATAGCTAATTATGTTCTTTAGTGGTATTATGGTTATGTAAGTGAATGCCCTTATTTTCAGGAGCTGCATGCTGAAATATTTTGGGTTCGAAGTGGTATTGTATCTGCAGTTTGCTTTCAGATAGTTCAGCAGAAAATACGTACACACACATGCATACATACATAAAAGAAATACGGCAGAATTAATTGAATATACGTTATCTTTTATCTAAAAGTATTTTGAGGTACTCTTAAGCAATTTGTAATTTTCAATGAATTTTTTTTCACTGTTTTATATGAATGTAGTAAAAAAAAAAAAAACATTGGGAGTATAAAAGAGAGTAGGTGACATTGGCAGTGAGGGATGGGGTAGAATTAACATAGAAAGGAATGGTGAGAGTGTTCCAACTAAGGGAGATTAAAACGAAGTGCTTCTCAAATTAAATGGTGGAGTGTGGATCAGAAAAAAAATTTCGTCCTTTGCAGAATGCTGATCATGATCCTAAAGTGGAGAACTTGAAAAATAGTAGAAGTAAAACCTTTTAAAGAAGTATTCATTAAGTGTGCATAAAATCCTACCATGTTCAAGGAATGCAGTCTTATTTCATGTCTCATTTAAACACACAGATTTCCCTATTTGGATCCACCTAATGAGAGACTTATTTTGGAAGCCCTTAAACAACTTTACCAGTGTGATGCTATTGACAGGTAAAAAAAAAAAAACAGCGATCAAAACAGATGTTGATCTGTTTTTGAGTAGAGTTTTATGTACCTTTCTTTATCAGTAGAAAATTACGTATTTGAATTAAATTGTTTTATCTGAAATTAAAATTTGTTGTCAGTCCTTCTTTAACCACAATTCTGAATTTAAAACTGTTCCATAAAACCATGCAAACATTTTTGGTCAATATCGGTACTATTTAATAATTTCTGAGTACCATTTTAGTGCCAGGGATTATGCTGGGTACATAAGGATAATAAGAAAGAGCCAAAGTCCTTTTCTCATAATTGTGTGATGGTGTAAGATGTGATAATTATCATTGTCTCTTTCTTTAGTGACCCCCTCTATGCTCCTGGACCATAATTGTATCTTTTATTATACTACCTTATTCTGCCTCATTATTTAGTTTTTTGGATATATTAAGGCTCTTGACAAGAAGGGGTTTATCAATGTTTATCTTATCACTGACCGCAGTGTTTCATATTTTTATATTGAACTGAATTCCTGGAAATGATTTAAAATAATCTGAATTATATAACTCTCCCAAGGTAGAAAGACTTAAGAAATTTTTCTTTCTGTTAAGGAGTGGTCATGTGACCAGATTGGGCTTATCTATGGTCGAATTTCCTCTCCCTCCACATCTGACCTGCGCAGTGATAAAGGCTGCTTCTTTGGATTGTGAAGATCTACTACTTCCAATAGCAGCAATGTTGTCTGTGGAAAATGTCTTCATTAGACCCGGTAAGAAGTTAATTGATCTTGTTTTACTAGTGGAGAGCAATAAGACTTGATTTCTGATCTAGTGAAGTGAAGAAATAGAACTGATACAATCTTTTAATGAAATTTTTTGCTTTGGTTTTCTTAATTATTATGACAATACATACTTATTGTAGAAAGTTTGGAATTTACTGAAAAATGTAAAATAGGAGAAAAAAGACCTGTAATCTAACCACAAAGAAGCAGTTAGCTACTGTTTATATTTTGGGGAATAATAAATAGTTTGTGTCTAGGTGTTTAGATTTATTGCATTTTATCTGATATATCATATCCAAAAGCTATTTCAGAAAACACGTGATGTTGAGGTTTGGTTTTCTAATACCCTTGTATTTCAGAAACATTCTCTGAAACTGCCTGTATTGTGATTTGGTTTTAATCTGAAGTGACCATATTCAAAATCGTGTAATACAACTAGCTCTTATCTGTAGTTGATATTCATGTTCTACTTTGTGAAGTGGTCAGCAGGATGTCACTGAAACTCTTTAGTTGTTGGTTGGTACAGGAGTTTTGGTAGTCTAATCTAGTGCTGAAGTTCTTGAAAATCTGCTTATTGGAAATTGCTGGGAACTCAGATACAACTTAGAAGTAGTCTCTGTCATGTTAATAATTAGTAACACCTGGTGATCTGTTTCAACCGTAAACCTGCTGTCTAGTTAGTTAGAACCTTTTTTTTAATCTAGTGCTGAAGTTCTTGAAAATCTGCTTATTGGAAATTGCTGGGAACTCGGATACAACTTAGAAGTAGTCTCCGTCATGTTAATAATTAGTAACACCTGGTGATGTGTTTCAACCGTAAACCTGCTGTCTAGTTAGTTAGAACCCTTCTTTAACTCAGACAGATATTTCAGGTGTGTTCTCTAGCTGAACATTTTATTGTTGTACTACAGCTAAGTTTTGCTAACAATATGACCTTTGACTAACAGATTCTTTGTTCTCCTTTCCATCATTTTTATTCTTTTGTATCCTTTCCCATTGTTTCAGGTGTAGTATCCTTGGGAATTTTTTTTTTGTAAAAACTATTTTTTATTAGAAAATAAACACGTTGTTTCAATACTTGTAATACTTAAAGGTGTTAATAAAAATGAAATTAAATTAATCATTTAATAATCTTGTTTTGACTGAGCAATTCAACTATGCCTTTATATATATATATATTTTATTAACTTTTACTGAGCTTCAAGTGAACGTTTACAAATCAAGTCAAACTGTCACATATAAGTTTATATACACCTTACTCCGTACTCCCACTTGCTCTCCCCCTAATGAGTCAGCCCTTCCAGTCTCTCCTTTCGTGACAATTTTGCCAGCTTCCAACTCTCTCTATCCTTGCATCCCCCCTCCAGATAGGAGATGCCAACACAGTCTCAAGTGTCTGCCTGATACAAATAGCTCACTCTTCATCAGCATCTCTCTCCTACCCACTGTCCAGTCCTTTTCATGTCTGATGAGTTGTCTTCGGGAATGGTTCCTGTCCTGTATGCCTTTATATTTTAAAAAATACTCAGCACCATTTACTTTTAGGTCTCTGAGAATTTATTCTTAAAGTTTCTGGAACTTTTTTGGTCTGTCAAGCATAGGAATTTCTGAAGTACAAAAAGGATCCTCTCTGGGACAACCACAGATAAGTTAAGCAGTTATGATAGGAAAAAATCAGTGTAGATTCAATATGGTAGCTTGGAGTTTACACCAATCCTCACTCTTCCACTTTTGCTCAGGAGGGACATGCTTCAATCACCGAGGTATAATTATTTGGACTGTTATTAGCAGGAAAGACCAATTCTCATCATACAGTAACAGTTAATCTCTGGCACAGATGCTACTGGTCCTTAATAACTCATGATTTTAGGAAACTCTGAAAATAGTTTGAATATAGTTCAATTTTAAAAAAGCAGTTAAGCATATTTAATAAGGCTCATTACTTTGCCAGAGTGGGTGTCTACTGGTTTATTACCCTTATAAAACATACGTACACGTGGAGGTGAATAGTCTTAAAGCATACTAGCATATTATTATAATTAACCTAAAATCTACTTTAATAAAATGTCTTTAATTAGAAGGAGCTGATGAAACTAAATCCAGAGTCCTGATAGGCAAGGCTTACCTTTTACTTGATGCTTGCTCTTTGGAAAACTACAAAGTATGTACTCCTATAACCAATCAAGGTACGCTTTTTCCATTTCTCACTACATTATTCCAATTAGAGTTGGGCCAGAAATTAGCACTTTCAAATATTTCAGAAAACTCCTAGAGATGTTAAGTTTTTTATGAAGAAGAATGCCTGCCTGTTATTTTGCCTCGTCGATTTGCAGGACTCATCATAATTGTCTTACAGCACAAAGACAGCAGCAAGCTTATGTATGGAATTGATTAGGCGTCAAAAGACAGTTCTTCAGAGGTGAGGAAAAAAAGATGAGAATGGATGGTAGAATATTAGGTCAACCCTTACTTCAAAAATAGTTGGAGTTTTTGCTGACTTTTTACTATATACTCTTTACCAATGTAAGTAAAATGTACTTGTGAGAGAAAGGTGTTTGGTGTCTAGGACCTGTTTTCCTAAGTGGGTAAACAATATGTATGGGAATAGGGAGGTAATACAGGGAAGCCATTCTTTTGAGCTCAGGAGGAGTTGATGAAGCCCATATATGCATTAAAGAAGCCTGTGGGATATTCTAGCTGTGGCTAGTAGCTAATGTGTGCATCCAGAATTTACGCTGTGAATTGTCAGTGTTTCCTGTACAACTCAAAATTCTGGTTAGGGATTTACCTAATCCAGGGACCCTAGATAAAATAAATGAAATAGTCACAGAGATAAGAGCTCCCACTCAGCGTCTTCTTAATGTCTTCTTTTGATTGATATATTACAAGGCTCACTTACTAGGTTACCACCATTGTTGTGTGTTCCTGCCCACATGCCCCACAGTTTAACCTTTGAGGGTCATATGTAGGCCCAGAGACTATTTTCATGAAGACAATTTAGAAAAGTTCATCAAGTGAGTGAAGTACAGTGTGCCTCCATCTTTGAGTAGTTTTCTGGATACAAATAGGATGGTCAATCTCAGGAAAGAGACCTCTGTTTGATAGACATAGGCTCTTTATGATGAATCAACCAGATCAATTCAGTTTGTACCTGGGACATGATACATCCATACTGAAAAGGCAAAAGATTGATTCTACATTTCTGAATACCTAGATGCTGCAAAAGCACCTCCACAATGCTGGCCTGCTTCAATATGCAAATATTATATGGTCTTGGTATGCCAGGGCTCCAGATAACAGCAAGCTTCTTTCTGAGTGACACTCCTCCTCTAGGAGCCCAGCGGTTGGTAGAGGGGTGTACAGCAGCCTGAGGTCCTCTTGGCCTGCCTCTCCTGGCATGGAACCACCAACTAATGAGCCAGAAACATGATTGGACCCTAGTATTCTTAGTGTGTTGCCCAGGGAAAGACTCCATTCTATGATTGGGGGCTGGACAGAAAAAGGGAGCCACTACCTCTCCAGGGTGGTATTATTACTGCACCTAAAATAAACTCTGAATGATCTGGCTCTTGATTAATCACTCTAAATCTCCCTACTTCCTCCCCTATAGCAGGAACTTGGTTCTGCTTATCCCACCAGAACCTTCACTTAGTGCCTTGCTTGTAAGATGAATTCCATACATGTTTATTGAACAAATGAATAAACCTCAGCTCATGCTGCTGCTATCCATATATCTTGGCTACCATTCCATTAATTGAGCATGGAAAAGCTCTTTTCTGCTTCTGTGCCTTTGCAATTTGCTGTTCCTCTGTTTGGAAGGCATTTTTTTTTTTTTTTTAAATAATTTTTATTGTGCTTTAAGTGAAAGTTTACAAATGAATTCAGTCTCTCACACAAAAACCCATATACACCTTGCTACACACTCCCAATTACTCTCCCCTTAATGAGACAGCCTGCTCTCTCCGTCCATTCTCTCTTTTTGTGTCCATTTCGCCAGCTTCTAACCCCCTCTACCCTCTCATCTCCCCTCCAGGCAGGAGATGCCAACATAGTCTCAAGTGTCCACCTGATCCAAGAAGCTCACTCCTCACCAGCATCCCTCTCCAACCCATTGTCCAGTCCAATCCATGTCTGAAGAGTTGGCTTTGGTAATGGTTCTTGCCCTGGACCAACAGAAGGTCTGGGGGCCGTGACCCCGGGGGTCCTTCTTGCCTCAGTCAGACTGTTAAGTCTGGTCTTATGAGAATTTGGGGTCTGCATCCTACTGCTCCTCTGCTCCCTCAGGGGTTCTCTGTTGTGTTTCCTGTCAGGGTAGTCAACAGTTGTAGCCGGGCACCATCTAGTTCTTCTGGTCTCAGGATGATGTAGTCTGTGGTTCATGTGGCCCTTTCAGTCTCTTGGGCTCGTAATCACCTTGTGTCCTTGGTGTTTGGAAGGCATGTTGCAGAGGGGAAATGTAGTCAGCCCGTCCTATGGTCAGGTTTTAAGTGTCTCCTTTGCAGAGTGGGAAACCCTGGTGGCGTAGTGGTTAAATGCTGTGGCTGTTAACCAAAACGTCATCAGTTTGAATCCACCAGGCACTCCTTGGAAACCCTATGGGGGTAGTTCTGCTCTGTCTTATAGGGTCATCATGAGTCGGAATTGGCTCCACGGCAATGGGTTTGTTTTTTTTGGGTTTGCGGAGTGGTCTTCTCTGATCTCTGTCTGAAGTAGCATCCCCGACTCCTGGTTATTTATCCCAAATTCCTGTTTTTTTCCTTCATGGAATTGTAGTCTCTAATTATCTTGCTTATTTATTTGCTCCTTGTCTCTTTCTTGAATTTAAGATTTAAGAGGGACTGTGCTTCAAAAAAAAAAACTTTTTTTTTTTTTTTGTGCTTCAGATTGGCTTGTTTATGGTCTTCAGACACCTGTCAGCAGTGACTGGGATGTAAAGGGAACTCCATGAATATTTGTTAAATGAAAGATGTTTAGCATTCCTAGCCTGGAGCAGGATGTAGTCTAAACTTGGATAAGACTTTGCTTATTTCTCATATTGGGGTTATATATGTATAATTAATAGAGATCTATTTTCACAGTACTTTTCTTGTTGAATTCCATGAGGCTCTATAGATCTTAACTTATTTTGCCTTAGGAGAACTCAGCTTGTCTCCGCTCTTGAAGTGGGAAATACAGCTCTTTTAAGGAAGCTTTTTCTTTAACACCTAATTTTCTGATGTTTAAAGGGCAGATTCAGAAGCCATTCTTTATACCTTTGCCATTATAAATTCTTTGGGTCAGTTTGTAAGATATTTAGTCCTTTAAATTTAGAATCTTGATAAGCAAGGGTTTTGTCTGTCTTTGATGAATGATCCTGAGAAAGCAATCGTGTTCACTTTCACTCACTAGGTTTTCAGTTTGGAAAAATGTTCTTCCATGCTACTTGCTTTTCTATTTGCTGTGGCACTCCTTTTATTCGTTATATCTTCTTGACTCGTTTTCTGATCTGGCAGGTTTTACAGTCTTTTATAGAGCAAACATATTTTCCTAACCTAGTTTGTCCTTGTTTTAATGGATTATTTGTTCTTCCTGGAATTCTTTTTTTCCCAAGCCTTTTCCAATGTTTCAGGGCTAGTTTACATCAGGAAATGTCACTGTTACTTTTTCACAATTCTCTTTAAAAACAAAACATTAGAAGTATTCCAATTCATTCATTCTTAAGTTTGTGAGTCTTAGGACTTTTTTTTGTTTGTTTGTTTACTTGTTGCTTTGTTTTTTGATCATGTCCTTCTAGTCTCCCATATGTTTATTTGTGCTTCTTCGTTTGTGTCCACTGCATTTTAGTTGCATGTATTGGCTCTTTTTTGCATTGGCTTTCCTTTCTGAGCTAATTGA
Organism: Loxodonta africana; assembly: GCF_030014295.1. Taxonomy (NCBI): domain Eukaryota; kingdom Metazoa; phylum Chordata; class Mammalia; order Proboscidea; family Elephantidae; genus Loxodonta; species Loxodonta africana. The sequence goes on from NC_087359.1 coordinate 48,672,419, forward strand.
TTTCTTGAGAGTTTTTTTTGTTTCTTTCTTTCTAGTCTTAAATAGGAAGATACATCCTCGGCTGTTGTTCATTCTGTCCTCCCTTTTTCCTCTGTGTCTGTGTGTATGTATTTTTCATAAATTTGGAAATAAGCAATATTTTCTTTGAAATGTCTCTTTGTAGTGATATATTCAATTGGGGTGAGTTTAAAAAAAAAAAGAATTAAAAAGTTATAATAGTGGAGACCTACAAAGAAAAGACCTAATTGCTAATGAATAATATTCTTCACAGTCAAACTTTGATCAAGTACTTTGGTAAATGTAAATCTCATTTAAAAGAAATTTAGATCAGAACCAACTACCTTTGCATCCTAGTCACGTATTTCCCGCCCTTCTATTTGGTAAATGTAAATCCAAATAGAAGGGCGGGAAATACGTGACTAGGATGCAAAGGTAGTTGATTCTGATCTAAATGCCTGTTGGACTCCTCCCCTACCCCCCCCCCCCAACTTAGGCTATTAAGGGTCTGGTAATTCATATGGCTAGCCCTGTGGGACATGAAACTGAAGATAAACATTTTTTACATTTTGTTATCCTTTAACTTAGTTGCTTGACACAAGGGGTATATAATGTTTTTGGCTGAGAATTTTTCACTGGTAAAAGAAGAGAGTAGGGTGAACTTTTGCCCTGTTATATAGTACATTGGTAATATATTAAGCTTTTTTTCCTAGAATCAAAAGAAAAGGCACTTCAGCCCTTGTACTGTTAGAGATTTGTTTTGAAGTTTCGATGTCTTTTAACTTCTGCTTCCTGTCTTTCTTGGTGTATCAGTATGGGGCACAGCTTAGTTTGACATATATCAGCTTTGCTTTCATCTTGTGGGGGCACAGTTTTTTTCCTGAGTTTCTGAGTAGACAGCATATTTTGCCTGTAGCCAAGATGAATAATAGAGTATGGTATCTCACTGGTCTTGTCCCCTTGTGTGCTGTGAGTGTTGGATCCAGATTGGTTTATTATTGGAATAATTACAATGCAGGATACATTTTTGTATAAAAAATACTCTTTAGTTTGATCAATGATGTGCTGCCTATCCCAAATAGATTATAGTCTTAAGTGTCAGAATTCTTATTTTAGTAATCAAAATTGTAATAGTTTTTTCTTAGAAATATACTAACTACTGTAAATAATGTTGACTGGTTTCCATTAGGTAATATCAAAGCTAAAAATACCCCAAGAATTATTACAGAGTATTGAAATGGAAGCCATGAAATCAGAGTTTTTTTTTTTTAATTGTACTTTAAATGAAGGTTTAGAGAGCAAACTAGTTTTTCATTAAACAATTAATATACATAATTGTTTTGTGATATTGGTTGCCAACCCCACGACATGTTAACACTCTCCCCTTCTCGACCTCGGGTTCTCCATTACTAACTTTTCTTTCCCCTTCTGCCTTCTTGTCCTTGCCCCTGGGATGGTGTGCTCATTTAGTCTCTATTTGTCTTATGGGCCTGTCTAATCTTTGGCTGAAGGGTGAACCTCCGGAGGGACTTCATTATTGAGCTGTAAGGGTGTTTGGGGGCCATATTCTTGGGGTTTCTCCAGTCTCTGTCAGACCAGTAAGTGTGGTCTTTCTGTTTTATTTTTGTGAGTTAGAATTTTGTTCTACATTTTTTTTCCAGTTCTGTCCAGGACCCTCTGTTGTGATCCCTGTCAGAGTAGTCGGTGGTAGTAGCCAGGTACCATCTACTTGTGCTGGACTCAGCCTGGTGGAGGCTGTGGTAGTTGTAGTCCATTAGTTTTTTGGACTAATCTTTCCCTTGTGCCTTTGGTTTTCTTCGTAAGAGATCAGAGTTCTGATTTGACTCTGCCACTACCTAATTTTCTAATTGTGGGCCTTGCTTTTCTGTACTTCGTTAGTTAAAAACAGGAAGTAGGACTAAGGTAATCCAGCTCTAATATTCTTGTAAGACTGGAGAAAGAAATTGTTTTTTTCCTTGTTAGAATATTTAAATAGATAAGACTAACCTGGTATTAAGGTTTTTTTTGGTAATATTTTAAAATAATTTCAAACTTGCAGAAATACTACAAGAAGAGTAAAGGAAATCTTTTGTACCTTTTACCTAGTTTTACCAATTTTTAACATTTAGCCCCATTTGTTTTATTATTCTCTTTCTGTAGGTTTATATTTGTAAATACACATTTTATTTCTTTTTCTCAATCATTGAGTAAGTTGGAAACAGCATGCTCCCTTATCACAAGATAGTTCAGTGTGTATTTACCAAGAACAAGAACGTTCTCTTATTTAACTGCAGCATTTTATCGAAATAGAAAATTTATTATTGATACAATTATTATCTAATATATAGTCCATATTCAAATTCTCAATTGTTTCGTTAATATCCTTTATAACGGATATTAATATCCAGTCTACTGTGAGGAAGATTTGCTTTTTCTCCAGAGTATTTATTTATTTGTTTATATCAGTATGGATTCATGGATTCCCATTTTACTCAGTGTGTTATAATCCAATACTAGCATTATTTATCTTGGTGTTCAGATTGTCCCCACTGGCCTAAATGAGAGTCCTTCAAATTGACTATGTCTTTTTTACATGTTCACATCATTCTTTGAACATTTTCTTACTTTTGATGCAAGAACCTATTCCAGGCTCATTTTATGTTTTTCCTGGTCCCAGTTCTGGAATCAGTCAGAAAGAACCCTGATTCCTTTTAGTGGGGAGTTATATTTGGAAAGCAAGATCTTAGCTTTAAAATCTGTGCTCGTTGTTTCTGATGTGCCATTGCTTCTGAGCTCTCTCAGTAGTCAGGGCTAGGAAACATATACGTGTATATGCATTTCTATATGTATATTAAAAATGATTTCGTACTGATAGGCAGATTCCATCCAACACCACAGGGTACATTCTTCTCCCTTTCCATATTTGTAACTCCCTATTCCAGCAGTGACAGTCATGGCTCTCACTATTCTCAATATATTCTTTTTTTTTTATTCCTTTAGATGAAGGTTTACAGAGCGATAGCTTCTCATTAAACAATTAGTACACATATTGTTTTGTGACATTGGTTACCAACCCCACAACATGTCAACACTCTCCCCTTCTCGACCTTGAGTTCCCTGTTAGTAGCTTTCCTGTTCCCTCCTGCCTTCTAGTCCTTGCCCCTGGGCTAATGTGCCCCTTTGGTCTCTCTTTGTTTTATGGGCCTGTCTAATCTTTGGCTGAAGGGTAAACCTCGAGAGGGACTTCATTACTGAGCTAAAAGGGTGCCTGGGGCCATACTCTCAGGGTTTCTCCAGTCTCTGTCAGGCCAGTAAGTCTGGCCTTTTTTTGTGAGTTAGAATTTTGTTCTACATTTTTCTCCAGCTATGTCCAGAACCCTCCACTGTGATCCCTGTCAGAGCAGTCAGTGGCGGCAGCCAGGCACCATCCATTTGCTCTGGACCCAGTCTGGTGGAGGCTGTGGCAGTTGTGGTCCACTAGTCTCCTAGACCAGTCCCTTCCCTGTGACCCCGCTTTTCTTTATTCTCCCTCACTGCAGATGGGGTGAAACCAGTAGAGTATCTTAGATGGCCGCTTACAAGCTTTCAAGACCCCAGTGCTACTCACCAAAGTAGAATGTAGAACATTTTCTTTGTAAACTGTTACGTCAACTGAGCTAGATGTTCCCCGAGACCATGGTCCCCATAGCCCTCAGCCCAGCAATTTGGTCCCTCAGGGAGCTTGGATGTAACCATGGAGCTTCTATGACCCTGCCCTGGACAAGCTGTGCTGGCCTCTCCAGCACTGTGCACTGTCTTACCCTTCACCAAAGTTACCACCCATCTATTGTCTGTTGTTTTTCCATCCCCCCCCCACCATAGCCATCAAAGATTGTTTCTTTTTGTGTATAAACCTTTTCATGAGTTTTTATAGCAGCAGCTTCATACAATATTTGTCCTTTTGTGATTGACTTATTTCATTCAGCATAATGTCCTCCAGATTCATCCATGTTGTGAGATGCTTTGCAGATTGATCATTGTTCTTTATTGTTGCGTAGTACTCCACTGTGTGTCTCAACAAAGGTGGAAAAGCAATTCAATAGGTAAAAGTATATCTGTTCAACAGAGGTGCTGGGACAAGTGAATATTCACATAGAAAAAAACACTTGATGTCAGTGATATTTATGGATATGAATCGTAATAACAGGGCCTGCCAAAGCACTAAGAAAGTGACCTTTTCCTTTGTTTTGTTATACTTAGGATTGGGTTTCTTTTTATTTATCTATTTAATTATTTGTTTATTTATTTATTATGCCCTAGGTGAAGGTTTCCAGCTCAAGTTAATTTCTCATACAAAAATTTATACAAATACTGTCATGTGGCCCTAGTTGCAATCTCTATAATGTGACAGCACACTCCCCCTTCCCACCCCGGGTTTCCTGTGTCCATTCAACCAGCTCCTATCACTTTCTGCCTTCTCATCCCGCCTCCAGAGAGGAGCTGCTCATTTAGCCTTGTGTATCTACTTGAACTAAGAAGCATACTCTTCACGAATATTATTTTATGTTCTATAGTCCAGTCTAATCTTTGAAGAGTTGGCTTTGGGAATGGTTTTAGTTCTGGGTTAACAGAGAGTTTGGGGGCCATGTCTTCTGGGGTTTCTCTAGCCTCAGTCAGACCATTAAGCCTGGTCTTTTGACTTGAATTTGAGCTTTGCATCACACTTTCCCTCTGCTCAGTCAGGGACTCTCTGTTGTGTTCCCTGTCAGGGTGGTCATTGGTGGTAGCTGGGCACCATCTGGTTCTTCTGGTCTCAGATTGATGGAGTCCCTGGTTTATGTGGCCCTTTTGTCTCTTGGGCTAATATTTTCCATGTGTCTTTGGTGTTCTTCATTCTCCTTTGCTCAGGTAGGTTGGGATCAATTGATGCACCTTAGATGGCTGCAGGAAAGCTTTTAAGACCCCAGATGCCACTGACCAAAGTAGGATGCAGAAGATTTTCTTAATAAACTTTATTATGCCCATTGACCTAGGTGTTCCCTGAAACCATGATCTCCAGATCCCCACCCTGGCTACTCTGTTCCTCGAAGTGTTTGATTGTGCTCAGGAAGTGTTGTAGCTTTTGGTTCACTCAGTTGTGCTGACTTGCCCGGTGTTGTGTGTTGTCCTTCCCTTCACCTAAGATAATTCTTGTCCACTGTTAGTGGAAACCCTGGTGGCATAGTGCTTAAGAGCTATGGCTGTTAACCAAAAGGTTGGCAGTTTGAATCTACCACATGCTCCATGGAAACTCTATGGGGTGGCTCTACTCTGTCACTGTGAGTCGGAATTGACTTGACAGAAGTGGGTTTGAGTTTTACCTAGTTAGTGAATTTGCCTCTGCTTCCCTCCCCATCCTAGTAACCATCAAAGTATGTTTTCTTCTGTGTTTAAACCTTTTCTTGAGTTTTTATAACAGTGGTCTCATAGAATATTTGTTCTTTTGTGACTGATTAATTTCACTCACCATAATACCTTCCAGATTCATCCATGTTGTGAGATGTTTCGCAGATTCATCATTGTTCTTTATCATTGCGTAGTATTCTGTTGTGTGAATATACCGTAATTTGTTTATCAGTTTGTCTGTTGATGGACACCTAGGTTGTTTCCATCTTTTTGCTATTGTGAACCGTGCTGTAGTGAACATGGGTGTACATTATGTCTATTTGTGTGATGGCTCTTATTTCTCTAGGCTGTATTCCAAGGAGTGGAATTGCTGGATTGTATGGTACTTCTATTTCTGTAATTTAACCTCTGAGCACTGCTTTTGCTGTGTCCCAAAGGTTCTGATAGGATGTGTTCTCATTCTTATTTGATTCTGTGAATTTCTTTATTCCATCCTTGATTACTTCTATAACCCAGTAGTTTTTGAGCAAGGTGTTGTTCAGTTTCCATGTATTTGATTTTTTCCTTGCTTTTTCTGTTACTAATTTCTACTTTTATGGCTTTATGGTCAGAAAAGATGCTTTACACTATTTCTGTGTTTTAGATTCTGTTAAGGCTTGCTTTGAGGCCTAATATGTGGTCTGTTGTAGAGACTGTTCCGTGTGCATTGGAAAAGAAAGTATACTTGGCTGCTGTTGGGTGGAGTGTTCTGTATATGTCTATGAGATCAAGTTGGTTGATTGTGGCATTTAAATCTTCTCTGTCTTTATTGAGCTTCTCTCTGGATGTCCTGTTCTTCACCAAAAGTGGCGTGTTGAAGTGGAGCTATTTCTTTTTTCTGTGATGTTAGAGTTTGTTTTATATATTTTGGAGCCCTGTCATTGGGTGCATAAATATTTATTATGGTTATGTCCTCCTGGTATATTGACCCTTTAATCATTATATAGTGTCTTTCCTTATCCTTTGTGGTGGATTTTGCTTTAAAGTCTGTTTTATCAGAGATTAATATTGCCACTCTGCTCTTTTTTTATTGTTTGATACATTTTTTCCATCCTTTGAGTTTTAGTTTGTATCTTTGAGTCTAAGGTTTATCTTTTGTACGTAGCATATAGACAGATCATGTTTTTAATCCATTCTGCCGCTCTCTGTCTCTGTTGGTGCATTTAGTCCATTTACATTCAGCATAATTATTGATAGGTATGAGTTTAGTGCTGTCATGTCAATGTATTTTTGTGTATGTGTGTGTTGTTGACAGTTTTTTGGTTTCACTTAATTTTCTGTGCTGAGTCGTTTTTCTTTATTCTTTTCATTATTGATTTTGTATTTGCTGAGTCTTTATGTTTTTCTTGTTTTTTATTTTGATGTTTAGGATTGTTAGTTTCCTTTGGTTATCTTAATATTTACCTCTGTTTTTCTAAGTTTAAACCAATTTTTCATTTCTTGATATTACCTTGACTTCTTCTCCATATGAAAGTTCAATACTACATTATTTAGTTCCTCTTTTTTGTTTTTACCTTGTCATCTTTTACATATTGACATCTCTGTTTACTTATTTTCAGTGTGTTAGCTTTGAATTGTTTCTGTGACTTCCCTATCTGGGTTGATAATCTGGTTGTTCTGTCCTGAGTTCTAGTCTTGGGTTGTTATCTGATGTTATTGATTTTCTAACTGGAGGACTCCTTTTAGTATTTCTTGTAATTTTGGTTTCGTTTTTATAAATTCCCTAAACTCCTGTTTATCTGGAAATGCCCTAATTTTGCCATTGTATTTGAGAGACAGTTGTGCCAGATATATAATTCTCGGCTGGCAATTTTTTTCCCTCAAGGCTTTATATATGTCATCCCATTGTCTTCTCACCTGCGTGATTTCTGCTGAGTAGTCAGAGCTTACTCTTATTGACCTTCCTTCATAGAAGACTTTTTATTTATCCCTAGCTGCTCTTAAGAGTCTGTCTTTATCTTTGGTTTTAGCAAGTTTGATTATAATACGTCTTGATGATTTTCTTTGGTATTTACCCTGCATGGGGTTCAGTGAACTTCTTAGTTAGATATCTTCTCGTCTTTCACTATATCAGGGAAGTTTCCTGCCAACAAATCTTCAACAAATTGTCTATCTGTGTTTTCTGTTGTCCCCCACTGTTCTGGTACTCCAGTCACTCATAGGTTATTGCTCTTGATAGAGTCCCACATAATTCTTAGGGTTTCTTCATTTTTTTAAATTCTTGTATCTGATTTTTCCTCAAATAAATTGGTGTCAAATGCTTTATCTTCGGTCTCACTAATTCTGACTTCCATTTCCTTAATTCTGCTTCTATGACTTTTTGTTGAATTATCTAATTCTGAAATTTTATTGTTAGTCTTTTGGATTTCTATTTGTTGTCTGTCTATGGATTCTTGTAGCTTGTTAAATTTGTCATTATGCTCTTGTAAAACCTTCCCAAGTTGCTCTGTTGCTTTGTCTGTGTGTTCCTTGGCTTGGTCTACATTTTTGCCTGCTCTCCTTCCTTATCTCTTAAAGACCTTCGTGTATTAATCTTTTGAATTCTGCCTCTGGTAATTCCAAGAACTTCTCTTTCTCTGGGAGGTTTTTTGGTTGTTTTGGTGGCTTGCTGAAGCCATCTTGTTCTGCCTCTTTATGTGGTTTGCTATTGACTGTTGTCTCCAAGCCATCAATAAGTTATTATATTTATTTATTTTATGTTTGCTTAGTGTGTCCTAGCTTCTTGTTTCGTTTTGTTTTCATGTGCCCAAATAGCCTGGTCGTGTGAGCTACTTTGATTATTGGCCTCTTTGAATCTTTTGTGTCCTGATAACAGATGGTTAGAGCTGCTACTCAGTATGCAAGCCAAAGAGTCCATTTTCTTTTCTTGTGTGGATTCAACTTAGGTGTCCAGGTTGTTGGTCACTGAGTATGTGGTGTAGGCTCTCACCTACAGTCCTAGACAGGCAGGGCTACATAGGGGTGATTGCAGCAGGTACAGGTATCTGGCTGCAGTCAGGGTTTATGTGCTGAGCAAGGTAGGGGGCTGACAGCTGCCCCTGAGTGCCTGGGTAGAAGGCGTGTCCCTGTTTCTTAGAGTTCATAGGTGGATGAATTTTGCAGCTGGACTTTGGGCATCCAGTGCTGTTGGCTGTAACGACTGGGAGACACCACTTATTCTCAGACCCCTGTCGTGAGTGGCTAGGTGGGGTGGGTGGAGCCAACAGTCCTCAGGCCCCTGATGTGGGTAGGTGAGGATGCTGTTAATGAGCAGGGTGGAATCTGCCACTCCTCCTTAGCTGTTGCAGTTGAAAATAGGCTTCAGGTATATACCCTGTTATACTATGCTAATGAGGGCCTATGCTGTTGAAATGGGCCCACACAGGTCTAGGCAGGGATGAAAGGCATTCAGAGTCCTTGGACCCCTTAAGCTTCTGCCTTGCCAAAGGGGCTATGCCTGTCCTGAGGTCCTGGCTTAGAAGAGCTGGCAGAATGGCTCAGGACGCACAACGGGTCCCACTTCCAGTCCTTGCAGCAGTTACTGAATAAAGCCGGCCCAGGACTGGAGCAGAGCGGGGAGGGGATGGGTAAATGGAGAGAGGTACTTCCTAGAGGGGAAAGGGTTTTTTTGATCCTGTGTGGTAGGTTAGACGCTTGCACTTAACTTTCGCAGATCTAGCATCGCTTTCCCCTGGTTCCACAGGCTTGTGCAGACTCTCCGCTGCTCGGTTTCTCCCAGTGTGGAAAATGTATCCCAAGTGCTACTGCTTGTCTCAGCCTGTGCACGCAGGCCAATCCAGCCTGCAGGGTGCCGGCCAGGGCAGGTCTGGCAAATCCTCACTGCTTCTGAAGTGTCTCTCCCACCCTCTGCTGCTCAGTCCGACTCCTCAGCTTTGTCTTTGATGTTCAGGGCTCCTAGATTGTCATATATAATCGATTCACTTGTTTTTCGGGGACTTTGTTGTAAGAGGGACCACAGTAAGCATCCGACTACTCCGCCTTCTTGGCCTTGCCTCCTGGGTTTATTTTCTTTAGATACTGACCCAAACCTCTTTTCTCTTTTTAAATATCAAAACAGTGATTTTTCAACATTTACAATAATCTCTCGCCTTGTTGTAGTAAACTATGTACATAATGTAGATATTATTAATTTTGCTGAAGATCATTCAAAAACAGCTGTAGCAGTATATTGACAGGAACTGCCAGAAATTCAGGCTGGTTTCAGAAGAGGACATGGAACCAGAGATATCATTGCTGGTGTCAGATGGATCCTGGCTGAAAGCAGAGAATACCAGAAGGATGTTTACCTGTGTTTTATTGACTATGCAAAGGCATTCAACTGTGTGGATCATAACAAATTATGGATAACATTGCTAAGAATGGGAATTCCAGAACACTTAATTGTGCTCCTGAGGAACCTTTACATAGATCATGAGGCAGTTGTTACAGAACAAGAGGATACTGACCGGTTTAAAGTCAGGAAGGGTGTGTGTCAGGGTTGTATTCTTTCAGCATACCTATTCAATCTGTATGCTGAGCAAATAATCCCAGAAGCTGGACTAGGTGAAGAAGAACGGGGCATCAGGATTGGAGGAAGACTCATTAACCTGTGTTATGCAGATGACACAACCTTGCTTGCTGAAAGTGAGGAGGACTTGAAGCACTTACTAATGAAGGTCAAAGACTACAGCCTTCGGTATAGACTGCACCTCAACATAAAGAAAACAAAAATCCTCACAACTGGACCCATGAGCAACATCATGATAAACGGAGAAAAGATTGAAGTTGTCAAGGATTTCATTTTACTTGGATCCACAGTCAATAGCCATGGAAGCAGAGCCAGGAAATCAAAAGATGCATTGCATTGGGTAAATCTGCTGCAAAGGACTTCTTTAAAGTGTTGAAGAGCAAAGATGTAACCTTGAAAACTAAAGTGCACCTGACCCAAGCCATGGTATTTGCAATCACATCATATGCATGTGAAAGCTGGACAATGATAAGGAAGTCTGGAGAAGAACTGACACCTTTGAATTGTGGTGTTGTCAAAGAGTATTGTATATACCATGGACTGCCAAAAGAACAAACAGGTCTGTCTTGGAAGAAGTAGAACCAGAATGCTTCTTAGAAGCAAGAATGGCAAGACTGCGTCTTGCTTACTTTGGACATGTTGTCAGGAGGGATCAGTCCCTGGAGAACGACATCATGCTTGGCAGAGTACTGGGTCGGCGGAAAAGAGGAAGACCCTCAGTGAGGCGGATTGACACAATGGCTGCAACGATGAGCTCAAGCATAACAATGATTGTAAGGATGGCTCAGGACCGGGCAGTGTTTTGTTTTGTTGTGCATAAGGCTGCAGTGAGTTGGAACTGACTCAACGGCACCTAACAACAACAGCAACAGTATAGATACTGCTTTAGAAGTTAGATGAAAGAGTGAGGGCTGTTAACTTTTTAAGCTAGTAAACAGTATCGCTTTAAAATAGAGCAAATTTAAAATGAAACTGTTGGGTTGGTTCCACAATTTTGATTTTAAATGCTTTACCTGTGATATTTTTCAAAACAAAGGATGTTTTATATATACTTACAGCCTTTTCCCCTGCTTTAGCTCTGAAACCCTTTCTGTGTAATATTTTTGTTTTCTGATTGATTGCTATATGGAAAAGCATTGAATTACCTTTCCAAAGGAAGAAGTTTAGCTCATCCAGCCTGTTTGCTGCTTCACCTTCATATTTACTTGTTTTGCTTCAGTAGCATCTACCTATTTTCATAAGGTAAAACTGACAGTAGAATATCATCTGGGGAAAGACAATAAACTAAAGCAAATGACAAGTCCACTGGGAAAATACTTAAAGACAGATAATCAACTATCATTTATTCAGAGGAGAAACTTGCCAAGACTGTAGGAACTATGTGTAATATGGCATTAGACTTTTCTGTACATACTGTGAATTTACTGTGGGACTTGTGCCAGTTTCAATTTTAATTAATTAGTCTATTTTTGAAGCAAGAGGTAGGGAAAAAAAAAGAGTATGCTCTGTCTTTCTTTTCTTTTAACTCTGAGGATGATGAAGAGAGAGTAAATGAGCAAGCATGAGCAAGTAATGTAGGAAGGAAGCAATGTGTCCTGTAAATTTTTCTAAGTGTGAGCAGGTAGCCATTGTAAACAACAGAGATCCAAAACTGACCATGTAAAGTTTATCTTCTCAATGTATGAGCTATGTTTAAAAGTAAAATCTACTAAAAGTTATTGCAAAGTTACACTGATATTTTAATAACAGATGGTGAGCAGTTTGTATAAATTATTACAGTCGGTAGTACAGCCAAAGTGAAGGTTTCTAGGGTCATCAAAGTGAAGGTTCCTAGGGTCATCGTGAGGCAGAGAAGGGAAGAACTGGACCATAGCAGGAGGCTTCTCTTTGGCTTCATAGCCCAGGGGTCCAGGTGGCTGGGGCACTACGTTTTTATAGCTACGAACACCACAATTCAGGGATTCCAAGGGCCCTTGCCTTGGTTAAGTAGACTTGTTTCCTGGTGTTGGGGTTGGTGATGGAGTCTAGTGCAATTTGACCTTTGGTATGGTCATACCTTCTGGGGAATGGTATTTAGGTACTTGAAATTCGATGTGTTATGTTAAAAAATTAGTATGCCTGACGAGTTCAAGAGGTAGGTATTAACAAGCATATCTTCACCTTAGCAGGGCACTTGTATGGCCTGACATACATGTATTCTCTCTCCTTTTGTCTCTAGCTGCTACCTAGGCAGCATAGTTGGAAGCTGCCTAAAACCTGTGATGGGAGACTTGGTACCTTCATGAATACTTTCTTTAATCATATTGCTTTCCTCCTAATATCAGGAAATGTTCCTATGCAAATTCACAGTGTATCTAAGTGCTGTCCTTGGAATCAGGGGCATTGGGATATCACCTTTCCTCATCCGAGTCAGGACTGACATACTCTCTGGTTGCCTTAGATCCCTACATAGCATTTTACCCAGGCTAAACTTTCAGAGTCCTTTTTTTTTCTTTTCAAAACCACCTAGAGCTCCTTCCTCCATTGTACCACATCGTACTACATCCTCTAATTCCTCAGTGTACCCAGCACAGCTAGATTCAGCACCAGGACCAGGATATGTCTAGCCTTGTGGAGGGAAATGAGCAACTGTTGGAAAGAGAGTCTAAAGGGGCTTCTGGGATGCTGTTTGTTTATTTGGATGTTGGGTACATTTATATATTTATGAACATTCATTGAGCTATATGTTTAATGACATGTACAGTTTTCTGTATGCATGTTGTACATCAATAGAGAATTTAAAAAGACAAATAAAAAGTTTATTAAAAGTTCTGTATACATGAAGGTCATTTAGGGACTGGTTAAATTATATTCCCCATACCCCTGGGGAATACTGTGTATCTGTTTTTGAGAATGAATAATTCTATAAGTACTAACATGGAAATGTTATTAAGTGAATAAAGCAAGTTATAGAAATATATCCTATTTATGTAAAAATAAAACATCCTATATGTGCTTGTACATATCTAGAAAATACCTGGAAGGACACACACTAAATAACAATGGTTAGCCTTGGGGATTGGTTTATGGGTAATGTGACAAAGTGGGGAATATGGAACTTTGCATTATATATGATCGTACCATTATAATTTTTTTTATGGTGAGCATGGGTTACTCATACAAGAAAAAGTAATTTTAAAAGTAAATTACAAATATTATCTTAAAGGTAAACAGATGGGTAGAAGTAATGTTGCTATTCTGATAAAATCTCCTAAGTATGGTTAAAAGAAGAAAAGGGGTTAGGGAGAAATTAAAGCCCTCCAAAAGGAGCCCTGGTGGTGAAACAGTTAAGCATTCAGCTGCTAACCAAAAGGTTGAATATTAGAACCCACCCAGTGGTTCTGCAAGAGAAAGACCTGGCGATCTGCTTCCATAAAGATTACAGCTAAGAAAACTCTACGGGGCAGTTCTGCTGTGTCACATGGAGTCACTATAAGTCAAAAATCAACTGGATGGCACCCGACAACAACACAAACAAGAGTTACTGTAGTTCCACCTTATTTCGTTCCAGAGGGTGAGGAAGATTTTAATGAGCTTGAATAAACAAAATAATGCAGACATTTAATGTAAAGTAGAACTAAATTGTCTCTCCAATTGTTGTTTAGTTGATCCAGAGTACCAGAAGGAAGCAGAACAGAGACATCGAGAATTGGCAGCTAAAGCTGGAGGCTTTAATGATTTTGCAACTTTAGCTGTCATTTTTGAACAATGCAAATCAAGGTATGTGAAGTAGTCCTATGTAGTGGAAAGTGTTTGAATCGTTGTTCCAGTACCTCCTTACTGTGTGACTTTAAGACAGTAAGGTTCATGGGGATGATAATGACCTCAAGGCAATAATATATGTCAGGTGACTATCATTTGCTAGGCACTTTCTCTTTACTCTCCAACCTTTGCTGAGAATGACTTTATAGAAATTTTGGCTCTATGGGTTTGTTTTTTGGGTTTTTGGGTAGCTTACATTAGAAAATGACTTAATATTTGTTAAAGCCTATACATAAAAATAAATCCATTTACAATTTTTTTTTTAATTCCATCAAAGGTGTCTGCAGTAATTTAATTGCTTTTTCAAATTCCCAGAAGTGCTTTCTCAGTATTTGGACAGGTCTTTTTTTTTTTTTTTTTTTTTTTAATAAAGGAGCTGAGAGTAGCTTATAGGTTTCCAGTTTTGTAATAGAAATGAGAATGTTAGACTGTCTTTGTTTTATAGAAGATTTTTTTTTTTAAAGATACTGGTATTTTCGTTTTGCAGTGGAGCTCCAGCTTCTTGGTGCCAAAAACATTGGATTCATTGGAGGTGCTTATTTTCTGCATTTCGTGTGGAAGCACAACTTCGAGAACTAATCAGGAAGCTTAAGCAGGTGATTGCTATAATGATTTTTTCTTCAGTAGCCTCTATATTTCATACTGTCTTTTCAGTGATGTACAGTTACTTGCTATCACTTTCCCCTCCCTTTCTCCTTATTACTGCATTTAGCTATTTCCTTGACCCCATGAAAGATTCCTAGTGGTAAGTAATAAAGGAATTTTATCTGTATAAAGGAGGGCTTTTTACAGAGGTGTAATTAACATTTAGTAAATTGCACACATTTAAAGTTACAATTTGATGAGTTTTGACATCTGTATATACCCATGAAACCATCACCACAATCAAAATAATGGATATATCCTTTATGTCCCAAAGTTTCCTCATGTCTGTTTATAATTCCTTCATCTGGCCTCATAGGCCCATCCTCCCCTTACCCAAACAGCCACTGATCTGCTTTTTGTTACCGTGTATTAGCTGGCATTTCCTAGAGTTTTATATAAATAGAATCATACAGTACGTACTCTTTATTTGCCTGGTTTCTTTCACTCAGTATAATTAATTTTGAGCTTCAAACATGTTGTGTAGTGTGTATTAATAGCTATTCCTTTATATTGCTGAGTAGTACTCCATTGCGTGGATTACCACATTTTATCCATTCAGCTGTTGATGAACATTTGGATTTTTTTTTTTAGTTTTTGGTTATTACAAATAAAGCTGCTATGAACATTTGTGTACAATTATTTGTTTGGACTTAATACTTTCATCTCTCTTGGATAAATACCTAGAGGTGGATAGCCGAATCATGCTAAGAGTATGTTTAACTTTTTAAGAAATTGCTAAAGAGTTTTCCAAAGTGATTGTCCTCACCAACACTTGGTATAGTTTGTCTTTTTAATTTTAGCTATTCTAGTAAGTATATAGTGGTATCTCATTGTCATTTTAATTACATTTATTTAATTATTAAAGGTGTTGAGAATCTTTTTATGTGTTTACTTGCCATCTGTATATTTTCTTTGGCCAAATACCTGTTCAAATCTTTTGCCATTTTTTAAGTTGGCTTGTCTGCTCTCTTTTTATTGAACTTGTTCTTTATAAATTCTGGATACATGTCCTTTATCTAGCATGTGATTTGCAAATATTTTCTCCTAGTCTGTAGCTTGTCCTTTCATTCTTCTTTGAAGAGCAGGAATTTTTTTTTTTGATGACACCCAGTTTATCATTTTTTTCTTTTATGAATCATGTTTTTGGTGTTACAACTAAGAAATCTTTGTGTAACCCAATTTTAGTAAGGTTTCCTCCTGTGTTTTTTTTAGGTGTTCTGTAGTTTGAGGTTTTACATTAGGACTATGATCCGTAGGTCTATGGATTGTTTTGAGTTAATTTTGTATTTGGTATGAGGTATGTATCAAAGTCCACATGGCGTCACTATGAGTTAGGGGCTGATTCCAGGGTAGGTAACAACAACAAAAACATGTGGTTGTCCAGTTGTTCCTGCACCGCTTGTGAAAGAGATTATTCTTTTTTCCGTTGAATTGCCTTTACATCTTCATTGAAATCAGTTGTCCATATATGTGTGAGTCTTTATCTGGACTGTGTTTTGCTCCGTGGATATATTTGTCTATCTTGATGCCAGTAACACATTGTCTTGTTTACTGTAGCTTTACAGCAAGTTCTTCCTTTGTTTTATCAATTATGGAGAGAAGGGTATTGAAATCTCTGACTCTTACTTGTGGATATGCCTGTTTCTCCTTGTAAGAGTTTTTGCCTCATGTGTTTTGAAGTTCTGTTATTAGGTGTATACATTTTTAGGATGGTTAGGTCTTCCTCATGAACTGACCCTCCTTTATTCCTGATAATAATGTTTGCTCTGAAATCTACTTTGATAATAACATATCCACTCAGTTTCCTTCTGATTAGTATAAGCATGGTATATCTTTTTCTGTCCACTTACTTTTTTATTTTTTAATGATTTATTTTGTTGTTGAGAATACACAGCAAACCATACACCAACCAATTCAACAGTTTCTAAATATGTAAGTCATTGACATTGATTACATTCTTGGAGCTGTGCAACCATTCTTACCCTCTCTTTTGTTCGCATATTAGCTATAACTCTTTGTTATTTCGGTGGCTCTTTTAGGGTTTATATTATACATGTTTAAGAGCCCTGGTGGTGTAATAGTTAAGCTCTTGGCTGACAACCAAAAGGTTAGTGGTTTGAACCGAGCTGCTCCACAGGAAAAAAAGACTTGGTGATCTGCTCCAGTAAAGATTTATAGTCTAGGAAACTGTATAGGGCAGTTCTACTCTGACCTGTAAGGTTGCTATGAGTTGGAATTGTCTCAATGGCACCCAAAAACAACAGTATACGTATTTAACCTATGACAGTCTTCAAGAGCTATCATACCACTTTATATGTAGTATAAGAAACTTTTCAATAGTACACTTCCATTTCTCCTCTCTTGATGCATGGGTGATTGTTGTCACACATTTCATATTTGCGTATGTAATAAACCCCATCAAACACAGCAGCAATCGTGAGAAATGGCACAGGACCAGGCAGTGTTTCATTCTGTTGTCCGTAGGGTCGCTGTGAGTCAGAATCGACTCGACGGCACCTAACAACAACAACATAAGCCCCATACTACATGGTTATTGTTTGAACAGTTTTATTATCTTAAGGAAATTTAAGTAATAAGAAAAAAAATTCTGTGTGTTTACCCACATATTTACCATTTCTAGCGTGCTTTGTTTGTGTAGATCCACATTTCCATCTACTATTACTCTCCTTTCATCTGAAAGTCAACGTTGAAAGACCTTCCTACATTTCTTGTAGTATGAGTTTACTGGTGTTGAATTCTTTATTTCACCTTTGTTTTTCAAAGATAATTTCACTGGGTATAGAATTCCATGTTTGCAGTTTTTTTTCCTTCAGTACTTTAAAAATGTTGCTCTACTGTCTTGTAGCTTACATTCTGTCTGAAGAAGTCTTACTATCATCCTTTATTTCTCCCACCCTTAATCCCAATTACTTTTAAGATTTTCTCTTTATCACTGGTTTTGAGAAAATTTGATTATGATGTGCCTTGGTGTAGTATTATGTTTCTTTTTGGGGGGTTAGTTGAGTTTCTTAGATCTGTGGATTTATAGTTTTTATCAAATTGGAGAAAAGTTTCAGTCATTACATCTTCAAATATATTTACTATCCCCCGTTGGCTCTCTTTTGTGAAGTCGAATCACACATGTTTTAGGCCTCTTGAATTTGTCCCAGAGCTCACTGAAGCTCTCCTCATTTTTAAAACATTCTATTTTCTCTCTGTTTTTAATTTTGAATGTTCTCTATTACTTTGTCTTCAAGTTCACTAATTTTTCCTCTGCAGTGTCTGATCTGTCATTAATTGCATCAAGTATATTTTCCCTCTCAAGCATTGTAGCTTTCATCTCTAGATTTTGACTTTGAGTCTTCTAAAAAGATATTTCCATGTCTCAACCTTTTGAGCATTACATCCAATTGTAATCCACATATAAATGTAATTATAATATAAACATAATTAGCATATGTGTTAGTTCTGGGTTGGTTTTGATTGATTTATGTTCTCATTGTGGGTCATATTTTCCTGCTTCTTTGCATGTCTCATAATTTTTTTTTGGTTGCCAGTCGCTGTGAATTTTACCTTCTAGGTGCTAGATATTTTTGTATTCCTACAAATATTCTTGAGGTTTGTTCTAGGATGCAGTTATTTGAAAACTAATGCTTTCAGATCTTGCTTTTAAGATACATCAGTGGGATCAGAGCAGTGCTCAGTAAAGGGCTAGTTATTGCCCACTACTGAGGCAAGACCCTTCTGAATTCTGTACCCAGAGCCATGTGAATTATGAGATGTTCTAGTCTGGGTGATAGGAACAGGTATCATTCCCACTATGTGAGCACTGAACATTATTATCCATTTGGGAGGTTTTTTTTCCCCCAGCCACAGGTAATTTTGTCACATGTGCTAATCAGTACTCAACTGAACGCTTGAGGGAGAGCTCCCTGCAAATGCTAGCCACCTTGGTCTTCCTGGACTCTCAGCTCAGTCTCCTCAACTCAAGCAGTTCTCTGGGTTCCACTTGGGTTATCCTTTCCTGTGCCTTAGCCCAAAATCTCTGTCAGCCCTGTCAGTTGGAGCACTTACAGGGCTTATTTCATTTATTGCCCATCTCTTAGGGATCACTGTCCTTTGTTGCCTTATCTACTGTGTTTTGGAAATTGTTTTCATATATTTTGTCAGCTCTTTGGTGGTTTCAGGTGGAATGGCAAATCTCTTACTACATATTGGCAAGGATCACAAGTCTTTAGAAGTGTGTTTTCAAAGTAAAAGATTATTTGAAAAATTTTCTTTGAGATTTACTACTGTATATATAATCTTTTTATAGCAAAGTGATTTCCCGAGAGAGACCTTTGAAGGTCCTAAACACGAGGTACTACGAAGATGTCTTTGTGCAGGCTATTTCAAAAATGTAGCTCGAAGGTAAGCAATATGAGCTTGAGAGATGGATAAAGAAATACTACTGTATTTGACTACTATATTAAACTATTTAATATTTAAGGTTGAAGGTTTGATTTAAGCTCTGTGATAACAATGACATCAGTTCAGGTAACCCTGTCCATAATTGTCACTGTGTAGGGGGAAGCTGCAGTGGCCTGGAGTGGGGAATTGGAACTCAAGTCGGGTAGAAGTGGAGTCTGTGAAGAAGGGCTGTCCATTGTGGGGTATCAGTGCCTAAGTTGAGTGAAAAGAGTTTTCTTGCAGAGGGGTGGCCCTGTGTATGAAAGCCAGACAGGTGCCATGGGCATCCCTGAGGAAGGGTGCCTTGGTGTGGAGTGTCAGAGCTTAAGCAGGGTGAGAGGGCATTCATATGAGAGGGACTGTTTGGGGTGCAATGTCAGAGGCTGAATGTGGTGAGGAGGGTATTTTGTAGGGGAGGGAGTGACAGTGGTGTTGATGGGAGATTGGTTATATACAGAGGGATTGATCAAAAAATTAAATGTATTAAGGGTAATGGCAAAGGGAATTAGAAATAATAGGAAGGGAGAAAATAAGAATGAACCCTATGGTGCTGGACTGGGATTTCAGAATATTACTGTCAACTTAAGGTTTTCTATATAGATGGGTGGGTGGGTAGATGGATGGATGTGTGTGTGTAGAATATACATGTTTTGTGTATTTATATATGTATATACCGTAGCTCTGAGAGGGACTGGCAGCAGTGCCACCCCAATAGCGTTGAATACACTTAATATCCAGATCATGACTTTTAACAACCATCTGCCATTTAAAAGGAATCAAGGCTCCTTGGAGAAATGGGGCTTGAACCTGGAGCATCTTATTTTGCCAGTGAGCAGACAAGTCTTTAAAGAAGGTTTAGGGCATGCCAGAAGTGCACAGGAGCAAGCTTGAAGAGACCCCAGACCGATAATATACGGAACATTCTGAGCATCAAAATAAATAATGATAGTAATGGATTAAAACTCATCAAATAAAATGTGAAATCATAGGTCTGTAATGATACAAACTAATAAATGAGTAAATTGGAAGTTTAGTGAGGGATGGAATTATTTATGTAATTAAGCACTACTACACAAAGTTGTTATGAATTACAAAGGGGAAAAAGTAATTTTACAGTGGAGGAGCCTGCCAGATACTACCTGAATCAAGCAGTCAAATGGAACAAGTAATGGAACCAGTTGAAATCATGTGCTTCCTGATGTGATGCAATGAGAAGAACACAGCATCACTTCTATGTTATTCCTGCCAAAGATGCGTAACTTGAATCTAATCATCCTGAAATAGACTTAAACTTGAATTGGGGGACAGTCTACAAAATTACTATCCTATAATCTTCAAAAGTATCAAGTCATGAAAGTAAAGAAAGACCGAGGAACTTTTCCAGAATGAAGGAGACTAAAGAGACATGGAAAGTGTAGGCAATGAATGATTCTGAACTGTTACAAAGGATATTGTGAGTACATTTGGTGAAATTTTAGTAGGTTCTAAGGATTAGGTGCTAGTAAAGTGTTAATTTCCTGGTTTTGATTGATGGTTGTAATATGGTTATGTAGGAGGATTCCTTGATTGTAGGAAATGTACACCCAAGTGTTTGGGGGTGATGGGGCATCATGTCGACAACTTACTCTCAAATGGTTCAGGTAAAAAAGTATTTCGAACTATACTTATATCTTTTCTGTAAATTTGAGATTGTTTCAGAATTTAAAAAATATGATGTCTTAGTTAACCTGCTACGTGCCAAACAATGGGCAAGTCCTGAAGATAAAATGATGGAGTAATATGTGAGTCTTGTCATCATTCTTGATGACATTTAAGTGCAGTGGAGGAGACATACATGTAAATCAGTAATTGTGATGCAGTCTGATCTGGGCTATACTAGGAGTATGTATAAAGTACTATAGGGAATGAGTTGTGATGACAGTTGTACTAGGGCTATTTTGACAAGTTTTTGGTATGATGTTTATGTAGGGAAAGAAAGAGGAGGGTAAGAACTTTAAGTTAAGGGCATGGGTTAGAAAAGTGATAAGTTTTTCTAGTTTTTAGATTTTAGAATCGTGAAAACATACCTTTAAAAGGAGTTGTAGCATAAGATAATACAAGGAGCACTGTATTTAAGTCAGGAGACCCATGTTTGGGACTTGGTTTCACCATTCATTAGCTCTGTGATCTTGAGACGGCCAGCTGATTTATTTAAGTATTAGTTTCTAGGTTAATAAAGTGCCTGGCTTTCAAATCTCAGGTTGTTGGAGGCTTTGTTATTAAAGCACTTTGGAAACTCTAAAGCACAAATAAGATATTAACATCACTACTTATTGACCAGAAATGCTTATAGTTAATTGAAAAGACTGTTTAACTTATATTAGTTTAAGATGAATTGGTTAAAGTTATAGTCAAATAAATTTAAACCTCTCTGTGGTAGAACATAAAATTGCTCATTGTTGGACTTAACACACTACTTATTTCATGTTTTACTGTTCTCATTTTTACCATCATTTGGTTGTTCTGTTCATAGATCTGTTGGAAGAACGTTTTGCACAATGGATGGACGTGGAAGCCCAGTTCACATTCACCCTTCCTCGGCAGTAAGTACCTAATTTTTTAAAAAAGGAATTTATAAAGATTAGAAATAAGTAATATGCAGATGTTTCTCTTTTTACTTTTTTCTTTGAGGTTAAATATTGGCTAAATGTATCTTTATTACATAGAGCTATAAGTGTATTCATTGGCCCATGCCTCCTGTTTGATTGAAGAAGTTAGCAATTCAGAAGATCTAGGCTGTTATTATTTTCTTGGTCTAATGTGAAATATGGCAAGTTATTGAGTTATTGTCCTTAAATGAGTGCTTTTGTATAGCTTCATGAACAGGAAACCAAACTTGAATGGATCATTTTTCATGAGGTATTAGTTACCACCAAAGTCTACGCAAGAATTGTTTGTCCAATTCGTTATGAATGGGTGAGAGACTTATTACCCAAGTTGCATGAATTTAATGCACATGATCTGAGCAGTGTGGCCCGACGTGAAGCAAGAGAAGATGCAAGAAGGAGATGGACAAATAAGGAAAATGTAAAGCAGCTAAAGGGTGAGTGAATCACTAGTTCTAGTGTTAAAAGTCCAGAGAACATAAATGTCCAGTTTTTCATATACTTATAGAAATAGCATTACAGGGCTTAGGTTCTAGTTCTATCTCCTCAGAAAGCAAAGGGTTGCCCTAAATCTCAGATTTATATTCATTTTGACTTCATACTTTTCCATGCAATTAGTCCTCCTTTCTTTAACTCCTCTGTCCAATGACATTATTAATAACAACAATATCTGTTGCTAACCATTTGCTAACCAAGAGCCCTGGAGGCATAGTGGTTAAGAGCTCAGGCAGCTAACCAAAAGGTTGGCACTTCAAATACATCAGCTGTTCCTTGGAAACCCTATGGAGTAGTTCTGCTCTCTCCTTTAGGGTCGCTATGAGTCAGAATCGTCTTGATGGCACACAACAGTAACAACCACTTAACCTGCATTTTCTCATTGAATTTGTACAACAACCCTAGGAAGCAAGTATATATCCTCACTTTATAGATGAGGAAATAGAGATTTAGCAGTGTAAACTAGTTTTACATAGTTAATAAGTGGTGAATCTGGAATTTAAATCCAAGGGCCTGACTCTGGAGCCTGTACTCTTAACTAGTAGGTCATACTGCCTTCCAGTTGTGCTTTATTATTTCTGGTTTGTTTATAAAATTTTGTGAATTATTACCTCAGAACCTGCTTTTTCGAAGAAATGTTAATTCTTTAGTTTGGAGGCATGAAGAGTTGTAGTACTGAACTAGGACAAAAACCGAAACCGGTTGCTATCAAGTCGATCGACTCATAGTGACCCTATGACTAGGACAGAAAGCTTAATTCTCAGCTCACATATACAAGAAGCTTTTCAGTAAAGCATTTTGAGGCTGAATGGCAGAGCAGATCATATCATTCTTATTTAACATCACTGAGAAATACAATGGTGAGGAATTTTGCCCAAGAAATCATAAAAAGAGTCTTGAGAACGTTAGCCACTGGGTGTTTTATTGCCGTGTTACAACACTGTACTAGGTACTTGAATTATGGTCAGTTTTTCTGACTCCTAGGCCTCTGTACTCTTATTTTTTTTACCCATAGAATATGTCATTTCTTTTGAAAGGGCAAAATTTAATTTTGTCTTTATTTTTTAACGTTAAAAATCAGGGCATCTCTTTCTGATAACACTTCTAGTACTGAATCAGGAAACTAAAGTTTTATTCCATAAATTTGTAATGTTTTTAGACGGAATATCAAAAGAAGTCCTGAAGAAAATGCAAAGAAGAAATGATGACAAATCCATATCAGATGCACGTGCTCGTTTCCTGGAGAGAAAACAGCAGAGGACCCAGGACCACAGTGACACACTGAAGGAAACAGGCTGAGGAGTGGACCCTCCAATTCAGGAAGTAGGAAAAACAGCCAGGAAATATGCCAGTTATTTCAGACAGAACTACCGAGAAGAAGTGGTCAGCAGCTGTTACTAGCCTATGAGCTAAAAAAAATAAAAGTTCATCAATACTGAAAAATGGAATTTTCTCAAAGAAAAGATAGAGTCGCCACAGTCATAGGGAATGATATTGAAACCAAATGAAAGACAAGATGTGTAATATTTTCCTCACTTCAATTTTGCTGACCTTAACTGGCATTGAATGCTGTCATTGAGATACTTTCAGAGGACATTGAATTGTATTTAATCAGAGTGTATTTCATTTGCATTGAAGCATTAAAAATTATTTTCCTTAAATCTCTTTAAGGCCTTCTTGTTGCTATCAAAATAGTGTTATATCAGGTACGTGATCATTTCCTTAGAAGGCTGAACATAAGAGGTTTTTACTCAGCAATACTTAGATGTCTAACAGTTTAATTGCTACAGAGCTTTATAGCTAGTTAGAGAAAAGACTTAATTAGTAAATAAGAAAATTGCCTATGGCAGGATTCTTTCTTGAATTAATATTAATCCTTAAATTGATTTTTCTGGGATTATACAAATTCCTTTTTATATAAAAGTATATTGTTTAAAACAGTAGCTATAGCCATTAACCAAAGGACAGATGATATATATATATATAAAAGTTCTTTTTTAGCTGTACCTACATACTTTATATCAGCA
The DNA here is from genome assembly GCF_030014295.1 of Loxodonta africana. NCBI lineage: Eukaryota > Metazoa > Chordata > Mammalia > Proboscidea > Elephantidae > Loxodonta > Loxodonta africana. The sequence continues at coordinate 48,696,388 of NC_087359.1, forward strand.
TCATGTATGTAGGTGTAAGAGTGCTTTCAAATAGCCCTTCCACTTGGCCTACCCTCTTGCCTCCAGTTACTTAGGGAGGACCATTTAAACATCTATTATGCTGATCTTGAGATAGGATTTTCAAAGCAGCCAGTACTACGTCACCACTGTTTCAAATTGGAACCTTGAGGCTAGTAGCACACTCAGGCCACACTCAGCACTTCCCCACTCTTGTTTACTGCCTTGTATTCTAGTTATTTGTGTATGTGTCTCTCTCCCCCACTAGATTATACGCTCCTTGTGGGCAGGGACTATGTGTTCATCTTTGTATCTTTCATGGCACTTAGCATAGTGCTCGGCACATAGTAGTCACTCAATGTTTGTTAAATAAAACTATTGGTGTCATCAAAATTCAAAAGGCAGTATTATGTGTGTTTTTAGATATTTCTGTAAAAAGTAAGGATCTAAATATTTTATAAGTAACTAACTTTTCCAGTTATTTCTTTTGGAATCTAAGCTGTTTTCTGTTCAGTATTAGAAACTTGAAGCCTTTACTGAAAAATCACATGAGGACCCAAACCCATGTTTTTATTTTGGAAGGTGAGTGGTGATTGTTTCTCTGAACATTTCCAGCCTCGTTAATTTGTTCTTTTTTCTCTTCAGTGTTCTAGACACTTGCAGCCCATTAGTCACCTGGTCTTAACGGTTTCTCTCAGGTATATATATATATCAATGCATTTCCTTAGACTTTGTGTGGGAGAGGTATGGATTCTTGGAATGAAAGTTCTTTTACTTCAATAAACATTGCTCAAGCATACATTCTAAATCTATAATCCATATTCAACTGTCATCAATTGTCCTAATGATGTCCCTTATAGCACTTTTCTCCAGTTAAGGATCCAGTCAAGCATCATGTATTCAGCCTCTTTTAATCTGGAAAAGGTTCTCAGTTCTTTGTCTTTCCCAGCATTTACATTTTTTAATAATACAGGCCAGTTATTTTATTAAATATCCTCAGTTTGGGTTTCTCTAATGCTTCCTCACAGTTATGCATTTTTGACTTGGAATACTGTATAACTGATGGAGTGTCCTTCCTAGGGTATCACACTTGGAGGTACATAGTGTCTGTTTGCCCCTTATTAAAAAAATATTAATTTGATTACTTGGTTAGGGTGTTTTCAGTTTCTCCAATTTAGTTACTCTTGTAATTATTAAGTAATTTGGGGAGGGACACTTAGATTATGTAAAATATCCTGTTTCTCATAAAATATGACCCTCTAGATTGGGTATTAATTGATAATTATTGCCTGAAATCAGTTTTATGATTACAAAATGGTGATTTTCCCCCCAATTCCTTTCTATATTATTTGTTGGCTGAGTTGGAATGGACTCGACAGCAACAGGATAAACAGATGGATGTTAGCAATTAGCATGAACCAAGATAGAAAGCCCAGGGGGCACTTAAGAGGGGTGCCAAATATTCCAGTTTATTTGGTGCATAGAGTATATATACATATAGCCAGCGCACCTCAAGTGCAGCCACTACGCATCTGTCAGTGGAGGCTTGCATATTGCTATAATGCTGAACAGGTTTTAGGAAGAAACCTGATGGCTAGGAGGAAAGGCCTAGCTATCTACAACCAAAAATCAGCCAGTGAAAACCCTTTGGATTGTAACAATCGAATTTACAATCAATCATGAGATGTTGCAGGATTAGGCAGTGTTTTGTTCCACTGGGCATGGGGTCATTGCCATAAATTGGAATCCCATTCAACAGCCGCTGACAACAACAGCAATAGTCTGAATATGTTGGTTAAGGTCAGATTATGGAAAGCTGTGAAAGCCAAACTATGGAATTTGGACTTACTTTGTAAGGTATATGGATATATTGGAGAGGAATGACATTATAGCTTTGAGATAATTTTGACAGTGGTATCCATTAGAAGAATCGATTTTCATTGGAGAGGGCTGTGAGCAAAGTAGTATCAAGGGAATGCTGGATCTAGTTAAGGCAAGGTGAGAGTAGCTTTTGAGGATACGTGGTGTTTATGGAGGAGTTTGTTCTTAAAGAAATGGGGGTTCATCTTCAAATCACTGAACAAAACAGAGAAACAAAGACAAATGTTATAATAGAAAAGTGGCAAAGGACAGTCATTTCATGAAAGAGGAAACATGAATGGCCAATAAATAAGACACTGAATCTTTCTAATAATTAGAGAAACATAGATGAATATAACCGTGAGATGACATTCACTCCCATCAGATTGGCAACACTAATATGTCTGAAAAGTGTTGACATGGGAGAATAAATCGCTTTTATTTAGAGAACATTTTGGCAATATCTAGTAAAGTCAACAGTGATGTGGTATGTACAACCTATGACCCAACAAGCCTGCTTCTAAATTTATACCCCAGGAGCTCTAAGGTTATGTAACGTATCCTGCTCCTCATGAAATTTGGCCCCTCTAGACTTCTAAGTCAATTGGCAAAATAATTCTGTTATGAAAACATTCTGCATCCCACTTTGAAATGTGGCGTCTGGGGTCTTAAATGCTAACAAGCAGCCATCTAAGATGCATCAATTAGTCTCAACCCACCTGGGTCAAAGGAGAATGAAGAACACCAAGGTCACACGATAACTAAGAGCCCAAGAGACAGAAAGGGCCACACGAACCAGAGACTTACATCATCCTGAGACCAGAAGAACTAGTTGGTGCCCGGCCACAATCGATGACTGCCCTGGCAGGGAGCACATCAGAGAACCCCTGAGGGAGCAAGAGATCAGTGGGATGCAGACCCCAAATTCTCACAAAAAGACCATACTTAATGGTCTGACTGAGACTAGAGGAATCCCGGCGGTCATGGTCCCCAAACCTTCTGTTGGCCCAGGACAGGAACCATTCCTGAAGACAACTCAGCAGTCATGAAAGGGACTGGACAGTGGGTAGGAAAGAGATGCTGATGAAGAGTGAGCTATTTGTATCAGGTGGACACTTGAGACTGTGTTGGCATCTCCTGTCTGAAGTGGGGGTGGGAGGATAGAGAGAGATGGAAGCTGGCAAAATTGTCACGAAAGGAGAGACTGGAAGGGCTGACTCATTAGGGGGGAGCGAGTGGGAGAACGGAGTAAGCTGTATATAAACTTATATGTGACAGTCTGACTTGATTTGTAAATGTTCACTTGAAGCTCAATAAAAGTTAATTAAAAAAAAAAATTGGGCCCCTCTAGATTTAGCATCAATTACTGGTTGATGCTAAATACATAAAAGTGTTAGATATAACGTTTATAAGACTGTTAAAATATAGGATTGTTTCTAATAGTAAAAAATAGAAAACAATATAAAGAGCTATCAGTAGGAAACTGGTTGAATAAATTATGATATGTTCTTACAGTCAAATTCTATACAGCAGTGAAAATGATTTTTAAGGCTCCTCATGGTGGCACCCACATGCATATTCCTAAACTACAAAACAGACGAGCCAGTTCACATTCCTACCAGCAAAGCAGCAAAGTGCTTGTCTTACTGAATCTTTATCATTCGTCATAAATATACTTCTAATTATAGACAAGAGAGGTGTCTTGTTAATATGCTAATTAACATATTTTGATATTCAGCACTTTTAAAAGACCAGATAGTAAATATTCTAGGTGTTTGGACTCTGCAATCTGTATTGAAACTTGTTGTTGTGTGCAGTCGAGTTGATTCCAACTTGTAGTGGCCCCATAGAACAGAGTAGGACTGCCCAATAGGGTTTCCTAGGCTGAAGTCTTTATGGGAGTAGATTGACAGGTCTTTTCTCCTTTGGAGCGGCTGGCTGGGTTCAAACTGTCTACCTTTTGGTTAGCACCTGAGCACTTAACCATTGTGCCACCAGGGCTCCTATGTTGAAAATACTCAACCCAAAATATAGCCAAGTGTTACCTTAGATTCAACCCAGATAGGCACATTTGGTATCACGTGATTTTATGTGTTGTAGCAAACCACCCACAGAGCACTTTATTGCTAGTCTCTAACATATTTTTACAGAGAAAAACATTTTGAATTTCTGCATCACTAGAAAATATTACAATTCTCTTCAGAGTAATAGACATTTTTTAGGTGATTTCCAAAGGATCCTTTTTAATCCTCTGTTTGAAGAGGAAATGTGCTAAGTTTTGATCTGTTATTTAATATCAGGTGTTAAATAAATCACTAAAAAATGGATGATACTCTTAAGACCTAGAATAGACTGTTACTTTTCCATAGGCCTACCAAAACAAACTCATTTTGCATGTAATTAAAAGGGTGAGGAAAATACTGGAGCCTGGAACTGGAATCACTCAGAGTTCCATCACAAAGGAGACAGGTTTGTTAGTTATCCATAAAGCTATGCAGCTTTTGTATCCATCCAAATCCAGAATTAACCCATAATTGCTACTAAAAAATACCTTTATCTTTTCTTTTTACCAGCAGCAAAACAGGAAAATTATACAATAACTAAAGGCTTCAGGGTTAAGCAGCTGATTTACAGCTGCAGTAGTTTTCAGGTGCTTAATCCTGATGTTAAAACAAGCTAATAGAGCAGGGCCAAATTTATCATTAAGCTATAGCCACAAAATAAACTTTTTGAACTCAAATTTGAAGGGAATTAAACCTTGTGTGTGATGATGTTGGAATTTTGTGAACACCAACAAAAATTTATTTTAGCAAATAACGGGCTAGTACTATAATTGGAAGGTAGATACGTTAAGATTTGGCCTTTTCCCTAAAATCCATAATCTTATTGAGAAAACAAGACAGGTTTTTTTGTTTTTAATGTAAGGAAGTATTGATTTTTATAATTCAGACCCAACACTCTGAGAGCTTAGTGTCTAATATTTTATTTACATGGAATTTGCTACACCTATACGATGCAGTCAACTTTGTATATAGCAGATATGCCAAAAAAACACCCAAACTCATTGCTGTCAGCATTGATTCCGACTCATGGTCACCCTGTAGGGCAGAGTAGAACTGTACCATAGGGTTTCCAAGGCTATAATCTTTATAGAAGCAGACTGCCACATCTTTCTCCCGAGGAGTAGCTGGTGCATTTGAACCACCAACCTTTTGGTTAGCAGCCCAGCAGGCTTAACCACTGTGCCACCAGGGCCCCTTATAGTAGATATAGTGTAGTGTAATGTCTGAGGTATCAACCTCCGGTTTGGCTTTTCGTATTCCTGTTCTCTCAGTCCCCTTACCAGCTGTAGAGATCCATTGCTGCTGCACTCATTTGTACTTGTGAGTTTAACTCTTAATTTCAGGTTCAACTTACCAAATTTAATTAATAATCTTACATAATAGGTACTTAAAACTGATTATTATGTATTAGTCATTAGGCATACGAATATTTCAAGATTTCCCAGAGAGTTTAAGGGCCACGTGTTGAAATTTTACCTTTCTCGACAGCTCAGATCAAATGCCACCATTTCCATGAAACCTTTCCTGAAGTCTCCAATCAGAAGTAACTGCTTCTTTGCCCTTTCATGATACTCTATGTCTTAAGAGTGTTTAGCTTTCTATTTTGTATTGTAGTTTTGTGCACATCAGTTCTGACTAAACTGGTTTAATTTTTGATTTCTCTCCTTTTGTGACCTTTCCCCCAGCAGCAAGTTTGTTATTTTGTGTATTGTACATATTTATAAATGATTGTGTGCTAACTCCAGATGTGATGATTAACAACATAAAGTAGCCTAGGCTTTGAATTAAATGGATGGTACAGTTAATAAATGCTATAATAGCTGGAGAAATAGAGTAAATGGATTTTAAGCTGACTTTTCAAGGAAGAGTAGGACTTGGGCTAAAATAAAAAGGGAGATAGAGAATTTGGGTGATTGGGTAGAGGAATTGGATTAAACAGTGGAAAGATTATCAGTGTCTCATTGAGAAGGGTTTTGAATGTCAACCTAATTAGCTGAGACTTAGTATTGTAGACACTGTGGAGCAAGTCAAAGTTTTTAAGCAGAGGGATGAATTTAAAAATTAAATTTGACAACAGGAATGTGATTGGGAGATTATTGTAATAGTCTAGGGGTAGGATGGAGCCCTGGTGGCACTGTGGTTAAGAGCTCAGGTGCTAACCAAAAGGTCGGCAACTCAAATCTGTCAGCCGCTCCTTGCAAGCCCTGTGGGGCAGTTCTACTCTGTCGTGTAGGGTCACTGTGAGTTGGAACTGACAACTTTTTTTTTTTTAAGGGGTGGGATGATGTAGGCATGCACCAGAGTGATGACTGTGTAAGCAAAATAAGACATAATTGTGAGAGATTTATTAAAGAATCATTAAGGACTATTGTTTCACAAAGCAGCCTCAACTCTAGGCTTAGACTCCTGCTCACATAAAAAAATGTGGTGTCAGTCGGTTGTTTGCATTAGGATGAGAAAGGACTGCTTTGATTATGCATAAGTTTTAGAAGAGTTAATTTTGTGGCTAATGTCTTTGAAAGTCTCTTTGGGCACTGACCCTGAGGGATATGGAACACTCAACAAATGTGTGTACAATTTAAGCCATGTTGCCTTTTATTTTCAACCGATAGAGGTCACAGTAGAAACTGCTGCAAATTTCCTAATGGAAAAACAAACAAACAAAAAACTCAAACCGGTTGCCATCAAGTCAATTCCAACTCATAGCAACCCTATAGGACAGAGTGGAACTGCCCCATAGGGTGTTTTCAAGGAGCAGCTGATGGATTCAAACTGTCATTCTTTTGGTTAGCAGCCAAGCTCTTAAACACTGAGCAACGAGGGCTCCCGTAATGGAAAAGTAGGTATCTGAATAGGGCTTTATGCAGTTTGCCACTCTTTTCTGTTGTGTTTTTCCTCTTCTTTTCCCCAGCCCCAACACTAAACAATGGCTCAGATTCTCTTATTCTATTTGTTTTTTTGTCAGGCAAACACAAGGACCTACATCAAAACAGAAGATATAATTATTGTAAAATGCGACAGGATGACATTAATATAATTAGCCTTTTGTTCTATTTGAAATGTATTGAAAGAACTATTTAAAAAATGATGAGATATACAGTGTTTTAATTTCATAATTTGATGCCTCTCAGTGCTATTTTAAACTAGGCGTTTTTAGCTTTAGATAATACTTTCTTTTTGTAAGTGTTATTACACTGCAATGCAGCGAAGTATTTTTAAAAATAATATCCTATTGCATGGCCAGGGATAAGCGAAATCTTCATCTGAACTTTTTACACTGTACCCAGTGCAGGAGCAGATGCTTAAGAGGCTATTTTAAAAATTATTTCTTAAGTTGATGGGATGTATTTGTGATAACTAAATTTGGTATTGGACTCATTTCTTGTCAGTCTCTGATATCACTATACTAGCAGTCCTAATCAGTCAGTAAGACAAAAAAAAAAAGGAAACAAAAAGTAATAAACTTATTCTCTGGTATTATGATTATCTAGGGGCAGACTACTATAAATAGTAAGGCTAAAAATAAAAAAAACTTGCTGTCAAGTCCTTTCCAGCTCATAGTGACCCTCTGGGACACAGTAGAACTGCCCCATAGGGTTTCTGAGAAGTGCTTGGTGGGTTCCAACTGCCAATTTTTTGGTTAGCAGCCATAGATAGCTCTTAACCACAGTGCCACCAGGGCTCCTTAGTAAGGCTGCTAGATACAAAATACTAATATCAAGGAAAAAAATAGCTTTACACTAGAAATAATTAGGAAACAAATTTTAAAAAGACATTTTCAGTAGCAAAAATTATATATGTAACTGGGAATAAATCTGATAAGATACAATACTTTTAAAAGAAAATTGTAGACCTTTATCAAAGGCATTAAAGAAAACAAAGCAATGTCATCTTTTTTTTGTGTGTGTTTTTTTTTTTTTTTTGCTTCAGGTGAAAGTTTACAGAGCAAATTAGTATCTCATTCAACAATTTATACAAATTGCTTTCTAACATTGATTGCAATCCCTGTGATGTGTCAACACTCTCCCCTGGGTTCCCCATTTCCATTCTTCCCATTTTCTTGTCCCTTTCTGCCTTGTCTTTGTTTTTGGGTGGATGTTGCCCATTTGGTCTCATTTACCAGATTGTGCTAAGAAGCATGTTCCTCATGTGTGTTACTGTTTGTTTTATAGACCTGTGTAATCTTTGGCTGAAGGGTGAACTTCTGGAGTGTCTTCAGTTCTAAGTTAAAAGAGGGTGTCTGGGGGGCCACAGTCTTTGAGTTCCTCCAATCTCTGCCAGATCAGTAAGTCTGCTCTTTTTTTGTGAATTTGAATTATGTTCTACATTTTTCTCACACTCTGTCCAGGACCATCTATTGTGATCCCTGTCCCAGCAGTTAGCCGGGCACCATCTAGTTGTCCTGGGCTCAGGCTGATAGAGGCCGTGGTACTTGTGGTACATTAGCCCTTTGGACTAACATTTCCTATGTGTCTTTTGTTTTCTTCATTCTCCTTTGCTTGGGCAGGATGGGACCAGTAGATGTATCTTAGATGACTGCTCCCAGGCTTTTAGGACCCCAGACACTAGTCAACAAAGTCCGATGTAGAACATTTCCTTTGTGAACTATGTTATGCCAGTTGACCTAGATGTCCCCTGAGACCATGGCCTCAGCCCTCAGCTCATCACTCGATCTTTCAAAGTGTTTGGATGTGTCCATGAAATTTCTATGACTTTTCCTTGGTCACATTGTGCTGACTTCCCCTGTAATTGTATTGTCTTTTTCTTCACCAAAGTTATCACTTACCTACTATCTAGTCAGTGATTTCCTCTGCCCTTCTCCCCCTCATAACCATCAAAGATTGTTTCTTTCTGTGTGTAAACCTGTTCTTGAGTTTTTAGATAAATTGTCTCATACAGTATTTGCCTTTTGTGATTGACTTATTTCACTCAGCATAATGCCCTCTAGATGTTGTGAGATGTTTCTCGGATTCACTGTTGTTCTTTATCATTGCATAGTACTCCATTGTGTATTTTGTTGTTGTTGTTAGGTGCCATTGAGTCAGTTCCAGTTCGTAGTGACTCTGTGTACAAAAGAAGGAAATACTGCCCTGTCCTGCACCATCCTCACAATCGTTATGCTTGAGCCCATTGTTGCAGCCACTGTGTCAGTCCATCTCGTCGAGGGTCTTCCTCTTTTTTGTTGACCCTCTGCTTCACCAAGCATGATGTCCTTCTCCAGGGACTAGTCCCTCCTGATAACATGTCCAAAGTTTGTGAGACGAAGCCTTGAAATCCTTGCTTCCAAGGAGCACTATGGTTGTATTTCTTCTAAGACAGACTTGCTTGTTCTTCTGACAGTCCACGGTATATTCAGTAGTCTTCACTAACAACATAATTCAAAGGCATCAGTTTTTCTTCCATCTTCCTTATTCATTGTCCAGCTTTCGCATGCATATGAGGCAATTGAAAATACCAATTTTACTTGCATGTGATGTTAGTGATACTGTTTGATAATTTCTGCATTCTATTGGATCACCTTTCTTTGGAATGGGCGCAGATATAGATCTCTCCCAGTCAGTTGGCCAGGTAGCTATCTTCCAGACAAGTGAGCACTTGCAGCACTGCATCTGTTTGTTGAAACATCTCAACTGGTATTCCGTCAATTCCTGGAGCCTTGTTTTTCGCTAGTGCCTTCAATGCAGCTTAGATTTCTTCTTTCAGTATATTTGGTTCTTGTTCATATGCTATCTCCTGAAATGGTTGAACGTCGACCTGGCTTGGGTCAGGTGCACCTTAGTCCTCAAAGTGACGTCTTTGCTTTTTAACACTTGGAAGATATCTCTTGCAGGAGATTTGCCCAATGCAATACGTCGTTTGATTTCCTGAACACTGCTTCCATGGGCGTTGATTGTAGATCCAAGTAAAATGATATCCTTGACAACGTCAGTCTTTTCTCCATTTATCATGATGTTGCTTCTTGGTCCAGTTGTGAGGATTTTTGTTGTCTTTATGTTGAGGTGTAATCTTTGCTGAAAGCTGTAGTCTTCAGTCTTCATCAGTAAGTACTTTAAGTCCTCTTCAGTTTCAGCAAGCAAGGTCGTGTCATCTGTATATCACAGGTTGTCAATCCTGATGCCACATTCTTCTTTATATACTCCAGCTTCTGGGATTATTTGCTCAGCATACAGTTTAATAAGTGTGGTGAAAGGACGCAACCCTGATGGACACCTTTCTTGATTTTAAACAATGCAGTACCCTCCTTGCTCTATTCAAATAACTGCCTCTTTGTCTATGTACAGGTTCCACATGAGTGCCATTAAGCGTTCTTGAATTCCCAGTCTTCGCAATGTTATGGATATAATTTGTTACGATCCACACAGTCGAATGCCTTTGCATAGTCAATAAAACACAAGCAAGCATCTTTTGGTATTATCTGCTTTCAGCCAAGATCCATCTGATATAACCAATGATAACTCTTGTTCCAGGACTGTTTTGAATCCAGCTTGAATTTCTGGCAGTTCCTTGTTGGTGTACTGCTGCAGCCGCTTTTGAATCATCTTCAGCAAAATTTTACTTGCATGTGATGTTAGTGATACTGTTTGATAATTTCTGCATTCTATTGGATCACCTTTCTTTGGAATGGGCGCAGATATAGATCTCTCCCAGTCAGTTGGCCAGGTAGCTATCTTCCAGACAAGTGAGCACTTGCAGCACTGCATCTGTTTGTTGAAACATCTCAACTGGTATTCCGTCAATTCCTGGAGCCTTGTTTTTCGCTAGTGCCTTCAATGCAGCTTAGATTTCTTCTTTCAGTATATTTGGTTCTTGTTCATATGCTATCTCCTGAAATGGTTGAACGTCGACCAATTCTTTTTAGTACAGTGACTCCGAGTATTCCTTCCATCTGTTTTTGATGCTTCCTGCATCATTTAATACTTTGTCCATAGAATCCTTCAAAATTGCTACTCTAGGCTTGAATTTTTTCTTCAGTTTTTTCAGCTTGAGAAATGGTTTTCTAACTCCAGATCTTTGCACGTTTCATCATATTTTTCTTTGTCTTCTTGAGCTACCTTTTGAAATCTTCTGTTCAGCTCTTTTATTTCATCATTTCTTCCATTCACTTTAGCTACTGTATGTTCAAGAGCAAGTTTCAGAGTCTCTTCTTTCTTTTTATTTTATTTATTGTGCTTTAGGTGTAAGTTCACAAATCAAGTCTGTCTCTGATACAAAAAGTTATGCACACCTTGCTATGTACTCCTAGATGCTGTCCTCTTAATGAGACAGCATATTCCTCCTCTCCACCCTATCTTCCTCACGTCCATTCAGCCAGCTCCCGTCCCCCTCTTCCTTCTCATCTTGCCACTAGACAGGAGTTGCCCATATAGTCTCAAGTGTCTACTTGAGCCAAGAAGCTCACTGACATCGATTTTTGTCTTTTCTTTCTTTCCTGTCTTTTTAATGACATCTTGCTTTCTTCATGTATGATGTCCTTCCACAACTTGTTTGGCCTTTGGTCATTAGTGTTCAATGCGTCAAATCTATTCTTGAGATGGTCTCCAAATTCAGGTGGGATATACTCAAGGTCATATTTTGCCTCTCGTGGACTTGTTCCAATTTCCTTCAGCTTGAACTTGAACTTGCATAGGAGCAATTGATGGTCTGTTTCACAGTTGGCCCCTGGTCGTATTCTGAGAGATACTGAAATTCTCCATCATCTCTTTCCACAGATGTAATCAGTTTGATTCCTGTGTTTTCCATCTGCTGAGGTCCATGTGTATAGTCACCGTTTATGTTGTTGGAAAAAGGTTATTTGAAATGAATAAGTCATTGATTTTTCTAAATTCTATCATGCGATCTCCGGCATCATTTTTCAATCACCAAGGCTATATTTTCCAACTACTGATACTTCTTCTTTGTTTCCAACTTTTGCATTTCAACCCCCAGAAACTACTGCATCGTGAATGCATATTTGATCAGTTTCAGACTGCAGAAGTTGGTAAAAATCTTCAACTTTCTCATCTTTGGCATTAGTGGTTGGTGTGTAAATTTGAACAATAGTGGTATTAACTGGTTTTCCTTGTAGGCGTGTGGATGTTTTCCTATCACTGACGGCCTTGTACTTCTGAATAGATACTGAAATGTTCTTTTTGAAGATGAACATGATGCCATTCCCTTTCAATTTGTCATTCCCAGCATAGAAAATTGTCTGATTCAGAATGGCCAATACCAGTCCATTTTGACTCACTAATGCCTAGGATATTGGTCTTTATGCATTTCATTTTTCATGACTTCCAATTTTCCTAGATTCATACTTCATACATTCCACGTTTCAATTATTAATGGATGTTTGCAGCTGTTTCTTCTCATTTTGAGTCATGTCACATCAGCAGATGAAGGTCCCAAATACTTGACTCCATCCACATCATTAAAGCCCACTCACTTTGAGGACGAAGCTCTTCCCCAGTCATATTTTGAATGCCTTCCAACCTGAGGGGCTTATCTTTTGGCACTCTATCAGACAGTGTTCTGCTGCTATTCATAAGGTTTTCATTGGCCAGTTTTTTCAGAAATAGACTGCCACATCCTTCTTCCTAGTCTGTCTTTGTCTGGAAGCTCCACTGAAACCTGTCCACCAAAGGTGACCCTGCTGGTATCTGAAATATCAGTGACAAATCTTCCAGTATCACAGCAACACGAAAGCCACCACAGCACAACAAACTAACTGATGCATGAGGTCCATCGTGTATATGTACCATAATTTATTCATTTGTTGACGGACATTTAGGTTGTTTCCACTTTTTTGCTGTTTTGAATAATGCTGCAGCGAACATCGGTGTGCATATGTCTATTCGTGTGACAGCTCTTACTTCTCTAGGATATATTCGTATGAGTGGAGTTGCTGGATAATGTGGTATTTGTATTTCTAGCTTTTTAAGGAAGCATCATATTGTTTTCCATAAGGGTTGTACCATTTTACATTCCCATCAGCAGTGCATAAGACTTCCAGTCTCCCTGCAACCTCACTGACATTTGCTATTTTCTGATTTTTTGATTGGTGACAGTGGTGTTGGGCTGAGATGGTATCCCTTTACAGTTTTCATTTGCTTTTCTCTAATGGCTAATGGGAAACCCTGGTGGCTAAGTAGTTAAGAGCTACGGCTTCTAACCAAAAGGTCGGCAGTTCATATCCACCAGGCACTCCTTGGAAACTCTGTCCTGTAGGGTTGCTATGAGTTGGAATCAACTCAACAGCAGCGGGTTTGGTTTTGTTTAATGGCTAATGATCACGAGCATTTCCTCTCAATCTCTTCACCGCCTGAATATCTTCTTTGGTGAAATGTCTGTTCATATCTTTTGCCTATTTTTTAATTGGATTGTCTTTTTCTTGTTATGGTGTTTCAATATATTATAGATTTTAGAGATTAGACCGTTGTTGGATATGTCATAGCCAAAAAATTTTTCCCAGTCTGTAGATTCTTTTTTTACTCTTTTGGTGAAGTCTTTTGAAGAGAGTAAGTGTTTAATTTTTAGGAGATCCCAGTTACCTATCTTCTGGTGTTTGTGCATTGTTATCGTTTGTATCCTGTTTCTGCCATATAATAGGGCCCCTAGCATTGTCCCTATTTTTTCTTCCATGATCTTTATAGTTTTAGGTTTTGTATTTAGGTCCTTGATCCATTTTTAATTAGTTTTCGTCTTGTAGCAATGTCATCTTAATGGATAGTAAGAATATTGTAAAGATGTCATTTGTCTCCAAATGAATTGTGAATTCATTACAATTCTAATCAAAATCCCAATAGAGTGGTATAAGTTGACAAGCTGATCCTAAAATTCATATGTATATGCAAAGGGGCTAAGAATAGTCGAGACAATTTTTCAAGAAGAATAAGGTAAAAAAAAGTAAATTTGAATAAGGTAGGGGGACTTAATCTGATATCAAGAATTACTATAAAACCATAGTAATTATGGCAGTATAGGGTTGGCGTGTTGTTATTGTTGTGTACCTTCCAATCGATTTTGACTTATAGTGACCCTATATGACAAAGTAGAACTGCCCCATAAGGTTTGTTAGTGTGTAATCTTTATTGAAGTAGATTACCAGGTCTTTTCTCCCTCAAAGCTGCTGGTGTGTTGAAACCTCTGATCTTTAGGTTAGCCGAGCTCTTAGCTTAACCTTTTGCCACCAGAATTGGCATAGGAATAAATAGATTTGATACATGAGAGGTGGCATTATTAATCAGAGAAATTATGGATTATCCAATGAATAGTGCTGATATGTCTGCTTCTGCAAATAGGAAAATTAAAATAGTTTCCCTTACAGTAAATACTAAAATAAATTCTAAGTAGATAAAAGTCTCAATGTGAAAAAGTAAAGCTGTAAAACTTGTGAAGAAAATTCGAATGTCTACGCCCTTAGGGTAGGAAGAGGTTTCTTAAGACATCACAAGTACAAACCATAAAAGAAAAGACTGATAAACTGGAGTACCTTAAAATTGAAAACTTTTGTATAACAAGCAGGGTGCGGGGGTAGAAGGTGGGGAATGGAACCAGCAAAAAGTAGGAAACAAAAAAGCCACAGAGGAAGGAGGTGATATTTGCAATATATAAAGAATTTGTACAAGTCAATACAAAATCTAAAACCTAGAAGAAAAATGGGCAGTGGATGTGAACAGTTAACAAAAGAAATCTGAATCTTCAATAAACATGAAAACAGGACAACCTTGCCAGTAATAAGGGAAATGAAGACTAAAGCAATGTGATATCACTTCACATCCATCAAAAATATCTCTGATAACACAAAGCACTGGCTAGGATATAGAGCAGTGGGGCGGGGAGTGCAATGTGCATGAGCATATCCTCTCGTGAGCAAGATGGCTATGTGCAGTTAACCTGCATATGTGCATACCCTGATCTAGCAATTCCACATATAGGTGTATCTTAGAAATTCTTGAAAATGTGCACACAAGAATATTCCTTGCAAGATTTGTGTAATTGTGAAAAAAAATCTAAATGTCCATTTATATGGAAGTGGATAAATTGTGATATAGTTGTTCAGTGGAATATTAAAGAGTTAAAATTGACAAATAGTTTGTATATAATCATGGATAAATCTCAAGCTTCAGGTGATATACACAAGAAGGCACTACATATAAACTTCTAAAACTTTACAATGGTGTATTTTATGTGGATACATTATGTATATATATCTACATATATAATTTTAAAAAGCATGGGAAGATCACAGTGAATGAAAATAGAATCTACATATGGGGAACGGGCTTGTTCTCGTGATTCAACTAATAAGGATTTTGTCTTTGAGCATAATATATTGAAGCTTTAAAAAGCTAGACGAGGATGCATACCCAAATTTTAATGTAGTTTTTTGCATTTGTGCAAGGAGGAATTTAAGAGGACCAAATATATTTATTGAAATTACTGAAAGAGGGTAAAAATTATTTTGAGTAAAAGTAAGTGTTGCTTGACAGTAAAAATTCAATTAAGAAAACTCCTGTATGGTCCTTCTATCCGTTGTTTTCTACCATGACTCAGTGGACCATCATTTTCTCGTGAGTTTATTTGGTGTCAGCTTCTTCTTTATGGTTTTCCTATTTCCAGTCTGTAACTTGGGTTAATACTAATTAGGTCAAATGGAGAATAATTTGAGTGGCACTCATTCTTGCAGATAGAAAAATTGGAAAGTTCTGTTTAAACGGGTATTTTCCTTTTTTAGTGTGCACCACTTATAGACTAGCTTTGTATGCCAGTCTGCTATTCTATTTAGTTCTTTTTAAAGAAATAGAATTTCTGAGCCTTCCTCAGTAACGAGAAGTGTTATCTCCACATCTGATCTGGTGGCTCAGTTAGATAGTAATTAAAATAGAGATGGGAAAGGCTGTCTTTATAACGTTAGTTTTTATTTCCACCACGTGGAAAGCTTTGTATCTGAGTGGCTGGTGGAACTAATCTAAGGACTTTTTCATGCCTGTTGGTGCAAATCAATAAATATGAGGCAGGCTCATATGAATGCTATATATTTTTCATCTCTGCAGTGGTGTGGAACGAATACTAGTTGTATGGCTGTTTACAACATTAAACTCAGTTATTTGCAATCTATACAGCCAGGAAAAGAATATAACCAGATTTTTTTGTTTTACATAATCTTTTATCAGTCAAGACAAGTTGAGGTAAAGCATTAAAAAAAATTTTTTTTCTAGTGTGTCCTAGGTTTGGAATGGATTCAGACTGGGGTCCTACTTTTGTAGGAGTACCGTAAAAAAATTCTTTAGTGATGAACCCAAGGCCTTCAATATTCAGAATTGCTTTCTCCATATTAATTTTTTTTCCAAAAGTCTTTTAAGAGATTTTAATGTTGAATAATTTTACATTGTCAGTATTCAAAAATGTTGGTGTAAATTAGATAATTCCTTGAAACTTTATTATTGAGTTAACCAAAATTTATTTACCAAATCACAGTCCTTTCTGTTCTAAAGAAGAGCAAATTTACTACCATAACGCTGCAGGTGTGCACTGGTAGTGGCAAAACTATCCCTAGGAGTGTGGAAAAATTTCAGTATTGCTGAGGGAACATGTGTGGGTAATGTGTTGCTTTGAACTGGAAACAGTAATAACTCTAGGAGATGAAAAGAGGCAATTCTGCATATTTAGAAAGGAGAAAAACAGTCCATAACAATCATTCCTATACCTTTACCCTCAATCACCATAAATTGGCCCCTTCATTCTATAGATCCTCTCAAGTTTGTAATTTTTGTTTTTGGATATGAAAAGGCATCTGACTCCCTATTGATCATCAGGGTTATAACTCTTCTGAGTTTTTCTGTCCACAATGCTCTGTGCATCTCTACATTTGAAGAGGACCATCTTTTCTGAGATAACTTTTTAAGGTAATGCTATCAGCCACGCATCCCTCTGCTTGGGATCTGATTTCACCTATAAAAACAAAGGAGAGGCCTATACAGTGTGATAGATTGATTGCAGGTTAGATCCCCACAGGGTTAGTCTTGACTATTCACTAGGAACATGCTCAATCCTAATACAGATCTTATTGCCATCCATAACACTTTATAGAACTTAAATGTGGAGCCCTGGTCCCTGGTGGTGCAGTGGTTTAGTGTCTGACTGCTAACCAAAAGGGTGGCAGTGCAAATCCACCAGCCATTCCTTGGGAACCCTGTGGGGCAGTTCTGCTGTGTCCTATAGGGTCGCTGAGTCTGAATCAACTGCACTAGAGTGGGTTTGGTTTTTTTGTCTTACAAATTAGGTTTAAGATAAGCCTGAACAGTGAATGATGTCAAGAATATAAGCTCAGGTCTACTTCATGCTAAAGTCCATTAAATTTTTGCTTTTTAAATGTTTCATTCATTTGAGGGAGTCTTGCCTATAATCAGTGCCTTGTACAGGGTCGCTATGAGTTGGAATCGACTCAATGGCACTGGGTTTTGTACAGGGCCAAAATACTGTGGGCACTGTAGATTAATACCTGAGCCCTAAAGGATATTCATTTTCTTACTGGCCTTTGATATGCTGCTGTTTATCATTTTTGAAAAGATAAAAGACCAGAGGGTATAATCCTACTGGGATTTGTATCAGTGGCTCTAGGGGACTGAAATGTTTAAATGGCAAAGCTACTTATCTTACTTGGATAATGCTAAAGTATATACCTCTTGGTTTCATTAAAATCTTAATTATCAACTATTTGGTGCAGTGAGTTGAAGTTTTACTTTAAAATTAATCTGTAATGTCTGAGAAATGCCTTTGTTTTGACTCATGCAATGCAGCTAGCCCAAGCTGTTTTTAAAATGTCAAGTTAAAAGGCATTATTAACCTTAGTGCCAGGGCTGCTTGAAGATAATAGCTACAGAGGAATCCTACAATGAAGGTTTTTTTGAGATGTCATTCCCATTAGGAATTAGTTCCTGGTATAAAATAAGGAGCACTATAAAGGTTTGCTGTATAGGTTTTGAGAAACTAGCACTCCTCATTCATGAGTTGGAATCGACTAGATGGCACTGGGTTTGGTTTTTTTAGCACTCCTCAAAACAGACCAAGCAATGTAGTTTTTGCTAATGGCACTTGCTGTGACTCACGGTAAGGGCCTACTGTTGATGAACATTCTGGTTAAAAAGTGCTTCAAATTTAAAGAGTCGACCATTTATTTAACATGGTACCTTGCTAGACCAGGGTTATGATTCATTCATAGCAGCAGTCTTATTAAAAGACTATGTGATAGTTGGGGAAAAAAAATCTGGGTCGCAGAGTTTGTTTCCTGGCTTATTTAGGTATTGCTGTAGTAACTGTTAACAGTGCCTCAGCCTTTCGGGTTTCTACAGTAGGGATTCTCAACCTTTCTCCTGTCTCTACACCATTAAAGAACAGCATAAAAAGCATGTCTTATTACCTCATCCAAATTTTGATCTTTAAAAGGCATAGTTTTATTTTTTTTTAAATGTTTACCATCTGGACCTTTTTACTCTTGAAAAAAATTGGATTTGTTTATAGTGCTCAAAATGCACTAGTATACTGCAGTCTATTTTTTCTTCTCAAATTATTTCTGAAAATAA
The DNA here is from genome assembly GCF_030014295.1 of Loxodonta africana. Taxonomy (NCBI): domain Eukaryota; kingdom Metazoa; phylum Chordata; class Mammalia; order Proboscidea; family Elephantidae; genus Loxodonta; species Loxodonta africana. Next base: position 48,714,869 of record NC_087359.1, read on the forward strand.
TGCGTTCATTAGATTTCTGTGTATGATGACACCGCAGTCACTTTAAGAGAAACTCAGTACACTTTTTTTGTTAGATACTCCATACTAAGTATCCAAGATAAATCAACTGCTTTTGGGATTTCAAATATACTTTAAAATTACAGGGTCTGTACGAAAATGCAAGACACTAATAGAAGAAAAAAATTGGTAGCTGATTCATGATATATAGCTCTTGTATCCAAGAACCTGAGACTGAAATGATTAAGCTAGTGCCTTTGACTATAATAAAACAGTAGCTCCCTTAGATTTCTGAGGATTGATCTACTTCCAAAAAGGATTTAAAACAGCTATTAGACTCGTAGTAGAAAGATGCTTTCAAATGTTGCAGAATACACATCTTCAAGTATTTGGTTTAACAATACAAAACGAAATTTTGCTCAGCATAGATGTTCTCTCTTGTAACATGGTGGCAAGGCTTTTCTTTACAAAACAGTCTCTAATCACTTTCTTACCTACCACACATTCTTCTCTCATCCTTAGTGAGACAAAAACAGCTAAAATGAGTAAGGAGACTTTTCACACTAAGCAAAACTGCTTAATATAGAAAACAAAATTATAGTTTTATGTTTAAGTGAAAAAGGCACTAAAAAAATTGTGTATTTGAGTTTTTCTCGAAAAAATAACATCTTACAAGAAATGAAAGCCACAGAAGCCTTTATCCTTTATTGATTCAATTATTAAATACTATTAACACCTTATACGTTAGCAATAAGGTGCTGAGGTTATTATTAATGGACAATGAATGCTGTAGATACCTTAATGCTGTTAGAAGATACGATGTCCCGTCTTTGAAGCATTTATATTCCCAAACATTGCTAAACCTAGAGGCACTGTTGAGGTGGTCCCACTGAAATACATGGCTAATAGTTCATCCCTTTCCTCCACGCGTGGACGTTAACCTCACGTAGGAAAAATCTTTCAAGCACCCGTAACTGAATAATCCAAATCTTTGAGACTCAGAATGATTTGACGTAGCTAAAAAGAAAAGCTTCTTGCTACAATTTTGGTCAGACCTTCTAGCTTATTTATGATATTCAAACTCTTTACACTGGACTATCTGATTACTAAACTAGGCGGATAGATGTCCTCCAAAATGTCCGCAGAAACCTTAAGAGAAGCTATCACAAGGCCAGCTGGAGATACCTCATAAATGGCCTTCACTGTCCTTTGAGCCAAATATTTAACACCCGAGGAGAACGCTGGTTCTAGTTAGAATCCGCGCGTCATGTTCTCCAACCGTCAGAAGCGCGTGTGTAGTGACTGCGAGGATTTAAAACCCCATTTCGCTGCCCCAGTCCTGGAGATGTAAGAAACCACCCACTATAAGAAACCAGGCGGGGGAGGAGTGCGGCAGCTAGCTGCCAAGAGAGCGCTCTGCGGGGAAGCAGTTTCCCTGAGTCACGGACAGGGTGGGAGATCGGGCTCATCAGCCCACGCCTCGTCTTCGTAAGGCACCCAGTTTAAATAGGCAAGGGTCACAGGGGAAGGAGCAGCACCCGCCGCTCCTTAAGGTGGCCCAACCGCCACCTCATTCCCAGGAGACTCCGCATTTCCCGAGAACCCGCTCTTCATTCCGGCAGCGATCAGCCGACCCTTCCCTACCAGCGTCACGTGCGCCCGGAAGTATGTGGGTGGGACTTGAACCGCCCACGGAAATGACGTAGTTGCCCCTTGTCGCATGATGTGGCAAAATGCAAAAAAAAGGGGGGGTAGGGAATAGAAGGAGGCTGGGGGAAAGTGATGAGTCCAAAAAGTAGTCCCTTCGGTGCTTATATTAACACCCGTGTAGCATCAGTACGCGAGGCTCTCGGCGCACTGCGCCCCTAATTCCTCCGCCCGGCAGTATCGCGGCACTCTGTGGAGGGGTACATAAAGCGGAGGGGGTGAGGCGACTTGGGCGGAGTTCTGTCGCCGGGATCCCTCCGCAGGGCTCAGCCGTTTCCGGAGTCTGCGCTGCGCCCGGTTCCGCCATTGCGGCTCTCCTGGCCCCTGGAGCCTCCGCCCCCGACCCGAGCTCTTTCGTCTGCCTGCCAGTTTCCTGCGTCCCCGGAGAGTATCCTACTGAGCCCAGCCTCCCCCTCCCCCTTCTCCTCCTCTCCCTTGGAGAGCCCGGGCAGCCGCTGCCCCGCAGTCCCAGTGACAGGAGGAGACCGTACCCCCCGACAGCGCCATGGCCCAGATTCTGCCAATTCGTTTTCAGGAGCATCTCCAGGTGCGGCTGGGCTCGGGCTGGTGAGGGCTGCGGAGAGGGTAGGAAGGAAGGAAGAAGCTGGAGTATAGGCCTAAGCAGAAAGAGCGGTATCGGGGGGGTGGGAGTGGTGGGTGTCGGTGCCTGGGATAGATGGAGGGGGGCCTGTCTTGGAAAGCTTAACGGGTTAAAGAAATCTTGTGAGGCTTGGTTGGAAAGGACAAGAGTCAGGGTGCAAAGGGCGTCAATGCTAGGCCTGGATCTCAGGATCTCTCTACCTTGCTTCCTGGATGGGAAGAACTGCATGTACTAACTCCCCCCTCCTTGTTTTTTTCCGTTCATTCATTTGGGTAGGTGGATGGGGAGAGATTCTCTCCTGTTTCTCCTGGAGCATGGATTCTCATTACCCCTTGGGCCATTCGGGGGCTGTCATTTCTCATTGCCTTTCTCCCTCTCCACCTTCGTGTCTGCACTAAGGAGTTGTGGGGCGGGTGGGTTGGGGAGGAGCAACCTTTTTTCTTCCTCCCTCTGCGGCTCTCAACTGGGAAAGGCACCTTCCCCCGGGGTGGGGGGCGGGGGGGAGGCGGCCTTGTATCTTGCCTTCCCTAAGGCAGTAGAAACAAGGTCACAGAAGGAGTTTAGAATGGGGGAACGTATTTCTCAGGGCGGTGTCAATCTCAGGGTGCTTGGGGTCAAGGTCCCTGGGGGAATTAGCCTTTTTCCGTTTCTTGATTTCTCTAGGAGTGGTGTGTCTCTTAGCCCCTCTTTGGTTCTAGGAGGTAGGGAAGGAGCTCTTCAGAGGTTATTTTGGGGTCTGCTGGAGTCTAACAGATTGTTGTGCGCTTGGCGTGAGTAGCTCCTTTAGGATTTTTTGGAATTAAAACAGCTATGGGGATAGAGCACACCTGCTTTGAGACGTTTGTCCAGGATTGTTTGGTCTGTAATTGGCTTCCCTTTAGTAGGTTCTAGAATTTTTTCCCTACCGTGTCTTATCCTGGAGGCAACATACTGTTGTCTTATCTGGCAGCACGTCCTGGCTGGGCTAGGCAGGTGATCATTGGAGGGCTTGACTGAATTAAGCCTTTTGAGCTTCTGATTTTCCAAGTTCACCAATCCTGCCTCTATCTAGTTTTCATTTTGGCTGAAATAATTCATTCATATTAACTTGTTTTCTTGTCACATACCCTCTTAAAGAGGTCTGCCTAAACTCAGTCTTCTGAAGAGCAAGTTTCATAAATAATGTTAGAGGACCCAATGGTATACACATAACACTAATATTAGTAACCTATTGGATATTTTTCCATTCAAGGCAATTTTATTTACTTTCTTCCATTTCATTAACAAGAATCCCCGGAGGATTCTTGTTAATAAAAAGGTTTAATATTCAAGATGTGAGTAACATAATTTCATAGTTCTTTACAGCTGTTATCATTTTAACTTGCATCAAGAAATTCTTTTTCTTTAAGACTTGAATTGTAATGAATAATAAACCTTTACCTGTAAAACTAGTTAAATAGTGTACTTCCTTCAGTCATCGGTAGTTTGCAGAATAATTCATCTGAAGTAATGGAATATACCTCGGCAATAAAACCACTATATTACAAAGGATTTAAAAACGTTAAGTAACAGAATGGACATGGAGAAATTATTTTTTTATGTTCAATCCAGTTGCTGTGTTTACCTCTGTTAAAGGGGGCTGGTAATTGAATATGGAGGGTTAGAAAAATACTGGTTTTAGGTGTGCAGAAACCACAGGCTCTTCCTCACAGTAAAGTGCATTTGAAATAAGCCTTTTTGTAGATGAATGTTTGTAAGTCATACACAAGAGAAGCAGGTACAGCTGCTGCTTAGTTTACATGGCTGAGGCATATCAGTTACCGCTGAGTTGAATTCAACTCATGGCAATCCATGATATAACCCACTAGTAAATCTTTTTGGTTGACCGATGGTGGTTTGAGTAATAGCTTATTTTTATTAAAGAGGAGACAAGAATTGTTAAATGATTGCACAAAACAGAATCCAGCCTTATCACCAACTGAAGACATTTAATACAGGCCTGATTTCTAAGTGGTCTGAAGTTTCTCCAGTTACTTGAGTGAAGCCATTTCCTTCTCAAATAATTTGAAAGTTTTGAGTATAAAGTAGCTTTGTGAATATACTTTAAAAAAAAAAAGATATCCATTTTTTGGAGTGATAAACTTAGTTATTGTATGCTCGAGCTGATAATGATTAAATTGCAGAGAGAGTCAAATTATCAACCTCTTCCAGGATAATTATCTCCTGACTTCTCATCTTTATCCTCTCCTTTTTTTTTTTTAGTTAATAAGAATTATTTTAATTGGCAACTTAAGTCTTTGACCTCTGACCCTCTGCCAGCTTGCTAAATAGCAGAAAACTTTCTGAAACGCTTTGGATAAAAACTGGGAACAAGAAATGAGGAACTTAAGTTTGGAGCTTTAGCTCGTTATAGCTTCAAAACCTGAACTGTAAATGAATTTATTTTTGTAGGCCTTAACTACATTGACCAGTTGAAGGATCTGTCATTGAGGGTTGGATCTGCGTCAAATGAATATTAATATTTTAAGTTATGCGGTTTTTTTTTTTTTTTTAAGGATGTTTAGGCTGATAAAAAGCCTGTTGCTGTTGAGTCAATTCCAGCTCATAGCGACCCTAGAGGACAGAGTAGAACTGCCCCATAGGGTTTTCAGGGAGCACCAGGTGGATTCAGACTGCCGACTTTTTGGTTAACAGCTGTGGCTCTTAACCATTATGCCACCAGGATTACATTTAGGCTGATAGCTGTCAACAAATGAGTGCATATTTGGGTAAGACATTACAAGAGTGGCAGATTCTAAAAAATACTAGGCCATATATAAATTATTGCCTGGAATTCTCAATTCTTGGCACATTAAGTATCTTTATGCCAGTTGACATATTCCACTGTATTCCTGGGTTGCAGAGGGTCTGCGATTAAGATTCTACCCACCGTGTTCCGCGACTTTCTGCTCAGTCCATAAATGTAGGCATGGAATGTGTTGTGAGTTGCATAGTGGAGATTCTTGCTATGGTTTTTGTTTGCAAAGAGAAAGCAATGCTAAGTATTACTGGAATATGCTGTGTGCTTAGCTGTACCATCTCGAAGAGGCATACTGTTCGGAAGTATGCTGTATTCTACCCTGGAAATAGCTTTAAAAAAAAAAACCATTGCCGTCCAGTTGATTCCAACTCATAGTGAACCCTATAGGACAGAGTAGAACTGCCCCATAGGATTTCCAAGGAGTGGCTGGTGGATTTGAACTGCCTTCCTTTTGGTGAGTAGCCGTAGCTCAACCACTGCTGCTAGAGCTCCAGGGAAATAGCCTAGAAACTTAAAAGGTGTCATATTCTTTTCAGACTTTTCCTAATGGTCAGTTTACTCATCTTAAAGAGGTGTGGCTACTTCTTGTGAATGTGCTTTCACTATGATTAGGAAATAATTTAAGATGTGGAACTGTATGTGTGTAGAACCGCAATGATTTTCATTTTCATATGAAGTGAAATTAGTAATTTTTAGGAACCTTGTATTTTGCTCTTGGAACAATTTTTTCTGTCTGTAATTATAATTTGTACCTTGGTCTGAAAAGGTTCCATTTATATTGAGTTCTCAGATTCTATGCTAAATTATTTATAAATATATTCAACTCTTAATGATATTTGAATTATATTTAACAATTTTTATCTGCTAGTATTACACCGACGTGGCTTTTGCTCTTTTAGGGCTGCTGTCAGATCTGCAATGATAGAAACGTCCACTAGCTGCATACTGATATTGAACATGTGAGACGTGGCTCATGTGACCAAGGAACTGAATTTTTGACTTTTATTTCTTTTTAATTAAATGTAAATACAAGATGTGAGTGTCCGGCTACCACCAGTGACTGCCCTGACGGGGAACACAACAGAGAATCCCGATGGAGTAGGAGGAAAAATTCTAGTAAAAAGACCGGGCTTAATGGTCTTACTCAGACTGGAGGGACCCCAGAGGTGATGGCCCCTGGACTCTCTGTTAGCCCAGAACTAAAGCCATTCCTGAAGCCAACTCTTCAGACAAAGATTAGACTGGACTATAAGATGTAAATGATACTGGTGAGGAGGGTGCTGCTTAGATCAAGTAGACACAGGAGACTATGTGGGCAGTTCTGTCTGGAGGTGAGATGAGAAGGCAGAGGGGGACAGGAGTTGGTTGAATGGGGCGCGGAAATACAGGGCCAAGGGAAGGAGTGTGCTGTCACATTGTAGGGAGAGCAACAATGTGTGTGTAAGTTTTTGTATGAGAAACTGACTTGAATTGGAAACTTCCACTTAAAAGCACAATTAAAAAATGTAAATACAACATGTGGATCTTTACTACTGCATTGGACTGCGTGATTATGGACTATACTGATGTACTTTGTAAGATTGAAGGTTTATCTCACCACTCATATTTATACACTTAGAACATTTTGTTAGGGAAAATTAAAACTCAATCAGAAGTTTTAATACTGTCTCTGTTAGGGCGAGGTGATGGTAATCAAATGCCTCGTGAGTGGAGGGAGCTTGTTATGAGCTGTAAATGTGGCTGGGTGCTTTCAGGTCTTCACTTAATCCCCCCAGATTCAGTTCTTAAAGGGTTGAAAAAGATGAGACTCAGTAAATAGAGCCAAAGAGTACACAGTGTCAGAATGGGATTTGAACCCAGGTCTTCAGACACAATATTTCAAGGAAATAGAAAAATTGGCCTTAAGAGAAGTTTTATAGTACCCTAGTGTGCTTTTTCCTGTTGGACTTTGGTGCAGAGAGTTGACACCTCTTGTTCAAGTTGTGATTAGTGACTTGGTATAGTGGATAGAGTAAGAATCTGGGGTTGTTTAGACAAGTGTGGCCCAATATAAGTCATATAATGTAATAATTTTATGTTTTGTAGTAACCATGTTAAAAGTAAAAAACTGGTGGAAATAATTTTAATATATTTTAATTTCATATACCCTACATACCCCAAATATCATTTCAACACATAATCAGTACAAAATTTACTAATGAGGTATTTTACATTCTTTTTTTTTTTTTACACTAAGTTTTCAAAATCTGCAGTGTATATTATACTGAGAGCCCTGGGGCTCAGTGGTTAAGAACTGGGCTGCTAACCAAAAGGCTGGCGGTTTGAATCCACCAGCCACTCCTTGGAAATCCAGTGGGGGCAGTTCTGCTCTGTCCTGTAGGGTCACTATGAGTCTGAACCAACTCGACGGCACATAACGTTTTATACTTACAGCACATCTCAAATCTGACCTTATTTTTGTCAGGAATACTAGATCTGTCTTTAGATTTCAAAAAAATTTACAGATTGGAAAAGCAGATTTGCATATCCAGGTTATTCCAAACTTACTTAAATTTTCCAATAATTGAGTAAAGTACAGTTCCCCAGTTACAGCTACATTTCAAGTGGTTATTAATACAACATGTAGCTGCCATATTTATTAGCACAGGTTAAGACTGATTTCTTCTTTTTCTCTGTCAAATAGACATGTTGTTAATTGTCGTTTGAGTTGATTCCGATTCAGAGACACCCCATGTGTACAAAGTAGAACTGCTCTGTACTGTTTTCAAGGCTGTGATCTTTTGGAAGCAGATTTCCAGACCTGTCTTCCAAGGCGCCTATGTGTGGTTTCAAACCATCAAGCTAGTCAATACCTAAAATAGACACACTACCTCACAAAGTTACTGTGAAGGTCTGAAATGTATGTGAAAGTACCTGCTGCAGCACTTTAGGAACATTAGTTCTTAGCTATGTAATTTTTGTCCAGTGCATTTTATTCAAGTATTTCTCAATCAGCGACACAGTATTTCATTCGCAGACCCAGATTTTTATGAGCTGTGCATATTCGGGCTAAGTGCATTCACCGAAGGTTTGAGTCCTGTATACCAGGCACGGTGTTACACTGTGGGTACAAGATGAGACTCAGCAGACTGCACCTTGCATTCATGGTCCCGCTAGTTAGTTGTCAGAGACTGTCCACACATCATTACAGCCATGGGTGTTGTCTACTTGATTGCTGATCTCTTTTGTATTTGAACATTTGCAATTGTGCAGGACTTCATACAAACATTCATATGGTGTAAAACTGATACTGCTCTAAACCTGTGCCCAAAAGAAAGATATTTTTAAGCTAACCTTTCATTATATTCCTTGAGTTCTCATTGTGTGCCACTGATAACGTTTTAAATTAGTGTTCTTGGTTAGATCTAGGAGCCCTGGTGATGCAGTGATTAAAGCATTTGACTGCTAATGGAAATGTCATCGATTCAAACCTACCAGCCCCTCCATGGGAGAAAGATGTGGCAGTCTGCTTCTGTGAAGAAGCAGCCTTGGATACCCTGTGGGGCAGTTCTACCCTGTCCTATAGGGTCGCTATGAGTCGGAATTGACTCCACGGCAGTGGGTTTGGGTCAGATATATGAATCATATCTGATAAAACGCCCATAGGGAAGGCCTTTGTTAGTGTCGTTATATGTCTTTATAAGTTTGTAGCTGACTTTAAGTCTTTATGTTAAACTGAGACTGTTTCTCTAAATTCATTTATATATATGCCATGCTAAAGTTACTTCATAAAATCAACTTGTCCTGTAAGCCACAGCTCTAGGTGGCTGTGCCACCCCCCCCCCCCCCCCCCCCCGCTTCAAGTGCCTGTGGCTAATGCTGTTAACTCAAAGGGATGGCTAGAAGCTTGGATCTGGATGTATTAGGCAAAACCCCTGTCAGACTTGAAATTTGTGAATCTCGTGTGTTGTGGAAGATATAATTTAAGATAGCTCTGTCCTATTATGGGGGAATAACTAGCCATCAAGTCTTCATTGCCCTGAAATCTACAAAATAAAGATAAACTGACTGTTGTACCTGTTTGAGTACCTACTGTGTGCCAAGAACTGTACCAAATATTTTATACACATTATCTTATTATCAAGAAAACCCTTTCAGGTAGGTTAGGTTATAGCCTTATTTTACAGATGGGGAAACTGAAGTTCATAGCAGTTAACTTGTAGAGTTATACAGATAGTGTGCGGTCGTGCTAACACTTGTTCTTTCACTGTGGCATGTTGCCTTATTTGGTGAGTGATCTGTATAATTTGAACTGTAAAATACCACCACAGTGTGTTTGCGTCATGTTTTGGTACTTTTTTGGCACATACATTCCAGTCAGAATCTGTTTTTAGGGTAATAATCTTTTTAGGTGCTGGTGCGCCAGTTTTTGACTTTTCTATGCTTTAAACAGTTATTTAGATACCTTTTTTTTCAGGACTTTATCCAAATTCCTACTCTGAATTTATGCAGAATGATTGGGGTCAGGTTAACTTGTAACCAGGATTAACTATATACGTCTCATAAGGCTGAACTTCTCAAACTTTTCTGTAGACTTTAATGACAAGAGAGTGAACGTGTTCTAGTCTGGAAGGCACTTGTGAAAGCAGGAAAGTTCTGCTTTCTATTTTTTTATGTATCATGTTTTTGTATTTTTCTAATGTAAAACTTGAATAGAACTCAAGAAGACAGTTGTGCTTAAGAGGGGAGGGAGGGAGAGTAGAACATTGTTACTCAGTTTGAGGAGCATAACCATAGAGGGTAAAATGGTTACAAACATGTGGCACTGTCATTTGGAGGCAGAACTACCAGTTAATATTAATACTACCTGTTTTGAATCATTAGGTAAATAAGAACTTTTAAATTCTGAAGTAAAGCAGATTTTAAAGGTTTTTGTGAAAAGGAACTGGGTCCATTAAAACAACATTTGCTCATATTACAGAATTCAAACTCTGCAGTGTGCTATTATGGAAAATGCCTCAGATGTTTAATCTGAGCTTTGTCTCTGATCATTTAATGTTTTTAGCTTGTCTCAACTTCCTTATTTATAAAATTAAAATAATACTTCCTGGGCAGTTTTGAAGTTAGACTGGGATATGCATTTGTGTTTATATCGTGATAATTATTACATGTTGTATGCCATCAAATCAGTTCCAACTCGTATTCCATGAAGATGCACAGGTACCCTCTCCCTACCATCTTGGGAGTAGTCGTCCTTTATCCAGTTGAGTTGAATGTATATGTCATGATAAAGGAAAGAGCTGTTATTGAAGCCAGGGTCTTAGCATTGCACCAAACTCTTTCCTCTTTCTCATTTTCTGTATCCAGTTCATTTCTGGAGTAGGGAAAGGAAGAATCCTGATAATAGTGCATACTGGAGGCCCTGGGGATTGCAGTTTTTGATGACCTCCATCTGCTGAAACTGTGGGACTCGTAGTGGATGGAAAATGAGAATTGGTTTGAGAGTTGCTTGCATTTGTCTCTGATCAGCTGCTCATTTAAAAAAACCACCAAAGTGGACAGGGAGAACCCAAAGAGTACCCATATAACTCTAAGCTTGGCAAACAGCTGAACTCAGTGGCGGGGGATTTGGACTTTGGATAGATCTCATTATTTGAGGATGAATAACTGGGAAAAAAAATACAGGGAGTGCATGTTTTAGAAAAGCTTGTGTCTTTCCCCATTCTCGGCAGTACTCTGTACTGGCTTTATTGAACTATGCAAATCTAAGGGCGGCACTTGGAGGGAAATGAAGGTGATTTATTTTCAGGCTGCTAAAGGACTTCAGTGGTAATGAAGACACTGGTGTAAAAAATGCATATGTAGTTTAAATAAAATGGTTTGTGAAATGTAAAGAGCATAAAAACATTTCCAAGTTAATGATTTTATAGTTTTAAATGTCTGTATAAACTAAGTCAAAAGACTACCTGAATTATACGTTAAAAATACCTAATTCCTATGAGTTTCTAACTTAAAAGGACTGAAAACATTTGTGTGTTTATTTTGAGGAAAATTCACATAACATAAAATTAACCAGTTTAAAGTGAAAGATTTAGTGTCACTTAGTACATTTGTGAGGAGCCCTGGTGGCACAGTGGTTAAGCACTCAATTGCTAACTGAAAGATCAGCGGTTTGAACCCACCAGCCACTCGGCAGTAGAAAGATGTGGCATTCGTCATCCATAAAGATTTACAGCCTTGGAAACCCTATAGGGCAGTTCTGTTCTGTCCTATAGGGTTGCTGTGCGTTGAAATTGACTTGACAGTAATGGGTCGGTATATTCACAGTGTTGTGCAGCTATCATCTTGTCTAGTTCCAAAACATTTTCATCATTCCAAAAGGAACTCCATACCCATTGACCTATCTCTTCCACCTGTTACCTCACTTGTTACCTAGCTGCTGGCAAACCGCTAATCTGCTTTCTGTCTCTGGATTTACATACCTAATGTGGATATTTCATATATACGGAATCATGCAATGTTTGTGACCTTCTGTGTCTAGCTGCTTTCACTTAGCATAATGTTTTCAAGATTCATCCATATTGTAGCACGTATAATTACTTCCTTCCTTCCTGGCTAAATAATATGTATGGCTATATCGCATTTTGTTTATCCATTCATCTGTTGACAGTCACGGGTTCTTTCCATCTTTTGGCTGTTATGAATAGTAATGTTATGAACATTAGTGTACAGGTATTTGAGTACCTGTTTTCAGTTCTTTTGTGTATATACCTAGGAGTGGAATTGCTAGTCACGTTTATGGCAATTCTGTGTTCAACTTTTTGAGGAATCACAAAACTTTTCCACAGAAGTTGTATTATTTTACATTCCCATCAGCAATGTACCGGGGTTCCAGTTTCTTTACATCCACTGCAACACTTGTCAGAAGCCTTTGGGCGAGGGTAGAGGGTAGTCTCATTGGGAAGATGAATACTTACTTTGTGCATGTGGTATTTTTAGATCTGTGTGTTCTCTCCTAGCTTTGCAGCCCTGCTTTCCCATTAATTTTGTGTCCTCCTTTAGATTGTGTGTGTGTTTCTTCTGAGACACCACATATACCCACACCTATATCTGGGCTAGGCATGCGTCCCTCTAACTTACGAAACCGTTTTAATTGCGTGTACCTGTTCTGGACTGAGGGGTAATAGACCCTTCATTCTAGAATTCTTTATGCATCAGTATACTCTCTGGCACACATTAGCTGCTCAGTAATTGTTTAAATATGGGATTATTGGAAAAACTATTACAGATCTAAGATGAGATTTGAAATACTTTTTAAAGTTTTTCTACTGGAACCAGAAAAAAAATTTAGAAAAATATTGACATCATCTGTGGCATGCAGAATAAGTTGAAAACAGAACAGAAAGACCCATGGAGATACTGAGTTTATATAACAAAATACACAGAAACATTGATCCTGAAGGCAATTGCAGGATTGTCTCTGTGGAGTTGGAATTGGCAATGTGGAAGATTAAGTATATGAGTTTTAAGTTCAGAGGGAAATTACAGAATTAAAGATGGGGGAGGTAATAGGTTACAAATCTAGAAATATAGAAACCAAAATAATTGGGATGGAAACTGTTTTTACACAGTGAAAGAAAACTTTCTTGGTATGAAAGAAGATTAAAAGGAATTTGCTATTTGAGACAAAATCAGTGAAAGGAGATCACAACCTACACAGGCGGGGGGAAGTATTAGTACCATGAATCAAAAAAGGAAGTCTACAAATATCCAGGCCACTCCCTCTCCCTGACACAAAAATCAAGGTGATCTTAGTTTTTAACACTGAATATCAGACAGCAAAGCAATCTATAGGGTTTTGAGATGGAATTTTTTTCTCTTTTTAGGGCACATGAGCTACAATTTGAACTCTAATTTTTTTTAATTTATTTTTCATCTCAAAGGTTTTTTCCTCAGTAGTAATGACAGATTTATAGTTTAACACCAGGTTACAAAAAGGAGGTGATTTAACTACAAAACATATACTTAAATCAAGTAATAAAATATTGAATTGATATTAAGTTGTCAAATAGTAGGTACTCAGTAGATGTTAATAGAAAATAAATCTTTATCATTTTATTGTTGATGTTTTGAACTCCCTAAATGTGTTAAATGGTTTAGAGTGCGCCTGTAATTCTTCATGCTGCTTGTCTCCGTTCGTTCGTTCACTCAGTTGAACTTGTAACTCATCGCACCTGACGGGCTCATGATGTTCGGAATGATTCACACAAGTAGAAAATGAATAATAATGGTGGTGTGTCTAATTCCCGAATAGGCCTGTCAGTGTAGGATAGAAAAATGCATGATTGTGTGCAGTAGTGATGGAGTTGAGCTGAATGTAACACTGGACCCCTTCTTAAAAATACTTCTAGAAAGTTGTCATAGAGTGCAGTTTCTTCAGGAACCTTGCAGTTTTAATAGTAAGGAAACTGACCACATGTTTTAATTACTGTTAGCGGGAAACCAAGTCCTTGGTTTCTCTCCAGGTAGATTAAAATTATCCTTTGACGGTTTTTAGGAAGAGTCAGTACTAAGTATTTATTATGTTCTTGAACCCTCAAGGTAAGCCTCCTTTCTGGTTCCCTAAAGGAATGCTTGGATAGCCCACAAGCCCCCACCCGAAACCTGTAATCAGTCATAAGTTTGGTAACGTTTGGTTGTTTTGGGCCAACTGATTGACATTTATACAGGAAAGAGATCACCTTGGGGAATCATAACCCACTTGAGGAGTAAAAACTTCCTTATATTCCCCTGCAGCCTGGTCAATATTTCATCTAATTATTTTGTTACTATTTTTAAAGAATGAGTCAAAAGTTGAAGTTCTTGATTTGCAGTCAGCAGTTGCTTAATAGTTTATCAGAGGTAACTGTCTCTAGCTTCGAGTTCCTGTCTGATTGGATTACGTACAACTCGAGTAAATGTCCAGAGTCAAAAATTAATTTGGGGGAAATAGACTTTAAATATTAAAGTTCTATCCTATCCCTCTCTTAAGAGACAGTGATTGTTTCAAAGACTATCATGGAGTGGAAACAAATCTAGTTGGTTTCTTCTATGAAATCTTGCTTTTAACAAAATGGTAATAGTAATCTGTGTGTTTCGGTGGGAGGTCAGCAAGAGTTAAAGGCATTTTTTATAAGTTGCTCGAAATTTATGGAGGCCACAGAAAACAATTGCTTGTATCCTGTTATTGGACGACTTAAAGGAATGCTGCATTCTCAGCGTTTTTCTTCATTTCCTTTAGACATTAGCAACTGCAGTTTTTATTTGACGTTCTGCTAGCTTCCAGGAAGAGCTCAGTAAAGTGACTGCTGTAAGCATTTCTTTTTTCTTTTTCATTTTGTAAACTGTGGTTGATACTAGTGAAGGAAGAAGATGGTTTGGAACCTTTTTTTTTTTCTTTAAAATATATAGAGCGCCTTACAAATTTCATGTCATCCTTGTGCAGGGGCCATGCTAGTCTTCTCTATATCATTCCAGTCTTAATATATGTGCTGCCAAAGTGAGCAGGATGTTTTAGAGCTTTTAAAGGAAATTATGCTGAGTGAAGTGGTTAGGATAGCGTATTAACCAAGTCTTTAAGCACATTCTTAAAAGTATTTTTACTTTGGGATATTGTATAGCATTAACTAATGGTATAATGACAGCCAAGCATCAGCACATCTCTCTAAAATTGTTGGCCTTTTAACTCTGTAGTGCTTTTTTTTTTTTTTGCCTATTAAGTCTTTGTCAAGATACGAGATTCACTTACATAAAAGGTGACTGAAATAGGACTATATACACAGAGAGCACTTATAAAATAGCTTCATCTGAAATACAGCAGCCCATACATACTTCCTTTATTCTAACTGTTCAGATGAAACAAGGAGGAAGGATCTGGAAAGTGTAAAGCCAACCACTAATTGTGAAACATAAGTTCTTAATAATGCTTTCATAAACACGAGTTTTACTGTATTTTGATTTTTAGCTGATACAGCTGGTAAATGAGTTCTGTTCCCTGGTTTTACTAGTCGTTCATTAAGAAACAAACGCCTTGACTATTCTTATAGAGAAACTGATTTCTAATGAATTTATTCCCATCTGGTCAGATTTAAGAACTGCTGGTTGAAATTAACAGGCTCAAGCAAATCTGTTAACTCTTTCAGTTATGCAGTGTTTGTAGGCACAAACATAGTTGTGGTAGATGGCTGAGATAAAGCCTTTGTGCTAATGGAGAGTTGTCTTTGGCTAGTCAGAGAATTGGGCATTGAAAAATAGGTTTATTTGGTTGTGTGTCCTTTTTAATTTTCTGCCCTTTTGAATAAATTAATACTATTGGATTAAATATATTTGTGACTCTTTTAATGATATCCTCATAGTTTGGTGATTAATGTATTCTAACGAGGTGCTGACTCACCATACTGGGTTTCCTGATGCCTTGATTTATCATGGTTTTCCCATTCTGTCTTTAGCAACACATGTTTCGAACAAAGCAGTTGGCCCACTTAAGGCTTGAATATGTAATTATGGAGCACGATATCTAAAGCAGTTGGACCATCTGTTCTGGAACAGCATGTATCATGATACCATAGTCCCAGAGCTAGATAACTGTAAAAGTACAGAAATTCCTAAAATTTAGAGTGCTTATGTGCCCTCACACTGTTCTAAGTGTTTTTAAGCCAAACCCAGTGCCATCAAGTTGATTCTGACCACAGTGACCCTATAGGATAGGGTAGAACTGCTCCATAGGAGCTCCAAGGCGGTAAATCTTTATGGAAGCAGACTGCCATGTTTGTCTTCTGCGGAGGAGCTGATGGGTTCAAACCACCCACCTTTTGGTTAGCAGTGGAAGGCTTAACCAGTGCGCCACCAGGGCTCCCCCCTAAGTACTTTTTGCCTGTAGCAACCCCGTGGGACAGAGTAGAACTGCCCAATAGGGCTTCCAGGGAGCAACTGGTGGATTTGAACTGCCAACCTTTTGGTTAGCAGCAGAGCTCTTAACCTCTCCTCCACCAGAGTTCCTCTAAGTGCTTTATGTGTGTTAAATCACTGAAACCTTTCATCCGGCATCTAGGTGGGCTTTGCTCCTGCCTCTCAAACAAGGATAGACACATTCTTTCCCTCTTTTGTTTGCCACATTTACAATCAAATGTATTTTCAAAATCAAAACAGGAAAAACAAGGGTATAAAATGTTAAAAAGAAATGAGCATTTAACTTAGATTTCTGAGTCTAATATTGCTGAATTTAAAAAGTTATGCCATATTTTATGTTCAGTTGATCTTTTTGCATTTTCACACTTAGTGTTTTTGAAATTTGGGATTCGTCTTACAATCATGTACTCTTTACCTAAAAGCTTTTTTATTTTGATTAACACCTTAGATATAGAGATAGTAGTAGCTTACCAAGCAGAGACAGACCCCTTTTCTCCTGTGCCTGGAAGAAAAGCACTTGCGCGCCTGATGGAATTCTCAGTCTGTCCTAACCCTCTGCCTTAGTCATTTGATGTTTAGTGATTTCCTAGGGGAAAGATGTACCCAAACTGAAAAGTTTTTCCTTGGGCGCTAGTCTGCTAGCTAGCATTAGAACCTTGCTGTTTTTGTTTGTTTTTTCCTTTTTAAGTCTCCTGAATATGTCTGGACTCAAAGCCCTGGAAGTTCTACCCTCATTCTGTCTCACTTCTCCTTTTCTTGTCTGAAATCACTATATAAGATAGACATCTGTCTTTACTAACTGTTCTTCACTTGCCAGAGTTTAGAGAGATTTTCCTTTTCTCTTCGTTGGAGAAAAACTTTTGAAACAGTGCTGTCCAATAAAACTATCTGCAGTGACGGGTATATTTTATATTCTGTATTCTGCACCATCCAGTATGTGGCTGTTGAACACTTGAAATGTGACTAGTGCAACTAAGGAACTGAATTTTAAATTAGATTTAATCTTAATTAACTTTAAATATCTACATAGTATTGGACAGTGCAGTGAAACTGTCACTCAGTTCTGAATGGGCAGGCATCCAGTTTGCAAGCTCATTTACGCAGCATAAAATCTTGGACTTGAATTACACCAGTCACTAGTGACTAGTTTAGTTTTCATCTTTACCTTTTGAAGTTTAATCTTCCTTCCTTCCTCATTAGGTGAATTGTGTAATGAAAGTGTAATCATTACAATTTAATTTTCAAGTTCTGTAAACCCTAATGGAAGATTAGTGATTAATTCCTTTTGAAAAACTTTTTTAAAAAAACAAAAAAATTGCAGATTTTCATAAAATCAGGGTCCATCATCTAGATTATTATTAATATTTTGAGATTTTTCCTTTTTTTGCTTAAATATTTTAAATCCAGGCTGTCATGACATTTCACTTCTAAATAGCATATATCTTTAGAAAATAAGGAAGTTTTCTTACCATGGTATTTTTATAGACCCCTAACATTTAAAATTGTTCCTCATTAGCTAAGAGCCAGTCCATGTTCAGATTTCCCTGATTGTCTCCAAATATTTGGTTTGTTTAAATCAGAATCCAAGCAAGATCTATACATTTCATTCAGTTGTGTCTCTTAAGTGTCTTTTTCTTTAAGATTTTATTTTTTAAATAGTTTAAGATTTACAGAATAATTGCAAGAATGGAGCAAACAATTCCTATATATATCCTTTACCCAGATTCATCAGTTGTTAACATTATATTGCATTTGATTTATCTTCATTTGTCTTTATACCTACTCATACAAGTATATATACTTATACCAGGAAATATATATGTATATTATATATATCAGATATATATATTTTTTACTGAACTGTTTGAGAGTAAGTTGGCACATGATACGTCTTCGCCCCAACATACTTTAGTGTGTATTAAGAATAGCAACGTGGACTTAAATACCCACAGTACAATTATCAAAGTCAAGAAATTAACTCTGACACAATGCTTATATTTCATCCTTATTCAGATTTCATCAATTCCGGTATATTCTTTATATACATAAAAAAAAATAAAGGATCATGCGTTGTGTAAAAATACCATATTGCTTTACCCATTGCTGTTAAGCCGATTCTGACTCATAGCGACCCTATAGGACAGAGTAGAAATGCCCCATAGGGTTTCCAAGGAGCAGCTGGTGGATTCAAACTGCCAGCCTTTTGGTTAGAAGCCATAGCTCTTTAACCACTGCGATACCGGAGCACCTATGTCTCTTTAGGTTTCTTTAGTCTGGCACTTCAGATGTATTTCAAGACATGTTTTTGAAGAGTACAGATCAATTATTTGTATCGTGTCCCTTGGTTTGGGTTTACCTGATATGTTGTCATGATTCAATTCAGGTTATATACTTTTGGCAGGAATACCACAGAAGTAAAATGTGTTCCTCTCAGTGTTTCACATCTGGAGGCACATGTGAGTTCGACCTATTACTGGGGATATTAACATTGATCACTTGATGAAGGCTGTGTCTGCCAGGTTTCTCCACTTAGAAAGTTAATCTTTTTTTCCCTTAGTATTGTTTTGTTGGGAGATACTTTGAAACTATGTACATATGTTTCTCCTTGAAATTTCATCCATTAGTATTAGTATCCATTGCTGATTCTTGCCTCAATCAGTTGTTATTATGATTGCCAAGTACTGACTTATTAAAAATCCCATCAGTTCTTTGCCATTTTTAAGTTAGCTTTCTTTTATAAGGAAGAGATTTTCCTTCTCCCTACGTATTATTTATGTTAGTGTGGAGTCCTGGATTCAAAGTCTCTTTTAATCTAGAAGAATTCTGAGAATGAATTCATACCGTATATATTAAAACAAATGATGTCTTACCCATGCTGTTGTGTAAGAAGATTCTGGCCTTTGTAACTTTAGCTGGACAAAATTAAAGAGCAGTGGTAGTAGAAGAAGCCTTCATACTTTAAGAAAATTTTTTGAGAAGCTTAAGGTTTTTTTTTAAGGTTTAGTTGGGTGAGGTGAACTGGGGTGTGGGGCAGATAAGGAAATATTGGTATTGAAAAGGTGTTAGGGTAAGGATACGTCTGTGCATTTGAACCAGGTGGCTTCGCATGTTTGCGCATTGGGGAGAGAATAAAATGTTTTCCATTTTACTTTATCGCGTGTATATCTTAGTCTTGAGCTCTTGAGAGTAAAGAATTCTTGATGACACTGACCTTATGCCATCTGTTTGTATTAGTTTTCTCCAGCAAAGGTATTGGAGACATACTTACCAAAGTTTTCAGAAAAATCTTAGCAGTACTGCTCTACAGTACCCCTAAAAACAGGAATTAAAATAAAACAGGGTTAGAGTTAGCGTAAACGTATTACATGGGTTTGAAGATTCTGGCCTCTGCAACTTTAGTTATGCAAATTAAAGAGCAGAGTTAGAAGTTTTTAAGTGTTAATTCCTTTTATCTGTGTCTCAGTAAATTAGGCACCAAGAAACCACTAATTTATTATCAGTAGTTAAAAGAAATTCACACCCAGAGTTTCAAACAACTTTTTGGACAGCTGAGTCAAGCAGATAGTAAAATGCAAATACAGAAAAGTTAACCTCGAGTTGGCCTAAAGTACTGATGTGTATGTACTGATAGTCTCTATTGAGCCGTTGTTATGTGTCAGACACTATTCTAAGCACTTCACATTGAATTCTGGGGTAGATATCGCCACGTTTCAGATGAAGAAACAAATACACAGAGGTAGTAACTGACTTGTCCGTGGTCATTTAAGTGTCAGGCAGGGATTTGAACCCAGGCATAAGCAATCTATAATAGCACCACCAACTAATTCTAGATGGTACTTGTATTTTATAATCAGAGTTACAAATTTGTGCTGTAGTTGTCCACTTGAATGAATAAATTTCTTTGTCCTCTAGGTTATGGAGACTGACATTCAGATAGACTATATAAAAATTAAGAATGCAGTATCTTTTTCTTCTCCCAGGCATGTTAATCCACATTGGGGTGAGGTGGAGGAGAGAGAAAAGGAAACTTTTTTTTTTTTAATCATTTGTATGTAAGTAATGAATGATTAAAAAAAAAAAAAAAGTTGCCGTGGAGTCAATTCCGACTCATTAGCAACCCTATAGGACACAGTAGAGCTGCCCCATAGGGTTTCCAAGGAGTGGCTGGTGGATTTGAACTGCTGACCTTTTGGTTAGCAACCGAGCTCTTAACCACTGTGCTACCAGGAATCCACTGAATGATAGTAGGGGTCTATAGCTATTGTCGGAAACCCTGGTGGTGTGGTGGTTAAGTGTTCCGCTGCTAACCAAAAGGTTGGCAGTTCGAATCCACCAGCCACTCCTTGGAAACCCACTGAGGCAGTTCTGCTCTGTCTTGTAGGGTCACTATGAGTTGGAATCAACTTGACGGCAACCATACAGGTTTTTTTTGGCATAGCTTTTTTTTTATTCTGGCTACTCCAGAATTTTGGATTTTCTAATGAACCGTAATCTGTTTTCTTAACTTTGGGACTCTTAAGCTAGGCTTAAGCATCAAGTCCTGAAGTAGTACCACTTTCAGACCAGTGTCCAAAGTCTAGTCTGGAAACCAAATGAGTTACAAATTTGTGTGGTCTTTAAAAAGAAGGGAGCAGTTTAATAATTAGTATGCTTTTTTGCATGTGTCATTACTGTTTTGTTTTTTAAAGGGAGGATGGAAGTGTACGCTTTTATATATCCTTAGGGTATCTCCGAGATGCACAAACTAATTTCTGGTGAAGAAGATATTACTAGAAAGATGGGATGGGTGACTTTCGCAGTATACCCTTTGTACAGTTTACCATTAGTGTATAATAACTTCAAAAATAAGTAACGCCTTTTTTAAACCTAAGTGTATTGACTCCATGTTCTTTATAACAGCAAAATAAAAGTTCCTTGAAGTTTTAAAACTTTACTATAGAAACTTCTAAGCATATCTCAAAATAGAATATCCCCTGCTTCAGCAGTAATAATATTTTGCCAATTGAAAGGATAAAAAATGTGACTGGAATTTGAACGTTATTGTATGTCTCTGAAAACTGTAGGTTCAGAGATTTGAATTTATCAGTGGCTCATTATATACAGTCTGTAATTCAGTTTTTGTGGTAGATAGTGCATAGGCTGTTAGACCTTATAATTGAGAATATTTTATGTTAATATGTACTGCTTTGAAAATAAAACCTGTTTAAAAACATGTTGCGTTTTAAAAGTTTTAATCTATACAGATATTAGCAGACATAGTTATGTAGTATGGTAACCCTTTTATATGATCCTGTTTTTAAGAGTACGCCTGTAAGTCAGAATTGCAATTAATGATAGTGACTCGTTATATTACTGTATATTTTAGCATGTTTCTTTTTTGAATATAACACTGGAAAATGTGGAAGGAGTGGTAAATGTTCTGGGCATTCTCACCGAAAAGTAACACCAGTCAGGAAAAAAGACCTAATTGGCCATATGTGAAGAGCAAGAAGCAAATGTGAATTGTCTTAACAACTAGGAAGGGCTTTTTGGGAAAATGCAATCTTTTGTTTAATTGTGTAAAGGAGCATCACTAAGAGAAATATGGTTTTTAATATGTCTAAATATGTAGCATTGGTGATAGTTTGCCACTTGCCCCTGGTTTAGTTTTGTTTTTTAAATAAAAGATGTATGTCTGTTTTACATAAAGCATTTTGAATGATACTTGATGGTACCAGGTTTGGTTTTTTTAAATTTTTTTTTGGTTTAGTACATTTCTAACAGGGAAGGCCAAATGTAGATACAGGTAGCTCTCTTGATAGGATGTGTAATGAGAAAGACCATAAGGATTAGCTAGATTGCAATGGGTGCAGGAAATCCTGCGCCTCCTTTTAACCAAATCTTGGCTTTTTATGCAAGTAGAACAGCAGCATTTGTTAGCCACGATTCTCAGTGGTTTGGCAATTAAGCAATGATGTTGTTGTCCTCCATTTTGTGATCTGATGTGGTTATCCTCCATTTTTGCATGATGCCAATTTTTGCATAACGACATGGGCTTTGGAATCTAACCATGTCAGTATGCGAGGAATAGGTGTAGTGTTTTCTTGCAGTTGTCTTACACCTGTCTCTGAAGTAGAGGGGTAGGAAAAAAGTCTTACTAGAACCATTTGTGGGTTCAGTTAGTAGTGTCTGTGGCTTGCATCCTTGTTTTACTTTTCATTTCATTATTGGATTAACACAGAGGTAATAACTGACTTGCCTGTGGTCATTTAAGTGTCAGGGCTGGACACTTTTTAATCTTAAGCCGTTATAGCTGTATCTCAAAATTGCCTTAGGTGAAATGAGTGCTTGGTGGTACTTGATAGTAGCTTAGAAGATAACTTGTTGCTTTTACGTATGTAGCTCTGTGAACCGTATGCTACAGAAATATTTTCCCCAATTATTGGAAAGGTAATTATTGATTAAATGTACAAGATTCTAAGGACTCTACAAAAAAAAAAGGTCCGTATACCTCTCCTAAAACTGGATGGGCAACTCGGTTTGTATAAGGCCTCCCTGAAGCCCATCTACAGTCCCTTTGTATGATATTGGGAACCACTTGTTTATTTCCACCATTAGCTCTGGAACTAAAAGCAACTTATAAGGTTAATGTTAGGAAGAACTGAAAATTAATAATGCATAAAGTTTTATTATAACCAAACTTGTAAGTTACATACCTCACAGCTTGGTGTACTTGCCTTGCATTGCAGCATGTACTTGAGCTATTGTAAAGCTGGTTAATCTTCTACTTTATTACCGTGTTTGTATTAATGGTTAGACAGTTGCTTGGCTCCTTGGCCTGGTTTTCAGTGGGTTACTGTAACTGCAGTTTATAACTAGGTATGTATGCAGTCATTGAGGTATAACAGGGAAGTGAAATTAAAACATAGCCTCTTAATCTCATGTTGTATCTTATTCAGATCTTGACCTGGTTATATTTAAGCACTATTGGCAGAGGAGTTTGACAAAGAATTTCTTTAGAGAAAATATAGTTAACTTGGCTTGGCCTGTCCATAAGAGACTAGTACAGTGGAGGTCCCTGAGAAGGAAGGCTAGACAGCTGGGAGACATGGATGGGACGACTTGATTTTCTCTGTACTTTACCGTTTTTGTTTATACTTTGCAATGTGAATGTATTTACCCAGTGCAGGAAGCGGTGGCCAGCGGGGGGCGGGGGAGGGGGACCTAACCTGGCTAAGGCTAATAAAATAAAGGCTTCAAATAGCCTCCCTTATTGGGACTTAATCTGTCACGCCACACTTTTGTCACTCAGAATACTAATGACCCACTCTGTTAGAGGTGTCCTTCCAGTAACAAATGACTTGTGTTCTTACACACTGAGTTAGTTTTCAAAGATCTACCTCCTTTAGATCTACTGTATTTGTTTAGCAAATACTTCACTATCTTCTAAGTATACAGAGAAAATCTATTATTTTCCTTTTTAAAACCCTTCAGTAGCTCCCTTTGCCTGTAAATAAGTTCAGGATTCTTATTGAGGGTACATTTAGCTTGTTTGGCCCTTGCTTATTATCTCTATAACCTTTCCACTCCTCAAGCCTTTCGTAGCCTATACTCCCAATGTTACAAAATTACTTGTTCCCTTAGGCAGCTGTGCTTTCACATCTTAGGGCCTTTGCACATGTTGCTTCTGTTGAAAATTCTCTGATCCATCTCCCTTGTAAATACTGCTTTATCTGTAGAGCCTTCTTTGACAAGGCCTCTTAGATACTTTTGGCTCTTTTTTTTTTGCATAGTATTGTAACGTCGTTTACTTGTCTGTCTATTCTTGCTAGTCCAAGTTGCTTTAGATCAAGAACTGCGACATTTTTAAATCATTCCCTCTGTCTCTGTTGCTCTTTTTATGCTGTACCTTCATTTTCAGATTTCCTGAAGCCTATTGCATATGAACAAGTTAACCCTATTAAATGTTTAGGGAGGGTAAGAGAGGACAGGTCCAGTAGATCAAAGATCTTAAAATAAATGGAGAAACCATGACCTCAAATCCCTTTGAACCATAAATGCTTGCTCTGAAATGGGGCTTTTTTGTTTAACTTCATCCCTGTTCATTCTGCCTCTTAGTTATAACCATAAGGTTATGACTAAACAATTAAATGCTATAGAAAAGCAAAAAGCCTATCATTTGGCCATCAATTGCTTTATTTGAAGTGATGTAACAGAGTTGTCACTGTTGATCTTGGAGCACTGATGAGAATTTGTTATGATGACAGTATATAAAGGTTAAGTTTTTCTAATCCATTTTGAAACATGGTTTACTAATTTTTTTTTTTTTTTCCAGCTCCAAAACCTGGGTATTAACCCAGCAAACATTGGCTTCAGTACTCTGACTATGGAGTCAGACAAATTTATCTGCATTAGAGAAAAAGTAGGAGAGCAAGCCCAGGTGGTAATCATTGATATGAATGACCCAAGTAATCCAATTCGAAGACCAATTTCAGCAGACAGCGCCATCATGAATCCAGCTAGCAAAGTGATTGCACTGAAAGGTATAGAAGATTGTGCGGCTTTTTTTCTTAAAACTCTTCCCTTTGTATTTTCTATGCAAATGTAATAATTCACATCTACATTTTTAGTATGTCGATTAAACTTGCTAAAATAAAATAGATTTCCAAAGTTAATGCTAGTGCTGAACTTAATTTTAACTACTTTTGTGACTTAGAATGTTTCTGTGAAATGTCTTACTATCTACTCTGCATGGATCTACTTGGAAATATTGTAAGTTTGGAATAAATGCATTTAAATTAATCTGTGGTGTAATAAGACTGCGCTAAAAGCACATCTCCATGTACAGAGGAAATAAGAATATAGTGATTTATATTCTGAATTAAAGTACACTTTACTGATAGAATTTAATTATGGTAACTTGGCTTTCACGTTATACTGTCACATTTTTATACATCATTTAGGTTATCAAGTACTAAAAATGGCTTGAATTTACACTGATTGTTAAAAGTGTGTGTATATGTAGGTGGGTCCTAAAGCTTGGGCATCGAGAGTATTTTAAGTTTATTCAAACTAACTTTTTAATTGTTACAACAGGGGACTATATAGCCTGTCAGTCTAAACTGAGTTCAAAGAACCTCATGCTGTCTAAGAGCCTGTATTCATTTTTTTCCTTTTCCTTTGGAATTTAGAATGCAAATATAAGACCCTTTAAAACAAGTTTTTAAGAAGGCGAGGTGACAAGCTGGTTGACTCTTTAAAAAGGCATTTAATTGCCTTTTGTTGTTGTTGTTTTCTTGGTAATGAGAAAGGAAGAGTTCAGGTTCTCAAAAATTTCTTGCTAAATTTGTGGGTGAGTTATTAAAAGCACTGAAGTTTTTAACAGATTTTTCTTCATGTGATTTAAGCTTTGTATTTAGTAACAATACGAGAGAATAAAGTGTGGGGTGGGACTAGCATATTGAAACCAGGACTTTGAACCGGTTCCGAACGGTTTAGTCATGGCCAGTTGAACCGACAGAAACAAGGCAGGGCTTTGCACTGGTTCAAAGCAGTTCATTCACAGCCCACGGAATGTACAGATTGCATAGCAACCAGATCTCTTGCAGGGTGCCTTTTGACCTTAGTAGGAAACAGGCAATGGTGTCCCACTCAAAGATGGCTGGCAAGGCGCTGCTTTGAATGTGGGTCGCTCTCCACAGTCCTGCCAGTAATCCAGTCTCCTGCATCAGGCTCCTGAAAGTTTCCTGATGCAGGAAATTGGGTTATTGGCAGGACTGTGGAGAGCAGCACACATTCAGAGTCACACGGTTGGCCACCGTCGTTGAGTGGAGCACCGCTTCCTGTTACCTACTCAGGTGAAAAGCAGTCTTGCAAGAGATTCGGTTACTAGGCAACACATACATGCTGCCCTCATTTCTGCCAGCCATGACTGAACTGTTGAGAACCGGTTTGAAGCCCTGATTCAAACAAGTATATCTCCATTCCATATCTAAGGTAGGAATTTATCTCCTCTCAAGAGAAGATGGTCCAGCGTCTACCTAGGACCAGATGTTTTAAGGCATAAGGTTTTTGCTTCTACTGGAAAACATATATTGTATTTTAAGGCTTTAAACTCCCTTCAGCCTCCTTAAAGAATTTAAATTCAACTGCTAGTAACCTTCACGCCTCTCTGTAAAAAGGCCATCGTTTTGATCTTGTCAAAATTCTTTTCTATTTTTAATGTTATTGTTATCTTATCACATTTCTTAATGCTTTCTTATGTGTGCAGATGGTGAGTTATCTTAAATTAGATTGTATTAGTTATTGTCCTGTTCTATAAAGAGAATAAATTGAAAATATTTTCAGAGCATTGTATAATAGCATCATAGATTTGTGCCTATGTGTTTGCCTTGAAGTTTAGCTGTCATTCCTGGCCTCCCTCCCCAAATCACCCCACATGCATATACTCCAACTCCTTTCGTATGAGAAAGAATAAAAGTCTTAATAATCTGGGGCCTGGGGAGGCAGCAAAGGAAAGTGAGTCATTCCCAAATACTTCTTCCCTCTGAAGCTGGCTTTAAAAACCCCTTGGCTTCTTTTTATAAGCAGGACTGTAACTCTTAACAATTTTTAAGCCTGGTCCTGGTTTACATACTGTGTGGGATGGGAATAGCATTGTTTTACGGAAGAAGTTTTTGAACATATTATGAGAAGGGTGGTGGTACAAAGCTGTATGTTTTCTGTCCTTTCTCCTTCATCCCCCAAAAACTATCATAATTTTTGTCCTTCAGGAGCCAGATTCTCTGTGGCTCAGGAATGGAGTTTATCTAAGGACTGATCTTGATAGTCTAGTGAGAACCGTGAGCTTTGGCCTCTGTTAATTTAAAAGAAATCACTTTTTGGACTGTGTTGGATTTCAGATTACAAGTACAAACAAGCCCCCTTGCATCTGACTCAGTGGACTCTTAACAGTGGCAAATTTCATCCTTTTTTTACTAAATGTTTGCATCTTACTGGGATGAAGCTTGAACTTTGTTCTCTTCTCCAGTATATTAACAGCATCCGAAACTGTCTCCCTTTGTCTCCCTCCCTTTCCTCTAGCACCTCTATCTTTCCTTTGTATTGTAAACCAGTTAAATGTAGCATGTCTCTTGTGTGCTAGTAGCAACAAGGTTGAGTTGAAGTAGATTCTCTTAACAAAAAGCAGTTTCTGCAAGATTTAGTTGGATGGGAGATGACTGCCTTTTAAAAAGTAGGCATTTCTCCATGTGTTTGTATGAGATTTGCTTTGTCCTGTGTAGTACGACTAGTTTATGTGTAGAATTAACGTAAGTATGACAGTTACAATCTTGTTCCTTTTTTTGCATCATTGTTAAGGTTTTTGTTCTTCAGACTAATTTTCAGTTTCAGTTTAGAATCCTATGGAAGTCATACTGTCTGTTTAAGATGTGTTTTTTAGAGGTAATATAATGAGTAGATTTTGCTTAAGATGCAGTGAGTGTTTGGTCAGTAAGCTATTCTCTCTTCAGTTATTGCCACTCTATCAGTATGACTTCTATAGTTGGGTATTAGTCTCATGATAGAACTATTTTGTTAGGAAGTTACAGAGCTAGTTACAGAGCTGATTTAGCAAGTTATTAATTCATCCTGTACTTCCTATTTTTTTAGTAATTCATAATTCTTAATTTTGTTTTTAGCTGGGAAAACTCTTCAGATATTTAACATTGAAATGAAAAGTAAAATGAAGGCTCATACCATGACTGATGATGTCACCTTCTGGAAATGGATCTCTTTGAATACGGTTGCTCTTGTTACGGATAACGCAGTTTATCATTGGAGTATGGAAGGAGAGTCTCAGCCAGTGAAAATGTTTGATCGCCATTCTAGCCTTGCAGGGTGCCAGATTATCAATTATCGTACAGATGCAAAGCAAAAGTGGTTACTTCTGACTGGCATATCTGCACAGGTAATATTTTTCCAGTTTTTAAGAAGAGGGCTAGAGAACTAATGTGCCCAGAATGCAGTCTGTTTTAAAATTTGGTCTTCTGTACTCAGTCCCGTTGAATCTTCACAAGACATTTTTTTTTTTCCTTTCTTTTTTAAAAAAATGTTGCAGGCTGAATGCCTTAGTACCTGTATAGTGACATACTCCTAAACCAAGCATTTTTAGCTCTTGTAGTGAGTGGAAATTAAGTTCCTATATGAATGATTTGGGGTTTACCGTGGAGAATGTGTACTATGCTGCAGAGTGAGCACTTTTATATCTTTTTCTTTAAGACAGTATTAAAAGGATGGTTGCTTATAAAACACATCCTAAGCAATTATGTTAAGCTTTAATAAGATTATGTTTGGAGCTAAATTTTAAGTTAAAGAGGTATCAAGTCCTACATTGAGAGAGGCTCAATAACAGGATTATGAATGCTGCTAAAGATTACAGAGGATTCAAATTATTTCCTAATTGATGAATCTGGAAGTTATCGGGTCTCCTAAATTTACTCTCTTTGATCCTTTGTAGCAAAATCGTGTGGTGGGAGCTATGCAGCTTTATTCTGTAGATAGGAAAGTATCCCAGCCCATTGAAGGACATGCGGCTAGCTTCGCACAGTTTAAGATGGAAGGAAATGCTGAAGAATCAACGTTATTTTGTTTTGCAGTACGGGGTCAAGCTGGAGGGAAGGTAAGTTTTGGCTTTGGAAATTGGTGAGAACTTGTCTTCGTGTTTCTGCCACTCATTAGTCATGTAATTTCAAGATAATTTCCTTGTTAACTTGTTTTTAATATTAATTGAGATCTGTGATGACTCACTTTATTTAAATTCTGCTTCTGTTTATTTGGTTTGACTCTTAGCTATTAGGAGATTTTCTTGTGATACTTGTCTAAAATGAATACTGTTCTCTATATCAGGTATTTATATTAGTTAAGACTTTATCTTGACCATCTTTACCAAAGGTCTGAAGTCAGTATCTCCTAGCTTTACTGTGTGTAAGAATCACTTAGGGTTGTTAAAGTGTACATCCTGTGCCCTACATCTAGAGAGTCTGATTCAGTAAATAGAGCCTGTATAGTCTGCATTTTACATACCCTTGGTGACTTGATGTAGATAGAATGTGGACCACAGTTTGAGTAACATTGCGTTAAGGCAGAGGTTTTCAACCCTGGCCGCGCATTGGGATCATCTGGATAATTCAGATACCAATGCAGAAACCCTATTGTAGACCAATTAAATCAGAGTAGGTGGAAGGGCATGGATATTAAAAAAAAATAGGGGGCATGTAAATTGTGTGGCCAAGGTAATGAACAAAATTACTTTGTACGGTGGACTTTTTAGTTGCAGGCAACAGAAACAAGGTCTGGTTGACTAAAGCATCAAATATTTAGTAAAAGGATATTGGATAGCTCATAGTAGCTGGGAGTGCTGCAAAACAAAGCTTGGAAAATGAAGAGAGGTAAGGGAGAATGGGCAGCAACTAGGGTCCCAGTCAAACACCATGCCACAGAACTCTGAGGTCTCTGCTGCTGCCATGGCTGCACTTCTGGATGCCACAGCTAGAACTGCTAACCCTGGAAACTCAGTGTGAGTGCCCCTTCCAGTGCCAGAGTAGCATCTCTGAAGTCTTTATGACTTTGTCTCTGATTCCCTATTTGAACTCTAATATATGCAAGGTCTTGTGCCCACATCTTAGTGCTAAGAGGGGTTTAGAAAACAAGTATTTGGTGTTTGGCCTACAAAAATGGACTACCTTCCAGCAAAACTTGTAATGAGTACTGTTAATGGATTGAATTATGTCCCCCCAAAAATGTGTTGTAAATCCCAACCTCTGTGCATGTGGTTATAATTGCATTTGGTAATGAGGCAAGGTTAGTGTAGGGTATATCTTGAGTCAGTCTCTTTGAGATATAAAGGAGATTAGGTAAGCGAGGAGAGAAGAGATGAGACAGATGCCAAGACACATGGAGATCTCCAAGGAACCAGGAAGCAGAAGCTGAAGAGACAAAGACCTTCCTCCAAAGTCAACAGAGAGAAAGCCTTACCCTAGAGCTGGTGCTTTGAATTCGGACTTGTAGCCTCCTAAGCTGTGAGAAAGTAAATTTCTGTCTGTTAAAGCCATCCACTTGTGGTATTTCTGTTATAGCAGCGCTAGATATGTAAGACAGGTATTTTTACAAGTACTGCCCCCCCCCAATCAGAAAGAGGGTTTAGAT
Source organism: Loxodonta africana (assembly GCF_030014295.1). Lineage (NCBI taxonomy): Eukaryota > Metazoa > Chordata > Mammalia > Proboscidea > Elephantidae > Loxodonta > Loxodonta africana. The sequence continues at coordinate 48,745,042 of NC_087359.1, forward strand.
CCTGGGCATAACAAAGAAAACTGAACTTCAATTTTATTAGAACATTTGTCTTTTTCCTTGTAAGTAGTTAAAAAAAAAAAAAAGAGGGGGGGATAGCAACTATTTAAGATATGATAATCTGTAGCCTTGGCAGGGAGGGAAGTGTGCACAGAGAGGTAAATTTCTCCCTAAACTTTAAAGGTGAGAGATTCCCTGAACTGAGAAAACAAACATCCCAGCTTCTCGTTATAACAAGGATAGAAAGCACTGATGTTCAGATCCGAATTGATAGAATTTAAACACTTAGGTTTTAAAAATTAAATACTACCCTTAAGATACAGGGTGGGACTTTTTTGGTAAAGCCTACTGGAAGGAAAGTGTCAATATCATTTTTTAATAATATCTGAAAACATGTTTATAGGTTCTTGAGCTTATTTAATACTTGTGCTGTATTTCTTGTACTCTATCATGGCTTTGAAGATAGTCATAATTTTTCAATATTGCTAGCCATCTAATTAGGGATGAAACCCTTTAACTTTCATATGGTATATATCTTTTAAGCTGAGTTTTTTTTCTGAGTTTATTCCTGACATGACTACGCAAAATGTATAATGTTCTTTTACTGACATTATTTACTTTCTCTTGCCTGTTGATTGCGGCATGAGACGTTTTAAACAAAATTTATAGGTGTATGTGATTAGAGAGACACCTTGCCTTAGGCTTTTACTTTCTGTCTGCATCACAGTAGATGTACGGGCAGAGAAGAATTACACAACTTAAGTTGGAATATTAAAATATAATCGAAAGTCGAGAAAGTACTTTCATGGGTAATGTTTTAGCATTCTGTGCCCTTTATTTAAAGTAGATTATTTGAGGTATGATTATGTTTCAGATATTTAACTGACTTAACATTTTCTTTTGAAATAGTACAGGTTCATAGGAAGTTATAAGTCAGTTCAGAGAAATCTCCTGTACCCCTTACCCAGTTTCTCCTAGTGGTTACATAGCTATAGTACATTAGCAAAGCCAGGAAATTGACATTGGTACTATGTGTGTGTGTATATAATTCTGCCATTTTATCATGTGTAAATTTGGGATACATAACTACTTCATCACCACAAAGATCTCCTTTGTGCTACCCCTTTGTAGTTAAGCCCAGCCTCCTTTCCTCCACTGTCCCTAACCCCCCAGTGCTGGGAATTAATTCTGTCTCATAGTGACCGTATAGGTCAGAGTAGAACTGCCCCATAGGGTTTTCAAGCCTATAAATCTTTACAGAAGCAGACTGCCCACATCTTTCTCCCACAGAGTGGCTGGTGGGTTCAAAATGCCAACCTTTTGGTTAGCAGCTGAGTGCTTTAACAACTGCCTACCAGGGCTTCTTTCCCTAACCCTGGCAACCACTAATTTGTTCTCTATCTCTATAATTTTGTGCCTTCAAGAATTTTATGTAAATGCAATCAATATAACGTATGACCTTTGAGTTTGGCTTTTTCCATTGAGCATAATGTCCTTGAGATTCATCCTTATTTTTGCTGATTTGATTTCATGGATGAATGTAGTTTAACTAGTTACCTGTTGTGTAGGACATTTTGGTTGTTTCCAGTTTGGGGCTACAAATAAAGCTGCTGTGATGAACTGGCTCTTGATTGCTAAAGGATTTAGGTTTAATATGAGTTTTATTTTCTTTTGAACAGTTACATATCATCGAAGTTGGCACACCACCTACAGGGAACCAGCCTTTCCCAAAGAAGGCGGTGGATGTTTTCTTCCCTCCAGAAGCACAAAATGACTTTCCTGTGGCAATGCAGGTATTTTAGGCAAAATAATTTTTAAAATCTCTCTTTAGAAAAAAATGCAAAAACTACTCACAGTCACAATTGTGCTTTAAATGGAAGTTTATATATCAAGTCAGTCTCTCATGCAAAAATTTATATACACCTTGCTGTATACTCCTAGTTGCTCTCCCCCTAATGAGATAGCACACTCCTTCTCTCCACCCCATATTTTCATGTCCATTCAGCAAGCGTCTGACCCCCTCTGCCTTCTCATCTCCCCTCTGGACAGGAGCTGCCCACATAGTCTCATGTGCCCACTTGATCCAAGAAGCCCACTCCTCACCAGTATCACTTTCTATCCTATAGTCCAGTCCGATCCCTGTCTGAAGAGTTGGCTTTGGGAATGGTTCCTATCTTGGGCTAACAGAAGGTCTTAGGACCATGACCCCTGGGGTCCTTCTAGTCTCAGTCAGACCATTAAGCCTGGTCTTCTTACAAGAATTTGAGGTCTGCGTCCCACTGCTCTCCTGCTCCCTTATGGCTTCTCTATTGTGTTCCCTGTCAGGGCAGTCATCAATTGTAGCCAGGTACCATCTCACAGTCATATAACTTAAGTGATGTTTAAAAGATTCCCCTTCATTCTAAAATAGTTTATTAGTGAAACTTTGTGAAATGTGTAAACTGGGTTATCCTAAGTTGTTCAAACTATACACATATTCTTGTGTTTTATATAAGAACTTGGACTAGTCCATATTTAAATATTGTGAACCACAAATACTAGTTTTTAATTTCTCACATGAACTCCTTGTCAGAGTTCTGGAATTTCACCATCTTTAAAATGGAATTGAACTAGATTTTCTTATTTTCTGCCTACAGATTCATTGTTTTACTGATGTGTTGATTTTCTTTGAACAGATCAGTGAAAAGCATGATGTAGTATTCTTGATTACTAAGTATGGTTATATCCACCTGTATGATCTTGAGACTGGTACCTGCATCTACATGAATAGAATCAGTGGAGAAACAATCTTTGTTACAGCACCTCATGAAGCCACAGCTGGAATAATTGGAGTCAACAGAAAGGGACAAGTAAGGAAACCTTAAAACTAAAATTAACCAATAAAATGAATTAATACTTGCTACTGTTTTCAAAAAGTAAGTCGGGACTTTGGGTATCAGAAAATAGCACATACCTGAAAATATGGAAGTGTATGAATAGAAAGTCTCCTTTTAATCCTGTATATGTGCCTTTATTGTCAAAAGACAATACTTGGGCCACATTTGACAGACCGTGTACTTTCTACAGCGACTTTTTTCATATTATAATCTCTGAAACAGGTTATAAACTACAGGGAAGGTAATTCTTAACTCCTTAATTATTACAAAATATTTAATGTTGGAAGGTAATATGTTATAGTAGCTATTGCAGGATGCCTGGAAAATTATCTCCTTGGATAAGAAAAATCCATTAGCTGTTTTTGTCACATTTGAGGAACTACTCACACCACCTAACAAATGGTCTTTTTTCTGTGTTTTCTTAGTGTTTTAATATAATTGGAAATATTCTACCAAGAAGTATCTTATTTTCTGAAAAAAACTTGGTACTGTTTTTAGTCTTGCCTTTTACTTGTTTTCCTCCAAATTGGTATTTTTACCAGGCAGTAAGCAAAGAAAGGTAGATAGTTGGGGGATTTTTGTTTGTTCTTCTTTTTTACTCAGTTGGTTTATGAAATCTGATATGTATATGAAGAAATTCCTGTAGAGAAAGGGAGTTTTTCCCTACCTATCCATTCCTGGAAACCCTGGTGGTGTAGGGTTAAGAGCTGTGGCTATTAACCAAAAATTTGGCAGTTTGAATCCACCAGCCACTCCTTGGGAACCCTATGGGGCAGTTCTACTCTGTCCTATAGGGTTGCGATGAGTCGGAATCGACATGACAGCAGTGAGTTTGGTTTGGTGTTTATCCATTCCCTACTTTAACTCCAGACCTGGTTAGGTGCTTCTGCTTTATGCCCCTGTAACTTATATTCCTCATCATAGTACTTATCACACTGAATTAAAATTGCTAATTTAACTGTCTCAGTCACTATTCTTCATTAGAAAAGGGACTTGTCTTTGTTTAATTGTATTTCTAGCACCAGTCAGTGTCTGGCACAAAAGTGGTTTTAAAAATTCAGTAGTTACTCTTCAGTAGCATGTGTCTGTCTTGGAAAAATCAAGAATGAATTGACCTTCTGGTGAACTACGTGAGTGCTACTTAGAGAATTTCTAACGATCGTGAAGTTGTGAAACTGGGAAACTTTTTATTTCTGCTGCTATGCTGATGTTTTTAAGATAAGTTTAAACTAAAGAATCTGGAATGGTTTCGCCATAGGTATTTGGTATTCATAATTCTGCTTCTGGGAGCTTATTGATAGTTGATACTAAAAATTGATATTAAACTGTCCTTCCCACCCCCACCCCCAGTTTTACATGCCAGCTGGTTTGAGTAAAGATTTAGGTATTTATAGTAGCCTTAAACCTCAGGGATTTCCTGTACTCTTTTATCAAAGCAGACTACTAACTGGGCATATGCCCTTAAGTGATGAATGTATGGTTTCTCTTGATTGAAAAAACAAAATCAATCAAGATGACATTATAGCCACATTCCTGTCTCAGACACCTTTGCTATTTAGCTTAAATTTCAAGCTTGGTAGAACTGAGTACTTCAGAAGATAGAGGAATAGTAACCTCCTCTGACCCCTGTGAATCCTAAGTACTGATTACTAGAAATCTGGTAGAACAATCTAGAAGTATGGTAAAGATGAAACTGTGTGTTAGGGAAGACTAAGGTAGTGATCAATGGGAAGCTTCTGGAAGTGTAGTTAGAACTGAATTTGTTGGTCTTGCTCATTTTTTCTAGGAGGTAAGAGTTCAGTCAAAGGTGGGGGTTAAGATCTCTTTGGTTACTGAGTTCTAAAATAGTGCTCAATTCTTATTCATCTTGGGACAAAAAAATTTCCATTTTCATTTGTCTAAAATATATTAAACGTGTTTTGTGTTAGTTACTGCCTGACACTAGTAATACAATTAAAGATAAGACCCTTTCCTGCTGTGGAATATGACTGAGAAACAGACAAGCAATTACAATAATATAAGAAATGCTGCTAGGAGTAATGTAAGTAGTTATAACCCAGGGTATATAGCCACATCTGGCCTTGAGGAAAGGGATGGATGGGTAGGGCAGGATTCCCTTTCTCTAGGGCATTTGAGAGTAGTTCAGCTCTTGGGGGAAGGTAGGGCAGCATTCTATAGCAGTGACTTTTTAGGAGGACCAAGGGTGGGTAACAGTTCTCTGAAACAATTAGAACTTATCCTTTACCGATACCACATGTGCCTCTTGGTTCTTTCAGTATCATTAAGGCTATTCACTAAGCATTTATTAAACATCGACTGTATGCTCTGCATTACAGTAGGTACCTAAGGATACAGTGGTCCCTGACCTTATTGAGTATATAATCTGGCACCTAGGAATATAAATGAAATTAAGGTAAATTATTGAAAAATTCTCGTAGAAAAATCCCAGAGTTAAAAGGAATATAGCTTAAACTTCTAGGTGAGCCCTATGTTTTGTTTGGATTTCATGCCGCCTTCAGATTCATTTCTGAAAGTCAAAATTGCATTCACTGAGACTCTGTAAGCCATGTGAAATTGTCTTTTCAGAGCTAAATTAATCTTTGATTTTGATCACGTTAAAAAAGAATGGATGGTAGCACAGCAAGTAGAGCTTGGACAGTATGAAGTAGGGGGTTTTAACATGACAGAATGGCCATATTTTAGGAAACCCAAAATGATTTAGCACCCTATGGCACTCAGTCTTAAATCTCCCTAGTCTTCTCTTTTCTAGCCTCTTTCTTTTTTATATCTCTTCTTCTTTTCTTTTATTGGCTAACAAGAAAGCAGCTATCACAGTTTTAGTTTCAATACCCTAAGTAATAAACTTGCTCTAAACAGATTTGATATCGTTCGTATCCAAATAAACACATTGCGGCTATCTATTAATCTTTAAATTGCAGGTTCTGTCAGTATGTGTGGAAGAAGAAAACATAATTCCCTATATCACCAACGTCCTACAAAATCCTGATCTGGCTCTGAGAATGGCTGTACGTAACAACCTTGCTGGGGCTGAAGAACTCTTTGCCCGGAAATTTAATGCTCTTTTTGCCCAGGGAAATTACTCAGAGGCAGCAAAGGTGGCTGCCAACGCACCAAAGGTAAATAAGCAGTTACGGAAATTAAGTGGCCGTGATTGGACTAACGTAATATTCCTTATTTCTAATTCTGTCAGAAGAGGCACCAGGTTTCCACAGAGATACTAGCCTCTTTTTAAGTTACAGGTTCCTTGACTAGAACATGATGATTACCTGTTTGTGCCTCTAGATTTGGTTAAGACAAAAAAGCCTCGTAAAATTCAGGACGTTAGAATGATGTGTAGACCTAGCAAGCTGTGGTTTACCTCAATGTAGTGATGCTTGCTTAGGTGTTTATGCAGCTTGATGTTCATAAATGATAACTACTGATTTTATTTTCAAATGTTGGAGATTAAACACGTTCCGTCCAGTTTATGATAGATAGCGTTGTCTGAAATCAAACTGAATTTATTCCCATCACCATTGTATTATGTCGGACTGAATTAACACCTCATATTTCAAGCCAGTATTAATTATGAAATTTGCACTTAATGTGAACTTGGGGTAGTAACTAGCTGCAAGTACTGTGATTATACTTACTCTCTTACATGTTGACGTTATAGTTGGTATGTTCCTGATTCTGAATAATCTTATAACATCAAACCAGAGCTGTGACAGATGTTGACTGAATCTTTACTATAGATGTGGAAGATCAGAAATTTGATGTTAGCAGATGGGATCATGCCTTTAAAATTAATGTAAGATACTCATACATGGAATGATTAATGTGATATTTGGGTCACCTTAATCGTCTTTAAAATTTCACTTTCTTAAAGGGAATCCTCCGTACTCCAGATACCATCCGTCGGTTCCAGAGTGTCCCAGCCCAGCCAGGTCAAACTTCTCCTCTCCTTCAATACTTTGGAATTCTTTTGGACCAGGGTCAGTTGAACAAATATGAATCCTTAGAACTGTGTAGGCCTGTACTTCAGCAAGGGCGGAAGCAGCTTTTGGAGAAATGGTTAAAAGAAGATAAGGTAGGTTAACTTGTCAACATATTTTTGCTTTGATTGAATTAAATAACAGCGTTACAAAAAAATAAAACCAAATTGCCGTCAAGTTGCGTCCGAGTCATAGTAACCCTAGAGGACAGAGTGGAACTGCCCCATAGGGTTTCTGAGGAGATGGATTCCAGGTGTCACACTCTTGGTTAGCAGCCAAATGCTTAACCACTGCACTGCCAGGGCTCCAAATAACATGGTAGAGCACGTTAAAAAACAAGCCAAGAGAGGCTGCACCAAAACGTGTTCAGCCATTATTCAATACATCCACTGTCTGTTATAGGAGCAGACATTGCATGAGATGCATAAACTGATTTCCTTTTGGAAATACATTTTTGGCACATTGAGGTGGGGGTATTTCTGTTGTTTAGTTTTTAAAATAGAATCCAGTATTCTTGCTTAGTTGTTAAAATTACTAACCCTGAAGTGAAGTGCTATGCATTTGCTTTAGGAAAAGCTTAATGGCAGAAGCTTACTTGAGTATGCATTCATATTTGTCAATATCTGTGACAGATATTTATACATAGGAATATATTTCTATGTTCCACACTTGATATGTGCAGTTGTTTCAACCATACAGGTATTTATGTCTTCTTTTAGAGCTTTCCAAGTATCATCGAAATTGTGGTATTTGCTGCTGGTAAGCGTGTGTACGTGTGCCAGAAAACATAATGTTATATAAAATGTTGAATTGTAGATGTGTTAACAAGAAGTAGGGCTGTCTAATGAAGTACTGTTTCCCAGAGTGGTTTCACAGAATGTAAACCAGGCCTCCTTGGAAGCCATTTAGGGGCAGTTATGCTATGTCCTGTAGGGTCACTGTGAGTCCGAATCGACTCGACAGCAATGAGTTTTTGTAAATTGGTGTTACATGGAGAAATATTTAACTCAGTGTCTTTAAAATTTATTTAAATGTGAACCTTTTTTATGTTGTTAACTAGGTTTCCATACTGAAGGATTTCTCTATGCCTTTTGTATTTACTCAGTCCTTACAATTTCTTTTTACACACAAAGATCTAATGATACTATGTTCTGTAGAGCGCACTCTGGAAAATATTGCTAATTTGTAAGGCAACAGACAAGTTTCAGCAACCCATTAGTGTTATTAGTCCTTTCATACCACCACAAAAAGCCTTTCTCCACAGTGATAATGTTGACTTGCCCATGTTTTATGCATTGTCAGGAACTGAGGTGGTACTGTTTAAAGCACTCCGAGTAGTGATATTTGATGTCCATCCTAATTGTTTAAGGTAAGGAAGGATGGAAACCACCAAGGTAACTGAGTTGACCTATATAACAGAGGTAAAAGCTTTTGGGGTATTAACTTCTTTTGTGAACAATCATATGTGATCCAGTTGTGGTAAAAGGGACACTGGTCACCCTTCATTAGTTAACGTGTTCTGTTAAGAGGTACAGATTCTTGATAAAACATTTTATTTCTTGGCAGTGAATATTAATTACAAGGACTACTCTCTGAAGTAACCATTAGAAGTAAAAAAACCAACTCTAGTATGTAAAGCAAAACTGTTCTGGGAAGCTGCTTTCCAGATTGGGGAGCTGAGTTATTAAGGCAGGTTGGATAATACAGGATAATATCTGCTTGTGTGTACCACCTAAACATTTTTATCTGTTACTCACCTTGTGCAATTAGTTCTGCCTCACAGTCCTAAATCTAAAAGACAAAACGGTAATTTAGCTTACATCCTTCAGGCATACAAGCTACGGCCTAATTTTGGTAATGGTCCTTATAGTGAGCCTCATCTGGCTCATTCAGTAATATATTAAACTTTTTGATGTAACGTTTTTGAAAAACTGGGACCGCATGGGTCGGATATGAGAATTTTCTTAGTTGTTAAAAGTATAAGATTTTGCTTTACATAAACTACTTACAGTCCTAAAAAGGTAGCTGGTAATATCTATAAATATGAAGTCTTCGTGAGCTTTTTATCCTTGTTTAATTTTATGAGGTACAGAGAATCCTACCAATACATTGCTGTGAATACAAGATCAGAGTCTTTACCACTCATGTCTCCTGTGTAGTTATTTATAATATATTCTGGGAAAATTGGGTAGATAAGTACCTATTGTGTTAGTTATTATTTATAGTGAATTTAGTATCAGTTTTTATGGAACAGCTCCTGTGTAATTAATCTCTTTTTTTGCTTTGGCCAGCTGGAATGCTCTGAAGAACTAGGTGATCTTGTGAAATCTGTGGATCCTACATTAGCACTTAGTGTGTACCTGAGGGCTAATGTCCCAAATAAAGTCATCCAGTGCTTTGCAGAAACAGGTCAAGTCCAGAAGATTGTTTTATATGCTAAAAAAGTGAGTTCAGTGAAACAAACTCTCAACATAAATTTATTAAGACTTTATCATAGAAATTAGGCTGTAGCAACTCTCAGTGGCTTTACTAGTGAATTTCCTTAAATTTTGAACTTTGAAGAGTTTAAAAACCCTATCTTAGCTCTAAATAGAATTCAGAAATAGTAATAATTACTCTTGCATGGCTTATCAGATTTTAAGATGGCAGGGGCATGTTTAACCTTTTAGAACAAAATTTGAAATGGTCATTCATTGAAAATGGATAAGGGAATTATTAGAATGTACAGCTGCTTGTTCAAATAAGTCATCACCAAGGTGTCCATTTGCATAACATAAACCAAGGTCAAATTGATCATTCTTAATCGAAATTGAATTTGTAATTGCACCAGTAGTTCTAAATTGGTAAGATTTTATTGTAGAAGAAGCCTTTAAATGCTTAAAAAATGAAACTTTGTAGGTGGCTTTAAGTTTTTGTCCATTTATAGGTTGGATATACACCAGATTGGATCTTCCTGCTGAGAAATGTAATGCGTATCAGTCCAGATCAGGGTCAGCAGTTTGCTCAAATGTTGGTTCAGGATGAAGAGCCTCTTGCTGATATCACACAGGTAAAGAGATTAAAGGGTATTTTGTGGACTTTTATTTAAATGGAGAATGGGAGGATCAACTTAGAACAACTTTGAAGAAGTTTATGGGAATTAGAAGTTGTATCTATATGGATAAACCTGAAGTTTCTTATAAAGACAAGTTACAGAAGAATGGATAGTATGATACCATCTATGTGCAGTTTTTTTCCTTTCATTTACATATCATCAGCAGTATCATACAGTAGTTTTTAAACATCTTTAAATAGTACCTTTTATATTACATTATATTTTGTAGATTGTGGACGTCTTTATGGAATACAACCTGATCCAGCAGTGTACTGCGTTTTTGCTTGATGCTCTGAAGAATAATCGCCCATCCGAAGGTCCTCTACAGACGCGGTTGCTTGAGATGAATCTTATGCATGCACCTCAAGTACGTTTTTCATGCTTTTTAGACGTGTTTTCACTACTGTTGTAGAAGTTACTCAGAGTTTCTGAGATTATTCAGTTATTTGAAGCTACTAATGTACCTATTCCTCACTCATAATAAGTTAGCTAACATTCCTTTGTACTTTGTCTCTTTTATCTATTCATTATTGAATCTTAATATTTGATCTGGATGTGGAAGTACTGATATCAATGGGGTGCAGAAATAAACTCACTCTGTTTGTGGTTTTATAGGTTGCAGATGCAATCCTGGGGAATCAGATGTTCACCCATTACGACCGGGCTCACATCGCTCAGCTGTGTGAAAAGGCCGGCCTGCTGCAGCGTGCACTGGAACACTTCACTGACTTGTATGACATAAAGCGTGCAGTTGTTCACACCCATCTTCTTAACCCTGAGGTATTTCAGTCTCTTGTTTAACAACTGGTGTTAGTTAGTTGACATAATGAAAGTGTGTTTGTGGTGCTGGCTAATAGTAATTTCATACTGCCATGAGGCTCAACATTGTTTTGCTTATTTATTTTGTCTCCTAGTGGTTAGTGAATTACTTTGGGTCCTTATCAGTAGAAGACTCCCTAGAATGCCTCAGAGCCATGCTGTCTGCCAATATTCGTCAGAATCTTCAGATCTGTGTTCAGGTGGCTTCTAAGTATCATGAACAACTGTCAACTCAGTCTCTGATTGAACTTTTTGAATCATTCAAGAGTTTTGAAGGTAATTAGAAGGTTCTGGGTTGTTTTAATTAAGCTGGCCAAGAGGGGTAGACTTAAGATCACAGGTTATTGGAAATCTTGTCTTTCTAAAAGCTTAATTTTATCGAGTATTTTAAGTTTTATTATTCAGTAAATGGTGTCAGGTACCTTTTTGGTCAAGTCCTAGGGGTTGTGCAGTGAACAAGACTGTCTACTTGAATATTTTATAGGTGAATTAAAGGCAGAATTTTACGATACACAGTTATGACAAAGCCACTACATAACTGTAAGATGAAAATACTGATGTTTGGGTATAATAAGATTTCATGCTTATACTGTCTGACTCTGTAATGGCAAGAGTTTCTAGACAAGGACATTTTGAGTCTTGTTACTATACAGCAGGGTTCCTCAACGTTGGCACTAGACGTTTTGGATTGGGTGGTTCATTGTTGCAGGGTAGGAGGGCGAGCTGCCTAGTGCGTTATAGGCTCTTTAGCAGCATCCCTGGCTTCTATCCAGTAGATACCAGTAGCATCAGACCCTCCCCACACCCACTGGGACAACCAAAAATGTCTCCAGACGTTGTCAAATGTCTCCTGGGAGGAAAATCACCCCCAGTTGAGAACCAGTGCTGTACAGAGTACTAATGTAATCACTGGTGGGTAGCTCTTATGTTCATTAACTAAACTGCTGGTCCCCAGTTACCTTTTCTCCCCTTTCTTTGTGGTAGTGATCTAGACAGGAAGAATAAGAGATTCTACAAGTTTTCTTTGTTTCTATATGTTAACTATGCGCTAAATTTATATTGTTTAGTATAGTACCCACTGGCCACATGTGGCTATTTAAATTTAAAGTAATTCAGAATTAAATACAATAAAAAATTTAGTTCTTCAGTCACGCCAGCCACGTTTCAAGTACTCAATATCCACGTGAGGTTAGTGGCTACTGTATTGGACAGTGCAGATATAGAACATTTTCATCATTACAGAAAGTTTTGTTGGACGGAACTACATTAAATTCTTCCCAAACTACTTTTGTATGTTTCGTATTAACTGCACGTGGAAAAAACAGCTGGTATAAGGGACTTCATTTAAAATTTCTCACATGGAGTGCGATGTAATAATGAACTTTGGTATTGAGCAGCTGCCCCTAATTATTTCTAAACTATTAGAAAACACTAAGTTGGGATTAAAGTGCAAATCAATTTTATTGAACTGGTTCCTGGATTAAGTAGTAGTCTTATTAAGCTTTTTGAGCAGTTTATATTTGGGAGTATCTGTTATTCAGGTGGAGTCCTGGTGATACACGGTTAAGAGCTCTCCTGCTAATAATCAAAAGGTTGGCAGTTCAAATCCACCAGCTGCTCCTTGGAAACCCTATGGGGCAGTTTTACTCTGTCCTGTGGGGTCGCTGTGAGTTGGAACTGACAGCAACAGGCTTGGGGGTTTTTTCGGTAGTATTCAGATTCCTTCTTGGAGTGTAACAGTGTTTTTTGTTGTCTAAATGTTCTTGAGTTTTGTCATTCTCAAAGGTGCATCTGTGTTTAATTTCAGTTATTTGTTTCTTTAAGGTCTCTTTTATTTTCTGGGATCCATTGTTAACTTTAGTCAGGACCCAGATGTGCACTTTAAATATATTCAGGCAGCTTGTAAGACTGGGCAAATCAAAGAAGTAGAAAGAATTTGCAGAGAAAGCAACTGCTACGATCCTGAACGTGTCAAGAATTTTCTCAAGGTAAGTGGTTTTGAGTAATGCATTTTCTGGTTGGGTTGAAGATCTGTTCTGCAGGGGTTTGGTCATGGTTTTAAAATATGTTTTTTCCCCAAATGTAAAATTCTTAGCATTCTGAAATTGTGTTCTGGATTATTTCTTCTAAATTTAATATTCTGCGGTTTCCTCTGAAATAGGGAAGGAAACTGGTAAAAAAAATACTTGAGAAAGAACATCTGCTTAAAGGGTGGGGGGGAGCACCATCATAAAGGAATTTCCTTTCTTCATTTTAACATAGGGAAGAAACAATTTTAGAAGTAATTTAGACCATCAGTGTTGTTTTAGAATATCATTTAGGCTGCCTTTGAAGATTAAGCTCAGCTCGCCCTCGGTATCTTTTTAAGGAACCTCTGTTATAGCCCTTATGGCGCAGTGGTTAGGAGTTTGGCTGCTAACCAAAAGGTCGGCAGTTCAAATCCACCAGGCGCTCCTCTGGAAACCCTTTGGTGTAGTTCTACTCTATCCTATAGGGTCGCTATGAGTCGGAAGCGACTCGATGACAAGAAGTTCGGTTTTATTGTAGGCAAAGGGTTCTAAAGGATAAAGAGTTACGTCTTTCTGGGAACTAAAATATTAATCATGTATAATTCACAAAATAAAGCTAAGATTAAACCAAAACTCAGTTTTCTTACATGAGGTAAATTTTGGAGAGGTAAGGACTGCTTGTGTTGGAGTGACGAGTAAAAGTTTAAAGATTCTTAGCTCCTTGAAACACACCTAAGGCAGTTAATTTTGTTTGATATTTAAGTTAGCTTTATTCTCATACCTACTGGTTACTTTATGAGGAAAACTTCAAAGTCAGCCGCTGTCTGTAAAAGACCAGGAAAACTGTAGAAATATCAGATTAGAAAAATACTTCATGTGTCTTCTTAGAGGGAAATTATTTCAGAGGTATATACAAAGGTCTTAGAGTTTAATGTTTTGTCTTCAGGAAGAATTTTTAATTGAAACTGCAACCAAAATGTTTATTGTATAATTCAGTAGGAAAAATAAGCTTCTCCTACCCTAAAACTGTCATCATTTTTTAAAAATTCTATGATTGCATTGGCAGATCATTCCTTTGAAGCATTTACTAACAAGGCTTCAGATTAAATAGCTAAACCTTCAGGTTTCAGTGCAATGAGGTAGTCAAAGTGCTGAAGTTTCCTTCCATTTTAAATTAAAAGATACGTAGTTCTAGAATGTCTTGGCCATCATAAATGGCCTTGTGTAGTTTTGCTGGAATGATGTCATTGAACCTAAGACTTTCTGGTATCAAAAGAACCTCTGGGCAAGATGGATTGGATGCTCTATGCATGACTAGTGTACCAGTAACACTGCTCCAGTTCCTCTGCATATCACTACGTTTTTTTTTGTTGTTGTAAATATATCAAGCCTGATATAGCAGAGAGTGGGTGTGGATTGTGGGCTTTTGAATTAGTTATTCCTAGTTCACATTCCATTTCTTTTGGTTATTGGCCATTGTTCATTCAACAGTCCTGTTACCTCGGGGAAGTTCAATAATGTGTTTGAGCCTCAGCTTTGTCAACCGGAAATTGAAGTTTTTGCGGTACCCTTTATGTCCCATAGATATTTAAGTGGTAACCAGTGTTAATAAGGTGTATTGTTTTAAGTTGTTCCTCGTTTCTTGAAGGAATTTTAATTGCATTTTGAATTAGAAGTGAACCTAGTGTCTGATGTTTGAACAGTCTGAGAGGAGAATGCAGTACTCCTCTTGGCCTAGTAGTGAGAATGAATATAATAGACCATTCTTTTCCCCACATTTCCTTATTGACCTGTAGGTACTAGCTGCATGGTAATGGACTAGTGTTTACATGTAAATTCTGTGACCATAAGAAAAATACTTTTCTGAATCTAATCTTGAATATTTGAGTAACAGTTACGTGCTAGCCATCAGGAATAGAGGTTGGTAGACTATAACTCCCCCTCTAAAGTAGCCTGTAAGGGGATGAAATGGTGCCATTAGCATCATTTGATCATGCCCTAACCTTGTGGAACTATAGTTCTCCGTAGAAAGCATGGAACTATTCTGACCCATGATCTGCTCCTTACTACCATTGACCTTATTTTCTACCATTTCTGTCGTGGTTTTGCTTCAGTCACATTGGCCAGCTTGTTATTCCTGGGAGTCTCCTAAGCTCTCTCCTCGCCTGCCTCAGGGCCTTTGCACATCCTGCTTCTTCACTCTGGACCACTTTTCTGTGAGACTTTCACGGCCTCATTCAGGTTTTTGATCAAATGTCCCAAGAGAAGACATCCCAAATTACCCTGTTTAAACTAGAACCCATCGCTACCCCATCCTGACCTTCCCGTTATGCTCTTTTATTTGTTCCTCATAGCACTCATCACCATGAGACACTGTCTCTTCACACTAGAATGTCAGTTCCTTGAGGAAAGGGACTCTGCTTCCTTTATTTCCTGCTATACACACATTGCATAAGAACAGTGCTTGGTACATAGGTAGTCAGTAAATATTTGTGAAAAGAATAAGTTCATGTATAAGGAAATCTCTCAATGTGTTAATATAGTTTCAGTTTTAGTCTGAAAGTTATAACTGGTGATAGCCCTTTTAGTAAACAAATAAAAACGTTAATAGCATTACTTCCACGTATTATGTACAAATTTAGGCAGTCAAGAAAAGATCCTACTGCTAAAGTCCATCTTTCAGTCAAAGATTAGACAGGTCTCTAAAACAAGCGGTAACACACTTCAGGAATGTGATACAGATGGCCAATGCCTCCCCAAAAGCAAAGATGAGAAGGCAAGAAGGGACAAGAAAACTGGACAAATGGACGTGGAGAACCCAGGGTGGCAAGGGAAAGGGGGAGAGTGCTGACACATTGTGGGAATTGCATCCAACGTCATGGAACAATTTCTGTAAAAATTTTGAATGAAAAACTGATTTGCATTGTAAACTTTCACCTAAAACAAATAAAATTTAAAAAAGTAAAAGATCCTAGTCTTTGTCTACTTTTTCAATCTTAAATTTTCTATTGGAATACAGTACCAACAGAAGTCTTAAACATTCATGCACAAGAATAGAATACCTAAGTAATCTTAGATTATACGCAAGTATGTTTTTCACCTAAGTGGTAAAATGAAGTATTTAATATTTTATATGTATATTAAACAGGGTGAGGAAGAAATGATGGGTTGATCTACTAATTTTCCACTATTTAGTGGGAAGAATGTGACCTGAAGTCTTTTGCATAGGTAGATGCAAACATTCTTTCTAGAGATGATTGTATCACCTGTTAATATGGAGTCTCCATAGTGTTAAGCAATACTTGCTTTAGAGTTTCCTTAATGTGAAAAATCTGCAGCTGGGCTTCCACTTCAGATGTACAGCCATTTTGGTTTTTATTCAGGGTTTCTCATGGCTCCCGATGTAGCTTAGTATTCTCTGAACATTTCATAGACTACTACTTGTACTTTGTACAGTCAGGGGACTGACATACTCAGTCTTAGAAACCGCTTTATTATAACCTTGCAAATACTGTTTTTAGTGGCTATCTTTGGGGGAAGTTCTTCCTTAGTAGACTATCCTAGAAGAATCATTTATTGAGGAGTGTTTCTTTGTGTATAAATGAATTCCTGATGGAAACTGTTGTTTTTTGTGCTATACCTTATATCTGTGGAATGTACAGGACATGTATCAGGTAAATGCCCAGTATAGGTCTTCCCTACCTGTCTATGGCACCTTCTTTGTCAGTCTATAAGTAGGATTATGTGCTGGGATTTATAATGATAAAAGCACTTGGTAATTTAAAGATCTCTCTTCTTTAAATGCATTTTTTTTACCTTTTTAAATTATAGCAACATGTGGTGTATTTATCTGGTTCATGGCCATTACCATCATGCCTTGTAGACTTTATTAGAATAGAGTATTAGAGGCTAATTGTGTAGAATGGGATTGGGGTGTGGTGAAAACTAAGTCATTAGTATGAAACAGATGTGAGCCATTTATAACGTACTTTGACAGTGTGACAGTAGTTCTTTAAAACAACTCCAATTTAATTCCAGTGTTACTATTAATGTTCCTGTATGTTGATTTTACAACACATGTGCCACTGGTGGCGTCCGAATCTTAATTTGTTTATGTTTGTCTCTGGTTGTAATTTTTTTTGGGCTATAGGTTGTATATGGGAAGAACCTGGTATTTTGCTGTGTAATCTAAGTATTGCTTAGTAAAAATTAAACTGGGGACAGGCACACACTGGCTTTTGAGATATTTCTTTCTTGACTAAAAGAGCCAAGTTTGTGTGGGCCTCTAACATCAGTGTAGAATGGATTCTCATTTTCCATGATTCAGTAGCTCACTCAAGGAGAAAATAAAGGCTTATTTTTGTTTGTTGTTTTTTCAGGAAGCGAAGCTGACAGATCAGTTACCACTTATCATTGTGTGTGATCGATTTGACTTTGTCCATGATTTGGTGCTCTATTTATATAGAAATAATCTTCAAAAATATATAGAGATATATGTACAGAAGGTAAGTAATACTTACTCCAAAGCACAGTTTTAAAGCCATCTTAAATACAGATATTAGAAATATTACCTACTACCTCCAGAAATAGGAAGGTAGTTTTGCTTTTATGTGGGCTTTTTTATTATTAGTCTCCATAGTCATTCTGTGACTCTAGCTTCTTTGGGCTTATTTATCCTTTGGACCCAATGCTTAGGTAACTAATTAACCAAATCAGACTTCATGATAAATTCCTCTGCCTAGTTGCAAATTTAGACTCTCAGCTCGTTACTGACTAAAAAGCTGAGCTTACAAGAGGGAAATGATTTTTTTTTTTTTTTTTTTTTTAAACTCCCCTTCACACAAACAGTTTAGCACTCAGTTGGTGATTCAAATCCACCCAGAGCCAACTCAGAAGAAAGTACCGGTGATCTGCTTTGAAAAGATCACAGCTAGTGAAAACCCTGCATAGTGCAGGTCCACTCTGAAACGCACAGGGTTGCCGTGCATCACAGACGACTCAGTGGCAGCTCCTGGTGATGGTGGTTGCTTTGCTTATTAGCAACATAATGGCATCACTTTGGTTGTTGTTGTTTTTACTGTAGGTGAATCCAAGTCGACTTCCTGTGGTTATTGGAGGATTACTTGATGTTGATTGCTCCGAAGATGTCATTAAAAACTTGATTCTTGTTGTAAGAGGTCAATTTTCTACTGACGAGCTTGTTGCTGAGGTTGAAAAAAGAAACCGGTATAGTAGCATTTTAATCTTCATAACTGGGATCAGTTAGTAGTCTTTCTTGGTGTGGTAATGGTTAAAAATATAACTAGTAAGTTGCCTAAAAGCTGTTCAGTAACACATGGGCAGTAAATCACTGGAGACAACCTAATTTGGAAGTGCTAACCTGATAGCTCTAAAAAATCTCTTTTCTGAAACATTACAGCTGCTCTATCATATAAAAATCTGTTGACATGGCTGATCACTTTTTTACATGTTCTATAATTACAGCTATGTGGTTTGACTGTGTATGTTTTTCATGTATGTGGCAAGTCTGCTTTTAGTTATGTGTGGTACCAGTATATTTGATAACTAATCTTGACTGATAAATAGTATGATGTTTCTTCAGGTTTGATGAGTTCCTATACAACTCTGGGTTAAACTGGTTTTTAATTTGTAGTACCTTAAAATACTAATGTGGATTAATGACTGTCAATAGAAAAGAATATAGCATATGAGCTTCTAATACTTAATAGGCCATGAAGCCCTTTTTTTACTGGAGCGTTTTGAGGAACTAGTGTTTAAGAAGTGCTGATGGCAGCAAATGAGTTTGGTAGATTGGTTTAATAGTGGGAAATTACTATAGCTATGTGAAAGGATGTCAAGAAAACCTTTGAAATTTAGGGGTTTGATTTTAACCTGAGTTGATATAGGTGCCCTACTAACGGTGTTCATATAATTTGTATTTGAATGTTCAAGCATGGAAAAATTCTGCAAAGGACAATGGAGATGAAAATAATACTCATTTAAGAGTATCAGCTTGAATTTGAAGTGTATTTCAGTTGACATGGGTTGTACATGTTTATAGGAGCTTGATTTTTGCCTTTGTTAATAAAAAAAATGAAGTTTCTTTACTGTAACGGAAATGTGTTCATAATAACTACTTGAATTTCACTGTCAAAATAATGGAATACTGCTTTTTCTCTGGCTGTTTTTAATATTTAAATCATAGGTAGAAGAAAAATGGTCATCAGGACCATTGAAATGTAAGTTATAGCTTAGTGAAACCTTGACCGTTGGTGAAATGATCATATTACTGCTAGAACTATTAAACCTGGAGTTCCTAAACCTCTACTAGACTTTATTCCCAGTATGTACTTAGGGTACAGCCCACTTTAGCTGTAGGTAGTATTGTATGGTAATTGTGTTAAAATTGAAAGGAACCTGAGATAATCTGGCCTATCTTTCATACTTATCTTACCCCTGCCCTAAACAAAATTTATATAAAGTCTAGATATTTTGTCTAGTATAAAGAAAGGACAATCTCTGATTCTATAATGGTTCGTATTCATATTCCTACCTAGATAATGTAGCAGATAGGCCTAGCAGAGTGAAAAGAGTCTTAAATACTTTCTGTGAAATCTTGGGAAGTCAGTTAACCATATCCAAGCCTTAATTTCTCAATTTGTAATAGGATTGTTGGGAATTAATACATGTGAAAATGCATTATTAAGGTACTTATCTAAGTTCCCGTATAACTGTATAAAGCACTACATAGTTAGCATGTCAAGAATGTGTTATCTATAATGCAGTAAGTGTGGTTTTTTTGTTTGTTTACTAGATTGAAACTCCTCCTGCCTTGGCTAGAGGCCAGAATTCATGAAGGCTGTGAGGAGCCTGCCACTCACAATGCACTAGCCAAAATCTATATAGATAGTAATAACAACCCGGAGAGATTTCTTCGTGAAAATCCCTATTATGACAGTCGTGTTGTCGGAAAGTATTGTGAGAAGAGAGATCCACACCTGGCATGTGTTGCTTATGAACGTGGCCAGTGCGATCTGGAACTTATTAATGTGAGTACTGCTAGCTGAATATGTGGAAAGAAGACTGCTTTTTTTTTTACCTTGTTATAAAATACCAGGCTAATGAATTTTGAGGGTTCAGGAATGGATTTAGGTAATAGAGAGGTTTTTGGGAAGATGGCTTGCTTTTTAAAAACTTTATTTTTAAATAATTGTAAACGTAAAGAAAAGTGGCCAGAATAGTAGAAAATGTCTATAAGCCTTTTATTCTGATTTACCTATTAATGTTTTAACCTCATTAGCTTTATAATATGTGTTCTCATGTTCTCTTTCATACATACATACACAACCAAATATATTACTGCTTAGCCGTTTGAGAATAAGTTGCATATATCATGGCCCTGTACCCGTCATGGCCCTATACCCCTTCAGTGTGTATTTCCTAAGAACAAGGATATTCTCTTTCATAACCACATAGATAAATCATCTTCAGTCAGTTTAACATTGATACCAAACCAGAAAACCCACTGCTGTCGAGTTGATTCTGACTTAATACAGTATTTTTAAAACCTATTTATTCCAATTTTGTCAGTCTCCTTTAATCTGGAAAAATTGTTTAGCTTTTCTTTCATGACAGTGACAATTTTGGAAGAAAAAGTTTATACTTTTTTCTTGATATGAAATTCACATAACATAACATTAAGCATTTTAAAGTTAACAGTTCAGTGATTATTAGGACATTGACAATGTTGGGTAGCCACCATCTCTATCTAGTTCCTAGGTATTTATGTCATCCCAGAAGGAAAGCCCATAACTGATAAAATAGCTGCTGCCCATTCCCTCTTCTCCCCAACCCTTGGCAACCACCAGACTGCGTTCCGCCTCTGCAGACATACCTGTTTTGGATATTTCATATGAGTGGAAAGTCTTCCCTCTTCCCGCCATAGAATGTTTCTCACTTTGAGTTTTTCTGATGGTTTATCCTGTTAGATTATACATTTCCACCCAGAATATTGCTTAAGTGATGTTTTGTCTTTCTCATGGATTACACTGAAGCACATTGATGTCCATTGTCCCTCATTTGTGATCAGTTTTTATCCATTTTTTTTTCTTCTTGGCAGATACTAAAACAGTCTGTGAGGAGACACTTAGGATCATGCAAACCAAACATCCAGTTGTTCATCAGAATCTCCACCCCCCCCATTTAGCATCTTATTGATTCTTGCCTAAATCGTTCTTAATGTGTTGTTTGCAAGAAAAAAAATGAAGATTTTCCAGTCCCCATACATACTTCCTGCATAATTATCAGCACTATGAATTTATGGACTCGGGGATTTCTGTTTTATCCTGTGGGTATAACCCATTACTGGTAGGCATTTTGATGCTCAAGTTGTCCCAGATTTGACTGATGGGAACCCCTTCAGTGTGGCTCCTATGTTTTTGTGACAAGCTCTCACATTTTTTTTTCAGCTCTTCCTTATTTTCTGGCACAAGACATACTAGCTCATTTTATACCTTTTCTAGCCCAGGAATCAGGCATTTCTCCAAGGAAGCCAGGTCCCTTTTAGTGGGGAATAGTATTAGAAACCAAGACTGGCTTCTAGATACATTTACTTCCAGAATCTTTTCTGTGATCAGAGTTAGGACATATAAGCATCCGTGTATACATGCACACACAAAAAATACACACATACATGCAGTACACGCATGGAAAATTAAACACACAAAAAGAGCTCGTGACACTGAAAAGAAAGCGCTAAGCGGGGGACTACCACTCCGACATATTAAAGCATATTACAAAGTCTCTGTAATTAAAACAGTGTGGTACTGGTGCATGAATAGACAGACCAGTGGAATAAAATAGAAAGTCCAGAAATAGATCCAATAGCAAGGTGCTTTTTAAAAGCCTTTAGAAATGAATAACTACTTTTTATGTAGGTCAAATTTTAATAGGAAAAATTTGAGTGTAACTTACTCAAGATTTTGTGTAAAACTAGTGGGGTTTTTTTTTTTCCTACGAAACGATGAACCAGGTTTAAGTGACAGGAAGTTAATATTTAAAAGTAAAATCAGTCTGTAAAAGTCTTTCCTCTTTACCTTGAAATTAATCTTTAACGTCTTATTTAGGTTTGCAACGAGAATTCCCTCTTCAAAAGTCTCTCCCGCTACCTGGTTCGACGAAAGGATCCAGAATTGTGGGGTAGCGTGCTACTGGAAAGCAATCCTTATAGGAGACCCCTAATTGACCAGGTAAAATTGGTGAATGTATGTAAGGCTTATCTATTTTAATTCATTAAACTAAAGGTTTTACAAATAAGACCTTTTCCTTCTTTATATATGTAAATATACTCAAATGGTGGTATTTAACTGAGAGGGGCCAGTAAAAAGAAAAAAATAAAAATTGTACTACAAATATATATATTACAAATGTTAAGAACAATAAAATATATCAAAAGACATCTGATTATGTAAAACTCTCTCAATTCATCATAGTTAAAAGGAAAACAGCAAATGTAACATTTGATAAGGTGAGAAAGGATTGCTGGTATTAATACCTGAGAAGTGGTTAAATTGATTGGAAACATTCAAGTCAGTGGTAATCAAGAATCAGAATTGATTAGAGAAACTGCGAAAGACTTGAGTTAAACCTCACTAGTAAGCACATAGCTGCAATGAGATGTAGTTTTGTACCTATATAAAATTGAAAAGATTATTTTTAAGACCCTAAAAATTTAGGTTTATTTTAATGGTTCTTAAATTCTCCTGGTAGAAATATAGACAAAACATTTTGGGAAAGTGTAGATTGAGGCTATCAGTGTATCATTCCTCTCCTAGGAAGCATTTCTAAGGGAGATTGCCAAGTAGATGCAAACATGCGGGAAAAAATAACTTATTGCAGCATCTGGGAACCATGTAAATAGCTAAAAAATAAAGAAATTACTGAGTATATAATGTCATATCTATATAGTTGAATTGTATGTAGCCATTAAAGTGATAATGAGGAGTGGTTAGTATGGGTAATTTTTAATAATGAAGGAAAATAGAAATTATATTGAGGTGATTATCAACAAAGTAGAAGTACACATGGTGTGGGTGCATGCAGATGTGGACAGAAAGACCTCTGGTTAGTAAATTTGAAGGTACCCCTCCCTTTTAATTTTTTCTGCCTATTCAAGTTTTCTAGTGAGAGCCCAACTTACTAGGTAATATCTTTGGAGCTGCCTCGAATCTCAATTATTTATTATCTTCTCTAGGTTGTGCAGACAGCCTTGTCTGAGACTCAGGATCCTGAAGAAGTATCAGTAACTGTCAAGGCTTTTATGACTGCAGACCTTCCCAATGAACTCATTGAACTGCTGGAGAAAATTGTCCTTGATAACTCTGTATTCAGTGAACACAGGTATGCTATGAGGGGCACCCATTGGCTCGGGCTTTAGTTATGGCCTATCAGTATTGGGAAGGAACAAACAGAAAGTTCACCTTGCTTCGTACCCTACATCCTGAGGCGAGAAAAAGGCCAGGGGGGGAAAATGTTTATAGCCATAGTTTTTATTCTCTATGACTGATATGCTTTTTTTTTTTTAAACTATTGCATTCAAATATCTTTTTTTTCCTTAAAGGAACCTGCAAAACCTCCTCATCCTCACTGCAATTAAGGCTGACCGTACACGTGTTATGGAGTATATTAACCGCCTGGATAATTATGATGCCCCAGATATTGCCAATATTGCCATCAGCAATGAGCTATTTGAAGAAGCATTTGCCATTTTCCGGAAATTTGATGTGAATACTTCGGCAGTGCAGGTAAATCTTCAGATTACTACACTGTCTTCTGGTTCAATATATGTATGGACCTGTGAGGGTAAACATAACTTACTGCTATAGCAATAGAAGAGCAATAAAACCCTAAAAATTTCTATGCACTTGCAATAATGGGGTAAGATTCATTTTCTTGTAACCCTGATTTTTAAAATTGGTTGCCTAGGTCTTGATTGAACATATTGGAAACTTGGACCGAGCATATGAGTTTGCCGAACGCTGTAATGAACCAGCAGTCTGGAGTCAGCTTGCGAAAGCCCAGTTGCAGAAAGGAATGGTGAAAGAAGCCATTGATTCTTATATCAAAGCAGATGATCCTTCATCCTACATGGAAGTTGTTCAGGCTGCCAATACTAGTGGTATGACTTCTTTTATGTGTTTGAGATTTCAGAAAATGTACCTAAGCTGTTTTAAGCTAAGCTACTGCATGGTTACTCTTGATACCTTTTAGCCCTCTCCATCTTAGTCTAAATAAAGATAGACTGCGTGTTGTGACCTTACAAGGTCAGTGTGCTTTGAACTCTCATAAGATCCTGTTAGAGATTGGCAGTGGTAATATAGAAGTGTTACAGAATTTATGCAATTCTAGATTCATTTTAGTCTAAATTTCTTAATACTCTGTTTCCTTGAAAAAGAAGTTGGTAGCAAGTTTCATTTACTTGGGTGTTAGCGTTTAGACTTACTTTTTCCTTTTCAAACCTAGGAAATTGGGAAGAGCTTGTGAAGTACTTGCAGATGGCCCGTAAGAAGGCTCGAGAGTCCTATGTGGAGACAGAATTGATATTTGCCCTGGCTAAAACTAACCGCCTTGCAGAGTTAGAAGAGTTTATCAATGGGCCAAACAATGCTCATATCCAACAAGTGAGTTTCTTCAGATTTTTTAAAACAGTTTAAAAGTTAATAGTTGAGTAATTTTATTAGCTTAATAGAGTCAACAATTAAAGATTCCCAAGGAAAAAAAAAGTTCCCCAGTACTAAGTTGTGAATATGGCAGGATAACTGAGCTGAGGTTCATATCACTGAAAATGAGTTGTCTCTTTTTCAGGTTGGTGACCGTTGTTACGATGAAAAAATGTATGATGCGGCTAAGTTGTTGTACAATAATGTGTCCAATTTTGGACGCCTGGCATCTACCCTGGTTCACCTGGGTGAATATCAGGCAGCTGTTGATGGAGCTAGGAAAGCTAACAGTACTCGAACATGGAAGGAGGTAATCTAAACACAATTTTGACTGAAGAGTTAAGATCTGATTGGAAATGCTCTTTAAACTGATTGATTGAATTAAATAGTTCTGTTTACATTGGAGGAGTCCTGGTGGTGCAATGGTTAAAAGCAACGACTGCTAACCAAAAGGTCAGCAGTTCAAATCCACCAGCTCCTTGGAAACTCTGTGGGGTGGTTCTACTCTGTCCTTTAGGGTTGCTTTGAGTCAACTCAGCGGCAATGGGTTTTTGTTTTGTTTTGTTTTAATTTACATTTGAGTTCACATAATGGAAATGTTTATTCTAGGTCTGCTTTGCCTGTGTGGATGGAAAAGAGTTCCGACTGGCTCAGATGTGTGGGCTTCATATTGTAGTACATGCAGATGAATTAGAGGAACTTATCAACTACTATCAGGTAATGAACAAGAATCTTCTATCTGAATTGAGGCCCTTTGCCACAATTATTCTTATCTTTAATTGCATGTTTCTCTTTAGGATCGTGGATATTTTGAAGAACTGATAACCATGTTGGAAGCAGCTTTGGGACTTGAGCGAGCTCACATGGGGATGTTTACAGAATTAGCTATTCTGTATTCTAAGTTTAAGCCACAGAAAATGAGGGAGCACCTGGAACTATTCTGGTCCAGAGTGAATATACCTAAGGTAACCAACCTTTAATATTGCGAGGTGGTTCAGTAGCCAAAACTGTGACATTTTAAAATGTTTTTTTTTTTTTTTTAGGCCATTAGCTAGAATTACAGACTCATGTATGAAGCAATTAATTCATTCTTATGCAGGTGCTAAGAGCTGCAGAACAAGCTCATCTTTGGGCAGAACTGGTATTTTTGTATGACAAGTATGAAGAATATGATAATGCCATAATTACCATGATGAATCATCCAACTGATGCATGGAAAGAAGGGCAGTTCAAAGATATCATTACCAAGGTGTGTACCTTCTTCCGCAGTGGTTAAGAGCTCAGGCTGCTAACCAAGAGGTCGGCAGTTCAAATCCAACAGCCACTTCCTGGAAACCCTATAGGGCAGTTCTGTTCTGTAGGGTTGCTATGAGCCAGAATTGACTTGACGGCAACAAGTCTGATTTTTGAGTACCTTCTTCAGAAGGAGAAAGCTCATTAGGAAATAATTGACTTATGTATAAATTTTTTTCATTTTAGGTTGCCAATGTGGAACTATACTACAGAGCAATACAGTTCTACTTAGAATTCAAGCCTCTGTTGTTAAATGATTTGCTCATGGTGCTGTCTCCACGTTTGGATCATACTCGTGCAGTCAATTATTTCAGCAAGGTAATAATTATAAGTGGGCAGTGATAGTTTAGTGGTAGAATTCTCACCTTTCGTGTAAGAGACCCAGGTTCAATTCCTAGCCAGTGCAGCTCCTGCATAGCCACCACCTGTCTGTCGGTGGAGACTTGCTTGTCACTGTGATGCTGAACAGGTTTTGGTGGAGCTTCCAGAGTAACAGACTAGGAAGAAAGTCAGTTCTAAAAAGCAGCCAGTGAAAATCCTACAGATCACAACACTGATCTAAAACCAATCAAGGGAAATTACACAGGACCAGGTAGTGTTTCTGTGTGCATGGGGTTGCCATGAGTCAGGGGCTGACTTCAGGGCCACCAGTAACAACAACATCATTTATGAACCAAAGTAGGTGACTTTTGTCTGTGAAACACTGACTATGTGCCACATTTGTAACAAACTGTTTATATTAAAGGTGAAACAGCTCCCACTGGTGAAACCCTATCTGCGCTCAGTTCAGAACCACAACAACAAGTCTGTGAATGAATCTCTGAACAACCTCTTCATTACAGAAGAGGATTACCAGGTAAGATTTTGGTTCTTGCATATGTTCTCAGAACTCAGGTTGTGATTGGTTCATAAAGTTAGTACGATTGACAGTCAAAAATCAGTCCTCCTTCAGGGTTATAGGTAGTAGGTCATAGTATTTCTAGGTTTTAAATTTAGTGAGATTTTCAGGTTTGATAAATCTACTTGCAGTTAAATGCCGACTGTGCAGAATTTTGCTTAGATTGTGTCCAAGACTTTGTTTTGGAAAAAATATGGTTACTTGTCCCTAAACATTTCGTATCTTAAATAACCCATAAAACTTATTTGTTATTAACCATATTAATTATTCATTGTTTTCTTTGCTTAGTATCTTATTAATATTTGTCTTTTAATAAACTTTCCCTTGTGATAGATTTCATGAAACAATTAGTTAGAGTTAAGGTTAAGCTAGTTCCATTTTTTTCTTTCTTTTACAGTTGGCATAATTTTTCCCTAGGGCATAATCGTACCCTCGATGTTACACGTCCTCCCAATTTCATAACCATTCAAGTTAGTTCTTGACAGTGAAAACCTTAGAGAAAATTGTGCCTTCAGAAAATCTTACAGAACCTTTGAGGACTTTATTGTTATAAAATTAAATTGAAGAGCCTTGATACTTGTTCACAGATTACAACTTTGTAGTCTGATGCTTAAATCTAGGCTGTTATATTACATATTACTTCCTCCTGGGTTCTGTGATCTAGAAGGATGAAACATTAATGTCAAACTAAAATGAAAAATTGATGTGGCACTTTGGCTTTGTTTTCTTTTTTTAAGGCTCTGCGAACATCAATAGACGCTTACGACAACTTTGACAATATCTCACTTGCTCAGCGCTTGGAAAAACATGAACTCATTGAGTTCAGAAGAATTGCTGCTTATCTCTTCAAAGGCAACAATCGCTGGAAACAGAGTGTAGAGCTGTGCAAGAAAGACAGCCTCTACAAGGTGGATAAAGTTGGGAGTAGGGAGTTGGGCAATCAGTGTGTAGTAGTATGACACCAAGTACTAGGTCTGTGTCAGTGGTATATTTATTACAGGAGATCATATTCTATACAAGTATTAGTTTTAGGGATATGAGAATTGATTTTAAACCCCCACTTGAGGAAAAGGTCATTAAGTCAGTGATTCTAGGGGCTATCTTACATTTAAGTCAAACCTCTCTTTGTTTTAAAAAATACATATATTTTTTAGCGTGTCTGTTATTTTTCTTTTCAAAATTTTAACTTAATTGCTATAACTGGGATGTGTTGTTTACTTGGTTTACTATTCAGAGTTTTATATATTTAATGTTTGTCTTTCATTGTTTCCTTTGAATAGGATGCAATGCAGTATGCCTCTGAGTCTAAAGATACTGAACTGGCTGAAGAGCTCCTACAGTGGTTTTTGCAGGAAGAAAAAAGAGAGTGCTTTGGAGCTTGTCTTTTTACCTGTTATGATCTCTTAAGGCCAGATGTTGTCCTGGAAACTGCATGGAGGCACAATATCATGGATTTTGCCATGCCCTATTTCATCCAGGTCATGAAGGAATACTTGACAAAGGTAATGACTCCTCTAAGTATATTCAGGACTAATTATCTTGAGGGTATATAAAACTTCATGTGCAGACTTATTTTTTTCAAATGTTTTTCTTTAGTAGAAGTAAGTCATTTAGTTGGTCATATAATAATTGTATTTTTTTTTAATAGTTGACAAATGATACTGATTGGAAAGGGAACTCAAACATAATTTCTGTTTATCCTCAATGTATGTCTGAGGGTTAACACTATTACTTCTGTATTGTATGTTTGGCTTTTTTTTTTTTCTTCCCCTTTAAAAAAAAAAAAAAAACTTGCTATTTTTCAAAACAGCACCTTCCCCTAAATCAGTTCTTGTAACCCAGATGTCTATAACACGTAGCATGCATAGTGTAGATTCCCTTTATTTGGTTGGTTCTTGACTTTAATATCTATGCCTATTTCCCCTGGGAAACTGCATGTATATTCTTATCCTGTTAATCTTCCCAGTTTTTTTGATAGTTTAGCCTCTAATTTAAAAAATATTTAGAAGGTTAACAATTAACCACGTGTTTACTAAAAATATATTAAACATGCTGGGGGTATGATCACCTTGTAAAACTCACTGTTCACTTTTTGATGTTAAGAGTATTTTTTTATACACCTGGCCTCTCAGTAGTTACTAGCTTTCTTGCCGTAAAGCCTTTAAAAATGGTCCTAAAGGATCCATTTTCTCAAAGCAGAACGTGTTTAAAATCAGAGTCTGGCATCTGATCTCTTCAGCAGGCTTGAATAAAGGAGGAATTAAAAAAAAAAAAAAAAAACACTACTAACAGCCCCCTCAGTATACCAGATTTCCCTTTAGGATACCAGATAATTATATACCATTATACTTGGTTATACTTTTTTAAAATTTAACATTTTCTGTGTATAAACTGTTTAAAGTTCAGTGTAAGAGAAAATAAAAACAATTGCCTTATCTTAGTCATCGATGAGAATAGCTTCATTTCTTACGCATAATGCCAACTTGTGAGACCTGGCTCTAAGCTGCTGTTAACCAAAGTGCTATAAATTTTACTAGATGAAGCTGCTTTCTTTCACACTGACTATAGCATAAATTTTCTGCAATAAGCTCTGAAGTTTAAAAAAAAAAAATCTGAGTTTTGCTTCCAGTATGCCCTTTATTTTCACTTCTCTCATACCTTTTTGAGTGGTTAGATGTTTCTCCCCTAAACCTTTGTTGCTGATTCTACCTTTTTATGCTCAATATGGAATTTGATTTTTTTCTAAGCTGCACCTTCTGAATTCCTTTGCAGGTTGATGCAATAAAGGAAAAGGTGAAAGTTGATTCTTTTCCGTCTTTAAGTCTGGAGGACTAAGTCTAAGGAATTTGCATGATTTTTTTTTTCCTTCCTTTTCTACACTGCTGCTGCTGCTTTTTCCCCCCCAATAAAATTTCACTAAAGCCTCTGCAAGTCCCTTGAAATATAACTATAATAGAGCTGTAGGACATTAGTAGATGTTTTGCTACTAATCGGCTAATAGGCTTTAGGAAGGGCAGGAGGCTAATCAGTAGTTGGTTCACAGTCTCTCTTAAATATATCATTAAAAACTGAGAATGGTGAGTTTTCATATTAATTCCAAAGTTTCAGGAAATTTCTCTTCCCTGTCCGGGTATCTGGACCATAATAGGATTTTCTTAATATTTGAAATAAATGAAAACAGCCTCTGGTTTTATTTTGTGAGCTTGCCTGATAGTTGTTGAATTTATATATGTGTATACATGCCCTAAAAGGCTTTTTGGGCTTTTTTTCCCCTTCCTTTGGTATTGAAGGACTGTGATCCAGTTTCTGATCTCTTGATTCTTACTAATTTTTTTTGCTGAAAGTAGATAAAAGAGATACTAGCTGCTTCCGAAGAGACTTTCCTCATGTTTCTCCAGGTGTCCGGTTCTTATGGTGCTAGTCCATTTTCAAGAGGAATCAGATCTTTTTAATCATGAGAGCTAAGCTTGCTGTTATTGTTGCTAAGCAACATGGGTTATTTCTATATAGAATGAAGCAGTATCAGCTTGTTTTCTGTAATAAAGGCACATCTCTTAAGCTACCTAAAATTTGCTGTCTTATGGATCAGTTGGGTTGTTCAAGATCAAATTTAGGCACCTTTTGGTTGCTGCTTCCTTCATTGGCTTGTCTTCATCCCAATATAAATGAAAGGGTGTTACAAATTTATGTCTGGGATCAAATTGTGGTTAGGGAGGGGTGGGAAAGTAGAGGAGAGTTGAAATAAATTTTAAATAATTGGGAGTGGGGAAGCAATGCCTTGGGGTTATTTTGAACCAAATTGGAGCCACCACTGGAACTTAGGGCAAACCTGAGTAAAATGCATTGTGTGTGAGGCCCTTCAGCAGCTAGTAAGCAAGGCAGTTAGAAAGCGTGTGTGTGAAAAACAGGTAATTGAACTGCAGTGTTATGCATTGTTTTAAATAAAGCATGTACAACAGTCATTGCAATTACATCATACTACTTCTGAAACTCTGAAAGCATTGCTGTGGGCTGTGTGTGTTTCTTGAGCCTGTATAGCAACAGTCATCTTCAGATCTCACTTCTTGCTTCAGTACTTTTGCCTTTTTTTCATGCACACATACACCAAAATAATTGACTGCATGTTAACTTTTCCTCTGCAGCGTATTGCAGTCTTTGTGGAAAAGCCTTTTAAATTTTAATAAATGTCCAAATCGTACAGATGCAGCTGAACTCAGTGACATGCTTATATACCTCTCTTTTTTTTTTTAATCCAAGGATCAGAAACTTTTGTTACAGCTCTTAACAAAAGCTTGTGTTCATAAAAGCCTTCTCTGCTTTTCTTTTTGAAGCAATCTAAATTGGGTCAGTGAAGACAAAAATTGGATATTGCTGTGCCAGAGGCTGTCCCATTACATAGAAAAATATAAATCTTTTTGCTTAGCTTGATGCTACTCCTCCAGGGTGTTTTGTTTGTTTGTTTTCCTCTCTTATGCCCAACTTGCCTATGTCTGTGCTTGGGCATTCTGATGTTGCTAGCTCTTCTAAGTCTTCCATGTATTTCTGTAATAGGACTTGTGTGTTCAACATCTGACTCAGACATTAACTTTTAAACGTGTTCGCTTTAGATTCTTTTCCTTGAGAGTCTGGAAATGTATTATGCAGTGGTGGATTTTTTGGTTTTGTTTTTTCTTTTTAGAAGTTATTATTGTTCAGGCATCCATGTATTTTTCTGATAGCCTCTTTAGCTGACTTTTGGATATTGGTTAGGATAGCAAAATCCCAGTGAGGGCACAGAACTGTGCTTTAAATTTTATAGCGTAATCAGTTTCGTTGTAGGTTTGGATGCCAAAAAGCGGGTATTTATCATGATACTTATACTCCATTAGTAGTCTTTAACTTGTATATTAGGGTAATTTGGGATGCACGAATGTTTAGGGTGATAAAATAGGAAAATAGTGTGTAAAACCAAAGCCGTCTTCTTAGAGTAGAAAAACCACATTTTATCTGAAGGTGTCTCGAGTCTGCCTAGGCTTACTTTTCTCAGACTTTCAGTTCTCTGACAAATTAGGATGGATTAAAGACGCATATTTATGGTGTTTAACAAGAAACAATTAAAATCTGTATAAAATACTGTCCTAACTTTAATGGCCTATGTGAAGACTCAAAGACACTATTTTAAATAGTTGCAAATAGAAATAAGGTACCAGCTTTAACCTTTTTTAGGACCTGGGTTTTGCAGCTCTTTTATTGACTTGTACATGTCTATTTTCTGAGTGATTTTTCATTACTTTTTGAGGAACATTCAGTGAACATGCATAAAATGTTCCCGCTTCACCCAACATATTATGACTTTGAAAGCCACTGGTAATAACATTGAGATTTGAAGTGTAGTGTTAAACTTAGCGTATAATGATAGACCAAGAATGAGGACTTGGTTGAAGTTTTAGCTTTTAAATATAGCTTAAAAGGCATATGGAGATACGGTGAAGGAGATTCCCTAATCCCAGGATTATAATGCCAGTTCCCCTTAATTCTCTATAGAATTATGGAATCAGATCATGTTAGCCCAGAAGGAATTTTACAAATCACCTTACAATAGAGAGAAAGAAATTTGAAGGCCACTGCAATGGTTTGCCCAATACACCTCGTCAGTGGAAGGACCTGTATATTCCAGGTCCTTCCTTTCACTAGTACATCTAGACTTCTCTATAGTATTTTTCTGTTTATACTATCCACTTTGATTTAGAGTAGCTAGCATATAATAGCCACTTATTTTTTCTGGCTTAATTAACAGCAAAATTTTCTTCTCAAAGAAGTTGGGCCAAAATTAGGCTTTCCTAATTGCTTCGTAGAAAGTAGAACCGTGCAGCATTAAAATGTGCAGCCTGTTTTCATATCAAAAAACATTGAATATGGAGCCACTTGAGTCTTACATTTTAGTCCAGACCTGTAATCGGTATCAGAAGCTGTGCACAGTTGGCAAAATATAGCTTATTTTGGGCAAGTACTTGTTCAGTCATTGGACCTTTTTCACTTTTTTGAATACCATTTTTTGGGGGAGGGAAGTCTTGCCTGTTCATGACTTCATTATTACTATCTTTGGTAGGGCTTAAACTTCATTTGACAAAGTGGTTCCTTCTCGTTTTCTCCTTCCCTCAGGCTGCATCCTAGCATGCCCAGTTTTAGCCTGGCGTGAGCTTTTATGGCATTTATAAATCCCTCCTTCTTGAGGGTTTATAATGACAGTGCTGAAAACCACCTTGACTGAATTATGACCATTGCCATTGAATTTGAAGGGGCCTGAGAATGTTCTTTGTAGTCTGTTTTACTTTGACAGAATTTAACATACTAAGGCTTTTCCACTTTCTGCCATAAACCTAGGTTTATAATAATTTTGGGGTGCTAATTAACATTACCTGTTTTTTCTCCAGGTGGATAAATTAGATGCTTCAGAGTCACTGAGAAAAGAAGAAGAACAAGCTACAGAGACACAACCTATTGTTTATGGTAATATGTTTTTTAACCCAAAAGAAATATAGTAGACAATTCTGATTCTTTAGGGACTCTACCTCAAAACAGAAATATAAGTTTCTAGTAAAATGCACAAGTACTGAGTTAAGGAATGATTCTACCTGTCATCGTTTTGTCGAAAACAGCCTTAAACAGGCATCGACATTTTTCGGACATTCTTAATACAAGGAGAATCTCAAAAAGCATTGTTTAAGAACATATCCTAAACCTCCATGTTGCCTGGTTGCTGATTGATTGCTTGTTCGTAATTACTGAGAAAGAAGCACTGATAAATTCAATTTCCAGAAGAAAGAAAGGTGAGAGAAGATGCTAAGGCTGTCTTAGACCATATCCTCACTTTAAAGCCTAACTGGGACAGAAAACTGGGTAATGTTTCCCTTTGAGAACCTTCTAGAGAGATAGGATCAAGCTCTCCGTGAATGTTTAAGGCAGTCGAATTTCTTCTTACACCTGATGTCTCAATTACATCCTTCATATTTCGTACCTGGTGAACAAATTCATTTGAACAATGAATTCGAAGGGTATAACTCAAAACACTAACCAGTTGTTCTTGGGGGGGCATAAAAATGATGTGATTCTTACGTCTTAAGCTGCTTTTAAAAGAACAGATAAATATACACATTTATTATGACATTATCTTTTTACTACAGAAAAAAAAGTACTTTGGGAATTTAGGGGAGAGCAGCATAGTTTTGACAAAATTGGAAGATAATGTGGATCCTTAGAGATAGGGGCAGGATATTTGAAGATCCTTCTGTCAGTGACTGAAGCCATATTTGAGATAGGAAAGATAGTAGGAACAAAAACAGGGTGGGTGGATTATTTGGGTGGGGGAGGGAACCTTCCTAGTTTGGCTTGCCTTCAGAATGTTTAAATGGACAAGCCAAGTAGGCCATTGAAAATGAGTTTGGAATTTCAGGATACATGTCAGTGTCAGGGTTAGAGATGAGTTTTATAAACTGTTGGTTTCCAAAAAGAACTTGTTCACTAAAGACAACTTTGGTTGTCATCCACAAAAAAGGACATAAGGTCACTTGTGCTAGAGAAATCTTTAGATTTATGTCTTCGTGGTAGGCTAAGAGTACTTGTTTTTCAGGGGCAGAGAAGTGTTTTATGTGCTTTCTCCCTCCAAATAAGCCAGGTTCTCTACAGGTCATATTGTCTGTATGTGGTCAACAGCTACTTAACTCCATAAAAAGAATTTAACATAGTACTTATAGAGGGTCTGTGCTCTAATGTATTTCATACACCGTGTATACGTGACTGTCTGTTGAAATGCGTTAGGTTTCGTTACCATTTAGACAGGTTTAAAACAGAAATTTAAATCTAACTTGAAATTTTGTCATGTTAAAACATGTCAGTTAAAAAAAAATTAACTTTTCCATGTGTTAATTTTATTGGCTACAGGCCATGTGCACATATCAAGTGGTGTGATAGGCTTGTTGGCAGATGGTTTGCCTAATCATTTCAAGCATCCATGTGCATATTGCTTTCAATGATAAGAAGTAACACAGTTCTGCCCCTCAGCCCTGCACTATTTATCTTTTTGGGGAAGACTTTTCTTAGGGTGAGACTGTCGCATCAACCATTGTGACAGGGAAGAATGCTCTCACTCATCTCATTCTAAAGTGTGATTGTGTTGCTAGAGTCGGGGGAGACTGGAGTGTTGTAGTCCTGCTATATTAACAATTTCTCTTGTCCCCTCCCTCCCCTTTTTTTCTTCTTCTTTAGGTCAGCCTCAGTTGATGCTGACAGCAGGACCCAGTGTTGCAGTCCCTCCCCAGGCACCTTTTGGTTATGGTTATACTGCACCACCCTATGGGCAGCCACAGCCTGGCTTTGGGTACAGCATGTAAGATGGAAAGCTGATCCCGTAGTCGCCTATTTTCGTACTGAAACACCGTCTCTACCTGCTTGTCAGTTTATAACGGGGAAAAAAAAGCAACATGTTCTTGTAACCTTTATTTCATGAAGGACTACTTTTTGTTTCTAACCATAAATTGGATCACCTATGTTAAAACCTTATTTCACATTCCACATCATCTTAGAATTTATTTTCAAAGGGGAATAGTTTCAGTGTTTTTATTCACTTGGGCTTTTGTCCTCCCCCCTCATTCTTTGAAGAACTGCCTAATACTCAATCTATTGTGAAGAACCTGATTTGCACTCTGTAGTGTTTAAAGAAAAAAAGAAACTCTAATATTGAATCTCTTAAATTTAGTGTATGTAAACAGCTTACAATATGTATTGTCTAAATGCATTTAAGTCTTTTATTCAAAGAAAAGCTAAAGCAAAAATATTGGTATGTGACCACACAAGACTGTCAATGCCAACAAAGACAACACTAATCAGTATATCTTACATTGGATTGCATTGCTTTCCAAATTCTTTGAAAAATGCATACCGACAACTTGCCTGATTTTTAAATAAAAGGCCCTCTAACCTATGCAGGTTTCCCCATTACGCATATAGAAAATGCTAGTGTGTTTTGCTCACTTCATGTGTAACAGGCGCCCTTACATTGTGCTGTATCCTGTGCTTTTTCTGTGGGACCATTCCATTCAGAAGCGACGAGCACCATGATTC
The DNA here is from genome assembly GCF_030014295.1 of Loxodonta africana. Taxonomy (NCBI): domain Eukaryota; kingdom Metazoa; phylum Chordata; class Mammalia; order Proboscidea; family Elephantidae; genus Loxodonta; species Loxodonta africana. The sequence continues at coordinate 48,780,839 of NC_087359.1, forward strand.
CAATCTGTGTGTATTTACTAACCCTTCCCTGAGGTTTGTGTATGTTGGATATTGTGGTGTTTTAGATCACTGAGTGTACAGAAGAGAGAATTCAAACAAAATACTGCTGTTCTTCAGTTTCGTTTGTGGAATTTGAAATTACTCAAATTTAAAATAAATTACTGGACTGTGGACATAACCTATAGAACGGTAGTTTTAATTAAATACTCTCAAACTTAAAAAACCATAGTTTTGAAAGTTTGATGTTGGATACTGAGGCAGTAGCAGGGAGGCAGAAAAGGAATAAATATTGGTCCATGTGAGAACACTGTGTATTACATCATGGTGCGTTCCTGTAGTTAATAAAAAACCAAACACGTTGCCACTGAGTCTGTTCTGACTCACGGGTGACCTCATTGTTTCAAAGTAGAACTTGTACTTTCATAGAATTTTAAAACAAAAAAAAATTGGGGAAGTAGATCACCAGGCCTTTCTTTTGAGGTACTTCTAGGTTGATTCAAACCTCCAGCCTTTATGGTTAGTAGCTACATGCTTAACTGTTTGTGCCATTTAGGACGGCAATAAGATACGTAAGAATAGTCCAGAGAACCAGTCACCGCAATAGTGGGCTACATTTTAGCCATCTCCATCATTTTAACCAAGTGGCACTTTAGATTTTTATCTAAGTATTTCATTTAAATTAACAGATCATGGATGTTAAATTATATTAAAGTGAAATAAAAGTAGGTAACAGTGTTCCTTACCATGATAAGAGTGCCTAAATTATGGGTAAAATTTTTTTAATTTTTTAAACCAGTATGTGAATCCATTTATGTTGCTGTGGTTAAGAACGTTACTTTAAGTTCATTACACCATCCCTTAATCCTCAGTACAGTTACAGATAGCTTCCTGCCTACCCATGTGTACGACTCTCCAAGTCAGGCAGATGACCATATTCTCTACATAGGGCCTTTAAAAACTTAGAACCCCTGCCCTCTCACACCTCCCCCCCACCATCTTCCTTTGGAAATTACAGTACTAGGCAGAAATTTCTTTTTTGCTTATCATAGTGAAAACAGGTTGCTGTGAAGTCCCTGGCTGTGCTCGTGTGCCTGTTGCATCTGCCTCTTTTCTTTATCATTATCAAGATCAGAAGAGAGGATAGGAATGGGCCCTGAAGGAGCTCATTATTTTCTGAGTCAAGTCTTGTTCTTCTGGACCTTTCCCATACTTTGAATCAACCCCCCCCCCCACAGTGGAATGATTCTTCTTTTTCCCTTCCCTAATAAAAGCAACTTAAAATACTTTAGTAAAGGTTTTCTCATAGCACGCTTAAGAATGTTTTTTCTAAAGTAGACCAACCAACCAACCTGTTGCTGTCGAGTTGATTCCGACTCATAAGCGGCTCTATAGGATGCAGTAGAACTGCCTCGTTGGATTTACAAGGAGTGACTGGTGGATTCACACTGCCAACCTTTTAGTTAGCAGCCAAGCTCTTAACCACTGCGCCACCAGGGGTCCTCTACAGTAGAGAGCCTTGTTGTTATTCGTATACTGTGTCGCCACTTAAACCATCCATGATGGGATATAGTAGGAGGAACTGCTTTGGTATAAGACTTAGGTTCACTTCCTGGGCAAGCTGAGTTTCTGAGCTTGTTTTCCTCGTGTGTATGTTGTCACTAATTATTTGGAGGATAATATTTAATTATAAAATGCCTACTCCAGGGCTGGGCAATAGTAAGTATACGATACAGTAAATACACCTGTAATAAATAAGTGAAAGATCTTAGAGCGTTACTGAGTATATCAAAATTGGTGGTCTAGGAGAAAAACAGAAAACGGGTATCATAAAGTTGTTTACGACTCAAACAGGAGGGTAGAAAGGGAGAGATGAGTAGAAAACTTTCAGATGTTAAAAATGCTTTCAGTGATCTGCCTGCCTGGTATCCAGATATAGCCATTAGTATAAACAAATCTGTGATCCTTGTTGATAACTATTTCAACACAGAATATATTGTTTAAGAGCAAGAGACTGAGGTGATCTCCCAAGTAGGACTGGACACTTGACTTTTCTGTAAATTGCAAGAAGTCATCCATTCTAACGCTAGATCAGTGGTTCTCCAACTTTTGCCTTAAGATACTTTTGTACTCTTAAAGAACTTCAGTTTATGTGAGTTATATGTATTAATATTTACTAATTAGAAATTAAAACAATTTAGAAATATTAACCCAATCAAATGTAACAGTAATATACTCATTATATGTTAACATAAGTAACATTTATGAATTGACTGTATTTTCCAAATCAAAAGTTCAGTGAGAAGAGTGACATTTTACTATTTCTATGAGTCATTTCACTTTTTGGAAGTCTCTTCAATGTCTGTCTTAATAGAAGATCTCTGGATTTCCACATCTGCCTCTGCATTCAATCTGTTTTGTTTTAGTTGAAATATATGAAGAAAATCTGGCCTTACACAGGGATATACTTGAGAAAGGGAGGAATATTTTAATAGCCTTTCAGATACCTGGTTAGCTGAAATGTAGAATCTGAAGCTGGTGGTGCAGTGGTTAAGCACTTGGCTGCGAACTGAAAGTCAGCCGAAAGAATCCACCAGCAGCTCCACAGGAGAAAAGACCTGGTGTTTTGTTCCCGTAATGATTACAGCTTTGGAAACCCTTCGGGGAAGTTCATCGCTGTCCTATGCAGTTGCCATGAGTTGGAACTGACTCAGTGGCACACATCATGTCAAAATCGATTGCTCTATCTTTCCTTCAAATACATCTTTTACCCATGCCTGGTATGTACCCTCATGCTATGAGCAGTGGGTTTGATTTGGAGTTTATTTGTTGGTCATCTGGAAGATATTAACGCACTGAGTTAGGTACTTCTTCCAAATGTTGACACATCTTATTATATATCAAAAAGTCATATTTGTAAGGACCAGTGATCTCATCAGAAAAATCTTAAGTTTTGGGAAGCTGACAGAAAAAGGCAGATACAAATTTTCCAAAATATTGTCAATTGTTTTCTTTGAAGTGACTGGCTCGTTTAGTCTATTTTTGAGGAGATGTCTATTTCTGAATAACCAGTTTGTTTCTCAGTTGTTCTTGCAAATAAAAATACCCTTTCACAACAAAAGCAGATAGTTTAGCTCACAGCTAAAACACAACAAGTGTTTTTCCTCAAGACATTTACACCTCAGTATGCAGAAGTGCTTATTGTTACACAGAACATTGAGACTTATATTCAAGAGTCGAAATTTAATTTTTTACTGCTTCATCAAGGACATTAGGTGAAACTGGCTTTTTTTGGTGGGGGGGCGTTAAACTGTGAGTGCATGGCAGTGAAGAATACAGTGGCTATTCTTCACAGCCTTGATTTGTGAGAAGTGCCACGAATTTCACCCACCACTGTTTATACATCATCAGTGAAAACGCCAATAAAATGAAAAAGATAACATCTTAATTTAGACCTCATGCTCCCCAGGAAGTGTCTTGAAGAATCCCTGGGGTCTGCAGTCTGTACTGTGAAAACTACTATGTAAGATTACAAATTCTATAAAATAAATATTAAGTACAGGTGAGCTAGAAAACAAGCACATTATTTTTTCAGAATTTTATACTGTACATCCAAGTAGATTGCCATGCTGATTTGCACAACAGGTAATTTTATTACAGTCACTTGAATCAGCCACCCCAGGCCATCCTGCTGGTAATGGACTATCTTTGAATTTGTAGCAATCAGTTTCTGTGAGGCAAGCCTCAGAAATTTGAGCCAGAAATTTCACATTTAAAATCGAGTTCTCTTCAACTCAGTTACATGCTGTTGCATCACTTTGGAATGCAGTATAAACATTCTGTTTAGAAACAGTTGCTCTTGTGGCATCATTCACAGTTGCCGTTTCCTCCAGGCTGTCAAATGCAGAACAAAAATTAGAACCTTTTCAAAGTCTGCCCACGTGGTGGATAATACCCTATATATAGAAAATCCCAAAGAGTCCACAAGAAAACTTCTATAGCTAATAGAGGAATTTAGCAAAGTTGTAGGGTACAAGATCAACGAACAAAAATCAGGTGGGTTTCTATACACCAGCAATGAGAAATCTGAAAGGAAATTAGGGTAACGATTCCATTTGCAATAGCGTCTGAACCAGGGACATGAAGAACTTATAGAATGGAAACTATAAAATTGTTGAAAGAAGCCTTAAATAGATTTTCCATGTTCAAGGACTGGAAGACTTAATATTGTTAAGATGTCAATACTATCCAAAGCGATCTACAGATTCAATGCAATCCTGATCAAAATTCCAACAACCTTCATTACAGAAATAGGAAAACCAATCCTCAACTTTACATGGGATGACCAGAGGCCCCAAATAGCTAAAGCAATGTTGAAAGAAAAAAGTAGAACTCACACTTCTGATTTTAAAATATACTACAAAGCTACAGTAATCAAAATAGCTTGGTACTGGTATAACAATAGACACATAGGCCAATGGGATAGAATTGAGAATCCAGAATTAAGCCCACACACATCTGTGGTCAACTGATTTTTGACAAGTGTCCTAAGCCCATTCAATGGGGAAAGGAGAGTCTTCAATAAATGGTACTGGGAAAATTGGATTTCCACATGCAGAAAAACGAAGCAGAATCCATGCCTCATGCCATACACAAAAAGTAAAAATGGATTAAGGAGCTAAATGTGCAAACTAAAACCATAAAAAAGCAAGGGCAACACTATCAGGCCTAGCTTTTAACAATAACAAAAGCACAAACAGCTAAAAAGGACCTCATAAAAATTAAAAACTTTTTTCACTAAAGACTTTACAAAAAAGATGAAAAGCTACCAACTGGGAGAATATCTTCAGAAACCATATATCCAGCAAGAATATAATAACCAAAATACATGTAAAACTTTGGCAACAAAAAGATAACCCAATCATGAAATGGGCAGAGGACTTGAATAGAATTTCAGCAAAGGGGACATTCAGATGGCCACCAAACACATGAACAGATCCTCAGCATCATTAGGCATCAGAGAGATGCAAATCCAAGCCATAAAGAGATACCATTTCACTCCCACTAAGGTTAAAAAAAAAAGGTGTTGGTCAGGATGTCGGAAAATCGAAGCCCTTACCTACTGCTGGTGGGAATGCAAAATGGCACAAATGTGGAAAATAGTGCAATGGTTCCTCAAAAAACTAAAACTAGAACTACCATATGACCCAGCAATTCCACTTCTGGGTATATACCCAAAAGACTTGAAAGCAGAGGCTCAAAAAATGTTCTCAACAACAAAAGAAAACTTTAAAAAACACTAAAAATAGAACTATCATATGACCCAGCAATTCCACTGCTAGGAATATACCCAAGACTTGAAAGTAGTGATGCAAGCAGACTTTGTACACCAATGTTCATTGCACCGTTAAAGCAGCCAAAAGGTGGAAACAACCTAAGTGCCCATGAACAGATGAATGGATAAACAAAATGTGGTACATACATACAACAGAGTACTACTCAGCCAGCAGAGAAATTTAAAGTCTTGATACATGTTACAACATGGATGGAGCTTAAAGACATTATGCTGAGTGAAATAAGTCAATCAATCACAAAGTCAGAAATATGGCATTGCCTTATTTACATAAAGACAGGAATAGGCAAAGTGTATAGAGACCGGAGTTTATCAGTCGTTACCAGGGGTAGGAGGGAGAGGGGACAGAGGGTTATTGTTTATGGGGCACTGACTTCAGTTTACAGTGATGGTAAATTTACATTAAGGGTAAGAGTTGCACAGCCAATTAATGTAATTGCTGTCAATAAGTTGTACACCTGTAAAAATTGTACCTGTCACAGAATCATACCTATAAAAGTTAAATTGGCAAAAATGGAATGATACATTTACAGCAAAAAAAAAAAAAAAAAGATGTTGAGGCTGCTAATATACAACCAAACACCTCATGAGATTTGGTTTCTTGGTTTGGAAGTTCAGAGTAATGGTTTCATGGGACATCCCAACAAATGGGCCTAATGTGTGCACTGCTTCTGTTCTGTCTCCTAGTTTGTTGCATAGTGTCAGGGGTCTTAAAAGCTTGCAAGTGGCCATCCAAGGTACCATTCACCTGGATCAACAGAGTAGGGAGTGTCAGGAATAGGAGGAAGAAATGGAGTACATGGCTAACTGTCTTTTTTGCCATGAGACCAGAAGAACTGGGATGGTTGGTGCCAGGCTATCATTACCAAGTATTTTGATCAAAGATTCTACAGAAGAATCTTCATCAAATGGGGGAGAATACAGAATTTCAAACTCTCATGTAATCCAGATTTTCTGGAGCCACAGAAGGTGTATGAACCCCTGAGGCTATTGTCCTGAGATAATCTTTAAACCTTAAAACAAAAATATCCCCTGAAGTCTTCAAACCAAACCATAGTTTAGCTTGCACTAGTAAAGAACGTCTGCCTGGAGCATTGTGCTCTTCTAAGATCTATCTATATGGGATCAAGTTGACAACAGCAACTTGATAGAAAGGAATCTTAGGGGGCGGTGAGTTTATGTTAATGGCGGAGGAAAAATTTGGAAAAGGAGGGTGACTTGAATGAAATCAATGTCACTGAACTGTACATGCAGAAATTGTTGAATTGGTGTATGTTCTGCTGTGTATTCTCAACAACAAAAAAAACTGTTTTTAAGTCTGCCCACATAGTTCACTATTGATCTTAGACCTTAAATTTGTGCTGTCTTGCTGCTTATATTAAAGTTAACTTCTGGCTAATATTAAGCCATTGGGAGTTAAAGCCAGCTACTATTGGCCTGTTACCAAAATTCTCCCTAGCACCAGTATAGTTCTTAGGGACATACTGAATTTCGAAATTGTCAGGATTGCCTCAAAGGTTTTCAGGGAAAATGGCCTCCACCAAGAAAAAAATCATGACGTTATGTGGCTTTTGGGAGCTTGGACCTTTTGCTTCATATCCTGGGTACCTGGAATTACGTGTTAAGTTATAAAGATCAAAACTGAAAAAAAGGTACCCTTAAATAACTGAATTATTAGTTCCTTACGTTCTGGGTAAAGAACAATTGGAGTGTTGGGATGACAAACTCTATTAACTTTACCCTAAGTTCCTACATGGGTCCATCAACACCTGCAAGTTGCTTAAAAGTCGTTTCACAAGTTTAAATGCCTTCAGTATTAGGAGGAAAAAAAGTAAAGGAATTTTTATAAGTTATACTTAGAACATTTGGCCAGTGTGCATCAAAGGAACATGAAGCACTGCATAGGTACGTTATACCATGGGTATAAAACCTCAATCCTAATCCTCAAGACTCCCATCGTGGGTGGCTATACCATGATCTATTAATAAAGGAGGCTATCAGTCATCCAAAGTGGAAGGAAGGAAACAAACTTTACAGTTTGAATCCAGTGGGAATAGCCTTGAACCACTGATCTTCTGAGGGGAACAGCACCAGTTTTAAGGAAGAAGAGTTACTGGCATCAAGTATCCAACCATGACATAGGAAAATGTTTTCCCACTCATAACCTAGATTTATCCTGACCTGTTTGTCTCTCAAATATTTGTGGCTTCAGTACCTATCACTCCAACTATCAGGACCATTTAACAATTTTTTTTTTTAGCCCAAGATGATAACTGTACAAGCACATAACAGAAAACATGGGAACGGATTTTATTTTCATCTCAAGAATATTGAATTTGGGGGAAGAAAGTCAGCATACATTGTTAGAATGTGACTTGTGGTGGGACCAGCATCATCATACAAAATTCCACTTAGTAAAGTTTAAGGTGACCAGTGACTTTGTCAATTAGGTCTGCTGGTCCCGGCCCAATTCCTAGGACAGTCCGAGAGCCTGGTGCAATCTGAGTACGTCCAGCATCTTGGATTAAACTTACAGTCAATCCCAGCATTTTGGCATGGGTCAGTAATTCAACCAGGGTTTCTTCATCAGGGGCTTTGACCACCACTTTGGGCTGGCCACAATATTCCCACTCTTTGAGCAACTCAGGGTTTCTTCTCTGAATTTGCTTGTAGGCAGAAACAGCAGCATGAGAGCACTGGGCAGCCACTTTCCCTTTTCCCATCTTTAAGTCATTTCGAACCACAAGAATCATTTTGTATTCTCCGCTCTCTCCTAAGATGCTGGCTTCAGTCCCGGTCTCTCTGTCTGTCTCATTCACTGAGCTTTTGGGGATCATTCCAAAGCGTACACGGAGGCCCCAGCCCAGGCACATGCCACAAGCAACTCCGACAGCCAAGCTGAGTGCACCAGGATGAGCCAAGTAATCCATAACCAAGAATTTGGAGAGCATCTTAAAGGAAAGAAAAATGTTATAACTATCTAGCAGTGAAAAATTTTAGGCTTGTCAGATAAACTATGACAGTATATAACCAGCAAGCAAAACTTTAAAACTATATGAGGTCGCCCACAAAATAAGCGAAATGGATCTTGTATGTTGCATGCATGGACGCTGTTTTTCCCCCCGGGTACTATAAAAGATTCAAGCACACAGGTGAAGCAGTCTAGGTCATTTTGTATTTTAATATGAGCAAATTCTACAGTTCTTGGATTCCTGAGTCTTCCCTAAGTCTTTGTGGAGAAAGGAAATGTGTTTTATCAAGATGCTTAAAGGATCTAAAGGAATCAAGAGTAACTCACCCCTTGTCTGCAATACAGTGCTTATGTAACTGTGTCTTCATTGTACAGTGGCTCTCAACTGGGATTATACCAACCCCTCAGAGTAGCTGCCGGTTGTCACAATAATGAGACTAGGGTGAGGTAGGCTACTGGCATTTACTGGGCAAGGGATGCTAAAAGTCCTGCATGATGAAGCGTTGTTCCGTTAGATGGTACTGTAGGTGAAAAACTATTACTACCCGAGACTAGACCCCCAACTCCATTTTACATATGAACACAAATAATTTTTTGCATGGTTTTAATATACACTGAATTTTCCAGAAATATAGCTAACATATAAAAGAAGGGAAGATCAACCTTTATCCTTCATTACAGGTAATCCCCAACTTAGAACGTATTCAAGTAATGACGAACCACGTTTACGACCGTCCTTTTTTATGTGTGCACATCTTATAGTTAGTAATATGTACTATACACATGTTGCAAGGCGTAATTTGCTGATGTTACCATTCTCATGCCAACCCCAAAGACGAAGGTCAGATTTATAAAGATACTGATAATAAAAGGGAATAATAATGAAAACTTAAAAAAAAAAAAAAAGAGGTATTCGACTTACATCAGAACTGATGAGAGTCACTAGAATGGAACCCTATCATAAATCAGGGTAAAATACCTGTATTTCAGAAAATCCTATTACCCCAGCAAAGCTGTTCACAATATGAGTCACCAATAAAATACCTCTACTGGTCTACATTTGAGACAGTTGGATTCATAATGTTCTATACATAGGTATAAGCAACTGCCAGTTTCAGGCATCTTCTAGTGGAATAGTGCCCAAGCATTTATATATTGACACACTCAGGGCCACCACATTATAGTCCATGCACCTGGCGCCCTGCATAGCCATCCATGTCAGCCCAGCAAATGTATATTTTAGCTTATTTTCATTTTATTCTCCTTTATGTCAAAATTAGGACATTATATTGAAATTATATAGTAGGTAAATTATACAGTATTAGCGATATTTTCATTTCAGGATAATATAAGGGATGTTACAAACTTTTAATTCAGATCTAATGCATACACCATAAAATCCATCCTTTTAAGCTGTACAAATCAATGGTTTTTAGTACATTTACAAGGCTGTGTAACTATTACCATTATGTAATTCTAGAACATTCTCATCACCCCAAAAGAAAACCACTACCCCTTACCGGTTAACCACCAGAACCACCTCCTCCTAGCCTCTGACAACCACTCGTCTACATTTTGTCTCAATGAGTCTGCCTATCCTGTACATGTCACATAAATGGAATCATACAATATGTTTGTGTCTGGCTTCTTTCACTCAACATGTTTTTAAGGTTCATCCATGTTACAGCATATATCAGTATTTCATTTTATGGCCGAATAACATTCCATCGTAAGGATATGTAGATTTTGTTTACCCATTAGCTAATGGACATTTGGGTTGTTTCTACTATTTTGGCTATTACGAACAATGCTGCTAAGAATATTTGTGCACAAGATTTTGTGTGGATATGTTTTCATCTCTCTTGTGTATATACCTAGGAGTGGATTTGCTGGATCATATGGTAACTCTAGGTTTAATTGTTTGAGGAATTGCCGGGCTGATTACCAAAGCAGATGTAATATTTTACATTCATTACAAATGATTTGTTATAAAAAGTACATGTTGGGTCTGACAGGGTTGAGAACCACTGCTCTAGTGTATTATGACTCTAATACAGCAGAAAAAACAATGCCTTTGGAAATAGATATGCATATAAATCATGACTGTCTTCAGATCTCAAAGCAGGATTGGGAAGTAAAGGACAGTAAATGAGATAAGCTCGGCCAATAGGCCTTCTGTAATTGTCAGAAAGGATTCCCTGCGCAGGTTAGAGTGCTGCCACTAACCCAGTGGAAAGGTTTCCAGCTCGAGTCCACCCAGCGGGGCCTCAGAATAAAAGCCTGGAGATCTACTTCTGAAAAATCAGCCACTGAAACCCTACGGAGCACAGTTCTATTCTGACACACGTGGGGTCGCCATGAATCGGAATGCCATGAGTCAATAACAGCAAATGGTTAACTGGTAGAGAACAATGGACTATGTTTAATCTCTGATGAAAAAGAAAATAAAACAATGTCTACAAGGTCTATAAATACAATACTCATGATGTCTCCAAATTATAAATTTAAGACATTATAATGCTATACTTATATCTTGCTTTTAGAGGCTGGATGTAAGGCAAAGGTGCAGTTAATCAGAAAATAAGACAACCTTGCAATTTCAAACTCAAACCTGTGATGGCCAGAACAAAACTAATTTCCCTGAAACTGGTACTTAATGTTATAAAGCCCACAATTTTTTCATTTCCCTGGAATCCAACAGAATCCTTTACCTTTCAGACATTTCCTGAAACACCTACTGAAAACCCTCTGCATTTTGTAGTATTTCACATTTCCCTTTCTGAAGTTTCAGTGCTTTCTGGAGCTGGAAGTGTTATCATTGCTACCTTCTTAAATGCCCAACTTCTACAGACAAAAAAGGAAGAAGGCCAGGAGAATATGGTGAGGAACATATTTCCAGAAGGATGTGGTCAATAGCAATTTGTCAAATACACTTTGTCCACTAGTTTTAGCAAAAAAAGGGTTATTGTCTTTGGTGGGACAGAAGCTAGTTGAAGTGGAATCAAGAAATAGATAATTCAAGAGAGCAGGGGAAAAAAAAAAGCAAAAGATTTTAAGGGGACATGGAGATTAGGAAAGTTTTTTTTTTTTCTCTTTAAGATGCAAACATAAGTATATTTAAATGCTGAGTATAATTAAATGTCCACGGAAGGGCGCCAGAGGAAAGGTAGGTAATTCCAATGCCAGGTAGTAAGAGGGAGGGGATCTAAAGCCCTTAAGAGGGAATGTGGTCTTAAAAAGGAGAAAGGGCACCTTTCTCAATGTGACAGAAGGAGTTTTAGATGCAGATAGGTCTGTGGATTTGGAGGCAAGAAGTTATTCCTCACACAGAGAGGTTGTGCGGAAGTTGGAAGAGAGAAAAGGAAGACTGATAGTTGTGGCAAAATACAGCAGGATTGCAGAGGAATGTTGAAGACATGTTTAGAATTAATAATGATTTTATAGTGGTATAATACTGAGAAGTTGTTGATTTCTCCAGCAATACTTAGCAGCCTGAGTACAGGCACAAAGAAAGGCGATGGTATTATGGATTGAATTGCATACTTCTGTCCCCCAAAAATATGAGCTGGAATCCTAACCCCTATACCTGTGGAGGAGCCCTAGTGGTGCAGTGGTTAAGAGATGACCAAAAAGGCTGGCAGTCGAATCTACCAGCTGCTCCTTGGAAACCCTGTGGAGCAGTTCTACTCTGTCCTATAGGGGTTATTGAGTTGGAATTGACTTGACAGCAATGGGTTTTGGTTTTTTTGTTAATATCTGTGGATGTAACTGTTTGGGAATAGGGTTTTCTTGGTGACATTAGTGAGGCCTTACCAGTGTAAGCTGTGCCCTAAACCTAATTGATTCTGAGTTATTAAAAAAAAAAAAAAAAAACAGATTAGACACCGAAGCAAACACATTTTGGGGGAGAAGCCATGTAAGGATCACCAAGGAACACCTGGGAAGGAACTGCCATGGCTGTGACCCTGATTTGGACTTTTAGTCTGCAGATCTCTGAGAAAATAAATTCCTGTGATATTTGAGTTACAGCAGCACTAGGAAACTAAGACAGATGGCTTCATACTTCGCAGAGAAATAGAAGCCAAAAGACTGAAACTACCTAATTTCTGCTTCCAAACATATAAACTGACCTGAATCCAAATTCATCCTTCATCCTCTCCACCTATTTCAATGGACAGTTGGACTCATCCAGGCTGGCGTTTCACCAGGAGTAAGCAACCAGGACACATGGTGCAAAGAATTTAGGACGAGGGCAAGAATGTCTGAAGTGACAGACCACGACATCTATATTCTTAGAGAGTGATTTAAGGACAGGAAGATGACAGAAGACATCCACATGCTATTAAAGAACAGTAAGCTGGAAAGGCAGATGGCTGTGGTTAGAGAGAGGCGTGAGGCTTTGATTTTGCAGATGGAGTATTACAATGTGATACAAAGTCCAGCGTGTAGCTAAGGAACAGGTATCTGGAGTGTGGTTAGAAGTGTGTCACTAAGCTCATCTACTTTCTTGATTCTTTTATTTTTATGATACATTGCCACCATCCTTCCACGAATACTGACTATCTACTCTGAGCCAGGCCCTGTGTTAGGCTCTAGAGGATAAAGCAGTGAACAAACCAGAGTTCCTTCTCTCATGGAGCTTACATTCTAGTAACGGTTTGGAAGTAGCTCAATCTTATTCTGAATTTTCTTAATTTTATTATAATAAAACTATGTGTTCATTGTTCAAGGCTTCAACAATACTTTCACATGTACTGTGTGATCTGATCCATTTAACAGTCAGAAGTTAGAGTTATTCCATATCAAAAGTGGAAAAGTTGAGGCCAAGAGAAGTTAAAATCAACAAAACAGATGTTTGCTGGCTACCTACTTATGTGCCAGGCATACACCTTGCTCAGCTGGGAATGTAAAGTGGTAAACAAGACGGGTTCACACATGAGTGGAGCAGACAAATGATTACAAGATTGGTGAATGTTATGAAGAGATGCTATTAGAATCGGCTTTAACCCAGTTTAGGAGGCCAGGGAAGGTCTCCGTGTGAATAGCTGACATAAGGCTAACTTCAAAAATGTGAAGATAATTCATTTCCCAACTTTCCCACTTCATCATTCTGACACCAGCCACCATGTGGCACTTTCTCTGACCCTAATCACCCACAGCTGGGTCTCCACAATTTAGGACTCTCCTCCTCTTCCCCACCACCCCCCCTCCCCCAAAAAAACCCCAAACCCATTGCTGGTGAGTCGATTCCGACTCATAGCAATCTGCCATATCTTTCTCCCATGGAACAGCTGGTGGGTTTAAACTGCCAACTTTTCGATTAGCCGCTGAGTGCTTTAACCATCGTGCTATCAGGGCTCCTTTCTGTCCTTCCAGCCCATGCTAAATAGGCAAACACCAGCATCTCTCCTAGCTCTCACTGCCCCCAGTGGATTCAATAATTTGCTAGAATGATTAACATAACTCACAGAGACTAGCTGTACTTACAGTTACCCATTTATTCTAACCAGGAAGAATACAAGGTAGAGACCATCAGGCAAGGTCTCGGAGAGGTCCTGGCACCACACGATTTCCATTGTCCCCAGGTACTTGCTGTGCTCTCTCTCATGCTGTGGTGTGATGGCTAGCTTTTGTGTGGCCTTTCTCGCCGTGGTCTTGTAACTCCCACAAGTTACAAGGTGGGTGGGACTGTGCAACTAAGGTAATTGTGGCCCACCAAAGGGATCGGTCAGTTTTGCCATCCCACTGGGCTTAAAAGAGAGCCAATTCCAAAGTAAAGAGAGGGTCCCACCACCACCAAGAAAACAGAGCCAAGAGCAGACCATGTCCTTTGGACCTGGGATCCCTGTGCTGAGAAGCTCCTGGAACCAGGAGACACACAGCCATACAACACTGAAGATGGCAGGAAGTGGTGACAGAGAAACACAGGCAGGAGACAGTGTAGTAGACTTCCTGGCCCATGGAGAAAGCTGAGTGCCTTTGGGCTGAGGCTTAAGAGTGCCTGTGAGCACTTACTGGCAGACCCACAAGAGCTTTTTAACATTTGCCTGCACAGGGCAGAGGCAGAGGGCCAGAGAGCAGCGTGCCTCACAAGCACAGCTGAGAAGGGGTTGTCCTGATGGAAGAACTGTATCCTGAGCATTCCTGAACCTGAACTGTCACCTGTTACTTCCCTAAACTATAGCAACTCATAGCGACCCTACAGGACAGAGTAGAGCTGCCCCACAGTTTCCAAGGAGCGGCTAGTGGATTTGAACTGCCTACCTTTTGGTTAGCGGCCAAGCTCTGAACCACTGTGCCACCAGGGCTCCCTACGTCTACTAGTGCCCTAATTATCTCTCGCCAAAAGCCTCCACAATTACCTGACCTAGCTCTATTTTTTCCACTTTTGTGTCACTCTTGCCCTAGTTCATCTGCCCATTACAATTTCTAAAACAAAGTTCTGATCATGTACTTTCCCTGCTCAAAAATCACCGGCTAAACGCCTAAAGAATAAAATACAAATCCCTTTGCACGAATTCAAAGTGCCACACAATTTGGTTGTAACCTATCTCATTCTTCTAACCTCCTCTCCCACTACATACTGTATCGTTCAGCCACACCAAATTACTAGGCTTATGTCCTTTCAAGCAGCAATTGCTCCCAGAAATTTTCTGTTCTCCACTTAAACAAATCCTATTCACCCGTAAAGCCCTACTTCAAATGAAACCTGTCTTTTGAAGTCTTTGCCATCCCCCCCGTCAGACTTAATTATCTTCTCTTTAGAGTTGTTTTAACGCTTATTTATAAACACTGTAACTTATTCCCAGTGTCTAGTACAGTGGTTGGGGCATAGTGTTAAATACCTCTCTAGAAAATATGTCTGTGTAACACATAAGGTTAAAATTTTAAACCATATTCTTAAAAACCTTTTCATTCCCCGCAGGGCTCTAGAGATTGAAACGCCGTAGTTAATAATATTCAGCAGACTGAGGCCTGTCCGGTATTTTCCCACATTAGCAGGAGCGCAAAGACGCTGCCTAAATGGAAACGCTGCCAGGGAACTGGAAATTCTGGGACCTCCTCTCCACCAACAGTTTGGTCCTCTTCAAAAAACGGCTGACAAAACAGAATGAGAAGGCTTCAGCGGTCACTGGGCGGGAAACAGATTTGCCAAAGGAGAAGAGGGGGAGTATGGAATGAGGCGGCAACAAAGGTTCCAAGTGGAAACAGAGTGAAGAGGGATATCCCTCCCTTTCGCCCTCTGAGAAGTCGATTTACCTAGATTATTGCTCGTCCTTCTCACTCGCACCTTTCCTTTCTTTACTTCTGGGAGCGAACACACGTCCTTCGCGCAAGCTACTTCTTCCGGGTTTCCGTGATAATCACTTCCGGAGCAGGAAACGCGAGGACAACAATCATTTTTTTCTTCTCGCCCCGCCCACAGGGCTCGACCTGAGCGCGGAACTGAAATCCCGCGAGGATCGGCGGAGACTGCCGAAAGGAGGCAGGAACGTTTCTCCTACCGAGGAGGTCTCCCGGGGGGGAACTGGACCGGAAGTGACGCAAGTGAGTTCCGCTTGGCCGGAGCCCAGCGGCGGGTGTGAGAATCGGTCAGGAGTCGCTTCCAGGATCCTGAGATCCGGAGAAGCCGGAGTCTGAGCGGGTAGGTAAACGAGCGCTGGGAATAAGGAATGAAGCCTGAGACTGTCCTCAGAGCCGGACTTCTTCTGGAGCTCTTAAACTTAAACGGTGCAGGTCTGGGGCGTCCGTGATTTCGACTTCAGCGGTATTTTCGGGAGCTGCTGACTCTATGTCTCAGCCTGGCCGTAGCTAGGTTATCTGGGACACCTCCCCACGGTTGGCCGCCGAGACATTGAACCCAGACACTTGACTTCCGACCGTTCGTTAGACTGGGAAACCGTTCTAGGCTTCGGTAGAGAACCCACCTCCCATCCCTCCCGGAGTATGCAAGACCTGGGAGTAAATGGAGAAGGTCTTCCCCGTTGATGACCGAGCTTTTTCGGAGGATCTGTCAGTTTAAGTTCTCCCCCCCCCACCCACGCACTAGCGCGTGATGCTAAATGCATCCGCTCCTAAGCAAAACTCAGGCGTGCAAGTACCATCCCAAGTGGCGGAGGAATGGGGCCTTCGCTCTGTAGAGCCTTTGCAGAGGACCTGCTCGAATCGGATTTCCCACTGCTTTCGGGAGGAATAGTTCTCTGCCTTTTTCAGACCCCTGATCCCTGTATTTCATTGCAGTGGAGATATTTGCAGTAAAACATGAAGATCGACTTAATCTCTAAAATTCCAAGAAACCATATGTGGTCCTGTGTCACACGGCTGCAATTACTTGTGACCTCCAGTAGATTTTACACAATTATCTTTTCATTTCCTGCAACTTCATGCAAAAATCTCCTAATATATAGCCTCTGGCACTGTTGACCTATCTTGGCTCCATATTGTAACAGTATTGTCTTTCAGTTTTTCTTTGGGACTTGTCACGTATTTTGTAAACATTGCACTGGTCATTTGGAGAAAGTTGTATTTCTAGTTTTATAATGATACAGAATTGAATATTCTAGCTGCTAGTATCTGTTACTTGTATTGTCATTAGCACTTGATTTTAATTGTGTTTTTTTGGAAACCCTGGTGGCGTAGTGGTAAAAGGCTACGGCTGCTAACCAAGAGGTTGGCAGTTCAAATCCGCCAGGCGCTCCTTGGAAACTCTATGGGGCAGTTCTGCTTTGTTCTATAGGATCGCTATGAGTCGGAATCGACTTCAGGGCAGTGGGTTTTGGTATTCTTAGCATAGAAGATGGTAGGGAGAAACTGTTATTTACTAGGAAGTATTTTATGCATTCTAGATTGCTTTTATTGACCCTTGGAAGAAGGATGGTGGTACACAGACAAATGTAAAATATATATGAAATGACTCTAGAGTAGACGTCTTTCATATTTACTTCTTTGTTGAAATTGTTTTAAGGCATCAAGGCTTTTTTTTTTTTTCTTTTGAGGGATATATCCTACTTGAATACAGTTGATTAATACAGCTTAATTCCTGTGACTCACATTCCAGAAGAAAATACATGTATATTCAGGTTTCTGAAATGCTTCCATAAGTGGTTTAATGCCTTTTAGCAGCTTGCCTATAGCTAGTTTAATCAATTTGTTGTTTAATTTGCATGTTGTTCTTATTTCTGAGTTAGAAAATTTTTTACGCTTGTCTTTGACAAGATTTTTGAGATGTGTAATTACAAAAGTTAGATGTTACTGTCTAATAAATTTGCTTACTGATTTTATAACTGCCTATAAAAATGGCATGGTGGCATCTAACCTCCTCTAACTTCACAGGGGGAAAGGAGAATCAAGATCAGCAGCCCAAGGCTGATTCCTATGAGGTGGAGCTCACACTTGCCTCCCCTCCCCGCCATCTTCACCGCTTCTCACACCAACCATCCCTCCCACAGCATTCCCTGCTTCTCTGCAGAGTTCGGTAATTCATTGCAGTGGCCACACAGAACTCACAGACCATTCGGTTATAGGGTTTATTGAGGAAGTAAAAGGTTACAGTTAAGGTTCAGGAATGCTCAGAATACAGTTCTTCAATCAGAACAGCCTCTTCTCAGCCTCTCTCTGGCCCTCGGCCTCTGCCCTGCTTGGCCAAGTGTTTCAAAGCTCTTTCAGTTCTGCTGATAAGTGCTCAGAGGTACTCCATTCCACCAGGAAGGCTGGGGCCAAAGGTGCTCAGCCTTAGCTCTGTGGGTCAGCAAACCTAGCTACATGAAGCACCTGGAGGTACCCTACTCTGACAACAAATCTCCTGCCTGAAGGCACTCAGCTTTCTCACTCTGTGGGCTTCCACCTGCTGGTCTGCTGCCACTGTTTCTCTGCCACCTTCTTTGGTGTTAGAGCTCACTCTCTCAGTCTCCTGGTTCTAGGGTCTTCTCAGTGCAGGGATTCCAGGTCCAAAGGACTTGCTTCACTCTTGGCTTTTCTTTTGTGGTGGTGGTGAGATCCCACCTCTGAGATGGCTTATTTTAAGCCTAGTGGGATAGCAAAACTGACCAGTCCCTCGTTAGGGTTCCATACACCTTATTTGCATGATCCCATCATCATAGGGGTGCCATGCACCTTATTTACGTTATTAGCAGGGTACTCAGTCCTCTTGGTGGACTACAAGCACCTCATTTACCTAGTCCCACTCAGTCATTTGGTGGGAGTTACAAAAATTATGGCTAGCAGGGCCATTTTAGGTAATTTACTGCACCCCACTGCCAAACCTGGTTTTATATTGTTTTTGTTCAACTCAGTTGTTCAGATACTAGTTATCAAATATCTTGCACTTTTCCAATTTCTGCCTGCCTTTTATTCTTGAATTGCTGCTGCTTAGGATCACAAAGATTAGTAAACTTTGTATCAGAAGACCCGAATTCAAGTTTGGTCTCCAACACTTACTGAGTGATGGCTGACAGGTTACCTGACATTCTGAGCTGGTCTGGGTTCTGTTGATAAAAGTACCTGCTCACCTTACATCATGGGATTGTCACAATGGTTAAGTCAAGTGAAATAATAAATGTGAAATCACTATGTAAATGAAAATACAGAGATACTGTCATTTTACTCTGAGAGCTAGTAGTATGTCAGTGCAGAGTACTGTTACTTTATATTCAAAATTTTGTTTTATATAAAGTGTATTCCTTTATTTATCTGAAAATATTAATGCGTGCTTTTCTGAGGTGATCTTTGTCCTACTTCACAACACTGTAAAAGCTAGCCAAGGATCTGCGATCCATTGAATTAGTCACCTTGGTTAATAAGTAGATGACTAGAAGATGAGTACAGTTTTGCATTTGGGAGTTTAAATCTTATCTTTCTTGGTTATCATGTATGGCCAGGTGAGAATTTCCAAGTGTACAGCAAGCTGAAGTTTTTAGTCCTTCCAACCAGTTGCCATTGGGTCAGTTTTGACTCATGGTAGCCCCATGTATATCAGAGTAGAATTGTGCACTGTAGGTTTTGCAATGGCTGATTTTTCAGAAGGAGATCCACAGGACTTTCTTATAAGGTACCACCTACAGGTGGGCTCAAACTGCCAACCTTTTGGTTAACAGCCATGTGAGTTAACCATTTATAGTGACCCTATAGGACAGAGTAGAACTGCCCCATAGGGTTTCCAGGGAGCGGCTAGTGGATTCAAACTCCTGACCTTTTGGTTAGCAGCCAAGCTCTTTATCGCTGTGCCACCTGAACTCCCTACTTATTACTAGTAAATAAGAGACCTTATCATTTCACTGAATCCCGCTGAAACCAATATTTAGTATTTGAAGGAAGCTTTGTGAGTATATGGTCAGATTCTTATTTAACAGAGGAGAAAATCTGGGCCAGAATCCATCAGTAATTGGCTTGCCTAAGATCATATGGCTTAGGTAGTGCCAGAACTTGAACTGGAACTAAGGTCCAAGTGTTCTTTCTGTTCTGCTAAGATTGTGTCCAGGCACCTTAGTATGGTTTGATAATGTTTCCTGGTTTGCGTGAAAATGTATTAAAGGGATTTATATGACACACATGTATTTTTTTCTTTTTAGTTGGTTTAGTATAGAAAATTCTAAGAAGACAAACACTGTACGTGGCAAAATTTGCAGTGAAATGGAATAAGGAAAGAAAATTAGTTACAGTTTTCCGAACAGTTATTTCGAGTTCATGCTTCATTACTCTCAAGTATCAAGGTGTCTTCTTTCTTGCAAGTGGAAAAGACAGGATCTTTTTAACACACATTTCTACTCAATGAATTTTGTTGCTAATGAATAGGAAGAAGATACATTAATTTCTTCGTTCCAGCTTAATTCTTTTTTACCCAAGCCGTTAGTGATTTTTATATTTTGTTATGTTAATTGCCTATCATCTGTGGGGTAGTATCCCTAGTGGTTTCTTTCTGGGTAAATAGCCACTGTAGGGGACATAATTGTCTGACATTTTGGGGACCCTTTTTGATTCCACTGATTTCACAAAACTTGGACTTGAACTCTAGATAATCCTGATAAACCTAAGAAACAAACTGCATGAATTGGAGTGGTAACTTGTTGTTAGTTGATTATCTAGTTTAACGAAGATTTGCACATATTTTAGAGGATAAACTTTTAAAGAGCATATTGTCTCAAGAAACTCCTTACTTTGTCTGGAAAATTTGTATAGAGTTTGCTGAACTTAAGTATTACGCAAACCTAAATTCTTTGTCCTGATTTGTTTACTTATTTTTTATATTGGGTAGATCATTTAAAACTGTTATGCTCCTTGATCCACAGAAGGTTTTGGGATTTTGAACAGAAGATACTTTACTGTGTCAGGCAAAAGGTAACACAGCCTCCTTATATTAAGCAAGGGCAACCCTTTGAGTAGTACTGTCACAGTTGGCCAACCTATAATTGCTAAAGAGTTTGTCAGTATTCCAGAAATGCTTAATCTTTGTAATGGTACATTTACCCCTTGTTCTTGGGTTCTTTAATAATAAATATGGTTTTTATAGGTTATCTGGAAGGGGACTAGGACAGTAGTGTTAAGAGGCAGGCCTACAAAGCTAGACTGCCTTGTTTTAAATTCTAGCTTTGCTACTGTATGACCCTTAAGTGAATTAGTTACGTAACCTCCTCGGATCTCAGTTTCCTCCTAGACAATGAAACTGTTCCCGTCAACTCACAGCAACCCTATAGGACAGAGCAGAACTGCCCCATAAGGTTTCCAAGGAGCAGCTGGTGGCTTCAGACTGCCAACTTTTTGGTTAGCAGCTGTAGCTCTTGACCACTAGACCACCAGGGCTCCCCTAGATAGTGAAGTCAGGAGTAAATGAATAGATAAAAGTAAAGCATTAGAATAGTGTTTGGCATGTAGTTAACCATCATTGTGATTATGATCATAATCGTCATGTGGCCTGCTGAGCAGTTGCTAACAATTATTTCCTGATCCTCTTTTGAAAGCATGTCTTTATGTAGTTATGTACTTCATTATCGTTTGCTCACTATTAATGAAGACTCAATAAATAAATATTTCATTTTTTGACTGTTTTACATTGTATATGAGATTCTTAACCAAATGGGGCATTCTTGTTGACCATTCTCTCAACCCTTTTGTATTACTGTTAACAGTTTAACATTATGGAAACCATGAAACAATCTGGGCATTGAAACCAATCATTCTTTTGATGTTTAATGATGTCTTCTAGCGCTGATTTTCTTTCCATGGTAAGATCATTTTGCTGTGAAATCGATTGCCTTATCTGTTCATTCATCCAGTGAGTGAACAAACATCTGTGCCCTAGTCCGTACACTTGGTTCTGGAAAAAACAGTAGGAGACAACACAGACATATGTTCTTAACAGGCATATATTCCTAAGAGAGAAAAATAAATAAATAGAGATGAAAGGATAAGCACAGTGTAATAAGTGTTATAAAGAAAGAAAGCTAATGTTGCTAGAGCACAGTGAACATGGGATACAGTGGTATGAGACGAGGTAGGAAAATAGGCAGGACACAAGTTGTGTAGGGTTTTGCAGGCCATGGAAATAAGCTTGGATTTCATATGAATGCAATAGTGAGTTAGTCTACAGTTTTAAGTAAGGAAGTAATGTGATTTTTAAGCCATTCAGTCTTGCTCATGTGTGAAGGATGAATTGAAGGCGACAAGAAGAGAAATGTTTTTAGGAGTCCATTGCAGTAGTGAGAAGTAAAGCTTAGTGGGTTTGGACTTGCTTGGTACCTGTGACTCCTTCTGTCCCTCTAATTTCTCCCATTTGAAATGGGAATGTCTACCTTGTGCCTGTCCCACCACAGTACTTTGGAAGCAAATAACATGTATTTTAGGTTTCACAGATCTACTAATAGAAAGGAATTTTGCCCCAGGATGGAACGCGCCCAGAATCATACTTGAATTAGCTGATTCAGAAGATGAGATTTTGGCTTTAGAGTTGATGCTGGAATGGGATAAGACTTCTGGGACGTGATCGGGTGAATGTGTTTTGCATGTGGTAAAGCACTGAAGTTGGGGGGGAGGCAAAGGGCAGAATAACATGGATTGAAATGTGCCCCCCCCCCCGCAAAAAAAATATGTGTTGGAATCCTGACCCCTATACCTATGGATGTAATCCCTTTTGGGAATAGGGTTTTCTTTGTATGTTGAAGAGGCTCTATCAGTGCAGAAATCAACTCAGAATGGCAGTGGAAAACAAAAAACCTATAAAAGGGTAAATTTTTTTAAAAAAGCTGTAACTAGGAGATTTTAAATGCTGAAGAAGCACTTAAAATAAATGGTTAACACTAAAACACATTTTATTTTTGACTTGGGCAGAAGTGCTCAGAAAATACTGCTGAAATTGGCTTACAAAGGTTCTTTGTAGGCTGTACATCCAGTGCTAAGACTACAATAATCCATTCATTTTAAACATTAGCCACATTTTACTGCAAAAACAATGCCAAACTAAATTACTGAATCTTCTAAAGCAGTAAACAAAAGGTTCCACTTTGGACTGTTAGGAGAGGGTAGGTCCCTGATCATATGTGCATTTATGAGCATCATTCCCATTATCTGCCATTGTTGTTAGTTGCTGTCGTTTCCAACTCATGGTGACCCCGTGTGTGCAAGGTAGAACTGCTCCAGAGTTCTGAAGGCCATGGCCTCTTGGAAGCAGATCGTCAGGCTCCTCTGAGTGGGTTTGAACTGCCAGGCTTTTGGTTAGCACTTAACCATTTGCGCCACCCAGGGACTTTCTAGTATTAGACCATCCCATATCTGGATCCTACCTCCAAGTTTATTACTGTCTTGTTCTGTGACATTATACAAGTCCCTTTGTCTCTGAGATGCAGTTTCTTTATCCCTGAATTGTAGGGGTATGATTGGCTTAAATGCTGTTAAAGATTCTGTCTGATTTTAATTACTTGTACAAAAGTGCAAGTGGGTTCTGCTTTTGAAAGCAGTAGTATAGATGAGTATGTAGAGAATATTTAAGGCTCAGTGAATAGATGGCATCGTTATGGAAAGAATGTAAACAACAGAAAGGAGCCTAGGGCCAGGCTTTGAAGAACACTAAAAGGTAGAGAAGGAGTCCTGGTGCTCGGCTGCTAACTGAAAGGTCAGTGCTTTGAACCCACCAGCAACTCCTCAGGAGAAAAGACCTGGCGATCTGCTCCCATAAAGATTACAGCCTAGAAAACCCTGTGGGGCAATTCTGTTCTGTCCATAGGGTCGCTATAAGTCAGAATTGACTCGATGGCATGTAACAACTACAGCTCTTGGAGCAGGAGGAGCTGTCTGATACCAGAGAAATAGGAATCAGGAGTATTTTAAGAAAAAGAGAGTGGTTAGTTATGTTCAGGGAGGGTAAGAGGTTCAGTATGATGTCATGGAGGTCATTGGTAACTTTGAAAAAAGCAATTTCTGTTGATACGTTGAGACACAAGTTATATTGAAATGGCTCACACAGTGTTTTGGAGATGAGGAAATGTAGACTATGTATGTAGGCAACTCTTGAGAAATCTGTTTTTGAAGAAGGACTTAAAACTGGGAAGTACTGAACCATGCTTCTTTGATGATGAGAGTGATCCAGTAAAGGGGGAAAAAGTGATGACAGAAGTGGCTGAAGAGCAAAGTTCCTGGGAAGATGAGAGGAAGTGATATACTATACAGAATGTATCTTGACATATTGGCATTTGGCAGGTGAAGGACACTGTCCTAGTGGTAAAAAGAGAAGGCTAATGGGTGAAGATGTATGTATTTTAGTGGATTTAGTGGTAGAAGGATTGGGGAAATGCCCTCTGCTTTCTGTTTGCTTTATAATAAAATGAAATAGCGGCTGAGAATAAGAAGGGAGGAAATGGGGTACGAAGTTTGAGGAGAGAGAGAACAAGGAATTAAATAGTTGTGAGATTGAGAAAGAGTTTACTAGTAGGAATGAGAATCAATTTGAGGTTTGAGATTTGACATCTCAAATAATGCCTGGCACATACAGGGCGCTTAATAAATATTTGTTGAAAAGTGGCTGTGCAGTTGTATTTTTTTTCTTTTTTTCATTCACCAGTATGTTCAGTTGCTCAGACAGACCATAAGTTTTGCAGTATGTGTGTGATTAGGGAAGAGAGGAGTAAAGGAACTAAGGATCTTTTCAGGGGAATTTGAAAAGGCAAAGAATAATGTAATATACTTTAAAAAACTTCCTGTCCTGAAGACAGCACAGCCTGTACAAGGCAGGGCCATGGTAGCTACATAGACACACCCCAACTCCCTGAGGGACCGAATTGCTGGGCTGAGGACTGTGGGAACCATGGTCTCAGGGAACATCAAGCTCAACTGGCATAACAGAGTTTATAAAGAAAATGTTCTATATTCTACTGTGGTGAGTTGTGTCTGGGGTCTTAAACGCCTGTCAGTGGCCATCTGGGACACTCCACTGGCCTCACCCCTTCAAGAACAAGGAATAATGAAGAAAACTAAAGACACAAGGGAAAGGACTATTGGACCACATCTACCACAGCCTCCACCAGACTGAGTCTAGTACAACTAGTCTACTACACTGAATGCTGTGACAGGGATCACAATAGAGGGTCCCGGACAGAGCTGGAGAAAAATGTAGAACAAAATTCTAACTCAAAAAGAAAGACCAGACTTGCTGGCCTGACCGAGACTGGAGAAACCCTGAGAGTATGGACCCCATACACCCTTTCAGCTCAGTAATGAGGCCACTCCTGAGGTTCACCCTTCAGTCAATGATTGAACAGGCCTGTGGAACAAAAGAAGACTAAAGGGGCACACCAGCCCTGGGATGGGAACTAAAAAGTAGGAGGGAACAGGAAAGCTGGTAATAGGGAACCCAGGGTTGAAAAGGGAGAGTGTTGACATGTCGTGGGGTTGTTAACCAATTTCATACAACAGTGTGTGTACCAACTGTTTGATGCGAAACTAGTTCTGTAAACGTTCATCTAAAGTTCAAAAAATAAATAAAACTTCCCATTTGGAATGGCTAAAATGCAAAAAAAGTTTTCGTGCTTTTAGAAGCTTAACTATTTAGAACCCCAGTATTTCTGAAAAGCTCAATTTGTTTGGCCTTATTTTATAGTTCTTTCTTTGGGAACAGTAAAAGTTTTTGAAACGTTTTTAAAACTGAATTTGTGAAGTAGACTGATTAAAAGAAAGTGACTTAGCTCCCTAGATTATTTCTTATAAAACAAAATTTCAGACTATCGTTTTCTATAGAGAATTTTTGAGAAGAAAATGTCAATAGGCTGTTTTCTTTTTAAGCCCATTGTGTAAGAACACATTATGTGCTCAAATGAAAATTTCTGTTGCAATATCTTAAAAACAAAAACTTCAAATAATTGCACAATACCATTGTTATAAGTAAGAACTCAAATGGACCCAAATTGTTTTGGATAGAACTGTTTTTATCTCTTGAAGATGACACTATGGGACAGAGTAAATAGGGGAAAATAAGAATGTTTTACAGGAGGAAAGGTTTTAGGACATTTTCTTTATAATACAAGTCCTTTTGTGCCCTGTTCATCTCTTACCAGAAATTAATTAAATTTTATTTATTGTGATTTAGGTGAATGTCTGTTCATCTCTAAAAGGAATTGCCTACAGGATTTCGCTCAATATGAAACCCACACATTTTAAGTATTTATAGAACTTAAGTTAAATGGCTGGAAGGTGAAAATCTTTAATCCTTTTCCATTTCAAACCTCCTCAGTTGAGTTTATTACTAAAGTCCAAGAAGTACTGATTATTTTGGGAATCTATTAGGATGTTCTGGTCTTACGGACTTTAACAAAATAACTTTGTGTTTCTTTTTTTTTGAAATTGCTTGGTCTACATTGTCTTTACATCTTCACAGAACTATGACTTAAAATGCAGAATCAAACTTGCAGCGTCTTTGCACTGTTCTGAATGTGTCGTCCTTGGAGTTCCCGTAGTTACTTTCTTCTTCATCATTATAACCAGTATACATTGAATTCATACAAAGGGTGAGATGATATATTAGTATATTGTATCCATTGCCATACAGATTAAATAAGCTGATGTTTAGAGAGATATAGAAACTTCTCTAAGCTCATAGAATAATTACTTGTGAAGCTTGAATTTGAACTCAAATCTCGTAGATTCTAAAACCTGTTTCCTTCCCACTAATACAAAGTCTTCCTGTCTAATAAAATTTATTAATTTTATTACACCTACTTCATTCTATTATATTGATTTCTTGTGCTTATCTGGCTTGCCTGTCAGACTGTGAGCTTCTTGAGGATAGTGTCCATTACAGATCCCAGTATTTTTTAAATGTTTGTTGAATAAATGACACAGACATATTACTGGTAGGGCATGTGCTGTGAAGTTGTTTTTCTAGTGTAGGAGTTCCAAGTTTGCTGCTTCATATATGTCCTACTCCTTTGATGTATTGCCCTTTATGGTTATATATGCGTGCACATACATATACAAACACTATTTCATCCTCGTGGCTATCTTTTGAAAGTGGGAGTTTGTGCCCTTGTTTTGTGGCCTCAGGAGATCAAGGCTGAGAGAAAAGACTTGTTCAAGGTCACACAACTAGTTGGCAGCAAATCTACAATTCCTGACTTTAAATTTTCTGATCATCTAGTCCAGGCTATCTGTGCTAATGAAAACCTATATGTTATTTGCTCACTGAGAAATTAAAATGGCAAAAAGGTGTCCATAAATGGACTGTGTCTAAAAGAAGAGACTGTTGGAGTGATGAATGTATATTCTTTGTTCGTAGTCTATTTATACACTTCACTTGTTTTCCTTAATGAGGCGTAAATTTTGGAAATAGGGATTAGAGTTAAGAGTTTAGTCGGGGAATAAAATAGCTCCATATAAATTATAGAAAGATTGGGCCTTGACCATATTATATTCTAATCTGGTGAATACAAGTCTAGCATGATTTCTGGCACATATGGTGTTCAGATAATACTTGTTAAATGATTGGATCAGTGGTTGCTATGAGTCGTAATTGACTCAACAGCAACAAGTTTGTTTGTTTTTTTAATACAGTGATGTCTTGAGTTTGATTTCTTAATAGTACAACTCAAACTCATAAATATGAGCTGTCACTGAATCAGCTGGTAAAATAGAAAAATTTGAGCCATTTGATCGTTAGCGTACCATTAAGCTTGGGGCTCCTGTTAAATACACAGATAATGAAGGATTCGTAGAGTTCAGAGAATGTCATTCTTTTTCTGTAAATATGTTTATAGGTTTTTATACTTCAGCTCATGACTATTTCTTTTCTTTTTATCAGCTTTATTGAGAAGTAATTCACATACCATACAGTTCACCTACTTAAACTATACAGTTGAGTGGTTTTTAGTATACTCACAGTTGTGCAGCCATCACCACAATCAATTTTATAACATTTTCATCACTCCAAAAACAAACACAATACTCATTAGCAGCCACTCCCAATTTCCCTTGAATCCCCCTAGCCCTAGGAAACCACTAATATACATTCTGTCTTTATGAATTTGTCTATTCTGAACATTTTATGTAATTGGAATCATGTAACATGTAGTCTTTTTGTGACTGCCTTCTTTCACGTATAATATTCTCAAGGTTCATCCATGTTGTAGTGCATATTTTTCATTTTTTTATGTCTGAATAATATTCCATTGTGTGGATGTAAACCAAAAAAAACCTCAAACCTACTGCCATCTTGTCCATTCGGACTCATAGTGACCCTGTAGGGTTTCCAAGGCTGTAAATCTTTACGGAAGCAGACTGCCACGTCTTTCTCTTGTGGAACCGCTGATGGTTTCAAACCGTCAACCTTTCAGTTAGCAGTCGATTGTTTTAACCTCAGCGCCACCAGGGCTCGTTGTATGTATATACCACATTTTATATATCCATTCATCTGTTGATGGGCATTTGGGTTGTTTCTGCTTTAGGGCTATTAAAAAAAAAAATGCTGCTATGAATAGTAGTAGACAAGATTTTGTGTGGACGTAAGTTTTTTTTTCTCTTAGGCATATAATTTCAAGGTGTATAACACCTAGAAGTGGAATTGCGAAGTCATGTTAATCCATTAACTAATTTAACATTTTGAGGAACTGCCAGACTTTTTGAAAAGTAACTGCAGTTTTACATTCCCACCAGCAGTGCACGAGGATTCCAGTTTGTTGATATCCTTACCAACACTTGTTATTATCTCTCTTTTTGGTTATAGCTATCCTTATGGATGCGAAGTTGAATCATTGTGGTTTTGATTTGTGTTTCTTTGGTGGTGGATTATGTTGCACATCTTTCCATGTACTTATTGTCTGTATATTTTCTTTGGAGAAATGTCTACTCAGATCCTCTGTCCATTTTTTAATTGTATTGTCTTTTTATTATTGAGTTGTAGGGTTTCTTTATATATTACAGATGCAAGTTCCTTATTAAGTACCTGATTTACAAATGTTTTCCCCCATTATGTGCGTTGTCTTTTCACTTTCTAGGTGGTGGTCTTTGAAGCACCAAAGTTTTAATTTTGATAATGATGACTGTTTCTCATCAATTGTTTTTATATAAAAGTCTGGGCAAGTTTTAATTTTGTATTTAGGACTCAGTATCATAGCCTTTATTGAAGTGATGCCCTTTTTGAGTGGGAAGATTTGCTTTACTAACACTTGAACAATGCTATTCACAGTCACAGGCAATATGGTGTTTTTGTGTAGAATAATTCTGTGAGCACAATTTATATATTGTATTACAGTGATTTAAAATGGAAACATTTATACCTACAATATGAAGCATGATATAGAGTGTATTTAACATCTTAAACGTTCAAAAAAATTTTTATCTTCTATGCCTGTATTTTTTTTTTTAAGTGGAATTGTTTCTTTAATAAAACTACGCTGTAATCCTGTCTATATATGTTACCATTGGTGACATCTTCGGTATTATAATTCTTTTTTTCTAATAATGTTAAAAGGGCTAGGAAAGACTGGAAAATTTGAATAATAGTGTGTATGATATTAAATCATTAACTAGAAGGACTTTAGACTTTAAACTTATCAATAATTTAAGGTGCTAGTACTTGATATCCTTCTGTGGACAAATTACCTCCAAATTTTAAGCTGAAAAATCACTAGACTGTTTGGAAAATGGTTACAACTACATGGCTTTTAGGTTTTTACTACTTGTATAAAGAATTCTATGCTGTTGTCAATAAGTTATACACCTATAAAAAGTTAACTTTGCAAAAGTTATGTGATAAGTATATTTACAACAAAAGAAAGATCAGCTGCTGAGGCTGCTTATGTACAACCAAACACCTCATGGGATTTGGTTTGAAAGTTTAGAGTCATGGTTTCATGGGACATCCCAGTCCATTGGCCTAATAACATATTTAGTGCTTCGGTTTTACCTCCCAGTTCCTTGCATAGTGCCTGGGGTCTTAAAAGCTTTCAAACAGCCATCCAAGGCACAATAATTGGTCTCTATTCTCCTGGAGCAACAGAGGAAGGAGGAGAGTCCGAAATAGGAAGAAATGGAATATATGTGGCTACCTGCCTCCATGAACAACTGCTTCCTTTGCTACAAGTCCAGAAGAACTATATGGTGCCTGGCTACTATTACTGAATGTTTGGATCAAAGTTTCTATAGAAGAATTTTGATCAAAAGGGAGAAAATGCAGAACAGAGGTTCAAATTCCCATGGAATCCAGGCTTTTTGGAACCATAGAGGCTGGGTGAACTCCCAAAAGTATTGCCCTGAGATAATCTTTAAACCTTAAACCAAAAACATCCCCTGGAGTCTTCTTAAAACCAAACAGTAGTTTAGCTTAACTAGTAAAGAATTTTTTTTTTTTTTTTTTGTATCTTGAGCACTGTGCTCTTTTAAGAACTATCAGGGATCAGATTGACAACAGAAGTTCTAAAGATTAGATAGAAACCTTAGGGGGCAGTGAGCATGTGTTAATGGGTGAGGAACAATTTGGAAAAGGAATGTGTGAAGGGTTGCACGACTTGAAGAGCATAATCAGTGTCACTGAATTATACACGTAGAAATTGTTGAATTGGTGTATGTTCTGCTGTGTATATTCTCAACAACAAGAAAAAAAGAAAAGAATTCTATACTGTTGTCTTGGTTATAAAAGAAAAGTGTAAACGCATACAAATAGCATGTGGGGGTGTTACTGCCATGTTATTCCTGTATCCAGTTTTATTCAGTTACAGCTGCAAAGCAGGACTATGTAACGTATGGCTGAGTTTTTCTCTCCCCCCCAACACACTCTTTTTAGCTCCTCAAGAGTTGCTGATTTATGAAATGGCAGAGAATGGAAAAAATTGTGACCAGAGACGTTTAGCAATGAATAAGGAGCAACATAATGGAAACTTCACAGGTAAAGTCTGATGGCTTGGAGGGAGGAGGTTACTGGTATAAAGAACATACACTTTTCATTAGAAATCCATTACAGGTAGTACCCAACTGACTATGGGTTCTGTCCTAAGTCAGTTTTGACATAAGTCAAATACCTCATTTTTGTTTGTTTGTTTAATCAGTAACTTTTATAAATCCAGTGGTGTTTTGAACAGTAATTGATAAAATTGATTGACCACCTGAGAATGATACCATCAGCAAACTACCTGCTGCAACGTATTACTAACGATAAGATGTACCAGAAAAGGATGGATGGTCATATGTGAGGTTCACCATAACTTGAATCCGTTGTAAGCCGGGGACTACCCATACTTTTAATATTCGTTATCTTTTGATAGTATCTTCAGGTAAGTTAAATTATGGGTCAGAGCCTATAGAATGGTTTTTCACAGTGATAGCAGAAGCAGCCTGGCCACAGTCATATCAACAATGTTCCAGGTGCAGGGTTATTACTTGTTAACCTCATGGTATGTTAAGTATTCAGTAGGCTTTGTTTGCGGCTCAGTTTTATTATGCTAGTTCGTGACTTTAAAAGTAGATTATAACTTTGCTTATTGCAATATTCTTAAATACACAATTCTCCAAAATGTCAACAGTGTGATTGTTGTAGATGTATTTAACAATTTTAGTTTGAGATGAATAAATTTTTATATTTAAGCAAATTTGGAATTTGCAGTAATTTTTTAGTATATTTCACTTTTATTTATACATTTACCACAAAAATAATGACTTTTGTTGATATGGATGATTTAAATAGGAACTTTCCTTATTTCGTTGAAAGGAAAATTAAAGATTTTTCTTTTTGCGAATTGTAATGGTTTTCTTTTTAACTTCTGCATTGCTTTGTATTTCAGAAGCATTGCAAAAAATACTCCAGCATAGTTACACCACAGAAATTATCTTCTATTGGAAGAAGTGCAAGCTCTCTGAAATAGTAGTTTCTGTCGTTTTAATCACTGCGTTGCCTAACAGGAGACATTCTGCTTCACTAATCTGACTTTTGAGTTACTTTGATCTTCAATAAATTTTACATTTTTTCATTTTGAGTTCAACTTAAAACCTGTGTAAACCATCATGAGTGCTTTTTATTTTTATTTACTGGCTAAGATATATAGGATGGAAAAACTTCAATTGGAAGATGAAAGAAGGCCTTTTTGTCCCTCAGCTGAAAATACATTGGAATTAAGACGCCTACATTCCATATAGTGTCAGCGTTTTTATGTGCTTCTACTCAACCCCTTAAAGTTTTCAACATGAAGAAATTCTCATCAAACAACATTTATTAAACATTTTGAGTATTCAGGAATAAACACTGCATACATCATAGTCTCTTCCCAATGGGAGCTTTTGCACATTATTTTTTCTTTCTTTCAGCAAGCATGTACATTTATATATTCTTCCTCTTCCCCCTCCCCTGCGTTTTATGTTAATACAGTAAAACCTTCGAAAGCTGGAACCTGTATAAGCTGAAAACCTGTCAGAGAAGGAAAACTCAAATATTTTCCACTAATAGTGAGTGATAGAAAAGTGTTAAGACTGCACCCTGTCAGAGGTGGAAAACTGAAAACCAAAGAAGCCAGATCAAGTTCTGGCTCTCACAGGCTTCACTGTATTAGCATGGCATACTTAACTCTTCTGTACCATGTTTTTTTACTGAATATTTCTCAGAGATTGGGCTGTAACTACTTGAAGAACTTATTTTTTACTGCGGCTACGTAGTATTGCATTGTATGAGTGTACCATACTTTGTTTAATCATGCCTCTGTCCTCTGTTCATCACATTTAAGTTGTTTATAATCTTTTGCTATTA
Organism: Loxodonta africana; assembly: GCF_030014295.1. Lineage (NCBI taxonomy): Eukaryota > Metazoa > Chordata > Mammalia > Proboscidea > Elephantidae > Loxodonta > Loxodonta africana. The sequence continues at coordinate 48,813,362 of NC_087359.1, forward strand.
AAAATAACGCTGCAGTCAATAAACTACAAAAGTCATGCTACTTGTGCAAGAGTGTATCTGTAAAATATATTCCAAGAAATGGAATTATTAGGTTACAGTGTGCGTTTATAATTTTGATAGATGATAATAACTAGCCTTAACTGGGAAAATATTAGCCCAAGAGACAGAAAGGGCCACATAAACCAGAGACTCCATCAGCCTGAGACCAGAAGAACTAGATGGTGCCCACCTACCACTAGTGACGGACCTGACAGGGAATACAACAGAGGTTTCTTGATGGAACAGGAGAAAAGTGGGGTGCAGAAGTCAAATTCTAGTAAAAAGACCAGACTTAATGGTCTGACTGAGACTGGAGGGTCCCCAGAAGACATGGCCCCTGAACTGTCTATTAGCCTAGAACTAAAACTATTCCCAAAGCCAGCTCTTCAGACAAAGATTAGACGGGACTATAAGACATCAAATGATACTTGTGAAGAGAGTGCTTCTTAGTTCAAGTAGATACATGAGACTAAATGGGCAGCTTCTGTCCAGAGGCAAGATGAGAAAGCAAAAAGGAACAGGAGCTGACTGAATGGACACGGGATATCTGGAGTAGAAAGGAGGAGTATGCTGTCACATTATCGGGAGAGCAACTAGGGTCCCATAACAATGTGTGTATAAATTTTTGGATGAGAAACTGACTTGAACTGTAAACTTTCACCTAAAGCACAACAACAACAACAAAATAATAACTAACCTGAATTGGGAAACCCTGGTGGCGTAGTGGTTGAGTGCTATGGCTGCTAACCCAAAGGGCAGCAGTTTGAATTCTCCAGGCGCTCCTTGGAAGCCCTGTGGGGCAGTTCTATTCTGTCCTGTAGGGCCGCTATGAGTCAGAATTGACTCGATGGCATTGGGTGGGTAACCTTAATTGGGCGCTTACTGTCAAAGTCTTCTGAGAGCTTTACATATGTTAACTCGCTTAATCGTTACGGTGACTCTAAAAGGAAGTATTATTGTTATCCCATTTTACGGAAAACAAAATTGAGGCATAGGAAAGTTCACTAACTTGCCTAAAGTCACACGGCTGGTAGGTGGCAGAACCAGGGTTTGGAACTAAGCGCTTGCCTCCAAATTTTGAGCCCTTGGTCACTTTGCCCTTCACAGAAGTTAGACCAGTTTATACTGTACAAGAGTCCCAACCAAGACAAGAGTAGAAGCTTGTATTCTAACAATGAAATAATTGCAAAAACAATGCTAAGAGTAGGGCAGAAGCAACTAGCCCAGACTCATCATCTTCCCAAAATCTCTAGTGCTACCTCAAATTCAACTGCTGGGATTTTCAGTACCATTCCTTTAGAACACCTTCTGCATAATGGTTTCATATCCCTCAGTTCAGGGAAGTAGCAAAGATCATTTTTTGCTAAATTGTTCTCTAGGTAACACTGATTAAAAAGTAGCACCTGTGATAATTCAGCTCCTTTCTAAGCCACTAAGGTGTTCCTAAGGCTGGACTAGTTGCCACTTCCGAGGGTTCTAGGACATGTGAGTGGTAAGCTGGGACATGGGTAAAATTCTGTTTTCATCCAGTATGCATCTAAGCACTAGTACATTGTACCGTCTCTCTCCAGCACTGCTTACAATAATAATAACCTGCAAGATTGCCACTAATAGGAAAGAGGTAGGCAAATATACAGATAAATTAATTGCTATGGAAGCTTAGGTTACAGTGACAAACCACGATTCTTGGCTTTCTGTTGCAGATTTCAGGCACACTTGTATTGGGCCACTTCTGTTAATTACAATTGTGTTCCAAGGGTTGCCTCTCCTAGAGAAGGAGTATTTTCAGTTAGTACTTGAACTATTTAAACTTGCGTGACCCAGATATGAATCACATTGTTTGAATGTTTGAGATTTATATGTGGTCTTTCAGATGTGGAAGGGTGGATGAATTTTGAAAGTATGAGCATAAATGTCAAAAATTCTGTTTTAACATCGATGTTACTGTTTTTCAGACTCCTCTTCAATGAATGAAAAGAAGAGGAGGGATCGGGAAGAAAGGCAGAACATCGTCCTGTGGAGACAGCCACTCATTACCTTGCAGTATTTTTTTCTGGAAGTCCTAATAATCTTAAAGGAATGGACCTCAAAGTAAGGAATCTTCCATTACCTTTTATATTAACTTTGTTTACTAATTTTAGAATGCCTCAGCAATCTCCCACCCCCTGCCACCTCCTCCATCCAAATAGATTGATTACATTTAAAATATTACCATGGGAATATATATATTCTCCTTTCTGTAGTTTGGAGCACAATAGATTAGGGAAAAGTATTGCTGTTTGCTCCCTGGATTGTTACAGTTGACCAGTGTCTTATGTTGAATCTTTTGTGGAAAGAGGAACACTAAAAATGAGATTTTTTTTTCCTCCTGTCTTTACCTTCCGGAGGAATCAAGCCTGTGTACATTAGTTACACTGATTCTTTAGCAGGACAAGGTTCAGGATATGTGGCACTTTTACTGTTAGTTTGAGCCAATGGAAGAGGACTCTGACATGGAAATGTGTTCTGTCTTTAAATTTAGTATTTGTAAACCCTGTTTCAAATACGAAAGAGCAAGTTGGACTTTTACATAGCTTATCATTTTCAGGCTTGCACTTCTGAGTTATTACCTGTACTTTAGAGATATTGTACTTTTGGGTTTATAAGGCATTTTATAACATTTTTCAGCTCATTTGATCCTTTCAGCAACTCTACGAAGAAGCTAAAGTAGGTATATGATCATTACTATTTTAAAGACAAGAAACACAATCATTGGTTAAATGGCTTGCTCTAAGTCCAGTATTTAAGGGGCTTTAACCCAGGTCCTCTGACATAAAGGCCAGTGCCCTTTTCATTACACTGTAATGCTTCTCCAAATTAGAAATTACGGTGTAACCAAGATGGGCCTTTGTGTAAGGGAATGACTTTGGTGAGAGTTTTGATAAGGAATGGGGTGCCCATGTACTTTTCCTTGACCTCTTTCTGCGCCTCCTTCCCTCAGAGGCCGCAGTGTTATGGTATTTAAGTACAAAAGGGTTAAGAGCTTAGCCTAGAAAGAACTGATTCTACTGCTGAGCTAGAAAGCCAACTGCTTTAACAAGAAGGTATTTTAAGAGTGATGAATCCTGAAAATGAGACTGCAAGGTATTTCTTCATTTGTTTTTTTCATTTATTTTTAAGATTATGGCATCGTCAAAGCATTGTGGTGTCTTTTTTACTGCTGCTTGCTGTGCTTATAGCTACGTATTATGTTGAAGGAGCACATCAACAGGTAAGAGGTTCAGCAACTCAGTTTCTGCTCTTGTACCTTCTCTAGTCCCAAATAGTTTAAAAATTGGACTATTGTGGGTCTCATAGATTTTCTACATTCATCATATTTAGGCTTGGCTTTGTCTTTTAACCTACCTTATAACTAGTATCTTAATGTCAAAAAGGCAAGTTCATTTGCCTGTAGTCTGTAAGTAGAACATTACTGAGGGGAAAAAAGGACATTTGTCAACCTCTTTTGTTAAAATAGCAAAACATCAATGTATTCTAATAGCAAACAGTACTAAAATTATATTTCATATTTTAAATCAGTTTATCTCTAGTGATAATTTTATAGTTTTAAATGCATTTCATTTCTGTATTTTTAAGAAACCTGTGTGTGCTATTAAGAGCTTGCTGACTTTACTTGCCAAAGCTGGAATCTAGAAATAAATTCCCGTTTTGACTTGGATAATCAAGAGTGTATTCTTTCACAAACATTATGTTAATCAGTGCCCCACTCTTACCACTGTTTATTGTCATACTTTTTTAAACAAAGTTTTTGTAACTTAAATATCTTAAAAATTTTTATTTTCATAGTTTTCTTATTAGTAATTTACTTTTGTCCTATAAATGTCAGCACAGTAGTAGGACTTTAAAAGTTTAGAAACAGAGTCTTTATTCCCGTTGGACACTTTCTTTGCTCATCTCTGCAATTGTATATTAATGAAGGAATTAGGCCTCTTCAATGGATTTTTAATCTTAATGTTTTCTTCCTTTTTGAAACTTATTTGTTGTTTTTAAATACCATATTTCTGTTTAGAGAATTCAGATTTTTTTCCACCTTTTTGTTTTTCAGTATGTGCAACGCATAGAAAAACAATTTCTTTTGTATGCCTACTGGATAGGCTTAGGAATTTTGTCTTCTGTTGGGCTTGGAACAGGGCTGCACACCTTTCTGCTTTATCTGGTAAGAATAGCTTTCTTTTAATAAGTAAAATTGGAAGAAATTTTCTATCTTTTAATTGGTGCTTTCTTCAAATGCTAAAATTCTAAGATTTGTATTTAATTACCTTTGTGTTTTGGAAGCATTCTGATCCTTAAATCTTCTCTTTAACTCGATTTAGAATTCTGTTTTGCCTTTCTCTTTGGATTGACACTTGAAGAAGAGGAGGAAAAAGAACCCTTAGGCAAATAAGTTTGTTTACTTAAATTACTTCAGTCAGGAAATTTTTTTTTTCTTCCAGATTTTAGAGTAATGATTCTCTTGGTTATGTAATTGTCATTTTAATAAAGTTACTTAAATGTAAAAAATTTTCATGTAAGACTTCGGGAGAATTTGAACAGTTTACTTTTTCTGTTAATCAGCAACAGAAAAAGTACTTTAGCAACTAGAGTGTCTTCCCTCACATCCTCAGATACCATGTACACACTTGGGTGGTTATTTGGGGATTCTTAGTGAAGGTAATTGTTGAAGTATTAAGGATGTAGAACTGAATTCTTTCTTAAACCCTTTTGAACCAAAGCATAAAAAGTACCCTTTCTGAAAACATTTTTTTTTTACTTAGTAGAAATATACTGAAATGATATTAGGGCTGGGACTATGTTGTGGCAAGCAAGACACATAGGGCACAAAATTTAAAGAGGTACTCGCTCTCAGGATTACCTAAGTATGGTGTGAGTGCCACTTTAAATTTTGCTCCCTAGATGCCTCACTTGTTTCACTCTAATCCTGTCCCTGAATAATATATTGAGAGCAATTCCATATTTTATAGTTTTTTTTTTATTATTACCTTTTCAGTCTCTTGTCATGAGTCTGTTCAGATTTTCAACATCATTTTGTCCCCCATTGTAAATCTTCTAGTTTTGGTTAATCCTGGAGAGTTCATTACCTACGTTGGTACCTGGCTGGTGTGGTCTTGTATCCTGGATTCAGGTTATTATCTGACGTTGTTTGTTCTCAAACCGAAGGGCTCCCTTTAATAATTCTTGTAAGTTTGGTTTGGTTTTTCATGTTCCCTTAATTTCTGTTTATCTGGAAATGTCCTAATTTCACCATCATATTTGAATGAGAGTTTTGCAGGATATATTATTCTTGGTTGGCACTTTTTTCCATCAAGATTTTGTATATATCATGCCGTTGCCTTCTTGCCTGCATGCTTTCTGCCGAGTAATCAGAACTTAGTCTTCTTGTTTCCCCTCTGTATGTGACTTCTTGTTTTCTTGAGCTGCTCTCAGTCTTTGATTTTAGAGAGTGTGATTATGATATGCCTTGGTGATTTTCTTTTGGGGTCTATCCTATAGGGGATTTCATTGAGCTTCTTGGATGGTCAGCTTTTCATTTTTCATGATATCGGGAAGTTTTCTGTCAGCAGTTCTTCGGTGATCTTTCTGTGTTTTCCGTTTTCTCCCTCTGTTCTGGAACTCCCGTCACTTGCAGATTTTTGCTTTTGGTTGTAGCCCACATCATTCTCAGGGTTTCTTCGTTCTTTTTTGATTTTTTCTCCAGTAAAGTGGTATCTAAGGATTCGTCTTCAGTTTCGCTGACCCCGTCTTCCATTGTTTCAAACCTTTTCAGACCTTCTGTGACACTACGCATTTCTGAAATCTTGTTGTTTATCTTTTAGATTTCTAATTGCTGTTTTTGTAGGATTTCTAGTTGTGAATTTATTTTGACATTTTGTTCCTGTATTATTTTCCTGAATTCTTCCATTGTCTTCTCTTTTCCGTGATTTTGTTTATTTTTTCCTCATTTTTGTCTGCTTTTTCCTTCAACTCTTGGCTAGCTCTGTGTATTATATTAGGGATTTGAATTCCCTGTTAGGTAGTTCCAGTGCCTTTTCTTCTGCTGGAAGCTCATGTGGTGTTTTATTTTAGACTCCTTCGGGAACCACCATGCCGTTTTTTTTGTGTGTTTTTTTTTTTAATGTTTTGATATTGTCTGCTGTCTTCGGGACGTTGAGTAGTTATTTTCTTCATTTGTTGATTGTGGATTTGTTTATTTCATCCAGCTTTTTTGTTTTATTTGGTTATATCTGAGCAGGCGGGCTGGGCATTCTTTGTTGTTTGCCCACATGTGGGCACATTACTTCTCACCACCTTGTCCAATGGGCAGGGCCAGTCATTCAGCTATGGTACAGCAGGGCAGGTCCAGCAAAAGGGGAGGGGCTGGAATGAGTTGTTCATGGCGTGTACTGGGGCTGACAGAGCGGGCCAGGGGTCAGTGCAGGGCAGATTCCAGTAGACCATGCCTGTACTGCTCGGGGATGTGATGTTCAGTGCACGGTGCAGATAGGCAGGAGGGAGGAAGGACATTGTGATGTGTGGAGCTAAGTGGGTGTGGGAAAGAAGAGAAAGAGAAGAGAGAAACAGGAGCCAAAAAAAAAAAAAAAATGCTGAGGAGCCTGCCATTGGAGTGGCACAGACCCAGGAAAGCCATGGCTTTCTAGCCCAGTGGTGTGGCACAGCCCGTCAAGAAGGGACAGATATGGCATATGCAGCTAGATGGGTGGAACAAAGGAAATGAAGGGAGGAAGAGAGAAAAAAAGAAGAGAGAAAGGCACACGCAGCTAGGTAGTCAGGAGAGAGGAATGGAGGGACTGTAGAGAGAGATAAGAAGCAGAAGGAAAAAAAAAAGATGCCAGGTCATTGGGAGGAAGGAAAGGAAGGGAGGTAGAGAGGGAAAGAGAGAGATAAAAAACCGAGAAAAAAAAGAAGACAGAAGAAAGAGGAAAAAAATGCCCCAAGGGGCCCCATCAGAAGTGTGTCCCCAGCCGAGTGGCACTGCATAGTCTATCCAGAAGTTGCAGAGATAGCACACAGCACCAAGTGTTCAGGAAAAGGGTGAGGAAGGGCGGTAGAGAGAGACAAACTGAGAAAAAAAAGAAGAAAAGAAAAATGCCCCAAAGGAGCCCACCGGAAGCAGGTCTCCACCTGAGCAGTGCTGCATAGCCCGTCAAGAAGGAGTAGAGATGACATATGGCACCAGCTGTTCAGGAGAAGGGTAAGGAAAGAAGGTAGAGAGAGGAAACAGAAAAAAAAAAAGAAAGAAAGTAAAGAAAAAAATGCACCAAGGAAGCCCACCGGAAGCAGGTCCCCAGCCGAGTGGCACTGCACAGCCCATCAAGAAGGAGCGGAGATGGCACACAGCTCCAGGTGTTCAGGAGAAGAGGAAGGAGGGAAGGTAGAGGGAGACAAGAAATCGAGAAAAGAAGGAGAAAGGAAAAAAAAAGATCCCCTGGGGGAGCCCACTGTCTTGGCAGCACAGACCAGGGAAGTGGCTCCCAAGCCTCTAGGCACTACACAGCCCGTCTAGAAGGGATGGCAATAGCACACAGCACCAGGTATTCGGGAGACAGGAAATGAAGGAAGGTAGAAAGAGGTGAGAAACCAAGAAATGAAGAAAAACAAAAAGTAAAAAGAAAAGAAATGCCCCCAGGGATCCCACTGGTGTGGCGGCGCGGACTGGGGAAGTGGTTCCCCAGCCGAGCGGTGCTTCACAGCCTGTCAAGAAGAAGCAGAGATGGCACACACAGCCAGGTGTTCAAGAGAAAGGAAGGGAAGGAGGTAAAAGAGAGAGAGCCAACCAAAAGAAGCCGAGAAAAGCAACATCAACAAAGAAAAGGCACTGAGGGAGCCGGCCAGTGTGGGCAGGGCGAATCCAAGCGGCATGGAGCCGGCGCTTCCCCAGCTGAGCAACCACGGCATGCCAGGAATGGTGGAGGCCGAGCAGGGAGAAGAATGGTGGGGGGTGGGAAATCACGTATCGTTGGATATTGGGTGCTCTGTCTCCTGCTGGGAGCTCTGTGAAGCTACCTTCTCATACTTTCTGTCCACTGATCTTGGTGACCGAGGAGTCCATGATGCCAAATCTGTGCTGCATTAGCTGATAGGGGACCTCCATTCTCTATCTTGCCTCACTCTCTGTTCTCTATCAGTTTCCTAATCCATTTGGTGCTTGGTTGAGTTCTTTATCTCGTCATTTGATGCTTAGGGTTCCAGGATTGACGTTTGTCTCTGTTTTACTTAGTTTTTCAGGTCTTTGCTGTGGAAGGACAGCATGGTGCTTCTGTCTACAGCACCATGTTGGCTCTGCCTCCCCTGCAATTTCATATTTGAAAACAGTTTGGTGTTCATTAGGGGAAAAACAGGAGAGGATGTCCCTCAGCTCTGCTGATTGCTGGATTAATAAGTTCATCACTGCAGACACTGGCAATCTCTATGCTATAATGATTTCATCTCTAAAGCAGGTATGCTAAGAATTTTGCTGATGTTTGCTTGCTCATTTTAGCCCAAATAAGGACATAAATCCTAAGGAGGTAACCCATATCAGTGTTTCTCTAATAACCACCTTCTTAGAAGCATACACTGTACCCACCAGTAGAGGCTGAGGCAGAAAGGAGAGAAGAAATTTCAGGTTACAACATGCCTTTCTGTTCTTGTCTAGGCCTGCTTTCTGTGCTTCCTGGGAAAAAAAACAAATGAATGATTTGTAGCATTTATAGCATTTGAGTAATTTAGAAGCATCTGAAAAGCAACCCAGATAGCAGATTCTGCTGAACTTTAAAGGGGATTTTGATAAGCCTTAAAAACTACACCAGAACTTAAAGAAATTTGTTTAAAATCTCATAAGCTTTTTTTCCTGTTTCTCTTCACATCCATGAGAAACCTTTAAATTTGTAGATATTTATAAAATGTCTTGATATTGAAAGCATTATAATTCTGGTTCAATTGATTCATGTATCCAATAAACAATTTAGGAGCATACAAATAAGATTTTATTACAAAATTGGTTTTTGGGTAAAAGTAAAGTCATCATTTCCATAGATCGATTAGTTATTTCTGCACTTGATCAGGGTAAAAGATTAATGGAATGTGGTTAGCCTTTTCACAATTTCAAATTTTGCCATTTTAGAAGGAATTCTAAAAGAGCTATTTGAAGGGAAGTATCTTCAGGTGCTGTATATATTATACTATTTGAGTAAGTATGAAGATAAAATCAAGGAATTCCTGAAATTTTCTGTTGCATTATACATAAAAACTATATAAAACTTTTGTGGCATTATCACTGCTGGTAAGAACTAGAGTCCAGGGTAAATCAGGCCACCTTTTCAGTTGTAGGTAAATTTGAAGGAAAAAAGAAATGTATCAGTGGCATTTAGAATTCTTTAAATTCCTTAAAATTAAATAGAACTAAAACAACTAAATCTGCACTTTAGGAAGATATAATTCTACCTATAGTCTGAGAGATAGATTGAAGGTGAGAGTGAAGATGGACAGGAAGGTCAGTTAGGTTAAGAGCTGATGAGAGACATAGGCTTCTGAGGAGGTAGCAGGAAGTATAGAGCAAAAAGGATATTTATTTTAAAAAACCTTGCGGTGAAGTCAAGCAGAAGGAAAACAAACGATGATATGATAATTCAGAAGAGTAGTTGGAATGGCAATGGTATTAGAATGAAACAGGACAAATCTGAGAGAAATTTTAGAGATACGATCAAAAGGGTGTGGTGTGGTGATTTAGTATAAAAGTACCCAAAACCAAACCAAACTCATTGCCATCAAGTTGATTCCAACTCATAGTGACCCTGTAGGATAGAGTAGAACTGCCCGATAGGGTTTCTAAGGCCATAAATCTTTATGGAAGCAGACTGCCACATCTTTCTTCCTCAGAGCAGCTGGTGGGTTCAAACTGCCGGCCGTTCAGTTAGTAGCCAAGTGCTTAACCACTGTGCTACCAGGGCTCCTGCAGTATGAGAGAAGGAGGAGCCAGTGTAACTGTTGGTTTCTGACTTGAATGATTCAGATGTTGATAGCATTAACTGAGTAGAAAATAGTAATGTGTTCATGTGTTCATTCATTACGTAAGTATCTGAAAAGGTTAGTTTTAAGGTATTCGATGGCAGTGGGGTTTTTTTTTTTTTTTTTGATGGGAACTATTTGCAAGGTAGATGAGATCTTCACCCTAATCCAGGTGGGTTGATGACTCCAATGGTTGAGTAGAAAGAGGAGGGAAGTACTTAAAGGATTAAGAACACTTTTTTACCCCCACACAATCGGCTATATTTTAGAGAGTTTTAGATTTACAGAAAAATTGAGTATATAGTGCAGACAATTCCCATATGCTCCCTTACTGGTCTCCCACCCCCACACACAGTTTCCCCTATTATTAATATCTTGTGTTAGTATGATACATTTGTTACAATTGAAAAACCAATATTGATACAAAATATCTTTAACTAAAGTTCATTGTTTACAACAGGATTCATTCGTAGTACAGTTCTTTGGGCTTTGGCAAATTCATAATGTCACATACCATTACAATATCGTATATGATAGTTTCACCAACATAAACGGCAACTATACACATGGACCTCGTCAGATGGAACACACAGAAGTCCAGTTGACTACATCCGTGGAAAGAGACGATGGAAAAGCTCAATATCATCAGTCAGAACAAGGCCAGGGGCCAGCTGTGGAACAGACTATCAATTCCTCATATGCAAGTTCAAGCTGAAGCTGAAGAAAATTGGAACAAGTCCACGAGAGCCAAAATATGACCTTGAGTATATCCCACCTGAATTTAGAGACCATCTGAAGAATACATTTGACACATTGAACACTGGTGACCGAAGACCAGACGAGTTGTGGAATGACATCAAGGACATCATACATGAAGAAAGCAAGAGGTCACTGAAAAGACAGGAAAGAAAGAAAAGACCAAGATGGATGTCAGAGGAGACTCTGAAACTTGCTCTCGAATGTTGAGCAGCTAAACCAAAAGGAAGAATTGATGAAGTAAAAGAACTGACCAGAAGATTTCAAAGGGCATCTCAAGAAGACAAAGTGAAGTATCATAATGTCATGTGCAAAGAACTGGAAATGGGAAACCAAAAGGGAAGAACACGCTCGGCGTTTCTCAAGCTGAAAGAATTGAAGAAAAAAATTCAAGCCTCAAGTTGCAATAGTGAAGGATTCTATGGGGAAAATATTAAACGCCGCAGGAAGCATCAAAAGGAGATAGAAGGAATACACAGAGTCATTATACCAAAAAGAATTAGTCGATGTTCAACCATTTCAAGAGATAGCGTGTGATCAGGATCTGATGGTACTGAAGGAAGAATTCCAAGCTGCTCTGAAGGCATTAGGGAAAAACAAGGCTCCAGGAATCGATGGAATATCAATTGAGATGTTTCAACAAACAGATGCAGCACTGGAGGTGCTCACTCATCTATGCCAAGAAATATGGAAGACAGCTTCCTGGCCAACTGTCTGGAAGAGATACCATATTTATGCCTATTCCCAAGAAAGGTGATCCAACCAAATGTGGAAATCATAGAACAATATCATTAATATCACATGCAAGTAAAATTTTGCTGAAGATCGTTCAAGAACAGCTGCAGCAGTATATAGACAGGGAACTGCCAGAAATTCAGGCCGGTTTCAGAAGAGGACGTGCAACCAGGGATATCATTGCTGATGTCAGATGGATCCTGGAGGAAAGCAGAGAATACCAGAAGGATGTTTACCTGTGTTTTATTGACTATGCAAAGGCATTCAACTGTGTGGATCATAACAAGTTATGGATAGCATTGTGAAGAATGGGAATTCCAGAACACTTAATTGTGCTCATGAAGAACCTTTACATAGATCAAGAGGCAGTTGTTCGGATAGAACAAGGGGATACTGATTGGTTTAAAGTCAGGAAAGGTGTGCGCCAGGGTTGTATTCTTTCACCATACCTATTTAATCTGTATGCTGAGCAAATAATCCGAGAAGCTGGACTATATGAAGAAGAACGGGGCATCAGGATTGGAGGGAGACTCATTAACAACCTGTGTTATGCAGATGACACAACCTTCCTTGCTGAAAGTGAAGAGGACTTGAAGCACTGATGAAGATCAAAGACCACAGCCTTCAGTATGGAGTGCACCTCATCTTAAAGAAAACAAAAATCCTCACAACTGGACCGATGAGCAACATCATGATAAATGGAGAAAAGATTGAAGTTGTCAAGGATTTCATTTTACTTGGATCCACAATCAACAGCCATGGAAGCAGCAGTCAAGAAATCAAAAGATGCATTGCATTGGGCAAATCTGCTGCAAAGGACCTCTTCAAAGTGTTGAAGAGCAAAGATGTCACCCTGAAGACTAAGATGCGCCTGACCCAAGCCATGGTATTTTCAAATCGCATGATATGCATGTGAAAGCTGGACAATGAATAAGGAAGACCGAAGAAGAATTGAGGCCTTTGAATTGTGGTGTTGGCAAAGAATATTGAATATACCATGGACTGCCAAAAGAGGGAGCAAATCTGTCTTGGAAGAAGTGCAACCAGAATGCTCCTTAGAAGCAAGGATGGTGAGACTGCATCTTACATACTTTGGACATGCTGTCAGGAGTGATCAGTCTCTGGGGAAGGACATCATGCTTGACAAAGTACAGGGTCAGTGGAAAAGAGGAAGACCCTCGGTGAGGTGGAGTGACACAGTAGCTGCAACAATGGGCTCAAGCATAGCAACGATTGTAAGGATGGTGCAGGACCGGGCAGTGTTTTGTTGTGTTGTGCATAGGGTCGCTATGAGTCGGAATCGACTCGATGGCAGCGGGTTTTTTTGGGAATGGTATATGAAGGAGCCTTGGGGGTGCAGTAGTTAAAGCAATCGACTGCTAACCAAAAGGCTGGCAGTTCAAAACCATCAGCGACTCCTTCAGTAGAAAGATGTGGCAGCCTGCTTCTGTAGAGATTTACAGCCATGGAAACTCTGGGGTCACTATGAGTCAGAATCAACTTCATGTCAGTGCGTTTGGTTTGGAATCGTATATGATGTTGAGCATCTTTTCATGTGCTTACCTGCCGTCCGTGTATCTTCTTTGAAGCAGTGCCTATTGATCGAGATCTCTTGCCCACTTTTTAATTGCATTGTTTTTCTTATTGTTAAGTTTTAAGTGTTCTTTGTATATTTTTGATGCAAGTCCTCCATCAGATGTTTTCCAAGTATTTCTTCGCTGACTGTGTTTTGTCTTTGAATTATTTTAACAGCAGCTTTCGCAGAGCAGACATTTTTAATTTTAATAAAGTCCAATTTACCAGTTTTTTTCTTTTTATGGATCATCCTTTTGGTGTATTATCTAAAAGCTCATTGCCAAACCCAATATCACCTATGAAAGTTGTATGGTCAGGGTATAGATTCATTTTTTTTGCATGTGATTGTCCAGTTGGTGCAGCACCATTTGTAGAAAATTGTCTTCTCTCTATTGAATTGCCTTTGTTCCTTTGTCAAAGATCAGTCAACTATACTCATATGGGTCTATTTCTGAGCCTCTCTGCTCTGTTCCATTTATTTCTTTGTCTGTTATTTCCCCAGTACCACGCTGTTTTGATTACAAGTAGATCCTGATGACTTATTCAAGTTACGACAAACTGCACTTATGGCTTTATCTGTATGTACATCTTATCATTAGTACTATGTACTACCTATAGTGCTGCAGTGTGTAATTTGCCGATGTTATCATTCTTAGATATTGACTTACAGATGTTCAAAGATCAGATTTATAACGAAAAGGCAATAATAATGAAAACAAAAAAATGAGGTATTCAACTTAAGTCAGAACTGACTTAGAGCGGAGTCGTCGGAATGAAATCCTGTTGTAAGTCAAGGACTACCTGTGCTGTAGCTTTGTAATAAGTCCTGAAGTTGGGTAGTGTCAATCTTTTGACTTTGTTCTTCTTTAATATTTAGTGTTGGCTTTGTTGAGTCTTTTGCCTTTCTATATAAATTTTAGAATCAGTTTGTCGATATCCGTAAACTTGCTGGGATTTTGATTGGGATACAGTTGCATCTATAGATCAATCTGGGAAGAACTTACGTCTTAACTATACTGACTGAGCCTTCTTATTCATGAGCAGGGAATACCTTTTTTCTATGAGCAGAGAATACCTTTTTTCTATCGTTAGATTATCTTTGATTTTTTTTTTTAATCCAAATTTTGTAGTTTTCAATTTCAAATTCCAATTGTTTATTGCTGGCATATAGGAAGGCAGCTGACTTTTGTATATTAACCTTGTGTTCTGCATCTTGGGATAATCATTTATTAGTTATAGGAGTTTTTTTGTTGATTCTTGTGATTTTCTATGTAGACAGTCATGTCATCTGAAAACAGTTTTATTTCTTCCTTCTCAGTCTGTATACCTTTTATTTCCTATTCTTGTCTATTACATTAGCTAGGACTTCTAATATGATATCGAATAGGAATGGTGAAATGGGACAGCCTTACTTTGTTCTCAGTTTTAGGGGGAAAGTATATAGTTTATCACCATTAAATATGATATTAACTTTTTTGTAGATGTTCTTTTTCAAGCTGAGGAAGCTCCCCTCTGTTCCTAGTTTGCTGAGAGTTTTTATTGTGAATGAGTGTTAGATTTTATCAAAAGAATACTTTTTAGGCTATAGTGATCAGAAATGGATGAAAGGAAGTATAGAGAATACATTCATGACGTAGAGGTATGGGGAGCAATCTGTTAAAGTTGAAAAGAAATGTAAATGAGACTCCCAGCGTATGTCATTTGCATTTGACCAGATTGTCCTCAGCTCTTAGATCTTTGTATTTAGACACAGACTTTCCTTCCAGTATTTCCTTTGCATAACAAGGAGATTGAAGAGGAAAGAACATTTACAAAAGAATTTTCAGACAACTAAAGCAAAAGGAAAACCAAAAGTGGCACAGTTCTTCATTTTCAACAGATTAATTGGAATAGAGTTCAGATCACGAGGTTAATTAGTAACTGTAATAGTAACGATCACCATTATCATCATCGTTGTCATTATCATCATAGTAATAAAAAAAACCCAGTGCCCATAGTAATACTAAACAAAAAAAAAAAACCAAACCCTTTGCCGTCAAGTCAATTCCGACTCCTAGCAACCCTGTAGAACAGAGTAGAACGTGTTTCCAAGGAGTGGCTGGTGGATTCGGACTGCTGACCTTTTGGTTAACAGCCATAGCACTTAATGACTGTGCCACCAGGGCTCCATAGTAATACTAGCTAAAGTCAGTTCTCTTTTTTAAAAAAAGCCCATATTTGATGTCGTTTTCCTTGGTACTCACACCTGTGGGAAGGTTTTGCATCCCCACATTATTGAACTCCGGCCATATGATTTTCTTTAGCCGTTGGGATGTGAGCATAAGTGTTAGGTGTTGTTTCCCGCAGAAGCTTCAAGGTTTGTTGTATTCTCTTTCTCCTGTCTTTTTGATATGTAAAGGTGGAGCCTGAATCTCTGCATAACTACAATAAGCAGATTTCCATTGCCAGCCTGTGATGGATATGTAGAGTAAGGGAGAAATAAATTTTGTTGTTTAAAACTACTGAGATTTTTTTTGTTTGTTACTGCAACGTGGCTTTTTTTTTTGTTTGTTTTGTTTTGTTTTGTTTTTATGACTGGTAAATCAACTCAATGGCAATGGGTTAAATGAGCTAATATTTATTAAACGTTTAAGATGAGGGAGAAATAGACTTTGTCCTTTTTAGCCATTGAGACCTTTGGGTTGTTTATTTTTGTACCACAGTCTAACTTATCCTGACTGATTGATGTTGTTGTTTCTGTCAAGTCAGTTCCAACTCACTGCGATCCTATGTGTGCGGAGTAGAACTGCTTCATAACGTTTTCAAGATTGTGACGTTTTGGAAGCAGATCGTCTTCCACAGATCCTCTGAGTGGGTCCAAACTGCCAGTCCTTCAGCTAGTAGTCAAGTGCTTAACCATTCCTGCCACCCAAAGTCTCTAACTGATAGACTAACAAATATTTTCTGAAATGCTTACTATGTGCTAGACTCTGTGATCAGCATTTTACATGAATTATCACACATATTCTTCCCAAGAGCCATTTGAGGTATTCAATAACTAGTAGAGCCTATATAGTAAAAAATTCCTTCAGTAAAATAGACTGTCCATTTGTGAAGTTTGACAATTATAGATAAGAGAAAAATAGTCAGAAAATAAAGGCAAAGCAGAGTCAAGTAAAGGTTTGAAACTCTGACCTGTGTAATTGCTTAAGCTATTTCAAATAATCTCTGGTTAGATTTTTTTTTTTTTAATCAACATATTCTGGGTGATAGCACAGTATGTGGTTGACAGTTTTATCACCATTTTTGCTTTATGTCAAAGAAATGTGGTTGTGTCTGGGAAGTCCTTATTATACCCTTTCATTTATGAGGTAAAACCTTACTCAGGGAGATGTGCCGTTGACATTCTTGTGCCCTACTTTTTTGTGCTGATGAGACAGACACCTCTGCCATATGCTCTATAACTCCTCAGTCAAGAGAGCAAGTGACGGTGTTAGGAGAGTAGTCTGGTCAGAAACATAGTTCTCCTTGTGACAATAATTTGAAGCAAAATGTGTGAAAGAAAAGGTGATTTTAACAGAGGGAAAAGATTTAATTTATTCAACATAAATCTTTACTGGAAGTCATGGCTTAAAAAGTTAAAAATAAAGATTTTTTTTCCAGAATTTCCCCGTTAGGTTGTTAGAAATTTTACTTAGAAAATTCTTCCAGTATGGAAGTTACCGTGTTTCAGAAGCATCATTTAGTTAATCGTATCCCACTGTACAGCACAGCTAGTCTCCAGCTTACAGGGTGCCGTTCTTAGGACTCCATCATAAGCTGGTTCTTCTGTTTTTTAGTTTCCATTATTCTTTTTTTAGCTTTCATTATTATTGCCTTTTATTATCAATATCTTTATAAATTAGAACTTTGTCTTGGGGGGTTGGAAACATTACATATAAACTTACAAATATATTTTAATTCCTACATAAAAAAATACACAAATCATAAAAATTTACTCTGATGATGAGGCAGAATTGGATGATGTTGGCATTTCTCAGTTGCAGTTAATAACTCCGTTTTGGAAACCTATGGGTCATCTGGATTATCCTTGTGAATGAGGGTGGTGTTTCTAGTCAGAAAATTAGTAAGAGTTGTCTCTGTGGTCCTTTTCTCTCTTTTTTTTTTTTTTTCCGTGTGTTTTGCAATAACATCTCATTGCTTTGTGAATCTGCCTATCAACTTTAGCAAAGCGGTCACCATTTTGTTCAGTGTTTTCAAGCAACTGAAGTCCCTGGCTTAGCTTAGAAAAGTGAATCTATACAGCAGTATTTTGAACATCTGAGAATGATAACATCAGCAAATTATGCACTGCAGCATTGTATGTAATACATATTACTAACGATAAGATATACCAAAAAAAATGGACGTTCGTAAGTGTGGTTCGTTGTAACTCGAATACATAAGTCAGGGACTACCTGTAAATAGTGATCTAAAAGTGTTACTATATCCTAAAATATTAAGATACTTACATATTTGATTTAAAATGGAAAAATTGTCTTGGTTTCTAAGTTTATCAATAAATAATATTTATATTTTTAAATATAATTGAGAGGTTGTAACTTCACATTCAGAGGCACTGGAAGACCTTAACACTTCTTTAAACATGAGCAGTAAGAGTATTTGTTTGATCAGCGTTAAATTTAATGAAAGTCAACAGGAAAAAAAAAGACTACATTTGGGCCTCCATCAAATTTGTTTAATTGATTTGAGAACAGTAATAAATTTGGTAGTTTGCAGGAACCAGATATCTAACTAAAAAGGAAAAGTTAGATACTGTTTATGCAGGAATAGTGGCTGCTAACCAAGGAAGAAGAGATGAAAGGGAAAGTAGATGAATTCCTTCTCCCCATGGCTCAGGTCATTAATTGGGCCTGTAGATTAGTTGGTTAGTCTATTAATTTTAATGGTCAACAAATGGGCTTCAGGAGGACTTTTAATTCCCTGAAACACTAACCATGTTATGTGTCTTTGAAAAGATGTGTTTTTGTGACAAAAAGAGCTTGTGGTATTCATCGATTTCTCCAAAGACTCTGTGACCCATTAAAAGTTAAGAACCTCTTTTCTAGCATTATTTTTTCTAAGTGTGCTTATATTTGGCTGCCACTAGGTGGCATTTCTAATACACCCAATAAAACCCACTTATACAGACTATATTTGCCGATTCTGCTCTGGATAAGAAGGAGCCGTGGTGGCGTAGTGGTTAAGCGCTCGTCTGCTAAGCTAAAGGTCATCAGTTCAAATCCACCAGCTGCTCTGCAAGAGAACGATGTGGTAGTCTGCTTCTGTAAAGATTACAGCCTTGGAAACCCTATGGGGCAGTTCTACTCTGTCCTATAGGAAAGCTTTGAGTTGGTTGGTTGGTATTCTGGATAAATATGTGTGTGTAGAGTAATTTCTCTGCAAAACCAAGCTATCAAACGGCCCTTCTTAGCTTGGAGGCATAATGTAGTAACTTCATCAGTATTTATGCCCATTTAAGACAAGTTTTTTTTTTTTTAAGACAAGTTAATGCATGTAAGTGAAAATGATAACTTCTTAATAGTTTCCCACATTCATTAATAAGTTCAGCAGTCATCAGTCAACCTTTTTTTTTTTTTCCATTGTGACATACATTCACATGCAGGATGTAATCCCCATGGCGTGCCCGGTGTTGGTATGATGCCAAACTTACTGTCTTTAATTCCATCCTTTTCTTTACTATTTAAGAATATGCGAGTGATTGAAAGTGATTTTGCTATGGGATTAAAATCTTTAATACTTTGATGGGCAGGATTAGAGCATGTTCAAAGCGTTTGGATTCCTGATCCACTTGTACTAGCTTTGTGATATTTGGGAGAATTTTTAACTTTTAAACCTCAGTTTCTTTAACTGTGAACAGAGATGATGATAACAGTACCTATCTTATGGGGCTGTTTTGAGGATTAAATGCAATAAATCATGTACAGTTTTCAGCACAGTGCAAAGTACATATAAGGTGCTCAATAAATGATAACAGTGCCAATTACTATCGAGTTGACCCTGCCTGACTCATGGTGACCTCGTATATGGCAGAGTAGAACTGTGCTCCATAGAGTTTTCAGTGGCTGATTTTTCAGAAATAGATCACCAGGCCTTTCTTCTGTAGTGCCCCTGAGTGAACCCAAACCTCCAACCTTTTGGTTAACAGCTAAACACATTAAGCATCTGTACCACCTAGGGACTGCCAGTAAATGATAGCTGCTATTATCATTATCACTATGATTTATTTTTTTAAGCAAATCATTTTTAAATTTACATACTTTAGCTATTATTCATAACAAATTATAAGCAGCATTCTTTACAATTGACTTTAAAATAGGCTATGCCATAGCACCACTGATCATTATTCCATTTCCAGTGATGATAGACTAAGCAACTTAGATCATCTCTACTATGAAAATATTTTTAAAAGCTTGGTAATGTTTGAAAGTGTCTGTTTAAAGGCATCACAGAGTTAAAAGAGAGCAAAAAGTTATAAGGCCGAAATTGAGGAGAAAGAGGAAATTTAGAAAGTTGAGACTGGCCCAGGATGGGCCCTGATAACTTGCAGGCTTTGGGTTGGGACCCTAAAGGGCCACACTTTAAAGGTAAGGATGAACTAGATATAAATCAGCACTCACAGGGACTGAAGCCCAGGTTCAAATCATCTTACTCTCTGCTTAGAATTGCTAGTGCCCTAGCCACCTGCTAGAAACAAACTTTTCTCTGGAGGAAACTCAAATCATCATAGGCTTCAAGTCATCGTTATATTTTTTTATATGCAAAGTTCAGTAGTCAATCAGAAGTAATCATATGTATAAAGAGAGGATAATTTGCTTAAAATCAAAGACAGACCACATAATGCAATTACTAGGTATGTACTTTAATCCAAAGTTTATGTGTTCAAGGAGATAAACAAGTTTGAGAATTTTAACAGAGAACTAGAAGCTGTTTTAAAAAAAAGAACCAAGTGAAGGCAAGAATATCCCCTAGTGGGCATGAGAGGCCATCCAAGGCACAACAGGTGGTCTCTCTTTGCCGGGAAAAACAGGAGAGTCAGGAATAGGAGGTGCGCATGGAATGTGTGGCTAATTGCCTCCATGCACAACTACCTCCTTTGCCATGAGACCAGAAGAACTGGATGGTGCCCAGCAACCATTACTGAACATTTTGATCAAAATTTCTATAGAAGCCTGATCAAAAGAAGGAAAATGCAGAAGAGAATTTCAAATTCTCATGGAATCCAGACTTCCTGAAGCCATGAAGGTTGAATGAACCCCTGAAACTATTGCCCTGAGATAACCTTTAAACCTTAAAGCAGAAATATCCCCTGAAGCTTCTTAAAACCAAACATAATGCCTTGAGCATTATGCTATATAAATCGGATTGATAACAGCAACTCAAAAGATTAGGTAGGAACCTTGCGGGGCAGTGAATTTGTATTAGTGGAGGAGGAACAACTCAGAAAAGGAGGATGAGAATGGTTACACAACTTGAAGAATGTAATTAGTGTCATTAAATGACACATGTAAAAACTGTTGAACTGGTGTATGTTTTGCTGTATATATTCTCAACAACAACAAAATAAAACTATATTTTTAAAAAAGGGCCAAATGGAAGTTCTAAAATTAAAGAAGCATAATAACTGAAATTAAGAACTCAATGAATCGGTTTTCAGTAGATAAGGCACATCTAAGAGAGAACTTACAAACTACAAAATAGATCAGAGAATAACATCCAGAACAAAAAAAGGAGAGATGCGGGGGAAAAAAGACATTTTCTTCAAAGGGACCACATTAAGACTGATTGCTTCCTGTCACTGGTTTTGTTAAGAAGTCAGCTAACATTGGGATGGTATCTTTAAAGTGCTAAAAGAAAACTGTCAACGGAAAATAAATATAACAGAGGGTTTAGAATGTTTCAAGAATATAGTGCAAAATATATTTTCAGAAAAGCAAAACCAGTTTGTCCCTAGCAGAAATGCTCTAAAGGCATTTTTTGGACAGAATAAACATGGTTCTAGATGGAAGCCCAGAATTGCAGGAAGGAAGGAAGAGTAAGAAAAGGGTAAATTTATGGGTTAACTTAATTAAGATTCACATTATAAAACAGTAATGATAATGTTTTGGTAGATTTAAAATATATGTAGAACTAAAATGCATCATCTACAAATCAGGTGCAGAGTAAATAGAATTTACTGGTCTACAGTCCTTGCATTGTTCATGATTAGGTAGAATAACTAATTCATATAAGACTTCAATAATCAAGAATTTATATTGTAACCTTTAACGTAAACACTAAAAGAACACGTAATTACCATGCTAATGAAGGGAGGTGAAAATGGAGTAATTTTTAAAAACCAGTCCAAAAGAAAGCAAGAAAGGAGACAGACGTGAACATAGAACAGGCAGGACAAGAAAGCATGTGGTGGTAAATATCCAAATGTATCAATAATTACTTATATTATCAACATTTACTTAAAAGTAGAAGACTGAACGTATTTTATAGACAACTTGTCTCTCTCCAGGGTCGCTATGAGTTGACCTATAAATCAGTAATTTTATTGACTATGCAAAGGCATTCTACTATGTGGATCGTAACAAATTGTGGATAACATTGCAAAGAATGGGAATTCTAGAACACTTATTTGTGCTCATGAGGAACCTGTACATAGTTGAAGAGGCAGTTGTTTGGACAGAACAAGGGGATACTGTGAGGTTTAAAGTCAGGAAGGGTGTGTGTCAGGTTTGTATTCTTTCACCATACCTGTTCAATCTGTATGCTGAACAAATAATCCAAGAAGCTGAACTATATGAAGAAGAACAGGGCATCAGGATTGGTGGAAAACTCATTAACAACCTGCGTTATACAGATGACACAGCCTTGCTTGCTAAAGTGAAGAGAGGACTTGAAGCACTTACTGATGAAGATCAAAGACCACAGCCTTCAGTATGGATTACACCTCAACATAAAGAAAACAAAAATCCTCACAACTGTTCCAATAAGCAACAACATGATAAATGGAGAAAAGATTGAAGTTGTCAAGGATTTCATTTTACTTGGATCCATAATCAACACCCAGGAAAGCATCAGTCAAGAAATCAAAAGACACATTGTGTGGGGCAAATCTGCTGCAAAAGACCTCTTTAAAGTGTCGAAAAGCGAAGATGTCACCTTGAAGACAGGTGCGCCTGACCCAAGCCGTGGTATTTTCAGTTGCATCATATGCATGTGAAAGCTGGACAACAAATAAGGAAGACAGAAGAATTGACATCTTTGAATTGTGGTGATGGCGAAGAGTATTGAATATACCATGGACTGTTAAAAGAGCAAACAAATCTGTCTTGGAAGAAGTACAACCAGAATGCTCCTTAGAAGCAAGAATAACGAGACTACGTCTTACATACTTTGGGCATGTTGTCAGGAGGGATCAGTCCCTGGAGAAGGACGTCATGCTTGGTAAAGTACAGGGTCAATGAAAAAGAGGAAGACCCTCAACAAGGTGGATTGACTGAGTGGCTCCAACAATGAGCTCAAGCATAACAGTGATTGTGGGCATGGTTCAGGACCAGGCAGTGCTTCATTCTGTTGTACATAATGTCGCTATGAGTTGGAACCAACTCCACGGCACCCAGCAACAATGTTGTACATAATTTCGCTATGAGTTGGAACCAACTCAACAGAACCCAACAACAACATATCGGTAATTAAATGTAAATGGAATAAATATTCCAGTTGTCCAAATAGACGTAAAAATTTTTTTCAACTGTTTGCGATATACAAGATAAAAAATCTGTTGCTGTCGATTCTGTTCCAACTCATAGCAAACCTGTAGGTCAATAGAAACTGCCCCATAGTGTTTGCAAGGCTGTAACGTTTACGGGAGTAGGCTGCCACATATTTCTCCCACGGAGCAGCTAGTGGGTTTAAACCACTGACTGAAAGTGTCACCAGGGCTCCTCATGTACAAAATATAAAGACACAGAAAGATTGAGACTAAAAATACAGAAAAAGATATGCCATACAAATTTCAACCAAGAAGAAGCTGCTGTAACTTTCTCAGGCAGAGCATGAAGCAAGAGGTGTTAATAGAGAGTCCATTCTTAACGATAAGGTTTATCTTCTATAGGTAAATCAAATGCTAAAAAAAAAACTTCTGTGAGCTGACGTGTTTTCTAAGATAATACCTTGTAATCTATTGAGAGATTTAATCTTAGCAGGCATGCAGCAGCCTTTCTTTCAGAATATCTACGTGAATGATTCAGGAATGCTTATTTACTCTTTAGCCTAGAGGAAATTATGTACAGAGTAAAAACAATAAGTTAATGTTCTCACAAAGAGAATATAGCTGCTGTTCACATCTTTGTGCAGCGTGTGTCACTGAATCTCAATTTTTACCTTAATAACAACCTAGGCTAGGGCTGGAGAACTCAGAGTTCAGCAAATTTTTTTTGTAAAGGGCTAGAGGGTTTGCAGGCCATACAGTCTCTGTTGCAACCAATCAACTTTGTAACTTGAAAGCAACCACAGATAGTATGTAAATGAATGGATATGACTGTGTTACAATAAAACTTCATTACAGAAACAAGCAGGTAGCAGACTGAATTTGGTCTGCAAGTTAAAATTTGCCAACCCCAGTCCAACTCATCAAATAATAATATGTCAGAAAAGTCATTTTGAGCTTGGGAGCCTTAATTAACTAACTGCCTTCTAAGTATTTAACATGATACTTTGTGCTTTTGATTCATCCATTCGCCAAATAAGGATTCACGTCTCTCTTCCTGTCAAGAAATACTAGGCTTAATATAAAGAGAGTGTTGTTTGTACATGTGCTTGAGTTGTATAGGAAACCATCAATGGAAAAGAAACTTTTCATGAAGAGAAAGGCAGAAGAATTTCTTCTAATGACAGCAAGATTTGGTTCTAATTTCATATTTTAACTGTTTATATATGCAGTTATGCTTAAATACCTGTTTTTACAACACTGCAACCATTTTGGGAAATAAACTATGGATTAAGCTTAGATATTAAAATCAAATGAGAGAAGTGATGAAGTTATTTCAGTATAATTATTCCCCATTACTAGAAAAATAAGATTCCTAATTCTGTGAACAACCAGGTTAACAAAAATGGAAACTTTGGTACTTGATGAGAAATTCATCTCATTGTTTATATGCATGATGTGAACATTACGATTCATCAAGTTACAAGACATAAAGATGATTAAAGAGCCACTTGTAAGCTTTATGTGCCATTAATTTATAAACTCTGCTCTCTTTAACAGTGATGAAGAAAATGAGTCCATCGGCTCATATTATGTGATAATGGTACAACTTTGACACTAGGTGGAGTAGTTTCCTGGAGAAAGGCATAACAAAGCCCAGTATCTCTTTAAAGTAAACCCAGCTTCTAGACAAAGAACTTCAAAGAGAGGAGAAACTCCTAACAACTTTTTATAATTTAAAAAAAAAAAAAATTTTTTTAAAGGCTCCCAAATATTTACCTATAAGTAGGAGACTGACTGTATTTTATAGACAACTTTTCTCTCTATAGGGCTGCTATGAGTCGAAATCAGCTCGATGGCAGCAGGCTTCCTCTTTGGCATATATCTTACCCACTGGATTTCCTCACAGTGGGGAATCAAAAGATGAAAGATTTTCATGTTCTAAGCATTAGAGTTGCCCTGCCTAGAAGCAGTTAGGAAATAGAAAAGATTTGGAACTATTGAATTACCTTGTGGAAGAAAATAGATTTTATTAGAAGCGGTAACATCAAGGTGTTATCATCTGTGTATTTACGAGTCATTTGTTTAACAAGACCATGTTAATAGAAAAAATACTTGGCTCTTTAACAGTTAAATGCAAAGAAAGTTTGTGAGATACTTGCATCTATGTAAGACCCAGAGGCTTACGTGCGCTTAAAAGTTGGAATTATTTCATCATTAAAATATGTGGTAAAAATTGTATTTTTTAAGATCTGATGTCTTGATTGCCATCTAATTATAAAACAGCTCTTTATATATCACCCTGTTTCCTTTAATGAACAAATATACAGCATTACATGCTGTTATAAAGCTGTGTTTCCCTTTGGTTCTGATACTTTTTTGACCCTTGGCTATTTATTACCCAAAGTAAATGGTATTCGTAAAACTGGATGAATGTGTATTGAAATGACGTAGTTTCAGTGAGAAATAGTGTAATTGTTAATACTATGAGGTACAATAATTCTTTAAAAAAAAAAAAACGTTAACTTCATTATCATTTCTGCCTGACTTCTGATTATTGTTTCATTGCTCACCTCCCTGTCCCTCTGTAAGACAAAAGAAAGAAAGAAACGCCAAAAGTAAGGTTTTGGTGTTACTTGATAGTGTTCTGTATAGGTATAATGACTGCGGCTATGAGCATGCAGTGACTCAGGGTTCTTGCGGGAACATCTGCAGGCCCATCTTAGAAAAGATCTGTTTGCTTTTTGTTTGATGAGAGCATGATCAGCTCTTCTCCCTGTCTTTCCCCAAAGAATGAGTCATGTATTAACTCTTACAAGCATCACCACATCGAAAGATGAAACCAAGCTCTCCAAGGACATATGGCTGGGTTTTAGCCAAGCAAGGTATATGCATAGACTGGATAATTTGTTGCCCTTAAGTCACTAATTATTAATATGTGATTAAATGAAAGTTAAGGAAGTTCTTTTTTTTTAGGAGATTCAGTTTAGCTTCAATCTGTTCTGTTGGGCATAGTTTTTAAACATTTACACTAACTTTTTTTTTTTTAATAACTCTCTCTCTTCATAAATATGTGGTCCATTTCTCCCAGAAACTTAAGTCAACCTTATGATCAAAAGTTACTTACGTTCAGAGAAGAAAGGTGAAACACACCTTTACTTATGGGCAAGTTCAGTATGATAAAAATTATTTCAAAGACAGTACCTTATAACTTGGAACATGAACTAATAATTAGAGCTCCTGTTTCTTTTGTTTTTGTTAGAATTGTATACTTAAAATACTTTTAATGTATAATCTCATGTTCGTGCCCTGTGACCTAGGTAAGGCAGGCATTATGATTAGGCTTTTCGTCAAATGAAATAGAAGTTAAATCTGATTACACCTAATAAGTTACTGACAGATTCAGAAAACTAAAACCCACATTTATGCCTAGGTTACTGCTTTTTGACATACAATACTGTATCTTAGAGAGATGGACCAGGGGCTTAATTTGTGAACTTGGGGCCTTATTTACAAAGATATAAACACTAGTGAAACTTTTCAGTGCCCATGATATCAACAACTTCTACACTCTAGCCTTCTAGAATTATTTGCTGCATATTGTAATCTTAACATAAGTTGTTTCTCCACTCTGAAGAGAAAAGCAATGATGAAGAGAATTCCTCTGTTTGCAAAAGGGTTTCTAAAGTCCCCTAAAAGTTAGACTAAAAGACAACAAAGGTTTTGCAAGTCATACAGGCAACCATTTGTCATCTTCTTTCACTTGTTTATCACGCAGATATTCCTAATGAATCACATTCCAGACTAACCACTGACTCCTTTTGTTCCTTAGTGAAGGAGTATGGCAAACAAATGGTTTCCCAGTGAATCAGCACAGGATTCTTGATTTTATTACCTTTGCCCTAGACTTTCCAGACAAAACTAATTGGAAATTTTGCCTTTGGGATCTCACTTGACTTCTGTGTATAGATGACGGATTAGGCTATGAATTGACATTACAGATGTTGTGCAAACAACTCCAGTCTTTAGGAATGTTTTATCAGTTCCGAGGGAGCCTTCTAAAGTGGAAGAATGTCTGTCTCTGTCGGCTCCTCTTCCTTACAAGCACACGTACACACACTACACATACTTCTTAATGTGATATCATACTTTTCATCTTGTTTGATAAAGATGCTTGGCTAACTTGGGTTCATAATTAACTAATATGACCATTTTGAGTTTTTAGTTTTTAAAAGATATCCCTGGAAGAAAAAAAAAGGGGGACCCTAAAATAAATCCAGTAGGATCCCATCCTTTCTCCAGTCTCATGGATTAGTGATTAAGAACTCAGGCTACTATCCAAAAGTCCAGCAGTTCAAATCCACCAGCCGCTCCTTGGGAACCAACCCTGTGGGGCGGTTCTGCTCTGTCCTGTAGGGTCACTATGAGTTGGAATTGCCTCAACAGCAGTGGGCTGGTTTTGGTTGGTGTGATGAAACGCAGACATGAGTTTAACCTTTTCAGTCGCTTGCACGCTACAGAGTACGTGGAGAAGATGTAATCGTGGTAAATCATCAGCTGCTCCACAGTCAACCCAAAGGACTTGAGAAGCTCAAAATCCAGGAAATGATTTGGTTGTTTAAGATGAAGCAACTCACATACTAGTTTATCATTTCACTAATAACTTTTTTCAGTGATTAAAGTATGAATATACCACCCCCTCACTACAAAAGCCCTAATTTGTGTTATGGCACCAGGACTCTGGGCTTACATAGCTGCTGTATTATTATCAGGACACTGATGAACACTTCACTTCACTACCAGATTAGAATATTTTTCTTTGGTATAATTTCAAGAATGATAGATTTACCTGTTTAGGACAATTTTTTTTTTTTTTTAATTTCTCTTAATTAGACAGAGCTTGAAGCTTATATACTGAAGCTGGAGTAAAAATCAATCCCAAAGAACCGTCTTAGTTAATTTTTCTCAATCAATAAAACTTTTCCTTTTCTACACCACTTATGAAAGAATATAAATTGTAGAAATGTAAAATTTTTAACTAACTGAAGAGAGTTTAAAAACTTACAGCCTCTTTTCCACAAATACCTACATCTGCTCTTATTAGAAATCCTACCCCATGATCTAACTATGGTTTTGCTCTCACCCAGACATATTCTTGCTTGGCCAAATACTATATCTTTTATCCTGCACAAGGCAAAATTATTCCATTTTCAAAACTTTGGAAAATATAATGTAATACAGCTCATGAGACTAGATATATGGGGCTTTGAACCGAAGCAAAACCAGATGCCTGCCTATGTCACAAATAGCTGAAGTAACTTATTGAGATGACTTTACTTAGAATACTGTAATGAATTACAAAAAGGAAGAGGGGAGGAGGGCCTAGATCCTGTCATTTTGTTGGAAGCAAATTTCATCACAAGCGTATTATAAAACTTATCATTTAAGAGAACTTTATTGTCAGTAATAAGGAACCTTCAAGGGCTCTGTGTTTAGTTAGTGAGTACCTGTGACCTGGTAGCTAACTAGGGAATTTATAGAGCTTCCTGTGCCAGGGAAGAACAATTCATGCTATATCCAACTATTTGGCTTTCTTTGGTTACCCTCACATAAACCAAAGGTCACTGTCCTGAACTGGGGATACTATCCTTTGAAGACCTTCGTTTGCCGCTTTTACTTAGGAAGTCCTCTCTTTATTGATCTTCACCTAGCAACATTGGACATCCTTTTAAATGTATTTATTTTATTTACTTAATTATTAAATATTAAATGGTAATTAAAATTAATTATTAATTTTATATATAGCATATGGTCTGTCTTAGTGAATGTTTCATATGTACTTGAAAAGAATGTGTTCACTTGACTCTTGTTGGGTGGAATATTCAGTATTGTTCAGGTCTTACATGTCTGAACTGATTTTTCAGTCTTTTTTTTCTTGTTCTATCAACTGAGAGAGTTGTTGAAATTTCCAACTATAATTGTGGATTTATTTCTCCTTTCAGTTCTGTCAGTTTTTGCTTTATGTATTTTGAAGCTCTGTTACTAGATGTATACACATTTAGAATTATTCTGTCTTCCTGAGAATAAGCCCTTTCATCATTATAAAATGTCCCTATTCATCTCTGATAATATTCTCTGTCCTGATGTCTATGTTGTCTGTTATTACTTATAACCACTGTATCTTTTTTGTGATTATTTAAAGTGGGTAACTTACAGACAGCACATCCCAAGGTCTTGCTTTTTATCCAGTCTGACAATCTCTGCCTTTTCATTTGTATGTGTGGGCTGCTTATATTTAATAACAGTTATCAGTATGGTTGGATTTGAGCCTACCATCAACCCTTTGTTCCATCTATTTTACTCCTTTCCTTCTTTTGGATTGAGTTTTTTTTTTTTTTTTTTACATTTATTTATTGGCTTACTGGTTATAGCTCTTTTTAACTTTTTTTTAACAGTTGCTCTGAATATATGCATCTTTAATTTATCATGGTCAGCTGTCAAATGATATATCACTTCATATACAATTTAAGAACCTTACAATAATATACTCCATTTCCCTTCTCTCATCCTTTGTTCTCGTACATTTTTCTTTTACATATGTTGTAAACTCAAATACTTTGATACAGTTTTTGCTTCAAACAACTAGTTATCTTTTAAAGAAATTTTAAAATAAGGAGAAAAGTCTTCCGTATTTCCAGTGCTGCTCTTTATGTAGACTCAAGTTTTCTCTGGCATCATTTTTTCTTTCACCTGACAACTTCCTTTAATATTTATTGTAGTGCGGGTCTGCTGGAGATATCAGTTAGCTTTTGTTTGTCTGAAAATGTTTTTATTTCACCTTTATTTTTGAAATATATTTTCCTTGCATATGGAATTATAAGTTACAGGTTTTCTTTCAGTAATTCCATTGTCTTTTGGTTTGCATTATTTGTGATGTTGCCTGTTTCTCTGTATATGTGTCATTTTTATCCCCCTAGTTGCTTTTAAGAGTTTCTCCCTACCACTGATTTTCAGCAGTTTGATTGTTTTATTTGTGTTTATCCTGATTGGAGTTTACTGAATTTCTTGAATCTGTAGGTTGATGTTTTTCATCAAATCTGGAAAACATTTGATCATAATTTCTCACAAGTATTTTTTCTGCCCCCTTATTCCTTTCCTTCCGGGGTCCCAATTACATGTATGTTAGATTGATTAATATTGTCCCAGAGGACACAGAGGTTCATTTCTCCCCCAGCCTTTTCTCTTTCTGTCCTTTAATTTGAACACTGCCTCATTTCTCTTGCACTCAGATCTCATCAAGATCACCATGCTCCCTTTGACTGTGTTCTCCCTCTCTGGACCAAGTACTGGAATGTCTCCAGTGTCTCCAGGGAAAAAGCCAGGGTCATCAAACGTTTCCTCATTTGTATCCCTTCTCTCAACAATCAAAAAGCTCTGTACTGCCTGCGGTACTTTGTTTGAAAAGAATTATCCATATAGTTTGTCCAGTTTACTAGTTGGTTACTATAGGAATGAAAATCTGGTAGTATTTACTTCATCATGATCCTTGGCAGAAAACTCTCAGCCAGGAAGGATCCCTAGTCCATGTGTATCTGTGTGTGCAGCAAGAGCTCAAACCTGCTGCTCAGAATATGTATTATTTCTTTTCCTGATTTAATCAAAGACCCTTTATGATTATTCTAGCCAATTAGCCTTTTGTGTTTATACTATAGCTGCCTCTACTCTCTTGTTCTTTCATTTAGTATGGTTAAACTGTGACTGTCTCATATTTGGTTCATCGTAGTAGGACTTGTATTTTTTCAGAAAATACGCTTAGGTAGTTTGAATGTGTGTAACTTTAAAATATTTTTTAATTAAAATTATTTTTTAGTTTTTTGTGTTTGGATTTTTTATGTAAACTTATATATTTATTTCACATGAGTTGGTTATGTTTAGGAACCATTAAGGTATAATGTTGAAAATAATTCCTGAAGTACTTTCTGTGAGTTACCGTAGCTTAAATTTCAAGGTACACGCTAAGCAGGCTCTAGATAATGAACAAAGGGCAGGAAGCTGAGTTATTAATGTTCATTTTGTCTAGGAACCACTCATCTGCCGCTAAGCCTGAGTAATCATGACCTAATGCGGTTGTGAAAAGTATCAGTTTAGTTGTGTGAATGAACAGACCTTTCTTTAGGGGAAAAAAATCTCAGATGAGGTTGTTTAAAACTTCCCTTTTAAGAATCACTTAAAAGTAAAACTACATAAATCTTTTATCTTGTTAGATAATGTGTTTAATCTCTTGGGGTATATATTTTATCTATATTTGTGGAATGGAAAAGTAGCCTCTCATTATTTTTAGCATCCAGGACAGTTTGATTTTTGACCACTTAGAGTTAATTTCTAAAGTTCTACTATAGGTCAGCTGTAGCCTGTGCCTACAGCCTACTGGGCAAACTCTTGAATTTTTTTTTTTTGAACTTACCGTTGGCACAGCATTTCTCTTTCATGTTTTCTAATAATAAGGGTAGAAGTTACAGTTATTTGTTTTCATTGCATCTGACGGCTGACATTGTATGTTAGAATGACTGAGAATGGTGAGAAATTTTTCACCAATTACTCAGTCATTCTAACACAAACTTTAAACTCAAATTTTTTTTTTGTAGGATTACAAAATAACCCTTTTTTTCCCAATTGTGAAATCTCTTTTATACATATAATATTCAAAGAAATATTTGCAGATTTCATGATTACTCATAACTTTTAAAAGCCTGAATAATCTTAAGCATTCTCTTTTAAATTTTGTATAAACTTTTAAAACTTAATGTTAACATTTGTGGATTTTCAAGAATTAAAACCCAAGAAAAAGAGGGACAAAGACTAAATATTCACAATGATTTTCTGGTCTAGAAGTAACCTGATTATTAATTGATTCAGTACTGAGTGTAGAACTTTATTATTATTTTTAATTTTAACATAAAATGTCTGTTGTATTTAGGGAGAAATCTAGTTTAGATGAAGAACATTTTTCTTTTTCATATTAACATGGAAAAAAGTTGGTTTCATATCACCTCGTATCTTGGTAGCAGTAGAAGTTCTGCAGTGTTGTATTTTCATCACTGCATCTTATGCAGTTTGTCTATGAACCACAAATTCCTTCAGGATGCAGTTTAAAAAGAATTTCTTAGATACAGAAACCACTCGTACTCAAGGATGAGCTCATTTCTGAAAAATCATTGGAAAAATCTTTAGTAGAAACCTCTGAAGTCAGAAACATTCACTTAATATGGTTAATAACAATCTAATTTTGGAAGTTTTTTATTTGTATGTATATAATCATATAATTTTATTTGTATGCATATATAATTTTATTCTACAAATACACAGTTTTGCTTCATAACAGCCTCTTGAGGGCTTACTATATGCTAGTAACTTTTTGAGGGCTCACTAATGCCAGGCAGTATTCTAAATGGAGTACTTTATGTGAATTGATGTATTTAATCCTCATAGCTACCCTAGAACATAGGTGCTGTAGGTCTTTTATTATTCTCATTTTGTAGACAAGGAAATTGAGACTCAGAAGGTAAGTGGCAGAGAACTTGAATCAGACCATCTGGCTCTAGAGACTGTCCTTTTAACCACCATGCCGTATATTTTGTCTAAAGCATGCTTTAAAGTGAATACTTATACTAGTGTATTTGTTCTTACAGCAACATGTTTAGAATGTCCAACTTTTAGACCTTGCACCTCCTGAGAACTTTGGAAATTGGCATTCGATTTTAAAGGCATATTTGATTACATTTGGAGTTGTAGCATTTTGGAGTTGGGAAAAAACCTAAAGACGAGTCTAATTCCTTCATCTTGCATCAGAGTAAACTGAGGACAAGAAAAATTAAGTGACTTGTCCAAGGTTGTTTATTTTCCTAGTTTTCTGACTCTAAATTTATTATTCTCCCAGTGGTTCCTAAACCTAGCTGCCTGTTGGAATCTTTGAAGGAGCTTGTTTTAAAAAATACAGTTTCCCAGCTCTACCTTTTGGATCAGTGTATGGTTTCGAGACCGACTAATTTATGTTTTTGACAAGCTTCCTAAGTGATTCTTATGCACATACATCCCCTTGGTATGTATGTGTTTTTGTGAACCACTGTGTTTAAAGCTTCATCACACATCTAAGTATTAATCCATTTTATTTATGATTATTATTAATTTGTAATGTTTCAAAATGAAGGTACAGTGCAGCACAGAAGTTTCCATTATTCACTAATCCTGGTTCCATAGTTTTATTTTTGCTTTAGGATCTCACTGGAAAAGTGAAAGAAGTGATTACTTTACCTAGTGATTTTAAGTAAGGAAAACAGAGTGGTATTTTTAAATTGTGCCTAAAGGAATAGGGGCACAGGAAGTTGCTTTGAAACATATAGTGATCAAGGTATCATTAAAATAACGTGTATATTTCTAATCAGTTTTCTTGAATTTGTTTCGTAGGGTCCACATATAGCTTCAGTTACGTTAGCTGCTTATGAATGTAATTCAGTTAATTTCCCTGAACCACCGTACCCTGATCAGATTATTTGTCCAGATGAAGAGAGCATTGAAGGAACTATTTCTTTGTGGAGCATCATCTCAAAAGTTAGGATTGAGGCCTGCATGTGGGTAAGTTGGGTATTTTCATATTTGTCTAAAACTTACCTCACCATCGTGATACTTTGTTATACTCTGAAGTGAAATCCAAACATATACCTAGTCAGTAAATATTGCCTACGTACATTATTCATGAAGTCATTAGCTACCTATTTCCAAGGCAAAAGATGCTTCTCATGAGTGGCATTTTAGAAGAAAGGCATGAAACTATGGGCACCACAGAAGCATGATACCAAGTACACAATAGTAGGGAAAAGGAGTATAGGTGGTGGAACTGTACAACTATGTAAAATTTATTCCAGTATTTATATACTTGATAAACAGTTAAAAACCCATTGCCGTCAAGTCAGTTCCTACTCAGAGCGGACCTCTAGGACAGAGTAGAACTGCCCCATAGGGTTTCCAAGGCTATAAATCATTACAGAAACAAACTGCCACATCTTTCTCCCACAGAGCGGCTGGTGGGTTTGAACTGCCAACCTTTCTGTTGGCAGCTGAGCACTTCACCACTGCACCGCCAGGGCTCCTTAATGAATACTGAGCAGTGGTTTATATATGTCACGCTCCTGGATTCAAATACTCTGTGTTTGTTCTTAGAGAACATTTCATTTTCTGAGTTGTTTGTCATAATACTGAATTCAGGTCAGATGTCTCTTAGTAAACTAAGCTTTACTGTAATGGAAGTATCAGGCTATATAGTTGTATGTGGTGATCTTATTTTTGGTTGTACCAATTGTCCTTTTTGTGTTTTGTTTAAGTTTATTTTGGGAAATTTTTTCTGGACAAAACATTCAGTGGCAGATGTACTTTAATCCACACAAAGCATTCTATTTATTGCTGTATGCCTAAATTCAGACAATCCATCATTGAGGAATAGTTCACTTGTCAAAGACTTCTTCTTACCATTTGAATTCTTTTTCAGTTCATCTTGTGTGTTCATTAAGTTATGTGTTTCCTGAAGCATTTTTTCCCCTTGCAGCTTCTTAGGGAATAAAGAGTGTGGGACAGATTGCATAAAAATCTTAACTAATTAAAATGAACATAAATACTATGCCCACAAAAGCGACAGAGATTTGAAACACATTAAAGTGTTAGCAATTTTGTTTTGAAAGAATTATAAGGGAAATGCCATACATTGAACTTGTTGAATATGAAAGACAGGAAAAATTGTCATGTTTCCTGTTGCTCTTTTATGAATACTGGAAACAAATTCATTGTACTAGTTGCATATGTTTTATAAATTTGACCACAGTAGTCCTTTGATGAAAAATTATTATTATAAATAGCAGAAGATACTTGAAACATACTAGAAAGGGACTATATAGACCTTGGTTTTCTATCTCTTTTGATATTAAACTTCTGTTCTTTCAAATTATTTACGTGGTTGGATTAACACTAATGCCAGCAAAGGAAAACTTCCAGCCCAGCTGGCAGTGATATCGCCCTCCTCCAAACTCCCATGGTGTGTATTGTCTGTATTGCTCATTTGGCCTGGCTCCATGCATGCCTTAAATTAACTTGGCTGGAGTAATGGCTTACTGCCCCAAATAAATTTTAAGCTCCTAAAAAATACAGACCATAACTTAAGTTTATTGCTTTCACAGCAATCAGAATAAGGCTTTGCACATAGTAGATGAATGTCAGTTAAGACCAGTTGATTGGTCAGATGTATGCTCTTCTTGCTTTCTTCTTTTGAACTATCTTTTCTCATGTAAAAAAGTGTAGCACAAACCAAGTTATGTTTAGGTTGTTCTCAACATTTACTGCCTTAACACATCTGAGGAATCTGACACCATTAGTAACAGTGACCTATTATAATTCTTCTCAGTGGGGGAGGAGTTATCAAATCTCCTGTCCATCATTTGAGATGCAGCTATAAAACAGCTTGTTAGGTACTGGTTCTTTTTGTTTCCTATTTTCCCCTCTTGATGCTTTCACTCTTTAATTAATTTGAGGTCAGCATCTTTATGCCATATCACCAAAAGAGTAAGTTTTTTGCTCTCTTGAACTTTCTGGTAAATTCTTACTCAGATACTATTAGTGGCATTACAATCTAGCCATTGATAATAGGCATGCTCAAGAGTGCTGAAGACTCTGGGCTTGAGCAGCGTATACATATAGGCCTACGTGAGCGTGACCACCAGATTCCTGTGCACCTGCAGGAACTCCTTCAGCACCTCCACCTTGAAGTTAATGAGCATGTCAAGCTCGTGTCTGCCCCTACAAAATAGTCCCTTACTGGTTCTTTGGCCATGGCACTGATTTGTTCTTTCGTAACTTATTTAATATAAACCAAAAAAACCAAACCCATTGCCATCGAGTTGATTGGGACTCATTGTGACCCTAGGGGACAGAGTAGAGCTGCCCCCATAGGGTTTCCAAGGAGCAGCTGGTAGATTCAAACTGCTGACCTTTTGGTTAGCAGCTGTAGCTTTTAACCACTGTGCCACCAGGGCTCCTACTTAATGTAAGGAAATCATAAATACATGTGAATATATATTTAGAGCTTTATTTTCCAAGAAGTGGACTTAAAGAGAACATATTTTTTGAAGTATACCATTACCCAGGAAGGTGTAATCAGATAGGAATTGGTCCCCTCAGAAGTTCTTTGCTGCTGTTTTCCATTGTATTGTTTTGATAGTAGAAGAGAAAGAAGAAATCTGTTTTCTTTATAGCTTTTCCCCCATGAGTTTCCTTTTTAAAAATGGTATGCTTTCTCTGTGTTTTAGCTTGCTAGACTAAAATACTAAGAAAAGGTTATCAAAACAGCAAAGTGAAAGAAATATCAACTATATGGGTAAATGTTATAGTAGATGTTCATGTAATGAACTATTGACTATTTGACTATTGACTATCTGAAAGGGGAGACAACATAACATTGTAGAAACAACCTGGGTTTTAGAGTCAGTCCTAGTTAAATCCATTTGCACTGTGTTACTTAACATGAGATTCATAATCTCTGTAAGTCTCAAAATTCTTGCTAGATTCGAGAATATAATTATATTTAATTTAGTAGAATGAAATGTACTAACAAATATTAACCCTTTTGTAGTAACTAAACATTTTTTCATGTGACAGTGTCTCTTTTAGACTCTACTCTTAAACTATAGTCCACATGTAGGTTTACTATGAAAAGTGAATTCACCGACTTAAGACATTACTTCAGTCATAACTGCTTCGAAATATATCAGATGTATTAAAGAATCATCAAACCAAAAATTTCTTTGCAGCTTTGTTAATGGACAGAGCGTTGGTCATTTTAGTCTGCCCATTTTAGAAAATTTGGTTGGATTTTTGAAAAGATAGACATTGTACCATGCTGAGCATCCAGGCAGTTTCTCTTCTCTCTCTTAGTATCACAGTATTATGACAACCCAAATTAATAAATGTGAAAAGTCTTGACAACAGTTTTTTTTACACAGTGGTTTACGAACTTTATCATTTTTACCTCTCTCTTAAACCCACTGACAAAATGAAGAGGTAAATCTTTTATGGTAATATGATTTTAATGAATGTTTCAGTACAGGTTTGTCCATGTAGAGCAGGGGTACTTAGCTGGAGGCAATTTTGCGCCCCCCACCACCCCCAGGGCATTTTGGCAATGTCTAGAGTCATTTTTGGTTGTCACAACTGTGGGTGTGCTACTGGTATCTGATGGGCAGGAGCCAGGGGTGCTGGTGAATATCAATATCACCAAGGATGAGAAAAGGTTATTTAGAGCATACTGTGGCCCTGATTCTTTATAGTCTCTCATAGAATTGATGCCATTTGTGTACACATCCACATATGTTACCCCCCAGGATAATGTCTTGCTTGATTAAAAAAAGCTAATATCTTGTTGAAAATTTTTATCTAGTTTGTACTTTGCATATTAAAACTTTTTTCTAGACTTCAGTATCAGTGAGTCTGTAAAATCATTAACATACATGGTTCTTCCAGCTGTAAAGACAAACCTCTGTGTCTCAACCTGTTCTTATAGGTCTTTGGAACACAGTAACATGGATTGTGTGATGTGGTTCATCAGCAGAGAACCTCTTTCAGCTGGTGTCTTTTTTGAACTTCTATAATTTGGCTGCATCACCAGTGTTTCTAGTTGGAATATTTAAATGGTTTTATTTTTAAAGAGTATTAAATCATATTAAAGCTATCATCTTTCCTGAATAGTCAGCACAAATAAAACTTTCTGTTCTCCAGGTTTGCACCATTAAACATAAATTTTCTAACATAAAAAAAAGAAGAGGCTGCTGATTTGCTTATGAATCTACTTGACAAAACTTTTTAAAAGCACAAAAATTTAGGATCTCTTCCCTTAATAATCTTTGAATAAAATTGGCACTTCAGGAAGATACTGTGTTATCCCTTGGATTTGCATATTTTTTGCATATTACACACTCCTTCAGTAGTAAAAATCCAAGATAATAAGTTGGTATATAACCCCAAAACCCTAGTTGTTATATAGTAGGTGGTTTTTAAAAGCTATCTGATTTTGATCTGTTGGATTTCTTTTACAGTAAGAAAGCCAGTCAGTCCCTCCCCTTAATTAAACCTAACCTCACAGTTTTTTGTGTTCCATAGTTTTTTTGTGGTTTTGTAAGAATTGTAAAATTGTAAGAGTTGTGAAACAAGTATCTAATTTTAGATAACTGTGTCTAGGATATATATTATGTCTCTGATATAATATGTTTTTTGGGACCTGCCTATGTGACTGTATTTCCTTTTTATTTATTTGTGTAAAAAGACTACTGACTCGCGATCATCTTAAAAATGGTTCTTGTTCCTTGTTAATATGGGAAAACATGAGCGGAGTTAATACAATAAATATGGTTATCTAAGTATAAATAATCTTTGGATTTCATTTCAGTCCATGTAACACTTCCTTTTACTCTAAGGAAACTTGTCATGAGTTTGAATCTTCTGGGTTGCTTTCAGAACTATTGAAAACTGACTTAACAGGTTTTAAGGGAAGTTCATGTTTTGAAGAAAATGTGGCAATTAATTTTTTTTCTTTTTATTTCAAACGTATCTAAAGGCAGAGAGAATTGTATAATGAGCTCAATACGTTTTCACTCAACTCCAACTAATATTAACTCATGGCTAAAATTATTTTGTCTATACCTGTCCCTGTTCTCTTGTTATTTTGAAGGAAATCCCAGGTATCATACCACATTTCATCTGTAAATACCATAAGTTACCTCTGAAAGATAAGGAAGAACTTTAATAATAATAGTAATAATAACCACAGTACCATTATCACAGCTAAAAGAAATTAACAATGGTTTCTTAAAATCGGTTATCTAATTTAGTGTTCAAATCTTCCTGGATAAATTTTTTTTTTTTTTTTCAGTTTATTTGTTGAAGAAGCTGCACTGTTTGTCAAATAGAGTTTTTCACAGTCAGGATTTTGCTGATTGTTTTCCAGTTGGTGTCGTTTAAATGTGTTCCTCTGTTCTCTGTGTTTCCTGTAAGCTGATATAGTTAGATCTGGGGGCTTGACGGTTTTTTCGTTCGTTTTGTTTTACAAGATAACACTTCATAGTTGTATATATTTCTTTCTTATATATTTGACTTTGCCAGTTTTTAAAATAATGAATTGGTTCCTTAGCATTCTCCAAAATTGACCAACTTTAACTTTTCTTATTTACCAAAATATGGTTTGTGTTTTATCCCTGTACCCTTCTATGTGTCTTTCTCCCCCCATCTCTTCATCGACCAAATATAACCTTACTCTTTTGGCACTTAAGTCAGTGCCACATATAGATAGTGTAGTTGCACTTAGAAATTGTTGATTTTTACACATTGACATTTAACAATGTAATCACAAAATGTTTGAATTTGATCTTGTCTGGTGGGGTTTATTTGCAAGGCGGCTGGAGGCAGCGCCCTAGGACAGAGCAAATTGAAAGACTTTTTCATTAACTATCACACTCAGTGCAAAAAGAAGTCTGTATGGCTTAAAGATGAGAACTTCCCTAGAGACTATATGCCAATTGCATTATTACTTATTCTGTATTTAAGACACAAAAATCCAAACCAAGTTCCTAGTTCATCGACTTTTGTTTTTATCCTTATGTCCTAAGCTGATTTAAAAACAAAATAATAAAAATTCTCTTCAAAAACAAAAGTTCACAAAGTGATT
The DNA here is from genome assembly GCF_030014295.1 of Loxodonta africana. Taxonomy (NCBI): domain Eukaryota; kingdom Metazoa; phylum Chordata; class Mammalia; order Proboscidea; family Elephantidae; genus Loxodonta; species Loxodonta africana. The sequence continues at coordinate 48,852,988 of NC_087359.1, forward strand.
AAAACATGAGTCACTCAGTGTCCTGAGGAAATAAACATTCTTCCTGTGGTGAAAATTTATCCATCCTAATGTTGAGTTTTCAAGGAGCTTCCTGACCACAATTTGTTAAAAGTTTTAACTCTACACAAAGAAGTAGTATTGGGATTAAAGCAACATCCGAAATGCCGGAAGGTTTCCTAGAAAATATTTATCTAACAGCTGTGCTGGTGAATTTTCATTACTAGATGATTTGAATATTAGAACAGGAGGAAAAAAAACTACCAAAAATGTCAGAATAAGTACATATGTTGGCTCTAATCATAAAAAAAGAAAAATGGGTATAACATTGTTATAAAAATAATGCATTTTCTAGATTTATTCATTACTATTTCTAAACTAACAGGGTAGAGAGGAAGAATCGTGCCTGGAACACACCAAAGGATTGTCTAGGACTTTTACGTGTATTATCTTGCCTGGCATTGCACAGATCGAGGGCTAGTGTTCAAACTTAGGTCCTTGTGATGATGTAACGTATGCTTTCCTCCCAGTGCATTGCATCTCAGAATGCTTTTGGCAACATAGGTCGGTTTAGATTTAATCTATTTAGTGTCACTGTGTTGCGAGCAAAACTTCATGTGAATGTTTTGGTTTTTCGTCTAGGGTGTTGGTACAGCAATCGGAGAACTGCCTCCATATTTCATGGCGAGGGCAGCTCGCCTCTCAGGTGCTGAACCAGACGATGAAGAGTATCAGGAATTTGAAGAGATGCTGGAACATGCAGAGACTGCACAAGTAAGAACAGTGGGTAACAATAAATAGAACACCTTAATTATCCCTAAGGAGGTTATGATTAATGTTGAATATTTGGTAGTTACTCTGAAGAAGAAAACTGCCAAAGTAAAAATATGGTCTGGGATAGAATATTCAGAAGAGCTGAAATGTAAAGTTGATAATAATCTTGGTCTTCGTATACAGAAGTACAGAGTTGATAAGGGAACTCATACTAAGCTAAAATACCTGTTGTCAGATATCAAGGTACATTCATGTTGTCAATGAGGTTAAAGGGGTAAGGAGCTGAAACATTCTTTCTGTTATATGTTTATAAGCATTACCAAGCAGAACACTGCATAAATAAAAGGGACAAATAAATAGGTGAACCAGCTCTTACTCCAAAGTAAACTTATCCTTTGTACTGGCAGTGGGTAAAAAAGTTTTTTTTCCAGACCGATTAGTATCATAAGTAAGTTTGAAAGATGTCATTTTCCCCCAGGAACTTCTACATGTCAAGTATGTTTTTACAGATAGAGACTACTTATTCTTCGAGGCTCAAAAAAAAAGAAAAATCTAATCTTAAGGAAGCCTTCAGCAAAACACACACACTTGTCTTAACTCATTTAAAGTTCCTCTCCTTTCTCCGAACTTCATACAACTTTATTTGTAGTTATTTCTGTAGTGGCCATTTCTACTCCTAAAACTGCTAGCAATGTGATTTCATCCTAATGCTATCCCCCATGGTGCTCAGAGCTGCTGAAATGTTTACTAAGTGAATATACTAATTATATCACATTCTTAAATAGTCATTAAAGCTTTAAACTAGTAAGCAATATGTAGTATTAGCTATACTAGATAATAATAAAACTTCCTTTTTAATTTATATTTAATAATTCAAACTTTTCAGCGATTTAGACTAGCCTTACCCTCAGTCATAATAATGGCTCTTTACCCCTGAGGGTTCTAGAAAGTATCCTCAAAATGGGCCAAGGTAAACCTCCAAACTAGAAAAAACTAACTTCCAGGTTTAGGCAAGCTGTACCATACTTTTTTTTTTTTTTTATACCATACTTAGCTGAGGCATTTTGATCTGCACACAAACTGTGTGTCAGCCTCTATCTCAGTGTTGGTGAATAGATGTTTTAGCTTTTGTAGGAAAACTAAGAGCATTAACTAATTGAGTCTTCATCTTAGGGATGGCAGCAGAAGTCAACATAGACATAAACAAAAAGGATATAAAAAAGGCATTTTAAAAGATTACTTATGAAATGTATCTACCTCCCCAAATTTGTTCATTAACTTTTGAAAATTTTGGATATTGTTTGTTTGTGAGTGTGTGTGTCCACATATGTTCACATACAGTTTCTTGAGGAATGAGTTCATAGTTTTCTTCTCGGAGGAATCTGAACCCACAAAAGTTAAAAACCATTGCCCTAGAAGGAAAAAAAAAAGAAGAAAAACATATATTTCAATGTTATATGGGGTTTTTAAAAAAACACGAAGTGAAAATCAACCAAGGACAGTTCTTTTAATTGAAAACAAAACTTTCAAACACGAATGTAGAATAGCCAAATTTAAAACAAGTGAAGGGCTATGAAACATCTGATCTGCGTGGAAAGAGGCAGGTTGTCCTTGTGTCTGCTTTGCCTCATCCATCAACTGAATAGTATACCTTCTGTTCTTGACATCGTGATGCTTGTTAATGCTAATATTTACTACTAACATAAACTTTTCATTACTTTTAATGCTTTTTAAAATGTATTATCTAATTTGCCCTTTGTATTAGCTCTGAGGAAACCCTTGTGGCGTAGTGGTTAAGTGCTATGGCTGCTGTGAAAGGTCAGCAGTTTGAATCCACCAGGCCCTCCTTGAAAACTCTATGGGTGGTTCTACTCTGTCCTGTAGGATTCCTATGATTTGGAATCAACTTGATGGCAACGGATTTGGTTTGGTTTTTGGTATTAGCTCTGAGATAATATTGGGAAGTACCATTCCTCTAATTTTATAGGAAAGAGTAGATCGGGACATTATTACCTGCCTTTAAAGTTAGAGCTGGAACCAACTCAGAATGCCAGCATCACTGGTATGTTCCAATTACTGAAACCTTACCCATCCACAAAAGCAGAAGGGCGAGTGTTCCACTTTTGACAGCTGTTGTGGCACTGATTAATGTATGTCATTTAACATCTCTAAAGCTTTTTTTTCTTCATCTGTATAAAATCAGCAAGTTGAAATAGAGTAAGTCTAAGGTGGCTTGCAGCTTTAAATTTTTATGCTGTGGCTTGGGTGCCAAACAGACCAGAAACAACCTGATCCTGAATTTCTACAAACAAACCTGTCTACATGTAGGGCTACCAAGCTACTCAAAAATTTCAGAGGGCACTGATAGCCACGTAAAATGTTTTAGTGTTTTACACTTTTTGATGCATGCCAATCTTTTTGAAATTTTTTTATTCTTTCTTTAGTTTAATTGTGATTATTATTACTGGATGCTGTCAAGTCTGTTCTGAATGATAGCAGCCCTACAGGACTGAGTAGAACTGCCCCATGGGATTTCCAAGGCTGTAATCTTTTTTTTTTAATTGTACTTTAAGTGAAAGTTCACAAATCAAGTCAGTCATTCATACAAAAATTTATATATTTTTGAGACAGCACACTCCTTCCCTGCACTCTCTCTTTTCGTGTCCATTGGCCAGCTTTCGAGCCCCTCTGCCCTCTCATCTCCCCCCCAGACAAGAGATGCCAACATAGTCTTATGTGTCTGCTTGATCCAAGAAGCTCGTTCTTCACCAGTATCATTTTCTATCCCATTGTCCAGTGCAATCCTTGTCTGAAGAGTTGGCTTTGGGAATGGTTCTTGTCTTGGGGTAACAGAAGACCTGGGGACCATGACCACTGGGGTCCTTCTACTCTCAGTCAAACCATTAAGTCTGGTCTTTTTATGAGAACCAAGTCTGTAACCTTTACAGAAGCAGACTGTCATATCTTTCTCCTTTGGAACCACTGATGGGTTCTACTTAGCGGCCTAGTGCTTAACTACTGTACCACTAGGGCTCTTTTTAATTGTAATTAGGCAAAGCTAATTAACGGAAGAAAAGGTAGACTAAATCCTATCGAGACTTCTTGTACTCTGTTCCCTTATTGGAATAGATATTGCAGAATACATATTCCCACTTCTAAGCTCTCAGTGCACTTAAAATTTGGGGTAAAAGTAAGAAAAATATGGAACTTTTCATATTAATTTTCATTTTCATATTATTCTAAACTACTTATTGAATACCTAGGAATGATTGCATATCATTCTACAGTTTAAAATTTACTTTTCCTTAATTAAAAAAAAAAACTATTTCATTCCATTCAGGTAGATTGTTTTTTCTAATTACCTAACTAATGTATTCACTGCAAAAAAAAAAAAAAAGAATGAAAAATACAGAAAAGAACTTCAAAAGAGAAAAATTAATATCATCCATAATTTTACTGTTTCTCAACATTTGATTTGTCTTTAATTTTTTTTATATGCACATATATGTATTTTCTCCAACAAAATTGAGTTCAGACCCCCATCATATCCTGATTTACACCTTTAATCTTTCCATTTAATAAATTGGAGCCATTTCCCACATTCGTAAATATTTTTGAGAACATGGTCTTCAGTGGACATTATGTGCTGTCATGTAAATATGCTATCATTCATTTAACAACTTCCCATTTTGAACAGTTAGATTCCATTTTTGACTTAGAAATACTGTTGTGAGCTAGAGAATCATTGTATATAAATAGTGGTGCATGTCTCTGATTTCCTTAAGATCCTAGAAGTGGAATTATTGCATCAAAAGGTTTAGGCATTTTTATGGTTTTGACGTGTGTTAACCAATTAATCTGAACTCTTTAACATTGCTTAGGAGAATTATTAAGCGCATTAAATAAATTAACCCCTGCTGCTGCACACCTTATAGGACTAATAGTGGTTACCCGGGAAAGATGCACTGATTCTCAAGTCATTGTCCCATGGTCTATTAGGACTTGGGATTTGGTGGTCATATTGGAAACCGTTGTCTGGCTTCTGTTGGTATCTACATTCCCCCTCATCATTCCTTGGTTTGCACTGCTTTGGGCAATGGCTACCTATACCTTTGAAGTGCTTCTCTCTGTCCAGCCCTCATATGTGATAATGGACAAGTGATACAACCTTAATTTTATTTACCATATTTTTATGCAAATAACAGGCCTTCTAGGTTTGTTTGCCATCTGCACCTTCCCCCCGCCCCACCAGGTGGTGGTGGGGAGGTAGTTGGCAAACAAACATAGAAGGCACATGTTATTTGGGTAAAAATACGGTACTTACATTACTTTCCACGGACCTATCAATTTATACACCTACTACCAGCATATGAGATTGTTCATTCCCAGACTCTTGCCAATACTGTATTCCCTCCTGCTCTCTTGCTTTGTTTGTTGTCCAATTGATAGGTAAAAATAATATAATTTCAATCTTTTTCTTTAATTATTACAGTATCACATTTTAGTTTTTCAAAACTTTTATCATGTGTAGCAAAACGAAATTTCGTTGCCATCAAGTCACTTCTGACTCATATAGACCTCATAGGACAGATTAGAACTGTCCCATAAAGTATCTAAGGCCGTAAATCTTCATGGAAACAGACTGCCACATCTTTATCCCATAGAGCAGTCGGTGAGTTCAGACCACCAACCTTTCAGTTACCAGCCAAGCGCTTAACCACTGTGCCACAGGGCTCTTTTTATCATATATAAAAAATCAAACCACACATGTTGCCATCAAGTTGATTGTGACTCAGAGTGGAACTGCCCCATAGGGTTTCCTAGGCTATAATATTTATAGTAGCCAACTGCCAGATCTTTCCCCTGTGGAACAGTTGGTGGTTCGAACCTCTAACCTTTCGGTTAGCAGCTGAGCACTTAACCACTGTGCCACGAGGTGGTAAATAGTAATTAAAGATTATCTAGAAGAAGCACAAAGAAAATTAACTGCCTTTGATCCTACCACCAGAGCTAACTACTGTTGTTATTACTTTAACTGGTTTGTCTTTTCTGTGTACTTACATATGTATTTGTATAATAAACTATATTTATTTTACTAAAATAGTATCACAGTATCCATACTTTATCTTTTTTACCTTAAAATTTATTTTAAAGCTCCAGAAAGGTTGACTTGTACAGTGAACACCTCTATACCTCTCATGTCACCAGTTTTTAACATTTTGTAATATTTGTTTGCTCTATGTGTGAACGTGGTGTATGTATACCAACACCAGTTGCAGTGGAGTTCATCCCCACTCATGGCTATCCCGTGTGTGCCAGAGTAGAACTGTGCTCGATAGGGTTTTCAGTGGCTGATTTTTTTTGGAGGTAGATCACCAGGCATTTTTTCTGAGACTTATCTTGATGTATGTGTACGTGTATATACATATTTATATACACACACAAAGTCTTTTTTGTATATGAATCATTTGAGAAAAGTTGCTGACACAATAATCCATCCCTAACCCATTCAGCATTATATTCTAACAAGAGCAATCTCCTACAAAACCACAGTGTAAATTTCATGCGTGTTGATATTTATCCACATCCAAATATTCCCAATTGTCCCAACAGTATTTTTTATAGTTGCTTTTTTTTCCACCTATGGTTGCATTTAGTTGCCATGTCCCTCTATTTAGTCTTCTTTAATCTAGAGCGCTTCTTGCCCTTTTTTTTTTTTTCAACCTTTTTTTGGCGTTGACGCTTTGTCAGAATCCAGGTAAATTGTTTTGCAGAACATCTCCTTGATTTGGTTTTCTCTAAATTTCTCCTTGTGCCTGGATTCAAGTTAAACATTTTTATTTTCGTTAATTCTCATTGACAGCTGTGTATTCTAGGTGTTTATATGTATTCTTAGTGCCTCACATTAGAATTACATTATGTCAGTTTGATCATTTAGGTAACATGGTGTCTGCCAGATTGTACAGGTATTTATTTTCCTTTTGTAATCAGTAAGTGATCTGATATTTTGAAAAGGGAGCATCTTGTTTCCATACAGCCTTTTATCCAGTGGTGTTAGCATTTATTGACAATTCTTGTTTGATCCACCTTGTTTTATATATTTGAAACATTTTTTCTGAGTCATTAAATGTGCTTACGCACTCTAGGCACAACAGAGAAGATTGTGTTTGTACAAAAGAATTAGATAGGATCAGATATATTGGACTATCATTTGTTATAATTGCAGGTTACTGAGCTTCATCCTTAGATTCTAATTCAGCAGGTCTGGGTTTGGGGCCAGAATCATAGCTTATAAAACAAACAACACCTCTAAATATGTGATCCACATCCCTTAAAATTAAATTTATACTCAGTGTTTTCGTTAATTCTTTGTGTAAGTATTGTTCTCCGTTAAGCCAGCTCATAGACTGAGATTATTTTTCTTTTCTGTAAAGCTTGTTGTTTTTCTTGGAGTTAACATTTTTTCATTTGTATTGTTTCTTTAAATCTCTGACTTGTCTTCTGCCCCGCCTCCACCAGCTCTATAAAACATCTCTCAATAACACTTTGTACTTGGTGACACCTAGAAAGTATCAATTCCATTTTTTTCTTGGAGTCGTCATTGTAGAGCCCTCCCTGCTCCTTCACCAATCTGGACTTGCTGTTCTCTTGGCCTTCTGCACACTTACCATGATATAATTCCCTTTTGCTTCTCTCTTGGTTTGGATTCTTGGTTTTTCTTTTTCTTGATTTACTCCCTCACTTTGGTTGAACACCTGCCAGTAGCTTCCTGGGAACGGATGAGCAGGCGAAAAATATGGAGCCTTTCGTTCTGAAAAATGCTTGTGTTCTTCTATCACAGTTAATTGATTATCCAAATATAGAAGTCTAGGTTGAAAATCCTTTTTTTCTTAGAATTTGGAAGGCATTGCTTGATTGTCTTCAAATTTGTGCTGTTAGTATTGAGAAGGCTAATGCCCCTCTGATTCCTCTTTATAGGCAGCCAATTTTTTTGTTTTGTTTTTCTCTAGGAGTTTTTTTTTTTTTCCTCTATCTCTAGGAGTTTTTAAGTTCATTGTCTGAGGTATGGGTCTTTTTAAATTTATTCTGCTAGGTTCTCAAGAGATTTTATCAATCTAGAGTCCATTATTTTTGGGAAATGTGTAAGAGTAAGGCACTTAAAGGCTGAACAGAAACTGTGGAGACAAGACTTAGTGATAGTGGGACTTCTCTGTGGGATGATGGAGTGGCAGCTGGCGTATTTATTGAGCAACTCTATCTCTTGATCTTTCCTTTGGGATAGTTTAGTTTCTCAAGTGAAAGATCCTCCCATTTTTTGCCTGGGTAATGTAAACCTGGCTGCTGACATTCTAATGCTACATTGGGGAAAGGGCGATTAGAGATTTACATTTAGTATGTAGACTTTCACTTAACCTCCTCTGTGTTCAGTCCCGAATGCCTGCACAGACTTAAGCACAAATATGTCCTGAGCTAGGAACCTGTGGTTTACTTTCTCTAGGGAATATACCTATGTTTCCTACTCAGCTTATCTGACTGTCCTAAGTAGGGATGGGACTACTTATACAGTCACCTTGTTTTCAGTCCTTCCCCAGCCACTTCTGCAATTCTGCTGAAGAACCTTTCCGGGGTTCTACAGGGCAAATCTGTTTGCTTCTTTTTCGTGTTCTTCCTAGCAGGCTTTCAGGTATAATCTTCTATCTGTCCCTGTCTTCGCTTATTAATATTGGTTTCGTCAAAGACAGTGTTCATTTTTCCATTTTCTGTTTTCTATGGTTTGCAGTTATTTTGATGACAAGGGATATTCCAGTTCTCAATTGCAGAGTAACAACTACCCCAAAATTCATTCATTTTGCTTACAGATATGCAATTTGGACAAAGTAGCTTTACTGAGGCTGGAGGATCCACTTCTAAGATGTTGTACTCACATGTCTGGCAAGTTGATGCTGAGTGTTAGCTTGGAGTTCAGCTGGAGCTGATGGCTGGGGGGCTCAGTTCCTCTTCATGGGGCTGCTTGGACTTCCTCTTAGCGTGGCCCCTGAGTTCCAAGAACAAGGGTTCCCAAAGACCCACACAGAAAATTCAAGGCTTTTTCTTGTGATATAACCTTGGAAATCCCAGTCACTTCTGCTACAGTCTGTTGATTCAACAGGTCGCTAAAGCTAGCCCAAATACACGGGGAGGTAATTAGATTTTACCTCTCATTGGTAGGAATATCAAAGAATTTTCAGCCATCTTTTTTTATTTTTTAATTCTACTTTAGATGGCTTACAGAACAAACTAACTTCTCATTAAACAGTGAGTACACATACTGTTTTGTGACGTTGGTTACCAACCCCACAACATGTCAATACTCCCCCTTCTTGACTTTTTGGTTCCCTATTAACAGCTTTCCTGTCCCTTCCTGCCTTCTAGCGTTAGCCCCTGGGCTGGTGTACCCCTTTAGTTTCTTTTTGTTTTGTGGGTCCGTCTAATCTTAGGCTGAAGAGTGAACCTCAGCCATCTTTATCTATCATGGGGTGATGGTCTTTGTTTGGACATCTTGAAATGGGAAGCCTCCTGTAGTATCATTTTTAACAAGATAGAACTTTAACAAACTAGAGTTTGTCTTCAGAGGAGGGAATCAGATGGTAAATGATCTAGAAATCATGTGATGTAAATGTCGAAAAGACACGTTTAACCTTAAAGGAGAAAGTGATGAGCTTATCAAATATGCAAAAAAGTTTTACTTCGGAAGCAAGAGGACACATTCATGCTGAGAAGCTACAGAGGCAAGTTTTATAGTAGAAATACTGGGTGTATGATAGTAGCATCAGACCTCATCTAACTTCAGGAGTGGAGATGAGAATCACCATCAGCCCAAAACAGATTCTTGTGAGGTACAGGTCAGACATACCTCTACTCTCCAGGTTTTTCACCATTTCTGACATCAGCCATCCTCCCCATCACACTCTCTACTTCTCTTCTGAGTTCAATAATTTGTTGCAATAGCCACACAAAACTCACAGGCCATACTCAGTTATGTGGTTAATGAGGGAAGTAATAAGGTACAACTCAGGGTCAGGATCAATGTGGAAATAACAAGATACAACTCAGGAGACAGGATACAGTTCATTAATCAGGACAGCTTTCAACCAGGAGGGCTCTCAGGTCCTTCTCTGCCATGCTTACAGGCAGGGAGCCCTTCTGTCAGCTGTGCCTGCAGGCAGTCCTTATCTTGATGGTGCTCTGCACTAGCAAGTGTAACAGCTCTTTGGCTCTAGGGACAAGTGCCTGGAACCACCTCACTCTGCCAGCAAGCTTGCCCAGAGGCACTCAAATCTCTCAGATCTCTCTTGCATGGCACCATGGGGCAAGCCTGGTTCAGCCACCTCCTGCCAATCTCCTGGTTCCTGCCACTCCTGTTGCTGCCATTTCTCACCATCTCCAGTATTATAGCTCTCCCTCCTACGTCAAGAGGTTCTCAGCACAGGGACCTTGGGTCCAAAGGACACACTCCACTTCAGGCTCTTCTTGATTGTAGTGAGGTCCCCCTCAACCTCTGTGCAGTTGGCTGTCATGTAAGCCTACTTCTTGTCAATTTCAAGTCACGGCCCTCTTACTGGATCACAAACTGGCCAATCCCCTTGGTAGGCCATAGTCAACTTAATTTGCATAGTAATCAGCCAATCCCTGCAAGGTTACTTAATCCTATTGTGTAGTCTTACACACCCTATTTGCACAGTAGACTAACCAATCCCTTGTAAGATTGTGGCCCAGCCAGCCACTTTTGGCAGAATTCGAAGGCCAGAAAAGCCATATATAAGAGAAACCTTATATGAACTGCAGTGGGTAGAAATCTTCTGATGTCCATCTTGGCCCAACATAAAAAAAGAACTTGCTGTCAGGTTTAATTGTCTACAAATGGAATTGCTGTTTCAAACAGAATAAGTGCCTTCCTCTATATGGTGTTTCAGGAATCCTATACATGGCACTCCCTACATTGGTTATAACATTGGAATGGACGATGCATTTGATTCTTTGCAGCTTTTTGAACCTGGGATACATTCTTTAAACATATTACCATCTAAAGGCTCAACTTCCCAAAATTCACATCTTTTAGAATGTGAAGAAGTAAATCATGGTTTATCTTACCCGTATATTTGAACAATTAAAGACTTTGACTGTTTCTTCTCTCAGGCTTTATCCACTGTTAAGATAATAATATTTTTCGCTCCTGTCTTATGACCTTGATTATTTTAGTTACTTTTTGGCTGGGTCTTCTCTAATTGCACTTCATCTGTTTTCAGTCATAGAAACCAGACAGTATACAATACTTCTGATGGTTATGAGGTTTGGCTGTTTTCATCCTATAAAACCAATAATTACAATCACTATTTTAGGATAAACCATACATTTCTTATCCAGTAATTTCATATTTGCCTAAGTTGAAAAATCAAGTAAGCAAGATGTGCACGTTCTGTTTCATGTCCTTTAATCAGAAATTATATACTCATTATGAAGATTTTATGTAACGTTTTTTACCCAAAGTTGCTATTATCAATTTTGTACTGTCAAGTTATTATACAGTCAACCTAGAAAGTAATTATGTGAATTAATATGATAAAAGAGAAAATAGTAACGGACCATGACAACTTGGTGGTGTTCCCTCTTAGTTTTCTTTCTAAGGAGTCAGTAAAAATCTGTGTATTAGGTACTTGAATAAAGTGCCTAATACAACTGTGAGTAGAAGATATTATCCTGTGATTTGTAAACAAGGAAACACACTCACAAACACAGCCAGTTGATCTCAGAGTGAAAACTCAACCCAGTTTTCTGACTCCAAGATTAGTGCTTTGCTTATTGCACCACAATTCATCCACATTTCCATCCAGATTAATGAAATAAAGAACTATTAAAAAATACCCCCTATATTTTTTCTTTCTTCCTTCACTTTCATGTTTTCTTTACCATTTTCTGTCAATTTTGTGGCCAGTTGTAGATTTTGAGGTATGCTACTATAATTATGCCTACATATTTTCCTCCAGTTTTAGGCAACGGGTTGTGTGGGGTTTCGTTTGCTTGCTTGCAGTAGGGAAGATGGACAGTTAGGGAGGGAGCTGTTGCCACCTTTTCGTATTACAGATTATCTGAGAGAATACTAATATTTTAATTCATTATTCAAAGAAGAGTTTTATGCCGTGGCTTGGCAAAGAGTAGTTTTTGGGTTTTGTTTTTTTTTTCTTGCTAACCCTGGGCTATTAATATATCAAAGTAAGATCTAATCTTATACCTCAGCTATTTTGACACATTGATGTGAACCATTCATGTTTTTGTTTTTCAGTTTTTTACTTTGCAGATAAATTTGTAACAATTTAAGAGGTTTTTTTTTTTCATTTTATTTCTAAATCCACTATTCTAAAAATACTATTAATTTTCTCCATCTCAGATTGGTCTTAGGATCTTTGCTTCTATTATTTTTTCCAGATTTGCCTGTTTTTTAATTACACAATTAAATCTTACAGTAATAAGATTTAAGCATTCTAAAAGTACTATAAAGTAAAAAGCAATAGCCCACACTCATACTCCCCAAAGTAGGGTAATAGTCACCATGTTCTGAACTGTTTTCTTTACATATATAACTCTTTTTATATAAAACTAGAATCATACCGTACACATTAGCCTCAACTTCCTTTTTTCACATATATATCATGGACACTCAATACTGATTTGTAAAATTATTTACAAAAATGTTACAGCTTATTGTAAAAATCATCCCTCTACCATTTATAAGAGTCTTATAAATATTTATAAGAAATTTATATTTATTACATATCATATTGTTTTGTGGCTTGGTTTGAAAATAAACACTTACTGTGTACACTTTTCTATGTCTTTAAATATTCTCATGACCGAACAAAACACTGCCTGGTCCTGCGCCATGCTCACAATCGTTTTTATGCTTGAGCGCGTTGTTTCAGCCTCTGTGTCAGTCCATCTCGTTGAGGGTCTTCCTGTTTTTCACGGACCCTCCGCTTTACTAAGCATGATGTCCTTCTCCAGTGACTGATCCCTCCTGATAACATGTCCGATTTATGTGAGACAAAGTCTCACCGTCCTCCCTTCTAAGGAGCATTCTGGCTGTAATTTTTTAAGATAGATTTGTTCGTTCTTTTGGCAGGCGGTGGTATATTTAATATTCTTCATGAACACCAGGCCTCAAAGGAGTCAGTTCTTCTTCGGTCTTTTTTATTCATTGTCCATCTTTCACATACATATGAGGCAATTGAAAACACCATGGCTTGGGTCAGATCCACCTTAGTCTTCAAGGTGGCATCTTTGCTTTTCAACACTTTAAAGAGATCTTTTGCAGCAGATTTGCCCAGTGCAATGCGTCATTTGATTTCTTGACTGCTGCCTCCGTGGCCATTGATTGTAAATCCAAGTAAAATGGAATCCTTGACAATTTCAATCTTTTTCTCCATTTATCATGATTGTGGTGATTATGTAATGAATATTCAGCTGTTTTTTCTCTTAGTACTTTTATGGTTTTATTTATTTATTTTACATTTAAATATAATCCTTTAAAAATTTATATACACAATATGATATAGGAATCTAACTTTTCTGTTTTTGAGGTTCCTAGTTAAATAATTGGCATATTGTTCTAACACTAGTTTCCCAGTGATTTTAATTTACTTTTATGTTTTGTTGTAAACTGGATGATTTTTCCTATTACATTTTTTAAATAGTTATTAGTGGTGTATTAAAAATGTTGTTATTATTTGGTAAACTGTTACTTTACTGACATATTTTTGGTCATATCTTAGTGATTTAAAAGTTTTTACAGTAATCAGTTTAACAAGGAGCCAAGAGTTTATCTGACTTTGGTGCTGGAATTTGCTTATAGATACATGTGTTTTGTAAAACCCCCAATTTGATAGGAGCAATAAAATACAGAAAAATCTGACTTAATTGTAACTAAAACAGCAAATTAAGTGAAATTAATGACTTTGAGTAGATATTTAAATATTAGGACCGCCCGAGAAGAGCTAGAAAATGTATTTTTTATTCTTGAAGGTAATGCCCTTTAGTAGAATAAGTCATCAGCAGGAAAACTAAAAAAAAAAAATGGCTCTCATTGCTTTACCATGTGTTCTCCGACTAGGTTAAAGGGTATATATGATTTTACTAGGAAATTGTTACTAAGTAGCAGTTTTAAAGCTAAATATTTACTCAAATTCCAGTTTTGACTGATATTTGGAGAAAAATTATTAAAGTATTTATTTGTATTCTGATTCCTTATGATACCTGATTTAATTTCATGACTACAGTATTGAGATTAGGCAGTATTTTTCCACCAAACTGATTTCCTTTTGCTCTTGGCTTTCTATCATGTTTTCACTAGAAGTCTGTGGGAAATAGACATGAGTACTTGTAGCTTCCTATGGCCTTGAGCAATCCTAGCATTATTTATAAAAGCTAGGCGCTCCTTGGAAACTCTACAGGGCAGTTCTACTCTGTCCTATAGGGTCGCTATGAGTCGGAATCAACTGGACAGCACTGGGTGGGGTTAGGTCTAGATAGCTGTTTATGTGCTTTGGGGATTATTTCATGCAGGGTTAAATTATTCTCTTTAGGATCTTTTTCTTCATCCTCACAGTCACTTTTTGTCAAAATCTGAGCCATCTGACTCCCTCTATACATCCCGTCATTCTGCAAGACCTGTTAATTCTACCTCCACACTTTTCTTCATATCTGCCCTCTGCTTTGCCTTCCCACTACTGGTGCAAACTTTTATCACCTCTTCTGAACCTTTCCAATGGTTTCCTAAAAGGCCTAATCTTCACTAGTTTCCTTTTTTCCAATCCATTGCCACACCTTGTAAGAAAGAATACTTTTCTTTAAAATATCTCTGGTCAAAGGAGGAGGAGAATGGTTGTATAACTGGAAGAATGTTATTCAGTGTCCCTGAATTGTACAGGTAACAACTGTTGAATTGGTGTGTGTTTTGCTGTGTATATTCTCAACAACAAACCAAAATAAAATTAAAAGAATAAAATATCTCTGGTCATGGAACTTCACTACTCAGAAATCTTTAATGGCTCCTAGTTGCATGAAGAGTGAAATCTAAACAATTTAATCCAGCTTCCTCTATTACTTGACCCCCAAACTATATATCCATTTTTATCTCCCTTTAACAATTCTTTACCCTCGGGATTGGTGCTTTTCAAGTTGTTTAAGGAACTCCTGGAATATCTACTCAACAACAAAGTGTGCTGTAATTTCTTTTGAATTAAGAACTCTGCAGTTTTTAAGGTTTGGAAATTGCTGTTCTAGTGAAATGTAATAATTCACCTTTCCCCCATAGCCATGTAGTATTGTTCCTCTTCATAATTTTGCTTACACTGTCATTTCTTGCCATATGCCTGTCCACTTTTCAGATTCCTGCTTGCATTTCAAGCTTATATGCCGCTGCCTTCATGAAACATTTTATGACTCCTCTGTTGTTAGGTGCCATCAAGTCAATTTCGAGTCATAGTGATTCTGTGTTCAACAGAAGGAAACACTGTCTGGTCCTGCACCATCCTCACAATGGTTGCTGTGTTTAAACCCATTGTTGCAGCCACTGTGTCAGTCCATCTCCTTGAGGGTCTTCTTCATTTTTGCTGACACCCTACTTTACCAAGCATGATGTCCTCCAGGGACTGGCCCCTCTTGATACCATGACCAAAGTACAAAAGACAAAGTCTTGCCATCCTGCCTTCTAAGGAGCATTCTGGCTATAGTTCTTCCAGGACATATTTGTTTTTTCTTCTGGCAGTCCATGATATATTCATTATTCTTCACCAGCACCATAATTCAAAGGCATTAATTCTTGTTTGGTCTTCGTTATTCGCTGTCCAGCTTTTGCATGCATATGAGGCGATTGAAAATAGCATGGCTTGGGTCAGGTGCCCCTTAGTCCTCAACGTGACATCTTTGCTTTTCAACACTTTGAAGAGCACTTTTGCAGCATATTCACCCAGTGCAATATGTCATTTCATTTCTTGACTGCTGCTTTCGTGGGTGTTGATTGTGGATCCAGTTAAAATGAAATCCTTGACAATGTCAGTCATTTCTATTTGTCATGATATTGCTTATTGGTTCGGTTGTGAGGATTTTTGTTTTCTTTATATTGAAGTGTAATCCATACTGAAGGGTGTAGTCTTTGATCTTCATCAGTAAGTGCTTCAAGTCTTCTTTGCTTTCAGCAAGCAAGATTGTGTCGTCTGCACATCACAAGTTGTTAATGAGTCATCCTTCAATCCTGATGCTGCATTCTTCTTCATATAGTCCAGCTTCCTGGGTTATTTGCACAGCATACAGATTAATAAATATGGTAAAAGGATAAAACAGTGATGCAGACTTTTCCTGATGTTAAGCTGCACAGTATCCCCTTGTCCTCTTCAAACAACTGCATCTTGGTCTATGTACAGGTTCTGTCTCTCAGTTTTTTGAGCTGCAGTGGCTTGTGTGTTGCTATGATGCTGGAAGCTATTCCGCTGTTGTTTCAAATGCCAGCAGGGTTACCCATAGTAGACAGGTTATCGCAGAGCTTCCAGACCAAGATAGACTAGGAAGAAAAGCATGGCGATCTACTTCCTAAAATTAGCCAATGAAAACCTTAAGGATCACAACAGAATATTGTTCAATGTAGTGCTGGAAGATGAGCCCCCTGGGTGGAAGGCATTACCGTTGCCCAATTAGGGCCTGTGCTCTGGAGCAGTCAAGCCAATAAAATGTATTCCGAGTCGGATAGAGAAAGTTTATTTAGGAGGTGTCCACCAATGCCAACAGCAATGCATACTGTCTCTGTGGAGTCCCAAAAGGCATTTTTACATTTTTACATTAGAACTTATATATGATTTTTACAAAGGTTAGAAGTGTGTTTGTAGCCCGCAGATGGCATGGCTGAATGAGTTATTCATTAGAAGATAATTACAAGAGACTCTTTTTCAGACTAAAGAGATACATGCCAGATATCTCCTTATCAGGCTAAAGATACACATGCCAAACATCTGGGCTCTAATCTTCCTATGGGTGGGGTCGTAAGTCACAGGTGGCCTGACAGACCAAAACAAAGTCGTTAACAAAGGTATACGGAAAGGAGAAGGCAGGCAAAAAAAGAAAAAAAAACTTATGGGTTCATCATGGTGTTAATTAATGTCAAGCTCTCAGTTGCCTGTTTTGAAAAGGAAAAAACATGCTGGGGAGTATTAGGGTCACACTACAAATAGCCACAACAATGAACTCAAACATACCAGTGGTCATGAGGGTAGTACAAGACCAGACAACGTTTCATTCTGTTGTACATGGCAAAGATCTCCACAGAGTTGAAGCCAGCTCGATGGCAGCTAACTAATATCTTATAGTTTACTAGTTTGTATTGTTGTAGAGAAAAAACATCACGAAGTTTAGTAAAGCAAGAAGAAAGTTTTATTCGACGTATATTCAAAAAGGCAGAAGTGGGAAGCAGACAAGCCTGGGTCAGAGCTAATGTCTGCTCGAATCCAGGGAAGTATTACGGAACAGACAAAGGTGGGAAAACAGACCAGCATCCTCTTAGAGCCATGCCTACCTGAGTCCAAGAAATATTACAGAATAAGCAAGAATGGGAAAACAGACACACACGCTGCCGCAACCATGTCTGCTAAAGTCCAAGGAATATTACAGAATGACCAGTAAATATTAACATTACAAAATAGACAAAACCATTGAAAGCTTCACCTTTTCACAGATTGACTAGAGACTGTGATCCTACATTTTGAATTGTCTTTTTTAACAATCACTTGTACAGGGTTCAGTAATGACAGTCAAAAGGGTTTTCATTGGTCCAACAAATTTTCTGTTCATTAAATACTAATAAAACCAAAACCAGTGCCGTCGAGTTCACTCCGACTCATAGCGACCCTATAGAACATAGAGTTTCCAAGGAGCGCCTGGCAGATTTAAACTCCCGACCCGTTGGTTCGCAGCCATAGCACTTAACCACTACACCACCAGGGTTTCCGGATACTAATAGAAATACTAATAGAAAAAGATAAAAGTGGAAAGTCTTTTGTGTTCTGGTTAATCGGCTTATGTGAAAGTTTCCCTGAAAGACACTTCCCAAGATTATCATAGCTGTTGTCTTTATACCTCGGGGCCCAGTTGATGTGTCCTTGTGAGTCCAGCTGGAGCTGGGTCACATTCTCTGTGCTCAAGGATAGGAATAATGACTCCGATATTATTTCCTAAATCAGTATTAAAAATTTTAAGGCAGAAAAAAAAAAAAAAAACCTTTCTAGCATAATAGAATCCCTCCTGTTTAGGAATTTCAAGTTATTTATTAGCAAACACACACACAAAGTTAATAAGTTGTAATGGTAGTTCGCATCCTTATGGCCAGTACATTTTCCCATTATGAATTAGAATACACATTTTCCCAGTGAACCCCTCCTCCAAAGTACAAGGGTTCTTTTGAAGCCTTGATAGTGAGGGAACATGTGTTTCATCATGACCTTACAGACTATGAAAAAACATTTAGTAGTAATTATTTATATACCACTAAATGTTTTAGCATTCATTTTATGCCATTTTCTGTTCACATTTTCCTATGAAGTGTTTTCGGTTGCTCACACATGTCAATGCCTGCTGGTTTCACCCCCTGTGAAGTATCTGTTCCTTTACATACATAGATGTCTCAAAGAATTCATGGTGTCGATGATCTGAAACCAAACAAGACTCATTTTCATAAAATTTAGAGCAGTTTGAACACTCTTGGTGTCAGTTGTTGCTGGGACCTGTTTTTGACTCTGCTGAACCTTTACTGGTTGTGGTTTGTCTGGCCATCACATGACTTCTCTGAAAATTCCCCCTCCCCTTCATTTCCAGTAAACTGTTTGAGCAGGAGTGAGTCAGAGTGAAACCAGCTTCCCTGTAACCACAGGGCTTGTTAAAGAATTTGTCAACGTGGACTCTAGAGGGTTTGCATTAAGCTTTGCAGTAACTATTACGGTTTGTGTTGGGTCAGGAATTCTACAGGAAAGCTTCCTGGTCCCGAGATCTCCTGTTTGTAGGCAAAGAGTTAAACTGATGGATTTTACCATAATGACCATTGGAAACACATGTTAAACATGCTTCTTTATCATTAAAGGCGTTGTCAAAGCTACCAAGGCTTGCTGTAGTTTCTCTTTTCAGAATCAACCAGCCACACCCAAAAACGTTTAGTTTTTGAAAAGCCAAGCCAGCTAGATCTGCTTTCAGCACTGGCTCATGATTTTACCACAAAGTACCATCAAGATTAAGCAATTTTAACTGGTCGCTTTTGAAGGAGTCTGTCCCAGACTACTAGCACAATTAGGCTTTCGTACCAAAGGTTACTTTCTTGCTTTTGGTTCAACAAGAAAAGGTAGTGCTTAAAATAGTTGCTGTAGTTTGAGCTTCTAAGCACATTTAGCATGATTTATGGTGGTATTCGTAATGCCTCTTTGCTTTCTCAGGAAGCTTTTACTTTATTTTGAACTCTCCTCTTAAGCCTCCTCCCCCAGGCTTCATTCTTTCTCCTTTTCCTGGGTCTTCTATTTCTTTAACCCTTTCCCATAGTATTAACTGAGTAGGAAAGATAGTTGCGACTTGATCTAAGTGCTGACTGGCCACCGGGAAACTTGTCTGCTCACTGTGCATTCCTGAATCCATTTGTTTTTACATGTGCGTTTCTGCAATAGCCTTGTCATCTTGTGCCAGGCTGACTTATTGAAAAAATTAATTTAGAAAAATATTTAAATCCAACCTCAGAAATTTTGCATTCTACTTACTTTTTTGTAACAAAGTTAATTTAGGGAAAAGAACATGCTAGAAAATTTTGATATGAGCTAGTTCCTCACAGATGATTTAGGAAATAATATGAAATCATTATTCCCTGTCCTTGAGCGTAGAGAACGTGACCCAGCTGGAGTTGGGCTCACAAGGACTCACAAGGACACATCAACTGGGTCCTGAGATAAAGACAATAGATAGGATAATCTTGTAAAATATCTTTTAGGAAACTTAACATAAAGCCAATCAAACAGAGCACAAAAGACTTCCCACTCTCATCTTTTTCTATTAACATTTAGTGAATAGAAATTTGTTGGACCAATGAAGACTGTCCTGACTGTTAATGAAACCTGCACCAATGATAGTTAAGAAAGACAATTCAAAATGTAGGATGACCGTTTCTAGCCAATCTGTGAAAAGGTGAAGCTTTCAGTGGTTTTGCCCATGACTCTGTAACTTTGTTTGGACTCGGACAGACATGGCTGTGGCAGCGTGCTTGTCCATTTTCCCACTTCTGTCTATTCTGTAAGATTCTCTGGACTCGGACAGACATGGAGGTGGCAGCATGCTTGTCCATTTTCCCATTCTTGCTTACTCTGTAATATTTCTTTGGACTTGGGCAGATATTAGCTCTGCCAGCATGCTTGTCTGCTTCTCAACTTTTGTCTTTTTGAATGTATGCCGAATAAAAGTTTCTTTTTGCTTTACAAAACTCTGTGACTTTTTTTCCCCTACAACACAGGAAAGAATACAGGATAGTGGGGATGAGGGGGGCTTAAATTGCTTATGTTCTAGCCATGCCCACTAACTCTCAATGATCAAATTGAAATAGACAAGAATATTTGTTTTGATAAAGAAGTAATTCTAAGTGAAGCTAGATGTTTTTAAAATGAAAATAGACGTTAATACTGCTTAGTTATTAACAAAGCAGGACAAGTAATAAATATTTAAGGTTTTTCTTGTTAGTTTGCTTTGGACTTTGGAGTAGAATATAGTTTTGTCTTATGCCGGCTTTGTTCTTTTCATTTGCACACCTGTTTACAGATAGGGAAAAAAATCAGCAATGGGTTAGCATTAGGTTACCTTTGTTAAACTAATTTGAAGATTTTTTTTCAGGTTTGTGTTTCAAACACCTTTTGTAAGGGGTTTTTGAAAGGCCCCTTTCATTGAAACTTGTACCAACAGACTGTGTGTGCTTCTGTGTTCTTGCTCATGAGTTTGCAAATTGAGAATGCACTAAATACAAACCCGCCCTCTTACAACTGCTTAGTGCTCCCAGGGATCCTGGCCCCGGACCAGAGTTAATGCAAGACAAAGACCGCAGAATAACTATTATGCTCATTTCCTATTGCAAAAGGTGTTTTTGTTTCTAATTAGCCAAGGTGTTTGGTTTATCCTGATAGATCTCTAGTTCTTTCTTGCAGTTCACATCTGCTGAAAAGAAAACTCTTAAATTATTTTTGTTTCTTGTAACTTTAGGTAAATAAACTCTATACTGGATATTTAAGGAAATTTCTCTGGGTAGACTCATATATTCGTTTTCCCTGTCTTCGGCATTACAGTGCAAAAATATGATTTTTTTAAACTAAAACATTATGTATAGCTATCATGTGGCGACCCCATATGTGTCAGAGTAGAGCTGTGTTCCATAGGGTTTTCAGTGGCTAACTTTTCAGAAGTAGATCTTCAAGCCTGTCTTCCAAGATGCTAATGGGTGGAAGTTAGCACACACTAACCCAGGGCGACTTCTAAACCCAACCCGCTGCCATCGAGTCTTCTAGTGACTTCTTCCAGTAAAACTAATAGTGACCCTATAGGACAGAGTAGAACTGCCCCATAGGGTTTCCAAGGAGCGCCTGGCGGATTTGAACTGCCAACCTCTTGGTTAGCAGCCGTAGCACTTAACCACTTCTAGTGACCCCAAAACCCACCCAGTGCCATCGAGTCAATTCCGACTCATAGTGACCCTATAGGACAGAGCAGAACTGCCCCATAGAGTTTCCAAGGAGCGCCTGGCGGACTTGAACTGCCGACCCTTTGGTTAGCAGCTGTAGCACTTAACCACTAGGCCACCAGGGTTTCTAGTGACCCAGTGCTACCCTAAAAAATAGGGACATATACTCTAGACTTGTTTGTCCCTTTCCCTAATATAGGGCTGCATCAGTTAATTTACCCAAACTTGTAAAAATTTGTATTTTTACTGTATCTTGTAGTAAAGAGTTCAGTAAATTTATAGCCTACTAAATAAAGCAGTGCTTCCATTTGTTTTTTAAATTTTGTCCTTGAGGTTGTAAATGGTGCCAGCCTCATTCTAGTATTGTAAGATTTGGTAAACACTTCCCCTTTCCTCTTTTCGTATTGTTCATAACTGTATAGATTTCAGTCAGCTCCATTTTGAACCTTTCTAGAGGGTGTAATTTTTTTTATATCCAAATGTTTGATCACTTCAGTTGCTTTTTTGGTGGATCTTTATATAATCCTGTATATCTTTCCTAACATGAAATTGGAAACCCTGGTGGCGTAGTGGTTAAGAGCTACAGCTGCTAACCAAAAGGTCGGCAGTTCTAATCCACAAGGCACTCCTTGGAAACCCTATGGGGCAGTTTTACTCTGTCCTATAGGGTCGCTATGAGTCAGAAACGACTTGACGGCAGTGAGTAACATGAAATTATCAGAATTGCATATGATTTTCCAGAGTAATTGCATCGTTATGCTCATTTTTCATATTTCTAGATCTGTGGGCCTCTTTGGCAATGCATTCTACTGAAGTTTTCAGTGAACTGCTTAAGATTACTCCTACTTCCCTTTCTTTAAAACTTAGAACCCATCATTTTACAATTTATGTAATTTTTCACTAAATGAATTATCTTTCTGTTGTCCACATTGAAATTGACCTGCCATGTTTCTTCCTACTCACTCAAGCTTGCAGTGTTATTTCAGTTTATTGTCATGAATTTGGCATTTTTCACTTTAGAAATAATTTCAACTATAGATCTGGAATTTAGCTCTCTATTTCCCTTTCTGGAAGCCCTTCTGGAAGCCCTGGTGGCATAGTGGTTAAGTGCTATGGCTTCTAACCAAGAGGTCAGCAGCTCGAATCCACCAGGCGCTCCCTAGAAACTCTATGGGGCAGTTCTACTCTGTCCAGTAGAGTCGCTATGAGTCGGAATTGACTTGACAGCAGTGGGAGTGGGTTATTCCCCTTTCCGGAGCCCTGGTGGCACAGTGGTTAAGAGCTCGACTGCTAACCAAAAGGTCAACAGTTCAAATCTACCAGCCACTCCTTGAAAACACTATGGAACAGTTCTCTTCTGTTCAGTAGGGTCACTGTGAGTTGGAATCACCTCAGTGGCAACGGGCTTGGGGTTTTTCTTGGTTTTTCCTTTTTCCAGACCCATTTATAAATTTGTTAAGTAAGATTGGTTTCATCTCAGGAAAGAAGTCTAGTATCTATAACTCTTCGAATAAAGAAGTTCCAATTTTTCTTTATCTTTTACTCCCTTAAATTTCCTGTCTCCGACAGTTTGTAAATTCCATAATAACTTAGTTTTCATAGCTCTGGATGTTTAAGTCAAGTTCATCTCAATCATTTTAACTTTATTTCGTTCCCATAGACTGGTATTGTTCATACATAGCACATTGTTTTTTGTTTTTTTTTTAAGTACCAGTTTAATGAGAATATTCATTGTTTATTAGTTATTTATACCCTAAAAACAAAGTGGTAAAAATCAAAGGTGGTTTCCTCCCTGAATTTGTTCTAATAAATCCTGCATAATCAGCCATTTTTGCTGAGCCGTTGTTCTTCTTGGGCTACAGAGTCTCTTGTTTTTAATTTACCTAGGAGCTAGGCAGGCACTGATACAAGTACTGGTGTGAGTACCTGCCAGGCTCCCTAAGATTTACTGTACAGTTTCTTTTCAACAGAAATCTAAGCAGGGAGAGACAGAGGAAAAGGAAACAACAGATACTGGCCAATTTTAATGCTAGTAACTTGGACTTTAATTTTAACTTGGCTGGAATGTGAAAAGGAGAGATAAAGCACTATGCTCGCCTGAACTTCCAAAAATCCTTCTCTAGTTTTTATCTAAGGAGGCCCAGTGGTGCAGTGGTTGAGTGCTCAAGCTGCAAACCAAAAGGTTGGCTGTTGGCACCCACCAGCAGAGCAGCTCCATGGGTGAGACGTGTGACAGTGCTTCTGTAAAGATTACAGCTGTGGAAACTCTGTGGGACAGTTCAACTCTGACCTGTAGGGTTGCTATGAGTTGGAATCAACTCAACAGCAATGGGTTTGATTTTTTTGGTGTAGTTTTTATCTGAAAATGTTGATGAATGCTGGTGGTCAACCTCTGAGAAAGCCTCCTGGAACTGTACTTGTCCTGTTTCTTCCCTCTTAAACAACTCAAGAAACGTTTTATGTTTAATAGGTTGTGAGTTTTAAGATTAGTAACCATAGCGAGATGACCATTGTTGTTGGATGCTGTCGAGTCGATTTTGACTCCTAGCGACCCCATGTGACAGAGTAGAACTGCTCCATAAGGTTTTCTAGACTTTTTTTTACTCTTAATGGGAACAGATCACCAGGTCTTTCATTGAGCTGCGGGGCAGGTTTGAACTACCAGTCTTTTGGTTATCAGTGGAACACTAACTGTTGCAACACCATTACAGATATAAATAACAATAAAGAATGTCCTCTTATTTTCTGGACACAAGAAATTAAAACCAAAAGTGTCTTATCCTCTTAGTTGTAAGATTGCACAGAACTGAGCTTATTGTAAGGTCTGACTGAGAACGTTGGCGAGATACTTTATTTCACTGGTTGTCAAGTTTTTAAATCTTTTGGTGTTTACTAAGCACTATAACTTCATCCTAATGAATTCTGTCCCCTAATCAATTTTATCTCATAATCAGTTTTGTCACATATCTATCATGGTGATAGATATTACTCTTTTACAGAAAAGATGAAGAAACTGTGGCTCAGAGAAGTTAAAAGACAGCGTCATTAAATGCGTAATCATTTGCGGGAAGACCATAGAAGTGTTGGAGTTTACATGATATTTCTCTCCTCCATAGCATTTTCCATCTGTTTTGTTTTTCTTGCTGTCTCTTGCATTGTAGGTTTTCTGAGTCATCCATCATCTTTTTTCTCATCTCTCTACCTACTGCAGCCTGCTCCTCACATGCACAGACTGGATTGTATATCTCAGAAGGGGGAAAAATTCTCTTTCCCTCACTTCCTTTAGGTTTTTTATCAAATTCTGTGAGGCCTTCTCTTTAAAATTAAATCTGCCTTAACCACCCTTTCCAGTTGTGTTTTCTACGTAGTACTTTCCACGTCTAGCGTACCATATAATTTACTTATTTCTGTAGTTTGGTTTGTCTTCTCCAACTAGTTTATCTTCTCCCACTAGAATTTAAGTTCCATGAGGGTTCGGATTGTTTTCAGTTTGATTCAGTGCTGTATCCCCAGCACCTACAATAGTGTTTGGCATGTAGTAAACACATGGTAAACTTTTGGTGAGTGAGTGAGTGAGTGAGTGAGTGAACAAATCAACCACAGTGTTCTCATCTTTGGATTCTTTAGTACCTTGCACATAGTAGTAGATGATGGATTTATTTGATTGAATTTAATTGAATTCTGTTTCTTAGAAAGATTCTAATTTTGTCTTCTAAATTTTTGTGAGTGAAAAATCTTTTCTAAGCCATTCTCTGTTTTCTTTATCTTATTTTTAAGGAAGATGGAAGTAAGTAGCTTTCAAGGGAATATAAGTTGTCTTTTCAAAACTTCGCATCCAAAATACTTCAAACTTTTCTTCCTATCACTTGAATTTATTCAGTTTTCACATGTTCGAGTTATAAAAGCTGCTCATTACCATATTCTTTTTTTAGAACCATCTATAAGACAGAAAGATCGTAATTTTTTTTTCTTTGAAAGTTGTGATAAATTGGCAACATGAAGCAATAGTAAGAGTAATTTATGTTATAACCACTTTTGAAAACTATTTGGCAAAATCTGCTAAAGTTGAACATACACTGTGGTCCAGCAGCTCCATTCATAGGTAATATACCAAATGGAAAAATGCACCAACAGACTTGTAGGAGAATGTCCATAGCTGCATTATTCATAATAGTCCCAACCTAGAAACGTAACCCAGCAGTAGAATAAATCATGATATATTCATGCAATAGAAGACTGTACAGCAACAGCACCACGTTAATTACTATCACATGCAACAGCGTGGGTAAATCACATGCTCATAATGTTCAGCTGAAAAAACAGACAAGGAAGAGGACATACTATATCATTTTATTTATATAAATTTCAAAAATAGGCAGAGCCAATCTATGCTAATAGAAGTCAGTGATAGTGGTTATCTTGAGGGGAGGAATAAGTACTAGGAGTACTGCCAGGATTGTTTCTGGAGTTCTGGTAATATCCCGTATCTGCATCTGAATATCTGGATGGTGGTTATAGAGTATGTTCACTGTAAAATTTCTTCAAGGTATACGTTTTAGATTTATATACACCAATATATATTTTGTGCCTCAATTTAGAAAATACTTTACCACCACACCAGAAGTAAATTTCATAGCAGAAATATATCAGTACATTCAAATAGCCATTTAATCTTGATTTTGACGTAGAAGTAGTTGACAGATTCCTGTTTTTGGCACAACACTCTGAAGTATGTGTTCTAAGTAAAACAAAATCCTGTTGATCAATTCTCACATAAGTTTTAAAAAGTATATTTTGGTTGAAGTGCCATAAAACTTACTACAAGCACAATTACTTCTAGATCAATGGCTTTTGAACTTTTTTTTTTACTATAGCCCACAGTACAAAATAAATTTTATTTCATGACTCAGAACCTAAGTGTGTGTATGTGACTGCATAAATGTTTCGTGAACCAGTATTTACTTATCACTTGCATTGATCTGGCATTTCTGTTCTATTCATTAAAAAACAAGATGCTATTGCAACCTGCTAAATTTTCACAACTTGCAGTCAAATAAAACTGTGCTAAATAAAACTCACCCCTTTGCTGTCGAGTCGATTCCAACTGGTAGCAACCCTACAGGACAGAGTAGAACTGCCCCACAGGGTTTCCAAGGAGCACCTGGTAGATTCAAACTGCTGACCTTTTGGTTAGCAGCTGAACTCATAACCACTACCACTATGCCACCAGGGTTTCCACAGGTAGTAATTTAAAATTTTAAACTCCTTTCTTACAGTCATAATCACTTTATTTCATCCAGCTAATTATCTCTACTTTCCCCTGTAATTCTAGGATTTATTTCCCAGCCGCAATCTTTATCCCGTGTGTTTGAGTCCGTTATGTTATAAAAGAAAAACAGAGTAAATACTGTGTGACTGTTTTAAAAATATACCTCAGTTATTTAAAGGGTATAGGGTCGCTGTGAGTTGGAATCGACTCAATGGCAGCAGGTTTAAGGGGTACTTTTGGTACTTGTATATGCAACATTAACACCTAATCCGTTACTTTAATGGCATTGTTAAGAGAGTCAGCAGTAAGATAAAATATTTTTTTTTGCCTTTGGATTCAATGCGTTTATTATGTTTTTATATGTAAACTAACATATAAAATTAAATTTTATATGTAAATTAGTAGAGCCCTAATAATGGGCAGAAAGTAATGATTACGAGACTTTTTAGTCTATTTTCGAAAGGAGAAAAATTAAGAGATTATGAATTATGTTACATTGCATGTTTTGTGAAGGTAATGTTTAGTTGTATTACTCTCTATTAGTAATTAGGGTCTCGGTAACAAATTAGTATTTCAGAGTCATTGTCCGCTATGCTCAAATGACTTATAATATTGTCATCATTACTATTTAGTTCCATTTCTGCTTAATAGAATTTTACTTGCTTGATGCAACACACTTTTAGATGGTACGAGAGCTTCGTGAATATAGGGTATTTTAACATAAATGCCCGTTGTACACAAAGGATAATTATTTAAACAGTTGCCCTGTGGTTTTTGATGTTGGCTGTGAAACAGCTTTAACACCAAAGCCAAGAAGAGCAGTAGCTCAGCAGAAGTTTTAATGTATAATGGGTTAAGAAAACAGGTAATTTAAAAAATGGCTGACCTATAGGCAACTCTAACTTTCATATCAACCAAATGTATATTTATCTCCAGTAATATTGCATTCATTCAACATCTTTAGAGATTTTCTGTGCTTTTAAAGAGATCTTTTCATATGGTTGTTCATCGTGAAAATGGAAAGGTTCACTATTACCATTTCAAGATAAATGTTATTTAATATATTTACATCCAAGTTGACATCTTTGGATGCAATTAGTATTTTGCAAGCCAATTATAATTAGCCTTGCAGAGTCTCTTCCTCCTTAATCATAAATCTTTCTTAGGAAAAAGAAATTCGAAGCAACAATAGTGAAGCAGTAGTCATACTTTAAGGCTTTATCAGGTTTTCTTTATTAATCCTTGAAATCTGAGTGATAAGGGCTCATTGTAACTTTCCTTCATCTTTCTCCTTGTAGTCACTGGGAAAATGCTTCTAGGGTCACTCTTTTAGAGTCGTGATTGGTTACATATGTATGATGGATGGTAGGAGGGAGGTAATTTTATTTACCTGTAAGCTTGTTGATTTCTGTGGAAAACCACAGAGAAAGTAATATGTGACTACTAATTGCAAATGCGGCTACTTATTTAGGTAGAGCTTGAGAAACTTCGTCAGTGAAGCTGTCTTTAGCACTGAAGTTGTGAAATAGGTAAAAGTTGTGAAATCTGAATCCGGAGAAATGAAACTGTTAAAAGGAATTTGTTTTTTGTTGTACAGATTTTTTGAAAAAATGGAGACTGACAATTGAGGAAGTAATCAAGTTGAACTTGCTACATTGTTCCCACAAATACACCAAAACCATTGCATGAAATATTAATTTCCTTTTCTATTTAACTTGAACATTCAGTACCTAATGTACTAATTTTTTGTTAATCCTTCTGTTTTTCTTTAAAATATTGTTTATTATTGGTGCACCTTTGTTGTTGTCTTAATTACTGTACTTGATGGCTCACAAAAGAACAGCAATATTTGTTTTAAATAGTTCTTTTAAATTTTAGTAAAAGTTTTTCGTTTTGTGTGGCGGTGTTTGTTGTGTGTGTGTGTCGACTTTATTGAGAAATAATTTATATATAGTAATATTCTCCCTCTGTATATGTTTAAGGCAAACAGGAACATAGATATTTTAGTGCATAGACAATGTTACTCTAAAATCAACATGATAAGAAAGAGCTGCCAAATTTTGAAGAATAAAGAACCTTAAAATATACAGGTCAACAAGGAAAATAAAATTAAATTTAACATGTAGAATATCTTGGACAATAAAAGAATAAGGTTTTCAAAAAAAAATTGTTAAGTGGAACCTTTAAAACCACATCTGTAAGTTTTGTGTATATGGCTTTAAAAGTGAAATAAGCTTTAAATAAAAATAACAAAATGTAATTGTGTTTATGAAATATACACATAAGTTATTTTAAGTACATCAAAAGACTTTCTATTTGGTGCAGATAATAATACAGTGCTTCCCTGATTTATGTTTTCATCACACTGGCAAGGGAAAAATCAAGAACATACCCCTCTTCAAGCTGCATATTCTCCTACTGTCAATTTCCTTTAATGAAAATCACCATGTAGACTTAGTATTTATTTAGTTTCAGTAAATGTTCATGAGTTGTTTAATATATAAATGTAATTTTAATTCCGAGAATGTTGTGAAAGATCTGGGGGAAAAGTTTTAGGAACTGAAAGTAGCATGGTCACTGTACGTTGTTAAACACATAATGGATTTATGAAGCCCATTTTCAGCAGATCCTTCTCAGTCTTTAAAAAAGT
Organism: Loxodonta africana; assembly: GCF_030014295.1. NCBI lineage: Eukaryota > Metazoa > Chordata > Mammalia > Proboscidea > Elephantidae > Loxodonta > Loxodonta africana. The sequence goes on from NC_087359.1 coordinate 48,882,448, forward strand.
AAAACTTCCCATTAAAAAGGCACTTGTTTCCTTGTAAGAAAAAAAGACTAAAAGATTTTTGCTTCAGTTGTAGAGAAAGATTAACTCCTTTTGCTCAAATAAAGATTCTTAAAGCACCTTTAAGAATAACTGATGATGGGCACCCAGGCATCTGAAAAGAACAAGGAGTCTATTTTTCTTTGTTCTTGGCTAATTTCTGTTGAGTAAAGAGATTCTGTTCCAAAGAGGAAAAATCTCCTTATCATTCTACTTTATTAATAATGTTCACTGAATTAAGTTGATTTCTTTCTCAGGATAGTCTTAAAAATATTAATTCCTTGAATTTCTGTAGCCTTAAATATCTTTATTATTTTGTATATGGAGTGATTTGCATAATGCGCAATCGTTGTATTTACATAAACAATTGGTGTAATCATACTGCTTTTCTGATTTAAAATAGTGAGAGAGAGAGAGTGTGTGTGTGTGTGTAATCTAGTAGAAAAATGCCATCAGTTCGAAATAATGGCACTGTCTTAGTCTCTTGGTTTAGATAAATATAAGTTTGTAAAACCTTGAAGATTATCTTTAAGGTAAACTGAAAGGAAAATAAGTATACCAGACCTTCTAAATATAACACTTTGTTGTTCTTATCTATATCACTTTATGCAGAAAAACTTTTAAAACAATTTTATAGATTGAAAACTACATAATGCTATGGTAGAATAATGTTCCCACCTTTGCCTGACTTGGAGGATTTATTTATAAAAGTGTGTTGTCTTTAGGATAAAACCTGTACAGGTTTTTTGTTTTACTTTTTACTAGCAGTTGAGTGCAGTCTTGCCTCTCATTAAAGGGGATTTGCTCAAGGGCTGTAAAAGAAAGCATTGTCCTGATTTTACATTTTTAATTCTTGGGTATAGTAATTAAAAAATGATAACTGGCTCATACTATGATAGTATCTATTGCTATTTAATAAACCTAAAACATTCCTATTCATTATGAGTTATCAATTTTTATTATACTGCTTCAGGTGAATTACAGATTTAGTAAGTTGGGGATTGATTGTATAAACTGTCAAAAAGAAATGGAAATATAATTTGTTTTAAAATAAGCTGGTAGGAAAATTGATTTCAGTGTTAATATATTTTTAAACAGTTTTTAACTCAATAAAAACCAGTAGTTCACACTTAATGCAGTAGAAAAATGGAAAGCACCTTTGTTGTAGTAGTTTAGTTGTTAAGAATATTAAATCTTATATAATTGATTTGATTTTCAGAATAATAACAATATTCATGTTTTCTTATCTCTGTACCTTATCCTGTGAGATTAATATAACAATTGTGTAATTGTGGTTCTTTCGATACTGTTTGCAGTATTAATCAGTAAATTTCTTTAACTTTTTATCGTAAAAAATTTCAAACATGCACAAAACCAAGTTAAGTATGCTGAACATCCATAATACCTGTCACCAGGTTTAACAGATAACAGTAGTTTGCTATACTTGTTTCATCTTCTCCTTTTACTATGTCCACCCCCCCGAAAGTATTTTAAAGCAAATACCAGATGTCATTCACTTCTGCACATTTTAATATGTATCTCTAGAAATAAGGATTTTCATATAATCATTATATCATTGTTATATATAAAAATTAACAAATAATATCCTAACGACTACATTTCCCCACATGCCTCAAAAATGTTTATTCAAACCAGGTTACAAATAGTGTCAGAACATTGCATGTAGTTATTAGGTCTCTTAAATCTCTTTTAATCTAAAACAGGCCTTCCCCACCCCTTTTTAAAAATGCCATTGACTTGCTGTTTGTCTTGACAGCATGCATATACTTCTGAAACGATCCCAAAATGAATCCTTTCATTGGAAGTAAACTGTAAAGTGGCAAAATTGCTTTGTAAAATTTAGCTAATAACTGACATTGAGAGCTTGTGTATTTGCATTTGAATGTGTTTATAATGTAATATCTTTTTTAAATGTAGCTTGTTGGTTTAAATCCTTTTAACTTTCTCACAATCCTCAGCAAGTCTTCAGGGAGAAAGTATTATAAAAAACAACATTTTTAGTATTCATTATTATGATAACTTGCTAGGACTATTCTACTATAATATTATTTGTCCAAGAGCTTCTTAAGTAGGAATATATAAATTCTGTTGTGGATTAGAGGAGTGTACTTTTCAACCAGCTTGCTTTTCTGCTCCTATGAAGTTCCTTAAATCCCAGGTCACTTATTCAAGGAGCTTTTCCTCAATGGTTATTCCTTTTTGTCTTTCATATTCTGATCTTTCAGTAAGATAGTTGTGTATTAGAACATTACACTAAGAAGAAGAGAAGAGATTCTGTGATGTGAGGACTGAAAAAAAGATATTCACATATTAGCTAATACCTTTTTATCACAGCAGCTATTTTCATTGGAATTTGAATTAATTAAAGTATGTCCCCTTTCAAAGCAGGAAAAGAATGAGAGTCAAATTTCAGATTGGAACATCTGAGAAAAAATATATATATAGTTAGAGCATTTACATCCTGAGAAAGAAAACCGTCGAAATAAACCAGCCAGCAGAATGCATGTTTTAGCATGGAAAGTGACATGGTGAAATAAAAAGAGCACTGATTTCAGAGTCCTAATTTTTTGTCAGGAGCCCTGGTCGCACAGTGGTTAAGCACTTGGCTACTACCCGAAGGTCGGCGATTCAAAGGCGATTCAAACCCACCAGCCGCCCCATGGGAGAAAGATGGGGCAGTCTGCCTCTGTAAAGATTGTAGCTTTGGAAACCCTATGGGGCAGTTCTACTCTATCCTGTAGGGTCCCTGTGAGTCAGAATTGACTCATTGTCACACAACAACAATACTGTATCATGTCCTGGTATTGTCCCTCAATAACATTATGACATTGAGCACATAATCTATCAGGGGTGCAGTTTTGGATTATTTATATAAATTGCGTATAATAATATCTTCTCTATTTATACCTCAGGGTTGTTGAAAGGTAGGGTGCTGTCTTGCTTTTGGGGTAATGAATGCATAGTTATTGCCACATAACCATTTTTTCCATCTTTAGAGGTGCCTTCATTGGCTTTCTTAAGATCATATGATTTCCTGCCCCGATATTAGTGGAAGAGTAGCACTAGCAAGTTGTGGAAGGAAAGAGATATAGATGTGGTAGGCAAGTATTTCCAAAATAACGAGTTGCTTTATGATAACTTTATTCGTCCCTAGATAATCCAAAGAGAACCCTAAAAATAAAGTGACAAAGTTTTGGCTTATTCTTGAAATGTGGTAAGGGTTTAACTTTAAAGATATGATGATCTATCAGGATTTTACTTGCATCTTTTTCGGGAACAACTTGATGTGATTCTATTAATCATTCATCTTACTCATTATTTGATGAGTAGCTTCACAACTTCAGGTTGTGAGACATTTAATATTATAAACTCTACAAAGAGCCATCTACTCTTCTTCCTTGCACTTCTCATTAATGTTTTGAAATCTTCCTTTTACACAGGACTTTGCCTCCCGGGCTAAACTGGCAGTTCAAAACCTAGTACACAAGGTTGGATTTTTTGGAATTTTGGCCTGTGCTTCAGTAAGTGAATTGTATTAAAAGCGAGAAATTTCAATAAATAGTATGTTGTTATTTTTATTTTAGTACGTTTATATTTTGATCCTGTTTGTTTTTAAAGATATACTGCAAAATGGAATAAAAATTCTGTCACTTTTATTGGGTGTGTAATTTTGTTAACCATTCATCTTACTCATTAAATGAGCTATTTTCTGTTGGATAGGTTCATATCTTGTATATTGACTTTTAAGTATTTCATCACACAATGATAAATTCAGACCTAAACAACTTGATTCAGTAAGAACAAAAGAGAAAAAATCCATCCTTCCTGTGAAGAATTTATAATGAAGTGCGTTTAACCAAATAATAGTGACTTCGTTCTTTCTACAGAGTTATATATGGGTAGTCTTTTTCCTGAGTTTCAACGATTAGTTACAAGGAAGAACTCATATGAAACCTGTTTTAAATGACGTTAACTCCTGGCTGGGCAATGGAAATATCTGTGGCTATGTTAAGGACGTCTTTGGCTACAGAGGACTAAGACGCCATTTGTGTCCAAAACTTAATGTTTTAAATTTCAGATTTGTAAAATGACACTCCTTGTTGAAGAGTCAGTGTTCATCCTGGTCTTTTTCAAATGTAACAAAATAAGTATTTGAGATAGAGCACTTTAATCAAAGCTTTCCTTTTGCAGCCTGAGCACAATTTGCCAGAATAGCTGAGTACCTAGCTGATACTATTTAAGCTGTAATTATAAGTAAAATTCACAAAATTGTTGTCTAGTTGCACGTAGCTCCTTTCTCCATTATGTACCAGAATACGAATATATCTTGAATGTCCCCACCCAGCAAAGCAAATTGCCAAAAAAAGAAAAAAATTGAACCCAAAGTTTTTGATGTGATGTCAGCATTACAGAGAGATTTGAAGACATACATGTGCCTGAATTACTATTTACTGACCTGGGCAATACTAAGAACTTTTTATAATCTGACTTTTTAATGCAGAAGCTCTATTTCATAATATTGATCTCAACTATTTGAGCAAGTTATTGGTGTTTTATAGTGTAATACAGTAGAAAGAGAATGGGCTTTGGAGTCAGGCCAACTTGGGTTCATAAACTAGTTATCTTAATAGCTCTGTAAACTCAATTAAGTAACTCTTTCAGCCACAGTTTTCTCATTTTTAAAATAGAGTAATAAGAGTTTCCTTGCAAAGGCGATGTAAGGATATAAGATAATATATGCAAAATGCCTAATATAGTGCCCAGACTGTAAGTGCTCAAAAACTGCCAACCGTTTGTATTATGATTCATCAGCTTTGTATCAACCACTGTGCTGGGAATCAAGAAATGTGGAAGATATATTCCCTCTCCTCAGGGAGCCTGAGTCCAGTGAGAAAGATAATTAAAATACAGTGATAAGTAAACGGTGCTGTGGGAGCCCAGAAGAATGGAATTGAGCTGAGAGGCGTAATGGGTAATAATGTCCTTAGCTTAGAGGCTAAGAGTAAAGCTCTTTAGACCCACATTGACTGGGTTCAAATCCTGCTGTACTACTTACCTGTGGCAAGTTGATTGACCTACCATCTGTAAAATAGGTGTAATGATACCATATAACATTGTTGCAGGAAGTGAGTTAATGCATGTTATTGTTGTTAGTTGCTGTCCAATCAATCCTATTCATAGCAAATGCATGTAAAGCCCTTAGAAAAGTACCTACAGGTCAAAGCACTCACTGTGCTTTCATTATTCCTGGGCATAATGCAAGTAGTTAGGGAAATTCTCTTACCTTTGATTTATTAAAGCAATTTTTTTTTCCTTTGGCACTCATCTATCTTAACTGCTAAAAATCCAATTTTTATACTAAGTAGTCTTCGTTATATACAGCTAGAGATAATGTTTAACATAAACTGGTGGGTCAGTTTGTCCTATGAAATTTTTAATAATATTTCTACGTATGGTAAAAAGAAGTTTGGTTTATAAGTACTTTTATCATTAACATTTTCAGCTCAGATAAATAAAATACCTAGTTGAGGGAAAATCTCAAAGCAACTGCATGGAACTGTTAAATCTAGTCATCCTTTCTGTGTATTTAGTTAGCATTTGAAGAAGAATAGCATGCACACCTAACAACAGATTCACTGTTTGTGCTCTTCTGAGAGTATCCAACATAGTCTGCGTCGTCCAACATGTTAAAGAATTCCAATTTTGATCTACTGTAATGTATAGATCTTGTATATTTTAAATTCATTTCAGTTCCAATGTAATTTGAGCCTGATGATTAACAAATTTAAATTGTTGTAATTCATAGAGTTGTGAGGGTCACATGAGAAAGTATGAAAAATGGCCTTGCAGATACAAGGCTGTAAATGATATTGTTGTTCCCATGGTTGTAAGAAGACAGATGCAGTTGCATGAAGGATATGAATTTGGATGAGAAAAACAATGAGTTATTGAATCCAAGTGTTACTAACAAAAGAAAACTTGAATTCTAATTTAGGTATGGTGTTGTTTTTAAAAGAACATGTGTGACAAATATTTTTTAAACAACTAGGGTTTTCTTTGAAAGTTTGAAAGTGAAGTTATATAAGTTAATTGTCTTTTAAATAGTTCAGCCAACTGCTGTGGGAAAAAAATAGACAAAGTGCTCCAAAACACCTTGTGGTTTCTTTGCGTTTTATGTGAAATTGTCTTTCACCACCCTTGAAATGTGGGAATGTTTGGAAAAGGTATTTGTAGTGAATCACTTCTTTGTCTGGGACTGCATATTCAAAACATCTGAGTCTGTGTGCTCTCCGATTTCCACACTTGATTTTCTCACGTGGCCCCACAGCCTTGGGCTCTGACAGAAGAAAATGCAAATAATGAATTTTTTTATGTTGAAAAATAAAAGCATATCCACCTATAAATGTGTTCATTGATTTATGAGAATATTTGCTAAAAAGATGTGAGCACCTTCTAGATAATATTCTTACTTCTTTTTAAAGATTTTAGAACCTTTGTACCCACTGAAAATACTCTTAAGACTCTTCTTTCATACCTCACCTTAGAAAACAGCCACCAAATGGTCAAATATCTACTGAATGGGATTAAATTTCTAAAATTCCGATGGATTTATCCAGTTCTAGTGTGATGATAAGAATATGGACATTAACCATAAAAAAGTGGAAGTGCAGCTGTGTTGCTGTGAACAGATTGAACAGTCCCTGAAATGAATTGAGATCCACCTTATAGACACATTAGGATACTCCCCTAACCTCATTCTGAGCAGTCTGATACTGACCAGGGAACTCATGGCTCACTTTGCAATGTTGACAAGGTTTAAATGCCACATACCATTAGACAGTAAACTTAAATTATTATTTTAATTATATATAGAAATTCATTTTAATTATTATTTTATCTGTTTTAGATTCCAAATCCTCTATTTGATCTGGCTGGAATAACATGTGGACACTTTCTTGTACCTTTCTGGACCTTCTTTGGTGCAACCCTGATTGGAAAAGCAATAATTAAAATGCATATCCAGGTAATTATACCCCCTGCATCCCTGCCTGATGATGAAAGACTGAAACATATTTCACTCAGTCATTTCGAAATACCGGCTCTTTGGTTGATAGCTTGCTTAGGTATTAAAGCATGGAACATCATTTGAAGGTTTGTGAGTTCCCTGTCCCTGTTGGAAAATTGGATTCCTTTATTATTTTTCTCCTAGTTTTCTTCCCTTCTTTTTTCTTTTCCTCCTTACTTCCCTTCTTCTCTCCTTCCTTTCTTTCTCTCTTCATTCTATTTTACCTTTTGCGTTGTGAAACTATTTACCCAAGACTTTTACTAAACAAAAATAATGTTCCTATATAGGAAGAGCACACCATTTTAACATACATAGTAAAAAAAAAAAAAGTCTAGTTGCTTTACTGACCACAAGCTGAGAGAATATTGGCTTTCACAAATAATTATTTTATTTCACATACTGTATATAGTATTTCCTCTCATGGCACCAATATCCTTTACTGAAAACCAGCCAGATGTTCGTGTGGGGGAGGATGAGGAAGAAAGGGGTCTCTGAAGGGGCGAGGAGATGTGGGCTGTGGTTAGAGAAGTGAGAATTTGCTGGTCACTGCATCAAAGTCTTGAGGATAACTGTGTATTTGTGTAATAAAGGAGAGAAAAGAGACTAATAACTTAAATGAGGTGAAGTAGATACGTGTTTCCAGGACTGTGATATGAATTGTTTCCTTCTAAGGGGCAAATCTCACTTGAATAAAATAAAATTAATGTGGAAGGAATTTGTTATTAAGCAGTGAGGTTTTCAACAAAGAGAGACATTCATCAAAGGAAAGGCAGGAACAGTGAAGTAATGTCTCTGCCCTGGTATGATTCCCTTCTTAATTAAAAGCACATCTATCCCTAAGTATCTTCTTAATACCTCTGTATCTCCAATTCTTAGAAAAGAATAGAACAGGAAAACTTCAGCTGCTTCTACCTGCCTAGTTTCTAATCTTAGATTTTGGATTTGAAATCAGTTTGTTGAGTCTGTCCTCTACTCTGCCACCATAATTAAAAAAAAAAAAAACCTGTTGCCGTCAAGTGGATTCTGACTCATAGGGACCCCATAGGACGGAGTAGAACTGCTCACCAGGGTTTCCAAGACTATAAATCCTTATAGAAGTAGACTGCCACATCTTTCTCCTGCAAAAATTCAAGGATATGTTTTTCCTCCTCAAGGAATAGATTTCCCCAGATGTAAATTAGATATAGTGTGCAATGAACACAGATTTTTAAATACTGCAGTGCTGTTTGGTAAAGATTTTAAACACATAACATAAGAGTATTCTTCAAATAATAAAATATTGTGAATGATAAATTACTTTGCCATGTATTTGAAGATAATTTTTTTGGAGTCCTTTGAAAGTATTAATGCCTGAGGAACAATAACAAATTTTAATTCCTTTCTTTTATAACGGGGATTTTTCTAGAAATCCATAAACTTTATACATCCTGCTATAAACTGCTTGAATGTAGTAACTTTCTATAAATTGTAGTAAAATTTATTATGTTAAAAGTATCCTATAGTGATAGGGTATTTAACATGTAGGATCTTTCATTTCAGAAGATTCAAAACTAGTAAATTTTTAAATGTTGTCATTAGATTTTTTTCAAGTTATGATAATGCTAAATTTTTGTGTGTGTGTGTAATGCTTCATGTTTTAAATCACTTAGTATATGCCATATGATTTAATTCTTATAATCCTGAGATAAAGGAATTACTACACCCACTTTGTAACTGTCACTCTTAAAGGTTAATATGTAATTTGCCTACAAGAGTAGGTAGGAGTCCCTGGGTGGTGCAGACAGTTAATGTTCTCCACAGCTAACTGAAAGGTTGGCAGTTCAAGTCCACCCAGAGGTGCCTCAGAGGAAAATGCCGGTGATCTACTTCCGAAAAATCAGCCATTGAAAAATCTATGGAGCACAGTGTTACTGTAACACATGTGGGATCATTATGACTTGGAATTGACTCTACAGCAACTGTTAGAAACAGAGAATAGTTAACAGCTGGAACTTGAACCCAAGTCATTTTGGCTCAAGTTCAGTGTTCTTTCCATTCTTTTGTTTTGTTTTCTTAACTATGAGTTATTTATGTGCTTAAGGATACTAATTTGTTTAATGCCTGTTATTTATCAGAACTGGTGCTAGGTAATTTGCATTTTTTTATCTTCCTGTCAGAATAATCCTGTGAGGTTGATTATCATTCACATTTCATAGGTGAGGGAACTGAGTGTTAGAGAGGTAAAATAAAATACTTGCCTAAGGCCCTGGAATTCACACCAAACTCTATAAAGCCGATGTTCTTTCTTTGTGTCCATAAGGAAGGAAAAAAAAAGAGCTAAAATCCATTTCTGTCACTAAAAGGAAAGAATCTAAGTTCCTTCACAAAACTGAGACCATGGGGTATGTGTGCTTTGTTCCATTGTATCATAGTGACATACTTTCTAAAGGCATGTCACTTGATGTACATCCAGATGTAGCTTAGGGCAACAAACATTTCTCATTCCTTGGGTAAGCAATTTTAGTCAGTAATATAAACATTTAACTATTTCTGGAATAATAGTGGGAGAGAAACCTCAAACATAAGTTTTTCTGAACTCTAATAAGCCTATTTTCTTCTGGTTCTCTTTCTTCCCTTTTTCGTCTACAGATAACCGTCCTTGTTTTCTCGCTATCTGTTAAAGTTCCCCTAAAAATTTCAAATCAGCCCACATAGTTATGTTACGTAGGGATTTTCCCTTCTACTTGATCCACTGGACAGGTTCATATCTTCTGCCTGTAGAAGGACCCTTGAAGACATTACCTCTTTTCCAAATAATATAAAGAGATTCATAGTACTTTGCATACCACCTCATGCTTATTTCTTCCTCCCTACTATTATTACCCTTCTATCTGCCACCAGACATGTGCGTACATACACACACACACACAGGAGAGTATAAGCTTCTTGAGGGAAGGGGTTTTTGTCTTTTGGTTAACTAAGAATGGAATAATGTCTGACACATAGCTGCTGCTGTTCGTTGCCATCAGTTTGATTCCAAGTCACGACCACCCCATGTGTGCAGAGTAGAAATGCTCCGTAGGGTTTTCAAGTCTGTGACCTTTTGGAAGCAGATCACCAGCCATGTCTTCCGAGGCACCTCTGGGTAAGTTTGACTCACCAACCTTTGAGCTAGTAGTTGAACACTTAACCATTTGTACCACCCAGTAAATATTTATTAAATGGATAAATATTTTTTAAATATTTAATAAATATTTATTAAATGAATCAGTGTAAGATTCTTCTTTCCAGTGAAGAGTCTTTCCATATAGTTAGTTTCTTCTTTGTTAATCCTGGCACCCTTAATTCCCAGCACCCGTATTTCTTTTCCTTCCTCCTCAACCCTCTCCCTTGTTTCTTCTATGCAGGTGGCCAAGTGGGCTTTGCCTTTTGTTTATTTGATACAATCTCCATTCAGACCTGCAGCCTGAAAGGCTCTGGGACATATGTTCTTCAATGTCTGGCATATTTGGCCTTGCCTAGCACAGTGAATTTTCAAGCTGTTACATATAAAAGAAAATCTTGTTTTGTTTTTGAGCAATGAAATTGTGCAATTATCTAGGCATTGGCTTATTTTGAGTGGTAGGAAATGATGGCAAACTCATGGTGGCGAAATCCCTGAGAGACAAAAACATCAGCTCTGTTTATTAGTTAAAGGCTTATAGCTCCACGTAACTGGCCTTTAATATGGATACTGGAAGGACCCCATGTGTTAATGCTTTTCTCCCTAAATGATCTGTATTTAGTTCATAATTATCTTGTTAGCTTCATAATCTTCATATACCACTTATCATAATTTATAAAATCATCATCCTTTTTATATCTATTTGGTATATTCATGTGCTTACTTTTTCCTTGAGATAGCTGATTGTCCTTTTTAAATTAAAAGGTACATAAAAAACACCAAAAATTGCTGTGAACTTTTTTATTCAGCCTTAGTTCCTTGTGTACATCCATCATGCCAATATTGCTGTTGAGATTAGGACAGTGCTTAAGAAACTGCCCTAATCACTTTTCTGAGATTCCTAATGGGTGTATATAAAGAGGACTATTCCTATTTATTTCCTTCCTCTCCCCTTTGGTTACATAGGCTAATGTAATTGTTTAATAAACAATAATAAAGCAGTAAAGTGTTGGTTATCAGGAATTTGGAGAGAAAACCCAGAATTATTCATATTTAATCAGAAAATTTTTACCATCCTTTAAAGCTAAACTTCAATCACTGTCTTGAGTTTTTTATTCATACAATTAAATGTGACCTCACCTTTCTCTGAGCCTGTATAACATGTTGTTTTTACCACTAATGACATTTACAATTTTATATTTTTATAAGTATTTTTTGTACTTACTATCGTTCAACAATTTGTAGAAAAGTTTGTAAACATCTTCAGGGCATTAAAGAAGTCTTTCTCATCTTTGGTTTCCCTGAAGACCCTTAACAATGCCTTATATTATCCATTAAAAAAAAAAATTTTTTTTTTTTTTTATTATCCATAAAATCCATAGTAAGTACTTAATATAACATTTGTTGAATTCAGTTGGGAACATTTGCCATTTTTCTTTTTTTCTAAAGATATCTCTACTTGTGGGTAAAGAAGGTATCAACATCTTTAATGAGTGGAGAGTACTTTGTTAACGAATTCCCTAATGCAGTTCATGTGGCGTGAACTGTTAAGGGGCTTGGCTGCTAACTGAAACGTTGGCTGTTCAAGTCCATCCAGAGGTGCCTCAGAAGAAAGCCCTGGCAGTCTATTTCCAAAAAATCAGCCATTCTTCTGTGACACACATGGGGTTGCCATGAGTCAGAACCAACTCCATGGCAACCGGTTTTCATTTTTTTACTTTGTTACCACCAAACTGAAAATATCCCACATCTGATAGGTAGCATCCGTCCTAACTCTGGGTTTGGGAATGGAACTTTCAGACTACTTCTATAAAAGCCATCTATGAACAACTTACAGTCTTTTCAAGATCCTCTGGATTAGATTTGGCCCAGATCCCTGTCACCAGGGTGATCAGCTTTAATTTCAGCAGTGGGGAGCTAGCTATATGGGAACCCCATGACCCATGACGTTAGTTGTATACACCATTCCCAGATACAGTGAACATGTGGAATGTCCACCATTCCCTCCCAGTTTTGGGTTTCATGAGTCATATTTTCCCTCAGACATGGTTATGTATCCTACCAAAACTGGAACTATGCTTAGGAAAAAACATCTATAACCCTTTGGTGACCCAATTGTTTTCTGCTTTGAATTTTTGTTGATACCATGTGTTTTCACTAATGGAAGGCATGCTGATTAAAGAACCAATTTAGAATTTTTGTTACGAGTTGTGGATTTGATCCCCATTATCTGGGATCACATATGTTCCAGCAGACCCTAGACATAGTAAATCCTGCCAATATGAGTCAATGATAAAATAGTTGGGTTTTTTTTTGTTCTTGAAAATTTGCAGAACATGAAGGCACTTGACAATGACTGCACATACATTTTATTCAAGTTTCCTTCTTCTTAACCTTTTATTGTTTTTTCATGAAAATTTTTAAGACATGGTACAACGCATTTTTTCTTACTGCAAAAGCAGTACTTAAACAATTCAAAAAAGGAGAACCAAGGGATTTTTTTTATCTCAGAAAAAGTACCGCTACAATGCATTCTTCATTACTACAGAAGCAGTATTTACAGGCTAAATAAATAAAACTAAAGGAATTTGAATCTCAGGAAAATTACCACTACAGTTTATTTTTCAGAAACCCTGGCGGCACAGTGGTTAAGAGAAACGGCTGCTAAGCCACAAGGCTGGCAGTTCAAACCCACCAGGCACTCCTTGGAAACCCTATGCGGCAGTTCTACTCTGTCCTGTAGGGCCGCCGTGAGTTGGAATCGACTGGATGGCAGCAGGTTTATTTTTTTTTTTCATTTTAAAGAAAGCAGTAGTAACAGCTAAGAAGCAGAAACAGCTGTCCTGGAATACTGCAGAACTGCTCGCAGTGGTGCATTCCACCTGCTACACATGGAAGCAATGACTGGGTCCTAAGATTAAATGCCAGATAGGAACAACTTATAGGAGTTGGAAACTACCACTGCAATACATTATTCCTTATTGCAAAGGCATTATTTACTGTTCAGAAGCTAAAAAAGCAGGGAGCCAGTAATACCTGCAAGCAGTGAGTGGCGTTGTGGAGAAAATAGCCACTGTTACTGAATGAAGACTAAGAATAGCTTATTCTCATGATAAGTACATTCTCAAGAGAACATAATAACTGGGAAACTTGATAAGGAGGCTTTTCTCACAGAAATAAAGGCAAACCCGTCAAAAGGTTAAAAAATTTACACATTCAGGAGGCATTACCTAAGACAACACTCAATCTACACAAAATGAGGCTCCAACTCAGGGGTCTTGAGTTGCACGCATTTCAAAAGGTTCCCACTTTGAGGCTAAAAACATTAAAATTGGGCTACCTCCTTCCCAAAGAACTCCAGAGGTATAAAAAGTGGTTGGTATACTTTACATCCCACGTGTTGCCGAAGGGTTAAAATACAAAAGTAGGTAGCATCTATGACTCAAATAATGCATTTTATTTTATGCTTTAATAATGTTTTAAAATTGTGATAGAGTTCCAAAAAAAAACCGAAAACAAATCTATTACTGTCTAGTCGATTCCAACTCATAGCAGCCCTATAGGACAGAGTAGAACTTCCCCATAGGGTTTCCAAGGTAAGACATCACTTTTTTTGACTGTTTATAGAATTGCTAATGTATAACATTTATTTTAACTGGGGTTTTCCTTCTTACAGAAAATCTTCGTTATAGTAACATTCAGCAAACACATAGTGGAGCAGATGGTGGCTTTCATAGGGTGAGTAATTCTTTAAAGGACTAATAATATAATATCACTGTTTGAATAGGAAGAAATGTGAAGACTGAACCGTAATAAATTTTCACGATAGCTTTTTATTTCTTGAAAAGCAAAAATCTTTTCCCTTGTTATTAGTTAAGTTGAAGAAGTTCCTTCTTGCTCTGTAGCAGGGAAGGATGAAGCTCGGGTTATCCCTGTGTAATTTTAAGCCGAACATGTATCAAACCGTATAATTCTTGATTTAAAAGAACCTTTGAGGTTTGAATCTGTAGCTCCTTCAAAGAAATTAAGAAATTTTCTTTCTTTAAAAGACATGTGTATCATTATAGTTTAATGTTGCTTAAGTACAATGCTGTGACTGTTGACCAAAATTGGATGCCAGGTACATATTTGCATTTGATTTAAATATAAATCTTACTTTAAATTTTAATATTTAATGAAATATTACATAATGTACAAATATCTTGGGATGGGATGATAAGGTGGTATAATATTACCAAAATTTTTTTATGTCAGTTATGAACCCAATGTTTTACGAGAGAAAATTAGTCCATTTTAAAAGGCTAAACTATTCAAAGCTTTTATTTTCCACTGTTTAGTTTTAAGAAGTGAATAAGACCAGTTTTAGCATATGTTTTAAATGGTAATGTCAACAAAGTGTGGAGTTTACTTTGATAAAACAGTAAAGAAAAGACCCATTTTGTTTGGTTAATCAAATTAACTTTCAACTGGAGTGTGAAAAGTGTCAGTTATTAAATTGAAATAAACCATTTTTTTTACTTTTGTTTTTTTAATCTTTCACATATGATACTCCTATTCTAAGTTTCGAGAAGAGAGGTTTACTTTTCATTTAGGTAGTATACTTACCCAATGGTGAAAAATGTTGAGATGCCCTTTGTTTAATTTTCACCTGGATCTTTATCTTCTTAAAAGAGCTTGTAGAACAAAACTGAAAATTTTTTGCTATTTAAAAAATTGCCATTTGGTGGTGAATTCATGGGTATTGGTTTTATTCTTCTTCTTTAAACCATACATTAACTATTATACTCATTCTTTTCTATATATGATATCTTGCAATAAAATAGTTTATAATAATAATTTTTTCTATTTAGGCTTTAGATTCACAACTGAAAAACATACTCTTGAGAATGTACTAAGTGGAGCCAGCCATTGGCTTCATTGCTTCCTAAGCTGCTGATTGTAAATGTGGATCATAACTTGTGCATTAAAATTTAATTACTCCAGTTTGGGATTATTTTTTTAAAGCTGTTTTCCAGCTTATTTATTGAATACAATTTGCCTCAAAATCATTGGAAGACAGGGGTGTACCAAAATAAGACTGAAATAATTTGCTTCCTGAATCCTTACAAATGAAGTGCTTTATAAGCTACTGTGTGTGACATTCAAAGAAGAGGAAGGAATATTCTTGCCACTTTTTTAATACAAGGAAGGCATCTGTTCTTAGAGATTATTGCTCCACCTTGAGAGAGAACTCTGAATAAAGGACACATAGCTAGCTACTACACAAACCACAACATTGGTGGAATGGCAGTGCATGTAGCACTGTGCATTCTTCCCTTTTCCTTTCTCCGTAATGAACATTTATAAACAGAGGGGGTTTTTTTGGCTATGTCTACGTCATTACTGCTACTACCTTCTGTTTTTCTAGCCTTTGGGAGTTTCTACAAAGCTATATCACCTAGCTACCCAACTCATCCACCCACATCCAGCTTCACTCCCCTCCAACCTGATCCCTCTTAGAACAATCATAGTAACCTTTTTGAAATTTTAATCTAAGCGTGTCACCACAGTGTCCTCATCAACCAGCTCTTCCTCTTCTTGAAAACCTTCTATTGTTTCCCATCATTCCTAAGATAAAACCAGAACTCCTTAACATGATCTAGAAGGCCCTGTACGGTCTGGCTCTAAACACTTTGACCATGTTTTGAATCTCCCACCACTGATCTTTGCTCATGCTTTTCCCTTTGCCTGGAACAGGATTTCTCAACCTTGGCACTACAGACATTTTAGGCCAAATAATTCTGTCTTGTGGGGAGTTGCCCTGTGCATTGTAAGATATGTAGTATCATCCCTGTTTTCTACCCATTAGATGCCAATAGTACCTCCCCAGTTGTGAGAGTCAATTATGTATTCAGACACTGGCAGATATCTCCTGGAGTGGGGGAATCCCTCTCCCCCTTGAGAACAACTAGTTTATGTAAGGTCCTTTAGATTTCAGCTATTGTATCCTCAGAAAGCCTTTCATAACAAGGCCCAATGCTGCTTTTGCATGTACCAGGGACCTAATGCACATACTCCATGCATTTACAGTTGTGTTTTTATGTTTATGTCTGTGGGTGTATGATTATTGTCTTTCCACCACTAACTGTAAGCTTCTTAACAATAGGGACCACATCTATTTTTGTTCACTGTTATGTTCACAGCATCTGGCATCATGACTGACACATAGCAGGTGCTCAATAAATAATCTGCTGAATAAGTGAACACATCCTTTGGAATAAATGACCAAATAAAGATCTGGCCAATAAAAATTAGGAAATCATTTGTATAGCCCAGCTTCTTCTCTTTCCCCAGCCTTTGGAGTTTCTAAGAAGTTATATTATTTATCTACAATAAATAGAAACAAAAGTGCCTGTATGCTTAGGCCATAGTTAAGTTAGAATTTCTTTTTTTTTTTTTTTTAATTGGTAGTTCCTTCCTTTTATTAACTCCTATTGCATAGCCCCAGCACTGCTTACATCTGCCTGTCAGTTTGTCATACTGTGGGGTCTTGTGTGTTCCTGTGATGCTGAAAGCCATGCCACCAGTATTCAAATACCAGCAGGGTCACCCATGGCAGATAGGTTTCAGTTGAGCTTCCAGACTAAGACAGACTAGGAAGAAGGACGCGGTGGTCTACTTCTGAAAAGAATTACCTAGTGAAAACCTTACGAATAGCAGCAAAATGTTGTCTGATATAGTGCCAAAGATGAGCCTGTCAGGTTGGGAGGCACTGAAAATACAACTGGGGAAGAGCTGCCTCCTCAAAGTAAAGTTGACCTTAATGATGTAGATGGAGTCCAGGTTCCAGGACCTTCATTTGCTGACGTGGCACAACTCAAAATGAGAAGAAACAGCTGCAAACATCCATTAATAATTGGAACCTGGAATGTACAAAGTATGACTCTAGGGAAATTGGAAATCATCAAAAGTGGTCATTTTGAATCGGAAAATCATATGGCCTACTATCCCAGCAACAACAATTTGAAGAGGAATGGCGTTGCAGTTATCATCAAAAAGAACACGATCTATCCTGAAGTACAGTGCTATCAGTGATAGGATAATACTCATATGCCTACAAGGAAGACCAGTTAATACGACTATTATTCAAATTTATGTACCAGCCACTAAGGCCAAAGATGAAGAAACTGAAGATTTTTACCAACTTCTGCAGTCTGAAATTGATCCAGCATGCAATCAGGATGCACTGGTAATTACTGGTGATTGGAATACAAAAGTTGGAAACAAAGAAGGATCAGTAGTTGGAAAATGTGGCCTCGGTGACAAACAATGCTGGACATCGAATGATTGAATTTTGCAAGACCAATGACTTCTTAATTGCAAATACCTTTTTTCACCAAAATAAATGGTGACTATACACCTGGACCTCACTAGATGGAATACACAGGAATCACACTGATTACATTTGTGGAAAGGGATGATGGAAAAGCTCAATATCAATCAGTCAGAACAAGGCCACGGGCCGAATGCAGATCAGACCATCAATTACTCTTAGGCAAGTTCAAGTTGAAACTGAAGAAAATTAGAACAAGTCCACGAGAGCCAAAGTACGACCTTGAGTATATCCCACCTGAATTTAGAGACCATCTCAAGAATAGATTTGACACATTGAACACTAATGACCAAAGACCAGAGGAGTTGTGCAATGACATCGAGGACATCATCCTTGAAGAAAGCAAGAGGTCATTAAAAAGACAGGAGAGAAAGAAAAGACCTAAATGGATGTGAGAAGAGACTCTGAAACTTGCTCTTGAATGTCGAGTAGCTAAAGGGAAAGGAAAAAATGATGAAGTAAAAGAGCTGAACAGAAGATTTCAAAGGGCGGCTCAAGAAGACAAAGTAAAGTATTATGATGAGACGTGCAAAGACCTGGAGATGGAAAGCCAAAAGGGAAAAGCGTGCTCAGCATTTCCCAAGCCAAAGAACTGAAGAAAAAATTCAAGCCTCGAGTTGCAATGCTGAAGAATTCCAGGGGGAAAATATTAAACAACACAGGAAGCATAAAAAGAAGATGGAAGGAATACACAGTCACTATACCAAAAAGAATTGGTCAACATCTGGCCATTTCAGGAGGTAACACATGATCAGGAACCGATGGTACTGAAGGAAGAAGTTCAAGGTTCACTGAAGGCATTGGTGAAAAACAAGGCTCCAGGAATTGACAGAATACCAGTTGAGGTATTTCAACAAATAGATGTAGTACTGGAAGTGCTCGCTCACCTATGCCAAAAAATTTGGAAGAAAGAGAGCTACCTGGCCAACCGACAGGAAGAAATCCATATTCATGCCTATTCCTAAGAAAGGTGATCCAACCAAGTATAGAAATTATCGAACAATATCATTAATACAACATGAAAGCAAAATTTTGCTGAAGATCATTCAAAAGCATCTGCAGCAGTATGAAGAAGACGAGGAACCAGGGATACATTGCTGATGTTGGATGGGTGCTGGCTGAAAGCAGAGAATACCAGACGGATG
Source organism: Loxodonta africana (assembly GCF_030014295.1). Taxonomy (NCBI): domain Eukaryota; kingdom Metazoa; phylum Chordata; class Mammalia; order Proboscidea; family Elephantidae; genus Loxodonta; species Loxodonta africana. The sequence goes on from NC_087359.1 coordinate 48,901,230, forward strand.
TTTAACTGTGTTTTGAGTATGCGAAGGCATTCGACTGTGTGGATCATAACAATTTATGGATAACATTGCAAAGAATGGGAATTCCGGAACATTTAATTGTGCTCATGAGGAATCTGTACATGGTTCAAGAGGCAGTCGTGTTACTGCAATTTCACAAGTTAGAGCTGCCTGCCACAAACAGCCAATTCTTGAGACAGGTGAGATGGGTAGCAAGAGCTTTATTATACATACCTGTATATGGAGACAGAGGGGAATGATCTCCTCCTAAAGTAGTCTGTCTTATTGGACTAGTAAGTCAACTCGGGTTTTTAAGGCAAAAGGGGCCATAAGTTTTAGGGACCTGTGGAACGTGCACTCTCTTCTGTTTGGTTTCAGTGGTCATATCTCAAACATGTTGATCTTTTCCTGCCATTATTCCATCAGCTCAGGGGGTGGCTGGCACCATCCTTCGTCTTATTGGATGGGCTTAGATGGTGGCGTAGTGGTTAAGTGCTATGGCTGCTAACCAAAGGGTCGGCAGTTCGATCCTCCAGGCGCTCCTTGGAAACTCTATGGGGCAGTTCTACTCTGTCCTATAGGGTCGCTATGAGTCAGAATCGACTCGACGGCACTGAGTTGAGTTTTAGATCAATATCACTTGTTTTCCACAGTCCTAGAGGAAGCATTGGTTAACATTTAACCATTTGGGGGAGCTGACATCAGGATCTTCCTTGGAGGCAGGGATGGGCTTGAAAAGAGAGAAAGAAGAAAGAAGGAAAAAAAAATTGGGCCAGGTACTGTTCAAGATATGGATGAACAGCCTATTTCAGTCGTTGAAACAGAACAAAGGGGGTACTGCATGGTTTAAAGCCAGGAAAGGTGTGCGTCAGGGTTGTATCCTCTCACCGTACCTATTCAGTCTGTATACTGAGCAGATAATCTGAGAAGCTGGACTGTATGAAGAAGAATGGGGTATCAGGATTGGAGGGAGGTTTATTAACAATCTGCGTTATACAGATAACACAACCTTGCTTGCTGAAAATGAAGCACTTACTGATGAAGATCAAAGACCACAGCCTTCAGTATGGGTTATACCTCAACATAAAGAAAACAAAAATCCTCACAACTAGACCAATAAGCAACATCTTGATAAACAGAGAAAAGATTGAGGTTGTCAAGGATTTCATTTTACTTGGATCTACAAATCAGTACTCAAGGAGCCAGCAGTCAAGAAATCAAAAGACGCATTGCATTGGGAAAATCTGCTGCAAAAGACCTCTTTAAAGTATTGAAATGCAAAGATGTCACCTTGAGGACTAAAGTGTGCCTGACTGAAGCCATGGTGTTTTCAATCACCTAATATGCATGCGTAACCTGGACAATGAATAAGGAAGACCAAAGAAGAATTGATGCCTTAGAATTGTGGTGTTGGCGAAGAACATTGAATATACCATGGACTGCCAAAAGAACAAATAAATCTGTCTTGGAAGAAGTACAACCAGAATGCTTCTTAGAAGCAAGGGTGGCGAGACTATGTCTCACAAACTTTGGACATGTTGTCAGGAGGGATCAGTCACTGGAGAAGGACATCATGCTTGGTAAAGGAGAGGGTCAGCAAAAAAGAAGACCCTCAAGAAGATGAATTGACACAGTGGCTGCAACAATGGGCTCAAGTGTAGCAACATTTGTGAGAATGGCACAAGACCAAGCAGTGTTTTGTTCTGTCATACACAGGGTTGCTGTGAGTCGGAACTGACTCGACGGCACCTAACAAGTTCCTTCCCCTTATTAACTCCTATTGCACAGCCCTAGCACTACCTATAGGCATTACCTCATCAACTTCTTTTCTAGATAACATATTAAACAATATAAATTATCAGACTTGGCAGATAATATTAATTCTTTACTATCAAGTGCTAAATGGTATCTTTTTAATCTTTCTCAGTCATAACATTCTCTTTTAATCAGATACCCCATTTGAGCTGGACATGATTTGTTTTCCTATGTTTGAAGTAGAAAATGCTTTTAAATAAAAGTGTTCAAATAATATGTAAGACTCACCAAACCTAGACTGAAGATTAAGTTAAACAAAAAGGAGTTTTTAGTAGACCTAAATTTATGAATTCATATAATAATAGATTAGCAATTATTTCAGAAAAGGGAAGGAGAACAGTCAGATCAACTCACTAGACCCATTGATGAGTTGAACTGAAAGCACTGCCTGTAACTTGCTGTACACACATTCTCCCTTGATTGTTAGTTCTCCCATTCACACTATTAAAACTGCTAAATGGTATAGCAGTTATCAAACTAAACTACTGAAGTTTGGAATACAATGTTTTGAAGAATATTTGAAACTTTGTACCCATAAGGGAGTGGTGAGTTGCCATGGTAGAGAAAAAATTCAAAAGACAAGCAAGAAAAAAATCAGCAACAGTTCAAATTAAAAATAAAATTACAGTAAACCCTGTGAAAGCCGAACCTGTGTAAGGCGGAAACCTATCAAAGAAGAAAATTCAAGTATTTTCCACTAAAATGGGCGATAGAAAAGTGGTAAGACTTCACCCTGTCAAAGGCAGAAAACTTTGAAACAGTATGTATTGAGAGCCGCCTTTGAGTCAAGAAGCATTGTACTGAATGCTGAAATCCCTTGAAGCTTGTTTCCAAGTTTCTGCTCCCAGTTGTCTTTAAGTAGCATTTCTTCTTTAGTTCAGGAGGCCACTAACAATCTTTCCAACTTCCAGTCATAATGTGAAATTGTCCTGTAACCAAATATTTTACAGTTTAGTTGAAAGGCACTCATATCAGAGAGTTAACATTCCAGTGCATGTGGATTTTTAAATGCCTTTTGTCTCAAGTTTGATAATGCCTGTCTTCTCAAAGTTTTATTTTCCAGAGTTTCTACTGACTGCTAGGTATTTCTTCTGTGTGCTCTCAGATAAGATTAAGAGAAGGGCCACCTCTCCTCAAAATACTCATTTTACTATACTCTCAGGTCAGTAAAATGTCTTTAACCAGGACAAAGCCTTTTATCAAATATTATACAAATAATTCTTGAGGATACTATTTTTGTCAAATATAGTGGGCACTTTGCATATATTTATTACTCCTCTTCTAATTGGAGCCCTGTATAATGGATATTTTTTCCTGATTTTACTGATAAGGAAATAGGCTTAGAGAGGTTATATATAACTTGCTTACCTTTGCTTAAAACCCATTGTTGTCGAGTAGATACTGACTCATAGTGACCCTATAGTACGTAGTAGAACTGCCCATAGGGTTTCCAAGGAGCAGCTGATGGATTCGAACTGCCCACCTTTCGGTTAGCAGCCATAGCTCTTAACCACTGTGCCACCAGGGCTCCTACCTCTGCTTAGAGGTTATGAATAACTTGTTTAATAAAGTTGAAAACCAATATGCAGTGAAGCTAGGATTCAAAACCCAGATCTATATGACTCTAAACCCCATGCTCTTTCCACAAGACCAGCGTGACTTAAAAAAAAAAAAAAATTTTTTTTTTTTTTTTTCGTTATAAGCACCCGTAATCCACTAAAAATTCAGGATCTTGACAGTAACCCACATCAAATAATATTCCCCCAAATCCCAACCACCTTTCTCCCTTCATACAAGGTTATCATCTGAACCCCATATTCATCTTTCTCTTGATTGTCTTCTGTGGTTTTATTGCTTCTGTATGTATTTCTAAAAAGTATATAATTTTTTATTTTAGTTGTGCTAACTTTATTCTAAAAAATATACTGTATGTAATCTTTTGGGTCTTTTCACTTATTTTGTTAATATTGTAGTGTGTCACCGCACTATACATTTTGATTGCTATATATTATTCCACTGGGTAATTATACCATGATTTATTCATCCATTTGAGTTGTTGCCACGTTTTTTGCTGTTTTGAGCAGTGACTTTTATGAGCATTCCTTAGTGCAAGATAGGTGAGGCAGAAGAAAGAGAATGGTGAAAGGGGCAACACAGAAGAGGGAAAAGGTGAATAAATGAAAAATTGGATATAAGCAAGATAACCTAACTCATAGTTCTGTCTGGCACCAAACTTGGGCAAAAACACCATAGATACACTTGCAATTGGCCAGGCCAGGCCGCTCTCTTTCCCCAGGTGCCAGGAAAAGAGTTACTATTGATAGTTGCATTGCTGGTGGCCCAGGTTTAGTATTAATTATATGGAGAGTCGAATGCTATGCTGATGACTGGAGGAAATGTCCCTGTCCCAAAGGGCTTCTTCTCTCCTCCATACTGCTATAGTGTGGCCCAGCTAAATATGATACCCTAAGTATGCCTTTGGTGTGTTGTATTTTTATACAGTATGTCGTTGCGTGATAGTACTGAGGTCCCAGAGAGAACCCAGGCCCTCCCCCAAAATTTACTGTAGCTTTTAGGGTAAATAGCTCCCCTTCTCCCAAACTGAGATAAAAATAATTTGTTTCTTAGACAGTTCTAGAAAGTAATTGCCATTGTCACTAGGTTTAAGGGAAGGGATCTCTGTTAGTTATATATGAAAATCTGAACAGATCTAAGGAATCAGTTGTATATTCTGAGGGGTTAGAATGCAGATAATACCTTGAGGGGAAAAAAAAAAAAAACCTTTTGGTTTATTGTATGTTTAGCAGATGGACAGAGAAGAAGTTTTCAAAGAAAGGAGGGTAGGCATGAAGTGGAGGTTTTTCACTCTTTGGTATCCTGTTTGGAATAATCCAGGGATAGAACCAAAGAACCAGAGTACTTTACAGCTAGAAAGGCATTTTTTGCAAGGTTTTTTTAAACGAAGATTTAAAACTAATTTTTAGACTTTCTCCAATGAGAATGTAAATGGAGAGAAACCTGGACATACTTCTTAAAGAGCACAACCAAATCTGACTTTAAAATCATGATTAAAATAACATGTTCCCATATTCTTACCAATAAAGGATGAGAATTCCCAGAAAATAACATTAAGCATATGACTCGAAACAAACCATATGCAGAACATTGGCTCATTGTCAGGTTGCCAGGGTCTTATTGGAAGACAAAGTCCCCAGTTTTACCACACAAGAAAGTTTCCATAACTCAATCATTGAACTTAAGGGCTGGGGGATGGAGTTGGCTGAAGCAGGGACTTTTTACCAGATACAGAATGTTCCATGCTCTTCTCTGCTGTCTCCTATTTCTGAGTTAACTTGACGTTTGACCTCAGAGACTGGGGCTTGCCTGTGGCAAGAGAGATCATTTTAACCAGTGAGTAATTAAGTGCTTGAATCTGAAAGTAGTTTCTTGTTCCTGACTCTATGGCAAGTGGTCAAAATGAGCTGTGTGGGCCTGGACTTTTTCTTCTACAGAAAGAAAGCCTATCCTTTTATTTTGAAATATAAAATGGTTCATGTACTTGATTTCTTTGACTTTGATCATTGTAAAATCATAAAAAGTTATGGAAGTTTGTAACACAAACATTTGTATTATCTGAAAAAGCATAGGACCCTAACTGCAGAGACCCAGTTATATACCCTTACTATAACATTCTTCAGCAGTTTAGGCAGAAAACTCCTTCCTCTTCATGTCCATAGTAGTTTATGTTTTCTTTTGACATTTAACCCTTGTATCTTTTGTTATAGATAGTGGGAGGCAGCATAGTTAAAGAATAAAGCAGGAACTCTGTGCTTAGACTGTTAGATGATGAGGAATGAGAAATGGACATCATATTAGGAAGTTTTGTTGACCACAATTGGAGCATTTCAGTAGAGTGATGAAAATAAAACCCTATTAAGTTTGATTACATAGAATTGTTGAGTCAAGATCTTTGCCTGGCACACGTTAAGTGTTCTGTAAATATTTGTTGCCTAAACGAATCCATTCATTCACTAATAAGGGAGACCTCTGCGTATTTTAGATGGAAGGAGAGACTAGTAAAAAACTAAAGATGGAAATACAAATGGAAAAAAAAGGAAAAATGTGGGATGGAAATTAACAGTACCCACTGGCTAGATGTTTTACATAAATGTTTACTTAATCTCCACAACAAAACTCGTAAGGTACTATCACTACGTGGATGGGGAAATCCAGGCACACCGAGAAGTTGAATTCTTAAAGAAGGTAAGAGGTGGAAAGAGAAAACTGGAGTGAAAGTTCTGGGAGGTTTGAGGTGGAGAAGAGAAACCTTTAGAGAGCACCATCAGAGTCAGTGAGATAATCTGTTGGAAACTGGAGATTGGGAAAAATGCGTTCCAAACGAGCTGTGTGAATCTGATGGGGAGTCGCCATGAGTTCTTCCTGTCCACTCGTGGTTCACCTGTGTGAAGCTGTATCTAGTGTAGCTGGTGTTACTGCATGTTACTACTCGTTTCTGTACTGTGGGTTTAAATGCATATTTTTTTCCTCTCATCGCCCTTCAAGATTAAGTTCATTAAGGACAGAGACCGATAACTTTTTTTTCTTCTTGATTTAGTGATTTTCTGCCTGAATACTGTGTGGAATAATGGGATTATTCTTAGGGGAAATCAAATTGCAATCAGTAGTGTCACTTTTTTTGTCTTTTCACCATCACGCCACTTTCAGTGATCTCAAGGCCGATGGACTTTGGCACCATCTCATCTTAAATTTAAAATTCAGCAGACTCGTCTTTATTCTCAACTTTTGAGTCTGTGGGTTCCTGGTGCTGATTCATTTATTCTTAGAACTCAGTGGGTTTCAAGCCACAGGTTTGTCACTATAAAAAGACGTCAATTCTATAACTGAAATAGTTAAAAATCTACTGATTTTTAACAGAGCTTTTGTTTTGGCAGACAATCATGGAACCCTGGTTTAACTCTGGCCTCATTATTAACATGAATACCTACTTGGCTCCTGCTGCCCAAGTCTGCATTCTGAAACAAGGTTTTGTTTCAAGGGCATCTCTGTAATTATAGCATATTTCAAAGAGTAGCTGCTAATTATAAGGAAGCCTTACCTCCATTCTGATTCTTACAGAAAACAATTCCAAATGTTCAAAAGCAGGAGCAATTGAGAACACTTTTTTGAAAGACTCTTCTGGTAGAAATATGCTGAAAGGCATTAGCAACAATATACTTGACATTTCTTAATAAAGCAGTGGTCCTCCTCCTACCCAGCCACCAAAAAACGGATGGTGTCATGTGTTTATAATACCGCTCTGCACATGATGAACTAACCTGAGTACAAAAGAGGTTTTAATTGTTTGAAAGGGGCACAGATGTGAATGAAATTCAAGAGGTTTTAATCCCAAATCCTGAGGCTAAATCACAACGAATTTTAAAAGATGCCTGGGGCTATCAATTCAAATTTGTGTATATATGCACAAACCCTAGATTATTTAGGGTGACGCGTAATCTTCATCCTGCATTTATTTTATGTTAGGGCGCCCTTCCAAGATCTTGGAATGTGAAGGAACTTGATTTGGGTGGGATATTACATTTCACCCATTTCCAGTTTTTTCATATATTATCAGCTTCAAAGATTGAAATGCTCCATTCAGCTAAATGGGAATGATATTAACACTTTTATTGCAGTCATACTCAGATTACTAGAGCACATTTTACTTAGGTTAAATATAAATTACTTTATATTTAGCACCAGTTTATTTATTTTTTCCTATTCTTGATTTAATAAGGTTAACAATTATTGTCTTTTTTCATTTTTTTCTCTAATCTCTAAGGGCCTGAAGGCTGTAGGTATTAATATAAGTGACCATAACGGCCTTTGGCTTCCTCAGAAAGATTGCATGATAAATCCCTACCTACCCAGCCCTCTTTCTCCAGAGCAGTCTACCTTAGGAGGAAAGAAAGTTTCACTTGGAGGGCAATCATTGTTGAAGCTGGCCGTGAGTCTAAGGTCCATTCTGAGTCACTGTGAATAAAGCTCCAGTATTGGTTGGGCCCCAGGGAAACGGGTGGTTAAATACTGTGAGAATCTTTATCAGACAGGAAATGACAACTCATTAAAATACTAACCGTTAAGCCTATTTAGATCACTGCTTAGGGGTTGGGGAGGAAAATTTAACTCTATGATGTTTGACTAAAATGTGCACATTTCAGAAAGTAGAGAATTATTTATGAGACTGTTGTCAATTAAGAGAGAGAATTGCTAGTCCATCTTGTCACTGAACTTCTCCCACACTGTCAAGTCCTCTTTAGTATAGAAGACAGACAAGTCATTGCAGGTGGTAGAAGGAGATGGTTTTTAGTTCGTCCATGAAAATACGTCCTACAGGTACTTGAAACATATATTTCAGTCTCCTCAGCAGAATAGTTGATTGGCTTCAGTTAGTTAGGACTGTTTTCTACTTAGGGTTCTACTTCTGTGCTCCTGGACTTGATCTCAATTGATAGAACTCTCTGGAGTCAAATTATACAGTTGATTATTGTGATACTGTGGTCCTCATCCAATCAAGACAATTCTAAAGGCCCTGGTATTCATTTGAAACATAATACAAAGTTTTAACTGTGAGCACATGGTGAATGGCAGCTAACAGTCCTGCATTGAGTTGGTTGCTAACTAAGCCTGAGGATTTTTTTTTTACCCTTTGTGAACAGTGTATATTATTATTAGCCCTTGTAGTTTAGCTTCATAGTCTAAACCATCAGAACTAAAATAATAGAGCTTCTAATTATATTTATTTTCATCTTATCTTTGATATTTTCTTTTTTGTGTGTTTTTATAATGCATATGACATTATTATGTTAGAACATATATATAAAATGTATATGGCTATACACACATTGGAGTGAGTAGCTGACCATGGGTCTCATTGGCATGCCCTCGGTCCATGTGTCAGAAGATGACAGGCACTACAAAGATAGCTTAGGAGAGAAGTAGGATTTCCACAATACAAAACCAGCTTACTTGGTCACTTTTAGCATGTTGCAACTTGGTATGTTTTTCTGTGTCCCTAATTAGATTTGTAGATTATAATTCTTACTTTTCAGCAAACTAACCCCTCGTAAAACAAATAGCTTAAAAAGATTTCTGTAAGGTAGCAGTAGAATGAAGATAATACTGATGATACTCAACTCACAAGAAATAGAAAGAAAATTGCAGCATTGATACCTCACCCGTTCCTAGTATAAACTCTGGCAGCTGCATTAGGCCAAAACAATGACAGCCTAATCAGATCTGTCAAGAAGTCAACTAGAAGTTTGGAAATCGTCAATTTAATACTCATACTAAGTGTATAATATGCCTTCAAATGTTCGCTAATGATAGAATGGAGCCATCATGATTATTAAGACATTTAAAGTAAGAATTATTTTAAGAATACTGTTAATTTCATCATTATTTTATCTTTTTAAACATGTGTATTTTACTATGTTTATAATAGAGTAAAAACTAGTTGCCATTAAGTTGATTCCAACTCATGGCAATCCCATACATCAAAAATTTAGAGACCCTTAGTCTAGACTAGGAGCCCTGGTGGCTTAGTGGTTAAGAGCTTGGCTGCTAACCAAAAGGTCAAGAGTTCGAATCCACCAGCCGCTCCTTTAAAACCCCATGGGGCAGTTCTACTCTGTCCCACAGGGTCACAGTGAGTTGGAATTGACTTGACAGCAACAGGTTTGGTTTGTTTAGTGTAGTCTGCTCTGGGAAGCCCTGGTGGCGTAGTGGTTAAGAGCTACGGCTGCTAATCAAAGGGTCAGCAGTTCGAATCTGCCAGGCACTCCTTGGAAACTCTGTGGGGCAGTTCTACTCTGTCCTATAGGGTCGCTATGAGTCGGAATCGACTCGACGGTGCTGAGTTTTTTTTAGTCTGCTCTGCCATTATAAGCTGCTTTAGGTGTTCCTGAAAATGGTGTCCTCTGTAGTTTAATTTAAAAGATCTCTAGTATACTTTCTGAATTATGATTGAACCCATCTTTTCCCTTTGTTTTAATAGTACCCCTAGCCTGAATCTCAATCCTAAAAACATTTTTCCCATTTTCAAGCTTTCAGAGGTTTGACTGATCAAACTCTGAGATTGTATTTAGACTTTCTGATTAGTCATCAGAGGAATGTTAAATAAAACCCAGCTTCGGAGTGCTACACAAAGGTTAAAAAAAAAAAAAACTATTGTCCCTAAAATTTAATACTCTGTAGCCTCCTTACTAGGAACTCATGTGAAACAGTATATTTTTCAGGAAACCCAATATAACTTACATGCTCACATTAATGTTAAGACCCTCAAAGAAGTTGATGAGAAAGGAACAGAGCCTGTATTATAAATAAAAATGTAAAAATTTATGTTATAATATCCATATAACATCCTTAGGCTTTGTCATATCAACTCTTTAACCTTTATATACACTCTCTGAAAATAGGGCCAGCCAACAAGGCAAATCATTTTCTTTTTTTTTAATTCATGTTACTTCTGTCTCATTAAGCACTATGCCTAGTTTTATGGAGACACAAAACACACACACCTAGATGGAAAAATCCAAATAAAATCATGAACAATTCAAGGAATATTTTAGATATTCTGATAACAAGTCTTAGTTTGATAGCTATCTCCATGATGGAGAAAAGATTGAAAGTAAATCAAATAGTGTATTCTTTTTATATATATTTAGTGCACAAATTTGAAACTTACACAATTTGAAAAGAGTCTCTTGACAAACAGGAATAATAATGACTGATGAATTCTAGGCGTGCTTGCAGTGGGTGTGTGCTCCGGATTAACCAACAAATGAAAAATTAAGCATTATGAAAAACAGGAGTAACCACTCCACCCACTCTCTGTGCAACCTCTGCCAATTGTGACGCTTCCTCTGGAAGATTTTCTGGCTTTTGTGGGTACAGAGAATAATGCAGACCTTTATTAATATGAGTAAATGTGGCTAGAGTTTAAAATACAGATTTATCAGATATTTGATTTCCAGAAGTAGAATGATATACGTATTTAAAACTGCTAAAAAATATATGTGTGTGTGTGTGTGTATTATTTGTAAATTGAGCAGGGCTTTTAACAGAATTTTGCCCAAAGTTTACTTTGAATAGATTATTAAAAATATTAGAGTTTGTCTTTGGTCTCTTTTAACAGATACTTAGGTATGTAAGCATGGGAAAGTACTCTCCCCATGAAACCCTTTTTGAGCTCTGGGCTGATTTGGAGTTTTATGCTTTTTCTTTGCTTTTTTTTTTTTCATTTGCATTTTCTGAGGTTGGTTGGTTGATTTGTTTTCCCAACATCAATAACAAAAAGATAGTGATTTGTAGGGAATTTGTTTTTTGATGAGGTGTATTATCTGAAACAGAGCGCTGATGGTGTAGTGGTTAATAGCTTGGCTGTTAACCAAACGGTTGGCAGTTCAAATCCACCAGCCACTCCTTGGAAATTCTACGGAGCAGTTCTGCTCTGTCCTGTAGGGTCACTATGAGTTGGAACTGACTCAACGGCACCTAACAACGTTATCTGAAACATGTTCATCTGTGCCAAGAAGATGGCAGGATTTTACCAGCCACAAAGATTCTGTACCCACCATGTTGAAGGTCCACAGAAAGAGAAAGCAGATAAAATCAGTTTTTTTTATTTCTTATTTTTCCTCCTTTTTTTTTTCCTTCTAAGTTTTCTCACCTAGGGCCAATGGCTATTTACAAGGCTAGCTTAAGTATATTTTTAGTCCAGCCATTGACTGAAAAATAGTTCTGGGTGTTTGTGCTCCTCCTAGTTTATGTTCTCCTGTATCACAGACTGTAATTCTTTGAACTTTAATCAGCACCTAATGCCACATGGAGGACTTCACCCACTGCTATGGGCTGAGATGAGAGTCCTTAGCCAGGTGCACAGGGTTTCTCTGCATTTAATGGCTTTCAGAGAATGGCATTTAGGCTATTTCCTAAGCCAACTATAAAAGGCCACTGAACTGTGATGCAAGTTATTTCCCACCCATGTACGTACCTTAAGTTAAACTTAAATGTCAGAATGGACCCTTGCTTCTTCTGCTGCCTGAAAGTAACTTGAGAGATGAGGTGTGAGCTGATATTATGGTTTGCCTTAAATACATATTAAGCGTAGCAGCTGTAATTTCAATCTTGTCCATTACTAAAATAGCTTTAGTGATAATTAAGAAAACTGGAGTCCAAGAGTTTTTCACATTAGCTGAGCCATCTGTAGCATAAAGTCATTGTTTATAGAAATAGAGACATGAAAATAAAAGCAACTAAAGTTTTGATGAATATATAATAAAAGATTAAGAAAACCTGACCAATAATTGGCTGTATAACACTGAATACCTAGATTTCGAATGTAAGTTAACTTTTGTAGATTTATTCAGATCATGTGGTGTTTGTCCATGACAGTTTTGGTTAATATGTTGCTATAAAAGCTTTAACCTCTGCTCTATTTTCAACTGTTTTCCTAATCTCTTGTGGAAAACTGCATAGACACATTCCCCCGACTCCACCACCAAAAACTCGCCAAAAGCATGTAACACATTGTTGTTGTTGGTATGTGCCATCGAGTAGCTTCTGACTCTTAGCAACCCTGTACACAAAAGAACGAAACACTGCCCAGTCCTGCACTGTCCCCACAATCGCTGTTATATTTGAACCCACAGTGTCAGTCCATCTCATTGAGGGTGTGCTTTTTTGTTGATCCTCTACTTTACCAAGCATGGTGTCCTTCTCCAGGTACTGGTCCCTCCTGATAACATGTCCAATGAAAGCGAGACAAAATCTCACTAACCTCGCTTCTAAGGAATTTTCTGGCTATACTTCTTCCCAGACATTTGTTCGTTCTTCTGGCAGTCCATGGTATATTCAATATTCTTCACCAACACCATAACACATTACCACCTTGAAAATTAATCGCAGCATTAGCCTTAAGATAATTCTTTGAAAGTGTAACAACACGTTTATCAGCTGAAGTGTAACTCTTAATGGACTTCTTATCATGCAAACTATTTTGAAGGGAGCCTACAATGATTGTTGCTAGTCCCTTCTTGTTTCCCAACAATAACAACACAAAATTAGAACCTTCTAACATTTGGTCTTGGTTCTAAATTTTCTACTTAAATAATGGCTTAACTATGGCTAAGCTTGGAAATTTAAAATGATGATATATTGTTTTCAAGGTGAATGAATTAATTTCTGAAGGAAATTTCCTAAAATTCTGCATTCTCAAAGCCAATCTTTCAGTGCATGTATTTTGCTGGAATTTTTTTTTTATATATATATACTCATGTGGTTTATTCCTTATATAAATAGATGAGCTGTTTGCATTCCCATGTACATTATTTAAGGAAAGATTATTTCCCATTACTTGAGTGACACAGGGCATCTCTCTATTCTAAAAAGAAAGTTTGTATAGTTATTGCCCCTTTGTAGTCAGAGTTATTGCTGATAAACAGCAGCACAGCTCAGACTAGAGTACCCCTCTTCTAGTCTATCTCACTCATGTAAGGTCACTTAAAAGTCAAACAGAGAAAGAGACTGTAGGTCAAGAGACTTTTTCCTACATCCTTGGTCTTCTGTCTGTCAAATGGGTTTTCTGGTCTAATCAATGTAGCAACTGCCTTCACTGCTTGTGTCTTTTCAGGCCTTTTTACCTATCTCTCACCTTGAAAGACCTTTTTGACAGTCTCACCCCACATTATATCATCTGTACCAAGAAATTTAATATTGAATTATAGATTACTTTGCTCACAAATCATTTTGTGTGTGGTTGTGCCCGTATGTGTTTAATCCCCATATTGATTTTAAGTTCCTTGTGGGCATGGACTATTTCTTGCCATTTTGTATTTTACTGTAGCATCTAGTACTGTGTTGGACTCAAAATAGGGACTCCATTAAGTGGTGGTTAATAGTAGGATGAAAGAAAAAATAGCACCCAGGAGTTAACGAGTTTGTTAGCTTCTGACAAATATACTAGCAAAAAGTTTCTCTTCCTGTACTCCTCTATTTTTTGTGACAGAAAGCAGGTACCTAATTGTTCTAAAAGGGAGTGCAGAGCATTGGACAGTGTTGCAAATATATATTGGAATACCTTTTGCTGACCCCAGGAAAGAGATTGGACTCGTTTGCCTTTTAGCCCTAATGTGACAGATGAGAAAATAAAGGGTAGAGAAAATAGAGATGTTTGATTTTCCAAGTTGCCCCCAAGTTACCATTTTAAAAAATGCCTGCAAGCCTGTCTAAAATGGAAATTGGGTAGCTACAGTTGCCAAACCGGTTTCACAGCACTGCCTCCAGTATTCTGGGTGAGAGAGAGCTCCGAGTACATAAACTTACCGGAGATCACCATCCCAGTCATCTCAGAACAAGTTGTTTAGTAATGTACTGTAGTTTCTGTGCAAATCATCTACCATAAACCATGAAGTGATTCAAGGTTCATAGTTCCTTCTTTGTTCCTTTGTTAATCACTGACTTCTGACTAGTGGGAGGTGCCTCCCGAATTTGCTAATGCATTCTTTTTGGATAAGGATGACGCATAGATTGTCCTAATAAGGACTTAGATTGAGAAAGGACCGCCCCCTCTGAGAAGATGGGACAAGTCAGAGAGAGGGCGGGCAGTTTCTTTTTTAACTAGGGATGACACAAGCATAAGTCATTTCCTTATTAATCGGTTCAAACCAGTTCTTACAGGAACTGGGGGTGATAAATGTGGGACTTCTCAGAAGTCATTCATTTTATCCTTTGTACCACCCCAGTGTGCAGCATCAGCTCAGCTGGTCTGTCTCTGGGAGGAACTCTTCTGTTAGAAGGGGCTCCTGACTTTCAGCTCCTAGCTTCCCCCACACATGGTGGGAGAGATTTTTCTCATTTAAAGGGTGTTTGAAGGAAGAATTTTTATGTGCTAAAAAAAGTTCACAGAACCTTGCCGGCTGTGCTGATTTTTGTATTTTATTCCTTCTATCCAAACTCTGCTTTTTGAGTCCAGGCGGTAAGTGGATTTTCTTTAACGTTCTTTCTGTTTTTCTTCTCCCAATGCATCTCCTTCCTTGGGCCACTCCACCCTGTTTCCAGTGCTGTCCCCGGCATAGGTCCTTCTCTACAGAAGCCATTCCAGGAATACCTGGAAGCTCAACGGCAAAAACTTCACCACAAAAGTGAAATGGGCGCCCCACAGGTGAGACCTTGTTCCATTTTCTTCTTCTTCCTCCCAAACAGTTTCAGGCTGAAATGACTTTCATTCGCATTTTTAGGCTAGTAAGAGTGAGCTTGTTCACCAGTCTTTACAGAATTTGAGGCTCTGTTTAGTCTTGAAACAGAAAATGTAGGTTCTATTTGGGGCATCTCCTAAAAACAAAGGTTGGGTTAATGAAAAATAATGGGTCTGTAAAGTAGAATGAGTTACTCCTTTGACTTTAAGTGATTTATTAACAGATGTGAAATTAGGTTTCAGGGTATGTTTCCCGAAAAGATTAAAAAGTTCAAATTTACAGCATAACAAAGTATTGAACTTACTGAAGTCACTTGAACATTTCCTTTCATTTTTGCTCTATTTTTTCTTTGGGGAGATGGGAGAATAATAATTTTTTTTTTAAATAAACCGAGGTGCCTAACATAAAAAAAAAAATAGCTGAGCTTAAAAACTTTAAACAAGACCCTAAGCCTGCCTTTTCTGTAAACAGTTCTATGGCAGGGGGAAATGACTAGAAGAGGATGAGTAAGCAATAACCTGAAATAGGAAACCAGAAGGAAGCCCGGTTGTGTGTGTGTTTTTTTTTTTTTTTTCTTTTTCTTTTTTTAATGGCCTTACAGTCTTCATTTGGCCCTTTGCTGCCCTCAATTGACCAAACATGACTTCAGAAATAGATACATTTATATTTTAAAAGCTGCCCCCAGTACCGGAGGTTGAGGTGGAACCTCTGAACACTATTCTGCAAGAATCTGCTTGACAACTTCAGAAAGTAGAGCCAGTGTCTTAGAAACCCAAGGATTTAATCAACAAATTTATTTTTCTGTCATAGTGAAAGGCAACAGATAACCTCACAGTCGTCCCATTCCAAACTATATCAATCAGCATTGACTTTACATCCAACGAAGTTAAATCTTTATAACTGGGGGTAAAAAGGCCTGAATGGGACCTCATGTAGATTTCAGGGTAGGATAAGGTCCAAGTTCTGTTTATTTTTCTTAACACATTGTAGATGATCCCCTTTCTACCGCTGGACTAACTGAAGCCTTTCTTGTTGGATTGTTCTGCATTTATTCCTGCAGGGAGAAAACTGGTTGTCCTGGATGTTTGAGAAGTTGGTCATTGTCATGGTGTGTTACTTCATCCTGTCCATCATTAACTCCATGGCACAAAGTTATGCCAAACGAATCCAGCAGAGGTTGAACTCAGAGGAAAAAACTAAATAAGCAGAGAAAGCTTTTAACTGCAGAAATAAGAATGGATGGGTCCTGCCTTAAACTAGGAGGACTCCAAGCCAGGGAGGAAAATTCCCTTTTCCAACCTGTATCAATTTTTTTAAATTTCTTCCTGAAAGCAGTTTAGTCCATACTTTGCACTGACATACTTTTCCTTTGTGTGTTAAGGTAAGGTACCCACCCTAAACTCAATTCAAGTTGTATTTTATTAGGGTGGAGTGTGATGTTCAGCAGCGAACTTAACAGAAACTGGCCTTCTGTTTGTTACTTTCAAAAGGCCCACATAGTGCAATTAGAGAATTCTGCCATCAAAAAAAGTTCATAAGTGTGTCAAGCTTTTTAGCTTGTCCAAATGATTGCTTTCTTTTTTCTAATTCATCAAAATGTATATAAATTATACTAGATTGGATAACAGTCTTGCATGTCTATCATGGTAAAATTTCATATGCCATCCTCCTCAACCCTTCTCCTACCCTCAAAAAAGGCCATTTTATGATGCATTGCACTCCCTCTGGGGAAACTGATCCTTAAATTTTGAGACAGTATAAGGAAAATCTGGTTGGTGTCTCACAAATGAGTTGACGCCATTTTTTTATTCTGTATATTTAGAATGAAGTCAAGAAAAAACTTTATAAAGACACCTTTGATCATTCCAAATTTGTGTCTGTTTTCTTGAGCGTTTTGATATTTTACTTCCTTTTAGCTTCTACTAGCTGAATAGCAGCCTTGCCAAATCCACCTACAACCAGGATTTCTTAATCCTTTATTTGCATGTAAGAGCCAAGCACCCTGGCATCTTTTGTTATGCTGGAATCAGGCAGCTACACACTGCTGCAATGGCAGCCTCTGGGATTGGCCTAGGATGGGATTTCTTTGTTTCTGAAAACCAGAGAGGTGGTAAAGAGAAAATTTTTCTTTTCTTTTTTTTAACCACACTTTCTCATATCTGTGTTAATTTTAGCTCGTGTGCTCTGATTTTAACAGATATAGAAACTTGTATGTAACTCAGTTTTCCTGCCTTTCTGTGTTTTATAATTATGTTATGGTTTTTTTTTTTCCTTTGGGATGTTATTACTGGTTGAACCTGGTCATTTTTATTTCACTTTTTTCCTTTAGGAAAATTGATGCCAACATTGCATAGAGAATAGAATTGGTTTTAATCTCAAAAGTGCAGAAATGCCTAATTGGTTTTATCAAATCCTACCTGGATGTCTGCTTGTTTTGCCTACCGTCGTGACATCTCCATGGCTGTACCATCTTGTCGGGTAGCTTATCAGACTGATGTTGACTGTTGAATCTCATGGCAACAGCAGTCGATGGGCTGTCTGACATTTTGGTATCTTTCATCTGACCATCCATATCAAACGTTGTTCCCATTTTTCAAACATTACCCAGCATCCTGGTTTAAGATAAAAAGCTCTGATCCTTAGGTTTAGTGGCACTCGAGTCCTTTATGTCACAGTATTGCAGCAGTATAGAAAGAGGACTGTATGGAAAACTGGGATAGTCTCCATGACTCTAACAAATAAATAAAGGATAAATAACCTGACTTTTGTGAAAGGACAAGTAAACTACCTGCCTTATGGGTTTTGAAAAGGTTATTGCTTTAACAATCTTTTATTCCCTCCCCCCGCACACCCCGCCCGGGACTTTTTAGCAGTATGACTGTAACTTGACCTAACTTGAAAAGCAGTATTCAGGTGCTTTATTTTCAATAGATTCACATGAACCAAGATAATTTTTAGATTCCTTAGGGTTCTTTATTTAGTGTAAATTTCTTAGTCAGCTTCTAGTTGTTGTGTTTCATCTCCCCCTGCATTTTATTTGGTGTTTGTCTGAAGAAAGAGGAAAGCAAATATGAATTGTACTGTTTTCACTAAATCTTTAGGATTTATTGGTAAATTTATTTTAGGGTAGGGTAGAGTATTAGAAAACAAAAAGCTTGGTTTCCTAGACTGAAGGTCTAAGTGATCGATGCATTTGACTTATGATGACCATTTATTCACTCTTTCAAATGAATCTGCCTTAAAACAAAGAGCAGCTCTCCTCCTTTCTTCCATTAAGTGTTTGGGTAAATTCCAACTGGTACAGTGTGATATCCTTCTATTCTGGTTTTGGTTTTTTTATTCTTGTGTGTTGTGTTTTTGGGGGTTTTTTTTCCCCCTTCATATGATCCCACAGATAATACCCAGTAAATTCCAACTGATCGGAGACCAGGAAATTTGCAAATGGATGGTTTGACATTTCTGCAAATAAAAAAAGGGACTGGGAATTCTTCTGATTTCATCTCTACTTTGTATAAGTCTCATTTTGTGCCTTACATGTCTGCCCATGTTTTGTCATGTCCAACTCAGTGACCATCAAGCAGTACATCAACAGTTTATACATTCTTAAGCACTGAGAAGCATCTCATTTAAAGCAATTAAATGTAACATGAAAATGTGCAGTATCCCGTTTTCCTGCTGTTTTCTGTATACATAAATAATTTGGAGGGTGAAGCTGCTTTGGAAGAAAGGGAGACTAACTTCATTTGGATAACGGCCGCCTATCCCCATTCCCTGGAGCCATGATGGTGTGGTTAAGAGCTGTGGCTGCTAACCCAAAGGTCAGCAACTCAAATCCAACAGCCACTCGAAATTCTATGGGGCAGTTCTACTCTGTCCTGTAGGGTCGCTACAAGTCAAAACCAACAGCAACAGTATCCCTGTTCCGTAAGATACCAGAAACTGACAAGGCAGATAGGGGGTTTCTTAAACATAGTAGTTAATTAAGCAAATGTAGTAATGAATGTGCCTACACAAATTCAGCCTATGCTCGCAGTGGGCTCTGGGCTCTAGCTTTCTCAAGACAGCATGAGGTTTTTCTGTTTTCACTAGTCAACAGTGACTCATTGAGTACAAGTAGTGCAGGTAGCGAAATGATACTGATTGCCCTCCTGTATTTTTTTTATTATTATTCTGGGAAGACGAGTCCCTGGGTGGTGCCTGCTAACCAAAAGGTTAAAGGTTGGAGTCCAAGTCCACCCAGGGGTGCCTTGGAAAAAATCAGTCATTGAAATCCCTATGGGACACAGTTCTACGTTGACGCACGTGGGGTCCATGGGTCAGTCAGTGACAACTGGTTTTTCCTCTGAGGTGAACTGTGTTTAGACAAACTCATGTAAGGAGCTCATAGAGATTCCCAACCTTTTAGCATCAAAAAGCTTTCACCATATTTTGAAACCCATTTGCTTCTATGTACAGCAGTCCACATTAATGATGGTTTAGATTTCTGCCATTTACGTTACATGTGGCCTTGAGAAATGATTAATCTATAAAAATGGAGATATATGGACTACCATATATTAAGGATTAAATCAGATAATGCAAAATGTTACAATAGTCCCCATTTTTTAATTCATCAAAGAGCGTCTGATGCACATGCAAAAATGTCACAATGTATTCACTCCCTAAAGCTAAAATTTTTAATGCTGTCAGCATGTGTCCTTGTTTGAGGTAGATGATACTCCATCAGACTTGGAGAGTAAGTGAAAACATTTTACTAAAGAAGTTTGAACAACAAAAAAAATCCAAGAAACGTAATAAAAACAAAATGTTGGCATTTTCTATTTTCTTTATGAAGAATGCTGTATAGAAAAGCTCCATCTATGCTCTCCAGGAAGATTTGCTCAGTAAAATAGGTTTTAAACCAAAAAAAAGTTTCACTAGATGGCATGCAAGATCTTCCTCAGTATACCTGAAAGTCTCATTCCTATTAGAAAATTAAAAACATACACAAAAACAGTGGTTCATTTTATTCATAGTTTGTTGGGTTTTATGTGCTCACAAAAATTAAAACACTCTAAAGCAGGAGTTTAATAGTAATTTTTGAAAGCCAAGTAACGTTCCATCTCTAACTCCCATTGATCAAAGCTTCTCTGGTATTTACAAAACATGGTAGATGAGATGCTGCACGAAACCGTTGCATCTGAAAGTTTTTTTTGTTGTTCCCTTTATTCTCAAAGATGAGAAAAGAAAGCACACGATGTACTTTTAAATTCTAGAAGCAAGTGAAAAGTAATTTCTGTCTGGTAGACTGGGGCTTGGATTCCTGTCCCTCCCTTCCCAACAAAGCCAGGTTCACCTGAGGTAATGGTTTGCCTTGGGGGTGAGGCCTTGAATGGCAGCAAATAACCTACACATATTTGCATATTTAACCAGTGCTCTTAAAAGGGATTGTACAAAAACCTGTTCTGGACAGCTGCTTACTCACTGCCTTTAGAATTTCGTGGTGCTGGAATAGGCAGGTGCCAACCGTTTGCTCATTCTCTTTGACCCACTAGCCTTGCAGTTTGCTCTGTGGGTGTTAATATTACTAAATTAAAAGGGGGAAAGGACTGTTTTAGATGGCCCCCACTCTTCACCCAAACACCCTGGAATCATTTGCGATCTGGAATTCTAATTCTGTAGTCAGGAGGCTGGCCCAAACCATGGCCCAGAGAGTGAGTCAGTTGCAAGTGGCTGGCTGACTCTATGGGAACAGATACGAAATGCAGCTTAGAGGATTTGTCAGCCAAATCCACAAATGTGTGGCTTTTTCAAACATTAGACATCTGCTCTTCTTAATTTAAAATAAACTCTTTTTAAAAGCACAAAGTTGCTTGGCTCCTTGTTTTCTTCATGTCAGCAGCAGTTGCTCCTCTAACTTAGGAAACATAGAAGCAGATTTAGAAATCTGGAATATTTAGGGCACACTTCAGAGAGGGTGTAACTGAACTGCATTGTTTGGGAAGGAAGAGGATGATGCTTTTACACTGTAGGGTTTGTGTGGAAATCCCCTTCATGGGTAATCAGGCCAGGTGTCCAACGCATTTGTTAACCATTTCCAAATGACTCAAGGAACATGGGGAGTACTTGGACATGCTCCAGCACTATTTCTACAACTTAGTCTCTGTTTGCATTGGAAACCACATTCCTGACTTCTTGGGAGGAGGCTTTGGCTTATTCTGGGCGTCTTTGGCTTTAAGAGAGAGAACCCTGAACAGTTCATCTAAGCCAACAGGTATAGCCTTCTCTTTTTGAGGTTTCTCAGGGAGGGGTATCCTTCTGTGCAAGTTGCCTTCCACCCAGAACTCTTTGAGAAGTGGTCTTATTCATTCGAGACCCCTCTGTGGGCTGCTTTTCTCTCCCCTCACCCCACCCCAAATGTGGCATTTCCCTTTGTTACCTCTATGCAGGTCACTTTCGACTGACACAGCCTGACAGCATTGCTTGTGCTCTAGTGTGTTTCTGATAGAAAAAGGTATCTCACGGGAGTGAGGTAGTTAGGGATTTGAGAAAAGGGGTGGTCCCATCGTTCCCTGATGGTAAACTTCAGATTCACTGTTCTTTGGCCCCTCATGTTAGAAATAAGCAGCTCAGGTTCAGTCTTGCACTAATGCCCAATCGTGGCTCACACAGTACAGGAGAACCATGGTGTTCTCAACCTCTTTCATTAGTTAAGCAGATGAAGGCCTGAGAATGACTAGAGGCGGCCTTCTCTGCCTTTCTTTTTTTAGTGTAACCTCTCAGCCTCTTGACCTCTTGACCGTCATTTTCACTTGAGTGGCAGGTACTAAACCTCTCAGAGGACCCAAACTTTCTCTGACTAACCTCACATTGTTTTGGCCTCACTCTCAAGGCCCGTTGCAGCAGCCCCTCCCCACTTCCTTGTCCCCTCCGTATTCTTTGCACACCCCCATATTGTATGACAGCCTAAACCAAACCAAACCCACTGCCGTCAATTCGATTCCAACTCATAGCGACCCTATGCCAACCCACCCAGTGCCGTCGAGTCGATTCCGACTCGTAGGACAGAGTAAAACTGCCCCATAGAGTTTCCAAGGAGCGCCTGGAGGATTTGAACTGCTGACCTCTTGGTTAGCAGCTGTAGCACTTCACCACTATGCCACCAGCGTTTCCTGTATGACAGCAATCAAGATTAATTCCCAGGAACTTCTCTCATGTACCCTGTACCGGGAAGCATGGTGGATTACTGTAACTTGGATAATTGCTTTGTACCAGGCACTGTTCTCAGTACTGTTCCACATATATCTTATTATTTAATCCTCACAGCAACCCCATGAGGAATCCAAGGCAGAGAGAGTAATTTGTCAGAGGTCGTACAGCTAGGAGGTGGCAGAGCAAGGATTCAGACTTAGGTATTCTGACTCTTAGCCACACAGTTTGCAGAAATACAAGCTTCAGTGTACATGTTTCAATTTGTCATCACAAGATAGGTGATAGAAAAAATAAGACTTAACAGAAAATCAAGGCCACAGCCTGAAAGGTTTTACCATGTAAATAGATGAGCAGCCTTTGTGCTTGCCTATTTCACAGGGTTGGGAAAGCCAGATCCATTCTTAGCCGTCCTGGATAGGCATGTTCCCAGAGTGCTGTTTGTTACAATTATGATTACAAAGCAATTTCTATTTGTACAGTCCTTTTTTTTTTTCTTTTTCAAAGCACTTTGACATCTTAAATTATATTCGATCTTCATAACAACCCTGAGAAATAGGGCCAGTCGTGGCAGTAACCACATTCCAAAAAAAACTATTCACTTTTTAAGTCTCTACTGAGTTTAAGGTGCTGGAGGGTAGAGACAAAGATGTTGATAACTGATCTCCTCCCTCCAGGAGTTTGTAGTCTAGTTAGGAATATCAGGCATATATGCAGATGAA
This sequence comes from Loxodonta africana, assembly GCF_030014295.1. Taxonomy (NCBI): domain Eukaryota; kingdom Metazoa; phylum Chordata; class Mammalia; order Proboscidea; family Elephantidae; genus Loxodonta; species Loxodonta africana. Next base: position 48,924,205 of record NC_087359.1, read on the forward strand.
TGCCCTAAGAGAGGAACTGAAAAGAGGAAGAGAATTGCTAAGAAAGATCAGAAAAGGTTTCCTGATGGGGTTACATTTGAACTGAGTGGTGAAAGTTGATTTGGGCTTTTGACAGAGATAGGGAGAGGAAAGTTACTTTACCTGGAGAGTCTAGTAGGGGAGATTTGTGTAGGATGTTGTTAGGTGCCATAAAGTCAATTCTGACTTATAGCAACCCATGTGACAGAGAAGAACCGCCCACAGGGCTTGCTTGGTTGTAATCTTCATGGAAGCACATCACCAGGTCTTTCTCCCACAGAGCCACTGCGTAGGATCAAACCCCCAACTTTTTAATTACCAACCACTGCTTAACCAGTTGCACCACCAGGGCTCCTCTGTGTAGGACGTGTGAAAGAAACGGCAAGGAGTCTTGCAGTCTAAGTCGGTCCTTCCACCCACCTCCTCTGTTATTTTTTGCCGCCTTCTCTGTTTCTTTTAAGGTACCTACATAATTCAGAACTAGTTTGTCTGTCTTTTTTTGTTTTTGATCTGTTTGCTCTAGTAGGATGTATGCTCCATGAGGGCAGGGACTGTTGTGCTCTCCATTGTATGCCCAGAGCCACAGCCAGTGTTTGCTGAATGAGTATTGCAGTCGCCCAGGTGAAGCAGCAATGGGAATGCAGAAGCAGGCAGGAGAGGCTACCTAAGTAGAATCTCCAGTACTGGACAGGTTGGAGTAAAGGTGAGGGAGGAACCAAAGAACCCTGAGAAGACAGTGATACCAACCCCTAAGCCAGGAACACAGGAGGAGGAGCAAGTTTGAGGGAGAGACTGTTCTGTTTTGGACATGTGGAAGGAAGATATCGGTAGACTGGTGGGGCCTCCAGTGGGTCTTGGAGGTTTCCTAACTCCTAGCGAATATGCTGTCCCTTGGATCACTCTGTGACTTCCTCCCACTGATGAATAAGCTGGACCTTTTCAGAGAATTCTCTGGAGTAATATGTCCTCTGTAATTTCCCATAAGTGATGATCTAAGCCTTAACTTGTTATGTAGCATTGTTCTTGAAGAGATGGCATTGTGACTGGATTTTGGGGTCAGAGGAAACTGTTTTTATATCCCTCTCTCCAGTTGTATCCTGCTGGCTTAAGCATTGGCTCCTCCCTAGGGAAACTTGGAAGATGGTAATTCCTGGATAAATTATCTGCCTTTATAAGGAGAAAAGTTTGGCAATGTCATTTCCTGTATGTTTCTACTAGAGTCCAGGATTCCAGTAGTGCTAGCCTAGACAGCAGTGGCAGCTACCTAGAACCCAGATGTCATAAGTGCTCCCAAGTTAGTATCATGGCATCTTCCCAGCTGCTTTTGCCAAGCCAAAAGGCAGAATCAAGGCTTTATTACACCTTCTAGACCATGTGGTCAAGGCGGCTTTCCATTTGGCTGCTTTAGTGCTGGGGTTGTTTACAAGTTTCAGTGAGTGAGTTATTACATATTGACGTTGGCTGGGTAGGAGCTCAGAATAAATGACATATGACCACAATTACACCACTCACCAGGAGTACCAGAGTTCAGAAGGAGAGATTTATGTCATAATCCCATGGTGGTGAAGAGAGGTACAAAACCTTAGTATTCCAATTTCAGGTGAGTGCATAGTTCTCAAAGCCCAGGAGGTTTGGGTGTCACTGTTCCAGACTTTCTGATGAAATCCAGACGTCATCAGATGCCTATCTGGTAAAACTACATGTGTGAGAGTGTTTTGCATGATTTCAGAAGGAAAAAGAAGGGGGAGGGAGGCCTGAAATTGTGCTTTTAGGAAAATGTAGGGATCAAAGAAATTTCTCATGTTCAAACGTGAAGAATCCATCTGACCACAAAAGACATCCCTGATCTCTGCGGGAGGAAGTAAAAAGTTCTTCCATACACAAAAGCTTTCCTACACTTCTTTTAGACATTTTTTGTGATATATTTACTAGTCTTCCCTGGAGTAGGCTATGTTCATTAGAAGACAATTTAGAGAAAATAAGACCCCAAAATTGGTCCTAATTTCTCCCTTCTTCCTCTGCCTCTGAACCTGGAGCATCTTGTAGTTCCTACACCCCACTTAGGTGATGAGGAGCCCTGGGTGGTACAAATGGTTAAGTACTAGAATATTAACCAAAAGGTCCGCAGTTCAAATCCACCCAGAGGCACCTTGAAAATAAGCCCTGGCAATCTGCTTCCGAAAAGTCACAGCCTTGGAAACCCTATGGAGCAGTCCTACTCAGTACAAATGGGGTCACCATGAGGTGGAATTACTCCACAGCAACTAGCAAAACAACTTAGATGGTTTAGAGGACAAAGATATAATTCACCCTGTGTTACCTCCTTCTGATTCACTTGACTTATTTCTCCAAACTATTTCCAAGTGTTAACAACATCCTTTTTAAAATCATTTGAGCTATTTTATCTTTATCTTGTGTTTTTAAAACTTTGTTTAAAAAAAAAATACAAGCAAAAGAAGTATATAAGAAAGCACTCCCCTGAGAAATCTACTCCCTAGAAGACATCACTATGAAATCTGCTGTGTATCCTTGTAGATGTCTTTAAAAATTATCTGACCCTCACATTCTTCTTGGTCTTGGCAACCTGGCATTGCGGGCAAAGCAGGGACAGGGGCCTGTTTCCTCATTTCTATCCTCAAAGTAGTGACAGACTGCTCCATCCCTGCCTTACTGAAGAAATTTTATGGAATCATGTAGACAAATCCACGTGTTTTTCATAATAATATTTAATGGCCGTTTCTGTCTGCCTCAGTGACTATACTACACATAAAGGAGAGCAGTGGGAGACTGGGTTGTGGCCATACTTTAAAAGGCTTTGAATTCCAGAGCAAAGAGTTTAAATCTCAGGCAAGGACTTGCAAGCAATGGCAATTCTTCATTTTCTTGATGTATTGTTTGAATTTATATTGTCTTGAATTGCTTTTAGTTATATAAAATGGTTTCATAATATTCTTAATCATATTTATATTTACAGGTCCTTAGTTTCATCTAATGGCTGTGTGACCTACTGCTAATGATGGCAGCTTTAATGGGCTTCACTGCGTGCCTATAGTTTTGCAGCCTTACACTGCTTCCAGTTTTCTAGTCATTCATGTTAATCCATTCAATAAACATGGATTCTCTACCATGAGCCAGGCATATGCTTTGCAGCAAAGACTGTGTCAGACGGTGAACACCTTGAGGACAGAACTCAGGTCTGACTCATTTTTGTATCTCCCTGTCCCAGCACAGTGCCTTGCCTTGCAGGTGTTCAATTAATGTTTGTTGAATTAAGCTCACATCCTGCCTCTTTCATACTGACATCATGAATTGAGTCTAACATAAAGCAAACCAAAAACCAAACCCATTGCCATTGAGTCAGTTGGAACTTAAAGGGCCCTGTCTTAGTTATCTAGTGCTGCTATAACAAATAACACAAGTGGATGGCTTTAACAAACGCAAGTTTATTCTCTCACAGTCTAGGAGGCTAGAAGTCTGAATTCAAGGTGCCAGCTCCAGAGGAAGGCTTTCTCTCTCTCTCTGTCGGTTCTGGGGAAAGGTCCTTGTCCTAAATCTTCCCCTGATCTAGGAGCTTCTCATCCCAGGGACCCAGGTCTAAAGGACATGCTCTGCTCCCAGTGCTCCCTTCTCTGTTTTATATCTCAAAAGAGACTGACGCAAGATACAACCTAATCCTGTAGATTAAGTACTGTCTCATTAACACAACTGCCCCGAATCCTGCCTCATTTACATCATTTTGTTGTTGTTAGGTGCGGTCGAGTCACCTCCAACTCATAGCGACCCTATGCACAACAGAATGAAACACTGCCTGATCATGCCCCATCCTCACAATTGTTGCTATGCTTGAGCCCACTGATGCAGCCACTCTGTCAATCCATCTCGTTGACAGTATTCCTCCTTTTTGCTGACCCTCTACTGTACCAAGCATGATGTCCTTCTCCAGGGGCTGATCCCTCCTGATAACATATCCAAAGTATGTGAGTCGTAATCTCACCATCCTTCCTTCTAAGGAGCATTGTGGTACTTCCAAGACAGATAAATTCGTTCTTTTGGCAATCCATGGTATATTCCATATTCTTCGCCAACCCCACAATTCAAAGGCATCAATTCTTCTTAGGTCTTCCTTATTTATTGTTCAGCTTTCGCATGCATGTGAGGCTATTGAAAACACTGTGGCTTGGGTCAGGCGCACCTTAGTCCTCAAGGTGACATCTTTGGTTTTCCACACTTTAAAGAGGTCTTTTGCAGCCGATTTTCCCAATGCAATGCATCTTCTGATTTCTTGACTGCTGCTTCCATAGGTGCTGATTGCAGAAACAAGTAAAATGAAATCCTTGACAACTTCAATATTTTCCCTGTTTTTTTATCATGATGTTGCTTATTGGTCCAGTTCTGAGGATTTTTGTTCTTTTTTTTTTTTTTATGTTGAGGTATAATCCACACTGAAGGCTGTGGTCTTTGATCTTCATCAGTAAGTGCTTCAAGTCCTCTTCATGTTCAGCAAGCAGAGTTGTGTAATCGGCATTACGCAGGTTGTTAATGAGCCTTCCTCCAATCCTGATGCCCCATTCTTGCTAATATAGTCCAGCTACTCGGATTATTTGCTCAGCATACAGATTGAATAGGTATGGTGAAAGGATACAACCCTGACGCACACCTTTCCTGGCTTTAAACCTTGGGGTATCCCCTTGGTTCTGTTCCAACAACTGCCTCCTAATCCATGTGCTCAGATTCCTCATGAGCACAGTTTAAGTGTTCTGAAATTCCCATTCTTTGCAATGTTATCCATAATTATTATGATCCACACATTTGAATGTCAATAAAACACAGGTAAATATCTTTCTAGTATTCTCTGCTTTCAGCCAGTATCCATCTGACTTCAGCGATGATATCCCTGGTTCTGCGTCCTCTTCTAAATCCAGCTTGAATTTCTGGCAGTTCCCTGCTGATATATTGCTGCAGACGCTTTTGAATAATCTTCAGCAAAATTTTGCTTGCATGTGATTTTAGTGATATGGTTTGATAATTTCCGTATTCGGTTGGATTACCTTTCTTGGGAATAGGCATAACTATGGATCTCTTCCAGTCAGTTTGCCAGGTAGCTGTCTTCGAAATTTCTTGGCATAGATGAGTGAGCACTTCCAGCGCTGCATCCGTTTGTTGAAACATCTCAATTGGCATTCCATCAATTCCCTGAACCTTGTTTTTCGTCAATGCCTTCAGTGCAGCTTGGACTTCTTCCTTCAGTACCATCGGTTCCTGATCATATGCTACCTCCTAAAATGGCTGAACATCAACCAATTCTTTTTGGTATACTGACTCTGTATATTCCTTCCATCTTCTTTTGATGCTTCCTGCGTCGTTTAATATTTTCCTCGTAGAATCCTTCATTATTCCAACTCGAGGCTTGAATTTTTTCTTCAGTTCTTTCAACTTCAGAAATGCTGAGCGTGTCCTTTCCTTTTGGTTTTCCGTCTCCAGGTCTTTGCACATCTCATCACAACACTTTGTCTTCTCGAGCTGCCCTTTGAAATCTTCTGTTCATCTCTTTTACTTAATCATTTTGTCCTTTTGCTTTAGCAACTCGACGTTCAAGAGCAAGTTTCAGAGTCTCTTCTCACATCCATTTAGGTCTTTTCTTTCCTGACTTTTTAATGACCTCTTGCTTTCTTCATGTACGATGTCCTTCCACAACTTGTCTGGTCTTCTTCAGTCATAAGTGTTCAACCCATTAAATCTATTCTTGAGATGGTCTCCAAATTCAGGTGGGATATACTTAAGGTCGTACTTTGGCTCTTGTGGACTTGTTCTAATTTTCTTCAGTTTCAACTTGAACTTGAGTATGAGTAATTGATGGACTGATCCGCAGTCCACCCCTGGCCTTGTTCTGACTGATGATATTCAGCTTTTCTCTTTCCAGAGACGTAGTCGATTTGATTCCTTTGTATTCCATCTGGCAAGGTCCATGTGTACAGTCACCATTTATGTTGGTGAAAAAAGGTATTTGCAATGAAGACGTCACTGGTTTTGCAAAATTCTACCATGTAATCTCCAGCATTGTTTCTATCACCGAGACCATATTTTCCAACTACTGATCCTTCTTGTTTCCAACTTTCATATTCTAATCACCAGTAATAATCAGTGCACCCTGATTGCATGTTGCATCAATTTCAGACTGCAAAAGTTGATAAACACCTTCAATTTCTTCATCTTTGGCCTTAGTGGTTGGTGTGTAAATTTGAATAATAGTTATATTAACTGGTCTTCCTTGTAGGTGTATGGACATTATCCTACCACTGACAAAAACACATAGGATAATCACATCAGATCACAAAATGGTGGACAACCACACAATACTGGGAATCATGGCCTAGCCAAGTCGACACACATTGGTGACGGGAGACACGATTCAATCAACAACAGCCCCCTTTTCTTTAAAAAGGAAACTCACATCTTTTACCTTATGTCATGTTTCTTACTATCATGTTCCCATGACCTCTCACCTAGTAAGGACAAGCTCTGTTCAGTTTCTACATTTCCCAGGAGGACTTTGCCCCTGAAATGTCTAGAACAGTCCTGTTCAAGAGAAAGCCACAAATCTAAAAATTTCAGGAGTCACCTTTTAAAAGTAAAATTAAGTTGAATAAATAAAAGGAAAATTAATTTGAATCATTAACCTAATATGCCTAAAATATTATAATTTCAACCTGTAATCAATACAAAAAAATATTGAGAGATTTAAATTCTTTTATTCATACTAAATCTTTAAAATCCAATGTGTGTTATAAAATAGCACTTCTAAACTTGGATTAGCCACATATCAAGTGCTCAATAGCCACATGTGGCCAATGGCTGCCTAACTGGAGAGTACGGGTACAGAATCTTTGTGTATTCACTGTGTAAATAATAAAATTCAAATAGGACAAGAGAGCCATAAAAGTATTCATCATACTGACATTGGTGAAGAAGATAAATTCAGGCAGCACATAATTTAACTTACTGTTTCTTTTTAAGCTACTCTTGTAAGCTAATCTTAAGATTTTTCATCATTAGGTAAAATCCATAATTTAAAAACCAAGTCTTTTTCTGATATTCTTGTAAATTAATGGCAGTTCTTTGGGGAAATCATCAGTTCCCCCACTTTCCTTTTCTTCTCCTCCTGCTTTACTGACTCTTTAGACTCTAAATGATTGGGACTTTCTTTTTTCCTTCTTTCCCATAGCATGGATGCCATATTGTCTCCTACACTGACTGACCCAACACTGTGTTTCCCAGAAATCTGAAATATTTACATTGTTTATCTTAACTTCTTGTGCAAGCATTCCTGCTTGCAGAATAGGATTCCATCTATTAACATGGCTGACAGGGCATCCTCTGAGACATTTCAGGGTTTAGGAGCGGGAAGTTATTTAGTTAAAAATGTAAAGCCAGAGTTTCCAGCTCACATTCCTAAAACCCATAGGAAACAATGTGATTGATACAGATGAGCAAATGTCTCTTAAAATAAATGACTGTTTACCCAAAATGACAAGTTAGTGGGTAAAGCCATATTTGGAAGGTAGGTGGCAGAATAAGAAAGGAACTGACTGCCAAACCTCGGGCTCATGGGAAGATAAGAGCAGGATAGGAACATATGGAGCATATTTTAAAACAAAATTTTGGACAGGAATTCAAGTGTGATAAACATGGTGGTCAGAAGAAAAATCACTGGTATGTACACTGCAAAATAAAGTCTACAGAGGAAATAAGGAGATGTTTCAGACAAATTTGAAGCCAAGACTAGTGCTTTCAATTAAATTATTTCTCTTGGGCTATATTCTTTGCTGTAAAAAAGTTGAATATGGATATGGGCATGTTAAGCAATAATTAGGAAGCCAGAATTGTAGCATCAAATGTTCAAAGAAACTTATAAACTACACTGTAAGCTTCTTCATTTATACTATATGGTATTCATCCCTATACCCACATCACCTCACTCAGTGCCTGGTGTGTATTAGGTATTGAATAGATACTGGTTGAATAAATGAATTGGTTGGTAACTGTTGGTATGCTTAGTGCATCCTAAGTGAAGGGTTAAAAGAGAAAGATGTTGCAGACTGTCTAGATAATAGGGAAGAAAAGTCCAAAACTAGAAAAGGAAATGAGTAAGAAACAGGGTCTACGGCTCAGAATAAAGAACTCTTAAGAAAGCACAATGGTAGCCATCTGAAAAAAAGGGGAGAGAGGAAGGGCGATTAAAAAAGCTTCAAGCTTGAGTTTGTGCTGTACTCACTGCCTACAGAGCTGTAGCTTGTATCTGGGTTATTGTGTTTGAGGGACAGTATATATGCTAGTTACCCAGCAATTCAAGAAATTACATTTTCAAAGTTTTCTGGATCCGTCTACCAAGAAGCTTATGATTCTATGTTGTCTTGACCAACTGGCCGTTTTCTTCACACAAAGCAGATTCCCAATGCCACCCCGTATCTTGAAGCTTTGGTACTGGCCACCTTGTGTAAAATTTTAACTTGAAATTACTACTCATATAGCTAAAACTTTTTATTATTCAAAATCGACAAGAAAAAATTTTTATTGTCCATGTAAATGTTTAAAACAATGTTACAAATATTTAAGCATCACACAAGTCAAATAATGCAGCTGTGAATCATAAAAAGGGGTCAAACTTCCATAAATGAACAGACTCAGAGCTCTGTCTAAACTGGGGTTTATTTCTAACGTTAACTTGCAGTTGATTTCTTTAATTGCCAAACTACAAATATACTTGTCCTCATTGGTACTTCATGAATCCCCTCCTCAGATGATTTCAACTTACGACTTTGTTGAAACTAGCCTTCTAGCAAAGTTCCTCAGAATCAGCTTAACTCCTATGAAGAGAATTTCATTACAGGTCTTCATGTGCACTGGTTTAGTCTGGCAAATTGTTTCCGTCTTTGGATCTCTTCAGTGCTAAACAACTACTTTATACTGTGTTTTGTAAAAATCATGATCGAATTATTTTTCAAGTATACTTGGGTTAACATAATGCAGAGGGGTGTGCCTTTTAGCAGCTGAACAGACCACTTTTTGCATTCCTTAGAAATAAGATATGGTTCAGTATTTTAAATCATAGCAACAGTTGATAACAAAAACAGCAAAAAGGTAATCATTTCCATATGGAATGAAAAGGAAGAAACCAGTGAAGCTGTGAACTGTCATTTTTCCATATAAAAATAAAAGTCACTACTGGTAGATTTGGCAGAAAGGGCAGATGTTCCTATGTGTTTCCCATTTTACATTTGTTAATACATTGCATGTGATGTGTTTCATTGAAGTACATCATTCCCCCTCAAACTCAGTTGCCAATTTCCAAGCATGTTTTGTCTTTTTGAGTCAAACCCACATCTGTGTGTATCAGTTTCAAGCACTACATTTCCTTGGTGATGATTTTCTTAACTTAGTGAAATTTGGCTGACAGCTTTACTGCAGAACATAACCATCTTCCAAATCAGCTAAACACCTACAAGTCATTTTAAAGCAATAGCTGAATAAAATCAATTTCCGCTCTGGCATTCCAAGATCTAAAAGAAAACTTCTCCCAATTTTCTGATGCCCAAAAAATTTAAGAAAAGCAAAGTAGAACTTTAGTCCCTTCTGTATTTAAGCATGATATGCATCTATTACCAAAATCCTGACATTCATTTTTAAATAGCTGCTTAAATGGAAAAATCTTACTCTGTTATGCTTAGAATTAAATATTCAAAATAGTTGTTCACTCTTTAGCACTTGACAACAGCTCCCTCTTGTGGTTCAAGGCATTCACTTCAAAGATGAATATAAGTACAGAATAGAAATTTCTTAGCCTAAAATTGTACTGTGAAAGTTTAGCTCATATTTAGTGACTCTTTTTTGGAGTAAAGAGGAAAGATTTAGGAACAAGAGGACAAAATAGAATATGCCATTTTCTTGGATAGTTCCAGGGTCCCAAGATCTCAGCAAAGTGTTTCTAACATTCTTTATAAAAGCACCAGTTTTTTTTTCTTAAAAATGAAATATAAGTAGAAGATGTTTTCACTGAAAACATGCTATCCTCCACTTAAAAGGTTTTCCTCTTTTTCTTTTGGTATTATATGCAAATTGAAATCAGCATTCCGCTTTGTTACTTTAATAGACGAGACTTTGAAAACCTTACAGAAATAGTATTAAAAATATTTTTAGTCCAAAAAGGTAAATTTTCCCTTTTGTTCAAGATCAGAGGTTACGGTAACTGGCAATAACCTGCTCTAATAATGTGAAACTGTCCAAAAAATCCTCTTCTTCAATTCCAAATTTTGTGTACTGATGAATGTAGGCTCTGGTGAAAAAACAAAGTATAAAAACAAAAAAACATCAAGTGAATTAATAACTCTTAAAATCAAACAATAAATAGACTTTTTCCAGCTCGTGAATATTTGAAGATCGCAGAATCTCTTAAGGGTCTTATATTTGCTTCATTGTTTACTTGAAAGATTAGCAAACTTTCAAAGTTTTTCAAGCTTCCTGCCGCTTTAGCGTCCAAGAGGGTCACAATAGAGGCACACAGGGAAAATGAACCATGCTCCAGAACATACTCCACACTGTACAGGATACGACTGGGTTCAGTGCAAACCCTAAAAGATGCCTGAAAAGTTTATCTAAGGCTTGGAACTGTGCTGTGGAAACACATCAACCCAATGCTAGGAACGCAGTGAAGCCTTCCAAGTGCTTCTCAGACGGTACTTACTTGGTAGCTAAGTCAGGATGATTCTTTTGAGTCCCCCCTCAAAATTTATTATTAGTATTAGCAGTATTGATTAAATGAGACAGGAGAAATCATGTTAAAAAGAATATCAAGGTAGGCATAAATTAAATTGATATAATAATGGCTGCTGCTCCCATTTGGAAACCCTGGTGTTGTAGTGGTTAAGTGCTACGGCTGCTAACCAAGAGGTTGGCAGTTCGAATCCACCAGGCGCTCCTTGGAAACTTTATGGGGGGCAGTTCTACTCTGTCCTGTAGGGTCGCTATGAGTCGGAATCGACTCAATGGCAGTGTTTTTGTTTTTTTTTTTTTTATGAGAGTGGGGGGACCATTATGCCAGAAAGTGGGGGGATGTAAGCATGCAGGATGGCTGGGCCCTCAGGAATCCCAGCTAAGCAAAGGAGAGGCCCCATCCAGTCATTTTAGGAATTTTGTTCCGACATCAAGTAATTGTGGAACAGGTCAAGAAATCTGATAAAACATTTCTTAGTATCAAGTAGAGTTGAACTTGCCAGATTTCTTACTGAGAAAGATGAGGAGCTTTTCCAGTCTCCCAAGGATCTTATTTTGGAAAACTATCTTACTGTCTCCTCCCTTATAATGAAATTCCTGCTTTAAATTTCATCTCTCTTAGAAACTGCCCATTTAGTCAATAAAAAAATAAATAAATAAAATAATTTTTATTTTTTTTTTACCATTACTACTACACTAAAATATCAATATAATAATCACTAACAATAATGGAATGCAAGTATCAAGCATTTACTGGTCAGCCACTATACTAGCTGTTTTTACATTTTTATCTCATTTAATCCCTACCACACAGTCTCTCAGTTAGGTCCCATTGTATAAAGGAAGAAACGTGGCCTCAGTAACATGCCCAAGGATTCGTACCTACAAAGTGGGGAGCCATGCTTACTCCAGTTCCTGCCTCGTGTTTACCTCTATACTCTATTGTCTGCCTAAGCTTAGAGAAGTTTGGAGATTGACATTTTACTTACTTTGAAGCAAACATGTTCCATGCTTTGCCCACAATCGTATCAAGTGGTTTTACTAAGGACTGGCTATTGCTGACCAATGCTGCAGACTTCTCGTATTTGTTGAAGGCTCGCTGAGTTTTCCATACGTTGAAAGCATTTTCAGGCTGTAACCAGGAAGTATAGAGAGCTGGATCTTTAAATCCCCCTAGAGTAAAAACAATGTAAGTTATTCTTTACATCATAAATTATTAATTTTGAAAATAAACAAATATTTTCTTATCCACTTCATCAAAAATCTCCTTTTGTTTTGCCTTTTAAAACTAGCTTTATATTGCTTTTGGATTAATGATCTATGTTCATTAGGAGAAAAAACTGTAGTAATTTACACCATTCAGAAAAGTATTAAGAAGAAATTTTAAAAGTCACCTAAACTGCTGAAATGCCAAAACCCAGAGATGACCACTAAGAACATTTCTGTTGACCTTTGTGTATATAATCTTACATACCTGCTGCCCTTCTGTAATCTGAATTTTCCATTCACTGACAGGTTGTGAACTTCTTTACTTGTCCACAAATATCACTCATCTTTAAGGTCCCTTATAGGAACATACCATAACTTATGCAACAAGTTTCCTACTGCGAGATATTTAGGCTGTTTCCACCTTTTGGCTATTGTGAATAGTGGTGCAGTGAACACTGGTGCGCATGTGTCTGTGTCACTCTTTCAAGTCTCTCTAGTCTATACCTAGCACTGGAATTCCTGGGTCATATGGCAGTTCTATGTTTAATTTTTTGAGGAACTACCAAATTGTTTTCCACAGCGTCTGTACCATTTTGCATTCCCACTAGCAAAGGACAAAGGCTCCAGTTTCTCCACATCCTCCCCAACATTTGTTGTTTTCGGTTTTTGTTTTTTATCTTTGCCATCCTAGTGGGGGTGAAGTGGTATCTCATTGTGGTTTTGATTTGCATCTCCCTAATGCAGCAGTGATTAAGAGCTGTGGCTGCTAACCAAATGGTCTGCAATATGAATCCACCAGCCGTTCCTTGGAAACCCTATGGGGAAGTTCTATTCTGTCCTATAGGGTTGTTATGAGTTGGAATCCACTTTATGGCAACAGGTTTTTTTTTTTGGTTAATGGCTAATGAGGCTGAGCATCTTTTCATGGCTATTTGTGTATCTTCTTTGGTGAACTATCTATTCAAATCTTTGCCCATTTTTTGATTGGGTTGTCTTTTTCTTAAGTTGTAGATGTTCTTTATATATTCTGGATATTAAACCCTTATCTGATATATAGGTCCCAAAAATGTTCTCCAGATCTGAAGGTTGTCTCTTCACTTTGCTGATAAAGTCCTTTGACATACAGGGTAACGCTTTCTCAACTTCCTGACAATTTTATAAGAATACTTGTCACAGAGACCACTAGTTCTGCAATACCTGTTCTCCCTTTCTTCCTTAGTAACAGAGCCCCCAAATTAATTGAGCTCATGGACTCCCTTGCAGCCAGGCACAGCACATGACTCAGTCCTTGTCAGCGGGATATAAATATAAGCATGGTGTGTGACTTTAGGAGGAGGAAGCTCGACCCTTCTTTGCTTGTTTCTACGTGAACTTGATGACTGGAATTCAAGCAGGTGTCTTGGACTATAAGGACGAAGCCACAAGGTGAGCCACAGAGCAAACAGATGTTCAGAAGAGAGAATTAAATGTTGATCTTGTTTAAACCACTTCTATTCTGGTTTTCAGTCACACGCCACCTGAAACAATGGCTTTACTCCATTTTGCCACTAAAACTCATAGTTATTATTTTTCTTAAGAATAAATTCAGGGATTGTTTATTATCATCATCTATGAAAACGTGCATCTTAATTTCTATTTCAATTTCTGCTTACCCAGATCTGCGCTTTGCACATCTTTCCCACGAAGGATGACCAAGTTAGCAATGGAAGTGTTAAAATGAGGCTCTTTGTTGAAAGACGTTTTGCCAAGAGCAGGGAGTCCTGATAAAGGGGGCCGTACCTGCCAATTGATACCTAACAAAAAAAGGGAAAAAAAGGAAAAGACTTTATATATGGGTTTGAACAAGAGGATAAAAATATCTTGTGGTATATGCATTTTACAAAATTTTTTATTTGATAGGTAAAAGTTGTTTTTCCTCTAAAACCAAAAAAACCAAACCTGTTGCCATCCAGTCGATTCTGACTCATATTGACCCTACAGGACAGAGTAGAGCTGCCCCATAGGGTTTCCAAGAAACATCTGGTGGATTCAAACTGGTAACCTTTGAATTAGCAGCCATAGCACTTAACCACTGTGCGACCAGGGCTGTTTTTTCCTCTAGAAGTTTGAAAATTCTTATCTTGTCAACATAAAGTTATTCAAACTACTCAATTCTGAGAAAGACATAAAATACTCATCATCAAATATTAATGGGTGTGTACATGCATACAATGGAATTCTACTCCGCAATAGAAAGCAACTAACTACTGAAGCCCTGGTGGTACAGTGGTTAAGCATTCGGCTGCTAAACAAAAGGTCAGCAGTTCAAATAATTCATACACAGATTGTTCCATCACATTGGTTGCAATTCCCGGAATATTTCAGCACTCTCCCCATTTCTACCCTGGGTTCCCTGTTTCCATTCCTCCAGTTTTCCCTGCCACTCCCTGCCTTCTCGTTTTTGCTCTTGGACAAATATTGCCCTTTTGATCTCGTATAGTTGATAGTTCTCAGGAGCACATTCCTCATGGGTGTTATTGTTTATTTTGTAGGCCAGTCTATTACTTGGCTGAAAGGTGACTTTTGGGAGCGGCTTCAGTTCCAAGTCAGAAGGGTGTCTTAGGGCAACAGTCTCAGGGATTCCTCCAGTCTCTATCAGACCAGTGTATCTGGTCTATTTTTATGAATTTGACTTTTGTTCTACATTTTTTTCCCTTTCTGACCAGGACCTTCTATTGTATTCCTGGTTAGAAAGATCAGACACCACCTAGTTCTTCTGGTCACAGGCTAGAGGAGGCTGTGATTCATGTGGGCCATTAGTCCTTTGGACTAATTGCTTCCTTGAGTCTTTGGTTTTCTTCACATTTGCTCCAGACAAGAGAACAATAGTTGTATCTTAGGTGGCCGCTTGAAAGCTTTTCAGACCCTAGATGCTATACAAACTAGGAAGAAGAACATTCCCTTTATGAACTATATTATGCCAATTCACCTAGATGTCCCTTGAGACTATGGTCCTTAGCCTTCAAGCTTGGTAACTCAGTTCTGTGTGGTGTTTGGTTATGTAGTGCAGGGTAAATCTTAAGTCAGTCTCTTGTGAGATATGAAAGAGATTAAAGCAAGCAGAGCAGAGATGGTGGAAGACAGATGCCAGGCCACATGAAGCAGGAGCAGAAGCTCAGAAGAAACACGGACTTTTTTGCACAGCCAACAGTGAGAAAAAGCCTTCCTCTTGAGCCAGCATCCTGAATTTGGACTGCTAGCCTCCTAAATTGTGAGAAAATAAATTTCTATTTGTTAAAGTCACCCAAACCAAAACCAAACCCATTGCTGTTGAGTCAATTTCAGCTCATAGCGACTCTATAGGACAGAGTAGAACTGCCCCATGGGGTTTCCAAGGCTGTAAATCTTTATGGAAGCAGACTGCCACATCTTTCTCCTGCGGAGCAGCTGGTAGGTTTGAACCACACACCTTTCAGTTAGAAGGTGAGCACTTAACCACTGTACCATTAGGGCTCCTTTTAGGCCACCAACTTGTCGTATTTTTGTTATAGCAGCGACAGACAACTAAGATGATAACATTCTGGAAAAGGTAAAACTATAGGGATAAAATCAGAAAATGGCTGCCAGGGACTGGAAGTAGAGGGAAGGGATTAGCTACAAAGGGTTACAAGGAACCTTTTTGGGAAGATGGAAATATTCTATCTTAATTGTGGTGATGATTACATGCTGTATAAGTGTGTCAAAATGCATGAAACTATACTCCTAAAAAGGATGAATTTTACTTTATATACCTTAATAAACAAAACACAAAAAAATATTAAGGGTTGTAGAAACACAAAACAAAAATAGGACCGAAAATTCACTAGTCATATGGATATTTTAAGAAAATGCTCCCTTGCCTCCAGACTAGGAAAAAAACTTTAGGAACGACATATCTGATAAGGGTCTCATCTCTATATAGAAAACTTCAACAACAAAAAAATCCAATTAAAAAATGGGCAAAGGACATGAACAGACACTTCATCAAAGACGACATTCAAGTGGCCAACAAACATATGAAAAGATGCTTGTGATCATTAGCCATTAGAGAGATGCAAATCAAAACTATAATGAGATACCATCTCATCCCTGCTAAAATGGCACAGATTAAAAAAAACGAAAACAGAAAACAACAAATGCCAGCAAGGTGGTTGGGAGACTATAACCCCTATCCACTGCTGGTGAGATTGTAAAATGTTACAACCACTTTGAAAAACAGTATGGCAGTTCGTCAAAAAGCTAGAAATAGAAACACTTTATGATCCAGCAATCCCACGTTAGGGTATATACCCTAAAGATGTAACTGCAGTGACACAAATAGACATACGCACGCCTATATTCATTACAGTATTATTCACAATAGAAAAAGATGGAAACAACCTAAGTGCCTATCAACAGATGAACAGATAAAATGTGGTACATACATACAATGGAATACTATGCAGCCATAAAGAATCATGATGAGACCTCAAAACATCATATAATGTGGATGAATCTGGAGGACATTATGCTGAGTGAAACAAGTCAATCACAAAAGGACAAATATTGTATGATCTCACTTTTATAAGACAAGAATAGATACAGTGAAGCCTGTGAGAGCTGGAACTTGACGGGACTACCTTGTTTTTCTGTGTCTTACAAGTTTTCCACCTTTGATAGGGTGCAGTCTTACCACTTTTCCATCACGTCTTTTAGTGGGAAATATTTTAGTTTTCCTTCTGTGACAGGTTTCTGCCTTATACAGATTCCGGCTTTTACAGGTTTTACTGTATATACACACAGACTAATGCTCATTGCAAGTTACTTCAGATGCGGGGATGGAAGTACTCTCAAGATAGTGGGCACTTGTTAGCTCTGGTGATTGGAAAGGTACCACTGAATATAGGTGAAGTGCACACAGCTTGACCTACATAAGTGATGTCACTAAGAGTGCACAATAGAAAAGGATGTCTTTGGTAAAGAATATGACAAAAATATAATTTGGCGACACCACCAATGATCAAAATAACGTGTGTGGTTACACAAATATGTATATAGACATGTAAGTATGTAAGTATGAGTATGTGGGTACATATGTGTGCACAGATAGAAGTATCTATAGGCATATGTACATACAGGTATGTGTGTGCATGCATGTATATCCACATACGTAATAAACCACATAGGGGACACAGGTACGAATACTTCTTAGACATAACCAAGCACCTCACGAGATTGGTTTTCAGTGCTTCAAGACTTAGGACCATACTCTCAAGCGGCGGCTTCAGTTAACTGGCATAATATACTTCAGAAAGGTCATGTTCTTTGTCCCAATGTGGTGACTAATGTCTGGGGCCTTAAAAGCTTGTAAGTGACCATCTAAGATACAATTATTGGACTCTACTCATCTGGAACAAAAGAGAAAGAAGGAAACCAAAGGCTTAGGGCAGAAAGTAGCCTAGAGAATTGTCTTAGTCACTTAGTGCTGCTTTAACAGAAATACCACAAATGGATGCCTTTAACAAAAAGAAGTTTATTCTCTCACAGTCCAGTAGGCTAGAAGTCCAAATTCAGGGTGTCGGCTCCAGGGGAAAGCTTTCTCCCTCTGTTGGCTCTGAAAGAAGGTCCTCATTATGCATCAGTCTTCCCTTGGTCTGGAATTATTCAGTGCAGGAACCCCAGGTCCAAAGAACGCACTCTAGGTCGCAAGCCTAGCTCTACCAATAAGTGCCCAGAGGCACCCCACTCTACCAGGAGGCCTCCTGTGCCAAGGCATTCAGCTCTTTCGCTCCACGGGTTGGCTCCAGCTCTGTCTGGTGCTGGTCTCCTGGTTCTGCTGCTGCTTCCCACCATCTGCACCATCTCCGGTGTTAACAGTTCTCCTCACTTCTTTCTGAGTCCTCTATCTGTTCACAGTTTCAAAACCACTCCCACATTTTAGGTATCTGTTAGAGCAGCACCCCACTCCTGGTACCAAATTCTGTCTTAGTCATCTAGTGCTGCTATAACAGAAATACCACAAGTGGATGGCTCTAACAAAGAGAAGTTTATTCTTTCCCAGTTCAGTAGGCTAGAAGTCTGAATTCAGGGCACTGGCTCCAGGGGAAGGCTTTCTCTCTCTGTTGGCTCTGAAGGAAGGTCCTCGTAATGCATCAGTCTTCCCTTGGTCTGAAGCAACTCAGTGCAGGAACCTCAGGTCCAAAGGATGCACTCTGCTCCCAGCACTGCTTTCTTGGTGGTATGAGGTCCCCACATCTCTCTGTTTGCTTCTCTCTTTTATATCTCAAAAGAGACTGGCTTAAAACACTACCTAATCTTGTAGATCTCATCAATATAACTGCCACTAATCCATCTCATTACATCATAGTGATAAGATTTACAGCACACAGGGAAATCACATCAGATGACAAAATGGTAGACAATCATACAACACTGGGAATCATGACCTAGCCATGCCGACAGATATTTTTGGGGAACACAACTCAATCCATGACAAGGACTAATAGTCTGTAAGAACCACAGCCTCCTCTACCTTGAGACCAGTACTAAATGGTACCTGGCTACCACTATGGACCATTCTGATCAGGGCCACATTAGATGGATCCTAACAGAATGAGAGAAAAACATGGAACAGAACTCAAATTTTTAAAAAGTCCAGACTGGTTGAAACTAGAGGACTCCCCAAGTCTATCGCCATAACGTGCTTTAAACCTTAAACTAAAATTTTCCCCTTGAGGTCACCTTTTAACTGAATAACAGATTGGCTCATAAAATAAAGAATATCACCCATGAGTAATGAGCTTCTTTAAAAAAATCATCTAATCATCTACAATAGATCAAACGGTCAAAAATTACTCAAAAGCAAAGGTGAGAAGGTAAGGGGCAGGGAAACTAGAGTACTGGAGATGGTACCACCAGAACAAAATGAATGAGAATAAGGACACATTGTGGAAAATGTAACCAATATTACCAAATAATTTGTAAAAAAAACCTGTTAAGTGGGAACCTAATCTGCTATTACTTTCATCTTAAACACAATAACATATTAAAAAAAGAAAGTACTCTCTCAAATGATGCATAGGATAGGGATAACATTCAGTGTGCAATAACAGATCGATTTTCAGCAAAAACAGAAATACAGCAAATAAAAAATTTGGTATGCTGAACTCAGTAATAATAAGACCAACAAGTCAATAAAAAACTGGGAAAAGATCTGAATAGAAATTTCACCAAAAAAGATGGCTAATAAGCATATGAAAAGATGCTCAACATCATTAGTCATTAGGAAAATGCAAATTAAAACCACAATAGGGTATCACTACACACCTATTAGAATGGCTATAATCAAAGAGACCAACAATACCAGACATTGACCAGGATGTGCAGACACTAGAACCATCATCCATTGCTGGTGGGAATGGTACAGCCATCTTGAAAAACAGTTTAGCAGTTTCATAAAAGACTAAACACAGACTATCATTCGCCCCAGAAATTCCACTCCTAGGAATCTACCCAAGAGAAATGAAAACATATGTCCACCCAAAGACTTGTACATGAATGTCCACAATCACCAAAAGGTAGACATAATCTAAATGTCCATTAACTATTAGACATGCAAACAAAATATGGTATGCCCGTTC
This sequence comes from Loxodonta africana, assembly GCF_030014295.1. Classification (NCBI taxonomy): domain Eukaryota; kingdom Metazoa; phylum Chordata; class Mammalia; order Proboscidea; family Elephantidae; genus Loxodonta; species Loxodonta africana. The sequence continues at coordinate 48,943,836 of NC_087359.1, forward strand.
AGTGGAATACTATTTGGCAATAAAAAGAAACGATTACTGATACATACCACAACATGGATAAACCTCAAAAAAACATTAGGCTAAGTGAAAGAAGCCAGACAAAAAACTATATATTGTATGATTCCATTTATATGAAAGGTCCAGAATAGGCAATACATAGAGACAGAGGGAGTCCCTGGGTGGTACAAATGGTTAACGAGCTTGGTTGCTGACTGAAAGTTTAGAGGTTTGAGTCTGCCTAGAGATGCCTCAGAAGACAGGCCTAGTGACCTGCTTCTGAAAAATCAGCCACTGAAAACCCAGTGAACACAGTTCTACTCTGATGTACATGGGGTTGCCATGAGTCAAAGTTAATTTGATGGCAACTACTATGCTGTACTGAAAAATCAGAGAGATCAAGTGAAAACCATGACAATGACGACCCCACACACTTCTTCCCCCAGCTCACTGGGGCTATGTCTAAATCCTCCAAGCAGAATATCCAACACAGGAGACAGGCAAAGGGAATCTCCAGGATGATAAATGTGTACTGACTGTAGACAGCAGAAAGGCTAGACTGGAGCACGTCAGAAGGCTCTAGGAGAGACTTCTTTAAGAAGTGAAATTGATAGAATACCTGATCAGTCTGAACATATCAAGAGAAAATTTAGACAACTAAAGAAAAATTTGGGATTGAATAAGTGATACATACATAGAAAAACTAAGCAAACAAAACAAGGCAATTGTTAGCTTTAAAGAAAACAAACTGTTCAAGAAAGAAAAATAATCACAGTATACTATGTGACTCAGCTGTGAACAGTATTACTTAATCATGATAATATACTACTGAATATTGCTTTAACCAAACTATGACAGTACTATAGTGGAAAGATGGGGGCAGAGGGTATATATGTTTGTAAGGCTTGGGGACCAGTGTGAAGAAAATCTCAGTCATGACCTTCCATAGTGAGAAGTAAATAATACATAAATAACTGAAAAATCAAGAAATGGCAACAAATGGATGAAAATAGTAATAATAATAATAAAAAAAAAAAACCTGGCAAGAGTTTTTTTAGAATGGTTGCCTCTGGGAAGGAGAAAATAGGGGAATGCAGGAGACTGATCTTTTTCACAAACAGCCTTGTAGAATTACTTGACCCTTTAATCTATGAGCATGTAATACATTATGGCACATATATTGTAGAAAACTACATGGCTATTAAAAATGAAGCATGTCTAAACATACTGAATTAGAAAGAAGGCCACAAATTATTGTTATGTTGAACAAAAGTTGGAGAATAATAAAATATGTATAATGTGATCCCAGAGTTCCTGGGTGGCACAAAAGGTTAAGCGCTAGGTTACTAACTGGAAGGTTGGTAGTCTCAACCCACCCAGAGGCACCGTGGAAGAAAGGCCTGGTGATCTTCTTTCAAATGGTCACAGCCATGAAAACTCTATGGAGCGCAGTTCTATTCTGCAACACATAAGGTCACCATGAGTTGGAATCAACTCGACAACTGGTAATGTAATCCCAGTTTTGTTTTTTAAAAAGTCTGCACGGACCACTGACTCCTGTGTGTCTTCCATTTTCCCCCTTTATGGAAGGGAGTATCTACCACAGTTACACTATGCCTGTTCCACCATAGGAGCTGGGTGTCAGGGGAGCAAAGAACTATACTCAAGGAGTCTCACCTGAGGAATATAAATCTACACCTGGACCTGATTTTAGATAACAAGATTCTGGACTTTGTGGTGATGTGCTAATGGGATGTGACTTTTGTGGGGCTGTCAGAGGGGTGAGTATATTCTGCATGTGGGAGGGATGTCATTCATTAGGGGACAAAGGGCAGGTAGCCAGCCTCCACGACGAACCCCAGTGATGCTTGCCTCCTGGAGTTCATACCCTTACACAGTCCCTGGATATGGCTGACCTCAGTAACCAAAATGATGGCGTGGAAATGATGCTGTGTGACTTCCAAAGCTAGGTTATAAAAGACATTGCAACTTCTGTCTTGCCCCCTCCTGGATCACTCACTCATTCGCCCCTTGCTAGGACATGTGGAAATAGAGATATTGCCAATGGTGATAAAAATGGGTTCAATCTTTGCATACAGCTGGAATCCACCCAGCAGCTCCCCAAGAGAAAGACCTGGCATTCTGCTCCCATAAAGACTGCAGCCAAGAAAACCCTATGGGTCAGCTCTACTCTGTTACATGTGGTTGCTGAGTCAGAATCAGCTGGACGTCACCTAACAATATAATCATAAGACACACACACACATATATATATATATATATGAAAAAATTTATATGTTCAAAGATCTACCTATAACTGTGATGAAATGGTAATACCCCAGAAGTCCAGCATGGGAAAATGACTAAGCAAACTGTGGTTTATTGACCTACGGGAGTCAAGAGCAGCATGTCTCAGGCTACCCTGAGAAACACTGTGTTCCTTGAGATGTTAACAGGTATTGCTAGAAAATCAAGTACTGCGGCCAAAATATTTGTAAGTACTACTTTAAGATGTTAACTTTCTACTCATCTTCAAACCTGTGGCACTATAATTTAAAATCCATAACATATTTCAAGTAACTGTAGAGGAAACCGACTTTCACAGTAGAGAAACCTAAGTTATTTTATTTTGGAGTAAAATATATTCTACTAAAATAATAAATAATAGTGATTTCCAGTTAAATAGGACAGACTGAACATTCTAGTTTACTGCCAATCTCTCCCAAAATCTCACTAGGAAGACAATAAATGGATTTTTTTTAAGGCATAAAGAAGAATACAAAAGAACAGGAGAGAAGATAGGTAATGGCAACAAAATTTCAGAAGCTGGAAAGCAAATGAACCAGAGGTTACTGACTTAGGAGAGCAGGGAAAGCTGAAATTTTTCCCCACAATGGAGGTCCTAGAAGCAGTCCAGGTACTTCTAAAAGAGGGGAAAAACAGTGATATTGGTTAAAAATCTATGAGAAGCAGAGAGCCCCAGCTCTCTTCCCCAACTTCCTGCAGCAGAGGTGGACTGCCCCTTGCCCCTTCTCCATCCTAGAGGGGGGTCTCCTCTCTGGAAAAGCTAAATCCGTGATACAAGAGTGAACAAAACAGATAAAAATCTCTGCTCTGATAAAGCTTACATTCTACTGAGATAACAGTATCTCTGCAGAGATAAACAAAAGATCTACACAAAGGAATTTCAAAATTGTAGGGACAAAGAGAAAATCTTAAAAGCTTCAAGAGAGAAAAAATAGGATTAGGAAAAAATGACAGTGGGACAGCAACATGGAAGCTGGAAGTTAACAGAGAAATGATTCCCAGTCTAGAATCCTATACTTAGCCACATTATCAATCAAATGTGAGGGTAGAATAATGCCATTTGTAGCCTTAAAAATTTTACCTCCCCTCAACAACAAAAAGACAAAGCGATTTAAAAATGAGTAAATGACTTGAAAATACATTTTTCCAAAGAAGATATACAAATGACCAATAAACATATGAAAAGATGTTCAGCCTCACTAGTCATTAACCCCTTGCCCTCAAGTCTGATTCTGACTCATAGCAACCCTATAGGACAGAGAAGAACTACCCCATATGGTTCTCAAGGAGCAGCTGGTGGATTCGAACTGCTGACCTTTTGGTAAGCAACCAAGTTCTTAACCACTATGCCACCAGGGCTCCCACTAATCATTAGAGAAATGTACATCAAAACCACAATGACATACCACTCACACTAACCAGGATGGCCGTTATCAGAAAATAACAAGTATTATTGAAGATGTGGAGAAATTGGAAACCTCATCCACCGCTGCTGTGGAGAACAGTTTAGTAGTCCCTCAAAGAGTTAAATGCAGATTTACCATATGACCCAGTAATTCCACTCCTAGGTATTCCATTCCTTGAAGACTTGAAAACAGAAACTCAAACAGATACTTGTACACCAGTATTCACTGCAGCATTATACATAATAGCCAAAAAGTGTTAACAACCCATCTGTCGGCTAACAGATAAACGGACAAATAAAATGTGGTACATCCATACAGTGAAATATTATTCAGCTATAAAGAGAAATGAAGTTCTAATACATGCTACGAGGATGAACCTTGAAAACATTATACTAAGTGAAATAAGTCTGACACAAGAGGACAAATACTGTATGATCCCACTTATGAAATACCTAGAACAGGCAAATGCAGAGACTAAAGTTTATTAGTGGTGGGGCGGGAGAGTTATTGCTTAAAGGGTATTGAATTTCTGTTTAGGGTGATGAAAACCATTTGGAAATGGACAGTGGTGACAGTTACACAACGTGAGTATAATTAATGTCACTAAACTGTACACTTCAAAATGGTTAAAAATCACAAATGTTTCATTATATATATTTCACCACAATGAAAATTTATTAAAAGACATTCTTAAGTTTTTCCTTCCTGAGGAAGCTACTCAAAGGTATAGCCCATCAAAATGAGGAAATAAGGCTAAAAACAGGAAGATCTGAAATCCAGGAAACGTGATATAATACAGGATGAGGCAAAGAGAGATGCCAGTGTCTGCTATTCATCAGGCTTGGAGAGATTTCTCCAAGCAGGTGACAGAAGCCATAGATTACCTGATGGGTTTGAATATTTTGAGAAGGGATTCATTTTTACAGCAAAGTTTAAGGATAGATTAGTAATAGCTACATATCAATCAAATAAATATAATAATTAACTCTAGGAAGAAAAGATTAATTAAACATGAAATAAAATATAATCTGTGTACACAGTACATGGCTCAACTGTGAATAATATTTACATAGTCAAAGTAACATAACATTGAAAACCGATCTAACCAAATAATATGTTATAACTATATTGGGAGAATGGAGGGAGATGAGTGTGCATGTGTGCGTGTGTGTACGTGTGCATCTGCACATGCGTGTCTGTTTTTGTGTAGAAGGGATATAAAAAGATTCGATCCTCATTTTTCACATTAGAAAGGCAATGGATAATACCTAAAACTGAAACATAAAACAAATAACAGCATAAGCATAATATTTAGAAATATGAAGGCAAAAGTCCAGAAAAACAGTTAAAAATGTTAAAAGTAGTTTCAGCTGGAGAGTAGAGAAGTATAGAACGGGACTGTTGTCTTCCCTATTAAAGTTCATACTGCACAATTACTTGACTTTATTTTGAAAATTTTAAGATACAGTTTACATACAGTCCAATGTATGAGTTTTAACTACTTATTGACATGGTTAGGTTCCAAAGACAGGTATTTGCTGAATGTAGTTTGTCTCCTTGTGCTATTCAACAGAAATCAGTATTATGCAAAAATGGAGGATTACCACATCTGATCACAAAATGGATGATGACGACATCATTACACAACTACCAAATTACATCACTGCATGTTACACAACATATTACACATTACACAACTGCCAAACCACTGAGAACCACGGCCCAGCCAAGATGACACATAGCCTTAACCGTTATAGCCAGTATTACTCTCACCTTGCACCTAGGCATTCATTACTGCCAGATATACGTCATTAATGCATGAAATAGGCCGGGAGTAGATTTCTACTATTGTCATAAATACAAAATGTCAGATAATGAGACAGTTGATAACTGAGGAGAAGGTGTACTTGATTTTGTACATTGTTCGTTCATAAATTACTTTCATTAAAGTAAAATGAAAAAAAAAAAAGTGACACTCATCTGAAATGGTTTTTGAAAATGAAATGATTAAGAAGCCTTTCTTGGATGCCCTGGTCAGTTTCTGCAGGAGCCTCCCTGGCCAGAACAAGGGACCACTATTCTAACCAGCCCAAGCCAGTTTATACTGAGTGCTCCAAGACAGGCATTTTTTCCAGTTTGTGGGTTGTTTATTTTTAAAATACCCATTACCTTCTTCCATTTTTGCATTAGAAATGAGCATCTGTCTCAAATGCTTGAGGAGGCCAGCCCAAGTAAATGTGCTATATGCCAGTGAGTTCTCAGACATCTGAGGAATGTTACGCACGCCGAGCATCTTGAATTCAGGATGGGGAACTAAATTCTCCATTAAGTCTCCTGTTTAAACAAAAAAAAAAAGTCTGAACTAAATTTTTTTATTCCAGGTTGTTGCCAATGGCTAATATACAACATGATTTCTGGGCCAAATGTGTTTTTCTAAAGCCAGAAATGCTTATATTTCAAAATATAAATAACATTTCAGAGGCAATATCTATTACATACCATATATTTGCTTCATTAGTATGGGTGACAAGACACACATTTGCCAAAAAAGAAATGAGTTTAGAAGCTGAGTAACTGGAAATGTGAACAAAATACTTAAACCCCAGGAAAACAAAGTAAGTACAAAGACTTTAATGCTTTCCTTGTCACCCTGTGTTCACTAAATGTTCCTTCAGGAATTTTTCTAGATCTTTTATTTATTTTATCTGGTTAAATGATCATCAAAACCTGTTAACATGAAATCCTACCAGGAAAAGGTGGCAGGATTAGTGATCCCTGAAGAAAGGGATGTGTCTATCTTTAGAAACTTGTAATGAAAAAAGAATTAAGTAGAAAGGCTCATATGCTTTGCATTCAAAGCTGTCTTACATATTTATAAAAATACCTAAGGGAGAGAGAGAAACATATTAACATACCATGAAACGTACATTTTACGATAACATTGAGTGCAAGTTTGTATCCTATATCCTCATGAAAAGATTAAGTTTTGACACAAACATCTACAAAATGCTGCACAAATGACCTTATGCTGGTGGAGTTTCTTTTGAACATAATAATCCTCTGTAAAATACCTAGAGCTGAGTTCTACCGCACAGCACGAAGAAACAAACAACGTTCAGCAATAATTCCTGAACACTAACCCATGAGTTATTAATTGCTGCCTCCTGCGCTCCGCTCTAGCTTTCTTATTCAACTTCTCCTGCTACAACCATTCTTTGAGCTCACTGGAGCCCTAATCCATGGACCTCCTGCCTTCTCAATCCATCAGTCTATCACTTTCTTCATTTTCGTCTCTGTTACAGTAGAGAATCACAGCAGGCACTCACTCCTTAAACAGGATGATCATGAAAGGACACTTTAAGGAGGTAACAAGGAGCTGAGACTTGAAAGATGTAGGAAAATTGTCAGGAGAAGAATATTCCAGGTAGAGGGAGCAGGAAGGAGCTCCTGTCTTCTATTATCTCAGTGCAGTGAGTTCAAGTCACCACAATCTCTCTACAGTGAGTGACCAGTCCAGTCCACAGACTCCCCTTCAATCAGCTCTCTACAGGCAGTTCAATAGATCTTTCCAAAAGCAAATGTAATTGCTACCTTTATGAATTGAGTTGTATCCCCCAAAAACGTGTGTCAACTTGGCTAGGCCATCATTCCCAGGACTGTGGGGTTGTCCACCATTTTGTGACCTAATGTGATTATCATATGTGTTGTAAATTCTAACCTCTATGATGTTAATGAGACAGGATTAGAAGTTGTATCTTGAGTCAATCTCTTTTGAGATACAAAAGAGAGAAGTGAGCAGAGAGACATGTGGACCCCCTACCTCCAAGAATGAAGAACCAGGAGGAGAGAGCATTCTTTGGACCTGGGGTCCTTTGCTAACAAGCTCCCAGACCAGGGGAAGATTCATGACAGGGACCTTCCCCCAGAGCTGACAGAGAGAAAGCATTCCTTTGAAGCTGGCACCCTGAATTCGGACTTATAGCCTCCTAGACTGTGAGAGAATAAATTTGTTTGTTAAAGCCATCCACTTGTGGTATTTCTGTTATAGCAGCACTAGATAACTAAGACAGTTACCAACCTAACTGAAATCCTTATGTGGCTTTCCCCTGGTCTTAGGTTAATGCTGTTGGCATAGTGGTTAAGAGCTATGACTGCTAACCAAAAGGTCAGCAGCTGGAATGTACCAGATGCTCCTTGAAAACCCTATGGGGCAGTTCTACTCTGTTCTCTAGGGTTGCTATGAGTCGGAATTGACTCAACAGCAATGGTTTTTTTTTAGGTTAAAAGCAAAAAAACAAAACCCATTGCCATGGAGTCAATTCGACTCATAGCGAGAGGTTAAAATGGCCTCAATGACTTGTGCAATCAGCTCCTACTCACCACTCTAGCCTCAGACTCCAACCATACCCCAAACCATCTTCTGTGCTCCAAACACATTGGATTTCTCTTGGTTCTTGTTGTGCCATGCTCCCTTCTGCCACAGGGCCTTTGAACATGTGATTCTGCTTGGAACCCTCTTCTCCCTCCGTGTCCCTAGTCAATTTCTAGTCATGATACAGCTCTCAGCACCAGTGTCGATTCCTCAGGGCAGCCTTCTCTGGACCTTAATTCTAGGTCTGGTTCCCTTGTGATACATTCTGTTGGAATTGTACTCCTTTCCTTCAGGGCATTTAACTTAGTTTGTAATTATACATTCTTGGTGTTAATTATTTGATTAACATCTCTCTTTCACACTGAACACAAGGTCTTTGTTGGCTCCCTACAGTATCCCCAACATCTAGCATAGTATCTGGTATACAGTAGAAAGTCAAAAGTTAGTTGAATAAGCAGTTGTGTGAGTAATATCCTAAGTCCTGTGGGATGCACAGAAATTAACAAGACACCTGTCTCCAAGGAAGCTGCAAATGAAAGGGAATGATAAAACATGAACATGACAGAATGCCTCTCTAAGGAAACACATGGAAGCGTCTGGGAAGGGGTAAGGGGAAGACTTACTTTTGATTGCATATCCTTTTGTACTTCTTGAATAAATACGTACGTGTGTGTGTTACTTTTAAAGTTAAACAAGCACACTTTGAAAAAAAAAATAAAGGCAAAAAACATTAAGTAACATAAAAGAGGTATAGAATTCCAGAAGAGTTCAGGGGAAAGAAGGGTTTCTTCTTGCTAACTCGCTGCCGTCAAGTCAATTCCAACTCATAGTGACCCTATAGGACAGAGTAGAACTGCCTCATAAGGTTTCCTAAGAGTGGCTGGTGGATTCAAACTGCTGACCCTTTGGTTAGCAACTGACCTCTTAACCACTCTGCCACCAGGGCTCTTGTTCTGGCTAAAGGTCTCAGTAAGAAAACTTCGTGGGAAAATTATCATTTGAATTGGACCGTGAAGGATGAGTAAGATTTCAGTGGAGGTACAAAGGGACGGAGGGCGAGCTCCCAAGGAGAGGGAACACTGAGCAAAAGAATCTGGGTAGGAAAGTTCTACCAGACTGCAGAAAGACAACTGAGATGAGACGAAAGGTCGGTGGGGATCCATGCAAAGGAGATGAAGCTACAATGTCAGGGTTATTATGGGGAGGACAGGGAATGCCAGGCTAAGGAATCCTGACAAATGTGGTAGGCAACACAGGAGCCCTGGAATGTACATAAGACAGCATGAGGATCAGAACCGTGCTTTGGGGAAGTTCATTTGGACCCAGTGTGGAAGGGGGAAGAAGCAGGCAACAGGAAGAAAAGCAGGATTAAGACAACCTTACTAAACCTCTGTTCTTGTGCGGGGGGGCCGGCTAGAAAGAGGCTAGTTTGCTGTGTACTCAGAAACAGTAAAGCTATATTAGGAGGCCCTGGGTAGCGCAAGCACTGGACTACTAGCTGAAAGGTTGGCAGTTCAAATTCACCCAGCAGAGAGCCTTGGGAGACAAGACTGGCGATCTACTTTTGAAAGGTCACAGCCTTGGAAACCCTATGGAGCAGTTCTGCTCTGTAAACGTGGGGTCATGATGAGTCAGTCGGAATTGACTCAACGGCAAATAAAAACAACAGCTATATTAGCTGAAAAATATTGCGACCCTTAACTAATATTGATGAGACAGGAAAGTAGAATGCCAGACAGATAGCAGAGATGACACCAACAAGTCTGATGATACTGATGAGCGAGGAGAACAACGTGAGAAATTTGGGTGATAGGAACAGGAAATTGAAGAAGAGGAGCTGGTTTTAGTGACGGATGAAGGGGAGAAAAGATAGGAAAAATGAAAAGATGAATCTATTCAAAACGTGGTAAATTTGAAGCAGCGGCAGACCACTAAGAGATAGCTATTTGGGAAAGAGATTAGAACTGGAGGTAAGGATTTGCACCTAGATGGTCCGAATTAATAAGGCACCACCTGAAGAACAAGGGCTGAAGAAAAAATGGTAGGAAATGTGTGTCTGAGGAGCAGATGGAAGTGAAAAATGGTCAGAAAACATAAGTGAGAACAATTAAAAAAGGAGATGAAGAATAAGGACAAAAAAGTCCTCAAGCTGACAAGCTGAGGAAGGGGGAGGCTGTTAATTATAAAATGCTGACAGATATCAGGACTTTGAACCAATTTGTTCCAGTTCGAAACCCTGCTGAGAATTTGCATTTCTAACAGGTTCCCAGGGGATGCTAATGGCACTGGTTAGGGACCAATTCTGAGAATCGCTAAAAAAAAAAACCAGTTGCCTTCTAGTGGATTCCAACTACTAGCGACCAAATAGTAGGGCCAAAACATAGCGACCCCATAGGGTTTCCAAGGCTGTAAATCTCTAAGGAAACAGACTGCCACATCTTTCTCCCACAGAGCCACTGCTGGTTTTGAACCACCGGTCTTTCGGGTTTGCAGTCCGACTGCTTTAACCACTGCACCACCAGGGCTCCTTACTAAGAGAGCAGTGGCTCTTGAAATTTATTATACATAAGAATCACCTGGGAATCTTGTTAAACTATAGATTCTGACTTTGTGTATCTGCAATGGAAATGTAAATTTCTATCAGGTGTATAAACCAGAATGAACTGGTTCGAAGCTCTGCCAGATACTGAGGCTGAGAAGCCCGCTAGATTTGGAGACTTTAAACCACACTGAATAAAGAGTGCCAAGTTGGAAGACAGGAAGGAAAGAAAGCCAGGTAGCAAGGCATAAGAAGAGAAAAGACATCACCAAGAAAGTGAAAAGACAACCTGCAGAATGAAAGCTTTTTTTTTTTTGAAGATCATAAACCTGATAAGGGACTTGTATGCAGAATATGGAGTCCCTGGGTGGTGCACTCAGCCGCTAACTGAAAGGTTGGAGGTTCGAGTCTACCCAGAAGTGCCTCAGAAGAGAGGCCTGGCAATCTATTCTCAAAAAGTTAGCCATGGAAAACCCTATGGAACACAGTTCTACTCTGACACAAATGGGATCACCATGAGTTGGAACTGACTGAACCGCAAATGGTAAAAAATTCAGAATATATAAAGAACTCTTGTTAACTCAAAAATAAAAAAAGATAAATAACCTAATTTAAAAAATGGGTAAAGGATCTGAATAGAGTAAGCTCGCAGGCTTTCAGAGCATAAGACTTTCTCACAAATAACAGAGGAGGGCACGGGGACACCTACCTAATGGATTTCTTCTATAGTGAAACGAGCCTCCTGCAGAGTAAGTGGGCTGGAACACGCTTCCCAGCTGATGTGCGAGGACGTGATTTAGATTGCTAAAGGAGACCTGTCTGAGACCCATCAGTTTTGCACAGATCTTATGGACAGCATCATTCTCATGAACAAGGAGGGCATCCGAAGATTGGTACAAGTGAGAGAGAGTCAAAATGGAGTTGTAGTTCTGAACAATAACCTAGAAAGAAAAACATCAGAAATAAGAAAGGCAGGAGTGAAGAGTGGTTAAGAGCGTAGATTCTGAAGCCATCCTGCCTGCGTTCACATTCCTGGCTCTGTCACTTTCTAGCTGTTGGTATGATTTTGGACAAGATATTTAACCTCTGAATGCCTCAGTTTCCTCATTTGTTTAAAAACAAACAAACCCATTGCCATTAAGTTGATTCCAACTCATGATGACCCTGAGTTACAGGTAAGACAGGGACAATAATTACACTGGTCTCCGAGAGTTAGAAAGATTAATGATATAATGGAAGTAAAGTACTTAGGAATAGTGCCTTGTACATAGTAAGGGCTTAGTAAATGTTGGCTATTATCACACTTCCTTCCTACATCATTTCCTATAGTGAGTTATCTCACCTCCAGTTTACTGATTCTCCTACTAGGCTGACCAACACGAAATTGGCCTATATACAAACTTCTTCCCCATGGAAAAAAAAAAAAAACTATTTGAAGGTTGGCAATGGCACCATGAACCCCAATATGAGGTCAAGGTCTGTCCTGCTTTACATACTGTAGCCAGAGGGACTAACTCAGGGTTGGGTTCCTGAGAGGGCATACACAATCATCTTTTTTTGAAATTTTAAAAAACGTGGACACCTAGTTTGTTTGGAAAAGTTTAAGTTAAGTGAATTGTACTCAAGAAAGTATCATGTTGCATAATCACTCCTGAAGCTGTAACTTAACATGTCCAAAGAAAGAGTGAGAATCAATTTCCTACCCACATTTATTTCAACTGGAAAGAATGCAAAATATAAAAATTTCAATTAATACGTTCATACCTCACCGGTTCCATAAGGCCATATAACCTGATTCATTTTAAAAGAGTTTGGGTACTGATCTTGTAAATCCCGGGTAACAAAGGCTCCTAGCCCTGATCCCGTGCCCCCGGCCATACTCATTATGATGAAAAAACCACTCAAAGAGTCACATTTCTCCACTTCCTTCTGAATTAGGTTCATTATAGATTCTTCGTGCCTGGGTCCATGAACAGAGTAACTATGCAATGCAAAAGAGACAAACATAAACCCTTTTAAAATTGACCACAGAGATGCAATGCAGAGATAGACATAGGACAGAGCGAGCTTTTCAAAGCTGCGCAAGTGAACTAATTCTCACGAAAGATACAAGTACTCTGACTGGCAGAATTTAAAATACAAAAATATATTTAACAGGTGAATATGACTGCTAGGAGAGGGCACTGACTAGGTACAGGAAATTCTCTTTTATGGGACATTCATTTACCAGGAGCCTTCAATGACCAAGTAGTTCTGTGTAAGTTTCTGGTACAACATAATATTTGATACTCATAACAATAGTCCTAAAGCAGTGGTTTCAAACTTTGCTGCACATTAAAATCACCTGGGGACCTTTGAAAAATCCCAATACCTGGACTTTATCCCAAGCCAATTAAATAAAAATCTCTTGGAGCGAGTCCTAGGCATTGAGACTTTCCAAAGATCCCCAGGAAATTCTAATGTGCAGCAAAGTGCCGGAACTACTGCTTTGTAATATTCTTGCCCAATAAACCAGAATACTCGCCAGATACAGATAATATACTGACAGTAAGTCAGCTGACAGCATGACAATGAAGAAGGTGGAAAACCTTGGGGCAAGAGATCCTTCATCATTACCTGTACCTGAAGCACAGACACAGAGACTGAATGAGAGTTTCTTCTGGGTGAATTCAAACTTTAAAGTAGCAATTTCAGGATTGTGTGCTAGTACAATCTAGAGTATATCAACTCTACAATTGTAACTACATTGTCTATTAATCAACAATGTATCTGTAACTAAACTGCAAAATATGTGGAATTATTCTTACCCATATGCCCAGTTGTTTCCAGAACCTTGTCTTTGACAGAAGCATGCATGCTGACCATATTTCCATCGGCCAGACCGGGCAGCCTTTGATAGTGTTTGATTGATAACTTTAGGTTCCATGTCAACAAGTACAGCCCGGGCAACTAGAACTAGCAAGGGAAAAAAATCGAAAGAAAAAATATTTCAAGGAGGAAATTTTATAGTAGTTAGTGTTGTCGAATCCAGCAGAGAAGTTAAGTGAATTAAGAAAAGAAAAACAGCCATTGAATCTGGTAATTAGGAAACTTTTTCTTAGAGTAGCTTCAGAAGTGGTGAGGGCAGAGCAAGATTGCACTGGGTTAAGGAGGGCTCTCCATTGAGAATCTTGGATAAGAAGGCAAGAAATTAAGAAAGAAGAAAACTTTAGTCAAGGGATTTTTTTTGTCTTGCTTTGTTTTAGACTGGTGAGATCTGAGCACGCTCATGTGCTGAAGGAAAGATGCCACTGGGAGGCAAAAATTGTCAATAATAGAAACAGATGGGAGAGAGCAAACATAGGTCCCTAGAGAGATGGGGGAGGGATGGGGTTCAGACACCAAGTGGAGGGCTTGGCCTTGAAAAGGCTGGCTACCTCAGACTAAAGGAAAGAACCATGGGCCACACATACCTCCATTTTCCTCCTCACTGAAGAACCTTTCTTTGCAAGACGCTTGATAGGCCTCATTCTCCTTCTTGGAGCAGAGTCCCTGGGAACAGTATGAGTCACTAAATAAAGTATCAAACACTTCAAAACCAATCTGATTGCCACACTGACCAAGTTGCACTGTTACTATTGACATGCTGAGCCACAAAGTCCCACCAAAAAAGTGAGCTACCTGTAATAGAAAAATATAGACTTTGAGAACTATTATATTACTAAAAGAACAAATAAAATGCCACATATTAATTATATCTTGATTAAAAAATATAATTTAAAAATGCCATATATGTACAGGGTTGCAAATGAAATTGTTATGTTGTCTAAGGTGCCAGTCATTTAGGAAGTTCTCCTTTTCTTTATGGTTTTGCGATTTGTGATTTACTATACTCAAATACATTCATACACAGCTTCCACAATCTGATTCATACTATTTTCTTCAGCATGCATTTAAGACAAAGCAAAAAGAATGCTGATCGACGGGATTACGTAGTAATACACAGTTCACACCACATGGACACATAGAACATAGAATTTCTCTCTGCAATCACGCATTTAATTAACAGTAATTTTCTCTCTTCTAAATAATGACTTTCTCTCCCTTCACCAACCTCCTTTCTGGCTTGATAACTACAATTACACTTTGTGACCTCTTGGTTAGCAGCCCAACTCTTAACCACAACGTTCCCTGGGCTCCTTAGCTCCAGTACAGGAAGAAAGCCGGAGCTCGGAGAAAGCAGACCAGATGAAATATTAGAACTGGTTTTCATTATGTTTAATAAACAAAACAGACAATTTTTGATAAAGACCTCACACCAGGTCTATGCAGCAGTGGAAATGAGCCACGGTTTGTGAGCCAGGTTCTGTGCTTCAGATTTTCAAACAATCCTACAAACCAAACCAAACAAAACACACCAAAATCCTACAAAGCAGGCATTATTATCCGCTTTTTACGGATAAGGAAACTGAGGGTCTGGAAAGTTTTGTGATTTCCCAAGACCACCAGACTAGTAAAGAGCAAAACCAAGATTCTCCCTTTCCCCACCGGCCCCAGGAACCCCTCATTAAAATAAACTCACTCACTGACAGCCCCGGTACTAGTCGCTTCTGTCTTGTTCAAACTTCAGAAGGCCAATCCTCTCGTTATGCGCATGCTCGCCTTCAACACTAAACACTGCCAAGAACGAATGCGCATGTTCCACAGACTGAGCGTTTTGGGGGTAAGTGGGGTGGTGGGTGCGTGTGTGTGTTTCTTCTTATTCAGAAAGGTTAATTACGCATGTTTAATTTCAATTTATCAACATCAGATATGGTACGCATGCTCGCTGTCCATCAAAAGCTTGAGCTGACAATGCGCATGATCTAGCCTCCAACCGAGGCTTCGGCTGGCATTCTGCGCATGTCTCTCCCAGGACCTTGATCCTGGCAATAATTCTACGCATGTCCACTGCCCACAGTTCGGCTTCATGGGACCCAGTACGCATGCTCTAGCGCTGAACTTGAAGAGCCAGTCTACGGCCTAGGCGCAGTCGCACTAAGCCTAAGCGGCCGGTGATGGCGGCAGCGGCGGCAGTGGTTGCGGCGGGTCCGGGCCCATGAGGCGACGACGGAGGCGGGACGGCTTTTACCCAGCGCCGGACGTCCGAGACAGGGAAGCTGAGGACATGGCAGGAGTGTTTGACATAGACCTGGACCAGCCAGAGGACGCGGGCTCTGAGGATGAGCTGGAGGAGGGGGTGAGGCCCGGGGTCCCGGGGGGCCCGAGGTGACAGGGCTGGGGCGGCGGCTAGGGCCCGGGAAGCCAGGCGTGTCTGAGAGCGCGGAGACCCAGGGGGGCGCGAGTAGTCTTCGGGAAGGGCTGGGAGGCGCCCCGCGCGGCGGAGGTGGCCCTAGGTGTGAGGCCGCTGCGGGGCTCGCAGGTGCAGGTCACTCCCCCAGCTCCAGATCAGCGCTGTCCCGAGCAGTCTGTTTGTGGAGGGAACGAGGAAGGATGCGTGATCAGTTCCTCGAGCTGTGGCACTTGTGTGTGGTGGAACGCGGGTGGTGTGAGCGTGTGTTGGGGGGAGGGAGGCTGGCTTGTTAGGTGTCCCGTAAAGTGCAGGCGAAGTGCGGAAGGGTTTCCCTTCAAGTGTAAAATTTCAGGTATTAAATCCTCAGATCTCCCACAACTACCTCTCTTCTCGGCCTGTCGCTTCTCTCCTAGGAAGCGCTCAGCTGTTAGAAGTGACAGCTGAAAACTTCTGTCGGGAGTAGCGCTGCCGCTGCTGTTACAGCCACCAGGAGTTTTATTTCTGGAGCAAGGGGGCTCAGCTGCATCTTCCAGGGTTTGTTTGTTTGCTTTTTTTTTTTTTTTTAACCCCCTTCCGTGTGATTTTTTATAAAAGCATTTGTAACGACACACGGCATTTGTAATTAACTTTTCTTCTAGATGAAGATGTCTCTCTTTTTTGAAATATATTTATGTAATTTTGGGGTGGAAAAAACCCACTGTTGACAGCTGTGATTTGGCTTGCCAAAAATAAATTGCTTGAATTGAGACTTGTGAATGGTGGTGTGAGGGCTTTCCTTGCTGTAATTTAGGATGCTGAATTTAGAATTCTTTTTCTAATGCATAGCTTGGTTTTACCTTTAACAGTTTGTTATTTATGAAAGATCATTCTTTCTTCAAGATGAATTTGTTGAAAAATCACAAATTGCACCTGATGTTCAAAAACGATGTTGTCATACTAAATCACTTATCCTGGGCTAATGGCATCAGCATAACCTCAGTGTAATTTAGGTTCTAAATTCCACTGTCTAATGAGTACATGGGTTAATGACTCGTGTCATACGTTTGCTCTAACTACATAAGGGGCTCCCCTTTTCTTTCCCCACGTACAATTTTTCTGCTATGGCAATAAATTGCACCCTGCTTGTTAAAAGATTTCAATGCTACATATATAAAGAACTTAAGCAACTAAGTGGGCTAAAATAATAATAACTATTCTTTTCATGATCAAATGAGTCTAAATCAAAATCACACAGTTTAGAATGTGGATAAGAGGTATGTGCTTTTTAAACTGCTATGTCTGAGTATGGGATTCCGTTACTCTCTTAAATGAACACCATGGTACACTAAATAACAATTTGAAACAAATAGGGGATTACTTTCTTAATACAGGTAATTCTGCATCTTTTTATGTTTTTTTCTGCTCCAACTTCCATTACATGCACCATACTGTCATCAGTTATAGTATTTCCATATAGCAATGATTTTGGGCCAGGGTAGGGAGAAAACGAGATAGGAAGGGTGCTTTATATTTTTGTGAGTTAAAATGATATAATTTCCAAACTATGAGTTTATCCTCCTTTGAAAATACACCACTGTATTAAGACACTTGTTATGAACTGGGACCCCCTTGGTATGTGCTTCAGAAACAGTGTGTAGTCCAGTTTTGACCTTCTCCTGGGCTTTTGTTTTGCTTCCTACAAGCAAAGTAGGATTTTGAGAGGATGTGATGGAGATGGCCTGAGAAATTGGTGGATATAGGAAAGAGCAAGAAGTGTGGTAACTACCTGGGAAGAGGATAGAGCCAACCAAACCAGTTGCCATGGAGTCCACTTTGAGTAAACTCAGACTTGTGGTGACTCTATGCGTGTCGGAGTAGAACTGTGCTCCATAGGGTTTTCAGTGGCTGACTCTTTGGCAGTACCATGTTTTTATGCAGGTAACATGTGCCTTCTATGTTTGTTTGCCAAGCACTCCCTCCCCCCACAAGATATTTTCATAAGAGCCTCTATGCTGATTTTTTAAACATGTTTCTGTAAAAAATTAGCATAGCACACTTATGAAAATAACCTGGGTCGGGGGGCAAGTGGTTGGGAAACAAACTACAAGGTGCATGTTATTTGCATAAGAGTATGGCAGGTCACCAGCCATTTCTTTTGAGGCATCTTTGGATAGTCTGAAAACTCCAGCCTTTTGGTTAGCAGCAGAGCTTGTTAACCGTTTGCACCACCCCGGGGCTTTGAGGAATAACCTTAAGTAAAATACGTCTTACTTAGCAATGCTTTGGGAGTTGAAATTGTTTCTTTTGGGTGTGTTATTCTAAGAGGTGCCTCAAGGTAGACAAAGTTGGGGTGGGATTGGGGTGGCAACCCAAGGAGAATTGCTTACGTCCAGGTTACTCGAAATAAAAAAAAAAAATTCTGAAGAATAATAAAAGTTTAGTTTCTAGGAAAATGTAATATTTTCCAGCCATTTATGTAATAGCTATTAGTTTATTACACAGACTTTTTTAACAATGTGTATCAGAGTAACCTAATCTCTTGATTTTATAGTAAGGAAACTGAGGCATAGGCCAGAGAGATGATTCCCCAAGATCACATAGCTAGTGGTAGTGTCTTCTGACTCAGTTCAGCAAGCTTCATTGCACAACTTCACTTTATTTACCAGTCTTGATCATAATGTGCATCTTTGTGGTGTGGCAGAAGTGAGTTAAAAATCACTTCTACTACCCTCCCTATGTGACTTAAAATAAGTTGCTTAACCTCACTGATGGAGCCCTAGTGGCACAGTGGTTAAGAACTTGCCTGCTAACCAAAAGGTTGGCAGTTTGAACCCACCAGTCACTCCTTGGAAACCCTATGGGGCAGTTCTACTCTGTTCTGTAGGGTTACTGTGAGTCAGAATTGACAGCAACAGGTTTGGTTTGATTTTTAACCTCACTGTCACTTTCTTCTTCTCTATGAAATAACGATGGCATGAGGTAAAGTATATATATACACCCATTACAGTTGAGTCAATTCTGACTCATAGCAACCCTATAGGACAGAGTAGAACTGCCCCCTGTAGCGTTTCCAGGGAGCGGCTGATGGATTCAAACTGCCAACCTTTTGGTTAGCAGCTGAGCTCTTAACCACTGCACCACTAGGGCTCCAAAGTATAGAAAGTACTCTCAAAATATCCTGGCATGTTAAGCAGTTAGCTAGTTCACAGAAATAACTGTCAGTATTACTCGTTGACAAGGAACCATCATTCAGATTTACCTTCATCCTTGCCTGTTGTTACTTGCCATCAAGTCGATTCCTACTCATGGTGACATGTGTATGCAGAGTAGAACTGCTCCATAGAGTTTTTAAGGAGACTTAAGTGGAGTTATACATACTAGAGGTGGTTCAGTTTTACAACTGTTGCATCAGGTTTTTTTTTTTTTTTAACAAAAAGCATTGTAGTCCTATTTAGAGAGGGGTGTTTTTCTAGGTGTGTTACACTAAGTGAATCCTTATTGGTAAATATGATGTATTTACATAGCATAGTCAAGTTCACTCTTCAGAGTAAAAGACGAGAAGTCTGAACTGATACTCTTATGGATGAAACTGAATGCCTGCTACTAATAAAAGAAAACTCAAACCAAATCCATTGCCACTGAGTTGATTCCAACTCATAGCGACCCTAAAAGATAGAGTAGAACTGCCACATAGGGTTTCCAAGGAGCGGCTGGTGGATTTGTACTGCCAACCTTTTGGTTAGCAGCTGATTTCTTAACCACTGTGCCACCAGGGCTCCCATCAACTAATAAAAGAGCCTGCTTAAATACATAAAATCCTCCAAAACTCATTGCTCTTGAGTCTATTCCAACTCATAGCAACCCTGTAGGACAGAGTAGAACTGCCGCATAGGATTTCCAAGGAGCGCCTGGTGGATTCAAACTGTAGATCTTTTGGTTAGCAGCCATAGCTCTTAGCCACTACACCACCAGGGTTTCCATGCTTAAATACATAAGATGAATATATTAAAACTGATGGGTTAAAAGTATCTTTGATTAGTTTTTTTTTTTTTTTTTTTTGTAGTTTCAATGGTGATGTCGTCATTATTTGGGGGCAGTGAGTTGAAACTAAGGGAAAGTTTTCCTCCAGAGAATTTCATTAGATTGTGAAAATGTCAGAAACTTCTCTGCTTCTGTGGAAGCACAAAGTTTAAAGAGTAATAGAAAACTTATTTAGTTAAAAAAAAAAAAAATCCCTAAGTTTTACTCTACTAGTTCAAAATTTGAAATAGTGATAGAGGTTTGCTGCACAAATTCAAATTGGGACAGCATACTTTTACTATGTAAAAACTTTAACATTTTTTAGTGCTTTGGCAAAGCAATAGTAGTATATTCAAATATTCATGATTATCAAAAATTATAGAAAAACACACTGTTATCAACGCTTATCTTACCTTGTAACGTATACTTACCATAAACCAGGAGCTGTTTTTAATTCCTACATGTACAATTCAGCAACATGGAGTATATTCTTCAAGTTGTACATCCATCCTTGCCCTCCTTTTCCGAGTTGTTCCTCCCCCATTAACATAATCTTACTGCTCCCTAAGTTTCTTATCTTTCAGGTTGAGCAGCAACCGTTCTTAACTAGTCCAAGATTTTGGAAAAGTTTTACCCTTTCCTCCCAGTTCTTCTGAATTACTGAATTTTATTTAATATTAATCATTTCTGAACAGCCAGGCAAGTGCATAAATGATTTAATGAATATCTGGATTAAGGAAAACTTCACCCATTCTGGAATAAGTTACTTAAATTTTTATGAAATTGATCTCTTTCATTGGGACTTTAGGCATATTAACTTGCATTTATATACATTTTTAATTTAAAACTTTGCCAATAGTCATTCTGGTGGGCTAGGTTGAAGCAATGTATCTTGTATAGTACCCGACGTGAGCAAGATATGACTCTGTCAATCATAGTGGTACACCAAAAAAAAAATGGATAGATGATGATGCTTAAGGCGCAGCAGAAAAAAATCTGAAGAGTTCCATGCGAGAGAGTGATCAGTGTATATTGTAATATTAACCTGATGATTCTGGTATGAGATTTTCCTAAAGGTAACACTGAGTAGCAGAAAAGAACTGTACTACAAATGCTTCTGCTCAACAAGGTAACGGTAGGAAGTTAAAAGCACAGATGCAGGTGGTAATACAGGCCTGGCCAGCTCCGGAAATGAAACATAGCCACAGGGTATATCTTGTGAGGTGGCTTCAAAGCCGTGGTTCAGTGTTAACTGCTCTGTGGTCTTTAATTTAGAAGTAAAACTAAATTAAAGAAGAAACAATTATGTAATGCCACCTTTATCACATCTAAAAGAAGTTAGCCTTTTGTATTTAAAATGAAGCCATTATAAGAGATTATGTGGAACAACAGAGACAAAAAAATCTTTGACCCCTACCCCCACCCTACGTGTACACACACACACACACACACACACACACACACACACACACAAGGAACTGTGTCAAGTTGAAACTGTAAGAATTAATTGTAGTTTTTTCCCCATCTGTATGCCACAGTCTAGTCATGAAACATATATATCCCTGGTGTTAGACGTCATTTGGACCTGTTCACACCATGAACATTTTGTGACTAAACTGTCCAGTGAGAAATTAACTTTTTTTTTTTTGCATTTGAGCATCTATTCTGTAAGAATACTGTCAGTTTTCATCATATATCTTCGCTGTGTACAGATACCTTTGAAGAAAGTTGTGTTCGCTGAAAGGTCTTGAATTACTCATCTAAAATTTTTGATACCAATTGCTTTAAAACTTCCATCTAATTTGTTAGATTGTATTTTTCAATTAAGTGATATCCTTTTTTTTAAAATTGTGCTTTAAGTGCAAGTTTACAGCTCAAGTTAATTTTGCATACAAAAATTTATACACATATTGTTACATGATTCTAGCTGCAATCCCTGTAATGTGACAGCACACTCCCCCTTTCTACCCTGAGTTTCCCATGTCTATTCAACCAGCTTCTGTCCCTTTCTGCCTTCTCATCCTGCCTCTGGGCAGGAGCCACCCATTTAGTCTCGTGTATCCACTTGAACTGAGAAGCACACTCTTCACGAGTATTATTTTATGTTTTATAGTCCAATCTAATCTTTGTCTGAAGAGTTGGCTTCGGGAATGGTTTTAGTTCTGGGTTAACAGAGTTTAGGGGCTGTGTCTTCTGGGGTTCCTCTAGTCTTAGTCAGACCATTAAGTCTGGTCTTTTTACTTGAATTTGAGTTCTGCACCACACTTTTCTCCTGCTCCGTTAGAGACTCTGTTGTTTTCCCTCTAGTCAGTCATTGTTGATAGCTGGGCACCGTTTAGTTCTTCTGGTCTCAGGGTGATATGTGGCCCTTTTGTCTCTTGAGCTAATATTTTCCTTGTATCTTTGGTGTTCTTCATTCTCCTTTGCTCCAGGTGGGTTGGGACCAATTGATGCATCTTAGATGACTGCTTGCAAGCTTTTAAGAACCCAGACACCACTTACCAAAGTGGGATGCAGAACATTTTCTTGATAAACTTTGTTATGCCAGTTGACCTAGATGTCCTGCGAAACCATGGTCTCCAGACCCCCGCTCCTGCTACTGTGTCCCTCAAAATGTTTGGTTGTGTTTAGGAAACTTCTTAGCTTTTGGTTTAGTCCAGTTGTGCTGACTTCCCCTGTATTGTCTGTTGTCCTTCCCTTCACCTAAGGTAATTCTTGACTACTCTCTAGTTAGTGAATTCCCTTCTCCCTCCCTCTCCACCCTCGCAACCATCAAAGAATGTTTTCTTCTGTGTTTAAACCTTTTCTTAAGTTCTTATACTAGTGGTCTCATGTAATATTTGCCCTTTTGTGACTGACTTATTTCACTCAGCATAATGCCTTCCAGATACATCCATGTTGTGAGATGTTTCACTAATTCCTCATCGTTCTTTATTGTTATGTAGCATTCCATTGTGTGTACATACCATAATTTGTTTATCCATTTGTCTGTTGATGGGCATCTAGGTTGTTTTGATCTTTTTGCTGTTGTGAAGAGTGCTGGAATGAACATGGGTGTGCATATATCTGTTCATGTGATGGCTCCTGTTTCTCTAGGATATATTCCAAGGAGTGGGATTGCTGGATTGTATGGTAGTTCTATTTCTAGTTTTTTAAGGAAGCACCAAATCGATTTCCAAAGTGATTATACCATTTTATATTCCCACCAGCAGTGTATAAGTGTTCCAGTCTCTCACAACTGTGATATCCTTTTTGTGTAAACTGAAAGAAGGAGCCCTAGTGGCCCAATGGTTAAGTGCTTGGCTGCTAATGGAAAGGTTGGTGGTTTGAACCATCCCAGCAGTTCTGTGGGAGAAAGACCTGGCAATCTGCTTCCATAAAGATTACAGCCAAGAAAACCCTGTGCAGAGCAGTTCTACTCTGTGACATGGGGTCACTATGAGTTGGAATCGACTTGAGGGCACACATTAACAACAACAAGCCAAAAACATTATCAGACTATAGGCAAGAATATTCATTTTAAAGTTATATATTGTAATATTAATAACTCTGAATTTCTACTGCCAAGTTATTTTTCTTTTAACAATTCAGTGACTTTTAGTATATTTACAGAGTTGTGCAACCATCACCACAATTTCATTTTGGAACATTTCTGTCACCCTAAAAAGAAACCTTGAGCCCATTTACAGCCACTCCACATTCTCGCCCCTGGTCCTCAGTAACCACTAATCTACTTCTTACCTTTGTAGATTTGGCTTTTCTGGACTTGCCATATAAATGGGATCATGATATGTGGCCTTTTGTGCCTGGCTTCTTTCACTTAGTGTAATGTTTTTGGGAATCATCCTTATGATAGCATGTATCAGCACTTCATTCCTTTTTATGGCCGAATGGCATTCCATTGATAGATACGCCACATTTTGTTCAGCCATTCACCAGTTGATGTTCATTTGGTTTGTTTCTACTTTTTGGCTATTGTGAATAATGCTGCTATAAACATTTGTGTCCAAATCTTTGTGGAAAATTTATTTTCATTTATCTTGGGTATATACCAAGGAGTAGATTTGCTGGGTCAAATGGTGAATCTGTTTAACATTTTAAGAAAGCGCTAAACTAAACAGTGGTTGCACCATTTTACATTCCCACCGGTGGTGTATGAGGATTCCAGTTTCTCCACATCTTTACCAAACTTATTACTGACCCATGTCTATTCAAATCTTTTACCTACTTTTTTTTAAGTTGAACTATTTATCTTTTTATTGTTGAGTTCTAGTAGTTTTTTTTTTTATATATTCTTCTTCTGTTGGTTGTCTTTTTACTTCCTTTATGGTATCTTTTGAAGTGTGAAAGTTTTAAATTTTGATTAAGTCCAATTTATTAATTATTTTATTTTATCCTTCTTTTGGTGTTGTGTGTAACAAATCATTGCCTACCCAAAGATCATGAAGATTTACTCCTATTTTCTTCATTGAGTTTTATAGTTTTAGCTCTTACATTTAGGTCCCTGGTCCACTTTGAGTTAATTTTTGTATGTGGTATAAGGTAAGAGTCCAAATTAATTTTTTCGTGTGTGGTATCTAATTATCCCAGCACCATTTTTTGAAAGACTGTCTCTTTACAGTTTAATCATTTTGGCATCTTTGTCCAAAATCAGTTGACTGAAATATAAGTGTTTATTTCTGGTCTTTCAGTTCTTTTCATTGATTTGTATGTCTGTCCTTACGCCAGTACCACACTGTCTTGGTTGCTGTAGCTTTGTCTTAAGTTTTGAAATTGGGAAGTGTGACTCCTTCAACCTTGTTCTTTTTCAAGCTTGTTTTGGATTCTTTGTATTTGTTTGTGAGTTTCAGGATCAGTTTGCCACTTTGTGCAAGAAAGGAACCTTGGGTTTTGGTATATTGCATTGAATCTGAATACCAGTTTGGGTTGTATTGCCATCTTAACAATATCAAGTCTTCTGTTCCATTAACATGGAATATCTTTCCATTTATTTAGGTTTTCTTTTATTTCTTTGAGCAGTGTCTTACAGTTTTCAGTATATGAGTCTCGTACTTTTGTGAAATTTATTCCTAAGTCTTTTATTCTTTTTGATGCTATTGTGAATGGAGTTGTTATCTTAATTTTATTTTCTGATTGTTCATTTCCAGTGCATAGAAGGTTAATTAATTTTTGTACCCATTTATTCTATGGTCAGAAAAAATGTCTGGCCAGCAAGACACCTAAGTCTTTGAGAATGTTCTTGAATTATTTTGCCTCAGTCTGTCACATCATATGCTATAATACCTTGGACTGATTCCTGTTACCTTAGGCTTCGTTCATAGCATTTTGTTAGTCTCTGTGTCAGAAGCATATCAGAGTGGCACTTTGTGTAACTGCATTTGGCTTAGTGTAGTGCCTTTAGTTTTGTAATGCACAAAAATACATTTTTTGAAGAGATAAATGTAACTTTTGAAGGAAAAATCACCTGGCACTTTGTATGTAGATCACTGATGAGTAGTATCTGTAGCTCAGTTGTGGTAGTATTGTGTACCTTGTTTTGTTCATTACCATATTTGCCTGTTACTGAAGTATAGAGAATTTTAAGCTGGTTTATTTCACTCATTCCCCTTTAGTTATGGGGCAAAACATTAAACTTTATGTTTTATGAGACCATTGATTTTTAAAAACTTTAACGTATTTTTCAGGGTCAGTTAAATGAAAGCATGGACCACGGGGGAGTTGGACCATATGAACTGTAAGTTTATATGAAAAGATTTTCATTGTGCTGTCTTTTTTACAAGTAGGCTACATCAGCTCCAGTTCATAATCAGCCTGTGATTCCAAAACCTTTTCTTAACTACCTAGTAATATTTATAGACTTCGTTTGTTGAGTTTGGTACCAACATCTGATCGGTATAATAACATAGCCAGAGTTTGAAATCACGTATGGATTTTAAGAAAAAGATATTCATTCAGCTTCACAGTATACCGAATGTAAGTCTGAGTAGGTTAGGAATTTTCATTAGTTTAATATAGAGAACTGGGGGCAGTGGTGGTTCAGTGGTGAAATTCTTACCTTCCATGAGGAAGATCTGGGTTCAGTTCTCGGCCAGTGCCCCTCAAGTGAAGCCACCACCCATCTTTCAGTGGAGGCTTGCATGTTGCTATGAGGTTGAACAGGTTTCAGCAGAGCTCCCAAACTAAGATTAGGAAGAAAGGCTTGGCGATCTACTTACGGAAAATCACCAGTGAAAGCCCTGTGGATCGCTACGGTCCAATCCCCTTATGCATGGGGTCACCATGAGTCAGGGGCCTACTCGATGGCAGCTATCAGCAACAACAATGGAGAGAACTACATTTCTAACCTTTCTTACAAAAATAAAAATATTTGAATGTCCCCAAAAGTCAAATCCTTCTTGCTTTGCTTTTAATATATCATTCAAACACAGATTCGGTTAATGTTAAGTCCATTTTAGGCAAACTCCATTAGGTAAGTATGGTGATTACTCTCTCTACCCCACACCCAAGTTAAAAAAAAAAAAAGCCTCGGGTTGAGGAGAGATTGAGAAGATCACTCATATAAAAAGCATTTAAATGACAGATAAAATTGTCACCCCTATGGAATCTTTAAATAAAGCTAATGGCAGACACAGGCAAGTTTTATTAGCAAGAATTTTTGTAGCATAAAGACTTGAAATAAATGGGTTTGTTTAGAAAGCATCTAGATTTTCTGCTGAAATTACCAAATACAGTTGGATAATACATAATCTCATAGACATTTTGAATGAACTGGATTTGAATAACTAGCAACTTATTAAACTTTTTTTTCCTTCATCAACTTAATAAACTTATTCTAATTTGCATTTGTTGGGGGCATTTGATGGTTATGAGAATAAATGATTGATAGCACATTCTGTGAACAAGCAGATAAGCAAACAATGATCAGGCCACCCTAGTCTTAACCTGCCACATCATTGAATCATGAGTTTACTTATAGCACAGATACTAAATTTGCTGTCATGTATTTTTTTCTTTTATATAACTGGATTACTTTTTCCTCTCCTCTTTCTAACAGTATGCTGAAGGTAATTTAACATTGTGGAAGTTTACTTTTGGTTTTGCTTTTCTCCCCAGTGGCATGGAACATTGTGAAAAATTTGAAATCTCAGAAACTAGTGTGAACAGAGGGCCAGAAAAAATCAGACCAGAATGTTTTGAACTACTTCGGGTACTTGGTAAAGGGGGCTATGGAAAGGTAGGAAGTGATCTTTGAAATGAGAACTGTTGTCTGTATGGGGTAGATTAAGTTTTATAATCTGATTCCAGCAATCCTCTTTAGTCTTCTTTGTTAGCCATCAGCAAAGGATATGACCACTTACCTAGTGTGATTTGAAAAATGTGCAGAAGTTTTGTTTTCCCTTCTCTGAGAGAATATGAGAGGGGAGAAGAAAACTGAAGAAATCTTCCTAGTTTTATAGATCTACCCAAGGTTTTCTAATTTAAGACCTTACTTGCATGTTTTGCCCGAGAAATTTATACCTAGTCATTCTCTATCAAAGGCAGAATTTGGACAACAAATTGGTTAGGAATAAGTTAAGGAATACTTATGCTATTGTGTAGTATTGTGTAGTGTTAATTCTTGCAGAGCATGACATTTGTAGTTTATTCTGAGGCTTAAGGACACATTCAAATGTGTTCTAATGATCCTGGATGTGTAACACATGCACTTTGAGTCACGTATTTTAGCTGTGGCAAGAAAATGTTTTATAACCAGTCATTTTAAGGGATAGGTAAACAGTAATTCCAGTCAACTATTATTAAGTTGTTTTATGTAGCATCCCTGGGAGAAATTTCTGAAATACAATTTTTTCAGTTTGGTGATACGCTTCTGGGAACCCCAATTATAGCTCATCGCTAGACAGTCATTGCCTAACTTTGCCACCAGATGGCAGCAGACCAAACAGGAAAGTCCCATGCTGTGTAGAATTCACCGCTAAAGCCTTGGTGTGGTCTGCTCTCTTAGGTGATCATTTTTGCACATGGACCTTCATGGAGCTAGTTTTCACAAGAATATAAACTGCTGTACTGTTTGTTTCTTATAAATAGGAATTCAGAGAATGTGACTGGCATAGTTTGGCTTTTAATAACACTTTTATTTTTTATCCAGGTTTTTCAAGTACGAAAAGTAACAGGAGCAAATACTGGAAAAATATTTGCAATGAAGGTGCTTAAAAAGGTGATTTTCCAACCTCGTTTTTTTCTACGTTATGACCTTAATTGCTATAAAATCATATTTTGGCCTAAACCTCTTTTGTCAAAAAATGCACTTGAAGCACAATTATAGTTAAGTTTTATTATTGTTACTATTTTTAAATTTCTGCTTGGCGAGGATAGAGGGGGGAGCACTTTTAATTCTCCTTTGAAGTAACTCTTTTAGCTCTTTGTTTTGTCTCCATAGTTAAGTATTAAGCATTACTGCTATCTTTTAATTCAGAAATTTTAGAATTATGTATTGACTTCCTACTATGGTAGTGAGGAATTTTAATCTCTTCACTCCTCCCTCCTTTCTCCCTATCCCCTCATTTTGCAGTTATCTTTGAATGTACATTGTCTTTCCGTATCTTCCAGCAGCTCTGTAAAACACCTTTCAGTCCAATATTCTATGGTCAGACTTATTAGATAATTTATTAGTTCCATTATTTTCTTAGAGACATGCCTACAGGAATCTTCTATGCCCCTTTTCCCATGTGGACTGGTAACTCTAGGCATGCTGCATAGCTGTCATTACTGAAATCTCCCTTTGCCACAATCCTTCTATTCTTCTTGGCTCCTTCAGTGTTGGATCTGCTGTTTCCTGGATCTCATATCTTCCTTTTTCTTAGTTTATGCCTTTGTTCTGGTGATCATCTACTATTGGTTTCCTAAGAAAGAGTATGTGAAGGTAAACTTTTTTTTAAGTATTGCGTATTTGGAAATTATTATACCTTTACACTTGTTTTGGAGTCTCTAGGTGGCACAAGTGCTAGACTACTAGCCCCAAGAGGTTGGCAGGCTTATCTGCACCTGAAAGGTCACAGCCTTGTATATTTTTTGGAGCAGTTCTCCATGAGGTCTCCATGAGTTGGAACCGACTTGACAGCAAATAACAACAACATACTTGTTTTATTGTTTGTGTATAGGTTTTGAAGTTGAAAATCACTTTCACTTAATTTTGCTACGTTTTCTTCTACCTTTGAGTGTTTCTGTTCAGAAGTCCCTTGCCATTCTGATTCTTAGTCCTTTACCCATGACCTGTTTTTCTCTGAAAATATTTAAAATTTTCTATTTATTCCTGATGTTTCAATTTTTTTTTTTTTTTACTCATTTAGTTTTACTCTTACAGTTTTAAAGTTTATCTTTCACTTCTGGGAAATTTTCTTGCTTTATCCCTCTGCTCAGTCTTCATCTTTTGAGGTGTGGGATTATACTTGTCTCCTAGTTTTATTGAAGGTGAATTGTGTATGTTCGGTTTCTTGTTCTTTGTTTGGGACTGATTTCTGGAAAGATTCTACTGTCTTAAAATAAATGTTCCAGTAGAGAACTACATTAAAAAATCAGCTAAATGACTTTTTTGTTGTTGTTGAATTATAGATTTTGTAATGCTGTGGTAATTATCTTCTTCCTGGTTTTCACTCAGGCAATACAAAGGACTCCCCAATGTAAAAGCCAAGTTGCAAATACCATGACCGCAACTTTATTGATGATGGACTTAAAAAAACCATTTTGGTATTTTGAACTTCAGTTCTGAATTCTGAACTGTGCCAATAAATCAGGATTAATATATGTTGTTTGGCTTTCCCATTGGAATCTTTTACAATTCATGTTTTTTTTAATCTGTAAAACATGTTAAATATAGATTTGGAGGCAGTGTAATAATGCTTATCCTAGAAATGTTAGAAGAAGTACTGGGCAAGATTCTTAAGTAATCCATTCCTTTTGATATGTTGCTTACTCATGCCTGATAATCAGGGCAGACCATGTTAGTCATAATTATACCATGAGTGAAATGTGTTTCTGCCATAGGATCTTTAATAAAGAAGATGTTGGGTTTTTTTCTCACCCACTGATGGTGGGTGGTGGTAAGGTATTGGGAAAGTTGTAGACTTAATTATTGTTAAAAGTTGGGCCTCCTTTTTTTTTTAATTTTTATTGTGCTTTACGTGAAAGTGTACAAATCAAGTCAGTCTCTCATACAAAAATTTGTATATACCTTGCTGTATACTCCTAATTGCTCTCCCCCTAATGAGACAGCCCGCTCCTTCCTACCACTCTTTTCGTGTCCATTCCGCCAGCTTCGGACCCCCTCTGCCCTCTTATCTGCCCTCTTATCTCCCCTCCAGATAGGAGATGCCGACATAGTCTCAAATGTCTACTTGATCCGTGAAGCTCATTCTTCACCAGCATCTTTTTCTATCCCATTGTCCAGACCAGTCCCTGACTGAAGAGTTGGCTTTGGGAATGGCCCCTGTCCTGGGCTAACAGAATGCCTAGGGGCCGTGACCACTGGGGTCCTTCTAGTCTCAGACCATTAAGTCTGGTCTTTTTACGAGAATTTGAGGTCTGCATCCCACTGCTCTCCTGCTCCCTCAGGGGTTCTCTGTGGTGTCCCCTGTCAGGGCAGTCATTGGTTTTAGCTAGGTACCATCTAGTTCTTCTGTTCTCAGGCTGATGTAGTCTCTGGTTTATGTGGCCCTTTCTGTCTCTTGGGCTTATAATTACCTTGTGTCTTTGGTGTTCTTCATTCTCCTTTGCTGCAGGTGGGTTGAGACCAATTGATGCATTTTAGATGGCTGCTTGCTAGCATTTAAGACCCCAGACGCCATTCTCCAAAGTTGGATGCAGAATGTTTTCTTAATAGGTTTTATTATGCCAGTTGAATTAGATGTCCCCTGAAACCATGGTCCCCAAACCCCCACCCCTGCTACGCTGGCCTTTGAAGCATTCAGTTTATTCAGGAAACTTCTTAGTTTTAGTCCAGTTTTGCTGACCTCACCTGTATTGTGTGTTTTTCCCTTCACCTAAACTAGTTCTTATCTACTATCTAATTGGTAAACACCTTCTTCCCTTCTTCCCTCCCTTCCCCATCTCTTAATCATCAAAGAATATTTTCTTCTTTGTTTAACCTATTTCTCAAGTTCTTATAATAGTGGTCTTATACAATATTTGCCCTTTTGCAACTGACCAATTTCACTCAGCATAATGCCTTCCAGATTTCAGGCCTCCTTTTTGAGCCAAGCTTCCAAGACCTAATGTGCTTGCCTCTCCTTTTGCTTGGTTACCTGCCTTTCCACTCTCAGAGTTCTTCTTTCCTTAAGCCTGGCAAGAGATCAGATTCTCATTTCCTCTTTGCTGTCCCTGAAAACAAGCTGATAGCAAAAATACTGAAAGTGGAGAGGATGCAGAGCTAAGTTTCAGTTCTGGGTTTTAATTCCCTAATCTTTAAGACTCCCTTTGAGTTTCTTCCTTGTGATTTTATTATCCTGGAAGCAGAGTACTAACCCCAGCATCCCTCCTTCCCCTCCCCCCAACCCCTGTCCATAGTATAGAGTAAGAGTATATCCCTTCTCAGCCTTGAAGATGAAATCAGAGAAGAGCCAGGTGTTTTTTTGCACATGGACATTCAGCCTGAGTTATATCAGTTCTCCTGGAACTATTTGCATAGGTAATGGTTTGCACATGGACATTCAGTCTGAGTTATATCAGTTTTCCTGGAACTATTTAACTCCTTATAGGAGTGATCTCATTTGGGTATTCACTCGTGGTAGAATGTTGAGAAAAAACTATTCCCAACAACCATCCCCCTATCATATCAGTTGCAACAACAACAACAAAAAAATGTACACTGGAAGCAAAATACCACTGCCCATGGCATTAGTTCTCCCACACTATGAATTTTAGAACCCTTGGCCAGAGGCTTTTAGGTCATAGTTTGGACATACTTATTCCGTCCCTTCTTTTACTGATCCAAGTGAGAGCATGCTATGTGCCAGGCATTATGTTAAATACTAGGATTTAGCGTCTGAGACAAGTGTAGTTTCTGCCCCTCACTTTGATTACTGTGTATTTCAAGGGAAGTATTCTTAACAATTACTCTTCTACCCTTTAGTCAAAGCCCTTTTCCCATTGAGCTTTCAGCCTATATCAGCCTGTCACCTGTTAGGTACCATCTCCTGGTTTCCCCTTTACATTTATGGAGACTAGAATACCTAGCTCAGTCTTTCCTTCCCTCTCCCCAACCCTCGTCATCCTGAATGTCTTACACTGCTCTTACATTGAATGGGTAATCCATAGCCTAGCCGTCTAATTCCTTGATGATCTCCACTCCATCAGCTTTCGCCAATGTGCTTACTTCACCAGCTCTCGTGGCGGTATCCTATAGCTATGAAATAATGGGCTTTAATAGAACAGTAACTTTCTCACTTTTCTGTTCCTACAGTGCCTGATCTTTTGCCCTAAGCCCTTTAGTCCTTTGACCTATCCATTCTTTTTTCCTTCAAGTTCTTAGCCCTCTTCTTGTTTCACTTTACAGTAAGTCCCTGTGTTACCAGCTTCCAACTTAAGGCCATACTTGTCCTTTAATGTTATGTAAATTTGTGCTCACTTTGAAAAGATTGAACCAACCCCTACTCAAAACAAATTCTTCATCAAAATCACCTTCACTTGCTGCATGTGCAGCTGTCACATCATTGGAAAGGCTTCGAGCCTTTACTTGCACTAAAAAGTAAGGCTAAATAAGAACCGTATGCTCCTGTTCCAGCTTACCTACAAATTCAACTTAAAGGACACAGTTAGGAACAGGTCTTGTTAATAACCCAGGGCATGCCTATATTTGGAATCCAGCCTAATCAGTACAACCTGGCACTTCAGTTACTTGCTAGCCCATTGACCTTATGTTCAGGACGGTCCTAATCTGAATCAATTCAGTCGTCAGTGCTCCTTTATTTTTTATCTGAGCTACTGAGCATTACTGGCAGAAATCACACAAATCTGTAGGTTGCTGTCAGTACAAATTCTTGGTCCCCGTTTAGGCCCTCAGTACTCACAGTTTTTTTCTACATGTCTCTAAACAACTTCTTCCATTCTCTATAGCTGTTTAGAGCCTTCACTATCAGTCCCTCTACTTTTAGCAGACTGCCTCTCTTCCTACCTGACATAGAATTTTCAGACTGTCAGAGCTGATTGCCCTCAACTTCCTGTTCTAGTCCCTACCCCCAGTACCGTATTAATCTACATTTTCACCTGTCTTTACTTCATTCTGCCCAGTCTTAGTGGAAGATGGTTCCTCCTCCTTTTCGCAGCTAATCCCTCTCTTTATGGTTTGAATCCCATCCTTTCTTCCTATTCAGTACTGTACTCTGTCACTTATCTTCTCGTTTTCTATCCTGTGCCCTAAATTCTTTCTTTAAATATGTTCAAGTCTCTGCCATATTTAGCAAAACCAGTTCTTCACTTGAGGTCTCCTATACCTACCACTCTCTTGGCCTGTTCATAGCTGAACTTCTTAAGAGAAATGTAGTCTATATCACCATCTCTTCTTTCTCATGTTTTAGTCTTTTCTGCACTCACTGTATTTTGACTTATGACTCTACTATTTCATTGAGACTCTTGTCTCCTAAGTCAACACTGAACTCCTAATTGCTTAATCCAGTGGCCTTTACTTAGTCCATTCTTAACTTGCCTTGAAGCTATTGACCACAGCGTCTTGAAACTCTGCTTCCTTGACTTCTGTGATTACTCTTTACTAATTTTTTATCTTACTCGTAGGCCCTGGCTTCTCAGACTTCTTCCTAATTGTTTATTTTTTTAAAAAATTCAAACTTTCCCCAGCATAGCAGGGGCGGGGTTTGGGGACCATGGTTTCAGGGGACATCTAATTCAACTGGCATAATAAAACCTATTAAGAAAACATTCTGCATCCAACTTTGGAGAATGGCGTCTGGGGTCTTAAATGCTAGCAAGCAGCCATCTAAAATGCATCAATTGGTCTCAACCCACCTGCAGCAAAGGAGAATGAAGAACACCAAAGACACAAGGTAATTATAAGCCCAAGAGACAGAAAGGGCCACATAAACCAGAGACTACATCAGCCTGAGAACAGAAGAACTAGATGGTACCTAGCTAAAACCGATGACTGCCCCGACAGGGGACACAACAGAGAACCCCTGAGGGAGCAGGAGAGCAGTGGGATGCAGACCTCAAATTCTCGTAAAAAGACCAGACTTAATGGTCTGACTGAGGCTAGAAGGATCCCAGAGGTCATGGCCCCCAGACCTTCTGTTAGCCCAGGACAAAGCCAACTCTTCAGACAGGGATTGGCCTGGACAATGGAATAGAAAACGATACTGGTGAAGAGTGAGCTTCTTGGATGAAGTGGACACATGAGACTATGTGGGCAGCTCCTGTCCAGAGGGGAGGTGAGAAGGTAGAGGGAGTCAGAAGCTGGCCAGATGGACACAAAAATAGAGGGTGGAGAGGAGTGTGCTGTCTCATTAGGGGGAGAGCAACTAGGAGTATATAGCAAGGTGTATATAAATTTTTGTATTCAAGACTGGCTTGATTCGTAACTTTCACTTAAAGCACAGTGAAAATTAAAAAAAAAAAAAAAATCATACCTTCCAAGAAGTTGCAAAATAATGTATCTTTGAAATTTTTCAAACTTTCCAAAAAGTTGCAGGAATAATACAGTGATCACCAGTTATTAATATTTTGTCTCTCTAGATATATTTGTGTATTTTTTCTTGCTGTACAATTTGAGAGTGAGTTGCAAACATCATGGCACTTTGCCCCTAAATTCTTCAGTGTTTATCTCCTGAGAATAAGCGCAATTTCATACATAACCATAGTATAATTATCACACTTGGAAAATTTAACAGTGACATGAAATACTGTTTTCTAATATGTAGTCCATATTTTAACTTCCCCAGTCATCACTGTAATATCCTCTGTAGCTATTTTGTGCTGTTTTTAATATCCATTATTCAATCTCAGGTCATACATTGCATTTAATTGTCGTGTCTCTTTAGTTTCCATTACTCTAGAACCATTTCAGCCATCTTTTGTCTTCATGATGTTGACATTTTTTGAAGAGTTCAGGCCAGCTATTTGACAGAATGTTTCTTAATTAGGTTTTATTTCATTGTTTTCTTATGAAAACTTTTAAAATTTAAATTTAGGTTAAACACTTTTTGTAGGAATCTTACATAGGTGCCACTGTATTCTCAGTGTATGGGCTCAGGAGGCATTTTATGTCCACATATCCCATTATTTGGTAAGGTTAAGTTTAATCACTTGACTATGATGGTGTCCACCAGATTTCTCCATTGTACAGCTACCTTTATCCCATGGTAGTTAATAAGTTACCTATGGAATGATATTTTGAGACTGTTTTACCTAATGGTTCTATCTGTTGTTTCTTGCCTAAATCAAATATTACTGTGGTGATTATAAAATGGAGAATTTTTTGGTTTTTATCATTTTTTCTATATTAGTGGCATTCTTCTGTACAAGAACTTTTCATACCCACTTTTTAAATTTTTTTCCCAGCAAAACAGATTTATTTCTCTTTTAGCATAGAATTATTGTAGGTTTTTAATTTAATTTTTTTTAAAGACTTGTAGATTCTTTTTTGAGTATTTCCTTACTTTGTGGTACAACAGAGTGTTCCAGGTTTACCTTATACTTTCCCTGACCCTGGCTTAGCATCATCTGTTTCTCCAAGGAACCCTGGCTTCTATTTTGTAGAGAGTGATAAAAACCAAGACCTGGGTGATAGCTATGCTTCTTGCTACTAAAGTATCATTATTTCTGACTCTTTCAGGAGACGTAGGCAGGAAGTTTTTGTTTTTTAATCATAAGTTCATATTGATACCTGAGTTCCATTCCAAATCCACAGGGTTCTTCCTCTTCCCTTGTTCCATACTTGCATCTACATTTTCCCACGGTGAAAACCTTGGAAACATCAGCAATATATTTATTCATTTGTTCAGTTTTGCCATACATGCATAATAGTTTGTGAATTATAATACCAATATTATTGCCAGCTACAAACTTAATAAATATGGTTCAGGATTTCTGGACAATTCTTTTTATGCTTACATATAGACTACTAAGGTTGTGCAGTATGAGGTTAATTATCTTTTATTATCTTTCTGTGGTAAAGTTGGAGCCCTCGTGGTGCAGTGGTTAAGAGCTTCAGCAGCTAACCAAAAGGTTGGCAGTTTGAATCCACCAGCCGCTCCTTGGAAGCCCTCTGGGGCAGTTCTACGCTGTCTTATAAGATAGCTATGAGTTGGAATCAACTCAGTGGTAATGGGTTTGGTTTGGTGGTAAAATTATCAATGTAATATTAAGTTTATGTATTTTTGTCATATTGAGTTTTATTTCTGTCTCTGGTTTTTACTGATTTCATCTTATTTTTAGAACGTATAAAACATTAACATGTCTCAAAAGTCAGAAATCTCCATTTTACAAACACAATTTGACTTAACCAAGAAAATGGATGATAAAACCATTGAGATTTTATCCAGAAAGTATACTGAGACATTCCATTCCCTTTCCTGCCCTTCCGTGTCATTAGCTTTGGTTTATCTTGTGCTCATCTTTGCAGATATAAGCAGATACATGTATATATCCTCACTTCTTTCTTACATAAAAGGCAGCATACTGTATATTGTGCTACATTATATATGCCCTTTTTAACCTTGTTTTCATAGAGATCTTCTGCATTCTTTTTATAGCTTCTTTATACATAAATGTAGGTATTCCATACGTTTTCGGCCAATACCCTGTGTATAGGCATTTAGATTGTATCCAGTGTTTGCTTCTACAAATAATGGTGCAACTAATAATCTTGTATATATGCTTTTTCATATTACTGAAGGTTTACCATCAGGGTGACTTCCTAAAACTTGAATTTAACATGTTCAAAGCATTATTTTCCTAAAACTTTTTTCTTCTCTTCTAGTTCCTGTTATTCATTGGTACCATTGTCTATCCTATAACTTAAGCAGAAACCAGGATATCATCATTTCATCTTATATCTAGTCAGCAAATGCTAATGGTGTGCATATACTCTTTCATCTTTTCCCTACCTTCATTCTCTTATTTCTTGCTTAGTTTACTGTACTAGCCTCCTCACTGGTCTCATTGCCTCCCTAAAACTCCACACTGCTACTAGAACTTTCTTAAAACTAAAGGTTATTCAGATTACTCACCTCAACATTTCTCTTTTGCCCCTAAACTAAGGTTGAAACTTCTTTGCCTAGATGTTCAGGCTTTCCATTTCCTGGCCCCTGGCTACTTCTCTAGCCTTATCTCTATTTCTGACGTTACTGAACTGCTCATAGATTCCCCAGATGTGTCCTATCATGCCTCTTTTGCACTACAGTGCCTTTTTTACTCCCAACTTTCATCTTAGTAACTTTTCAAGATGCAGGTTAGGTATAAGTATCTCAAGGAAGCCTTCTCGCCAGGTTAGATGCAGTTCCCCTGTTCACCCATAGCACCATGTGCTTACCTCCATTGACTTGTCCCTGGGACTGTGGGCTCCTGTGGGCTGGGGACTTCTGTTAGTTCTGCTTTCTTGGCACAGAGTCTGGAGCATAGTAAACACTCAACAGTTAGTGGATATGTGAATAAACTTGATCTACTTACAGATTTTTTAAAATTATGAATCTTTAGGTTTTCATTTAAATGTTCTTTGCAAAAAAATCCAAACAGCCCAGATGCATATAAGAAGTGAACATCTTCCATTACTCCTGTCTCAGTCTCTTGTGGAAAGTATGATTAATAGTTCAGTATTGGCAAGAAAAGCACAAAATAGATTTTCCGGTTACTGTAGAAAAAAAATGTCGACTATTTTGTTCTTATAGATCATCTCTTTTCTTTTAGGCCATGATAGTAAGAAATGCTAAAGACACAGCTCATACAAAAGCAGAACGGAATATTCTGGAGGAAGTAAAACATCCCTTCATTGTGGATTTAATTTATGCCTTTCAGACCGGTGGAAAACTCTACCTCATCCTTGAGTATCTCAGCGGTCAGTACACACAGTTTGGTATAATTATTTGCATTTGCTCCAGAAACTGGGTCAAAGTATTATTTTCCAATGGAAAAATTTTCTTTTCCCAACGTGATCAAATTCTTCTTAAAACTGACAAATACATTGAAGTAAGAAATTAAATGTGACCCAAGGTTTCTATTTGCAGGCAAATATGAAGGAAACTTTAAAGACTTTAACTGTAAAGTTTTATATTAATCCCATTATAATCATGTAACAAAGTAAAAACACTTAATTGACGCAGAGCCATCAGATGGACTGTATGAGAAGATACAATTCAAACAAACTATCAAAGTATTCCTCCCTGCACTGAAATGGAGAACCTTATTGAGAGTGTTAAACAACTGCAGTTGTGTCTTTAAACT
This sequence comes from Loxodonta africana, assembly GCF_030014295.1. Taxonomy (NCBI): domain Eukaryota; kingdom Metazoa; phylum Chordata; class Mammalia; order Proboscidea; family Elephantidae; genus Loxodonta; species Loxodonta africana. Next base: position 48,982,169 of record NC_087359.1, read on the forward strand.
GAACAACTGTTGGTTTAATGTAGCTTCTTTTACGTTGGGAATCGTCATTTACGTTGGGAATCGTCATTTACGTTGGGAATTGTACACATTTTCTAGTGCTTACTACCTCCTAGGTACCTATTGCTCTCTAAATTATAGATCACGGGTATCTGTTTCCAACAAACAAACACACTGGAGATTTCTGAGAAACGAGGATTTCACAATAGCTGTGACATGGAACAGAAAACTGCAGAATTTAGTAACTTTTTTGAGACTGTTGCCATTTTTTTCTTTTAGCTTTTTATTTTGATATAATTTCAGACTTACACAAAAAGTTGCAAGTGTAGTACAAAGAATTCCCCACATTCTCCAAATGTCATCATTTTACCACATTTGTTTTTCTTTATTCTTCTTTTTCGTCCTCTCTCTCTGTATAAGTATGTATATATGTGTGTATGTATACATACAACACACACACATAATTTTTTCTGAACGGTTTTAGAGAGTTGCAGACATGATTTCCCTGTACACCTAAATACTTCAGTATGTATTTTCTAAAATCAAGGACGTTATCTTAAATGAAACTGTGTGGCTACAATTATAAAAATGAGGGAATTAGCATTGATAAATAGTAAGGTCTCTCTTTAGTCTCCTAATCTGGAAAAGTTCCTTACTCTTTCTTTGTCTTTCGTGACCTTAACATTTTGAAGAGTACAGGCCAGTTGTTTTGTAGAATGTGCATCAATTTGGATTTGTCTGATGTTTCCTCTTGAAACATCATGCGTTTTTAGTAGGACCAAGTGATAATGTGTCCTTCTCAGTGCATCAGATCAGGAGGTACATTATATTTACATCTTTGACCCTTTACTAGTGATGTTAACTTTGATCACATGGATAAAGTGTGTTTGCCGGTTTTCTCTATAGTCAAGTTTCTGTTTTTCCCTTTGTAATTAGTATCTTTTGAGGAGATACTCTGAGACTGTGTAAATATTCCTTTCTCATTGAAACTTTACAGTCTGTTTTAGCATCCATTGATTATTGCCTGAAACAATTAGCTATGTTAGTTGCCAAGTGATTTTTCTTATTCCATCATGCCTCCTTAATTTATTACTTGGCATCCTACTGTGAGGAAGAGCTTTCCCTTTCCCCATATTTATAAATTTCATTTATTCATTTATTTACATCATTGTGGATTCATGAAATCTAAGATTATTCTGTGGGATATAATTCTTTATTGTCATTATTTATTTTGATACTCAAATTGTGTCATCGCATTTCATAAGGCCAGATTTCTTGTAGTCTCATGCAGTTTATTTATAGGTCCTGAAAATATGGAATACGGGGATTCACTAATTTGCCAGGCTGGTTTAATTGTACACTAATGTTTGTCCACTTATAGGTAAAATATTATTAGGGAGGCTTTATTCAGGATTTGATTTTTTCTAACTTCCATTCTAGAATCTACAGATATTGTGATGTTTGTAAATTAAAACCTAGAATTTCAAGCCACTTAACAGTTTTTAAGCATATATATTTCACATGTGAATAAGAACATGCTAAAAATAGAACCCTGAGGACTTAATTTTAAAACCTATAATCTTGAGACCTGTGTTTTATTTTTAAGGGGCTGTTGGTTTTTTAATTGTGGTTAGAAGGAAAGAACAAACCCTCTCATTAGAAGTGGGCTGGAATAAAGATTGTTTTATTTCTAATGTGTTTTCTTTTCCTTTAAAGGAGGAGAACTATTTATGCAGTTAGAAAGAGAGGGAATATTTATGGAAGACACAGCTTGGTAAGTGAAATTTTTGTGGTTGCATGGATTCAGGTATGATTCATATAATTAAAAGCCAAGCTTCATTCTGAACACTGCGGGCAGCCATATGATTCAATAAATTGTTCTGAGGCCAGTCAGTCACTCAGGACTTCACGGGGGAGAAGCAGCTTTGGGACTGGGCAGCTTTTGGAGGCCACGTCATCCCTCTGCCTGCAGACCTTGGGTGGAGCATTCTTCACGCCAGTTGTTGCTAGCAGAACCATTCTCAATGAGGCTTTCAGATTTCCTTGAATTGGTAAGCCTTGGCTGTGGGTGAGTGGACTTTCCAGTACAACTTTGGGTGAAAGAGTGGAAGGTATCAGAAATCATCTTTTTTCAGACTTTCCAGTCCCCAAGGCACACAGTCTTAGGGAAGTGATAAGCCTGCATACATCCTCTGAGGAGTGATTATATGGCCAGGATGGGATTTACTCTCCTATTTCTTAAATTGACATTTGCTTCAAATTAAAAATAGACACATCTTTTTGCGAGATGACAGGATTGGGTAACAATAAATCAGTTTATCCTACACATTAATTAAATAGAAAACGACACTTTAATGTTTCTTCTACCTTAATTACCAAACTGCATTCCATTGTTTAATTTCAGGCCTTTTCTAACACAGAAGCTGCATTTAAGAGCCTTAGGGATGAAGTGCCCTTTTTTGGAGGAGGCTCTCTGAGCCCTGTTGGAGGCTGTTTGTGGTGTGCTGGCTGTGAAACTGCCTCAGTCCTCCAGGACACTCCCTCTCCATCCTGGAGTAATCTGCAGGATTGCGACATTGTTATGCAGCCAGTATTGCTTGTGCTTTTCGAATCCAGACAGGGTTGACTCAGCCCTTTATTCTTTTGAGGTAGATAAATTTGAGTGTCACACAGTTTATAGTTGTGGGCTGGCTGGCAAGAGGGGGGGTAGATACTCTGGGCATAAGCTGTGTATAAATACGCAGCTGGATTAAGTAAGGGATGAGTGGGCTTCTAAGGGTCAGGTTATGAAATATCTTTTGAAACCAAGACTTGATCTCTATGAATAACAATTCCTGTTTCCTTGGGATTTTAAAATTGGGGGTGGGTGGGAGGAATTTGCTTTGGCCTGAATGACTATTGGCCTGATTCCTGCATAGACAGAACAAAACATGACCAATGACATATTGGCATATTCTGAACTTCTTTGCAATTTTAGCAGTATGTTCTAATGATGAAATAAAACATTTTATAGTTTCACTAAAATGAGTGAAACAAATGTTTCCAAGCCTTTTGGCAGCAACCTATGCCAACTCTTTCCCCCATTCCCAAACCCCACTCCCACTAATTTGGTCTTTGGTGCATGTCTGTTTCTTTCAAGGAATTTTGCTCCGTACATAAGCTGCTTTGAGTAGATGACTCCTTTTAATTTTATTAAATCACTTTTGTTTCCAGCTTTTACTTGGCAGAAATCTCCATGGCTTTGGGGCATTTACATCAAAAGGGGATCATCTACAGAGACCTGAAGCCGGAGAATATCATGCTTAATCACCAAGGTGGAGATATACCGTAAACAATTCTATAGTAAATAATCATCTTAAAATCCTTCCACACAGGTCATGGCCATTTTCAAAGCCCCATATTCATCTGTCTGTTATTATACATTTTCTCTTAGAATTTATGGCATCGTAATACTTGCTGATATTTAATTCTTTAGGTCCTTGAATGATTGATGAGGTTAAACAGTGTTGACTATAATTGGCTACTAAACTGCCTTTTTTGATTTAATCCTTTCTTTTTATTGCTGGTCATTCTTTTCAAACCCTTACATAAAACGTGATGATCCAAAAGCCAGCCCAAACACTAGTCTTGGTTTGTACCTTAAGTTGGAAATCGAATCTTACCTATGTGAATTGAGTTTTCTTTAATGATAAATATGTTGTAAATATTAGAAGTGGTATTTTTATTTGTTTTATTAATGCTGGAAAAAAAAAGACAGGATTGGAATTGAACCAAAGTATTTGATTCAAACTTGGAAATAAAATGCTTAGCAGGCATCAGTGTATTCTTGCTCCCACCAGGGAGACTAATATCCTGTGCAACAATAGATACAGCAATGTGAGCCTTCTCTACAACTTCATTCTGCTCCGGACAGTTCAGTTTATGCTAGAATCATCTGGGCTGAGTAGACTTCACAGTTCATTCACACCCCAGAGAAGCAGTCATCCATCCAGGGTATCTAGGGTGCTGGTAGCAGCTATAGATTGTTAGATGTCTATAAAATGATGTATGAGGTAGTAGCTGTTTTAATGTTCTAAATTGTGTGTGTGTTCTTAAGGAGAAATTATATACTTAACCTTAAGTTCTGTGTTATGGGAATCTATGTGTCTCGCTCCTAGTTCTGTTGCCTACTCCCCACCACCGTGGGGACTTTCTAAGACTGTTTTAAGAACTCTTAGTCACAGTTCATGGTGCTAAAAGCTATATATCTGAAGTACAGTGTTATATCTTTGTTTAAAAGTATGTTTATTAGGGTCTGTGTACTTAAACCAGATTTCATCAAAAACTATAAAATTTTCCCCAGGACTTCTCTGTCTCAGCCTTGACTACAACTGCATGCTGCTCCACACAGTTCAATTTATGCTTGAATCATCCGGGCTATGTAGACTAGGCAGTTCACTCACACCCCAAAGGAGCAGCTATCCATCCAGGGTATCTGGGGGACTGGTAGCAGCTGTAGATTCTTAGATGTCTACAAAATGATGTGTGACGTAGTAACTGTTTTGAACTCTTAGAAAATGGTATATGGATAACTGAGGCTAGTAAAATGTTCCAAATTGTGCCTTTTTTTTTTTTTTTTAAAGCTATGGGTGAAGCCTTAAACAAGCCATTTTACCTATTTCTCTGTCTTTATTTTCCCCTTACTAGTTCATGTCATTAGCAAAAGATGACCCTGCCCTAGCCTTAAAGATTTAACACCTCATTTTATGGATGGTTCTTTGTTAGTTCTTGACATCTTCAAAAAAAATTAAAGGCAGGAAAAGATAAATGGAAGGATAAATTATTATCTTGCGTGATATGTTCAGAAACTGCACATACTTAGAATCTCAGGATAACTGTGTTGTAATCTTTTGTTGTAGGTCATGTGAAACTAACAGACTTTGGACTATGCAAAGAATCTATTCATGATGGAACAGTCACACACACATTTTGTGGAACAATAGAATACATGTGAGCTGCATGTTCAAATAAATTTATCTGTTTGGGGGTAATAGCTAACTTTTACCTGCTTTAAGTAATTGATTGCTAAGTTATGTGTAGCACCGTTTGGCTCCATATATTGTTTTTAAAATTCTAATTCAGGTGATATGCAAGTGGGTGAATTTTTTAGGCATATTATTTTTCTCATTGTAGGGCCCCTGAAATCTTGATGAGAAGTGGCCATAATCGTGCTGTGGATTGGTGGAGTTTGGGAGCATTAATGTATGACATGCTGACTGGAGCAGTAGGTGCACAGTTAAAAGCTGCATGTATTATGGTCTGTGCTGAGTGGTTATTAAATCACTATAGCAAGAGACCTTCCCTGTGTTTATTTAGAATGTTACCAAGCGAGTTAATTTCAAAGCCCAAAGATTGGTTATAAACCATTAATGCTAATTAATGCCTTACGATTATATGGCATCCCATACTTTCATAAACATTTTTACTTAGATGATCTGTGTTACGGCAGCCCTGTGAAAGAGATGTAGAATAGATATTGCCCAAATTTAATAAATGAAGAAATTGATGCATAAAATCATATGACTAACCCATTATTATATACCAAGTTAATGATGGAAACCCAGGCTTCCTTCCAAGACTTTGCTATTTGCTCTGTCTTGTTGCTTAAAAGCTATAGGTCTTTAGTAGTTAGTCAATTTCATGGTGTACGTTTATTTCCATACATAAATGGCTAATTCGGGAATCATAAAATGTTGTATTTTTTTTAATTGGTTTTTTTATATGCTAATCCTTTTTGATTCTCTTCTACTCTTAGCCTCCATTCACTGGGGAGAATAGAAAGAAAACAATTGACAAAATCCTCAAGTGTAAACTCAATTTGCCTCCCTACCTCACACAAGAAGCCAGAGATCTGCTTAAAAAGGTAGGGTTCTTATATGGGCCTCAACTGCTAGGAGTTTGCTAGATAGAATTTAACATACATTTTGAATAAAGACTCATACATACCTTTTGGAGGAAAAAAGCCTGCAGTTTTTGAAGGCAAAATACAAATCTGTTTAAAAATTTTCTTTTCTTTTTATTTGCAAACAATATGTAGTACAAATTAGTAAATTGTATTTTCTCAAGGCAAAGTACACAAGCAAAGTCTAACAAAAAAAAGAAAAATCAATTTGATTAAGGTTTATCGGTTTATTTTTTTTCCTCTCTAAAGCTGCTAAAAAGAAACGCTGCTTCTCGTCTTGGAGCTGGTCCTGGGGATGCTGGAGAAGTTCAGGTAGGGATTTGCACATTCAATGTTTTAGGAGGAAGATAATGCTAATTTTATTATTTGTGAGGAATGTTGTGGAAACCCTGGTGGCATAGTGGCTAAGTGCCACGGCTGTTAACCAAAGGGTCGGCAGTTCGAATCTGCCAGGTGCTCCTTGGAAGCTCTATGGGGCAGTTCTACTCTGTCCTGTAGGGTCGCTATGAGTCAGAATTGACTCAGTGGCACTGGGTTTAGTGGATGGGTTTTAGTATGCAGTTGCTTATAAATTTAACTTATTTTGCTATTTGTAACTTAGCAGTTGATTTCTGAATCCTGTTAAGTCTATTTCCTTGATTTTTCATCCTGCTCTTTTTTTCTAGGCTCATCCATTCTTCAGACACATTAACTGGGAAGAACTGCTGGCTCGGAAAGTGGAGCCTCCTTTTAAACCTCTGTTGGTAAGTATACGTGAAAGCATATAATTTGAGGGACCTGGCACTTTTTTTTTTTTTTGAGCCCTGGTGGCACAGTGGTTAAAGCACTTGGCTGCTAACTGAAAGGCTGGCACTTCAAACCCACCAGCAGCTCTATAGGAGAAGGATGTGGCAGTCTACGTCCATAAAGATTACAGCCTTGGAAATCTTATGGGGCAGTTCTTCTGTGTCCTATAGGGTCACTATGAGTTGGAATCAACTTGATGGCAGTGGGTTTGATGTTTGGTTTGGTACTCTTTTAGAGTGAGAAAAGCTCAGAGCAGTCTGAAGCATTATATTTATTAACAGTTAAAACTTTGGCCTACTCTCTTCTTGTCAGAATCTTAATTCTGTGCAGTCTTTTTAAGAACTAGTGCCAGCGGCAGTTACTGACTATATTAACTATTTTTTAATATAATGTTGGTTGCCTGTGACACTTAAATACTTCAGATAGTTTAGTGTTTTGTTTTGGTTTGCTTAACATTAACTCAACCACCTTTTAAATTTTGATTTTAATTTTTAAATTTTTTATTATTGTACTTTAGATGAAGGTTTACAGAACAAACTAACTTCTCATTCAACAGTACACACGTTGTTTTGTGACTTTGGTTACCAACCCCACGACATACCAATAATACTTTCCCCTTCTCGACCTTGGGTTCCCTGTTATTAGCTTCCCTGTCCCCTCCTGCCTTCTAGTCCTTGCCCCTGGGCTGGTGTGCCCCTTTAGTCTCCTTTTGTTTTTTGGGCCTCTCTTATTTTTGGCTAAAGGGCAAACCTCAGGAGTGATTTCATTACTGAGCTAAAAGGGTGTCCGGGGGCCATATTCTTGGGATTTCTCCAGTCTCTGTCAGACCAGTAAGTCTGGTCTTTTTTTGTGAGTTAGAATTATGTTCTGCATTTTTCTTCAGTTCTGTCGGAGACCTTCTGTTATGATCCCTGTCAGAGCAGCCGGTGGTGGTAGCCAGGCACCATCTAGCTGTACTGGACTCGGCCTGGTGGAGGCTGTGGTAGTTGTGGTCCATTAGTGCTTTGGACTAATCTTCCTCTTGTGCCTTTGGTTTTGTTCATTCTCCCTTGCTCCAGATGGGGTGATGATTTTCTGGAAACTTTTTCTTCAAAATATAGAATATATGTTTATGAGTAAATGAGTTAGTGTGTTAGTTCTTGTCTTTCTCCTACCTCAGAATTGGAGGAAATATAGTTTCTTTTTTCATCTCTTGGGATGTAAGCAGAGGAAGAGGAGGATGAGGAGGATTATTACAACAATTTGGTTTTAGAGCACAAGGTAATTTGCTTTAAAATTTCAAAATACACAATTGTAAGGAGAATAATTAGCCTTCATGTACCTACAACTCATCTTGTTTAAACACAAACGTAACTACCATGCCATCATCACACTTAAAATGTTGACAGTTTCCCCAATTGTTTTTCTTCCTTCCTTCCCTCCTTCTTCCTTCTTTCCTGTTGGTTTGTTTCAATAAGGATTTAATCAAGGTTTGTACATAGTTTGGTTATTATGTCTTTTAAGTCTCTTTTCATCTAGAGATTTCCTCCCCCAAATTCCCGCCTACCCCCCAGGGATTTGTTGAAGAAACGATGCTGTGGAGTTCCTCATATTTTGATTTTGCTGATTGTTATCCCTGTGGTGCCATCAACTACATTCGTCTGTTCGCTGTATTTTTAAGCACCCTGTAGTTAGGTCTAGGGGCATGATCCAGTTCAAATTAAACTTTAAGTATTGTGTAATTTGATCTAGAGGCATAACGTGTAATTATATTTCATCCAGTGATGTTAATGATCATTGAACCTTGTCTCTATCAGTGGTTTTTCAACCAGGGGTGATTTTGCCCTCCAAAAGGCAATATCTAGAGACATTTTTGGTTGTCACAACTTGGGGAAGAGGTGCTGTTGGTATCTATGGGGTGGAGGCTACAGATACTGCTAAATATCCTACAATGCCAGGGCAGCCCCCCATAACAAAGAATTATCAGGTCCAAAATGTCAGTGGTGCCAAGGTTGAGGAACTCTGGCCTAGTTCCATGATTCTATTTAAAAAAATTTATTTAAAAAGTTCCACGATTTTATTAGGGGTTTAAAAATAGTCTTACTGTAATACCATTACTCATTATTTATTCACTGGAATTCTTCCATTAGGAAACTTATTTCATCAATTGCTACGTACAGTTCATACAGGAAAGGCAAGATAAATGTTTGATTTTTTCTAGTTTTCAAAATAATGAATTTCCTAGCATTTTCTAAAATTAACCAATGAATTGTAATTTTTTTTAGTATCATTATCAACTCATGCATTTTAACATATATATGTTATATATCAAAAAACCAAACCCAGGGCCATTGAGTCGATTCCGACTCATAGCGACCCTACAGGACAGAGTAGAACTGCCCCATAGCGTTTCCAAGGAGCAACTGGTGGATCTGACCTGCCGACCCTTTGGTTAGCAGCCGTAGCACTTAACCACTACACCACCAGGATTACATCTATATATATATATGTATATATACATATATATGTATCTTAATACATTGCACGCAGTTGTTTTTATTGATGCTTCAGTTTTTCCCATCTTTGGATAGTGGCTACTGCTTCATGTTGGTTCCAGAGTCCTTTTGACATGACCACAATAGTCTGATGTTATACCAGAGAGCAAAACAAGGAAACTGATATTTTGTGCTCATCTTGTGTATTTCCTACCACAGCTGGAATCTGCCGTTTCTCCAAGGAGTCCTGGTTCCTTCTAGTGAGAAATGGAATTTAGAGATCACAACCTGGGCTGTAGGAGTGCCCAGCACTACTAGGTTGATCATTGTTGTGTCTTGAATGTTTTATTCAGAAGATTATTTTGTGAATAAGGTTAATGTGGTAGTTTTTTAGTATTAAATTAGTTCTTCCAAATTGATATTTACTTCCTATATCTGACCTAAGAATCTAACTATATATATTGGGAAAGAGAGAACAAATTAAAGAAACCAATCTGGTAGATAGAATTTAGGTGATAATACTCTCCCACTAGAAAATATACTCATTTAGATTAGGATATTTTGTTTGTACCTGGAAAAAGCTAAACGAGTGAAATCTAAATGAATGAAATAAGGGAAGAAACTTTAACTGGAGCATCTTACAAATGTGATTTGTGTTCTAATTCTGCTTCAGTGGTTTCTCAGGTTTATTACAAACCTGCAGTGACCATCTGAGCAAATTTTCTCCAAGAAGAGATTTAGCCAGTGGACTAGGGAAACTGAAGCTTTAAGAGAGGGGAAATTTGATATTCATATTTTTAATAGGAATGATAACTGTGTACTAAAATCTATTTTAATGCATGTTTAACATTTGAAGATGTAAATTGACCCTTAACACTGTCCACCTGCATTCATTTTTCAGTATGTGCCTGCTAAGACTATTTTGATATCACAGCCAAACCCTATGAAAGAGCTCTATCTAGAGCCTTCTCTAATGCATGCAGTGCATTGGATTGATATGCTTAATGTAGGCCATTAATTATTTTCTAATCATTTTGTTTTTATAAAGCAATCTGAAGAGGATGTGAGTCAGTTTGATTCAAAGTTTACACGTCAGACACCTGTTGACAGCCCAGATGACTCAACTCTCAGTGAAAGTGCCAACCAGGTTTTTCTGGTAAGTGAACGAAAGGATTTCCATGTAGCTATGGGAAAATCAAGTGTGAAGTTGGGCCTTTTTATAAGAGAAGTCAGCTTGCTTGTTTTGCAGTTCATATTTTTATAAGTAACCTGAGGTGTTTTGTTTTTTTAAAACCATCCCCTTAACCAGTGGTACCTATAAAATTGATTTTCATAAGCCAAGACTACATTTTATCAGAGTAGGTGTTTAGATTCTTTGGAGTGTATGATTCCTTTTTAGTTGGGCTACTGACTTAACATGATGTTTGGCTTAGGACCTCAACTGAAAACCACCTAGCCATAGCAGTGGGGGAAGAGGAGCTCACTGTAACTGTTTAATTCTTTTATTTATTTAGCCTTGCTAAAGAACTGTTCAATTCATGAAACAGCTACAGATTTATGGTATTGTTAACATAAGTCTGTTAGGGGAGTTTTAGCCTGTTTAATGGTTAGTATTTGACATTAAAATATATTCATTCACACGTGATAGTAAATAAATGCTCACTGTAGAAGTATCTGTATGGATTTATAGCTTATCTTCACATATGGAAAAGCAGAGTTTTCAAGATATTGATCAACAGAAATGGTGGATTTATATCAGATAGGCATATTATTTTGCCCAAGTATCATTTCTTACATTTATTTGTATTGTTCGGCTTATGTGTCACATGAACGTCCACCTCATAATGTGTCATTTGTTTAGTCGTTTCTTTTGGACTGCCTCTAGGGAGAATGGAATAATCTTCTGAGGAAAGTAATCCTTTGGGTGTTTTTTCCCTATTTATTTTGTTTCTGACTTCACTGGATTTGCCACAGAAGTATTATTAACTTAATTCTCAAACTTTTAGTTCCTACTGCTTACAGTATAACACACAATAATGTTGTATCTAATGGAGGGAGGTAAGTTCTAAAGTTCGCATGAATGCAAAAATTGTGTATACTCAAAATTACCCACAAATCATCATAGTACAGTAAGGTTTTAAGTAAATAACATTAACTTATTATTGAGCTTTTCATAATTACTTAAAATGGCTAACTAGTGAGCCCAAGAACTCACTTGATAGGACTTAGGTAGAATTCTATGTATGAAGTGGATCTCTTTAAAGATTAACAGAAATAGTAACATCCCACTTATCTGGAGATTGTGGTTCTAGCAACTTTAGTTCAAGGAAATTTAAATTCCTATTGTAATGCCCCATATACAGAATTAAAAGAAACTCAAACACGATTAAGGAACAGCCTCGTCCTCTTGGTAGTTACCCACTACAAGACGTGAGGAAATACCCTCTGAGGTCCACATAAAACTGTCACAAAGCATATGTACTACAGAATTGCACCTCACTCTTCAGGACTTCACGCAGAGCCATATTCAGTATTATTTACTGTAACTCATGGTAACCATGGTAATTGTAATGCCGAGCTCACAGATGACTAGAATAATAAATTAGAAGCGAAAGATGGGGCTGACTATTAAAGGGATGAATAGTGACAATGACAGTAAGAGAAATGACAGGTGATAGCTTAACAGCAAGAAACAAAAATGTGAGAACTAAAACTAACAAAACTGTACTTTTGCCTATTACAGTTGATGGTTTTTGTAATGCTGACCCTTATTCATCAAGAAAATACCAAATCAAACATTATCTAGTGTTGCTATAACAAATACCACAAGTGGATGGCTTCAACAAACATAAGTTTATTGTCTCACAGTCTGGTAGGCTACAATTCCAAATTCAGGGCGTCAGCCCTGGAGGAAGGCTTTCTCCCTGTGTGGACTCTGGAGGAAGGTCCTTGTCATCAATCTTCCCTTGGACTAGGAGTTTCTTAGTGCAGGGATCCTGGGTCCAAAGGACATCCTCTAGTCCTGGCACTACTTTCTTGGTGGTATGAGGTCCCCTTGTCTCTGTGCTTACTTCTCTCTTTTATATCTCAAAAGAGATTGACTTAAGACGCAACCTATTCTTCTAGATTGAGTCCTGCCTCACTAACATAGCTGCTTCTAATCCTACCTCAGTAACATCATAGAGGTGGGATTTACCACACACAGGAAAATCACCTCAGATGACAGAATGGTAGACAATCACACAATACTGGGAATCACAGCCTAGCCAAGTTGAAACACATTTTGGGGGGATATAATTCAATCCATGACATTCTTCCCATTGGCCCCTCAAAATTCATGTCATTGTCACATGTAAAACACATTCACTCCATCATATCATAGCAGAAGTCTTAAATCAGTTCCACGTCCAAAATTCAAAAATTCTTCTTTATCTGTGAAATCTAGAATCCAAGTTGTCTGCTTCCAAATTACAGTGGTGGAACACGCATAAGCTAGACATTTCCATTACAAATGGGAGAAATTGGAGGGAAAGAAAGGATAACAGGCACCAAGCAAGCCAGCAGAATACATTACATTAGTCTCAAGGCTTGAAAATAATCCTCTGTTCTCTGAGACCATTTAGACAATGGCCCTGCCCTCCAAACTCTAGGTATTGGCCACACTGTCTGGATTCTGAGTGGAGGCCCCTCGGCCCTGGGCTTTAGCTCCACCTTCCAGGTCCACTGGAATGGCAACTACGCTCCCTCGGCTTTGGGTGGCCCCATTCTCCTAGTTCATCTGAGCAGTGACTATACCATTTGAGACCCTAGAGGTTGTGGTGATACCTTTGAGACTGGGGCAGCTCTGCTTCTTGTGTTCCTTGTCTTTTCAGTTTTTGCTTCCTGTTTCCTTGGCCTCTTGGCCCCTCAGACCTCACTGCCTGTGTGTGCCCTGCTGGGTCAAGCGTTCCAGTGCTCTTGAGCTCCACCGATAAGTGATAAGTGCCTGGAGGCACCCCACTCCGCCAGTAAACATTGGCTGGAAGGCACTCAGCTCTTTTCTTCCATGAATTGGCAAGCCTAGCTCCACTGATAAGTGTCCATAGGCACCCCCACTCCATCAGGAAGCCTCCTGTGCAAAGGCACTTAGCTCTCTCGTTCCATGGGTTGGCTCCAGCGCCATCTCCTGCTGGTTTCCTGTTCTGCTGCTGCTGTTTCTCTGATGTTGCTTCTCACCAGTGTAAACAGCTCTCCTCATTTCCTTCTGAGTCCTCACCAGAATTGTCTGACATCCCTAATTGCACCAGCAGTCTCTTTAAGGCAATCTAGGCTTTTACTGTTAGGCACTTTGAAACTCTTCCAGCCTCTACCTATTCACGATTTCAAAACCGCTTCCACATTTTAGGTATCTGTTAGGGCAGCACCCCACTCTTCCAGTATCAAATTCTGCCTTAGTTACCTACTGCTGCTGTAACAGAAATACAAGTAGATGGCTTCAATGAACAGAAGTTTGTCTCACAGTCTAGTAGGCTACAATTCCAAATTCAGGGTGTCAGTTCCAGGGGAAACCTTTCTCTATCGACTCTGGAGGAAGGTCCTTCTTATCATCAATCTTCCCCTGAACTAGGAGCTTCTTAGCACAGGGACCCTGGGTCCAAAGGACATGCTCTGCTCCTGGCACTACTTTCTTGGTGGTATGAGGGCTCCCTGTCTCTCTGCTTACTTCTCTTTTTTATATCTTAAAAGAGATTGACTTAAGACACAACCTATTCTTTTAGATTGAGTCCTGCCTCATTAACATAACTGCCTCTAATCCTGCCTCATTAACATGATAGAGGTAGGATTTACAACACACAGGAAAATCACATCAGATGACAAAATGGTGGACAGTCACACAATACTGGGAATCACGGGCCTAGCCAAATGGACATACATTTTGGGGGAATACAGTTCAATCTGTGACACCAAGTTAGAGAATTCTAAGTTTACTTTGGCCTAATTGTGAGAAACTGTTCTGGGTGTGATCATCTTAGTTGCTGATATGCATGTGGCTGAATACCCTAGAATTTTCTTTACATATAACTAGGTATTTAACATCTTAATGTGAAATCTACATTTTACTACTCCTATCAGTGGAGTGGAATTTTGTTTGCTGGCATATGGGGCTTAGTAGATAGAGTTCTGCTTTCTTGAGGTCTGTGCCTCAAGAAATGGTTGGAAGGAAGTTAACAGGTATGGAAATGAGATAGGGAAAATAGATGGTGGAAATGAGATGGAGAATATACAGATTGGTGATTTTACATGTGCACCATTGTGTTGGTGTTGCAGAGACCGAACACCACCATTTCTTTAATGTATGTGAGAAAGTACCATTCTGTAGTCCACTGTTGCTTTCTTTCAGGGTTTTACATATGTGGCTCCATCTGTACTTGAAAGTGTGAAAGAAAAGTTTTCCTTTGAACCAAAAATCCGATCACCTCGAAGATTTATTGGCAGCCCGCGAACACCTGTGAGGTATTTCAGACTTTAATTTCACTGTTGTTTGTTTGTTGTGTGTTTTTAACCTGTAAGAGCATTACTTAAGAAATTTATGGCAGGTCATATAAATGAAAGATCTGTCATATTCTCCTTGTTTGACATAAACACAGCATCTACACCTTCTTATATTGCAAGCGACTACTCTGTGACTAATGGTGACAATGTTACACAGTTTACCTTCCCTCCTTAAAGCAAGGTACTACACTGGCAAATGGCCCTTTCTTTCACCAGTAGTTGTGCTGGATGCTGGGGAGACATATGATTAACACGGGAATTGTCCCTGTCATGATGAAGCATAGTTTAGTGAAAAAATTCACAATAAACAGAGAAGCAAGTACACACAAAACAACATGTAATTACAACTAGTGCCAAGTACTACATAAAAGAAAAGAGTGCAGTGGTAGAGAACAGAGAATAACAACTCATGGTGGTCAGAGAAAGGCCTCCTTGATGAAGTAACACTTAGAAATGGAGAGAAACAAAAAACAGAAGATACAGGAGTGGTACAGGTGGGAGAACAGCAAGTGCAAAAGCCCTGGGAGGAAAAAAAATGGCCTTTTC
Organism: Loxodonta africana; assembly: GCF_030014295.1. Lineage (NCBI taxonomy): Eukaryota > Metazoa > Chordata > Mammalia > Proboscidea > Elephantidae > Loxodonta > Loxodonta africana. Next base: position 48,997,445 of record NC_087359.1, read on the forward strand.
TTGGAAATAAAAGAGAGGTCAGCGTTCCTGGTGGTAAGTGAGGAGGAGGATGGCACAGATTTGGAAAAGCAATTTATTTTAAGTGCGGTGGGGCAGTGTTTTAAGTGGAGCGTAAAATGATTTGTTTTTGTTTTTTTTAATATCATTGACAGTTATAGGAAAGCAAATGTAGAGGTGAAGAGACCAGTTAGGAAACGCCAGCAGTTAATCTAGGGGAGAGACGGCTCAATTTTGCCTTTGTGCTAACCCACACAAAAATAAAATTAAATGAGCATAAATGTCATATTACCCCACACTGTTTAAATGTAAGGAGATTATTTCTTGTTGAGATGATCTTTGAGATTAATGAATGATAGCTCTTCTTGTCTTAAAGCCCAGTCAAATTTTCTCCTGGGGATTTCTGGGGAAGAGGTGCTTCAGCCAGCACAGCAAATCCTCAGACACCTGTGGAATACCCAATGGAAACAAGTGGAATAGAGCAGATGGATGTGACGATGAGTGGGGAAGCATCAGCACCACTTCCAATACGACAGCCAAACTCCGGGCCATACAAAAAACAAGCTTTTCCCATGATCTCCAAACGGCCAGAGCACCTGCGTATGAATCTATGACGGAGCAATGTTTTTAATGAATTTAAGGCAGAAAAAGGGGAGGATGTGTGAACATCCTGCAAGGTAAAGCAAGAAGACTCAAAATGACAGTCTCAAGGAGTCAGTGTCATTATATAGAACACTTTGAACAGAAGGAAAAATACACATGGATTTTTAAAAATCAATCAATGGTGCAAAAAAAGAAGGAAAAACTTAAAATAGTATTGTGGAACTCTTAGGCACATCAGTTAATTGATTCCTAGCGACATCTTCTCAACCTTATCAAGGATTTTCATGTTGATGGCTCAAAACTGACAGTATTAAGGGTAGGATGTTGCTTCTGAATCACTGTTGAGTTCTAATTGTGTCGAAGAAGGGTTATCCTTTCATTAGGCAAAGTATGAAATTGCCTATACTTGCAACTAAGGACAAATTAGCATGCAAGCTTGGTTAAACTTTTTCCAGCAACATGGAATCAAAAGACAGAAGAAACCTATCAATTGATGTTTTACGTGCAAACAACCTGAATCTTTTTTTTATATAAATATATATTTTTCAAATAGATTTTTGATTCAGCTCATTATGGAATACATCCCAAACTTTAAAATGCGAAATTATTGGTTGGTGTGAAGAAAACCAGACAACTTCTGTTTCTTCTCTTGGTGAAATAATAAAATGCAAATGAATCATTGTTAACCACAGCTGTGACTCGTTTGAGGGATTGGGGTGGAACTGGGGTTTATTTTCAGTAACCCAGCTGCAATACCTGTCTGTAATACTAGGAAAAAAAAAAGAATCTATTTAATCATTTCTACTTGCAGTACTGCTATGTGCTAAGCTTAACTGGAAGCCTTGGAATGGGCATAAGTTGTATGTCCTACATTTCATCCTTGTCCTGGGCCTGCACTGCACTGGAAAAAAATCGCCACCTGTTCTTATACCAGTATTTGGTTCAAGATGCCAAATGTGTTCAGCCCATGGCTGAAGACGGACTGAAGAGAGTCAGGAAAGAATGCATACCGAGGGCGGCAAAGCAAGGGATAGGGATCCAGGGGAAGAAGGTGTTGCCATGGTCCACTCTCTGTGTCTGATCTCTTTACAGCAAATTGATAAGGTTTTAAGTTTTACTTCTTTTTACTGTTTACCTTCTGTATATTTTTTTCCTCAACAGTCTTAAAAAGGAAAAAAGGTCTAATTTTTTGTTTCCTATACTGGGGCTACATTCTTTGATTGTAAAAATATTTGATGGCCTTTTGATGAATGTCTTCCACAGTGAATAAGAAAACTTAGTGGCTTAATTTAAGAAACATGTTAACAGGACACTATGTTTTTGAAATTGTAACAAAATCTACATAAGTGATTTACAGGTACAAAGAATAAAAATAAAGGTAACTTTACCTTTCTTAAATACTTCCTGCCTTAAAGAGAGCTTTTCCATGATTTTAGCTGGTGAAAGGGTTTAATATCTGCAGAGCTTTATAAAAATAAATTTCAGTGCATACAGGTATAATAGATGATCATGCAGTTGAGTCTTATCACCTGTTTTTTTTGTCTTTTATAATGTCTTCAGTCCAAGTGTGCAAAGCCAATTTGTAATATTTTGCAACCCTGAGATTTTTTTAAATAGATGCTGCTTACTATGTTCTCCAAACTTTTTTGAGCCATAGGATCCAAGCCATAAAATTCTTTATGCATGTTAAATTCAGTCAGAAAGGAGTAAGGCTTTGCTTAAATTGCAATTCAAGTGAGATGGGATGAAATCCTATCACAGTTAGCAAAAACAGACCCAAGAAAAATGATTGGAAATATACCATTTCAGTTGTGGCAATAAATGGAAGAGTAACAGTTCAGCTTTGGACAGAAAGCCTTTTTTTTTTTTTAAACCACCTTCTCAAGCTTTCTCTTTCCCTTATTGCAGCAGCCTACTAAGAACTTAATAACTTTAGCTAGTAAGTTAGAAGCTACAATGATTAAGGGCAGAAATTGTACCCAAAGTACAAATCTTTGTTCTCTGACAGTTTGTGATGTCCGAAGAAAACAAAACCCAAAACGCTGTGGTGATTTGTACAGGCTTTATTTCAGGCTGTAAATGGCTTGTGGTATTCTAATAACTTGTTTTCAAATGTGTTTACTAACTGTAGTGTTGACTGCCTGAGCAAATTCTAGTGATACTTTTACACCAAAATATTCCTCCTCAGTCCTATTTGCCAGAAACATTTGCACTGTGATTGGCTGGCTATAACTACCCCATAGATAAAACTGTTTTTGTAATTTGTACTGCCAGCAATATTGGTCAACACTGCAACTTTTCTGCATAAAAAGCATCAATTGTACATCTACCATCCACAAAAAGACATAGTTTTTCTAACCTAATGTTCATTAAGTGAAATCAATTTCCCATGCTGTGGCAAGTTAAAGAGAAATTGTGTTTCATAAATAGATATCCCTACTATGACTGTGAAAACATGTCGAGTGCCACATTGGTGTCACAGACAGAAAGCACACACCTATGCAATATGGCTTACCCTATATTTATTTGTAAAAATTCAAGCATAGTTTAAAATACATGGTATCAATGTGTTACTAGTCTTAAGTACCTAGGAGGATTCTTTATGTTTATTCCAGGTAAGTGTATAAAAGAGCTTAAGTGCTTTTCTTTCATCACTTAATTATTTTCTTTAAAATCAGCTATTACAGGATATTTTTTTATTTTATACATGCTGTTTTTTAATTAAAATATTATCACTGAGAATGAAGTTTACTAACTTTATTTTATAAGATTTGTAAGCATTACAGAATAAACTGGGATTTACAAACCAGCTGTGATTAACAATGTAAAGTATTAATTATTGAACTTGAATCAAATTTTTAGAAAAATTATTTTTTTTTTCCCCCTTTGTGGTCTTAACTAATTTGAATCATTCAAGAAGGATTTCCCCATACTATTTTTTGAGACAGAAGATAATGGGGGGGGGGGAGGCAAGGATGCATGTATGAAAAATATTCCATAAATTCAACATTCTTTATTATAGGTGATAAATGATTATAAACAAGATGCATCTTAGATAGTATTAATATACTGAGCCTTGGATTTTATATTTAATATAGGATCTAACTATTTTGGATATTCAGTTAGTCATATTGTACCTAGCTTACAAGGGCTAGATCTAAGATTATTCCCATGAGAAATGTTGAATTTATGAAGAATAGATTTTGAGGCTTTGAAAATGGTTAATTTCTCAAAAACATTAGTGTCCAAACATCTACCTTTTCCCATAGGAGTAGACACTAACAAGCTGGACAAAACAATCATAAACGTGTTTGACTGTCACATATGACCTGAGGTTGTTGCTGATTAATACAGTACTTCTCTTGTGTGATTCCTAATTTACCACTACAGCACAAGTATTATCTCAGTGGGTTATCTGGAGTAACATCTGAAGGATGGGTTCATCTATGTTTGTGTTTGCTCTTTAAAACTATTATTTTTCTCCTATCCCAAGCTGGCTTTGCATCTATCAGAGTAAATAAATTCTTCAGCTGCCTTATTAGGAGTGCTATGAGGGTAACACTTTTTTTGCTTTTCATCTTGTATTTAGTTTAATGTATTAAAATATTTTATTTTGGATTGAATGAATGTAAATAGAAATTAAATACAAATTTGAATGAACATAAAATAGTGATTTTTTTTTTTAATCCTAAAATAGGAAGAAATAACAGTATATACATCAGGTGCACAAATGATTTATGTAACTTTTTCATTAATATGCTGGATGCATCCAAGTTCTCGTATTTAATAAGTTACTCAAAAATGTGAGGAATGACAGTTTAAAACAATCCTGCTGAGAAACTGAAGATATTACAAGTCTTAGTATTGATTTTACATACTCGATGTTAATCAGTAATTTCCAAGTTATGTCCAATAAGTGGAAACCCTGGTGGCATAGTGGTTAAGTGCTACGGCTGCTAACCAAAAGGTGGCAGTTCGAATCCGTCAGGCGCTCCTTGGAAACTCTATGGGGCAGTTCTACTCTGTCCTATAGGGATCGACTCAACGGCACTGGGTTTGGGTTTGATTTGGGTCACACAGTAGACTTGAATTGGTTGCTTAAAAAATGTTCACATGAAAAGTAGTATAAATTTAGTTTCATATAGAAACACTAAGAAGACTTTCTTGTGGTAATAATCAACATGTTCACCGTATTTGTCAACTACATTTGGTTATCTGATACATATATATACATATATGCACAAAATAGTGTGGTGCACAAATCCGTTTTAACAAGGGCTTTGAACTGGTTGGTCCTGGTTTGACCCTCTGCTGAGAACTTGCATTTCCACCCCAGATATACTACATTAGAATCTACATTTTAACAAGATCCCCAGGTAATTCTTATGTATAAATTTCTGCCAACTTGTTAGACATGCAAATTCTCAGCAGGGGTTCGAACTGGAACGAACCAGTTTGAAGCCCTGGTTTTAACTAATATCTCAGTATATCTGGTTTAAGACAGGCATTTTGCATAATCTGTATAAACCACCTCTAATCTTTGGTAATTATATCATACTTGCTAAGATGATTTCTCTACAGAAGTTCTCAAACTGACTTTGTCTTTTTATAAAATATAGTAGCATTCTCTTACTCCTAGTAAAACAATTTTATCTGTCAGAGAGCATGACCTGAATTCACAAAATTATTTTTGAATCCATGTTTCCCTTTGAGAGGAAGGAATGAAAAAACAGAAGTAGAGAAAGCGTTGTTAGTGGATGGCATAGCTTTATTAAATTTTCATCGTTTGCAATCCATATGTGAGCTGCTTTCTTATCTGTTTAAAAACAAAACCCACTGTCCACAGTGGGCCTCCTTTGTTTAACTGTATTAAGGAACAAAGATACCCAAATAAATATGGTAAACAGGTACTATATAATAGGGCTGAAGTAACCAAGTGGTAAGATGTTATTCTTGTGTTTTGAACCAAAAGTCAGTCAGCACTTCTATTTTTCACAGGCAAATTCTAATCCCAAATTGTTTTTCTCACCCATCCCCTGCTGGATGCCCCTTCATCACAAAGTCAGGAAGGTGATTTAAGACCGAGTAAGCTTGTTTTGGAACCGACTGGACGGCACCTAACAACAAGCTTGTTTTCTGTGGGAGAAAGATGTGGCAGTCTGCCTTGGACACCCTATGGGGCAGTTCTGCTCTGTCCTTACAGGGTCACTATGAATTGGAATCAACTTGATGGCTGTGGGTAAGGTTTTTGAGTTTGGAAGCTTGTTTTAATGTTTGCAATGGTTCTCAATGCGGATAAACCCAAAATCCACTGCCGTTGAGTCACTGCAACTCATAGCGACCCTGTAGGGCAGTAGAACTGCCCCGTAGCATTTCCAAAGCTATAAATCTTTACGGAAGCAGACTGCCACATCTTTCTTCCGTGGAGCAGCTGGTGGGTTCCAACCACCAACATTTCAGTTAGCAGCCAAGTGCTTTAACCACTGCACGACCAGGGCTCCTCTCAATGTGGATACCAAAACAAACAAAAAAAACCAAACCCAGTGCTGTTGAGTCGATTCCGACTCATAGTGACCCTATAGGACAGGGCAGAACTGCCCCGTAGAGTCTCCAAGGAGCACCTGGCAGATTCGAACTACCGACCCTTTGGTTAACAGCCGTAGCACTTAACCACTATACCATCAGGGTTTCCCTCAATATGGATAGCAGAGTTAAATACAATACCACCCAAAGAATAGAAACAGTTTTATTTATAATCTGGCAACGGTTACTGGAGAAAAAAGTTACAGGCTTCCTAATGTTCTCTTGTCAATTTTGGTGGCCATACAGACATGAAGATGATTTAGCCTGTAGCCAGTTGGATGTTATTCCTATTAATCCAGGTACTGGTTTAGCCTTTGCCTTATTAATATGGCAAATTTATTTTCTACCTCTACCTCCTAACTTCTCCCACTATCTTCCTGTGTACAAATTGATAGATGGTAATAAAACGGTCAGAGGCCTTGTACTCTAAACTTAGATATAACCAGTGGCAGCTCTCTAGGCTTGTTATACATCTCAGATTCCTCAGAAGTATCAAAGGGAGAGAGTGCTTCATTCCCTTTTCCACTGTCCCATATGGTTTCCAAGGAGCACCTGGTGGATTCAAACCGCTGACCTTTTGGTTAGCAGCTGTAGCTCTTAACCACTACGTCCACCAGGGTTTCCCTTTTCCACAACCCTGGACAAATGCCCAAAAGCAAACCCACCACAGTATCCACAGCTTATGGCTGACTTTGAATGCAAGCTTTAATCTCCAATTAATGGTGATTCAAGCACCAAAGGTGATTCCAAAACTCTCTTGGACAAGACTAGTTAAAATGAGAATTCTAAGAGTTCAGGGAGTTTGTTACACAATGAATCCAACTGTTTGTAATCCATGTGAATTATTATTATTACTTCAAGATAGTCCATGGCACTATATAAAAAAGATCATGAATATTAAAGCCAAAAACATAATGTGTGTATGAGTTTAAATCATTTATTCTCACTGACTGGTAGTCATACTATAGAGAATACAATATTAAAATATATCATCCTCAGTAAATTAATCTTCACTTAGAAAATCTGATTGTTAAACAGGTAAAATACAGCATTTAGAACTTTCATTTAAAAATACAAATTTATGAAAATTTTAAGAATTTTTGATAATGAGAATTTAAAAAGTCAATGTTAAAGAAAATTCTGGTTTCAGGTAAGGTGTATCTTAAAATATTATGAAAAAATATTCTTTATTCTCAAAACAATGTCAGGAAAGAATACCTGAGTTCCTGAAAAATCACTAGGTCTAGTTACGCAATTGGTGTTTTGGTAACATTAACAAGAAAACACATTTACATTTTAACACTGCAGTCACCTGTAGAAGAAATGCTAGATACACATTAGGTTGAACATTACTTGCATATTTTTAAAAGCACAGGGTTCTTCCAGCTAATCTTTTGATAAACTGGACTATGCACTTATATCTTATAACCTAAAAATGTTTGTAAACATTTTTTTTCTAGCTGTGAAAACCCATTCTAATGCCTTTATCAACAGTCACTGTAGCCAAATGAAATTAATGTTTGGTGGCCTTAATAGCTTCTAAGACTTAATATATTTGAAGGTGTGAAGAAGTAGCTCCATCTTTCCATTTGTTTATATGGTCTGAAATTACAGTTCTGCACAGTGGACATGTTTTCTCTCTGTTAAACCATAAGGTAATGCATTCTTCACAAAATATATGCTGCAAGGGAATTAATAATTAGATTTTATACTTGACAAAAACATTTTAAATTCATCACATTGCAGAGAATCATACTCTTTAGAACTGAAAGGAATTTTGGAGAGCACTAATCCCCTGATTTTACAAATGAGAAAACAATATACTGACACATTCTAGAACACAAAGAGCAGGTTAGAAAGGGTGAGGGTAGAACCAATACCACCACTAAGTGTTCTTTTGACTATACTATATACATTTAACCATTTTTAATAAAATACAGGGTATCCCTATGTGGTAACTTTAAGATAAAGTTATGACGATGTAACAGCTTAATAGTCATTAAGAATAATTGTCATAAAGTATAGGAAAGGGCCTTACACAGTCAAAAAACAAATGTTGATATTATTCTAAAAGACTAACATCCAATTATAAAACACAGTCTGTTTTTCAATCATTTTGGTATCCAATCTGCCAGTTGAATTATTTTTTCCTTTTATACATTCCTCTGCATAAAAACTATCACAATGTAAGGCATAAGGTTTAGCCACTCTTATCAAACCCCTAAACATTAGTAAGAAATTACTAATGTGTATCCTGAATGCTACCTTCCACTAAATATTGTCTTTTTTTTTAATAACATGAACGTGACTTTCCCAAATCACAGAGAAGAAATGCTATAGATATTTAGGTTGCTTGAAGATATCATTACCTGACAGATGAGAAGAATTGGCTTCTGAAATTCAGCTTGACATATTGAACAAATATCATCCACATCTGAACACTGTCTCTTGCTGGCAGCCACTCCATAACTCTATGAAAATAATAAGTTCTACTCATCTACAAATTCTTTCCTGTTCTGCAAATACATAGGTGATGCTCTATTTCTCAAATCTCCCTGAACCAAGGATTTGAAAATGTTCCCAAAGGATATAAACATTTCAAAGCTTAACTACATAGGCAGAATCACATCTTAATGCATTGACTGCAAGAGGTGAAACCATAAATACATAATATGATCTTGGAAATCTGTCAGATCTAGTGGATTCCCACATGATGACAGTGCTTTAAATTCAACACAACTGACTTAAAAAACTAAGCAATCTGAAGTGAAACTAATTACAAAATCTATATTCATGTATTATATGACCCATACCATACCATACCCACTGCCACTGAGTCGATTCTGACTCATAGCGACCCTATAGGACAGAGCAGAACTACCCCACAGGGTTTCCAAGGAGCATCTGGTGGATTTGAACTGCTGACCTTTTGGTTAGCAGCCGTAGCGCTTAACCACTACGCCACCAGGGTTTCCATTACATGAGCCAGTACTGCTAAATTGAGCCCACTATTGCATTTGGCAGTGGGTCACATAAAAGTCAATCCATAGCTTGGACGGCTAAATGTAATTCATCTGAAGAACTTATTTTAAAAATACAGATTTCTATGCTCTACACTGGAGATTGATTCAGTAGATCCAGGCATACTAAGATAGGACCCAGGAATCTTTTTATAAGCTCCCTCAAATCCACTGCCGTTGAGCTGATTCCGACTCACAGCAACCCCACAGGATTTCCAACGCAGATAATCTCTGTGGAAGCAGACTACCACATCTTTCTCCCGCAGAGCTGCTGGTGGTTTCGAACTGCTGACCTTTTGGTTAGCAGTCGACGACTTTAACCACTGTGCCACCAGGGCTGAGTTCAATGTGAAGAAAGTTTGGGACTACTAAACAGTGTTTTGCCACTAAATCTAAAAATTTTACTTATCATCCCTAATTATCACAGAAGTCAGAGTACTTAGTACTGGGAAAGGAATGATAAACAGAATTTTATAAAGAACTGTAACTGCAAAATGTCACAGGACTGCCAAAACTAAATGAACAATAATGCAGTTCACTGAATTTTCTTCTAAAGTCCTAAAAGATGTTTCTGATCTCTTCCCTAAGATCTTAACAACTTTCTCAGCAAATTCCGTACAACCTAAATCATTAACTGAATGTGACAGTTAAGAACCCTCAGTAAAATTGGGAAGAATCAAAATGTTAGAAATTAGATCAGGTTTCTGTAGAAATGATGGTGAAGAGGTGACTTAAGAAACATAAGAACACTCAAGCTCAGTCATGGAAACGAGGAAAGCATGACTTGTCTCAATACATCTGATGCTATAATCTAAACTTCTTGTACTAAATGTCTGGACTAACAAAAGGATAAAAATACTAAGAATCTTTTGATATTAAAGATTCTAGGAATAAGTCACAATACCAACAGAGGATCTTGGTACCTTCTCCCTTCAATGAAGTGTCATTTAGCAGAGTACACTGTGGACACTTAACACTGACAAGCTTTTAAAACAGCATTCTTGTCTGGCACGTTGGAGACTGCCTTCAGGAGAAGACTTATCCTGACAGTGATTGCCATTTCTTTGGTAAAGTTAAGGAACACATATATACATGTCCAGGATATCTCACAGAGAATCAGGAATATATCGAAAGAGTGGTTATGATGTGATAAGCTTACTAACTTACTGTCTTATTGAAAGATGACTGATACCCTTTCTCTATGAGGCAAAGTATAGAGAGAATATCAGGGTGTATACTTGGGGTTATTTCTGCACAAGTCTTACTAGATCGATTATAGTGAAATGTCTGATGCTCACATAAACATCAGCTTTTAATTAAATTGGCCAAAGCTGAACTCTTTTGTCTAAAGAAAGAAGTCTACATAGTATGTGAACAAAATTTGTTTCTACGTTGCTAACACTGCCCTGGCCAGTTAGTCTGGTCCACTTTATAGACATAATCCTTCATTATATTTTTTAACAATACATTATTAAGGTGGCATTCTTGTCAGTCAGTACCCCTGAGCCCTGGCCAATAATTGTTTATGGACCTAATGGAGTGCTAAATTCAGGATCAAATCCTGAGATGTGGTGACCACCTAGGTACTGAGAAGCTTTGGGGCCTGGTCTGATTAGCAAATCATCCTGCTTTATGACACTTTCTCTGCAATTTGTAACATTGATAGAATCACATCATAATCAAGTTTCTAATTGCTACTGGAGTCTCAATTTATTGTTAAATTCCATGCCTCGAACTAATTTGTGCAAGCAGAATTAAATATTAGCAGGGAAATTTCCTCCAGTAAGACTCCAAGAGACATGATTTTTGGTAATGAGCATTTTACATATACACAGTAATTGTACTGAAATCACTTTCATAAAAGCTGAATAAGGAGTTAAAGGAAATACCTAAGGCCAACATTTGTGGATTAGAAAAGGAAGAGGAACAAAAGTTCACAGCAGGGTTTTTAAGGGAATGTTTATAAACCCTTAAGAATGTCAAGTGATTAAAAGGGCAAGAGGCATATTCAAACACATAAGCATTAGAACAATTAGGGCGGCTGTCAATGTGCAATTTAAGAAACTGATCATAGAAATAAAACTGCTAAATTATTATCATAGCCCCAAGTGTCAAAGTACTAGAAAAGTAATCTCAAAGTAAAAGATCATCTAATTATGAAATCCATACTTCTAAAACTGCCAAACTAAAAAATTTTTATAATGAAGTAAAGTAAAAGTGTTTTTTCTGAACTGATAAAAAAATACTTACTGGTCGTGTAAAAAATATTCGCAAAACCTGTCTGAAAGTTCTCAAGTGTCTGAAGAAGTCCAAAAGCTAGAAGAGGGAATAAATAAGAGAGATTATTTATTAATTCAAAGACCCCTATCAGCTAAGCCCAAAGATCAAAGCTGAAACCCCATAATATAAAATCCTGATATTTAACCTAATGCTCAGTGCATATCACAACTAAGCATTTCTTTCTAAATATATTTAAAGTCCATTTACTGAATATTTTACTCAAATTATAGGCTTAAGTCAGAGCCTAACCATGCTGAAGTACATGTGAATACCTTGAGTTATAATGTGATCAAGAAAAATATAAATAATTATGTCCAAGATCAAGAGTAGATTAAAGCTATTTTACCTGGTTCACATGTTCTTAACTTATTTAGATGTTAAAGTTTCATAAGGTGATTATTAAGTTGAAGGGAACAGGTACAGAGGGAGCAGAATAGGATATTCCATGAATTTGAGAATTATGTGTGATGAGTGTTAATGTTGGTGATGGGTATTTTCTGTTCCACTTATGTGGAAGTCTACTCCACCCTCCCACCATGCCAATAAAAACCAAGAACCACTGGAATATATTTCCATTTCTCCAATTTTAAGTAGATAACTTGTCATTACTTCTAACTACTAATATGAATATAAAAAAAAAAAAACTATAAAACAGTTAAGAAAGGGAAAAGTAGTAGAACGTAAAGTCTAATCATTGTATGAGTCATTATGCAATGACAATGAGATTTATAATGATACCTACTTTCAGTATGAGGTAGAGTAAAGCCAGCAATATCCCAAGACTCCATCTAGTTACATTACCAAACTCCCCGTAGCTTATAAGGTAACGAAACCAAACTGGTATGGGAACAAAAGTTCGGTAATACTGACATAATTCTTCTAAGAGCATATACCAGAAACCCTAAAAACGGAAAGAGAAAAAAACCAAAAGAGCTACCCAAGTTACTTGTAGACATAGCACAAATATTTCCTATCGGCCTGAAAACATCATAATCATTAACCTCAGCCTGGTTCTTACATAAATACAATCACTGAGTGGTTTGCAGTCGAAGAATTTCTAGAGAAAAACATAGTGAAAATGTTTTATATGTGTTACAATTAAAACTTATATATATAACAAAATTTTGTATTAAAATTTTTATTATGAGAAGACAATGAATAAATGCATACAACTAGTTATCAATTATGAACTGATGATACCCTGGAGAAGAATAAATCTAATATTTTCTCATATATGATGTAAGGACTGATTTTCAGATTATTCTGAATCAAATGTAATTTTATCGAATAGGTTAATATTTAGTCCCAAGTTCTTAAGCAAATGATTACTAATCTGAGGTAATCATTGAGGTAATCTGAGGTTAATATTTAGTCCCAAGTTCTTAAGCAAATGATTACTAATCTGATAATTAATATCAGGTCATTTGGCAAAGTGAAAAATTACAAAAGGAGTCATTTAAAGCAATACTAAATAGCACTGATGTATTTTGTTAACATTGTTCCAATAAAACAAGTTAGTTTCTTACCTTGGATTTAAAAGGCATGATAAAAGAAGGCACCAATAAAATAAGGCATTTTAAGCCCATGAAAATGAATTTCAGAATGAAGTCTGTAATCCCAACAATCCAAAGTATTTCCCAGAAGCTCAAATGTTCCAAAGTAGGATTTAAAAAAATTAAGCTACCAAGAGAAAAACATCAAAATTTACCAGAGCAACATACAAAGGTGAAGGATCAACAGGGGTTTTAAATTTGCTAGTACATATTTTACTGCAGTTTGGTATGTAAAAAACATGGCACGGGCAAGTTAATGTCAGAGTTCACGTAAATGGAATGGGAGATCATTTTTTCTTACTTTATAGTGACATTTTAAATTTCTGAATTTCAAATCTTTCCTGCACAGAATAAAGAAAAAGAATATGTAGTGTTCTTAGCTTGTCATGGTTGCCACCTTTCTAGCCTGTAAATGAAAAAAAATTAATACTAGACTTTGCTATTTTCTCCTCATCCAACTCCAGTAAGGACTCCATCTCCTCCTCTCCACTGAATTATTCTGTCAAGATCATCAACACCCGCTGTATTACTAAATTCAAAGGTCATTTCTTTTTCCATCTTGCCTCAAAGTTTCTTCTAGACTTCTGATACCACACTCTCACAGTTCTTGTATGTCATATGTCTTTTGCTGTTCCTCCTGGCTTATTTTTAATTTTGGGTATGTCCAATCCTGGTCTTCTTTATCTACACTTTCCCTGGTCAGTCTCATCCAGTCAACCATATGCTAACACCGTAATTCATAGCCCTAGCCTCTACCCTGAGCTCCTGACATGTATCTAATCACTTTCTTAACAGTTTTACCTGGCCTCTCAAACTGATATAACAAAATCACTCATTTTCCCTTCAAAACCAATTCTTTCTCCAGTCTTTTCATCCCAGTAAAATTGCTCAGACCAAACACCCCTAGGTCATCCTTGATTCTTCCTCCCCATTCTACCTAATCCAATTCATCAGTGAGTGCTATCGGCTCCACCTCCAAACTATATCCCAGATTTGTCCACATCTCTCTAACTCCACTGCAACCAGAACATATAGTTATCTGATGAAAGCTGAAAATTCACCACATTCCCATCAGACAGAAATTATCAACTGCCTGCTAGTGGGTCTTCTCCTTACTTCTAGAAACATTAAAAAAAAAAAAGACCAACAACAAACCTAATGGTACTTAATAAACATAGCTTATCTAAACAAAAACTGAAAAAAAAAAATTATCGGCCAAGGCATTGGGGATACAAATCTGAATATGACACTTAGAGCTGTCAGTCTTGCAGGGAGACAGACAGGTAAAAACCAACTATCATGTGCAATAAGTATTATGTGCAGGTAGGATATATACAGAGTGCTAAAACCTGTTGCCATCAAGTCAATTCCAACTCACAGCGACCCTACAGGACAGGGTAGAACTGCCCCATAGAGTTTCCAAGGAGCGCCTGGGGGATTTGAACTGCCAGCCTTTTTGTTAGCAGCCATAGCACTTAACCACTATGCCACCAGGGTTTCCATACAGAGTGCTATGGGATATGTAATTACACAAAAAATGCGATTGTGTACTTGGACTCTAATTACCTGTAATAAAGTGACTGAGAATGAAAGGTGTAATATAAAAGAACAGAAGATCCTGCTAAGAATACCAGTAACCAAGCACACTGAATCTTTGAGCACCTTTCCTGAAAAATAAACAATTTTATAATTTGTTACTTTGAATTATGCTAGAATTTTAAATATCATTAAACTTTTACTTTAATGACTAATTTATCAACTTAGAGCATTTTTCTAGATTAGAATTAATCTTAAAATATAGGATAGCTGCTAAATTATATTTTTAGTGAACAAAACTCTTACATTTAAACAAATTTTAAAGACACAGGTTTCTTCACTTTATGGAAAAGCATCACCTATGTTTTCAGAGAAGCCAAATCTTTTATAAGTTGATGTAACAGACCCACTCAGATGCAAACTTTACCAGTGCAGCTCTCTTTTATATGTCTACCCCCAAGACAGACGTGCACTAAGTTGATCAGGGTTTATAAGTACAATTTTTAATTCAGATAATTCAGTAAGTATTTAAGAAGTATTTAATAAGGCAATTTGTTTGACCTCACTTTTAAAGTAATTTTTTAATTTCTAGTTTAATTTAAAGTTTTACTAGGTTTAAACCCTTAATTAAATATCTGTAGTTTGACAGGTTTAGACTACAGACGTCCAGGCAGAATCCAAGATCCTTTACACAGATGTAGCCCTTTAAAAGTTACCTTAAAGTGAAAATTTTTAAACTAATCTTATTTTTCCCAGTGATTTATATGAACAGAATTAGAATTTATGTCATGGGAAAACTTCTTGGCTTTAATTTTCTTTAAATAAAAGAAACCTAAACAGTTCAACACTTGTTTATTCAGTGATACATTTTACTTAATTATTTCAAATTCTATAGTGCAACAGATAAAATTTTTAATGATGATTATATTACTTAGTAGGTCCCGAGTGGTGCAATCCCGAGTGGTGCAAACCATTTGTGCTCGACTAACCTAGAGGCTGGTGGTTTGGCTCTGTGGAAGATGTGCTTGGAATCTGCTTCTGTAAAGACTACAGCCAAGAAAACCCTATGAAGTTCTACCTCTGTAACACATATGGTCACCACGAGTCTAAACTGACTCAACAGCAGCTGGGCTTTATATTACTTGAGTGCTGTTGGGTCAGTTCTAACTCATAGCGATCCTACAGGAAAGAGGAGAACTGCCCCACGGATTTCCAAGGCTGTGAATGTTTAGGGAAGCTGACTGCCACATCTTTCTCCCCCAGGGTGCTAGTGGGTTTGAACTGTTGACCTTTCAGTTAGCAGCCAAGCACTTAACCACTGTGCTGCCAGGGCTACTTTTTGTATTACTTACCCATTGCCATCAAGTTAATGCCAACTCATAGCAACCCTATAGGACAGAGTAGAACTGTCTCATTGGGCTTCCAAGGAGCGTCTGGTGGATTCGAACTGCCGACCTTTTAGTTAGTAGCTGTAGCTCTTAACCACTACGCCACCAGGGTTTTTTATATTACTTAGTATGGTCAAATAGACTCATAAAACATGAAACACTTGCCAAATCAGATCAAATAGTGTGTTCTAAACTCTGAATCCTTCTCTTCAGTTTTTCTTTCTCTATCAGGAACCAAACATACAAATAAGGCGAAGCAATTTGACATTAAGGACAGATAATTTATTCCAGATAATTTTTTATATGAAATTTAGTAAATCGTGGATGCTACAAATTTATCTATTTAAATTTGTCAAATAAACTATTTTATTTTCTGTTTCTTTCAAGAGGGAATATGTAATTCTACTATGAGAAACATTTAATAATTTTTTGGTTGCTTGTTATACTTACTCTTAGAAAAACCTGATTTACAATGCTTTTGTTTGCATACATAAAAGTTGTTAGCAGCCCAATTCCAAGAGAAATTCCTGTTAGAAAATAAGTTTCAGTTAATTCAGAGGGAAAAAAAAAATCAAAGAGGACTATATAATCTGATAATAACATGATTTAGAAGGAAACATATACAATTTTAAAATCTAACAGAAAATAAGTAAAATGCGTAGGTTGGATTACCAAAAAAGAAATAAAATTAACTGAATTTAAGAATTAAGTCAATGTTTTACTATGCCCTACCTGTTATATGCTGCATAACAAGTTTGACACCGAGAATCAAAATATACGGAAGACTTTTTTGTAACCACTTGAAGAGATAGCGGAATTCTGAGAAGGAGTTGCTACCGTGTTCTCCAGACTCCGTGGCAGTATCATCTGGCTGCCTTGCTTCATTGTGTGAGTGACTCCGTAAGCGACTATGTACACATCCGTGGGTACAGCTGTGGACACCTGACCTTACATTTCTGGAGCTTGGATTTTCAGCACATTCTTTAGGTATGGAGTTTATTTGGATATGAACATCTCCAGAGTGAAGACAAGATCCTTCTCCTGTCAGTCTTGTTGTACGGACACACTGGGAGGCTGAGACATCCTCACTGCCTGCAGTTCCTGGAGGACTATGCAGTTGGCTACAGTTGGCTTGCATGGTTCTTGAATACTTTTTCTCTGATCCAAATTTCTTTCTTTTAGGGCTCTGTCTCCTAAAAATCAAAGAGCAGAAAATATTCTAAGTGAATAGTTCAATACAGACAATATAATGCTCACTAGATATGCTTTATTGACTAAAGGAACAGCTGTTAATCACAGTAGATGAATTATTTTCAAATTATCACTTGTTTACTAGATTCCTCCCTCCTCCCTTAATATCAAGGCTCTGCTGTCCTACACAAACTTTTAGGGAACATCTGCTTAAAAAAAAAAAATTGAGCTTCAGGTGCCTCGTTTTCTAATTACTGATGGAAACAGGGAAATGGTCATAAAACATAAGTGCCCAGCAAATGTTAATGATGTACTAGTACGCATACTTAAATAGTTCACAACATTTACTCTGTTCAATTAGAGCAGTTGCATCTCTGATTTCATAAGGAAGAATGAGTTTTTTTTTAGTGCTTGGAAAAGCTAGGAAGAAAAAAACATCACCTTAATGCCTTAAATTACATATCATCATGGGTAACTAACAATAGGCAAACATTTCACTTAGTTGACCTATAATTTTAGTTTTATGCTGAAACAGCTTTCCTAAGAGTATAACCTTCCGTCCCCCCACCAAAAAAAAGAATGTTACTTAAATACCTTTAAAATAGGAATACTTGGAAGCTAGCATGTAATTGCTAGATGACTCTTTCTGAATAAGGAAGTTACACAGTCAGCCTATTAAAAATGTCAACACCGCGGGGTGGCAGTGTCAAAGGGGACGCTGCCAGGGAAGGATCCCTAATGCCAGGGTCCCAGCAGACAAACCGTAGAGGCCATCCCAGACAGCCTACTTCCCCGTTTCTCTAGGAGGAAACTGGGGTTAACGTCAGAGCAGGTTCTGCGTCATTCTTTTATTCCTACATATGAATATTTTTGCGGTTACCACATGGCGGTTTGGTTTTTAGTTCCTTTCAGAAGGTATAATTTATTTCCTCAGATGAAGACCGACGTTGCATGGGGCCGTTTCCCTCTTTTTGATACTCTCCATGCACAGACAAGAAAGGGAAGAAAAAGGGAGAAAGAAAACTAAATGCAAACAACTCTTCTGGAATTCCCAAGGACAGGGTTCCCCCAGTTCTCCCCAGAATCCCTTCGCCGCGGCCCCCCGCCTCCTCCTCCCGCTTCTCACAGACCTGACCTCTCATGACGAAAAGTGGACGGAGACCTTGGCAGTGACGGCACGAACAAGGCGTGACGCCGCCTCAGCCCCCTCAGTCAGGGCCATTACTCTCAAACCCCACCACAGGCCAATCCGGCCGGAGACGACGGCAGCGGCGGCGGCGGCGCGCGCGCGCGCGCTTCCCGGACGTCCTCACGCCCGCACGCCCCGCCCACGCGCGCCGCGTACCCGCCCACGCGCGTCGCGTCGCGGAACAAGGTGCTCCTGAAGTGCCGGACCGGCGGGAGGCTGGAAGCTGCGGTTGCCTCAGAGCGTTGGCTCCGGAGAGTGGGTTGCGCCTGAGAACAGCCTGTACGTGTGTGCACCGGATGTATGTATGTAATCCGCCACACACCTCAGGGATCTGGACGTTTTGGTTGCGGAAACCTGCCCTGGGAGGAAGGGCATGAAGCTACGACCGCTGTCCCAGCTGCGGTGAGGGTCACGGCGCCCCGGGCCCGTCCCACTTAGTCCCCGGGCACCACCCTCTCGAGGCTGCCCCTGCCCTTGGTCCCGCGTCGCTCTCGCCGCCGCGCCCGGGAGCTGGAGGAGCCGCGTTGACGAGGGTTTCGGCGCGTCTCTGAAGGGGGGTCGAGCAGAACGAGAGCGCTAGGGTTTCTGGGCTCAGTTTTGCGAATTTATTAACGCCTGACCCAGTTGTGGCTGACAGTGAAGTTTTGACCGAACTGTGTTTTCGTTACACTTTTGAGGTTGCGCTTTGTGATCTAGGTCCTGCCAAAAGCTGAAGAGATCAGAAGTAAAGAGAACCAGGAGTGGAGATCAGGTAGCATTTCGGGTGCGGCTAGAGGTAGAAGTTAAATTTAAAAAGCTGTCATGTGTGGGGTACAAGGGAACTCTGGGTACTATATTCGCAATAATTCTGTCAATCGAAAACCGTTCCAAAAAAAAAAAAGTTTATTAAGGGGAAAAAAAAAAGCAAAAACAAAACTCTGCCTTTTTTCGAGCCCCGGACTAAATACAGTTTAAGTGATACTAAGATATTCCTTGTGTCTCCTCCCACAACCACCCCATAGCCTTTCCTTTCTGAACCGCAAGCTTCTTATCTTTTGTTTCCACCTCTTATTTGCAGAGATTGGCGTCAAGTAAATAACCCTCAGTCTAGTTTCCAGAGCGCTTGGAATTCAGGATTCCATGCTAATTAACATGCTGAACTAACATGGGTGAGCTTCATTTCTTTCCTCCCTAGAAGATTAATCAGTATAGCATACACACATGAGTTGAATTGTAGTGGAAAAAGTGATACTTTGTCTTTAATTGGTAACTACCTGATTTTAAACTAATCACTTGCCCAAATTAGTTTGCAATTTTTGAGACTCCTTAACCATGAAATTGTTCGCAGTTTGTTTTCTCCCGTATCAGAGTACAACTGAATCCACTGTTGAACCTCAATTATCCCCTTCAAGGCTGTACTTAAATCAGATTAGTTCTATTAGCAGATCATTCCCTTGGGTAGAAATGCAAATTCCTCCCTCCCCCGACAAACCAGTATTAGATCTGCTTCTCACTGTCAATTAAGATGCTGGGTTTTTTTTTTTTTTTTTCCTTGTGTACATAAGTCTTTATGAGCTTGATTAATGTAAATCTTCCTGACAAATTAGGCTTCTAGGTCAGTGAAGCTGAGGACCAGACCCTGACTTCAGTGAATTTTCTAAGGAAACTTATTTGCATATTCTACAATTCCTATTATAACATAGACATTTTTAAACTTTAAAATGTAAGACAGTTTAGGAGACAAACAAAAAAAAACCACCCACCCTCACACAATTTGGGTACAGACATAATGAAGCATCAGTATGTTTATCCAAAAAAAAAAAAAAAAATCAAAACCACTGCCGTTGAGTGAATTCTGGATCATAGTGACCCTATAGGACAGAGTACAACTGCCCCATAGGGTTTCCAAGGAGTGCCTGGTGGCTTCAAACTGCTGACATTCTGGTTATCAGTGGTAGTGCTTATCCACTCTGCCCCCTCAGTATGTTTAGTGCTCTGATAATTTTAGTCTGTAACTTTTTATGCAATTTAGTACATTTATGCATTTTAATGTAATTTTTAAATTCTCACTTTAATATATTCATAATGTATTGAAGGCATATTAGTGCATATTGAGAGTTTATTAGTGCACTTGGAGCTGCATATCAGCCAAGTAACTTGACTAAAAAGTAACATTTGAAGAAGAGTTCAGAGATGAGGAGAAGATTTGACTCAGTGAAAGACTGTTTTCTGATAAATCTTTTTTCCACTGGCACTTGGAATTTTGGGAATGGACATTTTAATTTGAATTGATTAATTCAAAGAGCATTTGTTGAGTACTTAATAAATGACAAGAACTATACTGGTTGTTGGAGAGAGACATAAAAATAACATAGTCCCCATCACACAGTGAGGTAAGTGGGTTAGGCCTACAAATGAATAATTATAGTATATTATAATAAATACTATTATTGATGGTTACATGAAATGTAATAGAAGCACAGAGATGAGAGCATTTAATTTCATCAGGCTAGAAAGACTTCATTAAATTTGCAGCATTTGAGATAAATCCTGAAGAGAAAATTGAAATTTTCCAGGCACAAGCAAGGATAGGGCATTCCATAGGGAAACAACATTATGTGGAAAGTTGTAGATATTGAAACATCATGGCCCTTTGAAGACTTAATTCTTTGTTTTGAAAGAGTAGGTATGTATGAGGGAATAGTGAGAGGTAAGAAGATGTTATGGACTGTATTGTGTCCCCTTGAAATATGTATTGAAGTTCTGGGTTGGGTTCAGGTAACTAAGGCAACAAGTAAGCAAGGGCTAGATAATGGAAGATTTTGTAGACCTCATCTAGGGGTTTATTCTGTGACCTTTTGGAAGCTATTGAGTTTTAAGCCCGAGTTATATGACCAGATTTGTGTTTTTCAGAAAACTCGTGCTAAATTAAAAAAAAAAAAAAAATTTTTTTATTTTTATTTTTATTACAACAATTCAAACTCAGGAGACTATTGCAAGTAATTCAGGTATGAGATGAGAAGGTCTTGAATTTAAGTCAGTGGGATCCAAGAGGAAGAATGAGATCGGAGAGGTTTTAAGGAGATAGATCAAGCAAGCTTAAGTACGGTAGATTGTTGAGTTATGCCCCCTCCTGCCCAATTTTTCATAACTCTGTTTCCATACCCTTAGTATCCTTCCAGACTAACTCATGTGACTTACTTTGGCCATTGAGATAATAGTTATAATGTTAGTAGAAGCTTGACAAATGCTTGCACACCTTGGGACTTGCCCTCATTGCTGGCAGGCCTTCAGCCACCATGTGGCCAAATCAGGATTAGCCTTCTAGAAGATGAGGGACCACTTGGAGGGAGGTCTCAGTTTTCCTAGTCGAGGCCTCAAACATATGTGTGAGGCTATCCTGGAAGATCCAGCCCCAGCGAAGCTGCCTCAGACTAGAATAACTGGCCTGTCAACCCACAGAATCACAGGAAATAATAGTTTTGTTTTAAGCTACTAAATTTGGAGGAATTTCTTTCATAACAAAAGTTAACTAATAGCCAGCTGACCAATTTGATGTGGAGTGGGGACGAGGAAGTGTCTAAGGTGAATCCCCATCTTTTAGCTTGGGTGGATGGATAAATTAATATTGAAAAGCTATAAATATTAGAATAAGTAAATTGGTGGTATTACCAAATAGACTAGGGAATTTTTTTTTTTTTTAAGATCAAATTTGGAGGGAGAACAATAAATTCAGCTTTGGAAATACTGAGTCTTAGGAATTTGTGGGACGTAATAGGTGAATATACCCAGTTGGCCGTTTGACATAAGGATCTGGAGACAGAAATTTTGAAGCAAAATTTTGGAGTAAAAGCTGTAGCTTTGAATGAAATTGTCCATTTCTCATTTATATGTCCTCAGAGCTTTTTTTTTTTTTTTGGTAGATTTCTTGGGATTTTATACTTAGACAATGGTGTTGTCTATGAATAGAGACAGCTGTGTTTTCAATCTGTATGCCTTTTATTTTTCTTTATTATGCTGGTTAGAACTGCCAATGCCATGTTGAATGTGGGCATTCTTGCCTTCTCCCTGATTTTAGGGAGAAAATACTCAGTCTTTCACCATTAAGTATGTTAAAAAGCTGTACAAAAAAAGGTTAGATCATTGATTTGACATCTTTATTTTTTTTTCTAATATAAACATTTAAGTTTATACATTTCCCTCTATGCAGCCAATCTCATAAATTTTGATATGTTGTATTTTCATTTTCATTCAGTTAAAAATATTTTCTAACTTCCCTTAAGACTTCTTTGACTCTTCAGTCATTTAGAAGTGTGTTGTTTAATTTCCAAATAGTTGCAGGTTTTCCAGATATCTTTGTGCTATTGATTTCTAATTTAATTTTGATATGGTTAGAGAACCTACTTTTTATTATTTCAATTGCTTAAAGTTTGTATTATGGCCCAGAATATTGTGTGTCTTAGTGAATGTTCTAGGTGTACTTGAAAATAATGCATATTTTGATGTTGTTGAGTACAGTGTTCTACAAATATCTGTTAGATCAGGTTGGTTGATAATATTGTTCAAGTCTTCCCAATCTTTGCTGATTTTCTGTCTACTCATTCTATCCATTGCTGAGAGAGGTGCTGAAGTCTCCAATTACAATTACAAATTTGTCTACTTATCCTTGCAATTCTATCAGTTTTTGCTTCATGTATTTTAAAGATCTGTTATTAGATCCATACACATTTAGGATTGTTATATCTTCTTGGTGATTTGACCTCTTTTTCATTGTGTAATGTTCTTTTTGTCTACTCCAGTTCTTTTGATTAGCAGTTTCATAGTATGTCTTTTTTTATCCTTTTACTCTTAACCCATCTATGGGTTTTTTGGTCATTTCTCTTGAGAATTGCTTGCGTTTTCCTGACTCTTTTATGTTGAATAGTAATGAATTATATTGTAGAGATTTTGAATATTGTTCTATGAATTTCTGTATCTTGTTAAAATTTCCTGGATAATGTTGATTTTTGTTGTCATTTTAGCAATCAGTCATCCTGGTTGGATTAAGACTGCAAGGTCTGTCTTGTCCTTTTATTTTTTTTTTCCTATCGGTGATGGTTCCAATGTCAGGACAGTTTTCAAAGCCTTTGCTATGCTGCTTGGGTCTGTCCTGTATCAGCACCATTCAGGGGTTGTCATTGTATTGTTTGCCATGGAGTCAGTTCCAACTCATGGTAACCTCATGTGTGCAGAGTAGAGCTGCTCCATATCGTTTTCAAGGCTATTTCCTTTCAGAAGCAGATCACCAGGCCAGTCTTCTATTTTTTTTTTTTTAATTATTATTTATTATTGTGCTTTAGGTGAAAGTTTACAGCTCAGGTTAATTTCTCATTCAAAAAATTTATACACATACTGTTTTGTGACGTTGGTTGCAATCCGCACAATGTGACAGCACTCTCCCCCTTTCCACCCCAGGTTCTCTGTGTCCATTTGTCCAGTTCCTGTCCCTTCCTGCCTTCTCGTCCTGCTGTTAGACAAGAGTTGCCCATTTGGTCTCGTATATTTGACTGAACTAAGAAGGACGTTGTTCACGTGTGCTATTTTTGTTTTATAGGCTTGTCTAATCTTGATTTGAAAAGAGGGCTTTAGGAGTGGTTTCAGTGCTGAGTTAGCAGGATGTCCAGGGCTATAGTTTTGCGGGTTCCTCCAGTCTCTCTATCAGACCAGTTAGTCTGGTCTTTTTTCGTGAATTGGAATTCTGCTGTACATTTTTCTCCCATTCTGTCCAGGACTCTCTGATATGATCCTTGTCAGAGTGGTTGGTAGTAGTAGCCGGCATCATCTAGTTCTTCTGGGCCCAGGCTGGTAGAGTCTCTAGTTCATGTGGATCTTTAGTCCTTTCACCCACTGCCATGGAGCAGATTCCGACTCATAGTGACCCTGTAATACAGAGTAGAACTGCCTCATAGGGTAGTCCTTTGGGCTAATATTTTCCTTGTGTCTTTGGTTTTCTTCTTTCTCCTTGGCTCCGGACAGGATGGGACCAATAGATGTATCATAGATGGCTGCTCACAAGCTTTTAAGACCCTAGACGCTACTTACTAAGTTGGATGTAGAAAGTTTTCTTTATGAATTATGTTATGCCAGTTGATCTAGATGTCTCCTGAGACTATGGTCGCCAGCCCCCAGCCCTACCTACTTGGTCCCTCACAGTGTTTGGATGAGTCTAGGAAACTTATATGCTTTTGCTTTGGTCCAGTTTTGCTAACTTCCACTATCTTGTATGTTGTCTTTCCCTTCACCAAAGTTGAGACCTATCTACTATCTAGTCAGTGAATTTCTCCCTTTCCAGCCTTGTAAACATCAAAGAATGTTTTTTCTGTGTGTAAACCTTTTCATGAGTTCTTATAATAGTGGTCTCATACAATATTTGACCTTTTGTGACTGACTTATTTCACTCAGCATAATGCCCTCTAGATTCATCCATGTTGTGAGATGTTTCACAAATTCATCATTGTTCTTTACCGTTGCATAGTATTCCATTGTGTGTATGTACAGTAATTTGTTTATCCGTTCATCTGTTGATGGGCATTTAGGTTGTTTCCATCAGGCCAGTCTTCTGAGGCACCTTTGGGTGGGTTTGAACTGCCAACTTTTCAAGCTCTTAACCATTTGTACCACCCAGAGACTCCTATTCAGGGGTCAGTCTGGGACTTGTGCTGTGGTTTATATTGTTATTCAGTTTTCAAGGCCTTTGCTGTGCTACTTGGGGGTGTTCTGTACGTATGCACATCAAGGATGAGCCCTGCACGTATGCTGGTTTATGCACAGAATTAGGAGAATCCTTTTTTCAGGTCTCTCCTCTCTGGAATTCTCCCCAACTCTTTGCCTCTGTCCTCTGGCCAGAATGGTGGGATTTCTCTAGTTTTCATAGCACATGGCCCTGCCACAACTACAGCAGTGTTACTGGGGCCTGTCCTCATGTAAAAATCACAAGAGAAAATAGGAAACAGAAAAAAGGAAATTCACTCCTGTATGAGCCCCTTCTTCCAAGTCTAACACTTCTCCCAATCCTGCTTTTGTTTACTTTTCAGACTCCTCAGGTAATTGCTTTTTGCATTTCATTGAGAGTACTTAGTTATAATCAGCAGGAGAGATAGGCTTTAGTGGGCTTGCTCCATCTTGGCTGGCACTTTGTTGTTGTGAGCTGTTGAGTTAATTCCGACTCATAGTAACCTTTTAGGACCCAGCAGAGCTGTCCCGTAGGGCTTCCTAGGCTGAAATCTTTAAGGGAGCAGATGGCTGGCATAGAACCTCTAAATACTTATTACTTAAATTAGTCATTTAATGTCTGTCTCTTTCACTACACTCAGTGTCAGCAGTGACTATTTTGGTTTTGTTTATTACTCTGTCCCCATGCCTGCACAGTTCTTGGCGTATACTAAGTTGTTGTTGTTAGGTGCCGTCGAGTCAGTTCTGACTCATAGCGACCCTATGCACAACAGAACGAAACACTGCCCGGTCCTGAGCCATCCTCACACTCGTTGTTATGCTTGACCTCATTGTTGCAGCCACTGTGTCAATCCGCCTCATTGAGTGTCTTCCTCTTTTCCGCCGACCCTGTACTCTGCCAAGCATGATGTCCTTCTCCAGGGACTGATGCCTCCTGACAACATGTCCAAAGTATGTAAGACGCAATCTCACCATGCTTGCCTCTAAGGAGCATCCTGGCTGTACTGCTTATAAGACAGATTTGTTCGTTCTTTTGGCAGTCCATGGTATATTCAATGTTCTTTGCCAACCCCACAATTCAAAGGCGTCAATTCTCCTTCGGTCTTCCGGTCTTCCTTATTCATTGTCCAGCTTTTACATGCGTATTATGCAATTGAAAATACCATGGCTTGGGTCAGGCACACCTTAGTCTTCAAGGTGACATCTTTGCTCTTCAACCCTTTAAAGAGGTCCTTTGCAGCAGATTTACCCAATGCAATGTGTCTTTAAATTCATTCAGGTGGGATATACTCAAGGTCATATTTTGGCTCTCGTGGACTTGCTCTGATTTTCTTCAGCTTCATCTTGAACTTGCATATGAGCAATTGATGGTCTGTTCCACATTCGGGCCCTGGCCTTGTTCTGACTTATGATATTGAGCCCCGACGTGTCTGTCAGTTTGTCGTACTGTGGGGGCTTGCATGTTGCTGTGATGCTGGAAGCTATGCCACCGGTATTCAGATACCAGCAGGGTCACCCATGGAGGACAGGTTTCAGCTGAGATTCCAGACTAAGACAGACTAGAAAGAAGAACCCGGCAGTCTACTTCTGAAAAGCATTAGCCAGTGAAAACCTTATGAATAGCAGCGAAACACATATACTAAGTAGACAGTAAATATGAACGGACACTTTTTTAACCTGATTTTGTTTGACATATTTGCAGCGTTCTACTCTGTGGATTATTTTTACCTCTTGAAATCTTTCTTCCCTAAGCTTCCATATCACTACATTCTACTGGTTTCTCCACTTCTCTAGTCTTCCTTTTTAGCCAAGTTGCTCTTTCTTTGTGAGCCTTTCAGCTTCAGAAATTGATGTGAAAAAGGGGATACCCACACAGGTATCTTACAGATCAATAGAGTAATAAGTGCTCAGTCACTGTCTTAGGCTGGGTTCTCTAGAGAAAAAAAACCAGTGATGCATATAAATATATATAGAGAGATTTATATTAAGGAAACGGCGCATGCAATTGTAGGGGTTGGAACATCTCAAGTCTTTGGATCAGAATAGAGTCCTTTCCCAATTCACCAAGTCGCA
This sequence comes from Loxodonta africana, assembly GCF_030014295.1. Classification (NCBI taxonomy): domain Eukaryota; kingdom Metazoa; phylum Chordata; class Mammalia; order Proboscidea; family Elephantidae; genus Loxodonta; species Loxodonta africana. Next base: position 49,024,548 of record NC_087359.1, read on the forward strand.
GAAGTTGGTGAACCCAAGATGAGCAGATTGGAGGGCAGGGATCTCGCTTATAGGTTGTGATGGTTGAGGAATCCCCAAGGTCAGCAGGCAAGGCCGCAAGGTTTCTCCTGAGTTGCTTAGCTGCAGGGGCTGGTGAACCCAAGGTAGGCAGGTCAGGGAGCAGTACTCTTGCTTGCAGGCCGTGAAGATCGGCAAATCCCAAGATGGACAGGTAAGCTCAAGTCCCAAGAACCAGAGGTCAGACAAGAGACAGCTGCTGGATCCAGAAAAAGCCAACAACCTTTACAAGGTGAGCAGGAAAAGAAGTAGGTGGTGAAAGGCAGAGTGATGAAGGCTGAGGGGGCGGTGAACTGCCACAGTCCCCAACCCTGCCAGTACCACTCAGCAGATTCCATCATGGGGTGATCACATATCACATTTCAACAGGAAAGTGATCACAACATTATACAACTGCCAAAATACTGAGAATCATGGCCCAGCCAAGTTGACACACAATCTTAACCATCAGAGTCACCATTTCGTCATCCTAGAATAGAGTAGCTATCTGTTAACTATATGGTGTCACTCCTTTGCTGTCCTCCTTTTACCTATTATCTAATCCAAAGTCTTCTAGGTGCTCTACAACTCCTTTTTCCCACTTATCTAGCTTATCGTGACTTTCTCACAGGAATTCTTGATAAAATATAATTTTTTAAAAGTTAAAAACATGATTCTTATCCAAATATAAAAGGGAAATAGAGTCATATATTCAATTCATTAATTAATGAGAGAACCTGTAAGATAAGACTAGCTCAAATAAAAATTTGAGGAACAGAGAATTTATATAGTCAGGCAAAGAATGCTGAAATGAATTTGCTAATAGATGCAAATTCTTACAAGGGAAGAGACTTAATAGTTGGGGTTATGCGTTTTACGCATAGAAAACAGTTACATCTCTACCCAGAGAATTCTTTTGCATTGCTGAACAGAGGAATGATTTGCAATTCCTCTCTGACAAGAATTATTTTGCATTGTTATCAGTTTTTACAAGTTAACCACTCCCCCTGTAAAATTATAAAACAGCCTAGTCAATAGAGAGTCAAATTAAGATATTTCTACATAATCAGATAATCCTCAGAGGGTCTGTTAAACGACATCATGCGTTCCACTGAAAGAACTCCCCGTAATATCTTCTGCCTATTTCAAGGTTTGGGTAACTTTTCCTAATACTCCTTTGTGCTGCCCGATCTTGTGCCATCCCTGTGGTTGGTTGCAGATGGATGGTTGCGATCCATAGTGTTTTTACTGGCTAGTTTTGGGAAGGAGATCACCAGGCATTTCTTCCTAGTCTTAGTCTGGAGGCTTCTTTGAAACCTGTTAAGCAGCATAGCAACACAGAAACCTCCACTGACAGTTGGGTGGTGGCTGTGCATGAGGTGCCTTGGCCGGAATTGAACCTGGGTCTCCCATATGGAAGGCGAAGAGCCTACCACTGAACCACCAATGCTGCCATAGCTTATGTATCTTACTCTGTTACTCGCCCCAGCTTGCTTCCTTTGAACACAAGCTTTTGCTTCCTTCTCCTTTCACCCTTATGTGACATGGCCTATGCCTCATTTATTCATCTTCTAACTATTTGAGGATTAATTTGGAGTGTTTCTTTTTTATTTTGAAAATAATAGAATTGTTTTGATTAAAAATTGGTCTTTATTGGTTTGGCATATGCGTATTATATCTCCGGTTATACCCTGTACTCCACGAGGGTAGAAACCCTAATTGACCTTTTTCATTTATAGGTATAGTATTCACTAGATTAGGGATGGTAAATACAGGGTACTTGTGCCACCACTCTACCTTTCATGCTCATGGCAGATATTGATAATTGATATCACATTCATTCTTCTTCAGCCTGGACTCAGCCTCAGATTCCTTCTTTCTCTATTTTTTTAATGTAATCGTCATGGATTGAATTGTGTCCGTCCCCGCCCCCACCCCTGCAAAATATGTGTCAGTTTGGCTAGTATTATGTGGTTGTCCTCCATTTTGTAATTTCATGTAATTTTCGTATGTGTTGTAAATCCTAATTTCTGCCTGTTGTTAATGAGGCAAGATTAGGTTATGTTAAAGAGGATTAGGGTGGGATGTAAAAACCTTACTCAAGTCACAGCCCTGATCCCTAGAGTTTCCCTGGGGTGTGGCCTGCATTACCTTTTATCTTACAAGAGATAAAAGGAGAGAGAAGGGAGCAGAGAGATGGGGATCTCATACCACCAAAGAAGTGCCAGGAACTGAGCCTGTCATTTGGACCCAGGGTTCCTGAGCTGAGAAGCTCCTAGACCTGGGGAAGATTGAAGGACCTTCCCCCAGAATGGACTGAGAAAGCCTTCCCCTGGAGCTGGCACCCTGAATTTGGACTTCTTGCCTCCTAAACTGTGAGAGAATAAACTTCTGTTTGTTAAAACTATCCACTTGTGGTATTTTTATTATGGCAGCACTAGGTAAATAAGCTTTTTTTTTTTTTTTTAATTGTGCTTTAGGTGAAAGTTTACAGGGCAAATTAGTTTCTTATTAAACAATACACAAATTGTTTTGTGACATTCGTTGCCAACCCTGTGATGTGTCAACTCTCCCCTTCTCAACTTGGGGTTCTCCATTTCCTTTCATCCAGTTTTCCTGTCCCTTCCTGCCTTCTTGTCTTTGCTTTTGGGCTGGTATGTCCATTCACTTTCATATACATGGATGAACTACATGTATTGGTATTTGTTTTATAGGCCTGCCTAATCTTTGGCTGAAGGGTGAACTTCAGGAATGACTTCAGTACTAAGTTAAAAGGGTGTCCGGGAGCCATATTCATGGGCTTTCTCCAGTATCTGTCAGACCAGTAAGTCTGGCCTTTTTTGTGAGTTAGAATTTTGTTCTACATTTTTCTCCAGCTCTGTCCAGGACCCTCTGCTACGCTCCCTGTCAGAACAGTTGGTGGTGGTAGCCAGGCACCATCTAGTTGTTCTGGACTCAGTCTGGTGGAGGCTGTGGTGGTTGTGGTTCATTAGTCTCAGATTCCTTTTTAACGCAGAATTCCAGGCATCTATTTTTTATTATTAGTCATTTGGAGTTGACACAAGATGGGCATGTTTTAAATGAATGTTCTTAGGAACTATGTCATAGAGTAATCTGGTTTTAGAGTTGGTGTCTTAAGTATAAGGAGCCTTGGTGGTGCAGTGGTTAAGCATCTGGCCGCTAACCAAAAGGTCGGCAGTTCAAACTCACCAGCCGCTGTATGGGAGAAAAATGAGGCAGTCTGCTTCTGTAAAGATTTACAGCCTTGGAAACCCTGTGGGGCAGTTCCACTCTGTCCTGTAGGGTCACTATGAGTTGGAATTGACTCAGTGGCAATCAGTTTCATTTGGGCTTTTTGGTCCTAAGTGTGATCAATCAAATTATTTTAAGGGGTTCAGAAATGTATATATGAGTATAGGGAGACAATTTTTATCCCCCACCAAAATAAAAATGTCTTTTAGGGAATGTTCTAAGGTGATTAGTTGTATGGAGTTGATTATCTTTATAATCTTACAAAGTATTATTTTAACCTGAAAATCCATGCAAATTATCAGGGTAGATCCTTTTTTATAGAAAATTTTATTTCTATCATGTGGTTCAGTGGTTAACCTTGTGGAAAATAAAGATATGGACTTATTAACCTGTTTTCCATATATATTTTTTAAATGTAATTAAATTTTATCCTAAAGTTATGTACTTTAGTTTGAAAACTTGTTTGGAACCTTAAAATCAGTCATTAAATATGGGGGTTTTGTCGTAGATCAAAGATGGTTCAGAAACAAAAGTTGATTACCTCCTTACTTGTAGAAGAGCTTTGCAATAATCTTAAGATGTATCATAGGGCCAGATCTCCAAAGGAAGCACTTGGAGGGGCGTACAGACCAGGGAGTAGGAAGGATCTGTCAGCTTGTCTAGTGCGATCCTCAGAGCTCTTGATACTGACTTAGAGTAATGACTAAAAGCATGGACTGTGGTGCCAAACTCCCTCAGTTCAGCTTGGGTGAGTTACTTAACCTTGCTCTGCCGTGGTTTCCTCATGTTATTGGGGTTATGAGTTTTTGTTTATTTGCATAATTGTGAGGAATACAGTCACACGCACATTCATGTTTATATATGTATATGTATGTATATATGAATGTACATACACACAGGTATAGCATTTAGAACAATCTAAGGATATGGTAAGCACTATATGTGTTAGTTATTATTTATCTTTGTAAATCAGGCATAATACCATCCCTAAAATTTGGTTCTAGATCTTTTCTTATAAAAGAGTATTAAGATTTATTTAAAATGTTTACATCATAATTTCAAAAATCTTTGTTGCCTTTTTGTAAATACGTTTCTCAAAAGAGCTGTTTGCTCAAGATAAGAAACTCCCACTTTGCTCAGATCCAGGAAGAATAGACCAATGTGAAAAATCTTTAAAAAATATCAACTACCAAGGCCACAGTATTCTTTATAAAATGGCTGTAAGAGGCAGCGGTGCTAAGAAACATGAATTTATGAACAGAGCCGCTTGCTTCTTCTTCAATTTGATTTAAATTTAATATCGTCCCACAATGGAAAATGATTTACAATAAAGAGATGAACTGGAAGGAATAGGAAAATGGAAACAAGATGTCATTTCTTTTTACTATTTTGCAGATTTACCATATGTTTTAAAATGGTGTTTGACCATCTATAGCAAATAAAACAAAAATGTTTTTTTAAAATAATGTAGCACTTTAAACTATTTTTATTACCAAATGCTCCCTCCCCTGTGAACACATTCATTCTTACTGAGCAAAGGTTCATTTAAGCTCACTTACATCGATGATGATATTTAGCTCATTTCCTTTTTTAAAAAGTAATTGGCAAGTTTATTTCCCAGTTTAGCTGTTATAATAAAATATAAATGGCATATCTGTTTTGGCCTCTCGTACAGCATTATTGAAAGCTATGAAACTCAAAATATAGGGCAGCATAAAATTAGAAACTGCTGGTATTTCTTTAGCAGTAGTTACTGCACTCACAGTTTTGGTTTTGTTTTTTCTCCCTCTTGCTACCGCACAAATCTAAGAGTCACCCCTGTGTATTGGGTAACAAATCCCATGTGTGTTTCTTCTTATAAAAGCTTTATTGAGGTACAATTCACATAGCATCAAATTCACTCTTAAAGTGTACAATTCAGTGCTTTTTAGTATATTCATAGAGTTGTGCAGCTATCATCACTATCTAATTTAAGAGCATTTTCATAATTTCAAAAAGAAACCCTGTACCCTTCAGCAATCATCCCCCATTCCCTGCTCCCTCCACCAACCACTAAACTACTTTTCATTTCTATAGATTTGCCTATTCTGAACTTTTCATATAAATGCAATCGTATAATATATGGTCTTTTGTGACTGTCTTCTTTCACTCAGCATAATATTTTCAAGGTTCATCCATGTTGTAGCAGAAAAAAAAAAAAGTAGCATATCAATACTTAATTCCTTTTTTAAGAAAAAATATTTGTGTTTTCTATGAAAGTTTACACAGCAAATTAGGTTCCCATTTGACAATTTCTACACGAATTGTTCAGTGACATTAGTTTCATTTTTCACAATGCGTCTACATTCCCTTTAATTATGTTCTGTTTGTTCCATTTCCAGTATGCTTATTTTCCTGCCCCCTTAGCCTCTCATCTTTGCTGTAGAGTGATTGTCGTCTTTTTCGTCTCTTATAGTTGTTTTTTTAATGAAGCCCCATATTCACAGATAATATCCTTTATTTTGTGTGCCAATCTGTTATTTTGCTAAAAGATGACCTCATGGGATAGTTTAATCCAAGGTTTAAAGAGTATCTCAGCAATAATCTCAGAAGTCCTCTAGTCTCAACTGGTCCAGTAAGTCTGGACTTTTTAAGAATTTAAGTTCTGTTCCGCATTTTTCTCACATTTGTCAGGGCACATCTATTGTGGCCCTGATCAGAGCAGTCAGTGGTGGTAGCCGGGCACCATCTAATTCTTCTGGTCTCAGGCTAACATTTCATTCCTTTTTATCGCCAAATAATATCCTAGTGGATGTTTACGCCAGGTTTTGTTTGTCCATTGGCCAGTTGATGGTCATTTGAGCTTTTTCCACTTTGTGGCTTTTCTGATCATGAATGCTGCTCTCAACATTCATGTACAGGTTTTTTGTGTTAACTTATGTTTTCATTTCTCTTGTGTATATGCTTAGGAGTGGAACTGCTCTATGTTTAACCTTTTGAGGAAATGCCAGATTGTTTTCAAAAGCAACTATACCATTTTACTTTCCCACCAGTAGTTCCAGTTCTCCACACCTTCTATAATATTTATTTTTTACGATCAGTCCTCTATATCCGCAGGTTCTGCATCTGCGGATTCGACCAACTGCAGATTGAAAATACTAAGTCCCCCCTTATCTGTGGTTTCACTCTAAGCAGTTTCCGCATCCTGTCAACCACTGTCTGGTTGGGCTGGAGCCATTTCCATGCAATCACTGGGCAGCGGCTTGCCGGGATCAGGCTCCCTCCAGTCCTCAGACCTTGACCTACTAGTCTTCCTTTTTCAGGGCCTTTTTTTTTTTTTTTTTAGGCTAGGCCACTCTCTGCCTGCCAGGGCGGGGCCTTGACGTAAGAGCAGGCGTGAGGGCGGGGCCCACTCCTCTTCCAAAGTCATTTTGTACAAAATACTTGAGCATCCATAAATTTTGGTATCCTGGAGGTCCTGAAACCAGTACAGCTGTATCTGTCTTTTTTATTATAGTCACTTAGAGGGTATTAAGTGTTGTCTCATTGTGGTTTTGATTTGTATGATAACTATGTCTTTTTGGTCTCTTATAGCTGGCCTTTTAATGAAGCCCCATATTCACAGATGATATCCATGATAACTATGATGTTGATCACCTTTTCATGAGTTTATTATCCATTCGTATACCTTCTTTGGAGAAATGTCTATTCAGAACCTTTGCCCATTTTTTAATTGGTTTATTTGTCTTATTGAGTTATAAGGATTCTTCAAATATTCTGGATACCAGTCCCTTATCAGACATATGATTTGCAAATATTTTCTCTCATTCTCTGTGTCTTTTCAGTTCCTTGATGGTGTCTTTCAGAGCAGTAAATTTTCTTATTTTGATCAAGTCCAGTCTATCCTTGTGCTTTTATTGTCATATCTAAGAAATCATTCTTTAACCCAAGGTCACGAGGATTTGCTCCTATGTTTTCTTCTAAGTTTTACAACCTTAGCTCCTACATTTAGGTCTGTGATTCATTTTTGTGTATGGTAAAAAGTAAGAGTGTAACTTTTTTCTTTTGTACGTGGATATCCAGTTGTCCCAGCACTGTTTGTTGAAAAGACTGTTCTTTCCCCATCGAATTGTCTCAACACTCTCGTAAAAAATCACTTAGCCATAAATGTACGGGTTTATTTCTGGACTCTGAAATTCTATTCCATTGATCTATATGTCTATCCTTATGCCAGTACCACATTATCTTGATTACTGTATCTTTGTAGTAAGTTTTGAAATCAGGAAGGATGAGTTATACAACTTTGTTCTTCTCGTTCAACATCGTTTTGACTTCTCCGGACCCCTTTCATTGCCATATTGTAAATAGTGTTGCAGTGAGCATTGACGTACATATGTCTGTTTGTGTTGCTGCTTTCAATTCCATTGGGTATATTCCTAGCAGCAGAGATGCTAAGTGACATGGTAGTTCTATTTTTAGTTTTTTTGAGGACTGCTCCGTTATATTCCACAATGGGTATACTATTTTGCATTCCCACCGGCAATGGATAAGAGCTCCCTATTTCCCCACCTCCTCACCAATGTTAGTTGTTTTCTGTTTGTTAGTATGGTCCACCTTAGCTAGGACTGAATGGTCTAGGATGGCCTCACTTACATATCTGGGGCCTAAGCCAGGATGGTTGGGAAAACCATGGCCTCTCTCTACGTGATCTGTGGTCCTCCAAGTGGCTGGTCTGGGCCTGTGTTCACATGTGGTGGAAGGGTTCCTAGAAGCAAGAAGGGGCAAGCTCCAATAATGCAGTTACTTTTAAGCTTTTATTTGTGCCACATTTGTATTGTCCTGCTGGTTAAAGGAAGTCACATAGTCGAGCCCAGATTCAGGAGTTTGAGAAATAGACTTCATCTCAGGATGAGAGGAACTGAAAGTCACATCACAAAGAGGCATGCACACAGGGAGGTGTGAACAAATCTACAATAGCCACAATAAACAAAATACTGCTTTACATGTTCTCACTGTATTTAACTTTGTGTATTGATGCTTTCATTTTTATAGGATAGGTTCCTGAAACCTGAGACTGCTGGCTCAAATATTATTTTCCAAATTGGTTTTAACAATCTATGTTGCTATCACCATATATGAAAGTTTTCTTTATTAATCTTTCCCAGTATCAGATATCATAACTCTTTAGAATTTTTGCCAATCAGTGAAAAATAGTATTTCATCCTTGTTTTAATTTGCATTTTTCTGACTAGTGAGGCTAAGCATCTTTTCATTTTTTGATTGTGCTTGGAAGTTTACAAATCAAGTCAGTCTCTCATACAAAACCTTATGTACACCTTGCTATGTACTCCTAATTGCTCTCCCTCTAATGAGACAGCATACTCTTCTCTCCACCCTGTATTTCCATGTCCATTCAGCCAGCTTCTGTCCCCCTTGGCCTTCACATCTCTCCTCCAGACAGGAGCTGCACACATAGTCTCCTGTGTCTACTTGATCCAAGAAGCCCACTCTCACCAGTATCATTTTCTGTCTTATAGTCCAGTCTAAACGCTGTCTGAAGAGTTGGCTTTGGGAATGGTTCCGGTCTTGGGCTAACAGAAGGTCTGGGGACCATGACCTCCGGGGTCCCTCCAGTCTCAGTCAGACCATTAAGTCTGGTCTTTTTATGAGAATTTGAAGTCTGCATCCCACTGCTCTCCTGCTCTTTCAGGGGTTCTCTGTTGTGCTCCCTGTCATGGCAGTCATCGGTTGTGGCCGGGCACCATCTAGTTCTTCTGGTCTCAGGCTGATGTAGTCTCTGATTTATGTGACCCATTCTGACTCCTGGGCTCATACTTACCTTCTGTCTTTGGAGTTCTTCATTCTCCTTTGCTCTGTGTGGGTTGAAACCAATTATTGCATCTTAGATGGCTGCTTGCTGACATTTAAGACCCCAGACGCCACTCTCCAAAATAGAATGCAAAATGTTTTAATAAATTTTATTATGCCAATTGACTTAGAAGTCCCCTGAAACTACAGTCCCAAACCCCCGCCCCTGCTATGTTGGCCTTTAAAGCATTTGGTTTATTCAGGAAACTTCTTTGCTTTTGTTTTAGTCCAGTTGTGCTGTCCTTTCCTGTATTGTGTGTTGTCCTTCCCTTCACCTAGATTAGTTCTTGTCTACTATCTAATTAGTGAATTCCCCTCTCCTTCACTCCCCCGCCTCGTAACCATCAAAGAATATTTTCTTCTCTGTTTAAACTGTTTCTCGAGTTCTGATAATAGTGGTCTCATACAATATTTGTCCTTTTGCAACTGGCTAATTTCACTCAGCATAATGCCTTCCAGATTCCTCCATGTTATGAAATGTTTCACAGATTCATTGTTATTCTCTATCGATGGATAATATTCAATTGTATGAATATACCATAATTTATCTATTCATCTGTTAATGGGCACCTTGGTTGCTTCCATCTTTTTGCTATTGTAAACACTGCTGCAGTGAACATGGGTGTGCATATCTCTGTTTGTGTGACGGCTTTTACTTCTCTAGGATATGTTCCAAGGAGTGGGATTGCTGGATCATATGGTAGTTCTATTTCTAGCTTTTTAAGAAAGTGCCAAATAGATTTCCAAAGAGGTTGTACCATTTTCCATTCCCACCAGCGGTGTATAAGTGTTCCAATCTCTCCACACCTCTCCGGCATTGATTATTTTGTGTTTTTTGGATTAGTGCCAGCCTTGTTGGAGTGAGATGGAATCTCATTGTAGCTTTGATTTCCTTTTTTCTAATGGCTAATGATCGTGAGCATTTCCTCATATATCTGTTAGCTACCTGAATGTCTTTTTTAGTGAAGTGACTGTTCATATTGTTTGCCTGTTTTTTAACTGGGTTATTTGTCTTTTTGTAGTTGAGTTTTTGCAGTAACATGTTGATATTACAGATCAGACTCTGATCAGAAATGTCATAGCTAAAAACTTTTTCCTGACCTGTAGGTAATCTTTTTACTCTTTTGGTGAAGTCTTTGGATGAGCATGGGTGTTTGACTTATAGGAGCCCCTGGTTATCTAATTTCTCTTTTGCTGTTTGTATAGTTCTAGTAATATTTTGTATACTGTTTATGCCTTGTATTAGGGCTCCTAGCATTGTCCCTAATTTTTTCATATTTTTTTGACTACTTGAATTTCCTCTTCTACAACTTGCCTATTTGTATCCTTTGTCCATTTTTTTGTTGGTCTCTTTCCAGTTAATTTCTAGAAGCTTTTTATATGTTAAGAACTTTAACCCATGAGTGTTACATATATTTTCCCAGTCTGTTGTTGCTTTTGATTTTGTTTATGCTTTTGCCGTAGAAAATGCCTGACTTCCGTTTAGTCAAACACTTTCCTTTATGATTATTCTTAATTAAGAAAGTCTCCTCCCTATGTTTTTATTATTTTATATTTAGATATCTAATCCGTTTGAAATTTATTTTTGTACATAATGTGAGATAGAGGCTGTACTGATCAGAATTGCAATCAGCTATATGTACAATATAATCCTTACCACAGTGGTTTAACCAAGTAGAGATTTGGATGGTTTTTTGTTTTTGTTTTATCCATGTGACATGAAGACTAGAAATAAAAGGTCAGGATCGGTATAGTCATTTCACCATGCCATCAAAGACCCAGGTTTTTTCTCTCTTTCTATTCCACAGCCTTAGATTATTATTATTTTTTTCTCATATAAGACAGTTTCTGAACTGTAAGCATCGTATCTGTTATAGGCAGGCAGATGTCAGGGTAAAGGGCAAGAAGCAGGTTCTTTTTTATCAGGAAGACTTTCCTGGAAGCTCCACTCATTATACTTCCAATTATATCTCCTTGAGCAGGGCACAGCCGTTCTTATTTTCAAGGGAATCTAGGGAGGTGAATTAGTCTCAACCGGGCACATTGCTGCCCTGAACAAAACCAGGATTCTGAATGGAAATCGTGTAGGCAGCTAGCAGTGTCTGCCATAGGACATAGCTTTATTCTCTTCTAGATGGATAATCAATTATGCCAGTACCATATCCTAAATAAAACTATCTTGGTCCTTTATTAAGTTTCCATATATAATCGAATGAGCTTCTAGAGTCTCTATTCTTTCTACTGATCTATTTGTCTAATCCTGTGCCAACATCATACAGGTCTGTTTATAGCAGCTTCATTTTAAGTTTAATGTATGATAGGACCTTTCAATGGTCTTCCTTTTCCAAATTTTTTTTGACTATTGTCATTTATCCCTCTGTATGAATGTTAAAATTACTGTCTGGTTTTTTAAAAAAATCAATGTGTCCTGATTGGAGTTGCATTTATGTATTAATATGGAAAGAATTAGCATCTTTGTGCTGTCAGTTCTTCCCACTTGTGATGATTAAAGTTGAGTGTCAACTAGGCTGAGCCATGGTTCTCAATGGTTTGACAGTTATGTAATGATATAGTTTGGCAGTTATGTAATGATATTATTTGGCAGTTATGTAATGATGTAGTTATCATCCATTTTGTGGTCTAACATAATCACTTCCATTATGTGATCTGATGTGATCAGCCAATCAGTTGTAAGGGGAGTTTCCTTGAGGGTGTGGCCTGCATCCAATATATAGACATTTTGGCAAAGCTCGCTGGCTTTTGCTCACTCTGGATCCTGCATCTGGCTCATCATCATCTGACCTCCAGTTTTTGGGACTTGAACCAGCAGCCTGCTGTATTGCCTGCTGATCTTGGGATTTATTGGTCCCTGGAGACTCTGAGCCAGCAGCCTGCTCTCTTGCCTGCCAGTCTTGGATTCATCAGCCCCTGTAACTGTGAGCCAGGAGAAGCCTCCAGCCTGATGCCTGACCCACGGACTTGGGACCTCCCAGACTCTACAACCACGTGAGCCATTTCCTTGAGATAAATCTTTCTGTCTGTCTGAGTGTGTGTGTGTGTATGTGTGTATACACACACACACACATATACATACATATCTATGCGTCACTGGTTTTGCTTCACTAGAGAAACCAGCTTAAGACACTGCTCAAGAATATGATACGTCTCTCTCTCTTTGTAGGTAGTTGTCTTAGTTATCTAGTGCTGCTATGACAGAAATACAAGTGGATGGCTTTAACCAAGAGAAATTTATTCTCTTGTAGTCTAGGAGGCTAGAAGTCCAAATTCAGAGTGCCAGCTCCAAGGGAAGGTTGTCTCTGTCAGCTCTGGGGGAAGGTCCTTGTCATCAGCCTTTCCTTGGATGGGTCTAGGAGTTTCTCAGTGTAGGGACCCTGGGTCCGAACGTCATGCTCCCCTCCTGGTTCTTCATTCTTAGTGGTAGGAGGTCCCTCTGTCTCTCTGCTTCCTTCTCTTTTTTATATCTCAAAAGAGATTGACTCAATATACAACCTAATCTTGTAAATTGTGTCCTGCCTCATTAACATAACTGCCTCTAATCCTGCCTCATTAACATCATAGAGGTAGGGTTTACAACACAAAGGAAAATCACATCAGATGACAAAATGTGGACAATCACATGATACTGGGAGTCATGGTCTAGCCAAGTTGACACACAATTTGGGGGGACACAATTCAATCCATAACAGTAGTATTTTTGTCTTTTAAAAAGGTCGTACATCTTTGATTTTTATGTAGCCAAAATTTATAGAATTTTTGCTTTATAGCTTCTGAATTTTGGAACATATGCTTAAAAAGGCCTTTTCACTCCAAGTTATAAAAGTATTCATCAATGTTACCCTGGTAATTTTATGGTGTCATATTTTATCTTTAAATTTTTTGTACATATGGACTTTATTTTGGCATAAAGTAATGATTCAGCTTTTTTTTCTGAAATGTCTAACTAGTTGTCTCATTACATTTATTGGGTGAGTCATCTTTCTCCCACTGATCTGAAATGGTAGTTTTATCATATATTAAATTCATTATGTGTTTGAATCCAGTTTTGATTTTTGCAATTTGTTCTGTTTCTATGCTAGTACAATAAATATTTTGCCTCTTCAGAATGCTATGTGATTTCACCAAGATATTTAACCATCAGTCCCCAGTGAATTTTGAGATAAGGAAAATGGGTGTGGAGAAGATAAGTTATTTCTCATGTGTTTGGATGTTGTCGAGAAGGTTCTTGTCCTTTCCCTAGGAACAGCAGCTAGTCTTCATTACTTTAGAGTAAGGATGGACATCTTTATTGGAGGACATAGATGAAGTTCTGTGGTATTATTATTGTATTAATTCAGGGATCAAGAATGCCTGGGTCCCTCCTCCCTTTGGGGTTCCAGATTGAGGGAGCTATATAAAAGGAACAAGAATCAAGTAATTCTCACTTTAGAGTTCTGTTATGTTTCATTAATTTCCTATTATTATAAGAGTAGTATGGATTAAAAAAAAAAAAGTTGCTGTTTCTTTAGAATTATATACAGATGAAATTATATAACTATTATAAAATTATATAATTTTCTTCAAGTTAACCCACTAGTGGGGACAGGGTTGATAGTAGTTAAAGCTGGATGATGGTTACATGGGGATTCATTATACTATTCTATCAACTTTTGTTATGTTTGAAAACATCCAAAATAAGGTTTTTTTTTTTAAGAAAGCAGGGGCATAATGGCGTAATGGGCTTTGATGTGTTTTGGAAATAGAGGTGATAGTTGCACAACATTATGAGTGTAATTGATGCCACTGAATTGTAGGATTAAAAATGGTTAAAATAGCAAAATTTGTTACATATATTTTACTAACATAAAAAAATCAAGAGGCATTATCAAACTTTTAAAGGTTGAATAATTGAACAATAGGGTTGTCTCTGGCCATATGAAAAATGGGAATTTAACCTGGGACACGAAAAAAAATAGAACTGTGGGGTGTGGAATTTTTCTTGGGATGCAGTGGACGACTCAAAGGTAGAGGATAGCAGGAAGGGAGATTCTGGATACGTGGGAGACAGGAAGGAGGTAGGAAGGGGGAAACAGGTTCTAACCATTGGTGGGAGGATACCGAGTCAATGCATTGTTTTCTTCGGGCCCCAGGGTCAGAGAACCACTGCGAATCATCTCATATGCTACCTTCATTTGTATATCATGGGTTGCAGGTGTCTGGTTTCAGGGATTTTTGAAAGGTGCAAACTCTGGTTCTGTTCATTACTCTATTCTGGCTAGTCCAGTATATCCAGCCTGACCTCTTGGCTCACCTGGTGTCATCCCCAACCAATCCATGCCCTTACTTGCTAGGAGAACAAGGGTAAGAGGGGAAGAAAAAAGTAGTTTAGATTACTATTCTTAGGTGACATAATCCTCTCTTCCCATTTCCTCTCCTGTCATGAAAAATTTCAAAATTAAAAATAAAAATCAACACAGTCTAATAATAAGAGATTTTTCATATTCAAACCAAACCCTTAAACATGTCTTTGGAATTACCGAGGTTTCTCCTATAAACATTTTAATAACACCCCACACTTTAAAAAATGTGATTACGTATGTCATGTTATTAGATCTTCACAGCAGCTCTCTTGGGTGAGGCAGGTATGACTAGGCTATTTTACAGAAGAAAAAACAAAAACAGTACTTTTTTTTCACCTTTAGTAGCTATGGTCTGGGGGTTAGTAGCTCTGGATTGCCTTAATTTGACATCTCATTTCTAGGATATAGTGGGTGTGCAATAAATAATTGTTGGATGAATATTTATTGGATTATGATTGAATTTATGAGATTTTGATTTCATGTATAGTTTTTTAAAAAATGAGATCCTTTTTGGCTCTTTCCAGTGTAGTCTTTTTTTCTGAGTAGGAAGATGGAAATCTCTTTGCAGTGATTTAGGCAAGTAAATGTTTATTTTGAAAAACTAAGTTAGAATTGACCCCTAGTATTGTTATCCGTCCCTGTAAAGGTACTGTCAAACTATCACATATTAAAATTGACAACTTAAATGATCACATACCTTCTTTTGGGGCCCTGGTGGCACAGTGGTTAAGAGGTATGGTGTGCTTTGACTGCTAACCAAAAGGTGGGCAGTTCATTCAAATCCACAAGCTACTCCTTGGAAACCATGTAGGACACTTCTACTCTGTCCTATAGGGTTGCTGTGAGTCGGAATCGACTCGACGGCAGTGGTATTTTTTTTTTTTAAGGTACTGTCAAACTATCACAAATTAAAATTGCTGACTTAATTGGTTACATATCTTCTTTTAGGCATGATAGTACAGTAATGTCATAGTGAAAAACTTATCTTACAAGTTTTAAAGGGAAAAAAACTCTAAGTCATTAAATTAAAAAAAAAAAAGTCGAAACCAGGAAGTAAGAACTTCATTGCTTTAGAATAAAATTTGGCATATGAAAGGTTTGATAGTTAACTATAGCAGGATCAGCCACACGCTTAAGCATTAATGAGTGATACTTGAGTCAATTGTAAAAGGGAAAATAAAGCCATATTGCATTGCTGCTGAGATCAATAATTTTAAGAACGGCTAAAATATTACAAGAAAGTTACACATGAGGGCGCTGTAATCAGTCAGAAACTGGGAAGACAAGCATTTGTTGCTAGGAATCAGACTTTTAAGAAGTTAAAACCAGTTCTGTAACTTTACAGATGGAAAAGTAAGGCTCAAAGAGATTGTGACTGTATATGCCCTATTCTTTAGAGTAAATAGAGTGTTAGCATTTTTTAAACGTTAAGAAGATTGTACAGCAGTCCGTTGTCAGAAACTTAAGCTGAAGAATTTCGATTCTCACCCCGACAACTCTTTAAAATCTTTACCCATGACATGACAATTTATTTTCAATCTTAAAATAAATGGATTTGAATATAGATGTATGAAAAAACAATTTGAATATTTATTTTTATGATTTTTTTTCTCCATAAAATGTAAATTATGCTTTATATATATTTAAAACTCATTCTCACCTGATTTCTTTGGGTACAATCCTTAGTCTTTTTCTCATCTTTGAAATAATCCTAGTTCTTTGGCTTTTATATGAACATAAAGCCACCAGCTGCCTGCACGTTTTTCAGACAGGAGGCCCATATTGTTGTTGTTAGGTGAGGTCGAGTTGATTTTGACTCACAGCGACCCCATGTACAACAGAATGAAACACTGCCAGGTCTTGTGCCATCCTCATAATCATTGCTGTGTTTGAGCCTATTGTTGCAGCTGCTGTGTCAATCCATCTTGCTGAGGGTCTTCCCCTTTTTCACTGACTCTCTACTTTACCAAACATGATGTCCTTTTCCAGGGACTGGTCTCTCCTGATAAGAAGTCCAAAGTATATGAGATGAAGCCTTGCCATTCTTGCTTCTAAGAAGCATTCTGGTTGTTCTTCTCTCAGGACATATTTGTTGTTCTTTTGGCCGTCCATGGCATATTCAATACTCTTTGCCAATCCCATAATTCAAAGGCATCAATTCTTCTTCACTCTTCCTTATTCCTTGTACAGCTTTCATGTGCATATGAGGTGATCAGAAATACCATGGCTTGGGATCAGGTGCACTTTAACCCTCAAAGTGACATCTTTGCTTTTTAAAACTTGAAAGAGGTCTTTTGCAGCAGATTTGCCCAATGCAAGACATCGTTTGATTTCTTGACTGCTGCTTCCATGGGTATTGATTATGGATCCAAGTAAAATGAAGTCCTTGACCACTTCAATATTTTCTGTTTATCATGATTTTGCTTATTGGTCTAATTGTAAGGATTTTTGTTTTATGTCGAGGAGTAATCCCTACTGAAGGCTGTACTCTTCATCAATGATAAATACCTACAAGTATTTTATTATGAGAAAGCTGTGATGAGCATATAAATGTAGATTTTTAAAAAATCAGTACGTATATGGAAATATTTGTTTTATAGGGTAGCTTTTCTTCAGCTAAAGTACTAACATCATCACAAGGAGATTTGCTTTATTAGACACCCACACAGTCTAGCCAGCTCTGCATTTTTGTTTTTTAAGAGAAGTTTCTTTTCCTTAAGTAATAACTCTTTTAAAAAAACAAAACAAAACTCAGGGCTCTAAATGAAAAAATGTCATTTAAGGGGTATCTAAGTTATCCAGTGCTCGTATAACACAAATACCACAAGTGGCTGGCTTTAACAAACAGAAATTTATTCTTTCACAGCCTAGGAGGTTACAAGTCTGAATTTAGGGTGCCGGCTCCAAGGGAAGACTTTCTCTGTCTCTCGGCTCTGGGGGAAGGTCCTCATCATCAACCTTCCCCTGGGTCTAGGAGTTCCTCAGCTCAGGGACCCTGGGTCCAAAGGGCGTGCCATGCTCCTGGCTGTTCTTCCTTGGTGGTAGGGGTCCCTCCTCTCTCTGCTCACTTCTCTCTTTTCTATCTCAAAAGAGACTAACTGCAAATACAACTTAATCCTGTACATTGTGTTCTGCCTCATTAACATAACTGCCTCTAATCCTGCCTCGTTAACATCATAGAGGTTAGGATTTACAACACATAGGATAATTGCATCAGATCAAAAATGGAGGACAACCACACAATACTGGGAATCATGGCCTAGCCAAATGGACATACCGTTTTGGGAGACACAGTTCAATCCAAAGTAAGAGTGTAGGTGGTAGGAAAGAAAGTATATCATGAACCTCATGTACTGATTTGTCTTGGTTAATTTGACTTATGTGTTTCAGTTTAAGACCTGGGTATATATTTGATTAGCTGAATTTATTTGTATTTTAAAATGAGTCAGAAGTTAAGCCTTTTCTTGTCTTCTTAACAATTCTGTAATAAAATACGTGCACTTTTTAAACCAAGAATGCACGTAATAGATTACATTACAAATACTAAAAGTTGTGTTTTGATTTATAATTTTGTCAATATTTAGTCAAGTATATCAGACAATTAAAAAAATTAATAGTATACACATGACTCTATGCATATGATCTGGCCCTGCATACCTCTTTGTCCTCATCTCTTATTACTCCCCATCGAGTCATTCCATGTTGAACACACTGGCCTTTCTGTACAGCAAACATGCCAACCTTCTGCCTGAAACAGCACCATTACACACTCTGGTTCCTCTGCCTGAAGCATTCTTGAAGCATTCTTACTAATTTATTTGAGCACTTGAAATGAAAGCTCTAAAATACCAGGTTCAGCTGAGCAAATAATCTGAGAGGCTGGACTATATGAAGAAGAATGGGGCGTCAGGATTGAAGGAAGACCCATTAACAACCTGTGTTATGCAGATGACACAACCTTGCTTGCTGAAAGTGAAAAGGACTTGTAGTATGAAGATCACAACTGAAGCAGAAGGAAATTGAAGCAAGTCTACAGGTGCCAAAGTATAACCTTGAGTATATCCACCTGAATTTAGAGATCATCTCAAGATTAGATTTGATGCATTGAACACTAATGACCAAAGACCAAAGGAATTGTGGAAGGACATCATACAAGAAGGAAGCAAAAAATCATTAAAAAGACAGGAAAGAAAGAGAAGATCAAACTGGATGTCAGAAGAGACTCTGAAACTTGCTCTTGAACATAGCTAATGGAAGAAGTGATGAAGTAAAAGAGCTGAACAGAAGATTTCAAAGGGTGGCTCGAGAAGACAAAGTAAAGTATTATAATGAAATGTGCAGAGACCGGGAATTAGAAAACAAATAGGGAAGAACATGCTGGGCATTTCTCAAGCTAAAAGAACTGAAGAAAAAATTCAAGCCTTGAGTTGCAATACTGACAGATTCTACAGAGAAAATATTAAATGACCGAGGAAGCATCAAAAGGAGATGGAAGGAATACACAGAGTCACAATACCAAAAAGGATTGGTCAACGTTCAGCCGTTTCAGGAGGCAGCATATGATCAAGAACTGATAGTATTGACAGAAGAAGTCCAAGCTGCACTGAAGGTATTAGTGAAAAACAAGCCTTCAGGAATTGACAGAATACCAACTGAGATATTTCAACAAACGGATGCAATACTGGAAATGCTTACTTGTATATGCCAAGAAATTTGGAAGACAGCTAACTGGGCAACTGACTAGAAAAGGTCTGTATTTGTGCCCATTCCAAAGAAAGGTGATCCAACAGAATGCATACATTATCAAACAATATCATTAATATGACTCGCAAGTAAAATTTTGCTGAAGATAATTCAGAAATGGTTGCAGCAGTACATCAACAGAGAACTGCCAGAAATTCAAGCCAGATTCATAAGAGGATGTTGAATGAGGGATATCATTGCTGATGTCAGGTAGAACTTTGCTAAAAGCAGAGGATACCAAAAATGTGTTTACTTGTGTTTTGTTGACTATGCAAAGGCATTCGATGTACGGATCATAACAAATTATGGATAACATTGCGAAAAATGGAATTCCAGAACACTTAATTGTGCTCATGAGGAACCTGTACATAGAACAAGAGGAAGTCATTCAAACAAAACAAGGAGATACTGCGTGGTTTAAAATAAGGAAGAGAATGCATCAGGGTTGTATCCTGCCACCATGCTTACTCAATCTGTATGCTGAGCAAATAATCTGAGAAGCTGGACTGTGTGAAGAAAAATACAGCATCAAGATTGGAGAAACACTCATTAACAACTTGGGATATGTAGATGACACAACCTTACTTCTGAAAGTAAAGAGGACTTGAAGCACTTACTGATAAAGATCAAAGACTGTAGCCTTCAGAATGGATAACACCTCAACATGAAGGAAACAAAAATCCTCACAATTAGACTGGTAAGCTACATCATGATAAACTGAGATAAGATTGAAGTTGTCAAGGATTTCATTTCACTTGGATCCACAATCCACACCCATGGAATCAGCAATCAAGATATCAAAGGATGTTATTGCACTGGGCATATCTGCTGCAAAAGGCCCCTTTAAAGTGTTAAAAAGCAAGGATATCACTTTGAGGACTAAGGTGTGCCTGACTCAAGCCACCCCTCATATGCATGTAAAAGCTGGACAATGAATAAGGATGACTGAAGAAGAATTGATACCTTTGAATTATGGTGTTGGCAAAGAATATTGAATATACCATGGACTGCCAGAAGAACAAACAAATCTGTCTTGAAAGAAGTACAGCCAGAATATTCTTTGGAAACGAGGATGGTGAAACTTTGTCTCATGTACTTTGGATATGTTATCAGGAGGGATTAGACCCTGGAGAAGAACATCATACTTAGTAAAGTAGAAGGTCAGCAGAAAAAGAGGAAAACCCTCAAAGAAATGGATTAACACAGTGGCTGCACAATGGGCTCAAACATAGCAATGATTATGAGGATGGCATGGGCCTGGGCAGTGTTTTGTTCTGTTGTCCATAGCATCGCTATGAATCTGAATTGACTGGAGAGCACCTAACAACAATAACAACTAGCCTTCCACGTGGGGAAAGGAGGTACCCAACTCCAACCCCTTCTGGCCTTCCTATTTCACTTAAGGAGTTAAAGAAAAAGAAAAGCTGAAAAGCTCTTGTAAAGGTCATAACCCAGGGGCACAGGCTCACTGAAAGACTGAAACCTAATCATACGATGATAGGAACACTTTCCCTTCCCCCAAAACTTATCACCGTATCAACAACAGCAGGAAGACAACTGAAGGAATCTAAGATCCTTTTACCTGATACATCATGTCTAGCATTCAACAAGTGATTACGAAGCATGCTTGAAGGTAAAAAACACGATCTGAAGAGACAGGGCAAGCATCAGAACCAGACTCATATATGACAGATTTTAGAATTATCATACCAGGAATTTAAAATTTTTTTATGATTAATATGCTAAGGGCTCTAATGGAAGAAGTGAACAACGTACAAAAACAGATGAGTAATGTAATCAAAGAGATGGAAACTCTAAATCGAGTGAAAGAAGTCATTCACAAAAGTACTGATTTATTATCCCATTTAGGTAAAGTATAAAAACAGGCAAAACTAATCTATCAGAAGTCAGGATAGTGGTTAGCTTAGGAGGGGAGTGTGGCTGGTGGTTGGAAGGGAACATAAGGGGGTTTCTGGGGAGCTGATAATGATCTGTTTCTTGATCTGATTGAAGATTCATTGAAATGTACACTTATGATATATGTGCCTTTAAAAAGTATTTTGGCTATAATGTACACATACTTCCTTATGTCAGTCAATTGTGTCAAAGGCAGCTTTTTTCTTGTTCTCAGCTTTTTTCTTGTTGTGGGAATGGGAGAAATGACTTCTAAGCTCTTTGCCTATTGGACTGAAATCTTTCACTCAATTTAGGTTTGTGACAGTTTAGGTATGCTGTTGTATGTAGTTTGCTCCTTGGATACAGATGCATTCAGTTGGTGAAAATTTATTAATCTGTACAATTATATGTGCCTTTTAAAAGTATTTTGGCCATAAGGTACCTATTCTTTCTTATGTGAGTCAATTGTGTCAAAGACAGAGCAATGTCAGGTTAGGAAAGAAGGTAAGCCCTGAAAAGGTGATGATCAAATAATTCTTTTAATTTGTTTACATTATATTGATAGAAATTTTCTTCTACTTTAAAGATAATGCAAAAAAACCCAAACCTGTTGCCATCAAGTCAATTTTGACTCGGTGACCCTACAGTACAGTACAACTACACCATAGGGTTTCCAAGGAGCTGCTGATGGATTCAAACTGCCAACCTTTTGGTTAGCAGCTGAGCTCTTAACCACTGAGCCACCAGGGCCCCTAAAAGATGATAGGCTGCTTAAAATGCTAGAGCAATTTTGGAAAAACTGAATTTGAAAGAAAAGTACATTTTGGAACACCTAGTAGTTAAGATGATTTCTATGTATAGGCACTAAATACTGTAGGCTTGCTTTATGAAGATGGGCCTCCTTGAGCTCTACCATCTTAGATAATTCAGTATTCAGTGCAGCAGTGAAAACTTAGGCCTTTAAATCTGGCTGGCTTGTAGATAGAGGCTGACATGTTAGATTTAGTACAACTGTGGAATTAATGCTCAAAACCCCCATGCTGCACAGTTTTCCCATATGCTACATAAAAATGCTATATAGTTTCTCACTCAAAAGCTGCCGTACTAGGGTGCTAGCTGATTTTATGCCTTCGACTTGCTTAATGTTTTCATTTATATACAATAGAGTTTTATACCACATCAGTCAAATAATCTATTGCAAAATAATTTACAGTAGAATCATAATAAATTTATACGAAGTATTGATTTAGCATTAATTTTCAAACTGTGAAAGTCAATGAGCCATAAATCTGTAAATAAATTGGTGAAGCAAAAGACATAAATGACAAAAAAAATTAGTCACTGGAGAGTTGCATGTGTTGTGTATGTGCTTTTTAGGTAGCTACATGGGGAAAATATATGGGAGGAGACTTCATAAATTTTAAAATTAGTAACATAAAAATAACAAAGAAATAGACCATCTCAACAAAATTGTGAAGAAAACCACCCGAGAATCTGGTTCATAGTCTTGACACGCTGGCATCACAATTCAGTTGAATGATACCCTGCAGAAGAAAACTATTTTCACACTCACATGCTTCCAAAAATTTTTGGAAGCAAATCTAATAACACAAGCTATTTAATTCTTAGAATATCATGTTTCTGTATGTGTGCATATGTTGGAATATCTTTACTATTTTAAAAGACCACATCGAAGAAAAAACCTTGGCAATAGTAGTCCCAGCTCCCCCACCCCCCACCATGGCTGTTTAAATCCCCCTACTACATGCCTTACAAGCATTGCCCAGCCTGGGATTGATCACCCACAGTAATGGGAATTCACTACCTCCTGTCCTGGTACAGAATGGAAACCCTGGTGGCTTAGTGGTTAAGAGCTACGGCTGCTAACCAAAAAGTTAGCAGTTCAGATCCACCAGGCGCTCCGTGGAAGCCCTATGGGGCAGTTCTACTCTTTCCTATAGGGTTGCTCTGAGTCAGAATCGACTAGACAGCAACGGGTTTGGTTTTGGGTTTGGTTGGTACAGCATGGTCTATTTTGCTCTAGCCTTGACTGGCTACTTAGAGATTATGGCAGTGGTTGTAGTTCATTTTCTATTTTGGTCAGAGAAAACCTTTTTTCTTCCTAAGACCATACGTACCAGATAACCAGATGGTTAATCTCAGCTGTCTTACAGTAGTATCACTTGGGCACAAGAGAGACCAGACAAGAGGGAGCTAATGTAGTGAAGATGCCTTCATAATCACTTGGAAAAAATATGAAAATGAAATGAGAAAGTCCTTCATTCTGACTCATTTAATTGGCAGTTACAGTCTTCATTACTGTTAGTGGGGGGAAAAAAAAAAGTCAGGGTTTTATTTGGAAAACCATGTCCATAAGGCTATGCATTCCCATCAAGAGTCCTGAGATTTACTTTGTTCAGACTAGTTTAGATTTAGTCCATGTGCCCATCACTGATCTAGGGGCCAAGGGAACAGGATGCATTAGGCCTGGTCATGTCCTCTAGGGCCAAGGGTAGTATACTATCAGACCATGTTGACTGAGAGGATGAACAGCAGATCACAAAGGTTAAGTCAGGGCTGGGCCAGGTCTGCTATGAATGTTGTGTGGGTTGTACAAAGCCTCGCTAGGCCCTCCAAAGAAACCACAGAGGAGCCTCAGGAGAGAGTGGGCACCTGCCACACAGAAGATAACAATGGCACCCATGGTAATGAGTTGCCCAGATCTCCCTTCAAGAAAGAACTTGCAGTTCAGCCTTCGGCTGCAGCAACTGCAGGATCAGCTGTAGCATTTGCACTGGGCCCTATGCTCCTGTGTAACCCCCAGCCAATGACAGAGTACAGCAGAGATACTAAGGCCTCATTCTATCTGACCACTGCAGGACTCTTCTAGTGTGCAGTCGTTGCTCCAGAGCTCCCGCTGGTTAACTGACACTTTGTCAGGTCTACATCACAATCTGAGGCTCTCCCTGCTCAATCCAGCTTCCCACATCCCACCCCTTTATCTTGCACAGATATTGTTGTTGGGTGCCATCAAGTCAATTTTGACTCACGGTGACCCCATGTGACATAGTAGAACTGCCCCATGGTATCTTCTAGGCTATAATCTTTACGGGAACAGATCGCTACTTCTTTCTCCTGTGGAGCAGCTGGGTAAGTTCAAACCACCAACCTTTTGGTTAGCAGCCCAGCACTTAATTGTTGAGCCACCAGGGCTTCTTGTTGCAAAAGTAAAAAAACAAAAAACCGTTGCCATCAATTTGATTCCGACTCATAGAACCCTACAGAACATAGTGCAACTGCCCCCATAGGGTTTCCAAGGCTAAAATCTTTACAGTGGACTACTAAGATGTCTTTCTCTTACAGAGGAGCTGGTGGGTTCAAACTGCCTACCTTTCAGTTAGCAGCCCAGCGCTTAACCACTGTACCACCAGGACTCCTTCTGTTGCATAGGTATTACCGTCCAATAAGCCTCTGTTACTCCTAACTCTGTCACAGCATCTGCTTCTTGGAGGACTTGAACTGACACATTATCCTTGACCAGTCAGCACTGACCAGAGAAATAATGACAACCTACATCCATACCCAGTTAGATAAAGAAATGTTTGCTCCTTTCCACCCTTCTTGGAAGGAGAAGAGGACCCAGAAAGATGGGATGTGGGGAGTAAAAAAGTATACCAGGCCTTCTCCCCACTCTGTGTCCCTTGAGCTTTGGGTCAAGCCTGCCTTAGGAAGCAAGGTGGGTGAAGAGGAAACTAGGCTTTAATCAGGGTTGCCAGATTTATTTAGCAAACAAAAATACAGAACACCCCGTTAAATTTGAATTTCAGATAAACAGTGAATACTTTTTTTTAGTATGTCTTATATATCACATGTTTGTAAATGCATTGTTTAGGTTTGAAAGTTTTAATAGGCTGCAACTTTTTTTTTTTAGGGCTAAACTTTTAACATTCAGAAGGGATCAGAAAATTACAGATTCTGCCCAAGACGTTAAAGGGAAGGAAGGTATTCAATATAGCACAGTTGGACCCAGTGATGAGAAAAAAAAGTTTCATGTTTATAACTCCTGAGTTGAAACTCTTCAAAAAATCGATTACACATGTAAGCATATAAAGTAATCTTTCAAACACTTCCATAGTTCACTTATGGTTACCACATGCCAGAGTGTAACAACAGCTTGATGTCTCCTGGTGAACCCTGCACTAGAAGACACTCAAGTGGAACATCATTT
This sequence comes from Loxodonta africana, assembly GCF_030014295.1. Classification (NCBI taxonomy): domain Eukaryota; kingdom Metazoa; phylum Chordata; class Mammalia; order Proboscidea; family Elephantidae; genus Loxodonta; species Loxodonta africana. The sequence continues at coordinate 49,049,907 of NC_087359.1, forward strand.
ATGCAAGCCTGTAGGGTCACTCTGAGTTGGAATTGACTCAATGGCAACGGGTTTGATTTTTTGGTTTTAAGGGTGTCAAACACCTCTTATACTCACAAAAACTCTTAGAGCCACCTAAAAGAACGTAAAAGAAAAGGGCTTGGTCCTTTTGCCCTGCACTTGCTTAAGATGGCTGAACCTTTAATCTCAGGAGCAAGTCTTATCAGTCTCTAGAAAGTCTTATCAGTCTCTAGCCATTGTGACCTGCTGCAGAAAGAAGGAAACAAAGTAGTTGCTACACCCTCTCCCTCAGCTCGCAGTCAGGGCCAGACTAGTAGAGCCCAGAATGGAGAGGATAGAACTTGAAATTGCTGATAAAATACATTTGTTCTGAAGAGAGTAGCTGAGGGAGCAGTTTTTGAATGGAGAGATCCAGAGGAATAAGCAAGAGGCAGTTTCCAGAGGGCAAGAGTAGAAAAATACAGCTCAAACACATATTGCACTCTGTATGTCGGGGCGGTGATCATAAATGAATGAATTAAACACTAAGATGTTTCTTGGCTGTTGAATTTTAATCACACCTATAGAGGATATTTCCCTAACTTTGTGAGAAAAATTTTATTTCAAAGCAAACAATAAAATACTTAATGGTAAAACACTAGAAGGGTTTCCAATAAAGTACTCCAGGGTAAAACACTAAAAGTATTTCTGTTAAAATCAGGAATGCAATAAAATGTCTACTAACTCCATTGTTATTTAATTCTAGAAGCTCTTGCTGATGCATTGATACATGAAACAGAAATAAGATCAGTTAACAAATTATGGTACATGCATGAATGAAAAGTTTTATAGATGCTGAAATATTTCCAAGAATTTTGATAGACGTGAGAAATTTTTATGATATTATTGTGAATGAAAATGTAGGATGCAAAACTCTGTGTCCCTGGTCAAAGTTAACATCCCCAGTAATGGGACAAACCAACATCATGTGTGTCCTATCGAGATGCTCAGAAATGGACACATCATTTCTATGGTGTTTTTTCCAAAATTACATTACTTGAATCTAATTATGAGGAATATCAGACAACTCCAAATTAAAGGACGTTCTTCAAAATAACTGGCCTTTATTCTTCAAAAAAGGAGCCCTGGTAAAGCAACGGTTAAGCACTAGGCTGCTAACTGAAAGGTTGGAGGTTTGAATCTACCTGGCAGCTCCGCAGGAGAAAAACCTGACTATCTGCTCCCTTAAAGGTGGTGGTGGTTGTTGTTAGGTGCCGTTGAGTTGGTTCCAATTCACGGAGACCTTATGTACAACAAAATGAGATGCTGATCGATCCTGCCCCCTTCTCATAATTGTTGCTGTGTTTGAGCTCCTTGTTGCAGCCACTGTGTCAACCCATCTCGTTGAGTGTCTTCCTCTTTTTCAATGACCTTTTACCTTACCAAGCATGATGTCCTTAAAGATTACAGCTTAGAAAACCCTATGGGACAGTTTTACTCTGTTACATGGGGTTGCTATGAGTTGAAATTGACTCAACGGCACCTAACAACACGACATTCTTCAAAAGTGTCAATGTCTTGAAGCACAAAGAAAAACTGAAAATTAAAAAGACATAATAACCAAATGCAAAACATGATCCAAGATTTTCTTTTGTTAAAACGTTGTTGCTAAAATACAAAGAGGATTAGATAATCGTATTGTGTCAATATTAATTTCCTGATTTTGATCATTTTGCTGTGGCTATTGCAAGAGAATTGTTTTTGGAAAATACACAATGGAGTATTGCGGTGTAAAGAGGCATCATATCTCTAAGTTACTCTGAAATGATTCAGAAAGAGAGAAAGTGTGAGAGGGAGAGGGAAGGATAAAGCAAGTGTGTTCGAATGTTAACATTTGGGAAATCTGGGTGAAGGGTAGAAGGGAATTCTTTGCACTATTTTTTGCAACTATTCTGTAAATCTTAGCTATGTCAAAGTAAACACTTAAGAGGAAAATTGTGATGTTTATTAAAAATACCTATATGAATAGAAAAGACTGGGAAGAAATATATTAGAGTGCTATTTCTTAGTTGAAAGATTTTGAATACTTTTGGCATATACTGTTTCTATAAACTATATATATATATACATGTATAGATAATATTTCATGATTCTTAAACAGACTCATTTGTACCATCATTTTAATGCCCATAAATAAAACATATTCTTTTTTCAACTTAATTCTTTGACTCTGCTGTTTTTAATGTTTATAGCGATGTAATGATTAAAGAATATTTTTCTCAATGAAACTGACTTGCAAATGATTACTCACCTGCCTGCGTCAAACAATAATACAAGTGGAATGAATAATGGAGAATTCTGATTTTACTCTCCCCTCCTATCTTAGTTATGTAGTGCTGCTATAACAGAAATACCACAAGTGGATGGCTTTAACAAACGGAAATGTATTCTCTCACAGTCTAGGAGGCTAGAAGTCAGAATTGAGGGTACCAGCTCCAGGAAAAGGCTCCCTCTCTCTCTTTGTTGGTTCTGGGGGAAGGTCCTTGTCATCAGTCTTCCCCTGATCTAGGAGCTTCTCAACTCAGGGTCCCTGGGTCCCAAGGACATGCTCTGCTCCCACTGCTTCTTTCTTAGTGGTATGAGGTCCCTCTCCTCTCTGCTTGTTTCTCTTTTTTATGTCTTAAAAAAGATTGACTCAAAATACAACCTAATCCTGTAGATTGTGTCCTGCCTCATTAACATAACTGCCTCCAACTCTGTCTCATTAACATCATGGAGGTTAGGATTTACAACACATAGGACAGTTACATCAGATCACAAAATGGGGGATAACCACACAATACTGGGAATCATGACATAGTCAAGATGATACACAATTTGGGGAGGCACAATTCAATCCATAAAAACTCCATAGTCTTATTGGAAAAATTAGATGCATAGATTAGATTATACTCATATTTGAGTATAAAAGATTAACCTAATGATTTGCTATTACATTGCCCATGAATTGATATTTGTAAGTATCAATTTATAGATATCAATTCATAGGCAATATAATAGCAAATCATTACATCCTGATAAGGTAGAAGAAAGAAAATGCAGTTAATATGTGTAAATAACATTAATGATGCGTATGAAATGAAGTATTTTCTCATAAGGATGGTATTGGGTAAAATAAAATGATGGAGTAAGGACATTTATTGCATAAGCTTCTTGCAATAGAATGAATTCCTTTATGTATCAGAAATTGAGATAAAATAGGATTAAATTAAAAGGAAAATATTTGAATTAGACATAATAAAAGTTTCGGATGAAAGATGATTACAGGACTGGTTTACTGAACCTGCGATAGATTCTCACTGGGATGGACAATTAACCTGTCTAGGATGACTTAATTATGGTTCTGCCTAGAGGCATGAGGCTATAGTTGATGACTTCTGCATTGTTATTTTATCATCCTGTTGAAAAAACTATAAAACTTGCATAGTAATACTGTCTTGGATTTTGTGGAATCCAGGTTTTACAAAACCTTTATAGAATATGTCTCTATAAAAAGTCTGACAAGAAAATAATAAGTTTGGTAGTTTTTAGTAATCTAGTTCTAGCAGTCTTAGCAATCTAGATGTACTACATTGTATTAATATTACATGTGGATGATGTTTATGAAGCAAAACACGACCTCTGTGCATTCATCTGTAATTTCTGACTATACTAGGTTTTAGTAATTTGAGTTCATACAGATAGTTTACCTTGAGTTAAATTATTGAAGAGTGCTGAAATGTGTGTAGATCAGAGAATATGATCATCAATTGTTATTTCCATCATTTCTAGTGACCTGTCATTTTACTGGTGTTTGATTGCTGTTGGTACGGCCCAGCATTTAGGACTGGGGGTAGAAATGAGCACAAATAATAATCTGGTGACTGTACTGCATTTCCCATTCATAAAATGCACCTTAATAAAGGGACAGTGCTAGTATTTTATCTGTCTGGACAGTCTACTGCTCCACATTCTCCTTCCCTGTCACATAGAATCACTTGTATTTCTAGATTATCTGAATATTACCTTTAATCAAGAATGGGTTCTCATAAAGGACGCCTATTGGAAGGATCAGGGAAATACAAGGCACATAGGTTATATGCAATGGAGAATGTCTAGAGATGAGACTAAAGGGGCCACATAGTGAAGGGCTTTGTATGCCACACAAGAGAGTTTGAATTTAATCCTTAAGAAGAATTAATTGAAGCATTATGCGGAGAAATGGAAGCATTATACAGGCTTAGGTGTTAGAAAGAACACTCCACAGGGAGACTAGTGGAATTGGAGGGTGAGGATGTGGAGAAATTGGAACACTTGTGCACTGCAGATGTGATTGTAAAATGGTGCAGCCACTGTGGGAAACAATTTAGCAGTTCCTCAAGAAGTTAAACATAGAATTACCATATGGCCCAGCAATTCCACTCCTAGGTACATACCCAAAAGAATTGAAAGCAGGGACTCAAACAGATGCTAGTACATCAATGTTCACTGCAGCAATATTCACAATAGCCAAAAGATAGAAACAACCCAAGTGTCTTATTAACAGGTGAATAGATAAATGAAATGTTGTATATACACACAATGTCATGTTATTCAGCCATAAAGAGAAATTAAGTTCTTGTATATGCCATGACATGGATGAACCTTGAAAACATTATGCTGAGAGAAGTAAATTAGACACAAAAGGACAAATAATGTATGATCATGCTCATATGAAATATCTAGAATAGGCAAATGCGTAGAGACCAAAGGTTTATTCCTGCCGGGGGCTGGTGGGAAGGGGAAATAGGAAAATATTGCTTAAAGGGTACTGAGCTTCTGTTAACAACAATAACAAAAAAACCAAACCCTTTGCTGTTGAGTTGATTCCGACTAACAGCGACCCTATAGGACGGAGTAGAACTGCTTCATAGAGTTTCCAGGGAGCGCCTGGTGGATTCAAACTGCTGACCTTTTGGTTAGCAGCTCTTAACCACTGCGCCAACAGGGTATTCAAGTTTCTGTTAGGGTGATGAGAAAAATTGGAAATGGATAGTGGTAATGTTTCCACAGGAACCCTGGTGGCACAAATGATTAAGCACTTGTCTGACTGCTAACCAAAAAGGTTAGTGGTTCGAACCCACCAGCGGCTCCACAGGAGAAAGACCTGGTGATCTGCTGCAGTAAAGATTACGGCCAAGAAAACCCTATGGGGCAGTTCTGCTCTGTCACATGGTGTCGCTATGAGTCAAAAATTACTTAATGGCACCCAACAATGTTTGCACAACGTGGTGAGTGTAATTAATGTCATTGAATTGTATACATAAAAAAGGTTGAAATGGCGAATGTTTTGTCTTTTGTGTGTGTGTGTATATATATATATATATACCAAAAAACCCAGTGCCGTCCAGTCGATTCCGACTCATAGTGACCCTATAGGACACAGTAGAGCTCCCCCACAGAATTTCCAAGGAGCGCCTGGCGGATTTGAACTGCCGACCCTTTGGTTAGCAGCCGTAGCACTTAACCACTACACCACCAGGGTTTCCATATATATATATTTCACCACAAAAAATAAAATATATATATATAAATAAACAAAAACATTGCAATTTTATTTCACAATACCCTTAAGTGGCATACACGTATCATTTCTTCTTCTAAATTGTGTTGCAAGCAAAGACATTCGCAGTCTGCATATAGTACCCTACCCTCCTTTTTGGCAATAGCGTAGTGAAAAATAATGGCAACATTGCATAAAAGCCAGAAGCAAAATTCTGTCTGTAGATCTTCAAAATACTTCTTAAGAATAGCAGGAGTATCTTCTATGTATAAAAAGAAACTCTTAGCAACACAGACGTTCATATTCTTTCAAAAGCTAGCATCAGCCTGGGAAATCTTGTATTTTAACATGATGTTTTTATTGCACTTCAGGAAAAAAGTCACAAAGAATTCAACCTCTATTTATTTGAAAAAAATCTTTTAAAGTACACACTCATCATCAGGAAGACTAACAGATGGGCTAGAAGTGCAGTTTTTGAAAATGGATATTGTTTGTAATCAGCTTAATTTCATTTCTGTTTCAGTTGTCAGTGTCTGGAAAATGGTTCTTAATACCTATTTTTTTAATGCCTCCCAAGTTAGAAGTTTTAGCTGAGATGTCAATAATTTATTAACAAGCCTTACTGTTGCTCAGAATTAAGAAAACATTCATAGTTACATCCAGCAAAATGTTTAATTTTTTAACTCCAGTACTTTCATAAAAATGTCTCATAAAAACAGGAAGGAGTTTTGGTTTTTTTCCCCCCCTCTTTATTTCTTTTTTTTTTTTCTTTCCTTTTATTTAAATCTGACTGAATAATGAGACATTCAAGTTTTGTACCATTTCTAATGAAAAATCATGTGCCCAGTTGGAGCAAGAAATTTTTAACAATTGTTTACCATGCTGATGAAAAATGTAAAGAACGTGGAAACTAGCTTTCCAGTTAACTCCCTGAAGATCTGATATTGTGTGTGTGTTTCATGTTCTGTTATGCAGTTACAGGTGCTTTGACCACCAGCTCCGTTTTAACTGGATCATCTTTTAGACAAACTTACCATGTTGAAGAACAAGCTACAAAGCTGACAACAAACTGATATTTCCTTAATTGGCTCCGTAAAGTATTGTCAGATTTTCCACCAGGAGCAACATTTATTTCACTCATGGCATTGAGTGCCAAATGTTGTGTCTCCATAAAAATGGATTTAGAATTTTAATGGGAAATACAGACACATGATATAAAATTTAAAACATATAAAAGGGTATATAATAAAAAGTCTTCTTCCTATCCCTCTCATCTAGCCATCTAATTCCTCTTCTTGGAAACAAACATTATTACCAGTTTGTGCATAATGTCAGAGATAATCTGTGCATATACATGTTCAAACTCTTTTATTTATTTTGTTATTGTTGTTGAGAACATACACACCAAAACATACACCAATTCAACAGTTTCTACATGTACAATTCACTGACATTGATAACATTCTTTGGGTTGTTAACCATTCTCATCCTCCTTTCCTGAGTTGTTCCTCCCCTATTAACATAAATTCACTGCCCCCTAAGGCTCCTATCTAATCTTTCGAGTTGCAGTTGTCAGTTTGATCCAATATAGATAGTTCTTACAAGAGCATAATGCTCAAGGCAGACTTTTTTTTTTTAGCCACTGTGTATTTTTATCTTTTTATTGTGCTTTAGATGAAGGTTTACAGAGTAAGTTAGTTTCTGATTAAACGATTAATACACTGTCTTAGTCATCCAGTGCTGCTGTAACAGAAATACCACAAGTGGATGGCTTTAACAAAGAGAAGTTTATTTTCTCACAGTAAAGTAAGCTAAAAGTCTAAATTCAGGGCGTCACCTCCAGGGGAAGGCTTTCTTTCTCTGTCGGCTCTGGAGGAAGGTCTTTCTTGTCAATCTTCTGCTAGACTAGCAGTTTCTCTGCACAGGAACCCCGGGTCTAAAGGACACGCTCTGCTCCTGGTGCTTCTTTCTCGGTGGCATGAGGTCCCCAACTCTCTACTTGCTTTCCTTTCCTTTTATCTCTTGAGAGATAAATGGTGGTGCATGCTACACCACAGGGAAACTCCCTTTACCGTGGATCAGGGAGGTACCCTGAATAAAGGTGGTGTTACAATCCCACCCTAATCCTCTCAACATAAAATTACAGTCACAAAATGGAGGACAACCACACAATACTGGGAATCTGGCCTAACCAAGTCGATACACACATTTTTGGGGTGACATAATTCAATCCATGACATATACATATTGTTTTGTGACATTGGTTGCCAACCCCACGAAGTGTCAACACCCTCTCCTTCTCAACCTTGAATTCCCCATTACCAGCTTTCCTGTCCCCTCCTGCCTTCTCATCTTTGCCACTGGGCTGGTATGCCCATTTAGTCTTATTTTGTTTTATAGGCCTGTTTAATCTTTGGCTGAAGGGTGAACCTCAGGAGTTACTTTGATATTGAGTTAAAAGAATGTTTGGAGGCCATATTCTCAGGGTTTCTCCAGTCTGTCAGACTGTTACCAATTGCCAATCTGACACAAAGAGTCGTTGTCTTTTCCCAATTGCCTATCTGACACAAAGGGTCCTTGTCTTTTCTCAAGTAAGAATACACATGAAAGACAAATTTATCTTCAGCAAGCTTTATTTTGCTTGAGTCAAGCAAAAGGAGTCAGCAAGGATCTAAGCCTCTCCAAGACTGACTCGAAAAGGGAAGTAGGTCTAGGGCTTATATGGGTTGAATATTTAGTGGGCTTCTTTCAAGGAATGAGTACTTCTCAGAATGGTGGTATATGTTAATTAGGTTGTGCATCTGGAATCTAAGATAGAACCCGCTAATATTCAAGATGGAGTCCTCTCGTCAGCCCTTGGCATCACTTATTATGGGATACAGCACAAGCACACTTGATCTTTGGCACTACATCACCATCTTCGGAGGGCTAAGGAAGGTTAAACAGCAGTCACACTTTGTTCTTCTGTGCATGTGGAGCCTGTAAAGGAGGAGCGGACTAGAAAAACACCAAGAAGGAGATAGTAATTCATGGGTTGTTTCAATCTTATCTCATGTTGACAGGGTGGGTTCCTGTTTACCCAACTTCTAGATGGTAATCTTTTAAAAGCTCTTTTGTTCCACCAGCACAGTTAACCCAATCTGTCTCATGACAGGGTGTGGTTCCTGTTTACCCAACTTCTAGATGGTAATCTTTTAACAGCTCTTTTGTTCAGCCGACACAGTTAACCCTATCTGTCTCAAGACCAGTAAGTATGGTCTTTTTTTTTTTTTGAGTTTGAATTTTGTTCTACATTTTTCTCTAGCTGTCCCAGACCCTCTGTTGTGATTCCTGTCAGAGCAGCAGTGGTGGTAGCTCAGCACCATCTAGTTGTGCTGGACTTAGTCCGGCAGAGGCTGTGGTAGTTGTGGTCCATTAGTCCTTTGGACTAATCTTTCCCTTGTGTCTTTGGTTTTCTTCATTCTCCCTTGCTCCAGATGGGGTAGGACCAGTGTAGTATGTTAGCTGGCTGCTCACAACCTTTTAAGACCCCAGATGCTACTAACCAAAGTGGAATGTGAAACATTTCCTTTATAAACTATGTTATGCCAGATGTCCCTGAGACCATGGTCCCTACCCTCAGCCCAGTAATTCGGTCCCTCAGGGAGTTTGGATGTGTCTATGAAGTTTCCATGACCTTGTCTTGGTCAAGTTGTGCTGACTTCCCCAGTATTGTGTACTGTCTTACCCTTCACCAAAGCTACCATTTATCTATTTTCTAGTTAGTGTTTTTTCCTCCCCACCCTTCCCTTCCTTCATAACTATCAAAGATTGTTTCTTTCTGTGTGTAAACCTTTTCATGACTTTTTATAATAGTAGTCTCATACAATATTTGTCCTTTTGTGATTAACTTATTTCATGCAGCATAATGCCCTCCAGGTTCATCCATGTTATAAGATGTTTTGCAGATTCATCATTGTTCTTGTAGTATTCCATTGTGTGTATGTGCCAAAGTTTGTTTATCCATTCAGCTGTTGACGGGCACTTAGGTTGTTTCCATATTTTTGCTATTGTGAATAGTGCTCAAGGCAAATTTTTTTTTTTTACTAGTTAAGCTGAATTATTATTTGGTTTTAAGAAGACTTCAGGGAATATTTTTGGTTTAAAGATTATCTCAGGGCAGTAGTTTCAGAGCTTATCCAGACTTCATGACTCCAGAAAGTCTGGAGTCCATGAAAATTTGAAATTCTTTTCTGCATTTTCCCCCTTTTGATCAAGATTCTATAGCATCTTTGATCAAAACGTTCAGTAATGGTAGCTGGCTATCATCCAGTTCTTCTGGTCTCATGACCAAGGAAGCAGTTGTTAATGGGGCAATTAGCCACACATTCCGTTTCCTCCTGTTCCTGACTCTCCTTCTTCCTTTGTTGCTCCAGGTGACTAGAGACCAGTTATGCCTTGGATAGCCACTTGCACACTTTTAAGACCCCAGGAACTACTCAGCGAACTAGGAGGTAGAATAGAAGCATTGAGCATGTTATTAGGTCAATTCACTGGATGTGCGATGAAACCATGACCCTAAACCTCCAAACCAAGGAACCAAATCCATGTGGTGTTTGGTTATACATAAGCAGCCTCAGGGAAAGCCTGGTGGCATAGTGGTTAAGTGCTACGGCTGCTAACCAAAGGGTCGGCAGTTCAAATCCACCAGGCGCTCCTCGGAAACTCTATGGGGCAGTTCTACTCTGTCCTGTAGGGTCGCTATGAGTTGGAATCGACTTGACGGCACTGGGTTTTTGTTTTAAGCAGCCTCAGCAGCTACTCTTTTTTTTTTTCGGTCATTTTTGTAAATGTGTCTATCATACAACTTTTGCCAGTTCAGCGTTTTACAGGTATACAACTTACTGACAGCACTTATAATAATCAGCTGTGGAGCCCCACCCTAATCAATGTGATTTTTTCATCACCATAACAAACTATTTTCTTTCCATGCAAATAACCTCCCACCTCCCCCCACCCCCCCCGCCAAAAAAAAAAAAAACCTGTTGCTGTTGAGTTGATTCTGACTCATGGTGACCTCATATGTTACAGAGTAGAAATGCTCCATAGGGTTTTCTTGGCTGTAATCTTTATGGAATCAGATTGCCAGGCCTTTCTTCCACAGCACTGCTTGATGGATCTGAATTTCCAATGCAAAAAAAAATCAAACCCGTTGCCGTCAAGTCGATTACGACTCACAGTGACCCTGTAGGAAAGAATAGAACTGCCCCATAAATACACAGCCTTTCATCTCCCTTTTTTTCACTTGACTCTATCTAGGAGATTATTCATATTAATTGTGGTGAACTAAAGATGGCTGCAAAATCTTTGCCCATCTCACCATGGAGTTTACTTCCCTTCCACTTTATGCTCACCCTGTAACTGCTTAACCAATAGAATGCAGCGTGACACCGCCAGTTCCAGGTCTAGACTTTAAAAAGACCACCAGCTTCTGTTTCCACCCTGTTGGAACACTTACTCTTGGAATCCATGCTCTGGGGAAATCCAGCCAAATGTGTAAGAAGTCTGACTTTTCTGAGACCATCACATTGTGAGGAAACTCAAACTAGTCCTAAAAAGACTGTGTGGAGAGAGAGAGACTAAGACTCCAGCTAGTTCTATCTGTCCTAACTGGGACACAAGATGAATGTGAGAGACTCCAGGAGAGAATCGCCCAGCTAAGCACAATCAACTCACAGGCCCTTGAAAGACTGTAAAAAATTGTTGTTTTGAATTACTATGTTTTGGGGTGTGTTATTATATAGCAATAGATAACACTCTTTGCCCTCACTTTCTTTCTCTGTCTCTTGATACCAAACCCAAAACCCATTTTCGTCGCGTCGATTCCAACTCATAGCAACCCTATAGGACCAAGTAGAAGTGCCCCATAGGGTTTCCGAGGAGCGGCTGGTGGATTCAAACTGCCGACATTTTGATTAGCAGCCTAGCCCCTGAATGATTAACCACCGCATCACCAGAGCTCTTAATAGCTAGATCGTATTCTGTTTTTTGGATGTACAACAATTTATTTAGTCTCCAGTGTTTTGCTATTACAAACAATAGTGAAATGAATATCCATATTCATAAGTTATATTTTATGGTGAAAGTATATTTGTAGGACAAATTCCTTGAAATGGATGTTTGGTTCAAAGGATTTGTGCATTTGTAATTTTCTGAAGTATGTATTGCCAAATGACCCCCACAGAACTGTGCCAATTTTCATTCTCTCAAAAAAATGTATGAGAGTGTCTGTTTTCTCACATCACACCAGTACAACTTGTGTGCTTTTTGGCCAATCTTTTTGTTGAAAAATTACATTTCAGTTGTAATTTAAGTGTACATTATTTTATTATGAGCAAATTTGACCATATTTCATATGTTTCAGAGTCATTCATATTTCCTTTTCTGTGAATCGTCTGTTCATATCCTGTTTTTCCACTGTGTTGCTGTTTTTTTTGTTGACTTGTTAGTGCTTTTTAATTATTAAGGAAATTATGTCTCTGTCTGTGATGAGTATTGCACATTCCCCCCACCCTGTTTTTCATTTTTACTCTGTTTGTAGTGTTTTTAGCCATGCAGAATTAAAAAAAAAAAAATTATTTATACTGCAAAAACTCAACTGCAAAAAGACAAATAACCCAATTAAAAAATGGGCAAAAGATATGAACAGACACTTCACTAAAGAAGGCATTCAGGTAGCTAACAGATACATGAGGAAATGTTCACGATCATTAGCCATTAGAGAAATGCAGATCAAAACTACAGTGAGATTTCATCTCATTCCAACAAGGCTGGCATTAATCCAAAAAACACAAAATAATAAACATTGGAGAGGCTGTGGAGAGATTGGAACACTTACACATTGCTGGTGGGAATGTGAAATGGTACAACCACTTTGGAAATCGATTTGACGCTTCCTTAAAAAGCTAGAAATAGAACTACCATACGATCCAGCAATCCCATTCCTTGGAATATATCCTAGAGAAATAAGAGGCTTTACACAAACAGATATATGCATACCCATGTTTATTGCAGCACTGTTTACAATAGCAAAAAGACGGAAGCAACCAAGGTGCCCATTAATGAATGAATGGATAAATAAATTATGGTATAATCACACAATGGAATACTACGCATAGATAAAGAACAGTGATGAATCTGTGAAACATTTCATAACATGGAGGAATTTGGAAGGCATTATGCTGAGTGAAATTAGTCAGTTGCAGAAGGACAAATATTGTATAAGACCACTATTATAAGAGCTTGAGAAATAGTTTAAACCGAGAAGAAAACATTCTTTTGTGGTTACGAGACGGGGGAGGGAGGGAGGGTGGGAGAGGGACAGTCACTAATTAGATAGTAGATAAGAACTACTTTAGGTGAAGGGAAAGACAGCACATAATACAGGGGAGGTCAGCACAATTGGACTAAACCAAAAGCAAAGAAGTTTCCTGAATAAACTGAATGCTTCGAAGGCCAGTGTAGCAGGGGCAGGGGTCTGGGGAACATGGTTTCTAGGGACATCTAAGTCAACTGACATAAAATCTATTAAGAAAACATTCTGCATCCCATTTTGAAGAGTGGTGTCTGGGGTCTTAAATGCTAGCAAGCAGCCATCTAAGATGCATCAGTTGGTCTCAACCCACCTGGATCAAAGGAGAATGAAGAACACCAAGGACACAAAGTAATTATGAGCCCAAGAGACAGAAGGGGCCACATGAACCAGAGACTATACCATCCTGAGACCAGAAGAACTAGATGGTGCCTGGCTACAACCAATGACTTCCCGGACAGGGAACACACCAGAGAACCCCTGAGGGAGCAGGAGATCAGTGGGATGCAGACCCCAAATTCTCATAAAAAGACCAGACTTAATGGTCTGACTGAGACTGGAAGTATCCCGGTGGTCATGGCCCCCAAACCTTCTGTTGGCCCAGGACAGGAACCATTCCCGAAGCCAACTCTTCAGACATGGATTGGACTGGACAATGAATTGGAGAGGGATGCTGGTGAGGAGTGAGCTTCTTGGATCAGGTGGACGCTTGAGACTATGTTGGCATATCCTGCCTGGAGGGGAGATGAGAGGGTGGAGGGGGTTAGAAGCTGGTGAAATGGACCCGAAGAGAGTAGAGGGAGAGAGTGGGGGAGAGTAATTGGGAGTGTGTAGCAAGGTGTATATGGGTTTTTGTGTGAGAGACTGACTTGATTTGTAAACTTTCACTTAAAGAACAATAAAAATTATATTAAAAAATTCTTTTTATGCAGTGGAATTGATCAATTTTACTTTTAACGGCTTCTAGGTTGTGTGTCATATTTAGAAAGGCTTTTCCTATTTCAACATTATTTATGTTTATTTTCTAGTACTTTTATGATTTTATTTTTTATATTTATATCTTTTGTCCATCTGCAATTTATTTGGGGGTAAGAAGTGAGGTAGGAATAAAACTTAATTTTTTCCGTAAGACCACCCACTTATTCCAACACAATATACTAAACACAGAATATCTTTTTGCAGGACATCATTAATAACCACATTAAAGCCTATAAAAAGAACTGGCATGCCCATATACTAGCATATACACTGTATATGTAGCTTTTATACTAGACACTCTGAAAGTATTTTACATGCTTTATCTCATTTAAATCTTCAAATAAATCCTAACTCTATGAGGTATTCTCATTTTACAGCCGAGGAGCGTGATCTTGAGGGAGGGTTAAGTAAACTTTCTCAAGGGGACAAAACAAGAAATGGCACAGCCAGGATTCATACACAAGTCTGTCAGGCCCTACCTTAGTTATCTAGTGCTGCTATAACAGAAATACCATAAGCAGATGGCTTTAACAAAGAGAAATTTATTCTTTCACAGTTTAGGAGGCTACAAGTCCGAATTCAGGGTGCCAGCTCCAGGGGAAGGCTTTCTCTCACTGTCAGCTTTGGAGGAAGGCCCTTGTCATCAATCTTCCCTTGGTCTACGAGCTTCTCAGCACAGGGACCCTGGTTCCAAAGGATGCGCTCCCCTCCTCATTCTTCATTTTTGGTGGTAGGCAAAAATGCTTCTCTCTTTTATATCTCAAAAGAAATTGATTTAAGACTAACTAAAAGGTTGGCAGTTCAAATCCACTAGCCGCTCCTTGGAAACCCTATGGGACAGTTCTACTCTGTCCTGTAGGGTCACTGTGAGTCGGAATCAACACAATGAGTTTGGTTTTGGTTTAATCTTGTGGATTGAGTCTTGCTACATTAACATAACTGTGTCATTAATATCACAGAGATAGGATTTACAACACATAGGAAAATCACATCAGACGGAAAATGGTGGACACACACAATACTGGGAATCATGGCCAAGCCAAGCTCACACACATTTTTGGGGGACACAGTTCAATCCATAACAGGCCCCAAAGCCTGATCAGCTTTCTTACTGGCTATACTATTTGTGGGGAAGCCGGACTTTAAACTACTATGCCATGCAGCTTACCTCTTTATAATAGGCACTCAACAACTATTTGATTTAATAAATGAATAAAGGTCCCTTCCCCATTAAAAAAAACCATGATGCTATGTTATGGCTCCTGCAAACACCTACTCAGTGAAAAGCAAATTACATTGTCCTGCAAGCCTGCTGATGCCTGGCTGGTGGAGAGTATTTGTGGATTGATTACCTGTTACCTGTCCACTGTGTGTATCATACCCCTGGTCCAATCAAGGTACCTGAGAAATATGTTTGGTTACCAAATATCTAAGAATGTTTGATTCAAATCCATTCCACTTATGGATTAAATATCTACACAAAAGTTAATTAAACATACTCTAATTTCTGTATTTTAGAAAACTGGAAAGAAAATATTTTACACACGTATCACGCTTCATATAGTTTAACAGAAGTTATTCATTTAATGCTCACAGTAGCACTGAGAAGCAGGACGTATTACCCTCATCTAATTGATGAAGAAAATCAAGCTTAATATCACATAATAGTATTAAATAGTTTTATTCCTGGATAACTGGACAAATTATAGCCTTCAGTTTGCACAGTTTATATTTACTATAATTTTAAAATGTTTCTAATTCTTAGTTCTGAATTTAGTATCAAAATCATAAATTTCAGGAAGAAAGTAGTAAATAACACAATAACAAATCCATTAATACTGATATATTTTTCTTACATCTTGGTGATCTGTTTATAATTTGTTAATAAAATTATCTGGCACATTTTTTCTCCTAATTTTTTCACTTATTTTTTTCCTTTGATACAGAGAATAAATATTTTAAATTGATATGGGAGGAAATAAACCACCGAGGTTAGAAACAGATACTTGTTAGCTACAGTATGGAAATAATGATATTTTGTTAGCATCATATTTGCCACTTATTATACACTTTATTTGGAGCCCTGGTGGAGCAGTGGTTAAGATCTTGACTGCTAACCAAAAGGTCAACAGTTTGAATCCACCAGCCTTCTGTTCCTTGGACAATTCTACTCTCTCTGTAGGGTAGCTATGAGTTGGAATCAACTTGATGACGATGGGTTTGGCTTTTTTATAGATATACTTTATTAATAATTTATTTGACTTATAATGGGTCAGCAGATGATAAAATAGTTTAAAATCTACAAATGTAAAATGATCTGGGAATAGAAAATCAATTAAGATATCTGTGCTAGAAAATTATTATTCAGTATGGTGTTCAACAAAATAATTAGAAGTTTAGTCTGGGCAAACAATTTAATTGTTTAAAACAATATATGCAAACAATGAAAAAATTCAATAGATTGTTGGATTACATATGGTAAAGTGCTGGTTTGATTAGTTTCTGAAACCCTAGGATTTGAACTGGAACACTTTGAAAACTTGGGCAAACAGATGCTTTATATATCCTGGGATAGTTCTGTTGCCAAGCGTTTCTTTCACATCTGTCCCTTCCTTTCTATTCTCAGTGTTACCATCCTATTTCAGCCCCTTATGTCTTCTCCCACAGTCTATGGTAATAACCTTTTAACTGGTCTCTCTTTCTTGGAGCTTTTCCTTTTCTGGCTTCTTTGCACAGAGTTCTGGGTTAATCTTAACACCAACCCCCAAAACCAAACCCTTTGCCTTTCAGTCGATTTTGACTCATAGCGACCCTATAGGACAGAGTAGAACTGCCCCATAGGGTTTCCAAGGAGCGGGTAGTGGATTCAAACTGCCAAACTTTTGGTTAGGAGCCACGCTCTCTTCGATTGTTCTTCACAACCTCTGGAGTGAAATCCAAGCTTCTCAGTTAAGCATTCAAAATCCACTGTGAATTCTAGTCTCACTCCCTGTTTGGCCTGAATAATTCATGCCTCTCTAGACCTCCACTCCTTTACCCTCTCCTTTCTCCCCTGTACCCTCTCTCCTCTCAATATGATCGCGGTAGCTCTAGGTTAATACCATATCGGTTTTTGACCCCAGAGGAAAACAGAGAACTTCTTTCTGCTTCTGTGTATATAGCTCTTAGGGAAAGACTCTTATTGGCCTGCTTTGATAACATGCTCTCCACCCCAACCAATCACTGACTCCAAAGCAGTAGGGTGTTATGATTGGCAGTGCTGGATATATGTCATACCTTGTCCATTGTAATGGGGGTACCATGATTGATATCTTCACCAGAATCACATGGCTGGAGTAGAAAGGAAAAGAAGTAGAGGCAGATCTTGTTATTGGAGATCATGGAAAGGATGTTGGGCAGACAAAACAAATGCCGATTACAAGTGCCAGGAAAGTGGCTCAACGTACTTAAGAGTTTAGTGAAAGGAGAGAGTTCACTTCTGGGGTGCTTCCTGGAAGAGGGGTCTTAGACCTGAGCATTAAAAGATAGGATTTTAGGAGGTGGAGGTGGTGAGGAGGTCTAGGTGAAAGAAGCATCATGGAAAAAAAAAAAAGGCATTGCAAGAAAGCACAGGGCTGTTTTGGGGTGTTTTCTGTTTCCATTTGGTGGGCTCCAGAGGGTTCACATGGGAATTATTGGAAATAAGTACAGTGGGACTCAAGCCTGAGACTAAACAGGACTCAACTCGGGAGTCTCATGAGCGGGGCCTGCCAGGAATCTGTTTACATGAGGCTGAGCAGCCTCCTGGGAGAAAATCACACAAACTCTAATAACCATATTCCAGAGGATTAGGAGAGAGGAAACTTGGACTTTTTATAATTAATTAGACTTTTTTTGATTAAAAAAGGAAGACATGCATTCTAAGAGTTCAAAGAAGTACTCAATGAAAAATACTTTTCCTTCCCATCCCAGACCCCTAGAAGGGGTGATTTTGAATTCATCCTCGTGGTCACTGCTTACATTAGATCTTCCATTCCAGCCCCATGAGCCTGTGTTTACGTGCTAGGAAGGATAGGAGGTCCAAAGTTAAAAATAAAAGAGCTAGCTTCACTAAAATCTGAAGGAAAATGGGAAGAAGATGGTCATAGGGACAGTATTGGTGCCCTGGTATCAGAGTATAGCTCAAAGGGTGAGAATATATCCTGCCTACCTGGATCGAGATCCCACAGGGCTGTGACACTAAGAGGACTCCAAAGGACAGAGTGCAGTTTTGACACATCAAAGCTTCCAGCTTGGTAGCGGCTTGGATGGTGCAGTTCCAGGCCTGAGGCTGTGGTGACACCAAGCACCAATGGTTTCAAGAAGAGGAAGCAGCAGCACTGGGTGGAAGCAAAACGTGGCTCAGTAACATGGCATCTGCAGAAGTCTTCATCCTCAGTGGTGCATGATGACATCAAAGATATCCTTATAGTACAATGGTGAAGAGAATGGCTTTTGGAGTTAGCCTGCCTAGGCCTTACACAGGCATTGCCACTTACTAATTCCTACTGGTGCCTACTCTGCAGGTGTTGTGAGGATTTGGTGAGGCAACATATTTGAACAGTTTAATCCAGCCTGGCTCATAGTGATCTTTAGTTGTTATTATTCTTATTAAGTGGTTCATCAGGATGTGGAGACCCTAACAGAAAATCTTAATGAAGGAGATGCAGCAGAAGGAAAGGGAAAGGAGCCTCAAAAATAACAGGGCCTTTGTAGCAGTGGTTATGGAGTTCTGGGTAGTGCAGATGGTTAACACATTGCTAACTGAAAGGTTGGAAGTTTGAGTCTACCCAGAGGTCCCTCAGAAGGTCTGGGGATCTACTTCTAAAAAATCAGCCATTGAAAATCTTATGGAGCACAGTTCTCTCTGACACACGCAGAGATGCCATTTGACTTGAAGGCAAATGTTTTTTTGTGGCAATGGAGAGAAGACAAGAAAGGAGAAGAGTCCCTCCATCTATAACAGTCTTCCCAGTTACATGAGCAAATAATCTCTTTTACTGCCTAAATCTGTTTGAGCTGGTTTCTGCTACTTGCAACAGAAAGAACCTGGACTAAGACAGTCCCTATAATTAAAATGGTTAAAAAAAAAAAAAAATTAAATGGTTACTGGGGGTATATTTTTTCTTACCTATTTTTTTTTTAATTAGATTACAAGATCCTTGTGGGCAGACTTCACCTTTTCCATTTACCAAATACATCTCCCCAGCACTAGCACAATGCAGTCCATTAAATAGTAAAAGCTCAATAATATGTTCTATGAATGAATAACTTTGTATGCTGTGCCTCAGTAGACAAACTAAGAATAAGCTGTTTATGTCTCCTTGAACACTTCATCTCCACATAAATTTAGCTGCTACTATAAAAAAAAAATTTTTTTTTTATGTGTACAATGGTGTTTTGTTATATTATGCGGTTTGATCTGAATGATGAGGCTGTACTAGTTATGGTTCTCCAGCCAACTTAAGCAAGAAATGAATTTACGGGAAAGGCATGAAGTAGCTCATATATTCATGGGAAAAGTTGAACAACCAGGCTCTGGAAAAGACAGAAACCTGGATAGTGCTGAACATCTACTGGCAGACTCCTCTGGGTCAACTGTTGTGATGAATCAGCTTTGACCCTTTTCTATCTCAGTCATCCTATCCAGGAATCGTGTTCCCAAGAGTGATTGGCCAAAGCTGGATCATGCATCCACTCCTGGTCCCAAAGGAGGGATCAAATTCACTTAAGCTACGTTGATTTAGTGATGGGGAGGAGTTGTTTCTCAAAGAAAAATTGAAGGGCTAATCAGAAGGCAAGACCCTAGACAGGCAAGTCTACTTTAGGCATATGCTTTAACTAGTTAGACACAACTTTAAGTACTTTCTATGAGCTGGGAATTATGAGGGATTAAAAAGTCTAATATACGGTCCCTGCCTGCCCTCAAGAATGGGGAAACAAGACTTATTCAATAAATATAGTGAACAAATTAAGGCAGCATAATGTTAGCATTGAATTCCAGGTAGTGGATGCTATTGTAGTAATGACTGGCTTCCTGGAGGCTGTGATCATTTACCAAATGTGTCAAGCATTTTCAGGCCTCTGTGTTTCCCTAATCTGAAATGTCCATCTTCTTATCAATATTCCATTTGTTCTGAAAAGCTCAACTCAAAGACCACATCCTCATGAAGCCTTCCCAACTGGCCCCCACCAAAACCCCTGACCTTCCATAGAGCTTTCTTTCTACCTCTACCAAGTGATACTTGTCTCACTTTTCTGTATTTCTCCCATTTTTCCTTTTCTATGCTGACTTTTAAAAATAAATCTAACTATTCTTTTTGGTTTTTGCACTTCCATGTATACATGTGGAGCCCTGGTGTTACAGTGGTTAAGAATTTGGCTGCTAACAAAAAGGTGGGCAGTTCGAATCTACCAGCTGCTCCTTAGAAACCCTGAGGCAGTTCTACTCTGTCTTATAGGGTCACTATGAGTTGGAATTGACTCCATGGCAATGGGTTTGGTTTGGTTCGGGCATATACATGTTGTTAGGTTTCTAAGTCGGTTTTGACTCATAGAGACCCCATGTGACAGAGCAGAGCTGCCCCATAGAGTTTTCTAGGTGTAATATTTACAGAAGCAGATCTTCAAGTCTTCCTCCCATGGAGCCACTGGATGGGTTCCAACCGCCAATCTTTCAGTTATTAGCTGAACAATTAACCATGGTGCCACCAGGGTTCCTTCCTTATACACCCACCAAAAACAAAATCAACCCCTTGCCATTCAATTGATTCCACAGGATGAGTAGAACTGCCTCACAGAGTTTCCAAGGAGTGTCTGGTGGATGTGAACTGCTGACTTTTTGGTTAGCAGATGAATGCTTAACTACTGTGCTACCAGGGCTCCTTATATATATAGCCTTTAGTGAAAACAATGTGAGCTCTAACTTTTGTGGAATAGCTTTTAAAAAAATTAAGTAAATTTATTCATATGTTTAGTAAGGGTCTAGTAAGTTCCAGGTACTATTTTAGGCCATGCATACAACAGTGCACATTACAGATGAAAATCATTTTGCTCATGAATGTATATTCTAGAGATAGAGGTAGATCATAAACAAACAGATAAATACAATGCATAGTATTTAAGATGTTGGTAAGTTCTATGAAAAACATAAGGCAGAGGAGGGGGACAGGGAGTACCACTAGTGGAGCCAGGTGTCAGTAGTAGTAAATGGAGTGGCTAAGGAAGGATGGAAGAGGGATGTTCCAGTGAAAGGGAAAAACAAATGTCAAGACTCTGAGGTGGGAACGTGCATTATGTGTTTGAGGAAGATAAAGGTGGCCAGTGTGGCTGGAATATAACAAACAAGGGAGAGAAGATGAGGTCAGAAGGTCATGTAGAAACTTGTAGGCCTCAGTAAAGATTCTGATTTTTACTTTAAGTGAGATGAGAAGCAAAGGTTTTCAGCACAGAAGAGAGATTTTAAAGGAATGCTCTGACTGCTGTCTGTGTTGGGTGTGAATTTTAGTTGGGCAAAGGCAGAAGAGGTGATGAGATGTGGCAGATCATACAAATATTTTGAAGGTTGAACCAACAACCTGCTGATGTGACTATGAGAAAAAAGGGTGGAGTGATATATTTTGAAAGTAATATCTGAACATGGTAGCAAATCAAATTGTATAGGAGATCTTGCTGTGAAAACCAAGTCTTCCGCCCCTCCTTTCTCCACACACAGTAGTACCACTCCCAGAACCAACTTCTGTTTAATAGTTTCTGGTTTTGCTACCTCCATAACTCAAGATAGTATGTTTGGGGTGAACTCAGCAGTGGTTCTTAACTCTCTTCTTGTTCGCTACCTCCTACTATGAAGTTTTTAAAAAAACCTGTTGTTGTCCAGTTGATCCAGACACATAGCAACCTTAAAGGACAGAGTAGAACTGCCCCATGTGGTTTCCAAGAAGTGCCTGGTGAGTAACTGCCAGCCTTCTGGTTAGCAGCTGTAACTCTTAACCACTACGCTACCAGGGTTTCCACTATAAAGTTTCGAAGGCTAGAATTCACCTTCTCAGCCATCCTTGCAACTGTGGTGGTCAAGTTCCCTGCTCTGGACAATGACTTGTAAAAAGAAGTCTGCAGGAGTGAAGGACTTGCAAAAAAACTTTTGTTTCTTTGTAAAAAAAAAAAAAAAAAAAAGATCACAGGTGGTGCTCCTTCCTCATGCCTTGACCCCATTGCTGTCAAGTCAGTTCTGACTCATAGCGACCCTACAGGACAGAATAGAACTGGCCCACAGAGTTTCCAAGGAGCGGCTAGAGGATTTATACTGCCAACCTTTTGGTTATCAGCCAAGCTCCTAACTGCTGAACCTTGACCAGGGATGTGATAATTGGAGCTATAGCAGCCGTCTTGAAACCAGAAAGTGGTCAGCAGGAAAGTAAAAGGCCAATGTATTAAAGATGGCAGAGCAGGAAGACAGAAGGAGCCTAGGTCCTTGACGGCATCTGAACCAGCTGCAGTAACCACCTATCTCCATTTTTATGAGATATTAAATGTCTATATTTCTTAAACCAGTGGTTCTCAAAGCATAGTCTGTGAACCAGCTCAGAATCACCTAAGAAAAAAAAAAAATTTTTTTTTTTTTTTTTTGAGCTTGTTAAAAATGCAAATTCTCAGCCTCCACCCTAGACTTACTGAATCAGGTTTGCTGGAGGGTTGTTGTGTTGTTGTGGTTAGGTGCTATGGAGTAGATTCCAATTCTTAGTGACCGCATGTGACAGAGTAGAACTGCCCTATAGGGTTTTCTAGGCTGTAATCCTTATAAGAGCAGAGCAGATCTCCAGGTCTTTCTTCAGGAGAGCCTAGCATTTAATCATTGCACCACCAGGGCTCCTTCTCTGAAGGGTAGGGCCCAGCAATAAGTCCTCTCAGTAGTTCTGATACACACAGAAATTTGAGAACCAGCCTTAAACTAATGCTTCTCAAGCTTTAAAGTATATATACATGGCCTGGGGATCTTGTTAAAATGTAGATTGATTCAGGAGATGTAGTGATGCCACGGTTGCACCCCATTTCCCCCTTCGAGATTGAGACACTCATTCCCCAATCTGCTGGGAGGATTGCAGGATAGTTCTCAGCTCTGAAGCTACCTGGGAATTGCCTTTGGCCAAATAGAACTACCTCACCCAAGATTATGCCCGCTGCCTTGGGGCAGCCTGCTTCCAATGGCTGGTTGGTGTTGGGAAATAAAGGCCTAGCCTCCTTTCTTAAAGCAGGACAATTTTGAGGGACTCTAGACCTCTCTGTAAGGTCAGTTTGAAGCCTCTGTTGCAACTGCTTCATAATTCAACTTCTCTTTTAATCCTACTTTTCTTACGTCGCATAGATGTTGTTCCCTAGAGTTGCCAAATTTAGCAAATATAAATACAAGTCACTCAGTTAAATCTGAATTTCAGATAAACAATAAATTTTAATATAAGCATGTCCCAGATATTGCATTATTTGTTGCTTATCTGAAATTCGAATTTAACTGTGTAGCCTGTATTTTGTCTGGCAATCCTATCCCTAAAGCACTCCACAGTAAACTTACTGCCTGTAAATCTCAGAGTCCTAGAGACTGTTTCCCAGGGAACCCAGACTATGACAGTAGGTACTAGGGAGTTATCATGAGAAGCAAACTCTAAAATGGGATTATAAAGCTGTTTTCACCCAGGAGCTGGCTTGCAATAAAGACCTGATCATTGGTGTAGGTATTAAGCCTTGGCAAGTCGCTGTGGTGTAATTGTTAAAACTCTCACCAGTGGTGAACTGAAATGGACGACTGGTGTGACAGGATGCACTGGAGGAGCATTTGAGAGTTTCAAGGCAAAGAGTAAGTATATAAGGACTTTGATAAACAGAATTGGATGGCTGTTTCTCAGGGCTATTGATGTACTGGAGAAAGACAATGAAAGGCTGACAGTCATTAATCACTGATACAAGCTGAAATGTGAAAGCCAGAGGCCCTTGTTGGCAGCATATAAATACTCTCATTGCCTGCAGCTGAAGGGCAGAAAAAGCTGAGGATCAGGATCAGCACTTAATTATAAGAGTAGAGAGCACCAAACAAGGTTGAATTCTCTCCCTTGTCAAGTCTCCTATGCCAAGATCATGGCCCTGACTCGGAAGAAGTGGGAACCTGAGATTTAGGACGAGGACTTCTGGGTCAATGTACTATGAATCCTCTGAGCCTGTGGAAGTAGCTCACTCCTTTCTGTTAAAGGCCAGCACTCCCAGCACTCCTGCCTTTCTTAAAGGTGAGGCACGGGATTTCATCTTGCAGGATAACCCATGTCCTCTGTAAGATCTATCCTCATCTCTCCTGATCACTAAACCAGTAACTAGAGTCAACTACAACAAAATCCAGCAGTGGAAGTGCTGGGCCTGCTAAGAGAGTAAAGGGACTATACACCAAAGGAGCTGTGGAATTTAGCTAACATTTTTTTATACCAATAGGTGCCAGAAGAGCACATATGGGATTAGATCATGAAGGTGCTGAATCAGGGAGGACTGAATAAAGTTGGGTAATACAGAGTTTATCAAAATGCGACCAATGTCCTGCGATAGAACGTTTCATACTTGTTGGAGGCTTGGACAAAGTGGTGGTCCACTCTAAGTGAAATAGAAATGCCAGACCTACATGGCAAATGGTGGAGGAAGGGATCAAAAGGCTGAGAAGTGGGCATGTTAGAATGGATATTCTGTAGACTACTGGAAAACCCACCAGGCACTGTGTTCCATGTGAGAACCCGGAGGACACTATTTCCTAAAGCAATAAGGAATGTGCTGCCTGAGGGGCATCAGCATCATTAGGAAATTCAGTGTGGCTGTCATCTGTAGGCCAGTGTTAATGGTAGGAAATACTGTTACAAAACTGGGCTCCCTGATAGCAGTGGGGCTGATAGGATCCCAGGTGTGACACTTAACCCTCAGAAGCAAGGTGGGAACAATTGTATAATGAACAGCAACAATATAGAGGTGGCCAGGAGGACTGGCTAGGAAGATGGTTAATAAGAATGTGACAGCTGCAGGGACAAGATACATTGGACGGCCAAAAAGGGAATTGTTCAATCTATATGGTCAAAAGAAATTAAAAATGGATGATCCGGAGTCTGAGGGTTTCCACCCCATTAACCTGGAACCCACGAACTGAGAGACCAATCTCCAGGAAGAACTGCCATAACAAGTAAATATGATCATGATTCCTTCAATCATTCCCCAAAGAAATTAATGGCCATTTCCTCAGGGAAGGGCAATACCCCAACATTTTGAGGACCGTTGGATACAGGGCCTGAGTTGACAATGATACTGGGGGACCTAAAGTGCCATCATGGTCTTCTTGTTAGAGTGGGATGTATGGGGACTGGGTAATAAATGGAATCTCTGGCGCAGGTCCAGCTCACAGTGGGTCCCCCAATAGTTGTTTCCTCAACCTCCAAATGTATAATTGAAATGGACATACTTGAGGGTTGGCAGAACCCCCATATTGCTATCAGGGTCTAAGATTTTACTCTCCTTATAGGCTAATAAATGAGCCCGTTACTGTTTCATGGATGCTGGTAGAAGCCATGAGATTTCTGGGTCAGTGTCAAAGGACTTTATTACAGTAAGCAGCATGAGCATCATGTTTGTGTCAGTTTCCCTTGCCCTCCAGTTTCCATGGTGCAATGCAGAGGGGCCCAGAGGTATTCCTGCTTGTGCAGTGGGTTGTGTTACAGGAGAGAGTCAGAGCTTGGGAAATCTACATTTTTTTTTATAGTAAGTGGTACACGCATCTGCTCGTTGTCCTGGAGAGAGAGGCTACCTTATTGTCCAAGACTGCTTGCTGCAAACACAATCCTGAGAAACCTCCCAAGTAGAGAGCAGTCAGGGCCTTGGATTCTTGGCATACGCAGCAGGGAAGTGCAGGCACTCAGGACCCACAACAGATGGTCTCCCCAACAGTTGGTTATTTGGCCTGTCCAGTAGGTCTATTTGTAGTGGGGATGACCAAAAAGAAACCTCTGAAACTGCTCGCCACTCACCCATTCAAGAAAGTAAATAAAAAACAATACCTTACTCCAGGGAGCATGCCAGAGGCTAAAAAAAAAAAAAAAAGTCCCCCTTAAAGACTTAAAGGCAGAGTAATGTTTTGCAACATATCCTCATTTATTCACAGTGGGCCAACCACCTCCAGATTTCTGGAACTTAAGAGAGAAATAAACTTCAACCTTGTTTATGACTCTGTTATTTTGGATTTTTCTGTTATTCAAAAATGAACTTAATCCTAGCTTATAGCACTCTCCTCCTTTCATTCTTTTTATTGTTGTGTTTTTAATAGCTTTAAAAAAGTTTTTTTAAGGAATCTTAAGAGGAAAAAGATTAAACTCATGGGTCTTATCAGTTATCTTAAATTTGAACTCTGGATTTTTCTTTAAAACAATTATGTCTTCTAAGAACAACATTAAGATGACACTAAGGAAATTCAGATAAAAGAAGAAGAATCACCCACCATCATTACCTCACGAGTCAACTCTTTTTCTAGTGCTCTTACTAGGTTTTCAGATTTAATCACAATTTTGTTCTCTGCCTTACCTGTTTATCATCAGCATTTACATAAGCTAAAATATTTTATACAGTGCTTCTAATTTTTATTTTAAATAGCTGTACTCTATTTAATTAAGTATATGTATCATAAATGACTTAACCTTTCCCCTGTTTCTGTTTATTAAAGGATACATTCTCAGAAGTGGGATTACCAAGTCCAAGGATTTGAACATTTCTTTGCAAACCCTGGTGGCGTAATGGTTAAGTGCTATAGCTGCTAACCAAGAGGTCGGCAGTTCAAATCCACCAAGTGCTCCTTGGAAACTCTATGGGGCAGTTCTACTCTGTCCTATAGGGTTGCTATGAGTCGGAATCGACTCAACGGCACTGGGTTTTGGGTTATGGTTACTGAAATGTATCATCAAATTGTACTCCAAACAGAGTACAGGATTTTTGTGCAGTAAAATTCATTTCTGTATAATACATTACCTAATGCACTGCTCTAAAAGACAGATTAAAAATTTAAGTAAATAAAGGAGAGAATTCAAATAGGGTAAAGACTGGGGTGATGATGTTGAGATAGGCACGCCCATAGAATGTCCAAGGGACAATGGTTAGAGTGAAGTTTGAGTAGTGAATGGTATAGGTGTAGGCTTGCATATTGGGGTCAGTTTGTGGACTGTGTCAGTCTAAGGAACTGAGGCTTTATTCTATAGGCAATGGGAAGCTGGTGAAGACTGACAAGAAAACAATGTTGTTTTATGATTAAATCTGGCTACATTTGGATGAATTGGAGCAAAGGGAATTGAGAGAGGAAAGATAGGTAGATGAAGAGATAGGAAAATAGGGAGAGCACTTTGAAATTATCATAATGTTCCAGAGATGAGAAGACTGATGATACAGGAAATTGAATGAAGAGCTTACAGGTTAATTGTGGCAGATTAATTGGGCTTGACCTGCCTTCTCTCAAGTTCTTATTTAAATGTCCAAAGAAATAACAACAAATATGTACATATACCCAGAGGGAAACAAATTTGCATGTGGATGTCCAAATGTATGAAATGTGTAAATTAAAAATATGAAAAGCTATGTACCAAAATTGCAGGTTATTTTCCTAATTGTGTCATGATGTGGTTGGACTGAGAAAATCTCAGTGGTTCTCTTCTGAACCTGTATATCCAAGAGTAGAGGAAATACTGACTCATGCCAACATCTACCTCATCCTCTGCCCTTATCCCAGGATGAACAGGCTGCACTGGCCAAAAAAGCAGAAAGTCATCTCCCACACACAGAGGAATGACCACCCTGTAGGAAGACTATTAGGATGGGGCAGGGATGGTCAAAGAGGATTTTAGGTATGATTTCAAAAACCCAAAAACCAAGCCCATTGCTGTTGAGTCAATTCTGACTCATAGTGACCCTATAGGACAGAGTAGAACTGCCCCATAAGGTTTCCAAGGAGTGGCTGGAGGATTTGAACTGCTGCCCTTTTGGTTAGCCACCGAGCTTTCAACCACTGCTCCACTAGGGCTCCCCTTAGCTATAATACACATGCTTATTTTTTTTTTTAAATGTTATTGTGGTAAAATACGTAAAATAAAATTATATAAAATATAATTATAAAATATATAACATGAAATTTGCCATATTAGCCATTTTTATAATTCAGTGACATCAATTTTTTTTATAATTCAGTGACATTAATTACATTTACAGTGTTGTACAACCATCACCAGTATTTCCAAAGTCTTTTCATTACCCCAAACAGAAACTCAGTACTCATTAAGCAGTAACTCCCCATCTAATGCATACGTTTTTTGTAAACAGAAAATATTTAGATATTACACATGTAGTAATTAAAAATACCATTGGTATAAAACAAACAATAACACACATGAGGAATGTGCTTCTTAGTCCAATCAAGTGTATGAGACCAAATGGGCAACACCCGCCCAAAAGCAGAGACGGCAGAAAGGGACAGGAAAACACAATGAATGGACACAGGGAACTCAGGGGTGGGAAGGGAGAGAGTGCTGACATTGCGGGGATTGCAGCCAATGTCACAAAACAATTTATGTATTAAATTTTGAATGGGAAGCTAATTTGTGCAAAACTTTCACCTAAAGCACAATAAAATGAAAAAAAAAAAAAAAAGAAAGAAAACCCTATGGAGCACAGTTCTGCTCTGACACACATTGGGTAACCACGAATAAGAATTTACTTGACGGCAACTGATTTTAGAATCTTCCCACTATTCCCCTTCTAGTGGCAATAGAGTGTTTCTGGTCATTCCTTCTTCTACTGTGTCTTTAAAAGTATATCAATGCAGTTTTTACTTCGTATTTCTCATAAGCTGTTTGTTTACCCTAAAGAACTCAGAGTTTTTTTTTTTTTCCTCCCAAGGGATTAGCATTTTAGTAAGAGCCGAATAATAAAACTAAATTGTAAAAACCTGTATGTGTGTGTGTGTATATACATATATATCACTGGGTAAAACAAACCTGCAAGTACCTGGGTAGACTTTACTACATTTTCCACTAATTATTAATCTTTATTTATCACTTCTCAATCTTTTTCTGGTTTTCTTGAGTGGAATACTTTTTTAAAAAAATTTGTCTTATAGTAGACAAGAATTATCTTAGGTGAAGGGAAGGACAACACACAATATAGGTGAAGTCAGCACAGCTGGACTAAACCAAAAGCTAAGCAAAATTTCCTGAATAAAACCAAACACTTTGAAGAACAGAGTAGCAGGGGTAGGGATCTGGCGACCATGGTTTCAGGGGACATCTAGGTCAACTGGCATAACAAAGTTTATTAAGAAAATGTTCTGCATCCCACTTTGGTGAGTGGCGCCTGGGGTCTTAAATGCTAGCGAGCATCTATCTAAGATGCATCAATTGGTTCCAACCCACCTGGAGCAAAGGAGAATGAAGAACATCAAAGACACAAGGAAAATATTAGCCCAAGAGACAGAAAGGGCCACATAAACCAGTGATTCTGTCATGGATCGAATTATGTCCCCCCAAAAATGTGTGTATCAGCTTTGTTAGGCAGTGATTCCCAGTATTGTTTAGGTATCCTCCATTTTGTGATTGTAATTTTATGTTGAGAAGATTAGGGTGGGATGTAACACACCCTTACTCAGGTCACCTCCCTGATCCAAGGCAAAGAGGGAGTTTCCCTGGGGTGCGACCTGTACCACCTTTTGTCTCTCAAGAGATAAAAGGAAAGGGAAGCAAGCAGAGAGTTGGGGACCTCATACCATCAAGAAAGAAGCACCAGGAGCAGAGTGCGTCCTTTGGACCCAGGGTCCCTGTGCCTGAGAAGCTCCTTGAGCATGGGAAGATTGAGGACAAGGACCTTCTTCCAGGGCTGACAGAGAGAGAAAGCCTTTGCCTGGAGCTGATGCCTTGAATTTGGACTTTTAGCCTACTTTACTGTGAGGAAATAAATTTCTCTTTGTTAAAGCTGTCTGCTTGTGGAATTTTCTGTTATAGCAGCACTAGATGACAAAGACAGAATTCATCAGCCTGAGACCAGAAGAACTAGATAGTGCCCAGCTACCACCAATGACTGCCCTGACAGAGAACACAACAGAAAATCCCTGATGGAGCAAGAGAAAACTGGGGTGCAGAACTCAAATTCTAGTAAAAAGACCACAACTTAATGGTCTGAGACTGGAGGAACCCCAGAAGACGTGGCCCCTGGACTCTCTGTTAACCCAGAATTAAAACCATTCCTGAAGCCAACTCTTCAGACAAAGAATAGACTGGACTATAAGACATAAAATGATACTCGTGAAGAGTGTGCTTCTTAGTTTAAGTAGATACATGAGACCAAATGGGCAGCTCCTGTCTGGAGGCAAGATGAGAAGGCAGAAAGGAACAAGAGCTGGTTGAATGGACGTGGGAAATCTGGGCTGGAAAGGAGGAGTGTGCTGTCACATTACCGAGAGAGCAACTAGGGTCACAGAACAATGTGTGTATAAATTTTTGTATGAGAAACTAACTTGAGCTAGCTGTAAACTTCCACTAAAAGCACAATAAAAAAAAAATATATTCATCTTAAATCCTTGTCTCAGAGTAATGTCCTTCCCAGGGCTCATGCAGAGACTTAGGATTTCAAGACATTTTGCCATCAAAACCTCCCCTCTGTCTTCCTCTCTCATAGCTCTTACCCATCAGATTTGGGGGTTGGGCTAAGTAAAGGAGTGTTGTGATTCTAGTGTCCTGTTCTTGCTTCTTTCTTCCTTCCTCACAGCTGACATAACTGAAGAGCACTTCCTCATCCTATAAGGGTATCTCCACACAAGGAGCCTCTGAGAGAAAGAGAACACTTCAGAGAAGAGTCCTGCTACCCCAGCTTCTTCGCTTCTCATTCTTCATAAAATCACCGCTTTGGTAATCAGTAACCTGCTTCTGAGCAATTTACAACATCTACCTTTAAACCAGAAACTCTTTTCAAAAAGGCCCAGCATCTCTAGCAGAAGAAATAACATATTTAGGTCAAAATCTAATATTTAAGCCAAAAAATAGGATTCTAAAACAGAAATTGTATAATGTATTTTTATCACAATTCACTAAGAAGAGAACAAAAGGAGATGAATTTAGGTTTAGATTTGTTAAAATGGAAGAACCTTCTCAAAATATAGATTACATATTGAAACAGGTTATTAGAGATTGCCTTCCTTGAGGATCTTTAAAAATAGAATAGACAATCATTCTTCTTGAATGGTTTGGCCGCAGTCCTGCTTAGAAGCAAGAACTAAAATAAATGCTCTCCTGAGGTTCCCTCTGGTTTGTCCAATCCATGATTTCTGACAACCCTTACCCCCACCCACAGTCTTCATCAGAGGTGTCATGGCATGGCAGAGATGTGGAGGCTGATGGGGAGTTGAACGATGGTAGTGACACCTCGGATTACTTCACTGCGGGAACTGAGAAGAAATGATTACAGTGTTCTGTCAGTCCACCAACTGAGCAGTTAATATAAGCAGGCGGTACAATATAATCCTTCAGTTATTTCTAGAATCTTGATGAATCAGTCAATTCATTCTTGAACAGACTAAGGAAAATAGTTATTCCACCCCAAAGAAATATGGTAAAGTGATTTCAATCTGAAGATGATATTGATAAGAACACAACAAAGGGGTTCTTTTCTTCCCACTCCTTCGTGATGTCCAACTCTTATTCAAAGTCTAATACATATGACATTAAAAAAAAATGTTTTGTCTGTGGTGTACATTTACTGGAAATTCTATGGCATATGTGTAACTGATATAAATCTCAGAAAATAAATCAGATTTTCAAGAAATATACCTTTGTTTTTCTGTAACTTAATTTCTCTTTTGAGCATCATTCTGCCAAGTGGTAGATACTAAATTTTAGTCAGTTCAGGGTTCCCATTGCTCTTTTCCTGAGGGTTGCATCTTAGATCTGGGGACTTACGTAGTGCTATAGCATCAGGTTGGGAGTGAGTTGTGTCTTGTCTTTGTTTATCGGTCCATGCTAGCATCTGTCAAAATGAGATATCCTGTCTCATTCCTCTGTCCTTGGCCCAGGTGGTTGTTATGCTGTCTCTCCTGACTTCAGGGCCTCTCCAGATACACTGTCTTCCCTACTTCCATTGCTCCTCTCAGCAGTCCTGGATTGCAGAAAATTGGGTGGGGTGTATAAGCCCCTGCCCCAAGTCTATATTACTCTCAAGTGAGTGGAAAGCATCTTGCTTTTCTCCATACCACACAGAGGTCTGAGGGGATGCTTTAAGGTTGCCTTTGTTTCACCT
Source organism: Loxodonta africana (assembly GCF_030014295.1). Classification (NCBI taxonomy): domain Eukaryota; kingdom Metazoa; phylum Chordata; class Mammalia; order Proboscidea; family Elephantidae; genus Loxodonta; species Loxodonta africana. The sequence continues at coordinate 49,082,141 of NC_087359.1, forward strand.
GCTGAGGCACATAACCCAGACATTTCTTCTGTGCCCTCACCACACCAGGCGACGAGCACTCGGGTATCTTGAAACCTCCCTGGGCTTGATTTGGGAATGTGGCACAGATTTCTTTTCTTTTGAATTCTACATACCCTTCTGGTATGAGGGGAGGCTGGAGAAGGACCCTGAGCTCCTTCTCAGGAACCCATCAGTGTCTAAACCTTCTTCTTCCCGTCTGGTTCTTTCTCTTTCCAGTTCACGTGAACTTTATCTAATCTCAGGGGTGGCAGATCTTCCAAATTGTTCATGCTCTGAGATGTTTAAATTTTGGACTTGTCCTACTCAAAAAGCCTTTTGTAATAGACCCTCCTCCCTGAGGTAATGTAATGCCTTGTAATATAGCTTTAAATGGGGAATAAAGGAATTACCAGGAATTAGAAGTATATCAGTTAATATATCAAAATTTGATGTCACTATTGTTGTTAGTTGCTGTTGCGTCGATTTGGACTCATGGCAAGTCTATGTGTGCAGAGTAGAACTTCTCCATAGGGTTTTCAAGGCTGTGATCTTTTAGAAGCAGATCATCAGGCCTGTCTCCCATGCATCCTCTGGGTGGATTTGAACCACCAACCCTTTGTTTTTGTTTTAATTTTTTACTGTGTTTTAGATGAATGTTTACAGAGCAAATTACTTTCGCATTTGATAGTTTGTACATAAAGTGTTCCATGACATTTGTTGCCTTCCCCTCAATGTGTCCGCACTCTCCCCATTTCAACCCTGGGTTCCTCATTTCCCTTCTGGATTTCCTACCCCTTCCTGCCTTCTCATCTTTGCTTTTGGCCAAATGTTGTCCTTTTGATCTTGTATAATTGATTGTTCTAAGGAACACATTCCTCTAGGGTGTTATTGTTTATTTTATGGGCCTGTCTGTTGTTTGGCTGAAATGTGGTTTCCAGGAATGGCTTCAGTTCCAGGACAGAAGAATGTCTTAGAGCCATAGTCTTGGGGGTTTCTCCAGCCTCTATCAGACCAGTAAGTCTGCTCTTTTTTGTGAATTTGATTTTTTTTCTTTTCTACATTTTTCTCCCACTCTTTCTGGGACTTTCTGATGTGTTCCCAGTCAGAGTGGTTGGTAGCGGTAGCTGAGCACTATCTAGTTCTTCTGGTCTTAGGGGTTGTGTAGGCTGTGGTTCATGTCCTTTGGACTAACTGCTTCCTTGAGTCTTTGGTTTTCTTCACTATCCTTTGCTCTGGATGGGAAGAGATCAATAGTTGTGTCTTAGATGGCTGCTCACAAGCTTTTAAGACCCTAGATGCTACTCACCAAAGTAGTATGCAGAACATTGTTTTATGAACTATGTTGTGCCAATTGATGTAGATGTCCCCCAAGTCTATGGTCCTTCACCTTCGAGCCTAAGAACTTTGTCCTGCAAAGTGTTTGGTTATGTCTAAGAAGTTTCCATGACTGTGCCCCTTGTGTACTCTATTGTTTATATTAATATATATAAAAAAAAAAATACATAGCACCTGCAATTATATATGTAGAAATATCCACAACCAAAACTATATCTGCAGGTGGGTGTGCTCCTTAATACCCTCTCACACTTCTTTAGCATATCTATCTGCCTATGTATCCATTTGTGGGTTATTGTTTGTTAATACTATTTGTTTTATTTATCTAGTGCTGCTATAACAGAAATACCACAAGTGGATGGCTTTAACAAACAGTTTATTCTCTCACAGTTTAGGAGGCTAGAAGTCTGAATTCAGGGTGTCAGCTTCCAGGGAGGTTTCTCTCTTTGTCAGTTCTGAGGGAAGGTTCTTGACATCAATCTTCCCCTGGTCTAGGAGCTTCTCAGCACAGGAACCCCGGGTCCAAAGGACACTTTCCACTCCCAGTGCTTCTTTCACAGTGGTATGAGGTCCCCATCTGTCTGCTCCCTTCTCTCTTCTTTTATCTCTTGTAAGATAAAAGGTGATACAGGCCACATCCCAGGGAAACTCCTCTTAGATCAGGTCAGGGCTGTGACCTGAGTAAGAGTGTTGCATACCGCCTTAATCTTCTTTAACATAAACTAATCTTGCCTCAACCACAGGCAGAGATTAGGATTTAGAACACATAGAAAAATGACATTAGATCACAAAATGGAGGACAACCACACAATACTGAGAATCACGGTTTAACCAGATTGACACATATTTTACAATTCAATCCATGACACTATTGTTGCAGGATTGTCTATGTTATGGTTATTACTGTAAAAAAAAAAAAAATTTTTTTTTTTTTTGCCCTTTATTCTTGTGTTCCTCTTAGTGTCTTCCTTTGCCTTGGGCATGTTGTGCTGACATCCCCCAGATTGTATATTGTCTTTCCCTTCATCAGTATTAACATGTGCCTTCTATTTAGTTAGTAATTTTCCCTCCCATCCCTCGTAACCATCAAAGATTTTTTTTTCAGTTTGTGTGTTTTTTCTTTCTTTCTTTTTTTTTAATAATAGTTGTCTTATATAATATTTGACTTTTGTGATTGACCTATTTCACTCAGCATAATGGCCTCCAAATTCATCCATGTTGTGAGATATTTCACGGATTCATCTTTATTCTCTATCTTTGTGTAGTATTTCATTGTGGATGTACCAGTTTGTTTATCCATTCATCCATTCATGGGCACTTAAGTTGTTTCTATCTTTTTTGCTATTGTGAATAATGCTGCAGTGAACATGGGTATGCATATGTCTATTCGTGTCATGGATCTTATTTCTTTAGGGTACATACCTAGGGTCGATAGGGATTGCTGATCATATGGTATTTCTATTTCTACCTTTTTAAGGAAGCTCAATACCAGTTCCCATAGTGGTTGTACCATTTCACATTCCTACCAGCAGTGTATAAGAGTTCCAATCTCCCCACAACTTTGCCAACATTTGTTATTTTCTATTTTTTTGATTAGTGCCAGTAATGTTGGGGTGAGATGTTATTGTAGTTTTAATTTGCATTTCTCTAATGGCTAATGATTGGGGCATTTCTTCATGTGTTTGTTAGCCACCTGAATGTCTGTTCATATCCTTTGCCCATTTTTCATTGGATTGTTTGTCTTTTTGTTGTTGAGGTTTTCTATGAATTTTAAAGATTAGACCCTTGTCGATATGCTGTAGTCAAATTTTTTTTTCTAGTCTATAGGTTCCCTCTTTACTCTTTTGGAGAAGTCTTTTGATGAGCATAAGTGTTTAATTTTTAGGAGGTCCCATTTATCGAGTTCATCTTCTGCTGTTTGTGCATTTTCAGTTATGCTTGGTATTCTATTTATGCCATGTATTAAGGCCCCTAACATTGTCCCTATTTTTCCTCCCATGATCTTTATAGTTTTAGGTTTTACATTCAGGTCTTTGATCCATTTTGAATTAGTTTTTATGTACGGTGTGAGGTATGGGTACTGCCAACCTTTTGGCTGGTAGTTGAGGGCTTCACTGTTTGCGCCACCATACAGCTCTTTGATGATGACAGGTAGAAGATTTTGGTCCTAAGTGAGAAATGAAACTCTTTTTTTTCTCTTAGGGGCAGCGCTGAACAGAGTAGAAAGCACCCAGCTCTTTCTTACGGTCCAGCCCAGTTTTAGTTCTTACCGAACTCTCAGGCAGGTATTTCTACAGGTGCTATTCAGCTGAGGTCTACTTCATCTGCACCTGGAAAATACCATCCCCAGGGAAAAGGAAAGTATTATTTCTCTGCTCCTTCAGGGTTTGAGTTAGAGCCTCAGACTCTGAAATCTCAGGGTAGGGTCCCTCAGCGGGTGCAGGATAGGTACCAACTCACTCTCAGATTGAAAAACTGGGAAGAAAAAGTAGAAATAAATGAATCTCTCATACCCTGGAAATTAGTTCTTCAACAGATTGCGTTAGCACTTGTAATCACTGCCTCAGCTACTAAAACTGATTAAATTAGCGGCTCTGTATTTTGCCAAGATTTTTATAGGCTTTTTTTTTTTTTCTTCCCTTTTCTCAACAAATTAAAGTCTGGCTTGGAGGGAGTGTCGTAGACTGGAGACATTTCTCCTCCTGTCACTGGATGCTGGGAGTGCTGGTATAGCAAGTGTTTGACGGTTAAAAAAAAAAAACAAAACTTAATTCTTGATAACTACTCTCTGTGTGTTTTGTACCAGGACTGCAGTGTGGGTGAGCGGGAGGAAACCAATGAAACCCTGAAGAGCTTAATAAATATTTGTAATTTGTGGTTGCTAAATCATTGCTCACAGAAGCCTATTGTTCTTGTAAGAAATAGAATTATTTCATTTCAAAGGAAATGCCAGATCTTTGGTAATATGTTAATGAATTGAATAAAAATATTTCATGATATAAATGTACCATGGCAAACTAACAGATATAAAACAAAATTTTTAATTCTAATCATTTTGTCATAAAATATAATAACTGCTAGCAATCATATTCACTATTCAAAAAGATAATATTCTCCAAAATCTAGAAAAGTTCTAAGGTTTGACTTATGTAATGGAAAGAGGAGTAGTAGAATGATGAAGAAGTATATTGTATGATGTTCAAGATAATATTGTAATATCGACTTCAAGCTTAAATGAAACACATATTTTTCCTAAACCCTGTATTCATATCAACTTTCAAAGCATGCATTTTTTCCCATGTGTTATAATTGGAAGTGAAAATAGGACACAAAAGTATATACATACTATATATATAGGATGATCATAGCGATTTTTTTTTTTTTTTAAAGCTGTGCATGAATAAAACCCCAAGAAGAAATACTCTGAATATTATTAGTGGTTATCTTTTAGATGGTGAGTATAAGTGTGATTTTTTTCTTTCTTTCTTCTCTTTGACATTTTCAAAATCTTCTGTGATAAGCATGTTTTCCTTTTCTATCGAACAAACAAATTAAAAAGTCTACCTTTAAAAGGAAGTATTTATTTCCCACACTGGCACTTGTACTTCTTAAGTACAATATTTTCTTTCTTTTATGCTTCTTACGAGTGCTTGAAAATGTGGCAGGAGCAAAAATTAAATGCCGAAGTATATGCTGAGATGCATCAGTGCGCTCCATACAGTGTTATCAGGAAGCAGATATCAAAACAAGGATCAAACACACTTTGGTCTTCAAAGTAATAAAGATACTGAATAGTCATAATTTTAGCTTACCTCTCCTCCCTCTGTGACTAGATTGCTGTGCCTTTGAACTGCCCACTGGAAACAGCCAGGTGTATAAATGCTCAGATCTCACTAAGGCTGACAACTGCTTCCCTTCACAACATTTAATTCTACATGATGATTTGAATGTAGGAATGTCATGGTGTAAAGTGATAGGGAAATAGAAGGTGCTAAAGTAAGGTAGGGCAATATAGTTAAAAGCCTGTGGAGTTGCCTGTTGACTGATGAGGTTTTTGCAGATTTTATCTATAATAGACCTAGTGAATTCTACTGATGAGGAAGGCAATAGAAATCTGAACAGCTAGGATCAAAAGGAGAGGATGTCTTTCTTTGATCATCTATTTGACTGAAAGTAATAATCACAATTTTCCTGCGTATTCTATAGGTGCTAAGCTTATTCAAAATAACTCCTTCTCCTTGACTTTTAATGCAGCTGTTGGTGTTGGTTTGTATAAAAATATGTGCAAAGCTCTTTAGGAAAACAAGTATGCATTTGCCTGATTTACCTTCCTGTTGGAGAGGAAAACAAAAATGTCAGGCATGAAATCATGAATCCCACAAACATTGCCAAGGTAGACAAATTCATGAATTAGTTACTTTCAAGTAGATCTTAATCAACATGTTTATTACAGTAACTGTTTCTTAGGCCTCTATTCTGTCCCAGCTCTGTACTCTTAGTTACATCACTATTTCATCAAACTTACATTGAGAGCCTTAGAGGCAATCCCTAATACTGTATCTCAAAAAACATCTTTAGAATTTTATGTATGAATAGTTAAAATGAATCTCCAAAGATTGTTTCAATGTTTCCCTGTCAGAGAGAAGACTTTGGGTAATAATTTCAGATGTTAAGCAAAAGAAAGATTCAATATATACAGTAAGGTGTAGAGTAGAAATCACAAAATCTAGGTTTCCAGAACAAAATGGGCCTCAATGGGTGCCCCACTTGAGAGTGGTCAAAACACCTCCATATTTACTATCACCTTTGTGTCTGTCAGAGGTCTACTGCCAGGACTAATTGACCAAGTCAGCAAGGAGGGAGAGACTGGACTGAGATAGTGGCTGAATGGGAAGCTTCCTAGGCTTGAAACATGGCCAGAAGTGGATACTGATTCCCAGGGTCTGGTATATCAGGAGTGAGCAACACTGATGCTACAGGAGCCAAGCCTACATCTAAGCAGACACAGATAAGTCAAGCAAGCCTAGGTAGATGGAGGAACAAGGATGGAACCAAGAGTAAAGAAATGGTTGAGAGTTAAGTTAATCAGTGGGCCTAGCTATAAGGGAGGATTCTAAGAGCAGGGACCTGGTTAGCCACAAAAGAGTGGAGAGTTGAAATGAACAAAGAAAGTCAAAGTTAGGACTAGTTCCTCCTTTAGGAAAGGGTGATAATAATAGAGATGTTGAAAGATTTAAATGAGATAATGTCCGAAGAAAAAAAAGTCAGAACCAGGTAACCAGAAATGGATTCAGAATAGGAGCGTAGAAGAAGCAAGCATGAAACAAGAGTAGATGTGCAGGACTCTTTGAATGGTGCATTATGCATGCAAGTTTTCTAATCAGTACTCCTTCCCACCAGTGGGATATCAGAGCCTTCTGAGACTACAGCCTCCCTCCTCATCTAATACCAAGTCTACAGAGGTAAACTTCATTACCACAACTAAACTAAGGTTCTACATAACAAAGCTACCTCTGCAGCCCAAGGATAATGCATATCAACAGTGATGTGTTTTAATCTGTTTAGCATTAACTGCTCAGATTAATAGGGAAATAATCTTGTAGGCAAACACATCATCTCAGACCTGATCATATGCTCTCAAAGCTAAAGGGACCATAAAAGACAAAATAGTCAAACAAGATGCCTGGACCCTCTACAATATTCTTATATGTGTTGTCTGTTGCTACATAGCAAATTACCTCAAATTTTAGCAATTTAAAACACAATTATTATCTCACAGCTTTTGAGAGTCAGGAATCATGGAGTGGCTTAGGTAGGTAGTTCTGATTCAGGGTCTCTCATGAGGTTACAGTCAAATTGTCTACAAGGGATACAGTCAACTAAAGGTTTGACTGAGTCTGGAAGATCTACTTCAAGCTCACTCACTTGGCTGTTGGCAGGAGACTTTCAGTTCTCACCACGCCAATACGTGACAGCTGACTTTCCCCAGAGCAGGTGATATGAGAAAAAGAGAACAAAGCCATATTGCTTTTATAACTTTGTCTCTATGTCACACACCAGCATTCTGTTCATTCAGAGTGAGTCATTAAGTCCAGCTCATAATCAATGGGAGGGGATGGCATAAAGGTATGAATACCAGGATGTTGTAGTTATGGGACCCTCTTGGTGACTGGCTACCACAATTTTATATAATTTAATATAAAATGTCATCTAGTTTTGGCATTAACACCTCTAGAGATGGATAGGTAGTTTGAGAGGCAGCGTAATCCATTTTTGAAGAGCAACATGGTTTAACTTACACTGAGTTAAAATGTCCAGTAACTTCCACATACCAGTTATAATTCAATCTCAAAATGTTCTTCCACAAGACAATCATTCAAATATTTGAAGACAAGTCATCCTTTCAGTCACTGGAGGACATGCAACTCAAATTCCTTCGATTATCATATGATGTACGTCTCAGTCTGTTTTTCTTCATCCTGGTTGCTTGCTTGGGCATGGTTTAATTTTTAAGCGTATGGGTAAAAGTAGCCCAGCACTTTACAGGTGGACCAAAAGGAATGGAGAGCACTGGCTCCTACCTTGAGCTGGAAACTCTATTTCTATTCACATAGATTGGTTTTGCCCAGTTATATCACATCATTGATTCTCATCAAGCTTGCAATTAATTGAAACTGCTAAACTCAACTGCTATTGAGCCACATATCCCTCATCTTGATCCTGTGCAGTTGATTTTTAGACCCAAATTCAGGATCCCTGATTTCAAAAGTATTAACAAAAAGAAAAAATACATATTAGAATTAAAGAAATATAGATGTTGGATTCAAAAAGATTTTGCCAGATTAGAAAAATTGGACATATCTGAATCAGAGCCAAGAAAATAACCCTACTAAAAATAATTTCATTTATTTAATCATTTCTTCATTCAAATTTTCATGGAATATCTGCTATGTGTCAGAAGCAGTAAAAAGCACATATGAATAAGACATGGACTCCGCTCTCTGGAGCTCACAATTTACATTAAAAAAAGGTTGAGTTCATACATTCTAGTTTCAACTTCTCTTTAAGCACGGTATAATTGTTTCTAAATCATCCTCAATATTTTCTAAGTCCTGAGTCAAGCCTTTACCTTACATTTGGGTAGATCCTGATTGTTTTGAGGCTATAGGCCTTAACAAATCCATTGTCTGGGTATATCTCCTCTTGGGGCCTTGTTTTTCTAAAGAAACCAAAAAACGAAGGGGTCAAACTAAATTTTTTCCTAAGGTTTGTTCTAGTTAAAAATATATAGATAAAAAATGGATATACGGGTATTGATAGATAGATAGAAAGATACCAGGAGGTAAAACAGAAATTACTTCTGCATTTTCCGAGTAAGGCAAAACTCATGATCAGACCTTTGTATTAGAAAGCAAAGAGAAGTTTTTACTTATGAAAGAGACAGGGTAGCTTATCATGAGCAGACCATTACCACCTATCTTCTTTCTTAGATTGTATGCGGAGGGCTGAGACCTAACTCTCCTAAATTTTCTAAGCACTTGGAATTTTCTAAAATTTTCCAAATTACTGGATTTATTTATTTAGAGCTTAATTGCGATATAATTCACATATCATAAAATTTACCCATTTAATGAGTACAATGCAACATTTTTTAGTATATTCAGAATTGTGCACCCATAACCAAGATCAATTGTAGAACATTTTTATCACCCCCAAAAAGAAACCCTGTGCCCATTAGCAGTCAATCCTCATTTACTCCAATCCCCCAGCAACCCTAAGCATCTCACTGTAGCTTTAATTTGCATTTCCCTAATGATTGTGCCCTGGTGGCATATTGGTCAAGAGCTTGGCTGCTAACCAAAAGCTCTGCAGTTCAAATCCACCAGGAGCTCCTTGGAAACCCTTTGGGGCAGTTCCACTCTTGGAATGCAACTGACATGATGGCACCTAACAGCAAAAACAATGATTAATCTAGTTTCTACTCTATATTGCCTATTCTGGACATTCCCTGAAATGGAATCATTTAACACTGGTCTTTTGTGGCTGACTTTTTTCACTTAACATAATGCTCTCAAGTTTCATCAATGTTGTAGCATGTATAAGTACTTTATTCCTTTTTATTGCCAAACATTCCAGACTATGACTGTACATGCTTTATTTATTCATTCGTCCATTGATGGGCATTTGGGTTGTTTCTACTTTTGGGCTATTATATGAATAATGTTGTTACAAACATTTGTGTACAAGTTTTTGCTTGGACGTATGTTTTCATTCCTCTTAGGTGGAACTGCTGGGTCACATGGTAACTGTAAGTTTAAAATTTGGAGAAATTTTCAGACTGTTTCCAAAGCAGATACACCATTTCACACTTCCACCAGCAATGTATGAGGGTTCCATTTCTCCACATCTTCTGTAACACTTGTTATTATCTTTTTGATTATAGCCATTATGGTGGGTGTGAACTGACATCTCGCTTTGATTTGCATTTCCCTAATGATGAAATTTTCTCCTATAGGGTCGCTATGAGTTGGAATTGACTCAATGGGACCTATCGACAACAATGACTAATGATATTGACCATCTTTTCATGTGCTTATTTTGCCTTTGTATGTCTTCTTTGAAGAAATGTCAATTCAGATTCTTTGTCTATTAAAAAAAATTTTTTTCATTGTGCTTTAAGTGAAACTTTACAAATCAAGCCAGTCTCTCATACAAAAATTTATACACACCTTGCTATATACTCTTAATTGCTCTCCCCCTAGTGAGACAACACACTCTTTCCCTCCACTCTCTCTTTTCATGTCCATTCAACCAGCTTCTGACCCCCTCTGCCCCCCCATCTCCCCACCAGTCAGGAGATGCCAACATAGTCTCAAGTGTCTATTTGATCCAAGAAGCTCACTCTTTACCAGTATCATTTTCTATCCCATTGTGCAGTCCAATCCCTGTCTGAAGAGTTGACATTGGGAATGGTTCCTGTCTTGGGTAACAGAAGGTCTGGGGTCCATGACCACCCGGGTCCTTCTAGTCTCAGTCAGACCATTAAGTCTGGTCTTTATATGACAATTTGGGGTCTGCCTCCCACTGCTCTCCTGCTCCCTCAGGGGTTCTCTGTTGTGTTCCCTGTCAGAACAGTCATCTGTTGTAGCCAGGCACCATCTAGTTCTTCTGGTCTCAGGCTGATGTAGTCTCTGGTTTATGTGGCCCTTCCTGCCTCTTGGGCTCATAATTACCTTGTGCCTTTGGAGTTCTTCATTCTCCTTGCTCCAGGTGGGTTGAGACCAGCTGATGCATCTTGGACGGCTGCTTCCTAGGCGTTTAAGACCCCAGATGCCATTCTCCAGAGTGGTATGGAGAATGTTATCCTAATAGATTTTATTATGCCAATTGACTTAGATGTCCCCTAAAACCATGGTCCCCAAACCCGTGGCCCTGCTATGGTGGCCTTTGAAGCGTTCGGTTTTTTCAGGAGACATCTTTGCTTTTGCTTTAGTCCAGTTGGGCTGACCTCTCCTATATTGTGTGTTCTCTTTCTCTTCACCTAAAATAGTTCTTATCTACTACCTAATTAGTGAAAACCTTCTCCCTCCCTCCCCCCTCTCGTAACCACCAAAGAATATTTTCTTCCCTATTTAAACTGTTTTTTGAGTTCTTATAATAGTGGTCTTATACAATATTTGTCCTTTTGCAACTGACTAATTTCACTCAGCATAATGCCTTCCAGATTCTTCCATGTTATGAAATGTTTCATGCATTCATCATTGTACTTCATCGATGTGTAGTATTCCATTGTGTGAATATACCATAATTTATTTATCCATTCATCCATTGATGGGCACCTTGGTTGCTTCCATCTTTTTGCTATTGTAAACAGTGCTTTAATGAACATGGGTGTGCATATACCTGTTCATGTAAAGGCTCTTATTTCTCTAGGATATATTCCAGGAAGTGGGATTGCTGGATTGTATGGTAGTTGTATTTCTAGCTTTTTAAGGAAGAAGCAAATCGATTTCCAAAATGGTTGTACCATTTGACATTCCCACCAGCAGTGTATAAGTGTTCTAATCTCTCCACAATCTCTCCAACATTGATTATTTTGTGTTTTTTGGATTAATGCCAGCCTTGTTGGAGTGAGATGAAATCTTATTGTAGTTTTGATTTGCATTTCTCTAATGGCTAATGATCATGAGCATTTTCTCATGTATCTGTTCACCTCCTGAATGTCTTCTTTAGTGAAGTGCCTGTTCATATCTTTTGCCCATTTTTTAATTGGGTTATTTGTCTTTTTGCAGTTGAGTTTTTGCAGTATCAGGTAGATTTTAGAGATCAGGCACTGATAGGAAATGTCATGGCCAAAAACTTTTTCCCAGTCTGTAGGTAGTCTTTTTACTCTTTTGGTGAAGTCTTTGGATGAGCATAGGTGTTTGATTTTTAGGAGCTCCCAGTTATCCGGTTTCTCTTCTGGATTGTTGGTAATGTTTTGTGTACTGTTTATGCCAAGTATTAGAGCTCCTAGTGCTGTCCCTATTTTTTCTTCCATGATCTTTATCATTTTACATTTTGGTCTTTGATCCATTTTGAGTTTTTTTTTGTGCATGGCGTAAGGTATAAGTTTTGAATTTCATTTTTTTGCAAATGGGTATGCAGTTATGCCAGCACCGTTTGTTAAAAAGACTGTCTTTTCCCCCATTTAACTGACTTTGGGCCTTTGTCAAATATCAGCTGGTCATACATGGATTGATTTATGTCTGGATTCTCAAATCTGTTCCATTGGTCTATGTATCTGTTGTTGTACCAGAACTAGGCTGTTTTGACTACTGTGGTGGTGTAATAGGTTCTAAAATCAGGTAGACTGAAGCCTGTCACTTTGTTCTTCTTTTTCAGTAATGCTTTACTTATCTGGGGCCTCTTTCCCATCCATATGAAGTTGGTGATTTGTTTCTCCATCTAATTAAAAAATGTCGTTGGAGTTTGGATCAGAACTGCATTGTATCTATAGACGGGTTTTGGTAGATAGACATTTTTACAATGTTAAATCTTCCTATCCATGAGCAAGGTATGTTTTTCCACTAATGTAAGTTTCTTTTGGTTTCTTGCAGTAGTGTCTTGTAGTTTTCTTTGTATAGGTCTTTTACATCTCTGGTAAGATTTATTCCTAAGTATTTTATCTTCTTGCGAGCTACTGTAAATAGTACTGATTTGTTAATTTCCGCTTCAATGTTCTTTTTGTTGGTGTAGAGGAATCCAACTGATTTTTGTATATTTACCTTTTATCCTGATACTCTGCTGAACTCTTCGATTAGTTTCAGTAGTTTTCTTGAGGATTCTTTAGGATTTTCTGTGTATAAGATCATGTCATCTGCAAATAAAGATACTTTTACTTCTTCCTTACCAATCTGGTTGCCCTTTATTTCTTTATCTAGCCTAATTGCTCTGGCTAGGACCTCCAGCCCAATGCTGAATAAGATGGTGATAAAGGGCATCCTTATCTGGTTCCCGATCTCAATGGGAATGCTTTCAGACTCCCACCATTTAGGATGCTGTTGGCTGTTGGCTTTGTATAAATGCCCTTTATTATGTTGAGGAATTTTCCTTCTATTCCTATTTTGCTGAGAGTTTTTATCATGAATGGGTGTTGAATTTTGTCAAATGCCTTTTCTACATCAATTGATAAAATCACGTGATTCTTGTCTTTTGTTTTATTTAATGATGGATTACATTAATTGTTTTTTCTAATATTGAACCATCCCTGCATACCCGGTATGAATCCCACTTGCTCATGGTGAATTATTTTTTTTTTTTGATATGTTCTTGAATTCTATTGGCTAGAATTTTGTTGAGGGTTTTTGCATCTAAATTCATGAAGGATATAGGTCTGTAACTTTCTTTTTTTGTGACACCTTTACCTGGTTTTGGTATCGGGGATACGCTGGATTCATAGAATGAGTTTGAGAGTATTCCATCCTTTTCTATGCACTGAAATACCTTTAGTAGTAGTGGTATTAACTCTTCTCTGAAAGTTTGGTAGAACTCTGTAGTAAATGTGTCCAGGCTAGGGCTTTTTTTTTTGTTGGGATGTTTTTTATTACCTTTTCAATCTCTTCTTTTGTTATGGGTCCATTTAGTTGTTCTACCTCTATTTGTGTTAGTTTAGGTAGGTAGTGTGTTTCTGGAAATTCACCCATTTCTTCTAGGTTTTCAAATTTGTTAGAGTACAATTTTTCATAGTAATCTAATATGATTTTTTTATTTTCAGTCAGTCTGTTGTTATATCGCCCATCTCATTTCTTATTTGGGTTAATTGCTTCCTCTCCTGTTTTTCTTTTGTCAGTTTGGCCAATGGTTTTTCAGTTTTGTTAATTTTTTCAAAGAACCAGCTTTTAGTCTTATTAATTCTTTCAATTATTTTTCTGTTTTCTATTTCATTTAATTATCCTCTAATTTTTATTATATGCTTTCTTCTGGTGCCTGAGGGTTTCTTTTGTTGCTCTCTTTCTATTTGTTCAAGTTGTAGGGATAATTCTTTGATTTTGGCCCTTTCTTCTTTTTGTATGTGTGCATTTATTGATATAAATTGACCTCTGAGCACTGCTTTTGCTGTGTCCTAAAGGTTCTAATAGGAAGTGTTTTCATTCTCATTGGTTTCTATGAATTTCTTTATTCCATCCTTAATGTCTTCTATAATCTAGTCTTTTTTGAGCAGGATATAGTTCAGTTTCCAAGTGTTTGATTTCTTTTCCTTCCTTTTTCTGTTATTGATTTTTACTTTTATGGCCTTATGGTCAGAGAAGATGCTTTGTAATATTTCAATATTTTATATTCTGCTAAGGCTTGCTTTATGACCTAATATGTGGTCTATTCTAGAGAATGTTGCATGTGCACTAGAATAGAAAGTATACTTGGCTGCCGTGGGGTGGAGTGTTCTGTATATGTCTGTAAGGTTAAGTTGGTTGATTGTGGCATTTAGATCTTCCGTGTCTTTTTTGAGCTTCCTTCTGGATGTCCTGTCCCTCACTGAAAGTAGTGTGTTGGAGTCTCCTACTGTAGTTGTGGAGCTGTCTATCTCATTTTTCAATGCTGTTACAGTTTGTTTTATGTATCTTGCAGCCCTGTTGTTGGGTGCATAAATATTTAATATGGTTATATCCTCCTGGTATATGGTCCCTTTAATAATTGTATAGTGTCCTTCCTTATCCTTTGTGGTAGATTTAACTTTAAAGTCTATTTTGTCAGAAATTAATATTGTCACTTGTGTTCTTTTTTGATTGTTGTTTGCTTGATATATTTTTTCCATCCTTTGAGTTTTAGTTTGTGTCTGTTAAGTCTAAGGTGTGTCTTTTGTAGGCAGCATACAGATGGAGCTTGTTTTTTAATCCATTCTGCCACTCTCTGTCTCTTTATTGGTGCATTTAGTCCATTTACATCCAGCATAATTATGGATGGGTATGAGTTTAGTGCTGTCATTTCGATGTCTTTTTTTTGTGTGTTGTTAACAGTTTCTTTCTCCCACTTAATCTTTTGTGCTGAGTAGTTTATCTTTATATATTCTTTTCCTTTTACTCGTTGTAGTTGATTTTGTTTCTGCTGAGTGTCTTTTTTTCTCGTGTTTTATTTTGATGAGTAGGATAGTTAGTCTCCTTTGTGGTTACCTTAATATTTACCCCTGTTCTTCTAAGTTTAAACCTAACTTTTATTTCTTTATATTGCTTTGTCTTGCTCTCCATTTGAAAGATCTATGACTACATTTCTTAGTCCCTCTTTCTTGTTTTAATATTGTCTTCTTTTACATAATTACATGGCTGTTTCCCAGTTTTGAGCGTTTTTTAATCTTGATTTTTTTTTTTGTTTTCCCTGTCTGGGTTGACCTCTGATTGCTCTGTCCAGTGTTCTAGTCTTGGGTTGATACCTGATATTACTGATTTTCTAACCAGAGGACTCCGTTTAGTATTTCTTGTAGTTTTGGGTTGGTTTTTATGAATTCCTTAAACTTCTGTTTATCTGGAAATATCCTAATTTCACTTTCATATTTGAGAGACAGTTTTGCTGGATATATGATTCTTGGCTGGCAATTTTTTTCCTTCAATGCCTTATATAAGTCATCCCATTGCCCTCTTGCCTGCATGGTTTCCACCGAGTAGTCTGAGCTTATTCTTATTGACTCTCCTTTTTAGGTGACTCTTTGTTTATCCCTAGCTGCTCTTAAAATTCTTTCTTTATCTTTGATTTTGGCGAGTTCAATTATAATATGCCTTGGTGACTTTCTTTTAAAATCTACCTTATGTGGAAGTTGATGAGCATCTTGGATAGATATCTTCTCATCTTTCATGATATCAGGGAAGTTTTCTGTCAAGGAATCTTGAACAATTCTCTCCGTATTTTCTGCTATCCCTCCCTGTCCTGGTACTCCAATCACTTGTAGGTTATTTCTCTTTATAGAGCCCCACATGATTCCTAAGGTTTCTTCATTTTTTTTAATTCTTTTATCTGATTTTTCTTCAAATATATTGGTCCCAAGTGCTTTATCTTCAAGCTCACCAATCCTGCCTTCCACTTGCTCAATTCTGCTCCTTTGACTGTTGAGTTGTCTACTTCTGTAATTTTATTGTTAACCTTCTGAATTTCTGATTACTGTCTCTCTGTGGATTCTTGCAGGTTATTAAATTTTTCATTACGTTCTTGAATAACCTTTTTAATTTCTTCAAATGTTTTATCTGTGTGTTCCTTGGCTTGTTCTGCATATTGCCTGATCTCCTTCCTGATGTTTTGAAGGGTTCTGTATATTAATCTTTTGTATTCTGCATCTGGTAGTTCCAGGAAGGCACTTTCTTCTAGAAGATCCCTTGATTCTTTGCTTTGAGAGCTTGTTGAAGTGATCATGGTCTGTTTCTTTATGTGATTTGATATTGACTGTTGTCTCTGAGTCATCTATATGTTATTGTGTTAGTTTATTTTATGTTTGTTTACTGTATCCTAGCTTCTTGCTTTGTTTTGTTTTGATATGTCCAAACGGGTTGCTTCAGTGAGCTAGCTTGATTATTTTCACCTTTGAAGCTCTGACATCCTGTCACCAGTTGTCAGGTATATCAATCTAGGAGTCCATTCATTTTCTTGTATGGATTCAGCTCAGGTGTCCAGGTAGCTGATCATCAAGTATGTGGTACAGGCTCTGTCCTACAGTCTTAGAGTGGCAGGGGTGATTGGTGTAGGTACCAGTATCTGGTTGCAGCAAGGGGTCATGCTCTGAATAAGGCAGGGGGCTGAGAATATTCCCCCAAGTGACTCTGAGGAAAGCACGTCCCCCTTCCCTAGAGTGCACTGGTGGGTGGGTTCTGCAGATGGACCATGGGCACCCAATGCTATTGGTTGTAAGGACCAGGGGGTACCAGTTATCCTTGGACCCCTGTAGCAGATGGCTGGGTGACCTGAGTGGAGCCACCAGTCCTTAGGCCCCTGATGTGGGCAGGTGAGGACCCTGTTTAACGGGCAAAGTGCTGTCAATCATCAAACACCCACCTCTCCACCACACAGCTGAAACAGTTGCAGTCTCCCAAGAAGGGCCTCTTCTCATGAAATAGGCCCACACAGGTCCATGCAGGTGGAAAGGTATTCAAAGTCAACAGATCAATTATGCCTGGGCAGGAGCCGCTTCTGTCTGGAGTTCCCCAGGTTAGTAGAGCTGGCAAATTATCTTTCCCCCACTTGTGAATTTATTCTTTCTTCAAGGCCAGAACAATGGCTCAAGATGCTCCACAGGGCTTATCTCAGGTCCAGGGAAATCAACAGCCTCTGAAGCTGGCTTGGGGGCAGGGGGCACAGTAAAATATATGCTAGTACTTTGCTTTTGCTGAGAGCGCCATTATTCTCTGGTTCTGGAGATGTGAGTAGGCGGTGCAGTTGGCTGCTTCTTCCTGAGGAAACTGCAGCTGAATGCTACTACCAGCCTGCTGCACCCGCTCCCAGGAACGGTGCCTGAGGGACCCCGTTGATTCAGGTCCAGCAACTCTTCTCTGCTTCTGAACCGTCTCTCCCTCCCCCTGCTGCTCAGTTCATTTTCTAGCTTTGCCTTTGATGATCAGGGCTCCTCGCTTGTCATAAATATAATCATTTCACTTGTTTTTTCAGGTCTTTGTTGTAAGAAGGATCACTGGAATCTTCTGGCTGTTCCACAATCTTGGCCCCACTTCTCTCTTTGTCCTTTTTTAAATTCAGCTATTTTTATTTACTGAGTTGTAAGTGTTCTTTATATTTTCTGGATACCAATCCCTTATCAGATATATGATTTGTAAATATTTCCTCTCATTCTGTGGGTTGTCTTTTATTTTTCTTGGTGGTATCCTTCGAAGCACAAAAGTTTTAAATTTGTATTAAGTCCAATTTACCTATTTTTATTTTGTGGCTTGTACCTTTGGTGTCATATCTAAGAGGAGTTTACCTAACCCAAGAACATGAAGATTTATTCCTGTGTTTTCTAAGAATTTTATAGTTTTAGCTGTTACAGTTAGATATGCAAACCATTAGAGTTAACTTTTGCGTATGGTATAAGGATGGGGTCCAACTTCATTCTTTTACATGTGGAGAGCCAGTTGTCCCAGTACCATTTGCTGAAAAGACTTATTTATTTTTAATTTATAGATTAGTTTGGTAACTAATGTTTGGTAAATATTAATGATAGGAAAATTTTTTGATCACTTTGTATGTGCTAGGCACTGTTTCAAGACTTTTATATATATTACGTATTTAATCCTTATAATAATCCTAAGGGACCTTTTTTTCCTTATCAGGGAATGTTTGTGGAGAGGTGTGGAGAGAAGGAAATTGACTGTTAATTGTTTCTCAGTGGTAGAAAGAAGAACTGGAAGAAGATTACCAAGTTTTTTATCCTTTTCCCTGCTTTTAATACCAATGGCAATGACTAGACTCTCTACTATGGATGGCATAAAGTCAAGGGAAAAGCAAAAGCAAGGAATTGGAGTTCTATTCAAATCCTATTTTGCTGCTTTTAAGAATAACGCTATTGTATGAGAAAAGGTGGTTAAGAGACAAACAAAGCTCTTGATAGGGAAGATGATGCTTAGAGAATACTGGATGTTCTCATTGAGTTTATAGATTAGAACAAAAGATCTTATAGTTGAGATCACCCAGTTGTTGCCATCATTTTCATTGAAATGTGGACAACAGAAGTGCTGGAAGACCTAAAGCGTCCTGGTTTTAGAATAAATGCATAAGGTGTTCAATTCTGTCAACCTTGTAAGAGAGCTTTGTAGCCACCACAGACAAAAGCCTAAAATCGCTTTTTAAGTGGATGGTTTGTGACTACTTAGGAAGAGAAGAGGTGACCACTAGGAGACAGCATGGGTTCACCATTCGAGCTGATAAAAATTTGTTAGTAAACCTGTCTGTATATGTGCTATTCCATTTAACAGTTTGCAGATGGGTTGGTTCTAAGACTTTAATTCATAAATTGTAGTAAAATCCATTGCAACAAAAACAATTTGGAAGTCAAGTTTATTTTTTAGGATTTTTTTTTTTTTTTACTGCGTATAAAAAGAACTATACTAAATTTTTTTCTTTTTCTTTTTAAGAAAAGGAGTAGACTAGAATTAGGGAAAGAACTTTAAAAGCAGTTTTTTTTGCTGGAAACTTAACAGTTTTTTTTTTTCAGATAGTGCAGACAGTACTTTCATCTAATGTAACTATAAATGATATAGAATGAAGACAAGCTTTACTGAAGTCCTCTCTGCTTCGGCTTTTATTTCCTTATTTTCTAGATGCACCAAGAAAAAAAGGGTGTTTAAAATAAGAGATGGGCATCTGAGGTTTCCGTTCCTACCATATTCCTTCTGAGATAGTTTCTTCTTAAAGTCAACTATCTTACGTTATCACCTTGAAGTTACCAGCGTCCCATGTATTCTGTTCTTAGGCTTAAAGACAATATTCGAGGGTATAGAACTGGCATTAGTGCTTTGGAGAATTAGTAATTCTTTACCAACAATGATTGGGCACTTTAAATTTGAATGAGGTTTAGAAAAAGAGATTTTGTTTCTATGTGTAACTGAAGTCCCTTGTTCATTTGATTAATTGGTTCTGCTTCCATTTACAAAAGAGCGTAAAAATTTTACAGTAAAATTCATTTTCATTAATGAACAAACTTATTAAAATGTAATTACTTTTCTAAGTTCTATGTTGTACAAGTTGTAATTAGAATGTGGATTACATGGAGACTTCAGGGAGGTTTGGCTTATATTTCTGTAATTTTATTTGGTTTAAAGCTAAACATGTGTTAAGATGGAATGCAGAGTTTATAAATGGAGTCAGTTCATTTTGATAAAGCAAAGTTTTATTAAAAACATATGTAGTATTATTGTTTAAGACAAGTGTTCCTTGTGGAAGGAATTTTTGATTACTTTTCATGTTTCCCCAGATGTGCCACTGGTGAGTCATTCTGGGCATTCCCTTCTAAAGAGGTGTTGGGTCTGATTATCTCCAAAGATAAGGATTCTATGAATGAGAAGGGAACAAATGTTTATTGAGCACCTAATTATTGTGGGCCAGGCATTATGCCAGATGTTTTTAAAACATGGTCTCATTTTATCCTCACATCCCTGAGAAGCAGGTATTATTTTTCCATTTTACAGAAGCTGAAATTGAGGCTCAGAGAGGCGAAGTACTTTTCATAGCCATTCATACTGGGATTTGAATAGAGAACTATCAGGCACCAAAGTCTGTATCTTTCTACAGAATTCTTTCTTATAATTGATAACCTTTCATTTTTATTTTACATCTGAACTGTATCCTCATTCAGAGACTTGAAGGTCTATCTGAGCCAACTAAACCTGAGTCGAGAGGGCTCTCCAAAGGACAGTTGACTAGGAGGCAAGTCAGGTTGCCAGGGAGTTTTTATTTTTCTAGGCCAGCCATTTACAGTTAAATAAGAATAAAATTCTGTATGCTTTCTAGTTGTATGTGTGTCTGTGTGTATGTATGAGGAGTATTCCAAGCTGTTATTTGCATTACACTAAGCTAGATGACCTGTTCGATTAATGAGCACAGGGAATTTCTATACAGTTGTCAGTCTAGAGTTACAAAAACATTCTTTTTTTTTTTAATTGTGCTTTAGGTGAAACTTTACAGCTCCAGTTGGTTTCTCATACAAAAATTTATACACATATTGTTATGTGACCCTAGTTGCTATCTCTATAATGTGACCTTTCCATCCTGGATTTCCCATGTCCATTCAACCAGCTCCTGTCCCTTTCTGCCTTTTCTTCTCGCCTCCGGACAGAAGCTGCCCATTTAGTCTCGTGTATCTACTTGAACTAAGAAGCACATTCTTCAAGAGTATCGTTTTATGTCTTACAGTCCAGTCTATTCTTTGTCTGAAGAGTCGGCTTCGGAGATGGTTTTAGTTCTGGGTTAACAGAGAGCCTGGGGCCATATCTTCTGGAGTTCCTCCAGTCTCAGTCAGACTATTAAGTCTGGTCTTACAAAAACATTCTTATTGAATATTTAAAACAATTTAAATACTCAAGGAATTAATTTGAATAATTAATTGTCCGATCTTTCTTTTTGTGGTTTAGCTCCTAGGAGATCATCTGATTTGCAAAGGAATGGGAAGGGGGAGTAAAGAGGAAGAAGTTGAAGCTATTGGTGGGCTCCTATTATGTGTTAGTCACTGTGGTTAGGTGATTTGCATACACCACCTCACTGAGTCCCTCAGCAATCTTGCAAAGCAAGCATTTTATCTGTCAAGTTCAATTTCTATTTTTTAAAAATTGGTTAAGTATGTTTTGTGGTCCAGAATATGGCCTATCTTGGTCAAGTTGGTTGATAGTGCCGTTCAGGCCATCTATATCCTAACTGATTTTCTGCATGCTTGATCTATCAATTACTGACAGAGTGATGTTGAAGTCTCCAACTATAATAGTGGATTTGTTTATTTCTCCTTCCAGGTCTATTAGCTTTCGCCTCATGGTTTTGATATTCTATTGTTAGGTATGTACACATTTAGGATTGCTATGCCTTCTTGGAGAACTGACCTCTTTATCTTTATGTAATGTTTCTCTATCCTTTATGCTTTAAACAGAGTATTCCCAGTTCCTCCCTTCTGCCCATTCTGACATTGCTGTGTCATTCATTTCATTTATCCATATGCTATAACCATCTAATACATTATTACTAATGTTACTTTAAGTGAGCAGTTATATTTTAGATTGATTAAGGATAAGAAAAATAAAAGATTTTATTTCACCTTCATGCGTTTCTTCCCTGACACTCTTCCTTTCTTTTTCAAGATCTGACTTTTTGACTCATATCATTTTCCTTCTTCCTAAAGAAATGATTTTAATTTTCTTACAGGGCAAGTCTGCTGGTGATGAATTCCCTGTTATTATTTGTCTGAGAAAGACTTTATTTCTCCTTCATTTTTGAAGGATAATTTCATTGGATATAGAATTCTAGGTTGGTGGTTTTTTTCTTTCAACACTTTAAATATTTATCCACTCTTTTCTGCTTGCATGGTTTGTGATAGAAAGTCTGCTGTAATTCTTATTAAGAATTAATTAAGAAATTAATTCTTGTTAAGGTGTTTTCCCCCTCCCCCTCAGCTTCCTTCAAGATTTTCTCTTTGTGTTTGGTTTTCTGTAGTTTGAATGTTATATACCTAGGTGTGATTTTTTTTTCTTGGTGTTCTATCCTTCTTCATAGATCTGTGCTTTGGTGTTTGTCATTAATTTTGGAAAGTTTTCTGTCATTAATACCTCAGATATTTTTTCTTCTCCATTTGCTCTTTTCCTTCTCCTTCAGGTATTCCAATTACATATTATACCTTTTGATAGTGTCTTATAGTTCTTGGATGTTCTGTTCTATTTGTCTTTACATTTCAGCTTGGAAAGTTTCTATTGACGTATCTTCAAGCGCACTGATTCTTTCCTCAGCTGTGTTGAATTTACTGAGGAGCCCATCAAAGACATTCTTCATCTCTGTTAGAGTGTTTTTTATTTCTAGCATTTTCTGCAGAGTCTTTCTTAAAGTTTCCATCTCACTGCTTACATTACCCATCTATTCTTTCATATTGTCTACTTTTTCCATTATTTTTGTTGTCATTAGTTGCTGTCATCAGTTCTCTGATGAGTCCAAGAAAAGTTGTTGGCTTCCAGTTTCTCTGTCTTTTTCTAGTTTAAAGTCAAGAATGATGAATTCTAAGCTCTTTACTTGTCCGAGCTAAAGCTAGAAGTCCTATCTGTTGGTTCAGTCGAAAGAACGTGGGGGCCAAGAAGTACTTTTGAGTATGGCCTATGGTTCATGCTAGTTCTGCTGGTAGGATATAGGAAAAGAAGCAGTAAAAGGGAAATAAAGATAAATTGGCCCAGAGAGACTGCTTCTGATGTCTCTACGGCTCTAAGTGCTTAAAGAAACATTAGCTAGGTAGAATCATCACTCAATAGAGATGAACTGCAGAGCCAGTTACCCCTCTTTCATCCCTAGTTATGTTGACCTCTGCATCACCCTAATAAGGTAAGCATGTGATTTCCCTAAGTTGCATTACTTACATGATTTATTTCTTACAACTTTGGAGACAGTGATTTGGTGGGTAGGCAGTACCCTATTGGAGATTCACTAAAGGGCATGGCAGCTGTGGTGGTAGCAGTGCTCAACAGGGCCATACAGTTTAAAAAAAAAACAGTTTATAAATGAGGAAACTAAGAGTAAGTGACTACCCAAGTCTATCTGACTCCAATGAAAACCAAATGCTCTATAAAAAAAAATTATAAAGGTTAGCTGTGGCCAGTTCCAAGAAGATGGCAGACTAGTTCACACACACATAAACACATACAAAACTACAAGCCCAAGATATGCTGGATGAAATATGTAGAACATTTTTAGTGCTTAAGTGATCTCACAAGAAAGGGAAATCCACAAGTAGTAGAAGGAACTGAAAACCAGAGCAGTATGTAAGTTGACACTATGACCACTCAGGTCTTGGGTAAGGAGGATAATGATACAAAAAGAGTTTGGCTTTCTATGTGTAAGTGGCATGAGATGTTGGAACCACAAGTCTCCTGGATTAAAACTAGGACTCTGAATGTATTATGCGCCCTTTCAGTTAAGGAATAGAATAGGAAAATATACATTTAATCAGAGGGCGATGAGAAAGAAACTTGTCTATCTCTGGGCTCTAGATAGAAAAATATCTCCCGTGGGAGGTTTGGAGGTCGAAATGCACATCTACCTTCATGATATAGGAACCATCACCAAGTTGAGAAATTAACATAAAAATTGGTCCTGATAGACTTGGTGCCTGAGCTACCCCTCCTGCTCTAAAAGGCTGATTAAAGCTTAGTCAGGTTGTTGTTAGGTGCCGTCAAGTCACTTCCAACTCATAGTGACCCTATGTACAACAGAATGAAACACTGCCCAGTTGAGCGCCATTCTCACAATCATGGTTATGCTTGACCCCACTGTCGTAGCCACTGTATCAATCCATCTCTCTGAGGGTCTTCCTCTTTTTCACTGACCTTCTACTTTACCAAGCATGATGTCCTTCTCCAGAGGCTGGTCCCTCCTGACAACATGTCCAGATTATGTGAGACGAAGTCTCGCCATCCTTGCTTCTAAAAGCATTCTGTCTGTACTTCTTCCAAGACAGATTTGTTCATTCTTCTGGCCTTCCATGGTATATTCAATATGCTTCACCAACACCATAATCCAAAGATGTCAATCCTTCTTCGGTCTTCCTTATTCGTTGTCCAGCTTTTGCATGCAGATGAGGTGATTGAAAATACCATGGCTTAGGTCAGGCACACATTAGTCCTCAAAGTTACATCTTTGCTCTTTAACACTTTAAAGATGTCTTTTGCAGCAGATTTGCCTTGTGCAATATGTCATTTGATTTCTTGGCTGCTGCGTCCATGGGCGTTGATTGTAGACCCAAGTAAAGTGAAATCCTTGACAACTTGAATCTTTTCTCTGTTTATCATGATGTTGTTTATTGGTCCAGTTGTGAGGATTTTTGCCTCCTTTATGTTGAAGTGTAATCCATACTGAAAGCTGTGGTCTTTGATCTTCATCAGTAAGTGCTTCAAGTCCTCTCTTCACTTTCAGCAAGCAAGGTTGTGTCATCTGTATAATGCAAGTGGTTAATGAGTCTTCCACCAATCCTGATGCCCTGTTCTTCTTCATATAGTTCAGCTTCTTGGATTATTTGTTCAGCATGCAGATTGAATAGGTATGGTGAAAGAATACAACCCTGACACACATCTTTCCTGACTTTAAACCAATCAGTTGTGCACCCATTCTCACTATCCTTTTCCAAATCATTCTATCACCATTAACATAAACTTAGTGCCCCCTAAACAAAAATTCCCTCTCGTGGCTTTTCTAAGGAATCCAAGTGTTTACCGCCTGTTGGTTTGAGAATATGGTTAAGTAAGAGTGTCTAGGGAATTCATTTTTACCATCTTAGCATATACTAATAATAACAATAGCTAGAGTTTATTTAGCACATATAGCGTGCTGGACACTATGTGCAGTGCTTTAAATACTCTCTCTGCTGTTTAGACGATAACTGTATGAGAAACGCATTTCCTTCATTTCCACTTAACAGATGGCAAGGTGAGATGTAGTTCCAATCCATTAATAGTGATAAAATATGCTAAGCAAAAACTCAGACTTCCAAGTGTCAAATTCAATATCCCAGAAATAATTTTTCATGTAATAGCTTTCCCCCCAAGAGTTGTCTCTAGAGTTTAATGTTTACTTGAGAAAAATCAGAAAATATGGATGAGGAAAAAGAAAATAAAAATTGCCTATAATTTTACTATCACCCAGAGATATTTATTGTTAACTTTTTGATGAATACCCTTTTGTATGTTTTCTATCCATGAATTTCTATGAATTTTCCAATGCTTTGAGAAGTAACTGTGTTAATAATTTCTCTATCAGTATTACTTGGTGCGTGCATAGATAGAATAAATTAAAAACTTGGCTTTTATTCCATACTTGTCTGTATATATATGTTGTCTTAGGCTGGGTTCTCTAGAGAAGCAAAATTAGCAAAATGTATATACATACATACATATATGTATATAAAACCCAGGGCGGTCGAGTCAATTTCAACTCATAGTGACCCTGTAGGACAGAGTAGAACTGCCCCATAGAGTTTTCAAGGAGAGCCTGGCAAATTTGAACTGACAACCCTTTGGTTAGCAGCTGTAGCACTTAACCACTACGCCACCAGGGTTTCCTTGTATGTATATGTATTATATACATATAGAGAGAATTGTCTCAAGGAAATGACTCACACAGTTGTAGAGGCTGGCAAGACCCAAGTCCATTGGTCAGGTGTCAGGCATAGGCTGGAGGCTCTTCCTGACTCACATAACTTCAGGGGCTGACAAACCTAAGATCCACAAGTCAGATGGCAGGCTGCTGGCTCACAGCTGCAAAGGCTGACAAAGCCAAGATTGACAGGTAAGATGTCAGGCTGCTGGCCCAAGTCCCAAGAACCAGAGGTCAGATGCTGACCAGCCAAATGCAGGATCCAGAGCAGAACAAAAGCCAGTGAGCTTTGCCAGAAAGTCCACATATATTGGATGCAGGTCACACCCACAAAGAAACTTCCTTTCAACTGATTGGCTACTCATAGGAGATCTTATCATGAAGCTGATTACATCATTACGTGACCACCAAACTACATCATAATTACCAAACCACTGAGAATCATGGCCCAGCCAAGCTGACACATAACCTTAAAGATCATACATGTATATTTTAATTTGATTTATTTTGTTGTTGTTGAGAATATACATAGCAAAACATATACCAGTTCAACAGTTTCTATATGTAGCATTTAGTGACACTGATTACATTTTTCCAGTGATGTTGTTTACATCCTTTAAGTTGTGTAACCATTCTCAGCCTCCTTTTCTGAGTTGTTCCTCCCCCTTTAACATAAATTCATTGCCCTCTAAGGTTCCTATCTAGTCTTTTGAGTTGCTGTTCTCAGTTTGATCCTATATAGATAGCTTTTAAAAGAGCTTAATGCTCAAGGCAGACTTTTTTTTACTAGTTAAGCTAAACTATTGTTTCGCTTTTAGAAGACTTCAGGGGATATTTCTGGTTTAAGATTGTGTAATTTTTAAAGCAAAATTTTAACTGGACAATAACAAAAAACTTCATTTAAAAAGTTCTGTACAACATACATAGAAAATATATTAGATGGGCTGCTTATGAAAAAATCCTGGTATTTACTAATCCTGATTAAAAAAAAAAAATCCTGATAGACATATCTAATACAAAGACCAATTGGGTAATTACTACATTAAATTTGCCAGTAAGCTCTAGACTCAAAAATGAATAGACTTCTTTGCCGTGGATGGTTTATTTCAAAGGACAGGTGGCTCCCCATTTTAAGAAAAAGAGAAAGTGGCTATATAGAATTCGAAAGCCAGTATTTCTAAATTTTAAAATCCTATCATGCAGTTGTAATCCAAAAGTCTCAAAAAGGAAAGCAAATACTAAATCGAGAAAAGATACAACTTATATATTGTTTTCTAAAATCCATATAGATATTTTATATCTGCCCAAATATCTTTGCTCACGTCAAGAAATGTGACATATAAACATACAGATTATCATGTCATCTCTCTGCTCTTCATTCCTGGTAAACATCCCCATGAGAAACTAAATATTCATTAACAAATACTTATTAAGCACCCTCATGTATAAAGCCTTCATTCTTCATCAATTACATAAATCTGAAGTAACAGTGCAATTCTAGACTGTTGTTGTTAGGTGCCGATGAGTCGGTTCCGACTCATAGCAACCCTATGCACAACAGAACGAAACACTGCCTGGTCCTGAGCCATCCTCACAATCGTTGTTATGCTTGAGCTCATTGTTGCAGCCAACGTGTCAATCCACCTCAGTGAGGGTCTTCCTCTTTTCCGCTGACCCTGTACTCTGCCAAGCATGATGTCTTCTCCAGGGACTGATCCCTCCTGACGACATGTCCAAAGTATGTAAGACACTGTCTCGCCATCCTTGCTTCTAAGGAGCATTCTGGTTGCACTTCTTCCAAGACAGATTTGTTTGTTCTTTTGGCAGTCCGTGGTATATTCAATATTCTTCGCCAACACCACAATTCAAAGGCATTTCTTCTTCTCCGGTCTTCCTTATTCATTGTCCAGCTTTCACATGCATATCATGCGATTGAAAATACCATGGCTTGGGTCAGGCGCACCTTACTCTTCAAGGTGACATCTTTGCTCTTCAACGCTTTAAAGAGGTCCTTTGCAGCAGATTTACCCAATGCAATGGATCTTCTGATTTCTTGACTGCTGCTTCCATGGCTGTTGATTGTGGATCCAAGTAAAATGAAATCCTAGGCAACTTCAATCTTTTCTTTGTTTATCATGATGTTGCTCATTGGTCCAGTTGTGAGAATTTTTGTTTACTTTTTGTTGAGGCGCAATCCATACTGGAGGCTGTGGTCTTTGATCTTCATTAGTAAGTGCTTCAAGTCCTCTTCACTTTCAGCAAGCAATGTCGTCTGCATAACGCAGGTTGTTAATAAGTCTTCCTCCAATCCTGATGCCCCGTTCTTCTTCATATAGTCCAGCTTCTCGGATTATTTGCTCAACATACAGATTGAATAGGTACGGTGAAAGAATACAACCCTGACGCACACCTTTCTTGACTTTAAACCAATCAGTATCCACTTGTTCTGTCCAGACAACCGCCTCTTGATCTATGTAAAGGTTCCTCACGAGCACAATTAAGTGTTCTGAAATTCCCATTCTTCTAAATGTTATCCATAATTTGTTATGATCGACATAGTCGAATGCCTTTGCATAGTGAATAAAACACAGATAAACATCTGCCTGGTATTCTCTGCTTTCAGCCAGGATCCATCTGACATCAGCAATGATATCCCTGGTTGCACGTCCTCTTCTGAAACCGGCCTGAATTTCTGGCAGTTCCCTGTCTATATACTGCTGCAGCTGTTTTTGAATGACCTTCAGCAAAATTTTGCTTGCATGTGATATTAATGATATTGTTCTATAATTTCCACATTTGGTTGGATCACCTTTCTTGGGAACAGGCATAAATAGGGATCTCTTCCAGTCAGTTGGCCAGGAAGCTCTCTTCCATATTTCTTGGCATAGGTGAGTGAGCACCTCCAGCGCTGCATCTGTTTGTTGAAACATCCCAATTGATATGCCATCAATTCCTGGAGCCTTGTTTTTTGCCAATGCCTTCAGAACAGCTTGGACTTCTTCCTTCAGTACAGTAGGTTCCTGAGCATATGCCACCTCTTGAAATGGTTGAACATCGACTAATTCTTTTTGGTATAATGACTCTGTGTATTCCTTCCATCTTCTTTTGATACTTCCTGCATCATTTAATATTTTCCCCGTGTAATCCTTCACTATTGCAACTCTAGGCTTGAATTTTTTCTTCAGTTCTTTCAGCTTGAGAAATGCCGAGGGTGTTCTTCCCTTTCGGTTTTCTATCTCCAGCTCTTTGCACATGCCATTATAATACTTTACTTTGTCTTCTCGAGATGCCCTTTGAAATCTTCTGTTCAGTTCTTTTACTTCATCATTTCTTCCTTTTGCTTTAGCTGCTCGACGTTCAAGAGCCAAGTTTCAGAGTCTCCTCTGACATCCATCTTGGTCTTTTCTTTCTTTCCTGTCTTTTCAAAGACCTCTTGCTTTCTTCATGGATGATGTCCTTCCACAACTCATCTGGTCTTCGGTCCCTAGTGTTCAATGCATCAACTCTATTCTTCAGATGGTCTTTAAATTCAGGTGGGATATACTCAAGGTCATATTTTGGCTCTCGTGGACTTGCTGTGATTTTCTTCAGTTTCATCTTGAACTTGCATATGAGCAATTGATGGTCTGTTCCACAGTCGGCTCCTGGCCTTGTTCTGACTGATGATATTGAGCTTCTGCATCTTCTCTTTCCACAGATGTAGTCAATTTGATATCTGTGTGTTCCATCTGGCAAGATCCATGTGTATAGTTGCTGTTTTTGTTGGTGAAAGAAGGTGTTTGCAATGAAGAAGTTGTGAGTCTTATAAAATTCTATCATTCAATCTCTGGCATTGTTTCTGTCACCAAGGTCATGTTTTCCAACTACTGATCCTTCTTCTTTGTTTCCAACTTTCGCATTCCAATTGCCAGTAATTATCAATGCATCTTGATTGCATGTTCGATCAATTTCAGACTGCAGCAGCTGATAAAAATCTTCTATTTCTTCATCTTTGGCACTAGTGGTTGGTGCGTAAATTTGAATAATAGTCGTATTAACTGGTTTTCCTTGTAGGCGTATGGATATTATCCTATCACTGACAGCGTTGTACTTCAGGATAGATCTTGAAACATTCTTTTTGACGATGAATGCAACCCCATTCCTCTTCAAGTTGTCATTCCCGGCATAGTTGACTATATGATTGTCCGATTCAAAATGGCCAATACCAGTCCATTTCAGCTCACTAACGCCTTAGGATATTGATGTTTATGCATTCCATTTCATTTTTTACAATTTCCAATTTTCCTAGATTCATACCTCGTACATTCCAGGTTCCAATTATTAATGGATGCTTGCAGCTGTTTCTTCTCATTTTGAGTCGTGCTATATCAGCAAATGAAGGTCCTGAAAGCTTTACTCCATCCATGTCATTAAGGTTGACTCTACTTTGAGGAGGCAGCTCTTTCCCAGTCATCTTTTGAGTGCCTTCCAACCTGGGGGGCTCATCTTCCAGCACTATATCAGAGAATGTTCTGCTCCTATTCATAAGGTTTTCACTGGCTAATGCTTTTCAGAAGTAGACTGCTGGGTCCTTCTTCCTAGTCTGTCTTAGTCTGGAAGCTCAGCTGAAACCTGTCCTCCATGGGTGACCCTGCTGGTATCTGAATACCAGTGGCATAGCTTCCAGCATCACAGCAACACGCAAACCCCCACAGTATGACAAACTGACAGACATGTGGGGAAATTCTAGACTACCATTGTATTACTTGTGTTACATGACATGTGCAGGAAACACTGATTTCTATTCTTTTTTGAGCTATTAAATACTATATATGAGGATTGTTCTAAGCACCAAGGTTCCAGTAGTTTATTGCAATTTATGTTTTCATTTAAATAAACATACACCTTTGTACTAGCTTTTGTTTTTGTAATTTTGCATTTTTTTCTTAAAGAGGACTCCTAACATCATATAGATTTCAGGTTACACAAAGCCTACATCCACCCTTGCTGTAATATCAAAAAAGCAACATGCTTCAATTCAAAATGATCCCTAAGGTGTCTAGTCTTCAAGGTGGCACCTATCTGAATTCCATTTTTGCTTCTTGAACACATCACATCATCATCCCCAATCTCTCTACCAGCAGGAAGTGTTACAAGATCTGAAAGACAAGCTCATCTACAAGCTGAGCTTGTGTGTTGATGAGAGTGAATTTCTAGGCATGCCAGATATAGCAAATAAAAAATACAGAATACCCAGTTAAATTTGAATTTCAGGTAAATAGTGCATGGGACATACTTACACTAAAAAATTGCTTATTGTTTATCAGAAATTCAAATTTAACTGGCATCCTGTATTTTACCTGGTAATTTCTCAAAAATAGTCCCACCAGCACAAGGATTATGTTTCATTGTCTTTCTCTCTATAGTACTAGAACAGTCCTTGGATCAATGATAGCGGTGTCAAGTACTAACATCAGTGGCTCTTCTTCTTTTTTTTTTTGTTTTAATAATTTTTATTGTGCTTTAAGTGAAAGTTAACAAATCAAGTCAGTCTGTCACATATAAGCTTATATACACCTTACTCCATACTCCCACTTACTCTCCCCCTAATGAGCCAACCCGCTCCCTCCTTCCAGTCTCTCCTTTCAAGACAGCTTTGCCAGTTTCTAACCTTCTCTACCCTCCTATCTCCCCTCCAGACAGGAGATGCCAACACAGTCTCAAGTGTCCACCTGATACAAGTAGCTCACTCTTCGTCAGCATCTCTCTCCAACCCATTGTTCAGTCCCTTCCATATCTGATGAATTGTCTTCGGGAATGGTTCCTGTCCTGGGCCAACAGAAGGTTTGGGGACCATGACCACCGGGATTCCTCTAGTCTCAGTCAGACCATTAAGTCTGGTCTTTTTACAAGAACTTGGGGTCTGTATCCCACTGATCTCCTGCTCCCTCAGGGGTTCTCTGTTCTGCTCCCTGTCAGGGCAGTCATCGGTTGTGGCCGGGCACCATCTAGTTCTTCTGCTCTCAGGATGTGTAAGTCTCTGGTTCATGTGGCCCTTTCTGTCTCTTGGGCTCATAGTTATCGTGTGACCTTGGTGTTCTTCATTCTCCTTTGCTCCAGGTGGGTTGAGACCAATTGTTGCATCTTAGATGGCCGCTTGTTAGCATTTAAGACCCCAGACGCCACATTTCAAAGTGGCATGCAGAATGTTTTCATAATAGAATTATTTTGCCAATTGACTTAGAAGTCCCCTTAAGCCATAGTCCCCAAACCCCCGCCCTTGCTCCGCTGACCTTTGAAGCATTCAGTTTATCCCGGTAACTTCTTTGCTTTTGGTCCAGTTCAGTTGAGCTGACCTTCCATGTATTGAGTATTGCCCTTCCCTTCACCTAAAGTAGTTCTTATCTACTATTTAACCAGTAAATAACCCTCTCCCACCCTCCCTCCCTCCCCCCACCTCGTAACCACAAAAGTGTGTGTTCTTCTCAGTTTATATTATTTCTCAAGATCTTATAATAGTGGTCTTATACAATATTTGTCCTTTTGCCTCTGGCTAATCAGTGGATCTTCTTAACTTCTTCTGGGAAATAAAAATCTAATGCAACTTACAAATCTTCTTCCCAGAAAAATGCACAAACACAAAACACTTTGCACACAATTTCAGAACCCTAAATCCCACCTGTGGAAATTATCCTGTCCTGCCCTCTCCCCACCTCAGCTGCCTCATGTAGAGTTCCTTGTTTGTGTAATGCTTTATGACTTACAACATGCTTTCATTTTTACAACAGACTTAAAATTAAACTGGCTCACTTTATAGATGAAGAAATGGAGACTGGGGTCCAGTAAGAATACATACCGAGTAATTATAATTAGATCTCAAATCCAGTTCTTCCTACTTCAACTCCTGGGGTATTTTTACTGTGCCAGCCTGTCTCATAAGTCTTCTTTCTTATAATATTTTGAATGCTGCAGTCGTTTTTTGATGTAAATCAGAGTAGCCAAGTGTAAAGGGCATTCAGACCAGGAGCCCTGGGTACAAGTCTTAGTTACTTCTCTAAGAAGCTATATGACTTTGGCCAAGACACTTCATTTCTCTGGTCCTTAGCTCACCAAATCTGTACAATGAAGGAATTGGACAAGATCCTCTGAGAAGCCCTAATAGTTTATGATTCTAAAAGACCCCTTCCGGAGCCAAGATGGCGGACTAGGCAGACGTTACCTCGGATCCCTCTTACAACAAAGACACGGAAAAACAAGTGAATCGATCACATACATAACAATCTACGAACCCTGAACAACAAACACAGATTTAGAGACGGAGAACGAACTAATACAGGGAAGCAGCGATAGTTTCCAGAGCCTGGAGCCAGCGTACCAGTCAGGTACGGCACAAGCACAGAGACCTGCTCCACCCCCCTGAACTAACCCCGGGAGGGGGACCAGCCGGTTCCACGGGCGGCGTGGGACGCAGCCGGTAGGAGAAGTCCCCGGGAGGCAGTGACTGATCTTGGAGCAGAAAGAGCAGCATCCGAGCCGGGGAACCATCCCGCAGGGATTTGGACTGCTCGCAGGTACGCCATAAACACGGAGAGTTGCTCCACCCCCTGAACTAACCCCGGGAAGGGGACCAGCCGGGTCGCGCAGGCGGCGTGGGACGCAGCCGGTAGGAGAAGTCCCCGGGAGGCAGCGACTGGTATTGGAGTGGGGAGAACAGCGTTCCAGCCGGGACACTTGGTCGCGGCACAAGCACGGGGAGCTACTCCACCCATCTGAACTAACCCCGGGAGGGGGCCCACCTGGTTCACGGGGGCGGCACGGCCACACGGCTGGAGGGACGAGAAGTCCCCGGGAGGCAGCGACCGATTTTGGAGTTGAGAGTGCACCGTCCCAGTAGGGGAGCCTTGACGCTGGGCGTGGGGCTGGAAGCGGAGGATCTGACCGTGACTCCAGCGGGCCAGACCCCCTGGGGGCAATCTCCACACAGCCAGCACACATAGGCGACGCGCCCACGGGAATCTCAGATATAACAGTTATTCCAAGCAAGACAAGCAACTCTGGCTATATTCTGAGGTGCTACTCTCCTATCTCTCTGTTCCCTCCCCCACCCTCCCCAGGCGGCTTCATTAACATCTGAATAGCCTGAGCCAGAGGGAGAACTCTGATAGGGATCTGACTGCAGTTTTTTTTTAGTGGATTTTCTGGAAAAACTAGTTTCCCAGTGATGGCTCGGAGACAACAATCCATATCAAACCACTTAAAGAAGCAGACCATGACAGCTTCTCCAACCCCCCAAACAAAAGAATCAAAATCTTTCCCAAATGAAGATACAATTTTGGAATTATCAGATACAGAATATAAAAAACTAATTTACAGAATGCTTAATGATATCACAAATGAAATTAGGATATCTGCAGAAAAAGCCAAGGAACACACTGATAAAACTGTTGAAGAACTCAAAAAGATTATTCAAGAACATACTGGAAAAATTAATAAGTTGCAAGAATCCATAGAGAGACAACATGTAGAAATCCAAAAGATTAACAATAAAATAACAGAATTAGACAACACACTAGGAAGTCAGAGGAGCAGACTCGAGCAATTAGAATGCAGACTGGGACATCTGGAGGACCAGGGAATCAACACCAACATAGCTGAAAAAAAATCAGATAAAAGAATTAAAAAAAATGAAGAAACCCTAAGAATTATGTGGGACTCTATCAAGAAGGATAACCTGCGGATGATTGGAGTCCCAGAACAGGGAGGGGGGACAGAAAACACAGAGAAAATAGTTGAAGAACTTCTGACAGAAAACTTCCCTGACATCATGAAAGACGAAAGGATATCTATCCAAGATGCTCATCGAACCCCATTTAAGATTGATACAAAAAGAAAAACACCAAGACATATTATCATCAAACTCACCAAAACCAAAGATAAACAGAAAATTTTAAAAGCAGCCAGGGAGAAAAGAAAGGTTTCCTTCAAGGGAGAATCAATAAGAATATGTTCTGACTACTCAGCAGAAACCATGCAGGCAAGAAGGGAATGGGACGACATATACAGAACACTGAAGGAGAAAAACTGCCAACCAAGGATCATATATCCAGCAAAACTCTCTCTGAAATATGAAGGCGAAATTAAGATATTTACAGACAAACACAAGTTTAGAGAATTTGCAAAAACCAAACCAAAGCTACAAGAAATACTAAAGGATATTGTTTGGTCACAGAACCAATAATATCAGATATCAGCACAACACAAGGTCACAAAACAGAACGTCCTGATATCAACTCAAATAGGGAAATCACAAAAACAAACAAATTAAGATTAATTAAAAAAAAAATACACATAACAGGGAATCATGGAAGTCAATAGGTAAAAGATCACAATAATCAAAAAGAGGGACTAAATACAGGAGGCATTGAACTGCCATATGGAGAGTGATACAAGGCGATATAGAACAACACAAGTTAGGTTTTTACTTAGAAAAATAGGGGTATATAATGAGGTAACCACAAAAAGGCATAACAACTCTATAACTCAAGACAAAAACCAAGAAAAACGTAACGACTCAACTAACATAAAGTCAAACACTATGAAAATGAGGGTCTCACAATTTACTAAGAAAAACGCCTCAGCACAAAAAAGTGTGTGGAAAAATGAAATTGTCAACAACACACATAAAAAGGCATCAAAATGACAGCACTAAAAACTTATTTATCTATAATTACCCTGAATGTAAATGGACTAAATGCACCAATAAAGAGACAGAGAGTCACAGACTGGATAAAGAAACACGATCCATCTATATGCTGCCTACAGGAGACACACCTTAGACTTAGAGACACAAACAAACTAAAACTCAAAGGATGGAAAAAAGTATATCAAGCAAACAATAAGCAAAAAAGAAGAGGAGTAGCAATATTAATTTCTGACAAAATAGACTTTAGACTTAAATCCACCACAAAGGATAAAGAAGGACACTATATAATGATAAAAGGGACAATTGATCAGGAAGACATAACCATATTAAATATTTACGCACCCAATGACAGGGCTGCAAGATACATAAATCAAATTTTAACAGAACTGAAAAGCGAGATAGATACCTCCACAATTATAGTAGGAGACTTCAACACACCACTTTCGGAGAAGGACAGGACATCCAGTAAGAAGCTCAACAGAGACACGGAAGATCTAATTACAACAATCAACCAACTTGACCTCATTGACTTATACAGAACTCTCCACCCAACTGCTGCAAAATATACTTTTTTTTCTAGCGCACATGGAACATTCTCTAGAATAGACCACATATTAGGTCATAAAACAAACCTTTGCAGAGTCCAAAACATCGAAATATTACAAAGCATCTTCTCAGACCACAAGGCAATAAAACTAGAGATCAATAACAGAAAAACGAGGGAAAAGAAATCAAATACTTGGAAAATGAACAATACCCTCCTGAAAAAAGACTGGGTTATAGAAGACATCAAGGAGGGAATAAGGAAATTCATAGAAAGCAACGAGAATGAAAATACTTCCTATCAAAACCTCTGGGACACAGCAAAAGCAGTGCTCAGAGGCCAATTTATATCAATAAATGCACACATACAAAAAGAAGAAAGAGCCAAAATCAGAGAACTGTCCCTACAACTTGAACAAATAGAAACTGAGCAACAAAAGAATCCATCAGGCACCAGAAGAAAACAAATAATAAAAATTAGAGCTGAACTAAATGAATTAGAGAACAGAAAAACAATCGAAAGAATTAACAAAGCCAAAAGCTGGTTCTTTGAAAAAATTAACAAAATTGATAAACCATTGGCTAGACTGACTAAAGAAATACAGGAAAGGAAACAAATAACCCGAATAAGAAATGAGAAGGACCACATCACAACAGAACCAAATGAAATTAAAAGAATCATTTCAGATTATTATGAAAAATTGTACTCTAACAAATTTGAAAACCTAGAAGAAATGGATGAATTCCTGGAAAAACACTACCTACCTAAACTAACACATTCAGAAGTAGAACAACTAAATAGACCCATAACAAAAAAAGAGATTGAAACGGGAATCAAAAAACTCCCAACAAAAAAAAGTCCTGGCCCGGACGGCTTCACTGCAGAGTTCTACCAAATTTTCAGAGAAGAGTTAACACCACTACTACTAAAGGTATTCCAAAGCATAGAAAATGACGGAATACTACCCAACTCATTCTATGAAGCCACCATCTCCCTGATACCAAAACCAGGTAAAGACATTACAAAAAAAGAAAATTATAGACCTATATCCCTCATGAACATTGATGCAAAAATCCTCAACAAAATTCTAGCCAATAGAATCCAACGACACATCAAAAAAATAATTCACCCTGATCAAGTGGGATTTATACCAGGTATGCAAGGCTGGTTTAATATCAGAAAAACCATTAATGTAATCCATCACATAAATAAAACTAAAGACAAAAACCACATGATCTTATCAATTGATGCAGAAAAGGCATTTGACAAAGTCCAACACCCATTCATGATAAAAACTCTTACCAAAATAGGAATTGAAGGAAAATTCCTCAACATAATAAAGGGCATCTATGCAAAGCCAACAGCCAATATCACTCTAAATGGAGAGAACCTGAAAGCATTTCCCTTGAGAACGGGAACCAGACAAGGATGCCCTTTATCACCACTCTTATTCAACATCGTGTTGGAAGTCTTAGCCAGGGCAATCAGGCTAGACAAAGAAATAAAAGGTATCCGGATTGGCAAGGAAGAAGTAAAGTTATCACTATTTGCAGATGACATGATTATATACACAGAAAACCCTAAGGAATCCTCCAGAAAACTACTGAAACTAATAGAAGAGTTTGGCAGAGTCTCAGGGTATAAAATAAACATACAAAAATCACTTGGATTCCTCTACATCAACAAAAAGAACACCGAAGAGGAAATAACCAAATCAATACCATTCACAGTAGCCCCCAAGAAGATAAGATACTTAGGAATAAATCTTACCAAGGATGTAAAAGACCTATACAAAGAAAACTACAAAGCTCTACTACAAGAAATTCAAAAGGACATACTTAAGTGGAAAAACATACCTTGCTCATGGATAGGAAGACTTAACATAGTAAAAATGTCTATTCTACCAAAAGCCATCTATACATTTAACGCACTTCCGATCCAAATTCCAATGTCATATTTTAAGGGGATAGAGAAACAAATCACCAATTTCATATGGAAGGGAAAGAAGCCCCGGATAAGCAAAGCACTACTGAAAAAGAAGAAGAAAGTGGGAGGCCTCACCTTACCTGACTTCAGAACCTATTATACAGCCACAGTAGTCAAAACAGCCTGGTATTGGTACAACAACAGACACATAGACCAATGGAACAGAATTGAGAACCCAGACATAGATCCATCCACGTATGAGCAGCTGATATTTGACAAAGGACCAGTGTCAATTAACTGGGGAAAAGACAGCCTTTTTAACAAATGGTGCTGGCATAACTGGATATCCATTTGCAAAAAAATGAAACAGGACCCATACCTCACACCAAGCACAAAAACTAACTCCAAGTGGATCAAAGACCTAAACATAAAGACAAAAACGATAAAGATCATGGAAGAAAAAATTGGGACAACCCTAGGAGCCCTAATACAAGGTATAAACAGAATACAAAACATTACCAAAAATGATGAAGAGAAACCCGATAACTGGGAGCTCCTAAAAATCAAACACCTATGCTCATCTAAAGACTTCACCAAAAGAGTAAAAAGACCACCTACAGATTGGGAAAGAATTTTCAGCTATGACATCTCCGACCAGCGCCTGATCTCTAAAATCTACATGATTCTGTCAAAACTCAACCACAAAAAGACAAACAACCCAATCAAGAAGTGGGCAAAGGATATGAACACACATTTCTCTAAAGAAGATATTCAGGCAGCCAACAGATACATGAGAAAATGCTCTCGATCATTAGCCATTAGAGAAATGCAAATTAAAACTACGATGAGATTCCATCTCACACCAGCAAGGCTGGCATTAATCCAAAAAACACAAAATAATAAATGTTGGAGAGGCTGCGGAGAGATTGGAACTCTCATACACTGCTGGTGGGAATGTAAAATGGTACAACCACTTTGGAAATCTATCTGGCGTTATCTTAAACAGTTAGAAATAGAACTACCATACAAGCCAGAAATCCCACTCCTAGGAATATACCCTAGAGATACAAGAGCCTTCATACAAACAGATATATGCACACCCATGTTTATTGCAGCTCTGTTTACAATAGCAAAAAGTTGGAAGCAACCAAGGTGTCCATCAACGGATGAATGGTTAAATAAATTGTGGTATATTCACACAATGGAATACTACGCATCGATAAAGAACAGTGACGAATCTCTGAAACATTTCATAACATGGAGGAACCTGGAAGGCATTATGCTGAGCGAAATTAGTCAGAGGCAAAAGGACAAATATTGTATAAGACCACTATTATAAGATCTTGAGAAATAGTAAACCTGAAAAGAACACATACTTTTGTGGTTACGAAGGGGGGAGGGAGGGAGGGTGGGAGAGGGTTTTTTTATTGATTAATCAGTAGATAAGAACTGCTTTAGGTGAAGGGAAAGACAACACTCAATACATGGAAGGTCAGCTCAATTGGACTGGACCAAAAGCAAAGAAGTTTCCGGGATAAAATGAATGCTTCAAAGGTCAGCGGAGCAAGCGCGGGGGTCTGGGGAGCATGGTTTGCAGGGACTTCTAAGTCAATTGGCAAAATAATTCTATTATGAAATCATTCTGCATCCCACTTTGAAATGTGGCGTCTGGGGTCTTAAATGCTAACAAGCAGCCATCTAAGGTGCAGCAATTCGTCTCAACCCACCTGGAGCAAAGGAAAATGAAGAACACCAAGCCCACATGACAACTAAGAGCCCAAGAGACAGAAAGGGCCACATGAACCAGAGACCTACATCATCCTGAGACCAGAAGAACTAGTTGGTGCCCGGCCACAATCGATGACTGCCCTGACAGGGAGCTCAGCAGAGGACCCCTGAGGGAGCAGGAGATCAGTGGGATGCAGACCCCAAATTCTCATAAGAAGACCAAACTTAATGGTCTGACTGAGACTGGAGGAATCCCGGCGGCCATGCTCCCCAGACCTTCAGTTGACACAGGACAGGAACCATCCCCCAAGACAACTCATCAGAAATGAAAGGGACTGGTCAGCGGGTGGGAGAGAGACGCTGATGAAGAGTGAGCTAATTATATCAGGTGGACACTTGAGATTGTGTTGGCAACTCTTGTCTGGAGGGGGGATGGGAGGATAGAGAGAGAGGGAAGCCGGCAAAATTGTCAAGAAAGGAGAGACTGAAAGGGCTGACTCAAGACGGGGAGAGTAAGTGGGAGTAGGGAGTGAGATGTATGTAAACTTATATGTGACAGACTGATTGGATTTGTAAACGTTCACTTGAAGCTTAATAAAAGTTATTATAAAAAAAAAAAAAAGACCCCTTCCATTGTTCTTTTTCCCCCAATAGGCCATAACAATACCTACTTTTGGACAGATTACAGATATACTGGTAGGAGCATGAGGTTGAAAAGGCTTAGGAATTAGGGATATATGAATTGTTTTCCTTTGTGAGATTCCAGGATCTGTAATGTAAAAGAGTTCCATCTCCACCTAGCCAGGGTGTATCGAAGGGAGGTCTAAAGACACAGAGAAATGGGGGGAAAATTTCCTGTGCAGATCCTGGGTTTTGCAGCAGGAGGAGAATATTGCTATAGCCAAATTCCAGGCTTTGCTTTTACCATCACTCTTTGACTGAGTTTGAGGGGAGACAGAGTCTTACACTGGGGCACTCTACTCAGGCCATCAATCCTACTCAGATTTTCTTGGCTACTTTATATGGAGCAAAGGCCTTAGAGCCACTAATGTATGGAGGCTGTCTTTCCTTAGGTCAGGACATAGACAGTAGGTCTTTCTTTGAAGTTCAAAGAAAAAGGATCCTGTGTTCCACTTCCTAGTTCCTAAAAGAGAGTCTAACTGAATTCCTGTGCCAGTGGCTGTATCTCTTCTTCCTTTACATAGGTCCACTGGATAAAGACATTCCAAAGCTGCTCATGCCCGAGCCTAATAAGCATCCAATACCTAATAGGAGTCCTGATTAAAAACCGTAAGTCAAAAAAATATGTAAAGAAATATCTTGGGGGGAAAAATCTTGGCAGTTATCTCAGTATTTTTGCCAATTTGGGAAAGTTTCTAAGAAATGCTAACCCATCAAGTGGTTATGCCCCATCAACATGGTGTGAATTGCTTGTGCAGCTTCCAGAAAAAGTCAAAGAAAAGGAATCTACTCAGACAGTCCAAGTTTACATGGTTCTCTGAATATGAAACTTAGGTATAATAAAATCAAATATAAAACACATACATTTGTGAAATATTCTCAAGATATGTGTAACCCATGGTTACGTTTTTTTTTTATTAACTTTTATTGAGCTTCAAGTGAATGTTTACAAATTAAGTCAGTCTGTCACATATAAGTTTACATACATCTTACTCCGTACTCCCACCTGCTCTCCCCCTAATGAGTCAGCCCTTCCAGGCTGTCCTTTTGTGACAATTTTGCCAGCTTCCCACTCTCTCTATCCTCCCATCCCCCCTCTAGACATGAGATGCCAAAACAGTCTCAAGTGTCCACCTGATATAATTAGCTCACTCTTCATCAGCATCTCTCTCCCACCCACTGTCCAGTTCCTTTCATGTCTGATGAGTTGTCTTCGAGGATGGTTCCTGTCCTGTGCCAACAGAAGGTCTGGGGACCATGGCCGCCAGGATTCCTCTAGTCTCAGTCAGACCATTAAGTATGGTCTTTTTATGAGAATTTGGGGTCTGCATCCCACTTTTACTGATCTCCTGCTCCCTCAGGGGTTCTCTATTGTGCTCCCTGTCAGGGCAGTCATCGATTGTGGCCGGGCACCAACTAGTTCTTCTGTTCTCAGGATTATGTAGGTCTCTAGTTCATGTGGCCCTTTCTGTCTCTTGGGCTCTTAGTTGTCGTGTGACCTTGGTGTTCTTCATTCTCCTTTGCTCCAGGTGGGTTGAGACCAATTGATGCATCTTAGATGGCCGCTTGTTAGCATTTAAGACCCCAGACGCCACATTTCAAAGTGGGATGCAGAATGTTTTCATAATAGAATTATTTTGCCAATTGACTTAGAAGTCCCCTTAAACCATGGTTACATTTTTGGAGTTTGTCTCCATTCTCCCCTCACATGTTCCCTCCTTTTAAAGCCTAATGCTTTCCTCCTATTCTCAAAGTAGGGAAACATATGAAAGTTGTCTCTTACATTTGTTGGTTGTTAGATTATATTTTAGTTTGTTCATTAGTTCACAAATAATTCATTACCAAGATACTTATAAATGATAGACACTGGTTGCCCATTAGGAGTATAACAATGCACAAGATGTAAATATTGCCCTCAAGGAACTTAGTCTCCTGAATGAGAGAGATAAGTAAAAAGTCAATGGCCATTCATTTTATTTACTCATTAAATTGGTTTTGTTGTTGTGTACCATCAAGTCGATTCTGACTTATGGCGAGTCTGTAGGACAGAGTAGAACTGTACCATAGGGTTTCATAGGCTCTGATCTGTATGGGAGCAGATTGTCAGGCCTTTTTTCCTATGGAACAGCTGCTGGGTTCGAACCACTGACCTTTTGGTTAGCAGCCAAGCTCTTAACTATGGTGCCACCATGGCTCCTTTTAAATTGCTGTAGGTTCTGGAAATACAGCAATCAATAAAACAGATGGATATCCCTATTTTTGTGGAAGTTTCATTCTGGTTGGGGGAAACATACCATAAACCAATAAATAAGTAAAATATATAGCATGTACAGTGTGTTAGGTGATACGTGCTATGGAGGGAGAAAAAAAAAAAAAGCAAGAAAGAGGGATAGAGAGTGTTGGGGCAGGGAGGGAATTCACTTTTAAATAGCTTGGTTAGGTAAGGCCTCTGTAAGGAGGTGACATTTGAGCAACAACCTAATAGAGGTGAAGGAGAGAACCATGCAGTATCTGAAGGAAAAGCATTCCAGGAAGTAGACCTGAGTGTGAGCCTACCTGAGGGACTACAGGGAGGCAGGTGAGTCCCAAGCAACTTGAGCAGGTGAGAGAGTAGCAGGAAAGGAATTCAGAGATTAGGAGTGTGAAGGTGGGCAGAAAATACAGGGTTTTGTATTTATATAAGCAAAAAAGAAAGCCAAACTCATTGCCATCGACTCGATTCCAACTCATAGCAGCCCTGTAGGACAGAGTAGAACTGCCCCATAGGGTTTCCAAGGAGCGCCGGGTAGATTCAAACTGCTGACCTTTTGGTTAACAGCTGTAGCACTTCACCACTGTGCCACCTGGGCTCCTTGTACTTATATAAAGAAAAAAAAAAAAAAACCTGTGCCATGTAATCGGTTCTGACTCATAGCAACCCTATAGGACAGAGTAGAATTGCCCCACCGGGTTTCCAAGGAGTGCCTGGTGGATTCAAACTGCCGACCTTTTGGTTAGCAGCTGTAACTGTTAACCACTACACCACAAGGGTTTCCTGTACTTATGTAAGGACCTTGAATTTACTTTGCTTAAAATGAGAAGCCATTGGAGAGTCTTGAGTAGAGAAGAGTCATGATCTGACTTAGATTTTTAATAAAATCACCTAGTTGCTATGTCATTTTTTTGTCATTTTTTTTTTTTAGTTGCTATGTAGAGAATGAACTGTGTGGAGAGGGCAAGGGCAGAAGCAGGGAAACAAGTTAGGGTCAAAATGGGTGCTAACATGTAGTTATGTACAGGGTGCTTTGGAGATACCTAGGAGGGACACTTGACCCAGCCTGTGGAAAGGGGCAGGGCAGGGCAAGAATGGCTTCCTAGAGGCATTATTGTTTAAACACAGTCCTGAAGGTGGTGTAGAAATTATTCAGGGGCAGGTGCTAAGGAAGGGAAATTTGGAAGAATATTGGTAGAAGGAGCGCATACAAAACCTAAGAGTTAGAGAACATGACCTATTCAGGGAACAGCAAGTATTTCAGTATGAATGAAGCACAGAGCTGTGAGGAGACTGAAGAGGAAATTAGAGGCCAGATTACGAAGGGCTTTGATAACATACACTGAGAAATTTGGCTTTATCCTGAGAGCAAACGGAAGCCATTAAAATTCTTGAAGCAGAGAAATAACACCTTCAGATGTGTATTTAAGTTAGGTCACTCTGACTGTGGTCTGGAGCATGGATTAGAATAGTGAGTAAAATTGGAGGAAAGGAGGCCAGTTAGGAGGCTGTTGTGATGATCCACACGCAAGATGGTCGTTTTCTGAATTACTTAAGTGGCAGTGTGCATGGAAAGAAGTTGATGAATTCAAGAAATATTTAGGAGTTAAAAATGGCCTTACTTAGTATTTGATTAGAATGGACAGAATGGGGTGGTGGAGTGAGAGAGAGAGA
Source organism: Loxodonta africana (assembly GCF_030014295.1). NCBI lineage: Eukaryota > Metazoa > Chordata > Mammalia > Proboscidea > Elephantidae > Loxodonta > Loxodonta africana. The sequence continues at coordinate 49,126,238 of NC_087359.1, forward strand.
AGGAATGATGTGAAATTTCTGACATGGTCTACTGGGTTAATGGTGGTGTCATTTAATGAATTATGTAACAATAGAGGATAAACAGACTTTGAGGTGGAATGATGCATTTTATTTCAGAGTTTGGGATATTTGTGAATCATGTAGGTAAAGATGTTCATAAGGTAGATGAACATAGGGTTTGCATCTTGAGAGAAGAATCAGGGCTAGAGATGTAGATTTGGGAGTCATTGGTTTACAAAACCACCAAAATACCCATTGCCATTCAGGCAATTCTGACTCATAGTGACTCCATAGGACAGAGAAGAACTGCTGCATAGAGTTTCCAAGGAGTGGCTAGTGGATTCGAACTGCAGACCTTTTGGTTAGCAGCCAAATGCTTAACCAGTGCACTGTCAGGGCAACAAAAAGCCATAGGAGTGAGTGAGATGCACATGGGAGGTGGTATGGGTGAGAAGAGCAGAAGCTTAAGACCACACCCTAAGAACACTAATATATAAGGGTCAGGTACAGGAAGAAGGGCCTAAAAAGAGACTGAGAAGGAATAATCAGAAAGACAGGAGAATGTGGCTCCAAGGAGCAAATGGAAGAAAGCATCTCAGGAAGAGGAAGCGATCAGAGTATAAGGTAATGTATAAAAATCAATGAAGTAAAGATCTGAAAAATACCTAACGGATTCATCAACAAAAAAGTCGTTGGTGACTATGGAAGGATCCCTTTATATGGTGTGATGTAGGCAGAAGCCTGATTGCAGTGAATTGAGGGACGAGTAGAAAGAGAAAAGGAGACAGCAAGTGTTGATAAATCTTCTAAGACGTTTCACAGGAGGAAGAGTGAGAAAAATAAACATTGCCTATGTCTCCAGATTCACCATGCCAAGGTCTCTGAGCTCTTACACATGCTGTTTTCTCTCTTTGGAATGACCTCACCTGCAACTGCCCATTTCACCACCTGATATACTCAGACTTATGCCCTGAAGTAGCCGCAATTCATCTCCTTTGTGATGCCTTCCCCATTCCTCTTCCAGGAAAAGATTGAGACCTGAAAGTCCCAGGCAGGCTAATAATTTGTTGTCTCTTCAAAACAGTACATTTAAAATGTTTGTTCTACATTTATTAGGGTGGGTTAGGGAGAAACTGATGTTTTTATTATTATATTCAAAAAGAGATCCAACCACTCCTACTGGATGAAGTAGAGTCAAATTTTTGAAAAAAGAAATCTCATTTTTCTGTGATTCTTGTTCTCATTTCTATTTTCTTTTGCAATTTACTGAATCAGAGTGCTTGGGAGACATACCAAAGGATTTAAAATTTAGACTTTGTTTAACAGTTGAAAATTCATTCCAAAAAAAACAGCTTGGTGTTATGCATGATTTGATTTCAGAATTTCAGTTGACTTCATCTGCAGCTGCTCACAGCAAAACTAATCAACAGACATAGGTCAGCTCTGGCGAAGCAATTTTTGTTGTTGTTGTTTAATTTCCACCTGAAAGCTCCATCTTCTTTGATGAAAGCAGAACCAGATTATCTTGTACCAGGGAGGTAAGGAGTCCTGAACAGAAACCTGAGTTAACCACATTTCTGGCTTTCATGTCACTCCATATGCATGTTGCCTGGGGCAGAGCCTGGCTTTCTCACTCCTTAATACAGCTCTGTCCCTCACGTAGGACTGTGTGCTCCCTTGTTTTGACTGAAGATAGTACTTGTCACATGATATTGTAATCGCTTTTGCGTCTGTGTCCTCTACTAGCCTATGAGCTTGTTGAGGTCAGAGATCATATTGTGTTCGTGGCATCTAGTGGGTCTTCAAGAAATGAATGAATAAATGCCATGGGCAGCTAGCAAAGTTCAACAGGCGTTAGACCTGTACGTGGAATGTCAATGAAGAACTTGAAATCTCACTGGACAAAAACAAAACAAACCCTTTGCTGTCAAGTTGATTCAAACTCATAGTAGCTCTATAAAAAAAAACCCAGAAAACCAAACCCATTGCAGTCCAGTCGATTCCGACTCATAGCGACCCTATTAGATAGAGTAAAACTGCCCTATAGGGTTTCCAAGGAGCGGCTGGTGGCTTTGAACTGCCAACCTTTTGGTTAGTAGCCACAGCTCTTAACCACTACACCACTAGGTCTCACTCACTGGGCAAAGTCTTCTAAATTATGATCAGAAATGCTAAACAATCTTAACTTGCCAAAATTGGAAAGGATTTAGTCACACGCTGGCCATTTTTGGGGCATATCCCACACCAAACACTATCTCTAATTTGATAGAAAGCAGAATTAACTACAATTCAGGCACTGACTTGGATCTTTACACAAATTCTCTGGTTTTGAGTTATCAGAGTAGCCTGTGAGGTAGGTGTTATTAGCCTCCATTTTATAGGTTAAATAACAATTCAGAAAGACTAAGTAAATCGTCTATTATCACTAAGCCAGGAAGGGGCGGAACTGGCCTTTGAATCCACCTCTGCCTTTTCCTTCCACCATATCTCCTGTTATAGTTACACATTACATACGTCAGTATGAAGGTATAAGGAACAAGGGACACTCCAGCATTACATTAATTAGAATTCTTATATGATATTCCAAAAATCAGAGGCTAGTTCTCTCCAGCTTTAACCCTGAAATTGAAATAGAGTAATGTTAGGCATAAAAATGCATCCTGATTTTTCCCCAAGGAATTTCCCTCTCTTAGCCACACAGTGAACATTAACAATTAATGCAAAATGCTTTCCAAACTATATAGCACTGTTCTTAATATTTATGATGCCCACGAAACATACAAACATCTGTTCTGTAGAGTGATAGCTATTAAAGCACACTTAAGTGCCAAGCACTCTCACATAGATGAGTCAAAGCTTCAAGCAGTTGCCCCTCTGGAGTTATCTAAATAGCAAGGATTCCAAGTAGATAGGAGCAAGACAATTTGAGACTCAGCTGATTTCAAGAGGTATTAGTTCATTTTATCATGGCTGAAAGCACAGAGTAATTTTAAAAGAGTAAATTATTTTTAAATGGTTGACATGATCTTTCACATTGGAGATAACAACAAAGCTACCCTAAAGATGAAGTTAAAGTTTCCCTCTAAGAAATAAAATTAGAAAAGACTCAAAGGGTGATGGATGAGATTATCCATCAGAAGAAATGACAGATCTGAGAAATCTGTTGTTAAAATAAGACTGAAGAGTTGGGCACACCCGAAATTCACAGCAACCTTGTGAGTAAAAGAAAAAACTGTTCGGCATTGAGTTTTTGTAACGTGTGCTAGGTTATGTGCTAATGATTGTGCAGCCTAAATCTTAACCTAAGTAGTCTGTCTGCATTCTTAACCACTCCTGGAGGGGTGGGAGAGGATAAATATATATTCGAATAATGTGTTCAAGCTGGAGTTCTTTTGGTTGCAAAATACAAAACTTCGCTCAAACCGGTTTAAATAAAATGTTGGGCAGGGCTCACCCTAAGCCAAGTAAGTTACTCGTCTCTCATTATACCTTGTGCTTATCCCTATCATTGCATTCACTACCCTGCATTGTAATTATTTATGTTTATTATAACTATCCCAGTTGAATGTATAACTTCATGATTTTTGTCTCTCTTATTTACTACTATGTCCTTGGTGCAAAAAACATTTTCTGACAAATGCTCAAGAAATATTTGTTCAAATAAAAAGTTGAGTAGGGGACACTGGGCAGGGACAGGATTATTAGTTGGTTACTTTAATGATTAACAAAAGCAAGAAACAAAGTCAGTCAGACTTCATGGAAACTGAAAATTCAGGAACTGAGCATATTCCCTACCCTGACTCCTCCCCATGATCTCTTGCCTCTGCCCTGTTTTTGCATATTTATTCCATTTTCCTTTTTTTCAAACTTCCTTCCTTTGCTTACTTACAGTTTCTGCTTCCATATAATTTTGGATTGTGTGAAACTTTGCCTAGCCATGGTGGCAACCTCAAATCCAACAGGAGTTGATCTGGTTGCAGAGCTCGCCACTACTTACAGACTAACCAGTTGCTGTCAAGTCGACTCCAACTTACGGACAATCCATGTGTGTTAGAGTAGAAATGTGTTCCGTAGGGCTTTCGATGGCTGATTTCCCACAAGTAGACCGCCAGGCCTTTCTTGCAAGTAGCCTCTGGGTAGAATTCAACCGCCAACCTTTCTGTTAGCAGCCCAGCATGTTAGCCTTTAGCACCATCCAGAGACTCCACCTACAAACTCAGTGCCTACTAATTCAAATTCTCAGGAGAAAGATTCCAATTGGTTTAGCTTGGGTCAGGAGCTCTTTATTTGCCAGATAAGCTGTGGCTGGAGTGTTAACTGACAAAAAATATCTACCTAGGCTTGTTCTTTCCTCAAGAGGCAGTCTCCAGAGAAAAGATTGTGAACTGGATGTGCACCTCAAAATAGGTCACCAGATGTCAAACTGGTATTTCTCTCATTTTGAAATTTGTTGTTGCTGTTAGGTGCCATCGAGTCAGTGCTGACTCAAAGCGACCCTATAGCACAGAATAGAACTGCCCCATAGGGTTTCCAAGGAGCAGCTGGTGGATTTGAACTGCTGACCTTTTGGTTAGCAGCCGAGCTCTTAACCACTATGCCACCAGGGCTCCTTTTGAAATTTAGACAATATTTTAAAGCCACTAAGGAGTATATTTTAAATTACATAGAAAATTTACAGTCATACACTAACTGTATTTTAACAGGGAATTACTATGGACTGCCATTTTCCAGTCGCTTGCATTTTCAATTTTGTTCTTTGATTGCTTAAAACACAGATATCTCTTCTTTCTTACTATGCAGCGAAAATGTTCTATTTTGATATAGTATGTGTTAGTCACAGTGTTTGCATTTTCATTATGACATCAAGAAGTTAATCTGTCCCACTCTTTTTAACTAGTGTAGTTAAGGGCTTTTGATGGTTTCTCGTGATAATTGCATTATGATTTTCACCCTCTTATGTTTTGGACTACATAATTTCTGAAGCTTTAAGAGAATTGCCTGAAATTTTATTTGTAGCTAATGATTTATTATTGATGCTGAAGAGCCCTAGATTGCCCCTAATTTACAAATGAATTCCCAAAGATCACGTGTAACTGTTGTTTGGAATTTGAAATGCATTTTCCTAGTGGTCCAGAAGAGGTTATTTAACCGATAATACACCCACTCAGCTATTCATTCCACTAACGTATGTTAAGAGCCACTACTTGCCCGGCACTGTGTTAAACAACTGTGTATAACACGGACAAGACAGATATAGTCTCTGTACCCATGAAGCTTATAGTCTAATGGGAGGAATACAAACAAATAGGCAATAATTACATTAGTTCTAATAGCTGACCCTCTGGCTCTCCAAAAATATCTATGGGATGAATGATTAAATACATTAAAACCAAATCATTGATATATGTTATTTTATTTAATCTTCACAATTCTTGGAGGATTTAAACTTTTTTTAAATCTGTAATCCTAACTATCCAAACTTGTTGCTGTTGAATTGATGCCAACTCACAGTGACCCTAGAGGACAGAGTAGAACTGCCTCATAGGGTTTCCAAGGCTGTAACCTTTACAGAAGCAGACTGCTACATCTTCCTCCTGAGAAGCAGCTGATAGGTTCAAACTGCCAACGTTTCGGTTAGCAGCCAAGTGATTAACCACTGTGCCACCAAGGGCCCCTTAATCCTAATGAAACTAGTTAGTAATTCCACTGAAAAAGACAAATTTATGATGGATATATTTTTAAACTTTTAATTGATATATAAAATAGATACAGAAAAGCCTGCATATCTCAAGTACAACTCAATGCATTTTCGCAAACGAAACATACCTGATCAAGAAACTAATTTTTTCAGCATCCCAGAACCTTCCATTTGCCCCTTTATAGTCACTTCTCCCCCAAAGGTAAAGGATATTATTTAAAAAATTAAAATAGGCAGACTCGTAGTCATTGAATAATACACTTGAGAGGAAGAAAGATGTTTATGTAAATCCTAATTTGTCCATTTAAAGATCAATAAAACGTTACTAGTCTTATTTGTCAGTTATGATTAGATTCAACTTTTTATAATTGAAAATTGAACATAACAATGGCTTAAGTAAGCTAGAAGCTTATTTCTCTTTCACGTGAAGAGGCTTAAAAGGAGGAGTTTAGGGTTGGTTTGGCAGTTGCACAGTCATTAGAGACCCAGGTTCCTTCTATCTTATGGTCAACCATTCTAGTGCATGGCTTTCGTTCTTAAGGTCAGCTGATGGTTCAAGCTGATCATTGCAACTCCAGCCTTCGCATCCATATTCCAGACAGGAAAAAGGGGGAAGGGAAAAGACACTGTACCTCCTAGCTGATTAAGTTTATCTGTTTAAGGAGCCCGTCCCTGCTTCTATCTAATTGTCCAGAATTTAGTCATGAGGCCATATGGTTTTTTAGGGAAGCTGGAAAATACAGTTTTTTAGTCATGTGCCTTGCTGCCCCCGACAATACAGGTATTCTGTTAGTAAGGAAGAAGGAGAAAACAGATTTGTGGTAGGCAACTAGTAGTGACTGCTAGAGTTATGTTCCTTTTCATTACAATTGCTCACCTTCATCATATTGTCTAATGAAAACGTTCTTCCTAAGAAGAGGGGGTGGTGGATAGAAATTTAGGTGTCACGTACAAGAACTTAGAGATGAAAGTTCAAAGAAAGCCCTAAAATCATTTACAATACAAAGTGATCTTCTAGCCAGATTCAATTACTTGCTGTAGGACCTGGAATGGGTTAGTAGGCCTCTCTAACCCCTGGGGGGTGGAGGGGTTCATGGCTGTAAGAATTTCTCTGAAAGCCTGTGTGTGTGTTTGAGGCATTGACTAGAAAAATTCAGGCTGATAGTATATATTCCTCACAGGCATGTTTTCTTCTTTCAGCTTTAGTATTTTGAGAGCAGCAAAAGGGTAAATGTAAGTTACAGTAGAAACTGGCTTACTATTACATGGACTTACATCTAGAACAAGTTAGGTCTTGCCTCCCACAAGAAAAACTACTTACATAAAAAGGCTAATATACCATGATTATAAGGCAGGTGTTACTCTTGTCTCCCTTTTTCACTGTGTTACTAATGTTGGACTCAGTTTCAAGAAGAGCCCGCCCTAGGGCTGGGTGAGACTGGGAGCAGGTTGTACTTTGAGATTTTCATGGCTATCATTTTTAAACAGGTGGAACCTGGTTAGAATGAGCCTCTAGGGCAGCCTATATCAGCAGAACTAAAGATATAAATATTAGGAAGAGCAGGAGGTAGAAGCGGGGAGATCAGCAGCTGTCAAAAGGGCATCTCCAAAGGACTTGAACCACTGTCAGAGTGTAACTAGGAGGCTAGGCCAGGCAGCAGGGGTGGAAGATGGGAATTGTTGTAGAGGGAAAGGGGGAGGCTCCCAGGCAGGCAAGGGAGTTGTAATGAGCACACACAGGGCCCTAGGCTCCTGGGCAATGGCAACTATAGTGGAGCAAGGGCCAAGTGATTGATTCACCAAACATTATTGAGTACTTGCTATGTCGGAGGCACTGTGCTAGGTGCTGTGGAGGATGCAGATATAAACCAGACATGGATCCTGCCCAAAGAGTGCTGATGGTCACCGACCTCTGTCAAGGAGATAAGACATGTGCTTAAAGTATATTACAAGGTTCAAGGTGATCAGTGCTGTAACAGAAGGGTAAATAAGTGTTGCAGAAATTCAGAGGAGGGGAATAGTCCATTGGAAGAACCAAGGTGAGGTGGGAGGCGGATTAGAGAAGGTTTGACGGGGACATGTCCTTTGAGTTGGATCTTGAGGGGCAAGTAGGACGGATAGGGAGGGCTTAAGGGTAAGAAGAGTAGGGTTGGGGCGGAGTTCGAGAGACACAGGTGAGCTGTGAAGGAGGGAAGGCTAAAAGACATGGTGAGATGATAAAATGTCGTTGTCCTGCAGAGACCATAAGGAGGTCATCCAGGACCTTATAATGCAGAGCATTCTCTGGGGAAGAGCCTTTTGAAGGAAGAACAAGGAAAATGTCTGCTCTCCCCCTCAGTCTAGAGTTTCCACTTCTCTCCTAATTTCTCTACCATATGACAGGTTTGCCTTCCCCAGCTGCTTCCATCATCCCAAAGAGACTTAGTGACACTCTGCTTCTGTGACCTTTCTCAGCTTTGGCGTGGTGGCTGAAATAGAAAAGATGGAGTGAATTAGAGAGAGAGAGTGAGTGTGGTGACTGTAATAGTTTTCCTTTTATACCTGGTAGCTTTATTTACAAGATATTCTCTAATTTCTTTCGGGAACCCTTCCCAAGAATGAAATTGTCTTCAAGGTAGGAGACTTATGGGTATACTGAACAAGCAACAGGCTTAGGTGGGGCTGGCAGTGGCTGGGGTAAGGTAGGAGAGAGAGACACAATACAGAAGTAGAAGAGGCAGGGTTGATGCTTGGGAACTTACCCTATCCCCACTTAGTAATGTGCGGGAAGGCAGAGGGGCATGCTAGGAGAGGAGCATGCTGTTACTAGTGTGGCAAGATAATATATTTAAAGTATTAATCTTTTACTTTTGTTTTTACTTTTTCTTCCCTTCTCCATTTGGACAGCTAGACAATATGGCATTCATTGCCCCAGGAGGGCAAAAAAAAAGAAAGAGAAAATGCTTTTAAGTTTCAAAAACCTTGAACTCAGGTCACGTTCACAGAGCAGATTAAGGTGCCCCTGGGTCAGAGTAGAGAAAAGGAGTCAAAAGGTAAGTGATGAGTGCATAGACATGGTGGGTACCTGAGAAAGGAAGCCATGCCTTCCCCTCTGGGAAAAACCCCAAGGGGATAGGGGAACAACAGGATCCCCAAAGAGATTTAGATGATCTGGTACAGAGAGGACCTGAGCTTTGATTTTCGGATAGAGCCTGGGGAGAAAGCAAGACCCTAGAGAAATGACGTATAGTGTGTCCAGGTAGAAAGAGTCTTCAGCAGAGTTTCCTGTATACCCTGTATCACAGGGTAGGGGTGGGGGAGTAGCTGAGCACCCAAGAGTGGCACAGAATGAATGCCAACTAAGTTAGCAACCTAAGGAGACCAAACCAAAGATGATGCAGGTATGAGATATGAACCTATGATGACTGAGACCAGAATTGTCTACCCAGGGACTCTCACTTCTGTGGGCCTCTTGCTAACAATGTCACGATCATATGTTTTTGTAAAAATTGCACAAGTAAGATATTTTAACTTCATTTCACTCAAAGCACAATAAAAAAAATTCTTAAATAGATATTTTAACTTCAATCAGCTAAGGCTACTGTATCTTCTCACTTTGAGTTCTCTGTCACACTTCCTCGTGTAAGGTGGCGCTGAAGTGGCTGTACGCATTTTTGAGATTCATCTAAAAGGAACTTGGACTATACCGTTTTAAATGCAGTACTGACTAGTAGCAATGCTGCTTCCTCTACCACCCCTCCCTGCCATCCTGATTCACTGAGTAGATCCAATCCAACCCTGAAATCCATTAAGTCTCAAGTGGGTGGAGCTCAGGAGATTTGCCAGTTTCCAAGTCCTGAGTATAACTGAAGTCCCAGTAGTTCAGGATGAACATGGTATTCTTTCATATTGCCCTCATGACCTTTCCATGTTTTCCTAACCCTTAACCTCTGCCCATTTGCTAAGTGTGGTATCACATTCTTTTCATACTGCTTCATTTCCTCTCTTCTGGCCCAACTATCCCATTACTGTTATTAACCCAACTCCACACTTCTGAACAACTCACTCCAATTCACCCTGGCATGCAGGTGCTGGGAGTAAAAAGATGAAAGATATTTTGCTTGCTCTGAGGAGCTTACAGACTATTGTGAGACATACATAAATACATACATATGTATATGTACATATGTGTATATGTACATATGTATATATGTATACATACATATTGAGCCCTGGTGGCATAGTGGGTAAGCATTCAGCTGCTAATCAAAAGGTCAGCAGTTTGAATCCACCAGCCGCTGCTTGGAAACCCTATGGAGCAGTTCTACTCTGTCCTATAGGGTCACTATGAGTCGGAATTGACTCAATGGCAATGGGTTTATACAGACATATAATTTCAATCTTGATGTTGCTAAAATGTTAATTACGAAATGTACACACTTTAAGGGACTCTTACAAAAGATAGACTTAGATATGGTGAGACCGTAATCCATAGATTTACAACCTAACTGAATTCTTGTATATCAGATTAATTTAAAGCATGCTCTCTCGGCTATTAATGAGCTGTTCTTAATGGAAAGGAGCTGCTTCAGTTGATTTATTATACAGCAGGCAAGATCCAAGCTGTGCCTGCTTTATATCTAAATTTGATTCCTAAAAGGGAATCCAGGTGAAAGAATCACTTTTCAGATGAAAAGGAAGAATTCCAAAGAACACACATGATAGAGCCATAAATACTTATGCTAGCCTGAGGCAAGCAAAGTTTATGTACTAGTCTTTTTGAATATTTATTCATTCCAGGAATGGTTTAAATTAGTACTTTGATTCAAAGCCCCAATGACATTATGTTTTCAGCAGAACTAATAATCGCTTCTTGATAACGCTGACTTATGTATGTTTTTCTTCTTATCTTGTTGTTTGAGAGAAGAAGTCATAAAGCTAAGCATCTGGTTTTAGTATTAGCTTCAAAGAAAGAGACACTACCTGTATTGCAGGGAACTAGTACATCAAAATCCTTTTACTCATTTTGTTTATCACCTAAATCTAGTGGCATAGTGTAACCTGTAGACCACCCAAATAAGACTAAAAAGCTTTCTGTAAAATATGTTCCTTACTTGCTGTGCTCATTAAGGCCTAGAAACTTGGTTGCAAAAGTCAGATTTGACCCAATTGGTTTAGGTACTTTTCTTTAATAATATGTGAAAGAATTCTTGACTCCATTACCTCAGTAAGACATCAAAAAGATTAGCTGAGAATAACTGGGTTTATGCAATGGAATGAATTATTATATACATTACCAGATGTTGTTGTTGTTAGGTGCCATCGAATCCCTTCTGACTCATAGCGACACTGTGTACAACAGAACAAAACACTGCCCAGTCCTGCGCCATCCTCACACTCATTGTTATGATTGAGCCCATTGTTGCAGCCACTGTGTCAATCCATCTCATTGAGGGTCTTCCGCTTTTTTGCTGACCCTGTACTTTACCAAGCATGATGTCCTTCTCCAGAGACTGATCCCTCCTGATAACATGTCCAAAGCATGTGAGTCATAAACTCGCCATCCTTGCTTCTAAGGAGCATGCTGCTTGTATTTCTTCCAGACAGATTTGTTTGTTCTTTTGGCAGTCCATAGTATAATCAATATTCTTTGCCAACATCATAATTCAAAGGCATCAATTCTTTTTCGGTCTTCTTTACTCATCATCTAGCTTTTGCATGCATATGAGGCAATTGAAAACACCACGGCTTGGGTCAGGGGCTCCTTAGTCTTCAAGGTGACATCTTTGCTTTTTAACACTTTAAAGAGATCTTTTGCAGCAGATTTACCTTATGCAATGCGTCTTTTGATTTCTTGACTGCTGCTTCCATGGGTGTTGATTGTGAATCCAAGTGAAAGGAAATCCTCGACAACTTGAATCTTTTCTCTGTTTATCATGATGTTGCTCATTGGTCCAGTTGTGAGGATTTTTGTCTTCTTTATGTTGAGGTGTAATCCATACTGAACACTGTGGTGTTTAATCTTCATTGGTAAGTGCTGCAAGTCCTCTTCACTTTCAGCAAGCAAGGTTGTGTCCTCCGCATATCGCAGGTTGTTAATGATCCTTCTTCCAAGCCTGATGCCCAATTTTTCTTCATATAGTCCAGCTTCTTGAATTATTTGCTCAGCATACAGACTGAATAAGTATGGTGAAACGATACAACCCCGATACACACCTTTCTTGACTTTAAACCATGCAGTATCCCTTTGTTCTGTTTGAGTGACTGCCTCTTGATCTATGTACAGATTCCTCATGAGCACAATAAAGTGTTCTGGAATTCCCGTTCTTCACAATATTATCCATAATTTGTTATGATCCACACAGTTGAATGCCTTCACATAGTCAATAAAACACAGGTAAACAACTTTCTGGTAGTTCAACATAAATATGCATATTAAGATTCTTGCCGCTGGTAACAAAAACCAACTTGGATTAGCTTAAAGCTAAAGTGGGGATTTATTATATGGGTAGCTGCAAAAAAAAAAAAAATTTTTTTTTTTTTTAAAAGACCTCTTTAAAGTTTTAAAAAGCAAAGATGTCACTTTGATGACTAAGGTGTGCCTGACCCAAGCCATTGTCTTTTTAATTGACTCATATGCTTACAAAACCTGGACAGTGAAAAAAGAAGACAGTAGAATCAATGCATTCGAATTGTGGTATTGGTGAAGACGAACCAATCACTATCAGAAGAAATACAACTAGAATGCTTCGTAGAAGCAAGGGTGGAGAGCCTTCAACTCTTACTTTGGACATATCATCAGGAAAGAGCAGCCTCTAGAAAAGGACATTGTGTTTGGTAATATGTCCTCAACGAGATGAGTTGACACAATAGCCACAATAATGGACTCAAACACACCAATAATCATGAAGGTGGCGCAGGACTGGGCAACGTTTCTTTCTGTTATACATGGGGTTGCCATGAGTCAGAGGCGATTTGACTGCAACTAACAAAACAAAGGGGTATCTCAGCAAAATTGCCCTGGTTGCACAGTGGTTAAAGCGCTTGGCTGCTAACTGAAAGGTTGGCAGTTCAAACCCACCAGTCGCTCCTTGGGGGAAAGATGTGGTAATTAGCTTCCATTAAGATTACAGCCTTGGAAACCCCTATGGTGCAGCTATGAGTCAGAATCCACTGAATGGCAACGGGAATCTAAGGCATCCCAACAGCAGGGAGACAGCCAGGTTTCATGAAGCAACTGACATAGGGTTACAGGGGAACTGTCAAGATTCTGGCCCTCTTGTGTTATGCTACTCTCTGCACAACTTGATTCTTCCGTCCATAGACCAAGTTTTATGCTATAGATTTTGTTGTTGTTGCTGTTGTTTCGTTTGTTTCAAGTTTGGGCAATTATAAAAGCCTTTGGACAAATTGCAAATGTGAAGGTCTATTTTACGTTCACAAATATATTTAAACTAATGAATGTCACTTTTAAAAACTGAAAAACAACTGTAAAAGGATAGTTTAAGACAGGATATTGGTAAATACAGATTCAATAGGGATGCATTTTTGAGAGCTTATGTTAATTACCTATGGAAAAATCCTTTTTACTTTTCCAGAAAAATGTAGTATTAATTTCAAAATGTATTACTAATCAAAGGAATGAAAATCTATCCAGGAATATTTTAAATCACGTCTCGCAATCCACTGACATAAAGCCTAATAAACCACAAAGTTGGTTTACCCCCTATGAAAACATGTTAATCTTCATTTTCATGAAGAAAAAATTATATGTATTATGTCTCATATGCACTCTCCTGTACTAAAAGAATATGAGATGTTGAGATTGTTTTATGGAATTCCTGAGGAAAGCTCAAGTTTATGGACTCTGGCTAGAGAAAATAAAGAGAATGGACCTCTATTATTATTTTTTTTTACAATTTGAGCTCAACATATTTTTTTAATGGTGGTGAAAATATACGTAACAAACCACACACCACATCAACAATTTTTACATGTACAATTCAGTGACATTGATTATATTCTTCAAGTTGTGTACCCATTCTCACTATACTTTTCCGAATCATTCCACCACCAGTAACATAATCTTAATGCTCCCTAAGCAAAAACTGCCCCACTTCCCCTCCCACCTACCCCGGTAATTACTAATAATCCTTGTCTTCTATGCATTCACTTATTTCATCTAAGTGAGGTCATTCACTATTTGTCCTTTTGCAACTGACTTATTTTGCTCAGCGTGATGTTTTCAAGGCTCATCCATGTTGTGGCATGCATCAGGACTGCATTTCTCCATGGCTGAGTAGTATTCTACTGTAAGCATGACTACCTTCTGTGTATCCATTCATCTGTTGATGAACATTTTGGTTGTTTCCACTTTTTAGCTATTGTGAAAAGTGTTGCAATAAGCACTGGTGTACAGGTTTCTATTTGTGTTCCTGGGATTGCTGGGTCATATGGTAGTCCTATGTTCAGCATTTGGGGAACTGCCAAACTGTTTTCCACAGCGGCTGTACCGTTTTACATTCCCACCAGCAATGGTTGAGGGTTCCAGTTCCTAGACCTCTATTATTGCATTAAATGCACACACACACACACACACACACACACACACACACACACACCCCAAGTATAACTCAATGTCAATGCCAGGTAACTCATCCAACTCAAAGATGTTTTAATAATAATTATGAACTACTAAGGTATGAGGGAAATATAGGGAATAGGAGATATTATTTTAAATTGGTCTAGTAATTTTGAATTTATTAAAAGGATTGAGAAATAATATTACAAAGAGTTCTATTAAAATGTGATATGAAAATATCTGGAAACCCTGGTGGTGTAGTGGTTAAGTGCTACGGCTGCTAACCAAAGGGTCGGCACTTCGAATCCACCAAGCGCTCCTTGGAAACTCTATGGGGCAGTTCTACTCTGTCCTATAGGGTCGCTATGAGTCGGAATTGACTCGACGGCGCTGGGTTTTGGGTATGAAAATATCTACCAATTGCAACTTTGTTTCCTGATTGTTAATTAGTGATTTTGTTTTGGACATGTTCCAAACATTCTGAAAAATTTTCAACTAGCAGTAAATATATTTGCATAAAATTGATTAAAAAGAGCAATTAGAACTTGATTAATATGTAAATTTACTCCAGTACAAATACATCTATATAGAGTTTAGCAAGTAAATCCTACTGTAATAGAAAAAGCCCAGGTGTATTTATTTACTTTAAAATTGGGCTAATTGGTTCATAATATTTTTAATATGAGATACTGAATTTATTTTATAATCCTATCACCCCCCAAAAAATTAAGACTCCAATTTTTTCACGTTACCAACTGAATTACATGATATCAAATGCAAATTAAAGCTAGTTTTTCCTAATATAGAATAACTATATTAGTAAATTTAGTTATGTTTATAGGATAACTATATTAGGAAATTTAGTCATCCTGTTTATAAAAAAAAAAAAAATTTTTTTTTTTATGTTTATAGGAAATTTCCATGAAGAAAATTTTGTTTGACATCCGGAACACAAAGTCAAAGATATCCATACAAATGATGTGATTAGCATACCTCTTGTTAGAGAATTGTGAGAGTAAACTATTCCACTTATTTTTTTAAAAACCGTTGTCTTCGAGTCAATTCCAACTCATAGCAATCCTGTAGGACAGAGTGGAACTGCCCCATAGGGTTTCCAAGGAGCACCTGGTAGATTCAAACTGCCAACCTTTTGGTTAGCAGCTGTAGCTCTTAACCACTAGGCTATTAGGGTTTCCATTTATAGAGAACATATAAGACTAGGAATTTAAAATCCCAGGCTAGGAATGATTTCCAACATTGTCTTGCATTAATTATGTAGGAAGTCTTTTTGAGATTGGCTAGAAAAATTTGGCAGTCATCCCTCAACCATCAATCAGAATGATTGACCAGTGATTTTTAAATAGACATTGTAAAAATCCAGTTAAAATTAGTCCTTTGGCAAAATATTTTATTTTATTTTTATTGTGTAACATTTGACGCATACAAAGGAATATACAGGTGACATATGCATAAATGTGAACGTAATCATACAATGAATACCTGTGTACCTATCTACCACCCAGTCTAAGAACTAGAACATTGCCTCTGCCTTTGCAGCTATGTGCGTCTCCGTGTCGCATCCTTCTGCCCTCCACTATATTTTGTGTATTTACTCTCTGGCTTTTTAAAAATAATTTAATCACATATGTATGTATTTCTAAGCAATATATTGTTTGTGAGCTTTATAAAAATGATATTCTGTATCTAGTTTTCTGCCACCTGCTTTTTTCACTCCGTATAGTGTTTCTAAGATTTGTCGTTACACAATGTTGAGTGAAAAAAGAAGATCAGAAAACATCGTTTCATCCATGTTGTTGCATGTAGCTGGAACAGTGCTTTCTGATCTGCTTTTTTCACTCAACATTGTGTTTCTAAGGTTCATCCTTCTTCTTGTGTATCTGTAGGACTTTTAGCTTAATCCCTCTGGGCCAGAGTTTTCTTATCTGAAAATAGAGATTATAATAACTACTATGTAGGGTTCTTGTGAACACTAATAAATTATTGTTATATTTCTTTTTTAAAAAAGTTTTCTGGTAGCTTATTGTTTGTTCTTTGTAACTTCCCTGGCTTTTTTCTCTGCGACTTTTATTTATTTTTGGTGTTGTGGAGTTTTATAACAGCATGTCTAGGTATGGATTTTTTATTTAACATGCTTGGTAGATGCTGTGCTTTCTCTATCTGTGGATTTATCTTTTATCAATTTAGGAAAATTCTTGGCCATTGTCTTTTCGATATTGCCTTTCTCCTATTCTTTTTATTCTTTCTTTCTGGAACTCTGATTAGACATATATTAAACCTTCTTGTTCTACTCTCCATGTCTTTTAATCCCCCCTTCATGTATCTTACATCTCCTGCACTCTCTGTGCTGCATTCTGGGAAATTTCCTCAGATAACTTCCAGGTAATTAATCCCGTCTTCAGCTATTTCTATTCTGTTTTTAACATATTCACTGAGTAGTGTGTGCTTTTGTGTGTGTGTGCATGCACGTGTGTGTGTGTGTGTGTGTGTGTGTACAGAGAGAGAGGGAGAGACAACCAAAAGTTCTCTTCGGTTCATTTACTAATCTCTCTGGTTATGTTAATAGTCTCTTGTTTCTTACTCTATCTCATTCCATATTTGAGTTCTTTAAATGGCTCATGGAAGGTTACTTAATAATCTGTACATGATAATTCCAATTCCTCAGTCCTTATAGATATACATTTATTGTTTGTTGTTTCTGTTGATCCTAACTCATTGTGTCTTGTGTTGATGATTTTCTTTTTTCTCTTGGTGAGCTCATATTTTATTGAACTTAATTTGTGGAAATCCCAAAGACCCAAACTTGGAGTTGGTTTTCTCCAGATAGTACTTGCACTTGGTTTTGTGGGGAGCTCTGGGGTGCAATTGATCAGGGATCTCTGAAGATCTGCTTACAGAACCAACCTCAGTGCAGAATCTTGGGTGTAATTCCCATACCTTGCAATGTGCCTTAAGCTTAGTCTTCTTGTCCTAGGACTGGTACTGACATTTTCCCCTTACAACTCTGAATTTTGTGTGTGCTTATAACTCCCTGTTCTTGTTTGAGCTCACTTTTTTCTCTCTTTGACTCCTTTCATGAGAGCCCAGCAAAGCTTTAAAATGAAAGTTAGTTGTGATCCAAATCAAGATTTAATTGTATTACACCTACTCTTCACTTATGGACTATCTCGTTATCCAACATTTCTCATTTATGACAATAGTAAAAATCTACTATCCGGCTATTTTGCACACTAATGACATATGACTGGTAGTAATGAACATTGAGGTGTGAGGTAAGAGTAACACCAGCTGAGATGGTTAAGGTTATGTGTCATCTTGGCTGGGCCATGATTCTCAGTGGTTTGGCCGTTATGTAATGGTATAATTTGGCAGTTATGTAATGATGTAAGTTGGCAGTTATGTAAAGATGTAAGTTGGCAGTTATGTAATGATATAATCATGCTGTATGCTGTGATCCGATGTGATCATCCTCCATTTTTGCATAATGCTGATTTTCACCTAATGACCTGGTCTTTGGAACCTAACCGTGTCAATAAATGAGGAGTGGGTGTATAGCTAATGGCCCCTTCAGACTATCTAGCTTTCCAGGCTGTCAGAAATAGATATCCATGCCATATTTCTAACTGAGTAGCAATTCTGGGATGAAAGTTGTAGAGGATTTTTCCTTTAGAATAAAATTAAGCTTCTCCTTTCACTACAGTCTCTGTTACAGAACTTACGTTCTGTGCAGAAGGAACACTGAACTGGAGTCATAAATGTGGATTATTGTCTACAATACTTTAGAAAAATATCTTTCCTTGGGTAAATTATTAAACCTCTCTGCATCTGTTAGTTGTACTATAAAATTATACCACCATGCCTACCCACTGATTGTTGAAAGGATAAAAGGAAAAACTGTTAAAAAAAAAAAACTTGAAAAATAGTAAAGTGCTAAGCAAAATTTAATAGCAATAATAGTAACTAATATTATTGAGTACTTTATTATGTTACGCAGTTTGCTAAGCTCTTTATAAACATCATCTCATCTGATCCTTACAACAACCCTATAAAATGGGTACTATTTAACTACACATATATTATGTATTATAAAATGTCTATATATGTATATATATAAAACCAATATATATATCCCTATTTAACAGTTGAGGAAACTGAGGCTCAGAGAGAATAAAAGGTATAAGATAATGATACCATTATTTAGGAGCTCCTTATTTTCATCATGGAATGATTTCCAGTTCAGTTATTATGGTGAAGGGCAGGGGATTCCTCAAGGTAAGTTAAGTACTATCATATCGCAGTTACCTGGGTAATTTTCTGTTAAGTAACGAGAAGTATTTTACAAGGATGCATGTCCCCCAAAGTGCCTGAAGAAGTTAAGTGCTTTTGGTAAAAGCAACTTTAGCTACGAAGATTCCATCGCAATTTGTACAGCTGTGTAATGGAAACTGCTAAAAGGCAAGTTCATATATTATTCTACTCACAGAACAGCAGTTTGATTCCTATGACTTCTTGGCACATCTGTTTGGGATATAAATCCTAAGCAGACTGAGCAGTCACTTTCTAAATCTTCAAAATGCTTTACTAAGCAAAGTCTTTAGTGTGGTTAAGGGGAGAAAAAAACGAATAGACTCCCAAGTGAGTGGAGTAGTCTAGCTCACTGCAGAGTATTTAAGGCAGGTGCAGGCAGGGCTGGGAGCCTGAAGAAGGTTCACTTTGAGGTAGGGGATATGACACAAACCTACAAACACCAGAAGGTGAACTCTCCCCAACTTGAGATAATTAGAATCTTTGGAGAACGGGTTGCTCATGTTTGCAACATGTTTAATTTTTCTTATTGACAAGAGTTCAAATTATATTTAAGTGGGCTTGATTAGAGATACCAATTATTATTGGCCCTGCCCACATCCCCTTCTAGTAACCTCTCACCCACTGACCTTACTGAGTGGACAACGGACCACATGATCATGACAACAGCTAATTGGACACCTGGCCAAAAAGGGTGGCAATAAGCTATATGCAGTGATCTATGCATCATGTGGTTTGGTTTAGAAAGATAAGCAGAAGTCAAATCTCTCTTGGGAATCTGCAATGAGAGACACAAAGGGAAGCTGTGATTTTGGTATGTGCTGGAACCAGGAAGCAATAGAAATGGAGGGGCTAGGGTGGCCATTTTTGCAGCCAGGTACAGAAGGAATACGGTGAGAAGGCTAGTCCAGAGAGAGAGGTGCTGACTGAGAAAACAGTCCTGAGAGGGATGAGAGTGGCTGTTCCCTGGTGCTGCTCCTGCAGCTCCAACTCTCCCTGAGGACTTGTGGTTCAGTGTTCTCAGCTTGTCCTACACGTATGTGTTTTCTATAGGCCCTCCTTTCCTGTGGTAATTTGACTGAGTCTCTGTTTTTTGCAACCAGAAATAACCCAGCATGGATCAGACATAGCCTCAGACAATTTATCCATATTCTGTCTCAGGGTGTTAAGGACCCTATTTGTTTCCTGTTTCAGTAGGGCTCCTACACTGCAAGTGCAGAAAGCCACATTAAACTGACCCAAAATGGGGAGTTTTCTGGAAGGACTGGAGTATCTAATGAAACAACCAAGTCTGGAAATGGACAAGAATGCTCCTGTGCCTCAGAAATAGCTGGAACCAATGACTCAAATCCTGTTAGGACTCTAGCTCTGTCTCTGGTCTCTGCTTCTCTCTGCCTTTTTTTTTTTTTTTGTCTTCTTGCTGCTGACCAGCTTTCTTTACATCATAGAAACACGGCCTCTGAGAGCATCCCAATTTTCTGCAGAGACTGTCTGGCTTAGTGATTAGAAAGCACGAACCCTGAGTCAGGGGGGCTTGGTTTTGGATCCAAATTTAGCTACCAACAAGCAGGGAAATCTTGACCTTTAAGCTTAACCTTGACCTCTATGTAACCCTTCTATGCCTCTGTATCCTCCTCTGTAAAATGGAGATGAAAACTAGGTGCCTACCTCCCAGGGTTGTTGTGAAGATTGTATGTGATAAGGTATATAAACTGTTTAGCTCAGCATCTGGCACTCAGTTAAGTTAGTACTTGTTACTACTTCCTCTCCAAATACAAAACCTGGAAAGGCTTCCTCCTCAAGAATGTAGATCTTAGCCTACCTCGATACAAATACATTTATAGGAGAAAAGAAGGCAGGGCCTTTGGTGAATTTCTTCATCAGCAAGTTGCAGGAGATGAATTGCAAAGATCTGACAGGTTCAGATTTCTGATAACAGTTCCTTTAAACTGTCACAGGAGGGTGCTGATAGGGTTGGGTGCAGTGCAACAGGACCTAGCTCTGGAACTCGCTGCTACGTAAGGCACACCTATCCATGGCCACCGGAGGGCGCCAGAGCGTCAGGATGGGGAGGTGACCCAAGCAGCTTCTCAACTGGCCTAGGAGACTTCTGAAGACTTCTTAACTGAGAATCAAGAACAGAGGACCAATCAAGGAATGCACGTCTTTCTGGCTTCTTGGAGGTGCCATGCTTGGCAGGGACCCTGGAAACCTGGGACAAGCAAGAGTCCAAGAAAACCTGGAAGCCTGGAGCATCAGGAAATCACTCTGAGCTCTCTGCTTGGGGTTGGCCTGGACTAAAGTCTCAAACGTCTGTGTCCCCAAAGGAGCAGGCTGCATAAGCAGGGAGCCGTTCAAGCACCAAGATAAGAGGGTTGGAGGAGATTAAGAATCAGATTTAAGTCAAAGGATCCATACAGACACCA
This sequence comes from Loxodonta africana, assembly GCF_030014295.1. Taxonomy (NCBI): domain Eukaryota; kingdom Metazoa; phylum Chordata; class Mammalia; order Proboscidea; family Elephantidae; genus Loxodonta; species Loxodonta africana. The sequence continues at coordinate 49,147,245 of NC_087359.1, forward strand.
GGCAGAGCCAAGACAGCAAAATGAAGGATAGAACCTAGAGACATCACCCAAGACAAAGGTGCCAGAGGGCAGAAGCCCTTAAAAGAGCATCTACTTGTAGGCTGGGGTCTGGAAGGGGTCTGCTAAAAGTATCGAACTGGTTTAGACTAAACCATAAACTTATTATTTTAGTCTTAAACTCTACTGATTAATTCAATCATGCTCCAAGATAATAGATATTAAGACTCAAGTGGTTTAATTGAACATGTGATTATCTAATATATTAAAAATATTTGTCAGTTATTACCTAAACTATAGTTCTTTGTGCACCATCAACTAATTCATTATGGGATAAAGTTGCAGAGGAAAGAATGGAAAGCATTACTAGTCAGAAGTCCAGAGGTAATTTTAAAAAAACACAGCTATTGTGCTAAAAAAATATTGAAAATATAGAAAAGTAGAAAGAATAAAACAGAAAAATGATCTGTATTTATTCAGTTTTAATTGGTGTTTTAGTCTCTTTTTAAAATACTGTTTATGATTGTATTCAATTTGATATTCCATCTTTTATACCTTCCATCATCTCAAGCATTTCTTCGTAATAAAATTATTTTTAATTACTGCATATGGGAGCCCTGAATTTCATGTGGATGTGCCATAAATTACCTTAACACTTTCACTATTGTTGCTTATTTAGGCTGTTTTCAGTTATAGATTACACTATGATAAGTATCTTTTGTGCATAAAATATTTACATTACTGATTATTTCCTCAGAGTTTATGCCTGGAAATAAATTATTGGTTCAAAGAACCTGAACATTTTAAGACTCTTGATACAAAAAGTCCATTTGTTTACAGAAAATTTGGTCAAATTTACATTCATAGGCTTGGGGGAAGAGGCAGGCAAAAGCTGTACTGGTGGCAGAAATGTGACTTGAGGGAGAGGGAGTGGGTTTTCCAGGACATGGTTGGAACATGGTCCAGTGGGAGCGAGAAATCCAGAGGAAGTATACACATCGAACGTCCGTGGTTTCTGTATGTGGGAGAGGAACTCAGGTAGAAGAGAGACTGGCTAGGCCAGGAAGCTGCCTGACCCCCTGGAGTCCATCATTGTTTCAATGTGAAGACTGTAACCACAAACCTGAGCTCCACTGGGGTGTTTCACATTCTGTGCCAAAGGGTCAGGCTACTCTACCAGCTGAGGAACAGCAAACCCTCTAGGGGGGCAGGTGCCACCTCTCTGGACCAGGCATCAGGATAAAGTAGCTTGCCCTTTCTCAGACAAACCCAGCCACCCAGTCTTCTAATTATGGAGCAAATAGAAAATGCCAACTGGTTGAGTTGAAACATACCTCACTCTATTTGACCAACTGTTTGGTTTAATTAAGCAGACCCAATTCCAGACACATTTGTCTCAGTTGTTATTTTTAAACTAATAGTGAATCTTAATTCAGTCCTTTTAAATGATGACAAAGGAATGGCATTTCAATTTGCCTATTTTTCTAAAACTCCATCCATTAATATAAATAAATATATTTATTTCCATAAATAAATGAGACAAAATCATGGTCACTATTCAATACAACCATAATATTTATGTTATTATAGTAAATAGCATAGTGCAGGGCCAGAAATTGGTGACTACCAGGGTAATGTTTACATAACCTTCCCTCTACCCACCCCCCCTTTGCCTTCTCTGGTAAACATTTAGAACATCACATCTTGGTGATATGAATTGTCATTTTTGTATATGGTGTTGATATACTATAATTACGCCTTTGGTAGATTTATGCTTTGAGTTGTTTTACCAGTTTTAGTAGGAGATTTGTCCTGATCTATTAACATTCCGTATTAGTTAGAGTTCCTCAATCATACATGACAGAAACAGAATCTGGATAACTTAAGTAGAAAAGAAATGCTTTAGAAGGATAACAGCTAGCTGACAGGACTGACCAGAAAGCTAAAGAATCACCTTAGAGAAGGGCAGGAACCAGGACAGCTCTAGAGGTTTAGGTGGCAGGAAGTCCTTGCAAGTCTGAGGGCCCAGCTCCTGGGACAATGGGGTGCCAATGAGATTTTCAGTGCCTAGGTTGCACCACTCAGGATTCAAGTCCCAGGAGAGAGCCTGTTTGCCTAGCTCTTTGGCTAGGGGAGAACAAAACAGCTTGATTTATAGACCCATCAAGACTGTACACAAGGGTCAGAAAATAGTTTCCCAATCAACCTGCAATTACCAAAATAAACTTTGTATGGTGCTAGGGCTCTAAGCCCCAACTGTCCAAAGCTGCTCCTAGTTCTGAGTATTCCATGAACTCACATGCTTTTTAATTAAACAGCTTCTGTAGCTCTCTCAGGCATGAATCTTGAATCTTCACCACTTCTCCTGGCGACCAGGACCACCACATGCCACTGCCCTCCACCACTGCCGCTGGGACTCTGGATATGGTGAGAAGTTGTTCTACAATTACAACTTTTATAGCTAATCAGGCAAGATATTTTGCCTCTGGAGAAATAATAGTTCTATTTTTAGGCCCCCAAAATGCCATGTGGATCTTTCAGTTTTCAGTTCTCCAAGTGGAGAATATTTGAGCGGTGCTCCTTGGTATCGCACTCAGAAATGCTTCTCCTTGCCAAAGAGACCGGTGTCCTAACCTGAGACACGTGCTTTTCATCTCAGTCCAATCAATATCGGAGTGAATTCTCTTCTTGGTCATGCTGTCCCCCTATTCTAAGATTGTCCTGGCTTTCCTCCCCTCTCAGTGTCTCAGGGATTGTACCACTAATCCAATGTCTCTCACACTCTTTCTCCACTGAAAAGAGGACTCTTACTCATCTCCTTTGGTGTCCTAGAAGCATGCAGATTAGGCCCCTAATGGGACAGAGTTTAAGTGTCAGCTTGTGCCACGGTGTTATGTATAAGGGGCTTTAGATTGTGCTTGGAAGGCTAAACTTAGATCATGGCAGGGTACATCGTGGGGGCTGGCGTCAGCTCACTGAGGATGAATTATTTGAAACTCCAGCTTGAGTCCTGTAGCAAAGAAAAGCAATTTAATCTGCCCTCCGCCATATACAGAACCATTCTGATAAGAATCAGCACTCTGGGAATAAGGTCAAGAGTCCAGAAGACCTACAGGATTGAGGAATATGTGTTATTGGTATAAAAACTCTAAATGCACTTTTCCAAAGAAACATCATTATAAATAGTGGTCAGGGTCTTTAGTATTATTAGTACAATATTTCAGGTACATTAGGGTTCTGTAAGCTTTTGTGGGCTGGCCTTGGGACAAAGCCTCTATTTCTAATATTGTTTCTATAGGAAAACTTGTTCCCAGTTTCAGACAACAGGCCAACTAATAAATGGATAAACTAGAAACTGCCTATTTCGAGGCTTTTCGTTGGTAAACACATTAGATTCACAGACTTTCATAGCCTGTCAAGCCAAGCTTACAGTCTGTGGTTTAGGATTGTTGGCTCTGAGCCCAGAAGCCTTCCATGCCCCTTTGTCCCCTCTCTGCTAAACACTTTGATTAAATTCCTCCAAGCCCTGAGGGTCTACCAACCTGTGCTGTCTCTATCCCCAGATCCACCTACAGGTATTCCACTAAGGTGAAAGCTGAGTACCTCTAATTCTAAACCTTTTAATTCAAATATTTCAGAATTATTAAAAGGTAAAAAAGAATAAGATTTATGTACCCAGCTTCAGACCTAAAATATCACTGATACAGTTGAAGCTCCCATGGCTTGTCCCTGATCATCCCCTCTCCCTCCTATTCTAGATATAGTCACTTTCCTGAATTTAATGATTATCATGGCTGTGCAAATTCTCAGCCATTCTGTATACTTACTCTGGGATTTCCCTCTGCTGGAAGAGTAGAGATGGAGGTTGTGAGGAAAGAATTAGTCCTAGGGAATATAGTCAGTCAGACCAGGTGATGCTGGTCCTAATCCGGGTGCTTTTGAACAGGGACTAAGCCCATGTTGTAGAAGTATCATTTTAGGAAACAGAGGAAACAGTATATGTCAGGCCCATATTCTGGGAGGATGCTGGGAAGGCAGACCAGGAAAAATAAGGACAGGGTGTCTCTCAAGCTGGATTTGTCTAGTCTGGCAGGTGGTCTATGTCTGCAAGCATGGAACCAAGGCCAGGAAGTCAGTAATCATAGCGGAAGTGGGCAAGAACAGGAAAATATCTCCAGAGAGGCCACGTCTCTGGCTCCAAGATTTCTAGACTACAGGAACAGGGCAACAAGAGAGCAAAGTCCATTCACTTATTCAGTCATTCATTCAACAAAAAATTATTAATCCTCCCTCTAGGTCACAGGCAATGGGCTAAGTACTAGAGGGGAGGAATGTAAACAAGAACGAGAAATGGTCCCTGCTCTGAAGAAACTCATGTATCAGGAGTTATAAAAATACATTAAAATAAAAATAATTACAATGGAAGGTGATAAATTAGAAGATGGATGGGTCTTGACAGGGCTCAGCAGGGCAGGCTAGGTCAGCATCAAATCCACAGCTAGGTGTTAGCTGAATAAATAATTCAGGAAGCTACTTCTTAGAGAGGTAGCAGAGGGTTTGGTAGCACAGTGAAGATCTGGGAGATGTTCTGGGGCAAGGTAGGAAAATGAGGTAGAAGAGCTCAGAGATTCAAATTCAATGGTTGAGGATGAATCAGGGAGCAGATGGATATCTGGGAATGGAACAGGGGTTCAGACACTAGGCAGATGAGACAAATGTCATCGCATATTTAGAGGTCCTCCTATAGCTACCATTTTAGACACCACCTTCCTGATACCACCACTTGAAACCCTCTAGCTACTCTAAATCCCATACTTCTCTGTACTTCTGCTTTTCTCTACCCCACCAGACGTTTCTATTAGTGCCCTATGGAACCCCTGTCTCGCGGTGAACAAATTCCCCTACCGTCTCAACTTCTTCACAGAACTCCCTATAAAAAAAACCGAGCCAAACCAAACCCATTGCTGTTGATTCGGACCCACAGCAACCCTATATGACAGAGTTGAACTGCCCTATAGGGTTTGCAAGGCTGTAAATTTTTACCCAAGCAGACTGCCACATTTTTCTCCCACGGAGTGGCTAGTGAGTTCAAATTGCTGACCTTTTGGTTGGCAGCTGAGCACTTTATCCACTGCGCCACTAGGACCCCTGGACTCTCTATAGTGGACATATTTTGTAGTATCTTCTCAGGACCTTCATAGCACCTCCCCTCACCCATAATGGTGGACCTGTGGCTACCATTTTGTCCATCATATCTAAGATACCCAACTCCCCTTCACTCCCTATGAATCACAGATAGCTAGAGTTGGTTTCTGTTAAACGCAACCAGAGACCTAGCTAATCTCATTCTACCTTCTAGCCTGAACTGAAACCTGGTTTACCACTGAGGTTACCACTTCCCCTGTAGTCCTTTCAAGGAGAAAGTATTTATTCTTCCTTGCCCCATATACAGGGAGACACTAGCAACATTCTTCTAGCTCTCCAAGACTCTTCTAAACAATTTCTCCTCCACTCTAGTATGAAAAACCTCTGCTCCTCCGAGGTCCATGCCATTCAACTAGCCAACTTCTCTTCTTTCATCTCTGTCATTTACCACAATTATTAACCATGGTTATGCCCTCACAGTTCCTGAATTCCTGGCTCACCTCTTCACCCCGAGGGGGAACGGGGCTTTATTAGTTCTGTGGACCACCCACTCAATGGCCCAGTTTCTTAGTTCTTTGACCTTTCAAACTCAGTGTCTTCACTTCCAATCCAATTCAGTCACCAGCTCCTATGGTCACACCCTGAACTTTGTCACCACTGAAACAGTTCCACCCTGAAAAGCTTAAGCTCTCTGTCACTATAACTACCCATCTAGCAAACTACAGCAACACAATCTGATATATTGAAGTCACTACAAATTTTCAGCTGGGTTCTCAGCCTATTGGATAAGCTTTTTTCCTCATTTCTCATCAGCTTTCCCTTTCATCCCCTGCAATCATTATAAACCTTTGCTGTGCTTCCTAAGCCCCACATAATCAGATGGAACTCTCTATTTAGTAATGTATTCAGCAATATTCAACATTTTATACACCTACTATGTCCCAGCACTGTGGGTACAATGACATGGCTTTGCCTGTATAGCACTCACAATCTAGGAAAGAAGTAAATTAAATAATCACACTCATAAACATAATTAAAAATGGTAGATATGACCTGGGTCTGGGGCTGGGAGGTAGAAAGCAACATTTCAGGAAGCAAAACTCCGAGGCAGAATGGAGTGTGGCTTGAGGAAGTGAAACAAAAAGACCTATATGGCTGGAGACCAAAAGCTAGAAAGACAGTGGAACAAAGTGAAGCTGAGTGACAAGGTAAGATCTGCATTTGGAAAAGACCATTGGTGAAGGATGAATAGATGGTGAGGGCTGTGAAACTATTCTGTATGATACTATGATGGTGAGTACACGACATTATATATTTGTCAAAACTCATAGAATTGTACTACACAAAGAGTAAATCATAACATAAACTATGAACTTTAGTTAACAATAATGTATCATCAATATTGAGTCATCAATTGTAAAAAATGTACCACGCCAATGCAAGATGTTAATAATAAGGAAAATTGTGAATGGGGGAAGAAAAGTGGTATATGGAAGCTGTCTGTACTATTTGCTCAATTTTCTGTAAATCTAAAACTATTCTTTAAAAAATGTCCATTAATTTTTCTAAAATAGGGGGAAGGAGGAAGAGACCACTGGATGATGTGAGAAAAATAGATTTGAGACAGGTCAAAGAAAATATGGGAAAACCATTAGAAAGCTGTCAAAGAAGTCCAGGCAAGAGTGATGGTAGCTCAGAGTAAGGTAGGCAGAGAAAGAGAAAAAGGAGAGAAGTAGATAGAAGGTGATATTGACAAGACTTGATGATGGACTGGATTTGGGTCAGGGATGAAGAGCCATTGAGGTTTCTGGCTTGCCTAACTTGATGATTAAATGGTGTCATTCACCATTTGATACAGAGGCTCTAGGACAATTTTATCAGCGTCATCACTGCAGGCTGAAAACTGTTGGACATATGGATTTTCAGCAGGCATATAAATGTGGTACTCATATGAAAGGCATTTCATTGCCTGCTTTTCAGCTTTGACCATGACCATTCACTACCAGACCTTGTTTAAAAGGGTGGTCATCCCATGGATCTTATTTCAATCATTAATTAAAGTAGACAAAGTTACTTGACTTTTCTGGACCTTGGTGTTTATGCCAGTAACACGATAAAGCTAAACCAGATGGCCTCTAATGGGTACTACAAAGTGGAGCAGGAGGATGCCAGGGGTCTCTGCAACTAGGGGTCTCCAAGATGCTGAAGTATCCTTCATGCCTGCTCCTCCCCAGCTCCTGGGCTTTCACAGTGAATGCTGATACATCCAACTTGTTGGTCTATGCTCCTGGCAGATCTATTGTCTGGCTTCCTGCTTCTGTGTTCCAGGACTTTGGCTAGGGTCTACATGAGCCATCATAGCCTCAAGTAACCCTGGACAAATACCAAGTCCTTTACTCCAAGTCAGGTTTGGTACACAGTACCAGATGGTCCTATACATGTAGACTGACCATATACATGGACCTCGCCAGATGGAATACACAGGAATCAAATCAACTACATCTGTGGAAAGAGACGATGGAAAAACTCAATATCATCAGTCAGAATAAGGCCAAGCGTCAACTGAAGATCAGACCATCGGTTACTCATATGCAAGTTCACGTTGAAACTGAAGAAAATTAGAACAAGTCCACGAGAGCCAAAGTACGACGCCACCTGAATTTAGAGAACATCTCAAGAATAGATTTGATCTAAAATGATAAAGATCATGGAAGAAAAAATAGGGACAACGTTAGGAGCCCTAGTACATGGCATAAACAGTATACAAAACATTATTAAGAAAGCAGAAGAAAAACTAGATAACTGGGAGTTCCTAAAAATCAAACGCCTATGCTCATCCAAAGGCTTCACCAAAAGAGTAAAAAGACTACCTACAGACTGGGAAAAAGCTTTTAGCTATGACATTTCCGATCAGCGTCTGATCTCTAAAATCTACATGATACTGCAAAAACCCAACTACAGAAAAACAAATAACCTTAGTAAAAAATGGGTAAAAGATATGAATAGACACTTCACTAAAGGAGACATTCAGGTAGCTAACAGATACATGAGGAAATGTTCACGATCATTAGCCATTAGAGAAATGCAGATCAAAACTACAAAGAGATTTCATCTCACTCCAACAAGGCTGGCATTAATCCAAAAAACACAAAATAATAAATGTTGGAGAGATTGTGGAGAGACTGGAACAACTATACACTGCTGGTGGGAATGTCAGATGGTACAACCACTTTCGAAAACGATTTGGCGCTTCCTTAAAAAGCTAGAAATAGAACCACCATACGATCCAGCAATCCCACTCCTTGGAATATATCCTAGAGAAATAAGAGCCCTCACACGAATAGATATATGCACACCCATGGTCATTGCAGCACAGTTTACAATAGCAAAAAGATGGAAACAACCAAGGTACCCATCAACAGGTGAATGGATAAACAAATTATGGGATATTCACACAATGGAATTCTACAAAGCAATAAAGAACAACCATGAATCCATGAAACATCTCATAACTTGGAGGAATTTGGAAGGCATTATTCTGAGTGAAATTAGTCAGTTGCAAAAGGACAAATATTGTATAAGACAACTATTATAAGAACTTGAGAAATAGTTTAAACTGAGAAGAAAACATTCTTTTGTGGTTATGAGAGGATGGAGGGAGGGAGGGTGGGAGGGGGTACTCACTAATTAGATAGTAGATAAGAACCACTTTAGGTGAAGGGAAAGACAACCCACAATATAGGCGAGGTCAGCACAACTGGACTAAACCAAAAGCAAAGAAGTTTCTTGAGTAAACTGAATGCTTCGAAGACCAGTGTAGCAGGGGCGGGGGTTTGGGGACCATGATTTCAGGGGATATCTAAGTCAATTGGCATAGTAAAATCTATGAAGAAAACATTCTGCATCCCACTTTGAAGAGTGGTGTCTGGGGTCTTAAACGCTTGCAAGCAGCCATCTAAGATGCATCAATTGGTCTCAACCCACCTGGATCAAAGGAGAATGAAGAACACCAAGGACACAAGGTAATTATGAGCCCAAGAGACCCACATGAACCAGTGACTACATCATCCTGAGACCAGAAGAACTAGATGGTGCCTGGCTACAACCAATGACAGCCCTGACAGGGGCTACAACAGAGAACCCCTGAGGGAGCAGATCAGTGGGATGCAGACCTCAAATTCTCATAAAAAGACCAGACTTAATGGTCTGACTGAGACTAGAAGTACTCTAGTGGTCATGGCCCCCAGACCTTCTGTTGGCCCAGGACAGGAACCATTCTCGAAGCCAACTCTTCAGACATGGATTGGACTGGACAATGGGTTGGAGAGGAATGCTGGTGAGGAGTGAGCTTCTTGGATCAGGGGGACCCTTGAGACTATGATGGTATCTCCTGCCTGGAGGGGAGATGTGAGGGTAGAGGGGATTAGAAGCTGGCGAAATGGACACGAAAAGAGAGAGTGGAGGGAGAGAGCGGGCTGTCTCATCAGGGGGAGAGAAATTGGGAGTATGTAGTAAGGTGTATATAAGTTTTTATGTGAGAGACTGACTTCATTTGTAAACTTTCACGTAGAGCACAATAAAAATTATTAAAAAAAAAAAAAAAAGAATAGATTTGACATGTTGAACACTAATGACAGAAGACCAGATGAATTGTGGAATGATATCAAGGACATCACACATGAAGAAAGCAAGAGGTCATTAAAAAGACAGGAGAGAAAGAGAAGACCTAACTGAGTGTCAGAAGAGACTCTGAAACTTGCTGTTGAATGTTGAGTAGCTAAAGCAAAAGAAAAAAATGATGACGTAAAAGGGATGAACAGAAGATTTCAGAGGATGGCTCGAGAAGACAAAGTATTATGATGAGATGTGCAAAGACCTGGAGACAGAAAACCAAAAGGGAAGAACACACTCAGTATTTCTCAAGCTGAAAGAACTGAAAAAAAAGTTAAAGTTGGGATAGTGAAGGATTCTTTGGGGAAAATATTAAATGATGCAGGAAACATCAAAAGAAGATGGAAGAAATACACAGACTCACTATACCAAAAAGAATTGGTTGATGTTCGACCATTTCAGGAGGTAACAAATGATTAGGAACTGATGGCACTGAAGGAAGAAGTCCAAGCTGCACTGAAGGCATTGGCGAAAAGCAAGGCTCTGGGAACTGACAGAACACCAATTAAGATGTTTCAACAAACACATGCAGTGCTGGAAATGCTCACTCGTCTACGCCAAGAAATTTGGAAGACAGCTACCTGGCCAACTGAAGAGCAGACGAACTGTGGAATGACATATTTATGCCTGTTCCCAAGAAAGGCAATCCAACCAAATGATGAAATTATCATACAATATCCTTAACACCACATGCAAGCAAAATTTTGCTGAAAATCATTCAAAAGCAGCTGCAGCAGTATATCAACAGGGAACTGCCAGAAATTCAAGCCAGATTTAGAAGAGGAAGTGGAACAAGGGATATCATTGCTGATGTCAGATGGAACCTGACTGAAAGCAGTGAATACCAGAAAGATGTTTACCTTTGTTTTATTGACTATGCTAATGCATTCGAATGTGTGCATCATAATAAATTGTGGATAACATTGTGGAGAATGGGAATTCTGGAGCACTTAATTGTGCTCATGAGGAACCTGTTCATGGATCAAGAGGCAGTCGTTCAAAAAGAACAAGGGTATGCCACATGGTTTTAAGTCAGGAAAGGTGTGCTTTAGGGTTGTATGCTTTCGCCATACCTATTCAATCTGTATGCTGAGCAAATAATCGAGAAGCTGAACTATATGAAGAAGAATGGGGCGTCAGGATTGGAGGAAGACTCATTAACAACCTGCGTTATGCAGATGACACAACTTTGCTTGCTGAAAATGAAGAGGATTTGAAGCACTTACTGATGAAGATCAAAGACTACAGCCTTCAGTATGGATTATGCTTCAACATAAAGAAAACAAAAACTCTCGCAACTGAACAAATAAGCAACATCATGATAAATGGAGAAAAGAGTGAAGTAGTCAAGGATTTCATTTTACTTGGATCCACAATCAACAGCTATGGAAGCAGCAGTCAAGAAATAAAAAGACACATTGCATTAGGCAAATTGGCTGCAAGAGCTCTCTTTAATGTGTTAAAAAGCAAAGATGTTACCTTGGGGACTAAGGTGCACCTGATCCAAGCCGTGTGTTTTCAATCTCCTCATATGCATGCAAAAGCTGGTCAATGAATAAGGAAGACTGAAGAAGAATTGATGCCTTAGAATTGTGGTGTTGGCGAAGAATATTGAATATACCATGGACTGCCAAAAGAATGAACGAATCTGTCTTAGAAGAAGTACAACCAGAAATGCTCCTTGGAAGCAAGGACAGTGAGACTCTGTCTCACATAATTTGGACATATCGTCAGGAGGGATCAGTTCCTGGAGGAGGACATCATGCTTGGTAGAGTAGAGGATCAGTGAAAAAGAGGAAGACTGTCAACGAGATGGATTGACAAGGTGGCTGCAACAATGGGCTCAAGCATAGCAATAATTGTGAGGATGGTGCAGGACCAGGCAGTGTTTTATTCTGTTGTTCATAGTGTTGCTATGAGTCGGAAGCAAATCAAGGGCACCTAACAGCAACAACCAGGTGGTCCTAGAGGAAACGTTGTCCTCTGTATGTTTTTATTTCAAAAGCAACCCCATCTTCAGACAGCAGAACAAATGTACCAACATCCTATTCTAAAAACCAGAATATACACATTTTGAACCATCGGCCCTTTGGTCAATCCACCTCCTAGAAAATAATGTTCCTACTCCACATCTTTAGGTCCTCACCTCCTTTCCAGCCACACCGGTAGCACAACATAGCACCTATGACCAATTGTTCCAAGCCAACTTTGTTGCCAACTTATAATCAATCAGCAGCATAGGGGGCTGTCTTTCAGTCTGATCTTCACATAAACTCCTATCAGTGGTTCCAGCAGAGGAACTCAAGGACTCATGCTATAGTTGTGCCTTGTTCCCTTTGTATACCATGTCTTATTCAAAATGCTTCATCAAGGACCGATAACCCTGAGTCTGGCATAAGGTGCAGTGCTGCGTTGAAGCCTGTGGCACCCGTGACCAGACCCAGGACTGCCCCAGAGAATTGAAAAGCCTATTAGCCTATTGCTCTTGCCACTTTTTCCCAGCCATTCCTGGGAAACAAACCTCATGGAATATATCACTGATTTACTCCTATCTTTTTTAAGGCCATGACACTTTCCTGCAAGGAACTTGGCACAGTTTCCCTATGCCTCATCTGAGTGATAAACACAGCTCCATGCTGCATTCAAAATCACCCCCGCTCTCTGCCTTGCTCCCTGCTCAAAGTCCATAAATCAAACAACTATCCTCTGACTTTCTCTTCCATGCATGAGAAAATTTCCTATGGATGATTTCTATCACTGTTTAGAACACTGCTCTGAAACATAAGGTTTTCTCTCTGTGGTAAACATGTCAATTCTATATAATGTCTGCTACACTGTAATTTCTACCTTCTAAAGGAAGTTTTAAGGGAAGTTTATTAATTTTCGTTAAACTGCAGGTTGCTGGCCAGCCAACGAATTAATTGTCCTTGGCCAAATGCCAATCTCTTAGTCCAATCAGTTGTGTCTGGACTTTGGGAGAAGGGGAGGGCCTATTGCTGCTGCTCCTGAAGGCAGCCAATTTATGGAATGTCCAGTGACTTATCCTAAAACCTAGTTTTAATGAATAAGCTGAGTCAATCAGAATGAACCTGAAACTGCAATTACTTGACTAATGTGTCTCTGTCTCTGACTAGACAATAAACAACATAGGAGCGCATAGTAGGTACTCAATCAGTGTTTTTCAAATTAATGACTAAATGCATGGATAAAGCTGAAAGGCTATAGGATCAAGAGAAGTTGGGGAAGTTAGAAAAGGACTTGAATGAGTCAAAGGTATGACCAAGTCAAAGTTATGAGAAAATGTTTACCTACATTTTATTGACTACACAAAGGCATTCAACTGTGTAGATCATAACAAATTATGGATAACATTGTGAAGGATAGAAATTCCAGAACACTTAGTCGTGCTCATGTGGAACCTGTACATAGACCAAAAGGCAGTCATTCAAACAGAACAAGGGGATGCTCTGTCGTTTAAAATCAGGAAAGGTGTGTGTCAGAGTTGGATCCTTTCACCATACTTATTCAATCTGTGTGCTGATCAAATAATCTGAGAAGCTGGACTATATGAAGAAGGATTGGAGGAAGACTCATTAATAACTTGCAATATGCAGATGGCACAGCCTTGCTTGCTGGAAGCGAAGAGGACTTGAAGCACTTACCGATGAAGTTCAAAGACTTCGTATGGATTACACCTCAATATAAAGAAAACAAAAATCCTCACAACTGGATCAATAAGCAACATCATGATAAACAAAGAAAATATTGAAGTTGTGGAGGATTCATTTTACTTGGATTCATAATCAACACCCATGGACACAGTAGTCAAGAAATCGAATGACATATTGCATTGGGCCAATCTGCTGCAAAAGACCTCTTTAAAGTGTTAAAAAAAAAAAAAAAATGTCACTTTAAGAACTAAGATGTGCCTGACCCAAGCCACTATATTTTCAATTGCCTCAACTGCATGCTGGACAATGAATAACAAAGACCGAAGAAGAATTGATGCCTTTGAATTATGGTGTTGGTGAAGAATGTTGTATACACCACGGATTTGCAGAAGAACAAACAAATCGGTCTTGGAAAAAGTATAGCTAAAATGCTCCTTAGAAGCAAAGGATGGCAGGACTATGTCTCGTGTATTTGTACATGCTATCAGGAGACACCAGTCCCTGGAGGAGGACATCATGCTTGGTAGCATGGAGGGTCAGCAAAAAAGAGGAAAACCATCACAGGGATGGATTGACAGAGTGGCTGCAATGGTGGGCTCAAACAGCAACAATTGTGAGGATGGCCCAGGAACGGGCAGTGTTTCGTTCTGTTGTACACAGGGTTGCTATGAGTAGGAGCTGACTCCACAGCACCTAAAAACAACAACGATGAAGCGCATTGGCCTCTTCTGCGAGTAGAATGATAGCTAGCCCACACAGAGATATCCTGACAGGCTTGAATTCGGAGTGGAGGCACAGCTTAGACCCTATTCTGGAACTCTGACCATATGTACATTATTTGATTATCCCACATTTTAAGAAAATTTCCTTATCACTCTTGGGCAAGAACATCCCAATTTACTTGATCACAATTGCCAGTTTAAAAGGAAGTTGCCGCTTATTACCAGCAAGATTGCAGGCGGGCTCACTAAGGATGCGTTCTCACCAGGTTGAGAAGATTATAATTGCTTTTGAATCTAAGACTATGTGTTGCTCCTGTATTGAGAGCCTTCCTTTCCTGCTGGGTCTGGGTATTTGTCGGTTCTCCTCCAAACTTGCCTCTTATTCCTTATTTTCTGTGATCCCCTCTGAGGCGACTTTGACTGATCAACAGCTCTTCTCCTTACAGACTGTTTGTATGTATTTTGACCATTCTATCTTGTTTTGGAAACCCCGGTGGCATAGCGGTTAAGAGCTACGGCTGCTAACCAAAAGGTCAGCAGTTCAAATCGACCAGGCGCTCCTTGGGAACCTCATGGGGCAGTTTTACTCTGTCCTTTAGGGTTGCTATGAGTCGGAATTGACTTGATGGCAATGGGCTTGGTTTTTTGTTTGTTTGTTTTGTTGTCTTGTTCTTCCCTCTGGTATTTATTTACTCTTGATTTCTGCTGATTCCTTGTCTTATTGCTGCCCAAACCCTTGCATTTCTTGTTGTGGCTTTGTTCCCTCCTACCCTCAGCCTGCTGCCACATTCGACGTGACTCCCACTTCTTTCTAGAATTCTATGTAGGTGGACTCAATGTATGCTCCTTTATAATTGGCTTCCCTTGGGTCCTCCTACAATCAAAAGCCATTTGTTGTGATTAGCAATATCATAGCACTGTGACTTTTTTTATCTATCAATTTCTTAATATTTGTTCTTTTTAATTTTATGCAATGTGATTTTGACATTTAATTTGTATTCTTGAATTGCATTCTTCTGCACCTCAGAATGTGCTTCTTTGGAGCTGCATTTGTTTTTCTTGTGTAATTGTCAGCAAATGCATTCTCTTTTTCAGATCCACTGGACTCCTTAACACCATTCAGTGACAGGGAAGGTGGATAATAGTTGTTCTAATAGCCAAGTTTCCAACAATAATTTTGTTTAATATTGTTTGTTGAGTTGGCTGTGGTTCATGGCGACCCCACATACAACAGAACAAAAAGTTGCCTGGTCCTGCACCTCCTTCACAATTGTTGGTATGCCCGAGTCCATAGTTGAGGCCATTGTGTATTTAAGTGTCTTCCATCCTAAGGGGGCTCATATTCCAGCACTGTATGGGTCAGTATTTTGTTGTGTCGTCTGTAACCACATTTTTCAGAAGAAAACAAGAAATTTTTCTTTCCATCATTTACTTTATTCACGTGTAACATATATAGGAAAGAACATGAATCATAAGTGTACAGCTGGATGAGTTTTCACAAAGTGAGCACACTTGTAAAGTCAGTACCCGGATCAGGAAACAGAACATTAGAACAGAACATTTAAAGGACTATCCTCTCATGCCCCTACCCAGTTACTACTCACCACACAGGCAAACACTATTCTGACTTCTAGCAACATTGGTTAGTTTTGCTTGTTTTAGAATTTCATATAAATGGAATATATATCACGTATTCTTTTGTGTGTGTCTTTTTTTGTTGAACATTATTTTTGTACAATTCATCTATGGTGTTGTGCATAACAGTAGTTCACTCCTTTTCATTGTTGTATAGTTTATTGCATGAATATACTATTTTTTATCCATTTTAGTGTAGTTGGACATTTGGATTGTTTCCAGCGTTTAGCTACTATGAATAGCTGCTATGAACATTCTTGTACATGTCTCCTGGTGAACACATATATGCATTTTTCTTGAGATTATCATGAATTGAATTATGTCCCCCAAAAAATATGTGTATCAATTTCGCTAGGCCATGATTTCCTGGTATTGTGTGATTTTCCCCATATGTTGTAAATCCTGCCTTTATGATGTTAATGAGGGAAGATGGGTGGCAGTTGTGTTGGTGAGGCAGGATTCAGGCTACAAGACTGGATAGTGTTTTGAGGCAATCCCTTGAGATATAAATGAGAGAAGCAAGCAGAGAGACAGGGGGACCTCATACCACCAAGAAAGCAGCGCTGGGAGCAGAGCACACACATCCTTTGAACCTGGGGTCCCTGCGCAGAGAAGCTCCTACTTTGGGGAAGATTGATGAGAAGGCTGAAAGAGAGAGAGACTTCCCCTGGAGCTGACACCCTGACTTTAGACTATTAGCCTTCTTTGCTGTGAGGAAATAAATTTCTCTTTGTTAAAGCCATCCAGTTGTGGTATTTCTGTTATAGCAGCAATAGATAACTAAGACAGGTATATACCTAGGAGTGGAATTGTTGGGTCAAGTATGTGCATATACTCAGTTTAATAGACACTGTTAAACAGTTTTCCAAAGTTGTTGCAACCAAGGATGTGTATATTTTTATCTTTCCTAAGTCTCTTGGAGTCAGGAGAAAAGAGATGCTGAGTTGGACAAGTAGAAATTTGGCTGGCGGTGCCAGCAAGTGCAGTTTAAAAGCAACTCTTCCTTTTTTCTGCCATTGTTTTTCCTCTGTAGAGTTTCTTCCCCGAAGTACAGGGCTTGGACAACAGATGCCACCCAGATCTAGTAGGCTAGTAGAATTCTGCAATACTGGGGATTTGTATAAAGATTCTCACCAAGCCAGTTTGGGATACCAAGCCAGAGAAGTTAGTACCACTGCAAACTGGTCAATAAATCAAAGTCCAAGAGGCCTGAAGGGTAGTCCAATGGGGATTGGAGCGAGTTGAGAAAAAGAAAGGAGGAAATGCAGATATCAAGTTGGCATATACAGCCAAATATCCACGGAGAGGAAAGAAAGAATAGGCAGTTAAAGAGTAAATAGGAACAGGTCCATGGTTCATAACTGGCCTTTGTGACCAGCCCGGGGTAGGATGAAAATGGTCAGTCAAGTTTAAAGGAACAAAAACACCCAAACAATCTCATACTACTAAAAACCAAAGCTGAGTAAGCCTTGTCTGGAAATGTCTTTTGAGGATAATTGCAAACTTCTGGGAACTTGAATGGAGAATGTGGGGGTGGAACAAATACAGAGTTCTCTGTTAGAGATGTAATGTTTGTGTAACACACATTTCCCCAGGCCACTCTAGTTTGGCAGTGCAACTGGAGAATATGGATGGGCATTTGCAGCCCCCACAAGAGCATTGGAACGCCAGGTCCTTTCTGTATCTTGCAAGGATACGTGGGGGGAGGGGAGTCTTACGTGCACTTCTGAGTGGCAATTTACTGACTCATATCACCAACCACAGCAGGCATGCAGCCAGTTCTCTGCTGAAGTGGAAAGAGATGTCTTCCTTCTACCTGTTCCATATCGAAGCCACAAAAAAGGGTGACTTTGGGCCGTTTCCTTGGGTGCCTCTAACGGTATAGCACTTTCATTTGACTTTATTTTTCTCTTGAAGAAAAAACAACTATGCGACTTCACAGTGTGTCGTGTTTAAAAGTCATCTCTCTTCATTGATCTCTTCTACGTACCCCTGTAATTCCCAATACTTACTGTGTGACCTTAAACAGATTATTCAAACTCTGTAATATTTAATTTTCTTATGGGTAATATGGGGAGAAAAATATCTACCTATGTAGTTATTGTGAGGATTAAATGAGATAACATGTAAAGGGTCCAGGGAGGGGGACACAGTCACAGTTTCTCCCTTACTGCTCTCCTTGTTCCCCCTCCACTCCATGAGAGGAGTGGATAATCTGATTGGCAAGATTCTAAGACATTGACCAGGCCATTTTTCCCAGTGGTCAGAGTCATATGATGTACTTGGATCATACACGTGGGTGTCGCTCTCTCTAAGGCTCTTCTCCCTTCTTCCTCTTGAAACTAGAGTGGCATTTTAACACAGCCCTGCTCTCAGGTTTAGAGAAAGGGAAACAGCCAGGTCAATGGTCACATGGTGGTGGTGCAGTCTGATTCAGCCAATGTCCTCATTTTGATTAGGCAGGGTCCTATCTGTCCTGATGGTTAAATGTTATAGATTTTAGCCCTGAAAAGGGTCCTGCAAGCCTCCAGCTCTAGGCACATGTTATAGACCACCTTATCAGAGAGCAGAAGCCTAGCTAAAATTTAAGCATTATTTGTTTTCCTTTGCCTTAGTCTCCCGTGTGTATTTTTCTTTTTCCCACTGGACCTTGAGGAGAGGAGTAATTGTGGTCTGAGGTAGGATTCTGGTATTTTTGGGCCTCTTGACCTATTATTATCCTAAAAAGCCTCCAAACCAACCATAACCTTTAACATTGTGAATATTAGTAATGCTTCAGTTGTCTATTGCTGCTTAACAAACCACTCTAAGAATTTAGTGACTTAAAACAATAATCTTTTTTTTTTTTTTTTAATTTCTCACAATTCTGTGAATTGGCTAATGTTCTGCCAATCAGTTTGCTGGTCTCAGTTGATCTTACACAGCTGCAGTCAGATGGCAGCCTGGGCTGGAATCCTGAAGTTGGCTATACTCAGGTGTGGGACTCCTTGGCTGGGATGTCTGGAAGGCCAGGCTCAGTTGGGATGTTGGCAAGGCTGACCTCTCTCTCTCACCATGTAATCCCAGGGCATTTCCCTCTCCATGAGAACTTCTCAAATGATGACTCCTAAAAGCACAAAAGTGGAAGCTGCTAGGTCTTCTTAAGGCTTAGACCTGGAATAGGCACAGTGTCACTTCCACAGTATTTTATTCATTAAAACAAGCCATAGGCCCAGCCATGACTCAAGGGGAGGGCATAAGTACCAGGAGGCATGGTTCACTGGGGACTACCAACATAACTGACTACCACCAGAGATCGAGTAATAGTTTTATTCACGGTCCCTAGATCTAGTAATTGTACATCAGCATTTACCTCTCTCCTTTCTTGGTGTAAATTTTTTCTACATGTGGTATAATCTCCATAAAGTGTTTTCTGAGAGTTTGGGGATCTTAGAGTGTACCCCACTACCGTCGAGTCGATACCGACTCATAGTGAACCTATAGAACAGAGCAGAACTACGCCATAGAGTTTCCAGTGCTGTAAATCTTTACAGAAACAGACTGCCACGTCTTTTTCCAGCAGAGCAGCTGGTAGGTTCAAACCGCCGACCTTTCGGTTAGCAGCCGAATGCTTTAATCACTGCACCACCAGGGTTCCTCTCTTAGAGTGTAGGGCATCATGTACCCCAGCATATCCAGTCACTGTCTCTTGCATGTGGTTTAATTTACAATCATGCAAATAAATCCTCTTTTGACCCACCTGCTCAAATTTGACCTTATAATGTTGTGGAGAAGATTAAATAAAATCATCTGTGTAAATTGCCTAGCACTATGTGCCAGTAAGTACTCAATAATGGTTACTATTATAATTTTATTATTACCAGGCTCCCTAAGGTATTGTGCTGGCCTTGGTAAAAATGTAATGAGATGGTTTTGCGAAGTCACAGTTCCCCGGGGCACCTGAGTGATTAATACCCAAGAAAGTAGGTGGAATTGTTAACCTGAGACAGTGGGGACAGAAGAGGTTATCAGCTGCCCACATACAAGATGAAAAGAGAATCAACGAGTACGGTTGTAAGAAGTATCAGAACAACAAAAAGAAAAAATAGAAATAGCTGAAGTCAGGTTAATCAGAAAAATATAGATGAGAGATATCAGAACAAAAGGAAATATTGTTTATTTCTTAGTCAGCATAGTAAACAGAGTTGATGGGGCCAAGCTAAGAGACAGAATACCTAGAGAGCGGAATAAGATGAGCAACTGCCAGTTTCCAGCTTGCAAGGTTGTTAGGAAGACAGAGCCAAGTAACAACCAGGGACCTATATTTCCTTTGGAATAATATCAACCTTCGAACACAACTAATCACGGATAACCCAGACAGCAGAGGACAAAGGGGAAAAACCAGCAGCAAGGTAATAAATCAACTCTATCTAGAGTGAAGAACCTGAACTGACCAAAACAGCTTTGGTCCCACTATGATCACAGTGTTAGCTTTTAGTCAGATTATAACTCACTCCACGTAAAACTTCCCTTTTCCACATTTGTTACTCCAGTTTTCTCCTAGAAAAAAAAAAATGTGTAATTTGTTTGAGGGCCAAGAGATTAAATAAGATTTAGAAAGATCATGAGGGTAAAAGCGTTTTGTAAACTTTAAGATGCTCTATAAATATTAACAATCACCTCATATGTATGTAGAATCTGGACAATGAATAAGGAAGACTGAAGGAGAATTGATACCTTTGAAACATGGCATTGGTGAAAAATACTGAGTATACCATGGAGTGCCAAAAGAACAAACAAATCTGTTTGGGAAGAAGTACAGCCAGAATGCTCTTTAGAAGCAAGCATGGCAAGACTACGTCTTAAATACTTTGGACATGTTATATCAGGAGGGATCAGTCCCTGGAAGAGGACATTGTGCTTCATATAAAATAGCAGGTCATTGAAAAAGAGGAAGACCCTCAACAAGATGGATTGACACAGTGGCTGCAAAAATGGGCTCAAACATAATGATCGTGAGGATGGCACAGGACTGGGCAGTGTTTTGTTCTGTTGTACATAGGGTTGCTATGAGTTGGAACCAACTCGATGGCACCTAAAAACACAACAACCATGAATATGAAATGCTATTATTTTTAAGGGAGGCAGAGTTCAGCGTTGCTGAGAGAGGGAAGTGTTAGAGCCCATGGCTGACTGAGAATGGTGAGCAGTTTTAAAGCAAAAGAGTGGAGAGTTGTAAAAACCACGAAGAGACTGAGGTAGAGACCATTGCTAATTATTGACCTGGGCTCTGACACTCACTTCAGCTCCACCTCCCAACTTGCAGAGAGAAGGTATTAGTATAATCTACCTGCAGCCAAGTTTGTGAACTGAAAGTGCAGGGAAAAAGTTAATGAGTATGTTTAGTCATCGCGTTAAAATAATAAACAAATATATACAGGTAATTCCAGTTGGAAAAAAAAGAGCTGAGCATAAAGCAGAGATCATTATCTCTGTCTTCCAGCATCATTTGCATCAGAGAAAGAAGAATTTCTGAATAGAAGGGGACCAAAAGTTATGGGGAAATCCTTTAGTAGTAGACCAAAAAGGTGGGTGATCATAGAAATAATTTCTGAAGTTGATGTCTTATCTAGTGCTCCTATAAAAGAAGTATCAAAAGTGAATGTCTTTAACAAAGAGAAATTTATTCTTTCACAGTCTAGGAGGCTGGAAGTCCGTATTCAGGGAGCCAGCATCAGGGGAAGGCTCTCTCTCTCCCTATCTGTGGGTTCTGGGGGAAGGTCCTTGTCATAATTTCCCCTTGATTTGGAGCTTCTCAGCCCCAGAACCCCGGGTCCAAAGGACGCGCTCTGCTCCCAGAGTTGCTTTCTTGGTGGTATGAGGTCCCCTCTCTCTCTGCTCGCTTCTATCTTTTGTACCTCAAAAGAGATTGACTTTAGATACAATTTAATCCTGTAGATTGTGTCCTGCCTCATTAACATAACTGCCTCTAATCCTGCGTCATTAACATCATAGAGGTAGAATGTAAAGCACAAAGGAAAATCACATCAGATGATAAAATGGTGGACAATCACATGATACTGGGAATCTTGTCCTAGCCAAGTTGACAGATATTTTGGAGGGACACAATTCAAAC
This sequence comes from Loxodonta africana, assembly GCF_030014295.1. NCBI lineage: Eukaryota > Metazoa > Chordata > Mammalia > Proboscidea > Elephantidae > Loxodonta > Loxodonta africana. The sequence goes on from NC_087359.1 coordinate 49,169,201, forward strand.
CATGACAGTTGATTTTATCATAATCACAGATGGGAAGACTTTTGGTGCTAAATTAGCCTGCAGCCACCAAGTCATAGAAATGTACAAGAAAAGATTTTTGATATTATCTGTAATTTTTACTTATTTATTTATTTTTTTAAGCAAATACATGTTGAATACTTATTATGCACAAGATACTGTTTGCTTTCGTGGAACTTATGCTCTTCTCGGAAGAAACAGTAAATGAATAAATAAAATTTCAGGTAATAATAAATTCAATGTAGAAAATAAAATTGGGAAAGGAAATGGAGAGTGACTATGTAGCCACAGTATCTTTGTTTCCCTTGCACTTAACTCAGTGAGAGGCTCCATAAATGCTAAATAAATAAATGAATAAAAGACTACTCCCCCCACCCCAAGTTCAAGCCTTCACTCCTCAATAACCCTTTAATGGGTCTTTCTGCCTTCATTCTATCCTCCTTTCGGGCATGCTGCACACCATTCCCTGATTTAAAATGCTATTTTATCACGTCACTTTTCAACTCCCAAACCTTCAGTGACTTCCTGTTGTCTTATTTTTCTTTAACAAAGTTTGAAGAAAACAGTATAGTTATCTGTCACTGAATTTTACTTATTGATTAATATTTCTCTCCTTTTTTTATACCATAAATTTATCATTTTTTATTTCTCTCTTTTTTTTTTCACTGAAGACATGTGGTGGCCTTTTAATACAATTATGATTAACCTAAGCAGCTTTATACGAAAGACAAAGGTACTAAACAGTAAGCTGTAATTATTTGTCATTCCAAATCTTTGAATCATGAAATCACAAGTTTAGCACTGAGAATGGCTTTGGAATCAGTCCAATCCAACTCCTTCCTTTCACAGATGAGGAAATGGAGAGCAAGCAGATAAATTGCTCAGATATTGATACTTAGCCAAGGAATAGCACTAGGTCTTCTAATTCCCACTGTCCTTTCCACTCTACTATGTTTTACATACATATGTTTTTACACAGTTTAATCAGAGTTTATGCTATTTTGTATTCCCTTTTTTCTGTTTATATTATTCCATATACAGACTTCTACGTATAGACATAAGCCATGTTCTTGTCATTTTGAGTAGCTACATAGTATTCCATCATATTGATATAGGCTGTGGTCCTTTATGAATCAACATCATGAACTTCACAAAGAAAGAAAACAAGCCAACAGTAATACTTTGTTAACTGTCTTTAATACAAGAATAAGAACATCTGTAGCTGCTTTGTAAAATATTTTAAAAGAAACCATACATTCTTAATCGATCTATTCGCATTTTCTGTCCTAAAAGTGGACCTGATCATCTTGTATGTTTTTAAGTGTTATTTAAGTTCTTCAAGTATGTAAAAAGGATTAAGGCATAAGTGCATACAAATTATGCAATGGTTTTGCATTTAAGACCCTTAGCCACATTTACCACTGACTGATTCAAATATGTACATATTTAGATTCCTGATTATACTTTATAATTCATCTCTTTGATCATGGCTACTCTGTACTTGAATACACAAAAAGGTTTTGGAAAGTATTATCCCTGTCCCCCTTTTATCTGAAAAATAGAGGGAAAGAGTCTTATAAAAGCTGAATACCTCCAAAGTTCATTCTATGCCTCTCGAAGTGTTTTGAGATTTATGGCATTTTGTTTTCCAAAGTCTTTGGGAAAATTAAGCCCAGAATGAATCGCTAATAATCATTTTGTGATGTTGCCACGTCTTGCTTCTCTCGAAATTCATCATTACAAGAAAAAGCGGTAATTTCTTTTTTCAGTTTCTAGTTCATTTTCGAATTGGGTATTAAACAAACTGCTTTGCATCCAGAACAAACTGAAGAAAGGCCAAGCCACCCATAAATTTAGCATTTTATCATGGCTATTTTTTTATTTTTACACTTCCTTCATTTTAATATTTAAAAATAAGTAATTGTGGATGCTGTGTAGATCTAGGAGTAAACAAGAACTGAAGAACGGTTGGTGAACTTCTGGTAGGTAGGTAGCACTGCTTCCCCAAACTTGCTATCATTCACTGAGCCCTTACTTTGTGCCAGGCATTGTGCTAAATACTATATTGTATAATCCTCACAACACTTGGTGTCATTACCCCTGTTTTACAGAACAGTAAACACAAGTTTGGAGAAAATAGGTAATTTGCCCAAGTCGGGCTGCAGATATTTGTCTATCTCCACAGTTCAACCTTTTAATTTACTGCCTCTGGTTTGGCAAATCATTGAGGGAAAGTGTAATAGTTTGCCTTTGGAATAGTCTCATAGAGGGAAACTACATAAAGGTTGAGGTTGTTCCTGTGAGAATATAATTCCTTTTATTAATTAAAATGTAACATCTATCCTGGGCATATGTTTTTAGTAACTTATCCTTCATTGAAAGATAAAGGTTTTGAATGAATGCAGCTTGGGCTTTTTAAAGAAAAAAAATTATTGAATATTTATAAAGTTTTCATGTTTTTTTTTAAAGAAAGAAACCATCCAGAATCAAGTGTGTTGGATATTACACATTCCTGTCCCGTGTAAAACAAATCGATTTGCCTAAGATAAGTAGAGGAATGGAAAAACTGTGATCAGGTACTGCTTTTCTTCACTGATGTATTTTCAGTCTTTGGGTCAGTTTTTGTTCTTCAGCGATCCCTGATTTGCTGAACTGTTGTAATAGGAAATTTCATAAATTTAAAAAAAGAAAAAAAGCCAGAAGACTGACTGAACTTGCACTGAAACTCTTGTCTCTAAAATCTGACCAGATAATATGACATTGTCAACATGGCATCCTTGATTTAGCTACCCAAGATGTATCTATTTTGAGAGTAGTTTCATCGAGGGAAAGAGTCTTAGCAAAGGAACCTATGAAGGTTAAAAAAAAAAATGCTGTGGTAGCGAGCCATCAAGAAACTAGAACTGATCCTCACCTCCTGGTATGCCCCTACCACATTGAATAAGGGTTGATTTGTGTGACAAATAGATTACTGTAGAAGTAACAGTGTGGGACGTCTGAGGTCAGATCATGAAAGACATTGCAACTTCTACCTTGGCTTCTTGGATCCCTTCCTCTGGGGAAAGCCGGCTGCCACGAAGGAGAAAGGAACCCTGAAGATAGACTCATATGAAGGGGAACTGAGGTCTCCTACCAACTTTCAGCACCAACTTACCAGATATATGAGTGAACCACCTTTGAAAAGAGTCTGCTAGCCTGAGTCAAGCCTTCAGATGACTGTAGTCGCAGCTAACATCTGACCGAACTGCTATGAGAAACCTAAGCTAAGCTAGAACTGCCCAACTACAGAAACTATGAAAGATAATAAAAGTCTTTTGTTGTTTAAGCCACAAAGTTTTGGGGTAAACTAGATAACCCATATATTCAAATATTGCTCTTTTCTATTATCGTCTTAATTACTAGCTCATTATTTTCCTGAGATGCAGTCCATCTTCTTATCACAAATTCTTTTTAAAAGAATTTCTCTATCTTTTGTTAGCTCCTTTGACAATGCTGTTTTTTAGGGGAGTATGTTGAAACATTTCTTTCCCCTGAGGGCCTTCCCTTTTTTTTTTTTTCTTCCAATTTCTGTGAGTTATTTGCTACCATATTAAAAACATAAGCCAAACAACATGGGGCTCGTCAACTCTACTGAACCACAGTGAAGGCAAGAGAAAGAGAAAAGTTTGAAAGGTAACTCCACACATAAAAGAAAAATTATATTACTATGACTGAATAATGTATCTCAATAACTCACTTTTCACCTAGCAGGCGGTTTCGGTGACTTCCCAGTGCCTGTAGGATCAAGCCCAAACACTTGGCCTTACGCGATTCAGCCTCTTTCTCTAGTTTCTTTTCACCATATTTTCTATTGCTTTCCTTCACGTAAGGAACTCTGGTGGGGCAGTGGTTAAAGTGCTTGGCTGCTAACTGAAAAGTTGGTGGTTCAAACCCACCAGCCACTTTGAGGGAGGAAGATATGGCAGTCTGCTTTTGTAAAGATTTATAGCTTTGGAAACCCTACAGAGCAGTTCTAACTCTGTCCTATTGAGTCACTAGGATTCAGAATTCTACTCGATGGAAATTTTTTGTTTTGCGCAGGGTTTCCTTCACATACTCAACGTTTCGCCAAACTGAACTATGATGTTTCTGATTAATCCTCTTTAGTTTCACAGGTCAAGAGGAATTGCATTCAAGGAGCTGTACTTAATAAGGAACTACACACCCCAAGTAGCCTAAACTGCACCCAGACCTAATTTAGAGAATGAAATTCTGGGCTTCAAGGTTCTGCTGTAATGAGGTGAGACTTTAGAAGACTTTGGGAGGAGGTGAGTATATTTTGCATGTGGGAGGGACATGAATTGTTAGGGACCAGAGGAGGGGACCGTGCTAGCCAGCTTCCAAGATGGCCCTAAATTATCATTGCCTTCTGATAATCATATCCTCATGTAGCCCCTCCCACTTTGTATTACAGTTGGTCTATGTGACTTATAGCATATGGCTGAAGTAATGGTATGTTAATTCTGAGATTAGGTTATAAAAAGACTGTGGCTTCCATCTTGGTATCGATCTCTTTGTTGGAGAAGTGAGATGCCATGTGGTGTGCAGCCCTAAAAGGAATCCCACTTGGTAGAAAACTGAAGCCTCTGGCCGCAGCAAGCTAGGAGCTGTGTTTTGCCAACAACCATATGAATGAACTTGGAAGTGAATTCTTCAGCCCTACTCAAACCTTGAGATAACTGCAGCCCCAGCTGATATCCCGACTATAACTTCATGAGAGACCCTAAGCCAGAACTGCCCAGCTAAGTCATTTTTGGGTTGCTGAATCTTATAAACTGTGTGAGATAAGAAAATGTTTGTTGTTTTAAGCTCCTAAGTTTTGAGGTAATTTATTATGAAGCTATAGTTAATGAACATACCAGCCCAGGAGCCAAAACTGTCCAGCAGAAGCTGGGACCACAAGGAAGGGGCTGCTCATCTGCAGTGGGAACCACTGAGAAGATGCTGCTGCTACTGGAGACACTACCTGAAGCACAGAGGGGCAGGTAAAAGCACCTATCCTCCCCGTGCTCCCTCATCTGCTACCCTTGCATGCGTTGGCCAAATCAAATAACCAGGAAATTGGTAAGGGAGCAAAAGAAATGTCATTTGCAAGGATCAGCTTCCTGAAACACAGAACAGAGCAGGGGGGAGAAGGAAATGAATCTGAGAACAAATAGCCAAATGACCAGCACAATCAAGATCCTTCTTTGCAAAGAATTCTCGAAGACATTCGTCAGAACCTTGTCCTGAGGGTTTAAATTGCCCTTCCCAAAATCTCTGTGAATCCAAATCTTGTCCATCAATTAATATCCACTTTAAATGCAACCTTAAGTTTCAGCTTTTTCTTCCTGATTACCTGGGGGTAATCCTCTCTTCTTTCAATTCCACAGCATTTGACTTATACCCTTTTTAGGCATTTTCAAACAACTTACAGTTATTTAATGCATTTCTTGTTTATTTACTTATTTTTATTGTGCTTTGAGTGAAAGTTCACAGTTTAAATCAGTTTCTCATATAAAAACTTATACTATACATACATTGTTATGTGACCCTAGTTGCTCTCCCTATGATGTGACAGCACACTCCTCTTCTCCCCCCTGTATTTCCCGTGTCCATTCAACCAGCTCCTCTCCCCCTCTACCTTCTCATCTCTCCTCCATACAGGAGCTGCCCACTTGGTCTCATGTGTCTACTTGGGCTAAAAAGCACACTCCTCACCGGTATTATTTTACATCTTATAGTCCAGTCTAATCTTTGTCTGAAGACTTGGCTTCGGGAATGGTTTTAGTTTTGGGCTAACAGAGTACAGGGACCATGCCCTCTGGAGTCCCACCAATCTCAGTCAGACCAATAAGTCTAATTTTATACTAGAATTTGAGTTCTGCCCCCTACTTTTCTCCTGCTCCATCAGGGACTCTCTGTTGTGTTCCCTGTCAGGGCAGTCATTGGTGGTAACCGCGTACCATCTAGTTCTTCCAGTCTCAGGCTGATGGAATCTCTGGTTTATGTGGCCCTTTCTGTCTCTTGGGCTCATATTTTCCTTGTGTCTTTGGTGTTCTTCATTCTCCTTTGTTCCAGATGGGTTGAAACCAGTTGATGCATCTTAGATGGCTGCTTGCTAGCTTTTAAGATCCCAGATGCCTCTCACCAAAACGGGATGCAAAAAGTTTTCTTAATACATTTTGTTATGCCAATTGACCTAGATGCCTCCTAAAACCATGGTCCCCAGAACCCCGCCCCTGCTACTCTGTCCCTCAAAGTGTTTGGTTGTATTCAGGAAAAGTCTTAGCTTTTGGATTAGTTCGGTTGTGCTGACTTCCACGGTATTGTGTGTTGTCTTTCCCTTCACCTAAAATAGTTCTTGCCTACTATGTAGTTAGTGAATACCCCTTCCCTCCCTCCCCACCCTCGTAACCATCAAAGAATGTTTTCTTGAACCCTTGAGGGAGCAGGAGAGCAGTGGGATGCAGAACTTAAATTCTCATAAAAAGACCAGACTTAATGGTCTGACTGAGACTAGAAGTACCCCGGTGGTCATGGCCCCCAGACCTTCTGTTGGCCCAGGACAGGAACCATTCCCGAAGCCAACTCTTCAGACATGGATTGGACTGGACAATGGGTTGGAGAGGAATGCTGGTGAGGAGTGAGCTTCTTGGATCAGGTGGACCCTTGAGACTATGTTGGCTTCTCCTGCCTGGAGGGGAGATGTGAGGGTAGAGGGGGTTAGAAGCTGGGGAAATGGACACGAAAAGAGAGAGTGGAGGGAGAGAGCAGGCTGTCTCATTAGGGGGAGAGTAAATTTTTTTTTTTTTAGCAAGGTGTATATAAGTTTTTATGTGAGAGACTGACTTGATTTGTAAACTTTCAGTTAAAGCACAATAAAAATTATTAAAAAAAAAAGAATGTTTTCTTCTATATTTAAACCTTTTCTTGAGTTCTCGTAATAGTGGTCTCATACAATATTTGTCCTTTGCTATTAATTTCACTCAGAATAATGCCTTCCAAATTCCTCCAAGTTATGAGATGTTTCATGGATTCATGGTTGTTCTTTATTGCTTTGTAGAATTCCATTGTGTGAATATCCCATAATTTGTTTATCCATTCACCTGTTGATGGGTACCTTGGTTGTTTCCATCTTTTTGCAATTGTAAACTGTGCTGCAATGACCATGGGTGTGCATATACCTATTCGTGTGAGGGCTCTTATTTCTCTAGGATATATTCCAAGAAGTGGGATTGCTGGATCGTATGGTGGTTCTATTTCTAGCTTTTTAAGGAAGCGCCAAATCGTTTTCGAAAGTGGTTGTACCATCTGACATTCCCACCAGCAGTGTATAGTTGTTCCAGTCTCTCCACAATCTCTCCAACATTTATTATTTTGTGTTTTTTGGATTAATGCCAGCCTTGTTGGGGTGAGACGGCATCTCATTGTAGTTTTGATTTGCATTTCTCTAATGGCTAATGATCGTGAGCATTTCCTCATGTATCTGTTAGCTACCCGAATGTCTTCTTTAGTGAAGTGTCTATTCATATCATTTGCCCATTTTTTACTAAGGTTATTTGTCTTTTTGTAGTTGAGGTTTTGCAGTATCTTGTAGATTTTGGAAATTAGATGCTGGTCAGATTTGTCATAGCCAAAAAAATTTTCCCAGTGTGTATGTTGTCTTTTTTACTCTTTTGGTGAAGTCTTTGGATGAGCATAGGTGTTTGATTTTTAGGAGCTCACAGTTACCTGGTTTCTCTTCTGGTGTTTGTGCATTGTTAGTAACGTCTCGTATACTGTTTATGCCATGTGTTACAGCTGGCTGCTAGCTTTGTCGCTATTTTTCCTTCCATGATCTTTATCATTTTAGATTTTATATTTAAGTCTTGATCCATTTTGAGTTAGATTTTGTGCACGGTGTGAGGTATGGGTATTGTTTCATTTTTTTACAGATGGATATCTGGTTATGCCAGCACCATTTGTTAAAGAAGCTGTCTTTTCCCCAATTAACAGACTTCGGAACTTTGTCAAATATCAGCTGCTCATAAGTGGATGAATTTACATCCGAATTCTCAATTCGGTTCCATTGGTCCACATATCTGTTGTATCAGTACCAGGCTGTTTTGACTACTGTGGTGGTATAATAGATTCTAAAACCAGGTAGGGTGAGGCCTCCCACTTTGTTCTTTTTCTTCAGTAATGCTTTACTTATCCAGGGCCTCTTCCCTTTCCATGTAAAGTCGGTGATTTGTTTCTCCATCTCATTAAAAAATGCCATTGGAATTTGGATCAGGATTGCATCATATCTATAGATTGCTTTGGATAGACTAGACATTTTCATAATGCTGAGTCTTCCTATCCATGAGCAATGTACGTTTTTCCATGTATGTAGGTCTCTTTTGGTTTCTTGCAGTAGTGTCTTGTAGTTTTCTTTGTATAGGTCTTTTACATCTCTGGTTAGATTTATTCCTGAGTATTTTATCTTCTTGGGGGCTATTGTAAATGGTATCGATTTGGTGATTTCCTCTTCGATGTTCTCTTCATTGATATAGAGGAATCCAACTGATTTTTGTGTGTTTATTTTGTATCCTGATACTTTGCTGAACTCTTCTATTAGTTCCAGTAGTTTTCTTGAGGATTCTTTAGGGTTTTCTGTGTATAAGATCATATCATCTGCAAATAGGGTTACTTTTACTTCTTCCTTAACAATTTGGACGCCCTTTATTACTTTTTCTTGCCTCATTGCTGTGGCTAGGACCTCCAGCACAATGTTGAATGAGAGTGGTGATAAAGGGTATCCTTGTCTGGTTCCTGTTCTCACAGGGAATGCTTTCAGACTCTCTCCATTTAGGATGATGTTGGCTGTTGGCTTTGTATAAATGCCCTTTATTGTGCTGAGGGATTTTCCTTCTATTCCTATTTTGCTGAGAGTTTTTATCATGAATGGGCATTGAACTTTGTCAAATGCCTTTTCTGCATCAGTTGATAAGATCATGTGGTTCTTGTCTTTTGTTTTATTTATGTGATGGATTACATTAATTGTTTTTCTAATGTTGAACCATCCCTGCATACTTGGTATGAATCCCACTTGGTCATGGTGAATTATTTTTTTGATATGCTGTTAAATTCTATTAGCTAGAATTTTGTTGAGGATTTTTGCATCTAAGTTCATGAGGAATATTGGTCTGTAATTTTCTTGTTTGTGGTGTCTTTACCTGGCTTTGGTATCAGGGTTATGCCAGCTTCATAGAATGAGATTGGGAGCATTCCATCCTTTTCTATGCTCTGAAATAGCTTTAGTAGTAGTTGTGTTAACTCTTCTCAGAAAGTTTGGTAGAATTTGCCAGTAAAGCCATCAGGGCCAGGACTTTTTTTGTTGGAAGGTTTTTAATTACCTTTTGAATTTCTTCTTTCATTGTGGGTTTACTTAGTTGTTCTACCTCTGTTTGTATTTTAGGTAGGTAGCGTGTTTCTAGAAATTTGTCCATTTCCTCTCAGTTTTCAAATTTGTTAGAGTAAAATTTTTCATAGCATTCTGTTATGTTTCTTTTAATTTCAGTTGGGTCTGTTGTGATATCACCCATCTCATTTCTTATTTAGGTTATATGCTTCCTCTCCTGTTTTTCTTTTGTCAGTTTGGCCAGTGGTTTATCGATTTTGTTGATCTTTTCAAAGAGCAAGTTTTGGTCTTGTTAACTCTTTCAATTATTTTTCTGTTCTGTATTTCATTTAATTCTGCTCTAATTTTTATTATTTGCTTTCTTCTGGTGCCTAAGGGCTGTTTCTTTTTTCTTTTGCTGCTCTCTATTTGTTCGAGTTGTAGGGTTTTAATGTTTTGATTTTGGCCATTTCTTCTTTTTGTATGTGTGCATTTATTGATACAAACTGACCTCTGAGCACTGCTTTTGCTGTGTCCCAAAAGTTCTGGTAAGATGTGTTTTCATTCTCAATTGATTCTGTGAATTTCTTTAGTCTGTCCTTAGTTTCTTCTATAAACCAGTCATTTTTGAGCAAGGTGTTGTTCAGTTTCCATGTGTTTGATTTTTTTCCTTGCTTTTTCTGTTACTGATTTCTACTTTTATGGTTTCATGGTCAGAAAAGATGCTTTGTAGTGTTTCGATGTTTTGGATTCTGTTAACGCTTGCTTTATGGCCTAATATGTGGACTATTCTGGAGAATGTTCCACGTGCACTGGAAAAGAAAGTATACTTGGCTATTGTTGGGTGGAGTGCTCTATGTATGTCTATGAGGTCAAGTTGGTTGATTGTGGCATTTAGATGTTCCATGTCTTTATTGAGCTTCTTTCTGGATGTTCTGTCCTTCACCAAAATTGGTGTGTTGAAGTCTCTTACTATTATTGTGGAGCCGTCTATTTCTCTTTTCAATGCTGTCAGAGTTTGTTTTATTTATTTTGGAGCCTTATCATTGAGTGTGTAAATATTTATTATGGTTATGTCCTTCTGGTGTATTGACCCTTTAATCCTCATATGGTGTCCTTCCTTATCCTTTGTGGTGGATTTTACTTTAAAGTCTATTTTGTCAGAAATTAATATTTCCACTCCTGCTCTTTTTTGATTGTTGTTTGCTTGATATGTATTTTTTTTATCCTTTGAGTTTTAGTTTTTTTGTGTGTTTAAGTCTAAGGTGTGTCTCTTGTAGGCAGCATATAGACAGATCATTTTTTTTTTTATCCATTCTGCCACTTTCTTCTCTTTATTGGTGCATTTAGTCCATTTACATTCAGTATAATTATTGATAGGTGTGAGTTTAGTGCTGTGATTTTGATGCTTTTGTGCATGTGTGTGTGTTGTTGACAGTTTCTTTGTTCCACTTCATTTTCTGTGCTGAGTCATTTTTCTTTATATATTTTCTTTTCCTCTCTTTCATTGTTGTTGATTTTGTGTTTGCTGAGTCTTTATGTTTTTCATTTTGAAGTGTAGGACTGTTAGTTTCCTTTGCGGTTACCTTAATATTTACCACTATTTTTCTAAGTTTAAGCCAATCTTTTATTTCTTTATATTGGCTTGACTTCCTCTCCATGTGAAAGATCTATGACTACATTTTTTTAAATCGTGCATTAAGTGAAAGTTTACAAATCATGTCAGTCTCTCATATAAAAACTTATACACACCTTACTGTGTACTCCTAGCTGCTCTCCCCCTAATGAGACAGCATACTCCTCCACTCCACCCTGTATCCCCCGTGACCATTCAACCAGCTCCTATGCCCCTCTGCCTTCTCATCTGTCCTCCAGACAGGAGCTGTCCACATAGTCTCATGTGTCTACTTGAGCCAAGAAGCTCATACCTCACCAGTATCATTTTCTGTCTTATAGTCCAGTTTCCAATCCCTGTTTGAAGAGTTGGCTTGAGCAATGGTTCCAGTCTTGGGCTAACAGAGGGTCCAGGGACCATGACCTCTGAAGTCCCTCCAGTCTTAGTCAGACCATTAAGTCTGGTCTTTTATAAGAATTTGAGGTCTGGATCCCACTGTTCTCCTACTCCATCAGGGCTTCTCTGTTGTGTTCCCTGTCAGGGCAGTCATCAGTGGTAGCCGGGCATCAGCTAGTTCTTCTGGTCTCAGGCTGAGGTAGTCTCTGGTTTATGTGGCCCTTTCTGACTCTTGGGCTCATATTTACCTTGTGTCTTTGGTGTTCTTCATTCTCATTTGTTCCAGGTGGGTTGAGACCAGTTGATGCTTCTTAGTTGACTTCTTGCCAGCATTTAAGACCCCAGACACCACTCACCAAAGGGGGATGCAGAACCTTTTCTTAATGCATTTTGTTATGCCAGTTTACCTAGATATATGACTATATTTTTTAGTCCCTCTTTTTTGTTGTAATGTTGTTATCTCTTACATAATGACATCTCTGTTTCCCTGTTTTGAGTGTTTTAGCTTTGATTTATTTTTGTGATTTCCCTATCTGGGTTGATATCTGGTCGCTCTGTCCTGTGTTCTAGTTCTGGGTTGTTATTGGATGTTACTGATTTTCTAACTGGAGGATTCCCTTTAGTATTTCTTGTAATTTTAGTTTGTTTTTTGCAAATTCCCTGAACTTCTTTTTATCTGAAAATGTCCTAATTTCACCATCACATTTGAGAGACAGTTTTGCTGGATATATAATTCTTGGCTGGCAATTTTTTTTCCTTCAAGGCTTTATATATATCATCCCATCGCCTCCTTTCCTGCATAGTTTCTGCTGAGTAGTCTGAGTTTAGTCTTATTGAATCTCCTTTGTACATGACTTTTTTTTTTTTTCTTTTATCCCTAGCCCTCTTAAAATACTCTCTTTGTGTTTGGTTTTGGCAAGTTTCATTATAATATGTCTTGGTGACTTTCTTCTGAGATCTACCTTGTGTGGGGTTCGATGAGCATCTTGGATAGATATTGTCTCATCTTTCACTATATTAGGGAAATTTTCTGCCAACAAATCTTCAACAGCTTTCTCTGTATTTTCTGTTACCTGCCCCTCATTCTGGTACTCCAGTCACTCTTAGGCTATTCCTCTTGATAGGGCCCCACATAATTCTTTAAAAAATTTTTTTAATCTGATTTTTCCTCAAATTAGTTGGTGTCAAGCTCTTTATCTTCAGTCTCACTAATTCTGGCTTCCATTGCCTCAATTCTGTTCCTATGAATTCCTATTGAGTTGTCTAATTATGTAATTTTATCATTAATCTTCTGGGTTTCTGTTTGCTGTCTCTCTACGGATCCTTGCAACCTATTAAACTTGTCGTTATGCTCTTCTCTAATCTTAAGTTCCTCTATTGCTTTGTCTGTGTGTTCCTTGGCTTGTTCTGCATTTTACCTGATCTCCTTCCTGATCTCTTGAAGAGTTCTGTATATTAATCTTTTGTATTTTACCTCCGGTAATTCCAGGAAATTATCTTCATCTAGAAGGTTTCTTGATTCTTTGTTTGGGGAGCTTGCTGAAGCCATCAAGGTCTGCCTCTTTATGTGATTTGATATTGACTGTTGTCTCAAGCCATCAATAAGTTATTGTATTTATTTATTTTGTTTACTTACTGTGTCTTAGCTTCTCGTTTTGTTTTGTTTCGATATGCCCAAATAGGCTGCTCGAGTGAACTAGTTTGATTATTGGTGTCTTTGAGGATCTAACGTGCTGTCATCAGGTCGTTAGAGCTGTTACTAGGTATGTGAGCCCAGAAATCTGTTTCCTTTTCTTATATGAATTCAACTCAGGTATCCAGGTAGTTGGTCACCAAGTGTGTGGTAAGGGCTCTCACCTACAGTCCTAGACAAACAGGAATGATTGGTGTAGGCACAGGTATCTGGCTGCAGTAGGGGGTCACGGGCTGAGCAAGGCAGGGGCCTGACAACCGCCCCTGAGTGTCTGTGAGAAAAGCATGTCCCTGTTCCCTAGAGCACGTAGGTGGGCGGGTTTTGCAGCCTGACTATGGGCAGCCAATGCTGTTGGCTATAAGGAAGGTATTCTTGGACCCCTATTGCGGGTGGCTAGGTGGTGTGGGTGGAGCCACTAGTCCTCAACTCCTTGATGTGGGTAGGTGAGGGCCCTGCTTAATTGGTAGAGCAGTGTCAAATGTCACAAACCTGCCTCGCCACCATATAGCTGAAACAGTTGAAGTTAGACTTCGGGTATATACCCTGTTGTACTGTACTAATGAGGGCCCGCACAGATCTATGCAGGGGTAAAAGGGATTCAAAGTCTGTAGACCCCTTATGCCTATGTCTAGGCAAAGGAGCTGTTTCTTCCCTGAGTTTCTGGTTTAAGGGAGCTAGCAGATTATTCATTCCCTGTTTGATAATTCATCCCATCTCCAAGACTGGTAGAATGGTTAAGAGTATGTGACGTGTCATACTTCCAGCTTAGGGGGTGCAGCACTCTCTGAACCTGGCTTGGACCCAGTGCAGAGTAAGAAGGGGGCAGGTAAGTGGGAGAGAGGTTTTTCTCAAAAGGATGTTTTTTTAAATCCACACAGTAGGTTAGATGTATGCATATTGCCTATTGAGTGATGCTTCTCGCTGATTCTGGAGGCGTGAGTAGACTCTCTGCCACTCGGTCTCCCCTGATGTAGAGAGGCACTGCTTGCCTCACCACTGGAGCCAGTTGATCCTGACCTGCAGGGTCAGGTCTGGCAACTCCTTGCTGCTTTTGAACCATCTCTCCCTTCCCTGCCACTCAGTCCGATTCCTCAACTTTGCCTTTGATGTTCGGGACTCCTAGATTCTCATGTGTAATCAATTCACTTGTTTTTTCAGGTCTTTGTTGTAAGAGGGGGTGCAGGAAGCATCTGACCACTCCACCATCCTGGCCCCACTTCTATTTAATGCATTTCTTATCGTCAGAAAGTTAATCAGCTCCTTGAGGATCACATCTATTTCTAATGCACTGTTATATATAACCCCATCATCATAGCACCAAGCATAAAGCCTTATACATAGTAGATATCAATATGTATTGCATAAATGAATGCATGAATGAATAAATATCAAAATCAGTGGTAGAAATGGTATAAAACTTTGATAGGTTCATCTACATTGCTATTAAATCCTTTATATACTCTCGGAAGAACCAAGAGATTCTAAAACAATCTTCCTATTTTCTTGGCTGGTGACATCTTTTGAGCTTCTTTAAACCTTTTCTTGGGGGAAGAGAACAGTAAAATTGCAAACCAGTTTGTATCAGCTGAGGAATAATTATCCTGTGAGACCAAAGTCCTCCCTGGAAGTTTAGCAGGAGGAACAGGTTCAGGAACCGCATTTGCCTCTCTCTCAACTTTGGCACCCTGAGCAAAAATCATCTGCATGGTAAGAAAAAAAGGAACACTTAGCATTTTGCAAAAGTTCTTTCCTCTACTTCCCCATTTACCTTGCTGATACCTTGAAAGAGGGAATAAATGAGAAGCAGAAAGGATGTTTTTAGGCAAGCTTCTCAATTAGTTCAGGCCTCTTCACTTTCTGCCTAGATTACCACAGTGCCCCCAACAAGTATCCCTGCATCTTGTTTCTAAAAACAAATCTTAGCTGGTCACCCTCATGCTTGAAGTCTTTCAATGGCTACTCATTTTCTTCTGGATAAAATCCAAACCCTTCATGATCTGGCTCTGGGGCTGAGTTTTTATCTCCAGTCAAGTATTTCCCTACCAACACCAAGCTTTCCAGTCCTTCTGCTTTTCCTTTTGCCCCAGTCTCTTTCCCCTCCCCCCTCAGCCTTCTTCTAGCTCAATCCAATTTATCCTTCAAGATTTAGTTTCAAGTGTCACTCTAGGAAGTTTTACTTGAGCCCCTCACAATGGATTAAGCTCCCTTAGTGTACTTTACAGACCTCTTCGGCTTCAGGCAAGTTGTTCCTTAAGCCTTAGTATCCCAGTCTAGAAAATTGGGATAATATAGTATTTACTTCAGAAGCTTGTGGCAAGGATAAAAATAATTAATGTAAAATACTTAGCATTGTGCCTGACATACATTGTGTCACATATTAAATCATACATTAAATCATAATAATTATTTAATCCAATCCCTTCATTATGTTTGTGAAAACAGATCCAGAGAGGTCAAATGAGCAGCGTAAGAAAAATAAAAATGGGGGACTCAGGGAGGTGTCTGATTTGCTTATCAACGTTTGTAAATGTAATTTCAAAGTGAGGAAATTAGAGGGGATGGACTTCAAATTTAATATTAAAAAGAAACATTTATTGAGAAAAATACTTGAGGTTGAAAGTGGATGTTTTACTACTATGAAAAACGGAAAGTCGGGGCAACTTGCAAGACAACTAAGAATATTTGACACTTAGAACTGAAATGTTTTCTTAATTGTCTCAATGTGCTGATTTGTTTTTGCTTAGGTCTGCTTATTTCTGTAGTCCATGAAGTTGAGCCTGTGCATTCACTAAATAAAATGTTTTGTTAAGTACTCATTTTTTTTGTGTGTGTATTGAATTAAGTACAACATTAAGCCATTAAAGTGACCTTAAGAAAATCAATATTGTCCTCAGGCTCAAGACCACTTACTCCACAGTTTAACTGGTCCGTAGTGTTCAGTTTTTGATTCTGGAGTTGCACTACCCAACGCAGTTGCCACATGTGGCTGTTGGGCTCTTGAAATGTGCTGGAAGTGTAAAATACACATGGATTTTAATGGTTTGGTACAACAACAAAAAAGGAATGCAAATCATCCCAATAATTTTTTATATTGATTTCATGTGAAATCATAAGATTTCTGATATATTGGGTTAATTAAAATTAATTTCATCTATTTCTTTTTACTTTTTTAATGTGGCTACTGGAAAAATTTTAATTTCTTAAATTAGCTCTCATTATATTGCTATTAGCACCCTGGTGGCACAGTGGTTAAAGCATTTGGCTGCTGCTAACCCATAGGTCAGTGGTTGGAGCTCACCAGTCACCCCACAGGGGAAAGATGAGGCAGTCTGCTCTCCTAAAGATTACAGCCTTGGAAATCCTATGGGGAAGTTCTACTCTGTCCTATAGGGTTGTTATGAGTCAGAATCAACTCAAAGGCGACAGGTTTATTAAGGAACCCTGGAGTGCAATGGTTAAGTGCTCAGCTGCTAACCGAGAGGCCAGTGGTTCTACCCCACTACCAGCCACTCTGTGGGAGAAAGATGTGGCAGTCTGCTTTCCTAAACATTTATAGCCTTGAACCCCCATGGGGGCAGTTCTACCCTGTCCTATAGGGTCGATATGAGTGGTAATGACTTGACATCAGTGGCTGGGTGGTACAGTGGTTAAGCATTTGACTGCTAGCCAAGAGGTCAGAAGTTCAAACCCACCAGTGGTTCTGAGGGAGAAAGACGTGGCAATCTGCTTCTGTAAAGATTAGAGCCTTAGATACCCTGTGGGGCAGTTCATTCTGTCCTACAGGGTAGCTATGAGTTAGAATTAACTCCATAGCACCCAACAGAATGTTGCTGTTAGACAACGGTGCTCTAGACCCTGGATTTTTCAGAATCAGGTGGGGAGCATTAGTCCTAAGGTCACACACTGCCCTTGCCTGTGCTTTCTCTGATCTGATGCTACAGGCAGTCCCTGGGTTACTAATGTCCGACTTACATACAACCCATAGCTAAGAACCAACCCTGTAAAGCCTATTACGTTAAAAATTTGAGGTACATGCTATGTTTCATGACAACAAATGGGTGCTGCTTTGCGATGTGCATGAAAACATTATTATTATTACCATATTATTATGTTAAATATGTTTTAGTGTATCTGGAAGTATTTCTTTAACGTTTTTTGTGCATAGAAAGGTACAGTGTATACTATATACTAAAACAAACATTCGACTGACTTTAGATACGAATTGTTCCAATTTACATACAAATTCGACTTAAAGATAAATTTAGGAATGGAGCTCATTCATAATCCAAGGACAGCCTGTACGCTGTCACCCTTCTTGCAAGCCAAGTGATAGCAAGCCTGTGCCTCCACTGTCTCTTTCAGAATGAAGCCCCCAAAAGGCTGAAGGTCTTAAAAAACTCTTAAATGTAGATCATATCTCAAAAAATAGAAGATAATAGGTGCCCCAAATTGAAGTCTAAAATTCACCTTAAAAATTCCTGATTGGCTTTCCAATCCTACTTGGATTATCTTTTTAATCTTCACAACAACTCTAACATGTAGGTGCTATTATTACACCCATTTATTACCAATGGGTTGATTGATGTTATACAACTTGCAGGCATGGCCTGGAGTTTTGACCCCTGGTGATCCAACTGTCCAAATGTCCAATCTAGCAAGATTATGAGTTCCTTGTATACCCTGCGGCTTGCCCATACATGACCTGACACATACTAGATGGTCAATAAATGTGTGTACTAAACTGTATATATAGTATGACCTTATGTAGGAAAAATATGTATGGAGTAAAATCTGGGAGGGTATACATGAAACTCTTAAAG
Source organism: Loxodonta africana (assembly GCF_030014295.1). NCBI lineage: Eukaryota > Metazoa > Chordata > Mammalia > Proboscidea > Elephantidae > Loxodonta > Loxodonta africana. The sequence continues at coordinate 49,187,125 of NC_087359.1, forward strand.
GGTAGTTAATTGTGAATTGTGATATTATGGGCAATTTTTTGCAACATACATTTTTAATTTTCATCTTTACACCTTTCTGTATCTTCCAAACTTTTGACAATGTGCATGTATTGTTTTCATTTATTTCTATTACTGTTTATACTACACAAAATGTCATGTTAACAGAATGTAGGTGGTTATATCTGAATTGGGTTTAATAAGATTTAGTTGCTTCAAAGGGCTTTATAAGAATTCATTTTATCCTTCAAATCTGATTTCAAATGCTTCCTACTTCATGATGCCTTCTCTGACTTTGGTGCTCCTTCTCCGAAGCTTCTATTATGCCAAAGTTGATACATACTGTACGCCATCTGTGTACCAATGTTGCTGTCTGCCCCTCCTCCCCTGATGTTCCCAGTCCCCTCACAGATGGGGTCCCCTCGCCTCCAATATTCTTCTCCATTCTCATTCTCTATTTCTCCTCTCTTTCTCTTCTGTTTCTTTCCATGATCTTCCTCAGATTTTTCCTTTGAGTCTTCTTCCCTTCTTGTCTCCTATCTCTCCCTTCTTTTTGAGAAGACTGACTTTCAAATGAAACGTCAATCAAATGTTACTTTCCATCAGGTAGTTTTCAGGCTGATTCTACTGGAGTCCTGAGGAAGATGCTCAGAGTTGGGAGTGGACACAATGATGAGGGAGACTTCTAAGGAGGATGGATACTTTTGGTTGAAATAAGGGATTGAGGACTACATTTCAGAATGACAAAAGCAATGGGAACAAAGGTTCGAGGATTCCCTCAGGGAAAAGGGTAGAAGAGAGATGAGCAGAGGGCCCCTTACCTGATTGGGCCTGAGGATTGTTATCTCCTAGTGTTGGCACTCAGTTAGAAAGAATGCTGACCTCAGTTGATTTGAGCTCCTGGATTGAATTAGTCCTGCTTGTGTAATTGACTTTGATATGTGGCCTTTGGATCTGAATTGGGTTTAATAAGATTTAGTTGCTTCAAAGGGCTTTATAAGAATTCATTTTATCCTTCAAATCTGATTTCAAATGCTTCCTACTTCATGATGCCTTCTCTGACTTTGGTGCTCCTTCTCCAAAGCTTCTATTATGCCAAAGTTGATACATACTTCATTCAAGCAATTATCTTCATCGTATTTTATCGTAGTCTGTGGGAAATTGTTCCTTTATTTTCTCACCTTAGGAATCTTGAGGGACAGGAAGGTATTTCACTCATATTTGTATCTGAGGCCTAGCACACACCAGGAACATACTCACTTGAGCCAGCAGTACTCAATAACGATTTAAAAAATATATTAACAGCTAAAATTTAGTAAGCACTAGGATAAGCACTATACCTACATTGTTTCATTCACCAGACACTTTAGGCAGAAAGTACTTTTATTTTGCAATGAGAAAACTGAGCATAAGAGAATTTTTTTTTTTTTAGTTTTTATTGGGCTTTAAGTGGGAGCTAACAAATCAAGTCAGTCTCTTACACAAAAACTTATATACACCTTGCTACATACTCCCAAATGCTCTCCCACTAATGAGACAGCCCGTTCCCTCCCTCCACTGTCTCTTTTCATGTCCATTTCACCACCTTCTAACCCTTCTACCCTCTCATCTCCCCTCCAGGCAGGAGATGCCAACATAGTCTCAAGTGTCCACCTGATCCAAGAAGCTCACTCCTCACCAGTATCCCTCTCCATCCCATTGTCAGAGAAATTTTTTTGATCTAAGGTTGAATTCAACCCAAGGTCAACTAGTAAGTGGCTGAATTCTTTTCTATATGCTTTTTCTGGATCCAAGATCTGGGCTCTTAACCACTATGGATGGACACATGGATGGATGAAGGAATGCTTTTTACTCTGTGGCTGAAGAAGAGACATGGTAGAGCTCATCATTTATTTTATAGAGACAATTATGATTAGTTCTAAATTTTACTTTTTCTAACTTCTGAATCATCTCTTTTTTTCTTCTTCCTTCCTTCCTTTCTTGTAATTCTGTATCTGAAACTCTCAGGAAAAATGTTTTGAGCACTTACGTTGGAGCGTAATCCAGACAAGAACCAAGTGTTCTGTGGGGAAGGGAACTAACATTGTATTTGGTTTCTACCTCTTGCTATTCATTCATTTCTAAATTTATAAATATCAAGCAGCTACTGGGCGCTTATGGTAAGACCATGTGTGCACAGAAGAACTACTCCATAGGATTTGGAAGCAGATCGCCAGGCCTGTCTTCCGGGGCACCTCTGGGTGGGTTTCAATCACCAGCCTTTCAGCTAGACTGTATAACCACTTGTGCCCAGGCGTCACCATGAGTCGGAATCATCTTGATGCAACTAACAACTGGGTGCTAGAAACCTTTTAGGCAGTAGGGGTATAATGGTGAACAAAACAAAGTCCTGGCTCTCAGGGAGATTACACTCTTAAGTGGACACTTCACATATACTAGTTCACTTGCTCCTCACAATGACTGCATAAGGTAATGATGACAACAATAGTGGGTAACTCTTAACAATGTTTATCTGTACCAGGCACTACCTACATGCTTTATATATATGTATAATCACAAAACCCTGTGAGCCAGGGGTGGTGTTTTCTCCATTTCAGAAATGAGGGAATTGAAGCACTAGGAGGTTAAGTGACTTGTTGAAGTTTTGAACCAGGGTGTGTGACTCTAATTCCCAGGCTACTAACCACAATATGTTTCGTTTATGTTTTCTATCTTCATATCACACAACTTTCACGTGGCTAAATTGTATCTCCATCCAGATCTGTGTGACTTCGAAGCCCACGGGTTTCCGCTGCATCCCAGAGGCCTCGTGGAATAAATGAGAAAGAATGCCTTGGAATTTTTGCAACACTTTCTCTTCCAAAGAATTCAAACTGATTTCCACATAATTCTCATAGATTTGTGCTGTGAACCTCCTTGTACTGTAAATTCCCGCACAAGGAGAAAGATAAACCCGAGTCCCGGGTCATTTGACACTAGCCGGAGCACCCAGCAGATGGCGCTATCTTAGTAGCCACCAGCTGGCTGCCCCATCCCCGGGGCTCCCCACCTCCGCGGAAAGCTTCCCAGCCCTCCCTCACTCCCTTCTCTCTCCCCCTCCCCACGGAGCCCGCGTCCACGTGACCTTAAGACGGCCAATAGGCGAGCAGAGAGGGCGAGCTGGTCCCTGTGGCCGCCATTAAAGCGAAGGGAAAACCCGTGAATTCGGATTAAAGGGGGAAAAACACCGCCCGCTGGGCCCACAAAATGGGGGAGGCTACTGCGTCCAGGCTGTGAGGCCGCAGGAGAGCAGACGTTAGGTCGGCCCGGCCCAGGGACGACACGAAGACACAGCCGGAGAATGGTCTGAGCCCCAGACGCCGCCACCACCTCCGCCACTGAGGAGACTCTGGGCTTAAGGACATCGCCGCTGCCGGGCCGGGGGCCTGGGCTTCCCTCCCGGTTCTCGCCCTTCCAGCTCCTCTGCGGCCGCCTCCCCGCCCGAGGGAATCCTCTGGGGCTTGGGCTCGACCGTCTCGGACTCGATTTCAATTATTTATTGTGTAATTTATTATTTTTCTGGTGGAAGGGGCATACATCTCCTCTGTCCCCCAGAGAGGGGCAAGCGCCTGCGGGCTCCGCGGCAGCCGCAGACCGGCCCGCGGAGCGAGCGCTGCGCGGCCCTCCCGCCTCCGGCCCTCGGCCCCGGGCGGCTGGGTGCCGGCCGGGCGGCGGGGGCTGCTCGCGGCGGCGGGGGGGTGGGTGGGGAGGGCGGGCGGCCCGGCGGCCTCCTCTTCCATCGCCCCCCCCAGCCGCCACCCCCCCCCGCCCTGCCCGGTGTCTGTGTTTCTCTCTCTGGTCGGAGGCGGCGGTAATGGCGGATGGTGGGTTGTGGCGCCGGCGGCGGCTGCTGTGAGGGACGATGAGTTCCTCCTTCGTGCCGAACGGGGCCAGCCTGGAAGATTGTCACTGTAACCTTTTCTGCCTGGTGAGTGCCCGGGCCGCGGGCGGGGACGGCGGCGAGTGGGGCGCTGAGGGAGGGGCCGCGAGGTGCGCCCTTGGGCCGTGGGGGAGGGGGTCCGGGTCTGATCCCGGCGCCCGAGTCCCAGGCCAGGCCCAGTGGAGCCGGCGCGGCCGCGAGGCCCCGCACCCAGCCCCGGGAGACGGCGTCCGCTCGGTCGCCGTCCTGAGCTCTCGGGAGTGGGGAGTTTGTTTCTTGTCTTGTTTCTGACTCCCCCCCCCCCGCCCCGCATCGTAGTCTTCTCTTCAACTTGGGCACCTCATCTGCCGGGACACTGACTTAATTAACATTTCCGTCTGCATTTCTTGCCTAACTATTGCTTTTCTCTTTTTTGATCCTGTATTCCTCTTCACACTTTCTATTATTGCCTGTTCTCCCACTGTCTTTATACTTCGCTCTGGTAATTTGGTTTCTCCTAATAAACAGGACCCCAGAGTTTATGCACTGACTCCTCCCCCCCCCCCCATTTTACATTTTTTCTACGCGTCAGACTAACAGTTTGACTTCTGGGTGACTTCACATCTTTGTGTAAAAACCAGTAGATGCCATTTCATATGTTTTCTTCCTAAACTTTGAAAAGTTTGCCATTTTGACAATTTCTAGCCATCTTGCTATTATTAGAACATTATGCTTGTGTGAGAGTGGAGGGGGCTAATGGAGGAGGTGCTATGGTTTTGCCCTGTTTCTATATTGGTCTGTTTTGCTTGCCTTTTCAGAATGCTTTGAGCAGGCTGCTCCATGTTTTATTGAAATGGAAAGTCTGGGGAAGCTATACGGAGAAATGACAATCGTGTTGATTGGTCCAGGCCTGGGAACTTAGAACATATAAGACTTCCCAAAGTACCAACTGTTGCAAATACGTAGTTCAGAAATGGGCAATAGCTTAATTTGGTGACAAAGTTTGGGTGACTTTTTTCATTTTCCTCTGTGCTATGGGAAATATTAAGAGTGTATGATAGGTAAATGAGTTGAGTGGGCGGAGCACAACTAATTGGCAAGTGCAAACTGCCAGTCATGTATCAGCAGTTTCATTTTTGGCACCTTATGCTTTGCCCCTTTAAGTGAGGTTGAAGAATTAATGGATTCCCTCTGTCGAATCTCTTTCACAGTGCTATTGAGATCTGTAATGCCTTCCCCCCTGTAAATTATGTTGGTTTTCTTGTATAATGTCCATTAATCAGCATCTTTGCATGTAAAAAGACATACACCAGGTTTTGAATTTCTGTGCTCTCCAACTCAGTCTATTTTTGGTACTTTTAGGATCAAGTTCTTTGAAGATAGTCTAGCACAAATCTGAGATTTCTTTGTGGGCAGCTATGTGATTTTTCCTAAAGTGGATGTGGCAAGAATTAACTGGAATTTTTTCAGGAAGTATTCAGATATCTTTTTATTAGAGCTATGACTTCTACAAACATGGAATGATAAATTTTTAAGAATTAATTTTTAGTTAAAAGTTTGACACCAGGGGACAAACAGGACCACTTAGAGTAGAATTTAGGACAGAGAAAAAAATGTTTACTCAGTGTGCAGTGTTAAAGTACATGTTTATATTTAACATTCTTTTATTTCTATTTGGGGCACATTATATTTATTGACTTGCTAATTTGTGACATGTCAGTGTTAATATTTTAACTGTTTTTGTTCTTTTTAAATTCTTGGTTATTGAGTTATCAGATGTATAAAGCTTTTTTACTTTTTTTTGGTTTTAAGCCACTTTGAATATTTTAAGCATATATTGAAAAATTGCAGTGTCTTAATGAAAAAGGGACTTTTATGGTGAATAGTTTTAACTTTGAATGCACAGTAATAAAAAGTCATGCTTTCTTTTCTTCAGGCTGACTTGACCGGAATTAAATGGAAAAGATACGTATGGCAAGGCCCAACTTCTGCCCCTATTCTGTTTCCGGTAACTGAGGAAGACCCCATTTTGAGCAGTTTTAGTCGATGCCTTAAGGCAGATGTACTTGGTGTTTGGCGGCGAGATCAAAGACCTGGAAGAAGAGAATTATGGATATTTTGGTGGGGTGAAGACCCTAACTTTGCTGACCTTATTCACCATGACTTATCAGGTGAAAGCAGCTTATCACTTTCAACTAATTATGTAGTAAGGTTGTATACTTTCCCCAAAATAACATTTGTATTACAAATTAGGATTTTTTTTTTTTGATGGAACATTGTTAGATATGAAGCCAGATAAAAATTAAGCCCTGTGTTTTATTACACCATGGTTATTTTAAATATGCTATCCATGTGTGTTATGGCAGGTTTTTTCCTTCTACCCACGTTGCTCTGAATTTCTCACAGGCAGTTAGGCTTCAGGAAAACATGCTATATTAACTTAAGAAAAATGGAATTTGGGGGCATAAAGTTCTCAACAAAGTCATATAATACCTTTGAAGCCAAGTGTACCACACCTGGGAGTCAATTCTGCCACTGCTCTGTACCGCATGAATAGCCAGACAATTATAGGAATATCTAGAAGTGGTGTGTTGTGAATTTTTCTTGTTTTTGACAGCATATAGTTATTTTGTTATTGTTTTATTAACACATGAAGGCATATGTTAATTTTTTTTATTCTTGGAGAGTGATTATTTTATCCGAGGTACTGTTCCATCAAAAACTATCGTTAATATAACGAGACAGGTACATCTTGTTTAGCTTTTACAGGATGTGGTGTCATAATCTGAAAGGTTATGCAGAAGTAATTTTATTGTGAGCAAATCAGTATGATTACTTCCACCTTATTCTCATAACCTTTAGGACCAAACGTTACTTTAGAAAGAGGCTATAGACCTTCATGTAATTTCTGAAACTTGTGTTTACTTAGACTGTAAGAGTCAATGTTAACTGATTCTTTGGTGATAAGAATGTAAATGAGTAGTTGTGTGCTCCAAGATACTAAAGATTTGGTAATGATTTTTGACAGGTAAATTTAGAATTTCTAGGGAACTAAAAAAAAAAAAAAAGGCAGTTTCTGAATTTTCTCTTACTGTCTGTTTGACACATAGGACCTATTTTCTTTTTAAATGAAACGTAATCCAGGTGTCTTTGTATCAAACAGTTATTTAGCAAGATCAGCCTTTGTGCAGGAATGTATGTGTTGTGGCTATTTGTTTTGATGCTTGCTTTTTACCTTGTAATGAACACACCGTTAAGTATTAATCCTAATTTCTTGAGAATGGTTGCAATTCTGTTACGATAAAGCTTTCCAGCTTTCCTTATAAGCTGCTTGCTGGAGAGTCCAGCCCTTAGTTCTAGGTGTATTATATAGTTCTAAATATATAAGATGAGCATGTGAGAGATTTAAGTATGTGTGTCAGAATATAAATTTTTTTAGTGACATAAGCAAGATGGTGCTTTCTAATGGTCATGCCAGAAACTAAGCCTGCCAGCTTCCTTTTTCTTTCAGCGACTTTGATATGCTTGATCTACTTTCCTGTTTAAATGGTCATAAAAACTACTTTACAAAAATGTTTGGAAACAGTTTTAATGTTGATAAACTATCTGTAATCCTGACTTGAAAATTTCATTCTTTTTAGTAACATTGGCAGTGCATCTGAACAGTCCATTTTTTTTTTTAGATTCCACGAAATTCTTTTTGTGGAATTGAAGATAATTTTAACAATATATAGTATTTAGTTTTTACTATAATAGGTCTAGTATTTTGAAAGTTAAAAACCTAATAAAGTTAGATGTGAGCAGTTTTGATGAATATTGTTAAAATACTGTATGGTTACGTTTTCCTTGTAAGTTTCATGTTATCAATCAGATATGTTTTCCCTATTGAAAGTGGGTTTCAGTTTTCTAAAATTTCTTCTCTAGTTTAACTTCAGTTTTGGTATGATTTTTTAAAATTGTTAGTATCTGTACTTTAAAGTAAGTAATGATCTTGAATGTGAGTGAAAGTAATTTTAGATGATTAGATTTTAATATGCCCGATTTTGCTGAACACTTGAATGGTAAATAACTTTTTTTTAAGTTTATCAAAGTGGAAACAATTGAAATAGTAAACTGAAATACAATTAGGAGTAGTATATAATCATATTTACTGTTCCAAAGACTGTCCTGTACTGTTTTAGTTTATGTAGTCAGTGGTATTTATAGAATGTGTTAGCTTTTTTTTGTTTTTAATGTGTCATTTACTTTAGAATGTTGTTAGTTAGGTCAGACATAGCTTAGAGAATAATAAGGTCTTTTCAGATGGAGTATATTTGTCTCGCCCTTTTCTTTACTCCAGGGACACCGTCTGCCTCCCTTTTGGGGTAATTAGTCTGCCTCTCTATCTCTAGCTAACCCCTTTTTCATTTCTTCCCATCTGTGGCACTCTATTCCCTTCTTTTAAGCTCCCCTGAGAAGAGAGCAGCTGGACAGTGGGGGTGGCATCAGCTGCAGGAGGGAATCCTGAGTTCCAAGTAGAGGTGTAGCACTGAGAAGGGGGAACCGAAGGACCCAGGTGGTAACTAAAAAGCTGTGTTAATTTAGCTTGAGCCTGCTCTTCACAGGCAGTGTCCTTACGTTTGGTTCAGCACCTACCACATTTTGTTACTCAGATGTTTGTGATTATGGTGATAATACTATCCCTTCTTGGTGGTGGTGGTGGGAAGAGGGAAGGTATTTTTTTTTTGTAAAGAGTAGAATTCTCGTTTTTTTTTTTTTTATTATTCAGTATTCACTAACAAAAGTACAGAATTGCCTTTGCTTATCCTCCTTATCTCTTTTGTGTCATCTATAGCGTATTTTTAAAATGAACTTTTAGATTCACGTAGAAGTTGCAAAAGTGGTTTAGAGAATTCCTGTATACCCCTAGGAGCTCTGATGGCTCTGTGGTTAAAGCACTCAGCTGCCAACCTAAAGGTTGACAGTTCAAACCTATAAGTTTCTCCTCAGGAGAAACCCTATGGGGCAGTTCTACTCTGTCCTATAGGGTTGCTGTGAGTTGGAATCAACTTGACAGCAGTGGGTTTTTATATATCTTTTACCCAGTTTCCTTTATTGTTAATATCATACGTTGATTTGGTATATTTGTCACAGCTAATGAACCACAGTCCATACTTTGGATTTCCTTGTTTTTATCTAATGTCCGTTTTCTGTCTTAGGATTCCATTCAGGGTACCACATTACATTTAGCTGTCATGTCTTATAGAAGAAGTGAGCCCTGGTGGCACAGTGGTTAAAACGCTCAGCTGCATTTGAACCCACCAGCCACTCTGAGGGAGAAAGATGTAGCAGTCTGCTTCTGTAAAGATTCACAGCCTTAGAAACCCTACGGGGAAGTTCTGCTGTGTCCTGTACGGTCTACCTTGAGGCGGAATTGCCTTGAAGGCAGTGGGTTTTTTTTTTTTTTTTGTCTTACAGATAACGCCTAGATTGTGACAGTTTTTCTGATTTCCTTGTTTGTGATGACCTTGACAGTTTTGAAAAGTCTGGTCAGCTTCCATAATGCTTTTAAAATTTTAGCCTTTTTTATATCACTTGGTACTTGTTTGGATCACAAATGTAAACTCACTTTAATGCTAACTGGTAAAGATCAGTTATAGCAAACCAAACCTGATTTAATACATTATTTTTTTTTCCTAATTAAAAATTTTGTTTGGATGCACCGTTTATGCTTGCTTTTTACTTAAATAGGAATAATCATATGAATCTCATAAAATCTACAGCATGGAATTACTTCAGATTGCAATAACTGTTTCCTCTTTTGTACTTTAGATGGTTTACAGAGCAAATTAGTTTCTTATTAAACAATTAATACACGTATTGTTTTGTGATGTTGGTTGCCAAATGCATACTTTAAACCCTAAGTTACGTACTTGTTTTCCAGCAGTAGTTAATACAGTTCAGTAATTTGCAAAGGTTTGATGATTTTGGGGACGGGATTATCCCTAATATTAGCCTTAACCAAAACATTCCAGAAGGGTATTTGCTCAGAATTTTTTTTTACTTCCTCCCAAATCCAAACATGTATGTTTTTTACTTTTTACTGTACTCCCTCAGAGAGAACACATAGTTGAGTTGATAAATTGGTATTTTTTGATGGAAAAGAAATAAGGGAGCAAAAGTCCTTCCTGGGTATGGTTGTCGTCTTCCGTTTTTTAAATTTTTTTTTAATTAAACTTGGTAGCACATCTCGTTTAGTGGTGTAGTCAGTGACAGAAGTGTAAAATTAATGGTGGGAAAATCTTAGCTCAGTCCCTCTAGTCAAAAGTCTGTAGTGTGTAGTGGTTCTTTTAAGTGTACTCTTAGTTTGCTTCAAAGCAAAATTTTTTTATTTTCATTAGTGTGTCCTTGAAGGAGAAAAGTTTTCTGTGTATTTTTATTGTGTCCTAACCTCTTTGGAATTCTGTTGCTGTTACCATTGGCTTTTATTCTTTCCCTTAAAATAAAAACAAAAAACTCCCTCCCCAAGTTTGGCATTTAAAAAAATCATAGTGAGTTAGAAGATGATGAGATTGAGAAAACTGACACCTTGAGAATTAAAACAAACAAACAAATGAAAAACAAAACCCAGATGCCGTCAGGGTTAAAAATGTTTTTTGTTTGCCTGGTATCTGAGGTCTGTATATAGCACTAGATTTTAGTGGTGCCCAGATACTTTCATTATGTTAGAATGTCACCATACTGAATGTTGTTCAAACTAAGTGGGCCATTAGTTAGTTAGTCTTAGAACTTAATTTCAGGTGCTTTCGTTGAAGAATATTAATTATAGTGGATTTTAATCTTAAATGACAGCTTTCAACAGGTTTGACAATTGGTAAAATAGCAGCAAAGCATAGGAATCTAGTGCCCACTAAACTAAAAAATTATTTAGTACTTTGGTTGCCTGAAGAGAGTCTCTAGTTGCCTGTTAACATGCTTGACTGGAAGTTTGATGGTTAAAAGTCCATCAGAGGTGCCTTGGGTGAAAGGCCTGGCTGGCAACGTACTTCTGAAAAATCAGCTGTTGATGAACACAGTTCTACTCTGATACACATGGGCTCAGCATGAGTCAGAATTGACTCAACAGGCAGCTGTTGGTTTTTTTAATGTTAGTCTGAAGAGACTTAATTTATATCTGTTCTGTAATTTACTTGTGGCCCATCTTTGTGTATTGGCTAGTCTTTGGGCGACAGCTTTATCGTTTGCCTTGTTTCTTCTACATATTGTCCTTTTTGAGCAAGAAAGCATGCATAATTTTTAAATCTTCAAATTAAAGATAGTGAACATAAGAGGCTTTTCAGGTTTTGCCATAGATGACTGATGCTGCCAGTTTAAGGCCCTAAGTAGTAATTGTTCAATGAAGAGGAAATTTTTGTTTAAGTACTAATCTAGACATTTAAACATTTCTCTTTATTCTTTCAGGAAATACATGGCCTTTTCTACCATGTTAATTTTTGAGACATTCATTATTCAAAAATTAGTGTATTATATAGGAAATGATTTCCTTCCTTATCAGCCGATCACAATAAAAATTGACATTTTAAAAATGTTGAGTCGTAGGTATATCAGCTTTTTTGTTTTTGATTTTTTTCCATTGATAATTATTTTTATGACCCGTAACATACTTTGGCATCACCATAATCTGTGTGCTTAGAAAAAAAAATTTTGTGGTGATTCAAATTCAGCATTTGAACTTTTGTATTGTTTTTTTTCAAATAAATACTTCGTAAAACTTTTCGAGTAACAACGATAATTAAGCATTCTAATTCTAAGAACTGAAAAGTACCAAAAATGCAGAATTGAAACTCTCTTGTTTTCTCTGTGGATATAGATACCAAGGGTGGAGAAAATTTATTTAAATGTATTAAGGGGCCTTTTTCCACTAGGCTATGATTGATTAAATTGCAAAGAACTAGGTAAAGATTTGACATGTGTCCCATTCTTTCTCCCTTCCCAAATTATAACACCGGTGTTGAGATTGAAGGACTTGCTTTATTTATTTATTTTAGAATTAACAATTTTTACTGTGTCACCTAGCACAATAAGTTCAACTGATTTTTATTCATTTATTTTTTGGTGGGGAGCATGACTTTCTCAATGGAGGAAACAGTAGGTTGATTTACATTCCAATACAAGCTTCTTTTTTTTTTATATAGTATTTTATTGTGTGTCCAGTGAAAGTTTGCACAGCAGATTAGGTTCCCATTTGACAGTTTTCTATACAAGTTGTTCAGTAACAGTTACATTTTCACAATGTGTCAGCATTCCCCATCATTGTATTCTAATTGTTCCCTTTTCAGCACTCTGGTTTCCCTGCTCTCTTATCTTCTCATTTTTGCTTTAATTGTTGGGCATTTGGTCTTATATAGATGGTTTTTTAATGCAGCACCGTACTCATGGATAATATCCTTTATAATGTGTGCCAGTCTGCTATTTCCCTAAAAGGTGACCTCAGGATAGTTTCAGCACAGGGTTTAACAGTCTTAGGAAGTCCTCTACTTGAAACTGCTCCAGCAATTCTGGACTTTTTAAGAACGTGAGTTCTGGTTTGTGTTTTTCTCCCTTTCTACCAGGGTCCATCTGTTGTTGACACCTTCTAGTCCTAGGTCTCAGGGTAGATGAGGCTGTGGGTCGTGTGAGCTATTAGGCCTGTAGTTTCTTCCCTGAGACTTTGGTCAAGGACTTGTTTTAACTAGGTGCAATCACTATATCTTGGGTGGGTCGGACGTACAATTTTACTTTAGATATCTCTGAAAACAGCATGTAGAAAAATTACTTTTATTATTATATGTTTCTAATCCTCCCCCCCCCCCTTTGGGGCGGGAGACCTTATAGGGAAACTTTTAGGTTTTTCATCAAATATTACCAGGATTCATTCTTGTTATTTCCTTGGCAGTGAAAAAATAAAATTACACTACTTCAGTGTAATGGTTGCTTTGTCATGTCTTTAGAAAACCGTGACAGGTCACTTGTTCTCTTTGTTTTGGTTTAACTCTCATTTAGTGTTAATGAAAACTGTTGGCATTTTGGGAGGATGAGAACCCTCCTGAAAGCATTAAGTTCACTTAAGTTTCTCCAGATGTAGTTTAAAGTAATGAGGAAGAAAAGTTTGAAAATTAATATTAATTTTCTAAACTACATTAAATATGTTTAAGCCATTTTATTGCAGGTTAAACTAAAATTTATTAAGTAGATTTTATTAATAGATTAAAAACCATAAAATTTTATGTGAAATATATATAATTATATTGTAGCTCTTTGTCGTTGTTAGTTACTGTCAAGTTGGGTCCAGCTCATGGTGACCTTATGTGTAACAGAACAAAACGTTGCCTGGTTTTGTGCAGCCTTTGTGATTGTTAGTGTGTGTTGGCGTCCGTTGTTGGGGCTGTTGTATAATGCTTCCAGCTCGGAACGCATCCGCCAGCACTGTATCGGACGGTATTCTGTTGTGGTCTGCAAAGTTGTCGTTAAGTAGATCACCAGGCCTTTCTTCCTAGTCTGGAAGCTCCGCTGAAATCTGTCCACTCTGGGCACCCTGCTGGTGTTTGAGATGCTGGTGTGTAGCTTTAAGCATCATAGCAGCAACTCTCAAGCCATCACTGTATGACAAACTGACAGACAAGTGATTTATAGCCCTTGCTATTCCAAAATTTTTGTTATTTACTCTTTCTGGGAAGAAGGCAAATTCATTCTCAAGTTTTAAGTGAATAATTTTCTGATATTGGAATTTTTTAGGAACTCTATGTCTTAGATAGGTGTAGTGGTAACTGTCTTAGAACTTTGATACTTTAAAATTGAGAAGTAATAAAGATATTAAAGATTTTGTTAAACGCTTATATGGGACAAATGTTACAACCATTGTGCCTCTTAAGAAGTAAGGATTTTTGAGGTAAAAGAATAGAAATAAAATATATTAATAGATGACAAAGAAGTGAAGAATGGGAGGTATTAAGAACATGCCTGTTTTTAGTAATCGTAAGTCACATAATATGAAGTAAAACTCTTAATGTAGCTGTTTAATTTTGAAAGGATAGGGCCTATAGGACCTGATTAGCCTGAAAGCAGATCGATTGAGATTCATTTTTCTTCTCTTAGCACCTCACAAATACACTTGTGTCTAGACCTTTAAATAATTACTGTGAATTCACTCTGTGCCACTTCCCTTTTCTTCTAGCCTAATATTTTAAAAAATATGAATAGCTACAAAAAGGAATTCATTTGGGTAATATAGTGAATTCCATGAACGTTTTGGCATTACATAGCCATGGGATAGGAGCATCTACAGTGTAATGGAATGTGAAAAACTCTTCCTATTTAATATTAATGTTTTTAAAAGTTTTTATTCCAACTCTTAAAGTTTTGTTTTTAAATTTTATTCTTTAAAAGCTTACCTTTTTAGAAAAAATAATTATTTGATTTGAAAAACTCAACTACAATTTAGGGAATAACTTTAAAGAAGAGCATAAAGTCAGCATTAACCTTTGTAGTGCAGCTAAAGTCCACTGTCATTGTGCTTGTTTAGTTAATGTTTATTCTGTCCTTCGTTGTGTAAGTACTGAACATAAACCATGTGTCACTCTTAATGTCTTTGCAGATTTGTTCAAAAACATTAATTTATTATTTTTCTCTGGGTATGGTATATACATTTTAGTGTTGAAAAAGATTTTATCATTTATTTTTACTTTAAAATTGAAAGATAACCTATATTCATGTAATGTTTTTAAAGATACATAGTCTACAGAAAGATAGTGAATTATATTTGAAATAAGAAATTTAAATATTAAGATAAAAGTAAAAATGCTCAAATAACATCTTATTTGTAGCAGGATTTATTGGATGGTTGGTTATAGATGTGAAATGGATCCACTGCTCTTCTGTTGATTCCAACTCAAAGCAACCCCATAAGACAGAGTAGAAATGCCCCATAAGGTTTCTAAGGCTGTAAATCTTTATGGAAGCAGACTGCCACATCTTTATCCCGCGGAGTGGCTGGTGGGTTCAACCGCTGACTTTTTGGTTAGCAGCTGAGTATGTTAACAGCTGTACCACTGTGGCTCCCCATGAAATGGATAGAGAGCAAAAAAACTTTTTTTTTTCTGAACTATATCCAAAACTTACCTCAAAATGACTGTTATATATATATTTTTTGTATGTTAACTTGGAGTGGTTAATAGATTTGCTGGCAGAACTGAGGCTGCATAGTCAATGAAGATAGCTATGTCTTTATATAACAGAAGTGCCATTTAAAATGTAAGTCTTTAGATTTTTAAATTTCTTTCCCAGGTAGAGGGTTCTATACTGAATAGTAATCATTAGAATCATTTGTTTGAAATGAGACCTAAGGTGGCTGGTAATGCACTGCTTGTTAGGCTGTGTGCAAGTAGCTTCCTTTTTATTCATCACTTAATTTTATAGTTGTGGATTAAAATGCTGCTGGACATAAAGTGTTCTGAGTGTAATTATTAACTGATTAGGTTTTTTGGCAGGTTGAATGGTGAAATTAGGACAAAGTAACGTGTAAGCCAGCTTAGCAATTGGCATCTTAGGTATAGTGTGTGTATAATATCTCCCAGGTTATACAGATGTTGTTTTCATTGATATAGAAACCAAATTAGTGTATCATTGACTTTTTATGTGGTGGAAACATAATTTTCAGGTAATTTAGTGGAATACATGGCACTTAGGCCTTTTATTCCTTGTGGAGTAACTTAGAAATCTGATGTTTTAATGTGTAGAGATATATTGAAGTGATCGTAGTTCAATATTATGAGGTGAAGTAGGGCTTATGAATGTAGAATGTAAATTGTAACATTTTTTCACATGGCTCTGAATAGCTATAGTGCCAATACCTTTTGTTTTTTTTTTTTCATTTCTCTTACAGAAGAAGAAGATGGAGTGTGGGAGAATGGACTTTCTTATGAATGCCGAACTCTGCTTTTCAAAGCAGTTCACAATCTGTTGGAGCGGTGTTTAATGAACCGGAACTTTGTACGTATTGGCAAGTGGTTTGTAAAGCCTTATGAAAAAGATGAAAAACCTATAAATAAAAGGTAAGCTATTTTATTTAAATTCACTTGATATTTCTTTAGGTTTAATTTTTATGGCTTTATAGAAAATGTGGAATAAAACAAGCCAATATCTTGCAAACATTCAGAAGGTCAACTTTAGCAAAGTACTATAAGTATTCAGGTTTTCTTTGACCACCCTACCCATCACTTTATACATTTTAAGACTTTTTGTTTTTTTTTTGCAGTGAGGATAGACCTGTGTTTTAATACAGTGGCCTAGGTTTTGATTTGGGAAGGTAGAGAAAATACAAAATGAAATGAGAGGTTTATGTTTTGAAATATATTTTTAGTGCTAGTGCAAACATCTACACAGTACTCTTATGTTAAAGTTACGGAGTATTAACACCTGTTGAAGGTAGTGATCCGTATTTACATTCTTTTTGGGTTTAGTTAACCCTTTTTATTACCTAACTTCTCAGTTTGTCTTAATTTAAATGTATGTTTTTCTTTATAAGATAATGTTTACTGTTGGAGGGTTTGTGATTTTCTTGAACTTCGAATTGAGTAAATTTATGACACTAATTAGAGTGGCTGCAGATGGAACACAGAAGACTTTAATGTAGGTATCTTCTTTTCCTGTGCAAATAAAACTTTCAGGTTACTACCACAGTATTCTGTGATTTAAATAATATAAGGCATAGTCTGTTGGAAGATTCAGAACCAAGCAATTGTTGAATTAATGAGACTTGAAGAGAGATGAAACACAGAAGAGTAAGATGGGATGTGGAAGAAGAGAAAACTGAAGGAAATTTATTCATTTTTGCTGAAAGATGTGAGGGAATGTAAAGTAAACATTTGGTCATGATTATAATCATTGTCGAGGTTTTCTCAACAGCAGGGAATCTGGAGGTAGGTAGTCCAGGATTGGTATAGGTGCTCAAAAATGTCACCAAGAACTCAGGTTCCCTGGAGTTTTCTGGTTTGCCACCTTTTTAGCCTTTGGCTTTCATCTTCCTGATCCCAGTGAGTGCTGTACCTGTACACTTCGCAGTGAATTCCAGGCAGGAAGAGGAAGGAAGGGAGGAAGCAAGCAAGGAGTCAGAAGGTAGATTGTTTTCTAGGAACTCTTAGCTGGCCTATTATTTGCCCTACTAAAAGAAACAAATATTTTTTATTTGGAAACACTGCCAAATAAAAATTTGGGAAACAGTGGCTGTAAACAAAGTAAGACTTCTTTTGTTAAGAAGGGAGAATAGATATTAGGTAGGCAATTAGAAGAAGGGGAAATAAATATTGGGTGGGCAGTTAGCAGTGTCTGCCACATATATTTATATAATTTTAAGAAGCCAAGCAGATTGCCAAGATTTAAAGTGAAAAACTGCAATCCTGAGCTCCAGCCACTAGAGTTGTTCTCAGAGGCAACCCCTTTTAATTCTTTTAACTGCTGCTTTTGTTACTTTCCTATTTAATATGGATGTTTTTTAAAGTTCTTATTCCAACTCTAAAGTTGTTTTTAAACTAGTTTTTTAAAAGCTTACCTATTTAGAAAAAATTATAATTATTTGATTTGAAAAACTTAACTACAATTTAGGAAATACTTTAAACAACAGCCTAAAATCAGCATTAACACAGAGTTTATAAAAGAATTAAAGACTGCTATGTCTCCTGCGGAGTAGCTAGTGGGTTTGAACTGTTGACTCTTCGGTTAGCAGCTGAGTGCTTAACTACTACACCGCTGGGGCTCTTAGTGATACAGCTGGGTTAAATACAATTAAAAATTCAATTCCTTACTTGTACAAGCCGTATTTCAAGTTTTCATGTGGCAAGTAGCTACCGTATTGGGCATGCAGATATAGAACATTTTCATCATCGTAGAAAGTTCTTTAGATAGCGTTGCTTAGACCAGAGCTTTTACATTTCTAATTAAAATAAATATACTTTTGGAACATCACTAAACAAGTTGGTAAAGTTTTTCTTTTTCAGAGACAGTAGATAAGAGAATATGCTGTAAATTCCATCTACAAGCTTATGTATCTTCCATTACATCTGTGGCTTTTACATTATCTTCCTCATTACCAAAATGAATTAAAAATAAGCATCATGAATTTAAGTGTCTGCTGGAGATGTATCAGTAGCTACTGTACATAGCTTTGGAACCTCTTGTGGCATAGCGGTTAAGAGTTTGGCTGCTAACCAAAAGGTCGGCAGTTCGAATCCACCAGGTGGTCCTTGGAAACCCCGTAGGACAGTTCTGCTCTGTCCTCTAAGGTCACTATGAGTTGGAATTGACTTGACGGCAACAGGTTATACATAGCTTTAGGATATCCTTGGGTTGTATTCCTCTGGTTGGGATATGTCTGAAAGCCTGAACTTCTAAAGAAGCTGAAAACGATCACTATCTTGGTTTCTAAGGATTCATTTTTCTTTTCTTGTCTTCCAGGGTAGCACTGTCCAATGGAAATACAATGCAAGCCACAAATGTAATTTTGAGTTTTATAGTAGTTACATTAAAGAAAATTAAGAAAAAAGATGAACGTAAATGCTTTATTTAACCAAACATTTCCAAAGTAATACTATTTCAACATGTAATTGAATACATAAAGGTGCTAATAAGATAGTATATATTTTTTATTTTTTTGTAGTACGTATTCAGAATCTAGTGTGTATCTTATACTTACTACACATCTCAATTTAAACTAGTCATCCTTGAAGGGCTTGATAGTCTCATGTGTATGGTGGCTGTTGTATTAACTGCATTCTTCTTGGGCTAGCCCTGCCAAGCTTGGTAGTGTTTATTGGTAAAAGATACCTTCTGATAGTCTGGGAACCCTCTTAAAATTGTATGCTAAATTGTGAGTGTGCTCTGGATTCTCAAAAGTAGGAAGAACCCCACACCTATGTCAAGATACCCACTATCTGCCCAAGTTAAGCATGGTTACTTCAGTCTTGATAATTTTTTCATTTTTGTCTTACTGTCTGTTGATCTGTCCTTCATGTCTGTCATCAAGACTGTTATGCATCCTGTTCCTAAAATCTTAAGTGATGATGTCATAGTTCTTAATGGCCCATGAAATTTCTCTATGGTGCTTGAGTTGTTGGGATTTGCATGGTCAATTTTTCTCATTTTCATGCTTTCCAGGAACATTTATAAGAAAAATTAAGTGCTCCCTCCCTCCATTTCTCCCTTTCCTCTCCCTCCATCTCTCCCCCTTGAGCTTTTCTTATTGTAGTTCTTACTATCGACTCATACAAATTTGTCTTTTTGAACTACTGTCCTTAGATATAAATGATAATAGAGAATTTTTTTCCAAAAGGGAGGAAGGAGTAGTAAACCTTTTGCCTAAGGTAGAATTGACCCACTGAATAAAGAACAAACATTCCCAGCACTTACTGGGTTTATAGTATGCCAGATGCTGTTCTAAATTAGGGCTTAATATGTATTAACTCAAGTAATTTGCACAACAACCATGTTACTACCCCAGTTTTACAAGTGATAAACCTGAAGCACAGAGAGGTTAAGTAACTTGTCCAAGGTCATAGAACTACCAGGTGTTACAGCTGGATTGTAGGGCATAGAAAATATGAGACAGATTGTGGTACCAGTAGATCATTATATCTCTTTTACCTACATCTTTTTAAAGTGATAGAAAATCGTAGGAACAGAGCACTTAAAAACAACCGTAAGGGAAAATAGTACTTGTAGTGCTCTTGAAGTTGTAAACCAGAATAATAATGTTACTACTTTCTAAGCAATCTTTAACTGTATAATGTAAGTAATGTTCACCAAGTGAGCAGGAATATATAGAGGATCCACAGATAAAGTGTATCTTCTGGATTTTAATATAGATTTTTTTATTCATGGAGCTGTGTTAAGAATACCCAATATTGAAGTTAAACCTGTAACTTTAAGAGTTTTTTTAAAGTTACGCTGAAGGCTGCAGAAATATAGAACAATGCAGTGGTTCTCAGACTTGTCTTGATATGGGTGTCATCTGAGGAGCTTAAAAAAATATTGGTTCCTGTGTCTTGCCACCAAAAGTTGTGATTTAATTGGTCTGGGGATGTGGCCTGTGCTTTGGGATTTTTAAAAGATCTCCAGGTGGTTCTAATATAAGACAAATTTGGAAACTAGTTGAATTAATGAAGTAGTAATCTAGAAATTAGGATGACTAGGGTTTATAAATCAACATTTCCTCTAGCTAGTTTTATGATTTTAAGATAAGCCATTTAACTTCTTTGTGCCTTGAACTTACCAGCAAAATGAGATATCATCTTTCTATATCTACCTAACAGAAATCCTAAAAATAGATTAGATATAGCACCTCTTAATGCAGTATATAAGGAGCCCTGGGGGACAGTGGTTAAGGCACTTGGCTGCTAACCAAAAGGTCAGTGGTTAGAACCCATCAGTCATTCCGAAGGAAAAAAAGCCTGGTGATCTGCTCCCATAAAGATTACAGCCTAGGAAATGCTATGGGGGCAGTTCTGCTGTGTCCTGTAGGGTCAAGTTGAGTCAAAATCTACCCAACAACGCAAACAACAATGCAGTACATATTTCCAACTGTTGTTAGAACAGCCAACTTTTTATAAGCATGTTTTCATTTTCTTTTTTAGATATAAAGAATCCTTTTGTTTGGAATGTTTCTACAACAGAAGATCTGTTTGGGTTTCATCATCTGTAAAATTCTGCCTCACTCAATATTTTTTTGTTCTGGGACTAAGAGTATAAACTCCTAGAGAGCAAGAGTATGCTCTGCATTACTTTATAGTAATATGCATTTGTTTTAACGTCACTTGTCTAAAGTGCTAAGTGCCAAAAATGTTTGATGAAGTGATATTGTAACTGGTAACATCTCTCCTTGAAAGAAAAGGCATTTTGAATTTAGTGAGTCAGTATTACCTAACATTCTCTTTGTTTTATGATATTCTCTGGCTGGAGTATTGGCTTTAATATGAAAATTCCCGGAATTTTCTACTATATTAAGAATGCTTAATTTTTCACCTATATCATACACAAACTTGGTTTATTTTAAACCGTTCTGTTACAAGAAGATCAGACGATACTGGGAATATGTGCTAGTGGTATAGGAGGTGACGCTTTTCTTTAATCATAGCTGGAGTTGAGAGCTGCTGATAAGTAGGGCAGTGCAGATTACAGCAGGAGCTGAGAGCATTGATCACATGTTTTGCACTTTGGAATATTGGGTTTTTACAAAGACCCCTAGGAGACAAATTTATCATTTTATATCAAAAAGCCACATTTCCTTTTTTGATTTAAAAGTTAAGATGGTTAAGTGCTAGTTGGGCATATGGAAAGGCTGTTGCAAAGCTGAAAAGATGGCCTCCATGATTTTTTTATATACCAGATTTTAAATTTATTTTCTTAAATAATATTTAAGAGCAGTTAATGTACTTCTTTTAACATTTCTAAGGTTATAATAATCCCTTTAGGAAAGCAGATTTTTAGCTACATAATTTTCTTGTTTGTCATGATAAAAACCCATTTTGAATATTTTTATTTAATATTCAGTATTATTTTTTATTTAACATTTTATGTATGAAACAGTTGAAAGCTGTGTTCTTCTTAAGAACTATAATTCACCGGTTACAGGAATATTCAATATGAAGATATAAGATGTAGGTCTCTTAACCTTTTTGTCTTTTAAAGATAAAGAGCATGAGATTGTTTTAGGTTGTTGCTTACACTTGCAAATGTTCTTGCAAGTATTAGCAATTCAGATTTTAAAATCTGCTATTCAGCTACTGGCGCTGGGTTATTCAGTTACTGAGTAAACACCCAGCATTCATAATCATTTCTATAGCATGCTTATTTGATCCCTAAAGTTAATCAAATTATGGTTTCTCTGCATATACTTGCTTGAATCTCTTCCCTGTTTTCCTTGATGCAAGTATTTTTTAATTCCTTTATACATGTTCCAAAAATTTACCCTCTCTACCAAGAATTTTTTTTAAGAACATTTATAGGGGAATTTGCTCTCTCTAATGAGGAGCCCTGGTGGCACAGTGGTTAAGCTCTCGGTTCCTAACCTGAAGGTAAGCGGTTTGAACCCACCAGCTGCTCTGAACTAGAAAAATGGTAGTTGACGTCCATAAAGATTTATGAGTTGGAATTGACTCGATGGTAGTGAGTTTGGTTTTTTTTTGGGGGGGGCCAAGAAATATTTTTGATTCTTCTAAAGCATACCGACAGACCTATAAAAGAAGAGGCTTGTAGTATTGAAAAATATTCATTCTAGCCAGTTGAATACCAATTTTTCATTTATTCTTTTCTGGCTTTTTAGCTTGTTTTTGGACTCTCATATCCTTTATAGTTTAGAAAGAAAAATACTTTGAAAATTGGCTTCTGCCTGTTGTGTATTAATACACATGGTGAGTGTGTTGGGTATGTCCCTCTCAGAAACTAAACATTAGTGATTTGCTAAGATAAAAATATTATTTAGAGATTATTGTGTACTTATATGCCATATAACTCAACCTTAGAAATTATAGAAGCGGCACTTGTGTCAGAAAAGTGGATATTCTCAAAAGGAAGAAAAGCACAAATATTCTTATATATGCATGTCTACATGTAGTAGTAAAAGTAGTTATGTATGGTTGTTTATGTTAGATAACTTTTTTAAGAAAAATAAATGTATGGAGGCTTGAAAGTAATTTTTTAAAAATCCTAATGTTTTAACTGGTGTCAAGAATCATGTTTCCTGCTCTTAACAAAGAGTATTAGGGTCACTCTCTTGACTGAGTCTTTTCACTGAGGATCTGTTGTAGTGGCCACACCATTGCTTTGTTGAGAAACAGTTTCATTTTTCAACTCTGCAGTTTTTGGGCTATCTGTATTTTCTGTAAATTATCCTAGCAAGCCTGCAAGTTCTTTCCAGAGTTTATCTCTTTCTTGTAGTATTTTATCAAGTATAGCTGGTAACAGCTAATTTATGTTTTCTGCATTTTGACTTGGTCCGTTCCACCGACTCTCTAAGTTCATTAGGTACGTTTTCTGCTTTCCATATTATTTCAGGCAACAGTTGTACAAAGTAGTTCTTTTTTTTTTTTTGAAAAAACAACAGCATAAATTTATTCTCTCACTGTTTTGGAGGCCAGAAGTCCAAAATTAAAGTTTCGGCAGGGCTGTGCTCTCTCCAAGGTCTAGGGGAAGCTTCGTTCTTGCCTCTTGCAGCTTCTGGTGCCCACAGGAGTTCCTTGGCTTGTGGCTTCATCATTCCAGTGTCAGCCTGCATCTTCACACGGCATCTTCCCTCTCAGTCTTTTTTTTCCCCCCAGCTGTGATCTTTTTTTTAAATTATCGTTCTTTAGATGAAGGGTTACAGAACAAGCTAGCTTCCAGTACAAGGTATTTGTTCACTGCATAACACAGGTCACCATTTTTTCAGATTCTCATAGCAGTTTCCTCTCTATTTTTCCAGTGTACTTGCCACCCACTAACTGATCCCAAAGCCAGCACCACATATTTTAGGTTTTTGTTATGGCAGCGCCTCATTTTTTTTTTTTTTAATTGTGGATACTTTTATTTATCTATTTGATAAGCAAAAACTGATTCTTGGGGAGATTAATGATCTTTTCCAGCAAATAAGGGGTAAATTTAGACTATACCAGCATCCAAAAGTATTCTTTTTAAAAAGTGTCGTTTTTGGTAGCAATTTCTGTATCAGTTATTGTTATGTAACACAATACTCCCAAAACTTAGTGGCTTAAAGCAGCAGTCGTGTATTCTCACTCATAGCATCTACAGGACAGCTGGGGGTTAGCCAATCTAGGCTATGCTCTAAATTGCAGGTTGGGTAGAGGTCCACTACATGTGTTGTTTTTCATCCTCCTCAGACCAATGGGCCAGCCAAGACATGTTCTTATCATTGTGAATAAAGAAGCACTGGAGGATAAACTGAATTGCATAAGCACATTTCAGGCTTCTGCTGGCCAAAAAAGGTCATAAAGCAAGCCAAAAGTCAAGGGTTGAGGAAGTAGGAATTGGTAGCAGATTGATTGAAGGTAGGGAGTGAAGGGAAAAAGAAGACTAGGATGGTTCACATTTCTGGCTTGGACGACTGTATAAAGGCTTGATTAGAAAGGGGATATGTTTAGTTAGAAGTAAGCAGTTCAGATCTCAACTTTATTCTACAGTATTTCGTGTGTACCTACTGTGTGCACCTGTTCTAGATGCTGAAGATAAAACATTAAACAAAGGAGACAAATTCTTATTCTGGTAGAGCTTACATTCTGGGTTGGGAAGGGTGAGTATGAGAAATAAGTAAACTGCATAATGTTAAATGGTGATAAGAAAAAAAGTGAGAAATTGAGGGGAGGGGCAATTTAAAGTACGGTAATCAGTGAAGGAATTGACTGGACAGCAGTGTTTTTTTTTTTTTTTTAATCCCCAGAGACCTGAAGAAGGTGAATGTGGGCATCTAGAGTGTTTCAGGTAGAGAAATATCTAATGTGTTTAAGGAACATCAGGGAGGCCAGTGTGAAAGAGAAGGGAAGTATTAGAGGAAGACCAGTAAGATAGGAAGTTGGAGAAGGAACAAGTATTGGGGGTGGGCCAATGTAAGGCACCAAAGGACATCAGAATAGCTTCTGTTGTTACCTAAGTGCATTTTTTCTCGTTAGGAATTAAAAGTTTAGTATCAGTATCTAGATCTTGTTAAGACATTCTTGTAGCATCCTGTACTTAATTTTCACCATAGCACTTACCATAACTGTAATTAAATTGTATGCCTAGGACAGTGCCATGCGCCTACCCCCCCAGTATATGTGCCCTAGAATACTTGTCAAGTAAAGGAATAATACCCCTTTTACTTGCTTCCACTTGGTGGCTTAGTGAAAAACTAGGGTAGCATATAGGTCTAAATATAATGCTGAGTTTAGTGCAAAGTTGTTTTGAATGTGTGTGTGGGTTTTTTGTGTGTATGTGTTCAGAATTAAGTTTGTGTTCCATGGTCATTCACCACTTTTGGAAGTGCAGCGATAATTACATTGAGCTTATTCCTTAAAATAAGCAATGGAAATGATCTCTTTCTGGATGGGCAATCCTCAAAGCTGTTGTTAGTTAACAGGCTCTTTACTTAATCTTGACTTGGTGATTATTTTAGGTTTATACTCTTATACTAAGCCAAATGTCTATAAAACCAGAAAAACCTGTTGCCGTCAAGTTGGTTCCAACTCATAGTGATCCTATAGGACAGAATGTCCTCCGTAGAGTTTGCAAGGCTATAATCTTTGCAGAAGCAGACTGTCACATCTTTGTCCCATCGATTGTGGCTGATGGGTTTGATCCAGTGACTGTTCCGTTAGCAGCCGAGCGCTTAACCATTATGCCACCAGGGCTCTGCAAAAGTCTTCATAATTACACCATTAATAGCTGTGTTCCAGTGGATTAGCATTTTAGTCAGACAAGAAATAGGCTTAATTTAAAATTAAAAAAAAAAAATGCAATGTGGTATCTTGGATTGGATCCTGGAATAGAAATTAGGGCATAAGTGGAAAGCTGCTGAAATCCAAATGAAATCTGAAGTTTAGTTAATAGTAGTAAACCAGTGTTTCTTATTTGACAAATACAGCATGTTATGTAAGATGTAAACATTAGGGGAAACTGGGTGAAGAGTATAGTGGGAACTCCTACTTGTAACTTTTTTGTAAATTTAAAATTATTTTGAAATAAAAAGCTTATAAAAAAAAACTTGAGGTGTTGGAGGATATAATAATGACTGCTGACCTTTTGATTAGCAGCCATAGCATTTAACCACTACACCACCAGGGTTTCCGATTAATATATAGAATTCTTTTTTTTTTTTTTAATTTAAAAGTAATTTTAATATGATTCAAGTAGTCAAGAGCTGTATGCCATCAAGTCGATTCTGCCTCATAGGAACCCTACAGGACAGAGTAGAACTGCCCCATAGAGCTTCCTAGGCTGTAATCTTTATGGGAGTAGATCACCAGGTCTTTTTCTCCTGCTGAGCAGCTGATGGGTTCAAACTGCCAACCCTCGGGTTAGCAGCAGCTGAGGGCTTAACCATTGTGCCACGAGGACTTCTTCAGTAAAGAATAGTAGCATAAATAAAAACATAATTAAAGACTGCTCAAAACAAATATCTCATTCCCATCACTTGGAAGTAACCAGCATTTTAAAACTTTTTTGTTTAGTTCTCGTGGCTGCTGCCATGATCCCTAGCGATGTAAGTGTACATCTACACTGAAAGATGTAGATTTGTGTCATTGGTTACTTTATTTTCAGTTTTTCTTTGGGTTACTTTCATAACTTAAAATAATATGCTTAAATTTCAATTTTTTGTTCTGTCAACTTTTGACATTATCTTTTTCACCTACAATATATAAGACGTGAAGAAATACGCAGCTCTGCATTACTCTTTTTTTTTTGCATTACTCTTTACCTCTTTTCTACTTTCCTACTTGTGTTAGCCACAGCATTACTTTTCTATCACTTTATTTTGCCCTGCCTTGTCCAGAAATAATTAAAGACAGCTTATACATATATATATAAGAAGTATATGTATATGTTCAAGAAGTTTTGAGTTGATTAATGATCATATTTTAAAGAACTATTATATGCATTCATATATATATATATATATATATATATATATACGCACACACTCAAGTTTTAAGTTGATTGATGGTCATGTACATAGCCTGGGTGATGCTTGGCTACTAACTGAAAGGTTGATGGTTCAAACCTGCCAGCTGTGCTTCTGGGGAAAGATGTGGCAATCTGTTCTCATAAAAATTACAGCCTTGGAAATCCTATGTAGCAGTTGCTATGAATTGGAATCAACTTGACAACAGTGGGTTAACAGTCATATTTTAAAGAATTCTTTCTTTAAGGTGAATTCTTAAAATAAGTATGTGGAACAGAAATAAGAAAAGTGGATTATTTTTTCTGTACAATCTCATTCCCTCCTGGGCCACTTGACCTTTCTAAGCATATATCTGCTTTCTTCTTGGGACTTTATTTTTCAACCCTGCATACCAGCCATATGTAAACATTATAAGCCTGCCTGTTTTCCGTATAACCCTGATTTTAGGTTGCATTCATTTGTAAGACCCATCATTGCTTTAGTAAAACTTATGGAGGGTGTGCTACATTAAATGCATGATGGATTGTCAGATGCAATGCACTTTCAGAAATAATAAAATGAGAAAATATATATCTGTTTAATTTTCTTATATATGTGGGAGAAAAATAATCAAAAATAAAAATTTTAATTTTACTACACACTTAAGACTTTTTTGCCAAAGAAAACTCTCTATTATTCTCCTCAAAAAAATGGGATTGTACTATTTTGGTAGCCTGTCTTTTTACTAAATCCACTCCTTCACCTTTAATGATTTTTGTAACTATGTTATAGTCGTGTGTGGGTGTACCTAACTTATTTAACTGGTTCCTCTATTTGCAGCTTTTTCTGTTATAAAAAGTGCTGTGAAGAATATTTCTTACAGATAAATCTTTGCTTAGATCCATGGTTTTTTTCCTTCAGATGATGAAGTACAATTGCTGGGTTGAAGAAAATATGTATTTTTGTGGTGTAACTTCTTAATAAAGAAAAGCAGGGTGGCTTATTGTTTGGCCATTAATCATCTCTAAAATATAACTTTTTCTTCTTTATTAGTGAACACTTGTCCTGCTCTTTCACCTTTTTCTTGCACGGAGACAGCAATGTTTGTACCAGTGTGGAAATTAACCAACATCAACCTGTGTACCTTCTTAGTGAAGAGCATATCACCATTGCTCAACAGTCTAATAGCCCATTTCAAGGTAGATTATTTTAATTGGCTTAGGTATTTGATCATTTTGTTGTTCCAAGAAGATCCTTATTGAAGATGGTCATTTTACATTTCGAGGTTCCTGAATTTCCTACTAATTGTTAGCATAATGATGATTTTCATGCAGCTGTACTTTCTTCTCCCCAATTAGAGTGTAAATCAGTGAAATAAAATTTTTAATATGGACATTATAAAAATAATCCTTTAACATAAATGGTAACATTTTAAAGAGTTATTTTCAGTAACATATTACATCTCTAAAGGATTGTATTTTCAAGGTCATCTTGTGTGTCAGGCCACATAGCCATTTTTAACATGGAAACACAGGGACTTCTGGCATCTTTATACCATGAAAATGTTTGAACTGTAAAGGGAATATTTTATAAGATTGCTGGTGCATTGTTTTTAAGTACTGGCAGTGTGTTCTTGTTTTAATTCTAAACTTGCTCTTTTAGATTTATGTGGTAGTACATTTTAAGTACTTAGATTTGTATATATATATTGTTTCTCCTCAAATTGCTTTTCCTTAGGGGGAGTCAAGAGGAGCTAAAGGTATCACAAATTTTTTCAGTTCATATTGAAATTCTATCCATCTGAGATTTTGGGCGGGGGGACGACAGGGAAGGAGACAATATTTTTAACAGTTTTTAGACCAGACTTACTGATCTGACAGACTAGAGAAACCCTGAGAGTGTGGCCCCTGGACACCCTTTTAACTCAGCACCGAAATCACTCCTGAGGTTCACCTTTCAGCCAAAGATTAGACAGGCCTATAAAAAAAACAGTAACACACGTAGTTCAACCGTGTATATGAGATAAATGGGCATACCAGCCCAGGGGTAAGGATGAGAAGGCAGATGGGTACAGGAAAGCTGGACGACTAGAAATGGGGAACCCAAGGTCGAGAAGGGGAGAGAGTGGACACATTGCAGGGTTGGCACCAGTGTCAAAAAACAATATGCGTATTAATTGTTTAATGAGAACTTAATTTGCTCTGTAAACTTTGACATAAAGCACAATGATTTTAACACTTTTTATAATAAGCTAAGTGTTGTACTTTATTGCCGCAATAATGAAGTGTAATAAATTGTTATTCTCTGGAATGATCATTATGGGTTTCCATTTCCTTTTTAGAGTTGCATAATTACTTGCCAAACTGTTCAATGTGTTCTTATTTGGTATAATAGTCTTTTGTTATTTACCTGATGTCTGTTTTGGATTTCTAGTTATTTTAAGCCCATTTGGACTAAATGGCACTCTCACAGGACAGGCATTCAAGATGTCTGATTCAGCTACAAAGAAATTGATTGGTGAATGGAAACAGTTCTATCCTATCTCATCTTGCTTGAAGGAGATGTGTGAAGAAAAACAGGAGGATATGGATTGGGAAGACGATTCTTTAGCTGCAGTAGAAGTTCTTGTTGGTACGGTTTCTGAGTATTAATCTTAAAGGGAAATCACATGGCTGTATATATTAGATAGTGTTTGCTGAATAACATACATCTCTAATACCTTAGTTGCTTTCAACATCAAGTGTTTATTTCTTATTTCCTACTCACATTACTTAAGGGCTGCAGCTTGGCTGTGGTTTGGCTCCCTGTATCTTCTCATTTTGCAGTCTAGGTTAAAGGAGTACCCACTGTCTGGAACATGCTGTCTTTATAGTATAACAGTAGAGGAATAATAGGAACCAAGACTAGCCATGCATGTGTATTTAAAGCTTCTGCTGGAATGTGGTATATGTCATATCTGCTCGCATCTCTTAGACAAAACTAGTCACATGGCAAATCCCAAAGCCATTGGTACAGGGAAATAAATAACCCACCATGTTAAGGGAGGGAAGATAGTAAATAATTGAAAATGAATATTTGGAGGCTAGAAAGTAGACGAACTATGTTATGCAGTGTTTTGACATTTGGTAAAACTGTTGCCTCTGATAACTTAAAAGGCAGAAAATGTACCTAAAGATTTTGTGGCTTTGGTCTACTCTGTCCAGGTTAGCTCTATTCAGATGGGCTGTGTTTTACGTGTCTTCTCAATTACGGGCTCAAGTAACAAGGTAGCCCATGTTTGGGATGTTGATGTCATGGCAGAGAGCAGAAGTAAGAGAGGTTGCCCTGACCATGCAGGCAAATTGAAGCTCTTGCTAGGTGTAATATATGTCACAGGCACTGACATTCCAAAGCAAAGCTCCTGTTAAGTGTAGTGTACATCATGGGATCTTACATTCCAAAGCAAGTCACAAAACCAAGCCTGACAATGGAATGATGACATATATTCCATATAACTGAGCAGATAATTGAGATTATAGTCTATTATACAATATTGAAGAGAATCTTAATGGTAATGTTATATATGAAGGTTGCCTTATTTGGGTTTTTTTTTTTTTTTTTAATAAAAGGATTACCAGTGTTCAATTTCAATAAATGGGGCAATTGCAACAAAAAATATAAACTTTTACTAGATTTTTAAAATTGAGACAAAGAAGAAAGTAAAAAATAGTCCATAATTCTAGTGCCTAAACTACCTTTGTTAAGCTTTTAAAATAAATTTTTAAAGGCAACACACATTAATAGAAAATCCAAAAATGGAAAGAGAAAGCTGCTTTCTTCTAACAGTCTCTCACCAAAGCTAACCATTACTAATACTTTCTTGTGGATTCTTTTAGAAAAACCTTGTGCCAGAAGAGCATATATTTATAAAAATACAACTTTATTTACACTGGTCATCTTATGTCTACTTTTCCATAACAGTGCATTTTGAGTGAAACTCATTCTACTACGATCACAGTAGTAATTGCTTTTCCTTCCTGTTCATTTGTTTTCCTTTCAGCTGGTGTCCGAATGATCTACCCAGCTTGCTTTGTTCTAGTCCCTCAGTCAGACATTCCTATTCTTAGCTCTGTGGGATCCTCTCATTGTTCAGCTTCTTGCTTGGGTGTCCACCAAGTGCCTGCTTCCACAAGAGATCCTGCTATGTCCTCAGTTACTCTTACACCACCTACATCTCCTGAGGAAGTCCAAACAGGTATTATATTAATTTATTTCATCAGCTCTTACGTTAAATCTGTTACTTTGAGTACAGTAAGCATTTAAAAAATAATTTATTTTGAAATAATTTCAAACTAATTTAAAAGTTGCAAGTATAGCACAAAGAACTCTATTATCCAGATACCCAAACTGTTACCATTTGCTCCATCACCCTCTTTGTATATATACATTCATTATCATTGGTCTTTTTCTGAACCATTTGAGAACAACCTGCAGACATGATGTCCTATCACCTCTAAATATTTCAGTGTATTTTTCAAAATTAAGGATGCTGTTCTAGGTGTATTTAAAGTAACATGCTTTTTGCCTCAGTTGTAAGTAGGCTTACCACATATCTAGGGCAAGTCATAGCACAAATTAATTAAAAAAATTTTTTTACTTTAAACCTGCCTTTATTCTCCTACAGCCTGTTCTTTTTTTGTTTGGGTTTTCAGTTGATCCCCAATCTGCCCAGAAGTGGGTCAAATTTTCTTCAGTATCTGATGGCTTCAACTCTGACAATACTAGCCACCATGGGGGGAAAATACCCAGAAAATTAGCAAATCATGTGGTGGATAGAGTTTGGCAAGAATGCAATATGAACAGAGCACAGAACAAGTATGTATTTTCATTTTCAAGTTTATAAAATTGCATGTTGGTAGTTACTTATAATTAGTAGATATTTAAAGTATAAACAGTCATTTGTATGATTTTTCTTTAATGCAGAAAAATGACTTTAAAAGTCAGTATTTAGTGCTTCAATTCAGGTTTAAGAGCAGAGAATTTTATGAATTCTAAAAGACTTCATGATTTCAAATCTTAGGAGGAAGTATTCAGCTTCATCTGGTGGTCTATGTGAAGAAGAGACAGCAGATAAAGTAGCATCCTGGGATTTTGTTGAAGCCACACAAAGGACAAATTGCAGCTGTTCGAGGTACATTTATTTCAGTTGACTCATGTCTGTACATACATATGTGTAATAGTGTTTACGCTATTGAGTGTGTTCCACTTTGTCGTGGCTTACATGAACAGGTTAGGATTTTTTTCAAAAAAAAAAAAAATTAGAGAAATTTCGTAATATGAAGCTGTTTAAAGAAGTACGTACAAATGCATGCCTCTGTCCCTCCCCAAATCCTACTCCTTGTCCCTAGAAGTGGTTATTTGCCAGTTCCTTCCACGCTTTTTTCTGTACTTTAGTGTATATGTGTTTTTTTCCTCCCAACACATGAATGATCATTCTTATGTATTTCACAGCCTGTTTTTTTCATTTAGTGTGCCTTAGATCTTCCCATATTAGTTACTTGCAGATCTCTCATTGTTCTTAAAAAAATTTGGTGTTCCACTGAATGCAAGTCCATAGTTTATTTAATTATTCTGGGTTTGATGGTTGTTCCCAAAAGTCTTTCTGTTTTTGCTTTTTAAAAAATAATACTGTAGTGATTATCACTTATTAAGTTTTTTTGAACACTTACTCTGTTCCCGGAGATGTACTAGACTCAGGATACATTAGTGAACAAGACTCTTACTGTTATGAAGCTTGCACTCTAATGAGTGTGAGGCAGATAATTAATTTTTTTTGAAGGATAACTTAGGAGTAATAAGTGCTAAGAAGAAAATAAAACTAGGTGAGTGGTGTGGTAGAAAATGATGGGGGAGAAGGGCCATTTAAAAACATCTTATGATCTTCAAAAAAATTCTGCCAGTTTTACTCCCAATTTTATTTTTTGCATATAAGAGTTCTGGTGTTTCTTAAACTTTCACCGATTTGAGAACCGTCATTGAATTTTTGTGTGTGTGAAAAAGCATAAAATTGTTTTAATCTGCATTTTTTCAGCTATGAGTTATGTTGAATATTGCACACTTACTGATAGTAGACTTTAGTCTGTGGTGGAATGTTCATAAGGAAATTAGCATGTAGGAAGCAAGCTACATAAATAAATGCAATACAGTAAATTCTGACTGTTGACACTAAGGAACTGGGAACTTAACGTCTATAGGAAAAAGAATCTGAAGAGATCACTCTGTTAAACTGTGCTTTTAGGACAACTCTTTTAGAATAAGATTCTACAACTTGATTGAGTTCTAGGAGGAAATTCATTTGCTTTGGGGTTCAGATTTACGCTGTAAAGAAACCTGGCTTTTAGAAGAAGGTCTGTAGAGGAGAAAAAAGGATGGTGATTAAAGTTATCCAAAATTTAGAGAGCCACTGCTATTAGTATATAGCTCCAGTGAATAGTTTCTTACCCATGTAGCTGGGTAAGTGAATGTATGGCTGTTTACTTTTACACATGTCTTACATACTTTGAATATAACCAGATACTTCACCTCAAAATAATGGACATCCTGTCTCTCCTTAGTGAGTTGCATGTGTTGTTGTTAGGTGTCATTGAGTTGATTCCAACTCATAGCAACCCTGTGTACAACATATTGAAACACTGCCTGGTCCTGCATCATCCTCGCGATTGTTGCTATGTTTGAGCTCATTGTTGCAGCCACTGTGTCCGTCTGTCTCGTCAAGGGTCTTTACTCCTTCTCCAGGAACTGGTCTCCCATGTTCAGAGTACATGAGACGAGGTCTAACCATCTATACTTGCATATAGTAGACCAATTTACAAATGTAATTGCCCTCCGAACTCGTTTTCACTCTTAAAAATGAGTCCCCCAACATGCTTTTATGTGAGTTATATCTATTTTAGAGAGATGTTTAAGGCATTTCTTAAAAATAATAAGCCTAATACAAAGAAACATAACTTTTTTTTTATGAAAATCAACTGTATTTTCTAAAACACAAAAATATTAGGGGTGCCGTTGTTTTACAGCTCTGCAAATCTCTAATGTTGAGCCTGATAGAAGACAGCTGGATTCTCATATCTGCTTCTGCATTCAGTCTCTTGCACTATCTTGTTTTGGTTGAAGTATATGGAGAAAATCCAGCCTCGCATAGCTGTGTAGTCGGAAAAGGAAGGAGTATTTTAGTAGCTTTTTCATGTAATTGTGGATATTCTTCTTTTGTATAGTTTCCTAAAGGTTAGTTAAGTATAGAATCTGAAGCCATATTAATGAAATACTTGTACTGTGCTCATAACTAGATCTTTTACTTATACATGATTTTGTAACATTAAGCATTAGTCATTTGGAAAATAACAGTTCACTGAGTTACACACATCTTCCAGATGTTGGCACATTTCATTATATGTTATTAAAGACTGCCTTTGTTAATATCACCAACAATCTTACCAGAAAAGTCTCTCTAAGCATTAGAAAGCTGTTAAGCTCACAGCAGCAGGTGTAATTTTCTAAAATTTAAATTTTTGCTTTAAAGCTCAAATTTTATCAGTGTTTTTTCTTAAAATGACATTTAACCAAATCTAACCATGGTTCACACTGGTGGTTCAGTGGTAGAGTTCTCGCCTTCCATGCTGGAGACCTGGGTTTGATTTCTGATCAATACACCTCATGCGCAGCCACCATTCATCTGTCAGTGGAGGCTTGTGTGTTGCTGTGATGCTGAACAGGTTTCAGTGGAGCTTCCAGAATGAGATGTGCTACGAAGGAAGGCCTGGTCATCTGTTCTGAAAATCAGCCAGTGAAAATCCTATGGATCACAGCTCTCCAATCTGTGACCAATCATGGAATGGCACAGGACTGGGCAGCCGTGATGGGGGCTAACTTGATGGTAGCTAATAACAACAACAACAAATGGTTTATCTGTCAGCCAGTTTTTTCAAGTAAAAATGATGTTCCATGAAAAAATGGCTAGTTCAGCTTGTAACTCAAGGTGCTTTTCCTCAAAGCAGCCATTGTACTTCGATATGCAGCAGGAATGCTTTATATGTACTTTTTGTTTCTTCACATGGAGTATAAAAAGCTGTATACTGAGTGATTGAGGTTTAATAAAGCTAAGTTATTTTTACTGCCTCATGAAGGATATTTTTAACTAAAATTTTTAATAAACTGAGTGTGTGTGTGTGACAGTGAAAATAAACAATGATTACTACTAGCACAGTTGGTATCACTGTCTTGATTTATGTAAAACTGCTAGCAGTTTTATTTACCATTGCTTTTGTACCAGCATAAAAAGGCAAATGATGTCTTAGTGCTGTTATGGAAATAGGTTTGGCCCCATAAAATCTCTGAAAGGGTTCATGGACTATACTTTGAGAACTGCTGTCGTGGACAGATATTTGAATAATTAATAAATGAATGATAACAGTAATTCTTACCTTCTTATTTTGTGTTTTATTTTTGTTTTTTTTTTTGCTTTCCTTCACCTTTCTTGCTGTTATTGCTCATTATATATATTTTTTCTTTCTTCTGTTGGCTTAGAAGTTAGGTATTCTATTTTCATTCTTATTAATTGAATTAAACGTTTATTGGGCTTGCATTCCTTGAAGTCTAAAGTTTACCAGTGAATCTTTTCTCTTTATGGAACATACAAGGACCTTGGAACAGTCTAATCTTGCCGCTTTTATTTTCCATGTTGTTTTTATTAACTTGCACAAAAGCGAAGCCCATTGCCGTCAAGTGGATTCCGACTCATAGCGACCTTATAGGACAGAGTAAAACTGCCCCATAGGGTTTCCAAGGAGCGGCTAGTGGATTTGAACTCCTGGCCTTTTTTGTTAGCAGCCGAACTCTTAACCACCGTGCCACCAGGGCTGCTTTATTAACTTAACCCAGTGCCGTCGAGTCGATTCCGACTCATAGCTACCCTATAAAATGAACAGTAACTCCTTGATATCATATGACACCCTGTCCTGATTTGTCTCAGAAATGTCTTTTTGTAGTTGTTCTAGTAGGTCCAAACAAGGAGTATATATTACATTTGGTTGTTATGTCTCCTCTTCTGTAGTTTCCTACCCCCTTTTTATGACAGTGACTTGGTTAGAGAAACTAGATCAGTTGCCCTCAAGAACGTTGCACATTCGGGATTTGTCTTTTAACTTGTCATATAATTTATCTTGTTCTTGATGTGTCATTTAACTTCTTCCTTTATTCCTTGTATTTCTGTAAATGTTAGGTAGTTCTAAAGCTGTGCTGTTTTCTGTGCTAGTAGCCACTCATAACTATTTAATTAAATTTAACTAAAAACAAAAAAATTTAGGTCTTCGATTGCACTAGCCACATTTCAAGTGCTCAGTAGCCATATATAGAACATTTCCATCATCACAGGAAGTTCTTTTAGACAGTGCTGCTCTAGAGGCTTGGTTAGATTCAGGTTCAATATTTATAGTATTTCATAGGTGGAGCTGTTTTCCTTTGTATTGTATCACATTAGAAGGTACACAGTGCCTCGTTTTCCCAGTTCTAATGTTAAGGTTGATCACGTGGTGATCAGCCTGATTCTTCCGTTGTAAATTTTCTAATCATGTTGACTGGGAATAAAGACAGTTTTTCTTTTTTCTTTGAAATCTCTATACCTTTTCTTTTTCTTGCCTGTTGCCTTGGCTAAAACTGTCAATAAAATGTTGAACAGAAGTGTTGAGAGTTAATATTCTTGCTTTGTTCTCAGTCTTTGTTGTTAGCTGCTGTTGCATCAGCCCCTAGCTCTAGGTGCCAGTCTTTTCATCATTAAGTATGGTATTGTTGTTGTTAGGTGCTGTTGAGTCAATTTTGACTCATAGCAACCCCACGTGACAGAGTAGAACTGCCTCATAGGGTTTTCTTGGCTATAATCTTTACAAAAGCAGACCTCCAGGTCTTTGTCCTGTGGGGCCCTCTGGATGGGTTCGAACCTCCAATCTTTAGGTTAGCAGCCAAGTGCTTAACTCTTTGCACCTCCAGGACTCCTTGGTTTGGTATTAGTTGTAGTTTTTTCATAGATGTCCTTTATCAGATTGAATAAGTTACCTTCTATTCCTTGTTTTGGTTTAAAATCAGAAAAGGTGTTCATTAGTGACTGCAGCAATGGGCTCAAACATAGCAATGATTGTGAGGCAGTATTTCATTCTGTTGTACATAGGGTTGCTATGTCTGAGTCAGAATTGACTTAGTGGCACCTAATAACATTCTTTGTCTGCCAAGTCTTTTTTATTTGAGTAGATTTTGAATTTTGTCATGTATTTTTCTGTACCTATTTTATTGAGATAATCATATGTTTTTTTCCTTTATTCTGTTCATTTGATAAATAATACTGATTTTTTTTTTCTTTTGAATGTTAAACCTTGCATTCCTGAGACAGATCCCATTTGATCATGAGGCTTTTGTGTCATGATCTTTTTATATATAGCTGGATTGATTGATTAATATTAATAAGTTTATATTTCTGTTCTTGTGGGATATTGGTCTGTAGTTTTCTTAAAATATTAGGGCATTAGTGGCTCTCTCCTGTGTCCTTTTGACATGATTCCATTCTTCTTTGATAACTTTCATTCTTTTTGGCCCAATAAGATGTCCCAGACTTTTTACAAAATGGCATCTCAGCATGTTCCCTCAGCTGAGAGTTCTTTGAAGAAGTGCTTTCTAATGCCCTTTATCTGGGTAGCTCTGATTTAACAAAATTTAAAAATAAACTTTAAAAGAAAATTTTAACAATACCTGATGCATATTAAGTGCTTGAACTCCCTATCTCACATTATTTTTCTAAATTCTTTGTTTAAAATGTATGTTTTACATCAATATCAGTGAGTTTGGACATCTCAAAGTATACAGTGTTTTTACTACACTAGAGAAATCTGAACAAAATTACTAGCTTTAATTTAAGTTCTTCTGTTTAGAGTTGCTTCAAGTTATGAGAAAAGAATTCTTTAAGACATTTTCTTTTCCTTTTCCACTCTGCTGGTTCTTGGGAGGTAGGTATGGTGTAGGACCCCATAACCAGTTAGTCAGTCCCAGCGCTATTGAGACTTGATCTAATTTTTCATTCCAGTAGAGTAGAATAAGTTTTCTAGCCAGTTGCCACAGAATTGTAGGTGATGGCTGACCTTAACCAAGCCAATGATTTATAACAATTAATAACTGTGAAATATCAGGTTCATTTATAAATCAATCAATACCGAACTTTTTATACTTTTCATCTTAAAATAAGTAGAACCTTATCTCTGAGAGTATTAATTCAGATACTGAGATATTTAGATTATATAAGAGAAACAGTCTTTGGCTATCTCATCACAGAGCTGTTGAATCAGTGTTAGACAATTGGCTTTTATGAACTTTCCTGCATGCATTTATATTTTAGGTCACTGAACAGAGTATTTTTTTCCCTGTGTTAATTCAAATCATTTTACTTTTAGGATGATATGTGAAAAACAGATGAGTTTTGAAATGCTTAATAGTGTTAGCTCTGTACTTTGCTATAATTGTGATACTGTAAATCTTAAACTTTTCTTTTAACTTCTCAGGCACAAAAGTCTTAAACCAAGAAATCCTGGACAACAAGGACAGGCACCATCTTTAGGTCAGCAACAGCAAGTACTTCCTAAGCACAAGACCAATGAGAAGCAAGAAAAGAGTGAAAAACCACAGAAACGCCCCTTGACTCCTTTTCACCATCGTGTATCTATTAGCGACGATGTTGGCATGGACACAGATTCAGCTAGTCAAAGACTTGTGATCTCTGCTCCTGACAGTCAAGTGAGATTTTCAAACATCCGAACTAACGATGTAGCAAAGACTCCTCAGATGCATGGCACTGAAATAGCAAATTCACCTCAACCACCCCCACTTAGTCCTCATCCATGTGATGTGGTTGATGAAGGAGTGACTAAAACACCTTCAACTCCTCAGAGTCAACATTTTTATCAAATGCCAACACCAGATCCCTTGGTTCCTTCTAAACCAATGGAAGATAGGATAGACAGTTTATCTCAGTCTTTCCCAGCTCAATTCCAGGAAGCTGTAGAACCTACAGTATATGTTGGTACAGCAGTAAACTTGGAAGAAGATGAAGCTAATATAGCCTGGAAGTATTACAAGGTCCCAAAGAAAAAAGATGTAGAGTTTTTACCACCTCAACTTCCAAGTGATAAATTCAAGGATGATCCAGTTGGACCTTTTGGACAGGAAAGTGTAACATCAGTTACAGAGTATGTATTTTTTTTAATAGTCACTATTATAATTTAAGGGTGGAAATAATGTAAGCTGTTAATAGTAGGACTCCAGAATTGGTTTCAGGATAGGCTTTACAATAATAAATCCTTTGAGTATTAATTTTGCATAATTTCTTCACTGTCTTTTTTTCCTCAGGGAGTCTCTTTTTAATAAAATATTTTAGCCATAAAAAAGGAGAGAAAATAATACATAAACACTTGTATGTCCGTCAGCCAACTTTCAGTTAGACCTCTGTACTATTTTTCTTCCTCCATTCTTCCTGTCACTGTCCTAAATTTGGTATTATCATTCCTATGCATGTTTTTATACATGTAGCTCTAGTTAACTCATTTTAATTGCTTTATGGTATTTCTTTGTTATGAATATACCATAATTTATCTGTTCTCTTGAAGATGAACATGTTCGTTGGTTGTAATTTTTCACAAAGCGATGAAGCAGCGAACTTTTTTGTATAGATTTCCTTACATACTTGTATAACCATTTCTCTAAGGACTACATCTAAAAGTGGAATGGCTGGACCATGCGTATGTCCGTTTCCAGTCTTAAAGGATGTTGCGAAGTTGCTCTTCAAGCTGTACTAGTTTACAGCCTCACAAACCAGCAGACTTTGAAAATGGCTGTTGCTCAACATTTTCCTCAATACTTCGTATTATGAGACTTTTAAATTTGGTTAATACGCATGCAAAGCAGTATCTCATTGTCTTAATGTGTTTTCCAGATTCCTAGTGAGGCTAAGCATCTTTAAAAACGTTTATTGCACATTCGGATTTCTTCTTCTGTGAATTGTCTGTTCATGTTTTTTAGTTGATTTTCCTTTTCCTATTTTTTTTTTTTTTTCTGGTTTATTCTTTGCATGTTCTGGGTATTAATTCTGCATTAGTTATATGTACTACAGGATACCTTCTTCCATCTTGTGGTTTGATTTCTTTGTCCACTTCATTTATGGAATACTTTGGGTAGAAGTAGGCTTTTTTCAGGTCTCCCTTTACTCTCTTGTTCTGATTATGTTTATAGTCTGTCCTGTAAGCCTTTTGCATTTTTTATGTGTAGGTTTTTCTAAAAGGTGAAAATTAACCAACAAAGCACCATTATATTTATTGGAACTGTCTAACTATCAGTGTATAGCCAAGTAGTGTGCAAAGATTACATTTCCTTTCTGACAGTTTATTGTCTTTGAATTAGTTCAGTATTGCCTAAGTGTCACTAAAAGGTGAAATGATACCTTAGATGTCATTTTTGTTTAAAATGTCATGTTTTCCATTACTGATTTATGTATTTTTTTTTTTATAGTAATAACTTCGAGCTCATTCTAACTCCTATGTGGCATTTATTACTATTACTTTCTTCTCAAGGCGTTCCGTTCTCATGTGGCCCAGTTGCTTTCTAGACTTGTTTTCCAACTCTATAAGACTTTGTTTTAATAGACTCCTTAATTAATACTCTAGTTTCTTATAACTAGTGTTTTCTTTTTGATTTTCACCTCATTTTGTTTGAGTGCATCTTTAATTACAAAGAGTGTATGGGAGACAAACTTGATATTCTTACGTGTCTGAAAATTACTTGACTTTTTTGCCCTCGTACTTGAATTTCTGATTTGGCTATGCATTGACTTCATAGTTGAAAATCATTTTCTCTAGAAATTGCTTTACTGTGTTCTAGTATCCAGTGCTTCAGATGAAATATGCAATACCAGTTTCGTTATTTGTCACTTTTTTTTTTTTTTTTAGATGTGATCTGTTACCCCCATGAAGCTTTTAGGATTTTTGCTTTAGTCTTAGCATTGTGAAATTTCACAAGAATATGTATAGATATAATGATCTTTTTTTTTTTTTTTTTTAGTTCTCGTGTTGGACACTTGAATATCTCATTCAGTGTGATGTCTTCTGTGTCTTGTCCCTGGGAAATTATCTTTTTCTTGAATAATATCTTCTCCATTTTTCCATTCTCTTTGGAACTTCCGTGATTCGGATGTTGGGCTTCTATATTTTCTACCTATCTCTTTTGCTCTATTAGAGAATTTCTCAACTTCCCTCCAACCCTTCTTAAATTCTTAATTTTTCTTTCTTTTTCTTCTAATTTCTAAACTCTGATTGCTTTTAATAGCATCCCCTTCTTGTTGAATGTTGTGTGAGATTTTTTTTTCTCTAGAATTACTTTATTTTGGTCTTTCTCTTTTCTATGCTGTATTTTCATCATATTTATGGTAATTATTTGTCCATACATATTTTCGATTCAGGGAATAGGCAGGCTGACTGGAAATTTTATGTGTATAGCCAGAGCTAACAAGCAGCGTTTGTTCATTCATTCAACAAATGTCTTAGAATATACTATGTGTCAGTGCCAGTCACTTTACTTTATGATAACTGGGTAGGGAATTGAAGGAGGGGGTTCCCTCAGATGCCAGAATGAAGAGGATGCCAGATCCTTGTTTTTGCTGGTATATTCATTTTCCTTACTCTTCCTGTTCCACTGTTTTCAGCCCATTCTCTCATTTCTGTTCAGAAGTTTAGGTTCAGATTGTCTCTGGTTTTCTGGGCAATTTGGCTCTCCTATTGTTTCTGTAGTTTGGCTGTAGCCCTCTCTTGCATGTTCTAGGCTGTGAGTTTGCTTTGCTGTGTTTCATCTATTTTGAGCATCCCTGAGACTTAGTGAAATGTTTAGTCCATTTATAGCCTTTCTCATTTTTCTCTGGTGTTAGCGATTTATTCTCTTTTAAAATTCCTTCATCATTTTGTTATTATCTAGCACCTTAAATCTAAAAGTATTGTAGTACGTTCTTCTTTTTTTTTTTAATTGTGCTTTCAGTGAAAATTTACAGCTGAAGTTAATTTCTCATTCCAAAATCTATACACATTTTGTTTTGTGTCTAGTATGTTCTTGTGATTTTTTTTTAATTAAAATTAATCTGAATTTGAAATTTAGAGATTTCAAGACACCCTTATGATTATGAAGATGATTATGTGATAGTGGGTCTCTTGAAAGCAAGTAATACCTTGGAAACAAGTCTTAAAATATCTTAATTTTATCTGTGCTGAATATAATATAAAGTCTAAGCTAGCTTCAACTTTGCTTGAAGTTATGGTTGGTCTTCCTGATTCTGTGCCACTCCTCTATATTTATTCTCTACACAGTAGTGAGATTCATATCATTGTAAGGTAAATAATGTTACCCATTTGCTTAAATCCTCTAATGGTTTCCTTTTACATTTAGAATAAAACCCAAATGCTTTCTCCTGATCTGTAAGACTGCAGTCTCCTGCCTACCTAGCTCTATACCCTTATCAACTATTATCCTGTTTGCTGCCTGATGAGCTATACCAGCTTTTGTGCTATTTCTAAAAAAAACGCCAAGCTCATTCCTTGTGGCTATTAGAATTGCATTACATAGGAGGGGAACAGCTCATCCCTTCTTATCATTTAGTACTGCTCAAAAGTTACTTTCTTGGGGAGGGGGAACTTCCCCAGCTGTCTTGTCTACACTGTTGCCTCTCCTCACTCCCCAAATCACTACCTATCCCATGCATTGCTTTTATTTTCTCCCTAGCATATATCATCTGAAATTATACTATGTATTTGTCAATGGTCTTTTTCCTGTTAGAATGTAAGCTCTATGAGGGTGAGGACTCTGTCTTGTTTACAGCTGTATTCCTCCAGTGCCCCCACCCCACGCGTACACACCCATACTTAGAGCAATCTCAAGCACATAGTAGACATTTGGCAGATGTTTGGAGAAAGAAATGATAGTATGGCCCCAGATTACTTTATGATTTTAAAACTTGTTTTCTTTCCTGCTTACGTTATTTAATGTAGGTAAAAATGTGGTGATATGACTCTTTGATTTTAAAAACTGCACAATTGAGTTTTTAGGGGCACATTATAGTCATAAGATCAAAAATTCTAGCAATACTTCAGGTGTGTGTGCCTGAGCATCTTTAAATGAAACAAAGGTCTCTTAGAAGTTAATACAACATAATCTTAGAATCAGTTCTAAAACTATGACATTTTTCGTACTGGATAAAAATGAGAAGGAAGATGCATAATGTAGAAAGCTGGCATGCAGAAGAGTGGTGTTGGGTCATGATGATATAAGTTAAGGAAGTAACATGCTTCTACCTGTTCCTAGGTACCATTTCTTCTGCCTCATAGAAAAGAAAAAGATTAAATAAAAGGGTTTTTAATTCTGTGTCTCATGTGGATATTGTTTTTGTTATGCTAGTTACTAGAATGCATAGTGTGTCACAATT
The DNA here is from genome assembly GCF_030014295.1 of Loxodonta africana. Taxonomy (NCBI): domain Eukaryota; kingdom Metazoa; phylum Chordata; class Mammalia; order Proboscidea; family Elephantidae; genus Loxodonta; species Loxodonta africana. The sequence continues at coordinate 49,230,181 of NC_087359.1, forward strand.
CACTTTTAAATAAAAGCCTTAAGTCTTGTTTTTATAGTGTAGTGGTAGATTCGAATATAGTAAATAACACAAAAAGTCAACCATCAGAGGCTTAGTTGATGGTAAGCTAAATAACATTTATGGAATATAATTGTTCTATACTTGGTAGGTTAGTTTTTGTTTTAGTCATCTGCAGGTTTCTGTCCTTTTCCTCGAGTTATTCTAAGGCAGTAGTTCTCAACTGGGGACGATGTCCCATCCCCCCACCCTCCAGGTGATGTTTGGCAGTGTCTGTAGACATTTTTGGTTGTCACAACTAAAAGTGTGCTCCTGGCATCTGGTGGGTATATGCCAGAGATGCTGCTAAATATCCTACAGCATACAGGACATCCCCACATCAAAGAATTATCTGGCCCAATATGTTAATAGTTCCTAGGTGCTCTGATGTTATGAGTAACTTATAACAAAAATTTGAACTGTAGAATAATAGTTATTAAATTGGATAGACCAACGTGTTTCCTCATTAGTTTTATTGAGGAGATTACCTATATTAGTTTAGTCCCCTCATACCACAGTAAAATACTTGGCATGGTATTCAGTGTTTGTATTACGCTAAAACAAGAGTTGTTTTTTTTTAACATAGTGAAAAGGATCTTGTAGAAATAACTTGGTAATTCAGGTTCCATGTCCAGTTCCAGTTGCCTTCAAGATTCCAACTCATGGCAATTCCATGTATGTCAGAGTAGAATTGTTCTTCGTAGGATTTTTTTTTTTTACATTTTTTAAAATTTTTACTGTGCTTTAAGTGAAGGTTTACAAATCAAGTCAGTCTCTCATACAAAAATTTATATACACCTTGCTATATACTCCTAGTTGCTCTTGCCCTAATGAGACAACACACTCTTTCTCTCCATCCTGTATTCCTGTATCCATTCAGCCAGCTTCTGTCCCCCTCTGCCTTCTCATCTTCCCTCCAGACAGGAGCTGCCCACATAGTGTCATTGTCTACTTGAGCCAAGAAGCTCCCTCCTCACCAGTATCATTACCTGGCTTATGGTCTTCTCCATAGGGTTTTCAATGGCTGATTTTTCAGAAAGCCAGGCCTTTCTTCCAAGGTGCCATTGGGTGGACTCAAACTTCAACCTTTTGTACCTGCTATTAATATTGCTTAAAATAGGATATTGTGAGGATTAAGATAGTCATCTCCTTAAGGGAAGTGGCAAAGCTGATGGACAAAGTCAGATTAGGTCTCCATCATTAAAATAAATTCTAGGAATTATGCTCTCTTGATGACATTTAAACAATGTAAAATTCTTTATAGAAACATTCTATAGTTTTAAAGATATAATGTAATCAAACACCTTTCTAACCATAGAGTAATCCTTTTAGAAATCTAGTTTATTTTATGTAAGTGAATTTATGAATTCCTATTACACAGTTGTTGTAAATTAAATTCTTTTCTGTTTTGATTTTTCGAAGTGTATTTAAATGTGTAGCAGTTGATTTTAATGAAAATAAGTAGAAGGTTGTTGTAAGTTCTTTGCATTTTTTTCTCTTTTTTAAGGAATATTATCTTTTTTAATTCATATTTTTCAAAGGTATATTTTTCTTTATCAGTTTGAATAAAAGTGAAGTTTTATTTAAATTCGGGCCTTGCCTTGAGTGAAATTATAGTCTAATGGAAAAAACATAATAAATTAACTGGTAGAGGTACATATAAAACACAGTAGGGACACAGCCGTAGAGTTGGGAATAATTTAATTCCATTTAGGGAGATCTAGAAGTTTTAATAGAATTTGGTATGGATAGATTATAGGAGTGCTGCTTAGTCGTTTGGTGTGCCCTGATGAGAAATGGGACCTGAAAAGTAGTGTAGGGCTCTATAATGGAACTGTAGCATATGGTTACAAGTTTATTTTATTCTTGAAATGGTAGACTATTCCAAGTTTTCTGAGACAAACGAAATAAAAAGATTCTGGGAAACAAGGATTTTGGAAAAATTAACAAAGTGGCACTATTGAAAGACTGGTTGAAATAAAGAGAGATCTATCTGTAAAAGATTAGTTTGAACTTTTGAACAGCTCATGCAAAAGGGATATAAGAGCCCTCACTAGGAAATTAGAAACAGAAGGGGTGTATGGATGTTAAAGAACTTCACAACCAGTTGAGTAGTAAAGTACGGGAATAATAGGAACGTTAATACCAGTGTATTTATTTCATGAGAAGGAAAAATGAGGAAGAACATGTTTGAAGGCTTCTCTACCACCCTCTTTAGACTAAATCTTTACCATGCTTAGTTTTTATGTTTTTTTTTAACTAGTTTTTCGAAATAGTTTTCAAAATAATGTATGTTGTGAAAGGCCTTAGTAAGTAAAGTCTGGCTAATTAACTTAAAAAAATGAAGGAAATCTGTATAGGCTGATATGGAAAGACTTCTAGATACATTATAAAGTTTAGGAATAAGGTATATAGCATATGTATACATATATGCGAGGATGGCGCAGGAACAGGTAGTGTTTCGTCCTGCTGTATATAGGTTGCTGTGAGTTAGAAGCGACTCGATGGCATCTAACGGTAACCACACACATATATGATGGTATATGCGTTTTTTAAAACCGTAATTATGTAATGCAGATACTTAATCTGTATTATCTTCAAGGAGAACAACTGGAAAACTTGACGGTTTTCAGTTATGCCTTTCTGTGTCATATGACTTTTTAAACTGTGTGCATGTAATACACGTGCATTCTAAAAATGTGAATTCAGTTTAAGGCCCCTGCTTAGAGAGGTATCATCAGGCGTTTGGGATCATGTGTCTGATGCTTAGGAGAGGGAACTATTAATATTCCAGTTACTGTAGACATAGAATACAAGGAAGAGCAAGAATGTGTCGCTAGAAATAGCTTCATTAAAATGGTTGACTTTTATAGGTATGTGCCTCCACAGAAAATTATGGTCAGAGAAATTTATGTTTATGTTAAGTGAAAATCCAGTTTCTGTTTAGTATAAAAAAATGAGGTTCTGTACTTATCGCTGTTGAAGAGTAGCACTGTGCTTCTGTAACAATAAGTGGATAAATGAAAGGAAATAATATTCCTGATTTTTCTAATTTAGATGGTGATGTATACCTAATGGAGCCCTGGTGACATAGTGCTTGAGAGCTCAGCTGCTAACCAAAAAGTTGGCAGTTGAAATCCACCAGCCGCTTTTTGGAAATCCTATGGGGCCGTTGTTTGTTCTCTGTTCCATAGGGTTGCTATGAGTTGGAATCGACTTGATGGCAACGGGTTTTTGTTTTTTTTTGTTCTACCTAGTTGATTCCGACTCATAGCAACCCTACAGGACAGAGTAGAACTGCCCCATAGGATTTCCAAGGAGTGACTGGTGGATTCGAACTGCTGACCTTTTCGTTAGCGGCCAAGCTCTTGACCACTGCGCTGCTAGGGCTCGTAGACCTAACTAGGGTAAAAAAAAATAAAATAACTAGGGTAGACTGATAGAATTCGTGATTTCTAAGTGCTTGTCTTATTCTTAGATTCCCTGTGTGGCACTTTATGCCTAATTTTTCATTGACTACTTTAAAGCAAAATTTGTAAGTGCAAGAATTTAGTTGGGGGAGGGAAGAGTTGAAGGTGCGTAGAGCATATCCTATATACAGGATATACACACATCTGTGGCAAATATCTTTATACCTTTTCTTTCTAATTATTTTTAGTTTCTCTATTTAACGAGAGCATCTATTTTAGAACAGAGACTTAGGACCTTAAAAGTTTTAAAGATAGCAGGAAAAATTCTTTCAAGGAACATTACAGTTGCTTTTTAAATTTTTTCAAGGATTTAGCTGTTAATTTTAGTGGAATCTGTGATTGCTTCAAGTATTCTGATTCAGAGGGAAACAGTATAAACCTGAAACAAAAAAAGGACTGTATTTGAGCATATTTTTCCACACGTTCTGTAGTCAGGGTATACTGTATCAGGAGGTCTTAACCATGATGTTGATTGGTAGAACTAGCTCCTATATTCCATTAAAGTATCTACCAGACTGTTACTGTATATATATAAAAAATATATATATACAGTTATAGAATGCAGTATTTAATCACTAAAAGGTAATTTCTAATTACTTGGTTTCATAGAAAGAAGTCTATGATGAAATAAACTTGTTTTGATTTGACTGTACTCAATCTTTAGGTAACAGTCTTCCATATTTGATTTCTTGTTATTTTAATGCAATAAAGTTACACTTTTGACAGATAGCTTGACTCAGTTTAAGGATTGATTTTGAATTGGATATGGTGCTGGAAAAGGTACCACTAAAAAATAGGGCATCTTTGAGTTTGTTTGTTCCTTAACATTTCCTTTTGTAGCTTATCTCCTTCTATAATTGTCAATCCCAAAATATTGTTATACCTTGCCTAGAAGAATTTTGTTCAATAAAGGCAATGCATTTGATACCATAAGCCATATTAAATTCTCTCCAAGTGCATTTTAGGAGAGTATGTTATTGTAGTTGTAATGAAAAGAAGGAGATACAAATAATGAATAATATAAAAGTAATTTAAATTTACTTTGGACTTTGCAAAGCTTCCTGTTCATAGCTGTACTTATTCTTCTCTCAGTTTTTCTGTACTGTGATTAGCTTTATATCTGACTAAAACTATCTCTGTGGTTAATATTTGACTATATGTGAAAGTTCCTTTTAGGAAAGGGGAGATGTTGTTCCTTTTCACAAAATTATATGTATACTATATAATTGGATAGTGATAAAATGATAATGAGTTTTTAATCTGGCATCTCTTAAAAATCACTATTTTTATTTTTTATCAGCTTTAAATATAGAAGGATGTATAATGTAAATAATTTATATTTTTTATTTGTTGTGACTTGATATTCTTGATATTATTGACTACATTTAAATCCTTTGCATATCCCAATGTCTGTGAGAATAATTCAATAAAATAACAAAAAGTTGATCTTTAGGCAATGCATTTGGTTTACTCATTCTTATCCCTAATAGAGCATTGTGCAGTAGGATTGGTCCTTTCAATAATGTTACTGCACGATAGTTTAGCATTATGCTTTTCCCAGAGACGACGACTTAATATGAACAACAGTTGTTTTATTCACCTCTACACAGTGTAATAGTTTCTTTCAGGGTGGGGTGAAGGGTTTTGTTTTGTTTACTTACTTCCCCCCCATGATTAGTTATCTGAACATACATACATAAAATCTTTCCAGCTCTATCGCTGCCACTGTGTGACCTTAGCAAACCACTTTTTCTACATGATTTCCATATCAAATCAGAGAGAATACCCTATATTTCCAACCTTATGAGGTTATTAAAAGTATCAAATAAAGCAATACATGTCAAAGTAGGTACAAATACTATTTTGAAAAGATTTATGTTAGTGAATATTTGACAGGTCAGGGTCTACAGCTACTCTTAGAAGTAAATGTTCCTCTGTTTACCAAACAGAACAATTCTGATAAATTATAGTAAAGCATATCCCATTAATTAGCACTGTGTTCTCGTGGAACAAAGTTTTCGTAGGGTTGGGATTATAGTTTTGGAGATTAGACCTATGGGGAATTATAATGACATATATTTGAGCATTTGATACCATGTTTAGAAAACATCAGTTTTACTTTTGATGCCCTCTCTTTCACGCTTAGTTTACAGAGGGTCTTCTAGTGCCAGGCAGTGATGAATAGATTAATAAAAATGATAATCCCTGTCCTGAGTAGAATTTACAATCTGGCAAATACCTTCATTGTTTTCAAATCTTAACACCTCTTTTTATTTTTGTCCCAATACCTGTGACATATAAGCAGTGGCAGCAGTTTTACTCTCTAATGTGTAAAAGTGGTTTATTTCAAAGTATGAGTAATTTAGGATTATTAATACAAAGAAAAATCTTGTGTGGCTTTTAGAGGTCATTTTTTCATTTAGCAGAATACATTTTGAGTGCCCGTTTTGTGCCAGACACTATTCTAGCATTTGGAATAACTCGGTGAATAAAGACAAGATCCTTGCCCTTGAGGGGCGTATATTCTAGTGCGAGTGACAGTCAACTATGAACATAAGCAAATTATATATGTTAAAAGATAAGTGCTATGGAGAAAAATAATAGCAGGGTAAGGAGGATCAGTGCTGAGGTGGGCATGTTGCAATTTTAAATAAGGTTGTCAGGATAAGGTCTCATAGGGAAAGTGACATTTAAGCAAAGACTTGAAGTGAGGGAGCTGGCCGTGCAGGTATTTGGGGGAAGAATGTTCAAAGATAGGGAACAGCCAGAAGTGTGTCAGCCTACTTGAGGAACATCAGGAAGTCCTTGAAAGCAGCATAAGAGGGAGAAGTGGAATAGTAGATGATGAAGTTGGAGAGGAAAAGAGGAGCCAGATCATGTAACGCCCAGGATATTATAAGGAGTTTGGCATTTACTCAGAGTGAAATAGCCATTGCAGGATTCTGAACATAATCTGACTAAAAGGCTGACTGTCACTATTCTGGCCGGGTGGGTACTTCACAAAACTGAGAAAAAAGGAATTTGGGCATCTAAGAGTATCTTATACAAACGAAAACTAATCATGCTGTATTCACACTCACTGAAAACCCTGGCCTTCAGAGGTGTAAAAGTTCTGATCCTTTCCAGGGTTCTATGATGCAAAGTAGAGGAACCCTGGTGGTGCAGTGGTTAAATGCTCGGCTGCTAACCGAAAGGTTGGCTCTTCAAATCCATCAGCTGCTCTGTGGGAGAAAGATGTGGTAGTCTGCTTCTGTAAAGATTTACAGCCTTGGAAACCCTCTGGGGCAGTTCTACTCTGTCCTATAGAGTCACTATGAGTTGGAATTTGACTCCATGGCAGTGGGTTTGTTTGTTTTGCTTTATGGTGCAAATTGGCTTCTTGTTGGTGTCCCTCCTTCAGCCTTACACTTCAGCTTTCTCTGGTCCAAGTCAGTTTCTGCTAGTTCATCTTTCTGACTTCACTGTTGTCTTCTCTTCTCTCTTGTACTGTCCTCTTCTATCATTTTATTGATTTTTTGGGAGAGAGTAGAAACATACATGTTTAGTTGAACCAGAAAGCAGATAATATAAATGATTTTCTGATGTGATTAGAAAAAAAACTTTTGGGAACTTCCACTTTGCACTTTGACATCTATTCATCTTACCAGAATTAATACTACTAATGTTATTTTCATGAAACACAGACCAGGCCTTTAAAAATGATAAAGTTAACATATGTCCAGTCATGACAGTAAGAAAGGATAATCACTTTCATCATATGAATACTAACACCAGTACTTTAAAAGGTACTCGTGTCTCACTGTACAGCTCACACTTTGAGAATCACTGTCCCGGAGTAGTTTAGATTTAAGAGCCCCTTCCATTGAATGGCTTTGGACAAATTAGTATGCTTGAGGAATTGAGAACACAGTAGATTACCAAAAGATAGTATATTTTGATGGGACGAGCATGGATTTTAGTTCCATTTCTCTGTTGCTAAGAGTGAGCTTCAGTAAATCATATAACTTCTCTATGCCTCCTCAGTTTCTTCATTTGTGGAATGAGAGGTTTCAGTAACCTCAAAGTAATTCTAAAAGCTTCAGGATTCTTAAGTCATTTTGGAATTTTTTTATGCTTTTATGTAGAATAAATAGAATTAACTTTCTAATTTTATTTTTTTATGCAGGTTAATGGTGCAATGTAAGAAACCTTTAAAAGTTTCACATGAACTAGTGCAGCAATATCAAATTAAAAATCAGTATCTTTCAGCAATAGCATCTGATGCAGAACAAGAACCTAAAATTGACCCATATGCATTTGTTGAAGGAGATGAGGAATTCCTTTTTCCTGACAAGAAAGATAGACAAAATAGTGAGAGAGAAGCTGGAAAAAAACACAAGGTAAGAGAAATCAAAGTACACCAAAGGGTCACTGATGATTTTGTAACACTGCATATAGTACCGTGTTTATCTCATTAAAAAAATTTTTTATTTTAATTTAGAAAACATTTTTTTTACTATGTTAATCAGGCACATGGTTCAAAATTCTAGAGTTTATATGTAGTTTAAATTATAGCTGGTTCTGCTGATGGAAAGATCTCTGTTTAAAGTTTCTGGGGTGAAGAAAGAGTACATTAACTTGTCAGTTGAAATCAGGGCATTTAGGTGGACTATTTTGATGGCGAGTTAAAATGTGCTGTAAGTGAATTACCAGTTTCCAAAGATAAAATACACATGAATGAGTTTATAAAAAACATATTTTTGAGTGTATAATTCAAGGATTTATAGTGCCCTTATAATTAAAAAGTTATATTAATGAAGTGTGGGACTTAGTAGAAATACTTACTTGATTAAAAATTTAAAAATCAGATACTTGAGGATGTGTTAACTAGAAAACTTCTGGATAAGAATTTTGCTTTAAATATAAAATATAAAAATTGAAACCTATAAAATTGTAAAGAGGATCCAGTATTACGCTTAATACAATGAATTAATTTCACAGAATTTTGCTTAGCCCTGCTGTGTGCCAGTTAATTGAAATTTTGTCCTTTTGTGAATATGAAAACAAGAAGTAGCTAGGAAGACAGTGAGTTTAGTAGGAAGAGCATGGGTTTTGGAATTTGACAGATTTAGATTGAAATCCCAGCTTCCAATATTTCTCGGCTATATTTCTTAGGGCATATTATCTTTAGAATGTCTATTTTGTGTGTAAGGTAGGAGTACTACTACCTATTTTACCTCATAGGTTAATAGTGAGAACAAGTGATCATGTATGTAGAACACTTAGCAAAATGCTTGACACGTAATAGCTACTCAGTAATTGGTAGATTTTTATTAGTGGTAAATTACATATTTCAGCCTAATTTGTAATGTTGTTTGCAGGTAGAGGATGGAACATCTAGTGTAACGGTGTTATCACATGAAGAAGATGCAATGTCATTATTTAGTCCCTCTATCAAGCAAGGTAAACATTTAATTCCTAATCAAAATATTGTATCCTGGGAATATTACTGCAAATTAATCTGATATTGGAGCCCTGGTGGTGTAGTGGTTAAGAGTTTGACTGCTAACCAAAAAGGTCAGCAGTTCGAATCCACCAGCTGCTCCTTGGAAACTCTATGGGGCATTTCTACTCTGTCCTGTAGGCTTCCTATGAGTCAGAGTTGACTCGACAGCAACAGATAATCTGTTTGTGTGACTGTTAAAATTCCTTTTTGCATAATTCGTGTTTCATAGAGAGGGACCTTTCTAGAAAGAGTGGATTTACTGTTAATCTTTTATTGGGAGAAGTAAATTCAGGTAATAGAAATTCTGTTTTGAATGTTGGAACGCATTTCCTTCTTCACAAAGAAAAAAAAGTTCTCATCTGTAAAATTAAGAGATTTGATTAGATCATTATGTAAGGTCCCTCTCAGATCCAAAGACTTAATTTATAAATGGGACATTACTGTAATTTTGTTGTCCCATTCTTCCCAAGGAAACCCTGGTGGCGTAGTGGTTAGGAGCTACATCCGCTAACCAAAAGGTCAGCAGTTCGAATCCACCAGGCACTCAGTGGAAAATCTGTGGGCAGTTCTGTTCTGTCCTGTAGAGTCACTATGAGTTGGAATCAACTTGAGGGCAGTGGGTTTGGGTTGGGTTTTTTATTCTTCCTCCCCTACACACACACACACACACACACACACACACGTTAGGAGTCAATTCTGACTCATAGCGGCCCTATAGGACAGCAGTAGAACTGCCCCATAGGATTTCCAAGAAGTGCCTGGTGGATTCTAACTGTGGAGGTTTTGGATGGCAACTGAGCTCTTAAAAAGTGGCATGGTGGCTGGGACTCCACTTGTGTCTGACTTGTGCTGCTTGTGAGTGGAAGAGAGAAGTACAATATATTAGTTCTTTTACAAAATCCTTTTAACTTTTGATGGGGTAAAGGAAGTCATTCTTTGGTGTGTGTCTTTTGGGGCAAAGTTTTGTTTTAATATTTGGAGTAACTAAAGAGGGTAGGTTTGAGTTCTTTGGCCCCTTTACATACTCTAGGATATGTTGTTGTTGTTAATTAGCTTTATTAGCTGCCATGGAGTTAGTTCCAACTCGTAGGAACCCCATGTACAACAGAATGAAATGTTGCTCAGTCTTGTGTCATCTTCACAATTGTTAATGTGCTCCAGTTCATTGTTGCGCTCACTGTAGTCTGAGTACCTTCCAGCCTAAGAGGTTCATCTTCCAGCATTATATTGGACAATATTCTGTTGTGCTTGATAGGGTTTTCATTGACTAATTTTTGGAAGTAGATCACTAGGCCTTTCTTCCTGGTCTTAGTCTTGAAGCACCACTGTAACCTGTCTGTCATGAGTGACCCTGCTGATATTTGAAATACCAGTGGCATGGTTTCCAGGATCATAACAACATGCAAGTCACCACAGTATGACAAACTGACAGACAGGTGGTGGACTCTAGGTTATAAGGAGTGTGTAATCCCCTTGTTGTGCCTGTGGTATGGCTTTCTCAAAATGGACCATGAACCACATATTGGACCACATTCTGGAGCATCTTTTGAGGTGAAGGTTGGGAATCTAGGTTTTATAAGTACCTAGATAATTCTGGCAGAGCTACTGTTCTAGTTAGTCTTTAGAAATCATATACAGAGCCATTGGGAAAGTGACTTTTATATTCTGAAAGAGAGGGCTCTCTGAAGTTAGTTGACAGCCAGAAGAGGATGATTTAGAAGGTTATACACCAAACTGCAGATACGTTTTTTTGTTGTGTGAGAATATAAGGGGACTTTAACTTTCATTTGTGTTTGTAATTTTTTTGTAAACAATCATGTATTTTTGCCACTGTGTTGGAAAAGAAAGACAAAATTCTAGAACTGGAGTGAAGCTTAACTAAGAGGTAATGTTTATTGAGTACTTAAGTGCATGGCACTGGACAAAGTGTTTTACCTATATTCCATCACATTTAATTCTTGGTGGATACCATTACTAAGGCACAGAGAGGTTAAATAATTTGCCCAGGGTTATACTGTTAATGGTGGAGCTTGGGTTCAAATTAATAGTCTGTCAAATTAGTAGTCCACCAGAGCTCTTAATCATTGTACTATGCTTCCTTTTTGTTTCAGGAAGATAGAAAAATAAAAATGTTACTATGTGTTTAATTCTGTTGTTCTAATAGTGCTCATATTTTTATTTAATATATTCATTTATGTCAAGTATTCTAGGTATGTTATGGATTACATGGCCTTTGCTTGGCTTTTGAAAAAGTACTACAATTTATTTACAACTTTATTTCTGTGAAAAATATTTCTAGATTTAAGAAGTACGTTTCTTATTAATAAATCTTTCTTATAACCTTAAGGTTACATATCTAGTTTTAACTAACAGAATAATGTTTATTGGGTCAGTAGTAGAGTTTTTGTTTTTCTGATTGACATATGTAGATGCTCCACGCCCTACTAGTCATGCCCGTCCTCCGTCAACCAGTTTGATTTATGATTCAGACCTGGCTGTCTCTTATACTGACCTCGATAATCTCTTCAATTCTGATGAAGATGAGTTAACAGTGAGTATTCCATTAATCTTTAGGACTATAATTTGTTTTATATAAGTTTTTCATTTTTCAAAAGTTATCTGTGATTTGGATACTAGTGTTTTAGCCCTGTATAAGAGTAATGCCTAGAAATAAGAGCTATAAAATATTTAAAGTAAAATTCCATTAATTATTAGATTTCTGCCTTTTTTCTTTTTTTTTAACCTCGTATTTGAGCATTCTTGACATAGTATCTATAAACTTTGAGGTGATTTATTTTTCCTTTTTTTGGGTGCTTGAAGGACAGATATGATTAAGCTTAATTTGAGCTCTGCCATGTGTTCTTTTTCTGCAGTCCTCAGGAAGCAGAATTCTTTTCCTATTCTCTGGTCCTCTAGTTTGAAAAATGACCCTGGGAATGACTCATTTAGAGAATATATAAGTAATTAAAATTATGTGTCTTGTCAATTTATTAAGGAATACCACTTCATTTGCTTGACATCACAGCTATTATTATAAGACAGATACATATTTATAACAATGAAAGAAGAAGAAAAAGTAATATTTAATCTTTAACACCCATTTGCAGAGAAAGGTGAAGATAAAAGAAATTAAAGCTTAAAATGAAATTCCCTAGAATGTCAAGTCTCTGGCAAATTAATGAATTGGGTGCTGCATTATCATAAAAGGGAATTCGTTTTTCATCTACTTAAAGGTAGCTTGAAAACTTCTATGGTACATTTGGTATTTCTTGTCCTATATAATACATGCTTTTAATCCTCTCAGCATATACATATCAAATACACATATATACATACAAAGGCATGTGGGTATATATATATGTAGACATTTGGTTTTTTTCAGTTAAGTGATATAAGGCAGGTATGTCTATATACAAACTTTTACTCTATACCCCATAATATGGTATATTTTAGGGTACTGTTTACTAGGCAGATATATCCATGAATGCTTCGGTACATTTTTACTTTCTGTCGGCCTACTGTTCATGTATCAGTTGTGGCCCCTCAAAGGTGAAAAGGTTGTAGTCAGAGCTCAGACTACATATTTATCACAAAGCTGCTAACAGGAGACATAGAGCCAATGTTGTCAGCTCCAAAAACATTGATGACAGATTGGAAATGCTCAGCTTGTTGGTTCAATGTATTTAAACTTATTTTTAGTTAGGGATCCTGTTGCTATGTCATACTGGATATTTCTGAAGTTTGCTTTAGTTTTACATTTTGTAATGATTTTGCAAGGGTAAGGAAATTAAAACAAGGTAAAAGAGCAAACAAGAACTCAGGTGGATGATTAATGTCTTCTACTAGGGGACAAATGCTTTACAAGTACCTTCTTTTACTAAGAATCAATTTCGTTGTTAGTTACAAACCCTTCTTACTGCAGGTTCTCTTATTTTTTATTTTAATAGGCTTTAACTTGTAGGTTATTCTTCTATGTGTTTTGAAAGTATTGATCATTTTCTTTAGAGGGACTTTCCCCTCTATTAATTTGAAGGATTGTCTGGAGTCTTATCAAATAAATATTCATAGAAGCTAATTTGGGGTCAGTAGTTGCCTAAGATGTGCTTTATGTCTTTAAAGTGTATCTAGTATCTTCTTGGTTCTAGCACAGATTCAAAATGTTACTTTTTTGATGAATGAGCTTTACTTTTAAGTTAAATCTAAATGATGACTGTTTTGAGAGTGTATCGGATGTAAAATTTCAGATAAAAATGTATGTGTGTGTATTTTTTTCAATAGCCTGGATCTAAAAAATCAGTGAATGGATCAGATGATAAATCCAGCTGCAAGGAATCAAAGGCAGGAAATCTGGACCCATTATCTTGCATAAGTAAGCTTCCCAAATCTGTATTCCAGACGTTTATATTCTCAATAAAGTGTCTCCCGGCCATTACTTAAACACGGATTCAACCCTTTTTTTTAGTCTTTTGTTAAAATATGTGTTTTCTTAAATACAGGCACTGCAGATCTTCATAAGATGTATCCTACACCACCATCATTAGAACAGCATATTATGGGATTTTCTCCAATGAATATGAATAATAAAGAATATGGTAGTATGGATACAACACCTGGAGGAACTGTTCTAGAAGGAAATCATTCCAATATAGGAGCACAGTTCAAAATTGAGGTTGATGAGGGATTCTGTAGCCCAAAACCTTCTGAAATTAAGGTAAATATTTTATTTTTCTAGACAAATCATTCACTTTTTACAGAATTAATTATCTCTCTTCAGAAATACTTTCATAGTGATTGTAGTTTTGTAGTTAACAAATTCAAGTACTGAATTGTGATGGTGACACTATTAAGTATGTGTTTAAGAAACGAATAGAGAGTAGTATTCTCACAGTTTTATTATTTTGTTTAAAGTGGGAAAAACAGGCCAGCGTCAGCTCCCCCCATCCCCAAAGATAACATGCTGAAAACCATGGTCTTTATATTATAGGATTTTTCTTATGTCTATAAGCCTGAAAATTGTCAAGTTTTAGTGGGATGTTCCATGTTCGCACCTCTAAAAACTCTACCAAGCCAATGCCTGCCTCCTATCAAATTACCAGAAGAGTGTGTTTACCGTCAGAGTTGGACTGTTGGAAAATTGGAATTGCTTCATTCAGGGCCTGCAATGCCATTCATCAAAGAGGGGTATGATTTATTTGTTTATAGAAGTACTCGGTATGCTGAAAGAAGGATATTGATTCTTGAAAATTCTAAAAGTTATTTTCTAGTTAATAGATGATAATAGTAATAGTTGGATATGGGTAAACTATTGGAAAACTTAAGACCGTTATGCTTTATTTGTCTTCAGAAGCACATTTTCTTTTAGTCTGAAGTCACAATCTCTCATAATTGGTAGCATCTTAAAATTGCCACGGTCCATCTCTTAAATCTGGATGTGTTTTATAATCAGCGGCATCTGAGAACTGATGAAATATTGTATTTGTAGTATAAGAAATTTACAGATAGTAAGTGTAGATATCCATGTGTGAATAAGTATACAGATTTTCTTTATTATTTTGGAACTAGTTGATCCGTTCTTGATCTTCAGCACTGACTTAGGGTGGATATGAATTGGAGCCCTGGTGGTGCGGTAGTTAAGCGGTTGGGTGCTAACCAGAAGGTTGACAGTTCTAATTCACCACCTGCTTCTTGGAAACCCTATGCAACAGCTCTACTCTGTTCCATAGGATCACTATGAGTTGGAATCGACTTGATGTCAGTGGGTTATGTTAACCAGTAAATTAAGGCTTAATTGTAGTTATAATTTTTTGTACTAATTCTTCCTTCATAATTTTCAATGGTATTGAAAAACATTTGGGACATTTTTAGTTGTATTTCACATTACTAATGTGTTCATTTATATATGTGTTTGATTTTCTTTTACTCTGGTGACGCTAGTGATGGAAGTACTATGGATCAAGAATATGGCCCTGCTTATACACCTCAAACTCATGCTTCTTTTGGGATGCCTCCTAGCAGTGCACCTCCTAGTAATGGTGGAGCAGGGATTCTTCCTTCTCCATCCACCCCTAGGTTTCCGACTCCAAGGACTCCAAGGACTCCTCGGACTCCTCGTGGAGCTGGTGGACCTGCTAGTGCTCAAGGTTCAGTCAAATATGAAAATTCAGACTTGTATTCACCAGCTTCTACCCCATCCACATGCAGACCCCTTAATTCTGTTGAACCTGCAACTGTCCCTTCCATCCCTGAAGCACACAGTCTTTATGTAAACCTCATCCTTTCAGAATCAGTTATGAATTTGTTTAAAGACTGTAACTTTGATAGTTGCTGTATCTGTGTCTGCAATACGAATATCAAGGGTGCCGATGTTGGAGTTTACATTCCAGATCCAACTCAGGAAGCCCAGTATAGGTGTACCTGTGGCTTCAGTGCTGTCATGAACAGAAAATTTGGAAACAATTCGGGATTATTTCTTGAAGATGAACTGGATATCATAGGACGCAACACAGAATGTGGCAAAGAAGCAGAAAAACGTTTTGAAGCTCTCAGGGCTACCTCTGCTGAACATGTTAATGGAGGACTAAAGGAATCTGAAAAATTGCCTGATGAGTTGATACTATTGTTACAAGATCAGTGCACTAATTTATTTTCACCCTTCGGAGCAGCAGACCAAGATCCTTTTCCCAAAATTGGTGTAATTAGCAATTGGGTACGAGTTGAAGAGCGGGACTGTTGCAATGACTGCTACCTTGCATTAGAACATGGGCGTCAGTTCATGGATAATATGTCAGGAGGAAAAGTTGATGAAGCACTTGTGAAAAGTTCATGCTTACATCCCTGGTCCAAAAGAAATAGTAAGTATGCTAATAAAATAACTTTTTTTGTTTGTCTGTTTTCCTCAAGTTGTATGATTTTATTTGTTCTCTTTTGTAGGAAAAAATATTAAAGGCAATTCCCTATGTGCCTAATAAAGACAAACTTGGACTTAAAAGCTGACATTTTTTAAAGGGAGAATTTCCCAGTAGTTTAGTTTAATTTCACCAATTAAAATATGGTTATTATAGGTCTAATTAGGCGCTTATGGAGAAGTATAGAAGACACTCTTGTTAAGTACTAGAAAATTGCTAGGTGTCTGCTTATTCAGCATTCTTTTACTCATTAAATACTTATTGAGCACCTAGTCAGGCACTGTTTTAGGTGCAACATTGAACAAAGCAGATATATTCCCTGCTTTTTTTTTTTTTTTTAGCTTATAATCTAGTGGGGGAAGACAGACCATAAACAAACACAAAGGTGATTGTATAATACCAGGTAGTGAACAAGCACTTTGAAGAAAAACAAAGAATAACAGAGTGGAAAAAGACAAAAGTGCCATTTTAGAGATAAGGTCAGAGAAGGTGTTACTGAGGAGGTAACATTTGAGCAAAGACCTAGGTAAAAGTGGGGAAATGTTAGCTATGTGACTAAGGGGAGAATTTTTCAGACAATGCAAAATACGAAAATCCTGAGGGAGTAGTGTGCTTGATATGTTTGAGAAACAGCAAGGAGGCTAATGTGGCTGGATTGCATTAGATAATGGGGAGACTGGTAGGAGATGAAGTCTAAGAGGTGGTCAAGCACCAAAATCATGTAGGGCCTTAACGACTGTGTAAGGGCTTTGTAGTTTATTTAAAGTGTAATGGGTAGCTGTTGGGTGGTTTCAAACAGGGAACTAAACATAATCCTTTTTCTATTTAGTTTTTAAAAGATCACTTTGGTTATTATACAAAGAATAGCCTGTGGGGTAGGTGGTAGTGTCAAATTCTAGTGGGATGTAGAAGCAGATAGATGAGTTAGGAGGCATTTTTGCTAGACCAAGTGAAAGATGGTAGCTTAGACAAGTTTGGAAGTGATGGAGATGTGAGTAGTACATTGCTGGTATATTTGAGAAATACAACTTTTAAGGTTTGTTCATACATATAAGAAAAGATGAGGCATCAGGAATAGCTTGAGCAATTGGATGAATGAGGGTACTAATTACACAGGAGGCAAACATTGGGGGAGAGGAGGTCAGATACACATTTGGAAAATACACATTTTAAATTCAGAGGAATGGGTGTGGCTGGAGATAAAAAAAACATTTTTTTTTTTTGAGCTATCAGTATTAAAAACTATGGAACCGTCCCTATTAAAATGCAAGTTCTATGTAAGGGCAAGGGTCTTTGTCTGTTTTGGTTGTTGACATAGCCTACCTAGAGAGTGGCTGTAGAGAAAGTCCAAGGATGAAGCTAACATTTAGAGATGGAGAAGAAGAGAAAGATCCAAGAAAGGAAACTGAGAAGGAAGGACCATTTGAGATAGGAGGAAAACCAAGAAGATATGGTGTCCTGGGAGCAGAGAATAGGAAATGTTTGAAGGAGAGAGTGATCAGCTCTGTCAAATGCTGTGATAGATCAAGGTGAAATCTGAGATAAAAACATTGGATTTGGCCATATGGAGGTTAGTGGTGACCTTGACAAATAGTTTCAACCAACCTGATTAGAATGGAATGAGATGAAAAGCAAACTTAGACAATTCTGTCAAAGAATTTTGCTATAAATAGAAGCAGAGACAGTGGGTGGTAGGGTTGAAAGAGGTTTTTATTCTTGTTTTCATGTATGTGTGTTTAACTTTTTTTAAGGTTGGTTCTATTATGACAACTGGACACTGGGAGTGATCATGTAGAGAGGGCATATTGATGCAGGAGAGAAGTTAAAATTGTAGGAACAAAGTCCCTGAATAAGTGAGAGGTGATGGAATTCAGCGTACAAATAGAGGGATAGGTAGAACTTTAGGTAGGAGCATGTCCATCGTAACAGGAAGGAAAGGCTGGCTTATGGGTACAGATGAAGGAAACGTGGTAGGTTTGCTGAAGAGGGAAAGTGAAACGTTTCCTCTGATTGTTTTTGTAGCTGAGGATGAGGTGAGGAATTGTGAAGAAACTGAAAAGTCAATTGACTAGGATAGTGATTTTCAAAGCCTGGTTCCCCAGATTAGCAGCGTCAAGCATCACGTCAGAACTTGATAGAAATGCAAGTTTTAACGCCCTACCCTAGACCTTCTGGCGGTGGGACTCAGCTCTGCTACTTACTAGCAATATGATCTTGGACAAATTGTTTGGCATCTCAGTTTCTTCATCGGTAATAATGAAGTAAAAATAATATTTACCTTTGTGAGGTTGTAAAGATCTGATGATTTAATCCATATTAAGTGCTTGGCACACAGTACGTACTGAATTAATGCAAGCTGCAGTCATCATCATTAAAATCATCAATTAGATATTTTCTTTCAGGCACAGCTAACCTGTCTTTAAAAAAATTGTGTCAATATGTCACTGATTAACTTTTCTAACTTTTGGTTACAAACTAAATTACACAGAAAGTTAAACTCGAAATTTTCAAGATGTGGTTCTTAGTAAGAAAATCTGTGTTCTTAGGTGGTATGTGCTATATAGTAACTTACATTTGGTCCTTGTGTCATTTGTCAATTCAGTTTTGGACATATTTAAAACAATGTGCTTATTCTGGGAGATATGAAGATATCCCACCTTTAAATTGCTTACAGAATACTAGAAGAACTAAAACTCTAATGCAAGATTGAAAGACGTAAGAATAACCCAAATACCTATCTATAGGAGAGGAGATTAGTAATTATGGTATAGTACACATAGAATTTATATAAACTCTGAAAATGAATAAAGTGACATATAACAAATTTAATCTTTGTAATAGTATTAAGGAGAGAGAAAGGGAACAAGTCCCAGAAGATTACATATAGGAAGATACCTTTTCATAAAGTTCCAAAAGACACAAACAAAACTAAATGTGTTGCTTGTTGTTAGGTGCCATCAAGTCGATTCCGACTCATAGCAACCCTATGTACAACAGAACGAAACACTGGCCAGTCCTGCACCATCCTCATGATCATTGTTACGCCTGAGTCCATTGTTGGCGGGTACTGTGTCAGTCCATCTTGTTGATGATCTTCCTCTTTTTCACTGACCCTCTACTTTTCCAAGCATGATGTCCTTCTCCAGGAACTGATCCCTGCTGATAACATGTCCAAAGTACATGAGATGAAGTCTCACCATTCTCGCTTTTAAGGGAGCATTCTGGCTTTATTTCTTCTGAGATAGATTTGTTTGTTCTTTTGGCAGTCCATGGTATATTCAATATTCTTCACCAACACCATAATTCAAAGGTGTCAATTCTTTTTCAGTCTTCCTTATTCATTGCCCAACTTTGGCATGCATATGAGACGATTGAAAACACCATGGCTTGGGTCAGGTGCACCTTAGTCCCAAAGTGTTAAAAAATCTTTGCTTTTTAACACCTCGAAGAGGTCTTTTGCAGCAGATTTGCCCCCACGCAATGTGTCTTTTGATTTCTTGACTGCTGCTTCCGTGGGTGTTGATGGTGGATCCAAGTAAAATGAAGTCCATGACAACTTCTGTATTACCTCTGTTTTTCACGATGTTGCTTATTGGTCCAGTTGTGAGGATTTTTATTTTCTTTATATTGAGGTATAATCCGTTCTGAAGGCTGTAGTCTTTGATTTTCTTCAGCAAGTGCTTCCAAGTCCTCTTCACTTTCAGCAAGTGAAGTTGTATCATCTGCATAACACAAGTTGTTAATGAGCCTTCCTCTAGCATATTGTTTTAAAAAAAAAAAAAATTTTTTTTTTTTTGGTATTGTTTACAAAAAAGGTGCACTAAAATTCAGGATATTGGTTAATTGTTGAAAGTCAAGGGGTAGGATAGGTGGAAGCATGTAAGAAGATTGTTTTCGGTAGTGTTCTAGTTCTTGGGCAGTGGGTCACCTTGGCTGGGCCATGATTCTCAGTGGTTTGGCAGTTACGATGTAGTTTGGCAGTCATATGATGTCACAGTCACTTCCATGATGAGATTTGATATAATGTCATCACCTTCATGATGGGATCTGCTCTGAGTAGCCAGTCAGTTGAAAGGGGGTTTCCTTGGGCGTGTGGAGTTCATCGAATATAAGTAGATATTCTGGCAAGGCTTGGGGGTTTTTGCTTGCTCTGGATCCTGCAGCTGGCTTCTGTTTGTCTGATCTCCCATTCTTGAGACAAGCTAGCAGCTTATCTGTGATCTTGCCTGCTGATCTTGGGATTTGCTGGTCTTCTCAGCCTTTGAACAAGAGCTGTGTTCTCTGACCTTCCGATCTTGGGTTCGTCAGCCCCTGCAGCTACATGAATCAGAAGAAGCCTCTGTCCGGACCCATGGACTTGGGATGTTCTAACCTCTACAACTGCATGAGCTGTTTCCTTGATAAAATTCTCTCTATATATTAATTTATAGACTTTACTGGTTTTGCTTCTCTAGAGAACCCAGCCTAAGACAAGCAGTGAGATTATCACAGTTGTTCATTATATTATTATTATTAAAGGAAGTATGTAAAATAAATTAAGAGGGCAAGGCATGAAAACCAATGATTCAAATCTTTTGTTCATGACATAGTGTCATCATTAGTTGAATTCATTATACTCAAGGCCCAAAAGAAAGAAGTGTGAATAAATGCTCTATGTTCAGAAATGGGCTCAATTATTTTTAGCCATAGGTGGTAGTCAAGAACTTGGCTGTAGAGTCAGAGACTGCTTGGGCTTGCAGCCTGCCTCCACCACTATATACTAACTATAACCTTGGGCACATTAATCTCTCTGTGCTTCAGTTTCTTAAAATTAGGTCAGTTAATAGTATTTATGTCATAAGGCTTTAAGAAGATCAAATGAATTAATACATATAAAACAGAAAGGCAATGTCTGGCACATAGTAAGAATGCGAATGTTAGCAGTAGTAATCATAATAACAGCAGCAGTAGCATTAGTGGTATTCTTTATCTATTATTGTTACTTTTTTTATTGTGCTTTAGGTGAAAGTTATAGACTCAAGTTAGTTTCTCATACAAAAATTTACGTACACATTGTTATGTGACCCTGGTTGCTATCCCTAAAATGTGGTAGCACGCTCCCCATTTCCATCCGGGATTTTCTGTATCTATTCAACCAGCTCCAGTTCCCTTCTGCGTTTTCATCTCACCTCCGGACAGGAGTTCCCCATTTAGTTTCATGTATCTACTTGAACTAAGAAGCACATGCTTCCTGAGTATCATTTCATGTCTTATAGTCCAATCTAATCTTTCAGGAATGGTTTTAGTTCTGAGTTAACAGAGAGTCCAGGGGCCAAGTTTGGGGGTTCCTCTAGTCTCAGGCTGTCAGGTGTGGTCTTTTTACATGAATTTCAGCTCTGCACCCCATTTTTCTCCTGCTCCTTCAGGGACTCTCTGTTGTGTTCCCTGTCAGGGAGGTCATTGGTGGTAGCCGGGCACCATCTAGTTCTTCTGGTCTCAGGCTGATGAGAGTCTCAGGTTTATTTTGCTTTTGGCCCTTTCTTCTTTTTTGGATGTGTGCATTTATTTATTTATTTTTTCTTATTGATCTCTGAGCACTGCTTTTCCTGTGTCTCAAAGGTTCTGGTAGGATGTGTTTTTATTCTCATTTGATTCTGTGAATTTCTTTATTCTGTCCTTAATTTCTTGTACAACCCAGTAGTTTTCGAGCAAGGCGTTCTTCAGTTTCCAGGTATTTGATTTTTTCTCCTTTTTCTTTTATTGATCTCTACTTTTATGGCTTTGTGGTCAGAAAAGATGCTTTGTAATATTTCGATGGTTTGAATTCTGTTAAGACTTGCTTTGTGGCCTAGTATGTGGTCTATTCTGGAGAATGTTCCATGTACACTGGAAAAGAAAGTACCCTTGGCTGCTGTTGGGTGGAGTGTTCTGGAGTGTTCTGTATATGTCTGTGAGATCAAGTTGGTTGATTGTGGCATTTAGATTTTCCGTGTCTTTATTGAGCTTCTTTCTGGATATTCTGTCTTTCACCGAAAGTGGTGTGTTGAAGTCTCCTACTATTATAGTGGAGCTGTCTCTTCAATGTTGTTAAAGTTTGTTTTATGTATTTTGGAGCACTGTTGTTGGGTGCACAAATATTTATTATGGTTATGTCCTCCTAGCGTGTTGACCCTTTAATCGTTACGTAGTGTACTTCCTTATCCTCTGTGTGGTGGGTTTTGCTTTAAAGTTTTATCTTACCAGAGATTAATGTTGGCACTCCTACGCTTTTTTGATTGCTGTTTGCTTAGTATATTTTTTTCCATCATTTGAGTTTTAGTTTGTTTGCGTCTTTGAGCCTAAGATGTGTCTCCTGTAGGCAGCATATAGAGGGATCGTGTTTTTTAATCCATTCTCCCATTCTCTGTCTCTTTATTGATGCATTTAGTCCATTTACATTCAGCATAATTATTGATAGTGTGAGTTTAGTGCTGTCATTTTGATGTGTTTTTTCCGTGTGTGTGTTGTTGACAGTTTCCTTTTCCATTTAATTTTCTGTGCTGTTGTTTTTATGTATTTTCATCTTTTTCGTTGTTGATTTTGTATTTACTTAGTCTTTATGTTTTTCTTGTTTTTTATTTTGACGTGTAGGACTGTTAGTTTCCTTTGTGGTTACCTTAATATTTACCTCTGATTTTCTAAGTTCAAACCAATCTTTTATTTTTTGATATTGCCTTGACTTTCTCTCCATATGAAAGATGTATGACTACATTATTTAGTCCCTCTGTTTTGTTTTAACATTGCCATCTTTTACATATTGACATTTCTGTTTCCCTATTTTCAGTGTTTTAGCTTTGATTTATTTGTGTGACTTCCCTGTTTGGGTTGATAACAGGTTGTGCTGTGCTGTATTCTAGTCTTGGGTTGTTACTGGATGTTATTGATTTTATAACCAGAGGACTCCCTTTAGTATTTCTTGTAATTTTGGTTTGGTTTTTACAAATTCCCTTAACCTCCGCTTGTCTGAAAATGCTCTAATTTCACTGTCATATTTGAGAGACAGTTTTTGCTGGATATATAATTCTTGGCTGGCAGTTTTTTCCTTCAAGGCTTTCTATATGTTGTCTCATTGCCTTCTTTCCTGCGTGGTTTCTGCTGAGTAGTCTGAGCTTAGTGTTATTTACTCTCCTTTGTAGGTGACTTTTTGTTTATCCCTAGCCACTCTTAGAATTCTCTTTATCTTTGGTTTTGGAAAGTTTGATTATATGTCTTGGTGACTTTCTTTTGGGATCTACCTGTGTGGGGTTCAATAAGCTTCTTGGATAGATTTTCTCATGTTTCACAATATCAGGGAGGTTTTCTGCCAACAAATCTTGAAAAATTCCCTCTATTTTCTGTTACCTCTCCTGGTCCTCCAGTTACTTGAAGGTTATTCCTCTTGATAGAGTCCTACATAATTCTTAGGGTTTCTTCATTAAAAAAATTTTTTTTAATCTGATTTTTCCCCAGATAAGTTGGTGTCAAGTGCTTTATCTTCAATCTCAGTAATTCTGACTTCTGTTGCCTCAGTTTTCCTCCTATGACTTTCTATTGAGTTGCCTAATTCTGTAATCTTGTTAATCTTTATGATTTCTATTTGCTGTCTCTCTGTGGATTCTTGTAGCCTGTTAAATTTGTTATTATGCTCTTGTGTAACCTTCTAAAGTTCCTTTATTGCTTTGTCTTATTCCTTGGCTTAGTCTGTGGTTTGCCTGATCTCCTTCCTTATCTCTTGAAGAGCTCTGTGTATTATTAATCTTTTGTAGTCTACAGCTGGTAATTCCAAAAAGTTCTCTTCCTCTGGGAGGTTTCTTGGTTCTTTGTTCTGGTCACTTGCTGAAGCCATCATGATCTGCCTCTTCATGTGATTTGACATTGACTGTTGTCTCCAACCATCAATAAGTTATTATATTTATTTATTTTGTTTACTTGCTGTGTCCTAGCTTCTTGTTTTGTTTTGCTGTGCCCAAATAGGCTGATCTTGTGAGCTGCTTTGATTATTGACGTCTTTGAAACTCTCACGTCCTGTCATCAGGTGGTTAGAGCTGTTACTAGGTATGTTAGCCTGGGAGTCTGTTTACTTTTCTTGTGTGGATTCAGCTTAGGTGTCCAGGTCATCATTCACCGAGTGTGTGGTGCAGGCTCTTACTTACAGTCCTAGACAGGCGGAGGTGATTGGAGTAGGCACAGGTATCTGGCTGTAGTAGGGGATCATGTGCTGAACCATGAAGGAGGCTGACGGCTGCCCCTGAGTGTTGGGGTAGAAGGTGTGTCCCTGTTCCCTAGAGCACGTAGCTGGGTGGGTTTTGCAGCTGGACTATGGGTATCCAATGCTGTTTGCTGTAAGGACTGAGAGACACCACTTATTCTTGGACCTTTGTCATGGGTGGCTAGGTGGAGTGGGTGGAGCCACCAGTCCTCAGGCCCCTGATGTGGATAGGTACTTACTACGCAGGATGGTGTCAGATGCCACGAGTCTGCCACTCCTCCTTATAGCTGTTGCAGTTGAAAATAGGCTTCAGGTATATACCTTGTTGTACTGTGCTAATGAGGGCCTATGCTGTTGAAATGGGCTCACACAGGCTATGCAGGGGTGAAAGGCATTCAGAGTCCGTGGACCCCTTATGCCTGTTCCTAAGGAAAGGGGCTGTGCCTATCCTGAGATCCCAGCTTAGGGGAGCTTGCTGATTATTTTTTCTTGTTTGTTAATTTGTTCCCTCTCCAAAGCTGGGAGAATGGCTCAGAGCGCGTGATGGATCCTACTTCCTGCCTGGGGGGCACAGCATTTGCTGAACCTGGACCAGTACCCAGAGCAGAGTGAAGGGGGGGCAGGTAAATGGGAGAGAGGTACTTCCCAAAGAGGGGAAGGGTTTTTTTGATCCACACATTAGGTTAGATGCTGGTACTTATCTTTCGCTGATTCAGAGCTGCTGCTTCCTGGTTTTGGAGGGTCGAGGAGACTCTCTTGCTCAGTTTCTCCCGAAGTAGAAAATGCATCCCAAGCTTTACTGCTTGCCTCAGTTAGTCTGTGCCGCCCAATGCAGCCTGCTGGGTACTGGCCAGGTCAGGTCTTGCAGATTCTTGCTGCTTCTGAACTCTTTCTCCCTCCCCCTGCTGTTCAGTCCAACTCCTCAACTTTGTCTTTGATGTTCAGGGCTCCTAAATTGTCATATATAATGAATTCACTTTTTTGGGGAGTCTTTGCTGTAAGAGGGACCACAGGAAGCCTCTGACTACTCTGCCATCTTGGCCCCGCCTCCTTCTTGCTTTTAAGAACCAAATTATGTGCCAGGTAATAGAAAATATTGGGCCTTACTGGGTGCACATTTTTTTTGTAAAAGTAAACATTGATGTAAAAAGAAAGCTCTGCAGCCATAAAGATGACTTAGGGATTTAATTCTAAGAAATGGTTCTAATAAAAAATTTTAATTGCCGTATTGATTATAAAAGTAAATAATGGTATAAAACCTAAATGTGCACTATTAGGATACTGCATTTTTACGCAAATAACACACTTGTTATATTTTTTTTATCGCACCCTCCTCCCCCAGATGTTTTCATAATCACACTATGCTAATTTTTTGGCATGTTGCTGTAAACAAATTAGCACACTTACAAATATACTTGGTGGGGGTCATGGTTGGCAAAAAAAGTATAACATGGGTGTTATTTGAAGAAAAATTCGGTGCTTTCATTATAGCTACATCTTGCACCAAGCTCTGACATTAGGCTTTTGCCCTGATAGTTTCATTTTCCTGGGCACCCCTCCCAGAGATATTTGCATGCGTAGCTCTGTTGTTTCCTTTAAATCTTTGTCAGATGTCATCTTGTCAGTGATGACTAATTGACCACCCTATACAAAATTGCAAACCTCTGTACATTCTCCATCCTGCTTTTTTATTTTTTTCATAGTGTTTGTTTATTACCTTATAATATACTATATAATTTACTGATTAATTATTGTCTCTCTCCCCATTAAAATGTAAGTTCTATATTAGGACAAGGGTTTTTGTCCAGTTTGTTTGGTGACATGTTCCAAGCACATAGAACAGTGCCTCATGTATAGCAGGTGTTCAAGATGTTGAAATGTTTGTTTGAAAGAATTTGAACACCTGTATAATTTGTATATTTAAATAACAGTGTTTATTCAAAATAGAAAATGCTTTGTTCTGATCAGTAAATAATATATACTTGCTGATAAGAAAAGTAAGAATCTAGACAGTACACGAAAAGTAGAAGTAAAAATTAACCATATTTCTGCCCATTCCCATCATCATACAAACCCATGATCACCCTTTTTTTAATAGCGTTTTTGAGATATATAATTCACTCATTTAAAGTGTATAATTGAATAGTTTTCGGTATATTCAGAGTTGTGCAATCATTACAATAATGAAATTTAGAACATTTTCATCAACCCAGAAAAGAAACTCCCATACCCATCTGCTTTTACTCTCCATTTTCCTCCAACTCTCCCAGCTCTGGGTGGCTGCTAGTCTATGTTTTCTATAGATCGCCTGGAGCCCTGGTGGCACAGTAGTTAAGAGCTCAGCTGCTAACCAAAAGGCTGGCAGTTCGAATCCACCAGCCGCTCACAGTTCTGTTCTGTCCTGTTGGGTCACTATGAGTCAGAATTAACTTGGCGGCAACAGGGTTGTTTTTTTATAGATTTGCCTATTTGGGGTATTTCATATAAACTGAATCATAGAAATGTGAACTTTTATGACTGCCTTCTTTCACTTAGCATAATGTTTTCAGGGGTCATAACCAGGTTGTAGCA
This sequence comes from Loxodonta africana, assembly GCF_030014295.1. NCBI lineage: Eukaryota > Metazoa > Chordata > Mammalia > Proboscidea > Elephantidae > Loxodonta > Loxodonta africana. Next base: position 49,256,854 of record NC_087359.1, read on the forward strand.
TATATTAGCATTTCATTCCTTTTTTATTGCTGAATAATATTCCATTGTATGGATGTACCACATTTTGTTCATCCATTCATCAGCCGATGAACATTTGGGTTGTTTCCACTTTTTGGCTATTACAAATAATGCTGCTATGAATATTTTTGTAGAAGTTTTTATAGAGACATATGTTTTCGTTTTGGGGGGGTAGACTTGCTGGGTCATGTGGTAACTTCTCTTTTAACCTTTTGAGAAACTGCCAGGCTATATTCAGCAGCTCTACCCTTTTATATTCCCATCAGCAGTGTGAACCATTCCATTTTCTCTACATCCTCCCCAACACTTGTCCTTACATGTCTTTTTGATTATTGCCATCCTAGTGGGTGTGAAGTGTTACCTCACTGTAGTTTAGATTCGCATTTTCCTGATGTCTCATGATGTTGAGCTGCATTTTGTGTGCTTATTATCGCTTTAGGAATCTCTGGGTAGTGCATATGGTTAAGTGCTTGACTACTAGCTGAAAGGGATTCCTTGGAAGACAGGCTTGGAGATCTGCTTCTGAGAGATCACAGCCTTGAAAACCCTATGGAGCACAGTTCTACTCTGACACACATGGGGTCACCATGAGTCGGAATTGACTCGATGGCAACTTACAACAACAACAGTGTTGTTCCTTTGTTTACTTTCTTTGGAGAAATGTCTTTTCACATCCTTTGCCCATATTTAATTGGGAGATGTCAAAAAAATTTTTTACTATTGAGTTGTAAGAGTTCTTTATACATTTTGGATAGAATTCCCTAATATGATTTGCAGATATTTTCTTCATTCCGTAGGTTGCCTTTTCACTTTTGATGAAGTCCAATTTATTTGCTTTTTTTGTTGTTGTTGCTTGTGTTTTTGGTGTCTTATATAAAAGGGTTTTCTGTCAGTGGAAGCTTGCGTGTTGCTGTTACGCTGAGCAGGTTTCAGCAGAGCTTCTACACTAAGAGTCTGGGAAGAAAGAAAGGTCTGGTGATCTACTTCTGAAAATCAGTCAATGAAAACCCTATGTTTTCTTTTAAGAGTTTTATAGTTTTAGCTTTTACATCTAGGTCTTTGATCCATTCTGAGTTATTTTTTGTGTACAGGTAGTCCCACAATGGGGTTCTGTTCTGACGACTCCATGGTAAATTGGTACTGACATAAGCCTAATACCTTTTTTTTTTAAAGACCCTGTTATACAGCAGTGTTTCGAACAGTAAATCATAACATTGAACATCTGTGAATGAACATCTGAGAATGATAACATCAGCAAATTATGCGCTGACATATTGAATATAGTACATATTACTAAATGATAAGATGTACCAAAAAAAAAAGATGGTTGTAAGTGCAGTTTGTTGTAGCTCGAATATATTGTGAGTCAGGGGCTACTGTAATGTAAGAAAGGGCCCCAACTTCATTCTTCTGCATGTGCATAATCAGTTGTCCTAGCATCATTTGTTGAAAAGATTATTCTTCTCCATTGAATTTTCTTGGTACCTTTGTCAAGAATCAATTGAGCATAAATATGAAGGTTTATTTGTGGACTCTCAGTTTGACTCTGTTGATCCATGTGTCTGTCCCTCATGATCACTCTTAAAAATTATTTTATATCCTTTTTAACTATTGCTTTTCAACCAGATGTCAGCTTAAATAGATTTTTATTTTTCTCCCGTAGCGTATATTTTACCTCATGTCAGTCTTCACCTGCAAGATTTTAAGGTTCCTGAAGAGGTGAATAGGAATTTATTCGCCACCATATTCCCAGCAAGGAGCCTGGTGGCACAGTAGTTAAGTGCTCATCTGCTAACAGAAAGGTCGGTGGTTCAAACCCACCAGCTGCTATGCAGGAGAAGGATGTAGCAGTCTGCTTCCGTAAAGATTACAGCCTTGGAAACCCTATGGGGCAGTTCTATTCTGTCATGTAGGGTTGCTATGAGTCGAAATGAACTTGATAGTAACGGGTTTGGTTTCGGTATTTCCAGCAGCTAGAATAGTTCCTGGTTCATAGTAGATTTTTTATTTTTATATATATTTATATGTTAGTATGTATATATGTATACACACACATATGTAATTTGTTTTAATGAAAGAAGGTATCTAAAAGAATCACTCTTGATTAAAATAAAAATATAAATTCCTGAGCCCTACCCAGATCAGAATTTATGAGGGTAGGGCTCTGCATGTGTTTTGAAAAAGCTCCCCGTGGGATTATGATAAGCAGCCTTAGCTAGTGACTGCTTTTCTAGACTTTGTTTTATGTTTATATTCATGTATGAATACAAATAGTTCTATTTGTGTAAATTAAAGTACATTCCATAGATCCAGCTTTCCATTTACCGGTATATTAGTCATTAGTCCATGTCAGCTAGCTGTACTGTCACTTTTAGTGACTATACTATTCTATTATGTATACAGTAGTTTGTTTTTTATTGTAGTGAAAATACACGTACTAAAACATTCGCCAGCCCAGCTTCCACATTAGCAATTCAGTGATATTTATTACATTCTACATGTGCCACCATTATTGCTATCCTTTTCCAAAATATTCCACCGCCATTAACATAAACTCAAACAAAAACTTGCACTTTCCTTCTCTCTTCCATCCCCGGTAACCATTAATAATCTTTGGTTTCTGAGTATTCGCATATTTCATACAATATCTGTCTTTTTGTGACTTATTTCATTCAGCGTAATGTTTTCAAGGTTCATCCATATTGTGGCATGCATCAGAACTCTGTTTCTTTTTATGGCTACGTAATACTCTGTTTTGTTTATCCATTCATCTGTTTATGGACATTGTTATTGTTTCCACCTTTTGGCTATAGTGAAAAATGCTGTAATGAACATTGGTATACAGGTTTCTGTTTGCATTCCTGCCTTCACTTCTTCTGGGTATATACCTAGGATTATGATTGCTGCGTCATATGATAATCCTACATTCAACTTTTTGAAGAACCGCCAAACTGCTTTCCAAAGTGGCTGTACCATTTTGCATTCCCACCAGCAGTGGATGAAGGTTCCAGTTTCTCTACAACCTTGTCAGCATTGGTTGTTATCTCTCTCTGTTTTTTTTTAATCATTGCCATTCTAATGGGGGTGAGGTGATATTTCATTGTGGCTTTGATTTGCATCTCCCCAATGACTAATGGCACAGGGGAAAGATGTGGCAGTCTGCTTCCATAAAGACTTATGGCCTTGGAAACCCTATGGGGCAGTTCTGTACTGTAGGATCACTGTGAGTCAGAATCGACTTGACGGCAGTGGAATAAAATGGCTAATGGATGGCAAGACTTCATCTCATGTACTTTGGGCATGTTATTGGGAGGGACCAGTCCTTGGAGGACATCGTTCTTGGTAAAATAGACGGTCATCAGAAAAGAGAAAGACCCTCAATGAGATGGATTGACAGCAGTGGCTGCAACAATGGACTCAAACATAGCAACGATTGTGAGGATGGCCCAGGCCTGTGCAGTGTTTTGTTCTGTTGTACATGGGATCCCTATGAGTCAGAACAAACTCGATGGGCACCTAACAGTAACAACATGGGTAATGATGTTGAGCATCGTTTCATGTGGTGTTGGCTGTTTGAATATTCTCTTTGGGGAACTATCTCTTCAAGTCTGTTGCCTATTTTTTGATTGGGTTGTTTGCCTTTTTGTTTTTAAGTGGTAGAAACTTTATGTATATTTTTTGATATGAGTCTCTTGATAGATGGTTTCTGAAAATTTGCTGAACCTTGTCTTTTCAGTTTTTGGATACATCCTTTGATGTACAAAAGTATTTGATTTTTATGAGGCCCCATTTATTTTGTCTTTTGCTGCTGGAATTTTTGTTATCTATGGTTAAACAGGTCCCACAGTCTCACCCGTACTTTTTCTCTAATAATTTTATGGTTTCAGTTTTCACATTTAGGTCCTTGATCCATTTGAAAATGGTTTTTGTGTATGGTTTGAGGCTTGGATCCTGATTGATTCTTCTGCATGTAGAAATCCAGTTTTTCCAGCACCATTATTTAAAGAGAGTAAACCAGCTGACTGTAGACATACGAAATTATTTCTGGGCTTTCATTTCTGTTCCATTGTTCTCAATGTCTATTATTATACCAGTATCAGGCTGTAAAAATTGTGGCCAAGCGTCAGACCTCCTTGCCTAACTTTACAAGGTGAAGAGAGAATCAAGATCATCAGCATAAGCCCAAGACTGATGATTCCTATGAGGTAGAGGTCAGGCTTACCTCCTGTCTCCAACCTTTTTATCAGTTCTGGCACCAGCTGTCCAGCCCATGGCACTCTCTCCTTCACTGTTAGGTTTTGTAATTTGTTGCAGTGACCACACAGAACTCACAGACTATACACACAGTTATAAGGTTTATTAGGGAAGTAACAGGGTATAGCTCGGGGTCAGGATTAATAGGCTGCAAACTTGGGATCAGGATGAGGAAGCATGTAGGCAAAGTCTCCCTTCTTCAGAGCAGGACAGCTATCTCAGCTCCTCTCAGCCATGCAGGGTTCCTCTTTGCTTCCTAGGGACAGACTCCTCTCAGTCCGTTCAAGACAGGCTCCTCTCAGGACAGGCCTCCTCCTTGGCCCTTGGCCTGGCCTCTTCCTTGATCAGGCAACTGTTACAAAGCTCTTGAGCTCTGCCAGTAAGTGGCCAGAGGTACCCCACTTCATCAGCAAGCCTCTTGCCTGAAGTCACTGAGCTCTCTTGCTCTGTGGGTCAGCACACCCACTGTAGCCGCCTTGTTTGGTGGGCCAGGAAACCCACTGCCCTGTCTCGTATTGGTCTCCTGGCTCTGCCGCTGCCATTTCTCTGCCACTGTATTCTGCTATGCTTGCCGCCACTCCTCAGCATCTCTGGTGTTACAGCTTTCCCTGTCTCCTGCGTCTAGGAGGTTCTCAGCACAGGGATCCCAGGTCCCAAGGACATGATCTGCCCCTAGCTCTTCTTCTTGGTGGTGGTAGTAAGGTCCCTCTATTTTTGCTTCTGGGATTGTCTCCCTTTCAGCCTAGCAGGATGAGAAAACTGACCAATTCACTTGTTAGGGTTTCATGCACCTTATTTGCATTTTTAGCAGTGCTGTCCAATTCCATTGGTGGGGCACAAGCACCTTATCTGCATAGTCCTACCCAGTGGGAGTCATAGAGACTATGGCTCGAAGGACCATATTAAGTAATTCACTGTACCACACAGGCTATCTTGATTACTGTAGCATGATAGTTTACTTAAGCATAATAGTTACTAAGCAGTGTATTTGAAAGTAAATTACTTCTAGTTCTCTAGAAGTAATTTAAAGCCAGAAATTATTAGCAAAGGTAATAATGAATTAAGATTGAATGATACAACAGTATACTCAAACAGGTTTAACGGTACAACTGAACCATATTAGGGAACAGATTAGTTATCATTTAGTGGTTTCTTTAGCCATTTGATATTTAAGAGCAGTATCTTTCACACTCATTTGGGTAGTTGGTCAGACATGCAGGTCATGATAATTTGATAATCTATAAATTAGGTTTATAAAATATGGATAACATAATATTTTTCAAGTTTGAACAAGTTTATGTGTTTAATGTGCAGATTCTATATTTCATAAAATTAAACTTTAATCATTATGACCAGGCTTATCTGACAGTTTTACCGTAGCGGCGGTGATTAAGGAACATAATTTATACCTGATTTCAATGCAAGCAGAGTTCTTTCTGGTAAAATACCTATAAGCACTAAAAAAAAAAAAAAACAAAAGCAAATGCAACAAGAGAGAAATTTATTTGATTAATTTATAATTGGGGTAATCAGCTAATAATGAATATTTTTGTGAAGTCGAGTTGGAATGACTTTTTTATTATGTGTCTTTTTGCTTGTAAGTGTCTAGAAAAAACCACTTCTACAGATCATTTTATATAGAACTATATACAGTTCTCTGCACAAGCAGATGCTTAATCTTCTTGATGATGAAGAGCTGAAGTTCCCTAGGTGTATTTCGTAGCTCTCTTAAAATTTTGTTTCTTTTTCTTGGCAATAGCAATTCTTACTCACTTTTTTTATTTTAATAGTTGTAGATGTGAGTATGCAATGCTCACAGGATATACTTCGAATGCTCCTATCTCTTCAGCCAGTTCTTCAGGATGCTATTCAGAAAAAAAGAACAGTAAGGCCTTGGGGGGTTCAGGGTCCTCTCACTTGGCAACAATTTCACAAAATTGCTGGCCGAGGCTCTTATGGTAAGTAAATTAATAATAGTGTGATATGTCTCATTTTTTATTAGTTCTCATATTTCTGTGCCTAGCCAAATATCCACATGAAAAAAAAAACCATTGCCGTCAAGTGGATTCTGACTCATAGCGACCCTATGGGACCGAGTAGAACTGCCCCATAGAGTTTCCAAGGAGCGCCTGGTGGATTCAAACTGCTGATCTCTTGGTTAGCAACTGTAGCACTTAACCACTACGCCACGAGGGACCCTATAGGCCAGAGTAAAACTGCCCCATAGGGTTTCCAAGGAGTGGCTGGTGAAGTTGAACTGCAGATCTTTTGGTTAGCAACTGTAACTGGTAACCACTGCATCAACAAATCTTCAAAATATCCAGGTTGGGCTTCCTTAAATATTTTTGTGGCTTATTCTTGACTTAAAGCCAGTATCGTCAACCCTACTTCGAAAAGAGCCGCTTCACTTAGATTTGTTTTTACATATTGGTCTCTCACGTAAGATTTTATATGAAGAAAGGGTTCTGCTGCCTATATTTCTAAAAGGCTGAAAACCACTTTAGTTGTAAATGATTATCTTACAAAATTGGATGGAAAATGGGGGAATAAGAGAGGGTAATACTAGTGATAAAAGGCCCCAGGGTCTCCATTAAAAAAGCAATTTAGACAAAGACAAAAATGTGCTCTTTGTGACAGACTTAGCAAATGAATAGTGTCTGTATGGTACACAGTGGATTTATGGTCAACTGTGATAGAGTCCCTGGTTGGTGCAACCGATTAATACGCTCAGGCACTATCTGGAAGGTTGGAGGTTCAAGTCCACCCAGAGGCACCTTGGAAGAAAGGCCTGGTGGACTACTTCTGAAAAATCAGCCATTGAAAACCTTATGGAGCACAGTTCTGCTCTGACATACATGGGGTCACCATGAGTTGGAACTGACTCAGCGACAACTGGTGTTGGTGGTGATGGAAAAGAGTATTCAGAGTGCTTAATACTTGTTGAAGATTATCTCCGAGAGGTGGCGTTTAATGAATCTTTTAAAATATATTTGAAAGAGTTCTTAACATTGAAATGTGACTTCTGTGCATAAGTTCAGAATGCATTATGTACAGAAGTAGTAGACTTAAATATGTTTTCTTTTTTTCTCCCTTAATTTATGGCTAAATAATTTAAATTTCTTTCTCTCACACACACACACAACTCTGACTTGGTAGAAAATGCACATTATGATAATGTTTTCTTAATTTAAATGTTTATATTCTTTTTAAAACCAAAATAGTAGCATACTATATATACTTCTATTTTGGTTTTTATTTATTTATTTATCCAAGAAAATCTAATTAATTCATAAACAATAACATCACAACAACTAGTTTAAGAAGGCCACACAAACTTTTGCTCAGCCCCAAACTTGACATCTTCTCAGTACAATAAGAATACCCTCTTCAATGGTGATTCTGAAGCAAGGAAGCTATTAATGATGGAGGAGAGGTTTAACTGGTGCTTATACATTTTATACTGTCACTATCAATTATAGTTTTATGCTAAATGAACTTGGTCATGAGAGCCGATTTTCCATTTCTTCAGTTTGAACTTGTTGATTATGCTGAACTCTTCTGTACTTTACTGAGTTTGGAGATCATTTAGATCAGTACATAGCTATCTTTTTTTTTTAATGGCTGATACATTCCATTATTTTTTACATATGATAATTTCACCAGTCCCCTGTTCATGGATATATAGGTTGTTTACATCATTATTATTATAACCATTTTTCAATAATGTAAACATTCCTAGGTTAAAGCATAAGTGTGTATATGTTTTTTTAATGTTGCCAAATTATTCTCTACAACATCAGATTAAACTTCTACCAATATAGTTTCCCAAGCCCTTGCCAGTGGGGTGCTGAGTAGATGGATGAAAAATGGTATTTCATTATAGTTTGAAAGGTAGAATAGCACAGACTGCGATGATGGACTTCCTGGGTTCAAAGCCTAGTTCTGCCACTTCTAGTTTAATACTGGACAAGTTGCCTGACGTATTATCTGTTCCTATTTTCTCATTTCTAAAATGAGGTTAATAATTATATCTGCCTTATATGGTTTTTCTGGGGATTAAATGCATTAATATATGCAAAGAACTTGGAGTAAGTAGTACATAGGACATAGTAAGCGTTAGAATTCTATTAGTTTAAAATTGCTTATGAGATTGAGCATCTTTTTATGTGTAAAAGATATTTCTGTTTCTGTGAACTTTGTATATATATCCTTTTCCCATTTTTATAATTAGGATGTTGGTCATTTTCTTACGGATTTATAGGTCTTCTTTGTATGTTTAAGAAATTAACCTTTTGTTATATGCATTGCAAATATTTTTTCTAATTTGTTAATCTTTTGATTTATGGTGTGTTTTTTTATTTGTATTTTAATTTTGTATAGTCAGATTAATAATTTTTTTTAACGGTTAGTTTTTAGGTTATGACTAGGAAGGCTTTTCCCAGTCCAAATTTATGAAAAATAAGGCATAGCTCCTTCCCATGTTTACTTATTGTACTTGTGTTTTGTTTTTTTTCTTTAACTTTTTTAATATTTAAATTAAAGTAAAAGCAAGTATGTTTTATAAAGGCCATTTAGAAAATTCTTAACTGGAAAAGTCTCAGTCGCTGACTTTAGGTGTTTTTACCTTTATTCAAATATTTTTACTGATAATGGCTTCAGTAACTTTTGACTTTTGAAATTGCTTTTTTTGAAAACTGCTTTTAAGTGTTTTCTTAAAATATGTCTGTTTTATTTAGGAACTGATGAATCCCCGGAACCACTGCCAATTCCCACGTTTTTGTTGGGTTATGATTATGATTTTCTGGTGCTTTCTCCATTTGCTCTCCCTTATTGGGAGAGACTTATGCTGGAACCCTATGGATCTCAAAGAGATATAGCCTATGTTGTACTATGTCCAGAGAATGAAGCTTTGTTAAATGGAGCCAAAAGCTTTTTTAGAGATCTTACTGCAATATATGAGGTAGGTTTTCTTCACAAGAAGTGGCATTTTAACAACACCTTTTGGTTTGTATTTTTGTATATAAACTATACCAAGCAGATTAGATCGGTTGGTTGGATCAGAGTTATCATGATTGCAGACTGGAAGTTTAGTTCTCATACTAACCAGTTATATTCTTTCCAGGGTTTTACTGGGACCCTCTGATAGATGTGTGTGCCATGAGTCACAGTTAGAATCACCATATTGGGGAAAAAACCCTGAGGGCATATAACCTATTTAAGGTCAGCTCCTTTTCTGAAACAAAGGGTAGAATTGTTACATAGCCAGGAAAAAAAAAATCACATTTATAAAAATTTAATCCTGATTCTCTGTGACGCTCAGCCTCAGTTTCCTCATATATAAAGCCCTGCAAGATCTTTCAAAAATACATTTCAGTTCTGAAATTCTTGACTGATCCTTTAAATTGTAATCCGTATGTTGTATCCATTATTGAGCCCAATAATTTTAAATTATAAGTGTTATGGGATATAAAACATTAGTTCATCATATCTGTCTTTTCCTATGAATGGTTGGGGATCCAGTCTTTAAAATTAAAATTTTTTTTTTAAATCTCCATTGTTATCCTGTGCTGGTTAGTTCCTTAATAGTTTTCCACTTAATTACAAGGTATACGTGGTATGTTTTGTATAAATATTTCCCAAAGGCTGTTACATGGAATACTAGTCCTGCAAAGTTCTTCCAGAAAAAGAGTTCCGTAGTTAAATAAGTTCGGAGAAACATTTTGTATTATATTCTTCTTCTAGAGATTCACAATTCATATTAGGTTATGAAAAGTGTTGCAGTATAGAAACCTTCTGTCTAAATTTGCTTAATCCAGTGTTGCAAACTTTTTTGACATTGGGCTTCTTGTAACAAATATCAGTGGCTCAAAGAACATTTTCGGGAAAGCTGGCAAATGTTTAGGACCATCTTTAACTGTATTTACATACCAGTTTTTAGTTTGCTTTGACTTGCTGATACATATAAATATATATATACACATACATATATATATCAGTTATAGAATGAACATATGTATGTATATATAAAACCAAACCCGTTGCAGTCAAGTCCATTCTGACTCATGGCAACCCTATAGGACAGAGTAGAACTGCCCCATAGAGTTTCCAAGAAGTGCCTGATGGATTCGAACTGCAGACCTTTTGGTTAGCAACCATAACACTTAAATGCTACACCACCAGGATTTCCATATATATATATATGAATTGGGCAGGAATATGAGGGAGGATATGGAATGTGCGACTAATTGGCTACATGAACAACTGTCTCCTTTGCTGTGAGACCCGAAGAACTGAATGATGTGAGTTTATGTTAATGCGAGAGGAACTACTCAGAAAAGGAGGGTGAGAATGGTTGTACAACTTGAAGAATGTAATCAATGTCGTTGAATTGTACCTACAGAAACTGTTGAATTGGTATGTTTTGCTCTGTATGTTCTCAACAACAACAAAATAAAATTTAGGAAAAAGAATTGGGGTAGATGTACAATTTAAAATGACTGCCTTTTTATGTTCACTTATTTCTGTATTCCACAAGTGTATGTTATTAAAACCAAATGATTCTAGTGCCATAGTTATTATCTGAATGTTTTATTTTCATTAGAGGTATTATTTTAATTTTGAAAGAAAATTAATGAATTTTTAATGCAAAAAGGAAAAAGATATATGATACCATTTTACCCTTGATATTTTTATCCCAAATGTTACCTTATAATTAAGCTTTTAAAAAATAACTTAGATATTAAAAGTTTATTTAATGATATGTACCCAAATACTATAATAAATTCACCACCTCTACTTTCTATATGTATATTTGTAGTCCTGTCGATTGGGTCAGCATAGACCTATTTCGCGACTGTTGACGGATGGGATCATGAGAGTTGGATCTACTGCATCAAAGAAATTATCAGAAAATTTGGTAGCAGAATGGTTTTCTCAGGCAACTGAGGGTAACAATGAAGCATTTTCTAAACTCAAGCTTTATGCACAAGTCTGCAGATATGACCTAGGTATTAAATTTGTATTTACTGTATAATGACAGTGTTAATAAAGTATGGCTTAGTTCACTGTTTCTGTAAATAAAATTTTATTGGAACATAGCCACCCTCATTTGTTTATATATTGTCTATGCCTGCTTTTGTGCTATAGTATCAGAGCTGAATAGTTGTGACAGAGACAATGTGTCCCACAAAGACTAAAATATTTATTATCTGACTTTTTATAGAAAAAGTTTGCTGGTCCTTGGTATATGGATCGCATCAGGGAGGAAGAAATTGAGGGTTAGAAACAGTTCATTTTTGTTTCTGTTGGGTCTGGATGAATTTGTTTTTATTAAATTTAGTAACATTAAGAGTCGTGGTTTATATAAGGCTTTAGAGGTAAAATAATTTGTCGTTACCTCAGTATCAAGAATTAGTTCCTTGTTGGAGCTAAGATAATGGTAGCCATTTAAAACTTCATTTTAACACTTGAGTTGAATATCAATAGATTTACTTTAGACTTAACCCTAAAGAACATAGAGCCACAATATTGAATCTTAGTAGACATTCGTGTAATTTGAACCCTATGATAACAGTATACCATTTTATATTTTAATTTGCTCCCAGTATAGTCAATATTTAGGGAGCCCTGGTGGTGCAAAGGTTAAAGCATTTGGACTGCTAACCTAAAGGTTGGTGGTTCGAAACTACTGCTGTTCCTTGGGAGAAAAGACCTGGCGATCTACTCCCGTAAAGATTACAGCCTGGGGCAGTTCTACTCTGTCTTAATAGGGTGGCTGTGAGTTGGAATTGACTCGATGGCACTTAACAACAACAGCATAGTCAGTATTTATTGAACTTACAATTTAGAAACTATTTGAATGGTTTGATGAGAATTTGCTAGAAAATGTTATTTAATTAATAATGCCTAGGAAATAGGATTTTATTTCACCTTCATAACAACTATTTCTTTAATCTGTGTGAAAATGCTGGCTTACTTTTAAATAAATGTCTTTCTTCAGTTTCTAGGGGAAGATAGAAAGCTAGTGTCTGCTGCAGTATTGACAAGTAAATTAGGGAGAGGAATTACCGAGAATGCATCAACTAGATTATTGTTTTTTTCATGTAGTATGATAAAAAAGAAAAAAAAAAAAAAAAAGAACCAATCAGTGGAGTAAATAACTAAAATATCCTGAATGTAATTTTTATTATCTTTAGGTCCTTATCTTGCTTCCCAGCCATTGGACAGCTCTCTACTTTCCCAGCCAAATTTAGTTGTCCCTACAAGTCAGTCTTTGATTACTCCACCTCAGATGACAAATACTGGAAATGCTAACACTCCATCCACCACCCTAGCATCTGCAGCAAGCAACACTATGACGTTGACTTCAGGTGGTGCCATGTCTTCTTCAGTCGCCACAGCTAACTCAACGTTGGCCACAAGTTCATCATCATCCTCCAACTTGAATAGTGGAGTATCATCAAATAAACTACCTTCATTTCCACCCTTTGGCAGTATGAACAGTAGTGCTGCAGGATCCATGTCTACACAAACAGCTACAGTTCAGAATGGCCAGCTAGGAGGGCAACAGTCATCAGCTCTGCAGACACCTGGGATTTCTGGAGAGTCATCTTTGCTTTCCACTCAGCCCCATCCTGATGTGTCTGAAAGGTACCTTTAAAAATACTGATGTTTGCAGAAATATAAACACTATGATGGGTTTTTTCCTAAATAAGACAGTGTTTTGAATGAATATAAAGAACTTTCTCTCTTATTCTTGAAATTTTAGTTTTTATAATGTTATTGACTATTTAAATATGAAATTACAATGAGAAGTCTTCATAAAGTCTTTATCATAGAATCCTGGGATCTTAGGGTGGGAATTAAGGCCTCTAAAATGTTTAGTCTAACTAACCATATGATGTTTAAATCTGTCCTACATTGTAGCTGTCAAGTAGCATCGCCTGTGCACATACATCATCTTAGTGGTTGAGAAGTCACTATTACACAGGCCTGGTCAGAGACTCGAGAGTCATACCAGGGTTTGAATCTCACCTCTTGCTTTTACTAGTTATGTGACTTTTGGAAAGTTATTTAATCTTTCTGGGCATGTTTCCTTATCTGTAAAACAGAGGCAATATGACGTGATACACATGTACTATACAGTGCTTCTAAGTTATTGATGATAACACCTCTTTCATTATTCTTTTTATAATGAAAGTATTGAGAGAGCTTCCCTTTTGATTTATACGTTGTTATCCTGAGCTTGATTGTATCTTTCAGCTACCAGAACACTTTTATCCAAAGTCAGCGCTCCTAAAAAAAAAAAAAAATTTTTTTTTTACATGTGGCTAAAAACAATATCCAAATTGATCTACCCTTCTTGAACATCTAAGTAAATTTTGAAGTTTTAAGATCAAATCACACATCAAAGAAAAGCTTAATCACTAATGAAGTCAATGAATGTATATAGTCCAAAAATGTAGGAAAATATTGACTAAGTCTGGAAATCTCATTTCTTTCTGATCTCACTCTACTTCTAACCAGCTTTGTGACCTTGGGCAGCTCATTTAACTTATCTTTGTCTCAGTTTTATGTCTTAATGCTAAACTCTTCTGCGTTTTCTTATATTCTTTGGCTTTAAGAATTGTTTTTATTTTCTTTTGTCCTTTTTTTTTTTTAATGCAGCAGGTCTTAACCATAACCTAAGGTCTTTGTATACCCTGAAATTGTATGTTTATGATTCTGTTTTGAGAAAAAGAACTGTCACTGATTTTCAGAGAGGCTGTCTGACATCTGCCACCAAAAAAAAGTAGAGGGGGCGATAGGAACCTGCATTGATGCTACCCCAGGCAAATACAGTATAATTTTTTTCCTCTTCTGTCTTATTTCTACCTCAAAATTAGCACAATGGATCGGGATAAAGTTGGAATCCCCACAGATGGTGATTCACATGCAATCACCTATCCACCTGCAATTGTTGTTTATATCATTGATCCTTTTACATATGAAAATAAAGATGAGAGCACTAACTCTTCTAATGTATGGACTTTGGGGCTGCTTCGATGCTTTCTGGAAATGGTCCAGACTCTTCCTCCTCATATCAAGAGTACTGTTTCTGTACAGGTAAGAATGATAAACAGTGCGAGCTAAATGTATGTAAAATAGTTTGATGTTGACAGAAATTTCAAAGGTATTACTTTTCTGTATTCAAATTAATTCTCTAAAAACCAACTTCTATTGTATTGATTTTACTTTAAGTGATATTTTAGATATATGCGAGAAACCTTAAAGAGTTTAGAAAAGATAAACTTCGCAGTCATACAGCAGTAATTACAGGGAGTAAAAAACTATAGCATGGATCTATATATGAGCTAGAGTTCTAAGTAAAACAGGTTGCAAGCAAAAGTAAAAAGAAATTAACCATATTAGGTTCTTTACAGAGATTTTAGATTATTTTATAGACTATAAGACTAGGAAATGGCAGTTTTAATTAAAATTGTATAGAAGCTTTTAAAGTTTTTTAAACAGTCCTTTAGTTCAAGGCCTATTGGTAAAATTGATTATTAAAAACCTGCATAATAGACAAGAAGACATAATCCTTTAGCTTATCGTTTATATTAAGGTTTTGTTTAAACTTCCGAGTAGAAAGTTTTTAGGAGAGTTTTTGGACCCACGGTTCTTTTTATTCTCTTGTTGCAAGTTTAACATTTGTAATATTTGCCTGTAATTCTTAGATTGTTCCTTGTCAGTACCTGTTGCAACCTGTGAAGCATGAAGATAGGCAAATCTATACCCAGCATTTAAAATCTCTGGCTTTTTCGGCATTTACCCAGTGTCGGAAACCACTTCCAACATCAACCAACGTGAAAACGTTAACTGGTTTTGGTCCAGGTTTAGCCATGGAAACTGCTCTTAAAAGTCCTGATGTAAGTATTTTTTCCATGACTGTACATTTTATGATTTTATGCAAAATTAAGTGGAATTCTTTGTTTAGATCTCATTTTCCAAGTATAATTGAGTAAATAATATATCACTTATTCAACAGAAGATTTTTCTCTGATTATATAGTACCATACCTTAATTTTTTATTTTACAGAGACCAGAGTGTATTCGACTTTATACACCTCCTTTTATTCTGGCCCCAGTGAAGGACAAACAGACAGAGCTTGGAGAAACTTTTGGAGAAGCTGGTCAGAAATACAATGTTCTTTTTGTGGGCTACTGTTTATCACATGATCAGAGATGGATTCTTGCATCTTGCACAGATCTATATGGAGAACTTTTAGAAACTTGTGTCATTAACATCGATGTTCCAAATAGGTACTTATTTTTCCCTAAATGTATCATCCATTAAAAAAATTAATGTATATAAATATAAATGTATAAAAAATATATGTACGTATACAGTATATTGGATCCCTGTGACACAGTGGTTAAGGTGATTGCTAACTAAAAGGTCGGCGGTTCAAAACCACCAGCGGCTACATGGAAGAAAGATGTAGCAGTCCGCTTCCATAGAAACTTACAGCCTTGGAAACCCTATACGGTCCTTATGAGTTGGAATCGACTTGATGGCAGTGGGTTTGGTTTTTTTTTTTTTTAATATAATGTATGTGGAGCCCTGGTGGTGCAGTGGTTAAGACCTCTGGCTGCTAACCAAAAGGTCAACAGTTTGAATCTAATAGCCACTCCTTGTAAACCCTGTGGGGCAGTTCTACTCTGCCCTGTAGCTTTTGCTATGAGTCGGAATCAACTTGATGGCAATGGGTTTTGTTTTTGGTTTTTATACAGTATATAGAGTGTATATTCCATTTTTTTTTTAATGACTAGAAAACTATTTGGATGGTTATATACATTAAAATATTAAGATGGGATTGTAAGTGCTTTTCCCTGTTTTCTACAGTGAATATTTATACTGTGTAATTAAGGTAATTAAAAATATTTTTGATTCCCCCGTGTTGCATGGTGAAACCCTGGTGGCGTAGTGGTTAAGTGCTATGGCTGCTAACCAAAAGGTCAGCAGTTCGAATCCACCAGGTGCTCCTTGGAAACTCTATGGGGCAGTTCTGCTCTGTCCTATAGGGTCACTATAAGTCGAAACTGACTCCACGGCAATGGGTTTGCTTTTTGGTTTTTTTTTGGTTATGTTGCATAGACAAAAGAGAGAAAGATTCTTAAATTCTGTGTTGTCATAAAGCTTGAGGCAATGATTTTAGCCTGAAACGTTGTGAAACCTGAAACTAGAATGCCACTTCTTCAATTAAAAAAAAAGAATCCAGTGAAGTACCTGTACATTTCCTTTTTTAATGTCCCATCTGAAATATACCCTCTAACTGAGTGAGTTAAGTTCCTTTACTAAAATTGTTGACTGAAAATGTTACCGTTTAAATGTTGAGATGTCTTCTGAGAAAGATGACCTTCTTTTTAGAATTCTTCTGGGCAGTAGTTAGGTATTATGACCAGTTACCATGATAGCTATAGCAAGTTACAACAGGTGAGCTCATTGGGTTATCACTTAACAGACATTTTCTAGTAACATATTTCAGTGCTAATGATCACTGCCCAAGAAAACCTGAAAAGCAAATCCATGAAGTAATTTTTGGTTTTAGCATTTGGTTCAGTTCTTTATTTTCTTACTGTATAGAGGCTGTCTGTGTTCCTTTAAATTTAGAAACTGGTTGTGTGCAGATATATTCAATGATTATTAGGTTTTAGTGGTGCTGGGGAAGCAGAATATAGAAACATGCTAATTTTACATTATTGGTTATAAAGATTTATTGATTATATTACCTTAGAATAGTGCTTCATAACTTATTTCTTTGACAGTTTTGAAATTTTTATGACATAGATGTGCTAATGAAGTGATCTCCGATATGGGTATGCTTATATCTGAAGAATGAAAAAGAAAGCAGAGAGAATAATAATTACCTTTTCCATTACCAAGATAGTATTGCCATTTCATTGAAAGTAAAAGGGAGATAAGAGGTCCAACTCTGGAATCAGACATGGGTTCAAATCCCAACTCTGCTATTTATTGGCTTGTGTGATTTTGGGAAAAATATTTTAGTCAACTGAACTATAGCTTGCTTATTTGTAAAAGTGGGAGGATAATTTTATCTGCTTCACAGGGTTGCTAGGATGAAATAAGGTATTACATGTAAAGTGACTGGATACAGTGCTTGGTACATAGTGAGTATTCTATAAACAGTAGGTACTGTTGCATAACCACAGAGTGCTTATGGTATATACTTGCCTAGTACAGGAAATGTATGCAGAAAAATATATTGTCGTTCTGAGAAGTATGGTGTTTTATTGGGCATTCTTCAACCGAAAGTGTAGACTAGGGGTCTGCCAAATCTGGCTGTACCCATTTGCTCTTCCTGTTGCAGCAGCAAAGTTGAATCATTGTAACAGAATCTCCACGGCACACAAAGCTTAAAATATTTACTGAGTGGCCCTTTACAGAAAAACTTTGCCAACCTCAGAGGAAAAGCAGTATTGGTAAATTTAGGTGGTGATTGGACAAATATTTTATTTATGTTTTAAGTTATATATGTATTTTAATGTATATTAGAAATGAGCATGATAAACTTATAGTTTTATGTATATCCTTGCTTAGGACTTGTATAAAAGGTTTCAAGTGTTAAAATTAAGGGATTGGTTTTTCACAATTTTGAGCTCTCTTGAAATGTCATCAAAAAAGTTTTAGAAATATTTATGACTGTCTCTTTATTCCATATTATAGAGCTCGCCGGAAAAAAGGGTCGGCTAGAAGATTTGGTCTACAGAAACTTTGGGAGTGGTGCTTAGGACTTATACAAATGAGTTCATTACCGTGGAGAGTTGTAATTGGTCGTCTAGGAAGGATTGGTCATGGAGAACTAAAAGGTAAAATTGTGCTTTTATTATTTAGTTCGGAAACCCTGGTGGCATAGTGGTTCAGTGCTATGGCTGCTAACTAAAAGGTCGATAGTTCAAATCCACCAGGCGCTCCTTGGAAATTCTATGGGGCAGTTCTGCTCTGTCCTGTAGGGTCACAGTAGGCTCGGTTTTTTTGGTTACGTACTTAAATTTTTATTTTTTGGTAAATTCCCACACTGTTCAGACCATATCTGAGTATACAGAACATAATGCAGAGGTTATCAGTAAAAACTTTTTTTTTTTTTAATTTAACAATGAGCCACATAGGTCTAGGGCACAAAATGGCTTATTTCAAATTTGAAAAGGACGTTTTACTATTTTCAGTTTTAGTATGTTATTAACTGCTATTATTTGTTGTCTTCCAGTTTTTCTGCCTTCTGCTTATTATTGAACTCATCCCCTGTTCAGCAGAAACTAATTGAACCCTAAAATTTAGGTAGATGAAAGATACTGAGTAACATCAACAGTAGGAGATTTTTAGCTTGATAATGACTCCAATTCAAGGAATACACTAATTTTAAAAACATTAAATACTACTTTTATGTCTTATTTTTGGTTCTGCTGGGTGTTAACCAATACTGATTCTTTGAATATTGTTTTTTTTACTATTGATACCCACAGATTGGAGCTGTTTGCTGAGTCGTCGAAACTTGCAATCTCTAAGTAAAAGGCTCAAAGATATGTGTAGAATGTGTGGTATATCTGCTGCAGACTCTCCTAGCATTCTCAGTGCTTGCTTGGTAGCAATGGAACCCCAAGGCTCTTTTGTTATTATGCCAGGTTAGCTATCTTTAGTTTACATCAGATTTAATTCTTAATGCACTTAAGTTTTTAAGAATATGTAATTTATTCTTCATTTATTGAAAGAAAAAATGCGTTTCTCTTTTCAGATTCTGTGTCAACTGGTTCTGTATTTGGAAGGAGCACCACTCTAAACATGCAGACATCTCAGCTAAATACCCCACAGGATACATCGTGTACTCATATACTTGTGTTCCCTACTTCTGCTTCTGTGCAAGTAGCTTCAGCTACTTATACCACTGAAAATTTGGACTTGGCTTTCAATCCCAACAATGGTAGGTTAATTGTTCCTAAAAGGTTTGGGACTATATAAAATAAAGCTTAACCACTGTGGTAGGCTGAATAATGGCCTCCCCAAAAGATCCACACCCTAATCCCTGAAACCTTTGAATATTACTTTACATGGCAAAAAAAAGGAATTTGCAAGTGTGATCAAGTTAAGTATCTTGATATGGGGAGATTATCCTGGATTATCCAGGTGGACCCTAAATATAATCATGTGTATCCTTATAAAAGTGAGGTGAAGGGATATTTGGCCTCGTGCAGAAGAGAAGACGGCCATGTGACAGAAACATGGAAAAATACAATCAGAGAAAGAAGATAACTATGCCTCTGGCTTTGAAGATGGAGGATGGGGCCATGAGCCAAGGAATGCATAGAATATAGTTGTAGGCACTGGAAAAGGCTAGGAAATGGTTTCTCCTCTAGAACCTCGAGAAAGAGCATGACCCTGCTAACACCTGGAGTCTGGCCCAGTGAAACTGATTTTGGACTTATGTAAGAGAATAAATCTGTGTTGTTTTAAGCCACCAGATGTGTGGTAATTTGTCAACCATCCTTCTACCTCATTGATACCAGAACACATGCTATGAATTATCCCATAAATGTTTACTTATTTTAGGAGGCAACAGTTGATCATAAAATTTGTTTGTGCCTGTGCTGTGGAGTTACCAGTGTATACACTTTGTAGTTTATTTTATGTCCATCATTTTTTAATTTTGATTCACCAAAAACAATAGTAATTTATTTAAACTTCCAGTAGAGATGTAATTTTTCTAGAAGAAGTTATAGATTGCACTTCAGTGGAAAATAAAGGCTATTCCGTTGTCACCTAGCTACCTTAGGAAATGCTGCATCTTTAAAGCCACAAGCATGAACAGTAATTATTCTTCTCTTTTAATGTAGTAAGCAGTACTTTGATTATTTTACTTATTATCAAAGAATAAATTATCAGTCATGGAATAGTCTTGTGACTCCTTCCTCCATCCTCAAAGTCAGCAGTTCAGTGTTGTCACATCTTCTTCACTGATTTACCCTGTTATCTCCCTTTTGTAAGAACCCTTTTACATTCGACTCACTTGGATAATCCGGGATAATCTCCCCATCTCCAGATCTTTCACTTGACCACATAATTGTATATGTGGCACCTAGCACAATACTTGGCACATGGTAGACACTTAATGTTGGTTAAATTGACCCATTTCAGTTAAAATGTATTAATTTATTTTAACCCTCTCCTGTAAGTGAACATGGGATATTTAATTTTTTTTTTCCCTATGTATAGATGGATCAGATGGAATGGGTATCTTTGATTTGTTAGACACACCAGATGATCTTGACCCTGATATCATTAATATCCTTCCTGCCTCTCCAACGGGGTCCCCTGTACATTCTCCAGGATCTCATTACCCCCATGGAGGTGATACTGGAAAGGTAATAACTCTGTTATGAAAGCTCACGTTATCTAAATGTCATTCATTAACCTAGTAATGGATTGATACATGAAGTAAAACACAACTTTTTCCTTGGAAATTAGCAAGTAGTGAAATTAACAGCACATTCATGCACTTCTATCTTATAGACATCAGCACTTTGAATCGTACTTTATTAAGAGGGTTTCTAAGGTTCTCCTTTCCCTGATGCTGTTTTTTAGACAACTTAGCATTACCCCTTCTTTGTTAGCTTTCCTGCCACTTCATTATAGCTTCTACTCATCTGTAGGATCACAGTATCTTTGAAAATCAGTAGATGGCTTTAAGAGCTGCCATTCATATCAGGGCTGTGACAGGGAACATAATAGAAATACTACTTTTTTTGTAAGAACACATACAGCACAGGACACCCCACCTTTTTAAAGCAGTTAAGAAAGCAATCTGTCTTGTCCTTCTATTTGAAGTCAAAACTAGGCTTCATTAAATAACATATCTTCATTTGGGTGAAATTATATATAGTGGTTATTTGATTATCGTACTATGCATATATTTAGAACCTATCATTTTAAAGTACAAAAAGACCGTTGTCCAGACTTGTCTTGCATTCGTTCTTCTTTTGTGAACTGGAAATAATGAGATTATTGAAAAATAACTTAAAGAAAAGCACCAGTATTCCCACCACCTTGATAAAAAAACATATTTACTTCTAGCAAATTACCTTGCTTCCACATGTGTTGTAGCTTTCAACAAGTATAGTCAGGTTTTTAACATTACATTGTTCCTGCATGATAGTTTGTTATATCATTCCCAAAATGTTGGACATTTAAGTCATTTAATTTTGTTACAGGTAAAGCCAAAATAAACATTTTAATGTATACAGTTTTTTCTTCTTTTTATCTATTTCCTTAAAATAAATAAATAAGAAATACAATGACTACACCAGTGGATATGAACATCATTTAATAGTTGTCTCTACATGTTGCCATAATGCTTCCAAAACACCATTAACTGCATTTTATAGATTGTGCTAGATAAACAATGCTAAATCGAATCTACCTTTTGGGTTAGGGTGGGAAGGAAGTGGTCAATAGTAGAAGGGAATATTAGGAAATGTTAGAAATTTCATTGAACATTTTGTATTTCTTAGCTGCGAAGGTTTACACACACACACACACACACACACGGGCTTGGCATAATAATAAAAACTTGTTAAATAGTTGGCATATTCATTTCTTCATGCAACTCATTCTTGTAATACCGTAACTAATTATGATAAAAAAAATTATACTGTCACTAAATACACAAGCAATTAATTGTTTTCAACATTATTTAGTATTTTTTAAATTGATAAACTGATTCCCATTAGCCATTCTGTATTAATATCTGTGCCTAGGTATATTGAATGAACTAACGCATATTAAATTTTGTCTTTTTAAGGGTCAAGGTACTGATCGGCTACTTTCAACAGAATCTCATGATGAAGTAACCAATATTCTTCAGCAACCATTGGCTCTTGGTTACTTTGTATCAACTGCCAAAGCGGGTCCATTACCTGACTGGTTCTGGTCAGCATGTCCTCAAGCACAATATCAGTGTCCCCTTTTTCTTAAGGTATTGACATTTCTGTGCCAGTTCCTAAGTAATGCTAATTGACAGCTTGAAGTTCTGAGAAATATAGAAGTAGCTTTTGGATGAAAGAAGTAGCTTTTGGATGAAAGAAGTAGCTTTTGTCTTAAGTCCATAAATGTATTGCCACATATGACTCTATAGACAAGATTAGAAAGAATTACCTAATTAGGAAATGACTCTAATTTTTAAACTTATATTAAGTTTGAACTTTAGTTAATTATTCTTCAGAAAACTCCTGGGATGCTACCTGTTAGTGTTTTCAGTAGCACATACAGAATTTTAGAGCTTGAAGAAACCTTATATTAACCTCTAGTCTGGCCTCTCGTCTTATAGATGAGCTTTAAAGTTCAGAAAAACTCTTAGGTCAAAAGTTATAAATTGGTAGTAGAGCCAAGACTAAAATCTGGATCTTTCAATGATTAGTATGTTATTCTTTGAATTACATCACATAGTACTGTTACGCCTCATCATTTTGGGAATTAAGGAATTCGTAATCTTTGCAGTAATAACTTGATTTTCAGTTTCATTTCCTATCACCTTAAAAAAATAAAACCTTTTTAGCTTTGTGTAAATTATTGTATTAAAACTGTTGAGTGGTTTTCAAATAATGATATTCTCAGAGCCATAGTGATTTATCAAAACAAATTCATAAGTGATAAAACTGAGGCTGAGATAAATCATAAGTTATAAAATTAAATGGAATATACAGAGTTTATTCCTGCTGCTGCTACTACTACTTTACGATAGTAAACTCATACCTGATTCACTTATTATGTAAACTCACCAGAGGTTGACTATTTGTATTCCATAAGTCATGCTCATCTAAGTACTTGCTAACTGATTTTTTTTGGGGGGTAAATGTTGGATAGTTGCTTTAGTTTTCTGGGTTTATATTTTGATGGATACTTGAACCTATAAGCTTGTTGGTATCCTTTAGCTTGTTCGTATTAAATCTTGGGAACCCTTGGACCACATCCCATTGAGTCAATGATATTTAAGATTAAACAAAATACAAACAGATGTCAATCTGAGATGCCTATAATGAAGTATTTAGAGAGTATCAGCCAAGGTAATAGTTTTATCATATGACTGTTCTTCCCCCTCCAATAGATGTGCAGTGTTCTATACAGATCTTATTACAAGAACTTATTCCCAAAGGGTTTCTATAGAATATTGGGGCCTTAATGGTGCAGTAGTTAAGAGCTAAAGCAAGCTGCCCCTGCAAACCAAGGTCAGCAGTTCAAATCCACCAGCCGCTCCATGGAAACTCTATGGGGCAGTTCTACTCTGTCTATAGGGTGGCACTAAGTCGAAATTGACTCGAAGGCAACGGGGTTTTTTTTTTTTTTTGAGAGTCTCCACAAAACAAAGGGTTCTTCGGTCCACTGGGAAGCACTGCACATGCCTTCTGCCCCTACTGTAGTTAAAGGCTCTGAAAAACAGTAAATAACAATTTTACTTAGCATTTCCCAAACTTATTTTAATACACAAGAAAAGGACTGTTTAACACCTATTAATAGTTCATGACATTAGTGTTTCAGGGACCATTTTTTTAGGAGACACTACTTTACAAAAAGTCTAAAGAACTATCCAGATTCTTTTCTACTCAATATTTATTTGCAGAGAGGATAGTGTAAAGTGGGCATTCACCCTCAGATACAGTGTAACAAGATTAGGACTTCTGGTTCTGAATTACCAGGTAAGGCATAACTTACCATAACTTTGTTCACCTTTTTTTTCCATACATTCCATTTTAGTTTTATGCCATAGGCAATAAAACCACCTGATATGTTTCTCTTTGTTAGAAAAATAATGGGTCATTGCCTAAGTGAGTAAAACTTTTTTATCTTAGGAATTAGAGCACTGGTACTAACTACATTCATTTGTAGACAGTTCAAACATACTTATTTTTGGTTATATTCTAGAATTATAACACAAGAGTTCATATATATATTACAATTGTAGAGGAGAAAGCACCTAAATATACAATAGAACCTTTTATAGTATATAGAATATCTACCAAGGGTTTTTGCAGTGAACACCACCACTGTCTTGTCATAGCTTTTTAACACTATTTTATAGATTAGATTGTAAACAAAATGATTTACTTTATTCAATCAAAATGTGAGGAACAGTAGCACGTTCCTTTCTCCCACTGTTCAGTGCCATACCTAAACAGGTGTGGCAGTTGTTACTGAGCCTCCGTTATGAAAAAGAATGGACAAAACAGCAGCTGCACACTGTATTGCTCAAAGGACACACAGTTCAACTAAAGGTAGCTTCCTTTAAGGTTTATAGCTTTATAAGTAAAATATTTGCACTTGCTTACTCCTGTTACTTTTTCAGCACCAGACCTAGGTGGGTCTGCATATTCTAAACTCTATATACTTTAGAGGCAAACTGTACTCAGGTCTATCAGTGCTTCCTTAAACATTTACATGTCTAAGCAAGTTAGACATAAAAATAATTGGAAATCCTTTTTTAGGATTGTTAATTGGACTTAAAAACAATAAAACTAAAGAAAAAGGTAAGAAGGTTCAATATAAGTTACCCACTTAAAAAATTAAAAATGAATTAATTAAGCAAGGAGAACAAACATCTTTATAGTGGCTTTCATTCATTACATAGGACCAAAATATGTTTCATTAAGGAACGTATGTTGGGAGAATAAGGTAAAAACAAATAACAGAGTTGTTTTCCATTTCGCTGACTGGTTTTCTCTTGATTTTTAGGCCTCTTTGCACCTCCACGTGCCTTCAGTGCAATCTGACGAGCTGCTTCACAGTAAACACTCCCATCCACTTGACTCAAATCAGACTTCAGATGTCCTCAGGTACTGTTCTTTGTATCATTAAGGGTTCTCCATTGCAGTTTTAAAGGAATGTCATGTTGGTTCATAGTTTTTTTTCTCATTTTTGGCAAGATTTTATAATTGTGTATCCTCAGATCTTTAGATAGCACCATTAAGAATGTGTACTTGCCTAATGTGTATAATCTACCTTTGAGAATAATTTTCATGAAAATTAGTTACGTTTATCTCCCTAAGAACTCACTACTGTACATCTCCCACCCTTTCTTTAAGTGACTTTGAATATTAGATGCCATAATTGGAAACTGTTTCTAAAATCTACATTGTAGATAAATATGGCTTATATAGTTTATTTGTTTTTTAGGTTTGTTTTGGAACAGTACAATGCACTCTCCTGGCTAACCTGTGACCCTGCAATCCAGGACAGACGCTCATGTCTCCCAATTCATTTTGTGGTGCTGAATCAGTTATATAACTTTATCATGAATATGCTGTGATCTTCATTTGGTGGAACTGTACAAGAAAAGAACAAGGATAAAGGATATTTCACTGCAGGATTAAGTTGCAGTTATCTTCTCAGTGAAAGTCATTTGTGATGGGGTCTAATTCTTATTACTTCAACAAATATTGATTTGACTTGGGGGGAGGGACTATAACCCTGTTATTTTTCATTGATTATACCGAACTCTTTAGGATGATGACTGATCATACAAAACGTATTATAACATTTTGGTAGCAAAAATTAACCTTTTTTTTCCAGTCACAGTATTTGTGAAAAGTAATGAGCCATAGTACCCAGTCATGTTAAATGAATATTAAAAGCATGGAAAAGGAAACCTGAGGAACAATGAATTTCAACTTATGGCTTCAGAACATCAAGATGTTCTTGTATTGGATTATAGTACCTAGTATTCAAAAATGCCTGCATCTCTTATTTATTGTAAGTTTTTAAATGTAAAATTGTCTTATATTTCTTAACCTCTTTTATAAAAATTTTCCTAGAAGGTTTATACTGCCTTCTTGCTTTAAAGCAATTGGTCTAAAATATATGTAATCGTCTTAATTAAAAAGTTGCAGTAGGGTTGCTTTTAGAGTATTATTTTTTTGTAAGGGGGTGGGTGGGACAGTAAATTTGTATTGTCTCCTTGTACAGTTTAATGGGGCTAGAGGGGAAATAATGTCCATACCATTGTGTGTGGAGGATTTACAGCTAAGCTGTAGTTGCAAAGTACATGTACAGTAATGAAGTTCACTGTGTTTATAAATTGAAAAGGTACCGGGTCTTACAGCATTTTCTATATCACACCTTTACAGAATAACATGATGGCAATATACAAGTGATATTGTTAGGTGGTTTAACTTAGAATAAAATGAGAATTCTTCAGTTATATTTTGTACTATGGTTTAGGGCTATGACTAATATTTCAGGCCATTTCCAGTGAAAGAAACTTAGTTTTACAAGGAAAACATTTGCTACTGAATGCTTAAACTAATTTTGGTGTTTAATGTTACATGCTTAAATGTTTTTCAGTTTTAACAGTGGCACATCTAGGCATGGAAATATTATTAAGAAATTTATCTTCAGGATCCTATTGTAAGGTTGAAATTTAGCCCAGCTCTAGGCATTTTACAAATTATTTTAAAAGAAGTCACTCTTGATTGCTTGACTTTTTTTTTTTTTTTTTAAATTAAAGATTGGGAATGTGTGTGAGAGTATGGGTGTGTGTGCGTGCAATCAAACTGTGGTGTAAATAGATTCTCGGTGAATTCTGGTATTCAGACTCTATTCCACTAGTCAAAGAACCATTTTCTAAACTTAACCTGTACCCCTTTGTCTTTTTTATTTATTTAATTTTCTTGGTTTGGAGATGGCAGTCCCAAACACCAGAGTCTGTACTTTTCTATCACACAGCTCAGATTAAGATAGGCACATGCCAAGGAGGTTCTCACCTCCCTAAAGAAGGGACTTGAATTTTAGGGACTTTAATTCACCCCTTCCTTCAATACAATTTTCCCCCTTCTTGTTTGCACATGCCAAGATAACTGCTTTTATGCAGGCTTTACCCACTTGAAAAATCCTTCCTACAGTGCTGCTCACAAGAGAGCCCAAGTTAGCCTCCTAACTGTTTGCTGACTTGAATTCACAGTCACCAAGTCTACCTATCTTTCTTGGAAGCAGTCTAGCAAAATTCCTGTTTGTACTTTCACTAATTCTCTACAAGGACAAAATCAATTGTATTTACAAAACTCTTTAATTTTTTTTTTTTTTTTTACTGAAACTTGTGAATACTATATGCTTAGCTTAAATATCACTTTCTTATGAACAATATAACTTCAAATTGTGTATATAAAAACATTAGCAAGTTTTTTTCTATAAAGAAAACACAATTGGTGACAAAGGTTTTCAATTGTTTCTTCAAAATAATAATGCAATCCCAGTGGTCAGCATTTTCTGATATTAAAATTAAAGATCACATCTCAGCATTAGTTTTTAAATTATGCTAACACACCACAGATTATGTTAACATGTTTTGTTCTTTAAAAAACAAAAAAACTTGTCTGAGATTTGAGGGAAAACATGCTTATTTCCAGTTTCTAAAAAAGGTATCCATTTTTATAAACTTAGTTCAATAGAGACTTTAAAAAATAAAAGCTATATTCTCAGTTATTTAAAATCACTAGCCTATAGTAACCACACCTAAGTTTGAAAATAAGTTTTAAACAAAATTATTCCCTGATGGTTATCTTTTCTATAGAGCCATAAGAAGGGAGCCCAGTGTAGAATTCCTTTATATGTGGAAATCAGGGAATACTTCCCAAATATACAAGATTTACTGATAAGATTCTTTTCCTCCCCTCATATATCAGTTCACACTTAATTGAAAATTATTAAATAGCTTTTAGAAAAGGTCAGGAGACTTATTTCAGAGAAAAAGAAATTAAGCCTTTTATACAGGATGATGGTTCTGACTTACTAATGTACTGTCACAGACAAGATTTGTTTAAATAGGTGTCAAAATATAGTTTATACCAATGGATCACCAACACTTTGACTTCTTTGTTACCGGGCTAGTATCTGTTTTCTGTGCAGTTATCCATTATGAAGCAGGGTGGAAGTTCAGTATTTTGGCATTTGGAAAGATTAGTTATATGTCAGCTTCCAGCCAGTGAGAAACATCTAGCCATACTTTTCTTATGCAAGCCATTCAGTTATCAGGACTGTGAATTAACACTGTATGAATAAATTTCTGTACACCTTATTGTTTGGCCAGAAGGCCACCAAGTGTACTTACATGTAATCCTTAAATTTTAAAGTAGCTGTAATTTTTAAATCTTTCTAAACTTTTCTTAAACCACTAAAATTAAGCTCTTATTACTTAGTCAACTATCCTCAGCTGTATTCGTACTCAATTGTCAGTATGGCACAGATTACTGTATTAAAATATTCTCCTTTTGTCTTCATATTTACCTTCTGAGGTAATTTTTTAACTTAATGTGTTACTACAAAGATTTGCAGATCTTTAATCAAGCACTATGTTAATACTGTAATATCGAAATACTATGTTGCATTATTTAAAATGTTCAAATTGAATAGATTAAAAGGAAGTTTTTAAATGCTGTTGCATCATATAACTTGCTACTCATCCACTATGGCATCGTATATTAGTCTATTAATACATTTAATGTTGCATGAGTGATGTTTTGGTCTGAGTTTCCTCTTAAGATTTTAGTTTGTCTAAATTAAAAATATTTTTGACACATTTTTATTTTGCTTTCCACCCCCAAAAAATCAGCTGGAAATCTTAACCTTTTGGTTTTTCTTGGTGTTTTCATGGGCCCAGAACTATGGTTTAAATTTTTATATGTTTTATTCTCTTTTTTGTGGAGTATTAATTAAAAAACTGGATTTGGGACCTAAAATACTCCTCAGGTTGATGTATTCATGAAGTTTTAAAATAGCTTTAGTTTTCAAAGTAAACTGGATTTGTGGACCTTAAAAGTTACTGAGCTTAGACTACAAATTGTAACATCATTACTGGACATGTCAGCATCAACCCTCTCAAAATAGCTTGGTCACTTTACGAAGGGGTGTTTTAAAGTTGTTATTTAGCAATGACATTTAATATGGTCCAATTGCTTTTTTTTTTAACATGACAAAAAAAAAAAAAAGAATAAGGAACAAACACTATTGCTGCCGAATGCCATAACACTGAGTTGTACAAATTGTGATTGAGGAAATGAAAAGGTTTATACTTTTTAAAAAAAACAAAAACAACAAAAAAAAAAAAAACCAAAAAAAACAAAAAGCAGAACTTCAAATGGAATAAATTATTCATGAAGCCTTCATTGTTGTGTCTTATTCTGTTGAATATATTTCCATGGTAAATATTGCAAAATTAGTAGCCTTATGTCATTTTTGTGTGATTCATAAATGGGAAATGGTAACCTAGAAACTGATTAATGGGCTTTTAACTTGTCTACCTGAAGTATTTGAAAAAATATATTAACCATATATCAATGTGTAGAGTAACTGTATATGTACATATATAGCAGTCCCTTTTAGAGCTGATGAATCTGATACCAGTTTTCTACCTTCAAGTATTTTAAAAATTTGCTCTCTTCTATTTTTATTTGATTGCATAGAGTTTTGAAGCATTCAGAAATGTTGAGATGTGAACAACTTATCAAAAATAGCTCTGTCCATTTTCTGGAAGCAGCTATTTAAAATATTTCTGTCCAGATTTAAGCTGAATAAGGATGTAGCCCAAAATGTTGTAGCCATTTTTAAATAGTTGCTGCCAGCAAATTGTTTATAGTGATTCTTTAAAAGGAGGTGTATGTTGTTGAAACTGCCTACCATAAATTATCTTCTGTATCACAGTTTACATTATCTCTGATTTGTTTTTAACCTTCTTACTATAGTATTATATATGACTAAAAACTATGCAAATCAAGCTTTTTTTGGTATTCACTTCTTGCACGACTGCACACAAACTTAACTATTTGTAGTTTTAAGTATTGAAAACCTGGTCTGAATAATCCTAGCGAATGCTTTACTGAAGGAAGTAAATTTTTTTCTTTAAAAGCATAGCAAATGCTTGTTTGTACTATGCATAAAGTATTGGTACACTTTTAGAATTCAAGCCACTTAGTTAGAGATAGACATGTTTGCTACCTTAAGCAATACAGTTTTTACATTGTGGCCCATAGGGTGTGCCGTCTTGGTGAAACCCAAGACTTGAAAGCCTAACATGCCAGTGAGCCCCCTCAAATTCTTTTCTTGCAAAATTTCCTGCCCAACTTGTACTTGTGAATTCCTTTAAAGAGCTATATTATGAGAGGTAAAAACCATGTGAAATGTGGTGAGCATTTTGAAATGTTCTAGAAGGAATTAATAAATTGCACATGGAAATTATCTTGACCTCTTGGTATCAGTAGCATATTTATGAATATAAATATATGTGTTAATTAAGTTGGTAAGGTGGCATGAAATAATTTCAGCTTATTACTCTAGATAAAAAATTTTCTTACCACAGCTTAACAAATGGCAACGTGTTCTGGCAGTTTTGTTTTTATTATCTCAGGTGCATTTTATTACTATCAAAATGTGCCTGAGACAGAATTATTAAAGAGTATTTGGGAAATGTGGTCATTATAAATAGCTAAGAAATCTAGGGGCAAAGAATCCACTTCAGGATAAAATTAGAAGTGCTGTTTGAACCATATTCAAACCATTTGGAGTAAATAACCTTTGAAATACAGTTTCTAGGGAAACATGGACATGAGGTAAGAACCATTCTCTCAAGTATGTTACATGAAAATGTCTAGGCCTTGTTTAACAGGGTATTAAGGATGCTTTGCTCTATTAACTAGTTCAGATAAGTCAATGTTTTTTACCCCCTAAGAACATTGAATTAAGAGTATAGAAATCCAGAGGGCATGAGGTTATTTGAAGAGTCCACATAATGAAAAACAAGGGAGAAAGGAAGAAAATCCGTGGTTTTGGCTTATGGTACAAGATAAATGAAACTGTCTTGAATGTGTTCCTGAAGCATCTATTTTGTTAGTAATTCCGTAGTTTTCATTATCATCCTGTGTATGTTCTTGGAGAGTTATCAATCATGGACGAAAAATTAAACCTCACTCCTCAGAGTACTATAACCAGAAATTCCATTAGGGATGAATAGAAATTGATGTTTGAGCTGGTTTTTGTTCATTCTCCTCTAGAATGTGTCAAGAATGACCTTTCTGGAGCCCTGCCAGAATATCAGTGCTCTTAATTACTTGGAAACTAACAAATGTTACTCTGTAAAGTTAAAGGGTTGGTGTTTTAAAGACTTCATTATTTTGCCACTACTGAACTGCAGGGGAAAAGAAGTCTTATTGAGTGAAAAACAGTCCCAAAACCACATGGTGTCTTACACACTTGCATTCAGAAGGCCTGATTTTAAGTCTGGTTCTGTCATTCTCTCTTTGTTCTTGAGCAAATCTTATCACCAAAGCCAAAAATCTTCTTAAAAAAAAAAAAAAAACCGCTTGGTCTTTCTAATGTTCCTCGTCATTGTGAATGGCATTACCATTCATCCAGCTGTATAAGCCACAAACTTGCTTATCAAAAACTGTCAGTTTTTAGAGGGAAACCCAATCTAATGAGGGGTAGGGGAGTTGTCAGGGAAAAGTTTTCCAGCAAGATAATACTGGAGGTAAGACTTAAAGGCTCCTATGTTATTATGTAAAGAAAGAATGAAAGGCATTCCAGACAGAAGGAACAGTGGGGAGAAGGCCCATTGGGTAGCATGAAGGATTTGGGAAGCAAGTGGTTCAAAATGATTAAAATGAAGGGCCAACTGTAGGATGTGGCAGCAGTCCAGGCTAGAGAAACAAGCCAGATCATGAAAAATTTTGTGTCCTTTGAGTACCACACTAAGGAAATTGAACTTTATCCCAAAACAAGGAAGTGTTTTAGTAGTTGCATTGATTGGTTAAGCAATCCTACCAAAAGTGCCTTGATTGGAGGAGCTATGCCCCTAGAGAGATGTCTCTAATGATACAGAACCATAGCTAGACCCAATTCTATTAATATTTTTTCTGGACGTTACTGAAGATATGATCTGCTTAGCCAGAACTAAACCAGATAGCCAGTGTAAGAGCCAAGAAAGATCTTAACAGGCTGAAACAATGGAAGAAATCTTAAAAGATAGTCACTATTGAGGGTCATTGTAAAAAGAACTGCATGCTGACAAAACGAATTTGATGTTTTCTAAGATCCTTTTTGGAATTCCATGAATCTATTTCCAAAGAATACTGGTCCTCCTTTAAATATCTAGACCTAATTTCTTGAAGCTCATTACTTGGTAGTAAACCCCCAAAAAACTCATTGCTTTTGAGTTAATTGTGACTGTAGAGAACAGAGTGGAACTGCCCTATAGGATTTCCCAGGAGTGGCTGGTGGATTTGAAACCTTTTGGTGAGCAGCTGTATTACTTAACCACTGTGCCACCAGGTCTTCATTACTCGGTAATGTACATAAAAACACCTAATATCCCCGAACCATAGCAGATACTGTAATTTTTTTTTCTTAACTCCTCTTTCCCTGTCTGGTTGAAAAAACAGTTAAATGTGGAAAAGAATAAATCAAGGCAAGCTAATCAGAAGGAGAATGATTTATCCAGGAAGGACTCCTCTGTTTCAACTTAAGCAAAGTGTAGAAACTACATATTTCATCAATTCTAAGATACCAATTATAAGACATTTTTTTCTTTTTTTTGTACTTTAGGTGAAGATTTACCGAACAAACTAGTTTCTCATTAAACAGTGTACATCGTTTTATGACATTGGTTAACAACCCAATGACATGTCAATACTCTCCCTTCTCAACCTTGGGTTCCCTGTAACCAGCTTTCCTGTCCCCTCCTGCCTTCTAGTCCTTGCCCTGGGCTGTTGTGCCCCTTCAGTTTCTTTTTTTTTTTTTGTTAATCGTGCTTTAAGTGAAAGTTTACAAATCAAGTCAGTCTCATACAAAAAAAAAAATACGGAATGCTTCTTGAATTTTCGTGTCATCCTTGCGCAGGGCTACACTAATCTGTATCATTCCAATTTTAGTATATGTGCTGCTGAAGCGAGCACATCGTTTTCTGTACTAAGTAATTAATGTTGCCAAATAATATTTAACACATGAATAACTTGAGAGATTTAAAATGCGAAAAAAAAGGCCATCACAGAATTGATGAAACATATCTTTGTATGACTAAAAATGGTAATGTGGCTCGACACCATGTGGGCCTTAAAAAGTGATTATCTCAAATATTTTGTAATTACAAAAGGATTCACCATAATTAAATGATAAAGGTTTGATAAAGGTTCTGTGATGGATAGGCAACTAAATATTAGGACTAATTTGTAAAATTATTTGCCATTTGAGCTGCAATTAAAAAAATTTGATTTTACTATACTTAGGGACTCATCAAGATCCCTGGGTGGTACAAATCATTTGTGCTTGACTGATAACCTAAAGGTTGATGGTTTGAACCCACCCAGCAGCACCACGGAAGAAAGGCCTGGTGATCTGTCAAGAAAACCCTCTGGAGCAATTTAACATTGTAGAATTTTAACATTGTTAGTTCTATGAAATGACTGCCAAATTATTTCATCGGCAAATATATGAAATTTAGATTAGCTGTGCCCTTGGAACCGGAATAAATCAAGCTGTGATTGAAGGTTACTGATTAGCTAATTGAAAAATTACACAGTTTAGATGAAAGTTATAAACTAAAACTTATTTTCTCCTTAGAATTTTGTACAAATATGCTTGCTAAATCATTCTGTTCGTTAAGAAACTAAGTTTTATCTCGGTTACCATGGGCAAGTTGAATTACACAGAATTAAAATGATCACTATATCATATTCTCCATGAGAGCAGGGACTAGGTTTTCTTTGGATGCCCAGTGCCTTCCATAACATATGGCATGAAGTAAGTGATGAATGAATAAACTGTTAGAATAAATGTGAAAAAATTCTCATTTTTTGGCTTTATCATTTCACAGCATCTACTAGGTGCTCAAAACTGAAAGGTGCTAAGTGTAGCTATAAAACCTCCACTGAATCAAGAAGCTGCAAGCTTCACACATGCAAAAAATCAAAATTGAGAACAATAATAAGCATTAGTTTATAATCACATGTGATGGAAGTCAGAATAGTCATTATCCTCGTAGGGTTACTGACAGAAAGAGAACAAGGAACCTTCTAAGGTCCTGGAAAGACTATGTATGCACCTTATACATTTTACGACTGGATCTCTAAGAAAAGCTTGCACTGGGCCTGAATGGATAGATGACTTGGTGAGGTAGAGTATCAATGCTTTAAGGATTCATGTGATGTGGGAGAAGTCAGCCTTGAAAAAGGTTTGAGGAAAGGAAGTAAACTAGGTTGGGTAAGAAAAGCAATTCTGGAATGAGAAGTTCAGACTCGATGCTGTTGACATGAGCGGTGTGGAAGGTAGAAATCTTAAAATCTTCCCATGCAGTCCTGAGCTTTTAACAACAAACTTAGTTCCCTTCTCCATTCTTCTTTACTACTGTTCCAAAACATTCCCATTTTCCTCAAAAATCCCCTTTTAAAATTTCCATTAACTCTGCAAATAACCTCACTTTTGACTTCACGGAGAAAATAAAGATCATCAACATCCTATCCTCCCCTCTCCACAAGAACACACACACACAACTACAGACAATTTTTTAGTATAAACCCAAAAAAACCAGAACCACTGCTGTCAAGTCGATTCAGACTCAAAATGACCCTATAGGACAGAGTAGAACTGCCCCACAGGGTTTCCAAGGAGCGCCTGGTGGATGTGAACTGCTGACCTTTTGTTTGGCTGCCGAACTTTTAACCACTACCCCACCAGGGTTTCCTTTTAGTATAAGTATGTCCAAAACATTCTAACATACTAAAAATTATTGTTTACCTGAAATTCAAAATTAACTGCGTGTCCTGTATTTTTATTTGATAAATCTGGCAACCCAACCTCCTATCTATATCCTCATTCAACAAATTTATTGAATTCTTACCATCTGGCAGATACTGTTGTACAAGATACACAGGGAGTAAGACAGACAGAGTCCCTGCCCTCGTGGAGCTTATGGTCTAACAGGTATAAACCCTTAGGTTAAACAAGCTGGATTTCAGACTGGAATTATAAAGCAACTTCATTTTTGTCTCCCACTATCCATTTAAGTTTCTTCTGATCAACTAACTAGTTTTGGGGCAGGCATTAGGGCTTTTCTGGTCACTCTTAGATAAAACAACCAGTTATCCAGTCATTTCAAGACACAACCACAGTGTCTTTAGTAACTAAATTAGTAATTAAGCCCAAAATAATAATCAAAACATCAATTTTCCTTAAAGGTGAAGCTTCTTCCCCTCCACTAGTTCTGACCTGAAGTCTTAAATCAGGGAAAAGGAGTTTAGGTTTCCATTCCTTTTCCCTTCTTGGAGATACCAGTTTCTGACCTTTCTAGGACCCAAGAAATGAAGAGGGAGGAGAGGAAACAAGAGCAAGAAAGTCTTTATTTGACTGGTTCAGTCCTGACGATCTTGCTCCATGCTTGCTCTCTGGACTTGGCAGGTATTTATTTTTATTGTGCTTTAAGTGAAAGTTTACAGCTCAAGTTAGTGTTTCATACAGAAATTTACACACACAGTGTTACGTGACCCTAATTGTTCTATCAATAACGTGACAGCATACTCCTCCTTTCCACCCTGGATTTCCCATGTCCATTCAACCACCTCTTATTCCTTTCTGCCTTCTGATCTCGTCTCCGGACAGGAGCTGCCCATTTAGTCTCCTGTATCTACTTGAACTAAGAAGCACACTCTTCACAAGTATTTTATGTCTCATAGTCTAGTCTAATCTTTGTCTGAAGAGTTGGTTTCAGGAATGGTTTTAGTTCCAGGTTAACAGAGAGTCCGGGGGCCATGTCTTCTGGGGTTCCTCCAGTCTCAGTCAGACCATTAAGTCTGGTCATTTTACAAGAATTTGAGTTCTGCACCCCACTTTTCTCCTGATCTGTCAGGGACTCTCTGTTGTGTTCCGTCAGGATAGTCGGTAGTGGTAGCCGGCATCATCTAGTTCTTCTGGTCTCAAGCTGATGGAGCCTCTGGTTTATGTGGCCCTTTCTGTCTCTTGGGCTCATACTTTCCTTGTGTCTTTGGTGTTTTTCATTTTCCTGTGCTCCAGGTGGATTGGGACCAATTGATGTATCTGAGATGGCTGCTAGGTGTGGATATACTCAAGGCCATATTTTGGCTCTCGTGGACTTGCTCTGATTTTCTTCAGTTTCAGCTTGAACTTGCATATGAGCAGTTAATGGTCTGTTCCACAGTCGGCCCCTGGCTTTGTTCTGACTGATGATATTGAGCTTTTCCATTGTCTCTTTCCACAGATGATGTAGTCAGTTTGGTTCCTGTGTGTTCCATCTGGCGAGGTCTTTGTGTATGGTCACCGTTTATGTTGGTGAAGGAAGGTATTTGCAATGGAGAAGTCATTGGTCTTGCAAAATTCTATCATTCGATCTCTGGCATTGTTTCTATCACCAAGGCCATATTTCCCAACTACCAGTCATAAGGAAGAAACGATGAAGTAAAAGAACTGAACAGAAGATTTCAAACAGTGGCTAAAGAAGACAAAGAAAAGTATTATAGTGACATGTGCAAAGAGCTGGAGATAGAAAACCAAAACCGAAGAACGCGCTTGGCGTTTCTCAAGCTGAAAGAACTGAAGAAAAAATTCAAGCCTCGAGTTGCAATAGTGAAGGATTCTATGGGGAAAATATTAACTGATGCAGGAAGCATCAAAAGAAGATGGAAGGAATATACAGAGTCATTATACCAAAAAATTAGTCAATGTTCAACCATTTTAAGAGGTAGTATATGATCAGGAACTGATGGTACTGAAGGAAGAAGTCCAAGCTGCTTTGAAGGCACTGGTGAAAAACAAGGCTCCAGGAATTCATGGCATATCAATTGAGATGTTTCAACAAACAGATGCAGCGCTGAATGTGCTCAGTTGTTTATGCCAAGAAATATGGAAGATAGCTTCCTGGCCAACTGACTGGAAGAGATCCATATTTATGCCTATTCCCAAGAAAAGTGATCCAATCAAATGTAAAAATTATGGAATATCATTAATATCACACGCAAGCAAAATTTTGCTGAAGATCATTCAAAAATGGCTGCAGCAGTATATAGAGAGGGAACTGTCAGAAATTCAGGCAGAAGAGGACGCGGAATCAGGGATATCATTGCTGATGTAAGATGGATCCTGGCTGAAAGCAGAGAATACCAGAAGGATGTTTACCTGTGTTTCACTGACTATGCAAAGGCATTCGACTATGTGGATCATAACAAATTATGGATAACATCGTGAAGAATGGGAATTCCAGAACACTTAATCGTGCTCACGAGGAACCTGTACATAGACCAAGAGGCAGTTGTTAGGACAGAACAAGGGGTTACTGAGTGGTTTAAAGTCACAAAAGGTGTGTATCCTTTTACCATATCTATTCAATCTGTATGCTGAGCAAATAATCCAAGAAGCTGGACTATATGAAGAAGAACGGAGCATCACGATTGGAGGGAGACTCATTAACAACCTGCATTATGCAGATGACACAACCTTGCTTGCTGCAAGTGAAAAGGACTTGAAGCACTTACTAATGAAGATCAAAGACCATAGCCTTCAGTATGGATTACACCTCAACATAAAGAAAACAAAAATCCACACAACTGGACCAATGAGCAACATCATGATAAACAGAGAAAAGACTGAAGTTGTCAAGGATTTCATTTTCCTTGGTTCCACAATCAACAGCCGTGTAAGCAGCAGTCAAATCAAACGAAGCATTGCATTGGGTAAATCTGCTGCAAAGGACTTCTTTAAAGTGTTGAAGAGCAAAGCTATCACCTTGAAGACTAAGGCGCACCTAACCCAAGCCATGGTATTTTTAGTTGCATCATATGCATGCGAAAGCTGGATGATGAATAAGGAAGACCAAAGAACTGACGCCTTTGAATTGTGGTGTTGGCAAAGAATATTGACTATACCATGGACTGCCAAAAGAACGAATGCATCTGTCTTGGAAGAAGTACAACCAGAATGCTCCTTAGAAGCAAGGATGGCGAGACAGTGTCTTACATACTTTGGACATGTTGTCCGGAGGGATCAGTCCCTGGAGAAGGACATCATGCTTGGCAAAGTATAGGTCAGTTGAAAAGAGGAAGACCCTCAATGAGATGGACTGACACAGTGGGTGCAACAATGAGCTCAAGCATAACAACAATTCTGAGGATGGCGCAGGACCGGGCCTTGTTTTGTTCTGTTGTGCATAGGGTCGCTGTGAGTCAGAACTGACTCGATGGCACCTAACAACAACCACTGATGGCTGCTCACTAGGTTTTAAGCCCCCAGATGTGGACTTGGCAGGTATTTAAAGTAGACTGTCTTCTGGGCACTTCCATGAATTCTTCGCAGATTCCTCCATCTCCAATTGTTGAGGATCCTCTCCTGCAGTCTCTTTGTCAGGATGAATGCATCAAAATAACTGGTCAGCCTAATTTTTGCCATCTAGGTTTTCCAGGTAGAAATCAGACACCAATCTTCTGTGTCCTCTACCAAACAAAAACCAAACCCACTGCCATTGAGCTCACAGCAGCCCTAAAGGACAGAGTAGAACTGCCCCATAGGGTTTTCACGGCTGTAAATCTTTACAAAAACAGACTGCCACATTTTTCTCCTGTGGAGTGGCTGGTGGGTTCAACTCGCTGACCTTTCATTAGCAGCCGAGTGCTTTAACAACTGTGCCACCAGGGCTCCCTTTCCATACTATAAGTAAACAAATAAACAAACAAAAAACAAACCCACTGCCATTGAGTTCTTACCCATACTAACCAAAAGTCGCCAGTTCGAATCCACCAGCTGCTCCTTGGAAACCCTATGGGGCAGTTCTACTCTGTCCTACAGGGTTGCTATGAGCCTCCACACTATAAGGGCTACATATTAAGCTCTCTTTAAATAGTCTTAAGCTTTTCCCTCTAGGCTTAGGGCTAAGAAATAGCACCCTCCCTGTATCTCACCTAAGGAAGGTAGCTCTCAGTGGAGTTCTCCCCAAAGAAACCCTGTCCTTATCTCCAAGTCCTGACACTTTTTATATCTTTAATGT
This sequence comes from Loxodonta africana, assembly GCF_030014295.1. Taxonomy (NCBI): domain Eukaryota; kingdom Metazoa; phylum Chordata; class Mammalia; order Proboscidea; family Elephantidae; genus Loxodonta; species Loxodonta africana. Next base: position 49,296,195 of record NC_087359.1, read on the forward strand.
GAGGGAGATGTTCAAAGAGTTCCCAAATTAGTTTTCTCATACCTCCTTCTAAGTCCTGCGTGGTAGTTTCAAACACCTTGCATTGTAATATACATCGTTTCTCTTGTCCTGGGAGCTCAGTTGAAACTCGCAGTTTAATATTGTAAACCATGGAAGATAGAAATTTCAAGAAAAAATAAGTGTTTCAAAGGAGGGTGGAATGGAACTGTTAAACAGATGGACTTAAGAGTACTGAGAGGAATCCCTGGGTAGTGCAAATACTTCCGTGCTTGACTACTAGCCGAAAGGTTGGCGATTTCAACCCACCCAGAGGCATCTCGGAAGACAGGCCTGGGGATCTGCTTTTGAAAGGTCACAGCCTGAATTGACTCAACAGCAACTGACAACAAGAATTCTGATAGACTATGGAAAGCTTCTCTAAGGATTAGATATTTAAACTGATTTGAGAATAATCAAAGGGAGGGGAAGAGTGTCCTAAGAAGAAGGGATGGCTCCTGTGGAACATCTCTAAGGCAGGAAAAGTATAACATTAGAAAAAGGACATTAGTATGGCTTAGTATAGCCAGGGGGATGACAGAAGGCCAAGAAGAGTCTAGAGACATAGTAAGAGACTTAGGGGTCAGATGGGTTACCCGAGTGCAGAGTATAAGGCAACAGTTAGAACTAGAGCCTGGTCATCACACTGCAGCCTAGTGTCATTAACAACAAAAATGAAGCATATTTTCGGATGTGGACTTAGGTCATGTACATGATGATGCCTTATGGGCCAGTTTAAGGATTTGGGATTAATCCTAAGGGCAGAGGGATACCATGAAGCATTTTAAAGAGATGAGGGACAATATCAGATTTTTATTTTTAAAAGATCTCTGGATGCAGTGAATAAAAGTGATTGAAGAAATCATATAAGAGAATATTATTACAGAGATGACAGTTTTTAGTGATAGAAGTAGATCAGTTTGAGATAGGAAGTAGAATTGACAGGACTTGCTTTTTGATATGTTTAGTGCATGTATTTTATTATATGCAACACTATATCTTCTTTTTTATCTATTATATATACAACATATATATTTATGTATGTGGGTATATATGCATATGTATATTCTGGGTCACAATGTGAAGTGTATTACTGTAGGTTAGCAGAAAAAAGTTTGAGAAATAGTGTGATACGCACTCGTTCTCTTCCCATGTTGAAAGCCAGACCTTATTTATTTATTTATTTTACTAACTTTTATTGAGCTTCAAGTGAACGTTTACAAATCAAGTCAGTCTGTCACATATAAGTTTATATACATCTTACTCCGTATTCCCACTTGCTCTCCCCGTAATGAGTCAGCCCTTCCAGTCTCTCCTTTCGTGACAATTTTGCCAGCTTCCAACTCTCTCTATCCTCCCAGCCCCCCTCCAGACAGGAGATGCCAACACAGTCTCAAGTGTCCACCTGATATAATTAGCTCACTCTTCATCAGCATCTCCCTCCTACCCACTGTCCAGTCCCTTTCATGTCTGATGAGTTGTCTTCGGGGATGGTTCCTGTCCTGTGCTAACAGAAGGTCTGGGGACCATGGCCGCCAGGATTCCTCTAGTCTCAGTCAGACCATTAAGTATGGTCTTTTTATGAGAATTTGGGGTCTGCATCCCACTGATCTCCTGCTCCCTCAGGGGTTCTCTATTGTGCTCCCTGTCAGGGCAGTCATTGATTGTGGCCGGGCACCAACTAGTTCTTCTGGTCTCAGGATGATGTAGGTCTCTAGTTCATGTGGCCCTTTCTGTCTCTTGGGCTCTTAGTTGTCGTGTGATCTTGGTGTTCTTCATTCTCCTTTGCTCCAGGTGGGTTGAGACCAATTGATGCATCTTAAATGGCTGCTTGTTAGCATTTAAGACCCCAGACGCCACATTTCAAAGTGGGATGCAGAATGTTTTCATAATAGAATTATTTTGCCAATTGACTTAGAGGTCCCCTTAAACCATGGTTCCCAAACCCCTGCCCTTGTTCCGCTGACCTTTGAAGCATTCATTTTATCCCGGAAACTTCTTTGCTTTTGGTCCAGTCCAATTGAGCTGACCTTCCATGTATTGAGTGTTGTCCTTCCCTTCACCTAAAGCAGTTCTTATCTACTAATTAGTAAAAAACCCTCTCCCTCCCTCCCTCCCTCCCTCCCTCCCCCCCTTGTAACCACAAAAGTGTGTGTTCTTCTCAGTTTATACTATTTCTCAAGATCTTATAATACTGGTCTTACACAATATTTGTCCTTTTGCCTCTGACTGATTTCACTCAGCATAATGCCTTCCAGGTTCCTCCATGTTATGAAATGTTTCACAGATTCGTCACTGTTCTTTATTGATGCGTAGTATTCCATTGTGTGAATATACCACAATTTATTTACCCATTCCTCCGTTGATGGGCACCTTGGTTGCTTCCAGCTTTTTGCTATTGTAAACAGAGCTATAATAAACATGGGTGTGCATATATCTGTTTGTGTGTAGGCTCTTGTTTCTCTAGGGTGTATTCCGAGGAGTGGGATTTCTGGGTTGTATGGTAGTTCTATTTCTAACTGTTTAAGATAACGCCAGATAGATTTCCAAAGTGGTTGTACCATTTTACATTCCCACCAGCAGTGTATAAGTGTTCCAATCTCTCCGCAGCCTCTCCAACATTTATTATTTTGTGTTTTTTGGATTAATGCCAGCCTTGTTGGAGTGAGATGGAATCTCATTGTAGTTTTAATTTGCATTTCTCTAATGGCTAATGATCGAGAGCATTTTCTCATGTATCTGTTAGCTGCCTGAATATCTTCTTTAGTGAAGTGCGTGTTCATATCCTTTGCCCACTTCTTGATTGGGTTGTTTGTCTTTTTGTTGTTGAGTTTTGTCAGAATCATATAGATTTTAGAGATCAGGCGCTGGTCGGAGATGTCATAGCTGAAAATTCTTTCCCAGTCTGTAGGTGGTCTTTTTACTCTTTTGGTGAAGTCTTTAGATGAGCATAGGTGTTTGATTTTTAGGAGCTGCCAGTTATCTAGTTTCTCTTCGTCATTTTTGTTAATGTTTTGTATTCTGTTTATGCCTTGTATTAGGGCTCCTAAGGTTGTCCCTATTTTTTCTTCCATGATCTTTATCGTTTTACTCTTTATGTTTAGGTCTTTGATCCACTTGGAGTTAGTTTTTGTGCTTGGTGTGAGGTATGGGTCCTGTTTCATTTTTTTGCAAATGGATATCCAGTTATGCCAGCACCATTTGTTAAAAAGACTATCTTTTCCCCAATTAACTGACACTGGGCCTTTGTCAAATATCAGCTGCTCATATGTGGATGGATTTATTTCTGGGTTCTCAATTCTGTTCCACTGGTCTATGTGCCTGTTGTTGTACCAATACCAGGCTGTTTTGACTACTGTGGCTGTATAATAGGTTCTGAAATCAGGTAGAGTGAGGCCTCCCACTTTCTTCTTCTTTTTCAGTAATGCTTTGCTTATCCGAGGCTTCTTTCCCTTCCATATGAAGTTGGTGATTTGTTTCTCTATCACCTTAAAAAATGACATTGGAATTTGGATCGGAAGTGCATTGTATGTATAGATGGCTTTTGGTAGAATAGACATTTTTACTATGTTAAGTCTTCCTATCCATGAGCAAGGTATGTTTTTCCACTTAAGTATGTCCTTTTGAATTTCTTGTAGTAGAGCTTTGTAGTTTTCTTTGTATAGGTCTTTTACATCCTTGGTAAGATTTATTCCTAAGTATTTTATCTTCTTGGGGGCTACTGTGAATGGTATTGATTTGGTTATTTCCTCTTCGATGTTCTTTTTGTTGATGTAGAGGAATCCAAGTGATTTTTGTATGTTTATTTTATAACCTGAGACTCTTCCAAACTCTTCTATTAGTTTCAGTCGTTTTCTGGAGGATTCCTTAGGGTTTTCTGTGTATAAGATCATGTCATCTGCAAATAGAGATAATTTTACTTCCTCTTTGCCAATCCGGATGCCCTTTATTTCTTTGTCTAGCCTAATTGCCCTGGCTAGGACTTCTAGCACGATGTTGAATAAGAGCGGTGATAAAGAGCATCCTTGTCTGGTTCCCGTTCTCAAGGGAAATGCTTTCAGGTTCTCTCCATTTAGAGTGATGTTGGCAGTTGGCTTTGCACAGATGCCCTTTATTATGTTGAGGAATTTTCCTTCAATTCCTATTTTGGTGAGAGTTTTTATCATAAATAGGTGTTGGACTTTGTCAAATGCCTTTTCTGCATCAATTGATAAGATCATGTGGTTTCTGTCTTTTGTTTTATTTATGTGGTGGGTTACATTAATGGTTTTTCTGATACTAAACCAGCCTTGCATACCTGGTATAAATCCCACTTGATCGTGGTGAATTATTTTTTTGATATGTTGTTGAATTCTATTGGCTAGAATTTTGTTGAGGATTTTTGCATCTATGTTCATGAGGGATATAGGTCTGTAATTTTCTTTTTTTGGAATGTCTTTACCTGGTTTTGGTATCAGGGAGATGGTGGCTTCATAGAATGAGTTGGGTAGTATTCCGTCATTTTCTATGCTTTGAAATACCTTTAGTAGTAGTGGTGTTAACTCTTCTCTGAAAGTTTGGTAGAACTCTGCAGTGAAGCCGTCTGGGCCAGGGCTTTTTTTTGTTGGAAGTTTTTTGATTACCGTTTCAATCTCTTTTTTTGTTATGGGTCTATTTAGTTGTTCTACTTCTGAACGTGTTAGTTTAAGTAGGTAGTGTTTTTCCAGGAATTCATCCATTTCTTCTAGGTTTTCAAATTTGTTAGAGTACAATTTTTCATAATAATCTGATATGATTCTTTTAATTTCAGTTGGTTCTGTTGTGATGTGGCCCTTCTCGTTTCTTATTCAGGTTATTTGTTTCCTTTGCTGTATTTCTTTAGTCAGTCTAGCCAATGGTTTATCAATTTTGTTAATTTTTTCAAAGAACCAGCTTTTGGCTTTGTTAATTCTTTCAATTGTTTTTCTGTTCTCTAATTAATTTAGCTCAGCTCTAATTTTTATTATTTGTTTTCTTCTGGTGCCTGATGGATTCTTTTGTTGCTCACTTTCTATTTGTTCAAGTTATAGGGACAGTTCTCTGATTTTGGCTCTTTCTTCTTTTTGTATGTGTGCATTTATCGATATAAATTGGCCTCTGAGCACTGCTTTTGCTGTGTCCCAGAGGTTTTGATAGGAAGTATTTTCATTCTCGTTGCATTCTATGAATTTCCTTATTCCCTCCTTGATGTCTTCTATAACCCAGTCTTTTTTCAGGAGGGTATTGTTCAGTTCCCAAGTATTTGATTTCTTTTCTCTAGTTTTTCTGTTATTGATTTCTAGGTTTATTGCCTTGTGGTCTGAGAAGATGCTTTGTAATATTTCGATGTTTTGGATTCTGGAAAGGTTTGTTTTATGACCTAATATGTCAGACCTTATTTTTAAAGAGATGATTCCCTATGTCAAAGCCTTGGAAACTATTAACGTTCTGTATCTCCATATTTTTTTTCCTAGGTCCTTGCACAATACCTGGTAAGAGGAATGTGGTAAGTACATGTTAATTAATCAAGAAGAAGAAATAATATGGAGATACATAGACTGTTGTTGTTAGTTGACTCATGGATCCCATGTACAAAACAAAACATTGCCTGGTCTTGCACTATCTTCAGGATTGTTGATATGCTTGAGTCCCTTGATTTGGCCACTGTATTTTGTGTGCCTTCCAATTTGAAGGAGCCCTGGTGGTGTGGTTAAGAGCTTGGTTGCTAACCAAAAGGTTGGCAGTTGGAATCCACCAGCCGCTCTTGGGAAACTCTATGGGGCAGTTTTACTCTGTCCTATAGGGTCACTAAGAGTCAGAACCAACTCGATGGCAACAGGTTTGGGTTTTTTTTTTTTTTTCCAACCTGAAGGGTTTATGTTCCAGTACTCTATTGGACAATGTTCTGTTGTTATCTGTAAGGTTTTCATTAGCTAATTTTCAGAAGTAGATAGCCAGGCTTTTTTTTTTTAGTCTCTGGGTCTGCAAGCTCCATTGAAATTCAGTCTACAATAGATGACCCTGCTGGTATTTGAAATACTGGTGGGTGAGCTTCCATGCAAGCCACCATAGACAAACTGACAGATGGGTGGTGGATACAGAGACTCAGTGGCTCTTAATCTTTTTTGGGTGATCAGACTCCTTTTGATAAGTTGTTGGGAGTTTTGGCCTCTCTTCAGAAGTGTCAAACACAATTTTGCGGACTTCAGGGAATTCCTGAAACTCCATCCATGGTCCTCTAAGGATCTATAGACTCTAAATTGAAAACTCTGAAAGGAAGATTTTTATTTTTTGACGATGGATGTGAGGTCGACAGCGGAAGGAGAAGGTGCGGGCGTAGATTACTTTTCATGTCTCTAACAAATCCTGGGATTCTAAAACTACAGCGGCGGATGGCATCGGCGGAGACAGAAATCTAGTCTAGTTCCGTTAGAGCGTTCCGCGACAACTTTAACATTTTACTTATGCTATGTCATTTGAATGCCACAAGAATTCTTTGATGAAGACACTGCAGCTCTGGCGGGCTTAATAACTCATCCGAAACGACACAGCTGGTAGGCTGGGGAAAAGGGACTAGGACCACTACTTCAACTCTTCGGGATAAACTTGGGCAGGGCAAGCGGAGGGGCGGAAAGGGCGTGAGCGCGCATGCGCGCCGTCGCATCCGCGTTGACGTCTCTAGGCTTCCTCTCGCAGCCACCCTGCCTCTCAATGCAGTACGGTGGCCGACAGGAGTCAGACACTGGGGATGAATGAAGGTGCTGGGCGCAGGTTGAAGCAGTTTCCTCCGCTTTCCCGTCCCTCCAGTTTCCGTTCTGGTCGTGTGCATTGTCCCCATCCTGCCCCCATCGTACCATCGACCCGGTTGTCCCGACGTCTGGGCTCTTGGTGCTTGGGTCTGCTCGAGGTGCAACTAGAGTTGGGGATCCGGACTATCGCCTAGGCCCAACTTCGGACCGCGCTCTGCGTTTGTGCCGCGACCCGCCTCTAGGACGGGGAGGTGGGGTGGGGGTTCCGGGAGGCTGGAGGGTAGATCTTAAGGTACGAAGCGTTCTGGCCTGCAGCCCGCCTGACTTTTCTCCGCCTTAGGGGCTGGTTCTCGTTGTGCCCAGGACGAGACTTAGAGCTCACAGGTCTCGGCGTCTCTGCTCCGTCAGCCCGCCCCTCTGTTAAAAGGCCAGCTACTTCTGCTTAAAAGCAAAACGGCGTTTCTGCCTACGATTCCGCTAGTCTGCTGGTCTGAGAGCGGATGGCTTTGGCTACTGGTTCACTGCCTTTTCTTTTTCATTGCCTCTGACGACTGAGGACACAGAAGTGCCCAAGTGGGACTCATCTTTCTCCTATAATTGCACCTACACAGCTGCCTTTTTTTTTTTTTTAACCTAGTAACACAGGGACATAGGATAGTTTTAGGGACTCCATAGTCTTCTGTCGGGCACCGCCGCTTCTAACCACTGCGGTGATTTACCAATGCTTCCACCGACTCTTGGAGGGTGGGAGAGAGAATACCATCAGTTTACATATGTCGGGTGAGCATGTGAGACTAAAGAGCTGCTGGAAACGGGCGTTCTAAACTATGGCCATTCATTTAATTTACATAGCTTCTGGAGTTGATATGAAAGAACTTTACTTGCTTGTGTTTGGGCATCCCACAATGGGCAGAAGGCAGGACTTCAGCTTTTTAAATAATGATCCATGTAGTGTAAGGTAGTCGAGTGTTATGTACCACTGTATTGACTGGCATAGTGGATAAAGTCTTGGATTGGGACTTAGGTACAAACTAGAAATATTTCCTTGGTCCCGTTACTTAATCTTTCATCTTCCAGATGACAGTAGAAACAGGGAGACCGACAAACCTTGCATTTAGATTTGTGCCAGGAACAGTGCCAATACAGGGACCTCTTTTTTTCAGGGTTTTTAAAAAGAGGGGCATTCATACATGTGGGATTTAACACCCTTGCTTTCATTTTTTTGTTTGTTTATCCTTAGGACTAACAGTGATGATGACTGAGTGTACAAGCCTTCAGTTTGTCAGCCCTTTTGCTTTTGAGGCGATGCAGAAGGTGGATGTTGTTCGTCTGGCATCTTTAAGTGATCCCGAATTAAGACTTCTCCTGCCCTGTTTGGTGCGGATGGCACTTTGTGCTCCTGCTGACCAGAGCCAAAGCTGGGCTCAGGATAAAAAACTTATCCTTCGCCTTTTGTCTGGAGTGGAAGCAGTCAACTCCATTGTTGCATTGTTGTCTGTGGACTTCCATGCTTTAGAACAGGATGCCAGCAAAGAACAGCAGCTTAGGTAAAGTTATTGTATAATCTGTGGATTGGGATTTACTTTCTTTTGCCAAAAAAGAGAGAATCAAATGTTTTTCAGAGCTTTTAGAGCTTTTTATTGGATGCATTCCTCCAGAAAAAGAAAAGAGTGAGAATCTAAACTTTGGAGGGCATTTTACTTAGATCTTTTCTATTTATAGTTAAATTCTAGAATCTTTCGAAGCTCATAAAATTTGTAAGGAAATTTGTCATGTACATGATTTGTATTTGGGTTAAACTGGTTAGGCCAGTTACGCTTGATGGGATGTGGGTAGAGTAGAAATTCTCCTAGAGTAGAAAGATTTATTGGAATCACCTCGGAGGCTTTTTAAGTTTACATTGATTCCCTAAGGTTCTGGGCAGGTGTTATGTCCTTCCCTGCCCATTGTGAATCCAGTAGTGAGCCACTGTTGTTAATGGAAGTGGATGTTAACTGTCAGTTGTGATGAAGTCTTTATATAGATTGTGAATCCCTGAGATAGGCAAACTAAATAGAATTTCAGAATAATAGAGAGCATTCAGAATCCATAGATTCTTTTGTAGATTATTTCAATACAAGATAATTTTTGCACTACTATTTCCATGCCAGTGTTCTCATAATTGTTTAACATGTTTATACTTAGGCATAAACTTGGAGGAGGCAGTGGAGAGAGCATCCTGGTTTCACAGCTTCAGCATGGACTGACGTTAGAGTTTGAACACAGTGATTCACCTCGTCGACTGCGTCTTGTGCTTAGTGAACTGTTGGCAATTATGAACAAGGTGCATTTCTTTTAATCATAGCTTAAAATATGCATGATTATCACATAGAAGGTAGACAGAAACAGGCAAGAAGGCACACAGGTTGTATCCTCTCTTCTATTTGATATGCAAGTGTTTTCCTTTCAGCGGCTGAAAGGATATTAAATGCCTGCTTTTAAAGGTTTTCTTTCTCTAGTTATTTTTCTCATTTATGTCTATTCTTTATTTCTGTATTCTAAGGGTTTCGAGAAGCTATTATTTATCGATATGGAAATACAAATTGTATAATTTATTATAACTGAGTTTTCTGTAAAACACTTGCAAAAATCCACCTTGTTGAACATATACAATGGCTTCTTGACTTTTAAAGAAATACATTTCAAGACTTGAACACATTATCAAATTTAATAATACTTTTATTGTATATAATTTCTCCCATAAAGTGTAGTGAGGTATAGCAAAAATGTGTGTGATTCCTTTAGACCCTGAATGAGCATTATCTCATGTGTAACTCTGTAGACAGTGTCAAAGCTGCTTTGAGAGGTGGATGTAGTATGATTGACTGGCTTCACTCATTAGCTAATGAAATTGCTCCTGTATGCTAATGAAGCCTATTCAACTTTTCTCTTCAGCAAAATTAGTGATTCCTTTATGTCTTGAACCATTGGGTAACTATGGTTAATGGAAACTCTGAATTTTAAATTTGTGAATGTCGAGGGTCTGCTATATAAAGAAATAAATTGGATCTTCACGTTAAGATGGCTTATATGAGATTAGGAAACGCTGGTGACATAGTGTTAAGAGCTATGGCTGCTAACCAAGAGGTTGGCAGTTTGAATCCACCAAGTGCTCCTTGGAAACCTTATGGGGCAGTTCTACTCTGTCCTATAGGGTCGTTATGAGTTGGATTCAACGCGACGGCAATGGTTTTGGCTTTTTTTTTTTTTTTTTGGTTACATGAGATTAGGCCCAGAGTTTCGGAGGCAAACATTATTTATTGTTAGAAGTTGGGATTAGTTCATTTCTAATAAATAAAGTTCAGTTTTATAAATTGTGGACAGGGAGACTAAATTCTGTTTCAAAAGAAAATGCTTCAAGGGGGTTTTGAGCCAGTTTTAGATACAGTTTTTAAAATATGTTATAAATCTTTTAAAAATTTCTTTCGAAAACAATATGTGTATAAATTTTTGAATGAGAAATTAACTTGAGTTGTAAACTTCAATCTAAAGCACAATAAAAAGAAAAAAACAATTGTTCACACTGAGCAAAGAAAGAAAAAAATTTATTTCAATTGCTGTTTGGTACTATATCGATATTCTTTAATTTCAACTAATATTTTTTCTACATCTTTTTCTTAATACTTAACTAATATAAATGACCTTTCTTCTGTGGGAGGCTTCCAGTGTTTCAGTTTTTAGTACTCTTTTGCATATGTGATGTTGAAGCTACTGTAGGAAGTTTTCAAAAAAGTTGTAGGCATGTTTGTTGGCCTAGGTTTTTATTCTTTGTTTTTTCCTACAGTTCATTCAGAATGAACTTGAAATTTATGTTTACCATACTGCTTTAAGTTTACAGTTTTTTTTTTTTTGGCTTTCTTGGAGCTACAATTTGTGTAGGCAGCAGTCCTAGCTCATTTCTTTGACACATCTTATCCTTTAATTTAGGATGTCTGCAAATATGTAGTAGAAATCGCTTCTTAAGACTGATACTGCTGTGTGTAAGTAATAACTCTGTGACTACTAACTGTGGTTAAACTAGTTAAAATTGATCAAATACTGCATATCCTGCCTCAGTGTATTAGTTACATGCTAAGAGGCATGGTCTATGAGTTCAATACGCACAATTTTTTTTACAAGTAAGGGATTTAATTTAAAAGTAAGGTAAACTTAGTAGAGTTCATCATTTTTCTTTTCTTCTTTTAGGTATCTGAATCCAATGGGGAGTTTTTTTTCAAGTCTTCTGAGCTCTTTGAGAGTCCAGTTTATTTGGAGGAAGCTGCAGATGTACTTTGTATTTTACAAGCAGGTACTGTAGTAAATGCCAAGATGTACTTTTCGATAATAGTTTCTGGTTAAATAATACTACATAACTTCTTAACTTGAACTGTTGTGTTATTTTAAGGATAATCTAATAAAAATGTACCTAAAAAGTTTAAGTAAAGATGACTAATAATAGGGTAGTAATTAAGTAAGTTATATTATTTTTATAGTATGATATATTATGCAGCCATTAAAATGATACATTTGAAGAAATTTAATGATTTTGGAAAATAATATATAAGTGATGAATGCAAACAGCAAAATGGTGAGTAGGATATAAGCCAAGTTTTGTTTAAATTGAAAACAAAAACAGTACCCATGGGGACATTAAAATAACATAAATGCAAATTATTAACTGTGATGGATGGGAATAGAGTTGATAATAAGTTTTTTCTTTCCACTTTATTGTATTTTCTAGGTTCTTTATAATAGCCATGTGTGATCAGAGTTATAAGATAAAGGACATAAAAATGTAAAGATTTTCATGAAAATGATTCTTAGACCAGCATTATCTAATAGAACTTTCTGCAGTGAGGAAATATCTTGTATTGTGCTGTCCAGCACAGTAGCCACTAGCCACATATGGCTGTGGGGTGCTTGAAATATGAATAGTGTAATTGAGGAACTGAACTGTTTTAAATTTTATTTAATTTAAATAGCCACCTGTGGCTAGTGGCTATCCTATTGGACAGCGCAGCTTTAGACTGTGAAAAGAAATTACCTTAATTTAAATGATTTCAGATAATATCTGTGAAATGCCAAATGACATTTAATGTATAATACAATGAAATACCATTCCTTGGTAGTAACACTGTCTTTATTTTCTTATAGAGCTCCCTTCCCTGCTTCCTATAGTTGACGTAGCTGAAGCCTTGCTTCATGTTAGAAATGGTGCCTGGTTCTTGTGTCTCTTGGTGGCCAATGTTCCTGATAGTTTTAATGAAGGTAAATAGAATTTAAAAATGAGATATTGAAGAGATTTGCTTGGCATATATAGGGGGTTTTCTTTTCTTTTTGCGCTAAGAAGAAACATTTATGGGATTTTGAGATTTTACATTCTGAAAGTTATTTAGTGAGTGTACATTGTAGAAATATTAAGTTTAGAGATTTCAAAATTGCATTGAGATTTCAAATTTTAGTACAGAGAGTATGTAGCGAAATAATGCTATACCAATACTTCAATAGGACAATAAAAAAATACCAAAGAACTAGAAGATATAATTCCTCTGCTCAAGGAGCAAAGGGGAGGAGGTGTACATCTGTGAAATAGCCAGAGAACAATATGAGATGTATCGTAATCAGAAATGTCTGCATCAACAGTACAAGGTAGAAATTGAGGAAAATCAACAAAATTTTTCACCTCTATTTCAAACTATTAGTGATTGAAGGTTATTGTGAACCACATTTGGGTCTACGTGATATAAAAAATAAAAACAACATATGTTTGTCGAGCAAGGCAATTTGTGAAGTGGGAGCCAGGGAAGAAAAAAACGCTGGATCTGGGGTCATCAAAATACTTAACTTCTCATCTGTAAAATGAAGATAATAATATTTCCCTTATTTTTCTAAAAGAGTTATTAAATATCACATAATATTTGAAAGCCGTGAGTAAACTATGTCCTTGCTGATTTTCAGTCTACTTGTTCTCTTAGTTACTGAGAAATGAGTGTTCATGCCTCCAAACATTATTGTGGATTTGTCAATTTGTTCTTTCAGTTACTGTCAGTTTTTGCTTCATGTGTTTTGAAGCTCTGCTGTTGAGTCCTGTAGTGAGTTCAAGGGCATTTGGAACCAATCAAGGAAAAAGATATAAGAGATAGCAGCTTTGCACATGTTGTTTACTGGGGCTGATGCATTGACAGCCACATATAGGAGGTGGTCCCCCACAGCAGGAGGTCTTCCAGAGGCAAGTGGTGCAGGGAACCACCAGAAAGGGTAGAGGAGAAGGGAGGCAGGACTTGGGTGCATTTTCATGGGGTGTTCCTGCAGAAAGATGGGGAGTCACTGGGTCAGAGAGTGCCAAAGACAGTAACACCTTAAACCAAAAAAACCAAGTCCATTGTTTTGAAGTTGATGCTGACTTGTGGGACTCTATGTGTCACAGAGTAGAGCTGCTCTACAGGGTTTTCTTAGCTGTAGTCTTTACAGAAGGTAGCCAGGCCTTTTCTTCTGTGGCACCATTGGGTGGGTTTGAACTTCCAACCTTTAAGTTAGTAGTCAGTAGCAAACTGCTTGTGCCACCCAGGGACCTAGTGGCATCTTAGGGCCCTTATAACTGCAGGATTTTATCTTATGTATGGCTACCAGATGTTGGGTACAGTTTCACAGAGTATGTAAAAGCAGGAAAGCTCTAAGTGGCTAAAAATATGCTTATTTGGGCAATTTTTAAAACAACTGGATGTGTGCAGGTTTGAGTTTGGCACTGGCAGGGCTTTTGTGGTAATGGACTTCAGTTTGCTGTGGAGAAGTAAACAACTTGGGGCCAGTATCATTTTTGACTTATGTAACAGGTCCATGGGCATTTAGGATTGTTATGCCTTCTTGATGAACTGAACCTTTTGCCTATTTATTTATTTTTATTACGAAGTGCTTTTCTTTATTCCTAGTAATACTCTTTGAAGTTTACTTTGTCTGGTACTAATAAAGCCATGTCATCTTCCTTACGACTAGTGCTTGTGTGGTATATATTTTTTCCCATCTTTTATTTTTAATCTGTGCTTTCTATTTAAAGTGGATTTCTTATGGTCAGGTGTATTTGCTTTTTTAAATCTGACAATTTCTGTCTTTTAATTGGAGTGTTCAGACTAGTTACATTTAATGTGATTGTGATAAAAAAAAAAAAAATAGGTAGGTTTAAATCCATGATCTTGCTGTTTGTTTTCTATTTGTTCCACCTTTGTTCCCTTTTCTTTTTCTCTCAATTTAGGTTGAGATTTTTTTGGGATTCCATTTTTTTTTACTGCCTTATTAGCTCTACTTCTTTGCTTTATATTTTAGGGGTTATTCTAGGATTCATAGTATGTGTCTTTAACTTATGGCAATCTACTTATAAATGATCATATACCTCTTCACATATATTTTTCCCTTTCTGTACTTTGTGTCATTGTCATAGATTTTACTTCCACATGTGTTGTAAACCCCACAGCTTATATTTATGTTATTGTTTTGTCTTTATATTTACTAAATTTTTTTATTGTGTAAAGTATATGTAACAAAATGTATCATCTTAACCATTTTTGAGTATACAATGTAGTGGCATTAAGTACATTCACAGTATTGTGTAACAATCACTATTACCCGTTTTCGGGTCTTTTTTTTATCATCCCATACAGAAACTCTATATCCCTTAAACAATAATTCCCCTTTCCCTTCCCCTAGCCCCTGGTAACCTCCATTCTATTTTCTGCCTCCATGAATTTGCCTATTGTAAATACCTCATATAAGTGAAATCATACAATATTTGTCCTTTTATGTCCAACTTACTTCACTTAGTATAATGTTTTCAAGGTTCATCCATGTTGTAGCTTGTATCAGAACTTCATTCCTTTTTTGGCTGCATGATATTCCATTGTGTGTAAATGTATTGTGTGTAAACCCATTGGTGTATATTTGGATTATTACCACATTTTGGCTGTTTTGATTAATGCTGTAATGAACATTGTTGTACAAGTATCTGTTTGAGCCCCTGTTTTCAATTCTTTTGGGTATGTATCTAGGAATGGAATTGCTGGGTCATAGGTAATTCTATGTGTAACTTTTTGAGGAACTGCCAAAATATTTTCTATGGTGACTGGACCATTTTACATTTCCACCGGCAAAGCATGAGGGTTCCAGTTTCTTCACATCCTCACCAACACTTGTTTCCTTGTTTTTTAAATTTTTTTCACTAGGCTTAAGATTTTAGGTTGACATTTTCTTTTAGCTATTTGAAGATGTCATTCTATGGTCTATGGTAATTTTTAATCTTTTGTTTCTCTGTAGGTAGTGCTCCCCCCTCCCCCCGCCGCCAGCTGCTTTTAAGATTTTCTCTTTATCACTGTTTTAAAAAAATTTGATTGTGATGTGTGTTGGTATGATCTTCTTTGTGTTTATCCTACCTGGGACTCATTGAATTTCTTGGATCTGTGAGTTTATAGATTTCATCAAATTTGAAAAAAAATTCACCCTTTATTTCTTCAAATATTTTTTTCTGTTCCATTCTATCTACTTTTCTGAGACTTTCATTACAAGTATGTTTGACTGCTTGATATTGTCCCACAGTCAGTGTTCATTTTTAGTCTCTTTTCACTCTTTGCTTTATTTCGGCCGATTTCTAATGCTATTTTTCAAGTTCCCCGATTTTCTATAATGTCTAATTTGCATAAATGAGTGGTTCTTAAGACTGAATAAATTGTTTCTAATATAATACTTACAAAGCCTGAAGTAAGAGAGGTTCTTAAATGTTCAGTTTGTAGAGGCCTAATCAAGAATGGAGAACGACAAGATGAGGAAAGTCTTGGAGGAAGACGCCGGACAGATGCCTTACGCTTTTTATGTAAAATGAATCCATCTCAGGCCCTCAAAGTTCGAGGCATGGTGGTAAGTGATTTCATTGTTTTTATGAAACAAAAGCCTTAATTAAAATTAATTAAAAGAACTTAATTTAAGATGGCTTGAAGATCTTGTAGGGGTTGAGAATGGTAGTGATATACTAGATTGCGTTACTTTCTAGATTTTCATGTTTTGTGAAATACCTCTAAACTTGCTTTAAGAAGCCCTGGTAGTGCAGTGGGAAACCCTGGTGGTATGTATAGTAGTTAAGTGCAGTGGCTGCTAACCAAAAGGTCAGCAGTTGGAATCCACCAGGTGCTCCTTGGAAACTCTATGGGGCAGTTCTACTCTGTCTTACAGGGTCAGTATAGGAGTCAGAATCGACTCGATGGCAACGGGTTTGGTTTTTTTTTGGTTTGGTAGTGCAGTGGTTAAAATGCTTTGCTGCTAACCAAAAAATTGGTAATTTGAAACCATCAGTGATTCAACGGGAGAAAGATGTGGCAGTCCGCTTCCATAGAGATTTATAACTTTGGGAAGGAAACCTGTGGGGTTACTATGAGTTGGAATTGATGGCAGTGGGCAGTGGGCAAAATTGCTTTAGATTCTGAAACATCAGAGCCCTTTTCCTTAAGAAATTGAGTTCGGTTTGTTTTCTCTGCATGTTAGGTGGAAGAGTGTCACTTGCCTGGTCTTGGAGTGGCTTTGACATTGGATCATACTAAAAATGAAGCTTGTGAAGATGGAGTGAGTGACTTGGTTTGTTTTGTTAGTGGTTTGCTTCTTGGAACAAATGCAAAAGTCCGGACTTGGTTTGGAACTTTTATTCGAAATGGACAGCAGGTGAGGAATAAATTTATGTCTGTATAGGCTAAGGGTCAGGATATACTGTCAATTACTAAAACAGGAAGAAACAGTTTTAGGATGATGTCATTGGACCAGTGGTCCTCAAACTCCTTGATCTCAAGAACCCTTTATATTATTAAAATCACTGAAGATACCAAAGAGCTTTCATTTGTGTGGTTTTTATCTATCAATATTAGCATATTAGGAATTAAAATGAAAAATTTGGAAATATTTATTTAATGTTTTTAAGTATAGCAATAATAAACATACTAAATGTGGTCCTAAATAATATATAATTTTTATGAAAAATAACTGTTTCCTGAAACAAAAAAAATTATTGAGTGAGTGGTCTTGTTTTACATTTTTTAAGGTCTGATTTAATAGAAATCTTTGGAAAACTGCATGTACAGTGGGGAGAGAACATAAGTGAAAAAGTTAAATAATGTCTTTGTGTTATTAAGGAAATACTTTGGATTTTCTATACTCCCTCAATGAGTCTTGGGAATCCTTAGTGTTCTGGAGTCAGACTCATGAGAACTGCTGTATTAGATCATCAAAACAAATTATTAATATATTTAGTAACTTTAGTATTGTGCAGCAGTTCCCACCAGGAGTGTGTAAGTGTTCTAGTCTCTCCACAACCTCTCCAACTTTTCTTATTTCGTGTTTTTTGGATTAATGCCAGCCTTGTTGGAGTGAGATGGAATCTCGTTGTAGTTTTGATTTGCATTTCTCTAATGGCTGATCATTGTAAGCATTTCCTCATGTATCTGTTATAAGCTTTGCTCCTTTTAAAGGTACTTGTTCTAAGCACTTGACATGCTCATCTTGTTTGTAATGTCGTTTGTATATGATAAACATTTCTTTTTTGAACTTAATTTAATATTAAAGCAGGTTTACCATTTACTTGGAAACACTCTAAAAATAATAAACTAACATTGACATAGCCCTTTAAAAGCTTAGAACTGCCTTCATATGCATTGTGTTTCTTCATTGATTCATTTGTCGATTTAACAGACACTGAGTGATTTGTTGTATGTCAGGCACAGTGTTAGGCCCTGCAGAGAAAGAAATGACTAAGACATTGTCCCTGCCTGAAGAACTGTGGGAGCGATAGACTTGTAAACTCTTAATCACAACAACTCTGTGACTTAAATATCAGAATTTAATATCCATTTCTTTGTTATTAAGGAAATTGGAGTTCAGAGAGATTAACTAATATATCTAAAAGTACATAATCAGTTAATAGCAGAGGTGGAGTTTAAACCCAAAATCTCTGTCTCCAAAATTTGAGCATTTTCTATTATATCACATATTACTGTTAGTTATTATGTAATTGAAAGTACTATTTAAAAAATACCTTAGAGTTCAAATTGTCTTTCATTTAATCTTCCTTCCACAGCCAGTCTCAGGATGAATAGACAGTATTGTTCAAATGAAGTAGTGAAGTTGGGTTTTGAGTTGACTTGATTGATTTATGCAGTTATGACATCCTGCCCAGATGGGTCAATTTCAGATGTTTTGACTGGGGAGCTTTGTTTGAGCTTCCTTTTCATTTATAAGTACTCTATGCTTCCTTCCTTTTGTGGCCGGTATTTCTTTCAGAGAAAAAGAGAGAACAGCAGTTCTGTCCTTTGGCAAATGAGAAGGCAGCTTCTTCTGGAGTTGATGGGCATTCTCCCCACAGTAAGAAGCACCCGCATTGCGGAAGAAGCTGATGTGGAGATGGAGCCCAATGTGTCTGTGTATTCGGGGCTGAAAGAAGAGCATGTTGTGAAAGCCAGTGCACTCTTACGTCTGTACTGTGCTTTGATGGGGATCGCTGGACTCAAGTATTCAATAATTTGATATTTTATCTTTTTGTCACTTTACTTCCTTATTTCTAATCCCAAGACAGTGAGCCAAAGGCAAGTTTTCTATTTGGTACAGGTATAGGCTGGCCTATATCAAGAATGAAGTCCTAAGGCAGAGCGTTCCTTGCCGAGGCATATCCATTACTTTGGTCTGATTTGTAAATATACTCGTTGCCATTGAGTTGGTTCTGACTCATAGCGACCCTAAAGGACAGAGTAGAACTGCCCCATAGGGTTTCCAAGGAGTGCCTGGTGGGTTCAAACTGCCGACCTTTTGGTTAGCAGCCGTAGCTCTTAAGCACTACACCACCAGAGTTTCTGATTTGTGAATAAAATTATGTAGATATGTAGGGACCCAGGCAGTTTATCCATTTCTAATCACGTATAAAGAAACCTATGATTTTACCACAGCTTGGTAAGACTATAATGAATGATCTGTGATTTATACATTACCTGTGCTTCAATTTGTGATTGATACCTTACCTATTCCTTGCTCTGATGTGCTTGTATTAAGCGCAAGGTTTCTGAATCATTACACCTCATATGTATAATGTCCTCAACTGTTACATACAGTCCTCACTTTGTGCGGTTCTAAGATGCATGAATATTAGTTACTGCAATTAAATAACAGCAGTTCCCCAACACCATGGTTCAAATTTCAGTTACCACAGTATATCAACCAAGTGATTGCATTACGTACAGACTCCATTGTGAGCTCTTCAGGTCACAAATCACTATGTAAATAACGGATGCATATTGTGATCATTGACCATCACATCACTTCTGTCAAAGTTTGTCAGCGATTGCTCACTGTGCATCTGTTATTCCGCTCATGTACAGACAGCAAAGTGTGTAACTATGTTACCTCCTTGTCTCTCAGTGATGAACCCACATGAAATTTTAAAATGGATAATTGAAAGAGAGAATTGGCCAATAAAGATGAAAGTGTGTTAAGGAAACAAAAAGTGTTAACACTGGAAGTGACATTTGAACCAAATGTAAATAGAAGAAATAGCTGACCATGGGAATGTTGATACTGCCACCATTCAAGAGATTCTAGGTATGTAGCCAGAGGAACTTAGCAAAGGTGAACTTGTCATAAATGAGGAAGGTGATTGTGGCAAGAAGGATGAAGGTATCCAAGAAGAACTAATGCTAGCACAGATCTTCACATTAAAGGAACTTGCAGAGATGCTTCACAACATTGAAAGTGTAAAGGATAAAATGTTGGAAGCTGATCCAAACTTAGAAGGGAATATGATAGTTCACCAAAGCATAGAAAAGGAGCTCACTTGGTCTCATGAATTATATGATGAAAATGAAGCAAGGGCTGTTCAAATTACTTGATAAGTTTTTTTTACAAAGAAATAAAACACTTTAGTTTTCAACGTATCTAATGTTTTCAATTAGTATATTAAATAAATACTAGTTTTAATATTTTTCATTTCCCTATGCTTTTAAACAGTTTTTAATGCTTGATCAAACTTTTAAAAGGCAGGGAACAATCATAACTTATCCTATTGATTATTAAGATCACCTGCATGGTTTTAGCTTGCATTGTCATTTTTATGGTCCCACACTACCGTGCAAAGTGAGGATTGTCTGTATTTTGTATGAGGAAACACACTGTAGATGTAAAATCTCTAAAGATTTACTTTTGACAACTTAAGATGTTAAAGATTGTATGAATACTGACCCAAAAACCCACTGCCGTTGAGTTGATTCCGACTCATAGTGACCCTATAGGACAGAGTAGAATTGCCCCATAGAGTTTCCAAGGAGCGCCTGGCAGATTTGAACTGCAGACCTCCTGGTTAGCAGCTGTAGCACTTAACCACTACGCCACCAGGGTTTCCGTGAATACTGAAGTATCATTATAAAGTTAAAAATTTGTATCTGAAAATGTTAAACTTTGAGAAGTTCGCTTTTTCTTCTTCTCTCCCTCAACTATAGAGTAAAGCCTAATAATGTATTTCTTTTTAGACCAACTGAGGAAGAAGCTGAACAGTTATTGCAATTGATGACGAGCCGTCCTCCTGCTACGCCAGCTGGCGTTCGCTTTGTTTCACTTTCCTTTTGTATGCTACTCGCCTTTTCTACACTAGTGAGGTACCTTACTATATACCTTGCTCTCTTTTCTCAAAGTCTTTCATTTATTTATTGGAATGCATGGATTTTATGTATAACATTAGATTAGGAGCTAACTACAAAAACCAGCCTAGGGATGGCCAGTTGTATTATCTTTTTAAATAAAAGGATGTCAGTAGTACTTACTATATTAAAAAAAAAAAAAAAAAAACCTGTTGCCGTCAAGTTGATTCCAACTCGTAGCAACCCTACAGGACAGAAGAACTGCCCCATAGGGTTTCCAAGGAGTGCCTGGTGGATTTGAACTCCTGGCCATTTGGTTAGCAGTCGAATTCTTAATCACTGCGCGACCAGGGTTTCCAACTTACTCTATGCTAGTTATTTAATATATTAAAGTTTCATACGCATGTGTTTAAAGGAGCCAAAGTGTTGTCAAAGGTTTGTTAAACGGCATAACAGCCCTCACTCCCCTCCTCCCTATTTTTCTTTCCTTGAAGGAACCTCTTTCAGCTGATTCTTTTTTTTTTTTTTTTTTTTACTACTACGTCTTTAAATAACATGTTTATTGTATAATATGTTTTTCCATCTTGCTTTTTCAATTTTAGGTATTTTTTGTTGACTTTCCAGTATAGAAGATGAAGAATTAGTTATCTTTCTTCTGTCTGTCCCCAACACATCCATTATATCCTTCCTGTTCTCCCATCCTCCGAGTAGTTACAATTTTGGTTAGACCTATATATATTTGTTTATACAGTTATGATTATGTAAGAGCTTAACCATGCAGTAGATAGTTGCTTTTTCCCTCCTGCAGAACTTTTGTTTTTTGAATAAGTAACTATTCTGTCTTTTTATTAAAAAAAATTTTTTTTTATTTGCTTGGTGTTGTATGTGTTTATCATTAATGCAGCCTCAAACTCTCTGGCAATCTAATTCTCTTCTCAGGATATTCACATTCGTTGGATATTCTGTCAGTTTTATGTTCTCGAAGAAATCTCTCCTAGAGCATTTTGACCTGCTCCAATCTGGACTGCTTACCTGCTGAACATGGTCACCCTTGAATTGCTCTTTATCGTCATTTTGGGACTTGCTTCACCTCTCTGTTCTTGGCTCTCCTATTTCTTCCATTTCACGTCTTCATCTTTTTTTTTTCACTCCTTCTTTTTGCTTGTTAGGGAGGGTGTGTGGGAGGTAAATTCTTTTGAGACTGGATATTTCTGAAAATGTCTTTATTCCACTCTGACACTTGTTGATAGTTTGGTGGGGTATAGAATTCTTTGTTGGAAGAACTTGTCTTTGAGAATTTTGAAAGTGTTACTCCATTATCTCGTAATTTCTAATGTTGCTGTTGAGAAATCTGACATCATTCTGATCCTGATCCTTTTTTTTTTTTTTAAGGTGGAGGCACTTGTATTCCTTTTATTTTATTATTGAGGTAAAATATATATAACGAAAAGTTTGCCATTTTAAACTTTTTTCTTTTATTGGTTTAAAGAATAGAAATTTATTTTCTCACAGTTCTAGAGGCTAAAAGTACAAATCAGGGTCTCAGCCACATATATTCCTCCTACGGGCCTCTTTCCTGGTTCCTGGTGTCTGCTGGCAATCTTTGGCACTCATTCACTTGTAGACAGGTCCTCACATGTCGTCTGTCTTCCCACATGTGTCTGTCTATTTTGTTCTTTTTTTTAAAATTTTTATTGTGCTTTAAGTGAAGGTTTACAGATCAAGTCAGTCTCTCATGCAAAAATCTATATACGCCTTGCTATATATTCCTGGTTCTCCCTCCCCCCCATGAGATAGCACACTTCTTTCCTCCACTCTCTTTTCGTGTCCGTTCGGCCAGCTTCTGACCACCTCTGCCCTCTCATCTCCCCTCTAGACAGGAGCTGACCACATAGTCTTATGTGTCTACTTGATCCAAGAAGCTCACTCCTCACCAGTATCATTTTCTATCCCATAGTCCAGTCCAATCCCTGTCTGAAGAGTTGGCTTTGGGAATGGTTCCTGTCTTGGTTAACAGAAGGTCTGCGGACCATGACCTCCAGTGTCCTTCCAGTCTCAGTCAGACCATTAAGTCTGGTCTTTTTACAAGAATTTGAGGTGTGCATCCCACATTTTAACCATTATTAAGTGTACAATTTGTGATAATAATTACATCACCATGTTGTACTACCATCACTACCATCCATTTCCAGATGTGTCGCATCACCCTTAATAGAAACTCATTACCCCTTTCAGTAATATAGTTCTCACTTCTCCCCCTGGCACCTGGTAAACGCTAATAAATTTTTGTCTCTATGCATTTGATAGTTCAGGTATTCACGTAAGTGGAGTCATACAATTTTTTCCTTTTGTGTTTGATTTATTTCACTTAGCATGTTTTCAAGGTTCATCCATGTTGTAGTATATATTTCATTTCCCTTCATGGCAAATGGCCTATTTTTTTAAAATCAGGATGAGTTTTTTGTCTCTAGAATTTTGAAATTTCTTAGTAGCGTGACTTGGCGTGAGTTTGTTTTTGTCCATTTTCCTGAGTACTCTGTAAGCCCTTTCAGTCTGGAAACTGATGTCCTTCAGCTCTAGGAAATTTTCTTTAATTATTTTGTCATAATGTCCTTAGGGTTTCAGTCTAAAACTTCTTATTTGAATATTGGACTTCCTGAAATGATCATGTAATTTTCTTATTCCTTCCTATTTCCCCTACCTTTGTTTTGTACTACATTTTTAAAACCAGCTTTATTGAGATATAATTTACTTACCTTAAAATTTACCCACTTAGAGTGTACTATTCAATGACTTTTAAAATATTTAGTTACATAACTGTCACTATAATCTAATTTTAGAACATTTTCATCATTCCGAGAAGAAATCACTCTTTTTTTTTTGTTATATATATATATATTTTGTTGGGAGCTTTTTGAGTACCTTTTCAATCTCTTGTTATGGGTCTGTTTAGTTGTTCTACCTCTGTTTGTGTTAGTTTGGGTGGGTAGTGTGTTTCTAGGAATTGATCCATTTCTTCTAGGTTTTCAAATTTGTTAGAGTACAGTTTTTCTTAGTAATCTGATATGATTCTTTTGATTTTGATTTCGGTCTGTTGTAATATCACCCATCTCATTTCTTATTCAGGTTATTTGCTTCCTCCTGTTTTTCTTTTGTCAGATTGGTCAATGGTTTATCAATTTTGTTAATTTTTTTCAAAGAACCAGCTTTTGGTCTTGTTCATTCTTTCAGTTGTTTTTCTGTTTTCTGTTTCATTTAATTCTGCCCTAATTTTTATTTGCTTTCTTCTGGTGCCTGAGGGTTTCTTTTGTTGCTCTCTTTCTATTTGTTCAAGTCGTAGGGATAATTCTTTGATTTTGGCCCTTTCTTCTTTTTGGATGTGTGCACTTATTGATATAAATTGATCTCTGAGCACTGCTTTTGCTGTGTCCCAAAGGTTCTGATAGGAAATGTTTTCATTCTCATTGGATTCCATGAATTTCTTTATTCCATCCTTAATGTCTTCTATAACCCAGTCTTTTTTGAGGAGGATATTGTTCAGTTTCCAAATGTTTGATTTATTTTCCTTGCTTTTTCTGTTGTTGATTTCTACTTTTATGGCCTTATGGTCAGAGAAGATGCTTTGTCACATTTCGATGTTTTGGATTCTGCTAAGGCTTGCTTTATGACCTAATATGTGATCCATTCTAGAGAATATTCCGTGTGCACTAGAAAAGAAAGTATACTTGGCTGCTGTTGGATGGAGTGTTCTGCATATGTCTATAAGGTCAAGTTGGTTGATTGTGGGAATTAGATCTTCCATGTCTTTACTGAGCTGCTTTCTGGATGTCCTGCCCTTCACCAAAAGTGGTGTGTTGAAGTCTCCTACTATAATTGTGGAGCTGTCTGTCTCATTTTTCAGTGCTGTTAGAGTTTATGTATCTTGCAGCGCTGTCACTGGGTTCATAAATATTTAATATGGTTATATCCTCCTGGTATATTGTCCCTTTAATCATTATATAGTGTCCTTCCTTATCCTTTGTGGTGGATTTAACTTTAAAGTCTATTTTGTCAGAAATTAATATTGCCACTCCTGCTCTTTTTTGATTGTTGTTTGCTTGATGTATTTTTTCCATCCTTTGCGTTTTTGTTTGTGTCTCTAAGGTGTGTCTCTTGTAGGCAGCATATAGCCTTTTTCGTTTATATTTTTATTTTATTTTTAAGCTGGTGGTTTTCTTTTTTTATTGTACTTTAGATGAAGGTTTACAGAACAAACTAGTTTCTCATCAAACAGGACACGCATAGTTCTATGACATTGCTTAACAACCCCATGACATGTCAGCACTTTCCCTTTTCAACCCTGGATTCCCTATTACCAGCTTTCCTGTTCCTTCCTGCCTTCCACTCCCTGCCCCAGGGCTGGTATACCCCTTTAGTCTTGTTTTGTTCCGTGGGCCTGTTCAATCTTTGGCTGAAGGGTGAACCTCAGGAGTGACCTCGTTACTGAGCTGAAAGAGTGTCTGGGGCCATAGTCTCAGGGTTTCTCTAGTCTCTGTCAGGCCAGCAAGTCTGATCTTTCTTTTTGAGTTAGAATTTTGTTCTACATTTTTCTCCAGCTATGTCTGGGAGCCTCTATTGTGATCCCTGTCAGAGCAGTCAGTGGTGGTAGCCAGGCACCATCTAGTTTTACTTGACTCAGTCTTGTGGAGGCCGTGGTGGATGTAGTCCTTTAGTCCTTTGGACTAATCTCTCCCTTGGATCTTTAGTTTTCTTTATTCTTCCTTGCTCCTGAAGGGATGAGACCAGTGGAGTATCCTAGATGGCCGTTTACAGGCTTTTAAGCTACTCAACAAGGTAGAATGTAGAACATATTTTTTATAAACTATGTTATGCCAATTGAGCTAGATATTCCCCGAGATCATGGTCCTACAGCCCTCAGCCCAGCAGTTCAGTCTGTCAGGGAGTTTGGATGTGTCTATGGAGCTACCATGGCCTTGCTTTGTGTAGGTTGTGCTGGCTTCCCCGGTATTGTGTACTGTCTTACCTTTCACCAAAGTTTCCTCTTATCTATTGTCTATTAAGTGTTTTTCCATTCCCACCCCTCCCCTCCGTCATAACCGTCAAAGATATTGTGTACTATCTTACCCTTCACCAAAGTTTCCACTTACCTATTGTCTGTTACGTGTTTTTCCATTCCCACCCCTCCCCTCCATTGTAATCGTCAAAGATTGTCATTCTATACTTTTTAGGATTTGTCCTAAGCTTTACCTTCTAGTACTATTCAGTTTTTAATTTCTAAATAGAATTTAATTTTAATTTCTAAAACCCCTCTTTTGTTCTAAATCTAGGAATTTCCTTAAAAAAGTCATTGTCATTAGAATATTTTTATAACCGTTTTTCGTATCTGGTGAGCCTTTAGCTGTTCTTTTTTTCTTTTTACTTATTTTTTTAATTGTACTTTAGATGATGGTTTACAGAGCAAACTGGTTTCTCATTAAACAACACACATATTATTTTGTGACATTGGTTGCCAACCCTATGACATGTCAACACTCTCCCCTTCTCAACCTTGAGTTCCCCATTACCAGTTTTCCTGTACCCTCCTGCCTTCTCGCCCTTGCCCCTGTGCTGGTGTGCAGATTTAGTCTCATTTTGTTTTATTGGCATGTCTAATCTTGGGCTATTCATAAGGTTTTCACTGGGTAATACTTTTCAGTAGTAGACTGATTGACTAATGTGTTCCTGTCCTAGTACTCAGTCTGTGACTTTTGTTTTTAAATACTGTTTTTATTGTGTTTTTGGTGAATGTTTAAGTCTGTGGCTTTTTGGTACTTAACTTTTAACGCTGGATTTTTTTCTATGTGAAGCAAGTAACAGCTGTTAATATGATTCTTCTAACATTTTAATCCCAAAGGGCCTTTGCCTTTTGTAGAAACGTGAGGAAGTTTACTTTCTCCAATTTGCAAATGCAGTAACTAAGACCTTGAGAGGGTCTGACTGTTCAGATTCGTGAAGAAAGGCAGAAGTCCTCATTCTTGATCTCTAGAACTACTCAATGACAATTATTGACTCAATTCAACAAGCAATTGGTTTGACTTGATATTTCAAAATAGGAAAGGAAAAAAATAATTTCTACCAAAAATAATCTCAGAAGCTTTCTATTCACATGCTGGTATATCTGACTTAAAGTAGTGCCATTCTGGCATGTTTTATACAGTACGCCAGAACAGGAGCAGCTAATGGTGATATGGCTAAGCTGGATGATAAAAGAAGAAGCTTATTTTGAGAGGTAAGATGACTTCATTTGTTTTAGTTAAGTGAGAAAGCTTTTCTTATTCTGTCTTTGGAAATTTATATTTTCTCTTCTGTTTCAACAGTACTTCAGGCGTCTCTGCTTCTTTTGGGGAGATGTTATTATTGGTGGCTATGTACTTTCATAGCAACCAACTTAGTGCTATCATTGACTTGGTCTGTTCCACTTTGGGGATGAAGGTAATTTTCTTTAATCTTCTTTCTAAAAGAAGGTACTTCTAAGGTGGGCATTTTCTTGTAGTGTAAAGTGACCAGATTATTTTCATTTTGAAGAAATTTAAACTGTTTAATAGTTTTAAATTTTGTCAGGAGCTATTGGGGTCGCTGTGAGTCGGAATCGACTTGATGGCACTGGGTTTGGTTTTTGGTTATTGGGAAAAAGTGTATTTTCAGAACATTTATTTAAAGAATAATAGATGCTCAGTGCAGAAAATTTGGGAAACAGAAAAAAGGGAAAATATCTTAAAATTTTAACATTCAGAGATACCAGGTGTACTACTGTTAACATTCTGGTGTTTGTTCTTTCTTTAAAATGATAAATTGACATATTTTGTAATTTTGAAAAACTTAATTCTGATGTCAACAAATATAATTTTTAATGGCTGCCTAGTATTCTATCATATGGATTGATCATTCATTTGTTAATAGGTCGTTTATTATTTGCCATTTAGGTAGTTTTTAATTCTGATAATGCCTAGATGAGCATCCTCATTTATGTAAATATACACAGGCGCTGACACCTGGACATCTTCATGCATTTCTGTGATTATTTTCTTAGGATAAAGTTCTAGAAGTAGAATTATTAAGTAAAAGAGTATGGTTATATTAAGATGTTTAATAAGTATTTCAGATTATCTTCCAGAAAGATTATACCAGTTTAAGTTGTTACCGTTAGTAAATGAGAACGCTGGTTTTCCTAAACTCTCACCATCACTGGACATTACCATTGTTTTTAGACTTTGCAAATTTGATTGATGAAAAATGGCCTCATTTATTTTGCATTTCTTTGGTTACTAATGAAATTGAAGTTTTAAAAATCTATGTCTTTGCTGGCTTATTTCTTTTGTGTAAAGCCTACCCATGTCCTGTGGGAATTTTTATGTTTTTTTTTCACTGACTCAAAAGGGCTCTTTATATACTAAAGATATGCCATTATGCCTTAAATACCATATTTCATTGATTTTAAAACATATATTTTTTCCATCATTGAAACTGATATTCATTTTACAGTTGATGTGTAATGTTTATGTGGTAGTGTTTTTTTTTTCCCTTGAAAAACTACTGTTAAATCAGTGATGCATATTATAATCCTTAATGTCTTTAAAAGTGGAGAAGTACAATGTGTGGCAAATGGTTTTTCCCAGTCTATTTTTCCATTTAACTTTGCCATTCCCTTTTTTGCCATTTAAATTTGCCATGTGGAAATTTTTAAATGTATAGTAATTGCTTATTTTGCGGTTTTTGCTATTGTGCTTAGAAAATTTTTCCTACCTAAGGTTCATATAGTCACCTATATTTTCTTCTAGTTCTTTTGCTTTACATTTAAATCTTTAATCCATTTGGAATTTATTTTGATGTATGCTGTCATATATGTGAATATATATGTATATATTTATATTTCCCCCCATGCAAAGGTAATTATCCCAGCTCCATTTATTGAATAACCCAGTTCCCTCCACTGACTTGAAATGCCGATAATGACGTCTACTAAATGGTTTCATATGTTGGTTCTGTTTCTGAGGAAAAACACTTTAATGTTGGGTTTGTGATGCCACTTTTGAAATAGGGTAGAGTATCTGAATGTTAGTTTTATATATCAGGGCCATTTTAGATAATAGGTTTACCAGAGAAAATTGTGCTTCATATATAATATTCCATATGCTATTTTAATTCTTTCGGTTATTTCAGATTGTAATTAAGCCAAGCTCCTTGAGCAGGATGAAGACTATCTTCACACAGGAAATTTTTACTGAACAGGTACTTCTTTTTATTCTTAGGTTCTTTTATAGCTTTCTTTGGAGTGAAAACTTCTATATCTCAGCTTAAAAGAATAGTGTGGCCTTTATTTTTTTTCCATTTCTAGTAATGACTTATTTCATCTTTGAAACTTCTGTAAAGAATAATCCATTTAAAAATATACTTTTAGAGCTACTTATTACATACCAAAGCCTGTTTTAAATTTACATATTTTTGGAGACTTTGAATAGAGTCTGCTGTTAGATATTGATGCACTCAATGTGGTAATCACTTGCATTTGTCAGGGGAAAAGTAAAATAGAGACCTATTTAAATTTTTAACCTGTAAGGCCCATTTTAAATTGGTTTATAAACTAGAGTCTGAATTCCTTTTCTTGTATTTACACGTTCTTATTTGTCCTTATTATTTTTGTCTTCGGATAAGCCCAAGGATATTTTTTTAGTAAAGGAGGCTGTGCTAAAAGTGAAAACTGATTATAAAATTCATTTGTCAATTAAAATCTTTAAATATAAAAAAAAGTCTTAAAAGGTGAAATGCTTGAAAATACTCATATATGCATAATTGTTGCTTTTTGTAGGGTTTTTAATATCCTTAACCCTATACTAAACTCTACCATCATCTCTCCCCCGTCCCCAACTTAGGAGACTCATAAGTTATTTTTTATGTCTTTAAATTTGAACCAACTAGAAAACAACTTCAGGGAGATCTTTGAAAGGCAGAGGTCTATGTATGATACATTGAGACTAATGATAAAAATTCCTGTTACGTTTATATGATACTTTGCAATTCATATAATGTTTTTCCCCCCAAAATTTTTTTCTTTCTCTCCACAAAAGTTTGAGGCAGCTAAGGCAATATTATCCCATTTTGTAATAGAAAATATACTCAGAAGATAAGGTGATTTCTTCGAATTCATTGAACCCAGATTATACGATCTGAAATTACCTATTTATCTATCATCTATCTAAAACTTCACATCACCTTGAACATACTGTGTTTAAAAACAAATTAAAAAATTAGAGAACTTTACAGATTCATGCTACCTCATCTTTCAAAAATAATTAAAACATGTAACAGTTTTCATCATTCATTCCTAAGGTCTACTCTTGTATTAATAGTCTGCCTACCAGTCCTCTCTTTTAGGAATGATTTTATATTTGATCCTATCGTATGTGTTAATACTATTTTTCCTTTTCAGGTTGTCACAGCTCATGCAGTTCGAGTCCCTGTCACCAGCAACCTAAGTGCAAATATTACTGGGTTTTTGCCCATTCATTGTATTTACCAGCTGCTTAGGAGTCGCTCCTTTACTAAGCACAAAGTGTCAATAAAAGTATGACCTTATTTATATTTCAAGCTACAACCTAGGTTAATGCTTTTTCTCCCAGTGCTGTTTCAGTTTGGAGGCCGTTAGTGTGGGCTTTGTGTGTGAAGTATATAATATTAAGCTAAGTTGCTGGTCATTTAAATAACTAGGAACCTAATTTCAGATTTTTTAAAAACAATATAACTGTTAAGTTATTTACAAAATACACAGTTTTGTTAATTCATCTAAATTCTCAGTAATAGCATATGGCTATTTCATCAAACCTTAGTAAGATAATTGCCATTTTCTGTATTTTTCTTTTTCTCACCAAACTGGGAAAGTTGTTGGTTAGCCATGACCAGCATTTGTAGATTTACGATAAGGACACCCAACACCTACATTTTGGTATGTTTTCAATTTGTTACAGTTGGCTATATCAAACAGTTAAAAGTCCTTTAAAGAAAAGACTGAAACCCTGGAGGTAAAGAAGTCTGTTTGAACCCTTTCTAGGAGCTCTTTTATTTATAAAGAACAAGGAATAGTATATATATGATGCATTACTTTTAATTGTCCTTGGTTTTATGATGCAATGAGATTATTTTCCAGCTAATTGTATCTTCTGTTTCTTTATATTTTTCATAAGCTAGCTAAGAATTAAGTGTCCAACTGTATGGCCAACATTACTGCATGTGCTCCATCTGAATGTACTAGTTAAGTGGTAGTCTCCTACAAGTCCTTGTCAAAGCCACTTCCTTAATCTGCCTGAGCATTTGCTGTGAAGAACTTTCCTGCTCCCCAAGTTCCTTATTGCAGTGGGATCCACCACCACAACACGTCGTACTCTAAATGCAGATGTAGTAGGGATGTAAAATGTTTTTTGTACTTTAATAGGTTAAAAATCCAAAGCCAAGCTTCTTATCAGTTAGGTAATGTTTATCTTTCACTAGACAATATTCTCAGGATATAAAGGTAGCTCTTATTTTTAAACCAAAGGCGATGGTGCAACTAGATAACATATTTGAAACTGCTACCAGTTAATGAGGCACCCTGGTGGTGCAGTGGTTAGGTGCTTGGCTGCTAACCAAAAGGTCAGCAGTTTGAACCCACCAGTTACCCCGTGGGAGAAAGATGTGGCAGTCTGCTTCTGTAAAGATGACAGCCTGGGAGACCCTATGGGACAATTCTACTCTTGTCCTATTGGGTTGCTATGAGTTGGAATCGACTTGACAGCAATGAGTTAACAGTTAATGTGTTTCATTGATGCATAAATTATGTAAAAATATGCATGTGTTTTTATAATTTCCCTTGATTTTTTTTATTGCCGTAATTGATTCAGTGCTTATAACCTTCTTTTTTTAGGACTGGATTTATAGACAGCTGTGTGAAACCTCCACTCCACTCCATCCTCAATTACTTCCTCTGATTGATGTGTACATAAATTCTATACTTACTCCTGCATCTAAATCTAATCCAGAAGCCACAAATCAGCCAGTCACAGAACAGGAGATACTTAATGTTTTCCAAGGAGTCATTGGGGTAAAACGAGTGGTTCTTTACATCTATTAGTGTATTTTCCTTTTAGTTTATTATTCTCATTCCATATTTATTCCTGTACTTTTAGAGAACTTCCAGGCGGTTCAGAAATTAAAGTGGGATTAAATTTCATCAAACAACTGTAAAAACTGAAAAAAGAATGGTGTTAGTTACAAGTAGTTTGTCAAATAGGCACTTTTGAAGAATTCTTTTAAAAAGTTCAGTTTCCAAGCCTGAGGGGTGCCCTGAGAGTATGTGTTTGACAAAGACTGTACGACATTTCAGCACATTCCACACAGCTTTGTTTTGGTTCAAAAAAAAAAAAGTATACCTAGATTTAATTTATGAAGAATCTGATGAAAAAGTTTTTTCTCCCAATTCTGTTAGAAGGAAAAAGCTCTTGTATTTTTCACCACTCTGGTTAAATATGCAATACTTATTTTAGGAGTTATTTTCTTCATGATAGTTTCAGGTAATACTTTAGACCCCTTTGAGCCTTTTAGAAACAGTCCGATGGGACTGCTGTTAAGTAACAGCAGAAGTCTTTTTTTGCCTTAAAGACCAGTTAAGCATGCTGCCTTTCATCTTCCATGCCATCTCAAATTTCATTTAAACTTGAAATTGTCTCTGAGTTTAATACGAACACAGCAACATTTCTCCCGTTTTATCTGATCTTGGAAGCAGCAACACCGAATAGTATTATTTTGAATGTTTTTTCTATCTGAAAAGCACTCATGAAATTTGAGAGTGTTTTAAAGTGTTTATAATATTACCTCCAGGGTGACAGCATTCGCCTTAATCAGCGTTTCAGTATCACAGCACAGCTTTTGGTGCTCTACTATGTACTGTCTTATGAGGAAGCTCTCCTAGCAAACACAAAGACTTTAGGTAAGTTGTGCATAGCGAAATGGTCCCAGCAATAGTTCATTTTATTTGCTTATATTTTGTTACTTTCCAAGCTGTTATATAAGAAAATAAGGCCAAGTGTTCCAACAAGCTCCAGCATTATTTGATATTTTTTGCCACGTAAGTGTTGTATAATCTGATGTATATATACATGCACATGTAGGCACGTAATCACTCCTTATGGCTCAGTCTTCCTTTTAGCAGACTAAATTAATAGGTAACTGAATTGCCTGTAGTTTAACAATTTTAGTGAACTTGTTTGTAGAAACTAAATATAAGTTATAAGATAAACCTAAGGAGGTAAAAAAAAAAAAAAAAAAAATTGATTTCAGTCTTTGCCCTACCTTCCTTCTATTAGTATGAAGAGGAACAGGCTAATCAAAAGCAATAGAAAAAAACAGAAGAGTTGCCCTTTTGTTGTTAAAGTTATCACTAAGCTGGGCTTTCACACTTGGCTACTTAATATAATATCAGAAGATCAGATTTAGCATGCAAGATGTCAGGACAAAGTAATGCTTTTTCTGTATTTGAACAAGAAACTCACCTGTGTTTTAGGCTTGCTAGACTCAACTGCAGTGGGTTTTTAATTTATTTTTTATATTTGAAACTAAAGATGTCATTAAAAAGTTGTAGGTATTGAGTACATAATGTAGGGAAAATTCTTCTAAGGTTTTGGTTATTTAGCCACAACTGAGTGATTTTACTATTTAAAAAGCTATAAATGAAAGTCACTTTTCAGTGTTTGGCAGACCAGTTTCTTTATTTTTAATCTGAAACATTGTGTTTAAATATATTATGAATTCTTAGCTATTTTCTTTCCTAACTACAATTGTTAGGGTTATACAGAGGACACCCTAACAGTAATTGTAGTGTTTGTCATATTGGGGAAAATATGGACTAATATATAGGCATTATGTAATAGTCTCCCACTTATATCCACATATAGAAATTGAGTTCTGTTAAAGAATATGACAGTTGGGATTTAATAGATAGGACAGGAACGAGTTATTAGGAAGTGTTCTGAGGGTGAACTCAGATCATTAATACTGTAGCAGATGAAAAAGATACATCTTTAGTTGTTATTTTAATTAATGTTTTAGCAAAAAAAAATTTTTTAAGTACAATAAATAGTACAGCCATCTCTTGTGTATATACCATGCAGAATTAACAAATCACTCAGAAATTTTAGAACTGGGAGAGTCTATACAGATTATGTAATCTAGTTCCCAATGACATGCTTAGTCCAAACCAGTACACCTGACTGTGAATCTGCTATTCTTTCTACAACAATTTGATGGATGTGTATTGAAAAGTTAGGGATTTTAGGTTAGGAGTACAATTTAGCCTGGATTGAATATTGGAGATGGAACTGAAAGATGAGAGGAGAGTTACTAGATTATTGCAAGATTCTAGCCAAAACGTAATGCTAGTTTGGACTGGTAGGTAGCTGTACATATATTTTGGAAGTAGAGCTGAGAGATTTTGCTGATGGATTCATAGAGTTTGAGAGAAAGGAGCCAAAGTTGACTTGGAGGTTTTTGGCCTGATCCTAAAGGATAGAATGGCTGTTGTGTGAAATATGAGAGACATCAGAGAAGGAGCAGATTTGTGAGTGATCAGGAGCTCAGTTTTGAACATGCTAAATTGGCAATGTCTCTTAGACGTTAAAGTGGGAATGTGAAGGAAGCAATAGTGTATAGTGTATACTCATCTGGTACTTAAAATCATGACAGTAAATAAGTTCATAAAGGGAGGAGGGAGTGTAGGAGGAAAATCAAGAAGATAAGATGTCCTGGATGCAAAGGGAAGAGTGTTCCAATGAGGAGGGACTGGTCACCTATGTCAGATGATATTGATAGATCAAGTAAGATTAGAACTGAGGCTCAGCTGATGACTGAATATAATTTGAGGTCATTTGAATTTCACAGTTTTATTCAAGTGGTAGGACGAAAGCCTGCTTGTAGTGGGTCTAAAAGAGAATTAGAGGAGATATATTAGAGACAATGAGTAGAGATAGCTCTTTTGAGGAACTGTAAAGGGAAGGAGAGAAATGATGCAGTAAATGAAGAGGAAAATGAGGTTGGGGAGGATTTCTTTAATAGAAGGGAGAGATAAGAGAATGTTTGTATGCTGTTGGGAATAATCTATAGAGCAGGAAGAATTGGTGATGTAGGAGAGGGGAGAGTCTCTGGAATGATGTCCTTGATAGCAGAGAGGAGATGAGATGTAGAGGACTAATGGAGGGATTGGCCTTTGTTTGGAGATATTTTACCCCTGGTTTAGAAGATTTTTTTCGTCTTGTCTAGTTTCTTATCTGCAGGGGAGTTAGGTAACTGTACAATATGTCCAACATGAGAGAATTTTAATCCTTCATAGACAAAAAATAATTATACTGTCTCAAATTTATTTCTACCTAGTACCTTGTGTTGTAGTGTCAGCACGCTGTTAACTCTTTGTGGGTTTGGCCCTTATAATGAACCTTATTAGTAGGCACCAGGTAGCTGCAGAAGCTCAAATATAGAATTCTGAAATTTGAGATGGAGCCAAGTATTAGAATATCATAGTCATTTAAAAAAATGTGTATATATATTCACACAAACATATGTTTTTAGTTTGTCTTTAAATATTTATAATACATGTGTATATATTAATTTTAATTGAATAGTGTATAGATTCAAAAGAATGTGTTAGAAATAAAGAAGAATAAATTCTTGTGCTCTACTACCCAATTAAAAAATTGAACATTATCATTGCATTTGAAGTTTCATACTTTTTTTTACAAAACGTTTCCTATTTAGTGTATCTGAAAGCTTTGTTAATTAGGTAAAACAGTTTTTGCATGTTTTTGAAGTTAAATAGTAATTAATGTCATCTATACCTGTTTCTAAAGCTGCCAGTGTGATCCTAAACACCATAGCTAAAAGCATTTCTTGCTTAATTCACCCTCCAGCTTAATTTCATTTAACAGCAAAATCTGGCCTATGTTTCAGCATTGGTCATTCTGTTACATGTGAAAATTTTTCCTTGGTCACCAGCACAACAAGACACATCCCGTGATACTTGGGAAACTGTGGTGTTCACTGGCTCTGAATCCCTGAACTTGAAAGTTTTTCTTTGCACTTGATAGTTAATATTTTTCTCTGAGAAGAAAATTATTCCAACTTCCTCTTTTTAAAATGCAGAAACGTTTAAGCAAACATTGGCAGATGTTATTTCTTAGCAGCTTGAAGTTTCAGAGCTGTGAAACCTGAAGCTAAATTAAGTTTTGACAAAAAGAGGTTTTTTTTTTTGACTATATGGTAGAATAGTAACCATGTAAAAATTTTAAATTTCATTACTTACCTAATTGTTTACATATACTACTTTCTGCAGAACAGCTGGTTTTTAAAATAAAAACATTTATAAAAGGTGTGTTTACTGGAGAAAATTTAGGCATGAGAAAAGTACGAAGAAAGTATAATCTACCCATCATTCTACTGCCTAGAGATAATCGCCACTAAAATTTTGCTAGAAAAGCCTTTAGTCTTTGCATGTATGATAGCTTTCACAAAGTTGAAATCATAATATATTTAAATCTACTCTTTCCACTTAATATGTTTTAAACATTTTCCCATTAGAGTAAAATTTTTTTCTAAAACATTATCTTTTATGTATAATATTTTGATACAAATGTATACATTTACTTGCCTAATAAATTCCTTACTGTCGGACATTTAAATTTTTGTTAAATTTTGCTGTTATAAACAATAGAGGAATGAACACCCTTAGAAGTAACTTTATAAACAGTCATGATTATTTTTTTCCTCAGGACAAATTCTTAAAATATAGAACTACTAATTCAAAGGTTATAAAAAAGCATAAGATTTAAAAAAATGAATTGCCATATTGCCTTCCGAGATCCATTATACCTGTATGAACTCCCACATTTGTGTGAGATAGGACATGCCAATTTCCCTATACTTTTTCCAGTATTGAGTGTTATATTATAAACAAATTGAGTGTTATCGTTTGTTTATAGTGTTGTTTAATTACAGAATTTCATGGGGAGAAAAATCTTCCAAAGCAGGGCACCAACATTATATAACTGATCACCTATTGTTTTCTTCTAGGATATTGTTATATTATTTTTAAAATTTAGATATGCTGGGAATTTATTTTGGTGTAAAACAGGAATAGAGATCCAATTTTATTTTTTCTTAGTCATTTGTCCACATTGCATAATGAATAATCCACCCTTTTCCTACTGCTTTAGAAGGTTGCTTTTATATATACCCAAGTTTTATTACAAACCTATACCTGTTTCTGAATTTTTCGTTTTTTATGTGTGACATTTCCTGTGCCTTTCGCCACTGCAGATAAACTTCTAGATTATTTTGGAGAAAATTCACATCCTTACAGTATTGTATTCCTGCCTAGGAATATAAAGTGTTTTTTCTTTTTAATTACTAAAATGTAAGCTTCAGGAAGGCTGTTTGTTGTCCACTTTTTTCACTGCTGTGTCTCTAGCATCTAGATAGTACTTGGCACATCGTAAGCACTTTATAACTATTTGTTGAATGAGTGAATTTGCTAATTAATTTTTTTTTATGACTCAAGTAATTTTTCGTTTGTCAGCAAAATTTTGTAGTTTACATAGAAGCTATATGTTCTGCATAATCTCTCCTAACAAGTTGTCAGTGGCTGTAGGAAAGGTATTGATGTTTAGTTTGGATTAGTCAAACTCTGAATTCCTTTTATTCTTAGATGACATTTATTTAAAATAATTTTTAATTTATCAATTAAATGCTTTTTTTTTTTTTTTTACATTTATCAAGTTTGGTTTCTTTATATATTTCATTGTATAATTAATATTCTTGTATTCCTGGAGTGGTCCCTACTTGCTCATAGTATGGTACTGGGTTTGATTTCCTTGTTTTTTTTTTAAAATGATTCTTCCATTTATATTTAAGCAAGTGAGATTGACCTTTTTTCCTGAGTGTTCTTTTTTTTTCCCCCTTTTCTCTTTCATCCTTTCAGACTTTGGTATCAAGTTTACATTAAGTTTATAAATGAGTTAGGGAGCTTTCCATCTTTTAAGGATTAAAATGCCACAAAAACAACAAGAGACAATGTTAATAATATTTAAAACATTTCCAGTTTCGTTGCAGTTGAAGTTAAATGTTAGATTTGTACCTTTGAAAGCAATACATTGGAATAAATTTGGGAATGTGATTGTTCATGGTATATATATAAAACCGATCATCTCATAGGCTTCTCATAATTGTAGTTTAGTTTTTTACTGGAGGATTAAGAATGTCCTCAATGGGTATTTCACAGAGATGTTAAAAAGAAACAACTGCTTTAGGCAAGGCTTCATGGGCTGCCAGTTCTTTGATGGAATCATTAAAATGTATTCAGGATTTTGTCTTAACTTTCATAGGTCTAGAAACTTAAATATTGATACTTCACCCTAAACTGATCTTGGGGACTCTAGATCTATAATATTAGTTAACATTTATTGGGCGCTGTTTTATGGGTTCTGTGCCAAACACTTACTGTAAGTACTTTACACGTGTTAACTAATGTAATCACAACAATTCTGTGGAGAGTACTATTGTTATCTTTATTTTACAGGTGAGAACACTGAGGCACAGGGAAGTTAAGTAACTTCTCTAAGTAATAAGTGCTGAAACTGGGATTTGAACCCAGGCAGACTATCACTGGGATCTATGCTCTTAACTGTTGTTTCAACTGCATTCTGACACATTCTTACTCAATTCATAAAAGATGGGTGTGGAAAACTAGAATGCTAGTTTATTAATTTAAAGGGGCATTATATCTAATCAAAGGTGCCCTGGTGGCATGAATGGTTTAGTGTTTGGCTGCTAGCTGAAAGGTTGTCAGTTCAAATCCACTCAGTGGGTCTGTGGGAGAAAGACCTGGCGATCTGCCCCATAAAGAAAACCCTGTGAGGCAATTCTGCTCTGTCACATGGTCTTGCCATGAGTCGATATCCACAACAGCATATCTAATCAAGAGGTATATGCCCTGTATAGGCAGTGATTCTCAATCTCAATCCAAACATTTGTACTTAAATATTTCTTAAATGCTTTCTTGGTCCTCAGCCAAAAGAAAAAACTTGTCAGGCTTTACATGTTGTGGTTTGTAATTTAAAAAGAATAACTGTATTGGGTATGCTTTTCCAAATTACACATACCCTCCTGAGATTCTCATATATCCCTGTGGTGTATAAGCAGAGTACCTTGGAATGAGATGAGGGTACCAAGCATACAGGATATGGTGGGAGATGAGACAGAGCAAGATAATGTTGATTGGCAAGGATCCTTACTCTGTGGACTCTAGGGATCCAGTGAAGGATTTGGATATGGAGTCAGAGAGAAATGATCTGGCCTAATCTGTATTTAAATAAGAGAACTATGGCAGTAGTGTGAAGGATGGATTAGAGAGGTGAGAAACTGGAGGCAGGGAAACTGGGCTGTAGTAGGTATTCAAACAGAAGATGAGTAGGCACTGAATTAGAATTAAGAAGGACTTGTTGGCTGGCTGAAGGTAGGAGGTATGAGAGAAGGAAGTCAAATTCATATTGCCTAACTTTGAAAGAGTCAGTCACCGTTGTAGTACATAATATGATTAAATAAAGGCTCTTTTTTGTAAGTTAACATTGGAATCACGAAGCTGTAAGCTATGTGACTGACTGCATTTGGTTTTCCCCATTATGGGCACGTCTTGACTCAGGTTTTTTTAGTGTAAGACACTAGTGCAGATGATTTTCTTACTCATGGTTTTTCTGCCCACTAGTTTCAATTTCAGGGCACTTTACAAATCTTGGCCTTAGGGTATGTTCTTGCTCTTCCTGTGTATTCACTATTTTGGTAGCGATTCGTCATCCTTTATGTGCTATATTTACATCTTAAGTGAATTAAGAGTAGTTTGACATTGTTTCCATTTGGTTCGAAGGTTAAGATTTCATTTGTTTTTGACTATGTATTTCACACTTTTTCTTTGACTAACAGCTGCCATGCAAAGAAAGCCCAAATCATATTCTTCTTCTTTGATGGATCAGATCCCTATCAAATTCCTTATTCGACAGGCTCAAGGGCTACAGCAGGAGTTGGGAGGTATTTACTTGCTTTTACCACTAAAGTTAATTTTTAAGAAACTTACTGTTTATAATGTTATAAAAGTGTAATAGGTACTCATTGTCAAAAATTCAGACAATTTAAGAGTAAAATTCCTCATCACCTCCCTCACTAAATCTACTGTCTTTTTTCTTTCCTACTTCCTCCACTCCCCCAAAGAGGGGGGAAAAAAAAAACAGACACCAGCTGTTTTCAGTTCGGTAAATCTTTTCAGACTTTTTTTTCCTATAGGTTGAACTGTATGAAATTACAAGGATGCAATTATTTTTGACCTACTAAAACAGCAATTTGATGTGGTTGAACCTAATAGATACACATACCGGTAAATTTGTTTTAACTGTAGATTTGCTTTTTTCACTTGTCTTAGAGATTTTTTCATAATAGTAATGTAGCTCTACCTTATTGTTTTTAATTGCTCTGTAGTATTCCATAGTATGGGTAAACCCCATTACTGTCGAGTCGATTCCAACTCATAGCAACCTTGTAGGACAGAGTAGAATTGCCCCATAAGGTTTTTAAGAAGCCGTTGGTGGATTCAAACTGCCAACCTTTTGGTTAGCAGCCGTAGCTCTTAACCACGTACCACCAGGGCCCCATAGTATGTAAATACTGTAATATTTTTTGAACTAGATTTTTTTCCTGAATTAACCACCTTTTCTTGTAACTTTTCAGAGTACGGATTTTTTCTATTTTAAGTTGGAATTTTCTTTTTCATTGTTTTGGTTGGTTTCAAGAAGATGTTATATTTGACAGCATTTGTCAATTAAAATGTTTAATTGCAAAGATTATGAAATGTAGATTAATTTGCACTAATATTTTGTGACTGTTTTGTGATAATCTTAAATGTAAATGTAGCATTTCTGTGTGCATTTAGAGATTTGAACTTTACAATAATACCACTTTTGATTGTTAGTGGTTTTTCAAATATAGAAACATTAATGTTTAAGCAGTTACTGTGAGAAAGGAAGCAGATATTATCCCTATTGGGACTAAGTGATGGTATGATTTGATCTAAGTTGCATAATAAAGGGATGATCAGATCTACAGTACTTTCTATTACTGCTATTACTAGGAGCCCTGGTGGCGCAGTAGTTAAAGTGCTTAGCTGCTAGCCGAAAGGTCAGCAGTTGAAACCCACTAGCCACTCTGAAGGAGAAAGCTGTGGCAGCCTGCTTCCATAAAGATTTACAGCCTTGGAATCCCTATGGGGTTGCTGTGTGTTGGAATTGATGACAGTGGCTTTGGTTTGTTTTTTTTAACTGCGATTACTACTCTTTTACTATTCTGATGATGGTGATGATTATAGTGTAGTAGCAACAACAGTTATTGGGTACTTACGGGCCAAGCATTTAGCATAATGGTGCTTCATGTAACTAAAGAGGCATTTTACAGTACTGTACTATCATTTATTTTCTCATTATTGATATTATACGGTAATAGTCATAATACTCAAACTATGCTAAAACAAAATGTTAGAAACAAGGCTTTTGATTTATTGAAAGGAAGGCTTCCCGTTCCTTTTAATCTTTAACTCTTTTTGAAGGAAGACAAATATGCCCTCTTGTGGGCATTGGGAAAGTTAATAGATGTCTTCCAGCCTCAGTTCCCTTAGTAGAATGGAGGCAATATTGCTTATCTTGAAGGATATTAGGGTGAAATGAAAAAAATGCACATAAAGTGCCTGAGACCTTTTAGGCACTCAAAAGTGGGCAACTGGGTTGGAGGAGAGGGCATGTTCTCCTACAGAGGCATATCAGGATTTCTGAGTGAGGCCTTTTTTGACACCATATATGATCTACTCCAAATGGACATTTTTTTCCTTAATCTTTCCTCCCTGCACAATTCCTGAACCACTGTTATATTAAATAGGTTTACCTGATTGGAGATTTTCATGTTGGGATGGGGTAGAAGAAAGCTTGAGAACTTCTGTTATAGGTAGTAATTGCCAACTCACTGTGAATCATATCTTGGGCATCTTTATTTAGGCAAATCCCCTGGCCCTAACTACTGAATTGGGAGGAAAGTGGGAAAGCCTCTGGTATTTAAGAATGGAGAATCCAATTGACTTGTTGTAAATTTTCAAGGTTTGCATTCTGCTTTATTGCGTCTTCTTGCAACTAACTACCCACATTTATGTATTGTGGATGACTGGATCTGTGAAGAAGAAATCACAGGGACTGATGCCCTGTTAAGGCGAATGCTCCTGACAAATAATGCCAAAAACCACTCTCCCAAACAACTCCAAGAAGGTATAGTACATGTATAGATTTTATTCCATGCAGTCTACCTTTTCCCTTGTTAGTAGTACAAAGAGATACTAAGCTCATTGAAATCTTAAAATTATGCAGAATTTTCCTGGGGCTATCATAATAGTCTCTGGTGAATATATTTTAAGTAATTCTTCTTGAGTTTAAGGAGTTTTAACCATTTTTTTCTGACATGCTCATATCCTTTCCATCATAGATGCTATGTTGTATCACTAAGTACAGGTAGTGTGGTTTTAGGAAGGTCCTAAATTGGTCTGGAGTAAATACAATAGAGCAACATCTAGATCAGAGCTGTCAAACAGAACTATAATGCGAGCTATGCATATAATTTTAAACTTTCTTATAGCCACATTATAAAAGTAAAAAGAGGTGAAATTAATTTTAATAATATAATTTTTTGAACTTAATAATCCAACTGTTTATCATTTCAGCATGTAATCAATATAAAAATCATGAGTGAGATATTTTGCTTTCTTTTTTTCACACTTAAGTGTTTGCAACCTGGTATGTGTTTTACATTTATAGCACATCTCAGTGTGGACTAGTTACATTTCAGGTGCTCAGTAGCAGATGTAGTTAGTGGCTGTTGCATTGAAGAGCACAATTCTAGGTAGTTTTTAAGTTAAAAAGTTTGAATCTTTCAAATAACATTACTTCCAAAAGCAGTACATGGGTGTATTTTTCTGAGTTGATTTTTAAAATCAAACTGAA
The DNA here is from genome assembly GCF_030014295.1 of Loxodonta africana. Classification (NCBI taxonomy): domain Eukaryota; kingdom Metazoa; phylum Chordata; class Mammalia; order Proboscidea; family Elephantidae; genus Loxodonta; species Loxodonta africana. The sequence goes on from NC_087359.1 coordinate 49,338,768, forward strand.
CCACCAAGAAAATGACATCTTGGGTTGTTGATGTGATTTAAAAATTGAGATTTTTTTTGTTGTTGATCTTCATGAAGTGACAGCTGTACTTATATGAATTTTTCTTAAGGCCCCTTATTTGTACGTTTATTTAAAACTATTCCTAGAAATGAAACTTTTATTTTTTATTAACGTAGTTATGTTGTTTTGTTTGGCCTATAGTCCGAGAGAGCAATGTTATCCCCAGCTCTGAAAGCTTTATAAAATTTAGATTGTGACTGCCAAATTTTCATTTTAGCATTTTCAGCTGTCCCAGTAAGTTACACACAAGTGATGCAGATTCTAGAACATTTGACCCTGCTCTCTGCCAGTGAACTTATACCATATGCAGAAGTATTAACATCCAATATGAACCAGCTATTGAATTCAGGGGTTCCACGAAGAATTCTTCAAACAGTCAATAAACTATGGATGGTTCTTAATACTGTGATGCCTAGAAGGTAATTCCAGTGTATTGTTACATGTAATAGATAAATGTATAGCAATGATAGTATATAATAAGCCAAAGTTAATTGTTGAAAAAAAATTTCACAAGACTACTTATATCAGTCATTGAATATTGGACAATATAATTCCTTTTTGAAGACTACTGATTAAAACATTGTTAACAACTTTAAGGAAAAGAATAAAGCTTTATCTTAAGAAATAGAAACTAAGCATTTCCAACTTGATAAAATTCTTTTAACAGTGGGTTCTCATTTATAGTCATTTGGGACTGATTGTGGTATAGATTATGTCTTGCATCATTGCAGTCATTTTTAAACTTGGCTGCACATGAAAATCATCTGGTGAGCTTTTAAAAATACTGATGTCCAAGTGAAAATGACCTCGTGTCCATCAGCTGATGAGTGGATAAGCAAAATGTGGTGTATACATACAATATTATTCAGCCATAAAGAGAAATGAAGTTTTTTTTAAATTGTACTTTAGATGAAGGTTTACAGAGCAAATTAGTTTCTCATTAAACAATTAATATACATATTATTTTTTTTAATTTAGATTTTTTATTTTTATTTTTTAGTAACTTTTATTGAGCTTCAGGTGAACATTTACAAATCAAGTCAGACTGTCACATATAAGTTTATATACACCTTACTCCGTACTCCCACTTGCTCTCCCCCTAATGAGTCAGCCCTTCCAGTCTCTCCTTTCGTGACAATTTTGCCAGCTTCCAACTCTCTCTATCCTCCCAGCCCCCCTCCAGACAGGAGATGCCAACACAGTCTCAAGTGTCCACCTGATATAATTAGCCCCCTCTTCATCAGCATCTCTTTCCTACCCACTGTCCAGTCCCTTTCATGTCTGATGAGTTGTCTTCGGGAATGGTTCCTGTCCTGGGCCAGCAGAAGGTTTGGGGACCATGACTGCCGGGATTCCTCTAGTCTCAGTCAGACCATTAAGTATGGTCTTTTTATGAGAATTTGGGGTCTGCATCCCACTGATCTCCTGCTCCCTCAGGGGTTCTCTGTTGTGCTCCCTGTCAGGGCAGTCATTGACTGTGGCCGGGCACCAACTAGTTCTTCTGGTCTCAGGATGATGTAGGTTTCTGGTTCATGTGGCCCTTTCTGTCTCTTGGGCTCTTAGTTGTCGTGTGACCTTGGTGTTCTTCATTCTCCTTTGCTCCAGGTGGGTTGAGACCAATTGATGCATCTTAGATGGCCGCTTGTTAGCATTTAAGACCCCAGATGCCACATTTCAAAGTGGGATGCAGAATGTTTTCATAATAGAATTATTTTGCCAGTTGACTTAGAAGTCCCCTTAAACCATGGTCCCCAAACCCCTGCCCTTGCTCCGCTGACCTTTGAAGCATTCGTTTTATCCTGGAAACTTCTTTGCTTTTGGTCCAGTCCAGTTGAGCTGACCTTCCATGTATTGAGTACTGTCCTTCCCTTCACCGAAAGCAGTTCTTATCTACTAATTAATCAGTAAAAAACCCTCTCCCACCCTCCCTCCCTCTCCCCCACACATATTATTTTGTGACACTGGTTGCCAACCCCATGACATGTCAACATTCTCCCCTTCTTGACCTTTGGCTCCCTGTTACCACCTTTCCTGTTTCCTCCTGCCTTCTTCCCATCCTTGCCCCTGAGCTGGTGTGCCCATTTAGTCTCCTTAGTTTTATGGGCCTGTCTAATCTTTGGCTGAAGGGTGAACCTTAGGAATGACTTCAGTACTGAGTTAAAAGTATGTCCAGTGGGGGGAGAAGTGAAGTTTTGATATATGCTATAACATGAATAAACCTTGAAAACATTACTCTAAGTGAAATAAATCAGACACAAAAGGACAAGTATTGCCTGATCCCACTTATATGAAATATCTAGAATAGGCAATGCATTGAGAAAAAAGTAGATTTGTGGTTACCAGGTGCTGAGGGGAAAAGGGAATGGGGAACTATTTAAAAAGGAAAAAGCCGTGATGGCCAGGTTGTACCTCATGCCAATTAAATCAGAATGTCAGTGAGTGTGAGTAAGGCATTAGTATTTTTTTAAAGATTCCCCACATGATTCCAAAGTGTGTCAAAATTTGGGAAACGCTGGATTATTTTGTCTTTAATGAAATGAGTCTTTGTCGGCCCATAGATTGCATCAGAATCACCTGGACAGCTCTGAAAAACAAAGAATACTGGGCCTGACTATCTGAGATTTTGATTCAGCAGATCTGGGGATATTTTTACTTTTAAATTTAATTTTTACTTAGTGTTAGAATTTAAGGAGCCCTGGTGGCGGAGTGGTTAAAGCATTCAGCTGCTAACTGAAAGGTCAGCTGTTCAAACCTACCAGCTGCTCCATGGGAGAACGATGTGGCAGTCTGCTTCCGTAAAGATTACAGCCTTGGAAACCTGACGGGACAGTTCTTCTCTGCCCTATAGCATCACTATGAGTTGGAATTGACTCGATGGCAGTGGGTTTGGTTTTGGGTTCATTCAAATTTAATTTACCTTTATAGTTTTTTATAATTTATTTAAATTGTAAATTTATTATAAAGTAATAAATGCACATAATCTAAGAAGTTAAATAGTGTATGAGGTTTCCTTTCCCATTTTAGATTCTAGCTTCCCAGAGACAACTGTTTTCAACCCTTTTATCTTTTTGTTCTGGCATTTATGCACCCTTCTCTCATCTCTCTTAATAATACGCTTATGCAGCATCTGATTTTCCAATTTCAGGAGTTATCTGTTGACTTCCTGTTACACGAGATGAAGGTTTAGTGCTGCGTCTTACTTCCTCCCCGTGCATCTTCATCCCTCCAACATAGACTTCCGCTTCCCTCATTTCTCCCAAGCTGTTATACCAAATATTTTTGTTAAATATTTATTCAGTGTGCATGTTATTATGACTATATAAGTGTTATTTATAGTTGGGTGGAAGTGTATAACAGAAAATTTAATCAAAGGATTATCACATAGCTCAACTATAAATATCACTTATAATAGTCATAATACCATGCACACCAAATATTTATTTTGAGGGAACACAATTCAATCCATAACACATGGTATAACTGAGGCTCTAATTCAAGTTTTTATTTTATATGCCATGGTTATTCCACATGAAATTCCACTGTGAAGAATCTGAGACTACTTTGTGTTTACTGTTTTATCGTTATTTGTGTTAGAGACACAATAATAGGTTAGATTTCTATAGTTTTGAAATTTTCAAAGTTCCTTCACACCTGTTTTCCGATTTTTTTCCCGAGTATATTTTTCTAAGAGAGAAAGGACTGGGTGGCTACGGGAAATGTGTTTCAGTTATAATACAGTTGTTCATGAACGTGATTATTTCCTCATCAGGCTGTGGGTAATGACAGTCAATGCACTGCAACCTTCAATAAAGTTTGTACGACAACAAAAGTATACTCAGAATGATCTGATGATAGATCCTCTCATCGTCCTCAGGTGTGATCAGAGGGTTCACAGGTATGTGTCATTTGAGTTTCATTTTTATTATAGAGCTCTGCTTCGGAGAATCAAAAGAAATTGAAGATATTCAGTTTAAACGTTTATCTTAGTGTTCTTGCAGATAACTGGTAGTGTGGCCTGTGGAGGTTTTTTTTTTTTGGTTGTTTATATCCATGAACTCTATATTCAGTATAATATTTGATATGTGATTAATGAAACCTAGCCTTAAACCCAAAGAGAAATGTTATTCTTGGTGTTGGCAACCATCAGTAGTGGCTGTTCTCTCTCTCAGGGTCACGACCAGTAAAGATGGCACTGTTTCTGCTAGCATTGTGGAAAAGGACTTTTTAAAAAAATTGATCCATTGTGAATCATTCCATGCATTAAAACAGCAACCACTTTGGCATCTTTAATTCTGAGATTAGTGTCATTGATTTCGCATTTGGCTGTAACTCTTGCCAATTGCCAAATTCAAGCAATTGCTTTCAAGTGAGTTCATCTCAAAAGGCAGAGTTAATTCGAATAATTTGTATTTGAATTTCTAGTTTCTATATTTAAGCAATATCAAAGTTGAAGGGCTTGTCTTTAACGTGAGTATTATGTGCGTGGAGAAATACACTTGTTGGGAGAAATACATGAAAAGTTAAATAATATGGTTATATGAGGCTGCGTAGTACAGTCAGTGAGTGCTGTTAAAAGTTCAGGAAAGATGTGGAGGAGATGGGACCTTAGTAGTAATTTGAAGGATAGGGTTTAGATGACCAGATTTTACATGGTGGGGCAAGGAATTTAGGAAAGTATTCTAGGAAAAAGAATAGTGGGAGTGAAAGTGTGGAAGCTGGAATGAAAAAGGCTTGGAATGGAGGGTTAATTTTTGAGAAGAGCAGACTTTAGAGATAATCTAGGAAGAGAGGCTTTGTGCTAGACAGGTTAGAGGAGAATGAAACTGGAGTCAGGAAAACTAACTAGGATACACTCTATGCATGTACTTAACTGTCATCAGCCATAGGGATGGCACTATTGAAGTGGCAAAAGGAGTCAGATATGGTTGGTGAACTCGAGGTCTCTTAGAAAACAGGAATCAAGAGAATGATCAGTATAAATGACATTAAACCTAAAAGTAAAAGTAAAACTCAGTAAATAACACTTCTAGAAAATAGCTACTTCTAAAATGCAGTTCATCATTGTTCAGAATCCCCTTTCCCCTGAATTACTTCCAGTTGTTCTGGAAGCAGATTCTTTTATAAGTTTTATATTATATAGTTCATGAATTTTTAAAAAAGGTTTTGTATTGATTTGAAATTGTTTGTCTACGTATCATGTTTTGTTTTCCCAAGTCTGAACAAAATGCTTGGCCTTTTCACAAATGATTACAATGCTTAAGAGTATGTTTTTCTGTGCCTAGTTGTTCAGCCACATACCAAGGGGGTGAAATAAAAAACAGAATTCCTCTCTGTATGTTAGTCCATTGGCCCACCTTCAGGGTACTAGAGTGAGGCACGATACTTATTATCTAATTTCCCTGCTTGAAGGAATTGAATTGAATCAAGCAAACATGAGAACAATTGCTTCTTAAAATTTGGTATTTAAGTATTTTCTCAGAACATCTGCTCAAAATTGGTTCACAAAGCTCCATTTATACATTTACATATTTTTCTTTATCTAAATTATGCTGTTATAATGTATGTAATGTTTTTGTAGCCTGGATTTTTCCTAAACAGCTTGTGAACTGTTTCTCATGTTAATAGATATTCTTATATTAATTGGCTACATAGTATTCCATTTTATAGGTACGCTCTGCTCTTAACCCAATCCTCTATTGTTAGACTTTCCTCTCCCCGATTTTTGCTGTTATCAGTAGTGCTGTGCAGACTATTCCATGTGCAGCTCCCCATACTTCTGGGTCTTTACTTAGAACAGATTCTGAAAACTGGAATTATTGGGGCATAAGTAACATGCTGATTTTAAAAACTTTTGATTCATATTTTCATTCTGCCATCCAGAAAAGTTGAACCATTTTATAGCAGTCTTTGATACTGAATTCTTTCCTACACCTTCCTACACTATTTTATGTAATATTTTCCAATTTGGTAGGTAAAAAATGGATTCCCACTTTATATTTTTATGAGATTGAACATCTTTATATATTTCCTGGCTGTTGGAATCTCTTCTTTGTACGTTAGTCCAGTTTTCTATTGGAATGCTTATCTTTTTTATTGATTTAAAAAACTCTTCATCTATATAGCATATCAGCTCTTTGTACATATATGGCAATTGTATCCCTGTAGCTTTGTGTTATCTTTTAATTTTATTCATTTCTTTAAATTTTAATTTTTTCACCAAGGTATCATTCACATGGTTTTAAAAAATACCGAACAGTATGGAAAGTTATAAACATATGAATCATATAATGTCCAGGATTTTCTTTGAACTAACCCAGTGGTGGTGGTGAGAAAGTGAGTGGGAGTTTATATGAAACAAGACTAGCCGTGGCTAGATAACTGTTGAAGCTGGGTGATGAATACTTGGGGGTTCGTTACACTATTCCTTCTTACATATGTATGAAAGTTTTCGTAATGTACATTGATAAGTAAACGTTTCATAACATAGAAGATGTAACAACAAGAAAATGTGTGAAGTGAAAAGGCTTGCCCTCTTTGATATCTGCTATTCTGCCTCTCTAAAACAAAGTTCCTCATTGATCTCTTTTGATCAATCCCAGTTCCATCTCCAGAGGAAACTTCAGCTATTATAATGGTGTGTATATGTAGCTTTACTTTTCTATGTATTTATAAATTTAGAAATATTTAGTTTTCTGTTCTTTTAGGATGGTTTTTAAAAAATTAGTAGTATTAAAAGCATTATTTTCCTCTTTTAAAAACTTACTCTTCTCAACATGTTTTCTGTTTTAGTATGGAGGGTTCTTCAAATTTTCTTAAATGAATAAATGTTAAATGCGTCGTCTTCTATATATAGATTACCAGGCCTATGCTCTTGAAACTCTAATTTACAATGTCTGGGTTGACATTTAGGAGCCCTAGTAGCTCAGTGGTTAAGCACTTGGCTGTTCACTGAAAGGTCCACTGTTTGAACCCACCAGCTGCTCTGAGGAAGGAAGATGTGGCAGTCTGCTTCCGTAAAGATGACAGCCTTGGAAACCCTATGGGGCTGTTTTGCTCTGTCCTATAGGGTCTCAGTGAGTTGGAATTGACTCAACAGCAGTGGGTTACAGGTTTGGAGTTTGGGAGTTTTTTTTTTTTTTAAACAAACACTCCAGGTGATTCCTATCTTCAGCTTTGAGAAACATTGCCACAATTCATTTTACTATCTACGTCTTGATGGACATTTCGGTTGTTTTCAGTGTTCCACAGTTATAGAGCTATAGTGCCTATTTAATCACGAGTGCTAGTTTTTTCCGTAAAAGAGACTTACGAGTGGACTTCCTTTTTCTTTTTCTAAGGGCTTGACATTGTAGTGGTTACTAATTTAATTTGTTTTCTTTCCTACATTTAATTTGTGTATCTGTTTTTGTCTCATTTAAATTTAATCCATAACAACCTTTGAGGAATGTGTAACTGTACACCCATTTTACAGATGAGGAAACTGAAGCTCAGTAAATAACTTCTGCAGGACAATTGAACGAATCACTCTTAGAATACAGGCAGTCCCTGGGTTATGAATGTCCAGCTTGTGGACAACTTATACTTGCCCTTTAATGTTACGTAAATTTGCCCTCACAACAGATCACACAATCATCTTCACCTCCTGCATGTAGACCTTTTGACGTACTAAACCCACCCACTGTTGTCAAGTTAATTCTGACTTACAGTGATCCTATAGGACAGAGTAGAACTGCCCCATACGGTTTCTAGGGCTGTAAATCTTTATGGAAGCAGACTGCCACATCATTCTCCCACGGAGTGGCTGGTGGGTTTGAGAAGCTGAGTGCTTTAACCACTGTGCCACCAGGGCACCTTTTTTGCACTAAGTAAGGTTAGCACCTGTTCCCAAGAAACGAAACCCGTTGGGGTTGAATTGATTCTGACTCATAACCCCCTTAACAGGACACAGTAGAACTGCCCCATAGGGTTTCCAAGGCGTGGCTAGTGGATCTGAGCTGCGGATCTTTTGGTTAGCAGCTGAGCTCTTAACCACTGTGGCACCTGTTACTGACTTACAGATTTGACTTACAGGCACAGTTAGGAACAAATCTTGTTCATAAGGTGGGGACTGCCTGTATGGAGCCACCTTGCTCCAAAGGAACTGAGAAGGAACAGTTAGGAGTAAAAAGAATAAATACTCTGTTCTAGCCCCCTTCATCTTGTCGATAATAGAATATTTCTCTTTGAGGAAAGTTGCTTGACAAGCTCATAGCTAAGAGATTTACTGGTAGTGCCATTTTCTTTAAAAAGGCAAATCTTTCTTCCAGGGTATACATTATATTTGACTGTAGCTGAGAAGATTAATTAGATCACAGTGATTATTTGAATCTTGAAATACACCAGGAACCAGTTGCTGTCGAGTTGATTTGACTCACGGTGCCTCTGTGTGTGTTAGAGTAGAACTGTGTGCTCCACAGGGTTTTCAATGGCTAATTTTCAGAAGTAGGTCACCACGCCTTTTTTCTGAGGCACCTCTGGGTGGGCTCGAACCTTCACAGCCAAGCATGTTAGCCATTTACAGCACCCGAAGACCCTCTTGAAATATAGAGAATAAGAAATGTATTTTACACTTTTTATTTTTGAGAATAAACATTTCAGTGGGAAAAGCGTTACTACACTTCATTATTCAGGTTTCTCTAATTGCTTAAACTAGATTGGTCATATTCTGGCTAATTTATAAATTTATGTTCTTATATTTTTTCTTTTGTTTTTTCTGCGTTCAGATGCCCCCCACTAATGGATATTACTTTACACATGTTGAATGGATATCTTCTTGCTTCTAAAGCCTACCTTAGTGCTCATCTGAAGGAAACAGCAGAGCAAGATAGGCCTTCCCAGAATAATACAATAGGTTTAGTTGGACAAACTGATGCCCCAGAAGTTACCAGAGAAGAATTGAAAAATGCATTACTGGCTGCTCAGGTAATAAACTAAATTCTAGTCAAAAAGGGACAAAAACCCATTGCCGTTGAGTCAATTCCAACTCATAGCAACCCTAAAGGAGCGCCTAGTGGATTCAAACTGCTGACCTTTTAGCTGGCAGCTGTAGCTCGTAACCACTACACTACCCGGGTTTCCATAAAAGGACAAGGGCTTCCCTATTAATGAAATCAGTTAAATAGATGATATGTTATGCCCTCTGTGTACCAGGGTGATACATTGTGTAGTCCTTTTATTACAGAGCCTATTATAATGGTGTTATCTTTCCTTTTGAATATAGACTGTTAGTAAAATCAAGAATAATCTTCACGATATTGTAACAATGTAGCATTTTACTGAAGCCTTAAGTAGTCATTTTTTAGTAATGCAGGAGATGTAAGATGATAAAATATTAAGCAATTTGAGGTCCTCAGTGTAGAATGTTTTCTTAGTATTCGAATATATTTTCTGAAATCTTATTGGTAGTAAGTGGAACTAGGAGCAATAATACAGGTCCACAATTCTTTTATCTGCATACAGAAAATAAAAAAGCTATGAAAACGGATACTTTTTTTGGTAATTCAATTGGCAGAAAAACCTGACCTGATGGCAGAAAAAACTTGTTTGTTGGCAAGGCTTGGCCTGAATTGATGAAACTATTTATGATTTTTAACCCATTTAATAAACCCTGGTGGCGTAGTGGTTAAATGCTACGGCTCCTAACCCAAGGGTTGGTGGTTCGAATCTACCACGTGCTCCTTGGAAACTCTATGGGGCAGTTCTACTCTGTCCTATAGGGTCACTATGAGTCGGAACCGACTCTTCGGCACTAGGTTTGGTTCTTTTTTGGGGGGGATCCCATTTAATGTGATTAGTGGTATGTTTTGCTGTAAAACTTTAGTATGTTTGATTCCTAGTTATAAAACATAACTGGCCCTAAGAATTTCAGATAAGGGATTGAGGACCATAATATTTAACATTTATATAATGCTTTTATATCCCGGGTGCTATTATAAGTTCATAATGTATTTCAACTCATTTAATCTTTATAATTAACTGATGAGTATTATCATTTCCATTTTTACAGATTAGGAAGGAAACTCAGGTTAAATGGCTTGTTCAAGGTTACACATTTAGTAAATGGCAGAGCTAGGATTCAAGCCTAGGCAGTTTGCAGATAAAAACAAAACAGTAGCAACAACCAAAAACTCGTCAACCCAAGAATGATGCTTGTAAAATAAGGTTAGCCTTACTTAATAATCATCAAGTTCTTGAAAACTTAGGTCAAGTAATTGCTTTCTTATAGCCCAGGCAATGGTCATCTTTCAGAGATGCATATATTCATTTTTGTAGTCCTTCCTGCTTAGATGGGCGTGATTACATATGTTTATTTTTATGGGGAGAAGACCTGTAGTTTTCTTCAGATTTTTAAAGGGATTCATGACTCTAAAAAGGTAAGAACCATTGCCTCAGAGATTGTTCACTTCTGCACTTAGAAGTACCCCCCCTTTTTTTTAAGAAACTAGTTATTTTATCATTGCTGTTAATGTGAAAACAAAATCAGATTTGGTTCTTAGACAAGCTTCTCAAAAACATCTTACATTTGCTGTGTTTTATTTGCTTATAGGATAGTGCGGCAGTCCAGATTCTCTTAGAGATTTGCTTACCTACTGAAGAGGAGAAAGCAAGGGGTGTCAATCCAGACAGCTTGCCGAGGAATGTACAAAGTGTTATTACTGCCAGCAGTCCAAATAAGGAGATGGAGGAAGGAGAAGATAATTTGCTCTGTAACCTTCGAGAAGTTCAGTGCCTTATCTGTTGTCTGTTGCACCAGATGTATATTGCAGATCCAAACATTGCTAAGCTTGTTCACTTTCAGGTCTGTTTTCAAAGAATGAGGCTTTACGGTTGAATTTAATTTTGAGGGCATTGAATACTAAATTAATAGAGATCATTTAGAAACCGGAGAAAACACAAATGCAATCTGGAGGAAAATCCAGATTTTTAAAAGACTTTTAAAAAAATCTAATGAAGTGTTTCAGATAATTTATCCTTTTTCTAGCGCATCAGAAAAATGAAATGCCAGGATAGATGTAGGATGCTGCAGCCTTCTCAGCAACTTTCATAGAAAAGCAGTGGAAACTTTATATTTTTATCTGTATTTGACTTAAAATTATTTTATTTCTAACCCTTCTTCCCTTCTTGTTGAGATAGGGTTATCCATGTGAACTTTTGCCTCTGACGGTTGCAGGTATTCCATCTATGCACATCTGTCTGGATTTCATACCTGAGCTTATTGCACAGCCAGAACTTGAGAAACAGGTAATAAGCATTTTGTAACTTTAGAAAATTTTTTTATCTCCCTCCAGTATTGCTAGTTATATAAAAAAATTATAATTAAAACTTAAAAAAAATTATAATTGTATTTTTAATACCTAGAAATATTCTTCAGAAACATGTAATATTTGGATTTTGTATTGCAGATATTTGCTATCCAGTTGCTCTCTCACTTGTGTATCCAGTATGCATTACCGAAGTCACTCAGTGTGGCTCGCTTAGCTGTCAATGTCATGGGAACTTTGCTAACAGGTGTGTAGCCAGCCGATATCAACAACTTCTAACATAAATTAGTACATGTATCTTCTCAGCTTCTAACCTAAAGGTTCACAGTTCAAGTCCACTAGCTGCTCTTCGGAAACCCAATGGGGCAGCTCTGCTCTGTTCTGTGGGGTATTATCTATGAGGCGGAATCAACTCAGTGGCAATGGGTTTGGTTTTTTTTTTCTTAGTTTTAACTTATGCTATCTTGTGAATTAGTCTTCTTTTGAAAGTTTTCGTATTTATAAGTGTGATTTTTAGTGTAGAGAAAGTGAATAGGTAGGCATATTGTATCTTTCATTTTGTGAATGAATATGTATTGATTTCTAGTAAATGTAATAAGCTTTTCACATTTTATAATGAAAACCAAATCTTTCTATATATAATTATCTCAGTAAAAAATAAGTTGTGATTTATTACAAATACTTAAAGTTCCATAAAAACATAATTATATGTAGAAATAAGAGATAAATATATTGTTTCCTTAAGTTCTAAAGCATATTTAACATTTTATCCAACTCTGGTCTTTAGACCAAAATGGTATAAAAATATACTACTTTAAAAGATATGAGCTATAATTCAGTCCTTCTGAGTTAAGGCGTAGTTAATCTAGTATTCTTTCTCAGTGCTCCCATAATACCCTGTTCATTTTTCTTTCCATTGTATTCACTTCACTATGTTATAATTATTTGTAGTCATTAAGATCTTGAAGTGTCTGAGTTCAATCCCTGTTCTACTACTAACTGGCTGTGTGACCTTGAACAAATTTCTTAACTTCTGAAGTTTAAGAGTCATCTCATAAAATTGGTGTCACAATAGTACGTTCCTCATTCATAAAATTTTGAGAATTGAGTGAAATGATGCATGTAATACACTTATCACAGTGCTTGTACATAATAAGAATTTGTATGTTGGATGATGATTGATTAAAGAGCTATGGCTGCTGACTAAAACGTTGGCGGTTTGAATCCATAGCTGCTCTTTGGAAACCCTGTGGAGCAGTTCTACTCTGTCCTGTAGGCTCACTGTGAGTTGGAGTTGACTTGACGGCTGCTCTTTGGAAACCCTGTGGAGCAGTTCTACTCTGTCCTGTAGGCTCACTGTGAGTTGGAGTTGACTTGACAGCAGCTCTTTGGAAACCCTGTGGAGCAGTTCTACTCTGTCCTGTAGGCTCACTGTGAGTTGGAGTTGACGGCAGCGAGTTTGGTTTTTTGGTTTTTAGACTGTGCTCCCTGAAGGTAGGGGCTGGCTCATGTCATAGAAAACTGAGCATCCTCAGCACAGAGCATGGTGCTTAGTATATTGTATATATATCTGTATGTATAGATATCTGTAAAGTAAAAAATTCTGTTTCACTTCTTTCCAACAGTTTTAACACAAGCCAAGCGATACGCTTTTTTCATGCCAACTCTGCCAAGTTTGGTTTCTTTCTGTCGAGCATTTCCTCCATTGTATGAGGATATTATGTCTTTGTTGATCCAAATAGGGCAAGTCTGTGCCTCTGATGTGGCCACTCAGACAAGAGACATCGATCCAATTATTACACGTAAGTAGTAACTTCTTCTCAAGAGTTAGCTTAATATCTCAAAAAAAAAAAAAGGGCCAAAATCATTTCCAGATTTCTTGCCTTAATTTATTTTTCTTTCCTATGTTTTTAGGTCTTCAACAAATAAAGGAGAAACCAAGTGGATGGTCTGGACTCTGTAAAGATCCATCTTATAAAAATGGATCTAGAGACACTGGAAGCATGGATCCTGATGTGCAGCTCTGTCATTGTATTGAAAGCACAATAATTGAAATAATAAACATGAGTGTTAGTGGAATTTAAAAAAAAAATTAAAGCAAAAAATGAAGCTGTTGCATATACCCACATGAGTCTGCATCTTGTAACAAATGTTAAACTGGATGGGAATAGTAATATCTTGGAATCACTAAAATGATTCCATTCAACATGAATAGAACTCTCTGAGAATTATGCTTGCCTGTATATGACTGACAGTTCTTTGGATCTAGTTTGCTGGTATGTTTATACTGTAGCAGCTGAACTTTTTTTTTTTCCCCCCCTTGGGAGCACATTTAAGAAACTCATTACAGCAAAGTGAATCTGGCATGTTTAGATTTAGAAGTGAAGAAAGACTTCCATGCCTTTAATTTGATTTCTTATAAAAATGAGTCTTTGGGTAGCCCTAGTGTTTATTTTAACTTTCAGCTTCTAACAGAGTGCTACAATGCTGCAGTGATGGCAGGGAGAAGGGATCAAGGGAAGGGAGAATTCAGGAAAAACTAGGAGTTAAACACCCAAATGGAAGTCTCCAAGACTTTCAGTGCAAGTTATAGTAATGCAAGATGGAATTCCAATTCTCAATAAACAGTGTTGAGAAGGCTTTAAAGAAGGCAAATAATTTTTATAATGATTTTCATGGAATTACAGATGAGAACTTAAAGATTTTACATATTTGCTTCAAGTTTACTAATATATGAAGCCATAGGTTTAAGGAGATACTTGAATAATTTGGGATTTTAAGAATCATCTTTGTGCAAAGAACCTGAAAGATCTCATTTAGGTTTTTTTTTTTTTTAATTATTTTTATAATGATTAACTTATCTAATGTTCAGAGAGGGAAAATAAACAATTTAGAGCAATAAAACTCATTGGATTAAAGAGCTCTTGGTTTGTCATTAGGATTATAATTCATATCTTACTTTGATAAGGTCTTTGAGTAGGAAAATATATATAGTGTTGAACCTCAGGAAAAATTAAAATATGGAAAATACCGTCTTGCCAATAGATTTTGCAGTCCTCTGCTGGTAACTTCTATTGATTAAGTAGAGGTATTCAGGTAACCTATAATCCTCATTTAAAAAAAAAATTAGGTGTCCAGTGTTTCAGGTACTTTGCTTTCTGAGAAATACCTTAATGACCCCCCCCCCAAAAAAAACCCAAATCTCTTCACTGTTTTGAAAATAACAGTAAGTAAGTAAGTTGGGCAGGTAATAAGAAAATGTGGTTTTTAGGAAAACAAATTTAACTTCAACCTTAAACTAGTGAATAGTAACATCTTACTTGACTCCATTGTAAATAGGATCACTACTGGCCCTACCTCATAAGGGTGTTATATAAGAACTAGTTTGTAGCTGTTTCAAATCATGAAGTATCATACATGACAGAATATTTATAGCTTTTATTAGATGCTTAATGTTCAATTAACTAATTTTTATGGGAAAAATAAAAGCATACACTTAAAAAATACCATAAGACTTTTCATATTTTTAAACAAGGCAGTTTTGTAGTCCCTTAAGGTTAAATAAAACTGCTCCTTTTTTCTTTTTTTTTAAACTGGGGCCTTGGAATATTCTGTGTGAGTAGGTGTCCTCTAGGAGTTCAAAACAGGTTGAAGTATGTTTTCTAACTAAATGCAGTGCACATTCCTGGATCAACTTTCCAAGACTGGTCAAAACCAGCTGTGTTAAAATAGTAACATATCCTGTTTTTCTTCAGATTTGTTGATGTAAAAATATGTAAATATGTTAGTAAATGTTAATATTCATGTATTTTAAGTTAAGGTTATAAAATTTGTCATAATGTGATTTTTTTATTCAAGTGAAAACAGATGTGTGCAGCTATTTTGAATATTGATTTATAAACATTCATATTCTTTATCAATGAACTTGTAATTTTGTTGTGTTTAATTCCACTACTGTTAACCTGAAAGCACAGTTCAAGGGACCGGCATCTAGGACTGTCTGCCTTCAGAGCCTATGTGTATTCTTTCTGTTATGCCACATACATTAAATGGCAATACCAGGTTAAAGCCAGTTGACAGCCTTAGGAATTTAGGAAAGGAAGATTATAGTAGTTACCTGGAATAGTTATTTAAAGGATTTGATGTATAAAAAATTTGTGAAAGCAGAGAAGGTATTTTAATGGATTATAAATCAATGGCATTATTCTTCCACTGGCCTAATGGTAAACTACATTTTTGTACTTTCCATTCATCTTTGTTTATGCATACATATTTTCAGATAACTAAATTCTTAATGCCCAGTTTAGAGTCTGCTTTTTTCCATTTAACTTTACATGGAATTTTTCCCTACAAGTTGTTTAGCTTTTATAATTACTGGCTTTATAATCTATTGAGTTCATAATCACAATCATCTCACCATCACTATTCTGGGAAGTTTATCTTTTTTTTTCAGCATTACAAATATGCATTACTATCAACTGAGGTATGAACACTTTTAGGTTACTTTAGAATAAATTTCTGGGACTGAGATTATTAGGTGAAAGGACAGAACTTATTTTTATGACTACAAGTTTTGACGTTTTGAGAAGATGTAGAAAAAAACTAAGACAAACAGATCAACTTGCCTTCTTCTCATCCCTTGCTCCAGGAACCTTCCCCTCCTCAAACTCTAGTTACTTAAATTTGAGAGGCTGTGTCAGGTTCTGTTTTTGTGGGGCACTAGTGTTTGAACATCATAGCGACCCTATAGGACAGAGTAGAACTGCCTCATAGAGTTTCCAAGGAGGGCCTGGCGGATTCTAAACGCTGACCCTTTGGTTAGCAGCCCTAGCACTTAACCACTATGCCACCAAGGTTTCCTTTTTAGTTTTTGTTGGTTTAGTATTTGAACATGTTTGGTAGAGGGTCAGTGAAAAAGGGAGACCCTCAAGGAGTTGGAGTGACACAGTGGCTGCAACAAGGGGTTCAAACATTGATTGCGAAGATGGTGCAGGACCGGGCAGTGTTACGTTCTGTTGTACACAGGCTCCCTGTGAGGCGCAACCGACTCCAGAGCAGCTAACGACAGTATTTGCCCTCAGTTTAGGTTGTACAAAAAATACTTTTTAAAAATAAGCATCATTTGGCGAGATCATGATTATCCTCGTCTTTGTATACGTCTTGGCAAAGAAAAAACTGGTCTCCGGAGGGGTAGAAGGTGGATAAGCCGCAGTGGAGGTAGAAGGAATTCGGGACTGGAGACGTCGAGAGCGTGCCCCCAGGGGAATCTGGCCATCGGGAAAAGCCTCGGAGACTTAAGGCTTGAATACTGTAGCCAGTTGTCTTAGAACCGTTTCGCCTAACTTGCCTCACAGTCTTTGATACTCCAGCTACTGTCAAGTTCGGAAATTTAAACTCAGTGGCACTAACGAATGCTCAGAGAACTCGGCAAGGCGTTTCCTTTTCGTTGCTCTGCAAACTTTAAGAGTGAGATTTCGGGTTTCCAAGGAAGCTGGTGCCGGGGTGAAATCACCGGTTTCAAAAGTCAAGCGGAGAAAGCGCTTTCCCTTCAAAGCCCAAATATCTGCGGCTGCAGCTCACTTTTCTACTGATTTACCTTCCGGTGCCGCCAAGTATCTTGGGGCTCTTCTTATCTCGGAGGCGTGGATTGGGTGTTCAGCGCGCCCGCCGACTATTTTTGCGCCAGGATTGGTCGCTTGATTTCCGCTCTAGATGGGTGATTGGCTGTCAGCTCGCTCGGCGATTGGGTGCTGGGAGTCGAGGGGTGGGAGGCGGGAATTCTTCGGAAACGGTGTTGCTGAGGGGGTTTCACAAGAGTTGGAGCGGAGAAAAGGTAAAGCCGCCCCGAATCCGGGATGAGGAGAGGGGAGTAGCGACCCCTGAGGAAGGGGGAGAGTGGAGGCTTGTGTCCTTTCGTCTCTGCCAGGGCTCCGCATGATTTGCTCTCAGAAATCGGCGTCCTTTTCTCCCGTGCATCAGTATTGCTTCGGTTTTCCTCAGGACCGCCAAGCCTGTCTGTCCGAGGGGGGGCGCCAAGCCTGCCGGGGGGGGGGGTGCCTTCTGTTTTTGCCCAAGTCCCTTTGCAGGCCCATCGGTGTTGACTGGATCACCTGGTCCTTGGGGATCACAACTGCCTGTGAGAGGAGGGAAGCGTGGGGAAGAAAACCTGGGTAGAAGGGGACCCCTTCCCTGCCGCCCTGAAGCGGTGATTAGCCCGGGTTTCCGTGTTACCTCTTGGCGGGAGGGGGCGCCAGGAGGCGGTCGGTTCGTTTGCCCTTTCTGCAGTGTTGCGGGGAGAGCTACCCGTGTACGAGATGCGCGTTGCCACAGCTGGGCTGGGATGGATGGATTTCTAGGTTAAAGCTGAGTTACTACGGTGGCCTTGAGTTGTTGGTTCGCACTGAGGTTAGTATTCCACCAAATCCCGTTCTTAGAGCTTTATAGAAAGAATCACAAAACTTTAGAAATGGAAAGTACTTTAGTAGAATACTGGTTCTTAACTTTCGGAACAACACAAGCTGTGATTAGGTTTATTACTGGCTTCATAATCTGTTGTATTGCTGTATTATAATTTAACCATCACTCCACCCCTAGATTGAAGTTACCATTTTTTCGCTACTGCAAAATAATTCCTCAATTGATAACATTTTCAGCTTTTGTTTTCTCTATTTTCAGTTATTTCCTTAAGATATATTTATGGAAGTGAGAAATCTATGGACTTTCTCCTCAGAAGAGTGCAATCATGCACAGAAATTTCTGCATGCAATTTCAAGAGGTCACAGTTTCTGAATTACCCATAGAGATCCGAGGTTAAAAACAGTGGTTAGAGGAGGCGGCATTAAAGTGAATACTTTCTCTGTGTCAGATACTGGATTAGGCACATTCTGTACATTATTTAATTCTTAACTCAGTACTTGACTAAATATTATTAATATACATGAAAACCTTATCAGGTAGTTAGTATTATTGCCATCTTACAGATGAATAAACAGGCTCAAGAGAGGTTAACTGTGTAACATAGTGGAATTCAGATTTAGGTCTGCCTTGCTCCAGAGCCCATCCTCTTTCCACCATACCTTAAACCAAAAACCAAACCCACTGCCGTGGAGTTCATTCCGACTCATAGCGACTCCATAGGACAGAGTAGAACTGCCCCATAGAGTTTCCAAGGAGCGCCTGGCAAATTTGAACTGCCAGGCTTTTGGTTAGCAGTCGTAGCACTGTACCTTACCTTACTGACCTTTAAATAAGAATTATTGAGCACCCTCTATGTTCCAAGGCACTTTCTTCCTTACAGCAACTTTTAAATTAAAGATTATTACAATGAAGGGTCTCAGTACAGAGAAGTGAAAAGACATCTGAGTTGCTGTCAGACCTGACCTAGAATCTAAACTTCCCGACTGCTGGTCCACAGCTTTTTCCTTCTAACCAGAAGACTGCAGAAAGGAAAAACAGAAAGGGACAGAAAAAGAGTGAAAAAGGAGGAGAAAAAGAGTGGTGCTATGGAGTTGGAAAGATCAGGAATCTCTCTCTATAGATCGATTATATCTGATCAAATTTGTAATAAGAGCTCATGTTTAATTGGGTACCTAATGTCCTTTTAGCACATTATTTCATTTAATCTTTGTAACAATCCTATGAACCAAAAAAAAAAAAAAACCAAACCCATTGCCATCGAGTCGATTCTGACTCATAGTGATCCTATAGGACAGAGTAGAACTGCCCCATATGGTTTCCAAGGAGCCGACCTTTTGGTTAGCAGCCATAGCACTTAACAACTGTACCACCAGTTGTTTCCACAATCCTATAAGGTAGATGCTATTACTGTCCTTATTTTACGGATGAGAACACCAAGGCCTAGGGAAGTAACTCGCCCAAGGTCATACCACTAATACATGGCGGAGCAGGGATGCAAAGCCAGACTTGTCAGACTACAAGGCCCGTGTTCTCCAACGCTGTGATTTTATGTTTGTTATTTCCTGTTGTGTTGGCTCTGACTCATGGCACCATTGTGTACGACAGAACAAAAAGTTGCCAAGTTTTGGGACATGTTCCTGATTGTTGGTGTGTTTGAGTCCATTTGTGGCTATTGTGTAGTGCTTTCCAGCTTGAAGGGCTCATCTGCCTGTACTATGTAAGACAATGTTCTGTTACGTGTGTTAGTTATCTAGTGCTGGTGTAACAGAAATACCACAAGTGGTGGCTTTAACAATGGAAGTTTATTTTCTCACAGTTTAGGAGACTAGAAGTTGAAATTCAGGGTGCTAGGTATAGGGGAAGGCGTTCTGTCTCTGTTGGCTTTGGAGGAAGGTCCTTGTCTCTTTGAGCTTCTGCTTCTAGGTGATCTTTGTGTGGCTTAGCATCTCTCTTCCCCCAATATCTCTTCTCTCACTTCCTTGTTTAATTTCTCTTATATCTAAAAAGAGATTGATTTAAGATACACCCCACACTAATCCTTTCTCATTAACATAATAAAGGCAACTCATTCCCAAATGGGATTATAACCACAGGTATAGAAGTAAGGATTTACAACACACATTTTTGGGAGACACACTTCAATCCATAATATATTTTCATTGGCTGATTTTCAGAAAGAAATTGCCAGGCCTGTCTCCTTGGTCTGTCTTAGTCTGGAAGCTCTGCTGAAACCTGTCCACCATGGGTGACTCTGCTGGTATTTGAAGTACTGGTGGTATGGCTTCCAGCATCATAGCAACACTCAAGCCACTACAGTATAACAAACTCACAGAAACTCTTTTGCTTCTATTTGTTTTGTTTATATATTTGTTAATTCCAGTTTTTATTTCCAGACTTCTATCCTAGTGTTGATTGTCTGGTTTTCTTTGAGTATCGTAGTTTCAATATTGATTTTTCATTTTTGTTGCAGTTGGGAATCTGAAATAAATAAGAAAGCATGATGTCTTCAGTATGGTCTGAATATACAATTGGTGGGGTGAAGATTAACTTTCCTTGTAAGGCTTATCCATCACAGCTTGCTATGATGAATTGTGTAAGTGATTTTTAGAAGTTTTAAGTCTTTATTAAGATACAGATGCTTGTGATCCATAATATATTTTGAGTTTGACTGCATTCATTTTCTTAGATAATAAATGGATTGGGAATATTTTCTCAGCTCATTTGGAAGAACATGAAAAAAAATCTAACCTTTGGCAAAATAAATACTCTTGATCACTAAACTGTATATGTCTGTGGTTAGGAGGCAAAGGAGAGCATTGTAAGAAATGTTCTCATTCATTTGGAACATCTATTTACTAAATTATTGCTTTCAACAAAGTATTTACTGTCTCATACACAGAATACTTTGTTTTTTCACCATTAATTTTTTTTGAAGTATTTTGATCATACAGAAAATTAACATGCAAACTTGTGTAAATCAACTTTCCTGCTTTGTTAAATCTTAATATTTTAGTATAATGTCTTGTTTGCTAGTAACAGAGGTTACCAGTATCCTCAATTTGGTCTTTATCTTTCCCAGCATATTTTAATGTTTTTATTACATATGTATGTATCCATAAATAATATATAGTATTATTTTACATATTTTAAACTTGGTGTAATGTTATGATACTATGTTTATCTTCCTGCAGAACTTGATTTTTTTGACTTAATGTTATTTTTAAGATGTAGCTCTTTTGATTGTTGATACATTTTAATGACCGTATAGTATTCTATTGTTATGAATATACCAGAATTTGTCCATTTTTCTGTTGATGGACATTTAGATTGTTTACATTCTTTTACAATGACGAACAATGCTGCTGTGAGCTTCTTATACATGCTTCCTTGTGTTCATGTGGGAAAGGTTTCAACCATGTACCTAGGACTGAACTTGCTGGAAGTGGGCATCTTCAGCTTTACTAGAAATTTTTGTACAAATGGTTATAACAGCGTACACTGTCACTAGCAGTATCCCCCATTGAGTTTTCATCAAAGATATTCATAGGTATTAGTGTTTTGCAGACATGAAGATATTTGCATAATTAAGGCACAGATTGCTTTCTTCATTTTTTCTCACGTGATTGATATACTTTTAAGTCCCATGTAATTTCAGGGAGAGGCATAAAGGAATAAAGTCTAGATTTAACTAAATACTAGTTCTTTCTTTTCATATTGCTGTGTTCCTTGGAGTGCAGCCTCACTTCTTGCTATTTGTACTTCTGAGGGAGAGAGACCCTAATAAAGTAAAATGCTTATTGATTTTTTTAAATTGTTTTTGTGTTAATAGATTGTCAGAGGATTAAACAGTAAGCAACATTGTTTGTTGGAGAGCCCCACAGGAAGTGGGAAAAGCTTAGCCTTACTTTGTTCGGCTTTAGCATGGCAGCAGTCTCTTAGTGGTAAGTAGTTGGTTGATACCTTCAAGTTGCCCACTGGGACCTGAAAGTACTCTTTATTCAGAATGGTTCAGCCATGTTCTAGTTAATTTAAATATTCTCTTTTTAAGATATTTCTTTATAAAAAATATTTATACTAGGTTATATATCTTCCAAAAGAGTTTCAATATAGGAAAATATATTTAAGTAGTCCAAAAATAATGTTGAATATAATTTAGTCTTTTATGTGATGATTCAAAGAGTACATAAGAATCTTGGAATGCTTAGAATTATGAAAATAATTAGATGATAATTTGTATGTAAAATATGTAAGAGATGGGACTGTCACAGTGCTATAATATATACTAAAAGTTTTTTTTTTTTTGAGTAAATGCTTTAATATATTTGTTTATCTGTCCCTTCCTCATAACATTAGCACATGGGATACATATATAAAAAAATTCTAGTTGAGCTTTCTACTTCTTTGGATGCCAGATAAGCAGAAGTTTATTGTAATGTTATTTGTGTGAATTCACGTTATTTTTATTACTTTTACTTTATTTGGTAAGAAATGCCTGGCAATGTTTTCTTTTATTGAAAAACTATGTAATCTACATAATGAATTTGAAATACAATATTGGCGGTATTTTAGTTACAAAATCAGATGGCTTTGGCCTAATGTATTAGGAGAATTTGAAGTTAATCATGGGGGGTTGTGTGTGTGTGTATACATATATATATATTTTTTACTGATAAGACTGTATTAAAAATAAACTAAATATTTTATACATTATTGGTGGCCCATTTTGATTGTTGAGTTACTCTTTGGGAAAAAAATGAGATTATCAGGTAGTAACTTAAACTTTTAATGGGCGAGCTCTGAAAAATAGAATTAGTAGTGTTTATGAGGTACGAGTGGGAATATGATATCAGTACTATTTACAACAAGTAAATTATTTTGCTTTTTTTGGTATATTTGAAATGTAGGCCTATTAAAATTCTATATTATATTTGGAATTAAAATTTACCCATTTTATTGAATTAAAATACTAATCTTAAAATGTATTTTGATACACTTTTGAAAATTGATACATCAAAAAACATGTTTCTTTTTGAAGTAAAAGTGTAAGGAAGTGTAAGTGAGAAATGATTTAACCCCTAGTTTACATTATTATTTAATATCTTGAACTTTCAAATTCTCCCTTTAGGGAAATAACAGTAATTAGGAACGTTGTTTAAGTATTCGTTTCAGTCCTTCTGCTTGATTTTTAAATGTATCTCAGTATGAACCAATATTTGAATAGCTATGTTTTGATTACATTCTTAATCTTGATCTATTAGATTTTTATAGACTAATTATGATAAATTCTCTATAAATGATTAGTGATATAAAATTGTTGATAAATTCTCTATAAAAGTTTCTGGCATAAATGTTTCTCCCTGTCCTAATTTGATGCTGCAGATAGGGTGACCAACTTGTCCTGATTTGCCAGGTATTCTCTTGGTTTTAGCACCGGAAGTCCCATATCCTGGGAATCCCCTCAACCCTAGATAAACCAGGATGGTTGTTCACCCTGGCTGCTGACAGAGATGATTTTTTTTATCTTAGACATATTATAAATCAAGATTCTTTACTTTTTAGGGAAGCCAGTGGATGAGGGCTTAAGTAAAAAGGCTGAAGTACCACCATCATGTAGTTGTACATGCCATTCAAAGAATTTTCCTAACAATGACATTATGAACCCAGGAACATCACACCATTTTGGTAGTCCAAGTACACCACCTTCTGAAAGAAATATCACTTCATCAACTTGTCAAGGTAATTTATATTTTGTTTAAGGCCACTGGTATCTCTAATAGGAGCCTTAATTATTGCTGTTACTTAGGTAAATTAGATTAGCACAATTGATTGTGCATTTCTGGATAATTTCTCTGGAATTATTTTAAAACAACACCTAAAGTGGTCAGAAACCCTTGGACTGTTTCATCTGTAGTTTGACTTAATTTATTTAGATATTTTTTGAGGAAAACAAGGCAAAATAAATAATATTTAGAAATTAATGTTATACGTAGTCAGTACTGTTAGTTATATATTAGAATCCCCTTACAAAACATACTGATTTGTATCTTAAAACATCTAATTAGCCTCTGTCTTAGTTATCTAGTGCTGCTATAACAGAAATATCACAAGTGGATGGCTTTAACAAAGAGAAGTTTATTTCCTCATAGTAAAGTAGGCTAAAGTCCAAATTTTTAGGGTGTCAGCTCCAGAGGGAGGCTGTATCCCTCTGTCAGCCTTCTCATCAATCTTCCCCTGGACTAGGAGCTTCTTTGTGCGGGGGGCCCGGATCCAAAGGGTGAGCTCTACTCCTAGCACTGCCTTCTTAGTGGTACGAGGTCCCCTGGTCTCTGCTCACTTCTCTCTTTTATATCTCAGGAGATTGCCTCAAGACACAATCCAATTTTGTAGATTGAGTCCTGCCTCACTAACACAACTGCCGCCCATCCTCCCTCATGAACATCATAGAGACCAGATTTACAACATATAGGAAAACCACACAATACTGGGAATCATGGCCCAGCCAAATTGATACATGCATTTTTGGGGGGACATAATTCAATCCAGGACAGCCTTATTCATTTATTCCTGATGAAGTTTGCCTGACTTTCTGAGGCCAGTATCCTATATGAATATCAGGTGGGTTTTAAGTGTGATCCTTATACAAAAAACAAACCCGTTGCCATCGAGGCAATTCTGACTCATAGCAACCCTATAGGACAGAGTAGAACTGCCCCGTAGAGTTTCCAAGGAGCACCTGGTGGATTTGAACTGCCGACCTTTTGATTAGCAGCCGTAGTTCTTAACCACAGCGCCACCAGGGTTTCCAAGTGTGATCCTTAAGTAGTTCTTAATAGATTTATTTAAGAGAAATATATTAAGGATGGCATGATTATGTATGGTTTTTATCTTTCTTCTGCCTTTGACTATATGGAAAGAATTAACCACTGTTTGCCCAAGCCAGAAACCTAGGAGACATCCTGGATACTTCGTTCTTCCTTATCCCTCCATGCAAATCTCCATCTCCATTAATACCACCCTAGTCCAAACTGGCATCATCTCTTGTTTAGAGCATACAGTCACTTCTTTTCCTGCATTCGTTCATGCCATTCCTTAACTAATCACTGACAGGGAGAAAGAGGTTGCCATGATTGGTTTAAGCATAAACAGTATCCACTTCCTAATATCACATATGGAATCAGCACACAACTCTGTGGAAGAAGGTAGATGCTTGAACTAGAGTGAAGTTCTATTAAGAATGAGGAAGAGTCTGTTAACCTAGAACTAAAACCATTCCCAAACCCAATTCTTCAGAGAAAGATTAGACTGTACCGTAAAACACAAAATAATAACTCATGAAGAGTGTTCAAATAGATTAAAAAAAAAAAAAAAACTTTTTTTTTTTTTTTTTTTACATGAGACTAAATGGGCAGCTCGTGTCCAGAGGTGGTGTGAGAAGGCAGAAAGGGATAGGAGATAAGTGAATGGACAAGGAAACCAGGGGTGGAAAGGGGGAGTGTGCTGTCACATATAGGGGTTTCACGTAGGGTCACATGACAATATGTGTATAAATTTTTATATGAGAAATTAACTTGAATTGTAAACTTCCACCGAAAGCACACGCACACACAAAGAAGAATGAGGAAGAAAAAAACAAACCCACTGCTCTCAAGTCGATTCTGACTCATAGTGATCCTATAGAACAGAGTAGAACTGCCCCTTAGAGTTTCCAAGGAATGCTTGGTGGATTTGAACTGCTGACCTCTTGGTTAGCAGCCATAGCACTTAACCACTACGCCACCAGGGTTTCCGAATGAAGAAGAGGCAGGAGAATAGATCTTGGATAGATGACCAGTTGTGTGTTCTATACTATGTTGGACCTCAATCCTTTTGGCTTTCGTTCAGTTCCTTCTAAGGGTCATGCTTTCTCCTGCCTAAGAGCCTTTGCTTGTATTAGTCTCACTTTTGAGCAAAGTGCCATCTTCAACTTGTTATCCTACTCTTTTTTAGATTGAGCTTAAATGTCACTTTCTTGGGGGCACCAACCCTGACTTTTCTGCCAGATTAGATTTGATCTCCCTATTATATGCTGTCATCTTACTGTGTACCTCTCTTTCATAACACTTGATGCAGTTTGTATTATACAAGTGTTTGTGTGCGTCTTTTACCTCTGGGGAAAGCAGAGACTATTAAATCTCTTCTTCTCCCAGAGGACTATATCCTTCACAAGGTCAGGGGCTAATAAGATATAACCCACATAAGAGAGTACACAAATCCTTAGTGTTTATAGCTTAACAAATTTTCACAAAGTGAACACACTGTGTACTACCTATACAACGGCTGATATTTTTTTTTGGAAATGGATTACCAGAACTTTCATGGTGCCTCTGAGTGGACTCGAACCTCAAGCCTTTCACTTAGAAGCAGAATGTGTTAACCATTTGCACCACCCAGGGACTCCAACATTCTTGTTAACACTTGATGTTTTCAGTCCTTTTAATTTTAGCTGTTCTACATGTGTGATGTTTTAGTTGGCATTTCTCTGGTTACTAATGAGGTTGGGCATCTTTTTATCTGTTTTTTGGCCATTTGAATATCATCTTTAGTGAAATGACTATTCGAGTTGTTTGCCCATTTTTCTGTTGGGTTTTTTCTTACTGATTCCTAGGAGTTTTTTTTTTTTTTAATCTGGATACATCTCATTTCTTTTAACTTTGTATCTTGAAGACTTAACTCCTCCATTATACTTCCTGCAAGTTTCCCTGCTGTAAAGAAGAGGAAGATACGCCTTTTTGTATATCCAGATAATGTGATTTTTGTTTTTATGAATTCAGAATGGCCTCATTTGGCACATGGCAGTTCACTTTTTCTAAAACTAAATTGTCATTTAGGGTAGACATTCCCTAACTTTTAATAAGCCAGCAACCCTGTACAAGTTAACTTTGATTTATTTGGGTCCGGGTTTCTCAGCAGTGGCACTATTGACATTTTGAGTGGGATAATTATTTGTTGTGGGGGCTATCCCGTGCATATAGGATGTTTAGCAGTATCCCTGGCCTATGCTCACTAAATGCCAGTAGCACTCCCCCATCCTATTTGGGACAACCAAAAATGTCTCCAGACATTGCCAAGTGTCCCCTGGCATGGTATATGTGTGTTGTCATTGTCACGGTTGAGAATCACTGATCTAGGTTTGTTTAGTTATTGTTTTACCAGGCTAGCTAGGAAATTACAGAGCTCAAAGTTACAT
The DNA here is from genome assembly GCF_030014295.1 of Loxodonta africana. Lineage (NCBI taxonomy): Eukaryota > Metazoa > Chordata > Mammalia > Proboscidea > Elephantidae > Loxodonta > Loxodonta africana. The sequence goes on from NC_087359.1 coordinate 49,365,771, forward strand.
GTGTTATCTAAAATATACAGCAACCTTACAGGACGGAGTAGAACTGCCCCATAGGGTTTCCAAGGAGCAGCTGGTGGATTTGAACTGCCGACCTTTTGGTTAGCAGCCACCAGGGCTCATATATATATGTATATCAGATATATATATATATGCAAAGGACTAAGAAGAGTCAAGATACTTTTGAAGAAACAGGTCAAGGTCAGAGGACTTGATCTACCAGATATCCTGTATCTTACCGGATAGCTACCAGATAAAGCTGTAGTAATTAAGACCATTCAGCCGTGGCACGGTGATAGACCAATGGAATAGAGTAGAAAATCAAAACTCAGGGCCATATATATCCAGAAACTTGATTTTTTAAAATAGAAGTTCCACGACAGAGCAGAAGGATAAGGAGGGACTTTTCCATAAATGGTGTTGGGACTACTGGATGTTCATACAGAAAAAATTGAGTTACATTGAGGCTGGGCCACTCACTAACTATGATATTGGGCAAAGTATTTGACTTTTTTTAAACCGAGGATTCATATTTGTAAAGTGGGGGTACTTAGTATTGTTTCGTGATTTAAGAGTTCATTGATAACCTCGAGAATGAACTTTCAGTATTGTGGGATTAATAAACAATTTATAGGAGCTTGATTCTACTGTATTTTTAGCCTAAAGAGTATTAAGAAGGTTAGTAGGAAAGGAACATTGAGACATTTTGTAAAGAGAGATTTTTATAGAAATGAAGTACATTTTCTTGAGAGAATTTTTTAGTTATATTTCTTAAACCATGGTATTGGTATGTTTACAAAAGCATAAATCTATTTAAAAAAATAAAAATTGGGCTTTTCCTATTGAAAACGTATTTCTCAAAATATATCTTTGTTAGAGTAAACAGAATGGTAAGGAAGTGCTTTTAAGCATGTTTAGCTTTTCATACTTTAAACCATGTTATGGTATTTTTAGAAATAAGTTTTACCTCTTGGTCTCAATTTTCTTTTAGAAAAATTGCCTAAGTTATTTATGCTAATTTTTTATGACTTTTTATAAAGATTCTCCTGAAAAAAACACACTGGCTGCAAAGTTATCTGCCAAGAAGCAGGCATCTGTGTGCAGAAATGAAAATGATGATTTTCAAGTAGACAAGAAAAGAATTCGCCTCTTAGAAACTACACAGCAGGTAAACAGAGTTTATGGGCAGTGAAGTAATCCAGTTAGTTATATCTGAACAAGGTAGTCAAGTATCGATCAAGTTTTCAATGGTACCTTTGGAGATTAGTTGGGTCATGTCACAGACATAGTTCAACGGTAGTTTGTTGCAACTTCATTTTATACAGTTACTTGTTACAGAGGAGTTTGTTATTACTTCAGATTATTCACAGGAATGTGTCATTAAAGTGAATCTGCATGGTGCTTGCTTATATATTAGGAATTTGACAGTAAAATATTTACTTAAGGCAAATCATGTATATTGGTAATATAGGTACTTTATACTTTTCAACTCATTTGTTCTTTTTATCCAATAATGACATCTACTGGCCAAAACACTTTTGATATGAATATTCATATAATGATATTTTTGGTCTTGACAGTTTTAGTATATTTACAAAGTTTACTCTTATTTATTGATTTATTGTATTGCTACATGATAAGATACACGTATTTCTAAAAATTATTAGAAGACTTGAATTACCAGATATTTTAAATGAAGTGTGCTTTTCATTGATGAGCACAGTGTTTCTCACAGAATTCGTAGGGAGACTAGGATTTTAATAGACTCAGTTGCAAATATAAAAGGTGATTTATTAATTAGCGTATAATTTGTAGGTAAGTGAGTATACTGAAAAGATTTGCATTCTTATATAGTTTAGATATTTCATTCATAGCCTTTATTAATAAATAAACGTTGTTTTTAGAAATAGAATAGTTTCCTTATTTTTGAAAAAGTACCATTCCAAATGAAGTATGAACCTATAGAGATCCACCACCCCCCCTGACAAATGTGTACCTAGAGTTGGATCTTGTGAGGTAGGGCCCAACATAAAAATTTTGTTCTCTGACTTTGTTGGCTCTTATTTCTTTTTTGGTAGGGATGGCATTATCACTAACAAAAAAACCAACCTCTTGCTGTTGAGTCGATTCTGACTCATAGTGACCCTGTAGGACAGAGTAGACCTGCACCATAGGAGCGGTGGTGGATTCAAACTGTCTACCAACCTTTTCGTTAGCAGCTGAGCTCTTAACTGTTGTGCCACTAGGGCTCCGGCATCATCACTAGAAATGCTTTATTTATTTATTTTTTTACGTATAGCTTAAGTAAACAGATTTTCGGCAAGTAGGAAAAGCAGAGAGACAGTTTGGAAAGAAAGCTTAATGTTATTATAAAAGAAATTTTAAGCAAAAGACAACTTGAATTATCAGATATCTAGTAAGCAACAGTAATAGTAGTAATCAAGTGATTTATTCTATCATGTAGGAAGTCTTGAATATTTATATTAAATTCATTCTGAGTTCTTTTCAGTGCAGAACAAGGCTTCAAATTTTGATTTTTATTTTCCAATTAGATATGTAATTGGACCCTGCTATAATCCAATAAATAGTTAGTGCCCATATGGTGGGACTATTTTATGTGAAGATCATTTTACACAACTGTAATTTTCATATGTCCTTAATTAAAGCTATTTTGGCCGCAATTTAAGAGGTATTACGGAATCGATTTGACGGCACTGGGTTTGGTTTTTTTTTTTTGGCTGTGTTCTGTATTTCATTTAAGTGTTATAGTGAGGTGCCTATTTGTGTTTTTAAAAAAGGTATTTGACTATTGCCAATTAGAAATAGTTACCGTTTCTTTTTATTTTATGCAGAAAACATCCATAGAGCTATTTTGACCTTTGTGAACAACTAGCCTTTTTAGTTTATATTCGACTTCATTTTGGTTCTGTGTTTACAGATTAGAAAACGTCATTCTTTTGAAAAGGAAGTACACCATTTGGATGCAAAAGTTGCTTCAGGAAAGGCAGTAAAACTCAACTCTCCATCAGGAACCACAAACTCCTTTTCTCTACAAAGTGTATGTATTTATGCCATTGTTCAGCTTAAAGAAAGGTGAATTTGCTAAATCCATTTTTGAAAAAAAGAGGAAGAAAAGTATACTATAAAGAACGCTCTCTGCTTCTGATATGTGAGGTGGTAAAATCCCTATCCTCTCTGTGCCTCAGTTTCCTTGTTTATAAAATGAGAGAACAGGACTAGAGAGAGAACTGGAAATTCTTTTCCTGTTCTATATTTTAATGTTTGTAAACTCCACTTCCCTGAAGTTCTTTCTGTATCCTTTAGGATAGTAGTTCTCAAGGAATGGTCCAGCAACCTCTTGAGGTTCTTGAGATTTTTTCTGGAGGTCTTCAAGGTCAAAACTGTTTTCATATAATAGTATTCAGATGCTATTTGTCTTTTTTACTGTCTTGGCATTGGCCCTGATAGTACAAAAGCAATGCTGGGTATATTTCCTGGTGCCTTAGCACAAATCAAGGTAGTGGCACCAACCTGTATTAGTAATATTTTCTGCACCATTATTAACTCACATTTTTTTTTAAAGCCGATTTCATTCAAGAATGCTCTTGATGGAGCAGTATAAATTACTTGAAAGAATGACTGACAGATTAACTATGGTAATTCTTGAAAATGAATAAAGTGAGCCTGATAGTATTTGAGCTTTTAAGTAAAAATCAGAATTTTGAAAACCTTGCGTATGTCACTGAGCTTAGCAGTTTTCTGATGAAATTGTTGATGATATCAGTGGTGAATGTGACGTTTTCAAGTTGTAAATATGTCAACATTTGTAAAATTTGCAAAACTCAGTGAGCCAAGTATTTTCGAAATGACCAGTGCATGATACACAAAATCATGCTTGGAAAAGATCCATGCTAAGTGCAAGATCGACCCTGGACTCCGTGCCCCCCACCCTCTTCTCTCTCAGGCAATTGCAGATTTGTTTTCAATCACTGTAGATTAGTTTATATTTCCAGCATTCTGTATAAATGGAACGTTGTTGTGTGCTGCCAAGATAATTCTGACTCAGTGATCCTATAGGATAGAGTAGGTTTTCCAAGACTGTAAAACTTTATGGGAGCAGATCACCAGGTCTTTTCTCTTGCAGAGTGACTGGTGGGCTCACACTGCTGACCTTTCAATTAGCAGCCAAGTGCTTAAGCATTGTGCTACCATGTATAAAACCCAAACCAAACCCACTGCCATCGAGTCGATTCCGACTCATAGCGACCTTATAGGACAGAGTAGAACTGCCCCATAGAGTTTCCAAGGAGCGCCTGGCAGATTTGAACTGCCGACCTCTTGGTTAGCAGCTGTAGCACTTAACCACTATGCCACCAGGGTTCCCCCACCATGTATAAAAAAAAAAAATCTATAAGGGTTCCTTATATTCTGACCCATGACAGCTGCGTGTATTATAGAGTAGAACTACTCCATAGGGCTTTCTTGTCTATAGTCTTTATGGAAACAGATTATAAGAGTTCCTTATAAATGGAATACCAAAACCAAACCTACTTCCATCAAGTAGATTCCTACTCATAGTGACTATATAGGACAGAACAGAACTTCCCTGTAGGGTTTCCAACGCTACAATCTTTACGGAAGCAGATTGCCACATCTTCCTTCTGCAGAGCAGTTGGTGGGTTTGAACCACCAACCTTTTGGGTAACAGCTGAGTGCTTAACCACTGTGACACCACAGCTCCTTATACATGGAATCATCTCTGGTAATTTTTGAATGGATTCTGGATATTGTGAATTTTACTTTTTTGGGTGCTGAGTATTATTGTATTTTTATAAATACTCTTGAGTTTTGTTATACGATGCAGTTCAGTTACTTGGAATCAGTTTGACCCTTTTGAGTCTTGCTTTTAAGATAAGTTAGGTGGGACCAGAGCAGGGTTTAGGTTTGGGCTATTACAATTGAGAAAAGGTGTTTCTGAGTCCTCTACCTAATGTCTCATAAATTGTATGGTTTTCTAATCTGGCTGGTGAGAACAGGCACTGTTGCCGGGCCCTGTGTGAATGTCTATAATAGTTTTTGGGGGTTCTTTCTCCTGTCTTGCGTAGTTTCCTCACTGGCATGCTCTGATCAGTAGTTTACTGCATACTTAAGTGGAACTCTGCAGATTTCCAGAGTTTGTTCTTTGTGCAGTTCTCTCTGCTTTAGTTCTCTTCTATGAACTCCAGTTGCCTTGGTCCCTGGACCCTCAGCAGTGTCTCTTCAACTGAGGGAGTCCTGGGAATCCCAATGCCATAGCCTAGAAACTCTATCAAGACAATAAACTGGCGCAGTCATAGCGCCTACCTCATTTGTTTCCTGTTTATCAGGGATTACTCTTTTTCCTTTCCTGATGTCTAGTGTTTTTTTTTTTTTTTTTAATTTTTATTGTGCTTTAAGTGAAAGTTTGCAAAATCAAGTCAGTCTCTCATACAAAAGTTTATATACACCTGGCTATATACTCCTAATTGGTCTCCTCCTAATGAAACAGCACACTCCGTCCCTCCACACTCTCTTTTCGTGTCCGTTCAGCCAGCTTCTAGCCCTCTCTACCTTCTCATCTCCCCTCCAGATAGGAGATGCCAACACAGTCTCATGTGTCTACTTAATCCAAGAAGCTCATTCTTTACTAGTATCATTTTCTATCCCATTGTGCAGTCCAATCCCTGTCTGAAGAGTTGGCTTTGGGAATGGTTCCTGTCTTGGGCTAACGGAAGGTCTAGGGACCATGACCACTGGGGTCCTTCTAGTCTCAGTCAGACCATTAAGCCTGGTCTTTTTGAGAATTTGGAGTCTGCATCCTACTGCCCTCCTACACCCTCACGGGTTCTCCATTGTGTTCCATCAGGGCAGTCATCGGTTGTAGCCAGGCACCATCTAGTTCTTCTGGTCTCAGGCTGATGTAGTCTCCAGTTTATGTGGCCGTTTTTGTCTTTTGGGCTCATAATTACCTTGTGTCTTTGGTGTACCTCATTCTCCTTTGCTCCAGGTGGTTTGAAACCAATTGATGCATCTTAGATGGCCGCTTGCTAGCGTTTAAGACCCCAGACGCCACTCTCCAAAGTGGGATGCAGAATGATTTCTTGATAGATTTTATTATGCCAATTGACTTAGCTGTCCCCTGAAACCATGGTCCCCAAGGCCCTGCCCCTGCTATGCAGGCCTTCAAAGCATTCAGTTTATTCAGGAGACTTCTTTGTTTTTGGTTTAGTCCAGTTCTGCTGACCTCGCCTATATTGTGTGTTGTCTTTCCCTTCACCTGAAATAGTTCTTATCTACTATCTAATTAGTGAAAACCCCTGTCCCTCCCTCCCTCCCCGCTGTCCTAACTATCAAAGAATATTATCTTCTCTGTTTAAACTATGTCTTGAGTTCTTATGATAGTGTTCTTATGCAATATTTGCCCTTTTGCAGCTGACTAATTTCACTCAGCATAATGCCTTCCAGGTTCCTCCATGTTATGAAATGATTCACGGTTTCATCATTGTTCTTTATCGATGCATAGTATTACATTGTGTGTATATACCTTAATTTATTTATCCATTAATCCATTGATGGGCACTTCAGTTGCTTCCATCTTTTTGCTATTGTAAACAGTGCCACAATGAACGTGGGTTTGCATATATCTGTTCATGTAAAGGCTCTTATTTCTCTAAGTTATATTCCAAGGAGTGGGATTGCTGGATCGTATGATAGTTCTATTTCTAGCTTTAAGTGAAATTTTACAAATCAAGCCAGTCTCTTACACAAAAATTTAAAAAAATTTTTTTACTGTGCTTTAAGTGAAAGTTTACAAATCAAGCCAGTCTCTTACACAAAAACTTACATACACCTTGCTACGTACTCCCAGCTGCTACTCCCCGCCCCCCGCCGCCATGAAACAGCCCGCTCCCTCCCTCCTTCCACTCTCTCTTTTTGTGTGCATTTCGCCAGCTTCTAACTCCCTCTACCCTCTGATCTCCCCTCCAGGCAGGAGTTGCCAACATAGTCTCAAGTGTCCACCTGATCCAAGAAGCTCACTCCTCACCAGCATCCCTCTCCATCCCATTGTCCAGTCTAATCCCTGTCTGAAGAGTTGGCTTTGGGAATGGTTCCTGACCTGGGCCAACAGAAGGTCTGGGGGCTATGACCACCGGGGTCCTTCTAGTCTCAGTCAGACCATTAAGTCTGGTCTTTTTATGAGAATTTGGGGTCTGCATCCCACTGTTCTCCTGCTCCCTCAGGGATTGTCTGTTGTGTTCCCTGTCAGGGCAGTCATCGGTTGTAGTGGGGCACCATCTAGTTCTTTTGGTCTCAGGCTGATGTAGTCTCTGGTTTATGTGGCCCTTTCTGTCACTTGGGCTCGTAATTACCTAGTGTCCTTGGTGTTCTTCATTCTCCTTTGCTCCAGGTGGGTTGAGACCAGTTGACGCATCCTAGATGGCCGCTGGCTAGCGTTTAAGACTCCAGACGTCACACTCCAAAGTGGGATGTAGAATGATTTCTTAATAGATTTTATTATGCCAATTGACTTAGCTGTCCCCTGAAACCATGGTCCCGAAGCCCCTGCCCCTGCTACGCTGGCCTTCAAAGCATTCAGTTTATTCAGGAAACTTCTTTGCTTTTGGTTTAGTCCAGTTGTGCTGTCCTTGCCTATATTGTGTGTTGTCTTTGCTGTCACCTAAAGTAGTTCTTACCTACTACCTAATTATAGAAAACCCCTGTCCCTCCCTCCCTTCCCCCTCTTGAACCATCAGGGAATATTTTCTTTTCTGTTTAAACTGTTTCTTGAGTTCTTATGATAGTGTTCTTATGCAATATTTGTCCTTTTGCAACTGACGAATTTCACTCAGCATAATGCCTTCCAGATTCCTCCATGTTATGAAATGATTCACGGTTTCATCATTGTTCTTTATCGATGCGTAGTATTCTGTTGTGTGAATATACCATAATTTATCCATTGATGGGCATCTTGGTTGCTTCCATCTTTTTGCTATTGTAGACAGTGCTGCAGTGAACATGAGTGTGCATGTATCTGTTTGTATAAAGGCTCTTACTTCTCTAGGATATATTCTGAGGAGTGGGATTGCTGGATCGTATGGTAATTCTATTTCTAGCTTTTTAAGGAAACGGCAAATCAATTTCCAAAGTGGTTGTACCATTTTACTTTCCCACCAGCAGTGTATAAGTGTTCCAGCCTCTCCACAACCTCTCCCACATTTATTATTTTGTGGCTTTTGGATTAATGCCACCCTTGTTGGAGTAAGATGGAATCTCATTGTAGTTTTGATCTGCATTTCTCTAATGGCTAATGGTCGTGAACATTTCCTCATGTATCTGTTAGCTACCTGAATGTCTTCTTTAGTGGAGTGTTTGTTCATATCTTTTGCCCGTTTTTTTGATTGGGTTATTTGTCTTTTTGTAGTTGAGTTTTCGCAGTATTATATAAACTTTAAAGATCAGGTGCTGATCGGAAATACCATAGCTAAAAACTTTTTTCCCAGTCTGTAGGTAATCTTTTTACTCTTTTGGTGAAGTCTTTGGATGAGCATAGGTGTTTGATTTTTAGGAGCTCCCAGTTAACTAGTTTCTCTTCTGCATTGTTGGAAATGTTTTGTATACCATTTATGCCGTGTATCAGGGCTCCTAATGTTGTCCTATTTTTTCTTTCATGATCTTTTTCATCTTAGAGTTTGTATTTCGGTCTTTGATCCATTTTGAGTTCGTTTTTGTGCATGGTGTGAGGTATGGGTCTTGTTTCATTTTTTTGCAGACAGATATCCAGTTATGCCAGCACCATTTCTTAAAAAGACTGTCTTTTCCCCATTTAACTGACTTTGGGCCTTTGTCAAATATCAACTGCTCATATGTAGATGGGTTTATGTCTGGATTCTCAATTGTGTTCCATTGGTCTATGTATCTGTTGTTGTAGCAGTACCAGGCTGTTTGGACTACTGTGGCAGTATAATAGGTTCTAAAATCAGGTAGAGCGAGGCCTTCCTCTTTGTTCCTGATGTCTAGTGTTTTAAAAACTATTGTTTCATATATTTTGTTTGTATTTTATTTTAGTTTTGAAAGCCTTGTAGTAGAAGTCATCTCAGAAGCTTTTAATGTTAAATTGTCTCTATTATAGTAAACTATGTGTTTAGCTTTGCGAGCAAGTATTTTCTCACTAGTTTTCTTTCACAGTACCTTGTTTTCTTCATTAAAAAAACAAAAACAAAAACCTATTACCATTGAGTTGATTCTGACCCATGACGACAGCGTGTGTTACAGAGTAGAACTACTCCATTGGGTTTTCTTGTCTATAATCTTTATGGAAACAGATCACCAGTCCTTTCTTTCATGATGCCACTGGGTAGGTTTGAACTGCCAACCTGTAGGTTACTAGTCAAGCATGAACTGTTTGTGCCACCCAGGAACCTATTTTCTTCATAGCCTGTACGATTATCTGAAATTATTTGTTTACTTGTTAATTATCTATCTGCCTGGTTAGAATGTAAAGTCAGTCTTTTTCATATGTGTCCCTGGTGCCTAAAACAACAGTATATGACAGATATTACTTGCTCCGTAAATATTTGTCAGTTATCTCTTGTTGAATTCTTACACAGATACTATTGTTCTTCCCATTTTGCAGATAAAGGAACTGTCTGAGAAGTAAGTAACTTGCCTAAGGTTACAAAGTTGTTAAATGGTGGAGCTAAATCCTGCCTAAGCAGTCTGATTCCTGGCAAATGCTCTATTATACATTCTCTCTAAAATACCTCTCAGATGTCCTGGAGTCATCTAAGCAGGGTTCTAACACCAAGATAAGGAAAGAAATATTACATAGGAGCCTGAAGGATAAAGAAAGCAAATGTAGAAGAAGTGATTAGTAACAGTTAAAATAAGAGAGAGAAGCAGGATTTTTTTCTTTGAATTGGTTAAGAGATGGACTCTGCAGTCAGACTGCCTGGGTTTTAATTACAGCTCTGCTGTTTACTAGCTGTGTAACCATGATTAAGTATTTAAACTTTTACTACTTCAGTTTCTCCATTTTAAATGGGGATATTAATAGTACTTACCTCACAAGCCTGTTAAAGGGATCAAACAAGTTAATACTTATAAAGGTCTTAGGATATATCGGGCACATCTTAGAGTTTGTTAAGTGGTAACTGGTGGTGGTGGTGGCAGCAGCAGCAGCAACAAATAGTTATATTTTTGTAGTTGTTATCTTTAAATGCTGCAGATAAAAGGTATTATGTAATATTGATTAATAATAGTATTAATTCTGAGGAATTAGGCTTGTTGTTGTTGTTAGGTGCCCTTGAGTCGGTTCCGACACATAGCGACCCTACGCACAACAGAACGAAACACTGCCTGGTCCTGCGCCATCCTTAAAATTGTTACGCTTGAGCCCATTGTTGCAGCCACTGTGTCAGTTCACCTCGTTGAGGGTCTTCCTCTTTCACGCTGACCCTGTACTCTGCCAAGCATGATGTCCTCCAGGGACTGATCCCTCCTGACAACATGTCCAAAGTATGTAAGATGCAGTCTCACCATCCTTGCCGCTAAGGAGCATTCTGGTTGTACTTCTTTCAAGACAGATTTGTTCGTTATTTTGGCAGTCCATGGTATATTCAATATTCTTCGCCAACACCACAATTCAAAGGCATCAGTTCTTCTTCCGTCTTCCTTTTTCATTGTCCAGCTTTCACATGCGTATGACGCGATTGAAAATACCATGGCTTGCGTCAGGTGCACCTTAGTCTTCAAGGTGACGTCTTTGCTCTTCAACACTTTGAAGAGGTCCTTTGCAACAGATTTGCCCAATGCAATGAGTCTTTTGATTACTTGACTGCTGCTTCCATGGGTGTTGATTGTGGATCCAAGTAAAATGAAATCCTTGACAACTTGAGTTTTTTCTCCGTTTATCATGATGTTGCTCATTGGTCCAGTTGTGAGGATTTTTGTTTTCTTTATGTTAAAGTGCAATCCATACTGAAGGCTCTGGTCTTTGATGTTCATTAGTAAGTGCTTCAAGTCCTTTTCACTTTCAGCAAGCAAGGTTGTGTCATCTCTGTAACGCAGGTTGTTAATGAGTGTTCCTCCAGTCCTGATGCCCCATTCTTCATATAGTCCAGCTTCTCGTATTATTTGCTCAGCAGATAGATTGAATAGAGGTGGTGAAAGAATATAACCCTGATGCCCACCTTTTCTGACTTTAAACCAATCAGTATCCCCTTTTCTGTCCAAACAACTGTCTCTTGATCTATGTAAAGGTTCCTCATGAGCACAATTAAGTGCTGGAATTCCCATTCTTCGCAATGTTATCCATAATTTGTTACGATCCACACAGTCGAATGCCTTTGCATAGTCAATAAAGCAAAGGTAAACATCTTTCTGATATTCTCTGCTTTCAGCCAGGATCCATCTGACATAAGCAATGATATCCCTGGTTCCACATGCTCTTCTGAAACCGGCCTGAATTTCTGGCAGTTCCCTGTCGATATACTGCTGCAGCCATTTTTGAATGACCTTCAGCAAAATTTTTCTTGTGTATAATATTAATGATATTGTTCTATGATTTCCACATTTGGTTGGATCACCTTTCTTAGGAACAGGCATAAATATGGATCTCTTCCAGTCAGTTGGCCAGGAACCTGTCTTCCATATTTCTTTGCATAGACGAGCAAGCACCTCCAGGGCTGCATCCATTTGTTGAAACATCTCAATTGATATTCCATCAGTTCCTGGAGCCTTGTTTTTCGCCAGTGCCTTCAGAGCAGCTTGGACTTTTTCCTTCAGTACCATCGACTCCTGATCATATGCTACCTCTTGAAATGGTTGTACATTGACTAATTCTTTTTGGTATAATGACTCTGTATATTCCTTCCATCTTCTTTTGATGCTTCCTACTTTGTTTAATATTTTCCCCATAGAATCCTTCACTGTTGCCACCCGAGGCTTGAATTTTTTCTTCAGTTCTTTCAGCTTGAGAAATGCTGAGCATGTTCTTCCCTTTTGGTTTTCCATTTCCAGCTCTTTGCACGTGTCATTATAGTACTTTGTCTTCTCAAACCGAAATTTGAAATCTTCTGTTCAGTTCTTTTACTTCATCAATTCTTCCTTTTCCTTTAGCTGCTTGACGTTTGAGAGCAAGTTTCAGAGTCTCCTCTGACATCCATCTTGGTCATTTCTTTCTTTCCTGTCTTTTCAATGACCTCTTGCTTTCTTCATGTATGATGTCCTTGATGTCCTTGCACAACTCGTCTGGTCTTCGGTCACTAGTGTTCAATGCATCAAATCTGTTCTTGAGATGGTCTCTAAATTCAGGTGGGATATACTCAAGGTCATGTTTTGGCTCTCGTGGACTTGCTCTGATTTTCTTCAGTTTCAGCTTGAACTTGATATGAGCAATTGATGGTCTCTTCCACAGTTGGCCCCTGGCCTTGTTCTGACTGATGATATTGAGCTTTTCTGTCATCTCTTTCCACAGATGTAGTCAATTTGATTTCTGTGTGTTCTTTCTGGTGAGGTCCATGTGTATACTTGCCGTTCATGTTGGTGAAAGAAGGTATTTGCAATGAAGAAGTCGTTGGTCTTGAAGAATTCTATCGTTCAATCTTTGGCATTGTTTCTGTCAGCAAGGCCATATTTCCCAGCTCCTGATCCTTCTTCGTTTCCGACTTTCGCATTCCAATCACAGGTAATTATCAATGCATCTTGATTGCATGTTCTATCTATTTCAGACTGCAGCAGCTGATAAAAATGTTTTATTTGTACATCTTTGGCTCTAGTGGTTGGTGCATAAATTTGAATAATAGTTGTATTAAGTGGTCTTCCTTGTAGGCATATGGATATTATCCTATCATTGACAGAGTTAATGCTGCAGATAAAAGGTATTATATAATATTGATTAATAATAGTAATATTAATTCTGAGGAATTAGGCTTATTGCTAAATAAATATTTGTATAATTGTTTTTTAAAGATATTTATAACTGAAATCTGCCTGTTTAGGGTTAGACCACTTAACCATAAGCAAAGCTTCCATGCTCTTGGCTGAGTAACTTAATCTTAAAGACAAGTTCTTTGATTGGTTTTTCCTTTTGGTTATGTAGTATGTTTCATAGTACGTTGATACTATGGCCTCCTCATCGGTAAGGTGTAACTATATCTGTGTATCTATATCTTTATATCAGTTTTATTTTTAAACCAGAAATTAAATGTTTTCATCCTGGGCTTAAGGTGGCATAATTCTACATTTATTTAGAAATACAGTAATTTTTCATAGGTGGGCCATTTATTACTCATAATGTTAAAGGTATGGCTTTCTGAACAATTTTTAATAAGCTTGAATGAGCTAAATCTCTCCATTAAATCTAATAACTCAAATGATAACATTTTACTAGTGTGATACAGGTGATATATGCCATGTTAATTAAACACTACTAAATTCATTAGACATCAAAGCACTTTTGCAATGAACTCTGATATTTGTTGTTTTGTTGGTAGTCTGTAGTGAACAGCAGAGTATATAATGTACTTCTATGCACTTTTTGAATATTTAGGGAAGAAAACCCCACAAATACTTAGAGAAAATGGCTTATATTTTTAATTTGACTTTTTTCCTTCTAACAGAGAAATAGGATAGTTATAATAGAAATATGATTAGTACAGATTATATAATTGTAATGAATGTGAATGTCTTTGTTTTGTAATTCAGTAAATGTCGTAAATTTTAGTGAATTGTTAAAAAAAAAGACCCTGTAGTTTTGGCTATCATCATAATTTTAAAAGCTTTTGACTTTTTTTGCAAATTTCATGTATCTTTAGCATTGAACAATACATCTAGTTTTTCAGAGAACCAGAACTGATCATCTTCATGAATATAAGAAAGAATAATGGGGATATAAGTAGAAGTAATTTATTCAAAGAAAGGGTTCTTTGGGTATTGTAGAGGAGTTTTTCTTTTTTCCTTCTAGAAACTTTACTTTGGTTGCTGGTATAACATTACTTAGTCTTTGCAAGGTGTCTTGTTATAAATCACATAGGTGTTTTTTGTATATTATGGAATAACTGATTTTGTAAAGAGGTAGAAGAAAAAACACATAGTTCCATGCATACTAATTTCATAAGATTTAATATTTTACAGCAGCGTCTGATACTAGTTTATCAACGAAACTTTTAGATAAAGCAATTGAAAAAATGCAGCCCATTTTATGGAACTTTTCTTATGTTGACAGTTCTTTTATCCTTACAAAGGTAGAAATGTTATAGACTTCATACTTTTAAAATCTGCAGTTGTATTATTTTTGACATACTTTCCCTCATAAACGGGGAACTCTGGAGGCATAGTGGTTAAGAGCTCAGCTGCAAACCAAAAGGTCGGCAGGTCAAATCCACCAGCTCCTCTTTGGAAACCCGGGGGCAGTTCTACTCTGCATGTAGGGTTGCTATGAGTCCGGATCAACTCTACACAATGCGTTTGATTTTTTGGTTTGGTTTCTTCATAAATTAAATGAAAAATTAGTTTAATGCTTTTTGTAAATGTGACGTTAAATTTTTCAGGTATTTCTTTCAAATTTTCATAATATTAGAAAAATTTAGTTTCTGACATAACTGGTTGGGTTGGAGAATTGGGTAATTGTCTCTATCTTCCTATTATCACCAGTCTCACTATCTCTTCAAGTAAAAAAATGAATGTCAGTCACTTATATAAATTATCTTCCAGTATCTACTGTTTGTTCCTTTTCCTTATGTTTTAGATTCATTTTCTAATACAGGTAATTTGTATGTGGAAGGTCTAGTCGGGCATAAGTCTCCACATAGTTTTAAGTAAATTATGGCTAAAAAAAATTATATTTTTTAGTATGTTATCATTCTGGTATTACTTTGTTCCACCATTCATAATCGTTTTTTTGAGAATTTATATTCTTTTCTTTAGTAATTCCTTACAGTGGGCAAAGTATTGTCACAGACACATTGTTATGCTTGTTCCTTATTTTAATTTATTCATAAAATAAATACTAACATTCTCTATATACTTTAATAAAACTAGTATCGTTTGATTTTGTACCAAAACTGTTGCCATCGAGTTGATTCCAACTCATAGTGATCCTGTAGGATAGAGTAGAACTGTCCATAGGTTTTCCAAGGAGCGCCTGGTGGATTTAAATTGCAACCTTTTGGTTAGCAGCTGCAGCTCATAACCACTGTGCCACTAGGGTTTCCTTGGTTGCATTTATTATTCTTTTAATTGATTACTTTTGCTTGGTGTGTTGAAGAGACTTGGGGCCAGCAGAGTGCGCTGTTGACGTTTGGATAAAGTCTTTGTTGATGGGGGAGACCTTGGGCTGTTATATTCCTTTTTCTTTCTCCTGTACACCAGCCTTTTTTTCCCCCCTTTCTTTTTTTTAAACTATTTAAGATGTTCTCTAGCATCTCAGGAGAAAATGACCAGAATAATTTTCTCGAAATTATTTTACAGGTCATTTTCTCACAGTTTTAATTTACTTTTATTTACCGCAACTAACATAACTGTCTGTATAGTAATATGATGCTTACTATGTATCAAACACTCTTCTGAACGCTTTAAGAAATATTAACTCACCTGGCAAATACAGGCTCAGGTGAGTTAATGCTTATTGTCAAGTTCTTTTAACATATTTGCGGGTGTGACAGTTTTCAGAATAAAACAATTAAAAGAATTTAAGTCAATCCTTGTAACAACTCTGTGACTCAAAAAAACCCCAAACCTGTTGGCTGTCCAGTCAATTCCATTTCTAAATTTTTTCATCACCCTTAACAGAAACTCAGGGAGCCCTGATGGTGCAGTGGTTAAGTGCTTGGGTGCTGACTGAACTGAAAAGGTTGGTGGATCAAATCCACTAGCAGCTCTATGGGAGAAAAGACCTGGCAATCTGTCCCCATAAAAACTACTGTGTAGGAAACCCTGTAGGGCTATTGTGAATAATTTGCTGTGTTTCTAGTCTTAAGGTTTAAGCTAAGGTGATTGATCTTCAGCCTTTTTTCCCCATAAAATAAACATCGAAAGACATACGTTTCCCTTTTTAGCACTGCTTTATCCACATCCCACAAATTTTGATGTTGTGTTACTTTTTTTGTAATATCCCTTGTGATTTCTTTTTGAGACAAGGTTTACGTAGAAGTCTAAATAAACACTAAATAAGTGTTTTTCCCCCAGGTATTTTCCTCTCATTGACTCCTAATATAATTTTGTCTGATTAGAGAACGTATTTTATATGATTCTAGTCCTTTTAAATTTAATCTAGCTTGGCAAATTTGCCATGAGTTCTTGGAAAGAATGTGTGTTCTGTTATTCAGCATTGTTGCTGTTAGGTGCCGTCAAGTCAGTTCCAACTCATAGTGATGCTATGCACAACTGAACGAAACACTGCCTGGTCCTGCGCTATCCTCACAGTTGTTGCTATGCTTGAGCTCATTGTTGCAGCCACTGTGTCAGTCCATCTCGTTGAAGGTCTTCCTGTTTTTCGCTGACCCTCTGTTTTACAAAGCAAGATTTCCTTCTCCAGGGATTGATCCTTCCCGATAATATGTCCAGAGTATGTGAGACAGTGTCACCAACTTTGCTTCTTAGGAGCATTCTGGTTGTACTTGTTCATTCTTTTGGCAGTCCATGGTATATTCAGTATTCTTCGCGAGCACCACAATTCAAAGACGTCATTTCTTCTTTGGCCTTCATTATTCATCGTCCAGCTTTCACATGCATATGAGGCAATTGAAAACACCATGGCTTGGGTCAGGTGCACCTTAGCCCTCAAAGTGACATCTTTGTTTTTCAACACTTTGAAGAGGTCCTTTGCAGCAGATTTGCCCTATGCAACGTGTCTTTTGATTTTTTGACTGCCGCTTCCATGGATGTTGATTATGTATCCAAGTAAAATGAAACCCTTGACAACCTCAGTCTTTTCTGCATTTATTATGATGTTGGTCATTGGTCCAGTTGTGAGGATTTTTGTTTTCTTTATGTTGAGGTGCAATCCATACTGAAGGTTCTGGTCTTTGATCTTCATAAGTAAGTGCTTCAAGTCCTCTTCACTTTTAACAAGCAAGGTTGTGTCATCTGCATAATGCAGGTTGTTAACGAGTGTTCCTCCAATCCTGATGCCTCATTCTTCTTCATACGGTCCAGCTTCTCAGACTATTTGCTCAGCATACAGGTTGAATGTTGTTGTTGTTAGGTGTCGTCGAGCTGGTTCCGACTCATAGTGACCCTATGCACAACTGAACGAAACACTGCCCAGTCCTGTGCCATCCTTAAAATCGTTGTTAGGCTTGAGCTCATTGTTGCAGCCACTGTGTCAATCCACCTCGTTGAGGGTCTTCCTCTTTTCCACTGACCCTGTACTTGGCCAAGCATAATGTCCTTCTCCAGGGACTTACCCCTCCTGACAACATGTCCAAAGTATGTAAGACACAGTCTCGTAATCCTTGCCTCTAAGGAGCATTCTGGCAGCACTTCTTCCAAGACAGATTTGTTCGTTCTTTTGGCAGTCCATGGTATATTCAATATTCTTCGCCAACACCACAATTCAAAGGCGTCAACTCTTCTTCGGTCTTCCTTATTCACTTTCCAGCTTTCACATGCATATGATGTGATTGAAAATACCATGGCTTGCGTCAGGTGCACCTTAGTCTTCAAGGTGACGTCTTTGCTCTTCAACACTTTGAAGAGGTCCTTTGCAGCAGATTTGCCCAGTGCAATGCGTCTTTTGATTTCTTGACTGCTGCTTTCATGGGTGTTGATTGTGGATCCAAGTAAAATGAAATCCTCGACAACTTCAATCTTTTCTCCATTTATCATGATGTTGTTTATTGGTCCAGTTGTGAGGATTTTTGTTTTCTTTATGTTGAAGTGCAATCCATACTGAAGGTTCTGGTCTTTGATCTTCATTAGTAAGTGCTTCAAGTCCTCTTCACTTTCCGCAAGCGAGGTTGTGTCATTTGCATAATGCAGGTTGTTAATGAATCTTCCTCCAATCCTGATGCCCTGTTCTTCTTCATATAATCCAGCTTCTCGTAATATTTGTTCAGCATACAGATTAAATAGTTATGGTGAAAGAATACAACCCTGACGCACACCTTTCCTGACTTTAAACCAATCAGTATCCCCTTGTTCTGTCCAAACAACTACCTCTTGATCTATATAAAGGTTCCTCGTGAGCACGATTAAGTGCTGGAATTCCCATTCTTCACAATGTTATCCATGGTTTGTTATGATCCACACAGTCGAATGCCTTTGCATAGTCAATAAAGCAAAGGTAAACATCTTTCTGGTATTCTCTGCTTTCAGCCAGGATCCATCTGACATCAGCAATAATATCCCTGGTTCCACATCCTCTTCTGAAACCAGACTGAATTTCTGGCAGTTCCCTGTTGATATACTGCTGCAGCCGCTTTTGAATGATCTTCAGCAAAATTTTGCTTGTGTGTGATATTGATGATATTGTTCTATAATTTCCACATTTGGTTGGATCATCTTTCTTGGGAATAGGCATAAATATGGATCTCTTTCAGTCAGTTGGTCAGGAACCTGTCTTCCATATTTCTTGGCATAGACGAGTGAGCACCTCCAGCGTTGCATCTGTTTGTTGAAACATCTCAATTGATATTCCATCAATTCCTGGAGCCTTGTTTTTCACCAATGCCTTCAGAGCGGCTTGGACTTCTTCCTTCAGTACCATTGGTTCCTGATCCCATGCCACCTCTTGAAATGGTTGAATATCGACTAATTCTTTTTGGTATAATGACTCTGTATATTCCTTCCATTTTCTTTTGATGCTTCCTGCATTGTTTAATATTTTCGCCGTAGAATCCTTCACTATTTCAACTCGAGACTTGAATTTTTTCTTCAGTTCCTTCAGCTTGAGAAACGCCACGTGTGTTCTTCCCTTTTGGTTTTCCATCTCCAGCTCTTTGTACGTGTCATTATAATACTTTACTTTGTCTTCTCGAGAGGCCCTTTGAAATCTTTTGTTCAGTTCTTTTACTTCATCAATTCTTCCTTTTCCTTTAGTTGCTCCACATTTGAGAGCAAGTTTCAGAGTCTCCTCTGACATCCATCCTGGTCTTTTCTTTCTTTGCTGTCTTTTCAGTGGCCTCTTGCTTTCTTCATGTATGATGTCCTTTATGTCATTCCACAACTCGTCTGGTCTTCGGTCACTAGTGTTCAATGCATCAAATCTATTCTTGAGATGGTCTCTAAATCAGGTGGGATATACTCAAGGTCATATTTTGGCTCTCGTGGACTTGCTCTGATTTTCTTCAGTTTCAGCTTGAACTTGCATATGAGCAATTGATGGTCTGTTCACAATTGCGCCCTGGCCTTGTTCTGACTGATGATATTGAGCTTTTCCGTCATCTCTTTCCACAGATGTAGTCAATTTGATTTCTGTGCATTCCATCTGGTGAGATCTGTGTGTATCGTTCCCGTTTATGTTGGTAAAAGAAGGTATTTGCAATGAAGAAGTCGTTGGTCTTGCAAAATTCTATCATTCGATCTGCGGCATTGTTTCTGTCACCAAGGCCATTTTTCGAACTACTGATCCTTCTTCTTTTTTCCCAACTTTCGCGTTCCAATCAGCAGTAATTATCAATGCGTCTTGATTGCATGTTCAATGAATTTCAGACTGCAGCAGCTGATAAAAATCTTCTATTTCTTCACCTTTGGCCCTAGTGGTTGGTGCGTAAATTTGAATAATAGTCATATTAACTGGTCTTCCTTGTAGGCGTATGGGTATTATCCTATCACTGGCAGCGTTGTACTTCAGGATAGATCTTGAAACATTCTTTTTGACAATGAATGCAACAGCATTCCTCTTTGAGTTATCATTCCCAGCATAGTAGACTATATGATTGTCTGTTTCAAAATGGCCAATACCAGTCCATTTCAGCTCACTAATGCCTAGGGTATCGATGTTTATGCGTTCCATTTCTTTTTTGACGATTTCCAATTTTCCTAGATTCATGATCTGTACATTCCAGGTTCCGATTATTAATGGATGTTTGCAGCTGTTTCTTCTCACTTTGAGTCATGCCACATCAGCAAATGAAGGTCCGGAAAGCTTGACTCCATCCATGTCATTAAGGTCGACTCTACTTTGAGGAGGCAGCTCTTCCCCAGTCATCTTTTGAGTGCCTTCCAACCTGGGGCGCTCATCTTCCAGCACTATATCAGACAGTGTTCTTACCGTGGGGGTTTGTGTGTTGCTGTGATGCTGGAAGCAGCTGCCACCGGTATTACAGATACCAGCAGGGTCACCCGTGGAGGACAGGTTTCAGCTGAACTTCCAGACTAAGACAGACTAGGAAGAAAGGCCTGGCAGTCTACTTCTGAAAAGCATTAGCCAGTGAAAACGTTATGAATAGCACTGGAACAGGTTGAATAGGTATGGTGAAAGAATATAACCCTGACTCACACCTTTCCTGACTTTAAACCATACAGTATCCCCTTGTTCTGTTTTAATGAATGCCTCTTGGTTCATGTACAGATTCCCCATGAGCACTATTCAATGTTCCGGAATTCCCATTCTCCACAATGTTATCCATAATTTGTAATGATCCACACAGTCAAATACCTTAGTATAGTCAATAAAACTCAGGTAAACATCTTTCTGGTATTCTCTGCTTTCAGCCAGGATCCATCTGACATCAACAATGATATCCCTTGCTCCACATCCTCGTTTAAATCTGGCCTGAATTTCTGACAGTTCCCTGTGTATAAAGTGCTGCAGCCGCTTTTGAATGATCTTCAGCAAAATTTTGCTTGCATGTGATATTAATGAGATAGTCTGATAATTTTTGTTTTTGTTTTCACTGGGTTTAGTTTGATAATTTAATAAGTTGCATAGTTTGATAATTTGGAAACCCTGGTGGCTTAATGGTTAAGTGCTACGGCTGCTAACCGAAGGATCGGCAGTTCTAATCCACCAGACGCTCCGTGGAAACTCTATGGGGCAGTTCTACTCTGTCCTATAGGGTCGCTATGAGTCGGAATGGACTCGACCGTACTGGGTTTGGTTTTGGTTTTTTTGTGGTCTTTCTGTGTTTAACTTTTTTTTTTTTTAAATAATTTTTATTGTGCTTTAAGTGAGAGTTTATGTTTAACTTTTTTGAGGAACTGCCAAACTGTTTTCCACAGAAGCTGTACCATTTTATAATCTCACCAGCAATGGATGAGGGTTCCAGTTTTTCATATCCTTGCCAATACCTTTTGTTTTCCATTTTTTAAATCATAATCATCCTAGCACATTTACCTGATGGCCAGTGATGTTGTGTATGTTTTCATGTGCTTGTTGGTCATTTGTTATTCTCTTTGGTGAAATGTCTGTTCAAGCCCTTTGCCCACTTTTTGATTGGATTGTTTGTCTTTTTTGTTGTTAAGTTGTGAGTGTTATGGATATGGAACCCTTATCCAACATATGGTTTCCAAAAATTTTCTCCCAATCTGTAGGTTGTCTCTTTAGTTTTTTGATAAAGTCTTACAATTTAAATCTGGAAATTATTCTGGTAACTAGTATGAGTTATGAACATAACTTCTTTTTCAGAGTTGCCACCCAGTTGCTCTAGTATCACTGATTGATTAATGTTTCTTTTGCCTGGTGATTTGAGATGCCACCTTTATGCCTTCAGGATATTCTAAATTCCTAATGTATGTGGGGTTATTTCTGAACTTTCTATTCTATTTTCCATTGGCCTATCTAGTTATAGGCCAGTACCACACTGTTTTGATTATATTGTAGCTTAAAATATTCTGTGTATCCAGTTCCTCCTATTTACTCTTACTCTTTTAAAAAAGTATTTTGGTTTCTTGCTTGTTTATTTTTTTACGTATGTATTTTAGAAAGGAGTCTTGGTAGTGCAATGGTTAATCACCTGGCTGCTAACAGAAAGGTCAGTGGTTCGAACTCATTAACATCTCTGCAGGAGAAAAGACCTGGTGATCTGTTCTCCTAAAAATTACAGCCTAGGAAACCCTGTGGAGCAGTTCTTCTCTGAAATATGTCACTACAAGTCAGAATTGGCTCGACGGCACAAAACAACAACATATGTTTTAGAATTAGCCTGTCTAGTTAAAAAATATTCTTGGTATATTTTTATAGATTATTTGAGGGAGAATTGACACCTTTGTGATGGTAAGTCTTCCTATTCAAGACCATGCTATATGTTTCCATTTTTTTTTCTTTTTTCTTTCCTTGAATAGTATTAAACATTTTCTTAATAATTTAAAAAATCTATTGTTAAGTCGATTGCTAGGTATATTATCTTTTATTTTCTTGTAATTGTGTTTTTTTTTTTCCTATTCCTTTTTTAAATTAGTTGTGGTATTCTGTTTATTAATTTTGTACGCAGCCACATTACTAAATTCTCTTATTATTTTTAAGTTTCAGTAAGTTTTCTCAGATTTTCCAAGTATACACTTGTGTCTTCTGCAAATAGTGATAATTTTACTTCTTTTGGAGCTTTATGTATCTAATTTCTTATTTGGATTGTATTGGGTAGTATCTTAAGAATAAGTGTTAAGTAATAAAGATAATAGATAGAATGACCATGTAATTTATTGTCCACACAAGGGCACTTTTGAGAATGAAGGTCAGGGTTCGGGGGGGGTCACTATTAATAATTAATCTGAAACAACAGGTATTAACTAGAATTGTCCTGGGAAGTGTGGACACATTTGTCTTATTGAAGGCCTTAAAGAATGCTTCTAGTGTGTTTCCCTATTAAGCATGATACTGACTTTTTGAATACATATGTATAATTCTATGGCTGTCCAGTTGATACTGACTCACAGTGACCGTACAGGACAGAGTAGAACTGCCCCATAGGGTTTCCAAGCTGTAATCTTTACGGAAGCAGACTGCCACATCTTTCTCCTGCAGAGTGGCTGGGGAGTTCAAACCATCAACTTTTCGGTTAGCAACTGAGTGCTTAACCTCTATGCCACCAGGGCTCCTTGAATATGAATATGTATGTGTGTATATGGAAACCCTGGTGGTGTAGTGGCTAAGTGTTACGGCCGCTAACCAAGAGGTCAGCAGTTCGAATCCACCAGGCGCTCCTTGGAAACTCTGTGGGGCAGTTCTACCCTGTCCAATACTGTGAGTCGGAATCTACTCGACGGCAGTGGGTTTTTTGGTTTGGGTTTTTGTGTGTGTATATATGTATAGAAGTATGTATATATATGCACACAGATATGTGCACACACATTTATAATTCATTGTTTCAATATTCATTTAGTGAGATTGCTCTCTTGACATTTTTGGCAAAAGTTCATTTAGGTCTTGTTTGGACCACTGTTAGGCTTCTTTATAAAAAATAATTTTAAACTTCTCTTAGTTTTAAAAAAAATTTATTAAGGAAATTTCATACATAGAGGCACAGAGGACAATATAATGAACCCCCTTGTAATCATTATTCAGCAATTAACAGTATTTTGCCATTGAAATGCAGCTTTGTTTTTTCCTTTCTTTTTTCAGGTGGTGAGGGAGGAGAGAGTGAGGGACTGGAGCATTTTAAAGCAAATATCAGACATCACCATTTTCACCCACAAATAATTTAGTACATATCTTTTACAGATTAAGCCTTTAAAAAAAAAATAGCAATGACGTCTTAAATATAACATTATAACTAAAAGAATTTACAGTAATTCTTTAATTTGTCTCATATGTAGTCTGTGTATTGCTGTCCTTGATAGTTGCAAAAATGTCATTTTAGAGTTGGATTTTTTAAAAATCAGAATCCAAACAAAATCCATACCTGACATTTCTCTTACAAGGATGCCATTTATGTGTTTAAAAAACTGTATTATTTATCTTGTAGAATTTACTCTATTCAGGATTTGGTTAATTGTATTCTCATAGTATCATTTAAGATAGTCCTCTATCCCCATATTTTCAGTACAGATAGTTCTAGAGATTGAATTAGATTTAGGTTTGATTTTGTTATTGTTTTTCCTCAAGAATAACGCATTTGTTGTTGTTCATAGGCCTGTCGAGTTGTTTTTTGACTTGTAGAGATCCAATGTGACAGAGTAGAACTGCCCCATAGGGTTTTCTAGGCTGTAATCTTTATGAGAGCAGATTGCCTTGTCTTTTTTCCGCAGAGCCACTGGGTAGGTTTAAACTGCCAAACTTTTGGTTAGCAGCCGAGGGCTTAACCATTGTGCCACTAGGGCTCCTTAGAATAATACTTAGTGCCATATGTTTACTGTTACATCATTCAGGAGGCAAATAATGTCCAGTGGTCCTTCTTTATAATAATAGATCAGAATTATGTTTTCATGCCATTTAATTTTCTTATACAATATTATTTTTATTGTGATGAAGATATACATAACAAAATATGGGTCAACTGAACAATTTCTACATGTACAATTCATTGACATTGATTACATTCTTTAAGTTGTGCAACCATTCTCACCATCCTTTTCCAAATTATTCCACTACTATTAACATAAACTCAATGCCCCCTAACAAAAACTCACCCTTTGCCTCCCCTTGTCTCCCACTCCTGCTAACCACTAATAATCTTTGGTTTCTAGATATTTGCTTATTTCATATAAGTGAGATGATACATACAATCTTTTTGCAACTGATTGATGTAAATGATAGTGTATGCCCTAAGAAATCTCAGCATGATATTTCCAAGGTTCATTCATGTTGTGGCATACATCAAGATTTCATTTCTCTTTATAGCTGAGTGTGTATATACCACATATTCTTTATCAATTCATCGGTTGACAGATGTATCAGTTGTTTTCACCTTTCGGCTATTGTGAAAAGTATAGCAATGAACATTGGTGTACAGATTTCTGTTTGCATTCCTGTCTTCACTTCTTTTGGGTGTATGCCTAGGCTTGGAATTGTTGGATAATATGGTAGTTCTGTGTTCAACTTTTTTTTTTTATTGTACTTTAGATGCAGGTTTACAGGGCAAGCTAGTTTCTTGCTAAACAGTTAGTGCAAATATTGTTTTATGACATTTGTTAACAAACCCACGACATGTCAACACTCTCTCTTCTTGACCTTGTTGTTGTAAGGTACCATTAAGTCAGTTCTGACTTATAGCAACACTATGCACAACAGAATGAAACACTGCCTGGTCCTGTGCCATCCTTACAATCATTTTTATGCTTGAGCCCATTGTTGAAGCCACTGTGTCAATCCACCTCATTGAGGGTCTTCCTCTTTTTCACTGACCCTGTACTTGGCCAAGCATGGCACCCTTCCCCAGGAACTGATCCCGCATGACAACATGTCCAAAGTATATAAGACACAGTCTTACCATCCTTGCTTCTAAGGAGCATTCTTTTTGTACTTCTTCCAAGATAGATTTGTTCATTCTTTTGGCAGTCCATGGTATAGTCAATATTCTTTGCCAACACCACAATTCAAAGGCATCAATTCTTCTTTGGTCTTCCTTATTCATTGTCCAGCTTTTGCATGCATATGAAGTGATTGAAGACACCATGGGTTGGGTCAGGTGCACCTTAGTCTTCAGGGTGATATCTTTGCTTTTTAACACTTGAAAGAGGTCCTTTGCAGCAGATTTGCCCAATGCAATGCATCTTTTAATTTTTTGACTGCTGCTTCTATGGCTATTGATTGTGGATCCAAGTACAATGAAATCCTTGGCAACTTCAATCTTTTCTCCATTTATCATGATGTTGTTTATTGATCCAGTTGTGAGGATTTTTGTTTTCTTTATGTTGAAGTGCAATCCATTCTGAAGGCTGTGGTCTTTGATCTTCATTAATAAGTGCTTCAAGTCCTCTTCACTTTCAGCAAGCAAGGTTGTGTCATCTGCATAATGCAGGTTGTTAATGAGTCTTCCTCCAATCCTGATTCCCCATTCTTTTTCATATAGTCCAGCTTCTTGGATTATTTGCTCAGCATACACATCGAATAGGTATGATGAAAGGATACCACCCTGACACACACACCTTTCCTGACTTTAAACCACTCAGTATCCCCTTGCTCTGACCGAACAACTGCCTCTTGATCTATCTGTGATCATGAGCACAATTAAGTGTTCTAGAATTCCCATTCTTTGTAAAGTTATCAGTAATTTGTTATGATCCACACAGCCAAATGCATTTGCATAGTCAATAAAACACAGGTAAACATCCTTCTGGTATTCCCTACTTTCAGCCAGGATCCATCTGACATCAGTAATGATATCCCTGGTTCCACATCCTCTTCTGAAACCAGACTGAATTTCTGGCAGTTCCCTGTCGATATCCTGCTGCAGCCACTTAATTTTGCCTACATGGGATATTAATGATATTGTTCGATAATTTGTGCATTCAGTTGGATCACCTTTCTTGGGTATAGGCATAAATATGGATCTCTTCCAGTCAGTTGGCCAGGAAGCTGTTTTCCATATTTCTTGGCATAGATGAGTGAGCGCTTCCAGCGTTGCATCTGTTTGTTGAAACATCTCAGTTGATATGCTGTCAATTCCTAGTGCCTTGTTTTTCGCCAGTTCTTTCAGTGCAGCTTGAACTTCTTCCTTTAGTACCATCAGTCCCTGATCATATGCTGCCTCTTGAAATGGTTGAACATTGACTAATTCTTTTTGGTATAATGACTCTGTGTATTCCTTCAATCTTCTTTTGATGCTTCCTGCATCATTTAATATTTTCCCCCATAGAACCCTTCACTATTGCAGCTTGAGGCTTGAATTTTTTCTTCAGTTCTTTCAGCTTGAGAAATGCTGAGCGTGTTCTTCCCTTTTGGTTTTCCATCTCCAGCTCTTTGCACATGTCATTATAATTACTTTGTCTTTTCAAGCTGCCCTTTAAAATCTTCTGTTCAGTTCTTTTACTTCATTGTTTTTTCATTTTACTTTAGCTGTTCACCGTTCAAGAGCAAGTTTCAGAGTCTCCTCTGACATCCGTCTTGGTCTTTTGTTTCTTTCCAGTCTTTTCAGTGACTGCTTGCTTTCTTCATGGATGATGTCCTTGATGTCATTCCACAACTTGTCTGGTCTTTGGTCATTAATGTTCAAATGTGTCAAATGTATTCCTGAGATGGTTTAAATTCGGGTGGGATATACTCAAGGTCATATTTTGGCTCTCGTGGACTTGCTCTCATTTTCTTCAGTTTCAGCTTGAACTTGCATATGAGCAGCTGATGGTCTGTTCCACAGTTGGCCCCTGGCCTTGTTTTGACTGATGATATTGAGCTTTTCCATCTGGCAAGGTCCATGTGTATAGTAGCTGTTTATGTTGGTGCAAAAAGGTATTTGCAATGAAGAAGTCAGACAGGGAATTGCCAGAAATTCAAGCTGGATTTAGAAAAGGACATGGAACCAGGAATATCATTGCCGATGTCAGATGGATCCTGGATGAAAGTAGAGAACACTAGATAGATGTTTACATGTGTTTTATTGACTGTGCTAAGGTATTCAACTGTGTGGATCATAACAAATTATGGAGAACGTTACCGAGAATGGGAATTCCGGAACACTTAATTTTGCTCATGAGGAATATGTACATGGATCAAGAGGCGGTCGTTTGAACAGAACAAGGGGATACTGCATGGTTTAAAGTCAGGAAAGGTGTGCATCAGTGTTATATTGTTTCATCATACCTATTCAGTCTGTATGCTGAGCAAATAATCCTAGAAGCTGGACTATATGAAGAAGAATAGGGTATCAGGATTGGAGGAAGACTCATTAACAACCTGGATTATGCAGATGACAGAACCTTGCTTGTTGAAAGTGAAGAGGACTTGAAGCATTTACTGATGAAGATCAAAGACCCCAGCCTTCAGTATGGATTATACTTCAACATAAAGGAGACAAAAATCCTCACAACTGGACCAGTAAGCAACAACATGATAAGTGGAGAAAAGATTGAGTTTGTGAAGGACTTCATTTTACTTGGATGCATTATCAACACCCTTGGAGGCAACAGCCAAAAAATCAAAAGATGCATTGCTAGGGCAAATCGGCTGCAAAATACCTCTTCAAAGTGTTGAAAAGCAAACAAAGATGTCACCTTGAAGACTAAGGTGCGCCTGACCCAAGCCATGGTGTTTTCGATTACCTCATATGCATGCAAAAGCTGGACGATGAATAAGGAAGACTGAAGAAGAATTGGTGCCTTTGAATTGTGGTGTTGGCAAAGAATATTGAATATACCATGGACTGCCAAAAGAATGAACAAATCTATCTTGGAAGAAGTACAACCAGAATGTTCCTTAGAAGCAAAGATGGCGCAACTACGTCTCACATACTTTGTACATATTATCCGGAGGAATCAATCCCTGGAGAAGGACATCATGCCTGGTAAAGTAGAGGGTCAGCAATTGACACAGTGGCTGCGGCATTGGGCTCAAGCATCACAACAGTTGTGAGGGTGATGCAGGACTGGGCAGTGTTTTATTTTTTAGTGGAACTGGTCGCTATGAGTCGGAACCGACTTGACGGCACCTAACAACAGCAACAACAATGCCTAGTGATTGCGAGTATTTCCTTATGTGTCTGCTGGTTGCTGTAATGTCTTTCTTGGTCAAGTGTTTGTTGATTTCATTTGCCCATTTTTTAATTGCATTTTTCGTCTTTTTGTTGTAGAGGTGTTGTATTTTCCTGTAGATTTTAGAGATGAGACCTTTGTGTGATTCGTAATAGCCGAAAATTTTTTCCCAGTCTGTAGGTTCTGTTTTAACTCTTTCAGTGAAGTCTTTTGATGAGCATAGGTGTTTAATTTTTAGAAGATCCCAGTTAACTAGCTTATCTTCTGGAGCTTGTGTATTGTTGGTTATGGTTTGTATCCTGTTAATGCTATGTATTAGGGCCTCTTGCAATGATCCTATTTTATTTTCTAAGAACTTTATGGTTTTTGGCTTTATATTTAGGTCTTTGATCCATTTTGAATTAGTTTTTGTGTAGGGTGTGAGGTATCAGCCCTGTTTCATTTTTTTGCAAATGGACATTCAGTTTTGCTAGCACCATTTGTTAAAAAGACTGTCTTTTCCCCATTTATGGACTTTGGGCTGTTGTAGAAGATCAGGTGACCATAGGTGGATGGATTTACATCTGGGTTTCTACTTCTGTTCCATTAGTCAATGTATCTATCATTGTACCAGTACCAGGCTGTTTTAACTACCGTAGCTGTATGATAGGTTCTGAGGTCAGATAGTGCAAGTCCTCTTACTTTATTCTTCTTCTTCTGTAGTGTTTTACTTACCTGGGGCTTCTTCCCATTCCATATAAAGTTAATGATTAGTTTTTCCATTTCTTTAAAGAATATTTGTGGTATTTGGACCAGGATTGCATTGTATCTATAAATTGCTTTGGGTAAAATTGTCATTTTCAGATTGTTGAGTCTATCTATCTATGAGCATAGTATGTTTTTCCATTTATATAGCTCTCTTTTGGTTTCTTGCAGTAGTGTATTGTAGTTTTCTTTGTATGGGTCTTTTACATCCCTGGTTAGATTTTTTTCCTAAGTATTTTTTTTTAGTGGCTATTATGAATGGTATTGCTTTCCTGATTTCCTTTTCATTGTTCTCTTTATTGGTGTATAGGAATCCAACTGATTTTTGTATGTTTATTATGTATCCTGCTACTCTACTGAATCTTTCTATTAGTTTCTATTAGTTCTCGTGGAGTCTTTAGGTTTTCTATATATAGTATCATATCATCTGCAAATAAGGACAGTTCAACTTCTTCATTACCAATTTGGATGCCCTTTATTTCTTTTTCTTGCCTTATTGCTCTAGCTAGGACTTCCTGGACAATGTTAAACAGGAGTGGTGATAAAGGGCATCCTTGTCTTGTTCTTGTTCTCAAGGAGAATGTTTTCAGCCTCTCTCCATTAAGAATGATGTTAGCTGTTTGTTTTGTATAGATGCCCTTTGTTATGTTGAGAAATTTCCCTTTTGTACCTATTTTATTGAGAGTTTTTATTAGGACTGAGTGTTGGACTTTTTCGAATACCTTTTCTGCATCGATTGAGATGACCATGTGATTCTTTTCTTTCCTTTTATTTATGTGGGGGATTATGTTGATTGATTTTCTAATGTTGAACCATCCTTGCGTACCTGGTATGAATCCTACTTGGTCATGGTGTTTTTTTTTTTTAAATATATAATGCTGAATTCTATTGGCTAGAATTTTGTTGATAATTTTTGCATCTATATTCATGAGAGATATTGGTCTGTAACTTTCTTTTTTGTGGCGTCTTTGCCTGGTTTTGGTATCAGGGTTATTGTGGCTTCATAGACTGAATTTCAAAGTATCACTTCCTTTTCTATGCTCTGAAATAGTTTGAGTAGTACTGGTTTAAGTTCTTTTCTGAATGTTTGGTAGAATTCTTCAGTGAAGCCATCTGTGCCAGGGCTTTTTTGGGGGGGAGTTTTTTGGGTTTTTTTTTTTTACCTTTTCATTCTCTTTTGTTATGGGTCTATTCAGATTTTCAACATCATTTTGTGTAAATTTAGGTAGGTTATGTGTTTCTCAAAATTTGTCCCATTTCGCCTAGGTTTTCAAATTTGTTGAAGTATAGTTTTTCATAATAATCTGTTATGATCCTTTTTATTTCAGTTGGGTCTGTTGTAATGTCCCCCAATTTCATTTTTATTTGGGTTATTTGCACCCTCTCCTCTTTTCTGTCACTCTGTCACTTTGGCCAGTGGTTTGTCAATTTTATTGATCGTTTCAAAGAACCAGCTTTTGATTTTTTATTCTTTATATTGTTTTTCTGTTCTGTAATTCATTTATTTCTAGTCTGATCTTTATTATTTCCTTTCTTCTGGTGGCTGTGGGTTTTTTTTTTTTTTTTTTTGCTGTTCTCTTTCTGTTTGAGTTGTGTAGCTAATGCTTTGATTTTATCCTTTTCTTTTTTGATGTGTACATCTATTGCTATAAATTGAACTGTGAGTATTGCATTTGCTGTGTCCCAAAGGTTTTGGTATGATGTATTTCATTGTATTCTGGAGAATTTTCCATGTACATTAGAAAAGAATGTATACTTTGTAGCTGTTGGGTGGAGAGTTCCATATATGTCTATGAGGTCAAGTTGGCAGATTGTGCTCTTTAGCTCTTCTGTATCTTTGTTGAGTTTCTTTCTAGATGTTCTGTCCTTTACCAAGAGTGGCCTGTTGATGTCTCCTACTACTATTGTGGAGCTATCAGTTTTTCTTTTCAGTGTTGTTAGAGTTTCTTTTATGTATTTTGGAGCCCAGTCATTAGGTGCGTAGATGTTTATTACGGTTATGTTTTCCCTTTAATCATTATATAGTGCCCTTCTTTGTTTTATATGGTGAATTTTGTTTTAAAGTCTGTTTTATCTGAGATTAGTACTGCTACTTCTGTTCTTTTTCGGTAGCTGTTTTCTTGATATATATTTTTTCCATCCTTTGATGTTTAATAAATTTATGTCTTTGTTTCTCAGGTGTGTCTCTTGTAGACAGCATATTGATGGATCCTGTTTTTTGTCCATTCTGTCACTCTCTGTCTCTGGATGAGTCCATTTAGGCCATTTATATTCAGTGTAGTTATTGATAGGTGTGAGTTTATTGCAGTCATTTTATAGTGCTTTTTTTGTGGTGCTGACATTTTCTTTGTTTCTCTTACTCTCCTGTGCTGAATTCCTTTTGTTTGTGGCTTTTTTTTTTTTTTTCATTTCTTTTGCTTTTGTAGATTTTGTTTTTACTGAGACTTTATGTTTTTCCTCTTTATTTTGATGAGTAGGTTTGTTAACTTTCTTTGTAGTTACCTTGAAATTTACCCTTATCTTCCTAGGTTTGAACCAGGCTATCATGACTTGGTATTGCCTTGCCTTCCCCTCCATTAGAAAGCTCTATACCTACACTGTTTATTCCCTCTTTTATTGTTCTGACCTCGTTGTCATTTACAGATTAACCTCTCTGGTTCCCTGTTGTAATTCTTTTGGTTTTAGATAGTCCTTGAG
Organism: Loxodonta africana; assembly: GCF_030014295.1. NCBI lineage: Eukaryota > Metazoa > Chordata > Mammalia > Proboscidea > Elephantidae > Loxodonta > Loxodonta africana. Next base: position 49,397,730 of record NC_087359.1, read on the forward strand.
AGTTCATTTCCTAGGTTGATATCTGGCTCGTGCAATCTTGCGTCCTAGGTTCAGGCTGTGATCTGCTGTTGTTTGTTCTCAAACTGAAGGACTCCCTTTAATAATTCTTATAAATTTGGTTTGGTTTTTACATATTCCCTTAATTTCTGTTTATCTGGAAATGTCCTAATTTCGCCGTCATATTTGAACAAGAGTTTTGCAGGATATGTTATTCTTGGTTGGCAGTTTTTTTCTTTCGAGGTTTTGTGTATGTCATCACATTGCCTTCTTGCCTGCGTGGTTTCTGTTGACTAATCAGAGCTTAGTCTTATTGTTTCCCCCTGTATGCGACTTTTTGTTTTTCTTGAGCTGCTCTCAGGATTCTTTGTCTTTGGTTTTAGCAAGTGTGATTATGATATGCCTTGGTCATCTTCTTTTAGGGTCTATCCTATATGGGGTTGAGCTTCTTGGATGGTCAGTTTTTCATCTTTCATGATATATGTTCAACTTTTTGAGGAACTGCCAAACTGTTTTTCGTAGTGGGTGTAACATTCTATGTCATTTTTCGTGACTGTATTGCATTCTAAATGAATGACTGTTTTGTAATTTGTGTTTATAATTTCCTATAGCTGAATGTCTAGGTAGGGGTCTTTTTCATTCATTGTACTAGTTACTCAGTAGGTTTTATTATATTGAAGACTCAGCGCCTTCTTTAATTTAGGAAAATTCCCTTTGTTATTTCAACCCTTCTATTGTTTTCAGCAATTAGATTTTTAATCTCGAAGGATATACTATTTTCTTGAATACATTAATGAGAGTTTAGTTTTTTGTCTTTGTCATTTTTTTCCAAATGACCCCTAAGTAATATGAGTTTTAACCAGAGTGAATTTTCATTTGTTTTACTGTGGTCTTTATCTCTTTTAAGCTGTTGGTTTTCTCGTATGCTGATCATCTGTAATCATCAGTTTATATTTAAGGCAGAAGGATTGAGTTGTGGGTGTAGGCTTTTTTCAGCTTTTGGGTCAATTGAATGTTTCGTAGCTAGATATTGGAACATAGTAAAGGCAAAAGTATTTTTTTAATTAGGCAGGGAACTGGTTATGAGGCTGTGGGCCTTTCAGAAGTGAGAATGAGGTGGACTGAATTCAGAGAAGTTAACATCTAAGCCTGCATTCATCCTAGAAGCTTAAGCTTTCTCATATATTTTATTCTGTTTCTTTAGAGAAAGAGGCATTTGGTGTCTACTAACTGCCTGCAGTTCTGTACCAGGGAGTGGAAGAGATAGGTAGGGATGCTCATTAGGTCAGTTTTCCTGCTTGTCAAATCAACCCTACTTATCACTCTCTTCCTTCATTGTACCTGCTAACTGAGTAGGGTTCCATTGAGCAAGATGGTTCCCAACTCCCTTTAGCATCAAACCTTTTGCCATCAAGTCTATTCCGACTCATAGTGACCCTATAGAACAGAGTAGAACTGCCCCATAGGGTTTCTAAGGAGCAGCTGGTGGATACAAACTGCTGCCCTTTTGGTTCGCAGCCAAACTCTTAACCACTGCACCACCAGGGCTACCCTGTTGGCACACTTGCCATGAATTCCATGCCCCAGTTTTATCCACCTGTTTTATTGTTAGCTGCTCCTAAATTTCTAGAAATGTGTTGAACTCCTTCATTTATTGGTGAATCCTTCCTCCGTATTCTTGGTTGTTATGGCTTTATTCCTTTTTGTACTTCTATACTAGGAGTTGGAAACCCTGGTGGTGTAATGGTTAAGCACTGTGGCTGCTAACTAAAAGGTCGGCAGTTCAAATCCACCAGGTGCTCCTCGGAAACCCTGTGGGGGCAGTTCTACTCTCTCCTATAGGGCTGCTATGGGTCAGAATAGACTCAGTGGCAAAGGGTTTGGTTTTTTATTTTTGGTATACTAAGAGTTGGCAACTTTAATGATCACCAGACAGGTGACATGAATGAATGAAGGAGGCTAGTATAAGTGCATGTGATTACATTGTTTGAGTGACAGGGAGTGTGATATCTGAAGAGTATGCCCTATCTAAATGTTTACTCAGTTGACTCAGCATTGACTGATTGCTTCTCTGAAGGGATGTAGTAGGCCCAGTGCTGCCAATCATCTAGTTTTTCAAAGAAGCCAAAACTGTGGATTTTCATCTCACAATTTTTAAGTGGTTCAGATTTTTAAAACCCTGTGCGGCCATTCAAAACACAATTGTCAACCAGAGACATTTTTTGTGGGCTGCCAGTTTCAGACCTCAATTGCAACCTAATTTTATTTCAGTGGTGTTTTAGGAGGGATGGCAGGCAAATGTGTGTGCCTAATCTACCATATTGGACTAGAAGTCTCATGGCTCCAGTTTTGATGTATTAATCTTTAATCCATGTGTAAATTATTTTGTTGTAATGTGGGAAGTAGGATCTAACTAATTTTTTCCAAACAGTCATTTGTTTAAATATTAATCAGATAATTTTCTTAGTGATTTGAAATGCCACCTGACTTAATCAGACGTGGCTTGTTTACAAAATAGAAACTCACTCAAAGATCAAGCAGGAGATACAGCTGTCCTCATTGGAATGCTGATGTTTTTAGGGAGCTTCTCTGTTCTTTTTGGGGCCTCAAGTGTGTCATCTCTGCCTCTCTCTGCAGAGTTTTCTCATTTTTTTCTAGACTGGCTTTTCTGGTCATTTATCCTCTTTCATATGACCTTTTGTGACATCTCAAAAGAGAAGGCTTAAAGTCTACGAAACGTTCTGGTTCTGTTCCCTGTAGTTAATAATTCAGTCGTAATGTCCCGAATACAAATTCCTAGGAAAGTGAATCTACCGTAATTGGTCTTACAAGTTAGGCATTCCTTCCTGATCTAATCAGTATACCTGGGAGTGTGTGTAGGCATGCTCATGCGTTATTAATGTGGATATTGAGTCTACTCTTTCAGTAGGGGCTGGAGAGGATGTGCTGTTTTCAGAGAAAAGGGCTGGACACATGTCCACATAGGTCCCTTGTGCAGCATCTTTATTGTATATACTAAATTCCTACACGTGTAAGAATATATGTCCTCCTTATCTTTTTCTAAAAGTTTTTGGTTATTCTTTTACTGGTTTATTTTCTAGATTAAATTTATTTTATTTTTAAATGGCATTTTATTATGTTTTCAGTGAAAATTTACATAGCAAATTAGGTTTCTATCTGACGGTTTCTACGTAAGTTGTTCAGTGACAGTTACATTTTTCACAATGTGCCAACATTGCCAGCATTCTCATTGTGTTCTGGTGTTCTGTTTCCAGTACTCTAGTTTCCCTCCCTCTCCCATTGTCTTCTCATCTTTGTTTTAGAGTAATTGTTGACCTTTAGTCTCATATAGTTTTTTAATGGATTTTCCCATCCTCATAGGTAATATCCTTTGTGTGCCAATATGTTATTTTGCTAAAAGGTGATCTCAGGATATTTTCGGTGGAAGGTTTAAACAGTATTTCGGGGCAGTAGTCTCAGGAGTTCTCCAGTCTCAACTGGTCCGGTAAGTCTGGACTTTTTAAGAATTTGTGTTCTGTTTCATTTTCTTCTCTTGTTCTATCCGGGTCCATCTGTTGTGGCTCCAGATTAAATTTAGAAACACTTTTTTTCAGATCGCAAAAAAAAAAAAAACTCCCTGGCATTCTTATTGGAGTTAGATAAAGATTAGAATGAAAAGCTTACTAATCTACAGAAATTGTGGATCTCGTTTTTATGAGCTGCAGCCCTGCAGAACCTGTTTTACATGGGAACAAAGTTTTACAGTATACTTTTACCTTTTGTTCTCTAACTTGAATTTACAGAGTTAACATAAACATTTCACATACACAGGCACACACACAAACACACATACACACACACAGAGTGACCATTGCAAACACTATAGGATCTAAAACCTTAGGTAATATTTCAGAGCTATGCTGTCTGATACGGTAACCATTAGCCACATGTGGCTATTTATTTAAATTAATTAAAATTAAAAATTCAGTTCCTCAGTTGTGCTAATCACATCTCAAGTGCCTGGTAGCCAAATGTGGCTACTGCTGAGTATATTGAATAGTACAGATGTAGACCTTTTCCATCATCACAGAAAGTTCTAGTGAGTAGTGCTTTTTTAGAGACTTGTATTGATAATACCAAACCCAGTGCCATCGAGTCAATTCCGACTCATAGCGACCCTACAGGACAGACTAGAACTGCCCCGTAGAGTTTCCACGGGGCGCCTGGCGGATTCGAACCGCCGACCCTTTGGTTAGCAGCTGTAGCACTTAACCACTACACCGCCAGGGTTTCCGTATTGATGATAACTTACATATATAATTTTAATAAAGAAACAAAAACCCCTAATATATAGGCTTTGTTTATAACATGTTGGTCAATATGTGGAAGATAACTTGATAGGATAACTTTTGTTTTCTTATTTAAAAGTTAGGTTATTGAAGAAAGTTTGAAATATACCAAAATACAATAAAGGAGAAAATAATCACCAGCATTCCAAGGGATAGGATTTTTTAAAAGCCTTTCAAAGTATAATATATAAGTGCACATAAGTGTATAGTTGAATTTTGACCAACTAAATAATACTTTTACGTCTTTTTTTTACCACAGTTTCTCTCTTCCTGAATTTTTTTTCATTGTTATAAAAGTATATATAACACAACATTTGCCAATTCAACATTTTTCAGGTATACAATTTAGTGATATTAATTACATTAATCATGTTGTGCAACCATCACCCCCAATCACTGTCAAATTTCCCATCACTGTAAACAGAAACTCATGCTTCCTAACACTGATCCCCCATCTGCCTCCCTCCTGTGCACGGTAACTGCTAATAAACTGGTCACTAGACATTTATTCTTTTTTTATATATATAATTTCTTTTATTTTTGTTGTTGAGAATATACAGAGCAGAACATACACCATTTCAAAAATTTCTACATGTACATTTCAGTGACATTGATGACATTCTTCAAGTTGGGCAGCTATTTTCACCCTCCTTTTCTGAGTTGTTCCTCCTCTATTAACATAAGCTCACTGCCCCATAATGTTCGTACCTAATCTTTTGAGTTGCTGTTGTCAATTTGATCCCATATAAATACATCTTAAAAGAGCACAATGCTCAAGGCAGACATTCTTTACTAGGTATTCTTATTTCTTGTAAGTGATTGCCTTTTTTCCTTCAGCAGATGTTTTCAGGGTTCATCTATGTTGTAGCATGTATCAAGACTTTATTTCTTTTTATGACTGAGTAATATTCCATTGTGTGTATGTACCACTTTTTGTTTATCCATTCATCTCTCGTTGGACATTTAGATTGTTTCCACCTTTTGACTATTGTGAACAGTGCTGCATTGAACATTGGTGTACATGTGTCTGTTTGCATCGCTGCTTCAAGTCTCTTGGGTCTATACCTAGGAGTGGGATTGCTGACTCATATGGGATTTCTATGTTTAACTTTCTGAGGAACTGCCAAACTGTTTTCCACAGTGGCTGTACAATTTTGCATTCCCACCAGCAATGGATGAAGGTTCCATTTTCGCTACATACTTGTCAGCATTTGTTGTTTTCTGTTTTTTTAACCTTAATCATCCTAGTGAGAGTGAAGTGATATCTCATTGTAGTTTTCATTTGCATCTCCATAATGGCTAATATGTCGAGCATCTCTTCATGTGCTTATTGGCCATTTGTATGACTTCTCCAGTGAAATGCCAATTCATATTCTTTGCTCGTGCTTTAATTGGGTTGTTTGTCTTTTTATTGTTAAATTGTAGAGTTATTTACATATTCTGAGTATTAAAACTTATTGGTCCCTGAGGGACCGAGTTACTGGGCTGAGGGCTGGGGACCATGGTCTTAGGGGACATCTAGCTCAGTTGGCATAACGTAGTTTATAAAGAAAATATTCTACATCTCACTTTGTTGAGTAAATCTGTAGGCTTAAAAGCTTGTGAGTGGCCATCTAAGATACATCTACTCATCCCACCCTGTTTGGAGCAAAGGAGAATGAAGAAAACCAAAGACGCGAGGGAAAGATTAGTCCAAAGGACTAATGGACCACAACTACCACAGCCTCCACCAGACTGAGCCCAGAACAGCTAAATGGTGCCTGGCTAGCACCACCTACTGTCCTGACAGGCATCACAATAAAGAGTCCTGGACAGAGTGGGAGAAGACTGTAGAATAAAATTCAAACCCACAAAAAAGACCAGACTTACTGGTCTGACAGAGACTGAAGAAACCCCGAGAGTATGGCCTCCAGACACCCTTTTAACTCAGTACTGAAGTCACTTCTGAAATTCACCCTCCAGCCGAAGTTTAGACAGCCCTATAAAACGGTAACACATGTAGTTCAACCATGTATACGAGACTAAATGGGCACCCAGCCCAAAAGCAAAGACAGGAAGGCAGGAAGGGTCAGGAAAACTGGATAAATGGAAATGGGAAACCTGATGTCAGGAAGCGGAGAGTGTTGATACTTCGTGGGGTTGAGAACCAGTGTCACAAAACAATTTGGGTACTAATTGTTTAACGAGAAACTGATATGTCCTGTAAACTTTCACCTAAAGCACGATTAAAAAAAAAAAAACTGTATCAATCATCTATCTATCTATACATATATATAAAACCTTAGCGTGTATTTGGGTCCCAAAATTTTTCTCCCATTCCGTAGGTTGTCTTTTCACTTTATTGAACAAAAATTTTTTATTTTGATGAAGCAATGTATTTATTTTGTCTTTTGCTGCTAGTACTCCAGGATTCTTTTTGATTCATATCGTGATTGCCTGGATTCCATAGTCTTGTGGTTTTGTTCAAGAAGGACACATAAAAATGTTCGTTATTATATCACATCAAGAGGTACATGATAGTAATTTGTCCCACTACTGAGGATGCAAAGTTTAACCACTTGGTCAAGGTGGTGACTACCAGATCTCTCCATTGTAAAGGTACATTTTCCTCTTCTAATTAGTAAGTAATCTGTGGGGTGATACTTGGAGACTATGGGAATATTCTGTTGCTCAACAACTTTCCCCCCCCCTAATTTTAGCATCTGTTTATGTAGGCTGCCTGAATCATTTACTACATGGAAGTTGCAAGATGGTGATTTTAAAAATTCTATCGTTCCATTTACATTTATTAGCTGACGTTCTTCTGTAAGGAAGAGCTGTCCCTTTTTCTCTCCCTTTCTCATCTTTGATTCTTCTTAAACTGAGAATTCTTATGGAATAAGATTGTTCTAGTATAAATTTAGATGAAAATTATACCCTTTAGATCTTCCTTGATTAATTCTACTGAAACAGACTTTTCAGAAACTGGGGCAATTGTGTTAAGGAATCTGCATTTACACTAGGCAAGAAAGTAAACAGTAAGTGGAGAGTAGGGTAACACACACTTATGGTATCAAAAAACAACCGTGAAAAGGATCTGTCTTAATGTGCTAGCCCATTGCAGTTTAACATATTGCTTACAACCTTCACAATAGAATTTGAGTGACTTCAGTTACACATTCCAGGAGACTGGCAGTCTGTTACAATCAGAGTCTGAACCTTAGAGCAGGCTAATTTACAGCGATGGGATGAAGAAAGTTGTGGATTTGTATTACACACTCTCACCTGACACTGTATCTGATCCCTCTAGCTGCTGATTGACATCTTGAATGAGCTCTTTGAAGCAAGTTCCAGCTTAATTAAAATGTTCGCTTGGTTAGCAGTGATCTGTGAAAGCCTGTGATAAATATTGAATCAGGTTCACCTGCTGGTTGCTGTGAGTGGATAAACAGCTGCTTTGTGTGGTTTAATCATGAAACTGATGGCAGAGCAGTACTACTGTTTGAATTTTTAAAAAAAGAATACTTGAAAAGCTATAGTTACGTCACTTTTGCTATCACTAGAGTGTGTGCTTATGTGAGATTTATACAACATTCAGTAACTATTTAGAAGCCTTGACAACAGCAAATGGTTGATAAAGGTTAATAATAAACCCTCTTTTTTATGCCTCAAAGATCATACTATAATTGTATACTCATTGTCTTTTTGCCATTAGCTCTTTATGTGTCAAATTTTTTGAAATAAAGAAGAGCAATAGTTTGCTTTTTTTGCCTAGTTAAATTGTTCATTGTAAGATTTAAGGTTATGAGGTCCAACTTCACAAATTTATTGTGTATTTTGTGGCAACTTGAAATCTTTTACATTGTACTTTTTTCATCTGTAAAATGAAGTTAGAAATCAACATTTGTGAACTATCTAAGTATTTTGACCTTATGTTAATATTAGGAAACTATGACAAATATTAAAATAGAAATGAGTTTACAAGCAGTACAGAATAATTTATCAAGTTATCTTCTTTTGACTGTCAACTTGTTTTGTTTCTTTACAGAATAAATGTGTCTTCCATTTGATTTCCATTATAAAGTGAGACATAAATTCTAAAACAAAGCCACCACCCAAATCAGTCACAAACCTCTTTGAGCACCTAATAAAAGTTAATGGACTCTCTTTTTAGACGTGCACACAAAATTGTGTCTGTAGCTTCTGGCAGATCTCAGACCCTCTACAACAGTGCATGGACTCTAAGTTAAGAACTCTTGTTCTGATAGATTAGGTTGAAAATTGTTGGTGAGGAGGGGTTAAGGTGAAAGCTATTCTGTCTTATGGTAGGCATTAAGCGGCTAAAGAGAAACCAGAATATATTTGATGTATTATGTTTCTTTTGCAGCCCTTGTAGCATTTTTCAGGTATATTTGTGAGGCATACTTCATAGCTCCAAGGATTATCTGCAATAGTGGGAATTTGTAATTCTCTACCTAAAGTTTTTATATTATTATTTCTATTATTAATTTGTTTGGAACTTTATTGGGAGAATAAAATTTTGTTTGTCGTATTCAGCCTGCTGAAAGCATTTTTTTTTAAACCTGTCTACATTTTTTTCATTGAAGCACTTAACTACTGACCATAAAGGGTGGCAGTTTGAACCCAACAGACATGCCTCGGAAGAAAGGCCTGGTAATCTGCTTCCAAAAAGTCACAGCCATGAAAACTCCATGGAGCACAGCTCTACTCTGTAACACATAGGGTTACCATGAATCGGAATCCGCTTGATAGCAACTGTTTTTTGTGTTTTTGTTGTTTTTATAGCATTCCATTGACTGAAAAACAAAAACAAAAAAAACAGTATTTACCCATTCTTCTGCTGATATAATTAGCTTGCTTTCCTCACTGTTAAAACAGTATCGCAATGAATATTTTACTCCTATCTGTCTTGATGAGCAGGAGTTTCTCTAGTATATATACTTAGCACTGATTTGCTGCATAGTACTAATGGTTTATGCACTTGGCTGCTAACCAAGAGATTGGAGGTTTGAGTCCACCTGTAGGCCCCTAGGAAGAAAGGTCTGGTGAGCTACTGAAAAACCACTTACTGGAAACCCTGTGGGGCGCGATTCTATTCTGACACACATGGGGTCACCATGAGTTGAAATTGACTTGACAACAACCGGTTTTATACGTAGCACTGTCATACAGAGTGAAAGGAGATATGTATCTTAAATTTTACTGGACTACCACTTATTCTCCAAAGTGGATATAGTATTTGAATCAGTAATGTATGAGGATTGCTTTATTTCCTCTCCAGCACCCAATCTGGTAGATGTGAAATGGAATCTAGTTATGGTTTTAATTTGCATTTTCCTAATTACAAGTGAGATTGAGCATTAATTAGGTTGGAGATCTTTTCAGATGTTGATTGACCTTTCAGCTTTTCTCTTCTCTGACTTCCCTGTTCTTGGCCATTCTTTGGGTTTGTCTTTTTAAAATTGATTTGTTGGAGCTCTTTATGTATTATGGATACTAATCCTCAGTTGGTTATATGTATTGCAAATACCTTCTCAGTCGGTACCCTTTTTTTTTTGAGGGCCTGTCTTTTTAAATAGAAGTTTTACATTTTAATGTGTATTATACTCGTTTACACTAAATTAATTTTACATTTACATTGAAATAGAAATTTTACATTTAATGAGAAGCTTTACATTGTATTTAAATACATTTTAACAATTTCAGTCTTTTGTGCTTTTGGTGTATTATTTACGAAATACTTCCCTACTTTTACATCATGAAGATATTTTCCTATGTAGGAACAGAGACCACATGGCCTGCAAAACCTAAAATATTTACCATTTGGTCTTTTATGGAAAAAGTTTCCTGACCCTTGCTCTAGCGTCTTTTATTGAGAGGTCCCCACCCACCCCAGTAGAACATAGGAGCCCTGGTGATGCAGTGGTTAAGAGCTCGGCTGCTAACCAAAAGGTTGGCAGTTCCAATCCACCAGCTGCTCCTTGGGCACCCTTTGGCGCAGTTCTACTCTGGCCTATAAGGTTGCTATGAGTTGGAATAGGCTCAATGGCAATGACTTAGGTTTGTTTTTTGGAATAGAACATAAAATGAATCATGTTAGAAAATGCTGTATCTTTTATGTAACTAATACATGCCTTCTACGTTTGTTGGCCAACCACAACCTCCCCCTTTGAGATATTTTCCTAAGTGCTGCTATGCTAATTTTTTTTACATCTTGCTGTAAAAGAACAATTAGCATAGGACAGACGCATACCTCGTGGGAGGGCGTGTTATTTGTATAAGAATATGGCATTCAATTTAAATATTAATAAGTTGAAGTAGTTTTTGTGAAGTTTATAGCTTAATCTTAGGAATATTTTATAATTATGTTCGGAAAATAATGTACTGAGAGACTAACCTTAAACAGTTCCTTAATTCATGAGTGAGATTGCTAATTGATAGACTACAAAATCTGTAGTTTGTAGAACAACTAAAGAGTAAAGCACTCATTGTCAGTAAGATGAGGTGAGATCTTGTCATTGTCTTGTGTTTGGTTTGGTATAGTGGGAATTCTAAAGGTTTTTGAATGAATGAATGAAATGAGATAGTACATATAAAGTACTTAGCACAGGTACAGCCTTAACAAATGATAGTTGTAATTCATTTAATGAATATACAAACTATGTGTCAGTCACAGCTAAAATGACTGAAAGATTAGCATCACAAAATTTTTTAACCTGGAAAAATAATGAATTGTCATGTACTTTCTCTTTTAAAAGCTAACCTGTTGTTTTTGAAGTAACTTTTTGATACCCAAAACCAAAAAACCAAACCCAGTGCTGTCGAGTCGATTCCAACTCATAGCAACCACATAGGACGGAGTAGAACTGCCCCCATAGGGTTTCCAAGGAGCGGCTGGTGGATTCGAGCTGCTGACCTCTTGGTTAGCAGCCCTAGCTCTTAACCACTGTGCCACTAGCTCCAACTTCAGATTGTGTCTATCAAATAAATAAAACATGATGAATAGGTACAATAGTTGATTTAGGGACATTAATCATAGTCCATCAATTAAAAATAAGTTTGTTATGTGCACAGCACCATGCTCAGTGAATGAGATAGTAAAGAATTACGGAACATCGTTGAAGTCCTCAAGGAATTTGCAGTGTGGTTGGAAAGACAATATATGTACGTGTGGAAAGTTAAGGAAAAATATGTTACTGTTTTATTGACATAGATTTCCCTTTATTTCACGTAATAAGCTTCTTTTTGGTCTCTTTTTTCCTTTTTTTGTGTATTTCTTCCTGGCAGTGAAATTAGTTTCTAACTATTTCTTTATTCTTTTCCACTTCTAAAAATATTTAATCACCATGCTTATTTTTAACTGTATTTAGGTATGGAAATAATTTTTGTGTGTATGGCAGGGAAAGATTGGAGAAAGTAACAAAACTTTAGAAGTTGACATTGTAGTATCTTATGCTATTTGAACTTCTAATTATAGCAATCTGAAAGAAATAGTGGTGAAGAGTTAGTCTTTGGTTTTAAGATTATACCTTCTAATCCTATGTAATTTTTTCAAAAAATTTAGTATCTGCCCTTATTTAGCAGGATGAGAAGGAATAAAAAGCAATTCTTAAGTACAAGAAAGTTTTTCTAAAAATCCTTCGTTGCTGATCTTCTAAGTACAGTTTTGGCTATTGCAGATTTCAGATGTATTTTTTAAACAGTTGAGTCCTGCATATGGAAATAATACAGCAGTCACACCCACATGTATGTATCCTTTGTATTTTTCTTTAAAAGATAATATAATTTTGCTGTTATTTGGTTGGGATTCCTAGTTTTTTGCTGAAGTAAAAGAACTCTAGACAGGTTCTAGCTGAGAGTTCAATTCTGCCACTTGGTGTAGCCACTTACTTGTACCTCTTAGAGATTACAGGTTTTTAGGAGCCCATGAGTTTTATTTCCCTTAACCTTCAGATATACTGGCTGAGAGTGAATATTTTAAAATTTGTTCTCCCATCTCTTAAAACAGTCTCTGTAAATTTCAAGAGCAAAAGCAAAAAGAGAACATTCCTATGAAAGACAAATCTTAACATTTGTAAACAGGTGCTTCTGACCGGGAGAAATACTTAGAGATATAAAATTATTCATCTAATTATTTCAGGACTCCTATATCAAATAATTTTAGAGAGAGTCCATGAAGTGTTAACCTGTTAATCGGATCGGAGGATGTTCTCACCTCCTGTCACTATCATTGAAATCATTTTTCTCGCTTTCCTGTAGCATTGAAATTTGCTGATTTTAAGTACAAATAATTCTCTTTTGTTATTATATGAAATGTCTTTTTGAAACTCTGTTCTGTCACATTCAGTTTTTTCCATCTTCCAATGTGATTGTCCAAATCATTTAAATAGAAACTTCAATAGAAGTCACTTCTGAAGAAATAATTCTTCTTTAATAATGCAAAAGAAAAAAAATTAACTTCTTAGTTTCTATCTTCTACTTCCGAAACCATCCATTGAAAAACCACCTTTTTGAAGAGTCTGCCTCAAATTCATAAATGATGTAATTTCAGAGCGCTTTAAAACCTAACAAACAAGCAGGAACTTGTTTAAGTAAAATCAGCTGTGGTTTATGATTTTCTCAATTATGGAATGAAAAACAAGATTTAAGGTACCTGCTTAAAGCTGCTGTAGTGGGAGAAGTTTTCTGAAACCAGAAAACTTCCTAGTCTTTTGTTGAAGTAAAAGAACTCTAGACAGTTTCTAGCTGTGGGATCTTTTGATTTTGTTAGTACAGCTACAAGCACAACATTTTAAGATAAGCAGACCTTTCATTTAAATTATTAGTGCCAAATCCACCACTTTTACAAATAAAAAAATGTGAAATACAGAGTAGCAGGTTATAAAACTGTGTAATAACATTTCTTTTTATTTGAAAATATTTACATGAAAGATATATATATGTGTGTATTATATATATATATATATATATATATATATATATATATATATATATATATAAAGATCTGTAAGTTATACACTAAGTTATTCGTGGTAGGGGAAGTTGACCTGTTGTCTGTTTCTGTGTTGTTTGAATTTTTTGTCAGGAAAAATTTTGATTCCAAAATTAAGAGTGGTTGGTAAAAAAATTAAATGGCACTGATGTTGAAAATTGTTACATCCAAAAAAAGTAGGTAGTCCAAGCCTTGAGAAAAAGTTTTATTGAATTGCTTGAGAAAAGTCCACTTTATTGGGTTACCTTTTTGCTCAGATATATTTCCATATAGTGTGTAATGATTCATTGGACCCTAGCATTCTTATGTTCAGAATGAATTTAACTGTATCACGAAGAGGAGAAAAGGTGTAATTGAGTGAAAAGATTGCATTATGAAAAAGCACACTAATTCTGCTACCTCGAGTTACATTAATTCTTTTAGTATGCTAATTAATTAATGTGATAATTTCTAAGACCAAAAAGGGATTGAGTCAGAAATACATGATATAACTTGGATTCCGTTTTCTGTGTGACCATAAATTGTTGGATTTTGCAACATATGTAACATACACCACATGTCAGCTGTTTCCTGCCTCCCTGTTGACAAGAGCCCCATTCATAACTCTTCTTTTTATCCTTTCAGTGAATAAGTAATTATTCAATATAGAAGGCAGGATATTTGGAACTGGCTATTTAATGTGGCAGCAGTCGGTAATGAAATCTGCTGTTACTGGCAACCTGAGAGGGGAATGTAACAATTCCAGCATGGCTGTAACTTTATCTGCTCTGACTGACTGTTTATTTGGCACATCAGTGAACCTTTTATCCCAGTGAGTGACAGCTCCAGAGGGGTCACATTTACATCCATTCTATCATGTATTGTAATATTTAATGGCGGACAAGGTTGAGCGAGACTGGGGAGTAATTTGAACTTGCTTTTTCACTGAGTTGAGGCTAAAAGACAGCTTGATCCCCAGTATTGTGGTGTAACATGCTATGACTTAGCATTTGTTTGTGAAGGCTAATCTTACTGATTACAATTAAAAAAAAAAAATCTTTGGTCAGGTAGAGTATTTGTTCTCCTAAACTAAAACTCTCCAGTACAAATTCTTTTAAAGCTACTGTGCAGTTTAGCTTTTTTTCTCATCTTGACCATTTCTATAAACTAACCATTTCTCAGCATTTGTCTTAAACGAGCCTTCATTCTATCTCATTTGGTGTAGTAATTGAGGCTGAGAAGTGAGTAATTATTCAGAACCTGTGGGCTCTAATATATAGCATTAAACTTTTTTTCTTTTAATTTCTAAGAATTTAGAAATGGGAGAGAAAAATCAAGGTAAATATTAACTGCATTCCTGATGTTCCATATGGTATATTTAAGAGGACATTTATATAACTATTTCAATTATGAAGTTGAATTATGAGCGAAATTGTCCAGGAAAAACTATCCTGAATGACAATTTTAGTGATAGGTTTGCATTCCATGACAGGCCATTGAATTTCAGATGTACTTGTTCCACACAAGCAGTCTGCCTTCGTTATTAAATATTAATATTTTGTATTAATTTTTGTATCTTTGCCAGGGAAGCATTTTTTCGTGATACTTTAGATTTAACTTATTTCTATTCATTTGTAAACTATGTTTAAAATGCTTTTGTTAATTAGTAAGTTATGGGATATTTAAATAGATTATGCTCTTAACGAAAACAACACCATCGACTCTAAACTATAATATCGAAAAGTTTGCAATGAAACTTAAGCAAAACTTAAAATAGTTCTCCACTCTTATCATTATTATAATTTGTGAAAGGGGAGAATTAAAATGTACTTAAAACTGAAATTAAAAACTGGTATGTTAGAAAGCAGTACAAATATAGAAACATCATTTATAACTTAAAAACCTATTTGAAATGGAATTTTCAGGTTTTTTTTTTTTCCAGGCAAGTTTTAAATACTGAAATTTGTCTTTGGCATTTGTGATTCTTTACTTTTAGGTTTTGATTCCATGAGAAGTTTGATAACATTTTTTTTATGGTAGTCCTGACATTAATTTTTCTTTCCTTTGTCACAGCCCCCTGGCCACTGTTCTAGGTGCTGTTGTTCTCCTAAACAAGGAAACAGTCAAGATTCTTCAAATGCCATTAAGAAGGATCATGGAGGGAAATCGAAGATACCCAAAATATATTTTGGGACACGCACACACAAGCAGATTGCTCAGATTACTAGAGAGCTCCGGAGGACAGCGTACTCAGGGGTCCCAATGACTATTCTTTCTAGCAGGGATCATACTTGTGTCCATCCTGAAGCAGTTGGTAACTTCAACAGAAAAGAAAAATGCATGGAATTGCTAGATGGGAAAAATGTAAGTAAAGTTATTTGGTTTTAAAAAACCCAGTGCCATCGAGTCAATTCTGACTCATAGCGACCCTATAGGACAGAGTAGAACTGCTCCATAGAGTTTCCAAGGAAAAAAAATTAAGGCTGAAAAGATTCAAACTGTACAATATGTGTTTTATATGTACATTTCCACTGATAATTAAGTACTTGTAAAAATCAGATTCATTGCTAGTATTGGTATTTTTTGAAAAACTTTTACCATAAGAAAATCTTTATTGTAGTTTAAAATGATGGGTTTTGGCCCTAAAGATTGGTGGTATTTAATTCCTTGAAATTAATTTTTATTGTAGTCAGATGTCTTCTTACTGTCTTCTTTTAAAATCTAACAAAAATAGTCAAACATGGATGATGTCATATGCAGAGGTAAAAGTGTTTAAATGACTCAGCTTAATAATTAATGTTTTACATATTTGAAAATTTTATTTAGGTTCTCAGTAAAATTTGAGATGTTTTTTAATTTAATGAGAAATACAATGATTACCTTGTATCATAATTCTGATTAGTTCAGACTTCTTTTCAAAAATATTAAATTATTAACTTTAAAGAGATGTTGGAGATTTTGAAATTTGTCAGGAAAATCTAGAATAAATGAATCTAGAGCAGATGGAAAAAAGGAAGTCTTTCTTACTAAAAACTTAGATAATTTTAAAATAGTTTTTTGAAAGTATTAGTTTGGGAATCTATGTACCGGGACGATAACTAAGTTACTCTAAAGTTTCAAGTCTGGAATTACACCAGAAATTATCAGTGAACTATAAATTGGTAGTATATGAAACGACCAATGGTATTTTATTATTTTTTGGAGTTGTTCTGTCTTTCATTAGTATGTTATTATAGTTGGTTCTACATAAAAAAACTGAGTTTTATTTCATTAGTTTATCATCTCCTTACCATATAACATGAGAAGTTATTTTGTATTACAGTTTTTATCCTCAGTTTTTAAAAATTAGATCCTAATATTTTCAAGCTTTATTTGGGGATATTCAAAAGACACTTTAATAAATATTCAAACATTATGAGAATATGAACTATAAGTACTAAGGGCTCCAGTGGAAAAACTTAAATGACTTGTTCAGAGCCAGAAAGAAAAGGCATAATTACTGAATCAAAACCATTGTTGAAGGTCTACAATCAGATTAATTTTTTTTTAAAGTTCTTTCTAACTAAGGAATTGTGAAATGCCTTCATTCTATATATTTAACAAGTGCTTTTTAAGGAGCCATAAAAATATTAAAAAATCAAATGTTAAAAAAATATAATGAAATAGAGAAAAAATTCTTCATGATAAAACCCCAGAAATGTCATGCTTAAGTAGACACATTTCCATAAGTGGGTAACTGATCTGCTGAATTCCTCGAATGCTTGGTAACCAAAAGGTTGGCAGTTCAAATCCAGCAGGCGCTCCTTGGAAACTACAGGGCAGTTCTGTTCGGTCCTGTAGGGTTGCTATAAGTTAGAATCGACTCGAGGGCAATGGTTTTGGTTCTTTTTAGTCTATGCAAGAAGACTTGGCTGGCGTTGTCATTATCTTTTTTTTTCCACTACGATTGAGAAGATTATTATGTAATTTGTTATCCCCATATAAATAATTGAAGGTATCTTCTTGTGGTTGTTTGTCTTCACCTAATTGCTTTCTCAGAATCTTACCTCATGGGCATACATGAACATTGCTTTTCTTGTTCCCAAGCCCTCAGGGTAATTTGGAATTGTAATGAGGGCCAATTACAAAGTCACCATAGGTGTCTGTGTTTACTATGGCTGGATTACCAAAGCGAAATGATAAATAGATAACTGACAGTTTGAGTGAAAAGAGTTTAAAGTGTGATAACGCTTCTGTTGACAGACTCCCCTCAGGGTTGTGTTACACTGCTAAAATGGATGAGCTTTTCTGGTTTTGCTATCAGCCTGCACAGGAGTGTCATTCTAAGTGCCCTTAAAGTGTAAACTTTCTGATTTTTTGGCTTGATCTAAAGGCACATGTGTTTTTGTTCCCTGTTCTCTTTACTAAAGGGCCCCTATACTGGAAAAGTAATGCACTTTTCTAATTTTTGTTTCAACTAAGGAAAAAATAATCTTAACCAGAGGCAGAAATTTATATTTGAATAAGTAATACTGTCACATGGTTCAAAATTCAAAAGGTACAAAGTGGTCTGTAGAGAAGAATTCTCTCACTCCTGTCCCCAAGTCACTTAGTTCTCCTTGAAAGTGACCAGTGATACCATTGCTCTCTTATATTCTGCCAGACATATTTTATGCTAATATCACTTTAATCAGGATAGAGCTACAACAAACAACTTTAAAATATTTTTTTCAAATTAATTTGGGGTATCTGGAGCTCTATTGACTTGGAGCTCTATCTGAGTCAACTGATACAGTTTCTTTAAAATAGTTGTGATTATAAATATGGTATAATCAGTCTTTTCTGTAAAATATTTGCCTTACAATTTTAATGATGTTCCTAAAAATCTGAGATGAGCTTGTTTTATTCCTTCTATTCTAATATTGATTTACATTTCAGTTATACGTATTTGTTTTTAGGGAAAGTCCTGCTATTTTTATCATGGTGTTCATAAAATTAGAGATCAACACACATTACAGACTCTCCAAGGGATGCACGAGGCCTGGGATATAGAAGAACTTGTCAGCCTGGGGAAAAAACTAAAGGCATGTCCGTATTACACAGCGCGAGAACTGATAGAAGATGCTGACATAGTGTTTTGTCCCTACAACTATCTTCTAGATGCACAAATAAGGGAAACTGTGAGTGTATATGTAAAATTTATATAACTTTTTTCCTACTTACTGAAATATAAGTGATATATGTAAAAGCTTTTAGATGTTTTAATATCTTTACTGTATTTTTTGCTTTATATTTAATTTATGAAATGTATAAACAGATTGAATTACTGAAAATATATTCTAAGGTCTATTAACTGAATTTTAGACCTAGTTATTTTAATTTCCAAAGTGATAAGTATTTTTAAGTACCCAGTCGCGAAAGGGGAAGACTATAGCAGTTTCTTAACCTCGGAATTATTGACATTTTATGCTAGATAATTCTTTGTCGTGATGGGTTGTCTTATATATTGTAGGATGTTTAGCAGCATCCTTGCCTCTACACACTACATGCCAGTAGCATCCTCACAGCTGTGGCATCAAAAGTGTCTCCAGATACTGCCAGATGTCCTCGGGGTGGGAGGGAGGGCAGCAAAATTGCCCTCGGTTGAGATCCATTGAACTATCACTCTTTCCATTTATGAATAGTAGAAAGAATTATTTTGAAACAGTTCCCTGAATAAACTATGTTTTGAAGAACTTATATTGGGAGAATATGCTTACATGTGCAAATTGTGCTTTCTGGGCTTTTGAGAAATAAACTGTTGATAGCATTTGTGTTTATTTGCCTGGTTTATCTTAGAGATATCCATTTGTTACAGCATAAGACAAAAAGTGAGGCGCTTGGTACATTAAATTATTATTCCTCTTTTTATTATTGACTACACAGCTCTTATTAGCTTTCTGTTTTTTTAAGTTGAAAATTAATAGGCATTGTGTTTATTACCTTGGGCACTGGTGATTCAGTGGTAGAATATTTGCCTTCCGTAGGGGAGACCTGGGTTCAATTCCTGGCCAGTGCACCTCAGCCACAGCCACCAGCCATTTGGCAGTTGAGGCTTGTGTGTCGCTGTGATGCTGAACAGGTCTCAGCAGTGTTTCCAGACTAAGATGGACTAGAAGAAAGACCTGGTGCTCTGCTTCCCAAAAATAAGCCAATAAGCCAAACTCTGTGGAGCACACTGGTTTGTTGTGCATGGGTCGGCATGAGTCAAGGGCCAGCTCCACAGCAGTTCACAGTAACAACAACAACAATGTTCATTACCGTACAATCCGGCCTCTTTGCTGGGTCTTTTCACTCTGAATCATTGTACATATCAGTGCCAGGTCAGTCTTCCTAATGTTACTTTTATTACATTGTTCCCCTGCTTAAAAATCTCCAATTGCTCAGTTTGCTCATGGAATTACATTCCTATTTCTTAAGCTTACATTCAAGATGAGCAATAGTCTGATCTTGATCTGCCTTTTTAGCCTTCTCTGCTACAGAACTCTAACCTGAACCCTTCAAAAATTCCTTCATAGTCTTTTGAGCATACCGTGTTCTTTCCTATTTCTTTGCTTTTGATGACACCTCTGTTGAAATGCCCTGCCCTCTCTTTGTCTGTCCAAATCCTACTCATCTTTTAAACCCTAGGGTATTTCCTATTTTCCATGGTTCTTTCTCAGTCCTCTTCAGCTCTCTGTGTATTATTAGTTCCTCAAAAATAATTCATTGGCAATTGCTTTGTACATTTCCTTGTTGTATCAGTCAGGGCTCTTTCAATTGCCAAGTGACACAAACCCAACTTAAAAAGACCTTAAGAAAAGACACTTGACTCTACCTTCTTTATGATGGTTGTGTTCTTAGGCAAACTCTTTCCCTGTGGGAACAAAGATAACCATGAACAGCTAGCTAACCTGGAAAAAAGAACATGATCTTATATTGTTGTTGTTGTTGTTAGTTGCCATCGAATCGATTTCAACTCATAGTGACCCACAAAATTACTCTGATTGCCTTAGCTTGGGTCACGTATCCATTCCTGAACCAGTCACTGTGACCACAGAGGGATGGGCTATGAGCCTACCCCTGTTGTGAGAGTGATGATGTCCCTTGGTTAACAGTCCTGCCAGCATCAGATGGGGTTTGGGAAAGAGCAATTCTCATAAAGAAGAGTGGTGGGACAGACTAAAATGAAACACATATACTTCACTGTATTAGTATTTTGAGGCACATTTCAATCTTGCATTGCTAGTTTTAAAGGTTTTCACTGTGTTTTAAAAATTATGTTTGAGACTCCATCATAGTGGGATTTTTTTTTTTTTTTTTTAATGTGGTCAGCAGAGTGCTCAGCTGCTAACCCAAAGGTTGGAGGTTTGAGTCTACCAAGCAGATGCCTTAGAAGAAAGGCCTGGTGATTTACTTCCTAAAAATGAGCCATTAAAAACCCTCTGAAGTACAATTCCACTCTGATACACACGGGGTTGCTATGAGTCAGAGGTGACTTGACGACAACTGATCAGTTATGTAGCCTGCAGTGCCTCGATCCAGGCTCACTTTACACATATTTTTTGGTTGATAGGTTTGCGGAGCGTTTTGGGATTGAAAAATGGGAAACACTAATGTTGAGCTGATATTATTTGGTTGGCCCGAGTGCTTCAGAAGTTTTATTTAAGACCTAGAATCAGTTACTTATATGATTGGCACTTGCAATATTAGCTTATAGTATAAAATTTTAAATGAAATATCTTGTCTGCTGCTGTTAAATTAGGCACTGCCTTTGGCTGAATGTTTTACAGGAAAATTCTTTTATCTTACAGATGGATATCAACCTGAAAGAACAGGTTGTCATTTTAGATGAAGCTCATAATATTGAGGACTGTGCTCGGGAATCAGCAAGTTACAGTGTAACAGAAGTTCAGCTTTGGTTTGCTCGAGATGAACTAGATAGTATGGTAAACAATAACATAAGGAAGAAAGACCACGATCCCCTCCGAGCTGTGTGCTATAGTCTCATTCAGTAAGAATATTTGTGTTATCAGTGTCATTTGTGCTGCATTGTATTAAAAACATGTTTTATTATTTCAAAGTTAGTAAATTTTGATTAACTAGACTACTTGGTAAATGAGTTGTTCATTGCCAATTAAACTTTTAAAAGAAGGCTAGTCTAACTTTTGTCTTATTCAGAACAATATAATGAACATAACTAATTCTTTATTGAAATTGTAAATCTTATTCCTAATTTAGCAGGATAATTTAATAGCCCCATAGGATATGTACAGGACATTGAGTTGACTATAAACTAGCCAGGGTTTTAGTTAATGTTATTTTAAAGTTCAGGATTATGGCTTTTTTTTTTTTACATTTATCACAATGTGTGAACATTCTCTTTAACTGTGTTCTGTTTGTTCCATTTCCAGTACTCAAGCTTCCTTGTCCTCTTATCTCATCTTTTGAGCCAGTTTATCTGGCTTTTTTTTTTTAAATAAGAATTTGAATTCTGCTTCATAATTTTTCTCCCATTTTATCTGGGACCAACTATTGTGACCCCTGTCAGAAGGGTCTGTGGTGGTAGCTGGGCACCATCTAGTTCTTCTGGCCTCAGGGTACATGAGGTTGGGGCTCATGTATACTTGTTTCTTCTCTCAGCTTTTGATTGCTTTCTTACTATTTTGCTCCTGGTGATTAGAGACCTGTAGCTCTGTCTTAGATGGCCACTTGCAAGCCTTTAAGACCCCAGATGTAACTTACTTCATTAGTATGCAGATCATGATTTTTATGAACTCTCTTATGTCAGTTGATTGAGTTGTCCCATGAGACTGTGACCTTAAGCCTTCAAACTTCTAATACCAATCTTGTAAGGCATTTGGTTATGTTTGAGAAGTATCTGTATATGTGTCTTCAATGAATATATGGGCCTGAACCTGCATGTTTATACTTATACATACCTATAGATACTTCTCTGTGTTCTACCTATGTACCCATATACCAATTTGCCTATACCCATCCATATGTGCTCAAACACTTGTTTTTACTTCGATTGTGTTGTGCTCTTTACATCCACATTTGGTGCCACTTTTCCCATCACTAAGATAAGTAGTCTCTACAGTATAAAACATACTTTCCCCACCCCCCTTATCTCCCTGGTAACTTCCAGGGAACATTGGCCCCTATATTTATCTATTCTTGTCTTCTTATAAAAGAGGGATCATACGGTATTTGTCCTTGTATACTTGACGTATTTTGCTTAGTGTTATGCCCTTCAGTTCCACACGTTATGATAAGTTTCCCGGACCATTGTTTTTTTATGGTTATATAACATTCCATTGTGTGTATGTACCACAATTTGCTTATCCATTCATCCACTAACGGGTACTTTGGTTGTTACCATTTATTTGCTATTATGAATAAAGCAGGTATGCACATAGGTGCATATATATGTTTGTATCATTATTTTTAGGTATCTGGAGTATATCCCTAGGAGTGGGATTGCTGGATTATAAGGTAGCTGTATGTCTGGTTTTTTGAGAAAGTGCCATAGTGTTTTCCATAGTGATTGTACCGTTTTACAGTCCCACCGCAATGTATAAGGGCTTCAATCTCCCCATATCATCACCAATATTTGTTGCTACTATTTTTTTATCAGTGCCATTTTAGCTGGGGTAAGATGGTTTCTTCTTGTAGTCTTGATTTACATCTTTGGTGGCACAGTGGTTAAGCATTTGGCTGCTAACTAAAAGTTCAGCGGTTTGAATCCATCAGCCACTCCTTGGAAACCCTATGAGGCAGTTTTACTCTGTCCTCTAGGGTCTTTATGAGTCGGAATCAACTTGACAGCAATAGGTTTTGTTTTTTTTTTTTCAAATAACTAATGATCGGGAACATCTTTTCATATGCTTGTTGGCTGCTTGGATGTCCTTTTTGGTGGGAGTTCTGCTCGTGTCCTTTTCCCATTTTGTGATGAGGTTGTTTGTCTTTTTGTATGGGTTGTTGCAGATTTCTATAGATTTTAGAGATTAGACCCTTATTGGATAAGTCATTTTTGAAAGTTTTTTCCCAGTCCGTAGGCTATTTACTTTTTTAATAAAATCTTTTGGTAAACATAAGTTTTTATTCTTTATGAGGTCCCATTTATCTGTTTTGTCTTCTATTCATGTATTTGTTGTAATGTTTGTTATTATATTTTTACGAAAGATTAGGTTCCATAGTTTTCTCTCAGGAATTTTATGTTTTCTTCCAGGAATTTTATGGCTTTAGGTTTAACATTTAGGTCTTTAATCTATTTTGAGTTAGTTTTTGTGTATGGTGTGAGGTAGGGGGTCCTGTTTTATTTTTCTGTAGGTGGATATTCAGTTTTGCCGGCACCATTTGTTAAAGAGACTGTTTCTGTCCCACTGAATGGACTTTGACCCCTTGTTGAAAATCAGTTTTCTATAGACAGATGGGCTTAATTCTGAGTTTTCAGTTCTGTTCCACTGGTCTGTGTGTCCATTGTTGAACCAATACCAGGCTGTTTTGATTACAGTGGCTGTATAGTATGTTTTATATCTGGGAGTATGAGTCCTCTTGCTTTGTTCTTTTTCTTCAGTTATTGCTTTGGCTGTTTGAGGGTTGTTTCCTTTCCATATGAAGTTGGTCATTAGTTTTTCCATTTCAGTAAAGAATGTTGTTGAGATTTGTATCAGGATTGCATTGTATCTGTAGATCACTTTAGGTAGAATTGACATTTTCGCTATATTAAGTCTTCCAATCCATGAGCACAGGATATCTTTCTGTTTTTGTAGATAGTGTATAGTAGTACTGTTTTATGACTTTCATTGTATAAGTCATTTGTGTCACTGGTTAGGTTAATTCCTAGGTATTTTATTGATTTGGGGGTTATTGTAAATGATATTGTTTTCTTAATTTCTTTTTTGGAGTCGTCTTTGTTAGTGTAGAGGAACCCAACTGATTTTTGTGTGTTAATCTTATACCCTGCAACATTGCTAAAGTCTTCTGTTAATTCCAGCAGTTTTCTTGTGGAGTCTTTAGGGTCTTCTATGTGTAGATCATATCATCTGTGAAGAGAGATAATTTTACTTCTTCCATTCCAATTTGGATACCTTTTATTTCTCTTATTGCTCTGTCTAGGACTTCCAGTATAATGTCGAATAAGAATGGTGACAGTGGGCATCCTTGTCTCGTTTCTGTTCTCAAAGTGAAGGCTCTCAGCCTTTCTCTGTTGAGTATAATGTTGACTGTTGATTTTGCATATATGCCTGTAATTATGTTGAGGAGTTTCCCTTCTGAGTGTTTTTATCAGGAAAGTATGTTGAATTTTATTGAATGCCTTTTCTACATCAGTTGATATGATCATATGGTTCTTTTCCTTTGTTTTATATATATGGTAGATTACACTGATTGCTTTTCTAATGTTAAACCACACTTATAATACTGGTATGAGTCCCACTTGATCATGGTGTATGATTTTTTTGATATGTTGCTGAGATCTGTTGGCTAGAACTTTGTTGAAAAATTTTGCATCTATGTTCATAAGGGATATTGGTCTGCAGTTTCTTTTTTGTGATGACTTTGCCTGGTTCAGATAGTTCTCTCTTTTTTTTTTTTCGATTTCCTTGTTAAGTCTCTCATTTTGTTCCTCCATTTGTTTCCTGATCGCCACTATTTTGTTTTCTGTGTGGTTTTTGCTTTCTTTGAACATTATTTAGCACCATAGTGTGAAAATTATGAATTTTTGCATTATCCTGGTCTCCAGAGGAGAGATTTCCCCTTTTTTTCAAGTTTTGTTTTGATCGTGCCTTCTTCTCTTGTGATTTTGTGTGTTTTACCACCTTTGTTGAATTTGGGCTATTTTGTTATCTTTTTTTTTTGTTTTAAATTTTGTTTTCTGCTTATTGTGGGGAATGTTTCTGATTGGATGCCCTGATGATGCAGCAGCCAAGCTCCCACTGCCAGCCAAAAGGCCAGGGCCTTCACCCACCAGCAGTTCTGCAGGAGAAAAATGCGACAGACCACATCTGCAAAGACTGGGAACCCCACGGGGCAGCTCCCCTCAGCCACACAGGTTCGCTATAAGTCAGAATGACTCAGTGGCAGCAGGCTTGGTATCTTCTCCTGAGAGCCACTAGATGGCATTCTTATCCTTAGGTTTTTTTTCAGTGCTGGTTCAGGAATTCTGGATGTTTGGTCTCTGGAATTTAGTATGCATGCGCGAAAGGGAGGGTTTTAGCTGTTCACAGACACTGATGTACGTGGTGGAGCACGACTTTCCTGTGGTGATGGTGTGGGGGTCTATCCTTCTTTCCCTCCACTGAGCTCCTGCACAGGCACTCCCGTGGTGTCCCGCTGTGGGTTGTTTCTGTGTCACCTGTCAGTCTGAAGTATTCCCCTTGCCCTGCTGTCCTTGCAGTTTCTCCCAGTCCTAGTGCTCGTCCATCTCGGGCCTCAGTGAGATTCAACAGCACTCTCATGCAGCACCACAATTCCCCTTCGCCCCCTCCCAGTTGCGCAGCATGGCCAGCTTGCACTGCCTTGAAAAAATTCAGGATAGAGCTTCCTCAGACAAGCTCCTTTTCTGTGTTCTCTGTTTGGAATGTTACCCAGCTCCATCCCAAAATGGTTGCGATGAGTGAGCGTTCCCGATGTTAGCAAGTAGGATCTCCTGGCTTCTGTGCCAACCCCATTCCTCTTCTTCCCCACATCTGGACTCATCCTAACTGTACAATACCTCAGCTGCCCTCCGGATTTCTGAGATTTCAGTTTGTGGTTTTTTAAATCATTGTTCAGTGTGCTAATTGCTGGGGGAGTAAACAGGAGTGTCAACTCACTTCGCCATCTTGCACCGCCTCCTGGATTATGGCTTTAATTTATTGCTTTGTCCTCCATTTTGAGTAGGATTCTGATTGATGAGTTTCAATTAATCAAGATTTCAATAATCTAAAACAATAGATTTAGTTCTAATTTTATTAAAAGTTGCATCAGATAATTTCCCTCTCATTAGACATTAGGTTGTGAACTAGAATGTCTTTATCTTAGGAAAACCTCCTGCAAGCCCACATCCGATTTTATTTACTACAGGATTTTTCTGTTATTCAGAGTATACTTTAAAAAATAAAAAATTTGAATATTGTACAGTCACGTGGTTTGAACATAAACAGTATACAAATTTATGCAATAAAAATCTCCCCAACCATTTCCCCATCTGCTTAGTTCCTGTCCCCATGAACAAACTTATCGTTTAGTGCATATTTATACATACATAAACCAATATAGATATATTCTCTTATCTCCTTTTTTTACCCAGATGATGGCGTACTATACATATATTTTTCTGTATCTTGGTTTTTTTCACTTAGCAATATAGCACATCTTTCCATATCAAGCCCTGAAGAGCTTTAACAGTTTTAAAAAATGGTTGCTTAGAATTCCATTGTATGGACGTATAATAATTTACTTAACCCACCTCTATTTAATGTATATTAAGGTTGTTTCCAGCCTTTTGCTGTTACATTGCTGTAATGAGTAACTTTGAGCATACAGTGTTTCATATGCTTGCATATATATCTATAGGAAAATGCCTACAATTGGAATTGTTGACTTGAAGCACAGATGTATTTGTAATTTTGATAGATACTGCTGAAATTTACACTATATGTGGATGATTTGGGGGACTAATTTATACTTTTACAAGTAATGTATAAGAGTGTTTTTCTAGCCTGCTACGTGAAAAATGGTATTCCAGTGTAGTTTTCATTTACATTTCTTTTAATATGAGTGAGATTAAGCTGATAACATAGTGGCAACGGTTCAGCTGCTAATCAAAAGGTCAGCAGTTCGAATCCACCAGGTGCTTCTTGGAAACATTGTGGGGCAGTTCTACTCTCTCCTGTAGGGTCTCTATGAGTCGGACTTGATGTGACGGCAATGAGTGATAGGTGTTGGAAGAGCTTTTCTGTCAGTTTTAGACATCTCTGCCATTTTTTGTTTTTCTTGTTATGGATCTTTTTAAAATAGATTTTTAGAAGCTTTTTATGTTTTAGAGAAATTAATCCTTTGCCTGTTATAAGAGTTGCAAATACCTTTTCCTTCATTTTTCTGTCCATTGTGTGTCTTCCTTTATAGTGTTTTTGCCAAGAGTTGTCTATAGTTACTGAGTCTGTTTTTTCACTTTACATCCTTTGTCATCATCCCAGTGATGCTACTGTTCGTATAGTTGTATCAAAACTTCTTGTAACTAGGTTACCAGTGAACTCTATATGGCCAAATCCGAAGGTTATTTTTCTGCTCTTACCATACTCAGTCTCTCAGAAGTGTTAGATGTTGTTAGCTACTGCCTCCTTGAAAAGCATTTTCGTCTGAGCTGCCAAGGCATCTTCTAGTTTTCCTCTTCCTTCATAGGCCATTCTTTCTCAATTTCTCTTGATAGTTCTTCTTATTCAGTTTGATGTTTAAATGTTGGAGTGCATCAAGACTTGGTCCCGGGACGTCATTTTTTTTCTAGCTCTGCACTTTCCCTAAATTACATAACCCCATGTCTCAGCCTAGAATATAATCTCCAATATTAAATAAAATAGAGAGGCCCTAATCTATGTCTCTAGCTTGTCCTTTTCCAGTAATGCCATTCTCATACCTCCAACTGTCTACTTACATCTCTATTTGGATATCAAATAGACATTTCAACTTCACATCCAAACCAAAACAGAGCTCCTTCCCATTCCCTATCTACTGTTTTCTCCCTGTCTTCCCCATCTAAACAAATAGTACCAACCAGTTGCTCCAATAAAAAATCTAAGTGTTATCCTTGATTACTGCTTCACTTCATCCAATTCATAAGTCAACCTTACAGGTGTCACCTGCACAATATATCCCAAGTACACTAATTTCTTTCAGTCTCCTTGTCTATCATTCTAGAATCATATCTCACCTAGGATACTGTAATGGCCTCCTAACAGGCCTCTTTCTTTCACTCTTGCTGTTCTCCTATAATCCATTCTCATTTAGAAACTGGAATCATTTTTTTAAAAATTCAAAATAGGTTCTCTCCTCTTACTCAAAATCTTCCATTTAAAGCCTTTCCATTGTGCTTTAAATATTAGAATCCAGATTCCTTGTCCTGGCTTAATATGATCTGGTTCTGGCTCATCGCTCTAACATGGTCGCACTGTTACTCCTTTTTGCCCATTGTGCTGCAACCACGCTGGCTTTCTTTCAGGTTTCAAAGAAGGAAATTTTGTTAACTATCTCAAGATCTTTATACTGTTCCTTCTGCTTGGAATGCTCTTTGTCCTGATCCTCCTATGACTGGCTACTTTTTGTATTCAATTGTTAGTGTCATCTCAGAGAGAGCTTCCTTGACATTCAACTTAAAGTGGCGATTAGATTACCTTACCCTAGTTTATCTTCATTATATTGCTTATCTCTACCCAATACTTTGTTTTTGTTTTCTGTGTCTATTTCTTTTTCCCTTTATTAGAATGTAATTTCCATCAGGATAGGGACCTTGTCTATTTTATTTACTGCGGTACATTTCCTATCCGGAACAACCTTTGGCACGGAGACTTAAACACTTACTGAATGTATGTATGTCTGTGTGTGTATATTGATGAATGTATTTATATATTTTTAGTAATCCTCTTTTTTGTGTTAATATGTAACACTTTAATTTCTTCCCTAGGTTCTTTTGCATTTCCTTTTATGTGCATTTGGCATAAGCTCCTAAGACCTGGGTCTCAGTTAAAGGTTATTTTGGGGAGACTAGTCAAGTGAATCATTCACAAAACACGGTTGGGAAATCATGTGTATGCTTCTCTTTTCTGAATAAAAGCTTACTTTTTTAGCTATATAAATATTTATTTTGCTATGTGAGAAGTGCATGCTTTTTGAAGGTTTCTTAATTAATCAACATTGGTATCCTAAGAGCTTCAGGGAATATGGGTCAATGTATAACAATAATGGCAGTCACTGATGGGATTGTTTCATTTGTTCCAGCTGGTTAGAAGCACACTCTGAACACCTTGTAGAGAGGCACTATGAGTCATCCTGTAAGATATGGAGTGGGAATGAGATGATCTTTCATTTACACAAAATGGGCATCACTTCTGCTACTTTTCCCATCTTGCAGGTAATTTTTTTTTTTAGCTCTGAAATTCATGTAGTGAATTAGAAGTGATTTTATAAATATAGCAATTTAATTGTTTTTAAGTTTTATTTTATTCTCTCATTAAATCTTTAAGTGATGGTAAATTATGCTTGGAAAAATTAGCATTATTTAGTTTGAAATAAAACTTAAAGAGCTTAATTGCTTTGTTCAGAACTAAAAGGTGTCACTTTTAGGTTATAAATTAATTTCACCTGTTATAAAAGTAGTATGTTAAAATTTTGAAAAAATAAAAAGGAGATAAGAAATTTATATTTTGTTTACCTTATTTTAGAGATTATAAACCTGGAGTTCATGGATAGAGATCATGAGTGGGCTTTAGCATATTGTGTGCACAATTTTATGAATATGTACTTTTGTACATTTTTCTGGATAGAGGTTTTATAACTTTCATCATATTCTCTAAGAGGTTTTTGAATAAAAAAGGTAAGAATTATTCCTAATATAATTGCTACTAGCATTCAGGGCATGTGAATATTAAAAAAAATAATTTTTAAATAGACTATACTTGGGAACCCCGGTGTTGTAGTGGTTAAGAGCTATGGCTGCTGATGAAAATGTTGGCAGTTCAAACTCACCAGGTGCTTCTTGGAAACTATGGGGCAGTTCTTCTCTGTCCTATAGGGTCACTATGAGTTGGAATTGACTTGACAGCAACTGGTTAGTTTGTTTGTTTTTTAATACTTATAATTTTTGTCTTGCATTTTTTAATACCATGTGGTATTTTTCCATAATGTGATATCTTTTCATAATCTTTTTTGCATAAAGCTTTTACATTTTAAAAGTTAGTCATCCAAAAACCAAAACTAAACCCAGTGCTGTCGAGTTGATTCCGACTCATAGCGACCCTATAGGACAGAGTAGAACTGCCCCATAGAGTTTCCAAGGAGCGCTTGGTGGATTCGAACTGCTGACCCATTGGTTAGCAGCCTTAGCACTTAACCACCACACCACCAGGGTTTCCCGAAAAGTTAGTCATACCAACAATAAAATGTATAAACAAATTGTTGTAAACTGTGGTGTATAAGGATACCCTAGTGGCGTAGTGGTTAAGTGCTATGGCTGCTAACCAAAAGGCCGGCAGTTCAGATCCACCAGGCGCTCCTTGAAAACTCTGTGGGATGGTTCTACTCTGTTGTATAGGGTCGCTGTGAGTCGAAATCGACTTGATGGCAATGGGTTTGGCTTTTTTGTTTTTTGGTGGTGTATAAAATGGAATACTACAAAGCAATGAAAAGGAACGAACTACTGCCATGACAACAATGTAGACAAATCTTATAGACATAATGTTGAGTGAAAGAAACCAGATACAAAAGAGTACAAACTGTATGATTTCATGTTTATAAAATTTAAGAACAAACAAACCTAATTATGGTGATGGAAGTCTAAATACAGTTACCACTTGGGGAGGGGGCAATTTGGGCTGGGAAGGGCACAAGAGAACCATCTGGGATTCAAGGAATGTTCTATATCTTGAATGGATGTTAGTTACATGGGGGTGTGTGTGCATGTATGTATATATGTTTAATGAGCTGTACACTTAAGTCTACTGTATATATTATACTTCAATAAAAAATATACAAATAAAATTTATGTTCAAAGGAAATTAGAAAATACATAAAGGAACAAAGAAAAAAAATGACTCATGAACACAAATATGACATTGTTAGCATTTTTTGTCTACCCATGCCTTCTATGCATATATTTGCTTATTATATTTCTGATATGATACATGTTTATTTGTAGCTTCTTTCATTTAACAATATGTTACGACTACTTTCCTATTTTAGGAGCTCTGGCGGTGTCTTTAAATGCTCAGCTGCTAACCAAAAGGTCAGCAGTTTGAACCCACCAGAGGCTCTGCAGGAGAAAAGAGCCGGTGGCCTGCTTCCATAAAGATTACAGGCTAGGAAACCCTATGGGGCAGTTATACTCTTTTCTATAGGGTCACTATGAATTGGAGTCGACTTGATGGTACATGACAACAACAATAACAACACATTTTTCTATTTTAATAACATTATTTCACATGATTTTTAATTGGAATATAGTATTTTTGTGAGTGCTCATGCCCTAAATTATTTGATTAGTATTTGAAATTTAAATCATTGTTAGTTTTCCCAGTATAATAAATAATTCTGATATGAACATCCTTGAAAGTATATCATTGTACTTATCTTGATTATTTTCTTTGTATACCCCAGGTACTAATGCTTTGCCAATTATTGCATTACATGTACATTCTTGTGTCTATGGCTTACCTGGTTATTTAGGGTATTTTTTCCAAAGGTTCTTAGTTTTAGTGCATTCAGATTTGTCAGTCTTTTTCCTTTACGGATTGTGTTTTTTGAGTTTAGATTTTTAAGCAATATTTCCTTATCCTGTGCTATATTTTCGCAAACCCTGGTGGCATAGTAGTTAAGAGCCACAGCTGCTAACCAAGAGGTCGGCAGTTCAGATCCACCAGGCACTCCTTGAAAAACCTGTGGGGCAGTTCTGCTCTGACCTATAGGGCTGTTATGAGTCAGAACAACGGGTTTGGTGCTGTATTTTCTTCTAAAAGTTTTAAAGTCTTTTAATAAAGATTTTCAGTCTGCAGTTTATTTTTGTTAATATTGTGAAGTAAGGAATCCATTTTTTTTTCCTATATGTACAGTTGAATTATCCCAGCACCATTTACCAAGTAAGTCTACCCATTTCTCTCTAATTTATAATGTTACCATTGCTACATATCTAATTTTCGTATATGTGTGGATTTAATTCTGGACTTCTGTTCAATGAATCTGCTTATCTGTCCTTGTACAATATTAAACTTTCTTATTTAGTATTTACTATAGCTTTTTTTTTTTTTATAGCTTTAGAAAAATGCCGATATTTGGTAGGGCAGATATCCTCACCTTGTTTTTTCCTTCAGAATTATCTTGGCTCTTCTTGGCCTTACTTGGCCATTCGAATTTTTGAATTAAGTTTTAGATTTCCATGAAAAATTGTGTTGGAATAATGATTGGAAATGAATTGAATTTATGGATTAATTTGGGAAGAATTGATGTATTTAAAATATGGAGCTTTGCCATTCATAAACGGGATATAGTTCTTCATTTATTTAGCTCTTACTATATGTCTTTTAATAAAATTTTATTTTTTTGAAGACTGAGATATTTTTGGTTGGATTTATTCCTACGTAACTTAAAGTTTCTATTGTTATTACAAATGGTATATTTAAAAAATTGAATTTTCTAATCATTAGTGTATATATAAGAATGATAGTTGATTTTTAGTTACTTACCCAGGAGTTTCTGGGAGACGCAAATGGTTAAATGCTCTACTACTAGCTGAGAGGTTGGCAATTCAAACCCACCCACAGGCTCCTGGAAGACAGGCCTGGCAATCTACTTGCAGAAGATCTCAGCCTTGAAAACCCTTTGGAGCAGCTCTGCTCTGCACACATGGAGTTGCCATGAGCCGGAATTGACTTGACTACAATCAGTTACCACAACAGCAATCTTGTAGTCAACCACCTTGTTCAATTATCTTATGATTTTATCCATAGATTATCTTGAATTTTCTGTGGAGATAATCCTATTGTCTATTAGCGATGACCATTTTATTTTTTTCCAATTCTTTCACATTTTATTTCTTACTGCGCTAGTTAAAATTGCCTCTACAATGTTTATCACAGGCAGTGATAAAGACATTCTTGTCTTGTTTCTTACTTTAAAGCAAACGTTACTAGTGTTACACCCTTAAGTAAGATGTTTGCTGTAGGTTTTTTTTTTTCTTAATTTTTATTATTTTATTAACAGCTTTTTTGAGCTATAGAAGCCCTGGTGGTACAGTGGCTAAGTGCTCAGCTGCTAACAGAAGGGTCGGTGGTTCAAACCCACCAGCCATTCTGTGGGAGAAGGATGTGGCAGTCGGTTTCTGTAAAGATTCAAAAAACCTGGTGCCTTTGGGTCGTTTCCAACTCACTCATAGAGACACCATAGGACAGAGTGAAACTGCCCCATGGGATTTCCATTGCTGTAATCTTTGCAGGAGCAGACTGCTACATCTTTCTGCCACGGAGTAGCTGGTGGGTTTGAACCACTAACTTCTTGGTTAGGAACTGAGCGCTTAACCATTGTGCCATCAGGGCTTCTTCTGTAAAAATTACAGCCTTGGAAACCCTATGGAGCAGTTTTACTCTGTTCTGTAGGGTCACTGTGAGTCAGAATCAACGTGATGGTAACAGGTTATATATATATTTTTTTTATTGAGATATAATTCACGTACCATAAAATTCACCCTTTTAAAGTGTTTAATTCAGTGGTTTTTAGTATACACACAGAATTTTGCAACCATTACTACTAATTTCAGAACATTTCATCACCTTCAAAAGAAACCTTATACTCGTTAGCTGTCACTCCCCATTTTATCTTCCCCCACGCCCTGAAACTACTAGTGTACTTTTTGTTTCATTGGATTTGCCTACTCTGGACATTTCATATAAATGGAAAAACACAGTATGTGGCCTTTTGTGACTGGCTTCTTTCACTTCGCATAATGTTTTCAAAGTTTTCCATTCTATGAGTGCTGTAGGTTTTTTTTTTATAGGTATCTTTTATTAAGTTAAGAAAATTTCCTCTAATCCTGGTTAGCTAAAAATTTTATCATTATGATTATTGAATTTTTAAAGTTTTTACCAAAGCAACATGCGTACATAATTTAGAGTCAGTTAATTCTTATAAGAAAAGCATCCCTCAGCACCACTCTTTCTTACTACTAATTTTCATTCCCTAGTGCCACATTCATCTCTTATAGTGGTTTATTCTGGTGTTTACAGCATTTTTCTAAGTAATACATAGATTCTGCTACTCTTGAGTTTTCTATTTTAGATGTTCTCTATTGAGAACATTTTCTTCCTTCTCTACCTCTTTGCTGCCTCTCTCCCTTCCCCTTTCGCTTTCTCCCTTCTCTGTTTTCTCAGCATAGTAACATCAACATTCAGTGTGTACATTATCATGAATATATATTATAATTTATGGTAGTAAAATCATGTAACTTACTTGATTACATTTTTATACAACTTTATGTTTCCTATGGAGTAATAATTATCTGGGTTCTTTTTTTTGCTTAGTTTTCTATTTATTCCCCATCCTAGCTGCCAAGTGTTCAGGAAACCTATCTGGAAGTGAACTGGGAGTAGTCTCATTATTCAGCATATAGAATTTAATTTAGGGCTTCTATTTTTATTGCAATGCCTCACTTTCAGTAGTTCAGAGTCTCTATAGTTTAACAGAGTAAATTAGCAGTGTTCTGTCACTATTGCAGAGAAATAGTAGCCTAGATGAAAGATTCTACTGAGGGGACTTGATTTTTTAAAAAGGAACAATTTGAAACTTGTATTTCATTAAACATTTGCAGGGCTCAATATTTTTCCAAGTTCATATTGTCTCTTTCTCTTTTGTTTTTTAATTTCTTTTTGAAAACTCTTCTGTTTGTATTCTTTAGTGTTTTGTTCAGTGGAGACTGATTTTTAGTTTTACAGATTTATATTATTTCACAATATATCTGAAAATTAAAGTTTATCTGACTTCATTTAAGTATTTTCCCACTTTATTTTCACTGAACATATATATTTTATTGTCAAACATGAGGATTGTTACTAATCTCTTATTGCTTCATTTCTCGGTTTTCTCCTTTACAGTGTGGGGAAGCATACTTTTGGTCTTCTGTTTGTCTTAAATAATGTCCGCACTTCCATCTGTATTAAAACTGTATGAACCATGTTGAAACTAATGAGCCAGTTAGCATGCGTTTTGTATTTAGCATATAGTGTTTCCTTGTGTCATTTTTTTTTTTTCATTTTGCTTGTCATATAGTCACATTATCCTCAGCATTGGAGTTACTCCTAGGAGGTAATTTGGCGTTTACGGTAGCACATCATCTCTTTTAAGTCCCAAAGAAAAACCATTTGGTACATTTCTACTTCGTTCACTACTTTTGAAGGTTTTTTTTAAAAATCCTGATTGCACAAAGAAGTAACGAACCTCCTAAATGTCTAACTTACTGAAGTGTTTTTTAACTCTGAGGAGAATTGGGCTTATATGGGAATCCAGAATGCATTGTTGGTGCTTATCTATTAATGATGTTCACCTACAATTTCAATGAGTATTTCATTTGGGTTTTATTATAGTTTTGAGAAGTCCTCCCCTCCTCCACATTGCACTTAATATGGTAATTTCTTATAGGGACATTTTTCTGCTGTCCTTCAAAAAGAAGAAAAAGTCTCATCAGTTCATGGTAAGGAGGAAGCAAGAGAAATACCTGTTATCAGTGCTTCAACTCAAGTAATGCTCAAAGGACTTTTTATGGTGCTTGACTATCTTTTTAGGCAAAATAGCAGGTAAGTGAAGATATCTGATCTGTATTTTTCTTAAAACATTAGTCTAATGGGTGCTAATGTGTTTATTGCATACTAGTGGTTGAGAAAGTAGGAGAATCATGAACAAGTGGTATAGATATTATGTGTTTGCTGTTATTGACACAGACTCAAAGCAATTGAAATTAGTCCTTATTTATTAAAATGACTATTGAAATCAGTAAATTAATACATTGAGTTAATTCAGCATTAAATTCATAGTGCTCCACTACTAAGTTTAAGGACTAAAGGCTATGAATTTTCTTTTAAATATGGTTTTGATTTGTTTCTTCCAGTGTCAGATGTCTTTCCTTTTGTATGAACCCTTTTTTTAAAAACCCCACTCATTGCGTCGAGTCGATTCCGACTCACAGTGACTCTATAGGACAGAGTAGAACTGCCCCACAGAGCTTCCAAGGAGCGCTTGGTGGATTCGAACTGCCAACCTTTTGTCTAGCAGCCATAACTCTTGACCACTATGCCACCAGGGTTTCTGCAGCCTCTATTTAGTATAGCGGAAAATGAAAGGCAGTCAGTTTCCCCTGTCGTACCCCTCGTTAAGAGTTCTTGGGTGGTGCAAATGATTAAATGCGAGACCACTAACTGAAAGGTTCATGACTGGAACTCATCCAGAGGAACCTTGGAAGATAAGTTTGGTGATCTGCTTCTGAAAGGTTATAGCCTTAAAAACTCTGTGGAGTGCAGTTCTGCTCTGCAGCACATTGACTCGATGGCAACAAGACCCCTTGTTAGAGTATTACCTGGTTCCAGTATTTTTATAAAATTCTCTCCACAGATTGTTGTGTACCTGACCTGAACGTTGAGATCTGATCTCCCCAGAGGTGAAATTAACAGTAAAATATTATAATGAGGAGAAGATACGGGATACCTTTTTTTATTCTCTTTAAGCCTAGATGTTTATACTCTTTATTGGAAGGTATTATGAACTAGATGGGATCGCAGAGATCATCTGGTTCATTAAAATGTCTTCACTGAAAACAGAATAAAACTGAGATCCAGATTTTAAAAGACCTTTAAAATTTTATAATTAGCTCCTAAAACATTCTTGACTTTCTGTAAAAAATTCTTTCCGTTTTCCCATGAAAATAAAAAAACTGTAACCGACGTTTTAGTTTCGTTAACAGTAATATTGTTTTCTGTTTTATAACGAATCACATAACATATAGTACAAAGAGCTCTGGACAGGGAGTTAGGCAGCCTGGGTTTTAATTGTTTGAAAGTCGGGATGGGAAGTGGGTGGTGAGGGGTGAATGGTTAGATTAGATGATTTCTAGTATTCCCTGTAAGAGTGAGTTGATTTTATGATTTAATGCTTAATTTGTATCAGAATTACTGAATTTAATTAGTTGTGGGGGCTGTTGGTGGGGAAAATGTTATCTCTGAGTGGAAAGGTAACAGCACTCTCAATTAAATTTTAGTAGTTTTTATATTGTATGTAGGTGGAATATTATATGTTATAAAATTCCAGTATTTAATTACCATCATCTTTTCATCTAGATTTGCAGATGATTATAAAGTTGCTATTCAACAGACTTACTCTTGGATAAATCAGACTGATACTTCAGATAGAAACGAGTTTTTTGCTCTACCAAAAAATAAGAAGCGCTCTCGACAGAAAACTGCAGTTCACGTGCTGAATTTTTGGTGCTTAAATCCAGCTGTGGTAAGCCTATTATGTTGTAAATGAAAGTTTTTTTCCTTTTGCTCAATACTGATAATTGAGTGAATGTGTTTGACTCTTCTAAACATGATTTTATGTATCAAATATTGTTTCCTTTTAGGCCTTTTCAGATATTGATGAAAAAGTTCAGACAATCGTTTTGACATCTGGAACATTATCACCGATGAAATCCTTTTCATCAGAACTTGGTGTTACATTTACTATTCAGCTGGAGGCTAATCATGTCATTAATAACTCACAGGTTTGTACTTTTTTTAAGGTGCTCAGACTTTCTACCTAAATACCATTCCGTATAGTAATCAAATTAAAAGGTACCTGTAGTGCCAGCAAACACTGGTAAAAAGTCAACATTTCAGTTTTAAAATAAAAGAAAATTACCAGTTAGTTGATATAATCAACAAAAGGAATATTAATAAATAGCATTCCTTCAACCCAGTGAATAAAAGTACACATTTTGGATGTGGACACAGTATTGCAATACTTACTTGAATAAATTTTAGTTTTTTCTAAGAAAATTAAAAACAGAACAAAAATTGGGATTCTTTACTGTAGTTGCTGTTGTATAATTATTGGTTTATGTGTTTCTGTTTTCCATTAGACTATGGTATGTCTTTATTCTTTTTACATCCTCGGCCTTCCTTCATGCCTAGATTTATACCTGGCATTTAACAAGTGTTCATCACTTGGTTGTATATCTGAAATGGAATTAGAAGTACTCTTATGAGTCCTATGACTTAAGATTTCAATTTTTATAACAATACCTTATAAATGTTATTTTAATTTTCTGAAGAATGTTTAAATTGTTGTTTTCATTTTATGGAGTAATTTAAAGTTGTCAGCTACTAATTGCTTAACACCACCTGTCTGTGTATCTAATACAATTTAAGTTCTATTAGAAAGTAGTCTGTAGACATCATGACACTTTGCTGTTAATTACTTTAGCATGTCTTTTCTAAGAACAAGGACCTTATCCTACATAACCACAATAACATGATTGCACTCAAGAAATTTAATATTAATACAATAGAGTTCTCAATCCAGATGTATAGGTAGGGGCATTTTTTGTTCTCACAATTACTTGGAAGGAACTACTGGCATTTAGTAGATGTGGCCCCAGAGTGCTAAGCCTTCTTTATAACTAAGAATTGTGCTTCCCAGAATACCAAGTGCACCTGTTAATAAACATTGCTATAATAGTTTTTTTTTTATAAAGAGTAGCAAAGAAAAAATACTTGTTCCCCATTTTCAGGTTGCTTTCTTGGAAATCTATGGGGCAGTTCTACTCTGTCCTACAGGGTCACTATGAGTCAGAATCAACTCAGTGGCTTCAAGTTTTTTTCTTGGTTTCTTTAAAGATACAAATAAATATGGTAAGTAATTAGTAAATTCAGCATACATTTTCTCATAAGAATGTTACTGTAGGTTATAATTGTGTCTTCATCTAATGTACAAATACCCATTTAATGTGTAATGTTGCTGGTTTGTTAGAATAATGTAGTTGTTCAGTTGTATTCTGTTGTACTATAATGTTTTCCCACAACTTTTTATTTTGAAAAATTATAAACTTCAGAAAAGTTGAAAGAATAGTATAATATAATTAATATTTTTATACCTTCATCTAGATGAATCAATTGTTAATGTTTTGTAATATTTGCTTTTCTTTCTCTGTGTATATACGTGTGTACACACATATTTTTGGATAAACTATTAGAAAGTAGTCTGTAGGGATCATGACACTTGGCCCTTAATTACTTTAGCATGTCTCTCCTAAGAACAAGGACCTTATCTTACATAACCACGATAACATGATCACATCCAAGAAATTTAATATTGATACAGTAGAGTCAATTTTCATATTTCCCTGATTGTCCCCAGAATGTCCTTTTTTTTTTTTTTAATTC
Organism: Loxodonta africana; assembly: GCF_030014295.1. Taxonomy (NCBI): domain Eukaryota; kingdom Metazoa; phylum Chordata; class Mammalia; order Proboscidea; family Elephantidae; genus Loxodonta; species Loxodonta africana. Next base: position 49,437,197 of record NC_087359.1, read on the forward strand.
AGAATCCAGTCAAATATCATACATTGCATTTGGCTTTCAGATCTGTTTAGTTTTTCATCTAAAACAGTTTTCTTGCCCTCTTTGTTTCTTTCATAATTGTTGTTTTTAAAGAGTCCAGGTTACCAGTTATGTTGATGACTGTTTTATAATCTGAATTTGTCTGATGGTTTCCTCATGATAAGATTTTGGCAAGAATACTAGATAGGTGAAATCGCTACTTCCCATTTCATTATATTAGGAGTCACAAAAATATCACTTTGTACCCTTACTGGTTGATCATTTGGTTAAGGTGGTGTCCATCAGACCTCGCATTGTAAAGGGATATTCTATGGGTTGATGCTTTGAGACCATGTAAATATACTTTTACACAGTGGTTTTAGCATTTATTGATGATCCTCACCTTGTATTAGTTATTACATTGATAATTGCAACATGGTGATTTTCTGAGCCTGTCATTCCTTTTACGTGTGTTAGCTGGGCATTCTTATGTAAAGAAGAGCTCCGCCTTCTGTCTTTTTATAAAGTATTAGTAAAGACTCACAGTTTTGTCTTTTATTTTAATTCAGAGTGTTATAATTCATTATAATAATTAAAAAAAAAAAAATTGGGTGCTCAGCTTGTCCTAAATTTTGCCTTCAAACTCTTCTGTTCTTTTAACCTGTCCTTCTTAGTCTTTGGGTACTTTTTTCTTCTGCCCCAACAAGAAAGGCTCATCTTATATTTTTCCTGTCCCAGATACTAGTCTCATCTTATATTTTTCCTATCCTAGATACTAAAATCAGCCGTTTCTCCAATGAGCTTGGTTTTTGTGTGTGTGTATATATATATATATATATAAATTATATACGTGGTTCAGAAGTTAAAACTATGTAAAAAAGTATATTCAGGAAAATCTTAAGACCATTCTTATTCCTTTACTGTGAGGTTTTCAACTGTCGTTTCAGTGGTAACATTCTTTCCCTCTGACCAGAAACAGGGCAGCCAGGAAAATACTTATATTCCCTGATGTAGCTGAGATACACGCTTAGCCTACTGCCTGCCCCAAATGAAGTAAAGAGAATATATCCCAGCTCTCTGAGTATGTCAGCATCTTGCTATGACCTTTGTGGCCAGTTACTCAATGTGTAGTGGAAACAAATGAGGGTCAGTTATTTACATCCATTCAGAATCCTGTGGAGGTCAGTACATGGAAATATATAAGTAGCTACATAAAGAAAGTATGTAAGAGTTAAGTTTTCTGCTAACATTGGCTAACATAGCTCGTAAGCTGACTTTATGAACATGATGGTTTTGAAAATCCAGTCTTTGCCCTATCTCGATTTATGATTCTGTTAACAATTTTCAGAGACCAGCGTGTTTACTAGAATGATAAAATTGACTACAACCATGTGAAGCCCTAACTTTTGTATTAAAAACCAATGCTTTAATGAACCTTGTAAATTAATTCAAAATATTATAGGGCTGTTATCTTTTTCAACCATCTAATTTACAGTATTTGGATTACCTTTAGATTCCTAGTAAAGTTTGTTCTTTCTCCTAGTCAAATTAACTAGACTAAGGCTAGATCTGTATGAATGTGCAAATAACTAAAATTTGGTGGGTCTGATTTTCTGTTTGAGCACCAGTGAACTTGTAAAAGAGTAGTTCCTGTCATTGTTAAGTCTTAGATAATTACATGTTGCAGATCATACCCCCTGCCCCATGTTTTGGAATATCTGATTCTATTTTGGTGTATGGACCTGAAGTATTCATTTTGTTTGATCATTTATTCATCCAAGAAAAAAATTTTACATGCTTAATTTTGCAAAGCTATTGAGGAAAGAGATAAGTAAAACCCTCTTTGCCATCAAAGAACTTTCATTGTAAGAGAATCAGTGATCTGCCTAGACAAAACTTTTATAAGTTAAATCTATATAAAATTAACTAAAGGTAATAAGAAAAAAATAGCATTTTTTAAATAAATTTCTTTTAAACTTGCTTGCTCTTGTTTTGAGATATATGTAATTAAGGCTCCCAACTAAATGGTAATTTGCCTGCCTAGTTTAGACATAACTCTAATACTGAAATATTCATTTTCTAGGTTTGGGTTGGCACCATTGGATCAGGCCCCACAGGTCGGAATCTCTGTGCTACCTTCCAGCACACTGAAACATTTGAGTTCCAGGATGAAGTGGGGGCACTTTTGTTATCTGTGTGCCAGACTGTGAGCCAAGGAATTTTGTGTTTCTTGCCATCTTATAAGGTAAGGGAGTATTTGTTGTATCTTTTGCCTTTAAAAAATCACATGAAATTACACTGATAAGCTTGCTAGTGTCAGAAGCAACAGGGAAACAATTATATAGTAGTCCCCTCTTATCCACAGGGGATACATTCCAAGACTCCCAGTGGAAGCCTAAAACCACGGATAGTACTGAACCCTATATATACTGTTTTTTCCTATACATATATACCTATGATAAGGCTTAATTTATCAGTTAGGGACAGTAAGAGATTAACAACAATATCAAATAAATAGAACAGTCATAACGATATACTATAATAAAAGTTATGTGAATGTGGTCTCTCAAAATATTGACTGTACTCAGCCTTCTTCTTATGATAATGTGAGATGATGCTATTTTTTTTTTCTTTATTAAGTCAAGAACTTTCATTGTTAAACTTAAAGGAAGCATTTTATGGCTTCTCCTTGGATTATACAAATTGCCAGCATCACTACTCTTGCACTTTGGGGCTGTTATTAAGTAAAATAAAAGTTATGTGATCACAAGCACTGTGATGCTGTAACAGTCGATGTGATAACTGAAAGGGCTACTAAGTGACTAATGGGTAGGCAGCGTATACAACGTGGATACGCTGGACAAGGGGAAGATTCACGTCTGGGGCGAGACACAAGATTTCATCATGCTACTAAGAACAGTGCACAGTTTAAAACTTACAAATAGTTCATTTCTAGAATTTTTCGTTAAATGTTTTCAGGCTGCTGTTCACTGTGGGTAACTGAAACCGTGGATAAGGGGGCCTACTGTAGTTTTCTAAACATGGTTTCACTTATTTATTGATTGACTAAGACACCAAACCAAAAATCAAGCCTGTTGCTGTCAAGTCTGTTCCAATTCACGGCAATCCTATTGGACAGAGTAGAACTGTCTTTTAGTGATTCTAAGGCTGTAATCTTTACGAAGCAGACTGTTACATCTTTCTCCTATGGAGCAGCTGGTGGGTTTGAACTGCCAGCCTTCTAGTTAGCAACAGAGTGCTTAGCCATTGTGCCACCAGGGCTCCCTTTGGCTAAGATACTGCCTGATTATTCTATCACTGTTTTACTTAAAAGCCTAAAAGACTTAAGCAATGTTATATAAGATGACTGTTTATATGTACATTATTTTTGTTATTAGGGGCAACTTAATATTTTCATAGTTGAAGGAAAATGAGCATTCTTAATTATACTTTTGAATGGTTAAGTAATCTGAATCTAAAGCCAAACTGTTTCTGTTGTTGGCTATCTTTTTGCTTCATGCATCTAGCCAGAAAAAAAATTAGTGATGTTTTCTTGTTTTTAGAGTCACTCTGGTTTTTAATAATATTTTCTTGAGTTAAATTAAAATTACATAATACATTTTGATTCTCCTGATATTCAAAGTGGAAGCCCTGGTGGTATAGTGGTTAAGAGCTATGGCTGCTACCGAAAGGTCAGCAGTTTGAATCTACCAGGCACTCCTTGGAAACCCTGTGGGACAGTTCTACCCTCTTCTGTAGGGTCGCCATGAGTTGGAATCTACTCAGTGACAACGGCTTTTGGTTTTAAGATACTCAAAGTATAGAAGCCACAGATAATATCCCACTTAATCAAAATCTAAGGTAAATTCCAATGTAGCGAAGTGGCGTTTCCTTTTATTTTTTCATAGGAAGTTATACATCTAAGGATAGAAGCAGAAGCAAGTATTATATTTGAATGACAGTGTTGTACTTTTGGCTCTCCTACTGTCTTTCCATCTATAAAAAGTGGTGTGGCATCAGACCTCGTCTAACTTCAAGGGGAGGGAAGAGAGTCAAGATCAGCATCAGCCCAAGGCTGATTCCCATTAGGTGGAGGTCAGACCTACCTCCATTCTCCAGACTTTTTTTTACCAGTTCTGACACCAGCCATCCCTCCCATGACACCCTGTACTTCTCTGCTGGGTTCCATAAGTCTTTGCAATGGCTGCACAGAACTCACAGACCATACTCATGATTATGGGGTTTACTAGGGAAATAACAGGTTACAATTCAGGATCAGGACCAACTTGGAGGTACAGGAACAACTCAGGATACAATTCTTCGACCAGGACTTCTTCTCTGCCATGCCCGCAGGCAGGCCTCAGTCTTGGCCCTTGGCCCTCACTCTTGGCCAGGCCTCTACCCTGCCCAGGCAAGTATTACAAAGCTCTTTAACTCTGCAGATAAGTGCCCTAAGGCACCCCACTCCACCAGGAAGCCGCCTACCCAAAGGCGCTCAGCTCTGTCGCTACATGGATTGGTGAACCTAACCTGCTGCCTGCTGGTCCCTTGCAACTGCCATCTCATGCCATCTTTGGTGTTATAGCTCTGTCTCTCTGTGTTGTGGGTCTAGTAGGTTCTCAGTACGGGAAACCTGGCTGCTCTTCTTTTTTTTTTTTAATTGTGCTTTAGGTGAAAGTTTACAGAGCAAATTATTGTATCATTAAACAGTTAATACACAGATTGTTTTGTGACATTGCCTGCCAAACCCACAATGTGTCAACACCCTCCTCTTCTCCACCCTGGGTTCCCTGTTTCCTTTCCTCTAGTTTCCCTGTCCCTTCCTGCCTTCTCATCTTTGTTTTTGGTCAGGTGTGTCCATTTAGTCTCGTACATATGATTGAACTATGAAACACATTCCTCACATGTGTTATTGATTGCCTTATATACCTCTCTGATCTTTATCTGAAGGATGAACTTTGGAAGTGACTTCAGAACTGAATTAAAAGGGTGTCTGGGGGCTATACTGTCGGGATTGCTCCAGTCTCTGTCAGACCAGCAAGTTTGGTTTTTTTGAATTTGAATTTTTGTTTTTCATTTTTCTCCCGCCCTGTCCAGGATCCTCTATTGTGATCCCTGTCAGAGCAGTCGGTGGTGGTAGCTGGGCACTATCTAGCTGTTCTGGGCTCAGTCCAGTGGAGGATGTGGTAAATGTGGTCCATCAGTTCTTTGGACTAATATTTCCCTCTTGTCTTTGGTTTCCTTCATTCTCCTTTGCTGTAGCCAGGATGGGACCAGTAGATGTAGCTTAGATGCTACACACAATATTTGGATGTAGAACATTTTCTATGTTATGCCAGTTGAGCTAGATGTCCCCTGAGACCATGGTCCCCAGCCTTCAGGCCAGTAACTAATCCCCCAAGGAGTTTGGATGTGTTTGTGAAGCGTCTGTGACTCTGCCTTGGTCAAGTTGTGCTGACTTCTCTGGTATTGTGTACTGACTTATCCTTCACCACAGTTGCCACTTATCTACTATCTAGTTAGTGTTTTTTCCGTCCCTCTCCTCCTCTCTCTTATAACCATCAAAGATTGTTTCTTTTTGTGTGTCTCATGCACTATTTGTTCTTTTGGGATTAATTTATTTCACTCAGCATAATGCCCTCCAGATTCATCCATGTTGTGAGATGTTTCGCAAATTCATCATTGCTCTTTATCTTTACATAGTATTCCATTGTGTGTATATACCATAGTTTGTTTATCCATTCATCTGTTGATGGGCATTTAGGTTGTTTCCATCTTTTTGCTACTGTGAAAAATGTTACAGTGAACATGAGTGTGCATGTGTCTATTCATGTGACAGCTCTTATTTCTCTAGGATATATTCCTAGGAGTGGGATTGCTAGACTGTATGGTATTTCTATTTGTTGCTTTTTAAGGAAGTGCCATATCGTTTTCCAAAATGGTTGCACCATTTTACATTCCCACCAGCAGTGCCTAAGAGTTCCAATCTCCCCACAGCCTCTCTAGCGTTTGTTATTTTCTGTTTTTTTTTTACTAGTACCCTCAATGTTAGGGCAAGATGGTATCTCGTAGTTTTGATTTGCATTTCTCTAATGGCTAGTGATCATGAGCATTTCCTCATGTGTCTGTTAGCCACCTGATTGTCTTCCTTGGTGAAGTGTCTGTTCATATCCTTTGCCCGTTTTTTTTTTTTTGTGTGTGCTTTAAGTGAGTTTACAGTGCATTAGTTTTTCATACAAATGTTTATATACACATTGTTATGTGACCCTAGTTGCTATGTGTACAATGTGACAGCACAGTGTCCTTCCCACCCCGGATTTCCTGTGTCATTTATCTAGCTCCTGTCCCTTTCTGCCTTCTCATTTATCTACCTGAACTAAGAAGCACATTCTTCATGAGTATCATTTTATGTCTCATAACTGAAAAAAAAAAACCCAAGCCCATTGCCATCAAGTTGATTCTAACTCATAGCAACCCTATAGGACAGAGTAGAATTCCCCCATAGAGTTTCCAGGGAGTGCCTGGTAGATTCGAACTACTGACCTTTTGGTTAGCAGCCATAGCACTTAACCACTATGCTACCAGGATTTCCATTTTGTCTCATAGTCCAGTCTAATCTTTGAAGAGTTGGCTTCGTGAATGGTTTTAGCTCTGGTTAATGGAGAGTGTGGGGGCCATGTCTTCTGGGATTCCTCCAGTCTCAGTCAGACCATTAAATCTGGTCTTTTTACATGAGTTTGTGTTCTACACCGCACTTTTCTCCTGCACCATCAGGGACCCTCTGTTGTGTTACCTGGCAGGGCGGTCATTGGTGGTAGCTGGGCACCATCTAGTTCTTCTGATCTCAGGCTGATGGAGTCTCTGGTTTATGTGGCCTTTTTTGCCTCTTGCACTGATATTTTCCTTGGGTCTTTCGTGTTCATTCTCCTTTGCCTCCAGGTAGGTTGGGACCAATTGATGCATCTTAGATAGGCCCTTACTAGGTTTTAAGACTCGAGGTGCCACTTGCCAAAGTGGGATGTAGAACATTTTCTTAATAATCTTTGTTGTGCCAGTTAACCTAGATACCCCCAGAAACCATGGTCCCTAGACTCTCGCCCCTGCTACACTGTCCCTTGAAGTGTTTGGTTGTATTCAGAAAACTTCTTAGCTTTTGGTTTAATCCAATTTTGCTGACTTCCCCTGTATTGTGTATTGTCCTTCCCTTCACCTAAGATAATTCTTATTTACTAGCTAGTTAGTGAATACCCTTCTCCCTCCCTCCCCACTGCTGAAACCATCAAAGAATGTTTTCTTCTGTTTTAAACCTTTTCTTGAGTTCATATAATAGTGGTCTCATACAATACCTGTCCTTTTGGATTTACTAATTTCACACAGCATAATGCCTTCTAGATTCATCCATGTTATGAGGTGTTTTGCGGATTCATTGTTGTTCCTTACCGTTGCATGGTATTCAATTGTGTGAATTTACTATGATTTGTTTATCCATTCATCTGTTGTTGGGCACCTAGGCTGTTTCGATCTTTTTGCTACTGTGAACAGTGCTGCAGTAAATGTGGGTGTGCATATATCTAGTTGTGCGATGGCTCCTATTCCTCTAGGATATATTCCAAGGAGTGGGATTGCTGGATCACATGGTAGTTCTATTTCTCGCTTAAGGAAGTGCCAAATTCATTTCTACCAGCAGTGTGTAAGTGTTCCAGTCTGTCCAAAACCTCTCCAACGTTTATTATTTTGTATTTTTTGGATTAATGCTAGCCTTGTTGGGGTGAGATGGTATCTCATTATAGTTTTGATTTGCATTTCTCTAATGCCGTTGCCCATTTTTTAAGTGGATAATTTGCCTTTTCATTGTAGAGGTGTTAAATTTTCCTATAGATTTAAGAGATTAAAACTTTGTTGGATATGTCATAGCCAAAATTTTTTTTTTTGCAGTTTGTAGGTTCTCTTTTCACTCTTTGAGTGATATCTTTTGATGAGCATAACTTTAATTTTTAGAAGATCCCAATTATCTAGCTTATCTTCTGGTGTTTGTATATTGTTTTAGTTATGATTTGTGTCCTATTTATGCTGTATATTAGGACCCCTAGCGCTGGTGGCATAGTAGTTAAGAGCTTGGCTAGTAACCAAAAAGTCAGCAGTTCAGATCCACCAGCTGCTCCTTGGAAACCCTATGGGGCAGTTCTACTCTGTTCTAAGGGTCATCATGAAACTCGACAGTAATGGGTTTGTTTGTTTTTTTTTTTTTTGGTTAATGTTGACCCTGTTTTTTCATCTATGATCTTTATAGTTTTTGGTTTTATATTTAGGTCTTGATAAATTTTGAATTCGTTTTTGTGTATGATGTGAGGTATGGGTCCTGTTTCATTTTTTTTACAGATGAACTTCCGGTTTCACCAGCACCATTTATTAAAAAGGCTGTCTTTTCCCCACTTAGTGGGCTTTGGGCCATTGTCAAAGATAAGGTGGCTGTAGGTAAATGGATTTACATCTGAGTTTTCGATTCTGTTCCATTGGTCAATATGTTTGTCGTTGGCTACTGTGGCTGTATGGTAGGTTCTGAGATTAGGTAATAGGTAATATGATGCCTCTTACTTTATTCTTTTTCTTCAATAATACTGTTCTTATTCAGGGCCTCTTTCCTTTATATATAAAGTTGGTGACTAGTTTTTTCATCTCATTAAAGAATGCTATTGGTATTTGGATCAGGATTGCATTGTACCTCAGATTGCTTGGGTAGCATTGACATTTTCACAATGTTGAGTGTCCCTATTCAGGAGCATGGTATGTTTTTCTGTTTATGTAGGTCTCCTTTGGTTTCTTGCAAGAGTGTTTTGTAGTTTTCTTAGCATAGGTCTTTTACATCTCTGGTTAGATTTATTCCTAAGTATTTCCTTTTCAAAGGTCTCTTTGTTGGTGTATGGGAATCCAACTGATTTTTGTATGTTGATTTTATAGCCTGCTACTCTGCTGAATCTATTAGTTCCAGTAGTTTTCTTGTGGTGTCCTTTGGTTTCTCTAATTATAGTATCATATCATCTGCGAATAGGGATAATTTTGCTTCTTCCTTACCAATTTGAATGGCCTTTATTTCTTTTTCTTACCTTGTTGCTCTAGCTAGGACTTCCAGCACTATGTTAAATACGAGTGGTTTTAAAGAACACCCTTTCTTTTTTCCATTCTCAGAAGGGGAATGCTTTCAGCCTCTCTCCATTGAGAATGATATTGACTGTTGATTTTGTATAAAAAAAAAAAAATAGATGCCCTTTATTATGTTGAGGGATTTCCCTTCTATAACTATTTTATTAAGTTTTTATCAGGAATGTGTGTTGGACTTCATCGATTTGCCTTTTCTACATCGATTGAGATGATCATGTGATTTTTTTATTTATGTGGTAGATTACATTGATTTATTTTTTCATGTTGAACCGTTCTTGCATACCTGGCATGAATACCCACTTTGTCATGGTGTATTATTTTTTTTTACATGGTACTGAATTCTGTTGGCTAGACTTTTGTTGAGAATTTTTACATCTATATTCGTGAGAGATATTGATCTGTAATTTTCTTTTTTTGTGGTATCTTTGCCTGGCTTTGGTATCAGGGTAATGCTGGCTTTATAGAATGAATTTGAAAGTGTCCCTTCCTTTTCTATGTTCTGAAGTAGTTTGAGTTGTATTCATATGAGGTCTTCTCTGAATGTTTTGTAGAATTCTTCAGTGAAGCCTTCTGGGCCAGGACTTTTTTTGTTGAGAGTTTTTTTTTTAATTACCTTTTCAACCTCTTCTTTTGTTATGGGTGTGTTCAGATCTTCTACCTCAGCTTATGCTAGTTTAGGTAAGTAGCGTGTTTCTAGAAATCTGTCAGTTTCCTCTAGGTTTTCAAATTTGTGGGAGTACAGTTTTTATTTATAAACTCTTCTATTAGTTTCAGTAGTTTTCTGGAGGATTCCTTAGGGTTTTCTGTGTATAAGATCATGTCATCTGCAAATAGAGATAATTTTACTTCCTCCTTGCCAATCTGGATGCCCTTTATTTCTTTGTCTAGCCTAATTGCTCTGGCTAGGACTTCTAGCACAATGTTGAATAAGAGCGGTGATAAAGGGCATCCTTGTCTGGTTCCCGTTCTCAAGGGAAATGCTTTCAGGTTCTCTCCATTTAGAGTGATGTTGGCTGTTGGCTTTGCATAGATGCCCTTTATTACGTTGAGGAATTTTCCTTCAATTCCTATTTTGGTAAGAGTTTTTATCATGAATGGGTGTTGGACTTTATCAAATGCCTTTTCTGCATCAATTGATAAGATCATGTGGTTTTTGTCTTTTGTTTTATTTATATGGTGGATTACATTAATGGTTTTTCTGATATTAAACCAGCCTTGCATACCTGGTATAAATCCCACTTGATCGTGGTGAATTATTTTTTTGATATGAATTCTATTGGCTAGAATTTTGTTGAGGATTTTTGCATCTATGTTCATGAGGGATATAGGTCTGTAATTTTCTTTTTTTATAATGTCTTTACCTGGTTTTGGTATCAGGGAGATGGTGGCTTCATAGAATGAGTTGGGTAGTATTCCATCATTTTCTATGCTTTGAAATACCTTTAGTAGTAGTGGTGTCAACTCTTCTCTGAAAGTTTGGTAGAACTCTGCCGTGAAGCCGTCCGGGCCAGGGCTTTTTTTTGTTGGGATTTTTTTGATTACCGTTTCAATCTCTTTTTTTGTTCTGGGTCCATTTAGTTGTTCTACTTCTGAATGTGTTAGTTTAGGTAGTTAGTGTTTTTCCAGGAATTCATCCATTTCTTCTAGGTTTGCAAATTTGTTAGAGTACAATTTTTCGTAATAATCTGATATGATTCTTTTAATTTCAGTTGGTTCTGTTGTGATGTGGCCCTTCTCGTTTCTTATTCGGGTTATTTGTTTCCTTTGCTGTATTTCTTTAGTCAGTCTAGCCAATGGTTTATCGATTTTGTTAATTTTTTCAAAGAACCAGCTTTTGGCTTTGTTAATTCTTTCAATAGTTTTTCTGTTCTCTAATTCATTTAGCTCAGCTCTAATTTTTATTATTTGTTTTCTTCTGGTGCCTGATGGATTCTTTTGTTGCTCACTTTCTATTTGTTCAAGTTGTAGGGACAGTTCTCTGATTTTGGCTCTTTCTTCTTTTTGTATGTGTGCATTTATCGATATAAATTGGCCTCTGAGCACTGCTTTTGCTGTGTCCCAGAGGTTTTGATAGGAAGTATTTTCATTCTCGTTGCATTCTATGAATTTCCTTATTCCCTCCTTGATGTCTTCTATAACCCAGTCTTTTTTCAGGAGGGTATTGTTCAGTTTCCAAGTATTTGATTTCTTTTCCCTAGTTTTTCTGTTATTGATTTCTACTTTTATTGCCTTGTGGTCTGAGAAGATGCTTTGTAATATTTTGATGTTTTGGATTCTGCAAAGATTTGTTTTATGACCTAATATGTGGTCTATTCTAGCGAATGTTCCATGTGCACTAGAAAAAAAAGTATACTTTGCATCAGTTGGGTGGAGAGTTCTGTATAAGTCGATGAGGTCAAATTGGTTGATTGTTGTAATTAGGTCTTCCATGTCTCTATTGAGCTTCTTACTGGATGTTCTGTCCTCCGAAAGTGGTGTGTTGAAGTCTCCTACTGTAATTGTGGAGGTGTCTATCTCACTTTTCAGTTCTGTTAAAATTTGATTTGTGTATCTTGCAGCCCTATCATTGGGTGCATAAATATTTAATATGGTTATGTCTTCCTGATCAATTGTCCCTTTTATCATTATGTAGTGTCCTTCCTGTGTCAAGTTTTTGAGGAACTGCCATTTGGGTCTGGCCTAATCACATGAGCCTTTTAAAACCAGAGAGTTTTCTCAAACTGGTTGTAGAAGAAGGTAGTGGACCTGTAATAAAGCAAACATCCATGCTGGAAAATGACTAGTTAGTGGAGGGGGCACGTGGCCATCTAGGATCTGAGAATAGTGCCAAGCCAATAAGTAGCAGGTAAATAGAATCCTTCATCCTACAGTCACAAATAAATTAATTCTGCCAACAACCAGCGAGCTTGGAAGAGAATCCAAAGTGCAAGATGAAAACCACAGCACTAGCTGACACCTTGATTTCAGCCCGTTGAGACCTTGAGTACAGAATCCAGTTGTGGTGTACCTGGACACCTGATTTATAGAAACTGTGAGATAATAAATAGGTGTTGTTTTAAGCTACTGAGTCTGTGGTAATTTCTTATGCACCAATAGAAAACTAATGCAGCACATGTGTTCATAGTGTTCTGCTGCTTGGAATCCACCCATTGGCTTTTTTATTATCCAGAAACTTTGTACTCTATATCCAGGTCAAAGATCTACTGCTCTGTTAGTATTAGGGGCTACTACTCTATATTATAGCTATCATAGTACTTACCACATTGTATTTTAAGTATTTTCGTTTTGTGTCTTGTCTACTACATTGCAAAGTAGTACTACTTCCAAAGCTCATCTTCAAGGTTTATGATAACAGGTTTCAACCAACTCAGGTTGGCAGAACTTGAAAACGGAAACATTTTAGAAACATTATAGTGGCTGCTTCTTATTCATTGCCTTGTTTCAGCCTAGAGTCTACCTAGATTCTAATAGTGCAGTGCAGGAAAATTATAGTTTATTTACCAAGATTTTACAGAAAGATTAGAATTGAATTGTCTTTTTTTTTTTCTGCCTGCAGTTAATCCAACTCAGGTAAGGAATGGAACATATGAGTGAATTTGGATGAATAAATTTATTCATTCAGATTTCAGCCAATACTTAATTCTAAAACAGCAAAAACATTCAAGTATATACATTTTAACCTAATGGTTTCATTTCAGACATTGATGAACCAATTATATTGATGAATGAACAAATTCAAAATTTGTGTTTCAAAGAATTATTGATTTGTTCCATACATAAGTAGCTATTGGGCACTTACTGTTATTTCTTTAAGAGACGTCAACAAAGTAGATTGTCATGAGGAAATGTACGAGTTATTTCTGAAATTCTGTTTTATTCGAAGTTTTTACTTTGTAAGTAACATTGTGTATTTTTATCAGAATGTATCAATAAGTGATTCTGTAAGTAAATGTGTCAGGTCTTTTAACAGATTTATTAAGAGGAATGCTCTTTTTCAGAGAGGGCTATAGGATCTTTCCTTTCCATTTAGATAGCCAGCACTACAAAGGATCTTACTTCTACTTTCGGACAGTATCCCTCCATATTAGTCCTCAAAGTGCACTAGTGACTGCATCAATATTGGTTGAAAGTTTGATCCTGAAATATAACCCAGCCTCTTGAGGTGAAGATGCTGAGTCAGATATTACAAAAAAACTAGAGTATAGAAAATTGTTTCAAAAGAAATTCATATTTTTAATTTTCTCATATTTCATGTTTAAATACAGCAAGAAGTAAGAATATACCCATTTTTACTGTAAGGTTATAAAACCACTACTTTCCATTTTTATTACTATTTAAAAGGAGCTGTACTTTACTTCTTACATATGCCACCTGTAGGTACCTATCAACTGAATAATAGAGAGTAAACATTTCCTAAATATTAGTAACTCATGAAATGAATAGTGAGGAATCATCTTCAGCTGGAAAAACGTGACGGATTTTACCTATGAAATAAATTCTGTGAATAAGATTACAAAAGATGGTAGGTAGTCTGTTTAGGCAGGTCTATTAAAAGCATTAAGACTTGAGTACTGGCCTTTAAAGTGAGTAAATGGCAATATTATAAAGTTAAACACATGCCAAAAAACATTTTCCAGAGGTCTGGGATTGTAACAATACCATTAATGAGGGCAAAGAGGTCCTAATGCAATTTGCACTTTCTAAAGTTTCAAAAAGAGGTTCTGAGTTAGTGCATTATTAATGTATGGAACATCTGGAACTGTGTAAAAGCTGTGGACATGGAGCACATGCAGGATTTCCCCAGCAGGTTGTGTTCTAACCGACTGCCTCCCGAGCAAGATACTGGTTTTAAGTTTGAAAACGTAAAATGGTAATATCCAGATAAGGCATAAACATTCCAGAGTGTCTGTTAATTTGTAAAACCTGACTAAAAACCAAAAATTGTCTCTGAGGTTAACAGATCCAAGTGATGTGACCACCAATTAGTAAATTAAATCATCCATATCAATATACGTGGACTAGTCTCTGTATGTGAGTAGTATTTGCCTTATATGAGCTTTTAAGTATTTTATAACAAAGACACCTCACATTTTTCATATATGTAAGTCTTAAAATCCAAGAGATGAATCTATATCTGTACTTTTCTCTAAGGTATTTGACTTTTTAGGTGCCAGCTGGGATACTTAAAAAATTTAAAAATCAATTTAGTTATCTGTGTGTTTAGTTATTTGTGTGATTTCTCTGGCAAGGTGGAAATAATTAAGATGTATAAATGTGCAATTTGAATGTCACCTGCAATGAGAATGGAAAAGCTGCAGGCCTAAATATTTTGTTATCTAAAACTGAAAATTTGGTACAGGCCATTTTCATGGAAATAATCAGTATGTTTTTGCTATAGAACTATACTCTGAATTTACATGTAGCTCCTGTATGATCTTAAAGGGAAGGCTTTTAAGGTACTTAAAAAAATCTCCACTGAAGAAATTAAACTAAAATGTTGTCTTATAATCACCAAATTCCCTCTTTTTCACAGTGTTCCTTTTAACTCCTTACCTGAACTAAAACCTGGGTATACCCAGAGGACATGCTACCTCCTTGTCAGCCCTTGTAAATTGTGGCTGTTTTTTGTCTCATGACCTGTAGTACCTTAGGTTTCATATCCTGTTTGCTCTCCATTGTTATTTCTAAACCTTTACCTCTACATTTTCTTCTTTGAAAAAAAAGAAAAAGAAACAAGCAAAATAACTGACCAACAAAAAAGTCTTATCTCTGAGCTCATGCCTTTTAATCGTATCCTTTCCCCTCACCTTTATTGTCACCTTACAAAACACCTGACTACTCTCTTTTTATTAAAACTTTGGCACCTGATTTTATAGATTATTTTTCATCCTCTTTCATTATTTTGGACCTTTCTTCTTCATTCATGTATTAAATTCATTCGACAAATATTTATTGAGCACTTTCTGTGTGCCTGGTAATATTCTGGGCACTTGACAATTAGCAGTGAGCAAAACAGATGAAAATAATTTTCCTTGTAGAGATTATATTTCAGCAATAAGAAGCAGAAAGATACATAATACGTAAAAAAGGTATATAATTGGTTAGATGGTGGTAACTGCTATGCAGAAAAATAAAACAAAGAAGGAGGAAAAGTGAATTCTGGGAAAACAGGGAGAGATAGCTTAGAATTTTAACTGGATAGTTTGACCTAAAGGAGGCGAGGAAGCAAATCATTCTGATTTCTGGGGGAAGAATGTTCTCTGATTTGTTTAAGCAACAAGGAGGCTAATGGGGCTGAAGCAGAATGGGGGTGGACTAGGGGAAGTAGTTAGAGATGAGGTCAGAAAAGTAGCTCGGATAAAATGCCAACAGTAAGGATGTTGATTTTATTCTAAGTGTAGGAAGCCGTTGAAGGCCTTAGACTTAATTTGAAAAGAATTATGCAGACTGCTTCATGGAAGATGGACTATAGGGAGCATAGGAAGAAGCAAGGTGACTCTTTAGGAGTCTGTTGTAATAATCTAGTGAGAGATGGTGGTAGCTTGGGTCATTGAGGTAGCAATGAAGATAGGGAGAAATGTCTGAGTCTAGATAGATCTTGAAAATGGTGCTGGCAAGATTTGCTCATGCATTGGATGTGCAATGTGATAGGAAAGGATAAAGTTTTCTTGCTGGACTGTTTTTGTTTTTTTTTTAAATTTGTATTATCCCATTATTCTCATTTATATGCATTCTTTTAGTTACCTCTGTGTTTTTGATTTCCCAATTTATTGTTCAATTCTAAACTCTTCTGTAAGTACCATGCCAGTATGTTCAACTGCTAGATCAACATTTGAATTTGGTTGTCTCCAAGGCAACAAACTTGTAATCTTTCTTCCCAGTCTTGGTCTTTTTCCAGTGGTGCTTATATAAATAAATGGTACCACAGTCTATGTTTGGATTAATTTGATACCTGCCTAGGGGGCATCTTTGAATCTTTTTCTCCCTTTCCTGTCATATCCAGTCTACCACTGTATCTTGTTAATTTAAAATCTTAAATATTCTAAAAATCTACTTGTCTTTCTCCAATATAACTTTCAGAAAGGTAAAATCATGACTCAAAGGAACTATAAAGCAAACACCTGTAAAAATTTTAATCAACTTATTGAATGTTGAGGGAACCAATTCACAGAGCATTTAAGGTGCTAGGTATTTGTTATAGGCAATTCCAAAGGACTATGTATAAGGTTACTGGCCTGGCTACACAACTGGTTAGTGTAT
The DNA here is from genome assembly GCF_030014295.1 of Loxodonta africana. NCBI lineage: Eukaryota > Metazoa > Chordata > Mammalia > Proboscidea > Elephantidae > Loxodonta > Loxodonta africana. The sequence continues at coordinate 49,453,613 of NC_087359.1, forward strand.
TATAGACCAATAAGTCATGCTCTTTGGGGTTGTCTTTTTCTCCTGGACAGAAATTATTTGCATTTCTACTGGACAAAAATATACAGGTTAACATACAGTTTTACTAAGTCTGGAACCTTAATCAACAGTAAACAGTAAATTGAAAAAGTGCATTTCCCTAGATAATCCTCGTGTGGGCCTTTGCCTGCATATGAAATCGAAAGTTTGTGCCACGTATCTTTTTGCCTTATTGTTAAATTTTGCGTAATTTTTCTTAACACTTTCTAATTCAAGCCACCTCTACCCTGTATTACTGAATTAGTAGCCTGATAGTACCCAAACTCCTCCTAATTTGTCCATATTATCACCAGAGAAATTTTGCTTAATCTTTATGTTTTTTAATTGTGAAATATAAATGTATTTGTATAAGTATATAAAACTAATATGTACGTTTTCTCTTTTTAATTGAATATGTACATTTTAAACGATAATAAAATAGCATCTGTGTATCCACCACCCGGAAACCCTGGTGGCATAGTGTTTAAGTGCTACGGCTGCTAACCAAAGGGTCGGCAGTTTGAATCCGCCAGACGCTCCATGGAAACTCTATGGGGCAGTTCTACTCTGTCCTATAGGGTCGCTATGAGTCAGAATTGACTCGACGGCACTGGGCTTGGTTTTTTTTGGATCTACCACCCAGCTTAAGAAATAGGATTTTACCGTTATATTAGAAGCCTCCATATCCCTCTCTCCGTTCACATGCCACATCCCTAGAGATATTAGTTTTGCTCGTTTTAAAAAATAGTTTTATTTATATGTATATATGGTTTCTTACGGAAACCCTGGTGGCGTAGTGGTTAAGAACTACGGCTGCTAACCGAAAGGTCGGCGGTTTGAATCCACCAGGCACTCTTTGGAAACCGTATGGGGCGGTTCTGCTCTGTCCTATAGGGTTGCTATGAGTTGGAATCAACTCCACAGCAATGGGTTATGCATTCTTAAGCACTGCATTAGTTTTGAACTTTATATAAGTGGAATCATTATGTTATTTATCTATAATTTCCTTTGTTGAATTCAGCATCGATAGGGTTTGTGATTTGTCATTCTTGATACGTGTGATGCTAGTTTAGTCATTTTCACTATTATGTGGTATTAATTTTTATGAATATATCACAGTGTAATTATTCAGTCTGCTGTTAACCGGGGACTTTCAGTTGCTTCTAGTGTTTGGCTATTAAAAAGAGTGCTGTTGTTCATATCTCCTTTTGTAAATGTACTTATTTGTAGGGTATAACTCAGAGTGGATTTCCTGGATCATAAGGAATGCATATGTTCATCTTTACTAGGTGTCTTCATTCCCTAGGGCTGCCCCAGCAAAATAGCACAAAGTGGTTGGCTTTAAAGAGCAGCAGTTTATTTTCTCACAATTCCAGAGTCTGAAATTCCAAATTCAGGGCATTGGCAGGCATTGTTCACTCTCTGTTGGCTGTAGGGGATGATCCTTCTTTGTTGGTAGCCCCGAGTGTTTCTTGGCATTCCTTAGCTTGTAGATGAATTCTCACATGGTATCTTCCTCCTGTGTGACTGTGTTTCTGTGTCCGTTCTCATCTTCTGTAAGACAGAACAGATTAGCATTAGGACCCACCTCATTCCAGTCTGACCTCCTTTACCTTAAATGATAACCAAAGAATAACCCTATTTCCAAACAGGGTCACATTCACAGGTGCAGGGGCTAAAATCGGATGGTTATGGGGAGGAAAGAGGTTGAATAGGTGAAGCACAGGGGATTTTTTAAGGCAGTGATAATGTAGCAGTGGAAACAGGACACTGTAAACATTTGTCAAAACCCACAGAACCTACAGCATGAAGTGTGAACCTTAATGTATATAAATTAAAAAACAACAACTACATTTTTAGGAGATCGTTGACCCCAGTATGAAGTGCAGACTGTATATTATAAATGTATGGTATAACCTCACTGAATAGGGGGTGGGAGGAGGGAGGTGCTGGCCTAAGTAACTCTGGAAATAGATAGGCACTGTAAGACTAGAGACAAAAGGAACTGTACATAAGCACTTGACTGTAGCTAATAAAGTTATTTCCATTGGGAGGAAAAGTTAACAGTTCTGAAACCATAGTACATATATGCTGAAATTAAACATTCAAATAATTGGATGACAGATAATAGGAGTCAGATTTTTTACTGTTGGAGTAGGAAGTTACAGACAAGTGAAGGGAGAGAGCTTGAATGATCCTTATGATACTAGATGAAAGCTGGAGACATCAGTATGAACTCACATTTAGCTTACTATACAAATATATAGAAGTAATTATAAAAAAAATATATATATATATATATTCAGGTTAGTATACTGCAGTGTAATGGATATCTTTGTGTGGCATTTCTCGCCATGGCCTTTGTAACTCCCACCCAGGTGATTGTGTGGGACTCTGTGATGGGGGTAATTGTCACCTACCAAAAGAATTGGTCAGTTTTGACATCCTTCTCAGTTTGAAATGAGCCACCTCAAAGGCAGGACAGAGAAGTTCCCACCACCAAGGAAGAACAGCCAGGAGCAAGCACATCCTTTGGACCCGGCGTCCCTGTGCCGAGAAGCTCCTGGACATAGGACACAGAGAGAGAGAGAACTCAAGAAGCAGCAGCAGAGCCCCGGTAGCAGAGACCCGCAGGAGACAACACAGTGGGCTTCCCGGCCCACAGAGTGAGAAAGCTGAGTGCTTTTGGATAGAGACTGTGGGCTAGGAAGAGGCCTGTGAGGAAGAGGCTGTCCTGATGGAAGAACTGTATCTTTGAGTGTTTTTGACCCTGAGTTGTAACCTGTTACTTCCCTAATAAACCCCATAATTGTGAATATAATCTGTGAGTTTTGTGTGGCCATTGCAATGAAATATCGAACCCAGCAGAGAAGTAGAGAGTGCCGTGGGAGGGCGTCAGAGTTGATAAAAATGGCAGAGAGAGAATATGTCTGACCTTCGCTTCATAGCAATCAGCCTTGGGCTATTAATCTTGTTCCTCCTTTTCCCTTGTGAAGTTAGAGGAGGTCAGATCCACCCCCCATGCTTGTTTACATATACACAGATATTTCCTAGCTCTCTCTACTCAGAGGGCCTGGAAGCAAGGACACTGGGGTAGCAATGAGCATATCCAGTGCTCTAATCTTGATTTAGAATACCATTCTCCAATAGATGGAAGCAGGGATGCTTGGAGAAATGGCCGATTCTAAAACTGGGGCAGGAAATATGCAAGATGAACCTGGAGAATCTTGGAGTGTTATAAAGAGGTGTTTAACAAAATGATGGGGATGTATCAAAAGGACACATGAGCCAACTGAAAGAGCTCCTAATGGCCAAAGCTGGAGCAATATGAGCAACAAAATAAATAATATATTGGGTTATAATCCAAAGTATAAAATAAATATCCATGAGTGTATAATGTTATAAAGAGGATATTTCTACATATGCATTTGTGTGTGCTGCAAATTTATCATGTATGTTATAGAGCACAGAGAGGGCACAGTTACGAAAACTTCCTAGCCATAACCAAACACTTGGAAGGACAGAGTCACTGGGCTTGATGGTTTAGGATCATAATCTTGGGGGACATCTGGGTCAATTGGCATAACATAGTCCGTAAAGACAGTATTCTACATCGTACTTTGGTGAGTAGTACCTGGGATCTTAAAAGCTTGTGGGTGGTCATGTAAGATACAACTATTAGTCTCTTACCATCCAAAGCAAAGAAGAGTAAAGGAAATTAAAGTCTCAAGGAAACAGTCCAAAGGACTAATGGGCCATATGAACCGCAGCCTCCACTAGCCTGAGACCGGAAGAACTAGATGGTGCCTGGCTTCCAGTACCAAATGCCGTGATTGGGATCACAGTAGAAGGTGCCAGACAGAGTATGAGAAAAATGTACAGCAAAATTCAAATTCATGAAAAAGACCAGACTTTACTGGTCTGATAGAGACTGGTGGAACCCCCAAGACTATGGCCCTTAGACACTCTTCAAACCTGAAACTGAACCCACTCCTGGAAATCACCTTTCAGCCAAACAATAGACAGTCCTATAAAGTGAGCATTAACAGTTGTGAAGAATATGCTTCTCAGAACAATCACCCACACCAGATCAAAAGGGCAACATTTGCCCAAAAACTAAGTTCAAAAGGCAGGAAGGGGCAGGAAAGATGGGTGAATGGAAATGGGGAAATCAGGGAGGAAGTGAGTAGAATGCTGACACATCAAGGGGCTTGCAACTAATGTCATGAAACAAAATGTGTATAAATTGTTGAATGGGAAACTACTCTGTAAACTTTCACCCAAACCAAAAAAAAGAAAGATATGATTGAATAGATAAATAAATGGGGGAAGATGGGCAAATCTGGTCCAGAGAATTCCAAATAATTTATGTAGATAGACTCTCCCCTCAAGGAAGTGGAGCATACCTTCCCACCCTGTAAGAAGAGTCTGATATACTTGGTGACTTCCTTCTAAAGAGTACATTATGGAAAGGGGGAAAAAGAGTAACTTCACAGTGGAGAAACCTTATAAATGCTACCTCAGTTAGTTGATTAAGGTAATTTCATCACTGATAAGTCATGTTACAGTGTGATGAGAATGGCATTTCACTTCTGTGGTCTTCCTCCCCAAGGCCTGTAGCCCCTGTCTAACCATGAGAAAAAAGCACCAAACCCAAATTGAAGGACATTCTACAAAAATACCTGATTAGTACTCCTCAAAACTGTTGAGGTCATCAAAAACAAGGAAAGTCTAAGAAACTTTTGCAATCAAGAGACTAAAGAAGACAAGATGAATAAATGTCATGTGGTATCCTGGATGGGATCCTGAAACAGAAAAAAGACATTAAGTAAAAACTAAGGAAATCTGAATAAACTGGACGTTAGCTGATGTATCAGTGTTGGTTCACTAGTTGTGACAAATGTACCATAGTAATGTTTACAGTACCACTTGCCATCGAGCTGATTTTGACTCAAGGAACTCTTATGAGTGTCAGAGTAAAACTGTACTCCATAGGATTTTCAGTGGCTGATTTATTGGCAGTTATCTCCAGGCCTTTTTTGTAAGATACCTCTGGGTGGATTCAAACCTCCAACCTTTCAGTTAGCAGCTGAGCACATAACTGTTTACCCACTTAGGGACTTCCCTGTTAACAGTAGGGGAACTAATATGTAATGAGTAATTGAATGAATGCACAAGCCATTTGATTCCTCAGTTGATTCAGGTTTGCCTAACTGAGGCAAACATATGGCTGACATCTTTTTCTGTATCTTCAGTTTCAGGATTTCTGTGCACAGCTCTGAATACTGTCTTATGTTGAAGATTTTTTTGCACTTTCTGTGCATTGGTGAGATACTTTGATTTAGTAACAGTACATATTCAAAAAGCAAATCTTAATAGCCATCCGAGGAGACCTGGTGCCTCAACGGTTAAGCATTCAACTGCTAACCGAAAGGTTTGCAGTTAGAATGCTCTCGGTGGCTCCACAGGACAAAAATGTAATGATCTGCTTCCATAAACAATACAACCTAGAAAACCCTGTGGGGCAGCTCTGCTTTGTCACATTGGGTCACTGTGAGTTGAAATTGACTTGATGGCACCTAATAACAGCAACAACAGTAGACAACTAATGAAGCATTCAAATAGAAAAGACTTTTAGATCAATGATATCAGAACCCATTGCCTTCAAGTTGATTCTGACTCATAGCAACCCAATGTGACAGAGCAGAGCTGCCCCATAGGGTTTCCAAAGAGTGGCTGGTGGATTCAAACAGCCGACCTTTTGGTGAGCAGCTGAACGCTTAACCACTGTGCCACCAGGCCTCCTACAGATCAATGACAGCCCTACATTTTTACCTAATAGCATGGTGTTACTGTGAATTTTTATTTTTATTGATCAGGGAACCCTGATCAAAAGTAGCAATGAGCTATTTTACTGACTACTGCTAGAAAATTGGTTTTATGAACTTATTAAAAAGTTTATTCTAAAAGTAAATAAGGTTAAAATTCTGAAGCAATAAACCATCTTATAAAAAGTGATTAGTTTTTGTTCTCTAGGGAATTTTTTGGAGCTTCTTGGTACTTGGGTACATTGATTTTTTTAATAACTTGTCCATATTTCATAGAACTTTGACAAGTAGGTAAAACAGTTCAACTTAAATCATAATAATCTCTAGAGCTTTCATCTTTTTGTTTATTTCAGGTGTTTATTATTAACTTCTATTTTCTTTGCATTTATTGTGTTTTATTTTTTAGTTTCTTGAAAAGAATGCTCAATTCATTTATTTTCAAAATTTTAAAATGTTTTTCAGAGTATATTTCTAAAAGAATACTGCCTTTGTTGCATCCCACACATTTTGAATTGTGGGGTGCTTTCTGTATCACTCAGATCTAATGAATTAATGAATTCTACTGTGTTTTCCTCTCTAAACCATATTTTTTTAAGAGTATGACTTTTAGTGTTGGGCTTATATGTTTGCTTTTTTTTTTTTTTTTTTTAAACCAACTTTACATTATTGACTTTTATTCTAAAGCCACATTGTTATTAGACTATGTGGTCAATATGATCGAGTTTCTTTGAAATTTGTTGGCAGTCCCTTTATAATTCTAGTACCTTTTTTTTTTTTTTTTTAATGTTTCATTTGTGCCTATATATTTTCTACTTCTTGGCTGCCTGAGGCTTTTTATCTATTTATACAGGCTATTAATGATGATCAAATTTTCAAACAATGAGCTTAGCTATCTATGCCATCAGTAAAATGATCTTAAATAATCTTCATTTAAGGATTCTTTAGTTAAGAATGTAAAGAAACTTCACCTTCGTTTAAAGAGACTACCCAGACAAGTTTGTTCAGTTGGACAGCAATATTCATTTTTTCTTTCTCGTTTTTAGTTATTAGAAAAATTAAAAGAACGTTGGCATTCCACTGGTCTGTGGCGTAACCTGGAGTTGGTGAAGACAGTCATTGTAGAACCACAGGGAGGAGACAAAACTGAGTTTGATGAGTTACTGCAGGTATACTATGATGCAGTCAAATACAGAGGAGAGAAAGGTAATTGGAAATAATTTCATAGCCAATGAAAAAATATTTTTTATCATACTATAAGAAGAGATTGGTGTTGTTAGAATTCTACTCATGTTATCTTGCACTTAAGAGAAAAATTATATTTTATAATCCTTCGTGAAAAGAATTCACTCATTTTTTTTTTTTTTTTTTTTGAGTGAATTCTTTTCACCAAGGATTATAAAATACAAGACGGCACTGGGGTGGGTTTGGTGAAAAGAAAATAAGTAAAGAAATTATTTTATTTAGAGTTGTTCTCTTATGAATAGTTTCACTTGGGTATGCCAGTTCAGCTTAAGAAACAGCAAGCATTCAGATATTACCCCCCAGTCTTCCTTACATCACTTGAAACATTTTGTGGAGGAGTCGAGATGCATAAATATCTTCCTTACTAGCAAAATGAACCCTATGTTTTGATACAAATAATATACCTTGTGCTTATATTCTTATATAAAGTAAGCTTGAGTTTTTAAAACATAACAAGAATCAATTTCAAAGTTAGAGAAATTACTATTAGCTGATAGTAATAATAATAATAATTTATGAACGATGCAACATCATAAAAGCCCACTGCCATCAAGTTGATTCCGACTCATAGTGACCCTATAGGACAGAGTAGAACTACTCCATAGGGTTTCCAAGGCTGTTATCTTCACCGACGCAGACTGCTGCATCTTTTCCCTTGGAGCAGCTGGTGGGTTCAGCCAGCCTTTTGGTTAGCAGCCGAGGGCTTAACTGCCGCACCACCAGGGCTTCTTAGAGCATAATTGTTATCTTCTATGATAAGATTATGTGTGTGTATTTTAACAAGCGTGTGCATGTTTTAAATACAATATATTGATTCAGTATGTATATAGTACAAATTAAAGCTATTCTGAGAACTTTCCTTTTTAATGGTGAAAGTAATCATTGTAATTTCAGTTTTTATAAGATAATATTATTGCTTATAATTGCTCAGTTCATATGCAAGTTGCTACTGGGATGTGGCTTTACTTTCTGCTAGGAGATTCGCAGTTTGTAAATTTATTTCTACGATATTCCATCTAAATGTAATTTTGTTTCAGGTGTTTATTTAAAGACATTGAACTTTTGAAACTTTTATCTCAATAGTGTTTGGTTTTCATTTTTTGAATTTGGTACTGTGATTAGTTAATCATCATTTTCAAATTGTGGATAATTTTGAGTGTGCTTTTTAAAAGGCTTTTTTTTCTGTTGTTTAAGATGGAGCGCTCCTGGTAGCTGTTTGTCGTGGGAAAGTGAGTGAGGGTCTGGATTTCTCAGATGACAATGCCCGTGCTGTCATAACAGTAGGAATTCCTTTTCCAAATGTGAAAGATCTACAGGTAGGCCATCAAAACCTTAATAAATAAAACTTATAACAACACAGAAGTCATTGATTTTGTGTGAACTTAATTATACATTTTCTTGTATCCTCAGACGTTTTATTTTAAATCTGGTGAATCCGAATGAGTGAGAAAGGTTTAGTAGATATAGGTTTATTTTATTTTTTGCTTATATTGTCTTTAACTGAACAAGAGTGATTCTGAAATTGTGATCCATAGGTCAGGAGCATGTCTGGGAACTTGATAGAAATGCAGATTTTCAGGCCTACTACATCAGACACTCTGGAGGTAGAGCCTAACAGTTTGTGTTTTATCAAGTTTTCAGTCACAGACTTACAGGGATCCTGCCCCCCTCCCCTGCCCCCCAGGAATTCTAGGGCTCCTTTCTACCTAACTCCCTATCTCTCCAGCACCCTTCCCTGCAGATTTCAGCAGCTCCAATCTCTTCCACCTCAGCTCAGCAGGGTCACTGTGCTCTGCCTGTATTCTAATTCTCTGCACTGTTGTCAGAAAATTATTCCCAGGAAGAGAACTTGGAATTACGGGGTTTACCTAATGAATTTCCCTTATCTCCGGTATTACAGTTCTTTGCTGCCTGGTATTTACTCCCTGAAAGCAGTTGCTTTATCTGTTTTGTTATTATTTATAATGGGAGGGATATTCATAAAACAGTTACCCCATCTTGGCCAGAAATGGGAGTTTGCCTCGTTATCACTGATTGTTTGCTAACCATTATATTTGGAAAACCTTATGGAGGTAATCTGAGGCCTCAGATGGTATTATTTTCTACCAGGCAGGATTTTCTTTTATTTTGTACAGGCATTTGAAGGTGCTAGTAATCTGAGACAAAGGCTTGAGGTTTTCTGGCCACTGAGTTGACTCCATCGAGTACAATCTATATCCGTCCTCCCAGGATTCAATCTGTTAGGGTCTCATACCAGAACAAGAGTTCTTCCATGAAACAGTATCTTCTTTAATTGTCAATATTTTACTAGGCACTGTGAGTTATATGATTTTTACTTTTATTTCCTAAGCCATAGCAGTCCATTGGTAGCATTAGTATTAACAGTAATAAACAGTATTTCTCCGGTTAGCCCCTACCTCTTCCCATAACTATGGAGCTCTTCAAATTTTCTAAAAGTCTTCAGGGGGTGTCTCATCTGGCTTTCTCTAGATACCAGAGCCTGCATTGAGGGCACTGATGGCCATGCCCAGAGCTGAATCTCTTATTTTAAAAAGGCTAATGTTGCCTCTGACTGCTACTACTGCTGGAGTAGTTGACATCCACTCAAGAAGACTATTGTGTCCACCATCATCAGCATGAGTGCTGTATTCCACTGAAGCTGTGTGTTGCCGATGGCTATTGGCACTGGTGCTATCTTATCCTTTTATGATTCACTCATTATTGCACTAATGATGCCTTGTTAATTTTCCTCTCTTTGTACCACGCTCAGTTGCATTGTTTCCAAGGTCTTACATATAATTTTCCCCCCTAGAATTAGCTCTTTCAATTTTTGTTTGTATCTCTTTCTTTCATGGACCTACTCATGAGTATTTGAAAGCTGAAAAAGAAGATAAACTTTATGGTTATACTAAATATTATACTCACAGAGTAACAAGGCCTGAAAGGATTCAGATCAAACTCATAATGGTGATTGCATCTGAGAAGAGAAGGGAATGATATTGGGAGTAGTTATCAAAAGGGAATTTAACTTTTTCCATAATTTTTAAAAATTCTGTTGTGTTTTAGGTGAAAGTTTACAATGCAAATTAGTTGCTCATTCAAAAATTTATACACATTGTTTTCTGACATTGGTTGTCAGCACTGTGTCAGCACTCTCCACCTTTCCCTTTGCACCTCGGGTTCCCTGTGTCCATTTGTCCAGTTTTCCTGTCTCTTCTTGCCTTCAGGCAGATGTTACATTTGGTCTCCTATACTTGATTGAACTAAGAAACACGTTCCTCACGTGTGTTGTTTGTTTTAGTAGGCTGTCAAATCTTTGGCTGAAAGGTAAAATTTGGGAGTGGCTTCAGTTCTGAGATAACAGGGTTCCTGGGGACCATAGTCTTGTTAGTTCCTTCAGTCTCTGTCAGAACAGTAAGTCTGGTCTTTTTTTGTGAATTTGAATTTTGTTCTACATTTTTCTCCCTCTCTGTCCAGAACCCCCTATTTTGATCCCTGTAGAGTGGTGGGTGATGGTCACCAGGTACCATTTAGTTCTTCTGGGTTCAGGCTGGTGGAGGCTGTGGTTTATGTGGTCGTTTGGACTGATGCTTTCCTTGTGTCTTTAGTTTTCTTCATTCTTCTTTGCTCTGAACGTGATGGACCAATAGATGTATTTGTAAGCTTTTAAGACCCAGACACTATTCACCAAAATAGGATGAAGAACGTTTTCTTTATGAACTATGTTATGCCAGTTGAGCTAGATGTCCCCAAGACTATGGTTCCTAGCCCTCAACCCCCAGGAACTCAGTCCTTCAAGGAGTTTGGATGTGTCTAGGAAACTTCTCTGGCTTTGCCGTGGTCAAGTTGTACTGACTTCCATGTGTGTTGTCTTCCCGTCACTAAAGTTAACACTTGTCTATTATCTAGTTAGTGATTCCGCCCCCCACCTCTCCCATCCCTCATAACCATTAAAATTGTTTTTTTCTGTGTGTAAACCTTTTCTTGTGTTTTCTATAACAGTGGTCTCATACAATATTTGTTCTTTTGTAATTGACTGTTTCACTTAGCGTAATGCCCTCCAGATTCAGCCATGTAGTGAGGTTTTTTGAGGATTCATCATTGTTCTTTATCACTGCATAGTATTCCATAGTACAACCACAATGCTCCTTAGAAGCAAGGATGGCGAGACCATGTCTTACATACTTTGGACATATTGTCAGGAGAGATCAATCCCTGGAGAAGGCCATCATGCTTGGTAAAGTACAGGGTAAACGAAAAAGAGAAAAACCTGCAACAAGATGGATTGACACAGTGGCTGCAACAATGGGCTCAAGCATAACAACGATTGTGGGCATGGAGCAAAACCGGGCAGTGCTTCCTTCTGTTGTACGTAGGGTTGCTATGAATTGGAACCAACTCGATGGCACCTAACAACAACAGTATTCCATTGTGTGTATATACCGTAATTTGATTATCTATTCATCTGTTGATGGGGACTTAGATTGTTTCCATCGTTTTGCTATTATGAATAATGCTGCAGTGAACATGGGTGTGTGTATGTCTATTCATGTGACGGCTCTTATTTCTCTAGGATCTATTCCTAGGAATGGGATTGCTGAATTGGGTGGCATTTCTATTTCTAGATTTTTAAGAAGGTGCCATGTTGTTTTTCATAGTGGTGGTACCATTTTACATTCCCACCAGCAGTGTATAAGAGTTCTAGTCTCCCCGCAACCTCCCCAACATTTGTTACTTTCTTTTTTTTTTTTTTTATTAGTGCCAGTAATGTCAGGGTGAGATGGCAACTCATCATGGTTTTTTTGTTTGTTTGCTTTGTTTTTTTATTTATTGTGCTTCAAGTGAAAGTTTACAGATTGGGTCAATCTCTCATGCAAAAACTTCTACACATCTTGCTATGTACTCCTAGCTGCTTTCCTCCTAATGAGACAGCACATTCCTCCTCTCCACCCTATATTCCCCACATCCATTCAGCCAGCTCCTGTCCCCCTCTGCCTTCTCATCTTGCCTCCAGACAAGAGCCGCCCACATAGTCTCATGTGTCTACCGGAGCCAAGAAGCTCACTACTCATCAGTATCATTTTCTGTCTTATAGTCCAGTCCAATCCCTGTCTGGAGAGTTGGCTTTGGAAATGGTTCCAGTCTTGGGCTAACCATAACCTCCAGGGACCCTCTAGTCTCAGTCAGACCATTAAGTCTAGTCTTTTTACCGATCGTGGTTTTAATTTGCATTTCTCTCTGGTGGCACAGTGGTTAAGAGCTTGGCTGCTAACCAGAAGTTTGGCAGTTTAAACCCACCAGCTGCTCCTTGGAAACCCTACGGGGGCAGTTCTACTCTGTCCTGTAGGGTCACTATGAGTTGGGATCTACTCGATTGCGATGGGTATGGGTAATGGCTAGTGATTGTGAGCGCTTTGTCATGTATCTGTTAGCAGCCTGAATGTCTTCTTTGGTGAAGTGTCTGTTCATATCCTTTACCCCTTTTTTAACTGGATTATTTGTCTTTTTGTTTTGAAGTGTTAAAATATTCTGTAGATTTTAGAGATTAGACCCTTGTTAAATATGTCATAGCCAAAAATTTTTTCCCAATCTATAGGTTCTCTTTTTGTTTTGGTGAAGTCTTTTGATGAACTTAAGTGTTTAATTTTTAGGAGCTTCTAGTTATCTAGTTTCTCTTCTGGTATTTGTGCATTGTTGGTTATGGTTTGTGTTCTCTTTATGCCATGTGTTAGGGCCCCTAGTGTTGTTCCTTTTTTTCTTCCGTGCTGTTTATTGTTTTAGATTTCATGTTTAGATTTTTTATTCATTTGTGTATGGTATGAAGTATGGGTCCTATTTTATTTTTTTATAGAGGGACATCCAGTTTTGTCAGCACCATTTGTTAAAAAGACTGTCTTTTCCCCCATTTAATGGCCATTAATATTATCAGGCCTACGTTATTACACTAATGCTGCTTTGTTAAAGTAGAGAGAATCCCTTTCCAATCTTTTTCTTCCACACTCAGTTGTGTTGTTTCCAATGTCTTATATGAAATTTTTTCCCCTAAACTTAGTTCTTTCCATTTTTGCTTGTATCCTCTTTCTTTCATGAACCTACTCATGAATGTTTGAAAGCCGGAAAAGAAGATAAACTTTAAAAAAAAAATAGTAAATATTTGAATACTGGTTGTACTAAATAGTAAATATTTGAATACTAAATAGTATTTCAATACTAAATAAATTCACATCAAAGTCAAAATAGTGATTGCATCTGAGAAGAGAAGAAAGTGATAGTGGGAGTTATGAAAAGGGAATTTAATTTTTTTTCCATAATTTTTTTTTTTTTAATATTTTTAAAGCTTCCAAGAAAATATGGTGAAAGTACAGGTGTTTATTATGTTACTCTTTATACTTTATTTTGTTTTTAAATCATTAAAATTTTTTTTTTCCATGTTACTTGAGAGAAAAAAAGTCACATTTCCCTTGTGTTTTCTCCAAGCCCACCCACCTGCAGTGATTCTGGGCGTTGTTTTTGTACCAAGCTTGAATTCTTTGTGCCGTCTTTCCTCAGGATAAGTTTTTCCCAGACAGCATCTCAGTCTGGGAAAGACACCTGGTGGTCTGCTCTGACATTCCTCAGTCATGGTCCTGCTTGTCATAGTACTGCTTGTCTGAATCCCAATGGTTCAGGTTACATAAAACAGTAAACTAACAGAAATGTCAATGAGCTCTAGATGGAGAAAGGAGGGTAGTTATAAAGGAGTTTCCTGGTGGCTCCAGGAAGAGGGAGAAGTAATCTATGTCTGTCCTCCCAGAAGCACAAACTTGGTTACCAAAAAAAGCTGACTCTTATCAACTGATAAAATAGCTGGAACCAGACCTTTCCCACTGCTGATAAGGAAAAAGGCCTATGATGTTCTACAGTGAGGACTAGTAACTAGTCTCTCATTTGTATTTTCATTTGCTTTTTTTAAGACGCATACTACACTGCCTTCATTACATTATATTTTAATGATAATAAATGTTTTATTATCTGTTAGATTGTGTTCCTTGAAGACAGGGACAATTTCTTTAACATCTCTGTATCTCTATAGTTAAAATATTTCTTTGGAACATAGCGAATGCTCAATAAATGTTGGTTGAATTAAAGATTAAATGAGGGTTTAATGTAAGTTATTAAAATTATATATGGTTTTGTTGTTTGTTTAACCTGACATTGTTATTTAAAACAACTCCTCCATTCCTAGCAACTTTAATTGAGGCATATGATGATCCAGCCTCTATCCATAGTTAAGGATGTTGTTGTTGTTGCTGAATCAGCTCTGACTTAGGGGGACCCCATGTGTGCAGAGTAGAACTGCACCATGGGGTTTTCAAGGCTGTGACCTTTCAGAAGCAGATCGCCAGGCATGTCTTTGGAGCACTCCTGGGTGGATTCACACTGCCAGCCTTTTGGCTAATAGTCAGGCACTTAACTATTTGTGCCACCCAGGGACTCTTATAATTAGAGGTATGAAAATATTTAATCAGACTAAAACAGTGGCTAATGTATACTGAAAATTCAAAAATGATAATGGTCATAATGATTATTAGATGATAATGAATAAGGTGGTAGTAAACATTAATATGACTTATAATGAGGTAATAGTTTCCACAGGTCATGAATCCGGGCATGGCTTAGCTGTGTCTTCTGCACAGGGTTCCACAAAGTTGCAATCAAGGTATTGGCCATGTTGCGCTTTCATCCAGAGATGGGGTTCTCTCATTCAGGTTGTTGGCAGAATTTCGTTCCTCATGGTTGTAGGACTGAGGTCAACTGTTTTCTTGCTGATTCAGCCAGGGGCCACTCTTGGCTGCTAGCGGCTACTCACAGTTCCTTGTCTTGAAACCCTCTCATGGGCCATTAAGAAACATAGCAGCTTACTTCTTCGGGGGCAGCAGGGTAACTCTCACCCCCGTCTGCTAAAGCACAGTCTGATATAACTTAACATAACCACAACAGTAACTATCCCATTACCGTGCCACATAATGTAACCTTATCAAGGGAGCAGCAATCCCTTCATCCTTGCCGTATTCTTGATTGTCTAGATGCAAGTCACGGGTTCTACTGTGCAAAAAACAGGGAATTATACAAGGCAGGACTTTCTGAGTGTTGCCTTACAGTTAGTCTGCCGTACTCTTCTCTACAATGAGATAATGAGCCAAATGATCTTCATTAAATGGCTCTTCCAAAACTAAAACTATACTTTGAATAACTTGGCCTTAAAGTTGTACTTTTTAGGTTTTTTTTTTTATATAGTAATACTTAATCTACTAAGCAAGAAAAAGTAGAAGCTGTTTACAAATGGAAACTTTAAATATTCAATTTCTTCATCTTTTCATATTATTTCACTTGAATTCATATTTTAAAAGGTTAAGATTGGTGTCTGAGTTAGAAAAGTGATTTGAGTGGAGAAAAAAGGGCAATGACATTAACTTTATTATATACTAATTTTTTTTCTTAAATTTGAGAAACAGATTATGGAAGTAAAAATTAAAATACATTCTAAAATACTAAGTTCAGACTCTTCTAGTATCCATGGCAGAATTTGGCTTTTAGAGAAAGAGGAAAATGTATTTTAGAGCCAAAAATATGACTTCTTTGGCTGTGACCAGGATTTCCTCTTCCCACCTTGGGGACTAGAAAGTAGAGGTAGGAAAATTTCATTTTAGAGCCAAGTGTGACTTGTTTAGTTCAAGTCATAATTTATTGCACATACCTCAGGGACCTGAAAATAAAGAAACCCACTATGAAATGTTGATAATGGCCCACTCTGAAGGGCCAGCATTAAGCTAACTTTCCCAATGAAGATTTTTTTTCACTTTTCCCAGATGCTTCTGATCATTCTACAAGGACATATTTAATCATATAATAGTTACAAAGAAAACTTTCTGTGCACTAAACCAAGGTATTTGAGGGGCATTAGAGTGAACCAAGGCCTTTATGTGACTAGAGGCTGGTAGAAAAGTATAACTCAAAAATTGTTTTCTTTTCATACAATGAAGTTATAATGGTAACAAGGCTGATCTTCTAATGAATATCTAAGGTAAATCCTTGGCCAGTTATTATGATGTCTAAGTACAGAAGCCTTTGCTTTTATATTCAACCGCATCTCAAACTGGTTGCATGGGCATAGTTTGTAATACATGAGGCATAAGATTTTCTGTTTAAAAATTGCCTTTTATCTATATTCCTTAGCATAGTTGAGTAGTATACAACGTAATTCCCTTCATGGGTAATGTGCCATGACTCCTTTGGGGAAAAATTTATTAAACCAAAGTATATGGCTAAAAATTTTTAAACTTTAAAAATACTGATGTGGTATGTTAGATTTTTGTAATCGATTTGATAAATTTTATGGTAACATTCAATATAATAAGCATTATATCTGTTTTTATAATAATTAAAATAATTTATGAAGATAATAATTACATTTTATATTTATATATTATTTCCTTTAGTAGAAACAGTGAGATGAATTACCAAAATAGATTTTATTTGGAAACTTTAAAATTCAGATAGTGATCTGATAAGCTATGTTAGTATTGGTGTAATGGCATTTAATAACCATTGTGAATTCCATTTTTTGTTAATTAAGAAAATTTCTCTTAGCTCTGAATGTATAGTCATTTGAATATATTAATTTTTTTAAATTATACTCATGATTGAAAAATACAGGTGTCTATTTTAGTTTTGTTACATTAGTTATCGACTTCTAGTTTATTTTATCAACTTTATTACAAACACACACTTACAAACACACTTATATATATCTATAGGCTTCCATTGTTGGCATTTTATAGCCCCAAAGGTTAACAGTACTAAAAAAATAGAGTACATTAAACCAGTGCTTCTAGGTGTCAAAATATTGTCAGATGGTAGCACTAGAATTCTTTTTTTTTTTAAATAATTTTTATTGTGCTTTAAGTGAAAGTTTACAAATCAAGTCAGTGTCTCACATAAAAACTTACATACACCTTACTACATACTCCCAATTACTCTCCCCCTAATGAGACAGCCTGCTCTCTCCCTCCACTCTCTCTTTTTGTGTCCATTTTCCCCAGCTTCTAACCCCCTCTACCCTCTCATCTCCCCTCCAGGCAGGAGATGCCAACATAGTCTCAAGTGTCCACTTGATCCAAGAAGCTCACTCCTCACCAGCATCCCTCTCCAACCCATCGTCCAGTCCAATCCATGTCTGAAGAGCTGGCTTCGGGAATGGTTCCTGTCCTGGGCCAACAGAAGGTCTGGGGGCTATGACCACCGGGGTCCTTCTAGTCTCAGTCAGACCATTAAGTCTGGTCTTATGAGAACTTGGGGTCTGCATCCCACTGCTCTCCTGCTTCCTCAGGGGTTCTTTGTTGTGTTCCCTGTCAGGGCAGTCATCGGTTGTAGCTGGGCACCATCTAGTTCTTCTGGTCTCAGGATGATGTAGTCTCTGGTTCATGGGGCCCTTTCTATTCTTGGGCTCGTAATTACCTCGTATCCTTGTTGTTCTTCATTCTCCTTTGATCCAGGTGGGTTGAGACCAATTGATGCATCTTAGATGGCTGCTTGCTAGCGTTTAAGGCCCCAGACGCCGTTCTTCAAAGTGGGATGCAGAATGTTTTCTTAATAGACTTTATTATGCCAATTGACTTAGATGTCTCCTGAAAGTCCCCAGACCCCTGCCCCCGCTACACTGGCCTTCAAAGCATTCAGTTTATTCAGGAAACTTCTTTGCTTTTGGTTTAGTCCAATTGTGCTGACCTCCGCTGTATTGTGTGTTGTCTTTCCCTTCACCTAAAGTAGTTCTTATCTACCAACTAATAGTACTAGAATTCTTAATTCCAACAGACTTCTTTTTAAGGAGAATGTTGTTCCTTCAGTTATTCTTGTTGTTTTGACAATTATATGAATATCCGTGAACAGAAAAATGAGAGCAAGAATGCAAAGAACTATAGTATGTTCAGACAAACTTGATTTCAAAAACAAAACTTTCTTGATATTGAAATTTTATTGTGGTAAAATAAATATAATGAAAAATTTGCCATTTCAACCATTTCCAAGTGTGACAATTACCTTCACAGTGTTGTGCAGCTGTCACCACTGTCCATTTCCAAATATTTTTTTATTACCCCAAATAGAAACTCAGTACTCCTTAAGCAATAACTCCCGTTCCTCCCTCCCCCAGCCCTCATTAATCACTAATAAACTTTTGTCTATGCATTTGCCTACTCTAAATATTTCACATAGGTGTGATCAACATTTCTCCTTTTTTTAAAAACATTCATCCTTTTGTGTGTATGGTGTATTTCACTTAACGTGCTTTCCAGGTCCATCCATGTCATAGCATGCATCAGATCTTTATTTCTCTTTATGGCTGAATAATTTTCCATTGTACAGATGTAGCACATTTTGTTTATCCATTCATATTTTGATGAATACGTGGGCTGTTTTCAACTTTCGGCTATTGTAATAATGCTGAAATGAACATTGGTGTAAACGTACCTGTTTGAGTCCCTGCCTTCAGTTTTTTTAGAGTTTATACCTAGGAGTAAAATTGCAGGGTCGTATTGTAATCGTATGTTTAACTTTTTGAGGAATCACCAGTTTTCCACAGTGACTGCACCATTTTATGTTCCCACCAGCAATACTCAATTGTTCCAGTTTCTGCACATCCTTACCAACACTTGTTAATTTCCTTTTTTTCTAATAATAGCCATCCTAGTGGGAGTGAAGTGACATCTCGTTGTGGTTTTGATTTGTATTTCCCTAATGACAAATGAAAGGAGCTCTAGTGGCACAGTGGTTAAGCGCTTAGCTGCTAACTGAAAGATTGGCAGTTTGAACCACCAGCCACTCCATGGGAGAAAGATGTGGCAGTCTGCTTCTGTAATGATTTGCAGCCTTGGAAACCCTGTGGGGCAGTTCTGCCCTGTCTTACAGGCTTGCTGTGAGTCGGGATTGGCTTGACGACAGTGAGTTTTGGTTTTGGGAATGACAAATGACGTCGAGCATCTCTTTATATACTTACTAGCCGTTTTTACGTCTTTGAAGAAATGTCTATTCAAATCCTTTGCTCATTTATAATTGGGCTATTTGTCTTTTTATTGTTGAGTTGTGGGAGTTCTTCATATATTCTGGGTATTAAATCCTTATTATATGATTCCCAAAATTTTTTCCCATTCTTTAGGTTTTTGCTTCACTGTTGATAAAGTCCTTTGATGTACAAAGTTTTTTATTTTGGCAAAGTTCAATTTATATATTTTGTCTTTTGTTCCTTATTCTTTTGGTGTCATATCTAAGAATCCTTTATCAAAAGCAAGGCCCTGAAGATTTACCCGTATGTTTTCTTTTAAGAGTTTTATGGTTTTAGTTTTTATATTTAGGTCTTTGATCCATATTGAGTCAATTTTCCTATATGGTGTGACGTATGGGTCCAACTTCATTCTTCTCTACATGGAGATCCATTTATGCCAACACCGTTAGTTGAAGAGACTGTTCTTTTCCCTATTGAAAGGGCTTGGCACCTTAACACTTTTGCGTAGATTCATATATTCCTTTTGAATTATTTTAAAATTATAATTATGTTAATGATCTTGAGTATTTCCTCATTTGTTTATTCATTCCTTTAACAGACTTTTACTAAGAGCCTTGTTGTTGTTGTTGTTAGGTGCCGTCAAGTTGGCTCCGACTCATAGCAACCCTGTGTACTATAGAATGAAACACTGCCAGGTCCTGCGCCATGTGCACAATCGTTGTTATGCTTGACCCTATTGTTTTAGCCACTGTGTCAGTCCATCTCATTGAGAATCTTTTCCTTTTCAGTGACTCTGTACTTTACAAAGCATGAGGTCCTTCTCCAGGTACTGATCCTTCCTGATAACATGTCCAAAGTATGTAAGATGTAGTCTTGCCATCCTTACTTCTAAGAAGCATTCTGGTTGTACTTCTTCCAAGACAGATACGTTCTTTCTTTTGGCAGTCCATGGTATATTCAGTATTCTTCGCCAACACCACGATTGGAAGGTGTAAGTTCTTCAGTCGTCCTTAGTCATTGTCCAGCTTTCGCATGCATATGATGCAATTGAAAATACCACAGCTTGAGTCAGGCACACCTTAGTCTTCAAGGTGATGTCTTTGCTTTTCAACACTTGTTGAGGTCTTTTGCAGCAGATTAGCCCAACGCTATGCACCTTTTGATTTCTTGACTGCTGCTTCTATGGGTGTTGATTGTGGATCCAAGTAAAATGAAATTCTTGATAACTTCAGTATTTTCTCCATTTATCATAATATTATTTATTGGTCACATTGTGAGAATTTTTGTTTTCTTTATGTTAAGGTGTAATCCATACTGAAGCCTATGGTCTTTGATCTTCATCAGTGCTTCAAGTCCTCTTCACTTTCAGCAAGCAAGGTTGTGTCATCTGCATAACACAGGTTGTTATGAGCCTTCCTCCAATCCCGATGCCCCATTCTTCTTCATACAGTCCAGCTTCTTGGATCATTTGCTCAGCATACAGATTGAATAGGTATGATGAAAGGATTCAACCCTGACGCACACCTTTCCTGACTTTAAACCACGCAATATCCCTTTGTTCTCTTCCAACGACTGCCTTTTGATCTATATACAGGTTTCTAATGAGCATAATTAAGTGTTCTGGAATTCCCTTTCTTCGCAATGTTATCCATAATTTGTTCTGATCGACACAGTCAAATGTCTTTGCACAGTCAGTAAAACACAGGTAAACATCCTTCTGGTATTCTCTGCTTTCAGCTGGGATCCATCTGACATCAGCAATGATATCCCTGGTTCCATGTCCTCTTCTGAATCTGGCCTGAATTCCTGGCAGTTCCTCGTTGATGTACAGCTGCAGCCAGTTTTGAATGGTCTTTAGCAAAATTTTACTTGCGTGTGGTTTAATGATATTGTTCGATAATTTCCACATTCGGTTGGATCACTGTTCTTGGGAACGGGTATAAATATGGATCTCTTCCAGTTGGTCGGTCAGGTAGCTGTCTTCCAAATTTCTTGGCATAGACTAATGCCTGCATCCAGAGCTCCATCTGTTTGTTGAAACATCTCAATTGATAATCCCTCAATTCCTGGAGCCTTGTTTTTCGCCAGTGCCTTCAGTGCAGCTTGGACTTCTTCCTTCAGTACCTTTGGTTCCCGGTCGTACGCTAGCTCTTGAAATGGTCTAACGTCGACCAATTCTTCTTGGCATAATGACTCTTTGTTTTCCTTCCATCTTCTTTTGATGTTTCCTGTGTTTTTTAATATTTTCCCCTTCGAATCCTTCACTATTCCAACTCAGAGCTTGAATTTTTTCTTTAGTTCTTTCAGCTTGAAAAATGCCGAGCTTACTCTTCCCTTTTGGTTTTCTATCTCCAGCTTTTTGCACATGTCGTTATAATACTTTACTTTGTTTTCTTGAGGCGCCCTTTGAAATCTTCTGTTCAATTCTTTTACTTAATCATTTCTTCCTTTTGCTTTAGCTACTCAGCTTTTCAAGAGCAAGTTTCAGAGTCTCTTCTGACATCCATTTTGGCCTTTTCTTTCTTTCCTGTCTTTTTAATGACCTCTTGCTTTCTTCATGTATGATGTCTTTGATGTCATTCCACAGCTCCTCTGGTCTTCGGTAATTAGTGTTCAACGCGTGAAATCTATTCTTGATATGGTCTCTTAAATTCAGGTGGGAGATACTCAAGGTCATACTTGGGTTCCATGAACTTGTTCTAATTTTCTTCAGTTTCACCTTGAACTTGTATGTGATCAATTCATGGTCTTCCTGCAGTCAGCCCCTGGCCTTATTCTGACTGATGATATTGAGCTTTTCTGTAGTCTCTTTCCACAGATGTAGTCAATTTGATTCCTGTGTATTCCATCCGGCGAGGTCCACGTGTATGGTTGCCGTTTATGTTGTTGAAAAAAGGTATTTGTAATGAAGAAGTTGTTGGTCTTGCAAAATTCTATCATGATTTCTGGCATCGTTTCTATCACCAAGGTCATATTTTCTAACTACCGCTCCTTCTTCGCTCCCAACTTTCGTATTCCAATCACCGGTAATTATCAATGCATCCTGATTGCATGTTTGATCAATTTCAGACTGCAGAAGCTAGTAAAATCTTCAATTTCTTCATCTTTTGCCTTAGTGGTTGGTGCGTAAATTTGAATAATATTCGTAATTACTGGTCTTCCTTGTAGGCATATGGATATTCTTCTGTCACTAACAGCATTGTACTTCAGGATAGATCTTGAAATGTTCTTTAAGGATGAATGTAACGCCATTCCTCTTCAAGTTGTCATTCCCGGCATAGTAGACTATATCATTGCCTGGTTCAAAATGGCCAATACCAGTCCATTTCAGCTCACTAATGCCTAGGATGTCAATGTTTATGCATTCTATTTCATTTTTGATGATTTCCAATTTTTCTAGATTCATAGTTCATACATTCCATGTTCCAATTTTTAATGGATATTTGCAACTGTTTCTTTTCATTTTGAGTTGTGCCGTATCAGCAAACAAAGGTCCCGAGAGCTCGACTCCATCCAGGTCATTAAGGTCAACTCTACTTTGAGGAGGCAGCTCTTCCCCAGTCGTCTTTTGAGTGCCTTCTAACCTGGGGGGCTCATCTTCCGGCTCTATATCAGACAATGTTCTGCTCCTATTCATAAGGTTTTCACTGGCTAATTCTTTTCAGAAGTAGACTGCTGTGTCCTTCTTCCTAGTCTGTCTTAGTCTGGAAACTCAGCTGAAACCTGTCCGCCATGGGTAACCCTGCTGGTATATGAATACCGGTGGTATAGCTTCCAGCATCACAGCAACACGCAAACCCCCACAGTATGACAAACTGACAGACACGTGGGGGTACTAAGAGTGTATTTTGTACTAAATGTAATAGATGCAAAAATGAACAAGATGCTATCTGTACACCTGTGTTGTCTGTAATTTAGTGAAGGACATGAATGTATAACAGGCTGATTTAGTGAGTGAGGATCTGGGTGCTCAGATGTATAAGAAAAGTGAAGTTGAACAACACCTTTCACCCTCCATCATGATATCCATATACTTTCACTACTTTGCCTAAATGGGGTGGAAGATCTAGAGAGATGAGAATTGAATCTTGTTTACATTGAGATTCAAACATACAAACTTTTGATAAAATGGAATGGCACTATCAAAGGCCAGATTACATGACTATTCAGATTATAAGAAGACTATTCAGATTATAAGAAGACTATTCAGAATAATCAACCAAATATTTTTAGGGTAGAGTTCCAGCTACAATGATAGACTCTGAGGACACAATGATGTACTCCACAAACTGCCCCTTGTCTTTTGAAGCTTACAGTCTAGCAAGGAATATTGACATTAAGAAACAATTGTAGTTCTAATGAAAATTATAAGGGAAAAAATCCACAGGAACCATGAAAATATACAACAGGATCTTGACCAAGTCTTTTAGAGTCAGGAAAGTCTTTCTGAGGAAATGCTATTTAAGTTGGCACAGGAAAGAAGGCTAGGAGTTAGGTAGGTGAACATCGATAAGGGTATTTTCAGCAGAGAAAACAGCGTATGCTAAGTCCCAAGGTGAGGAAGGGAATAGCAGTTTCCCAGAAAAAAAGGAAACTGAGGTAGAGGGTAAGTTGGGGAGAATCGTGTGAATAGAGGCTGGAAGAAGTCTGGAGGAGCCGAATCACTTAGGGTGGTTATGCCATTGTAAGGATTTGGGCCTTTATTCCAAGCTCTAGGAAACCAGATCCAGGAACAGAGCCTGAGATCCTAGTGGAATGGAGTTCTGGTTATAGTGTAGCATCTGATACAGAAACCCACCTGGATCTGGTCCCCATGGTAACACATGGTTTCTGTTGGGTACTGTTGAGTCAGTTCCAATTGTGGCAACCCTGTGTACAACAGAATGAAATACTGCCAAGTCCTGTGCCATCCTTACAACCATTGCTATCCTCACTTCTAAGGAGCATTCTGTCTGTACTTCTTCCAAGACAGATTTGTTTGTTCTTCTGGCAGTCCATGGTATAGTCAGTATTCTTCACCAACATCGTAATTCAAAGGCATCAATTCTTCTTTGGTTTTCAATATTCATTGTCCAGCTTTCACATGCATATCAGACAGTTGAAAATATCTTGGCTTGGGTCAGGTGCACCTCAGTCATCAAGGTGACATCGTTGCTTTTCAACACTTGAAAGAGGTCTTTTGCAGCGGATTTGCCCATTGTAATACATCATTTGATTTCTTGGCTGATGCTTCCATGTGCATTGATTGTGGATCCAAGTAAAAAGAAATCCTCTACGATTTCAATATTTTCTCTGTTTATCATGTTGCTTATTGGTACAGTTTTGAGGATTTTTGTTTTCTTTACGTTCAGGTGTAATCCATACTGAAGGCTGTAGTCTTTGATCTTTATCAGTAAGTGCTTCAAGTCCTCTTTGCTTTCAGCAAGCAAAGTTGTGTCATCTGCATATCGCAGGTTGTTAATGAGTCTTCCTCCAATCCTGACGCCCTGTTCTTCATAGAGTCCAGCTTCTCGGATGGTTTGCTTGGCATACATATTGAATAGTATGGCAAAAGGATACTACCCTGATGCACACCTTTCCTAATTTTAAACTGCTCAGTATCCCCTTGTTCTGTTCAAACAGTTGCCTCTTGGTCTATATACAGGTTTCTCATGAGCATAATTAAGTGTTCTGGAATTTCCATTCTTCGCGGTGTTACCCCTAACTTGTTAATGATCCACACAGTTGAATGCCTTTGCATAGTCAATAAAGCACAGGCAGACATCTTTTTGGTATTTTCTGCTTTCAGCCAGGATCCGTCTGACATCAGCAGTGATATCCCTTATTCCACATCTTCTGGATTCGGCTTGAATTTCTGGCAGTTCCCTGTTGATGTACTGCTGCAACGTAATGGTTACCCCGGGGGAAATGGCAATGTGTGTAAAGTGAAAGGGCTATAATACAAACTCTTAACACTTTGGAGTCCAGCACTTGCTGTTGGAATTGTTGGAAACACTTAAATCACAGATAAGGAAGAAAAACCTTGTCACCTCTAAAGGACTAGAATAAGTTTACACTCAATTATTTAAACCATTTTTCCTCCTCAAAAAATTTTTTTTCTCCCAGCTCTCTTTTTTTAAAAGATAGTTTGGCCAAAAGTATTATTAAAAACAGGATCTAAGTATATTTTGAAATCCCAAAATTAAAATCTAGTTTAAATCTAAGTAAACTGCCTGGATTGACAACTTGTATATTTGCCTTGGGCAGTGAAAAACGAGGTAACGAAACCCTTTGTTCAGATCTCTCCTGAAAACAAATAAATAAATGGATGAATTGCTGAAGTTTTTTTTTTTTTTTTAATTCTACATATGTCTTAAAGGGATATTTTAGGGTTAGATGAGGAAATATTTAAAATCACTAATTTTTGAGCAAGTTTGCTTAATAACCTTTTCCTTTATTTTTATTCTAATGTTGATGTCATTATATTTCCTTAGAAAGAAAGCCATGCCTGAATGTATCTAAGTTAAACCTTTGGATAATGAATAAAACAAATAATTCCTTTCATTTTGATTTTTGAAAATTTGTTTTTTTTTTTTCCTTTTCTTGCATTCTGGTTTTTGGAAAGAATAAGGAAGAAGTTTGTTGATCTTTATATTTTAGTTTTGCTCTCAAAGCAGGTTGAAGGCTTTAAAAAGTGAAACTATCACCCTGGGGGCTTGTAAAGTTAATTGACACTTAACTAGTCCTGTTGGCACAGAATATAATCATCAGCACAGCCTGGAGGGAAGTGGTGAGATTGTTTTTTAGCTTCTCTGATAATTAAAAAAAATTTTTTTCAGAGAAGAATTGTGATTGTATTGTATTTTAATCAATTTACGTATTCAGATTGCCTTCAAGCCTACAAGGTTCAAATATGTAGTGGGTTTTGGATGAGTGTGTCACAGGTTTTTCCTACTGTAAGGTAAAACCGCTCTTGATTGAGAACCACTGCTTTATAGTAAAATGAACATATGTGTATTGTGAATTAAAGTGAAACATTTGCATTTATTTTTAATTTTTTTATCAAGTTGAAAAAAGTCCAATAAAGCTTTTATAATCGCCTAATGTGTATTAAATACAGTAGGTGGCTTCTTATAATAACATCAGCCCTTTGGCTTCCAGTCCTTGCTTCTGAGAGGCAGTGACTTTCACTTCTTTTAGAAAGCTACTTCATCTGGTTTTTACCTTTTTGGAAACCCTGGTGGCGTAGTGGTTAAGTGCTACGGCTGCTAACCAAAGGGTCAGCAGTTCGAATCTGCCAGGCACTCCTTGGAAACTCTATGGGGCGGTTCTACTCTGTCCTATAGGGTCGCTATGAGTTGTAGTTGACTCGATGGCACTGGGTTTGGTTTTGATATTTACCTTTTTATTTTATATTTTATCTTTATTTAATCAGCTTTAAACATTAACCATTAACTCCCTATATGCAAGATAAGGATTTTAGCTCACTCCACCTTTCCCTCTAATATCCTCCCGATATAGTTATATCACAATTTTTATTAAATCCATAGTCAATATTCATGTTATTATGACTATGAAAATATTGTTCACTGTAGTCAAATGATTCCACTTCCCTTCTTCAAGTTTATTTTTTGGAGTTAATAATTGTTGTTAACTGCCATCGACACCGACTCATGGCAACCTTATATACAGCAGAAGGAAACATACAAGGCCCTGCACCATCCTCACAATCTCCAACATGTTCTGGCTATTGTGCCAATCCATCTCACCAGGAGCTCCCATACCATCTTTGGCCCTCTGCTTCATGGAACACAATGTCCCCTTCTAATGTTTGGTACTTCCTGATGATGTGTTCAAAGCAAGTGAGTCAGACAATGTTTTGTTGTGATTGGAAGGTTCTCACTGACTAATTTTTGGAAGTAGGTTGCCAGGCCTTTCTTCCTAGTCTGTCTTAGTGTGAAAACTCCACTGGAACCTGTTCACTGTGGTGATCCTGCTGGTATTTGAAATACTGGTGGCATAATTTCCAGCATCATAGCAGCATATAAACCACCAAAGCACAACAAACTGACAGATCAGTGGTGGGGAGTTAATGATACCCACCCTTTTCCTTTTGCCTTTTAAAAGATCTTTGTCCAAATAAATTTTCTGTTATCCTCCGATAGCTCTTTAAAACAATTCTCAATACAGTTTTCTTATCAAACCTGTCAGATATTTATGTTAATTTTTCTCCTCCCTGAATCTCCTGATGTAATTCAATCAGAATTAAGTTGCTATTTAAGCCTGCTTAGCAGTTGATATCCTGAGATTTGCCTTTACGGTTATACTAGGAATTTGATTTACCTTTCTTCAGTGTTGGATTCTCAGTTTTCTGGGTCTGAGATTTTCCTCTTGTTTCTTTCCCTTTCTTCTTTATGGTACATATCCTCCAACAGTTTCTTTATACCTCCATTTTCCTGAGCCTTTCTGGACTTCTGCAGGTTGGATTGGCTTGTTTCCCATCAGTAGCTCTGTGGGTACTTCAATTTGAACTTTTGCCTCTCTGCTTAGTCATTTACAATTTGTCCATTTGTGTTCCACAGCATATTTTGAGTTTTAGGGTTACAGATGTCTCTTAGTTTAATTGAAGATGGAGATGGCTCTTTAATTTTGGGGTCATTTTTGAAATGCAAGGGAAGAAAAAGTGCTTTTTTTTTTGGTCTTTTGAAACCAGGAGTCTGTATTATTTTCAAAGATATAACATGAATTTTCAAAGTGCTATGGTCCCATATGCCTTATTCCCACACTCACATGTTCACATTTGGGAAGTTCTCAATCAGGTATTTCTAATGGTTTTTTAAAGGTAGAAAATAATAATAATATATATATTTTTTAAATCGGATTTATATTTAGAAGATCAGTTTGGATGTGATTATAAGACTCTATATGGAAAGAACATGCTTCATTTGTTGAGCTGTGGAGATAAGTGGAATTTTAAGGTTTCAGATAGATTTTTAGTATTTTCCCAGTATTTGTTATCATTTCTCTTATATGCATACTTTTTCTTGCTCATGTTTGTTTTTATATGTCACAGTGCTTAATAATTTGAATTCTGAGACTGACACTCCTCTCATTGGGTTTCGCTTCTACTTTCTATGCCTGCCATCACTACCAAACCTTTATGAAACTACCCTCCTTCCCCATTCCGCTTCAAGCCACATTGCTTAGTAATGCATTTGCTGGCATCCACAAGGCTTTTCCATGAGAGATCTTGCCATATTCTAGGAATATGTATATGTATGTGTATATATATATATATATATATATATATATATATATATATATATATATATATATGCAGGTTTCTGTCACTTGCTGAATGGAGTACTGTTCATTACCCTTAACAAATCCTATCTCTCTTTTAATTGTTGTAAAAATATAGGTAATACAGCATTTGCCAATTCAGTATTTTTTACATGTACAATTCAGTAAAACTAATTACATTAATCATGTTGAACAACCATCACCAATATCCTTTTTTTTTTAATTCACTCCTTAGTTTATGGTTCCATTTATAGCATCACACTGATTCTTCCATAAGATTGTATTTCATTTTGTTAGTTGATATTGCTTGAAGGGTTTATTCATAATTATTGGGCTCTTGGTATGTGGTTTTAACAAGGGAGGCTCTAGATTGTTAGGTAGTTGAATGAAATAATATTTAGACTGGTAAAGGATCAATCATGGACTCACTCTCGTAGATTACACCACTGAAATAAAATATTTTATATTCTCCTTTCAAAAACAGCTCATAGGTTGTAAAGTGACTGGAAAGTATTACGAAGGGTATTAAAGAATACTGATGTTAATTAGGAGTCCCTGGGTGGTGCAGATGACTGATGTGCTTGTGGGATAACAGACGTGTGGAGATTCCAGTCCACCCAGAGGGACTCAAAAGAAAGGCCTGGCGATGTGCTTCTGGAAAATCAGCCACTGGAAACCCTATAGAACATAGTTTTACTCTGGCATACGTGAGGTCGCCATGAGTCCAAGTAGACTCAATGGCAACTGGTTTAATTATTATTTCTCAGAAAGTTTAAAATCAATTGTAGAAGTTATTTAGAAAAGGGTTTATTTGAAAGCTGTTCCCTGTGTCCTGCCAATGTACATATTTTCATTGATATTTGACAGAAAAGTAGCTACTCCATTAACAGAAGGAATGTATTTTATAAGTCATCCAATTATTATTTATAAGCCACCTAAAACAGTCCTTCAGAAAGTTAGTCCAGGTGATAAAACCATGATTTGGGGCAAACAGCCTGAAGTAGTGACTAGATGGCCCTCGTAATCTCTGTCAGTCCTATGGCTCTTTATCACATACATGGAACAATATATTACGAAAGAATGTAAAGCCTACCCAAACCTACTTTGAGTTTCAGAAATATGGTATAAGTAATGACTTTCTAGCCCATTTATCTCTGTAATACGGTGCTTCATTGTTTCATGTTCATTGACATTTCTCCAACCAACTTTGTGAGGTAAGGTTGGCAGGAATTTTTTTCTTCTTTTTACGGAGGAGGAATCTAAGAAAAGAAAATAAATGCAGGTACTGTGACTTGCCCAAGCATGAATAAAAAAAAACAAAAAAAGTTTTTTTTTTTTGCCTACCTAAATTGCTGCAAGTCTATTTACTCTTTTAAGAAGTTTTTAACTTATCCCTTTATATATATGTATGTTAAAGTTTCTCTCATGTCTTAAAGTATAAACAGTCTTTTAGAAGGAAAATGTTAATTTCTACCTTTTCTTCTTTCCTCTTAACAAATTATGTTTGCAATTAAAACAAGCTAGTATCTTATTTTTCATACTGACAAAGAGATGTTTTTGCATTATTGTTATTTAAAGCACTTATTTGGGAGTGTTTAAATGTTACCAAGTAACCGATAAACAATCCTAGGTAGAAGCTACAAGCTAAATTATAATTATTAGTAAGGCTCGTTATGTTGAAAATAGGAGATACCTGATTTGAGGGGAACATATTATGTTCTATTTTCTATATTTGAAAATTTTAGACTATTTCTTTTAACACTAACAATTTATAACATAAAGTTTAATATAGAATTCTCAGTAAAAAAGTGTCTCCTCCAAAGTAGCCTTAAAGCGTACATGAGATAAGTTAGATCACTATTAATTACTACGTCATAATTCTTATTTTTTGGTAGATTGTAGTCAAGTCCTAACATGACAGGAAACATAAGTAACAATTGAAAACAATTTTTAATGTGCTTTTTTTCTTCTTCTTTTTTTTTTTTTTAAGAGCTTAACTTCTTAACTCTTGGCAGAAACCCATTTTTCTCTGTTAAAAAAATTATACTATATTTGGTTAACACAGTGTTGCAGAAATCTTGAAAATATGCCAGATGAAATAAAACCAGCTATATTCCTTTTATCTAACTGAATCATTTCACGTATAAAATCTTATGCTGAGTTTAGAACTCTAACTATTGGAATTTATATTGTGATACTTACCCTGATAAAAGTGTTTACACTGTGATGATATGGAGTAGTGAATGTCTCTAATGCCCATTCTCTGTCTTTCAGATTTGGTTTGCTATAAATGTTTAGGTTTTAGGTTCTGTATCTTGGCTAAAGATAAAACTATTCTTCTTGAGTGTTTGCTAGACAATGTGTTTATTTTTACTGAAGCAAAGTTTTCTTAATATTTTTGATTAGTAAGTTTAGCTGTTTACCTGTTCTTAGTCTTATTTGGGGGCTTGAACTTTTGTCTTAAACCTTACATTGAAGAAAAATTATATTCTGCCTATGTTGATTACTTTCAGGAAGGCATTTATTACTGACATCATGTGCATATTTATAGGAATTGGGATAAAATCCATCATCATTCACATGCAGTAGTAGTAAAGTGAAGAGATGCATATATAGGCCCAGCTCAGATTTATCCCACCATTTATTTCTTCAGAAGCCACTTTTAAAACTTATAAAAAGTGACTCTTGAATAAAGCTGTTTAAGACTAACTTGGCGTTAACCAAGTTGAAAAAATAACCTAAATTTCAAGATTGTGACCTAAATTTCTTGTTGACATATGCAGTATAATTTTTTTGGCTATTTTATATCTTCTGTTACTGCTGTAAGCAGGTTGATGATTGTCTCCAATAAAGTCAACGTATGGAGGACTTAAAGAACTTACTGTTTCATCTGAAGTATGTTACAATGTAATGGTAAAATTAGAATCCAAAACATTACTTCTGCTTCAGTGCTACCTGTCAATCAGATATTTTTACACAATTCTATAATTATTAACTCAGTCTTGATTATCTGTGTCTTTGCTATTCAGGGTCTCACTTCTGCTTGTATCAGTCTGGTTAGCTTTTGATGCAGATATATTTTCATTTGTTTACAAATGACCCTATTCATGGTGATTTTCATTTTGTGTTAACTTTGAACTCCAATTATAGAAGGGAAAGGTTTTGTGAAACAATACAGTATCTGAACCAGTGGCTCACAAACTCAAGTGTGGGGCTAAACAAATCATTTAAATGAACGAGCTAGTTTAGGACAG
Source organism: Loxodonta africana (assembly GCF_030014295.1). Classification (NCBI taxonomy): domain Eukaryota; kingdom Metazoa; phylum Chordata; class Mammalia; order Proboscidea; family Elephantidae; genus Loxodonta; species Loxodonta africana. Next base: position 49,485,295 of record NC_087359.1, read on the forward strand.
TGGTGAAATAGCCAAGTTTTTATATAATGTCAAAAAATTAGATTATTTTTATTTATTTATTTAAACACAACTGTGGGCCTTTGGTTTGCAGCGTCTGATAAAATAGTTTGCCTTCTCCTTTGTGTTCATGCACCGCTCCAAAATTACATGTACGCTGATTTGTCAGAGTGGGAAGCTAGTAGTTTAAACTCCTTCCAGAGTGTACAATTAAGCGTAGCTTTTTTTCTATTTGGGGAAAGTCTTGTAAAATGTATGTGAAAAGTAATGTTAACTGGTCTAAAAGATCATCTTTCCAAACCACACTTGAGCTCAGTTTATGGTGTTTACTTTCTGTCAAAACACAGAAAAAACATTCACAGTTAACTTCCATAATATAAAATGTCTGTCTCATTAGGCATTAAAGAAGCATTGGTCAACAGGTATAATGTTAGACTCTATAACTAATGTGAATGTGGGCATGACCTCCCAAATAGATCAAAGACTAATCTCTTTGACAGTTACAAAATGGCAAAGCTCGCCATGGGCCTTTTGCTGCTGCACTGAAACTGTTTGTTTGGAAAGCATGCCTGAGGGATAAGGATGTGTTTATAAGGATGAGCAGGTAAAAGTAAAAGATTGTCTTTTGACATTTCAACTAATCCCTTCCAGCCTTTGGTTTACTTAACATTTAGCCTATTTGCTGGCAGGAGAAACTGGCTTTTTCACATATGCTATATGTCATTTTAAATTGGGCATTGATTTTCATGCCTGAGAATCCGTAAGTGTACAGTGAAATAGATTCTGATGTCATTAAAATGAGGCGTACTGGCTTTCTCACTTTTCTAAACCCTTAGTTGTATTTTCCCTTATTAAATGTGGTACCCCAAAGACAGTTTTTTGTTATCTATTTTTAAAAATCTGTTTCTTTATATAATAAAAATGTTTCAAAATTAGCCTCAACATATATATCTCATTTCAAAACTTTTTTAAAATCTTTCAACTAAAATAATTCCCCTAGGTAAAATATTGAAAAGGGTCATTCAGATTGTAAAAAGTATTTGACACTTTGCAAGAAATTGAAATAATGTAGTCATGCAGAAAACTTAATTTACTTTAATGAAAATAAATAATAAAAATAAAATGAGAGGTAATTTAATCTAATAGTTGCTGTATTTTCTCTAAATATTGCATTTGTAACTAATACTTCCTGCAGCAGCTATTATCATAGGAAGAATGATCATTATAAAGTTAGTCTGCCTGTGGTGTATGAAATTTTGAAAACCCCTAAGCTGTTATGTCTGGCAAAGGGTGAATGCCAAATTTCTTTGAAGAAAATGCTGTAAAGAAACTGCTTTAGTTACATTTTGAGAAATAAGTAGGAAATGTATATTTTTCCCCAGTTGGATAGAATTTTTGAACTATTTTTCTCTTCAATCTTCAAATATTATGATCTACTTTATTGTTGAATTTTCAGGAATTATTTTTACATATTATCTAATGTTTTCTATGGTGCCATATTATTTATTATTTATATGACTTCAAGAAGAAGTCATCTATGGCACTTAAAGAAAAAATTATTTTCTTTATTTTCTTGTTAATAAAGTTTTGATTTAGAATTTGACAGATTCTCTTTGAAGGGATATGAAATAAAATTTCTTACCTACCAGTTTGAAAGTGACTTATCAGAAGTGTATTTATTCTCTACCTTTCTGTCAAGATGTCCTTGGTTTAAAAAGGTTAATACAGTGAGGCCTGTGAGAGCTAGAAATTGATGGGACTGCCTTGTTTTTCTGGGTCTTGCAAGTTTTCTGCCTTTGACAGGGTGCTTACAACTTTTTTGTCGCTCTCTATTAAGAATTCTGTCTCATAAATGCCCAGTGAGTTTTCCTTCTCTGACAGGTTTCCACCTTACACGGGTTCCAGCTTTCACAAGTTTTACTGTAGTATTATAGACTTTATTGTAGACTCTTGAATAGTTTTATAACTTGTTGAAACTATAAATTCTGTTAATTTATCTCAAAGGGCCACCAGTTTTCTAAGAAGGTAACTCTTTGCAGCTTTAAGCTGGTACTACAAAAATAAACTGTTTGGTAAATCTGTCCAGAAATGCTCTATAGGGGTTATTGTTTAAAGCTGACTAATTGAAGGGAACAATTCCTCCTGTATCATATTGTATTAACTAGTTGCTAGGAATCAAGAGTCCATTTCTGTGAGCTTCCAATACCAGCGGTTTGTCGTGAGTAAATTGCTGTCGTTGAATTTGAGAGCCATTTTTTACTTAATTTAATTAGATTGTTTTCTTCATTTTTTTTTCCTCTTGATTTCTTTAAGATGTATGACTTTTTATTATGGTAAAATATACTTAACAAAATTTATCATTTTAACTGTTTTTGAGTGTGTAATTCAGTGGTGTTAAGTACATTCATAAAATTGTATAACCATCACTACAGCCTATTTCCAGATCTTTTTATCATCCCAGACAAACTCTATACCCATTAGACAGTAACTCTTCATTATCCTCTCCCCCTTTCCCAACTTCACATGCATATAAGGTGATTGAAAAGACCATGGCTTGGATCAGATGCACCTCAGTCATGAAAGTGACATCTTTGCTTTTTAAAACTTTAAAGAGATCTTTGGCAGTAGATTTGCCCAATGTAAAATTCTGGGTATTAACGCTTTGTTAGATATATGATTTGCAAATATTTTTCCCATTCTGTGAGTTATCTTTTCATTCTCTTGATGATGTCCTTTAATGCAAGAAGTTCATAATTTTGATGGAAATCCAGTTTATCTTTTTTTTTTTCTGTTATTGCCTGTGCTTTTGGTGTCATATCTAAGAATCTGTTGCCACATCAGAGGTCACGAAGCTTTTCCTCTACGTTTTCTCCTAAGAGTTTTATAGTATTAGCTCTTAGATTTAGGCCTTTGATGCATTTTGAGTTGATTCTTGAATATGGTCTGAGATCTTGATCTAGCTTTATTCCTTTGCATGTGTATATCCAGTTTTCCTAGCAGCATTTACTGAAATGAATAGTCTTGGTACCCCATTGAGTAGTCTTGGCACCCCACTGAGTAGTCTTGGCACCCTTGCCAAAAATCAGTTGACCATATATATGTGAGGGTTTCTCTATGGGCTTTCTAGTCTGTTCTCTTGGTCTGTACATCTATTCTTATGCAGAGACCCCTACTGTTTTACTTTTGTAGCTTTTAATAAGTTTGTTCTTTTTCAATATTATTTTGGTTTTTCAGGGTTCCTTGAAAATCCATATGAATTTTAGAATGGGCTTTTACATTTCTGTAAAAAACACTGCTGGGATTTTAATAGAGATTTCACTGAGTCTATATATTGCTTTGGGTGGTATTGTCATCCTAATAATATTAAGTCTTCCAATCCATAAACACTGGATGCCTTTCCATTTATTTAGATCTTTTTTAATTTTGTTCAGCAATGTTTATCAGTTTCAGTGTATAAATCTTTCACCTCCTTTGTTAAATTTACTCCAGTATATTTTATTCTTTTTGATGCTATTGTAAATGAAATTGCTTTTTAAAATTTTTTTTCAGTTTGCCCGTTGCTGGTGTATAGAAGTAGAACGGATTTTTTTTTTTAATAATTTTTATTGTGCTTTAAGTGAAAGTTTACAAATCAAGTCAGTCGGTCACATATAAGCTTATATACACCTTACTCCATGCTCCCACTTACTCTCCCCCTAATGAGTCAGCCCATCCCCTCCTTCCAGTCTCTCCTTTCGTGACGGTTTTGCCAGTTTCTAACCCTCTCTGCCTTCCCATCTTTGCTGAATTTATTGGCTCCAACAGGTTTGTGTGTGTGTGTGTGTGTGTGTGTGTGTATTCAGAGTTTTCTGCATATAAGATCATGTTATCTGCAAGCAGAGACCATTTTACTTCTTCTTTTCCAATTTGGGAGCCTTTTGTTTCTTTTCCTTGTGTAATTGCCTTGGCTAGAACTTTTAGTACTATATTGACTGTTGTTGTTAGGTGCTTTCGAGTCGGTTCCGACTCACAGTGACCCTATGTACAATGGAGCAAAACGCTGCCTGGTCCTGTGCTATCCTCACAACCATACTGTGTTGACTAGAAGTGGTAAAAGTGGGTAACCATGTCTTGTTTCTGATCTTAGGGGAAAAGCTTTCAGTCTTTCATCACTGAGTATGCTGTTAGCTGTGGGTTTTTTATATATGGCCTTCATCATGTTGGAAGCCCTGGTGGTGTAGTGGTTAAGAGCTACGGCTGCTAAGCAAAAAGTTGGCAGTTCAAATCCTGTCCTACAGGGCTTCTATGAGTCAGAATCAACTCAACGGCAGTGAGTTTTTGGGTTCTTCATCGTGTTGACTCAGTTTCCTTCTATTCCTAAAATATTGAGTGTTTATATTATAAAAGGGTGTTGAGTTTTGCTACCCAAACCTTTTTTCTGATCAGTTGAGTACTTTTTATTCATTGAGATGATTGTGGTTTGTTTTGGGTTTTTTTTCCCCCCTTCATTCTGTTAGTATGGTGTGTTACTCTGATTAATTTTCGTATGTTGAACCACCCTTGCATTCCTGAGTTAAATTCCACCTGGTGTACAGTGTATAATCCTTTTAATATGCTGCTGAATTTGGTTTGCTGGTATTTTGTTGACAATTTTTGAGTCTATATATATAAGGGATGTTGATGTACTTTTCTTGTCATGTCTTTGTTTGGCTTTGGTATCAGGTTAATGTCGGCCTCATAGAATGAATTAGGAAGACTTTTCTCCTCTTCTATTTCTTGGAAGAGTTTGAAAAGGATTGGTGTTAATTCTTTAAATATTTGGTAGAATTCACCAGTGAAGCAATCTGGTTCTGGGTTTTTCTCTATGGGTATTTTTTTTTTTTAATTACTGACTCAATCTTCTTACTTGTTATAGGTCTATTTAGATTTTCTATGTCTTCTTGAGTCAGTTTTGGTAGTTTGAGTGTTTCTAGGAATTTGTTCATTTCATCTCGGTTGTCTAGTTTGTTAGAGTACAGTTGTTCATAGTAGTATCTTATAATCCTTTTTATTTAAATAAAATCGGTGATGTCCCCACTCTCATTTATGATTTTAGTAATTTGAGTTGTCTCTCTCTTTCTTTCCCTCCCATTTTTTTAAAAAGTCAACCTAGTTAAAGGCTTGTCAATTTTATCGATCTTTTCAAAGAACCAATTTTTGGTTTCATTGAGTTTCTGTGTTGTTTTTAATTCTATATTTTGATCATTTTGAAAATATTCTACAGTCACTTTCTTAATGCAATATGAGTCTAAATGAGCTTTGTGGCCTTTTAAATTCCACAGTCTGATTTAAATTATTCTATTTTTATGTGCATTATTCTTCAACTTGCTCTTTTCAGTTAATATATTTTGCTACCTTTCTATATCAATATAAATAAAATGGACTGGAGCTTGAACCTGTGTTCTAGAAGGAATTTTTCAAGTATTTAATAAGATCCTTTATAACCTGGAATGTCTCTAATTCATAGCTGAAAAAATATAGATGGTTCTACATTGTAAGACACCTAGCAATTTGCTTTAAAATGCTTCAGGGTTCCTTCTCCCTAACATATATACATACAGGAATACACGGGCAGGGGTAGATATTTTAAAAGATTGGCAAAATATTGACAATATTTGGGTAGTGGAGGTATATTAAAAAAAGTTTTTTTGTGTTTATATAAAAATTTCCATAATAAGACATTAAAAAAAAATTCAATATAGAGGGAGTAACAGAGACCAGATTTACCCTCTAAACCAACTAAATGAATAATTCCTTTTATAAGGATCAGTTCAAAGCTGGTTCCTATGAGGTGGAGGTTAAAGATGTCCCAAATATCCAGCTTTTCCAAACTGCTGTACCACTCTATCATCTCTGACATCAACTATTCTCTCTCCCCAGAGTACTCTCCCTCTCATCTTTGGGTTCCGTGATTCACTACAATGCCTCACAGAACTCAAAAACAGTATGAAGAAAATGGCTCACACAGTTGTGGAGGCTGGCAAGTCCCAACTCCGTGGGTCAGTGGTAGGCTTCTTCCAACACCCTTGGCTGCAGGGGCTACGAACCCAAACTGGCAGTTCAAACCACAGGCTACTGGCTCACAGGCTGCAGAAGCTAGCTGATCAGGTCAGTTGATAGGCCGCTGGCCCACAGGGCCGTGGAGGCCAGTGAATCCCAGAATCGGCAGATCAGACAGCAGGCCTCTCGCCAAGAACGAGAGGTCAGCTGATCACAAACCTGATGTGGGATCCAAATGCAGAGAGAGAGCCCTCAGTCACCCACACATATGTCTTAGATTCTGGTCACACTCCAGGGAAGGACGTAACTTAAGTAAGGGTGGGACTGGAGTCACACCCTCCTGCAAGGCTGTAACCCAAGGTGTACCCTGCATCGATCCTGCCTCATCGACATGTAGAGGTCAGGATCCACACACATAAAATGGAAGACAACCATATAATATTGGGAATCATAGCCTAGCCAAGTTGACGCATAACCCCAACCATCACGGCTGCGTATACCTTATTGGCATAGTCCCACTCAGTCATTGTGTGTGAGTCACAAAAACTATGGCTGGCAGAGCCATATTAAGTAATTCATTACACCGCAGGCCATCCCCTGGATCTCCTAAACATTGACCCTTTCATACTGGAAGGATTAACTTCCCCTTCCCCATCATTTTACCAGTCCAAAATGGTCATTAACAATTAGTCCTTCAGTAGGGCAAAAGAGTCCTAAGGGTGAAATTACTCAGATAGTAGCCATTCAGACCTGCTGCAGGTGTCCGTCTGATTTGATCAGGTTCTCCAAAAGTGCATCTCGTCTTTACCTTTTCTGGCCTCTGGTAAAATTTATCTTAACTCCCTTGCTCTGAGTCTCTCTCTAGTATCAGCATAATGTTAGGTTTCCCCCACTGCATAACCCATTAATTCTTTCCTTTACCTTCAGCTATTATTTCTCCTTCCTTCCATTTGTCATTTATTTGTGCCCAAACTTTTCCACTTTGGGGAGGGACATCAGGTTCAGGTGCTGTGCTAGACCAAATTGCTGGTAGCAAGACCAGTCTAGCAAGTTCTTCCCCTCAGTCCACTCACATTCATGTTGGGTAGGGTTACATAGCTACAATACTAGTGGGCTATCTCACCCACTAGGCAATATGGCAGTATTCACTGTTGACTCCAATTTTGCCAGAATGGGCGGGGGGGGGGTACAATCCATCTCATCAGGCCCTTGGGAATTCTGACATACATGTTCATGTATGGGTATAATTACAGTCTCTTGCTTAGGGGTCACTCCTGCTTCTGGCACCCGCAGCTGCATCCCTGGTCCTGGAACCCAGCATCCAGTAGGAAAAAAACAATTTTAGGTGATGTGGGGAAGAACTGTGCAGTGGCACCAGCATCCTCACCTACCCGTCTTCCCCAAATCCTGCAGATAAGCATAGGAGTCTGTCCAGTGGTGATCCTGTCTTTGTCCCTCTCATGTTAAGTGTGAGCACACACTCATGAAGGCCTGTGAACCAGCCCTTAATGCCTTTACCCTCCCCCCCATTTTAGATAACGAATGTTTTAATTGCCCATTCCAATTCTCTTTCAAACCATTACTCTAGGGTGGTATGCAACATGGTACGTCCATTTAATATGATGTTTCTTGGCCCATTGATGCACCCTGTGGGCTGTAAAGTGTGTTCCTTGGTCTGATGAAATATAATTTGAACTAGGAAACTGGGTGAAATTATGAAACAGTGGTTTTCAGACATTGACTAATAGACAAAACAGGACTGAGATCCTTGAGAGGAAGGAAAGAAACAAAGTGAGCCCTACATTTGCACCAGATTATCTCCTGAAGGCAGCTATCAGGCTACAGAGCAGAGAGAGGAAACCCAAACAGGCCACACTGAGTTGAGGAGACAGAGAGAACAATTCAGGGAGGCCAAGGCAGCTAGAATTTACAGAGCAGAGTGCCAGAGAGAATGAAGGTGCACAGAGAGAAAACTCCAGATTAGCACACGCATGAGAGGAAACTACCCAAGGTCAGGAAAAAGAGTAAGCAGAACAACTCCTTGAGCTCACAAAGGGCTGGGAATAGTTTCTGTTCCCACCAGCCAGAGTAAAGAGATCTCATAATACATGGGGCATTGGATACAATCATCAGAGTAGTATCATCTTTGTAAACCCAAAAAAAAAAACCAAACCTCTTGCCGTTGAGTTGATTCCAACGCATAGCGACCCTGTTGGATGGAATAGAACTGCCCCATAGAGTTTCCAAGGAGTGCCTGGTAGTTTCGAACTGCTGACCTCTTGGTTAGCAGCTGTAGCACTTAACCACTATGCCACCAGGGTTTCCATCACCTTTGTAAAAAAAAATTTTTTTTAGTAGGGATAAATTAGCTCTAGACTTAAGACTGTTGTTGTCAGGTGCTGTTGTGGTTATTCCAACTCATAACGACCCTATGTACAACAGAACAAGACACTACCTGGTCCTGTACCATCCTCTCAATCATTGTTATGCTTGAGTCCATTGTTGCAGTCACTGTGTCAATACATCTCGTTGAGGGTATTCCTTTTTTTCGCTGACCCTCTGCTTTACCAAGCATGATATCCTTCTCCAGGGACTGATCCCTCCTGATAATATGTCCAAAGTATGTGAGATGAAGTCTTGCCATTCTTGCTTCTAAGGAACATTCTGGCCATACTTCTTCCAAGGCAAATTTGTTCATTCTCTGGCAGCCTGTGGTATATTCAATATTCTTTACCAACACAATTCAAAGGCATCAATTCTTCTTTGGTCTTCCTTATTTATTGTCCAGTTTTCACATGTATGTGAGGTGATTGAAAACAGCATTGCTTGGGTCAGGCGCACCTTAGTCCTTAAAGTGACATCTTTGCTTTTCAACATTTTAAAAGAGATCTTTTGCAGCAGATTTGCCCAGCGCAATGTGTTGTTTTTGACTGCTGCCTCCATGGGCAGTGATTGTGGATCCAAGTAAGATGAAATCTTAAAACTTCAGCCTTTTCTCCATTTATCATGATGTTGCTTATTGGTCTACTTGTAAAGGTTTTTGTTTTCTTTATGTTGAGTTGTAATCCATACTGAAGGCTGTGGTTTTTGATCTTCATCAGTAAGTGCTTCAAGTCCCCTTCACTTTCAGCAAGCAAGATTGTATCTTCTGCATATCAGGTTGTAATGAGTCTTCCTCAATCCTGATGACCCATTCTTCTTCATATAGCCCAGCGTCTTGGATGATTTGCTCAGCATACAGATTGAATAAGTATGGTGAAAGGACGCAACCCTGACGCATACCTTTCTTGACTTTAAACCACGCAGTATCCCCTTGTTCTATTTGAGCGACTGCCTCTTGGTCTAAGTACAGGTTTCACATGAGTGCAATTAAGTGTTCTGGAATTCTCATTCTTTGTAATGCTACCATCATTTGTAATGATCCACACAGTCCAATGACTTTGCATAGTCAATAAAACACAGGTAAACATCTTTCTGATACTCTCTTTTTTCAGCCATGATCCACCTGGCATCAGCAATGATATCCCTTATTCCACGTCCTCTTCTGAATCTGGCTTGAATTTCTACCAGCTCCCTATTGATGTACTTCAGCAACTGCTTTTGAATAATCTTTAGCAAAATTTTACCTGTGTGTGATATTAATGATATTGTTTGATAATTTCTGCATTCTGTTGGATATCCTTTCTTTGGAATGGGTACAGATATGGATCTCTTCCAGCCAGTTGGCCAGGTAGCTGTCTTCCAGATTTCTTGCCATAGATGAGAGAGCACTTCCAGTGCTGCATCTGTTTGTGGAAACATCTCAATTGGTATTCCATCATATCCTGAAGGCTTGTTTTTCACCAGTGCCTTCAGCGCAGCCAAAACCTTTTCCTTCAGTACCATCAGTTCTTGATCACATGCTACCTCCTGAAATTCGCTGCACGTGGATGAATTTCAAAAGCATTTAGACACAAGATATTATATACTATATAATAACATTTACATGAAATTCGAGCAAAGGCATAACTATAGTAACAGAAAGCTGATCAGTGGTTGCCGGCGTCAGCAGTGGGGGAAGGGGATTGGCTGCGTAGGGATAAGAGGTAACTTTTTGGGGTGATAAAAATGTTCTGTATTATGACTGTGGTATTGTTTACATGACTGTACATTTGTCAAAAGGTACCTACTTGCACATGGAAAATTTGGGAATTTGTGAATTGTATCTGATGAAAACTGATTGAAATAATCACATAGCTAATTATATGCATGGGGGAATTTAGGAAATGTAAGAATTTTTTTAAATGTTTTAAATGAATGAAGAAAATTCAGTACTGGAAAACAGAATAAAATCTCTTTATCCTAGTAAACCAGCACCAGGTTTTAGTGTCTGTCAGTTTGTCATGCTTTGGTGACTTGTGTGTTATTGTGGTGCTGGAAGCTATGCCACTGATATGTCAAATACCAGCAGGATAACCCGTGGTGGGCAGGTTATAGCAGAGCTTCTAGATTAAAACAGATTAGGAAGAAAGGCCTGGCTATCTGCTTCTGAAAATTAGCCAGTAAAAACCTCATGAATCACAACAGAACATTGTCTGATTCACTTGCTTTGGACACGTTATCAGGAAGGATCAATTGCTGGAGGATGTTTGGTGAAATAGAGGGCTAGCGAAGGTGAAAGAGTCCCTTGGTAAGATAGATTGGCACAATAGCCACAACAATGGACATGAACATGCCGGCAATTGTGAAGATGATGTTGAACATAAGGTTGCCAAGAGTCAGAGTCAACTATCTACCTGCAGCTATCTATCTGCACTAATAAAGTGATATTCAAAATGTTAGAAGTTAATATGGTTTTTAAGACTAATTATCTACTGTATTTTTAATATACTTTTATTAGGTTGAACTGAAGCGTCAGTACAATGACCAGCATTCAAAATTGAGAGGTCTTTTACCTGGTCGTCAGTGGTATGAAATTCAAGCATACAGGGCCTTAAACCAGGCCCTAGGTAGGTAAGTGGAGTAAAATTTAATATGTTATCATAATATTATCTGTGACCAGTATTATATGTGAAGCTAGTCTTGCTACTCTGCTGCTTATGATAAACTTGGTAAAGCTTAACTGGAACCTAAGAACTGGTATGTTTTCAATGATAGATGTCACAACTAGAAGTTGAAAACAGTAAATAGAATAAATCAGACTCAAAAGAAAACTTGAAATTTGTGAAGCTTAAAGAGGCTTTGTGGTGGATCAAACAATAAATGGCATACAAATGTGCTCAGTCAATGTTTATTAAAGGAAGCTCACCCCCAACCCATAAAAGTTTTGTCTTGTGAACATCAGAACCCAGACGATGATTTTACAGATACAAAGAGACCTCCCCTGGTGAGGGGGGACTGTCAGAGAACAAAAATGATATATCAGCCAGTGTGAGGAGGTATTCAATTTCCAAAGTGTACTTGAAGTCATTGAAGGTGAGTGGAATCCTTGTAGTTGTTAAATTACTTTTACAAAATACAAACACAAAATCTGTTATACTGCCCAGTGAGGTCTTACAGTTGCATAGTTTTTTATTCTATGTAAAGAAGGCAGATGACATGAAAAAAGTCATATTCATTTTAATATCATTTCTGAGGCTTAGATAACAATGTACATTTCACACTTTCCAATGCTGTCTGCATTTATCTTACTGTGTAATTATTGTTGGTAGATAACATTGAATTGGAAGAATACTGAATAATTATCAAGAAAGTAAACATAAAATAATAGTTACTTTAAAAAAAAATAGAAATGGGCAGTAAAGCATTTTAGTAAATCATTAAAAAAAAAAAAGAAGGGTTAAAATAAACCATAGTCATGATACTAAAGATTTAATACCAACTAAAATGAAAATTTAATTATAATACTCCATTTTCTAAGGATTCTGTACCATTAAGATTTGTACTCAATCACCATTTATACCATAATTTCATATTGTAGGACATCAACATCCGTTTTATTTAAACACTGTTATAATCTCTCTATGAAATTATAACTAAACACAGTAATAATTTTTTCTCAATGAAACCATGAGGCATTCAGATAATGCAAATAAAACAACATAGATTAAAAGTACATCATAAAAACATGATCATTTGGCATATTTGCAGTTCACCCAGAAGGTTCGCAGCTAACCATAATCTGACCTAACCAAATCTGGTATTTAGGTTTTTCTCAAGTATCTTGTATAACGAAATTAGCCCATTTGCACAGAAGCAGACCAGATGGTATTTGAATTCAGATTTGCATACACCTGACGATATATGACTGCAAGGGCTGAATTTAAGTCCCAGAACACTTCACCCACTACATTTCCATTTCTGTTGGCTTTTATTTCAGTGTGATATTCTGCAAGTCTTTTCCTTCAAACTGAGTGATTCAGTTCTCTGGTTAACCTACTGATATCCTACTGTCCTTTTCTGCCTGGAAGTCTCATTGTACTTGGCATGAAGTTGCATTGCAAATCATTCAAGTATTTTATCTGCTTACATTGTGTCTCTCTGTTGAGTGACCTGTTTATTTATTTTTAATTTTAATACTCAGCCAGTAATCTTCAGGACAGAGTGAATATATATTTAAAATTCTTCACTTTTAATCACTATATTCAACTTCAGGGAAATAAATATTCTTACCTCAGTTTATTTTTTTTCTTTAAGTGATGCCTTAAAATTCAAGAAACTATTCAAAGCAAAAGATATATTTGTAACCTACTTTGTCATTTGTAAACCTTTTTCACATTATTTCATTTTAATTCTTCATTTATCGCTTCCAATAGCAAGGGATGTTGGTACTCCATGTTTTATGTGATTACTTAGAAAAAAAACCAGATTGAGAGAGATTAAATTACTCATCTAAAATCACATAGCTGCTCAATGGCCCTTCCCATCCTGCCAAAAAAACCCAAACCCATTGCCATTGAGCTGATTCCAACTCATAGCAACCCTATAGGACAGGGTATAACTGCCCCTTAGGGTTTCCAAGGAGCAGCTGGTGGATTCAAATTGCCAACATTTTGGTTAGGAGCTGAGCTCCTAACCATTGTGCCACCATCTTCCCATCTTGGCCCCACCTAATTCTAAATCCTCAAGGCTTGGTTTTTCAGCCTTACACCCTAACTTCTATCCACTACATTTCTCACCATCCTTTAAACATACCATATCCTTTCATCGCTCTCCGCTTTGGCACGTATGTTCCCGTGCACTTCATTTGGCGAATTTACCAATCAAACCCTTGTTAAAGGTCATGCCCTTTATGGACTTTATTTATTTCTCTATCTAGAGTTATTTACTTCCTCCTTAGTAAACCCATAGCATTTAATACATTAATACCTCATTGTATTGTCATAGTCTGTTTATATATCTGTCTCCCTCTCTAAACAAGGATTATGCATTTTTGCATTCTCAACAACCAGCAGTTCTTGGGGCATAGGTGCTGAATAAATGCTTGTAGAGTTAGTGAAAATGCTAAATTTAGTGCTTTTTCCAGTATCCCACATTGCCCAGAGAGCTTCTGGAGCTTAAAAACATGCTTTTATACAATTTAAAAAGGCATGTTTGTTATATTGACATTTAATACTATGCTTTTAATAGTTTATTAATTAAAAAAGAAATGGAGAGCCCAGCTGTCATTTTACTGATTTTCAGGGAAGCAATATCAACATACAGCAGCTTGTTATGAAAGAACATATCTTTTTAAAAATCAAACAAATATTTTATATCATTTGATAAAACTCATACACAATATGAGTTGATTGTCAGAAAAGGTGATGGTACTCTGAGTCACTTTTCTTATAAAGAATGTATCTAAAAGGTCTAAAGTAAGAAATAAATTGAGTTTTAGAAATCTTTATCTTTTTTTTTTTTTTTTCAAGGCCATATAGGACTTTAAAGAGTGTTTGAAGTAATATATGCCTATGAAATGTAATAACAGCCTTCGGGAATATTCCAGATGGTTTCATGACCAGGTTACAACTGCACTATGAGTTTCCTAACTGGTGTGCTTTACTAAAAGTATAATCTTTGTCTCACGTGGGCATAATTTATTTGAGCAAGGCAGTATGAAAACAATGGAAAAAAAGAGAAAGTGAAACCTTTTTCTCTGAACTGTTCTGTTAACTTAAATGCCTTTCTGCCATAGGATGCTTTAAACAGAACCAAGGTGGAACCAAAATAGTGGCACCCTGGCTTTCCATTGCTTTTCAGCACTGCTGTTTAATGTTGCCAATATCCATCTACTTCCTACCCTGCCCAATTTTATAAATGGATGCCTTGGAACCTGTAGATTACTTTGATATAGTATTAAAAAAAAAAAAAAAGGGTATCATATAAAATTTAGATTTTTAAAGTTTCTCTGAAAAAATTGGGCATTTGTGTTAATCTCTACCCCTTCTCAAAATCCAATGGCAGTAAAGGGATAAAGATATCAAACTATAAAGTTAAAAAGAATGGGAAAGGAGACAATAGCAAGTGAGATTGTGTCAACAATTTTTAGAGCTAGAAAGCAGGTGAGTCATTCAGGTGAGTAACTGAATGACTCAGCAGGCAAGAGAAAGCTGAAATTTAAATCTGTAGTAGTAAAAGCAACAAGAACCTCAGATTCGTGCCTGGAAAAGCTTAGGACTTGAGGGTACGCTAAAAGGGTCAGTGAAGTTTAAGTGTCAATCTCCTTTTAAAAAGGAAGATTGCTTGCAAGTTAGTTTCCGCCGTTAGAAGCCCCCTCCTCATCCAGGCTTACCCTCTAGAGAGGATAAAGCAGAAAAGCTTTGTATTCTTCAACACCAGTCATAGTTCCCAAAAAAAAAAAAAAAAACCAAACCCATTGCTGTTGAGTTGATTCTGACTCATAGCAACCCTATAGGACAGAGTAGAACTGCCCCATAGTTTCCAAGGAGCGCCTGGTGAATTTCAACTGCCGATCCTTTGGTTAGCAGCTGTAGCACTTAAACACAAGGGTTTCCACAGTCTCCGCTAAGGATGTATTAAGGATGCGGATTAAGAAAAATCTACATACTGAATGTGAGGACCTCATCCATTTTTTTTTTTTTTTTTTTTTTCTCAGCTCTGACTGGACTTACATTCAGTCTTACTTTTCCAAGGCAGGAAAGTATAGTATTTCTTTCTAGAGAAAGTGACCACCTCAAGAGCAAGAGCCTACAGATAGTAGTAATAAAGTGGCTTTGTTCCCACCAGATTACCCTACAGTGAAACCTGCTGGTTATATGCCCCACCCATACATACAGAGCTGCCAATCAGCATTTTAGTGGCTTGCTCTTAAATAAGTGCAGAGTCTCTACCAGATCTTCAAAGAAAGTCTCTAACATGAAAGACAAAGACTTAAACAATAACAAAACAATACAAACAAAACAAGAAGAAGGGTGGGGGGACTCAAAGGCAATAGAAACAACACAATAGAATACAACAAAGATTGGAAAACTTTTTCTGTAAAGAGCTGGACAGTATGTATTTTAAACTTGGCAGGCCAGTTACCATCTCTGTTTTTTCTTTAATCCTTTAAAAATATAAATACTATTCCTACCTTACAGGCTGTACAAAAACAAGTTATAGGCCGAATGCCCTGTGAGCTGTAGTTTGCCAACTCCTAGGATAGAAAACTTTTAAAAAAGTATCAGTAATAGCTACAGAGAAGTAAGATGTTGCCTCCATGAAACAAGATCAGAGAAGAAGAAAAAGCTTTTGGAAATTAACATGATTTTTAAATACAGAATCGGGTTTGGAAGATAAAATTGAAATTGCCCAAATCAAAAATTCTCAGAATTGAAGGACATGATATCCTGATTAAAAAGGCTCACCCAAGCACAGGTAAAGGGGTGAAAGCTACAAGGCACCTCACTGAGCAGTTTCATAATACCTGGGATACAGAAAATGTCCTAAAATCTTCCAGAGACATAAAAGACAGGCCTCATACAAAACACAGGGAATCAGAAGGGCATCAGACTTCTCAAAGCAACCCTGGAAACTAAAAGATAATTGAGACTTGTCTTCAAATTTTGAGGGAAATTTTTTAACTTACTATCTGAGTTCTCTACAAGCCAAACTATCAATTAAAGTGTAAAACAAAATAAAGCCTTCCAGTATGCAAGGACCTAAAATATTTGCTTCCAATGCACACTTTCTCAAGATGCTACTTTTTTCATCAAAATAAGAGAAATATCAAGGATACATGAAACTGGAGTTCTGATCAAGAACAGATAAAAAGATTTTCCAAAACAATTGGAAAGGGAAGCTCTGAGATGAAAGCTGTGCAGAAGGCCTAGAGAATTATTAGTTCAGATTGGTTCCAGAGGATAAAGGGTTTGACCATATTGAGAAGAATTTTTATAACTTTGGCAAAGTTGGGGGTTGAATTAATGATAGAAACTAATAGATAATTAACTAATAGAAATTAATAGATAATAAATGGTAGAAATTAATGACAGTTATTAACTCAGGGGGTGGGGTGGTTCTTGTACAAGAAAGAAACTCTAACCATAGTGCACTACATGGCTCAATTGTAAATGGTATTCCACTGAATATTCAGTTACGGAAAGATTGTGATATACCTGTCTTATGAGGATGGAGGGAGTGGTGAAGTATCAGGGGAATAAGAGAAGTAAACATCTTCCATAGGCTGTAATCAATACATACTTTCTAAAGTTGAAAAACAGAAGTAGTAGTTGTATAAATGTTATTTACAAATATGGAGGTAAAAAACCAGAACTATCTAAAATGTTTTAAAGTATTTCAAATATTCTAAAATATTTCAGAAGCAATCTTTTGAGGAGTGGGAATTGGAGATGGCATGGAAAAATTCTGTTTTTCATTAAGAGTATCGTAATACTGTTTGACTTTTAAACGTGTATTACTCCAATGCCAATTAAAATTTAAAAAGCTAAAATTAATTTTTTAAAAATAGCCTGGGGTTTCAATTCCAGGTAAAATTCTAGGAGCTTCAAAATAAATAAAGTAAAAACAAACAAATCTGTAAAGAGTAACAGACAAAGCTACAATTATAGTTCAAGACTTCAACACTCCTCGATAAAAAATCTCAGTAATAGCTAGAGCTGGTAGACAGAAAACCAGCAGAGATATAGAAGGCTTGAGCAACATTATCAACCAATTGGACTGAATTAATATTATAGAGCATTTCTTCCAACAATAGCAGAATAAACATTCTTTTCAAGTACACATGCAACATTTACCAAGGTAGACCATATTCTAGGTTATAAAACAAACCCTAAGATGTTTTAAAAAAACTGAAATCATACTAAGTATTTTCTCTGACCATAGTAGAATTAAACAAAGTAGAAGTCAATAACAGATAACAGAAAAAGTTCTAAATACTTGGAAAACAAACAACATACTTTTTAAATAACCCATAGGTCAAACAGGAAGTCTCAAGGAAAATTATAAAATATTTTAAACTATATTAAACTAAAAATCAACATATCAAAATTTGTAGACTGCAGCTAATGCAATGCTCAGAGAGAAATTTATATCATTAAATGCTTATATTAGAAAAGAAGAAAGGTCTGAAATCAATAATCTAAGCTTCTATGTGAAGAAGCTAGAAAAAGAAGAACAAAATAAAGCAAATAGAAAAAAGGAAATAAAGATAAGAGCATAAGTCAGTAAAACTGAAAACAAAAAACAACAGAGGAAATCAATGAAACTAAAAGCAGGTTCTTTGAAAAGATCAGTAAAATTGATAAACCTTTAGTAAAATTGACCAAGAAAAGGGGCGGGCGGGGGGGAGAGGGGCACAACAGTATCAAGAATAACAGGTGATATTACTACATACCCTGTAGACGTTCAAAGGATGATATGGGAATACTGTGAAAAACTACACACTTAAATTCAACAACTTGGATGAAATGGACCAATTCCTCAAAACTCACAAACTACCAAAACTCAGCCCAGATGAAATAGATAAAGTGAATAGCCCTATATCTATTAAAGAAATTGAATCCATAGTTAAAAACCTTCAGGGGAAAAACAAAACAAAACAAAACCTCAGGCCCAGATGATTTCACTGGCAAATATTACTGAGTGTTTAAAGAAATAATACCAATCGTACATGATCGCTTCCAGAAAATGGAAGATGGAACCCTTTCAACTCATTTTATGGGCCCAGCATTATACTGTTACCAAAACTTGAAAAAGACAGCACTAAAAAAAAGGGGGCAACTACAGACTAATATCCCTCATGAACCTAGGTGAAAATAATCCTCAACATGTTAGCAAACTGGGTGAAATCAAAGAAAATAGCAGAGTAAAGGACCTCCAAAAATTCTCTTCTCAAAATCAGTAACAGGCAAAATTATCAGAATCAAATTTTTCAAAACTCTGAAAATTAATCAGAGACTTACAACATTCCAGGAAGCATTTATTTGAGAAAAGTGGCTGAATCTCAGTAAGAACAGTGAATTTTGTGACATGTCAGCTTGCCCTATTTCCATCCTTCTCTCTTCATGTTCAAGGTAGCCTTAAAAACCAATAGCCCGCTATCATGGTGAAAGCCAGCAACCTGGCAGTCACTGAAAGAGGTGTTATTGGGTTGGAGCTCATTCTTAGAAAATATGTCGTTATTAACCTCACTGGAAGACCCCACTTACAAGGCTATCTTTATTTGACCTGACATGGAGCTCACTCATGCAGTTGTTTACCTTCGTGGCTGCCTGAGATGGTAGATGACAGTTGGGGCAAAATAAGAAAACCAGAAAGCAGAAAAGGAAAAGCTGGGAAATGAGATGTCCATGGAGGGTTTAGAAAGGGTCAGACATATTCCTGGGAATCTCCTGGGGCATATATAGGACTGTATGACCAGGAATGGGATCATATGCCATCATACTAAGGAAAGACCTCAGAAGCCCCTAAGCTCTCATCACTGGTTGACCTTCAGGCTCTGCGCAAGGAGGAAGTGAAGAATAAAGCTGAGTTGTTACCTGCAAGGTAAAGGGTTGAATGTGTCTCCCAACACACACACACCTACGCAGAACCCCTTGGCAAAGAAAGGGAGACTTACTATTTCAACATATTTAAGGAAATCTCTGTCCAGTTATTAGCTGATTACTAAGCTAACCTAGATGAGAGTTCAGTGACCACACACACATATAAAAAAAAAAAAAACCCAGACTTTCCAGAATTATTTCAGAAAAGCCATTAAACAAATAACAACAAAACAACAACAATAGCAAAACTTTGAGGACAGGAAGAATCTGATTTCCATAGTTGCCACATCATATTCTTTAAAATGTCCAGTTTTCCATTTTACAACATGGATGAATCTGGAGGGCACTATGCTGAGTGAAATAAGTCAATGACTAAAGGACAAATACTGTATGAGACCACTATTATTAAAAAAAAAAACAAGAAAAGGTTTACATACACACAGGCACACACACACATACACACAATCTTTCATGGTGACCAGGGAGGGGAGAGATGAGGAGGAGAAATCACTAACTAGATAAAACCCATTGCTGTCGAGTCAATTCTGACTCATGTTGAACCGACAGGACAGAGTAGAACTGCCCCATAGGGTTTCCAAGGAGCACCTGGTGGATTTGAACTGTTGACCTTTTGATTAGCAGCTGTAGCTCTTAACCACTACACCACCAGGGTTTCCAACTAGATATTAGACAGTGTTAACTTTGGTTAAGGGAAATATAGCCACAATATAGGGGAAGTCAGCACAACTTGACCAAGGTAAAGCCATAGAAGCTTCCTAGGCACATCCAAACACCTTGAGAGACCAAGTTACAGGGGCTAGGGACCATTTTCTCAGGGGACATCTAGGTCAATTGATACAACATAGTTCATAAAGAAAGTATTCTCCATTCTACTTTGGCGAGTAGTGTCTGGGGTCTTAAAAGCTTGTGGGCAGCCATCTAAAATACAGCTATTGGTCCCATCACATTCTGAGCAAAGGAGAATGAAGAAAACCAAAGACATACGGAAAATATTATTCCAAAGAACTAATGGACCATATGAACCACGGCCTCCACCGGCCTGAGCCCAGAAAAACTAGATGGTGCCTGGCTACCACCACTGACCACTCTGACAGGGTTCACAATAGAGGGTCTCAGACAGAGCAGGAGAAAAATGTAGAACAAAATTCAGATTCACAATAAAAGGCCACACTTACTGGTCTAACAGAGACTGAAGGAACCCTCGAAAATATAGCCCCCAGGCACCCTGCTAGGCCCCCTGCTAACTCAGAAGTGAAGCCACTCCCAAAGCGCACCTTTCAGCCAAAGATTAGATAGGCCTATAAAACAGACAATAACACACCTGAGGAACGTGTTTCTTAGTTCAATCAAGTATATGAGACCAAATGGGCAACACCTGCCCCAAAGCAAAGATAAGAAGGCAGGAGGGGGCAGGAAAACTGACGGAATGGACACAGAGAACCTGCGGTGACAAGAGAAAGAGGGAAGAGTGCTGACACATTGCAGGGATTGCAACCAATGTCACAAAACAATTTGTGTATAAATTTTTGAATGAGAAACTAATTTGTGCTGTAAACTTTCACCTAAAACAGTAAAAATTTTTTAATAAAAATGCCCCATTTTAAAGAACAACAACAAAAGACAAATGCAAAGAAAGAAGAAAGTATAACCCATACATAGGGAAAAAGAGCAATCAACAGAAACTGTTCCTGAGGAAACCCAGACATTGGTTTAATGTATTCATTTAATAGACAAAGACTTTAAATCATCTATTGGAAATGTATTTTTTAAATATCTACCAGTCGTCAGTTTGGGAAACCCTGGTGGTGTAGTGGTTCAGTGCTAGGGCTGCTAACCAAAAGGTCAGCAGTTCGAATCTACCAGGCGCTCCTTGGAAACTCCACGGGGCAGTTCTACTCTGTTCTATTAAAAAAAAAAAAAAAAAACGAAACCAAACCCAGTGCTGTTGAGCCAATTCCGACTCATAGCGACCCTATAGGACAGGGTAGAACTGCCCCATAGAGTTTCCAAGGAGCCCCTGGTGGATTCGAACTGCAGACACTTTGGTTAGCAGCCATAGCACTTAACCACTACACCACCAGGGTTTCCACTCTGTTCTATAGGATCGCTGTAAGTCGGAATCAACTCGACAGCAAGGGTTTTTTTTTTTTTTAACTCTTCAGTTTGTTGTACATAATGTGGTGGCTTGCGTGTTGCTGTGATGCTGGAAATTATGCCACAGGTATTTCAAATATCAGCAGGGTCACCCATGGTGGACAAGTTCCAGGGAAGCTTCCAGACTAAGATGAGAAAGAAGGATCTACTTCTAAAAAATATTAGCCAGTGAAAACCTTATAAATAGCAGCAGAACATTGTAGGATATAATGGTGGAAGATAAGCCTCTCAGGTTAACCAAAAAACCAAACCAAACCTGTTGTTGTCGAGTTGATTCCTACTTACAGTGACCCTATAGGACAGAAGAGAACTCCCCCATAGGGTTTCCAAGGAATGACTGATGGATTCATCTTTTTGATGATGAATGTAACACCATTTCTCTTCAATTTGTCATTCCCAGCATAGTAGACCATATGAATGTCCAATTCAAAATGGTAAATACCAGTCCATTTCAGCTCACTAGTGCCTAGGATGGAGCCCTGGTAGTATAGTGGTTAAGAGTTACAGCTGCTAACCCAAAGGTCAGCAGTTTGAATCCACCAGCCACTCCTTGGAAACTCTATGGGGCAGTTCTACTCTGTCCTATAGGGTGGCTGTCATGGATTGAATTATGTCTCCCCAAAATATCTGTCAGCTTGACTAGTCGTGATTCCCTTGTATGATTGTCTACCATTTTATCTTCTCATGTGATTTCCCTATATATTGTGAATCCTATCACTATGATGTAATAAGATGGATTAGTGGCGGTTACATCGATGAGGTCTACAAGATTAGGTAGTGTCTTAAGCCAGTAACAGCAGGGTCACCATGGTGGAATACACAGAAATCAAATTGACTACATCTGTGGAAAGAGAAGATGGAGAAGCTCAACAACATCAGTCAGAACAAGGCTAGGGCCAACTGCAGAACGCACCATCAATTGCTCATACACAACTTCAAGTTGAAACTGAAAAAATGAAAACAAGTCCATGAGAGCTAAAGTACAACCTTGAATATATCCCACATGAATTTAGAGAGCAAGTTTCAGAGTCTCAACTGACATCCATTTTGGTCTTGTCTTTCTTTCTTGTCTTTTTAATGACTTGCTCTTGAACATAGAGCAACTAAAGTGAATGGAAGAGCTGAACAGAAGATTTGAAAGGGCAGCTCAGGAAGACAAAATAAAGTATTATAATAAAATGTGCAGAGAAGTAGAGTTAGAAAACCAAAAAGGAAGAACACACTTGGCATTTCTCAAACTGAAAGAACCGAAGGAAAAATTCAAACCTTGATTTACAATATTGAATGAAGCAGGAAGCATCAAAAGAAGATGGAAGGAATACACAGTCACTGTAACAAAAAGAATTAGTTGATATTCTACCGTTTCAGGAGATAGCATATGATCAAGAACTAATGGTATTGAAGGAAGAAGTCCAAGCTGTACTGAAGGAATTGGCAAAAAAAAAAAACAAGGTTCCAGGAATTTACAGAATACTAGTTGAAATGTTTCAACAAATGGATGCAGTGCTGGAAGCCTGCACTTGTCTATGCCAAGAAATTTGGAAGATAGCTACCTGGCCTACCGATTGGAGGAAATCCATATTTGTGCACATTCCAAAGAAAGGTAATCCACCAGAATGCAGAAATTATTGAACAATATCATTAATATTATGAGCAAGTAAAATTTTGCTGAAGATAATTCACAAATGGTTACAGCAGACATCAACAGGGAACTGCCAGAAATTCAAACTGGTTTCAGCAGAGGATGTGGAACAAGGGATATCACTGCTGATTTGCGATGGATCTTGGCTGAAAGCAGAAAATACCAGAAAGATGTTTACCTGTGTTTTATTGACTAAGCAGAGGAATTCAACTGTAAGGATTATAACAAATTATGGATAACATTGCAAAGAATGGGAACTCCAGAACAATTAATTTTACTCACGCGGAACCTGTACATACACGAAGAGGCAGTCATTCAAAGAAAGCAAGGGGATACTGCATGGTTTAAAACGAGGAAACGTGTCGGGATTGTGTCCTGTCCACCACATTTATTCAGTGTGTATGCTGAGCAAATAATCCGAGAAGCTGAACTTTATGAAGAACCTGGCATCAGAATTGGAGGAAGACTCATTAACCTGCGATATGTAGATGACACAACTTTGCCTACTGAAAGTGAAGAGCACTTGAAGCACTTACTGATGAAGATCAAAGACTACAGCCTTCAGTATAGATTACACTTCAATAGAAAGAAAACAAAAATCCACACAACTGGACCAAGAAAATACACCATGATAAATGGAGAAAAGATTGAAGTTGTCAAAGATTTCATTTTACTTGGATCCACAATCAACATCCATGGAATCAGCAATCAAGAAATCACACACTGTATTATATTGGGCATATCTGCTGCAAAAGACCTCTTTAAAGTGTTGAAAAGCAAGATATCACTTAGAGGACTAAGGTGCACCTGACCCAAGCCATGGTGTTTTCAATCACCTCATATGCATGTGAAAGCTGGGCAATGAATAAGGAAGGCTGAAAAAGAATTGATGCCTTTGAATTATGGTCTTGGTGAAGAATATGGAATATATGATAGACTGCCAGAAGAATGAACGAATCTGTCTTGGAAGAAGTATAAATGGAATGCTCCTTAGAAGCAAGGATGGTGAGACCTCATCTCACATACTTTGGACATGTTATCAGGAGGAACCAGTCCCTGGAAAAGGTCATCATGCTTGGTAGAGTGGAGGGTCAGTGAAAAACAGGAAGACCTTCAACAAGATGGATTGATGTAGTAGCTGCAACAGTGGGCCCAAAAATAGCAACAATTGTGAGGATGGCACAGGACTGGGCAGTATTTTGTTCTCTTGTACATAGGGTTACTGTGAGTTGGAACCAATTCGATGGCACCTAACAACAACAACAAGAATGTTTTAAATATGTCCAAAGAACTAAAGAAACAATATCTAAGGAACTAAAAGGAAGTATGAGAATGATGTCTTACAAAATAGAAAAATAAAAGGTAGAATTTATTAAAGAAAGAAGGACAAGTAGCAGCAGCAAATAGAAAGTCTAGAGTTGAAAAGTACAGTAACTAAAATGAAAAGTTCACTAAAGGGCAAAATTTTGCTGAAAGAAATCAAAGACCAAAATAAATGGAAAACATTTTGTATCCATGGATTGGACAATTTAATATTGTTAGGAGATCAGTACTACTCAAAGTAATCTATAGATTCAATCAATCTCTATCAAAATTCCAACAGAATTTTTTTTTTTCTATAAATGGAAAAGCCAATTCCAATTACTATAAAGCTACAGTAACTAAAACAGTCTGGTACTGTTGAAATAATATACATATGGATCACTGGAATAGAATTGAGAGCCCAGAAATAAACCCATACATCTATGGTTATAATTAATTTTCAAGAAGGGTGTCATGTCCATTCAATGGGATAAGAATAGTTTCTTCAGTGAATGATGCTGGGACAGCTAGGTCTCCACATGCAGAAGAATGAAGTTTAGCCTATACCTCACACCACATAAGAAAACTAAAATGAATCAATGATCTAAATGTAAAAACTAATATAGATACTTGTTCAAAGGAGATATACCAATAGGTAATAAGTACATGAAAAGATGCTTGATGTCATTAGTTATCAGGAAAATGCAAATGAAAACCACAATGAGATACCACTTCATACCCACTAAGATGGCTATTATCAGAAAAAAGAAAATAACAAGTATGTATATACCAAAAACCAGTTGCCACCAAATTGACTCTGATTCATGGCTACCTCACATGTGCCAGAGTAGAACTGTGCTTTATAGGGTTTTCAGTGTATGGTTTTTCAGAAGTGCATCACCAGGCCTTTCTTCCGAGATCCCTCTGGGTGGACTCGAACCTCCAATGTTTTGATTAGTAGTGAACGGTGTTAGCTGTTTCCACTACCCAGAGACTTCTCAAACTGCCTAGGCTAGATATACTAAAAAAGACAACCATAACAAGTGTTGGCGAGGATATGAAGAAATTGGAACCCTCATACATAGCTGATGGGAGTGTAAAATAGTACAGCTGCTTTGGAAAACATTTTGGCAGTTCCTCAAAAAGGTAAACATCTAGTTACCATACCAAAACCAATTGCTGTTGAGTAAATTTCTACTTGTAGTGACCCTATAAAAAAATAGTTACCATTAAAAAAAACCACAGCCATCCAGTCAGTGCCAACTTATAGTGACCCTTATAGGACAAAGTGGAACTGCCCCATAGAGTTTCCAAGCAGCGGCTGATGGATCCAAACTGCAGACCTTTTGGTTAGTACCCAAGCTCTTAATCACTGTGCACCATAAACAAAAAATTCCAGCCCTAGGCATATGCCCAAGGATTAAAAACATGTGTTCATATACAAGCGTACACACAAATGCGTAGCAGCATTATTCAAAATTGGCAAAAAGTAGAAACAACTCAAATGCCCATCAACTCATTAATAAATACATAACATTTTATCCCTGTAATATTATCCAGCCATATAAAGGAATGAAGTACTGGTACACGATACAATATGGGTGAACCTTTAAAACGGCGTGCTGAGTGAAGGTAGGCAGGCACAATAGGCCACATGTATGATTCTCTTTGTATGACATGTCCAGAATAATTAATTCTATAGAGACAAAAAGTAGATTAGCGGTTGCTAAGGGTTGTGAGGAGAGATTAATGGGAAGTGTCTTCTAATAGGCATGGTTTTTTTGGGGGGGGGGTGATGAAAGTGTTCTGCAAGTAGTGATGCAGTTTTCAAAACCTTGTAAATATACTAAAAACCACTGAATTGTACACTTAAATTTTTTATTGATGATTTTAAAATAAAAGTATTTATTAAAAGAATAATGTACCGTGACCTGTCGTGGTTTATCCTAGGAATGCAAAAAGAAGAAAAACTACAGGCACACCTCGGAGATATTGCGGGTTTGGTAAAGCGAGTCACACGAATTTTTTTGTTTCCCAGTGCATATAAAGGTTATGTTTACACAGTACTGTAGCCTATTAAGTGCTGTAACATTGTTTTTTTAAAAAAAAAAAAAAAAAAAAGAATATACCTCCATTAAAAAATACTTTATTGCTAAAAAATGCCAGCTATCTTCTGAGCCTTGAGTGAGGCGTAATCTTTTTGCTGGTGGAGGATCTTGCCTCGATGTTGATGCCTGCTAACCGATCAGGGTAGTGGTTGCTGAAGGGTAGCGTGGCTGTGGCAATTTCTTAAAATAAAACAACAATGAAGTTTGCCACATCAGTTGACTCTTCCTTTCTTGAAAGATCTCTCTGTATCATGCCACGCTGTTAGGTAGCATCTTACCCACCGTACAACTTCTTTCAAAATTGGAGTAAATCCTCTGAAACACTGCCACTGCTTTATCAACTAAGTTTATGGAATGCTCCAAGTGCTTTGTTATTATTTCAGCAGTTTTCACAGCATCTTCACCAGGGGTAGATCCCATCTGAAGAAACCACTTTCTTTGCTCATCCATAAGAAGCAACTCTTCATCCATTAAAAATTGCAGCAATTCAGTTGCATCTTCAGGCTCCACTTGTAATTCTAGTTCTCTTGCTGTTTCCACCACATCTGCAGTTACTTCCTCCACTGAAGTCTTGAACCCCTCAAAGTCATCCATGAGGGTTGGAATCAACTTCTTCCAAATTCCTGTTTATGTTGATATTTTGTTCTCCACCAGTGAATCACAAAAATTCTTAATGGCATCTAGAACGGTGAATTCTTTCCAGAAGGTTTTCAATTTACTTTGCCCAGATCCATCAGAGGAATCACTATCTATTGCAGCGATAGCCTTATGAAATTTTTTTTTTAATTTTTATTGTGCTTTAAGTGAAAGTTTACAAATCAAGTCAGTCTCTCATACAAAAATTTATATACACCTTGCTGTATACTCCTAGTTGCTCTCCCCTAATGAGACAGCACACTCCTTACCGCCACTCTCTCTTTTTGTGTCCATTCCACCAGCTTCTGACCCCCTCTGTCCTCTCATCTCCCCTCCAGATAGGAGATGCCAACATAGTCTCATGTGTCTACTTGATCCAAGAAGCTCATTTTTCACCGGCATCATTTTCTATCCCATTGCCCAATCCAATCCCTGTCTGAAGAGTTGGCTTTGAGAATGGTTCCTGTCTTGGGCTAACAGAAGGTCTGGGGACCATGACCACTGGGGTCCCTCTAGTCTCAATCAGACCGTCAAGCCTGGTCTTTTTACAAGAATTTGGTGTCTGCATCCCACTGCTCTCCTGCTCCCTCAGGGGTTCTCTGTTGTGTCCCCTGTCAGGGCAGTCATCAGTTGTAGTGGGCACCATCTAGTTCTCCTGGTCTCAGGCTGATGTAGTCTGTGGTTTATGTGGCCCTTTCTGTCTCTTGGGCTCATAATTACCTT
Source organism: Loxodonta africana (assembly GCF_030014295.1). Taxonomy (NCBI): domain Eukaryota; kingdom Metazoa; phylum Chordata; class Mammalia; order Proboscidea; family Elephantidae; genus Loxodonta; species Loxodonta africana. Next base: position 49,512,861 of record NC_087359.1, read on the forward strand.
GTGTCTTGTTCTTCATTCTCCTTTGCTCCAGGTGGGTTGAGACCAATTGATTCATCTTAGATGGCTGCTGAAATGTAATTCTTAAATAGTAAGACTTTAAAGCCGAAATTACTCCTTGATCCATGGGCTGCAGAGTGGATGTTCTATTAGCAGGCGTGAAAACAGTATTAATTTCCTTGTGCATCTCCTTCAGAGCTCTTGGGTGACCAGGTGAACTGTCCATGCGCACTAATATTTTGAAAGGAATCTTTTTATCTGAGCAGTAGGTCTCTCGACAGTGAACTTAAAATATTCAGTAAACCATGTTGTAAACAGGTGTATTGTCATTCAAGCTTTGTTGTTCCATTTACAGAGCACAGGCAAAGTAGATTTAGCGTAATTCTTAAGATCCCTAGAATTTTTGGAATGGTAAATGAGCATTGACTTCAACTTAAAGTCACCAGCTGCATTAGCCCCTAACGAGAGAGTCAGCCCGTCCTCTGAAGCATTGAAGCCAGGGAGTGACTTCTCTCCAGCTGTGAAAGTCCTGATGGCACCTTCTTCCACTACAAGGCTGTCTCGTCTACACTGAAATTCTGTCGTTCAGTGCAGCCCCTTCATCAGTTATCCTCGCTGGATCTTCTGGGTACCTGGCTGCAGTCTCTGCATCAGCACTTGCCGCTTCACCTCGCACTTTGATGTTATGGAGATGGCTTCTTTCCGTAAACCTCATGAACCAACCTTTGCTGGCTTCAAACTTCACTTCTGCAGCTTCCTCTCCTCTCTCAGCCTTCATAGAATTGAAGAGAGTTAGGGCCTTGCTCTGGATTAGGTTTTGGCTTAAGAGAATGTTGTGGCTGGTTTGATCTACTATCCACACCACTAAAACTTTCTCCATATCAGCAATAAGGCTGTTTCACTTTCCTATCATTTGTGTGTTCACTGGAGTAGCACTTTTTATTTCCTTCTAGAACTTATGGGTTAGAACTTTTCCTTTGAACTCACAACTTGGCTGTTTGGCATAAGAGGCCTAGTTTTTGGCCTGTCTCAGCTTTGGACATATCTTCCTCCCTAAGCTTAATCATTTCTAGCTTTTGGTTAAAAGTGAGAGACGTGCAAGTCTTCCTTTCACTTGAACACTTAGAGGCCATTGTTGGATTATTAATTGGCCTAATTTCAATACCATCATGTCTCAGGGAATAGGGAGGCCCAAGGAGAGGGAGACAGCTGGGGGAAGAGCTAGTTGGTGGAGCAGTTAGAACACACACAACATTTATCGATTAAGTTCACTATCTTATATGGGCACAGTTTGTGGTGACCAAAAACAATTGTAATAGTAACGTCAAAGATTACTAATCACAGATCACCATAACAGATATGGTAATACAGAATAAAATTGTGTCCAATGTTGCAAGAATTACTAAAATGTGACACAGAGATGTGAAGTGAGCACATACTGTTGGAGAAATGGCACCAATAGACTTACCACAGACCTTCATTTTGTAAAAAATGCAATACCTGCAAAGCACAATAAAGTGAAACACAATATAACAAGATATGCCTGTACAAAATCTTATCAATCAGTGCAAAAAAAGATTTTTACAAAATTCAACATTTGTTCATGATAAAAACTCTCAGCAAACTAGCAATAAAAGATACTTACATAAAACTACAGCTAACATGTTGGTTAAAGTAAAAAGTAATCTGTGGCTAAGAAAGAAGGTCTGAAAGTATTTTTCATAGTTTTCTTGACTTTCAAAGTGGTATGCATATAACATATATGTATACACACATATGTATATATATGCACACAAACATATATTCAATAGTTGGCAAAAGTGGAGGATTTATTGTAAATCAACTTTAATACATTGTATTGAATAGCTGCTGTATTCCTCATGATAAAGACTTTGATTAAAGGATGTATAAGTGACAAATTAATTGATTTTCTAAATCTTCTGTCTGGGCAACTATAAATCTGACTTTTTTTGTGTGCACTTTAGGTGAAACTTTATAAAAGAAATAATTTCTCATTCAACAATTTATACGCAAATTGTTTTGTGACATTAATTGCAATCCCTGCACACCCTAATTCCCTGTTTCCATCTGTCCATTTTTCCTGTCCCTTCCTGCCATCTTGTCATTGCTTTTGGTAGGTGTTGCCTTTTGGTCTCGTATATATGATTGAACTAAGAAGCACGTTCCTCACGTTTGTTACTGTTTGTTTTATAGAGCTTCCTAATCTTTGGCTGAAGGGTAAACTTCTGGTATGGCTTCAGTTCTTTGTTAAAAGGATTTCTGGGGTCCACATTCTCAGGGGTTCTTCCAGTCTCTGTCAGATCAGTAAGTCTGGTCTTTTTGTGTGTGTGTGAATTTAAATTTCGTTCTACATTTCTCTTCCTCTCTGTCCAGGACCCTCTATTATGATTCCTGTCAGAGCAAGCTGGACACCGTCTTGTTCTTCTGGGCTTAGGATGGTCGAGGCTGTGGGACTTCTGATGCATTAGTCCTTTGGACTAATATTTCCCTTGTGTCTTTGGTTTTCTTCCTTCTACCTTGCTCTGGACAGGATGGAACCAGTAAATGTATCTTTTATACATTTTACTTTGGTATGCCAGTTGACCTACATGATACCCACAACCTTGGTCCCCAGCCCTCAGCCCTAGTAACTCAGTCCCTCAGAGTGTTTGGATGTGTCTGTGAAGCTTCTGTGACTTTGCCTTGGTCAAGATGTGTTGACTTCGCCTATAATGTATACTGTCTTTCTCTTCACCAAAGTTAACACTTATATACTATTTCGTTAATGATTTCCCCTCCCCAACCCTTCCATCTCTCATAACCATCAAAGATTGTTTCTGTGTGTAAACTTTTTCTTGAGTTTTTATAATAGTGGCCTCATACTGTATTTGTCCTTTTGTGATTGACTTATTTCACTCAGCATAATGCCAAATTTTTTTTCGAAGTCAAGTAGGTTCTCTTTTTACTCTTTTGGTGAAGTCTTTTGATGAGCATAAGTGCTTAATTTTTAGAAGAGCAACCAGTTACCTAGTTGATCTTCTGGTGCTTGTACATTGTTAGTTATGATTTGTCTCCTATTTATGCCATATATTAGGGCCACTAGCATTGTCTCTATTTTTTTATTGTTATAGGTTTTATATTTAGGTCTTTGATCCATTTTGAATTAGTTTTTATGTATGGTGTGAGTTATGGGTCCTGTTTCTTTTTTTTTATACAGATGGACATCCAGTTTTGCCATCACCATTGGTTAAAGAGACTGTCTTTTCCCCGCTTAATGAACTTTGGTCCTTTGTCAAACATCAGCTTACTGTAGGTGGATAGATTTACGTCTAGGTTCTCGATTCTGTTCCATTGGTCTATGCATCTGTTGTTGTAACAGTGCAAGGCTATTTTGACTACTGTGGCTATATAGTAGTTTCAGAGATCAGGTAGCGTGAGGCCTCCTACTTTGTTCTTTTTCAGTAATGCTTTACTTATCCAGGGCCTCTTTCCTTTCCATCTAAAGTTGGTGATTAGTTTTTCCATCTTGTTAAAGAACGCTGTTGTTATTTGGATCAGAATTGCTTATATTTGTAGATTTCTTTGGGTGGAATCAACATTTTCACAATATTGAGTATTCCTATCCATGAACATGGTATGTTTTCCCATTTATGCAGGTTTCTTTTTGTTTCTTACAGTAGTGTTTTGTTTTCTTTGTATAGGCCTTTTACATCCCTGGTCAGATTTATTCCTAAGTTTTTCTTTTTTTTTGGATGCGATTGTAAATGGTATTGTTTCCTTGATTTCCTTTTTGAAGTTCTCTTTATTGGTGTATAGGAATCCAACTGATTCTTGTATGTTTATCTTGTATACTGCTACACTTTTGAGGCTTTCTATTAGTTCCAGTAGTTTTCTTGTGGAGTCTTTGGGGTTCTCTACATGTAGTATCATATCATCTGCAAATAGGGATAGTTTTACTTCTTCTTTCCCATTTAGATGCCCTTTATTTCTTTTTCTTGTTTGCTCCACCAAGGACTTCCAGCACAATGTTAAATAGGAGTGGTGATAAAGGGCATCCTTGTCTTGTCCCCATTCTCAGAAGGAATGCTTTCAACCTCTACCTGTTGAGAACAATGTTAGCTGTTGGTTTTGTATAATGTTGCTTATTATGTTGAGGAATTTCTCCTCTATTGCTATTTTGCTCAGAGATGTTATCAGGAATGGGTGTTGGACTTTATCAAATGCCTTCTGTGTGTCAGTTGAGATGACCATGTGATTCTTTCCTTTTATTTATATGGTGGGTTACATTGATTGATTTTCTAATGTTGAACCATCCATATGTACCTGATATGAATCCCATTTGGCTGTGGTGTATTTTTTTTTAATATGATGCTGAATCCTATTGGTTAGAATTTTGTTAAGAATTTTTGCATCTCTATTCTTGAGAGATATTGGTCTGTAATTTTCTTTTTTTGTCGTCTTTCCCTGGCTTTCGTATCAGGGTTATGCTGGCTTTATAGAATGAATTTGAGAGTATTCCCTTCTTTTCTATGCTCTGAAATAGTTTGAGTAGTACTGGTGTGAGTTCTTCTCTGAATGTTTGATAGAATTCTCCAGTGAAGCTGTCCAGGCAAGGGCTTTTTTGGGAGTTTTTTTAAATTACCTCTTCAGTCTCTTCTCTTGATATGGGTCTGTTCATATTTTCTATCTCAGTTTGTGTTAGTTTAGCTAGGTAGTGTGTTTCTAGAAATATGTCCGTTTCATCTAGGTTCTCAAAATTTGTTGAAGTACAATTTTTTATAATATTCTGTTATGACAGCTGGGTCTGTTGTAATGGCCCCCATCTCATTTCTTATTTGGGTTATTTGCTTCCTCTCCTCTTTTTGCCGGTTTGGCCAGTGGTTTGTCAATTCTGTGGATCTTTCCAAAGAACCAGCTTTTGGTCTTCTTGATTTTTTCTATTGTTTTTCTTTTCTCTATTTCATTTATTTCTACTCTAATCTTTATTTTTCCTTTCTTCTGGTGGCTGTTTGTTTCTTTTGCTGTTCTCTTTCTATTTGTTTGGATTGTAGGGCTAACGTTTTGATTCTGACTTGTTCTTCTGTTTTGATATGTGTGTTTATTGCTATAAATTGACCTCTTAGCACTTTTTTTGCTTTGTTTCAGAGGTTTTAGTGTGATGTGTTTTCATTCTCATTTGATTCCAGGAATATTTTTATTCCCTCTTTAATTTCTTCTATTACCCAGTTGTTTTAAAGCAAGGTGCTATTCAGTATACATGTATTTTATTTTTATCCTTGATTTTCCTGTTTTTGGTTTCTACTTTTATGGCATTGTGATCACAGAGAATGCTTTGTATTATTTTTGATGTTTTGGATTTTACTCAGGGTTGCTTTGTGGCCTAAAACGTGGTCTATTCTGGAGAATGTTCCATGTGTTTTGAAAAGAATGTAACTTTGCTGCTGTTGGGTGGAGTGTTCTATATAGTCTGTGAGGTCCAGTTGTTCAGTTTTGGCCCTTAGATCTTCTGTGTTTCTCCTGAGTTTCTTTCTAGCCATTCGGTACTTTATCAAGACTGGTGTGTTATAGTCTGCTACTATTATTGTGGAACTATCTATTTTTCTTTCCAGTGCTGTTAGAGTTTTTTGTTTTTTTAATGTATTTTGGAGCCCTGTCGTTGGGTGCCTAGGTATTTATTAAGGTTGTGTCTTCTGGGTGGATTATCCCTTTAATCATTATGTAATGTCTTTCCTTATCTTTTATTGTTTATTTTGCCTTAAAGTCTATGTTATCTGAGATTAGTACTGCCACTCCTGCCTTTTTATGGTTACCATTTGCTTTATATATATTTTTTCCATCCTTTGATTTTTAATAAATTTATGTCTTTGTGTCTAAGGTGTATCTCTTATAGACAGCATATCGATGGGTCATTTTTTATCCATTGTGCCAATCTCTGTCTCTTTATGAGCTCATTTAAACCATTTACATTCAGTGTGATTATTGATAGTTATTAGTTTATTGCTATCATATTGTTGTGCTTTTTTCGCGGTGCTGATGTTTTCTTTGTTCCTCTTACCCTCCTGTGCTGATTTCCTTTTGTCAGTTTTCTTTTCTTGTGTTATTGTAGCTTTTGTGTTTACCGAGTCTTTTATGTTTTTCATCTTTTTTAATTTTGATAAGTAGGTTTGTTAACTTTCTGTGTGGTTACCTTGAAATTTACCTTTATTTTCTAAGTTTGAACAGTCTTTTATTAATTGATGTTACCTTGACATCCTCTCCATTTGGAAGTTCTTTACCTTCACTGTTGATTCCCCCTTTAATTGTTTTGACATTGTCATCATTTACAGATTGATGTTTCTGGTCCCGTTTTACGTCTTTTAGTTTTGCTTTATTATTGAGAGTTCTTTATCTAGGTTGCTATCTGGCTGATGTTGTCCTGTGTCTTAGACACCAGCTGTCCTCTGATGTTGTTGGTTCTATCACTGAAGGACTCCCTTTAATATTTCTTGTAAGTTTGATGTGGTTTTTGTAAATTACCTTAATTTGTGTTTGTCTGGAAATGTCCTAATTTTGCCATGTTATTTTCAGGATATATTATTCTTGGTTAGCAGTTTTATTCTTTCAAGATTTTATATGTCATCCCACTGCCTTCTTGCTTGCATTGAAGTAATCAGAGCTTAGTCTTATTTTTTTCCACTTTTAAGTAACTTTTAGTTTTTCTTGAGCTGGTCTCAGGATTCTTTCCTTGTCTTTGGTTTTGGCAAGTGTGATTATGATGTGTCTTTGTGACTTTCTTTTTAGAGTCAGTCCTACATGGGGTTCATTGAGCTTCTTGGAGGTCAGCTTTTTGTCTTTCATGATATTTGGGAAGTTTCCTGCCAGCAAATTTTCAACAATCTTCTCTCTGTTTTCCTTTTTTTCCTCCTGTACTGGAACAGTCACACTCAGATTTTTGCTCTTGATTGTATCCCACATAATTCTTAGGTTTTCTTCGTTTTTCTTTATTCCTTTGTCTGATTTTTCTTCACACAAAGTAGCGTGCATATATTTGTCTTCAATCTCACTAATCGTGTCTTCCATAGTTTCATATTTGCTCCTAAAACCTTCTGTTGAGTTTCCCATTTCTGAAATTTTTTTTAATCTTTTAGATTTCTAATTGCTGTTTTTGTGTGATTTCTAATTATTTTCACATTTTATTCTTGTATTATTTTCTTGAATTCTTTTATTGGTTTGTCCTTGTTTTCCTTGATTTTGGCTATGTTTTCATTGGTTTTGTGTATGTTTTCCTTAATCTCTTTCCTTATCTCTTGGAGAGTCCTGAATATTAGTCTTTTGAATTATGTATCAGGTAGTTCCAGTGCATTTTCTTCTACTGAAAGGTCATCTGATTCTTTATTTTTGTCATTTCCTGAAGGCATCTTTTCCTGCTTTTTTATGTTTTGATATTGTCGTTGTCTCCTAGACATTAAGGTATTATTTTCTTTATTTATTGATTGTATGTTTGTTGTTTGTTTTGTCCTGGTTTTTTGTTTTGTTTTGATATGTTAGCGCAGGCAGGCCAGGTACGTTTTGCTGCATGCTCGCCTGTGGGCACGATAGTTCTCACCACCATGTCCAGGTAGGCAGAGAAGCAACAGGCAGAGTGAGCCTGCTTTACTGTACACTGGTTTGGCGAGGTGACTGAGGGCAGACTGAGTGGGCATTGTCTGTCTCCTGGTGTTGGTCCATCAGGTGGTGGTATCAGATGAGGAGTGGTATGGGCATGCTTCCCACTGTTCAACAACAGGTCAAGTGATGGGAGGGGGACAGTGCAGGCCCAGTGTGGTAGCTAGCCTGAGCGCTGGAGGTCCTCTAGCTGCAGTGGCATGTTGGGGCCCAGGTGAAAGGGGGGCTTGCATACAGGGCTAGGTGGGAGCGGTGAGAAAGAAAAGAGAAAGATTTTAGAAAGTAGCTGGCATGTGGGGGCTAGGCAGACCTGGGAGCTGGCAGGGTGGTGGGGAGGTGGCATATGAGGCTAGGTGGGAGGTAGAAAGTAAAAGAAGAAAAAGAAAAGTGGTGGTGTGATGAGGGTGCAGCAGACTCATGGCATTGGCATGCCAGTTGCTGTCCAGCCGCAGGGCACAGCGGGGTCTGGTGGCAGGATGTGGAGGTGGCATACTGGGCTAGGTCCGAGGGAGAAGGAAAAGGAAGAGAAACAAAAACATAATAATAAAAAAAACTGGCGGCACAGTGGGGGCCAGCAAATGGGGATGGGGTGGACCCAAGGGCCAGGTGGAAGGGAGAGGACGTGATGTGCAGAGTTAGGTGGGAGGGAAAAAAAAAAGGAAAGAAGAGAGAGAAACAAAAGCAAAATAAAAGAAAGCAGTAGTGGGTGGGGGCAGGACAGATCTGGGATGGCCATGGGCCAGTGGTTTTCTCACTGAGGCAGCAAGGCATGGCCCAGTAGGATGGGGTGAAGGGGGCATTTGTGGCTAGGTGGGAGGAAGGAAGGAAAGGAGACAGAGAAAAGGAAGAAAAAAAAATGCTGACATGGCAAGAGCCGATGGGTAAGGGTGGGGCAGACCCAGGGGAGCCATGTGCTGGTGGCTCTCTCAGTGTGCAGTGCAGCCTGTTGAGAAGAGGTGGAGGCACAGGGGGTAGGTGGGTGGCAGAAAAGGAAGGAAGGGAAAAAGAGAGAGAAAAAATATATGTGGCCCTGAGGGAGCCAGCTGGTGTGGGCAGGACGGACTCGGGGTGGTGGCGAGCTGGTGCCACTCTCACCAAGCAGCGTAGCACGGCATATCAGGAAAGGGCGGAGACAGCACAGGGGGCTAGGTGGGAGGGAGAATGAAAAGGAAGAAAGGGAAAGATTTAAAAAATGGCACTGAGGGAGTCGGCTGGTCAGGGCAGGGCAGACCCGGGGCAGCAGTGAGCCCAGTGTCTCTCCGGCTGAGCAACCGTGGTCCACTGGGAAGTGGTGAAGGCAGCATACGGGGCAGAAGGGTGAGCGATGGGGAAGCATCTTTTTTTGGTTACCAGGGTCTCTTTCTCCTGTTGGGAGCTCCTTGAAGTTGCGTTCTCGTACGCCCTCTTTGGGGTCATTGCTTGCTGTGCTCCAAGATGGCAAAGCTGTGCTGCGTTAGCTGGTAGGGAATCTCGTTTTACCTCTCCTTCTCTGTTCTCTTTCAATTTCTTCTTCCATTCAGTGCTTGATCGAGTTCTTTATCCCTTAATTTAATGCTTAGGGATCCAGGATTGACGTTTGTATCTGTTTTACTTAGTTTTTCGGTTTTTTGCGGCAGAGGGGCAGTATGGTGCTTCTGTCTATAGCACCGTGTTGACTCCACCTCCTTAAATCTGGCTTTTTTATTCCAGTGTTACATTTAATTGATATTTCCCCCTTTTTTCTTGTAGGTGTATTCGACACAAAAATGATTGGGGAGCTCTTATTCTAGTGGATGATCGCTTCAGAAGTAACCCAAGTCGCTATATATCTGGTAAGAGTCTTAGCTGGTATTATAATATGAACTAGTAATAATCTGTGGCATTTAATGGTTTTTTTTTATTTTTAAGCCAGAGAATTGGAATTACTAGATCAGACATGAAAGATTTACGTTAACTGTGGAAATCTAGCCTTTCATGCTTAGGTGTTTACAAAAAATCTTCATAGGGAAAGGATCCGGTTACCTATCAATATAGTGTTAAATCAATTAAGATTCTTCAGTTTTACGGTATATGGGATGTGGTACAGCTACATAGTAGTACTTAAATTTTTTAGCATTGCTAAGGAAAAAAGCTGTTCCACAGAAATGAATTTCCAAGAATTCTTAAGTTTATACATTTAAGCACACAAGCACGTTTCTTTTGGCTGCTTAAGGATTCTTTATTCCTTTGTTCTCTGTTATGTGAGGCACCCTGGTGGGGCAGTGGTTAACACCTGTTGTGTTTATTTTGTTTGTTTGTTTAGAGATACTTCAGTTGTTTTAGAAGTTATATTAATCAGTGCTCAGTATTTTCTGAAAGAAAAGAAATCACTACTTCATGTAGTAAGATCAAGTCAACGGTCAGGTTTTTTTCCCACTTAAATCAACAAATATTATGTAATTATGGTTTTTATCCAGCAAGTAACACAGTCCCTTCAGAGTTGATACCAGAAATTCATCTGTTGTCAAAGGGTGAAGGATATACTTGCATCTTTACTATTACCTTTAAAGATAAAAAGTTCATACTGCACTATTATGAAGAGATGGTAAATTTTAAATTTGTTTCAGATAGCTGTGTATGGTTATGGACTATTCTACCTTTTCCATTTCAGAGTGTAATTGCTAGATATGATTTGATATTAAAATATATCAATCTGGATTAAATCAGAAAATATTGTTTTATTCACCCTCCTACCCCTTTCCACATAAAACAAGGAATTGAACTTAGATCAACGTATAACTAAAGGCAAAAATGTTAAGTGTTCATATTTAATCAGTAGGTGGAGCTCAGATACTTTCAAGTTTTCAAAAGCAAACAATGACATACTTAAAAGGCTTTCTTTGATTACAAAAAGGTAGAAATGAAAAGGTAAATACAATACTAAATTTTTTTTCCATTTTAGAGAATTTCACATTTTTATTTGGTATAATTATTTTCCCCCAAGCAAACAAAAATAAAGAACTTTAAAAGATCCACTTATTTAATTTTTTTTTTCTCTTATTTAAAAGTCTAGGACTTAAATTTTTACCTCGTGGTTCAAATTTGTTGAGAGGTCTATTGATACAAATATTTTGCATTGTATCTGTGTGCTTTTTACTTGTTTTCCTGATACTCATAAATTGTGAGTTTTCTTATTTGCTGTACTAGCACAGCAACATACACATTTCTTCTGATGACTGATTTTTGTTTAAATGTAATCTGCATAAATTTAGATTGATAGAAAAAGTCCATTTAAAAAAAACACTAAAGGAATGCATTTGAAATGGAAAAATAGTGGCTAAAATTGCTTGACGCTCTGATTTGTCTTTCTCTGAACTTACCATACTACAGTAACTTTTAAAACTACCCCCAAAAGATGATGATAGTTTTAGTACCATCAGTAGGAATTATTTATTTTATAAAAAACCAGATAACTGATTCTGAGTTTCAATTTAAAGTGAGCCATACTATAAAACATCCTATAGTCTTAATGTGGTTCATTTTTATGCAGTTTTCTTGCGTCACAAGTCAGATTATGTCTGTTACAATTTATTTCTATATTAAAAAATATATAATAAAAGATCAGAATAGGATATGATTTGCCCATAAAACACTATTATTTTTTTCACTTTCCGGAACAGTTTAAGATATATTTGGAATTTGAAGGGAAAAAAACACTAGAAAACTCTGAAATTGAAGTCTTAAATTTATTTTTGTAAAAGAAGTCAAATTTCGAAAGTCGGGATAGAAGATTATATTGTTTTACAACTTCTAGTTTTCTCACAAAAAAAAGAGAGGCAGTTTTTTATGGGAAATAATGGTGCAATTAAATTTGCCATGTTCCTCAGTTATTCTCAAGTGTAGAATAATGTGTTTCCCTCTCCTCTTCTCCCACTGCTCCTTCTCTTCCTCCAATTGTCAATCAGCGCATATAAAGATAAATGTTACTGATGTATGAGCATATTGTATGTACAAACATAAAAAAGGCAGGAAAAATATTGAGAACTATATTTTATAAATGCGAAATAGATTATTAGAAAACTTATCTAGGTCTTAGTTTAATATAACTCTTAGTACCTTAATAACTAAGTAACTAAATTATCCTCCCTGATTTTACTTTTTTCTTTAGGACTTTCTAAATGGGTACGGCAGCAGATTCAGCACCATTCAACATTCGAAAGTGCACTGGAGTCCTTGACTGAATTTTCCAAAAAGCATTTAAAGGTCATTGATGTATCCATACAGGACAGAAAGTCTATACAGGACAGTGAGTGTATACTTGAAGTGGCCCGTTTGAAGGACAGCACCCCAACCTCTTTATTGGAAGCAGAAAGTCATCTGTCACCAGAAAATCCTTGGGAAGATGATATAAAAATGTGTGTCCAGGAGCGTCAGTGTCCTAAAATGATAACTAAAAATTCATCACCACCAAATGGCACCATCTCCAGAAAGGAGAAAGGTATGAAATGTTCTGCCCATGTACATTTGATAGAAAAGTCTTCTGTTATTTTTAGTGAAATGAAACTTATTGTGGTATGGTTTAATTCCCTTAACTATGTTGTTTTATGATATGTTATCAGAAAATAATGAAAGAGTATGGTGTATTGGAATGGGAACTAACTTTTGCCAGGATACCTGAGCATATTTTCTGATTTGCCACTAACCATATTTGCCACCAACTAGCTTTGTGACCATAAGCAAGTCACTTAACCTTTGAGTCTTGAAAGAAACAGTAACACCTACATAGCGATCTCCCCAGGTTGTGAAGATCAAATAAAATAACAGATATGACAGCATTGTAAAGTACTATACAGATGGTAGGTGTTTTTCTAAAAAAAAAAAAGGCTATGTAAAAAATTGGCCTCATTTACAGATACTTCTCTTGCATGAATTTCTTAATTCAAGAAGATGAGAGTGACTTAGTAATAAAATATTTCAAAATCTGTTAGAATATAATGGTCTGTATCAGTGGGTGGCAAACTATTGCCCATAGTCCAAATTCATCCTGCTCTCTGTTTTTGTAAATAAACTTTCATTGGAAGACAGCCACATCCTTCTATTTACATATTGCTCACGAGCAGAATTGAGTACTTGTACATATTGCACTCTAACAATAGAATTGAATAGCCACAACAGAGAACATGGCCTGTCACAAATCCTAAAATACCTACTCTCTGGCCCTTTGCAGAAAAGATCGCCAACCACTGATCTATATCTTTGAATATAATTTTAATTGTTTTAATTCATATATCATGGTAGCTTACTATATCAATTTTTAAATATTTATTTTACAGTATATGCTTCTATCCTAAATAAATGTCATAGTGAATTCAAAACCATTATATTGATAGGAAACCTAGATTATAGTTCTGGTCTGGGTACTAACCAGTTTTATACCTTTGAGCACATAATTTAGCTTTTCTGGTTGTCAGTTTCCTTATTTATTAAATAAGGGAATTAATCTAGGTCAGATTTTCTCACTGTTAGTAGATTTTCAAGGCAGATTTTTACAGCCTATTCTCTCCTTTTTTGGAGCCCTGGTGGTACAGTGGTTAAGAGCTTAGCTGCTAACCAAAACATCAGCAGTTGGAATCCACCAGCTGCTCTTTGGAAACACTGCGGGGTAGTTCTACTCTGTCCTGGAGGGTAGCTGTGAGTCACAGTCAAATCAACGGCAATGGGTTTTATTCTCTCCTTTAATCTGTCTTCTTCCTCCTCCTGTTTACCTTCATTTTCTTATTCAAGCCCTTAGGTCCTTGGTGTGGAATTTGATAGTTTACAAAAAAAAGAAAAAAAAAAAGTTTACCGGAGAGCATTAAAAATTGGGCTAGGAAACATTGGAGTATCCAATATTCCTTTAGGAGTTTGCATTCTGTGCTTTAAGCTCTAAGATAGAAGTCTTGTTACTACTGATTGTGGGCTCTGCATTATATATCCTATAGAGTTATTTAAGTATTTCTAATAAATAATCATTTTAATAGAACGATTTTTATATTGCCTAGGGACAGGATTAAAAGCTTTTGCCTTTTTGTATTCATAGATGATACAGTATTATCAGAAGAGTCTGTCCAGGCAATGAAAAGAGGGAAAACGGTGATTTCGAGATCCACAAGCCCAACCTTCAGCAAACAAGCAAAGAGAGTTAGTTGGCCTAGCTTCCATTCTTCTGGACAGTATTGTACTGGTAAAATACTGACTGCAGCACCTGAGCTCAGGACTTCAGAAGACTGTACCTCTAGCACTTCTACTATCAAAATAGAAAAGATGGAAAGTAGACCTGTTTTGCCACTCACTGATAAATGTGAGTCCTCATCTCTGACAGTAAACATATCACTTGAGCCATGCCCTCAATCGGAAATCATTGTTGCACCGATAAAGACTGATTTTGCTCTTACCGAAAAAGATCATCCCAAACGGCTGCTCTGCTGTGAAAAAACACTGAATCCGGACACTGAAATGTCTTTCGTAAGTGAAGAAACTAAACTTTCTACTTCAAATAGATCTTTTGAAACAGAAGCAGAAGATGAATCTGTCTATTTTACACCTGAACTTTATGATCCTATAGATATAGATGAAAAGAAAAATGAACCAGTTGAAACTGATGGAATCAGTACACTGGCTGATAATTCAAATTACATTTTAGCTGAAGACGTTTTTGAAGATGAAACTATGAAAGGAGAGGATTCAGTCAGCAAAATGAAAGCTGAGGATTGCTCAGACACAAAATTGAATAGAATCATACATATTGAAGAAAGTAAAATTGATAAACATTGATGATAATATAAAAACAACTATATAAATGAGTCGGATCTTGGAAAAACTCATGAGACAGAAATAAAGAACTTTAAATAGTCTCCTTCCAAAAATAAAGGTGCGTTCCTGGTGTTAGGTGACAGTACTTAACTTTGAAGCTATAAAAATATGTCATCATGCTTATATATTAAACTTGGTTATAAATAACAATTTACAAATTGGGTAAGTGGTTTACTTTTTTAAAAATTTGAGAGATATTTTTCATTTTAATTCATTGTCATCAGATTTTCAAAAGTATATTTTATGTTCAGAAATGTAAGTTTTACTATTCTCAACTTTTGATAAAGTGATTCATACAAAGTATTTTCTTCCAACAAGTCTTCCTTAGTAAATGTGGTATAAACATAATCCACCTGAAAGATGATTAGTGTTTTTTAGGGCCGTGTAGACTTCACATAAATATTGTATTTTATAGACTTCTTCATCCATTTGTTTTCATACATATATAAAAATTAAAAATCTAACCTAGTCATACCTCAGCCATATCTCACTGTAAATTTTACCACAGATCAGCCTGAAATTTTTTAGGAATCAAACTTTGTCTTGAAAAGTTTATCTCCCTATTAAACTTGCCTATTTATAAATAACAAGAAAACTTAAGTAAACATCATGCACTTTTTAGTTCTTTTTTTACATTTTTTGTTTGATAAATCAAAATCAAGCATGCTGTAAACAAATTTATGTAAAGTTATAGAATGCCAAATGAAGGGCTCCAAATGTTTTATCCTAATTATTTAGCTTCATCATTGTGGGGGAATAAATGACATGTTCTGGTATAAAGGCTTTAGTTATGCTACTGTTGAGATACAAAACTTCATATATAAATTTGGTAAGCACCCAATTATGTAACTGCAGCTGAATACGTTCTCGTAGAGCGCAGCAAGCTTTTCTCTGAATTTTGGCTCTGCTTGTATTTTTGTAAATGAAGCTATGCTTCTGATCGTGGTGTTTATAAAAGATGCTCTTTTCTGATATCATTCTAAAAGTACATTCATGGATCTTTTTCTGAGTAGCATCTTGTTATTCAATGGATATTTAGGTGTCTTGTAAGTGATTTGAATTGAAATTTTATGAGCTGTTTGTGTGGTCTGTTATTTTCAAGCCAAAATTCCCCATAATCAGATATGTTTTACATTCATTCACAGAAAATGAATTATTATATAGACATATGTTTACTTTTACTTTAATCACATTTAGTTTTAATACAGCTTGTTTCTATAACATGGATTTTACAACTGTAAGCATAATTCAGTGAAATTTAAATTGATTATTTACCAGTTGGAAACACTGGTGGCATAGTGGTTAAGTACTACAGCTGTTAACCAAGAGGCTGGCAGTTCAAATCTGCCAGGCACTCCTTGGAAACTCTATGGGGCAGTTCTACTCTGTCCTACAGGGTTGCTATGAGTCGGAATCAACTCGACAGCAGTGGGTTTGGTTTTTTTTATTTACCAGTTAAAGAGTTCATCTATACCTTGGGATATATTCTATCCCACCTAGTGTTAGATATTTTTCTTAGTCGATAGGTGAGTGGTAAGTTAAAAGCACTGGATTAAAAAGTAATTTTTAAATTGTTTTGAAAGCATGCAACCATTCTCCCTTTGGTATTATTCTTACAACACATACAAGGGTAATGAGATAGTGGAAAGAATACCATGTGGAAAGCAAGAGACTTAAGATCTATTCCTGGCTCTGCCACTAATTTGCTAAGTCATGTTGGCAATCACCATGGGAATTAGTTTCATCTGTGAAATACAGAATTTAGTACTATAAAGTCATGCAAATCCCTTTCAGCTTTAAAATTCCATAATTTAAAGGATGATTTGTTGATATTATACTCTGAAGTCAATTTTCATTTGTTTTTGTTCTGTAACGCTTAAAATAAAGCATGCCATTTTGTAGAAAAGGTGAAATGACTCTACCTTTAGAGAACAGTTGTATGAATATGTACATGATAACTTCAGAAACTAGGTATCTATTTTAACAATGCTGCAATTAAAACATTTTTGAGATTTTTAAAATTAACTTTTGAAGAATTGGTAAACTACATGAGAAAACTAAGCACATTATAGTCTCACCTTAGTATTATTTCCCAACTTGATCTCAAATACCATCCCCTTGCCCTAGATGTGATTTTTAAATTCTTTTTGAAATCAAATTCTCTCAGAGACTAAAAATTTCCATTACTGAAAACGTTCATAGATATGTTCCACAAGCTTCAAAAATAATTCCAAAAGGTATTTGAAAAATTTTGTGAGATGGTAGCACCACTGAAACAGGTGTATGAACTCCTCAGGTCATGACTTTGATCAGGATGATATTATAAGAAGTAAACTACTGGCTTATCTAGAGTAGAATAGACCATTTTCATTATTGGTAATACGCTTTGTAAGAGTTATCTTAGAGAGTCAAATAAGTTAAAACAAGTAAAAGCATTTAAGAAAAATATCTGGCACATGACAAGCTGTCAGTTTTAGTTAATCAATCCCTTTTGGAGATCCAGAGTACACCCTTGCTTTGTATGAAGCTTTCCTTAATTCGTAGATAAATAAACAGGTAGGTAGGTAGATAGGTAGGTAGGCAGGTAGGTAGGTAGGTAAATAAACTGATAATAAAGAATTGACATGTAGTAGAAAGGAAAATTATTTGGTTTATTTTTTAAGGTTTTTGAGATGTATAAAACAGAAATTGTTTATCAGATAATTTGTCTTACACATTCAATGTATATGAAATAATTAATATGATACTGAATTTATTCAAGGGCTGAAAGTATGTAGAACATACAGGCCACGAACTAGGAAAACTACCATTTGGAGAAAGGGTTTTATTCATGGAAGAAAGGTATAATGTAAAGAGTAGATGTTTCATGACTTGACATTTAAATTTTAGGTGAATCATTTAAAACTTTCTGGAATCATGTTAGAAATAAATGACAGCTCTTACTAAGGTACTACTATGTATTTAATTATTACATGGTTTTAAAGTTCAACATACAGCTTTGTTTTAATTCTTCCTTATAATTTTTCTATTCTGAACATTTTCAAAAAGCTTCCCATATTATTTTTCTCAATATGATTGTCATGTTTTTCTGTAGTAAAACACATTTAAGATACTTAATTTTAAAACTGCTTATAAAACTGGCACAGGGTATAAAACTCCTTCATAAAATCAAAGTGCCTAACTTGAAAGATTGCTTATTGGTTCTATAGTCATTTAATCTCTTAAGTGATAGCATTCTTTTTGTATTTGTTTGCCACACAATTATTTTTACTCATGTCCTTTTTATTCTCGGATTTCTCAATGAGATACATAAGATTTTACTTTAACTTTTATGAATTCTTGTAGTTTCTTGGCTGTTCCTGGGGTAAATTCAGTCAGTCTTTTGTAAATAGAAAGGCAGCTTTAATACTAAAAAGTTTCATAACAAAAAAAAACTTCAGACCATATTAAACAATATCTAAGAAAGCTAAAGCACTTAACATAGAATATATATTTAAAAAAAAAAAAACTGTTGCTGTCAAGTCAATTCCAAGTTAGAGTGACCCTATGGGACAGAGTAGAGCTGCCCCACAGGGTTTCCAAGGAGTGGCTGGTGGATTTGGACTATCTGCCAACTTTCTGGTTAGCAGCCAAACTCTTAACCACCATGCCACTATACGGCTATGAAATATACAATAAAGAACATCACTTCAAGAAATGGAAATTTAGACAAATGACCCAGGCTTATGATGCTCTAACTCTAAATGATTTTCATGTCTACAAAAAAAAGAATTTTTTTTTTTTTCTTAAGGTTTCGTTTGATAGAACCATTAGTTGCCTGGCTTTGTCTACTCCTCATTGGAGCCTTGGTGTAATATCTATGGGATCTGAGCCCATGGATCACCTTATTTTTGAGACCACCTGTTAGAGATTCAATTATGTTCCCCAGAAGTATGTACTGTAAATCCTAACTTCTGTGCCTGGGGTTATAATCCCATTAGAGAATAGGTTGTCTTTGTTATGTTAATGAAGCAGGATTAGTATAGAATGTATCTTGATTCAGTCTCTTTTGAGATATAAAAAAGATTAAACAAGCAAGCAGAGACAAGGAAAGAGAGATGCCAAGCCACATGAAGATTGCCCAGGAGCAGAAACTCAGAAGAGACAAGGACCTTCCTCCAGAGCTGATAAGGAAGACTTTCCATAGAGCCAGCACCCTGAATTGGGACTTCTAACCCCCTAAACCGTGAGAAAATAAATTTTTGTTTGTTAAAGCCAACCATTTGTGGTATTTCTGTTATAGCAGTACTAGATAACTAAGATACCACCTTATAATTAGTTGATTTCAGTGACTAAACCCCCTTGGACTAGGTCTAAAATACCCATCTTGTCCATATTCCACTCTGTAATGAACAGGTTTCAGTGTATTGGGAGGAAAACAAAGGCTGTATGAAACTTACTGTTTCCAGAAGTTAACCTTTGAAAATCTAACAGCAAATACTGGTTGACACCTATACAAAACCAACAGCCAACATCATTCTCAATAGAGAGAGGCTTAAAGCATTCTCCAGAGAATGGGAACAAGACAAGGATGCTGTTTATCACCACTCCTATTTAACATTGTGCTGGAAGTCCTCGTAGAGCAATATGTCAAGAAAAAGAAATAAAGTACATGCAAATTGGAAAGGAAGAAGTAAGACTATCCCTATTCACAGATGATATGATACTGCACATAGAGAACCCCAAAGATTACACAAGAAAACTGCTGGAACTAATTCAGCAGAGTAGCAGAATACAAGATCAACATACAAAAATCAGTTGGATCCCTATACACCAACAAAGAGAACTTTGAAAAGAAAATGAAGAAAACAATATCATTTATTGGTGTTGTTAAGTACCAAAAATAAATGATAAATATCATTTATAACCCATAAAAAATAGCTCCTAAAAAGATCAAATACTTAGGAATAAATCTAACCAGAAATGTAGAAGACCTATACAAAGAAAACTACAAAACATTATTGTAAGAAACCAAAAGAGACCTACATAAATGACAAAATATACCATGCTCATGGATAGAAAGACTCAACATCATGAAAATGTCAATTCTATCCAAAGCAATCTAAGATATAATGCAATCAGAATCCAAATACTAGCAGCATTCTTTAATGAGATGGAAAAAACTAATCACCAACTTTATACAGAAAGGAAAGAGGTCCCAGATAAGCAAAGCGTTATTGAAGAAAAAGAACAAAGTAGGAGGCCTCCCACTACCTGATCTCAGAACCTACTCTACAGCGATGGTAATCAAAATAGCCTGGTACTGGTACAACAGACACGTAGACCAATGGAAGAGAATTGAGAATCTAGATGTAAATCCATCCACCTATGGTCAGCTGATCTTTGACAAAGGACCAAAGTCTATTAAATGGGGAAATGATAGTCTTTTTAACAAATAGTGCAGGCAAAACTGGATGCCCATCTGTAAAAAAATGAGACAGGACCTATAACTCACATCATACACAAAAACTAACTCAAAATGGATCAAACACCTAAATATAAAACCTAAAACAATAAAGATCATGGAAGAAAAAATAGGGACAATGCTAGGAGCCCTAATAAAACCTGCTGCTGTCCCCCAATTCTGACTCATAGCGACCCCATAGGACAGAATAGAACTGCCCCATAGGGCTTCCAAGGAGCACCTGGTGGATTCAAACTGACCTTTTGGTTAGCAGCAGTAGCTCTTAACCTCTATGCCACCAGGGTTTCCAGGGCCCTCATATAAGGCATAAATAGGATATAAACTGTAAGTAATAATGCACAAACACCAGAATATAAGCTAGATAACTGGGAGCTCCTAAAAATTCAACATTTATGTTCACTAAAAGGGTACAGACTGAGAACAAATTTTTGGCTATGACATATCGAATAATAGTCTAATCTCTAAGATCTATGTAATACTTCAACACCTCAACAAAAAGACAAATAATCCAATTAAAAAGTGGGTAAAGGATACAAACAGACACTTCAACAGAGAAGTATTCAGTCAGCTAACAGACCCATGAGAAAATGCTTGCAATCAGTAGCCATTAGAGAAATGTAAATCAAAACTACAATGAGATACCATCTTACCCTGACATTGCTGTCAATGAAAAAAAAAAAAAAAAACAGAAAATAGCAGGTATTGGAGAGGTTGCGGGAGGATTGGAGCTCTTACTCAGTGCTGGTGAGAATGTAAAATGGTACGACCACTATGGAAAACAATGTGACTCCTTAAAAAGCTAGAAACAGAAATACCATATAATCCAGCAATCCCACCCATGTTAAATGCAGCATTATTCACAATAGCAAACGGATGGAAACAACCTAAGTGCCCATCAACAGATGCATGGATAAACAAATTATGATACATGCACACAATGGAATACTGTGCAGTGGTAAAGAACAATGTTGAATTTGCAGAACACCTCACAACATGGGTGAAATCTGGATGGCATTATGCTAAGTGAAATAAGCCAATCACAAAAGGACAAATATTGTATGAAACTACTATTATAAAAACCCAAGAAAGGGTTTACACACAGAAAAAAACAATCTTTGATGGTTACGAAGGATGAGGAGAATAAATCACTAACTAGATATTAGACAAGTTTTAACTATGGTGAAGGGAAAGACAATACACAATATAGGGGAAGCTGGCACAACTTAACCAAGGCAAAGTTATAGAAGCTTCCTAGACACATGGAAACACCTTGAGGGACTGAGTTACTGGAGCTGAGGACGGGACTGTTATCCTGGGGGACATCTAGGTGAGTTGGCATAACATAGTTCATAAAGAAAATGTTCTACTTCCAACTTTGGTGAGTAGAGTCTGGGGTCATAAAGGCTTTTAAGTGGCCATTTAAAATACATGTATTCACTGAAACTGTTGCCCTGAGAGAATCTTTAAACCTTAAACCAAAAATACCCCCTGAAGTCTTCTTAAAACAATAGTTTAGCTTAGCTATTAAAAAAGTTCTGTCTTGAGCATTATGCTCTTTTAAGAACTATCTATATGGGATCAGAGAAACAAATCACCAACTTCATATGGAAGGGAAAGAAGCCTCGGAGAAGCAAAGCATTACTGAAAAAGAAGAAGAAAGTGGGAGGCCTCACTCTACCTGATTTCAGAACCTATTATACAGCCACAGTAGTCAAAACAGCCTGGTACTGGTACAACAACAGGCACATAGACCAGTGGAACAGAATTGAGAACCCAGATATAGATCCAACCACATATGAGCACCTGATATTTGACAAAGGACCAGTGTCATTTAATTGGGGAAAAGATAGTCTTTTTAACAAATGGTGCTGGCATAACTGGATATCCATTTGCAAAAAAATGAAACAGGACCCATACCTCACACCAAGCACAAAAACTAACTCCAAGTGGATCAAAGACCTAAACATAAAGACTAAAACGATAAAGATCATGGAAGAAAAAATAGGGACAACCCTAGGAGCCCTAATACAAGGCATAAACAGAATACAAAACATTACCAGAAATGACGAAGAGAAACCAGATAACTGGGAGCTCCTAAAAATCAAACACCTATGCTCATCTAAAGACTTCACCAAAAGAGTAAAAAGACCACCTACAGACTGGGAAAAATTTTCAGCTATGACATCTCCGACCAGCGCCTGATCTCTAAAATCTACATGATTCTGTCAAAACTCAACCACAAAAAGACAAACAACCCAAACAAGAAGTGGGCAAAGGAAATGAAGACACACTTCACTAAAGAAGATATTCAGGCAGCTAACAGACACATGAGAAAATGTTCTCGATCATTAGCCATTAGAGAAATGCAAATTAAAACTACGATGAGATTCCATCTCACTCCAACAAGGCTGGCATTAATCCAAAAAACACAAAATAATAAATGTTGGAGAGGCTGCGGAGAGATTGGAATTCTTATACACCGCTGGTGGGGATGTAAAATGGTACAACCACTTTGGAAACCTATCTGGCGTTATCTTAAACAGTTAGAAATAGAACTACCATACGACCCAGAAATCCCACTCCTCGGAATATACCCTAGAGAAACAAGAGCCTTCACACAAACAGATATATGCACACCCATGTTTATTGCAGCACTGTTTACAATAGCAAAAAGCTGGAAGCAACCAAGGTGTCCATCAACGGATGAATGGGTAAATAAACTGTGGTATATTCACACAATGTAATACTACGCATCGGTAAAGAACAGTGACGAATCTGTGAAACATTTCATAACATGGAGGAACTTGGAAGGCATTATGCTGAGCGAAATCAGTCAGAGGCAAAAGGACAAATATTGTATAAGACCAGTATTATAAGATCTTGAGAAATAGTATAAACTGAGAAGAACACATACTTTTGTGGTTACGAGGAGGGGAGGGAGGGAGAGGGTTTTTTACTGATTAATTAGTAGATAAGAACTGCTTTAGGTGAAGGGAAGGACAACACTCAATACATGGAAGGTCAGCCCAATTGGACTGGGCCAAAAGCAAAGAAGTTTCCAGGATAAAATGAATGCTTCAAAGGTCAGCGGAGCAAGGACGGGGGTTTGGGAACCATGCTCTAAGGCGACTTCTAAGTCAATTGGCAAAATAATTCTGTTATGAAAACATTCTACATCCCACTTTGAAATGTGGCATCTGGGGTCTTAAATGCTAACAAGCGGCCATCTAAGATGCATCAATTGGTCTCAACCCACCTGGAGCAAAGGAAAATGAAGAACACCAAGGTCACACGACAACTAAGAGCCCAAGAGACAGAAAGGGCCACATGAACCAGAGACCTACATTATCCTGAGACCAGAAGAACTAGTTGGTGCCCGGCCACAACCGATGACTGCCCTGACAGGGAGCATAATAGAGAACCCCTGAGGGAGCAGGAGATCAGTGGGATGCAGACCCCAAATTCTCATAAAAAGACCATACTTAATGGTCTGACTGTGACTAGAGGAATCCCAGCGGTCATGGTCCCCAAACCTTCTGTTGGCCCAGGACAGGAACCATTCCTGAAGACAACTCATCAGACATGAAAGGGACTGGACAGTGGTTAGGAGAGAGATGCTGAAGAAGAGTGAGCTAATTATATCAAGTGGACACTTGAGACTGTGTTGGCATCTCCTGTCTGGAGGGGGGATGGGAGGACAGAGAGAGTTGGAAGCTGGCAAAATTGTCACGAAAGGAGAGACTGGAAGGGCTGACTCATTAGGGGGAGAGCAAGTGGGAGTAAGGAGTAAGATGTATATAAACTTATATGTGACAGACTGACTTGATTTGTAAATGTTCACTTGAAGCTCAATAAAAAAAAAAATGTGACAGACTGACTTGATTTGTAAATGTTCACTTGAAGCTCAATAAAAGTTAAAAAAAAAAAAAAAAGAACTATCTATATGGGATCAAGTTGACAACAGCAACTAGAAAGTTTAGATGGGAAGTTTAGGGGGAGTGAGTATATATTAATGAGGGAGGAACAACTCAAAAAGGGGTGAGAATGGTTGTACAACTCGAAGAATGTAATCAAGCTCACCAAATTGTACATGTAAAAAC
The DNA here is from genome assembly GCF_030014295.1 of Loxodonta africana. Lineage (NCBI taxonomy): Eukaryota > Metazoa > Chordata > Mammalia > Proboscidea > Elephantidae > Loxodonta > Loxodonta africana. The sequence goes on from NC_087359.1 coordinate 49,536,876, forward strand.
TGTTCAAAAAAAGAATGTTGACAGATTGTGATAAATGTAATGTCACTGAACAATTTGTGTGAAAATTGTCAAAAGGAACCTAACTTGCTGTGGAAACTTTCACAAAAAACTCAGTAAAATATTATTTAAAAAAAAAAAATACATCTATTGATCCCATCCAGTCCAGAACAAAGGAGAATGAAGAAAACCAAAGAGACAAGGAAAATATTAGTCCAAAGGACTAATGGACCACACGAACCACAGCCTTAGTCTAGAAGAACTAAGTGATGCCCAGCTACCACCAACAACCACTCTGACAGGGATCACAATAGAGGGTCCCGGACAGAGCCGGGGGCAGGGGGGCTGGGAATGTACAACAAAATTCAGATTCACGAAGACCAGACTTACTGGTCCAACAGAGACTGAAGGAAACCCTGAGACTATGGCCCCCAGACACCCTGCTAACTCAGAACTAAAGCCACTCCTGAAGTCCACCTTTCAGCCAAAGATTAGACAGACCTATAAAACAAACAGTAACACACGTGAGGAATGTGCTTCTTAGATCAAGTATGAGAGCAAATGAGCAACACCTGCCCAAAGGCAAGGACAGGAAGGGACAGTAAAACTGGATGAAAGGACACGGGGAATCCAGGGTATAAAGGGAAAGGGGCAGAGTACTGACACAATGTCACAAAACAGTTTGTATATAAATTTTTGAATGAGAAACCAATTTGTGCTCTGCACTTTTACCTAAAGCACCGTAAAACTTTTTTTTTTTTAAAGGGTATTTGTTAACGTACAATCAGGTAGATATTTTAATCGTTTTTTAAATAATAAATTTGGTGGGATTTTTTTTTTTTTTTTGGCTCCTTTCTTTTTTAAGGAATTTTATAGAATTTTTATTATCTCATGGTTTTCCCCCAAAATTTCATCATTTCACACTAAATTATTTTACATCAGTATTTACAAAACAAAGCGCTTCATTTGGCTCCTTACTTTTACAAAGTACTAAATTATACAAACATGTCATTTGTGTAAACTAAGTTAGGTGCCATCATCTTTTATGTAATTTCTATATAGTCAAAAAGTTTTAAAGTTATTGAATACTGATTGTTGTTATTTTGGATGGAGTATTGTCTTTCCAAAATTGGTGTATTTTTCTTTTAATGTTATAGCATTCACATTTAGATGTTAACTATCCTTTCAAATGTAAGTGACCTATCTTGCCAGTCAGGACTTCATTGCATTGCTTGTGGAGCTGAATTATCACCTAAAAAAGGAGGTAAGGACTACAAAAGCTTACTTTGTGCCTTCCTTAATATCATTGTTGGAGATTGGGCATAACCTTAAACTAAGAAATTATTTACAGTATTAAAAAACAGAAAAAAAGGCATTGCCGTCAACTCGTTTCCAACTCATAGCAACCCTATAGGACAGTAAAACTGCCCCATAGTGTTTCCAAGAAGCAGCTGATGGATTCAAACTGCCAACCTTTTGGTTAGCAGCTGAGCTCTTAACCACTGTACCACCAAAGCTCCAATTAATGTAAATTATAGTAGATTGATGTATTAATTATTTCCATATTTCAGTCTTTAAAGTTAATTGACAGTATGCATGGGCTTTGTTACCATTATACTTGGCAACATGTTCCAATTCCACTAGCTGTCTGAGCTACTTTGGGGAAGTTATCTCTCTGAGCTTCTGTTTTCTCATCTCAAAATAAGAATAAATTTAATTTCGTGAGAAACAGATAAAATGTTATGAGTATCAAGTGCATAAAATATATAGAAACCTTTTTTTGCATCAGGCAATGAGAAAGACAACATAATTTGGGATCAACGGAAAGAAGGAAATATGCCATCCTCACTTCTAAGGAGCGTTCCAGTTGTATTTCTTCTAAGACTTACTTGTTCATTCTACGAGCAGTCCATGGTATAGTCGATATTCTTTGCCAATATCATAATTCAAATGCATCAATTCTTTTTTTGTCTGTTTTTCATTGTCCTGGCTTTGCATGCATATGATGCAATTGAAAAGAGTATGGCTTTGGTCAGGCACACCTTACTCATCAAAGTGACAGCCTTGCTTTTTAGTGCTTTAAAGAAATCTTTTGTACCGGATATACCCAGTGAAATACGTCGGCTGATTTTTTGACTGCTTCTTCCATGGGCATTGATTGTGGATCTTTTACTAGTAAGACTTAAATGTTGTGATAATTTAATTTTATTTTTGTACCTCATATTTTTATATCTTAAAATGTGTGACATTGCAAAGAAAGAAAAAAAAGTTATCAAAGGAACATGGGTTCCAAGGAAAACATTCTATGTAAGATCCATAAGGACAGCGTTTTTTGTTTGTTTTTTGATCTGTGGTATTTACTGCTGTCCTCCCAATACAGTGTTTGCTGACTTAAATGAATTGAATGGAGCATTCTAATATTGATGTATTTATTTCTATCAGGACCATATCTTATGATACCTGGTTCTCATATATACCTACATCATTTGACACATTTCTAGACTCTAGCAACCTTTATCTTCTCAAAATTTTTAGTTCTTATTGCTTTATCAGTCTTTAAATCTGTCACATTTTCTCTGTTCCAATTCATTGAACCTTCATCCTTTGAGTTTTGGGACAAAAACTGTCTTTCCTTTTTCTTTTATTCTCAAGGGTGTACTTTTACCAGAAATAGTATTCTGACACAGTTGGATTCTAAACTATTAATTGTATTTCACATCAACAAATTTATTAGCAATAATGTAAGCTTTTTTTTTTTTTTTTTAAGCCTTTCAATCCTATTATCCCCAGGACAAAATTAATTTTTCTTGCCTGTGTCCCCATGTAATATTTATTATATGATATTGTTTTTAATTGTATACAGTTCTGTCTCACATTCATTGTATTTGGCATTGCTCTTTCATCTGTACAGTGTTCCCTTCCTCTTCTTTACTATAAAAGGATGGGGATAGTAATAGTAGTAGTGTCAGAACATGTCTAACTTCATGGAGGATAATGAGAATCACAGTCAGCACAAAGGCGATTCCTATGAGGTGGAGGTCAGATATACCTCCGCTCTCCAACCTTTTTACTGGTTCTGACACCAGCTGTCCCTCCAACGGCACTCTCTACTTCTCATTTGGGTTTGATAATCCATTGCAATGGCCACACAGAACTCATGGACCATACTTACACTTAAGTGGCTTATTAAGGAACAGGGTACATCTCAGGATCAGAATCAGCAGACTACAACTCAGGATCAGGAAGCATGTAGGCAAAGTCTCCCTTCTTTAGTGCAGGACAGCTCTCTCAGCTCCTCCTGAACCTGTCTGTCACCACTGGCTCTGCTGCTGGGCCCCTTCTGGGCCTCTTGCTGTCTTCAGTGTTATTGCCCTTGACCAGTGTTACAGCTCTTTTAGGAGGTACCTTACCTCTTTTCTTTCTGCTTCTTCCTGCTGCTTCTCTTCCTGCTTCTTTCTGTCTGAAAAAACCTGCGGGACTGGCTGCTTAAATATACAAACTTCTTGCATGACACAGGCATGACACTCCCATAAAAGCCACAAATTTACCAATCCCCTCCCAGTAGGCCACAGATACTTTATTTGCATAGCAGGTGACAACTCACCTCATTTGCAGAGTCTATTGACCAATCCCTGCAAGGTGCATACCAATCACAGGGTAGGCTGCAGCCGAGGGCCAGGCAGAAAGTGTCAAACCATCCTTGTTCTCAGGTTACCAAGGAAATGTCAATCAACCTGGACAAAAGCCCTTGGGGGTAGCAAACTAGGGCAAAGGTAACTCCTCAAGGTGAAGGGGGAAAAATCTCTCAGGCTGTTTTTCCAAAGAACCAAGGTAAAAGGCCTCCATACTTACCTTGCAAACTCCTACTCATCCTGAGAAATTCCACTAAGGCATTATTCCTCTTGAATTTACCGTGTCTTCTGGAAAAAAAAAAAAAAAAATTTTTTTTCCAGACTGGCTTAAGTGTACTTCATCAGTATTTTCTTGCCCCCCACACCCCAGGGCATAACTTCAGCATATTTTCAACACTGTTGTAAGTTGTCTGTTCTCTCTTCTGTCTCCTTAAGTTTACACAAGGTAAGACCTTGTTTGTTTTTGCCATCCTTGCATCTGGTAGCATGTCTTATACATAGTGAATGCCCAATTTGTGGGACTGTGCACTTCCACAGATTGAACTGAACCATGCTATCATGAAAATGGCTATTATTTAGGTGCTACTTTGGTTCGTTTGTTATATTGTTCATTATTACCATTTTAGAATTTTAGACTAGGCAAGTACTTTAGAAGTCATCTACTTGCATCATATTGAACGTGAGATAACTGAGGCCCAGAGAGATTTAGTACCTAGACCAAGGTCATGTTGAAGGCAATGTACTACAATGTTTGTTTTTAATGTACTGTAGTTCATATTAACTTGATTTTGCCACTTTCCCAAGGCATTCTTAGTGAAAGGTACAATTTTAGATAACCAAAATGTTATCAAATTAAGACATTAAGAATCCAGTCAATCACATTCTTTATGACTACATCAAGCCATAGAGTTTATTATGAGGAATGGTATGTGTTGATTATGGCTTTTAATAATATATTTAACTGTTTCATTATTACCACTGTGTGCAATGGCCAAATTACCAAACTCTCTATAGAGTTGTCTTCTGATTGACTAACATGCACACACACAAACATGCCTTTATACATTACTGCACTCAGCAGTTTTTTTTTCAAAAGTTGATATACTTGGTAGTGTAATATGCCTTTTCTAAATCTTTTTCACCATATTTATTATTAGGAATTTTTTTTAAAACTTTTTCCAAGAATACTGGACTGATAAAAATCCAAAGAATCTTCCTGAATGTTAAATTAGATTGCACAAAATCCCATTTCCATTGCTCAAGTGAGTCAGAATACAGATCAGAAGAAGAAAACTTATTTTATGTCATCAGTGACAGTGCTGCTCTTAGCCATTTAAAAACCACATTAATGGTTTATCAGACTTAAGTGAAGAATAAAGGTAAATTTACTTAATGTCTGTTCTTCTTCCTTGTCTAAAGCCTTCAAATTTAAATGAGGCATCTTTTTCATTTTCATGTGATTTCTGAAATGGAAGCAATTTTAAAATTGCTTTTTGAATAAGTTCTGCTATTGTAAGAACTGCAAAAGAAGAACAAAGTAAAACAAGATCTCAAACTCGATTTGTACAAAACAAATGTACGAATAAGAAATGTTATGTTAGGACAAACCAGGTATCGATCCATCTGTGTCTGAGAATGACTCCCAAAAAACATTCCAAAGGCACACAAATCCAGATCATGCTTTGGTAAGCCCAACCTGGGGAGGAAGCAACCTGCAAGATAAAAGGGACAAGATTCCACCAGCTGGATTACTAATTGCCATTGAGTCAGTTCCAACTCATGGAAACCCCATGGATGTCAGAGTAGAATTGTGCTCCACAGGGCTTTTAATAGCTGATTTTCAGAAGCAGATTACCAGGCCTTTCTTCTGAGGCACATCCAGGTGAACTTGAACTACCAACCTTTCAGTTAGCCCCTGAGCACAGTTAACCGTTTGCACCATCCAAGGACTCCACCAGCTGAGTTAGCTGTCCTAAAAAAAAATGGAATGGATGCTTATATACAAAGAACTCAGAAACTTAAATCCTTTTTTCTTTGCATAAATACCTCTCAGATTGCATACTACCCATTTGCAGTTTCCCAGCCTCCACTCAGCCACTTTCAAGGCTGCTCATCATGGCCATTTTTATTCTGCTAATACCTGTTTCTAGAGTTGGATAGAAGGGACTAGGCTACACATTATAATTTGTCCCAGGCCCTGCAGTCACCCAAGAACAATCCTAAACTCCACTGATTTCTAGAAGCAGTATGGCCAAAAGGAGCATATTAATTGTCTTTCAAAATGCTGACTTCAGATAACCCAACATAAATTTTTCTATTTTCAACATCAATGAATTCATCTAAACTCTCTTTTCTACATATTTAAAATCTGAGGGTAACCAGTCCTATGATGATATCCATTCATTCAACATTTAAGTATAAAGGACATTTGAAACTGTAACTGGGATTTTCCCTGCTGCTATCCCCTCAAAACTGGACCATTCATGACAAATCTGAATGTTTACTTTGGTTACAAATGTCTGCAGAAACATCTGATCAGATCATATGGTTCTAATAATGTTCCCTTTAGTCCACTGCAGCTTTGACCAATTTCAATATTTTTTCTGGAATTGGAAATTCTTTCTTGTGGGAATGTACTCATTTAGCAAAAAAATGAATATGTGGTTGTTAAGAATTTTTCGGCTTAGTGCAATATGGAAGATTGTAAGAAGGTTTATGTTCTTTATTTTTTTTTAGAACTACAACTTTATGTAGATTCATAGTCATATTGCTATATAAATTCTTCCCGTTTTCCACTGTTTACCACTGAGCTTCAAGTGGGAGACTATGTTGTTATTTTTCTGCTAAACTACTTCATCCAGTGTCTCCTCATTCTGAGTTTCATTTCCTCATTTTCTTCAATGAACAATGACTTCCAAGCATAAATGTAATTCAGTCCCAAAAGAGATGAGGGAAGTTGAGTGTGTAATAGATGTTCTTTCTTGGTCTGTTGTCTTCCGTCTGCTATAACTGATCACTTCTGTTGTATAGCACCAGTAGATCCTACAGAAGGTACCAAAAACCAAACCAAACCCATTGCAATCCAGTCGATTCTGACTCATAGCGATCCTATAGGGCAGAGTATAATTGTCCCATAGGGTTTCCAAGGAGCTGCTGGTGGGTTCGAACCACTGACCTTTTGCTTAGCAGCCAAACTCTTAACCACTGTACCACCATGGTTCCAACAGAAGGTAGCAAGTCCTTATTTAGAAGTCACTATAAGTCATTCCCCCTACGTGTCTGTCAGTTTATTGTACTGTGGGGGCTTGTGTGTTGCTGTGATGCTGAAAGCTATGCCACCAGTATTCAGATACCAGCGGGGTAGCCCATGGAGGACAGGTTTCAACTGAGCTTCCAGACTAAGACAGACTAGGAAGAAGGACCCAGCAATCTACTTCTGAAAAGCATTAGCCAGTGAAAACCTTATGAATAGCAGCAAAACATTGTCCGATATAGTGCTGGAAGATGAGCTCCCCAGGTTGGAAGGCACTCAAAAGATGACTGGGGAAATGCTGCCTCCTCAAAAAAAAAGTCGACCTTAACGATGTGGATGGAGTAAAGCTTTCAGGACCTTCATTTGCTGATGTGGCACGACTCAAAATGAGAAGAAACAGCTGCAAACATCCATTAATAATCGGAACCTGGAATGTATGAAGTATGAATCTAGGAAAATTGGAAATCATCAAAAAAGAAATGGAATGCATAAACATCGATATCCTAGGCATTAGTGAGCTGAAATGGACTGGTATTGGCCATTTTGAATCGGATAATCACATCGTCTACTATGCTGGAAATGACAACTCGAAGAGGAATGGTGTTGCATTCATCGTCAAAAAGAACGTTTCAAGATCTATCCTGAAGTACAACGCTGTCAGTGATAGGATAATATCCATACGCCTACAAGGAAGACCAGTTAATACGACTATTATTCAAATTTATGCACCAACCACTAGTGCCAAAGATGAAGAAATAGAAGACTTTTATCAGCTGCTGCAGTCTGAAATTGATCGAATATGCAATCAAGATGCATTGATAATTACTGGCGATTGGAATGTGAAAGCTGGAAACAAAGAAGGATCAGTAGTTGGGAAATATGGCCTTGGTGATAGAAACAATGCCGGAGATTGCATGATAGAATTTTGCAAGACAAATATCATCAGTCAGAACAAAGCCAGGGGCCGACTGTGGAACAGACCATCAATTGCTCATATGCAAGTTCAAGCTGAAACTGAAGAAAATCAGAGCAAGTCCATGAGAGCCGAAATATGACCTTGAGTGTATCCCACGTGAATTTAGAGACCATCTGAAGAACAGATTTGATGCATTGAACACTAGTGACCGCAGACCAGATGAGTTGTGGAATGACATCAAGGACATCATCCATGAAAAAAGCAAGAGGTCACTGAAAAGACAGGAAAGAAAGAAAAGACCAAGGTGAATGTCAGAGGAGACTCTGAAGCTTGCTCTTGAGCATCGAGCACCTAAAGCAAAAGGAAGAATTCATGAAGTAGAAGAACTGAACAAAAGATTTCAAAGGGCCTCTCCGAAGACAAAATAAAGTATCATAATGACGTGTGCAAAGAGCTGGAGATGGAAAACCAAAAGGGAAGAACACACTTGGCGTTTCGCAAGCTGAAAGAACTGAAGAAAAAATTCAAGCCTCGAGTTGCAATAGTGAAGGATTCCATGGGGAAAATATTAAATGATGCAGGAAGCATCAAAAGAAGATGGAAGAAATACACAACTCATTATACCAAAAAGAATTAGTCGATATTCAACCATTTCAAGAGGTGGCATATGATCAGGAACCGATGGTACTGAAGGAAGAAGTCCAAGCTGATCTGAAGGCATTGGTGAAAAACGAGGCTCCAGGAATTGATGGAATATCAATTGAGATGTTTCAACAAAGAGATGCAGCGCTGGAGGTGCTCACTCATCTATGCCAAGAAATATGGAAGACAGCTTCCTGGCCAACTGACTGGAAGAGATCCATATTTATGCCTATTCCCAAGAAAGGTGATCCAACCGAATGTGGAAATTATACAACAATATCATTGATATCAAACGCAAGCAAAATTCTGCTGAAGGTCATTCAAAAATGGCTGCAGCAGTATATCGACAGGGAACTGCCAGAAATTCAGGCTGATTTCAGAAGAGGACGTGGAACCAGGGATATCATTGCTGATGTCAGATGGATCCTGGCTGAAAGCAGAGAATACCAGAAGGATGTTTACCTGTGTTTTATTGACTATGCAAAGGCATTTGACTGTGTGGATCATAACAAACTATGGATAACACTGCGAAGAATGGGAATTCCAGAACACTTAATTGTGCTCATGAGGAACCTTTACATAGATCAAGAGGCAGTTGTTCAGACAGAACAAGGGGATACTGATTGGTTTAATGTCAGGAAAGGTGTGCGTCAGGGTTGTATTCTTTCACCATACCTATTTAATCTGTATGCTGAACAAATAATACTGAGAAGCTGGACTATACGAAGAAGAATGGGCATCAAGATTGGAGGAAGACTCATTAGCAGCCTGCGTTATGCAGATGACACAACATTGCTTGCTGAAAGTGAAGAGGACTTGAAGCACTTACTAGTGAAGATCACAGACCACAGCCTTCAGTACGGATTGCACCTCAACATAAAGAAAACAAAAATCCTCACAACTGGACCAATGAGCAACATCATGATAAAAGGAGAAAAGATTGAAGTTGTCAAGGATTTCATTTTACATGGATCCACAATCAACAGCCATGGAAGCAGCAGTCAAGGAATCAAAAGACTCATTGCATTGGGCAAATCTGCTGCAAACGACCTCTTCAAAGTGTTGAAGATCAAAGATGTTGCCCTGAAGACTAAGGTGCGCCTGACCCAAGCCATGGTATTTTCAATTGCATCATATGCATGTGAAAGCTGGACAATGAATAAGGAAGACCAAAGAAGAGTTGACACCTTTGAATGGTGGTGTTGGTGAAGAATATTGAATATACCATGGACTACCAAAAAAACGAACAAATCTGTCTTAGAAGAAGTACAGCCAGAATGCTCGTTAGAGGCAAGGATGGCGAGACTGTGTCTTACATACTTTGGACATGTAGTCAGGAGGGATCAGTCCCTGGAGAAGGTCATCATGCTTGGCAGAGTACAGGGTCAGCAAAAAAGAGGAAGACCCTCAGCAAGGTGGATCAACACAGTGGCTGCAACAATGAGCTCAAGCGTAACAACGATTGTGAGGATGGTGCAGGACCGGGCAATGTTTCGTTCTGTTGTGCATAGGGTCGCTATGAGTCAGAACTGACTTGATGGCACCTAACAACAACAAGTCATTCAACAACTAGAGCTCTTCCTCCACTGAAAACTTGGAGTTTAGCTCACTTTATACAAAAGTCAGTCGCAACGTAATTAAGGTTGTGGTTAAAAGCTACAGGTGCTAACCAAAAGTTTGGCAGTTCAAATCCACCAGGTGCTCCTTGGAAACTCTGTGGCGCAGTTCTGCTCTGTCCTGTAGAGTTGCTATGAGTCGGAATTGACTAGACAGCAACCGGTTTTGTTGTTGTTGTTGTTGTTTTTTTGGTTGCATATTTGAGATTTGGATTTTTTGGTAGATTGATCAACTGAAGAAATGGAGAAATTTTCGTCCTGAGGCCAGATGTATAACAGCGATACCTGTTAAAGAAATAATACCACTTCCATAGATGTAGTACAGTGTGGAAGGTTCAGCAAAATTTCTTTGTTATTTCTATATGCTGAGGGAATATTTGAAATTTTAAAAAGTTCTTTTAAAACAGCTTTTTCTTAGGAATAACACACATTTTCAGGCACTGTCCATGTACCTTCTATTACAGCCTCTGTTATGGGAACCCCCACGCATCTGTCAGTTTGTCATACTGTGGGGGTTTGTGTGGTGCTAGAAGCTATGCCACCGGTATTCAGATATCAGCAGGGCCACCCATGGAGGACAGGTTTCAGCTGAGCTTCTAAACTAAGACAGACTAGGAGGAAGGACCTGGCAGTCTACTTCTGAAAAGAATTAGCCAGTGAAAATCTTATGAATAGCAGCAGGACATTGTCTGATACAGTACCAGAAGATGAGACCCCCAGGTTGGAAGACACTCAAAATACAACTGGGGAAGCGCTGCCTCCTCAAAAAAAAAGTCAACCTTAATGACGTGGATGGAGTCAAGCTTTCACGACCTTCATTTGCTGATGTGGCACAACTCAAAATGAGAAGAAACAGCTGCAAACAACTACTAATAATCAGAACCTGGAATGTACAAAGTATGAATCTAGGAAAATTGGAAATCATCAAAAATGAAATGGAACGCATAAAGATTGATATCCTAGGCATTACTGAGCTGAAATGATCTGGTATTGGTCATTTTGAATCAGACAATCATATGGTCTACTATACCAGGAACAACAACTTGAGGAGGAACGGCATTGCATTCATCGTCAAAAAGAATATTTCAAGATCCATCCTGAAATACAATGCTGTCAGTGATAGGATAATATCCATACGCCTACGAAGAAGACCAGTTAATATGACTGTTACTCAAATTGGTGCACCAACCACTAAGGCCACATATGAAGAAACTGAAGGATTTTTACCAACTCCTGCATTCTGAAATTGATCGAACATGCAATCAGGATGCACTGATAATTACTGGTGATTGAAATGCAAAAGTTGGAGATGAAGAAGAAGGATCAATAGTTGGAAAATATGGCCTTGGTGATAGAAGCTATGTTGGAGATTGCGTGATAGAATTTTGCAAGACAAATGACTTCTTCACTGAAAACACCTTTTCTTACCAACATGAACGGTTACTATACACATGACCTCGCCATACAGAGTACACAGGAATCAAATGAACTACATCTGTGGAAAGAGAAGATGGAAAAGCTCAATATCATCAGTCAGAAAAAGGCCAGGGCCAGCTGCAGATCAGACCATCAGTTACTCATATGCAAGTTCAAGTTGAAACTGAAGAAAATTAGAACAAGTCCACAAGAGCCAAAATACGACCTTGAGTATATCCCACCTGAATTTAGAGACCATCTCAAGAATAGATTTGATGTGTTGAACACTAATGACCGAAGACCGGACAAGTTGTGGAATGACATCAAGGACATCATACATGAAGAAAGCAAGAGGTCACTAAAAAGGCAGGCAAGAAAGAAAAGACATAAATGGATGTCAGAGGAGACTCTGAAACTTCTTCTTGAACATCGAGTAGCTAAAGCAAAAGGAAAAAATGATGAAGTAAAAGAGCTGAACAGAAGATTTCAAAGGGCAGCTCAAGAAGACAAAGTAAATTATTCTGATGACATGTGCAAAAAGCTGGAGATAGAAAACCAAAAGGGAAGAACAGGCTCAGCATTTCTCAAGCTGAAAGAACTGAAGAAATAATTCAAGCTTCAAGTTGCAATTCTAAAGGATTCTAAAGGGAAAATATTAAATGACTCAGGAAGCATCAAAAGAAGATGAAAAGAATACAGAGTCACTATATCAAAAAGAATTGGTTGACGTTCAACGATTTCAGGAGGTTACGTATAATCGGGAACCAACAGTACTGAAGAAAGAAGTCCAAGCTGCACTGAAGACATGGGCAAAAAACAAGGCTCCAGGAATTGACAGAATACCAACTGAGATATTTCAACAAATGGATGCAGCACTGAAAGTGCTCACTCGTCTGTGCCAAGAAATTTGGAAGATAGCTACCTGGCTAACTGCCTGGAAGAGATCCATATTTACGCCTATTCCCAAGAAAGGTGACCCAACCAAATGGGGAAATTATCAAACAATACCAGTAAAATCACTTGCAAGCAAAGTTTTACTAAAGATCATTCAAAAGCAACTGCAGCAGTATATTGACAGGGAACTGCCAGGAATTCAAGCCAGATTTAGAAGAGGATGTGGAACCAGGGATATCTTCTGATGTCAGATGGATCCTGGCTGAAAGCAGAGAACACCAGAAAGATATCTACCTGTGTTTTATTGGCTGCGCTAAAGCATTCAACTGTGTGGATCATAACAGATTATGGATAACATTGCAGAGAATGGAAATTCCCAAACACTTAATTGTGCTCATGAGGAATCTGTACGTGAATCAAAAAGCAGTCAGTCATTTGAACAGAACAAGAGGATACTGTGTGGTTTAAAGTCAAGAAAGGTGTGCGTCAGGGTTGTATTATTTCACCATATCTTTTCAGTCTGTATGCTGAGAAAATAATCCAAGAGCCTGGATTATATGAAGAAGAATGGGGCATTGGAATTGGAGGAAGACTCATTAACAGCCTATGTTACGGAGATAACACAACCTTGCTTGCTGAAAGTGAAGGGGACTTAAAGCACTTACCGATGAAAATCAAAGACCACAGCCTTCAGTAGGAATTACACTTCAACATAAAGAAAACAAATCCTCACAACTGGACCAATAAGCGACATCACGATAAACAGAGAAAAGATTGAGATTGTCAAGGATTTCATTTTACTTGAATCCACAATCAACAGCCATCGAAACAGCAGTCAAGAAACCAAAAGACGCATTGCTTTGGGCAAATTGGCTGCAAAATACCTCTTTTTAAAAGGTTGAAAAGCAAAGATTTCACCTTGAGGACTAAGGTGTGCCTAACCCAAGCCATGTGTTTTCAATTGCCTCGTTTGTATGCAAAAGCTGGACAATGAATAGGGAGGACCGAAGAAGAATTGACACCTTTGAATTGTGGTGCTGGCAAAAAATATTAAATACACCATGGACTGCCAAAAGAACAAACAAATCTGTCTTGGAAGAAGTATAACCAGGATGCTCCTCAGAGGCAAGGATGGTGAGACTGCGTTTCACGTACTTTGGACATGTTGTCAGGAGAGATTAGTCCCTGGAGAAGGACATAATGCTTGGTGAAGTAGAGGGTCAGCGAAAAAGAGGAAGACCCTCAATAAGCTGGATTGGCACAGTGGCTGCAACAATGGGCTCAAGCATAGCAACAATTGTGAGGATGGTGCAGGACTGGGCCGTGTTTTGTTCTGTCGTGCATAGGGTCGCTGTAAGTCTGAACTGACTCGACGGCACCTATGACAACAACATAATGGGACAGAATACACTCTCATGTTTTTTATATAATCAAAGTTCCGTTTTAAAATTAACCATTGTTAAAACTTTGAAAGCTATCATTTCACATTTAATTAATAGAGACAGGTTTTCTCATTGTATATTTGTTAATAGTATTCTCAGTTATGCATGATTTTATTTGAGAACAAAGAGTTACATTTTTGTCTTGAAAAAAATTTCTATTTCTTAGAGAGGCAGTAAGTCAAAGGGACGCACATGAGCTTTGGATTCGGGCATTTTAAAACCCAGCCTGTCACTTTCTAACTTTACCTTGAGCTCCCCAAAACTCAGTTTTCTCATCCATAAGATGAGGAAAATAATACATCACAGAGTTATGATAAAATTAAATAATAAATGTATATAGTTTTCATTAGCAAATGTAAGCCATTATATATTACTCTTTTTGTTAGGTTATTTTCTATACTCTTCTATACCATGTTAGACTAAAGATTCCTAAAGTTGAAATTTTCCTTTAAAAAAAAAAATTAACTAATTTTTTCAAAACCATATTATCCATTCTTACATCCACAATACTCTTAGACCTTTACAAGTGAAATTGAGACATTGAATCTGGTAGTTCACTGTTTATGAAAGGGTTTTTTTTTTTTAGGCATGGAGACAGGTTTATCTTTAAATGCCATCTGGAATATGAAATAATGTTCTTTATCCAGCTACTTACAGTGTAGAAATTGTATCAACCAGTCGCTATTCCCATGTCCTTTAATTGGGGCTGAAATAACTGACCCCAGAAACATTGCTGAATCAAGGGTAAGCTTATATCATTTGTTCCTGAAATTTAGTGTGATGCTGCATATGCATAACTACATGTATGTTATGCCTGAAGATATATAAGGTATTGCTTTGCTACAGATAAATATGATTAACAAGGTCCATTCTCTTATGGATAAAATGTATATAGAGAGGGAGAATGTGACACACTATTCAAGATAAAATACTCCTAGATATCATTCTTTACTAAGTTTGACATTAAACTCTAAGTGTCAAAACCAAAACTAAGAAGGCATTTGTAAAGAATCATGGCTGCATAGAAAAATTAGGCTTGACCGAGCTACCATACTGCAGTGAAATTACTTTAAAAGCTTGCATTATAAAGTAATCCTGTCTGTCTCTTCGTGTGTTTTTTAATTTGCTCATTTAAGTCTAATCAGGATTGAATGTACATTGGAGACAAAGACATGACCCAAAGATTAGCCTTGTAAAATAAGGATCAGATTTCCAACTCAATGTTAACTGCTATTGCACATGCCTACTGCAAGCATATTCAAAGTTATAATAGTAATATAAACAATTTGGTTCTAAATATAGTCCATCAAATGATGGTAGTCCTTTCAGCAAGTATGTTCTCTGAATAAGAATGGATATATTCTTGAAGTACTATGAATGACTTTAATTTTTAAAATATCAAATCCCACACAACTAACTGTAGTAAGGTTTAAAAAAAAATTTTTTTTTTTTTTTATTGCAGTAAAGTATGGTGGTTAAGAATGTGAACTGCTTGGTGTGTGACTGGTGAGATATCAAATTCTGCTTCTGACTCTTTACTAGCTCCATGAATTTGAGAAAGATGTTTAACCTCTTTGCTTTATTTTTGTGCAAAAATGGGGAAATAATAACACCTAACTCATAGGCTTGCTATGAGAATTAAATGAGTTAATTCATATAAACCACTTAGAACAGTGAGTGGCATAATGCAAGAGCTCAGTAAATATTAGCTAGCAACAACAATCATAATGATAATAATGATGTATTAATATTGATGTTTCTTTAAAATGAATCCTTTAGTTATGAAACAGCACATTAACATTCACTAACCCAACATTAAATAATGTAATTAGAAGGTAAAAATGTTTTCCCATTTCAGTGTTTACATTATTTGATGATAGCTAGACATATGAACAAATTCAGCTATAATATTCCTGTTTTAGCATCACAGAATAGTATCATAGTCCCTTAGCAACAAAAAGTGCTCTACTGCTATGGATTTTACAAGGTGAGTCTCAATACACATTCAGAGGAAATACCATTTTTAAGTACACGGTTAAATGACTGCTCACAGGAAGAGCATAGTTAAGTGCTATTCCTTTGTGGGCTGGTGAATTATTACTTACAATTAATACTTCTCTGTTGGGAAAAAAAATAGAGCTTGTCTTTCTTCCAAGGAAGGTAAAATTGGTAGTATGAGAAACTGAATAGTTCTGGCAGGATTGTATATTTTAGTTTTAAAAATTTACTCTTCCCAATTGGAAATGGAATGAAGATTTTGTAACAAGATTTTGTTCCATTGACTTGCCTGATAAGAAATTTAGATAAGAGGGTTTGGCCCTATGATACTGCCTTCAACCATAACCTTATTTTGGTGGAGATCATTGGGAATTAATTTTCAAATATCATTTTCTCTTTTATAGTTATGCCCATATCATATCCATCCATAACACACTCTTAGTAAGTTAGGAAATTATGTCACTGCTTATTACATATGTTAACTGAACATAATCATCACATATTTTCCTGAGAAATAGCTTACTTTTTATTCTCTTGTCCAATCTCTTACCTATTAGCATACCAAAATTCATATGTTACATGATCTCAGAACCTACTATACAGCCACAGTAGTCAAAACAGCCTGGTACTGGTACAATGACAGAAACATAGACCATTGTCACAAAATCAAGAACCCAGATGTAAATCCATCCACCTTTGATCATCTGATCTTTGTCAAAGAACCAAAGCCCATTAAATGGGGGAAAAGATAGACTTTTTAACAAATGGTGCTGGCAAAATTGGGCCGGGTCCCCTTGGGGCCATGGTGGGTGGTGGGAAGGGCTCCGGAGCTGGTGGGGAGGGGCCTGTGGTCCAGGCTGTGTACTCTGGGAGCTGCAGTGGGCAGAGAGAGGGGCCCAGAGTCAATGGGAGGGGGGGCCTGGGTCCAGGCTGGGACCTCTCAGGGCTACAAGGAGGGGGTGGGAGGGGTCCTGACCCAATGGGAAGGGGCCGGGGGCCCAGACCCAAGGCCCCTTCCAGCTGGATCTGGACTCCTCATGCCACCCACCCGTGGCCCCAAGGGAACCCAGCCCGGACCCAAGGCCTCTTCCCGCCAGCTCTGGACCCCTCCTGCCACCCAGTGCAGCCCCAAGGGGACCCAGCCAGGACTCCCTGTCCCTTCTTGTTGGCTCCAGACCTTCCAGCTGCCTGCCATGGCCTCAAGGGAACCCAGACCCCAGGCTCCTACCCACTGGCTGCAGACCCCTCCCACTGCCCACCACATCCCTGAGGGGATTCAGCCCAAACCCCAGGCCCTTCCATGCCAGCTCAGGACCCCCACAGACTGCAGTAGCCCCACGCCAGCCTCCAGCATGGTTCACACTGCAGACAAATGACCTATCTCCACACCTTTCCTTCCTGCCGGACCTGCCCTGCTGCACCATATCTGAGTGACTGGCCCTGCACACCAGGACAAGGTAGTGAGAACTATTGTGCCCACATATGAGCAAGCAACAAAATAAACTCAGCCCACTTGCCCAACATAATGAAACCAAACAAAAAAGCAGGAGAAAACAAACCTACTATAATAAATAAAGAAAATAATACCTGAGTGTCTTAGAGACAGCAGACAATACCAAAACATATTTAAAAAGAAAAGAGACAAAATGGCTCCAGTAAGTGACCAGAATAAAGCACCAGTTGTCCTTCCCGCAGAAGAAAAGGCACTGGAACTACCAGATAGGGAATTCAAAAGTTTAATATTCAGGGCTCTCCAAGAGATTAGGAAAGAGATCAAGGAAAATGCAGACAAAATCATGGAAAACACAGACAAAACCAGCCAAAATCAAGAAAAACACAGAGAAAGCAGTACAAGAATTCAGGAAAATACTACAAGAGCAAAATGTATAAATAAATAAATAATGAGAAACTATACAAAAACAGCAATTAGAAATCCAAAAGATAAACAACAAAATTTCAGAAGTGGACAACTCAATAGAAGGTTTTAGGAGCAAATATGAAGCAACAGAAGACAGAATCAGTGAAACTGAAGACAGATCCACTCTGTTTAAAGAAAAACCAGAGAGAAGAATGAAGAAAACCTAAAAACCACGTGGAATACAATCAAGAGCAAAAATCTGCGCATGATTGGAGTTCCAGAACAGGGGAGAAAATGGAAAACACAGAGAGGATCACTGAAGATTTCCTGATAGAAAACTTCCCCTAATAATATGAAAGATGAAAAGCTGCCCATCCAAGAAGCTCAACGAACCCCGTATAGGATAGACCCCAAAGAAAGTCACCGAGACATCAAATTACACTCACCAAAACCAAAGACAAAGAAATAATCCCGAAAGCAGCTCAAGAAAAATGAAAAGTCACATACAAAGGGAAAACAATAAGACTAAGCTCTGATTACTCAGCAGAAGCCATGCAGGCAAGAAGGCAATGGAATGACATTTATAAAACCTGGAAAGAACAAAATTACCAACCAAGAATAATATATCCTGCAAAACTCTCACTGAAACATGATGGCAAAATTAGGACATTTCTGGATAAACAAAAATTAAGGAATGTGTAAAAACCAAACCAGACTTAAAAGGATTATTAAAGGAAGTCCTTCAGTTACAGAACCAACAACATCAGACAACACCCTGAATCTAGGACACAGGGTCGGTATCAGCTAGATACCAACCTAGGTAATGAACTCTCAAGGATAAAACAAAACTAAAAGATTCAAAACAGGGAGCTAGAGAAGTCAATCTGTAAATGATGACAATGTCAGAATAACAAAAATGGGAATACATGATGTAGTCATAGAACTTTCAAATGGAGAGAAAGTCAGGATAATATGAAGTAATAAAAAACTTACTTAAACTTAGAACGGTAAGGGTAAATTTCAAAGTAACCACAAAGTTAACAAACCTACTCATCAAAAAAAAAAAGAAAGAAAGAAAAACATGAAGTCTCAGTAAACGCAGCAACTACAAAAATGAAAGAAGCAAACAAACAAAAAAATCAACAAGCAAAAGGAATCCAGGGCAGGAGAGTAAGAGGAACAAAGTAAACATCAACACCACACAAAACAGCACTACAAAATGACAGCAATAAACTCACACCTATTGATAATCACACTGAATGTAAATGGCTTAAATGCACCCATAAAGAAACAGAGAGTGAAAGAATGGTTAAAAAAAAACCAATATGCTGTCTACAAGAGACACATCTTAGACACAAAGACATAAATGTATTAAAAATCAAAGGATGAAAAATATATATATAGCAAACAGCAACGCAAAAAAAGCTGGAGTGGCAATACTAATCTCAGATAAAATACACTTTAAGGCAAAATTCACCACAAAAGACAAGGAAGGACATTATATGATGGATTAAAGAGACAGTCGACCATGATGACATGACCATAGTAAGTATCTATGCACCCAATGACAGGGCTCCAAAATACATAAAACAAACTCTAGAAGCACTGAAAAAAGAAAAAGACGGTTCCAAGACAATAGTCGGAGACTTAAGCAGATCACTTTTGGTAAAGGACAGAACATCTGGAAAGAAATTCAGCAAAGATACAGAAGATCACAAGGCCACAATCAAACATCTTGACTTAATAGACATATATAGAACACTCTACCCAACAGCAGCAAAGTATATTCTTTTCCAAAGCACATGGAAAATTCTCTAGAGTAGACCACATCTTATGCCACAAAGCAGTGCTCAACAAAATCCAAAACACTGAGATAATACAAAGCATCTTCTCTGATCACAACATAAAAGCAGAAATTAATAAAAGGCAGAGCAAGGAAAAAAGATCAAATACATGGAAACTGAATAACACCTTGCTTAAAAACCAGTGCATATTAGAAGAAAAAAAAGATGTAATTAAAAAATTTCTAGAATCAAATGAGAATGAAAATACATCATGCCAAAACCTGTGGAACACAGCAAAGGCAGTGCTTGGAGGTCAATTTATTGCATTAGGCACACGCATCAAAAAAGAAGAAAGAGACAAAATCAAAACGTTAGCATTACACCTAGAACAAATAGCAAGAGAACAACAAAAAAAGACCACAGCCACCAGAAGAAAGGATAGAAAGCCACCAAAGCAGAAATAAATGAAATAGAGAATAGACAAACAACAGAAAGAATCAACAAGACCAAAAGTGGGTTCTTTGAAAAGACCAACAAAATCAACAAACCACTGGCCAAACTGACAAAAGAAAAACAGGAAAGGAAGCAAGTAACCCAAGTAAGAAATGAAATGGGGGGCATTCCAACAGACCCAAGTGAAATAAAAAGGATCATAGCAGAGTACTATGAAAAACTGTACTCCAACAAATTTGAAAACCTGGAGAAAATTAACAAATTTCTAGAAACACACTGCCTACCTAAACTAATACAAACTAGGGTAGAAAAGCTGAACACACCCATAAAAGAGAAGAGATTGAAAAAGTAAAAAAAAAAAAACTCCCAACCATGACAAAAAAAGTTCTGGCCCAAAAAAGTTCCTGGAGAATTATACCAAACATTCAGAGAGGGGCTCACACTAGTCCTACTCAAATTATTCCAGAGCAGAGAAAAGGAAGGAATACTCTGAATTCGTTCTATGAAGCCAGCATAACCCTGATACCAAAATGAGGCAAACACACCACAAAAAAGAAAATTACACACCAATATCTCTCATGAATAAAGATGCAAAATTTCTCAACAAAATTCTCACCAATAGAATTCAGCACCGTATCAAAAAAATAACACACCATGACTAAGTGGGATTCATACCAGGTATACAAGGATGGTTAACATTAGAAAATCAATCAACATAATCTACCACATAAATAAAATAAAAGAATCACATGATCATCTCAATTGATGCAGAAAAGGCATTCAATAAAGTCCAAAACCAATTCCTGATAAAAACTCTCAATAAGATAGGTATAGAAGGGACATTCCTCAATATAATAAATGGCATCTATACAAAACCAACAGCCAACATCATTCTCAACGGAGATAGGCTGAAAACATTTCCCTTGAGGACGGAAACAAGACAAGGATGCCCTTTGTCTCCACTTCTATTTAACATAGTACTGGAAGTCCTAGCTAGAGCAATAAGTCAAAGAAATAAAGGGCATCCAGATTGGTAAGGAAGAAGTAAAACTATCCCGATTCACAGATGATATAATGACTCCACAAGAAAACTGCGGGAACTAATAGAAAGATTCAGCAGAGTAGCAGGATACAAGATCGACATACAAAAATCAGTTGATTCCTATACACAAATAAAGAGAGCTAAGAAAAGGAAATCAGGCAAGCAATACCATTTATAACAGCCCCTAAAAAAAAGAAAATACTTAGGAATAAATCTAACCAAGGACATAAAAGACCTATTCAAAGAAAACCACAAAACACTACTGCAAGAAAGCAAAAGAGATTTACATAAATGGAAAAAATACCATGCTCATGGATAGGTAGACTCGACCTTTCAAAAATGTCAATTTTACCCAAAGCAACTACCAAATACAATGCAGCTCCAGACTGAATACCAACAGCATTCTTTAACAAGATGGAAAAGCTAATCATTAACTTTATATGGAAAGAGGACCCAGATAAGTAAAGCATTATTGAAGAAAAAGAACAAAGTAGGAGGTATCGCATTACCTGACCTCAGAACCTACTATACATCTACAGTAGTCAAAACAGCCTGGTACTGGTACAACAACAGACACAGTGACCAATGGAACAGAATCCAGAACCCAGGTGTAAATCCATCTACCTATGACCACATGATTTTGACAAAGGCCCAAAGTCCATTAAATGGGAAAAACACAGTCTTTTTAACAAATGGTGCTGGCAAAACTGAATGTCCATCTGTAAAAAAATGAACAGGACCCGTACCTCACACCATACACAAAAACTAATTCAAAATGGATCAAAGACTTAAATATAAAACGAAACACTATAAAAATCACAGAAGAAAAAGGAGGGTCAAGGGGGCCAAGATGGCTGACTAGGTAGACGCTACCTCAGATCCCTCTTGCAACAAAGACTCGGAAAAACAAGTGAATCGATCACATACATGACAATCTACGAACCCTGAACAACAAACACAGATTTAAAGAGTTGACCTGAGTGACAGAGATGGAGAACAAACAACTACAGGGAAGCAGCGACTGTTTTCGGAGCCTGGAGCCAGAGTCCCAGTCAGGTAACCTTGGCGCCAGGCTTAGGACTGGGCGCAGGGGAGCTGAACACGACATCTGTGACGGCGCAAACACAGGGCGCAGCCCTAGCCTCCTGAACTGACCCCGGGAGGGGGCCCAGCCGGTCCGCGAGGGTGGCACAGCCACACGGCTGGTGGGAGGAGAAGTCCCCGGGAGGCAGTGACTGGTTTTGGAGCCTGGAGTGCAGCATCCCAGCTGGGGAACCTTGGCGCCGGGCTTTGGACTGGGCACAGGGGAGCTGAACGCGGCATCTGGTCACGGCGCAAACACAGGGCGCAGCCCTACTCCCCTGAACTAACCCCAGGTGGGGGCCCAGACAGTCCGTGGGGGCGGCATGGCGAGGCAGCGACTGATTTGGGAGCCAGGAGTGCAGCGTCCCAGCAGGGGAACCTTGACACTGGGCTTTGGATTGGCAGCAGAGGATCTGACCGCGGCTTCAGCGGGCCAGACCCTCGGGGACAGTCTCCACACAGCCAGCACACATAGGCGACATGCCCCTCTGGAATCTCAGATAAAATAGTCATCCCAAGCAAGATAAGCAACTTTGGCTATATTCCGGGGTGCTACTCTCTGCTGTTTTTCTGAATCCTCCCCTCCCCTTCCCAGGCGGCTTCATTAACATTGGAATTTCCTGAGCCAGAGGGAGAACAGCTCCGGCTCCGAGGCTTTGCTTTTCCCTTTTTTTTTTTTTTTTTTTTGGTCTTTTCCTAACCCATTCTTCCGGCCTGAGAGAAGCAACCACAAAAAACGCAGGGACCAAAAATCCTTCCCTAATTGGACTAAAAACACAGAACCAGCTCCAGCCAAGCATATATGATCCAAATCTTGGGCTTTCATCCTTACAGGGAACAAGGTGGCTGTTATAATTCAAAGGCAGTTCTGATAGGGATCTGACTGCATTTTTTTTAGCGGATTTACTGGAAAAACAAGTTCCCCAGGTCTGATATCTCTGCTTATTCAACAGAGCCCTCCCTAACTGACCCACAACAGGGAACTGAGGGCTGAAGCTCCCCCCAGACAACCTAGCCTCTTGCCTTAGGGGTCTAAGGAGGGTGACACCTACCAATCAGCAGAGGTACTTGCATTGGGGGCCTAAGGTACAGCTGCAGAGCCCTTCCACCAAGGTGCTATCGGAATAGAGACACACCTACCTCACTGACACTTGGGGGAAGCCTGTCAGCATCCTGCCCCCCCCCGGAGTGTGAACCCCAGCTGCTAATAGAATCTGGTGCACACAACTACCACCACTACTTCTCGAGGTGGATAGGTGTGAGGGTGCAGCACACACTTGATGACCCCAAATCAGATTCTACTCAAGAATAGTGAATAGACTCAGGCATATATATCTGGCAACAGCCCAAACCAGCTGATAATAGGTCATGAGTAAGTCAAGGGCTACAACAAACAAGACAGCACAATCTAGTAGCCCATCCACGTATATTGAAAGAAAACAAAACAAGATAAGACTCAGTGAGCAAATATAGAATAAATCACTACTATATCTTAGTGATGGCTCAGAGAGAGCAGTCGATATCAAACCACATAAAGAAGCAGACCATGACAGCTTCTACAACCCCCCAAATAAAAGAATCAAAATCTTTCCCAAATGAAGATACAATCCTGGAATTATCAGATACAGAATATAAAAAACTAATTTACAGAATGCTTCAAGACATCAGGGATGACCTCAGAAATGAAATAAGGCAAACTGCAGAAAAAGCCAAGGAACACACTGATAAAACAGTTGAAGAACTCAAAAAGATTATTCAAGAACATAGTGGAAAAATTAACAAGTTGCAAGAATCCATAGAGAGACAGTATGCAGAAATCCAAAAGATTAACAATAAAATTACAGAATTAGACAACGCAATAGGAAGTCAGAGGAGCAGACTCGAGCAATTAGAATGCAGAGTGGGAAATCTGGAGGACCAGGGAATTAACGCCAACATAGCTGAAAAAAAATCAGATAAAAGAATTTAAAAAAATGAAGAAACCCTAAGAATCATGTGGGACTCTATCAAGAAGGATAACTTGCATGTGATTGCAGTCCCAGAACAGGGAGGGAGGACAGAAAACACAGAGAAAATAGTTGAAGATCTCCTGACAGAAAACTTCTCTGACATCATGAAAGACGAAAGGATATCTATCCAAGATGCTCATCGAACCCCACTTAAGATTGATCCAAAAAGAAAAACACCAAGACATATTATCATCAAACTTGCCAAAACCAAAGATAAAGAGAAAATTTTTAAAGCAGCCAGGGAGAAAAGAAAGGTCTCCTTCAAGGGAGAATCAATAAGAACAAGTTCAGACTACTCAGCAGAAACCATGCAGGCAAGAAGGCAATGGGATGACATATACAGAGCACTGAAGGAGAAAAACTGCCAGCCAAGGATCATATATCCAGCAAAACTCTCTCTGAAATATTAAGGCGAAGTTAAGATATTTACAGATAAACACAAGCTTAGAGAATTTGCAAAAACGAAACCAAAGCTACAAGAAATACTAAAGGAAATTGTTTGGTCAGAAAACCAAAAATATCAGATACCAGCACAACACAAGGTCACAGAATAGAACATCCTGATATCAACTCAAATAGGGAAATCACAAAAACAAATAAAGATTAATTAAAAAAAAAAAAAGCTCAAAACAGGGAATCATGGAAGTCAATAGGTAAAAGATCACAATAATCAAAAAGAGGGACTAAATACAGGTGGCACAGAACTGCCATATGGAGAGGGATACAAGGCGATATAGGACAATACAAATTAGGTTTTTACTTAGAAAAATAGGGGTAGATATTAAGGTAACCACAAAGAGGTATAATAACTCCATAACTCAAAATAAAAGCCAAGAAAAACGTAATGACTCAACAAACATAAAGTCAAATACTATGAAAATGAGGATCTCACAATTTCCAAAGAAAAACGTCTCAGCACAAAAAAGTAAGTGGAAAAATGAAATTGTCAACAACACGCATAAAAAGGCATCAAAATGACAACACAAAACACTTTAAAAAAAACACTTATCTATAATTACGCTGAATGTAAATGGACTAAATGCACCAATAAAGAGACAGAGAGTCTCGGACTGGATAAAGAAACACGATCCGTCTATATGCTGACTACAAGAGACACACCTTAGACTTAGAGACACAAACAAACTAAAACTCAAAGGATGGAAAAAAATATATCAAGCAAACAATAAGCAAAAAAGAAGAGGAGTAGCAATATTAATTTCTGACAAAATAGACTTTAAACTTAGATCCACCACAAAGGATAAAGAAAGATAGTACATAATGATAAAAGGGACAATTGATCAGGAAGATATAACCATATTAAATATTTATGCACCCAATAACAGGGCTGCAAGATACATAAATCAATTTTTAACAGAACTGAAAAGTGAGATAGACACCTCCACAATTATAGTAGGAGACTTCAACACACAACTTTCGGAGAAGGATAGGACATCCAGTAAGAAGCTCAATAGAGACACGGAAGACCTAATTACAACAATCAACCAACTTGACCTCATTGACTTATACGGAACTCTCCACCCAACTGCTGCAAAGTATACTTTTTTTTCTAGCTCACATGGAACATTCTCTAGAATAGACCACATATTAAGTCATAAAACAAATCTTTGCAGAATCCAAAACATCAAAATATTACAAAGCATCTTCTCAGACCCCAAGGCAATAAAAGTAGAAATCAATAACAGAAAAACTAGGGAAAAGAAATCAAATACTTGGAAAATGAACAATACCCTCCTGAAAAAAGACTGGGTTATAGAAGACATCAAGGAGGGAATAAGAAAATTCATAGAATGCAATGACAACGAAAATACTTCCTATCAAAACCTCTGGGACACAGCAAAAGCAGTGCTCAGAGGCCAATTTATATCGAAAAATGCACACATACAAAAAGAAGAAAGAGCCAAAATCAGAGAACTGTCCCTACAACTTGAACAAATAGAAAGTGAGCAACAAAAGAATCCATCAGACACCAAAAGAAAACAAATCATAAAAATTAGAGCTGAGCTAAATGAATTAGAGAACAGAAAAACAATTGAAAGAATTAACAAAGCCAAAAGCTTGTTCTTTGAAAAAATTAACGAAATTGATAAACCATTGGCTAGACTGACTAAAGAAATACAGGAAAGGAAACAAATAACCCGAATAAGAAACAAGAAGGGCCACATCACAACAGAACCAACTGAAATTAAAAGAATCATATCAGATTATTATGAAAAATTGTACTCTAACAAATTTGAAAACCTAGAAGAAATGAATGAATTCCTGGAAAAACACTACCTACCTACCTAAACTAACACATTCAGAAGTAGAACAACTAAATAGACCCATAACAAAAAAAGAGATTGAAATGGTAATCAAAAAACTCCCAACAAAAAAAAAGCCCTGGCCCGGATGGCTATACTGCAGAGTTCTACCAAACTTTCAGAGAAGAGTTAACACCACTACTACTAAAGGTATTTCAAAGCATAGAAAATGACGGAATACTACCCAACTCATTCTATGAAGCCACCATCTCCCTGATACCAAAACCAGGTAAAGATATTACAAAAAAAAGAAAATTACAAACCTGTATCCCTCATGAACATAGATGCAAAAATCTTCAACAAAATTCTAGCCAATAGAATTCAACAACAAATCAAAAAAATAATTCACCACGACCAAGTGGGATTTATACCAGGTATGCAAGGCTGGTTTAATATTAGAAAAACCATTAATGTAATCCACCATATAAATAAAACAAGAGACAAAAACCACATGATCTTATCAATTGATGCAGAAAAGGCAGTTGACAAAGTCCAACACCCATTTATGATAAAAACTCTCACCAAAATAGGAATTGAAGGAAAATTCCTCAACATAATAAAGGGCACCTATGCAAAGCCAACAGCCAACATCACTCTAAATGGAGAGAGCCTGAAAGCATTTCCCCTGAGAACGGGAACCAGACAAGGATGCCCTTTATCACCGCTCTTATTCAACATTGTGCTAGAAGTCCTAGCCAGAGCAATTAGGCTAGACAAAGAAATAAAGGGCATCCAGATTGGCAAAGAGGAAGTAAAATTATCTCTATTTGCAGATGACATGATCTTATACGCAGAAAACCCCAAGGAATCCTACAGAAAACTACTGAAACTAATAGAAGAGTTTGGCAGAGTCTCAGGTTATAAGATAAACATACAAAAATCACTTGGATTCCTCTACATCAACAAAAAGAACATCGAAGAGGAAATTACCAAATCAATACCATTCACAGTAGCCCTCAAGAAGATAAAATACTTAGGAATAAATCTTACCAAGGATGTGAAAGACCTATACAAAGAAAACTACAAAGCTCTACTACAAGAAATTAAAAAGGACATACTTAAGTGGAAAAACATACCTTGCTCATGGATAGGAAGACTTAACATAGTAAAAATGTCTATTCTACCAAAAGCCATCTATACATACAATGCACTTTCGATCCAAATTCCAATGACATTTTTTAAGGTGATGGAGAAACAAATCACCAACTTCATATGGAAGGGAAAGAAGCCTCGGAGAAGCAAAGCATTACTGAAAAAGAAGAAGAAAGTGGGAGGCCTCACTCCACCTGATTTCAGAACCTATTATACAGCCACAGTAGTCAAAACAGCCTGGTACTGGTACAACAACAGGCACATAGACCAGTGGAACAGAATTGAGAACCCAGATATAAATCCATCCACATATGAGCAGCTGATATTTGACAAAGGCCCAGTGTTATTTAATTGGGGAAAAGATAGTCTTTTTAACAAATGGTGCTGGCATAACTTGATATCCATTTGCAAAAAAATGAAACAGGACCCATACCTCACACCATGCACAAAAACTAACTCCAAGTGGATCAAAGACCTAAACATAAAGACTAAAACGATAAAGATCATGGAAGAAAAAATAGGGACAACCTTAGGAGCCCTAATACAAGGCATAAACAGAATACGAAACATTACCAAAAATGACGAAAAGAAACCAGATAACTGGGAGCTCCTAAAAATCAAACACCTATGCTCATCTAAAGACTTCATCAAAAGAGGAAAAAGACCACCTACAGACTGGGAAAGAATTTTCAGCTATGACATCTCCGACCAGCGCCTGATCTCTAAAATCTACATGATTCTGTCAAAACTCAACCACAAAAAGACAAACAACCCAATCAAGAAGTGGGCAAAGGATATGAACACACATTTCACTAAAGAAGATATTCAGGCAGCCAACAGAGACATGAGAAAATGCTCTCGATCATTAGCCATTAGAGAAATGCAAATCAAAACTACGATGAGATTCCATCTCACTCCAACAAGGCTGGCATTAATCCAAAAAACACAAAATAATAAATGATGGAGAGGCTGCGGAGAGATTGGAACTCTTATACACTGCTGGTGGGAATGTAAAATGGTACAACCACTTTGGAAATCTATCTGGCGTTATCTTAAACAGTTAGAAATAGAACTACCATACAACCCAGAAATCCCACTCCTCGGAATATACCCTAGAGAAATAGCCTTCACACAAGCAGATATATGCACACCCATGTTTATTGCAGCTCTGTTTACAATAGCAAAAAGCTGGAAGCAACCAAGGTGTCCATCAACGGATGAATGGGTAAATAAATTGTGGTATATTCACACAATGGAATACTACGCATCGATAAAGAACAGTGACGAATCTGTGAAACATTTCATAACACGGAGGAACCTGGAAGGTATTATGCTGAGCGAAATGAGTCAGAGGCAAAAGGACAAATATTGTATAAGACCAGTATTATAAGATCTTGAGAAATAGTATAAACTGAGAAGAACACATACTTTTGTGGTTATGAAGGGGGGAGGGAGGGAGGGAGGGAGGGAGGGGGTTTTTTACTGATTAATTAGTAGATAAGAACTGCTTTAGGTGAAGGGAAGGACAATACTCAATACATGGAAGGTCAGCTCAACTGGACTGGACCAAAAGCAAAGAAGTTTCCGGGATAAAATGAATGCTTCAAAGGTCAGCAGAGCAATGGCGGGGGTTTGGGGACCATGGTTTAAGGCGACTTCTAAGTCAATTGGCAAAATAATTCTATTACGAAAACATTCTGCATCCCACTTTGAAATGTGGCGTCTGGGGTCTTAAATGCTAACAAGCGGCCATCTAAGATGCATCAATTGGTCTCAACCCACCTGGAGCAAAGGAGAATGAAGAACACCAAGGTCACATGATAACTAAGAGCCCAAGAGACAGAAAGGGCCACATGAACCAGAGACCTACATCATCCTGAGACCAGAAGACCTCGTTGGTGCCCGGCCACAATCGATGACTGCCCTGACAGGGAGCACAATAGAGAACCCCTGAGGCAGCAGGAGATCAGTGGGATGCAGACCCCAAATTCTCATAAAAAGACCATATTTAATGGTCTGACTGAGACTAGAGGAATCCCGGCGGTCATGGCCCCCAAAGCTTCTGTTGGCCCAGGACAGGAACCATCCCCGAAGACAACTCATCAGATATGAAAGGGACTGGACAGTGGGTAGGAGAGAGATGCTGATGAAGAGTGAGCTAATTATATCAGGTGGACACTTGAGACTGTGTTGGCATCTTCTGTCTGGAGGGAGGATGGGAGGATAGAGAGAGTTGGAAGCTGGCAAAATCGTCACGAAAGGAGAGACTGGAAGGGCTGACTCATTAGGGGGAGAGCAAGTGGGAGTACGGAGTAAGGTGTATATAAACTTATATGTGACAGTCTGACTTGATTTGTAAACGTTCACTTGAAGCTCAATAAAAGTTATTAAAAAAAAAAAAAGGAGGGTCAACACTAGAGGTCCTAATGCATGGCATAAAAAGAATACACACCATAACTAACAACGCATAGACACCAGAAGATAAACTAAATAACTGGGAGCTCCTAAAAGTGAAACACTTATGTTCATCAAAAGACTTCACCAAAAGAGTAAAAAGACACCTACAGACTGGGGAAAATTTTTTTGCTGCAACCTATCTGACAAGGGTCTAACCTATAAAATCTATATTTTAACACTTCAATAACAAAAATACAATCTGGTTAAAAAATGAGCTAAGGAAATGAACAGACACTTCACCAAAGAAGAAATTCAGGTGGCCAACAGACACATGAGGAAATACTTGTGATCATTAGCCATCAGAGAAATCAAATCAAAACTACAATGAGATACCATCTCACCCTGACATTACCGGCACGAATCAAAAAAAAAAAAAAAAATTCGGAAATTAACAAATGTTGGAGAGGTTTGGGCCCTGATGGCACAGTGGTTAATCGTTTGGCTGCTAACCAAAAAGTCAGAAGTCCAAATCCACCAGCTGCTCCTTGTAAACCATATGGGACAATTCTACTGTCCTATTGCTTTGCTATGAGTCAGAATCGACTCAACAGCAATGGGTTTGAACAGAAGAGGTTGCAAGGAGATTGGAACTCTTATGCACTGCTGGTAAGAATGAAAAATGGTACAACCATTCTGGAAAACAATATGGCGCTTCTTTAAAAAGGTACGAATAGAAATACCATATGATCCAATGATCCCACTCCTAGAATATATCCTAGAGAAATAAGAGCCGTCACATGAATAAACATATGCACACCTGTTCATTGCTGCATTATTCACAATAGCAGAAGATGGAAACAACCTAAGTGCCCATCAACAAATGAATGGATAATCAAACTATGGTACGTACACACGATGGAATACCACACAGTAATAAAGAACAATGATGAATCTGTGAAACATCTCACAACATGGACGAACCTGGAGGGCATTATGCTGTGTGAAATAAGTCAATCACAAAATTAGACCACTATTATAAAAACAAATGGAAATATTTCTACACAGAAAGAAACAATCTTCGATGGTTATGAAGGAGGGAGGGAAGGAGTGGGGAAGGAAAAACATCATCTAAATAGTAGATAAGTGGTAACTTTGGTAAAGGGTGAGACAGTACACGATACTGTGGAAGTTAGCACAACTTGAGCAGGGCAGAGTGATAGAAGCGTCACAGACACATCCAAACATCCTGAGAGGCCAGACTACTGGGCTGGGGACCATGGTCTTGGGGGACATCTAGATTATTTGGCATAACATAGTCTATAAAGAAAATTTTCTAGATCCGACTGTGGTGAGTAGCGACTGGGGTCTTCATAGCCTGCAAGCGGCTGTCTAAGATACATCTACTGGTCCCATCCTGGCTGGAGCAAAAGAGAATGAAGAAGACCCAAAACAAAAGGGAAATATTAGTCCAAAGGATGAATGGACCACAACTAACACAACCTCCATCAGACTGAACCCAGAACAACTGGGTGGACCCAGCTACCACCACCAACTGCTATGGCAAGGATCATAATAGAGGGTCTTGGACAGAGCAGGAGAAAAAGGTCGAACAAAATTCAAATTCACACACACACACACACAAAAAGATCAGGCTTGCTGGTCTGACAAAGACTAGAAACACCCCAAGAATATGGCCCCCAGACACCCTGTTAACTCAGTACTGAAGTTGTTCCTTAGGTTCACCCTTTAGCCAAAGATTAGACAGGTCTAAAGGGCCAACAATATCACATATGAGGGACGTGCTTCATACTTCAATCATGAATACCAGACTAATGGACACACCAGCCCAAAAGGAAAGATGAGAAGGCGGGAAGGGGCAGGGAAACTGGATGACTGGAAACAGGAAACCTGGGGTGGAGAAGGGGAGAAGGTTGACATATTGCAGGGCTGGCAACCAGTGTTACGATACAATTTGTGTATTAACTCTTTAATGAGAAACTAATTTGCTCTGTAAACTTCCACCCAAATTGCAATAAAAGATAAATTTAAATAAAAAGGCAACCCACAAAATGGGAGCAAACACCTGCAAATGATATCTTTGGTAAGGGTCTCTATCCAGAATATACAAAGAACTCTTATAATTCAAGAGCGAAGAGCCCAGTTTCTTAAACGGGCAAAAGATTTGCATAAACCAGCTACCTCCACCAACTAGTCTGATAGGAATCACAATAAAGGGTTCCAGACAGAGCAGGAGAAAAATGCAGAGCAAAATTCAAGTTCACAAAAACAAAAATAAAAAAACTAGACTTACTGGTCTGACGAAGACTGGAGAAACCCCGAGAGAATGGCCCCCGGGCACCCTTTTAACTCAGACTGAAGTCGCTCCTGAAATTCACCGTTCAGCCAAAGATTAGACAGGTCCATAAAACAAACAATAACTCAAGTGAGGAACGTACTTCATAGTTCATTCATGTATATTAGAATAAATGGGCACACCAGCACCAAATAAAAGACTAGAAGGCAGGAAGGGACAGGAAAACTGGATGAATGGAAACAGAGGAAGCTGGGTGGAGAAGAGGAGAGTGTTGACACAACCCAGAGTTGACAACCCATGTCACAAAACAATTTGTGTATTAATTTTTAAAATGAGAAACTTATTTGCTCTATAAATTTTCACCTAAAGCGCACATACATGCGCGTGCACACACACACACACACGCGAAGATTTGCATAGATATTTCTCCAAAGAAGATATACAAATGGATAAAAGCAGTTGAAAATATGTTCATGATACTTAGTCATTAGTGAGATGCAAATCAAAACCACAATGCAATAACGCTTAATACCTGCTAATAACCCTATAAAAAATAAAAAAGACAACAACAAGTGTTGGCAAGAATGTAGAGAAATTAGAACCCTCATACATTGCTGATGAGAATGTAAAATGGGGCAGCTGCTTTGAAAAGCAGATTGGCAGTTAACTGTTTTCTTATTGAAGAAATCGTAGAGGAGAACCGGGAACTGTGACACTCATATAGTCTTCAAAGACAGAAGTGAGATTCCTGTTTGGTTTCCATTTTCAAAATAACTTAATTTTACAATTAAAATTTCTAGTTCCAATATCAAAGTATAACACAGTAAAATTACCTAAGAGCGCTAATCTCAAAACTCCTTCATGTGGCACGTTATCTACAGGGCTACCATAGGTGAGTAAAACCTACTAGATTTTTTTTTTAATTAATTTTTATTAAGCTTCAAGTGAACATTTGATTTTTTTTTTTACTTTTTGTTATAGAAAATTTCAAATATATATGTACAAATTACCTTAGTATATTGAAACTCCTTATACCCATGACCCAAGCTTAGTTATCAAATCTTATTTCACTTATAACTCTACCCACTTTCTTCATTCTATATTATATTGAAGCAAATTGAAGATATTGAATCGTTTCATCTATAAGTATTCCAG
The DNA here is from genome assembly GCF_030014295.1 of Loxodonta africana. NCBI lineage: Eukaryota > Metazoa > Chordata > Mammalia > Proboscidea > Elephantidae > Loxodonta > Loxodonta africana. The sequence goes on from NC_087359.1 coordinate 49,570,190, forward strand.
TATTAATCTCTAAAAGATATTGCCTTTAAAAAAACCATAATGTCATTATCATATCTTTAAAAATTAACAGTAATAATTAATATAATCAAATATGCAAGAAGATTTCAAATTTCCAGTTGTCTCATAAATATTGTATCACCTTTATTTTGAAGAACATTTTCAATGTATATAAAATTCTAGGTTGGCAGTTCCCCCCACCCCAGCACTTTAAAAATGTTATTCTATTGTTTGCTGACCTCTATTATTTCTGATGAAAGGCCCACTAGTAGTAGTCTCATTCTACTGTAAGTAATATACCTTTTGTTCTTACCATTTATAATATTTTTCTTTTTATCTCTGGTTTTCATCAGTTTGACTATGATGTTCCTAGGTATGATTTTTTTTGTTGGTTTGTTTGGTATTTATCCTTCTTGGGATTTTCTGGGATTCTTGGATCTAAGGGTACATTTTTTAAATCAAATTTGGAAACATTTTATCCAGTTTTGTTCATATTGTTTTTCTGCCCTGCTCTCTCCTCACCTTTTGACACCCAATTACATATCTGCTGGACATGTGTTAGCCCCCCCGTGTCTGTCAGTTTGTCTTTCCGTGGGAGCTTGCATGTTGCTGTGATACTGGAAGCTATCCCACCAATATTAAGATGCCGGCAGGGTCACCCATGGAAGACAGTTTCAGCTAAGCTTCCAGACTAAGACAGACTAGCAAGAAGGACCTGGCAGTCTACCTCTGAAAAGAATTGCCAAGTGAAAACCTTATGAATAGCAGCAGAACATTGTCTGATATAGCGCGGGAAGATGAGCCCCCAAGCTGAAGGCACTCAAGAGACGACTGGGGAAGAGCTGCATCCTCAAAGTAGAGTCGACCTTAATGATGTGGATGGAGTAAAGCTTTTGGGACACAACTGCAAACATCCATTAATAATCAGAACCTGGAATGTACGAAGTATGAATCTAGGAAAATCGGAAATCATCAAAAATGAAATAGAACGCATAAACATCGATATCATAGGTGTTAGTGAGCTGAAATGGACTGGTATTGGCCATTTTGAATCAGACAATTATATGCTCTGCTATGCCGGGAATGACAACTTGAAAAGGAATGGCGTTGCATTCATTGTCAAAAAGAACATTTCAAGATCTATCCTGAAGTGCAATGCTGTCAGTGATAGGATAATATCCATATGCCTACAAGGAAGACTAGCTAATAATGACTATTATTCAAATTTATGCACCAACCACTGAGGCAAAAGATGAAGAAGTTGAAGATTTTTATCAGCTTCTGCAGTCTGAAATTGATCAAACATGCAATCAGGTTGCATTAGTAATTACTGGTGATTGGAATGTGAGAGCTGGGCACAAAGAAGAAGGATTTTTAGTTGGAAAATATGGCCTTGGTGATAGAAACAATGCTGGAGATCAAACGATAGAATTTTGCAAGACCAATGACTTCTTCATTGCAAACACCTTTTTTCACCAACATTAACAGCAGCTAAAAAAAAAAAATTTTTTTTTTTTATGTACGTGGACCTCACCAGATGGAATACACAGGAATCAAATCAACTACATTTTTGGAAAGAGACAATGGAAAAGCTCAATATCATCAGTCAGAACAAGGCCAAGGGGTGACTATGGGACAGACCATCAATTGCTCATATGAAGAAAATCAGAGCAAGTCCATGAGAGCCAAAATATGACCTTGAGTATATCCCACCTGAATTTAGAGACCATCTCAAGAATAGATTTGACATATTGAACACTGGTGACTGAAGACCGGACGAGTTGTGGAATGACTTCAAGGACATCATACATGAAGAAAGCAAGAGATCATTGAGAAGACAGGAAAGAAAGAAAAGACGAAGATGGATGTCAGAGGAGACTCTGAAACTTGCTGTGAATGGTCAAGCTGCTAAACCAAAAGGAAGAAACGATGAAGTAGAAAAACTGAACAGGAGATTTTAAAGGGCAGCTCGAGAAGACTGAAGTATTATAATGACATGTGCAAAGAGCTGGAGATAGAAAACCAAAAGGAAAGAACAAGCTCGGTGTTTCTCAAGCTGAAAGAACTGAAGAAAAAATTCAAGGCTTGAGTTGCAATAGTGAAAGATTCTATGGGGAAAATATTAAACGATGCAGGAAGCTTCAAAAGAAGATGGAAGGAATGCACAGAGTCATCATACACAAAAGAATTAGTCAACATTCAACCATTTCAAGACATAGCATATGATCAGGAGTGGATGGTACTGAAGGAAGAAGCCCAAGCTGCACTGAAGGCATTGGCAAAAAACAAGGTTCCAGGAATTGACGGAATATCAATTGAGATGTTTCAACAAATGGATGCAGTGCTGGAAGTGTTCATTCATCTATGCCAAGAGATTTGGAAGACAGCTCCCTGGCCAACTGACTGGAAGAGATCCATATTTATGCCTATTCCCAAGAAAGGTGATCCACCTGAATGGGGAAATTATCAAACAATATCATTAATATCACGAGTAAGCACAATTTTGCTGAAGATCATTCAATAGCGGCTGCAGCAGTATATCAACAGGGAACTTCCAGAAATTCAGGCCAGATTCAGAAGAAGATGTGGAACTCAGGATATCATTGCTGATGTCAGATGGATCCCGGCTGAAAGCAGAGAATACCAGAAGGATGTTTACCTGTGTTTTGTTGACTATGCAAAGGCATTCAACTGTGTGGATCATATCAAATTATGGATAACATTGTGAAGAATGGGAATTCCAAAACACTTAATTGTGCTCATGAGGAACCTATACATAGATCAAGATGTAGTTGTTCGGACAGAACAAGGGGATACTGAGTGGTTTAAAGTCAGAAAAGGTGTGCGTCAGGGTTGTATCCTTTCACTGTACCTATTCAATCTGTTTGCTGGCTGACAAATAATCCAAGAAGCTGGCTATATGAAGAAGAACGGGGCATCAGGATTGGAGAAAGACTAACAACCTTTAAAGTGTTGCAGAGCAAAGATGTCACCTTGAAGAGTAAGGTGCCCCTGACCAAAGCCCTGGTGTTTTCAATCGCATCATATGCATGCGAAAGCTGGACAATGAATAAGGAAGACCAAAGAAGGAGTGATGTCTTAGAATTGTGGTGTTGGTGAAAAATATTGACTATTCCATGGACTGCCAAAAGAACAAACAAATCTGTCTTGGAAGATGTACAACCAGAATGCTCCTTAGAAGCAAGGATGGCGAGACTTTAGACATACTTTGGACATGTTGTCAGGAGGGATCAGTCCTTGGAGAAGGACATCATGCTTGGTAAATTACAGGGTCAACACAAAAGAGAAGATCCTCAACGAGACGGATTGATGCAGTGGCTACAACAATGGGCTCAAACATAAAAACAATTATAAGGATGGTGCAGGACCAGGCAGCGTTCCGTTCTGTGGTACAGAGGGCCGCTATGAGTTGGAACCGACTCAACGGCACCTAACAACAACAACAGACATGTGGTATTGTCTCACAGGTCAATAAAGTTATGTTTATTTTTGGTCAGTGTTTTTTTCTCTTTTTGCTTCAGTTTGGATAGTTTCTATTACATATCCTTCAAATTCATTCATTTTATGCAGTTTTTAATCTGTCAATCTCATCCAGTAAGGTTTTTATTTCAGATATTGTATTTATTATTCAGCATTTAAGAGTTCTATCTTTTTCCAGTTTCCATATATCTCCTGAAATTCCCCGTTTCTTTACCCATTATATCTTTTCCAAAATTTTTAGCATATTTAAAGTCTGGTAATTCCAATATCTGGTAGTCTGGGGGATTATTTCAATTGACTAATTTTTTTGCTCTTAATTATTGGGTCACTTTTTACTGCTTTTTAACGTATCTAGTTTTTATTGTATACTGGACATTCTGGATGATATGCTGTAAAAAAAAAAAAAAAAGACTCCAAATTCTGTTATCTTCTTCTGAAGAATTTTTATTTTTTTCCTAGCAGGCAGTTAAATTACTAGAAGATAATTTTAGTCTTGTGAATGTTTGGTTTTCAACTTTGTTAGAGCAAGACTATTTTTATTTTGCCCTTAGTCCTGTGATGTGTCCCTTACTTGGTAGGTATACTCTTCTGGTGCTTAATAGGAAAGTCCAAGTGTTCCTCTAACTTAGTGGAACTTGAACTCATAGTTTCTTAGGGCTGCCATAACTAAAATACCTCAAAGTGCATGGTTTTAAAGAACAAAAATTTATTTTCTCACAGTTTTAGGGGCTAAAGTCTGAATCCGGGTCTTGCTGTGTTGATTCTTTCTGTGGCCTCTTTCCTAGTTTCTGCCAGCTGTTGGCAGTCTTTGGCATTCTTTTGGTGCCTATAGATGCATCTGCCTCCATCATCACATGATAGCTATCTTTCTCCTGTGTGTCACTCCCTTTTTATAAGATACCACTCAAAAGAAATTAGGACTGTAAGTAATTATTACACTCATTGCCATGAATCAATTCCGACTCATAGTGATCTTATAGGACAGAGTAGAACTGCCCCATAGGATTTCCAAGGAGTGGCTAGTGGAGTCAAACTGCTGACCTTTTTATTAGCAGCCTGAGCTCTTAACCACTGTTAGGTATATTTACACAAAGAGAATGAATGAACTACAACTATACTCAAAATGACTGAAAAATATCACAGACATAATGTTGAGAGAAAAAAGCTAGACACAAAAGAGTTATATATGATATCATTTAATTTATATAGTATCCAAAAACAGGCAAAAACCAATTTACTGTGTTTGAAGTCAAGTTAATGTGCTGGGAGAGAGGGATCTAGTGACTGGAAGTGGTCTCCAGGATGATGTTTCTTGATGCTGTTTTTTTATCTCGTTACTGGCTAATGGCTGTACTCACTTTGTGAAAATCCTTTGAGCTGTTAATCTATTATTTCTGTATTTTCTAGATGTATGTTATACTTCAAAGTTTTTGAGATACAACTTGTGATATCCTCATCTAACCTCTTCTATACTCTATTAAAAAAAAATTATTAAGTAGTGATTATTTAAGAAGCAAGCATCAAACCTCCCTGGATCCAAAGCATTTTAGGAACATGAGTATGAGTGAAACAGTACTTACAAGTTTGCCTACAGTCATAGGTAGAAAAATTTATTAATGGAATTGCTAAGTCTCCTGTGACATGATTTTATCATGCTCTCAGTGTTTAAAGATCAAACCAAAGTGATTTAAAACTTCTCTAAAAAATTACATACATTTAACTCATAAAAAAATCTAGCCTGTTGTTTTCATAACTGATAGACTAATCAGCTATTGAAAAGGTAGGCTTTGAATAATAAAGATTTTGTGTTTTTTTAAGGGGGATCCATGTTAACACATTTGATAAACTTTTGTCTTAATGCGCCTTTCTGGAATACCAGTCTGACCTCAATCTTAACAAAGCCTTAGTTGATGATGTTTGCTTGGTCATTTTCTCAGTCTGTGTGTTTGTTATTGAATGTTAATCAGATTCATCATTAAAGATTTCATCTGCCACGTAAATGCATAATTGGCTCTGTCTGAGTGGCTACCTTTTGTCTTGAGCAGATTGCTAAAACTGAATTAAGCATCATTAGACCAAAATGATGACCTTATTAATTTGTCCTTTACTTGTTTTCCAGCAGATTTGGTCTTATTAGTATGCAAAAGCACTATAAAGAACAGCCTTAGAAAAAGCCCATTATGAGTTTCTTTCACTTTATAGAAGGCGTTTATGACAAAAGATGCGCAAAATAATTGCTAATTGTGTTTATTATACTGTTTCTTTTTGTTTGTTTGATACACCACCTTTCAGAAGCATGTGTTAAAAGCAGTACAAAAGTGGGAAATTTGTAAATTGAGCGCTGCTCTTCCACGTCAATATATTTTATCATCCACTTTTATTGATGAAATACTACAGAGGAAAAAAAGATTAAGTATACTACTTAAATTGCATGTTAGTTTTCCCTTAAATGAATCAACAAAATAGAAATAAGCAGAAACTAATCATGAATATATATAATTTTTGAGCAAAATATTTATTAAATCCACATTTCCCTAAAACATTTTTCATACAATTGAATTTACTGAGGTTCTTCAAATATATGATCCACAGAATTTTATTTGTAAAATAATCACCTAAGTTTTTGATTTTACAAAAGAATTATATATAATGACATCTATCTTGTTCTACTTCTGTTTTTCTTGTGATATGGTAGGTTTGGTGGAAATGGAATTCTTGAAATTGGCTGTCATCTGTGATCTGACGATTTCATCATAATTGGTTTAAACAGGATGTGCTTCATACTGATGTCCAGAAGATCTTTGGTAATCTGTCTGCCCCCGGAGCTGAGACTTGGCCATAAATGAAGTTTTTGCAGCCTCAGAAATGAAATCTTCATCCAGTAAGGGTTCGTTTGGGCTTAGCTCTATAATCTGGTTTAAAAGTTAGAGTAGACAGATTTAGATGGTTATCCTTCACGTTTCCTAACCAGTACGTTTAAGGGGAAGATATTTATGTTTTTATATTTTATCAAGAAACTGAATCCTCTCAAATTCATACATTGCAAATTACCTTAAACCCGAAACCCGGATGAGTTATTATCAAACATTTTATAAATAAGGCATTTACTGTTGGCTATACAAATTATTCCTATGATGTCTAAGAGAAAATATTCACTCTTTAATGGAAATATTCTGGTTGTATCTGAACCAAATTTTCTACAACACTGTAAAACAGAACTGGCTTATAGAGTAGGTGATTGTTAGTCTAAATGGGCTTAGTTTCTGAAGTGCCAAAAGAATTCATTATGAGGCGAAAAGCAGTACAATATTAAATTCAGTGACATACCATCTGTTTACAAAAGATAGTGAATATTAATTGAGATAACCTAACTAAAACACTGCTCCAACAAATCTGATTAATTGACCACTTTTCTTTCAGTGCTGGATTTTTTTTTTAAGTTGCTCCTTGATTGTACAATACCGGTTTTCATCCACTTTGGCTATCTCACCTTTCCCATATAGGACTCATCTCCTTTGTGAAGCCTTCCCTTATTCTTGTGGCCACATTCATCCCTTTCTTTTGTGACAATGCTGCCTGTCTATTCTATACATTTAACTGCTTAATTGTATACAACCTTCGATTCTTTAATTTGTGTAAGTCTCCTATTCCCCTTGAGATGTGCTCTTCAAAAACAGCAACTCTAGCATAGATTAAAAAAAAATTTTTTTTTTTATGTACTCAATAAATGTTTATCCAAGTGAATTATACATACCCAACAGTGTGTTTTTCCCTTCCCCTTCTCTAAATTAACTACACATCTATCATTCCTGGTGTTATTATTTTTTTATTGCTTTTTAAAATAATTTTCCCGAAGTATAAATATCTATCATTGTAGGTGGAAATATGTATGTACTATGTATACAGTGTATTCATACAATTCATATAACAATCAATAGTGTAATTTTGTCAAAAGGCAAAGACTCCTAAAATAAACACTAACAGATACTGGGTAACTGTTAACAGAGTCTGGTTTTTTAAATCTAATTTTCAATGGGAAAGCCCCATTTTTCCTCTGATTTCAAAATGGAATTAATAAATTTCTGCTACTACTGAGCTCATAGAGATGGCATAATGTTATAGTATCAGCATACTTTGAAACTTAAGCATGTATAACTATACACTTTCAAGCAGATATAGAATATGTGTTCAAGTTATAGTTGACGCAGAGGTGGCTCACTTACCTAGAAAGAAGGTATTTGCAAAGCACTTATTTCTCTAGCATGCTAAAGGCACTCTGATGGGAGCTAATTTCATATCTGTTGTAGGCACCAAAATTCATGAAAAGCAAAAATCTAGGTAGAGCGCAAGAAAAAGGAAAGACTTTAATTAAAGCAGCATATAACAGTCTAAAAGGTAATATGAATATGAATTACACTAGACATGACCAAAGTAATCAGAACTTTTCTCAGAATTTTGGAATTTAAGACAGTTACGCTAAAATATGTGCCTATTGCTCAATATTAAGTTGAACTATGTGAAATTGCCAATATTTGGCCTTTTTATTTAAAAAATGGCAATTTTATATGGCTCAGCCCAATAGTGTTAATGTATTGATTCATATGATAAGGTTTCATATCAAGAACAATTTTCTTGATATTCCAATGAGGCAAGGAAGCAGGCTAAACGACTTGCCCAGGATCCCAGTGAGACAATCAAGACTTTACTCAAGTTTTGTTTTTTCTAGCTTGCCTACTATGTATCAACCAGCCACATTACTTTCATCACTGGTATACTGTATTAGCTATTCTTTAGAACATTACCTAAATCACCTCAGAACTCAGTGAATATTAATTTCTAGCCTGTACTTATATACTTAGTTAATACTCCTCTTGAATGAAACTGGTTTAGGAATCAAAAACCTGGGCTCTCATCTCAGCTTTTCCGTTGTAGTTTCCTTAAAATCTAGATGAGAACAGCTTGTGGAAGACTAATTTCTTTACCCAAAATTTCTGTGAACTTTGTGGGTGTGGTTGGTAAGTTTCCATATTTACCATAAAATCCAAGCCTCTGCTGAATTTGTTCAGTTTACAAATTATTTCCTCTTCCTCCTGTAATGTCCCTGTCTCATATTGTGCTAGTAATCCAGATACAGAATTTGCCCCGTTCCTAAATATCCTTTAAAAGAGAGAGGAGAAGGAGAAAGAATACCGAGGAAAGGGAGGAAAAAAGGAGAAGGAAAGAGAAGAAACAGGAGGAAAAAGATAGAACCACCTTATTTAAGGAATCTGTGTTAAGCACTAAGCTGCTAACCAAAAGGTTGGCAGTTCAAACCCACCAGCCGCTCCACAGGAGAAAGATATGGCAGTCCGCTTCCATAAAGATTACAGCCTTGGAAACTTTATGGGACAGTTCTACTCTGTCCTATAGGGTCGCTGTGAGTGGGAATTGACTCAAGAGCAACGGGTTTGGGTTTTTTGTTTGTTTCCTTGTTAATATGCATAGTGGAAGGTCCCTGGGTGGCGCAAATGGCTTGTGCTTATCTACCAACCAAAAGGTTGGCAGTTTGAACCAATCCCCGCCCCCAGCCACACCACAGAAGAAAGTCCTGGCAGTCTGCTTCCATAAAGATTACAGCCAAGAAAATTCTATAGAGCAGTTCTACTGTGTAGCACACGGGTCATCATGAGTCAGAATCAATTTGATGGTTTTTGGATGTATGTGGCAGGCTTTACAGCAGGCTTGGAGAGAGAGCAAGATTTAAATTGAAAGAGTATACATCAGATCGAATAGTGAGCATCCCTATTCTTTAAAGGTACCTCAGTGACACCAAGGGAGCCTAATATTCCTTCTCCTTCCTATCTTTTCTATTCTTTCTTCTGCACTACCCCTATCTTCAAGTTCCTGCTCATTTCTAACGTAGGGCAGTTTAGCCATCACTTTCTTCGCTTTAGCTACGCATGTTCTCAGAATCTCATTTTTTATCCCCCTGTGTCCTATTGAGGTATTTTTCTAGGTAAAAATAATTGTCCTTCTAAGAAAAAATAAATTGTTTTAGCCAAAAGATAATGATTTAAAAAAAAATTATTGTGCTTTAAGTGAAATTTTACAGCACAAATTAGTTTCTCACTCAAAAATTTATACACAAATTGTTTTGTGACAGTGGCTGCAATCCCCACAGCGTGTCGGCACTCTCCGCCTTTCTACACCGGGTTCCCTGTGTCCATTCATCCAGTTTTCCTGTCCCTTCCTGCCTTCTCATCTTTGCTCTCGGGAAGGTGTTGCCCTTTTGGTCTCTTATACTTGTTTGAGTTAAGAAGCACATTCCTCACGTATGTTATTGTTTATTTTATAGACCTGTCTAATCTTTGGCTAAAAGGTGGACTTCAGGAGTGGCTTCAGCTCTGAGTTAGCAGGGTGTCTCGTGGACATAATCTCGGGGGTTCTTTCAGTCTCTTTCAGACCAGTAAGTCTGGTCTTGTGTGTGTGCATGAATTTGAATTTTTGTTCTATTTTTCTCCTACTGTGATCTCTGTCAGAGCGGTAGGTGGTGGTAGCAGGGCACCATCTAATTCTTCTGGGCTCAAGCTGGTGAAGCCTGTGGTTCATGTGGTCCAGCAGGCCTTTGGAATAATATTTTCCTTGTGTCTTTTGTTCTCTTTATTCTCCTTTGCTCCAGATGGAATGGGACAAATAGATGTATCTTAGATGGCCGCTCACAAGCTTTTAAGACCCCAGACGCTACTCACCAAAGTAGAATGTAGAACATTTTCTTTATGAGCTATGTTATGCCAATTGACCTAGATGTCCCCTGAGACAATGGTCCCCAGCCCTCATCCCCAGTAACTTGGTCCCTCGAACTGTTTGGATGTGTCTAGGAAGCTTCTATGACTTTGCCTTTGTCGAGTTGTGCTGCCTTCCCCTATATTGTGTGTTGTCTTTCCCTTCACCAAAGTTAACGCTTGTCTACTATCTAGTTAGTGATTCCCCTCCCCACCCTTTCCCTTCCTCGCAACCATCAAAGAATTAATTTTTCTGTATGTAAACCTGTTCTTGGGTTTTTACGATAATGGTCTCATACAACATTTGTCCTTTTGTGATTGACTTATTTTACTCAGCATAATGCCCTCCAGATTCATCCACGTTGTGAGATTTTACGCAGATTCATCATCGTTCTTTATCCTTGTGTAGTATTCCATTATTTGTATGTACCATAATTTGTTTATCCATTCATCTGTATATAGGCACTTAGGTTGTTCCCATCCTTTTGCTATTGTGAATAATGCTGCAATGAACATGGGTGTGCATGTGTCTATTTGTGTGATGGCTCTTGTTTCTCTAGGATATATGCCTAGGAGTAGGATAGCTGGATTGCATGGTATTTCTATTTCTAGCTTTTTAGGTGCCATATCGTTTTCCGTAGTGGTCGTACCATTTTAAACTCCCACGCAATCGCTCCAACATTTGTTATTTTCTGTGTTTTTTTTGGCTAGTGCCAGTAATGTTCGGGTAAGATTGTACCTCATTGTAATTTTGATTTGCATTTGTCTCATGGTTAATGATTCTGAGCATTTCCTCATGCGTGTGTTAGCCACCTGAATATCTTCTTTGGTGAAGTGTCTGTTCATATCCTTTGCCCAATTTTTAAATGGATTGTTTGTCTTTTTGTTGTTGAGGTGTTGAAATACCTTATAGATTTTATAGATTAGACCCTTGTCGCATATGTCATAGCCAAACAATTTTTCCCAGTCTGTAGGTCTCTTTTTACTCTTTTGGTGAGGTGTTTTGATGAATATAAATGTTTAATTTTTAGGAACTCCCAGTTATCTAGTTTATCTTCTGGTGTTTGTGCATTGTTAGTTATGGTTTGTTTTCTCTTTATGCCTTGTATGAGGGCCCCTAGCATTGTCCCTATTTTTTCTTCCATGATCTTTATTGTTTTAGGTTTTATATTTAGGTCTTTGGTCCATTTTGAGTTATTTCTTGTGTGAGATGTGAGGTATGAATCCTGTTTCGTTTTTTTACAGATGAACATTCAGTTTTGCCAGCACTGTTTGTTAAAAAGACTGTCTTTTCCCCTTTTAATGGACTTTGGGCCTTTGTCAAAGATCGGCTGATCATAAGTGGGTGGATTTACGTCCGGGTTCTCAATTCTGTTCCATTGGTCTATGTATCTGTCGTTGTACCAGTACCAGGCTGTTTTGACTACTGTCACTGTATAGTAAGTAGGTTCTGAGATCAGGTAGTATGATGCTTCCTACTTTGTTCTTTTTTTTTTTTTTTTTTTCGATAATGCTTTTTTTAATCCAGGGTCTCTTTCCTTTCCATGTAAAATTGGTGATTAAATTTTCCATCTTTTTAACGAATGCTGCTGGTGTTTGGATCAGGATTGCATTATATCTGTAGATCACATTGAGTAAAACTGACGTTTTCATGATGTTGAGTCTTCCTATCCATGAGCATGGTATGTTTTTCCATTTCTGTAGGTCTCTTTTGGATTCTTGCAATAGTGTTTTGTAGTTTTCTTTGTATAGGTATTTATCTACCTGGTTAGATTTACTTCTAAGTATTTTATCTTCTTATGGGTTATTATAAATGGTAATGGCTTCCTGATTTCTTTTTCGAAGCTCTGTTTGTTGGTGTATAGGAGTCCAACTGATTTTTGTATGTTGATCTTGTATCCTACTACTGTACTGAATCTTTCTGTTAGTCCCAGTCATTTTCTTATGGAATCTTTGGGGTTCTGTATGTATAGTATCATATCATCTGCAAATAGGGATAGTTTTACTTCTTCCTTTCCAATTGGATGCCCTGTATTTCTTTTTCTTGACTTGCTGCTCTAGCTAGGATTTCCAGCACAATGTTAAGTAGGAATGGCGATAAAGGGCATCTTTGTCTTTTTTCTGTTCTCAAAGGGAAATGCTTTCAGCCTCTTTCCGTTGAGAATGATATTGGCTGTTGGTTTTCTATAGATATCCTTTATTATGTTAAGGAATTTCCCTTCTATTCCTAATTTAATGAGAGTTTTTATTAGGAATGAGCATTGGACTTTATCAAATGCCTCTCTGCATTGATTGAGGTGATCAAGTGATTTTTTTCTTTTGTTCTATTTATGCAGTGTATTGATTTGATTGATTTTCTGATGTTGAAGAATTCTTGCATACCTAGAATGAACCCCACTTTGTCGTGGTGTATTATTTTTTTGATAGGGTGCTGAACTCTATTGGCTGGAATTTTGTTGAGAATTTTTCCATCTATATTCGTGAGAGATATTGGTCTGCAATTTTCTTTTCTTTTCTTTTTTGTAGTGTCTGCCTGGTTTTGGTATCAGGGTATGTTGGCTTCATAGAATGAATTTGAGAGTATCCCTTCCTTTTCTGTGCTCTGAAATAGTTTGAGTAGTACTGGTGTGACTTCTTCTCTGAATGTTTGGTATAATTTTCTGGTGAAGCCATCTGGGCCGGGGCTTTTTTGTTATTGTTGGGAGTTTTTTTTTTTTTTTTAACCTCTTTGGTCTCTTCTCTTGTTATGGGTCTATTCAGATTTTCTACCTCAGTTTGTGTTAGCTTAGGTAGTTAGTGTGTTTCTAGAAATTTGTTCATTTTCTCTAGATTCTCAAATGTGTTGGAGTACAATTTTTCACAGTATTCTGTTATGACCCTTTTTATTTCAGTTGAGTCTGTTGTAATGTCCTCCATCTCATTTCTTATTTGGGTTATTTGCTTCCTCTCCTGTTTTTCTTCTGTCAGTTTGGCCAGTGGTTTGTTGATTTTGTTGATCCTTTCAAAGAACCAACTGTTGGTCTTGTTGATTCTTTCCATTGTTTTTCTGTCCTCTGTTTATTTCAGCTCTAATCTTTATTATTTCCTTTCTTCTGGTGCCTGTGGGCTTCTTTTTCCTACTCTCTATTTGTTTGAGCTGTAGAGCTAATGTTTTAATTTTGGTCAATTTTTCTTTTTTGATGTGTGCTTTTGTTGCTATAAATTGCCCTATGAGCACTGCTTTCACAGTGTCCCAAAGGTTTTGGTATGATATGTTTTCATTCTTATTTGATTCTAGGAATTTTTTGATTCCCTCTTTAATTTCTTCTATTACCCAGGTGTTTTTAAGCAAGGTGTTATCACTTTCTATGTATTTAATTTTTTTTTTTTTCCTGAGTCTTCCTGTTATTTATTTCTGCTTTTATGGCATTGTGGTCAGAGAGAATGCTTTGTATTATTTCAGTGTTTTGAGTTTTATTGAGGGTTGCTTTGTGGCCTAAAATGTGATCTGTTCTGGAGAATGTTCCATGTGTATTGGAAAAAAATGTGTACTTTGCTGCTGTTGGGTGGAGTCTTCTGTAGATGTCTAAGAGGTCAGTTTGGTTGATCGTGGCCTTTAGAACTTCTGTGCCTTTGTTGAGATTCTTTTTAGATGTTTTGTCCTTTACCAAGAGTGGCATGCTAAAGTCTTCTACTATTATTGTGGAACTATTTCTTTTTTCAGTGTTTTCAGAGTTTGTTTTATGTATTTTGGAGCCCTGTTATAGAAAAAAATCCAGTGCCATCATAGATATTTATTTGAGTTATGCCTTCTTGGTGGATTGACCATTTAATCATTATATAATGTCCCTCCTTACCTTTTATGGCAGATTTTTGCCTTAAAGTCTATTTTATCTGAGATTAGTATTGCCACTCCTGCTCTTTTTTGGTTGCTGTTTGCTCGATATATTTTTTTCCTCCTATTATTTTTAATATATGTATGTCTTTTTGTCTAAGGAGTGTCACTTGTAGACAACATATTGATGGGTCGTGTTTCTTTTTCTTTTTTTTTCCTATCCATTCTGCCACTCTCTGTCTCTTCATGGGTGCATTTAAGCTATTTACATTCAGTGTGAGTATCAGTAGATATGAATTTATTGTCGTCATATTATTGTGCTTCGTGTGTGTGTGTGTGGTGCTGATGTTTTCTGTGTTCCTCTTACTTTCCTGTACTGAGTTCCTTTTGTTTGTGAATTTTCTTTTCTTTTGTTATTATAGATTTTGTGTTTACTGAGTCTTTATGTTTTTCTTCTTTTTTATTTTGATAAGTATGTTTGTTAACTTTTTTGTGGTTCCCTTGAAATTTACCGTTATCTTCTTAAGTTTGAATGAGTCTTTCATTGATATTGCCTTGACTTCCTCTTCATTTGAAAACTCTATACCTACACTGTTTATTCCCACTTTTATTGTTTTGACTTTGTCATCATTTATAGATTGACACCTCTGTTTCCCTGTTTTAATTCTTTTAGCTGTTTTATTACTGAGAATTGTTTACCTAGGTTGGTATCTCACTGTCCTGTGTTGTAGACTTAGGTTATTGTCTGATGTTGTTGATTCTCTAACTGAAGGACTCCCTTTAACATTTCTTATAAGTTTGCTTGGTTTTTATGAATTCTCTTATTTTCTGTTTATCTGGGAATGTCCTAATTTCACCATCATATTTGAGAAAGAGTTTTGCAAGATGTATTATTCTTGGTTGGCAGGTTTTTTTTTTTCTTTCAAGATTTTATATATGTCATCCCATTGCCTTCTTGCCTGCATAGTTACTGCCAAGTAACCAGAGTTTAACCTTTTATTTTTTCCCTTTTGTATGTAACTTTTTGTTTTTCTTGAGCTGCTCTCAGGATTCTTTCTTTGTCTTTGGTTTTGGTGAGTATGATTATGATATACCTTGATGACTTTCTTTTGGGGTGTATCCTATATGGGGTTTATTGAGATTCTTTGATAGTCAGCTTTTTGTCTTTCATGATATTTGGGGAGTTTTCTGCTAGCAAATTTTCAACAGCCTTCTCTGTCTGTTTTGGAACTCTGATCACACACAAATTTTTGCTCTCGATTGTGTCCCACATAATTCTTAGGCTTTCTTCATTCTTTTCTGTGATTTTTCCTCAAACAAAGTGGCTTCCATGGATTTGTCTTCAGTCTCACTGATTCTGTCTTCCATTGTTTCAAATTTGCTCCTAAAACCTTCTATTGTGCTGTCCATTTCTGAAATTTACTTGTTTATCTTTTGGATATCTAGTTGTTGCTTTTTTAATGATTTCTAATTGTTTATTTATTTTGAAATTTTGTTAAATATGATGATTTTTGTCACCTTGCTACAACAAAGTGAATTTGGACAAGCCACTTGTACTCTCTAACACTTAACTTTTTCCATCTGTACATTGGGGGTATCCTACCTGATTTCCCGGTGTCTGAGGTAATAAATATCAAATAGGATATGTTTGTGTGTATATATAAAAGTGTCATGCAAACTATAAGGATCTATACTCATTAAAGAGCTTTCATGTGGAAGGGAGCATAGCATCAATAACACTGAATTTCAATTGAGGAGGACATGTGCTTACTATGTGTAAGATACTTAAAATACATTATTTATTTCTCACAACAGTATTAAATAGTCATTATCACCAATTTTACATATGAAGAAACTGAGAGAAATGCCAGGTAATTTGCCCAATGTCGGATAGCTATTAAGTAAGAGAGTCAGGATTTAAACCCAAGTCTGATTGCCTACAAAGCCTTTGGGTTTGTTAGTTCATTTATTTGTTTGTTTTTCATTACATGACACTGCCAGATTGAGCTACTAGGTTACACTCTTTGGCAAGTCTCCTAATTTATCAAACCTTCAGGTTTTTTATTTGTAAATCAGGAATAATACCTGTGCTGCCTACTTCACAAAAATTTTTAGGAATCAAAGGAAGCACTTTGAAAATCTGAAGAAACATTTAAATTTAAGTAGTAGTATTCCATTAAGAAGAGGTAGATGCAAACAAAGTGAAAGTATATACACATACTTTAGTGAAGAAAATTTAGAATTCAAATGAAGATAATTGGGATTATTTTGTTGAGAGCCAAAAAAAAAAAAAATTATGTGACAATTACTTCAGCCTTTAGGATGTCTTTGCAGCATGGCAATCAGATCTCCCTGACCATAGGATTATATATCTGTACTTTCTGCATGCTTCTTTTATGTATGAGAATAAAAAGCAAATCATAAGACATCAAAATTACAATACATAATTTAGTCAAGAAAGTCAGTTCTAGACTATGTTCTGCAGTCAGCACTCATTCAGCTTAGGATCCTAAATCATCTATATTAACGACCCTGAGTCATTAAGAAATATTGAAACTCAGGGGACATAGAGTTCAATTGACACACTATACTTTATAAAGAAAATAATCTACATCCTACTTTGGTAAGTAGTGTCTGGGGTCTTAAAACCTTGTGAGCAGCCATCTAAGATACATCTACTGGTGCCACCCTGTGTGGAGCAAGAGAGAATGAAGAAAACCAAAGACACGAAGGAAGGTTAGTTAGAAGGACTAATGGACCACAACTACCTCAGCTTCCACCAGACTGTGTCCAGCACAGCTGGATGGTGCTGGATCACCAGCACAATAGAGGCTCCCAGACAGAGCTGAAGAAAAATGTAGAACAAAATTCAAACTCACAAATAAAGTCCAGACTTCTGGTCTAACAGAGACTGGAGAAACCTTGAGAGCATGGCACCTGGACACCCTTTTAACTCAGTATTGAAGTCACTCCTGAGGTTCACCTTTCAGCCAAAGATTAGACAGGCCTATAAAACAAACAATAACACATGTAGTTCAACCATGTATACGAAACTAAATGGGCACACCAGCCCAGCGGCAAGGACAAGAAGGCACGAGGAGATAGGAAAGCTGGATGAATGGAAATGGGGAACCCAACATCGAGAAGGGAGGGTGTTGACACGTTGCAGGGTTGGCAACCAATGTCACAAAATGTATCATTTAATGAGAAACTAATTTGCTTTGTAAACTTTCACCTAAAGGACAAATATATATATAGAGAGAGAGAGAGAGAGAGATTGTAAGTATACTCACTATCTCAGGAAGTGTGAGATATAATAGAAATATTTATATCAAAAAAGGGTTAAAACACATATGTGGAAAGGTTTTAAATACCAACATTTATGTACTCAAGAATTCTGTGTTTGAGGACCTATACCAATTAAGGGACAACTTGGTGGCCTAGTGGTTAAGTGCTACAGCTGCTAACCAAAGGGTCGGCAGTTCGTATCCTCCAGGCGCTCCTTGGAAACCATGGGGCAGTTCTACTCTGTCCTATAGGGTCGCTGTGAGTCGGAATGACTCAACGGCACTGGGTTTGGTTTTTTGGTTTATACCAATTAAGGTGGAGCAGTGATTAAGAGCTCCTCTGCTAACCAAAAAAGGTCTGCAGTTCGAATCTACCAGCTGCTCCTTGGAAACCCTATGGGATGGTTCTACTCTGTCCTATAGGGTTGCTATGAGTCGGCATTGACTTGACAGCAACGGTTTTGGTTTTTTGGTTTTATACCAATTAAGGAGGAGCCCTGGTGATGCAGTGGTTAAGTGCTAGGCTGCTAACCAAAAGGCCAGCAGTTTGAACCCACACAGCCACTCTGCAAGAAAAAACGCTGCATTCTGCTTTTGTAAAGATTTATAGCCTTGGAAACCCTGTGGGGTAGTTCTACGCTGTCCTATAGGGTCGCTATGAGTTGGAATCGACTCCACGGCAACTTTTTTTATATACCGATTAAGTAAGAGTTTTCTACACTTAGTTTTCCGTTGAAATGGTGAGATTTTTCTGTCTTTTAAGAAAGTTAGAATTTTTCTGAATTACAGAATTATATACCTCACTATATAGATAATGACAACTGAAATTAATAGGATTAAAATCGTTGATGGAATAAATGCTTACGATGTTTACTGTTAAAAATATATACTATACTAACATACAAAATTCTAGCAAGACCCTTTAAGCTTTAAATCAGTTATGATTATATATTATTACTTTGTTTGGGATGTCCAGGTAAGTAAAGGAACTTTAAACAAGTTTTGGAAACATGAATGTATGTGTAATTTTTCTTTGATCATTATATTCTATGACAGGAAAACTTTACAAAAGAATGTGCATATGTTTTTTACTGGCTAATATATATGTAGTTGTATTTGGGCCACTGGTTAGCTTCAGCCATTATAACTTCACGTTTTCTGTGAAATCTATGAGAATAAAGCTGATGAATTTTGCCACTTAATAATACCCGATTATGTTATGGTGCAATACAATTATTAAGAAGGAAAGTTCATTTTATTTTAGAAATTTTTTGTGTTTGATTTAAAACGTCACATGCAGCTTTCTAGGGAGCTTAAAAATTAATATTTTTCCATACTGTTTTTTTGTAAATTAATTTTCCTCTCCCTCTCTAGTTGAAACTTCAAGACTGTGTAGTTCTAAACGTGAAAGCAAGATGTATTTAAGGCCTGCAAGAACAGCTGCTAAAATTAGAAATTAAAGATTGAAAGGTTGCGTATTCTGATGAAGAATCGTTGAAGTGGGCCTGTATTTTATGCTGATTGTTCATGTACTTAATCCTGATTGTGTTACCACTGACCCCGCTTTCTGTAGTAACAAAATACAAATCACTTCTTTGTTATTGGTGTGGGAAACACTTTGGCTTTGTGGAAGTGAATTCAAAACATCAACAAACAGAAAAAAATAAAAGGATTGCTTCCCACATTGTAAAACTTGCATAAATTATAAAGTTAAGTCATTTGATTTCTCTGTAATCCATTTTTTTTTTTTATATCAAGGGCATTAAATTTTATAAAAGTTGAAAACAGATTTCTCCCAAGAACTTTAGCTACATAGTATATCAGAAAAATGAATAACTTTTAACAATAGTTTGAACAAATAGTAAACTGGAGACAAATAGAACTAAGTAAACCTCAATTTGATAATATATATTAAGAAACTTATAAAGAATTATGAATCTTGCTGATTTTTATTTAATTTATCCAACAAATATTTATCAAGTGCCCACTATATACTGATTACTATATTAGGCATTGGGGATACAATGGGGAGCAAAATCAAATACCGAAGGTTATCATCCAGTGAGGGGCAGACATAAATCTAAAAATCATGCAAATAATACATAAATACAAAACTAACATAAATATTATGAAAAATATAGGGGAGCTATAAAAGGTGCCCCTGGCCTAATATGGGAAGTTGGAAAGACAGGTCAGGGAAAATGTTTCCAAGGAAATGAAATGACCTTTGTCATGAGATCTGAATGATGAGTAAAAGTTAACAAAGCAAATGGAATGGGAGTGTTGTCAGTGAAGAGAGAGTTCCCAATAGAAGGAACAGGGTGTTCAGAGATCAGATGATGGGAGGGAATAAAGCACTTTCCAAGAAAAATGTCAGGTGTAGTTGGAGAGCAAGAGAGAACAATGGAAGATGAAGTTGAAGAGGTAAGCAGGGCATAGCCATGAAGGACCTTGTAGATACTGTTAAGGATTTTGGACTATATCTTAAGAGTTACATAAAGCCACTAAAAAGTTTTAAAACCAGAAAGACAATCAGATTGAAAAAGTTTGCTATAATTGAAATGTGGATGAAAGATTGGAGATGGGCAATGAAGGATGCAGAAAAACCAGTTAGGACGCTATTGCAGCTGTGAGCTGAAGCATGTCTATTGAATTTCGTGACATAGACGTCATTAGCAACTTTATCAAGAGCTATTTCAGTGGATTAAGACCAGTTGTCTTCAAGTGGCTTTCAACTCATGGTGACCCCATATGTGTCAGAGTGGAACTGTGCTCCACAGGGTTTTCAATGGCTGATTTTTCAGAAGTAGTTTTCCAAGACTTTCTTCCAGGCACTTCTGGGTGGACTCAAACCTCCAGTTTTTTGGTTAGTAGCCAAGTACATTAACCATTTGCACACCCAGGCATCCTTCAATGGATTAATGGGATGAAACTAAAATGAAGTGTGTTGAGGAGTGAGTAGCAGGTGAAGAAAAGGAGACAGTGATTATAAACTTCTTTGAAAATTGTGTCCTCATTAACTGGAAAAGGGAAAATCTCTATGAATTTGAAGTGAAAAAGACTTGAACGTGTTTAAATGTTGGTGGGAAAGATCCAGTTGAGAAGGAAAGGTTCAGGATACAGGGATAATTCATCGTGTAAGGTTTTGAAGAAGGCAGAGGGATATAGAATCCAAAACCTAGGTGGGAAGATTGGCCTTAGGTCTATGTATAGAGGAAGGGAGGAGAGGATGAATGCAGAAATAGGCTGTATTGAGAATATATTTGAAAAAAAAACAACTTTTTTTATATATATAATAAATATATTTGAATAAATCTGACAAATCTTGTGACTTTAACAGCTCTCAGCTATAGGTGCAGCCTCACATATAAATGTGCAAAAAATGGCTTGATAGTAGTGGAGCCGAAAGGCGCGTTCACACAGAATTTGCTAAACCAGTATGAAAAAGGGGCAGAGACAAGGATATTAGATATTGGCTCTTATTGAAATGTTGGGCAATGAGAGTCTAAGATAGATAATGAGCGTAGTGAAGAAAATAGTGACTGAAAAGAAGAGGAGAAAGTAAAGAGGCTAGTGGACTAGAAGAGCCATAGTGGGAGAATATGAAAAGCAAGCTATAACTGGAGTAAGTTGTGGTCTGAGAATGATACGCCTGAAATCATGATTTTTGGAGATGGAGCAGTGGAGTAGTTTAGAATGGTGAGAGTGTCCCTTGTGTGACCATGGGAGTTTTGGCAGAGGTAGAGTGAAGGAAAGCATCAGAAATGAGGAAGAAAATAACTAAGAGGTCTGAATAATTGGATAAATTGTTCCTGTGGGTGTTGAAGTAACTCAGGATGATGGCAGCATTTTGAATGGAGAGGAATATGGTGAGCTAAGTGTCAAAGTTGGAGGGGAAGAAGATAGTATAATTGGATGACATTAGCCTCAAAAAGCAGGGAGTTTTTAAAAAAATTTTTATTGTTGTTTGTTTTTACAAGGTGGGGAGAGTAATGCTGAAAGAAGAATATAAAAAAATATATATATAGGAGTTTCTAAACTCACCTTTAGATTCCCTACCTGAGGAATAAGGTATAAGAAATAAACATTCATCATTTAAGAAGGATGCAGATGAAGCAGTGACCTCAGCCAGGTTTCAGATAAGCAAGGAGATACTTTTTTTTGTTTTATTTGTTTGTTTTACTGGGTAGAGGAGTTTGCTGATTGCGGAGTCACAGTTTCAGAGGGCACGTCAGAAAAATTTTGGATGTTGGAGATGGAACAGAAAGATTACGGAGCATTATAAGATGATGGGGTGGTAGAAGACAGATTAGTTAGGTGGGAGTGAGAGACCTCCACTTTGGGATTCATAAAGAGAGAATAGGGATAAAAGTCATGATAGATTTACTCTCAGCAGTTTCTTTGAGAAGGATAGGTGCGGAGTCTCTTAGCCAAAGCAGTCAGCTCACTCACAGAGAAGTGATATTGGGCCCAGTAGTGATAAATAATTTGTGGTTTTAACTTGTATTCCATGATATCTAATGAGATTGAGTACATTTCCTTAGGTTGGTTGGCCATTTTGATATCCTCTTTTGGGAAGTATCCATTTAAGTCTCTACCCTGTTTTTCTATAAGGTTGTCCATCTTATCTATAAGGTTTGTAGAAGTCTTTTAGGGGTCAGTGGTGGTTCAGTGGTAGATTTCTCGCCTTCCATGTGGGAAACCTGGGTTTGATTCCTGGCCAGTGCCCCTCATGAGCAGCCACCACCCATCTGTGAGTGGAGGCTTGCGTGTTGCTATGATGCTGAACAGGTTTCAGTAGAGCTTCGAGACTAAGGCAGACGAGGAAGATCTACTTCCAAAAATCAGCCAATGAAACCCTGTGGATCACAACAGTCCAGTCCCCAACTATTCATGGGGCTGATGCAGGGCCAGGCAATATTTTGTTTTGTTGGTCACCAAGAATCAGGGGCCAACTCAACAGCAGCTAACAATAACAATAACAGAAGTTCTTTATATAATCTGGATAGAAGCCCTTTCACAGTTATTTATGGTACAAACATATTCTCCCATTATATGTCTCAGATTTTCACTTCCTTAAGGTGTCTTTAAATAAACAGAAGCTCTTAATTTTAATATAGTACACTTTATCAATTTCTTTCTGTATGTTTAATGCATTTTGGATTGTGTTTAAGAAAGCTTTCCCTATCCCAGTGTTATGAAGATAGTCTTTTAGATTTTATTGCTGAGCTTTGTTTATTGCTTCACCATTCACAATTAGATCTTTAGTCCACCTACAATTATTTTTTGTGTATGGCTTAAGGTATGGGTTAATACAATATCCAGTTGCCCCAACACCATTTATTGAAAAGCCTATCCTTTTGCCAGTGCTCTGCAGTGCCACCTTTGTATCCATGTATTGGTTGATCTAATTCTGGGCTCTCGATTTGCTTGCATATGCCTACTTTTCTTTTCTTATGCCAGTAGTGCCAAAAAAAAAAAAAACTCCACTGCCGTGGAGTGGATTCTGACTCATAGTGACCCTAGAGGACAAAGTAGAATTGCCCCATAGGGTTTCCAAGCCTTTAAATCTTTAGGAAGCAGACTGCTATATCTTTCTCCTGCAGAGTGACTGATGAGTTCCAACCAACAACCTTTCAGTTAGCAGCTGAGCACTTTAACCACTGCACAATCAGAACTCCTTTATGCCAATAGTACATGGTCTTAATTACTCTGCCTTTATAATAAATCTTGATAACTGGTAAAGTAAATATTCCAACTTCTCTTTTCTTTCAAGATTGTCTTGACTATATTTAGCCCTTTGTACTTCCATATACATTTAGAAACCAGCTTTGCAATTTCCAGGGAGAGAGAAAGGAGGGAAAGACAGAGTGGGGAGGAATGGAAAGAGAAGGAGAGAGAGAAGGGAATTTGCTGAGGTTATAATTGGGTTTGCATTGAACCTATAAGTCAATTTGGAGAAAATCAATAACTTTACACATTTAAGTCTTTAGCCCATGACATGATAAACCTGTTGCCGTCGAGTCGATTCCAACTGATACTGACTCTATAGGACAGAGTAGAACTGCCTCATAGTGTTTCCAAGGAGGGCCTGGTGGATTTGAACTACTGATCTTTCGGTTAGCAAATGTAGCACTTACACTATGCCACCAGGGTTTCCATGAGCATGATATATCCCTATATTTAGTTTTGTCATGTTAACTTCTTCTTAATTTTCCATTTAAAGATATTGCACATATTTTATTGAATTTTTTCCTAGGTATTTTTAATGCTGTTGCAAATCATATCATTTGTTGTTAGTAAATAGAATTATACTTACTTTTTGATATTGACCTGGTATCCAAAGACTTTGGATTTTAAAATGTATAGTTCAGTGACATTAAGTACATTCATAATGGTTCTGTTACATTTTACTTTATGTATTTAATGATCCAACTGGGAATGCACTGCTATGCTTTGGGAAGAAAGAGTTCATTGCTAAGGAAATGTAGGACCTGAGTAATGTGTACCATCAGAAGCCTGTACAGAACGTCCTGAGGGACTGAGAGTACTGGAAAGGGGGTGGAATATTAGGCTGAAAAAACGGTCTGCTCAATTTTCTTTTAAGAGTTTTATAGCTCTTACATTTTGAGTTAATTTTTGTATATGACGTGATGTACAGGTCCAAATTAATTCTTTTGCATATGGCTGGAAACCCAATGAGACAGTTCTACTCTGTCCTATAGGGTTGCTATGAGTCAGAATCAACTCAGTGGCAATGGGTTTTTGGGTTTTATTTGCCAATGACATGACCTTGTACCTAGAAAATCCTAGATCCATTAAAAAACTATTAGAGCTAATAAAGAAGTTCAGCCAGTTGCAGGATACATGATAAATGTATAAAGATCAATTGTATTTCTATACAGTAAACAAAAAAAAACCCAAACCTGCTGCCATCGAGTCAATTCCAACTCATAGCAACCCTATAGGACAGAGTAGACCTGCTCCATAGGGTTTCCAAGAAGTGGCTGGTGGATTCAAACTGCTGATCTTTTGGTTGGCCACAAGAGTTCCTTCTATACACTACTAATGAACAATCCAAAAATGAAATTAAGAAAACAATTTCCTTTGCAATAATATTCAAAAGAATAAAATGCATAGGGATGAACTTAACAAAAGAATTACAAAACTTATACACTGAAATCTACAAAACGTTGTTGGAAGAAATTAAAGATTTAAATAAATGGAAGTATACACCATGTTCTTGGATTGGAAGGCTGAATATTGTTAAGATGACAATATTGTCCAAACCATCTCCAGATTCAATACAATCCCTTTCAAATTCCTAATTGGCTTCTTTGCAGAAATTGACAAGATGATACTAAAATTCATATGGAAATGCAAGGGACCCAAAGTAGCCAAAATAATCTTGCAAAAAAAAAAAAAAAACAAGGTTGGAGGAGTCATACTTCCTTATTTCAAAACTTACTGCAAAGCTACAGTAAACAAAAACTGTGTGTCATTGGCGTAAGAATAACATTGATTGATGGCAAAAAATGAGAGTCCAGAAATAAACTCATATATTTATGGTCAATTGATTTTGACATGGGTGCCAAGACAATTCAATGGGGAAAGCAGTTGCAAATGCTGCTGGTACAACTGGATAAACCCATTGCCGATTCCAACTCATAGCAACCCTATGGGACAGGATAGAACTGCCCCATAGGGTTTCCAGCCATATGCAAAAGAATTAAGTTGGACCCCTATATCACATCTTATATGAAATTAACTCAAAATGTAAGAGCTATAAAACTCTTAAAAGAAAATTGAGGTGTAAATCTTCATGAGTTTGGATTAGGCAATGGTTTTTTAGTTATGACACAAAAACACAAGCTACTGAAGAAAAAATAGACAAATTGGACTTCATCAAAATTTAAAACTTTTGTGATTAAAAGGACACTATCAAGAAAGTGAAAAGACAACTCAAAACTGAGGGAAAAGATTTATAAATCTTATATATGGTAAGGGTCTAGTATCCAGATTGTATAAAGAATTCTTGCAACTTAGTAATAAAAACACAAATAACCCAATTAAAAAGTGAAAAGGTTTAGGTAGGCGTGTCCCCAGAAAAGATAAACAAATGGCAAATAGCACATGAAAACTTGCTTATCATCATTAGTCATTGTCATGGATTGAATTGTGTCCCCCCAAAATATCTGTCAATTTAGCTGGGCCATGAATTCACAGTATTGTGTGATTGTTCACCATTTTATCATCTGATGTGATTTCTCTGTGTGTTGTAAAACTGTCTTTATGATGTTGATGAAATGGGATTAGCAGCAGTTATGTTAATAAGGCAGGACTCAATCTACAAGACTGGGTTGTGTCTTGAGCCTATCTCTTTTGAGATATAAAAGAGAAAAGTAAGCAGAAAGACACGGGGACCTCATATCACCAAGAAACAAAAGCTAGGAGAATAGTACGTCCTTTGGACTCAGGGTCCCTGCACTAGGAAGCTCCTGGACCAGAGGAAGATTGATGACAAGGACCTTCCTCCAGAGCTGACAGAGAGAGAAAGCCCTCTAGTGGAGTGACACCCTGAATTTGGACTTTTAGCCTACTAGACTGTGAAAGAATAAATTTCTGTTTGTTAAAGCCATCCATTTGTGATATTTCCCATTACAGCAGTACTAGATAACTAAGACAGTCATTAAGAAAATGCAAATCAAAACAGCAATGAGATATAGAAACCAAAGATTATTAATGGATACCAGGGGTAGGAGGGAGGGGAAAAGGGAGAGTTTTTATTTGGGGGTATTGAATTTATGTTAATGGTAGTGGAATATTTTGGAAAAGGGTAGCGATAATGGTGGCACAATATCAAAAATGTAATAAATGTCATTGAACTGTAAATGTGGAAATTTTGTGTTGGTGAATGTTTTGGTGTGTATATTTTCACCATAATATATTTTTTTCCAAAAAATAAACATACCCAAAATGAACCTGTTAAACTGGGTAGTCTGTCTTAGCTATCTAGTGCTGCTATAACAGAAAAACGACAAGTGGATGGATTTAATGAAGAGAAATTTATTCTTTCACAGTTTAGGAGGCTAAAAGTCTGAATTCAGGGTGCCAGCTCTAGGGAAAGGCTTTCTCTGTCTGTTGGCTCTGGGGGTAGGTCCTCGTCACCAATCTTCCCCTAATCTAGGAGATTCTCAGGTGCAGGGACTCTGGGCCCAAAAGATGCACCCTGCTTCTGGTGCTGCTTTCTTGGTAGTATGAGGCCCCTATGTCTCTCTGCCCACTTCTCTCCTTCATATCTCAAAAGAGATTGGCTTAAGACACAACCTAATCAACCTAACTGAGCCCTGCCTCATTACCATAACTGCCAATAATCCCACCACATTATCATAGAGGTTGGATTTACAACACCTGGGAAAATCACGTCAGATCACAAAATGGCTGATTACAGAATACTGGGAATCATTGCCTGGTCAAGTTGACACATATTTTCGGGGGACACAACTCAATGTATGACAGGTATAATCAGAGATGGATAATAACAAGTGCTGACAAGGATGTGGAGATACTGGAACCCTATGGTACAATGGATCACTTTTGAGTGGCCTTTCTTCCCATGGTCTTGTAACTCCCACTCAAGTGATTGGGCAGAACTGTGCAAATAAGGTAATTGTGACCCACCAAGGGGATTAGTCAGTTTGCCATTCTGATAAGCTTAAAAGAGAGCCAATTCCAGAGCAGAAGGAAGATCTCATCAACACCAAGGAAGAAGAGCCAGGAGCAGAGTGTGTCCTTTGGACCCAGGATCCCTGCTCTGAGAAGGTCCTGGAATTATAACGATGAAGATGGTGGGAAAAGGCCAGCAGAGAAACGGAAGCAGAAGAAGCAGGAGACTGAGTGAGAAAGCTGAGTACCTTCAGGCAGGAAGCTTGCTGGTGGAGTAGGGTGCCTCTGGGCATTTACTGGCAGAGCTAAGAGAGCTTTGTAACACTTGCCCAAGCACAGGAGAGGCCAAGAGGCCAGAGAGAAGTGTGCCTGTGGGCACAGCTGAGAAAAGTCCATCCTGATGGAAGAACTGTATCCTGAGTGTTCCTGAACCTGAATTGTAACCTGTTACTTCCATAATAAACCCCATGATCACAAGTGCTGTCTGTGAGTTCTATGTGGCCATTGCAATGAATTATCGAACTCAGCAAAGAAATAGAGAGTGCTGTGGGAGGGATGGTTGATGTCAGAATTGGTAAAGAATGGTGGAGAGAAGAGGTATGTCTGACCTCCACCTCATAGGAATCAGCCTTGGCCTGTTGATTTTGATTCTTCTTCCTCCTTGTAAAGTTAGAGGAGGTCAGACACCTCCACCATGCTGTTTTTTACCAACCCTAATACATTGCTAATAGGAATGTAAAATGGTATAGCTGCTTTGGAAAACAGTTTGGCTATTTGCTAAAAAGTAAAACATAAAGTTACCGTATGACTCAGCAATTCTACTCTTAAGTATATAATCAGGAATTGAAAGCATATGCCCACACAAAAACTTGCAGATAAATGTTCATAGCAGCATTATTCATACTAGCCAAAAAGTAGAAACCCAAATTTTCATCAAATTATGAATGGAGAAACAGAATGTAGTATATGCGTAAAACAGAATATTATTCAGCCATAAAAAGAAATGAAGTACTGATTCATGCTACAACATGGATGAACCTTGAAAACATGCTAAATGAAAGAAGCTGTAAGATGCCACATATTGTATGATTTCATTTATATGAAATGTCAAGAATAGGAAAGTAGATTAATGGTTGCCTGGGGCTGAGTAAAGTAGAAAATAGAGAGTGACTGCTAATTGGTACAGTATTTCATTTTGGGGTAATGAGAATGTTCTGGAAATAGAAAATGGTGATGGCCGCATAATTTTGTGAATATACTAAAACCCACTGAATTGCACATTTTAAAAGGGTGAATTTTATGACATGAATTATACCACAATTTTTTAAAATTAAGAAAAAGAATCTTACAGATCTATCCCCTAAAAAAAAAAACTAAGGCCTACTCAAATGCTCCCTTTCCCTGAAGTCCTTGTCCACTCCTAACTTCTAAATTTTCTCCTTTAAGAATCTCCTATGTGTTACACTTTCCTGGGATTTGAGGGCTGTGCCTTTTTTCTTTAATTGTCACCTACCACCTAGTTAGGTGATTTCTTAAAAAACTAAATGTGTACTTATTATATGACCTAGCAATTGCACTGCTTGGTTTTTTATCTCAGAGAAATGAAAACTTATGTTCACAGAAAACCTATACGCAATTGTTCATAGCAGGTTTATTTGTAATAGCCCAAAACTTGGAACAACCAATATGTCCTACAATAGGTGAATGGTTGAACAAGTGTAATATGTTTTTATCATGGAATAATACTCAACAATAAAAAGGATGGACTGTTGATACACACACAAATTGGTTGTGTCTCAAGTTCATTATGCTAAATGAAAAAAGTCAGTTTCAATCATACACACTATGATTTATGTAACATTTTTGAAATGACAAAATTATAAAGATGGAAAACAGATTAATGGTCTCCAGGGATGAGAGATTGTGGTTGGTAGAGAAATTGGGTGTGGCTTTCAAGAGGTGGCATAAGGGAGATCTTTGTGGCAATGGAATAGTTCTATACCTTAACTGAGGTGGTGGTTACACAAATCTACACATTTGATAAATAGCATAGAACTATATACACACTTTATACCTATGCCCATTTCCTTGTTTGATACTGTAATATAATTACATAAGACGTAAGCAATGGGGGTAACTGGGATACACAGGACTTCTCTGTACTGTTTGCCACTTCCTATGAGTCTTTTTTTTTTTAATAAAACATTTTTTAAAACTCAGTCAATGTAATTCACCGTATTAATTGATTAAAAAAGAAAAACCATATGATCAACCCTGTAGATGCAGAAAGAGCATTTGGAAAAACCCACCATCCATTCATAAACATTCTCAACAAACCACCTGAGAAAGGACATCTGTGAAAAACTTACAGCTAACAACATACTTAATTTGGTGAAAGATTAAATGCTTTCCTCTAAAATCAGGAGCAAAGTAAGGATATCTGCTATCTCTATGCAACATTCAATTATATTCAACACTGTACTGAAGGCCCTAACCAGTGCACTGAGGAAAACAAAATTAAAGGCATACAGATTAGATAGGAATAAATGAAGCAATTTTTATTGACAGATAACATGATCATCTATGTAGAAAATCCTAAACAGTCTACAAAAAAGCTGTTAGAACTAATCAGTATGTTTAACAAATTTTTCAGGATACGAGGTCAATGTACAAAATTGTGTTTTTATATAATAGTATTTCCTTTAGCGTTGGTCCATTGGTGATGAATTCTTTCAATGTTTAGTTTTCTGGAAATGTCTTATTTCATCTTAATTTTTAAGAATATTTCCACTGGGTATAGAATTCTAGGTTGGAGTTATTTTCTTTAACCACTTTGAAAACAGCAATCTATTGTTTTCTGACTTCCATTGTTTTTGTTGCAGTGTCATGTGTTATGTGTCCTTTTTTCCTCTAGCTACTTTTAAGGTTTTCTCTTTGTGTTTGGTTTGCCGCACTTTTGCTATGATGTTCCTAGTGTATTTTTCTGTATATTTACCTTTTCTGGGGTTCGTAGCACTTCTTGAATCTGTGACTTGATATCCTTTGTGAGTTTCAGAAAATTATCAGGCATTATCTCTTCAAATATTGTCTCTAGCCCTTTCTATCTCTTCTCTCCTGAGATTCCAAAATGAGTTCCATGACTTTTGTACTGAACTTATTCCACAGTCACCGGAAGAAACTGCCTCAAAGTGCCCTAGTCTCTCAGTGTTAATATTTTTTAGACTATTATGCCGTAAGTGTGTGCATACCGTATTGTTAGTTGTTGTTATGTGCTGTCAAGTCAGTTCTGACTCACAGTGACCCTTTGTACAACAGAACAAAACACTGCCCAGTCCTGCAACATCATGACAATCACTGCTATGTTTGAGCCCATTGTTGTAGCTACTGGGCCAATCCATCTCATTGAAGGTCTTCCTCTTTTTTGCTGACCCTCCACTTTACCAAGCATGATATCCTTCTCCAGGGACTGGTTCCTCCTGATAACACCTCCAAAGTATGTGAGAAGAAATTTTGCCATCCTCCTACTTAAGGAGCATTCTGGCTGTACTTCTTCAAGGCAGATTTGTTGGTTCTTTTGGCAGTCTGTAGTATATTCATATTCTTCACCAACATCATAATTCAAATGTATCAGTTCTTCTTTGTTCTTCCTTATTCATTGTCCAGTTTTTGCATGCATATGAGGTGATTGAAATTACCATAAAAAATAATTCCTTACTTAAGACTGGATAACAAAGTTTCTAAATAGCTTTCAAAAGAATAAATATATTTCTGTCTTTGTGCCTTCTTGTGAGTTAATTGGATGCTTTCACTTTAAAAAGGAAGCATCAATCTCAAATACTGTTTTGATACTTAAACTGTGTTTCACATACATGAGCTTCTATTCACCCACACTTATGGAAAAAGTCTGTATCCTTCATTTATTAGTAACAGTCAGGAGTATATGGTTGCAGACGCATATTTCTGTTTCAGCTTTTGTTTGAGCAGTTTCCAAAACATCATCCTATAGCTTTTTAGAATCTGTGCCAAATTCAGCTCAGATTAAGTTTCTTTTGTTAGAATTTCTTTTTAAAGCATCTGGATCAAAAATCATATACTTGTGCTGTATAGCAAAGGAACATTTGGAAATCATCAGAGAAATCATAATAGAGGATGATAGTACTGTATGTTTTTTCTCAGGGTAAGTGAAAGCTGGAACAAAAAAAGAATTTTTATTCAGAATTTAGAAAACACTAGGTTGATATTGTTAAAAAATTTTCAGCAGCCGATAGTGCACTTTGAAAGTGATATTATTCTACATATTATTGTTCCTAAAACTATCATGCAATATTTCTAGGTAAAAGTAAAAATTTCTGCCTTTTACCTAGTTTAAAAGTTACAAACACATGTGTTAAGAAAACATGCAAGATTAAATATTTTCAGCTAAACATCATAATTTTATTTTGTTTTTTCGCCAAATCTGAATTAGAGGCCTAATTCACCCTTTCTATCATTTTGACAAACAGCATTCATTTGAGGAAAGAGATTGTCCTAGATTTGGTTTAGATTTCATTAGATGACAATAATCTGTCTGTTCTCCTAAAAAGAAAGACCCATTTTTTTATTTTAAAAAAAAACCTCTGAGCCTTAAGTTTCTAATCTAGGATATTGTGTCATTTTTTTTAAATAGGCCAGAATTTCAAAATAAGTTTTAGAACTTTTATACCTGTGAAATAAACCTGAATCTATGGTTTGTAAGCTTTCCAGTTCATTCTAAAGTGATTGATGGGTTTTGGAGAGATCATTTGACTATCCCATATATTGCCATGAGAAGGTACATTGAGGTTGTGGTCTGGAAATCCAAATGATTTAGTGGATAAGTTCCAGACTCTGGAACCAGAAGAAAAGAGTTCTTTTTCTGGCTGGAGTCTGACCTTTGTCATTGCTTCCTTCTGTGCCATTCTTAAAATGAGAAATAACTCTCTCCTCTATGTTCACTTCAAAAGGATGGTGTGAGACTATGAAATCATCATGGTACATCACAACCTAAATGTACCTTCTCGTAGGATAATCAGATGATCTCTCCCATCAATCATGAAATTATACATTGACAATTTTGTTGCTAATTAAAATGTCTGTAGTTCTTATTTTTGTGAATCAGATCTTTCAAATTGATACAGCTGTTTTTCCAAAATCCTTAATATGTATTTATTTTCCCTTATCTCATTAGCCAAGGAACATGTTAGGGAAAAGGTGGGGAGAGCCTTCAGAGAGTAAGGAAATGCACTTTTCCTTCTTTATACCCTACCTTATCTCCACCTTAAAGACACGACTAAAATGTGATGTCTGAAATATATGCAGCAATGAAGTTTTTATTGATTGATATAAATATGTTTAGCTTTGTTCAGCTGAATACTGCTGGTAGGAGTTACTGGCGTATGTAGTACATTATCTTATTACACTCATTTTATGGAAGCTGATCCTGATGGGACAGTGGAAGGAGAACTTACTCCAGCTTTCTGGAAAAGCAATTAATCCTACTGCTTATGTAGCAACCATGTCTTGGATCGCATAGGCTTGCTGGCACTCCTTCTCCTTTTATTAAAACAAAAATGCAGCTGCTGACCAGAAGTGCAGCTCTACAAGTAGGGCTTTCATCATGTTGGTAAGAGATTCATATCCAGGGTTGACATCATTTCAGCTATGGCCTTTTCATTATTAAAGTTTGGGATTTCAAGTTTGTTTATTAAAGATTTAAGGCTATGGGTTAAATCACCAAATCGAAATCCACTTATTTTCTTAGACCGTGATAAGGGGATCAGGTGTGCTGGAAAATGTATTTTTCAGATTTTATCACCAGATGAGTTACTTTAATTGTGAAATGCATTGTATTATAAAGAAGCTGACATTTATTTTTTTTCCTAAATCTTTAACATTTCTTCTTTGTAAGTAACTCTCTACATCCCTCAGTTTCTAGTAAGTACAAATAGCAAATGTTTTAGAGCAGTTTATTATTAAATGTTAGTAAAAATAGTGGCCAGGACTTTTACTTGGCCCCTTGTGGCAACTTTACTACGTACTTCATCTGTTTCTCATCACTCTCTGAAACTGATAATTCTTTGAGACATGGGGCATTCACCAATGTTTACAAAGATTTTTAACTCTCAGTATAGTCTTGGGCTAACGGACCCTCTTAATCTGCAATCCAGTTTTTTCCATGGCAGTGCATCTCTTATTGTAAAAATGAAAATTAGCAGAATGCTTTTTACCTAGGATTTATATTAAATTCCATTTTAAAAAGCAGGATTGCAATGTGTAGTTAACAAAGAGTTTTACAAAGACATAAATGAAACAGAAAGGTCCAACTGCAATATACTTTATATTTTCTTAATTTCTAATGTTTTGTGCTTTTGGCATTTTAGTTCTTATTTTCTATTAAATCATAATCTATTGGGCTTCACTTTGACCTCCATAAAAATCATTGTAGTAAAGACAGTGAATATGTATACCATGGTTTTATTCTCATGTCCTGTACATTCTGCATATGTATTAGTAGACAGTTGTTTTATTATTAATCTTGTGGTTCATTTTGTTATTTAAGATGAAAGGAAGTTTTAGAAAAAGCGTCTAGAGTAGGGGCTGTGACATCACTCTGACTTCTTTAGAGACAATTCAAATTTAGTTATGTATTGCAGGAAGTCAGATGGGAATAAATCCAAAAGTTTACAATTCTTAAGATAAAAGTCTTTGTGCTGCAGTTACAAATTCGTGTCATTGGAATAAAAAACATAGATCTTTTAAAAAATAATTTTGATAGAATTTTACATGCAGTGGTAATAAATAAACGACAGTCACATTGGATAAATCTTTTGTGGGAGTTTCAATTTGTTTCTTTCTACATCTACGCTTGTTGTTATTAGGTGCCATCGAGTCGATTCCGACTCATAGCGACCCTATGCAGAACAGAATGAAACACTGCCCTGTCCTGAGCCATCCTTAGAATCGTTGTTATGCTTGAGCTCATTGTTGCAGCCACTGTGTCAATCCACCTCGTTGAGGGTCTTCCTCTTTTCCGCTGACCCTGTACTCTGCCAAGCATGATGACCTTCTCCAGGGACTGATCCCTCCTGACAACATGTCCAAAGTATGTAAGACGCAGTCTCGCCATCCTTGCCTCTAAGGAGCATTCTGGCCGCACTTCTTCCAAGACAGATTTGTTCGTTCTTTTGGCAGTCCATGGTATATTCAATATTCTTCGCCAACACCACAATTCAAAGGCGTCAACTCTTCTTCGGTCTTCCTTATTCATCACCCAGCTTTCACATGCATATGAAGTGATTGAAAATACCATGGCTTAGGTCAGGCACACCTTAGTCTTCAGGGTGACATCTTTGCTCTTCAGCACTTTGAAGAGGTCCTTTGCAGCAGATTTGCCCAATGCAATGCATCTTTTGATTTCTTGACTGCTGCTTTCACGGCTGTTGATTGTGGATCCAAGTAAAATGAAATCCTTGACAACTTCAATCTTTTCTCCTTTTATCATGATGTTGCTCATTGGTCCAGTTGTGAGGATTTTTGTTTTCTTTATGTTGAGGTGCAGTCCATACCGAAGGCTGTGGTCTTTGATCTTCATTAGTAAGTGCCTCAAGTCCTCTTCACTTTCAGCAAGCAAGGTTGCATCATCTGCATAACGCAGGTTGTTAGTCTTTCTCCAATCCTGATGCTCTGTTCTTCTTCCTATAGTCCAGCTTCTCATATTGTTTGTTCAGCATACAGATTAAATAGGTATGGTGAAAGAATACAACCCTGACACACACCTTTCCTGACTTTAAACCAATCAGTAGCCCCTCGTTCTGTCCGAACAACTGCCTCTTGATCTATGTAAAGGTTCCTCATGAGCACAATTAAGTGTTCTGGAATTCCCATTCTTCGCAATGTTACCCATAGTTTGTTATGATCCACACAGACGAATGCCTTTGCATAGCTGATAAAACACAGGTAAATATCCTGGTATTCTCTGCTTTCAGCCAGGATCCATCTGACATCAATGATGATATCCCTGGTTTCGTGTCCTCTTCTGAAACCAGCCTGAATTTCTGGCAGGTCCCTGTCGATATACTGCTGCAGCTGTTTTTGAATGATCTTCAGCAAAATTTTGCTTGTGTGTGATATTAATAATATTGTTGTATAATTTCCACATTCGGTTGGGTCACCTTTCTTGGGAATAGCCATCTACGCTTAACTAGGTTTAAAGACCCATCGATGGGGTAGTGGTGGTTCAATGGTAGAATTGTCATTGTCCATGTGGGAGACCCATGTTTGATTCCTGGCCGGTGCACCTCCAACTGTCAGTGGAGGCTTGTGTGTTGCTATGATGCTGACCAGCGTAGTGATCTACTTCCAAAAAATCAGCTAATGAAAACCCTATGGATCACAGTGGTCCTATCCCATTGCATATGTGGTTGTGTGAGTCTGGGACCACTTGAGGGCAGCTAACAACAACAATGAAGACCCATGATAAATGGCTACTTATTTGATACAGAATCGTAATACTCTGATTCCAGTTTTCTTGTTAACTTAAGCCTCTCAAAGTAAATAACAAACAGCATATAGGGCACTTGAAATACAATTTCTCCCCACCAAAAACTATTTTTCAGTTTTAGCCAACTTATATTTATATCTATGTCACTGTAATTTGCTAACCAAAGATCAATTTTCTTCAGCCACACATTGTTGATGCCAGAAATGTAAATCTGAATACTAGACTTTCATAAGCCTGTGCTCAACATACTTATTCATTTATTATTAGTTACCATCGAGTTGATTCCGACTCATGGGGACCTCATGCTTATCCATAGTATAGTTCAAATTACAGAGATAAGATTTTCTCTAAAATAGTTTGATGCTTAAATAACAATATAATAATGATTGTGTTGTGTATGTTACATTACCAGATTTTACTGGCCCTTTGGTTAATATTACTTCCTACTGACACTACAGAGCCCTGGTGGCCCAGTGGTTAAGAGCTCAGCTGTTAACCAAAAGGCTGGCCATTCGAACCCACCAGCTGCTCCTTGGAAATCCTATGGGGCAGTTCTACTCTGTCTTATATGGTTGGGACTTGATGGCAGTGGGTTTGGGTTGGGTATTGACACTACAGACTGCCTTATGAAGAATGAAAGAATGACACTGTCCAAATCTTACAGATATGGAAACTGAGCAACCATGCTGTTTTTATTAGTGTAAGGATGGGAATTAAATTTAGATTCCCCACTAAATTCCAAGTCTGCATATCAATTACTATAATAGATGATGCACTGTTGTTCTCCCAAAATAATCAGAAGTCTCAAAAAGGTGTGAGATTGATAATACAGGAATGACAGAGCATTAAGTTTGAGATAAGGTTGCGAACGCCACCAACAGAAGAAATCAAGAATGATTTTTTGTTTAATTTTCTTTCATCAGCAACAACCGTCACTTTCTTTCAGTGGAACTGGCAAATGCAGCAAAACACACAGTTCTCAAGAAAGTAATAAATCTAAATATTTTAAGTAGAAAATGTGACGGGCGAGTGAAATTATTCCTGTGTTTTAGAATAATATAGACCATTAGAAGAGAGGACCAGTGATCTTAGAGGGAAAATTAAGATAATCTAGCAAAAATTATCTTTATTTAGTTTTCTAAAGTTCTTCTAAAGCGATGCAATAAAGAGAAACAAAGTATACTTTTTAATTATGTACCCCAGAAAGGCATATATTAAACTCTAAATAATCATTTACATAAAATTATAATATATGTTATATAATTTTCATATGTTATATACTTGGTGTTGTGTGTATGTGTATTGTATATACATATATACCAGGAGTGGGAGGAAAAAAGAAAAAGAAGGGGGAATAAATAAATAGAATGAAGGAAAAACCCGAGATTTTACAATAAGTCATAGGTAGAGATTAGACTATGAGGGCAAAAATACATCTAGATTTTTAAAAAACAGGTAAACATTGTTAGAATTTCACAATAGATTATTTATTATCTACTATGTGCTCAACCCCCATGTGTCTGTCAGTTTGTCGTACTGTGGGGCTTGTGCGTTGCTGTGATGCTGGAAGTTATGCCACAGGTATTCAGATACCAGCAGGGTCACCCATGGATGTTTACCTGTGTTTTATTGACTATGCAAAGGCATTCGACTGTGTGGATCATAACAAACTGTGGATAACACTGCGAAGAACGGGAATTCCAGAACACTTAATTGTGCTC
The DNA here is from genome assembly GCF_030014295.1 of Loxodonta africana. Lineage (NCBI taxonomy): Eukaryota > Metazoa > Chordata > Mammalia > Proboscidea > Elephantidae > Loxodonta > Loxodonta africana. The sequence goes on from NC_087359.1 coordinate 49,607,455, forward strand.
ATGAGGAACCTTTACATAGATCAAGATGTAGTTGTTCGGACAGAACGAGGGGATACTGAGTGGTTTAAAGTCAGGAAAGGTGTGTGTCAGGATTGTAGCCTTTCACTGTACCTATTCAATCTGTATGCTGGCTGACAAATAATCTGAGAAGCTGGCTATATGAAGAAGAACGGGGCATCAGGATTGGAGAAAGACTAACAACTTGCATTATGCAGATGATACAACCTTGCTTGCTGAAAGTGAAGAGGACTTGAGGCACTTACTAATGAAGATCAAAGACCACAGCCTTCGGTATGGACTGCACCTCAACATAAAGAAAACAAAAATCCTCACAACTGGACCAATGAGCAACATCATGATAAAAGGAGAAAAGATTGAAGTTGTCAAGGATTTCATTTTACTTGGATCCACAATCAACAGCCGTGAAAGCAGCAGTCAAGAAATCAAAAGATGCATTGCATTGGGCAAATCTGCTGCAAAGGACCTCTTCAAAGTGCTGAAGAGCAAAGATGTCACCCTGAAGACTAAGGTGTGCCTGACCTAAGCCATGGTATTTTCAATCACTTCATATGCATGTGAAAGCTGGGTGATGAATAAGGAAGACCGAAGAAGAGTTGACGCCTTTGAATTGTGGTGTTGGCGAAGAATATTGAATATACCATGGACTGCCAAAAGAACGAACAAATCTGTCTTGGAAGAAGTGCGGCCAGAATGCTCCTTAGAGGCAAGGATGGCGAGACTGCGTCTTACATACTTTGGACATGTTGTCAGGAGGGATCAGTCCCTGGAGAAGGTCATCATGCTTGGCAGAGTACAGGGTCAGCGGAAAAGAGGAAGACCCTCAACGAGGTGGATTGACACAGTGGCTGCAACAATGAGCTCAAGCATAACAACGATTGTAAGGATGGCGCAGGACCAGGCAGTGTTTCGTTCTGTTGTGCATAGGGTCGCTATGAGTCGGAACCGACTCCACGGCACCTAGCAACAACAACAACATGTGCTCAACAGTATACTAGTAAAGGAAATGAAGAAATTTAAGACACGGTCCTGGCTTTCAAAGAATGTAAAATCCAATGGGAGTGTTGATGGTATAATTTGGGAACGGATAAAGGTGATGGTCGATGATGAACATAATGATTGTCACTGAACTGTGCATGTAAAGATTATTGAAATGTCACATGTTTTGTTACATGTATATTTACCACACACTTACACACACAAAAGATCCAGTGGGAGCTCCAAGGGCCAGATAAAGTTAAGCTGATATTTTGATTCGAATCCTAATGTTAGGCTGGAAGTTCTCCTTCATTTGTCTCTGCCCTTTGGACATTAAAGAAAACAGCTTAGGAGAAAGCACTTAAAGAAATACTTAAATTATTAATAGGGATACATTTGCAAGAGATAAGATTTCTCATGCTCTTCTGATACTATCAAAATCATTTCAGATAACATCAGAATTTGATATGAAGACTTTAAACTTAAATTTTGGTGAATGCATTATTATCAGAGTTGTATAGATCAAAATTGTTTTACAATAGTGAAATTGTGGTCGGTTTGGGGCATAAAATTTGACTTTAGATGGCAAAGTGTAATGAAATTAAATTTATGTCACTATTTTTGTTTTCTTTTTATGGACTAATCATGAATCTACTGTATCACTTAAGTTAGCTCAACAGCTGGTATTGATGAAAAGATGCTGGTCTTAATTCCTAGTAAGGACAACTATAATGAACCCAGTGAAATATGCTGAAAGTTTTTATAAGTCAAATCATAATATACATGTGAATTTGTCAAAAAGAATCAATAAATTAGTGGAGACAAAGTTGTGGAACTCTGAGACTAGAGTTTTGAGATTATTCTATCATTTGTTTTCAAGTTTTTTCAAGTAGCTATTTAAAAATTATATATGGGCTGTGGTAGGTATTTTCCCTCATTTGTTAGTAAAAAAATCAAAGATTCCTTACTTGGAATCTTTTTTTAATCTGATAGTTTCTGGATGTGAAGAAAAATCGGGTATGATGATATTAATTTGCTGTTAACTAATGTCGTACAACATCGCTAAATGACAGTCCATCTGTCAAATTAACATCATGGCATTCTACTTGTTATTTTAATATGTTATAGAGGATGAAGTGTGTTTTTTGGATATGTTTTACATTTGCACGAAATAGTGGAAAGTACAATATATTATGTGCCTGTGCCCTGAGGAGAGTTTTTAACAAAAATAATTGAAGGTAATAAATCTTACTTCCTTTCCCTGTGTTGCCCCCCACCCCAGTATACTTTCAGAGTTATTGTATCTCTTACACACAGCAAGCCTTCCAGATAGTGACAAAGGCTGAGCGCTGTTGTGTGTATTATAGAATAAAACCCACAATACCTGCCCAAAGTTAGCTTAGCCCTGGACCATTGACTTCATAAATACCCTCTATGATGATTTTTTGATGATTTGGTCCCCTTTCCTAAGATCGAAATGTGCCTTTGAATGATGCAGCTGTTGAACATAAGACAAGTTTTTCAAATAATTAGGAACATCTACAAGCTAATAAATTTCTCCTACAGTTTTAATTTGATTATATACCTGGTAGGTGTTTTTCCTTAAGATTGTGTGTATACGGGGGGAAGGGGGAGAATGCATGATTTATAATGTGTTTGAGTTTTGTTAAATTGTCATAAGCAGCAGTGATAAAATTTGGTGCAGAGAAGTGATGCAATTCATATTTGATATATAACTTATTATTATCTTTAATCATGCCTTGATTTTGCCACATTCCCCAATGTGAATTTTTAAAAGTTAAAAATGATTCATTTTGAGACATGCCATTTTAATAACTGGTGTTCCTCATAATGCTTTCTTTTCATGTGTAAATATGCAATACAGGTGATTATTGTACAAAGGACAGTATCTTTTAAAAAATGATTATAGGGTTTGGTAGCCTTTGTGTAACATTATCCAGATTATTTTCAGCATATATTTAAGTGTGACAATATATTGTGAAAAACAAGTTTTTAAACTATTTAAATGGAATACTTTTCAACAAGAAATAATGATGCGAATGAAAACTAATCCAATATATATTAATGTAGCCCAGGCTTGCAATATTGGTTTATCCATTAATTTTCTTAGCCCAAGTCTTTGTTTAGTGGGAAGTCATCTCACAAAGTGATGATAGATATATTTTACTCAGAACTGGTTAGACAAGTCCAGCATCTTGTACTTTCCACACTCAAAACTGTTTGGTTAGGAAGCATTGGCTATAAATGCTTGAAATCACAATTTGAGAAAATTGTTCATGCTCTTTCAATAGCAGAAACCTTTTTTTTAAACTTCCAATGAACGAATTAGAACATTTTAAAACCTATGTGGGAATGAATTTTCTTCATAATTTTAGCTGTCATAAAATTCTTATGAAATAATTTCAGAATAGATTTTTTTAATGGAAACATTTTACTGATTTTTCACATTTAAAAAGTAATATCTTTTTGTTTTAAAAATCTCAAAAGTAGAAATTTCACCTATAATCTCAGAGAAAACCATTGCTAACACTTTGTTGTGTATCCTTCTAGGTTTTTTTTTTTTTTACAAAACAATTTTTTTTAATTTAATTATACTTATACACTGTACTTTGCAACCTGCTATTTTCACTTAATAATATCGTGGTTATCCTTCCATGTCAATATATGTCAGTATTCTACTACATAGGTAAACCTGTTAACCAGTTGCCATCGAGTCTATTCCAACTTGTCTTATAGGACAAAGTAGAGCTGCCCCATAGGGTTTTCAAGGCTGTAATCTTTATAGAAGCTGATTGCCAACATTTTGGTTAACAATTGAGTGCTTAAGAACTGCACCATCAGGGCTCCTTTGTAGGTAAGCTACAGTTTCTTTCATAAATCCCTCTACTGATGGACATTTAGATTGTTTCCAGTTTGGGGTTATTATAAACAACATTGCATTTATTTGATGATTTCCTTGGAATAAATTTATAAAAATTCAAATTTTTGGATTTAAGCGTTTCTCTATTTTAAATTTTTTTAGATATTGTCGAATTGCTTTCTGAGTTATATCAATATACAAATTACAGTGCAACCAACAGTGTACACCCTTACCCACTGTGTATAATCCATCTTTTTAATATTTGCCAGTAAGATAAAATAACAATTATGACTTGTTTTAAGTTAAAAGTTACAAATCTTTAATTACTGATGAAGCAGCATACCTTATATGTTTACTGACAATTTTAGATTCTTAATTTGTGAATTACCAGCTCATGTGTGCCTTTTCCCTATTTTTCTAAGTATTCACTTTTTTCTTATTGATTTGTAAAACAAAACAAAAACAAACCCGTTGCTGTTGAGTTGATTCTGACTCACAGCTACCCTATAAAAGGACAGAGTAAAACCGCCCCACAGGGTTTCCAAGGAGTGGCTAGGGGATTTGAATTGCGGACCTTTTGGTTAGCAGCCGAGCTCTTAACCACTGCACCAGATATTAATCCTTTGTGTATGATACGTTGAAAGTTTATTTTTTGACTTAATTTATGTCATATGGTCAATTATGTGATCAATTTTATCAGTCTTTTTATTGATAGTTTCTAGCTCTGATTCATGCTGAGAAAAGTCTTACCCCAAGATTATGACAATAATATTCTTTATTTTCTAGTGCTTTGATAAGATAAACTGCACATATTTAAAATGTACAATTTGGCAAGTTTTGACATATTTATAACCCATGAAACCATCAATACAATCAAAATAATGAACACATTTATCACTTCAAAAAGTTGTCCTGTGCCCATTTGTAATCCCTCTCTCCCACCCCTTTTTCCCCATCCCACCCACGTTTTCAGACAACCACTGATCAGCTTTCTGTCACTGCGGATTAGTTTGCATTTTCTGGAATTTTATATGAATGGAATCATACAGTATTTTTGGCAGGGGAAACTGGCTTCTTTCACTCACCATAATTATTTTCAGATTCATCCATGTTGAATGTCACAATAAATAGTTAATTCCCTTTTATTGCTGTATGGCTATACCAAAATTTGTTTTTCATTCACATGTTAACGAACATTTGGGCTATTTCCAGTTTTTTGGCTATTACAAATAAAGCTAGTATGAACATTCATGGGGAAACCCTGGTGGCGTAGTGGTTAAGTGCTATGGATACTAACCAAAAGGTCATCAGTTCGAATCCACCAGGTGTTCCTTGGAAACCTGCTGGGGCAGTTCTACTCTGTCCTGTAGGGTTGCTATGAGTCAGAATTCATTCAATGGCAATGGGTTTGGTTTTTGGTTTTTAACATTCGTGTACAAGTTTTTGTATGGACATGTACTCTCACTTCTCTTGAGCAAATGCCTGGAGTGGAATGGCTGGATCATATGCTAGGTGTATGCTAAGAAGCCCTGGTGGTACAGTGGTTAAGCACTCAGCTACTAACCAAAAGGTTGACGGTTTGAACCCACCAGCTACTCAGTGGGAGAAAGATATGGCAGTCTGTTTCCATAAAGACTACATTCTTGGAAACCCTATGGGGCAATTCTACTGTGCGCTATAGGGTTGCTCTGAGTCAGACTCCACTCAACAGCAACAGGTTTTGTTTTTTACCGGTATGCTTATCTTTTTTAGAAAGTGCCAGACTGTTTCCAAAGTGGTGGTGCCATTTTACATGCCTTCCAGCAGTGTATACATTCGCTTTGCAAATATTTTCTTCCAGTCTGGGGCTTGTGTTTTCATTCTCTTAACAGTGTCTTTCAAAGAGCAGAAGCTTTTGACTTTGATAAAACCTAATTTGCTGATTTTTCTTTTATGGATCATGCTTTTGGTATAATATCTAAGAAATTTTGTCTAAACCCAGGTCCCAGAGATTTTTCTAATGTGTTTTCTTTTAGAAGTTTTAAAATTATTGGTCTATGATGTACTTTGAGTTAATTTTTTTATATGCTGTGGCGTATCAGTCCAAGTTTATTTTTTTATGTGGTTTAAGCAGATTTATTTACACATAAAAGATGCTCAGAGTAGGTGGTCTAGCAATGGCACAATAGCTCCATGAATAGTCAAAACCAAAAAAGAATGTTGCCATCCAGTCGATTCCGACTCATAGTTCTACTCAGAGTAGAACTGCCCCATAGGGTTTCCAAGGCCGTAAATCTTTATGCAAGCAGACTTCCACATCTTTCTCCCGCAGAGTGGCTGGTGGTTTTGGACCACAGACCTTTTGGTTAGCGGCCAAGTGCTTAACCAATGTGCCACCAGGGCTCCTATGAAATGGTCAGGGACTCTAAATCTTTATGATTCTCTGTTTGAACTATTATCCTCATGGTTCAAAATGGCAGCTAGAGCTCTAGCTATCAGCGTATGTTCTAAAATTCACGATAGAGGAAAGAGGCAAAAACAAAAAAACAAACAAGAAAAAAGGTGTGTCCCCTCTCTTTTTTGTTGTGCTTTAAGTAAAAGTTTACAAATCAAGTCAGTCTCTCATACAAAAATTTATATATACCTTATTATGTACTCCTAGATGCTCTCCCCCTAATGAGAGAGCACACTCCTCTCCACCCTGTATTCCCTGTGTCCATTCAGCCAGCTTCTGTCCCCCTCTGCCTTCTCATCTCCCCTCCAGACAGGAGCTGCCCACATAGTCTCACGGGTCTACTTGAGCCAAGAAGCTCACTCCTCACCAGCATCATTTTCTATCCTATAGTCCAGTCCAATCCCTGTCTGAAGAGCTGGTTTTGGGAATGGTTCCAGTCTTGGGCTAAATGAAGGTCTGGGGACCATGACTTCTGGAGTTCTTCTAGTCTCAGTCAGACCATTAAGCCTGGTCTTTTTACAAGAATTTGAGATCTGCCTCCCACTGCTCTCTTACTCCCTCAGGGATTCTCTGTTTTGTTCCCTGCCAGGGTAGTCATTGGTTATAGCCAGGCACCATCTAGTTCTGGCCTCAGACTGATGTAGTCCCTGGTTTATGTGGCCCTTTCTGTCTCTTGGGCTCATAATTACCTTGTATCTTTGGTGTTCTTCATTCTTCTTTGCTGCAGGTGGGTTGAGACCAATTGATGCATCTTAGATGGCTGCTTGCTGGCATTTAAGACCCCAGACGCCACTCACCAAAGTGGGATGCAGCATGTTTTCTTAATGGATTTTATTATGCCAATTGACCTAGATGTCCCCTGAAACCATGGTCCCAAGACCCCCACTCCTGCTACTTTGGCCTTCGAAGCATTTGGTTTATTCAGGAAACTTCATTGCTTTTGGTTTAGTTCGGTTGTTCTGACCTTCCCTGTATTGTGTGTTGTCTTCCCCTTCACCTAAAACAGCTCTTATCTACTATATAATTAGTGAAAACCCCTCTCACTCCTTCCCTCCCTACCCTCGTAACCATTAAAGAATATTTTCTTCTGTGCTTAAACTATTTTTTGAGTTCTTATAATAGTGGTCTCATACAACATTTGCCCTTTTGCAACTAATTTCATTTGGTATAATGCCTTCCAGACTCCTCCATGTTATGAAATGTTTCACGGATTCATCCTTGTTCTTTACTGATGCGTAGTATTCCATTGTGTGAATATACTGTAATTTATTTATCCATTCATCCATTGATGGGCACCTTGGTTGTTGCTTCCATCTTTTTGCTATTGTAGGCAGTGCTGCAGTGAACATGGGTGTGCATATATCTGTTCGTGTAAAGGCTCTATTTCTCTAAGATATATTCCAAGGAGTTGGATTGCTGGATCGTATGGTAGTTCTATTTCTGGCTTTTTAAGGAAGCACCAAATCGATTTCCAAAGTGGTTGTACCATTTTACATTCCCACCCAGCAGCATATAAGTGTTCCAGTCTTTCCACAACCTCTCCAACATTTATTATTTTGTGTTTTTTGGATTAATGCCAGCCTTGTTGGAGTGAGATAGGATCTCATTGCAGTTTTTATTTGCATTTCACTGTGAGCATTTCCTCATGTATCTGTTAGCTGCCTGACCAAGTTTATTTTCTTGTATATAATTATTCCAGCAACATTTGCTGAACTGAGAATCTTCTCCTCACTGGATTACCTTTACACTTTTGTCAAAAATAAGTTATCCGTACATGCGTGAGTTTATTTCTATTCTGTTCTATTTATATGTTTGTCTATCTAGACAGCAATATAATACTGCTTTCATTACTGTAGCTTTATAAGACTTGAAATTAGGTAGTGTTAATCCTCAACTTCGTTTTTTTTTAAAGCTGTATTGACCATTCTAGGTTGTTTGCATTTCCAAACAAATTTTAGAACCAGCTTGTCAATTAATGCAAAAAAAAAAAAACCCAGGAATTTTGATTGAGATTTCACTGAATCTATAGATCATTTTAAGGAGAATTGACATCGTAAAAATATTGAGTCATCCAAGAGGTGTATCTGTCCGTTATTTAAGTCTTCCTTAATTTCTCTCAGCAATATTTTGTAGTTTTCAGTGTATAGCTCTTGCACATCTTTTGTCACATTTATTGCTAAATATTTCGTATTTTATGCTATCATAAACATGTTGGTTTTTATTTCAACTTCTGGTGGTTGTTAATATTTAGAAATAAAACTTTTTTATATTGATCTTGTATCCTGCAACTTTGCTAAACTTATGTGTTAGTTCTAGCTGCTTTTTTATATATCCTGTTGCATATTTTACTTAGATGATCTTGTCATCTGTGAATAAAAACAATTTTAATTCTTTGTTTCCAGTTAGATACCTTTTATTTCATTTTCTTGCTCTATTGCACTGACCAAAACCTGCAGTACAATATTTAATGGATATTGTGAGAGCAGATAAACTTGTCTTGTTTCTTATCCTATGGAGAAACACTCAGTCTTTCACCTTTAAGTATGATGTTAGATGTAAAGGAAAAAAAAAATTTTTTTTTTTTTTTTTTACTTCATAAATTCATTTGTCAAGTTGAGGAAGTCTCTTTTTATACTTATTTTCTGAGAGTTTTTATCAGGAATGCATGCTGGAATTTGCCAGGTGCTTTTTTCTGGTCTTTAAGATGATCACATGGTTCACTTTTAGTTTGTTCATATGATGAATCACACTGATTTATTTTTTTATGTTAAACCTGCCTTGCATTCCTGATATAAACTCAACTTTGTTATGGTATATTGTTCTTTTTATATATTGATGGATTTGATTTGCCAAAATTTTGGTGATGATTTTTACATCTGTGTTCATGAAGAATATTTATGTGTAGTTTTCTTATAATATCTTGGATGGATTTTTGTGTCAGAGTAATGCTAGCCTTACTCATAGAGTGATTTGGGAAGAATTCCTTCCTCTTCACTTTCCTGGAAGAGTTTGCGTAAAATCGATATTTTTTTTTTCATTTAATGTTTGGGAAAATTCACAGTGAAGCTATCTTGGCCTGGAGTTTTCTTTGTAGAAATGTTTTAACTATAATTTCAATTCCTTTAATCAGTATAAGGCTATTCAGGTTACCTAATTCTTCTAGAGTAAGCTTTGGTAGGCTGAGTCTTTCAAGGGATTTTTCCACTTAATTTACCAAATTTATGGTCATAAAATTGTTCATGATATTCCTTTATTATCTTTCATTTTCTGAAGGATCTATAGTAATCTACTCTCTTTTGTTCCTGATCTTGGTAACCTGTGTCTTTTCTCTTTTTCTCCTGATTAATCTGCAGTGTGGGAGATAGTTTAGAGAGACAGTCATTTAGGGCTTTGTGTGAGAAGCTTGCTCTTCGTCCTGCAGGTGATGGGAAGCTATTAAAGAACCATAAGTATAGAAGTGACATGATCAAATTGGTGTTTTAGAGAGATGAGTCTGGCTACGGTATGGACAATAGTTTAGAGGGGGCAAGACCGGGGACAAAAGGATCAGTTAGGAAATTATTGCAAACACCTAGGTAAGAACTGATGAGAGCCTGAACTAAATCAGTAGTAGTGATAATAGAGGGGACAGATTTGAGGCATATTTTAGAGATTAAATCAAGGACTTAGTTATTTAGTAATTGCTTTAGTGTTTTTTTTTTAGTGTAGAAATTGATGGTGAGGGTAGGAGAGGAGATTGTGATGACTCTCATCCATCCATCCTTCCATTTATTCACTCAATCATTTGATCCAAAGATAATTCCGAAAGATCTTCTTTAAGTCAGATACTCTGCTGGTGCAGTGGTGACCAAAACTCATTTGGTCCTTACCCTCATGAAGCTTATATGTATCAGGGAAGCAGGACAATATGCAAAAATCGCATAAATTGATATATAAAAATTGTGATAACTACTATGAAGGAAAGGAACAGGGTGCTTTTAAAAAGGAAGAGATTAAGAGATAAGGGAAAGGCCTCTTTTAGTGACAGTTCAGGTGAGACCAGCATAGGAGTCAGCTGGGTTGATAGTTGACTGGACAGAACTAGTCTAGATTGGGGGTTTGGCATGTTTGAAGTCCCTGAGGTAAATAGGAGCTTAATCTTTCTGAGAAATCAAAAGGAAGCCACAGTTGCTGGAGTTCAATGAAAAGACACCCTTCCTAGTTATAAAAATTATGGTCTTTTCATCTCCCATCCCACAGTCACCTGTCAATGCAACACTTAGAAGCCATTTCAAGTGCTTTCTTAATACTGCAGTTTCCTTTTCTTACCTATAGATGGGATCTGAAACATGCTTTAGTTTGCCTTATCTACCCATTTTTTTTTTTTTTTTTACCCATTACCGTCAAGTTGGTTCAGGCAAGTGAAGTGCCTGTTGCTATCCTTTGCCCATTTTTTAATTGGGTTATTTGTCTTTTCATAGTTGAGTTTTTGCCATATCATATAGATTTTAGAGATCAGATGCTGATTGGAAACGTCATAGCTAAAAACTTTTTCCCAGTCTGTAGGTGATCTTTTTACTCTTTTGGTGAAGTCTTTGAATGAGCAGAGGTGTTGGATTCTTAGGAGGTCCCAGTTAACTAGTTTCTCTTCTGCATTGTTAGTAATGTTTTGTATACCGCTTATGCCATGTGTTAGGGCTCCTAGCATTGCCCTTATTTTTTCTTCCATGATCTTTATTGTTTTAGAGTTTATATTTAGGTCTTTGATCCATTTTGATTTCGTTTTTGTGCATGATGTGAGGTATGGGTCTTGTTAAATTTTTTTCAGGTGGATATCCAGTTACGCCAGCACCATTTGTTAAACAGACTATCTTTTCCCTATTTAACTGACTTTGGGCATTTGTCAAATATCAGCTGCTCGTATGGATGGATTTATGTCTGGATTCTCAATTCTATTCCATTGGCCTAGGTATCTGTTGTTGTACCAGTACCAGGATGTTTTGACTACTGCGGCAGGATAGATAATAGGTTCTAAAATCAGATAGAGTGAGGCCTCCCGCTTTGTTCTTTTTCAGCAATGCTTTACTTATCCAAGGCCTCTTTCCCTTCCATACGAAGTTGGTGATTTGTTTCTCCATCTCATTAAAAAATGTTGGAATTTGGATTGGAATTGCATTGTATCTATAGATTGCTTTTGGTAGAATAGACATTTTTACAATGTTAAGTCTTCCTATCCATGAGCAATCTGTGTTTTTTCCACTTACGTAAGTCTCTTTTGGTTTCTTGAGGTAGTGTCTTATAGTTTTTTTTTTTGTATAAGTCTTTTATGTCTCTGGTAAGATTTATTCCTAAGTATTTTATCTTCTTGGGGGCTACTACAAATGGTATTGATTTGGTGATTTCCTCTTGGATGTTCTTTTTGTTGGTGTAGAGGAATCCAACTGATTTTTGTATGTTTATCTTGTATCCTGATACTCTGCTTAACTCTTCTATTGTTTCAGTAGTTTTCTTGAGGACTCTTTAAGGGTTTCTGTGTATAAGATCATGTCATCTGCAAACAAAGATACTTTTACTTCTTTCTTACCAATCTGGATGCCCTTTGTTTCTTTATGTAGCCTAATTGCTCCGGCTAGGACCTCCAGTAAAATGTTAAATAAGAGTGGTGATAAAGGGCATCCTTGTCTGGTTCCCGACCTCAAACAGAATGCTTTCAGTCCCTCTCTATTTAGGATAATGTTGACTGTTGGCTTTGTATAAATGTCCTTTATTATGCTGAGGAATTTTCATTCTATTCCTATTTTGCTGAGAGTTTTTATCATGAATGGGTGTTGAACTTTGTCAAATGCCTTTCCTGCATCAATTGATAAGATCATGTGGTTCTTTTCTTTTGTTTTATTTATATGGTGGACTCCATTCATTGTTTTTCTAATGTTGAACCATCTCTGCAAACCTGGTATGAAACCCACTTGGTCATGGTGAATTATTTCTTTGATATGTTCTTGAATTCTATTAGCTAGAATTTTGTTGAGGATTTTTGCATCTAAATTCATGAGGGTTATAGGTCTGTAATTTTCTTTTTTTGTGGTGTCTTTACCTGATTTTGGTATCAGGGATATGCTGGCTGCATAGAATGAGTTTGGGAGTGTTCCATCCTTTTCTATGCTCTGAAATACCTTTAGTAGTAGTGGTGTTAACTCTTCTCTGAAAGTTTGGTAGAGCTCTGCAGTGAGGCCATCGGGCCCAGGGCTTTTTTTTGTTGTTGTTGGGAGTTTTTTGATTACCTTTTCAATCTGTTTTTTTGTTATGGGTTTATTTAGTTGTTCTACCTCTGTTTTTGTTAGCTCAGGTAGGTAGTGTGTTTCTGGAAATTCATCCATTTCTTCTAGGTTTTCAAATTTGTTAGAGTACAATTTTTTATAGTAATCTGATATGATTCTTTTAATTTCTGTTGGAATTGTAATATCGCCCATCTCATTTCTTATTCAGGTTATTTGCTTCCTCTCCTGTTTTTCTTTTGTCAGTTTGGCCAATGGTTTATCAATTTTGTTAATTTTTTCAAAGAACCAGCTTTTGGTCTTATTAATTCTTTCAATTATTTTTCTGTTCTCTATTTCATTTAATTCTGCTCTAATTTTTATTATTTACTTTCTCTGGTGCCTGAAGATTTCTTTTGTTGCTCTCTTTCTATTTGTTCAAGTTATAGGCATAATTCTTTGATTTTGGCCCTTTCTTCTTTTTATACATGTGCATTTATTGATATAAATTGACCTCTGAGCACTGCTTTCTCTGTATCCCAAAAGTTCTGATAGGAAGTGTTTTCATTCTCATTGGATTCTGTGTATATTCTTAACAACAACAAAATAAATAAAAGTTTTTTTTAAACCCTGTGGTGTGCAGTTCTAGTCTGACACACATGGGGTTGTTGTGAGTCAGAGTCTACTTAAAAAAAATTAATAAAAGCAAATAATTTTTGAACTATGTGCCAGGTACTGTTCTAAGTGCTTTCCATATATTATCTCATTTGTAAGATATGAGCACATTTTAATATGTAGCTATAAACCCTATGAGGCAGTTCTGCTCTGTCCTGTAGGGTCTCTGTGAGTTGGAATCAACTTGGTGGCAACAGATTTGGTTTTTTGGTTTATAGAGAAAAGAGTGTAAGTCAAAGCACAAAAGCCTAACTCATGTGTCTTATCTGTACAAAGGAGGAGTTGGGTTAATATGTTCTCATTCTCAAATTGACCAGGAAAGGATTTAGATTAGATTGTTTGGAGAACTAAAACCTTGTGACTGAACGGAGGTATCCAGAAACAGATCTTCTTCTTCTTCTTCTTTTTCTTTTTTTAGCACATTCTATTTTGGTTGTTTTTTTTTAACTATTATTTGTTTTATGGATGTAAATATATATATAATGCAACATTTGCTAATTTAACCTTTTTAACATGTACAAGTTAGTGACATCAATTACATTAATCATGCTGTGTAACCATCACCAATCTGTTGCCAAATTTTCCATTGCCATAGACAGAAACTCGATGCTTCCTAAACAATGACTTCCACATCTTCCCTCCCTCCTGCTCCTAAACCCATTGCCTTCAAGTCGATTCTGACAGTCCGTATACGTTTGCCTATTCTAGATGTTTCATGTGAATGAGATCATGTACTACTTGTCCTTTTGTGATTAACTTACTTCATTCAGCATAGTGTTTTCAGGGTGCATCCATGTTGTAGCGTGTATCAGGACTTCATTTCCCTTTATGGCTGAGTAATATTACATTGTGTGTATAGACCACATTTTGTTTATACATTCATCGGTTGATGAACATTGTGGTTGTTTCCACTTTTTGGCAATTGTGCATAGTGCACAATTCAACGGGGAAAAAAATACATGTGTTTGCTTGCATTGTTGCTTTCAAGTCTTTTGAGTATATATGTAGGAGTAGAACTGGGGGGTCATATGGTAGCAGAAACAAGATCTTTTGTTAAATTTACACACTGTACTAGAAAAAACTAGATTTTGAGCTATTTGACTCATGGCAACCCCCTGCAAAACTGCCAGGTCCTGAGTCATCCCCATGATTGGTTCCAGGTCAGACCATTGTGATCCATAGGGGTTTTTTTTGGCTGATTTTCGGGAGTACAGTAAGTCCCCATGTTATAAACATCTAATCAGGCAACTCGCACTTGCCCTTTAATGTTATGTAAATTTGCCCTCATCTTGAAATGATTCAGCCAACAAATTCTTCATCACAATCACCTTCACTTGCTGCACGTGCAGATTTTAAATCATTGAAGAGGCTTCGAACCTTTTCTTGCGCTAACCCAAAACCCATTGCATGGAGTCAAATTCTGACTCATAGCGACCCTATAGGACAGAGTAGAACTGCCCCATAGGGTTTCCAAGGCTGTAAATCTTTAAACAAGCAGACTGTCACATCTTTCAAAGCTGGTGGGTTCAAACCACTGACCTTTTGGTTAGAAGCCGAGCGCTTAACCACTGTACCACCAGACCACCAGGGCTCCTTTTCTTGCAGTGAAGTAAGGCTAGATGAGAACTGTAGGCACCTGTTCTGACTTACCTACAAATTCAACTCAAAGACACATTTAGGAACGGATCTTGTTCATAACCAAGGGACTGCCCGTAGATTACCAGGCATTTCTTCCTAGTGTGGAGCTCTGCCAAAGCCTGCTCAGCATTGTAACAACACACAAGCCTCTGCTGACACATGGGTGGTGGCTGCGCGTGAGGTGCGTTGCCAGGAACCAAACCTCAGTCTCCCTCCCTCCCAGACCACCATTGCTCCCATGGAGTTATTTTACCAACGTATAATTGTCCTTTTTTTTTTTTTTTTTTAATAATTGTCCACCTGTGCATAGTTTTATAAATCTCAACAAGTAATGAAGAAGTTTTTTTCCCATTCAGAGAAGTTAAGTATCTTGAGGATGTGTTACTGTTCGTAAAACAAGAAGTACAAGGAAGAGAAGACTACCTTCCCAAGCCGTAAACGCAGGAAGAAGCCCTAAACCCTTGGGTGGTAACAACAAAAGCAGGAGTTTACTATTTCATCACAGAATGCAAGAGCATAATTTCCGTTTATACATGTAGAAAAGATGAGACATGACACTTAGACAAGTTGTCTAATGCTACACAGAAATTGGTATTGAACTGTGGATTCAATCTAATTCAGCTAATATATTTGATCAAATGCAGTTAGAATAACTTTTCAGGTAGCTAAACAAGCAGAGGATAGAATTTGTAGCTCTGTTAATTTTTCTTAATTTCACACTACTGTATCCTGCCTGTAACCAAGCAAGCTGTCGTTTTAAGCCCAGAGTCAGCCTTTCCACTACAGTGCTGTGAATCCCTGAGGTATATAAATTAAAGCTAGCCACTTATGGAGATCTCTTTGGGACCACTTAAGGTTTATTTTTTAAATAATAATAGGGTTTATTTTTTAAAAAATTAAATCCAAAGTGGTTTCCCAGAAGTTATGTATAAACCTTCATTAGGTACATTTTCCATTTTGAATTCTTGTGGATGAGAGCCAATAGGTTGGTGAAGCCAGGACCACATACCACAATATACTCAACACTTAGTATTTGAATCTTTCATGCTTTTGGCTGGGTATAAAGCAGCATCTTTCAAGCCAAGTGAGAATAAAGGCAGAAAGCTTTTGTAGGTAAAGCCACCAATTTTAATAAGACAGTAAAAATAAATGATGCTTATGACACCTAATCCCAGTTTTTGATTGCTTGAGAAGAAAACGTGTTTATCTTTGGTGGCTTTGGAGGGGTGTTTGGCAACCAAAGAAACTGCACACCTTTCTTTACCCTTTGCTTTTTGTCTCTCAGATCTTTGTCTAAAAAATGCCAACGTTTCTGTACTGGTAACTTGCTGGCCTGTAAAGTGACTGCTGATGTGAAGCTTGTCCTATGGTCTCTTCTATATCCAGAATGATTTCACTGAAATTCAGTGGGGTGTATGTGTGTGTATACACATTACAAAAAAAAAAAACAAAACAAAACACTGCCATAGAGTCGATACCAACTCATAGCGACCCTGTAGGACAGAGTAGAACTATCCAAGGAATGACTGGTGGATTCCAACTGCCAACGGTTTGGTTACCAGTCTGAGCTCTTAACCACTGCACCACCATGGCTCCATACATGTATATACACATATATGTATGTATACACATATATGTACGTATATATATACATATATATATACACTTCTATTTGTTTTTTTTTTAATCATCAGACCTAATCAGTTTAGTAAACAGGCAATACTAATACATATTTATAGTAACTAAAAATCCAGTTCAGAAAACAGTAATATAAATTGGAATGGAAAGGAGCCTGATGTGGCATCTTTTCCATGTTGCTTTGCTGTTGCTCTCTCTGGGAAAGTGCTGCGTTCATAATGTCTTCGGAAGGGTGATGAATTGCGAAAATTGTCTTCTAGTGATATTCTGAATTTCAGTGAAATCGTTCTGCGTATAGAAGAGAACGTAGGAGAAAGCTTTACATCAGCAGTCACTTTACAGACCCAGCAAGTTACCAGGACAGAAAATTTGGAATTTTTTTAGACAAAGATCTGAGAGACAAAAAAGCAAAGTATAAAGAAAGATGTGCAATTTCTTTGGATGCCAGCAACCCCATCTGGCCTTTATTTATATTCTTTCTCACTGGTTTCATTGTTTTTGTGTTGTTAGGTGCCGTTGAGTCGGTTCCGATTCATAGTGGCCCTGTGTACAACAGAACGAAACACTGCTGGGTCCTGCGCCATCCTCACAATTGTTGCTATGTTTGAGCCTGTTGTTGCAACCAGTGTCAATCCATTTCTTTGACGGTCTTCCTCTTTTTTGCTGACGCTTTACTTTGCCAAGCATGATGTCCTTCTCCAGTGACTGGTCCCTCCTGATAACATGTCCAAAGTACCTAAGATGAAGTCTCGCCATCCTCTCTTCTAAGGAGCATTCTCACTGTACTTCTGGTTACATTTGAAGGAAAATTTTCATACCATCAGAAAACAAAATCCTCAATATCTTCATAAATTCAGACTTTATAAACTGACCAGGAGATTTCAGAGCAATAACAAGCGTTTTAATAACGGAAAACAGAATTCCAAACAAGGAATTTGAAAATCAAGGGAATTCTTAGAGTGTTGATGAAAGGTACAGATATGAAGATTTAAAGAACTGAAAGAACTGATTTCCCACGGAGAAACTGAGAGGCTCCTGGAGTCGTTCTTTCCCTGGCATTCGTGCTGAGTGGTATTCTGTTTTGTTTTGTTTTTCCTCTTCTTGTAACCCCTGGAAATTTTTCTCATTTGGCAATTGAAACTAATTATATTCTGTTGTTCATTGCAATTAGAAAACTTTGTTCATTGAAACACAAAATTTATGTTCATCTAGAATTATTATATTTCTACTATGAACCAATTTGCTGTCATTAAGTTTAAATCAAAATATATCCATGAGTCATATAATTTTAGTTCAAATAGAAATTCCATAACTAAAATTTAATTTCTCAAAAGATGATGATGCGAAACTCTTCTCAGCTCCTAGAATTCAAGAAAGAGAAAATTCACTAGCAGCTCCCTGGAAAATGCTTGGGTATTTAGCTTCGCTTCTTTTTTCCTTACTTTTGCATTTGCCTAGGAACATTTATGCAGTGTGGGGTAAGAAGAGGAGAAAACTAGGAACTGGAGAGACTGGGGTCTCATCCAGAGTTCGCCACTTACTAGCCAAGTGATATTGGACAGATTATTCAATCTTTCTGAGCTTGTTTTAAAGTTCATATAATGGGGACAATACACTTATTCTGCTTTCTTCATAGGCAAATTGTGAGACTCAAATAGCGTGATTGAAAGTTCTGTGTAAAGAGTAAAAAAGTGTCCAAATGAAAAGGATTATTACTATATACAAAAGTATATATAACTATTAAGTAAATAGTGCCGGAACTTTAAAATGTAAAGCTGATCATACTATTTCGCTGAGTATTAATTTCCAGTGGCTCCCTTTCGACCACAGGATAACTTTGGAACCCTTTATCATGCCATAAAAAAACCTTCAGCAGATTTGACAGCTTATCTTCCACCATTGCCCCATACAGGCATGCGTGAGCTACATTGACCTTCTCACTGTTCTGCATGCAAACCTCACTCATTCATGTTGCCAGTTCTCACTCAGAGCTGTTTCCCCTGCCTGCTAGGTGATTTCTCTTTATCTGTCACACTTCAACTTACATGGAAGGCAGTAGAGAGTAGTGGTTAGGAGCAGTTAGAGTAAAGCAGATATAGGTTCAAATTACTGCTCTGTTTCTTGTTACCTAATATGACCTTGGACAAATTAATTTAATTCTCTGTGCCTCAGTTTCTTCATGCTAAAAATGGAACTATAAAATCTACCTTATAGGATTGTTGTGAAAATTAAATGAAATTATATAAGTAAAAAGCATATTATGATGTCTGACACATATTAAGTGGTCAATGAATGGCAGCTAGTTATTTTTATTACTATGTATTTTTAAATGTCCACACTACCTTAGTACAAGAGCTGTTCCCTTAGCTTCATAGCACTTTTTTTTATTATAGTCTAATAGCACTGTAGAAACATATCATAACAGCTTTTAAAATGACACTACTGTTCGCCTGTTTATTTATTTACTTACTTGTGTACTTATTTACTTATCTATTTATGGTATTTTTATTATGAATTATAATACCTTTAGGAAAGTGCTTTAAAAATGCATTAGGGCTTCAAACCAGTTTGTTCTGATTTGAACTCCTGTTCAGAATTTGCCTTTCCATCCCAGATATACTGAATCAGAATCTACATTTTAATAAGATCCCCAGGAGTTTCTTATGTATAATAAATTTTGAGAACCACTGCTCTACTAGCAGAAACCCTGGTGGCATAGTGGTTAAGTGCTATGGCTGCTAACCAAAGGGTCAGCAGTTTGAATCTGCCAGGCGCTCCTTGGAAACTCTATGGGGCAGTTTTCTACTCTGTCCTATAGGGTCGCTATGAGTTGGAATTGATTCCACGGCACTGGGTTTGGTTTGGTTTGGTGGCTCTACCAGTGGTTCTCAGAATTGGTCCCTAACCAGCAGCATTAGCATCTCCTGGGAACTTGTTAGAAATGCAAATTCTCAGCATTGGTTCCAGCAGGAACAAACTGATTCAAAGCTCTGCATATTATAGTGAATAATTATGAGTGAAACCCATGTGACCACCTGGGCTGAATTGTTTTATTGTCAAGTTGATTAATCTGGGAACTGTGTTTCCCAGAATCTCCTTCCCTGCATGGTTCTGGTTTAGAGTTGGCCAAAAGAGTAGCTTGTGTGAGATTTGGGAGGCAGGGGTGAAGCAGCAGCCATCACTCTCTGAAGGTCCTGATGTTAGTTTTGGAGACAGGGAGCTGCAGAGGTCCAACAGGTTCCAGCTTGTCCTTGTTCTTTTCTACTCCACATGCCACACTTCTTCCCAGTAGTCACCCCAGGCCCATTGCCAGATGATTGGCTGCAGACCCACGGAGGTGACAGCTTCCCATAGAGTTCTCTGCTAGTTATCCCTTTGCGGTCCCATATCGGTAGCTGAGTATGCTTGCCTTCTCAGACAGACCTCCAACTCCCCCTTGCAGAACTTTGCTTCCTCAGCTTCTCCCACAATTACCTAAGGTCTAACTCCTGTAGTAAATCCCTATTCCACAACTCAGAGTGGTTCTGGTTTCCTGATGGAACTCTGACTAAGGCACCATTATCCAGGTAACAAAAATAGAAATCACTAGTACCTCAGAGGAGTCTCTGGGTGGTGTGAAGTTTAGCATGCTCAGCTGCTAACAAAGAGGTTGGCAGTTTGAGTCCACCCAGAGGTGCTTCACAAGAAAGGCCTGGTGACCTACTTCTGAAAACGCAGCCATTGAAAACCCTGTGGAGCACAGTTCTGCTCTGACACACACGGGGTCGCCATGAGCCATAATCTACTTCATGGCAACTGGTAAGCACTCCAGAAGCCCCTTCCCCCATGTGTCTCTTCTTGATCGCACTCCTCTCCTTTCTCCCAGGGGTAACATGATCCTGACTTTATGGAAGTCATTCCCTTGCTTTTCCTTACATTTAACTACATGAGTATGTATGCTTTTCATTATATTGTACTACATGTATACGTATGCATGTATATAGTTTAGTTTTATTTGTTTTCGTTGAACTTTATGTAAATGGAACCATACTATATGTTTTCTCTCATGCTATGCTTTTCTCGCTCAACATTAAATTTTTAAGATTCATTCATGTTGCTCTGTGTAGAGACCTAGTTCGCTAATTTTCACAATATGCCACAATTTATACATTCTATTTTTTAAATGATTCATTTATGTGCCTCTCTTCCTAGTTTGATTATAGGAACTATGTCTTATTTATCTTTACGTCGTCCTCCCATTCCACTTCTGTTCAACCCAGCACATAACACGGTGCTTACCTACCTCAGCTAAGACCTCAACACTGCCTTACTGCCCTACTGTGTCTCTTTAATCATCATTTCCTTTTCTGATGCAACAACTGTTTGAAATCTTTTCCATTAGCTAAAAACATTTAACTTTCTTGCCTTCCCTTTGCTCTCAGCAGATGGCTCCTCTAGTTACTCAGGAAAAATTAGATGTTATCAGAAATGAACTCCTTTGACTTTGTGCCACCAAACCTAAAAATCTACCTGCCTCCTGTATCTATCTTTTCCTCTTTCTCTCCTATTTCAATGAAACCTCTAATCCGAGGTTAATTGCTCCACAAGTGTTATGGGGTTCCATTTGTGACTATTTCTCAGAGTCTTTATTATCTTTCCTCTTTCCTTTATATTTAACTATTCCTTCTAGAATTTGAAGAAGCAGGTGTAGCTCAGTGGCAGAGCGTGTGCTTAGTATGCAAGAAGCCCTGGGTCCAGTCCCCAGCACCTCCATGTATCGTTTGGAAACCCTGGTGGCATAGTGGTTAAGTGCTATGGCTGCTAACCAAGAGGTCAGCTGTTCGAATCCACCAGGCGCTCCTTGGAAAATCTATGGCGCAGTTCTACTTTGTCCTGTAGGGTTGCTATGAGTCAGAATTGACTCGACAGCAAAGGGTTTTGTTTTGTTTTGTTTTTCGGTCTAGAATTTGTTCAAGACTCTTTAAGACATATGTATTTACCTACCCACCAATTATTGTAATCTCTTCAGCTGCTGCACTGTCTTCTCCCTCATAGTCAAACTTCTTGAAAGAATTGTCTAATTCAATCTTTTCATTTCTTACTCTTCAACCCACTGCAGCCTAACTTCCTCCTGAACCATCCCCTGTAACTAAAGTAACAACTGTCTTGGTTAACCTCTGTTTAAACAACATAATGCGAGTTAACTGATATTCTCCATTGCTCTATAAAACATACTGATTGGTGCTTACGGCACACTGGAAGCTTACAGCTAATATGCTGCTGTCTGCTGCACTAACGGATTTCTGTTCCCACTACATGGGATTACCAAGAATCAGTTGTTTGTTCACCCTGTTTATGCCAGGTATACTTGTTACTGGAATTACCTAATTTAACCAATTATTGTATAAATCATTACATAATTGTTATATGAAATACAAGAAGTAAAATAGTTGTGTCCATGAAAATTAAATTGAATGCTTTAGAGAGACTCAAAAAAGGTTAATTGCTTTAAAATTTTCCGTTCAGTTGTAGTCATCAAGAAAAGGTTGGGGGAAAATCATAAATACCTAGAAGGGTTCCACACTCAGATTGCTTTACAAGCACTTTTAAGTTCTTGATTTATTTTAAAGAAACGAAATCAGGAAATCTTAGACAATGCACTTATGGTTATGATTTATGCTGAATTCCAGTAAACCTTACCCAAAGAAAAAGTTTAGGCCCTATCTGGAAAGATGGACAAAATAAATGTACATTTATATGCTTTAGGTTAAAATAACATGTTAAAGAATATAAAAATTCTTTTTTATAATTCTCCAGTTTAACCACTTTTTCAGTGAACTGACCAATTCCCAGGTCCCACTCAACTTATTACCTAAGAGGGTTTCTACTTTTAAGGAGCCCTTGTGGCTCAACGGTTAAGTGCTCAGCTGCTAACTGAAAGGTTGGCAGTTCAAATCCACCCAGCAGTTCTACGGGAGAAAGACCTAGCAATCTACTTCTGTAAAGATTACAGCCAAGAAAATCTATAGAGCAGTTCTACTCTGTCATATAGTGTTCCTATGAATCAGAATCAACCCGACAGCATCCAACAACAACACTGTACTCTTGTCTGTATCATCTATAATTTATAGTCTCTAAATCCAACAGGTAAGTTTCAATTCTTGCTTTACTTGACCTTTTGGCAACATTTTTACACTATTGACAACTCTTTTTGAAATGCTGACTTTCTTTGATCTCTTTGCCACCATACTCTCCTGGCCTTCTTCCTTCTTCACTGGCTTCCTCTCAGTTTTCTTTGTGGGCATTTCTTCTTCTGCCAAGATCTTAAATATTGGTGTATTTCAGGGCTGTTTTTACTCTACACACTCACCTTAGGTCATCTAATTCATTCCTGTTGCTGGATGACAAGTCTATTTTTCCAAGTCCAATCTTTGTTCTGAGACACAGACTTCCATATCCAATCACCTACTTATTGACTTTACTTGCCCCACTGGCACCTTAAATGTGCCAAAACGAAAACCACACCCATTGCCGTTCAGTCCATTCTGACTCATAGTCACCCTATAGGACAGAGTAGAGCTGCCCAATAGAGTTTCCAAGGAGTGCCTGGTGGATTTGAACTGCCAGCCTTTTTGGTTAGCAGCTGTAGGACTTAACTACTACACCACCAGGGTTTCCACCTTAAATGTAGCATATCCAAAAGTGAACTAATAATCTCTCCCCCACTGGATAATTAGAACTCCTTCTCCTGCATCCTCAGTTCAGTGAATTGCACCATAATACCCCTAATTCCAAAACCAGAAGCTGGATAATCATCCTTAACTCTTCCCTGTCCCTTACCCGAGGTATCCAATAACTCCTCAAGCCCCATTGCTTCTACTGCTGAGCATTTCTCAAATCCTTGCACCTTTCTCCACCTCTACTGCCATCATACTTTCCTAGATTTTTGCAATAACCTATTAAATGGCCTCTCAACCTCCAATCTTTCTTCTCTCCAATCCATTCTGCAACCAGAGTTGCGTATCTTTCTTCAATGTATGTACAACTGAAATAGTCTGAACACCTTGTTGTTAGGTGCTGTTAAGTCAGTTCCAACTCGTAGCAACCCTATGTACAACAGAAGGAAACACTGCCTGGTCCTGTGCCATCCTCACAATTGTTGCTATGTTTGAGCCCATTATTGCAGCCACTGTCAGTCCATCTAATTGAGGGTCTTCCTCTTTTTCATTGACCCTCTACTTTACAAAGCATGATGTCCTTCTCCAGTGAGTGACCCCTCTGATCCCTCTGATAACATGTCCAAAATATGTGAGATGAAGTCTCACCACCCTGACTTCTAAGGAGTATTCTGGCTGTACTTCTAAGACAGATTTGTTTCTTCTTCTGGCAGTGCACGGTATGTTCAGTATTTTTCACCAACACCATAATTCAAAGGTGTCAGTTCTTCTTCGGTCTTCTTTATTCATGGACCAGCTTTCACATGCATGTGAGGTGATTGAAAACACCACGGTTTGGGTCAGGTGCATCTTAGTCCTAAAGCAATGTCTTTGCTTTTTAGCACTTTGAAGAGGTCTTTTGCAGCAGATTTGCCCAGTGCAATACGTTGCTTATTTCTTGACTGTTGCTTCCGTGGACGTTGATTATAGATCTAAGTAAAATAAAATCCTTGACAACTTCAATCTTTTCTCCATATTTCATGATGCTGCTTATTGGTCCAATTGTGATGATTTTTCTTTTATTTATGTTGAGGTACAATCTATCCTGAAGGCTGTATTCTTTGATCTTTATCAGTAAATGCTTCAAGTCCTCTTTGCCTTAAACAAGCCAGGTTGTGTCATCTGCATATCACAGATTGTTAATGAGTCTTCCTCCAGTCCTGATGCCATGTTCTTCACATATTCCACCATCCACATTATTTGGTCAGCATACAGATTAAATAAGTATGGTGAAAGGATACAACCCTAAAACACACCCTTCCTGACTTTAAACCATGGGGTACCCCCTTGTTCTGTTCGAACGACTAACTCTTGGCCTATGTACAGGTTCCTCATGAGCACAATTAAGTGTTCTGGAATTTCCATTCTTCACAATGTTATACCTAATTTGTTATGATCCACACAGTTGAATGCTTTTGCATAGTCAATAAAACAAAGGTAAACATCTTTCTGGTATTCTCAGCTTTCAGCCAAGATCCTTCTGACATGAACAATGATATCTCTCATCCCACATTCTGTTCTAAACCCAGCTCGAACTTCTGGCAGTTCCCTGTCAATGTACTGCTGCAACTGCTTTTGAATGATCTTCAGCAAAATTTTACTTGTGTGTGATATTACTGGTATTGTTCAATAATTTTTGCATTCTGCTGGATCACTTTTCTTTGGAATGGGCACAAATATGGATCTCTTCCAGTTGGTTGGCCAGGTAGCTGTCTTGCAAATTTCTTGGCATAGTTGAGTGAGCACCTCCAGCACTGCATCTGTTAGTCGAAACATCTCAACTGGTATTCTGTCAGTTTCTGGAGCCTTGTTTTTTGCCATTCCCCTCAGTGCAGCTTGGACATCTTCATTCAGTGTCATTGGTTCTTGATCATATGCTACCTCCTGAAATGGTTGAACGTCAATGAATTGTTTTTGGTACAGTGACTCTTGTGTATTCCTTCCATCTTCTTTTGATGCTTCCTGCATCGTTTAGTATTTTCCCCATAGAATCCTTCAGTATTACAACTTGAGGCTTGAATTTTTTTCCTTCAATTCTTGCAGCTGGAGAAATGCTGAGCATGTTCTTCCTTTTTGAATTTCTAACTCCAGGTCTTTGCACATTTCATTATAATACTTTGTCTTCTTGAGCAGCCCTTTGAAATCTTCTGTTCAGCTCTTTTACTTCATCATTTCTTCCATTCACTTTAGCTACTGGACATTCAACAGCAAGTTTCAGAGCCTATTCTGACATCTGTTTCGGTCTTTCCTTTCTCTCCTGTCTTTTTAATGACATCTTGCTTTCTTCGTGTAGGACGTTCTTGATGTCATTCCACAAGGTGTCTGGTCTTTGTTCATTAGTGTTTAATGAGTCAAATCTGTTCATGAGGTGGTCTCTAAATTCAGGTGGGATATACTCAGTGTCGTATTTTGGTTCTTGTAGACTTATTCTAATTTTCTTCAGCTTCAGCTTAAACTTGCATATGAGCAATTGATGGTCTGTTCTGCAGTCGGCCCCTGGCCTTGTTCTGGCTGATAATATTGAGATTGTCCATCATCTCTTTCCACAGATGTAGTCAATTTGATTTCTGTGTATTCCATCCAGCAAGGTCCATGTGTATAGTTGCTGTTTGTTACTGATAAAAAGTATTTGCATTAAAGAAGTCACTGGTCTTGCATTATTCTATTATGTGATCTCTGGCCTCATTTCTATCACCAAGGCCATATTTTCCAACTACCAATTCTTCTTTGTTTCCAACTTTCACATTCCAATCACCAGTAATTATCAATGCACCTTTATTGCATGCTTGATCAATTTCAGACTGCAGAAGTTGGTACAAATCTTCAGTTTCCTCACCTTTGGCATTAGTGCTTGGTGCATAAATTTGAATAATAGTCGTATTAACTGGTCTTCCTTGTAGGCATATGGATATTATCCTATCACTGACAGCGTTGTACTCCAGGACAGATCTTGAAATGTTCTTTTTGACAATGAATGCAATGCCAGTTCCTCTTCAATTTGTCATTCCTGGCATAGTAGGCCATATGATTGTCTGATTCAAAATGGCCAATACCAGTCCATTTCAGCTCACTAATGCCTAGGCTATTGATGTTTATGTGTTCCATTTCATTTTTAAAGACTTCCTATTTTCTTAGATTCATACTTTGTACATTCCACATTCCTATTATTAATGGATGTTTGTAACTGTTCCTTCTCATTTTGAGCCATGCCACATCAGCAAAAGAAGGTACCAAAAGCTTCACTCCATCCATGTCATTAAGGTTGACTCTACTATGAGGAGGCAGTTCTTCCCCAGTTGTATTTTGAGCGCCTTCTAGTCTGAGTTGTTCATCTTCTGAAACTATACCAGACAATGTTCTGCTGTTATTCATAAGGTTTTCACTGGCCAATTTTTTCAGAAGTAGAATACCAGGTCCTTCTTCCTAGTCTGTCTTAGTCTGGAAGCTCCACCTGAAACCTGTCCACAATGGGTGACCCTCCTGGTATTTGAAACACTGGTAGCATAGCTTCCAGCATCACGGTAACACACAAGCTACCACGGTACCATAAGCTGACAGATGTGTGGGGCTGAACACCTTAATATGGTTTATTAGACCTTATATGATCTGGTCTCTGCCAATCTTCTCCTGCTATTCCCCCAACACTCTAGCCATACTGAACTTCTTTCAGTTCAGTTTCTACAACAGAATGCTCTCTTGCCCTCTAGCTTTACATAAGCTATCCCCTCTACTTTGAACACTCCTACTCATCTTTCAAATCTCAGCTTTAAAGTCACTTCCTCTGGAAAGCTTGCCCTGACCCATAGACGAGGTCAGGTCCCCCTGACATATGTTTCCATCACACATCTCTTTACCGCTATTATTTGTTTAATACGTCTTCCTGACTTTATCAGGGTAGTGGCCATGTCTCTCCTATTCACAGCTGAATCCCCAACCCAATATTCATCACATAGTAGGCTCTCAACAGACAGTTGTTGAGTGAATGAATTAATAAGAAATTGACAATAAGTACCACTCAATATTTGCTTGCTGGTTGAAGCAGTCTTAAAAACAAGTATACTACAACTTGCTATCCAGAGGAGAATTCTCCTCAGTAAGCTCATTGCCATAGAAGATGTTATTACAACATCTGCAATTCTAGGATTCTTTTTGGAATTTTCTTCAGACCATGTGATATATTCTCCTAAATACCCTGGATATTGGTAAATATTCACTCTCTGAGATTGGGTTTTATTTTGGAACCAGCAAAATCATTCATTCACCAAGATGGGCTTTCAAAAAGGGGAAAAATTATTGTGACTACAAATTAATTAGTCTGATTTTTTAATATGGCTCATAAACTGGGTCATAAGGCAATTCTAGAAGAGAGCTTCCTAAAATATTTGGAGTAATACCAGGATTGTTAGAATGTTTATATAGCTTCCTAAGGGGACTACTTTGCAGTGGGCATTGCCTATTTAGATGTATACAGTCCAGAATTTTTTTTTTTAGTCATTCTTGATTCCTTTAGACATGTTTTCTCACACAAATTTTCTCAAAGCTTCAAAGAGACCATGATATAGTAGATAGAGCCCAAAAATTATAAATAAATGTCATTCTTCATCATCATAACTGTGAACATTTAGTAATGTACAAAACACAAATTAGTCATCATCATAAATTGGCCGTATAACGCTATGAAATAAGCTTACTATAGTCCACCTACTTCAGCTACCTCCAAAATGGTATGAAATATAGAATAATCTTTGCCAACTATGACAGCTCTCCAGGGTACCAACCACTGTGAGATTGTGTTGGCTCTGTTTATTGGAGGTAATGAGTGAGTCCAGCGTTCAATGGCACAGATAACCCATTGCTGTCAGGTTGATTGCGACTCATAGAGACCCTATAGGACAGAGTGGAACTGCCCCATAGGGTTTCCAAGGAGTGCCTGGTGGATTTGAGCTGCCGACTTTTTTTGGTTAGCAGCCAAACTTTTAACCACTATGCCACCAGGGTTTCCTTCATATTCTAGTCAGACATCATGAGATGTCACCAGGAATATCACATGCAAGAACAAAGCTAGAGAAATAAATCTACCTTTCTTATTAACAACAATAATAGATTTTATTTACTTCCCCCACTATGTGCTAGAAATTAAGCTAAGTACTTAATATCCAAGTGTTATTTTTCATATCAGAAACAAAGCTAAGAGAGGTTAGTTTGCCCGTTATCAGACAAATAGCATTTGGAAGAGTTAGACTGAGAACTCTGGTTTACATGATTCCAAAACCCAACTTCTTTCCACTTCACTCAGAGTACATACTGAACTGGAAGCAGATCATCATCATATGCAGAGAGGGTACATTTTAGATTTCACCTCTGTCACTCTGATTTTTTTTTATGGCCCATCCTTTCACTAGTGTGTCAGTTTTTTGGCAGCTTTCCAAAAACCAAAACCCATCGCCGCTGAGTCGGTCTGACTCATAGACCCTACTGGACAGAGTAGAAGGGCTCCATAGAGTTTCCAAGGAGCACATGGTGGATTTGAACTGCCGACCTTTGGGTTAGCAGCCGTAGCTCTTAACCACTACACCTTGGCAGCTTTGCCTTCTTTAAATAGGGTTCAGTGTTTTCAGTTGAGTATTTTTATCTCAATTGCTTACCATAATTTTGAGCATCTTCTATGTTCTTAACTATCCTTGAAGAGCTATGCCCAGCTTCTAACTTCATTGTCCAAAAAGTTGTTACTGAGGCTCAGATCCTGCCTATCCTCAGACAACCTGCACTATAGAAACTAACGCTCCATGATCTTTGACTCCAAAGAATGGTGGTACACCAAGCCTTCTCTATGGCGGATTTGTGTGTGTGTTTTAGGGGTAAGTTTACAGTGCAAATTAAGTTTTCATTCAAAAATTTTATACACAAATTGTTTTGTAACATTAGTTGCAATCCCTGCAATGTGTCGGCACTCTTCCCCTTTCCCTTTCCACCCCAGGTTCCCCGTGTCCATTTGTCCCATTTTCTTGTCCCTTCCTGCCTTATTGTCTTTGCTTTTGGGCAGATGTTGCCCATTAGGTCTCATATACTTAATTGAACAAAGAAGCACATTCCTCACATGTGTTATTGTTTGCTTTATAAGCCTGTCTGATCTTTGGCTGAAATGTAGACTTCAGGAGTGGCTTCGGTTCTTGGTTAGCAGAGTGTCCGGGGGCCTATAGGGACTTTTTCTTGCCACATGATATTGAGTCTGATATGGAGAAGGGAGCTTGATAGAACATTTCCATCTAGCAAATATAATACCTGTACCTCATCCAAGTACAGAATCTAATTTGGGTTTGGAGCTTGCTACCAGACTCTGTCAGTCTCCCAGGGAATGCATTGGCTTTCATAACATTTGTCGTGGTCCCATCTAAATTGTGCCATTATGTAGGATGCTTTTGATGGGGGCAGGTTCAGTTACCACTTTTAACTTGGTGCCCTTGATAAGGTTCTTGGAGGGAAGAATGATTTGTCTTGGGTAGGTGGGTTGGCACATTATCTCTGTCTTCTGGCTTGATACTTGCAAAATGACTGTTACACAAGAGCTATTAGTGCCCAATGACAAGGAAAGGCCCAGCTAGAGGAAATTAGAAAGGAATTAGTAAAGCTTTGTTTCATAAAAATCAGCAATGCATTAAAGTATGTACCAAACCATAATTTTTTTTCTACCTGTTTAAAGCTAGCACACTTTAACCTCACTTTCTTGAGCTTCTCCTCTTGTCTGTATTTCTGATTGATTTTATGGAGTTTATTTGAAAGTAGTAGTTTCTAAGTCATCATAAATTTTAACTCCTCATCTGTCTGTCACACTTCATCATGACTTATTTATTTATTTTAAGTATCTCTTAAGTCACCTCTGTGTGTAGAGCTCTTGTATAGAGCTCTTTTTCTGGGCCCTAAAATTATATTGAATCCTATAAGCCAAGCTCTTTCTTTTCAAAGACTCTCTTAGATTGTAATGGTAACATTATAAAACCCGTTGCTGTCAAGTCGATTCTGACTTACAGCGACCCTACAGGACAGTGTAGAACTACCCCATAGGGTTTCCAAGGCTGTAAATCTTTTTTTTTTTTTTTTAAAGCAAAGAGAGTTTTATTTGGCATATATTCAAAAAGGCAAAAGTGGATAGTGGACAAGCATGTTGCTAGAGCCATGTCTACCCGAGTCCAAGGAAATATTACAGAAGAAGCAAGAATGGGAAAATAGATAAGCATGCTGCCACAGTCCTGTCTGCACGAGTCCAAAGAACATGACAGAGCCGTCAATGTATATTAACATTAAAAAATGGGCAAAACCATCGAAAGCTTCACCTTTTCACAGATCGGCTAGAAACTGTGATTCTACATTTTGAATTGTGTTTCTTAACTATCGTTGGTACGGGTTTCAGTAACGAGAGTCAGGAGGGTCTTCATTGGTCCAACAAATTTTCTATTCACCAAATGCTAATTGAAAAAGGTAAATGTGAGAATTCTTTTGTGTTCTGTTTGATTGACTTTATGTGAAAAATTCCCTAAAAGATATTTTTCTTCCCTAAAAGATAATTTCCAAGATTGTCCCATCTATTGTCTTTATACCTCAGGGCCCAGCTAATATGTCCTTGTGAATCCAGCTCCAAGCTGGGCCACATTCTCTATGCTCAAGGACAGGGAATAATAATCCCAATATTATTTCCTGAATCATTCCCTCAGTTTGTTTGGAGACTGGAGATAACACATTGATGATCAATACCTGGACTTAGTCAAGCTCCAAGGCAGCCATGGTGGGCTTTTTAAACTCATAGTGCTGGTTTTTCACCGGATATCACTTGGTTGTTTTCAGGGATATAAGGAACAATCAGAAAGAAAACATGCAATGAGAAAAACTATTAGGGAGCCTTGAAATTTCTGTTCTAGCAGATCTCTCTCCATCCATGTATTTATACACCACCTTGCTCAGAGCAGCTTACAGTATTACCTAATTTTCCAAGAGTTTTTGGAAAGCAATTTAGCTGCAGGAATTATCATTCTCACCAAATATACTAGGAAACTAAGACACAACAGGATTTGTCCAAGCTCTAATGACAATTATAAAAATATCTTGGTATCCTGACTCCTGGTTAATTATTTACTAAAAATAAGTGGGTTTCTAAGGAGTTTTAGCTACCTGCCTCTTCCTTATCTTTTAATATGCCTAATTCTCCCTTCTTCCTTCTGTAAAGCTTAAAGTGTGGAAAATAAATCCCAGGATATGGTGATTAGTGATTTAAAAAAAAAAAAAAAACTTGTCTACTAAAGAGGAAACCAAAGGAGGGACACATGAACAAAAGGTTAAAGAAAACTAACAATAATTTTCA
Source organism: Loxodonta africana (assembly GCF_030014295.1). NCBI lineage: Eukaryota > Metazoa > Chordata > Mammalia > Proboscidea > Elephantidae > Loxodonta > Loxodonta africana. The sequence continues at coordinate 49,638,998 of NC_087359.1, forward strand.
AAATTGTTTTACTCTAAATCGGTGTCTTTCCATCTTTTTTTTTTTTTTACCATGACTCACAGTAAGAAATACATTTTATCTTGACTAAAAATAGTTATCTTCACAATGTGCAATGCACTTCGATGCTATACTAAAACCAAAACCAAACCTACTGCCATCGAGTCGATTCTGACTCATAGCAAACCTATAGGACAATGTAGAACTGCCCCATAGAGTTTCCAAGGAGCACCTGGTGGTGCTTAGCGTGTTTGAATTCATATTTTATTATATGACTCATCTGGGAATGTAGAACATTTTGTTTACCAGCTATGGATCATTTAAGAGGCAACTTTTCTGAAAATTTATACCCAGTTTTTTAAACAAAGGAAATGGAACAAAAGGTATTCTAATTACAGTTTTTAATAACAACTTTTTCAAAAGAAGGAAGTTATGTGTACTCAACATTGTATATTTTTAGCATGCTGAAGAGTTTTTTATTAGGTTGCCTCTTCTCATTTATTTCAGTGTGATAGTCCAAAAACAAAGACTTTTTTTTTTTTTTTAATCAACTAGTGTGAATTTTAAATAGCAGGTTTCTGCTTTCTCAAACCATTTGAATCAAATTTATCTGTTCTTCTTCATAGAGCATATCACAAGTGGGTTGCAGCTGACTGCTTTGCAAACTGGAGTTTGGATTCTACTAACCATTCCAGTGTAGGATTCCTATCCAGTATCTGGGCTGCTTCAGTGCTGCACACACTGAACACGGCTTCAGCACAATTACTTAAAGCTCCCTCAATTAGAAATTGCAAGGTAACTGTCAGCAAACTTGTATAATGTAGACCAGTCATGCATCTGGAAGAATTCATATGTGTAACAGATTAAATACCTACATTGTTTTCTCATTTTGAAGCAAATATGTTGCTTGTATGGCTAATGGAAAAATCAAGTGTTTCCTTTATCTTGGTTTCAAAAATACACATACAACAAAGCATATCTCAAAGTAAAAGGCATGTTTAAAAATATCACAGTTAGGAAGTAGATGAAATAGCTTTATTTTCATCAGAGTGAAACTTTAGCATCACTTTCAAGACTTGAAATATAAAAATCATGAGGGATTGATGGCTTTTGAATAAGCAGCATAACTGCTATGCATAATGAGCTTTATTATCTGGAAAGCCTATTTAAAACTCACTCTTACTTCTAAGCAATATTGTGTCATATAGTAGACAATGGACCAGTGAGGTATAGGAGGCCTGGGATTTGGTCCTACCTCAGCCATTAACTGATAATGTAATTTTGGGTTGATTTATTTAACCTTGCTAGGCCTTAGATTCCTAATTTTAAAAATGAAGGTGTTGGACCTCATGGTTTTCTAAATTCCATAGTATCTTGGGAACAATTAAGTTTGAGATAGTTATTTAGTATATGAACATTAAGAAACAGGAATTAGCCACTCTTCTTCTGACATTCATTGTTGAGTATCTAAACCTGTTGCTGTTGAGTTGACTCCAACTCATAGTGACCCTACAGGACAGAGTAGAACTGCCCCATAGGGTTTTCAAGGAGCATCTGGTGGATTCAAACTGCTGATCTTTTGGTTAGCAGCTGAGCTCTTAACCACTGAGCCACGAGGGCTCCATTGAGTACCTAGCTTCATGTAAAGGAACCCTGGTGGTACAGTGGTTCAATGCTAGCCTGCTAACTGAAAGGTTGGCAGTTGGAACCCACCAGCTGCTTCACCAGAGAAAGATGTGTAGTCTGCTCCCGTAAAGATTACAGCCTAGGAAACCCTATGGGGCAGTTCTACTCTGTCACACAGGATCTGTGTGAGTTGGTAGTGCACTATCTTTGCCTAGATGCAAGAGTTTAATAAATAGTTAAAAAAACAAAAAACTCTGACCCTTGCTTAGAAACTAACAGAAAGGAGGTTTCTAACAGTCTATTCTGATTACCTAGGCAACACTGTGATCACTTCACTAAAACAATAAATCGTGTAGAAAAACACATTAACAAAGACCAAAGAGAGTAATAAAATAAAATCGGGTGCTCATCCTCCCATATCAGTGAGAAAAGGCAATGTGTTTTTATACAATTGAATTGAACAAAAAATGATACTAATTTAGAAACGCTAGGGCTACCAGAGAGTGAGGATGGTGACCATCTGGAGCTAAGAAGTTTCTTCTCCATGTAATCACAGTGATGACATCATTCACAAGTGGCAGAACATAGTAAAGCATTTATCTTTTATTCCACAAAATGTGTGTTTTATGTATAAACTAGTTGTTGTTAAGTGCCGTCGAGTCGGTTCCGACTCATAGCGACCTACAGCACAACAGAACGAAACACTGCCCGGTCCTGCGCCATCCTTACAATTGTTGTTACGCTTGAGCTCATTGTTGCAGCCACCGTGTCAATCCACCTCTTTGAGGGTCTTCCTATTTCCGCTGACCCTGTACTCTGCCAAGCCTGATGTCCTTCTCCAGGGACTGATCCCTGATCCCTCCTGACAACATAAACTAGTAGGGGTAGTGTTTTTATTCTGAATCTAATGATATGCTTCTTAAACGGTTTTCTTATTTTTGCCTTGTTTGTACATCACTTTGAATCCTGCCCCTGGGTCTAACAAATTACTTGATGCCATTGTAGGTAGATGATATTCTTATTCCCAAATTGATAACATATGCCAAGATTTTCTGTATTGCCCTCAGTAAACATACTTCTGAGGGTATTCTTGACCCGGATCCCAATGAGAGCTCCAGATGCATTCCTTCTCAGATAATGCAGTGAGAGCAGCACCCACTGTGATTCCCTGCTCCCCCTCCCCATGCCTTAAAAAATTAAATATACTTTAGAGAAATAATATGATCTTTTACCTATAAATATTCACATACAGTAGAGATCTAAATGAGATAAATATTATTCACATACGGTATAGATCTAAATGAGATTTGTGAAATAATATGAGAAGTTATTTAAAACAAAAGTCGAAGCATTATTGACAATAAAGTTCACCAACTTTAACCTCTCTAAGAATCTACATAAAAAAAAACACAGTGCCACCGAGTTGAAGAATCTACATAAAAAATTTTTTTTTTTAATAGAGCCTTCAAATTCCTCAAATTTCTGCCTGTTCGTCTCTTACATAATAACTTGTCCAACTGAATCTCCTTTCAGACACTTACTCTTGAATGAGTTCCAAGGTCAGTTTCAAGGAGTCCAGGTTAAAGGTGCTGATTTCTGATTCTTGATGTTTGCCCCCTAGATCTTGGCTTCAGACACATTTGTAAACTGAACATCAGTGCTAAGATACAGGCTTAGGCAGAAGCTGCAGTGTATTTTTATTTAGAGTATATTGGCTATTTGTCCATTCATTCATTCATTCTCTCACTCATTCGGTAAGTATTCACTGAGTGCCTTCATTTTTCCCATTGTGTTAAGCATTTAGGATATAAAAATGGAATGGACCCTTCCTTAAGAGTTATATTAGAGTCATGGTAGCATTAAACTTAATATTTAGCAAGGTAAATGTGATTTAATAGCTGTTTATTTAAAAGCTGGAATCGACTCAACGGCAACGGGTTTTTTTAGTTGTTATTCCATTCTAACTTTTGCTTTAAAATAATTTTAGATTCCCATTGTACTTTTGAGTCCTACAGTTTAAGAAAAATGGAGGGAAACGGTCTCTGCCAACAGATGTATAAGGATTGGAACTTGAATGTTATTTATTTAGAAAGAATTACAATAGGTATGAGCTCAGAGACAGTACACACTGCAAAAGCAAATATAATTATCAATAGGGCACACAATGGAAGATTTAACTGTGTACACAACAGAAATGAATAGTCACTTTCCACCCTAGGCGGGGCTGGTTGTCTTGTTAAAAAGAGTCCCAGTTCTAATGAAAAGCAAATCCAGTGATCAAATGCCTTCCCAGCTAGAGATTAGCATGGGTGTTTACCTTCAACAGTCTTTCTACTCAGGGCATAAAAAATGGCATGTTAAAATGAAACAACATTGTGTGTACTGAGAAAAGACGGTGCCGCTAAATGGTAAGGTAATTCTTATTCAAACTAAAAATGTCTCTTTCTTTCATTCAAGTTGAGTCATCAGAATGTTCCGTATTATGCTTAAGCCAATAAAAGGAAGAAAGAATAAAATATTCAGAAGTAAAACATGTCCATACTTACACGGTTTCAAGTTAGAAATGGTTGGTTAATTATCTTACTAAGTTACTGTCTACGATAATACTTAGTGCTTTGAATTTCTGAAGTGCTGCACAAATATTAGCAAATTGATTCTTACAACTGTCTTTAAAGCTTGTTAGTGTTGTTGCTGAGATTTCTAAGGCAAAGAGAGAATAAATAAATTAAATCGCCTAGTTCAACAAATCATTTCAATGAGTGTACACTGGGCTGGAGGGACTACAGCAAGTTCAAGATACCCTTAAGTGAATTAGTGCTGTTCTGGAGGCAAGATATGCACTTCTGGTACAATTAGGTAATAACTCAAGATTAGACATGAATACATGCCAAAATAGACAATAAATGCTACAGATCAGAAAAGAGGGGTTTCTTAGGGTATGGGAGGGATTAATATAACACGATTTGATCTTACACCCTAACTATCTCGGTAGTTACTTTCAGACCAGGAAGTTGATTTCTCTTCCTCAGCTAACACTAAAACATATGTAATATACTACCTTTGCACTCAGAGGCAGTTACTTTGGCCTTAAAAATGGATGCAGCCTTGCTTGTCAACTTTTCCAAAAACAAAAGACAATAAAACACCAGCCATTCCCAGGGGCAGATCTTAAAAATTAGAGAAATGACCAGAAATTTGGAAAAAAGAGTTGAGCTGGGCACTGTGCAGTATTCTACATGAGCCATGAAGCCCCACACTCCTTTTTACATATAAATTAACTCATTCATGAGATTTCCAAATGCATACTTTTGACATATGGTAAGAGTGTAAACATACTGGATTTATTTCAGAGGAAGAAGTAACCTGATTCATTCAAACAGTACCCCAGAATTTATTCAGTATGTCAGAAGTCACAACTTCTTTTTATCACTCTGGATTCACAAAATTACATCAGAGGAAGATATATGCCTAGTGTGATTGCTCCCAGACATTCATTTTTCTTCCATCACGGATTTGAAATAATACTAAAAAGTCCACTTGTATTTGGGTGGGTTTTAATGGCACTCATCCAGAATGATTTCCCACTGAATGTTATGCCAAAGCTGTAAAACAATAAGGATATATCTTGACACCAGTAATTTTCTCTCTGGTACCTAAAAATTCAGACTCTTCTGTTGATACAAGTCCTTTCCAAATTTAACTATCTATCTTGTATTATTTTTGTGAGGTGAGGGTAGGAGTGGTGAGAAGGAAAGCATAGGAGTGAACATGTGGAAAATCAAAAGAACGTGAGACACTGCTTAACAATAGAAGAGTTCTAATAACAGCAATAATGGTATTCTTACATTTTGAAATAAGCGACGCAAAATTCAAAGCATGGTTTAGTTAAACACAGAGAAAGTATATACTGGAATGAAGTCAAGTACCCGCCAAAGAGTAAATCTTCATTCCTTTTCATTAGGAAGAGCCCCTCCCATGCACACTTGTCACCACACTAATAGGCAGCAGGAGACACTGTTGCACTGTGTTTTCTTCCCAGCATGAGAGGCCTAGGGATGAAGTGAGAGATCATCTGCTCCTGAATATGGAGAAAAGAGCCCATTTTTACCGCAAGGATTTAATGTGATGTTGATGGTAAGTGACATGATCACTGAAAACAGATGCCATATGGAGTCTCACTGATTGACGTGCAAATCTCTGACAGCAGAAACCCAGGTTGTCAGTTTGCCTTCATGGTTGTCTTATTGAGATCTAGTCAGGAAAGGATTCTCTTTATTTCTAATGTTGAAATATGAATCACACTGACAGAAGAATAAAGAAGTCTTCTTTCCAGGCTCACTATTCGCAAAGTGTAAGCAACAGGGGGGATTTCTATAAAGGTGAGACTTGGGAGTTTCAAAATCCCCCTGAACAAATTCTCTACTTTAAAATGAAGAACATTTTCACTTAATCATTCACTAGGACCTGTTTTCCTGCTCAAAACAATGTTTTATTATCCTTTTAGGTGGTTGCTATTACTTTAAAAGTGTTTGATATTCTTCCATATCTATATGTGACAACTTTGGTTACTTTGGGATTTTGCGAAATGAGGAATTACGTCCCCTCATGCTTTTGTATGGGTTTAGATGCTGCAAAATTACAAAGAGAAAACATGACTTCACCATGTGCAGTAAAAGAGGGACTGACTTCAATTAGGAAACCTCTCAGAAAGGTGGAGCCTCTCCACCTGAACTAAGTATGGGAGACATGTGCAGTTTGGTTTTAATTGATACAATCTGATCAAGCAAATCAGAGGAATGAAGTATTTATAAGTTTTAGAGTGAATGGTATTCTTTAGAATCTCAAAGAACTATATGTTATGTTAGATATTAATCGTACGTGATTCTGTAAAGAAAAGCCCTTGGCAATGACATGAAAAATTATGGCACTGGATAATGTGATGTAGTAGAAAGGTATCTGAACCCAAAGCCCCTACGTCATTCCAATGGTAGATTCAACTGATACTTTCTGTGTTTTTTGTTTTTTTGGTGATAAAATACATATAACATAAATTTGTCATTTTTAGCCATTTTAAGTATACATTTCAGTGGCATTAATTACATTCCCAATGTTGTGCAACCATCACTACTATTTCCAAACTTTTTCATCACCTCAAACTCTGTGCCCATTAAGAAATAACTCCTCCTCCCCCTCTCTTTCTCCCTCTTCTCCCCCAGTCCCTGGTAAGCTCTTTTCTACTTTCTGTCTCTATGTATTTGCCCATTCTGGATATTTCATATAAGTGGAATCATACAGTATTTGTCTTTTTTGTGTCTGGCTTATTTCACTTAGAATAATGTTTTAAGGTTCACAGTGTTTAGTGGTTAAGAGCTATGGCTGCTAACCAGTCGGCAGTTCAAATCCACTAGGTGCTCCTTGGAAACTCTCTGGGCAGTTATACTCTGTCCTATAGGATTGCTATGAGTCAGAATTGACTCAATGGCAACAGGTTTGGTTTTTCATGTTGTAGTATGTATCAGAACTTCATTCCTTTTTATGGCTCAATTATATTCCATTGTATGTACATACCACCTTTTGTTCATCTATTTATCTGTTGATGGACACTTGGGTTATTTCTACCTTTTAGCTACTGTGAATATTGCTGCAGTGAGCATTGATGTACAAGTATGTTTGAGTCCCTGCTTTCAGTTCTTTGGCGTATATACCTAGGAATGGAATTCTTTAACATTTTCAGAAACTGTTAAATTCTTTTCCACGATGGCTGTAAAATTTTACGTTCTTACCATCATTGCAGGAGGTTTCCAATTCCTCCACATCCTTACCAACACTTGGTATTTTCCTTTTTTAATAATAGCCATCCTACTGATTGTGAAGTGGTGTTTCATTGTGGCTTTGATTTGCACATTCATAATGACTAAAAATGTTAGTATCTATTCGTGTGTTTATTGACAGTTGTGTATCTTCTTTGGAGAAGAGTATATAGAAGTCCTTTGTCCATTTTAATTGGGTTATTTACTTTTCACTTTCTGGGTTGGTTTTTGATTGGTTGGTTCATTTCATGTTTATTTTAATAATAAAATATATTAAATATTTTCCTACTCTGAAAGCAATACATATTGTTCATTAAAATTGAATAATAGAAAAAAATTCACCCATATAGTCTACTACTTAAAGACAGTATCTTTTTCTGTACATAGATTTTTATGTATTTTTTAATATACTACATATACAGTTTTGTATCCTGCTGTTTGAACTTAACACTATATCATATTTTTTCTTAAGATCTCCTAAATTTTCTTATATTAGCTAAAATGATAATCATCAAATAACATATTATGATATTCTTAACCATTCCCATACTGACGTTTATGATTTCTTATCATAAGTGGTGCCCTGGTGGCATAGTGGTTAAAAGCTCTGCTGCTAACCAGAAGGTAGATAGTTGGAATCCACCAACCTCTCATTGGAAACCCTATGGGGCAGTTCTGCTCTGTCCTGTAGAGTCTCTATGAGTCAAAATTGACTAGATGGGAATGGGTTTGGTTTTTGTATCATGATAAGTAATGCTGCTAGGAACATCTGTCTGTGAAATTGTATCTCTGGATCTTGGTTTATGTCTATATAATTGATTCACAGATATAGAATTAATAGGTTAGACTATAAAAACTTTCCAAAAGTTTTTGATAGAATCCACGAAATTATTTTCCAGAACAGTTGTTTCAATTTACATTCTAGCAGAGTGTGATGGTTTTCATTTCATGACTCATTCAAGCGGCTGAGAGGATGAAAAGTTTTGGTTGGGAAATCAAGAGACTGATACTCCATCTTACTCTTTCGCCAACTTGTTGTATGACCTTGGACAAATTACATAACCTCTTTGGATCTCTACTTCCTCTTCAAGAAGGCCATTAGATTTAACTGGATTATCTCTAAAGTGGTTCTGACATTAAGATTCTTTGGTGCTATCAGAACCATCTTCCCAGAAAGAATGACCCTTCTAAGTACTCCTCCTTCCAAAATCCAAATGGAAAGTACCAGCAATATTTATTCCAAAACTTTCAGTGAGTTCAAATCTATATTGCTATACTGGTATAACATTCATGGTCCTATCCAGGTTTACTTTAAAGAAATATGATGAGAGCATAACTTTCGCATGATCGTTTTGTCAGTTAAACAAAAACAGATGAAAGTTATAACAAAGAATGTTTTAAAAATATAAATATACTGCAGAACGTGCCAAATTATGCCCTAAGCTTTGTAGTATAATGGTCACTGGTTTCAGTGCAGAATTCACACAAAACTTAAAGATCAGAATTTGGGACTTATAACTACAAAACAGCATCACCTTATCTGGGCTGCAATTAACACCGTTTATTTCACTTTTGTATATACTCTTAAATATGGTTCTAGCAACGGAAGTAATCATATATTACTTCTAGCAGAATTTTCTTGCAGAATATTTAGATTTTTTTAAACAACTTTATTGAGATATAATTTACATACCATAAAATTCACTTTTTAAAGTGCATAATCCAGTGCTTTTTAGTATATTCACACTGTTGTACAACCATCACCATAGATTTGTTTTAAAAATACGAAAGTGTCTAGACAATATACCAATCTCTTGCTTCTGTTTATTGGATCTTTATTCTGTATAATTTTTTTTTTCAAGACCTTATTTGGTTATAATAATTAAAACAGTTCAGAGTTAATAAAATAATTTGATGTGTGTTATGGACACATTTTCAATTTAATTTGAACTCCATCATCTACTAAATCCTACTCAGTAATCTTAATTGTTTACATACATATAGAAAAAAGTATGTGTTTGATGGTTTTACAATATGATAAAAGATGAATGAGAGGCTCACAAGATGTCATGTTTCTAAATTTATTTTAAATATTTACAGTCATTTAAAATTTTTGCCTTCCTCCATTTATTTATAATTCTAATAGATGATTAAGAATATTTACACATAGTGAAAAATAATTGAAAGTGATAGAGGGATAATAGCTGTCTTTTCTCTTCAAGGAAACCCTAGTGGTGTAGTGGTTAAGTGCTACAACTGCTAACCAAAATGTCAGCAGCTGGAATCCACCAGGCACTCCTCAGAAACCCCGTGGGGCAGTTCTACTCTGTCTTATAGGGTCACTATGGGTCAGAATTGGCTTGATGGCAGTGGGTTGGGTTTTAGTTTCTCTTCAAACCATGAAAAAAATTTTTTTTCTTGTATCTTGAGAAAGCATAGGCATGATTCAAAGTGATAAATAATAATGAGACATTTATATTTTACCCTAAGCATTTCATAAGATTGATTGCGGAAGAGTTAACTAGATTTTTATACATAAGCCTTTGCAATAACATTGCTAGTGATTTTTCTTAACTATTTCATAAATAAGCTGAATAACTTAGTACTGCATTGAGTGACTACTAACTTGTACTACTGAAGCTATAAATACATAGTACTACCATTTTAAACCTTTTCTCCTTAACATTTAGTGAGCTTTCCAATATAGTATTCTCAGTTTTCTTCCCCCGTCCACCTCTTAAGAATTGAAAAAGTTGTCATAGATTATTTTCCACTATTCAGTTTGAAAAATTGACACCCATTTTACATATGGAAAATTTGAAGTAAACCTTTCACTACCCAGTGCCGTCGAGTCGATTCCGACTCATAGCGACCATTTAGGACAGAGTAGAACTGCCCCATAGAGTTTCCAAGGAGCGCCTGGCGGATTCCATCTGCCGACCATTTGATTAGCAGCCGTAGCACTTAACCACTGAAAGAGGGAGACCTAACATTCTTGCTAAGACCTCAGTGCAGACCTAAATGATAAGAACCTGCACTCTAAGTGTTTATACCGATTCCTTGAAATGACTGTGAATAAGTCATTTAACCCTTACATATCTTATTTTTCTCATCTGCCAAATCAGAGTAGAATGGTTTAATTATATGGTAGTCTAAATACTATGATGACCAAAAGCAGTTGTGTATCACTAAGTGATTCTGTATATTTTGTATCTCAGAAAGACATCAACAAATTAATATTTTTAATATGACCTATAACTTCTCTGTGGTATCTATAGTTTAGATTCATAGAGTTCAACTCATTTCTCAAATGAGTTGAACTCTATGAATCTATAGTTATTAAAATGCTCTGAAGGAATAAACTAACATAGATTATGATATTTTAGAGAGATTATAAATGTTGATCTTTGTTACTTTGTTTTTAAATGAGCATTGAGATATACAGAAAGCAAACTTAGCTTGAAAATAAGATGACTCATAATGAGACATAAGAAAATTTCAGAAAAAAATTGTAAGACAGTAAGCAGAAATCAAATACTTAGCTGACAGAAAACAAACCTGGAAACAAGTTGGGGATGATTTTCGTTTTTATAAAATTGGTTAGTTATTTTCAGGAATGTTCTGTGTTTTATAAATGTGATTTGTATATTAGTTGGATATTAATTACTGAGACAGCATTGTCCTCTAGAAAAAAAAGCCGATGCCCTCTGCAGCCCTCTTATTTCCTTCTGCTTGCTGTCAAAACATGAGAGAAAGGACAAAACCTAAGGCAAATTGGTCAGGGGAGCAATACTGTGAAATTCTGACCAAGGCACCCCTGTGGGCTGAGTCACCTGCTTGTGTGTGACTATTTCATAGCTTCACTCTGAAGTGAGCTTATCTCATCATTACAGTATACAAGCATAATTCTTTTTAGAAGTTTTCTGTGGTGATATCATCTGACAGAAATGTGTGCCTTGGAAATCCAGGAAAACTCATCCAAAGTGAGAGAATCATTTGCCTGAGACTTCTTTTGAACTGAAACTCGGATGGGTTCCTTTAGTAATTCAAAGAAACTTTAGCCAAAAATTCCTTTGGAACTAATGACTACCTCCTTACTCACTGAAGCAATTTTAAAGGTTATTTAAAGAGTATGCTGATTGGATAGGACTTAAAATTGTCATTTTTAATCATTTTATCAAAGGATTTGGAAAATTCTGGCTGTAGATGGCAGCATCATACTAACTCATCCTTTCTAAAGCCTCCCATCGCTGATTTGTGAAAAAGAGAAAAGCTCTCCTGCCTGAAGGAGTATATCCTTCATTGAGAACCACCACAATTTTTCTTTGTTGAGAGTGAAAACTTCTCTCAACTCCCCAAGCATCCATCTCTAAATTCACTACAATCAGACCTCTCATCCTCAAAGCTTTGGGCATGTACCTTTAGGCTGTATGGCTTGGGAAACACAATAAGAGTGTATTTTATTAGAGCTTCTGAAAATACCAATTGTAGGGCCTTTGAAAACACACAGATTTGTCAGCGTTTCACATTAATGGGTCTTTTATTTGTTTGTTTTTCTTCCTGATTTATAGACAACACCCCATTATAGAGGCAATATATCTTCATTTAAATAACTTCCAAGTTATTTATGACTAGCAATGACTTCGAGGCTGGGGTATTTTACTTTGTTTTATTTTTGTTAACAAGTTCACTTTGGTGCTAGTGATAACTGTAGAGCCTAAAATAAAAGCAATTTAAGAGCTCTCTAGGTGATCGGAATAATCTGAGTTAATTGCATGACAGACTCAAATTTTCCATGAAAAGTCCTTTTTCATTTCCAGCTATATTCTGCTAACTTAAGTTTATAACAAAATAAAGTAATAAGTAATCAATCAATACATGTTATCAGAAAACTCACTAGGTGCCAGACACTATGTAATACTCTTTTATATCTTTTTTTCATTTAATCCTGCTACAAATCCAGTTTTTCTTATTTTGCACAGGAAGAAGTAAGGGCAAAGGTAGTCAATGACTTGCCCAAGAGATCCACATTTATGCCTATTCCCAAGAAAGGTGATCCAACCGAACGCGGAAATTATCGAACCATATCATTAATATCGCACACAAGTAAAATTTTGCTGAAGATTGTTCAAAAGTGACTGTAGCAGTATATCGACAGGGAACTGCCAGAGATCACAGCCGTGTTCAAAAGAGGATGTGGAACAAAGGATATCCTAGTTGATGTCAGGTGAATACTGGCTGAAAGCAGAGGATACGAGAAAGATGTTTACCTGTGTTTTATTGCCTATGCAACATCATTCAACTGTGTGAATCATAATAAATTATGGATAACATTGCAAAGAATGGGTGTTCCAGAACACTTAATAATGCTCATGAGGAACCTTTACACAGATCAAAAGGCAGTCATTCGAACAGAACAGCGGGACACCTCGTGGTTTAAAGTCAGGAAAGTTGTGCGTCAAGGTTGTATCCTTCCACCATACCTATTCAATCTGTTTGCTGAGCAAATAATCCGAGAAGCTAGACTATATGAAGAAGAACGGGGCATCGGGATTGGAGGAAGACTCATTAACAACCTGCGTTATGCAGATGACACAACCTTGCTTGCTGAAAGTGAAGAGGACTTGAAGCACTTACTAATGAAGATCAAATGCCATATCCTTCAGTATAGATTACACCTCAACATAAAGACAACAAAATCCTCACAACTGGACCAATAAGCAACATCATGATAAATGGAGAAAATATTGAAGTTGTCAAGGCTTTCATTTTACCTGGATACACAATCAATGCCCATGGAAGCAGCAGTCAAGAAATCAAAAGACACATTGCATTGGGTTAATCAGCTGCAAAAGACCTCTTTAAAGACAACCTCTTTAAAGATGTCACCTTGAAGACTAAGGCATGTCCAACCCAAGCGATGGTGTTTTCAATTGCTTCATATGGATGCAAAAGCTGGATGATGAATAAGGAAGACTGAAGAAGAATTGACACCTTTGAATTGTGGTGAAAAATATTGGATATACCATGGACTGCCAAAAGAAGGAACAAATCTTTTTTGGAGGAAGTGCAGCCAGAATGCTCCTTAGAAGCAAGGATGGCAAGAGTACGTCTCACAAACTTTGGACATGTTATCAGAGGGGGTCAGTCCCTGGAGAAGGACATCATGCTTGGTAAAGTGGAGGGTCAGCAAAAAGAGGAAGACCCTCAATGAGATGGATTGACACAGTGGCTGCCACAGTGGGCTCAAGCATAACAAGGATTATGAGGATGGTGCAGGACTGGGCAGTGTTTCGTTCTGTTGTACATAGGGTCGCTATGATTTGGAGCCAACTCGACGGCCCCTAACAACTACAATTGGGTTAAGTTAATACTTCCTTCTTTATACTCCCACAACACTGTTCCTACGTTTATTAGTGCACTTAGCAGTTTGTTTTACAAGTAGGTGTGTACATATATGACTGTTAAACTGTGAGCGCTTTCATACTAGTCTTTGAGCATGACAGTCACTGGCAGTTCCTCAGAAACGAAAACAGTAGACACTCAAAATGTTTATTGAGTGAATGAACAAATCTTAGTTATCTGAGTTCAGAGGGACATTAAAAACAATGAATTAAGAAGAGAAAAATGAGAATACAAGTATGATAGGCATGCTGATTGTAGCAAAAAAATGACAACTCTCAGGAAGGGGGAGATAAACAAAACAAAATGTATAAAATATAAACAACTAAAAATACCAGTCTGGGATCATTTACTGTGGAGTCAAGCATTTATCTCAGTGGACCCTGAGGTGGCACTGTTACTGCACAATACAACTGATACTAAGAGTAATGACCCTGTATCATTATAAAATCATTTACAGTTTTTTTCTGTATGTTTAAGAAAGCACGGTGGCATAAGGATAAACCTATAAATCAATGGAATAGAACTGAGAATCCAAAAATAAACTCATGCAACTGATTTTTGACAAGAGGGCCAAGACCATTCAATGGGGAAAGAATACTCTCTTCAACAAATGGTGCTGGGACATCTGAATATAAAATGCGAAAGAGTGAAGTTGGACCCTGTGATGTTTAAGATTGTGTGTCAACTTGGCTGGGCCATGATTCTCAGTGTTTTGGCAGTTGTATAAAGTTGTAATCATGTTCTTCTTGAAATTTGATATGTGATCACTCCCATGATGGAATCTGCTGAGTGGTACTGGTGGGAGTGGGGCCTGTGGTGGCTCACCCCCCCTCAGCCTTCATCTCTCCTCCTTCCACCGCCTACTTCCTTCCTGCTTGCCTTGCAAATGTTGCTGGCTTGTTCTGGATCCAGCAGCTGTTTCCTGTGTGACCTCTGGTTCTTGGGACTTGAGCTAGCTGATCTTCACAGCCTGCTTGCAAAAGTCCTGCTCCCCAAACTGCCTATCTTGGGTTCACCAGCGACTGCAGTTAAGTGACTCAGGAGAAGCCTTGCAGCCTTGCCTGCTAACCTTTAGGATTCCTCGACCATCACAACCTGTGAGCAGGAGCCCTGCTCTCTAACCTGCTCATCTTGGGTTCACCAGCTTCCATGACTCTGTGAACTGGGAAAGGACTATATCCTGATCCAAGTACTTGTGATGTTCCAACCCCTACAATCACGTGAGCTGTTTCCTTAATATAAATCTCTCTCTATATATTTATACGCATTACTGGTTTTGCTTCTATAGAGAACCCAGCCTAAGATAGACCCCCTACTTCACACCATATAAAAATTAACTCAGAATGGATAAAAGATCTAAATGTAAGAGCTAACACTATAGAATTCTTAGAAGGAAACATAAAGGTAAACCTTCATGACCTCAGATTTGGCACTGGATCTTAGAAATGACGTCAAAGGTACAAGCAACATAATTGGGTCTCTTTCAACTTGACCATATAAGAATCTTACCGAGAGAATTAAGTGATTTTTTAACTTTAGCTAGCATTGATTAGGATAACAATATGACCCTACCTAATATTTTTTAATTTAAGCTCAATCTTGGTAAAATTGTTAAGACTCCCAAATTACTCAAACCCATTGGTTTCCCACTTTTTCCTAATTCTAAATTAGACTACATGGTTTTGAAAGCTGGCCTTTTTAAACCCAGCACTGGCAATGGTAACTAATCCAAGGGCAATTGTTCCACATGAGTGCATCAACCTGCGTCAAACTGAATCTGACATTTTTCTAATCTCTTAGAATTGCTAAGAATAAAGGCACGTAACTTTCCAGAAAGAAAAGGGCACAATCTGTTATTTTAACTATATGTTGAAGCTACAGTAGTTGTTTAATATGCTGACTATAATGAGTGATTTTATGACTGAATACCAATTGAGATGTTTCAACAAACGGATGCAGTGCTGGAGGTACTCACTTGCCTATGTCAAGAAATTTGGAAGACAGCTACCTGGCCAACCTACTGGAAGAGATTCATATTTGTGCCCATTCCAAAGAAAGTAATCCAACCGAGTGAGGAAATTATTCAGCAGTATCATCAATATCACACACAAGTAAAATTTTGCTGA
Source organism: Loxodonta africana (assembly GCF_030014295.1). NCBI lineage: Eukaryota > Metazoa > Chordata > Mammalia > Proboscidea > Elephantidae > Loxodonta > Loxodonta africana. The sequence goes on from NC_087359.1 coordinate 49,654,962, forward strand.
AGGTCATTCAAAAGCGATTGCAGCAGTGTATCGACAGGGAACTGCCAGAAATTCAAGCCCAATTCAGAAGAGGACGTGAAACCAGGGATATCATTGCTGATGTCACAAAGATCATGGCTGAAAGCAGTGAATACCAGAAAGATGTTTACCTGTGTTTCATTGATTATGCAAAGGCATTAAACTGTGTGGATCATAACAATTTATGGATAACATTGTGAAGAACAGGAATTCCAGAACAATTAATTGTGCTCATGAGGAACCTGTACTTAGATCAAAAGGCAGTTGTTCAAACAGAACAAGGGGATAATGTGTGATTTAAAGTCGAAAAAAGTGTACGTCAGTGTTGTATCCTTTCATCATACTTATTCAACCTGTATACTGAGCAAATGATCTGAGAAGCTAGACTATATGAAGAAGAATGGGGCATCAGGATTGGAGGAAGACTCATTAACAACCTGAGTTATGCGGATGACATAACCTTACTTGCTGGAAGTGAAGAGGACTTGAAGCACTTACTGATCAAGACCGAAGACCACAGCCTTCAGTAAGGATTGCACCTCAACATAAAGAAAACAAAATCCTCACAACTGGATCGATAACATACACCATGATAAATGGAGAAAAGATTGAAGTTGTCAAGGATTTCATTTTACTTGGATCCAAAATCAATGCCTGTGAAAGCAGCAGTCAAGAAATCAAAAGACGCGTTGCACTGGGTGAATCAGCTGCAAAAGGCCTCTTTAAAGTGTTGAAAAGCAAGATGTCACTTTAAGGACTAGGATGCACCTCATTCAAGCCTGTTGTTTTTATTCGCCTGACATGCATGCATTAGCTGGGCAGTGAATAAGTAAGGAAGACTGAAAAAGAATTGACGCATTTGAATTATGGTGTTGATGAAGGATACTGAATATACCATGGACTGCCAGAAGAACAAACAAATCTGTTTTGGAAGAAGTACAACCAGAATACTCCTTAGAAGCGAGGATGACGAGACTTCGGCTCACGTACTTTGGACATGTTATCAGAGGGACCAGTCCCTGGAGAAGGACATCATGTTTGGTAAAGTGGAGAGTCAGCAAAAAAGAGGAAGACCGTCAACGAGATGGATTGACACTGACTGTAACAATGGGCTCAAGCATAACAGTAATTGTGAGGATGTCAGGGACCAGGCAGTGTTTCATTCTGTTATACATAGGGTCGCTATAGTCGAAACAGACTTGATAGCACCTAACAACAACAACAATAATTGCCAATTTTCTACTGGTTAGTTTTTTTGTCTTGGAAGAAGTACAACCAGAATGCCCCTTAGAAGCAAGGATGGAGAGACTACTATGTCTTATGTACTTTGTACATGTTGTCAGCAGGGATCAGTCCCTGGAGAAGGACATCATGCTTGGTAAAGTACAGGGTCAGCGGAAAAGAGGAAGACCCTCAATGAGATGGATTGACACAGTGGCTGCAACAATGGGCTCAAGCATAACAACAATTGTGAGCATGGCGCAGGATCTGGCAGTGTTTTGTTCTGTGGTACATGGGGTTGCTATGAGTCAAAACCGACTTGACGGCACCTAAAAACAATAGTTTTTCTTTTGATCATTGATTTGTAGGAGTTCTTTATTTATTCTAGGTACAAATCATCTGTCAGTCACACATTTGGCAATCTTCCAGTTTGTTCATTGTCTATCTTTTTAACAGCTTTATTGAGCTATAATAAATATACCACACAAGTCACCCATTTAAAGTGGAAAACTCAGTGGTTTTTCATATATTTACAGAGTTGTGCAACCATCACCCCAACAATTTTAGAACATTCTTCATCACCCCCAAAAGAAAAGTCATACCCATTAGCTGTCAGTTCCCATTTTTCCCTAAACTTCCACCCTCCCAGCCTTAGACAACCCCTAATTTACTTTCTGTTTTTATTGTTGTTGTTGTGTCCTGGTGTTGAGCCCTGGTGGTGCAGTGGTTAAGAGTTCATCTTAATGAACTCTTAATCGGCAGTTCAAATCTACCAGCCACTCCTTAGAAACCCTATGGGGCAGTTCTACTCTGTCCTATAGAGTCACTATGGGTCATAATTGACTAGATGGCAATGAGTTTGTTTTTGTTTTGGTACCAATATCACAGGTCTTATTATTTATGTATTGCTATTCTTTTTATCTAATAGGGCAAGACCCTCCTGCTTACTCTTCTTCAAAATTATCTTGGCTCACTACTCTTCTACAAGGTTCTTAGTATCAGTTTAACAGCTTCAACATTAAGCCTGCCAGAATAGAGACTTTGAATTACTTTCCTCACCATATATAATGTCATTTAATTAAAAAAAATAATAACCCCATGAGGTATAGATATTTTTTTAATTAATTTTTATTAAGCTTCAAGTGAACATTTACCATTCCAATCAGTCTGTCACATGTAGGTTTACATACATCTTACTCCCTTCTCTCACTTGCTCTCCCCGTATTGAGTCAGCCCTTTCAGTCTCTCGTTTCGTGCCAATTTTGCCATCTTCCCTCTCTCTCTATCTTCCCATCCCCCCTCCAGTCAAGAGTTGCCAACACACTCTCCAGTGTCCACCTGATTTAATTAGCTCACTCTTCATCAGCATCTCTCTCCCCCCCACTGACCAGTCCTTTTCATGCCTGATGAGTTGTCTTTGGGGATGGTTCCTGTCCTGTGCCATCAGAAGTTCTGGGGAGCATTGTCTCTGGGATTCCTCTAGTTGCAGTTATACCATTAGGTATGGTCTTTTTATGAGAATTTGGGGTCTGTATCCCATTGGTCTCCTGATCCCTCAGGACCTGTCTGTTGTGCTCCCTGACAGGGCAGACATCGATTGTGGCCGGGCACCAACTAGTTCTTCTGGTCTCAGGATAATGTAGGTCTCTGGTTCATGTGGCCCTTTCTGTCTCTTGGGTTCTTAGTTGTCGTGTGACCTTGGTGTTCTTCCTTTGCCTTTGCTCCAGGTGGGTTGAGACCAATTGATGTATCTTAGATGGCCGCTTGTTGGCATTTAGGACCCCAGGCGCCACAATTCAAAGTGGGATGCAGAATGTTTTCATAATAGAATTATTTTGCCCATTGACTTAGAAGTCCCCTCAAACCAAGTTCCCCAGACCCCAGCCCCTGCTCCGCTGACCTTTGAAGCTTTCATTTTATCCGAGAAACCTCTTTGCTTTTAGTCCAGTCCAATTAGGCTGACCTTCCTTGTATTGAGTGTTGTCTTTCCCTTCACCCAAAGCAGTTCTTATCTACTGATTGATCAATAAAAAGCCCTCTCCCTCCCTCCCTCCGTCCCCCCTTTGTAACCACAAAAGTATGTGTTCTTCTCCGTTTTTTCTATTTCTCAAGATCTTATAATAGTGGTCTTATACAATATTTGTCCTTTTGCCTCTGAGTCATTTCGCTCAGCATAATGCCTTCCAGATTCCTCCATGTTATGAAATGTTTCAGAGATTCGTCACTGTTCTTTATCGATGCATAGTATTCCATTGTGTGAATATACCACAATTTATTTACCCATTCATCCGTTGACGGACATCTTGGTTGCTTCCAGCTTTTTGCTATTGTAAACAGAGCTGCAATAAACATGGGTGTGCATATATCTGTTTGTGTGAAGGCTCTTGTTTCTCTAGGGTATATTCCGAGGAGTGGGATTTCTGGGTTGTATGGTAGTTCTATTTCTAACTGTTTAAGATAACGCCAGATGGATTTCCAAAGTGGTTGTACCATTTTACAATTCCACCAGCAGTGTATGAGAGTTCCAATCTCTCCGCAGCCTCTCCAACATTTATTATTTTGTGTTTTTTGGATTAATGCCGGTCTAGTTGTTGTGAGATGGAATCTCATCGTAGTTTTAATTTGCATTTCTCTAATGGCTAATGATCGAGAGCATTTTCTCATGTATCTGTTGGCTGCCTGAGTATCTTCTTTAGTGAAATGTGTGTTCATATCCTTTGCCCACTTCTTGATTGGGTTGTTTGTCTTTTTGTGGTTGAGTTTTGACAGAATCATGTAGATTTTAGAGATCAGGCGCTGGTCGGAGATGTCATAGCTGAATATTCTTTCCCAGTCTGTAGGTGGTCTTTTTACTCTTTTGGTGAAGTCTTTAGATGAGCATAGGTGTTTGATTTTTAGGAGCTGCCAGTTATCTGGTTTCTATTCATCATTTTTGGTAATGTTTTGTATTCTGTTTATGCCCTGTATTAGGGCTCCTAGGGTTGTCCCTATTTTTTCTTCCATGATCTTTATCGTTTTAGTCTTTATGTTTAGGTCTTTGATCCACTTGGAGTTAGTTTTTGTGCATGGTATGAGGTATGGGTCCTGTTTCATTCTTTTGCAAATGGATATCAAGTTATGCCAGCACCATTTGTTAAAAAGACTATCATTTCCCCAATTAACTGACACTGGTCCTTTGTCAAATATCAGCTGCTCATACGTGGATGGATTTATATCTGGGTTCTCAATTCTGTTCCATTGGTCTATGTGCCTGTTGTTGTACCAGTACCAGGCTGTTTTGACTACTGTAGCTGTATAATAGGTTCTGAAATCAGGTAGAGTGAGGCCTCCCACTTTCTTCTTCTTTTTCAGTAATGCTTTGCTTATCTGGGAATTCTTTCCCTTCCATATGAAATAAGTGATTTGTTTCTCTATCCCCTTAAAATATGACATTGGTATTTGGATTGGAAGTGCATTATATGTATAGATGGCTTTTGGTAGAATAGACATTTTTACTATGTTAAGTCTTCCTATCCATGAGCAAGGTATGTTTTTCCACTTAAGTATGTCCTTTTGAATTTCTTGTAGTAGAGTTTTATAGTTTTCTTTGTGTAGGTCTTTTACATCCTTGGTAAGATTTATTCCTAAGTATTTTATCTTCTTGGGGGCTACTGTGAATGGTATTGATTTGGTTATTTCCTCTTCGGTGTTCTTTTTGTTGATGTAGAGGAATCCAAGTGATTTTTGTATGTTTATTTTATAACCTGAGACTCTTCCAAACTTTTCTATTAGTTTCAGTAGTTTTCTGGAGGATTCCTTAGGGTTTTCCATGTATACGATCACGTCATCTGCAAATAGTGATAGCTTTACTTCCTCCTTGCCAATCTGGATACCCTTTATTTCTTTGTCTAGCCTAATTGCCCTGGCTAGGACTTCAAGTACGATGTTGAATAAGAGCGGTGATAAAGGGCATCCTTGTCTGGTTCCCATTCTCAAGGGAAATGCTTTCAGGTTCTCTCCATTTAGAGTGATATTGGCTGTTGGCTTTGCATAGATGCCCTTTATTATGTTGAGGAATTTTCCTTCAGTTCCTATTTTGGTAAGAGTTTTTATCATAAATGGGTGTTGAACTTTGTCAAATGCCTTTTCTGCATCTATTGATAAGATCACGTGGTTTTTATCTTTTGTTTTATTTATGTGATGGATTACATTAATGGTTTTTCTGATATTAAACCAGCCTTGCATACATGGTATAAATCCCACTTGATCAGGGTGAATTATTTTTTTGATGTTTTGTTGGATTCTATTGGCTAGAATTTTGTTGAGGATTTTTGCATCTATGTTCATGAGGGATATAGGTCTAAAATTTTCTTTTTTTGTAATGTCTTTACCTGGTTTTGGTATCAGGGAGATGGTAGCTTCATAGAATGAGTTGGGTAGTATTCCGTCTTTTTCTATGCTTTGAAATACCTTCAGTAGTAATGGTGTTAAGTCTTCTCTGAAGGTTTGGTAGAACTCTGCAGTGAAGCCATCCGGGCCAGGACTTTTTCTTGTTGGAAGTTTTTTGATTACCGTTTCAATCTCTTTTTTTGTTATGGGTCTATTTAGTTGTTCTACTTCTGAATGTGTTAGTTTAGGTAGGTAGTATTTTTCCAAGAATTTATCCATTTCTTCTAGGTTTTCAAATTTGTTAGAGTACAATTTTTCGTAGTAATCTGAAATGATTCTTTTAATTTCATTTGGTTCTGTTGTGATGTGGTCCTTCTCGTTTCTTATTCGGGTTATTTGTTTCCTTTTCTGTATTTCTTTAGTCAGTCTAGCCAATGGTTTATCAATTTTGTTAATTTTTTCAAAGAACAAGCTTTTGGCTTTGTTAATTCTTTCAATTGTTTTTCTGTTCTCTAATTCATTTAGTTCAGCTCTAATTTTTATTATTTGTTTTCTTCTGGTGCCTGATGAGTTCTTTTGTTGCTCACTTTCTATTTGTTCAAGTTGTAGGGACAGTTCTCTGATTTTGGCTCTTTCTTCTTTTTGTATGTGTGCATTTATTGATACAAATCGGCCTCTGAGCAGTGCTTTTGCTGTGTCCCAGAGGTTTTGATAGGAAGTATTTTCATTCTCGTTGCTTTCTAACAATTTCCTTATTCCCTCCTTGATGTCTTCTATAACCCAGTCTTTTTTCAGGAGGGTATTGTTCATTTTCCAAGTATTTGATTTCTTTTCCCTAGTTTTTCTGTTATTGATTTCTAGCTTCATTGCCTTGTGGTCTGAGAAGATGCTTTGTAATATTTCGATGTTTTGGATTCTGCAAAGATTTGTTTTATGACCTAATATGTGGTCTATTCTAGAGAATGTTCCATGTGCACTAGAAAAGAAAGTATATTTTGCAGCAGTTGGGTGGAGAGTTCTGTATAAGTCAATGAGGTCAAGTTGGTTGATTGTTGTAAGTAGGTCTTCCGTGTCTCTATTGAGCTTCTTACTGGATGTCCTATCCTTCTCCGAAAGTTGTGTGTTGAAGTCTCCTACTATAAATGTGGAGGTGTCTATCTCACTTTTCAGTTCTGTTAAAAGTTGATTTATGTATCTTGCAGCTCTGTCATTGGGTGCATAAATATTTAATATGGTTATGTCTTCCTGATCAATTGTCCCTTTTATCATTATATAGTGTCCTTCTTTATCCTTTGTGGCGGATTTAAGTCTAAAGTCTATTTTGTCAGAAATTAATATTGCTACTCCTCTTCTTTTTTGCTTATTATTTGCTTGATATATTTTTTTTCCATCCTTTGAGTTTTAGTTTGTTTGTGTCTCTAAGTCTAAGGTGTGTCTCTTGTAGGCAGCATATAGATGGCTCGTGTTTCTTTATCCAGTCTGTGACTCTCTGTCTCTTTATTGGTGCATTTAGTCCATTTACCTTCAGCGTAATTATAGATAAATAAGTTTTTAGTGCTGTCATTTTGATGCCTTTTCATGTGTGTTGTTGGCCATTTGGTATAGATATTTTTAACCTTATTTTACAGATGGGAAAGTGAGTAAAGCATATGAACTTTAATGCAAAGATTTTTTAAATTCCATCACTTTGTCCCCTGTAAGAATCAATGGTGTAATAAATTTTGGCCTTGTGTTTTAGTTACCCAGTGCTGCCATAATAGAAATACCAAAAGTGGGTGGCTTTAAAAAACAGATTTTCTCACGGTTTTGGAGGCTGAAAGTCCAAATCACAGTCTTGACCATGATCAAGACCAAGATGCTCTTCTCTCCTAGTTTCAAGTGACTGCTATATATCCTTGGCATTCCTTGGCACCTGTCTTTCCCCATGTGTGTTTCTATGTCTTTTCTGCTCTTTTTATAACTCAGAAGTGATTAGGTTTAGGACATATCCTACTTAAATAACTTAATGACTTAAATAACATAACAAAGAAAACTCCTATTTCCAAACAGGGTCGTACTTACAGGTACAGGGTTTAGGATTTCAAACATATTTTGGGGAGCACAATTCAATTCTTAACACCTTGAAATCACATTGGTCCCCATTCTGATTCAGCCATTTATTTCTTGAGTAGCTTTGGACAAGTGACTTTGTGTAAGTTTATTTCCTTGTCTAATGGATGGAGTTATGAAAAAAGATTTTAAATACAGAAAGGTAAAGAAATAACATAACAAATACCCCTCCAGATTTAACAATGTTAACATTTTCCTATATTTGCTTTAGTTCTGTTTCTCAAAAATAAAATCTTACACATACAGTAGAGATTTCTTTTGTACCTCTGCCAGATCCCATCTAATGGATAGGTTAATATCTCATAATTACCCTTTATGCCTTGATTTTCCTTGACCCAATATCTTGTTAATCACCATGGTTTCCTTCTTCTTTATATCTCTTAAATGTGCCCCCCCCCCCATTTCTTGTGATTCTCTCCCATACCCTGTCCAGTTCCTTATCATTTTATGGCTAAACTTTCACAAACGTCTCCTAACTTGGTCTTCTTCCTTTTAGTGCCCCCTGCTCCAATCTATCCCTCACGATGCATGAGGTCCAAAAATCCACAGCTTAATGAGGAAGATAAATGTACACCAGTTGGGGACAGTCCTCTACTGTGTACTTCAGAGTATCAGAGCAGAATTCTTACAGACCTGTGAAAGTAACTACTACAGTGCAGTGGCAAAACTACCTTCGATATGTATTGGGTTCCTATTGAGCTGCTAACCAAAAAAGGCCAGCAGTTCAAATCCACCAGCCGTCCCTGGGAAACCCTATGGGGTAGTTCTACTCTGTCCTATAGGATTGTTATGAGTCAAAATTGGCAATAATTTTTTTTTTTAATTCATATTAGTGTGTTTTGTTTGTCTTCAGCAGGGAACATGCCAGTTTCAGGTTGAAATATGACTATGTTTTCTTCCTGAACTAATAAAATACTGAGATCACTGAAGTTTTTTCTATATATTGAGACAACTCAGTAGTTGAAGTTCTCAGGGTAAGGGAGAAAAGAGAAGCTGTATCTTGCATGTGGGCAAAGCTAGAGAGGGAGATTAAGGACTGCAAGATAGAGAGATCCCACCTCTGGCTGTAGACTGGAATTGGAGAATGGGGGAAAGGTGAGAAGATGGAAAAGGGGAGACAAGAACATGAAGCAGACTAAATGATTTCTAGTGCAGCCCTGTTTAACTATTTCAGCAGTTGAAAACACCAAGAAATCAAGGTAATATATGACATAAAAGGCAGTTCTATAGTCCAAAAATACGTCTAACTACCTTCTACATACTTTGCTGTTACTGCTGGGATTACAGAATTTAAGTTATGAGATACAAAGCATTCAAAGGAAACCATGGCTGGAAGGTACAGTAATCTTTGTTTAAATATATTCCAATTTCTGGAAAATATTGCTCATTTACCTAATCTATGCATTTATGAAAATTGACACTATTGAGAAATGTAAGTACATTCAAAATACTTAGAAGATGTTGTGAATAAAACTATAAACTATGTACATAACCATGTAAAGTCAAGCGTATGGGCTAGAATACAAGCCATATTTACATCAGAACTTTCAAAGTTGTATTCTTACCCCAATCCTTAGCCCCCAACCATATTTGCTTTGAGAAACCAATTTAATCAGGGAGTGATCTTAAGTGTTTAACAATTTTATACATTCTTTAGGTTCCCCCTACACCTCAGTTTAGTCTGGCTACTTCTCATAACCCATGTACTTGTCAAAGGAAACCTCTCCTCTTGACTCAAAGTAGACATTTGTTCTGTCCCGGAGTGTAATAATGCATGTCTCTGATCCTCTCCACCCCTCTCCCCTCTATCCACGTTTTGACCTCACATTGTCAGCTACAAGAACTCAAAGATGGACCAGAGGTTTGGCTCCAGTTGATATTTCTGGCATTTGGGCCATTAGGTTGGCAATTCATTTATGCATCTTTCTGGCTAAATATCCCTCAGGATCTAACGCAGTAACAGTATTTTCCTGGGTGGTACCTTTTGTTGTTGATCTTTGTTCTTATTTCACTCTGTGAATCACTTATGCTAACATAGGTGTGGTTAGGTAAAGACAGAAGAGATTAAAAAAAAAAAAACAAAAAAACTAAATCTGAACCTGTAGGAACATTCTATTTTCAGTGCTTATAGTAAAGACTTGCAAATTTGTAATATTTCTTTCTGGTTTCTTTCCACGGTGAGTATTGCACCTGGATGTAAAAAAATGAAAAGATACAGGTAGAGGTAGGAGGGGAATGTTTCCCAAGAGCCCAAGATATCTAAAGTACAGATTTGCTTTTGAGTAACAAAAATGAACATGAAGCACTTAAAAGAAAACAAAGATACTTGTTCTTAAGTAGAATTAGTCACCAGAATTTTGTAGTACCTTTCAAAGTGTGTTTCTTTTTTGAACTTTAAATTAAATGTAACCTGGGTTAATTAGCATGCAGCTTCTTGTCTTGGAGATCAACACATTTAAAAACAGGGTGGAGAAGTCAATGTCAATGTTAATCTAGGGTGTTGGAGACTTCTTTTACCTCTAAAATGCCTTAAATTACCCGACCTCCCAGCTATATAGAAAAAGAAGTGTTTGTTAAGGAACTTTTCAGCTTGTCTTGCCTTCATTTTCGTTGTTATTTAGTTTTCAGAGAGATAATAGTTCCTAGTAATAATTGGTTCCAGTGAAAAGAAGTTCAAAGAAAATTGAAAATATATTTTGAATAAGCTCAAACAATTTACAATTTATATAGAATGCAGTACTGTTCATTCTGCACTCTTACTCATAGGTAATATTGTTTGATCATTGTTAACATGTTAGGTACAAGATCAATGATTTCTGCTGGATAATACCTTGCGCTTTAAAGTATATTTAGTGTTTACTTATCTCGTTTTAATGTGGTGAAGTCATAATACATAAAAGAGAATATTCACTGGGCCCATCTCTTGGGTTACACCCATTAACACAAAAGTTGTAATGTTTTCCAAGATGCCTTCATTTAATTACCAGCTATGCTGAACTTTTCACAAGTTGCATCAATAGTGAGTCACTTAAATAAAAATCCACCAATGTATACAATAGAACAAAAGAAGGGGTAAAAGAAGTATCAGCCTCTAGACAGATGTAGAATTTTCAAAAGGTACAAAGAAATAACCTTTTGTCAACTTCCCATCCTATAGAAAGCTGTGAGAAAGAGCGTCTATACTATGCAAACATTAATAGAAAATTAATATTTCAGCAGGTGTGCATGTTGCTTTTTAAATTGAACACAGTAATCCCTTGATCATGTCTCTGAAAGGGTTTTCTTTCCCAGATTTGTTGTGGTAACTTTTCTTAAAGGTGTAATTTCACTTTCTGAAAATTTTTTGATATCCTTATTAGATTTTTTTTTTTAAGCCCATAAAAGTGATTTGGTAAGTAATTATTAGCCATGGTGAGAATATTTGTCTGGCTTTTAGAATTGGATTCGAACTGCCAACCTTTTGGTTAGCAGCTGTAGCTCTTAAGTACTGTACCACCAGGATTTCCTTAGATAAATTTGCTAACTTGTTATTAGCCACATGATAAACCAATATTAAGCTTTATTATAGTCAGAATTATACTTCTTCTTGTAAGACTATGAAATATTAATATTATAAAGTTCACTAATCAACAAATATTTTCAGTATATCTACTTTATAGCCAGAACTAGGCTGCGTTCTGTGGAAGATACATATAAGAAAAGATCAGTGCCTTCAAGTAGCTTACAGTTCTAGTTGAGGAGATGACATTAACATATATATTTATACATATATACCAAACCAAACTCGTTGCCGTCGAGTGGATTGTGACTCATAGCGACCCTATAGAATGGAGTAGAACTGCCCTGCAGGGTTTCCAAGGAGCGGCAGGTGGATTAGAACTGCTTATCTTTTGGTTAGCAGCCAATGCTTAACCACTGCGCCACGAGGCGCCATATACATATATATATATAAACATAGTATGTGTATGATTAAAGATATAAATGACCCAAAATAATATTTCATTAATAAAATAATTGTCAACAATTAGAGAGGTTATTTTTTAAACTATATTGGTTATATATATTGTTGGTCTTATATTATGGTGGTTTGAGGATGTCATCACTGCAAAATGTTTTTAACAGTTTCACTTTTTACCACGTTTTGTCAGTGTCCTGCAGATATAACCTAAGAACTAAACCTCTACATCCCTATTACTAATGTTCTAATTCCAAGCTCCATCACATCTTGCCTTCTAGCTAGGCTGCCTGCCTCTCTCTCTAACCTTACCCTCTCCTATATCTATCATCCGCACTGCACCAGACCAATCCGCCTAAAACTTCCTGTTTAAAATTCTTCAGTGGCTCTCCATTGCGAGCTGAATAAAACCCAAGTTCTTTAACCTGCATATAAAATCTCTGGCACCCCATTGCTCGATCTTATCTTCTGTGTCTCTCCACCTAGAATTTTTTGCTCCAGAAATACTGAACTTTCTGTTGTTACATAAACATAGCATGCTGTTTCATACCTTGGTGCCTTTTTTTCTATGTTTCCTCTACCTGAATTGTCTTTACTGTGAATCTTTGCTTGGCTTATTCTCACTCATCTTTTTTAAGACCCAATTCAGGCATATTTTTTTTCTCATGAAGCCCTAAGTTAAACTTAAAAGTCCCTTTCTCTGTGATCCTGTAACAATCTCTGCAAAACTCTATTCGACATATTATAATGAAATTATTTATTTATATATGGGGGTATGTCTTATTTCATTTTTGTAACATCAGTACTTAACATTAAACAAGACTGAATGCATACATTTGGAGGTGTTCTGGAATAAACATACAATAGTTTAGTGTGTGTTTTTTCCTGTTTATACCTTTACCATTTTAGCTAAGTGAACTTGGGCAAACTACTTGCTTATTTGAAACAGTTTTTCGTCTATAAAATGAAGATAATAATAATAAAAGTTAACATCTATTAGGCACCAACTATGTTACAGGTATTCTTCTAAGGACTTTGCCTTCATGCACAATAATGTTATGACATAGGTAATATTATCATCCCCATTTTACAGATAAGAAAACTGAAGCATGAGAGATAAGACTTTTGACCATTTTGCAGCTAAATGGTGAACTAGAATTCCAACCCACCCAGTTTGATTCCAGAAACCATGCTTTTAACGACTACACTGTATTGCATTTCAGGAACAAAGTTATTGGGAAGACTGAATGAGATGCCAGTTAAGACACCTTGTGAAGTACATAACAAACCAAAAAACCCAGTGCTGTCGAGTCAATTCTGACTCATAGGACAGAGTAGAACTGCCCCATAGAGTTTCCAAGGAGCGCCTGCTGGATTTGAACTGACGACCCTTTGGTTAGCAGCCATAGCACTTAACTACTATGCCACCAGGGTTTCCTGAAGTACATAATATTATGCAAATAATAATAATACCTCCCATTTTTGGAACACTAGTGTGTGTTGAGCTCTGTGCAAAGTAATTTGCATGTGTTAGTTAATTTAATCTTAGGAATTATTGGCGTCTCCACTAAAGATAAGACAGTCAAAGTAGAGACAGGTTATGCAGTAGTAGATGGTAGAGCCAGGATTCAAGCTCAGCAGTCTGGGTCTAGAGCCAGCAAGCTTTAACAGAATTACGCTGCCTCTCAAGTGCTAAAAGAGCTAGTTATTATAAATACAGTCTCTGTGTTCTCCCTGGTGGCGAATTTTGATACAAAAATCTTCCCATTATATTGTATGTGTCTGAGACTATATCTTCTTTAACTGAAGTGGGCTTATTCCATTTGGACCAGAAGAAAGTGTTACAAAACAAAATATACCTGTCGTGTAAGTGAGGACTTTCAGGATTGGCACCTATAAATACCTGCTTGCCTCTTTAATATACATGTGTTTAAAGATAGGGGCACACATATATTAAATGTACTTATGCACATGTTGTAATCAGTAAAGGAAGCCAATGAAAAATGTAGTTGTGATTTAGAAGCCAAAATGCCCAGTTCATTATCTAATTCATTACTTCTTAAATAAGAAACACCAGCACTACATCCTTTTCTGAAGAATTACAGCCTGAGAAATAGCCAGAGACATATTTTTTAAAAAACCTAAGTTGGAATTCACAGCTTAATGGAAATAGAGAGATATGAACTCCAAACACCCTGGCTTTATGGGGCTAGGTGAGAAAATAGAGTAATTTCATTTTAGTGCTGGTTTTTAACATTTCATTTCCTTTTGTAAAAGTAGTTTGACCTTTGTGGAACATAGAAAATGTAAAAGAACTGAAAAAAGATCCAGGACTTCTCTCCTATCCTTCCAGAACCATCTTCTCCAAAGGATCCTAGACTAGACCACTTGCTTTAGTATTACTCAGCTGTATTCAGATGGGTGGGCTCATATATCCTAATGGCAAAAATGCTAAACGAATCTCCTGCATCAGATACCTGCAGCATAATGTTGTCCCTAGCACCTATAAAAAATATATATATTTGGCATAATATGGCATATTTACCTAACAGCTTGCTGCATGCTTAATATGTAAAGTTTCTTTTCATGACTGTTTGTTTCTGTTGGACTGTATGTGTTAAAAATAATATAAGGTCAAATTCCATAGGAAAGCATGGTTCTGATTGAATTTCCAGTCCCAAAGTCTGGACTTAAGCCAGTAGGATCTGGGACTGTAGCAGGGAGAGTATGGCTTGCATTGCAGTACTCAAAAGTGACTACTTAGATTAACTAGTGGTGAGGATAGGTTTAGAGCGGTATTTCAACGAAACTAATTAGCCAGACAGCAAGATGTGGCAGAAAAGTGGCTAAAATATATGCTACCTCTGTGGAAGAGAGCTAAAAGAATGCACCAGGAAAGGGTAGAAATAAGTAAGATACGTGCTGGAGGCATAGTGAGAAAATTTAGCTTCAATACATGCCTCATGCTATAAAAACAGAAGTAAAAGCTCTTAAAAGTGATTTCAATTAGATTAAAAGAGTTCAAGTCCCTAAATATAGGTATAATTTTAGGAACTATATAATTTTTGATGAAATTTATTTTAGGCAATGTTGCCCTCAAGCCCATTTTAGAGTACAAATTAAGATATGAAATCTATTAAAAAAAAAAAAAAAAGATTGTATAATGTGCTCTAAACTACATCGGTCTAAAAATTATTCCCTGAAGGAATGTTTCTTTCCTTCTTTTTTTTTTTTTTTTTAAATATCTTCTTGAACTAGATGGTGCCCGGCCACAACCGACGACTGCCCTGACAGGGAGCACAACAGAGAACCCCTGAGGGAGCAGGAGATCAGTGGGATGCAGACCCCAAATTCTCATAAAAAGACCAGACTTAATGGTCTGACTAAGACTAGAGGAATCCCGGTGGTCATGGTCCCCAAACCTTCTGTTGGCCCAGGACAGGAACCATTCCCGTAGACAACTCATCAGACATGGAAGGAACTGGACAATGGGTAGGATAGAGAAGCTGATGAAGAGTGAGCTACTTGTATCGGGTGGACACTTGAGACTGTGTTGGCATCTCCTGTCTGGAGGGGAGATAGGAGGGTAGAGAGGGTTAGAAACTGGCAAAATTGTCATGAAAGGAGAGACTGGAAGGGCTGACTCATTAGGGGGAGAGTAAGTGGGAGTATGGAGTAAGGTATATATAAGCTTATATGTGACAGATTGACTTGATTTGTAAACGTTCAGTTAAAGCTCAATAAAAATTATTAAAAAAATATATCTTCTTGTGTTTTGGGAGAAATTTTATATAGAAACTTAGGTGGTTCTCACTTAACAATTTCTATACATAGTCAGTGACATTGGTTATACTTGTCACAATGTGTCAGCATTCTCATTATTTCCATTCTCGTTCTGTTTCCATTAATCTAGCTTTCTTTTCCCTGCACCCCCCTTCACCTTACCTCCTCATCTTTGGTCTAGGGTAAACGTTGACCTTTAGGTTTCATTTAGATGATTGTTTAGAGGAGCACAGTATTCACGGGTGTTAGTATTTATTTTATGAGCCACTCTGTCTTTTGGCTGATAGGTGACCACCAGGAGTGGTTTGAGTTCCAAGTGTAAAGGGCATCCCAGGGTGATAGTCTCAGGGGTTCCTCTCGTCTCTACCAGTCCAGTAAGTCTGACATTTTTTCAGAATTTGAGTTTTGTTCTACGTTTTTTCCCCATTCTATCCAGGACCATCTATTGTGTCCCTAGTTGGAAGGGTTGGTATTTGTAGCCAGGCACCATTTAGTTCTTCTCATCTCAAGGTAGGTGAGGCTATGGTTCATGTAGACTATCAGTCCTGTAGACTAGCTTCTTCTTTGAGTCTTTGGTTTCCTTCTTTCTCTTTTGATCCAGATAAGTAGAGACCAATAGTTGCATCTCAGATGGCTGCTCGCAAGCTTTTAAGACCCTAGATGCTACTCACCAAACTAGGATGTAGAACATTATCTTTATGAGTTACGTCATGCCAGTTGAGTGAGTTGCTCCCTGAAAGGATGTTTCTTATCTTTTTAATTTCTTCTGTAAAACATCCAGCAAAATGTATGTATTCCTGTTGACACTTTTTGAAGTAAACAATGCTATCATACAAAACAATCTGCCTAAGAATACTACCCTTAAAATATGTATCACGATTGTGAATGTGATTGTGAACTTGGTGACTTGTCTTATACGGCTCAAATAATCAAGATTTTAACCATTGTTTCATCACCCTCATGTTTGATTTTTGTCTATTGGACTTAAATTTCCACTCTGGAACACTTTCTTTCAGTCATCTGCCTGGAATGCCTCTTCACCTTTTCAGTATAATGGAATCCTAGTTATCTTTCAAGGTATAGGTTAAATATTATCTCCTCCAGAAAATCTTCTCCATTCTCCACCCTCCCTATTCTTTCCAAACAGAATTTTATCCCTTACTCTATGGTTCCATAAAACCTAGTACTGCTTCTACTACAGTCCTATTACAGTATTTGTCACATTATATTATAGTTAGTAGGTGTCTTAGTTATCATGTGCTGCTATAACAAAAATACCACAAGTGGGTGGCTTTAACAAATAGAAATTTATTTGCTCACAGTTTAGGAGGCTAGAAGTCTGAATTTGGGGTGCAGGATCCAGGGAAAGTCTTTCTCTCTCTGCTGGCTCTGGAGGAAGGTCCTTTTCTCTTTGAGCTTCTGCTCCTGGGTAATCTTCATGTGGCTTGGCATCTCTCTTCCCTCATCTCTGCTTCTCTTGCTTGCTAGTTTAATCTCTTTTTTATCTCAAAAGAGATTGACTCAAAATACACCCTAATCTTGCCTCATTAACACAATAAACATAACCTAATTCTCATTGATGTAACCTAATCCTGCCTCATGAACATAATAAACACAACCCATTCACAAATGGAATTCTAACAACAGGCAGAGGTTAGGATTTACAACACGTGTTTTGGGGGGACACAATTCAATCTGTAACAGTACACATTTGTCATTCTCTAAAATTAAGTGTAAGCTACTTGAGGGCAGGAACAGTCTTATTTATCCTAGAACATCTACTACCCCCCCACCCCATGCTTGAGAAACTAAAAATATCTTTCACATGGATGACACTTAATGTGTTTTGAAACTAAAGGATTTCAAAGTAGAAATTTTTCTCTGGAGCAAAAAAAAAATTTTTGAATCTTTCCAAACTTTTTCTTGCTTTTTTATTTAACCAGGTAGGCTGCCTATTTGCCCATATTCTCCACAATGTAGATATGAGCTTTTTCCCCTTATATCTACAAATCTGTGTATAAATTCTTCTCATTATGAGATTGGGCTTGTTTCTTTGAATTTATTTATTTATTCATTTAAAAAGTTGTGTTGACTGCCTACTATGTGCCAGGCACTGCTGAAATTTCATCAACATTAACTCCTCATTTTTCCAAAATGTTGACAAATATCCCCTGTTGTCATGGTTGTTAAGTGCCATCAGGTCAGTTTCGACTCATAGCGACCCTGTGTACAACAGAACAAAACACTGCCTGGTCCTGCGCCATCCTCACAATCGTTTTTATGCTTGAGCTTATTGTTGCAGCCACTGCGTTAATCCATCTCATTGAGAGGCTTCCTCTTTTTTACCGACCTTCTACTTTTACCAAGTATGATGTCCTTCTCCAGAGACTGATCCCTCCTGATAACATCCAAAGTATGTGAGACAAAGTCTTACCATCCTTGCTTCTAAAGAGCATTCTGGCTGTACTTCTTCCAAGACAGATTTGTTCCTTCTTTTGGCAGTCCATGGTATATTCAATATTCTTCGCCAACACCATAAGTCAAAGGTATCAATTCTTCTTTATTTTTCCTTAGTCATTGTCCAGGCACACCAGGGCTTGGGTCAGGCGCACCTTAGTCTTCAAGGTGACATCTTTGCTTTTTAACACTTTAAAGAAGTCTTTTGCAGGAGATTTGCCCAATGCAATGGGTCTTTTGATTCTTGACTGCTGCTGCTTCAATAGGTGTTGATTGTGGATCCAAGTAAAATAAAATACTTGACAACTTCGATCTTTTCTCCATTTATCATGATGTTGCTCATTGGTCAAGTTGTGAGGATTTTTGTTTTCTTTATCTTGAGCTGTAATCCATACTGAAAGCTGTAGTCTTTGATCTTCAACAGTAAGTGCTTCAAGTCTTTTTCACTTTCAGCAAGTCAGGTTGTGTCATCTGTGTAATGCAGGTTGTTACTAAGTCTTCCTCCAATCTTGGTGCTGCATTCTTCTTCATATAGTCCAGCTTCTTCATCATTTTTATAACATTTTACAGCTTACACTTTCACAGTTGCCAGTTCATTGAAGCTTCCAAAAATAAAGTAGATATTATTATTTTCTCATTTTTTCAGGCCTTTCTTAGATTCCCAGCTTCTTTCTTTGAAGAATGCCTGTCAAATCACAAAACCTAAGATCTCTAAGGGACCTTAAAGATCATCGAGTTCTCCCCTTCATCTATCAGACGAGTAAACCAGGATTGTCGCATTTTACTTAAAAAAACAAAAACCAAACCCGCTGTCGTCGAGTCAATTCCGACTCATAATAGTGACCCTATAATACAGAGTAGACCTGCCCCATTCAGTTTCCAAGGAGTGCCTGGTGGATTTGAACTGCCGACCTCTTGGTTATCAGCCATAGCTCTTAAC
The DNA here is from genome assembly GCF_030014295.1 of Loxodonta africana. Taxonomy (NCBI): domain Eukaryota; kingdom Metazoa; phylum Chordata; class Mammalia; order Proboscidea; family Elephantidae; genus Loxodonta; species Loxodonta africana. The sequence continues at coordinate 49,673,813 of NC_087359.1, forward strand.
CACTATGTGACTAGGGTTTCCTTGAGTAAAATGAGATCTGGACAGGTAAAGTGACTTTTCTTTCACATATTCTTAATAAATGGCAGAATCTAAACTGGAATAGAATCTGTCTTCTGAGTCTTGGTTCAATGTTCTATCTACTACCAATATTGCCTCTAGGACAAAAAGTTTCAGTATATCACCCTCATTTTTGAGAAATTCTGCTTACCCATTTTTGGGAAAAACGAGTTCTAAAACAGTTTTGTAAATCTCTTTGTTTTTGTCATAGTCTTCTTCTCGGATTTCTAGTCTCTTTTTTCTACTCTTTTGTCTGCATTCACTATCTGAAATGAAACTTGTACACACCCATACCATGTGTAACAACCTTTTTTAATGCAATTTTCTCTCTCTAGTGGATTTTATCTGAGTATCTACCTCATTAAGCCTTATTTTCTTCCCCAAATATCCCAATTTTGGGGGCCTTAATTTTTGTATTCAATATTCAAGTAGTTGGATAGTTTTATAGTATTTACCTGTCATGGATTGAACTGTGTCCCCCAAAAGTATGTGTCAACTTGGTTAGGCCATGATTCCCAGTACTGTGTGGTTGTCCTCCGCTTTGTGATTGTAATTTTATGTTAAAGAGGATTAGGGTGAGATTGTAACACCCTTATAAGGTCACATCCCTGATCCAATGTAAAGGGAGTTTCCCTGGAGTGTGGCCTGCACCACCTTTTATCTTACAAGAGACAAAAGGAAAGAGAAGCAAGCAGAAAGCGGGTACCTCATACCACCAATAAAGCAGTGCAGGGAGCAGAACACATCCTTTGGATCTGGGGTTCCCGCACAGAGAAGCTCCTAGTCCAGGGGAAGATTGAGGAGAAGACCTTCCTCCAGAGCCCGCAGAGAGAGAAAGCATTCCCTTGGAACTGACACCCTGAATTTGGACTTCTAGCCTACTAAAGTGTGAGAAAATAAATTTTTCTTTGGTAAAGCCATCCACTTGTGGTATTTCTGTTGTAGCAGCACCAATAACTAAGACAATACCCGAAGGTCTGATGAACTATCTGAGTATTGTGGTTTGTGGGTTCAATTGCCCAGTACTCCTGCTTTGCTGAAAACTTAGAGAATTTTAAGCTGGAATGAATTCTTAGAGTTACTTGATGTAACTCAATGATTTTGCAGATAAGGAAAATGAGCATCAGTGAAAAAAAGCTTGCCTAAATTTATAAAGCCTGGATCCAAATCTAAGACTCTAACCATGTTCTTTCTACTACATTGTATTGCTTATTGATCAGAAATAAGAAAAGATCTCTGAATAAAGGCAAGAGCATTGACTGAGGACAGAGAAGGGAAACCAAGGAGTTTATACTGATGAGGCCCCAAACTTTATAATCTTTCGTTTTCTTCTAAATTTTATTTATTTTGTTGTTGTTGTTGAGAATATACCCAGCAAAACATATACCAATTCAACAGTTTCTACATGTACAGTTTAGTGACATTGATTACATTCTTCAAGTTGGACAACCATTCTCACTCTCCTTTTCTGAGTTGTTTCTTCCTCATTAAAAAAAAACTTGCTTCCCCCTAAGGTTCTTATCTAATCTTTTGAGTTGCTGTTGTCAATTTAATCCCATATAGATAGTTCTTAAAAGAGCATAATGCTCAAGGCAGATCTTTACTAATAGTTAAGTTAAAGTACTGTTCAGTTTTAAAATGATTTCAGGGGATATTTTTGGTTTAAAGTTCAAAGATTATCTCAAGGCAGTAGTTTCAGGGGTTCATACATCCTCCATAACTCCGGAAAGTCTAGAGTCCATAAGAGTTTGAAATTTTGTTCTGTTTTTTCTCCGTTTTGGTCAGGATTCTTCCATAGAATCTTTGATCAAGATGTTCAATAATGGTAGCCAGACACCATCCAGTTCTTCTGGTCTCATGGCAAAGGAGGGAGTTGTTCATGGAGGCAACTAGCCACACATTCCATATCTTCCTCCTATTCCTGACTTTCCTTTTTTCTCTGCTGCTCCAGGTGAATAGAGACCAACTGTTGTGCCTTGGGTAGCCGCTTGCAAGATTTTAAGACCCCAGTCACTATGCAATGAACTAGGAGGTAGAACAGAAGCACTAAGCATGTTATTAGACCAATTAACTGGGTTGTCCCACGAAACCATGACCCTAAACCTCCAAACCAAGGAATAAAATTCCAAGAGGTGTTTGGTTGTGCATAAACAGCCTCAGCAGCTACTTTTTTTTTGGTCATTGTTGTAAATAGATTTATCACACAACTTTTGCAAGTTCAACTTTTCACAGTTGTGTAACTTTTTGACAGCAATTACAATAATTGGCTGTGCAGCCCTGCCCTTAATCAATACAATTTTTCCATTATCTTTAACCCTCCTTTCCCTGCTCCACCCTCCCCTGTTAACCACTAATAAACTTTGGTCTCTATACATTTGCCTTTTTTTGTCTTTTTATGTAAGCGAGGTCATCCGATAGTTGTCCTTTTGTGACTGACTTATTTTGCTCAGCATGATATCTTCGAGTTCCATCCACACTGTAGCGTGTATCAAGACTTCATCTCTCCTACTTCATTATATGTATGTCCTGCATTTTGTGTATCCATTTATCTGTTGATGGGTATTTAGGTTGCTTCTACCTTTTGGCTATTGCGAATAGCGCTACAGTCAACACTGGTGTACAAATCTCTTTTTGAGTCTCCGCTTTCATGTCTTTTGAGTATATAAGGAGGGGAGAGTTGCTGGATCATATTGTAGTTCTATTTTTAGTTTTTTGAGGAACTGAAACACTGTTTTCCACAATGGCTCTATCATTTAGCATTCCCACTAGCAATGGATAAGCGTTCCAATTTCCCCACATCCTCACCAACATTTGTTATTTTCTGGATTTTTTTTTTTTTTTAATCTTATCCACCCTAACCCAGTAAAAATCCTAGTAGGAGTGAAATTGTGGTTTCGATTTGCATCTTTCTAATGGCTAATGACGCTGAGCATATTTTCATGTGTTTGGTGGACATTTGAATGTCCTCTTTGATGAAATGTCTATTGAAGTCATTTGCCCATTTTATGATTGGTTTTTTTTTTTCTTTTTGTTGTTAAGTTTTATGTGTTTTTTGATTATTAGATTCTTGTCACATATGTGGTTTCCGAAGATATTCTCCTAGTTGGTAGCTTGTCTTTTCACTTTTTTGACAAAGTCTTTTAATGAACAAAAGTTTTTCATTTTTATGAGATCCTGTTTATTTATTTATTTATTTTTTGTCTATTGCTTTTTGTGCTTTTGTTATTATATTAGATGTTCCATTGTTGAAGGCTAGGCCCTACAGCATTGTCCTTGCTTGTTCTAAGAATTTTATGGTTTAGTTTGTACATTTAGGTCCTTAATCTATTTTGAATTTGTTTTTTTATATGGTGTGAGACATGGATTCTGTTTTATTTTTCTCCATATGAATATCCAATTTTCCCAGCACCATTTATTGAAGAACTCTTCTGTCCTCATCAAATGGATTTAGTACTCTTGTCAAAAATCAGTTGACCATAGATGTGTGGGTATATTTCTGGACTCTCAATTCTATTCCATTGGTCTATGCATCTATTGTTATACCAGTACCAGGCTATTTGATTACTGTAACTGTATAAAACCAAACCAAGCCTAGTGCCATTGAGTCGATTCCCAATCATAGCAACCCTATAGGACAGAGTAGAACTGCCCCATAGTTTCCAAGGAGCGCCTGGTGGATTCGAACCACCAACCCTTTGATTAGCCGGTGTAACACTTAACCACTACACCACCAGGGTTTCCTGTAATTTTTATAGTACATTTTAAAATCAGGAAGTGTGAGTCCTACTTTGTTCTTCTCTTTTAGCATTGATTTAGCTATTTGGGGCCTCTTGCCACTCTATTTCAGTAAAGAAGGCTGTTAGAAATTTGATCAGTATTGCATTGTATCTACAGATTGCTTTGGATAGTATTGACATCTTAGAAATATTAAGTCTTTCAATCCATGAACGTGAAACATCTTTCCACTTATTTAAGTCTTTTTAATCTCTTTCAGCAGTGTTTCATAGTTTTCATTGTATAAGTCCTTCATGTCCCTGATTAGATTTATTCCTAGGTATTTTATTTTCTTAGATGCTATTGTAAATGGAATTGTTTCCCTAACCTCCTTTTCAGATTTCTCATTGCTGTAGTATAGAAACCCAACTGATTTTTGTCGACCTCGTACCCGGCAACTTTGCCAGATTCCTTTATTAACTCTAGAAGTTTTCTTGTGGACTCTTTGAGACAAACTTGATCATCTTAAACTGGCCAAAAATCTAAACAATTTGAAAATTCTGTTTGTAAAAATTGACTTTAATTTGCAACTAAATTTGGGGAATTCTCCAGAAAAGCCTGGAAAACTTTATTTTCCTATTCCAATTCATCAAATTATATAAAATGTAAGCATTTTTTTTGTAAGGAAAATGATATTTTCTAGCACATCTATGCCATTCTGTCTTTAAACGCAAGCCCTATTATTCTTTTCATGGAACATTATATGGAAATACTGATAGTGCCTTGGCTGAAACTGGTTGAACTTAAACAGTATGTGAATGCTTTATAATTTATTAACAAGATTTGAGCATAGAGGTTGATTTTTGTAAAATTTGGTTCTGTGAGACAGAGCCTTTTGCATTGATTTAGGATAACTAAATTTAGTCTGAAACTTTCCAGACTTGAGAGCATTCACATTTTCATAGCCTACTTGTAAATCATCTTTCATTTGGAAGATTTAAAGACAGGCTAAAGACTTAAATCTTTTCACTCACCTTCCTAACTAGGAAAAGCCTCTGGATGAGCCTTATTATGGTTTTTCCTAATGGATTAGAACAAACAGTTTGATAGTGCTCAAATAGAACAAATACCATCACAAGGAAAACAACTTTTTCCTCGAGGAGTTAAATGTAAAATTAGGTGTCATTATAAGGCATTTGGAAGACGTTTTAAAGCAGGCTAGCCTGAGCAGGCCAAGCCGCTCAACTGTAATGGGCAGCAAATCAAAACCAGAGTGCTAGGCTTGTTGTTCTCCTATTTGTTTTGCTTCATTCTGCTTGATTATTTTGGCAAAGTTAAGCTGAAACAGCAATGCTCTGAAGTTCTGTAAATTTAAGCTTTTAATTAGGTAAAAGACTCTTTTGCAGCCCTTGTTGAGTGCTCATTTTGTGTTTGGAATGCTTTATTCCATACTTTGGTATGTTTTGAAAAGAGCTGTGGTACTCTGAGCTGATTCTTTCCAGTAGCCACAAAAACCCGCCAAGGGTCTTTCTTCTAGTTTTATCTGTTCAGACGTTGCTCTGTAGGGGCCTGGTGCATTTGGACATCTCTGGGATTTTCTGCACATTTGTACTGTTAAATGAAACCTGGATTCTGCTTAAAGTTAACTCTGATAAAAAGTTTTCTATTAAAAATTTTTTTTAATTAATTAGCACTACCAGGTTTTTCTTGCTTCTTATGCAGCTAGGTCTCAGAAAAGGGTATTTTCTACTTACTTTTCACCAGTATTTTCTCAAATTCTTAACTGAGTTACCCATGTTTTCATATCTGTGGTTTTAACTGAGAAATAGAACACATGAGAAAAAAAATACCAAATAACGGTACGAGACTATGGATGTGTGGGGTTTTTTTTTTTTAAGAATAAAAAGTTTTATGCTCTTTAAATTGGTATGTTTCATTTAGATGAAAAAAAAAGTCTTTAAATAGTGCTCTTATATACTAGGGCATTAAAAAGCTAGAGTCTGCCTTATAAAGAATTTACTTAAACAATGTAAGAATTGAGAGGGAAAGTTGGATCAGAGTCAAACAGGTTAAGTGTATGTGAAAACGTATGTCATTATTAATGTTTTTTGGTGTAGTTAAAGGAAATACATAAATCAGTTTCCTTCTGAAATAGGAAATATATTGCTTATGAGTTAGTAACCACATTTAGAGAATACTACTATTTTTAGTTAGAATCTGGTTTGCTTCTTACCTGGAATTTAACATTTATCTATGTTAAATAAAAAGCATTCACTCTTATGAAGATGAATCCTAAAGTATGTGTGTCAATATTTGAACGTTAAGAATGTCTACCAAAAAAATTACCTCCTACAGACAATCTTATCACTCTTATTCTTGTGAAACAGGTGTCTGAATTGATTCGGGAGCTTTGGTTTTATTTTTGTCAGTGTTTAATTTCCTGTCATGCAGATGCACTTAGTGTTATGAGATTTATGTGATTAAGTGTGCAAAATGACAAACAAGGTTGTCTGGTGCTCGTCTTCCCTCTTCACCCAACTAATCACATTTGAATCCTGGGCTCTGTCAGTGAGTGAGTTCCATGCCCCGTAAGCTGCATTTATCAATCGAAACACTTGATCTGCATATGACCACATTAGTTACAGCAGAAAGCTAAGATAAAAGTTACAGTTTGGATTTAGGAAGACGTTTTATAATCCTAGTTGGAAATCTTTTTCTTAATCTAAGCATCTTTCACCTGGTTATGTTGACAGCGCAATCCTGCTCAAGTACTTCAGCTTACGTGGGAATCACACCAACGTTGCCAAGATTTAAAACCTCAAGAGAGGTAAACTGGTCAAGACTGTATCCTCTCATAGCAATGAGGTTACTCAGAATACAGAATCATTTATTCTTAGAAGCTGCGTGTTCACAGTGAAGGCTTCTGACACCAGTACTTTAGTTTGTATATCTCCCACCTGTCCTTTACCTGACACACAGCCAAAGGATTTGAGGTGATTAATTGCTCTCTCTCCAAGGTGATGATTACCTCTCTGCAGGTACTATCATCCTAGTGTATTAGTTGTAGTAATGATGGATTTATGTAACAGTGTCTTAGGGAAGATTGTAAAGTATTTTATGCTTATTATCTCCTCCCTTTGAGGTACAAACCAGAATTGTTATTTACTGCATTCTGGTGGCAAAGCTGAAGCACTGTGTTTAGAAGACTTTTCCTAGGTCCCACTGATAGGCAGTGGCATAGCAAGGTTTAGGTCCCTGTTCTCCTGATTGCTAACCCACTATTCCTTCAACTAGATTGCTCCCTCTTCATTTTTCAAAGTAAATTAAAGCCATTAGCTCTCACATTTTACCTCAAGCTTTGCAAACAACAAAATCTCTTGGCAATGTGAAAATACATTGATGTACTAGCTTGAATTTGTATTATTCCATATGATTTTCTTCATGTGGCTTGACATACCTTTTTTAACAAAAAAAGTTTGTGACAAGGTGACCTAACTCTGAGTCCACAAAGGTGAGGTATGTGAGCTATTGAACTTTCTTCTGTATAGAGTACCTAAATGCATATATTGTACGATGCGAATGTGATTGGATGGTGCTGGTGATAGTGTGAGCCTCCTTGACGTTTTTGCAACTTCGGTTTCTCTCGTCCTGAATTTTCATAGAATCCTTTCTCTCATCAATCCCTGTACGAAACCCAAGCCCCTCATGACTGTCATATGTGTGTGTGTGTGTGTGTGTGTTTGACTGTGAGAGTTGACTAAGCTCTTTTGTAGTATTATAGAACCCCTTACACAAAACAGATTATGCCTTTGGTGCTTTATGTTTACAACCCAGCCCTCTAACACCCAATTTCTTTTGTCAACATTAAACCTAATTTGACTGCCTTTGTTGTGATAAAAACACAATCCAATGAAGACAAGAATTTGGTTTGACACATTTGGCTTGAAAATGTTGTTGATAAAGGGTGCCACCTAGGCATATTTTTTAACACAGATTTCTCTTACTTTGAAGTTATTATTTAATCTGTTCTTTAAAAAAACGAAAGGAAAAGAAGGGAAACTAAGATACATTGAGCATTAATTTTGTGCCAGTCTCTGTGTTGTATTTTTTCACAAATGCTGTTTTATTCAAACCTTGTAAAACCTGCAAGATAATTATTATTTTTCCCCATTTTAAAAGAAGAAAAAATTAGGACTCAGAGAGGTTAAGCAACTTGAAGAAGTTACTTAGTAATAAGCTAGTAAATAGCAGGGCCCAAATTCAAGGCCTAGTGTGTCTGATAGTTATTAGCCAAGCTAAAGCTAGAGAGACCCATAGGTCAATATAATTGCTATCAATAAATATCATGGAAGGAATGGAACCAAGGCTTCCCAAAGTGGCAGGCTCACTATATAAAGAGCCATGTCCATACAGACATTAAATATAAGCACAAAATAAATCTTTTCCAACCCTATAACTTGTGGCATTTGAGAAAAGCTTCTCACAAAGGCCCCACATTAAAAATAATTGTACTGTTTTAAGTGAGATGCAGGCCCCAAATTCTCATAAAAAGACCAGACTTAACGGTCTGACTGAGACTGGAAGGACTCCGGTGATCATGGTTCCCAAACCTTCTGTTGGCCCACTGCAGGAACCATCCCTGAAGCCAGCTCGTCAGACATGGATTGGACTGGACAATGGGTTGGAGAAGGATGCTGGTGAGGCATGAGCTACTTGGTTTGGGTGGACACTTGAGGCAATGTTGACATCTCCTGCCTGGAGGGGAGATGCGAGGGTAGAGGGGCTTAGAAGCTGATAAAATGGTCACGAAAGAGAGAGTGGAAGGAGGGAGCGGGTTGTCTCAAGGGGGGAGGGAAGTAATTGGGAGTATGTAGCAAGTTGTGTATGGGTTTTTGTGTGAGAGACCAACTTGATTTGTAAACTTCCACTTAAAGCACAATAAAAATTATTAAATTATTAAAAAATTTAAAAAATTGTACTGTTTTAAAGTCTTCTAAGATAAAAAAAAAAAGAGATAACTGTGAGGAAATCTGAGGGAAAATGGTGGCTTGGCAGAGTCAAGTATCTTTTGGACTGAGACTTTCTGGGAGAGTAAATTATAGAAGAACCTGGTGCTTTTAATCAACAGTTCATCACCTGAGTGAAGAAAAAATAATCTGGCAAGGGAATATTTCTATTGACCATCTTGCATTTCTAAGCAGTAACCATTTTAGATACAACTTTTTTCTCTAGAGGCAGTGAATAGACAGAAGAAAACTGTCTCCCCATCCTAAAGGGTCTAAGCATAGACTGGAGTGCATTAGATAGTAGATTACTTCCAAACCTTAGCATCAATGGATTTTAATTCTGTGAATATTAAATTTGCCTTGTAATTGTACTCAGATCCTAAAAACTTAAACAAACAAACCTGTAGTAATCAGGCCCAATACAGATTCAAGGCCAGAAGACAGAACTAGGGTGCTGAGCACCTGGAGGTGAAGAAGTAGTTCCAGGAAAAGGAGGAGATCTAGATTCTACTGTTTGAGCATTGGCACAATGGTTCAGCATTCGGCTGCTAACCAAAAGGTTGGCGGTTGGAACCCACCAGGCACTCTCTGGGAGAAAAATGTGACAGTCTGCTTCTGTAAAGATTTACAGCCTTGAAAACCCTATGAGGCAGTTCTACTCGGTCCTGTAGGGTCACTATGAGGCAGTGAGTTTGGTTTGGTTCAGTGGCACAACTATCTATGTGCCTCTGAAAATAATTTCTGAACTTTAGCCAGGCTGTAGATTCCCTGTGCCTGGCTGATATTTTTCTGAATATTTAATTCTAATGTAGCAGCCATGCATATTCTCAACAGTAGAGGTCCTCAGTACATAATTCTTCAACTAAGATGCTGAAAAATGTTTCCACCCCTGAATTATTTGGCATTTATGGTTACTTGTGGAGCTTAAGTCGTTTTATGGGTATAATAATCTATTTTACATCATTAATAAATGAAAAAATTGTAGTCCTTATTATCTGATCTTGGCTTAAAATTTTACAATCTTTCATAACAGCTGAAATAATGTGTCAAAAATGAGTTGGTTCAACAGTAAAATATTTGAAAAATATATATAAACCTTTCTCTTGAAAGTTCGGAATAAAAAGATCATGAGAAAATGTTTAGAGAAGATTTTAATGTTTCATGTGATTAAGGAAAACAATGAGTTTTTTCTTGGAAGGGAGTGGTTCTTGTTTTCTAAAAACTGCCACTTATCGTCTATTATGTATAGAACTACAGAGTTACAAGATATTTGGAGGGGCTTTTTTTTTTTTTAATGCCAATGTTTTTTAATTGAATTTTCAGCTTGTAAACACAATACATTAGGAATACCCTTACTTAACCCTTCTTTTCACCAAAAGCTGGCATTGTCCTTGACTCCTCCTAATCCCTTACTGTGGGTATCTAAGCAGTCATGATACCATGATTGGCATCATGGCAATGCCATGTGTTACAGAGTAGAACTGCTTCATCAGGTTTTCCTGGCTGTGATCTTTATGAAAGCAGATTGCCAGGCCTCTCTTCCACTGCACCACTGGGTGGCTTTGAACCACTAACCTTTAGGTTAGCAGCTGATCGCAAACCAGTTCCACTACTCAGGCTCCTAAGCAACCCCTAAATCTTATCAATTTTACCTCCCATATATTGTTTGGACTATTTCCCATCTCTCTAGTCCCCACTGTCACTACCCTAGTTCAGGCCCTTAACTTAGCTATAGTAACTGTCTTCTAACCAATTTTTCTATTTCTAGTCTCACCTCCTTCAAAACCATTCCCTGCATATTTACAAAACCACTTTTCTAAAATGCCATTTCCCTGCTTAGTACTTGCAGTGGCTTGTTCATCACTGTTGAATAAAGCCCAAATTTCTCATCATAGTTTGCAAGTTCCTTCATAACCTTTTCCCTAACTACTTCTCTAGCTTTATTGCTTCCTGCTCCCCTGACCATAGCCCTCAAGTCTCTGTTCCGACATACACTGAACTACTTAGATTCTTCCGATGCATCAGACTGTTTCTACTTTTCCTGTCTTTGCATGTTGTTGTTCTCTCTGACCTTACTATTCTTTCTCCACTTACTCCTTGCCTGCCTTACAAATACCTAACTTCTTCCTTTAAGAAGAAAGTCTTCTGCTTTGTAAAACCTTTCCTGAACTTCAGGCAGGCTCACCTTCTTTGTGCCAATACTCTACTGTATATATTCCTCCCCTACTATGCTCTCCATATCATTTTAGTTATTTTTCTAGCTAGACCAGTGGTTCTCAACAGGGGGTAATTTTGCCCTTCATGAGACATTTGGCAATGTTTGAAGACATTTTTCATAGTCATAACAAAGAAGGGGAATGTTACTAGCATCTTGTGCATAGAGGCCAGAGATGCTACTAAACATCCTACAATGCACAGGACAACCTCCTCCAACAAGAATCATCCAGCCCAAATGTCAGTGGTACCAAGGTTGAGAAACTCTGTGTCACACTGTAAACTTGTGTCTTTTTTCAATTTGGATTCTCAGAACCCAGACCAATGCCAGGCAAAAATGCCAGGCACTAAATAAATACTGGTTGAACGAGTGAAAAATTCCAGAGAAGGAATTCTGAAGAGAATACTAGTCTCTTCCACCCAAGAATAGAAAAATAAGATTTCCAAATTCAGGGTGCCACCTCCATGGGAAAGTTTTCCCTCTCTATTGGCTCTGGGGGAAGGTCCTTATCATCAATCTTCCTGGGTTGAGGAGCTTCTTAGTTCAGGGACCCCAGGTCCAAAGGATGCACTATTCTCCCGGCTCTTGTTTATTGGTGGTGTAAGGTCCCGCTGTCTCTCTGCTTGCTTCTCTCTTTTATGTCTCAAAAGAGATTGACTTAAGATGCAACCTAACCTTATAGATTGAGTCCTGCCTCATTAACATAACTACTGCTAATCCCATTTTATTAGCATCATAGATTTACAACACAGAGGAAAATCACACCAGAGGACAAAATGGTGGACAATCACACAATACTGGGAATCATGGCCTAGCCAGACTAGCAGATATTTTTGGTGGACATAATTCAATCCATGACATTCCACCCTTTAGCCTCCCAAAATTCATGTCCTTGCCACCTGTAAAACACTTTCACCCCATCATATCATAGCAACACTCTTAAATCAACTCCAAGTCCAGAATCCAAAAATTCCTTTTCAACAGTGAAATCGAGAATACAAGTTATCTGCTTCCAAAGTACAATGGTGGAACAGCCACAAACTAGACATTTCCATTACAAATGGGAGAAACTGGAGGGAAAGAAGGGATAACAGGCACCAAGCAAGTCAGCAGAATACATTACATTAGCCCTCAAGGCTTGAATATAATCCTCTGTTCTCTGAGACTATTTATACAATGGCCTTGCCTTCCAGACTGTAGGTAGTGGCCACACCCTGCTAATTCTGAGTTGACACCCCTTTGCCCTGGGCTTCAGCTCCATCCTCCAGGCCCACTAGAACAGCAACTCTACTCCTTCAGCTTTCGGCAGCCCCAGTCTCCTAGTCCATCTGAGTGGCGACTCCACCCTTTGAGGCTGAGGCAGCTCTGCTTCCTGTGTTCCTTGTCTCTTCACCATCTGCTTCCCAGTTTCTTGGCCTCTTGGTCTCTTGGGCCTCACCACCTGTGCCTACCCTGCTTGGGCAAGTGTTCCAAAGCTCCGTAGCTCCACCAATAAGTGCCCGGAGAAACCCCGCTCCACCGGAAACCTCCTGCACAAAGGCACTCAGCTCTCTCACTCTGTGGGTCGGCTCCTGTGCTGTCTCATGCTGGTCTCCTGGTTCTGCTGCTGCTTCTCACTGTCTGCGCTGTCTCCTGTGTATCAGCTCTCCTCACTTCTTTCTGAGTTCTCACCAGAATTGTCTTTGACATCTATAATTCCACCAATAGTCTCTTCAAGGCAATCTAGGCCTTTACTGTTTGGCATTTTAAAACTCTTCCAGCTTCTATCCATTCACAGTTTCAAAACTGCTTCCACATTTTAGGTATCTGTTAGATTAGCATCCCACTCTCTTGGTAGGCAGTGTTCTCCATGAGGCTGTATATGCTCTAAACCAGCATCCAGTATATGGTGCTGTTTCTCCCACAGCCAGGATTCATAGGTCCAGGAAACAAGGGGTGGAAATGGGAGTGGCATCTCTCACTATTTCCTGTAGTGACCCACTCACAAAATTTTTGCTTCCTGTCCTCGCGACCCTATGCTGTGCACGTCTAGAGGTCTTAGCTACAAAGGGAGGAGTGCTCCAACCTAGAGACACATCACTGATTCCATTAAACTGGAAGCTAAGAATCCCACCTGGCCACTTTGGGCTCCTTATGCCTCTGGATCAACAGGTGAAGAAGGAAGTTACCATGTTGGCTGGTGTGATTGATCCTGATTACCAAGAGGAAATTGGACTGATATTACATAATGGAGGTATGTCTGGAATTCAGGAGATCCCTTAGGGCGTTTCTTAGTACCACCGTGCCCTGTGATCAAAGTCAATGGAAAACTACAGCAACCCAATTCCAACATGCCTACTAATGGTCCAGACCCTTCAGGAATGAAGGTTTGGGTCACCTCGCCAGGCAAAGAACCATGACTGGCTGAGGTGTTTGTTGAGGACAAAGGCAATAAGGAAAGTGTGGTGGAAGAAGGTAGTTCTAAATACCAGTTACGACCATGTGACCAGTTGCAGAACCGAGGGCTGTAATTATTATGAGTATTTCCTCTTTTTTTTTTTTAAGTATTTCTGCTTTGTATGCGTGCATCAAATTTATTTACTTTCTTCACATATAAAATATAAGATGTAAACAGGGCTAGTGCATTTTCAGTTGAATGTGTCATGTTAGGCTCAAGTATGACTTTCTAATTGTCTTTATTCAGAGATTTTGTATGGTTTAAGGAGATGCATACAGGTGCCAAGTTGACAAGGGATGGACTGTGATGGTTAAGGTTATGTGTCAACTTGGTTGGGCCATGATTCTCAGTGATTTGACAATTGCATGATGTTGTGATCACTTACATGATGAGATTTGATATAATGTGATCACCTCCATGATGGGATCTGCTGTGAGTAGCCAATCAGTTGAAAAGGAGTTTCCTTGGGCATGTGGCCTGCATTGAATATGAGTGGACATCCTGGCAAGGCTCATGGGTTTTTGCTCATGGGATCCTGCAGCTGGGTCCTGTTCATCTGACCTCTGGTTCTTGGGATTTCAGCTAGCAGCTTACCTTTGATCTTGCCTGCTGGTCTTGGGATTCTTTGATCTTTGCAGCCTGTGAGCAAGAGCTTTGCTCTCTGATCTACCGATCTTGGGTTTGCCAGCCCCTGTGGCTACTTGAATCAGAAGACATCTCTATCCTGACCAACAGCTTGGGACTTTGCAGCCTCAACAACCATGTGAGCCATTTCCTTGATATAAATCTCTCTCTATATATAGTTACGTGTTTTACTTCTCTAGAGAACCCAGCCTAAGACAGATGTCAAGAGACAAAGAACAATATCTCAATGTAATGAGGGAAAAATATTTTAAAATTAAAATCTTATTCCCAGTCAAATTAACATTTAACTAGAAGAACAAAATTAAGACATTTTCAGCCACAGTAAGACTTGGAAACTTATCACCCATAGACCTCTCTGAGAGAATTACTAAAATATGTAACCTAACTTCCCCCCTGCCACACACAAAAATTCAGAAGAATATGAGATATAAGAAACAAATGATGCACAAAGAAACAAAACGTAAAGATAAGTTTATATGATGTTCATGCATAGTGAAAAATAATCAACCACAACCTGCAATTAAAATACCAGATGATTTCAACATGGAAGGTGGAAGGAACAAAAAGAGAGTAGAAGGAAATGAATGAATGCTGGCCATGACTCTTGGAGGTCTGTGGATATATGCACTAATTGATAGAAAAAAAATGATAGAAAAACCAGAATTTTTAAATCAGTGTTAAAAATATAAGAGTAACCATTAGAAAAAGTTGAATATATGATTTCCAAGATAATAAAAGAAAAAAAAGGAGAACTACGTCAGTCCAACCAAAGGAGTAAAGAAGAGAAAATAAACAATAAGAAATCATTGTAAATAGAAAACAAAATAAAGTAGCGGGCTTCAGTCTAAATATACCAATAATCACAATAAATGTAAAATGGTTAAATTTCCCAATTAAAAGATAGGAAACCCAATTTGGTTTTTAAAAATCTTACCATAGGCTGTTTACAAGAGACACATATAATATAGAATGGTAAAGAAATGGAAAAGCCCTTGTAAATGCTAACAAATAGAAAGCAGATACCATAATATTAATTTCAGCCAAAATATTTGTTTCAGTCTAAAAGCTGAAAAGCAACAAAAAGGACAAAGAAGGATTCTTCATATAGGTAAACAAAGTCCAACTTTTTAGTAAATTAGGAATATAAGTAAACTTCCTTAACTTGATAAAGTTTGTCAGAAACTTATAACAAACACATAAGCTTTTCTTCAAAGTCTGGAATGACATAGGATAACCACTATAACTACTATTTAAGCTATACTGAAAACCAACATAATATAAAAAGGAAAAGAAATTAGAATAATAAATATTGGAAACAGATACAAAAGTGTCATTGTTCACAGACCACATGATAATCTACTTAGAAAAATCCACTATAAGAACTAATAAAAAAATGTAGCAAGTAGCTAAATAAAGATCAACATGGAAAAATTAAATTTCTTGTATCTCAGTAAGTACATGAAATAGATAAATTCCTAGGAATAAAAACAACAAGAAAAATGTATGAACTGTATAAAGGAAACTATTGAACTTCAATGAAAATCACAAAAGAAGAATCAACAAAGATAAATGCCATATTCTTGGATTGGAAGACCCAACGTTGTAAAGATGTCTGTTCTCCTCAAATTAACCCATAAATTTAATGCAATATTAACTAAAATCCTAATAAACATTTTTCATGGAACTTGACAAGCTGATTCTAAATTATTTGTTCAAGAGAAGCTGAAAGAAGCTGCAAAGAACTACTTGATAAAGAACACTGAAGGGAGAATTGCCCTAAAAAAAAAAAGCCATTGCCATCAAGTCAAATTCTGACTCATAACAACCCTGTAAGACAGGTTAGAGCTGCCCCATAGAGTTTCCAAGGCTGTAAATCTTTACTGAAGCAGACTGCAGCATCTTTCTCCCACAGAGCAGCTGGTGGGTTTGTACCACTGACCTTTTGGTTAGCAGCTGAGAACTTAACCATTGCACCACCAGGGATCCTAGAATTGCCTTATCAGATATGAAATCATACTTTAAAGCTATGATAATTAAAACATTATGACACTGGGGTAGGAATATATAATTAGATCAATGGAACAAATGGAGAGTTCAGAAACAGACACATTCATATAAAGGAACTTAGTTTATGATAAAAAAAAATGGTATTTCTAATCAGTGAGGAAATAATGAGAGATAATTAACTGTCAATTTATAAAAATAAAATCAGATCACAACCTCGCATCAAATACAAAACTAAGTTCTATGTAGACTACAAACCTAAATATGAAAAAATCAAAGCTGACTATCAGAAAAAACATAGGAGGCTATGATAAGTTTGGTCTGTAGAAGTCCTTCCAAAGCATGATATAAAATCTAGAAGCCATAAAATAAAATAGCTTGACAGTAAATGAAAACTTCTGTATAATTGAAAACACATTGTTTTTTTTTTAAAGTGACACAAGTGTAAGCTTTTATAAAAATTTTTGTGAACTGTATACTTAACATCTGTGCATTTTAAAGAAAAAAGTGCATTTTACCATGTATAAATTATATCTTGATTTTTTTTAAAAAGAAAAAAATTACAAGGAGAAGATACTTGTAACATATGTAATAAATAAAGAATAACATTCAGAATATAGAGTACTTTATAATACAATTGGAAACCCTGGTGGCGTAGTGGTTAAGCAGTTCAAATTCACCAGGCGCTCCTTGGAAACTCTATGGAGCAGCTCTACTCTGTACTGTAGGGTCACTATGAGTCAGAATCGACTCGACGGCACTGGGTTTGGTTTGGTTTGGTTTATAATACAATTAGAGAAAATTATAAACAGTAAACAGGGCAATTGACAGAAGAAATAGAATTGACCAATTAACATCTGTAAAGATCAGATGCACTAGTAATCAGGAAAAGGCCAATACAACCAACAATGAGATGCTACTTTTTGCTAATCTGATTGACCAAAATAAAAAATATATAGGTATTATCCAATGTTGGTGAGTGTGAGCAGTAAGCACTCACATGGATCATTGAGATCTAAAAACCCAAAACGAAACTCATTGCCATTGAGTTGATTCCGATTCACAGCCATCTTATAGAATAGAGTAGAACTGCCTCATAGGGCTACCAAGGAGGGGCTGGTAGATTCCAACTGCTGACCTTTGGGTTAGCAGCCAAGCTCTTAACCACTGCATCACCGGGGCTCCCATTGAGAGCTAAAAAAAAAAAAACACCCATTGAGAGCTAGTGAAGTGTAAATGAACTTTGACAGGCAATTTGACCATTTGAAAGGCAATTTTAAGTGCTATCAGCCTATTAGTTCAGTTTCTTCATTCTCATCCTAGATAAATACTTGCACCTGTATACACTGATACATTAAAAAAAAAAACATGCATGAGGATATTTACTGCAGTATTGTTTATGATACCAAAAAACACAACGGAACAATCTAAATATTCATGGAACTGACTCAGTAAACTATGATTCTATAGATGCATGGAATACAATCCAATTTATGGACAAAAAAATCAAAACTTTATAGAAGACAAAAATGTGTAAAAAATATGAAGTTATATTTTATTATAATAAAATATTATATTTATAGCTTAATATTTGTACTATGTTAAGATATAAATATGTAGAAAATGGTCAGAAAGCATAAACCAAAGTATTTATAGTAGCTACACCTTGGAAAGGGAGGGGAATTGGGGATAAGATGGAAGAACTTTTAATATTTATACTATATACTAATGGATTTTTCTTATTTTGTGAGAATGTTTCCTATATAAATAATTTAAAATTTACATAAATGTTTAGAAATAATACCCTTATTATAAAAGCAATACATGTTTATTATAGGAAATTTAACAAAGAGACTGAGCATAAGAAAATAAATATTAGCCTATAACCCAGAAATAGCCACTATTAACGTTTTAATGTATAGCCTACCAAGCTTTTTCCATTCACATATATGCATATTTTTAATAAAAATTGTATTGCATATTGTGACAATCTTCCCTAACATGAAACACTTTGCTTACAATATCCTTTTTAAAAGGGTATATATTTGTTAATTTGTTCAATAAATACTAGGAATACAATGGTGAATAAGAATATAACGTATTTAATTAATTCCTTATTGCTGAACTTTTAGGTTTTCCCCAATATTTTACTATTATATGTAGTGTTGAAATACCTGTATAACTAAACTCTTATTGTTATTATTTCCTGATATTAGACTCTTAGACATGTTATTGCTGGATCAGAGGTACTGTGCATTTTCCAAGCCTTTGATATGTATTTCCAAAAGCCCTTTAGAAAACTATTATTTACACACCAGCAGTACCGGAGAGTGCCAGTTTCCCAGGGCCCGGATCAGCACTGGATATTGTAATTTTTTTTAATTTGAATTTGATAAGTAAAACCTGGTATTTTGTTGCTGTTTGAATTAGTCAATTATTGGATTATGAATAAGTTTAATATTAGTGATATTAACCCTTTGACATTATGTTGCAAATCCACATAAATTATTTAGCCCCCAAGCTACAAATTGAGATTGAATTTGATTGCCTTTATAGATCTCAGTAATATTAGCTGCCACTATTAAGCATGCATTATATATTTAGTGTGTGTATATACCAAAAATAGCAGTACCATTTTGGCTTGTGATTGACTCATATACTCTTTATAAAAATGTAAATTTCTTTTCAATTAATAATGTTTTAAAAATCAAAATGTTTTCTGGAAAACTCCATTCTTTGAGAAAGCTTTCTTTATGAGAGATTAAAATCTTCTTTAGACTTTTACATGGATTAAGTTTTAAATTAACATAGAAGAATAACAATATGAATCAATTTGATCAAAGAAAAAGTGTCACTAATTATTTAAACAAGACACTTACAACAGGGATTTAAAGGCAAAGAAGCGGATTTCCCTTGCATGTGGATCAAATCAGAAGTATCCCATAATTGACTCTTTACAAGACCCTGCTTCAGTATAATGGACTAGATATTAAAGCTCTAAGTATTTAAAGCTAGTTTCCGTCTTTCTCTAAATGGAGACTCGCCGCTAAGAGCTATTTTACAAGTCTGACACATTAGCTGCATCTTGGGGAAATACATACACTGGCTTTGCTTCTATGGTCCGGAATTTCAAGTGCTTTCAATAGTTAAATGGTGTGAAATGGGTAGCATTGAACCTGTGAGAAGCAATGAGCGTCTTAAAAAATAAATTCCAGATGGGAAGGTAGATGGGAGGGATATATAGATATTGTAATGGTTCTTTTCAATGAATTAATTCTAAAAAATGTTTTTTTTGGTTTTTTTTCTGTATTTTTAGCCAACTTATTCATGACTTTGGGAGAAAATTGTAAATTTCCCCCTTCTATTATTTAACATTATTTGGGAACAAAGAGGTTTTTGTAAACTGTCGCTGTCAGATCAAACACAGGAGTAGAATAAAAGGAGTCATATAAGGAGTATTTTATAACTTTCTTACAGCAGTAAAGTCAAGAGGGTCAAGTCAAGACCATAGCTCTTCAATACAGTGTAATGTTAGATTAAATAACTAACCTCTTCATACTTCAGTATGCCCACCACAGAATGGAGTTTCTGTTACCTACCACTACAGTATTTTATTCAGAGAAACATGATGCGTTTTAATGTACACCCAGTGTTTCCACCTTATAGCATCTTTAGTAGGCCACATACAAAATAACCCTGAAGAAGCATTATAGTCTAGTGGAAGGGTTTTAATGTTTGCCTAGATGTGGATTCAAAGCCCAAACTGCTGCTTGGTAAATGTATGACCTGGATCCAGTTACATAAGCTGTCCAAGCCTCAGTATACTTGTTTATAAAACAGGGATAATAGCTCTATCTTTAGGAATGTTAAGAGGATTATGCAATTTGATGGTTGAAAAGTGCTATGCAGAGTGGCAAGTTTGTAAGCCCTCAAAAATTATAGCTATTATTATTTATAGTAAATGCATATTTTTCTTCACAACAATCAAAATATTGGGCTAAGTGATACCAAAAAGGGGTCCTGTTCTGACACCCAAATACTGGCCATTCTTTCTCTCATGCAGAGTACAGAATGTTGGGAAATATATGCCTGCTTCTACCATCCGATAGAACAAGTGGAATGGAGTCAAAGCAACACCCTCAGAATGGGCTTTTAGAGCTCTAGCTTTGTATCTTCTCAACACAACTGCAATAGCCAGCAGCTCAAAGGTACTGCATTGCTCCATTAGAGAGAGAGTGACATTGGCCAGTATGAGGAGGGACTCACTCTGCAACTCCCATGGCTCCATTTGGCAGTAACTACTCACAAGTGAAAGGTGCTGGATGAGTCAGGATAGGGAACTGGCTCTGATTCTAGTTAAAGTTCTCCATGTTTTCATTACCAACTCCCTCTTTATGGTTTAGCTCTTGGCTATAGTAAACTCCAGATTGAATAGACGCCTCAAATATACATCTGAGACCAGCATTTAGCCTTAAATAGCTGTCAAGTCGCCTGCAGATGCATTTTTTGAAATGGGGCATAGGAAGGGTTTTAGGAAAAAAAACAAAGTCAGGCGTCAAGCAGCCTCACAAATCATTTTTACGTGGCTTCCTGGACCTTTGTTTTTAGCAAATCCTTTAACGGGGATCGACTCATTTGTGTATTTCTTCAAAGGAAGGATTTTGCAGGTAGCTAGCTCTTCATGAGGCCTGCTGCCTTCTAGGGTTTGGAAGAAAGACAGTTTTAAAAGAGTAGAGATGTTTATTTTTGAGAAGTCACTATTTGTACCTGTAGCCATTAGCTCAGTGACTAAACTGCTGGCAGTCTCTGGAGTAAAAGTATCTGTCTGCGTAGTCCTGTAACTCAGCACTACAGCTTTGAGATCCCGGGACTGAGCTGGAGGCAAAACTGTGACGTCTCAGGATCTCATTAGCACTATTAATAAATGGACTTGGTTCCATGTTAACCTAAGAGCTGATTGTATCTTATTTTATAAATATGAATTCTATCGTACAATGTCTGCTTTGGAAGCAAAACAAATTAAACGTTATGAAATAATTTTTGTTCCTTCATGTTGAGTTTTTGAAATAAAAATATAGAAGTAATTTAGATGGCAAGTATGCCTCTAACTAAGTTAAAACATAAGCAAATCTACTTAACCAAAAAGCCAAATTTATTCTCATTTTATTAGGCAGGTGGTGTACATATTAGATGATTTCCCTCTCGGGTTTTACATTTATTTCATGTGTTTTTCTCCAAAGAACAGGAGTTATTCTGTCAAAAGTGGGGAGGTGAAACCTCGGTTAAGGGGATACTGCAAATTCTGCCCTTTCAGCAGAAGTAATTTATAGTTTCATAATATTCCAGGGTTTCTCTTTGTCTTTTACATGACAATTTATGACCAAGCTATTTTCATGTTTCCCTTACTCCTTGCTACAAGCCTGAACAAATAAACTGTGTGTATACAGGGTCTGTTTCCCCATGCTGTTTCCCAGGTATCATTATTTTTCCTTCCCTTGACATAAACTGAATTCTGCATTGCATTATTTTAATCCAGAAGGCCTATAATATGAAACTTAAGTGGTGAGAATGAGTTTTTGTGTTATTTTGCCTGAAATTGTTCTCCAGAGTAATCTAATTATTAAAATCCAATATACTGAATATATAAAAAAAAAAAAATTCTTAGCTGTCCAGAGATCACCATTAAAAGAAGAAGAAAAAAAGAAACAGTTGCTGCCAAGTCAGTTATGACTCATAGCGACCCCTTGTGTGTATGAGTAGAACTGTACCCTACAGGGTTTTCAAGGCTGTGAACTTTCAGAAACAGATCACCAGGCCTTTTGGTTATTTAGTTTATATATATATATAATTATATATATATACATATATATAAAATTTTATATTTTTCTGTAAGTATAAAATCTTTCTTGTATCTAAAGAATAACTTTTTTCAGTAATTATATATCTGCCCTTGGATTTTTAAAAAAATTTACTATGACATCTACAAAATTATGTAAAAATAATGTAACAAACACCTCTTTACCCACTGCCTAATGTAAGAAATGAAACATTAGCAATAAAATTGAAACCCACTAGGTACCCCTCTCCCAGCTGCATCTGCCTTCTAATCTGTTAGATGAGGGAATGTGGTGTTTATTGTTTCCAGGCATTTCTGTATATATATCAACTCTTAAAAACTTTATGTAAATGTTATCATAGTATGTATATTCTTCTGCAACTTGCTTTTTTCCTCTCAACATTTTGTTTCTGAGATTTGTCCACATGAACATGTATAGCTTTGACTTACTAGTTTTCACTGCTCAAAAAAAAAAATTTTTTTTTTATGGTATTACATTGCATAATTATACTGCAGTATACTCATGAATTTCTTGTCAATGGACATTTAACCCGTTTACTATTTTTTGCTGTTATTAACATTGCTAATATGAGCATTTTTGTGCTCATCTTTTTGTGCACACGTGCAAGAATTCCTCTAGCTCATATCCCCAAAGTAGAACCGCTGGGTCGTAGTGTAAATGCATAGTCACCTTTCCTATTTATTGCCAATTTATTTGCCAAAGGGGTTGAATGAAATTACCCTCCTTCTAGCAGGTTTTACAAGACTTTGTTTTTGTTAATCTGCTGGATGTGAAATGGTATCTCATTTCCCTGATTACTTAGTGAGGTTTAATAGTTGTTGGTATGTTTATTGGCCACTCGTATTTCATCTTCTGTGAAATATATGTTTATATTTTTGCCCTTTTTTTGCATTATTCATACACATTTGTCGTAAATTCTTTCATATGCTGAGCACTTATTCTTTGTCAGTTTTATGTATTACAAGTATTTTTTCTGGTCTATGTCTTATCTTTTCACTTTTCTGTGATGGGTAATTTGATAAACTTAAGTTTTAATTTTTAAAAGAGTCAAATTTGTCTATCTTTTTTTATAGTTTATGATTTTGTTTGTTAATTACTATGATTTTATAATAAATCTTAATTTTTTGTGGGATAAATTTTCCCACCTTGTTTTTCTTTGAAATTATACCCTTGGGTTTTGAAAGTACAGTTATTCTTGGCTTTTCTAATAGTGTGATTTTATTTTGAATATAGATTTCTAGCCATCTAACTGAATGTATCTTTCCAGAGTTCATACCATAACAGAGTCCTCTCCTCTGTCTCTGCTCCTTACCTACCCTATCTCCATCCTAGCCCCTCTTCTACATCCTCTGATTGTCAGAAAAGCATAAAAATTATGATTATCTCTAGATTGCCAAATAAATGGTCATTTGTTCTATAAACAGTCAAGAATCATAGACTCTTAGAATTTTAATGCTAAAAGGAATTAAAAAGATCATTGGTTTAAACCCCTTCATAAATGGTATGAAGATTGACTTAATGGTTAGACTGGGACTAGAGGGACCACGGAGGCCATGGTCCCATGACCTTCTGTTGGCCCAAGACAGGAACCATTCCCAAAGCTAACTGTTCAGACAGGGATTGGACTAGAATAGGGGATGGAAAATGATACTGGTGAAGAATGAGCTTCTTGGATCAAGCGGACACATGAGACTATGTTGGCATCTCCTGTCTGGAGAGGGAATGAGAGGCCAGTGGGGGCCAGAAGCTGCCCAAATGGACATGAGGAGAGAGAGTGGAGGGAAGAACTGTGCTGTCTGATTGGAGGGAGGGCAATTAAGAGTGTATGGCAAGGTGTATGTAAATTTTTGTATGAGAGACTGACCCGATTTGTAAACTTTCACTTAAAGCACAATAAAAATTAATTAAAAAAAAATGATATGAAGATTGAAAAGAAGATTTAAAAAGTTTTAACTTATAAAGCAATAGAAAATAATCCATGATCAACTCTAAAGAGTATACGCTTTGGATTCAGGCAGTTCTCCTTAATATCTACATTATTTAATCTCTCTAAATCTTGGTCTACTTGTCTGTAAAATTATCTCACAAGGTTTTTGTGAGAATTAAATGTAAAGTATCCTGCATGATGCCTGAAATATAGTAGACATTTACTATTATTCTTTCTTCCCTGTCCCCCTCCCCATCTTTACCCTTGCCCATGATGATAAGCATACTACTATGACAGTATAGTCTTAGTGGATTTGAGAAAACTTCCCAGAGGAGTTGATGTCTCAGCTAAAACTTGAAAAATAAGTAGTAGTTAAAGGTAGGGAAGAGTATTCTAGGCCCAAGGAACAACACATGTTTGGGAGCAGTTCAGAGTCTGGGTTCCTTTTGTTTAGGCTACAGCTATCTTCTCATAATTAATGAAGAAAAAGGCTTCCAGGGGCTTCCCTGCAGGCTGTATACTGTGGTGATGGGTTGAAACAAAGGAGTTATCCTAACTC
This sequence comes from Loxodonta africana, assembly GCF_030014295.1. Taxonomy (NCBI): domain Eukaryota; kingdom Metazoa; phylum Chordata; class Mammalia; order Proboscidea; family Elephantidae; genus Loxodonta; species Loxodonta africana. The sequence continues at coordinate 49,698,235 of NC_087359.1, forward strand.
CTAATGAGTTTGGGACTTGAGTTTCTTGTTAAGCATTTCAGGTGGATGTGTTTGAGCAAAGGTGGTATACAGGAACAGATTTCAAAGCATAGTCTGCAGGCCCCTAAGAGTCTCCAAGATCCTTCCAGGGGAGTCACAGGGCAAACCTGTTTTCTTTTTTTTTTTTGTGTGCTTTAAGTGCAGGTTTATAAATCAAGTCACCCTCTCGTACAAAAACTTATACATACCTTCCTATGTACTCCTTTATTATTCCTAGCTGCTCTCCCCCTAATGAGACAGCACACTCCTCCTCTCCACCCTGTATTCCCTATGTCCATTCAACCAGCTCCTGTCCTCCTCTGTCTTCTCATCTCACCTCCAGACAGGAGCTGCCCAGATAGTTTCATGTGTCTACTTGAGCCAGGAAGCTCACTCCTCACCAGTATCATTTTCTGTCTTATAGTCCAGTCCAATCCCTGTCCGAAGAGTTGGCTCCGGGAACGGTTCCAGTTTGGGGCTGACAGAAGGTCCACGGACCATGACTTCCGGGGTCCCTCCAGTCTCGGCCAGACCATTAAGTCTGGTCTTTTTATGAGAATTTGAGGTCTGCATCCTACTGCTACCCTGCTCCATCAGGGATTCTCTTTTGTGTTCCCCATGAAGGCAGTCATCCGTTATAGCCAGGCACCACCTAGTTCTCCTAGTCTCAGGCTGGTGTAGTCTCTGGTTTATGTGGCCCCTTCTGTCTCTTGAGCTCATATTTACCTTGTGTCTTTGTGTTCTTCATTCTCCTTTGCTCCAGGTGGGTTGAGACCAACTGATGCATCTTAGATGGCCGCTTGCTAGCGCTTAAGACCCCAGACGCGCCTCACCAAAGTGGGATGCAGAATGTTTTCTTAATGCATTTTGTTATGCCAATTGACCTAGATGTCCCCTGAAACCATGGTCCCCAGACCCCATCCCTGCTACTCTGGCCTTCGAAGCATTCAGTCGTATTCGGGAAACTTCTTTGCTTTTGGTTTAGTCCAGTTGTGCTGACCTCTCCTGTATCGTGTGTTGTCTTTTCCTTCACCTAAAATAGTTCTTGTCTACTGTCTAGTTAGTGAATACCCCCTCCCTCCTTCCCCTCCCTCGTAACAATCAAAGAGTATTTTCTTCTGTATTTAAACTATTTTTTGAGTTCTTATAATAGTGGTCTCATACAATATTTGTCCTTTTGCAACTGACTAATTTCACTCACTGCCTTCCAGATTCCTCCCTGTTATGAGCTGTTTCACGGATTCATCATTGTTCTTAATTGTTGCATAGTATTTCATTATGTAAATATACCATAATTTATTTATCCATCCATCTGTTGATGGGCACCTAGGTTGCTTCCATCTTTTTGCTATTGTAAACAGTGCTACAATGAAAATGGGTGTGTATATATGTGTTCGTGTGAAGGCTCTTATTTCTCTAGGATATATTCCAAGGAGTGGGTTTGCTGGATTGTATGGTAGTTCTATTTCTAGCCTTTTAAGGAAGCGCCAAATCAATTTCCAAAATGTTTGTGGCATTTTACATTCCCACCAGCAGTATATAAGTGTTCCAGTCCCTCCACTACCTCTCCAACATTTATTATTTTGTGTTTTTTGGATTAATGCCAGCCTTGTTGGAATGAGATGGTATCTCATTGTAGTTTTGATTTGCATTTCTCTAATGGCTAATCGGAAACCCTGGTGGCATAGTGGTTAGAAGCTACGGCTGCTAACCAAAAGGTTGGCAGTTCAAATCCACCAGGCGCTCCTTGGAAGCCCTATGAGGCAGTTCTACTCTGTCCTTTAGGGTTGCTATGAGTCAGAATCAACTCAATGGCATTGGTTTAATGGCTAATGATTGTGAGCATTTCCTCGCGTTTGTTAGCTGCCTGAATGTCTTTGGTGAAGTGCCGGTTCATATCCTATGCCCATTTTTTAATTGGGTTATCTGTCTTTTTGTTGTTGAGTTTTTGCAGTATCATGTAGATTTTAGAGATCAGATGCCAATTGGATTTGCAGTAGCCAAAAACCTTTTCCCAGTCCGTAGGTAATCTTTTTATTCTTTTAGTGAAGTCTTTGGATGAGCATAAGTGTTTGATTTTTAGGAGCTCCCAGCTATCTAGTTTCTCTTCTCAAACCTATTTTCTTAATTACTAAACCAAAACCAAACCAAACCCATTGCTGTTGAGTCAATTTTGACTCATAGAAACCCTATAGGACAGAGTAGAACTGCCCCATAGAGTACCCAAGGAGCGCTTGGTGGATTCGAACTGGAGATCTTTTGGTTAGCAGCTGTAGCACTTAACCACTATACCACCAGGGTTTCCTTCTTATAACTACTAAGACATTATTTGCCTTTTTTACTATGTTGACATTTGCAGTGATAGCTCAAAAACAAAGGTAGTTAAAACTGCTATGATCAATTTGTCGTAGTACTCATTGCATTCTTTGACAGCACACACTCACAGTGAAACAAATAAATAAACAAAAACAAGTTTCATCTGAGACTATCCAGTAGAAATTATTATTTTTATTAAATCTCATATCTTGAGCACTCAATCTTTTAATAGTCTATGTGACAAAATGAGAAATATGCATTATGCACTTCTGCTTCACCCTGAAGTAAGATGGCTATCTCAAGGAAACGCGCTTGTGCAATTATTTGAGCTGTGCTAAACTAGCAGCTTTTTTTACAGAGTCTTATTTTTACTTGAAAAAAAACGACAGACAAATTACAGTTACTCAGATTTGGCAAACACTTTCTCAATGATGAACAAAGGGAGCCTGTCATTTCAAGAAAAACAAAAGTATTTGTTGCCAAAGATAAAATTCTAGCTTCCAAGCAAAAATAGAATTTTGGAAAATTTTAAGACATTTTTATCACATAAATGGTGATACATAATAACAAATGTGATTTTTTGATATTATAATGAAATGTGTCAACATTTGGAAGATTTGCACAACTCATGAACCAATATTCTCCAAACTACCAAATGCATGATGTTACAAAATTATTCACGGGCAAATGGTCCATTAAAATTGCATGAGAGACCAGTGATTTTAAGGAAGTAAGTACGAAAGTTTCACTGAAAACATTTCAGGTTCTACATTGCAATTAACCTTTAAGAAACTGCCACCTACCAACTTTTGGTGTAATATCAAAGAAAAAATAGTCACAGTTATATCAAAAGGCCACTTAAAACACTCTTCCCTTTTCCAACTATATGTATGCATGAGGGTGGTTTTCTTCATATGCTTCAGTCAAAACAACATTTCACACAGATTAAATGCAGAAGCAGATATCAGAATCCACTATCATCTTTTAAGCCAGACATTAAAGAGATTTGGAAAAATATAAAGCAATTGCTATTTTTTGTCTTGGGAAATCTTTTTTTTTTTTTTTTTTTAATAAATATGTACTTATGTTCACATGTAATAGGTTTTTTTGTTTTTGTTTTTTTCATGAAGTAATCCACCAAAAGCCAGTTGCTGTTGAAACTATGCAACTCAGGGCAACCCCACGTGTGCAGAGTAGAACTGGGCTCCATAAGGTTTTTAAGGCTGTGAACTTTCAGAAGCAGATCACCAGGCCTTACTTCTGAGGCAGTTCTGGGTGGATTCAAACCACTAACCTTTTGGTTAGTAATTGAGCACTTAACCATTTGCACCACCCAGGGACTCCTCATGACTTAATAAGTTTTTTTTTTTTTCTTAGTCTTTGTTTCTACTATAGTAAGTGCTGATAGGTATAACCCACATACATAAGAACTCTTTGGGGTCCTCAATAATTCTTAAGAGTAAAGGTTCTTGAGACTGAACAGTTTGATAACTGCTACTTTTGAGGTAGAAGAAACTTTGGGATAGAAAGAAGAAGTAACAGAATTAAAAAAAAAATTAATTAGGGATAATGGAATTAGAATTAGAGGTAGGTTTGAAAATGGTAGGCATCCAAGCTATGAATTAGTATGGTTGATGGATTATGTTGAATTAGGACAGGACTATGACATATTAAAAGCAGCACAGTGTTGTAAAAAAAAATTACTGGAGTTAGAACTGATTTCTCCTTCTAATTCTTCCATTAAGTAACAGTTACTTTAAGTCAAGTAACTAGAAGTCACTACCTTTTAGGGGTGCCAGATTTAGCAAATAAAAATACAGGACACCCAGTTAAATTTGAATTTTAAATAAACAAGGGATAATTTTTTAGTATAAGTATGTCTCAAATATTGCGTGGAATTCAAATTTAACTGGGTGTCCTGTATTTTATCTGGCAACTCTACTTCCTTTTCCAGGTCTTATTTTCTCACAAGTAAAACGAAAGTGTAGAATAACTTCCTAGTCTATCCTTGGACTGGTGCTGGTCTGTAATGATGAAAAGAGAAAAATTAGAGATACATAGTGTGTTTGCGTGCATGTATTTACACAAAGTTGCAAACTGCCTATATTGAGAAAGCCTGTTGTTTATTTTGAGGTTATTCTTCCTACGACTTTGGTGGTGTTATGATGTTCTTTCTTTCATGAGATAACATGTATTGTTTTCCTAATGTCTTTTTTTTTTTCTTAACAAGTTTATAGTTAATCCTTAAAATTGTTTTAAAATTTTACTTGTATATAAAATCCAAAAGATTGGAACCCACAGCACTAGATGGTGTCTAAGTTTTCTCCCAGCTTTCACATTCTGTGGACTTTGCCTTTGCAAATCTGGAAAGTGAAAGGCACAGACTCTTTTATCTGACATTCTATGTGACTCTAATATAATTTCTTTTCTAGGCGACACATTCCTCAATATGTAATACAGAGAGAATAACTCTTGCTCTTCTCCTCCTTACTGTTAGATGGTGCGAGAGGGAATGAAGTCATGTCTGGAAAATACTTCGAGCTCTTCAGAGAAAGGCCTAGAAAGGGAGGGAGGTACCATTACCCTGTATTAGGAGCCATAGTTGAGTTTTCAGGATGAACTGAAAAGCTGAGAATATGTTTAAAGTATTGTTTTTGATTTGCACATCTTCAGTTTGATCCTTAGCATGTTTGCTATGATTCCAAGAATTTTGTGATCTTAGTTCAGTGTTGACATTTTATGTCCTTCCCAGCACTCTAAGTACTCTTTAAGGAATGCGTGGTTAATGTAGTAGAGAGAAAAATCCAAAATCACCCTGAATCTGAGAGCCAAAAAGTACAGTCTTCTTATTGGATCCAATACTGGCCTTAAACAAACATGACTCATTTTTCTGAAAACACCTGTTGTCTTAGTTATCTAGTGCTGCTATAACACAAATACCACAAGTAATGCCTTTAACAAACAGAAATTTATTTTCTCACAGTTTAGGAAGCTAGGAGTCCGAATTCAGAGTGCTGGCTCTAGGGGAAAGTTTTCTCTTTCTGTCTGCTCTGGAGGAAAGTCCTCATCTCTTCTGAGCTTCTGCTCCTGGGCAGTCTTCATGTGGGTTGGTTCTTTTATATCTTTTATAACTCAAAAGAGATTGACTTAAAACATACCCTACACTAATCCTGTCTCATTAACATAAGAAAGACAACCCATTCCCAAATGGGCTTATAACCACAGGCATAAACCAAAAAAAAAACCAAACCCAGTGCTGTGGAGTCGATTCGGACTCATAGCAACCCTATAGGACAGAGTAGGACTGCCCCATAGAGTTTCCAAGGAGCGCCTGGCAGATTTGAATTGCCGACCCTTTGGTTAGCATCCGTAGCACTTTACCACTACACCACCAGGGTTTCCACCACAGGCATAGAGGTTAGGATTTACAACACATATTTTTGAGGGACACAGTTCAATCCATGACACCTGTCAACTTAAAGCATGTAAGAAAGACAAAGGCAAAATCCTCAAGGTTCACTGAATAGCTAAGTCAGGCATTTGTATTCTTCCAAAGGTTGTGGTTGTTTATTTTTCCATACAATTTCTTACACTAGCCTTTCACTAAAAATAAAAGCTACATATGATGCATCATGGGCAGAGAATTCTTGATCCAAAGCCCAAGAGATTACCTGATTTGATATTTCACATACACTGTATTCTCAACCAAAATAGACTTCTTTTTAAAGAGAGTCCAATTTCCAATGGGTTTAACCTAGAAAAACAGCAAAAAGCTAATAAAAGCTCGGGGCCTGGTCCAAGGAAAGCATTGTGACTGCTACGCGTTTGGAGGCCTGGCCCAGTGGAGAGGTTTGGAATAGCTGCCAATTCCTCTAGTGAATTTGTTGTTCTCTAGGATGTAGGATGGGGCACCTGGTAGACTCTTGGTAAAATTTTTGTTCAGGGATAAATTATCCTTGACAGCTTTTCTGTATTTCCAAGCCTTGGAATAATTGAAGTACTGGAGTTGTTAACAGACTTAATCTTTGAAAATAAAGGAAGAGTGTGAGTATGGAGATAACATCTTCTCCAGCTTCTCCTACTCACTCTTCACCACGCAAATTAGGATTGTGTTCATATTTTGTGGCACAGCTAAGAACCACGTTTCTTCAGAGAAACATAAGTACCTGGAGTAATGCCTGCCACTCACCTATCCTCTACCATAGTATTCCAAGGGATTTTCAGGTGTTTTAACCAAGAGGTATAATCTGCAACCTCTATTCAAATTTGAGTTGATTCTTCTAGTATCAATAGCAAGTATCAGATGGGTAATGACCTTTTCTTGTCTACTTTTCCTAAAGCCCCGTATTTATAGGATCTCTGAATCCAGTGCTTTGTTTAAATTCTTCTGTCGGATTTAGCCACTTCTCACATCTACATATATTATATGGTCCAATCAGGAATTTCTTCTTTCTTTTCTGAAAGAAAGGAGGGTTTCAAAACTCACCTCATCTCATCTGATTGACTGAAGACAAAGAACTAATACAAATTTGACTGTCGACAAAATACTAGTAAACTGAATCCAGTAACATATAAAAAGAATTTTATACCATAACCAAGTAGAATCTATCCCAGGAATGCAAGGTTGGTTCAGCATATGAAAAGTAATTAATGTAATACATCACATCAACAGAATAAAAAACAAAAACCATATGATCATCTCCATAGACAACAGAAAAAGCATTCAACAAAATTTGACACCCTTTTCTGATAAAAATATTCAGGCAACCAAAGTCACAAAAAATTTTATGTATTAATTGTTTAATTAGAAACTAATTTGCTCTGTAAACTTTCACCTAAAGCATAATTTTAAAAAATTGTTAATGAAAAAAAAAATCAACAAACTAGGAATAAAGGGAAACTTCCTCAGGCTGATAAAGGGTATCTACAAAAGCCCATATCTAATGTCATGCTTAATGGTAAAAACTGGATCCTTCCCCAAAGACTGGGAACAAGACAAAGATACCCGTTTTTGCCACTGCTATTCAACATTATACTGGAAGTTCTAGCCAGGAAATTGGACAAGAAAAAGAAATAAAAGACATCCAGATTGGAAAGGAAGAAATAAAAGTATCTTTGTTCACAGATGACATGATCTGATACATAGAAAATTCTGAGGAATCCACTAAAAAACTATTAGAAACAATAAGCAAGTCCAACAAGGTTTCAGGATACACAACCAATATATAAAAATCTACTGTACTTCTATACATTACAATGAACAACCTGAAAATGAAATTAAGAAAACAATTCTAATTACAATAGTATCAAAAAGAGTAAAATATTTAGGAATGAATTTAACAAAAGAAGTGCAAAACTTACACTCTGAAAGCTACAGAGAAATTAAAGAAGATCTAAATAAATAGAAAAATAGCTCATCTTCATTTATCAAAAAACTTAATATTGTTAAGATGGCAACACTCTCCAAATTAATCTACAGATTCAACACAATCCCTACTAGGATTCCAGCTGGCTTCTTTGTAGAAATTGACAAGCCAGCTCTAAATTCATATGGAAATTTGTTTTTTGGGGACCCCAAAATAGTCAAAACAATCTTAAAAAAACAAAGACTCACCTCCCTTTTTCAAAACTTACTACAAAGCAACAGTAATCAAGATACATAGATCAATGGAATAGAGTGGAGAATCCAGAAATAAACCAGTGTGTCCATTGTCAACTGATTTTGACAGGATGCCAAGACCATTCAATGAGAAAAAAATAGTCTTTTCAACAAATAGTGCCGAGTCAGCCGAATGTTGTTGTTAGGTGTGGTCAAGTCGGTTCCGACTCATAGTGACCCTGTGCACAACAGAACGGAACAGTGCCTGGTCCTGAGCCATCCTCACAATCATTGTTATGCTTGAGCTCATTGTTGTAGCCACTGTGTCAATCCACCTCGTTGAGGGTCCTCCTCTTTTCTGCTGAAACTGTACTTTGCCAAGCATGATGTCCTTCTCCAGGGACTGATCCCTCCTGACAACATGTCCAAAGTATGTAAGATGCAGTGTCGCCATCCTTGCTTCTAAGGAGCATTCCGGTTGCACTTCTTCGAAGACAGATTTGTTTGTTCTTTTGGGAGTCCATGGTATATTCAATATTCTTCACCAACGCCGCAACTGAAAGGCGTCAATTCTTTTTCGGTCTTCCTTAGTCACTGTCCAGTTTTCACATGCATATAATGTGATTGAAAATACCATGGCTTGGGTCAGGTGCACCTTAGTCTTCAAGGTGACATCTTTGGTTTTCAACACTTTAAAGAGGTTCTTTGCAGCAGATTTGCCCAATGCAATGCGTCGTTAGATTTCTTGACTGCTGCTTCCTTGGCTGTTGATTGTGGATCCAGGTAAAACGAAATCCTTGACAACTTCAATCTTTTCTCCGTTTATCATGATGTTGCTCATTGGTTCAGTTGTGAGGATTTTTGTTTTCTTTATGTTGAAGTGCAATCCATACTGAAGGCTGTGGTCTCTGATATTCATTAGTAAGTGCTTCAAGTCCTCTTCACTTTCAGCAGGCAAGGTTGCATCATCTGCATAACACAGGCTGTTAATGAGTCTTTCTGCAATCCTGATGCCCCGTTCTTCTTCATATAGTCCAGCTTCTCGGATTATTTGCTCAGCATACAGATTGAATAGGTATGGTGAAAGAATACAACCCTGACACACACCTTTCCTGACTTTAAACCAATTAGTATCCCCTTGTTCTGCCCGAACAACTGCCTCTTCACCTGTGTAAAGTTTCCTCAAGTGTTCTGGAATTCCCATTCTTCACAATGTTATCCATAATTTGTTAGGATCCACACAGTCGAATGCCTTTGCATAGTCAATAAAACACAGGTAAACATCCTTCTGGTATTCTCTGCTTTCAGCCAGGATCCATCTGACATCAGCAATGATAATGATATCCCTGGTTCCACGTCCTCTTCTGAAACCAGCCTGAATTTCTGGCAGTTCCCTGTCGATATACTGTTGCAGCCGTTTTTGAATGATCTTCAGCAAAATTTTGCTTGTGTGTGATATTAATGATATTGTTCTATAATTTCCATATTTGGTTGGATCACCTTTCTTGGGAATAGGCATAAATATGGATCTCTTCCAGTCAGTTGGCCAGGATGCTGTCTTCCATATTTCTTGGCATAGACAAGTAAGCACCTTCAGCACTGCATCCATTTGTTGAAACATCTCAACTGATATTCCGTCAGTTCCTGGAGCCTTGTTTTTCACCAATGCCTTCAGAGCAGCTTGAACTTCTTCCTTCAGTAACATCGGTTCCTGATCATATGCTACGTCTTGAAATGGTTAAACATTGACCAACTCTTTTTTGGTATAATGATTTTGTGTATTCCTTCCATCTTCTTTTGATGCTTCCTGCGTCAAAAGAAGCGTCAAAAGAAGATGAGACAGCTGGATAGCTACAGGAAAAAAAAAAAAAAAGAATGAGGTTGGACCCCTGCTTCATAACATTTACAAAAATTAACTCAAAATGGATCAAAGATGTAAATGTTAAAACTATAAAACTCAGGGGTAAATCTTCATAACCTCAGATTTGACAATGGATTCTTAAGATAAAACACCAAAAGCACAAACAAGAAATGAAAAAATATATAAATTGGACTTCAAAATTAAAAACTTTGTACATTAAAGGACACCATCAAGAAAGTGAAAAGATGACCCACAGAATGGGATTAAAAAAAAATTCTAAATCATATTTCTGATAAAGGATTTATATGTAGAATTTATTACAGGTTGATAATAAAAAGACAAATAATCCAATTTAAAAATGGATAAAGGATCCGAATAGACATTTCTCCAAAGAGAATACAGAGATGGCCAATAAGCACATGAAAAGATGCTCAACATTATTAGTCATTAGGGAAATGTATATCAAAACCACAATAAGATACCATGTCACACCCACTAGGATGGCTAGAATTAAAAAAAAAAAAAACATGGAAAATAGCAAATGTTGAAGAGGATATGGAGAAATTAGAATCCTCATAGAGTGCTGGTAGGGATATAAAATGGTGCCACCACTTTGGGAAACAGTCTGACAGTTCCTCAGATTGTTAAACATAGAGTAACCATACGACCCAGCAATTCTACTTTTAAGTATACACCCAAGAGAAATGAAAACATATGTACACACAAAACTTGTAAATGAATGTTTATAGTAGCATTATTCATAATAAGCAAAAGGTTGAAACAAACCAAATGCCCATTAACTGATGAGTTGATGTGGGATACCCACACAATGGAATATTGTGAAATAACAAAAATGTAGATACCCACACAATGGAATATTGTGAAATAACAAAAATGTAGATACCCACACAATGGAATATTGTGAAATAACAAAAATGTTACAATACGGATGAACCTTGAAAACATTATTCCAAGTGAAAGAAGATAGTCATAAAAGACCACATTTTATATTATTCCCTTTATATAAAATGTTCAAAATAGGGCAATCTTTAGATACAGGGAGTAGTTTAGTGGTTGCCTAGACTGGATGGCACTCAAAAACAACAAGGGCTGGGGGGGGCGCTAGGAGCGGGGAAGGACAGCAATAGCTGAAAGGTACAAGGGTTTATTTTTGAGTTGATGACAATATTCTAAAATTGACTGTGGTGATGGTTGTACAACTCTGAATATACTAAAAATCATTGAATTGTATACTTTAATGGAAGGAGCCCTGGTGGCACAGTGGTTAAGTGCTGGGCTGCTAACCGAAAGTTCAGCAGCCACTCCTCAGAGAAAGATGTGGCAGCCTGCTTCTGTAAAGATTTACAGCCTTGGAAACTCTATGGGGCAGTTCTACTCTGTCCTACAGGGTCACTATGAGTCAGAATCAACTCAGCAGCAATGGGTTTGGGGTTTTTTTTGTTTGTTTGTTTATACTTTAAATGGGTGAATGATATGATGTGTGAATAATATCTCAATAAAGCTGTTTTAAAAATACATCAGTGGACTGCCCTGACAGGGAGTACAACAGAGAACCTCTGAGGGAGCAGGAGATCAGTGGGATGCAGACCCCAAATTCTCATAAAAAGACCAGACTTAATGGTCTGACTGAGACTAGAGGAATCCTGGCGGTCATGGTCCCCAAACCTTCTGTTGGCCCAGGACAGGAACCATTCCCGAAGACAATTCATCAGACATGAAACGGACTGGACAATGGGTAGGAGAGAGATGCTGATGAAGAGTGAGCTACTTGTATCAGGTGGACACTTGAGACTGTGTTGGCATCTCCTGTCTGGAGGGGAGGTAGGAGGGTAGAGAGGGTTAAAAAAGTAAAAAACTGGCAAAATTGTCACGAAAGGAGAGGATGGAAGGGCTGACTCATTAGGGGGAGAATAAGTGGGAGTATGGAGTAAGGTGTATATAAGCTTATATGTGACAGACTGACTTGATTTGTAAACGTTCACTTAAAGCTCAATAAAAATTATAAAAAAAAATACATCAGTGACAGACAGGTTTATAATTAGAGTACCTATTTCTGTTATTAAGGAGCCCTGGTGTAACTGTTAAGTGCTTGGCTGCTAATCAAAAGTTTGGCAGTTTGACTTATGCTCATCAAATCAAAAAAACAAACGAACCCATTGCCATCGGATGGATTCCAACTCATAGTGACCCTATAGGACAGAGTGGAACTGCTTTTCCATAGGGTTTCCTAGGAGTTCCTGGTGGATTTGAACTGCTAAACTTTTGGTTAGCAGCCACAGCTCTTATCTACTACGCCACCAGGATTTCCATGCTCATCAAAAGACTTTGCCAAAAGAGAAACTCCACCACAACCCACTGCTGTCAAGTCGATTCCAACTCATAGCGACCCTAAAGAGAAACCACAGATTGGGTAAAAAATCTTGGCTATGACAAATTCAACGAAGATATAATCTCTAAAATCTATAGAAAAGTCCAACACCTCTACAACAAAAAAACAAATAATCAAATTAAAAATGGGCAAAGGATATGAATAGACACTTCACCAAAGAAGACATTCAGGTGGCTAACAGACATGTGAGGATATGCTCGAGATCATTAGCCATTAGAGAAATGCAAATCAAAACTACAACAAGATACCATCTTACCCCAACATTACTGGCACAAATCAAAAAAATAAAATAACAAATGTTGGAGAGGCTGTAGGGAGCTTGGAACTCTCATGCACTGCTGGTGGGAGTGTAAAATGTACAACCATTTTGGAAAAGAATATGGTGCTTCTTTAAAAAGCTAGAAATAGAAATACCATATGATCCAGCAATCCCACTCCTAGGAATATATCCTAGAGAAATAAGCCATCACACAAGTAGACATACGCATACCCATGTTCCTTATGGCATTATCCAGAATAACAAAAAGATGGAAACAACTTAAGCGTCCATCAACAGATGAATGGATGAACAAACTATGGTACTTACACACAATAGACTACTATGCAACAATAAAGAACAATGATGAATCTGCAAAACATCTCACAACTTGGTTAAATCTGGAGAGCATTTTGCTAAGTGAAATAAGTCAATCGCGAAAGGATAAATGCTGTATGAGACCACTATTATAAAAACTTACAAAAAGGTTTTCACAGAGAAAGAAACAATCTTTGATGGTTATGAGGGAGGGGGTTGTTGGGGAAGGAAAAACACTAACTAGATAGTAGATAAGTGGTAACTTTGGTGAAGGATAAGAGTACACAATACTGCGAAAGTCAGCACAACTTGCCCGAGGCAAGGTCATGGAAGCTTCATAGACACATCCAAACTCCCTAAGGAACTGAATTACTGGGCTAAGGGCTGGGGACCATGGTCTCAGGGGGACATCTAGCTTAACTGGCATTACATAGTTTATAAAGAAAGCGTACCACATCCTACTTTGGTGAGTAGCATCTGGGGTCTTAAAAGCTTGTGAGCAGTCATCTAAGATACTCCACTGGTCCCACCCCATCTGGAGCAAGGGAGAATGAAGAAAACCAAAGACACAAGGGAAAGATTAGTCCAAAGGACCAATGGGCCACAACTACCACAGCCTCCACCAGACTGAGTCCAGCACAACTAGATGGTGCCCAGCTACCACCACCAACTGCTCTGACAATGATCACAATAGACAGTCCCGGACAGAGCTGGAGAAAAATGTAGAACAAAATTCTAACTCGCAAAAAAAAGATCAGACTTAGTGGTCTGAGAGACTGGAGAAACCCCAAGAGTATGGCCCCCAGACACCCTTTTAACTCGATACTGAAGGTACTCCTGAGGGTCAACCCTCAGCGGAAGATTAGACAGGCCCATAAAACAAAATGAGACTAATGGGCACTCCAGCCCAGGGACAAGGACAAGAGGGCAGGAGGGGACAGGAAAGCTGGTAATAGGGAACCTGAGGTCAAGATGGGGAAAGTGTTGACATGTCAGGGGGTTGGCAACCAATGTCACAAAACGTTATGTGTTTTAATTGTTTGATGAGAAACTAATTTGTTCTGTAAACCTCCATCTAAAGTACAATTTTTAAAAAAAGTTAAGTGATTTTAACCCAACTTTCAGCTCTGCCGGAGAAATACCTGGCAATCTGCTTCCATAAAGAATGCAACGAAGAAAACCCTATGGGGCAGTTCTCTCTCACATTGGATTGCTATGAGTCAGAATTGACTCAATGGCAACCAACAGCAACAACTTCTGTTATCACAAAGCCAAATAAGAAAGCATCAAGTAATAGTTCTCCAAAGGTTGGAAGGAAGAAAGGAAGGAACTAGGGGAGTGAGGGAGAAAAGAAAGAAAAGGGGAAGCTCAAATCTGAAAAAAAAAAAAAAAGTGAAGTACAAATCAGAGCTGGCTAGAATCAAATCACTTTACATAGGTTCTCATCTCATGTGTCAGAGTTTTTTTAATATATCACAGGGGCTTCCTTTGTTAGTTTCAAGTCCTATGTTTCTTCACACTTTTAAAATTTTTGACCAAAAGGTAAAGAGCTTACTTAGTGATAATCAGACAAGAGAGAAGATACCTCTTATGTGCAGGGATTAAGGGTGGAGAGAGTGGTTAAAATCCACAAATGTGTATTGAGAGCCTACTGTGTGTTTTTGTACTAGACTTTGTGAGGAAAACAAAAATGAATTAAATATTATACCCTTGCTTAAAAAAAAAAAAATTTTTTTTTTTTTTTGCTCATAGGGAACTTACAGACTCTAGGAGAAATTTAACAGAGTAAGTGGCCAAGCTGTTTGGGATGGATAGATAGCGGGAGGTGAGAATATCTACTCTGAAGTTTCCTGGAAAATTTGCATGTTTCACAAGGTTAAAAAGATTAAGAAACACTAACCCAACTGGTTATGTTCCTACACTGTGTGACAGAAGACTCTTTTTTACTTCTCTGTTCAGGTCAATTTAAACTTTCAGAGTTTAGACCCTTCAACAAATGTAAAAAAATCCGTCTACACTATGTGGTTTCTCCTTATAACCTCCCCCCCGCCCATTTTTTTCTCTTCATCATCTTGTGTTGCTTTCCCCACATCTAAATGGAGGTCCTAGAGCAGAATTCTTCCTGACCTTGGTGATATCCAGCCCTATCTCTTAGGACAATCATAGTTTACCCATTGGAGTCCCAAATTGGCCACTTTTTGCACATAGGTTTCTGTTGCTGTTTCTTTGTTTCCTTTTTTTTTTTTTTTTTTAACAGAGCCAGTAATGTTCTGGATGACTCTGCGGTTAACTCTGGTCTGACCCTGCACCTCAGTGGTTTTATTAGCTGTGTGCTTGGCTCTGGGATCCTCTCTCTAGTTATTGTCTTTATTGAGACTATTTGTGTCTCCAGCGAATCTCTCCTAAATCCCTGGCTGTTATCTGGCCTGGGTATGTGTGTCTACGAAGTGAGTGCATTCTTGTCTGAAGTATGTCCTGACTGTCTCTGATAGCAGCCATTGCTGACCTAATTTTACTAGGTACTCAGATTGATATGATTAAGATTAATGAGGCTTAGTCTCAGTCATGAACCTATTCAAGGATAAACTTGTAAATCCAATGAGTTCTGAAGATGACTAGTTATTACTTACCTTTCAACCTTTAGGAGATTTGTGGGCTGATTTGCAACTACTCCTTTCCCCTCCCAACAATATCATTAGAAAGATGTCATGAAAGATACTGCTTCTACACCTCTCAGATTATTATCCATAAAAGTACACTTTTTAGGAATAATAACTCATAAATTATATGTATGTATAGGCACAAGTTCTACTAATGAATGCCGATTCAATAAAGTTATTGCCACAGATGCAGGACAGCATACATCCCGATTAAAAATTGTGCAGCTGTCATGATGACTATGACAAAATCCTTACTCAACTGGATTTGCTTGAAAATGTCCACTGAGATGACCACATGAGATCATCTACAAGAAAGACAGACACGAAAATGACAAAATTACACTAACGGAAAGATAAAGTTAGGAAAGGTGTGAGGATTCTTATATAGTAGCTCCTTTATTATTAGGTTTCTGGTCATTCTGGAAAGCCAAGTTTTCCAGGTAGTTGGGTACTTACCATTTAAGCACACTTTTCTACCAGAATAACCAATGCACATTTCCCGGGCTTCTTAACAGTTATAAGTTAATCTTTTTTCAATGACTCAGAGCCATCCCCTAGGAAAGAGGAGGCAGCACGGCAGTGAAAGGAACACAGGCTCTGAAATCAGCAGATCTGCGTTTGAACACTGGCTCTTGTTCTTCATAGCTACGTGACCTCAGGAAAGTTTTCTTAAGCTTTTTGAGCTCCAATTTCTCATCTGTAAAATGGGAACGATAGAATCAAACTTAACAGTGTTGATATGAGGATTAAGTGATAACGTAGTGGTTTTTGTTTCTTCATTCTGAAATTCTTTTTACAAGTGAAATCTTATGCAGAGCCCCATTATGGACAAATAAAAATGCAAATGCTCTGAGTTTTTTAAAATCATTGCATCTAGCACAGAACCTGACACTTAGTAGGTGCTATTGAAATGATAGCAGTTATTAGTATTAGCATCACTTAATGTGAAGCTTTTTTTAAAATTCTTATCTCTGCTTTTTAATGTAGTTTTCTATGTCCCACTATCAAGCTGTCATCTGTCTCTTCTACTGTAATCATGGGACTTGCTCACAAAAACCCTTCTCCCATCTTTTAATTCATTGTTCTCTTCTAATCAGCTCTGGGCTTAAAAACCAGGCAACCATGATTTAGAATTATGTGTAACATAAAAGCAATCAAGTTCCACATGAAGGTTTTAGACTACTTCTGTAAGATACACAATCATGTACTTTGGGCTCATTCTTTGTAACACAAGTGTTGGCTTTTCAGAGATCTTTTATAAAGACAGGGTGGTGCAGTAGAAAGAGCACGAATTCTGGAGTCAGACAGATAGACCTAAATCTGAATCTTAACTCCTCTACTTGTTAGCTGTATAACGTAGGGCAAGTTATTTAATCTTTCTGAACCTCAGATTAACCTCCTGTAAAACAGAGAAAATAAACCTTTATCATAGAATTAAGGGGATTAAATGAAGAAACATATATAAAATATATGAGTCCTATTTTTTTTTTTATACAGCAGGTAATATATAAAGCTTCGTTCTCTTTCTTTACTTCTCCCTTTGTTTTGCCATTTTCCTGGTTTTTAGCTGTGTTTCTGGGTTGATTAAGTTTCTGACTTGCTCAGGTGAGATATATAGTCTGCTGGCAGAAATTATGGAATACGTCAGGAGAGGAGAAGGCTGAAACCAAGAGAAACTGAGAGATGGAATATGGCTATAATTCCCCACCCACAAAAGAAAGAAACACTCCAGAATGATAAGGCAATTTTGTGAAGGCCACAGCATAAAAAGTCAATAATGCAAATATTAGTAAAACATGTGCAATGTGGTGCAACCTTAACCAGGCACTATTCTGAGTTGTTTGTCTCATCTGCAAATTTTGACATCAAAGTCTTCACTGTAGTTGTGAGCTGAAATCAAACTAATTTAAGTGTCATCAATAGTTAAAAGGTTTTTTGTTTGAGCTCAAGATTTCATAAAGACTTTTCAAAGAATCTTTTGTGAATGACTGTTTTATAGAATAAACCATATTTTATTAAATAGCTAATTTAAACATAAATCTATAAATATAACTATAAAAATAAATAATATAGTTATAATATTAAGCACCAATCCCTTTAAACTAAGGAACTGATGAGATGCTTCCTGGTCTCGTTCAGACCCTCTTCTTCAGTTGTTTGGTAGTGCACTATCTCCTAATCCACCTCTGTGTCCCATGCTGTCTTGTATCCCTCACTGGTCTAACTTGTTCGAACACTTCTACCTAATTGTGGAGAATTCTCATCTCCTCTGTCTGCAATTGCTCAGTTTAGTCTTCAATTACAGTCCTTTTGAACTGTATTTCCATAGCACTAGAAAAACTGTTCCCCATCTGCTCCTGCCTAATTCTAAAGCTATAACATATGAAGACTCACTTTCTTTCACTGTAATTCTGCAAACTGCATGCCATCGCCACCCACCCTCTATCTTGCACAGCCTCGACACCTCTTGCTCTCGCTCTCGCTCATTTGCTTGTGTTCTCTCACTTTCTCAGTTTCTTTCTTTGTTTTTTAATAAGAGAACAGTTTCCAGGTTGGAACAACCTAAAAAGTTCTCCTCCACCGTGCAGAAGAAGTTATATTTCTGTCTCACATATCTTCCTTTCTAGCCTAGCAAACTAGAGTTTTCTTGTTTAATTATTTCATGCCTACATATATGTGAACATCACATATCTCAACAAATTTTACTGAATTATGAAAAAAACCTTTTCTAGATGTTTGTTTTTGTGATATTTCCATTGTTTTCTAATTATATTCTAATCATGGATTAAACAGTTTTATAAGAAAGTCTCTGAGGAAAAGAAAAATCACTAAAGCTGAAGTGAAAGAAAGTATGAAAGAAAGAAGAATTAAGTTAGAAAGCTCAATTTAATTCAATTTTAAAACTTATATGCTCGTCTGAGCTTTACCTGTACCAATTCCAAGGTACTTTCTGGGGTCCTTAGTGACAAAGAAATGGGATAAGTGATAAAGAAATGGAATAAGTGAGTCATTTTTTAAAGGTGTAAAATCAGTTTTTTAAATTAAGAACCCATAAGGTGATAGACATACTACCTTTATGACCAGTCATTCCTTCTAGCTCGGTAAATCTATAGAATAGTGAAAAGAGCAGCAAACTTAGCGTGAAGACATTGTTCAAGTCACTTAATCCTCCTGAGCCTCAGTCTGTAAAATGGAGATAACCTATGTCATAGGTATTCTCTGATTAAACTGTTTTAAGTTTTGAGACTATACACTATAAAGCATGATGCAAATAAAATGACTATTTTGAAACCATCAATTTTCGTTCTTCTTTCCTTTTCCTTCAGGTTTACTCACATGCAGTTCTCCCAGATTTAACCTTTTTCATTCCCGACCCTGCCTTTTGATTCAAGGCAGAAGTGCACAGCCCTCACCTAATACGCACCTAGTGAGTGCCAAGCACTTGCATATATTACCTCATTTAATCTTCAAAACAACCCCACGAGGTTTATACTGCCAGGATTTGAATCCAGGCAGTCTGACTCAAAGTCTGCATGGTTAAAGCCTGCTGATTCAAAATAACTTTCTAGAAGCAATCAATACCTGTCAGTCTGGCTGTCATGAAGGAAAAAAGCTTTAGATGGGGTTTTCCTTTCAGGAGTGTGCAAAGTCAGCACTAGCCATTAGTAAATCCAGAGGGAGCCCTGTATGCCCTAGGAATGGTGCCCTTCTGCAGTCAGGGGAGGGATTCACAAGAAGTTGGCAGCTGGCCCTAAAAAGAATGCACTGGAAGCAGTGCCTCTCAGGGCCACGTGGAAGCTTTGAGGCAGGAGGGTCTGGTAGACAACAGTCCAGGGCAGCACCAGAGAGCTCTGAAACCAGCAAGGCTTCTACAGGCTGGGCTGTGCAGCCAGTCCAGGCCTAACACTGAACCTCTCCGGATGGGCCCGTATCTGAGCAGCCTTTCCCAGTGGGCCAGAAGGAGGCTTGGGAAGATCTGAGAAGGCCCCGAAGTTTTTTTTTAAAAAAAAAAAGGCTGGACAGGAAGCTTCCTAGCACAGCAGAGGCCAGTGGCAACAAGAAGAGAACACTGCCCTTACCAGCACTTGACCTTCTACAAAGTGCAAAGATTGTGTCAGCATTTCCATTTTAAACCCCTAATTTCACAGGTTTACAACTTCAGTCATAAAAATTCACTCTAGGCTGAAGTTTGGCATCCAGTCTCTCAGCTGTTTTCAAGCTGCGTGCTCAAAAATAGTCATTTCTAGTTTCAGACATTTGTTGGGACTTTTATAAATACCCCAAGTCTTCATTTAGTAAAAACTGATCTCTAAGATGTTGGTCTACAATGCTGCAAAGGCTTGCTTCTGTGGATTTGCAGAAAATGTGTTTTGAAAAAAATATTCTACCAAAAATATGGCTTCCCTACACATTGAAATAGGGTAGTGAAAGTAGTTGGGATCTAATGTTACGCATATTCAGGGTAACATGTCATGCATGTGACCTTGCTGCTGCTCGCTGCCAGGGGCTGGAGGTGTCCTCGTCTTAAAAGACACTTGAATTGCCAACTGGAAGCCGTTTCATAGGGGGTTGAAGTCAGCAATCCGTTCTGGTTTTAACAGGTTAAGTGACCTTACTCAATACGCATTTAAACTTCAGTTTTCTTTGTTTATATAAATTAGTAGGGGAAAAAAGCCACACCTGTTGCTTTCAATTCCAACTCACAGCAACCCTACAGGACAGAGCAGAACCAAGACCATAATCTTTACGGAAGGAGACTGTCACATTTTTCTTCTGTGCAGTGGCTGGCGGGTTTGAACTGCTAACCTTTCAGTTAGCAGCCAAGAGCTTAACCACTGTGCCACCAGGGCTTCTTTTTGTTTATAAAGTGGGGATAATTATACTTTCCTTGAAGTGTTGGTATAAAGAGAAGAGGTCATCTATGTCAACACAATCTGACACATAAGAGTAGCAACTTAGTGCTAACGCAGAGAAGTGAACATATCTTAGTGATCAATTAGTCAAAAGCCCTCTAATCTCTTCATTTTAAGATTTCTTCTCGTTCTACTCTTTCTCTAATACCTCTCCCTGGCCACTGAGGCTAGTAAAGACATTAAAAAAATTAGGTAAGTTGGGAAATAAATTCCCAAGAGAAAGCTCCCAAGAGTAACATTATAAATCCCAATGTTTGAGACATCAGACACGTGACAAAAACAAACAAACAAAAACCTTTGCCATTGATTCTGACTCATAGTGACCCTATACAAACCCAAGCCACCCACTGCCCTAGAATCAGTTCCAATTCATAGCGACGCCATAGTGTTTCCAAGGCTGTAAATCTCTATGGAAGCAGACTGCCATAACTTTCTCTCACAAAGCTGCTGGTCATTAGCAGTCAAACACTTAATCACTGTTGCCACCAGGGCTCCAACTCTATACAACCAAAACCAAACCAAAGCCGTTGCTGTTGAGTCAATACCAACTCATAGCTACCCTACAGAACAAAGTAGAACTGCCCCATAGGGTTTCCAAGGAGCGGCTGGTGGGTTCAAACTGTCAACCTTTTGGTTAGCAGCCGAGTTCTTAACCACTGTGCCATCAGGGCTGTATGACCCTGTACAAGGAGCTAATAATTCTACAAGTATGGCAAGGGCCCCAAAGAGTTGTGAGAGAACTATTTTTTTTAATTAATACTCAGGCAACTTGGCTCTATAACAGCCTCCTTTCAGGGAAGTTGAGGAGTCTGGTCTTTTCAAGTACTACAGCTTTGGCAGCTTAAGGCTGAGGCACAATGACAGAAACTCAAGCATATGCTGTATCTAGCTGAAGGAAGAAGAAGAAAAAAAAAAAGCAAGGGTAGCCACAATTTAGGGTCTCCCCATCTCTGGGCAGTAGGTTGCCCCTGGTTCCCAAACAGGCTGAGTGACTTGGGGAGTGAAGATTTATCCCAGAGGAGAAAGGGAATGACTCTGGGCGCCAGGTATGGGAGCAGGGAGAGGAATCCCTGGCTCCAAGCCCAAGCCGCCTACGTGATTCCTATCTCTGGAAACAAGCTTTCTGTGAAGAAAAGGATTTTCAGAAACATCTTCATTAATAGAGGTATTGGTGGTATGTCCATGGAACATCTGGGGGTCATTCAAACCTGAAGTTTTACTTTTTAAATGTCAATAGAAAGCTGCAGATCTACAAGCAGTTAACAATCCTACCTACTGCTGTCTGATCCTTTTATCCACTGCTAATTCCTTTCCAAAGTAAAAAAAAAAAAAAGCACTTGATAAATACTAACTGCTTACAAAACCCAGTGCCCTCAAATCGATTCCAACTCATAGCGACCTTATAGGACAGAGTAGAACTGCCCTGCAGGGCTTCCGAGGAGCACCTGGTGGATTCAAACTACCGACCTTTTGGTTAGAAGCTGTAGCACTTAACCACTATGCCACCAAGGTTTCACTAGGGAGGGGAAATTAGTTGGGCGGGGGGGGAAGCCAGTGCATTTCCAGCCCTTAATACTATTTTTCTTCATGTTTTTGAATTACTATTATTATGCCCTCAAAGAACTATATATAAAGTGTATATTATTGTTGTTAGGTGCCATCGAGTCAATTCTGACTCATAGCAACCCCGTGTACATCAGAACTAAATACTGCCCAGTACTGCACCACCCTCACAATTGTTGTTATGCTTGAGTCCATTGTGGCAGCCACTGTGTCAATCCATCTCATCATTGAGGGTCTTCCTCTTTTTTGCTGACCCTCTACCAAGCATCATGTTCCTTTCCTGGGACTGGTCCCTCCTGATAACATGTCAAAAGTATGTGGGACGAAGTCTCACCATCCTTGCTTCTAAGGAGCATTCTGGCTGTACTTCAACCAAGACAGATTTCTTTGTCCTTCTGGCAGTCGAGGTATATTCAATATTCTTCACTAACAGCATAATTCGAAAGCATCAATTCTTCTTTGGTCTTCCTGATTCATCGTCCAGCTTTCACATGCATATAAGGGCGATTGAAAACACCATGGCTTAGGCCAGGTGCATCTTAGTCTTCAAGGCAACATCTTTGCTTTTTAACTCTTTAAAGAGGTCTCTTGGAGCAGATTTGCCCAATGCAATGCCTTGTTTGATTTCTTGACTGCTGCTTCCTTGGCTGTTGATGGAGGATCCAAGTAAAATGAAGTCCTTGACAACTACAGTATTTTCTCCGTTTATCATGATGTTGCTTATCGGTCCAGTTGTGAGGATTTTTGTTTTCTTTATGTTGAGTTATAATCCATATTGAAGGCTGTAGTCTTTGATCTTCATCAGTAAATACTTCAAGTTCTCTTCACTTTCAGCAACCAAGGTGGTGGCTTCTGCATATTGCAAGTCATTAATGAGTCTTCCTCCAATCCTGATGCCTTGTTCTTCTTCATATAGTCCAGTTTCTCGGGTTATTTGCTCAACATACAGATGGGATAAGTGTGGTGAAAAGATACAACCCTGACGCACATCTTTCTTGACTTTAAACCACACAGTATACCCTTGTTCTGTTCAAACGACTACCTCTTGATCTAAGTACAAGGTCCTCGTGAGCACAATTAACACTTCTGGAATTCCCATTCTGCAAAATGTTTATCCATAGTTTGTTATGATCCGCACAGTCAAATGCCTTTACATAGTCAATAAAACACAGGTAAACATCTTTCTGGTATTCTCTGCTTTCAACCAGAATCCATCTGACATCAGCAATGATATCCATCATTCCATGTCCTCTTCTGAATCTGGCTTGAATTTCTGGCAGTTCCCTGTCGATGTACTGCTGCAATCGCTTTTGAGTGATCTTCAGCAAAATTTTACTTGTGTGTGATATTAATGATATCATTTGATAATTTCCACATTCTGTTAGATCACGTTTCTTTGGAATGGGTACAAATATGGATCTCTTCCAGTTGGTTGGCAGGTAGCTGTCTTCCAAATTTCTTGGCATAGGCAAATGAGTGCAGTAACTCTGTATATTCCTTCCGTCTTCTTTAGATGCTACCTGCATCATTTAATATTTTCCCTCTTACCAAAACAAACAAACAAACCCGCTGCCTGTAGAGTCAATTCCAGCTCATAGTGACCCTGTCGGACAGAATAGAACTCCCTCATAGGGTTTCCAAGGATCATCTGGTGGATTCGAACTGCTGGCCTTTTGGTTAGCAGCCAAATGCTTAACCACCGTAGAATCCAGTATAGCAACTTGAGGTTTGAATTTTTTCTTCAGTTCTTTCAACTTGAGAAATCCCAAGCATGTTCTTCCCTTTTGCTTTTCTGTCTCTAGGTCTTTGCACATTTCATTATAATATCTTACTTCGTCTTCTTGAGCCACCTTTTGAAATCTTCTATTTAGCTCTTTTACTTCATCATCTCTTCCTTTTGCTTTAGCTGCTCTATACAAGTTTCAGAGTCTCTTGTGACATCCATTTTGGTCTTTTCTTTCTCTCCTGTCTTTTTAATGACCTCTTGCTTTCTTCATGTATGATATCCTTGATGTTATTCCACAATTTGTCTGGTCTTGAGTCATTAGTGTCCAATGCATCAAATCTATTCTTGAGATGGTCTCTAAACTCAGGTGAAATATACTCAAGGTTGTACTTTGGCTCTCATGGGCTTGTTTTAATTTTCTTCGGTTTCAACTTGAACTTGCATATGAGCATTTGATGGTCTCTTCCACAGTCAGCCCCTGGAGTTGTTCTGACTGATGACATTGATCTTTTCCATCATCTCTTTCCACAGATGTATTCGATTTAATTCCTGTGTATTCCATCTGGCGAGGTCCACGTGTATAGCCACCGTTTATGTTGTTGAAAAGAGGTAATTCCAATAAGTAAGTCATTAGTCCCATAAAATTCTATCATGTGATCTCCGGTATTGTTTCTATCACCAGGGCTATATTTTCCAACTACCAGCCCTTCTTCATTTCCAACTTTCTCATTCTAATCGCTGATAATTATCAATGCATCTTGATTGTATGTTCAATCAGTTTTGGACTGTAGAAGTTGGTAAAAATATTCAATTTCTTCACCTTTAGCCTTAGTGGTTGGTGTGTAAATTTGTATAACAGTCATATTAACTTGTCTTTCTTGTAGGTATATGAGTGTTATCATTGACAGCATTGTACTTCAGGATAGATCTTGAAGCGTTTTTTTTGATGATGAATGCAACGTCATTCCTCTTCAATTTGTCATTCCTGGCATAGTAAACCATA
Organism: Loxodonta africana; assembly: GCF_030014295.1. Lineage (NCBI taxonomy): Eukaryota > Metazoa > Chordata > Mammalia > Proboscidea > Elephantidae > Loxodonta > Loxodonta africana. The sequence goes on from NC_087359.1 coordinate 49,722,878, forward strand.
TGATTTTCTGATTCAAAATAGCCAATACCAGTCCTTTTCAGCTCACTAATGCCTAGGATATCGATGTTTATGCATTCCATTTCATTTTTGATGACTTCCAACTTGTCTGTCGATTTGTTGTACTTTGGTGGCTTGCGTGTTGTGGTGATACTGGAAGCTTTGCCACCAGGATTTCAAATACCAGCATGGTTACCCATGGTGAACAGGTTGCTGCTGAGCTTCCAGAATAAGACAGACTAGGACGAAGGACTACTTGTGAAAGTCTACTTATGAAAAAATTAGCCAGTGAAAACCTTATGAATAGCAGCAGAACATTGTCTGATATAGTGCCAGAAGGCGAGCCCCGTAGGTTGGAAGGCACTCAAAATATCGCTGGGAAAAGAGCTGCCTCCTCAAAGTAGAGTCGACCTTAATGACATGAATGGAGTCAAGCTTTCAGGACCTTCATTTGCTGACGTGGCACAACTCAAAATGAGAAGAAACAGTTGCAAACATCCATTAATAACCAGAATGTGGAATGTACAAAGTATGAATCTGGGAAAAATGGAAGTTGTCAAAAGTATATATTAGGTATAAAGAAAAAATCAAATGAAAACTTATGTACCTAAAACACAGGCTAAGAAAAAGAACACCACCTATATCACCAAAGACCTCTTGTGTGCTCCTCCCCCATCAATTCTACTTCCTCTTCCCTGGACATGACCCTACCCTGAATGTCATGTTTATTACTCTTTGACTTTTCTTTAGCATGTGGCTCATCTATTTAAGAGCATATTCCTAAACTGTGTTGTTCACTGTTTTGAACTTTATAAAAATGATGACGTACTGAATATATTCTCCTGTCATTTATTCCTTTCATTCAATATGTTTGCAAGATTCATACTTGTTGATGTGCATGGCTGTAAGTCATTTGATTTCACTGCTGTATCATATCAAATTCTATGACTATACTAAAATGTATTTAACCATTCTCCTCGTGATAAATATCTGGATTGATTCCAGTGTTTTGCTATTGCAGACAATTCTGCTTTGAGCACTATGGAACCTGCCTCCTGGGGAACATAGTTTATGTCTGCTGGGTCATAGACTTTGCATATCTTTAGCTTCCCAAACAATGCCAAATTGTTTTCCAAATGGTTGTGCACAACCACCAAACCCCCAAACCAAACCCTTTGCCATCAAATGGATTCTGACTCATAGCAACCCTATAGGGTTTCCAAGGAGCAGCTGGTGGATTCAAACTGCTGACCTTTTGGCTAGCAGCCAGGCTTTTTAACCCTGTGCCACCAGGGCTCCACACAACCACCAGCAGTATATATTTGTTCCAATTGCTCTATATCCTTTCTATTTTGGTTTTATTTAACGTTTTAAGTTTTGGCAATCTAGTGAATGTGAAATGGTATCTCATTGTGATTTTGATTTGCATTTCCCTTATTTCCAAGGAAGTCGAGCATCTTTTCATATGTTTATGACAGTCACATTTGTTCTTTTGAGAAGTGTCTGTTCGAGTCTTTTACCCATTTTCTATGGAATTGCTTGTCTTTTTCCTTTTAATTTGTAGAAATTCTTCATATATGCCACACCTTTGTCACTTGATGTGTTGGAAATATATTACTGACTTGTCTTTTTGCTTATTTATGCTGACTTTTGATAAACGGAAGTTTTAATATAGTTTGTTAATACTACCTAGATTCTTTTCTTACACAATTGCTTCTCACCATAGGAAAAATAAGCTGGGATTTATTGTTAGGTGCCGTCAAGTCAGTTCCGACTCACAGTGACCCTATACGACAGAGTAGAACTGCCCCATAGGGTTTCCAAGGAGCACTGGTGGATTTGAACTACCAACCTTCTGGTTAGCAGCCGAGCTCTTAACCACTACACCAAAGCTTGAATTTATTTAACCCCTAATGAGTGGCTCCCTTAGCCCCTCTCTGGGTAGTGTTGGTTGGGAGGAATCTGGAGTCCATTCAGCTGGTTTTACTGTGGCCAAACGCCTCCAAAATGTACAGGCTTTTGTTGATAACCTTCACCTGTTCTGGGGGACTTCTGCTTAGTGTCAAACAGCCATTAGGACCTCAAAAAGATTTTTTTTGTTCCTAAGTGCCGGTGAGAAATTGTAAAAAGAAATCCTTAACCTTACTTAAGATTCATGGTGATATTACAGAGTTGAACAATCCTGATATCTAAACAATTTCCAATCCTTTTCCACTACGTAATCTCTCAGGGCCTCAGTCTTCTTGTCTGTTACATGAAGATCACTGAAGATCACTGCACCTGCCTTACTCTCTCCTAAGAATCAATAAAATGGTACAGATCAGGTGTCTACTTGACACGCAGCTCTCAACAAACATTTGTTCCTTTCACCTTAGGAAGGGTAGTCTGTGAACAGCAGCCAACCTGTTCAGCCCATTTGTGATCTTTGGCGATAAAACTTTCCTCCACCACTCTCCTCAAACTTACATCCACGCATTTGGTCTATTTGAAGACTATAGTAGATAGGTTTTTGTCCCAGCATCTGATGTTATGTTAGCACCGTTTGCTTAAATATTCCAACTCAACTCACTTACCATGTTCCATATACAGTCAAGCATCACTTAACATCCATGATAAACTCTGCGAAATAGGCCATTATGTGATTTGGACATTGTACGAACACCGTATCATAAATAAAGGTCCTTTCAGTTACTGTTAGAATAAGGAGGTTTCGTCCATTTTAAAATTTTTCTGGGGAAAATAATTCCTTCTACAATTAATTTATCTAAGGTTTCAAAAAATTCTTCTGCTGCCTTCACATCAGAAGACTCACCATACGCTTTCACATTACACAGCAAAAAGCGTTGTTTGAAGAGCTTGAACCAGCACTCAGAGCTAGCACTAAACTCAGTATCATAGTCTGGTCCTGCTTTTTCTTTGAGCATTCCGGACAAGCTTTGTGCCTTAGCAGTGATCATCAGTGTGCTGAAAGGGATTCACTTTTGCATTTGGCCCTCAATCCACATCATTAGCAGTTTCTCCATGTCTGATATTGGTGTCCTTCACACATTTTCATTAGCATTGTGGCTTTTAGAGAGGCCGATTCTTAGAACAGCTTGGAGAATTTTTTTTTTTTTTTTTTTTTTTTGAGGATCATGGTGACTGTTGAGTACAACATGCCTAAATCCGCTACATCCCATTCTCCGATTGGGATTTCTGAACTCTATTATAACCCTATGGGACCACGGACTATAAGCAGCTGGATGTTACCTGAAGGGACCTTATGCAGAGTATGACTGTATTTTTTAAATGAAAAGCCAATATTATTTTTACAAACACAAAAACTTAGGGAAGACCACTGAGGACAAAGTTACCATTGAACATTCTGATTTTCATTATGTTAATCACAGATTTTCATTCACAAATGTCACTTATTCCCTCTCTCTCTCTCCCTCTGCCCCCCTTCTCTCTTTCTCACACACACCTTCCTACACAAGTATTTCTTAGTTGCCACAATCTACTCGGAGCTGCCAGCTATGGCCAGAATGAATCAGGTGGCAGTTGCAGTGCTGTTTTGGTTAAAAGATTACAATTCTGTATTTACTCTTCTTTATGCAGAATTCAAGGAGCCCTGGTGGTGCAACAGCTAAGCACTCAGCTGCTAACTTAAAGGTGGGCGGCTGTAACCCACTAGGCGCTCTGTGGGGGAAAGATACAGCAATTTGCTTCCATAAAGATTACAGCCTTGGAAACCCTTTGGACCAGTTCTACTCTGAACCTATAGGGTCACTGTGAGTTGCAATTGACTCAACATCAACGGGCTGGGTTTGGTTTTGGTAGGCAGAATCCAAGAACTTTCTAAGGTTTTTTGCCTCTATTGGCCTTTTCACCGATTCACCTCGTCCTGGCTAGCACCAGGGCGTGTGATCTTGGTAAAGTAATGAAATGCCCTAGTACTTACACTGCTTATTCTTTCTTTAGACAAATTTGTTTTCCAGTAAACAGAGCAATTCAGGATCTCAGCTATTCTTTGTAAGCCATTAATTCCTTTAGTTTATAGTCTTTCCTGCTCGATGAGTTGTATTGATTTATCAGTTTCTCATTCTAAATTACTTCAACAAATTCTTCATTAATTCATTTAATCAATAAATGGTGAATGTTAAGATTACTTTTAAAATGTGCTCTTAAATTTACTATGCAGAAGTCATTGTAACAGTTTTAGTAACTCAGCGTATTTAACTGTTTGTCTTGATGTACACATTACTTTTATTTATATATGCATGTAGATACTTCTATCTCATTCTACTTTCACTAATATCAAAGCCCTCCCTCCTACATGGTGATTTTCTGTATTTCTGTTTTCTTAGTCTGAACTCCAATAGCCCTTTGCATGTACCCCTCTTGCGGCATCTATCTCACATTGCTTTGTATCAGTCACGATTTTACCTGTGTTGTCTTCCCCACTAGACTCAGTCCAACCCAAGTATCTGCCTGCCCAAAAATCACTTTCTTCTGGTATCCTCAAGGAAAGAAGGTTTATTTCAAGGGCACAATCCTGAACTATCCTTCCTCCACACACTGCTACTACCAGGCACACTGACCTCAAGGAGGGGTGATGTGGAAGGCTGCACTTCTCATTAATGCCTTCCCCTTAGTTTCCTTCAGCCCATTTACACAAGGCTGTTATGATGGTATATTTTTGTTGAAAGTTTGGGGGAGTCATAGAAGGGCTATATCACAATAAAAATGCTTAAGGGAATTCAAACAAATGGGTATAATGGTTATTATATATTATGTTTATAATTTGCATTTTCCTGATGACTATAGAAGTTGGACACCTGTTCATAGAAAATTTCTGTTTTTGGCAAATATAGAAACATACAGAGATAACCTGAAAATGCTCCTGCTCTATAAACTTCTGAAAGATAGATTAAATATAGCAATTTTCCCTTAAATACATAGCTGAGCTTGCAAGAAAGTAAAAAAGAAAAAATCCTCAAAGACCAAAAACGCAAGAAGAACTAAAAACAGAGTTGTAAGTTCAGTCTGATACTTCAGCCACCTGGGCATAGAGAGCTATCTTACTGTCCTAGTTACCTAGTGATGCTGTAACAGAAATACCACAGGCAGATGACTTTAACAAAGAGAAGTTTATTCTCTCACAGTCCCAGTAGGCTAGAAGTCCGAACTCAGGGCACCAGCTCCAGGGAAGGCTTTCTGTCTCGGTTGGCTCTGGAAGAAGGTTCTAGTCTTCAGTCTTCCCTTGGTCTGGGAGCATCTCAGCATAGGAACCTCAGTTCCTGGCACTGCTTTCTTGGTGGTATGAGGTCCCCAAGTCGCTCTGCTCGCTTCTGTCTTTTATATGGCAAAAGAGATTGGCTTAAGACACTATCTAATCTTGTAGCTCTCAGTATAACTACCACTAATCCATCTCATTACATCATAGTGATAGGGTTTACAACACATAGGGAAAATCACATCAGATGAATAATTGATAGACAATCACACAACACTGGGAATCATGACCTAGCCAAGCTGATAGATATTTTAGGGGGACACAATTCAATCCATGACACTAACCAAGGGGGTTGAATTTTTTCTCTCTCCTTCATTGGTTAATGATTGTCTTTTTTTAATAAACATTTTTTAGTAAACTTTTTTGAAGTGTAATGTGCATACAAAAATTGCACAAAATAATTGTAGAGACAGCTTGATGAATTTTCACAAAGCGAGCACATCCATGTAACTGGTACTCATAACAAGAAACAGACTTTTACCAACACTCTAGAAATCTCCCTCGTGCCCCCACCTCATCACTACCCATATCTCCAAGGAAAGCCTCTATGCTGACTTCTAACAACTTCTAATGAATTTTGCCTGTTTGAACTTTATATGATGAAAACACATAGTCTGTACTCATTTATGCCTGGCTCCTTTTACTGAACATTATGTTTGTAAAATTTATCCATACTTTTGCATTTAGTTGCAATTCATTCATTCTCATTGCTGTGTAATGGATCAGTGTATGAATATACCACGGTTTATTTATCCTTTCTACTGCAGATGAACATCTGGGTTGTGTCCAGTTTGGGGCTATAATGAATAGTGCTGCTATGGGCATTCTTGTACATGCCTTTTGGTTAGCATGTGTATACTTTTGGGTATATACCAAAGAGAGAAATAGTTTGGTCAAAGGATATAGTCTTATGTTCCTACTAAACATAGTATTAGAATACTGTCAAGCAGTTTAGTAGATACTGACAAAGTTTTCCAAGTAGTTGTATTAATGTACATTCCCACCGGCTGTGTATAAGGCTTCTACCCACATTCGATATCGCTTGTCTTTTTTTTATTTTATCTTTTTTTATTTAGCAATTTTGGGGAAGGGGTATAGTGGTACTGAGGAGCCCTGGTAGCTAAAGAGCTCAGCTGCTAACCAAAAAGTCGGCGGCTTGAACCCACCAACTGCTCCACAGGAGAAAGCTGTGGCAGTCTGCCCCTGTGAAGATTTACAGCCTTGGAAACCCTATGGGGCAGTTCTACTCTGTCCTATAGGGTTGCTCTGGGTCCTATGAGTCAGGATTGACTCAACAGCAACCAGTTTAGCTTTTTGTTTTTTACAGTGGTATTGCATTGTGGTCATAATTTGCATTTTTCTGATGGCTATTGAATTTGAGCACCTTTTCACATGCATCTTAGCAGTTTAGATAACCTTTTTATATGTTCTGTATTTATTCTTTATATAGTCTGGATTTGAGTCCTTTGTCAGAGTATATATATGTATATCTTCAATATCTTCTATTCTGTACTTGACTTTTTATTGTCTTAGTGGTGTCTTTTGATAAACAGAAATTTTAAATTCAATATAGACTAATTTATCAGTTTCTTCCATTATGATTAGTGCTTTTTGTGTTCTCTTTAAGAAATCTTTGCTTACCCCAAGGTCATGGTCCATGTTTTCTTCTTTGTTTCACATTTCGTATTTAGATTCATATTTATAGTTCTCACTGTTGTTGTTGTTAGCTACTGTTGAGTGGGCCCCTGACTCATGGTAAGCCCATGTACAACAGGATTAGACTACTGTGATCCACAGGGTTTTCACTAGCTGATTTTTTGGGAAGTAGATCACCAGGCCTTCCTTCCTAGTCTCTCTTAGTCTAGAAGCTCCACTAAAACCTGTTCAGCATCCCGGCAAGGCAAAAACCTCCCTTGACAGATGACTGGTAGCTGCACTTGAGGTGCATTGGCCAGGGATCAAACCTGGGTCTGCCACATGGAAGGCAATAATTCTATCACTGAACCACCACTGCCCCCATAGATATCATATAGATTTCATATTTAGATCACAATCCAGCTGGAATTTATTTTCTGTTTGGTGTGAAGCAGAGATCAAAACTCCATATGGGGTTTTTGTTTTGTATGGATATCCAGTTAACCCAGCACCATACTTTTCCATTGCAGTATCACTTCTTTCATAATTCAGGTATCATAAATGTCCGAATGTATTTCTGGACTGTCTGTTCTGTTCCATTGGTCTATTTGTCTGTCTTTGCAACAGCATCATACCGCCTTAATTACTATAGCTTTGTAATAGGACTTCTTATCTCCTAGTATAAGTCTCCAGGTTTCTTCTTCTTCTAGATTGACAGAGGCTTGAGTTTCAAATGACATATAAGAACAGGAAATGAGGTATTGAGTCATATGAAGTAGAGGAGTTGATATTGAGACTCATGAATAAGCCAGAACTCTCAAAAACACTCACCCAATGCAAGACAAAGAAATTTCTCTTAACTACTGGCCTGTCCTCCCTTGGGTTTGGAGTTTGAATTTATACTTCCTATATAGTCTCTAAGTATCCCCAAGCTGAAAAATTAACACACAATGTAATCCTCAAAAGAAAACAAAACTCTATTGAAGGGATCAGGCAAGAGATAAAGCCAGGTTTAGGACGAGTTTTACAAAATTATAAAACAGTGGAAGAAAAAATCTGTTGTAGAATATTGGTAGACCCAATAAATGACAGAATTAGGCCCTTCCCTAAAACCTCAGATAATAGAATTATCATCTAGGGATTATTTTTAAATATGTTTAAAACAAATACATAAAGAGAAAAGATCAAAAATATCAGAAAAAACAAGATTAAAAAAAAGATTAAGCTGACTTGAAAAGGAATCAAAAAGAATTTCTAGGAATGAAAAATAAACTCATTGAAATTGAAGGTATTCACTGATTCCATGAAAGTGGAAAGTTTTAGTTAAATAAGTGACTAGAAGCATAAACATGACCCCTGATTAATTGTCCTTTCCAACTTTCCAACCTTTCCATTAAACAACCTTCCATCTTTGCTCGTGATGTGTTTAATGCTAACAGATATGGAATAAGTGAAATGGTCTGAAGAATGGGCTGGGCATGTGTACCAATTCATTTCCAGGGTACTTATCTGTCTATCTTAAATGTTAAATTGGGCATTTTTCGTGAAACACCACCAAGAGGGTAATGCTCAAAGACGACCCAGTGAAACAGAAATTCATAGGGAGCTTCCTGGCTGCTAAACAGTTAGCATTGAAGGGTTTTTTGATGCAATCAACTCGACGGCACTGGGTTTGGTTTTTTTGGTTTGGTAAGCAAAAAGACCCCCCTCTGGTCTGGGTCAGGCTTAGGTTGTTTTGTAGGCAGCTAACATAATTCTCCATATTTAATCTCAACACGTTCTCCAATCTGGAGCGTGGAACCAGCACAGGTTTTTGAGTCAGATCTGGATTTGAATCCTAGTTCTACCACTTACTGCTGCATTTGGCCCCAAATCAGCATTGTCTCCCACCTCCAGGACCCTTGGCAAAGCCCGGGCGCACAAAATGGATGTGCTTTTGCCCGAATCCTAAGGATCCTCATGAAGTAGTAATAGTAGCTACTAGTTACAACCACCCATGTCAGTCATTGTCCTAGACGTTTCATATACATTATTTCATATCAAGTCTTCATGACAGCCCTGATTATTTATACAGATACATAAAATCTCAAAAACCAAACCAGTTGCCATAGAGTCAACTCCACCCTATGGCAACCCCATGTGTATCAGAGTAGAACTGTGCTCTGCAGGGTTTTCAATGGCTGACTTTTCAGAAGTAAATGGCCACGGCTTTCTTCTGAGGTCCCTTTGGGCAAATTCAAACTTCCAACTTTTTGACAAGCAGCCAAGAATGTTAATTGTTTGCACTACTGAGAGACTCCATATAAAAAAAAAAAAATACGATATGTAATTTCCCCATTTTTAAATGAAAAAAACTGAGACCCATTTATTTGCCCAAGAGCACATGCAATGTAACCCGTTGCTGTCAAATTGATTCCAACTCATAGCGACCCTGTAGGACAGAGTAGAACTGCCCCCGTAGGGTTTCCAAAAAGCAGCTTGTGGATTCGAACTGCCGACCTTTTGGTTAGCAGCCAAGCATTTAGCCACTGCACCACCAGAGCACTTGTAAAGAGTACCAGAAATGAGACTTGAACGTATGCCTGTTCTAGGTTCTTCCCATGATACTATGTTGCCTGACTCCTAGCTTATAACAAGTACTTTCTACATTCAGCTTCCTTCTGAAAAAACAATGCATTTTTCGTAAAACTTTAAACACTTACAAGAAAATAAAAAGGCTCGGCTGATTTTTCTCCTAGGCGGGCTCTGTGGTCTTCATGACAGCCATGTTCCTGTTGCAGGTCTGGCTGTTCCCCTCAGCTGTGAGAGTTGCTGCCGCCCTTCTGTAAACTCCTCATCCAGGAAAGGCTTTATTGATGCCGCCTTCAAAGCCAAGGCAGCCATCTGAGAAGATGGAAGAAACCAGTAAAAGATGGGATTCTGGGGAGCCATCCCAGGTAGAATTGTGTTTTTATGCACAAGCACATTTGTAGGGCAAATTTGGTGTACTCATAACAGGCAGTTAATGAGTACAAGTGAAGTTCAGTTCTTTGTGTAAACAAGAGAGAGAGAGCATGTGTCTGAATATAATTCCGACTGTATCCAGGTCATTTTAGAGCTGGTGGAACTCTATTTGTCTTAGGAAATCTCGAAAACTTTTATAGGGAATTCGGAAAATATTTTCGGCCAGCAGGAAAGATAAAATCCCTGCATACAAAGTACAGGCATGGGCCCAGAAACTGAACAGACAGACTGCTGTAAAATCCCCATTTAATAAGGCATTAAAATGCCTTCGACCTGGACACATTAAAAAAAAAATAAAAAGAGCTATGAAAACAAATACCATTCAAATAATTAGGATCTTATGCCTGAGGCCAGCCTTGATGCCAGGCAGGGACTTCCCTGCAGGAATCAGAGCTGAGCCTGATCTCCGAAAGGAGGAATCAACCAAGACAAAGGAAGCTCTGAGCCTGGGTTTTCTCCCAGCCCCGTCTACAGCCTGCCTCTTGATACTGAAGGCAGCACGTCCGAAATAGTTTCCCTCGCCAACATCTTGGGTGACTTTACAGTCCTGTGGTTCAAACGGGGGTTCCTTGCCCCTCGAGGCTTGTTGACCTGCCTTCGAGAAAGCCCGAGGGCAAGTTCCTAAGGATGAACTTGAAGCTAGGCAATCGGCATTGTACCTTTCTGCTCCATGAAGAATAAGGAGACATTTGAAGGCTTGCTGTATTGGGTAAATATGCTCCAGATTGGCGTAAGGGTTGGAGAGTGAGCATTTGTTTATGAACATAGCTGTGAGGGAAAAAAAGATGTCTTTTCACTAGTTCCTGCAAACACGGAAGCTGCCCCAGAGCTATTTCCTGCCCCCGTAGATTCTGAATAGTTGATGGCCAGGCGCACAGCAGCTCATTTCATTCTCCTGGGGTAGTTCCAAAGGACTCCAAAGTACAGAACTCCAGAAATTTGAAAAATAAAGGACTTGTCCTCTTATTATTTCTGGAGTGATTGTTCTTTTGGGAGTACCAGTATTGTGTGTGGGATTGGAGTATAATAACTACTATGAAGTGATGCTTATCAGGTCTAATTAAAGGAACTTTTATAAAATTGAATTTTAAATCAGACTGTGTTAGTGGCAGTTGACAGCACCTTTATTTTTCACCTTGTCTACCTCTTAAAATATTCTCATATGTTACTGATGAGTAACTTTCCTTAAAGAATCCTGTAAAGAAACTTGTTACTATCTGAATATATTTCTCATATTTTATTCTTCCTCCTGTGTATTTCCTTTTATCCTAATAGATTATAATCACCAGCAAAATTAGAAAATGACAGAGTGGAGAAAGGGAAATGGAAAAAAGAAAGAATGAAAATGACATAGTTAAAATCCATGCATTTTCTGGGGTTAATTTGAACTGGACCAGTTGGTTTTGTTTTGCAACACAAAAGAAAAAGTCAGGCCTTAGAGCCTAAGGTTTTCATTAAATTCAGCTTTGGTGAGTTCTAATAATACAGTGGTTTATTAACAGCATGAAAAATGTCATTGCGGAGGACTTCCCTAAGCAGCAGCCTCACCTCTTGGGTATGACTCATGCTTCCTCCATGGCCGCCCAAGCTGTAAAGTTCTGGGCAGGATATTTAAGGTCCAGTGAACCAGCTTCTTGCATCTTTCTTGCCATTTGGCTGGGATCACGTACCTATTAGCAGCCTTGCCATCCAGAGCAGTAGCTGGACAGCAAAAGTGAGAGAGGGGCTGGATGCTTAGGGCTCTTGTAAATGATGAGTCCAAAATAGTAGCGTAAAACTTAGAATTTAGTCCCCTGCAGGAGTCTGCTGGAGGAAATGAAAGGATCGACAACATGAGAGGAGCACTGGGCCAGATTGTTGCTGACCACAGCCACAGGCCTTTTGGCATGTGCTGGAAACTGACCTCGTCAAAAGCTGAGGATGCAGGCAGGGCAAGGATAATGATAAGGCAGTGATGATGCTGCATCATTCAGCCCTCAGAGCTGATGAGGCTGGTCAATACTTACCAATCCTTTCCCCTCCTTAGTCTATAAAAAGCAGGGGTTTTTCATGAAAATGCAAAAATGAACATGAACTAGTACTAATTGAACCAACAGGAAGCTTAATACTTTCGGTCTCTTTGATTTCTTACTAAGTATTTTCATTCAAAAGCACCTCATTTGGCCCACGAACTAAACCTAGGAGGTTGGCAACACAGATATTACTCACCCCTTTGTGTAACTGAGGAAATGGAAGCTGAGAAAGTTTGAGGAACTTGCCCAAGGCCTTTGACAAGTTAGGGACAGAGCTGGGACTTACGACAATAGATTGAGTACCAACGTCATTGAACTTGGAAATGGTCTTTGAATGAAGGAGCAGAAAACCCAAGCTGTCCCCTTGGAGGAAAACCCTTTCCTAAAGGTCCTTAAATCTTGTCCTGAATCCTGGACAAACCCCAAACTCTTGGAAGTATGAGGTGCTCAGAGGGCTGGAAAGACCAAGCAGGATTCTTCCCAGCATGGCCCTCCCGCCTCCTCTGGCATTGTTTGCCTAACATGCATGGATCTAGGCTTTGGCATCTGGTAAGAGAGGCTTAACTGTGAGACAGGAGAAGCAATAAAATCCTGAAAAGCAATAAAAGGAATTTCTCCGGGGGGCTGGAGGGAACTCTCACATCTTTTAAGCATCTAAAATGAAACCTGTGCAGACTGGCACCCCGTGTTGGGGGTAGGGAGCAACTCGAATTGCGCATATATTTTATCTGCATTATCACATACAATCTTTTCTCTAACCTTCTAAGATAGGTAGTACTTTATTACCCCTTTATTACCACTTGTCTTAGTTATCTGGTGCTGCTATAACAGAAATACCACAAGTGGATGGCTTTAACAGAGCGAAATTTATTTCCTCTCAGTAAAGTACGCTAAAAGTCCAAATTCAGGGAGTCAGCTCCAGGCGAAGGCTTTCTCTCTCTGTCGGCTTTCTCATCACTCTTCCCCCTACTAAGAGATTCTCCACACAGGAACCCCGGGTCCAAAGAACGCACTCTGCTCCCAGCACTGCTTTCTTGGTGGTATGAGGTCCTTCAACTCTCTGCTTGCTTCCCTTTCCTTTTATCTCTTGTAAGATAAAAGGTGGTGCAGGTCACACCACAGGGAAACTCCCTTTACGTTGGATCAGGGATGTGACCTGAGCAAGGATGTTACATCCCACCCTAATCCTCTTTAACCACAGGAAGAGATTATGATTTATAACACAGAGGAAAATCACAAAATGGAGGACAACCACACAATACTGGGAGTCATGGCCTAACCAAGTTGACACATATTTTGGGGGGACACAGTTCAATCCATAACACCCATAAATAACATGTGGAGAAAAACGGTTCACAGAGATTAGGCGTATGCCTAATAAGTTGTGGCACTCCAGGCCCGTTCTCTTTCCACTACCTCACCCTTCCTCCATCCAAAGCTCCAATAAACATGTCTGGTAGGTACACAGGAGCACCAGAGGCCCCAGCCTGCAAACAGAGCCTCCCACTGACTTCTATATCACCCAGTAGTCTCCACGCTTTTTTGATCTCGCATCCTTCAGCAAAAATCTTTTAAGCACATGTCCCCCCATCTATTATTTGTCATTTATAAATTATGTATCTATCCTACCTTATTGATCTAGATATTAGATATTTGAAAAGGATGAGATTAAAATAAATAGGAAAAGAAGTTCTAGTATTTCTTTCCCTTACCTTACTTTGGAGAGTTCTGCTATAGGTAACAGAGCCCCACTGTAAGTAAGAAATTCATGCTTACAAACATTATTTTTGGAATCATAGTTGTTTAGTGCTGGAATGGACATGAGGCGCTGCTTGGAACAAGGAAAAGGAGCACAGAGCAAGCATGTGACAGAACTAGAACTAGGACCCACATCTCCTCATATCCAGTCCCAAGCTCTTTTCACTTCTCTGCACTGAGATAAAAAGAAGCCAAAATCTCATATTCTTGGGCTAGAAACTTAAATGTGCATCTCCAGTGTGATAAGCCAGAGCTTAATGCCTGAGCCTCCAATGCTGTGTCTCAGGTAAATTTGGATCCATCAACTGCCCTGGGCATTTCAGTTCAGCCACAGAGCATGTGCAGCAGGCTATCACCACATGGGGTCTGAGGAGAAGGAAGACTGTGCTGTACTGTACTTGATGTTATTAAAAGCAGCTCACACAGTTTCCATCATCCCTAATGGAGCCACGTCATTTTACAGACCCAGCCTTTGCTGTGGGCACCCTAACTAGGAAGTCTGAGTGTTAAGAAAAAGTGACTTCAAGCCTCTTCCAGGTCATGACATTGTGACCATGAACTGAAAAGGCAAGGGAAGAGCACCATGACTCTGCTACCCCAGCCAAGTGGGGCTTGGGCCCATCCCCAAAAAAACCTTTAGACTGAAGTTGCACTTGCTAGAGGTGCCTGGTTCTTTATGGACTCTGTTATCTTGGACCAAGCTAACCCAGCCACATGGAGAGGGAGAGACCCGTTGCAACAACAAAAGAAAGATAGCCCCCCTCCTTTGATCAGTCCACCTTCCCATGAGGAGGAGGGCAACAGATGACCCAAGTTCATGGCCCAGATGTGGTGGGCGGAGGTGATTATAAATTATCATCCTCTAAAAGGGTGATATTTAAAAGGGTGACCCTCTGCCATTTTGTACCCTGCGAATCATAGAGTTACTTTTTATACTTTTTTTTTTTTTAATTAATGAACTCAAAATCACTAAAAGTAAACACATAAAAATCTATTGGGCCCAGCAGCCCAAGAGGAAGGGGGTCAGGTGAGACTGGTGGTGGGGTGTACGGTAATAATGCTGGTAGGAATGGCATCCTGTAGAAAGAGCAAAAGTTGTGAGTACAGAGACTTGGATTCGAAGGCAGGCCTGACTCAGAGAATAACCTTGAGCAAGTTTCTTCACCTCCCTGGCCCTCAGTTTTATCCTCTGTTATCCTCTGTTCACACAATTCCTTACATACCAAGTTGTTGAGAAGTTTATTGTTGTTGGTGTTGTTAGTTGCCATCGAATCTATTCCGACTCCTAGTGACTTAACATGTGCAGAGTAGAGCTGCTCCATAGGGTTTTCAAGGCTGTGACCTTTCAGAAGCAGATTGCCAGGCCTGTCTTCCAAGGCACCTCTGAGTGGATTTGAACCACAGACCTTTAGGCTAGTAGTCGAGTGCTTAACTGTTTGTGCCACCCAGGGACTCCTTGGGAACACTGTGTTGTTGTCGTGTGCCATTGAGTCGATTCCGACTCAAAGCATCACTACATGAGAGTAGAACTGCCACATACGGTTTCCTAGGCTGTAATCTTTATGGGGAGCCCTGGTGGTGCAGTGGCTAAGAACTGTGGCTGCTAACAAAAAGGTTGGCAGTTCAAATCTACCAGCCGCTCCTTATGGGGTAGTTCTACTCTGTCCTGTTGAATCTTCACGGGTTTAGTCTTTATGGGAGCAGATTGCCAGGTCTTTTCTCCTGCAGAGCCACTGGCAGGTTCGAACCGCCAACCTTTCTGTTATCAGCCAAGCACTTAACTGCTGTGCCACCACTGCTTCTTTTCAAAAGGTTAGAAATAATATACATTTGAGTGCCAGGTCCAATGCCTGATGACTGATTATTTAAAAACGAAGTGTAAATTCTATTTTTCTTTTCTCATTTTATACTTGGGAGATTCACATCCAACACTTATTTTCTGAATCTGGAATAAAAGCGAAGTTCTTCCGTTAAAGGAGGTAGTAAAGAAGGAGGGATCTAGCATTTGTTGACTGCCTATCAGAAACCCTGGTGGCATAGTGGTTAAGTGCTACAGCTGCTAACCAAAAGGCCAGCAGTTCAAATCCACCAGGCGCTACTTGGAAACCCTGTGGGGCAGTTCTACCCTGTCCTGTAGGGTTGCTGTGAGTCAGAATTGACTCGACAGCAATGGGTTTGGTATTTTGTATCAGAACATTAGGGACAGAGACTGTGACAGGCCCTTTCACATACATTATTTTAATCACCCCAATCCCAAGAAACAGATACTATTAGGTATTTTCTCCATTTTATTGACATAAACATGGAAATTATGTCTTTGCTTAAAGGGACAAGTCAGTAAGTGGCAGCGCCAAGTCTCGATCCTAGGTTTTCTAGCTCAAGTTGCAGAGTTTGTCCTACTACCTTGCAGATGCTGAAGTACTACTTCAGTGAGATAGCATTTACCCCTTAGGGGAAAGTGGGAGATCCAAGGGTGCAAAAGCCAGCTCCTATTCTTGGTAGAAAGGTAGAATAGAAACTGTAGCAAAACAGATCTTGAGTCACAGACTCCCAAGGCTAAAACAGGGTTAAGGAATACCTGGCCCAAGCTTCATCGAATCTGCAGCATTCACCAACTGAACCTCCAAGGGCCTGCTGCCTTAGAACTCCTTGTTTTTGAACAGTCCCACATTCCAAAGAGCCCCAGGTGGGGCTCTGCCTTAGAGAAGGCAGAGACGGCAGCCCCCAACCACATAACCCAACCTTGCACCTCAGAACTGGGGGTTTTAGACAGCTTTTATTGGCCTGAGCCTTTCTCCTGTTGGATGTGTCTCTAAAGTAAGAAAGGAGGACTGCTGGAAAAGTGTCTGGGAGGAACCTCCATTGCCCAGTCATAAAATAAGAATAATATTTAACTCCTTCCACGTTAGAGTGTTGCTATCTAAGTGCTACAAATTATTCACTAAATTACATCCAAAGGAGCCTCCCCATTGCTTAAACTCAAATCTAAAGAAGCTTTATGTTAGAGCATCCAAGGAACTCATCTAGTTTAATGGCTTATCCGCATGTAGGATGGCTAGTGATGCATCTGCTATGTCCCACGTTCCACACGGGCACCAGCTAGCATTGGGACGGAGGCCAAGCAGTGAAGGGATGAGGACTAAGGAGCACCATCATTTCCTGAGCATGCATCCTATGCAAGGCTCTGTGCTACAGGGTTTAGAGGGAGCAGTGTTTGTCGACTTTGTTGGTTTGGTTTGGTTTTTTCTCTTCTTAAGGGAGAGATAAGGTCAGTCCCATCATGGAGTAGGCAGGGTGGTCTCCTATGGAAGGATCTGTGAGATGGAACAATCTGGAATGTCTGAAGGTGGGAGAGGTGTAGGGACTCAGTGGGAAGGATGCTCAAAATAGCTATGATCCAGGAAGCAACTGGGTATGAAGACAGAGAGCTGTCAGAAAGACAGTCACGCTCTGGGAGCAGACCTATCAGTGCATGAGGGTGTTCAGAGAATCTGTGACCCAGAGGATGGGCTGCAGAAGTATTCTGCTTCTGGACCGCACCCATAATGGCACCTAGAACAGAGGACTCAGGCCATACCTAGTTAATGGCAGGGTCACCAGTGAAGGCAGCACTCCTGTCCTTGAGGCAGCCTCATGTCTTCTGCTTTGGCAGTTCCCTGCTCCACATGCCTGAACAGTTGCACATCCCATGAGCCACACTTTAGTGCCTAGGAGTGTTGCTCATGACAACCCAGAGCTCTAAGGCCTCACACAGATAACATGAGGAAGTAGGCAGCCCAGGCCCAAGGATTCACCACTACAGCAGAACTGTCAGGCCTGGATGGAAGAGAGAAAAGTGTACAAAGACTTAAGCGTTCTTTAGGAGGTAGAATCTGCATAATTTGGCAAGTGTGTGGGATGGGCAGGTAGGAGTTGAAGAAGCCAGCAATGACACCCAGGTTTCTGGCTTGAACAGCTGGAGGTTGGTTGGTGGTACCATTTACCCAAACAGAGAACATAAGGGGAGGTTTGGAGCGGATGATGCATTTAGATTTTAATAGAGTGAGTTTGAGAGCCTAGCATCTCTTAAGCAGAGAGGTCCAGGAGGCAATCTCAGGAGAGGGAAATGGGGCTGGAGATTAGACTTGAGAGTCATGGGTATATGTTAGTGAAAGAAGCCATGGGAACAGATGGCATCACCTAGGAAGAGAAGCCAAAGCCACAAACCTTGAAAATAGCAGGTGCCTAAGAAGGAAAGAATAGAGTCAGGAGGAAAACAAATAGAGTGAGGCATCCCATGAGTCACAGTCCCCATCCACTTGACCAGTTCTTCAGCAGCGTGAACCATGTGCCAGTTACCACCGTATTACCATTTGGGCACAGTTTCCTTTTTTTTTTCTTCAGGTATTTCTATTCCACCAACTCATTTTTTTCTCTAACTGAATCTTTTAATTACAGAAGTAATATATGCTCATTGTAACAAATTGAACAAAACAGAGATGTATAAGGAAAAAGCTCATAACCTCCTCCTAAGCCTCCTGAGGAACCATTATAACAGTTCCTTCTAAATTTTCTCTGTGCCCCTGACACACACGTACACTCACATACACACACAGACTCACATTTTGTACACATACACACAACATCAGACACACATCACATCACACACACATACTCACAAACATACATCACACACAGGCACACACACTGATTCATACATCATACACACACACCACATACATGTCTGTACACACACACAGACTCACACATATTTACTCCTACACACTACCCACATAAACACAACTTACACATACACACCCAGATTGGGTTTTTGTTTTTTATTTCACACAAATGGGAGACCATACATATTACTCAGAAATTTTTTTTTACATTGTATGTAGATAGATAGATATATGATATCATTCATTCTCTTCTTAATTGATATGTAATGCTTTAGAGTTTGGCCATGCCAATTTTTTTTTTTTTCGCATTTTAAAATATTTTTGAGATCATTCTCTATATTACGATCCTCTTTTTTCACTTAGTATTAAATCCATTTCCCACATCATTAAACACTCTTTATAAACGTAATCTTAATGACTGCATCATATTCTAGAATACAGGTGTATCATAATTTACTTAGCCATAATTTACTCTCTGCCACTTTGAGCCCATTAAAAATAATGCCACAATGAACATTATAGACCTTTAAGCTGTGTCTACATTTCTTGTTATTTTCTTTAGGATATGAACACCTTGAGAGTTTTTGGCCATGCTACCAAATTGCTTTTTTCCAGGAAGACTATAACAGTCTACGCCCCCATTGGCAATGGCTGAAAGACACACCTCACATCTTTTCTTAAATATTTCTTTCTTTTTTTTTTTTTTTTATAATTTGTTAAGACAAAAGCTGCATTTTATCATTTTAATTTGCATTTAGATTATTAGTGGTTAGTTTTGTCCAATTATCCATTTGAAATTCCTTTTTTAAGGATTATCTGTTCACATGTACCCATTGCTCTGGTTTTCTTAGTCAGCCCTTCCTCCCTGATCACCAGCCTCCTGCCCCAGCCCTGAGCCCTCCTCCTCTCAACCTGGACAGCAAGCCCTTTTCCTCCTGGCTCTGCATCCCTTTGCCATCTGTACACAAGCCTCTTCCATCTTCTCTACAGTCCCCTGGCAGGTCTCTCTAACTGCTTCTGTGCCTGTGAGGGTTGCTTGCTCTGCCCCTCCTCAAAAAAGGAACAGAATAACCAAACACAAGCCTAGAATTTTCAAGCAGGCTTCAGCAGCCTGTCTTCTGACTTGGGTCAGTGCTGATAGGCCAGCAGACACACCAGGGGCCCTTCCTGCCATGACCTGGGCCCAGGTAAGAGTAGGGGGCCCACAGCTGGGGCCTAACCAGCTAGGACATTGCACAACCCTGTTTCATCTTTCCCATTATTTGACTTGGGCTTTAATTTTCACAAATTATACAATTTGGTGGTTTGGGGTTTCTATAGGAGAATTTCTGTGATCCTCAGAGCAAGGAGGCCTGTTTGCCCTCGTTAGAAAAGAGGGACCCTGGACGCTCTGCAGACCCCGTCAGGCTGTGGTAATAAGCAGGGGCTGTTTGAGCTGCAAAGTGTAAACCTGGTCCTTCTTAGTGAGACTTCGCAGAAATCCCACTGGAGATTTTTGTGCCCCTGCCCTGTCTACTTTCCTTCATAATGATAAATGGCTGAAAAGAAAACTATCTAATCTCCAAACTGCTTGCTTTTTTTCTACTCTTTCTTCAAGGAGAGAGGGAAGAACACAGTCACATAAAACAGAGTCCTTCATCGCCTGCTTCTCAGGAGACAGCTCTTTCCCTTTTCATCCCAGGCCTGTTTCTGATCTGTGATGGGCTCGCACTGAAAGCTCCAGCCTGGCCCTCCCTAATCAGCTGCGACAGACACTGCAGTTGCTTGGGTTGCCCATCGAAATTGAATTGATTACCTGGCCCCTTTACCATTTTGTTCTGCGCACAATTGCTTAATAGCTGTCACCTTGGCTTTCAGTCCCGGCTGGCTTCAGGCTGACTGGTTCCTATTACTCAGGATGGCCACTGCAAGTTCATCACCTTTACAGGATGTCCCTGATTGATTCCTTATGCCTTGGAGACCTGTAATATATTTGCATGGAGGGAGGTTGTTGGGGGACGGAATAGAAATCTCTTGCCCGCAGGAACTGCCAGGTTTCGCTAAGGGGCTGGCCATATTTGAATCATTACCTGGGCTTCTTGTCAGGAGTCTGGCCTCTGCTGACATCGCTGCTAATGAATTTGTAAATTTTTTAAAAATACAAAACAACCCAGCCTGTTAGAACCTTTGCTGTCGCCACCTGCCACTTGAGTGGGGGCAGCAAACTGAAACAGCGCTTTTCCGGATTTGAGCTTGTGCTGGTCTTTGAAATGACAATCTCTCCCTCCTCCCCCTGCCCCCAGCCTTCCCCTGCCAGCCAAGCAAGAGAACTGGGGGCTCGGAGGGAGACATCTTTCAAGTGAAATCCTTTGGCTGGGAACTACTTCAATTAGACAGCAGGGGGAATGTTAACATGCCCTCCGGCCTTTTAAGTGGGTTTTAATTTTATGTTGTAAGATAAGACACTGCAAAGCTGGGGCTGCTACTCCTCCAGCAGGCTCCATTAGTGGGGCGAGCCAGGGCCTCTTGACCCCCTGAGGCCCAGCCTAGGCTGGAAGCTGGTTTGGTTTTTTAACAATTTGTCAGTCTGACCCAGCTTCTCAGTTCATTTTCCCTTTCGTTATTCCAGGCTCGTCTGTTATTGGAGGGCAGTTGGGTGCTGCTGAGGGGCCTAGCTAAGCTTCTCCACAGTGGTCTGGCCCTGGGCTGAGGGCAGAGCCCTAGGAGCTGCCTGCCTATGGCCATGAAGCTGAACGTTAATCGTTTTTTTTCCCTTCCCAGGCAGGCACAGCAAAAGCAGACACTTTTCATGTGGCAGGTTTCTGGCCCGATGATGTATGACCTGTTGGCGCTACTGAATGGTGCCCTTTGTTCCAGGGTATCCTATGTGCCCCCTTTTTATTGAGCTGTTGATTCAGAGGGGCAGGAAAGTTCCACAAATCCCACTTCAGGCTCTGTTCTAGCCATACCCAGATGAGGAAGCCCAGGGAACTCGTGCTTCCCAGAAAGCTGGTAGGAAGCTGAGGACTACCTAAAAGCAGAACACTTCTCAAGAAGTGACTTTCTGTACTTTGGACTCAGTCAACTGTGTGTCTACAAAGAGATCTGGACACACACTTAGCTCCCAGACCTCTGCCTGGGGCTCTAGAAGATCCTCCTAGAATGGAAGCTCCCAGTATAGTCTTCGCCCAGAGGGAAAGAGCAGAGGAAATTGAGTTAGGAAGATTCCTCCTTCTTCTTTCTTGTCCCCTGAGCCAAGCTCAGTTAGGTTTTCCTCTGTGACCAACAAGCCCAAAGTGGGAGCCAACAGCTAAGGGAGGAAGAAGCTTGGCCTTCTGACATGGGGAGGACTCAAGGGGAACATTTTGCCCAGCAGGAAGTCTCATCTTATTCCTGATGAAGATTTAAAGGGCATCCCTTTACCTTTGCCTTCTCTTCTCCTGGGTTCCCAGATCAACCTGCGGTGGAGATGGTGGATGACGTTCAGCAAGTGTGGGAAAAGAGCCATGAAGGGAGGGGGCCAGAGGCACCGGTTTGTAAAGAGGGAGTTCCAACAGCACTTTCCTACACCTGCTTCCCTTCGAATCTGGGATAAGCCAGAACTGGGACTCCATTTTATCTCCTTTTTCTCCCTCCATCTTGAGGGACCTGGCAGTGAAGTGGGCAAGTGGAGGGCTCTGACAGGTTTTGACTCATCCTTTCTGGGGTAAAGGTGGCTAGGTGAGCTCACACATCTGGCTGCTCCAGAAGACCACAGGCTCTGACTCTAACTTGCTCTTCAGTTCCTTTTTCAAGCAGCAGCACAAATCCCAGCAAGAATTCCATACTTGTGAGACCAAAAACAAAGACCCAAAACCAAACCCATTGCTGCCTAGTCTATTCCAACTCCTAGGGACCCTATGGGAGGACAGAACTGCCCCGTAGGTTTCCAAGGCTGTAAATCTTTATGGAAGCAGACTGCCGCGTCTTTCTACTGCTGATGGGTTTGAACCACTGATCTTTCAGTTAGCGACTGAGTGCTTAGCCACTGCACCACCAAATTGCCATGGTGTGGGCTGATGGCTAAAAGGTGACAGGTTCTTGCTTACTGCCTGCCCTGCCCTTCTGGGGTCTTTGTGAACCCTGGAATCCAGACCCGTAATCTGGGAAGTGGCAATGAGATCAAAGGTACAAGTGCTTCCTCGGTTCTAAATTACTTCTCTCTGAGCCCATCGTACAAATGCTCAGAAGCACTGAGGTTCTCACCTGGTCCTTGAGAAAAAAAAATACAAGCAAAAGAGGAGGCAGAGATCACTGCTGAGCCAAGAAAGGACAAGTCAGTAGTAAAAAGCATCCACACACTTCATGGTTGTAAAATGGCTTTATGTTCCAATATGTAAAATAAAATGCTCATGCTATATAACAAAACACTTGAAGTTCTGTATCACCTGTTAGCTAACGTGGTTTCTAATAAAACTTTATCTGTAATGTGTGTGTGTATATGTGTGTGTGTATATATATATATGCTTTATCAAATAACCATTCTTTTTAACATCAAAACATGTAATAAAAATTTAAATAGATATCTTTCCAAATACCCCTACAATGTTCATTTTTATTAAGTTTATTCATTTTTAAGAAGCAAAGCTGAATTTGACATGTGGCCTGCATTTGTGATATATATATTTATTTATTTATTAATATAATATAATATATAAATAGCTATTCAGCATGCAAAGAGTTTAGTGATTTCCCAAATTTTATTATAGAGTTCACACCAGCCACACAGATGGTCTGGTGACGTTCAACGCTAAAGATCTGGGCTGAGGACTTCAGATCTGCCTCATTGAGAGAAGAATTATCTGTGCTCCTCTGGGCTCACCAGCTTTTTCTGGAAGAAATGAGTATTTTCTCAATTCTCTTTTTTATTTCTGTTGGATTTTCTTGCTCCAGCAGCGAGGATTTTGGGGGAGCAGAACAGGCTCTGGAGATGCCTGGCAGCAGTTCCAATGTAGTCTCCTGGGGATGTTGCTAGGTGAGGTGTGTTTCATAATTGCCAGTCATAGGATGCAGATGGTGCCTGAGAGGCTGAGTCTTGCACAACAGAGACAGTGAGAGATTGGGTGTCGGGGACCAGGCAGGCGGGAGGTGCTTTGTACTTTACGACAAAACCTGAATGATGACAGAAATGCTATTGGTTGCATTTTACCTGCTCTTAAAGGGGGGGAAAAAACTTAAAAAATATCCATCAGGTGGCACTTAGCACATGATCTTTCTGAAAGTCATCCCTCAGACCTCAGGGCTCCAGGGATCAATTTCTAGGCCACTAACTAAGCAGTCAGCTCTACTCTCAGACAACATTTCGTCAGGCTTGGCTAAGCCCACCTCTCAGATAGTCTCACAGAATCTCCAGAAGCCAAGGGTGTGTGTATCCTGCTCCCAAAACAAGATTCTCAGCTCCCCTTGCCAACAGAACTCTAAGATGTGCACAGAATTCTTCCCACCCCAGCAATGAGAATCTTCCCCAGCTTTTCCTGTGGAAATGACCTCACCACCTGGCCCCTGAGTGAATCAACGATTGTATTATAAAACCCCCCAAAATAACTCACATGAACCCTCTACTCCCATTGCAACCATGGGCATGGTAGAGATGTCAGACACCAATGGCCTCAGGGCCTGCGGCCAATATCACTTCTTTTATCATTGCTTTTTTCTTCTTGTCAGGGCCTCAGTTGTATGTCAGAAAATAGATGCTCTCCAAATATATGCACATGCGTGCACGCACACACACGCACGCACACGCACACACACACATTTTTGGAAATTCCTTTCTGTGAGGGTTTCTTGGTAGTGCAATCCACCCACAGAGGTTAATACTGGATTAACATGGTCCTCTGTCTGTCTGGAAGATATAAGAGTCATCCATCAGTCCAGTTCTCTACAGTCCCCATTCCTGAATGATACTGTAAGGAAGATTCCCGGGACAAAGAGAAACTCTGAGAGTAGAGAAATTCATTGGCAGCATTCAGGTGTGGAGAGGGCGGTTTCCTCTCACACACTGGAGGGAGGCCACGCTCTCTTGGAAATGAGGTGGTGGGCCCCCGCTCCCGGACCTGAGATTGTGAAAGCTGATTGTAGACACTGAAGTGGGTGTTTCCTGGTGGCTGGGAGCTCTGAGCAGAAATGGTAGGCAGCCGAGGCATCATGGTGGTAGCGGTGAAGTGCGTGGGGAAGGGCTGGTAAGGCACAGTCTCCATGGTCTGAACGCTATAGTTGGTGTATGGTGAGACAGACGTCCACATGTTACAACTCAGTGGGGGTGGGGGCAAGTCATCCACCCCCGACACCCCGGCAATCTCAGGCCCTGAACCTGAGTACATACAGGCTTCTCTTGGGGTCACCTCACTACAATAGGAGGGACTCAGCATCTGTTGGTCATAGGGAGGGGGAGAGCGGAAATAGTGATCCTCCCCTACCGAAGAAGGAGCTTCCAGATAGGATCTCTTGCAGGGTAAGTCCAGGTGGCGAGCACTGTCTGCTGGAAGACAAAGAAACCTCAGGAAGAGTCATTTTGACCAGCCCAGGTCCCAGAGCACCCTGCCGGATGCCAGGACAGCCTACCCTTGTCATGCAGGGGCCACCTTGCCCCATGTTGCCACAGCACTCCCAGAACCATTTTAATCAGCTACAGCTTTTAAAAGGTGGCAGCAGCAAAGTGGTTAGATTATGGATTCTGCTCAAAGGCCATGGGGGACTCTACATTGCTGACACTGCATCATGTGTTTCGTGAGGCAACATACAGCATTGATCTTTTGCCAGCCTGACTCTAGGGGATGGTAAGATGCCTAATGTACACTGGTATTCTTAGGCTAGATCCACCCTGGCCAAGGAAAGTGGAGGCAATAACCAGGCCAAACCAGGCCCAGAGGCCACATCTGTCTGAATTTGCCAGAAAAATTAAGGCCACAATATTTCTGCCTCAGTCCTCAGCCTTAGCAAGCCAAAGCTACTCATAGGGATGTCGCTATTGCTTTTAGAAGAGGCAGATAGGAAGATAACTCTACACACATTCAGAGAAGACACATTACATTGTTATTACACAGATTCCAACACAACATAAAATAGTCTACAAAATTAAGAAATGGACCTGACAATAAGTAAAAAGGGTGACTTGTACTTTTAAGGCTAACCTGATAGTGTTTGGGGAAAGATGACAACAGCTGCCCCAGATCATGCGATTGTATCCTTCTACATCCTCAACCATGAGGGCTTAACTATCTGGAGTGACATGTTCTCTCCTGGGATCCACAGATGGCCCAAGCCTGAAGGCTTGGGGAGCAGCCCACTCAACAAATTTAAAAACACTTGTCCAGTGGCTTCTCTTGGCCCCCCTCCTCCTGTTTTCTCTAGGGATTTATTCTGTGAGCTGTGTGTGTACAACAGGGAAGGTGGCCTGGGGGAGGTGGCCTAGGGGAGGAGGAAGACTGAGTTTGAAGGCCTGTACTCACCTCTCCCCTCTTCCCCGTTCTGGAATCATCTTCCCTCTACCTTACCCAGCTCTTTCATTTATTCCTCACTCATCCCTCCTCTCCATCTTCTCTCCGAATTCCTCCTTTCCCTCTGCACTAAGCTGTTGGACTTGGCAGGTGGCCCAGTCACACTAGGTCAGGAGTTAGCAAACTTTTTCTGTAAAGGGCCAGGTAGTAAATATTTAGGGTTTGTGGGCCATACAGTTTCTGTGGCAACTACTCATCTCTGCTATTGTCACAGAAAGTGGCCATAGATAATACATAAACAAATGGCTATGGCTATGTTCCAATAAAACTTTATTCACGGATATTAAAATTTGAATTTCATATAATGTCACAAAATATTATTCTTCTTTTGATTTTTAAAACCCATTTAATAATGTAAAAATATAAAAAACACTCTTAGCTCATGCGGTATACAAAAACAGGCAGCAGGCCAGACTTGGTTCAAGGGTCATAGTTTGCTGACCCCTGCTCTAGGTCACTGAGTTCTAATAGAACTTGTCCAGGGATTACTCAGAGCTTTGCCTAGATGGCCCCAGAGAGCTAGACTGAGAGAATGTTCTGGATTGTAAGCCAAAGTCCCCAAATTCATTCTCAAGAGATTTACAGTGGCCCTGAGGGGACTTCTGCTGGAGTAACACTAATTGCCCCTGTTCTGTAGATGAAGAAATTGAGATCTGGCACCAGAGCACTGACATTCTAGTGCCCAGCTCAGGGCTCCTTTTCTTCATAAAAAGGCCCAACACAGCTCTGTGGCCTGCCTTCCTGGCCCCCACTCTACATCCACAATAACACATTTCAACTCTCAAAAAACTCTGCAGATCCTGGTGTGATAGTGGGGAGAGCCCTTTACACATGACTCCAGGTCATCCCTGCCCTGGGACTGAGATTGCTTTGATAAACGACAGCCCCAACCCAAAAACCTCTGGACTGAAGCTTCAGCCACCTCTTGCACTTCTAGGCACAGCCCAACTGATCTGCATGTCTTTTGTCACCACACGGAGGCTCTCAAAGCAGTGGCCACAAAACAATACCTGGAGCTGGAGAAGAGGACCAGTGTTTGGGGACACCAAGACCATAGTTGTCTGTGTGGCCTCCAAGACTACATTAAAGGAGAGAACCACCATCCCTGCCCTGGGAAAGATGGCCTTGAGCCTGTCTGTGGCTCCTAACCCTTCAGGCTCACTCTCCCAGGCCACACAAGTAACCAAAAGTGTGTGTGTTTGTGTGTGTGTGTGTGTGTGTGTGCGCGTGCGTGCACATCCACATGTCCACATAGACTCCTATGTGTACTGGGGAGTGTTTGTGGGGAGAAAGACATCCCATCTCTGATTCCAGACCAGAAAAGAGCTACCTCGTCTTTTCAGGCAGTGATAGAAGAGGCTTGAGTCCCTCTGGGTTGGGAAGGTGTTGAGGGGAAGGTCCTGGGGCTCAGCCGCAGCAAACTGCATGTGAGCACCATTTTCATACTGGTAGTGCTGGAGGGCCTGGTGGGCACCATGCAGGGGGCTGACATCAGGCTTGGCCGAGAGCTGAGTAGAGACGAGCCTCTGCCTCATGATGCTTTTGGAAATCACAGGATATTCTTTGCTGAAGGGGTGGGGAGGACAGTGAGAGAGAGACAGAAGAGAGAAAAGACACTAAGGGTTACTGAGTCCATGTGCCTGAACCCAGTTCACCCACCCTACCCCCAGGCCAAGGCAGCCCCACCTCTGTAGCCGGGCCACACGGAGGTCACTGTCGTCACTGCCCCGGAATCCCTTGGCAAAAGGGTTGTTCTCAATTTTCAGCTGTGTAATCTGCCAGGGGAGGACACACAGGAGAGTCGCTGGGAGGAGAGCAGAAATGGACTGGCCTCTGGCCCTCCTCTACTACCCAGGAACATTCAGAACTCATGGCAGGGATAGGGAAGCTGCATCCCTGAGGGTCCTCAGGGTGGGGACCTCAGTAGCTCCTCCCCACCCCACCTCTAGGCTTGGTTTCTCCAGCCCCTCTGAAGAGAGTGCAGCAAATATTCAGTAACTTGCTTCTCTTCCAGGGTGGTTCTCCTACCTCCTCAAGCCCCCAACCCCTCACCCCCATCTGTCAGACCTTCTTTGCTCTGGCAGTGACTCAGAAGAGGAATTTAGAGACAAGATGGACAGGAGGGATGAGTGGGGGTGAATGAGAAAGCTTCATTAGTGAAGAAGCGTCCAGAGAGGGTAGAGGGGAAAGGTGAGTGCAGACCTTTAAACTCAGAGAAGCCACCCACCAGCCCTGAGCCAGTCCAGAGTCATGCTGGGTCCTCCTGGTTCTTGCCATTCACATCTGGCTTATCCCTGGCTCTTATCCATCCTACTTGCTCCAGACCCTCCTATTCTTTCTCCTGCTCTTCACCCACACTGCACCACCTGCCTTCAGTCCCCCATCATTCTCTCCTGGATGCCTGTAACCCCTTCCCCATGAGCTTCTGTTCATGGTGTCCTGGCAGTGCCATTGCCACATCTGACTGTCACACTTCTGACTAAAATGCCCTCTGACCCTTCCTCACCTGACTCTGCCCACCACACCAGCCCCAATGCACGCAATGTGAAAAGCACCCTGAGAAGGAGCATGGGCAGAGGTGGAGAGGCAGGAGAGAATGACCTGCTCAGATCAGGAGGTAGTCTGGGATGGTCCATCTGGAGCTGGGGAGGGGCGAGTGGTCAGGTGGAAAGTAGGCTGGGACATCCAGACACCTCTGACCACAGCCTGGGAAGGGCCTCCAGAGGCACAGTCCTGCTGCTCTCACACAGTGGACAGTGCTCCTAGGCTGCTCTCCCAAACTCCCTAGGCCTAGAATCCTACCTTTGGGTGCGCCAAGAGAAAGAAGATTGTACAACTCGGAGCCTAACACTCAAGCCACAGGGCAGGCTCCGCACTCCCAGTTTTTACACTTGCCAACTTTGTCCATGCTCCAAAGCACACAGACCGTAATTTCTTGGTGCTAGAGACGTATGAGTCTGCTCATTATACCATTTGCTCACTGCTCTGAGGGACGCTCCACGTTTCTGGGTTCCCTGCACTACGCCTGCCTCCGTCTCAGGGTCTCACAGGCTTTCCTTCCCGCCTCTGTGTAGGGCGGGTAGAAATGCCAGACCATGCTTGCTGGGGGGCTGCGGAGTCTGTGGCTGTACCTTGTGGTTCTGGTAGGAGGTCACAGAGATGAAGGAGGTCTCTGGGAACACGTGGGTGCAGAAGGCTGTGTTTTTGGAGCCAAAAGCGTTGTTCTCATCAGCCTTAACGATGTGCAGCCGCGGCTGGTACTTATGCATGGAGTTGAGAATGATCTAGAAGAGAAGGGTCTCACCCTGAGCTCCAGGGTCCTGCCCTCCGGCCCTTGGCCTCACCCGGCTGGCCCTGGGCTCGCTTTCACTCTCCTAAAAGGCCGGATCCAGGGCCTGACTACCAGGACGGAGCCCAGAAAGAGTCTAAAGCTCTAGCACTCAAATCCAGCCTCCGGGATCCCCACGTAGCCTCTCCGCTCCAGCACCCAATGCCCGGCCCCTGAGCCCCTCGCTGTTACAAAGTCTTTCCCTGTGGTCACACAGACCCCAGGATCAGTCCTTAACAGTTTAGAAGCCCCCGCTGAGCCTCAGTACAAGGCAGCAGAGGGATTTCTGAGTTGAGGTCAAAAGGCCAGGGCGCCGCTCACTCGCTGTGTGACCTCAGGCAAGTCACTCAACATTTTGCGCCTCCATTTTCATATTGTAAAATACTTAACTTACCTCCCTCAGGTTTTTCCCCTCCAAGCTGATCTCCCCCTTGCTTCTCCCTCTCGCCCCTACCTCTTCTTCCTCTACTCGCCACCCTCCTACCTCCTCTGACGGGTGACTGCCTTTCCTCGAAATGCCAGCTGTGAGAGCTCGGCTCCCTCCGCCCACGTTAGTCAGCACCAAAAGCAGCTTCATGGCCCAGAGTGTTGCAGACTTGGGGCTGGGGAGAAGCTGAGGACAATGTTCCACTCTGACCTTTTTCATGTAGTTATTCATTCACTCATTTTCAGCATTCACAGAGGCCTGCTGCGAGAATGCTGGGGAGACCTGGATGCACCCTGCCCTCAGACTTTCCCAAGTCACAGCCTGGAGAAACTCCACCATGGGCTGGAGACAGGCGAAGTTCCTAAAATAATGCCAGAAAAGGCCAAAAACCCCAGGCACCCAAAGCTCCCTGAGGATACCTGGGGCTAAAGGCAAGGCGGGTCCCCCAGCCAAGCAAGCCTTAAGCAAAGAGCCCAGGATGCTCTACATCAGGAGCCCCAGGGAGTAACACACAGTAGTTGCTGCTCCAAACCTGCTTCATTTGGCTGCACCCCACAGTTGGTGCCATTAAAATGTATTTTTTTATCGTTGACATTTGCCAGACGCCCTCCCCATTGGAGGCAGGACCAGGAATTTGGGGCATTTTATCAGCTCTGCTCCTTTTGTTAACCCTTTGGCTTCTCTCCTGGACAGGCTAGGCTGGCCCTCAGGTCCCTTTCCCCATGAGCTCCTCTCTCTCTACCCTGGGAGTGCCCCTTCCTGGGCTGGCCCTGCTGGCTCCCACCCTTCCAGCTTCCAGGGGACCCAGCCTGCTGCCAAGCCTAGTGAAAGATTTAACCCTTGGGTGTTCAGAGCCAGAGCAAGGCCAGAGTCAGGGCTCTCCCACAGCAAGCCTCAGCCAAAGCCTAAGTCTGGGAAGGCTCTGCTCTCATCCTGCCCTGGAGCCAGGGACAACCCAGACAGCAGGCTCAGCTGAGGAAGAGGGTGGGCCAGGGAAGAGGGTGAGCTGAGAACTGGCCTCGCTGGGCTCTCCAATTTGACTGGGCAGCTCCATCCAGCAGAAAGTAGCCTTTCTGACTCCTGCTCTGGCCTCTCCCTACCTCAGCACTCAGTGACAAAGCCTCTGGACCCTCTTGGGACAAGTGCAGAACTTCTAAATCCAAAATCAGGCCCTGCAGCCGGGGACCCACTGCCCAACTGAGGGCCTGCCAGATAGGAAACTGAGTGAGACTGAGTGACACGAGTCCTGCCCCCGGGGCTCTGAATGTGTCTCTTTCCAGGAGCCTGGGACATTCCTCTGGGGAGAGGAGCTGAGTCTTGGGAAATACCTCCCAGGCCACTTGGGTTATGTCATCATCCTGCCTTGTTCACCAAGCTGCAGGAGCCCACAAAGAGCCTAAGTTCCCTGAGGCTGCAGCAACTGAATACTTGGTCTAGATATGTTATTGCTGTTAGGTGAAGCCCCAGATCACTATCTCTGCGCTTTTGCACATGCAGTTCCCTCTGTTGTCTCGGTCTTCCTTTCTATTCTCTCTTACCTTTAAGGCCTATCATCTCAAGGTCCAACTCTTCTAGGAAGCCTTCCCAGATTACTAGGGCCTGCTCTGAACCCCCAGTTCCAAAGCTTCCTCCCCATTTATTGTCTGCTTGGCTGTTATACTGCCTCCAATAGGCTTCCTATTTGTTCTTGTCCCTTCAATTATGTTGCAAACTCCTTGAGAGAAAGGGCAATGTATTTTATTCTTTTTGTACCTCTAGCCTCCTTTGTGCAAAAACAGGATCTAGTAAGTGAAAGGCAGGGTCATGGGAGTGGGAAGACCTGGGCCATGACCACGAACTCTGTAAGAACTTAGGCAAGTCCCTTCCTCTCTGGTCTTTACTTTTCTAACTAGAAACAAGATAATCTCTAAGGCATTTTTCTGCTCAAAAGTCGTGACTAGACATTTGTACAGACAATCTTCCCATGAGCACTTACATGCTTCAGCTCCCCGGCAGCAGGACCAGCCCCTGGACTCTGGCTCTACTGGGGGGCATATAGGGAGAATGTACACAATGGGCTGACAAAACCCAAAACAGATGCCACAGACACCTGTGCCCTAGTGAGGCTGTGCTGCCCCGTAAGGACACCTCAGGACAAATGGCCCTACCCCTGTGACACCTAGGCAGTCACAAGCTGTAGTAGTACAGCCAAAGCTCTGAGCAGCAGCAGTGGTTCTCCCTTCTCACTGTCACCCACCTCCAGGTCTAACCAGTGACCAAGTCCTACAACTATCTGTAAAACAAAATCCTCTCCATTCTCTCTACAGCCTGGGCCCAGCCCCACCAATCCTATTGGGTTGCTGGGGCAGCCTCCTCCCTGTCTCCATCCACTTCCTCTCCATTTTCATCCGCTACACGTCAGATCAGGTCACCGCACTGCTTGGAACGCTTCTGGCGCATCCAGGATGACTGTATGTTCCTTGAAAACAGGCCCCTTTATATGTGCTCCTCTTGCTCTCCTTCCCCCACCACACCTGCCAGCATTAAGGTCTCAGTAAATGCCTTATATTCACAATGCCACCTTTGACGAGTCCCTCTTGCCCCTTAGGATAAAGGCCAAACTCCCCAGCCCTTTAGACAAAGTCTCTGATGTCAGGAGTGGAAAGAATGCCAAATATAGGGGAGAGACAGGCTGGCAGGGAAATCTGAAAAGAGAGAAACTGCCAGACCCTAAGAAGTCCCTGGGTGGTGTAAACGGTCAACATGCTCGGCTGCTGCTAACCAAAAGGTTGGAGGTTCAACTCCACCCAGAGGTGCCTCAGAAGAAAGGCAAAAAAAAAAAAAAATCAGCCATTGAAAACCCAGTGGAGTACAGTTCTACTCTGACACACATGGGATCACCACGAGGTGGGAAACACCAGAGCAACTGGTTAATGCGAGCAGGTAGGAGTCACTGAGGGAGGGGTGTTGGTGTGTGCAAATCCTAGCCACAGAGAAGTCAAGAAGGGCCCAGAAGCCTCTATGGATTTCTGCCTACCAGCTGTAAGTCCTGAGCAAGGATTTCTCCTCTCCAGCCATTGGGGTTCCCATCTGTAAAGTGGAGCCTTCAACTGAGAGGTGCCAAACACCCCTACCAACTCTGACAGTGGAACCTGGACAGGTTCCACTCCTTGAACCAATGCAAATATAAAGTAGAGCCTCAGTACCATCAGCCCAGGAAAAGGTGAAACCAACCCAGTGACTCACATACCTGGCTTTACTCAGAAGTTCCTCAGGCACCACATTATACTCCTCAGCCATGGTTTATACTTGTTGCAGAGGATATTGGGCCAAATGGACCAGCCACATCAACGAACTACAAGACTGGTCCTGCCATCATCACTGTTTTACAGAAATGGGATTCATTATATTCTGGCTCCAATTCAGAAGCCTGTTTTATTTTAACAATTGCGATAGTGCCAAACATCCATCCTCTTAAGAGATCAGCATAGCGTGCTTGGTCAATGAGGCCCAGATTTATCTACGTTAGAATTACAGAGCACCAGAGTGCGGAGAGGCAGACCTTAGAGATCATTCTAGTCCAACTCCCTAATTTTACAGATGAGGAACAGGGGGCGCATAGTGGGAACATGACTTGCCCAAGGACAACAGCTGGTTGGAGGCAGGGTCCTGAGCAGAATCCAGATGCCCTTTAAGAAAGCACACCCTGTTCTCAACACCAAGCTCAGTAATTAATAATAAGGTGTTAATCAAACACTGTAAAGGATATGTATTCACCAGGTCCTATTGACCATCACAGATCACAAGACATCTGGATGCTAGCCACACAAGAGTGGGGATAATGTCCATTTTGTCATATATGAAAATCAGATTTTACCCTGCATAATTTTGCTGTCTAAGACTACCTTCTCCATCATCCTTTTTGCCCTCATCAACACTGCAAAGAGATGAGGACAGAGGTAGGATGGATCTACAGCTTAAAAAAAAAAAAAAAAAAAAGGAAAGGAAAGAAAACTGATATCCAGAGAGGTGAGTGACTAGCCCAAGGAAAATCCAAAACAGAACTGAGCAGTCAGCCCATAAGCTACTCGAGAAGCCTTGGCCAGATAGATAGGCCTTAGGTTCACACCTAAAGGCCAACCCTGGAGTCTCATCACATACAGCTCCTTGCCTTCTCTCACAGTAACTGCAATAATACCAAGTGTTTACTGAGCATTCCCTATGTGCCAGGCCCTATGCTAGGTATTTTACATGTATCATATAATTAACCTTTACAGCATCCCTTTAAATTCCAGTTGCCGTCAAGCCGATTCCAACTTCGGCGGTCCCATGTGTATCAGAGTAGAACTGTGCTCCACAGGGTTTTCATGGCTGATTTTTCAGAAGTAGATCACCAGACCTTTCTTTCGAGGTGCCTCTGAGTGGGCTCGAACTTCCAACCTTTCTGTTAGCAGCCAAGGGTGTTAACCATTTGCACCACCCAGAGACTCCCCCTGTAAGGCAGGAGTATCATTACCCTCATTTTAACAGATGAGTGACTGAGGCTCAGGGAGGTGAAGGCATTTGCCCTACATCAGACAACTGATGTGAGGCAGAGCCACCTGGCCGGGGAGGGCTGGGCCTGATCTGGAATTCTGTGGGGCATCTGTATCCCCTAAAGCACCTGGCACAGGGCTTGGCACATTGTCAGGGCTCAGCAAGTGTGGGAAAAAAGAAGAAAAGAGGGGCATAATAGCTCTGGGTCTCACTGGCAAGTTGAAAGCACAAGCTTTGGGGAGATATCAGCCCCTGGCTGAGGAAATGCCTTCTCTTTCTAAATCCCACCCCTTCAATAGATTCACTCATTCATTTACCAGGCACAGTGCCAGCCACTAGGACACATAGTGATTAAAAACCTCATGGCTGACTATCTAGTGGAGAAGTCATACAGGAATCAAAATAGCAACCAAAACTAAGTGGTGAGAAATGTAGTGAAAGAAAAACTACATTTATAATATGGACTAACAAGATAAAATACCTAACATGATGTGTGTAAGACCTTATAAAGAAAACTATTCAAAATATGCTTTTGAAGGACAAAAAGGACTTGAATAAATACACAGATATTCCTATTAAGTCTCTCTAATTTAATAATTTAAAGTAATTCCAACAAAAATACAAATAAGAATCTTTTCTTGCCATGTCAGACACTTATGAAGTAGGAGTAGTTAAAGAACTGACAATAGATACGAATTCAAAAGGGAATTTAGTATACAGAAATACCCAAAATCAAACAAAGCCCATTGCCATTGAGTCGATTCTGACTCATAGTGACCCTACAGGGCAGAGTAGAACTGTCCCATAGGGTTTCCAAGAAGTGGCTGGTGGATTCAAACTGTTGACCTTTTGGTTAGCAGCTGAGCACTTACCACTGAGCCACCATGGCTCCATGTAAAAATTGAAAGAAAAAAAAAAAAACACTGCTGTTGATTCCAACTCCTAGCAACCCTATACAATAGAGTAGAACTGCCCTATAGGGTTTCCAAGGAGGCCCTGGTGGATTCAAACTGCCAACCTTTCTGGTTAGCAGCCATAGCTCTTAACCACTACGCCACCACGGTTTCCATACAGAAATAAGGTATCCTAAATAACAGGAAAAAAGAAGACTGTTGAATTAATGGTGTCAGGACAATTGGATGGCTCTCTAGGGAAAAAATAAACGTTGGAGTCATGTATGCCTCATATTGAATAATAAATTCCAAAAGGATCAATGGTTTAAATGCAAAAATAAATCCATAAGAAACTGGAAGAAAATATGAGAAAATTCTCTTATATGTAAGGAATAGATAGGGCGTTCAATTACTCAAAATTCAGAATCCATGAGGAAAACACTAATACAGTCAACCAAAAACTTTTGCATGGAATACTCCTCTACAGAAAACAAAAGACAAATGACAAGCTGGGAAAATATGCACAACTTACATCACAGGTAAGTCTTCCGAATTTATACAAACTCCTAGAAGCTGACAAGAATAGAAAGAGCAACAATCTAAGAGAAAAGCAAGCAAAGGATAAGAACAGCAGTGCACAGAAGAGGAAATACACAGAAAAAGACATTTAACCCTACTTGTAATAAAGGAAATGATAATTAAAAACTAAAACAGAGATGTATTTTTTCCCTATCAGACTGGCAAAAATCCAAAACTGCTCTCCCACCCTGTTGGTGAGGCTGCACCAATGGTAGGAATATACATCAGAACAACTCCTACACAGGACAATTTGGCAATATTTTTCAAAATTACAAATCCAAATACCCTTTGAGCCAGCAATGTATCGCACAGCTATACTTGGCACAGGCATAAAATGACATATGTGCAAGCTTATCCCAAAGAGCAAAAAATAGGAAACACCTAATTCCTTGAGTAAGGGACTGGTTACATAATGAATGGAACAATCTTGCAATGAAATTCTACAGAGGTGTAAAAAAGGAATGAGGAAACTCTCTATGAATGGAATAATATCCAAGATACATCTTAAATTCGCAAAGCAAGATGTAAGAAGTGTTTATAATATGTGACCTTTGGTGTATAAAAGAGGGAATTTGAGATTATGTATTCATACCTGCTTGCATATGCATAAAAAATGCTGGAAAGAAATTAATAACAGGTGGTTACCTGTGTCGAAGGTTGGAAGAAACTGGATGGATGGCAATCGAGTGGAGAAAAACTTCTTCGCATACATTTTTATTTATTCGCTGGTTTATTTCTGAATCATGTGAATGTATTTCCAATTCAAAATTAAATTTTAAAAATACAAACAAGTACAAAATTATAACTGTGGCAAGTACTAGGACAAGAAAGTACACGGTGCTCTAAGAGTTTATCTAATGGGGACCCTGAACTGTCTCCCCGATCCGGCATGTGAGTTCAGATTCCGAGGCTAAGGAGTAATTACCTAGGTGAAGTGGGTGGGAAGATCAACCTAGGCAGAAGCTGTCCTGAAGCCAAGAAGGAGGGGAAGGAGGCGGCGGTGCACTGAGGGAACTGTACACGTGCTACTTTGTGTCTGAGGAGCTGCAGCTCACACCCCAGCCCAGGGCTAACTCACCATCTTGGGCAGTCAGGCTCACTGTGTCATTACCCATAAGCTGGCCCTTCCTCCTCAGTAACGTGGAAGTCCTGGGACACGAGTGGTGGTGAAGATGACTATCCTCCTTCACACACAGTCTCACACACTCACACACACACACTAAGACACCAGCATGAGGGCACGTTAGGCCCCTGTGGCCATTTTCTCCCTGCCTTCAGATCAGGAGAAATGCAAGACGCACATGTCAGCCCCCTCTGTGTCCTCTGCACTCGGTGCAGACCCTACCCACAAGGCAGTGAAGCCCTCCTAGACTTCCTGAAGCCCAATAATTGTTGGAATCTTATTCAGAGGAGGAGAAGAAGAAAAACAAGCAGTTTTTCCTTCCATTACATGGTGGCCTGGCACAGGACCCTACAGGAAGGATGGCAAGTAGGAGGGGACGACGGGCAAGCAGCCTCTGTAGCCAGCAGAACAATAGAAATGGAGCTGAATTTGGGCTACTGGTGGCAGCTGAGTCCTGCTCTAGCCACCCTCAACTCTCCTACCTCCGCCTGCCTGCCCATTCTCTGGCCTTGCGCTTACTCCCAGAACCCACTGGTCGTACTCTGAACCTACCCCCAAGAACAAGGGGCTTTGCTGGACTCACAGCAACAACCCACAAGGAGTTTTCTAGTTGGAACCCAGTCCTGTCTTACAGGAACATCTGTCCATATTGTCTGAGGGCCCCACCTGCCTTGTGGGACAGGTTTCCAGGCCCAAGTCTCCACCTGGAACCTGGATCCTTCTCCTGGACCCTCAGCCAATAGATAAAAGCAGTGTGTGTGCTGAGAGGGGGATCTTAGGAGATAGGGAAACTAGTAAAACACGGACCATCCCAAAATGGCTATACTCTACCTCCCCTCCTCCTACCCCACAACCAGGATTCCCTTCTCCTTGAGGCCTTTACACATGGGGCAGATACATGGCCTCTCAGCCACCCCTGGAATGAGAAATAGGGCGACTTGGACTCTGGGATCTCTAAGCTAGAAGGACACTGAGTTCACCTGGCAGACCCTAAGACTATGCCACAACCAATCTAACTGGCACTCACTTCACCACATGGTCCCAGTCCCAGCTCCCAAGGAATGATCCCAGCCCTCTCGGTGGGGGTAGTAGAGGAAGATTGCCCATGGAAGATAGCTACTAAAGTCCCTGAGATACTGTGAGGACCCCAGGGGAAAATCCAAAGTCCATTTGACTGGAGAAAGTTCATTGAGGTTTGGAACATTTTAGGTAAAACTGAAAAATGCAGAGGTGAGTTGTGCTGAAGGATGAGTTTTTAGGGGGCAAGTTCATAGCATAAGATGGCTCTTTCACAGGCTCCTGCACTGAGAAGCCAAGAAGGGTGACTCAGGGAGCACACCACTCCCACAGGCACAGGCCCAGCAGCAGAAAGACAAGGTCCAAAAGGCCTGGTTTGCCCTGAGATGTCTAGGAAGTTAGCTCAGCCTCCACAGCCCTTGCCTGGATGGCCAATGGCTGCTCTCCCTCCAGTGATGCTCCAAATGGCTGAAGACATGACACTAGAGCCCTGGGTACAGAAAGACAGGTAGAGAGGCAAAAAGAGCGCTAGACTAGGAGTCAGAATGTATGGGTCTAAGCACCTAGCCCAGCTCCTTCCAAGCTCTATACTCAACCCAGTGGTGTGTCCCATGGGGTCTGTGTGTGTGTGCAGTTATGGGCAGACTGTGCCTGCCAACTTGGGTCCTCATCCTCCCACCGCAGAGGCCCTCCCTGACTTTTCCAGGTTGGTGCCATAGCCTGGCCAAACAGAAGAAACCAGGTAGGAGTCAACCAGGAGCAGTCTTGGACCAGGATGGTGCCCAGAAGACCTGGGAGCCCCCTCTGCCTCTCAGTGAAAGAACCCTGGGGTTCTACCTGAGAGGTTGGGGCTGCACCCCCACATGCCACTGTGCATCTAGGCACCTCGATGCTCTGGCCACACACACAGCAGGATCTGCCTGCCCAGCATGGGAAAATCCAGTACATGGACTTGCAAAACAGATAAGTCAGGAGTTAATTACATTCATGAAGCATTCTCCTGGTTGCTTATTTATAGATCACCAATGTCTTAGAGAGAGCTGAACAGACTCAGAATTCAAGTTAGGAGCTGCTTGCCAGTTACACACCAATCAATTAGAAATGAAGCATTGCTGGGGTTTTCCATGAGGAACTACGATTCACAGAATCCTGATTTGTACACAACTCCCCAGAAACAGAACTGAGACATAGAAGAGGAATACACCTGCACACATCCCCACCCACCACACACACACTACTCGCACCCACAACACAGGCAGCTGCACCTAGCAGCCTCTGCTGTACCCCTCACCCCACCCACCTCCACCCCGTGCTTCCAGGGGAACCATGGGTAGCCTAGCGGGGCGGGACCCGTGCCCTGGCAGATAATACCAGGTCCCCAGGTTTCTGTTTGCCACACACTTAAGCTAAAAATTTCCACATAAAAAGTTCCTTTCTGAGGGCCTTCCAGGGCCAGATGGGGAAAGAATGAGCTTCAGCAGCCTGGATGAGGCGTCAGCAGCAGCATCCCTGGGGCTCCAGAATCTCTCGTGAGAGCCAGATCCCAGGTCAGGCCAGGAAGGAGCTGACACAGGAGCCAGGGCAAGGCCTTCCCCTCCAGAGGGCAGGCGGCTGTCAGGCCAGGCAGACAGTATGCTAGAAAGAGGGGCTTCAGAATTCATCAGTGACCCTTTCCCAAAGGTTTAGTTGTCTTATATTACGCTCTGGCAAGACCAAGTTTTGGGCAACTGCAGAGAGATCTGGCTCATCATTACTGACGTCATGGCTGCCATTTATTTAGTGTCCCCTACGTGCAAGTGCTTTATGCATATTCTCCCATTTAATCCTCACAGTCACAAAGGTACATATGGTCATCCCCATTTTCTGGCCAAGGAAACTAAGGCTCACAGAGGTTAAGAAACTTGCCCAAAGTTACCCGCCAGTAAGCGGTAGGGGAAAGATTTATAGCTGGCTGGTGAGACTCAGAAGGTTGTGTTCCTTCCACAAACTGGCCCAGCAAGTGCCAAAGCCTGGAGCTGGCTCCCTAGAGTGGATGCTCCCACCCCCAACACTGCCAGGACTTGTCCACAATCTTACATGGCCGAAGGGGTCCAGATGGTTGTTTGTCAGCTTCAGTTTCTGGAAGGAGACCAGCTGCCGCATCCAGTGGGCCCCAGTGGCAGGAGAATCCGGGTGGACATACAGCCTTCCTGGCATGGCTGGCTCAGCCTTCCCTGCCACCATCCTGCCAAGAAAGCAGACAGAGTGGTAGCAGCTGATTACCCTGGGGTCTGGTGATACCCAGATGCCTTGTCCCCTCTGGGAGCAAATCCCCATAGACCAGACAATGGTCCCATCACATTGTCAATTTAGGACTCTGGGGATGGGAACGAGGAGCTGAGGCAAAGGTAGTGAGAAGGGGACAGCAATTCTGAACCTCTCTTATCTCACTGCAGTAGAAAGGGAAAGGGAGATGATAAAGAAATGTGATTATTTGGCCGACTGGTTCAATTATAAAGACATTATGGCAAGATCTAGGCACTTCTGTGTGTGTGTGTGTGTGTGTTATATTTCACAATTTTTAAATGGTATATATTATGTTACTTAGAAGGAGCTTCTCAGAGGACTTAGACAACTTTCGAATTGCTTGCCCCCAAAACAATGGCAGTAAATTAATTGGTAGTTGTGCCTTCAGCCAAAGAGTCTGCTCTGAGTGCTAACCCAGCCAAGAAAGAGAAGAAATAGTAAAGACACATCACCCTGCCCAGGACCTGACCACGAAATCCTGCCTCTTCGCCAGCTCTTCCACTCACTCACCTGAACAACTGCTGACTCCTTTATCCCTCTCTCTCCTTGAGCCCTATCCTGAGCTCAGAGGGCAGATAAGGCATTAAGGAGTTGGCTTCATGAAAAGTAACCCAGCATTTATTTACCAGGCCTCAGTTTGGTTTTGCCCCTTTCTCTGCTTGTCTCCCTCATTCCTTTGCCAAAGGGTCATACCACCCAAACACCCAGGCAAAGCCTCACTCACTCAGGACAATGGATGTGCAGCCAAATGAAGATGAAGGGGTAGCTCAAATAGAAGGTGGGTTAATAATAGGAGAGAGCTGTCACACACCAGGTAACTGGACCCTAAGGTATCCAAGTCTCCCAAGAAAACAGTTCCCATCATCCTGGGCCATGCAGCCCTGCCAGAGCTTGACTCTGCACATGTTATCCGTCATCCCAGCATAGTCACCAAGTCTCGATTGTCCATGGATGTGGGTGTAGGCCCTTGGACTCTACCAAACAGCCAAACACTGCAGCTCATTTTCAGCCTCCAACCCCAGCCCCACCTGGGGCAGGTGTACAGACATCTGCCAACCCTCCCCAGCCTCTGCAGTCCCAGTTTCAGGAAGTGGACCCAAGGCTGTGGATCTGGGCACTTGGACAAACTGGCTAATTCTTAGAAGAAATATTAGGTGGGGTGGGGGAGGTGAATGGAAGAGCAGTCAAAGGGAAGGCTGGTGATGTGGTGAGGGTTCCAGGCCTCTTACCATTTGTTGTCACAAAACTTGTAGCGGTGATCATCGGCAGGGACGATGTCAATCAGTAGGATGTACTTGGTCTTGGGGTTCATGCCTGTGACCTTTACCTTGTAGCTGGGGAACATCCTCCTGGGGGAAGCCAAGGGGTGAAGTGGGAGGTGTGGACACAGCACCGGGAAAGATGGCACAGAGTGAGAGAGAAGGAGCAGAAGGCTTTTAAGAGGTACTGTCCTTTTTAGCAAGAGCCCTGGTGGTGCAGTGGTTAAGCATTCACCTGCTAACCGAAGGGTCAGTGGTTT
Source organism: Loxodonta africana (assembly GCF_030014295.1). Taxonomy (NCBI): domain Eukaryota; kingdom Metazoa; phylum Chordata; class Mammalia; order Proboscidea; family Elephantidae; genus Loxodonta; species Loxodonta africana. The sequence goes on from NC_087359.1 coordinate 49,764,420, forward strand.
GAACGCACCAGCTGCTCCATGGGAGAAAGATGTGACAATCTGCTTCCATAAAGATTACAGCCTTGGAAACCCTGTGGGGCAGTTTTACTCTCTCTTATGAAGTCACTTTGAGTTGGAATGGACTCGATAGCAGTGGGTTTTCTTTTTTTTTTTTTTTGGTCCTTTTAGCAAGAGATCTTGGCACTGGTCATAGCTGTGTGGCCTTGCACAAGTCACTTTTCTCTGGGTCAGCCTCCCCCTGCACAAAGAGAGGGTTGAGCTAGCTGCTCTCTCAGGGCCCCTGCAGCTCTCGGTCTGCGTGTCTGAGGAAGGTTAACGAAGTTTTCCAAATCCAATGGCCTCACCACCCTAGCCCCCCACTACCCCATAATTCCCTAAGATTTAGGCCTGGTGACTGAGCAGCTGAAGCACAGAGTTCCTTGTCAGGATTGTGAGACAGGAATTTTGACACCAACTTGGCAGCCTTTATTTCCTTCCTGTCCTTTGCCAGCTAAAGTTCTGGGATGCCATTTCAGGAGGCTGGCACAGATGACCTGGAAGCCCCTGTCAGCTGCTTCCATAAACCATGAGATGCCTCTTTTAGTTCACTGATTCTGTGGAAAACAGGAAAGTGTTGATAAAAACCCTGCTTGGTCTTTGTATTCCTTAGGTGTGCTTAGCAGAGTATTTATCCTTGTGAACTCCTCCCTTGGGTCTGCTCATACTAACTGGGTGTCCAGGAGCCTCGAGGATAAGAGCCCACAGCCCACAGCCTGGCCCTACCACTTACTAGATGTGAGGCTTTGGGCAACTTACTTGAGTCTCTGTAGTTTGGTTTCCTTAACTCTAACATGGAGATATATTACTACCTATCTCATAGATTGCTGTGTGGATTAAATAAGTCAATTTATTGACTGTTACCACTGTCCCCCAGTGTACTCCACCCTCCACAAACCAGTGGTATGAGCTACATCTATGAAAATGGATTCACCAAAAAACAAAGTTTTCCAGTTCCTACAGCCCATGCTGAGGCTGCCCAGGACCCTGAGACTCAGGGAACATTCTAGAAAAAGGCTTCTCCAGACCTCTCAGCACATACACAATACAACAGCAAACATGCCTGCAAGGGGATAGCTCCCTCCCCTGGTCATCAGGCCCCTAACACAGGCAGACAGAAATTCTTCACCATCCTCCTCAGACGCCCCTCTTCTCCTAACCGGTCTTCTCCAAAGAAGACCACCCCAAAAGAGAAGCAGGATCCAACCTAACTAAAGGCCCTAAGAGAAAGAAGAACCAGCTCCTCTGAGTTGTGATACTGCCCAACCAGTCCACTCTAGGAAAGCCATCGGGTGCTCCTCTCTGCCTCTCACTAACCCGAGAAACAATATAGGGCCCTCAAGAGAAGCCGTCCTAGACACCTTACAGATGAATAGAGTTTCCAACTTTGTCAGCAGTGGTACCAGCGTACCCGGACAGAGAGGGCTTCCAAAAAGAATCAAAATCTCCACAAGCTGACTGAGCCTACATCAAGCCCAGGCCAGGCCCCTGAGGTTGGGGGTTCAATTCCACACCAAGCCCGGGCCCCATTGCTGCCCCAGTCTGTGCACTCCCTCTCATGCTGGAGGAAAGGCCAGTGTGAGGTTTGTGTGTGAGTGTGTGTCTGCATGAGCACATGATGTAAGTGCGCATGTGTGTGTGCTTGCGTGCCTGGAGGGAGGAGGGAAGTTCTAGCTGCAAGTCTAGGGAGTTATAAACCTTGTGGAAGAATTTGTCTCAGATGTCAATTGAAAGCATTTTCAAATGTCCACCCCACCCCCTCCTCGCTCAGGAACCCAAGCCTGCCTCCAGCTTACCAGCCTGCCTGCCCCTGGCCTGGGGGCACAGCTGGGGCCTGCACCACCCTCTTCCTGGCCTGAAGCAGAAGGCAGGGAAGGCAGCAGTTTCATCACCTCCCCCCTCTCCAGGGGAAGGCAGAATCTCGTCCCCTTCAGGGCGCCATTTTGTAAGGGCTACAGAAGCAACCACAAAATGGGGCAGACCTGGCTGTGTCTGGGCTGGCCTGGCATCATTGCCCTGCACTTAGCCTGTCTCTCCTGTAATCACTCCAGGTGGCAGCAGCAGAGGGTAGACACGGTCTTTCAGGGGGGAGGGCAGGAGAAAATGGCTCCCTGCCACTTCACAGTCTTCATAACCTAGGCTGCAGGGGTCTAAGGGGCCCTGTTGTTCCCCTTCTCTTCCTCCCCACTACACTTCACCTCAGCAGCATAGGAGGCCAGGTTGACATTGACTAAGTGCATTTCAAAAGGCCTTTAGGAAGCCTGTGCTCTGGCATGGAGCAGGTATCCTAGTACTTGGCCTTCCCAGGAAACTGACCATAGACCAGATTCCTGACTGATAACAGCCTCAGGGGAGGTGTTGCTGTTTTTGGGGTGGGTGGGTGGGTAGGGAGGGAGGGGAATTCCTAGCCTCAGCCTCCTCTGTCCACCAATTCCCCTTTTCCTGGGGCAGCAGCCCCCAGAATCCAGGGGGAAGGGTAGGATATCTGCTCTGATCGGGGAGTTTAAAAATCCTCTGCTCCAGGCTGAGCTGACCAGCTGGGAAGCTCCATTGCCTTCATGGAAACAGGTTTCTCAGTTTGACAGGATCCAGTTCAGGTACTGCTTCTGGACCATGGAGAACACACTCCACTGTGACCCTAACCAACCACTAGTTGCCCTTCATTCTGAGTCCAACTCATGGCAATTCATGTGTTGCACAGTAGAACTGTGCTACATAGGGTTTTCATGGCTGTGACGCTTCAGAAGCAGATCACCAGGCCTTCCGAGGTGCCTCTGGGTGGGCTCAAACCACCAGCCTTTTGGTTAGTAGGCAAGGGTTCAGTTTGCACCCCTCAGGGACTAGGTACCTTCATTTCAACACCCAGAAGGATGAAGGGCCAGCCCAGGAGGAGGAAGGGCTGAGTGTGTAGGTGAGACATGCCTCCAGCCTCCACACACCCCATAGACCTTCTGCCCAGGCTGAAAGGAGAATTCACAGGCCCCTTGTCATCTGCCCTTGGTTCCAGAAAAGACTAAAGATGGAACTCAGAAGTCCCAGCATGGGAGTGTTCGCCAGGTCAGCACAGCTCTGGGCTGTAAGGCACTGTAATGTTCTCTCTAAAGGTCCCCACCTGGCCTGCTCCTGAGCATCCTAGTGAAAGAGCGCTCTTTTTTTAAATTATGAAGCTCTTTGATATAACCTGAAAACCAACCCCTGTGGGGTCAACAACCCCTTAGTTGGTCAAGGAGGGAGGGCTAAAAAGGGAGGCACTGACCAGAGCCGCCTGTATCCCACTGAGCCCCCGCCTGCCACACCCACACTCCTGCTGCTCTGTGCCTACTCCTTGCGTTCCTCACCTTCTTCAAGCCCCCCAAGGCGTCTCCCTGGGCCCTCCACTCTCTCCATGGCCCGGCTGGCGAGCTCTCTCCCCGCGCCCCTACCCTCTCCTTGCTCGCAGTGAGCCCTCTCTCCACGCCTCCACTCTCTCCTTGTGCCTGGTGAGCCCTCTCCCCGCGCCTCCTGCTCTTTCCAAGCGCCCTGCAAGCCTTCTCTCTGCGCCCCTCCGCACACTTTTCGTGCGTCCTGTGCTCCTTCTCCCTTCGCCCCACGCCCCCCCCCACCACCTCGGGTTCCCGTACACCCCCCTCCCCGGCAGATGGGGCGCTTCCCCAGCACACGCGGAAACGGCCCCGCCGGGGGAATAAACAAGCCGCCCGCCCCGCCGGGAGGAGATGAAAGCCCGGGGTTTCTCCTCTGATCATGAAACAGGCTCTGAAAGGGTGCGGGGCTGCAGCCTTTATCTACTTCATACTTGGAAATGGTTTTAGAATGAACTGCTAACATAAGCTTCCTCGGACGTGTCTCGGTGTCCAAGGCTTGAGGGCGGGGGCGGGGGCGGGGGGCAAGGGTTTCGGAGCATTTTGATTTTGGCAACAAACCCGTAAATGCGGACTCGCTGCTGAGCCCAAGTTACAGCTGGGCTCGGAGAGCCGCCGGGCTCCCGCGCCAAAGCGGTGGCCAAATCATGGCTCTGACCTACTCGCTCCCCCGACCTACCTCGAGGGCCGTGAGGAGAGAGAAAAGCGGATTTAGGGCACCCGTCAAAATCTCTCCGTCGGGTCTGGGACCCCAGCCCCGGCCCGGCTTCCCCAGGGACATCCCGGGGACCCAGGAGCAGCTGCATGTGCCTTCCTTTAAATGTAGGTGAAAAACCAAATCGAAGGGGTGAGAAGCCTGGAGAGTGCTTGGGAGGATAGGGTTGTAGTGATTGGGGGGCACATAAGAGGAGTTGTGGCAATGTTGGTATTACTTTAAGGTAGAGTTTCTTTATCAGGGTGATGGTTACAAGGGCTGTCTACTTCGTGAAATTTCGTCAAGCTATACACTTATAATTTATGCCCTCTTCTGCAGGCATGTTCCACGTCAATAAAATTTACATTTTAAAAAATTATATGGACACAGGTCTTGGAGCCAGCCGGGACTGAGAGGAACTGGTTGCAGGAAAAGGGCAGGGTCTGCAGAAAACCCCACCTGTCTTGCTGTACCTAATGTCTGGGAGTCTGATGGAAGAACTCCGGGCATGTTGGGGAGAGGCCGAGGAGCCCAGCAACCAAAACGGGCCACGGGGGGGGGGGGGGGGGGGTGGTGAGAGCGCTGAGGCTGCCCACACAGAGACCAAAACTTCTGTAGCCAAAATGATTTCTGAGAGCAATAACAAAGCAATGGAATTTATGTCCACTTTACACCAAAAAAGAAAATGTTTTCTAATTCACCAAAAGCACTTTTAAGAGAGATTTTCCCTGGATGAGGGGAGGAGGAGCAGGGATGAGGGTGCCTGGAAGGGATGCTGTTTTGGAAGGTCAGCTGCTTCTCTTCGATTTTTCTTTTTAAGGCACTTCCTTCTGATAGACTTTTGCTTTCAGAAAATACTTTAAAAAGAGATCAAAGCACTCTCTCCCCATCCCACTTTTCCAGTGTCTTCAACCCTTACTTCTCTTATCACCCACGCCACTGGGCTCTGACGCTCTGTATACAGAGTGAGGGCAATTGGCTTTGAAGCCCCGGATTAAGCCAGGCCAAATCCTTGCCTCAGAATAACAAACAATACAGGTTCAACAGGAGTTCTCATCGGTAGTTCATTTTTCAAACGCAAATTCACTGTCACTAACACAAGCAACATTGAACTCAACAGGCTATGAAGGCTGATAGAGGAGATTTATCTGGTGGCAAAACCGTGACCTAGGAGTAGGGCGGTCAGACAGTTAGGAAATTTTCATTTTGGGGAGGTTTATATTTAAATTTTTGTGGAGCTTACTTTTATCTGTGTTTGGAAGAAAATGCAGTTTCTCACATGGATCAAGCTTGGCAGGGACTAGAGGGGGTGGACGTGAAGGGGTGGAGAGAGGAATCTGCTCTCTGCAGTTAACAGCATGGACTCTGGTACTGAGAACTGGTCGTCAGGGGCAGAGGACAGGGACTGACTGAGGAGGGGCTTCGTCTCATTTTATATCTGACATCACCAGGGATCCTTAAGCATTCAGACATTGATGTCTCACCTTGTGGTGGCATTTTATTCACCAGATCAAGTTGTTTAACAATTTAAAGTCACTACCCAACTTTTTTTTACCCAATGACGGAGACCACTTTCTCCTTTGGCCTTCAGATCTTCAAGGACCTAAAGGGCTTAAAGCAGATAGGAGGCTTGTGACCCTAGAATTCAAACTGGCTTGAGAACCTTCTGGCTCCCATCCTCCAGGTCCTGCAACCAGATAGCAGTTATCATGCCCTTAACCAGCCAGGGTCACAGGGGACAGCAACAACCCTACATTAAACAGGGACTCTGTAAACAAGCAATCATGAGAATCTCCCAAAGTTGGGGCCTTATTCTGGGAGTGGGGTGCATCATCTGCTCGGTTAGGGTAGACCTGGAAGTTGCCTAACCCTGCCTCTACCTACATGAGTCAAGTGCCTTCCCTTCTCTGGGGTTTGGTTTATGTTCTCTCAGTTCCTCTCCAGCTCTAGCAGTCTAGGAATCTATGATTCAAGGTTCAGGGGAAAGGTCCAGGCCATCTACCGAGAAACGAAAGTGTCCCAGGAAACGCTCAGTAGAGTCACAAAGAGTTAGGGGACTAGGGAGAGGCGTGGACAGCATGGGGAAGAGCAGCAAGCCCAAGCAAAGCAAGCCGCATTCAGAGGCCTCCTGTGAGGGAGGAGATGAGGGGAGGGAGGGGGACAAGGCAACCAGGGCGGTGAAAGTGGTCTTTGAAGACGTGATTTGGGCTATGCAGGAGGATAAAGGGCCTCTGAGAACCCTGTTGGGGGGGAGGGGGCAGGGAGAATGAGGCCAGTGACTTAATGGCTAGACCTGGTGCAACAACAACTTTTTGCCAGAGGAATAGAAGGCTGTGATGAATCTATAATTGGCCAACATCATCACAGCCATTTTTGAATTATTACCATTATTCCCTGAGGCCCATCTCTAGGCCTCTACCAGGATCAGGCACAAACATCTGCCTGAAGCTGATCACCTCTGGAAACCTGTGTGAGTGTATGTGTTGGGAGGAAGGGAAGGAGGAGGACCTATGCAGGTGCAGGAAGCCCCATGGAGGAGAACCACAAACGCCTTTTGTTTAGAATGGCAGAGGCCCGGCATGCCCAGAGAACTTACTGGCCAATCATTTTCAAGAGAAAGTTATTTCTGCTGCCTAAAAATGGAAGTTCTGAGTCTTTCTCTTTCTTCTTTCCTTCCCTGCACCCCAGCAGGCACAAGAAATAAATCCTCCTCTTCACACCTGTAATCCACTTGACAATTTACCAAGCACAGTTCAAATGATTGCTTGGTTTGAGCCTCACAGCAACCAAAAAGGAAGGGTGGCAAGTAGGTCTACATCATCATCTCTATTTTACCAGACAGCACTGAGTCACAGCGAGGTTCAGTGACTTGTCCAAGTGCACTCAGCTAGGAAGCACCAGGGCTTGTGTCATCAGGACCCCCACTGCCATGACCCTCCAATGCACGCTCCTTCCTTATCGCCAAAATGCACCAAATGCAGGCCCTGAAGTTTCCCTGCTCCCTCCCCTGATCAAGACCTTGGGTGGCTACGCCACCTCCCTGACGAAGGCACAAGGGTGACTGAGTGCCCAGACCCTCAGCCCCAACAAAACAAAGGAGAATAGGCTGGCCAGTGAGCAGAGACAGGAAGGACCACAGCACCCCTACCCTGCACACAACAAACCACTGGCTTTTTGTTTCCTTTGAATGGGCACCATTCCCTAAGCAGTTCAGCAGAGATCTCTAAAAAGTAGAAGATGCTGAGTGGATGCCAGTCATTTCTCTAATTATTATGAATATTATGAGCTAACAATCACTGCCTACTGACCTGTGCCAGGAGCTGCACTCAGTGCTTTCCATATAACTGTTCGAAGTAGAACCTATCTTTTACAGATGGAGATTGGGACGGGGCAGAGACCTTTCAGAACCTTGCCTAAGGTTATACGGATAGAAGTAGCTGAGCGGGAACTGGAAAACCCCACAGCCTGAGCCCTAGATGCTTCATGATGGTATTATTCCTCCGAAAGCCCAATTACAGGCTCTCGGCCAGCCAAAGGAACATTTTCACACCTAACCTGTCTCCAGGGGGCCTAAATTAAGTGTGCGAGTATGCAGAGGGGGCGAGTAGGGAGGGAGTTCCTGAACCTGAACTTTCCAGCTTCTCTGCCTGCAGCAATCGTCCTTCACCTGATAACCTCTCGGCCCTATCCCTGCCCCACCCCAGACACTCCAGCGAATCCCAACCGTCTGTGTCTTCCTTCTCTCGCCCTCTCCTCCCTGTTCTCTCCCACAGACACCAGCGCATTTTAAAGATGTTTCCACTTTATAAATCATCCCTTTCTGGCAGCCACCCCGAGAGCTGCTCCCCAACAGCACACGTGCACATACACACACAGAGAGCCCAGCGGTGCTGAGGAGAGGGCTAGAAAAAGAGGAGCAGCACCCATGAGATGGGAGATCTGGGGTCCATGGTGCCCCCCGAAAGTTATGGAAAAAGGAAAAAAATCATCCCCTTCTTCCATTTGCTGAGAGGCATCTCCCCGGGGTTCCCAATCCATGTAATCCTGAGAAATCCTCCACAGGTCCCTAAAGGAGGGAAGACAAAGTACCCCCTCAAGGAGAAAAAGTGCCAGAACAGAAACTTGGGGTTCCGATCTGTGTTTGCATCTCATTTACATAGTGTTCTTCTCCCCTGTCCATCCTGACCCCCAGCTTCCTGGACAGGTAGCCCCCTGCGGCCCCATGCCCAGTCTGAAGTCGCAGGGGAAAGTAAGGCTGTGAGGCCAGAGGAGTGTCAGAGGGGACTCTCCCAGCCCCCCACACTGCGGATGGAGAGGACTGCTAAGAGAGCCCTCTGGAGACCCCACTGCTCCCACCCCTCCTCTCCTGAAGTAAATCTCCCAGCGCTGACCTGCCCGCCTTGGTGATGATCATCTCGGTGCCCGCCTCGTGGAACTTCTTCCAGAGCTCCTTCTCATGCAGCCCCACCTTGATATTCTCGATGGTCTGGGACAGAAAGGAGAAGGACTCATGTCTCCCTGGCCCACGGCTCCAAGCAGGGCGCTCTCACGCCAGCCCCGGGGGGCTTAGGGGACCAAGCCCTCGGAAAGAAGCACAGGGCCCCAGAAAGCGTTTAGAGCACGGCCAGCCCCGGGCGCCCACGCCTTGCGATTTCGTTTGACAAAATTATTTTGTACCATTAAGGAATTTTTAAAAATTTAATCAGCCGCTGAAAGTCCCTCCTTCGGGGCTGCAGCTACCGATGTGACGCAGAGGACATATATACTGACCCTGCCAGGTGGATGACACACTCTTACACAAATATCTACCGAGAGAGGCGCACACTTCACGTGGCGGGAAGGATCCCCAGGTTTGCCGGCAGACGCAGACACTGGGAGCGGCGCCCACACCTTTGGCCAGACGCGTACCCACAAACACTGCACACTGGCCATGGGATGCACTGCAGATTCCCTTCGTGTGACCGTCGGGCTTTCACCCTGAAGCCTCACTGACGTCCCGTGCGCACCGCGGAAAGGTCGGCTCTTCCTGCAGATCCCAGGCCGCCACCCCACCCTCTGGGGTCCTCGGGGCTGGATACTTAGCCTGGGGTCACTCTGCTGCCTCAGGAGTCTTCCTCCCCCTCCTGTCCCAGAGCAGCCCCGAAGACTCAAAGTGGAGGAGCGACCAAAAGCCTGAGAGAGCAGACCCTGTCCAGGGGAGGACGAATAGACCGTCCTGGGAGAACAGAGAGGTCCCCCTGGAATGAGTCCTGCCCACAGTCGGAAGTAGTGACCGCCACAGGCAGACCTGCCGACACGCGGACGCCAGACCCTACCCGACGGCGGCGCGGCCTACCTGTTCGGCGGCGGCGGCGGTGGCGACGTCTGCACCGGGGCCGGGAGGGCTGCCGAGCGCGGCTCCGCCAAGGCCCGGCGTGGCCAGCGCGGGCTCGGGGGCGGCGGTGGCGTTGCCGGCGCTGGCTTCGCCCAGCGCTGGGCCCGGGGCCCGGAAGGCCTCCTCGCTCTCCGACAGGCCTTTGTCCTGCAGCATCTCCTGCAGACACAGCACACACGGAGTAGTCGCCCAGTCCACGCTAGCCAGAGGTCCCTCGGCCCGCTTCGTGGGCTTCTTGGAGGGCGTGGAGACCGCTGGGCGCACGTGGACCCCGCCCCCGCCTGAGATGGGGGAGGGAGCGACAGGGAGGGAAGGACCTTCCTCCTGCCTCCGGGTTCTGGACCCCCAGGGTCTGCCTGCAGTTCTCTGTCTGCCTGCCCTGCTGTGGGGCTGTGGGGGCTGTGTGATGAGTGGGCCTGGGGGAAGGACCGCCCTCTCGGCATTGCCCCAGCGCACCCCCAGTCCCTCTCTCCTGCTGGGCTCCAGTGGGTCCTGAGGCCTGGGCCTTCTCTGCTGTTCCCTAATAACTGGGGCCCAGGACCCACTCTTAGCCCAGGGCAGCCAGGACACTTCCCAGGCAGACCGAAGAGGAGAGCCGGGCCAGAAGGGCAAGCTCAGGCTCTTGTGGCTGGGCTTCACACCTGTAGAGATGGCCTAGGGCAATCTACCTGCACCCACTCCCTCAGATAGCACTCCAGTAGAGACCCCCCTGGACAGAGGGCTTTCATTCCTACACATTCCTGCTCCCATAAACACCCTCTTCCCACATAGGTGTACACATCCTCCCAAACAGCCTCCTAGTCACCCAAACAGCCATTTGGCTAAGGCTGTTCTGATCCAGGTACTGAACTCAGGCCCTGGGCTTCCCAGCCTAGCCCTCACATTCACAGCGGCTGGCTCACCCTCTCACGCATTAGCCCCAAAGGGCTCCTATTTGAACCAGTGGGCTAAGCCCACACCACTTCCAACTTAGAACCAGGCGGTTTGAGTGGGTCCAGCTCACAGGCCTGGGCGTAGCTATTCTTCCCCCAAGTGTCTGGGCCTATTCACTCCCTGCTCAGGTGGCTTGTTCCTGCCTACTACTGGCCCTGAAATACAAGGATGAAATCCCAGCCTGCAAGAATGGGCCTGTCCTGCCTCTATCAGGCGTGCAACCCTGCTCTATCTCCACTTCCCCTTTCTACCTCACTGTTCTTCCTTCCCCCTTCTTTGGGAGGGAGCAGGGCAAGTTCTCCTAGGGCTTTATGTATGTCTGACTGGCTCTCGCGTCTGATTGTCCCCCTTTACTACTCCTACCTTCTTTCCACTCTCCCCTGGATCTCTCTGCACATCCCAAGGCCCAGGCCCCCGTCTCACCCTGTCTACTGGCCTCCCCAGCCAGGGCCTAGACTTCAGCTCCCAGGGCCTCGCTAAGTAAACAAGCCAAGTGCAACCGAAGAGATAAAAAGGGGCCGGGGCCAGCCCGGGCTGGGAAAAGCCCATAAAGATAAGGCTGACAGCCTCGGTCCTCGTCCTCCAGCCACAGCCTGCAGCGAGCAAGAACTCACAGGGCAAGGCTAGCGACGGCCTCAAACAGCGCGCCGGTTCCCAGATGGATAAAGGGGACCCTGCACGCGTAGGGTAGTTGCGCGTTCGGCCCGGCGCTGGTTTTTGTAGCCAAACGCAGCCTTGTCAGCTCCCCACTGTATCTGGAACTCAGCCGGAATGGCGGTCCACAATCGGCTCCGCAGGGCCAGGAGGAGGGGCCGCTCGCGCTTTGCAGGCCTGCCCGCTAGGTCCTTTGCCGCGCACTTGTCACGCCCGGGACCGTACCGCGGCATGGTCCGGCTCGCGCCACAAGCTCCCGGTCCTGTCCCGTGCCCAGCACGTCCGCAGCCCGTCACTCAAGCACGAGACGAGGGCTGCTGCGCTCTCCTACCCCTCCTCGGGTTCTTCTCTTCCTTTTCTCTCGGCCACCGGGCCACATACCATCTTCGCGACAGCTCTGCCTTGCCAGAGCTCTCCGCCAATTTCGTCTTCTTCCCGACCGGCTGGCCTAGGGCGGCCGTCCCTGCGCCCCCCTCCCCCCCATCCTAGTACGCTGAAGACGCCAGCACTGTCGCGCCACGCTGGTCCTTCGCGGCGACCGCTCCGCGACGCGGCCCACCAGCTCCGCTCCCCTTGCGCTTGGGTCAGTTGCTTCTGCTGCCTCGTTTTCCAAGGAGGATAGCATTTTTCTTTCCACTCCTACATCACTGGTGATATTTCTCTTGCATTAGCGGCGTTGTTAATATTTTGTACTCTTTTAAATATTTCAATTATCGCTAGTATTAGAGTACTATTCTGGTAAATTCAGTAACATTAAGAATATCTTTCCTATCACATAACGAATTATTATTTTGTAATACTGGATGTTTAAAGGACTGGTCTGTTTTGTTATTTTGTCATTGTTACATATTTTGTTTCCTTCCTGTCACTGCTCCATTATAGCTGGGCCTCCTGGCACGTTACTAATACTATTACCAATATCTTGGTAATTATTAATTACAGTATAGTGCCCCAATAGGTCATGTTCGTCTATCCTCATTTTTATGTTTACTCTGTACCGCTAAAATGTTTCCGTTGCTGGTTCTTCATTCTATTTATATTTCGTTAGTGTTCCAGTGTTCCAGTAACTTTTTATTTATCATAATTTTCTTCGCATCCTATTAACATTTCTTGTTGTTTTGCCATAATTTTTGTGGGGATTGTTCATAATACTCCAGGTATTCTTCATCACATCATTACAGTATCTTGTCATTCTGTCATTATTTGTATTATACTGATCTTATTTCACTGGTTATTTTTCATCACATCATTACTTCTTGTTACTTTGTCATAATTTGTAATTTTGCTGTAGCTCTTGTTACTCTGATTATTTTTCATCACGTTGGTACAATACTTCTTATTACTCTGCCGTTATTTATAATGTTGTGACTATTAATACCTTGGTCATAAATTGTCATATTACTCTAGCAATTCTTATTACTGTGTCTTGCTATTACTATTGGTCTTAAGATTTTCGTTAATACTTGTTTTTAATAGTTCTGAATAGAATGATAGTATTCTATCAATACTACTAACAGTGTTACTCTTAATAGTATTTTTCATTGTTCAGCTTTTTCCTAGTTTTCTTTAGCATTTGTTATCCTTATTATTGATTTTAATATAATAGCTTTTATTACATTGTTCTTACATTTGGAGTTACTCTGACCTTATTTATCCATTTAAAAGTAGGGTTACTACTTTTACTGGATTCTGAAAGTGACTGTGACTATTTAAAAATTCCAGTGTGCCGCTTAGCCTTCTTTCTTTGATAATTGCTCACATTCTGGTAATTCTTGATCATCAATCGTTACTTATATATAATGTTCCTTGTTTCGGTTTTGACGAGTCTGTTGCCCAAAGGTTCTGAAATCCAGGGTTCTGATCATTCACATTTCTACATCGATATTTGCCACCGCTACCGGGTCCTGTTCTTTGGCCTTTCTGATTCTGCAGACACCGACTCCAAGGCCAAGGTTCCGCCTGTCGCAGCTTAACCTTGTTCCCAAGGCGCTGTCGTTTTTACACTGTTATTGCGTCCCTGGACCCCATTCTTCCCGTTACTCAGGGGAGAGGAGGTTTCGCTCCTCAGGGCTGGGAGTCAGGCCCAGGCAGCGGCCCGAGATGAGGCACATCGCCGCCTCCTGCCGCCTTGGCTGCCCTGACCATGGTCCCATTACTCGCTCCCTTTCCAGCTCATCCTCCCCTGCAGCCTGACCCTGGGCTCCGGGTGGCCCCAGGCTCACGCACCCAACTCACCCTAACTGCGCTGCGGCATGCGGAGGCGCCTGCGGCCGGGGTCCACTGCAGGCTCGGGTCCGAGGAGCGCGGGACAGCCGGGGGCACCGCCTCGAGGCCGCTGGGTCAGGGTCCCGCCGCCCGCCGCGCCCTCGGGGCCAGACGCATCCCGGCTCTGGAGCGGGCCCTTGATCTCCGAGGCTGCACTTTGGGGCCTCAGCTCCCTCGCCATCCCTCCCTCCCTCGGAGCTCCCCCCACCCCCGCCAGCTGACGTCGCCGCTGTCAATCAGTCAGCGCCCGCCGCCCCCCGCGGGGGGGCTCGAGGGTCCCCCGGCTCCGCGGCCCCAGGACCCCAGCCGGAGCCGCCCGTCCGCTCCCCACTGCGCGGCGCGATGCCATCGCCACGGTCCTTGGGCCCCGCCAGCCCGATAGAGACTGGCAGCCCCGCATGGTTTAGATTAGAGAGGCGGGAAGCGAGGGCGAGCGGCCCGGTCGCGCCGCACCGCTCCCACCCGGGGTTCGACAACTTAGAACTGCACGCCCGGCGCCGCCGCGCGGCCCGTCACTGGGCGCCAGGCGGCCGGGCCTGGCCCACGCTGGGGCCCACTCCCAGGCAGCCGGCCTCCACCGAACCCTGGGCTTCCGGCTCCGCACCCGCATACACCTCCTGTCAGAGACCCGCTCCCGTCCCGCACGCAGTTGATTTGTAAGCCCATTTCCCCGGTTCGCAGGTGCGCGCACACAAACCCTCTTGTTCAGCCAGCTCACGGGCCTCACAGTCACACTGTTTTACCGACCATGCACTCCACACACTCACACCTACGAGCTCCATCCCGCGCCCGCTCATGCTCCCGGCTCCGGGCACTGTCTGGCACGTTCCTCTGCTCCCCGGCCCCTCCTCGTCCCGGCCCAGCCAGGCAGCGGGCGCTGGACCGGTTCTGGACGTGCCTCGGAAGTCGGCTCGTGCAGTCACAGTGAGGGGAGGCCCTCTGCTCCGGCAGGATGGAGGCCCGGAGGAGAGGCAGCGGTGCTGGAGAAGTGCTCGGCCTCTGCTCAGGCTTTGATGGAGCCCTGGCCGGGCGGGAAGGTGCCAGGACTCGTCAGTGCTGAGGGCCTGGACCCAACAGACAGAGCCCAGTCCCGCGCCTGCCTTAGTCTAGGGATCCTAGACGAAGGAGCGTCCTTATACCCAGCCAGGCTGGCCTTTGTGCCTCAGTCAGGCTGGCTCAGTCTTCTAGGCCTCCCTGCCTGGCCTCTGACTGGCCATCAGTCTGACTCCAACTCCTATCTTCACTTCCCTCTATTTCTCTGTCTTCTCTATCTCCCCACAGGACCTTGGGGCCCCACAGACAGACCCAGCCTCACAGCCTGTCATATGCCAGGAATACTAGGGCAAGGATGTGCCTGCTCACCCATCCTCAAAGGTACCAGAGTCTTCTGTCACCAAGGATTCCCAGATTAGCCCCTCAATTCTCAGCATAGGCTACAGCCCTCTCTGCACTAGTGTCCCCAACCTCTCCAGTCAGCCTCTGTTCCTTCCCAGATTCTGATCTAAAAATCAGATTGAAGGGAACAGGACAAGGAATTTCTTTCCCTCTGGTTACTACTTTCACTCTATTCTGAAATTAAGTGGCAGTCCGTTTAGTGTGCTAGGAAATGGAAAGCCAGCATCAATGCCCGCGGTCCCCCCCCCCCAACACCCACACCTTCTACTCAAAGAAGGAAGCAAAATACCATCTTAGAAGAGCTAGCTGCTGCTGTTGTTGGGGAACTTGTAATCCATCTCAACAATGGGCGACTCTTCAAGAATCCCTATCACCCTAACCAGTACCAGAGCTCCATCCCCAGCTTCCCTTCACAGCTCATCTCATTCAGTCCCAAACCAGGGAGGGGAAGTAAGGTCCCAGAAGAGTGGAGAAGCTTAATCCTCTCCAATCCGCCTCCTTCTGGAGTGGAGAAAGGGAAGGCCCTGGTGTTTCAGGAGAGCCCTTGGGAGCCATGTTTCCTGTGTCAAGGGAGAACGGGATGACTTGTCTCAGCTTCTGCTCCCAGGCTCCCTCCCATGCCCTTCTCCAACAGCCTGTAGGGAAATCCCTTGCAAATAACTAGTACAGACCAACCAACTAACCACTGGGTAGGACAGTGAACAAGGAGGGTAGTGAATTACCAGGTATTATAGGAAGACTGGAGTTATGCCTCACTCTGGAAAGAATTTGTTGACAGTTGTTGGAGGAAGTTTGTAATGAGATTGTCCAGTGCAGCTCTTTTAAAAATACTAGACTAGAGCTTTCCTATAAGTACAAAGCTTTCTGGAGACTCACAGGAGATAGTCTAAATTTAATGCAGGGTCAGAATGGAGTCATGATGATGTGGAGAAATGAGATTGAAAGGGACAGGCAAGGTTTTGGCAATGAGAAGGAAGGGGTAAATCAGCTAGAAAGCAAGCAAGCAAGAGAGGTTTTGTACACACATTCCCCATTACTAGAATGAAATACCTTATTTCACTGATTCCAAGACATATTTTTCCATATTTTAACATCTCTGAGATTGGGATGCATGTCATAATCAATGGTGTGTCATGGTTTAATTAGCAGCGTTTGTTTCTTCTTAGTGGTACATTTAATAGAGCAGCAAATACTGATGAAATACAGTATTTGCTGATAAATGATCTGTGAAGAAAAAAGATTAAATGTTTTCCCAAAACTGCTTTGAGGAGCTCAAAATACAAAAACCCTCTTCAACTAGCTAAGCAGTAAATAACTGTAACCAAGCATCTATCACACTGACTGTGGCTCAGAGGAAGTGCTCAGGTTTGGTGTCAGGCTGATCTTGGTTTTGAAACCTGGATGTGAATCCTAGCTCACCACTAAGTAGCTGCATGACCTTAGGCAAGTCTCCCAACACCTACGTAAAATGGGGATAATCATACCAACCTACTAGCTTAATGCAAGCATTGGTTAATGCGTGCAAATGCCAGCTATGTGGTAAGTGGTTAATAAATGTTAGTTCCAAGTATTCTTAAAATGTATTTTACCTCATTTCTTTCCCAAATAGGCTTAAGGTGGTTTATAACCAAAATAAGCTAATAAAAATACAAGTAGAAAGAAAAATTAGGATGAAGGAAAAAGGAAGAAGTATATATGCTATCAAGAAGTGTTAATGAAGCTGGTATAATTAAGAGCAATACTTGGCTGACTAACAGCAGGGCAAGACGGTAGTTCTCCCCTTCAGAAATGTGGCAACAGAACAATTCTTTGAGGAAAGGTAGGGGAACAAACTTTGCCCTGGCCCTAAATTTGAGTGTTAATTTCTCACAAAGTTTCATTCTTATATCTGTACAGTGTTTTATCAAGTGATTTCATAGCTACTATCCCATTGGGGCAGTTCTACTTTGTCCTATAGGGTCGCTATGAGTCGGAATCGACTCAATGGCAGTGGGTTTGGTTTTGGGTTTGGTAACTCCATATTATCTCTATTTTATGGATGCATTCATCCAAAAAATATTTATCAAGTGCTTACTATGTGCCAAACACATAAACATTCTGTTAGTTAGCCAACTGATTGACTAGGCAGTTACTAACTGCAAATTCACTAATAATGACCTGCAAACTCACTAATTAAACACCTAAATAACCAATCCCAAAGGGAGCAGGCACTGTAGGAAAAGCTGGGGAATTCCAGGTAGCACAGGAAGGTGGCTTGGCCAAAGCCTAGTATGGGTTTGGTTGGCACCATAGTGTAGTAAAAAAACAATTAAAAAAAATTTTTTTAACCTAGGTTTTTGGAGCATTTAGTAAATATCAATACCAAGCCCCCACCCCTGACCAACTGAGTCAGAACCTCTGAGAGCAGTACCAAACTGGAAAACACTCCTGTGTGACAATCATGAAAATGTGATTCCCTGCCTTCCTAGCTACCAGTAGCCAGGGATGGTCGTGTGATCCAGTATGGGCCAATGAGGCCTAAGCAGAAGTCTGGAGGGGAGGAGGGCTGTGGGGAAGCTTTTGCTTTCTCCCTTCAGGCAAAGACGCTAACAGTCTTCTTTTCCCCGTGGGGCAGATCCTTAGAGTTCTCACCCTCTAGAGACCTTGAGTCAAGAAGTAAGTTAAGATGACAACACCACCCAAAGTGATACACGGGTTCTACACTACCCTATCAAAATCACAATGGCATTTTTCACAGAAATAGAAAAATCCATCCTAAAATTCATATGAATTTCAAAGGACCATGAATAGCCACAACAACATTGAAAAAGAAAGTTGGAGGACTCATACTTCTCAATTTCAAAACTACACAGCTACAGTAATCAAAAGAAGATGATACTGGCATAAAGGAAAGATACATATCTTGAGTGTCTGTATGTGTCCTTGTGCATGTGTGTATACCTTCCCATCCAAATCCAGGAAACTAAATCCCTCTCTACTCCCTTCCCAGACACTTGTTCTGTGCTAAGGCCTGGGATGCTTTTTAAGCCCCCAAAGCGAAAGGCTGGTTGAGGCAGTAGTGAATTTCTCTGTCCCTTGTGACTTTACTGTTACCCAGTAGCCCTAAATCTTAGTTTCAGATTCCCCAGCCCACATCCCATTGGGATTATCAAGCTCAGGACAGCTGGGGGTGGGGCAGGAGCTTGAGCTCATTCTGGGAAGTTGGAGAATTCAGCAGGGGGGACGGGTAGTAGGTGGCAGCTGCTGCTGCTGCAGGTGCTTCCCCTCACACCACAGATGCAGGTCTGCTCACCTAACCTCTCGCCCTGGCCTCCCAGGCCTTCTTCCACAAAAGAGAATTGGGTAACTTCCAGTTAAAAGGAACTGAGGACTTGGCTGGCCTGGCCCCTGACCTGGGTGAGCTAAGCTGGTCTGTGCTCCCTCAGAACTGAGGACAGAGGCAGTGATTCACCAACAGCACAGGTGAGTCTCTCATGTAACTCTCATTGGAGACACCACAGAGTTGTTAAGTCTGGGTTTTGCATAGGTTGGGCTAGCAGTCTAGACCTTCTGTTCCAGAGTCCCTATCTGCAGGTGGAATCTCACTGCAAGTCAGACTTTTCTTCCCCATTACACCACATGCTCCCGGATGACCACTTCCTTCCATTTCCTCCAGTAACACTGCTCTGAAGTACTGTACACGCTCATTTTACTGTCTCTCTGAGGAAGGTACATCTGCTAAGGTTGTATTCAGTGAAAAAAATTCCTAAATCAGAATTTATTTAATTATCCACCCCCCCCACACACACTTTTCATTTTCTTCCTCTGCTCCATTCATCCTAAATATGGATAATCCAAAATTGGCTCTTAATTTAGTTTCTCAAGGATATTATTTTTGAACAAGAGGCTGAAATAAATTAGATTAAAAAATGAGAGGTTAATCCTTAAACCAGAGCTATCCTGTGAAGTCTTCTTAAAACCAAACAATAGTTCAGCTTAACTAGTAAAAAAAATCTGCCTTGTGCAAATGCACAGAGGCAGATTTTTTTTACTAGTTAAGCTGAACTATTCTATATGGAATCAAGTTGAAAACAGCAACTGGAAAGATCAGACAAGAACCTTAGGGGGCAGTTTATGTTAATGAGGAAGGAACAACTCAGAAAAGGAGGGTGAGAATGGTTGTACAACTCAAAGAATGTAATCAATGTTGAAACTGTTGAATTGGTGTGAGCTTACTGTGTATATTCTCAACAACAATAACAAAATAATTTTTTTTTTTAAGTGAGAGAGGATGTGGACTATCAGAAAGCCCTTGGAATTTTAAGCCAGAAAATTTGACCATGGGTTCTCTGTGGGCTGTTACCAAGGGACCCAGAGCATGATCAGCTTCGTGTCTCTATTTCCTCTTCCGTAAAATGAGTTTAATAATAACAGCCACCTCCAAGGTATGGGAGGAGTGATGCCACATTGACAAAAGTGCTTTAAGGGTTCAGAAGAATACAAAAAAAAAAAAAAAAAAAAAGGCCTCACTGCCATGGAGTCAGTTCTGACTCACAGCAATCCTATAGGACAGAGAATTGCCCCATAGGGTTTTCAAAGCTGTAATCTTTACAGAAGCAGACTGCCAAATCTTTCTCTCAAGGAGCGGCTGGTGGGTTTAAACTGCCAACCTTCTGGTTAGCAGCCGAACGCATAACCACCATACCACCAGGACTCTTTATAGCTAACATTTATCGAGCACTTGCAATGTCCCTGATAGGACTCTACAAGTTTTATGTGCATTATCTCATTTCAACCTCACCACCCTATCAGGTGGATACTATCATAATCCCCACCTTACAGAAGAAGAAATTAAGATTAGGTCATTTGCCCAAGGTCATACAGCCAGGAAGTAAACTCAGGATTTGAACCCAAGTAGTCTGAATCTTCAGCGCCCATATTTTTAATTACACTGCTCTACAGTCACTTTTTTTTTTTTTTTTTTTACAGTCCCTTACTTACCCAAAGCCTGTTTCATTTGCTAAACAGGGATAACATTAACATCTTCATGCTCTGTACCCTGCTAACTTTCAGCAAGTAGCCACTTGAAGAAGGTCAGCAAAATCCACAGGAGTGGGTTTCTCATTCACCAGGACACGTTGTTGATGGAAAGCATTGTACACATAAGACTCTACTGCAAGCTTTTCATATGCAAAGATGGTGTTATGGGCCTTTTTAGCTGAGAAAACAGCCTTGGCCTAAACGGCAAATGCTTGACTAACCCAGGTGCAAAAGGAGCTAAGGATAAATGCGCTTTCACCTGGAATAAAATCTTCTATAACACGCAATAAGGCAAAGAACCCTTCTCCTTCCACGTCTTCTCCCCACCCCAGATCCTTGGGCACAAACCACCACCCTGGTAGTCTGGCCCTGGATGTCAAGGGGATAACGCTGTAAGGTTTGCACACTGGGCTCACAGCACCATTCTTCTTTCTTTCTTTGAGTCTGATTCATTATTATGAACGTACCACACAAACAGGAAGCCAAACGACTCAGACTCATTGTAACAATGCTGAATGTTTGCTGACACCAACAGCAGACACCTCCAAGGTACCTTCATCTCCTTCACATCTAAATGCCCTTCTCTCAGTTTGTACACAGCTCAAACTTCTTTTCCACTCACAGTCCCAAGAAGCTATCCTGGAGTTTCCTAGCTACCTCTGTCCCATTTCACCTCTACCCTTCCTCTCACTGCTGCCTTCTCCCTGAACATCCCTCACCAGTCTTGGGCCTCATTCACCTCAAGTTGCTCTCTGTGTTTCAATCATAGATTTTTAAATTCCAAACTCAAAAGGGCAGCACAGTAGAAAAGGGAATGGAAGAAGACTTGACGTGGGCATGTGTGAGAGGATTTGGGGGAGGGTTCCTACTCACTACTCAGTGACCAAACCTTTCTCTAGCATATTTCCTGAAAGGAAGAGGCTGAGTGAGCCTCAGACCAAGGGGAAACTGTTCCTTTCCTCCAAGATCCATAAGGTCCCACAGTCCACAAATCCGAAGGCTTCCTTCAACTAGTTAATGTTTGGGAAGTGCCTCCCAACATCTATCTTCAACCACTCCTGCTGCAGTTGGTCCTTTCACTGCCTCTGAGGAATCAGAGGCACGCTAGTGCTCTGTTAAACTGGTCAGACCTCCACATAAGAGTTTCCATTCCCTCCTTCAACCCCTGAAGCTGGGTGGAGAGGGCCAATGAGCCCTGTGCCGGGTAGCTATGTCAATGCCTGTAGCAAGCAAGGTGCAGGCCCAAGTCTGTGCGTTCCTGGGAGGCAGGGCCCAAGGCTGTGGCTCCTCCAGAATTGGACAAGCCATAGAAGGGGAGGGCAGGAAGGAGTGCCTAGGCCCGACCCTGTGTCCTTGCATTTTCTTAAGTTTCTCCTTTGAACACGTTCCTTTATTTATTGGGCCTCATTTAACCTCAGCCATGTCCTCCTGGGATCATTTATTTGGTAACTGACACTCAGCCTGCTCTGGCATTAACCTCATAATCCTATTGATTTCCTCCAAGCAAGCTGGGGGTTTTTTCGTCTTCCTGGGTCCGTGGGGACTGATTCCCAGCTCTGGTCATTACCAAGGAAGAGACTCCACGCTGGTAAGAGGCCTTTTCAGAGCTCAGAGGACCATCTGGGGGCTCCTTGTTCCCACTTAGCCCCTTCGCAGGCTGCAGGGACACAAATTCATAAGGTGGCATCCCTCACTTAAACGCGACGGAAAGCGGCCGAGCAACCGCGGTTGCTACCATTGGAGCTCCCTGAGTGGCTACTAAGGCCGTCCTTCAGCTAAGAGAGCCTGAGCTACACCAATCGCTGCTTCAGTTGTTCCGGAACCCCACCCCTCTCTGCCATCTTGGATTCTGGAGAGGCAAGGGGTCCAATCGTGGAGGGGGAAGATGGTTAGGGCGGGGTTAAGGCCCGGGGCTCACGCCCACGTGGCTGCCGGGCCTGCGCCTTCCCGCCACCTGCAGCCGGGAGCCTGGCCCCTGTCGAGCTGCAGCTGCGACTCCCAGACACCACCCCAGCCCGTCGCCAGGGGATTAGTGTCCGTCTGTCGGTTGGGGAGGCCTCAGTGGGGGTTGTCCCAGCTCAGACTAAGGCCTCCACTTCGTCCTTTCCCAGGATTACCCCCTCCCCAGACTCCCGCTAGGTGTGGAGGGGCTTGTTTTTTGGGGGTCTGAAAGCCTGGGGTGCTGATCTCTCCCAGAGCTGAGGGGTGGAGTAACGGGAGCCCCCCCTCCCCCCCACCAAGCCTGAGCCACATGTGCTGGGAAGTTCATTTCCCCTTGTTTTGCAGAACGGGCTCAGGGATTGACCCCGGGAGTGACCTCAGTGTCAGGAGGCATTAATGATCTCCATACGGGCAATAAACAGGCAGACCGGCTGGCTTGGTGTGGAGGTGCCCTGGAATGGGGCCGCCTTATTAGCCTCACATTCTCTCATGGGTAAAGGCTTAATTAGTGTGGGTTCCCTCATCTGCCTCCTCCTCCCCCAAGCACCCTTGAGCTCCATGGGAACATAATTGGAGACACTGAGGACCTCTGGCTGGTTGCTCTGCTTCTCATGGACCTCCTCAAGAAGCAGCCTCTTCAGGCCTCAGCATAGCCATTTGTCTACCTTTGACGGGGCTTCCAGTTTAATCCTGATCGGTAGTCTCCCTTGTTTTTAAAGACCAAGTCCACAGCATTCCAAGTCAGCTCACTTTTTTGTCCATCAGAATCCAGCAATAAGGCCATTCTGTTCTTTAATTTAAACCCCTCCTGACTGAGTATGAGCCTGTTGAACCTCATTTTCCTGAAGAGCAAAGGGAGAGAGCTGGTGATCACCCTTTATGTCAGAGTCCCCCAAACAGTCTTTGGCATCCACCTAGACAATTACAAAGCACATTCTGATATATTACATCTCTCTGTCCAAATCCGTCTCCATCAGGGAGGTTACTGGTTCTAGGCTTATCTCTTAACCTCTTCCGGCATCAGTTTCCTTATCTGTACAGTTCATTTAAGATTCAACAAACACTACGTACTAGACAAGGAGCGCTGGCAGCACAATGGTTAAGTACTCGGCTGCTAACTGAAAGGTCGGTGGTTCGAACCCACCAGTGGCTCCATGGAGAAAAGACCTGGCAATTTGCTTCTGTGAAGATTCTAAAAAACGAACAAAAAAAAGCAAACGCATGGCCATCTAGTGGATTCCAACACTACAGTGGAGAGTAGAACTGCCCCATAGGGTTTCCAAGGCTGTAATTTTTATGGAAGCAGACTACCAAACTTCCCCATCACACACACACACAGTGCTGCTGGTGCACTGGAAGCTAGTGGCCAAGGGCTTAACTCTGCACCACCGTGGCTCTGAGGGCTCCTTCCATAAAGATTCCAAAACCCACTGCTGTTGGAGTCAGTTCTGACTCATAGGGTCTCCTAGACGGAAATCTTTACTGGAGCAGATTGCCAGTAAAGGTCTTGAGGCTGGTGAGCTCGAATTGCTGGTCTTTCTTCTGTTGGCAGCCAACTGTGTAACCATTGTGCCACCCATGTTCCAAGTACATGTATGTACATTTACGATTTTAAGAGTTTGGATAAGTTTTTCCTTAATTGCAAAACTTTTCTAATTTATCTTAACCTATAATCTTTGGCTGTGGTTTCCCTTGCATGCCTGTGTGTTTTTGTGTGTGTGAGGACACCTAGTTTGTTCCCATGAATCGTTGTTAAATGCTTATTTTGTTTTGTTTGATTCTTTCCCTTTATTAATCTTCA
Organism: Loxodonta africana; assembly: GCF_030014295.1. Taxonomy (NCBI): domain Eukaryota; kingdom Metazoa; phylum Chordata; class Mammalia; order Proboscidea; family Elephantidae; genus Loxodonta; species Loxodonta africana. The sequence continues at coordinate 49,787,891 of NC_087359.1, forward strand.
GAATAATGAATATGTGTCCCAGCAACTTTCAAAAGCAACCAATGAGTTTTTTTTTTATTTCCAGCATAATGAACTCTTATTTGTTTTAATAAATGCTTTATGGTTGGACATTTAGATTATTCCAAATATTTGCTAATACACACAACACAAAGAAGAAATAATTAGCTACCAAAAAATTAGAAACTCAATTTCAAAGATCCTGAAAAGATGGACAGAAATTCTTAGAGACATCTGAAGGCTATAAAACCACTTCACAAGGAACAAAAATACTAATACTTAAAAAACAGTGGCTGTGGATATTAGCTTTCATCACTTCACAAGGCCACGCTGCTGATCAACCTACTTTTGGCCAACCACCTGGAGCCCACCTGCCCCACACATCTCCCCGTGCTAACCTGTTATATTGTGTATTCCTGGGTACGCATCCAGGCTCATGCACAGGTCCTACCTCTCTGCCTGAGAGCTACAAAAGAAAGTGGGATCCTCACATGTGAGGCTCCACCTGGTGCCCAGTGCCATTTTGCCTGACACTCCCCATCCCCTCCACCTCGGTGCTCCCATCATGCCCAGTTGTTTGCAGTTCCTGGTACGGTTGAATATGTCATTCTCTCTGCCCAGAATTGCCCTCCTCACACCTGTAAACCCACCAGGGGAAACTCCCATTTTAACTGCCTGAACTTTGTGTTTTTTCCATAGCCTTCATCTTCCCTGACCTTCACAACAACCGTGGGAGGTAGGCAAGGACAGGAACCTGTACCCAATGTCTGGAGGAAGAAACTGAGGCACAGAGGTTAAATGACCAAATTATAAGCAGAGCCAGGCAGAACTAGAACCCCAGGGTCTCCCTTCTTCTTCTCTCCCCTTGTGCCTGCTCTCTGCTCTAGCAACTTCAGTGAGAGATAACTGACCTGAGGACTGTTGCCCACTTTTCTCTTACCATGCTTGACCTGGTGCATGGAACACCTCTTCAAGGGCAGTTGTTCCTTGCATCTGCCAACAAAAAAGGAAGCAACTGAGAGCTGAGGGATCCCAAGCTTCTCCCCTCCAACAACAGCTTCAAAGCCTTGGAGTTCAGGTCCAGACACTAAAGTAGGTCTGAGAAGAAGCTAATGGCAAGGCCTAATGCACTGGGGGCCATGGGTACAACCCCAGATAGCCTAGACCAGGGTTTTTCAAACATGACACTATTGGCATTTTGGGCCTGATAATTCTTTGTTGTGAGGAGCTGTCTTGTGCATTGTAGGATGTTTAGCAGCACCCCTAGGCCTCTACCTAATAGATGCCAGTAGAAAGCCCATCCCAGGTTGTGAACCAAAAATTTCTTCAAACATTCCCCAATGTCTCCAAACACCCGTTTTAGTGGGAGTGTGTTTGTGTGTATGTGTGTGTGTGAGAGAGAGAAATCGCCTCCTGTTGCAAACCACTGGACTAGATTTTTCAGGACAATGTCTACCTTAGCTGCATTATTTTCAAGAAAAAGAGTTTACTCAGCATGTAATGTGACTTAATTTGTATATGTCTCAGATACTTTGAACATGCTATCAGGAGAGATCAGTCCTTGGAGAAGGACATCATGCTTGGTAAAGTAGATTTCAGTGAAAAAAAGGAAGACCTTCAATGAGATGGATTGACCCAGTGGCTGCAACAGTGGGCTCAAGCATAACAACAATTGTGAGGATGGCACAGGACTGGGCAGTGTTGCATTCTGTTGTACATAGCGTCACTATGAGTCGGAAATGACTCGAGGGCACCTAACAATAACAACAAAGGACTTTTCACATAGATCACTTCACAAATTCTTTATCAGTCTCGGGGAACATCTAGCTCAGCTGGCATAACATAGCTTATAAAGAAATTGTTCTACAGTCTACTTTGGTGAATAGCATCTGGGGTTTTAAAAGCTTGTAAGTGGCCATCTAAGATACTCCACTGGTCTCACCCTATCTGGAGCAAGGGAGAATGAAGAAGACACAAGGGAAAGATTAGTCCAAAGGACCAATGGACCACAACTACCACAGCCTCCACCAGACTGAGTCCAGCACAACTAAATGGTGCCACTTACCACCGTCGACTGCTCTGACAGTGATCACAATAGAGGGTCCCGGACAGAGCTGGGGAAAAATGTAGAACAAAATTCTAACTCACAGGAACAGGAAAGCTGGTAATGGGGAACCCAAGGTAGAGAAGGGGAGAATGTTGACATGTCGCAGGGTTGGCAACCAATGTCACAAAACATTATATGTATTCATTGTTTCATGAGAAACTAGTTTGCTCTGTAAACCTTCATGTAAAGTAAAATAAAAAAATAAAACAAACTTTGTGCAATCCAGTGACATCCTGTGACTAGTATATTACCATGTTAGACTCAAAAAAATACAATAAACTCATGAAAAAAAAATCTTTATCAGACATGATGTCCTGATTTGGAATTTTAAAATATGGTTCCTGTAACATATGCACAAAGACAGGACAGTTATTCTCTTCTGAGGGAAGGAGAGCAGCTAAGGCTTGAATTCTTGCACTCTGCCCAAAGGCTTGGCATCCTGGGGGTGTGCCCAGTCAGCCTTGGGAAGGGGGTCTAACTTCTGACCCTGAGGTGCCGGGTCATGTCAGGCCATGAAACAGACTCTTTCTGAATGTTCTGTCCCCACTTGTTGGTGTGCTGGGGTTTTGCCCATGAAAACAAAATGGCTGCCTGCAGAGCAGAGAGTGCTGTAACCATGGTGACCACCTTTCCCTGTCTGAGTTAGCAGAAGACAGAACTTACCCCACTTCCCCAATCCTAGCATGGGGAATGTATTCACTAGTTTTAATAGGTTATTACTGGTCAGAAGACCAGAAGCACTGGGAAATAGAGGGTCTAAATAAGGAGCCCTGGTGATGCAGTGGTTAAGGGCTCAGCGGCTAACTGAGAGGTCAGTGGTTTGAACCCACCAGCCTCTCTGAGGGGGCAAGAACTGGTGATCTGCTCCTGTGAAGATTATAGACTAGAAAACCCTATGGGGCAGTTCTACTCTGTCCTACAAGGGTCGTTATGAGCCAGAATCAACTCAATGGCACCTAACAACAACAACAATTGAACCACTGACATTGTTTGGCCCAAGTTGCAGAAATGCTTCACAAAACTTCACCCTTCTGAAAAATGGCAGGATTGGGGGTGAGGGAGTTGTTTTCTATTTCTCCCAGGATGGATCCAAAGATCAGGAGCTTCTCCTGCAGAGGGAGATATTTAGCTAGATGGGGAACTTCTCCTGGGGAACTTCTCCTGGGAGATAGGGCATGAGGCTCTGGAAATGGAGGAAAAGAGCCATCACTGGCTTCTTACTGACCAGAGACAGGTAGATGGACAATGGGTGGCCCTCCACCTTCCCTTCTAGCCCGGAGTTGGCTTGGGTGGCGATTCCCACCTAGGGCTGAGGTGGAGATTAAGTACTTTCTCTAAACTTATCTGATCCTAAGATTTATCTAGGCACATGTTAAAAATACAGATTCTCAGGCCCTTCCAGCAATTCTGACTCAGTAGGTCAGGGATGGAGCCCAGATGTTTTTAATACTTTTAAACAGTGCCTCAGGCAAGGTTGGAAACACTGAGGAGGCAAATTCATATTCTTCGCCCTTTGCATATCCTTTTCATTCCAGCTCCCCTGTCTCTTTGAGAACTTGGCAAGCTCAGAGGGAAAACCCTGGGCTTCTTGAGGGCACAGGCTGTGTTATTCACCTCCCAGTGCCAGCCAGATGCCTCCACAGAGTTGGTACATATTTGTTGACTAAGTAAGTTCTCAAATAGACCCCTCTACATGCAAAACATTTATCCTATTTTTATTGAAGTAGAAGATGGAGTATTTAGGGTCCCTGGTTTCATAGAAGTTTCTACTTTTTAATCATCTTTATCGAGGTATAATTTACATGCAATAAATCACATCCATTTAAAGTGTCACTTGGATGAGTTCACCTAAGCACATTTCCAAGGAGTCGTGGTGGCACAACAATTAAGAGCTTGGCTGCTAACCTAAAGGTTGGCAGTTTGAACCCACCCAGTGGCTTCACAGAAGAAAGATTACAACCCATAAAGATGAAGGCCTAGAAAACCTTATGGGGGCATCTCTACCTTGTCACATGGGTCGCTATGAGTCAAAACCTACTGAATGGCACCCAACAACAACAACCACATTTCCATCACCCCCCGGAGTTCCTTCCTATTCCTTTGTAGTCAATCCCCCTCCACCCTCAGCCCAAGTAACTTCTGGTCTTCTTGCTCCACTGAAGATTAATTTTCATTTTGTAGAATTACATGTAGGTAGAATCATAGAGCATGTATTCTTTTGTGTCTAGTTTCTTCCCTTCAGCATGATGATTTTGAAATTCATCCATGTTGTTGTGTAGGTCAGTAATTGAGTCCCTTTTATTGAAGAATAATATCACATTATATGGATATAATACAATTTGTTTTTTCAGCCACCTGTTGATGGACATTTGTGCTGCTCCCAGGTTTTGGCTATTGTGAATAAAGCCACTAAAAGTGTTTATTCTATCATACAAGTTATTATGTGGACATACATTTTCATTTCTCACCAAATCTACTGGGGTAGAGGTGGCCAGGAGCAGGGACATCAGAAAGAGCCCTCTCTCCCTCGTCCATCCATCAACAAACATTTAGTAGGACTATGATGTGCCAAGTGCTGCACTGCAGTCTAAGAAAGCCAGGACAAAGAGGGCTTTCATTGAGGGTGAGGTGTGGTCAGCACCGTGGTGGTGGTGGTGGTGGTGGTGCCCTCCACAGAGGGGGCCCAGTTCAGCCAAGGAGGCAGAGAGGGTGTCAAAAATCTTCAGACCACACTCTACCTACCGAGAAGGCTTCATTTAGAATGCAGATGTGTGAGGGAAAGTTTTTAATGGCTTAGAGGGAAAGACTTCTTAACTAAATTATCATATTTTTTTCCACTCAACACCAAGGTAAATTTCCCTGAGAGATGGGAGTTTCCACTGGGAAGAAAATGGAAAGGTGGGCCTATGGACAGATACTTACTGGAGAGTGAGCCTGGACAGAGCCTCACAGTGGTCTGGACAAACCAAAGGAAGGTGCATTAGTTTCCTGGGCCACATAACAAATCACCACAAACTTGGTGGCTTAAAACAGAAATTTATGCTCTCACAATTCTGAAGACCAGAAGCCTGAGATCAAGGTACTGGCAGGGCCACGCTCTCTCCAAAGGCTGTAGGAAAGAATCCTTCCTTGCCCTTTCCAGCTTCTGGTGGCTCCAGGCATTCCTTGGCTTGTGACAGCAAAACTCCAATCTCTGCCTCTGTCTTCACCTGGTCTTCTTCCCTGTGCATCTGTCTATGTCTGTGTCCTTTCTCTTATAAGGGCATCAGCCATTAAATTTAGGGCCCACGCTAAATCTGGAATGATATCATCTTGAAATCCTTAACTTCATTACATCTGCAAAGACCCCATTTCCAAATAAGATCACATTCACAGGTACTGGGGGCTAGGACTTAGACAAGTCTTTTTGGGGGCAAATACTTCAACTCACACAGAAAGTGAGCTCCCAGGAGTGCAAACAGCTCTGACCCAGAGGTTAATAGTAATAAAAGCCAATATTAGTAAGAGTTTCTTATGTGCCAGGATTTGTTCTAAGCACTAGACATAGATTATCCCACATAATACTCTTGGCAATTCTATGAGGTAGGTATAATCTTCAGGTCCAATTTGGTAAGTTAGGAAACTGTGGCACCAGAAGCTTCATTAACAAATTCAAGGTTGCACAGCCAACAAATAGCAGTCCAATCCCAGAACCACCACATCATTTTACCTGCAGCAGGTGTTGAAAATAACTGCATTCTAGAGCAAGCTCTGCCCCTAGAAAATGCTTGGAAACCTTTCTCCGAGAGGGCCCTTGATGAGAGCGGATGTCCCTGGGAGCAGAAATGAGGAGAGTGAATAAACCTCATTACAGAAGAGCAGCTGAGGAAACTGGGGATGATGGCTAGGTGGGGCTGGAGGTAAAGGGAGCATGATAATAACCTTTAAATATGTGGGGGGCCCCCACCTTCCACCCAACCTTTCTCTCTCCTCTTTCACATATAAAGCAACAACTTCCCTACAGATTAATGAAGACATTCAAATAACCAAGAGCCAGTCAAAACTGCCCTGTTTCTAACCATTGAACTAGTTCAAATCTGGAACAAGTTACCAACCTTGAGAGGTGGTGAGCTCCCTGTCATGTGCAGTGTCCAAGCAGAGAGGCCAAGGGATGGATTCCTGATTCAGTATGGCAATTGGAGTCAAATGACATCAGAGACCCTTTCAACCATGGAGCGGGGCTAGTAAAGGATCTTGTCCAAGAGTGTATCTGCCCCCCACCCCCGAGTCAGGGCATCCTGTCTGTGACAGCTGATAGAAGGGGTACTGGGAATGGCTTGGCTATCAACAGGAATCTAATTCTTCAAGTGGTGTTTTAACTCAACACTTTAAAAGGTGGCAGAATGATATTCTGGGAATAGCTAACAGACCTGCTTTTATTTATTTATCTTTTAAATTGTGCTTTAGGCAAAAGTTTACAGAGCAAATTAGTTTTCTCATTAAACAATACATATGCCGTTTTGTGACATTGGTTGCCAACCCTGCAACAGGTCAACACTCTCCCCTTCTTAACCTTGGGTTCCTCATTTCCATTGGTCCAGCTTTCCTGTCCCCTCCTGCCTTCTTGCCCCTGCCCCTGGGCTGGTATGCCTATTTAGTCTTGTATACATGTTTGAGCTACATGTATTATTGTTTGTTTTATGGGCCTGTCTAATCTTTGGCTGAAGGGTGAACCTCAGGAGTGACTTCAGTACTGAGTTAAAAGAGTGTCTGGAGGCCATACTCTCGGGGTTTCTCCAGTCTCTGTCAGATCAGTAAGTTTGGTGTGCTTTGTTCATTTGTTTGTTTTGTGTGAGTTTGAATTTTATTCTACATCTTTCTCCAGCTCTGGCTGGAACTGTCTATTGTGGTCCCTGTAAGAGCAGTCAGTGGTGGTAGCTGGGCACCATCAAATTGCGCTACACTCAGTCTGGTGGAAGCTGTGGTAATTGTGGTCCCTTGGTCCTTTGGACTAATCTTTCCCTTATGTCTTTGGTTTTCTTCATTCTCCCTTACTCCAGACAGGGTGGGACCAGTAGATGTATCTTAGATGGCTGCTTACAAGCTTTTAAGACCCCAGATAGGATATGGAACATTTTGTTTATGAACTATGTTATGCCAATTGAGCTAGACGTCCCCTGAGACCCAGACCTGGGTTTTTATCCCAGCTGTGTTTCTAGCAAGTTACCTAATCTCTCCAAGTCTCAGTTTCCTAATCTGTACAATGGGAAAGTTATACCAACTACACCTGACCATATGCAATCTGTCTACCCCTCCCCAGTCACGATAGCACCACCTACCACAGCCCTGTCCCATCCTCTTACTACAGGGATGAGCATGTGACCTGGACAATTATGCTTGCCAACCTCTGTCCTCAGAATGAATGAATATCTGGCCTCTAGGGAGCAAAAATCAAAGTCTTACCAGGTAGTTTGCTCTGTGCATAGAGAGAGGGCTGCTCTCTTCCCCTGGGTCTGCTCTAAAGGCCATCTGGGCTCAGGCACCTCAGGCATCTTTCCTGCTGTGTGGGGAAAACATACCTGAGAGCTGAGCCAGAATAGACAGGGGTGGGGTTAAAAGCTGGAGCTAATGAGAAACAGCCCACACTTATTTGACTACCTGGATCCAGCTGTGCCTAAAGTCCACTCCTGCTTTCATCAATTATATGGAGCAAAAATTCCGCTTTTGGTTTAAGCTGGGCTTCTGTCAGTTGAAACCAAAAGAGCCCTGACCAGTATATCTTTCTGCAGAGCAGTCGTGTGGATTAAAAGAAATCATTGCAAAGTACCTGTCACTTAGCAGGCATTTTGTGAGAGGCCAGCAAGCATGGTCTCTATATAAATGTAGCTGACAATAGTGGTAGGTAGAAATGGGTTGCTTTATACCAGTGTTAGGAGAAGCAGGCATGTGACCCCAGCTGGGCCAATCAGAGGGTTTCTCTGGAATGATTCTAAGGGAAGCAACATGGCAATTTCCTTTCCTCTTGGGCCAGTAACCTGGATTTCTGTAAACCACAGCCACCTGCATCCAAGCTCCCTGTCACATGAAAAATCCTGTCTGTGCTAGGAGAGGATGAAGCCAACACAGAGAAAAAGAAATGAGGGGTAAGTCAGAGAAAGAATGAGGGGGCCAAAGGCCTTCCCAGCCCTGGCTCCCAGCATTCCAAAGGCCAGCTGCTTCCTCCCCTGCACTGCCCAGGTTTCGTGTGAGCCAATAAAATGATCTTTCTTCAGCTTGAGCTGGATTTCAGGACCTTGTCACCGGAGGGTTCCATACTAACATGCCTCGAGGCCAGCTGAGGTGAGTCCATAAAAGACCCACTGAGCCACCTCAGAAGCTGGGACATCTGTCTCTCATCTCTGGCATGCAGAAGTGCCAACATCCTTTCCTGTCAAGCATCTTTTATGTTCAGTGTCTGAAGCAGAATGAGTCCTGGAGAGGGACAGGCAGGGCCAGTTCAGGCACCAATGCCACACTTGAATGCCTTCTTCAATTGTTCTTCAATTGCCATCTTTCAAGCCCTTTGACTAAACTGCTGTTTTGTCTACAAACAGTGTTCTAGACAATAAATGGACCTGTTGTAATGATTACACAGCTAACAAACCTGCTTCCCTACCTCCTGCCTAGGTTATGAGAGGTGGGTCACGTCCCCGTTTCCCTTGGTTAGGTGGGGTGAGAGCATGAGTGGTCTGGGCTGAGCCCCCGTAGCAGATTTGGCAGGTAGAGAAACGCCCAGGCAGAGCACCTAAGTGATACCTGGTTATGGCCTCAATGACACCTGGTCCACCTCCCTGTAGCCTCAGTGACACCTGGTCCACTTCCCTGTGGCTTCAGTGATACTCAGTCCACCTCCCTGTGGACTCACCATGTTCTTCCCCCACGTGCCCAGCACAGCACCCAAAGTTTCTTCGTTCATTTGTTCAACGAACATTTACTGAGCACCTACGATGTGCCAGGAGCAATGATGCAACAATAAGCAAAGGAGACCGATGGAAATTGTAAGCTTGGCACCTGGAGTCAGGCGGGCCCCTCTCCCAGCGAGGCCACAGGGGAGGAGCACTTAGAAAAGCCTGGGCGGAGGTGGGAGTGTGGGGAAGGTCTGGAACATAGGGCACCGTGGGCATTTAGAAGGGGTCCTGAGGACAAGCTACATGGATGCCACAAATCAGTCTGAAGCTCGGGCTGACAGGAGCAGGATCTGGCCTTGATGTGAGCAAAGGCAAGCTCACCCTGCAGCTCAGCTGCTCTCGGGAAGGTGGCACTGTCGGGGGCAGAGTGGGGTGCACTGAGGGAGACACTCTGGGGAAACTGAGGAGCACTGTGGGAGGCCCTAGGGGGCCTGCAGGGGCAGAGGTGAAGAAAACACAGCCTGCTCCAAGGTTTTCAGTGGGGAGAAAGGCACAATGTGTGTCTGCCCTCAAGGCCTTTCTCTCAGAACTGCCAACCGTGAATGTAGTTCACATCTTTCCCTAAGCTGGGGTTGGTGCCTCTTTCCCCATACAACCCCAATCCCTCCCCCTGGCCTTGAGAAGTCTCCCCCGTCTTTTCAGGTCACCTCTCACAGGAAGTCTTCCTCGTCTTCTGGCAATGCTCCTGTACCTCCTCTGTGCCAAGAGCCTGCCCCTGGCCCAAGGTCTCTGTCCCAGAGAGCCCAAGGTGGTATAGAAGGAGGTACCAGGATTGTGGGAACCCAAGATTGCAGGGAGGAGACCAGAGAAGGCATCATGAAGTAGAGGAGGACATTTGACCTGAGCCTTGAAAATAATGAGGCATTTAGGAGAGGAGGGCAGAGGGCATTCCAGGTAGAAGGAATGTGGGGTTTACCCTGACTTGGTGGAAGAAGAAACGAAAGCCCTTTGTTCTCATCTCCCTGTGGACTCAGCATGTTCTATCCTGTGCTTGTCTGTGGGCAACCTGAGGGCAGGAATAAAGGCATGCTCCCTTGGGACCCCACAGAGTCCTGGGAGCAGGGAGCTCTGGGAGAGTGTTGGATGGGACACATAGAAACCTCCCCTGGCCCTCAGCTCCTCCTCCTGGGTCAGCTTGTCTTTTGTGAGGGTTCAGAGAAGCACTGAGCACAGCCCATTCCCTCCACTCGGGGCACAAGCAGGGCAACCACATTTTCTCTTTCCCCTGCAGAATAAGCAAACACGAGCCTTACAGTGGCCTATTTTAGAGGTTAGGAAACAGGATCAAGGGGTCAAAGTCACAGAGCTAGAGGTGCAGCTGGAATTTGAACCCAGGTATTTCTGGCTGCACAAAGTCCGTGCTTTTATTCACTCCCCTCAGTGCTATTGGCTTGGCAGCAGGACCTAGCCAGAAATTAAAGTGGAAAACGGCTGGGATCCCTGGAGGCAGCAGCCGGGCAGGCTAGGAAACTCTGACTTGTAACAACCCTCAGGCAGAAGCTGTGGGGCTCCAAACCTAAGCCAAGCCCTGGACCCCAGGTCTGGACAATTCCAGACCGCCACCTAGTGGTAGGAAGGAGCCACTGTCCCCACAGCCTACACTGCTCACACGTGACAAGGATCCAGCTGGGTCACCAGTCCCCACACTAGGGCAACACACGCTCCCTGGGCTTGGTTCCTCAGGAGAGAGGAGCTCTCAGCAGTAGCTCAGTCTCCCACCAGGGGCCTTTTCCTCAGCCCAGACATCCCAAAGCACAATCCCCTTGGGTCACTGGCTATTCAAACTCCCCAGGCCAGGCCAGATTCCCCAGGCTCAGGGGCTTTGAGCCTGTAGCCCCAGAGGCAGGAGGGGACTCCATCATAGGCGGTCTGACCCCCCAACTCTGGTAAACTCAACACTGGCTGCTGCCCAGGGCCAAGGGGAAATTGCCCCGGCCCTAGATGGCCCCCAAGTCCCTACCCTCAGCCTTCCCCAGGCTCCTCAGAAGGCACAGGAAATCAGCCTTCGCTATGCACCAGGCTCTGAACCCAGCACTGCTATGAACAGCATCTCTCTTAATCTTCAAACTACACGATGGACTAGGTGCTATTACCTCCGTTTTCTAGAAATGATGGGGGAAGGGTAAAGTAACTTGTCCAAGGTCACATGTTCACTGAATACTAACTATAAAACTCTGTGTGGGCACTATCTCAGAAGGGTAAAGGCCAAGGGGAAACTTCCTGGAGAAGGCAGGCAGAGCATTCTGGGCAGACGGAAGGGCAGGTGAGGCCCTGAGGCAGGGTGAGCAGATGAACCTAAAGCTGGGCCACTGGGCAGTGGGGTGGAGGTCTGAGATGGGTAGGGTGCTGAGGTGCGGGACTCATACAGGCCCCGACTGCCAGACTAGAGACTGGACTTGACCCGAAGAGCAGGGGAGGCCTTTGGAAGATTTTAAACAGGGCGGTGACCTGATTTCATCCTCATTTCAGGAAGGTTCCCCTGCTGGTACAGGAAGGATTGGAGTGCAGATGTGCTGGGCAGCTCCCCTAGGCCCCAGTTGGATAGGCTTGTCCTGGAGTGTGTGTGCGTGCGTGCGTGCATGCGTGTATGCGTGCGTGTGTGGGTGTGTGTGTGTGTGTGAGGGAGAGGTGTCAAGGCCGTTGCTCCAGGAAGGGGGATCAACAGCAACAAAGCCCCAGAGGCCAGAAGATGCTAGACTCCCCCAGGGAACAGAAATCCCCCAGTGCAGGGGCTTGGGGGCCTGGAAACTCCTCCTATAAGGTCAAGTCCTCAGGTAAGATACACTCCCTCTCTGAGCCTCAGTTCCTTAGGAGAGCAAGGAGCCCCCATGGCTAGGACTGAGTCCCTCAGGAGCTCTCTGCAGCAGACTCCAAGTCTGCTTCAGGGCCTGGGCAGGAGTATCCAGGAAGGGCAAGGTGTGGGTCCTGCCTCTGAAGGGTGCACTTCGTTCATTTATTCAAAAAAACCCAGCAAAAACAAACCAGCTGCCATTGAGTCAATTTCGACTCACAGCAACCCTATAAGACAGAATAGAACTGCCGCATAGGATTTCCCAGGCACAGCTGGTGGATTCGAACTGCTGACCTTTATGTGCCACAGGGGCTCCATTCAGCACATGTTTGTTGAGCCCTTCCATGTGTTAAGCACAGTTTCAGGTCTGGGGACCCAGCAGTGCGGAAAAGCAGCACCAGCCCTCCTTGAGGGAGCCAATGGTCTGGGAGACAGAGACGTTAAGCAAATTATAACTCACCCTAGAGGAGGGTGGAGAAGGACTAGGCCCCTGCAAATTGGGGGTAGGGGGAAGACTGAAGCCAAGTAAGGCCAGGCTGGGGGGCTGGTAGCTGGACTGGTATTCTCTGTGGAAAACCACCCCCACCAAGGGTCTGTGTATGGACATGTCTCTCTGTGTGCATGTGTGTCTGTGTGGTGGGTGCACATGTGTATCTATATGGGATGTCTTTGTGTGTGCATGTAAGTCTGAGCATGTGTATGTTTTTGCATGTCTGTGTGTAGCTATGTGTGTGCATGCCTGTGTGTGTCTGCATGTTTGCACGTGCTTGTTGGGTGAGTATGCCTCTGTGTGTCTGGGGGTCTGTATATGTTGCATGTGTGTGTCTGTGGGTGGGTGTTTGGTGATGTGCCTGTGTATGGATCACCATGTGTGTGCATGTTGGGGGGAATCTGCATGTGTCTGTGTGTGGGTGGTAGAGTGACCTACTGTCCAAGTTTGCTCCGAACTGAGGGCTTTCCCAGGACATGGGATTCTCAGTACTAAAACTGGGACTGTCCTGGACAAAACCAGGACAGTTGTGGGAGGCCAAAGTCTGGGGCAATGTATGGTGGGTTAACCAGCCCCTCTCAGAAGGGAATAAAAGCCAAAGTTGGAAGAGGATGAAGGAACCAATCAGCCATTCCAGGGCTTAGTAACAAAAAGCCCCACAACAGCCCCCACCAAGCGCTGGGCCCCACAGTGCCCAGTGGGACTCTCAGGCTCCGGGGGCTTAGAACAGAAACTCTTAGGGCTGCAGGAAAGGGCACAGGCTTAGGGTTAGTCAGACCTTGGTGTGACCCTGTGGCCTGTTTCTTAGCAGCTATGGGCAAATCTAAGCCTTGGTTTCCTCCTCGGTAAAATGGGAGTAATCATACTGAAAAAATGTATGCTCAGTGTTAGGCACCCAGTGGGCACTCCACAGTTCCTCCTGTCCGGCCAAAGACATGGGCCACAGAGCCAGAGGGCAACGTAGTCTCTTTGCAAGAGAAATAAGTAAAAATGAGAGCAGTAATAACAATAATGGGAGCAAACGTGAGTCCTGCCTTCAGCTGAGCATGCAATATTGCAGGTGAACTTCTCAGCAAGCCTGAGAGATAGGCCCCTGCCTCCACCGGGATCTCTGGCAGGCCCAGCTGAGCTGACATAAAGCCGGGCAGCAGCCACCCCCAGTCCTCTGGACGTGGGCTCTGAGTCAGGCTGCTTCTCCCACGGATACACCTCCTACCCGGGCCATACGGGGCTCAGCATGGAGAGGCAGAGGGCGCTAGCCCGGCCTCTTTGCCCTTTCCCAGCGGTAAGGCTGACTCTCACTCATCATCACCTCATCAGCTAACATTTCCAAGGGCCCGGCCCATGGGATTGTGAAAGAGCCCTGTCCTTTATTTACTGGATGACCTTGGACTCCTCTCTTCACTTCCCTGAGCTTCAATGTCATCATCTGCGAAATAGGGGTTCATAACCTCTACCCTGACAGTGAGGATTCAGTGAGAGGCAGCATGTGCAAGTGCTCTGAGCACCAGAAAGCCTCCACACAGGGAAGGCATTGGCACATTGGGTATCCCAGATTCGGAGGGCACCCTTAAGCATGTATGCCTGCACGTCCTCCATGGGTATCCCCTTCTCTCTTTGGGGAGAAGTCACGCAGCCAGTCAACGACCTGTGGAGCTAGGTGCCAGACAGAGCCAACCCCCAAACCCACCAGTCCCTTCCTCCCCAAATGAAGTTTGTTCCCAGGTGGAAGGTAGTGCCAGGGAAGTGATATGCACACCCCACAAGGAACAGAGGCAGCTGGAGCCAGCCGGTTCCCTGAGGGTTTCAGGACTTGGAATGTAATTTCCTAATTGGGAATTCATCCAGGCCACCCGCTCTGCCCCCTCCCCAAGACTCTCAGCAAAAACAGCCAAGGTCCCTAAGGGCCTGCGAATGAACCCGCCTGTCTGCCCTGACTTCGGCTTCCTCAAGCGTTAAATGGTTGTGTAGTCTTTGCCTCTTGTCTAAAGACGTTGAGGCTGGGGGTCACTGGGAACTGGGTCAGGGTCAGCTGATCATTCACAGATCAATTTGATTTTAGTCCAAATCACTTATTTAAAAAAAAAATTTTATTATCCTTTAAGTGAAAGTTTACAAATCAAGTCTGTCTCTCATACAAAAATTTGTATACACCTTGCAATATACTCCTAGTTGCTCTCCCCATAATGAGACAGCACACTCCACTCTCTATTTCCGTGTCCATTTGACCAGCTTCTGACGCCCCTCTGCCCTCTTATCCCCCCTCCAGACAGGAGCTGCCCACGTAGTTGCATGTGTCTACTTGATCCAAGAAGCTCACTCTTCACCAGTTATCATTTTCTATCACATAATCCAGTCCAATCTCTGTCTGAGGAGTTGGCTTTGGGAGCGGTTCCTGTCTTGGGCTAACAGAAGGTCTGGGGACCATGACCTCGGGGGTCCTTCTAGTCTCAGTCAGACCATTAAGTCTGGTCTTTTTATGAGAATTTGAGGTCTGCATCCAACTGCTCTCCTGCTCCCTCAGGGGTTCTCTGTTGTGTCCCCTGTCAGGGCAGTCATAGGTTGCAGCCAGGCATCATCTAGTTCTTCTGGTCTCAGGCTGATGTAGTCTCTGGTTTATGTGGCCCTTTCTGTCTCTTGGGCTCATAATTACCTTGTGTCTTGGTGTTCTTCATTCTCCTTTCCTCCAGGTGTGTTGAGACCAATCGATGGATCTTAAATGGCTGCTTGCTAGCGTTTAAGACTCCAGACGCCACTCTCCAAAGTGAGATGCAAAATGTTTTCTTAATAGATTTTATTATGCCTGTTGACCTAGATGTCCCCTGAAACCATGGTCCCCAAAAGCCTGCTCCTGCTACACTGGCCTTCGAAGCATTCAGTTTATTCAGGAAACTTCTTTGCTTTTGGTTTAGTCCAGTTGTGCTGACCTCTCCTGTATTGTGTGTTGTCTTTCCCTTCACCTAAAATAGTTCTTGTCTACTATCTAATTAGTGAATACCCCTCTCCCTCCCTCCCCGCTCTTGTAACCATCAAAGAATATTTTCTTCTCTGTTTAAACTATTTCTTGAGTTCTTATAATAATGGTCTCATACAATATTTGTCCTTTTGCAACTGAGTAATTTCACTCAGCATAATGCCTTCCAATTCCTCCATGTTATGAAATGTTGCATGGATTCATCATTGTTCTTTATTGATGCATAGTATCATAGTATTCCATCGTGTGAATATACCATAATTTATCCACTCACCCATTGATGGGCACCTAGGTTGCTTCAATCTTTTTGCTATTGTAAACAGTGCTGCAATGAACATGGGTGTGCATATATCTGTTTGTGTAAAGGCTCTTACTTCTTTAGGATATATTCCAAGGAGTGGGATTGCTGGGTCATATGGTAGTTCTATTTCTAGCTTTTTAAGGAAACTCCAAATCGATTTCCAAAGTGGTTGTATCACTTTACATTCCCACCAGCAGTGTATAAGTTTTCCAGTCTCTCCACAACCTCTCCAACATTTATTATTTTGTGTTTTTTGGATTGATGCCAGACTTGTTGGAGTGAGATGGAATCTCATTGTAGTTTAGATTTGCATTTCTATAATGGCTAATGACCTTGAGCATTTCCTCACGTATCTGTTAGCTACCTGAATGTCTTCTTTAGTGAAGTGCGTATTCATATCCTTTACCCATTTTTTAACTGGGTTATTTGTCTTTTTGTAGTTGAGTTTTTGCAGTATCGTGTAGATTTTAGAGATCAGATGCTGACAGGAAATGTCATAGCTAAAAACTCTTTCCCAGTCTGTAGGTAGTCTTTTTACTCTTTTGATGAAGCCTTTAGATGAACATAGGTGTTTGATTTTTAGGAGCTCACAGTTATCTAGTTTGTCTTCTGGTGTTTGTGCATTGTTAGTAATGTTTTGTATACTATTTATGCCATGTATTAGGGCTCCTAGCATTGTCCCTATTTTTTCTTCCATGATCTTCATTGTTTTATATTCAGGTCTTTGATCCATTTTGAGTTAGTTTTTGTGCATGGTGTGAGGTATAGGTCTTGTTTCATTTTTTAGCAGATGGATATCCAGTTATGCCAGCACCATTTGTTAAAGAGACTGTCTTTTCCCCATTGAACTGCCTTTGCGCCTTCATCAACTATTAGCTGCTCATACCCAGTACCCAGTGTGGTCGAGTCGATTCTGACTCATAGCGACCCTACAGGACGGCTGCTCATATGTGGATGGATTTAGATCTGGATTCTCAATTCTGTTCCACTGTTCTATGTATCTGTTGTTGTACCCGTACCAAGCTGTTTTAACTACTGTGGCAGTATAATAGGTTCTAAAATCAGGTAGAGTGAGGCCTCCCACTTTGTTCTTCTGTTTCAATAATGCTTTACTTATCCAGGGCCTCTTTCCCTTCCATATGAAATTGGTGATTTGTTTCTCACTCTGATTAAAACATGTCATTGGAATTTGGATCAGAATTGCATTGTATCTGTAGATCACTTTTGGTAGAATAGACATTTTTACAACGTTAAGTCTTCCTATCCACGAGCAAGGTATGTTTTTCCACTTACATAGGTCTCTTTTGGCTTTTTGCAGTAGTGTCTTGTAGTTTTCTTTGTGTAAGTCTTTTACGTCTCTGGTAAGATTCATTCCTAAGTATTTTATCTTCTTGGGGGCTACTGTAAATGGTATTGATTTGGTGATTTCCTCTTCGATGTTCTTTTCATTGGTGTAGAGGAATCCAACTGATTTTTGTATGTTTATCTTGTATCCTGATACTCTGCTGAACTCTTCTGTTAGTTTCAGTAGTTTTCTTGAGGATTCTTTAGGATTTTCTGTGTATAAGATCATGTCATCTGCAAACAGAGATACTTTTACTTCTTCCTTATCAATCTGGATACCCTTTATTTCTTTATTTAGCCTAATTGCTCTGGCTAGCACCTCCAGCACAATGTTGAATAAGAGTGGGGATAAAGGGCATCCTTGTCTGGTTCCCATTCTCATGGGGAATGCTTTCAGACTCTCTCCATTTAGGATAATGTGGCTGTTGGCTTTGTATAAATGCCCTTTGTTATGTTGAAGAATTTTCCTTCTATTCCTATTTTGCTGAGAGTTTTTGTCATGAATGGGTGTTGGACTTTGTGAAATGCCTTTTCTGCATCAATTGATAAGATCATGTGGTTCTTTTGTTTTATTATATGTTGGATTACATTAATTGTTTTTCTAATGTTGAACCATCCCTGCATACCAGGTATGAATCCCACTTGGTCATGGTGAATTTTTTTTTTTTTTTGATATGTTGTTGAATTTTATTGGTTAGAACTGTAACACTTATTTTGCAGATGAGGATTCTGGGACCCAGAGAAGAAAGTGACATTGTCCAAGGTCACACAGCCAGAGGCAGAGCTCAACCTTGTACTTATCTCCCGTCCAGTTTCCTGCCAATCAGCTGCCTCAGCAGTAGATTGACATGTAGATAATTGTTAAATCATCAAAGGTTTGATCCTATCCTACATTATAAATTGAAGGGGAAAGGAGCTGGAAGTCCAGAACAGGGAAGACACCTGGTCAGGGTCACACAACAAGCTGGTGACTGTGTCACTGTGGAAATGACTTAAACTGGTGTTGACTGGGCTGCTGTTTAGCTGCATGCCCTTAGGAAATGTGTGTAGGGTTGATAATAAGGGAGATAACCTCCAAAGGTGCCAGCCCTCTTGTAGGCACATTAAGTGGAAAGCAGGCTTCCAAATCCCCTGCTCCAACCCTGGTGCTCCCCTGCCACTGGGCCTCACACCCACCCCTACTCAAATTGGACCCAGAACCTTAGTGGGAGAAGTTCTCTGGTTGGCCCCTGGGCCCTCTCCTTCCCTGCCACCTCCCACTAGGGCAACACAGACCCAAAGCCTCCCCTGAGCCTCTCACCTAGGACCTAAGGGGACAGGACCCCAGGTAAGCAGCTCCACCTGCACACCACCGCACTCCAACCCTGAGGACTGGGTAGGGGGTGCTGAGGAAGTGGAGGTGAGCCTAGGTGGACCTTGTGGCGACCTGAGCCTTGGGTCCTGCCCATCGGCCGGAAGCGGCCGTCATCCCAGGCCCTGCTGGTTGGAGCCGCTCATCCGGCCATCCCAGCCCGCAGTCCCACTTCCGAGAGGCCGTGTAGGCCGGAGTCAGGCGCCCCAGCCCAGCCGGGCACACAGTAGACTTCCGGCCAGCGTTTGCTGCGGGGCCTCGCAGGCCCGGGAGTTGGCCCAATCCTGAACCGTTCGCTCCCGTCCATGTGTTCACAGCCCCAACCCGGAGCTGCATTCGGGCTCCGCGGCAGACTCGGTCCCTTAGATGCCGGTGTCAGTCTCTGGCCTTGGATCTATGTCAGTCAGTGGCTCTGGCTCGGTGCCCTTCTCACTGTCAGTCCACCTCCCGGGTCTAGCGGGGGGCGCGTTGTCCGGCCGCTGTCGGGTCTCTGGCCTAGAGCGCCATCTCGTGGACATGTGGGGGAGTTGTCGCGGACAGGGCGGGCCTCTGGTTCCCTTTAAGTCCGGAGCTGCCGGCGGTGCCTGGAGAAGGAAGGGGCCGGGAAACCAGCTACAGCCGTCGGTTCCGGGAACCAGGCGGTTCGGACGTGGGGCGCTGCCTCTGTGCCTCGGAAGACCCCAAAAGGAGTTCCATAGGGCTAAACAGAGTCGCAGGCGCGCTACGATAGAGGCACCTACAGATTCAGCGAGGGGTTACCAGGCTGCACTGGCGAGGACTCTCTCCAGGGAGTGCCTGGAAAGGACCCGGAGCTCGGTCTCCCTCTCCTTTGCATGTCCCTGGGCGCGCACTGGTCCCCCTTCCACCACCGCCCAGTCCCAAGGGCGTGTGCGACCACAGGGCGCTCATCCTCTCGTCGGACTCCGCTGGGATCTAGGACCGGCCAGGAGGAGGAAGGGATTGGATTTGGGGTCCAAAGGAGGAAGGCGGGCTCAGAGATTCAACCCCGGTCTCCTGGCAACTAAATCCCTTGAGCCGTCCGATTCCCGGAAAGTGGCGGGTCGGGCCGCGAGCTGGGGTATTCACGTGCGGATGTTCTTGGGAGGGGGAGGTTGAATGCGCCGGTCCGGGCCCCAGGAAATGCCCTGGCTGGACGTTCGCGGTACCCTGGGGAGGGCAGGGCCAGGCCATCAATGCTCGTGATTTCGTCCTCGGCGGCATTTGCTGGGGGGAGGGAGAGAGAAGGAATGGCTTGAGGGCTCGCAAGACTCGGATTAGCCCAAGAGGAAATAAGGCCTCAGGTGGAAACCCTGGTGGCATAGTGGTTAGGTGCTATGGCTACCCGCTAACAACCCTACTAACCAAAAAGTCTGCAGTTTGAATCCACCAGGTGCTCCTTGGAAACTGTCCTATAGGGTCGCTATGAGTCGGAATCCACTGGACTGCAATGGGTTGGGTTTTTGGTTTTAAGTCTCAAGTCTCAGGAGGGTTAAACGTCAGGACACAATGTTTAAACACTGGACTATTAGCCAAAAGGTTGAGTTGGAATGGACTCCATGGCAACTAAACTACAACATCAACAAAGGTCTGCTCTCAGCTGCTATTTCGGAAAGGGCGGTTCCAACTACTGCGGCAGAAAGGCTTGGCGATCTGTTGCCATAAAGACTGTTGTTAGCTGCTGCGGAATGGATTCCAACTCTTAGCGACCTCATGCGCTACAGAGTAGAATCGTTCCATAAGGTTTTTTTTTTTTTTTTTTGGCTGTAATCTTAATGGAAGCAGATTCCCGGGCCTTTTCTTTCCTGGTACCGATGGGTGGGTTCCAACGGTCAACCTTAGGTTAGCCAAAACCTATCAAACCCATTGCCGTGGAGTCGATTCCTGCAGGACAGAGTAGAACTGTCCCAGAGGGCTTCCAAGGCTGTAAATTTCTATGGCAGCCGACTGCTACGTCTTTCTCCAGCCAAACTGCTGATGGATTAGAACCGCTGACCTTCGGGTTAGCAGCTGAGCTCTTTAACCACTGCAAAACCAGTACTCCTCTTTACGTTAGCAGTGAAGTGCAAACAGTTTAGCAGTGGAGTGCAGGTTGTGTCGCCACAGCCAAGAAAACCCTCTGGAGCCGAGTTCTACTCTGTAGCACATGGAGTCGCCATGAGTGGCAATAGACTCAGGGGCAACGGATTTGGCTTTTTGTTTTAGGTCCCGGGATCCAGGCAGCTGAGCCGCTAGGGGTCTCACGGAGCCACCCACACCCACACTCAGTTCCCCTGTGAATTACATTTAACAATCCCACGCTGACACGCACACTTCCACTCTCAAACCCCACACTCCCAATACACAGCCTCCTACAGCAACACACCCAGTCACCAACAGAGCTCAACGCCCCCTCAGTGCCCATCACCCCAACGCACGCCCTGCACACAAGCCCGAGCGCTGTGCTCCGCCGTCCAGGGCTCGTGGTGCCAGTCCCTGAAGGGTTAAAGAGGCCTTGGGGCACCGCAGCGGCGGGTATGTGGGGCGCCTGGGCTAATTGGCGACCCCAGGGACAATGGGGGCCGGAGGCCGGGGAGACGGGTGGCCTAATTGAGCCTGAGAGCGGACTGGCCTTTGTCTGGGACAAGGCCCTGCCGCCAGCCGCAAGGTTCCGCAACCCCACTCACGCTCGCAGCTGGGGCTCCACCGAATGCCTTGGAAGGCGACTCCGGGAGGGGACGTGTGAGCCGGGGGGGATGAGGCGGGGGGTGGGGGAGCGGGGAAGGCACGGGAGGAGAACGAATCCAAACTGTTCTCGGGGACTGGGGGCCTCTCGAGTCCCCAGAGTACCACCCCACCTGGCCCAACGCTGCAGCAAGGACAGTGCATCGCGGTCTTCGTAGCTACCCTTCTCCCCCCTCCATCTGCTCTCAGCCCCTCCCGCAGCCCAAAGCCCGTGCTGCCCCCTGGTGTCAGCAGCACCGTCCGCTAGCGGCTGCGGACCTGCAGCTCTGCCCAGCTCTCCTTTTCTGGTCATGCTGAAAGTGAGAAGCGGGAGGAAACGAACGTGCTCCAGCTCTTCGAATTTTAGAGACGCATTTAGCCCAAAGCGACCTAGGAATAGCACGCTGTCCAAGGGAAAGTCTATTTGAGCGGGGAAAGGGGCTTCCAGGCCCCGCCTAGCTCCTGAACGGTTTTTTCTGGTTCTGACCGCAAGTTCCAAGCCCTACCTGCCCTCGGGAGGCTGGGGCAGGGTCTTCTGGACCCTCCGGCTCGTTCAGTGGTCAAGCCCCCCGCCAGAATTCAGTGTGGTGTGGAAGCAGCTCCCCGCCCTCCCTGAAGAGGCAGATACTGTTCTCTATCCTTGCATATGCGTCGGTCCACGAAGGTGCGCTGGGCCACGTGGAGGCGTGTATACTGTCAGTTCTCCCCCCACCTTCACCCTTACTCCATCCCACCGTCCTTGGTGTCCCTGGTGAGTTGGGGGCCAGTCCTTGCCCCCGCAGTGCCCAAGATGGGCTGCCAGCTCAGCCAGGGCGTCAGAAAGGAACCCCGAAGGCTTCAGGAGGAGGGAGGGGGCTTGGAGACACCTGCTAGCTGGGTGAAGAGGGGGAGGGAAGATGTTTCCCACTTAAGCTCAGTGGATGCAGGTGGGGGGAGAACAGGGGAACAGTCCTTGCAAGGGTAGGCTGAGGAAAGGACAGGCCTAATGGAGACTAATACGGTGGGACACCTAGCCCAGTCCGTTATACTGGGGGAAAGTGAGGCAGGGAAAGGAATAAGCTCATTGGTTCACACTGTCCACACCCCAGGAGAGATTTAGATGAGTTACAAGGAAGAACTTTCAGGCCAGACATTGCAACTCTAGTCAAAAGCCCTGTTACGGGGAGGCTGTTTCTTTTTGAAGTTCACGAGGCAGAGAGAAGGGAAAGGATTCTGGGGTCCGTGGTAGCTGTGGCCAGCCGTGGCCCCCTCTTGGGAAGGGAGAGAGGGATCAGGGAGCACCTACCTTCCCAGCCCCATCCACCAGAGGCCCTGTAAGGAATGCATTTCCACTAAGCACCTCTCCCCTGAGACCCCAGGAGAGGTGGGAATTCCCCCCAACGGGTGCCCTATTTCCGACTTCTGGAGTCGGGAGTCCGGGCTACTCCGCTGTGCTTCGCCTGGCTCCGGCTCCCGGCACAAGGCATGAAGTGACTGGAGTGACCGACAAACCGCGAGTGGCCAGCAGAGGGAGCCCGGCCAGCTTGGGGGCCGTGGGGGGCGCGAAGCCGCCCGGCGCCTCCAGGCCCAGCCCGGCCCCTCGCCGGCGCCGCCCGTCCCCCGCGGCCCCAGCCGCGTCGCGCCCCCGGGGTGCAGCTGCCGCCGAGCTGGGGGGGGGCGCCCAACCCTCGGTTCCCTCCCTCCAGTCCCTCAATGTGTGCCAGCGGCGCCCCGAGCCCCTCGCGGCCCACAGAGCGCACAGCGCCGTTCACTTCGCATTGCAGCGTTTTATTGTTGTCTCGCGTTTTTGTCGTTCCGTTCTCGCTCCGGAGCGAAAAGTGAAAACCTGAGGTGGAGCCCGCGGGCTCTGGCGAGGAAAGCCCGGGCGAAGGGGCCGAGAGGCCGGCGGGGTGGAGGCTCCTCCGGGGCGCAGGGCCTTCTCCCGCGCCAAGAACCCCCAGCCCTGTACAATATAGATGCTCATGTAAAATGAAAAAAAATTAAATGCTATGAGTTAATCTCTAAATATTATGTACACAGCAATGTACACCTTTGAATAAATTAATACCAATTTGCATATTCTGGGAACCTTACAGCTTATTTACACAAATTACCATTTATTTCATAAATATCTTTTTTTTCCCTGGGGACTCAAGGCAGACATGCCACTCCTTCCACTGACCCAGGGGTGGGAGAGGTGTCTATCTTTTGGGGGAGGAGATGGTGGGACCAAAAGGACAGGGCTCCTCCTTATAGTCCCAGCTCAAGTCTACACTGACTTCAATCTTCACTGACCCCAGCACCCTCCACCCCAGCTTCTCAAGCAGTGCAGGCTGGAGGCCAGGGGCTTTGGGGCTGCATCCGAAGTGCCCACCCCTAGCCTTTGCCCCTGCTGGCTCCCGAAGGAAACTCTGGGCCAGGGATAAGGCCTTCCCCACTGCTCTGGGGGACCCAGAGAGGGCCCTGGCTGGTGCCACCATTACGCCGGAGCAGATCTGGACCAAGTCTACTGCTCCAAAGCGACTGTATTCCCGGCAGCCACATTCCATGTTGAAGCCCAGGGAGGTGTCCCAGGCCCCAGTTGGCCGGACAGGGCTCCATTCCAGCTGCTGCAGCCCACCTTTGCGCCTTTATTTAAATAAATACCCATTCTGTGCTGTACACGTCCCAAGCAGCAGGGGCAGGCAGCCCGGGAGGCCTGCGTGGCAGCAGAGTGGCTGGCTGGGCAGTCCCTCATTTGGGCGACTCCCGGCTGGGGGAGAGGGCTCTCTGGCTCTCCAGCCCACTCACCAGTCTCTGGATGCTCTGCAGTTCACTGGCCGCCTCCTTGGCTGAGCCGCTGGGCGACAGGGCACCACGGGGTGGGGCCCCCACTTTGCGGAGAGCCAGCTCTGGCAGAGGGCTGGGCTCCCGGCTGTTGCCGCCCGCAGCCTTGGAACCCTCTGCCGCCAGCCCTGTGGTGAGGAGGCTAGTACTAGGTGGGATGGTGACCGGGATCTGGTAGGGACTGAAGCGCAGGCGGGGCCGGGCACTGCCCAGGAAGGGGCTCCGGGATAGAGACCCAGCGGCGGCAGCGGCTGCAGCGGCAGCACTAGTGGCCGGCAAAGCGGAGGCCGCTGCCGCAGCTGCAGCCATGTAGGTGTAGGGATAGGGGAAGAGGCCTCCGAAAGTGGGCATCGGGATTCCCTGGAGAAAACAGAATGGGGCAAGGGTTAGCCATGCTGCCTGAGCTGTTGCTGGGAGGGTGGGCTGGGAGCTGGGAGGTGATGCTACAACCGGGAATTTTTTGCCCTGCTGTTTTAGGAATATAAAATGGAGCTCACCTAACTACAGTCCCAGGCAGCACAAATAAGCATAAGCCAGTGTGCCTCACCCCCAAGCCTTAGGAGAGGAGCACACTTCAGGCTGGGATGCTAAGGCCTGGGGCCATCAAGTTCTGTCCTGGGCATTATAGTGGGGGTAAGGGGAAGGACATTCCAGGGGTCTGAACTACCGTAGACAAAGGTCTAGAGGGAAGAAACAGAACAGGCATAGGGCCTGGTGGCAAACAGGCAGATTTGCTGTTTTGGGAGGTGCTGTTCCCTTAGAACGCTGTCCTCTCCACCTTTCTAACTGCAGATGCTCCAACGCGCTGTGGAAGTCACAGGCTGGAGTGGAAAGCTTTGTAAATTCTCCTGTCTGCCCACCAGCTCAGGGGGCTCCTGCCTGGGGCAGGAGAAGGGAACAGATGCCAAACAGTTCATAAATTGGCTTGTATGTTCTACAAAGACTTCCTAGTGGCAGCTGCAGAGGGAATGCAAAGTCTTTGCCTGTGGAGAGCACAGTGGCCAGGGAACCCTGGGCCAACACCACCTGAGTCCATGAGGTTCAACTTTTGGATTGTCTGTCCTTTGAGATGATGGTTTACTCCAAAGAGAGAGAAAGAGTGGCGGGGTGGTCTGACTATGCTTCTGGAAAATCTCAGGCCTAGCTTAGGCAGGGAGAAGGAAAAGTTGTCTTAGTCAGGAGTGGGGCAATAGCCTTCCTGAGAGCAACAAGCCCTATGGGGCATTTCAGACCTGGCATCTCAGGTCAGAGGGAGGAAGTGGGCTACAGATTTCCCAGACTTTGGCTCTACCTGATGGTAGAGGGCTGCACTGGCCTGGGAAGTTAACCGCCAGTGGCTACACCAAATGGTGCCTCCTGAAAGCTGGGAGCAATCACCCTCACCTTGCACCTGCCCTGACTAGAAGTCCTGACTTCCCTGTGGTCTCTGTGATGTCCCTTATCATCACCAAAGTTTGTCTAGGCAGAAGGCATCACAAACATACAGAATCAAAGGTGCACTGACTCCCATCCTCCTCAGGGACCCTCTCCAACCCAGAGCCCCAGATATGTGATGTTGGTGCCTCCAAAACTCCACACACCCCTGACACTGAGCTCTGTTTAAAACCCATTTTAGAATGCTCCCCCACCACACACACACTTTAAAAATATTTGCAATTGAACCAAAGGAGCCTGAACTCCTATTATCCCTTCCCCTGCGATAAGATCTCAAGGGTTCAATTTGCCGGAAACCTCAGGGGGAAGAAAATGAATGAAGAGATTCCAAATCTTTCCGCAGGGAATATTCCACCCAAGCAACTAAAGAGGCTGCTTTCCCCATCTGATCTCCTTATTTTGCCGATGGCTATATTTTAATAAACTCTCCTGGGAGTTCAGAATTTCATCCAGGGCCTGGGGAGCTGAGGCCCCTTTCCTTGAGCTGTGGCAGGGGTAAGAGAACTGGGGGACTTGAGGTACGGGAAGGACCGTCCCTGATCTTTGTCATGGTGGAGGACTTCCCACAGGGCTTGACAGGGGACAGAGGCAGTTGGGAGGTGGAGCATTTTAGTGGTCAATTGTCCAGAAAATATTGCAAATTTTCCTCATCTCTTCATCTAGCCATCCTGACCTTTCAGGGACTGAGAGTGAATCACGCAGGGGCCTCTATTCCCAAGAAAAATTTCCTAATGCTGGGAAAGTGTGTTTCACAATGCCAGGAGCAGCTCCTGTCTGTTAGAGCAGGGGGAGTCTTGATGGGCATCTTGCTCGTTGCTGTGGTCACAGGGAGGAAATTGAAGCCCACAGAGGGATAGAGACTTGCTTAAGGTCACACAGGAGTCAGAAGTAACCCTCTGGCCAGACTCTGGACTTGCAGTCTTAGTCTCCCGGAACACAGGTGTCATGGAGAGCGTCAATCCGGCCTCCCCTGGGCAGAATTCTTCCCGCTGGAGGCTATGGCACCCTTAAGCCCTATGCCCACCCCAGCTACCCATCTCGCTCCTCCTCCCTCCATCGTGCTGCCACTAGATCACAGGCCTTACCTGAGATGCCAGCATGTGCTGGGAGAGGTGGAACGGGAAGGGCGCGGCGGTGCCTGCCGCGCCGGCTGCAGGGCCCAGCCCACCTGCGTCCAGGCCCGCGGCAGCCCCGGGCCCGCCGCCTCCACCATTACCGCCGCCACCCGCCACCGAGGCCAGTAGGTGGCCCATGCCCATGGCGGAGAAGGCGCCGGGGCCCATGGCAAACTGTCCCGGGTGCAGGAAGAGCGGTTGGCCGGCTCCCAGGGGTCCGAAGAACTGCTGCCCGTGCAGGTGGCCGGAGAAGGCCAGGCCAGGCAGGTGTCCCGCGCCCAGGGGGGATGCACTGTCCGTCTGCACTACCAGCGGCGCCAGGCCTGGGTCCTTGCCCTCGCTCAGCTCCTTGCGCCCCTCGTCCTTCCGCCGGCTCTCGGCGCGCTCCTTTTCCAGGCCCCGCAGGCCGAACGGCCGGTCTCCGACGCTTTCGGGCGGCTCCTTGCCAGACTCTGGACTGCGCCGCTCTCGAGCGCGCTCGGGTTCGCTCAAGCGAGGGGGGCTGGCGCCGTCCAGGCCCGGGCTGCGGCCCAGTGAGGTCCTGGACCGCTCCTCGCCCAGCCGCTCAGGCTCGGGGTCGCTGTCGGCTGCGCACGACTTGTCCTCGGCTGCAGAGAGAGAGAACGGGTCACAGGGGCCCGGGTAGAGACAGACCAAGCCCTCTCCCGGTGCGTGGGCTCCTTCGGGGAGGCTTGTAAATGCCTACTCTTGCGAGGAGCTTCTAGGTCCTAGTCGGGCCGGGGGCAGCTGTAGGTCACCTGTTCCAAGACCCGTTATGTACAATGGAAGGAATTGCGCCCTGGAGAGGAAACCTCATTACCACAGAGTCATGCAGCGCTGCAAGGGTCCAGGCTCGATGTCCAGGCGGATCTTCTAGCTACCAGGGACCACCCTCACAGGAGAGTCCCGGGGTGGAAGCCCCAGACCAGACACACCAGCTGACGCTTCCCCCACACTTTAAGAGTAACAGGCCACCGAGCGAAGGGGCAGCCCGGCGCCCTGAGGAGACCCTCCAGTGTCTCCCCACCCCCGCGGTCCAGCCGTCGGATCCTCACCTCGCGCCCGGTGCAGGCGCGGGGGACTGGGCGCTACGCCAGGAGAGGGCGGCGGCTCCCGCGCCGGGGGAGGGTCGCAGGACGAGGCGTCCGACTCGGCGCCATCGCGCTCGGGCTTGCAGTGCTCCTCGTACAAGCGCAGAGACGGCAGCGTCAGTTGCTTCCTGGGGACAAGCGGAGGGAGCCATCAACGGAGGCGCACCTTCCGGCAGGTCCTGCTACTCCAGCACCCGCCGCAGGGCTGCCCCGCACACCCCTCACCTTTTCTCCCGTCGGCCGTTTCCGGTGTCCCTGAAGCCCTTAGCGAACGGGTTGTTGTCGATCTTCAGCTGCGTGATCTGCGGGAATGGAGGGGGTTGCCGCCAGGTCAGACTCCCTGGCGGGGGGCTCCCGGAGTTCAGCGGCTCACCGCAGCCCAGGTGACACCGGGGGAGAGTTCACGCAGTACCCGCCCACCAGGGCATGCCTTAGGTTGGAAAGTCCCCAGCCGGAAGGCAAGGTGAGACCAGCGGGCGGGGCTCGCGGAGAGCCACTGGGTCTCTGCTCCAACAAAAACCTTATTCGAGCAATAATCCCCCAACACGCATACGCAGGCCCAAAGCTATTGCACAGAGTGGAAATCGGCCTAAGCATGCTGCACACAGCCCGAGCTGTCACGCAGGTTACACAAACTCCGCACTTGAGCAGGCGTGCGCAGGGACAGCAGAGCACACAGAGCCTACCTGTACATGCAAAGACAAATCACATGCACGGGCCCACGCACACGCAGGTACACAATGAACAAACAAGCGTCCACACGTGTCCAAGGCTCCCCAAATGGCGCACGCATACTCATAGGCACACACAGAAAGAACGACCAGCACGGACACTGGTACACTCTCGTTTACACACGAGAAGGAACACTAATTGGCACAGGCCCAGTGGGGAGAGGGGGCTTTGCTCCCCTAGCAGGCAGCAAAGCAGGAAAGCGTTTTAACGGATCCAGCCCCTGGACTTGACTCAGGGCAAAATAGCCTGGGGTGCTTTGGGGACTGTGTCACCTGGCTCACGTTCTGGCTCCCTCAGGAGAGTGAAAACTGGGCCTTGAGTCCCTAGTACCGGAAGAGCCTGGGCAGATTACCGCAGACGCCCTCTCTTCATTTACATTCCCATCCCCAAGACAAGAAATAAACGAATAAAATATACAAATGTCAGCGCGGGCCCCCTAGCCTCTGCTAATTGCTAAGCAAACATCTCCACCCGAAAGAGCGCCCAGCTGTTCGGAATCCCAGGGGAGCGTGTGCGTACATGTGGTGGGCCTGGGGTGGGGGTGGGGGGCGGAGGTGAAGGACTGCGGTGGGTGCTGCGCCTACGGATACGGATACGAGACTTGGTGCTGGAGAGAGGGCCCTGAGCGCGCCGGGAGGGTGCGGCGGATCTGGGAGGGTGTGAGTGGAGAGTCAGACCCTGCACGTGTGCGGAGTAGGTGCAAGGTCTGGGTCCGCCGCCCTCTCCGCACACCTTGTCGTTCTGGTAGGCAGTGACGGCGATGAAGTCTGTCTCCGGAAACACGTAGGTGCGGAAGGTGCTGTAGGGCAGCTTCAAGATGTCGTTGGCTCGCACAATGTGGAAGCGTGGCTGGTACTTGTGCATGGAGTTCAAGATGGTCTGCGGGGAGGGTGCGGGTCAGCCAGCAGTCCCCAGCCTTTAGCATGAACACATCCACTCTCTGGGGGCTTCCCCCTTCCTCTCCATCTGGGTCTCTTTCGCGGTTCTGCTTTTTCCCACCCTGCCTTCCTTATTTTGTCGCCTGTCTTCTCTGCTGTTTTTCTCACCTATATTTCTTTTTCTTCTATTTTTTGGTCTCAGTTTTTTTTTTTTTCTCATAGTTCCTCTCTCTTTTTCTCTCATTTAAAATTTTTCCACAGTTGAAAACCAAACCAAAACAAAAAACTCTGCAAACCCACTCATTGCTAAGCTCCTAAAAACCCAGTGGAGAAAAGACCCTCGACAACTTCAGAATGCTGCCTGACCGCCCTCCCTCGGGATGGGGGAAATTCCCTTTTGCCCCATGAACTCTTAGCTTGCTGGAGCCTTGACTAGGGAAGCAGGGTAGAAAGGAGTGACCTCCCCAAACCACTCCTTCAGGAGGGGCTCTCAGAGTGTGGAACGATGCAAAGATGGCCCTCAGGGAGGCTCTGGAAGGGGCTGATGTAGCTTTTAAATCCTTTCAGATAGTGCGAGGACATGAATCTTAGGGAACGGCAAGGGACAAGCCAAGGCCTTGGACAGGTCTTCCAAGCACAACACTTAACAGGCCAAGAGCGGGGGTGACCTCTCCTAGCCCAGGGGCTGTGCTATTTGCTAGCCCCATTCTGAACCTGCCTCCTGCCTGGCTCTGGAAGGCGTGACCCTTCCTTGTGAGCAATTTGGAGCTTCCTGGCCACAGACCCTGCCATCTCCCAGCCTTGGGGAGTGGAGGCCTGGAGGGCTTGGTAGGCCACAGGGCTTTGTTCTGAGCAAGGGCACTCTGGGGGTTCCTCAAGCCCTCTCTGCTGGAGAATCATCCCGCCTCCTCACTCATCCTCGACTATCCTCCAGGCACTGGTGCGCAGTCTCAGACCCCCACCCCCACAGCCACAAACTCACGAAGCCGTGCTTGTCCGAGATGTTGTTGGTTAGCTTCAGCTTGTGAAAGGCTACAGGCTTAGCCATCCACTGTTCGCCCGTGGCAGGGCTGTCCGGGTGGATGTACATGCGTTTAGGCATCTCTGGATCGGCCTTGCCCGCCACCATCCACCGTGAGTTGTGGAACTTATAGCGGCAATCATCAGCGGCCACAATGTCCATCAACAGGATGTATTTGGCCTTCTTGTCCAGGCCGCTGACCCGCACCTTAAAGGGGGGAAACATCCGCCTGCAAGAAAGGGAAGGTGGAAAAGCCATTGGAACCTGATTTTTCTATGCCCAGAACCTCTCTCCCCCTTTTCCTCCCCGCACCAACACTGCCTGGAGGTTCCCATCTGTATTTCCCTATTACTACTGCTCTGTCCCCTTATCGTTGGCCGATTGACCCCACCTGTAGTTATTACTCCTTGGAAATCTCATTTCTGCCAGTCAGACCCTAGTTTATAAGGTCAGATGCTCAGATCTGGGGACCGTTTTTTTTCCGATTTGAGATGAAAGCTGAGGCCCAGGAAATAAATCTCGGCCCTTTGGAAACGCATGCCTTGCTCCTGAATCTCCCTGAAATTCGTTCAGGGGGAACACCGGCTTGGGACCGAAGCTTCCAGAAATAAATTCGGAGGGCGTTTTAGAAAATGGGCTACAGAGTTGAAACGGGGACACTGACCCTGCCGTTCGGGGGAAGAGGGTAAGCCTGAGACCTGGATTCTCGGTAGCTGGGTCCGAGGGTGGAGCGCTTGGGGACTACCGCTCTCTTCTGGATTTAAGGCTTGGAGCGGCAGGCGTGTCCAGGGCCCCTCGCGCCGCGGCCGGGACCAGGCTTCCGGCTGGGTCAGGCCGCGGAGCTCCGCAGGCCTGGGGCTTGCTGCCCGGAACTGAGCGGCCGGCGGGAACCGACAGGCCGTGCGGGCCTAGCGGGACGTGGGTCCCACTCTGAGCCCCGGGGTCGGAGCAGAGTCCGGGAGATGCTGCATCTCCCCGGAGCGCCAATCTGGACCAAGAGGCGGGAAAGCGAAGCTGCCGGGCTGAGGGGCTCCGGCCGAGACCTGCTGGGGCCGGGCTACTGGGCCTTCTCTGCTTTGGGACTCAGAACTGCTGCAACTGTTCTCTAGCAGTATGTTTTCGTTTTATTTTCATTCGGGAGATTTTGATGTTTTCGTTTTAGAAAATTCGGTCCAGGGCCAAACAAGAAAAGTCAACTTGGGTGTCTGTGGAAACGAAGGGTGGCGCCCGGGCTGGAGCCGGGAGCCGCCGGCCGCCGGCTCTGCGCTGATCGGTGCTGTCCGGTGCCCCCGCCCGTTCGCCCGTGCCCCCGCCGGCCGGCCAGCCGGCCGCCCTACCTCCCGGACTTGGTGATGACCATCTCCGTGCCAAGCTTATGGAACTGGTCCCACAGCTCCTTGGCCTCCAGCGTCACCTTGGGATCGTCCTCCACCTCGTCCTCGGGCTCCAGGCTCTTAAGCGAGCGCAGATGCGCGGCGGGCGGGTGCGGGCCAAGTGCCGAGACGTGCAGCCCCGCCTCAGCCGCCGCTGCTGCAGCTGCCGCTGCCGCCGCCGCCCCCGCCAGGCCGGGGTCGGGCAACGGCTTAGCCAGCGCTCCTGGCGGCAGCGCGAGCGCGGGGAAGAAGGAGGGCTGCGCCGCCGCCAGGAAGGCGGACATGGGGAAGTCGGCGGGCCGTGGCGCGTGGAACGGGTGGTAAGCCATGGCGCTGGCCGCCAGCGCCGGCTCTCTCATCGGGACATCCGGCTCAGGAGCCCGGGGGCCGGGGCCGGGGGCGCGCAGCTCGGACCCCCGGCCCGGGCGGCGGCGCGTGCGTAGGAAGGGCGACCCGGTGGCGGGCGCGGAGGCTGCTCCTCCTGGCTCCCCGTCTGGCGCACGGTTAGGGGCGCTGGGCTGTGGGAGCGGGGGTGGCGGGGGCTCGGTGCGGGGCTGGGCTGGGCTTGCCCGCTCCGGCGCCGGGGACCACGCGCGACTGGTTAGATCTTGTCGTGATCTCTGGAAAACTGTGACTATCTCACATGTCCTGCCCTGCTCGGATCCCCTGCGCTAACGAGGCAGGCCCCCCTTGATTGCTGATTTTACGCTTTTTGGACCAATTGTGGGTCTCCGGGGGCGGGGTTTTGACAGCTCGAGCCAAGCTTGGGCCGAGAAGGGGGGCCGGGGAGAAGGTGTCGGAAGCCTCAGCAGTAAGAAAACATGTCAACAGAATAAAATATTAACCAATGACGGGCCGGCGGGCCCCGAAACCCCTCCCCCTGCCCCGGCCCCCACCCCGCAGCCCGCGCAGGCGACTGCCTGAGCTGGGACGCGAAAGCGCGGCGCGCTGGCCCACGACCCTACCCACTGAAAGGGCCGGAGGCGGGGGGCGCGGGGGTCCCAGGACCTTCGGGAAGGACCCTCAACCGCACGCCGGCCCCAAGTGCAAAGCATTGACACCGCCTAGAGAGGAGAGGGGGCTCCCTTCTTCTCCCGCGCCCCGGCGGTCCGGCCGCTCTGGTCCGTGCCCCAGCCTGGCCTCCGACCCCGCTCCCGGCCTCGGCGCCGCCCGGGGCCCCTGCGCTCCGGAGGAAGGCGGCAGGCGCTGGAAAGCGAGGCTGGTGAGCGGGCGAGTCGGGAGGGGCGGGCGGCCAAGGTCCTGGAGCGGAACCGAGGTGGCGGGAGCCGGTGAGTGGAGCCATAGCCGAGCCCTAATGGGGCCGGCCCGGGCGGGAGCTGGACGTGGCCTTGCGCTCGGAAAACTCAGGGACCCCCTAGCCCGCGCCTCCTTTCACAGGAAGACTCAGGAGGGGCCTGGAGTCTTGAAAGTCCCTGGACTCAGCCAAGTGTCCGACTGCGTCCGCGATTCAGCCCTGAGGCTCCCGCGGCCTGGAGAGCAGGTCCTCGAGGCTAGGAAGGTGGGCACACCTTCCACTGAAGACAGGGCTGCGCGTCGCGGACTGGTTGTAGCCTCCGAATTCTCTACCCGCGACTGAACGAATTTTCGCCGCACCCGGTACCGGAGACGCAAGTCTCCCTCAGCCTAAACATCGTCATCCTTTCTCCTCTCCCCCTTACTTTTCTATAGTTGGTTTCCGGCTCTCCGAAACGCCTGTCTCCCGCGTTCAGCAATTCTAAGTAACCCGTGTGGGGGTCCGGGTGTGTGAGCGCACCTGTGGTTGAAACGCCCCACTCTCCGCAGCAGTCTTCATACTCAGGCAGCCCCAGTATTTTTGCGCGTTCGCGCTTTAGTGTGTTAGTGTGCGTGTGGGAGAAAGTGAGAGATTTGGGCCCTGTATGGTGCCCTCCACGGCGTAGGCTGGTAAAGTGGAGCGGTCATACACCTGCCTCCAACCGGCCAAGGGTGCCGACACTCGGCTGGTGCCTGTTTGTCGCGTTCCGAAGGACAAGACAGACTCTGCAGTAGCCACAGGTGACACGCCTGTCCGCATAACGAATCCAAGTGCGGGTTAGTCCAGCCAGTGCAGGCCCTGTGTCTGCGTGGTGGGCGCACACTGCTCACATCGAGCAGTTACCCAGGCAGCCTGCCCGGCCTCTGCGCCCACCCAGTAACAGGGCACCTAGTCGTTGAGCTCTTGGATTTGGCAAGTAAAAGCCCAGATTGCCTCTGGCGGTGAGCGTTAGGGTCAGGCGAGAAGGGTTTGGCCTCTACGACCTTTTTTTTCTACTTTTCGGAACCGGCCCTAGGGCTCTCGCAACTGCCTTATACCACGCACAAGTGGGCGCTGCCGCCATAGAGTTTTCTTCACGACCCTGCGCTTGGCTGGGTCGTTCCTCTTAGAACCTCGTCTCGGCTCAGAACGAATCTTCGACTCCGCGCCGCGCAGTCTACGCAGCCGGAGCAGGATCCGTTGCGGCTTTGCGAGGCAAAGTCCTGCCGCTTCACGTTAGGCGGCTGTGGCCCCTCGGGGAGGAACGTGTGTGGACACGTTTGCTCGATCAGTGAGGTGCCCAGATAATAGACAGGGTAGCGCTCCTTAGCCGGACCATCCGGGCATGGTCCTGGGAATCCATAGATGTGTTTGCCAAGTCGTGTGTGTGTGTGTGTGCGTGCGCGCGCGCGTGCGCGCATACACGTTCTTTCGGTACTTGTAAGAATGTGTGTACACCTAATGGGTGCATTTTGGACATTTTCCCAGGAAGAGTCTGTAGTTGGTCCAGGGGTCTGAGGCCCAGAGAGTTTGAAATACGCTGGCCTGGGTTGTTTGCCCAAGAAACCCCAAGAAACGGCTGCGAATGTGCAGCAGCTGCATTTGGGGACCTTGATTCCACCTAACCACAGCCACCAGTCCTGTCCTACGGCGGCTACGGGCTTTTTCCTGGAGTCCTGCTCGGTTCCTAGGTAGCCCCTGAGGGACCCTACCTTCTGTCCTGTCACCCCGCAGTCACCCCGAGGTCCTGCTGCAGACCCTCCCAAGATTCTGAATAGACCCTCCAGCCAGACTCAGCAAGAAATACCTTTGGCTCTTCGAAAACCCGCGCTGGGGAGGATCAGGCGACCCCGGAGCGGCGCCTTACGGCGCCCGGCTTCCCCTCGGCCCCTCCCTCGCCTGGGCCTAGCTCCCTCCTCCTTCCCGGGAACAAGCGCCCCTGGGGGGCTCCTAGGGGGCTGAGAGTGCGTGTCTCTTTAAGAGGCCCCGGGGGGGCGCCTCCCGGGCCGCCTGGGGCTGCAGGGGGAGGGCCCGGGCGGGGGCGGCTGGCGCCAGGCGGCCGAGGCTCTACAACAAAGCTCCGGCCCCTGTCACTCCGCATCGGTCGGGTCCGGCAGACGGGCGGGGGACGCGCGCTCAGCCGCCCCTCCCTCTCCGGGGCAGTCCTGGGCCGGGGCGTCCAGCGGGCGCGGGCCTCGGGGGCTCCCGCCTACTGCGCGTGCTCAGTCCTCTCCTAGCTTCCCGCAACAACCAAATCATGCAGGGACCGTTGGGGCCCGGTGGGTCCCCGGTCCCTAGCCGGGAGGAGCTGCCCATCGGTCCTTTGGCCCTTTAACCTCCCGCGGGGCCAGGGGACACTGCTGGGACATTTCCCGGGTTGCGCCTTGAGGTCGAAGGGGTCCCCGCCCCTGTCAGGGTGTGTGTGTGACTGAGCATGGATGTACGTGTGCCCGCGTGGAGTGAATGGCGGGAACGCTCGGGAGTGCGTGGAGATGTGGCAGAGGGGACACCCAACGGGCTAATGCGGCGCTGACTTATGCTGGTACAGAATGCGCGGCGGCATATGACTGTGGGCGTATGTGCCCAGACCGAGTTCGGGTGACGTGTGTGAGCCTATTCCTGTGACCAGCTGTAGGGGTGCCACTGGGCGCGTCCATCCCCTCCTTGGCAAGTTGCGTGTGTGTGGAGCGAAGACACCCCCGCGGGCAGAGTTGTCCTCGGTCCCCCGCTTCTCCGGCCTGCTCGACCCGCGCCTCCCGGAGCCTTGGCGCCAGCCAGCCCCTGTTTAGCGGCCTAGCCGGGCTTCCCCGCTGTCCTTGGTCTGGCCGGGGTGGGGGCCGCGGCCTCGGTGACCTCGGCCCGCAGTGGTCCCGGCTGTCCCGGCCATTTAGACAAATTGCGGCTGACAGGCGCGCAGCCTCTCTGGAGCCGCCGCCGCCCGTCGCCTTCCTCTAGTCCCAATTACCCTGCGTAAGGTCTGGCCAACTGGCTAGGAGAGGGACGGCGCGACCCCTTCCCGGCCACGATGTGGCCCCGGCCTCGCGCCAGGATAGGCAGCGGGATTATTTCCTTCGGGTGGGCACAGAGAAGTGCCTCCGCAGCCACGGCCTGTGTGGCCCAGACCCTAGACTTCCAGGCTGATGCCAAGGCAAGGCCCAGCGGGACAGGCCCGCCCTAGGGGAGTGTCGTTCTGGACCTGAAGCCAAGGTCACGCGGCCGAGAACCGAGGCTGTGTCCCAGCCGGACTTTGGGCTACTTTCCCATAGTTTTGGTGATCCAGAACTCTATTCTTTGCTCTGGGACCCAGGTTTAGCGGGTCGCGGCTGTCCGCTGAGGACCCAGGGGTCGGTGACCGTGAGGTGCGGATCTGTGAACCTGTGTGTGCGCTCGTGGACGGGCGAGAGATCGTGGGTGCGGATGCCTGGGATCGAGGGAGCGTGAATGGGGCACGCGGTTGCGTGGCATGAACGCAGGGCTAAAAGTTCAATAAGGACCCCAAGGAGGAGCCCACCTGCGCGAGAGGGGCGGGGCTGACCCGCGCGCGCTCACCAGGCTCCTGATTTGCTTTCAGAAACGTTTTTTAGGGAATGGGGCCGGGATTCCCGCGAGTGGCTTCGGGGGCAACTCGCCACATATACAGGCTCCAGCTGTGCCGCACCCACCCTCCCTCTCCCCGTCAAGTAGCAACCGGTCAGTTTCTGTGCGTTGGATCACCCTTTGCCTCTCTGACCTGCAGCTTTCCGTTTGCATCCCTCAGCCTCGTGGCTCCTCCCGGCATGCGGTGTTCCCCTTCGCCCAGTTTACAGATTCAGACTCTGAAGCCCAGGGGTGCAGTAATTTACCCAAAGCCACATAACTACTGGTGGCAGAGTTGGGATGGAACCCCCGGAACTTCAAAGACAGCAAGCCTGAATCCACTTATTAGAAGGTGGAGATGTTATTGCGGTCAAGCTACCTGCACCTGCTCATCCAACATGGTGTCACTAGATAACTTTTCTACAGCGTGCCCCCATCCAGGCTTTAAATACAAGACATTCAAAATGCCTGCCAAGCTCCCCCATCCCCCTTTCCAGTTCTAGGTCTGCAGGAGGGGGCTGCCATCCCAGTTGCACAGGGGTGGGGAGCAGCTTCAAAGGCAGTGAGGGGTCCAGTTTGGAGGTTTGAAGTGGGGAAGGTTGGGGTGAGTAGGATTAGAATCCTGGATTGTGTGGGGGCCCCAAAGTCAGCTTCTAAGGGAACTGGCTGGGCTAGGGAGACAGGAAGGTGCAGATGGGGTCAGCAGACTAGCTGTGTGACTTGGTAACCTCAGGCAAGAACTTGCCCTTCTCGGGGGCTCAGGCTTCCCATCTGCAAAATGAGGAAGACCGAACAGTACTGACTTGGGTACGTTGTAGCTTAGAGACAGTCTGGTCTGCGAAAACTAGCAAATCAGCACTGAGAAACCATCTCCAAGTCCTGGGCTGGCAGCTGCCTGGTCTAGCTCTGCTTGCTTCCAGAGGAGCTGACACTGGAGTGTTTGACAGCGTGTGCCTGAATTTGCCTCGGGACCACTGGGCCTTTTCTCAAATCAATCCCAGACAATGCATCACTTCTTTGAGTTGCCGCCCCAGGTCCCATCAGCCTCCCGGCAGACCGTGAAGATATTTTTCCAACTCCATGAAATTGAGAGGGAGTCCATAGTAACTTGCCCATTCAGCAGATAGTCCTGTGACAATCAACAAGGTCATGAGGCTCCTTAAGGTCACCTGGTAGGACCACAGTTAGAGTCATGTTTTGATGGCCTCCTAGGTGATGCCCTTATGGAGGTCTGCTGGGGCTGCTGCAAGGTGAGGTGGAGATGGCCCTGGAGGTTATCTGTAGAGGCCAAAAGACTGGCTGCTCCAGGGCCGCTGAACAGTAAGGTCCCCCACCCTGTGGCCCAGATCTCACTTCCAGCTGATTATAGGCAGGGTCCATAACATCACCAGTTAGCCAGGGGCCAGGCCCAAGGCCTCTCTGATAACCCCAGCTCTAGTGGCAGCGCCACGGGACCAGCTTATCTGGCCTCTTATTCTCCCCCCTCCCCCACATACTCAAAGAGTTGCCCTGGCTGTGAGCAGATGAATAACCAGATTGTCCTGCAAGCTCAGCCAGCAAGTCCAGCCCTACACCCACCACTTTCCCTGACTGGAGGAGGTCACAGCTGTTTTGCCCCCCTGGAGGGAGAGGCTGGGCCAGGCAGGACTCTTGACTCTAAGCTGCCAGCTGGTTCCCTGCGTAGCTGCAGAGAGCTCCTTCCTGACTGCAAGGCCTTTGCCCCATTTGTGTGCCCT
Source organism: Loxodonta africana (assembly GCF_030014295.1). Lineage (NCBI taxonomy): Eukaryota > Metazoa > Chordata > Mammalia > Proboscidea > Elephantidae > Loxodonta > Loxodonta africana. The sequence continues at coordinate 49,825,906 of NC_087359.1, forward strand.
AGGGGGTGGGTTCAGAGGGGTTCACCCACCCTAGAGCTCTGGACACATCCCCAGGGAGCCAGACCATGGGCACCAGGTAGCCTGGTGGCATCCTCCCTCATTCCCTTTCGACTGCAACACTGCTCTGGTTGGGGGGTAGAGGCTATGCCAGTCACACCGATGTCTCCAGTTCAGCTGAAATGAGAAGCTACAGCTCCTCCAACCACCCTGACTGGCTTATGCCCAGGCCTCCTTAGATTTCTCACCCTGCAGGCTCCTAGGCAGGAGGGACCGGCTCAGGCCACCCTATGCTGGGGCCGTGTATCCTGCTTACAGAGCGTAGTGTGATTGAGGCCCCTCTTCTCTCAACATGCCCCACTGATCTGGTGAAGGGAACTGAAGGTTCGATCTTTCCTCAGGTGCCAGGATGGGATGCGGTGTGTGTAAACGGGGCAGGAGTCCCAGGAGCTGCCCTAGCTATGGCTGGATTGTTGGATGGGAAGGCTTGTCTGTGAACTGAACTCTTGGCTGTTACATTAAACTTCACCTGAATCCACACCTGGCTCAGTGGGTTTCCTTCAATCTCCAAGGACTCCCTCGTGTCTCTGGGAAGGGTGGGCCAGAGAAGGCAGGGAGAGACTTGCTTAGTCTTCTTCCTGCTCAACAGATTTTACTCCCCCTGCTTGTGCCTCCTTGTTGCGTTAGGTCCAGAATTGGGAAGAGGGAGGGGAACAAAAACAGGAACTTGTCACCCCAGATTTCATGAGAGACCCATTTCATCTGACCCCCTTTCCATCTTCTGGGTTTAGAAAGAGAGATGCCTCAAATATAAGGCCAGAGGCTTAGTGGAGCTCTCCGGCCCAAGGAACCACTTAGTATGTCAAGGACCTGACTGGCCTTGACCACATCTAGGGAGGGTACAAGCCTGTAGTGACCCAGAATTCACTGGCTCTGGTGATAGGCAAGGAGGCTGGATAAGGGCTTACATTAGAGCCCACCCAAATTCCAGAGCAAAACTTCTCCTTCTCATTCCTACCCCCTCGGTGCCCTCCCACTCCCCGCCATTGCACAAGAGGTGGTGGGGTGTTGGGATCAGGGGCACATGGTCAGGCCCACAGGATTCTGCTCAGCCTTTGGGGAGGATGCTGACCCCCCAGTAACTCAGGGATGGATAGATGGACACCAATCGCAGCATGATTTATTGGACAAGACATGCACTTTTTGACAGGGCCTCAGTAACCAAGGTTTCCTTCACTGAACAGTACAGGACCAGGGTAAAAGGGCTTAAAGAAAGACAAACTCTTCCCATGAACTGAAAGGGAAAGGAGGAAGGTGAGACTTCTCCTTCCCTAATACTCTGGGCCTCAGTTCACCTCATGACGGGAGGGTGGTTGACCAAGAGAATCTGGGAGCAGTGTGTGTCACAGCCAGAAGTGGGCTGGGGCTGAGGCTGTCCTACTCAAGATCAGAATGCCCTGCTGGGCCATTCACCCTCTCCCCACACAGGCCCCAAGATCTGGGCACTGTCCCAGGCCCCCTGTGGGTATGGTTAGGAGATACAGAAATGATCCAATGCAGGACATCATGTGCAAATGGAGGAGGGGGACTGAGCTTCTGTAGCTTCTCGTGGCCACAGTCCTGCTGACAGGTGTGGCAGAGGTCAAAGGGCGCCAAGGTGCTTTGGAGAAGGGTCTCTTCTCGATCCAGGTAGGGTGGATGGCTGTTGTCAGTAAGCTTGGGGAAGATGGTTGATGAAAGAGGAGCAGAGACTGAAGGGCAGGACCAGAGGGGGGCTTCTCCCCCTCCCTCCAGCAGGTGAGTGGGCCGGACAGTCAGAAGCAGGTTGCTGGTACCTACGGGAAGCTGGTAGGGAAGAGGCTGAGGGGCTGGCTCTCATTGGTGGGAAGTGGAGATCGATAGCCATCAAAATTTCTTGGGATGCTGCCGCTGGTGGAACCTGAGCTGTTACTCAGAGTCTCGATGCTTCCCTCTCGCTGCAGTTCTGCAAGACAGGAGAGGGCCGGGTCTGGTCAGAGTGGGGTCTGGAGGGTGGACACATACCCTGGTCCAGGCTGCCCGCCTTGAGGCACCAATCTGGATCCACTTACATCCTTCGGCAGGGGGGATCCCCACCTGCTCCCCACATGGCCCAGGCGGCAGCATCACAGGGAAGCTCAGCTGGGGGAGGGAGAAGCTCCCTTGGATGGCAGGCTTCAGTTTTAGACCAGTCTTCCCTCATTGTGGGGAAGCCCTTTAGGCTACCTATATGGCTGCCCAGCTGATCTGTCTGGGCAACACAGGGCATGTGCCTGTGCCACACACATACTTGTGCTCAGCCAGCATTCTCCCCAGCTCCATGGTGTCTCCTGTCCTGGATCTACAGGTCAGGCAGGCAGGAAGAAGCCAGTGCAAGGAAAGGACCGCAGCCTCCTTGCCTGGTCTGTCCTTACCTCTCCTCCTCTGCTGGCCTACCCCTGGCTTAGCCACTCACTTGCTCACTTATTTTCACCCTCACACTCCACCTGCTGGCCAGGCCTCAGTTCCTCTTTGGCACCTTCTGGAAAGTGTCCTGTTTCCCTGCAGGAGGGAAGGGCTGGTTTGAAGGGGGCCTACTCCATTGGAGAAAGAGTCCCTAATTACCTAGAGTACCTCCTTTTTCCTCCTCTTCTTAGCCTCCAGGTCTCCTGGAGGCCCCTCAGAATGTACATGCTTAGAACGGACCTTAGAAGCAGGCAGAAAAGCTCCCCCCCCGCCCCCCCCCACCCGGCCTCTATACATCCATGTGGCCATCTTGGAAACACAACTTTCTCCATCTCAGTAAGCTGTGGACACCTGAGCTGCCCCACCATCTTTTCACCCAAGATGTATACACGGTAAGTGAATTGGAGAGAGATTTCCTTGCTTGTCAGATGCAGGGGAAGAGGAATTACTTCTTAGCTCTTTGAAGGTGGCCAGTTTACTTACCCTGCTTTGCAACCCCTCTTACTGGGCTCTGAGATGTGGGCACACACATCCCTGGGCTGTTTCTGGGAGTCTGCTCCAAGCCAAGATGTGATGACCTGCAGCCTATCCTTCTCCAAGGCATTGCTGCCTGTGACTGAGGGGGTCTTGCCTGTCCACCTCAGGACTGCAGGACCTCAAAGCAGTCATTTGAAGTCAAGGTGTGCTCTAATATTAAACTTATGTGGCCTGGCTTGAGGCCTGTACCTCCTGTCTGCACCAGCTCCCAGGCCCTGCCAACATACACATGCAGCACAGCTGGCTTTGGTTGGGGAATAGGTTACAGCCTTAGCTCCTGGGCTGGCTAGTGCCAGCCAGGAACTAAACACTGGCCCCCATTCCCTGAAGGCTACCCCAAAACAATGAGGTTGCTCAGTAGTAGTAGCCACAGCATTGGGGTTGGGGGAAGGGTGAGGAGTTTGTGTTGTCCTCCCTCAGAGTCTCAGGAAGGCCTCTGGCGCCAGGTCGGAGGTCCCACAGGCTGTACCAGCCATGCCTGGGCCTGGCCCCAGGATGGAAGGGTGTCTGGGACACCAAAACCTCTCAACAGATAAGAAGTAGGGAGGAGGGAGGCTATGGAGAGAAGCTAATGACCTGGCTATGGTCTCTGATATCCAAGAGACACTGCCCCTTTGGGCCCCAACCCTGGGATAAGTCAAGAACTTTCTGGATATGGATAGAAAACAAGGCAGGTGGCTGCTGGGTGTGATCTCCTCTTCCCTGCTCATTCTTCAGTCTCGCTCTAATTTGGGGCACAGGTCATTGTGCCAAGAGGGGATGGAAAAGCAAAGAGCAGACCCTAGGGATTCTATATGGAAGCTCCAGACTCCAAGAAAGCTCCTTCTACCCTGTCCTCCTGCCACAAGCAAGCCAAGTTTGTGGGAGAGCTCCAAGGCCCCAGTTTGGTTTCAGAGGCTACTGCTCTCAGGCAGGGCCATCCTGGCACTAGGGGGCGCTGACAGCAGGGCCAGGAGGGCAGAAGAGAGAAGCACCACAGTAGCAAGAAAGACAGGGACTTCCTTAGGTCCTGGACATCAGGCCCTAGGGAGAAAGCCCCAGATGAAGGAGCAGGAGAGGCCATTAGTGTGGGGAAGGGTGATCCCTTTCCAGAGCTGAGGGACAGGTCCAATGATCTTGATGCAAAATGCCAATGTGGTCACCCTGCCAAGGAAACCTGAGCCCAGAACCAAGCACGGTATCTGCAGCACGGCACCTGCAACACCCTCAGCAGCCCAGTGACCCCACTGCACGAGTCTGGGTAGATGCACCCACCCCATCATGTCACACCACAGGGACCGTCACCAACAGGGTTTACAAGATGAATTTGCTTTTCTTTGGGGCTGGGTGGAGCCTGAGCTGCCTTCCTCATGGTTTCTCTTCACCAATTGTTGTTAGGTGCCATTAAGTCAGTTTTTGACTCATAGGGACTCCATGTGAGAGAGTAGAACTGCCCCATAGGGTTTCCTAGGCTGTAATCTTCGCTGGACCAGATCACCTGATCTTTCTCCTGAGGAGTCGCTAAGTGGGTTTGGATCACCAACCTTTTGGTTAGCAGCTGAGCACTTAACTACTGCACCACCATGGCTCCTCTTCACCAATGAGCCCTGGGGTGAGATGGAAGTGGGCACCCCACTGACCAGGGTGATCAAGGCTTCCCTGACTTTATCTCTTGTACATCTCCGTAGCCTCGTCTCTCCACTCCATGGTCAGTCAGGTCTTTACTTCCCAGGTTGGGATAATTTCAACAGCTCCCTACTGTGGGTAGCCGGTCTGTGTTTTGAGGTATCTAACCTTCAGGCCACTCCCCCTCTAACCCATCCATGTCACAGCCAACATGATCTGTCTTCAGCACAAACCTCATCCTGCCTTCCCTCTGCTAAAAAACTTCCAGTGACTCCTAGTGGCCCTCGCTATAAGGCCTAAACTCCTCAGCACTACAAAAAGGCCTTCCATGACCTCTCCCCCAGAACACACTGCTCCAGGGTTACTACTATATCTGAACGTGTGCAGTGCCTGGACCTCTCCAGGCTGCGGTAGACTGCTGGGCCTGTAGTCTGCAACTCCAGCTGACTGACAGCCCATCACAGGCTCCCTTAGCCCCAGAACGCCTACTCACCTTCCCAAGCTTAGCCCATTACCCTAGTAGAGATGGCCAGGCCCCACTTTGATCCCATGTCCCACACTGACTCCTAGCCTAGGCCGTCTAATGCTTTGTGCATCACTTGCTCATGTGTGTCTCCCATCTAGACACAAAGCCCCTCAGGGACAGGGTCTGTGCCTTATTTGTCTCTGTATCCCTAGTGCCAACCACAGGACCTGGAAAATAGTGCTCAAAAGAGATTCCTTGCATGAATGAATGAATGATGTGGTAAGGGGAGGTGGGGCTCATTCTTTAGCATGGTTCAGTAGTAAAGACCAGGGGCCTGGCTGATCCTGGGACAGCCTCCTGGGTACTTTTTGACATACCTTCTGTCCAACCCCTTTTCTCCTCTTCCTGCTGAAGACAGGAAAATGAGTGTGTGGGAAATGGAGGTGGATCAGGGGGTGCACACAGTTTCCCCGCTTCAAGTCACCCCGGCCGCCCAGCCCTAGTAGCAAGCGGCAAATGGAAATGTGTGGCCTTACCTTCCTCCATCCCGAACGCATGCTTTGTTACTGTTGGGTTGCTCACGGGCGCTGGGCTGTTGGCATTGTTTTTTTTTTCCTTTTTTTTTCCCTTTTGAAAAGAAAAGCATTGAGGAATCTTTTTGGAAAAGATGTGGACAATGAGAAACATATTGATCTCTGCAAGCAGGTGGAGAGCGAGTAAGGAGGCGTGGGGTGGTCACACTGGGAGGAGGAAAAACTTGGAGCAAAGTCTGCAGTCAAGGAGGACAGTGACATGCATGTGGAGGGGGCTGGGGACCGACCCACCTTGGGGCCCCAGAGATGGAACTGTGTGACCGAGTCAAGACCCCCTTCAGCATGGGGGTGGGGGAAGAGGAGCCACACACTGAGCCCGAGGAACAGCTCTGGGAAGAGGGAGAGAGGAGGGCCTGGGCCCTTGCACTGCCAGATGGGGCCCATGCAGGTGGGCTGCCGGGACAGAGAGGAGAGGGGAAGACAGGCTGCACAGTCCTCAGGGACACCTCCGGGCCTTCTGACTCACTGGCTTGTGGCTGGTGGCCCAGCTCCAGGCTACTGCCCTCCTCCACGACTCCCAAGACCCCCAGGTCTGGGCAGCTCTCCTGCAGCTGAGGTGGACTTGTGGGGAACATCCACCAGAAATCTGCCAGGACCACGAGAGAGGGCTGGGGCTGTGTGGCTGGGAAGTAGGGAGGCATCCCCAGCAGCCTTCCCCCTTAGTAGATGTAGATTCTGGTCCATGGGGAAAAATTAACTAAAAGAGGTTGTTTTCCAGGTCTCAAAGTAGGGTACAAGGATGAGAAGGAGTACCTTCCAGATAAGTGGCTGGACCCATTCGATAATCTTATCCAGACTTCATGTTCTCCGGGGACTTTGTGTCCCTGGAAGGTGGAGACTAGTCTCCCCATCTTGCAGACAGTAAAACCAAGGAGCAGTAAAAGGCCATTAGCCCTGGGCTGTGCAGTCCATCTGAGAGAAGTGGTGCTGGTGCAGCCACAGGACCAAGATGTTGACAACTTCAGGATCATTAAGGCTGGGCCCAGCCTCCCACCACTGGCTGTGCCCCTCCATTGCCTATTAGCCCTACTGGAAATAGACCCGTTATGCACAGCTGCCCCTCCACGCCATGGGCCAGGCTGGGTAACTTCCAGGGGGATACTGGGACAACGGAATGAGCAGCAACTAAAAGGGAGGAGCCTCAGCTCCCATGAAATAAGTGAGAAGACAAGAAAGCTCAATCCTTATGTTGGCCCATTGATATGGAGCCTGCCCAAATTCAAAGACGTCAGAGAGGGCAGAGAGAGGCTGGTAATTCCATCGGGTAGAAACGACCTTGGCTACTGGGAAGTAGGTGCCAAGAGAGACACAGGGAGGTCATTCTCAGTGTATCTGGGGAGACAGGAGCACGGCTGCCAACAAAGCTTGCCCTACCCCAGGGCTGGGCGTGCAGGAGGGCGGAAGCCTTTCTGAAGCTGCTTACTCCACCACAACCCCTGCCCCTACCCCACAGCGGCCATACTGCAGCCCCTCTGAAAGGCCATAGGAGTGGAGGCTGACCTTTGGGAGTTATGGATGGTTGTGACGAGGCAGGGCCTGGCCTGGGGCAGAGGCAGAGCTGGAGGCAGGAAGAAGACGCCTGCTCTTAGGATGCCTCTCCTTGGCACCAGAGACACATTTGGGGGGTAGGGCATGAGGAAGCCCTGTTCCCGCCTCTCTCGGTGCGGCTTTTCCCTCTGGGATGTTGGTCCCTAAGGTTGCTTCACAAGGTTCCCCTGGGACTGTCCTCTCTCCTAAGTACAGACCCTGCCCTCTGTCCCTTGAGGCCACCCTGCACCTGGCAAGGCAGGGGCTTCTCTGTCTGGGGAGGAGCCCTGGGGCCTCTGGATCTGGGAAGGCTCCTTCTCTGTCTCCCAGCTGCTATGGTGAATTATCCGGCTTCAGCCTGCCAGAGACGTAGCCCAAGTGCTGGGGACAGGCTGGACAGAAAGGACGAAGGCTTCTTTTCACTCATAGCCACCCTACGCAGTACCATGATCAGGTCTCTGGGGAGGGGGTGAAATACTGAGGACACAGGACCTGAGGGAAAGCTGGTGAAGACCAAGGGGAGGAGGGCCCTGCAGAAGGCCAGGTGTGAAGTCCTACTTTGGGCTTGGCACTCCCCAGGCTTCTTCCAGGGTGCACAGTAGTGGGCATAACTGGCCATTCAGAGACCCTGAGGGAAGCCCCTTTGGCTCTGGTAGGTGGGGGCACTGTGCAGAGCCCAGGTCCCAGAGGGAGGGGTAAGTGCCGTACTCTGTTGTGTGTGTGTGCTTGGGGAGAGTGCCTCAGACCCCTGATGCAGCCTCTGGGCAGCTCCGGCACTTCCCCCACCACAAAAGGGACAGTGTCTACTGCCTGGCCCCCCTGGTTTCCTCGGAGGCTCCAGCCAGCCCTGTTATGTCCATTTAGAGCCTCATGATGCTGCTCATTAAAGGGATTAGCAGAGTATTTTTATTGGGCTCTGGCTGCAACCACACACCCCAGTCTCAAGCTAACCACCCAGGCTGCCTGGTGGGAGCAGGATTGTACCTCAGGGTTGTGTCTTACCCTGTACCCACAGCTCTACCACTTCTGGCAGTGAAAAGGGACTAGGCCCCATCTGGCCTATTCTGTTGCCTCAGAGGGCCTGGGGTGGGGGTGGGGTGGGGTGGGGGGCAGTGTCTGCCCAGATCGGTGGAGTAAGTATAGGGAAGTGGTTCAGAGTATAGGCTAGGCTCCGGCCACCTGTGGGACTTTTGATAAATCACTCAACATCTCTGTGCCTCAGTTTCCTGAATGTGAGGATAATGCCTACTTCACAGTGTGATTAAACAATGCATGTAGAGTGCATCACAAAGTGCTTCAAGCTTCCACTCAGCAAATGGACATCGTTATTACTGTTACAATCATATTAGTAATTGTGATTATCCATAGGACTCCAGGGTCCCTCTTCACCTTCCCTCCCCTATAGATGTCTCTGCTATCCAGGCCCCACTAGCTTGGCCTCCATTGGTGCTTGGGAAGGATTCTTTCTTTTTAATCAAGAAATGGCCCAGGGAAGAAGACGGCAGATGTGTGTTTACAGCTTTTCATTTCCCTCCTTGTTCTTTGCAAATACTCTTCCAAGCTAGAAAATAAATCTCCAACCCTGCTGACATGCATTGATTTTCCCTCCTGCATCCACCTCCCCGTTCTCCCACTGTAGCAGGCACTGTGGTTAAGCTCCTTGCCTGAGTTGGGCTCGTCGGCACTCCAGGGGAACGGTGGACACAGCAGCCAATCACACTGCCCTATCTTGACCAGTGCTGGCTCAAATAAAAAACAGCTCAGTTCCCTTCTGCTGTGAAGGTTTCTAGGTAGGAAATGGGGGAAGGTGAGGGACAGCCCTCTGACTAAGAGGCTAGGAATTTCCAGTACCTTCCCTTGATGTGATAAATGGGGAAGGAACCAGGGGACCACAGGGCTATTACATGTTCAGCAGAGTGACCCAAATGGGGTCTGTCCCAGGGAACCAACTTTGTCAGCAAGGGGCCTGCAAACAGGGCCTGAGACCAGCTGTGCAAACTGGGGCTTGGAGAGAGGGGCTATGCAGGGTTGGCAGCTTCCTGGTACTGGAACCAAGAGAGATGGCCCAGATGTCAACTAGGAGGTGGACACTATGGACATAGCTCGGGGCTGCTTGTCTTACACCAGTTCTAGGCCTGGAAGATGGATGTCTGTTCAGCAAGACAGAGACCAGTTGGCTGAGATTGCCTCTGGAAACCCAGACAACCCTTCAGAGACCACACTCTGGTCTGGAGCCAGGCTCAGCCCTACGGCACTTTTTAGGAGGTTAAAAGTGCAGCAGTTAAAGGAGGCAGCCTACAGGGAGGCCTTGCTTTTCTCCATACCCTGCCTCCCCCTTCCCTTCCCTCTCCAAGCTCAGCCTGAAGCCTTCACAACCTCTCACCTTCGGCCCCTCCCTCAGGCTTCAGAGCTGGCAGAGCTGCCCTGGCCCACTAGACCAGGGATTCTCTTTGTCTATCTACCTGCAGTGAGGTCTTGGGAGGACAGGCTCTGGGGCTGGGGGAGACCGAGAGGGAGCCACCTTTCTCCTCCAGCAGGGCTTTTTGTTCCCTTCCCAGACATGTTTGAGGAAGGGAGCAGGTCAGTTTCTCAAAGCTGAGGGGCCAAAGATGAAACAGCTTCTCCTTCTTCTGATAACAAGATCCTGGTTTGGGCTGCGGGAACCAGGCGTAGATGAGAAGCAGGGCTAACTCTGGCCCGGTTATCTCCAGGGCTTAACGCCTCTGCCTTAGCATAGAGCCCTGGCAGAGAGACGCTACATACTGCTGGTGATCTTAGCCCATACATAGGCTGGTGCTCCCGAGAAGAGGTCTGTAGGCAGGCAGGCACCACACTTCCCTGGCCAGAGTCTTCTACAGGGCTCCCACAAAAGTGTTTTCTTTCTTCCTGGCCCATCTCCTGTTCCTGACCCTGGCAGGTACTGAGAACTGGAACATAGCTGACTGAAGACAAGACTGTGTAGCATGCCATGCTCAGTCTCTCAGCTCCAACCATGGAAGGTAAATTTCTGGTGCTCTGGGCTTAGGATAACGGGAACTGCTTCCCTTAGCCACTGGAGCCACACACAGGTGCCTAAACCTCAGCAGGAGGTAGGGGAAGACCTGAGGCCTAGAGGAGACTGAAGAACCTACTGGGAGTCCACTGGCCTCTAGAAGGTGAAAGTTGTGGCCAAAATTTAGAAAGTGATGAGGTGAGACAGGCAAGCAGATGGCCCTCTCTGCGCATTAGCCTCCACTCAGAAAAGCTGGGAAAAGGTCATGTCACCTTTCTTCCCCCTCTCCCCTTCCCTCCAGCAGCCCAAGGGGATGTTCTCAGGCCTCTGCACCCTGTTCATGACGGTGGGCCAGAGTGCCATTAATACCATGAGGTAGGGGCTAGAGGTCAGCTAGATCCATGCATCTCTGGCAGGCCCAGTAGGGATGGGTGATGATGAGAAATGTGAATGTTGGAATGTTGGCGAAGGGAGATGAGAAGTAGGAAAGAGACAGTGAGGGAGACTTGAGGAATGAAGGATGGACCAAAGGGGTGATGCTGGAGAAAAGATGAGGGATACTCAGGAGGGAGGGCTAACAGGCCTTGGGGCCCCTGTCAGAAACCTGCTCCATGTTCCTCCGTGCTACTATCTCTCAGTCCATCCGACCTCCATCAGCTGGAACCAAGTGTGTATGGAGGAGGCGAGGAAGAAGGCATTTGATTTTCATGCAGAGCAGGTTACAGCCCAGCCCCAGATTTTCCTTCACAGCCTTTGAACTGCTGATGAACAATGATGGTGGGTGGAGTCTGAGCCAGAGGGTGTGCCAGCCTGGCTGAGGGCTGGAGCTTTTTCCAGAATCCTTCCTATGGTGGTCATGGCCCTGCATCAATCCCAGGCAGGGAAGGACTAGAATGAGGAAGGCTGATCCACTCCACTCCCAGGAAACCCATGTCACCCAACCCCCCCTCCACCGCCCAAGTCTCAGCTTCAAGGGAGAGGACAGAATCACCCACCTGGACCACTCCGACTGGTACCCCATGCCCAGGGACCCTTGCAGTGCCACTATATTAATGTATCTTTAAATCCTGACCAAGGCAGAGGACATCATCCTGTCACAACACATTGTATACGGGGACTGAAAAGGCTTTGCTGACTGGGCTTATGTCTCCCTGGTTTGGAGATACTTTATAACCCTGGCTGAAGCCAATGTTTAAATCAGCCAGGTGTGGGAGAAGCCTGGAGATTGAACTTCCCTCCCTGTGGCTGGCCAGGAGGAGGAGTGCTGTATTAGGGGGCTGAGACATTGCTCTAACCCCCCTTCTCTCAGAGACATGCTGAATGGCCTGGGCAGTCACTTCACTGCTCATCTTTTGAACAGGATGAGAGGGTCTGTTCTAGCGACTTCACTGGGCGTGTAAGGCTCTAACAATAAAAGGGTGGGAAAGGGCTTTAAGAAGCAGAACAGGCATTAAACACTTGTAAGGGAACACCATTCTCGTAGTGGCATTTGGATTAGGAAATAAACTCTGCCATCTCTGGTGTCTTAATGAAGCAGGCAGAGGCACCAGGAGAAGTGCCCCTCACCCAGAGGTGAGGATGAAATGCCCTTTCCACCCTCAGTTCCCTGACACACACTTGTATAGAATGTCATTTAATATAGACTCAGAGCTGGCAGCACAGTGGACCTAACTCTGGTGTCAGAGAACACCCAACCAGGTGGCTGCAAAATGCTTTCTGTGTGTGTCTGCGTGTGGGGTACGGGCGCTGGTGAGGGGCTGTCTCAGAGGTTGGAAAAAAAACCCTCTCTGGGGGACTACGAAGAAGAGACAGGGCTTGGAAACCCTCCCTTTGAACCACTTGTCTGGCAGCTGCCCTTGATCTGCCTGTCTCCTCAAGTCCGGCCATGAGCTCCCAGGCAGGGGTCTTCTTGAGCTATCTCCAAAGCTATGAGATAGCACAGGGGCCTGCAGACTGCGGGAGACACTGCTCCCTGAATGCTGCTGGCCTGACAGGCCAGAGCCACATCTGGTTCTCATTCAAATGTCCAAATGTAATTAAATTCTCTACAACACAACGGAAGAGTTTGGCGAGATGTGGCTTTCCCCCTCTTCCATTGAGTTGAACAGATCACTGTCTCTCATTCAGTGGTTGACCCACTGCCCTCTCTGCACTGGCCTGTCCTATTCTGCAAAGGCAAAGGCCTGTGCTATTATCTGCTTTCTAGAGTTTATGGGGCTGGGGTCAGTGTGGGACACACAACCCCCCCACCTCACACGCACATACACTGTTCCACTTGCCCACCTGAGAGGATTAACAGCTGAGGCCAAGGCAGCAGGCTAGCTGCTGAGCAAGTTAGTGCATGATGGGTTGGGGGTGGGGAGGTTGGTTCCTCCAATCCTCCTGAAAGGGTCTCCACCAGCTCACAGGAGATGGCTGCTAGACCCAGGCTCACCTCAGTGACACACTAGTGTCTTTCCTTCCACTGCCTGGATACAGGGGTGTCCTCTAATATCCCGCAAGGGGATCCGTTCTTTGCAGTTCCTCAAAATAGGAAGCGCTTGAGAGTTGTAATTCTGGAGTCTTTGGCATGAAGAACCCTTACTTGAAGCTCATATGCTCTGGCCTGGCCTAACAGCCCCTCTGTGGGAAATCAAGCTTCCTACAATCAGGGCAGGGAGAGGCAAGCCTCCCCACACCTCTTATCTCTCTTACCTTGCAACCTCAGGACTGCTATCCCTGAGCCCGAGCCCTGTGCACCTCTCCCCCACCCTGCCGCCAACACACACAGAGCAGGAGGGCATGAGAAGTGTTTGGAGGAATGGAGGGAGAAGGCCAAGTGTGGCCTCTGGGCTCTCAAGGCAGCTCAAGGACCCCCATGTCTCACAGGATTGTGTGTCATTTCTGGCCTGTAGGGGTTAGGAACAAGTTAATGGACAGTAGGGTCCAGGGTGCAGTCCTCTGTGAGAGGGAGGGCGTCCTCACTAACCCGAGGCTTCGGTGCTGTTCCCTCTCAGCCTCTCATTCAGGACTTCTCCATACTCAAGCAGAATATTCCCTAGACAGGGCTGCTTTTTCCAGCGTCACTTCCCAACTGAGTATCTTCAGTTTATGGTTCCTTTTTACTTAGGGATTTATGACTTTCATGGTAATGGGTTCCATTCTACTTCCTCTATGCCTATTTTTCTAATCACTGTGGTACAGGCTTTATGAGAGTTTCTTAATAAGTGGGGGGCATTTTTTTCCTTTTGAAACAAACTGTGCTGCAAGTTAATGACTTATAGTGGGTGTAGGTGCTACCCAGAGCCAAAGGGGGTTGGGGAAGGAATAAATGGGGTGGGAGTAGGGTAGTCTTCTAGATTATATAGAGCTAGCTGTATTGAGGTTCCTTTTAGCCCCTTGGCCACCTCCAATGCTAGAGTCCCATGTGCTGCTCCCAAACATTGACACCGGAGAATGAGAACCAAGTACAGGCACACATGGTGTGTTTGCCAAAGAACATGTACCCAGGACAGGCACTTACACGCTCAGTTTGGTTTGAACCAACCAATTCCAGCATCGCTGATCTGGCTCTAAATAGGAATAGTTCTCGGTATCTGTTTCCAAAATAGTGAACTTTAGTTTTTAGCTTAATTTCTTGGTAGTATTTTTTTTTTTTTTTTATTTAGGGCCAGGTCTACATGTCTGGTAGCATTTACATAAGTGAGTCAGGTTTTAAGGAAACTAACCAAGTTCTTGGCCCAGTTGTTGTAGGCCAAGCTCTAGCAAACGGAATAGCACTAGGGGCTGGGTCTCTGTTGCCCCCTTTAGGTCCCAGCCTGTGCTCTCACACTGGCAGACTGTGGCAAGGAGGGAATCACAAGCCTCAATTAATTGCTGTGGTGCCACCTGTCCAGATGAAAAAGGCTGGGCTGCTGCTGGGTTTGCCTTTGTGCTCTGTTCACAGGCTGGCTGCTGGTGCTGGGGCTCTATTCATTATTCAATTCAGCTAGCTCAGACGAGCCTTTCCATTTGCTCCTCCAGGAGGAATAACAAACCTAGAAATGCAATTCCACTTTGGTGTATTAAGATATTGATTTGCCTGTCGAGTGGAAATGCATTTGTTCTGTCAGCCCTCCCGTGGGTGGGAAGGGGTTAACCAAATGTTTATCACAAGGCTGGCTTCAGAGTTGAAAGTAATGTGATCAGTAATGAATTTTGTGTTACATTAGGTTGTATAAATGGACAGACAAGCGCAGACAACAAGTGGCCAGGAGTCGGGGCTAATCTAATGATGTAAAAATAGAGACAGCACCAATTATACTAGGGGCCAGCTCCAGGCTCCTGCAGGGACTGCAAATGAATAGGTACAAATCAAATTACTCACTAATAGACGCACTACAAGAGGGGCAGTCAATGGTAAATGCATTAGAGCCTAGTGACCTCTCTGCTCTGCACAGCAGAATCCGAAAATTTGACTTCCATCTCAAAAATGGGGGGCAGGGAGTGGAGTTCTCAAAGGAACTCTTGTTGGGTGAAGGACAGCAACTGCTCCCCATCCCCAACCAGTGCCTGGCCAGAGCACCTCCTGTCTGAGCTGACTCTTCTCCACACTCCAATGCCTCTGAAGCCTGGGCATCATGGGGTAAGTAGGCAACCTCTTGAGGGACAAAAACAGCAGTGGGACAAAGCCTTCCCTGCAGGCAAAGACAGGAATTACATACCAAAACACTTCACAGCCATGTGTCTCTCAGGGGTGATGTTTTTTACTGCTACATCAAGGGGAGTCTCTGTATTGAAAATAAAATATTTCTTTAAAGAAGATCAGAAATGGACCTTGAAGAGAGCAGCAAGAGCTGAGATCAAAGTGAGGAGATGTCACAATCTGGTTTGACCACTGAGAGCTTTGCAGAGGGTATTCATGGTCTGTTCCACCAGAGTCTGTTCAGCGGCACAGCAGGTCTAGGGTTTTACACAGTTCTCACCAGCCTAAACTGGTACCATCCTTCCCTCTATTCCTCCTCCCCAATCCAGACTACAGAATTCCTACATTCCTGCCTGCTGCCTGGGGCTGGGGTAGGGAAGGGTATGGAAGTAAAGCCAACATCTTGGGTAGCCCCTCAGGTTTTCTTCCTCCTCTTGGGTTCCACGGATTTGGAAGCCAGGGCTGAACTTCAAAGCTGCCTGGCAGCGTGGCTGGGCTGCTTGGGCAGAGCGTGGAGACGTGCTCAAATGCACTAACTGCATACTCATATTCAGCTGTCAGTGGCTTGGGGATGAATAAAATATGAAACCAGAGAAGCTCCAAACCTCCCAAGGACCCAGCCCATGCTTGGATGGAGGCCGGGCCCTGGTAGGCCTAGCCCACACTCCCCCGACCCACCCCTAAGGCCAGCACCAAAACAGTCACACACATTAAAGTGGAGATGGCATGCCTGTCCTGGCCAACTGGAGCCTGGAGATGATGGGAACATGCCAGTGAAATGAGCACAGGGGGCACAGAATGGAAAAAGTCATGAAGCAACTGGATGGCCATTCTCCCCAAACTCGATTAAGTGCACAGAGGGATGGAACTACAAGCTATTGAACTACACTAAATAAAACATATGTGGGGGAAAATTTGGGAAAAGTCTGTGAAGCCTGATGCTGAGGGATCAGCCAGCAAACTTAAAAATGTCTCGTGCAGTGGGCCTGTGGGTCCCTGAGGGCAGGAGTTGGGTAGAAAGAGGAGTAAGCAGGCAGAAATCACCAAAAGCCAGAGGTTGGGCAGCTGTTTTTGGTATGGGTATCCCCAAAGGCCTCCTTCTATTAAATTCAATCAGATTAGCTTGGCTTGGTCTTCTTTAGGACAGTGCTTTCTTTTGCTTCTAAGAGCTGAAGCTCAGGATTCCTAAAGGACCAGAGGGTCATTTCCAACTTTCATTTTCTGTGTGGCTGTGCCTTGCTCTGTTACCTAGACCATTTTCTGAGGAGGCAGAGGTGCAGAGGCAGGGAAAGACGAGGATGTAACCATCCATGACCAGGTTCAACTTTGTTCAGATCTCACACCTCAGAGAAAGGTCACTGGTTAAAAGCAAACTCCCTGGCAGAGGAGGAGGAACAGTTAGAAGCCCTCCCTTTGGTTAACCATTTACCTATGTTAATCCCTCCAGAGGAGGGGCCCTGCTCCAGGGTCCAACAGCCCTCCCCATCCTTTTGTCCAGGCCTGTTAGTTTTCCACAAGCAATCTTGGCTCCATGTTGGGGGCAAAACCCGGAAAGGGGCCTTTGAAGGATCACCAGGGAGAGCACACCAGTCCTTCCTCCTTGTGGTTGAAAGACATCAGGCAGCCTCGGTTAAAAAGTTCAAAGTAGACTTTAGGCAACTAGGAAATGCACAGAGGTGCTTCCCAGTTCTAAATTCCTATTATATTCTGCCTCTGGCTGAGGCTTCCAGGAGCTGTAGTTGAGACAGAGACAATCTACCTAGAATCATATTTGAGACCTAGCCAGTAACCAGTGTGTCTTTTAAACACAATATTTTTCCCATTGCTCTTGTTGGCTTTCATTTACCTCTCAGAGACCATAAAAGCTCATCCAGTCATTCAGCAAACATTGACTGAGGCTCAGCGAGCATGGCTTTCATTCTGGATGGTAGGCAGGGAGAAGGCTGGATGTTAGAGCTAACACAGGTGAGTCAGGCTCAGTCAAAGGAATCAGAAGAGTGTTAAGACACACTCATGGCAGTATGGGTGAGGGAGGGACTGAAGGTACCACCACAGTTGGCCCTTCCCCCAGGGTGTGTAGAAGGGAATCAGCTACTGCTAGTTAGTGGAAAAGGCAACATACACTACCCATCCAGGGCCAAGTGTCCAGGGAGTAGGTGGTGTGGAAGTCCAGAGGAGAGAGCCCGGGCATTTGCCTACATGGCCAGGAAAACTCCACAGAGGAGGTGAGATTTGAGCTTGGACTGAGGAGATGAGTAGGCAGAAGGGAAGGGCAGCAGGCACTTTAGGAGGGCGAAATGGCTTGCCGGCAAAGCCAGTTACCAGGGTGTGTGCTGGGGATGATGGGATTGTTCTGCTGGGTGACATGCTTGCTTGAGGGGTGGTAGTGAAATGTGAAGAAGGGGCTATTGTGGAAGGGGAAGTAGGAGGTCAGGATGGAAAGAGAGGGTGGAAAGGCCTGTAAGAGATGTGAAATATCACAGCAAGGAGTCTAGGATGTAATGTGGAGGCACTGGACACTTTTGGAGTAGGGAAGTGGGACAACAGAGAGCAAGTCCTGAAAGTGAGAGTCCCCTTCCTCTACTGGATCCCTTTTATTCTGTATAAAGGGTAGGAGTAGCTGGTATACTTTTCTGGGCAGGTAAGACTGACAGGTTCTTAAGATCTGGAAACTTTTCCTAGATAGCTTCATTCCACACCTTTTAGTTGTTATCTTCGACAGTTCACTATAGATCTTTGCTTTCCTCATTTGTAAATTAAAAAGAGTAATGTGTAGCTGGCAGTGTTGTGATGATTAGGGGATATTTATGTAGAAAGCACAGAAGTTTCTTGGGAGGTAGTGTCTACTGTTATTGTTGGAAGAGTAAATGAGATGATATATACTCATTGCCATCGGGATGATTCTGACTCACAGCAACCCTACAGGACAGAGTAGAACTGCCCCATAGTGTTTCCCAGTCTGTAATCTCTACAGAAGCAGAATGCCACATGTTAATGCCACATCTTTATGCCACAGAGTGGCTGGTGGGTTTGAACTGCTGACCTTTCAGCTAGCAGCTGAGTGCTTAACCACTGTGCCACCAGGGCTCCTTTCGAGATGATATATATAAAGTGCTAAAGACAGAAGTCAGGGCACACAGTAGGTGTAAATGAGACTATGAGAAATAGTAGGTGTAGTGGGTAAATATTTACTGGTTTCCCTCTCCCATTTCATTGAAAGGAACCCAGAGGGGTAAAGGCACTTGCCCAGTGGTCACAGACTTCACCCCATTTCTTGAGGAGGACTTCCAAATCCTGCTGAAAAGAAAAACAAAACAAAACAAAACAACATTCTTCCCAATGGTAGAGCTGGGTGCTGGGAACTGAGAGGACCCTCAGATTTGGCCTTTCCTACCAAATGGAAAGGAAACCCTGGTGGTGTAGTGGTTAAGTGCTATGCCTGCTAAGCAAAAGGTCAGCAGTTTGAATCCACCAGGAGCTCCTTGGAAACTCTATGGGGAAATAGCTAGGAATAGGCAATCTGACACTGAATGAACTGAGACACAAATAGCAACACCAACCATGCCACCCCTGCTACAGCCACCACCGCTATTCCGCACTCACTGGCAGCAGCTGCTGTTATGGGGAGTTTGCAGTTTTATCTTCACATCCTAGAAAGACCATGCCCAGTGGGAAGGGGAACAATCCCGACCTCTGCTTGGTCAGCTCCGCTAGGTGGGCCCCAACGAGAAGCTGGGGGTAAGAGCGAGACAGAAACAGACCCAGAGTATAGCACTTCTCTAGGGCAACAGTGTCTTCTCTGTGGTCTCAGCAGAGCATGGAGGGAACTAGCAGATGTCTACAGAAAGCCTGCCCACTTGCCTGATGCAACTATAGTGAATGCTTGGGCCCACGAATGAGGTTGCTGAGACAAGATATTGAAAGCATTTGGTGAAACCACCATAGAAGGAGGAAAAATTCAGGGCCCATTTCGGCAAAGCAGAGGAAAAGAAGCTTGGTGCCTGGCTAAGTTGCCTGAATAACATTGTTGCTAAGGAAGAGGAGGCAACTGCAGGAGCAACAGACAATAAGGGATACTAAACAGAGAAGCCCAAACAGAGCCTTTAGGCAACAGAGCCAGGCCCAAGACAGAGCCAGCCTTGAGGAAGTGAGAAAGCCTAAGGACGCGAATCACCCTCACCCTTCTAGAGGAGGTAGAATGGGGCTCTAGGCTGGAGGGATAAGACTTGGGGAAAAAAATAAAGACTGGGATTTGTGGGCTGCCATACTGGGGCATCACTGAGAGAAGAGAGGCCAAAAGACTAACCCTTGCCAGGGTATTTGGTGTCGACACCAATTTCGACTCATATAGAGGCCATAGGAAGAGGAAAACAGAAGATCCTATGGAAAGATCAAAGCAGCCTGGTCGTTGTGTGGTGGCAGGTGAGAAGACCTACGGGGCTATGAAGCCACAACTGTGAAGACTGCCTCTCCAGCCTATACAGCCTCTGGGTTTGCTTAGACTAGGAACAGGGTGGCTAACCCAAGATCCACAGAGGTGACTCACTCTTCAGGGTGGCAACCACTTAGAATCAGAAAATCTCAGGGTTGGGGAAGGGACCTTAGAGGGCCCACAAATGTAAGCGTCACTTCTCCAGCCTCCTTGAGGATTCTGTTGTGAAAGTAAGCCGGGTTCCTATTCTCACGGCCTTGCAGGGAATCGGGTCGCCGTGGTGCAATTACCCTGGAGCTAGACTCAGTCAAATTCTCCCTTTTCAGCTGAAGATTTTTTATCTGTGGAATGGAGAAAATTCTAGCAATTGCCACATCTTCTGAATGGTCTGTAAAGTCCAATGCAGCCAGTCAGGTTTTAAATGATCACTGATAATTATCAGCTTTGGATATGGGAATGACCAAAGAGTAGGGGTGTCTGTCTAAAAGGGAAGAAAACCCAAGTGTCTGCAATTATCCTCACCTGATTATGTGGCACCTTATGATGGGAGGGGATGTGGTCCCTACAGAAAAGGCAGCCCTAGCACAAAATGTTCCCACCCCTCAGCAGTGGGGCAAGTAGGAGTTCCAAGCCCATTGGAAAAGCTAGTCCAGGGGTGAAGGGGTCCTGACACACTGGGTTGATTGTCCTTGTACACATGTGGATAACTCCAGTAATAATAGCTAACATTTATTGAGAGTTTAATTTCTATAGTCCTGAACAGAAAGACGTTATCAGCATAAAAAATAATGCGTTTAGTTCATCTTCTGCAAAACACAGCCAATCATCAGATATGCTAAACTAACTTGGTGAAGCTCCCTGTGACTGTTTAAAACTGTGTGTAATGTTCACAACTTGCTTTTAAAGTTAAGGAGGAAAATAAAGGCATTTTAATAAGTAAAAGTCACTTCTGATAGAAATCTTTGAAAGAGCTTGGATTGAAAATAATTTTAAAGCCTTCTCTGCTGAGTAATTAATATGCAAACAGGAAAACTCAGAGGATTCTGCAGAACGAACTAGAGCATTGGTTTTCATATGGTAGGCTGCAATTCATCAATATATTAGGAAATCAGTTTAGTGGGTCATGACCACATTTTTAAAAAGTGAAATAAAACAGAAAGTACTAGATTTCATTGACTATAAAATCATTTTGTGAAAGTTTTGTATATTTGGGTGAACTGGGTCAGGAAGTAAAAAAAAAAAAATTTTTTTCTCTTTCAGGAGTACTTTGTTTTTCACTCTTAACTTTTTGTTTTAAGAATTGTCAAACCTCAGAAGGGCTGAATGAATGGAACAATAAACACCCATATATCCTTCAGCTAGATTCATCAATTTTTAATATTTTGCCACATCTGTTTCTTCTCTCTGGCTCACTCATTCTCACATGCACGTGTTTTCTCTCTTTTCTCTACTCTGAAATTGTATTTCTGACAGAAGGTGAGAGACAAAGATTGAGCCTGTCATGTAAACCCCAAGAGTAACTGCTTCTGGACTAGAACAGAGTTGATAAAAAGATCTCAGAAAAGATGACGCCTCTTTCCTACTTTTCCTGGAGAATGAAACAAGGAGCCCAGGACCATGGGAAACAATAGTCCTGAGAAACAGACAATCCCTCTTAACCTTGGGAGCAGACTTAGTGAGCTCTTCAGAGCCCACGGCAGCAAAAGGAGGCTTGCCCGCAACAGAGACGTGTCAAGAATACTTTAACGATGATGATCGGGACCTGCGAAAAAGGCAGGCAGGTTTTGGTAGCAGATGTAGGAGAATGCAGAAAGACAAGGTTTAGCTAAGTAGTGACTGAAAGAGTTAAAGTCAAAGACAGTCTAACATGTACTCAGGTGTTCTCTGTGTGTGAGAGTTTATCTTTACCTAGACGCGAAACAATTGATGTAAGGAAATATTTTGCTTATTTTAAAAATTTGATTTTTCTAGAAAAGGCAATAATGAAAGGAATGTCTGCTAAGCAGGAATTAGTCAAGTTAGAGGAGGGGGCTGTAGAGACAGCATTCCAAGCAGAAGGCAAAGTATGTGCAGAGGCCTGGCAGGCAGAGAGCATGAGCGCTTAGAAACCCTCCAGGGAGTTCAGCTGGGCTGCAGCTTCCCCAGAGCAGCAAGAGATGAACCTGGAGAGGAGGGCAGCGGCTGGTCATGAAGGGCTTTGTACACACTGAGATGTGGTGAACCTGGGTTGGGGGAGAGGAGTTCAAATTTGGGGCATATGGAAATGTCGGCAGGTGACTGGACAGATGGTTCCAGAGATCAGGAGAGAAAGCCAACCTAAAGAATAGTTGGAAACTATTCATTTATGGATAGTAATTGAAGCCACAGACACAGAGGAGACTGCTGTGTACAGAGGGAGAAGAGGGTCAAGATAGGACCTTGAGAATATACTTAATGGGCCTAAAGGGGAGGAAGACCCAGAAATGGATTACCAAGTAGCCAGAGGCACAAGGAAAACCAGGAGAGTATGTAAAACAGGAACCACAGACAGAGCACTTCAAAAGCACAGGGCATGGTTAACAAGATCACTCTTGAAGTAAACCAAACTTGCACGACAGGGGAAAGACGTGTGGCTGCTGGGGTCTTTAGGACCTGGATGGCAGAAGTCAGAGATTTCTCACACGATGATAGTCATTTTCTCTCTGAGAGATGGTAAGGTAAGGAATTTAAAAAGAACGGGGAAGTTTGAAACAGTATTCATGAGGAAAGGAAAAGGACTGATTTCAAGATGATAGACGGAGCCCATGTAATATACTAAATAGCAATCATAGAAAAAAAAAATACAGTCATGTTTGAAAATAAGAACACAAATTCTTAGTGGCCCAGAGACCTAAGGATTCTCTAAGAGAATGAAAACAGGCTAGATGTCACAGCAGTAAGCAGGTCTGCAGCAGAACTGCTGACACCTAGGTTAAATGGAAAAGAATTGATTGGCTAGTTACTGCATGCCTACTATGTGCTAGACACTGCTCTTTGCACCAGCCTCTGCTGAAAAAGATGAGTGCAGACGGAGGATGGTATAAGTGGGGAGGCTAGGAAAATACATGACAATAACGGCGTTCGATGGAGAGTAGAGACCAAATATTTGTAGAGGCACCAATCTAAACAACTGATTTTTTTTTCAGCAACCCAGGTATAAGAAAGAACAGAGAAAAAAAGTTGATTGACCTCGGACTGGAGTTTTGCTTAACAGACACGATGGAAGGGTAACAGGAGCAAGGGGCATGAGGATATTAGCAAAAAGCATTTCAGCCAGTTATTTTTGAGCTGGTCTTATAAATCACACATGTGATCTAATTGGATTAATTGATCAACAGCCACGATGGAGGACAGAACTAACACTGTCTCATAGGTTAATCATGTTTCAAGACAGCTTCTCAATTTTTGGAGCCCTGGTGGCACAGTGGTTAAGAGCTCGCCTGCTAACCAAAAGGCTGTCAGTTTGAATCCACCAGCTGCTGCTTGGAAACCCTATGGGACAGTTCTACTCTGTCCTATAGTGTTGCTATGAGTCGGAATCAACTTGACAGCAACAGGTTTGGTTTGGTCTCAAATTTTAATATGCATAATTGTTGTTGTTAGGTGTAACGATGGTGCTACTACTGGTCAGTAGACTACCCTGTGCATGTTGTCGATTCTGACTTACAGCTACCATAAGTCAGAGGAGAAGCGCCCCATAGGACTTCCTAGGCAGTAATCTTTATGGGAGCAGATAGCCAGGTCTTTTCTCCCCTCAAGCAGCTGGTAGGTTCAAAACTTCAACCTTTTGGTTAGCAGCGGAGCACTTACCCATTGTGCCAACAGGGCTCCTACTCTTTGAATAACCAACCAAACAAAAAAACCCATTGCTGCAAGTCGATTCTGATTCATAGTGACCCTACAGGACAGGGTAGAACTGCCCCACAGGGTTTCCAAGGAGCGGCTGGTAGATTTGAACTGCTGACTTTTTGGTTAGTAGATGTAGCTCTTAACCAGTGCGCAACCAGGGCCCCAACTCTTTGAATAGGGAGGTTTTATAAGGGTTTGTCTTATTTTTTTTGGAGACCTGATTTGCCTTCTAGTATGGCTTATCAGTGGTATGCTGGAACTAGCTGACTAGCCCACCGACATTATGTTGATAGAATGAAATTGGTCATAATAGGAATTTTTACACTATGGAAATCTGCTAATGCTACAAATCAGGGCTTTCCCTTTGGAAAGGTTGTTGTTGAACATTTACTGGGACACCACTGGCTAAACCTTTATAATAATGAGACATGCTACACTATAAGCTTCAGCGTCAGGGGTCATAACAGCGAGTTCTGAGTTGGCCTCTGCTTCATTCATAGTTGACAAAGAGGCCATCAGGCCTGACTACTATACAAAATGAAGTGCCTGCTACAAGGCATTAAAGGAATTGACTTATCTCTGGTGCATCGGAGTACCTAACAGAGGCAAACACTTGATGTCACCCTATCTGTTTGTTCTGTGAGTGACCTAGAGAAGTAGGGTTGTGGGAAGAGAGAGGGGCTGAGAGGCTGCTGTGGGCAAAGGGTGACCTGCTGGAAATTCTTACCCAACTTGCACTTTATGTATTTTGCTGGATATCTCTGGGCCCTATGCTGGCACTGAGATGTGTGTGCCTCACTAGCTCTAGACTGGCATTTCAAGGCCCTGGACTGCACTACCAGGTTGATACTTTATTTGGAGTCGTAAAATGTGGAAAGCGATTTTCACCAATGGTAGAGGGAAATGGGTTAATTTCCATAATATTTGCTTTACTTACTGATCTTTGAAATAGAGGGTGGGTTTTAAAAAATAAAACTTACATCTAATGTGGTCAAAGAAAACCAAATGAATCCCTGTTGGTGACAGTTTAGAGAGGAAAATGAAGTCCCTCTGCTCAAAGAGGGTCATGCGGTTTTAATTTCCTCTCTCTCTATTTCTTCTATTTCATGAACCAGCTTAAGGCCACAAACACTCTCCTCAATCTCTCAGCTGTCTGGCAGATGAATTGCTGCCAGTTTTGCCCAGGTTACTAACTATGCCCGGCTGAAGCTCCACAACTCAGGTTGAATGCACCTTCAAATCTGCTTGCTGGATGAAGCTGAGATGCTCCGGGGCTTCTGAGGAAGGCAGCTGGAAAGGCAGCTGATCCAGGAGGTTCTCTAGCCCTTGGAAGAGGCAGGCTCCCGGAGACTGCGTCTAACTAGTGATGCCAGGCTCCAGTTTATACGCCTGAGGCTGGCAAGTGGCCCCAGGGATGCAGGGGAAAGGCTGTGCTATGGGCAAGGCTTAACCAGTTGCTATTAAGTCACCTTCAACTCATGGTGACCCATGTGTGTCCGAGTAGAACTGTGCTCCGTAGGGTTTCCCATGGCTGACTTTTCAGAAGTAGACTGCCAGGTCTTTCTTCTGAGGCACCTGTGGGTGGACTCAAACCTCTAATTTCAGTTAGCAGCTGAGTGCATTAACCCAGGAACACCATGAGCAAGGTTTAGGAAGGGAAAAACTTTCCTCTGTTAGGCTAGCTTCCAAGAAAACTAGGTTTAGAGCCCCAGTAAATGGCATGCAGGTGGTAGAACAATGGTATGATGACACATTACCCACAAGTTGGGGGTTTATGATTGGGGTGGGGTGCTGGTGTGCACATATCTGTGCATGTGTATATGTGAGGGTGTTACATCTTCCAAGGTCTTCATCTCCTTTCTTTCCAAGGCAGAAGGGGGTGTAGAAGGGAACTGGTCCTCAGAGATGGCTGCTTCCTCTGGCCTGATAAAGAGCTTCTCTAGCTCTACCCAAACTCCTTCTCTTCCTTGCTTACATTCATCCATTCCATTCTGTTCATTTGCCAATTATTATACAAGTACTAAGGGCAGGCCACTGTAGAGACAGATATGAGTAAAACATGTCCCATCTCTTGGACAGTGTAGGAATAGAGACTGGCATGAGGATGGTGAAGAAGAGGAGGAAAGTTTAACTGCTAAACCCAAAATCTAAAAGACTGAAGGCTCCCAGGGGAGTGAGCCTGTGTGATAATCTCAGGCATTTCAAGCCTTGCAAAAAAGGCTTCAACTCTCTAAATCTTGTTGGCCCTGATTCCTGCCCCAGGGTTCCAGGCAACTCCTTACTGGGATCCTTTTTCCAGACATGTGGAGTAGCGATGGAGCAGCTCACAGTAAAGAATAATATTCCTCAGAGGACTCAGGCAAGCAAGAGAGGGAAGGCCTCCAGCCAGGGGTCTGATAAGCTCCCCCAAAGTTACCATTGACCTCAGAAAGCTGGGAAGAGGCCTGCTGGGGCAGTCTTTCTCAGGCACAGAAGCAGGGCTGGAGCAGCCCAGATATCTGGAGCAGCCTAAAACTTTGTGAGCTGGAAAAAGGGGAGGCAGGCTGTGTTGTAGTTGTGTGGAGCTGGAAGAACTGTGGTCGGTCTTTCCTGAGTGCATGCTTGGGTGTGCGTGTACATGCGCTTCCTTGGGGCAGGGCTCTCTCAACATCTAGGGATGTCTTCTGATTGCTCTATGGAGGTAGGAAGTCACTGCAGTCCCTAGTTGCTGGATTTTCTCAAGAGGCAAGAGTGCAAAGGGCAAAAGGCAGCCTAAGGAAAGGCTGTCTGGGGGGCTCGAATTAGCCCTTTTTGCTTTATGCTTGTTCCCTCTCAAGTCGGCAGGCCCCATTGATGCTTGCCAATCTATAAAGCCCCAAGCATGCCAGAAGAAGGTGTGTTACCTGGACTTCAGTTCCTCACTGCCTAAAGGCTGTTACAAAACTCTGTGACTAGTGCTATCCCTTCACCTGGAGAAGCTGTCCTTCTGGGAGCCACTTATACAATACAACTGTGTTTATCCTGGCGTTTTTGTATGTGCTATTCCATGCAGAAGGTGTCAACTCCACTGGAAACTCCCTATTTCACAGTGTTTCCCAACACCAGAGGGTTCCAAAATGGACAGCAAGCAGAGCCCTAGCTAAAGAACAAATGGTTAAAATAAGCATAACCCGTTGCCGTTGAGTCGACTGCAACTCATAGTAACCCTAGAGGACAGAGTAGCACAGTCCCCACCAAAGAGGCTCTATATCAACACATGCCAGTTGCGACCAAGTCAGGCTAAAAGTCTGATGCCAGCCTTTACCTGTTCCGGATCCCACAACGTCCCGGCTTGGTGACTCAGCCATGGCATCAGCAAGCCGCTCCCGGAGGCCCTCCTCTGTGTGCTCCATGGAGGACATATGCCTCAGCCCAAAGCCCTCTGGCCAGCTCCCGCATACCTCCAGCAGGGTCACGCTCCGGTCAAAGGTACCTGTGGCACACATGGGACATCTGACATTGAGTCTGCACTTTCAGAGGGTAGATTGTTCTTTTTGTCTACCCACCGCCAACTCCCCTCTGTACCCTGGGTTCATTTCAGCCCTTCTGCAGGGTGAATGAAGGGCAGAACACCATGGGACACGTATGTGCAGCGCAGAATACAAGCGCTCATGCCCTTGAATCAGGGTGTGTAGAGCTTATGAGGGCTCCTTCAGGTTACTGTGGCCAGTGGTTTTCTGAAGATCTAGAGGGTTCCTCTGAAGTCCTGAGGGGCTGCTTCAGGACTTGTGACTGGGACAGGAAATCCCCTTCTCAGGTTCAACCAAAACACCTTTACTTTTCTCTTTGTGATACAATGGCATTCCTCCTAAAACATCATTTAAAGAAAGGGTTGCATTGATTAAGTTGGAAAAAAAAAAAAAAAGGACGCTTTCTAAACCACTATATCCTATAACCTATATCCAACCTCCTCATTTTACAGCTGAAGCTCAGAGATGTTAAGGCCCAAGATCAAACAGCAAGTTTGTGGCTAACTTGGCCCAAGAAGTCAGGCCTCTTGATTCCAGTCTGGAACTGGTTCTACTCTACTGCATATAGTCTTCCAGCTGCTCAAGGACATGTGAACAACTTGGGTGCCATTTTGGAGATGCCAGCAATAGAGTTGGGTGATAGCATCTTTAAGCAAGAATCTTTCCTTAATCTGAAGCTGCTCCCCAATTCCAGAAAGTACGCGATGTTCTGCTGAATGCCAAGATTCGATTTTGCATGCAAGATCACTTCAAAGTCCAAATTTAAATTACTCTACTTTATTATACAGCAAGTCTTCTGTGAAAGCTTGTTTCATCCACTCTCCTTTGGAAGGAGGTTATAGTCATGCTCTGTTGCTTTAAGCACATACCATTTCCCCAGCGATTAGGTAACCGAATCCACTGCATTTATTGGGCTTGGTTCCTGCCAGCGCTAGGAAGATGGGGAGAAATGCAAATGCCAATGTATCCCAAAGTTAAAAGTACATGAAACACGTACTCTTTATCAGGCCTTGCTTCTCCTCTTTGATCAGCCGTCAGAAACTATCTTCCCTAGGCAGTCAGGACTGGGCAGTGTCAGCACACACTCTCTGCCAATGACAGGTGGTAATAGAGAGGGTGCGAGCCCCAGCCCCGGCAGGCGGCCTTGCCTCTGATAATGGCCAAAGCACTGAGGTGATAACCGTTAGTAAACACTCCGACAGCCGCGACTCCATACATCAGCAAAGAGGACCAGATAATCCTGAACTCCCCTGACCAGACAAAGGCCCTTGGCCAGCCTGCTGGGATTTATACGTGGCAAGGGTCACTCCTGGCTCCTGAATTTCATCAGCCAAGCTTGGTTTTGATTTATCTCTTGACTAATTGTAGCGTAGATTCCTGGCACTGGGAGAAGGAGCAGCATCTACAAATGCACCTCGTCAATAAGAGGCCCACCCTAGGAGTGGGTTGCATGGGAAGAGCCTATCAGGTGGAACTCAGAGGATGGGGAGCTGCCCTATGCCACCTCTCTCTCCATCAAGGAGGATCAGGAGGTGGGTCTGGGGAGCCAGGCACTGGGCAGTGGGGGTGGGGTGCTCTGAGTGTCAGTCGATCCTCCTAGTTGGAACTGTGCTAGAGTTATGTACTGGCAGTGTCATACCCAGAGCCAACACCTAACCAACATTAAAAAAAAACAATGTTAGCAATGATTTAAAGGTGTCCAGGTCTCAAAGGACACACAGCTTTTGATACTACTGCCAACTCACTCAGTGATGTTAGGTAAGTCCCTCTATCTCCTTTTTTCCATCTTTTAAGTGGGACTAATAACTCCTTGCCCTGTTTCAAAGAAGTGCAGGGATTAAGAAAAGTTCCTGCCAAGAGTCTGTGCTTTCTTCTAGGGCTGCCCCAGTCTTATTTGATGAGATCAAGAGCTACAGCATCATTGTTTTGTTCTGAAGGGTCTGCCTGGGATGCCTATGCTTGGTGATTTCCAGAATAGGGAACTGTAATAAATGTGGGCGCTCCTCCCCCCTGTACACTTTAGAAGGCAGCCCCCACATGGGCAGAGAGGTTTCAGAGCCCGTGACAAGGACAGGGTGGTTGTCTCTAAAAGGGAGCACAATCAGTGTTTACACTACTATGTTTAGAGAACAGGGCAGGTAAGCTGGCAGCAGGGCTGGGAGGAATATCAGAAGTCAAATGAAAACAAATCTAGAAAAATTTTATAATAAGAAGAATTTAGGTAAGAGGGTGGGCCCGGCGCATGGCAGATGGTAAAGGATAGAGGAGTATGTAATATTTGAAGGGACAAATCAACAGTACGTAACAGAAAAAGAATCAGGAGCTACTGTTATAGTAGAAAACAGAAATACACCTGGATTTAAATATAGGCTGTACGCATACTAGCTGTATGACTACAGGTGTGCGTCTTGCTTTCTGAGCCTCTAATTTCTCATCCATAAAAATGTAAAAGCAATTCAACCCTATAGGGCTTTTTGTGAGGATTGAATTTGATAACTGCAAAAGCTCCTGGCACATAGTAAGTGCATAGCGTATGTTAGTAACAATAAACAAACACAGTAAAACCTGTGAAAGTCGGAACCGGTGTAGGACGAAAAATTATCTGACAAGGAAAATTCAAACATTTTCCACTAGAACGAGTGATACAAAAGTGGTAAGAACGCACCTTGCCAAAGGTAGAAAACTTGCAAGACCTGGAAAAACAAGGCAGTTCCGCTGAGTTCTGGCTCTCACAGGTTTCACTGTAACTTTATACCACTTGAAGTATTCATTATAAATTTTGATCATCACAATGGTCCTGAGAGATAGTACAGACATACTATCCAATTTATGGAGGAGGAGCTGGAAGCTCAGAGAGGTTAAGTGACAGGTTCAGCCTTTAAGTGACAGACCTGAAACACAGCCTCCTAATTCTTAGCTTGGAGCTCATGCTATCAGCCAGACACTGCTTCCCTTAGCAGCAACCTGCAGTGGAGAACTGTTACATATAGAAATCATCTCTATCTTTCCTAACTTGAGAACTCCTGTCACCTTCAACCAATGCCTTTAAAAATCTTTTCCACTTCCAAACAGCCCAAGTTCCTTGGAGAATCACTGTAATGCTGAGGAGTCTATTGGATGGCACACAGAAGAAAAAAAAAAAAAAATCAGTGGAAGATCTATTCTCTATTGGCATGGGCACTGCTAGGAGGTTGTAGGTAGGAGGGGGCAGATACAAAAGGTGTGTAGCAAAGGAGCACTCAATCGTTTCTATTGTCCAGAGAAGCCACAGAGAGGATACAATTAGTGGTTCTGCTTATCCTAGCAGAAGGAGTCCCAGCAGAGGCATGCAATATCCCCCTCCTTGTCCTTCCCTACCACCCCTGCCAGCCCAGAAGAGGACAGCAAGAGCGCTCATGGAATCTCCCAGCCTCGGAGTAAGAGAAAGCTGCAGGTGTTCATGTGGCAGCAGGGGCTGGGCTAAGAGGCCAAGCCCTTGGAGGGTGAGGTCACCTCTGGGCTCTTCGGAAACTGCCTTTTTTCCTGCACATCTTGTCAGTGTTGACGGCACAGCTATCATTCATCTGGCCGGCACAGAGACACTCCATCAGATGGGCTGGTCCTTTGAGTCCCATTAAGGGGGAAAGGGTCAGTTTCAAGAGGGAGAAGATGCTCACTTGGTGCAGGCTGCTTGTAAAGCACAAAATGTACGTACTTAGCAACAAAGATCTTTTCACTGAGGCAATGCTCTGCTCTTTACAAAGCCTTCTCACGTTTATTATTTCAGTTAACTCACACATTCATCAAATATTGATTAGTGTCTGCTAGGACATGAGTCAAGCACTGTATGGAAGAATGGGGACAAAGAGTAAGCAAAAAGAAAATGAAAAAGAAAAGGAGCTCATGGCCCTTCACAAAACTCTAGAACTTATCACCATTTTACAGATTTACATTTTACCGTGGCTGAGACAGGTGAGGTAACTTAAGGTCACTGGTTCTAAGTAGAATAGTCTTCCTTCAGAGCTGCCTCCTACCCAGCAATTCTCTGAATACAACCACTTTTCAAGATTCAGTTCACGTCTCACCTGCTCAATGAAGGCTTCAGTGACTACCCAAGGTATAAAGGGCGCTCTTCCATAAACTCTGATTGTATAAAAGGTTCTTTTACCTTTTCGGGTGAAACTGAGGAAAGCTATGAACTTACACAAAAAAACATATGCTTGCATACATAAAATTTTGCAAACGATTTTGGGGTGTTCGCAGGTGCCTCTGATGCTCATCTTTAGATCCCAGGGCCTCAATCCACTTCTGCCTTATATTGCTTTCATGGTCTGTTTTCCAACTAGTTTAGAAGCTTCTGGAGGGCATGAATTCCCCCATAATACTAAACACAGGACTTGGTATACTGCACTTGCTCAAATGTGTTTGCTTGTTGACCCGTTAGGACCATATGAGATAATGGACACTCACTTCAGAGTCACTACCCTTTGAGTTGGGTACCAGAGTCTAAACATCTAGGGCTAGACTCAGGAGAAAGCGATGGAGGCAGGAAAAAAGGAGTTAAAATTAAATAGGAGAAAGGAAGAAAATGTTAAATGTGCAGAAAACAATGTCACAGTTTCACTCTACTGCCTTCTGTGACACCTATTTTGGAATGGAGATTCTGGAAAATGGAGAGGACAACACGATCTGCCTGGGATGGCCTAGAGAGCTGGCCTCATAAAGTTGAGAGAGAATCCTGCTTCTCAACTTGGCATCCTGAGTTACACTCTCCCCAGGGAAGAAATGGGTCAGGTTCTTGGGTTTCACAAACCCATTAAAGGCATGCTGTGACAGCTGGTAAGCTGGCAGCTTCTGGGGTGGGGAGGAGGGGGGATAGAGGAACATGTGCTTCACTTTTTGTACACCACTGTTAGGGGGCATGGAAGCCCAGGGGGTAGAGATGGAATGGGGTAAGAGGGATGTTCCTCTAAACTGATAGTGTCTAATCACACCCTTGCTATTATGAGACTGTGGCACAGCCTCCACTTTACATCAATTAGATTTAGAACTCTGCTAAAAGCCTGTTGATCAGATTTCTAGCCACTGGGGAGACCAGGTATCAAAAGCAAAACCTGCCATTAAACAATGCTTTTTAGGACGTAAGCTCTTCTGGGTGAGAGCTCATGATAATAATGATGTCCATGATAACTAAGAAATGATCCCAGGCATGATGAAGGCAACCACTAGTGAGCCTCCTAGCCTGCTCTCCAAACCAACTCACCAACCTAAGCTTTAGAATGGTGTGGTGGACAACTGGACTAAACCAAAGCAAACAAGTTTCTTGAATAAACCAAATGCTTCAAAGGCCAGAGTAGCAGGGGCAGGGGTTTGGGGACCATGGTTTCAGTGGACATCTAGGTCAACTGGCATAATAAAATCTATTAAGAAAATATTCCAAGGACACAAGGTAATTATGAGCCCAAGA
Source organism: Loxodonta africana (assembly GCF_030014295.1). Taxonomy (NCBI): domain Eukaryota; kingdom Metazoa; phylum Chordata; class Mammalia; order Proboscidea; family Elephantidae; genus Loxodonta; species Loxodonta africana. Next base: position 49,857,982 of record NC_087359.1, read on the forward strand.
GACAGAAAGGGCCACACGAACCAGAGACTACATCATACTGAGACCAGAAGAAATAGATGGTGCCCGGCTACAACCGATAACTGCCCGGACAGGGAACACAACAGAGAACCCCTGAGGGAGAAGGAGAGCAGTTTGATGCAGACCCCAAATTCTCATAAAAAGACCAGACTTAATGGTCTGACTGAGACTAGAAGGACCCTAGTGGTCACGGCCCCCAGACCTTCTGTTGGCCCAGGACAGGAACCATTCCCGAAGCCAACTCTTCAGACATGGATTGGACTGGATGATGGGTTGGAAAGGGATGCTGGTGAGGAGTGAGCTTCTTGGATCAGGTGGACACTTGAGACTATGTTGGCATCTCCTGCCTGGAGGGGAGATGAGAGGGTGGAGGGGGTTAGAAGCTGGCAAAAGGGACAGGAAAAGAGAGAGTGGAAGGAGAGAGGAGGCTATTTCATTAGGGGGAGAGTAATTGGGAGTATGTAGCAAGGTGTATGTATGTTTTTGTGTGAGAGACTGACTTGATTTCTAAACTTTCAATTAAAGCACAATAAAAATTATAAAAAAGAAAAAAAAAGAAATTCTGCATCCCACTTTGGTGAATGGTGTCTGGGGTCTTAAACGCTAGCCAACGGCCATCTAAGATGCATCAATTGGTCTCAACCCATCTGGAGCAAAGGAGAATGAAGAACACCAAAGACACAAGGTAATTATGAGCCCAAGAGACAGAAAGGGCCACATAAATCACTGACTACATCAGCCTGAGACCAGAAGAACTAGATGGCGCCTGGCTATAACCGATGACTGCCCTGACAGAGAACACAACAGAGAATCCCTCATGGAGCAGGAGAACAGTGGGATGCAGACCTCAAATTCTCGTAAAAAGACCAGGCTTAATGGTCTAACTCAGGCTAGAAGGACCCCGGAGGTCATGGTCCCCAGACCTTCTGTTAGCCCAAGACTGGAACCATTCCCAAAGCCTACTCTTCAGACAGAGATTGGATTAGACGATAAGACAGAAAATGATGCTGGTAAGGAGTGAGCTTCTTGGCTCAAGTAGACACATGAGACTATGTGGGCAGCTCCTGTCTGGAGGGGAGATGAGAAGGCAGAGGGGGACAGGAGCTGGCTGAATGGACACTGGAATACAGGGTGGAAAGAAGGAGTGTGCTGTCTCACTACAGGGAGAGCGACTAGGAGTACATAGCAAGGTGTACATAAATTTTTGAATGAGAGTGACTTGATTTGTAAACTTTCACTTAAAGCACAATAAAAATAAATAATAATAATTTTAAAAAATGGTGTGGTGGGGTGGGGAGAACTCCTTTTTCTATGCCATAGGTTGGTTCATACAAGCACAGGCTGAGAACATTAGCTTCACTTGGTACTTGCATGTGGCCACAGGCATTTCACCAAATATATACCATGTCATAACAAACAGATTGGTTCACTGTGGGAGGGCAGGTAGGTTGCCAGGATATGAGGACCCTATCTGATTCTCTCAATCCTTTGGGGTGGTTTACAAGATAACCATAATCCTACATCCACAGACTTGGTACAGAGCAAAGGGCCCTAGACCCTACCAATCATTTATGACTTGGATATCTAATGCTTACCAAAATTTTGATAATCAGTGTAGCATGTTTACTCCATATTCACCCATTCGGCTATGGGGTTTCGGTTTGGGGGGTTAGGTCGTTTTTAAAGGACCCACTACTCCATTTAGGGGCTGATCTGAACAAAGAGAAAGGAAAGATACCAGCAAAGCAAAGAAACTTCTTAGCTAAGGTTGGAAACCTTGGGGATGAGGACCTCATCGTGTGCCAGGTGTGGCATGCACATCTGCTCTTACTAGTGAGAAGGGACTACTCACTGGTCAGAAGTCTATGACCAGTTTGCCATGCATGGCCAAAATATCAAATTGTCCTGAGCCAGGGAGAAGGAGTTCAATGATAACTGAGTCACTAGGAATTTCTTTGCAATTTAACATAGAGTACTAGTTTGAAAAATGGGCCCATTTTCACAACTCCAGTATACAATTACGATGCATACTTTAAAGGTTAGACTATAGGTTACAAATCAAGACATCTAGGCTATAACTGGGATTCTCCATTAACTTTTCTGGTGGCTTTGGGCAAGTCATTAATCCCCTCTGGGTCTTAATTTCCCTATTTACCAAAGGAGAATAAATGAGTGACTCCCTTTTAAGGTTTCACATTGGCACTAATAATTTCAATATAATTAATAATAATACACTGGCAGGGTAATGGCCACAATGTGAAATGATGCTTGAGTACAGAGTAAAGGCTACCAAATTTCATTTTCTATGAACCAGGTAACATACTCAAGCTGTCACACCACAATAGTCTTGCTTTTACCTAATTAAAGGCATGTGGCAAGCAGAAGACCTGCAGTTCAAGTGCCAGCTCTGTTACTTTCTCACTGTATGACTTTGGGAAAGTTATTTAACCTCTCAGGACCTTGGTTTCCTTACCTACTGTAGCGGGTTGAGTGGTGTTCCCTCACATCACAAAGATCTGTTCACCCAGAATCTCAGCTCATGACCTTATTTGGAAATAGGGTCTTCGTAGATGTACTTAAAGATCTTGAAACAAGATCATCCTGGATTTAGCTGGGCCCTAAATCCAACGACTGGGATCATTATAAAAGAAAGAAGAAGAAGATCAGAGACACAGAGGACAGAAGTTCATGTGAAGCAAAGGCAGATAATTGGAGTTAAACCGCCAAGGAACTCCGGGAGCCACCAGAAGCTAGAAAAGGCAAGGGAGAATTCTCTCCTGGGGCCTTAAGAGGAAGTGTGGGTCCTGCTGATACCTTGATTTTGGACTTCTGGCCTCCAGAACTGTGAGAATAAGCTTGTTGTTTTAAGCCACTAAATTTGTAGTTATTTGTTATGCAGCCCTAGGAAGCTAATACACCTATAAAACAGAGAAATGAATATTTGCCCTCCAGGGCTGTTGCGAGCATTAGATCAGATAGTACGTGAAAGAGCGCTTTATAAAACCACACAGGGCCATTCAAACATAGAGGATTACCTTAGGGCTCTGTGAACAGCTCTTCTTAGGGGCAGCAGGAGTCTGTGAAAGGCTTTGAAAGTGAAAAGTGATTGAAGAAACCTCTGGGCCAGAACACCAGGATCCTGGGCTCCTCTATCATTAAGGCTAATTAGTTATTATGTCAGTTATACAGCAAGGGCCCTTCATGGGGAGTCAAAGCAAGTTAAGTGGGTATTCGTACCCCACTTTCCTGAGGATGCCTGCAGGGGGCACAGAAGGGCAGGGGAAGTATCCTTTTTTGCTCTGATAAAGGTTAGGCCTCTTACCTCCCCAAGATCTCCACCACATCTGAGTGTGCAGACAGCACATTTCAGCTCCCCGAATTCTTTAATAAATAAACAGACTCACACTCAACAAGGCTAAGGATGAAATGAGATAAACTGTTGTTGGTGAGACTACTACTGATAAAAAGTATCTGAAGGATAACTTAGAAAAATGTATTAAGAGTCCTTTAAAAACATGCCCAACTACTGACCTAGGGGCTCCACTTGCAGAAATCTAACCCAACTACGTAAATAATCTAAGAAGCCAATGAACCTTTCATGCACAAAGATGTTCACTGCCACTTTAACACAGCTTTATAATAGTGCATTTGTTAAGTAAATTTCATGCTAGCAGTAGAATATTAGGTAGTCATGAAAAAACAATGCTTGTAATAGGGAAAATTTCTTAAGATAAATTAAAAAAGCAGAACAGAAAATTATATTGCATATCAGGGAAAAGTGTAAAAGAAGCATAGAAAAATAATTTAAATGATTCATGGCAAAAGTTAACTACAGTTGCTTCTGGGTAGTTGGGTTATGGGAAACTTTTCTTTTCAGTTACTTTATATTTTTACATATATTTCCTAATCGGTAAAACAAACAAACAAACAAAAAACCTAAGGGAAACAAAAGAAAAGGTTGGGAGAGGATAAATATGCCCTACAACAGAAACACTCATGCTGGGACCTGAACACTTGTAAGGACCGTGAGAGGCGTGTGAGGGGAGGCCTGGCCTGCTGAGTTGTTTCTCCTGTCAAGCCCTGTGCTGGGCCCTGACTCAGCTGGGAGCAGGCAAGTCTGGATCTCCATAGCCCAAGTTTGACTCTTCTCCCAGTGGCCATGGTCTGCTGCACGCAATGTTGACTCATCCCTGTGTATATATAACATAGTTCTTTTAAATTCATATCGGGAATGTGCACCAATTTGCGTGCGAAAAATGGCAGAAACAATTCCACCTTTGTACAAATTTCATACCTCAGACCAGAAAGGGCTAAAAGGACAACTCTGGAAGGAGTCGAATTTTTAAATCAAGTCCCTTTACCTGTCACCTTGGCTCCCCCCCACCCCACCCTCTCCAACTATCTTTTGGATAAACAGGACACAGCTTCCTAGGAGACACCCTTTCATGATTGTCAAGGAATGTCTAAGCCCTTCACACATCATCATGAGGTCACTGAGCAGGGCCCCTGCAGTTTGCCTGTGAGCCTGAGATCAGTCATCACCGCAGGCCCCAATAAGGAGAATTTCAACTGGCTCCACACTCAGACCAGACTTGGAGGTGCCTTGGAGAACAAGCCCTTCCCAGTGAGACTGACACTGTCATTTCCCAGACCGGAATCCCAGAGGCCCTTTCCTCCTCTGCTTTAAGTCAGGGGAGAAGAGAAGAATCACTTTGCAGCTAGCATGCAATGAAAATATTTCCATCAGGATGCTCTGGCCTGCTTCTGGGGGTGGAGAGAAAATTTACACCAGCATATTCACAGACAGCTCTGTTACAGGACTCCTAGAACAAGGCTCAGAATACACTGCCAGACAAACTATCCCCGGAAAACTAACAACCCCTGGAGTGGAAAAACTTCATGGAACTGTATCTCTCAGACAGCAAGCACACAAACTGGGTTTCGTAGGACAGTCCTGATTCCAAATAATTAGCCCTGTGCTCAGATATCAGGAAAAGGAAGAGAACTAACATCTGAACGCCTATTTTGTGCCAGGCGTGGCTAGCCACTTACCTACACTACCTCATTTAAGTCATCCCAAAACTTCTGTGAGGTTGGTGCTATTGTCCTCATTTTTACAAATCAAGAAATTGAGGCAGACAGCACAACTTGTCCAAGGCAAGGTCACGGAAGCTCCACTGACACAGCCAACTCCCTGAGGGAGTGAATTACTGGGATGAGGGCTGTGGGGACCATGGTCTCGGGGAACATCTAGCTCAACTGGCATAACATAGTTCATAAAGAAGTTGTTCTATATTCTACTTTGGTTAGTAGCATCTGGGGTCTTAGGAGCTTATGAGTGGCCATCTAAGATACTCCACTGGTCTCACCCCATCTGGAGCAAGGAAGAATGAAGAAAACCAAAGACACAGGGGAAAGATTAGTTCAAAGGACTAACGGACCACAACTACCACAGCCTCCACCAGACTCAGTCCAGCACAACTAGATATTGCCCGGCTACCACCACTGACTGTTCTGACAGAGGTCACAATAGAAGGTCCCAGATAGGAATGTAGAACAAAATTCTAGCACACACACGCGCGCGCACGCACACACACACACACACACACAGAGACCAGGCTTACTACTGTTCCGACAGGGGCTGGAGAAACCTCAAGAGTACGGCCCCCTGGACACCCTTATAGCTCAGTACTGAAGTCACTCCTGTGGTTCACTCTTCAGCCGAGGACTAGACAGGCCCATAAAACAAGATGAGACTAAATGGACACACCACGCCAGGGGCAAGGACGAGAAGGCAGGAGGGGACAGGAAAGCTGGTAATGGGGAACCGAAGGTCGAGAAGGGGAGAGGGTGGACATGTTGTGGCAGTGGTAATCAATGTCACAAAACAATATGCATATAAATTGTTTAATGAGAAGCTAGTTTGCCCTGTAAACCTTCATCTAAAGTACAGTTTAAAAAAAAAAAAAAGAAATTGAGGCAGACGAAAATAAAATTTTTGCCCAAAATGACAGGGTACAGTTAGGACTCGAACCGAGGTTTGTTTATCTGGCTCCAAAGCCTGTACTTTCCCCACTAAGACCCTTGCTGAATTTTGATTTTGACAATATACCTGCAGTACCAGTAAGGGGTTTTTCAGCCCAGTCTTCCTAGTTTAGAATTTTAAATGGTTCTTGTAGCTGGGCAGCTGGGGCAGGGGGCACCAACTGAACTAAAACCCTGTGTTCCTCTTAGAAGAGTTTTCTGTGCTCCACAAATAAACCAAATGTGGGCTCTCAACTGAGGAGAACTTTGAAGTCTGAAACCTGGGGCCAAGAAGTCCTCTGTTTTATTAACCAAAGAAGATGTTTCTAAAACCATCAGATTCATCAGGACTGGATTTCATAAGCGAAACCTGATATACACACAGACATGCGTGGCTTGTCCTTTTGGATTATATTTGACCTTTTACTCTCCTCTCTGAGGATCTGCATTTCCTCAGAGTGAGACCTCTCTGCTTCCCCAGCTGGCAGAAGTGTCTTGGAGGTCCAGCTTTGCAGACCTGGACCCCCATTGGTTTCAGGTAAGAATTTCAAAGGCAAAAGGGGGAAGGGTGGGCAAATTGGCTCCCATTGCTATTTGCTTCTCTAAGCCCCATGGGCATGGCTGTGAGGCCCCACCTATTATTGGTTTTGTTATTTTGGTTATTTTGTTATTTTGCTATAGTTAGTTAGTCACCTAATTATCTGGGTTTGAAAACGGTGCCCCCAGTGTGGGTAACAGGCATTTCCATTTGGACTGTGTGGTCAGCCTTCCACCTCTCTCTGCCATCAAAATCTATCAGCTTTCACTCCAGAGGGCAAGCCTGTACTGGATTTTCAGGCACAGGTTTGTGGAATGATGCTTTTGGCCTGGCCTGCCATTCTGACATGGCGTCTGGTATAAAGCAGAATCCCTGCTTTCCAAGTCCTTATAGTGAAATCATTGAGCAAAAACTTGGTCTCAGGATCTAAGTGCAAGATTTAAGGAACAGTGCTGCTTTGGACAACAGAGTGAGCATTTCCTGGAGCTGGGTGGTTGAGGACAGTTTCTATCAGGCCTTGAGGCTTGGGGTGGGTGGAGGACATTCCACAATGGGATAATAATGGTTTGAGCAAAAACATGAAGGCATGGATGTTACTCACTTGGGGGCAGTGTGTAGAATCCACTGGAGCAGGAGTTCTTAATAATAATATCTTACAAATTTTTATATAATCAGTATATATTTTCACATAATTATTTCATTTTGATTGTGGGAGCACAACAACTTGTAACACAGGCAGGACAAACACTGTTTACTTTATAGATAAGGATACTGAGGCTCAGGGTGGTTAAGTGACTTCCCTCAGTTAACTTTCTTGCCTCACAGGATAGTTGTAGAGCCATCTGTGAAGGTCCTCAGTGAACAACTGAATATGCCGCAGAAATACTGCCATGGCCACCTGTGGTGGGGAAAACTGGAGAGGTGGGCTGTGATGGAATCGTGGCATGGACTGGGAACTTACCTTGCTGAAGACCTGACCAGAGCTTGCTCGGGTCCCTTGTCTTAATGGACTTCTCTGACTTTCAGCCTTATTTCCTGCTTTTGCAGTCTGTGGGGGGTGGGGGTGTGGGGAGGTGGGGCTTCATTTGGTATCACTTGAACTCATCACACAAGGTATGTTCAGGGCTTGTCCCACAGCTCAAGCTGTGGGGTGCCTGGGAACTGTCATTTCCTGCCTTGATATGTCAAAGTATTTGTTTGGCCTTGGCCAGTCACACTGACTCAGCAGCCCAGGCATGGAAAACGGGGAGGCTGTGGGGAAAAGTTCAGAAGCTGCAGGAACACATGGTGTGAGCAACAAGGCACAGCAATCTTAACAGTGACAATGATCCCTTACATCGTACACTGCTTTACCCTTTACAAGGTGCTTTCATAGGCATTTTCTCCCTTAGTCCCTACAACACCCCTAGGGAGGAAGAGAAGGTACACTATTACTACCGCCCCCTCCCCCTTTTCACAGCTGAGGAAATAAGTTCAGGGAAGTTAAGCAAGGGGCAGAGCTTAGATTTCAGAACCCAATCCTGTGATCTGCACCTTTGCTACTCCAGGTGTGGCCCGAGGACTAGCAGCATTGGCATCACCTGGCAGCTTGTTAGAAATGCACCAGACCTACTAAATCAGAATCTGCAGTTTAATAAGATCTCTGGGTTATTTGTATGCACATTAAGGAGCACTGCTTACACTGCAATCCTCTCAAGCGTTCTTCAGCTGTCGGTCCCTTAGAGCATATTATCTATCCACTCAAAAACACCTCTCTGGTGGGTGGTGCAAACGGTTAAGCGCTGGGCTGCTAATTGAAAGGTTGGGGTTTGAACCCACCCAGTGGCTCCGTGGGAGGAAGGCCTGGCAATCTTCTCTAAGAAAATCCTACCAGGCAGTACTTGTTACATGGGGTCGCTATGAGTTGGCATTGGCTTGGCAGCACCACACCCACACGCACGCACGCACGCACTTATTTAAAGACAAGGAAATTAAGACCCAGGGAGGGGATGGGACATGGCCAGTTAATGACAGAAGCAAGACCAGACAGAACCTTGGCCTTGAAAATCCATCGTGGTTCTATTACATCAGGGTGCTTTATCAAGCCGACATTCAACTGGTGTTTTCCCTTTCCTTTCCTCTTCCCTCCCCACTCCATGACTCCAAGCCTCAAACTGCCCTCAGCTGCCAGTCCCTTGCCCTCCCCCCTCCACTCCAGCTTTGTGTTAAGTGTTAACACAAGTTCCAGGGACTTGGGATAACACTCTATTAAAGCAAAGGAAAGAAGTTCATACCTCCTGCTAACAGTCTAGGAGCCAAGTGGGCCTGTGGGGAACACGGAAGGGCTTCCTGTGCACGGCTGCAGAGGGTCAGGCCACAGTCCTTCAAAGAAAGGTGCTGGCTCAGGTTTGTCTGCCCTTCACCCTCACAGATCTTTTTCTGTAGGAGAGGGCTGGGGAATCCTTGCCCCCCCGTTACAGGAGACTGCTTCCAAAACCAACTAAACTCACTGCCATCAAGTCAATTCTGACTCACAGTGACTCTGTAGGACAGAATAGAACTGCTCTACTGGGTTTTCAAGGCTGTAAACCTTTATGGAAGTAGGCTGCCAAATCTTTCTCCTGTGGAGTGGCTGGTGGGTTCAAAGCTTGGACCTTTTGGTTAGCAGCTGAGTGCTTTAACCACTGTGCCACCAGGGTTCTTGGAGACTGCTTAAAAAAAAAAACCCAAACCCATTGCTGTCGAGTCGATTCAGCCTTATAAAATGCCCACTTCATTAGTAAGTGTGATAAGTGTGAAAAATGTCCAAATAACTGTTAATCTGGTTATGATTTCCCTTCAACTCATTGGTCTCATTTTGTGCCAAGTTTGGTGCCTGTGGGTAAAAGGATTCCTGAGGCCAGGATTCCCCCTCTTCCCCCATTTCTACTCCACTGAGGCCAATCAGGATGTTATTAATTTCCCTAGCTGAGAAGCAAGTTCAAAAGGGCCAGTAGAGACTCCTCTTACCCATTCCCTGTGTAAGAAATGCCAATTTCTCCCATGAGGAGGAAGCAACATATTTTGTTTCTGCAGCGCTGAGGCGAGGAGCAGGTTTATAGAGTCAGCCCAGAAGGAGCGTGTTTGTGCGTGTGCAGAAACCAGATTCATCCACAAGGGGAGGGGGAGCCTAGACGCCTAGGGGCCCCTAGGAGGGGCCTGGAGACCCCCCGTTACTGTGTCACACACACATGGACCTGTCATCTAACTTTGAGTTAGTGGGAACAGCTGAACGAAGGAATTAATTTCTCATTGTGCTTCATTTGATTTTTAAAAATGCCTTTAGGGTTGAAATGCCACTAGAATAGTTTTCTCATATTCCTCAGATTGTAAAAAAATAAAATAAAAATGAAGCAGTGTTTTTTAATAGAAACACCTACTAAATAGCTCAATGAACTTGTAAATTGACCAAAATTCTTCTAGGTAAGTCACCAACACCCTTCTGGGCTTTTCTTGAAAATGAAGAGGCCTGGATATGGTTCTACAGTTCTGATGTGGGAGGTGGCACTCCTGCTCATCCCTCTCCTTCTACCTCCTCCGCTGGGGTCTATCCTCAAGGCCCAGCAGTAGTTGCTTCCATCCTTTGAATCTCTTCTCTTCATTTAAAACCAAACCAACTGCCATCGAGTCGATTCTGACTCGTAGCAACCCTACAGGACATTGTAGAACTGCCCTGTAGAGTTTCCAAGGAGCACCTGGTGGATTCAAACTGCTGAGCTTTTTGTCAGCCGCTATAGCACTTAACCACTACGCCACCACGGTTTGCTCTCTTCATTTAGCACCTTCTTGTATTTCTAAATAGTGTGAGATGGAGGATGGGGCAGATCCTTTGGACAGATGAGGTGGCTATAAGGTCTCTAAACCAATAAGCAGTGGCAGTGTCTCAGAGGCATGGTCCATTGCTGGAAACAGTGGGAAACTGAGTACTTGTTCTGGCTCTGTTGTGCAAGTCACTTAACCTCTTAGAACCTCAGCTTTCTCTACTGTAAAAAAGGAATGGTAATGCTAGTTGTCCTGTATAATTCTCAAAATTATGCTAAGATCCAAATAACAATGCTTGTGACAGAACCTTCAAAACTATAACATGTGATCTGTCTGTATATAAAGTACTGATTTTACTCTCAGACCAGAAGCTAGGTGGTCTTAGGCTTGGTGTTCTGACTTCACTCCAGATCCTTTGAGAGGTACGGATAATGACTGGCTTCTTGAAGATGGGGATGCCCAAATAACTCAGCACACTGTGCATTTCTAAACAGGGAATGTTAAACACCAACCATGTGTTCACTGTAGTTTCAATATTACACAAGATATTCAATTGCTGCCCTCCAGAATTAAATAGTGCTCACCTTTAAGTTATTCTGATGTCCCAAAGATATCTAAGAACCTAGAAAGCCCAGCACATAATAGGTGCCTAATAAATGCTTATTGAATGAATGAATAAAAGAACACACCTTCATTACATTTTGAACTGAAGCGTTTATAGAGAGGGTCTGAAAAGAAGCTTGTAAGGGCATTTCTCCACCACCCTCCTACCTCCAGGCAGCACTGTCCTTAACTATCTCAGGTTCTAAAATAACTCCAGAAGGGAGAGGTCTCTATTCTCCTTAGAGACACATCTCTGCGTTTTCTACCTCAGTAGGTCCCTCATCCCTGCAATATTAAAATATGTATAGTTAATGTTTCTGGCTATCCTGGAAAGAGAATGTCCCAAAGCCAATTGTTTAGGGAAGGACATTTATCTTGACTATTCATTAATAAGTGAAAATATTTGCATTTCTACAAGTATTTGAATTTCACAAATCTGCAATTTCACGTAAAAGGCACAGGTCCTCTGAGCCATTTCCTAATGACTAATATATACCTTTGGTAGACACAAAAGATCTTATTTACAAAATTACTCTGGAGAATAAATGTATTAGGCATACTTCATGAACTTCACTGCGAAGACACCAACCAGTGTCAGGTATTAAGCTTATAAACAAGTAGTACCAGCTCCTTCTATGGCAGTAACCCGAAAATGTCTTATTTGCCTCTTCCACATTTTTTAGTAGTCAGCTTTTTAACATGTGATTTTCTTTTTTAAAATGCTGGACTGCATTCAGGTCCTAATTCCATAAAATGGAACGGGCAATTGGACTGTCTATACCAGAGGGCAGTGAGGGTCTCCGTTCTAAATGCTTTCAGAGGAGTAGAGCAGGACCAATTACCTGTCTAAATGCAGGATTTCCACTGGATTTCTGAACACTCAGAAAGTTGCTCAGAAACTCTTAACTCCTTTAGGTCAGTGGGTTAGCATTTCTTTCCTTCCCCACACATTTGAGGGGTTCACGACACAGTCCCATCAATAACAGAGGCTCATAACTATGGGGATTCTCAAGAATCTTAGGTCGGAATCTCTATGTCGGGGTAAGAAGGTGGGACTGTGATCTATGTAGTCTTCAGAGTGTCCCCAGGTTATTATGAAACACACCCTGACCTAAATCATCATTCCCAGGCTCCCACAATGAGAAGCATCACCTGGGGTGATTTTTCAGGACCTTCTGGAATTCCAAATCAGCGGCTCTGGGATAAGGTCTGACTCTTACCAGGGAATTTTGGGAATCACTACTCTACGGCACCAAACCAAAAAACCAAACCCACTGCCATCGAGTCCATTCCGACTCACAGTGATCCTATAGTTCTATAGAGTAGAATTGCCCCATAGAGTTTTAGGGTAGCAGGTCCTCAAATCTAGCCTTAAGAATCACCACCCAAGATTGAAAAAGCACATGGCTGTCCTCCCGTGATCATGGCAATTTAAGTGTGGCCATGTGCTGCCCTGTGGGCAACCCAGATGCTGTAAAGGAAAGCTGACTTCATTGGGAAATTGTTGACTACTCCCATCCTTCCTTAGTTTCCTCCCTACCTCTGTGACCACAACCAAGTGTTGCTCAAGGCCTCGCTTTTGCTCCTTCTGCTCCTAAATTTTGGTGTTTTTAAGGGTACCCTTTTCTCTTCTTTCTCTATATACACTTTTCCTGGGTCATCTCATTCACTCCCATAGTTAGAACTACCACCTACATGCTACTGACTTCCACAACTGTACCTCTAACTCTATTCTCAGCTGGGCTCCAAATCGATTTACGTAAGAACCAAACATCTTCATTTGGATGTTCCAAAAGCACCTCGAAAGCAACATGTCCAAAACAAACACATTACCTCTTCAAAACTTCCTCTTCCTTCTCTATTCCCTACCTAAGTGAACAACAACACTGTCTTCTCAGCTGCTCCAGCCATTCCAGATCCCTCCCTTTCCTCACCCCCAAATGCAACTGATCAGTAAGTCTTGTGGATTCTACTTCCTAAACCCTCTTGAAGGCATGCCCCTGACTCTCCACAGCCACTAAGTTTAGACTCCATTAATTCTCACTGGGATTACTGGAACTATCTTTCAACTGGTCCTCCTGCCCCTTACTATGACTTCCTTTTAAGTGCCACCGGAGTGACATTTTCTATAACAAAAATTTGAACATTTTACTCCTCTGTCCTCAGGATGAAGTCAAACTTTCTTAGCGTGATTATCTACCATCTGGCCTCTGCCTAGCTTTCCAGATCTCTGTACATTATGCTCTACCTTGCACCTTGTCCCCTACGCTTCTGCATCTGCTGCTCCCTCGGCCTGGGATATTCTTCTTCCCCATTCTTGAAGACTTAGGTCAGCTGGGGAATCCTACTACTCCCTTTCTGGGTCTGACTTATGAAGTCTTCCAACAGATGCTCACAACATCCTGGGCTTACCTTCAACATAGTACTACAGTGTAATCAATTCAACAACAGATACTTATTTGGTATCTATTACGGTCCAGCCACTATGTTGGGTGCTTGGAATTCCTGATAAAGGAGACAGACTACAAACAAAAGCAGCAAAGTATCTTGTGGTCTATCTTTCCCACTAGACTATTAATTCCTTAAGAGCATCATCTGCTTTTTTTGTTTTTGTTTTTAAATCTCTATGTCTTCAAAGTGTAGCATAGTGCCTCAGTGACTGGAGCCTATAGCAAAGGAAAAAAGGTTGTTTAACCTGGACTAGAGAATAAGGGAGCTGTGACTCCAGTACTCAAAGTTTTAAAAAATGATCTTATGGAAAAGGAAAAGGTCATTCTTTGTGGCCCCAAGGGGCCAAACAGGACACAAAGGGAAGAGACAGGGACTGGCATATGTATATATGTATTTTTTAATTGTGCTTTAAGTGAAAGTTTACAAATCAAGTCAGTCTCTCATACAAAAATTTATATACACTTTGCTATGTACTCCTTGTTACTCTCCCCCTAATGGGACAGAACACTCCTCCTCTCTACCCTGTATTCCCCGTGTCCATTCAGCCAGCTTCTGTCCCCCTCTGCCTCCTCATCTCCCCTCCAGACAGGAGCTGCCTACATAGTCTCATGTGTCTACTTGAGCCAAGAAGCTCACTCCTCACCAGTATCATTTTCTGTCTTATAGTCTAGTCCAATCCCTGTCTGAAGAGTTGGCTTTGGGAATGGTTCCGGTCTTGGGCTAACAGAAGGTCTGGGGACCATGACCTCCGGGGTCCTTCTAGTCTGAGTCAGACCATTAAGTCTGGTCTTTTTTACGAGAATTTGAGGTCTGCATCCCACTGTTCTCCTGCTCCATGAGGGATTCTCTTTTGTGTTCTCTGTCAGGGCGGTCACTGGTTGTAGCTAGGCACTATCCAGTTCTTTTGGTCTCCGGCTGATCTAATCTCTGATTTATGTAGCCCTTTCTGAAGGACTGGCATATTTAAGATCAACATGAGACTCTTAAACAATTAGGGTACCAAGAGGACAAGGTGTCTGTCTGCTGCAGTAGACTCAAGACTCAACCCAAGAATGACCTCTTCCACCAAACCTTCCTTGAGTCCCCTTGGGCCAGAAATCAATCAATCCCTCTGCTGCATCCCCTCAGAACCTGCATACCCTCTGACCTGAATACAAGGTGTGTACTGGATTGTGATGAAACAATTTGCTTTCACGTCTGCTCTTCAACTTAGCACTGTGAGCATTTTATTTTTCTATCTGCAGAGTCTATCAGACAGTACAGAAATAGTTAAAGACTCAGGCTTTAGGTTTCTTGTTCTATCATTTAATAGTTGCAAAACCTTGGGAAAATTACTTACTTCTCTTGGCTCAATTTATACATCTATAAAAATGGGAATAATAAAAAATATTAAGGCTTAAATGAATGTGTTCGGCACAGAGCCTGCCATATAGTAAATGCTTAAATCAATCAATCCCATTGATCCTCACAATGACCCTATGAAGTTTTCTATTTCACAGAAACTGTAGTATTTGTAGTATAGATAGACTTTGCATTAAGCCATAGAGCTAGACCCAGAGGCCAGGTCTTTAGATATCTCATATAGTATTCCTTTCAGGCATTTAGAAAAAAATTTGCTTCCTGATTTTTCAATCATGCTAAAGTGATCTGACAATAAAAGGAAGCACTTTCTTCTCCAAGGGAATACAAATGTTCTTTGTGAATTACATCACCTCTCCCAAAGGAATTATCTTACCAATCACGAAAGAATTTCAGAGCTTACAAAATCTGTCTAGAACAGTTCTACTCATCCTCATCACAGGACTCTATAGACCTTCTAAGTCAATCCTCTGCTTTCAAAGAGGAATGTGGCGCCTATACCACTGTCATCTTCTCAACAACAACTTCTGCTAAATGTTAGGAAAGTGTGACATTCAGGTGCATAATCAAACCAACACCCTTACTGTTGTAATTCACTGACCTCCACACACCAGTGACTTTCACCTTCACTCCAACAACCCACTCACCTGGAACCTGTCATTGTCTGAAATCAGCGCTTCTAGTATTTTAAGCTCAGAAGTTCCACATTTTGATCATGAAACTTGGTATTTGTCTAACTCCTTCACTTCCTTATTCTTACTAATTATGCTCTTCAACCTAATTGAGCCTGCCAGCCCCTTGAGCATTCTCTATTATCCCAATCAACTGGCTTCCTCCTGGTGACACTTCTTCACTTCTCAGCTTGGTGTTCAAGGCTCATCAGTCCAATAATACTCTCACTAACCCCCAGCCACTCCTCCTCCTGGTCTATCTGCTACTCCTGCTTTGCCAGATCCATCCAGAATGATCCAACCATCTAATTCCTCTGCTCCTGCTCCTGGGCTGCTGAGCTGTGCTAGAGAAAATCACATAATTTGTGTCAACTGGCATCATGACAAATTTATCAGCCAAGCCCTCTCTGATCCTCAACCTTTTTTGGCATTTGTTCCTGGTCAGTTCCCTCCTGTATTTCCCCTTCTTTTCAAGCTCCCTAAACCTGTCACAATTCTCTCCCTCATCCTTAGCAGATGACCTGCCAACTAACTGCCTTTGAGATTTCCTTTGAGTTCTTTCTTTTAAAGATTCAAAAGTCCATGCATCTTAAAAGCAACCCAGTGTAGGAGTGACAAGCACAAAACACAGCCCCTAAAGAATCACCCAGCCAGCCAGTCAGGCATAGCAGAAGTGGAGTCTCTTCTGATAAGAGAAAGCAGGAGTAGGAGTGTCGGCTGGGAACAAGAGAACAGCTCTTCCCACCTTTAGTTTCCCACTGAATACATTCTAGAGAGTTTTCGATTTTGCCCTTGTCACTTCTATTCTTCATCAGATAGCTGGTGCTCTGTGAGGCCAAATGGCATCCTAATGTGGAAGAGAAACATGATTATGGCAGGCAAGCCCCTGACCCAGGTGGTGGTTCATAATTACCCCGTGCTTCCTCTAGATGATAAAGGACAAAGCAGCTATTTCACCTGTGAGATTTGTATATCAGAAATAGTTATTTCCATATAAATGGGAATATAGTCATCCCATAATCAGAAAATATCCAGAAAATACAAAGAGGGGCTAGAGTGACATCTTAACTCCTTGTGATGGTTTCCAAGTTCCTTGATGACCTGGCCCCTGCCCACTACTCTGGTCTCATTTCTGTCCACTTGCTCCCTTGCAATAAGCCACAATGAGCCTCTTTCAGTTCCTCCAATGTACTATGCTTCCTTTCACCTCTGAGCCCTTGCACACAAAGTTCTTGCAGCCTGAGATATTCTTTCTCTGCATCTCTGCCCTGTTCATCCCTTGAAAGAACTTCTTCTGGGAAGCCTTCCCTGGCCCATCACCAGATTGATCAGGTGTCCCTGCTAAGTGCTCCCATAGCAGAGCACCCTGAACCTATCCTATTACAGAGCTGAATACACTTTGCTGTTATTGCTGGTTTGTCTGTTTTTCCTCTTCTAGAATATAAGCCCACAAGGGCAGAGATATCATCTATCTTGTTCTCTATGGCATCCTCAAAACTTAGGATCCATCTTTAATGTGTCTATCCTGGTCTCAGAGAATTAAGGATTTTAGATGTCAACAGTACAGTAATACCAGTGCACAGGGGAAGAAAGTCCCAGTGAAGATGAAGCTTAGCCTAAGAGGTAATCAATATCAAGAAGACCTAGAGATGAATACTGCAGGCTTTACGATGCAATGGCTCCAACCTTCAGCACAGGGTCTTGGATAAAGAGGCTCATGTGTAAGACAAAGGAAAAGCAACTAGTAAGAGGTATGGCCCTTTCAGGCCCAGGGGACTTAATCTCAAGGGATGATTTAGGCAGGTGAATTTAAGTTCCTCAAAAAAAAAAAAAAAAAAAAAATTTTTTTTTTTTTTTTTTTTAAGCAAAGAGAGTTTACATATTTCAGTTTATAAAGGAGGCCTCTCTCAGACTCATCTACAGTTCTCTCCTGAATTGACTGGCGCTTTGGTGCTGGTGTGGCCTACATCCTCAGCCTGCTCCCCAGGTTCCTGGCCCTGGTCTACTGCTCTCTGATCTTATTACTGTCTCTTGCCTGTCTTAGCCCACTGAGGACCTTTCTTGCTGACCAGATTTCATCTAACCAACTACACGCAAACCTGTATCCAGTCAGGCCACCAGTCCTGTTGGGAGGACCCGACTCCATCACTCTAGGGACTAAACAAAGCACTGGACTTTCTGGAAGGAAGAGGAAGTTATATGTGTAAGTGGGCGAGGCAGGAGAGGAGCCCAAACAGAGAAGGTGTAGAGTTGAACTTAATAAAGAGCACTGACACAGATTTGATTCTCTCTGTACAGACAAAATACCCAACTGGTACTGTGTTTACAGGAATTAAGCTACTTTTGATATAGACTGAGGATAATTACAAGTTCCTGGAGAATAACATTGAGATGGGAATCTGTCAGAAGAGACATCTGCTCACACTCAGACCTGGTAGAGGAATGGTAGTGGGATAGGTTAGTTATCTTGCTATTTAGCTGTTTGGCACAAACCTCTGCATACATTCCCTCAACTAGTACTTCTCAACTAGGGGTATGTATTAGAATCAACTAGAGAGCTTTTCAAATATGTTGAGGTGCAAATCCCATCCCAAACCTTAACCCAAATTTCTTGGGCACAAGATTAGAGTCTGAGCATCTGTGTCTTTCAAAAGCTCCCCAGGTGACCCTGAAGCACTCCTTGTTACTATAAACCATGACTATAAACTGTGACAAGATCTCTGCTGTTGTCTAGGTCACTGTGTCTGCCTGAGACTATTAGCACTTAGAAAGCAGGGCACAGACCTGTGCAATTCTCTCTATTCAGAGGCCACTCTCGTGGCATATTCAACTGGGCGCTCAATAGAAGGGCTTGTTCTGCTGGTCCAGATGGCATTTTTAGAAACATCACCATTCCCACCCTGTGGGGCAACAGCCTTGGCCAATATGCTTATGAAGGACCATGGCAGAGAGAGATGATGGAGGCATTTGGTGCCAATCCTCCAGGAACTGACCCTCCTCAGTGGCCCAGCAGGTTGGGAAATGAGGATGAGGTAGCTAAGAAGAGGTTACTTTCTAGAGTATACAGGGATAGTCCCATTCAAAAGAAAGTAGCTTCATCCAGTGCATGGATAGAAACCCAAACCCCTTCACTGCATTTTTTTTTTTAGTGTATCGTTCATTTCGGTATACCCAGCACTGTAATAGGGAATCAAACACACGTTTGCTAAGTGAATGAACAATTGGGAAGCTCTGAAAAACACTTGTTCTTCTTCATGCTTGGGCCCTCTCTGCCTATGTGAATGACTTCCCAGTGAGGAGGGATGGATGGCGTAACTTGGCAGTTGGGAGATTCCTAGACTTCCATACTTCCCCATTCACTGTGCCTGAGAATCAAGAAGGAAACAACATTATTGAGAAACAAGTCCTGAATCACCACCCTAAGTTCTTGATTTTTTCGCAGCCAATTGCCTGTCTACATCTCATATCACTTTTCTGTCAATCTTTGCCTTAAAACTAAAATGTGATATTATTCCCATTGAAGAATTGTTATCCAAATCATCCCTGAGAGGGAATGCTTGCTTGTGTCCCATTACTGGCTCCCAAGTTTAAGATATTTTGAGTATCACAGAGAATGGCCATTAACCTCTAGCTGGATCTGAGAATGCCAAGAATAGGCCAAATGATCACCAGTTTCCTGGACCCATTTGGGTGCTGAATCTCATCCTCTGGAGGCAGCATGAGAACAACAGTTGCAACTTTGAATCAAGTGTATTTTTGTTGGGTCTATGTGAAGACTGCTAGCCTCCTAAAGAAAGGCAGTGTGATGTGGAAAGAGCATTGGACTTGGAGTCAGAAGACCTGGATCCATCAGCAATGAGCTGAGTACCACTGCATGAACACTTCACCTCTGTAAGCTTCAGTATCCTCATGTGTAAGATGGGGATAATAATATCTGCCCTCTTTACTTGACTGCATTGTTGAAGGAATCAAATAAAATAGAAAGTGTACATAAACGCTCTTTCTCTGTAAATTCAAAAGTATGTATTTTGAGAAACACTATGCTCTGAGGACACTGCCTCCCTAGCAGTCCTCTCCTGTGCTAGCTGATTTCTTTCCCACATCCCTTATACTCGGGGTGGAGGTAATGTCCTTCTGCTATTCACAGATGTAGACTTTCCTTCTCTGTTCCGTAAAACTGCCAGCTTTGGTTTTCATATTATGAGATGATGCCACCCACTACTGCTCATTGTTATTGTCCAGTACCTTCCTCCCCCAGTCACACCTCTTATTTTAGCTCCTGGTTCATTGTCACTTTCTTCAATACTAACCCTGTCATAATTTACACAGATGATCCTTCCAAAAGCCTCCTCACTTCCACTGCTCTTCTCCTCTACCTCTGCCACTCATTGCTTCAGCCATTCCTTTGACATAATTAACGATAATTGCAAACACTTTCACCACCTAAATTTCAAATATCCCACTCTAACCATGACCTCTTGTCTTTCTGGTTTTCTCCCTCTAGTTCCCCAATTCCAACAATCCTTTTGCCCCACTGCGGCTCTAAAGTTTATTGATCCTACCCACTTTTCAAGAAGCCCCGGTGGTACAACGTTAAAGTGCTTAGCTGCTAACTGAAAGGCTGGCACTTAGAACTCATTCAGGGGTTCTGTGGGAGAAAGACCTGGTGATCTGCTTCTGTAAAGATTACAGCCAAGAAAACCCTATGGGGCAGTTCTACTATGTCTCATGGGGTTGCTATGAGTCAGAATTGACTTGACGGCACTTAACAACAACAGTACCCACTTTTCGTCATCCCTTATCCCTCTCATGTCCTCTCTTCCCACTATATTCAATTGTAATAATCAGTCCCTTCCACACACCCTCAACTTCTGCACTCCTCTTTTCCTTTGCTACACTTGCATACTGAAGCCACAACCTTGTTAAATCCAACTCTCTGTCTACTCCTGGTATCTATGCAATTATTTATAGCTGGGGGAAAATAAAAAAAGGACCCCATACTAACTGATTTTACTTTAAATTTATGATCGCTAACTTCAAATGGACCTTAATGCTGCCCTCTAATCATGTTTCCTATTCACTCACTCTCCTAAATGATTATTTCATATTTTCTCCTTTTTCCTCAAACTTGCAACATTCTCGCTTTCAGCTGAGGACTTAAATGACTACTTCACCAAGAAAACCAAAGCCATCAAAAGGGAACTTAAAATCCTACCACCACATCTGCCCACCCACCTGCATCTGAGTACATCTATTCTACCTTCCCTCCTGTTATTATGGTTGCACTGCTTTTGCTCCAACCCTATGCTTAATCTCTCCACCTATGTACTAGATCCCATCCCCTCTTGTCGTCAGTAATTATACTAGTGTTTCTCCCATTAAAAAAAGAAAAAACCTTTTGACCCCAACTCCTCCTCTAGCTACCATTTTCTATCTTTCAACTCACTCCAATCAGGTTTTTGCCCTCACCACTCTACTGAAATTCCTTTTCCAAAGTTACCAATGACCTCCACATTGCTAAGTCCCACGGCCACTTCTCAGTTACCACACTATCTGATACTAGCAGGTCAAGCCTGCATTTGACAGAATTGATTCTCTCTTCACTTTTCTTCCAGGACACAACACTCACCTGGTTTTCTTCCCATCTTTCTGGCTGCTACTTCTCAGCCTCTTTTGAAGACTATTTTCCTCAGCTTCTCAGCCTCTAAATGTTGAGATCCCTGTGTTTACAGCAAAGCTATGGTGTGGTCAGGAAAGGATTTGAAAGCCAAGGGAAGTCTTAGTTTGAGCTACTTTGGCCTCCCATCCTCCTTGTCTTCCCATTGTATCCTTATTCACTGAGTCTGAAGTGAGCCAATGCCTGGAGAGGTTCTCACTCACTAACCAAAACACTGGCTTTTCAGATGTGACCAGAGGATGAAGGAGGTGGACCTGGAGGTGAGATGATTAAAAAAGATCAAGGGCAGGGGGTAACTACCACCATCAGTATCAATATTTAGGCTGAGAGCTATGGAACATGATTGCCAACCATAAGCTTCTGCATCCTCCACTAAACAAACTTCCCAGGAGGTCACATGTTGCCTCTTGAACTGGCAGATTGAATAATAGCATCCAAAAAAAATGAGAAAATCAGATGGGCTTTTGCAACCTTTTTTTTCCCCTTTGGCTGACTGAGAAATGGGATATGGAGAGGGACGTGACTGCCATGAAGGAGATAAACAAGGGTTCGTTTTGTTATTTTTTCCTTTTTTTTTTTTTGGTAAGGGCACCAGATAGGCTTCCCATTTGAGAACTGATAATGATTTGCCTTGGGACACTGAAAAAAAAAAAAAAAAAACTTTCCACAGTGTCACAGGGGAAAATGTATTTTTCCTGGGAAATGGAAAAGGCATTACTCAGGGTGAGGAGAAAAGGAGCTACTCCCACACAAGCCTGGATTGTCAGAGGCAATACTGACTAGCTGCCTCCTACCTCTAGGATGGGCCTTCTCCTTCCAGGCTGAGTTTAGCCTGACTCAAAGCTCCAAAAGCCCCTACCTCCGCTCAGCAAACAATGCCAGAAAAACATCTGCTACCCCTAACCTTCCACTTCCCAAAAGAAATGATTAAAAAGTTAAAGAAATACTTCCATATGGAAGAATCCTATCCCAACAGGTCACCACAAAGACACTTCAAACACAATAAAACAGGAAGAGCTAAAAAAAGCAGAGAAGTTCACAGAACCCACACAATCTTTTATATAGGAAAAAAAGTCACCCTGGGTAACTTTACACAGTTCAGAAAACCATTTGGCAGTCAAGTGTGTCCTTAATCTGTTCAATTTGCTTATTATAGTAAAAGTTTAGAAGAATTTGAGAGTTGGTAGCCAAAAATACGGCAATAATCTCTATTCCTAAAGTAAACTCACCAAGTGAATTAACTTCTTCAATTGATATATTTCAAAGTTTAAAGTGTCTCTGCCTACCCACTCCTGACATGGAGACCGGCCACAAGAAAGAGGTGGATATTTAAAATCAGAGCCACTTGAGTGGATTTATGATTATTTATCCAACGAATATTTATTGAGCACCCAAAATAAGCCAAGCCCAGTACTAGTCACTGAGATACAAAATTAAGTGTGATATGCAACTTTTTTTTTTATGCAACCTACCTTCCAGGTGCTTAGGATGGATATTGTTGTTCCTCATGCCGGAACTCGGACCTAACAGTAGTAGAAAAACCAAAAACTAAACCCGTTGCCATCTTGTCTATTCTGACTCATAGCGACCCAATAGGACAGAGTAGAATTGCCCCCATAAAGTTTCCAAGGCTGTAATCTTTATAGAAGCAGGCTGCCACATCTTTCTCCCATGGAGCAGCTGGTGGGTTCAAACTACCAACTGTTTGTTTAGCAGCCAAGTGCTTTAACCACTGTGCCATCAGAAGGAGGGACTGAATGTGAGCAGCAGGGAGAGGCAGCACAGCAGAGCAAAGAGCACAAGCTTTGGAGTCAGCCAGTCTGGCTGTTTAAACCTTAGGCCTGCCACTAGCTGTTTGGTACTGGGCAAGGTTCTTCACTTCACTGAGCCTTGGTCTCCTCAAGTATAAAAAAGGGATAGAACTATCCTCCTGGAGGGGTTGGTATAAGGATTAATGGAATTATATGTAAGCACTCCAAAGTTGTTGAACTGGGAGACATTTTCTGTCTCTAAAGCACTGAAACACTGAAAGGCTTCAGCAAAAACCTTGTGGGCATTTTAAAGCCAGAGGAGAGGGAGTGGGCAAAATATGATCTTTAAGGACTGAGAGTTAAAAAAGAAAGAAAGAAAGAAAAAGGAAACAACAACAAAAATCCCATGATATTCAGTTTGGATGTATTAGAAATAGTATTATTATTATTATTTTTTTAAGAGTTACGAAAGCAGAGGCAGTTCACAGGGCGTTTGACAAATCAGAGGCTGAGGTAAGCCTGTCAGGACCTTGGCAGAATGATGACTGGGAGCACTTCGTTGTTCCGAGGGGAAGATCTGCGGCTGAGGACACTGGGCAAAGCTGAGCCTCTCATCGAGGAGGCTGCAGGCTGACTTCTTCAGCTACCTCCCTTGGGCCTTAAATTGCTTCCTGAGGCAAGGACCCCAGCTATTGGTTTATTTACAACAGGAAGAAACAATTACCTTGGAGAACACTGAGTCATAGACTCCACCATTACCCAGGAACACTGGCACTCTCCATTAATAACCAGCAGTGCCTCCATTTAAAGACTGCCATAGCACTCTTTCCTACTCCACTGTGGTGAGGTTATTCAAAATAAAGTATACCAATCAGAACAAACAAATCTGTCTTGGAAGAAGTACAACCAGAATGCTCCTTAGAAGCAAGGATGGCGAGGCTGTGTCTTTCATACTTTGGACATGTTATCAGGAGGGATCAGTCCCTGGAGAAGGACATCATGCTTGATAAAGCAGAGAGCGGGAAAGAGGAAGACCCTCAACGAGATGGATTGACACAGTGGCTACAACGATGGGCTCGAGCATAACAATGATTGTGAGCATCGCGCAGGACCGGGCAAGGTTTCGTTCTGTTGTACATATAGTCACTATGAGTCGGAACTGACTCGATGGCACGTAACAACAACATAGCAATAAGAACCTGGGAAGTATAAGGTTCTTTTCAGTTCTGTCACTGCCTTTTTTGTGTGACCTTGGGTCAGGCTTTTATCCTCTTTGGGTATTCATGCCCCCAATCCAGCTTCCCCAGAAGAATGTTGTCAGTAACGTTAAAATAGATGAATACAGAAAAATCCTTAAGGATGAATGAAATGAGGCACCAGAACAGAGTATAAAATCCTGTGACTGTGGGGAAGCCAGGCTTAGAAAGGACACAGAACTCCTACCAAACTGGCAAGTCAGATTACCTCTTAGGTAGGAATTGGGAAGGCTGCTGTCAGTGTAGCTGAACTGGGGGTAGACACAGGTGGGTGAGGTTTCTAGGAAGGCCCACAGAGAACAGGAGAAAAGCCTGAGGCTCTATGGGAGGAGACTGACAAAGACAATGAAAAAGAAGCCTAAGGGAATGCAGGCTGTCTGTTCTGATATTTAATATCCAAGAACTAAAGCAGAAGAGGTGCAAAAAGCTTAATAGTATTTGTAGTTCAAATTAAAGCGTTCAAAGCCCCGTTATAGAGCAGGATAATGTATGCAATGACATCTGGGACTGTAATCAGCAAAGCGCTTTCAAGAGCTGCCAAAGCAAACAGCCAAATAACAAATCCACTTTACAGATCATCAATCTGGTCCTGGACTTGCCAAGGTAAATAGTACAAGGCTGAAGTTTGCTTTGCAAACCAGGGAGCTGAGAGTTTAGCAAGGCCTTGATCCAGAGCAGCACCGTTGGGGCAGGGCCTCTGGAGCTTCATTCGCATCAGGAAAGTTGACAAGCCCTACATCTAAGCAGAAGCACAGAGAGGAGGCCAGCAGATCGGGCTCCCCATGGAGGAGTGTGGGCGAGACCTGTGGGGGTGGAGTCTACAGACAGTGGGCCATCTGGCCGACTGCCAAAGCTGCCTGCATGGGCAGTGCCTTCTCAGTTGTCCATTCTCCTGACCCAGGTACTCTGCTTCTCTGGCCAGGCTGGAGTTTATGAATTTCTGAGAAGAAAATACAGCCAAAAGTTGCCTTTTTCTCCCTTTCTTTCAGTCTCTATGAAGGGCAATTAATCCCCAATGCCCGAAAGGCATTTCTTAGAGAAGTCAGTCAGCATTCACAGGTGACGGTGTGGCCCTGGGAATGGGGATCAACATGGATGCTCTCCAGCACTACCAGGCTCCCAGAAACCCTTACTCCCTACTGCTTCTGAGCCTTGAGCTGCCCTGAATGAGGCGTAGGACCCTGGGGTAATCGCTGAGGACACTCACAGCCTGAGAGTCATAAGTGGAGAAAAAGGACCCAGATCCAAGAGACCCCAGCCTCTCCTTTATTTCAGCACCAATGCTAGCTTTACCAGCTCAGAAATACAGGTCGCTGCTCTCCCTCCTCCACCCAAAACTATCTTTATATAATATGCTCTAGTGCCTGAAGAGCGAGAGAAAGGAAATTTGTAATTACAAATTTATTTATGTGATTATTTGTTTAATGTCTGTTTCCCCTACTAGACTGACCTAATAGCTTCATGAGTGCCCAGTTCTCTCCACTGTGGTATCCTCAGGGCCTAGCACAGTGCCTGGCACACAGGAGCCCCCTCAATAAATAATTGGTAGCTGAAAGGACACATGACTGAGAACTACCATGCACTGAGCACCTACTGTATGCTGGGTAATCATCTAGACACATTCACATGTACTTTCTCATGAGGTATTATTATTGTCCCCATTTTCCAGATAAGGAAACCATGGCCCAGAAAACAAATAAGAATTTAATTAAACTTCCTTCAATGTGTCAACATTAATTAATTGGTAACGATAACTCTCTTGGTGAGGACGTAGATGTTCAGATGGTCCCCGTGTCTTGCATCTTTGTATTTCTCTGTGTGTAGGGTACAGAGAAGCAACTAAAGAAATATCTCTGTTGATGGACTGGCAAAGATTAGTAGCATTTCCTCTGCTTATTTCTTAGCATGTTAAAGATCTAGGGGGAAAACACAGTTTTGGGTGAGAGAGGAAGAAGAGGTAGTCCAGATAATTTAGGTGCCTTGATGAAGGACACATTGTAAATCAGTCCTGGAAACTAGGATGGACATGCTAGGCCAGAAGGGGAGTGCAGCCCTTCCGCCCCAGGGGAATTTGCTGCTTTGAATTTACATAACACACACAAGGCCTCAGGACTTTCATGCAAGGCGACTTGGCTAAAATAGAGCTCCCTAAAGGGATGTTTGACCATCTCAACTAGATGAAAAAGAAATGGGCTGAAAATGATGCAAGGCTACAAGAGGGGGTAGTGACGTGGCTAAGGAAGAACTCTTTGGCCTGCTCTAGGTGCCCGTGGGGTAACAAAAGTGCCAGAGCCATTAGTGCTTTATTCTAGAGTAACTGGGGTCCTGTGCTGGATGCAGGTTGGGTTCTTCCTACCCAGAGACCAGCTTCTGCTTAGGAAGTCCAAAGAGTAGTAGAGATCTCAGCCTCAGGGTATTGGGTCAAGACCCATAACTAGGTTGGGCACTTACTAAACCAAAAACCAAACTTGTTGCCCTCGAGCCAATTCCAACTCATGGCGACTCTGTGTGTGGAGAGTAGAACTGTACTCCACAGGGTTTTCTAGGCTGTGATCTTTCAGAAGCAGATTGCCATGCCTTTTTTCCAAAGCGCCTCTGGGTGAATTTGAACTGCCAACTTTTCAGTTAGTAGTTGAGCACTTAACCATTTGTGCTACCCAGGGACTCCTTAGGTACTACTAAGGCAGTAAAAATAGTAGCTACTGTTAGGAGCTGAGCCTGTGGAACTTATTTTTCCAGCAAATAAATACAACCCAATATTCTTTGTGGCTCCCTTGTTCTTTTGCGATCATCTATTATGTGTAAGACACTGGCTTGATGCTTAAATATATTATGCCTAATCTTTACAACATAACTCTGTAACAGGTTTTACCACCCCATTTTATAGATAAGAAAATTGAGGCTCAGAGAAGGTCATCCAGCTCACCCTTGCCTCCCTCACTCTTTTCTATGGCTTCGTAGCATTCTAAGAAATAAAATATTGATCCCTACATCCTCCTTCCCTCAGCAGCTTTCAACGGAGATAGTTTTGACATGAGCTGGGAAACCCTTCGTTGATGTTCCTACTGTACCCTGATCATCTGTTTACACATCTGTCTCCCTTGTTAGACAGTGAACATGTGGAGGGCAGGGATCATATCTAATTACCTTTCTGAATCTCTAGGGCCTCTATTGGGTTCTCACCCAATTGTATGTTGGATGAATAAATGAATACATGCACTATTTGCTCCTCATAAATATGGTTAGCAGTGGCTCCAACCCGCTGAGGAAGGAAGCTGATCTCTAGGATGCGGAAGGGAGAGGAGGTAATTTTTGGTAAAGTAGGAAGTCCACAGACCTAGGGGGCTCCTTTCCTGAGAGGTGCACGTTGCCTGGCTAAGAACTGGGCACCCTGTCCTACTGGAGACTCTCAGAAAGAAGGAAGCGCTAGGTGGCAATGACCAGTCTCTGTCAGGCCACCACGCAGTTTCTGTTCAGAGAACCCCTTCTTCTCATGCTTCACAGGACCCAAAAGAGAAACCCATCGGGGTGCCTCTACACAGAGCCTTTTCACAGAGAGGAGGCCTAAAGGTACAGCTACTCCTTGCAGAGTCGGCCAGTGGCTCAGCTCCAGAGCCTGGTGGGCTGGGCAGCAACTCTCTGTACTTGTTTGAGGCAGCCTCACCCTTCTCATGAGAGGTCGGGACCCAGACACTGAACTAGACAAACATATGGAGGAGATTATCCCAAACATGCAGAAGAGACAGACCAGCACATGATGACACATGGAAAAGGCCAGTTTGGTACAAATCGAAAAAAGTACACCACCCAAGCCCACCATGGGCTCAGTTATGGGCAGACAAAACTCCTGACAGCCCCAGGGACTGACTGGAACTGGCGGGCTAAATTTTCTAAGTCAGGATTCAGAAGAGGAGTCACTTCAGGCCAACAAGCACAAGCTGTATACCTGCTATGTGCTCAGTATACACTGACAAGCCCACATCAGACTGAAATGACAAGAAATGGTGCTAAAACGTGTTCTTGGTTCATGGATTCCCTTCACAAGGACTTTCCTTTCACTTTTCCTTACCCCCATGGGTGGGATGCAAGAAGATTTACATCACTTGAGCCTCTTTCTTGAGGTTAGAGTTGCCTTAAACCAGTCTGGGCTTATACCAGGTGACCTCCTGGTGGACAGTAAAGGGACTCTAGAATAAAGGGGTGGGGCATCTGCCTGCTTTTCAATCCTCTCCCCCCACAAGGTAATTTCAGAGGCTCCAGTGTTCATACACTGCCAGAAACTTCCAGATTCAGAACAGGATGCCCTGGAGTGAAACAGGCCAACAGGGTTTCCTAGATATCTTATAAAAGGGCAAGTTCTCTGAAGATCAACAGGAAACTTTGGAAATTGACCAGTCAAAGAACTCACCTCCCACTCCCAGCCTCCAGTATCACCATCTTCTACTCCTTTATGCTGAAGGTTTTAGGGGTTGCTATCATTTCATGTACATTTCCATTGCCTTTCAAAGAAGATTGGAAGGCAGGACAGGGTCTTATATGCTTCTTTCTTTTCTATAACATTCAGCACCTGTAGTAGTAGGTTTTCAATAACAAGTTGTATTTTGTTCAACAACAAACATGTGTTGAACACTTACTATATGCCTGGTACCATGCTAGGCATTCCTGACAAGACAACAGTGCACATCATTCCTTACCAAAAGAGAGGCCCTTTGGGTGGTGGCCACACCTGGTCCATCAGGGAGATGGCATAATTATTTCACCATGACTATTAAAAAAAAAAAATAACTATAGAGTGTCAAAATTGGAAGCAACCATTCAGCACCATCTGCTGGTTTTGCAAAGGATGAAACTGAGGTACAGCAAGAGCAAGTCAATTTGTCCAAGGTCATGCTATGAGAAAAGTGACAGTGCTGGAATTAGAACTCAGGTCTCCCTCCCAGGTCAGTGCTGTCTGAGCCCTCTGTGCACTTGAGGTGTTTCCTGTGGCATGGGTTATTGACGGACGACCAGGTAGCCTGGGAAACTCTGGGAGGCCGTGACTGTGGAAGTCTGAGAAGCTACTGGATCTTTGGATATAGAATATGAATCTCAGCTCCATCATCAACTTAGCTAATTGGCCACAGGCTTACATGTCTATCTCCTCCATAAAACCTTCCAACGAGAAGAACAGCTTGCTGCTCAATGAATTAAGGCCTGCATTTGGAAGCCCAACCCAGGAGTGAATACTTGGGAAAGTAAGGAACTACTCAGTGAGCCCCCCTTCATGGAATCGAAGGCTTTTCAAGTTAGAAGAAACCATGGTTCATCTAGACTAAATTCTGAACCACAATCACTTGTTTCCTTGGCAATTTTCCCCCTCTCAACACTAAGTTCCTTTAGGCCAGGGACCATGTCTTATTCACTTTCTTATCTTCAATGCCTAACTGCCTGATAAAAGAAAATTCTTAACAAATGCTCATTAAACAAATACTCTGAACTTGATAACCAGGAACAGCTTTCTGGAAGAGCTGGCGCTTGAGCCAGGCCTTGCAGGACCCATGAGCGCAACTAAGTCACCCAGGTAAGTAGTATCCAGAAGAGCTATGTTCCACAACCAGTAGCTACTCCCACCCTTTCACTTTTGCTCTCTTTTAAAAACCCTTGTTATTTCTAATTACAAAAGTAATATGTTAACCATAAAATATTTTAACTGTATAAACCACATAAGACAGTGAGAGATCCCTATATTTTCACTTCCCCAGAGCTAATCTTATTAACTGAGATTTATGCTTATACTAAGTAGCCCTGTTTGGCACAATGGTTAAGTGCTCAGCTGTTAACTGTAAGGCTAACCTACCTAGTGGGTCTTCAAGAAGCAGTCTACTTCTGTAAATATTACAGCCAAGAAAACCCTATGGGGTAGTTCTACACTGTCACATGGGGTCGCTATGAGGAAGAATTGACTCAGTGGCACTTAACAACAACAACAAGATGCTCATTCTAAACCCACTGCCGTCGAGTCGATTCCGACTCATAGTGACCCTACCGGGCAGAGTAGAACTGCCCCATAGGGTTTCCAAGGAGTGGCTGGTGGATTCGAATTGCCTACCTTTTGATTAGCAGTTGAGTTCTGTTTTTTTCCCCCATGGGATCATATTATTCACACTCCTTTTCAATTACTTTTTATAAACATAAAATATTATTTTTAATAGCTACATGCTGTTCCATGATATGGACATTCAAAAATTCACTGTCACCTACTTCTAATTTTGATTTTTTGCTATTATGAAAGTGCTTTTACCTTTACATTAATCCTTCTACATATACTGTGTTTTTGTAGGATAGATAATTCCTAGAGATAAATTGCAGGGTCAAAAGGAATGAGCTATTAATATATAATATTTACTGCAAAACTGCCTCCCAAAAAGGGTATACCAATTTACACTTCCACTGACAGGGTCTGGATGATTAAAACAAACTTTAAAAAGTCAACCTCTACTGCCAACCTACTGAATGTGACTTTTGCAAGAGTTCTTTGGCCAGTTATGCCTCATTTTCCAACTGCCGTACCTTCTCATCCTTGCACAATACACATCTAGCTGTAACTCTCAATATAGTCTCATCACACTTCTACTACAGTCATGAACACTTAAATTTATTACATTAAGCTATAAATGTCTCCTGGGCTCTGTAGTCCCATTGCCTCTCTAAATAGACTCTGAGATCCCTAAAGAAAGGGACTGGGCCTAACCCATCTTTTTATCATCTCTCATTTTATCTCCTCATCCTTCCCCAAGGAAACACCTAACCCAAATCTCTCTTCTGAGCTCAAGAACCATAGATCCATCTGTGGACTCAACATCTTGACATCTCCACTGGAACCTCAACATGTCCAAGTCTACTTCTCCATATGACTGGCGACTCTCAATGAATGAATTCACTCAGTAAAATGGGGTGGAAACTTGGGAACCATCTTCTCCTCTTTCACCTACCTATATCCTTTCCATCGCAAAGTCCGGTTGATTTTATCTTCTAAATATCACTCAGAGTTGTCCACTTCTGCTTGCTACTGATACTAGCCTAATCCATCCCATCATCTACTTGACTTCTGTAATAGTCTCCTAACGAGTGTCCTGACATTCACGTTTGCTCCCTTACAATTTGTCTTCCACACTACAGCCAGAATGATCTTTTTAAAACTCAGATATGATCATATCACTCCCTGCTGAAAACATATCAATGCTTCCCAT
Source organism: Loxodonta africana (assembly GCF_030014295.1). Taxonomy (NCBI): domain Eukaryota; kingdom Metazoa; phylum Chordata; class Mammalia; order Proboscidea; family Elephantidae; genus Loxodonta; species Loxodonta africana. The sequence goes on from NC_087359.1 coordinate 49,889,339, forward strand.
TGCTTATAGGATAAGACCAAAATCCTTCACGTGCACAGCAAGGCCCCACTGTCTTGCCCATGCTATTCTCCCCCTTAGGCTCTGAGCTTTAGCCACGCGGTCTTTCTTTCAATTTCTTGATCATTTCCCTCACCTCCACCACCCCTGCCCCCTCTGCTGACCTATCTAACCCATTAGAACTTAGCTCATATGTGACTTCCTTAGGGAAACTTTCTCTGAATGCCCCTTTCAGATGCTCTCATACCACATAGTATTTTTCCTTTCCTAATTGTTCACACAGTTTGTAATCACATACTTATTTTTGAGATTATGTGATGAATGTCTGTCTTTTTCCCCTCCCTAGGCCATAAACTTCCCAAACTCCATTGTGTCTGAACATAGTGAATTTAATAGTCCACATTAAGAGCATTCAATAGGTATTTGATGGATGTTGAATTAATGAATGAATGGTACGCACCTGGTAATGTATGACAACATGATTTTTCAGTCTTTTTTCTGTCAAGGCTTCTCCGCTGGATATTTTAGCCAGATTTAATCCGGATACAGATATCCCGAGTTTTTTGGTGGGGGCGGCATTTAACATGACTGGTTCCCAGATGAGAGTTTCTAGGGATCACCCTATCCTGTTTATCCTGCCACAAAGATCAGCAGAAGTGGAGACCCTTTTTTCAAACACACCTCCTAAAAAGAGTGCCTGCTTGTACAGTGGCCCATCTCTCTGCTGCTAAGCAAGTCAGGCCTGTTACTCCTGGAATCCAGCCAGTCATTCTTTGAAAAGGAATCCCTGTCACTTTAAGATTTTAGTCCTTTGCTTGGGCCATATATCAATGGTCCCTGCTGCAGTGGCTATGCTGCCTGCTGCTCAAATTTGTCCAATTAGACACAGTCCCACAGGGTGGAATTTGGTGTGAAATGTGCCTGCCACTGACCAAGAATGAATTGGTGTGGTAACCCTGCTGCTTTGGAAAGGCCTCAGTAAGACAACACAGGTCTTCCCAGGAATGGCTCACCACCACTCTGGACAGAGGGTCAACTTCAGGGTCACCCTTCCTATCTCAAGTGTGGGTCACCTTCCAACCCTTATGAGGCCTGACAACTGTTCAGGCCAGGGCAGGGCAGGGAGAAGCTGCCTCAGAGTATGTGTGGGGCAGGGTTGAAGTTGAGGGGCAGACCCCACAGATAGGAAAAGGGCAGGGTGCTGTTCGTATGGCTGGTTACTTGCAATCGTCTCCCTTTCGGCCACAGAAACACAGATTCTGCCACTCCCTAAGTGTGACTGTGATACAGCCTGTGGTTTGTGCTGTGGTTCCAGAGACACAGAGTCAAACATTCAAAAGCTTCTGATGAGCAATGCAGGTGGCAGCGGGGAACAGGAAGGGGTGCTTCTAAAGCACAGGCAACCTGCCCATGATGGGACCCTGGTGGAAATGAGTATAGTATCTTAAAAACAAAACAAAACAAAACAAAAACCTCCTTTGCTGTAACTCTAATTTATTTTAAAAATGATTTTTATCTAACTTATTTTAAAAATCATAAAATCATTCTTACTCGCTTCAATTCGCAGAACATTAGGCTTTTGAACAGGGAGAAACTTTAGAGATCACCTAGCCTAAACCCTCGTTTTATAAATGGGGCAAATGAAACGAGAGAGAAAATGATTTAATGAAGGTCATACAACCAGTCACTGGAGGCCTAGGAGCCACGCTGCTGACTGAACCCAGCTCTTGCCTTCCTGTCTAGTGTTGCCTCTTTTTGGGGGCTATTTCAGTTTGATTGTTAACACACAATCAATTCTGAACCAACCTGGGGAAAAAGCAGCTCTGGCTCTTCCATCTCTGAGTCAGAATACTTGAATTCCAGTTCTAGTTTTCTCTGCATAATCAATTCACTTAGCAGCCGTAGCCTTTGGTTTTGTCAACGCATATGATGGGGGGGAGGGGGGAGGGTTGGACGGTAAGTACTCCAAGGTCCTTTTGGTCTCCAATTCATTCATTCATTTAAACATTTATTGAGTGCTCAGCAAGTGTCAGGCACTGGGGACACAGAGCTACAGAAAGGTACAGTCCCTGCCTCTGGAGGCATTCTCAGTCTGATAGGAAGAGAGAGCTTCCTGTGTGCTAAGTGCTCTAGCAGAGGCTTACACAGATGCCCTGGGAGCACACAGGAAGGAGGCCCCAGCTCAAGAAGTTCTAGGATTCCAGATGGAAGGCAGGGTGAACATGATGTAAAAACCTCAAACACCTCACAGACACTAACAGTTCTAATCTTGTCTCCCACTCATCCTTTGACAATGAGCTATCATTTTTCTCCAGGGAGAATGTACAAATAAGATGGTAAAAGAGAAGAAACAAAGAGCTAACTCATCTATACAAGGACCAAGTGGGCCATGGATAAGCGAGGGCTGCCTGCTTCTGCTGGATAGCTTACAAGCAGTGGAGCACAGGAGACAGGCTGCCTGCTTCCTGGGGATTCAGCACCACAGTGATGAATAGACTCTGAAGCCCCTTGGAGGGAGTGGGGCCTACTAAGGAAACAGAGACCCACCTTTTGACTGAGATGCCATATGGAGGAAGAAAAGGGGGAGCTTGGTCACCCAATTCCCTTCCTAAATAGCCAGCATCACCTCCACCACTCCCACTCCCAACGTTTATATTTTTGAGAACATCTAAGATATTTCTTAAAGCACTTTTACGTCATCAATCAATTTTCTCTTCCAAACTAATTCTCCAAGGTAGGAAAGCCTTGTGTTATCATTTTGTTCTGCACAGGAGAAAACTAGACTCCAAGGTAGTTCAGGGCCACTCCTTATACAGCTTTCTAGAGAGTGTCTGAGCTGAGACTAGAACCCATGGCTTAAACTCCCCTATGTCAGTCTGTACTGCACTACTTCCATGCTGTCGCTGAGTGCTCCCCATATATTCATATTTAACCAGTGAGATTTAAAGAGGAAAAAATAATCAGAATGGGTTATAAATGAGTCCTTCCCCCTAGGGAAATTTGGGCTCAAGACAAAAGTCTTCTCTTCTTTAAAAGACTCCCCTTTGTAAAATGAACAATCTGGCCTGTGGTCATCAGCTGCCTGAAAGACTGCTGGGTTACAGTGAATTTTCCCATGTGATGCTAAATCCATGTGACCACTATCCTTTTTAATTTTTTTTTTAAACTTAGCAGCTCAATCAAATTAATTGTGGTGCTTTCAAAAGGCATCAAAATAGCTACAACTGTCCCTGAAAAGAAGGAAGGCGCCTTGTTTTCAGGAAAAGATGTAAAGTCCTCACCCTAGGGTACTCAAGCAGATATCTATTCCATGACAAATCCCCTCTTTCTTCCAGAGTCTCCTTTTTTAAAAGAAAGTCTTAAAAATATCAACATCAAGACTATACTCTCAGCTTAATTCGGGCCAAATTTTATTTTCAGCTTTGAGTAACTGGGAGTTCTTTATGGCCAAGGACAAAAAAACAAGAAGCTGGAAAAACCTCATTAAAAAACTAACTAACACAACTCACTTGTTTGAAACGAAGTGGATGCAGGAGAAAGGAAAGAAGGGTGGGCGGGAGAACAAGGCCATGTTCTTGGCTGAGCTTCAAGTCTGAAGAAATGTCCTAGTGGAATCACCGATGAGTTTCAGTCTCACTCCCAAAAGGATGAAGGAAGGCTTGGAGGAATGGGTGTAACCTCAACAGGCAATACTGGTCCTCACCAAGAGTAATGAGAGAAAATTCTTTCTGTTTTTAAAAACTGCTCTGTTTGGCAGCTCCCTAAAACATAGTCTCCCAGAGACTAACACCTTCCTTCAGAGTGAGCCCCTTGCCATTTGTGCAGACTTTCAAATTAGTCAAGTGCTTTTGCATGCATGAGCTCATTCTTGCCTAATAGCAAACTGAGAAAATAAGTGGGGATAGATGCTGTTATCTGTATTTTACTGACGAAACAACTAAGGGGAAGCTCAGAGAGCGTTAGTGATTTTCTGAAGGTTACACACAGTGCAAAAACTAAAATCCAGTTTTCCAGAGTTCTTCTTTCTATTCTTTCCTTTCCCAGCTTAAAGCTGGACCAGAATGCAGACCACTACATCAGTTTGGTCCTCAGAGTCTACAGCAGCTACCAGAGCAATTTGCTGTTCATTATTCCTAGGGCTAGCTACAGTCTGAAGAATTCTTCATAAGGCCCAAATGCCAACCCAAGTGACAGTAAAGCATGGTTCCCTGAGGGCGAGGGAAAAAGAGACAAGGGCCCAGTGGCCTGAAGGGCTGTTCAGATGGCCCACAGAAGGAAAAGGCTTTCAAACCACAATGTCCTACCAGCCTGGGCCAAAAGGCCTCTCTTTGGGGGTCATCACCTACTCACCATCACTGTTTTTGCTCATGCATTTCCTCCAGGCTCAGGATCACAATCAAGTTCTTTGAAAATGGAGGTCACAAGCTTCCCAAGAAGCCAGAGGATAGATGGGTGCAGGAAGATGGGGTGGGGCAGGAGGGGTGCAAGTTTGTCTCTTGTCAAATAGAATAAGCACATCTTTGTCCTTCCTTGGGTTAAGTAAGGTGCTACCCATTTTGTTTCAAATCACATCTATCCAGAGGATTCATTGGTAAGGAAACTGAGACCCTGTCTTAAAACAAATGAGCAGAAAAGGGAAGTTTGAAGAATCAAATTTCTAGGTATGTTTGTAAAGCTCATCAGAAAAAAGGATAGGTGGCCAAAAGACACTAGAGTAAGGATTCCGAAGACATGAGTTCTAGTCTCAGGCTTATTATTTATCAATTGTGTGATTTGGAAAATACTAAAGTCTCTGGACCTTTTTTTAAAATTGTGTTTTAAGTGAAAATTTATAGTTCAAGTTAGTTTCTCATACAAAAATTTATACACACATTGTTATGTGACCCTAGTTGTTCTCTCTATAATATGACAGCATACTCCTCCTTTCCACCCCGGATTTCCCTTGTTCTGGACCTCTTTTTTTTTTAATCTGCAAAATGGACTCATAATTATAGGGAGTAATAATCCCTGCCTATTTTTATATCATAGTATGCTGTAAGAATCATCTGAGATAATACATATGAAAACCCTTTGTAAATGTTAAAGCATTATACACATGTTATAAATTATTATTATGACTGACAAGCTTATTATACACATTTTAGGCAGATTGAAGAAACTCTCTTTGCCTATTAAGAAAATATATGAAACATCCAAAGCAAATACTGGAAAAAGTCTAATTGTACCCTCTGGGTCCTATCACTAAAGCAGGTAAACGTTTTGTGATTTAAGAAAAGCAGAAGAGAAATGGGTTGGAAAAAGACCTTGTAGTCAAATATATTTCCACCAGTATTTGCTGGCTGAGAGTCCAGGGGCCTAGTGAGGAACTCAAGTCTTTTTTATTCATAATGCAGCTGTCTAGGAATAGACTGCCTGCTGCAGAATAAAAACTGTGGCTTTGGCTCTGCCAGTTACTAGCTGTGCACCAGAAGCAATTTACTTAGCCTCTCTGGACCTCAATTTCTATTTCTGAAATATAGGGATGAATATATCTTTTTGTGCAGGGTTGCTATAAAGATTTCAAATTATGCATATAAAGTGTCTAGCATAGAGCAGATGTTCACTATCAGTGAGAGCTATCTTAAATATCTCCTAAAATGTTAGAAAATTCTAGTGGTTTGCCAAAGTAGATATTAAAAAAAAAAAAAAATCTAAAAGCAGTAGCATGGTACCATAAAGAAGACCTGCGTTACTAGTTATGAGACCATGGGCAGGGAATAGCTTAAATTTCTTCATCTGTAAAATGGGAGTAAAACTGTACTATCTATGTAAGGATTACAAGAGACAAAGTATGAAAAAACTCTCGCATGCCAGGCATATAATAAGAGCTCAATAAATGTTAGTTACAGGGCACAATTTGTTTTCTCAATCCAAATGACCCCTTATCTCAGTTCACTATGTTTGAAATTTGCTTGTGCAGGTAACATAAAGGTATTTCATGGATTTTTAATTTCATCTGCTAATTGTTTCTCTGGAAACCCTGGTGGTGTAGTGGTTAAGAGCCACGTCTGAAAACCAAAAGGTCTACAGTTCAAATCCACTAGGTGCTCCTTGGAAACTCTATGGGGCAGTTCTACTCTCTTCTATAGGGTTGCTATGAGTTGGAATCGACTCGACAGCAATGAGTTTGGTTTTGGTTTTGGTTTTGATTTAATTGTTTCTCTAGGCCTATAAGGCTAAGGGAGTCCTGGCGGCACAACAGTTATGTACTTGGCTAGTAAGGGAAAGGTTTGGTGGTTCAAACTCACCCAGTGGCTACACAGGAGAAAGATCCAGAGATCTGCTCCTGTAAAGATTATAGCCTAGAAAACCCTATGGAGCAGAATTCTACTTTGTTACATGGGGTTGCTATGAGTTGAAAATCAACTTGATGGCACTCAACGACAACATTAAGGCAAGGTATAGATACACAAAAGTGGCCAATTTTTTCTTGCCCCATTTAGAAAATGTTTTTGGTTTTTCCTTCTATTTGGCAAATTGTCTAGGGCCTTGAATTTAAAATAATGGACAAATTTAGTATTAGTGACAGCGTAACAAGCATTTCAGAATGATTCTAGATAGGTAAACATCAGAGTTACAGGCATGTCTTCTGTGTCTCAGGTACGTTCTCATCTGTCTCTTTATTTCCTATTCCTACTGGTGCCATTCTTGGCCGCTTGTACCCTCGAGAGTTATGCATACACTGTCACTGTGATGCCTGCTTTCATAATCTAACCCAGAAATTTCTCTGTCCTCTCAATTCCCATCTTGCTTAACCATCTCATCATATCTCATCTCCTTAGATGAAGTGGATCTCATTCCTAGGCAAAAGCAGTAATGTAGAGTTAACCAATAAATGTGTGTTGACTAGCTATTTCTGTATCAGAGGAATGGAACTGAAGGTTAGCATAAGTGTAAAGATAAGCCTTTTCCTTCAGAAATGCCTCATAAAAATGCATAGAAAAATAGGTTGCTTCCTGAAAATTATGGGTTTATGTAGAAAAGGAGATTTAAAATCCACCTTCAATCCATACTACTTTTCATTCTAATTGAATTATAACTATTTAGTCTGGAGGGACCAGTCCCTGAAGAAGGACATCATGCTTGGTAAAGTAGAGGCTCAGCAAAAAGAGGAAGACCCTCAACAAGATGGACTGACACAGTGGCTGCAACAGTGGCCTCAGACATAGCAACGATAGTGAGGATGGCACACGACTGGCCAGTGTTTCATTCTGTTGTACATAGGGTGGCTATGAGTTGGAGCCGACTCGATGGCACCTAACAACAAGAAGTCTGACTAAAGGCTAAAACAGATACAGTACTGCAAAAATAAATTACTTTAGTCAATGTCAAAATGACAAGCCTTCAAAAATTTGTGGTTTATTAAGAAAAAAAAAAAGATCTCTTAGACAGATAGATGGCCTAGCAAACTTTTGAATTTAATCTTGTGATATACTATAACAACAAAAGGTCTCTATGGTATATTAAGCAAATTTATAAGAATATAATCAATACATTTCAGATGTTATTTAATTATAATCTTTAGTGACAGAGGCAATATGAAAACCTAGCAGCAACATTCTGACAGCGGAATAAATAAATAGATATAATTATTCCTATACTAATCCCAGCAGAATTGTAAATTATCAGGTCAGACTGTAGATCTGAGTTCTAAGGTTTCCTTAATATGATAGAGTTTGATGTAGGAGGTGTCATATCTCCAATATTATGCCTTTTTATTAGAATAAAGGGCTCTCTGAGGATTTCAAGTTCAAACAGTCACAATGACCCTAGGCTCCCCTCATATTACTAGCATTCCCAGCTCATGGCCAACCACTGGGATACAAACAGAGAAGCACTGTGGGGAAGGGTGTAGGCCCGAGGCAGAGGCAGGAGCAGAAGCAGAAGCAGGAGTGGAGAATAACTGCATTCTCAGAATCTTGGAATCACAGACTGTTAGAGGTGGAAGGGACTTCAGAAATCCTCTAGCACTTAAACATCATATTAAAGAGTGGGAAAATGCAGATCAAAAAGAATGGACTTGTTCAAGCTCACATGGCTTCCTGGTATAACCAGATCAAAACCTAAGTTTCATGATGCACGGTACAAACCTCTTTCTATGTTACAACAGGAAAGAAAGCAATTGCTGATGTGGTCAGCTAGAACATAGTCAGTATAACTGTAGCTATTATCATACCAACAGGAAGGAATGCACTCTCCAGCCAGGGCCATAAGAAATTATAGTTAACATTTAACATTATGGGACCAACTTCAAAGGCACTCCAGCTGGACTCTAATGGGAGATGAAACTGCTAACACTAGCAGAAAATTGCAGGTGGACAGCTCTAGCTGGAAATAGCACATGTCCTCAGAGCAGGAGTACTCTTCAGAAGCACCAACACAAAGCTGCTGCCTCACCACAGGGTGGGGAGAGCTGTGGGAAATAACCTTTAATCTGTTTGGTTCAGCATGTTACTAAGCTGTTAACGCTACATAGAATTGTCCACACTTGCCATTGGGGGTGGAGTGGGGATAGGGTATGGCTGTTGATGACAATAGGCAAGGGAGATGGTGCTGTCAGGGTGGGCTTTAAGAAAGACTATATTTCTTAAAGAGTCCTGGTGGCACAGCGGTTAAGAGCTTGGCTGCTAACAAAAAAGGATGGCAGTTTGAATCCACTGCTGCTCCTTGGAGCCCTATGAGACAATTCTACTCTGTCCTATAGGGTTGCTATGAGTTGGAATTGACTCGATGGCAGTGTTTTTTTTTTTTTGGTATATTTGTTTACAATAGGAAAGGAGGAGAAGAGATGAGAGGGCAAGAGAGGAGAGGAGAGGAGATGGGTGCTGCTCAGTTGCCACCAAGGGGTGTAGACAAGATACTGCAAATCCCTCGACCTGGGATGGAGAGTTCAATTTAGACAAGTCAGTTAATTCTGGAATCTTATTTCCTGTCTCAAAAAATAGGTAGGATTCCACAACAATAAAGAATAACGACGAATTTGCAAAACATCTCACAACATGGATGAATTTGGAGGACATTATGCTGAGTGAAATAAGTCAATAGTTAAAGGACAAATATTATATGACGCTGCTATTAGAAAGTAACAACAAAAGGTTTATACACGGGAAAAAAAAAATCTTTGATGGTTACCAGGGATGGGAGGGGGAGGGAGAGAAAATTACCAAATAGATAGTAGGCAGGTGTTAATATTGGTGAAGGGAAAGGCAATACACAGTATGGGAGAGGTCAGCACAACACGACCAAGGCAAGAGAGGACACTGAGAGGAAGGCAGGAATAAAGGACAATTACCATAACCACTATAGCATAGACAATGCTGCAACAATAGTATTAACAAACAATAATTTACAAATGGATACATAGATATACCAAGAGGTGAAGGAGCGGGTAAAGGACCACGCCCACCAGCATATATAGGTTTGGTGGTGAAAATTTCTAAATACATGACTGTAGGTGCTCCTCATATATTAGTGTAGACAGGAGAGCACACAAGTGGCACAGTCAGAGAAACCTTTCAGACATAACTAAACTCCTCACGGGATGAAGTTCCCAGGCTCACAGGCAAAGGGCCATAGACTCTGGGAACATTTATGTCAACTGGCATAAGACAGTTCTTAAAAACAATGTTCTACATCCTACTTTGGTGAGTAGCATCTGGAGTCTTAAAAGCTTATGAGCAGTCATCTAAAATACAACTATTGGTCTCTTCCAGTCCAGAGCAAAGGAGAGTGGAAAAAACCAAAGACTCAAGGGAGCAATTAGTCCAAAGGACTGATGGACCACATGTGCCACAGCCTACATGACCCTGAGACCAGAAGAACTACACAGTGCCCAGCTACCACCACCGACTACTCTGACTGGTATTACTACAGAGGGTCCTGGACAGAGCAGGAGAAAAATGTAGAACAAAAGATCAAATTCATAAAAAAGACCAAATTTACTGGTCTAACAGAGAATGTAGGCACTCCCAAGACTATGGCCCTAAGATACCCTTCTGACCTGAAACTGAAGCCCTTCCCGGAGACACCTTCCAGCCAAGTAATAACTCACTGCTGTTGAGTCGATTCCGACTCATAGCGACCCTACAGGACAAAGTAGAACCGCCCTATAGACTTTCCAAGGAGCACCTGATGGATTCAAACTGGCAACCTTTTGGTTAGCAGCCATAGCTCTTAACCACTACGCCACCAGGGTTTCCAGCCAAACAAAACAAGCCCCCCAAAAATAAAGCCCCAAATACAAACAATTACACCCGAGAGGAACATACTCCTTAAAACAATCAATTTTAAGAGATCAAATGGGCTCATGGAAGCTCCACAGACACATCCAAACTCCCTGAAGGACCCAATTACTGGGCTGAGGGCTGTAGGAACCATAGTCTCCGGGAAGATCTAGCTGAATTGGCATTACATAGTTTGTAAAGAAAACGTTCTACATTCTACTTTGGTGAGTAGGGTCTGGGGTCTTAAAAGCTTGTGAGCAGCCATCTAAATACTCCACTGGTCTCATCCTATCTGGGGCAAGGGAGAATGAAGAAAACCAAAGACACAAGGGAAAGATTAGTCCAAAGGATTAAAGGATCACAATTACCACAGCCTCCACCAGACTGAGTCTAGCACTGACTGCTCTGACAGGGATCACAATACAGGGTCCTGGACAGAGCTAGAGAAAAATGTAGAAAAAAATTCTAACTTACAAAGAAAAAAAAAAAAAAAAAAGGACCAGACTTACTGGCCTGACAGAGACTGAAGAAACCCTGAGAGCATGGCCCCAGACACCCTTTTAGCTCAGTAATGAAGTAATTCCTGAGGTCTACCCTTCAGCCAAAGATTAGACAGGCCCATAAAATAAAACAAGACTAAAGGGGCACACCAGTCCAGAGGCAAGGACTAGAAGGCAAGAGGGGACAGGAAACCTGGTAATAGGGAACCCAAGGTCGAGAATGGAGAGTGTTGAAATGTCATGGGGTTGGTAACCAATGTCACAAAACAATATGCGTACTAATTGTTTAATGAGAAACTAGTTTGTTCTGTAAACCTTCATCTAAAGCACAGAAAAAAAAGAGAGAGATCAAAAGGGCAATATGTGTCTAAAATCAAAGACGAGAAGGCAGGACGGGGTAGAAAATCAGGACAAAAGGAAAAGGGGAACCCAGGGTGAAAATGGGGAGAACGCTAACACGTTGTAGGGAATGAAGGCAAGGCCACGAAACACTTTATATACAAACTCTTGAATGGGAATCTAATTTGCTCTGTAACTTTCACCTAATACACACAATTTAAAAAAAAAAGAAGAAAAACAAGGTGGGAGAAGCCATGACAAAAAAAAAAAAAAAATTCACCTGCATTAAACATCTGGCCACGGCCAACATTTTAAACACAGGATTGATTCCACCTAGCAGGGAAACTGTCTGTCCCACATATCCTTTTTTTTTAGTGGGTTCTAGTCCCCTCTTCCTTTTTTTAAGTCCCTTCTATGAGCCCTGGTGGCACAGTGGTTAAAGAGCTCGACTGCTAACTAAAAGGTCAGTAGTTCGAATCCACCAGCTGCTCCTCAGAATTCCTATGGGGGCAGTTCTACTCTGTCTTCCAGGGTTGGTCCCTTTTAGTCAGGGCATGAGTCCTTGCGTGATGGTGGAATGAGAGGAGGACAGGGGCAGGGACAGAGCTCTGGCAGCAGAGTATGTCTCTGCCCCTGTCCTCATGTGTATCCTGGGCAACCTGCAGCACAGACATTGCCCTTGCTGTCCCTTCACTCCTTGATTAGACATGGCAGCCTGCAGCATGGTTTTGGCTGGGGCATTCTGTCCTGCTCTGCCTGGCTCCTCCCCACCATCAGCCTTCACATCCAGGTTCTTCACCCAAGTTTTCCCTTATGTGGGTAGAGAGGAGGAGATTCAGCTTTGGGTCATTCTGGTCAGAGCCCTGGGCTGGCTCTGACAGTACGCCTCTGTCCCTGAGGACAAAGTGACTCGATCTGAACACTGGGTCCCTGCCTTGATAAGCTTCAGGTCTGTAGGAACAAGACTGTGCCTTACTCTGTCAAATATCATGCCCCATGCCACCTAAAGGAGCCCTTCTGGATTCTCAGCTTATTAGGTCTGATTGTCAGCTGCCCGGAATGCTGGTCTACTCCACTGTCCCTGACCTCTGCACAGAGCCCTCTCCTAGACTACCCATTACTCAGCTACCTATGAGGACCTCCATATTGTCAGGAGCTACACCTCCCACGGCCCAGACACCAGGAACTGTCTAGTTCATTGGGCCTCACACTCAGTACAGACCCACAAACAAGCGGGTGTTTGAGAAAGGCTTTGAGCTCATACTGAAAATAACGATATCAGCAAATGAAAGGATAAAAGCACGTGATACATTATTTAGGAAATGCCGCCTTTCAGCTGTTTTCTGATGTCACATTGTATACCGCATCCTCCGGGTAGGGTCTGGAGAAGAGTTACCTCTCTCACTGGCTCTTGTGCTTTGTCTAAGCTAGTGAGGATGGCAGGCAGGTGTCGAGCAGAAGCTGCTTAAAAGCCTGGCAATGCAATGCACAAACCGATCAGATACATGAGGAATTCCTTGAGGGAAAACAACTAAATATAAATCTAACATATAACCATATTAAGTTTAAAGGTAAGACACAACTCTTTTGAAACCTCAAATTTTTAGGGAAATAAAATATTAAATGTAATTCTTGTATATGCTATACTATTAAGGAGCCCTGGTGATACAATGGTTAAGTATTTGGCTGCTAACCGAAAGGTCAGTGGTTCAAACTCACCAGTGGCTCCGGGAGAGAAAGACCTGGCAGTCTGCTTCTATAAAGACTTACAGCCTTGGAAACCCTATGGGGCAGTTCTACTCTGTTCCATAGGGTCGCTTTAAATCGGAATCAACTCCATGGCAATGTTTGTTTGTTTCTTTGTTTTTCTGCTATACCATCTCAGAATTGTACACGAGCCTTCCAAATTCTAATGATATCATCAGTGTCTGAGGTGTAAAGGGAATTTTGGATCAGTTTGAGAGTAACAGTTCCACAAAAGAACTGGCAATGGTTGGAGTTAGCTTATCGCAAGAAATCCATTGAATACATGAGGAATTCCTCGGGGGCAAATAGCTAAACATAATTTAAGTTGAAACTGTTAATTTAATAAACCTAAATGGCAGGAATTGTTGTGTATTGCCCTGAGGAACTTAGCAGAGCACACACACAGTCTTGTATGTAAGCCTGAGTAGGTGTTTGACTACAGAGAGAAGTGGACCACACCATTCAGTCTGAGGACCTGGAATTCTTTTCTGAAGAATTCACCTCTTCCAATTTACATTCTTTCTGGCTCTCTCTCAATAGCTCCCTCCATTCCACCCTCCTTCCCCACTCTCTCTTTCTTCCTTCCTTTCTTGTATCAGATACTAATTACACATTGTTCTAAGATATTCTCTTCTGCAGCTCTAAGATGACATCTTAGGCTCTCCCTCAAAATATATCACCTATTCAGCACATTTTCCCTAAGCACCTGCTACCTACTAGACACTATTCTAGGCACTGGAAAATCACAGACAAAAAGATAAAGTCCTGGTCCTTAAGAAGTTCAGTGAAGAGAAATAGGTGGACAATGGAGGTAGATTTAACATACTAACCATGGAAACCTCTTTACCTACCAAGGGATGAGGGAGAAGATTGTGCAAAGGTATTGTTTACTTGAGGTGACTCGTGAAGGAGAAGCAGGTGGTCATCTGGCATACAAAAGGGAAGAGGTGAGAGAGTAAGTAAGGGGACATCTCAGGGACTAGCATGAACAAAGGTAAGGGGGAATCAAACAGCCTAACGGATTCAGGGAACTACAAGTTATTTGTCCTGGTCAGAATCCAGGACCCACAAGGGTGAGTGTTGAGGAGTGAGGCTAGGGAGTCCTTGAGGTAAGGGGGGAGGCAGCAGAGTGTCACTGGACTTCACGGGCCTGTAATCCTCTCTCTCTCATTAACCATGGGACTCTGCTGTTTGGGAAGCTTGACGCCTTGAGGTGAGAGCAAAGGCATCAAGACTGAGAGTCTGGTTTGAGGCCGTCTGTATGCCCTCCTGTGCCTCAGAACAGGGAGTGCAGGCCGAGATTAGCCGAGGTGCAAAAGGCATGCCATTGAAATGTTTGGGAGAGGATTAAAGGCATGTTCCTTAGATGAGTGAAGAGGAGTTCCAACATCAGACATACGCAGTTATCGCTAATAACATTCAAATTTGGAATTCCCTCTGGTGGCTGAAATCAACACTTCCCACAAATGAAACCTGGACAATTATGATCTGTAAAGAGCATTATACACTCCTTGTGTGCCCAGAATATCAGGTTAGCAAGCTGAAATAATTAAACATCAGGCCAGCTGTTTTAGGTAATTAGGTAACATTTTTCATTTCAGAGACCACACAACACAGAGGAGAGAATATAGAGATAAGACTTGTGTTTTGATTTACTGAATCTCTGCTGCAGATAAAGCCCAGCTTTTTGGAATTCTTTGGGCAATTACTATTTCAGGCTTGGCAAGAACTTGAGTCTGAAAGTAACTATTGGGCTTGTCTTGGCAAGACTCAAAGTCACTGTAGTTCTAAGGTTGTCCCAGGCAGCGGTAGAGGGGAAAGTCAGTGGCAAAGAGGCCAGGAACTGCAGAGCCATTAGGAGGGTTGTTGCAGGCTTGGAGCTTAGAAGAGGCCAAATTTGGTCCTCCCACAACATGTTCTTAGAGAGGGAATGTGGTCAGATGGTAAAGGCGCTAGTTAGGATTCTGTGGTTCCCTTCCTGGCATCTGTTCTTGTCAGTTCTGCAGGCACTGCGTACACTCCCTGCCTTAGTGTCCGTTCCTGTAAAAGAAGAGGAGGACTGAGCCTTCATATGTCTGGGGGTGGGGGGGGAATGAAAGAGGTGTGACTGGCAGGTTGCCAAATGGTGCTGGCTTAGTTCACGCTGCAGGCGGGAGGGGAATGGGTATTAGAAGAAAAATTTTAATTCCTTCCCTGCCACTAACTGACAAAGCGACTTTGGTCAAGTCACTTCCCCTGTCTGAGCCTCAGTTTCCATTGCTTTAAACTAGGGAGCTGGAGTAGACAAGATGATCTCTAAGGCCCCTTTTAGTTCTGACATTCTACTATTCTAAGATGCCAGACAAGATAAATTGCTGGGCTGAAGGCAAGCAAGATTTTCTTTGAATGGAAAAGAGAAAAAGCCTGTGTGCTGCCAACTGACTTCCCCCACAAGATTCTGGAGCCAACACTAAGTATGGGGCAGGGAGAGCAGGGCAGTCTGAGGAGACAGCAGGCCCACATGTGGTCACTGGCTACACTGTATTGAAACATCTCTTGCTTGAGCTCTTCCACTTAATTGGGAGCTTGCCTTTCCAGTTGTGTATTTTTATCCTACGCCCTAGAAACCAAACCATTAGGTTTGTAGCCAAAGACCACTTCTTGTTTAATCGTTAACTGCCTCGGCACTGTGGAGCTCTACCCCAGCCGGGAAGTCCTCACCCAGATGCCGCAGCTCTTCAGCAAGCGGGACTCGGGGGAGGATGCTAAGCTGGACCAGAATTCAAGTTCTGTACTCCAACTGTGGAAATAAATCCCCTACATTGTCTGGCCCACACAAATCTCAGTTCAGCCAGGCCTCTCCTGTGGGGTTTCTCTGCTAACAAAATGCTTGAGATCAGCAATTCTTTTCTACTCTTACCCACTCTCAGTGAGGAGCCAACTGGGCTATTCCTTAGACTCCACTTTCCATGTCTGAAATGTGGTTGAAAACTAATATTCCAGATGTTTCCTCATATTTTAAGTGGAACCACAGATTAAGCTTCCTGCAGGAAGGCAGTACGGGACAGTGGAAGGAGTACAGTCTCTGGAGTCAGACAGGCGTTTGAATTGTGGCTTCCCACTTTATAGCTGTATGGCCTTGAGAAAGTATTGATTCCTTGAACCTCGGTTTCCTCCTCTGTCAAAACAACATCCATTTCTTCCACTTGGCAGTAGCCTCCATGAGTACAAAGGCTGTCTGTTTTGTTCATCACTATGTAGTCTAAACCCAACACGGTTTCTCAATAAATGCATACTGAGTCAGTGATTAAAAATCTCCTAGGATTTTAAGGAGAGAAAGATTAAAGATGTGAAGTGCTTAATCCTGTACCTGATACTTGGAATCACTTAGTGCTTATTCACTAGTCTGTAGTACTTGGGGACACAGTTCTTCTACCTGCGTGAGATGGGTGCTCAAGGACTATAAGACCTTAGTTATGCCCATTTAAGTTATGAAGAGGCTACCTCGTGGGAGAAAAGACAAGCATTTAGGAAGTTCTTTGATTTGGGGGTATTTTCCAATATAACCAGTGGTGACCCTGACGCTATTGTTGAAGCTCACTCTTTGACAATGGAAAAAGAAGCCAATCAGATACAACGCCACTGATGTCACTGATGGTGGCAGAAGGTCCTTCAGTAATGCTCATGGCTTCCTGGCCTTAGGGCCTTCCAAGGAGATTCATAAAACTAGACACAGGCATGGAAACCAGATTCCCTGGGCCCCTGGTACACTAGACTATTGTTCCAGGACAGAAACAACTCAGAACAAAATGGTGAGTGGGATTTTCCTTGCATGGGCCACAATACATATGTTTGTTCAAGAAAAAAAAGTTGGAGCAAGAAGACATGAATGTCTGCTACTAAAGAAAAGCCTGTTTGTGCCAGCCACAGTGGAGAGATTGTTCAGAGAGTTCATCCTGAAAGTCCAATTACCCCAACAGCATGGTCAAGGTCAGTATCATTTTGGGGTATGCCAACAACTCCAGCCACTTCAGTACCAGACGTCAATTACACAGGGTATTTGCCTCTGGAAGAATTGGTCTCCAGTAGACTTTCTAGCTCACTTAGGCTATCAGACACTACCTTTCTCCTTGTTCCCTTCCATTTCCTTGGGCAGACCTGTCTAATGTATACCTCCAAAGATTCCAAATAACCATAACATCCAGAATTCTGGATTCATTTTGTTGAGATCTGGATTGACTGTTAACTACAGGGTAAATTAGGGAGAAGAAGAGACACTATGATGTGGCAAGGGCCAATACCCCTTAAGGATGACCCAAGGCCCAGATCTGAGAAGGAAGAGATCAAAAGATTTTCTGTTCCTGCTTTGTTTTTAACAGAATCCTAGAAACTACAACAATCTGGAGAAGTACAAGTCTTAGGAGGCTGAGATGTGAAGTGACCTATTTACCTTAACACTTGACTTAAAAATGTATCTTTTAAACACAAGATGCCAAATTACTTTCTGTCCCACATTTCAGAGGGATTTGAGAGCAACAATTTACCTCACAAACTCTTTAAGCAGCTCAGAAATTAGTCCACACTAATTTCTCCAAGCAGCAAATAATGTATCCTAACCCTGGTGGTGCAATGGTTAAGAGCTTGCTGTTAACGAAAATGTCGGCAGTTCAAATCCACCAACTGCTCCTTGGAAACCCTATGGGGCAGTTTTACTCTGTTCTGTAGGGTCGCTATGAGTCCAAATTGACTTGACAGCAACATTTCTTTTTTATATGCAATTAAAAAACAAGTAGCTAAATTTTTCACAGACCAAAAAGCCTGAATAGAGATCAGAAATTTGGACTTTGAAAGATGCAAACTCCATCAATCATGGCAAGATCCAATCTTGGAGTGGCGCCATGACACAGAATTTGCAATCTCTGCTGAGGTCAGTTACAAATTTTCTCAAAAGAAAAATAAGTGTACATCAATGTCATAAGGTAAATCTATATGTGCTAATGTGAAAAGCAAATTAGACTTTCTGTATAGTATGAGCTTAAATGAGAAAAAAGACAAATTTATCATATTTTTATACATATATACAATATATGTGAAAATAATAAAATATTAATATTAATAATTGATAACACTTACATAACATTTACTGCTGGGAAGTATTTTCTGGAGGTTTGGGGAAACAGTATTTGAAGTGTTTTGCACGTATAAACTCATTGAATCCTCACAACAACCCTAGGATGTAGGCATACTATTTTATGAAGAAATAGAGGCACAGAGAGGTTAAGTAATTTGTCTAAGGCGACACAGTTGGCAAGAGGCACAGCTGGGAATTGAAGTCAAAGTGGGCTGTTTCAGAGTCTATGTTCCTATCTACTAAGCTAAACTGCCACTGATGTCCTGAATGATACTCATAAGCTATGCGAAACATAGCCTTCCCTGTATGTACTCTACCTGCCTCCCAGCTGCCTCCCCAAAACACACAGCAGACAGATCAATCGAATTGTATTTATCACAGTATTTACCACTATAATCATCTCAATATACCAGTCGCTAGAACTAGACTGTGAACTCTTAGAGGGCAAGGTAGGTAGGCCTATTCTTCTTTATGTCTCTCACACCTCTAATCTTTGGTTCATAGTTTGGCTTAATACCTGGGCTCAGGGAAATTCCAGTTTCTGAGATATGGTTCATACACATGCTAGAGAGAGATGAGAGTTTTTTAAATGGTTTCATTCCAGATTATTCAAAGGAAACTTTAAGTTAGGGGTTTTGGAGCCAAAGGGATGGGAGCTTGTATGAGTATAAGCATAACAGGGAGCCAGGGCTGGGAAGCTGGAAGCTGGGAAAAAGAAGAGGAGTGATATCCTTTGATCCATTCACCAGGCAAACCCATGGCAATTCCCACTGATAAGTGAGAACCAGAACCAGGTTCATTAACCTCTGTGTTCTTATATTTTTTATTATCAACCATAAGAAAGTCAACAATTAATTCCTGCTACTTGGCTGGAAGGTGGCTTCCTTATTAAGGAAACACAAGGAGGTCGCCTAAATGCTGCAGCCTTTTTTAAGGAAAAATGCTTTAAGCATAATTCTCTCCGTTAATTTTATACCTTCATTTAGAACCACTGACTTTCTCATTCGCTAGTGTCCATGGCTTGCTTTTACAAATTGCCATTGGACTTCATGGGCCTCTTCTTACAAGGGTGTGCAGACTCATGGGAAGCTCTGGTCTATCCTCTTGCTATCCTGTTCTTCCTCTTCAACCCGTAAACCTGCCACCACTTTTCCACAGTGGCTGCTTCACAATCCAAAAGCACTGAGGCCACTTCTCCAGCTCCAGACTTTGCTTCGAGTACCTGTGCATGTGTGTGCTTTCTTTGGGAAAGAAGAGGCACTTCCGGAAGAGGAGGCAACACCTGTCTGAGATGGCAACTGTTCTTTCTCAGAAAAAACAAACTAATCAAAATATTCTTTCACTCTACGATGAAGGTGGGAAGCAGAGGGTCAGTAAGGCAGGGAAGGGTCAGGGACACGCTAGCCACGCCATAACCCATCTGACACCTACTTTAAGTCCATGGGTATTCCCCTCTAATTGACCCCTTGCTACTTCTACAAAAGGACAGTTTGGGGAACGACGCTATAGAGTTTAGTATTTAAGCATTCTCATATCTCCCCATACCAGTTCCCTCAAAAAATGTACACTGTCTGCCTACAATCTCTCATTATCCTAGAATGAATGGGGAGGAGAAGAGGAGACTCTGGATATCTTTTCATCTTGAAAAATTTCAGAGATGTTTGCAAATCAGAAGAGAATTATCTAATTCCCCTGTGAGTATCCTCACACAAGCTAAGGTTCTTTTTTCCCTCGTTACTAAATCCAAGGCTGAAAGGAACATTACTCCTTGTAGGGGGAAAATTTAACCCTTGTTTGGGACAAGAATAATAGACTGTAAAAGGAAAAAGGATTCTACGATGAAAGCACTCAGGATAGGACAAACAGGCCCCTAGAGTCTCTGCTGGGGGAGTCCACATGGCCGGATAGAGGGGACACATATAATATTCCTCCAACCTACTTATATAACCTACTTATGCTTTACTACGTAAACTTTATAAGTATAATGTTGGCAGATTGTGGTGCATAAAAAAGTAGCTGAAAAACTCAAACCATAAATAATGCCAAGTAATAAAGGAGGTGAATGTTTCTGTTATTAGATTCTTTCATTGTATAAATCTGTTTAATAAGCTGGCTAGGAATCACTGATAGAAAACAGACTTAGTATGGTGTTACAGACCAACCCGTCCTAAAAGGCCAGTATGGGAATTTGTGCCAAGTTATATTTTTTTGTTCTTAACCAATGCAACTTAAACTGTAATTGTTGTTTCCTTGTTCAGAAATGGAAAATGTCTTACGAGGCTCTGTTTGGAGGGGGCAGAAGGCATGCTCAGTGTCACAGAGCTCTCCTGCCCACCTTCCTTCCATAACCACTGCTACCCTGCCCCCTAATACTCATTGTTTTGAAGGCACTTTATGGTATTTGCTGATCGCGCAGCCTTTGTCTTACTATTGGGGATCTGTGTATGATTCCTGCTTTTTAGAATCCTATTTCTTAACATTTATATGTGTGTGTTTAAAAAAAAAATCCTTTCAAATGTCCTCCTTTTGACCCAAGACCCATGGCAACCACTTTGGCTAAAGAAATTCATTCAACAATAGAGGGGGTGGGGAGGGGGATGTGGTAGGATGTGGGGGGAAGGGAGAGTAGAATGGAAGTCTCTGGGGTCACATTCATCTTCCAACACTATGGTTTCCAACAGCTTGTTGATGTTTTTCTGGGGTTAGTTACTATCATCATGATGGGCTGTAAAATGAAACACTATAAACTAGCTGAAGGCTTGAGTAGAAATATTTGCCAAATGGCATAAACAACAACACCGGGAGTCCCACATTCTCAGCCACACTTACAAAGCTTGGCTAATTGTACCCACGCTGTTGTTTACAGCATTGTGATGCATAAACTCCACTGACTGGCCAGTCTAGTTCCTGACCCTAGTTCCCAGGTCCCTTTTCAGGAGGCCCACACACAGCTCTCTTCCAAGGGTTTGCTAAATAGATAAAACAGAAAGTAATTGGATGAAATAGATTATTTATCTGCCCAATTTAATTAGTGTTTGGAAAATTTTAGTCTCAACAGTATAATGATACATCATTTGGAGTTGCTCATATAAGATTATTTGCGTTATATTTGTAACTGTCAGATATTTTGCTACGCATTTTGCATAGGTCATACGAAAGTATCTGATAGAGGTTATTCTAAAAAATTAGTTAAAAGTTTGAATTAAACATGGATCCTATGGTTACTTCCCAAGGACTTGGGCATTAAATCCTTAGGAATGTAACCCCTTCTAGAATACTTTACATAGGAAAAAGAAACTCATTGTAGAGCACTTTGACATGAAATTAATTAGAGGCCTTTCTATAGTTTCTCAGGTGCATAGACCCACCGCTGTTGAGTCGATTCTGATTCATGGTAATGCCACATGTTATTGAGTAAAATTACTCCACAGGGTTTCCTTGGCTGTAATCTTTACGGAAGCATATTGCCAGGCCTTTCTTCTGCATATTTATATAGTTTCTTTTTTTAATTAATGAGATAATTTATTTTTTTTCCAAAATAAATCTTCAAAATCTGGTATGTATATTGTGATTTTACGCTCATGATACATCTCAATTCAATGAATTTTCATTGCAAATACTTGACCTGTATTAAGGTTTTATAAAATTTACAGCTGAAAAAGAAAATTCACATACCCAAATTGCTCCAAACATACTTAAACGTTTTTAATTTTTTTTTATCGTACTTTAGATGAAAATTTACAAACCTAACAAGTTTCCCATTAAACAAGATATTGTTTTGTGACATTGGTTGCCAACCCCACGACATGTCAACACTGTCCCCTTCTCGGCCTTGGGTTCCCCATTCCCTGCTTTCCTGTCCCCTCCTGCCGTCTCATCCTTGCCCTTGGGCTGGCGTGCCCATTTAGTTTCGGTTTGTTTTATGGGCCTGTCTAATCTTTTATTTCTGAATATTAACTTATTTTGCCAAAACCTCAGAGTGGAAGATAGAAATTATCCCTATTTTACACAGGTAGATACCAAACACAGGGGATGAAGTTTAAAAGGACCTCTTACATGTTTGTAAAAGGTTAAAGAAAGTTAATTCAACATTTAATATACTTATAGCTGTGCTGGGTCACTATGAGTCGGAATCGACTCGATGGCACTGGGTTTCTGGGTAAGTGCAATGGGAGAAAGAGTGGATTAGATTATTCTCTAAGCTACTTTCAAAGAACTTGAGTAAAGCTCTAGTAAAAATCTAGCGAAAGTAGGGTGGAAAAAAGATGGGAAAAATAACAAGTAATATCCTTTATCCCCCCAAAGTGAACTAAAAACTGGCAGAAAAACTGCCTCTGGGAGAAACAACCCTCAAAAGATCTCATGGCTGGGGTAGAACTTCCCTGTATTCTTTGTGACTGTGGAAATGGGAAAATCGACATTCATCAAGTACCAACTCAAGGCTGTCACTGTTAGCTCAGTCCCTCCTTTTCTAATTCTGTGGCTTGTGGGGAAATAAGCAAAAGAAAATCACAGGGACTCAGTAGGAATGTCTCTGATGAACACTGACAGACCTTTGAGAGAATTACGGGAGCTGAGGAAACTGGCCCAGAGGCTCTAATAAACACCAAATGGGCCAAGAGACCCAGACTTGTTCCTAGAAACATCCAAAGCCAAGAAAAAAACTGAAAGTTAAAAATAATCATTCTACTTAAGCCTGGAGAAAAACTCAAAGTTCCATGAAGCAACGATTAATAATGGTTAAGATCAACAGGTAATAGTACCTACGAGCTTATTTTCAAAGAAATATTTTAAAGAAAATTTCCTTAGTTATCTCTAAGAATTAATATTTGATGATAAGGATTAAGTTCTACTTCTTAAGGTGAGTTTTGTTTTCATTTAAAAACAAAACAAAGCCTGCTCATCTCTAATAGCTACATCTAAGGCTGAAGCTTGGCTAATAAATAGTTATAATCAAACCACCATTACAGTGCCAAACTAGAGTTGTAGGCAGAATTTCCATAAGGAAATAAAAACATCATATCCAACAACAGAAGGTCCCATATATGCTATTAACCCTACTTGTTCTTTAAAATTCAGGTCCAGAGAATCTACGGAATATACCCAAGATCACAAAGCTGCCATGCCAAGAAGGGAAACCAGGACTAGGACTCAGGTGTACTGCTTTTTGTACTATGCCACACTGTTTTCCCTCACACAGGATTTGATGCTTTATCATGTTGTCAATTCTGTTTGAAAACTGGAAACACATTCCAACACACTGAGGCCACCTGGCATCCTGGCTTACCTGCACTGAGGTACAGTCAGGGGATAAACTTCAGGGTCAAATTCAGTAAAATAAGAGGGAAGCACAGAGACCTCAGGGATTATCTCTTGCTTTCAGTTCAGAATAACCTCTTTCTGGCAGGACCAGGACAGAAAAAAATAATACCAACACAAGCAGTCATCATTATTGACTACCTACTATGTGCTAGTAACAAATATTCCCTCATTTGATCCTTACTACAATTCAGTGGGTAAGATACTATGCAAGTTTACACAATAAAGTGGTAACCAATGGATTTGAATACAGGTATGCCAATCTTTCAAAGGTCCTGCTCCCTGCAGTATGCCAGGCTTTTCTTCAGCTCGGCTCAGTGCTGTTTTCAGCTCACTGCCCCACTTTGCCATGTGTGATTGGTGCTCTGCTGCATTTGTTGTTCCTCACACTATACTGAAGAGAAAGGAAATGGTTTACCCAAATCAGCAGCTAAAACAGAGTTCAATTGATTACTGATTATCCCTTGGGGTCACCTGACAACCCCAAAAGAGTCTTCCCCACCCACTGACTAATGTGAATATTCCATCTTTAGAGAAATAGAGCCCTGTAAAATTTGGAATCCTTCTAAGAAAGGTCACACTTGAAGATGTGGCAGTTTGCTTCCATAAAGATTACAACCTGGAAGAGACATGGTGGAATTCAATATACTGTGGAAGTGTCTATCTGTTTCAGGTATATTTGGGTATGTACAGCATTCTATGAAAGCCCACAGGAGGTATAACTAGTAAACTTACCTCTCTTTTCTTCCTTCCTTTCCTCCCTCCCTTCTTTCTTTCCTCCTTCCTTCAGATAGGATCAGATCAGGCTTCTTAGAGGAGGTGACATGTGCTGAGTATCACAGTATAAGTGGAAATGGAAAAACAAAGGTGAGAGGGCACTCTAGGCATCAGACGCAGTATGAGCAGATGTACAGAGGTATAAAATAGTATGACTAATATGGGGAACTACAAGAAATCTGGTGGTGTTGAAACATAAAATTCAGGAAGGCAGGAGGAGGTTGGAGCTGTGGATTTAGAGGCCAGGCCAAGGAGAGCTTTGTAGACCATGCTAAGAAGCTTAGGCTTTATACTGTGGGTAAACGGGGAGCCTCTGAAAGACTTTAAACAGGGCAGTGATATGGCCAGAGCAGCAGTGTCACTGGATAGATAAGTGCAAGTCAACGTTCAGGTAGGAAGACCATATAATTGTATAAACGAAGCAATGAACTAGGTAGTGGTAACAGGAATAGAAATAAGAAAGGACAGATTTGGGAACTATATTAAGGTGGGAAAAACCAGGAGGAGCTGGTGATTTATCGGATGTGGAGAAGTGAGGGAAAAGGAGGCAGCAGTGAGGATGACACCTAAATTTTCATTTCAAATTGACAGGGTGGATGGCGGTGCTACCAGCTCAGATCAGGATTCAGAAAATAATGACTAACAGCATTGTCGGGAGTGGAGTATGGTTAGAAATGGGTTAGGCTAATAACCCCATTCTAACCATAACAGTAGGAAAATTACGCCTACTCTTCATCCATCCAACAGATATTATTGAGCACCTACTAAGGCACAGAACTTGGTGCTGGGGTCACAGAGATGACTTGTCAGCCTCTGCTTTCCAGGAACTTATAATCCAGTAAGGAGTCAGAAACATCAGCAGAAAATCATAGACCTGTGTGAGAAGTGATCAATATAGAGGCAACAAAAGGGGTGTAGGGACACCTATTCCACCTCAGGCCATGCAGAAACAGGCAATGGAAGAGTGGGTGAGCACTGACATAGCCTGTACCCTCTTCCTGTGGACTGGTCACTCCCTACTGCACCGCCCTCCCCTAAAAAGAATCCAGTACAGTAATGAGAAATGACAGCAGGAGGAGAAAGCAACAAAGTCCAATTAACAACAGGTGGTAAGGCTGTCAGTTCAAATCAGCATCCTGGGAGCCAAGCAGAGATGGCACTGAATCTAGATCAGTATTCAAACTCTATTAAACCTAAAACATTAATTGCTCAGTGAAGCCTGTGTGTTCCTTCTCACCCACTGGATGTTTCTCTGGCAGTTTAGAAGTTCCAGGCTGTTGCTGTGTCCCCAAACACAGGCACTTGTTTACATTCTTTCCCTACTCTTGTAGATGGAGGAATCTTTTTCCTTTTTTTTTTAGGCAGCTCAGAAGATGGCCACCAACTGGACCTCCTGTGGCAGTGTGCTTAAGGAACTATAAAAAAAAAAAACAAACTATGGTGCCCCATAAATCCTCTCCATTTTGTCTCAATAAGATGACATTCAAATATTATTTAAAAAATCAATAATATCCCCAGCTTTGCTGTATCAGCAGAGCTGCTCAGCACATAGGACAATGGCTGTAGTGCATACTGATCCATCTCAGAGGTCCCACTGTTGGGAAAGCCTTACCTTTAACGTCCAGTCAAAAGGCAGGCTGGAGGCTCATCACAAGTTTGCTTGCTTTGAATAGCCTAGAACCCACGGATCGCTAGATGGCTATAGACCATCTTCTTTCTCAAAACCCTTATTGCAAAGATGAAAAGCTTAGGAAGTTATCTAGACCCTATATCCTCTGAGTCTATGGCCAGAACCATCCCCTCTCATTGCCTCTCTTCCACAAAATTTGAATTACTACAGACTTATCTTGGGTAAAAATACACCCAGTGACCATTGCTGATCTTATAAATGAAGGGACAAATAGAGTAAGACTGCCTTTTCTCTCAGTGCTCGGGAAACAAATAACAACAACAGAAAATACGTGGATTCTAGAATCTTGTCACTTACTCATTAATGTAAGCTAAGCTCCCTACAGCTTAGTTTTCTTAGCAATAAAAAGGGAATTGTAATGATATGGGCCTTGTGAGACAGCTGTGAAGATTAAATATTATAGCCTAGGGCTCTTGTCAGTGAAGAGACTACCTAAAATTAGTGTAAGAAAATTCTGCATCTTAATTTCCAGTTCTTAATTCATAAATTTTAAAGAGGACATGCTATTCCTTAAGAGTCTAAAAATTACCATGGTAAAAAAGCAGGAAAATTTGCATTTCATTATTGGAATGGTGTGGTTAGCATGTTGAACATTCTATTAGATGGTACCAATTTTCACATTAAGTGGACATGAGTTATTGCTGAATACTTGAAGCTGTCTCTGGAGAATAAGACCTCACAGCCACATAAATGGCCAACTCAGATCCCATGGTATGTCTTGATGTGACTTTAAGAAACAAAATGAGAAATGTCAAGTTATATACCAGAGACAACAAGGGAAGCCTGCAGTGGGGGAGGGGAAAATTCTGACTCTTTCTCCTGGAAGGGCAAGAGGTAATAAACTGATGGCATGTGCAGAGAATCTCAATTTTTTCTTAGCACTAGTTGAGAGAACTAGCCTTTCCCCAGCAAACACATTGGGCCCTTGCAGGGTGAGGACTGAGTCCAAAGTGGCTCTGACTTGCCCAGTTGTAAGGTTGACTGTCTTCTTTTTCATTTACCACTTTAAAAAATGCTTTATATGAAGATGTGAAATTGTAGTACATAAATTTATGAGACAGGTGGAGAGGGAACAAATTTCCCACATTGCAAAAGAATCTTTTTTTTTTTTTTTTTTGCTGAAAGGCCCTTGAAAAATTGTAATCCCATGCAGAAATTGTCAGCTTGGGGTCCACAGGTCCCCAAAAGATCCATGAATAGAATTTAGGTGGTCTGTGGATTTGGCCAGAAAAAAAAAAAATTTACACCTATATTTTCATTAACCTTTAACTGAAATTTAGTACTTAACACCAATTATGTTGCAATTTCCATCAGAGACTGAAAAACTTATTCTGTAAAGGAACAGATGGCAAATATTTTAGGTTTGCCACCCATATGATCTCAGTCACAACTAACTATTCTACTCTGCCGTTGTAGTATGGAAGCAAGCATAGGTAATATATAAATGAATGAATGTAGCTGTGTTCCAATAAAACTTTACTTATGAAATGAGTCTTTAGGCTGTAGTTTGCCAAACAAGTCATGTACACATTACGACTTGGTAATTATAGTGTGATTAGTTCTAATTATTTAATATGTTAAAAATAAGTACATATATTGCCGTATCATAAATATGTTGGCATTTAAACTATTTAATTATATTCCTATTCATTTTATTTTATGCATTTAAAAATATTCTCAGAAAGAATCTATAGGCCTTACCAGACTGCCAATGGTCCACGGCACAAAGAGATTAAGATGCCCTACCACAGATGTAGTTAAGTGCTTGTTTACAAATGACTCTTGGGCAGAGGCTAGAAGCAATGGAGAAGAGGAAAGCTGGAAGAACAAAATCAGGGTGGTAGAAGGCACTGTCGATTAAAGCCAAACAGACATGAAACAAAAACCTCTCTACACTTTTTATGGCATTTGATGGGAGAAAAAGAATCATTTTCCCTATTTTCAAAGCCAGCACAAAGGGAGGTCCACATCTTGTACGTTTCTCCTCTATTTGTTTAAGACGGTCGCTCAATAGTCCCATCTTTTATTTCCATGCTATTACTTCTTGCTGCCACACATTTTTCTTAAGTGTTTATAAATGAAATCTGTTACTTAAGCAAATGGATTTATATATATCAAATTAAAACTTGCCTTACTGATGATTTCCTTCCCTAAATGTCACCTGGGGAGCAAGTCTTTTTTTTGGACTTTTTTCTTTCAGAAACCTGAAGTTGAAGGGGAGGATGTGGAGACCAGATACTTCTCTGTGTCTGACCAAGGTCAAAGCTCTATGAAAATATCCTTAGGCTTTTGGGACTCTAAAACCAACTGGGAATATATGTGGCAAGTTACGTCTTTGCTTTTTCATAGAAGGCTGGCTGTTTTGTTCCTTTAGTATAAACTGTATTTACTTCTAATAAAGCAACAGCAAAATATAATGTGAGGAGAAAGCGCCTTCTGCTTAGTTCTGTACTAAACAGCTCTGGGTTACATTTACAATTTTAATAAACTGATTTGTCAAAACTGTCAGAATCAAGGGAGATCATCTGGATACCAGATGAAGAAAAATATCTGTAATTATAAGTTGTCCATTTTTTCTCTTTCATCTTCTATATATGTATCTGTGAGCAGCTACATATTTTCATGCACATACATACACATAAATTTTAAATCATTAAATAAAAAAAGAGCCTGTCATAATAGAATTCAGGAAAGCAGAAAATACAGTTCTCCTGGGATACCAGTGGGACTTGAAGGCTAAGCTGTGTTCCCCCCATCTTAGGACCAACATCCTCTTGCTGAACCATTCTGTCAGAGCCAAAACATTTCAGTCTCATTACCACCTAGATTGTTCTCCTTGCCTGATCACTCACTTGCTATGTGACTATAGGCAAGTAACCACATCTCTCTGGCTCTTATGTATGTGAAATAAAAATTCTGATGCATGTTAACTGTCTCAAATTAAGAGGCACAAGTATGTAAATGAGGTTGTTCTGGTAAAGAACCCCAAGTTCTCTGAAGAAAGATGCTGTGAAATTACCATATATTGTCATTAATTAATTCAAATATCTCATCCCCAGTTTCATTAGAATCCCACCTTTTGCTCTGTAAGTTTTAAATTATGAAATGTAGCTACTTTCAATTGGAAGGCAGCCTGCATTTGAGGCATGGAAACCTCTGTTCTCACAGAAGGGGTGAGAAGGATGAGTGGAAAGATGAGGGATGCAGCCTGAGAAACAGAAATGGGATGAGCGTATATCTCACCTGTTAGGTGCTGGGACATCTCCTTTGGAGGCCTGGATTATGGCTCCCTTTTGGAAGAGTTTGGAAAGGCAGTGGGCTAGTCATCAGTGATTTTTTTCATTATTATTCTGAGGGTAGAGAGTTTGTGCTAGAGAATCAACTCACATGGAGAATGAAGATGCTGGAAGCGAGCTACTGTTAACAGTGACAGAAGGACCAGGGCATTTTGGAGAGTTTCCATATAGTAGAGCTGAATGACCTTTTCATTTCATTTTTATTTTAAGATTGATAAGGAATGCAGTCTCTAGATGAGGCTAGCTAGGGAGCTGACTTTTTTAGAGGAAGGAAGGGGAGCTGATTTTTAAACCCCTGACATTCTAAACGACCCCTGCCGGGTTATGGGCTGCAGTGAGTGTCTCTGTGGCAATTTTCCAGCCCTGCTACACACAAGGAACAAAGTGCTGGGAAGTACAATTTATTGAAGTATTTTTCTGATGTCCAGGGCCTGTCTCTTTGGTGAGTGAGAAGAATCTGTCATTCTAAACAAGGCTAGCAGTCTTTTCAAACCAGGAATGAACACAGATATAGAATGATCCTAGAGTGACCTGAGGAACCTGCTAGGATAAGGTTCCTTCATTTTCTAGAAAGAAAGCTAAGGGCTAGAAAGGATAAGTGACTTGCCCAAGGCCCCACAGTGAGCTACTGATGAAGCTGGAGGGGGGACCCCGGTCACTCTCCTGACTTCTAACCTAGAGCTCATGCTACGGCTCAATGCTAATCAATGGTTCTTCTTTGACCCTATTCCCTCTGGATGATCTGGATAAAATGTCTTAAAAAAAAAAAAAACTCAACAACAGTAAAACAGTTGACTATAGAGAAGAGTGGAATATGTTACGAATAACGGATGTAGTAAAACATTCTTGAGAGCCTGGCCATTGGGCAGAAGTTATTCTCAGAGTGAACACAAACATCTGTCTTTTCTCTAGACTCCCTATTTTACCCTCTCCATTAGGCATGGCTTGCCTCGTTTTATCTCTTCCCATCAACCACTGGGGACGCACATCACACTAACCTCCTTTCTAGCAAGAATACCTGGGCTTGGCTTTCTCTGTAGCCTTTCTCCTTTGCCTAACTCCATAGGGGTCTAGGTCTCTGTCAACTGTTGCTTTAATCATTTATAAATTTGCTTAAACATTTGGTCAAATTTTGGAAAAACTCTTAACAGGAAGGTTTATGCTAACTGCTAACTTTTCTTGGAGGTTGAGAGTTTCCACATGCCTCCCTTCCCCACCCCCCACAAATAAATCACCAAGGTTAGTGAGACAGCTTAAGCCAATAAAGAGAAAGTCAAGGGGTATGGCTTTGGCCCTATTTCTCTTGGTTGTTCTTAAATTCAGTATGCTCCAAAGTAAAAATATCTTCTCTTCTCCACCCCCACCCTCTTCCTATATGAATGGCACTGCTTTCTACTAGTTGCCAAGCCAGAACTTGGGTATCATCCTAGACTCCTCCCTTTTTATTACATTCTGGATCCAATTAACCCTCACAGAAGCCAGAATTTTCTCTCACATTTTGGCACCTCCTCTCCATTCTTACTACCATTACTTTACTTGAGGCATTCATCACTCCTCACTTAGATTAATACAGTTAGTACCTGACTGGTTTTCCTGGATCCAGTCTCACCCCATTTCAATTCACTTTCCATACTGTAGCCAAAGTGGTCTTTCTGAAACACAGATCTGATCATACTGCCTTGCTGAAAATCCCACAGGGACTCACCAAGGCCTTTCGGATAAAATTCAAGCTCTCTAGAACATATCAGAGGAGAGGGAAAGAACGCAGGCTGGAGAATGAGGACTCTGGCTGAAGTTGACATCAATGTCATGGCTTGGGCCGAAGCACTCTGTTTCATCTACCTTTATTGAAATGTCTTTTTCCAAAAAGAAAGAGAATCCTAAAGAACAATCTCCCCACAAGAAGACCAAAAGTTTAGAACAATAACATAACTGTCTGTTTTGGAACCACTGTGGTCGTTGCACGCCGTCAAGTGGATTCTGACTTGTAGTGATCCTACAGGACACAGCAGAACTGCCCTCTACGATTTCTAAGGCTGTAAGCTTTATGGAAGCAGATTGCCACACCTTTCTCCCTGGGAGTGGCTGGTGGGTTAGAATCCCAACCCTCCGGTTAGCAGCCAAGCGCTTAACCACTTAGACATCAGGGCTCTTGGAATCACTGGGAAACATCAAATCATAGTGGCCACGTTATTTGCCTTTGCTGATTTTACCAACATTTGTCCCATCAAATTGTCATTAGGGCTACCCAAAGTAACCACCAGGAACTTGGAGAACACAAATAACCTCTGGGTACAGGCCTGGGGGAATGAGAGAGTGGTAGAGGCAGGCATGTTTTGCCTCATATGATGATGATATACAGTTAGATTCTGTGTCCCTAGGAAGAAATTCTAGCAGAGCTATTTCACTTAATATTGCAAAATAAAACTCACTTCCAGAAAAGAACAAGTAATTTTCCATGCCCCTCTTGGGCCAATGTGTGAGTTGTTGGAGCAACTGTTACGTTTAAAATTTTGATGGTCTGCAGAAATTTCAAATGGCAACAACAGACATCTCAACAAGACTAGTCTTTTAACTGTGTGGTATCAGAAACAGGCTTTATTTTGTCTAATGACCTAGACAAAATAACTGTCATATGAAGGTACTGCCTTGACTCTTGGTGGCAGCAATCTCACAGAAAAGGGAGCTCCCCCTATTACCTCAGAGACAGAGAGACAGATACTCTTCTGACAAAACTTGCTCAGTCTGTCCTTTGCCTTGGGGATAACTCTGGGCATTGTTAGTCTCAGAGATAGGGGTTCTCTATTAACCCTCCTTCCAGGAGCCATACTGCTCTTTGGCAGAAGTCTCCATCACCAACACCTCCTTGCTGCCATCACCTGCTTCTTATAAACCACTTCACTTGAGAATTAAGTTTTAGGAAGGAAGAAAAACGTTGCAGGTTGCTAACCAGGCAGGCTAGTAATCCAGCATGATCATTCCAGATGTTGGGACCCACTTAAACGGAGTTCCTTGTCTGGATTGCCCATCTCAGGCAGCTTATTATGCAGCGTGCCCTCCTAAGGTTTAAAGATAAGTTACAGGGGAAGCACATTCCCCAATCAAGACTTCATCACCCAACAGGGGCTATTCAGAAGGTGGGATTCCCAGCTTGTCTCCTCCATAAGGTGACACCAAGACCTTCCTGTCAGCCACAGTCTTGAGTAGTGATATCATCAAAAGCTTTGGTCATGTGGGTGAAGGCAGTCTTTGTTTTCTGATTTGTTGAGGTGACTGAATACTTAACTAACCTGCCATGCTCTAAGAACCTCAGGAGCATAGAGAACTGTCTTAGCAGCAAAGACCTCAAAAGTAAGAAAGGAACCAGAAGTCTTAAAAGAACTTGTCTTATGTTGTTTGGAAAAGACTGATGTCTTCTTAAAGCCCAGCTGCATCAAATTCAGGCTGAACCCCAGAGACTGGGGTTGAATGGAACCTGGCAGAAAGGACTGGAATTGCTTTATCGTGTTTACATGACAACACTGTCTTAAAAAACCTGACAAACTATAGGGACAGGAGAGATGGAACAGATGAGTACCCAATGCAATCAGGCAATTCTGTAACACAGTCTAGGACCAAGATTCAACTGTGTTAATGACTCAAGGCCTTTCAAAGGCAGTTTGCCCAAGAACACCTGAAGTAGTGTGTTAAAACAGCACTAGACAAAAGCTCTCTATTTCTTATCCCTCCTCAAACTTCCTGAACTCATACTACCAGTGTGGAATTTTTTAATAACAAAAGGAATTCCAAATACCACGCTGTAGCTAGCATAACTCTGCTTTCTCCTTCTATGGCTTAATCAAAAGTTTAAAGATACTTAGGATGGGTGACTTTTCCCAGGTTGGTTGGAAGTTCCTTGTCCCTCAAATAAAGAGGTCTGTGAGTACGGGTACATTATAGTCTAATTTCTACTACCTACCTGTGGGCTCAGAATAAACACATAAGACACTACATTTCAAGTCTCTTTTCAAGCTTAATGAGTAACTCTGTTAAGAGTTTATTTACAGAAGTTGGAATCTGTTCTGTACATTTATTTTCTTTTTTAATATCAATTTATTTTGGTGACTAGAAGAAGCAAGAATTAAGTGTTCTATGAGTTAACTTCTTTGACCATAGGCATGACAATCTACTTTCCAGAAAAATGAGTTGCTACTTCCAGTAGATCTCCTGAGTCCTAAGGCACTTAATGGAATTTAA
This sequence comes from Loxodonta africana, assembly GCF_030014295.1. Lineage (NCBI taxonomy): Eukaryota > Metazoa > Chordata > Mammalia > Proboscidea > Elephantidae > Loxodonta > Loxodonta africana. Next base: position 49,922,611 of record NC_087359.1, read on the forward strand.
GCTTATGACCATATGTAGTTCCCATCATATCAGCAGCAACATGGTCTTTTCTCTTTTGTACTTGACTTTTGTGGCAACAACTAAGTGTTGTGACTTGATATCTTAGAAATACCTGGTTCCCTACAGCCATCACTTCCAATCAGTTGACAGAATAAGAAGACCTTGTTCTGTCTTCTACTGGAGTACTCTGCTCCCTCGTTTCTCTCATCTTAAAAATGAGTCAGGAGACTTAAATGAGAGGCTCTTACCTTCTTTCTTCATCTCACATCTGATATATATGCATCTCTACCATTAGGGTCACTATGAGTTGGAATTGACTCGATGGCAATGGTTGGTTTGTTTTTTACCATTAGTAAAAGTGGGAATGATTTTTACATTGGGGTGGGGAGGTAAGGAAGGAGAGAAGAATTTAACAGCGTATCTTGGATTGGAGAGGTAGGGGGATTTTCTCAAATTATAAGTGAGATTTCCAGCCTAAAGGATTTCTAATGTCCCTTCTAACTATAAAACTATGACTGCCACCACACCCCACCAGTCCATCCCTTAATCAATCTCTCCGTTTCTTTCCTGTGAGGTTGAGGCCGTATCTCTTTTAAGATTGCTGTTATTGTTGTTAGTTGCTGTCAAGTTGATTCCAACTCGTGGTGACCCCATGGGTGTCACAGTAGAACTGTTCCATAGGGTTTTCCAGGATGTGACCTTTAGGAAGCAAATCTCCAGGCCTGTCTTCTAAGAAGCCTCTGGGTGGGTTGGAACTGTCAATCTTTTGGCTAGTAGTTGAGTGTTAAACCATTTCTGCCACCCAGAGATCTTTCAAGATTACATCAATAATATTTTCTGCTAACATACTGGTGGTCCCTGAACATGCTCACAGAATATGAGTTCACAGGAGCTCTTCTGGTTGCCAAATTTTAGCAGTAATTCGCATTTATACTTTGAGAAATCTTTATAAAAAAATTATACACATGTACCATCTAATACCAAAAAAACCCCACCAAACCAAACCTATAGCTGTAGAGTCGAATTCCGACTCATAGCAACCCTACAGGACAGAGTAGAACTGCCCCATAGGGTTTCCAAGGCTGTATATCTTTACTGGAGCAGACAACCACATCTTTCTCCCATGGAGCAGAGTGGCTGGTGAGTTCGAACTGCTGACCTTTCAGTTTGCAGCTGAACGCTTAACCCCTGTGCTACCAGGGCTATACCACTTAATACATTTGTCAAAAATAACTCCTATAAATGACTTTTTCTGGCTTGTATGATTGCTGGTTATTGCTTAAGTTTGTACGATTTAATTGGATTTTTTTAATCACCAAGGGTTCAATTTTGCAAATATTCTGTACGTATTGATGAAAACCAGAGCTCCCCAGGCAGATTTTTAACCATGAAATTCGCATACTTCATTACTTACATGACATCACGTGACTGATAGCTCACAAGGCTGTGTACGGTAACTCGTTCATCAAGTACAAGTGCTGGGTGTGAGATTAAGGGATTCTCTGTATTCTCCCAAACTCCCTCTACTGCCCACTCCACAAGCATAGGACCCTCACTTCTTTTCAAATCAAACTAGAGAATCGTCCTTTTCTCTTAATTGTCTGCAAACATACCTGAGAGAGACAGAAATACAAGACCTGGTGTAAGAAGGTTCAGTGGCAAAGAATGAAAGTGGGGGCAGGGTGAAGTTGGAACTCTTCTAAAGAAAACACTGAGGTGATCCTAGAATCCTATCCCCTACAGGGGTGGGTGGATGCCAAGTTCTGCATTTCTCCTAAATGATCCCAGCAGCTGCAGTACGTTATATGTGGCAACTCTTCTAGGATCTGAAAGGGTTTTCAAAGTCATGCTGGCAGCTGCCTCCTGTCGCCCCACTCTATAATGATTGAACCTCTTGTTCCTTTTATAGAGTTGTTCTCTCCTAATAAAACACTAAATGCTGGTCCGAGCAACTGTTCCAGAATCACTGGATATAATACTCCCTCCCTCTTCCTCCTCACCCTACATGCCTTTTATTTCCTAGTTACAATGGACCCTGTGTAAATTGCTCGATCATGGAATCACAGCGGTACAGGCATGCACACATGCTTGAAAGTGTGCACACACAAACGTACACACAGGCACCATCAAACCCATTTCAACCAAACCCAAACTCCACATCCATTTCCAGCTATTTTAAGAGCTGCTACTTTAAAACTGGGCAGCTATCCTAAACACATGAAAGCATACACGAAGCACAAACTGCCATAAATGAAGAACCGCAATTCATTGTGTCAGGAGCCTGCAGAGGTGATACCTTCAAGCTGTTTGTCAGAATAAAAAGCTGTGACTTGTCAGCTTTTGGATGGGAAGCATTGCAAAACAAGCCATTTTTCCCCTGGCAAATACGAACCACATTTTAAAGGTGTGAACCCCTTCCAAACTTCAAAATGCAGATGGAAACACCACCATACGGATCTAGGAAATCTGCTCATAAAGGGTTTCTAGCTCATCTCAAATCTCACAATCCTTCCCCAAGCCATAACCTGAGAGCTAAAGAAGGCTCAATTCCCTTTCCTACCTTGAGCATAAAAAAACAACAACCCAGTGCCCTCGAGTGCCTTGAGCACAGCAAAACTTAAAGGTGGCCTTTCTTTTGAAGGGTTCATGCCTACTTTAATTCTATATTTTATATTTAAGATTTTAAGTGTCTCAAGAGCAGGGTGCTGGGTTATTTTGCTTTTAAACCAGCAGCGAACAAAATGCCTGATACACAGTAAATGCTCATGAAATGTTTGCTGAATAAACAAATGAAACCCTGAAAACAAAATGGACTTGGCTGCTGGATGCTTGCCTAAAACAGACAAAATGAAACAGTCCCTTGAACACATTTGTTCCCAAGATTTTGAAAGCTTTTTGTTGGGCTTTTTATAAGGAAATCCTACCTTCTTGAAATACTTTCTGTTTAAGAAATAGCCATTTGACTATAAATGTAATACAGAGAGAAGCTTCAGGCTCTAATGGATAGTAAACAAATTAGAGGCTCCCAACTTCTCTTGAAGGTTTATCTTAAGATTTCTCTCAAAATATAAATAAAAATGTTATAATTGGTGATTTAAAAATTTAAATCACATTATGTAATTTTTATTTTCTTTAGTATTTACTGAATGATTTTAAAAAGTACTTACAGAGCACTTTATGAAGACTAAGGAGCCCTGGTGATGCAGTGGTTAAAGAGCTCAGCTGCTAATCAAAGGGTTGACAGTTCAAACCCCCCAGCCGCTCCTCAGGAGAAAGGTGTGGCAGTCTGCTTCCGTAAAGATTACAGCCTTGGAAACCCTATGGGGCGGTTCTACTCTCTCCTATAGGGTTGCTATGAGTTGGAATTGACTTGAAGGCAGTGGGTTTATTTAGGTTGATTTATTCTTTTACTATTACGAAAATTTTCAAAAATCTGTAAGTAGAATGGTACAATGAACCTCATATACCCATCACTGGCTTTAACAATGATCAATTCATGGCCACTCTTGTTTCATCTATATAAATTAGTTCTTAAGTTTCGTGACACTCAGACTTTTGCCTAGAGCTCCTCAATTAGTTTATAATTACTACCAACTTTTTAGTTTTGAGAAACCTCCCACTCAGAAAGTGGAAGTTTTGAGCCAAAATATGATATTTGACATGGGGGCAGCTGCTTGAAATATGTCTTCATTAAAGTCAGATGGAGATAAGCTCAGTCTCAGCCTCCAATGAAATCCAGCCAAAGTTTGCATTTTTTCTTTCAAGTTTAAAAGTAGAACTCTTTCCACCACCTTACTTCCCTCGCCCATGCTCCTTTCTCTCTCTCTTACACACACACACACATATACACACACTCTCAACACCATAGTTTCTGAAAAACTTAATTAAGAGTGTGTTCCAAGATCTTTTGGTCATTAGCACTCATACCTCCTGTTTCCAGTCTCTGAACTCACATACTTTGAAGAAACCTAAAGGCAGGGACATGGGGCAAAAATAAACTACCAAACAAATTGATTTTAAGGAACAGACCTTTATACATCTTTTCATTTTTATGGCTTAAGACGGTGCAAAAATGTTACTTACTCCCTAAACAGTTATTAGTCTCTGTAATGTAACATAGCAGATACTTTCTAAATCCTTTTAGCCTTCTCCCCCTTACTGGAAAGATCATCTTTTTTTTTTTTTTAATTTCAAAGTGGATTTAATAAAGAAAAGGAGTGCTGTTAAAGTAATACGTGAGGCTTTGACATTAAGCAGTGCAACCCTGCGGAGTCGGCAAGAACAGGGTCTCTAATCTCCAGTGATTTATAGAGGCTCTTCCTTCATCTCCGTACTTGGGGAGGGCCAAAAAGTTTAGAGACAGCCTGGCGTCCCTCTTACTCCACACCACTAACTCCTGCTGGCCAGTCTGCCTGCTAAAACTTTTAACCTGTTAGCTGCCAGCTGAGAGCACACGCATTAAAGCCCGTTTATTTGCTTTCTGAGGATAGAGTGGTTTCATATTGCAGTAATGCACATGGAGGTAAACGTCTATGTCTGATGCTGGGAATTTATAAGCAAAGAGCAAAAGGGAAGCAAAAAGCCAAAGTGGACTTATTTGAAGCTTTTGGGAAATGGTCAGAGAAAAGCCCCTTTTTCATGAGCGAGCAAGAATTTACTGGGTCAGCACCTCCCTCCACCACCCCAACCCTTTGAGTGAACCAGCTGAGTCATGGTGGCTGCACTCTCCTATGCAACGCTTAAAAATGAAAATATAACTCAAGGTCAAAGTCGAAGTTACAGAACATAATTAGAAAGATCAGACTGCATTAAAAGTCTCAACATTAGAGTGGACTAAGGGGTGGGAAGGAAGAGAAAGAAGGCATTTGTACTAGAGGAACAGTGCATGCATAGGCAGGGCAATGAGGCCTCAATGATCCCTCCTGAATGAGAAGGACTTTTGGATTGATGGGGCGATAGATAAATACTACGTGCACGTTTCCTCACCCTGTACCCCATCCTCTCAAACCAACGTCTTCTGGTCCAAAGTTCCCCTTAACGTCAAGGCACCCTGCATAATACCAACCACCATCCGAGCCTGACCCAGGATTTGATGGTTCTGAGTACAGCACTTTCCCCCAAGGCTGAGTACAATACTTGTTAAGAGGATTAGCAGGTGGGGAGGTAGCTTCCTTCTAGGCATCTCTGCATCAAAAACCATCCTCTGCTAGGCCATATGTTGTGGTTATCTTAAACCTGGCTCCTTGTCTCTATCAGTCAGATAAAAAAGGACTCCTCTTAATGGAGAACTTAACTTAGTCAAGGTCTTGGCTGAAATACATCTTTAAAAAGATCAGATCACCACTGTTTGCCAAAAGGCCTGGCTGGGGATGTGAAGCAAAAATCGCATGCCTATCTAAAGCTAGGACATTCTGCAGCAGGGATGGCCCTGGGGCAAAGCCCTTGTGTTCGATAAGTTCGGGCCCTTGCTGCCTCACTTCCTGGACCATGCCTGACAAAGAAGACTACAGAGCCCTTCTTTAAGAGGCTTTTTGGAATCAAGTACACAGTTCAACAAGTAAGACTGACAAAGATCAATATCGCTTACTTTAGGGCTGGCAGATGGCAAGTCAAGGTCACAAAATTCGCAGTCATAGTAGCAACAGCAAGCAGTAAAAGACCTTAGTCTTTCCCTATCCACAGTCCATGTTATTTGAGTGATCTGAGAAGTTAGTTGAGTACCCTCATTTGACTGGGTGAGAGTGGGGGAGGAGACTAAGACAGAAACAGAAGTGACTTGCTCAAGAGCATACAGCCAGCTGGTGAGAAAGTCAGCACTAAAGCTCAGAGCTCCTGACTCACAGCCCACTGTTGTTAGTTGCCATTGACTGATATTACAGGTAGCCCCCAACTTATGGTGTACTGGAGTTACAGCAAACTACACTTATGAACATCTGTTTTTGTTTTTTTGTACATCTTATTAATAATATGAACTATATACAATGTTAAAACATAACTGTAAGTTTATATATAATGTTTCCAACCCCCAAAGTCAAATAAAGATCAGATTTATAAAAGTACTGATAATAAAAGGCAGTAATACTGAAAACTAAAAAAAAAGAGGTATTCGACTTACATCAGAACCAACTTAGAACTGGAACATAACCCCGTTGTAAGTCCAGGCCTACCTGTACACCTTGATCAATAATAATAGCTGTTATGAGCCAGAGCTCTAGAGCTATCAGTCTTGAGTTTCAGTCCTGGTTCTTCTACATCTCTGAAGTCTTTGGCAAGTTCCTTAATCGCTTCAAGCTTCCGTTTACTCCTCTTAAAATAGGAATAATAACTAAACCTATGTAACAGAAATGTTCACAACCAGAATGCTCCACAGAAGCAAAGATAGAGAGGCTTCAGCTTGCTTACTTTGGACATGTCATCAGGAAAGATTAAAAGCTAGAAAAGGACATCATGTTTGGTAAAGTAGAGGGTCAGCAAAAACAAGGGAAACCCTCAATGAGATGGACTGACACAACAACAGAGTCAAGCATATCAACAATCATGAAGATGGCACAGGATGTGTTCTGTTATACATAAGGTTGCCATGAGTCAGAGGTGAATCGTAGCAACTAACAATAGAAATGTTGTGAAGATTAAATGAAAGAATGAGCAAAAGCACTAAGATCCACCAGCACATAGTGAGTACTTAACAAATGTTAATAATTATTTTATTGTTGCTGTTGTTATTATTACTAGTTTTTTTTCCTTTAGAAACCCATGTTTGGTCCCACTCAGGTGAAACAAATGACAAGCTCACATTTGTGGAACAGCACATGGCCCTCAAGCAGACTCCAAGCTGCTCTGAACCAATGCAGTATGGCAGATAATTTTCCCCATGACAGCCCACCACCGTATGCTTCCTTATTCCTGCCATAGCACATACCACATTTGGTTGTAATTTATCTATATATAGGTCTGTTCCCCAACTAGATACAGCTCTTTAGGGTAGATGCCATGGCTTATTCCTAGTTGCACCTCCAGTGCCTGGCTTAGCAGGCAGCCCACAAACGTTTACTGAATGAATAAATGAATGAATATAAAGGGCCCGGAAAACACTGCCTTTCTGGCTCTTGCCAGAATTTCTATAGTATAACTTGTCTAAATATGCTGCCTTCTCACTCTGGTAGGCCCAGGGCAGAGTTTAGAGCCCAAACACATTTACAGTCCAACTTCTTTGGAAGGTGACAGGCTCAAGGAGATCTTCTGTGATACCCTGGAGGACTCTTTCACAAGAGTGTGAAATGAATAGTTAACTCATTGCACCTCCTAACAGCATTCCCACAGATCTGGGCACACTGCTAGCACTCTGTAAGTGTGAAAATCCCTATTTCGTCATGTTATTTTTTTTTATCCTGGCACTGAGCAGCAGCATGCTAACGTGAGAATATCTGGAGAAACCCCTACTAGGAGAATTGTTGATGGCATACAGGGTGATAAGCACTATGTCACATTCCAACTGTGATGGCCCATTTACCAGGCTCCCACTAACCAAAGGCCTTTCTACGTGCCAGACTTCACTAGCCCAGGAGTAGAAGCTGACATCAATACAAACCCAGCTACTGTTGCTTCATCTGGTCCTGACGACTGTCAGCTACAGATTCAGAGAATTTATAAGCAAGAGGAAACATGCCCCTGTATCCAGGCTTACCACCGGCTAGTCACAAAGACTCGCCCTTTGAAATACTGCAAAGCAACCCCAGAGGAAGATGTGTGTAGAATTAAAACTACTTTTAGCAGCCTGTCAACTCACCCCACACACTGGAAACGCTTTAGGGAAACCTTTCCACCAGTTGTTTCCTTTAATGAAACGTTTCTGGTCTACGAGTAACAAAGGTGTCATGATATTCTCATTGCTAAGGCCTGGTGCTGGTTTTTTAGGTTTGAGGTTCCACAAGGCAAACTCCAATATTTACTTAACTTCTTTTTTTTTTAAATAAAGATAAGTTTCCCAAGTCTTGAAAATCAAAAGTAGTGGGGCTCTAGGATTTAGAGGACTAAAGTGGATTCCCCCAAAGTAGGGACCAGAAATGGGAAGGAAGATGTCAGAAAGAGGAGTCTTAGCACAGACTTTTTACCTCTGGAAAACTGCAGATCACCAAGCTCTAGCTGTCTCTCCCCATCCTGGATAAACATGCCTTATCGGCCACCCACAGCACTTCAGTTAGTAAAAGGATTTAGGAGTGAAATCACACTGGAGTGAAGTGTGATCCTAATTTGCAGTTAATCAAAGCCAATTAGAGATACATTATTTACACAAACCCCGTGCATCTCAATTATGCCTAGCACAGTCCAGGATGGTCAGAGTCCAGACCTTAATGCTGCTCAGTTAGAGAAGTAAACGTTTTTCACTGAGTCAATCCACCAGTCTCTCGTTTAGAGTCTATGGGTAAACCCAACCAAACATGAACAGTCTTTCTACTGTAGGGCCAAGAAAGCGTAACTGACACCTGTTGGAAATCAGCAAAAGACAAAGGTTGAGTATTCAGACCTGTGGCTACTCTGAGCTGGACAAGTAGCACTCAGTTCTCTCTTTTACACACATTTCGTAGCACCTACCTCGTCAGACACTAAGTATTATATTTGTTTCCTCTTCCTTTTTGGCTTTTTAGCAAGAAAAACCACAACCTAAGAGGGCAGGCATAGCAAAGAATCCCAATTCAGCTCTCAGGTGATACTTTTCAATATTCTGGTTCAACTGGCCCTTGGTCTATTGAGTTGGAAGCAGTTTCAGGGTAGGCGGTTTGAATCACTAAGAGGCAGAATAGCCCCCAAGGTCAGCAGCCAGGCAACAGACCAAAAGAGAGCAGCATAATTTGAGTAGAATAAACCAAAACCAAAAAAATGAAGGTCAAGAATTTAGGGCAACGAGGCTTACAGAAGCCTGCAGACTAGACAGCCAGGAGAGGACCTTGGGAACAACTGCTGGAGAACTTCACTCACCCAACCATTCAACAACTATGTGCTAGGCATTAAGCTAGTTGCTGGGGAAGCTTCTCCTGCCCTTCCTGATGAGGTGTCAGGCAAATCCTCTCACTTAACTGGTGAACAGGGGCTCTCACAGCACAGACCTGTCACCTGACATAGCTCATTTGAAGGCCCCTCCTCCTCAGGTTGATAACAATCCAGTTGGCCTTCAGGGAACAAATGAAACAGTTTTAAGTACCCAGGCCAACTGAAAAGCCAGTTAGAGTGAAGCCTAAACAGGCCCCTCCAAATCTCAACAAAAGAACGATAAAATGAGCAGAGAAAAGACACAGAACTGTGGACTCTACCGCTAATTCCAAGTAAGGCCCAGTACAACTATATCTCTGCAGCCCAGAAACAGCAGTAGAGCTCTGCAAGGCTTCAGATCGTAACACCAAAGGTACATTTAAATCTGCAGGGGTGCGTTAGTTCAAGTTCTAATCACTCAAAACAATTTACTTGTTAAACCTCGTTTTGGTACAAATACCCTCTAAATTCACTTGGCCATCCCGTTGTCACATCTGCCTCCTCCCAAGGAGGGAGAGAGGGGGAAAATGACACACATATAACGTACAGTGTCCGTGGGTCAATTTATCAATGAAGTATAGGAAGCCGAAACTAAATGAGAACCCTACAGCACGTATGCTCGCATTTATATCAAAAAATAAATAAAATCTCTGGAGAGGTTAGGCAGCACCATCGATCAAGCCCTGGATGCCAAATTGTGTTCAACACATAAAGGAGCAAAGTGGAGTGCAATGACCATCCTAATTTCTGTAATATACTATTATTAATAACATCATAATATTATCTAGAGTTAAGATGTCATGGGGTGCTTTATTTTTAACTCCAGAGGGGGAAAGATCAAAGGCAAAAATCCTTCAATTTGTTAAAATTCATTTAATTATACACTTAAGATCTTTTTTTTTCAGATCTGTGCATTTCATGGCATGAAAAATACACCTCAAGAAAAAAATGTAAAAAAAGAATATTTTTGGTAGATAAAGGGATGGTATAATTTGATCAACTCCTTAAAACAAGACGGAAACAAATCAACAAAAATAATGTACAGTTCTTCTCTAAATGAGATATAGAAACTTCTGGAGGAGTCTGGCCCACAAGTTTACTGGTTCCCTTCTATTTCATTCACCCGAACTCCACTTATCAACAGGGACCAATCCAAGCATGACTTTCTATAACTTATTGGACATTCACCATGTCCTTGGAGACTTCATAGGTCAAGCTAGAAAATTTTCCCTCACTGACACAGGAAGTCAGATTTGTCTAAGATTAAACCAACTTTAGTTCCCAAAAGATTTTCGCCTTTGAATTCTTTCAGTAATCAAAAGGACTGTATTCTCTGTCCTTGCATATCGACCAAAACTCCCTGGGCACTTTTCTAACCGACTAGTTTTGATGCTTGGGGAGCACCTCTCACCAGAGGCCCAATTCTCCCCTCCCTTTTCAGCTTAGTTCCCAACCAGGAGAATCAGGAAAGACTTCACATTGGTACGGTACTCCCAAGGAAGCAATAAAGAAAATTTTACATGTATTAGGTTTGTTTTTTCCTAGAGACTAATTTTATTTTGAACCTGAGACCACTTAGGGAGGAAAATAACAGAAACATATACAAATGTGATCACTGACAAAATGTAAAGGCTGAAAACCAAGTCTACAGCTGTCCTTTCAGAGTATTCAGCTCAAGAAGAAGACCTGTGAAAAGACAGAATGCAAACTGTCCTGTGTGCCCTACTGCCAATAAAATACAATTGGGAAAAAGAAATACAATAGGAAATCATCACATTAGTAATTGAGAAATTGTTGCAAATAATCACACTTTAAAAGGCATTTTCTCACGTTTTCTTTCATTTAATCTTACTTGATATTCACAAAGTCCAAGAGGCAGGAACACAGTAGCTAACTGGTTTGTAAATGTTACAGTTGGTAAATGAGGTTTCCTGAATCCAAATTCAGCATTTCTTCTACTACATGAAAGAGTTGCTCTGGAAAATATTTCTGAACATCTATCATGTGCACAACTTTCTTATAAAAAGGAAGTACAGACAAGAAGTACCACGAACATGCTAAAAAGATATTGATTGACAAACTGAGGAAATATTTACGATACATATGAAAAATTAAGTGCTCATTTTTCTCAGTATATTTAAGCTCCTCCAAATCAATATGAGTAAGACTAATAAACTATTAGAAAAAATGGGCAAAGAACATGAGCAGAGAATAAAATAAACATGACATTTAAATATGTGAAAGGAGAAATGCAAATTGAAACTACAATGAAATCATACTGGCAAAGCTTGAAAAAAAATCTGATAACACTGTATTGGCAAGGTGTGGAGAAATAAGAACTCATATTGTTGGTGAAAGTATAAGTAGGTATAATGACTACGAAACAAAATTCGGAAATACATAATAAAGTTATAAATCGACATATCCTTTAACCCGGGAATTCTACTTCTAGGAACTAATTGTATAGTTACACTTATACGAAAGCTCAAAGAAGTATATAAAAGGATATTTACTTTGGCACTGTTTATAATGACAAAAGATTTAAAATCATCTATATGTCCAAAAACAGTGGGTTGTTATAAAATTACAATAAATCTATGCAATGGAAAACTAAGTTGTCTCTAAAAGCAATTTTATAAACGCTAAAAATTAAACAGTCTCCAAGATATACTGACATATAATAAAACTCAGGTACAAAAGAGTGTGCATGGTAGGGTATTCTTTGGTATAAAGAAAAAAAGATCTTTGCATGTACACAGAATATCTTTGAAATGGTACGCTGCAACCACAGGGAAAACTTGGGGCAGGGCTGCTCAATTTTCTGTAAACCTAAAACTGCTCTAAGAAAGGAAGATAAAATAGATATTTTTCAGACAGACAAAAGCTGAAATAATTCTAACCAGCATATTGATATTTCAAGAAATGTTAAAGGAAGTTCTTCAGGTCGAAGGAAGATGGTAGCAGATTGAAACTCAGATTACACAAATGGATAAAGAGGGCTGGAAATGGAAGGTACTGGAGGATGTATTCCATCAAAATGAAGAAGTAGGGCCAAGAAAGAAGAATACATAGAATGTAAAAAGACATAGGAGATCTACCTATTACAAGTGTGTGAGGCAAAGGGACTCCCTGGTATAATACCGAAAGAAGACCCATAAAGAATGCGTCGTTATTGCTGGAAACTGCCGAGTTATTTTCGACTCATAGTGACCCCATGTGACAGAGCAGAACTGCCCCATAGGGTTTTCTAAGTTGTAATCTTTACAGAAGCAGATCACCAGGTCTTTCTTCCATGGAGCTGCTAGGTGAGTCCAAACTACCAATTTTTTGGTTAGCAATAAACAGCTTAACCATTATGCCACCAGGGATCCTCGTTTCAGGCACACAGGACAACAAGTCCAGAATGAAGCAGATATCAAAAGAGATTTTAGGAAGCCAAAATCGATACAAAACCTAAACAAGAATAAATCTAATTCTGTGAAGTCTGATACTTAAAATATTGGAACCCTTCTTTGAGAAAAAGGATATAAAATTAAGATAAAAATAAGTTATAAAAGTTAATTTTTACTTAGAATGAGAGATCATAACAAATTACATATTTTAAAAAGCTGACAGAAACCACAACTGTCACAAAATCCAGAAAAAAATCCTAGTATTTTTATTAACTACCTTCCCTACAGTATCTATAATTCTTATTATCCTATATTTTTGGCTGCACAGTCCTTGGTTACCTCTGCAGATGACAATGCCTTTGTAACAACTTCCTACAGAAAAAGAAGATATTTCAGTCTTTCCTTGAAAAAATAATTTGAATCTGGAAAAAGGAAGGCAAAAGAAAACTAAAAAATGTGGCAGTGGTGGAGAGGGAGAGAGATGAACACTATTACTTTTATTTTTCTATAGCTCTATCTTCCCAACTGGACTGAGGCTGTATCTTGAACACAGTGTCTGTGTCTTACTCATTTTCAGGTTCGAATAATGAAGGGAATACTTAGTTAAAAGAAAGTACTGAATGAATAAATAAATGTGAAACAGGCAGGGATGGAGCAATTAGAGGTACAAACAGTTCCCAAGACCATCTATGACCAGAGATACTGAATCTCCAGTGAATGACAGTGTCCTATCTGGGGCCTGAGTGACATCTACAAGCAAGTAACAGTTTCTCTCCAGACACAAAATGTAGGACGTGGTTTTAAATATTCAGAAGATACATGACCCAGCTTTTTTGGGTTTTTTTTTGGAGGGGGTAATAGGTTTTCAGAGACCTCTGAGCACACACAGACCTATATAGGATGGGGTCTTGGACGTACGGGAAAATAAAACAAAGGAGAGCAAAATCTTCTACCCTCTGGTCATGTTTCAGGTCAGACAGCCTTTACTTACATAGCCCCTCCTGGTTTTGCTTTGGAAAATTCCATGTTTCGCCTCCGTGCCGCTTCCCTCCTTGAGTTCAGAAACAAACTGTAAGCCTGTGGGTATCCCATGCTTCCTGCCAATGATTACACTTTTTGGCAATATGGCATTCATTCATTTATTTCCTCACTCACTCACGAACTATGGCTAAGTGTTGGGGCTTCAAAGATAAAAAGACATGGTCCTACAAACGTTGGTTATTGTTGGTATTAGCTGCTGTCAAGTCAGCCCCCAACTCATGGCAACCCATGCACAATGGAATGAAATGCTGTCTGGTCCTGCACCATCCCCATGATCAGCTGCAGATATGACTGTTGTGATTCATTGGGATTTTACTTGCTGATTTTCAGAAGCAGATCGCCTGGCCTTTCCTCCTAGTCTATCATAGTCTGGAAGCTCTGACGAAATCTGTTCAGCATCACAGCAACATGCAGGCCTCCAGTGATAGAAGGGTAGTGGCTGCCCATGAAGTGCATTGGCTGGGAATCAAATTCAGGTCTCCTGTATGGCAGGTGAAAATTCTACCACTGAACTGCCCCAGCTGTTTGTAAGGGGGCTGAATATTTCTGAGGGACCAGTCAACCTTGACATCACTACTTAATATCATTTAATATACCCACCACTGTGGCAATTGAAAATGTAGCTTTTGTATTGTAGTGGAGAGAAGAAAAGAAGAAAATCTTAATTTGGGAATTCTGGGTCTAAAAAGAAAACATGGAAGGTCCCCTTTTGAATGTATCTCTGGCTGGAGATAGTTGATCTCTAGCAACTGATGAGTGTGCGTGTGTGAAGACACTGTTTATTCTAGCCTTTGTGCAATTTACAAATTGAAACAAATAATGGTGGAGACATTTGCAGCTATGGAAAAAGGGTGTTTACAAAGTGGGAGAAAATAGACTAAATAGGCTTAGATTACAGAAAATTTCTAACACGGCATGGGATGGACTCTGCAAAAACAGAAGGTGCAAAGGGCTATGAGTCATACTTATTGTAGCAATTAGATCTTTAAAAAAATTTCCGAAATATGTCAGTTTCAAAAAACAGTATCTATAAGCAAGGTCATCCTGGTAGCCCTGGGGACACTGGACAGAAAATTTTCCTAGGCCTCTTGTTTTATCTCCTCACCCTTCGATATAGCTTCTCAGATACCAGGTCCAGTGATAAATCATTCAAGCCCAAGGTGCTTCTCACACTTTCCTTTGGAAATTAACTCTCTTTTCCCAAGCCTATCCTCAGAGGGAATTGCTCAGGATGAGTTTCTTTGTGAGAAATATACAAGGAAGACTATCCTCTTAAAATTGACACATCAGCCGTTTTCTTTGTTCACTAATGATTTGGATCTCTTTTGACTTTAACTCTCTCTTAAACCATTTCTTTTACCCATTGTACAGTTTTTTAGCCCCAAAACTCATCAAATGACAGAAGTAAAAACGAGGCCAAATCCCAAACAAAAACCTTTACTTACGAACTTGGTTCTTATAGAAGTGTTCATATGATAAGCATCAAATTGCTTATAAATGATCAAAGGAGGTTTTCCTAGAATCAATATAATTTTAATGAAAGTGAGGAAAAGTCTCCCCCATGCAGAAACTGACGCTGACTACAAAGGCTTGCATATCTTTTGTGTGCGTATATTTTTTAATTATTATTTTTATTTGATTATGCAAACTCTACGGGCCAGTTCTACTCTGTCCTATAGGGTCGCTATGAGTCGGAATCAACTGGACGGCACTGGGTTGTTTTGGGTTTAGGTGAAAGTTCACAGCACAGCACAAATTAGTTTCTCATTCAAAAACTTATACACGAATTGTTTTGTGACACTGGTTGCAATCCCCACAATGTGTCAGCACTCTCCCCCTTTCCCTTTCCACCCTGGCTACTCTGAGTCCATTTGTCCAGTTTTCCTGTCCCTTCCTGACTTCTTCTCTTTGCTTTTGGGCAGGTGTTGCCCATTTGGTCTCGTATACTTAGTTGAACTAAGAAGCATGTTCCTCACGTGTCTTATCATTTGTTTTATGTTGTTATTGTTAGCTACCATTGAGTCAGCTCTGACTCATAGTGACTCTGGTGTACAAAAGAATGAAACATTGCCCAGTCCTGTCATCCTCATAATGTTGTTAGGCTTAAGCCCATTGTTGCAGCCACTGTGTCAATCCATCTCGTTGAGGGTCTTCCTCTCTTCAGTCGACACTCCTTCTCCAGGGACTGATCCTTCTTGATAACATATCCAAAGTACATGAGGCAAAGTCTCACCATCCTTGCTTCTAAGGAGCATTTTGGCTGTACTTCTCCCAAGACCATAATTCAAAGGCATCAATTCTTCTTCGGTCTCCTTGTTCGTTATTCAGCTTTCCCATGTGTGAGGTGATTGAAAATACCATGGCTTAGGTCAGGTGGACCTTAGTCCTCAAAACGACATCTTTGCTTTTCAATACTTTAAAGAGGTCTTTGCAGCAGATTTGCCCAATGCAATCTGTCGTTTGATTTCTTGACTGCTGCTTCCATGGGCACTGATTGTGGAGCCAAGTAAAATGGAATCCTTGACTTTGAACTTTTCTGTTTATCATCATGTTGCGTATTGGTACAGTTGTGAGGATTTTTGTTTTCTTTATGTTGAGGTGTGATCCACACTGAAGGCTGCAGTCTTTGATTTTCATCAGTAAGTGCTTCAAGTCCTCATTCTCAACAAGCAAGGCTGTGTCATCTGCATATGCAGGTTGCTAATAAGTCTTCCTCCAATCCTGATGCCGAGTTCTTCTTCATACAATCCAGTTTCTCAGATTATTTGAGGAGCATATAGACTGAATAAATATGGTGAAAGGATACAAACCTGATGCACACCTTTCTTGAATTTAAACCATGCAGTATCCCCTTGTTAGTTTAATAGGCCTGTCTAATCTTTGGTTGAAAAGTGGACTTCAAGAGTGGCTTCAGTTCTGAATTAGCAGAGTGTCCAGAGGCCATAGTCTTGGGGAATTCCTCTAGTCTCTGTCAGACCAGTAAGTCTGGCCTGTTTTTGTAAATCTGAATTTTGTTCTACATTTTTCTCCCACTCTGTCTGGGACTCTCTATTGTGATCGCTGTCAGAGTAGTTGTTGGTGGTAACTGGGCACCATCTAGTTCTTCTGGGCTCAGGCTGTTAAGCCTATGGTTCATGCGGTCCATTAGTCCTTTGGACTAATCTTTCCCTTGTGTCTTTGGTTTTCTTCATTTTCCTTTGCTCTGGATGAGATGGAACCTTAGATGTATCTTAGGTGGCCACTCTCACAAGCTTTTAAGACCCCAGACTACTGACCAAAATATGATGTAGAACATTTTCTTTATGAACTGTGTTACACCAATTGACCTAGGTGTCCCCCGAAGGCTTTCATATCTTTATAAAAACAATAATCAAATAGCAACTCTTATTAGAGATGATGAAGGGAAATATTTTAGAATCGATGAAAGGCGATGCTGGGTTTTTGCAAGATGGAAACATTTATATTTTCTAGGGGAAGGGAAGGGGATAATGATTCCCTATCTCAGTTAGCAAAAAAAGGTGCAAATTCATAAGTGCCTATTATAAAAATAGTATGGTCAAAGATTATTTTGTGATAAAGGTAGGGCCCAAAATCATTTAATCTTTCTTACAGAGAGCCCAGGACAGTACTACATGCATAAAGGCTGGGAATACTACTTGATGAAAAGAATGATGGGTTTATACAGTGAGATCCTGAAGTTCATTTCTTTATCAAGTGAGCCTATTTTACTAATCACTGAGTCTGAACATGAATTGGCAATCCCCACTTAAAATCAACATGAATCGTAGCCAAGACCAGATTGTAGAAACTAGGCCCATGGAAGCAGAAATTTGGTCTAAAATATTTTCCAAGTGAAATGCTGAATATTGACTAGTCTTTCTTCTTCCTTATGAGTTTGTATCAATCCTAAGGGAGGAAGCTAGAAATGGTAGAAATTTTTGCAAGTTATCTGTAATATTTTTCTGCCCCTGGGAAGGGCTACGGAGCCATGATAGCACGGTGGTTAACAACTCGGCTACTAACCAAAAGTTCAGCAGTTTAAATCCACCAGCCACTTCTTGGAAACCCTATGGAGCAGTTCTACTCTGTCCTATAGGGATGCTATGAGTCGGAATCGACTCGACAGCAACAGGTTTTTTTTTTTTTTTGGTTGGGAAGGCCTATGCCTATTAAGCTGAGAAAGATAAATTCTAAGACTATAATCAGTCAAAAGATGAGGTTCTGTAAACTTGAGAATACACTCTCTATTTTCATCGCTCTTAGAACCAGGAAATTAATTCTGATATGTAACATAAATTCCTTTTGATAAATTTAACTCTGTATCTTTTGCAATGTCCCTATTAGAGTGGAAGAGGTGAGAGGAAGAGAAAAAAAAAAAAACTAAAACAGAAAAAGGATGAGGAAAATTACTGAATATCCTGGTGAGGTGAGTAACTAAGGCTCAAAGAGGTTAAGTAACTTAAATAAGGTCACACATCTAGTAAGCAAAAAAAAAAAAAGAATTTAATCCACGACTGGCTGCCTCCAAAAACTACATTCTTTCCTCTACAAGGCAATTTCTTCCTATCATATTTCCAATATCCTTTTTACGTTTTTTAAAACCTGGCCATAGCTAAGTGCTTAGCTCTGCCTCTTTCCCTTTTTGGCTCAGATTTAAAAAAATGTTTTTTCAAAGTATACAGCATTATAGGTAAAGGGGAAATTTCTGTGTACCCTGCCCCAGCCCCGTTTCTCCTTCCTGCCCAGTATCATGCTATTTTTACTCTTTTCCAACCTATTTTTTCTCTCTCAATGTTCTCAAGACTTATCTATGTGCTACATAGAGCTCCAGTTCACTCATTTTTGCTGCCGTACAATGAATAGATCATGAGTTCTAATCCATTCTTTTGTTCATCTGCAATGAGAATTAGTGTATAAGTCTTCTTTTATATACAAGGCAGAACTTCTCAGGAATATACACCTAGTAGCAGGGACCCAGTTGATACTGTCCATCAGGATGTCAGCCAAGGTCACCTTGAAAATAGAAAAAACCTGTACCAGATAATCTCTGATGGCTCCTTCACATCTGCTTTCCAGTTTTCTCCACCTAGTTCTATGCTCCATGAGGCTGATGTCATCCTCATAGAGGCTCATCTACTGGGTCTCTTCATCCTGAACTTGGCCAGTGAGAGTCACTGGCAGGAGAGGTGACATAGGCCAAGTTATTTACCCCCTCAGCTCCCTCACAGCTGGGCCCAGGTTAGTAATAGCTGTACCTCTATTAAAGGCTAGTCTGGTGGGCCTCTCCTAAAGCTATAGCTATAGCTACAGCCACAGCTACAGCTACAGCACTCTCCGGGTTCTGTTAACTGATCACTCTTTTTGCCCCTTCAGACCCAGCGGTACTAAAGACATCTTGTTTCTGCTAGCTTACAGTGTTTTGCCTTCCCCTGTTGGTTTTCCTAAACTTCGACCGTCATTAACTCTCTTCAGTAAACCTTTTTGTACATGCCACTGATTTTTATTAGAATTTCATTTCATTTCTCGATTAATTTGGACAGAATGGGTAACTTTAAAATATTGAGTTTTCCTATCCATTAACATGTTGTACACATTTATTTTGGTCTTCTTTCATTCCTTCAATTTTGTTTTATAAATTTTACTGTAACAGTTTTATACGCCTTTTCTAAGGATTACATATAACTAGTTTCCTTGTGCTTTTTACTGTTATTGCAAATAGGATCTTTTTTTTCTAATTGTTTGTTCTTGGCATGTAGAAACATCAATTTCTGTATCTAGCAATCTTGTTTATAATTAATTCTAAGAGTTTGTTGATTCTCTTGGATTTTCTCTGTAGCAAATCAAATCATCTGACTTCTTTCTTTCCAATTCTTACACCTCTTATTACGGTTCGTATTTCTTTGCATGGGTTAGTACTTCTAGTACAATGTTGAGTAGAAGTGGTGTTAATTGACATGCTTGTCTCATTTTCTTAGCTTTCTTTTCACTAAGTAAAACCACCTTAAATGCTAAAGTCACACCTCCCAGCTTCCACTTACCTTTAAAGAACTACAGTCTATTCTTATTATTCACTGTAGGTATGGTCTATAAAATTGCTGCAAACACTGATTTAGCAAATACTGAACCAGCCTTGTTTCCATCTCAGCTGGGAACGAACACGTTGGGTGACTCCAGTTTTTCACTGCTTTGTGCATGTTTGTAAATGACTGAAAGCACCACAACTATTGATTTTAAGGTTACAAATAAATTTTAGTGAGTAGCAAATTCACAGACATAGAACCCTGGAATAATGAGGATTGACTGTATATTCAAATTAAAGTACTCGGGAGTCGCATTAGACAAAAAAATTTGCTTTACTGTTATGTGCCCTAGAGAGTATGATATCACCTTCTACTATAGAGATGAGAACTCTAAGCTGGAATAGCCTTATGTGAGTTGTAAGCCTTGGCTTGGATATAGTCAATTTAAACACAAAGGTTCAACCAATTCCTGTATAAGCGGCCACTGATTCATCAATTCAAATGATTTAGTATTTTAGCTTTTGAAACTAGGGGAAAAACATGCAGAAAAGAAATAAACAGCTCTGTTTTTAAATGAATGTAATAACAGAAGAGTAATGAGGTTGGAAAACAGATGTGGACAAAGGGAGAGCTTGTGCTACAGTGTGGCCCACACAATCTGGGAAGGAAAGATAAAAAAAAAAAAACAACTTTACAAGCTGTTTTGAGTCTTGAATTAAAAGGAGTAATCAAGCAAGGCTGATGTATGAAGGGTCAGGGTGTAGCATCCTGCAGCAGAGAATAAGCAGAACTCCTTTCCCTAACTGTCCCCTGCCCAGCTAAGTCTGGGAAGGAGGATTTTCCTGGGGAACAGCCTCTCTGAACAGATTCTTGATTCACTGTTTAATAACTGCCATCAAACCTCCCTTCCCTGACCACCCCTGCATCCCCAGGGAGGTACTTCCCTAATGGGTTGGCCCTTTTTAGTCAGGTTTTAGTCTCTGGCTCTTTATATTCTGACATAGTCACCTTGGTCTCTTTCTATGACTTCCAGGCAAAATGTGTCAAATCAGATAAATGTATTAGATGCTGATTTGGGAGAGCTCTCATTCTCTAAATGATTTCTTCCCATTCCCTTTTCACCATGTTTGTCTCCTAGAGTCAATTAGAGTGTGTATAATAAAAGAATTCCTTGAGCATCTCGAGAGTATCTAAATCGTTAAATAGAGGTTTGTGTGTGTGTTTTACTTTAACAGTACAAATACAGTAGAGCAGTATCAAGAGGTAAATGCAGCATACTGGTAAAAGGAAGATAAAGCCTGATCCTGTTTCCATGGAGATTAACCACACAAAGATAATTTTCCTCTGCTCCTATGGCCTTGTTATTAATGGGGTCTTATGGTAGAATTGTCAGATACTCATCAGTTTACCAAACTATGTTAGTCTGCACATACTGTCTCTCAGAGTGGTACTGTGAGAAAGCAGTCTGCTGCAGTTGTCTGCCTCTGCCTCTGAAAGCTTTCAAACTCAACTACTGAAGTCCAGCCAGCATCTAATTTTACCCGTGAGTTCCAGGAGAGAGTAAAGCTGGTGGGAAGATTACAGAGTTTCTTGAAGCTCTGACCTACAACAGGAAGAGAATTGTCAGCCTTCATGTCTCTCACCCTAAATCCCAAGGAAAACAACAGTGGCAGGGCATTTTATAACACATTCCCATTGTAAAATTGCATATTTCAGAAACATGATGCCAGCTCCCTCATTTTCCATAGTCCTTGTGTTAGTATAAACAGCTGACCTTAAAATGAGTATTTTTACTTAAGCTTTTCAATTCTAATTTGTCTAATATAATCAGGCTTCTCTGGGTTTTCTTATAAAAAACATGAAAATCTATTGTTTTCAAATTGGCTAATGCTGCTACACATTTAACTCAGATCGCCGCATTAATGTCCTGGGAATTTCTGGTAATGTTCGTGTGAAATACCACAGTGATTCCAGAGTTTCAGGGGCATTTTGAGCTTTCTGTAAACAGTGTAGAAATAGGGCTTTGAAGTTAAAACTTGGCTTTGGCATTAGTAAACTGTTCAAACCTTGAGCAAGTTCTTAATTTCTCCAACATCATCTGTAAAATGGGTATAATAATACCTACCTTAAAGGGTTGCTACAGAGATTGAGAGCAATCTATTTTAAACAGCCTGCACAGGGCTTAACTCATACAGCAGTTCAATAAACAGTAGCTAGTGTTATCATTATTATTTACTACCACAACAAACTGGTCCAAAGTGATAGGACGCATATCCACAATCTTAGTCAGCAAAGATGCCACCGAGTGACATCACTAAGGAAAGAGATGACCTTAGGTGCCCCTAAAAGAATAGGAGGCTCAGCAACAGAAAGCAGAAGTGATAGCAAGTGTCTGGTGTCCAGGGAGATCTCCAATATGATTGTTTCAGGCCAGTAATGGACTGCTGCCCACTGTAAGGCTGGTGACCTGGGAAAGAACATGAGCCTCTTCTTGGAGGTAGGCTGATAGAAGGGAAAAAACAACAGAACCAGCTTCCATGGCTGGGAAACTTAAATGGCTTCATTAAAATTCTTATGCCAACTAACGTGCTTTCAGAGTCGCAGTTCACATAGTACCACGTAACCTAAGAATGGACCATGACTTGGGCAACCTTAGCTTCTCCAATGTTATACAGATAACCCGATGTTCTCAACCCCTATGGATAGCAACTGGCAGCTGCTATGTTATTAAAGTCAAAGGTGGACACTAATAAAAAAAAGAACCAAGAACAAACCATACCAGAACACTGATCATACCTGTGGGTCATTATCTGGCTGAATTTCAGTGTTCTCAAATACTGCTCTGCCTTCAAGAAGAAGAAAGCAACACAGATTAGTTCTGTGAGCTCTGCTTGCTCTCCCCAGCCTCTGCCAAAATAAATACAAGGGAAGATCATACTAACTACCAATTACTAAGCATCTACAAAGTACCAGGTACCACTGCTAATCCATGCCCATACCACTACTGTGCCTACTAAAGGGAACATTCTAGAAGGCACTCAGATACTGGAAAGCTTCTTCCATATCCAATAGAGAATAATGAGTTTACTTCTGGCATTAAAACAAGCTGTTTAGGAGAGAAGGGCAGTACATACTTAGACCCTCGGGTTTAAGAAGGAGACTCATCTTTTAATCAGAAATGAAACAAGAATCCCCAAGAGCTCAAGGCTCACCACAACATCTGTCAGTTTAGAAATGGATTAATAAAATTAAGAGGGATGGTAAAATCTTATCTTGGGGGAATTATAAATCCAAATCCATATGCTAGAATAAGATGGGGTAGTCAATTGTCAATATTTAGCTAGGGTCCTGTGGTTCTTACTTTAAAAAGTATAAGCAGTGATACCTGGCTTACCAAATAAACTACAGAGGATGTACGCCAATCCATATTATACTGGATGAGAGGCACGTGGGAGATGCAGGTTTGATTTCTGGCCAATGGACCTCAGGCACAGCCAGCACCCATCTGTCTGTAATGGCTTGCGTGTTGCTATGATGGTGAATGGGTTTCACCAGAGCTTCCAGACTAAGACAGATTAGGGAGAAAAGCTTGGCGATCTACTTCTGAAAGATTTGCCATTGTAAACTCTATGGATCACAATGCTTAATCCACAACCGAGCATGGGCAAGGCACAGGGCCAAGCAGTATTTCGTTCAACAACATTGAATTAGGTAAGTCTACTAAAATGTATTATCAGTAAAAACACTGTTTAGGAAAGCATGGCAGAAGGGGTGAGCATCATTTGAGCATTATGGTTTTCTTCCTATTTACTTAATCCAACAAACTTTATTTTTACTAAGACCAAGAGAAAAACTAATATTTATTAAGCACCTATTCTGTGCCAGGCACTCTACCTATTGTTATATTTAATTCACACAATAATACTGTGAAGTAGGTATGATTACCTACACTTTATAAAGACTCAGAAGGTGCAGTTATTTGTTTAAGGTAAACAGATAGTAAGGAAGCAGCAGATGGAGGATTCAAACCCAGATGAACCTGCCTACGAAATCTGTGTTTTTTAAACCATACCATGTAGCCTCCCAGGAAATAGGCTAGACATTGTGGACGATATCCAGTGGCAAGAAGTTACAACTCCTTTCTGCAATGAGTTTAAAGTCTGAGAAAAAAGATAATAAAGATACTTAAATAAAGGCAACCTAAGGTAAAACATGAAAAGTACCACATGAGAGCACTGATTATTAAAGACACAGATATCCATAGAAAAAGAGATAATTTCTGACTGGAATGATCAGAAGAGGCTGCAAGGAGTAACTGGCATTTGAGCTAAGCCCTGAAGGATGGCAGAAATTCTACAGGTGGCTACAGAAGAGTGTATGAAGTAAAGGAGGGCCTTACAGAGAAGGGGAAAGTATGCATAAAATATTAAGGTAAAAGGCATGCTTCAGATATGACAATAATTACACTTGCCATGAGCAAAGGGTTCATCTAAGGCGGACGTGTGAGATAAGGCAGAATACACTAGTTTGAACCAAAGTGAAAATGGGAAGGAAACTTCTATTTATTGGATTCCTATTTTTTTTTTTTTTTATTTACACTAGGCAATGTGTCTGTGTCATTTCATTTAATACTCACAAGACCCCTTTGAGGTAGTCTGTTATTCACATTTGTATAGATAAAGAGATAGGTCACGGAGGTGACACAGAGTCATATTTTAAATTATCTGAATGATTCCAAATTCCCTGTTTTTTCTAGTACACTATATTACCTCATACAAGACATTAATGAATTTGGATTTCTATTATTTGAAGGTGACAACACATCATTAATGTTTTTGAGGGGGAAAATATTTCAACGTGGTCAAAACATTTGCTATTCTGGGACAAAAAAGAAATTTTCCTGGGGCCACTGAAGTGCTCTGTTCAAAGGAAGGTGACTTGGTAAAAAGTGTTCTTGAATAAATGAGAACATGGGTTGAACACCAGAGTTTTACCTTTTATTAGTAATGTGATTTTAGATGAGTTTCCTTCTTTAAGCCTTACCACCTCACAGGTTTAGATTTAAGAGATAATATGAGTAGAAATGATTTGTAAGAATAAAGCATAACGTAAATACAAAAAAACTCCAAAATTTTTTATTTTTGGAGATAAAATACCTCAGGAGAACCTGAGTTCACCCCCAGGAATTGATCAGACATATATTTATGTGCAGTACTATGGTCCAGCCTTCATGGTGTAGGCTGCTCAAAGGCCGTCTACAGGGGCTGGGACCTGAGGAGACTACTTTGGTTCTTGTGCCATGGGATACAAACAATCCTTAAACCCTCAGGACACTTTCGAAATTGCCTCCAGTTCACCTCTCCCTCCTACTCATTCCTGTTTGGCCCCAAGACTCAATGGTCTCAAAGACAAGAACTAGGAATCAACCTTGGACACTCAGCGCTCCATGGGTAAAGACCAAACAGTCTTTACGCATGTCTTTTGTATTTAACAGCTAGAAAATGGCAGACTTGATGACTCTATGTAGTCTGGTCTAGTTGAAAGCCACACTGAAGGCAAACATAGTACTTTCATGTTAAAAAGGAACCCTCAACTACATAATTTAGCTTACGACTACCAGCACGAAGTGAGAGTAGGGTAGGAAACATTTACTAACAGTAAAAACTAGAGAACAAAGCCAGAAAATAGATACAATACACTTAGGAATTAGAGTCCCAGGAAGAAAACAAAACAAAAGAAACAAAAAATCCTTCAGTTTGACCAGACTCAATTTCCAGAAGGAAAAGGACAGTATGGAATCTCCTATCATTAAAGTTTAGGAACAAATTTGATAAGAAAACCATCAGGGCTCTAAATTTCCTATGGTCATACCTATCCACTTATTATTTTATTAGGTGTTACTCACTGAACATCTGAATACATCACCAAGATTTTATTGCAAATAGCTCAGGGAAAAGAAAGCTGTTGTAAGGTTCTCCAAGTGAGCAGCTGTATCAGGAACAATTTAGTCTCAAAGTCCTATACATACTGTCGTCGAGTGAAAAAGAATTTAAAAGACTTCCAAAGAATGAGTGTTGTAATGGATAAGGCTTCACTCAATACATAGTACTTAAGCCAGCTACACAGAGAAAAGCACAAAGTCAAGTCTATTCCGCTTTCAGGGCCCAGATCGATACCACCGGGTGTGAGGGTTTGTTCATCGTGGCTCCAGAGAGAGACAGAAAGACTTAGGAGTACTGATGATTTTCAAAAGTCTCTGCCCTTGGGTAGTCACCACGAGTTTCCAACGATGCGTTCCAGCCAAACTGTCAAACTAAGGAGAAATGTAGGAAACTAGAGTGTGGAACTGAAGAAGGTATATTCTGGAAGTTTTCCACAGGCTATAAGGGAAAGACACTTGGGAACGCTCATTCAAGCTCTCGTCTTTTCTTGTCAGGTGACCCTGAGATGAGTAATTACCTCCTGAGTTTTGGTTCTGCTCTTTGGCAAATTAGGAATGAGATTAGCTGGGAATGGTATTTTTGACAAGCACTAGAGAAGAGAAAACTGATAATTTCATCCAGTTCTCGGGTAGAGATGGGGATGGAGAATCTGTTCCAATCTCTGGTGGCTCCAAACAGCAAAATTTGAAACTTCAATAAGTCATTGTCTCTTTCTGTGACAATTACAGCTCTTGGAAAATTTGCCTTAGTGCCTTCAGAGCAGGCTAGATTAATGAAACCAAAGACAGACCCAAAGAGGAAGGTACCAGGAAAAAGAAAATGGAATGACACAATTTAGGTGACCTTAGGGTTGCTTCAGTGTAACCAGGAATTATCAGAACTTAAATGTTTAAAAGAGAAGAGCTAAAAATAGAGGTTGGGTGAATTTTAAGTTAATTTTTTCTAGGTAAATCTAGGTTTTTGCTGTTGTAGCATTATTGTTTAGATATGAAAGACCTCTCCAGCAACCAAATAGTATACTTAAAACAGTAAACTTTTCTAATCTTACCAATTACTTCATCAAACATTCTAGAAACACAGGAAAACTCATTCGACATGAAAGCAAATGAGAAACAAGAGCTCAAGGAAGAGACAATTGAGACAGCAACTAAGAAAGTGTTTTACCTTCTAAACCAGTGGGACTTCTATTAAGCAAAGAAATGTGCTTGTCATAGTTGTTTAAGCAAGCTGAAAGTAAGGGATACCCGGACCTGGGAGAGCCGGTGCACCGGCCCCAGGCCGGCGGCTCAAGCCGGGAGCGGGACCACGTGGGCTGTCGGCGGCCCAGAGCCCTGAACCTGTCCAGGCTTCCAACCTGTTCGGCGGGAGTAGCAGTAGAAGTACTCTTTAGAGTAGAAGTATTATGTGAGGCCTCAAAGGCCACTGCTGTGGGTAAAAAAGAGTAACAGCCACAAAGAGTTAAATATCTTCAAGGTTTTAAATAAAAAACAAACATCCATTAACTTTTATAGGGGATTGTTCTCTAATAACACATAAAGAAGGAGGCTGATTCTCTTGAATTTTCTTCAGAATTGTCTCTATGCTTGACTAAGGTACAAGGTCTCAACTAGCGATTTAAATAGGGTCACAGTGGGTCTGATGTCGAAGAAAGAGAGGCTAAAGGATTTGGGTCTTATGGCTGTTATCCTAAGGCTCTTTCTCCTGCAGTTTTCTTTTTATATATAAATTAGACAAGCACTCTATTCAATTACCCAGTTAGGCTAGCAAGACATAAGGCAAGTCACTTTATCTTTCTGAGCCTCAGCTTTCCCACATGTAAACTGAGGAGACTCAATCATCTCTAGAGTCCCTTTCAACTAAAATTATGTAACAAAGTTAGAAAAGCAAAATAAGATAAAATAACAATAAACAAACAACAAAATACCTCTAAACCTCTGCTCCTCCGCTGGAATCTGAGGACAGGACTGGTCCAGAGGTGTTCATGACTAATCATCCCCTTTACTCTGCCCCTTCAATCCTGGGTCTGACAGTCTACTAGTGATGGACCTGATGCATCACATGACCTAAGGCTAAAGTACTGAGGGTGACTGCTCATACAGCACCAGTAGTAATAACAACAGAAATGATAGCGATAATGCTAGTAATACTATTATTAATACTAATAACTAACACATGGGTCAGGCACTGTAATTATGACATATATTTATTCAATTAATCCTTACAACAACTCTATGAGGTAGACACTGATATTAGTTCCATTTTGCAGACAAAGAAGCTGAGGCTGAGCCACAGAACAGCTGGGCAAGTAATAAGAGCAAACAGTATAGCAACAGTCATTGGACAGCATCCTGGAGCCAAAATTCAAGGGAAGGAAGGTCCACCAGGCTCCCAAACAATGTAACACGCTCCAGTGTAACAGGAAAGAGCTGCATGAGAAAGAAGGCTTTTAGACGGTGAGGTGGAAGCTAGTGGGTTTAACAGACTGAGAGCTGAGAGATTTGGATTCCACTATTGGTCACTATGAGTCGGAATCAACTCGACGGCACTGGGTTTTTTATTGACTCCGCCACTACAGTTGCAGGCAGGTCAATTTCCTTGTCTGTAAGACGAGGGCAGAGGATGAGATAACCTTTAAGGCCTCTTTCAGCTCTGACATTCTCCATGATGGACCATGTTCCATAAGGACTCAGCAATGTTTGATTCCCAGGCTTTTTTTTTTCAAGTTCTTCATTTCTATTTTAAAAAATTGCATGTTCCCGTGGCCCTGGAATGCCTGCCTCCGGCCCCTCTGGAGCCCTGGGTTATGTGAAAGCAGCCGTGCCAAGCTGGCCCATGGGCGGGGCTGAGTCTTCCTGGCTGGCTTGTGACATGTTCTTGACGTACTGTGTGGTCAAGGAGCTGGAACTGGGGGGGCTGAACAAGGGCCAAGCCTTGCACTTCAGCTTCCTGACCTGGCAGCCATTCAGAGAGACCCTGCTAAGTGCTATTTCCTAAATACACTCTCTTTTCATAACAATCTTACCACATTGCTTTTCTTTACAAGCGCTCTTAAAAAAGGGAACTGGACTCCTTCTGGTTAATCTACACAGACTACATTTGGAAACCATCAGAAACTGAACTCTAAACAAAACGTTATTAATGTGTTGTAATCTGCCCTCTATGTTGCAGATGAAAAGAAAATGTTTTATAGTTTCAGAGCATACGTTTTAATTGCCTTTTAAGAGTGCATATACTTTTAGTACTTAGTGTTATAAAACTGTAGTATCTGTTTCTTGATAACTGTTGAGTCATCTCAGCTATTTTTATTAGTTTTTTTTTCCTTATCCTTTTCTCTCTCTTTCTCCTAAACTGCCACCCATGTAAAGCTCCTTTAGATCAAGCTTGATATAAGGCTGCCATATTTGGGATCTTCATTATAAGCAGCTTCTTTACAACCTCCACTTCACTATAAAACACTTGTTCCTGAAAATGAGTTCAATAAACAAAGATGGAGTGGGTAGCTTTGTCTAATAATCCAGTATAGCTGGGAACTGAGCAGTCTAGCCTTTTCCCAGTTGTTATTGCTTTTTTATGGGGGCCAGATAACCTGCAGAGATCTGATGCTCTTGCTACTTTTCTCAACTGTACAGCCCTGTCCCAAGAGACTAACATATCAGTCATCAATCCAGAGGTCTCAAGGGCAGAGTCTTCAACATACCAGGATTCAGTCTTTTTCAACAAGGATTCCCAAACACATTAGAATTAGGTCTGGAGTTAACAGAGGGATTGGACTCCCCACCAGTTTGTCACCAGGCCAACAAACTTTTGGAAGTCCAGGTCACTCGACAAAGTCTTCAGGGGCAGAGGTCTCCACTGTCTCACCTTCCAGTTGGGCAAGCGGTGCCCACTCTTGTACTAACAAGACTCAATCATGAGTTCACAGGAAATGAAATGATCTTTCTAAGTGTTTCTTTGCACGGAGCTGGGGGCATGAGGGTGTGTTTGGCCATCTGAACTATTAGCTAGGAGGAAACAGAATTGGACATTGGTCTCCTGAGTGGTCCATAATATTAAATACATCTACTGGTGTGAAGCACCACAAAGGCAGACACAAATTATAAAACATTTCCAGGATTATCCAATGTAGGATAAGGTTTAAAACACTAGATTCACAGACTTCTTGAACCAGACATGACCCGTAGAGATTATTTAGTTCATTGCTCATTTTTAGGTGAGGAAATTTAAGCTGAGATGGGCAGTGATTTGCTCAAGGTCTCATAGCTTATAAGTGTCCAGAACTGAGCCTCCCCTGGGTTCTAGTTCTCCATACTGCCTCTTCACCACACCTATAGCGTGGAGATCAGTAAGTACAGGTGATGTCACAGAAGGGAATTCCCCTTAGTAATCTAAAAATGGCAACCTGTGAGGTTAATTTCAACTTCTTTTTAGAGATAAGCATCTTTCTTATCTCAGACATTAACTCAAATGCTTCTTATGATGTCTCCAGCGCTTCCCTAATGCCTTCATGACTCACTGGATATTATGGCTTGATACAGTACAGAGCTGTGCTCAGTTATAACCTTAGTTTCTAAAGCAACTTTTCATGAAAAAGAAGTCCCCCTCTGAGTTCTCCCTCCATCCAAACCCACACAATATATTTAGAATTCTTATTTTCACAATATGTCAGATTTCATACTGTGTCAAGGAGTAGTTGTTTGTAACTCTCTTTTTTATCTTTAAAATTATCAGAACCTATATTTTAATCTAGGTTTTCTTTCCTATCTTCCCTTTAATAACCTTTTACTTCATATATGTCCTCAGGAGGATAAGTGAACTAGGAACACTGAGATCTTATGTGTGTCAAACTGCCTACAGACAATCATGAGGCAAAGCTCTCTACTGGGCCCCAGTGTATGAACTTTCCTGAAATTTCCACTGAACAAACCAAGGAGAAAGGCTCTTGCGTCTTAGACCTTCTTTAGAGAGAAGGAAGGCAATTTCATAACCTTTTCTAGTTCTACAATGGCTGCTGTTATTCAGTACCTTGTTTTTTGATCCCCTTCAAGCCTGCTTCCTTCAATCTATGGTTTTTCATCTTTGGTAATATTTGAACACCCTGAGAAATCAGCTCAAAAGAAAGCTTAAAAAAATTGGACCATCACATTCATTTTCATATTCCACAGGTCTATTAGCTAGATACAGCAAGTCTTTCACCCTTTTGACAGATCACAGATTAAGGTGTGGTAGTTATACACATAAGGCAGAAGCAGGTAGTTAAACACCCTTGGCAATAATTCCTACTACCACCATTTCACAGCCCCTTCTAAAGAACTAGAATTCTCTTACGAGGTTCCTGAAACAACAGGGAAAAAGTTTTCCCCTAGACCAGGTACAGGAAAGCCCTTAGATCCCATAGCTTTTACATTTATTTGGGCTTCTACAACAAACTGTTTCTTTAGCCAAGGACATAATTCTGTTGGAGTATAAGAGTCTATCTCTGCTGCTGAGATCTCTCTCCTTAAGGTTTCAGCAATACAGTGTTTGAGTGTGTTGCATGACCTTTTGTGCTAGCCAATAAGCCTTTGGAGGATTAACGTTAACTTTTCTCATCCTAGTTTAAGGAGTGCTTTGCTTTGGGAACATCAAAAAAAGGCACAGGCCTGTGCCAAATACCCAGTCTAGCAGTGCTGATATTGTTTTCAAGGCCCTTATTTTAAAAACAAAATTTTTAATTTTTGCAGGATAGTAGAGGTAGTAAAAAAAAAAAAAAAAAAAAACCCAGTAGAGGTAGTAGGGAACATATATACACATATATGTGTATTTATGTATATGTATATAAATGTTTATATGTATATAAATACATAGAATACATATATATTTATATACATATAAACATTTATATACATATACACAAATACATATATGTGTATACACACATGTATATATATGTATATATATACATATATATGTGTATGCACACACACAAGGTCCTCTCTTTAAGATCAAAGAAGAAGAAAGTCTTAAGTTACAAGTATTTGAGAGTACACTACTTTAAACTACTCCAGGTGAATATACTGCTTCAAACTTGTTAACCTGTAGATTTTAGGTAGTCACTCATCTTGTCCTATGTACCTTATATACCAACTACATTTTGCCTGTATCTACTTATTAATTATTGTAATTGCAAAAGGAGTTTATGCCCTTTCAATCAGTTTAATATCAGTACCCTGGACTCTACAGGCTGTAAAAAAGTAATTCCTGTTCTACTTTTAGTTGAAATTACTAAGTAAACACAGAAATAGAAGATCTAGAAAGAAATACAGCAAACTTTTAATATTGATAACCACAGCCACCTCTGTGTAAAAGGATGATGGATGATTTCTACTTTTCTCTTTACACTATTCTGTATTCTTTCAATCTATATATATTATACTTGTAAAATTACAAGGGTACTACAAATAATATTGTTTAAAAAAAAAAAGTCGTGGAGACCAATATGAACTAAATAGAATATTCAGTGAATTAGTGGTATCATATATGTTAGGAGCATTAGAACCAGGCTATCAGGATTGGTCATCTGCCACAAAGCCGACTGGATAAACACCCACAATGACATACTCTTCAAATGACCATTCATGGACTCAGGTCACTGCTACTTCTTCCCTGCTAAGGACGCAAAAACCAGTCAAGTTCTCACCACATGGCCTTTGCCCTCTAGTCTTACATTCTACCACCCTAGGTCTTAGCCTCTGTGGGAATTCATGCCAGGCTGGGGCTTAGAACCTCAATTGCCAGTATGTTTATGAGCTATTTTCTTTGAAAGGTCCTGGGAAATAGATGGTAATCATTCTAAGTGTGTTCCCATAAATTTCCATTTTTTTAAAAAAAAAAGTAGTATCAGCCACAAATCTACTCCTTTCCCCAAGGACAAGGAAAACAGAGAGAAATTGAGTAAAATCATCCAGTCCAACACAGTAGCAAAAATAGGCCTGTAAGTGCTTCAGTCTTCAGAAGGAATCAAAAAGGGCACCATCCAAGATGGATACAAAGAAATAGGATCAGAAGACGTTCCCTTGGCTATTTTGATGAGGAAGAGATTCAAGAAGTCCTCATAAAAGCAGAAAGCTCTCCAAAAGAACTTATTCAAAAGAGCTTTCCAAGTCAATATCCAAACCAATGAGATGTGGAAAAATTCAGAAAAGCATCCCAACAAAGTACCCTAACTCCTTTTTGCAAACCCACAACTGGTAAATGCAAAGTTTCAATGTGATGGCCTTTTAAAGCAGCAAGTTGCAGCCACAAGTGTGGTTGTTCCTCCAACATTATTTTCTTTGGGAAAATTACATGGATGGGTAGGGAAGCAAACGCAAGAGTACTACAGTTTACAAATCCTGAGGCCCGCGAGGAAAGACGCATGGAACCCAGGAGGCAGGGTACCTCACGGTAGATGGGAGAAATCTACCCTTTATTGCACAACATGGCTAAGGTCTCCAGTCACTCATCAGGTAGAGTATGCTGCTCTATATTTGCAAAACTGCTCAATACAATTACACTGGCAAGGCAAAGGAGAAACATCTGCTCAAGTAGGAGAGCAGCTGTGGTCAGCAATAAGGCAGCTGGCACACGGTCAATGCTGCTCTTGCTAGTAGGTGGTATTGTGGTAACCAGTAATTACTTTGGAGAATTTCATGGAGTCAAGGATAACTAAATGGACAAAGAACATTTTATTTTACTTTCTATCTTTAGCACAGGAGCAAAAATCGTGACATGTACAGAATTCAGAAGCCGAATGCAATCCACATTTTTATGGAAGAACTTTTTACCTCAAAGACTGGAAACCCTTAAATATAAGTATATCAAACAGTATGTGCTTGACAAGTGACCTCTCCACTCATTATTTCTGATTGAACAGTTCCTGTACATTACATTAGTCTTTAAGTGTTTCTTTCTGAAAGATACATTATCGAATACTCTAAAGAAAATGTGAAAATTATATTTAGCAAATCAATAGGTGGTACAAGTTTAAAAAACCTGATCGTTATCAAATTTGCATGATATCTTCAAAGTTAAATAACTTTACACTGAGTGGGAACTGGGGTATAAATAAAAATATGTTCAGTGTATGCAGTTGTGATAATTTTTCATGAAGTGATGAATGTTAGACAGTAGCAGTTAAAATACACTGTACTTAAAAAATTAAACACTTGGGAAATAACCTTTCAGCCACTGGAAAATGACAAAGTCTAAGACATTTCAATCAAGTTAATTTCAGCATCAAAGCAAAGCATTTTTCCCAGCAGAAACTATATGAAAAAACAAATTAACCAAAATGGGTCTCTGAATGATGGGATAACACCAGGGCATAAAGAGAACTTTATGATTGCTTGTCAATTAGGTTATTTCACACACACACAGTCAAAAGCAAAACTAGCCATTTTAAATCATGTCAAGGCTGAATGGTTGATACTGTATTAAAATGAAAGCATGGCTTACATTTAAAAAAGAAAAGGAAATTCTTTTAACAAGGAAGAGAGATAACCGGCAGAAACTGGCATAATTCAGATACACAGGTTCCAAAGAGGTGATACTCGTGGGCCGTGTCCAAAATGTTACTGGATATGCTATCCCCAGTCTACTGACCATGAGGTCTCCTACAACACCCCTGGATAATCTTGGAAGTATACAAAGAAACCCAGGAGACCACCTTCAACCTATTTTAAATCTAATCATGACTCAACCATCTCCAGAACGCCACCTTAGGCAGATCAATTCTGGGATTGTGTCAGGTGTGGTACTTTCCTAGGACAAAAAGTAATCCCTGGCCAGGGTGAGAGGGAGGCCAAATCTGGGTGTTGGGAGACCAATGTTGTAAATCTCAGTGCTGTCTCTCAATTAGTATGGTACTTGGGTGGGTCACCTGAACCATCAGGACTCTGGTTTTTTCACACGTCAGAGGTGGAGGCCTTCCAGCTTTCCCATTATGCTGAGCCCACAAAGAACTGGCCCCTAGACCCTAAATTCAGAGCTGCCCCATCAGTCCCATAGCCCTCATGACTCTGCGTTAGGCAGTAATAAGGCACCTAACGATCTCCTGTTTTTTTTTTTTTCCAATGAGACCTTCACAACCATGAAAAAGAAGTACTAAATTTAGGAGTTCTTTCAGGAATTGCTTTTATGATAGCCAAATATCTCATAGTTATGTTAAAACCTGCCATCTAAACCCGCTGAATATCCAGCAGAGAAGTACTTCTACAACTTTGATTTCTACATATAAAATTTTCTACCAGAGATGCCAGGTCATTTGGGAACAATTTCACTTTTTAAAATAAGTTAATTTTGTAGTCATCAATATTTACTTAAATACTGTCTAAAATTACATTGCCTATTATGCTGCATTTAGAAAGATGAACAGTGAAATCACAAGCTACTATGTAATTACAGTTACATCTTAAAAACAATTCTCCCTACCTGTATGTTCCGTTTTGTAAAACAGAGACTAAATGAAGTCTGAGCATTAGGCAATTTTACCACTGAAGTAAAATAATCTTCTGAATTTTACCTACTGCTATTCTTTTGTGACACATACTTTTTTTTTTTTTTAAATAACTTCCAGTCACTATATCAAAACTGCCTCATCCCTCAGCTATATAAAATAGAAGTTATTTTCCAACAAGTCTTTAGTTATCACTTCCTACAAGATGTATGTTTTAGGCTGGGAATGGGACTATATAAAAGAACTTAGGTGAGATGAACTCTATTTCCTACACTCTGGGGCTATGTTTACCAGAAAAATTTAGCTAATCTCCAGCAGCACAGCTTTTCGGGTTTAGATTTACTTATCAAAACACAAATGCTTCTGGAAAGAGAGGTTAAACAATACAGTAAACACCACAGTATCAAGGAAGACAGGCATAGCGCAAAAAGCATCGTTTTGGGAGCCCAGCAAACCTGGGTTTGAACTCAGGCTTAGGTATTTCCTAGCTGTGAGTCTTGAGCCAACTATTTAACCTTTCTGAGCATTAGTTTCCTCTTCTTTAAAGATGGGAAAACAAACTGTATTGTACAGCATTTGCGAGGAATTAAAAAGATTACATCTGTAAAGTGTTCAGCCAACTGCAAGTCCTCAATAAATGGCAGCAGGTACTACAGGGTTGCTATGAATTGGAATCGAGTCGATGGCAATGACTTTTTTGGACTACTACTACTTACTGGCAGCTAACAACAACAGCTATCACTACCACCACCACCACTACTACCTCAACTACTACTACTACTTCTAAGATAGTTGGGAATTAACAGGCAATTTTCAGGGCCCAGAGGAAATTGGACAAAGGACTAAGAGGAGGCAAAAGGGGGACAGAAAAGGAGAATGGAAAGGTACAAGAAAACAACTAAAGAAATACTTTATTCACTCCTTTGCAGAGGAACGGCATGAGTCTAGTCACAGGCTACAGTTAACTTGTTGAATAACAAACTGCAAATAGTTCTCTAACTCAAATTTAGCAAATGAATGAAGGCCCTGAAGATCAGGTAATAGTACATACGGGTATTCTCGATTTAACCAAACATCAGTCACTTCTAAGTCTTCTTAAATTGTCTCTATATTTTCTTGAGATGCACTTGTGGAAAGTCCTACTCAATATAACTAAATGAATCAACAGTAGTTTTCACGGATTTCTGAATTTGGGTCTGGCACTCCATTCCTGGTGGTCTTCCATGGAAAATATTTTCTTATTCACCCAGCAGTGTAATAGAGTTATAATATAAATAATTCAAGGAAGATATGAGGTTATAAATGAAGTTATCACGAATCTGTTTGGAAGAAACTGGGGTTAATTTGTGAAGGCAAGAAGGGAAGAATAATTTTTAGAGAATTATGATTAACATTAGTCCTTCAACTCAACATTAGATCAGGAAAATTGGGATAAGCCTATCTAAGCAAAACGCAGGCTGACTGGGAAAAGAGAGGCTTCAAACATAAATTTTCCCTTTAGCTCCCTGAATTCCATGCTCTTTGCAGTTCAGGTGATTGTAACTATTGACTTTGCCACAGCTCTTTGCAATAATTTGTATTCAGTGATGTCCTTTTAACTGGAGGAAGGTTCTAGGCATCACAGTCTAATTGATGAGGAAGCTCTTGTCATGTCTAAAGTGTCTAATATGAAGAGAGGAAGGTTGGAGTCTTGCCCTGGCAACATTAACCAGATATGGACTGGGGCTTAAATAGACCTGAAAGTTACGAAAACACCACTATAAATGTCTTTATCTGCTTTACGGCACAGTGATTTGTCAAAGGGCTAACCAGGACATATCTAAAGGTCTCTTTTGGGTCAGATCCTGATATTTACACTGTCTTTCTCATGTCCTTGGCTTCTTTCTCTTGGATAACAAGAGTCATTTCTGGTTCTGGTTATACTTATCACTGGGAAACCATCCCCCATTAATAAAAACAATGACAACTTATACCATTACCATGAAGCACTAGGTGACATTCTTAGAGAAATTAAGGATTTACTCAACAAACTTTTTTTTAACATCTACTATATCTGTTTTTTTTTTTTTTTTTTAGGAGTCCCTAGGTGGTGCTAATGGTTAACGTGCTTGGCTGCTAACTGAAGGGTTGGCTGTACAAGTCCACTCAGATGTGCCTCAGAAGAGAGGCCTGGTGATCAACTTGTGGAAAAAAAAAAAAGCCATTGAAAACTGTCATGGGCTGAATTATGTCCCCCCAAAATATCTGTCACCTTGGCTAGGTCATGATTCCTAGTATTGTATAATTGTCTACCATTTTGTCATCTGATGTGATTTCCCTATGTGCTGTAAATCCTATCACTAGGATGTGATAAGATGGATTAATCACAATTATATTGATGAGATCTACAAGACTAGATAGTGTCTTAAGCCAATATAAAAAGAGAGATATAAAAGAGAGAAGTGAGCACAGAGACAACGGGGACCTCATATGGCCAAGAAAGCAGTGCCGGGAGCAGAATGCATCCTTTGGACCTGAGATTCCTGCGCTGAGATGCTCCCAGACCAAGGGAAGACTGATGACAAGGACCTTCCTCCAGAGACAACAGAGAAAGAAAGCCTTCCCCTGGAGCTGGTGCCCTGAATTCGGACTTCTAGCCTACGGGACTGTGAGAGAATAAAGTTCTCTTTGTTAAAGCCATCCACTTGTGGTATTTCTGTTATAGCAGCACTAGGTGACTAAGACAAAACCCCCTGGAGCACAGTTCTAGTCTGACACACACGGGGTTGCCATTAGTCAAAGTCAACTCAACAGCAACTGGTGGTTAAAGGTTAGTAGTGAAAAAAAAGTTAAGTACAACTTCTGATCAGGTTTTACCTCAGAACTATTACTTTATTAGTCTTATTTACTTTCTCTTTCATCATTAGAATAAACAGTTTGCTATTGTTCTTACTGTATGTGTGTTTTAAATCACAGCATGAGACTTACTGAGTAAGTAAGTAGAGACCAACAGAACCAAAGGGAGATGTAGGCTTTGTCACTTGCTCCCACACACAAACCTCACAAATAAGTAGTAATAGCAAATTTCTCATGGGATGTGTTGGAATCACTTTCAAATAGTCAAACCTCTAATGTTAAATCTATCTATCAGTATATCTACTCTACTGAGGGTCCCCAAAAGAAAGCCTAAGTGAATGGTATTTAAGGGTTGGATTCTTTCGAGGGTGTGGGACAGGGAGTGAGAATTGAGGGTGAGGGTGCAGAAGATGTCGCATGGCAAGAATCCTCCCATGCCCAAGAAAAGCAAAATTCCCAACTAAGAGTAGTGCACTCAAATCGAATCCAATGTCTAACCTATTTTTTTCCCTTGATTTCTTCAAAATCATTTCGAGAATAACAACCTTAGGTACCTTTTAAGAATGTTTCTTTTTTAAGGGAAGATTTGGGTTAAGATATACTTCAGTGTGCTCGAGATCAACTGAAAAGAAATGGGCCCTTTAGTCACATTACCGACCTAAGTAAATAAATAGTCTACTGAATAAGATTAAGACAAGGTCTGTTTTGAAGTTCTTAGGGTCTATGTGCTGACCCTAAGAGCATCGGCTACAACTTGTTCATTCTTAACACTGTGATATAACAGAAAGACTATGGATTTTGGACTTAGAGGAACCTGGGTTTTAAAGCTTGTCCCTATCACTTACCTTCTCTTAGGCTCAGTTTTTCTTTTTTTTAATCTGTGTAATAAAAATTATATCCTGCCTGAGAGGGTTGTTGTGAGGATAAGAAATAAAACATAAATTCCTGCAGGAGTGCCGATCACAGCAGGTATTCGATAAACGCAGGCTGCGGTTATTATCATTATTAGTGCCATGGTTACAGTTCCCAAACATCCGCAAGACGCTTTTGTTGTTGTGAGATGCCATCAGGTTGACTTTCGACTCATGGCAACCCCATCTGACAGAGTAGAACTGCCCCATAGGGTTTTCTTGACTGTAGTTTTTACAGAAGTAGACGGCCAGATCTTTTTCCTTTAGAACTGCTAGGTGGTATTCAACTGCCAACCTTTTGGTTAGTAGTTGAGCACTTAACTGTTGCACCACCAGGGATCCTTGCATAAGATGCTTTTTGTTATCTTTTTGTTGTCAGGAGCCGTTGAGTCAGCTCCGACTTATAGCGACCCTATATACAACAGAACAAAACACTGCCAGGTCCTCCCCCATTCCCACAATCGTTGCTATTATTTGAGCCCGTTGTTGTAGCCACTGTGTCAGCCCATTTTATTGACGGTCTTCCTCTTTTTTGCTTACCCTCTACTTTACCAAGCATGATGTCCTTCCCCAGGGACTGGCTCTTTCTGTTAACATGTTCAAAGTCCATGAGACAAAGTCTCACCATACGTGCCTCTAAGGAGCATTCTAGCTGTACTTCTTCCAAGACAGATTTGTTCATTCTTCTGGCAGTCCATGGTCTATTCAATATTCTCACCAATACCATAATTCAAAGGTATTAATTCTTCTTTGGTCTTCCTTATTCATTGTCCAGCTTTTTCATGCAAATGAGGAGATTGAAATATGGCTTAGGTCAGGCACACCTTAGTCCTCAAGATGACATCTCTGCTTTTTAACACTTTAAAAGAGGTCTTTTGCAGCAGATTTGCCCAGTGCAATACATGGTTTGATTTCTTGACTGCTGCTTCCATTGGCATTGATTGCAGATCCAAGTAAAACAAAATCCTTGACAACTTTAACCTTTTCCCCGTTTAGCATGATGTTGTTTATTGGTCCAGTTGTGGGGATTTTTGTTTTCTTTATGTTGAGGTGTAAACCATACTGAAAGTTGTAGTCTTTGATCTTTATCAGTTAAGTGCTTCAAGTCTTCTTCACTTTCAGCCATCAAGGTTGTATCATCTGCACATTGCAGGTTGTTAATGTGTCTTCCTCCAATCTTGATGCTGCATTCTTCTTCAAATAGTCCAGCTTCTCAGATTATCTGCTCCACATACAGACTGAATAAGTATGGTGAAAGGATACAACCCTGACTCACACCTTTTCTGATTTTAAACCACACAGTATCCCCTTGGTCTGTTCGAACAACTGCCTCTTGGTCTATGTGTAGGTTCCACATGAACACATTTATGTGTTCTAGAATTCCCATTCTTTGCAATGTTATCCATAATTTGTCATGATCCACACAGTGGATGCTTTTTTTAAAGATGTTTTTACCTACATCACAATACCTGTCACCAGGAAAAATGTTACAGCTTTCAGAGAAAACTCCCATCAAAATATTTTTATTACACACATACTAAAAATTCAAGTAAAGACTTTCAGGGCTGTGAACTTCCAATACAACAGTTATGTCTTCACATACCTGGGTATTCTTTTAAAAATAAATTCACATTTAAAAGGTCAGGTTGTAAAGCCATTTGATTAAAATAGTAATAAAAGAGTAAACATTAACTCACAATTTCTCCTTTGGTCTTTACTATTCCAAGTGTTATCACCTCCAGAATAAGTTGCACCTTAAGACAATTTAGGATTATCTTGATTAAAATCTTTAAGTTCTTAATTTTAAGTAGGAAAAACCTAATCTCCAAAAGCCAAGTTTAATACTTTTAGCATGATCAAGATCTTAACAGTTCCGTGTTATCCTATTACTCCTAAAACATTAACACATTGAAACATGATCACCCAGAGTAAATGAAGTTTCCTTTTTATATTAATCTTAATATAAAATACAAATGATTAATGTTAGAAAAGAAGAACTGCTCACCACTGGGCCATCCTAATTTGCAAAAGCACTATGAGTTATAGAAAGCTTCTCTCTAAAATTTCAACAGTCTCCTCAAAGGTTTCAGAGTTATCTGTTAAAGGCCTTGCAAATTAAATCCCCAAATGAACTGAGAATCTGTACAGCTACAGTCACTATTTCAAACCCAGGCTTTCCTCTTGGGTATCTAACTATCCTTGATGGTGCTGTCACCCAAGCTAAGATCTGCTCTCCAACTTCAACATGCAGAGAATTTGGTTTAACCCACGCAACAGGTAAGATGTTGGTGCAAATTAACTCACATTATATACACTGTGGAACCTGCTATCTTATTCACTTTTGCTTTCTGTTTCAAAAATGAGCTCCGTAAATAGCTCATCAGCATTGATCTTCCCCTAAGAAGGGTAAACCCCAACCTATATTCTGTACATAGGAAGGTCTGGCACAAAAGCACGTCACGTTGCTTCTACTGTTACAAATGTCAGCTAATAAAAAAATCTTAAGTATCCAAGCATTTGGACTTCTTATATGCTTGTCTGGGCTGTCTGCAATGTCCATTTCGATTTTTGCTATTTCTAGCCATGAAGCTATCACAGAAGTTGGCCTCAGGGTACTGAGAAGAAATCTGGCTTCCACCTCTGGGACACACGTCTCAGTGCTCATGTCTGAATGACCCTGCCAATCACCCCTCCCAGAAGCCACAAGCCGGGCTTACAATAACAGAGTATATCAAAGAGGACAGGAAAGAAAACAAGACAGTGGCAAGGTCAGCAGAGGATAAGAATATGGTGAAGATGTCCTGTGGAAGCTGAGAAATGGAGAGCTATATTATACCAACGGTATCGAATGTGTTTTTCAGAAAAGGCAACACCATAAAGGTGTAAGACCTTAACTGCTAAGGTCAGCTCTCTACTACCATAACATCACTATGAGAAGTAGGAGAGCAGATTGTCTTGTTATGGCAGAATTGGTCAAGAAGAAATACTGTTGTTCACACAAACTTATTGCAACCCACACATCTAAACCAACTTAGAGTGGTGATCATTATAATTACTTTCTCCAATATGAAGATCATTTAACTCAAGTAATTGTCTTCACTATAACCATCCAGTTAAGGAATAGTAGTGATCCGCTAGAGTTAAGCTTCTTGTCTCCATCTAAAAATAGGCCAAATACATTCTGCATTATAAGAACAAAAAGTCAGCAAATTTATAAGGATCTGTGTAGAAAAGTAGTTAAGAGCTGAGGCTGTAGTCAGCCTGAGTTTGAATCTTGACTCTGCCCCTTACAGGCTATGTGACCTTGGGCTAAAAACTTAGTTTCTCTCAGTCTCAGTTTCCTTAGAGAATTTAAAGAGGATTCAATGTTCTGGCACATGATAAACTTTCATTATTTGTTAACATATGTAAAGACAGCTGCATAAAAAAGAAAGAGAACCTGCATGGCTTCTTCTTGCTTTCCCAAATAAAGCCTACGCTCTTAGGCCTGGCATTCTAAATCCGCGACACGTAATTCTCAATCTACTTTTTTAGCCTTTTCGCTTGCTACTTTCCTTTGCATCCACCATCCAACCTACCTTCCTCTTTTCCTTTGTGCTCATCCCTCTGTACAGAATCACCTTTAGAGCTGCCTTTAAAGTGGCTTTATAGTCAGCCACCTCCTTCAAAGTCAGCTCAAATGCTCCCTTCTCCAAAAAGCCTTTTTGAAATCTTCCCTATGCTCCTCCACTAAATTACTCATAATAGTTTGTAACCTTTTTGCAACTGATTATTTTGTACCACATATTATAGCCATTTGTACACAGAGCATCTAGCAAGGGCTCTGTCCATAGCAGCACTCAATAAATGTTGGTTAAAGGAATGACTAACAATGATTATCTCCATAATACGATTAAAAAAAAAAATGAGCAACTCATCCTGACCCTTCCACTTTCCTACAGAACACCATGACAATGCCACTGCCTCATTAACTCTGGCAGGATGGGAGACAGGAGCTGCCAGGAGCCTGAGCTGGGATAGTTGGCACTTTTCTCTTTGCACAGTTCCTTACCAGGAGTTAAGCTGAGTCCTGGGGAGATAAAAA
Source organism: Loxodonta africana (assembly GCF_030014295.1). Lineage (NCBI taxonomy): Eukaryota > Metazoa > Chordata > Mammalia > Proboscidea > Elephantidae > Loxodonta > Loxodonta africana. The sequence goes on from NC_087359.1 coordinate 49,965,335, forward strand.
TCTCTGGTTTTATTGTTTGGTGAGGTTGCCTGACAAACGAAGATTCAGCTGCAATTGTAACATCGCAAGCTCAGAAGGCGCCAAGTTTTACTAACTATAATTTAACTGGTCTGACTGCTGCAGTCCAAATTCTTGTTTGGATAATCAGCCTTTGTTTGAATACGTTCAAAAACAGCACAGTCCAGCATTAGCCTCTGGGTATGTCATGTGAGCTGATTGCCCTGTGGCTCCCAGTAGCAGAAACTCATACACAAGAAGAGGATTATTTTCCTAGTATTACTGTTACGCTAACATGTAATCAGTCCTTTCCCCCCAGTCTCCACATCTCTTCCACAGCCTCCCCCAACCTTTTTTCCCCCTTGTCCTTCTTTCTCTCTCTCTCTCTCCCTTTTTTTTTTTACAATTCAAATGTCTCCTTTCCAAGTTCAGACAAAGTTTAAAGGTGAAAAGGTCAAGAAAGTTTCATGGCTGTGGCTGTTTAGAATAAGGGGTAGAACTAACCGGGGTCTCTAGCTCAGCATCTACCAAAGACTCAAGAATCTCATATTTCACTATACTTCTGCAGTGCACAGTTGCCTTGACACAATCTGTTTGGAATGAAATTAAACCCTTGTTAATAATTTTTAACATAATAGAATAATAATAATTCTACCTGTCAAACAATCGTAATTCATACATATGCAACTCGAGTGGCTCATTGGTTTGCCAAAAAATCTAAAGTTTTAAAACAGTATGTTTTAATTGACAGGCACTCATTTGGGATCTTCCCAGCCTGCCTACCTGCAAGACATTTGGCTATCACTGGCCAAGGCAGGTTCTGGAATCTCTTTCCTTTCCTGTCACCTCTGCCCTGGCCTGGCATTCTCAAAGAGTGCAAATAAGTTAACACCGTCAAAGTGCTTAAGACAGTGCCTGGCTGAGAGACAGTGCTGAACAGTACTTGCTATTAATATTCTTTTGGAGAAATCTAAACTCAGAGGTACACCTCTCACAATCAGAAGAAAAGCTGCTGGTGGGAAAGGCCAGGAATCAGGAAACGCCAGGACGATGTAGGTAGTGATATGTTGCAAGTGTGAGACTGAAGTGGGAGGTCTAAGCTGGTCTGGAATTGCAAGTGTAAATCTGGTCCCAGGAGCTCCTGCATTGCGAGAGGGAAGCCCACCAGAGGAGAAGGAAACTCCTCTTCCTGGGAAGGAGATCTGTTTATTTTGCATTTAACAACAGCAAAGGAACACTTATTGAAATATTTCCTGAAAGGCTAAAATTTAATCCTACACAACAGTTTAGTATTGAATCTGCAAGGTCTTAGCTGACATGACAGGTGGATAGCAGAGCACTTCAGACCTGGCTCCCATCAGAGACAGAGACGTGGGGAATTAAGAAAAGCCATTCTAGGCCAAAACTCCAAACTGCTCAGCCAAAAACAAAAAACAAAAAAACCAACCCACTGTCATCGAGTCCAACTCATAGTGACCCTGTAGGACAGAGTAGAACTGTCCCATAGGATTTCCAAAGCTATAATCTTTAAGGAAGTAGATTGCCACATCTTCCTCCTGTGGAGTGACTGGTGGGTTTGAACTACTGACCTTTTAGTTAGCAGCCAAGTGCTTAAACCACTGCACCACCAGGGCTCCCAAACTGCTCCGCAGTGGTACGGTAATCTAGAATTTGAAAGAGGAGAAGAAAAAAGAGGGACCTGTCTACCAATAGCCAAAAGTTGGAAACAACCTAAATATCCATAGATAAAATGGGGTACATACATACAATGGAACATTACTCAGCCATAAAGAGAAATGAAGTCCTGACATATACTACAACATGGATGAACCTTGAAAACATTATGCTAAGTGAAATAAGTCAGTCACAAAGGGACGAATATTGTATCATCCCACTTACATGAAATAGGCAAATATATAGTGACCAAAGCTTATCAGTGCATACCAGAAGTGGGAGGGAGGGAAAAAGGGGGAGTCATTGCTTAGGAGGCACTGAGTTTTGTTTTAATTGTAGTGGAATGATTTGGAAAAGGACAGTGGTAACGATAACCATAATCAATGTCACTGAATTGTATATATAAAAATTACTGAACTGGCAAATGCTTTGTCATATACAATTTTACCTCAATAAATTAAAAAAGCACAGTACATACACACAATGGAATACTATGCAACAATAAAGAACAATGATGAATCTGCAAAACCTCTCACAACATAGATGAATCTGGAAGGCATTATGCTGAATGTAATAAGCCAATCACAAAAGAACAAACACTGTATGAGACCACTGTTACAAAAATTCATGAAAAGGTTTACACACAGAAAGAAACAATCTTTGTTGGTTATAAGGGAGGGAAGGGAAGGAAAAACACTAAGTGGTAACTCTGGCAAGGCAGTATACAACATTAAGGGAGTCAGCACAACTTGACCAAGTCATAGAAGCTTCATAGACACATCCAAACTCCCTGAGGGACCAAATACCAGAGTGAGGGCTGGGGACCATGGTCTTGTTCTACATTCTAGTTTGGTGAGTAGTGTCTAGGATCTTAAAAGCTTGTGAGCGGCCATCTAAGATATAGTCTACTGGTCCCATTCAGTCTGGAGCAAGGGAGGATAAAGAAATCCAAAGACACAAGGGAAAGATTAGTCCAAAGGACTAATGGGCCACAACTACTACAGCCTCCACCAGAGTCCAGCACAACTAGATGGTACCCAGCTATTACCACCGACTGCTCTGTCAGGGATCACAATAGAGGATCCTAGACAGGGCTGGAGAAAACGTAGAACAAAATTCAAACTCACAAAAAAGACCAGACTTACCGGTCTGACAGAGACTAGAGAAACCCAGAGAGTATGGCCCCTTGATACCTTTTTAACTCAGTACTGAAGTCACTCCTGAGGTTCACCCTTCAGCCAAAGACTAGACAGGCCCATAAAACAAACAATAAAACATAGCTCAACCATAGTCAAGACTAAATGTGCACACCAGCCCAGGGGCAAGGACGAGAAGGCAGGAGGGGACAGCAAAGCTGGACAAATGGAGCCCAGGGTCAAGAAGGGGAGAGCATTGACATGTCATGGGGTTGGTGACCAATGTCACAAAACAATATGTGTATTGACTGTTTAATGAGAAACTAATTTGTTCTGCAAACCTTCCCCTAAAATACACACACACACACACACACACAAAACCCATGAAGGAGATATATGCTAGTACTGGATGAGAATGTTTGGGAGGTGAGGGCTAAGGGTTGAAGGTATATCATCACCGGTTCCTCTGTACTCTTGCTCCATGCATTCCGTGACAGAGGAAGTGCATTTCTGTTGTGAGTCGCCATAACTTCTAACAGTCATATGTTTAGATCTGCTAGTTTTTAATACCCATGAAAATTGTCTTCTATTCATTTAAATCTCTCATGCTGCAATTTAATTTTTTTCCTCCTGGATGTGAGTATGGGGTAAAAAAAAAAAAAACCACTGATCTTAATAATTCTCAATTCACGTTATTTAGAATTATGGAATGCCAAAGCTGGAAGAGCTCTTAGAGAAAGATCAAATAAACTAGAGAAGGGAAATGTTTCAGGGGCCAGAACTGGAGCCAGACAGGTATTCTCTCCCTACCCTCCATTAAAACAAGCATCTCTACTTATACCTGTTTTATATATGGGCTACTGCAGAAAATTTCATAAGAAAAAAGGTTCTGTTGTTAGGGGTGGGGATTAGGAGGAAGATCTGAAAACCAAAGAGTTGGCCCAATCCTTTCATTTTAAAGTTAAAGAAATATGGGACAGGGAGGTTGTGACTTGTACGAGTTCCTTCAGGCAGTTGGGGTCAGAGGTAAGACCTCCCCAGCCTGCCAGTCTGTCTGCTCCACCTTTTTAGGGAAGTCCTCCACTTACCTGTGTTCTGATCAGAATACTGCAACCTAAGGAGAAACTCTTCTTAGAAATATTTAACTAGCATAATAGATGAAATTAACAATCATTTTTAGATCTGGACGATGAACTACAAGAAGCCTGGTTGATGGCCATCTTAAGTTGTAAAATCATTTCTGTGAAAGTCATTAGCCACAAAGTGTTCTCGGCAGCTCAGATTTTACAACGAAACCTGTAAAAGCCTGGAGTCAAAACTCTTCCCTGGGGCTCAAAGGTGTGAAACTTTCAAAATGAAACTTGGGTATTCAGAACCCTTCCAATCAGCTCTAATCTTCACCACCTCCTTCCCATTATCCTTCAAAGAGTGTTGCTAGATAATATGGAAGGAAAAAAAAAAATTATTTTTAGCCCTTTCTTAAGTGGTAACAAAGTTTATCACACTCCTTACTCAAATTAGTCACACAAGTTAGTCCCAAGGGAGAGCAGTCTGGCTACAGATCGTTGGAAACGAATGACTTCTTGGAGGCCTAAAACAAACACTTAGGCACATGGTTCCATCTGGAAATACAGTCAAATAGAAGCAAATTCCATGAAATTCCCAAACGATGCAAGCAACATAATTTTGTATCTTCCAATACCAGTTCAGGCTAGCTGCGATGGTCTGCAAAATAGATACAGTATTCTAAAGTAATAATAATTATAATATTTATTATTATTTCTAATACAAGGGTTGAGGATGCTAATGATGCAGCATTGGAGAAGAGAGAGAACAATCAAGACTGAAATAGGACCTACAGACAATTTTCTACCCTTTTGATTCTTTTTCCTCTTAAGAAAGAGAACACATTGATCCTCAGGATGAAACCCAGAGGGGAAGAAGGAAATAGGAAACTGGTTCCCAGAATAAAGGCTTTCCTTTGGACTATGGTTTTTACAGATTTTCTTCACAGTCAAGTTGTTCAGGGCAGGACTAGCACATTGCCCATGAAATAGGTTATATTCCAAGGTTCCACCATCAAACTGCTATGAATACAACAAAGGTTCCCAACTTAGACTGTTTCTGTCCATAAAAGGAAAACAATCCCCCCGACCCCTCTACCAACCACACACGATACCGGATAATGATTTTGAGGAAAAATCAGCTGTCCCCTTTTTTTGCTAAAACGTACCTAACATTCTTGTGACTGAAGTACAGTTACATATAGTACACATGCCTCTCCAAAATTAATTGCTTCTAAACTATCTTGGAAACAAAACACATGAATAGCACATAGCCACTAACTTTGTAGAACGTTTTATAACTTCCCTTCTCATTCCTTTTGAAGGCAGGACTTCTTAATGCCCAGCATGGTTTTACATTATCAATTTGGGACTCAAGAAAGACATGGGATAGAAATAACTTTTCTACTTACCAGTTGTACGACCTTGAGCAAATGCCTGAACTTTTCAAAACCTGTTTCTTATCTGCAAAATGGGGATAAAAGAGAGCAATAAAAAAATATAACCTCTACCTGTGTTTTTGTGTTATTGCAGTTTCGGGGGTATGTAGTGGTGGGCCAGGGAGAGCTGTTTTACTTGAAAATTTTAGGAAAAAAACTTAAGTAAGTTAAAAAATAATACATATTCAAACAAACATATATATTATGGAAGAGAATTTTAAGGTAGCCTCCAGTTTCAAGGAAATTTGAAGCTGCTACCTGGCAAAGTTATGGCTCCCTATCCCCAACCTTTAAGTTAGCAGACAAGCATTTAACCATTGCACCACCAGGGCTCCTCCTCTGCTATTGTGGTTGTTATGTGCCAATGAGTTGATTTCGACTCATGGCAACCCTATATTACCGAGCAGAACTGCCCCATAGGGTTTCCTATGCTGTAATCTTTCTGGAAGCGGATTGCCAGGCCTTTTGTCACGTGGAGCTGCTTGTGGGTTCAAACTGCTGATATTTTAGTTAGTAACCGAGTACTTAACCATTCCTCTGCTATTACCCCTCCCATCCAGTCTATTCCAACTCATAGCGACCCCACAGAACAGAGCAGAACTGCCCCATAGGATTTCCAAGGAGCAGTTGGTGGATTCGAACTGCCGACCTTTTGGTTAGCAGCTGTAACTCTTAATCTCTGAGCCACCAGGGCTCCTCTCTGTCATTAAATGGAAGTTTTAGAAGCACAAGAATATGGTTCACAAATTTGGACTAGGGCTGCCTGAAAGGTCGGGGATAGGGAGCCATAACTTTGCCAGGTAGCAGCTTCAAATTTCCTTGAAACTGGAGGCTACCTTAAAATTCTCTTCCATAATATATATGTTTGTTTGAATATGTATTATTTTTTAACTTACTTAAGTTTTTTTCCTAAAATTTTCAAGTAAAACAGCTCTCCCTGGCCCACCACTACATACCCCCGAAACTGCAATAACACAAAAACACAGGTAGAGGTTATATTTTTTTATTGCTCTCTTTTATCCCCATTTTGCAGATAAGAAACAGGTTTTGAAAAGTTCAGGCATTTGCTCAAGGTCATACAACTGGTAAGTAGAAAAGTTATTTCTATCCCATGTCTTTCTTGAGTCCCAAATTGATAATGTAAAACCATGCTGGGCATTAAGAAGTCCTGCCTTCAAAAGGAATGAGAAGGGAAGTTATAAAACATTCTACAAAGTTAGTGGCTACGTGCTGAATATAGCAATTTGGAACAAAAAATTGGTCTGAGACTTACAGGTAACAACGTGTGTTCCTTAAGACAACATTCAATGATTTGGGAAAAAACTTTAAAATACATTAATGCTTCTAAATCTTTTTAAAATACATTATAAATTATGGTTTCCTGTTAAAGCAGCTTCTCTGGTTAAAGATTTCAATGTGTCTACTTGGGAGTTTCCCTCATAATTTCTCAACACAACTGACGCTTCAAAGAATTTAAATGCAAAATAATCAAAGATTTTCAGGAAATTGCTGAGGGTTCAATTAGCAGCCAGGTGACTAGTCCTCCAAATAGGAGTCATGCTTGCCAAAAAAAGTAAGGTACTACTGCTGGTTTCACACTGGTCCTTGGTGGTGAAGCAAGATACCTGGGAATGAGTGTAAAGAAAGAGCCTTTCTTACTAAAACAAGATGCAAAAGGTTGGAAATCAGAAAGGAGAGTCTCCAGGTGGGAAGGGATTCTATGGCCACACCTGTGGCCAAGCCTTTTCCTGGGGGTTTACTCATAAGAACGAGAGGGGAACCCCAAAACAGTGTTTCAGAGTAGAACTGTTCCATGGGGTTTTCATGGCTGCAGTCTTTCAGGAAGCAGATTGCCAGGCCTTTCTTCCAAGGTGCCTCTGAGGGGGTTCAAACAGTCAACCTTTTGGTTAGTAGTCCTGTGCTTAACCTTTCGTGCCATCCAGGGACACCTAAGTAATAGGCAAAGTGTTGCCAACACCACTGTATCAGCTGTTCTTTCCTTTACAGAGGCTCGAGTATTTGTAAAACTCCCTTTCTTTAGTTGACCTTAGTGCAAATTTCACATAACACCAAGGAGAAAGAAAAAAAAAATCATTATAGAAAACAAAGCTATGCTTCTCATTTACAGGTTTCTGATTCTAAAACTCCCTCCTCAGAGCAGCAAGAACTTTACTGAGTTCAGGCCAGTGTATTCTAACCCTGATGGACTGGCAAAACTAACAAAACTTTTGCCTGATTTCTTCCGTTTTGGCCCCCTGCCCTTTTCATAGCCATGTGACCTTGGAGGACATAAGGTCTCTCTTGCATCCAGTACTGGGTCTATTGTTTAAAAGCTCATCTCACTCTATTCAAGGGCAAATATGTACTAACTCCTCCCTAAAGCCCTTTTCTGTTTCAATCTCCCCACAGTCCCTAGGGTTCCTCTGTCCTCAATTTTAGTTTCTGGTCTGAGGAACTTGTCTAGGTTATAACAGCATTAGTGACTAACACCCACCCATAGAGGCCAAATGAATGACCTTAATCTGGAGTCCAGCGACGGATTTCAGAAGAGTCTGGAAATCCCTGAAAGCGTAAGGAACGTTGTGTGTGTCCAGGCATCTGCACATGTTTTCTGGAGAGGATTTATAAATTTCACTAGGTCTGTGGCCCCCAAAGGTTAAGAAGGCTGACTTAGCCTTTCCAAGTTTAGATTTAGAATGTGTGCCCCAACCTGAAATTCCTCTCCCAGTCTTCTTCATCCCATCACATCAGGAAGCCCCATCAGAGCATATTTTATTTTATGCATAATCTGGCTACCTGGCCTTCTGGTCCTCAGGACTAGAAGTAGCAAAGTAAAAGGAAAGGGCTGATGTACGCAGGCATACTGATACCAGTAAGAAAACATGTTATCTCAGTTCCCTCATATGTAAAACGGACACAGGTAGTACCCGACTTACAATGGGGTTCCGTTATGACTCCGTTATAAGTCAGTTCTGATGTAACTTGAATATCTCATTTTTTTTTTTTTTAGTTTTCATTATTGCCTTTTATTATCAGTATCTTTATCAATCCAATTTTATTTCTCTTTGGGGGTTGGAAACATTACATATAAACTTCAGATACGCGGTGAAACATCGTACTTATTACCAATAATAAGATGTACAAAAAGAAAATGGAGGTGATAAGTGCGATTCGCTATAAGTTGGGGACTACCTGTACAACAGCTATTTCATAGGGATGCGGTGAGGATTAAATGAGGTGTCCCACGTAACGCTATGTGCAGCTGGTACATATAAGGGATTTCCTTCTCTCTCTCTTTCTCATATACAGTTGTCAGGCTTGATGGCGAAAGAAAGAAAGGAAGAAAAATTACATAAAATAACAAGTACTATTTTGCATCCGAGCAAAGAATATGACATTTAAATAACACAACCTTAAAGATCGAAGGCCCAGTACAATGTCAGATGCTCATAATGAGTTGTTCAACACAATTCATCAAATAACAACAGCATGCCTATTATAAGCTAGGCCCTGTCCTGCATCGAAATGCATTCAATATGTTCTGTTTTAGGAAATGAGCAAGCATGAAATCCACTTGAGAAAGATCTTCATACAAAAAGCTGAAACATTATTTGAATATAATACTTCTCCAACTATACCAAAAGAGACAACATTAATATAAGTGCTTTAAATATTGCTGATCTTTTTCTGAAAAAGTTGGAGTTACCAGTCAGTATCATAGGACAAATATTTCCTGAATTCTCTATAGAGGATTTGGGACATAATAGCCAGAAAGTGAAAATGCATTGTGGTAAGCAGCCATCTTAGAAATCATGCTACATTTTTGAGCTTAGAACAAGGATCAAATCAGAATTAATGTGTGATAGGGGAAAAGTAAACCTTAATTTGCAAAAGTACAATCATATATTCTGTGGATGAAAATATACAGTTGTCTCCATGATGCCCCCTGTAAAGAATATAGATACTTTTAACAATCACTAATAATTAAAATAGCCTACTTAAAATGGTTCTACTCATTTAAAACAGGGATAGATACCCCCCCCCTTCATCACTGTACTGAATCATACTAAGGTCTTAGGTGAAAGGAGAAGCCAGGAGGGTCAGCTGATTACACATGCATCATGTACAAGCACACATAAGTGTTTCTGGATTGTAAGGATAAGATGCTCTGGGCTTAATATTGCTCCTCAGTCCAAAGAGATGTCAAGGTCTGGTTTCAATTAGATGGTTTAAGCTAGTAAAACTACATTCATAAAAACACACTTAAAGAAGAACTTAAAAGTAGGATAATTAAGATGCTGAGGAAACTGATGAATTCCATTTCTCCCCCAACCCTTCTTTTTTTGTCCCCCAATTACTTGCTGTCCATTTGAAAGAAGAAAAAGGCCTCATGATTTTATGAATTAACCAACGGTGGCAAAATAAAACAAACCAATCTAGAAGAATACTGACAAACTGGGCACTGGGGCTGTGAATCTTTGGGGAGGAAGTGTACAAGTTCATGACCTTTGACATGGTGGCCACTGGCTAAAACCAACACAGGCGTAAAACGTAAACTTCAGAAGCAAATGAAATTAGATCAGTGCTGGGAATTCAGGCCAATAAGGTAACTATTATATTTAACATGTATCTGCATTCTTCAAAGGTTGCTGGGCCTGACCAGAAAGGCTGGCATGGTCAGCAAAGCCTAAAGGGGAGATGAGTCTCATTTCTCTAAAAAAACGTCAAAGCAAAATTCACATGTCTACCAGGATGGACTTGCTACCGGTGATTGTTTTGATTCTATGTAACTGATGACAAATCTCCTGTGGCTGACGGAGAACAAAATTTATTTGGATTAATTTCTCTTGACATCTCATAAATATCTGTAAGTGGCAGCTAAAGGATATCAGCATGGAATGACTTCTGAGTTCAATCCTAAGGTCTCTCTCTTTGGGTACTTAAATTCAAAGGCAACAGAGTAGAAGCATGTGGTTCCAAATGTTCTAGCTCTGTGAGGCCCTTCACGGCAGCCACTGGCAACACGTAGCTACTGAGCATTCGAAATGTGCCTAGTCTGAAGTGAGATGTGTTATAAGTGGAAGAGATAAGTTAAATTTCAAAGACTTAGTAAGAAAAAAAGAATGTAAAAAATTCAATTACTCATTTTTTACATTGACTAAATGTTGAAATTATCGTTTACATGCCATATTTTTATGCAAATAATGCACACCTTCTACATTTGTTTGCCAGTGGCGCCCTCCCCCAATGAGGTATTTTCATAAGTGCTGATATATCAATTTTTTTTTTTTACATGTTGCTGTGAAAAAAATTAGCATAGTGTACTTGCAAAAATACCTCTGGAGGGGGGAAGGCAAGGTTGGCAAACAAACATAGAAGCTCCTGTTATTTGCATAAAAACACAGGACACTGGATTAAACAACATGTATTATTAAAATTCATTTCGCTTGCTACTTTTTACAGATTAGAAAACTGAAATACAAAGATAATAAGAAACATGCCCAGGGTCATAGAGGTAAGAAGCAGTGGAAGCAAGATTCAAATACCTACTTACTCCAAAGTTGCATGGACTGACTTCAAAGTATTTAAAGCCCTTCACAATCTAGTCTAACTTGTTGTTCAAACCTCATCTTGTTCTCTCCTTGTCACACCCTGTCCTACAGAGAAACTACCTGCTCTTCCCCATAGGTACACAAGCTTCCTGACCACCATTCTGCCTGGAATGACTTCCTTCCCCTATCTCCATATAACAAAAGTCAGCTCAAATGATAACTCTTCCATGAAATATTTCTGAAACTTCAAATGGAAATTTATTTCCCTTTCCTCTGACTGTCCCCGCTACATCACCTAGACTTCTGATATTATTTTATAGTCAAAGGTGTACTTAGTCTATCTTCCTGCCAGCAAGAACATTGATTTGTACATCTTTGGACCACATATGGCATCTAGCACATTCATTCATTTCATAAATGAATGAATAAATAATAAAGATATAAGATAAAAAAAAAAACTGCTTTCTTTACTCAATAAGGTTATAAAGCAAATACTTTTTTATCCTCAATCAGAGATGGTAGAAGAGAACTGAGGAATGACAACTTCATTCTCACCCACCTCCTTCTATTCAAATCCTAGCACATGATGAGATTTAACAGACATCCTTCAGACAAGATCAGGCTGTGATCAGGTTCTAGTTCTATTGTCTGGTTGACAACTAGAGCAACGGCATTACAACTGCAAAGAGCTCAGATTTAGGAAATCAGCTGTTTTACTTGAGCTGAGTCTTTCATTACATGGCCACCTCACCAAAGGCCCTCAGAGATTTAAATATAAATTTCTCCATTTGGTGTTCTAAAAAATCGAGATATTCCTCCTTGCAAGTGTACCCTACTTGCCAGTTTTGAATTTTTAAATACTTTACATCATGACAAGATACGCTCCAGTCCTTTATAATGACTCGTGGTTAAAGACATCTTTTAGCTAGATATTGGCAAGTGGTATATAAAGTAGAGAAACGCATAAGCATGAAGAGTATCCAAGGGCAGGTAGAATGACTAGGTCAGGAGATTGCAAGCCCTCTAGGACCTGATCAGAGGTGTCTACTAACTCTGTAATTGTCTTGCATATTTGTAAATAACAGCTCTGCATCCTTTCACTTACTGAAAGCAAAATTAATATTTGTAGGAAATGTTTTCCACAATTACCAACTGCAGTTGTCATTAAGAAAAGGGAGACATTGCAAGTTTTCACTCATTATAGTCCTTCAAGTTTAGGGAATTAAGCTACTGAATTTGGAACAACCAAACTAGGGAATGAGAAAAGTCCAGTGTGGAGTGATGCTATCAATGAGGGAATCCAAAAGGGCTAGCTCTTATGCAGCTAACAATTACAATCCCCATCTCCAGAAAAGCAGCAAACATGAAAGTAGAGGAAATCACAAGCACAGGGGAGCAGCAAATGATTTCATTCAAGGCAGCTGACTGAGGCAAAAAGGAACATCAAGGCAAAAAGCAAAAGTCCAACAGGCAGAGGAATCAACCTGGAGTTGCAGAGCTGCCAGAGCCCTCCTTGACCAAGAACAATGGTCACTGAACACAGATAAAAGATCACCAAAATACAAAGAAAACTATAAAACGGTACTGTAAGAAACTAAAGGAGATTTACATAAATGGAAAAACATTCCATGCTCATGGTTTGGAAGGCTTGACATTGTGAAAATGTCAATACCACCCAAAGCAATCTATACATATAATGCAATCCAGATTTGAAATCCCAATGACATTCTTTAATGAAATGGAAAAAGTAATCTCCGATTTTATATGGACAGAGGCCCTGAATAGCTAACGTAACACCGAGAAAGAACAAAGTAGGAGGCCTCATACTTCCTGCTCTCAAAATTTACTACATAGCTATGGTAATCAAAACAGCCAGGTACCGGTTCAAAGACAGACACGGAGACCAATGGAATAGAATTGAGAACCTAGATGTAAATCTATCCACCTATGGGCAGCTGATCTTGCACAAAGGGTCAAAGTCCATTCAACGGGGAAGAAATAGTCTCTTTAAGAAATGGTGCTGGCAAAACTGGACATCCATATGCAGAAAAATACAGTATCCATACCTCACACCATGTACAAAAACTAACTCAAAATGTATCAAAGCTAAAACTATAAAGTTCCTGAAAGATAACACAGGGTCAAAACTAAGGGACCTAATTTTTGACATAAATGGTCTATCAAACACAACTAAAAATGCATGAATGAAAGAAGGTAAATTAGATAACTGAGACCTCCTAAAAATTAAATAATTATGCTCATTAAACGACTTTACCAAGAGAGTAAAAAGAGAACCTACCAACTGGGGAAAAAAATCTTTGGCAATGACACAGCTGATGAGGGTCTAATCTCTCAAATAATACAGAAAACTTCAACAACTCAACAACAAAAAGACAAACAATCCAATTAAAAAAATGGGCAAAGGACATGAACAGACATTTCACCAAAGAGGACATATAGGTAGCCAACAAAGATATGAAAAGATGCTTGTGATCACTAGCCATCACTAACCATTAGAGAGATGCAAATCAGAACTACAATGAGATACCATCTCACCCCTGCAAAAATGGAACTGAGAGAAAACAGAAAACAGCAAATGCTGGAGTGGCTGTGGGGGAATTGTAACTCTTACATTGCTGCTGGGATTGCAAAATGGTACAACCACTAAGGAAAAAAGTATAGTGCTTCCTTAAAAAGCTAGAAATAGAAATACCTATGATCCAGCAACCCATTCCTAGGTATATATTCTAGAGATGTCAGAACAGTGAGTGACACGAGGAGGCATACGCACACCTATGTTTATTGCAGCATTATTCACAATAGCAAAAAGATGGAAACAACCTATGTGCCCATCAACAGATGAGTAGATAAACTGTGGCACATAAATACAATGGAATACTATTCAATTATAAAGAATGGTGAGAAGTCCACGAAACTTTTCATAACATGGGTGAATCCGGAGAATATTATGGTGAGTGAAATAAACCAATTATAAAAGGACAAATATTATATTGTCTCACTTTTATAAAAAGTCAAGAATAGGTATATACATAGAAAGCAATGTTCTTTGATGGTTATCAGGGATAGGAGGTAGAGGGAGGGGGAACTGCTTTCTAGATAGTAGACACTTGTTTTTAGTGATGGGAAAGGCAGTACTCAAATATGGGTGAAGTCTGCACAACTTGTCCAAGGTAAATGAAGACACTAAGAAGTATGCAAGAATAAGAGACAATGTTGGTAAAAGCTATAACATACAATTTTGCAACAATAATAACAACAACAAAAAACATGGGTGGCTACATAGGTAGATACATATGCATACACGTGTATAGGAAGGGATGTGTGAGTATAGGGCGTACATGTATAGGTTTATCTGTAGGCATATCTATACACCTGTTTATCTGCTGTCTTAGTCATCTAGTGCTGCTATAACAGAAATACCCCAAGCGTATGGCTTCAACAAACAGAAGTTTATTCTCTCATAGTCTAGTAGGCTAGAAGCCCAAATTCAGGGTGTCAGCTCCAGGGGAAGGCTTCCTTTCTCTGTTGGCTCTGGAGGAAGGTCCTTATTGTCAATCTCCCCCTGGACAAGGAGCTTCTCAGGCAGGGACCCCGGGTCCAAAGGATGCACTCTTCTCCCAGAGCTGCTTTCTTGGTGGCATGAGGTTCCTCTGCTCACTTCTCTCTTCTATATCTCAAAAGAGATTGGCTTAAGACACAATCTAATCTTATAGATTGAGTCCTGCCTCATTAACATAACTGCCATTAATCCCATCTCATTAACATCATAGAGACAGGATTTACAACACACAGGAAAATCATGTCAGGTGACAAAATGGTGGACAATCACACAATACTGGGAATCATGGCCTAGCCAAGTTGACAGATATTTTTGGGGGACACAATTCGATCCATCACATGTGTGCTGCATATATATTCATATATATAATAAACCACATATGGGACACAGTTACAAATACTTTCTAGATATAACCAAACACCTCATGGGATTGGTTTACTGGGTTTGAAGGCTTGGGACCATAGTCTTGTGGGACGACTCAGTCAATTGGCCTAACATAGTTCCTAATGATAATGTTCTACAACCTAGTTTGGTGAGTAGCATCTGGGATCTTAAAAGCTTGCAAGTAGCCATCTAAGATATAACTATTGGTCTCTATTCATCCAGAACAAAAGAGAATGAATGAAACCAAAGACTCAAAGAAGGAACTAGTCCACAGGACTAATAGCCCACATGAACCATGGCCTCATCTAGCCTGAGACCAGAAGAACTGGAAGATGTCCACCTACCACTACCAACCATTCTGACCAGGGACACATTAAAATGTCCTGGATAGAAAGGGAGAAAAATTTAGAATAAAACTCAAATTCCTAAAAAAGGCCAGACTTACTGGACTGATAGAAACCAGAGGAATTCACGAGACTGCTGCCCTAAGATACCCTTTGAAATTGGAATAGAAGCCAAATAATATATTAGCTTATAAAATAAACAATATCACCTGTGAATACTGTGCTCCCTTAAATAATCAACTATAGAGACCAAACGGTCAATATTTACCCTAAAACCAAGATGAGAAGCTAAGCAGGAGCAGGGAAGCTAGAGTAATGGAAACAGAACAAACAGAATGGAAATAATGAGAAAGTCAACACATGTGAAAAATGTAACCAATGTCATTGGACAATTTATATAAAAATTGTTAAACGGGAACCTAATTTGCTATGTAAACATCCACCTAAAACACAATAAAATATATTTTAAAAAAAGATCACCAAAAATAAAAAACTACCACTCACCATGTGACGTAAATCACTCAAATCAGCACGAAAACAGAATAAATTAACAGTGATACCTTACTGATAAGCTACAGAGACATAGGCTGGAAATTTCACAGAAAGATATATCAGGGAAGATCCACAAACATCTTTACCTCAGGCAGAATACAGCTGAGCAACTGCGAAAAGAAGAATGCCACTACCTCTTTTTCTTTTTAAATAGACATAGAATTCTAGACCAGAAGAAATCCTGGAGACCATCTCTTCCAACTCTCCCATTTTGCGGAGAAAACTCAGGCTTAGATAAAGGAAGGACCATCCCAAGACTGTGCTACTTAGTCAAACCTAGGTTTCCTGATTTTAAACTGTTAAAGAGAACATAAGTGTTCACAATTGAGATTTGTGGTTTGACAAACTTTGGGATGCTCTTTCTTTCAAAGGTTTATGCTAATTCCTTATTTTTATAATTTCTTTACAGCTCCCCATTACTTTGTCATGTCTTGGTTTACTGATTTTATTTTGCCACTATATGTCGTCTATACTTGTATCTATGTCAGTATGATTGCTAAAAAATTCTAATGCTAAGTACCTCATACACCCGGAGGAATTATAAATACATTCATTGAGCACCAGGCATGCATATTTCCCTCCTCCTTTTTTTTTTACTTTTATTGTGGTAAAATATATGTAACATAAAATTTGCCATTTTAACCATTTTTAAGTCTACAATTAGGTAGTATCACCAGTATCTATTTCCAAAGCTTTTTCATTACCCTGAATAGAAACTCTGTACCCATTAAGCAGTAACTTTCCACTATCCTTTTCCCCCAGCATCTGGTAACTGCTAATCAATCTACTTTCTGACTCTGCATTTCAGGCATGTGTAGAAACACATATAACAAAATATGTGCCATTTCAACATTTTTTGTGTGTAAAATTCAGTGACATTAATTATGTTCTTCATGTTTTGCAACCATCACCACTATCTGTTTCCCAACTTTTTCATCACCCTGAACAGAAAATCAGTGCTCCTTAAGCAAGAACTCCCTCTGCCCCCCTCCCTCCTAACCCTGGCCTCTTTTGTTTTATTCTTAACAGTAATAGTAATACCAGCCCCTATTAATCAAGGCTTTACCATGTGCCAGGAACTGTGCTATAATGCATTATCTTATTTAATCCCCAACAATCTTATGAAGTAAATTATAATTCTCATTAGAATTTTCATTTTATAAGTGAGAAAACTGAGGCAAAGGGAGGTGAATTCACTTGCAAGTTAGTGATGTAGGCAGTTAGCTTTCTTTTTAAACTCTAGGATTTATACTCTTAACCATTACACTCTCTCACAACCCATATTCTGTGGCCTTTCATTTATACTATGCAGCCTCTTACAGCTTTCTTTATTCGGTACCTTGCAAAGGACCTCAGACATAAGCCTTAATAAAGCCTTTTTTTATGGTCTCAGTTGGGGTAACAATTCCAGTAGTATCGCAGCAGTAGCTCTGAGAGAGGTACCCAGGGTAAACAGGTGTGAGCCTTTTCAAGAATCCGTTTCATAATGTGTACCAGAGGTGTACTGGCTTTTTTTCCTTCCAACCTTGATAATCAAATTTTTCCCTTAATAGCTAAAGTCATGCCTCTGCTGGTGACAGGAAGTTAAGAATCTTACATCTCTGAAGGACAGATGATAACCCACTACTATCAAATCTAGATTGGGAAAAGGAGGTTGTTAAATGGCCCTAAGTGTCTGAAAGGAGATTTTCCTCAGGCAGCCAGAGAAAACTGTGGAGAGCGATAATGATAAAAACCAATTCTAAGTAGGTAGAGCTTCAAGTGAAGGGAGTCTCTAGGAGGAATTATTCTTAGATCTTCTTTAAAAAGAACCAGGCAAACTACTGTTTTTATGGCCCTGAGAAGGGAAACTAATAGAAAAAGTACAGCAGCTGATGTCTGTACCGCTACCTCCAGACACTGGAATTCTATTATAAACTATAGGCGAACACAGCCACTTTTTTCTTCAGGAAGCCCCTGCAGATTAGACTGAGCTCTTGTATCTCACCATAACTTTATTATTGTGGTCCCCATTTCTTCTTACCATCAGTTCCCTATTGCCCTGGGGCACAGATATCAAGAACTGTCTTCAGTACCACAAGCTGGGAGGTTAACATAGTAAGTGTCATTTCTTCGCCTCATTTCACTACCTCATTGTCTTAGCAAATAGAATTAAGTAAACGAAGTAGATACGCATCTCCTTTCATCCTAAGGTTTGGGGTTTTAACTTATTGTTGTTAGTTGCCGTCAAGTCAGCCCCCAACTCATACTGACCCCGTGTAAAAAGGAATGAAACACTGCCTAGTCCTGCACCATCCCGATGATAGGCTGTGAATCAGACCTTACTAGACAGTAATTCAGTCACTTTGCTACATCTGAAAATCAAGTAATGGAACCAAAGCCAAGAATGTAGCACTAATTCATTGTGCTTTAATTCTTGAAACATATTCAATAGTATAGAAAATCTCAGGATATCATGAAATAGTCAAGAATTTCCTTCATATGGAAAGGTGTTTCCCTCTTTTGTGTGTCTTCCAGCCATTAAATAAAACTCTAAAATATGGGTAAGCTAGAAAACAAGGGCTCTGGGCATGGCATTCTCCAAATAGATTTTGCGACTCCATGAAACGATAGTTTAATGGCACACCAGTATTTTTCTCTGAAAGGTTCTGGGAATGGCAGACTTATTCCTGGTTAGATTCTGTCTTTTCCCTAAACCGCCCCCGCCCCCCCCGCCCCGTTTTTCCTACCCTCAACAGGATGGGAAGAAAACGTCCTTAAGAGACCTTTCCTTTTTTATATTACGCAATCTCATCTCTGGAATTCAAGTCCTAGTACTGCTCAGCCCAAATAAGAAGTGCTTGTCACCAGGAAGGCGGCCATCTAAACAAGCAGCAGCTGGATGAGAAAAGAGGGCATGTCAGCCCAGAGCAGCAGAGAGGGTTTCTCACGGCAGCTATTTGCAACTCTCCAAGGAGCTACAGAGGCTGCCCATTAAAACCCTGTTAAAACACTTCTGATGTTGTCAGCAGCAGAGAGCTGAAATAGCACAGTGATCGCTGAGATGCTATCTGCCTCAAGCAATTCAGTGGTACTGTCAATACCATGAGCAAGAAGGTACAAGATAAGCAACAACCTAATTTCTACATCAAAATTCCATAAACACCCTGAGCTGGCTGCACTAGTAATGTGGGCACAGACACCAAGCCAATGGACCACCTTGGGGAGAGAGATACCTTCATACTAAGATGTGCTACAAAAGTCCTGAACCTACACATTGCTGGATTCTCAAAACTCCCAAGGAAATATGGCCAGAAAGGATTTAGCAGAATGTTTCTTCTCTCCAGGGTACCTCTGGGCACCACTTGAGGCATAGGATTTCTGGATAAGGTTCTTTTCTCAGGGGTCTTATGTTCAGAAGACAACTCACTCCACCATCATCTAGCCACCTTTGTCTCCCATGAGAAGGGCCAAATCCTACTGAAAAGGCTAGAGAACCCACCTGATTTTGCACTTTGCTGCTCTGCTTCAGATTTCCTATGAAAATAGGCTAGTTACAGAGATCAGTCAGAATCCTAATTCCAGAGAGCCTTCCTTTGTCATTAAACATAAAAAGAAAGATTTCTTACAGCTTTTTTGGATTCAAATGACACTATTTATGTTGGAAATAACAGTATATACAGATTAATTCTAAATCTTTTAGAAGCACAGGTCCCAGTATCATTCCATTCAGCAGCTCTTTCTTTTGATTGTCCCATGACTGACACTGGGTGATAGGTAGGGTGACCATATACTCCATTATCGAAACTGGTATACTTTGGAAGGTGAAATGGGTACTACTAATAATTAAACTGGTACAACAAGCTAAACTGGGACCTAGACAAATTAGGACTTATGGTGACCCTAGCTAAGTCCCTGTTCTCACTATAAATTGAGATGTGAAAACTTCTATGATGAGATATGAAATGAATAAGTAGATGGAATGTTCAGCCCATCAGTTAGAGGGCTTGCCTGGCTATTTGAACCACAGTTTTCATACAGACAACTGTGCAGAGCTAGCCCTGACTCTCCACAGAGAGAAGAATGAAGGCATTACCAAAGTATAATGCAGTCTCAATTGCCCACTGACTGCTTTATATGCAGGATCCTAGGACAGCGAGCAACATGTTTCCATGAAATTTAACTGAAGTCAAGAGTATGCTGTTCTCAGATTCCTTTTCTCTGGCTCTAACAGACGGAGTAGGGCTTGGCCATTTTCTACTTTAACGGGAAAGACAAATTTAAGGCAATCCCAGCAATCTAAGGAGAATTCAGACTTCAGTCAGTCAGCTAGGGAAAGCAACAGTACATAAACTTCTGGATGCTACTGATCACTGTAGTAACAGGCTCACAGCAACCTAGAGGTGGGTAGTAGGAAGAGGAGCTTCAGACTAGGGAAGTTAGTGCAGCAAGCTCCATGAGAAATGAGAGAAGGGCTCTGCTCAATTTAATCTCTCACGACCCAACATTAAGTATTTCTCCCTTTAAGCATCTCAGTTCTCCTTGTTCTGGCTAGATCAAGATTGTGATACTACAACTAGACTGTGAATAATAGGGGCACAGCAATATTAAATGGAGTGCTACTTGGAGAAGATCAGATAACACCAACAGTTGTGGTGGTAACTAAACCAAAAAAACCAAATCTGTTGCCGCAGAGTTGATTCCGACTCATAGTGACCCTATAGCACAGAGTAGAACTGTCCCCTAGGGCTTCCAAGGAGTGTCTGGTGGATTTGAGCTGCCGATCTTTTGGTTAGCAGTTGAACTCTTAATCGCTGTGCCACCAGGTAACTGTTGCTGTTGTTGTTAGGCGCCGTTGAATCGGTTCCGACTCATAGCGACCCTATGCACAACAGAACGAAACACTGCCCAGTCCTGAGCCATACTTACAATCATTGTTATGCTTGAGCTCATTGTTGCAGCCATTGTGTCAATCCACCTCATTGAGGGTCTTTTCCGCTGACACTGTACTCTGCCAAGCGTGATATCCTTCTCCAGGGACTGGTCCCTCCTGACAACATGTCCAAAGTATGTAAGACACAGTCTTGCCATCCTTGCCTCTAAGGAGCATTCTGGCTGTACTTCTTCTAAGACAGATTTGTTCGTTCTTTTGGCAGTCCATGGTAGATTCAATATTCTTCACCAACACCACAATTCAAAGGCATCAACTCTTCTTAGGTCTTCCTTATTCACTATCCAGCTTTCACATGCATATGATGCAATTGAAAATACCACGGCTTGGGTCAGGTGCACCTTAGTCTTCAGGGTGACATCTTTGCTCTTCAACACTTTGAAGAGGACCTTTGCAGCAGATTTACCCAATGCAATGTGTCTTTTGATTTCTTGACTGCAGCTTCCATGGCTGTTGATTGTGGATCCAAGTAAAATGAAATCCTTGACAACTTCAATCTTTTCTCTGTTTATCATGATGTTGCTCATTGGTCCAGATGTGAGGATTTTAATTTTATTTATATTGAGGTGCAATCCATACTGAAGGCTGTGGTCTTTTGTCTTCATTAGTAAGTGCTTTGAGTCCTCTTCACTTTCAGCAAGCAAGGTTGTGTCATCTGCATAACGCAAGTTGCTAATGAGTCTTCCTCCAATCCTGATGCCCCGTTCTTCTTCATATAGTCCAGCTTCTTGTATTATTTGCTCAGCATACAGATTAAATAGGTATGGTGAGAGAATACAATCCTAATGCACACCTTTCCTGACATTAAACCAATCAGTATCCCCTTGTTCTGTCTGAACAAGTGCCTCTTGATCTATGTACAGGTTTCTCATGAGCACAATTAAGTGTTCCGGAATTCCCATTCTTTGCAATGTTATCCATAGTTTGTTATGATCCACACAGTCGAATACCTTTGCATAGTGAATAAAATGCAGGTAAATATCCTTCTGGTATTCTCTGCTTTCAGCCAGGATCCATCTGACATCAGCAATGATAGCTCTGGTTCTACGTCCTCTTCTGAAACTGGCCGAAATTTCTGGCAGTTCCCTGTCAATATACTGCTGCAGCTGTTTTTGACTGATCTTCAGCAAAATTTTGCCTGGTAACTAGCCCATATTAATTATCAGTGGCCAATTATAGGAGTGCTCATTCAAAAGCATGAAGGCCACCTAAACAACAACAACAAAAAACCAAGCCAGTTGCGGTTGAGTTGATTCTGACTCATAGCAAACCTACAGGACTGAGTAGAACTGCCCCGTACAGTTTCCAAGGAGCGCCTGGTGGATTTCAAACCACCGACATTTTGGTTAGCAGCTATAGCTCTTAACCACTAAGCCACCAGGGTTTCCAAAGGCCTCCTAGAGGGGCAATAAACCCAGCCACCAAGATTCTGTTAGAGAAGGTGGATACTTCTCTTGTATAGTTTATTTTGTGTCTAGCACTAGGCATTTAAAAAAAAATAACTTTCAAGAAGGGAGGGAAAAAAAGGTTTAAATGAGTAAAGGCAAAGCAGTGTGGGACGCTACATAATCATGAAAAACATTCCCCAAGTAAATCAACAAGTCTGAGGAACCTGCCTAACAATATTAGGTCTGGAGACCTAACTTGGGATAAAAATGTGAAATTCTGGAGTGTGCCAAGGTTCTGGGAATATGACCTCCATTTATTTGCCCATTCCTTCAATATCTTCAAATAACCACTGCGGAGAAAAAAGCATTTCTGCTCTTCATTCCTGTTTATCTTTTTCAAGAAATGTTTCCTATAATTTATATCACTGGGGCAGGCCAAACTAAGCCACAATGTTTTCTGAATCACAATATGCCTACCAAATGCTTCCAAGCCATTCTAAGAACTGGAAATCATCCAGGTGGGAAAAGAATTTGTTCTTTTCAGGAATCCAGATTTCTACTATCACAATAGGCTGGAGGGCACTTTAAAAAAAAAAAACAACTTTAAAACAAGCACTAAATTTAAACCACATATGGTGGGTAAACAACTTTGGAGATTGAGGACCTGGAATTTAGATAAAGGAAAATCTACATGAAAGTGTTCAAATTAATTGTTAACAAAATACACACTTAAATTCTGTATCCTGATGTAGATGGAACAGTATATTTAAGAAATGAACTTATTTTGTATAAAGTCAACAAATATTTGTTGAATTGCCTACTTCATAAAAAAAAAATTTTACTTCATAGGTACAACAATATATGCTATAGTACTACAGAGCCCTGGTGGCGTAGTCATAAGAGCTCGGCTACTAACCAAAAGGTCAGCAGTTCGAATCTACCAGCTGCTCCTTGGAAACTGTATGGGACAGCTCCATTCTGTCTTACAGGGTCACTATGAGTTGAAACTGACTCAATGGCACCTAATGACACAGCATAATCCTACATGTGTTTTAATTTGATATTTCCTTTCTGAACTGCTAAGATTTTTCCTCTAAACTCCTGTTCTGAGCAGAGCCAAGAAAGAAATTTCCCCTTTAATACCGTGTATACTTCAGTTTATACTTCAGTTAAGGAAAATCTGACAAAAATGGTGATATAAATCCCAGTGGGAGCACCTTCTGTTGTAAATCAACACCACCCTAAATTCATTCATGTATTTCAGGCCATGCTCAATTTCTAGACATCCCATGATGCCCTAAGGAATCTCCTTGCTAGTTTAGATTTTATTCATAGGAGATGAGTAGAGAAGCTTCATGTTGTGCCGCCTAATCTGAACCGATACTATACCTCCAGAGGAAGGGAACTGGCTATCAGAGAATAAAGTATACAGTCAGTAAAATATTCAGCAAAGTATGGTGGATTATAAGAGATCTACTACTGGGGGAACCACCCAAACAATACATTTGAAAATATTAGAAGAGTGAACTTAGATATTACACTCTGAAAAGCAAAGAGAGCCCATTAAGAGAGGGGGTTTTCAAGTTTGGCTGTACATTACACTCATCTGTGGAGTTTAAAAAATACTTGCTCCTGTGCTCCAACCTCAATTGCCCTAACTATGGTTTGGATATTGGTATTTTTAAAAGCTCCTTAAGGAAATCTAATGTGCAGCCAAGGTTGAGAGCTACTGCACCAAGAGGTGTTGGTACTGACATTTAATGGGATAATTATGAATATTATGGACTGAGGGTTAGCAAATTAAGGAGGTGAGTGAGAAAGAGATAGAAATTGGAGAGGTTTATGCTTGGTAAAGTAGAGGATCATTGAAAAAGAAGACCCTTAACGAGAAGGATTGACACAGTGGCTGCAACAATGAGCTCAAGCTAACAACGATTGTGAGGATGACGTTCCACTGAGAAAACCTGCTGCCACTGAGTCGATTCCAACTCATAGTTACCTTACAGGACAGAGTGGAAATTTCTCATAGGGTTTCCAAGGCTGTAAATCTTTATGGAAACAGACTACCACATCTTTCTACCTTGGATCAGCTGGTGGGTGCGAACTAATGAACTTTTGGTTAACAACCAAACGCTTTAACCACTGTGCTACCAGGAGCACTCTCTCTTCAGGAGAAAGATATGACAGTCTGTTTCCGTAAAGACGACAGCCTTGGAAACCACATGGGGCAGTTCTACTGTGTCCTAAAGACTCACTATGACTTGGAATTGACTTGATGGCAATAGGTTTGGTGTTGGTTTTTTTTAACTCTAGAGCCAACAGTATAACAGACATTAGTTCCCACTCTACGCAAGTGGAGCACTGCATACAGGTGTCTGAAGACTTACATTCAGATGCTGTCTGCATTTCTCAAGCTATGTATTAATAGGATTACTACAGACCTATAGGGAAGGTCAGAAAAGCGGCAAGACTGCACCCTGTCAAAGGCAGAAAAGCTGCAAGACCTGGAAAAACAAGGCAGTCCCATGAAGTTCCGGCTCTCACAGGTTTCACTGTACATTCTTAGCTAGAAACGTAGTTCAGAAACCTCACAAATTATGAAACTGAGATTCAAAGGTGAGTGTCGAAAGGACAGAGAGGTGGTTAAAGACAAAGGCAAGTAAAAGCCCAGATCTCTGGATGTGCCATCCAGAGCAAGAAAAATCAACTAAGTTCTCCTCTTTTGCTACTATGATGCCAGTTACTCCGGAAATACTTTCCCTAACAGAATGGGTTTCAAAAGAGGTTTATTTCTCTGTCAAAAAAATTAAAGTATTAGACCCAGGTGAAGTGTATCCTTGTCTTCATATTCAGAAAGCTACCTACCTGAATTGAGAAAAACTAGATCAAGCCAAAGAGTACATTAGATAAAACTATAATAAGGGACAATATGTGACATTAATCTTTGTTATTTATATTTTCAGCTTATCTATACCAGCTATCAAAAAAGATTCTGATTAGTTCCTTCAGTTTTACCCAGTGAGTATAAGGGACATGCAGGCTGTATTTCTTTTTCTTTGCAGGTAAGCCTGCACTTTAAGTATATGCAAATGGTCAATCTCCTGAGATAAAACCAATGAGAAACTTATTATTGCTTGAGACTTCCTGACACTTGCGTAGTACAGTAAAACCTGCAAAAGCTGGAACATACGTAAGGCAGAAACCTGTCAGAGAGGGAAAGCTAAAATATTTTCCACTGAAATGAACGATAGAAAAGTGGCAAGACTGCACCCTGTCAAAGGCAGAAAACTTGCAAGACCTGGAAAAACAAGTCAGTCCCGTGGAGTCCTGGCTCTCACAGGTTTCACTGTACATTCTTAGCTGGAGCATGTCCTTTAGAATAGGTGGCTTTCATTATTTTCCAGAAGGGCCACTGGCTTGTTAAAAAAAAAAAACACTGTAGACCTGGTTAATTCAGAAGAGTAGTTCCATCAAAATACAGTCACTCCTTAAACTTATAGACATGGTTAGATTCCAAAGACCATGTTGTTATGTGAAAATCAGGGTTATACAAAAATGGAGGATTTTTTTTTTTTTCTGTTTTCAGACCATCCATTTGTCTGACTTTTTATTTAGAAAATATGATCATAGAAATAATAACAGCTAAGATTTACTGATGTGCTCATCGCTGTGACAAGTCAAGTTATGGATTATTCCTCTGCGGAGAAGGAGGCTTGGAGGAGATAAAGTTAGATAAAGCCGGGCTGTGTCAATGGAGGGCCCATGGCTTATGCACTTCACCTTCCTCCTATGCTGGGTCAGAGCTTCCCTTGCAGGGGCATCTCCAGGACTCCACTCCCAACCCTACAAGCCCTGCCTTCACAATCCTGGGGCCTGCCCTGCCCTCCAAAGAGTCACTGAGTCTCAGGGCTTCCTGTGAGGGCACTGGGAGCCTGGTCATGCATGTGGCACCAAGGTAGAGGCTTCAGGTCCCGTTCAGCTCACTTTGGAATGCCATTAAACTCGCATGCATTTCTTCCAAACTCCCTCTCTGATGCCTCTTTCTTTCTTCCTTTCCTACCCCACAGAAATTTTCAGTTACAGAGCCTTAGGCTGCACAGGCACTGGGAACCCAGAATAGGTGCCCACTGACTTGGGGCTACCTACAGGTCCACCGAAAGGCCATGGCCATGGAGGAGGCTGCCCCCGCCCATCCATGGCAGCTGGACAGGTGGCCCGCTGGCAGGAGGGAGCAAAGGTGGAAGGGCAGCAGAGCCCAACTTCCGAGAGGTTGCCAGGAGACCCTCCTCAATGGAAAGGATGCTCTGCAGCTGTTGCTGTGCCATGACTACCACCCTCGTTAATACGGAAAACAGTCAGATAAATATTCGGATAGTAGATTTTTTACTATTGTTGTAAATGCAAAAAGTCAGATAACAAGATAGCTGATAAGTGAGGAGTAGGGATATACCTATAGCGGGAATGAGCTTTGAATAAGCCATGCAAGAAGTCTTGTGAGGTTAGGTAAGTCTCTACCTCACTGTTAAATCAAGCTGTCACTTGTAGCTACCATTCTTCTTGCCCTTCACTTTGGGAGGCATTTGGCTGCCATAATTCCTCACTCGCTGTAATGGATTGAATTGTGTCCCCCCAAAATATGTATCAACTTGGTTAGGCCATGATTCCCAGTATTGTGTGGTTGCCCTCCATTTCATGATTTTAATTTTATGTTGAGAGGATTAGGGAGGGATTGTAACACTACCCTTACTCAGGTCACCTCCAATTCAAGGTAAAGGGAGTTTCCCTGGGGTGTGGCCTGCACCACCTTCTGTCTCTCAAGGGATAAGAGGAAAGGGAAGCAAGCAGAGTTGGGGACCTCATACCACCAAGAAAGCAGTACGGGAAGCAGAGTGTGTCCTTTGGACGTGGGTCTCTGCACCTGAGAAGCTCCTTGAGCAGGAGAAGATTGAGGATAAGGACCTTCCTCCAGAGCCAACAGAGAGAGAAAGCCTTCCCCCCTGGAGCTGATGCCCTGAATTTGGACTTGTAACCTACTAGACTGAGAGAAAAGAAATTTCTCTTCGTTAAAGCCATCCACTTGAGGTATTTCTATTATGACAGCACTAGATGACCAAGACACTTGCTTTCCCTTTATACTGTATTATTACAGGCCTTTCTCTGTATCCTTTTGCAATTCCCAAAGGACAGAAGCCAGAGTTTAATATCTCATTCAGTTCTTCCTTTCCTTGCTCCCTTACAATCACATGCTGGGAGATGCTATGGTTTGATATTTAAAATGCACTAAACCTGTCCAGAAAATTCAAAATCTGTGAGTTCTAATCCAATCTCTGCCATAAATGTCTGTTGATCTGTCCTTCTGTCTGTACATTCATCCTTCATCTCTTACTACTTTCAAACACAATTGGGATTTTTTTTAATATGCAAATAAAACTCAGGTAAAGGTTAGAAAGAGAGATGAGATACAACATAGAAGAGTGGAAAAGGTAGACAATTCTTTTAGGAGCTTGAGGTGAGATGGTTCTTCTACCAGTTTTGCTCTAAATGTCCTGTCAATTAAACAAATAATAAAATTCTCTTCATGACTTATTCTTCTCATATGGAAAATATATGGAGGCGGGGCCAAGATGGCAGAGTAGTCAGACACTTCCAGTGAACCCTCTTGCCACGAAGCCCTGAAAAAGTAAGTGAAAGATTATATTTATGACAAGCTAGGAGCCCTGAACAACGAAGGCAAAGTTAGAAAACAGACTGAGTGGCAGGGAGAGGGAGAGAAGGTTCAGCAGCAGAGAGGAGTTGCCGGACCTAAATCCCCCGGAACCCTCAGGCACCATTCCCCAGAGCAACTGGAGCGGGCTGGTGGTAGCGTTCAGCTGCAGTTTCCTCAGGGAGAAACAGCCAGCCGCACAGCCTACTCACACCTCCAGAACCAGAGAAGAACAGCGCTCTTGGCAAAAGCCAAGTACTTGCATAAATTTTCCGTGCCCCCAGCCCCCAAGCTGGCTTCAGTGGCTGTCAATTTCCCTGGGCCTGAGATAGGTCCTGCTGCGTGTCCTGAGCCATTCTCCTGGCCTTGGAGAAGTAATTAATTCACAACTGGGGGAAAGATAATTGGCCAGCTCCACTGACCTGGGGAGCTCAGGACAGAAATGGCTCCTGTCCCAGCATAAACAGTCCATGGACCTTGAATACCTCTCCCCCTACATGGACTTGTGTGGGCCTATTTCAGGAGAATAGGCCGGTGTTGGCAGACTGCAACTGTTTCAGCTGTGCGGTAGAGAGGTGGATGTTTGATGTTTGATGCCGCTTTGCCTATTAAACAGGGTACTCACCTACCCACATCAGGGGCCTAAGGACTGGTAGCTCCACTCAGGTCACCCAGCCACCCATGACAGGGGTCCAAGGAAACTGGTACCTCCCAGTCCTTACAACCAAAAGCATTGGGTACCCATGGTCCATCTGCAGAACCCACCCACGTGTGCACTCTAGGGAACAGGGATGTGCTTTCCTCACAGACACTCGGGGGATGGTTGTCAGCCCCCTGCCTTGTTCAGAGCATCACCCCCTGCTGCAACCAGATACCGGTTCCTATACCAATCACTCCTGCCCCTATAAGACTTTAGGACACAGCCTGTACCACACACTAATGACCAACTACGTGAACACCTGAGCTGAATCCATACAAGAAAAGTGAACGGACTCCTGGGCTCGTACACCTGATAACAGCCCTAGCCATCTGGTGACAGGACGTTAGAGCTTCAAAGGCAAAAATAATCAAGCTAGCTCACTCAAGCAACCTATCCGGGCAGATCAAAAGGAAACAAAGCAAGAAGCTAGGATACAGTAAGCAAAAATAAAATAAACTAATACAATAACTTATAGATGGCTCGGAGACAACAGTCAATATCAAATCACATAAAGAAGCAGACCATGATTGCTTAAACAAGCTCTCAAAACAAAGAATCAAGGGATCTTCTGTACGAAGGTGCCTTCCTGGAATTACTGAATGCAGAATACAAAAGATTAATATACAGAACTCTTCTTCAAGACATCAGGAACAAGATCAGGAAGGAGATCTGGCAATACACAGAATAAGCCAAGGAACACAGAGATAAAGCAATTGAAGGAATTAAAAAGGTTATTCAAGAACATAACGAAAAAATTAATAAGCTGCAAGAATCCATAGAGAGACAGCAATCAGAAATTCACAATATTAACAAAAAATTACAGAACTAGACAACTCAATAGAAAGTCAGAGGAGCAGAACTGAGCAAGTGGAAGGCAGAATTGGTGAGATTGAAGATAAAGCACTTGGCAACAATGTATTTGAAGAAAAATCAGATAAAAGAATTTAAAAAAATGAAGAAACTCTAAGAATCATGTGGGACTCTATCAAGAGAAATAACCTATGAGTGATTGGAGCACCAGAACAGGGAGGGATAACAGAAAATACAGAGAGAATTGTTGAAGATTTGTTGGCAGAAAACTTCCCTGATATCATGAAAGATGAGAAGATATCTATCCAAGATGCTCATCAAACTCCTCATATGGAAAATATATGGATAATAATTTAACAAGCAAAGGAAACTAACACCTACTCAGGTGCTGAACTGCACTACCTTAAAGAAGGTAACTATCTGGTCAGGATTCAATTCCAAAACATAAAAGCCTTTGCTTTTAAGTGTTATCCAAATTAAGGATGAACTGTCAAGAAAGGGAGTAGGACTTGAATGATATATACATGTAAGTGAATTTCCCCCAAAAGAGCCATTGAAACAATGCTAGCCAAATGCTCAAAGAGAGGCTGAGAAATGGAAATTGAAAACTAGCACTGAGTCTAATAATTGTCTCAGTTATAATTATGGCTGGTGTAACCTCACTACCTAAAGCAAGGTCCACAAAAATGAAGGCATCTTAGCTAACTCTACCAGATTGAGTACATACACACAAATATATGTTATATATATGTCAGTATATTCAAGTATGTATGTATATATGTATCTATCTAATTTTATTCCGTGACTTTTGTTTTGCTAATATAGCAGACTTTAAGTACAGAATTTACAGTTTATAATCTATATTATCTTATTTTAACACTATTTGGGTTTCAAAAGAGGATCTCCTTCCAGTGGAACAGATCTTTTCACAGTTATACTTTTTAGAAGCAAGATATGTATAGTCTTTAAAGGGCAACAAGTTGAGGATATAAATCTGTTAAGTCTAGAATATTCTTTTTGAATTTTACAAATGACAGAAAACAATTGTGTACCAGTTCTTTCAAACATTAGCTGCTTTGTTGCTCCTCAGAGAATTATAGAAAAGATTATTTGCAACTCTTCACATCCCTAGAAAATATTCATATTCTTCAATGAAATTAACTTCCCACATAGTGGATACGCCCACACAGCACACTGCAACACTGAATGAGAAGGATTATAGTTAGGTCTTTGACAATATTGACTTTATACTAAGGCTGTGCTCTGGTGGGCAGCTTTCCCTTCACATCTATGCCTGAAGATTATATCCAGTCAAACATACTCTGGACCTTCACATGAGCTGCTGAGTGGTTATCTGAGTCATCAAATTTCATGTGTGGGAATAGACTGGTATAAGGAAAATGATGGTTCCCTTGCTGAAATGTCAGAGACTTTTTCTTTTTAATGGAGAAAGTACATGGACGCAAAGAAAAGATTCTGAGTCTAATGATGCATAATTCCTACCAGATCAATGCACATCTGCAAAACCAACCTCAGAAGATCCTCCTGCCTTTTGCAGCCATCGCTGCTGTTCTGGATATTGCTCTTTTCAGCCAATGCCTCTTACATAGAGCAACATTCACTTTAAATCAGTTTTCAAACAGCTACTCAGCCAAGGGAGGCCAACTCAAAAGGGCTCAAATTGGGCAGCTCAGGAATCTGCAACCAGTGAAATGGTGATAGAGGTCAAAAGAGACCCAGCGGTGGCTCTCAAAGAGGCAGGAAAGTCTCTGGATGTTTAAACCTTTTTCTGAACAGTCTTCCAGGTCACAAGTGCGGTCAATAAGGAAGCACGAACATGTGGTAGCCGATTGGGTTATCAACTGAACTAACAAGATGGTGGCTACTGATTGTGGAGGGTAAAAAATGAAGGGGAGCTGGTTCCACCACCACTCTTTTGGGAGGGTTTAATGTCATTCTTCTGAATGAGCAAGAATGCCTCAGAATATTACTCTCCACAACAGCTCCCTCTACCCTCCCCTCTCCTTCCCACTGTTAGGCCTTCTTTCCTTTCTTCCACCCAATGCCAGGACTCTGGCCCAGGGAAGGCTGTGGGCAGCTAAGACCCTGGCTTAGCTCCATCATCTCTGTGGGTGTGGGTCAAGCTTGGCCTGAGATAGTTTAGACAGAAAATCCTTTGAGTTCTGCTAAATGGGGCCTAAGTATTCTTTTATTTCCCCAAGATACCCAATATCTACCTGTAAAAAAGAAAATGCGTGTGTAGAGTGGGTTCCAATTCAGCACTCCTGGCTACGAGATGGGCTGGAGAGTGTTTCAGTAACCTGAAAAAGCTCCTTCCCTCTCTCCCCTCATTCATGTATGTTAGCGCTCAGGATTAGGGAAACACTTTGTGATCCTCTTTAATAGCTACCCTTGAAATTACCCTCTGTTAAGCAGTTTACTAGTGTTGCCACCATGCTTAGTACCTAGCCACAGAGCAATTTCTAGGATAGACCCGAGACTAGAATTAAATGAATTTCAGTCTTTTTACTGATATTATTTTGTTCTTGGCCACTAGGTATGAATCAGGAAGAAATTTAGAACACTTACTTCGTAATGTTGGCCTTATCTTTTAAGACTTGACTCCAATATTCACTCCTTTATAAGTTCTGGAAATCGTTTAAGAAAATATAAGGGAAAATTGCATCCAAAGGGAGAGTCAAAAAGTCTTTCTAATACAAGCTCACAAATTTCCTTATTATTTAAAACGATTAAATCCATTGTACTTTCCTTCCTTTGCATGATAGGATGACATTAACTTCCACTGAAGTGATATTGTGAGCACATGGTAGGTCAGTAAATACCAATAATCATGATGATATATGGATTAATTTTACCCTTCTTTGTATTCTGTCCTTTTGTGAATCCTGACATTTCCCCTCCCAAACCTGGTAAACTTCATGTTTTATTAGTGAACTCTCCAGATCTTTCCTGTAGGGGCTAAAGATTGAACCACACTCAACTGGGTCTCTGCTCAGCCTCTTTAAGAAGCGGAGGCAGCAGCTCTCCTACAAAATGGTCCAGTGAAGCCACCCAAAAGGGTGGGTTGATCTTCATAAATGGACAGGAAACACAAAAGACTAATACTGGGCAGATGACAGATTCCTTAACTGGCCTTCAAGATACGAGCTGTTCTATTAAACATAGGGCCATTATGCTGGCCGGCCATCCACTTTAAACCCCAGAGTGATTAAAATGCTGGCAGGAAATGAAAGCTCCCTATTGAAGGTCCTTCCCTGAGGTCCTAATTTCAAACCAAATTTTACAGCACCACACAGGAACAAAGGAAGCCCAGTCTTCCAAGTCTTCTTTTTGTCACTTTGGACAAAGACACCCCCTCATACTCCTCAAAGAACAATGGCCTCTGTAGAGCCACAGCCACGCCAAGAATGGGCACAAACCATACAGAAACACATTTTAAAAATACATTTTACACTGCCCTTGACATTTCAGATAAATAGAAACCACTGCACTGAAATTCCAAGTATTTCATCCTTTCCCTCCACCCCTCCCCATCATAATGAGAATTTTCCTATTCTCCCAATCTACTTGATCTTTAACATTTTTGCCTCTGTGAATGGAGGACACAGTGGAGTAGTCAGATAAATTAATTATTCAGATAATTGCATTTTATTAAAATCTGAGAAAATCACAAGATTTTCACCCACGGAAAAAAGCAAGGATGCCTACAAATCTTTTTTACTTGAAACATCTCCAGAGCCATTCCTTCGCCACAGGCCAGTATGAGCAAGCCAGGGGAAATATATTATCAGATCGGGATTTTTTTTTTCTTCACTAGCTGTTGTTTCGGGGTGGCCTTTTTTTTTTTCCTTCTTCAGCAAAAACAGCTTTTATGTTTTTACTGAACCACTTCAGATTCACTCTTCCACACAGTGGATGTTTACTTGAATTTGGCAGGCTGAGAACAGCTGGTTGTTTCCTAACGAATGGAACATGAGACCATATGTTTCAACATTTAAGCAATTTTGAACCAGAGGTATAATTCTGAGTGTCCTTTGTTGAAACTGTACATTAAATACCCAAAGGATCTGAGCTATACAAGAGATACAGCCTTTTTTTTTTTAGCACCTTTTCCTTAGCAACAAAACCACTCTACACCACTTATATCATAGACTTGTACCGCAAGCTTGCAGAGAGTGCTGGTGAGCTGCTGATGGCTCTGCTTCAGGCGTAAGCTGTATTGTAAACAGGAAAAGACAGCTAAGCAGACTTTTTCCTTCTAATTCTGTTGGGGAACAAAATGTATCTCTCTCTAGGGGAGCATATGACAACAACATGGATACCCGCTTTCCTAATATAAGTATGGACCTAATCGATTTATAAAAGGGGAGAGTCACTCATACCAGCCTTTAGGATGACCTGTGCTTTGTTTTGCCCTCTTCTTTTTTTTTTTTTAGCATATTCTCAAGTTAAGCTAGGCTAGTGAGATTCAAGTTAAAGTCCAGTGGAGGATAAGAGATGTCCAAAACAGAAAGAAGACCCTGCAGCTCTTTAATGAAACTCACTATCATGTTTCTTTTATTTGGTGATTCGTTATTTATCATTAATACTGCTAACAACTAAATTATGGATTTAAAGTCAATCTGAGTCAGAGTCTTAGCAGGGCTTTAACAGAGCATCAAGAAGAAAATGCTCTTGTCCCTGAAAAAGACAGTCCAGCTTTAGAAAAACTAAAATATTGCGAAAATTAAAATATCTGTAAATAGACAATACAATTACTAAGTGACCAAGCCCAGGGAAGTGGAATAAGAAGATACTAACCTCTGGAAGGGAAATCCTGGTGGCATAGTGGTTAAGAGCTATGGCTGCTTACCAAAAAGTTGGCAGTTTGAATCCATCAGGCGCTCCTTAGAAACCCTATGGGGCAGTTCTACTCTGTCCTATAGGGTCACTATGAGTCGGAATGGACATGACAGGAACAGGTTTGGTTTTTTTTTAAACCTGTGGAAAGTTGAAAGTTCGTGAACTATTCTCATCTTGAATCTATATTTGAAATAGCAAGTCGAAGTTAATAAATTCTTACTAGAACATTTTCTAAAAGATTAAATGAGAGTGGTTTAATCAGAAAAATAAGAGGTAGAACCATAGGAGGTTATTTCTACCCCAGATTCAGAGAGAGGCATTTCTTTAGCCTCATTTTAGAGTTCCTTCATGCAAGTAGTCTTTTTAAGGTTCTGCATTTGTAATTGGTTATGTTTTTCAAAGAGGACTTTAAAACTAGCCCTATGTATTATCATTACTAAATACTTTAAAAATAACATATGAAGGTGATCAATATTACTTCCTAAGTTTTTTATTTTCCCCAGGTTCTAATATGAAAGTAAGATTAATAAGACTTTCCTTCCTATGATTCCAATCAAGAGCAAGGATCTTACCGAGAATTTTACAAAGCCGATGTTTTCTCCACACAATAGGGTGGTAGGAAGGGTGCCCAGTGATTAGGAACATACCTACTAAGCATCTTGGTTTGAATCCAGCCTCAGCATTTCTAGTCCTTGTAACCTTTCTTTAAATCAGTTCCCTCATCTGTCAAACAAGAATATTAACAGTACCTGTGTCCTAAAGTTATGGTGAAGAGTAAATGGATTAATACATACCTGGCTCTAGAAATGTTATCCATTATTATTAATCTGAAGACAGTAAAAGACAAGGCACATCTATGTACTGATATGTACTGAGAGGGAAATGATGTCTAGGATATATACTCCTAAGAGAAAAACACAGGCTGGAGAAGAGTAGATATAGTAGATGAGGACAGAAAAGGAAAATGTTGCTTATATGTCACTTGTTCCTCTATCCCCTATTTTGGGATTTATATAGAATTCACCAAATTAAAAAAAGAAGAACTTGATAGAATCAAAGTAAAAACTAATATACTTATAGAAAAAAAAAAAAAACTACCCACTAACATAAAAATGTAGTTTTAGTTAATATTATAGCTATTCATTTATATAGTTCCACAAGGAATAACGTAATCTACAGAGATATATACAAACCAAGATGAAATATGACCTCACTTATTGTAAAACATTAAGAGAAGTTATTGCCTGCACTAAGAAATCATCTAGATAGCTCAGATTCAGAATATGGAAACACTGTGGACAGGATGCAGTATCTCCTGTTACTACAGAATGCCCTAGGATGCCCTGAGCATGTTTGCTGTTCTCATGTCTAGTCATACCCCACTCTATGTGCCAAGGTGCACATCACCAGAGTTAATGTATAAATTTTAGTTAAAAAACGAAGGCAAATGTATGGTTCAAGGTCTTGTTTTAATGGTGATGATTTGATTGTCTCAAGTAAGGCTTCTGCCAAGATTATGACTTATCCCATGCATCTTGAATTGTGGGAGGCTCACTCATTCATTCATCCACTCAACGAACATTTATTAAGTGCTTATACCTAGAGTGCTAGAAACAGAGGAGCCTAACACAAACTTTCATTGGCTAGAACCTGTGGAAATATCCCCAGATAAATGAAAGAGAAGTAAAAGAGAACTCTTATCCAGAATAAATACGCTAGTTGCTTTTCTCAGTTGACTCTTTAGTTGGGAAAGAGATACCTCTGTTTTTCCTTTAAAAGCTCAGATTCTATTGGTCTGATGGGTACATATAGCTACACATTGGGGCAATAAATTATCTTCTAAATTGAGCGTAAAGGCTGTCTTTACGGTTGCATCTGCAGTTAAACTCTGCTCCTGAAACAGTTCACATTTTAAGACTATAAAGACAATTCACCTATCAAGCATTTGGATAAAACTAGGTACACTGCACAGATCCAACAAAGCTTAGGAAACTTTATTATAAGAAAATGGCCATTTAAAGATTAACCAGAGTGATAAACATGCTGGAAAAGGGTCTAAAGAACATAAAGAAGCTTATTCTCTGATGAGCAGCCCTTTCTCCTGCCCCCTTCACTCTAGGCCCATGGCAGGGTTAGAAGGCACTACAGCATGTGGTAGCAATCACAAAGACCAATTTGTTCTGAGCATGTCAAGGTCAATGACATTATGGCTGAGGAGAATGTCTTGAGCACTGGGAGTCTGCAGTGGTTCCTGAATGTCACACAGGATCACCTATGGTGTTTGCCATTTTCTTTATACTAGCTCTCTCAACAGCTACCTTCGTTGTAGAGTTAGAAGTTTGCTGAAATGAAAATACCTCATTCTGGTGGTCTTCTGTTGGTCAACAAATAAATGCTATTGATGTTGACAATGTGGGAGGCCCACCAGGAAATCCAGCTGCATTTGTTGAAATAAAACAATCTTTCCTTCCTAAAACATACTTTATCAGGAAATTGCTTTCTGGCTGTATTCAATTTAAGACACACTCTGTCTGTTCTGGCTCTAGAAGACAGAAAAGGAGAAAAGAAATAATGCTTGTTTTGTTTTTCCCCCAGTGTCAACCTATTTTTGATAATTAGAAAAGAGAAAAGTAATAATTCTCCTTCCATTTCCCTGACAGAAAAGTTTCAAAGAAAGTCTCTTCTTTATAAGAGAGTCTTATGGCTCTGCCTTCACTGTAAGAGTGGACTGAGGAAACAGAACAAAATATGGATATGCATTGCATATTTATTAGAACTTGCTACCTAATTTCTTTTCAGTATGGATGAGACGTTAGTCTTTGATTTCGGATGTATTAAGGTTTCCTATTTTTTTGTCCTATCACCCTTTAATTTTTCTTCAAATTGTTTTGATGTCAATAAGTCCCAAGGCATTTTTTCAACCTCAATCAACGTAAAGACTGGATAATATAATGGCAATTAGATTCAAACAAAATAAACCTGGCTTATGTTTTCAAAGGCAGTTATATTCTAAGGGTACAAACTCTTTAAGAAAGTTACAGTGATGGAGCAACAACAAATTTTGTTATTTTTAACATGGGTATTTTAGTATAAAAAGATTCCACTCAATGTTTCCCAAATTCAGTGTTTCACATAATTCTCAGTCTAATGTGAATGTGGGAAAAAAAGACAAATCCAAACATAGAATATTATTTTCAAAAAATAGTGAACTAAATGTAAAGTGTGATATCTAGATTTTTCTGAACTTGTTCACATGACCTTCATTCTATTTATAGAAATGTAGCAATTCCCATTTGTATATAGAGCAATACCTTGTAGGAGAATTTGGTTTAGCACAAATAAACTTGGCGAAAGTGTTGACTTAAAAATAAAACACTGAAAGAGGAGGGAGGGTTTTTTGCCCCCCTCTGTGAAAATTTCCGGAAAAGTTGTAAACAAAGGCAGGTTTGGCTCAAAGACTGAGTGATTCTGGTGAGCTGAGGAGGATGAAGAGTATATCAAACCTCCCAGAGTGAGGAAATGTTTGTAAAACAGTTAGTAAATCACAGGCAGCTAGGGTCACCATGCTGAACAACCCCGGGGACACACTGCCAAAACCCCAGCTGTGAAAGGAGGGGGCTGGGCACCGCTTCACAGCTTGAACCCCATTCTGAATGATCTCTTGGTTCCATTCTCTGCCCTTTCCCCTTTGTCAATGCAGAACTCTGATAGCTACGTAATTAATTCGCTCTGGGCCACAGGGCAGTGCTGACTATCCCCTGTTGAGTGCCAAGGTGAGGATACTAGAACACTGAAAAATGTCCTCTGCAAAGTGATACTGATTGAGCCTTTGGTCCTAGGGACAAGGCTCAAAGTTCCAGCTGGGAAGAAAGAATCACACTCAATCTGGAAAAAAAAAGTTTACAAGGATGAACAGAAGGCAAAATATGTAACTAGAAGTTTCCACGAATTTTTAAATGTCTTTTCAAGCCTTTTTGATCACGATTCTTCCTAACTATTCTATGACACATCTGTTAATTATTCATTTCCTGATTTTACCCAGATGGCAAGGTGGAAACTGTTAAGCTCTTCATAAGCTGCCTCTTTTGTACTCCCCTTTCCCCTCAGAAGTCAGGAAGACAAAAATAAAATAAGAATAGTAATGAAGAACTGCTAAGGGGGAGATAAGGGGAGGATGCAACTGGGGAGACTCTTCTCAACTACTACAGATAGAAACTTCTTCCTGACTGGATTGGACATTTAGTTCTATTAATTAATTAATTAATCAGTTGATTTTCTCTGCAAAAGTAACTTAAAAAAAAAAAAGTTATATTCTTTCTTCACACCAAATTCAGTCTGCCCACACAGAGACTATTACTATGAACTTAAACTAGAATGTGAAAGAAGAATAAGTATTAATGGCTGTAAAAAATTCTTAAAATGAGAAGCCTGTATCTGCTGATTACAACCAGTAAAGACCAAAGATGGACATAGTAAGAGACTTACATTAAAAAAAAGAAAACGCCTTAAAATTATGAGAAAACTCTTTCCCTTTAGAACTAGGAGCTACAATTTTTCTGTTTGTTTAAAGAGGGAGGTAATAAGCACAGGCATCAGTGAACTTCTCCAGTAATCATACAAAATTTAATATGAGCCCTGATTCACAGCAGAGCAACACTGCACAGTCACAATGCTGACACCATAAACATAAAAACACGTTTAGAGAAAATTCAGTATCTTGCTTACCTAAACTGAAATAGGACAGATACATAAGGGTAATCTTCACTGCTGAAGGGCTAATGAGTTGGTATATGAGTTGTTCAGGCTCTTTCTCCTATTAGTGGATTACTGTTTTTCCTTTTTGAATATTCAAACCATCTATGAGCAACAAGACATGTGCTTTTGAGATGTTTTTCTGGGTTGGCACTCAGTCAGTCACACTTTTAGCTCGTCTCTCATAGTCTCTGACAATGTCAGGTGATGCTACATAATTTCTCAGTTTTGCTTTGTAAAAAATCAACTTGGTCTATCCAGAGATCAAATAAGATTCAGGACTCCACAGTATCTTATTCTAACTAATAGGGCTGGTTGGCCCAGACAGCCCCTGGTGAAGAGAAACAAGGAAAATGAGAAGAAAAATATACTGTTTGTTGAGAGCTTTAATAAATATTTTAAGTAATGCTTCAAGTCAGTTGAGAAAGCACGGGGTGCGCAGTCAGATCATAATTAGCTGTGTTACATCGGGAAAGTCATTTCAGATGTCAGCACTTTTGCCATCTGCAAAATGGGGATAATATTGTTGACAAAATTAAATGTGATGCTTCTGGAAAGTTCCTGGAAGGGTGTCTGGCACATAAAAAGTGCTAAAAAAATGTTAGCTTCCTTCCTCCTGCCTCTTCCCCATAATGGAGTGCACAGGAAAGCCTTTCTTAAAAAGTCAGTGGCTTTTTCTGATCGAACATGGAAGGAATGTACTACATGAAGGGAGCCACACCACTGTCTCTCACCATTAACCACAACCGGGGCAAACTCTCCAGGGCTCCAAGTCTCTCACCTCCTATAGCACTACATTTGTTATGGTCTAAGTCAAAGACACTCCTTTAAGCCTCAAAGCAGAGAGTGTACCCCCCCACCATAAACGGACTGATTCAAACTTTGGATATTTTGCTATTTAAACATATTGCTCACAGCTCATGTTCTCAGCTTGAGGAATTACTCTTGGATCCTTTCTCCAGTGGCAATGGATGGTTTCCACATTACATTATTTGTCCCGTTATTCAGTTGGCAAACCAGATAAAATCAAATCAAATCGAGAACACACACACACACACACACACTTCAGTGCTCTTGTGAGTCAGACAAGTGTGTGATTAATAAGGGATGAAATATGATTACTATTCACAGGCCTCCTCTGTCTGACTTTGCTACTCCTAGATACTTGTGAATATCAGGTAACCCACATTTGAGAAGATACATTGCTGTTGTTGGGTTTAGGTTTGGGTTAAAGTTTATCTTAATATTTTTTAAAAGCATGATCTCATAATTTTAATAAAACTTTTTAAAAGACAATGGAATAATGACCTATAGGTTTTTGTTTTGTTTTGTTTTTTGTTTTTTAATTTGTCCTCTTCGCTTGAAGGATGAGTAAGGATCAAAGACAAACACCTGTTCTCCCAAAAAAGGACACAGAGTTCTTCCTTTGGCTTTGAAATCCTATGTAAGAGTTTTTTTCTTTTCCACTCTTATGGGGATTCTTGGGCTGAGGGAGGGGAGTGGAGTGTTATCATTAAAAAAAAAAAGTGCATTTTCTAAATCTATTTTGCTTTTCAGTACTTGATTACTAGGCTCAGAGAAATTTCTTCATTTGGAGAATTGTAAATTGAGTCTAAATATATCAGGCCCTATGGGTATGGCAAAGCAACTAAACCAAAATATTAGCTGACAGGGAAGCAAGATAATAGTAAAAAGATATTAATGTAATGAGGGAGTTAGCCAGCTAGTTAAATACCTGAGCATATCTTACTACTACCACAGTTGAGAATCAAAAGAGATATGCGCCAGTCCTAAGGCCTGTGGAATAGCAATGTTTCTGTGGCTGTCAAGTATCAGGAGCCAGGAGGCTAACATTCTAGACCCAGCTCTGTCACTGATTTACTACATGGCCTTGGGCAAGTTGAGGCTCTTTTCTGATGCTCCCATTCTTCCACTATGAATTGAGGATCATAATCTCTAAGTTGCTGTGGCTATAAAATAATAAATGTGATGATTCTTTGTCGACAATAGTTTCATAACAGTGTTAGTTGTAATAGGCTAACCAACTAATTTTATTAACCCACTTCTCATTCACTCAGACCACTCTGACTCCCTCTGTTGATGTATCAAGTGAGCTGCCTTGTGACTTAAAGATTCTGTCACTAAGTCAACAGTAAGTTCTAAGTTTTTTGTTGTTGTTTTTGCTTCTAAAGAGAGGATGAGAAACAAAGGCACTCTACTTCAAACTGGCTTAGTCAGGATCCGATTTTGTTCAATTTTTCCCAAGCATGTTTCTATTTAAAATCATCTTTTTGCATTATTCTGGAAGAGAGAATAACTCTTATCCAAAATTGGTGTTTCCAATTTCCTTATATAACAAGGCTTGAATGTTGTAGGGGAAGTAGGCAAAAACTAAGAAGGATCAAAAACCAAGAGACCTATAACCTGTAAGGTTAAGAGGTTATGACCCTAGGGCCCTGCAATAAGGTAGAGATCTAGAAAGATGTTTTCAGGTAGTTTCAAGCAACCTTACTTTAACTGGGCTTTTTGAAAAGGAACAGAGATAGGATCTAATGCTGAGGATATTATTGGCATGAATACACTTACAAAGATCATAGAGATCCCAGCAAAGTTAAGCTGTCACTTTTGTTTGAGACGAGAACTACATTATTAGTAATTCATTACCCTTAGGGTTCAGCGTTTAAAATCAACATTTGTCTACCCTGAAAGTATTTCTTTTCACTTGTTCATCACAGTTATTATACCATGTCACAAATTAGAAGGAAAAAGACATAAATTAGATAACCATGATAAATCTCACACATCTAAACAATGGTGTCAGTCACATTCTAAATTTGGTTGTGAGAGGTACTATTTGGCATTAAATTAAGGCAGGGAAGTTACAGTCAGAATACTGCCAAGATGTCATTAATGTAACAGCACACATTGGTTTCCTCCCTCTCTTTTTCTAAGGTTTGAGAAGGATGTGGTTGTTGCTGTGGCAGTATGGAGAGGAAAGAGTGTGGCTGGCTGGCAGCATATACAATCCATACAGTAGAACCGATATAAACGTATGTATTATGTGGTTGTACATGGTGCACAGATGGCTAAAAAGAGAGAGAGGAAGTGGAAAGAAGGAGTATCTTCCTGGTATATCTCAGCAAGACCACAGATGTATTATAGATTGGTAAAGGTTAAGAAATATAAAAATAAGAGGTAAGAACTGCCTTAACTAAGGGCAGACTCTCCTGGATACTTTTTTTTTTTTTTTTTTCCACTAAGGATTCCAGGAGAAAGAAAATGTTGGTTTCAGTTATATATTACTGGTAGTCAGAGTAGGAAAAAATATATTAAAAGTCTTTGGAGCTTGTAAACATAAATTAAAGGCATTAGTCATCAGGGAAGAATCAGTGATTTCTAAGTATCATTATCTTAAAAGCTTTAGAAGCATGCACCTTTCAAACTTCTAATTACGTTAAGCTAATCTGCATCAATCTAGGGAAACGGTTAGACCTTCAGAGTTAGGAAATTAAGCCACTAGTTCTTAAATTCTGAGCACACCCCTAAACTTCAGTCTTGCCTTTATACTTAATGTTATAGATAAATGTTAAGGAAAATGTTTGCGAATTGATCAGTGTATTTAAATCAAATAGAGTAAAAACAAATGCACAGAAACTGAAAAAAGAACATGGTAACAGAAAAAAAAGATGGTATGAATAGCAATGACAAACTAGTCAGAAACACCTTTGCCATTCTCTCCTTCTCCCACAAAACATAAGTTATCTATCGGGTAAATTAACGTAAGAAGAAGTACAAATTTTTAGTTTAAAATGGCTACAGGTATCACAGAAGAAAACATTTAAATAAACAAATGATTTGGAAACCAGCATTTCCTGTACTTTATTTAATTTCACATAAGCAAGCATCCATCGAGTACTCATATGTGTCAGACT
Organism: Loxodonta africana; assembly: GCF_030014295.1. Classification (NCBI taxonomy): domain Eukaryota; kingdom Metazoa; phylum Chordata; class Mammalia; order Proboscidea; family Elephantidae; genus Loxodonta; species Loxodonta africana. The sequence goes on from NC_087359.1 coordinate 50,008,136, forward strand.
TGGTGGACACAACTATGAATAAGATCTAGCTTTACTGCCTTCAAAAGCTTAAAATCTAGAAGCACATAGATGGAGGGGATAGACTTTTAGAGCCAACACCTAACATATTCACCTTATTACTTATCCATGGAAATATCTGGCCAACACATAAACTAGAAACCACCAAAATTACTTATAAAATGTTGACACTTAAACAAAACTTGTGTTGATACTATAGGGCCATGGAACAAAGAAAAGCAGAAAGCCAGTAACTATACAATCAATGCGGGCATATCTGGGAACAGCAGAAAGCTTTGATAATTTAAGTCTTCTGTAGGCCTTTAGGAAACCCTGGTGGAGTAGTGGTTAAGTGCTACGGCTGCTAACCAAAGGGTTGGCAGTTCAAATCCACAAGGCACTCCTTGGAAACTCCATCGGGCAGTTCTACTCTGTCCTATAGGGTCGCTACGAGTCGGAATTGACTCGACGGCACTGGGTTTGTTTTTTTTTGTTTGTAGGCCTTTATCCAGCCTGGCTTGACAGTATGCTTCCTCAGTGCAGGATTCTCTGTACGTGCAGCTGGAGCATGCCTACCTGATTAAGGGGTCCACAGCATCCTCCAGCTGCACATTCTGCCTTTCTGGATCTCCACTACACTGGCAGTACGCCGAAAGAAGGTATCTACGATGATTACTAATTTTTTTTCTAGTTTTGACATTCTACGAAAAATGAACAAATCAGTTTTAGAAGAAATATAAACAGAGCGCTCCTAGAAGTGAGGATGGCAAGACTTTGACTTGCTTACTTTGGACATGTTATCAGGAAAGAGCAATTGCTAGAAAAGGACACCATTTTGGTTAAGCAGAGGGTCAGCAAAAATGAGGAAAACCTTCAATGAGATGGATTGACACAATAGCCAAAGCAATGGGCTCAAAACATACCAACTATCATGAAGATGGCACAGGACTGGGCGACATTTCATTCTGCTATACAGGCGGTTGCTACGAGTCAGAGCTGCCTCGATGGCAGCTAGTAACAATTCTCTGAGTAAGGCTAGAATGCTTGTTTCAGGCAGATCACTACAGGAAAGAAAATGCGTTATTTAACTTCTGTGTGAGACCAGCACATTCTCTAAGACAATGCCTTAATTTTGGCAAAAGACCCTGATTTATGTTTATGCACTCCGACATCATGAGCTCATGCTACACCTAAAATATGTATTCATTTTGTAAGCTTTCCCTTAGCAAATATAAGAAGGCTGGAGAGAAGGAAAGTGCTGCTTGCCATTCATTTGGCGTCAGCAGAACTCTCCACTATTAGGAAGAGGCAGCCAATTTCTGGACAATGAGAACAAATTTTTCATCATCATTGTGGTGTCTTTTCTTTTACTATGTCACTCTGGAAGAGTCTGAAAGTCTTATACTCTCCTCCTTTGCCTCTTAAAGCATCAACAGGTTATAAAAATAATACTTTGCCTCATGGTATGCAACCTTAAAATGAACCCAGGAAAATGGTACTCGTTATTCTGTTGGATATATTTGATGTGCAATAACTATGTATTATAAAATAAATCAAATTACAAAAATGAACCCTATCCCTTGGATAAAATTCTGGGAGTAAGCCAACACTACAATTATTATCTTCTCTAGCATTGAATGTTCTACATAAGTGTTTGGAAGATGTAAACAGGACATAAATCTGAGATTGGTTCTTCAATCTGTCTACAAATAACCATGACATTATATATAAACTATACTTTAGAGCATATATGCTTTCTGTTTAAGCAGTTAAGAAGTGTATTAGACACTATGATAAACAGAAAGAACGGAGCGTGAATACCGATAAATGCAAGCCTTCCGTCTCGGAAAGTCTTCACTTATTTGATTAAGTTAGGTGAAAAACAGAGCAGTCATGCTTGTAGCCTTTCTTCCTTTTCCCTTTCCTCTCCTCTTTTCATTTCTAATGCGAATCGGAAGTCTATGTGGAGCAGTCTGGCTAGCCCCAGTCTAACCTCCCCATCTGGAAGGGGACTAACCAGCCTTGGGGCTACTTCCAACCCTTCCCAGCTGTTGGGTTGGGGTTTTTTGTTTTTGTGGGCTTGAGAAAGCATATTTATATAAATGATTGCCATATCCTTTGCCAGCTGTTGACCCTGCTCTTGTCCCGGTTGGGGCATGGTTTTCATTTTTAGCGGCCACAGACTGGAACTGACCCCGATAGAGTTAGCATGCTATGCAAACAGCTTTACGCGCTATTGCTGTGACAGTCCAGACAATGGATGCACAGTGTAATCCAAGGGACCGGTGTTTCCCTTTGGGCAAATGTCACAGAATCCAGGGCTAGAAGTATCAGTTGAAAAAATAAATTCTGAGATTCACTGTGTTATAGAATAGTTTCAGACTGCAGTGATTTCAGCTGGGGTCAGAGCAAGAATTCACCAGCAGCAGCAAATGATAATTTTCACTTGGAAATGGAAAAAGTTCTCTAAACAGATCTACAGAGGGCAACTGTTGTCTCTAAGGTTATATGAGAGGTAAAAAGAAGCTACATTTCCAGTTTTAAAACTATGTATATATGCTTCGGAAACCCTGGTGGCATGGTGGTTAAGAGCTATGGCTGCTAACTAGAAGGTTAGCAGTTCGAATCCACCATGTGCTCCTTGCAAACCCTGTGGGGCAGTTCTACTCTGTCCTATAGGGTCCACTCGACGGCAATGGGTTTGGTGTTATTGGTTTGTAGTAATGATCAAAAGCCCAAACTTATTTTTGTTAAGGTACGAGGATCTAAAATTTTTATTAGATTTATACCAGATGCATACATAAAAACCAAACCAAGAACCAAACCAAACACATTACCGTCAAGTGGATTCCAACTCATAACGACGCTATAGGACAGAGTAGAACTGCCACATAGGGTCACCAAGGCACAGCTGGTGGATTCAAACTGCTAATCTTTTGGTTAGCAGCCAAGCTTTTCACTGCACCACCAGGGCTCCTAAGGATAGCCAATCAGATCATTCCTTATGATCTTTATCCAACAAGATAAAATCTCCTTAATCTGTTGATAACTGTAGTCCCAATGAACTAGAAAGTTTAAGATATAAGTCTCAGGGAGAGTGGGGTTGGGGGGAGAGAGACCCACAGAGATAAGAGGGAAGAGTGTAAATAATCCATTAAGGATGATTTTTCCTGGACAACCAGTATTTCATCTGCAGTTAAATGGGGATAAGAAAATAAAGAGCAAATCTTCACAACTTGCATAAACTGTATCAAGTCCCTCTGGCTATAAGCATATGTGAATAATAAAGACATTTAAATAAAAAGAAATTGATTGTTAATGCTTAAAGTGATAGAAAGGCTAACTAAACAGAAGATTTACAATATTAGTACTTTATAAAACCAATGATTGCAACAGATTATTATTTACAGAGCCTAATTACAAAAAGACAAATAGCATGATAGCTTGTTAAAAAGAAGTCCTGTATTAGGCTTTCTCCTCCTTTTTTTTCAATCCTACAAGTTGACTGGCTATGGCAGATGGAGGCTGCCATACATAACTGTAATTAAAATGTGAACCCCATCTTAGAGGTCAGAATAAAAGTAGTTGACAAATAGGGGTAGCTGGGATATGAAAAGTAAAAATATTTCCTGATACAAACCCATTGCCATTTCCTGAAACAAGCATTTGAAAACCTTTGAAAAACAATTTGAAAGGAAATTTAGCCTTTGAATTTAAGAGTCACATACTTAGATCATCTGTAACACGCTCTGAAGTCTGAAGTCTGGGATTGCTTTAAAGGCAGCTCAGAATTTCAATCAGCTTTAGCACGATGAAAATTTTCTCAAGAGCTAGGAGAATTAACGGATGGTATGTTTGAAGCCTCTATGAACCCTGATTAACTAATGACAGAATCTGTGAAATCACAAGGCAATATTTCCTTTCTCTGACTCAATGTATTTGTAATCGTGAGAAAAGCAGATAAAGCCATTTGTTGCTTACAGCAGAACCTGGCTGAAAATTTCACATGATTAGTACAATCTCCGGATACACTTTTTTTGTAAGGAGAATTTTTAAAAATTCAATATGATATCCCGTTTTTTATATTTATTTTCATTATTGATACATTGGGGACTTATTTCTACCATCTTATTTCATATGATTTCTTCTTTCCTGCCTTCTACTGTACCAATAGTTTCCTATAATCATTTTTGACTCTTTATTTGGAAGCCATAAATTACATTTCTATTCTTTTAACGGCTCACTCTTCTGTTCTTATCACACTGTTGTTGTTGTTAGCTGCTGAAGAGCTGCTCCCAACTCATGCAGACCCCACGCACAATGGAATGAAACACTACCTGGTCTGCACCATCCCCACAATCAGTTGAGGATTGGACCATTGTGATCCACAGGGTTTTCCTTGGCTGATTTTTGGAAGCACATCATCAGGCCTTTCCTCCTACTGCATCTTAGTCTGGAAGCTCTGCTGAAACCTGTTCAGCATCATAGCAACAGACGGGTGGTGGCTGCAAATGAGGTGTCCTGGCTGGAATCTGAATCCGGGTATCCTACATAGAAGGTGTGAATTCTATCACTGCCCCAGTGTCTAATCTTACTCAACACCTCAATATTTCTCCTGAACATGCTTTAATTTTCACTGAGCATCCCCACAGCTTTCTTGTTATTACTGTCTGCGGTTTTGTTGTTGTTTATAGGTGCCGTCGAGTTGGTTCCAACTCATAGCGACCTGAAGCTTACCTTCTAAGGCTGTCTGTGTCCTCCCCCACCTGCCTAGGCAAGCAGCAGCTTTCTTTAGTGTCCATTTGAAGTCAGGACCACCCTTTCAAAGATAGTATTTGGCCTCAAAAGGGGAACTCCTGCTTCCCAATACCCTGCAGAAGCCTAACTTGCAGCCACTTGAGCTAATTTTCAGCTTCCACAGCCTCTGCCTCTCAGACCCTTGCATTTCTGTTCCAGTTTTGGTTCATGGAGATGCTTATCTTACTTTTGAGTTTTGTCACACTTCTAAATTTTTTTCCTTTTATTTTTAAAATATTTATCATTCCTATGTATTTGGCAAGGAGATTGCCTCAAGTTATGGGCTTATAACATCATCTTGACTGAAAGAGTTCCCCACAACCAACTTTTTACTATTACTCTTTTTTAAGTCACTCATATTTTGATTTTCCTTTAAGCCAAAAGGGCATTATCATTGCTATTTTGCAGATACTTATATACACAAGTTATGCTAAAAGTCTCTTATCCTCAAATGAGTTTTTAAGAATTCTTTTATTTAAGTAATGAGCTAAAAACACTCAAAATATATTCCCTTAAATGACCAAAACACACGAAAAAATATTCGACATTTAAGAAATATTAATTTAAAGGAAAAGACACCACTTGTGCATACTGGATTGGCAAACAAACAAAAAATGTTATTTGATATTGGAAGAATATAGGGAAATCATTCTCTTACATTGAATATGGGAGTATAAACCTGACTACCTGTTTGGAAAGTGACTTGGCAATATATATATATAACCCCCTAACAAAACACATGCTGATTGAGCCAGGATTCTACATCTAGATATTTATCCTGAGGAAAAATCACATAAATGTGCCAAAATGTACAAGGAATTCATTGTTTATAAAATAAAAAATAAAAACAAAGCAATCAAAGATAATAATAGTGAAACAAAAAGGAAACAAAATGTTCATTAATAAGAGACTTTAAATAAATTATGGAATACAATACAGCCATTTAAAAAATACATACACACAGAAGAGAGGTAAAAGGTTAAACCAAAATGTTATCCCTGGAAGTATGTCAACAGGTGACTTATATATTCTGCTTTTTTTGTTGTTGTTGTTATGGCATTAAATTTTTTTTTTTTTTTTGCTAGAGGCCTATGTATTTATATCCTTGTAAACAGTAAAGATTAAATGAAGGTGGTATTGTTAATCAGGTGCCGTCGAGTCAGTTCCGACTTATAGCGACCCTATATACAACAGAACAAAACATTGCCAGGTCCTGGCCATCCTCACGATTGTTGTTATGCCTGAGCCCATTGTTGCAGCCACTGTGTCAATACATCTCATTGAGGGTCTCCCTCTTTTTCACTGACCCTTTACTTTACCAAGCATGATGTCCTCCTCCAGGGACTGGTCACTCCTGATAACAGGAGGGTGGGCGGAATAATTTTTCTTAAATGCATGGAAAGCAAAATAAGGGAGGCTAATATGAGCTTGAGGCTGATCAACTTGATGCATCAACTGACTGTCTATATATGCAAATATCCCCATCTTCCAACTATTTTTACCTGTTCCATAAATCTGAGCTCTCCCTCTTTCTTTTCTAATCTCCTTCCTCCTTCCTCAGGATCTTAATCCATCAGGCAGCCTCTGTCTTCTATTTTTAATTCCTGCCTAATTTCTGCATTCATTCCTTCAAACTATAAATATGCTCACGTTTTTAAAAAGGAAAATAAAAATTCTCTTAAAAATGACACCAAAGAAGAAGTGATATTCCATGTCTATTTTCTCATCTCCTAGTCATTTCTATTCACTACAGAATTTGTGGCAATGTGCTTGTCATCTTTACTGCTATACTCGAACTATTCTTAGTAAATGGATATTTCTGTTCTTATCTTCTAGGACCATTGTACTATCCTATATTTAATGACATTGTTAATTGAAATTCACCCTTCTTTAACTTCCGGAAGGTGCCCTGGTGGCACAATGGTTAAGTGCTCAGCTTCTAACCAAAAGACGAGGGAGAAAGACCTGGTGATATGTTCCTGTAAAGATTACAGCTTAGGAAACCCTGTAGGGAAGTTCTACTCTGTCCTATAGGGTCACTACAGGTCAGAATTGATTCAGCACACAACAGCAAGATAACTTCTGGTGGCACTGCACTTTCTGGATTCTCTTCTTTCTTCTTTAGCAACTCCTGAACAGGCCTGTAATTCTTTGCAGGTCTGTAATATTCTACTGTTGTTCAGGGCTCTGCCTTTGACCCACTATTTTTCTTACTCTACATACTTTTCCTTTCATCCACTATAGCTATAGGCTGATAACTTCCAACTCTTTACTTCAGTGCCAGGTAGTCTGCCCTTAGTTGTCCCATAGTACATCAAGTTCAACATTCCTAAAATGTATTGTTTCCCATTAAACCGCTTCATCTCTTATAGTCTCTCTTCCACTTAATTAGCACAGACAGAAACCTGGTTTCATATTAAACTCCTCCCCCTTCCTCATGCTGATATACAATTACCATGACCTGACAAGTTTAACTCAACTTTCTATTCCTCTCTATTTTTCTCCTTTCCATTCCATTTACCACTACCCTAGGTGAGGTCAACACTTCCAGTGGCTTTACTGACTCCAGTCTTCACCTTAGGGCAGTTTGAACACACCAGCTGTTATGCAGTAGAAAGACGTGGCGGTCTGCTTCCAGAAAGATTTACAGCCTTGGAAACCCATTGGGGTAGTTCTACTCTGTCCTATAGGGTCTCTATGAGTCACAATTGACTCAGCAGCAATGGGTTTTTGGGTTTGTACAGCTATCAAATTGCATATTAAATGCAAGCCCAATGATATCATCCCTCTTCCGCTTAAAACACTTTTCCATTCCTTATAGGGTAAAGTCCAAGCTCCTTAAATAACATGTACAATGCTCTAGATTCATCTCTTAGGACTTTCTCTCTAGAAGTTAATATTACAGCATCACTTACCTCCTCAGCAGCCCTTTAAATAGATCACGCCTTTTCTTGCTTCTACATCTTCATTAATGTTGTCTTTTGTACTTGGATTGCCATGGACTTGACTCCTCCCCATTCCAGGTGTCCTATCTCTAGAAAGCCTTCTTTAAATTTCCTCTACTTTCTTCAACTCTAAGTATGCAAAGAAGACTATTCCTTTTGAAGTTTGCTCTTTCATGAAATGAAGTTGACTTTTCATCAAATAGTTTTAATATGGAGCCCTGGTGGCGCAGTAGTTAAGTGTTGGCTCGGCTGCTAACCGAAAGGTCGGTGGTTAAAACTCACCAGCCACTTCAAGGGAGAAAGATGTAGCAGCCTGTTTCTGTAAAGATTACAGGCTTGGAAACCCTATGGGGCAGCACTACACTGTCCTAAAGGGTCACTATGAGCTGAAACTGACTCAATGGAAATGGGTTTTTTTGGGTATAGTTTTAATACATTTGAAATTTCTACATATAAACTTTATTTTCCCCACTTTTGTTTTACTCATTAAGCTCAACACTGCACTCTGAAAAGTCTGCATTAAGGACCTTCCCTTGCCTATGGTGTCCTGCGCCCATAATATTTTCATTATACACTGATTCACAGGCTACAACCTACGGTTAATGTTACAGGGAGAGGGAAAAAGAAAGAGAATCACTAATAACAATAAAGTTTTTTGAAGGCAAGTAAAATCTCCTTCTAGCAATCAAATAGATGTTAGGAAACTCCTAATAATAAAGAAAAGTTAGAGAAAAAAAGACCTAAAATATACTTTGATCCTAGAGGAAGCTTCTGGTATACACTGGAATATAAATTAGGAATTGTGTGGAAAACCTCTTGTAAGAAATTGCACACAGAACACATTTTACAGTAAATATCTTTAAACACAGATGGTTTTCAAAGATGTTTGATGAAACTACAATGTAACAGGTGATAATTTTTGCTAAAGGGTAGAGAGAAAAAGGAGGCTTAGATATTAGAGTACCAACCAATAAGATCCTTAAAGTTAAATAACACCTCTTGCTAGTTTGGGAGTTAAAGACTGTTTAATAGCAAGAATAGAAAGGAGAGAAACTTTCAGGGGAAAGCACATCCCTGAAAGTCTGAAACTTGACAGTGTATTGGATAGTTTGGCAAGTAAATCTGTGAAAAAACTCCCAAAGGTCCAAAAGTACAGAAAATATAGGCTGCATTTGTATACTGAGAGATGGACATTAAGATACGAAATTTTACAAATCTTAGAAAACATCAACATTGGTGGACTAGGAAAAAAGGCAAGAAAAAGGCCCGGTTTTGCAAATAAAAAAAAAAAACCTTAATGATAAATTTAAATACATGAAAAACAGATCACAAAGGAAAAATTTTCTAAAATTGGGCAAGATTAATTTGGCATTTTACACGAAGAGAAGGAAATCTGTTAAAAAGGAAGAAAAAACTTAGCTGCTAATCTTAGGTTAATAGCAAATGACCCCATCCACTCTTAACCTCAAAGATTGACCTCTTGACCCACAGTCAGTGGCCCTGTTCAGAAACATGTTGCCACCAGAGTAAATAAAAAGGGCACATAACGTGCTGAAATTGTTACTGCTAATGACAAGTGACACACACTTTATATTGCCAATGAGTAAAGCCATCAATAAATAACCCTAAACATGTATGGCAACGTCCTCCTGGAATTTAGTGTCCTGTCTGGTGTTTTAAAATTTTATTATTTATTTATTTATCTTGGAAAGAGTGGTTAAAATTATTATCCTTAGTTCTGGGTATTTTAAAAGGAAAATTTTAAATGGACTATAAAAGCAAGGGAATAACCACATGGGTAGGTATGTTGCTGAGTCGCGCTACTCAATAATTCACATCCACGCTCTCTTCTGCTGGTTTGATCTATACTAAAAGACAAATGGTAGGAGAGGAGTTTCACGGACATACCACTAATTCTAGCCTAGAACGCATGTCAGACATATGAAGTCTAGAGATAAGAAACTCTAAAATATTCTGAGCATTATGAGTGAGTTACAAAGATCTCTAGTGAAGGCTCTATCCTGATGTCTCTGATAACACAGAACATCTTAGACTTGGTTTAAGTCGTCAAGATGACTATAAAAATCAGCCATGTAGAAACCCACAGTACTTCAATACGTCGAAAATTCAAAGTTTCACACTTTGAGCTCCCCAATTTAGAAGTAAGGTTTGCTTTAGGTCTTCCTCCTGACCCAAGTGACTAGTATTTATTGCAAAAAACATTTTCGGAAGGATAAAGAAACTGATAATACTGGTGGCTTCTAAAGAAAGGAACTGAGTCGCTGGGGGCAAGGGTAAGAGAGAGGCATTTCAGTATGTTCTCTTTAGTGTCTTTTGAATTTCCTAAAAATAAACAAGAAAACAAAAATCCAAATGAATAAAAAAAAAAAAAATCTATAACCAACTTTGGAGCCCTGGTGGTGTAGTGGTTAAGAGCTTGGCTACTAATCGGCTACTAACCAAAAGGTTGGCAGTTCAAATCCACCAGCTGCTCCTTGGAAACCCTATAGGGCAGTTCTGCTTTGTCCTATACGGTCACTATGAGTCAGAATCAACTCAATGGCAACAGGTTTGGCTTTACAGGTTTTTAACAACCAAATTCAGGAAGCAGGAAAAAAAAACATATTCAAATATGAAAAGATATGAATTAGAGAGTTAAGCAGTATAAATTTGCATGTACATGCTACTAAATAGAGATAAGATATAGGGACAGATAACTATTTTTTAATAAATCTTAATACAGTAGGTTAAAAATTATTTTATAAAATCTGTAAGAATCCGCACATAAGATACAATGGGAATAAACAATAATTTAATGGCGTGGAAAGAGAAGGGATGCTGTAATTTTTCAAAGTAACTGGCTATTAGATGGAAAAATAATAATTCACCCTCCATTCTATCCATGCCTCTTCCCCAAGGAATTCTATTTAGTAAACTTACAGATGAAACCAAATGGAGCATACACAATTGTGTGTTGTGTTTTTTCTTATATTTTATAACGTTCTTGTTATTAGGCATTTCCGATTTGAAGATGAGATAAAAAGTGAAGGACTTTTAGCATAATGTTACAATTAATAGCCAAATAAAAGCATACAAAATAAAATAATCTATAATTCTCAGAGATAAAATTAAGTTACATGTAACTGAAAAAAGGTAACCAGTGTCCCTCAATTTCTAACTCAAATTTTTATTTTTATAAAATGTTTTCTGCTTTAAAGTTGTTCGAGAGTAAAAGATGCTTTGCCAAGTTTTTAATTGATTCGTTTTACACTCACAGGGAGGATAACCATGATTTGTGAAAGTATTTTTTTTCTGTCTTGCACACATCTCTCATTTGTCCATCTTAATTCAATTAAAGGAAATAAGGACAGTTTGACCGATGAATGAACCATATTTTAACCGAGGACACTTCTATTTAAACTGGAGTGTATCAACCACTGTAATTGTCAGTTAGTTACTTCCGATCTCTAACTTTTGTTTTGAGAGGTCACAGCATGGTCATGGACACGAGAAGAACATATTAGAATACAGATAAGTATTTAAACCATCAGTGCATTAGTCATGCAAAGAAAAAAAAAATTTAATCATTACTACCTTATATGGAGATAACCCAACCCCACTAGCAGCCTTTGCTGAGCTAAAGGCATATAAATTCAAACACAACATAACTTTCATTATTAGGAAAAGTAGGCATAACTTTTATCATGATGGGCTTTGTAGGTTTGCGTAGAGTTGTTTTTGTAATTACCTTTATAAAAAAGGGACATTAATTTATGTTTCATTAAACTCACCCATTTTAAGTATAGAGTTTGAAGAGAATTCTTTCTTTTTCTGAATGAATATAGTGTGTAATCATCACCACAATCAAGATACAGAACACTTCCATCACCGCAAAAAGTTCCCTCTTGCCCCATTGAAGTCAATCCCCTTTTCCTAACTCCTCACCCCTGGCAATCACTGATCTACATTTTCTCTGTAATTTTGCCTTTTCTAAAGTTCCATATAATGTAATCACATATTATGTAGTCTTTTATGTCTGTCTTCTTTCATTTAGCAAATGCTTCTGAGATTCATTCATGTGGCTGTGTATATCCATAGTCCCTTCCGTTTTATTGTTAAGTAATTTTCCATTGAACAGATATAGCACAATTTGTTTATCCCTGAACCAATTGATAAATATCCAGTTTTTGGCTACTATAAACATACAATGAACATTTGCATATAAGTCTTTGTATAAACATATGTTTTCATTTCTCTTGGGTAAATACCTACAAGCGCAATGTCTGTGTCACATGGTAGGTGTATATTTAACTTTACAAGAAACTGCCAAACTGTTTTACGAAGCCGTTAAACCACTTTGCATTTCCAGTAACAACATATACGGGTTCCACAGTTTCTCCACGTTTTCACTGACACTTTGTATTACCAGCTGTCTTAATTTTAGCCTTTCTAGTAGTGACAGAGCAGCTTTTTACGTACTTATTTGTCATTCTTTTAACTTCCTTGGTGAAGTGTCCGTACACTCACCCATTTTTAAGTTGAGTCATTTACTTTCTTATTATTGAGTTATAAGAGTTCTCTATATATTTTGCATACAGTGCCCTAATTAGATGTATGCTTTGCAAATATTTTCTCCCAGTCTTTGAGTTGCTTTTTCATTTTCTTAACAGTGGCTTTCAGAGCAAACATTTAAAACTTTTATTTAGTCCAATGTATTAACAAGATTTTAATGGTTCAAGGTTTTGTATCCTATCTAAAAATCTCTGGCTTATTTAAGAACACAAATATATTCTCCCGTGTTTTCTTCTCAAAGATTTATAGTTTTACCTCTTGCATTTAGATTAATGATCCATTTAGAATAAATTTTTTGTATAACTTTACCTGTGATTTCACATGGGCAAATTACTTTTTAAGTATTTATCTTAGCAAACTTCATGTACAAAAATATAACAAACATATGTTTATAACATTGTTATGACTGCACTGTACACCACTTAGCTTGAAGCATCACACGAATTAAAATAATCTGTTTATTTTGAACTACAGAGATAAAGGGAAATTTCTTACTAACTTGGAACAGCATGGATTTGTAAATACATTTATCTAAGAACCACATTTAAGACCAGATTTAGGCCTTTGTTCTTATGACCTATTTAAATTTTCTTATGGTGGAAAACTCGGCAATTGACATATGAAATAGTAAATTTTAAAGTAATGTTTTCCTTTCTAAAAACAAGAACCAATTTACTTCCTAAAAAATAATTTACTGCTTGAGCATTACCAAAAATGACGAAGAGAAACCAGATAACTGGGAGCTCCTAAAAATCAAACACCTATGCTCATCTAAAGACTTCACCAAAAGAGTAAAAAGACCACCTAGAGATTGGGAAAGAATTTTCAGCTATGACATCTCCGACCAGCGCCTGATCTCTAAAATCTATATGATTCTGACAAAACTCAACCACAAAAAGACAAACAACCCAATCAAGAAGTGGGCAAAGGATATGAACACGCACTTCACTAAAGAAGATATTCAGGCAGCTAACAGATACATGAGAAAATGCTCTCAATCATTAGCCATTAGAGAAATGCAAATTAAAACTATGATGAGATTCCATCTCACTCCAGCAAGGTTGGCATTAATCCAAAAAACACAAAATAATAAATGTTGGAGAGGCTGCGGAGAGATTGGAACTCTTATACACTGCTGGTGGGAATATAAAATGGTACAACCACTTTGGAAATCTATCTGGCGTTATCTTAAACAGTTAGAAATAGAACTACCATACAACCCAGAAATCCCACTCCTCGGAATATACCCTAGAGAAATAAGAGCCTTCACACAAACAGATATATGCACACCCATGTTTATTGCAGCTCTGTTTACAATAGCAAAAAGATGGAGGCAACCAAGGTGTCCCTCAACGGATGAATGGATAAATAAATTGTGGTATATTCGCACAATGGAATACTATGCATTGATAAAGAACAGTGACGAATCTGTGAAACATTTCATAACATGGAGGAACCTGGAAGGCATTATGCTGAGCGAAATTAGTCAGAGGCAAAAGGACAAATATTGTATAAGACCACTATTATAAGATCTTGAGAAATAGTATAAACTGAGAAGAACACATTCTTTTGTGGTTACGAGGGGGGGAGGGAAAAAGGGTGGGAGAGGGTTTTTTACTGATTAGTTAGTAGATAAGAACTGCTTTAGGTGAAGGGAAGGACAATACTCAATACATGGAAGGTCAGCTCAACTGGACTGGACCAAAAGCAAAGAAGTTTCTGGGATAGACTGAATGCTTCAAAGGTCAGCAGAACAAGGGCGGGGGGTTGGGGACCATGGTTTAAGGGGACTTCTAAGTCAATTGGCAAAATAATTGTATTATGAAAACATTCTGCATCCCACTTTGAAATGTGGCGTCTGGGGTCTTAAATGCTAACAAGCGGCCATCTAAGATGCATCAATGGGTCTCAACCCACCTGGATCAAAGGAGAATGAAGAACACCAAGGTCACACGATAACTAAGAGCCCAAGAGACAGAAAGGGCCACATGAACCAGAGACCTACATCATCCTGAGACCAGAAGAACTAGTTGGTGCCCGGCCACAACCGATGACTGCCCTGACAGGGAGCACAACAGAGAACCCCTGAGGGAGCAGGAGATCAGTGGGATGCAGACCCCAAATTCTCACAAAAAGACCATACTTAATGGTCTGACTGAGACTAGAGGAATCCTGGTAATCACGGTCCCCAAACCTTCTGTTGGCCCAGGACAGGAACCATTCCTGAAGACAACTCATCAGACATGAAAGGGACTGGACAGTGGGTAGGAGAGAGATGCTGATGAAGAGTGAGCTATTTGTATCAGGTGGACACTTGAGACTGTGTTGGCATCTCCTGTCTGGAGGGAGGATGGGAGGATAGAGAGAGTTGGAAGCTGGCAAAATTGTCACAAAAGGAGAGACTGGAAGGGCTGACTCATTAGGGGGAGAGCAAGTGGGAGTACGGAGTAAGGTGTATATAAACTTATATGTGACAGTTTGACTTGATTTGTAAACGTTCACTTGAAGCTCAATAAAAGTTAATAAAAAATAATAATAATAATTTACTGTTTTAGGTGAAAGTATACACAGCAAATTAGGTTCCCACTTAACAATTTTTATACAAATTGTTCCATGATATTGGTTATAATTTCCACAATGCGTCACCATTTTCATTTCTTCCATTCCATTTTCCTCGCATTCTATCTGGGACCTTCTATTGTGTCCCTGGGCAGTAGCAGTAGCCAGGCACCATCTAGTTCTTCTGGTCTCATGCTAGAAGAGGTTGTGGTTCATGTGAGCTATCAGTCCTACAGACTAGTTTCTTCTTTGAGTCTTTGGTTTCCTTCATTCTCTTTTGCTCTAGACAATCAGAGACCAATAGTTGTACTTTAGATGGCAAACTAATTTACTTTTAAAATGAAAGGGAATTTCTTTATGGAAGAGTATAATGGCAAGATTGTTAAACTGACATTCAATACCTGGGAAGGAGAGTAGGAGAATCTTGAAAGAAGGTTCTTCTATTAAGAAACCATTTCTTTAAACAACTTAACCATCAATGAACTTAACCATCAAGGAAAGACCAGTTGATTAAAAAATAAGAATGACAACATCACAACTTCCCTCCAAAATGACAAAGAAAATAATGGTGGAAGTTGGTGTTCACCACATAGCCAACAATTTTAAACCAAAATAAAGGCTAAGAAAGTCAAATTAGAAGGGATCTACAGCCAAAAGAAGACAATCTTAAAAATTAAAGGAACAAATTACTGATACATATTTACAACACGGATGAAAACATTATGCTAAGAAACTAGACTCCAAAGACTATATACGATCTGATTCTATTTATATAAAATTTCCAGAAAAGACAAATATTTAGAGACAAAAAGCAGATCAATGAATATATGGGGCATGGGATATGAGAAGGGATTCACTATTAACGGGGACAAGGGAACCTGGGGTGACAGAAATGTTCTGACACAACTGTGGTGATGGTTGCATAACTCCATAAATTTACTAAAAAACTATTAAATTGTGCACATCCAACGGGTGAATTTTATGGTACGTAAAAAAAAATTTTTTTTTTTTAAATAATAATTCTATCTTTCGATTAGCAGCCAAGTGCTTAACCACTGTGCTACCAGGGTTCCTCTATGGTATGTAAATAATAATTATATCTTAATAAAGCTATAAAAATATAACCAGCAAAGAGTAGAAGGTGGGAAGGCATGGATCAAGTAAGTTTGGCAATATATTTGTACTTGTTGAAGCTGGGATAATAGGGGTTTCTTATACTATTCTTTTCCCCTTTGTGTATGTTTGAAAAATTTCAAAATAAAAAGCTAAAAAAAAAAAAAAATCAGAAATGCATAACCTACACTCAGTCCTTCCCCTGCAAAGAAACAAAATACTAGATAAAGACTGCTTAGCGGCCTCTTAGTAATTTGGGGGCGCTTTCACAAAACTTAGAAAGTCTGGAAACTATGACAGCATTTTTATTCAAAAGAGTAAAGTAAGGCTAAGGCTTTTGGTGTCAGAAACGAAATACGAAGCAACTAAAAAAATTCTGAGCTTTGCTAACATGCGCTTCAACTCAACAATGAAGGAAAACCTATCATAGGAAAACCATGCTGGAGAAAAATCATATTTCAGGGTCTGTCTATTTTGGTTTTAGAGTTATCTCTTGTCACCCAGTGTTTCACTCTATGTAAATTATCAGAATAAGAGAAGCAGAATAATATATTCAATATATTGATTGCCAGAAAATACCTTCTATCATCTACTGATATTCTAGCTAGATACTTCCAGGAGGAGAAGACAGCGTGTCTCCAAGAAAAGAGAGGAAGGAATTATACCATTCTTCAGGAACCAGCGCTGCTGCATATACAAACAGACGGAAATGATTTATCTGGCTGTGATGTACCTCACGTAGAAGGGACACAGAAGGAAAGAACCAGCTGTTGAAAGAAAGAAGGGGCTTTTTTCCTTCATTCATAATAATTCGAGGCTTCAATCTCTGTTTTTTTCAAACAAAGGAGTTGAAAGTCATGGTCAATCACCAGACTTATGACTAGTCGTATTTGACTCAATGGCAACTGATTTTTATCATTTCTGGAGTCATCATTCTTCAGGTTTATCAAAAGTTGGGAGATAGGACTAAAAGAAAATAAAAGTGAATTTCAATATACTAAAGACAGGGAGGCTTTTTGTAAAATATATGATTAAACAAAGGGTTTTTATTCTTAATATTTACAAATCCTTTAAAGAAGAGACAAAATTTCCAATAGAAAAATGGGCACCAAATGTGAATAGGCAGTTATAGTAGAAATGCAAATCCAACAGTGAAATTTGCCAGCCACTGGCAAATACGAAAAAAAAAAAAATTAACACCACCATATTTTGGTGAGGCTGTAAAGGAAACAGCAAAATTTCTGTTAAAGGGAATATAGTCAAAGTTTCTGAAAATTGATTTGGCAAAATGATACACATTTCATTTAAGTCAGCAATTGAACCTCTAGGAATTTATCCTATAGAAATAACTATACTAAAGAAAGACGTGTAAGTAAAGATTTCACACCAGTGTCATTAATAAGAGCAGATATATAGAGAGATATACATAGAGAGCAGTCTGGAAAACTACACGACAAAATGGTAACTGCGGCTCTCTCTAGAATATGGGGTTTTGGGAAAACTGCAACATTATTTTTTCTTCATGCTAAGTTTTCAATAATGAGGAAAAACAGAACACAGTTAAAACTATTTTCATTTAGGGGGAAAAAAAAAAAAGAACCAACCAATTAATCGAGCACCAGTCATTTACTCTCCATCCATGTCATTAAGGTCAACTCTACTTTAGGATACATCTCTCCACCAGTCATATTTTGAGCACCTTCCAATCTGAGGGGAAACCCTGGTGGCATAGTGGTTAAGTGCTACAGCTGCTAACTAAAGGGTTGGCAGTTGGAATCCGCCAGGCACTCCTTGGAAACTCTATGGGGCAGTTCTACTCTGTTCTATAGGGTTGCTATGAGTCAGAATCAACTCGACGGCACGGGGTTCTGGGTTTCCAACCTGAGGGGCTCATCTTCCAGTTCTATATCAGGCAATGTTCTGCTGCTATTTGTAAGGTTTTCACCGGCCAGTTTTTTTAGAAGTAGATCACCAGGTCCTTATTCCTAGTCTGTGTTAGTTTGGAAGCTCTGCTAAAACTGTCCAGCATTGGTGACCCTGCTGCAAAAGACCTCTTTCAAGTGTTAAAAAGTAATGATGTCACTTTGAAGATTAAGGTACACGTGATCCAAGCCGTGGTATTTTCAATTACCTCACATGCATGCAAAAGCTGGACAATGAACAAGGAAGACCGAAGAACTGATGCCTCTGAATTACGGTGTTGGTGAAAATATTGACTACACCATGGAGTGCCAGAAGAATGAACAAATCTGTCTTGAAGAAGTACAGCCAGAATGCTCCTCAGAAGGGAGGATGGCAGGACTTTGTCTCACATATTTTGGACATGTCCCTGGAGAAAGACATCATGCTTGGTAAAGTAGAGGGTCGGCGAAAAAGAGGAAGACCCTCAATGACATGGACGGACACAGTAGCTCCAACGATGGGCTCAAACATAGCAAGGATTCTGAGGATGGTGCGCAGGACTGGGCAGTGTTTCGTTCTGTTGTATATACAGTGGCTAGGAGTCGGAGCTGACGCCATGGCACTTAATAATGATAACCTTTACTCTCTTAACAATTTTCTACTCCATACCTGATTCTTCATACCCACCCACCACCCCTCCCTTTTTTCCTTTCATCTTCCTAACTATGCCCTAAAACTGTTTTGAAATTTTTGGCTTCTTTTCTCTCTCAGGGCATCTTCTCAAGTCTATAAATGCATAGTTTACTAACACAATGGGTATATATCACTGTTTGAGTAAATAAAGGAACTTAAGCAAACGTGTATCTCAGACAGCAATAAAAAGATGGTCTTCACTGAATAGTGTAATTGCCTACTTTATCATAATTTGACAACTCAGAAAGAAATACTAATTTGCAGATTTTTTTTTTCCAAAAAAGAAAAGAAATAACTTCAGACCACAAGGAAATGATGTGTTAATATACAAAAGATTGTTTCTGGGTGTATTGATCCATAAGATTGACCTAAGATGCAAACAACACACCTATAGCAATGAGTAACTTCTCAATTCTTGAACAGGCTATAAGGAGTAACTCGTGACAACTCGGTATATTGTTCTGATCTATGTAGAATCCTTCATTTGACCAGTATCAGTGGGTCTGCAGAGTTTTAGGCCTTACTAGATAAGCAAGGGCTCAGGCTAGGTTTTAAATTATCTTTTCTCCTTTACCAGTCATGACAATTCATTAAAATGTTTCACCAAATTGCCATTATCTGTTATGGACTGGTTCAGCTTCTGGGAAGACAATGACAAAAGGTAAGGCCCTGCCCTCATGGAGCTTATAGTCTATCTTACTGGCTCTACATGGTTATCCAAGTGTTGCATAGCCAGAGTAACTTTATTCTGTGCCTAAAGCATAAACCCTATAGCAGGCAATGCTATTGGTGAGGTCTGCATGCTGCTTTCTGCTCCACTGTACAGATAGACAGTATGGTAGCAAGCTTCAGTCATCACTTGCTGTCTGTCATGGATTGAATTATGTCTTCCCCAAGAGTGTGTATATCAGCTTGGTTAGGCCATGATTCCTAGTATTTGGTGGCTGTCCTCCATTTTGTGATTGTAATTTTATGTTGAGGATTAGGGTAGGATTGTAACAGCACCCTTACTCAGGTCACCTCCCTGATCCAATGTAAAGGGAGTTTCCCTGGGGTATAGCCTATACCACCTTTTATCTCTTAAGAGACAAAAGGAAAGAGAAGCAAGCAGAGAGTTGGGGACCTCATACCCAAGGAAGCAGCACCAGAAGCAGAGTGCATCCTTTGGACTCGGGGTCTCTGCGCCTGAGAAGCTCCTTGACCAGGGGAAGACTGAGGACAAGGACCTTCCTCCAGAGCCAACGGAGAGAGAAGGCCTTCCCCTGGAGCCAACGCCCTGAATTTGGACTTTGAGCCTACTTTACTGTGAGGAAATAAATTTCTCTTTGTTAAAGCCATCCACTTGTGGTATTTGTTACAGCAGCACTAAATGACTAAGACACTATCCATACCCAAACTGGCTCCTCTGAGTTGTTTCCTCTTATTTGTAGGGCAGACTTATCCTTTAGGCGGCCTACCAATCAACTCTGAAATATTCAGGGGGCAAGTGACAATTTTCACTGTTTCTCTCACATCCTCTGACATCTCTCTCTAGTTTGGATCAAAATATAAACCACAATATTTCTACCCAGTGGCTCCCAGTTTAACAGTATAATAGCTCAGTTTTTTCTTATTTATTACAGCATATTGCCTGAATGGTTTAATCTCTTGTCTGTGGCCATAATCTTCTTCTGTTTTGGTTTATCTTCCAAGATTTTTAAATGAAATAATACATCACCTTCTCGACTCCTCATTAGAAACAGAAAAGAGAATATTGGAAAGCTCTTGGAATTAATACACAAAAGTACAAGGGCTCCTCTGAGCTTTTAATCGGTCCTTTACAACAAGCACCCTACAGTAATGATTTAAATGACTTAATGATGTTTAGCAAAAAACAGGAGCATTCAATCTGCTCTCACCCTCTAGAATATCTTCAATACTGAGAATCCCAAAGAAACACTACATATGTGCCTGTAAGGAAAATCCTACACAGCTACAGCTTCAAGAACATATTTTTCTGAAATATGGCAAATACAAAGGAGTCTCCATGACATACAACTGAGTATCCTGCTGAAAGCATCTGAAGTGAGTCCTTCCTGATGGTACCACAAGACCTGGAACAAGTTGGGCTGCAAGAAAAGGACAGCGACATTTCACCTACAATTTTCAAGTTAACAACAGAAAACCCTTTCTGCTCTCTGCAGCTCATAAGCTTATTTTTCTGTTAATGACAGCACACAGCAGACAGATCTACTCTTTCTGCTTTTCTTTCTTGTAGAATGATTTCCCTAAAGCCAATGTTGGGCAAAATGCCACTAATACTGCCATAAAGCTCCCACAGTGCTTCAAGGGGGAGGCCAGAGATGGAGGGTTAGGAGGTAATCAAGCTTACAGATTAAGGCTTACTAAAGCTACAAGATGAGCACAGCTCTTGGTGTTTATTAACTCTTCTAGCACTGAGCACTCCTCCCCCACAAAGCACAATGGTCTGCTCATCAATGGACTTCAAAGGCGGGCCTGCTTTGACTTTAGGCTTCTAAGAGCAGCATCTCTACTGGGGTTTTTTGTGGTGTCCACCAGAGTCCGGCAACAGTTCCTGCTTTTCTATGTAACATTAAAATTATTCATGTCTAAAAACAATGGAATTTTTCTATCTACACAGTGAAATCTGAGGACAAAGGATTGCAGATATTATATAAAAAGGTGCTTTTTTTCTGTGATAATGAATCTAGAATAGAAAAAAGTTTAAAACCCAAAAACAACTGTTTTAAGGTCAAAGAAAAACATGACTGATTATAACTTTGAATATAATATAAGAGCTGTTTATAACAGCACCTTCTCTATTAATCTACCCAGGCTGAGATTTTCTAAGGATTTTTTTTTTTGCATAAAACATGCTAATGTTGGACTGGCTGACCCAATTTACCTAGTAATGGGTCTCAATTATCCGATGCATTAAACTGAACCCAACAACTCTGTGTCTCTCCCTTGAATTTCCCAACTTGTGTCCAGAAAAAAGAATAACATCATCTTTTAGAATTCAACAACTATAGCACTTCTGGAAAAAGCAGACTGTCATTACTTTGCAGACCTCCAGCAACTTCATGCTAGGTACCCGGGCTTCATTCGTTATTCTCACTTTTTGACATCTTGAAGGTATATATACCCAGGTTGTTAAATCTGGGGATACTAATTCCTGAAAGATTAACACAAGACTGGCTATTTGATACGCACCTTGCCACTTGCTTTGATCTTAAGCCGTGAAAAATTTTGCACCTCTGTTTGATCAATTATATTCCTTACCCTCACAGCTAACTTAAATATTATGTAAATTACTCAGATGAACAAAAACAACTCACGATTATGGCATTGTTAAATGAATTAAATAACAATGACTATAGTTTGAGACAGATAAATTTGTACTTTATTGATAGCAGGAACAGAAAGCCCTAATCAC
Organism: Loxodonta africana; assembly: GCF_030014295.1. NCBI lineage: Eukaryota > Metazoa > Chordata > Mammalia > Proboscidea > Elephantidae > Loxodonta > Loxodonta africana. Next base: position 50,030,150 of record NC_087359.1, read on the forward strand.
TAAACGCCAGCACAGTCTGGTTTCTGTAGGGTAATGACCCATCTCTATATTCAGAACAACAATCTCATTCATCATAATTCACATTAAAAAAAAAAAAAAAAGGAGAACTCTAGTCAAGCTAATGGAGGAAATGTGTGAAAAGTGATTGGATGGGTAGAACTCTGTATGCAGCTGGAGGGTCCTAATTGATTATATTGTGCTGCAACTAAGCCTTCTGCCTAGTACATCAGATCTTTATCTAACTGCATTTCAATTGATTTTCACTGATAGTCTTCTTTCTTATGTCTAAGGCTTAAAGTACTAAACTAATAAAAGGATAAAAGACTTTGTAATACAGATTTCAAAATATAATGTTCAAGCAGGACTTTCATGGAATTAAGAAGGCAGTTCGGGTGTGTATAGCCCACCAAACCTACAAAAGCCAGAATCTGTGAATTTGGGAGGTAATTAAAACAAAATGCTTAGGATTTGAGTCTGTATTTGAAGAGTCTAAAGCAAAACACTAACCCAAACATTCAAAGACAAGGGATATTTCTATTCATGGCTTGCTTGTGAACAATAATAATTAGCTATGGATTAATGAAGAGAGAGAGAACTTAAGGGACAAAAATCAATGAATAAACATTAAATTGTTAAACAGCTTTGCTTACAAAATGACTGGGTTGATAAATTTACACAGTCAACACGTGCCTACTGCTCATTTTATGATAAAACCAAACGAGCCAAACCCATTGCTGTTGAGCTGATTCAGAATCATAGCGACCCAAAAGGACAGAGTAGAACTGCCCTATAGCGGCTGGTAGATTCAAAATGGCGACCTTTTGGTTAGCAGCTGAATGCTTAACCACTTCGCCACCAGGACAGAAATGTAGGAATAAAGATTTTCCCTTTAGTAGCTGTTACAAGTGTTCTCAATACATCCATTCTAATGGATTAGTCCAGAGTCAAAATGCTGAAGATTTGGTTGTCTCAATAAACAGTGATAAGTTTGGAAACAAGTCAGAGAATGGCTAGACAATATTCAACTTTCAGTTGGAACACTTGCTGGATTAACTGGTATACTAAACCAAAAATCTGAAAAAACATTGCTGGGCAGAATTTACAATGAGGGTATGAATATCTATCCCTGATAATTTATTTTGACAACTTTACTGAGATTTAATTGACATATAATAAACTGTGCATATTTAAAGTACATCATTTGATAAGTTTTGACAAATGTGCACATTCATGAAACCACCATGACAATGAAGATAATGAACATATTCATAATTCCCAAAGGTTTCCTTAGCCCTTTATTGATCTCTCCTCTCATCCATATTCAGGAAATCATGCTCATTTGGTTTCTAGCAACATAAATGAGTTAGTATTTTTTATAATTTTGTAAAAGTGAAACCACACAGTAAGTATTTTTTGCTCTGGCTCCTTTTACTCCGATTAATTATATTGAGATCCATCAACGTTACGGCATTTATCAAAAGTTCATTCCTTTTTGTTGTGAGTAGTATTCCCTTGGATGGATATACCACAATTTGTCCATTTACTTACTAAAACGGGCATTTGGATTGTTTCTAACTCTTGGCTAGAAAATAAAGCTGGCATTGAACTTTCAGGTACAAATCTTTATACGGACGTATGTTTGTATTTCATGTTTAACATTTTAAAAAGCTGGCAAACTGTTTTTCAAAGTGTTTATATGACTTTATATTCCCACCAGCAGGGTCTGAAAACTCCAGTTGCTATGCAGCCTCGCTAACACTTGGTATGATCAGTATTTTTAATTTTAGACAATCTAATCGTGTACTAGAATCTCATTGTTGTTTTGATTACTAACTCCCTAAAGACTAATGATGCTTAGCATCTTTTCTCATCTGTATTTCTTCTTTGGTGAAATCTGTTCAAATCATTTGCCAATTTTTTTCTTTGGCTGTTTGCTTTTTTATTGAGTTTTGAGGGTTTATATATTTATATATTCTGGATACAAGTCCTGTATCAGACATGTAACTTGAAAATATGTTCTCCCAGTGTGTGGCTTGTCTTTTCAGTCTATTAATGGTGTCTTAAAAAACTTTTTAGTTTTTTAAGAAGAACAGAGGCTAAGAAACTAAAGTTTCATTTATTTTCTCTTATTGTTTTTCTGTTTTAATTTTATTGTTTCCAATTTGATCCTTATACTAGTTTCTTGAGATGGAACTAAAGTCATGGATTTAAGACCTTCATTTTTTTTCTAATATAGAAATTTAGAGCTATAAATTTCCCTTCAAGTACTGCTTTAGTACAGCCTACAACTTTTGTTAATGTTGAGTTTTAATTTTCATTCAGTTCAAAATAATTTCTGCTTTTCCTTTTTATTTCTTCTTAGATCCATGAGTATTTAGAGGTATGTTAGTTTCTAAATATTTGGTAAATTCTCCAAATATTTTGTGGTTATTGATTTCTAATTTAATTTCATTGTGGCCAGAGAACATATTATTTAAATGCTTTATGATTTAAATCCTTTAAATTTACTGAGGCTTGCTTTATGGTCCAGGATGTAGTTTATTTTAGTAAATAATTTTGTGTACACTTGAAAAGGTGTCTTCTGCTCTTGCTGGGTAAAGTTTTTAAAAATTTTTAACAAAATTGATGTCAATTAGATTAAGCTGGTTATTAGTGTTGCTCCAGTCTTCTGTATTCCTGCTGATTCTTTGTCTACTTCTATCAATTATTGAGAAAGGGGTGTTGAAATATCTATCATTGTGGGTTTCTCTACTTCTGTTTACAGTTCTATCAGCTTCAGATATCTTGAAGCTCTGTTTATCATCAGGCACATAAATATAAATTGACCCCTTTATCATTTTAAAATGTCTCCTTATTCCATAATAATATTCTCTCCTTTGCTTATTAATATGCTTGCTTTCTTTTGATTAGCATGATACACCTTTATTTCCATCCTTTTACTTTTAACCTGTTTGTGGGTTTCTTGTAGGCAGGATATAGTTAACTTTGCTTTTTTATGCAATCTGACAATTTGTTTTTTTAATTTAGTGTTTAGACCATTTAGGATTTTTGATATGTTGAGTTTAAACTTGCCATCTTGCTATATGTTTTTAATTTATCCATCTCTTCTTTCTTCCCTTTTATCTTTATTTTTCTGCCTTATTTTATATTAAATAAGTATTTTTATGATTCCATTTTACCTCCTTTTCTGGTTTATTAGCTATAACTGTTATTTCGGTGATAGTTTTATGGTTTATAGCATATATCTGTAACTTATCAAAGTCTACCTTCAAGGAATATTACACCACTTCATTTATAATGTAAGAACTTTACAACAGGTGCTTCCATTTCGCCTTTCCTGACCATTCTGCTATTGTTGTCATATATCCTCCACATATGTTACAAACATCCAATACATTGCTACGATTATTGCTTTAAAAGTCAATTGTCTTTTTGAGAGATTTAAAAAATAATAATAAAGTCTTTTTATTTATCCATGTAGTTGCTAATTCTGGTAGTAGCCATTCCTATGTGCAGATGCAGATTTCCAAATGGGGTCATTTTTCTTCTGCCTGGTATTTCCTGTAGTGCAGGTCTACTGTGAAAGAATTCTTTTAGCTTTTGTGTGTCACAATAAGTCTTGGTTTTGTCTTTGTGTTTGAAAAGTATATACGTGTTTTCGGTTATAGAATTCAAGGTCAACTGTTTTTTGCTTTGAGTACTTTAAAAATATTGCTCCACTATTTTGTAGCTTACATTGTTTGACAAGAAGTCTGCTGTCATTCTATGTTTGTTTCTCTTTATTACCGGTTTTAAGCAAATCTAATTATGATGTGCCTTGGTATGATTTGATTCATGTTTCTTGTGTTTTGGTTCACTGAGCTTCTTGGATTTGTTCGTTTTATAGTTTTCGTCAATTTTTTTTTCTGTATTCTTTTTTAAATCTCTCCTCCTCTCCTACAAGGAATTCAATTACATAGATATTAGGTTGCTTTAAAGTGTTACACAGCTCACTGATGCTCTGTTCATATTTTTTTTAGACTTTTACCACTCTTACATTTCAGTTTTGGCTATTTTCTATTGCTATGTCTTCAAGTTCACTATTCTCTTCTTCTTTAGTATCTAATCTGCTCTGAATCATATCCAGAATATTTTTCATCCTAGACATTGTAATTTTCATCTCTAGAAGTTCAATTTGTGCCTTTGTTTATATCTTCCAGATCTCTATTTATTATGCTCAATCTTTCCTCTAGCTTCTTGGATATACATATAGAATACAGTTTTAATAACTGTTTTGATGTGTTTATTAACCCTATTCTGTGGTAACTTTGACTGATTTTTGTCATCATTATGGGTCATATTTTCCTGCTTCTTATAGTATATCTGGTGATTGTTACTGAGTTCTAAATTTTGTGAATTTTACATTTTGGGGTGTTAAGTATTTTTGTATTCCTATAAATATTTTTCAGCTTTCATTCTGGAATACTGTTAAGTTCCTTGGAAACAGGTTGCTTCTCTTGGGTCCTGCTTAAGCTTTGTTAGGTGGAACTGGAGAAGTTAAGTCTAGGCTACTTTTGTCCCACTGTTGAGACAAACCCTTCTGAGTGTTCTGCCCAGCTGCCCTTGAATTATGAGTTGTTCCACTCGTGTTGGTGGGAATAGGAACTATCCCTAGCTTTGTGTGAGCTCCAGTGAATATTTCCTCTAATCTTTTAGGTGGTTCTTTCCTGGGCTTTGGGTAGTTTCTCACACATATGTGCTCGTCAGTAAGACTTATGAAATATCCTCTGTAGATCTTTGGAGGGCTCTCTCTTTCCTGGTACTATGCCTTATAACTCTAGCCACATTGGCTTCCCCAGACTCCAAGCTCCTTCTCTTCAACTCAAGGAGACTGCTATGCTCCACCTGAGTTCACCCTCTCTACGCTATGTACTGGCAAAGATTTGGAACAGCTTACTTCATTTGTTTTACATCTCTCAAAGATCACTGTGCTTCACTGTCTGATGCTCAATACCTAGAAAACCATTGTATCATATAATTGTCCAGTTTTTTAAGTTGTTTTAGGTGGAAGCTTAAGTCTGGTCTCTGTTATTCCATGTCACCTGGAACCAGAACTCTACATCCTTGAGAATTTGATTACTAAAACACTGAAAGAACCTCATTTTAAGTTGGTTTAATCTGTGAAATGGTACAATAACATGCATGAAAAGAAACTACCACAGCAAATCTTTTGGCTATAAGCATTTACTGAAGGGGGAGGAAAAAAAAAAAAAAAACAAAACCACAAACCCATAACCATCAATTTGATTCTAACTCATAGCAACCCTATAGGACAGAGTGGAGCTGTCTCATTTACTGAATGCCTTGTAAAATTCTGTGTACTCTATGTATGGAATACCCCAGTAATGCTTAGAAAATAAATATTTATTGTTTTGCTTTTAGAAAAATAAAGACAGAAACTAGAAGAAACAAAAATGATTTTAAATGACCTAAGTAAAAATGGTCCACGGATATTTTTGAATTAAAAAACTCTAATTCATTATTACCACCGTCTGATTTTCCTGATTTTATATTTATTTATGAAGGTTGGTGTTAAGAGTTTCTAAAGTACACTGATGATTCCTTAAAGTAAAAATAAATAAATCCTGTCTCATAGCACATTTAAGTTATGCATGTGAAAAACCCTGAACAAAATTATTACCCTTTCTTCATTTTAGGATTCTTAAAACCTGTTAAGCTTAAAATGGTTTATCATTTTGCTTTAAGTAAAACACTTTAAAAGTCATTTTAATGTAGGCTTATTAGTAATTTATGGTCAAAACAATTTATGGTGCTGTCTAAAAACTGTAATGAAATCAGTATTAGAATTGTTAAGATATTTCTTGATTGTGAGGCTTAAAAATTAGCATTAAATACATTCCAGTTTTTTATAATGTGTTAACTAAAAGCACAATGATAATCCCTGTCTATCATCCCTCAAAACAGATGATAATTTTGATGATTAGGTTAGGCCCCTTCCTAATCTTTCCATGGGTGGTAGAGTGTTTATCCACACTCACACCTTGAGAGATGAGATTTTCCTTTGGTGGGCATTAGGAAACTAGCCAACATGACTAGAAATAGGCTTACCCTACTCTAGATCTTTCAGCATCAACTCCTATTACATTACTCTAGGACGTTATTGGAGTAAACTAAGTCACTCCCAAACAGCACTATATTGTAATTATAATATAAGGTATATATAAGGTATGATCAGTTATGTTTGCCATGACTATAAGCCCTCAGGAAAAGTTAATGAACTGAGGCTGACCTTGATCATTGACTCAGATCCTATGGCACAGGGCAGTACTTGCTCCCTCTCCCAAATTTACCAACCTTTGCTACAACAGTAATCGATTTGCTGTCTTGATCTCTCAAGCATATCATACGTTTTCGGATCCATCATTAAGCCTCAAACTTGTGGCCTAATTAAATTACTGAGGAAAGACACTTTGGAATGTCAGACTTCAGCAGGAAGAAAAATTAGAATATTTGAATACGGTGACTTAAAGAAATGAAAGAAAGATAGAGGGGGACAGATTGGAAAAAAGAAGTCAAGCCTGACCTAGCGAATGAAATAAGTCTATGTTCAATTTTGTCAGTGGGCATAACTTTCCATTGCTTCCAGTGAATGACAAAAGACAATGGGGAAATCAAATTTTTTCTCCCGTCAGGAAGCGGGCAATGCCATACTATACCAAAAAAGGCTCAGTATCTGAGGCACCAAAGAGGAGGGAAAGTAAACCCACAGTTATAGAAAATATGAGAAAGTATGTCTAACCAGCAGGTGTCTAGGATAGTGAAAAGTAGGCATGGGGAACAGAGATGAGATTATAAAGCATAAAGGAAAACAGGTAGTAATCATGAGAGCACTAAAAAACAAAAAGGAAATCACAGCACTTTCCTTTGCATGGAATACCCTTCCAAACACCACCACTTGCTTGTTTAAATCAGTCCCCTACAAAAAGTCCTAGTTCCCATAAACAGTATGTCTCCTCCCACCTCTGGGTCCCTATAGCACTGTATTTATATAAAGCTCTTCTGCAATGCTTAAATCTATTGAGCTCCATACATGTCTACCCCATTAGACTGTAAACACTTGAGTCAGAGGACTACCTTTTACCATATCTAGTACATCATGGGAAACCCTGGTAGTGTAGTGGTTAAGTGCTATGGCTGCTAACCAAAAGGCTGGCAGTTCGAATCTACCAGGCGTTCCTTGGAAACTCTATGGGGCAGTTCTACTTTGTCCTATGGGGTCACTATGAGTTGGAATTGACTTGACATCAATTGGTTTTTTGTAGCCTAGTACGTCATCGCCAAGGTATTGCAGGAGGCCCAAGAAACAGCTGCTAGATCATGTCAAAAGCTTCAAAATTCTGATGGCGAGATTTCATTTCACTCTTAATAATCTATCTACAGGTCGAGAAGATAGTGTATTGTAATTCAGGTAAAAGACTGGCAGTGAAAAGATCTGGATTAGAGTTCTAGATCTGGCTATATCTTGCTGTATAACTTTAAGACTGCATATTAATCTTTCTGAGCTTCACCTTTTTTTAAGGTGGTGGGACTAGATAAGGACTGGACTCTATTGGTGTTAAAATTCTAAGACTATGATTCTCCTTTCTCTGAATGCAAAGCATTTACTATAGTACCATTAATTTTGCAATTAATCATAAAAGGACTTGTGGTATTTTTCAATCTTTAATTCAAATGTATTTATGCCTCATCGTTCCCAATTAAAACTCCTTGAATAGAGAGAGGAACAATGCATCTTACACACTGCTAACAACACAGTAAGCTTTCAAGATTTACCTGTTTCACAGAATGAATGGATTCTTTAAGAAAATGCATATAGGGCTGTAAGCTAACATTTTGAGTACTTGGGGGGAAAGAATGTGATGAAGCTATCAGTTGTATAAGCTACTTTATAGGATAAAGATATTCCATGAAAGAATTCAAAGCTTCTGCATTTTGATAATCTGCTAAAGGAGCTCCTCGGAAAGGTGTTTTGTTTTGTAAGAATAGAAAAGACCTGAGCAGGCAGATCATTTAAACTAGCAATAATGGGGGAAAAATTATCATGAGATTTGGTTTTCTTTGCTCAGTTAAAGTTGCAATTAGCCACTTTTGCTATGATCATTGTCATCCTAAAGATTTATGAAGTGTCACATGGTAAGGCTTTGACATCCAGTTCTACCACTTAGTAGCTATGGTGAAATTACATAACATCTCTGAGCCTCAATTTGCTCATCTATAAAACTAAAAGACAAACAACAACAAAAAACTTCCTACTGCTTTGAGTCTTTTAAAAGATCAGTGGTGGTAACGTAAGTGAATAATATTTTTTCAATCATGTAAATGCCCAAAGAGTGCATGACACTACTGGAAGTACACGCAGACAAGCTAAACACTGGTAGGAACTAAGAGAACCCAGCTTTATGGGTGAGTGTGTTCTAATTCCTTTAGATCCCAGCGCTCTTCTTGGGAGAAAAATCTCTAATTTAAGTGCTCTGGGCAATGAAACATATCAGAAAACTGTAAAGTGAGTAAAGGGCATAGAAACCAGTAAGAATCCAATGTGTAGAAACTGTCATTGCATGACTTCTGCCAGGGTGGCCTGCTCAGAACTCTGCTTCTTTGGCAGCCAACTCCATGGTGGGGTTTATTTGGTTCTGCTTTCCCATAAAAGACCAGGAAATAGGCCCCAACCCCATGTTGGGGTTAACAGAACATTCTTAATAATAAAACACCAAATCTACAATATGCAGATACTAACTTATAAGGGGAGCCCCGATGGTAAAGTGGTTAAGAGCTAAGGCTGCTAACCAAAAGGTAGGCAGTTCTACTCTGTTCTACAAGGTCACTATGAGTCGAAATCGACTCGATGGCAATGAGTTTTTTGTTTTGTTTTGTTTTAACTTATAATGAACTAGAAACTGAGGAAGCATGCTTAGTACAAAGGCTATACTGAATATAATTTAATATTTCCTTGATGATTCCAAAGACAGCTCAATACCTTGTCACTGTTTCACAATTACCATACATACAATTCCATGGTAAAAATAGCTATACCTACCCCCCCCAAAAAAAAAACAAAGTTAAGTCTTCATCATTGATTTCAGCATATAACAATATGGCTACTTCAATTAAATCTTTGGTCTATCTTTTTTTTTTTTCACTTTGACTCCTATATTAATGGAATATTACCACTTCTTAACCCATATTCATGAAAGTACTCTGGAATGAAACCCTTAACTAAACTGGGAAGCTCCACATTGGAACAATACGCTGTAGGTATGCCTTCGAACCTAAAATATCTTGGGCACTGAAGTTTTAAGAGAATAGAGACAATCCCGTCTTCTGATAGTTAAGAAGAGTTGATTCCCAAAATTTCAGCATAGAAAAAATAGCTTATTGAGTAACACTTACGTGTGCTGTAATGCTTCCACTCATATATTGGGAGCAACAACATATACTCCAGTAAATCCATTCTAGGTACTCACTATCAAACCATGCAAGAGGTACTCAACAAAAATCTGTCGAATAAAAGTGAATAATACAATGTTGCTCTAATCTTTCCCAAAGCAAGCCTAAACTTAAAGAAATATATATAAAAGTATATGTACATATCTATGTAAAAATATTTTTTAGTTATTTAAAGGTGATCAGAAATGGTAGGACAAATTATAACATGTCAGTCCTCTTAAATCTGCCAACTAATAGGAAAAATCAGGGACAGTAAGGCAATAAATAATACTGCCTTCTTTCTCATATTCCACCAGGAATGGTTCCTCAGGTTCCAGCCTTGGCTAGAGATGTAACTCCTCCCCAAGGAGGGCACCGTGACATGGAATCAGTTTCAGAAAGAGAAATATATCCCTGAACAGGTTTACTTATTATTTTTGTTTAAAACAACAAAAAGCTGAAAACTGCAAAACGCTATCAGAGACGTCTGCTAAAATAAATGCAGAGTCCAAAAAAATCAGTGAACCATACCAGTAAGGTTTATTACTGGGATCATTTTGGTCTCACTGCTGTATAACAGACTACATGGGAAAAAGCAATAACAAATTCTGTCAGAACATCTTCAAACAAGATATGGTGCATGTATCTGTCCTTTCTCTACAGCCATACCATGAGAAAAGTCCCTTTTGGTGGAGGCAAATTCACATGAAACACCTATGCGTTGGGAAGAAAAAGAAACACAGCTGGCAGGAGGACTTCTCCAATTCCATTTGGGAGCTCTCCTCTCCTGCAGAAGGATTCTCAAACTACCTCCTACCACTCAGTCAGAATCTTGATCAGGCTTGCCCTTCTTATGTGAACCATACACACCCCTGTAAGAACAGCGGCTTCATACACATTAAAATTACTGTCTGTTTATTACTTGGGATATTTTCCAATAAGAGATCTTCAATTTTTACTTACGTAAAAAAAAAAAAAAAAAAAGGTGCAGGACAAGCATATATACATTTCATCTGGGGTAGTGATATCATCCACATAGAGACCAAACCTTATATTCTATCAACCAAATCTACAACCAGTCTGTAAATGTAAATCAGCTCTACATTTATCTGGCTATTAAGCACAAATTTAGGATTTCTTAGTAGAAGGAATCCAATTTCCTTATGGCATTAAATGTGTGCTTTTTTCCTCTGAGACAGAAGTATAATTGAATTCTGTCCATCATACAAATCAGTGCAGCTCATCTTTGTCCAGCAATCATCTTTGTAAAGACCAGAGAAGGCAATACTGATGCTTCTCCAGTACAAGCTACTGTTAAATATGAGCTGAGGAGAATGCATTCAACCAACAAGATGGCAACTGAGGCACCATGAAACCAGATGTGGGAAGGCGGCACTCACCTAGCTGCCACCCTTGCTCTCAGCTAACATTGCCTGTCCAGGTGGTCTGCTAACCATTACTAGATTGTTTAAAATAATGACATCGTCTCTCTTTTCCTTTCATATATATGTACACTGAGGTACGAAATGAAAGAATCGGGGCGGGGGGGGAAGCAGTGAAATAATCACACGATCAATCAAATACTGCTAAAACCTACAGGCACATTTTGTGACACTGTCTCCTTCTTTTAAAGAATAAATGGAAAAATACTGTGCACTATGCTCTGTGATAATGAAATAAGGACAACTGCTTTAAATTAAATGCAACAAGTAGACCTTGTAACATGACCAAAATCCATCCCAGGCTTTTTCTAAATTCCAAATGCAACTAGAATTCCTCTTTAACAATATTCAGTAAGAAATGTTTAACACTTTTCCTTTCATAGATTTCCTGTAATTATACATTTATAACAAAACGTGGATTTACTTGGCAGCCAAGCCAAAATGTTTCATATTGCTTTTAGATTGCAACCCTTGCTGCTGAAATACAAAAAAAATACAGTATACTAAAAATGAAATAACTTTTCTATTTTAATGTGGTTATAAGCTTCCTGCTAGGCAGCAAGCTAATTGAGACTTTTGATGTTCGCTTTTTTAAAGACATGCTATCCTTCATCATCTGTAGAGTATTTTAATGATAGCTCTCTTACAGTGTTCTCAAACTTGACAGAAAGAAAGGATGGGGGGGGTTGGAGGGGAGGTGGGAGGATGAAGGCCACTTTATCAAAGTCAATGGAAATACAAGGTATTAATTATGTTAAATGAAGAAATATGGGCATTTGGTTACTTTTGTGGGTCAGAAATATTTTAATCTGTTGCTGCCAGACAGCTGCCTCTCCGTAAGCCCCTCTGCATTTATATCAGCTGCAGGAACACATCAAAGTTCCAAAAAGTGAGGAAAGCAGCCACCAAGAGGGACGTTTCCCCCTGGCCTCCACAAGGTCACAGTTTTAACTAGAGCAACCGCAGTGTTATCCACTGCAATCAGTGATAAGGCCATGACCTTTTTTATATTTTGGAAGCATAGATGTTAGAAAAATTGCTAAACCCTCAGCCCAATTAAAAAAAAAAAAAAAAGGCCCTACTGAATGGAAAATAAAACTTCCGTGATATTTAGAAAACAAAACAAATGGTGTACTCAGTTGCTCCCAGTCAAAGCAGAGAGCTGATCACACAGACTCAGCTGACTGGGAAGCTTTGCTAACTGCCAACCACACTGTGGCAGAAGTACAGTTAAAGGGACGGGAAACCCAGTTGTCTTCCACAATGCCCAAACAAGTTTTAGTGAGGCAATGGATGGAAACACTTCACATTAACAGTTACGAATGCCAACAGCAATTCTTTAAATGAGACATATTCACTATATGACAACTGTAGGGACTTCTGTAAAGTCACCTCGTAAAATTAAAAACAAAAATTACTCAGACTGCTTTTATCAGTTTTTCTGTGTTAAGAAGTCAGGTCATTATAAATTATAAGAATTCTGGAAAAAAAAAAAACAAAAAACCTTGCTTTATAGCATGAAAAGCAACTTTTTAATCAACTGTATTTATTAGCACTTAATTTATATCTTTGAATCTAGTAGTATATACAGATTTTGGACAACTATATTCATAGATGATTCTATTTTCAATACACATTTCTATTTAAATCAAAGATAAGTAACACATATCTTTTTCATCTACTTCAATAGCAGAAAATTCTCACAGGAATTAATTTAACCTGTGCATACTACTTTAAGGAAACTAATCCTTTGCATATAATATACAGACAAGCAGAATTTATCTGTTCTAAGAGTGGGTGTTGAGAGTAATCCCAACGGTACATTTTTAAAAATAGGAATGAATCAAAACGAAGCACAAATAAACCAGGTTTGTCTTTAACATTACATTAAGGTAGAGAGGAACAATAATAAAACAAACAAACAAACCCCACAAAAACCTAAATCCACAAGACTCTAGTGAAAAGACAAAGAGGCCCTCCCTCTCTCGGCCTCTGAAAAGAAACGGGATGAAGCCAAGAGCCTGTTTCACTACTGTTGAGTCATTTGAAACTTACTCAAACGTTTGCGCTTCCCTATTGTTGTCCCCATCTCCTCAAGTGAGTTAAAAATACACAAGATTTCTGTACAAAGATACGCACTACAGAGCTGCCTGCAGTTTTTGTCACCTTTTGGTTTTTTTAACAATTAAAAAAAAAATCCGCACACGATAGTTCAGGCTTACAAACTGGTTTTAAGTCAGGCATAAAATGATTTCGAAGCACATTCACCTGCAGCCATTTCATGATTTTCTTCCTTATTTCACATACTACTTCTTGGAATAAAAACTGAGTGATAAGAAATTTTACTTTTGTTTCTAGTTAATTGTTGCTACAGGTAACATCTACCCCACAAGGAATTTAAACTAAATGAAATCTCTCTAGCTGATACTTGGTATACCATCTCTGATATTAAAGCACAGCAACATTTAATTCTGAAAATAAGCAGAGGTAAACATATTGATTTTCTGTTCCTATGTGTAATTCTTACTGAGTAATCAAAGGCAAAAAAAAAATACTCCTAGCTGAGACATGGAGAATATAACTATCTTAGACTTTAAAGGAAAAAATTATAAATATATACAGATTCATAAGATTTTCCTTTAAATGAGAAAAATTATGGTTACATATATTTTGATTCGTTGGTATTAAATTGTGTCAAGAAAATACACCAGGTGATATAGAATTTTCCCTTACATACACACAAGAAAACTGATATATTTCTGACAGTAAAATATATGAGTTTTATGTCAAATCTTTGAGCTTTTAACATTTTATTTGCTTTCTTTTGTATTTCAGTAAGTATTTTTAAGATATGTAAGACCTACATTTTAAACAAATGTAGTAGAACTAGTCTAGCTCATGCACCGATGTCTAATAACAGAATTCCTTTATTATTAGGGCTTCCTTACTGTCTCCTCTACTATCTCCCCTCACCTTGTGAACATACCTGTTTCAATCACCTGCTATTTGTGTAACTTGAATTTTATTAAGACATAAGTATTGAAATTATTGAAAAGTCAGGATGAAGATACCTGATCTTTGATGCAGTGTAACTGCAATCTGTCTAATTGCTGTTTAAGATTCACTACCAAAATTGCCAATAATTATAATACCTACAGAAATTTAGTAAAACACTTTTGAAAAAGGTACCAGCCATATAGTCTAACTTGCCTTTAAAAATTACTCAGAAACTTAACCACATTAAAGTGGTTGATGTTGGATTGAGGCTAAAAACAAAGAAAAAACAAATACGCACCACAAAGTCATGCACGTATTCTATCGTTCTTTCTAAAAAATGACTGAAACAGTTGGATGAACTTGAGAAACACTTGGCATAAAAATACAGGTACTAAAGTTACAAGACATTTGATGGGTCATTTAAAGAATACGAAATCATCTTTCAGCCGTTTGAAGGATAAGGAAATAAATCCCTTCCATGAAAGTTGAAAAAAATATCTGAGTATAGACAAAATATCCATGATTAAATAAAACTTTAGGTGACTGAAACTGACTAGCATTTTACAATATTAATGCTAATGGTTCATCATAGTCTTGTTTGCGTGTTTAACAGCTCCCATTAACCACAACAACAAAAAAAGGATTGAATACAGGAAGGAGGAGCAAGCAGAAAACTAAAGTCATACATGGTAAGGAATAGAGATGGAAGAAATATCAAATCAGCCTGAAATATACAATAGGAGTTTCCAATGTTGGGTCAGGAAATAAGGTAGTTAGAGAAAAGTTGCCGTCTAAAGAGAAAACACTTTTAGGAAATGGCAAAATTAAAACAGAAGTAGATATGTAAAATAGATGAATGAAGACAAGGTCTTCCTGCACCAAGGGAGTTGTTTAGGAGAAACAGTGTCCGTTTGTGGCCAGCGATAATACTTTCCATTCAATACAGTTTGCAGCTTGCTGATTCATATGATTGCAGGCTGGCGCCCTGCTGGCGAGCCTCTCCACTGAAATTAAATCCACTCTCTTCAGTTATAAATTATAATGCTCTATAAACAACACTCCCACTGGGAATGGGGAGAGGGAGAGAAAGAAAGGAAGAGAAGGAGAGGGAAGAGTGGAAAAAGAGGGAGGGAGGGAGGGAGAGAAAGAGACGGAGAGGGGGAGAGAGCGTTTCTACACAGTCCACTCACTGTTTAATGTTCTGCTCTTCTGCAACAAACAAGGGGGAGTAAGCCTTCCACAGACAGCACTCCTGCTGTAATTCATACACTGTTTGATGTAGAGCCGAGAAAGGAAAGTGGGATATAATGTGAGTCTAAGAGGAAGAGCACTTAGAAATCAATGAGTATGCAAGAAGAAAAGATAAAATAGATTTGATACATGGATTTTTCAAATCTATCACTGAATACATCTTTGGAGTCCTAAGGGAGAAGCAAATTAGATCTGCATATTGTATATCTTTTGCTATACAAATCAATCAGAGGTATTCACTCACGATGCACTGGGAAAGGTAGATTCACATAGGAAATCAAAGTTAAAAATAATCATTCCAAAGCAGCCCTAGACAAGGAGTCAAGAGCAAAGAGAAAGTTCAATGATTTGATCGCCACATCACCCAATTATACTATCCACATTTTTTCCTGTTTCACAAATACCCACTTCAGAATTCAACGCTAAATTTGACAATTGTTTAATGTTGTGGAATTTGTTTTGAAAAAGAGTTGGTTCCAAAAAGGAAAACAACTGCAAATATACAATTTATTAGCTGAAAAACCCATGGAAGAAAGAGTCAATCGTTGAGCTGGTTTGTATGCACCAGTTTCAGGGCACTAACTTATATCCATGTTTCAGATTTCTTTTGTGTGTATGTGAATCTTTTTTAGGAGTGATTTATGCCCCAAACCGAGGTAGAAACAATTATTATCATATGCCAAAGAGAATTCCAAGGGCTCACATCCACAGGTTACTCATCAACTACAGAAGGACACAGTTCTATAGGAAAAAATGCCTTTCAAATAAATTTCTTACCAAATGGTGAACCTGAACATAGAAATAAAAGGTGAGGCAGGGGTTAGAGAGCGGATTGGAAGAGGGAGGTAGGAGGTGGAGGAGAGAAGCAATCTCATTCAAATCTAGGCTTGAATGTGATTTAGGAAAGGCAGCAACCTACAAAACTGAACATCCATTTCAGGTGAGGAAACTCAATGAAAACAGAAATTACACTAACCACAAACTTCCACTTCACTATCTTATTTTGGCAGACCGAACGTTGCTCTGATCCCCACCCTCCCCCAACCCCAAAGTAACAAGATAAAAGAACATTCCAGCTTTCTTCTAAAAGTCATACAACGAAGAAGGAAAGAAAAGGTGACTGGGATTCCAGTTTTAGACCTGAAGCAATTTTACCAGGCTAAATTCCAAACCCTGAAAAAAAGCTTTGAAATTGAAACATTGATCCGAAGCCTTAACCAGAGAATTAGGCTTAGTAAAAACTCAGATTTTACTCTCTCTCTCTCTCTTTTTAATGTGTCTGGCTGTCTGTCTGTCTGTGTCTCTGCTTTTGGCTGTGGTGCATACCAAGTAAATTATTTGCTGATAGGTGAATCTCAGCAAATGCTTTTCTTCCTTTGAATGCCTGCTGAGCTTGTTGGGAAAAGTCATTTAAGTCACTTAAAACAATCCCTTGAAAAGTAGAACTCAATTCTGAAATAAGAGTATAACTTAGAGCTTAAAAATAAATTAAATAAAGGAAACATTAAAAGATAAATGGAGCAGGATGCTCTGTGGCTGAGGTAATCTGAGTGGAAAGGGAAGGAGGAGGGCTACGTTAATAAATGATTAAAAGGCCTTAACAAGGGCCTATCAGGTTGACCAGGAAAGCATTCTTCTCTTCGGCTCCGCCTTGAGACCACCTTTTTTACATTTGTTCTCAATGCTGATCAATATGGTTTTCATTTGCTGATTTCCATAATGCCATATGGGATCTACCAGCCTGACATAATGAAGCTAGAAAGAGCTGAAGTCATTTGAACATTCTCGCTTGCATGACCGTCGCCAGTTCACCAAATGCCTGTTATCTGAAAGCTAATATTTTTCTCTTTTTTTTTTATTGACAAATACCAGAGGGTTTTGTTCCTAGACAGACATAAAAATTCAGCCTTGAGTGGCAAATTAAAATTAAGGTTTACACTTTCTCTCTAGCCTTTTTTTTCCCCCACCACTCTAACCAAATATAAATATGATTAAGTAGAGAAAAAAAAGATTTAAGTGTGAATTACCCATTTCTGAACACAAATGCTCACTTCTGTTGATAAAGCAATAACTTACAAAGAATAAAGTGCAAATACTTTATGATGTCACCAAAGCCTCAGGACATATTTATTGTCCCAATTCAAGTTTTCCTATAAATATATCACTACAGTTGGCCCACTACTATTTGTCTGATAACTTTCAACAAAATTCATATCAAACTGTATATTTATTAATGTTTTGCTCTCTGCCAAACTTTCTTAAATCCATGCTCTGGCATGGAGAAACTGTTTTTTTTTTTAAATCATATATAAGCTTCTTATAGCTGCTGCCCCTACACACACACTGTGTAGTAAAATTAGTTTGTTGAGGTCATCTCATTTGAGTAAACCATGCACCAGCCTTCCACTATGCCTGAAATGTCTCATTAAAAATTGGATTGTTTACTGGTCACTTTTTCATACCCAAAAAACAATTTCAAGGAAAAGTGCAGAGAGGAATATTTCTGAAACAACTTTTGCCAAAAATAAAAAAGGTAGTTGCATTTGATCAAAAGAACAATTCAACCTTGCATTAAAAAAACAGAAATACATTTTGTGCCAGCACATTTACCTACAATAAATTTTATTCCTTTTACATTAAACACATTAAATAATATTCTGGTGATTTAATGAAGCCATGTTTTAGTTCTCAAGAATCTGAAAACCCACGGTGGCAGTTTTGTCTGGAGCATTTCTTTTCCTTTCTTTTCTTTTTAAAATACATGGTCATCCAGAAAAGGGCATGCTGGCTCAAAACAAAACTGAAGGAAGGTAATGTAACAGGACATCAAACAGCCAAATGAAAGGTCCTACAAAAGAACAAAGTGGTACTGGGGGATGAACACCCTGCTTATCTACTCAATGTGTGCTTCCCTTCTCTAAAAGAACGAATTGTGTTTTCTTCTCCTTTCTCTTAAGTCCTTTATCAACAGTGAAAGGATATTAAAATGACGACACCTTTAAACTGGTTAGCTCTACAACATGGATTTTTCAGGTTTTTTGTTGTTGTTGTTGGTTTTAATTCCTTTGGAAAACTGTAGGAGATTCTATCCCCAAATGGGAAGACAAAAGTTCTGACATCACCATATTACTAAAGAATCTTACTATGAATGCTGTTAAATTCTGATACAATAGTTAATAATGAGGTGAACAGTGAAAGTAAGAAAAAAAAGTATATATTCCGCTGGCTAGTTTACTGTTACAATGACTCTAAAGGCATACAATGGTAGAGAGTGCATTTCAGGGACATTTTTTGGGCTCTGAGATTTTTGAATTATGATAAAAACACAAAGAATAAAGAAACTCCAGCCTGTTTTAAAAGTGCCAAGCGACCTTCTCTTGTGAATTCCAAATTAAGTAAATCTGAGAAGTTACATTACATTGGGGGCTTAGTGAGGTTGGACAGATTGTGTAGACAATTCTGTCTCTTTGACAGTCACAGTAAAAACAATGAATATCAGGAAACAGAGATAAAAGGTAATCTTGCCTAGATATGAACCAGGGAGAAAGGCAACAGTGATATTCTCAAAGTCTAGTGGAACTGGCAGCACAGTACTCTATGGAAGACTTAGCTATTAACATTTTACTTTACTTGAACCATAATTACAACCCTGTGAGGCAGATCAAATTAGCACTATCCTACATCACTGCTTTATGGTAACAAATAGGTTAATCAGAATGGTTCAAAAGAGTCCCATAAAACGTAGATCACAATCATTTAGACTTCTGAAGTGAGGTAATGGGCAGGAGGAGTGGGGGTGCATCAGAAGAAGGCTACTTATTTCCAAAAGATATAGGACAAGAAAGGGAGTTCCATGTACAATTGACAGATCTTGTAAGAAGGTTCTTTTTGGTTTGTAAGCTCAGGAGAACTGGAAAAATTGTAAGTTAGTACAGGATGATAGAAAAAAAAATTAAGAAAAGGAAACGCACACAAAAAAAGCATTATTCCTTGAGATGTCCCGACAGTACAAAAATTAACAGTTCAACAGTAAGTGGCTCCAGCATAGAAAGAAGAAAATCTCTGGGAGGCTGTTTCTAGATCCCTTGGCTCAGCTAAGGGAATATGTTTCAATGCTTTCCAGAGGGAGGTGTACCCTACAAGCTAGAGGGCCCTTTTCTCTCCAAAAGGAAAATGACCAGGAACCTGCTGTACTGGGATGCCTGTGGTCTGTCTTCATCGCCACTATATCCACAGCACTTGCAAGAGTGCCTGGTGTAGAGTAGTTATTCAAAACATACATGCTGAATGCTGGAGATCCTTCGAAGCAATGAGACGATTTGAAGAAGTCCTGAGCATGTTAAAAAAAAAAAAAAAGTAGCAGTAAAAGAAAAAATAGTAGGAGCAAGAGAAAATATTATTATGTAGGAGAAAATAGTAGTAGTACTAGTAGTCACTGTAGCTTTAAATTACAAGCTGGAAATGTAGGTAAAATCCGGTTGTCTAGATGTGGCTACATAGAAATCTGTGGCTCATGGGCCTTATCAGCAGTAGAGATTTACTCACCCTTCAACTGGGCTCCCAGGGAACTCTGAACTACAAAAGAAGGTCTCAACAAGGGTGGAAAACAAAAACCTTGAGTAAAGGAAGGATTTATAGTCAAGTTTAGCAAGTGAGAAATGAAATGATGAGGTAAGTACCTTATTAGTAATGCTAAGGTCAAGACCAGGTCGGAATGGGTTAAGACAGAAGAGCCCTGTCAAACGCCCAGAAGCAGTCTGGCAAGGTTAAAGACATTTTAAACTTGGCCTCAGTTTCCTCAACTCTAAACTACTAGCTACCGAATCTAATTATTAGAAGTTATACACTAGTTTTTTTATACAAAAGCTAATCTAAGTGTAAACGATTAGTAGGAATTGATGAGGAGAGTTTGAAGGCAGGTAAAGGAAAGACTTTTATTTTATTTCTTGGTCTTTTGTGAATTCTACTCTGGTAGCAGAATTTCTATTTCTAAAAGAGGTAGGGCTCTGTCAAACATCTTGTATGGTTGTTCCCATTTTTTAGTCCACATGGGTGGTGGTTATTATTTTTAATGTATTCCTACTTTAGTAAGTCATAAATAAGCTTACCTATTCAAATGACCACAATATATGATGAGAAGTAGCACACTGACCCATGAGCAGCAAACACCCAGAAGGCAATACTTAAAACATAAACTGCCAACAGCAGCCTGATCAGGTTTCATAAATCAGAGCAGCAGTGGCCCTAAAGAGTGGGAATGAGAGCTCCAGTAATTGCAGCCTTCTGTCTGGGAGCATACTGTAAAAATAGCCACAGTAAGCAATCCTCCTGACCAATCAATAGACTCCTATTAACCTCCCGGCCAATTACAGGATGATTGGCTAAGCAAACAAAGAATTACTGGCTGTTTAGTTGGGACTTTATTCTGGCCTCTCTCTTCCCCTGTTTCTCATTCTGTTCCTCCTCTCCTCCCTACCCCCTTTCCTGTTAGGAAAAAACATCTGCAAACACCTGATATTCATCTAAGTCTCCGCAGTTGTACAGTCTTGTTAAATTGTTACCACCTTTTCCACAAGCAGTTTTGGCAATTAACCTCATGGCCAGAGACTTCAAAGAAAACAACTGTTGAGTTTAACCTCTCTGAGCTACCATAGATTCTTTTATGATTTTTCCTGAAATGCTTTCATCCAGGGAGGAAAAATGCAGACTGATAAAATTAATGTTTATTTTAATATTTGGTTAATTTATTAAGAAGACAAACACCATAGACATTTGCCATAACAGGGTGCACTCACTTCTCAAGTCGCCACAGAGTGGGGTTTTATTTTAATTTACATTCCCAACACATGTGTGCTTCTCTGCTCTTCCACAAATCCTACATTTGCTGGAATCCAAGGATTTGATACATTTGACCCTTTCTTGCCCCTGTTCACAAATCTCTCCTATGTTTCTCAAAACTGTTTAAAAGTTCAGAATGAAAAATGTATGTAAAATTAATGCTAAGAACCAAAGTTGCCATTAAAAATCTATTTCCATTTTATATTTTTACCCTCACAGATACACTTTTTACATTAAAAGCATGGATAATCCCTAACTCTCGGGAGAATAAACTACTAGCAATAAAGATCAAAATATACGACTGAACAAGCAGCGTAATTCTTCTCTAGGAATCTTGTGGCCTCAGAGTTTTCAAGGCAATCCGTGCTGTGACCAGCTTTTTACAGCTGTATTATTATGATAATAATGGACCTGATCTCACCAGCTGAAGGCAGGTTTGTAGAGGTGTGTTAACTCCTTCAGACCACAAAGTCCATTTAGAATTTGAACAAAAGTGATTAAATATTTAACGAGTTGATAATTTTGTTTAGGGCCTGGCTTTAACCAAACAGCATGGTTCTGCTAGTACTATCGCCAGCATCACCCCA
Source organism: Loxodonta africana (assembly GCF_030014295.1). Taxonomy (NCBI): domain Eukaryota; kingdom Metazoa; phylum Chordata; class Mammalia; order Proboscidea; family Elephantidae; genus Loxodonta; species Loxodonta africana. The sequence goes on from NC_087359.1 coordinate 50,051,751, forward strand.
AGGAGTCTGGGACAGAAGTGGAGGAATCACAGTTAGTAAGGTAGGTTTTGTTGTGAAACAAACCTGGGGTAGAATTCCACTTTTGCTACTTATTAGCTGTGCTGTAAGCAGACAAATACAAGTAATTACACCTATCTTGTATGGATGCTATAAGGATAAAATGCGGTTGAGCGTATATGCACAAGTAACAAACTTTTATTTAGCCTATACTGTTTTAAAAATCAGGAAATATCCAAAAAATTTGAATTTGCTGCCTCTCTTTCTTGACTAAACAGAAGGTCTGGCAACACAGAACCCGTGTTTCCTCAATGGCTACACGGAAAGAGTAGAAGCGGCAAACTTAACCGCAGATAATTTGCTATAGCCCCTGCTACTTTACACCTAGCCATAGTAGGCATCTAAGCCTTTGACCCTTGCATGAAATGGTTTACCACAGAGTTTGGCAGAGTGTCTGGCACATAATGCTTGGCACATAGTAAGAACTCAATAAAAGGTAGCAATTACAAGAGGATCTACTCCATCAAGTAAAATCAGGTGATTCTAAAATTGAAGATGCTTTCATATACATATCAGCTAAACATTTTACAAGGCAGAGAATAAATCAAACCCTGGGAATAATTAAAAAACTTCCACATCATACACATGCCATTTTCTAAGCCTTTTTGAAGTCTTTAAAAAGAAAAAAAATCTTTTTTTTTTTTTTGAAGCCTTTACTTACCTAAAATTCCTTTTTTTAAGCCAACTCCAACCCATTGCTGTTGAGTGGACTCTGACTCATAGTGACCCTAGAGGACCCTATGGATCTGCCCCCATAGAGTTTCCAAGGCTGTAATCTTTGCGGAAGCAAACTGCCACGTCTTTCTCCTGGGGAGCCACTGGTGGGTTCAAACCACCAACCGTTTGGTTAGTAGCCGAGCACTCAACCACTTCAAAATTCCTTTAGCACTTATTTATTTGTAATACTGCTTTGGCATTTAGCACATACTATCTATCTTGTATTGGTGTTTGCCTTGTTTTATGAATATCCTCCATCTCCTACCAACGTGTAAGCTCCTCAAGTGTGTTTCTCAAAGTTCTGTTGAAAATATAAAATTACCTCTAATTCAGGCAATTAGAGGCCAGTCTGAAACAAGGAAAAATGTGAGTTATACTTAAGAATACTTGTTAAGAAGTAGAAGTCTAGTAGATCTAGTTTGATGTAAGAAATGTCTGTAATTAGGAGTGCTGTACACAACATGTGTAAAACTGTTTAAAATTTTTTAGTTTTCTTCGGTAAGTGAATGTTCCCGTCTGAAATATCATTTAAACAATCAATTTGCTTAACAAATTTTATCCGCAGATAACTCAAAGGTCAACCTCAATTTATCATAATCATACATTCTAAACTGTTGTTGTGTGCCGTCAAGTCAATTCTGACTAATACTGACTTTATACGACAGAGTAGAACTGCCCCCCATTGGGTTTCCTAGGTTGTAATCTATGTGGAACAGATTGCCAGGTCTCTTCTCCTGTGGAGCAGCTGGTGTGTTTGAACTGCCCACTTTTTGGTTAGCAGCTGAGCGCTTAATCATTGTACCACTAGGGCTCCTTACATTCTAGGATCCAAATTATGAACCTGACTGTGTCATCACCTACAATCCCACCATTTTACTGTGACCGTGACGGCTACAGGAAAGAAAGCGGTGAGCACAGTGGAAGAGCAAAGCCTAGAATTCAAATATGCCTATCTCAGGAGTCTATCATTTTCACTTCAATTATATTTTTACTTTCAAAGCCATGAAAATACCCTATTATTTTGATTAAGTTTAGACATCTGGGGACGGAGTAGGTTGAAAACCTCCTAAGAGGTCAGTCGTTTTAAGAGATCCATGTTCAAAAGTAATTTCCAGACTGACCCAAACTGGTAGACAAGTATGTAAGTGACCTTGTGCTAGGGAACAGTTCTGTACCAGCTGTCTGTCTGGAGTAGATTCTGGACAGGAGGCTGAGTTGTCTATAGAGGGTTGAGGGGCTGAAGGGGAAAGGACAAAAATATGTGACTACCAAAAAGAAGATACAAGGCAACCTCAGGTTCCAGGAGTGCCTTGGAAGCATCCAGGGAAGGTATTTGGTGGTTTCTGCAGTTTTTTGTTGGTTGGTTGGCAAACAAGAGGCCTGGGCTGAAATTTGTGAGGGAAGAAAGAGATGAAATGTGTCATATACATGAAATTTAAATCAAAATCTAAAACTTCCTCTGTCCACTCTTGTTAAGAGGACTTTCATATTAAACAGAACTCTCCAGAGAAGAAAAGGGTTTCTGGTGATTCTCATGGCAATATTTAAATTTTTAATTTCTTATTAACTTTTGTATCCTTTGTCAACTTAAGTACAAGGAGGAGGGCTATTTGTGCTGAACATTTAAGAACACTTTTAAAAAGTAACACTGAATGACACTAGGGTCTGGTGCTATGCTGTACAGTTCAATGAACTCCTGCACGGTCAGCAAGATGGTTGGAAATGCCTCTTTCCGTCTGTTTTTCATCTCTAAGTCTGTGTACTCAGCAGAGTGTGAAGAGAGCTTCTCTTCTCTGCAGAACATTCTCCCAGTGGTCCTTTCCCTAACCCCCCCCCCACCCCCACACCCTGATTCCCTCTCCATAGCCCCTGCAGCAGAGAACAGGAACTAGAGCAAATGCTTTTGTGAATTAAGAGATCTTGTGAGCGTAAATTTGGTCAGGCTGCGCCTTTCTGCAGGCCAGACCCTGCTGCTGCCCCAGGATGTGAACTGTCAGTTTGCATAGCTGGTGATGAGTTGCAGAACCATCAGCAAAGGTGAAGACGGCAGAAACAAGAAAGATTCAAGACTGGTGGAAATCATTTCACAAGGAAAATTTCAGCCATCAGTGGGAGGAAGCTTTGAAAAATGCTGCCATTTCCGAGTCAGAATGAAGGAAAAATTAAATTACTGCCGGTGAGGCGAGCCAAAGTTGCATCTCCCTCCAGGGAGAGTTTTGATAATGGTAAACATTTGACAGCTGGCCTGGAGTTGTTATCTTGTTCTAACAGTTGCTATGGTCTAAATGAATATTTCTGATAAGGAAACAGAAAGAAGATTTTAAACACGTTTATATTTTTATGTTTTAAGGCTTATGGAGGGAAGCCAAACAGGTTTAGAACAATTTGTCACTGAGGGCCGACTCAAAATGCTGTAATGATTCTGGTCTGGGAATCTTACCAGCATCACTATTTTAGTTAATCTATATGAAGTAATTCTTTGATGAAAATCAACTTATCAAGAGAAGATCTTTCACCTTTAGCTTCCTTAGGAACTCTTAAGACAATTCTAATAATTGACTTGGAGGAGCCAAGAAAATAAAGGGTTAATTAAAGCAAACTTAAAATATAGGCTAAAGGAGAAGTAAATATTGTGTTATTACATAACTAGACATTGAAGTGTTTGAGGATCAACAATTTTAAAGAAAACTCAATCTTCCACAGAATTTATTATTTTATGAAAAACATTGAGCCAAACATCTGAGAAAGGTAACAGATAAAGTAGCCAAAATTTTAAACCTCAAAAAAGAATACTCATCAAAAGGGGGAAAATGCAAAACAGAATTTCAAATTATTATGGACTCCAGACTTCCTAGAGCCATGGAGGTAGGACGAACCCCTGAAAGTATTGCCTTGAGATAATCTTTAAACCAAAAATATCCCCAAAGTCTTCTTAAAACCAAACAATTGTTTAGCTTAACTAGTAAAAATTGTCTGCCTTGAGCATTATGCTTTTTTAAGATCTATATGGGATCAAACTGATAACAGCAACTCAAAAGATTAGATAGAAACCTTAGGGGGCTGTGAATTTATGTTAATGAGGAAGAACAACTCTGAAAAGGAGGCCTAGAATGCACACCTCAAAGAATGTAATTAATGTCACTGAATGGTACATGCAGAAAATGTTGAATTGGTGCTATGTTTTGCCGTGTATATTCTCAGTAACAATAAAATAAATACAATAAAAAAAATGGATTTTGGGGTGTCTGAGGCTTTTGTGAGCTTTTGTACCAACAAAAGATGTAGAATGCCTGCAGGGATATTTTATTACAAAACACTTGCTCAATTACCATGTATAGGATGAGAAAACAAGTCTGAGTTATTGTCTGAAATGTTCCAGGTCTTCACAGGCAATGGATTTGTCATGGTATCTAGACACACATGCAGAGGGACCAGAAGAGATGGGAGGGAGGCCTTAAATGGGTTTGCTGATAGTCGTGTCTTTAGAGAAAGAATTGAAGTCCTGAGAATACCATAACCCTCTTACTCTACCCAAAAACGAATTACCTGCACCCCTAAATCTAGTTTTTTTTTTTTTTTTTTTATAAAATCTACTCTGCCTCTGATAGAGGCTTAACTAAGGTATGGCAGGTAGGGCACGTGACCTGGGCGCTGCTCAAGGAGGGGTGCTAATGAGCAGTTTCTATTGGCCATGGAAGTTTCCACTGAAAGCTATGAGAGATTATTTAGCAATTGAAAACTAATTGCCATAGGTCCTATTTTCTGTAGATAGGCCCCTGGCTTTTGACATTCCACTAGATGTGAGTTTACCACAGGGCTTGGAACCGGGTTCATTTCTGTTCAAGCCTCTGCTGAGAATTTGCATTTCTAACAAGTTCCCTGCTTAGAATTTGCATTTCTAACAATTTCCCAGGAAGTTACAAATAAGAAACACCTTGAAATCTTGATAAACTGTAGATTCTGATTCAGTATATCTGGGGTGGACATACAAATCCTAAGCATTTGTTAGAAATGCAAATTCTCAGCAGGGGTGTGAGCCAGAGGGAACCAGTTGGAAGCTGGTTTACCAGCAGCAAAATAGGTCAATGGCAGAAAGCAAAGACAAAAAAGGAGTCAGGAAACTTCTCCTCTGGAATAAATAAAACCTTAAAACTTATTTTCAGAAAAGTTTTATAAAATCTGAAATTACATTATTACTTCATTAAAATGTAATTGGCATAAGGTTATGGTAATTTAGTATTTAACATTCAGAAACACAAATTCATCGAGCACCTACTCTATGCTAGGCATTAATGATATCAGAGGTAGGGGTCCAGTCTCTCTCTTCAAGCAGTAATAGGGCTCATAAGCCAAAGGCATCAACCCACCTAATTTGTAGATATTCTTTCTGTGATGACTTATACTTCAGAATGCATTTGTAAGCATTATGTCCTGACCCAAAGAAAATTTTACCCAAACTCCTTACCACTGTTTTTCCTTAAAAAACAAAATCTGAAAATCTACCTTTATTCTTATATTTGTGGGAAGTAAGAGTTTCATTATTTTTTTTCTCCCCCAGGGACCCTTCCGTGTCTTAAAATGAAAGTATATAAATCAGTATTAAACTATGATATTTTGAGAATGTTTTGAAGTAAGGTTAAATTGGTGTTAAAAACTTGTGGTGCAATCAATCACTTCTAGCCATAGCCTTTGTGACTCCCACACAATGATCGGGTAAAAAAAACTATGCAAATAAGATCCTTGTGGCCCACCATGGGGACTGAACAGCTTGTTGCTAATGCAAATAAGATACATGAATTCTTGAGGGAATGGGACCATGCAAATAGGGTGTATGAAACAGAGGATTGGTCAGTTTTGTCATCCTGCCAGGCTTAAAAGAGGGCCAGTCCCAGAGCAGAGGGGGAGCCTCACTACCACCAAGAAAGAAGAGCCGGGAGCATCGTTTGGACTCAGGGTCCTTGCACTGAGAACCTCCAAGAACCAGGAGACAGAGAGCTGTAACAACACCTGAAACAATACAAGATGGCGAAAAGCAGTGGCAGAGAAACAGCGGCAGCAGAACCAGGAGACTTACTGGCAGGGTGGGGTGACTCTGGGCACTTATCTGTGGAGCTAAAGAGTTCTGTAACACTTGCCTGAACAAGGCAGAGGCCTGGCCAGCCCAAAAGGCTCAAAGGGCTGAGGGGCCTAAGGCCAGGGAGACGCCTGCCTATGGGCACAGCCAAGAAGCTGCCCTGACTGTATCCTGAATGGTAGCCTATTACTTCCCTAAAAAATCTCATAACCTTGAGTGTGCTCTATGAGGACTGTGTGGCCATTGCAACAAATTATGGAACCCAGCAGAGAAGTAGAGAGTATTGTAGGAGGCACAGTTGGTGTACAACCTGGTAAAAAGGTTGGAGAGAGATGTGTCTGACCTTTGCTTCACAGGACTCAGCCTTGGGCTATTGATGCTCCTAAGGAGTGTCTCTCCTTCCCCTTGTGAAGTTAGACAGGAGGTCTGATGCCGCCGCCACGTCATTTTTACAAAACCCTACTAGTGAAGGCTAAAATAACAGTCTGGCCGAACAGTCTTAAGTACAGCTGCCTCCAATTACTAAGTACATCCTAGCGATGTTTTTTACTAACAAGAAAAATGCAAGCAAGTCACTGAGTTCAAAAACAATGTCAAAGAGAAGTTACTCATAAAAGAAATTAGATAGATTAATACTGTAGCCATACAGGCAGCTAACAGTTAACCTTACCTTTTGTACTGCACAAGTTGAGTTCTTTAACAATAATCAGAAAAAGAGATGATGGAGATTCTAAGAGGGAACCAATTCTAGAAGAAAATGCTTCTTTTGACGAATACATTCCAAAAAAATTTGGAAAAGAAAATATATCTGATCTATTACAAAATTATGGAAACAGTGTTTTCAAACAAATTTTTTAAAAAACTTTTTTAGTGGAGAATTTTGAACACACACCAAAGTAGACAGAAAAGTGTAATAAAACCCATGCATCAATCATGTAACCCCCAAAACCATCAAACCATGGCCAATCCTTCCTCATCCACATCCACTTTCCTCCTCCTGTATTATTTTGAAGCAAATCCTAGATGTCATCAAATCCATTTTTTCAGACACAGTACATGAAAAAGCAGAGACCCTCCAAGAATGTTATTCCACACTGACTGACTCTTCCTGTCTTCACTCCCACCTCCAAATAAAAAAAAAATTTTACGATAATCTTCCCCCTAAAAGGGCATTACTGTATTACTAATACTAACTAGTATTACCTAGTGGACTATACAAACCTAGCTAGAAAGCTCCTCTCAAATAAATACACAGGCTTTTTATTTAATATGAGGGCCGATGACCTCCATGTACCCATCAATTCTCATAATTCTCTGATTCCTCTATGCAAACATCTGCTTTGGGCCAGTGGCCCTCTATTACTAAAACCGGGATCACATCATCGGGCACCAAGGAATTGTTTTAAGTATAGTATACTGGTGGTTAAGACATCAGCTTTAATCACAGAGATGTGGATTTAAATTTGGTTCTGCCAATTACTAACTTTGTGTCCTTGGGCAAGTTACTTAACTTCTCTGAGTCTCTGCCTCATCTCTAAAGTTGTAAAAATAATAACTACCTCACAGAACTGTCGAGAAGATCAAATGAAAAAATGTATACAGAAAGAACCAAGAAGCTTAATGGTAAACAGGGGCTCATTTTTTCAAATTAAGGTATTGAGAGGGTACGTTATGGGCGAAAGCAAGATGGGAGAGAGGAAGTGGGTGTAAAAATTCTTCATTTTTATAACTCTTATCCTCAACTAATTTCTTTCATGAACTTGAGTATCTCAGTATGATTATTTAACGAGGACTTTCATTAAGTTCATAATCTAAAACATGAGTGATTCAATCTCTTCATAAGTATCTATCCTTAAAAAATCAAATGTCCCATATACAATATAAAGGACCTTGGTCGAAGAATGTAATATTTACATACCTGAGTAAGAACTCAGGGTAATAGTGGATGAACTCCCACCTACACCTTGTCTAAATTAATCAGCCCAGTCAATATGTACAGGTGAACCACTGTAAAGCAAAGAGAAGAGAGTACTAGTAATGAAAAGTAGGAGCTGCAGCAATGGCTCTCTCCCTGGCTTCATGCCTACCCTGTTTCACTATTATATTTTTAAAGAGATCATTCAAATGAACCAAGGGCATGGGAAGGCATGCTTTTTGCTTACTTCACATTTGTCAGGACACTCGCAGATTAGGACAAAATGTATTTTAAAACATGTACTATCAAACCACTACATTACAATCTGTAATGTGTACAATTATGTAGTGATTTCTTTAGGAAAAGAACTGACATAAACGTTCTATGGAAGAACTGTTCATTAATTTCAGATTTACTCTTTCCCTCTCTTCCTGCTTCCCCTTCTTTCCATCTCTCCCTCTTTCTTTTGCATTCCAAAGTTACATAAAAGCTATATTAAGATAGCCAAATGCCAGACAGCTATTTCTGCCCAAAGGTTAGCAACTTTTATGTGGGTTAACAAATTGAACCTCAGTTGGTGTCATTCCATGGTAAATGTCTGTGATAACCACTTACCTAGGTTACTTTTCTTCAGACTTTTACCCCTATATTCAGTCTAACTGCCAGAATAAGCTTCCTAAACTGATGACTTACCCACCTCAAAAACCTTTCACTCCGTTTGCTGCTCCAACTCTTCTCCATCACTTTGCTTTCAGTCTGGCCCTAACTTACCTTGACAGTTAGATCTTCCACAACTTCCCTTACATATCCTTGCTGTATATTCAAAGCAGACTCTTGTTCTTCCCCAAATTAGTCCAGTATGTATGTGTCTTGCTGCTTTTGTTTCTTGCCAAAAGAAGTCCCTTTCCTCAATCTTCCCCTGTCAAAGTTTCACCTATTCCTCAAATTTTAGCTCAAACGGCATTTTTTTTCCATGAAACTTTCTCTGATTGCCACAGTTAGAACAAATCTTTCCCTCCTTTGTGCTCTGAATGGCTATGGTCTGGCTTGGTTACTATGCTTACTGCAGTTTTACTTTTATCAGCTGCATTACAAGTTTCTGGGAATCAGGGAGCATGCCTTTTTCATTTTTTGCATCCCCTACAGCATGGAGTTTGGTGACTTTCAATCACATTGAACACTGCTGCACATTTGAGATTTAGGAAAACCGTCAACGGTAACATTCACCCCTTTTCTGATAAGCAGTCCACTCAAAGAATCCTTTGAAGGAAATTTCTTAATTAGCTCACCAACTCCTGGAGAGTGTGCTTTCTGCTTTAGACAAAGCTTGCACTGAGCCCGTCTCATATTTTCATAGAATACAAAGGGAACGGCCAATTCTTCCCTGACAGAGTGAGTAAGAAACCAAAGGAAGACACATGTGTAAAGGGAAACACCAAAACCACAAATATGGAAACAGTATTTCTGAACTTCTTTTGGCCAGATCACAGACATCTTTAACCTTGTCGCACTTTCTTAAACAGAACAAGTCAAGAAATGGGGACGGAAAAAAAATCTTTATACATATTAAAAAAAAAAAAACACTCCAAGTTTTTAGATTAGATCATCTGTAATCCTAAAGAGAAAAAGATGTAATCTTTAGGCATGAGAATGTATCCATTATTCAGAACTTCTACCACTGGTAATTCGACAAGGTATGTGCAGGGGGAAAATAAATATAAATAAATACTAAATTAATAATAATTCTTGAAAATCCAAAAATAAAACAAGCTCATCTCTGTCTCCATTATAACTGAGGTGCTTTTCTAGATCTAATAGATTTAGCGAACAAGCAAAAACATAAGGTGGGTTTACATATAACAACTTGTTGAAGATTATAGCTAATTTAGGATGGTATTTGAAAGAAAATATTTCTTTCACCTTTTTAAGAATGTATTGCTGATGAAAAGATATGAATTTACTGTCAGTTTTTTCTTCTCATCTTCATAATTAAAATCTCACGGGTATGAAAAAAAATTCTAAGAGATTGTATCCTCTGAAAATACTCAGCTAAAATGCCCAAAGAAGAAAAATTTTTGTTTCCTACTAAATTCCTAAACTCAGCTGTCATCTGCACCTAGAGCCAAAAAAAAAAAAAAATTCCAGTAAAAATACTACAGTTTTGACCAACCAAAAGTCTTACTCCAACAATATTTCTTAAACACCTAAAACAATCAAATACACCACATTACCAATTTTATTTCTCAATGTCTCAACATTTCTCCCTAGATCAATAATTTATTCCTTTATCACTAAAACAAGTCAATAGAGCAATGCAAAACTGGATGTTCATAAATGCTGAAGTAACATTGGAATGTGAGTTTACCCCCTGTGGAATAATTTTGTCCTTCCACAAGTCACATAACCAAGGCACAAAAGGAACCTTTTGATTTGTACTGTGAAAGCAGACACTCCTATACTCTCCATAATTGACTGCCATGACTGAAAGGGGAGGTGGTACTAGCACTTAATGGATAGAGGCCAGGGATGATCCTCCAGTGTATGGGACAACCCTCTCAAAACCAAAAAAAGAAAAAAACCAAAACCATTGCTGTCGAGTTGATCCTGACTACAGGACAGGGGAGAATTGTCCCATACAGTTTCCAAGGAACACCTGGTGGATTCAAACTGCTGACCTTTTGGTCAGCAGCCATAGCATTTAACCACTACACTACCAGGGTTTCCAACGGGATAGCCCTGCCACAACAAAGAACTGTCCACTTCAAAATGTCAATAGTGCTGAGGCTGTGAAAGCCTGTTCCAAGGATACAAAAATGAACAAGAGACGATATCTGTCTTCAAAAAGCTTACTGCCTGGTGAGGGAGAAAGACAAGTAAACAGCTATAAAACAATGTAGAAAAACTACTATGTCCAGGATGGATACAGGTTGCAGAGAAGAAGAGGGGATGCTTAAGTCAGTCACAAAAGGACGAATGTTGTGTGATTCCATGTACATGGACTATCTAAAACAGGCAATTGTAAACAGACCTTAGTGTATGCAGAGTTAAGTTTATTAGTGGTTACTAGGGGCAGGTGGGAGGGAGGGGGAGAAAGGGACTCATTACTTAGGAGGCACTGAGCTTCTGTTAAGGGTGATATAAAAAATATGGAAACGGATAATGGTGATAGTTACACAACATGATGGGCACAATTAACGTCACTGAATTGTACCTGTAAAGAATGTTAAAGTGGCAAATGTTTTGTTACATATACATTTACTACAATAAAAAAAGTAAGATGGCAAATTTTGTTACATAAATTTTACCACAATAAAATTAAGAAAAAAATTAAAAAAAATTGGAAGACAATTTGCCAGGAATTTGCCAGAGAGACTCGGGATGGAAAGGAATGATTTCACGGAGATATACAGTATAGGAAAAAGGAAAACACTGAGATATGTAGAAAGCATGTCAAAGTCTAAAAAGTGCTGGTGTCATGGATTGAATTGTGTCCCCCCAAATGTGTCAACTTGGTTAGGCCATGATTCCCAGGATTGTGTAGTTATCCTCCATTTTGTGATGGCAGTTTTATGTTAAAGCGGATTACCGTGGGATTGTAACACCCTTACTAAGGTGTGCCCTGCACCACCTTTTATCTTACAAGAGATAAAAGGAAAGGGAAGCAAGCAGAGTGGGGACCTCATGCCACCAAGAAAGCAGTGCTGGGAGCAGAGTGTGTCCTTTGGACCCAGGGTCCCTTCACAGAGAAGCTCTTAGTCCAGGGGAAGATTGATGACAAGGACCTTCCTCCAGAGGTCACACAGAGAGAAAGTCTTCCGCTGGAGCTGACATCCTGAATTTGGACTTCTAGCCTACTAGACTGTGAGAAAATAAAAAGCCATCCACTTCTGGTATTTCTGTTATAGCAATACTAGATAACTAAGAGGGCTGTATGTACAGAATGGCTACAGCTGAAGTTCCTTACCGGAGAAGGAGAGAGAGAGAGAATAGGAGTATGGAAGATGAAGCAGGAGAGGTATGCAGGAGCAAGAACATAAAGGCTTTGTATGCCATGCTAGACAAGAGTTTGGATCTTATCACACAGTGGTTGGTAAGTTTTCTGTAAAGGGCCAGATAGGAAGTATATTAGGCTTTGTGCGCCATATGGTCTCTGTTGCAGCTACTCAACTCTGCTATCATAGTGCAAAGTCAGCCACAGACAATATGTAAATAAATGAACATGGCTGTATTCCACTGGAAACCTTGGCGGCGTAGTGGTTAAGTGCTACAGCAGCTAACCGAAAGGTCAGCAGTTCAAATCCACCAGGTGCGCCTTGGAAACCCTATGGGGCAGTTCTACTCTGTCCTATAGGGTAGCTATGAGTCGGAACCGACTCGACGGCAATGGGTATAGTACAGTATGTGTTCCATTAAAACTATATTTATGGGCACTGAAATTTTAATTTCATATGATTTTTGGTGTCGTATTATTTTTCTTTTGATTTTTTTTCCTACCATTTAAAAACATGAAGACCATTTTTAGCCCATGGGCTGTACATAAACAGGTAGTGGCAGGAGTTTACTAAACCTTGCTGTGGTATATATACTGGATTTCAAGGTGTTAAATTAACTGGTCAGATTAAAAACGATGTTGAGCATTTCCCTTCAAATCTCTGGAAGTACTGACCATCTTCTTGTTATTTCCTGCTAATAAACAAGTACAGTTGGGCCTCTGTTTTGTTACTAGCTTATTTTAATACTTAGAGTGAGATGGTATGCTACTTCAAAGGGGGAAAAATTTACTTCAGGCCGTTGAATGGTGAAATGACATTTACTTACTACACATATAAATTTCTTAATAATTAGTGGGCATTTGACACTGATGAAATCTGATTAGTGTAGCAAAGCCAGCCTTAAACTAGCTCCCCAGTACCGAGAGAATACATATTTGAATTAAGGGCATTAGGGTATATGTGACAAAAACTACCAAGTATTAAGAAACGTTCGTGAGTATTAAGAAACCAGCTCTGTATTTACACTAATCTGTTAAATGAAGATAATACCAACTACCTCATAGTGCCACGATGGATAAAAGAGAGTGCTGGACACATAGTAGGACAGGTTGCTCTGTCTACTGCAGATAGGCCTGATTTTACCAAGTCAGATTCTACTGGGAACGTTTTATTTGGAACTAAATTTCAAGATAGAAATCTGATTAACATGAACTCAAATTGTGAAGAAAATATATCAATTTTACTAAGCTTTTACTAACATTTTAAAACCTGTGTAAGAGAAAAGTACAAAGTACATTTGTTTTAAAACTTGCTGCTTCATGGTCCAATTTTTTATTATTTTTAAGAGCCATTGTCTTAGTTATCTCGTACTGCTATAACAGAAATACCACAAGTGGATGGCTTTAACAAAGAAAAATTTATTCTCTCACAGTTTAGGAGGCTAGAAGCCCAAATTCAGGGCACCAGCTCCAGGGGAAGGCTTTCTGTCTCTGTCAACTTTGGCGGAAGGTCCTTGTCATCAACTGTCCCCTGGTCTAGGAGCTTTTCAGCTTAGGGACCCTTGGTCCAGAGGACATGCGCTGCTCCTAGCTCTGCTTTCTTGGTGGTAGGGGGTCCCCATCTTCCATGCTTGATTCTCTCTTTTATATCTCAAAAGAGATTGCCTCAATATATAATCTAATTCTGTAGATTAAGTCCTGCCTCATTAACATAACTGCCTCTAATCCTACGTCATTAACATCATAGAGGTTAGGATAATCACATGGGATAGTCACATCAGATTACAAACTGCTGGACAACTACACAATATGGGGAATTTGGGGGACACAATTCAATCCATAACAGCCATGTACTGTGTCCTATTATAACTAAAGCCATTTGAAATCTAAACAACTGTCCTTTGGGTCTCTGACGTAGCTGACTATAAGCAATTCTGATTCTGTGGTCTTGGGATGTTACTTAACCTTTTTTAGGGACAATACAACTAGGTCAACGATTGAGGATTAAATGAGCTGTTTGTAAATTTAGTTACATAATGCCAGGCATATACTATATGCTTGATCAATGTCATTATTAACTTGAAATCTCATTATAGTCACTATTTCAGTTTCTGGCTAAATGTCCCACCAAGACAGAGTTCTTCCAATTTTATAATAACCAAAAGTACCCAAAACAAAACCATTGTCATTGAGTTGATTCTGACCCACTGTGACCCCACGTGTTACAGGGTAGAACTGCTCCACAGGGTTTCCTTGGCTGTACTCTTTCTGGAAGCAGATTGCTAGGCCTTTCTTCTGTGGTGCTGCTGGGCAGATTTCAACCACCAACCTTTAGGTTAGTAGAATGAGCGTAAATTGTTTGTGCCACCCAAGGGCCTCAATTTTATACTTTTCTATAATTCTAGAACTAAAAGTATCTAGAAATTTCACTGTCCAACAGTCTTGTTTATAAATAGATCAACTGACCTAAGTCGTACAGGAAGATATAGCTTGATATAAAGACAGAGGGCTCTAGAGTCAGACAGGCCTGGTTGTGAGTCCTGGCTTCACCAGCCCATCAGCTGTGTGAATTTCAGCATATTACTTAATTTTTCAAAACCTCAATTTCCTCATTTAAAAAAGAGGGACTAAATGAGATAGTGCTCATGAGTTAAGTACTGAGCACAGTGCCCAGCATGTGCAAGAACTCAATTAATGTTCGTTACTATTATTAATCTTAAAACCCCAAACCAAACCATTGCCGTCGAGTCAATTCCTACTCATAGTGACCATACAGCACAGAATAGAACTGCCCCATGGGGTTTCCAAGGTGTTAATCTTTAGGTAAGCAGGCTGCCATATCTTTCTTCTGCAGAGGGACTGGTGGGTTTGAACTGCCAACCTTTCAGTTAGCAGCCAAATGCTTAACCTGTGCACTACCCTTATTACTGATCATAGTGTTCCTGATATCATAAAATTATATTTCTTCTCTTCATTTTTTGAAGAAATGTATGTAAATTGCTCCTGATTTTATTCTGAATTCGATTCCTATCTAACCATACTGGCCAGACTGAAGCAGACTATTTAAAATATTTATTTTCCAAGTCAAGCAAACTCTACGTCCTCTCCCTTTCTGTCTGTGACTCCTTAGTTAGTATACCCTTTGTTGCGGATTGAGTTGTGTTCCCCAAAAATGTGTGTCAACTTGGTTAGGCCACGATTCTCAGTATTGCGTGGCTGTCCAACAGCTTGTGATCTGATGTGATTATCCTATGTGTTATAAATCCCAACCTCTATGATGTTAATTAGGCAGGATTAGAGGCAGTTATGTTTATGAGGCAGGACTCAATCTATGGGATTTGAGTCAATCTCTTCTGAGATATAAGAGAGAATTGAGCAGAGAGGATGGGGACTTCCCATCACTAAGAAAGCAGAGCCAGGTGCAGAGCATGTCCTTTGGATCCAGGGTCCCTACACTGAGAGGCTCCTATATCAGGGGAAGATTGATGACAAGGGCCTTCCTTCCCCCAGAGCTGACAGAGAGAGGAAAGCCTTCTCCTGGAGATGGCGCCCTGAATTTGGACTTCTAGTCTCCCAAACGGTAAGAGAATAAATTTCTCTTTGTTAAAGCCATCAATTTGTGGTATTTCTGTTGTAGCAGCACTAGGTAACTAAGACAAAGACACCCTTCAATTTCAAATTAACTTGCACACTTCCAATACTTCCATCTTTGCTTCAAGGATCCTGGGAATTCATATGTAAAAACCCTGTGCTAAGTATATCTGTGGAAAACTTTGCTAAAGTCTATATGGTAAGGAAAAAAAGATGGTGTTTTTGGAGATTCCAGGCAGTTGTGGGCCAATGAACTTCAATGAAAGTACCCTTCCAATTCATTTGTTTCAAGAGGCTAAGGAAATAACTTATTTCCTTTTCCCTCTTTTCTATCTGGTTTCTCTGATGTGTTCCCAGATTCTCAAAGAAAGATTCCAATATCCATGAAATCTTAATATGCCTGTCTTAAGCCAGGAAAAATAAAGAACACTATGCCAGTATTTAAGACTGGGGAAGAGTCCATCAGTACTTGAGGGAGAATTTGGTTCATTCTTAGAAATTACTGAAAGAGTCTTTCTTCCCCATTTAACAGGGAAGTAATGTCAAATTGCTCGACTTTGCGTGGAATTCTACTACCACGGAGCATGCCCATGAAGTAATCCTACGAACTTGGCAATTAGTCCAGCAGCCTAAATCTTCATCTCTTGCCAGACCGGCTGTAGTAATTTTTGGCATTTTCTGCAGACCTTGTACTTGACATCATTTAGCCTAGACTCAGACCCTGACCTTGCCTTTGTAGTTGGGGAAGAGTTTAATCTTTTCAAGAGGGAACCAGTCTCAACAGAAACAACCTAAGTGTGAAAGGTCTTATCCAATCCTTCTCTCAATGTGTGCTCTTTACTCTTTAATGCTGATCTTTAATCTCAGATGTTCATTAGACTAGGGTAACTGCAAATACTCCCTTATATCTGAGAAACATTAAAACCATAATTTCTTATTGTTCTTTTTTGCTTTGAGAAAGAGGTAAGAATTCCAGAAAGGCCATATGGGTAACTTTAAATGCTCATCTCATATTAATGATTCTATCTCTTTATCAGCTTTGTTTATGTGACTGGATTAGATTTAAATTTTCCTTTAGCTGTGAATATTTGACAAGGTTCCCTAGGTACAGTGAAACTTTCTCCACAAGAAACCACTACCTGTCTCTGGAAATCAAATGTTTCAGTAGGTCAGATCATAAATCAGGGGTAATGACATTTTCTGAACTTTACTTGGATTCTCTGATTTTTTGTTGTTGTTGTTGGCCCACATAGATATGGCAAGCTGATTTTTATTTATAAGGCTTCGTTGTTGTTAGGTGCCAGGTCTTTCTCCCAAGGAGCCACTGGGTGGGTTTGAACTGGCAACCTTTCAGTTAGTAGCCGAGTGCTTAACCATTGCACCACCATTGCTGTTGAGTCATAGTAATCCTATAGGACAGAGGAGAACTGCCTCATAGGATTCCAAGGCTATAATCTTTACAGAAACAGACTGCCGTATCTTTCTCCCATGGAGTGGCTGGGTGGGTTTGAGCTTCCAACCTTTTGGTAAGCAGTCAAACTTTGAACCACTGAGCCATCAGGGCTCCTTATTCATAAGGGTAGGGGGTTTTATTTTCTATTTCTTTTGTCTTTGCTTCTCTCCACATTGCCTCCTCAGCATTTAATAGAGTGTACCACATTAACTGGGAATGCACAGTGGTCTGTTCTTGCTCACCAGAACATTTCATAGCTTCCACTTCACCTTCCTCCCTCTCTTATTGTTCCAAATATGGTATTTTGAACATTCCATGTAGTTCAGAAACTCACTGGGTAAGCCTGTCACGATTTTTTTTTTTTTTCTAGCATTTACTCCAATGTTAGGAAATCTTCTGAAAGAAAACAGAATTTTGGTTAATGAGGGCAGTAGATAATAGTTCACATGGCCACAGATGGTGGGACTACTGATTTGCTAGATGTCCAAAGACCCAGGTTAAGCAATAACCCTCACCTACAACATTCCCAACTAGACTTAAGTAACTTTGGAATGGTGTCTTTACCATTCCAAAAAGTACCAGATATTGAACTTTTGACCTAGTTGTGATTATAATTACCAAGTGAACAGAAATTTGTTTTTCCACTGGCATTCTATTCTGTCTTGTGAAAACATGAAGAAGGTGATTATAGGTACCTAATTTTTTTCAATATCAGATTTAGTAAGAATTACTGAGAAAAATAAGGGCAGAAGTGTGATTTAATGATCTGAGAAATTAAGCAAAAGTGTCAAGTCTGAAGAATTTAAAAATGGTTATAGGTCAAAGCATTAAAAACTTATTTGGAGATGGAGTGGCTATAAGGGGAACATGGTGAGGTATCTGCCAGGGGTTAATTGCAACCCTGCATGAAAAGCAGTTAACAAGTGAGAATTAGAACACCCAGGAGGAAAAGAAAAATGTTTCCAGTGCCATGAGAAATAAACAACAAAGGAGAAATATTTCCTTTGGCTACCACTACCTCCTTTCCAAAAGCTCAGAGGAGCTATGGGGAATGCCAAGGACTGGTTTTCTCTCAACTCCCTCTGAAACATTTGTCTTCATTACCACTCTTTTTAATCAGGGCTCCTTCATGAGTGTTTCTGCTCAGCCCCTAAGGGGCAGCTCTGGTCTGCGATAAATCAGAATCCACACCGCAAGTCACTAATCGGCACTCTTAGGGAAAGAAAAACAGTGAAGGGCAGACCACTATGGGCTGAAAGGGCCTGGAGGCCCACAGGCCTCAAGGAAGAAAGGACTTTAGACAGAAATAGTAAGTCAGGGAAGTGAGCAGGACTCTGATATTTAAGATTTATTTAAAAGTCTCAAAACAAATTGTTCACACTTAATCGTAAAAGTTGGGAATATAATTTCATTTTAACAATGTAAAATAGATTATGAATTTGCTTAATGAATTGTAATTTGTACCTTAAGTTTTACTAAATTTGATATCTAATTCAAAACTTAATAAGATCAGGACAGAGAGAAAGGAGATGAAATAAAATTAACTCTCATCTCTTTTTTCAGTAATGTCACTGAGAAATAAAACAAAAAAATCCCAGGTAAGAAACCTCAAATGGCTATAACTGTTGCTCTGCTTATATGGAATTAGAATCATAAAATTATAAATGCATAGTATTTTTTCACTGGCAAAGATCTTAGACGTAATCTAAAAAAGATTAAACAGACTTGCTAAAGGTCAGCACAGCTGATAAGTGGCAGAGTTTAGTCTAGAACCTAGGACTCCAAACATCGTATTCAACTAGAGGCCTTATGCATAAGTCACATACTGAACTAATACCACCTACACAGAGGTAACAAAGTGGAGAAGAGAACAGAATATGAGTCAGGAAAGTCCACCACTTACAGGTTTACCTTGGCTAAGTCACTCAAAAGTCTGAGTCTCAAAATGGGGGTTTATCTGTAAAATGGGGGTTACATATTTTCTGTATGTAATATGCGGGGTCTGGTGCCCCATAAATTTAAGGTATTGTCAAATTATTACAAACAGTATTCACGGGCTGAAAAACAGAATTCTTGTAAAACAAAGAAAATTCACTTCTCATAGGAAGTTAGACCTAAACCATGGCAAATGCTTCCAGAAGTCTTAGATAAAAGCTCTGATTTGAAATCATCCCCGATTTCAAGCGGATCATAGCCTGGCGTGCAAACGAGCAAGCTAACTCATCTTAAGTCTATGACTTCCAAAACTGATGCCAACTTTCTAATGCCAAACTTAAAACCTCCTTTGTATATACCTATGACAGAAATCTCCTTTATATCTATCTGCCTGCGGCAGGGTGCATTTGGCATGGACTCTAGAAAGAAATCATGGATGACAATTAGCCAAATACATGATTCTATATGGCAGTAAAGGGATCTCACCCTGCCTAGGGGCCAAGAGTCACTCTTGTTCCAATTTCTTGGGCATTATATTGTTTTTTGCCTGTGAAAGTTAACGGCATGACAATGCCATCTCGCCATGGGCTGACAGACCTTGTTCTATGCCAAGGAACCTCCTCTAGTGCAGAGTCACACCTAGCCAAGAAGCATTAGTACCCCCGAACTATATTATTAAAATATAACTGTCAAAAAAACCAAACCAAACCCAGTGCTGTCCAGTCGATTCCGACTCAAAGTGACCCTATAGGACAGAGTAGAACTGCCCCACAAAGTTTCTAAGGAGCACCTGGAGGATTTGAACTCCCGACCCTTTTGTTAGCAGCTGTAGCACTTCACCACTATGCCAAAGGGTTATAGCATCCATCAAATTGAAGAACACTTTCTGAATGTAACTGCATGGAACAATCAGCTTCCTGCTTTCCCGGTTTCAACCAGAACCCTTGTCCATCACTGACTCTGAGATAAGAAAATCTCATAAGACCTCAGAAGCCAGGATCTGAAAAGCTTGGAACCCAACTGAACTAGTAAGGAGGTCGATATGACTAGAGTGGAGGTGCTTACAGAGGGGATAGACAGGAAGCATTGCTAGACTTTGGAGATTCAAAACGTTTCAACTTCATGTTGAAAATGGAATACTGAGGTATCTGAGAACAGGAGTTACATGGTAAAGGCAGTATTTGAAGAAGAAGATTCTACAGGATAGACCAGGGAATGTGATGGGGGTCAGAGAGACTGATGTTTGTGGGGCCAATGTGTTGGATACTGCTGCACTGCTGCAGTGTTCAGGCAGGAGATAATTAAGAATCAAGTTCCTTGGTTTATACTGATTACTCTTTTAGATATAAGAGAATTAATGATAATAAGGAAATTATACAGATTAATTTCTCATAATTAACTGGGAAGATTTTGTTTGTTGGTTTACAAGGAGCTCCAGGAGTTAAAATTAAGAGAACTTATATAATTATTAATAAGAATTTGAAAGCACTTCAGAAAAAAGTATTTCTAGTAAATTTGGAATTAGTCCCATAAACTCAGTAAAGGAGAATGTGAGTCTTTCAGCTGTCTACCAAATATGCGCTTAGCACAACTGGACAGATGCTTTCAGAGCATCATCCACATGGTCTCTCTTGGACCTGCCAGCTGTCTGAGCCACGAAGCAGAGTGTAGGTGATGATGCTGTGGAACACAACACTACCTTTATAAACAACAACAAAACAAGAATCATCTCTGGCCTAGAGAAAAGTGTGGGCTGCATTTGTTAAGTACGCACATGAAATTTTTTTCTTTTAAATTTGGCAATTAAGCCATGTATTATTTAATGATCTTCAGTGAGAAATGACTAAGTCTGCTTTATAAACAAAAATGGCTTCTGTAGACCCAGAAGAGTGGCTCAACAGTGGAAATAAATGAAATTGTAGTTCCTAAAAAACAGGTAAGGAAGAACATTCTGAAGCCTGTGGGGAAATTAAGTTGTCAAACAAAGGCTTTAAAAGTGAGGACCTATAGCTCCTTAATGGAACACTCTTCTCCAACATCACACAAAGCCAAGCGCCCAGCCCAGGGCAGCAAAGCCCCTCCTTCAAGAAAGGGGAAAGCCCTGGAAGTTGAAAATCAAGTCTAGCTGCTATAAAGCAGCCCCTCTCAGTCACATTCTCATTCCTGACAAATACCCACCCACCAGCAGGCCTGGGAGACACATGGCGACCAAAGCAAGTTGTCAAAACTTATCATTATAAAATGTCCATCTTCCAAAAGCACAACCTTTGCTCGATACGATGTTTTTTTTGGAAGACAGCTCTTCTGAGAGCTATAAAATGGTGGCTAAAATTGAAGAGGTTAGCTCTTGTGGTTAAAATATGCATGTTAAAAATGTAAAAGTGAAAAAGTGAATAATGATGGCAGAATGTTTTATCAAAAACAAACCATACAACAACAGAATACACCAACTATGTTCCTCTACTACAAAAAAACTTCATATTTTTTAGCATTCCTTGTTTGAAAAAAAAAGAAAATTGGACTTAAGTTATTTGGCCCTCCTGCTTTAATTTCCTTTCTTATTCTCTAACCTCAGGTGGCTTGCCTAGTGCTACATGGCCTAGGCTACATACAAAGTTAGCAGCTCCTTGCCTGATCTCTTGATCCTCTATCAAAACAGTGTTTTCAAAAGTGTTTCCTGTCTAGCTCTGCCCTTGCGTGAGTGTTTTCTTGGCTGCATCAGCTGCCAAATTAAATCCCTGTGGTAGAAAACTACAGAGAACTCAGTATAGCCCTGTCCCCCTCTCTACCTTAGGCCTGACATCCGGAAGTGACTTGGGAAGTACTCTAATGGTTACCAAATTTTAGGGAATTGATTTAACTTTTCTAGGCTAAACATGTGTTTAGGAGAGACTGCATCACTAATCATCACTTGACCTTGTGACAGACCAAAAGTTGCTGATTTTTCTTTTTTCCTGAAAAAAAAAAAAAAAACAAAAAACAACTTTTACCCGCTAGTGCAATGATGTAAATGCAAAATCATGTTGTAAGGCAACTGCAAACATGCTGATTTCCAGATGTTTGACAAGACAGTGCAGCAACAATACGAAGGAGGGTTAACAGTTTCTGCCACAAACTCTAGGTTACTTTCTTTCTCTCTCTTTCCACACATGCATGTGTGCGCACACACACACACACACACAAACACAAACACACTTCTTAAAAGGGAATTTTATTTACATAGCTGTCAAAGAGGAGAAATAAAGGTTTGTCCATTACTTGTTAAATTCCAGTCCCTCAACTATGGATAAAAAGATCTTTGTCTTTGCAACACAGACAATTTTCCAAATCTATTACTATTACTGTCTTCAGCAATAACTAAAGTGTGGTTTCGTTTAATGTATACTTACCGGTGCGCCACCTTTAATTTAAATAAGTTTGCACACAAGTCCAATAAGATATAACCCTTGAATGGAGCTCTGCAAATTTTACTAAACATTTCTCCCCCCTCACCCCACTGCCATTCTTCCCCCCTCATCCCCCTGCTTCAGGTATCAACCTTAGACAAAATCTTACACACTGTAAGTAAAAACAACATTGCTCAGGCTGTCCTTGCTGCTGGGCTTCTTTTTTATGTATTGATCTTTAACTCACACTATTTCTGGTGGAAAATTTCTAAAAGAAAACCAGATTTACTTGTCAAATTTACAGTATTGAGGAATCTCTAATATGAATGGACTCTTTAAAAGAAAAGCCAAACTTTAGGTAATTACATTCAAGTTCCTTAATCACATTTTCTGAGCTTAATGCAAACTGTGGTGTTTCTTTGATGAATCTCTTCTCCAGAGCCACATGAATGCAGTACACACCACAAACTCTTCCTTCGAGGGGTATCTAACGTAAGGACTCCCCCTTGGCAAAATATTATTTCAAGTGTATACTTCTTAAGTTTTCTTTTTCATGCAGTTAGAAGCAGTATATATGTATTTATTCCACCCTCCTCATTTTGTAGACCAAAAAAAAAAAAAAAAAAAGGATATAGATTATCTGAGGAATATTTGCAAGCATACAGTTTACCAACAGTGGTAGACAGGATTGCAGCTCAACAATATTTTCTTCTTCCTCATTTCAGGGCATACAGGAGGATTATACTTCCCCATCCACTGAAAGTTCTAGTCTACCACTCTCCAAAAGAACTTTCTGTGATGATGGAAATGTTATACATCTGGCACTGTCTAATATGGCAGGCACTGGTCACATGTGTCTATTGAGAACTTGTAACGTGGCTAATACAACTGATGAACTGAATTTTAAATTTCATCTAATTTTATGACTTAAATTTAAATAAGCACATATAGTAGTGGTTACTATATTGGACAGCAGTGTTCTAGGCAATGAGTTGTGAAAAGATATGGCCAGTATGAGACCTCCAGTGAGTTCTGCAGTAATTCAATGGCAAAGCCTTAGTCAACCTGGGACCGTGAGTGGAGATGACATGGAGCAGAGACCTCTGGAGCCTGTGAGGGGCATGTGGTGTGAACAAGAAATAAGTCTTTTTAGTTTTAAGCCACTGAAATTTGGAGGGTAACCGGTTACCTCAGCATAATCTAGTTTATCCTGACTAATACACCAGTAAAGATAATAATAATTATAGCCCCTTTATTGATTTCCCACTATGTTCCAGGTATAAAAGTTATACTTTATATGCACTAAATCTAGTTCTTATGACAACATTGTAAAACAAATATTATGTCCCCACTTTCCGGGTAAGAAAACTATGGCTGGGGTATTTTAGATAAAGTGCAATGTTTGCAAAGCTAATAAGTTATCAGAACCGGGTCTGGGACCCAGATCTAGCCTCATCTGTCAAGTAATGTTTTCTGGTCACACCAACTTTACCAATAAGTTAGTTGGAAAAGTCGCTAAGTATACAAGAAAGAAAATATAGCAAATATCAACCTTCGTGAAGACTCTGTATGAGTCAAACTTTACCTCTGTGAAAATGTCAAGCTCTCACTTTATGTAGTGGGCTGGAGATGTAGCTGCTCTAGCAGACTAAAACTATCCTCTAAAGATGTATCAGAAGAGCCCTGGTGGCACAACAGTTATGTGTTTGGCTGCTAACCGAACAGCTGACAGTTCGAACCCACCCAGCAGCTCCACAGGTAAAAAGACCTAGTAATCTGCTCTGTAAAGATTACAGCCAAGAAAACCACAAAGGGCAGTTCTACTCTGTCACATGGGGTGGCTATGAGTTGAAATCGACTCAACAACAAAGATGTATCATAATGTAAAACTAACTGCCTGACCTGAGACAATGGGTGAATAACTTTAGGCATTTTATCCCCTGCTTGGAAAACTGAAGAAGAAATCTTACCATATTTTATATTCTTGTTACTGTGAAAGTAATTCCTCTACTCAAAGTAGTAAAAATAAGTCTTGTTAGTAATATTTTTCCCACAAAGAGAAAATTCCCTAGTCATGAAAGAGTTAAAAGAGACCAAAATTAGACACAGTTCATGTTAAAGGTTAGAAGAATAATCAGTCATTTGAAAAACACTACATAAACATTTTTCCGGATGTAATTTTCAGTCCAAGGATACATTTCCCAGTAGAAATCAGCAGCTAAAAAGGAAATCATTTCGTCTCCATAAGTGCCAAATTGTATCCTGATTTTTCCTGGTCTGGCTCAGCTTTCAAAACTAGTGGTTCAACTTCTGCAATCTTTCACCCAATGACTATGTAAACACATCTTTATAAGACAGACATAATCCTTGGGTGGGCCAATTCATGTTGGATTATGAAAATACTTAAAATACAAAATCATATAATGACTGTTGTCCTTTGGTTTTTCACTAAAAGGAAGGAAAAATTCATTTAAAATTGGCAGTGGTTTATATGAAGATAACATGACACATATACATTACTTTCTCTTTTTCCAATATCTCTGAAAATAAATATTACTGATGATTCATTGCCTCCTGTATTTTGACAATATGTTAATTAAGAATTTGCAAATACACCTCAAATGTATTCATATGCCACGATGCACCACACAATCAGAATTAAACTCTTCACACCAGGCAGGGAAAAATTCTCACCCTTGGAAGTACTTTAGATCTTTTCTATTCGGTCAGAGGTTATAGAAACATTAGTTTTAAGGATAAAGTAACCTTAAATAAAAACCAAAGGATTCATTCAGATTTATTACTGCCTCCAATTCATATACATCTCTCATTATTCAGAGTTTCCCATAACACAATTCAAGTAGAATTTCAACCCCATAGCTGAGAGAAATCATAAATTTTAAATCTTTATAGAAAGGTAAACTCTGTTTTTTCACTTCTCCCTAGAAATCTAGAGCTTGTATAGTTAACTACAAAAGAATCATGAAAAGCCTATCTTCAACATTTACCATGTGGAGGGGAAGAATTTCAACTTTTCCTCCAATGGATAAAGTTATGTAAAAGAAGACATTTGGGGAGTCTATGGAGAGTACAGAATAAATTATAGCTATGAGAGCTGGAAAAGTCTGGTAGAACATTAAGGGATTTTCACATCTGTGTCTATACATTCATGTCTTGGGAATAATGTATCTCCAAAACCATTCACAGAAATATGTTGTAAAGTACTCTTTCCTTCAGTAAGCAAAACTTAAAGTTGCAGTCGCCAACGTTTTATTTTCATCATTTTTGTTAAGAATTACTTCAAATATCCATAATATCATACTGACAAAAAATGATTTCTGATAGTATTATTATAAGCAAAGAATTTTAAATAGCTTACTTCTACAACTATCTCTACAAAATTTATAGTATAATAATCTATGAAAAATTTTCTAATGGCTAGATTATTCTTTCATCCTTCCTCCTGAGAAAACAAACACGATATTGAAGCGGCACGAACAGCCTGTAGGCATGGATGGAGCATAATGCACATTTTTTCTTTCATGTGCTACAACAGGCTGTTGAATGATACACTTTTGTAGCACAAACATTTAAATTTCAAACTAAAAAAATTTTAATGGCATACAAGGACATACTAGAAATATATCTTCCTGTTCAACTGAGTGACTCTGCCCAAGCCGGCATGAACTATTTCAATATTTTCATTTAATTTTAATTGAGGGACTTAAAACTTTAAAGTTGTTTACCAAAATTTAAAACACTTCAGTTCTTCTGAAAAGAATATACACATATACAAGCATTCAAAACTAAAAATTAAAGGTTGATTATTTCAATCTAGATTTTTAGTTGAAATATTTTGCATTCTTTTCTCCTATGAAAGCCATCATTATTTGTAAGTGAAGAAAGAAAGGCGAATTTCTCTTACTTCTCCCCACTCCTCACTTTGCCATTGTCACCTGTATCTATTTCCAGGAAGCCAATATTCATTAGGGTTAATCTGCCTACTAAATGAATAAACAAAGGATTTCTCTGTCACTCAGAGGCCAGGTGAGCTGATAGCATCTCCTAACACAGAAAATCATCTGTACCGTACAGCTCAGGAAATTACCTGCTGCAATCCCACACCTGGGATCATTTGGCAGGCAGGCTGTGATGTTGAGTAATATACGGAAAATGGACTATAACCATTTTTTCAAAGGACCAAAAGTCTCCCATATTTTAGAACAAAGGAACATTTTTACGTAATTAACTGTATAGCTCATCAAGGATAACTAATGGGGGGGAAAAAATCAAGAGACTTTTCCACGTTTTTGTTCCCCCAAAGAAACAATGGTGATGTAAGAACTGATGCCAAAATACCAACATGCAATGAAGTAAGAACTGATGCAAAAATATCAATTATTCTGTGGATCTCTGATATTTTAAAAAT
The DNA here is from genome assembly GCF_030014295.1 of Loxodonta africana. NCBI lineage: Eukaryota > Metazoa > Chordata > Mammalia > Proboscidea > Elephantidae > Loxodonta > Loxodonta africana. The sequence goes on from NC_087359.1 coordinate 50,078,299, forward strand.
AACATAACAGTTCTATAAAAGAATATAGTTAATAAAACCAAATAAGAAGAACACATTGTTATATTACAATCCCTACTTTTATATACAGATCAACTAAGTAAAGCTAGTTGACTTCGGTGATTCATCAATATGCTGGGAAAAGAATCCAACCCCCATTATTTATTAGTATGTTAAATTGATAACAGTCCCTTCCTATGTTTCCCTTTGCAAAGCAGAATCCCAGGTCTTGCTTCCCTACAGAAATAATTTTTCCAACTCCATGATCCAACAGGAAATCATTGGTGGTAAATAAACAAATGTAAAATAAAAGTGACAGAAATGAGGTCAAAGATATCTCTCTCCAAATGTAAAAACAAAAAAAGAAAAGGAATAAATATATTGTAGATACAAATTTTAAATATTTGACAGTCTGAAAACTATGTGGTGTAAGCAGATAAAAGAGCTGGGAGACTGATTTGATTAGGTACATGACACTGAAGCAACAAAACTAATTTACAAAACTCAGAAACTCATAGTGATTAGCAATATTACCTTCTCAAAATTATGTTCAGTCCTACAGGTGGCCTGGTTGTGATAGAGAATGAAATAAGACCAAATCTTTTGGGCTGTTGGCCAATGACAACCAACCAATGTACTATCCTTGACACATCGGCCATTAAGTTGCTGACCCTGGTGCTAATTCTTTATACGATTCTTAATAATATGCTTAAAGAGACAAATTATTATGCAGATTATATACCATTCTCGAGAGGGCAACAGAAACCGGAATAAAAAAGATTTAGGAAAACAGTTCATCAACATTTAATGAGTTCCCATCGTACGTCAAATCCCACATGAAACAGGACTGGATTTGTGCAACGGTGATAAAAAACAGATATAGTCATTGTACACAGTATGTGTTATCATTATCATTATTCTGGAAAGAAGAATTTCTTCCCTTTACAAGATTTCCCTGGTTGCTTTTAAACCGAACATGTCATACACGATATATGCAAATCATCAGATACTGCAAAATCATGCAGAGAGGTGTCCATTTGGGGGACAACACTATCAATGGGGAGCAGTGAAGATGAGAGGGACTCTGGGTGACATGTTCATCGCACCTAAAGAAAATGCAGAGAAGAGAAAAATAAAAAGGACTTAACCAAAATATGGAACCTTTCCTAGTCTTTATCTGTTGAACTAGGTTTTCTGAGATAAGCCATTTAAACATAAATCAAAGTAAATGCAAAATATATGTGAGTTCCAACAGCCAACAGCCATTTGTACTGACGAGAGATGCCACATACATGAATGCATTATTTCTGAATTTATTTTTACTGAGAGGGTTTTTTGGTGTATGTGGGAAAATTCAGCATGTCAGTTTAAGGAAATGTATATGATTTCCCTTTCAAGATCCTACAAAAACATATGGGAGCAAGATAATGTTTGTCCTGACCTGCCAAAATCCTGTGGAGATCATCTCAAATCCACATCACATTCCTGACTACTAATGCTCACACTGGGGCTTTTGCATTAGCAGATGTGTGAAAACGCATGTACTCAGGGAACTCCCTCATGGCTTCACATCTAGAGAAGCTACTCTACAACAGTTATTTCAGCCAAAAGCTGAATTGGTATTTCCAAGTTAAGTATACCTTCATTTAAGCCAGTGTCTGGACAGAAAAATTTAACTGAAGGGTTTTTTATCTGGCTCAGAACCAAGAGGAGCTGGAGTGAACGTTAGACAAATTTTCAGGAGGACTTCCACTCCCAATCCTAAAGTCAGATCAAAGACTGGTAAATATTTCCTCAGTCATGTAACAACTACTAACAATCAAAGGTTCCCATTTCAAATGCATTATTGGTAGAAGCATCCGTATGATTCCAGTCATGATTTAAAATTAGGAGGGCTGTTCAACACTGTATCTAGTTCATTATTTGGGCTGTGGAAAAAAATCTGCTGAAAACATTAAGGGAACCAAACTATCACTGCAGCCTTCCTATTTAAAAAAAAAAAAAAAAAATGTTTCTGAGCCTTATAAAAGTAACACAAGCTCACTGTAGAAAACTTGGGGAAAATTTAAAGAACAAAGGTAACTATCCATAATCCCGTAAGTAGTGGTCACAATCTTAATTAGACAAAAAACAATAAACAAGACCAAAAAAACGAAAGGACCCCTAGAAATGTTCAAGGGCTTATCAAGTTTACAACAAAGCCCTAATAATTATGAACACCCACATATCAAATAATATAGCATTGACATTATATAGCAAAACTACCAAAATAATTGGAGAAATAAAGAATATTAGTGTCATGAGATTTTAATTTGCCTTTTTCAGCCGATGACATATATAGCCACCGCCCATCTGTCAGTTTGTCTTACTGTGATGCTGGAACCTAATGCCACCAGTATCTCAAATACCAGCAGGGTCACCCACGGTAGACAGGTTTCAGCAGATCTTCTAGACTAGGAAGAAAGGCCTGGTTATTTACTTCTAAAAAATAAAAACCATGGATCACAACAGAACATTGTCCAACCTGCTTGCTTTGGATATATCATTGGAAAAGACCAATTGCTGGAGTGGGACATCATGTTTGGTGAAGTGGAGGACCAGTGCTGGTGAATGAGACTTCAGTGAAATGGACAGGCACAAAGCTGCAACAATAGGCTCAAACATGCTAGTGACTGTGAGGATGACGCAGCACCAGCCAACATTGCGTTCTGTCGTACATAAGGTTGCCATGAGTCAGGGTGACTTGACGGCCGCTATCTATCTCTATTTATATATATGAAATCAGAAGCTACTAAAAACAACAACAATGCAATTAATGAAGTAAATCTAACTGATGTAAATGTATGCAGACCCCATAGGGCTTTCAAGGCTGTGACTATTTGGAAGCAGATTGCCATGTCTGTCTTCTGAGGCACCTCTGGGTGGGTTCAAACCACCAACCTTTCAGCTAGAAGTTCAGTGCTTAACTGTTTGCGCCATTCTTTCTATGTTCAAAATACATTTGAAAATTTTCAATGTAAGGTGTTAAAGACAAAGAAATTTTTATAATACTTAGTCAACTTCTTCAGAAACATGATGCACTTATTATTCGTATAATTGATCTCTATCATTCTGTAGGGTTTCACGTTTTGTTTGTTTTAATATAGGCTTTATATATTTCTTATTAAAAATCAAAAACCAAACTTGTCATCGGTCAATTCTGACTGACAGTGACTCTACAGGACAGAGTAGAACTGCCCCAAAGGGTTTCCAAGGAGTGGCTGGTGGATTTGAACTGCCAACCTTTTGGTTAACAGTTGTAGCTCTTAACCACTACGCCACCAGGGTTCCATTTCTCATTAAGCTATTCATAAAAATTTTGTTTTTCTGTTACTATCAGAAACAGAATATTTTAAAAGTACACTGATAGTTTTTATTGGCTTATAGAAACAGTATGGATGCTGCATATTTATCAAGTATCCTATCAATATAATAAGCTATTTAAAAGTTGATGTTCTTGAATTTTCTACATCAAAAATAATATTGTCTGTAAAGGATGATTTTGTAAAGTTGTCTGTCTTCTTTACATTTTATATATTACTGCATCGCCTGAAACTTTCAAAGTAATTGTATAATAATGGTCAATAGCATGATAAACTTTTTTCTGGTTTAAGATAGCTATTCTTTATTATTTAAAGAATATTACTTTCTATTTCTGGTTACCTCAGAATAAATTCATAGTTTTCACTGGCCAGTTCTTTCAGAGTAGACTGCCAGGTCCTTCTTCCTAGTCTGTTTTAGCCTGGAAGCTCCAGTGAAACTTGTCCACTGAGGGTGACCCTGCTGGTATTTGAAATATCAATGGCAAAGCTTCCAGCATTATAGCAACATGCAAGCCACCAGAGTAGGACAAATTGACAGACACATGGTGGATTGTGAGGATGGTGCGGGACCAGGCAATGTTTCGTTCTGTTGTACATAAGGTCACTATGAGCTGGAACAGATTTGACAGCACCTAACAACAACTTTTTTTTTTTTTTAACAACAACAGAATAAATCTCATGAATAAATGCTGAATTTTATCCAATCCTCTTTCAACGTCTAGTGGGATTATTATATTTTCTTATTGGATATGCTGATATTATATATCACAACAATAGATTTTCTAATATGGGACATATCATATTTGGCCATGATACTTGTCAGAGAATGAAATGTGTCCCCCAAAAATATGTGTATCAATTTGGCTAGGCCATGATTCCCAGTATTGTGTGACTGTCCACCATTTTGTCATCTGATGTGATTTTCCTGTGTGTTGTAAATCCTGCTTCTGTGATGTTAATGAGGGGGGATGGGCAGCAGACCTGCTGATGAGGGAGGACTCAATCTACAGGATTGGATTGTGTCTTGAGCCACTTTCTTTTAGGATATAAAAGAGAGAAGTGAACAGAGAAACAGGGCACCGCATACCACTAAGAAAGCAGCACTGGGAGCAGAGAGCATCCTTTGGACCTGGGGTTCCTGCACAGAGAAGTTCCTAGTCCAGGAGAAGACTGATGAGAAGGACAGAGACAGAAAGCCTTCCCCTGGAGCTGACGCCCTGAATTTGGACTTCTGGTCTACTTTACTATGAGGAAATAAATTTCTTTGTTAAAGCCACATACTTGCGGTATTTCTGTTATAGCAGCACTAGATAACTAAGACAGTGTTCTAATGTTCAGTTTGGTTTGATGGTATTTTACTTGGAATTTCTGCATCTAAATTCATATATAAGATTGATGCACAGTAGTCTTTTCTGTATGTGACGTTTATTAGGTCTTAATCATTCATTTAAAAAAGCCTTTCTTATAGGGGCTTAGAAAAATCCTGGTTACTTAATGTCCTCAATAGGTGTTAAAAAGTTCCTCAATGCTTAATGCCATTTATTATGAAGCAGGAAAAGGGAAGAGACGAACAGACCGCAAGCACAAAGGTGAGATAATGGCTTCCACATCGCTTGACTGTCAGCCTTAGTTGGCGTGAAGTGTTGTGTCTAGAGACTCTCAACCAAGCAACCATTTAAAAATATATAGAATATTAAAGTAATGGACAAACATAGGAACTGCAACTTCTCGGAAGATAATTTAAAAAACATACTGCATCTTTTTTTTCTGTGCTAATCTGGAATAAGAAACAAGAAAACCAGGTTAGAAAAAAACTATCAATATATATTTCAAATAGTTATCCTTACTTTGGTAAATGCTGTTGAACATTTCTATAGCTCACTGGTGTCCTCAAATTCAATACTAGTTTGCAATAGATTCAAAATTACCATTTCACATTTCCTCTCTAAAAAATAAAAGAAAAACTATATCATGCTTCTTAAATTCTTCACAGTAAATAGTACTATGGGTTTCTCCCCAGAAAAACAAATAAATACAAGATGCCACTGTACTTATTACTCTTGAATTAGAAGCCATAGTTACATAAACTAAAATTGGCTCCACACTCCTAACAGCAGTAAACATCTAATCTTATAGTTAAGAAGAATAACAACAATAAAAACAAAATAAGCAACCAAAAAACCAAAGACCAAATAAGAATCTACATAGTGACCTGGAGAAAGAAAATACTTCTTTCTTTGCAGTAGATGCTTGATTTTATAAACTACGTTATACCCCAATATAGAACAAATCCGGAGCAAGCTGCTCACTTATGTATATATTTTTTTCATATACATACAGATGGACATATACACACACATTTGTGTTGAAACATTTAAGAGTAATTCCAAAGCAGATTCCACGTGGGGGAAGATGAAGTAGATGCATGTTTCATTATTCCTCCTACTAAGTACAACTAAGAACCCTGGGCATTACATACAAAACAACCATAAAACACTGAAAAGTAGAGAAAAGAAGGAAGACTGGCTAAGGACCACAGAACGTGAGGGAGGACATGTTAGTGTTTCCTGAGTTTCCTTTTTGTCTTGTATATTCTAGATTTGGAGCCAAAGAAGCCAGCAAACTGAAAATGCCAATGGACCCAGCCCCAAAAAAAAGTCCTACCAAAGCCTTATTGCTGTAGTCAAAGGAACAGAAAAGGGGCACCCTAGCAAGACAGAAAGCTGACTTTGAGGGCCAGCAAAGTGGTTCTGAGTATCAAATAGTGCGTTCCTTTTTATTGTTGAGTAAGTAGTCTGTTGTGTGGACAAGTCATTGTTTAACTGTTCACCTAGTGCAGGACATTTTGGTTGTTTGTAGTTCTTGGCTATTACAAGTAAAGCTATCAACAATCAAGTACAAGTGTTTGTGTGGATATATGTCTTCATTTCTTTGAGATAAAGGCCAGGAATGTAACTGCTAGGTCACATGGTAAATACATGTTTAGAAGAAACTGACAAGCTATTTTCCACCAGCAATGTATGACAGATCTATTTTTTCTGCATTGTTGCCAGCATTGGGTGTTGTCACTATTTTTTATTTTAGCCATTTTAATTTGCATTTCCATAATGGCTGATGTCTTAGTCATCCAGTGCTGCTATAACAGACATACCACAAGTGGGTGGCTTTAACAAATAGAAAGTTATTTTCTCACAGTTTAGAAGGCTAGAAGTCTGAATTCAAGGTGCCAGCTCTAGAGGCAGGCCTTCTTTCTCTGTTGGCTCTGGGAGAAGGTCCTTGCCTCTTTTCAGCTTCTGTTTCTTAATTCCTTGGAGATCTCATATGGTGTGGCACCTATTTTCCCCTACCTGTGCTTTCTTCTCTGTATCTAATCTGTTCTTTTTATATCTCAAAGGTGATTGCCTTAAAACACACCCTACACTGATATGGCCTCTTAGTGTAACAAAGAAAACCCATTCCCAAATGGGATTATAAACACAGGTACAACCAGTTGCCCTCTAGTCCATTCTGACTCACAGAGACCCTACAGGACAGAGTAGAACTGCCCCTAGGGTTTCCAAGGCTGTAATCTTTATGGAAGCAGATTGACACATATTTCAATATGTGGCAGCCTAGCACTTAACCACTATCCTACTAGGGCTCCTTCCACAGGTATAAACAAACAAACCAGACCTATTGCCCTCCAGTTGATTCTGACTCATAGAGGCCCTATACAACAGAGTAGAGCTGCCCCATAGGGTTTAACATTCCTAACAGAGGGCTGATAAAATAATTTATGGAACAGACAAAAAAAACAAAACCAAAACCAAACCCACTACAGTTGTGTTGATTACAACTCATAGCGGCCCTACAGGACAGAGCAGAACTGGCCCATAGGTTTCCAAGGAGTGACTGGGGGATTTGCAGCCCATTCCATGGAAAATACAGTCCTTAAAAACTGGCAAGGAAGGATGTTCATGAGACACACACACACACAGAAAAAATGTTGGAAATATATACATCAAATGTTCATCTTTATTTGCCATCTCTAACCCCTGGCTACCAGCAACCTGTTTCTCCACCTCTATACATTTTTCATTTTGGGAATGTTAAATAATGGAATCATACATTATATGACCTTTTGAGACTGTTTTTTTTTTTTTTTCACACGGCATAATGCCTTTGAGGTCCATCTATCTGAAAATGGATCATCACGGATATAAATGGAGAACATAAAACTAGAAAACTTACAGAAAAAGAAATAGGAGAAAATCTTTGAGATATAAGGCCAGGCAGAGAGTTCTTAGACTTGACACCAAAAACACAGTTACTAAAAGGAAAAATTGATAAATTGGATTTCATTAAAATTAAAAACTTTTGTTCCGTGAAAAATCTTGTTAGGAGGATGCAAAGCTATAAAGTGAGAGAAATATTTGCAAACTATGAATCTGACAAAGGACTAATATATAAATATATAAAGAACTCTTAAAAATTTAAAGAAATTCCAATTACGAAATGGGCCAAAGAATGAAGAAACATTTCACTGAAGAGTATATACAGATGGCAAATAAACAAATATATTTAAAATGATTTTAAATCATTTTTCTTTCCTATTTTAGTTTTTGTTTTGCTTATAAATTCTAATGTTTCTAAAACAATGTAAAAAATACATTTTAAAGTATAATAAAAATATAAAAGATAAAATTCCTCACATATGAGAGACCTTAAAATCAGTAAGAATAAAAAGACTCCAAAGGCCGATTAGAGCCCCAGTGGCATAGTGGTTAAGAGTTCAGCTGCTAATCAAAAGGCAAATCCACCAGCTGCTCCTTGGAAGCCCTGTAGGGCAGTTCTACTCCGTCCTATAGGGTTACTATGAGTTGGAACCGACTCAAGGGCACCTAACAACAACAACAACAACAATGCTGATTAACATTTTTTTCAATATTCAATCTCAACAGTAATCAAATAAATATAAATTAAAATAATTACTCTTTTTAGTCTACCAAACTGAAGTCCTAAAATAAAGGCCAGTGTTATCAAAGCAAGAGGAGGAAATGGGCAATGCCAAACTCAGCTGAATGGAGCATAAATTGGTACAACTTTCCATAAAACCCATTGCTGTCCTGACTCATAGTGACCGTATAGCACAGAAACCCCACAGGGTTTCCAAGGGTGTGATCTTTATCGATGCAGACTGCCACATCTTTCTACCGAAGAGTGGCTGGTGGGTTCGAACTACTAACCTTTCAGTTAGCAGCTGAGTGCTTAACCACTGTGCCACTAGGGCTCCTCGGTACAACCTTACTAAGGGCAACCTGCAATATGGAAGTATCAAAAGACTTAAAAATATACATATTCTGTACACAGAATTTCCACTTCTAGGAGTTTATCCTAGAGAAATAATCAAAGATGTCCATAAAGATTTATATACAGGAACTTTATATATTCTAAATTAATATGATAAAAAATAGAAATAACCTATAAGTTTAATGATAGATGACTAGATAAATAATTAAGATGATATAACCATGAAATATCTGTTTTCAAAAATATTTAATGACTTGAAGGAAATCTGCTGATGACATAAGTAAAATTATAAAATATTGTTTATTATATTGTTAATTATAAAACTTTTTTTAAATAGAAAAAAGAGGAGGCATCTAGAACTAACACAGCAAAATGTTAAGAATGACAACCTCTGCGGAATAAAGCTGGGTTTAAAATTTTCTTCTTCATACATTTCTGTATTTTCCAAAATTTCTAGAATAAATGTATACTTAACAGTCAGGACAATCTTTTAAATAAAGCACCAGCATCTGACAAGGGACTTCACCAAACCTCCCTAGTACTCTTTCTTTTCCAAAGTGTACCAATGCTGAATCTCTCCCACCTCCCCTTTTCTTTCATTCACACTGAAAGCAAGAGGTATAAGAACCCTGCAGGTTTTTTCTCTAATATCAGCATAGTCACACTTTTTCAAGGATCTGCTTTTCTAGCCACACTCTACTTAACTTTTATTGAAAACCTCACAAATGAAATGAGGCTCCTCCTACATTCTTCTGTGACCATTTGGTTTTAAGAAATTAAAGGCTTGAGGAAAGTAAAGTCCAGGTTTTAGGGTAAGCCACCTGGATGGAAAACTGGACTTGTACAAGGCAGGTTTCCAAAGTACTATGCCCTGCAGCAGGGTAGTTTCAATAAACATAAGTAGGGAGTATTTAAATAGCACCCAATTTACTTTTTATTCTCATAAAAAGAGAGGGATGAAAGAGGTAGAGGTACAGATATAGCTCCATTAAAAGCCACAGCTGAGCCAACAGCAGGGAGGAAACCATGGAGGTCACCTGAAGTATGTATTGTACAGCCTGTGATGATAAAAACTTCACAACTTTTTCCGATTCTCAGCTAATTCTAGATTTATAACACAATTTGGTACCCTATCAAAGGATACTACAAGCTTCAGCCAGAAAACCCTTAAGTTTTCTCAGTGGTTATTCCTAGAACCATCAGAAGCTGTAGGTCTAATGGGTTTACTTTGAGAATGTTTTGCTCTAGGCTGGGCAAAGTTACTGTGGTAAGTACAAGGTAAGACAAAAGTTTTAAGTATTATTTTTATGGAGAGGGGAAATATTTTTCATTTCTCTAAAGCCTTGAGACACCTTGGGAACATGAAGATGCTTATAATAGAGTCCTTTAATGAAGCAGGTATAGATAGGGGCAATGCAGGGAATTTCTCACAAGGCGGCATGTAATTCTTGATTTTGAGCTTACAGGGTTGACAGGATCCTAAGGGAGACTGTTAGTTGATCCAATGGTTGATGAAGTATGAGATTATGTGTGGATTTGAAAAACATAAATCTCAACCCCCCAAAGTTGCTCAAATAGTAGTCATTAATATAAGCATTTGTCCTATGTTCCACAACCAAAAGACTCAAAAACCAAGTCCATTGTGTTTTGTCCTTATTTTCAATTTGACAGGAAAGGTTCCTTTAAGATAACAGCAGAAAAGTGTGTTTTATGTAATCCATGGTCACTGACTTGCCTCCTAAAGGCCTGGAATTATGCTTAAAGCTCTAAGCATCTTTGCTGACATGAGTGTGTGGGTAAGGAGGTGGAGTGGGAGAGAGGACATCGAGCCCACCCAACTCCTGGAATTTTTACAAAAAAGACAAAACTTTCCAAGTGAAATAGTCATTTTGGTAAATGAAACCATTTGTAACTTTAGAGCAGTTTTTTCCTTCCCTCCAAAGTATCATAAGAAAAATCCACACTGTGCTCTAATAGGCTATAAAGCTTTGGTTTAAAGAAGGGTCAACAAGAACTAAAACCACTAATGTCATACTTGTTGAAGCAAGAGTAGAGGGCAGTGAAGCTCCAACACTTCAGGATCCCAGGGAAAAGTCACCACGGCTAAAAACGATCTGCCCAATTTGTGCCAAGAACAAAGTTTTACAGCCAAGTTAAAATCCACTGTGCATATAAGGCCTGTTATAAAAATGCTGACATATTCAGTACCTTTTTTTTTTTTTTGGGAGAGTCTTTCCTTTACAGATATGAAACAGGCTTATCAACGTAGGAAGTCAAAAGCTGGGAAAGAAACTGAAATGGAGTGGGGGGTAGGGGGAGAGGAAGAGTAAAAGAGAGAAAAAGATCAAGACAGAGTCAAAACAAATGTAAACAGCCAGTCTAACATGCTCAGTAGAGAGATCTACTCCACTGAGCGAAGAAATGGCTCCATTTCTTCACCTTTTTTAGGCTGAGAAAAATGGTATTTACATGTAAAAACAAATATGACTAAAGTCAAATTCATGTGGGCAGAACTATATTGAGTTTTTTTGTTTAAGGAGAAGAGGCTTGAGGAGTAAATTCCTGATCCTTAAACCCACCAAAGCCTCATGATTTTTTTCAGTTAACTTCAGCTCAATAGAGGCTGCTGTTGTTGTTGTTGTTAGCTGTCCTCCAGTCAGCCCCAACTCACAGTAACCCCATGGACAACAGAATAAAACACTGCCTGGTCCTGCACCATCCCTATGATCGGTTGCAAATCAGATCATTAGGCCTTTATTCCATAAGCCCATCAGTCTGGAAGCTCTGTTCAAACCTCACCATAGCAACACGCAAGCCTCCACTGATAGATGGGTAGTATCTGCCCAGGAAGTACACTGGCCAGTATTCCAACCAGGGTCTCCCACAAGGTAAGTGAGAGGTACCTGGAGTTAAAAAGCAAAGAATTCCCACATACTCATTAAGCCACAGTCCTTTACAGGACGGTCAAAAGTGCCTTAGACTACTGTAGATGTATCCAAACAATGTACAATCACAAATTTTGGACACAGAAGGAAATGTGAACATCCAATCTAACAAACTTATTACAGGAATCACCTAAGGTTTAGTCGACTAATTTTTATACAATGGAAGAACTGGATGGGATGGGGGGAGGGGGTTAGTAATTTATGGTATTTAGACCCTTGTCTGAAAAATATCTGAATCTAATCTGTTATTACTGAAACTATCATCATATTAAATCAATGTATTAAAAATGTATCTTAGAAACAGTTAATGGTGATGGTTGAACAACATAATGAATGTAGTATTTAATGTCACTGAACTGTTACACATGAAAACTATTGAAATGGCAAATGTTTTGTTACCTATATATTTACAAAAAAAAACTAAAATAAAAAATACTAAGCAGATATTCAAAATGTATTTTAATATACAACCCATCGCTGTTGAGTTGATTCTGACTCATGGCAGAGTAGAACTTCCCCACAGAGTTTCCAAGGAGCACCTGGTAGATTCGAACTACTGACCTTTTGGTTAGCAGCTATAGCACTTAACCTCTACACCACCAGGGTTTAATATAGAGCTATGTAAAACATGCTCAGGACAGATAAATTCACATCTTTTGAAAAATATAAATTACTAACAGTATCTTCACCTCATGGGATTTTTGTGAATAAAGGAGATTCAAAAAAAGAAAAAGATAATGCATGTGAAATCCTTAGCACAGTGTATTAAGCAATCAAATGTTTCTAATACCACTATTAGTTCATCATATAGCACAGAAACTATATGGGTTGCATATAACTCAACATTCAAGTAGAGAGGTTAAATATACTATTTACTTTTAATTCTGCAACTTTTCAAGAATAAACCAGTCCTACTAGGTTGTCTTCAAAAGTAACCAAAAAACAGAAACAAAACCAAAACCAAAAACAAAACCCGTTGTTATTGAGTTGATTCAGAGCAACTGCACAGGACAGAACAGAACTGCCCCATGGGGCTTCCAAGGCTGTAATCTTTAGAGAAGCAGACTGCCACAATCTTCTCCTGCAGAGCAGATGGTGGGTTTGAACTGCTAACCTTTCAGTTAGCAGCCAAGCATTTAATCACTGTGCCACTAGGGCTCCTTTTCAAAATGAGGCACACAATTCAAAAATTATATCAATTTACATTAATTTTCATGATCACAACTCAAAATAATTTTTGTTTTTGTTTTCTTTTTTTTTTAATTTTTATTGTGCTTTAAATAAAACTTTCCAAGTCAGTCTTTCATATAAGGGTTTATATATACCTTGCTATATACTCCTAATTGCTCTTCCCCTAATGAGACAGCACACTCCTTCCCGCCACTCTCTCTTTTTGTGTCCATTTGGCCAGCTTCTGACCCCCTATGCCCTCTCATCTCTCCTCCAGACAGGAGCTGCCCACATAGTCTCATGTGTCTACTTGATCCAAGAAGCTCACTCTTCGCCAGTATCATTTTCTCCCCCATAGTCCAGTCCAATCCCTCTCTGAAGAGTTGGCTTTCGGAATGGTTCCTGTCTTGGGTTAACAGAAGGTCTGGGGACCATGACCTCTGGGGTCCCTCTAGTCTCAGTCAGACCATCAAGTCTGGTCTTTTTACAAGAATTTGGGGTCTGCATCCCACTGCTTTCCTGCTCCTTCAGGGGTTCTCTGTTGGTTCCCTGTCAGGGCAGTCATCGGTTGTAGCCAGGCACCATCTAGTTCTTCTGGTCTCAGGCCAACGTGGTCTGGTTTATGTGGCCCTTTCTGTCTCTCGGGCTCATCATCATCTTGTGTCTTTGGTGTTCTTCATTCTCCTTTGCTCCAGGTGAGTTGAGACCAGTTGATGCATCTTAGATAGCTGCTTCCTAGCATTTAAGACCCCAGACGCCACTCTCCAAAGTGGGATGCAGAATGTTTTCTTAATAGATTTTATTATGCCAGTTGACTTAGTTGTCCCCTGAAACCATGGTCCCCAAACTTTCGCTCCTGCTACGCTGGCCTTCGAAGCGTTCAGTTTATTCAGGGAACTTCTTTGCTTTTAGTTTAGTCCAGTTGTGCTGACCTCTCCTGTACTGTGTGTTGTCTTTCCCTTCACCTAAAATAGTTCTTATCTACTATCTAACTAATGAAAACCCCTCTCCCTCCCTCCCTACTCTCGTAACCATCAAACAATATTTTCTTCTCTGTTTAAACTATTTTTTGAGTTCTCATAATAGTGGTCTCATACAATATGTCCTTTTGCAACTGACTAATTTCACTCAGCATAATGCCTTCCAGATTCCTCCATGTTATGAAACATTTCATGGATTCATCATTGTTCTTTATTGATGCATAGTATTCAATTGTATGAACATACCATAATTTATTTATCCATTCATCCATTGATGGACACTTTGACAACTCAAAATAACTTAGTCTCTGCCAACGACATCTAATAATGTGCATATAGCTACTTTTGTACATGTTAATAGTACTGAATTCATGGAGGTTCTTTGTTAAGCTCTTTTTCTATTTTTGAAACCATATATGTTAAAGCAAACTACAGTGAAAATTCCACCATTAACAGCACGAGTTGACAGAGGTAATATCCACAGCCATTCAATTTATGAATATATTGATCATGTCAACCAAATAGAGGGTAAAACTTAGCTACCATTTTGTATATGAAAAAACAGAGCCATATAATGGGGCAGTTAAAGGTCTAGTAGTTCGCAAGAATTGATGGACAAGAAAAGCAAAGTCTCAGTCACTTCTCAGTTAAAGTCTCAATTATTTCTCTGGTCTACTTTTCTATCTGAGGTCTTCCTTTTAAATTTATTGAAAAGCCAAATATTATTCTGAAGTTGAGGATGTATATCTGTATACACCATACAAAACGAACCAGAGTAATGTGAAAACACAAGTCCAGAGGATGGGATTTAACAGCTTCTTATAAGTTTCAAAGTGACTAAGCGCTCTTAGATCTTTATAGCAATAAATATTGTATTGTACCAAGGCCCATTGGGAATCCCCACTCATATGCTATTCCATGACAGAAGATCAAGGTGTCAGGTCCATTTAGAATCAATGAATTTTTGGCTTGTTTTCAGCTTTAATCCTCATTTTGAAAAAAGCAATTAATAGCATTTATAAAGGAAATATAATCACATTGCCTTCCCCTCCCCTCCAAACATATATACGCTATATAGGTACATATATAGAGAGAATGAACTGTAGGTTTCAAATGCTGGTATTCCTTTAGTTTGCATTTCTCACAGTAGACAGAAAATGTGACCTTGGGCAACCACCATTCTTAGTGGAAAGCCTTTTTCAGCTCAAGAAACCATTACCTGATTGATAGCTGCTTTCCTAGCTAAAAAGAATGCTTACTGAGCCGCAGGGAGACCTAGGTGAGCCACAAATACAAGTGTTCAATCATCAAAGAGTTTTTTAGCCAAATGCCCCCTTAAAACAGAGGTGCCATTCAAGAATGGAGGTGATATATTTTGTGATGTATGTGAAGCACATACTATATGATAAAAGGAATAAATAAGGATAATGTCTAAGTCAGGTATACATCCTGCTACCTGCTGATTGTATGAACTAATAAATCAAGGCCTGCTATCTTGGTTGAGATGCTGTTCAATGTCCTGGAAAGAGTGAAGATTTCACAGATTCATATCTTCGTTTTATCATCTACTAGCTATATGATAAGAGACAAGTTACCTAACCTCCCTTAGCCTCAGATACTTCATTTGCAAAGATAAATAAACAACCAAACAATAACTTCTATAGTAGCTGTCAAGCTGAGAAAATTCGTTAGGTGTTTTTCATGAGTAACACATGAACATGGTCCAAAACACCATATAGGGAAAACAAGGTCTCCTTCTCACTTCTGTTCCCTAGCCACTCAGTCCCTTTTCCTGGGAGGCAACTACTGTTTCCAGTCAAATGGGAAATTTTGGTTTTGATGTCTTATGCTGAAATACTGACTTCATTAACATTTATTGAGTGTCTATCATGTGTCAAAACCATTCAAGGTGCTGTGGGGAATACAAAGATGACCTCATAGTCTAGAATGGGAAATGGTACACAACTAAGTTTAATATGAGGTGATAAACACAACAGTAAAAGTTTAAGAACAGAAGAGAAAGTAATTAATCAAGAGGGTGGATTGGGATAAAGTGTAAGATTAAGAGCAGGTTGTAAGGCATTTGAATTTTCAGGCACCACACCAAAATACCAATCAGGTTTCTCTGACTTAGGCCCTCTGATTCAGGAACCAGGCCCTACCCATTGCTATAATAACTCTTATTAGGGGTGTTCACTCATGACTGAGAATTTCTGACATAGGAAAAGGAAACAGTAGCCTGATGAGAAAATGTCAAAGGATTCGCTGTGGATCAGGTAAGTGTCCTGTTTAGGTAGAGAGAAACAGAAGGCTGAAAGAGTCTTCTTTTTCCAATCATGCAAAATATTCATTATTTCAAAACTATACACCCTCACGTAAAGAGGGGATTACTAGCTAGAGGGTGGTTAGATAGATTCAACTAAAGTTTCAAGTGCGGCTTTTGGTATTTTCTATAATTTACTCCAAAATCTTAACCCTGAGCTTTTACAGAATAACTGTTGTTGTTAGGTGCCCTCGAGTAGGTTCCAACTCATAGCCAGCCTGTGTACAACAGAATGAAACACTGCCTAGTTCTGTGCCATCCTCACCATCGTTGTTATGCTTGAGCCCATTGTTGCAGCCATCGTGTCAATGCATCTCGTTGAGGGTCTTCCTTTTTTCTGCTGACTCTCTACTTTACCAAGCATTGATGTCCCTCTCCAGGGACTGGTCCCTTCTGATAATATGTCCAAGGTATGTAAGACGAAGTCTCTCCATCTTCGCTTCTAATGAGCATTCTGGCTGTACTTCTTTCAAAACAGGTTTCTTTGTTCTTCTGGCAGTCCACGGTGTATTCAATATTCTTTGCCAACACCATAATTCAAACACATCCATTCTTTTTAGGCCTTTCTTATTCATTCTCCAGCGTTCATACGCATATGAGGAGATTGAAAACACCATGGTTTGGGTCAGGCGGATGTTAGTCCTTAAAGTGACATCTTTGCTTTTTAACACTTTAAAGAGGTCTTCTGCTTTTTTTTTTTTTTTTTCTTCAGTAGCTTTCCCCATGCAGTGCTGTTGTTTGATTTCTTGACTGCTGCTTCCATGGGCACTGATTGCGGATCCAAGTAAAATGAAATCCTTGATAACTTTAATCTTTTCTCTGTTTATCATGATATTGCTTATTGGTCCAATTGTGAGGATTTTTGTTTTCTTTATGCTGAGATATAATCCATACTAAAGGATGTGGTCTTGATCTTCATCAGTAAGTGCTTCATCAGTAAGTCCTCTTTGCTTTCAGCAAGCGAGGTTGTGTCATCTGCATATGGCAGGTTGTCAGTGAGTCTTCCTCCAATTCTGATGCTCTGTTCTTCTTCATATAGTCTAGCTTCTCAGATTATTTGCTTGCCATACAGACTGAAAAAGTATGGTGAAAGGATACAACGCGGGTACACACCTTTCCTAGCTTTAAATCACACAGTATCCACTTGTTCTATTCAAATGACTGCCTCTTGATCTATGTACAGATTCCTCATGAGCACAATGAAAGTGTTCCAGAATTCCCATTCTTCGCAATGCTACCAATAATTTGTATGATCACCAAGTAAAATGGGTTTATTTAAGACTCAGGATGCCATTTAGTACAACAGGAACCAATTCTACCGTGTCTCACAGTGCTACCTACGAGACAAGACACTAAATTGTAATGAGGTTACCAAAATTTTGGCAATTCTTGAATAAAACTTTCTGGCTTAACGGAATTTAGGTAAGATCCCTATATACCAATAGCCTGGGTCCATGTATAAGATAGTCTAGCTTAAAAGAATACTTCAAATATCCCTAAAATGGCATGTCTGAAAGTTAGCATAGTTTAACCAGAAAGACAAAAGCAAGTAAATTCCTTTTAGTGGATGCTGTCAGTCTTGACAATAGATTTCAGAAAACAAGAACTTGCTATAGTTAATGCTTTATAAGGACAATCTTAAGACAAACATTTTCATGCTAGCCTAATAGACCAAAGCACAACTGAGTTGAGGGCTATATCAAAGATGAGAAACATTCTGCTAAACCATAATGCTGCTTTAAAAGAATGTCATGGAAGATAGCTGGAAACACTGCAAAATATTTCAATTAATCATACAGTTTACCATAGGCCCAAACAAAGAAATAGTGATCATAAACAGAAGCCCTTAATAAAGGATTCCAGGTCAAGAATGGGTTTTCCAGGTGCAAGTGAGGTAATTAAGATAAAGACTTGTTATTATCAATGTTTAAACATTTTATGATATATATAAAGCCATATGTTCTATCAGAAATCAACAATGTAACACACAGTATCTGCTCTGTGGCAGGCACAAATATCAGGCAGGGGAAGATACAAAGATAGCCATTGTTCATGGAGAGCCCTCTATTACAAGGCATTGCTTTTCTACTCTTTTTCCAAGGCATCCTACACATAGAATAATCCAATAATAACGCCATCACACATACCATTTCACAAGTATCTTAAAGTCAAGCAGTGACAGAGCAATCAGGATTCACATCTATTGCTAAATCATTTATGCTCCCATTTTTAGTATTTTCTCGTGGCAAAGCTATCACAATCACAATGTACCCTAAACCCGCTGGAACAAATAGTGACTTAAGAATTGCTACCAGTGTCGTCATCTTCTACTCACTCCTGCCCATGGATCATGGATGCCACAAAATTTGCTTACCAAATTCCTTTTTTCAGCATACCACTTAGCTGGAGAAAAAGCTCAAACTCAAATGTGTTATTATTTAAAGCCTCATTTGAAATTTAGGTATTTGGGCCAGTGAAAAAAAATTCTACTTTGGTATTAGAAAAAACACAATCACAAGCTGTAGAATAGTAAAGCCACAACTTTTGCAAGATATCGGGATCACTTCAGAAGGGAGTCCTAAAACTTCAGCACCCAAACCCCTAAAGATACAATGTTCTCATCGTATAAGAATACCCTGTGCTGTGATTATTATGAAAGCTTCTTAAATACTATGAAGAATAGAAAGAGGGACAAAGCTTCTATTTTTCTCCTCCCTATTCACATCTCAGCCCCCGAGTTCTGAATATGAGCATTTTCTGTTAACAACAAGCTACCTTTATAATGTCCACATAATTATAGGTTCAGGTCAAGAACTCCAGACCATATTGATTACATCTCTATGCAATAAGGACCCTCCAGCACTATTTGTATCCACTATAACAGGGACAGCTTTTAAGTATCTGTGACACTAAGAATTTTCAGTCCTATCAATGCCAGAAATGGAAAGCCAATGACCAGTCAGGCCTGTCAGTTGTTGCCTGAAGCAATAAGAACAAGCTGGGAATTTATCACACTGGAACTTCATCTGCCAGCTGCATTCACACATTTTCACCACCTGAATAGTTGATTCTCTTCAACTCCCACATGGCTCATTTCAGCACACAGTGTTTTGAAATGAATATTTGATCAGACAGGATAGAAAGAGGTTTGGACTTATCTGAGGTGTCACCATAATGCACTTTAAGTAACTCTTAAGTATCAGGAGCTAGGTGTCTTGTGTCCCACTCATTGCATATTTCTGATATGGGCATGCGATCCTAATTAAGGAAGATTAAATAATACCTAGTACATTGCTGGGCACATGGCTGTTTAAATAAATACTAGTTTCTTATCTCTTTCACTCATATCTATTGGTAAACATCCTGAGAATTCCTCATAGAGCTCTTCATTATTGGGAGGAAGGGATTTTACACTGCCAAAGAAATTTAAAATTCACTCTGCTAATTTTCTAACGTTTATTTTTATCAAAACTCCAAAGCATCACCCAAATAGTAGGCTTATTACAATTGCTTCATTGTTTTTGGATTTTAACATTTTGACTGATATACCTAGGTGTGATTTTCTTTGCATTTATTCTACTGGGGGTTCACTGAGCTTCTTGGAGCTTTGTGTTGTTGTCTTTTATTAATTTTGGAAAATGCTCAGCCAGTCTGTCTTCATATTCTTCTGTCCTCTTCTCCTTTTCTTCTGTATGTATTGCGATTACACATGTTAGACTGATATTGCTCCACATACTTCTCATAGCATTGTTTTATGTCATTTTTTTTCCTCTCTCTGATTCAGTTGTGATAATTACTTGTTTTTGAGTTACTGATTCTTTCTTCTCCTGTGTCCAGTGTGCTGTTAAGCCCATCCAATAAATTCTTCATTTCAAATACTATATTTTTCAATTCTAAAACATCCATCTGGTTCCTTTATGGATTTTGTCCATCTTTTTCTCATTCCAATATAGGCAACTGCCTCAGTATGATACAAAAAACCTTCAGCCCACATTATATTTAATAGTGAGATATTGAACACTTTCCCCCTAAGGTTGAGAAGAAGACAAGGATGTTCAGCATCATTACTTGTATTTAACATTTTACTGGAGGTCTAAGAAAACGTAACAAGAGCAGAAAAGAAAAAAGGTATAAAGATTGGAAAAAAATAAAACCACCTTTACTTGCAGATGACATGATTGTGTAACAGAAGTAATCTACTAGAATTAGAAGTTAGGTTTCTGGACAAGTTCACTATAAAAAAAAGAGTTTATTATATTCTATACGCTATGAAGAAACACGTGAAAATGAAAAAAAAAATACACTATAAGCAACAGTATCAAAACATCAATAGAAATAAATTTTATGAAAGATGTGTAACACTTCTATGTTGAAGTTTACCAAATATTAAGAAAAACTAAAGAAGGCCTAAACAAATGGATAAATAAATAATAAATGGATAGCTATTGAAGGTTTATAGATTCAATGATACAATATTTTTAAGATGTCAATACTCCCAAATTTGATCTAAAGATTCAATGAAATTCCAGTCAAAATCTCATTATGATTTCTATAGAAATGAACAAGCTCATTATTTAATATACACGTACGTGAGTATGTGTGTGTGTGTGTGTGTGTGTGTGTGTGTGGTTTCCAAAGACTCAGGACTCTTTTGTCCTCTAAAAAATTATTGAGAACCTCAAAGAGCTCTGGTTTATGTGGGTTATACCTATTGATATACATTATGTTAGAAGTAAAACTGAGACATTTAAAAAATATTTATGTATTAACTAATTAAAAAAACAACAATAAATGCTTTATGTATTAACATAAATTACATGTTTTTTAACTTTTTTTTTTTGTTTATTGTGCTTTAAGTGAAAGTTTACAGCTCAAGTCAATTTCTCATACAAAACTTTGTATGCATATTATTATGTGACAGTAGTTGCAATCTCTATAATGTGACAGCACACTCCCCCTTTCCACCCCGGGTTTCCTGTGTCCATCCAACCAGCTCCTGTCCCTTCCTGTCTTTTCATCCTGCTTATGGACAGGAACTGCCCATTTGGTTTCATGTATCTGTTTGAACTAAGAAGCACAGTCTTCACGAGTATTATTTTATGTTTTATAGTCCAGTCTAAACTTTGTCTGAAGAGTGGGCTTCGCAAAATGATTTTAGTTCTGGGTTAACAGACTGTCTGGGGGCCATGGCTTCAGGGGCTCCTCCCGTCTCAGTCAGACCATTAAGTCTGGTCTTTTTACATGAATCTGAATTCTGCTCCACACTCTTCTCCCACTCCACCAGGGACTCTGTTGTGTTCCCTGTCAGGGCGATCATTGATGGTAGCCAGGCACCATCTAGTTCTTCTGGTCTCAGGCTGATGGAGTTTCTGGTTTATGTGGCCCTTTTGTCTCTTGGGCTAATATTTTCCTTGTGTCTTTGGTGTTCTTCATTCTCCTTTGCTGCAAGTGGGATGGGACCAATTGACATATCTTAGATGGCTGCTCACAAGCTTTTAAGACCCCAGATGTCACTTTACCCTAGTAGAATGTGGAACATTTTCTTTCCCTTTTTTTTTTTTTAATTTTTCTTGTGCTTTAAGTGAAAGTTTACAAATCAAGTCAGTCGCTCATATAAAAATTTATATACATCTTCCTGTATGCTCCTAGTTGTTCTCCCCCTAATGAGACAGTACACTCCTTCTCTCACCCTCTATTTCCATGTCCATTCAGCCAGCTTCTGTCCCCCTCTGCCCTCTCATCTCCTCTCCAGACAGAAGATGCCCACATAGTCTTATGTGTCTACTTGATCCAAGAAGCTCACTCCTCACCAGTATCATTTTCTATCTTGTAATCCTGTCCAATTCCTGTCTGAATAGTTAGCTTTGGGAATGGTTCCTGTCTTGGGCTAACAGAAGGTCCGGGGACTACTACTGCCAGGGTCCTTTGAATCTCAGTCAGACCATTAAGTCTGCTCTTTTTACAAGAATCTGAGGTCTGCATCCCACTGCTGTCCTGCTCCTTCAGGGGTTCTCTGTTGTGTTCCTTGTCAGGGCAGTCATCAGTTGTAGCTGGGCACCATCTAGTCCTTCTGGTCTCAGGTTGATGTAGTCCCTGATTTATATGGTCCTTTCTGTCTCTTGGAAACCCTGATGGCGTAGTGGTTAAGTGCTACGGCTGCTAACCAAGAGGTCGGCAGTTCAAATCCACCAGGAGCTCCTTAGAAGCTCTATGGAGCAGTTCTACTCTGTCCTATAGGGTTGCTATGAGTCAGAATCGACTCTACGGCAGTGGGTTTAGTTGGTTTTCTGTCTCTTGGGCAGATTGAGACGAATTGATGCATTTTAGATGGCCACTTGCTAGCATTTAAGACTCCAGACGCCACTCTCCAAAGTGGGATGCAGAATGTTTTCTTAATAGATTTTATTATGCCAATTGACCTACATGTCCCCTGAAACCATGGTCCCCAAACCCCCGTCCCTGCTATGCTGGCCTTCAAAGTGTTCGGTTTATTCTGGAAATTTCTTTGCTTTTGGTTTAGTCCAGTTGTGCTGACCTCTCTTTTATTACGTGTTGTCTTCCCCTTCACCTAAAATTAGTGAATATCCCTCTTTCTTCCTCCCTCCCTAATCTCATAACCACCAAACAATATTTTCTTCTCTGTTTAAACTATTTCTCCAGTTCTTATAATAGTGATCTCATACAATATTTGTCCTTTTGCAACTGACTAATTTCATTCTGCATAATGCCTTCCAGATTTCTCCATGTTATGAAATGTTTCACGGATTCATCGTGGTTCTTTAACGATGTGTAGTATTCCATTGTATGGATATACCATAATTTATTTATCTAGTCATCTGTTGATGAGCACCTTGGTTGCTTCCATCTTTTTGCTATTGTACACAGTGTTGCAATGAACATGAGTGTGCATATATCTGTTTTTGTAAAGGCTCTTGTTTCTCTAGGATATATTCCAAGGAGTGGGATTGCTGGATTGTATGGTAGTTCTATTTCTAGCTTTGTAAGGACACGCCAAATCAATTTCCAAAGTGGTTGTACCATTTGACATTCCCACCAGCAGTGTATAAGTGTTCCAGTTTTTCCACAACCTCTCCAACATTTATTATTTTGTGTTTTTTGGATTAATGCCAGCCTTGTTGGAGTGAGATGGAATCTCATCGTAGTTTTGATTTGCATTTCTCGAATGGCTAACGGAAACCCTGGTGGCATAGTGGTTAAATGCTATGGCTGCTAACCAAAAGGTTGGAAGTTCAAATCCACCAGGTGCTCCTTAGAAATCTTATGGAATGGCTAATGATCGTGAGCATTTCCTCATGTATCTGTTACCTACCTGATTGTCTTCTTTAGTGAAGTGCCTGTTCATATCCTTTGCCCATTTCTTAACTGGGTTATTTGTCTTTTTGTTGTTGAGTTTTTGCAGTATCATATAGATTTTAGAGATCAGATGCTGATCAGAAATGTCATAGCTAAAAATTTCTTCCCAGTCTGTAGGTAATCTTTTTACTCTTTTGGTGAAGTCTTTGCATGAGCATAGGTGTTTGATTTTTAGGAGCTCCCAGTTACCTAGTTTCTCTTCTGGTGTTTGTGCATTGTTAGTAATGTTTTGTATAATGTTTATGCCATGTATTAGGGGTCCTAGCATTGTCTGTATTTTTTTCTTCCATGATCTTTATCGTTTTAGATTTTCTATTTAGGTCTTTGATCCATTTTGAGTTAGTTTGTGTATGGTGTGAAGTATGGATCTTGTTTCATTTCTATGCAGATAGATATCCAATTATGCCAGCACCATTTGTTAAAGAGACTGTTTTTTCCCCATTAACTGACTTTGGGCCTTTGTCAAATATCAGCTGCTCACATGTGGATGGATTTATGTCTGGATTCTCAATTCTGTTCCACTGGTCTATATATCTGTTGTTGTACCAGTACCAGGCTGTTCTGACTACTGTGGCAGTTAAATAGGTTCTAAAATCAGGTAGTGTGAGGCCTCTA
Organism: Loxodonta africana; assembly: GCF_030014295.1. Lineage (NCBI taxonomy): Eukaryota > Metazoa > Chordata > Mammalia > Proboscidea > Elephantidae > Loxodonta > Loxodonta africana. The sequence continues at coordinate 50,102,354 of NC_087359.1, forward strand.
CTTTGTTCTTCTTTCTCAATAATGCTTTACACGTATCCGGGGCATGTGAAGTTGGTGATTTGTTTCTCCATCTCATTAAAAAATGTTGTTGGAATTTGGATCGGAATTGCATTGTATCTACAGAGAACCTGTCAAACATATAGTGGCGAATACAGGGTTTCCAAATTCCCAATACTCTCTTGATAGCTAGAATTTTATCACTGGTAATAAATATTATCACTTGTTTCCCTTGAAGTAACAAGTTTACTTAGTTTATTTCAGAGAAAATGTGGGCCAAATACCCAACTACAAATAAAGAGTTTGCCAGTTGTTCTTTCAAGTAAAGCTGGTATTCCATGAAAATAGTTGCTGGTTCAGTTCACAATACTAACAATCACAAAAGTGTTTTTCCTTAAGACAACTATTGTGCTTTATGCAGTAGTTGTACATTGATATATAGAATATTAAAGAAATACCACAAAAGAATTAAAATTAAAAAAAAATTTAATGTATTTATGAAATTTAATAAAATGATTTCTTACTGCTTTATCAAAGACATTTTTAGGTGAATAAGGCTTTTAACTTTTTTTTTTAAAACTGTGAATGGGTAGCAGTAACTGTTAGTACAATTTGGTGCCACTGCCTTTACTGTGCAAAGATGCCAGAAGTTTTATCTACCATTATTTCTGTACCACCGGTGTTAAATATCAACACAGGACAAAAAAGAAAGACAAATAACGACTTAGTATTAATATAAAAATAATTTTGACTTCATAGGCCCCTTGAAAAAGCCTCAGAAACTTCCAGGAATCTGTGGAGTATACTTGGGGAACCTCTAGTATGTATGTATGTGGAAATGTAAAAAATCTAGCATAGCCAAGACAATCATGAAGAAGAACAAAGGTAGAAGCAGTGAAGTATTAGATTTCAAAACTTGCTAAAAAGCAACAGTAATTAAGCTAGTATGGTAATGGTTAAAGACATATATAGATGAATTCAACAAAATACAGAATCTAGGGGTCGGAAGGTCATATGATTTTTGAAAAAGCAATTCATTGAGGGAAAGAAATACCTTTATGAGAAATAATAATTGAGCAACTGAAAGAAACTAAACCTTGATCCTTGCCTCAAAGACCTAAATGTGAAGGCCAAAATGATACAATTTATAGAGCAAAGTATGTCTTCAGGGCTGGGGGAAAGGGAAAATTTTTTTGTGCTAAACAGAAAAAAAAAAAAGGAATCATTAGACTTATAAAAAAAAAAAAAAAGATGCCATTAAAAAAACTGAAAAGGCAAGTAAGTAATTGAAAGAAAATATTTGCAATACATATATCTGAGAAAAGACTAATATGAGAATATTTAGAGAACTCCTGAAATTCAATAAAGACAATAGGTCCCTCCCCCTACCCCCCCTAAAAAGGATGAAGACTTAAAAGTACATTACAAAAGAAGATATCCACGCAAGCCGCCATCCAAGGCACAACAATTGGTGCCTATTTGCCTGAAGCAACAGAGGAAGGAGAGTCAGGAATAGGAAGAGGATATGGAATGTGTGGCTAATTGATTCTATGAAGAACTGCCTCCTTTGTCATGCGACAAGAAGAACTGGATGGTGCCCGGCAACCATTACCGAACATTTTGAGTAAAGGTTCTGTAGAAGAATCCTGATCAAAAAGGGGAAAACACAGAACAGAACTTTAAATTCTCATAGACACCAGACTTTCTGGAGCTAAGGGAACTGGATGAACCCCTGACTGTCCTGAGACAGTCTTTAAAACTTAAACCAAAAATATCCCCTGAGGTCTTACGACCAAATAATAATAGTTTAACTAGTAAAAAAAGTCTGCCTTGAGCATTATGCTCTTTTAAGAACTATCTATATGGGATCGAACTGACAAAAGCAACTCAGAAGATTAGATAGGAACTTTAGGGGGCAGTGAATTTTCGTTAATGGTGAAAGAACAACTCAGAAAAGGAGGGTGAATCAATGTCACTGAATTGTACATGTAGAAATGGTTGAATTGGTGTACGTTTTGCTGTGTATATTCTGAACAACAACAACAACAAACATGATATCCAATAAGCGTATGAACAGATACTTAATATCATTTAAGTGCACATCTACTAGGATGGCTAAAATAAACACTGACAATATGAAATGTTAATGAAAATGTGGAGCAACTAGAATGCTGATACAAATGCAAAATGATGTAGTCATTTTGAAATACTTTTTGGTAGTTCCTGATAAAGTTAAACATAGGCCTACCTTTTGACCCAGAAATTTCAGCCCTGGGTATATGTCCAAGAGAAATGAATGCATATGTTTAAAAAAAAAAAAAAAAGTATACAGGAATATTTATAATAGCTTTATTTACAATAGCTAAAAGCTAGGAACAATCAACAGTGAAATGGATAGACTGTGGTATATTCACAAGCTGCAATGATAAAAAGCAAACTATTGATATATGTAACAACTGAATGGGTTTTAAAAACTTTAACTTGAGCAAATGAAGCTAGACATAAAAGAGTACATACTGAACGATTCCATTTATATGAAGTTCAATATATGGCAAAGTTAATTTATGATGATAAAAGTCATAGTAGTTACCTCTAGGTCAGACTAGAAGGGGTACAAAGGAAATTTCTGATACGATAGAAATATTCTATATGTTGATTTGAGTGGTGTTTACATGGGTATATAATTCATTGAGGTGTAGGATTAAGTGCATTTTTACAGTATATAAATTACACCCCAATTTTAAAAACCATCTTCAAAGGTGACCCAAAGTATAGATTTATAGACTTTTCAAGCTGCAAGTGACTCTGGAAATAACCTGTTTGAATTAACTCATTTTATGGAAGAGGGCACTGAGTATTGAAGTGATTTGCCAAACAGGCAGAGCTGAGACTAGAACCAAAGATTTATAAGTTGTTAGTTATCATTCTTCTCACTATACCAAACTTCCAGAACAAGGCTTTGCCCAGGGAACAATTATTTTCACTTTGATTATTTGCTTTAGCTTTTCTGTGACAGTTCTCAACAATATCCAGGGGGATACCAGGAGCTCTGGTTCTTACTAGTTGCCGGGGTGAGGTCCCAGGCTGCTTTTTAATTGCCCACTGGGCTTACACATTCAATGGAGAAGGGCTCTTTGTTTGTTTCAGAGTTTATAGATAGCACCTATAAGCATAAGCTTCTCAGGCTCTTAGACACATTTAAAACAGTGTGCCATTAACAGTTTGACACTCATGTCACTAAGACAAATGGAATTCCCGGTTCAAGGCTTAAACAAATTCTAATACTGCCCCCAATATTGTCCCTCCGCCACCACGGTCACATGGACTAAGTTACATAAACAGTTCAGCCTTATGTTAGAGATGTAGTATTAAAGGTACAAAAAAAAAAAGTTGAATATTTTGGCCAAAAAGTCTAATATAAATACTTGGTGCCTGATTTATCAACAGTGGTGGAATTTCATCAATTCCTTCTCAAAATGCTTAGGAAAGATTTAAAGTCATGTCAAGGACTTAGTGCTTGCAAAAGCGAAATCACAGGCAAGGTTTTAGCTGACACAAAGATTTATTCAAATAAATAATGTGTCATCAGAAGAAACCTTCCCAACAGCCTCTTCATTTCCGTTTACAGTTTCTTCATCTGCAAGTGGAACCATCATCACTTTTTTCTCAATTGTGCTGAGCTAAATTTTTTCACACTGTTAATTTTACTTTGATCTTCTAACTTCCTAAAAATATTAGAAAGGAGAATGAGAGGTATATTTAAATTAGAAGGAGAGAGATGTGGCTGAGCACTTTCCTTATGAGCATATTAGGTCTTTTCCCTATGTTCTTAATCTCTAAAGTTTACTTTTCATTTTACATAGACAGAAGATGTTCAGTAGATTATAGCTGATAGTTTATGCATTAGTACAAACTGCCTCATTTCTAATAAAAAAGTGAATCTTAATATGAATATCCATTAAATGCTTCAAATACAAATAGGGTCAAAGTAAAATTACTGACCTCCTTTTTCCCTTCAGCAGGACTGTTCACAGGTCAGGAATGAGCTTTCTGTTTAATTTCACCCTTATCCATAATCCTCTTACTTATCCCACATAGGCTTTGAGTGTTCAAGGTACATGTATGCCTGGAGTTTTCGTCACTTTATAATCACAAAGAATATGAGGAACTCTATTAACTGAAAACTACATCATTTATTCAAAGAAATGTCTCACCATTTCTAAATAACATTATAATACAATGTTACAGCTTTTATATCTGGGATTGTTTTATGATTTAATTTGAACATATCCCTGCCAAGAGTAAACAAATTTTTGTCCAGACAACCTTAATATCCATTTTAGAGATGTAGAAAAGAATGCACAGGTATGGAAAATGATTTGCTGAAGGTTTCAAGAGCATGATTATAAGTCATGACATCAATTCTATTCTGATCGTGGGGCTACATGGCCTTGCCATGGAAGACTTAATGGTATCTCTTATAAATCTGTTTGCTTCTTACCACCAGCATCTCTATGCATTTGATGGTTTAAGATATAATAACTAAGTTTCTCTGCCTCAGATTAGAATGGCAACTGTAGATACCATGGAAATAAAATTGCCAGAAATACTCTTCCCCCCGTGCATGAGAATCATCTCTGTAAGACAAAAAGCATGCCTCTATAAGAACTTCCCTTTAGTATGGACTTGACTGTAAGGTAAAATGAAATCATCTACTTGTTGCGGCTCCAACCATATTTCCCTAATTATAAGGATTTGTTTTTATTAAAGGTCTGGCGCACCAAATGCCAAATACACAAAACCTGTTGCCATTCAGTCAATCCCGACTCATAATGATCCTATAGGACAGAGTAGAACTGCCCCGCAGAGTTTCTGAGGCTGTAAATCATTATGGAAGCAGACTGCCACATATATCTCCTGTGGAGCAGCTGGTGGATTTGAACTGCCAACCTCTCAGTTAGCAGCCAAGCACTTAACCACTGTACCACAAATGATCATTACAGAATCAATCAAGCCAAACCAGTTTGGAATTTTAACAGTATAATTATCTTCCATAAACAAATTAGTTTCATGGTAGGTAAAATTAGGTGCTCAAATATTATTAGCGGAATTAATTTCTCAGAAATTATTTAGATTACTTCAACTCTATAACAAAAGCAATATTTTCCTTTAAATCAAGGCCAGAAACAAATAGTGGGTCCTAAACCTTGTTCCTATTTATTGAAATGACTGATGTAATACTAATATCTTATGTGCTCAAAAGGATAAGAACTCATTTTACTTGTCTGTCACAACTGTCCTTCCCTCGCTGTCATCAACCTTAGGAACTTACATAAATGCTGCTCCCACCACCTCTTATAACTTTCTGTCTATAAAATTTGTACTTGATTAGAGTTTACCAAAGATGTCTCATTTATAATGGATAAGAGTTTGACAAAGATGTCTGTCTGCTCTTCATACAGGTCAGGCATAAGTTTGTCTTTCAATCCCAGTTGCTTTGAGCTCTTTCTTAATTACAAACCATGAAAAACAGATTCAAGGTGAACAGATCCTTCTAGGATCTTCGTTTTTATAACCCAAAAGCAATGAAAGATTCTATTAAGTTACCCAACAGGTACAGAGTATAAGTCACCAAAGAATCTGATAAGAATCTCAGCCAGCAATCTGAGAAACCAAGTTCAAGAGGAACACTGTCAGCTATCTTTCTGCTTTCTTTTCAGAAGTCCTACAACTTCATCAAAGAATAGCACAATGTTATAACAGGCAAAGAATGAGAAGAAACTCTTAGGTACCTAACCAAAAAGAATGTACAGGGAAAAAAGCTAAGAAGTTTATAACCTGTCAAGGGAATCCTTGGGGTGCTTTGCCTAGTAAGACCACGGGTACTGGTGTTAATTAGTTAGACATGGGGAAAATTGAGCAGTTCTCTCAAAGTCTATTGTGCTAGGTAGCCTATGTCTAAGAACAAAGTCTTATTAACTGTCCATTTCCAGAATGGTCTTCTCTTTGGCTCAGAAGGGAACATCTCACAATTATCCAAACCCCAAATCTTAGGCAGGATAGTATTTTTGGATCACCAAAGATAAGGTGACACAGATGTTGTGGGAATATCTGTTCATCAACCAGTCACAGATTTCCTGAGTCTAAAATACACATATTGACATATAGACAGGACAAAGGTACCTAAATGTATGGAATTTACCCTTTAACTAAATCACTGAAGTTAATAAGCAAAACCCATGTATTTCAGGGAATGTGTTTCTATTTGAAGGTGTGAACCAGAGATATACCAGACGATTAAAAAATTGTGAAACGAGGGTTTCTTAGGAAAAAATAGCACAATGCTCTGATCTCTTTTAGTTTTAGATTAATATACAGGTATCTAAAAGATAAAATGTGATCCCAAGGTTTAAATAACATATTTTCACTATGAAAATTGTAACTGTCAAATTATTTAATTATGTAACATTAAATTTTAAAGTCTATGAGAAGTAATTATATGAAAAATAATTATACCACCACCAGGTTAGACAGACAGAGCAAGAACCATCACTAAAAAGGAGGGAAGGCTATAAAATGTGCCATGGGAACAATGAAAAAGACAATACATTTAGTCTTAGAAATTGCTGGAAGGTAAGACAAAGCAATGAAGCCTGATAAGAAGAGGAGCCACACTGATCATATCTCTAAGCAACAGACAATCAAACCTCGAGATAAGCATCTTCATAATATGCAGCTGACTCCAATGCATGGGTCATAATCAGAGAGGCACTTCCTGATTGAGGAGCAATTATAAAATTTTATTAGACTCTTTTTAATAGAAGAATCTAAAACAGAATCTTCCCATAAATTGTTTTCATAAAGAAAACAAATGATTTAGCTGCTCCCTTGTTAAACGTCAGTAGAAGTTTGTTCAAACAGTGGTCCTATTAGACAAAGCAGATGGTGTTTCCCCAACAAAACATTATTCGCACACTTCAAAACTGTGTTTAACAACATTTGCTCCTCATTCAAAGGGATCCAAACCACTTGGGAGGTAGACGAAAAGAGAATTATTCACAGGGGTAGATCACCCAGAAAGCAAGGTAAGCACAGGCTTACTTGTGCTTACTTACTAATCTGTAGTGAGCAATTTCACATGTTTTTCACCATATCAAAGCAATGGCAAGAAACCCTTAAATACCTAACATCAAAGATATGGTGAAACTCACAAGAAATTGTTCACTACGGATCAGTAAGTAGGCACAAGTAAGCCCCTGCTTACCTTGCTTGCTGGGTCATCTGCCCCTGTCAGAAATTGTAAATTTGAAAAGGGGCTATGATTCTGTAGGAAGATACTGTGAGGGTGGGAGAGCGATGCCAGCGATACCTAGAAGCAGAATCTCTGATGTGGTGAATAAATGTGAAATTATTCACTACAGATGATCTTGCAAGCAAGGTAAGCACTACGCTTACCTTGTCTATTGGATAACCTGCCCCTGATTATTCATAAATTTCCAGTTCCTCTTCTACAGGATTTCTCTAAGCAACACACATGTTTCATTGTTTGGCTGTCTTTCAGAAAGGAGCGATGGCTTTCTGGACTGAAAATTGGCCTAGAAAAGTCAACGGGAAGGCTTAGCCACACAAAAAGCCCTTCCCTACTCAAGAGACTGGTTCTTTCAGGCAAAGGCTACGCACTTAAGAGCAATATCCTAGAAACTCCTACAATGGAACTGTGATGAAAATGTAAGTAACCCAAATTCCTTTTTCAAAAATCAATTTAAAAACTTTTCTTGCAAGAGAGATAAAGAAAACTATGGTACAATAGCTCACTGATGCTCCTCTTTGTTGAGTGAGGCAACTTCACAAAGAGTTAAAATTGAGACAATGATACACATGGAATATTATGTCAGACTGTAATATTGAATATGGCAATTTCTAATAATTCAAGTTCACATATGGTAACTGCTTTAATGACATGCATTCTTGTTAGCTAGTCACTATCCTCTCAAAAACATTATAATCTGGCAGTTTAAGAATGTTTAAAGACTCCAACCAGGACTACTATTGTAAACTTGAACAACAGGCTTTAGATTAATGTACATAATTTCCAGAATTTGCAATTGTCAATGATAATTCCAGACCAGAAGGATGTGTTAGCATTTTCAGATCAAGAATATCAAACGGGTTTACTGTTTAAGTCATGTATATCCCTATCTCATTCAATCCAGGGAAGCAAGGCTAGAGACACACATTTCTGTGCTCATTTCCAGGGGCCAAGCATGGTTACCAAGTTAAAGCAGAGGAACAATTATGAGTCCTCTAAAATACAAGTCTACATTAAAAATGTAGGCATAGCCCTAGACAGTGCACAGTGGAATGAGGCACAAATTATAATCCACTGACCAAAAAGTCAGAAAAAAAAAAAAAAAATAGTGCCAAAAAGTCAGAAAGCTAAGAAAATGTATAAAATCTCTTAGCTTCATAACTTCAAAACATAACCAAAGACAGAGTCAGAAATAGAAGCTTTGGTCTTTTAAAAGTGACCTTCACAAATCAATTTTGTGTTTGCTTCCAGTTTCTTTTACTGTTTAAGCCTCAATCAAATCAGCAGTCTCTAGGGATTCGGAAATCACTATAGATTAAAATCCTCTCTGACTCAACTGTTTGACTAATGCTAAGTATTTAATAATTCTACCTGTGAGCAACTTTTTTGGATGAAATCCTGCCATGCGTTTGTGTTATCTTCAGATGCTCCCCAGCTGCACAATAATGTAAGGTATCACTGTCCCTATTTTCTTTATTATTAAACTTAGAGATGATTAAAAAAAAACCATTATTATTACAAACAGATCTATTATGTAGCAGCCTAGTAGAATGAAAATAGTTTTACTATACTGATATAGCAACTATCACCTACAAAAGCAAAGATCTGCTTCCCAGTACTAATGATACATATTCATGGCTTGATTCCAGGGATAGGAAGTTAATAACTGTGATAGATAGAGTTAAGTTAATGAATTTCCAAACTTCATGCTTTCAATAATAAAACCATTCAAGCTATAGCATTTGGACTCTACTTCCACAGATCAGGCACTCTGATACTCAACAGGTTGAGTAAATTGAATCCATATATTGTATTTACGTTCTCTGTCAAGGTTGCTTCTCCACATTTGAGTGATCAAAGGCAAAACAGTCATCAACCCTGTAGCCTTCAATACTGTGTTCATTACATTTAATCAAGTGCCAACTCTACCACATCATTCACCAACCTTAAGAATGTTTAACTGCATGGCATTGTTTAGCAACAAACGTAGGCAGAGTACTGTGTTAAAACATACTCATACACACACACACACACACCCCAAAACAAAAACAAACAGGTAGGTAAATGAATATCACCCTGCGTATTGTGCAAGAAAATAAATGAAAAAATGCATAGAACCACCCCCAGTAAACATTTGGGGGTGGTTTTCTACCTGAGGCAGCATCAATCACTGTGGAAACTCCCCTTCGATCAGAGACTGGACGGGACGACCCTGGCATGCTGACTGGGTCAGAGCGGACTGGTTGGATCCTGCAATGTAATTTAATTTAATTTAATTCACATATGTTACTGGCATCAAAACTGCTGCTTGCTACAAAAGACCTTAAATCAGGAGTGCTCGAATAGCCCAATGCATTAAAGGACCATTCATTCTAAAACCAGACAAGCAGGGGAGCAGCAGTCTCTAATTCTTACACAAGACTAAAGCACTGCAAATAGTCTCTCTGTACTCCTTCTAACTTATCTTGATATTTTATTCAATTTTTAAGTAAAGAATTGAAAAGGTAACATTATTTTAAAGGGTGAATTAAGTAGAATGGGAGAGAGTAAACAAAATTCTTTATTCTGAGATGTATGGCTTTTACAAGGGATACATATGAAGAATTTTGAGAATCCTCAAATCCATAAATACCACCACAGCTACTAATGCCCTCTGTAACATGCAGCAATGTATGACTGAAACTATTAAGTTATTTCTTTAAAATCCTTAATGGAAATTATTTCATACATGACAACAAGCATAGGATAAAACGTTGTGTTGGGATGTGGCTGCAGAGGGTTTAGCTAGGATCACTACTAACAAACTGAGTTAACCTCATAACATTACCAATTAGCACAGAAGATTCAATTACAGCTTCAGCAAAACAGTAATTCACTACAAACAATTTCAAGTTCCATGAGAATTACAAATCGATAAATGCCAAGGGTCTAATTCCAGCTGTATTAGAATAAAAACTATCAACACAAACATCTTTGTATGACTAAAAGATATGAGAATTCCAGGCAACTTAAAGGAATAAAAACTTGTTATGATAATATATATAAGCATTTTTTGGTAATTAATTTAGCAAATAAGTATTTGCTAAATATTAGTCATGTGTCAGTATTATTCTGGGAGCAAGCAGGAAAGAAAACATGAAATACTAGGTCTATGTGCAGACATTCGGTAAGAGATACAAACATACCTGAGGTGGTGCAAATGAACACTAAAGTGTGAAAATGTAGATGAGAGAAGCACAGAATGAGGAGGTGGGGCATATATGCACAGCACACAGCAGACAGAGAAGCTCTAGTGGATCTGTAATAGGAATTGGATTGTTAAGAGTAATAGGAAATGTACATATGGAGAGGAGCAAGAAGTACACCTTAAGTGCAGGATTAGCACAAGCAGAGCCTTGGTTTGGGGACTAAGCATGATAAATGCAGGGCGTCTTGCGAAGAATGGTTTGGCGGAAACATGATTGGTAGTGGTGGAAGATGACAGGCTGGTAAGCAGCATCAAACAAATTACAGAGGCCTAACTAAAAAAAAAAAAAAACTAAGAAGCACTGAATTGCAGAAAAAGGGAAGATCTTGGGAGCACAATGTGAAAGTATGTGTGTGTTGTGAGAAAGAAAGAAATGGGAGAGAGGCATGAGATGATGCAGTGGATCTTTAAGAATACAGTACTGAAAGTTGAAAATATTTATATACAAATATGGATCACTGCTGTAGTGGACAATATGGTTCGCTTCCAATATCCATTTCACCCCAGCCTATTTTTCTTAGCCAGTCATGGTAACCCCACTAACCCCATGCAGGAACTAAGCAAATTTGGGGCAGTGAGAAGGGGGAGCTATGCGTGCATAAAAACTCATTGCTGTCGAGTCAATCAATTCTGACTCATACCAACCCTATAAGAAGTAGAAGTATAGGAGTAGAACTGTCCCATAGGGTTTCTAAAGGGTGGATTCGAACTGCCAACATTTTGGTTAGCAGCATTAGATGGGTAACTTATTTGAAGTTTATGGAAAAAAAGAGTTCTTGTTCTTGAAAGCAAGAGGAAGCTAGCCAGTTAGATATGTTTAGTTCATCCAAAGTAAAGGCCCCTCTTCTGGTCTAAACAACTTTTTATGTGGGCTAATAAATGTCCTTATTAATTCAATTTACATTGGATTTTCTGAGTGATCCAGATTTGGGGGTAAGGCATTAGTTGGGGCTATACATGAAACAAGGTTAGCCATAAATTGAGATGCTGAAGCTGGGCAGCAGACAAATGTGAGTTTATTCTAGTACTATCTTTACCTTTATATACGTTTGGAATTTTCCATAATAGAAAAAGACAAAAATAAAAACAAGCTGGTTGGGGTAATGGAAATGTTCTGGAAATAGTGGTGATGGCTTACAACATGGTGATATACTAAAACCCACTGAACTACTGACTTTAAAACGGTGAATTTCATATTATGTGACTTATGTCTCGATTAAAATAAAATAAATAAAACAAACTAATAGGTATAACCAATTTCTCTGGAGCGAATCTTGAACGGAAAATTAGGCTCTGCTTCCTTTACATTAGCTGTTTCTCAGGTCTGTTAATACTTCATTGGCCTTTTTTACATTTTAAGTCTCTGCTCTAGGTATGGAGCTACTATGAGGGTAACCTGAGACTGATCCCCTTATGGATATAACAATAAAACACTCTATTTGCTGTTTCCCATTTTGGTGAGGATGTAGACAGACATCCTTACAGGGTCAGTTAAATTAAAAAAAAAATCTGAACAAGGACTTCACAAGCTAAAGGTGAGAAAGTAAGGCCAATGGCTATAGTGCTTTTGAATCTTAGAGAAATGAAGGAGAAGCAGAGGTGAGAAGCTAGGGTAGAGTGATAGTAAGCAAGAATGAGAAGAATTAGGGTTTCTAATTGGATACTAAGATGAAAATCATATGAAAAGGATACTTATAGTTGAATGTTTTTTCCCATTAAATCTGTAATGAAGGCTAAGATCTTAACCAAGAGACTAAATTCTCAAATATTGAATGGAAATTACAAATGAAATCAAAAGAAATTTATAAACCTCCTGCCTGACATAAAAGTTTCTAAAGTTTCTATAACCCCAGTAAACAGAACAATATTCTAATCAAACACATACGTTTAAAGTCATTTAGAAGAAAGATGCAGCATTAGATGAAATATAATTGGAAGATGATACCAGCATCAGAAAGATCAGGTAAAGAGGCTGTAACCAGACTTAAAGCAGTGAGAAACAAGGCATCATAAACTCGGATGGCTTTAAAAAGTGTACTAAATACTTGATCTAGTGAAATATAATTCGAAACACAAATATTTATTGAACCCGAGAGAGATATGAGGAAATGATAGTGAATCACAAGTAACAGTAGACATAAGTCTGCAACACGAAACTGTGTCAAAAGGGGAAATGTAAATATTATTTTGGACGCTCATTTCAAGAGAACATATTAACCCTGTCATTCAAATCACTCCCTAGCTCTTGTTTCCTACCTGAGACTATTGAGATCAAGATCATCTGTATCAAAATCCAAAAGGGGCTGTGGAGTATCACTCGGACCATGTGACTGCAACACGGATGAACTGGATGATATGACTGTGGTTTGGCCTGAGGGATGGATGGTTTTGAACTGGAACTGCGGACCCATCCAAAGACGTCTGTGCGGTCCAGTATGTGTTACAATTTCAACCTGGAAGAGAATAGGAATCATGAGTTAAATGTATTATGACTTCCCTTTGAGAGTCTTTCATGATCCCATCCCATCCTTTCTCTTAATGCCCACATTCTTTAAGAAGCCCATCTTTATTGCGTGGGAGAGGGAACAGGAACCACAAGCAAAAGGTGATAATCACAGCCTCTATAGACATTCACTATATCCCTCCAATAGTTTACATTAAAATAAACAACCAAAGAAAAATATACATTTTGTATATATATATGAGTGTAAATATACACACACACAACACAAAAATCACATGAAAGTAAAAGAACTGGTTGCTTGCCTCATGTAACTAGTGTCTGCTCCCTAGGGACTATCTTTTCATATATTCTAGACAGTATTTTCCACTTTGTGGACATGCACTGAAAATTACACCTATTAAGCCACAGATTAAAAGTAATTCCTTCACTGAGGATCAAATTCATGATAAACTTGAAGTTATTTCTGAAGTATCCAAGGAAATGAAAAGGTCTGAAATAATGTTTAATACCCCAAATCAGCTGTTATAGATTGAATTGTGTCCCCCAGAAATATGTCTTGTGAATCCTAACCTCTATGCCTATGGGTACAATCCCATTTGAGAATGAGTTTTCTGTTATATTAACGAGGCAAGATTAGCGCAGAGTGTGTCTCGAGTCAATCTTTCACAAAAGATACAAGGAGCAAGCAGAGATGGGCGAAGATAGACGCCAAGTCACATGGAAATCTCCAAGGAACCAGGAAACAGAAGCTGAAAAGACAAGGGCTTCCCCCAGGGCTGATAGACAGAGAGAGCCTTCCCCAGAGCCAGCATGCTGAATTCAGACTTCTGGTCTCCTAGAACTGTGAAAGAATAAATTTCTGTTTGTTAAGGCCACTCACTTGTGGTGTTTTTGTTATAGCAGCACTAGATAACTAAGACACCAGTTTCTTTCCACAAGTAAATATAATATTTACTGTGCTGCCCCCAGACTCCACTGTTGAAATGAAGAAATTACTATATATTTTCTCTCAAACTGGATTTTTGTCTTTGAAACACCATTACTTGTTAGTGTTTTCTCAACTATCGCAAACACTGCATAGGCATTTTAGGTACTGCAAACAATAATACCAAAATGCTTTATGAATTTCATGCTCTTTAGCAGAGCTAGGGAATGTTGCCAGTATTATATTAAACATTGTAAAGACAAGGCTGGAAGTAGAAGCCAATAGCAAAACCAGAAACTATACATATTACATGATTTTACAAATGAGCACCCTAAGTAAGAGGTCAAATATGGACACCTTTGGTGAAAGACTGTGTTTTAGTGTCTTGTAATTGTTACATCCATACTTGTGCAGTTACTTTATAGAACTGACTTCCCATGTACCTTATTTTTGCCCTCAGTTCTTTCAAATTTAATCACAGTTGTATGATTAATTCTTAACAAAACATAACTGAAAAGGTTCACGGAGTGTAGCTCTGTGTTTATGACCCTGTAAGGGCAAAAGCATCATGGTCTTGGAACAATATTCACATTCCCACTAATCATAGGAGAAAACTACTCAGATTGAAGACAGTGATTTCTGACTCAAGTAGTTGTATTCAGCAATGTAAATTAGGCCACAGATAAAGCATTCTGTGTATTTTAAGCTCAAAATCATCAGTGTCACAGAGCCGAGAGGTAAACAGATGCCTGTGCAATTTCACTGAGGCGATGGCCAGATGTTCCTGTTCACTCTCCTGTTGTGTGCACCACAAACATATTGTATGTAGTTTCACACTGACAGCATGCATTACCCCTTTTTCTAATTGAAAAGTTGAAGTGAAGGACAGTGGTTTCTTTGCCAGTATTCTATTATGAAGGGCAACATTTTGATTCTGAAAACAACACATGCACTTTGGGTTTATCTTGGTTTCTTCGAGAAAGGATGAACCTCCATATGCCAAGAACTGAGGTATCAACCCTCCTTCAAGGAACTTCCTGTGAGTATTTTTGGTGTGATGAAATGTATGTTACCTAGTAAAGGTCTGATTCTCCAGTTTCCAGATTCCATTTGGTTTTCAGGCTACCCTCTCTGAGAAAGCAATGAAATGTCAACTGGCCGCCACTTTTTCTGAGGCACCTGTCTGATGAAAAGCCACCAGACTGGTAATCTGAGACAGGTCATTAACTTCACCAAATGATGTCAGACTCAAGGCAGACATAACAGCATTTGTAATGAAGTCTTTTGTAATCTCATCGTTTTGAAATCTCCCCAAGTTTCTTTATTTCAAAGCCCTTGAGATGAAGGCAGCTTCACCTGGCAAGGGCAGTAAGGGTCAGCTGAAGGACTGGCTAGAGGCTACTGCAGCATTTACATAAGTTTAGGAAAGAACACCCAGTTGTACACAATTAGGAACTGTGCAGAGTGGAATGCTGAATTTCTATAATGAAACTATGAACCCAATCCTCAGAAAATGTTGGCTCCAGAAAATTAATCTCAAAGAGCATGAATGGCTTCACTGTTTAAAGAAGGTCAATTCTTTTTTCATTTATTTTTACCCTGTTGAAAATGTGTTCCAAGGTTGTTGTTGCTGTTGTTGTTAGTTGCCACTGAGTAGATACAGACTCATGGCGACCCCAGGTGCGTGACAGTAGAACTGTGCTCCATAGGGTTTTCAAGGTCTGAATTTTTACCAGTAGATCACCAGGCTTTTCTTCTGAGATACCTCCGGGAGGTACAGTAAAAACACATTGTGTATACTTTCACACTGACAGCATGCATTACTGTTTTCCTAGTTGAAAAGTTGAAGTGAAGTGTTCTAAGGAGTCCTTCTAAACTCCAAGGTCCTAAAGAGTAGAGATAGATTGTTTGAAAGATACGCATATTTTATGCTCTCAGTATGAAAACTAATGTATATATATATATACAAACACCATATTCATTTTATTGTCTCTCTGCATTAAAAATTTCTCATAATTATTGGCGTGGGGATACATATGTTGTATGTGTGTGCATATAACATATGTATCTCCACGCCAATAATTATGAGAAATTCTTAATATGGAAAGACAATTGATGAATTCTTGGTGATCTTGCAAAGGGTTACCAATTCCTTCCACTTCGCTCTAAGGAAAAAAACTTAAAAATCTGAGAATAGAAATAGACAATGGATATCTGCTTTCTTTCACTTTAATTCCCCAAGCATTTCAGAGTTTTACCTGAGAAAGCCATTCTTCATCTTCCTGTCCACTATGGTCAGAAGCTAAACTATCGTAAGATCCATGCCGAGTAATGGGACCAGGACTTCCAGGAGGAACCACTGTGGGAGAAAGATTTAAACAGATTTAAACCATGTTAAAACATGTAGTAGAAAATGGATGTGGGCACACATTTTTAGATGTGAGCATCTGGGATACTGTCGTGATTCACAAGATAAAATACGACAGTTAAAGCACAAAGCCTAATCAAACAACTATTAAACTAGAAAGACTGACATTCTAGAAAGACCTCCAATCAAAAGTATACTTAAAAATATCTCTAGGAATTTAGCAAGGATATATATCACTATAAACGAAATAAACAACTAAATTCATCTTAACAGTACAAGTATATTAAATAGCAGTGATAAAGCTATTCATCCATGTTATTACACATGCAATAGCCTTGAAAACTAAGTGTATTTACCAGCCTCCAGGATGTAAGATATTTCAATCACCTCCAATTAACAAAGCAACTGATTTGATGCAGTTCTCATAAGTTGGGAAGAAATTTTTAAAACAAATGTAAATACTAAGAATCTTTAAAAGACCTATTTAATAGTTTCATATAAATAGGAAGTATAAAAATGCATTTTTAATTAAAAAACACTTTCATTTCCTGAAAAACCTCACTTACTCAAAGAAATATTTCATTTTCTTGGATACTTCAGTAGTTTCCCTGATTCTTAAGCAAGCCTATAATACAGGCTTAAAGTCTGCTTTCTCATACAGAGGAAACTTAGTGAAAGCATGAAAATGATTCAGTACACATTTACTGAGCTACTACTACGAACCAAATATTATGCTTCAAACTATTAGCCTCTTCTTTGAAGGTATCACGTCATTTTATTATGCAGAGAAATCAAGCAATGAAGTACTGGGTGGGGGAGGACGAATAGAAAAAGAGGAGGTAACAGTAGGAATAAGTATTGTTTTACTTTTTCCTCCGAGATGAACATTAATGAAATTTGGAAGAAATAGAAAAGAATGAAAACAGGAAACAGAGTCAAAATTTCTACCACCCAGCAATATGTGTACCTACAGCTATAGGTACATTTTCCTTAGGCTAGCTTCCCAAAAATGAAGCCTAAGGATGTATACATTTTTAAATTTCTTGATACACATTCCTAGAAAGAGTGATACACTTCTATGAGCAGTGACTAAGAATGCCAATCTCACTGTATTCCCATCAGCCATGGTATTTTTGAAGAACTAAATCTTAACATTGAAACAGACACAAACCAAGTAACCACAGTATAACCTAGGGCAGGATTTTAAAGAACACCTACTCACCAAAAGCCTATCTTAACATATGAGGAGAGGTGAAATGGCACCTAACCCAGTTAATTACTTACCAGAGGGGAAAAAACACTATTTTACAGTGTAAGATTTCCAGTGGTTAAAACTTTTAGCCACTAAACCCAGTACCCAAAATGCTGTGCTACAAAAGCGTGATATTTAATGATATCATGAAGAAAAGAATACGAAAATGATTATTATTTAAGCAACCACTTGGAAATAATTTTGGTGCATATTGCAAAGTTGAAAGGTAAACTGACATTTTCAAAAGGCTGAGTTGCCTTCAAACCATTTGTTGAATAATCACTTCCTTCTGATTTGTCACCTTTAAAATATAAAAATCTTAATACAGGTTTAAAACATATTATTTGAATAGAACAAAAAGATCCCTCAAACCTCTACTTCTTAAATACTAGTGAAGGTGAGTATGGACTAATACCTAGAGGTCAGGACATGCTTTGGAAAGCAGATAGAGCAGAGAAGGTATTAACGGGGTGAGAGAATAAGCCAGGCAGGTATCTGAGGGAAAAGTGTTACAGACAAGGAAAATAGCAAGTACAAAGATTCAGAGGCAGAACATCAAGGGAATGTTTCAGTAACAGCCAGTAGGCAGTGTGGTTGGGCGCAGTGAGCCAGGCTGAGCAGAAGAGAAGTCAGAAAGGCAAAGGGGGCAGGGCAGGGTAGGGCCAGCAAATTGTTTTTTTTTTAATTTTTATGTGCTTTAAGTGAAAGTTTACAAATCAAGTCAGTCTCTCATACAAAAATTGATATATACCTTGTCTGGGTGTGGATATACTCCTAATTGCTCTCCCCCTAATAAGACAGCACATTCCTCCCTCCACTCTCTCTTTTCCTGTCCACTTGGCCAGCTTCTGATCCCCTCTGCCCTCCCATCTCCTCTCCAGACAGGAGATGCCAACATAGTCTCATGTGTCTACTTGATCCAAGAAGCTCACTCTTTACTAGTATCATTTTCTATCCCATTGTCCAGTTCAATCCCTGTCTGAAGAGTTGGCTTTGGGAATGGTTCCTGTCTTGGGCTAACAGAAGATCTGGGGACCATGACCTCCGGAGTCCTTCTAGTCTCAGTCAGACCATTAAGTCTGGTCTTTTTATGAGAATTTGGAGCCTGCATCCCACGCTCTTCTGCTCCTTCAGGGGTTCTCTGTTGTGTTCCCTGGTCAGAGCAGTCATCGGTTGTAGCAGGGTACCATCTAGTTCTTCTGGTCTCAGGCTGATGTAGTCTCTGGTTTATGTGGCCCTTTCTGTCTCTTGAGCTCATAATTACCTTGTATCTTTCGTGTTCTTCATTCTCCTTTCCTCCAAGTGGGTTGAGACCCATTGATGCATCTTAGATGGCCGCTTGCTAGTGTTTAAGACCCCAGATGCCACTCTTCAAAGTGGGATGCAGAATGTTATCTTCATAGATTTTATTATGCCAATTGTCTTAGATGTCTCCTGAAACCATGGTCCCCAAACCCCCGCCCCTGCTATGTATGCTGGCCTTTGAAGCGTTCAGTTTATTCAGGAGACCTCTTTGCTTTTGGTTTAGTCCAGTTTTGATGACCTCTCCTGTATTGTGTGCTGTCTTTCCCTGCACCTAAAATAGTCCTTAACTACTATCTAATTAATGAAAACCCCTCTCCCTCCCTTCCCCCTCTCGTAACCATCAAAGAATGTTTTCTTCTCTGTTTAAACTATTTCTTGAGTTCTTATAATAGTGGTCTTATACAATATTTTTCCTTTTGCAACTAATTTCACTCAGCATAATGCCTTCCAGATTCCTCCATGTTATGAAATGTCTCGTGGATTCATCATTGCTCTTTATTGATGCATAGTATTCCATTGTGTTAATATACCATAATTTATCCATTCATTTGTTGATGGGCACCTTGGTTGCTTCTATCTTTTTGCTATTGTAAACAGTGCTGCAGTGAACATGGGTGTGCATATATCTGTTTGACACTATGTACAGCAGAACAAAACAATGCCCATCTGCACCATCCTCAATCATTGTTATGCTTGAACCCACTGTTGCAGCCACTATGTCAATCCATCTCATTTAGGGTCCTCCTCTTTTTCACTGACCCTCTACCTTAGCAAGCATGATGTCCTTCTCCAGGGACTGGTCTCTCCTGATAACACGTCCAAAGTACATGAGATGAAGTCTCGTCATCCTCGCTTCCAAGAAGCATTTCAGCTACACCTCTTCCGAGACAGATTTGTTTGTTCTTCTAGCAGTCTTTGGTATATTCAATATTCTTCGCCAACACCACAATTCAAAGGCATCAATTCCTCCGCAGTCTTCCTTACTCACACTGTCCAGCTTTCACATTCATATGAGGTGCTTGAAAATACCATGGCTTGAGTCAGGCTCACCTTAGTCCTCAAAGTGACATCTTTGCTTATTAACACTTTAAAGAGGTCTTTTGCAGCAGATTTGCCCAATGCAGTACATTAAGAACATTATGGGAAGCTATCAGAAAGTTTCAAGCAGATCATGGCAAGGAACAGACTTGCTGGTCTGGTGGAGACTGGAGGGATCCCTGAGACTATAGCCCTAAGACACTCTTCTGAACTGGAATTGAAGCCATTCTCAGAGATCACCTTTCAGCCAAACAATATACAGCCCCATAAACAATAACACCTGAGAGGAATGTGTTCCTTAGAGCAATCACCTAAAGAAAAAAAACAAAACAAGATAAAAAGTACAACATTTGCCCTAAAGCAAAAATGAGAAGGCAGGAAGGGGTAGGAAATCCAGACAAAAGGAAATGGGGAACCCAGGGTGGAAATGCGGAGAGTGCTGACACATTGTGGGGAATGCAACCAATGTTGTGAAACACTTTACATACAAACTATAGAATGGGAAACTAATTTGCTCTGTAAACTTTCACCTAAGGCACAATTTAAAAAAAAAGAAAAAAGTTTTAAATAGAAGTGAGATATTATACCCTTGTATAACTAACTAGTACCCAATGTGTATTTTCCCAAAAATTTTAGGTTCTATATATCCTGAGCCTAGACTGGTACCAGTCACAGAATAAGCACTAAATAAGTATTAAGTGGATGGAACGGAGTTTTCAGTTCTGGACTAAGTAATAGCACCACAATGGCTGGTCATTTCAAACCCATTATTTATCCAACAGGGAAATGAGAACTATAAAATACGATATATGAATTGGCTTCAAAATAATCCAGTGGCGGGAATGGGGGTAGGGAGAAGGATTATACATGAAACAAGATGGTCCTGAGTTGATCATTGTTGAAGCTGAATGATAGGTATATGAAAGTTCATTATACTACAGCTTTTACTTTTGTGTATGTTTGGAATCTATTATAGTAAAAAAAAAAAAAAAAAAAGACAAATCCCTTCTGCCCTCATCTGCATTCCAAAGGAAATGGTAAAGATACCAAATATACATCTATGAAAAAATACCATATATCTGAATCCCAAATTTCCATATCGCAATTGTAAAAAGGATTCCCATACCTTTTGTTAGCTAAAAAATAATTCTCCAAGTAAAAATTCTTGTGATGAAGAAGATGGGCAATATAAAAAAAATGGGTCTGGTGGGATGATATTTTTAAACATCAAGTAAATAGTCTCCTCTTTCCTCCATATTTCCTCATGTTCTAAAATTTCCCACAGTCCAGGTAGAAAGAATACTCCTTGTTCATTGCCTTGGGAAAGGAATGACATACGAGGCCATAAGGAAAAAATAATCCAAACCTTTGAACCAGGAATAAGAAAAGATTGAAACAAAGTATGGTAATTAAGAGCAAAGCTCTAACGACCTCATTTTTAGAAATTACGTCCTGAGATTGCAGCAAGACTGGTAAAGACAGAAAGGGAAAAAAAGAATCCCCAAGGAGGGATAAGGAATGACAGAAGGGCTCTGGGGATCCAACATCTGTGAAAAATTATACCTCCATTCTTAGATAGAGTACAGGAAATGGCATGAGATTCCACATGGAACAAGAGTAGAAGAGGTATCCACATAGCACTTCTGCACACCTATATCCGTGACAGCCTCACCAAGTTCCCCATGGCTTGGGTGAGAAGAATATTTTCTATGTGCCCAAGAGTATTGGCAATATGGCCCAGAATACTGACAGGCTCAGAAAAGGCTTTTCAGTAGAAATAAGGATGGATGCTGCAGAGACTTATCTGAACCAATGACCTGGCAGGGAATTAGGACATCTGAGTGGTGACAATGAAGAGAAGATGTCTCCAAACTCCCACATCTCATACATTGGCACTCTATAGATCCCACTGAATTGGAGGGCAGTACAACTGACTAGAGGGCAGTGTGATTCAGTAGAAGAATTCTTGCCTTCCATACCGGAGACACCAGTTCAGTTCCCAGACAATGTACCTCATGTGCAGCCACCATCTTTCTGTCAGTGGAGGCTTGCTTGTTGCCTTGATGCTGAACAGGTTTCAGCACAGCTTCCAAATTAAAATGTACTGGGAAGAATGGTCTGGCAATCTACTTTTGAAAATCAGCCAGTTAAAACCATATGGATCACAACTGTCTAAGCCACAACCAATCATGAGGATGGTACAAGACTAGGCAGTGTTTCATTCTGTTGTACACAGAGTCACCATAAGTCAGAGGGGAACTTGACAGCATCTAACAATAACAACATATTGTCTGAGATAAATTTTTCCACATTCTGTAAGAATGGAGGCTCCTAAGAGAACTTCAGTTTATTTATACAAAAATAAAGTTACACATCCTGCAAATCTGAGTTTAATGAAGCAAGATACCTACCTGCTGCACAGAGAAAAATATTTAATATATTTTATACCTAGTAGCTGGTCTTAGATAATTAATAAACTAGGTACAGGAAAAGGAGATGGAATTTGGAGATAAAAATCTCTGTCATGTTCTATTCTTACCTATAGTAATTTCCAAACATGTCTATCCACCTAACTAAAAATGATACACTGCCTATTTACTTTAGAGAATACATCTTCAAAAGTACTGGCTCTGTACACTGGCATTTGATAAGTACAGATCAAGGAGTAAGAACAGGATGAACAGTTCATTATGACATAACTGTGAGCCAGACTTTGTTTATAGTGTGTTGTCAGGAAAGCAGATGATGCTTCTGGTGAGTAAATAGGAACTAAAAAACAAAACAAAACAAAAACAGAGCATATTTTGCTGCCTTGTATGTGTGTGTATTATATATCTGTATGTGTAAAGCAAACAAAAACAAATTTGCTTCAGGGAAAATTAGTTTTGTTAACCTAAACCCCAAATACTTCCAAGTCTGTAAAGCAACATAAGTAAAATTATGAACAGAAAGTCTGAATGCCATGTAACAAAATTTCTAATATTCCACAACAAAGTCATTCATAATACAACTTTTCAAAACTATGAACAATTTGCAAGAATTATGCTCTCTGGTTTTGAATTTTTAGATGTGTTCTGCGACATAAGGATCAAAGGTAGAGAAATTATAAAAAAATTCCCACAGAGAATACAGTATTTATGAGTTAGAGAAAGTTAAAAGTATTGCTTTACGTGCACTGAAATGTAGATACAAAGTATTAAGTTAAATTAGAGTTATAAACATTGTATTAAGAGATGTCTAAAGTGACACCCTTGGGTTTCTCCAAATCCCCATCTATTTAACACTGGTTCATTGAACGAATATAAGCTATACTTGGAGGTTAGGACATGTGAGTTTGAATCAACGTTCCAAGAATAGGTTAATCCTGAAGAAAGTTAATCTTCTTGCATTTCAGTATTTTTCCCCCAAAGAATGAAACTATATCCCCAATTTCAAAGAATCAAATACTATGGCCAGTTCTTCCAGAAACAATCCAAAAGAAAACAGCTAGATCTCAGTTACCTAAACACATTGCAGCAAATCTAGCCTTCTAATTAGAAAACAGAAGAAAAGTTTTTATCACTAATATATTGAATATACTTTATATATAAGGGTGAGTAATTACTCTTCTAGTATATTCGGCATGGTTTGAGACATTCAGAAAAAATTTAGACCTTCTAACAATGGAGTTTACAAGCAGAGTATATAAGGTCTAGGTGTTGCTTTAAGATTAAAGAGGAAAAAGAAGAATAATTTGTTTTCAGCACTGTTAGCTTTTAAACCAATGACAGAAAAAACTTTGACAATGAAAATAACAGCTAAAAGACTACCTGCATACAGTTTATAAGCATCCTCTTTACAGAAACTAAAACAAAATATAATGCTGAACATTGAGCAATTCTTATTTATGAAAGCAATTTGGTTACGCTCTGTTCTTGTTCCCTTATTCCCTACATTTCTTGAACTCCAAGTAATAAATTCTCTTAGCTGTGGCTCTGGAAGCTTTAGAGGACGTAGCTGATTAACTACAGGTTCTGCTGCTAGTGAACTCCATACTCCCAAGCCTAGCAGATGGTAGGTAATAAGCTGTTGTACTCTCTGAAATGAATCTCAATGCTGTTAGTATCAGGGACATCTGCTATTCAAATAAGGGCAAAAATGCTGATGCAAATTCTACCTACTTTTATATGTGAGATAACCATATAGCTATCTGCTTTAAACTTCTATTGAAAACCTAAAGTAGATTCATATACTGAATGCACAGAGCTAAAAAGAAACTTAGAGCGTCTTTCGACACGAATTAGCAAAGATGGATCCAATTGTTTGGAGAAGTGAGTGTGAGCTGGGTGACGCTAGCAGCTAAGTTTTCTGTGGACAGTGGAATTAAGTACGTATGCTTCAGATTCAAGACCAGATACAGCTCACGTTTTCCCCTCTACTTCCAGATCCCCACCCTTCCCCCACAAACAATAAAACTGCTACCAAGCCGAAGTCTTTAGTGGAGGCCTGAGGGATGAATAATGTTGTGCCAGCATATTCAGTCCTTTAGGTTATTTAGGGGAACAACATTCCTATTTCTAGCAAAAGAGAAATTTGCGAGTTCTATGACATCATGCTGCCTTGAATGAAACAGCTCAGGCTCAAAGTTCACCCAAAGGCCAAGAGTGATAAACTCTCATTGAAGGACAAACATCAATATATTTTTGGGACTTATTAAAAACAGCATTTATATAGCAATCATACAATTGGTGGGGGGGGGGGGGGGCGGGGTGTAAGTGGCTCTTTACCAAACTCTGTTTCTGATCAGAAATCGCTCAGGATCCAAGAAAGAAATTCTGCTTGGGAATGTAGTTTCTTACTATGGAAGTGAAAAGCTGAAAAGACAAATAATGCAAAAGCAAACCGGGCAAAGGCTTTTCCCAAGAACAAGTAATTCATAGAAGAGGAAATACAACAGGCAACAAACACATGTAAATAGTAGTAATGAGATTTGCAACTTTTAAATAAGTTATTACCCATAAAACTGGCAAAAATTAAAGTCAGACCTTTTTTTAGAAATCATTTTTAAAAAGGAAGAAGGCTCTCAAGTTAAAAATAATACAACTAACGACCTTAAGAAATGGCAGCACTCAACTACACACTCTTGTAATAATTTATCTACTAAAAACATTCTTATTAAGGGAATGACTCTATTTCTACGGAAGTCTAGAAAGAAATGGCCTCTCCGATTTATAAATGTTGGAATTGAAACGTAAAGGAACTGACAGAATTTCACACATTCACACAGTACTTAAGCAAAAGCAGTATGTAGCACGGGCTATTCTTTTTGTTAGGAGCCATCCCTATACCAAGGCAACAACAGCTGAAGTGTTTGTTACTGTACGAAAGGGGAACAAGCTTTACCGGCTTATATATTAGAGGGATCAATGATCTTCCTTGCACCCTGACCCTGCAGCACCATAGATGTTCTCTGATTAATTATTAAAGTTTTCTAACAGTCATTCATTGTACCTCTCTGGTTTCACTTTCCTTTTATTCCACATTCCCAGAAGAACAGTCACAGGCAATATATAATTAGAAAAATGACATCTCCTCATTGCCTATGAGATAATACACTTCACTAAATAGCTGACCACTCTGGGTGCATCTTCCTCTTTCCCTTGTCTCCTTTCCCTACCCCCAAAGTTGCATGCAGTATTCCCGCAAAGGACATAAACTAAGGTGATTCCTGCTGTCCTCAAGGTCATGTGACATTTACCATTTGAACAAGTTATACCTGGAGGTAGTGTAGCAGGGCTCATAGTTTAGGACCGTACATATCTCACAAAATGGGGAGAAAGAATAAAATGTAATGGCTTCACACTATCAACCAAGTAAGCTACTCAAACTGTCCCATTATACTTCTAAGAACAGATTTGCTATAACAACCCCTTCAAAACATCTGCAATTAAGGTCAAGGTGGAGTTTATTTACCAAGGAAGATGTACACTTGTAAGAAATACAAACCAAACCTGTTGCTGTCAAGTTGATTCCAACTCATAGCAACCCTATAGGACAGAGTAGAACTGCCCCATAGGATTTCCAAGGAGCAGTTGGTGGATTCGAACTGCTGACCTTTTGGTTAGCAGCTGAGCTCCTAACCACTACATCACCAGGGCCCCTAAGATTTACACAATATCTCTTTAATGGGTAGTACTGCAACTCAATTGATAATACAATAAAACAATAACAGCAGGATAGCTAGAAAATAAGTCCACCCTCACTATTTTAAAGGATTGTATCATGACTGCATAATTCCTTGCTTGTAGCTTGTGGATAACAACTGTGTTTTGTCACTGGGTATATAATCTACCCGGACATTTAAGTCTAAATAACAACAAAAACATTCTTATTGAAGCTCACTGTTAAAAACTGTAGACATTAGTGTCACAATTGCTTCCTGAGAGGGTAAGAGGATAGATATAACAGGGAGAACTTATTTTTCACTGATCATTCTTTGGAGCTCTGGTGGGGAAGTGGTTAAGAAGTCAGGCTGCTAATCAAAAGGCAGACAGTTCAAATCCACCAGCGGCAACTTAGAAATCCTACAGGGCCGTTCTACTCTGTCCTATACGGTTGCTATGAGTTGGAATCGACTCAATAACAGCAGGGTTTTTTTTGTTTGTTTGAATTCTTTGGTAGCTTTTGAACTGTATATACCATGTATGTCTTTAAAAATTTACATGTATAAAAAGATGTGGAAAATATTGTATGATCTCACTTATATGAAATACCTACAACAGGTAAATGTAGATACTAGTTTACTAGTGGGAGAAAGGGTCGAGAGGGAGGCTTAGTTTAGTTTAGATGATGACTGTGATGTCACTGAATTGTATGCATAAAAAATATCAGATTGGAAAATGTTTTGTGATATATATATATATTTCACCACAATAAAAAAATTTTTAAAAAGTTGTAGAATAAGTATACTGCAACTAATATAGCCAGTAGAGTCCATCCACAGTCAAGAAAGGAAAGTAAAAAAATAAGATGCATATCAATGGATGATTGAAATCAATGCATGAAACAAAAGTCGACCTTATTATATATACTGGGTCATGTATTTTTTTCTTATTTTTTTAGGTTCACTGATTTGAAAAAAGAGGGGATAGAAATGGGAAGATGTTCTCTCACTTCCTTACGTGGCTCTTTTCTCTCTTTCTCACTTCCCAGGACCAAATTTTAGGGAACTACTTAAAACACATGGTAGTGTGTGTTTTTGCTGAGGGGAATGACTATTTGCTGGATGCTTGAAACTCATCATACTCCTGATTTTTTGTAGAATTATGTGCTGTAATCCTTCAATAATGGCAACTGTATTCTCACAGCTAAGCCTGAATGTTAGGTGCATTTTTTCAAGAGTAATCAATTCTTCATTCTAACTTCAGGAACTCTAAGAATATTATCTACTCTAAAAGACTAAGACGAATATAGGATATTCAGAACCTATTGTGAACTGACATCCAGAAGGTAAAGACTCACTGCCTTTAATCTTTAAACTGTGTTCAGTCATCAACGTACCAATTTGCACATGTAGGCAATGGGCCAGTTATATTAAACTTCCTGTTCTCAGTCCCATTTACAATGGCATAATTAAAGAGCAACGAGTCTAATGTACTCAGTCCAGCATCCACAATAAAAACTGACAAACAAAAAAGAAAGGGGAGGGGGCTATGTGCAAATGTAAAAATGGCAAAAATAATTTTTGCAAAGAGTTAATGCAGCTCTTCCATGCTTCATTTATTTTCTAGTCACATACTAGATAAATCCAGATCATTATACAGCAGGAGGAATTAAATACAGATTTTCTCCTGCCTAAGCAAAAGAGGCAAAGTCCCTTGGCATGGAAAGTTAAAAGCTTTTTAGACCTGGAAGATTCCAACATCTTCAACCTATACGTGGGAGTATAATTTAAAATCTTTCTAAACAATCACTAAGGATCTATGACATGTTCCATAAAATATAGAAATTAGATGTTCAAGATTTTACCACTAAGTCAGAAATTCCACAGAATCAAGAGGATAGGGGAAAGAACGAGACAGAGAGCATTACCCCACAACCACCTTAGAGTTTTCTCCCTCTTTCCAAATATGAGAGAATCTGTCAAGGTTTGTTCTTCTTTTACTACGTCACAGTGGCAAACTCCTGGAAAGAGTTATTTCTACAAATTCTTACCACTGCCTCACCTAGTATTATATAATGGTAAACCAGGTTTAAAAAAAAATTCTTTAAGTCCTTATTATGAATACTAAAGTATTTATAGGTAAAAGGACAGAATAAGTCAGCTTTCTTGTAATATTTCACATCCCCCCTATCAAAAAAAAAAAGATTTTAAAAGAATAGAACAAGACTGGCAGAATGCTGTTTTATTTTTGATGTTGGGAAATAGGTAGATTTGTTGTACTATCAACTGTACTTTTGTGTGTCGGAACATTTCTATAATAAAAAGCTCAAGAAAAAAAAGTATATGAATGTTTAAAAAAAAAAAAACCTAAGAAACATTCTTTGGACTGCAGACTGACGCAGAGTAATCTTGACTCTCTTCTTGGCTATGGTAGGAGATACAGGAAGTATTCAGTATCATTCAGAGAACCAGAGGTGCCTCAGAAGAAAAGTCAGAAGATTCACTACTGAAAAATTAGTCAGTGAAAACCCTGTGGAGCACAGTTCTACTCTGACATACATGGGGTTACCATGAATTGGAATCAACTTGATGACAAATGGGTTTTGTTTACTTTAATCGAAGAATCCCTCCCCCCCCCCCCCCCAAGCACCTTACCTGCGGGATCCATCTGTGTTAACACCTTTAGCTCTGGTATACTTTTGATTGTTGTACAACATTCACTTTTTATTCTTTACAACAAATTGAGGTGGTCCCTCTTTCCCTACTCTGCTCTCTTCCTTCCTTCTTTCTCTTTGATCTTTCTTTTCTTTCTTTCTCTTTGTTCATTTGTACATTCTTTCTTTCATTCCTTTCTAAAAGTTTTGGAAGTTACCTAATTAATATGGTGTGAATACATGTTTATTATAAAGAATATGGAGTAAAAAAATCTTCCTCACTAACTGACATAGTGAACAAAGGTTCCAGTGATAATCTCAGAAAATAAAATTTCCTTCTGGCATTTTAGCAGTCTAAGGCGAGAGTCTTATCTCTTAAAGCAAAAGTTGCAGAGTATTTAGGCATCTACGGAAAAATTATTCGCAGAGTTAAGCCATTCAGGATACACTGGGCACCAAGAAAAACTACTTTCACCAGAAGTCCTTTTAACACAACATGAGGAGGTTACAGACGTTCAAGAAAGCTTCACATGTAGTGACAGAATAAACAAAGCACTTTGCCTACCACTTCAGGTTTCCCTGTAATATCCTTGAGGAATATGGACTATTTCATTCTAGAAAACACTGATTTGTTGGTTACATATTGAAAAGTATATACAAGATAATCATGGATGGACCACTGGCACCTGGAAAAGAGCCCCGGAAAGCAGCACGGAGCCCAAGAGAAGAAAAAATCATTAGACTAAAAAAATTCCTTATAAGTAAGGAAGAAGCCCCGGTCATACAGTGGTTAAAGCGCTTGGCTGCTAACCAAATCTCAGTTCTGACCCCAGGCTTAACAGTAGCCACATAAAGTTTTAAATATAAGTGTGATTAGTGATGCTCTTCATGTGGTCATAAAACACAAAGAAGGTACAGCAGGAACAGCAAGAAATGGACTGAAGGCATAAAGGCAATGAAGGCATCTCAGTGTTTCCCATCCCTCCACTTAGTTCCACAAAAATCACAAGGCCAAAAGCCTCCTGTCATATGACAACAATAAGGAAAACAGAATCATTTTTCAAACTGTATAGAGTTAGTCTGCGGCAGTCACCTACCACTCTTACATCTCAGTCACTGGGTTGGTTACCTTTAATAAGAGAGGTCACGAGAAAAACTCCCCCCCCCCAAAAGAATAAAAATTCAGTGATGACTAAAACTTAACAAAATTAAACTTTCAGAAATCTAAAAAAAATCAGAATTCAATAAACAATCTATTAAACATGTAGGCTTCATAATCAGTGTGCTCAGAAAGAGGCTCAATATAAAAAAGTAGCTATACTAAAGACATGGGACTTTTATTTTAAAATACAGTGAAACCTGTGACAGCTGGAACTGGATGGGACTGCCTTGTTTTTCCGGGTCTCCCAAGTTTCCTGCCTTTGACAGGGTGCTTACTAGCACTCTCTATTAAGAATCCTACCTCTTTTTAGTTTTGAGTTTTCCTTCTCTGACAGGTTTCTGCCTTACAGAAGTTCTGGCTTTCACAGGTTTTATTGCATGAAATATTAAAGAGTACAGGAAGAACCAAAGTCATATAGACATTAATTCGAAGGAGGAAGGAATTTCTATTAGGTACTTCTCGAAATAAAGAGTGGTTCAAAAAGGTTATGGAAAAAATATTTTATATACAGACTAGTATAGGTTAATTTTTTCACTATTTTAAAATAAGGACTCATTAGCAAAATACTAGAAAATCTTGTCACTATATAAAAATGTGAAAGAAAGTGATACTGCAATAACCTTAACTTCTGATGTCTAAGCTGATTTCTTCCTTCTCCTTTACCATGTGCTTGTTCTGAATTTTCTTGAGTTTCAGGAGAAGTTATCTGATTCTAGGGCAGAGAATCCCCAACATATGAAAGTTAAAAGGGATTTTTAATCCCTTAATTATAATTACAAAGATGAGGAAACTGAGGCTTAGAAATAGTGAGACTCATTAAAAGTCACAAAGTTAAAGTAGGCAGAACCATACACAACTAGATTTCCAGTTTCCTAAGTAAGCAAAAAACCAAATCCATTCCCTCTGAGTTGATTTTGACTCATGATGATGCCATGTGTTACAGAAGTCTTGCCTGTAGTCTTTACAGAAGCAGAATGCCAGTTCTTTCTTCCACAGTGCTGTTGGGTGGGTTATAAACATCAACCATTCAATTAGCAGACAAGCAAAAACCATTTATGCTATCCAGGGACCTTTTATAAGTAAAGGCCCTGCTGTATATAAACTTACTCTCATGTAGTCACAAATAACTAAGGGTATCTGGGAAATAATATGAGCATATAAGCACAATAGGAACAAACTGAGATGCAAGTGAGACATGAGCAGAAAGGCTAACCTACAGGGTTTCCCTGATATATTGTATCTTTTCTGGCATATTTTTAAAAACTATTATGTAGTCTGGAAAGCCTGAAACACTATCTTTCCCCCCCGCCCCCCGTGCTGGGTAAATTTATTTTGAACAAACCATTGCAGATGAACATTAAAAACAAAAACCCCACAGCTTGCTGGCAACTGTTGCTGTTGTTAGGTACCACTGAGTCGGTTCCTATTCATAGTGACCCTAGGTACAGCAGAACAAAACACTGCCCAGTCCCATGCCATTTTCACAATCTTTGTTGTGCTTGAGCCCACTGTCATAACCAGAGTGTTAATCATCTCATTGACAGTCTTCCTCTTTTTCAATGACCCTCTATTTTACCAAGCATGATGTCCTTCTCCAGGGGTAACATGTCCAAAGTACGTGAGACAAAGTTTTGCCATCCTTCCTCCTAAGGAACATTCTAGCTGTACTTCTTCCAAGACAGATTTATTTGTTCTTCTGGCAGTCCATTGTATACTCAATATTCTTTGCCAACACCATAATTCAAAGGTATTAATTCTTCTTTGGTCTTCCTTATTCATTGTCCAGCTTTTGTAGCATCTGAAAATACTATGGCTTAGGTCTGGTGCACCTTAGTCCTCAAAGTGACATCTTCACTTTGTAACACTTTAAAGAGATCTTCTATAGCAGATTTACCTGATGCAATGTGTTGTTTGATTTCTTGACTTCTGCTTTCATAGGTGTTGATTGTGGATCCAAGTAAAACGAAATCCTGGACAATTTCAATCTTCTCTCCATTTATCATGATGTTGTTAATTGGTCCAGTTGTAAGGATTTTTGTTTTCTTTATGTTGAGGTGTAATCTGTAGATACTGAAGACTGAAACTACTCTCCCTCTTTTGTCACTTGCTTAACATCAACCTCTCCTCAGACATCATTTTCCTCAAGAAGCTTCTCTGCTTCCCCTCAAGCCCAGTCTATAGCAGGAGCTCTTCCTTATGTTTCTTTAGTGTCCTGTTTGTAACTCAGTCACAGCACTTACTTACCTGTGTCTCCCGCCTCTTTTTTTAAACATTTTATTGTATTTTAGATAAAGTTTACATAATAGTTTTCCACCTAATAATTCATACACAAATTGTTACATAATATTGGTTGCAATCCCTGCAATGTGTCAGCACTCTCCGCATTTTCACTCTTCCTGTTTCTCTGCCCCTTCCTCACTTTTGCAAATGTTGTTCTTTTGGTCTCATGTAGTTGATTGTTCTAAGGAGCACTTTTCTCATGGGTGTTACTGTTTATTTCATAGGCCTGTCTATTATTTGGCTGATAGGTGATCTCTGGGAGTGGCTTCAGTTCCATGATAGAAGGGTATCTTAGGGCCATAGTCTCTAGGGTTCCTCCAGTCTCTGTCAAACTAGTATGTCTCGTCTTTTTTATGAACTTGAATTTTGTTCTATATTTTCTCCCACTCTAAGCAGGACCTTCTATTGTGATCCTGATCAGAGCGTTTGGTAGTGGAAGCCAGGCACCATCTAGTTCTTCTGGTCTCAGGCTGGTGGAGGCTGTGGTTCATATGGGCTATTCATTAGTCCTTCCGATGAATGAAACATTATCTTTTAACAACAAAAACTATTTTTTAAATTATTTAAAGGACAGTAGCTAAGAGCAGGCTTCCTATTAATGACAAAGAGGTGGAGATACACATATAAGCAATGCTTTTTTTTTTTTTCAATACAGCAGAGATTTTTGTTTTAACAAAACTCATATTTATATGATTACCTTTCTTATGGTTGAGAGCAGCTATAATTAATGGATTTCCTTCCTTCTCCTAATGTTGTCATTTGTCAATTCAAATACAGAATGTCCAATCAATTTTGATGTATTTAGTAAGCAATTTGTCAAATGGTGCTATAATCCAGTTAATATATTAATTCTTGTCATGGAGAGGGTCCTGACAACTACACGGTTTTCCATAACTAGTTTGGAGAGAAAAATCTGTGCTGAAATTCAATGGTCATTCTTTTGGAGATAACAATTCTGTGTTTCAATATCTGAGAGCTTGAGCAGCACTAGCACATCACTTAATATGAAACTGACTTTGTCAGAATAAAGACACTTTTTATTTATATTTATAGTAGACAGTGTAGCTGCTAATTCATTGTAATAATTGAGTTTCTTTGAATTCCTACACTCTCAGATACTTTCAGTAAAGTGAGCATGCCAATATATGGAACAATAAATGAAAAATATATAAGCTTCTAAGAGAGGAACAGGGCTTTATTAATGCAAAAGTATACATCTTAAACTTAAAAAATACTTTCATAACACATTATTCCCTTTCTCCAAGTTTTTCACATGATTTGCTAAAGAAATGGTTCTCAATCTTTTATTATTCCAATCCCATCATACTTCAGGTAGATGACAAACTCCTATCAGTACATAATTCACACATGGTGCTAAGACTACCCATAGACAGTTATTGGTAAAGTCAAGATACCAACTCATAGAAATCTGCCCTTCAGCTGAGACAGTATGAACCTCTAGAAATGCAGTTTTTTTTACTTTCCATGTATATTTCATTCACTAATCACTATCCTATCTCCATCTTTTCCCAAGTCTATTTAATTACTAGGAACTGGAGACAAGACCACTAGATTTACAGAGATGTCTGCTAGGTGATCCAATTCGTTATCACTATAATGACCAAGGAAAGGTCAAGTCCTTTTCCAAACTTCCCAGTGGGAGATTTGGTCACTACCAGTTTGGGCAGAAAAGGCTAGAAGACAGGTTCTTAACAGGTCACAGGTAATATCCAGAGCCACCCGAACGTATTTGGTAAATGATTTCTGAAGACAATGGCTCTCTCCATTCACTATACCCAAATCTTTTTATATTTCTCTATCTCAAAATGCCAAATCAGAGATGAAGGCAAACTATTTCTAGGGAAAAAAAACAAAAACAAAAGCCTGAAAAACATGGCAAAAAATTTTTTTTAGTAAGAAGAATAAGAAACAAATAATAAAAAAGAAAAGCACTACATTCAATTTCCAGACATTAGGCTCTGCTTGGCCCATTTATGAACCATGTAATAGCAAAGAAAAGAAAATTTGCCAGAGCAATTTGATCCAAGGCTGTGTATTTATTACAAAATCTGCAATGTATACTATTCCTGCTGACAACCAGACGACCCAT
Source organism: Loxodonta africana (assembly GCF_030014295.1). Lineage (NCBI taxonomy): Eukaryota > Metazoa > Chordata > Mammalia > Proboscidea > Elephantidae > Loxodonta > Loxodonta africana. Next base: position 50,136,607 of record NC_087359.1, read on the forward strand.
TGTTTCATGCGTCTGCTGAGAGAGGTGCCCTATGTGTCAAAAAAGCACACGAAATATTTTTCAGTGACCTAGGGGGCAGAGGTCATCTATTATAAATGGATAATGAGACCTAATGCAGTGCTCTGAGTATGGGCAAAGAAAGGGTCTATGCATAGCCCCTGGTGGATTGGTCATTCAGGCTTTTATTTCCTCTGCACACTTAATGGAGTCAAACAATTGACAGAAATTCTATAGAGAAGGCTGAAACTGAGAGAAACGACTGTATTCTAACTCTGAGAGACCAATACAAATAGTGGCCCTGAAATGGCGCCAGAAATCCTGTTACCACTAACATAATAGACAGCTCTAGCATTCACCCTAAATTCCCATTTAGTCATTTGTTGGCAATTAACCTTACTGATGGAAGTGATTGCATATCAAACCATAAGCTCCTGCCAATATCAACCCATTACATTACTGCAGGTAAGCAGAGATAGACCATTCCGTATTAGTGCCTTGTTTTTGGAGAAAAGGAAACAGAGGCATTCTCGTGCCCTCCATCCCCTACCCCAACTACCCAACTGACAAAAGGCACTTTCAGAAACATCAGTATCTGTATACAAGAACCTTAAACTCAGGTAGGATAGAATAAACAACATCAGAAGTAGTGGTGCCAACAGATTGTTTTCCTTTAGTCTATCAGAATCAATATCTTATCCCAGTCAAATCTGTCACTCCAATGAGAATAAATATTACTAGCATCAATGGAAAGGAATGCCTACTCTAAACCATACCTCAAGAAAGCAGGTCATAAAACAACCAGAGGAACATCAAGCTATGATTATCACACACGATTTTGTAAAATACGGTAAAACATTTAACAGTACAAAACAACTCTTTCTAGAAACTTCCCTTAAAATTGTTTCATTTCAATTTTAAGAACAATTATTAGGAAGGTGGTTTAGCATGTAATTTTTAGGGGGGGTGAGGGCCAACTGATAAATACTAAAGCATATGGAAAAATCTGCAAAAGAAGAGAAAATGCCAAGATTCACTTCAGAATGGCATACAGGCCATTAGGCTGCAACTGAAAGGACTTTGATATTGAAACATCTCTGGAATAACTCAGCAATGACAAAAAATCAGTGAACACTTCCATAGGTCTGAAGATCTCTGTAAAGATAGGGGTATCAATAATGAGAAGTATGGCTTCCATAATGAAAAAGAGAAAGAAGAAGGAAAAAAAAAAAGTAATCTAATCCAAACTGTTCAAACCATCTATAAAGCTCACAGACTCTTGATAATACATAGATTTAACTATGTGGAACCTTATAATTGAAGAAGATTTATTTAATTTCATAATATCCCCCGAGTTATACAACAGACAGGGTCAAGATGTCTCAACATTTTAGTTTCTTGAAGAAAAACACCATTCATTTCACTAAAATAATTTCTCTATGGAAGTCCATGTCAGTTGATAAATATAGGTATAAATAAGTGAAATCCTTAAATGTAATTCAACCTGAAGTGGTTTCTTACCTACCACAAATATTCAAACCTGGACAGAGCAGCATGACACACCCTATGGCTGACAATAGACCATAAACACTCTTTAAACAAGCCCTACATTACAAGTTTCCTCTACAAGAAAAAAAAAATCTTTCTTCCCCTTCCACCCTACCCACTCTTGGGCAAATATTTATTATGGACAATGCAAGGAAATATTGTTGAGTACCTCCATCACACTTGGTACATACCACAATAGCAATGCAATCCAGGATGTTAGGTTAAATCTAAAGTGACATTTGAGGGAAAGCAGCTCAGAAAACTGTTGCAGATTTAATTGCTTTTCCAGGGCACTGACAATGACTATCGTAGAGAAAGACAATAATTTTTTATTTTGTATCACTGCTCTTCTTGGGGGTGGAGTTAGGGGAGGGGTCCATGAATTGGTACCAGTAATATGAACAAAGTATATCACCACTGTAAATTTAATGAAACAACAGTTTAGTTAATTATTCCAAAATGACTTCATTCAAACTTTATATTAGAAGGAAACATTTACTCTTTCTATTCTCAGGTTGTAGTTGGTAGGCTAACAGCACAAAATTTAGTTGTGAATCAGGATCCCTAGAATCTAAGCCTAATTAATTAAGCTGCTGACTTTTAATTTTAGTACTTGTATATATATAAGACATTACTACTTGTCTGTCAGTTTGTTGTACTGTGGCGGCTTGCACGTGATGTGATGCTAGAAGCTATTTCAAATACCAGCAGGGTTACTCATGGTGGACAGGTTTCAGTAGCGCTTCCAGACTAAGACAGACTAGGAAGAAAGGCCTAGTTTTCTACTTCGAAAAATTAGCCAATGAAAACATTATGGATCATAACAGAACACTGTCCAACTCGCTTGCTTTGGACACGTCATCAGAAGCAACCAACTGCTGGAAAAGGACATAATGTGTACTGAAGTAGAGAGTTAGTGAGGGCAAGCGAGACCCTTGGTGAGATGGCTTGGCATAACAGCCTCAACGATGGACTTGAATATGAGGATGATGCAGGACTGTTGTATATAAGGTTGCTATGAGTCAGAGTCAACTCAATGGCATCCATTCGTCCATCCAATCCATCCATCCATCCATCCAGTCTGTCCGTTCATCCATTCAGTCCATCTGTCCATCCATCCATATATCTATTAGACAAAGTTCAATTTCAATACTATCTACTTCAGTGTAAAGACTGAAATAAATGTGCTGATGAAGTCCAAGGGATTAGTAAAGCAGTAACATTTTTAAAAAACGGATAAATCCATAGAGAGGTCAGCTTTCCAAGTCAAAACTGACTTAGCTCAGGGGACAGCGAGCTCAATTGGCATAACATCGTTTATAAAGAAAGCGTTCTACAGCCTTCTTTGGTAAGTAGCATCTGGGGTCTTAAAAGCTTGTGAGCAACCATCTAAGATACTCCACTGATCCCAGCCCATCTGGAGCAAGGGAGAATGAAGAAAACCAATGCCACAAGGGAAAGACTAGTCCAAAGGACTAATGGACCACAACTACTACAGCCTCCACCAGGCTAAGTAAAGCACAACTAGATGGTGCCTGGTTACCACTACCAACTGCTCTGACAGGGATTACAATTGATGATCCCAGACAGAGCTGGAGAAAAATGTAGAACAAAATTCAAACTTACAAAAATAGACCAGACTTACTGGTCTGACAGAAAGTAGAGAAACCCTGAGAGTATGATCCTGGACATCCTTTTAACTCAGTACTAAAGTCACTGCTGAGGTTTACCCTTCAGCCAAAGTTCAGAGAGGGCCATGAAACAAAGTGAGACAGTGCAGGGGCAAGGATGAGAAGGCAGGAGGGGACAGAAAAGCTTCTAATGGGGAAACCAAGGTCGAGAAGGGGAGAGTGTTGACATGTCATGGGGTTGGCAACTAGTGTCGCAAAACAATACGTGTATTAATTAAGGAGGAAATAATTTGCTCTTTAAACCTTCAACTAAAGCACAATTTAAAAAAAGAAAGGAAAAAAAACTGACTTAGTTCTCTTTAGTATGAAAAAACTAAGATTTGTCAAATCAACATTAATAATTCAAAATAATGTTTCAGTTGGAACTTCTAGGATGATTAATTCAATCCATGCCTCTCGTTCCTAATTCCCAAAGCATCTTCCCATGACTTCCATTATACCAAACCAAAAAAACCAAACCCGTTGTCATCGAGTCGACTCCGATTCATAGCGACCCTAAAGGACAGAGTAGAGCTGCCCCATAGGGTTTCCAAGGAGCACCTGGTAGATGCAAACTGCTGACCTTCTGGTTAGCAGCTGTAGCTCTTAACTACTATGTCACCAGGGTCTCCTCCATGACACCATTCTCTTTACTCTTTCCTTCTAATTTTCTTGCTTTTGCTTCTCATATATTGCCTTCTTAGATGCCATGCTGTCTAGTTCCATAATAGGCCCTCATCACTTCTGTCTACATTCTCTCTGGGATAAAATTATTTCGTAGAAAGCTTACTTCAATTACCATCTATACACAAAAAAATCTCAGAAAGGACTGCCTATTTCCCAAGCCAGTCATCTTTTACTCATCACTTTTCCTGAGTCTCCTCATTTAATCCATGAAGTCCTACAGATGCAACCTCCTAAATTTCTCTGAAATTCATCTACTTCTTTCCATGCCCACTTAAATTATCCCTACTAATAATTAACTTCTTCCTTCTTTTGAATTGCTATGCCAATTAATTTGTGCTATCAACGTAGCACTTACTGCATTGTGTCAAAATTACTCATATACATGTTTTTTATTTGAATTTATATTGATGAGATATCACTAAAGAGTGGAAAAATCTGTAGTTGGAATATAAATTAGATAGTTAAGAGTCAAAGTTGGAAAACCAGGGTTTAGCTGCGAAATTCAATTGGTCAAAGTAGAACTAAAAAAGGGAGACAAGGTAAGGAGTGAAAAATAAAGTCAGCAGAATTGCTATAAAGGAAGATCAAGACAACTTGTAGGATTAAGTTTAAAAAATAATTATAATCACTTACTTCCATTTCTGGCTACAATGAAGTAAGAAAAAAAAAAAAGACTATATTTATATTAGCTCCCTACTAACTAAATTATCCCTAGACAATAGGCTGTTTGGGGCCCTCCATCACAAAGCTTGAAAATCTTGAATCAAACTGATTCCAAATAATTTGAGCACATCCCAATAAGAAAGCATAATCCACCACTCAATCAACTTTAAATTTAAAATGCCCAGCATCCAATCAAAACAATCAGATACACAAAGAAGCAGGAAAACATAAACCATACCCAGGAGAAAAAAAATCAATGAATAGGGAAAAAAAGAGAGAGAGGAGAGATTAGGTCAAAAGAATTATCACACAGGAATGCTAAAACAGCTATGATAAAATGAATGTTCCATATGTTCAAACATGCACAGGATGAGGAAACAAAAGATATATAAAAGACTCAAATGGAACTTTTAGAGATGAAAAATATTGTTATCTCAAATGAAAAGTACATTGAATAAAACAACAAATTTGACACAGCAGAACAGAAATACTGATACACTTAAAGATATAGCAATAAAACTACCCCAAAATCAGACAGGAAAAAATAAGGAGGAAAAATGAACAAAGAATCGGTGAGCAAGGGTAGTATCAAATGGCCAACATATATGTAATTAAAATCCCCAAAACAGGGAAGATGAGTGGCAGAAAAAATATTTGAAGATATAATTGCATTAAAATTTCCAAACTGATAAAAACCATAAACTCACAGATTCAATAAGGTCACAAGCCCCAAGCAGAAGAAAACCATACCCTGACACCATGGTTTCCCCAATTTTCTCTATTGATTTTCTGGGTAAAGGGGCGGCAGTAAAAAATTCCAGGAGGATAGCTGATTTCCTTCAGTACTTAAAGGAAGTCTGCTATCATGCTTATCTCTGTTCCTCTTTATGTTACATGTCTTTTTTTCTCTAGCTGCTTTTAAGCTATTTCCCTTTATCATTAATTCTTCATAATTTGATTATGATGTACCTTGGTATGGCTTTTTTTTTTTTTTTTTTCCAGGTTTCTTATGCTTGGGGTTTGCTGAGTTTCTTGCATCTGTGGGTTGGTTTATACTTTATATCAAAATTTGGAAAATTTTTGGCCATTTCTTTTGTTCTGCCACCAGGCACCTGATTACAAGTACATATTGTCCCAGATCTGTGATACTCTTTTTAAAATCTTTTTTCTTTCTGTTTCATTTCGGATGATTTCTCTTGTTGTATCTTCAAGTTCGATAATCTTTTCTTCCGCAATTTCTAATCAGCCCTTAATCTCACCCAGTGTAAATTTTCTTCTCAGATGTTGACATTTTCACATCTAGAAGTTTGATTTGGGTCATTTCTTTTTCTTCCTCATGTCTCTAATTAACTTTATGAACATATGCAATACAGTTATAACAACTGTTTAGTGTCACTGAAACCTGACCCTGAGTGAGCACCAGGCACTGTGCCCTCCAAGATTTTCAGTTGGTTGTTCCTCACCCTTGGGTAGTTTCCTCACATCTTTCAGTATTCTGTTAAATGCTAGAAAGGGACCCTTTGCAGATCTCCAGAGTTCTTTCTCAATACAGGTCTCTCCGCTCTAATATCCTGTCCAGCAAATTCTGGGACAGTAGTTGGCAAATGGTAAATACCTTCAGACTTAGGTCATACTATCTATCACTATATTTTCTTTGGTGGGATCTGTCACTATTAACTCTGTGGTTACAGGTCAAAGAGGTAACAGAAAATATGTAAATTAAAGGGCATGGCTGTGTTCGAATGAAACTTTATTGACAAAAACAGTTCATGGTAGTTTGCTCAGACCCACCTGAGCTTCCATGGTCTTTGTGGACTCTAAGTTCTTGTCTCCTGAATTGAGAGAGTCTTCCAGCTTCCACTTGGGTTCCTCCTCACTGTGAAACAGTCTGGAAACTCTTTCAAGGCAGTAAACTAGAGCAATCACAGTGCTGCCTCATTTGTTTCCTTCTCATCTCTCAGGAAGCACTGTCCTTGATTCCCTGATGTCCAGTGACTGGAAAACAGCTGTTTGATGTTTATTTTTTCTGTTTTTTTTCCCCCTCCTCTTTTTTTCCCTGAGTTGTTTCAGGCAGGATGCTAATCTAATCCTTGTTAATCCATCTTGGTTGGATGCTATCATTCAACTGGAAGCTCAAGAAATAGGCAGTGAAACCTAAAATACTTAATGTTCTCAAAAAAAAATTGAAACATATAAGAGGCTCTTCCCTACTTTTCTATAATGCCTTTGAAAAACAGAGGAAAGCAATTATAAGGAAATTCTATGGGTCCCGTTCACCTTTCTATAGTATACCAAAGCCATATTTCTACTGAACAGTCTTTTGATACCATTTAACAAATAAACCTCAATAAGCTTAGGGAGTAACTTCTGACATACTGGTAGATTATCTAAGAAAGAAATTCAAAGGCTGATGCCCCAAAAAGCTAGCTAACATCAGCAACTTTAAAACACTGCTGCTGCCAAATCACCCAAGAGAAAATGAGGAAACATTATTTTTCCCCCAAATAAAATCTTCCCACGTCAACTCGAGCCCCGATTTAATTTACAATTTTGGAAGCCCTAAAGCAGACTAAAGAAAAAGTTATTCTCTACTTTGGGATCATACTTAAAAGCTGGTGATGTTTGTTGGTCTGTTACAATGTTTATCTTTATTTTTGGCAAAGAAAAATACTTAAATAAAATGCTTACCTTAGAAAAGCTAATTATAGTATGCAATTATTATTTGAAGGAAGAAAAAATAATGTTAACACAAATATTGCTAATCTCCTATACTGTAATCTCTTTATAAACTATTCCCAAGACTTCTTATGACCAAGGCAAAACAACTTTGGGACATTAGATTCTTGACTTTTACCTAGTTTGCTGAGCAATATCACAAGATTACATTCTGTTTGTACATATAAATCAATTAATTGACTAGGCTGAATCACGTGAAATTGGTAATATTTGATTATTTTTTCCAACCCCAAATGGAAATTTTGTATGTTTAACCTAATAACAAAAAAGTTATCTTCACCTCTATTGTAACCTCCATAAAAAGAATTCTACTATCATGCAATCTATGGTATAACAAAATTCCTACATTTCGGTAATTTTACTCAATTAGTTTAGGTGGGACTATCATTAAGAATATAAAATTTGAGGTGTTTACCTACCTCACTTTAAAATTAGGTAAGAAGCTTTTAATTTCAGATTCCCCTTTACCTCGCCACCACACAAGCTTTTGCCACGTATACAGAACGCTGTTTATCAACTAGAAGTGTATTTATTATGATTACAGGGATAGAAGGGGAGTGGGGATTCCTTGCTGAACATCCTGCTCTCCTCCTCTCTTCTCCCTCAGACAAAATCCCTTTCCTATTTCCATTTACATCATTCTTTGTCTACTATTATTATAATTTCCAGAGTTTACACAAGTCTGCTTCACTTGATCCTCAGATTCAAAAACAACCAAGAAAATGCTTATAAAATCTGTATAGTCTGCATTACGGTTACAAGACTTCCTAGTTTCTAATCTATTCTAAATAGTTACATTTGAAAATACTTTTAGAAATATATTTATCAAGAGAGTCTTTAACTTGGGAAATAAGAGGTGATTTTCAATACGGTTAAGTAAAGCAAAAAAGTTTTTGGTACCATGTACAGTATGCTCTTGTTTTAAGAGGTCATGATATCATTTCAAATGGTTTCAGTGAGGAGAACTGGACAGAAAGCGAGAGAATGATGACAAAGTCTTCTTACTGAGGTTCTCACTTGGTGAAAGGGTGCAACAGATAGGCAGGTAAAGGCATTCTCTCTAAACTAGTGCCAGCACTGCTTTTACAACTGTATTTCAGGCTTTTACTTCTCTGACCCAGATGTCCATGTTTTACATGTTTAATTGCTTCAGTCATGTAATATACTGGCATGTTCAGGACTGTTAATCAAATAGCCTGCTTTAACATGTGACTTTTCTTTATGTAAGAGGACCTAATTTTAAAACCTAGGCTAATTTTGTGTCTCTACCCCCTGATGGAAAGAAGCAATATAATAATTATTACAGAATTACCTGTCTCTTAGGTATTGTTTTGTACCTATTAAATTATGTCTAGAATAATATTCACAAGGGTAAGAGAAACCTTATTAATTACACTTAGTACGTCTGTCACTTATGTAACAGATATTACAACACAGTCAGAATCAGTATTCCATTATGAATGTGAGTACTGAAAGAAGCTTGAAAATTTTATTAAAGACCCTAAAGCCAATTGTTCAAAAATGTGTAGCTCTGAGATAATAAACAAAGGTATATAATGATGCTTTATAGTTATGTATTGTTTAATAGTTTTTAAGACAACTGTAGCATCATTTCATTTATCTCCATAACACCTTTATGAGAGAGCAGGTGTTAAGAGGTGGTTTGGAACTAGAGTCCATGCCTTTTCATCCTTATCCCAATGCTCAGTCCACCTGGAATTCAAAAGATCCCAAATGAAACATCCGTGGATCATCAGTGACTCCTTCCTTTCAAATTGTCCCTAATTCTTTTCTATTCCAACACTTCAGTACCTCACAGGTTTGTCTTACCTTCTCTGCAATACAGTCTTAATTAAAATATTAACTATACATGTGAAGATTGTTGAAATGGGCAATGTTTTTTACCCACATACACACCACAATTTTAAAAATTGCAAAGAAAAAAAAAACAAAACCCTCTCATCTTGCTCCAGGACCAAAGAGCCTCTGCTCTCTACTCCCCTCCTCTGAATCTCCAACTAAAATGCTGCTACAGTGAATTTTCTAAAATGCAATTCTGATGTGTCATTCCTATGTTTGAAAACATTTGATGGCTCCCTCCTGCCTATAGTAGTTCTTCAACTATGCACCCGGGGATTTTTGTTGTTCTAAGAATTTATCAAAGGTGTTCAGAGGAGCAAAAATCAAATAACGGCAATCAGCTTAATTTACCAGAATAAAAAGATTAAGGGATAGAGACAGTTGCATTCTTAAATATTTGGGACTTCCTACTGTTTGTCTACTAAAAGTACCTAACACGTATCAAAATAACAAAACAAATATTAACTCTGAAAGAGTCAACTATGCTTAATTCAACAATTGGTTAATTATTGTCCCTTTAGAAGGTAGTAGAAAATGTGCTTATGGTTTTAATTTGATAAATATGAGTCATGTTTTGTCCAGTTCATATGACAGAGTTAAATATAAGCTTAGGCAACCTAGAGTCTAACAACTTCCATGTATTCTGCTTCTTGAACCAATCTAAGAACTGCTGGCCTGCAGAATCAAGTCCCAATTCCATGGCATGTCCTATGCTCCTGCTTCTAATCTATCACTCCTGCTCCAACTTCTTGCATATACTCTATCCTCTCTGCCTGAAATGCCCGTTCTTCTAGTTTTTTATCTGAGGAAATCCAATTTGTCCTTTAAGCCTCAGATTATATATTACCCCTCTGTGAAGCCTTTGGCAACTTAAGTCATTACTCTCATGGCTCACTGTATAACCCTTCACTGATGCACCTATCCCATTTATTTTACTTCTTTTATTAAACGCCTGTCTCCTGAATTAGATATTGAGTTCACTGAGGACAGAGCATTATATTATTTACCTTTAATCACAAATGTCTGACACATAGTAGGCACTCAATAAATACCTGCTGGGAAGAATCAGTGAGTTCAGCTGAGAGAGCAGGACTCCTGATTATTTATTATAATTATGGAGTTTCTTAACCATAGAGCTTTTAGCACTTCATATCTGTTTCTAATATTATATATAACACATTATAAACATTACATACAATAGTTCTAGAAAGCTTTTAATTCATACTTTATAGTACAGCCAGGAAAGAAAATAAGTTGAATACAACAAAACCTCATAAGAAACATGTCAATGTTGAATTTTGGGAAATTTCTTAAAAACATGCAATACTCAAGCCATCAAGTTAAATTACAGATCCAGTCCATTCTAAAAAACTGAATATAATTGCAAAGCATTTTTAATTCTATGATCACAAACTAGGTAATAAATATTAAATTGTCCTTTAATGACGCCCATTATAAAAGACATTATATCTAGTTCAATGTACATTTTCTCCTTAAGTAAAAAAGAACCTAGTCAGTCTCTACCAACTTTATCACTTAAATACGCAAGAGAAAAACAAACAAAAAAGCAATGGAGTTATCATATAAAAAAAGACAAAACTTCTCTGGCAATCATTACTGCATTATTGAAAGTAAAATTCTATCAAAAGAAAAACCTGCTGGCAACAGTTTTCCTGGTAAAAAGTTCTTAAGTTTTTCTCATGTTAGAAATAGATACCGAGCTTTATGAGACTATTTATTATATGCCAGTATCCTCATTTTAATTTTTGATCCTATCAGATGTTCCCTATAATTTACCCACATCATTCCTGGGAGTAAGAGCGGCCAGAAGCTGTTCTTAACATGTGCTACGGCTTATGATTTACATTTTATTAAATATTTTACTTGCCTGAGCTTGACTGTTTAAGGCCTTTGGCCTATGGACAGTGCTAACGTGCATGGCTGCTTCAAAAGTCAGCATTTTAAGATGAAATCTGAAAACACCATATGGAAGGAAAAAAACAATCAGAACTACTTACGGCCAGCAAGCAGGAACTGATAATACTGTACTGCATCTGCAGCGAGGAGCAGAGGGTGGTTTGCATTAAATGGTGGTTGCAATTCATTCCATTGGGGGGTTCTAAGGAAATAGTAGAAGAATATTAATATTTAAGCTTAAAAGATGGGATGTAAATCGCCAATATTGTCATCACTTATAGACACTGATATAAACTCACACAATCTGTGTAATCATTAAAATGAACTGGTTGGAGTGCTGAAACCTGAAACACAAGGCCATCTGCTTAAGATGAATCAAAAGGTAGCGGTGAGTCAGACAGATTACATGTAGCAGGTGCTAACCTAATAGCAGAAGACTTTCCAATAGAAAAAGGCAATCGGAACATTGGACAGAGTGTGTGGAGTTGGAATGTTACAAACAAGTAACTAATTTTACTTAATTTCTGATCACTGTTAAAATTCTATTTTTAGAATACGTGTATATTTTAAGAGAAAATAAAGTAAAAATATTTTTTAAAAGCCCACAGCTGTATAGACGGATGACTTATTATAGACCTAATTATCATCTGAGCTCCAAAATAAACCACCCGTTTCAACAATGACGGTGTTGTATTTTAATTAGATCTGCTCACTCCTAAATTGCTTGACAAATCAGATATTGATCAGATCAATCCAAAAGCCGTAAAGTAATAGTAAAGAATGCTGGTGCCTCTAAAAATCAATATAAGAATATTTTAAAATGTCAAAAGCAGAGGGATCATTTCCATATCCATTTTTGTCTGCTTCCTTCCATACACGTCAGGAACAATTTTTCTGTCTCTCCTGGACAATGCACTATCTTGAGCTATTTCCAGGTTTTTATTTCTCCCCCTTTGTGCTAGCTTGTAAAGATGCTAATCATTATGCACTTTTGGGAAAGACTCTGATTCTTAATAAACATTTTTACAGCGCTCAACCATTGTATCTTGTGGAATCACTTCAAAGGAAACATTCTAATCTATTTATATTAGTTTCTATTTCCCTTAACAGCTGCCTCAATGCTACTGTGTATTTTTAGTGAACATGAGACTGGAAGGAGGGGAAGCACTGAGGCCCTAAATGTGGGATGGAAAAACAAGTCCAAGGGAAGGTAATAGAAAAGATCAAGGAAGAAAAAAGTTCAAAACGAGGTAATTTCCCAAGTATATAACCAAGAAAACTAAAAACATGAGTTTATATAAAAACTTATAAATAAATTTTAATAGTAGCATTATTCATGATATCCAAAAAAGAAGAAACAATCCAAATGCGCATCAATTTGAATGGATAAACAAAATGTGGTAGAGTTATACAAGGAATACTATTCAGCCATAAAAAAGAATGAAGTATTGACATATGCTACAACATGAATGCAGCGTTTTGCTAAGCGAAAAAAACCCAGACACAAAAGGCCACATGTTATATGATATATAGCATGGCCAGAAGAGGCAAATCCATGGAGACAGAAAGTAACTGGTGATTGCCTAGAGCTGGAGGGTTGGGGGGAAATGGGGAGTGACTGCTAACAGGTACAGGGTTTCATTTTGGGATGATGAAAATGTTCCCAAATTAACTCTGGTGATGGGTCCACAAACCTGTGAAATTCGTTTTAAAGGAGTGAATTTTATGGTACGTGAATTATATCTCAATTTAAAAAAATGAATGAGTTATTGATACATGCAAACACAGATTAATCTCAGAATAATTTTTGCTGAATGAAAGAAGTCAGACAAAAAAGAGTACATATTGCAGGACTCCATTTGTATAAAATTCTAAGAAAACGCAAAGTAATCTCTAGTGACAGAAAAAAAATCAGTGGTTGCCTGAGGCTGAGGGCAGGAGAAAGAGATCACAAACGGGCATGAGGGAACTTGCGGGGACGGACATGTTTATTACAGTGATGGTGGTAATGGTTTCACAGGTGTATACACACATCAAAACTTACACAACTGTACAGTTTAATATTTATGCCTCAATAAAGTTGTTAAGGAAAAAAAAAAAGGAGGTACTACCTGACCAGAGTCCAGCTGGCTCGAGGTGATGTCATCATCTCCAGTGGGGTATCATCGCTAATCTTGGGGGCAGTGCTAAGGGGTCGTGGCTCCATCATGTGCTCCACTAAGGTCCCATAGCAGCTGATAATGTAGAGAGATTCAACTACAACTTGTTTTGACTGATCTATGAGAGAGAGAAGCAGAGCCTAGATGTGTGGTGATGGCATAAAGGGAGCACAGCTCATTGTCACAAGTTACTGACTTTGTCCATCTGCTCCTGAGACTGCTCAGAGAAGAGGAGAAGGTGAGGCATTTTTCACACCATGCCTGCTTCTTGCCTAATGACTGCCTCATCTAAGTAGATGCTAATGAATTTGAAAAGCTCTATGTTTTCAAAATATTTTCAAATTTTAAACTATTTATTTCAAGAAAGATGCAAATATACTCAAAATTCTAACATAGTGAAACAACAGTTTATAGTCTTTTGTATTTCTCTGCAATGTAGTTTGGCCCACATTATGAAAACAATGTTAGGTGAGACAAGGAAGGCAATGCTATATGGACTAAGCTTTGGTTATACCGGATGTACCAAGTAAACTGCATGGAAGGCTTCCTGTATCCCTAAATCAGCCTCACTTTTCATCTCTCCCTTAGAAAAGTTTCCCTTTCAAATTTCTGGATCAAAACAAACATACAAACAAAAAATATATGTGTTCCCTCCCCAAATCCTCTTATTTCTTTTCTCTCAATGGGATCACTGCCTGCCCCGCCCCCTTCCCCCCACTGGAAACGAATATCAGCCATACTTTGAGAGATAAATTGCTGAATATGGATTTAATCAAATGACTTTATAAGGAATACACATGTCCTAACTACCCAAACAGGTTTTGTTCTCTATCTCAAGTTTTACAGCAAACCTAGGAACATATAAAATCACTCATGAATGCTGGGTGGGTCACCTTATCGCTATGCTGGACGAATCAATTACAGCTAATTTGAGAAAATGACTAATGACCAGCCAGGGGAATATAAAAGAGTAGCAAGTTAAAAGGGTAATTAGAATAGAAGGGAGAAGCATTTGAAATCGAGCTTCAGAGAAGGTTTTAACTAGTAACAAAAAGTCCTTTCGATAGCATCGCTGAAGCTAAGGAGGTAACAAAAAAATTAAGATTGGATAAAGAAATGGAAGGCTTGTGTACTTTACTTGTCCTCTTCCACATAGGAAAGAAACCTGCTGTACCCAAGATCCTATTACCAAGGAAAGGGTCACTGAAAGGCGATAAGAAGGGAAAGGGTTGATGTCTGACTGCCAGTATGAAGCATAAGGAGTGCCATTTTGTCAAGAACAATGCAGTGTGTGGAACTAGTCAGAGAAGTGCCCCACTAACAACAAAGTTTGTGACCTATTTTTATACTACTAAAATAATGAAGGGAAAATTATAACATTCAAAATTATATACCTGGTCTATGAATGCAGGCATCCTCTTGTATGTACCCACCCAATGCCATCAAGTCGACTCTGACTTATAGCGAACCCATTGGATTTGGAGCCGCCGGTGGCTTCAAACCACCGGCCTTTTAGTTAGCAGTCAATCGGTTTAACCACTGCACCACCAGGGCTCCTTCTTGAATATAGAAACAATAAGTAATTACCTACTAAAACAGGAATTATATAAACATTTTAAGTACTGACCCCGGTGATTGAAGCACAGATACCCAGTGCCGTCGAGCACAGATAAGAAAAATAATACTGTATCAATTCAAAGGAACAATGGTAGCCATAAAAAAACAAACCAAACTCGCTGCCGTTGGGTCGATTCCGACTCACAGCAACTCTAGGACAGAGCAGAACTACTCCATAGGGTTTCCAAGGAGCGACTGGTAGATTCGAACTTCTGACCTTTTGGTTAACAGCCAAATGCTTAACAACTGTGCAACCAGGGCTCCAGACCATAAAAGATATCCCTTATTTCTCAATGCCAGCCTATGTTTACCTTTTAATTTATAATCCAGTGGAGCCGTTGTTGTTTAAAGCAGGATTTAGCATTAGAAGACCTGGGCTAAAACTCTGATTCCATGACATACTAACTAGTATTTTGGCAGAGATATTTAAACTCACTGATCTCAAGTTCTCTAAAATAGGGGTAAGGTAGGTTTTCCTCTCCATACTTCAAAAGGTTGTTGTAAAGCTTTAATAAGACAATGGTACGATGCTGGCTTGTAAAAATGTAAAAGCTTATACATAGTGTTGAGAACACCTGTAGACTGTCACCAACGTAACAAAGCGATAGCACGTATTGAATAATTCATTTCCTGTCTGTAGTGAGAAGATGGCCTTCCTTCTTGACTAGGCTTAAGCAGTTGAGGAGAGACACGCTAACTGAAGGTAAAATTTGGATTCCATGCTATTGGGTTCAGGATTATTCAAAGGGTATCTGCTAGTAATGTTCCTCAAGAAGTAAAAATTACAAATGGCAAGTTTGAACTTCAATAAAAATACATACCTTTTTCTCTTTTCAGACCTGCATTATTTGCAAACCATGATCTGGATGTTCCAAAGACAGCAGCCACACAAAATTCTCCGCCCATCGATTTGCTGGGTGAAATTTGAGGAGGTGGTTTAACTTTGCTTAAAAAAATAAAATGATAGTAAAAAAAATTACCATGGTGAAATCAGTCTTCTAGCAAATGACAGATTATCCTTTAAATTCCATCCCTAAAAATTCAAACCCTCCAATGCTGACATGCATTTTGCCTGAAGTAATGCCTGGTGATATGTGGCTATGTTCTGGAGTAAAAGTAAGTTATATTAAAGTTCCATGTCTTATCAGGAAAGCAATTTTCCTGATAAATAAAAATTAACTCCTTTTTGAGGTATGTGCTGGTAAAATCCCAGTCACTTATTGTCAGATGGACAAAATTCCCCTGGAGAGTTCAAGGTGGAGCAACAAAACCAGCATAAGCATCTCACAATAACAAAATGGTTTATCATCTGATTTGATACATCCAGTGTGGGACTGACAGCACGGGTGAATGAAGACAGCACGTATGAAAATCACCAGATGACGGAAGGAAGCCTTGAAAATTCTCTCAGCCACGATACTCTATAGAATTAGACAATGTATGGGGAGAAGATCTAATAATAAGCAGTTACTTTCACTGGTCTATCTGTTATTAATTTTTCTTCTTAGATTTGTGAAAATAATGTGTTTGTTTTTGTTCAAAGAAAAGACTAAGGCAGAGTTAAATACTGACAGCCTATGTCTGAAAAAGCCTCTCAAACATAAATCTTTTGTTTTAGTTAACTTCTGTTATTTCAAATAATTACCATAAAAGTACTTTTTTTCTTACTTTTTGTTTTCCCCATGTGAGCTTTCATGGCCTCAATTTCTAATACCAACCTTCCATGTTCTTTCAAGTTTTCTGTATTTGTGTTCACTTCTGATTTATCAAGGGCTTTCCTAAAGCTCACTAGCAATTTTTCCAACCACCTTAAATAAATGATATTATTTTCTCTAATTCATAAACCAGAAAATAGCCTCACTGCGCTCTGGCCAAGAACACGGCCCAGTCAGGGTACAATGGATAGCAGAGCCCCAGTGTTTCCACAGAAACTCTGATGGCGTAGCGGTTAAGAGCTACAGCTGCTAACCATAAAGGCTGGCAGTTCAAATCCACCAGGTGCTCCTTGTCCCATAGGGTCACTATGAGTTGGAATCAACTAGACGGCAACGGGTTTGGTTTAATGTTCCCATGTCAGTCTGCAATGTCAAACAACATTAGTTTTACCTTCTTTGATTCACTTCCCTTTATCTTTTAAAAAGTGTGGTGGGTGGAAAGAGATTGGGTTTGGACTCAGGAAGAAACCTGAATTTGAATCCCAGTGTCGCCACTTATTAGCTGTGTGATTTTGGTTGTTACTAAACTTCTCAGAGCTCAGACTACAAATATGTAAAACAAAATTAGTTATGCCTGCCTTACAGTGTTACTTCAAAGATTATAATATTCCTTTGGTTTTCAAAGTGTGATTCCTAACTAGCAGCACCACAAGGGAACTTCTTAGACATGCAAGTTTTCAGGCCCCACCCTAGACTTACTGAATCAGAAGCTCTGGGGGTGGAGTTCAATAGTCTGTTTTAACAAGCACTGGAGGAGATGCTGACGAAAGCTCATGTTTTAGAGCTACTGAATTACGTAATGCACGTAACCCTCCCCGGGCACTGCTCTCCCATATCATGGTGCTCAACACGTGTTAATCCTCTTCTATATATAGCCCACAGCCCTCATCTAATTTTAAAAAATCAGAGTTTGCTATGATCACCTCAGTTTTCCAGTTCCTTATGACATTAGAAATAGTCTTCCATGTATCTTACTTCCCAAGCCTCCTATTACCACATCTTTCCTCTTGAGAAAGCAAAAAGTCTGGAACAGAGGCCACTGTGATTGGTTCCTTTAGTCTCCCCTCTGTACTAAATCCTCAGTAATGCACATTGCTACACTTATCCCCAAACAAATCACATCCATGCCAAAATTACCACTACAGACAGACCTCCACTGGCAAGGAATGAAGACATGGTGGCGGGGCGGAGGGGCGGGGGGGCGGGGGGGAGGTTTTCGTGTAGAAACGAACCAGGTTCTACAAATACTTTTCCTTCATAGCAACATGTCCCACAACTGCAATAAGTTTAACTCCAAAAAGGGACACTCCCCTCCACCAAACAAAAATCCATCCTCCCCTTGATAGGTCAGTGATAACAGAATCCTTAGTTCTGGTTATATGCTCTCTGTTGCATTACACCTTAGAATGTAAATTTTCCTTTAAAGCCTTTATTTCCATCACTGAGCTACTATCATTAAGCTGATAAATTCCAGTAACTGGCATCTTTGAATTTCCACTAGTCACTTTTGCCCCTGAGGGTTTTTGAGAGTTTGGCAGGAGGAAAGGAGCCATTCTAGAATTTTTTTAAAGGTGTTTCCAATTGTGCAGACTATGTGCTTTTACTGCTCTTATTCAACAACTCCTTATACAAGAAACACCATCAGGGAACAATGATACTACAATACACAAATTAGCCTTACAGGTACAAAACACACAATAATGCTTTTGAGAAAAATAAATTCAAAGATCTTTGCAAAATACTGGATGCTATTTTTTTTTAATCACATGATAAGCAACAAGATAGAAAACAAGTGAGTACGCCATTTCTTAAGAGAAATGTTGCTCTAAATTATGCATCCTAAATTGACTTAAAAGATAGTTGCCACTGGACTGGGTGGCCACTTTTCTAACACAATTATAAAGAGCAGAAATGAGATAGGACACCACTTTAGTCTTTGGACATAAAAACATATTGTTTCTTTATTAGCTTACAGTCTAATGAGTAAATGTCAAAAGCTAAAATCTCTTACACTTCTATAGTGTTAGATTTAACTCAGTTTGTGAACACACAACTAAAAAGTATCAACACAGTATCATTTTAAATAAGCTCATTATCTCCGCTGTTGTTAGTTGCCTTCAACTCATAGAAATCCTGCAGAGAATAAGTATTCTATGGTAAATGTAAAGAATTATCATTATTATTCCTATACTTCATTATTTCTTCTTTTTCCTCTGATAAGGCCTCAATAAATCTCAGCAGTAGAAGTTTGTGTTTAATAAAAAATCAAGTCATGAAAAGACTTTTCACTGCTGCAACTAACATGCTACTTGCTACATGACGTGTTTATTGGGTATAGAATATATTCGGTGAACACCTTTATCTCAAGTTATTTCTGTCATCAAATATACATTTGGGATGACTATAGTATGTATGAGAAATAGAAATTTTAAACATATCTAGAAAAATAAAAAAGGAGAAACAATCTAAAGAAAATAATGCTATTAATAAAGTATTTTCTACACGATACACCCAAAGAAAGAAAACTTAACTTCAGTCAGTTTGCCCTTTGGAAAAGACCAAGTCCAGGAATGCAGGAAAGGCAGAATGGCTTTTCAAAGAATGTGTGTCAGGGATATTATCATGTATGAACTTTTCCACAATGTCCCAGAATATTTCTATTTCAAAATAAACTTTTACTGGAAGAAGGACAAAGTCTTGAAAATTGATGTGTATGTGAAGCAGAAAGAAAAAAGTGTTAGTCTTATAAATCATATTTACTTATTGTGAAAAACATTTATATGATTTCCACTAATCCTTTTAGGAAGGCATTCCAATAACAACCTTTTTAATTTTTTTCTTTCTTGCACTCAACCTATCCTTTTTGTTCTCCGAAGGGGCCTTAATAACACCATTACAAAACATTTGCAAGTTTAAAAATAATTCCTCTGGTTGTTTAGAGGCCTTCCCTCACTTATTCATTTATTTAATTAATACTATAAATAAAATAACATTGCAATTTTTATGGGGGTCCAGAAATTTAATTGGACTCTTTACATGGATGCAGTTTTTAAAATGGTTATACACAAGAATAAAATATACTGATGGTATTGAGAACTCCTTCTTTTGACTCCCCTTTAACCTGTTAGCACATCATATATAGCCCCATGTTCAAAAATTAAAAATTCTCCTAACCTTTGGACAAAATGTAATGAAACAATTGAATGAATCCAAACTTTCATCATATCAGGCAAAATAATGACCATAAAATATCATACTTACTAAACCTGATACCACAGAACAACTTAATCAAAAGAAAAACAAATGAAAAACCAAAACAAACGAATACGGTGCTAAATTAAAAGCTGGGCATTTAAGTCTTTTTCATTTCTTATGAAGAAGGTGTAACCACCTAACCAGAGTTAGTGAAATTATTTTCACTAACAACAGAAGTTATAGGGATATTAATTAACATTATTAGATCTTTAAAAATACTGAAACCAAGGCTATTGAAGTTTTCCATTTTTCCCCCACTGACTTTTACTGTATCATGTAATCCAAATTCAACTGTAAACAAAGAAAAATGCAAAACTCTAACGAGATCTGCTTAAAAATAATAGGAAAAGAATCTCCATCTAGACGATTGTACCACGTCGCATAGAGGAGGATGTACATGTCTTTCTGTGGATGACATGAAAAGCAGCGATGAGGTCATGTGTCTCGTTCAGGACACAGACATGGAAGGGGGTAACATGAGATAGAAGCACCATTTCTTTTCTTTTCAAAAACATACAGTCAATATGTCAGCTGAAGATTGATGTAAGAAATACAGGTGGTATTATGTCCTCCTGTTAAAGAAAAATATTTTTTTCTTTGTAATTTCCACTATGGTTAAGCTTTTAAAAAGAATTTATAAGTTTTTTCTCACTCCAAATTTTATTTTTCTAAAATAAGACCTAAGGAGGGAAACTGAAAGCATTATACTTTAAATAATCAAGATATTAATAATCTATCTAAAAAGATTTACACAAATTTTTCTTCAAGGTCTAACAGATTTATATAAATTTGGCAGATGAGATTCACCTTGACATATAAGTATTACCTTCAAAACATGGTATCATAAAATTTTAAAATCTTTTTTAAGAGAACAGGATTAAGTTAAACGAATTACTCAGATATAGATCAAATACTCTTAGAGAGTCCTAACTAAAACTTCAAATATAATTTGATACATAAATTTTAATTCTTATTTAAAATTAACCTCATTTAATACAAAGATACTTGAATAAGAGATATATTCAAATGGACTACTTTTGCCCATACTATGATGTACATATTTTTTTCTCTTGATGACCAATTTAAAAATAGCAGTAGCTTAAACACAGCAGGAGCTCAGTAAATACCTGTTACTTATTTGTAATATTTGAAGCAAAATTGAGTTAAAATAATTTGTACTGCAATTGGTTCTATTAAAATCTCTGTATCTGAAAAAGTATGTTGCATGTGTAATTCTTTAAAATTTTTAATATGGTCATTCAAATGCCAATATCCTAGTTAAACAAACAGGGTATCTAAAATTACTAAAATGTCAATGATGGTCTATATAGTTAACTTTTCCTACATTTTTCCTACCTATTTTGTTATCAAAAGCAAAGACACTATTTTAAAACTGCCTCATCTAAAACTGCATGAATTTAAAGAACTAAACCAGTTTAATGAAGAAATAATAGGGATTCGCATCTACCAAACATAGAATCTCGGGTAATTACAAATGTTGCAGCCTCAAACTAATAAAACTATTTGTGTGAAACGTACATTTAAAGAGAAGCTGTAAAATTTTCATTCACATCCAAATACATCTATTACCCTACAACTGGAACTACTATAAGCATATTTATTTCAGAACAGTAAATAAAAACATACTAAATATCATGGAAAAATAGCAAAAACTACTAAAACAAAGGAGCTGTTTAAACAACATGGAAGAAGTTGTCAAATTTATATTCATTTTGCTGCCTTAATTTGAGGTTTCATTAAAATCTTAATGGAAAAAACATGCGCCACTAGTGAAGCAACGTATTTTCATGGAGGACTTTTTAGTCTAGTGTAAGTGACTGAAAACGAGTTTCTTGTGAGCTAACGGTGGCATCAAACAAACCACAAAGCAGTCTTCTAAAAGACAGCCAATGATTTAAAAGTCTACTATATTTCATATATCCCTTTCTTTAATCTGGCTCTTTTAATCTTGTTTCAACCTCAAATCATTTCTAGTTGACAAGTGCTTTTGCTTAAATTTAAGAGGTACGTAAGCTGTTGAAGGAATGGACTTTTCTCCTTTAACATACAACATTTGTTACTCCATTTTATTTCCACGGTAAAACTTAGATCTTTGTTAACATACTAATACTCCTTTCTTTGTACTCAGATTAAGGATTTTACCCTAATTTTATCTAGTTTATCCTAAAATTTAGTCTACAAAGAAATGTTGTCAGATGTCGAACGTGTCTTTTAAAAATCGACCCCTCACTGTAAGCTCCTAAGTAAGATCCGTGTATCTTATTTGTTTTATTTGGGAGAAACCTGTCTAACAAAAAAAGCGTAAAGATTAAATTGCTTTTCATGGAATTTATACTCATTTATACCCTGAATTTGTTTAAAATAATTTTGCAGTATGTGTCCTAGTTATGAGGCTGCCTTTTCAAGGAAGAAATTTCTATGTTGACTTGTTTTTATGACTCTATTCCTACCTGATAATGAAATTTTCAGATGTCCCTGCAGCATATGAACACTGAAATTAGTCTGTGTCAAAATAGAACCTAGTTTAAAGAACTATTGAAGTTTCTTTTTGTCTGAGAGAGACAAAAGTGGCGGTTTCTTTTTCCTGGCAGAGCAGCACAGCGTGAACAGTCCTCAGCAGCACTGAGGGGAGAACGACACGTGGACGTGCAGCAGTCTGTCAAGTCTTCTGACTACCTCTGTAAAATGGATATGCCTTACATTGCCAAAAACTTTCTTCTGGCTCATACACTCTTAAGTAAAAACCATGATCCAAATTAAAGAGGCTTTTTTTAAAAAACGGTATAATTTTTCCTGTCAACAGAAAAAGTGATAACAGTAGTAAAAAAAAAAAAAGTAGTTAACATTTATTGAACAGTGCATGCTAGATGCTGTTCTAAGCAACTGAAATGCACCTACATATATATTTAATTATCACAATGAACCCACAAGGCAGGTGCTACTACTAACTCCACTTAAGAAACAAAGAGATTTTTAGAAAATTACCAAAGATCTTATAGCTAGTAAGTATGTGAGCTGGAATTCGAAACCCAGGCACTGTGATAACAGTGCCCAGACTCTTAACCATTATGCTAAACGTAATAAACCAGGTTCTCATACATTTAACGTCACATCTTTACATAAAGAGTATTAAATATACTCTGTTTCTTTACTATAATCACGTTTAAGACTAACAAAACTATAATATATTCATTGTTATAAACAGATTTACTAAACAAATTATAGTGAATAACCACCAATAGGTGCTAATAATTGAAAATAATAAATTATTTAATAATTTTTACATAGAAATATAAATTTATTTACTATGTAGCTCCTTAAATACCTAAGCTATTCAAAATAGAATTGTTATCTCTTTACCAAGTAAAACACTGTAAGACTTTTTAATAGGGCATTTTGATATATCTTAAATGTGCTTATATTTCAAAAGAAATCACGTTTAGCGTGATATGTATGGAGCTTCTATCGCTTTAATAGTAATTAAACTTGAGTGTTAGCTTTGTCTGGTCACATACATCAGCATTATGAGGGGATTCTTCTGTTTTTTTTAATCACTGATCTGTGATTTTTTTTTTTTAACTTTTCAATGAATGAAGTAAAACCAAGAAAATTGTTTTCTTAAAGCTTAGCTATCAACATTCAGGTACCACCTACAAATTATTCAGTAATTTGGTGCATCTATCTGTGATCAGGCCATGCAACTGAAAACAAAATCACAAAACAGAGTTACATTTTGAGAGGACAGCAAATGAGTTAGGCATGCGGGACTGAACTGGGACTCACCATGGAGCTTTTATGGAAAAACAGCCTGCTCCAAACAGATAAGGCCTTCATGGAAAAGGGGGGAAAATGCACAAAAAATTAGAGGAAAACTCATAGAACATTAACAAATACATTGCATATCATACTGTTCGAGAGTGTGGATAAAAATAATGAAAAGATTAATAACCATTTGCAATGCTGCTGTAGACAGTGGAAAATCAGATCTGACTGATGAACGGAATGATGTGTGCACAAAGTTAGGGATTTCAAAATTTTCTATTTCTCCCCCTTTTCTGGAGCAACCCTATAGGACTCCTAGGTTAAAATAAAATGAAATCCACTGCTGAGGCCCCTTTAAAACAAAGTACAAGCTAAATGGAATAATCAGATGGAGAAAAGAGTGGGATCAGTAGCAACAGATAAGTGGCTGACACAAAATGTGGAAAACTAGCTGAAGACGGCTGATTAAAAAACTTAATACAGTATTGTTTCTTGTTCACTAGCGAACAGTCTTGGAGCCATTGAAAGAAAGCATATATTTTTAAAGATTTTTTTTTACACTAAGTTGAACCGCATAATGCCGGCCAAAGGAACAAACACTAAATACAACTAGTATGATTTTTCTCCATTTTTGGTCACATTCCAGGAAATGAGCATGCCTATTAATAATGTTATAAGAGGTGAGCTTCCTCTACCTGGCCTGTACCGGGCTAGGTTGGACTACAGTAAACTAAAACTGCAACTGCTTGTTTTAAATACAACTTGGGATACAAAGTCAGGCTTCAAGGTTACACATATTTCTTCTTAAAATTCTGTTCACAGCATTAAAGAAATGCTATGCATGTTTGAACACAAAGAAGATTGACTGATCTAATTAAATCCAAAACAAAAATGTTACTGTAGCATCTAACATTTGCAAGACTTAACGAATGGAAGAGGCGAGTACACTGGTAAACTTGGATATTTCCTTCTTCAAATTTGGTGCTAGGGACATTTAAAAAAATGCTGCTAATTAGCATTATCTTCCACTGAGTCGAATATATTTAACTACAAACTGAAACTTAAGGAAAATCTGCAAAAGCCGGAACATGCGTAAAGGAGAAACCTGTCAGAGAAGGAAAACTCAAATATTTTCCACTAAAATGAGTGATAGAAAAGTAGTAAGACCACCCCCCAGGAAAGGTGGAAAACTTATGAGACATGGGGAAAACAAGACAGTCCTGGCAAGTTCCAGCTCTCACAGGTTTCACTGTACATGTATGCGTGTGTGTATGTATGTATACACACACACATATATACACACATACATATACATACACACACACAATTGTGTGCACACACCCACACACACATACATATAAAACCTATAGAGCCAGTAATATGTTTTTCCCAGTTTCGGTTTGTTTATATATAAAAAGAAAACATATGTTAGCCATACAAATGATATACAAGCTTTAAAAAAATCACCTAGACTTCTTTCTAGGCAATAACAAAGTGTTAGCAAGAAAAGGATCTCTCTCTAGTCATTTCCTTGCCCCATGACCCCAAAATGCACTGTAACTCTCCAGACACAGCAGTAAACAGGTAGTAAACAGACAGGGTAGTAAACAGGCCTGTACAAAATAGCATCACTGTCAAGCTTAATGACAATGAGGTTCTCATTATTCACAACATAACCCAGTTGTGTGAGTTAACAGTTATCCTACTTCAATCGAACAAGGATCCACTGGCTCACACAGCACAGGAAGAAGAGGATGAGGAGCTGCTTTGGTATGCACACTTGGCACATTCCCAGCTATATTCACCCACTGTCTTGACTTTTCCCTCCCTACTCGTACAAACTGGACCTCTGCCACTTGCATGTAAAAGAAGACCACAAACACCAAAGAATTATAGTGACTGACGTAACTACTGACTTTGTATGGTTAATGTCAGCTGTTCTTTTGAAATGTGCCTGCTTCATCTTTCCTCA
Source organism: Loxodonta africana (assembly GCF_030014295.1). Lineage (NCBI taxonomy): Eukaryota > Metazoa > Chordata > Mammalia > Proboscidea > Elephantidae > Loxodonta > Loxodonta africana. Next base: position 50,162,186 of record NC_087359.1, read on the forward strand.
GCAAAAGAATGAAAATATAAAGTCACAAAGGACAAGTCCCTGATCCAGCTGTCTTCACCTAAGACTTCTTCCTCCCCCTCCAAAACCCAACCATAGTAGTTCTGCATCAGAGAGGGATGGAAGTGGGAAAAGAGGGAAGAGAACATGTGAGGGGGAGGATATGCTGCATTAAAGATTGTCTCTATTGACACATGCAACTGAAGTTACTCTACCCAGATCTTCATCTGTGTTCTTCTATCATTATTAAGTTTTAGCAGGATTTAACAATCCTTTTATATAAAACTTGCTCACTTTGTCACAATTATGTCTATGTTCAGCTGCATTCTGATTGAAAAACTCCAGAACTGGTCAAGAGGCTAATATACTAGGAATATTTATTACAGATTTATTTATAGGTCACTGTGAAATGGCTTGGCTATTGGTTCTCAAAGGGTTTCTTCTGGAAATTTTCAGGAGACATGGAAGAATTATGTTTTATATCATACCATTAATGCTATTTAAGTCTTTAAAACTCTAATTCATGTGGTTGAATGCCACACAGAACAGACACTACACCACAAAGTCTTAGGTCTTACTAACTGAAAATAAGGCAAATGTCAAGATTTTTTAAATATAAGGAAAAAAGTAAACTAGATTTGATCTGAATATACTCAATTCTCTATAATCGGACTCTACTGCTAAAAATTAGTAACAATTCTGCTCAATAATTTTCAGAGATAAAGAAATAGTTGAAGTCTAAGAGTCAAATTCCACGAATGCACTGACTATCCTATTTTTAATTGCTAATGTCCTGTGAGAATTCACGTGCTGCCACATAACAGACATGAAAATGACTCCATGTAAATGTTAAATATACTGAATAGAGAAAAAGTAGAGGAAAAGGTTATGCCACATTACGTTAAACATTAAAGTGAAGCCATACTTCTCTAAAAATGAATTCTAGCAATGCTAATGGCTATGCTACGTTCTATGCGTTCTCTGTTAAGCTGCAACATTTCCCACATGAATGTGAGCAAATTATTCTTATATCATTTTCAAGCTTCTTTTAATCTTTCATTAAATTCAATTTTAATTGCTTTCTACTGAGGACATTAATGGCACTGTTTGTCCTCAAACAATTGATTTGTAGGGCAAATTGAAACAGACAAGTAAATTTGAGATATACTTGACATGCAAATTTAAATTACATCCTCAAGACGTAAATTATTTTCCTTAGAAAAACATCGCTAATATTCTAATTCTACCCAATGTGGTAAATGAGGCTAGCATAAAAAGATGATTCTACACTTCTGCAGAAAGTCATACTTGCTGACTTTTAGTACAGCATATGCAGCAGACTTCATCCCCGCCAAAGACCCAGATTCGGTATACTGTAATAATCATAGTGTGGTGTAATGTACTCTACTGATTCGGTATACCGTAATAATCATAGTGTGGTGTAATGTACTCTGCTGATTCGGTATACCGTAATAATCATAGTGTGGTGTAATGTACTCTGCTGATTCGGTATACCGTAATAATCATAGTGTGGTGTAATGTACTCTGCTGATTCGGTATACCGTAATAATCATAGTGTGGTGTAATGTACTCTGCTGATTCGGTATACCGTAATAATCATAGTGTGGTGTAATGTACTCTACTGATTCGGTATACTGTAATAATCATAGTGTGGTGTAATGTACTCTGCTGATTTAGCACAAACATCAGAAATTCAGATTATGGTAAATATGTTGCACCTGTAGACCTAGCTATATGCATTCTAATGAAAATGCATTGTTTGATATCTGGATCCAACATTCAGAGCTTAGCTATCAAGAATCGACATACAATCAAGACAGGGCTGGGAGGTGAAGAATTATCATCTGCTATTGTACCTGGTGGGTTTTTCTCCAGTCACTCCCACTTATTTCTCAGAATGTTGCCTATGAGATTCAAGGCTCAGTCCAAACTACCTATACAAGCCAAGATCCACTACCACCACCAGATGCCATTGAGTAAATTCTGACTCATGGTGACCCCAGGTGTGTCAGAATAGAACTGTGCTTCGTAGGGTTTTCAATAGCTGACTTTTCAGAAGTAGATGGTCAGGCCTTTCCTCCTAGGCACCTGTGGGTGGACTTGAACCTCCAACCTTTCAGGTAGCAACTGAGCATGTTAACCATGTGCACCATTCAGAGGCTCTGAAGCCAAGATAGACTTACTGAATTAAAAGAAGGAATGAAGCTTCTTCAAGACCTACTATATGCCGATGTCATTTATTCCTTCAGCAAGATATGATGGCAGATTTCGTCTACAAATTTTGACTAGTAATGTTCAAATAAATGCTATTAAACGCTTCCATTCCAGGATTTCTAAATAATAAGAGCCATCTATGTTATCTAAACGGAGCAATTGCTCAGCACTGGCCTAGGGCTCACCAGTGAGTGAGGGTTTAGAAATGAGGTAATGGAGTCAAAGACCTGGTGAGGACTCACAGAACTGTAAGAAACTGAAGGAACTAAGGCCTAATTACGTGGGACACACTAGTGTTAGGTGGCAGGACCAAGAGGAGAAGCCAAGTTTTCAGATGCCTAATTCAATGTTCTTTCCATTACACTACCTAACCCACATCTCCAGATGGGGCCCAAGATTCCTAAAACATACTTCTAATTATGCCCAAAGAAGTGAATAAATATAAAGATGAGATGGGGGGAAAGAAGCAAGAAGCTTCTTCTACTCAAGGAAAAGGAACCCTGGAAAGGGAAAAAAGCACCTTATGTTTACTTCATTAAAAAATGTCAGCTACCTAAGAGCAAGAAAGTAACTTCATTCTTAATTTTTGTGTTTTTTATTCCTATGAAACTACTCTGAACTCTTTCTGAAACTTACTGTTCTCTGCTTATGCTTACAAAATAATAAGTATATATAAGTATTTTTAGTATTTAAAGCAGATGGAATTAACCATACTGATGAAAAATTTTGTTTTATAAACTCTCACACAGAAAGCATTAAAAAAAAAAAAAACTTGAATTATTAATTAAACCAAACATCTACGAAACTCTGCTTGATAAATACCTACCACAAAAACCTAACATCCAAAACATGGAGTAAGATCTAGCAGCTAGTTTCACATTTAATAGATGAAAGAGAGCAGTTTCTTATTTATAAGTGATGAAAACATGATGGAGATGGTAAAACGGCTTTCTAATCCTCCAGTCTAAAGAAAATGGGTTCTGTGTGAATAGGTGATATGCAGTGACTGTTAAAGACAAATTATTTCTAGCATTTTCTTCTGCCCTCATCAATGTACCGCTGTGGGGTTAAGCAACAGCTGTTGCCAAAACAGGCCTTATTTCCTCCAAGTGCTGCTTCAAGGTCCTGAACAAGAAGGTGTAAATACATCTGTCTATTGCCATTTGTAGTCCTCCTGCACGTCTTGGAGTGAGACAGATGGTCCCTGTCCTGTTTAAATGCTACGCTGCACAGGCTTTCAGGGATACGTATTTCCAAAAATAAGAGAGCAGATGTTAAATATGGTAAGCACACGTTTTCTCCCCTGAAGGTTTGAGTCAAAGCTTCTATCTCCACTTAGATATTTAAATATTGGATCCCAAACATTCCTTAGAAATCTCTGCTGCAGAAATTTAACTTCTTTATGCCAAATAACTGCAACACATAACAAAAAAAGCTGGTATAACCTAAGAAAGTACATAATTTTATTAGATATATTACCAGGTATACTGTAAGTATTCATAAATTTTACATCTATAAATGGGTAGGTTCTGTGTTTGCCTTCTTCATAATAGATGTGAAATACCTCTTGTTAATTTTATTTTTAAAATACTATGAGCTTAAAGGGTAAAGGGTGTTCTTCTGAGGTGATCAAAAAGTTTTTAAACTAGAGAGAAATGGTGGCTGTACAACATCATGGATGCACTAAATTTGTATACTTCAAAATGGTAATTGTATGCTGTGTAAATTTCACACCACTGAAAAACAAAAACAGTAGAAAAGGAGTTTCATAGAAACAAAGTTAGAGTAAGTGAGAATTTCCAGAAGAATGAAAAGAGACCTGGAAAATGGAAACCCCATGTGCCTATTATCCTAATGATCATAGTGTGGCAATCAAATTTCTCAGTAAGTACAATAAAATTTAATGGAAATAATTAATGCAAATTAACTTACTGAACTCTTGAGAATTGGTCAGAGTAAAAATTCAAAAAATAAATAAAACCTTTAAAATCTAACAGGCTGAAACGGTACATTGGAATTTGCTTCAAAACTCGGTACATGTCAAAAATGGAAATTCAGGGAATTCTGTTCTAAAAAAATGAATTACTTTTGACAAGGCAATATATATATATTATAACGTAAGCTCTAGATTTTAGGATAATAAGACCACAAATTATATTCTGAATACTCTGTGACCAAATCTTTGCTTGAGTTACAGTAAAAGAATGGTAAATAAAGTCACAACAGTAACTTCTGGGTATAATCAACAAATCCTTCTTAAAGTGTCTTAAGGGTATTAAACTTTGTAAACTAGCAATGGGCAAGTATAAGTTAGGACCACCGTCATCAATGAGTTTATTGGTCACTGTAATCTGTGTTAATAATAAGGAGAAAGCAATTCAAGTCTCGAGTTGCAATACTGAAGGATTCTATGTGTCAACTACTGAATGATGCAGGAAGCATCAAAAGAAGATAGAAGTTCATAAAGACAATGTTCTACATCCCACATTGGTGAGTAGTGACTGGAAGCTTGCAAACAGCCATTGTAGATACAACTATGGGTCTCTTCCCATCCAAAACGAAGAAAAGTGAAGAAAGTCAAAGACTCAAGCAAGGAAACAGTCAGTCCAAATTACTAAAGGACCACATGAAGCACAACCTCCCCTAGCCTGAGACTAAAAGAGCTAGATGGTACCTGGCTACCGCTACCATCTGCTCTGATCAGGACTACAACATAAGATCCTGGACAGACAGAAGACCAAACTTACTGGTCTGACAGAGGCTGGTGCAACCCCCAAGGCTATGGCCCTTCAACACCCTTCAAACGTGGAACTGAACCCACTCCCGGAGATCACCTTCAGCCAAACAATATACAGAACCATAAAGTGAACAATAACACCCACGAGGAGCATGCTCCTCAGAACAATCAACCATACAAGACCAAAAGGGCAGCATTTGCCCAAAAACGAAGTTCAGAAGGCAGGAAGGGGCAGAAAAGATGGCCAAATGGAAACCGGGAACCCAGACAGGAAGTGGGTAGAGTTCTGTTACATTGAGGGATTGCAACTAATGAAACATTACATTATATAATGTAATATAACAAAATGTGTATAAATTGTTGAATGGAAATCTAAATTACTCAGTAAACTTTCACCCAAATCACAATAAAATGTTCAAAAAATAAATTAAAACAAAAGTCACAAAGAAAGAAAAAAAAAAAGATGGAGTACCAAAAAGAAATAGTGGATGTTTAACCATTTCAGGAGGTAGCATATAATCAAGAATCGATGGTACTGAAGGAAGAACTCCAAGCTGCACTAAAGGCACTGGTGAAAAGTAAGGCTCCAAGAACTGACAGAATACCAATTGAGATGTTTCAACAAACAGATACAATGCTTGTCTATGACAAGAAATTTGGAAGACAGCTACCTGTCCAATTGACTGGAAGAGATCCATATTTGTGCCAATTCCAAAGAGTTCCATACTTATTTAATCTGTATGCTGAACAAATAATTAGAGATGCCGGACTAGAAGAGGAATGTGGCATCAGGACTGTAGGAAGAAAGGTGATCTGATAGAATGTGTAAATTATCAAACAATATCATTAATACCACACATAAGCAAAATTGTGCTGAAGATCATTCAAAAGCAGTTGCAGCAGTACATCATCAGGAAAGGTGTGTGTCAGGGTTGTATCCTTTCACCATACTTATTTAATCTGTATGCTGAACAAATAATTAGAGGTGTTGGACTATATGAAGAAGAATGTGGCAACAGGATTGGAGGGAGACTCATTAACAACCTGCAATATGCAGATGACACACCCTTGCTTGCTGAAACCAAAGAGGCCTTGAAACTCTTACTGATGATGATCAAAGACTACAGCCTTCAGTGTGGATTATACTTCAACATAAAGAAAACAAAAAAACTCACAACTGGACCAATAAGCAACATCATGATGAATGGAGAAAATATCAAAGTTGTCAAGGATTTCATTTTACTTGAGTCCACAATCAATGCCCATGGAAGCAGCAGTCAAGAAATCAAATCACGTATTGCACTGGGCAAATCTGCAAAAGACCTCTTTAAAGCATTAGAAAGCAAAGATGTCACTTTGAGGGCTAAGGTGCACCTGACCCAAGCTATAGTATTTTCAATCACTTCATATGCATCTAAAAAATTTACGATGAATAAAGAAGACCGAAAAATTGATGCCTTTGAATTATGGTGTTGGTGAAGACTACTGAATATACAGAATGAACAAATCTGTCTTGGAAGAAGTACAGCCAGAATAATCCTTGGAGGCAAAGATGGCAAGACTTTGTCTCGCTTTGGACATGTTACCAGGGGGACCAGTCCCTGGAGAAGGATATCATGCTTGGTAAAGTAGAGGGTCAGCAAAAAAGAGGAAGACCGTCAACAAGATTGACTGATACAGAGGCTGCAATAATGGGCTCAAACATAGCAATGACTGTGAGGATGGCACAGCATCAGGCAGTGTTTTGTTCTGTTGGATACTGGGTTGCTATGAGTCAGAACTGACTTGATGGCACCTAACAACAACAAAAAAAAGGGGTGGGGTAATTTGTGGGGCACTAAAGTTCTGCCACAAGTAGAAAATTCATGACAGACAATAATTATAAGAAACAAAGGTAATAAAATTAGTTTTAAGAACTCTTCTTTTGATTATTGTACCATGGTGAGGTAAGAGAATGTCCTTGTCCTTAGAAATCACACACTGAAGTGGGCAGAGATAAGGGGATGTTTGTCTGCAACTTACGCTCAATTTAGGAAAAAAAAAGAAGTGTGCGTCTTTGTGTGTGCGTGTAGACTGAGTGAGAGAATGAGAATGATAAAGCAAATATTTTAAGCTGTTAACACTTGGAAAATCTGGGTAGACAGGAATTCTTTTTATTCTTACAACTCTGTTGTATGTCTGAAATTATATAAAAATAAAAAAATTAAAAACCAAATGCTCACTGTGGCCAAATATGAATTAATCTCTCTAAATACTTCAATACAGAACATGTTAAAAGGAATTTAAAAACTTACAGAAATAAAATGGCTTGAGGATTGAGTTACAAAGCCTATGATACATTTATTTTGCACTAATATTAATTTTAAAGCATATAAAGTAACTCAAAATCATAGCACTTCATAAATAAGTAATTATGAAAGTGTCCATAATATGGACCACAGTATACATGGTCCACAAATCGGAGAAACTAAAAGCACATTTTTAAAAAGAAAAAGAAACACATAGGAAGACATCAGGTGTTCAATAGTTTCTATACCTTTTACATTAAGGTATGGAGAGAGGAGAAAGCAAGCAAGGGATTTTATTTTTTTATTCTGGAAACTTTAAAAAATAGACAGTAGATAAGTGGAAACTTTGGTGAAGGGTAAGACAGTACACAATACTGGGGACGCCAGCACAACCTGTACAAGGCAAGCTCATGGTAGCTCCATAGACACATCCAAACTCCCTGAGGGATCGAATTTCTCGGCTGAGGGCTGTAGGGACCATGATCTCGGGGAAATCAAGCTCAACTGGCATAATATAGTTTATAAAGAATATGTTCTACACTCTACTTTGGTGAGTAGTGTCTGGGGTCTTAAAAGCCTGTGACTGGCTGTCTGGGATACTCCACTGGTCTCACCCCTTTGGGAGCAAGGAAGAATGAAGAAAACTAAAGACACAAGGGAAAGATTAGTCCAAAGGACTAATGGACTACATCTACAATGGCCTCCACCAGACTAAGTCCGGTAAAACTAGATGGTGCCCACTACCATCACTGACTGTTCTGACAGGGATCACAATAGACGGCCCCAGACAGAGTGGAAGAAAAATGTAGAACAAAATTCTAACTCAAAAACAAAGACCAGACTTGATGGCCTGACAGAGACTGGAGAAACCCTGAGAGTATGGCCTCAGACACCCTTTCAGCTCAGTAATGAGGTCATTCCTGGGGTTCATTCCTTCAGCCAAAGATTGAACTAGGCCCATGGAACTAAACAAGACTAAAGGGGTGCACCAGCGCTGCGGCAGGGACTGGAAGGCAGGAGGGAACAGGAAAGCTGGTAATAGGGTTGAGAACGGAGAGTGCTGACATGTCATGGGGTTGTTAACTAATGTCATAGAACAATGTGTATACTGTTTGATGAGAAACTAGTTTGTTCTATAAACCTTCATCTAAAGTACAATGAAATATATATATATAAAAGTAGTATAAGTAATATAACGACCCCCCATGTAAGCATCACCTAGCTTTAATAATATCAGCTTATGACCAATCTTACTTCACCTTTTAGATTCACTTCTTGCCCCTCTCCCAAAATATTTTGAAATAAATTCTAACATATCATTTTATCCATAAAGCTCCAGTCACTATCTTAGAGATATATTTTGAGGAACCTATTAGAAGAGCTAACATGTTAAATTATAAAACAGTATACCTCCTATGTTTCACAAAACAAAAAAACCCAGAAACAAAATACTAGAATATGCCTTTATGTCTCCAGGAGCCTTTCAATCTCTTTATCATAATCTACTCACTCTGAACGTAAAATTAAACTCCAGAAGAACAATTTTGAATATTCTTTCCCACAGATTCAGAAAAAAACGGGCAAAAATTCCTTAGTACTTGACAGACTTGTACAATGCTTGTTTGAATTAAGAAGATACAATTATGTTTTTCTTTTTTAAAAAGATACAATTGTGTATTGTCTGAATTCAATGAGTGAAAGAAATAATTTTAAAATCATGATTCAAGATTTAGTCCCATTTTTATTTGGTTCTACATCACAGAAATTTAATGTCGTACAAAGAAACAATGAGCTAACTGTAAATATAAGTGCTAAATTTCATAGCCACTCCTATCTTCTTGGAGCCCTGGTGGTGCAGTGATTAAGAGCTCAGCTCCTAACCAGAAGGTAAGCAGTTTGAATCCACCAGCCATTCCTTAGTATACCTATGGGGCAGTTCTACTTTTTCCTATAGGGTCACTATGAATCAGAACAGACTTGACAGCAACAGTTATTTTATTACCCAACTTCTTATTTTAAAATAAAGAAACTAAAAGAGAAAGGGGAAGTAAAAAATTCAATTTAAAATTAAACTTCTACTGAACACAAAGTTAAAAAGCCAAGATCAATTAAAGGAGGTACAGGCCAAATTATCTGTGCCACAGAACGTCTAGGTTTGTTATATTTTCCTTTTTTCTCCCCTTTCTTCTCAATAGTCCTCAAACTCCACCTAAGAAAAGTAGAAGGTCAATTTCTAATAGTGAAATTTGGAGCCCAAAGATCTTGTTCCCGAGAAGAATGAGTATTTCTCCTCACAAAAGTGATTTCAGGGAGCCCAAAGAAATAATAATGTTATATTCCTAATAGGTAGAAAATTTTTTAATAGCTAAAATAAGCATAAAATTAAAAAATCAAGTGAGTTATTCAAAGCCCTTGAGGATGTTAATGACCAACTGAATAAAACCCAAATCTTAGGCTTTTAAACACTACCCATAATATCACAATGCCCTCACGCTAATGATCAATTATTGTATGTAAATTATACTTCAATAAAGTGACTTTTTAAAAAGAATTACGAACATGGTCATCACCTAAAGTACTCGCCTTACTTAGTATTTGTGTCAGACAAAATTTGGGATTCATTACGAATCCACATCACGTTTTCAAGTGCGAGAAAACGAAACAGTACTTTAAGGCAAAGCCAGAAAGCAGTAAGTACAAGACTGAGTAGATGGCTCTGGTTTGTGCTAGCCAATACTGGTTTTCACAACTTGTCACTGCTTTGTTCTTTCTATGAATGTGTGCACATGGTTCTTTGTGTGTATGTTTGTGCAAGCTCTATACTTTGTATTCAATCTACTGCAATTAACTCTCATGTGGGCTGGAAATGAAGAACATAATCAAAGCCACACAAAGAGAAAGTATGTTTTATTTTTATGCATTCAACTTTCTAAAATAGCTATTAAAAAATATGAAGCTTGATGCCTTACCCTGTTCGTTTGGTGATGGTCCCCAATGTCATTGGCTGCTTGATTTGTGCAAGAGGCATCACTACCATCAAGCTGGGGAGAGGAGACAGGCGAGGGTTGCCAGGGTTGTTGTTGGTAAAATTGTTGTAGGAGTCTTGGCTGTTCAGTTTCCCTACAAAGACACAAATAAAGAAAATCATCAACAGAAGCTTTCCTATCTCTAATAGCTTTGCAATGACTTCACTATTCATTTAAGAAAGGTATGTAAAGTACAGTTGGTCCTAGAAGACTCACAGTTATATGGATGATAAGAAACCAAAGGATTCTGTTAACACCAAGGATGATTTGATTATAAACATTATTTGGGGATGAGGGGGTGGAGAATATGGATAGATGTTAGATAGTTATACAAATAGTAAATTAATAATTTAATTATAATTCGATAGTATTATTAATAAACATAGGCTAGTAAGAGAAAGTAAAATGGGAAGATCTAAATTAGTCTAGAGGAGTAGTGGGGAGTTTCCCTAAATAACTTTGAGAGTAAGGGGGTGGAGAATATGGTAGCCACATGTGAAGGTTCTGACAAAGTATGACACAGGATGAGGCTGACTAAAAAGTCAAATACATGATTTGCAAATACATTCTCTCATTCTGTGGACTGTCTTTCCACTTTTTTGACAGTGTTCTCTAATCACAATTTCCAAAATTTTCAATTTTGAGGAAATACAATTTATCTACGTTGACCGTGCTTTTGATGTTGTATTCATTGCATAATTCGTTGCATAACGCAAGATCACAAAGATTTAGTTCTATGTTTTCTTCTAAGAGTTTTATAGTTTTAGCTCTTACATTTAGTTCTTGGATACATTTTTTTTTTCTGTATTATCTTTTTTTAAATAATTTTTATTGTGCTTTAAGTGAAAGTTCACAAATCAAGTCAGTCTGTCACACATAAGCCTATATACACCTTACTACATACTCCCATTTACCCTCCCCCTAATGAGTCAGCCCACTCGCTCCCTCCAGTCTCTCCTTTCGTAACCGTTTTGCCAGTTTCTAACCCTCTCTACCCTCCCATCTCCTCTCCAGACAGGAGATGCCAACACAGTCTCAAGTGTCCACCTGATACAAGTAGCTCACTCTTCATCAGCATCTCTCTCCAACACATTGGCCAGTCCCTTCCATGTCTGATGAGTTGTCTTCGGGAATGGTTCCTGTCCTGGGCCAACAGGAGGTTTGGGGACCATGACTACCGGGATTCTTCTAGTCTCAGTCAGACCATTAAGTCTGGTCTATTTATGAGAATTTGGGGTCTGCATCCTACTGATCTCCTGCTCTCTCGGGGGTTCTCTGTTGTGCTCCCTGTCAGGGCAGTCATCAGTTGTGGCCGGGAACCATCTAGTTCTTCTGGTCTCAGTATGATGTAAGTCTCTAGTTCATGTGGCCCTTTCTATCTCTTGGGCTCATAGTTATCATGTGACCTCGGTGTTCTTCATTCTCCTTTGATCCAGGTGGGTTGAGACCCATTGATGCATCTTAGATGGCCGCTTGTTAGCATTTAAGACCCCAGACACCACACTTCAAAGTGGGATGCAGAATGTTTTCATAATAGAATTTATTTTGCCAATTGACTTAGAAGTCCCCTTAAGCCATAGTCCCCAAAACCCCGCCCTTGCTCCGCTGACCTTCGAAGCATTTGGTTTATCCCGGAAACTTCTTTGCTTTTGGTCCAGTCCAGTTGAGCTGACCTTCCCTGCATTGAGTATTGTCCTTCCCTTCACCTAAAGTAGTTCTTATCTACTAACTAATCAGTAAATAACCCTGTCCCACCCTCCCTCCCGACTCCCTCTCGTAGCCACAAAAGAATGTGTTCTTCTCAGTTTACACTATTTCTCAAGATCTTATAATAGTGGTCTTATACAATATTTGTCCTTTTGCATCTGACTAATTTCACTTAGCATACTGCCTTCCAGGTTCCTCCATGTTATGAAATGTTTCACAGATTCGTCACTGTTCTTTATTGATGCGTAGTATTCCATTGTGTGAATATGCCATAATTTATTTAACCATTCATCCGTTGATGGACACCTTGGTTGCTTCCAGCTTTTTGCTATTGTAAACAGAGCTGCAATAAACATGGGTGTGCATGTATCTGTTCATGTAAAGGCTCTTATTTCTCTAGGGTATATTCCGAGGAGTGGGATTTCTGGGTTGCATGGTAGTTTTATTCCTAACTTTTTAAGAAAACGCCAGATAGATTTCCAAAGTGGTTGTACCATTTTACATTCCCACCAGCAGTGTGTAAGAGTTCCGATCTCTCCGCAGCCTCTCCAACATTTATTATTTTGTGTTTTTTGGATTAATGACAGCCTTGTTGGAGTGAGATGGAATCTCATCGTAGTTTTAATTTGCATTTCTCTAACGGCTAATGATTGAGAGCATTTTCTCATGTATCTGTTAGCTGCCTGAATATCTTCTTTAGTGAAGCACGTGTTCATATTCTTGGATACATTTTGAATTAACTTTTATAAATGGTATGAGGTACCTAGGTGTTCAACTTCAGTGTTTTGCATGCTGGATATCTAGTTGTCTCAGTACCATTAGTTGAAAAGACTATCCTTCCCCTTACTGAACTGCCCTGGCAGTCTGGTTGAACATCAATTGGCTATAAATGTAAGGGTTTATTTCTGGATCTTAGTGATGAGTTTTGATACAAGCCCTTAGTCAGATTCATGATTTGCAAGCATTTTCTGCCAGCCTGTGGCTTGTCTTTTTTATTCTCCTACTGGACTTTGAGTGAGAAAAAAAAAAAAAAAATGGTGATGAAGTCCAACATTAATTTGTTCCTTTTGTACTTGTGGTATTGAACTGAAGAAATATTTGCCTAACCCTAGGTCACAAAAATTTTTTCCTCTGATTTTTATTAGATTTTAAAATTTTACATTTAAACCCTAAAAATCAAATCCTTTGCCATTGAGTCGATTCCAACTTGTAGCTACCCTATAGAACAGAGCAGAATTGCCCCATAGGGTCTCCATGGAGGGGCTGGTAGATTCAAACTGCCGACCTTTTTTTGGTTAGTAGCCACAGCTCTTAACCACTATGCCACCAGGGCTACTATTTTACATTTAGGTTTATGATAAGTTGGATTAATTTTTTTGTAAAATATAAGATGTGAGTCAAATGCTATTTTGTAAATATAATAATGGACATAAACTTGTTGCCATTGAGTCAATTCTGACTCATGAGGTCCCTGGGTGGCACAAAAAATTTGTGCCCAACCTAAAGATTGGTGGCTCAAACCCCCTGAGTGGCACCATGGAAGAAACTCCTGCTGATCTATTTCTGTAAAGATTATAGTCGAGAAAACCTTATGGAGCAGTTCTACCCTGTAAAACATGGATTCACCATGAATAATGGACATAGGCCCAAACAAATGAAACAAAAATCTCTCAAGTTTAACTAATGTTTACCACAACCTTACAGAAATGGGTTGAGGAATTTTTCTGTTTATTTTTTAAACCGTGCTCTCAATATATGACCTATAATGTCTATTGCTTCAATACTGCAATTTTTGAAGTCTGGGGCAAGGCAGGACCCACTCACGCTTTTTTAATTTTTTCCATTGAACTGATAAAGCCTGCCTAACGACAAATTTCTAAACTTTGTTGAGAAATCTTATGCTAATTAGTATTGCTCGCTTAATGTAAATAGAACTCATATCTGGCCACTCAAAGGGCAGAGACCAGAACATCAAAAGAGAATATACTATATTCTGGAGCAGAAGCACCCATTTGGACATTTGTTATTTCTATATTATTTGTTGTCACCACCTTGCAAGCTATAGCTACAAAATGCAAATACACTACAAATCTCACCGACAGGAGGGTATGAAATGTAAAGGCAAAAAAGACAAGAAAGGAAACAATGAAGAAGCCAGCCTCATTATTACTGCATCCAAGTGTTTTTCAGATACGAGCCACAGGGAATTAAAAAGTTTAGATCATTCCACTTGGTTTTTCTGAATTTCCGTAATGCTGTGAAATGCTGACTTTATCCCCACTCAAATAAAGGTCATACTGGGAATTTAGGTTCCTAAACAACCGATGCCTTCTAAAATAGGTATTATACACACCCTTGGACAAATCCACACATAACGAACTGAAGACAAGGCTTTAAAATTCGAACTCTTATAACCTCAGTTCAGTCACCTTTCTCCAAGGAAGACTAACAATATTAAAAAGTCTTTGTCACTGGCTGTAATGCCATAATGGCTTTTCAGGAAGACTACAGACAGAAAAATATTAATTCGTTTTCTTTCTAAAGACAGTCAGTGCATTTTTTGCGCTTCTTCAATGAGTCATTACATACAACGAAACACTGTTTTCACCTGTATGTTGTCAATATTTGTGTGTGTGTGTGTGTACACTTTAGATGAAAATTTACAGAGCAAATTAGTTTCTTATTAAATAATTAATACTCATATTGTTTTGTGACATTGGTTGCCAACCTCGCAGAATATTAACACTCTCCCCTTCTCAGCCTTGTATTTCCCATTTCCATTCATCCAGCTTTCCTGTTCCCTCCTGCCTTCTTGCACTTACCCCTGGGCTGGTATGCCCATTTAATCTTGTATACATGGTTGAACTACATGTGTTACTGTTTGTTGTATAGGCCTGTCTAATCTTTGGCGAAGGGTAAACTTCAGGAGTGACTTCAGTACTGAGTTAAAGTATGTCTGGGTTTCATACTCTTGGGGTTTCTCCAGTCTCTGTCAGACCAGTGAGTCTGGTCTTTTTTTGTGAGTTTGAATTTTGTTCTACATTTTTCTCGAGCTCTGTCCAGGACCCTCTGTTGTGACCCCTGTCAAAGCAGTCAGTGGTGGTAGCCAGGCACCATCTAGTTGTGCTAGACTCAGTCTGGTCGACGTATGGTAGTTGTGGTCCATTAGTCTTTTGGATTAATCTTTGCCTTGTGTCATTTGTTTGCTTCACCCTCCTTTGCTCCAGGCAGGGTGGGACCAGTAGACGTACCTTAGATGGCTACTCGCAAGCTTTTAAGAGCACAGACGCTACTCATCAAAGTAGGATGTACAGCATTTTCTTTATAGACTATGCTATCCCAGTGGATCTAGGTTGCCAGCCCTCAGCCCAGAAACTCAGTCCCTCAGGGAGTTTAGATGTGTCCATGAATCTTCTATGACTTTGCCTTGGTCAGGTTGTACTAACTTCCCCAGTTTGTGTACTGCCTTACCCTTCGACAAAGTTACCACTTATCTCCTATCTAGTTAGTGTTTTTCCCTCCTCACCCCTCCCTGCATTGTAGCCATTAAAAATTATTTCTTTCTGTGTGTAAACCTTTTCAAGAATTTCTATATGTTGTCAATTTCTACAAAAAAGCCAGCTGGGATTGCACTGAATCTATAGATCAATTTGGGGGGCACTGCCATCTTAACAATACTAAGTCTTCTTACCCATAAAAATGGGCTGTCTTAATTTCTTTCAATATTATTTGTTTTCAATGCACAAGTTCTGTACCTCTTTGGTTAAATTTGTTCCTAAGTACTTTATTTTTTATAACACAACTTATAAATGGAATTGTTTTCTTAATTTCATTTTCAGATTGTTCATTGCTAATCTACAGAAATACAAGTGTCTTTTGCATATTGATCTTGTACCCTGCAACCTTGCTGAACTTGTTTCTTAGCTATAACAGCTTCTTGTTGATTACTCAGCATTTTCTATATTCAAGACCATGTCTTCCTCAAATAGAAATAGCTTTAAGCTTGATGCCTTGTATTTTTTTAATTAACTAATTCTCCTGGCCAGAACTTGTAGTATAAAGCTGAATAGAAGCACCAAGAGCAGACTATGATCCATTTTGAGTTAATTTTTGTATATGGTATGAGATATGGGTTGAGGTTCACCATGTTTGCTGTTTTAAATATGAATGTTCTATTATTTTAATCACCATTTTTTAAAAAGATGAAGCTTTCTCCATGGAATTGTCTTTGCACTTTTGTCAAAGAACAATTGACCTTACGTGTATGAGTCTCTTTCTAGATTCTGTTGCATTGATTCATGTCTACCCTTTCAACAATACCACATTTTCTTGATTACTGCAGTTTTAGAGTATCAGTAATTACCTTATGTCCCAGTCCAGTGTTTATAATTCAACAACTCTTCTTTACAAAGAACATCTTATTGACCTAAGATTAATTTTAAATCAATGCTTTACTTTTGATAAAAAATTATTTACCCTACTATGCAGCTAGCAAATAATGTGGTACTTTATAAATATTAGGCACACTAAACTTTTTTTTTAGTAATGTGAATCAAGGAGACAAATTTATACAGACAGCAAGAGAATCTATCTAAAAATGCTTCTTAATTAATATATTATTTCCAACCATTGCCCCACCAAAACTTCTTAACGCAAACTTAAAACCAAAAACCCATGGCCATCGAGTCTATTCTGACTCACGGCACCCCTACAGGACAGAGTAGAACTGCCCGACAGGGTTTCCAAGGAGCAGCTGGTGGCAGCTGAGCTCTTAACCACTGTGCCACCAGGGCTCCAAGGACTAATAATAGAACATTATCAAGGTAATGGGCAGAGAACACAAGTTTAAGAACTCTGAGGCTGCAATGAAGACACTAACAAGATGAGATCAAGCAAAGGTTTCAATATTCATTCTTTCATTTCAAACTTTTTGAGCCTTGTTGGTATCAGGTTATATTCTAGGTCTCAGAAGAATAATTCCAAGGGACTCACAAAGAGCTTATAACACTATGGGGCAGAAACACATATAAACAAAAAATAAAAATTGGGAGAAAATATGCTAATAAAGATAGCTGCAAAATGTCTCAAGAACGAAGAAGGAGGCACTTTTTTATAATTTTAAAGTATTGGGAAGAACGTAAAAAGGGAAATCAGGTATACAAATTTTGACCACAGAAGGAGGAACCTGTATCTTCTTACCTTTGTTCTTCTAGAAGAAAATAAAGGATAAGATGAGAGACATATGAACGACGACATCAGGATAAGATGAGAGACGTATGAACGACGACATCAGGAGGTAGTAAGATAACTCAGACATAAAATCTCAATAGCTGACACAAAATGAACTACATAAAAAAGACAAATTTAAAGAAGAAAGTGGAAGAATTTCAAGTTTAGACTCAATAAATCAAGTATACAAAAATATAATGCCCCCTTCTAACATGGTTCTGAATGACATTCCACTTTCTTCTCTCCTGGATTTTCCTCGAAAATTAAGTTAGAATCTAACAAACTTCTTCAGATTTATCTTCTAAGAGATTGGAGGATCAATGTAGGGGCAATGTCACACTAATATATAATAGCTCAATACATATTTGCAGAACGAATGAATGAAATATATTTTCCCACATCCAGGAGGCAGAGAAAAACAAGGCCTTATGATCTATAAATGAAATTAATGTTGGAAGAAGACTCAAAGTACCTCAAAAGACAACTGCAGTCCACGGATCTCACTATTCTTCTTGGTTTCCTTTTGATTGGCTCAGGAGCCTAGACTTGTTAACTTTAAGAATAGGTATCTAGACAATTAATTTGGTTTTATAACAAGACTAAATTTCCAAGCTAGGGTGGTTCATTACACCTGAAGTCTCTTAACACAATGAGGTTCAGGAGAAAGAAGCTTGTAGTATACCAAGTCTTAGAAGTAGGTAAGTCCCTCCCCTATTCTATGCTTCAATTTCTCTTTTCACAAAGGACTGTAACACTATTTCTTTTCTCCAGCTCTCATGAATATATATGACAACAATAGTAAAATAAAAAAAATTTGTGAGATATTTAAGAGAAGTTACTACATAAATGCTAGATGTTATCTTCATTAACACTTCCTTATTACCCTTCTCTTTTTTGTTTTACTGTATTAGTACAACAAAAAGAGCGGTAGTAATTTAATTGCAGTTTCAGAAATGGATTTCATAAAATCTCAAAATACATATAATATTTCACACATCATTATACTTTAAAATTCCAGCTGGGACAAGACCTGTAAGTGACAAATGCCACGAGAATGGATATTCTCACAGTATTTCTGGCACAACCAGACAGAGGAAGTCCCAAAAATCTCATGAGAAAATAAGCTCTTCTAAGACTCTCTTACCAGTTTTTCGGGCTTACTCTATATAGATAAACTTTGTCTAAGCCTTCAGGCTTTTGGGTCTTTATCCAAATCCACTACAGCTTTGATCCTTTAGAGGTTTACCAGTCCCCAAGATAGATGGAGTCCTCTTGGGGAAAAAAAATCCCAAGGTCCAATAAAATCGTTTCTCAATAAATTAAAACAGAAATTCTATTTGGGAATAGAGGGTCATCTAAAAATCAGAAGTTTAAAAACTTCTCTTGATGTTCAAAGCTATAATGTTCTGTTTTTAGTTGTTTGCTGCACTTATTGTTTTTAATGTTGTAATACAAAGCACTAAACCAGGAGTAAGAATTGGAGTTCACTTTTGGGTTCAACCACTGACTTTCTGTGTTTATCTTCAACAAGTTTTCATTTTTGCAAATGGAATTATGAATACAACAACCTCGTGTGCCTGCAGGTACCTTGAACTTTGAGGAAAAGCTCTCTTAATCTCCCTACTAACACATAGTACCTACCACTGGCTGTGTTTAGGTTTGACAAGGTATGATCTGTTTACTAAAACTTTGCTAACTTTATCTTTTCATTTATTCACTGCCCCAAATTATGTTTTCCCAGACATTCCATCCTATAAAAACAAAGAGGAAAAATGGATTAGGTTGTGGATAAAAGCGAATGGAGAAGATAACAATGGGCTTTGTTACTACACTGGAGGAACAGTCTGTCAGGTCAGCTTTGCAGAGAAGCATATTCCCTAACCAGTCATCATTAACAGGCTCACTTCCACAGGAAAAAAGAAGACAAGAGTCTGAAAACTCCGGACAAAAGAAATCCCTGCAGACAAAGTAAAAACAAATTAAAAGACCCATTATAAAACACAGATGCTACAAGGAAAATAAACTTTCCAAGATTTACTGGGCTTTGACAAACTTGGACATTTGTGGAAAAGACATCAGCAGCAACTCCCAGGTAATGCGGCTGCAGAGCTAGCCTCCTTTCTGTTTTATCCTCACCCTCTCTGCTGAAGCTGCTGGCTTGGTATTCCTAGCTTCTGAAGGCTGTGATGTGAGAACATGTGAATGTGGCAAACTGCCAGCTGCAAGGAACGTCTAAAGCCAGATCCTGAAATTGTCACCCATTTCAGTTACTATCAGTATATCAGAGTAACTGTGTGTGTATCTGTGCGTGTGCTTGTGTATTTCTTCTTAAATACAAACAAGAAGAAAAAAAAATGATAGATAATATATGCCTCCTCCCCCCTTCTTAAAATTTTTCTATCCTACAGACTCAAATACCATATTAAAAACCAAAGCAAATGAAATCAGTTAAAAAAAAAAAAATTAAGCAGTCAAGAGATCAGTGCTGTACATAAGAAAGTGCCTTAAAACAACATCATATCAATGAGAACGGGGAAAAATGTTTGCTGTAAGTTTCTAAAAGCACAAGCTACAGGTTGTTACTAACGGGATCAAAAGATGGTTCTTTAGGAACAGAAGGTGTGAGAAAAGAACTACAGTGGAATAAAGTGGACCAAATAGAGCATTTGGAGGATAAAGGAGGAATGTTTCTTTTTGTCATCAGGAACATGGGATAAACAGGCATAAACATGGCAAACCAGTGTAAATTCAGTTTTACAGTGCATTTGTAAAAAGGAAAAGCACTAGGCAGTGCTGACAATGGCTTGTGGGAGAGCATTACATATAATCTTACTTTCTCATCCTTATCACAGAGAGTCCCTTTTCATCTTAGACACTCCACTTTCCCAAAGTTTTACAATAACTTTACAAGTCAATATTCTAGACACCACTCGACGGCAGCGGGTTTTTTATAATTGTATCAAATAAATTCTGTTCTCATCCCGTCTCCACACGCTTATGCACAAGATTGACTCTTGTTCTAGGATATGGGCCTCCCAGTGTCCTTGGTCCACTAACATTTTGAACTCTTGCATTTTGAACTTGGATTCATGAGGCACACGGGGAGCCAATGACAATGTGATTCCCTGGCACCCCTGAGGAGCATCCTGTTCCCAAATAATTCTTTATCTGTGTCTTCATTCCAACATCTTCCCTTCTCTAAGACATGTAGATGCTCTATTCCCTACCTTGTTTACATCTTTCCAGAATAAAAATTGAATACTAAGTTTAATGG
Source organism: Loxodonta africana (assembly GCF_030014295.1). NCBI lineage: Eukaryota > Metazoa > Chordata > Mammalia > Proboscidea > Elephantidae > Loxodonta > Loxodonta africana. The sequence goes on from NC_087359.1 coordinate 50,182,679, forward strand.
GGATCTTTTTTGGGGGTGGGTGCTTTTTGCTTTCCCCGAAAGACCAAAGCTTTTGGTCTGCTTTTAATATCCTGCTGTGGAATTGAAAGGGATAAAAATCCAAAATATACCAAAGGGTTTAACTAAGTTAACTCTGTAGTAGAAAAGTGCCCGACTCCTTGACTCTTCAAAAAGAATACAATGGTAGCTTGTTTGGAAACAATCACTGGGAAGCTGGGCTCCGAAAAGTTAAAAACACTGCTTAGCTCTTGCTTGCCATCTAATTAACTTGAAAGCTGTCTCAACCAAACACTCCATAATTATTTAATCAAAACCAAATAAAATTCTTTCACAATATATAAAAAGTATCCTGCGCAGTGGGAATTTCCTGCATGTGGGTTGTTTTTGGTTGGGTTAAGAGTCTCTGTCTTTCACTCTTTCTTTTTCATTTTTTTCCCCCGTCCTAGATGAGAATGACAAGCTTCCCAGCTGCAGTTCCAGGACTTTCACCCTCCTTTTTGACCTTTTCTCAGGCATGTTCCAGTATAATCTGTAATCTACTCAAGTAGGAAGAGGAAACAGCAGCGCCCTGGTGAGAAACAGGGCCTTCTGACCCACATACCAAACTGGGCGGAAGCAATGCTTGTTCACGGTAGCCAAGGAGAAGAGAACACACAATTAAAAGAAAATGAATAATATATATATGTATATATTTTAAAAAGACTGTTATCACAACCACCAAACAGTTTATGTGATAAAATTTATGACTGAACGAGTTCAAGGACAATTTTTACTATGCATTGACTTCTTTCTCCCTTATTAATTTTTCTTGGGCAGCAAATGGTAAAAATACTACATATCTGGACGCATTTCAAAGCAAAAAAAAAAAAATTGATTTTTTTTCTAGGATTAATTCACATCACATAGAAATCACTAAAGGTACTTTGGCAAGAGATGGGGATATAGGAAGAGAACAGAAATCTCCCACAAAATGGAGCTGAAAACAAGAATCCAAGTTTCTGCAAAATGGGGATTGAGGTTATTAATAATATTGTCATCAGCTCTTTTCACTACATACAAAGCAGCCTGCCATGGAGCTTTGTACTGGTGCTCATTAAATGTCAGTACAATTAAAACTGCACTTTCAAGAGAATCAAAACTGTACTGATTATATTAAATGAATAATTATATATATTAATAAATCATTTTATTCCTATTCTGAATATAGTTCTCACCTGTTAAGTATTAACTTAATGTACTGGCTACTATTACATGTAAAATTTTGATTATTTTTCCTCCCTTAAGCTAAAATTTTAAAAATTTTCGAAGTTAATTCATAAAAATTAAAAGTCTAAACAATATCATAACTTCTGCTAAAATTATAAGTAGTACAAAGATACTCCAGCACTGCTCCAAAAGGGTGAAGCAGGCCTTCAACAGGGAATGTCAAAGAGCCAAAGAGACAAAAATAAGCCTAGAAAAGGAGATGAGATTAAGAGTTAGAAACAATATTTATAAGATGTAAGTATAGAAAACGGGGAAAAATAATAGAAGTGGCTGAGAGAAATTCTACTGAATTGTTGCTATGTTTGAGTCCCATTGTTGCAGCCTCTGTGTCAATCCCTCTCATCAAGGGTCTTCCTCTTTTTCGCTGACTCTCTACCTTACCAAGCATGATGCCCTTCTCCAGGGACTGATCTCTTCTGATAACATGCCCAAAGTACTTGAGACAAAGTCTCACCAGCCTCACTTCCAAGGAGCATTCTGGCTGTACTTCTTCCAAGACAGATTTGTTCTGCTCTTCTGGCAGTCTATGATATATCCAACATTCTTCACCAACATCCTAATTCAAAGGCATCAATTCTTCTTCAGTCTTCCTTATTCACTGTCCAAATTTCATATGCATATGAGGTGACTGAAAATACCATGGTTTGGGTCAGGCACACCTTAACCCTTAAAGTAACATCTTAGTTTTTTAGCACTTTAAAGAGGTCTTTTGCAGCAGATTTGCCCAATGCAACATGTCATTTGATTTCTTGAAAAATCCTCAGAATGAAAAAATCCATATAGCAGTCACTCAACAATTCAAACTTTAATCTAGCATCACTTAGACCAAGCTTGGAATAAAATAAGCTCCCCAAAGTATAACGCTTCATTGAAATTCTTTCTTGAAAATACCCTACAACCAACTATCCCAATCCTATCCTAGCTCACGATGATTTTTGTATCATTGCAAAGAGGAAACTGAAAAACTTCATTGTTTTAGGAATAAGGAGAAGACACGAAAAATTATATGCTTGATTAAATACATACAGCTAAAGCGGTAAATGTACGAAGATAAAAGTATTGAGAGATGGTTTTGAAATAAAAATAAACACTCTATTCCAAGATGAAGTACTGAATTGCAAGACTTAAAGTGCATTTTTTGGACTTGGAAATGAAAGGATTTAATTGAACATTTGCAAAACTTGCCATTTCAACTGCATTAAACATTGTAGACTTGAGGAATAATTAAATATTAAAATCAAAGTATTTTCTGTTGAACAACATAGTAGAAAAATATAACCAATTAAAATAAAAAACATAATAAACCAAAATAGCAAAGAATCTCCTCTCCCCATAACACCCCCCACCCCCCCGCCCCCGCCAGCTGCACACACCCCTCCCCACGGAAGCCTTTCTTTTTTTTACCCATGACTGTTAAGGATATTTTCTGGCTCTATTTCAGCATCATGACTCAGGTCATGAGAAGTGTCAAAGATGCATTTCCTTCAGATGGGAAAGAGCAAAAGATTTTAATAACCATACAAAGATGGGAGTACAGTACATTTTTGACAACAGGGAAGATAAAACCTTTTATATTCACATATATTTTATTTCCAGCTTAAAAACATCTAAATATCTTTAATCAAAATATGCTTACATACTGCACTTAAGAAGAAAACAGGAAACCCATATTCAATGTAGCTGCCCAAATTATCAACAGTTCGTGAGAGAACTGTTCACCCAAAAAAGAAATCAAACTCATCATGTCATAATGAATATTAATAAATAGTTCAGCTACTTGTCTTCTAAACTTACTTTTCCAAACGCAAAACTGTGAATTTACCTATACATTAAAAACTCCTTTTATAGAAATTCCTTGAGAGTGAGAACCACAAAAAGGAGTGACATCGTGGCCATGCCTGGGCATACACAGCGTCTGAGAAAAAATGATTCTGAACACAGAAAATGGCATAGCCTATTTCTTCTGAAGCCACCACCAACAACGTTTCTCTCTCATGTGTCTCATTCTAGCTTCAATATTCTCACCTGCAAAAACACATCATCCAATGTTGCCAGCTCTTTCAATGAACCTTAAATCCCTTTCCTTTTCTCATTCAACTCCAAATTCAAAATGTCATTTATCCTATTACGCTAAGAACCATCCCAGTTTCTATTTCTCAGTATGTGTAACCTTGGCATAGTCCTGACCCCAATCTCCTTACCCTTTTGTAGTTTGCAGCTATGAACCAGCAGTTGAATTTCTAGTTCCTGGTCAAATTTTAAGCTCCAGACTACTCATGTCGGATACTTACAAGTCTGATATAATTTCTAAATCTGTTTATGTGAGTTAATCATTCAGACACTGATCGTTACATACTCTGAGAAGGCTAATCCCATTCTCTTCTCCCTTTCTAATTTTTCTCAAAACCAAATTTTGAAAAAAATATTTCAAGCCCCTCTTTGGTAAGTACATGGAGAAATGAACATGTAATCACTTCACTAAGACCAGTATTTCACCAAACTCATATTTCCACATTTGGAGAAGTAATTTTTACATTTATTCACCTCAGCAAATAAATATACAAGCTCCAAGTTTCCACAGAAATATTTCTATTTAAATGAAATTCAACCAGAATTCTCTTAATTATCTTTCTTAATGGAAAAGTTAGCCAATAGTGATACGTATCTACTTCAGAGATCTAATAAAAAACCAAAAACCCAGTGCCGTCGAGTCAATTCCGACTCATAGCGACCCTATAGAACAGAGTAGAGCTGCCCCATAGAGCTTCCAAAGAGCGCCTGGCGGATTTGAACTGCCGACGCTTTGATTAGCAGCCGTAGCACTTAACCACTACACCACCAGGGTTTCCCAGAGATCTAACAGGTACTACAAATCCTCTTGGTATTATTAGGATAACCAGATTAAAATAATGTAACTCTTTCAACTCCCTAGAAACTAACTGCGAGGTGCACTGCCAACCAGTCTCCACAACCCCAACCCTACCCCAACTAAGGATAGAAGGTTTCCTTCTTGGGACGAATAGGGCTTCCAATCAAATCCTTATAGCTTACCTTGAATAAAAACAAGAATGATCAGCCAAGAATACTGACATTGAAGTCAGGATTTTGGTTTAAATGGTCTGAGATGGGGCCTAGGCATCAGTGTTTTTTTAATCTATCCAGGTTAATTATAATGTTCAGCCAAGATTCAGAACCACTGCTCTAACATGGAAAAACAAACAAATAGAAAAAGGAACTCAGAGGAAATGGAGATAATGCAAGGAGCAAAATATCACTTCACAAATTATCTTTCAAAGAAATGAACAATATTACATCTATAAGAAAAGGATGTTATAATAAAACATGTAAAGAAAAGAATATTATAAACACGTAGCAGAAATAAAAATACAATAAGAAGGTTGGGGAAACTCATAAAGTAAACAAAGAGACAAAGACAAAAAGATGGAAAACAGAAAAGCAAGAAAATTAAACACTCAATGGAAGAGATAAATTATCCAACTAACAGGATTTCCAGAAAGGAACAAAAGAGAAACCAGTAGGGAACAAACTATCAAGAGTCTAAAGAAGAGGCTTCTAGGGAATGAGACCTGAGATTGAGGAGGGGTGGGACAGGGGAGAAGAGTTTTTCATTATAAGATTATGGTATTCTTTGAAATTTAAAATAAATGTATATCTTGAATAACCAGTAAAAACCCATTGCCATTCAGTCAATTTCGACTCATAGAGACCCTACAGGACAGGGAAGAACTGCCCTATAGGGTTTCCAAGGAGTGGCTGGTGGATTCGGTCTGAGCTCTCAACCACTGAGTCACCAGGGCTCCATTTCTTGAATAGAAAATAAAAATTATATTTAAAAAGTAAACAAAAACAACGGAAGTCCAACCAAGGTTAACAGAAAAGTAGAGATTAACTTTCAGTGCTATTATATGATTCCTTTAGGCCAAACCAAATTAACCAAATCCATCGCAGTAAAGTCGATTCCAACTCATAGCGACCCTATAAGACAGAGCAGAACAGCCCCATAGGGTTTCCAAGAGGCAGCTGGTAGATTCAAACTGCCAACCTTTTGGTTAGCAGCCGAGTTCTTAACCACTGCACCAGCAGGGCTCCTTTAGGCCAGTGGTTCTCAAACATGGTCCTCTGAACCCGGGGAATCTCTAAAACCTCTCAATGAGGTTTTCGAGGTCAAAACCATTTTCAAAATAATACGAGACTTTTTCACTCATACCAAAACCAAACCCACTGCCGTCGAGTTGATTCCTACTCATAGCGACCCTATAGGACAGAGTAGAACTGCCCCATAGAGTTTCCGAGGAGCGCCTGGCAGATTCAAACTGCCAACCTCTTGGTTAACAGCCGCAGCACTTAACCACTACACCACCAGGGTTTCCAGTACCGCTAAAAAGTACACACTGGAGTTTTCCAAAGGCCATATGATTTGTGACATAGTAAGAGGTTAAATGTAGGAGCAGATAGGATAACCCAGTTGGTCTTCTGTTGAGAGGGACATTAAAAAGATTTTCAAAAATATAAAACAATGCCACTTTTCTCAGTAAAAATTTGGTTTTAGAAAATAATTCTTTACATAAAACAATGTTATTTATGTTTATGTGTTCATATTTTAAAATAAAAAATTTACGTTTCCATTTTATTTCTATCAATAAATATGGAAAAGATAGAACACACATAAAAACACTTTGGGGCCTTGAGTAATTTTTAATATACAGTTTTTAAGGATGTAAAATTTTTCTAAAACCAAAACCAGTTGAGAACCACTGCTTAGCAACCACTAATTTAAAACGTTTAATAAAGCTGTATCTTAATAACGCCTCACTGCTGGGGTTTAGTCACTCTGGTACAATAAAGAATAGAGATAACAAGTCCTTGAATGGCAACATACAGAAAATCAAAGAATGGAATTTTCAGAACACAGTGACACCACTTACTCAAGGGATATAGCCAAAAAATTTGCCTCTGTTCAACTGTGAATTCCGTCATAAGAGTTAGGTATCTGGATGAAGTACTCAAAAAGGATATTAACTGATAGGAATATGTTTCAAAAGTCCAATTTTCTAAGAAGATTTTGAGGAATAAATCACAGAAAACATAATAAAAGGGAAGCTAAGCTGTTATGTGCTCTGCTGAGACATCAACATCCATAGTGCACCAGGTTCATGGCAGGGTTGCCATGATTACGATCACAGAAAAGTTGAGAAAATATTGCCCTCTAGAGGTAGGTCTCATTAACCATTTAAAAACAAAACTTAAAACCTAGAATCCATGATATAACAAAGTAAAAAATACATAGAAAAAGGCAAAATATTTCATGAGCAGTAACAATGCAAAACAAGAAAATTCAAGTTAGCTTTCAAATTGCTCATTGTTTATCTGACATTTAAGGGCAAACTTTCAGAGACAAAAAAATGCTCCATTATTCTAAAGGAAGTAAAAAAAAAAGGAAGTACATTTAAAAAAATAAAATATCCACATAGGGTTTAATTAGTTTTATCATGCTAATTTATAAAGTATAATTTAGAGATAATATGATATCTTGAGTTCTCAAAGAGACCCAACAGGTTATTTATTTTCCTCAAAAACCATGTTATCTTTATTGATTAGATGGTTTCTTATCTTTATTGATTAGATGGTTTCTTCAGTTATTGCTTCTTAAATGAAGGCAAGTTGTTTTCAGGAAGGTATGATGAAGTCACTCTTTTAATCTGCTTTCCTGAAAGAACTTATCTGGTCACTCTGAGAAACTATAGAGAGTGACATTAAAATATTTAAAGTACGCAGGAGTTTGGTGTTTAATAAACTTTAGACAACCTTTTTAAAAAGACGATAAAAAAAATTATAAGACAACAAATTCACCAGGAAAATTTCCTTAGACTTGAAAACAACAAATTAGAAATAAAATTGCAGCTAATCTAAATAAAGTACTTATACTGAGTAAAAACCCAGGTACTAAACTAAGATAGCCTAAAAGAAAGATTTTTCTCCATTTAAAATGTATATACTATTTATATACTCTTTCATATGAGGCATAAAATTTAAAGCAGAGCTACAATGCATATGATTGATTTTTCTTGGCAAAAATTAAAACATACAAATGGAAACTTCAATCCACAAGTAAACAGTGATGTGGAAAGAGAAGTCAAGAAACATCACATTATTATTGATTGTCTTAAGTAGGTGAAACTATATAAGGCTGAAATGTGTGGTTGCTTTGTATTTACAGTTGTGATGTGGTCTGTCTCAAGAAAACTACTGATCAGCAAAAGTAAATAATTACAAGAAACCATCAAATAAAGGCTATAAACAGAATCTCTGAGTGGTAAAAAGTATGTATTACACAGATGCTAAAAAGAAAAGTAATGTTGCCAGTTATTCAAAAGCACTTTACTGAAAAATGGAGTCCTCAAGTCCAAGAAGTCAGAGGCCTTCTCCAAAGGCTGAGAGTCTCACCAACTACTTCTTATTTGGGAGAAGCAGAATCTGGAATTCAAGTGCCAAAAGCTGTGACTCAAAAGATTACTCCTCCTATGAGGACCAAGAGTTAACTGGAAGGGAGAAACTTCCAGGAACCCTTGGGAACTACAGAAGTATATCCAAATCCCTCTGTTTACACCATGGAAATAGTGAAAAAATAAATTCCTAACAGCCCGATGACAGAGTGGACTCGATATTCTTGAACCTAAAATGGAAAACTATTTTATAAAATAAAGGAATGCAAAGGCTCATTAAAAGCTAGATTAATTCCTATATTCTGGAAGTGCGGTATTAAAAATGTGCAAAAACAGACTAAAATGATAAAATAATACTAGTAATATTTTCAGTTTTGTGTTATAGTCCTCGTTTCAGAAACATCTCAAGTAAATCTAACAATACTGAGCCCAATAATGCTATAAAAGCCTGTACAAAATGGTAAGTTCAAAATTACATTTAATTAACTCATTATTCAATCGTTCATTTATTCTGTTTTGTACACAAGAGGCACTCTACTAAGAAAATGAAAAATGAATTAGTTCTAGACACCTCCTCTATAATAACAGTGACAACAATAATATTAATTGTTGTTAGGTGGCATCAAGTCAGTTCGGATTCACAGCAACCCCAGTACAACAGAACAAAACACTGCCTGGTCCTGTGCCATCCTCGCAATCATTGTTATGCTTGAGCCCATGGTTGCAGTCACTGTGTCAATCCATCTCCTTAAGGGTTTTCCCCGACCCTCTGCTTTACCAAGCATAGTGCCCTTCTCCAGGGACTGGTAATATATCCAAAGTATGTGAGACAAAGTCTCACCATTCTTGGAGCTTCTAAGGAGCATTCTGGCTGTACGTCTTCAAAGACAGATTGTTCTGCTCTTCTGGCAGTCCATTGTATATGCAATATTTTTCACGAACACATTTCGTCTTTGGTCTTCCTTATTCATTGTCCAGCTTTTGCATGCATGTGAGGTGACTGAAAATACCATGGCTTGGTCAGGTACACCTCAGTCTTCAAAGTGGCTTCTTTACTTCCTAATGCTTTAAAGAGGTCTTTTGCAGCAGATCTGCCCAATGCAATACATCATTTGATTTCTTGACTGCTGCTTCCACAGGCATTGATAGTGGATCCAAGTAAAATGAAATCCTTGACATTTTCAGTATTTTCTGCATTTATCATGATGTTGCTCATTGGTCCACTTGTGAGGATTTTTGTTTTACGTTGAGGTGTGATCCATACTGAAGGCTGTAGTCTTTGATCTTCATCAGCAAGTGTTTCAAGTCCTGTTTGCTTTCAGCAGGCAACGTTGTGTCATCTGCATATCATAGATTACTAATGAGTCTTCCTCCAATCCTGATGCTGCATTCTTCTTCATATAGTCCAGCTTCTTGGATTATCTGCTCAGCATACAGATTAAATAAGTATGGTGAAAGGATACAATCCTGACACACACCTTTCCCGATTTTAAACCACATAGTATTCCCTTGTTCTGTTCAAATAACTGTCTCTTGGTCTATGTACAGGTTCTGCATGAGCACAATTAAGGGTTCTGGAATTTCCACTCTTTGAAATGTTATTCATAATTTGTTATGATCCACACAGTTGAATGGCTTTGCATACTCAATAAAACAGGTAAACATCTTTCTGGTATTCTCTGCTTTCAGGCAAGATCCATCTGACATCAGCAATGACATCCCTCATTCCACGTTCTCTTCTCAACCTGGCTTGAATTTTTGGCAGTTCCGTGCTGATGTACTGCTGCAACCACTTTTGAATTATCTCCAGCTAAATTTTACTAGCATGTAATATTGATTTTATTCAATAATTTTCACATTCTGTTGTCCTCAATAGGATAGTATCCATACACCTACAAAGAAGACCAGTTGATTCGACTATTATTCAAATTTTCACACCAACCACTAAAGCCAAAGATGAAGAAACTGAAGATTTTTACCAACTTCTGCAGGCTGAAATTGATCAAATATGCAATCAGGATGCATTGATCATTGCTAGTGATGGGAATGTGGAAGTTGGAAACAAAAAGGATTGCTAGCTGCAAAATATGGCCTGGATGACAGAAACAACACAGGAGATTGCATAATAGAATTTTGCAAGACCAACGACTTATTCATTGCAAATGCCTTTTTTAACAACATAAACGGTGACTATACAGGTGGACCTCGCTGGATGGAATACACAGGAATCAAATCAACTACATGTGAGGAAAAAGACGATGGTGAAACTCAATATCATCAGTTGGAACAAGACCGGGGCCAACTATGGAACAGACCATCAATTGTTCATATGCAAGTTCAAGCTGAAGCTGAAGAAATTAAAACAAGTCCATGAGAGCCAAAATATGACCCTGAGTATATCCCAGCTAAATTTAGAGGCCGTTTCAAGAACAGATTTCATGTACTGAACACTAATGACCGAAGACCAGACTAGTTGTGGGATGAAGTCAAGGACATCATATATGAAGAAAGCAAGAAGTCATTAAAAAGGCAGGAAAGAAAAGACTAAAATGGATGTCAGAAGAGACTCTGAAACTTGCTCTTGAACGTACAGCAGCCAAAGCAAATGGAAGAAATGATGAAGTAAAAGAGCTGAACAGAAGATTTCAAAGGGTGCCTGGAGGAGACAAAGTAAAGTATTATAACAAAATGTGCAAAGACCTGGAGTTAGAAAACCAAAAGAGAAGAATGCACTTGGCATTTCTCAGGCTGAAAGAACTGAAGAAAAAAATTCAAGCCTCAAGTAGTAACGTTGAATGATTCTTAGGGCAAAATATTGCACAATGCAGGAAGCATCAAAAGAAGATGCAAGGAATACACTGAGTCACTGTACCAAAAATAATTACTCAATGTTCAACCATTTTAGGAGGTAGCATATGATCAAGAACAGATGGTATTTGAGGAAGAAGTTCAAGCAGCACTGAAGGGACTGGCAAAAAAAACAGGGCTCAGGAATTGACAGAATACCAACTGAAATGTTTCAACAAGTAAGTGGAGCACTGGAGGTGCTCACTTGTCCACGCCAAGAAATTTGGAAGACAGCTACCTGGTCAACCAACTGGAAGAGATCCGTAGTTGTGCTACTCCAAAGAAAGGTGATCCAACGGAATGCGGAAATTATCAAACAATATTATTAGTACCGTGTACTAATCCTGCCTCATTAACATAATAAAGACAACCATTCCCAAAGAGGTTAGGATTTACAAAACATATTTTTGGGGAATACAGTTCAATTCATTAACACCCAGTCTCCTAGAGGACTGTTTTCCCACACGCCCCCTTCTGCTTAAAGCCACACCATCATAATTCCCCATTCCACTAAGAAAACAGAGCAGGCTTTCAACTCCTCTTTTCCCTTCAACTGTTCTCCATTTTCTTTCTTCCCTTCCCATCAATGCTCCTTGAAAGGCTTGTCAGTACTGGTCTCCAGTTTCTCTCTTCCCTTTCCTACTAAAATCTACTTCCATCAGGCCCCCACCAAAGCCACTCTTATCAAAGCCACAGGCCCTCTACATTGCTAAATCTAATGGTCTTTTATCTTTTTCTCAATCCGTATCTTAATTAACCTATCAGCAGCATTTAACACTTTAATAACTTCTTTCTCTCTGAATAAATTTCTTCACTCAGCTTCTAGGATTTCTCATGAAGTTTTCCTTCTACAATTGTTGTTGTCAATTGCCAGCTAGTCGATTCTGACTTCACGTGTGGCAAAGCAGAACTGTGCTCCCTACAGTTTTCCAGGCTGTGACCTTTCAGAAGTAGATTGCAAGGCTTGTCTTCTGACGCAGCTCTGGGTGGGTTCAAACCACCAGCCTTCCAACTAGTAGTTGAAGGCTTACCTGTTTGCTCCACCCTACTTCACCTATAGCTGTCCTCATTTCATTTGATGGCAACCCCATCCTTCTGCTTTTTCAGGTCCATTGTCCTACTAGGCACCCTTACTTCTTTTCTCTCATCCTTGACATCCAATGTATTGGAAATTCTCATGGCCCTACTGTTAAAATATATAAAGAATCCAATTACTTCTCATAACGTAGCTCAAGCCCCCACCTTCTCTCACTTGGATTTTTACAATACTTTCCTAAATGGTGTCACTAGGTTCCATGCTTGTCAACCTACAGACTGCATTTTCAATATAGATCTCAATATAGACACAGTCTTATCGTTTCCCTCCTATTCTCAAAACCCTCCACAGCCTCCCTATCTCCCTCTGAGTAAAGGTCAAAGTCTGATGTGACCTGGCCACAGTACCTCTCTAACTTCATCTACTATGCACGTTGCACACTCTGCTCTAGCACGCTGGCCCCCATTCTGTCCCTTGGATACACACCAGGCTGTTCCTTCTGCTTGGAGCACTTTCCCCAGATGACTTTCTCCCCTACTTCTATCAGGTCTTTGCTCAAATGCCGTCTCTTAGTAAGGCCTGAAGGAAGCATAATAACTTTAAATTACTATCCTCTCCCAGGCATTCCCTATTCCCCTTCTTGGTTTTATTTTTCTCCATAGCACATTAAACTACCTATCATACTATATAATTCATTTATTTATTCTGTTTATTGTTCATCTTGCTCCACTAGAAAGTCAGTGGGGGCAGGAACTTTTTTTCTTTTGTTCACCGCTGAGTTCAGAACAGTGCTTGGACGTATTAAATATTAATTAATAGCTGTTGAACAAATGAATGTATTTTACAGATACTGACACAAAAAGCAATGACATCATGAATGAAAATTTTTCATTCTGAAAAGTAGTGATTTAAATCTAAGTCATTTTTTATAAAACAAATTCTAAAGATCGTTCAAAAATCTGGCTCAGAAGTCTTAGAATCTCCATTTTACCAAATACTATGTGACATGCCAAGATACAAAGACAAACAAGGAAGGCGATCTAATGGGTGACACAGGCATGTCAATGAATAATTATATATAATAATATAATAAAAGTATATACAGAGTACCAATACCTAGGCTATCACAGATAACACAACATCAAGGAAAGGCTTCAGACAGGAAAGGATATTTATGCTAGATCATAATCAAGTAAGGTTTTACCAGGCATTCAAAGATGTAAAGATTATTTCAAGTAGAGAAAAGTGAGGATACAGGAAAAGTTCCAAGAAATGGCATATTCAGGGAAAGGTATTGAAATATAGGTGTGGTGGAACAAGATGCTAGGAATAAGATGGGCCAGAAAGACCTTCTGTTACGTTTTAACAGTAGGATGAGACACTGAAAGGTTTTAAGCAGAAAAGTGGCAGATCATATTTCTATTTAACAAGAAAACTTCTCATGATAGTAAAAATATAGTGCTTGAGGAGCCAAGAAGCCATGGAGAAAAGGCTAGAGACTACTGTAACGTACAAGGTGAGAAATGATGCTCAAGGGTATTTAATAATTGTTGTGTCATAGACTTCCTGGATACTAAAATGGAAGTATACGGACTTTCTCAGAATAATACTTGCAAATGCATGAAATTACAAAGGAAACCAATTATACTGAAATACAGTTATTAAAATGCTACCATAATATTTATAATAATTTAATATAAGATGAATTTTATATAATAATATACATTTCAAAGAAGTGATGAGCATAAGCAATATTTCAAGATACATATTTTATATATAATATGATATAAAATAATTTGCAGTTTTATTGGCAACAGTCACAGGTACTGCTAATATTACTATCGTATGTTATCTACATTCATAGTAAAAAGAAATGCTCAATTTCGTTAGAGGAAAGTGAATATGAAGATTTTTTTTCCTGTCCATGTTCACAGACCCTAAGTTAAGAACGCATCTGGACTAAGGTCCAGACAACAAGACAGAAAATGAAAGAGATATTTAGAAAGTATATATTTAAAATAAATAAACATCCTTCACTAAGAAAAAACATGGCAGGCAGATAAAATAATCCTAACCTAAACTGGATTGGCTCCAGAGAATAAAGAGGAAATAACCCTATATCAACTGTTATTTAACAGTTTCCTTTACTTTGCTAAAAAGAGCACAAACAAACAACGGTAATACCGCCAAAGCATGATTCATTTTCAAGATGAATCCCTCCCTGTTCAAAGGTTTACATTGTTTTTGACCAGCATCAGACTGTTTACCCACACAAACTGTAAATACATCATTTTTAGAACTAACCAACAACAATTCCCGTTCTGTTTTGACATGAAAGGTACAAGAAGAATACGAAGAAAAATCACCATCACTCTAATGTCTGTACTTCAAAAATGAGAAAAACTATGAAGAGTAGCGGGATCAAATCTTTAAGACAATAAAAATTTAACACATGTTAAAGGAAATCTTACAATAAAGTACTACAATACTGTCCAAATATCTTGAATCTCTACCTGAGACTTCTTCTGTTAGCTTTCTACAAAAATATGAAGAATGGAATTGCTGGATCAATGTATCAATATTATTCACCTATTGTAACTTATGTACCACAGGAATGCAAGATGTTAACAGGAGAAACAATGTGTAAGGAGAGGGGATATACTGAAACTCTCCGTACTTTCTGCACAATATTTATGTAAACTGCTCCAGAAAATAAAGTCTATTAACAAAAATATGAAGAGAGTTGTAAAAGCCACAAAGCTAAGAAAAAAACCGTATATTTCAACTCAGAAATCCAGTATTGCTCTTCAAGTGTTTCCCCTTCTACTGCTGTTAGCTGCCATTGAGTTGATTCCAACTCATGAAGACACCATGTGTATAGGGTAGAACTGCTTCACAGGGTTTTCAAGGCTGTGACCTGTTGGAATAAGATTGCAGGTCTGTCTTCTGAGGTGCTCCTGGGTGGGTTCAAACTTCCAACCTTTTGGCTAGTAGTCTAGTGCTTAACCATCTGTGCCACCCAGAAACTCCTATTTACAAATGACAAAATTCTTCACTGACTGACATTTTGTATCCTTCAGCAGATGTAATAAAAGCTACTTGTGGACAGTCATTTAATGTCTGTCTTTGCCCTTGAAGTATGAGATTCATGAGGATGTCAGTGACCTTAATTTTGTGCCCAAAGGACAGCACAACACCTGGTACGTACTTTGCCTAATAGAACAGAAAGAACATGAAGTAAAAAGGAGCTTGAAAGAATATTCTATGAAGATGTGTAAATGTAAGGAATATATATTCTTCTTAACTTTCCCACCAATTCATGTATGGTTTCTCTTGTTGACCTGGCTGCCCCACATGCACACTGAATCTTTCTGTATAAAGTCTTTGTGGAAATTTAAGTTAAGGGAAATTTTTAAAAGTCCTCAAAGAACCTATACTATATACCAAAATATACAACAAAATAATTTACATCCAAAAATGTAAATAGTTATTTATTTTAAAAAGTTATTTCTGAGGTAAAATTTCTTACAAATAGCTGAAAATATTAAAAACTTACGGCTTTCTAAACCTTATTTTTTAAAAATAAGTAATTTCTAAAATGACTTTTCATCTAGGACTGATTCTAAAAGGTTTTCATACTTGAAGATCATGGGTCACTAAGGCAAATACATACATTTTTCGTATAAAAATAATCAGGCCAAAGAGTAAAGCGTGATTTCAGAAGAAAATAGAACTCCAGTTTTTTGAGTTATAGTATTTTTCCCTGTATTCCATTTACCACTATGTATTTTTTCAGTCTACCTTAAAACTTCCTACAGAAAATATATACCTGGAACTTACTAGATATTGCAAAAGAATATGTTTTTCAAGCAGAAGTTAAAACAAATAAGGATTCGTTTCTGTGGTAGTCATAATCTCCATATATAAAATTCCCTATTCTTGAAAACACAGGATGGTCATCAACCAAGGAGAATCTGCAATGCTCTAGAAAAAGTGTCATCTGATGTCAACCAGCTTTTTAAGTCTTTCTGGTTGGAATGAAATGGTACAGCCACTTTGGTAATACCTACAAATTTAAGATTCCCATACGTTATGACCCAGCATTTCCACTGAGAAACGAGTATACCAAGTAACAAGTTCTAAACTGTTCACCGAACCAGTATATATAATAATCTCAACTGGAAACCACTCAAATGTCCAACAGAATACCGTAAGAGTAATGAAAATAAATTAACTACGGCTACACACTTCATATGTATACAACATGAATGAATCTCAAACATAATTTTAAAAGAACCTAAATATAAAAGAATATGTAGTCTATGACTCCATTTGTACAAAAGTAAAACAACAGTGTTGCAGGTTACTTCCTTTGGATTAGAACTATTTTTAAAAAGTAAGGAAGTGATTAACATAAAAGTCAGAATCATGATTTACTTTAATGGAAAAGGTGCACAAAAGGGGAATTCTGGTAACATTTTATTTCTCAGTTGGGGTGATAGTTATACAACGATTCACTCTGAGAGAAATTACTGAGCTATGAACATTTTTTTCCTGCAATTTATCAGTAGAAATCCTGTTATTGCCGTTGTTACTTGCCATTAAGTCAATTCTGACTCATGGTGACCCCATGTACACAATTTAGAACTGTTCCATAGGCAGATCATCAGGACTGTCTTCCCAGGCATCTTTGGGTGGGTTTGAAAAGCCAATCTTTTGGCTAGTAGTTTAGTGCTTAACAGTTGCACCACCCACAGGGAGACATTTTAAAATAAAATACGATGCTGCTCTATCTAAAATATAGATGACTCATGAGTACTCCTTTCTAACAATGAGTATTTCTTAAAGACCTATAGTACTAGCCCTCTCTAACAATTAATATTCCTCAAAAAGCTACAGTGCTGGTCTTGGCTAAAAAGAGCATATTTTAGATATGAGGATCAGTTATGAAAACAGTCTCAAACTTTATATTCCAGGTACCCCTTAAATACTGAAAAAGAGAGGGAGTTCAAATAGCATTGTACCAATCACCATTACTATATTAGCCTCAATTTATTAAATGATTTAATAAACTAAGAATGTCCCAAAATGAGCCTAAGATCTTATCTATGCATGAACAGATTTTTTTTTTTTTTTTTATCCCAAATCTATAAATTAAGATCGGGGGAAAGAAGATTGTAAGGGACAGTGAGAAAGAGAAAATTAAGTTTACCATGCAAAGGTGAGCCAGACGGGCTGCTTGACAGGCCTGGAACAGGACTGCAGCGGCCCCCTTGCTTAGACGTCAGTTCTTGTTCAATTTCTTCCAGCCCAGCACTTTTCTGGAAACGGCTCATGCGATTCACTACTCGCGGTGACATATGTGTACGAACACAAGGCTGGCCACCATAAGGGTTGATGGGGAAAACATGGGAAGTCCCCCGGAGCGTACTGACCACAACCCAGCGACAGTCATGACTGAAGCAGATGTCTTGTACCTAAAAATAAGATAAAGAAAGACACAGCAATGGATGACACTACTTGTACTCATTTAAGAATATCACATATCACCAAACAGGAATAGAAACAGTTGCCTCGCTGGCAAATTTACTTAAGGTCAGGTTATAAAGAAATTTTGTTCTGTAATTGTTTCACACTGATTGCAAATTGTGATGGTTAATGTTATATGTCATATGTCAACTTGGCTAGGTTATGATTCTCAGTGGTTTTGACAGACACTATGTAATCAATGAAAACCCTGTTGGTGTAGTGGTTAAGTGCTATGGCTGTTAACCAAAAGGTTGGCAGTTTGAATCCGCCAGGCGCTCCTTGGAATCTCTACGGGGCAGTTCTACTCTGTCCTATAGGGTTGCTATGAGTCGGAATCGACTCAACGGCAGTGGCTTTTTCAGGTATGTAATCACCTTCCATTTTGTGATCTGATGCAAGCAGCCAATCAGTTGAAAAGAGAGTTTCCTTGGGGGTGTGGCCTGTCTCCAGTAAATAAATGGGTATTCTGGCAAAGCTCGCTCCCTTTCTGCATTCTTCTCGTAGCTCGACCTCTACTTCTTGGGATGTAGACCTGCAGAAACCTCTGGCCTGCTGCCAAAATCCCCACAACCCTGTGAGCCAGTAGAGGTCTCCAGCCTCCTACCTGACCTGTAGATTTTGGGATTCTCACCCCTGCAACCACGTAAGCCAGTAGAGGTCTTTAGCCTGTTGCCTGACCCACAGATTTGGGACTTGCCAGCCCCTACAATTGCATGAGCCATTTCCTCACAATTGCGTGAGCCATTTCCTTGAAATAAATTTCTCTCTGTAGATATATCTACATACACTTCACTTGTTTAGCTCCTCTAGAGAACCCAGACTAAGACACTAATCAAAATTCTTTATCGGAATTTGAGAAGATTTAGAGCAGGTTTTGAATTCTGTCCCTTGCTGTAGACAGAGCCAATACAAAACACAGAACCTAGGCAGTTTCATCCTATTGGCCTATAAAACTATGAGCCAAGATATGAGTCAGGTCCTTCAACAAATATCTTTGGGCACCATGCTAAACGCTACGGACAAAGAGGAGAAACGGAAATAATCCTTGTGCTTAGAGACTAACAGGAAGAAACCCATGTAAGAAATTTACGATACTTCATTGTAAGACTACTGCTAGACAAATATCTCATTTTCAATACATGGATAAACCCAACACGCTGCCCATTTTGACTACTATGACATGTCCAAATGAGACATTAATGTTATTATTAAACAATCTTCTGAAAAACTGAGAAATTTAACTTCTAGGAATTCTAGTATTATGGGTAAAATGTCATTCCACAAGTATTTTAACCTCTGTAGTTTAGTCAGAAACAAGCCCTGGTGGCACAGTGGTTAATGTGCTCAGCTGCTAACCGAAAAGTCGGCGGTTTGAACCCACCAGTCGCTCTGCAGGAGAAAGATGTAGCAGTCTGCTTCTGTAAAGATTTCAGCCTTGGAAACCCTATGGGGCAGTTCTACTCTGTCCTCTAGGGTTGCTATGAGTCAGACTTGACTCGATGGCAAAGGTTTTAGGTTAGTCAGAATTGACTTGATAGCAACTAACAACAATAATTTGCCGACACTGCAGAAGTCGTGCAGTGGTAGAATTCTCACTCTCCATGTGAGAAAACAGGTTAATAGTGATCGGTTGAAAAACATGATTAACATAATTAATGTCAATGAACTGTACATGTGATGATTGTTGGAATATCAAATGTTTTGTTACATGTATTTACAACAATAAAAAATGCTAACAAATTTTTAAAAAACAAAAGCAGGAGAAAGGGAAGGGGTCAGACAAAGAAAACTGAAAACAGAAGCAAGAGAACAGAAATACAACACCAGAAGAATTCAATATATTATCAAATGCATTTCTACATACCTGAATCAAATAAAGGAAACTGTCTTTAGGCTTACTGAGTAATTTGTGTTCCATTCACAGCGGGACTGAACCATGTTATCTAAAACCTTCTACCAAAACACTTATAATCAAGACCACTGCCTGGTCTGTCAATGAAAAGGGGTTTCCTCCTTTTATTTTAGGAATACTTCTGATGTGAGTGGTGTTAACTATTACTATCAAGGCAGGAAGACAGAATTCCACCTAACTGCTTACTTAGAAAACTGCTATTAGAGAAGTGATTCTGCTCTCCGACCTTGAAGGCCCATCAGCACACACAATGAACAGAGAAAGGTTACTGAAGATATTAGGTATCAAGAGAACTAGAGAAAGTTTAATCCTTTAAATGATATTACAGAGGATAACACACGAAATGCAAAATGATATAATTGCTGGTACATCAAACTAACTGGATGGTTTTTCAAACATTATTAAAAACAAAATAGACTATGCAGGCTGGCAAACTAGTAATAAAGTCATGATATCACCTGCATGGTTTTGGATCTTAATTTTGGAAAGATGTCATCTTCTAGTAAACATTTTCTCAACATAAAACAGGAGGGCTAGATGGGAGTTTTACCTCTGATTTAGTTCTCAGTATTAAATATCATGAGAAATCACATTTACTATGTACAGGTTATGTAATTACGATACCCAAAGTTAAACAAGCACAGGTACCTCTTGCTCTCCAAACTCCTGCTCTCAAATTTAGGAAGCAAACTGATCTTTTTTTTTTTTTTTTTTTAACTCTCACTATTCACTGTCCTGAATTCAGGAACTAAGCAGATATGTACAGCAAAGTATATACTAGATGTTCAAATTTAAAAATTCTATTAAACTGAAGCATGGACTATCAGAGTGAGACAAGTGCTGGTTTCTTTTAAAGGCTGACAAGCTTATTCTGTGAAGGTCCAGATGGTAAATATTTCAGGATTTGCAGGTGAGGAAGTAAAATCAAGAATACTATGTAGGTACTTATACAACAAGAGAAAAAACAAATTTCCACAACATCTTTACTGATGACATTAAAATAACATACAATAACATTCAGTGTAATTTTTTTGTAATATAGGTCTATTAATGGGAAGACAAGAATTCTGTTTCAGAGCACGTAATATTTCACTTAATTGGGGTTCAAAGTGAATGTACCTTGTCCTCAGATAGATTACAGTGCTTATCTATAAAAAGTATTCTTAACTTCTGGGTCGTATAAAACAAGTGCAGGCCCACATTTGACCTGTGGCTCTTAGTTTGCCAATCCCAGTTTTAAACCATTATCATATTGGTCAATGTAGTCAAGTCGGAGAAGCATAGGCCTCAAAGTAGAAAGGGCCCCTGAAAATCTAAGGTCAAATAAAAAAAAAAAAGCAGTAAGAAATCCTCAGACCAGTAAGTACTGTCCCTGTAGGTTCCTCTGTAGGGTCCTCTACAGGTACAAAAAAACCTTCCCATGGAAAGAATCCTTACAAGATATAAGATAGAAACATGAGATCAGTGAAATTAAGGTTCTTCTCTAAATTCATTAGCAAGCAGGTGTTTTCTTTGTAGGGTGAATATAGCTGCACTATAAATTTTACTACAAAAATAACACGATTATTACCAAAAAATCATTTTAGGAAATAAAAAATCACACACATGCATATTAATCCCACTACCCAGAGACAACTATTTCTTAGTATTTTGCAAAACATCCTTCTAGATGTCTCAATGCATAAATGGATTTTTATATATATGTCATATAATAACACATTGCCATCGAATCAATTCTAACTCACAGTGACCCTATAGGACAGAGTGAAACCGCCCCATAGGGTTTCCAAGGCTGTAACATATTTTTACATAAATAACACACGCTGTCTACGTTTGTTTGCCAACTGCTTCCTCTCCCTGCAAAGTATTTTCATAAGCGCTGCTAAGCCAATTTTTTTACATGTTGCTATAAAAAAATTAGCATAGTGTGCTTACAAAAATATCTCACAGGGGTAGGGAGTAGTTGACAAACAAACATAGAAGGCACACATTATTCGTGTAAAAATATGGTAATCTTTACAAAAGCAGACTGTCACATCTTTCTCCCATGGAGTGGCTTGTAGATTCTAACTGCCAATCTTTCAGTTAGCAGCCAAGCACCTAGCCACTGCACCACCAGGGCTACTATATCATATAATACATATATACATATATAGACACATGCAGAAACATAGCCACACACACATATAATTTCACATTAGAGAGCTATACATGCTGCTCTATAAGTTATACTTTTCACTAAACAATGTGTCAATAAATACAAATCTATGGTATAATTTTAAATTTAAATGGCTACATTGCATTGTTTTCTGAGGATAACCATAATAAATCAAACTCCTACTATAATACATTTAGCTACTTATAATTTTTACTTTTTTTTTTTTTAAGGTTGAGTTAAATATTTGAATCTTGGCACTCTTTTCTTGTCCACTTTTCAGCATAAATTCCTAGAAGTGGAGTTGTTTGTTAAGAAGGCATACACATATATATTTTAATACATATTGCCTAACAGCCTTCTAAAGAATCTATACCAATTAAGATTAGAAACCAGCCAATTTTGAAATGTAAATAATCTATAAACTTAAATATTATAAAAGATGTGAAAGCACATAGAAGTAGTGTTATGAGATCTTACATGTCATTATAGGCTCTATCTAGAGCCTGTTTTTCATAGGAAACGTATCTATCTACAGGCACAATACCTGGCTCTCTACGGCCAAAGAAGAATTTGTAAACAACTCTGTACCTTGAGTTACTATATATAAAATGAGAAAAATAACAATACCAATCTCATGAATTGTTAGGAATTAATGAATTATAGGTAAAGCACTTAAAGCAGTACCTGGTAGTTAACAAGCACTGTACAAAGATATTTTCTATTATGATCATTATTACCATAAAAATAAGTCCCAAATTTGTCCATACTTCACTGTTTTCACTACTACCAACACAGACTAAACCACTATCATCTCTCCATCAGGTTACTACATTAATTTATTTACTAGGCTCTTAATTTGAGATCACCTATAAGCAACATGAAGTGGTGAAGAGCTTGCCTGCTAACCAGAAGGTCAGTAGTTCAAAACCACCAGTTGCTCCTTGGAATCCCTATGGGGCAATTCTGTCCTATAGGGTTACTATGAGTCAGATTCAACTCGACAGCAATAGGTTTGAATTTGGGGGGGGGGGGGGCGTCAAAAAAAGAAAAAGTAGATAAACTGGAATTCTTCAAACTAAAAACTTTTCAGTATCAAAGGACACTATAAAGATAGTAAAAAGACAACCCGCAGAATGGGAGAAAATATTTGCAAATCATATATCTGATGATAAGGGTCTAGTATCTAGAATATACAAAGAATTCTTACAACTGAACAGTATTAAGACAAATAATCCAATTAAAATGTGAGCAAAGGATTTGAATTGACATTTCTCCAAAGAAGGCATACAAATGGCCACTAAGCACATGAAAAGATGCTCAACATCATTATTGCTGTTGTTAGCAGCCACTGAATCTGCCCCTGACTCATTGCAATACCATCCACAATAAAATGAAACGCTGTCTGGTCCTGCACCATCCCCATGATCGGTTACAGGTCAGACTGCTGTGACACACAGGTTTTGCGTTGGCTGATTTTTGGAAGTAGATCACCAGGCTTTCTTCCTAGTCCACAGTAGTCTGAAAATGGTGCTGAAACCTGTTCAGCAACACAGGAAGACGCAAGCCTCCACTGACAGATAGGTGCTGGCTCTGCACGGAGTACACTGACCAGAAATCAAACCTGGGTCTCCTGCGTGGGTGGTGAGAGTTCTACCACTGTACGCCACTACCCACTAAGTGCTATAAAAAAAAAATAGTGGGGTAAAAATGTCTTGAAGAGGGCATGGTCAGACCAATTCAGGGATGGGAGTCAGAAAAGACTTCATGGAGGGGGTGGTCCCCTTTGACCTAAGTCTAGGAATATACGGGTGTGATTCCTTAGGCACATCAGCAGTGGGAAGAGTATCCTAGGAAGAGGAAACTGCACGGGCAAAGTAACCAAGGTCTAAAGAAGTCTGGCCCGGTGGGGCAGTCTCAGGCAACGCAGCAACACCGGCAGATGGGGTAGGTGTAGGCTGGGGGCGGTGCTCAGTGCCCAGGGGGCAACTCCTACATCACACCAACTAAGTGAATAAAAAATTCTCTGTAGTTGTTACTGTGAATCTTGCACATGCAGGGAGTGCCTTTTTTCCTACATATTGTACCTACATGTTGTATGATTTCATTTATATGAACGTCCAGAACAGGCAAAACCACAGAGAGAGAAAGTAGATTAGTAATTGCCAAGGGTTGGGAGGACAAATAAGGATTTCTTTATGGGGTGGTAAATATGTTCTGGAATTTGACTGTAGTAATTGATACACAACTTTGTGAACATAGTAAAAACAAGTGAATTGTATGCTTAAAAAGGCTGAACCTTAAGGTAGATGAATTATGTTTCAATAACGCCGCTTCTTTTTTTTTTTTTTTAAATGAAAGGAATACTAACAAGATAGTTTGCTAAAAGGGAAGTTCCACAGCCTCTTTTTACACTTTGTGGTTTCATATAATTAGCCCATCAGTTCTTAGAGATACCTCCACTATCCCGTGCTCAAAGGAAGATAACCAGCCGCTAGGAAACCTAAACTAGCACTTTATCTGTGGCCACCTTCACTCACTGCACATCTGGGGTTGGGTTAGACAAGGGAATATAATACTGGTAAGAAGTATAACCAGATGTTCTCATTAAATAGTTTCCCTTCATTGAGCATAAAAGTGTAGCATAGGAAGACAGAAAACCTCAATCAAACAGGACCTAATTCAGTCTAAGAATCCTCATTAGGACACTCAAAATGACCAATTTAGAGTTTTAAATACACAAAGTCAGAATTATTAACTAATAATAAAAATAAAAATTTACAGAGTGCTTTATTCAATGTTTTGCAAATTTACATTAGGTGATATAATTTACTGTTTCTTAAATGGTTCCTGTATTACTTGGCATATTTATAACATCGCTCACTTGTTTCTCATTGTAATGATATAAAACCCGGCTATCAGAAACCAATCAGGCCTCTTGAAAGCTAATACATTTATACATACTGTTAACCATATTTCAGCAATTATTAATTATACAAATATTATTTGGGCAATCTGATTTATCCATTTTAAATATACTATTGATTTGAGAATCTAAAAATACAGTATTTGGAGCAGCAAAAATCTAATATGGCAGACATATACATTCATATGGAGACCAAAATTTTTAAAAAGTGTTTTCAATTACATACATTTTATCAAAACCAAAAAGCATATTTAATTCACAAAATGGAATGAATTCAAAGTACACATGAAAAACAAAAATTTGAGCATTAGAGTTAAATGTTACTACATTTAAGTGTTCCATGGGTACAAAAAACGGTTAAGTGCTTGACTATTAGCTAAGAGGTTGGTGGTTCGAACTACCCAGAAGCACCTCAGAAGACAGGCCTGGAAATCTGCTTCGAAAGGTCACAGCCTTGAAAACTCTATGGGTCAGTTCTATTCTGCACACATGGCATCACCATGAACTGGAATCAACTTGACAGCAACAACAATTAGGTAGCTTCAACAATTAACAATTCATACACAAACTAGTCTTATATCTCACCCCACTATTTTGGCCAGTAGAAGTTTGTTGCATTTCCACATGAATTTTAGAGTTAGCTTGTCAATTGTACCCAAAAAAGGCTGCTGGGATATTAATGAGAATTTCACTAAATCTACAAATAACATCATAACAATAAAGTATGTTCTGAACCACAAACATGGCTTAATGCTCCATTATTTAGGTCTTCTTTAATATCTTTCCACAATGTTCTGTAGTTTTCTCTGTACAAGTCTTGCACACTGTATGTTTAGTATTTCATAGTTTTAAATGTACTGTTGCTACTATATAGAAGTCTAATTTTTGTATATGGATCTAGTGTCCTGCAACATTATTAAAATCACTTATTAGTTGTAACATTTTTGTAGA
This sequence comes from Loxodonta africana, assembly GCF_030014295.1. NCBI lineage: Eukaryota > Metazoa > Chordata > Mammalia > Proboscidea > Elephantidae > Loxodonta > Loxodonta africana. The sequence continues at coordinate 50,207,765 of NC_087359.1, forward strand.
ATTCATCAGGTTTTCTACAAAGAAAATCGTATCATCTTTGAATGAAGACACTTATACTTCTTCCTTTCTGATCAAGACTGTGGTTCTTTCCCTAGCCTCCTCACAACTACGCACTGAACAATGAATACTCAATTAGATGAATACTCAAGGGGGCCCCTCTGCAGATCTCAGGGGCTCTCTCCTCTTGCAGCCCTCTTCTCTCTGGTACTCTGTCCAAAGGATCTATGTCCTTGGTCTCCCTGGCCTTTCAGCTCCATCTCAGTAACTCAGTGAGTCTGCAGCTCCACCTGGGTTCCCCCTCCCTGGAACATGTCCTGAAAACTCAAGATAGTAAGATGGGACCCTGACCACTTCGCTCCCATCTTTCAAGGATCACTACCCATCATTGCCTCATAGTGTCTGTAAAACCACTGTTTTTTCCATCACTTCGCTGTTTCTGCCAGGAGGGTACATTTAGGCCCTCCCAGAAACGGAGGCCCCAATATTGACTTTTTATCTGGCATTAACCGTTTCAGGTGCATTGCTAAATGTTTGACATACGTTATTTCTAATAATTCCTCAAATCAATCCTATGAAACTGGTATTAGCTCCATTGTAGAGATGAGTAAATTGAAGCTTGGGAAAGTAGATAACTTGTCCTTGGTTATGTAATTACTAAGCAGCATCCATGTAGAAAGAGGGGCTAGGAAGAGGTGGAATGGAGTATGATGGTTAATGAGTAAGGGGTTTACTTTGGTGGTGATAAAAATTTCTGAAATTAGATAGTGGTGATGGTTGCATGACTCTGTGAATATGCTAAAAACCACCGAATCATACGCTGCAAAGGCGTGATTTTTATGTTATATGAATTATATGTCAATATAAAAAAAAATGTCAATATAGCCAATATTTTGGGGGGAAAAAAAAAAGAACACACATGACCATAGGGTCATGCAGAGGGTTGCCAGGTTTAGCAAATAAAAATAAAGAATGTCCAGTTAAAGCTGAATGTCAGCATAAGAAGGCAGTATTTGGGACATACTTATACTTTAAAAAGTTACTTGTTTTTAACTGAAATAACCATAAAATGGTATTAATTTAATAATATAATCAGATTTTTCCCCCTTGATTAAAGATATTAATCATCTGATAATAGTAAATGTAATGCTTTTAGACACTTAATCTCATTTACAGATGTTTCAAAGCAAGTTTGCCATTTACCAAAAGGAGCATGTTAACTACAAAAGTGATGGCTTGAGTGAGACATTTTGGAGATACATTAAGAAAATACTTGTAAGATTTATAGCTCATACGCTTTACTGTTAAAACAAGGAATATTTTTCTTACTGCATATGTGCTTTATGAGGAAAATTACTGTCAGATGCAGATGATACTCCAAGTCACAGGCCACAAAACAACTTAATTCAACATAATTAGATCCACATACTTGATTTTTTTTCTTTGCCTGATTAAAGTACCCTCAGAGTTCCTTAAAAAATCCAGAATGACATAATTTTGAAGTACTAAAAAGGTTAGCTAGTTCACGTGCCATAAAGATTTCCTTGTCAGTGTTGCATTCTATAGATCAGTTCAAAATGATTTTCAGTAGAATCTTACAAAAATTAATTTCATGGGCCCTAACTAATTGAGGTTCTTTAGATTTTTTTTTTAATTTTATTTTACTTTGTTGTTGGTGTTGAGAATATACATAGCAGAACATATATCACTTCAATAATTTCTACATGTGCAATTCAGTGATTGATGACCACTTTTTTACGCAAATAAAGTGAACCTTCTGCATTTGTTTGCCAACCACACCCTCCTCCCATAAGGTATTTTCATAAGCGCACTATGCTAATTCTCTTACAGAAACATGTAAAAAAAAAATTGGCATACTGGTGCTTATGAAAATACCTCATGGGGGGGCGCAGGTGGCGAAAAAACGTAGAAGGCGGCATTATGTGTGTAAAAATAGGTACATTCTTCAAGCTGTGCAACCATTCTCACCCTCCTTTTCCAAATTGTTCCTCCCCCATTAACATAAACTCACTGCCCCAAAAGTTTCCCATCCAATCTTTTGAGCTGCTATCATCAGTTTGATACCATACAGATAGTTCTTAAAAGAGCACAATGCTCAAGGCAGACATTCTTTAGTAGTTAACCTGAGTTATTGTTTGGTTTTAAGAAGACTTCAGAGGATATTTTTGGTTTAAGGTTTAAAGATTATCTCAGGGCAATAGTTTCAGTGGTTTACCCAGCCTCCATGGCTCCAGAAAATCTGCATTCCATGAGAATTTGAAATCCTGTTCTGCATTTTCTCCCTTTTAATCAGGTGAAGTTCCTTACATCCTGTTGTTTGGTGTTTAGAAAACCCCAATCTTCTAAGTTACAGAGTATGACCTAGAGCAAAATCATTACAATAATTTCTATTTCGTTTTCTAACCTGTCAAATGGGAGTAACATTAGCAGCAGCAAATGCTTGCCAAGTACCTACCACATACAAGACACTGTTCTTGACTTCTGTATCCAGGTTGGAATGGTAGGTATATTAAAAGATAAACGGTGCAAATACACGCAAGGTATCAAAAATCAGTTTTAAATATTCAAAAACCAGGAATTTATAGCTGAGGTAGAGAATACCAATGACTAGTACAGACCAGGACAGGATTTGTAAAAAAAAGTTAAGAAATGAAATATGTTCAGCAATATACTGAATATTTAAATCTTGACCTAAAACACACCATTTTGTTCAGCTGACATCTAATTTAAAACTTACATATAAAAGAAACAAAACCATATAGTGACTAAATCAACAGTATGCAAGCTAGTTGTGCCAGAAATTAAGTGTTGAAAGAATGATGGAGATACGTCAAAAGAACAGAGATGCCAAGTTAACGGCCTCCCAATGGCCAAATCTGGGACATCTTAATCATTAAAATAATGATAAAATAAAAATGATAGCAATGTATAAACCCAAACAGACCCACACCAAGGCACATTATCATCAAACTCTCAAAAACCAAAGATAAAGAATCCTTAAAACAGTAAGAAAGAAGCAAATTGTCACATACAAGGAATCCTCAATAAGGTTAAGTGCCAATTTCTCCTCTGAAGCCTTGGAGGCCAGAAGGCAGTGGAATGACATATTTAAAGTGCTGAAAGAAAAAAAGCTGCCAACTAAGAGTTTTTTATCTGACAAAACTGTCAAGTATGACTAGTCCTGCACTATAAGACATGCTACAGGGAGTTCTTCGGATAGAAGTGAAGGGACACTACACAATAACTTAAAGATGTGTTACAGAAAAGAAAGATCTCTGATAAAAGTACTCTCATGGGCAAACATAAGGGACAATTTTATGGTAGTTTTGGTTAGTAACTTTAAGGCGTTATATTCCACATGCAAAAGACAAATACATGAAAGAATTACAAACTTATGCTACTGGGCAAACACTGTATAAAGATGTAATTTATGGTAACAACTACATAAGGTAGAAGGAGCAGTCTAAGAATAGAAATTTTGCATGTTACTAAAGTTAAGTTGGTATCATTTTAAGCTAGGTTGTTATAATTTAAGTTGTTAAATGTAATCTTCGTGGTAACCACAAAGAAAATATCTAAAGTATGCACAAAAAGGAAAAGAGAAGGGATTAAACCAGTTCATCACCAAAAATCAGCTGAGCACAAATGATGGCAGTATTTGAGGAAACGAAGGGCAGATAAGGTATAAGACATACAAAAAATACCAAAATGGCAGAAGACCTTCCTTATTGGTAATTACATTGAATGTAAATGGATTAAACACTCCAATCAAAAGACAGAGAATGGCAGAATGGATAATAATGCATGACCCATCTATACACTATCTACAAGAGACACATCTTAGACCCAAAGATACAAATAAGTCTTCTCCATCTACAATGGAATAAAATTAGAAATTAATAGCAAAACTAGAAAATACACAAATATATAGAAATTAAACAATACACTATGAAACAATCAATAAGTCAAGCAATAAATCAAGAGAAAAATCAGACAATACTTAGAGTAAAATGAAAATGAAAGAACATTTCTAAACTTATGCCAATGAGGCACAATTTATTATTTAAATGAAGCCTCAGTATTAATGGACACAGGCAGGTAGACAACTAATCAAAACACAAAGTAACAAGTGTTATTATGCAGTTACAAAACAAGTGACATAAGGAAGAAAGGGATTAACTCTACCTGGATAAGAAAGAGAGGGAATAAGGGAATTTTAACACAAATATGCCATAAATGAAAAGCAGAAGTCATTATCCAAATAATACACTTCTAATCTGAAATTTTAAGAGAAAGGTCAGTTTCCTTAAGCTCAACAGAAATTTAAGACATATTTATAGTAGGCATTGTGCAAATCAAAAATAGATATAATAAATAGTCTGTACCCTCAACAAGGTTAATATATTGCACGTATTCCCTCCAGAGGGAAGAAATTAGGCACTGTATATATGAGAACTTGAGTATCACTGTAATTAATCATAAATGGAATAAAATTTACACATAAATGATAATTTGCCTGATGGCAGCATTAGAAGAAATAAAAGATACTGCTTTAGCGACTGAAATTCAGTTCTCCGGGTCTCTCTCACCTAGGAGCAGCTGGTTTGAATAAAATGCTCAATGGTGATAGTTTAGGAAACTTGCTCAGTGCCAAAAGCTAAGATTTCCCAATTTAACTGAAGAATAAAATATCTGAGATGAAAAAAAAAAGTCCAAATCCATTTCACATATGCAGCCTTTTCTGGACTGTAGCAATGAGAAACAACACAGGAAAAAAGTAAGGTAGAGGTTTAATGATTCCAGATTTATTCATTTTAGTTACAAGCTGACAAATGAATTCAAATAGGACTTAGACCATGAAAATGCCAAGATGCTACCAATCAATAGATGAGGTTTTTACTTATTATTTCTTGGAAATACATGGCTATTAAGAAGTATCAGAACCTCGAAAACATTATGCTGAGTGAAATAAATCAGTCTCAAAAAGACAAATATTATATGATCACTCATATATGAAATAGCTATAATAGGTCATTTCATAGAGACAGAAAGTAGGTTACAGATTACCAGGGTCTTGGGGGTGGAAATGGCGGGGGCGGGGATGAAGAGTTATTGTTTAATGGGTAGAGAGTTTCTATCTGGGTTGATGAAAAAGGTTTGGAAATAGTGGTGATGGCTGCACAACATTGTGACTGTAATTAATACACTGAACTGTACATTTTAAAATGGTTTAAATGGCAAATTTTATGTTACGTATATTTTATAACAAAAGAAACACCTGGCTCTCTAAAAGAAAAAAAAAGGTCCCTGATTTGTAGCATTTGCTGATTTCCATTATGTAAATACTTCTACCATGGATGATTTTAACAATGAGGTGTTAACCTATTACCTGTGTATTTATTGGGTAAGAAACAGGATAAACATTTATTAATTATCCCACTCTACCACTGAGAATAATTATTTTCTCACTAGAAATAACTTTAACCTCCAATGCGATGTAAATGACTGGCTAGATTAGATGTCATACTGCACAAAGAAAAGACTTTCTAAAAAAAGATACAACTTACTTTGGCTTCAGTTTCTCCCCTGTGAAGAGTATATAGGTGATGGACAGCACTTTGTGATGAGGACCAAGGATGAGTCAGAATTTGGAAGACATGAAAGTCGTGGCCAAGGGTGTCTGTTGTGACTAGAAGCATTCCTGGAAGACAAATAGGATAAAAATAAAAATGATTATGTATATGGGCAAAATATTTTTAAACTATTAATCACGCTTTAAAATATTACTACAGGAAAAATATTACTGAAGATGTAAGAAGCTTTCTAAAATAAAAAATTAAAATGTTTTTTCCTATGCAAATACAAAATCTAGTATCCCATCAATACAGCAGCACAGTGAGAACACTAGATGTACAGGTGCTATGACACATGGCTTCTAGAATGACAGGTCATTTTAAAAAAGATAATCATGGAATCAGCAATAACAGACAAAAGAAAACAATAAAGCCAAAGGGCATGACAATAGCAATTGCTAACATGCATAGGCTTATATATAAGCAATATTCCAAATGATTTCCACCTATTAAATAACAATACTCCTATTGTTGTATCACTTTTACAAAAAAACAAACAGAGGCACAAAGAGGTTAGGAAATGCATCCTTGACACACAGCTAAGAATTGACAAACGAGACTTGAAACTAGTGGATTAATTTGGTTTTGTATGGAAAAAGACATGTTCAATCCTGTGTAGAAATGAGGAACTGAGAATGAAAAATATGCTGAAAATTATTTTTTAAGAAACAATCTATGTCTTTTCTTTCTCCTTAATAATACATGGCTAAGCTTTATTTTATTATTTTATTTTTTTATTAGGAAAACAAGTTTGTTTTAAGATCAGTTCACCAACTGTTTATAGTGAAGAAGGGGAACACTTAGCTTCTCTAATATCTGGCTTCATCTATGAGTGCTCTAAGACTGCTAAAAACAAACTTGACAGTCATTTTCATTTACTGTAAATTGACATTGTCTTACTTATCAAAGTAATGTGATAAATCATCTCACTTCCAGCATTGTGAGTTCGTTAAATAATTTTAACATGAAAATCAGATTATAAGAGCAGCTGTTAAAAGATATATCACAATCCATAGAAGCGCATGCGATTTTAAACATATCAGAGGTCTGAAGCTTATTTTTTAATGTCATTAGAACTAGAGTTTAGCATGCAGATGAAAGAGAAATGTAGACAATAAAAAACTGCTGTGGTATTTAGAACATCTGCAAGCATTTATTTAGTGCCTCTCATAGTCTTTTTTTTTTTTCATTGTCTGCGACTGTGTTACAGATAGAAAGATAATGACTAAGACATTGCCCTCAAGGAGCTCACAGTCCAGTGGGGGTATAATAATAAACGTACGATATATACAAAGTACTATTGGAGAACACAGCAAGGAAGACAACTCAGAGGATTTAAGAAAGGCTTCATGGAAGAGACGGCATACAAATTCACATGCCGATGAGGCAAAGGTGAGGAAAAGCCTTCTAGAAAAAGAAAAGGACAAGTAAAAGACATGGAAGCAAGAAATGTTGTTTTGTTAGGTAATGGTTGGCTGGGTCAAATTGTGAAGGAGCCTGGAAAGCTTGCTAAAAAATAATGGTTTTATTCTTTGGTTCTGAAAAATACCACGTAGGCAGATTTTTTTTTTAACACTTATTTCTGATCTCCCGTAACAGAGATGGTAATTCAGCAAGTCTGACTAAGGAGCCTTTTAAAATGTGACTCAGATGATTACGAAATATATGATCAGAAACAGAGAGCCATCGACTATTTTTCTGCATGACTTGAAAGGGTTTAGAGAAGTGACCGAAATAAATATGGAGATTAAACTGAAGACACAGAACCAGAAAACTGACTTACAGAAGTAAACAGCTAGGCAGAAGCAAATGAAAATTTCAGTTGAAAAAGACGAACAAGGATAAATTGAGAAATACATTCTAGGTACCACAAAGAGAAAGCAGTCATTAACTTTTGTCGAAAATAATGCTGCCCAGATAACACCCTCAACCTTCACTGAATTCTGCCTTTCTTCCCTTTTCCCATCCCTAATCTCATATTCTCACCATAAAATGAGTTTGTTACCTATTTCCATCTCTTTGCTTCGGGCTTATTTGCTCTACTTTGACTTGAGCTTCTTAAGATAGAAACCTCGATTCTTATTTCAGGACCTTTCTTCTTTTCCAGAATAAGTATTCCACAAATCTTAATGTGCTCCATTTTCATTTACATTCAGTTTAAATTTTTTTTTTTAATTTCGAGACTTCCTCTTTTACTCATGAGTTATTTAAAGGTGTGGTATTTAATTTCCAAATATTTAGATATTTTCCGGATATCTTACAAACACTGACTTCTAGTTTAATGCCATTATGACAAGGAATCACATCTTTTAAATTTGTTAAAGTTTGTTTCATAGCCTAGAATATCATGGTAATCGTTTCATGTGCATTTGAACACTTGGGAATTCAACTGTTGTTGTCAGGTGACGCTGAGTCACTTCCGACTCATAGCGACCCTACGTGCAACAGAATGAACCACTGCCTGGTTCTGCGTCATCCTCACAACAGTTGTTATGCTTGAGCCCCCTGTTGCAGCCACTGTGTCAATTCATCCCATTGAGGGTCTTCATCTTTTTTGCTGACCCTCTACTTTACCATGCGTGATGTCCTTCTCCAGGGACTGATGCCTCCTGAAAACAGATTCAAAGTACGTGAGATAAAGTCTTGCCATTCTTACTTCTAAGGCACATTCTGGCTCTATTTATTCCAAGACACGTTTGTTCATTCTTTTGGCATTCCATGGTACTTCAATACTCTTCGCCAACACCGTAATTCAAAGGCATTAATTCTTCGGGCTTCATTATCCAGCTTTCACATGTGTATGAGGTGACTGAAAACACCAGGCTTGGGTCAGGCACATTTCAGTCATCAGATGACATCTCTTCTTTTTAACACTTTAAAGAGGTCTCTTGCAGCAGATCTGCCCAACGCAATGCTTCATTTGGTTTCTTGATTGCTGCTTCCATGGGGAGAGATTATGGATCTGAGTGAAATGAAATCCTTGACAATGTCAATATTTTCTCTGTTTATCATAACGTTGCTTGTTGGTCCAGTTGCGAGGACATTTTTTTTTTTTATGTTGAGTTCTTTATGTTTTTTTCTTACGTTTTTATTGAGGTGTAATCCACACTAGAGGCTGTAGTTTTTGATCTTCATCAGTAAGTGCTTCAAGTCCTCTTCATTTTCAGCAAGCAAGGTTGTGTCATCTGCATATCGCAGGTAGTTAATGAATCTTCCTCCAATTCTGATGCTGCGTTCTTCTTCATATAGACCAGCTTCTCAGGTTATTTGCTTGGCATACAGACTGAGTAAGTATGGTGAAAGGGTACAACGCTGATGCCCACCTTTCCTGACTTTAAACCATGTGGTCTCTCCTTGTTCTGTTTGAATGACTGCCTCTTTATCTATGTATCAATAAATTCAGTTTAATTGACAGTTCTGTTCAGGTGTTCTAGATCTTTGCTGATTTTTTAACTTATTCAATTACTGAGATAGGAATTTTAAAATCTCAAAGTGTAACTGTGGATATGTTTATTTCTCCTCTGTTGTATCAGCTTCATAAATTTTGGAGGTTTTTTTGTTAGCTATGAACACGTCTAGGATTGTTACGGCTTCTTGGTGAATCGACACTTCTATCATATACCACCATTTTAATCCCAGTTACTTTCCCTGTTCTGACATCTATTTTTTCTCATGTTAATATTGTTACTCCAGCATTCTTTTGATTCGTACATGCATGGTATATATTTTTCCATCCTTCTGCTTTAAATCTATCAATAGATGGGGTTCTTTTGGACAAAAGGTAGTTATGTTCTAGTTTTTTGTTTGTCTGCATGTGTGTATTAGCTTTTTGGCTGTATGTCCTTAAGTTTTCCTTACTTGTTCTAGGGATTATGATATACATACCTAACTTTGTGTGTGTGTTCATTTGTATTTTGTCCAGAGTTTATAGTTGTTTTCTGTGGGAAGGATGATTTGTCAGCTTACTCCTTTAACTAAGAATCAAAATATTTTTAAAGACTATTTTTAAAAGAATATCTTGAGTGGTTAAACAACATAATGAACATATTTAATGTCGCTGAAATGTACATGTGAAGGTTGTTCCAAGAGCAAATGTTCTGTTATCCACATATTTACCAAAATTTAAAAATATATACTTTTCTTGTTAAAAGAAAAAGTGTAAAAGAATATGAAGCAGTCATGGAAAAATAAGATAGGCAGTTAAATGGGAAGACGAAGTATATTTAACTTTGCTATTTACTTGGCTAGTCTAAGTGACTACAGCTCTAGCCACTACTTCATAGTAAAAATCACACTAGTGTCCTAGATATTTCTAAGATAATATAGTTCAGATGTTGAGAAATGTCATTGCTTGAAATCTACATCAGCCCTGTAACAGTTTCTATAAACTGTCCCCCATTTCACACGGTGCTATGATCATCAGGGACCCCTGGTGGTGCAGCGGTTAAGAGCTATGGGTGCTAACCAAAAGATCAGTAGTTCAAATCACCAGCTGTTACTTGGAAACCATATGGGGTACTTCTACTCTGTCTCATAGGATTGCCATGAGTTGGAATCAACTTGACTGCACACAACAACAACATGGTCATTAGCATACTTTGTATTTTTTCCTTTTTGTTGTTGTTTTCAAATAAATCTCTAAGATTGGGCATGTATGCTTCATTTTCTTTTTGTGGGCAGTATTTTTCCACTTCTAACTTTTTACTGGGTTATAATAAGTTTTCAATTATCACAACTCCACTACTATATTCTGATTCTGCCTTCTGACAACAGAATTCTTTTTTACAAACAATTCAATAGAAGCATCAATCTTACAGGAAATCAGATGAACTTGCATTTATAACATATACATTCTCAATAAACTGCAGATAAATTTCACATTACTTTTAAAATTATATAAAATCTTATTCTGAGTGAGCATTTTACAAATAAGAATACCAATTGCTAAATCCAGACTATAATATTACCATCTTACATATGAATGATATCACAGATGAACACTTCTCAATATGGCATTAATCTCACTATAGTTAATGACCTGAAAAACTACTTTAAATTTTTAGAGAAACAGCCCAATGAATTTTTTATACCTATTATCTTCTGTATACCCTATTTCAAACATTTTTTTTTCCCACTCCTTCATGCAAATGTGGCTTTTATAACCACCAATGAGCTCACTTTTTTCACAAAAATTTACAATAATGTAAAAAATTGAAAGAGCAGAGAAGAAAGAAGACTGTGGGATTACGCAGTCACGCGCTTTCTTTTAGTTTACAATTTCCTCTTTCGCACACATTCTGTTAGGGAAAATAACAAGCTTTTTTTCCTCTAGAAAACAAGTTAAAAAGCACATATACATAAAAGGAAAAACTCGTACAGAGTAGACTGTGGCTTGAGAACTATTTATGCAGCATCAGAAGACTAAACCAGACTCTGGCCTGGCCATAAACTAAACCCACGCCCCAAATGAGGTGCCAAGCCACAAAAAGCATTTGCGTCATCTGGGAATACAAGGAAAAGAAGGACTTCTAATTATAGGGCCTGGAAGCGGAAGCCTAGAGCGATTAGCTGTTTAGGCGCTGCTGTATGTTTATCTGGAAGCTTCCTCTCTCTCACTCTCAGCATCAAGTTTGATAGATGAGTGTTAGCCTAAAGGGTGGAGACTGAAGCTGCCGATGGTACATGGCGTTCTCCAAAACCTGAGGTAGCTAGAGACTGAACATTAAGGCTTTTGTGGCCTCATAAGAACGTAAGTCTTTTCAACTGGGCGTCAGCTGCTTAGCCTAAAAGGCAAAATTAAAGAGTAGCAAATCTCCACTGTGCATATGCTATAAAATCTTGGAAACATGAGTAGGTTTGTCTTTTTTACCATAACCTATTTATAACACCTATCTAATTGTATGGTTCTTTAACATGTGCACACGTGTGAACTGGAAGACAAATTACCAGCTATTCACATTCTCTTTCAAAAGAGCATGAACACTGATATGGTGGGTCAAATTAAAATTTTTACAGGAATTCAGGTTGTTTACCTCAAAATAATTTTAAAATCTTGGTCTTAATTCTTGTTAATTTAATATTTTCCCATCAATACTTGCATAGATTAAAAAAAAAAAAACAAACACCGAACTCATTGCCATCGAGTCAATTCTGACTCATAGCAACCCTATGGTTTCCAAGAAGCGGCTGGTGGATTTGAACTGCTAACCTTTGGTTAGCAGCCAGGCTCTTAACCACTGCGCCACCAGGGCTCCACTTGCATAGATAGAAACCTATAAATTACTTAATTATCTTTTATGTTTACTACCCAAACCTGTAGATAAATGCTAAAGGAAAGAAACAGAATCCTAGTACTGACAGTACTAGTAATGTCCTCAGATTAGATAAAACTATAATAATATCATAGTCTATTAAAGTCTGATTAATAAAATCTTTAAACGGAATATGAATACTTGAAAATAAAGGTCTTAGAGTGACCATATGAGCAGCATCAATGTTAACATTTCTCAAGCTTCTATTAGCAGTATTTAACATTAAAGATGCTAATACGCAAATTCATCAATGTATTCTTACACTTTAGTGGCCCAGAAGATATTAAATCTTTATCGAACTCACACTTAACAAAACCCTGTTAAAGGTATTGAAATAAACACTATAAAATGAGAAAAGGAGATGATTTATTTGATCCCTTTCTATAGTTGCATATATTCACAACCAACAAAAACAAGAGTGAAATCTTTGCTGATGCTCTTACTTGCTCCATGTGGAAAAGTCTAAAATCAACAACTGGTTTTCTAATTTACTTGTTCTATTTTTTAAACTTATTATTTCTATCTTCCTGAAGTTAGAAAGTGTTCCACATTTTAATGTTTTATTTTCTTTCTTCCTCTTTACCGAAAATGTTTAGACTTCTGAAGACATCTTTAGCCATATCCAATGAGTAGTCCAATGTTTATTATTTTCACCAGTCTACAATTATAACTTCAGTGTCTTTTTTAATCCAACAGAAATTTAAGAGAGTGGTGTATGTCTGTTATTTTTCCAAGAGCTTGATTTTCGGGGGGGGGGGGGGGGGGGCGGGGATCAATGCTGGGATCCACTTTGTTTTCTAAAAATTTATTAAACTTTATTAAGATGTAATTTATATAAACTAAATGCACTCCACCTGTCCTAGACAACTGGTGATGTTTTCTGTCATTATAGATTAATATTGCCTGCTTTAGAATTTCATGTAAATGGAATCATACAATACGTACTCTTAGCACAATTATTTTTGAGACTCATCATATTAATGCACATAAAAGTAGTTAATTAATTTATGTATACCACTGAGTAGTATTTCGTTTTAAGGCTATACCACAATTTATGTATCCACTCACCATTTGTTTTTAGTTTTTGGCTATTGTGACTAAAACACCAAGAGTTTATTCTTATATATTAAATGTTTATATTAAAACATTCAAGTACAAGTATCTGTGTGGACATATGTTTTCATTTCTCTTGAGTAAATATTTATGAGTGGGATTGCTGAGCCATATTTTAAAGGTATGCTTAACTTTAGAAGAAAATACTAAACTATTTTTCAAAGTGGTTTTATCATTTTACATTCCCACCAATAAGGTAAGAGGGTTACAATTGCTCCATAGCCCTCAAGACATCTGGTATTGCCTGTATTTTTTTTTTGTTTTATTATTTATTTTTATTTTGTTGTCATTCTTCCCCCCCGACCCCCCACCCCCACCCCCCCAAATGGATCTTTCAGCTTTTCTGGCACCACTTCTTGGGAAATTATACTTTCCTTAATGAATTACTTGACACATTTGTCAAAAATGAAATGACCATTGAGTTTGGTCAATTTCTGGACTCTGTTTTGTTCCACTGATCTATGTCTATACTTACCTAAAACCATCCTTTCTTAAGCTTTAGAGTAGACCTGAAATTCAGGTTTAGTCTTCAAAATTTATTCTCCTTTTTCAAAATTGCTTTCAAATTTTTTCAAAATTATCCTTTGAATTTCCACAGGAATTTAGAATCAGCTTGAGTTGATTATTTTTTGTTTAAACAAAGTTAACCATTAATGAATAATACTAACATGAAACACTACTAGCATATCAAAGCATAAAAGTAAAAAAAAAATTTTTTTTTTACGAAAAACGGTCTATCATAATTAAATGAATTTTTTCACCATATCATATTGTAACATGGACGGCCACTAGTATGGGGAAAATGTTCAATTTCTTAGATAAAGCAGTGTAACTGGGAAAACAAGTAAGTTTAGGAAGATAAATTTAACTCATAACATTATTCAGAAAACAAAGTCACACAGTCTACAGTTTTATATCTCAAAATGGCCTTTGAAGCAAGATGCTTGGTTTCAAATAACAAATTTAATAAGCCTGCAGGCAGTGAGAAATCTGAAAATAAGACATATACAACAAACTAACAGCATTTTAATATTTAAAAAAAAGAGTTGCCGTATAGGGAATAAATGAATTAAAACGTCTAGTGATAAAACACAGTTGGCTTGTATTGTGTACGAACATGATGCTAGGGACTCTGAACCAAAATCTATGGGTATCTACACAGCAGAGGCAGACATAACTGCCGTCAAAGAAAAATTACACACACGCAAATAGTGCTAAATTAACGTCACAGGCAATTATTGCTAAAAGCTCATAACGAAGTACACAATGTGCAAAGGTTAAGAGGAATTTGGTAAGCTTAGAGAAGGGACGAGAAAGTGAATTGTCATGAACATGAGAAGACAGGAAACAAAAGTAAAGAAGGCGTGTTTGGGGATATGAGACCAAACCATTTTTTTGGAAGAGATTTTTTACCTGTCAGGGCTAGAAAATATAATTTGAAAGGTAAATATGAAAACTTTGAGAGGCCATTTAGTGTACTTCAGTGATGTGTGAAACAGAACTTTGAAAAAAATAAACTTTTTGAGTGGTGCTTCTAAGGATGTATATATAAACAAAAATTCACCAAGCTGTACCCTTAATATTTGTGCAACTTATAATAGGTAAGATACAGTTCAATAAAATTTATAAAAAACAAAAACAAGGGTGGAGGATAAGATAAACTTGGTGGTTATATATAGAGTACAGAGGAAAAGGAAAACACGAAATGCTAAATAGACCAGTTAGAAAGTTAAACACTTGAGTAGCCACCCATCCCCATGATAAAAAGATTAAAAACTCAAAACACAGTAGCAGTCAAATAAAAAATACAAATACATAAAATAAAAAGAGTCTATCAAGATATATGGTAAGGGAATAAAAAGGGGGAAAATAAGTCTTAGACTTCCACCTTGGCCAAAATGTTGTTCAAGGTACCATGAACCATACATTCTATAGCATATACCATAATTATGGATAACATTGCAAAGAATGGGAATTCCAGAAGACTTAATCGTGCTCATGAGGAATCTGTACATAGACCAAAAGGCAGTCATTCAAACTGAACAAGGGGATACTCAAACCCGCTGCCATCAAGTCACTTCCAACTCATAGCAACCCTATAGGACAAAGCAGAACTGCCCAATAGGGTTTCCAAGGAGCAGCTCGTGGACTTGAACTGCTGACCTTTCGGTTAGCAGTCAAGCTCTTAACAAATGCATTCCACCCAGTGCTCCAAGGGTATACTGCATCAGGGCTGTATCTTTTCATCATATTTATTCAATCTGTATACTGGGCAAATAATCCGAGAAGATGCACTACTTGAAGAAGAACATGGCATCAGGATTGGAAGACGACTCATTAACAACCTGTGTTATGCAGATGACACAACCTTGCTTGCTGAAAGCAAAGAGGACTTGAAGGACTTGCTGATGAAGATCAAAGAATACAGCCTTTGGTATGGGTTACACCTCAACATAAAGAAAACAAAAATCCTCATAACTGGACCAATAAGCAACATCATGATGAGTGGAGAAAAGGCTGAGGTTGTCAAGGATTTCATTTTACTTGGATCCACAATCAATGTCTATGGAAGCAGCAGTCAAGAAATCAAAAGACACATTGCATTAGGCAAATCTGCTACAAAAGACCTCTTTAAAGTATTAAACAGCAAAGATGTCACTTTGAGGACTAAGGTAGGCCTGACTCAAGCCATGGTACTTTCAGTTGTCTCATATGCATGTGAAAGCTGGACAATGAATAAGAAAGACAGAAAAATTGATGTCTTCGAATTATGGTGTTGGTAAAGAATATTGAATATACCATGGACTGCCAAAAGAACGAACAAATCTGTCTTGGAAGAAGTGTAGCCAGAATGTTCCTTAGAAGCGAGGTTGGCAAAATTTCATCTCACATACTTAGGACACATTATCGGGAGGGACCAATTCCTGAAGAAGGACATCGCGTTTGGTGAAGTAGATGGTCAGTGAAAGAGAAGAAGACCCTCAATGAGACTGACACGGTGGCTGCAAGCACAGCTCAAGCACAGCAACAACACTAAGGATGGCAGAGGACCAGGCAGTATTTTATTCTGTTGTACTTCGGGTTGCTATGAGTTGGAATTGACTCGCTGGTACCTAACAACAACAACATGGCATACACATGAGACTATAAAAAAAAAAAAAGAAAAGACTATAACAGACCTGAATTAGCGCTCTAGCAAGGGAGATCACAAACTATGTAACGGATGATGATTAGACAGAAGAGAAAATTTTTTAAAAATACATTATCTGCTAAGTATTGTAATCCAAGTTACCCTTCAGTTAACACTTCCATTTAGAATATATTGGCAAATATAGCAAATTAACAAATGTCTTTGGATATTAGGCTTGATTACCTACTTAAACAGATTGAAAACATGATGTCTCTCTTTTTTTAAAGAGAGACAAAAATAAGACAAACCCAAGAAAAATCAAAGGAACAAAAAGGAAACCAAAAATTCAGTTTACCTTTTTTATTACTTCTTCTAATTGTTGGTACTTGAAAAACTCAACTACGATGATATTTATCAATTCTGAATAGCAAAAAATATGGACTACTTGTACCTTCACAGCATTCTATAAAATGCTGTTGAACTTCAGATGCACAGAAGGATTAATTACACTTTTCAGTTTATGTCACACTATTATCATGAATTTATGCAATAACCTTTGTTTAACTGTTTTACATTTTCTCTTTTATGCTCTATTCCTGTGTCCATTTCCCATAAGCATCTCTTTTCACCAGAGGTGCCTACTCTACTGTATGTAATATGTGTCCTTTGAAACATATGCATCCTTGAGAAATACTTGGAATGTTTTCAGAGTGATGTTCAAAATATTTAATGTATAGTAAAGGTAAAGACCAATCCTAATCAGGACAAGGAAATAAGCCCCAAACTGGGGAAGATCCAGGGCATTCTAGAGGAGAGGCAGGAGGAAGAGGGCACAGTAGTTATTTGGCAACAGATATTCAAGTACTTCAGTATCTGACAAACCAGTAAGGTTGTACTGATACACAAAAGTTGAAGCCAGCCTTGGCTGCTTTGCGTATATGTACTCGCTATAGATACTTTCATTACATTTTTCAAACTTTAGTACTATGCTTATATTGTTGTAATATATTTGTTATAGGTGTATCTGTTGTAGACAGCTATATTGTTACAGCTATTTACGCATGCATTCACCTCATTTATTCATCATTCAACATTAATTGACCACCTACTTTGGCCAGGCACAATTCTAGAACTTGGAATATATCAATGAACAAATCAAAGATCCCAGCCCTCATTCAACTTACATTCTTGTAGAGACAGATAATTAACAATAAACATAACAAATGAGTTATGTTAAGTGTTATACAAAAAAAGGCAAAGCAGTTAAGAGTGAGAGAAAGTGCTAGTGCTGTGGCAGCAGTGGTGGGGAAGAGGTAGGGTTCCCCACTTGTTGATGGGCAGCCAGGATCCAAGGCTGTATTATGACTTTTGTGGGCCCTATGCATTTTGGCCTTTGTGGGCCCCCTCCTCCATGAAAAATTTTAAAGTTGTATTTTATGACAATATTAGTTGGTTTAAAATGTATATTAAAGTATTTTCATTTATGTAAAAGTTTATATTTTTGTTTTGGCTTTAAAAGAAATTAAAACATTTTGGTGAGACTCTGAATGTACTCTGGACTCTAGGCACTGTGCCTACTGTGCCTAATGGATATAGCAGGTCTGCAAAAGTTCCCTCTAGCTCTGTCAATGTGCTTGCTGTACTAAACATCCAAAAGAAATAATAGTTTACAACATGATCAAATAACTAAAAATTAAGTTAATACTGAAATATCCTCTCTTACTTGGAAAATTAAAAATATTATCACCAAAAGAATAATAGATGCAATGCAATAAAGTCTTAGATGTTATAATTACTTACAAAATAAGAAAAATCCCACCTCTCAAGTCAGTCATAACTTTTTATTTTAATGGAATACTGGTCAAAACCTTAAAATTATCTGCATCCATGTGCCCCCCAAATATTATGGGTTCTGATGGAAGGGACACTTGCTAAACCTTCAACAAGAACCATACACTACATATATGTATTCCTATTACATTAATTTTAACAACGTTACCTAGAAAGACATACAATTACAGTCCCAGCATCAAAAGAGAGTAAAGACAATTCTTCAGGGAGTATTACATTAAAGACACCACTTTACAAGATGAGGAAACAAAATGAGAGTAACTACAAACCTACAATGGAAACATCCCTTCTTAAAACTAAAAAAATAAGAAAGGCAATAAACTCTTCAGATGCCCTTTGTATAGTCAGTGATATGTATACGTGACTGGTGGTGATAAACCAGAAGCTGTCAGATGAGAGGAAAAATGTCAAGCCACGTTATTCAGTAAATCTGTGAGGCATTATAGATCCTAACAAAAATCAAGACAAGGTATTTTTCTAACCAGTTGCTTTGATCAATGAGAAAAACTTTTCTGCAAAAAAAAAAAAATCCAATTTAAACTTCTGTAATGATTAACCCAAGACCACCATCACCTTTCATTATACAGCATTTAAGTAAACAGATGAATTTCAAGTCTGTTAAACATTCAGTCAAGCATCCAGAGGGGTATATGTTTAATCTGTTTTACTACAGACTGAACATTCATTTTTCTCTTATTACTGGATGGAAAAGCTCTTTCCCGGCCAAGGAGGGGTAATTATTTAAAATGTAGATGTGCTGAACTTCACAGCTCTCAGCTGCTCAGCTGACAAAAGTAACACCTTTGGAAAGCAGATCAATTATTTACTCAATTAAAGACAGAAAGTCTATTTTAGGAACATCGCCATGTCAGAGGGTTTTTTATGTTTCTAAGTTCCAATCTTTTCTTTTCTGTCTTCTTAAAGACCTTTTGCTTTTTTCAAGTATGATGTCATCCCACAACTCTGTCAAGGATTTCACTTTACTTGGCTCCACAATCAACGCCTGGGGAAGCAGCAGTCAAGAAATCAATCGAAGTATTGCATTGGGAAAATCTGCTGCAAAAGGCCTCTTTAAAGTGTTCAAAAGCAAAGGTGTCACCTTGAGGACTAAGGTGAGCCTGTCCCAAGCCATGGTATTTTCAATCACCTCATATGCATGTGAAAGCTGGACAATGAATAAAGAAGACCTAAGATGAATTGATGCCTTTGAATTATGATGTTGGTGAAGAGTATTGTATATACCATGGTCTTCCAGAAGGTGAATAGATCTGTCTTGAAAGAAGTATCGCCAGAATGCTCCTTGGAAGCAAGGATGGCGACACTTTGTCTCAAGTACTTTGGACATGTTATCAAGAGGAACCAGCCAGCCCCTGAAGAAGGACATTGTGCTTGGTAAAACACAGGGTCAGCGTAAGATAGGAAGACCCTTAATGAGATGGTTTGACACAGTGGCTGCAACAACAGACTCAAACATAGCAATGATTATGAGGATGGTGCAGGACCAGGCAGTGTTTCGTTCTGCTGTATGCAGGGTCAATATGAGTCTGAACTGACTCAACAGCACCTAACAACAACAAGCCCGAAGAAGCAACAAGCATGTCCTAGAAGAAGTACAGCCAGAGTGCTCCCTGGAAGCCAGGATGGTGAAACTTCCTTTCATATACTTTGGACATGTTATCAGGAGGGGCCAGTCCCTGGAAAGGAATATCATGCTTGGTAAAGCAGAGGGTCAGTGAAAAAGAGGGAGAACCTCAACGAGATGGACTGACACAGTGGCTGCTACGGTGGGCTCAAACATAGCAACGATTGTGAGGATGGCACAGGGCTGGCTAGTGTTTTGCTCATAGGGTACATAGGGTCACTATGAGTCAAAATCAAGTGAAGGACCTCTAACAACAAAACAAGTTTCAATCTGATTAAAAAAAAACAAAAAAACTCCCTTCTTGAATGTCAAAACCAGTATGTTTAAGCAATCTAGTGTCTTCAGTTAGGATACTTTTATTAATATACCACATATTTATTAATTTACCACATATTTCAATATTAATTATCTCTATGTGCCCAACAAAACTAACCCAAAAGTGAAAAACATATTAAGGCATTCTCAGAATAACAAAAACAGAGAAAGCTCATCACTAGCAGATCGGAACTACAAGAAATACTAAAGCGGATTCTTCAGGCTGAAACTAAAAGACACTAGAAAGTGACTCAAATCTACACAAAGAAATGAAAAGCACTGGTAAAAGTAACAATATATCCAAATATAAAAGAGAGTATAAATTATTTTTGCTTATAAATTTTTTTAATTATGTAAAATACAACAGCACACAGCAAAAGGAAAAGATAGGAAATAGAGCTACACTTCAAGAAAGCTTTGGTATACTATTTTGTATAGTATTGAAAGTAAATTGGAATTACTTCAAACTGCATTGTTTAAATTCACATGCTAATTGTAATCACTAGGGCAACCACTAAATAAATGCCTCAAAAAATATAGTAAAAGAAACAGTAAGGGAATTAAAATAGCATACTAGAAAGTCTCTCTTTAATACAAAAGAAGGCAGTAATTTAGAAATACAGAAATAAAAAAATAAGCTATATGGAAAAATAAATAGGAAAATAATATTGTTAAATACAGGAGCGAAAACTACAAAATTCTTCAAAGAAAATAGTGGTAAATTGTCATAACTGTAGATTAGGCAATGGTTTCTTACATAACAAAAGTACAAGTAAAAAGAAAAAAAGATAAATTTGATCTCATTGAAATTAAAAACTTTTGTCTTCAAAGTACATCATCAATAAAGTGAAAAAACAATACATTGAATGGGAGAAAATATTTGCAAATCATATATCTGGGAAAAAAAAAAAAAAAAAAACCTGTGGCCATCAAGTCGATTCTGACTCATACCGACCCTATAGGACAGAGTAGAACTGCTCCATAGGGTTTCCAAGAAGCACCTGGTGGATTCGAACTGCTGACCTTTTGGTTAGCAGGCAAACTCATAACCACTGCGTCACAGGGTTTAGTATTTTATATAAAAAAATCTTATGGTGCAACAATAAAAAGACAAATAACCTCATTTGAAAATGAGCAAAGAACCTGAATAGACATATTTGAATTGGCCAATAAAAGATGCTCAACATCATTAGCATTAGGGAAATGCAAATCAAAATCACAATGAGATAACCACTTCACATTCATTAGGATAGGTATAACCCAAGAGATAGACAATAACAATTGCTGGCTATAACAAGTATAGGGAAATTAGAGCCCTCATATATTGCTGGTGGGTGCTTAAAATGGTGCACCTACTTTAGGAAAATGTTTGGTAATTTCAAAAATTAAAACCATATGATTCCACAATTTTACTCCTAGATATACACCCAAGAGAACCAAAACATATACTCATACAAAAACATGAACAGTATGATCATAGTAGCATTATTCACAATATATAAAATTCCAAATAATTAGAATACATAAAAAAAAAAAAAAACCCTCTAAAACAGGGTTTTGTTGATGGTTGCACAACTTGGTGAATAAACTAAAAACCACTCAATTGTACACAACCCAAATGCCCATCTACAAATGAATGGTAAACAAATTGTGGTGTAACTGTGTAATGAAATACTACTCAGCAATAAAAAGGAATCAACTACTGACACATGCAACAATGTGGATGGATCTCAAAATAACTGTGCTGAGTAAAAGAAGCCACACACACAAAAAGTACATATTGTGTGATTCCATTTATATCAATTCTAGAAAAGCAAACAAATATATGTTGATAGAAAGTAGACTGGGTATGGGGAGAGGGGATCAGGTAAGGAAAGAGGGAGGGATTACAAAGGAGCAAAAGAAAACTTTTAGGGGTGATAGATACATTCATTGTCTTGATTGGGGCAATGGTCTCATGGGTGTATACTTTTGGAAAAATTTATCAAATTGTATACTTTAATATATGCAGTTAAGGTATGTCAATTATATACAATTTTAATATGCCTCAATGTTCCAATGAATCAAGTAAATATACATCCTTGACTCGGTTTTAACAATAGTATACTAATTTATACTATTCAATGACGGATCTGTACTTTAACAGATTTCTCAATAAAATTCTCTTCTTTGCCTAAGAAACAAAAAAGGGCAAACTCCAGAAAGCTTGTTTGTATAGTCTACAAAAAGCATTCACTAGAAATGTTTCTCATTGTGTTCTTAAATAATCGAAAGCAACAAATTTACACCACTCATATTGAATCTGTCCAGATCTAAGCAAGGGGATTTCTCTGGCACTTCTAACCAAATCATAAATGCTACCATTAAAACATTTGTTTTAATTCTGGCCTCAGAGTCACAGCTAATAAACAAGAATGGAAATGAGAAATTGAAAAACAAACTGAATGCAGCTGCTAAACTAGAAGTTTCACAGCTTTATTTAATGGCATCCCTTAACTTCTCTTCTGAATAGGTTCCATACAAGATAGGACTGCATGCCAGTGAGCCAAGTAGCCTATGTTTTCTCCTGAACTCATTTTGCAGTATTATGCCATCATGTACATTTTATAGTATTTTTAACGTTTCCCAGGAGGTGGCCAACAGGTCTTGTTTATTCCTGAATTTTGTCATCCAGAACTTTTTATAATACTGTCATTGATAAATTTGTCTCACTTAAAAAAAAAAAAGCCTAAAAGAAATGTATTATACTCTTGAGTATAGTAGTGACACAGGTAAACTGGTTTTGAGAAAGATCAGGTTTAAAAACAAAAAGCACACAAATCAAATTAGATTAAGACTTATTAAAATAGCCTCCTTGGGTTTTTTTGTAAGTTTTGTTTCATTTTGTTTGTTTCTTATAAATGAACTTACCTAACCTTGTAAAAAGTGTTCTAACAAGCACCATTATTATTACTGGCACCACTACATAACCCATGAAAATGCCTTTAACTAAACAGAGAGAATTATTAGAGGGTCAATATAGTTTGAACATCTTGATATAAATAATTTTAGAAGCACTATATGGGGAAAGGAAGATCTGGGAGAGGGGTTAACACAAGATCTACAGTTATATTTTCAGAAAAACCAACTTAAATTATATAAAATTATATACCTTGGTACAAAATACCAATTAGTAAAAGTTCAGAACAAAAATATTCAGCCAGAGAACAGAGAACTGCCTAGTTTCATAACATCACATTTTCTAATTACAATTGTAAATTTGTAGAGAACAATTTAAATGAAGAGTGATAGAAAATGCATCATTTGATCTCCCAATGACATTTTAAAAACTCTAACATTAAAAATTAAAGAAAAATAATCACAACTACTGAAGTATCCATGCACTTACTACTAGCAGTATAGACTCCTGACTAAAAAAATGTAGTCATGATAGACTAAGTTTTATATCTCAATCTGAGAAGGTTAGGATAAAAAAAGAAATTTGATCCAGAACTAGACAAGGTAAAAAAAAAAAACAAAAACGGTCATCCCCCAATGAGAGAAAATACCACCAAAAGTTACTTTACAGAGCAGGCTAAGAGCAGCCATGGCTAAGTTCAATGCCCTTCTGTAAAAAAGCTGGGTAACTAGTGACCAGTACTTGCTAAAAATTTTTAAATCATTGAGAATTGATATTTTATATATACTTGTCCATAATCAGACAAGAACAGGAAATATTCAGGGTAAAAAAAATGCTCAGAACTGAACAGTAAATAACTAAGATGAACTGTAAGCAATTTCAAGAAATTTTTGTCTTACAGTTTCTAGAAAATACTGTGCAACCCAACTGTGTGATTGGTAGCTGAGGTATAAACCCTCTATTTAAAACCTTTAAACAAGTACAATGCATTTACAAAATAATGAAGGAATGAAGACACAGTGAAAACCATTTCGGCTACATAAGAAACTAATGAATCCACTGCATAGGCTCTCCTTCACAATCTATGTCAAATATGTCCTGTTTTTCTTGCCTCATTTGTCCAACTAATATTTATATATGTTCCAGGCACTGTATGATTATTTCCTAGCTAATCATCTTTTAGGTCTCAGGTTAAAACTTATTTCTTTTTGAAGGAATTTTCCCAATACCAGGCTAATACTCATCCCTTAAGCACCCTGTCCTCACTCCACATAGGGCTTTCCTCCCTTGTTTTAAGTCTCTATTTACTTACCTGCATCCACCAGCACACTGTTTCTTACTAACTGAACCAGAACTTAGCCAGTCATTGTGAATGCAGTTACTAGTTAAATAACTACAGGAAGACTTCCAATGTGTTCAGCTGAAACATGTGAGATCACAACAAGCTTCAACATTTTTGATAAGGAGCAATAAAACATTTTAGTGCCACGGGCCCTTTTAGCAGTATAGTGAAGCTTTGGAACCTGTTTCTCAGAATCATATATTTGAAAAGACAAAATAGTTAAGATTTAAAAAACTGTCATATAGTAGTATATATGCATCTTTAATATATTAAAAGATAAGATCTACCATTATTTTGAAGCATAACCCATAAGCAGAAAATTATATAATAGTAAGACTATTATAATGCAAAGCCATAGACAGGGAAAATACAGCTTCCAATGTCAGAAGCACTTTAACTAGGGTCATATGAAATATACACTATTACAAAGGAG
Source organism: Loxodonta africana (assembly GCF_030014295.1). NCBI lineage: Eukaryota > Metazoa > Chordata > Mammalia > Proboscidea > Elephantidae > Loxodonta > Loxodonta africana. The sequence continues at coordinate 50,232,452 of NC_087359.1, forward strand.
TTTTGACATAACAGATGGAATATCAAAATGAGTCATACTGGTTACTCCAAGCAGAGTACTCTAAGTGACATAACTTCCAGACTGTTTCTTCAAATTTAATTCCCACAATCTTCAGAGCATTTCAATAAATCTTTGTCTTCATTAATAAAATCACTCCAATCACTACAAAAATTTTCCTCTATTTATCAAAAATGACTAATTAAGATACTAGAAGGAGGATTATTCAAAGTGCTCTATGTTATCCTCTTACTATCATTCTCTTATTTGAAAAGTGAAATGAGAAATAAGATGGGTCTTTCCCATCAATTTTGAGTGACAGAATCATTTCTGAAGAATAAGATAAAAATGACAGGCTCCTCAGATGCACCAACAAAACAGATTACATCTGACAAGATTATAAGTTCATAAAGACTACCAGCCTTGAAAGGAAAAGAGTGATTTTATTTTTTATTTAGAAACAAAGTATTTTAAAAATAACTCATTTTCCACCACTGGAAGTGCTGCACCAACTCCTTACTACAAAAATTGAAAATTAAAGGAAAAGAAAGAATTACGCATTTATCCTGACTTTATATACAGGAGAACTGTGGTCCATTCCCAGTTGATGAAAGAGAACTATTTTACAAAAGTATATAGAAAAGTATAACACCTAATAAATGCAAAAGAAATGACAGAATTAGAAAATTCACCATTAGACAACCTTCAATGTAACAAAACTATCAAGTAAAAAATTGTTTCAGGAATGAAGCCAAAATTACATCTCTGAGATTACTTGCTAATCTTCACAAGAAAAACCTACCTCTAGCATGTAGATATTTGATGGTCAGTACATTATTCATGTGATCAAATACAGTTTCACAAATAGGGAGACAATCCTATATAATGTGTTGCTGGGATAAAAGTGATGCATATATACAGTATTACTTACAAAGTTTCTTTAAAAAAGAAAAATTCTTAGTCTGAATCTATTCAAGCTTTAACTGTAAGACCTAACTTCGAGTTAGAGGAAATCTAAGTGATAGAGGAATAAGAAAACAATATCGCAATGGGGGAAAAAAAAAAAAAGCTGACAAAACAAGAATTTGGACAATATAACTGCTCTGAACATTTCAAACGAAAAAAGGAAGAAGCTGTATACTAGACAAAAAGGATCCAAAGAGACATAACAAAATGTAAGGTATGAACCTTAATTAGATCGTGGCTTGAAACAGTCATTAAACACATTTTTGGGATAACTGGGAAATATCTGAATAACAACTGGATATTAGATGATATTATAAAATATTTTTAATTCTCTAAAAAAAAAAAATAATCATTAGTTATGAAAACCCATGATACAAATGGCAACAAAAGGACTTACCACTTGTATTAAAAGCCATACAGCACACTGGCTTCTCATGAGCAGGGAAGTGGGCTACAATACCATCACTGTCAGAATCCTCACTCAGAAGCACCTTCCAAAGGAAACAGACAAATGGAAATTAAATGTTTTCTGACCAATAATTGAACTTGCAGACTATACACAACTATTTCACAATATTACTGACAAAATAACAAACTTCCACTCTATTGGAAGATTGTTCTTGTCAGTAGAAAGTGAGAATACCATTTTAGGAATGAGGAAAAAGATAACATGCTCCCAGCATGCTCCAAAACAGTGGGTTGACATGTCTGTAGATGGCAGAGATAATTACTTTTTGAAATATAGTTCCAGGTAAATGAAAAGCATAAAATTGGCTATTTTCAAATTCTTTATAAAATATAATCACATAGGGCTTCACTGAAGGGCAGGAACATATAGTTCTTATTGTGGTATGGACTCTGCTGAAAAATAAAAAATTTTGCCCACTATTTCAATTAGAAGAACTCAGAAGAGGGAAAAGTAATATAGTTATTAATAATAATAAATTGTTAAACACAAAAACATCAGCCATAAAAACCTCTATGTTAAAAAGTATAAAAGGTGTGGTTTTTAGAATCATTCATTCTTTTTTATCGTTGAAATGTATTCCATTGTATGGGGATATGGCTTTGTTGATTCATCCACCAATTCTTGGGCATTTGGATTGTTTTTGATATTACACATAATGCTGCTATAAACATCTACATACACATCTATATGTTGACATATAATTTCATTTCTCTTGAGGAGATACTTAGAAGTTCAATTATTCAGTAATATGGTTAGTGTGTATTTAGCTTTTAAGGAACCACTAAACTGTCACGGTAGCTTAGCCGTTTTATATGCCCTCCAGGAATGTATGAAATTTCCAACTTCTCCACATCCTTTCCAACACTTTGTATTGTAAGTTTCTGAAATCATAGGCATTTTATTGAATGAGTACTTATATCTTCCTGTGGTTTTAATTTTCATCTCCAGAATGACTAATGATGACATGCAACTCTTCATGTGCTTACTAGTTATTCATATAGGTTCTTTGGAGAAATGGCTATTAAAATCGTTTCCCCATTTTTAATTGAGTTCTTTGTCTTCTTGTAAGTGTTGGATACAAGAACTTTATTTGATAAATTGATTTCTCCCAGTCTAAGGTTTTGCTTTCCTTTTTTAAAAGTTATGTATTCTTCAGGGAAACATTAAGTTCAAATGAAGTTCAATGTTATTCACTTTTTCTTTTATGGTTCATACTTTCAGTGTCATATATCCTAACCATAGATTTTCTCCTATTTCCACCTACAGGTATTATAAATTTAAAATAATTTAAAAATAAAATCACAATTCCATTATTACACCTAAAAAAAAAAAAAACAGTAATTCTTGAAAATCCTCAAATACACAATATTAGTATGTATGTATGTGTTTTTTCCATAACAGAAATTTTAAATATATAACACTTTGACAACCTTGATTCATCCATCGTCTTGTATCTTTTTGCTGGAGTATTTTAAAGCAAATCCAAGGAACTATCTTATTTCATCTATACATATTAAACAAGACAGACAAAAAAATCAGCAAAAACTTATTCTGAGAAGCAAATGGAAATTATAAAACTGTTATCACAGTAACTGAAAAAATGTAATGGACATATTTAACATAAATTAGACACAGCTGAAGAAATATTTGAAAAACTGGATACAGACCAAAATAAGATATCCAGAAAGAAAAATGGAGTGACAAAAATTTAGAAAACACAGAAAAGAGCTTAAGACATTTAGAGGAAACTGAGAAGGACACACATGTGCAATCGGTCTTTCAAATATGAATGGGGCAAAAGCAATATTTGAAAGCTGGTTAAAGATAAAAAGTCAAAAGATCCAAGAAGCTCAAAATTCCAGCAGGAAAACCACACTTATGCTTATGATAGTAAAACTGCAAACTAAAAGCAGATGGAGAACAAAGATAAAACACCTTCATATAAGCAACAATTAAAACGAGAGGTAAAATCACAACAGAAAACAGTCAATGAAATGATATATTTGAAGTGTTTCTAAAAAATAATGTCAATAATGTTAATGAAATAATCATATCAAACAAAAACAGAATTCATCAAGAGAATACCTACAGAAAAGTAAATAAAAGGGTACTCTTGGCAGAAAAAAAATATTCCCAAATAGGAGCTCGATTAAGCAAGAAAAAAAAAAGAGTAAATATGAGAAAAAAGGCTAAATGAATATCAATAATATTCAATAAATCAGTTTAAAGATATACAGAGAAAATTTTTAAAAGTACTATAATGTCATTTAAGAGGAGATGGAATAAACGGGGTTGAAGTGTTTTCAGGCCTTGCACCATCTGAGATAAGCTTTATTCACAATAGCAAAATGCTAGAAAAACAAAATGAATGCATTAGCCTTTGATAGAATTAGGATGAAATTATCATCTCTAGAGCTCCACTGTCCAACAGAACTTCCTAAGACATTGGAAATGTTCTACAAATCTACCATGCAATACAACAGTCACTAGCGATGTGGTAATTGAGGACCTAAAATGCAGCTAGTGTGACAGGGGAGCTAATTTTTTTAATTAATAACCAGATGTGACTAGAGGCTACCATATTGGACACTGCAGCTCTAGAGGAACCACTAAACGAATAGTGCAAATTATCATTCAAAAATTTATACACAAATTGTTTTGTGACATTGGCTGCAATGCCCGCAATGTGTTAGCACTCTCCCCCATTCCCTTAACACCCCAGGTTCCCTGAGTCCATTGGTCCAGTTTCCCTGTCCCTTCCTGCCCTCTTGCCTTTCCTTTTGGGCAAGTGTTGCCCATTCGTTCCTGTATATTTGATTGAACTAAAGAAGCATGTTTCTCATGTGTGTTATTGTTTGTTTTATAGGCCTGTCGAATCTTTGGCTGACGGTAGAATTCAGGAGTGACTTCAGTTCCGAGTTAGCAGGGTGTTCACGGGCCACAGTCTCAGGGTTAAATATTTTATTATACATATGTTACCAGAATTTTTTTTTTTAAGGATGCATTCTGAACTACTTTTCCAACTCGTCTCTTTTTTCTGGTTACATTAGACCTTTAAAAAATTTACTAGTACCAGTTGCCTATTCATAGCAACCCCCTGTGTGTCAGAAGAGAACTGCACCCCATAGAGTCTTGTAACAGCTGCCTCTGAGTGGTGTCAAACTGCCAAACTTTCTGTTAGTAGCTAAGCACTTAACTGTTCGTGCCACCCAGGGACATCCTTCAAAAATATTAGATGAGGCAAAAAAAAAAAAGAAGAAGAAAAACACCATACACACATACAAACATTGCTCTCCTTATATGAGCAATCTCCAGGAAAATGAAGTAAGCCAACATTTCCATAAAGACTAGGTCTTTGCTTTAAGAGACATATTGGTATCCTCTTTTTAAATGGCTTTGAGATACAATTCACATACCATACAATTTACCCATTGAAGCTAGATAATTCAATAGTTTTTTCAAACATTAGTATATTCACAGTAAGGTAACCAATACCACAACCAAATGTAGAACATTTTAATTACCTCAAAAAGTCACTCTCTATTTCCCCTGAAACCTCCCAGCCCTAGGCTACCACTAATCTACTTTCTGTCTCTATAAATTTGCCTAATCTAGACATTTTTCATAAATGGAACCATAGAATATGTGTGGTCTGCTGTGACTGGTTTTACTTTGCATAATCTTTTCAGTCTATCCATGTTGTAACATGAATCAGTACTACATTTCTTTTTATGGCAAGATAATGTTCCATTGTATGAATCTACCACATTTTGTTAACCCACTCATCAGCTGATGGACATCTGGGTTGTTTCCACCTTTTGGCTATTATTAATAATACTGCTGTGAACATTTGTTTACAAGTTTTTTATATGGATACACGTTTTTATTTTTCTTGAGTGTTAGACCGAGGTGTTGAATTGCTAGGTTACATGGTAACACTATCCTTAATTGTTTGAAGAAACTGCCAGACTATTTTCCAAAGAAGCTACACCACTTTACATTCCCACCAGCAATGTATGAGAGTATCAATTTCTGCACATCTTTGATAACACTTGTTATTGCCCATCTTTTTTATTATAGCCATCCTACTGGGCGTGAAGTAGTATCTCACTATAGTCTCAATTTCCAGTTCCCTAATGACTAATGAAGTTCTACTATCTTTTCAGGAGTTTACTGGCCATTTGAGAAATGTTCATTAAGTTATCTGTCCTTTTATTACTGAGTTGTAAGAGTTCTTTTCACTATTTGTCTGTCAGTCTGTCATACTGTGGTAGCTGGAAACTATGCCACTGATATTTCAAATACCAGCAGAGTCACCCATGGTGGATAGGTTTCAGTAGAGCTCCAGGCTAAGACAGACAAGGAAGAAAGGCCTGGTAACCTATTTCCAAAAATTAATCAGTAAAACCATATAGATCATAACAGAATACTGTCTCATATATAGCTGGAAGATAACCACCCTAGGTTGGAAGGCACTCCAAATACACAATGCCATGTTTCATTTTATTGTTAATGGGGTCACCATGAGTCAGAGCTGACTTTACAACACCTAACAGCAAGAGTTCTTTATATATTCTGGATACAGTCCCTTATCAGACATATGATTTGCAAATATTTTCTCATTCTGTGAGTTGTCTTTTTGCTTTCCTGATACTGTAAGACATTTTAACTTCTGAAGTTCAAATTACATTAGCACTTTTAAAAATATAAATGTCATAATTTTTTTTGAAATACACTGAACCCTTTATCAGATGATGTTATAATTTTTGCTTCAACCGTTAAATATAATTTTAAAAACTGATGAGAGGAAGGATAATCTATTACATACAGCACGATTTTTTACCCATTCCATTGTTCTTCTTTCCTTTCTCAAGTTCAAAGCCTCCTACTGCTATCATTTCCTTGGAAAACTTTCATTAGGCATTCTTTAAGAGTAAATCTGCTAGTGACAAATTCATTTAGTTTTCCATTTTCTAAAAATGTATGTTTGTTTCTACTTGATTCCTAAAAGATATTTTCTCTAGATAGAGAATTACTGTCAACAGTTCTTTTACTTAGGCAGTTTTTAACTTTTAATAATAAAAATTTGGTATTTCTCTGATATTGTACTTCAGCTATATAAGATGTCAGCATAAGGGGAAAGCTAGAAAAAGCTGAGTTAAGGGCACATGGATATATTTGCAACTTACTAAATATACAAATGGTCCCTCTCTGCGACTCCACTCATCGCAAGATAAATGTAAATTAAAACTATACTGAGATAACATTATCATCTATTAGAATGGGAGAAATTCAAAAGCTTGTGATATACTGTTTTTATTTTTTAATTTTGAAGTAGTTACGGACTTATACCAAAACAAAAACCAAACCCCCTGTCATCAAGTCAATTCCAACAACCATGAGTCAACAGCAATGGGTTTGGTTTTTGTTTTGGTATAAGTTCGTAACTACTTCAAAATTTTAAAAACTGTATATTGCAAGCTTTTGTATTTCTCCTATTCTGATAGGTGATAAATAGTATCTCAGTATAGTTTTAATTTACATTACAGAGAGGGACCATTTGTACATCATTTTTTTTTCCCTGTGAAATATTTATTCCTGTCTTTTGCCCCTTGTTCTACTGCTTGATCTTACAAAATTCCCTTTCCTTTCCCTCTCTTCTTATAGAACCAGGCACTTTACAACTGAATTATCACTTTGCCTAAAACATCAAATCATTAGTACCAGAGATATTCAAATACAGTTTTCCTAAGACATAATCTTTACTCACCACTTAACTAAGCAGGCTGAACCCCTAAATATGTATTAACACCTTGACTATACTAAAACAAAAACAAACAGTTTAATTGATACAAGATGGATAAGCCAGCCTTTATTGTCTGAACAAGATGGACAAAATCATTAAATTATTATGAATAACATTTGCTCTCAGGGCAAGAAATAGCTCGTTTATATATCATCATTCTGAAGCCTTTTTTGTTAATTAGAGATTTCCCCACCTTGCTAAATAGTAGTTACTATCCATTATGACTTCAATTATATAAGCCTGTAAAGGCAATTATACCACTCAACTTATCCTAGGCAAGAAATGCTTCTAAATAAAACATGAAAAGTAACAGATAAAAATGGACACAAAGTCAATCAAATCCATTCTGCCTTAATGCAGTTACTAAACAATGATCCTGTCATCATAAAATCAAACGAATCAATTTATCATCAGAAGGATAAAGAGTCAAATTTCATACACTACCACTGTAAACATGAAAATATCTTTATTAAAGGCTCAATGGATTTAAACAGCAAAAGTCAATGTAACATCAGCCTTACTACCCGAGATATATGAGGAAAAGAAAAGACATTACAGCTAAGGTCAAACATCAGTGGAAAGAGCTAAAAGTGATAAATCTATGACATTAACCACTGCAATCCAAAAAACAGCCTCATACTCCAACTGAACTATTAATCATGGACAAAAAAATGTCCTCCTGACAAAAAACAGATTCACGTTAATAAAAGAAAGACGGTCAGTATTATACTCTGAGGGAATCTTGGTGCTTTGAAAATATTTATAATTCTTTTAAAATGTACATAGCAACATACCTTTTATTGAAAATAAATTTATTTTCTGTTTTATGGTGGATTTTTAAAATCAAGTTAAATTTTCAGAATATGTAATAAATAGAAATGAAAATAGATTATAGTCCCCAAACAATAATATAAAATATTTCATGGTCAACAACATGAGATTTTAACTTTTAAAAACTAACATTCCTATAATTTCTATTTCCTAATAAACATCTTTTAAGTGTTTCAAGTGTTTCCAACACATCAGTCACAGAGAAATGAACTTTGACAACTCCACGACCTAGCCCATTTACATATTCCTAAACTCACTTACTGAAAATTCCTGTTTAAAGTCATAAAAAGTTAATGAAGAACAGGAATGAAAAACCAAACCACATATGAAAACATAAATTCTTATGCTATGGTTTTAATTATTTAAACTTTTTTCTAATAATATATTCCTATAAAGGCAGTCCTTGAACTACGAACAAGTTCCATTCCTAAGTCAGTCTTTAAGTCGAATTTGTATATAAGTCAGAACAGTCAGGAACAGTTCCTATCTAATGTCAGTTGTCAGTAAATCAAATGTTTGTCTTAGTATACAATATACAGTGAATCTTTCTATGCATAAAAAATACTAAAAAACACTTCCAGATACACTAAAACATCTTTAACATAACAATACAGTAATAATAATAATAATGTTTTGATGGGTGTCACAAAGTAGTGCCCGTTTGTTATTATGAAACATTGCATGTACCTCAAGTTTTTAATATAATAAGCTTTACTGGGGTTGGTTCATAACTATGGGTTGTACGTAAGTCAGACGTTCATAACCCGGGCACTGCCTGTGCTTCAATATAATGAAATAAATTCATATATGAGTTTTACCTCTTGATTTAACCAAAAACATTGAGAGAACATTTTCTATCCTTAAATAGCCACAAATCTCTGTCAACAAGTGCTACATCTTTAAAAGGCTTACAATCACCAAACTAGACAATGTTGATGAGAGTTATTACTTCACAGTAAATGTGGGTGGCCTTGTAGATGAATTAAGAACCAAGGATCAAAGGTCCAAAGAAAATACTTTTTGCTTTAATACTCATAAAACCTAAAGGGTTTGTATATTTAATTCCAGTTTAAAAAGAGAACCTCTGTATGTATCTATCCACTTCAATCTACCTACTTCACTTAATTAACAGAATGAAAAAAAAAAAAAACTCATTACAGTGAAGTGAAAACTTTGCTAGTGCTTCATTAAAAAAGAGTTTTAGACAAGGATAGAAGCCTGTAACACATCTAGGGAGCCCTGGTGGCATATTAGTTAAGAGTTTGGCTGCTAACCAAAAGGCTGGCAGTTTGAATCCACCAGCCCCTCCTTGGAAACCCTATGGGGCAGTTCTATTCTGTCCTATAGAGTTGCTATGAGTTGGAAATGACTCGATGGCAATGGGTTAATATATCTGGTTAACCACAAAGTAAAGATGGGGGAGGAGAGAATTACTGTTATTCAGATTTCAAATAAAATATGACAGTCGAATTCAATAACCCCGAATTTCAAAGTTATTCTCTTTTAATTGCAGTAAATGAAACATTTTCTTGAAGGCTCATCTGATCTTACTATAGGAAAAACCACATAAGAAGCTGCCAGATAAAATCATCTTTCATCAAGATGTCGATCCATGTATAGTGGAAATTAATTTTCTCAAAAATTACAATATTTAGGATTAATACTTTAACGCTCACATTGTTTCTAAACATTATGCTCTGAACACAGAATTACATATGTTGTTATACTCTATATAAAACTAAAATAATACATATTTCCAAAATGTTGCTCTGCTCTTATTTACTCGAGGCATTAATTTCAGATTGTTTTTTGTAGGAATGATCATAAACTACTGGAATAAAATTAAAAAAAAACCTCTTAAGAAATATTTCAAAAACCAAGACAAGACTATGATACAAATAATAATAATAACGTTCATGAGTGTCAAAGGGAAAAATCAGAACCCAATTACACTCGGGTTTTTTTTTACCAGAAAGATTTAAATGCAAGCATAAAATGTTTTCTCGTGTTTATAATCATTCCTCCTAAATGTTTCTGTATCTATGTTAAAAAAATATTACAACTACTTTTTTGTTTTTATCTGATGATACAAGATTTTATAATAAGCTATTACCATGTATTCTAATCAGAACAAGGGAATACTGCATGGTTTAAAGTCAGGAAAGGTGTTTGTCAGGGTTGTATCCTTTTACCATACCTATTCAATCTGTATGCGGAACAAATAATCCGAGACACTGGACTATATGAAGGAGAACGAGGCATCAGGATTGGAGGAAAACCCATTAACAACCTGCGTTATGCAGATGACACAACTTTGCTCACTGAAAGTGAAGAGGACTTGGAGCACTTAATGAGGAAGATCAAAGATCACAGCCTTCAGTATGGATTACACTTAAACATAAAGAAAACAAAAATCTTCACAACTGGACCAATAAACAAAAAAAATTTTTTAAACATCATGATAAATGGGGAAAAGATTGAAGTTGTCAAAGATTTCATTTTACTTGTATCCACTATCAACACCCATGGAAGCAGCAGTCAAGAAATCAAATGATTTATTGCACTGGGCAAATCTGTGGCAAAACACCTCCTTAAAGTGCTGAAAAGCAAAGATGTCACCTTGAAGACTAAGGTGCGCCTGACCCAAGCCATGGTATTTCGATCCCATTATATGCATGCAAAAGCTGGACAATGAATAAGAAGACCGAACAAAAATTGATGCCTTTGATTGTGGTGTTGGTGGTGAAGAATATTGAATATACCATGGACTGCCAAAAGAACGAACAAATCTGTCTTGGAAGAAGTACAACCAGAATGCTCCTTGGAAGCAAGGTTGGCGAGACTACATCTTACACATTTTGGACACGCTGTCAGGAGGGATGGGTCCCTAGAGAAGGACATCATGCTTGGTAAAGTACAGGGTCAGCAAAAAAGAGGAACACACTAAATGAGAGGCATTGGCACAGGGCTGCAGCAATGGGCTCACGCATAACAATGATTTTGAGCATGGCGCAAAATGGGGCAGTGTTTCATTCTATAGTACATAGGGCTGCTATGAGTCAGAACCAACTCAACAACATCTAACAGCAACAACATATATTCTGATATGCTACACTGAGATTTCATGTGTGTGTTTTTTTTTTGCTATTTATAAGAAAATGACAATATTTATCTACACTAATTTTTATATTATTCACTAATTATTATTTCCCTCCCAAATATGTAAGGTCTTGTTGATTCCTTTTATGAGCAAGCCTCAGCCTTAAACAGCAATTTTTAGTCTTATAATTTAGATTATAACAAAGATCATTACACAAAAAAATGAAGTGGCATTATGAAAGGAACAGTATAAAGAGAAAGCATCATTTATTTATAAATAAATATTCTGATAAAGAGAATTCCTTAGAACTTCAGCTTTATCTTCAGGTTTGAGATATCTATAATGTTTGAAATAACAAGTTTTAACATGCTAGTACCATTATTATTATTGAAAAAATTCTAACCTGAAATAATCTCAATTTCTAGAATTCCAAATTAATGATCTCCTAGGCCTAGTACATTTTGGCTGATATTGATCCCAAATGATAGTCAGTCCACCCTCTTCTTGAAATACACATTGCATGCTCTTCTTACCTGGCCCTCTCCAACTGTTTCAGTGTCAATAACTGTGATTATGCCTGGGACCAAAGGACTCCGTCGTGAATTACTATGGATGGCAACATCATCTTCTGTCACACCTGAAGGCAGGGTGCCTGTCAGCTGGGTTACCACTTTCCCAACCATTGTCAGACCAGTTTTCAATGTCTATGGAATAAAAGGCAAAATATATGACTTCACATCAGTATTTGACTTCTAAACAGAAATACACATTCTATTAACTCTCATATTCATTATATTAAGAAAGCCTTTATATACTTACAATTTTTCATGTAGCAGTGGTTTTAAGAGAATTATCACAGAAATTCAGTCTGACTTTTATTGCAATCTTGAATTTTAGTTAGAAAATCAGTATTAGTTCCAGAATAAAGTTAAAGGTAAATAATTAAAGAGCTTCGTTCCACATGAGGGTATAAAATTTTATATATTTTTCCCCTCCCCTTAATGTATATATCTTAAAATATGTAACATTGTAAGAAGTGGCACTATATGATGTACTATTTTTTTTTAATATTCCAAATCAAATTTTATATCTATTTTCTAGCATAAAAAAGGCTGAGACATTGGTAGAATAAGTAAAGCTTGCAAAGTAAAGCTATAATGTGACACTATATAATATTGCATGTCAAGATTTGGTATGTGTAAAATTATCTTTGTTCAAGATACTAATTACTAGATAAATGAAATATCATAAAATTAGCTAAAAGGATTCTTTTCTATCTTGTAACAGAAAATTCAATGCAACGGTTCTAATATGCTATTTCAAATTAAAGATGATATTTTACTATGTATCAGTTGCATGCCATTCAAAGAAAATAGATTAGTCATGTGTGAGTACCTTTTCTTTTATATAAATGTCATAATCTGAATATTTTCATATGCTTTAACAGAAAGAAATATTTTTTAAAGCAACCATATTTTCATCTAAAGGGAAGAAAGCTGAAAGAGAAAACTATGTAACTCAGACAGGTTAAAGAAGAGTGTCATCATCAGAGCCCAAGATATGCAGCCTAGATTACACGGCCATATTAAAAATAACATTATATAATATACATGCATCCAGAATTAAGTACTTTCAAATTAAAGTATATTCAGATATACTTTAACTTCAACATAAAGTATATAAAGTCCAAAAGTATGAACAGTAGCCCCAATACAACAGACTACAAGGGTTTTAAATATAAGGTAACTCTTTACTAATTATGGGGAAAAAATAACCTTACCTATATTCTAGCATATGCTATAGCTAAATTTTAAAATATACACTATTATATACATGGTATTTCAGATCATAATTTAAAAAGGGTGTTTGTTTGTTTAAGACCCAATTTTTATTTAAGCAACATCTGGGCTGAAATTAAATTATGTGACAACATAAGGATGGAATTGAAAAAGTGGTATTTACTAAGAAATTTTCCATTAAAACATCATATAACTGACACTAACAATGTGTGCACTTTACTGTAATTATGTTTCAGTGGAACGTTTACCATAGACTAGGGACTAATCAAGGCTTTTAACTATATAGATTTCCCCAGTTCTACAGAGAGAAAATTGGGGCTAAAGAAGTTAAGTAAAATGGCAGCTCAAACAGCTAGCCAATGACAGAGCCAGAATTCAAAAGCAGGACTGTGTGTCTCCAGAGCCTAATTTTTAAATCTCCATCCTACACTGCCTTTCAATCTGTTTCTGTTATTACTCATGATTTCACACTTCATGAATACAGAGCATAGTCAGTGGTCCTACCCAGATGAAGTTATTTGGGTTGGACAGCATCAGACACATCAACTGGAGGGCCAATTAATTGAAAGCTAAATTATCTACTACTCAATTATTTTTTAGATGTATGATGGGGGGGGGGAGGAAAAAGAAAACCATAATAATGTATCCTATGAATACTTAAATAAAATGACCATCAAAGTCATCTACTGGATTCAAACAAAAAGATCACATACAGCTGAAAGAAACCATGAAAAAGCCACAGATCAATTTTAACTGTTTTGTTTAGTGCTAAAAACTCAAACTGCAGTGATTATAAAACACATTAGCGCTCATCAATTAGCAGTCAAATGTTTGTTTCAATAATTCACAAGAAATGACTTACACAAAGTCTGTTAGGGTGTTGTCAGGAAAGCCTCTGAAGGACCAACAGAATCAGGCGCCACAGTGTACTGATGTCAAGAGCTGGCCAGGAAGCCTGATTAACCTCTGAGATGCCTCAGCTGATGTACTTATTCCATTAATGCTAATGGTGATGCTCCCACTTAAAGGAGCTATCCCTTTATCAAAGGAATGCCTTTTAGTTTTAGTCTTCGGTTGCGTATAGTCCCCATTTGCCCCCAAGCCTATTATTTCATGCTCTTGTACCAATGAATAGGAATAAAACTAAAAGGGCCCCTACTAGAAGAACTAGAGCACACAAAAAACAGAAAGTAATGTACCAAAGCAAACAGTAAGATAACAGGAAAAGTTAATATAAGAGAGATAGGAAAACGCACCATGAAAAAATGAGGGGACAAAGTGTATATTTCATAGTCAAAGGCTCATTTTACATGAAGAGTTATTGATATTTCTAAGAAAACAAAATTATAACTATCAATGGGGCCAACTTATTATGTGGTGAAAAATCTGAATCCAAAAATTAACAGGCAGCAAATCTACAGTAAGTGGCAAGATAGTACTACTCCTGGTCATAACTCATAAACTTTCAAAACAAAGCCTAATATGGCAGGTGAGGGAGGAGTGCTGGAAGTTTTCCCCATTAGTAAAACTTTGCCTTTATAAGGAATGTGTTTCAATGCTGGAATCAAACAAATCCATAGGCATTAGTGTTCTGAAGTAATATATAATGTTGTCACTTAACAGTTTTTACATTTCACAGTAATTTGTCTTTCCAATTGATTTTAGTGGTTAGGGTGTGTACCTGATGATATCCTCAAATCCATACCTCAGAAAAGGTAAAGGCTAATCAAAAATTAAAATATAAAAATCTAATTTGGCCAGATAGAGATAATTTAGATTGAGTGTCCTTAACCATCCGAGGTATCTATATTAAAGTTCATTACATTCCTTATTAGCTAAAGTACTCGCAGAACTAATCTGTGATTATCAGAGGCTATAGACGAAAGTGTGAGATAATCCATTATGACCTATAGTTGAAATTAGCATGAAATTTGTTCTGTTCTCTTGCAGGCAGATTTGCCAAAGTGTCACTTGTCATCTTTAACCTTTCCCATGTCATATAAGTTGTCCTCCCAACCCATTAGTGCTAATGGTGCTGCTCTCACAAAAGCTGTTAGTTGTCATTAAGAAGTTATCAAATAACAAGAGAAAACAGAGGCATTTTTATTAAATCAATTTACCACACTGAAGTTAAAATACATTAAAGGAAAAATCAAATAAGGCCGTTATGAGGCAAATAGGAAACCCACACCAAGATTTTATAGGTTATCAAAGTAATCTAATTTGAAAAGTTAAGCAATTTCAATACTTAAATTTTCCATTTACTAACATAGAGAATTTATCACTTTTATATTAAATTGGCAATTAAATTGTTTTTAAAATCAAAGGGAAAAATCTAAAAGTATAAAGAAAGATTAATTTTAAATAATACTTAGAAATCCAGAAAATATTATTTCCACAAAGGAGCTCCAACTACTAATACAATTAATATGTTTATCTTAATAACTGCACTGAGAAGAAAAAAATTTTTAATTAATCCCTCTATCTAACAAAATGGTTACATAACCTCAATGCAGCAACACAGGAAGTTGTCATCAGAAAGAAGAGATAAACGGTTACTCTTTTCAAAAAAAGAGATTTAACATTTAATAATAAAACTATTTTAAGATAAGTATTTTCTTAAACAGCATATACTACATGGCTTTTTACATATTTTCCATATTAGACCTCAAAAAATGCCTTTTTACCTGGAAATTAAAGAAATGGTCATAAATAAGAAGAAGTTTTATTTTCTATTGGTGACAGACTAGATACAAACAATTAGGAAAACTGAAGGGGACATTGTTGTTGTTTGTTTTTAAGCCTTCTTGGAGACATTAAATATTTAACAAGATAGTAAAGAGTAACTGGGTCAAAATCAAAGAGAAGAAGGGAATCCTGATGAGTTAGCTGGGCATTTAGGCCTAGGGGCATTTAGGCCTACAGGCATTTGCTGATTTTGGAAAGGTCTGCTAAAACACTAAGTGGTGCTTTTGACAGGTTTCAGGGAGGAGGAGGAAATGTACTGGCAACAGAGGTCTGCTGGGGGGGTCTACCTGTTGACCTTACCTCAGTGCTTTGGGTTGGGACATAAAGGGATATACACTGGAAGTAAGAGTGAACCTGCAGTAAACAAAACTTCACACCCATTGCTGGTCAGTTTCATTTAAATAACCTCAATCCCTAAAACTGGATTAAGACAATCCCAGACTGCAAGTGCTCCAGAAGTCTGGCAGAAGATAAACGAAGACAATATTCTAAGTAATGAGTCCTGGTAGGGCAATGGCTAAGCACTAGGCTGCTAACCAAAAGACTGGCAGGTTGAACCCACCCAGCAGCTCCTTGGGAGAAAGACCTGGCGATCCACTCGCATAAAGATTACAGCCTAGGAAACCCTACGGGGCAGTTCGACTCTGTCACATGGGGTCGCTGTGAGTTGAGATCAACTTGGCAGCACCTAAGAACAACAACAGCCTAAGTACAAAATTTTTCTAAAAACAATTTTTGAAATAAAATTTCTGGAACACAATGAAAAATTATCAGGCAAACAAGGGGTCAAGACTCCATGAATGAGAACCAGCAAAAACAACACACAACAAGGGACCCAGACAACGGAATTATCAGAAATAGACTCGAATTTGACCATGATTACTACGTTTTACAATTCAAGAAAAATGGAATTGCAGAGCACTGGGAACTATCACTACAGGCAGTCCCCGGGCTGCAAATGAGATCTGTTTCTGAGTGTGTCTTTAAGAATTTGTAGGTAAGCTGGAACAGATGCACACAGTTCTTACTTGGCCTTACTTTATGGGGTTGCTATGAGTCGGAATCGACTCGATGGCAGTGGGTTTGGGTTTCGGTTTGGGTTTGAGTTAGAGCAAGAAAAGGCTTGAAGCTTTTTCAGTGATTTAAAAGCTGCACGTGCAGCTAGTGAAGGTGATTGTATGAAGAAGGTGAAGAATTTGTTGTGAGTAGGGGTGAGTTTAACAGTCTCAAAGCTAGGGCAAATCTACATAACATTTAAGGGCAAGTACAAGTTGTAAACTGGATGTTCATAACCCAGGGACTACTTGTTTTTACTAAATGATTTTACCAATGAATACAAGTTGGATTTTATCAAACACTTTATGAGGAACATAACGCTTGTCAAATTTTGGTACCACAGTGATACAGCATCACAGAACAAGATCAGGTATATCACTTTTTCTAATCGCTGGAAGAGTCTTTGTAATATTGCCATTTTAATTCTTAAATGTTTGATAGAATTCTACAGAGGTTTCTAGTCTTGAAGATGTCTTTGTAAGTTTGTATGTCTGTTTTTCAAGGAGATTTTTATACAAAAAAAAAAAAAAAAAAACCCAGAAAAATACATGTATTACAAGTGTACAACATAATAGATTTTCCCAAGTGAACATGCTAATATAACAGGAGTATAAGGAGTTCTTTCTGGGAACATATGCATAAAAAGTAAAGTAAGAATAAAGGCGCACAAACATTTTTAGAAAAAAAGGTATGAGATAGATGACTAAAATAAGGCTTACTTAATAAGCTGTGAAATGTATAATTGATAATGTAAGAGTAACAAAAAATACTTAAAATTGTACTATTTAATTACAGAAGTCACTTTGATGTAGTTATTATGTAAAACTGGAACTGCTGTATACCTTAGAAGGCTAATATAAACCAAAGTATATAATATATAATACACCTCACTAGGAGAAACTACCATGGGAGGGGGAAAGTCATCTTAACCTCAGAATCTTTTTCTATATAAAATATGCACACCTTGGAAGTGAAATGAAGAGTCACTTTATTTCTGGTAGTAGCTTTGGCAATATTTTGTTTTGTTTTAAAAATTTTTTATTGTGCTTTAAGTTTACAAATCAAGTCAGTCTGTCTGTCACACACAAGCCTATATATACCTTATTACATACTCCCATCTACTCTCCCCCTAATGAGCCAGCCCGCTCCCTCCTTCCAGTCTCTCCTTTCGTGACCATTTTGCCAGTTTCTAACCCTCTCTAACCTCCCATCTCCCCTCCAGACAGGAGATGCCAACACAGTCTCAAGTGTCCACCTGATACAAGTAGCTCACTCTTCATCAGCATCTCTCTCCAACACATTGGCCAGTCCCTTCCATGTCTGATGAGTTGTCTTCGGGAATGGTTCCTGTCCTGGGCCAACAGGAGGTTTGGGGACCATGACTACCGGGATTCTTCTAGTCTCAGTCAGACCATTAAGTCTGGTCTATTTATGAGAATTTGGGGTCTGCATCCCACTGATCTCCTGCTCTCTCGGGGGTTCTCTGTTGTGCTCCCTGTCAGGGCAGTCATCAGTTGTGGCCGGGAACCATCTAGTTCTTCTGGTCTCAGTATGATGTAAGTCTCTAGTTCATGTGGCCCTTTCTATCTCTTGGGCTCATAGTTATCGTGTGACCTTGGTGTTCTTCATTCTCCTTTGATCCAGGTGGGTTGAGACCCATTGATGCATCTTAGATGGCCGCTTGTTAGCATTTAAGACCCCAGACACCACACTTCAAAGTGGGATGCAGAATGTTTTCATAATAGAATTTATTTTGCCAATTGACTTAGAAGTCCCCTTAAGCCATAGTCCCCAAACCCCCGCCCTTGCTGCGCTGACCTTCGAAGCATTCGGTTTATCCTGGAAACTTCTTTGCTTTTGGTCCAGTCCAGTTGAGCTGACCTTCCCTGCATTGAGTATTGTCCTTCCCTTCACCTAAAGTAGTTCTTATCTACTAACTAATCAGTGAACAACACTCTCCCATCCTCCCTCCCTCCCCCGTCTCGTAACCACGAAAGAATGTGTTCTTCTCAGTTTATACTATTTCTCAAGATCTTATAATAATGGTCTTACACAATATTTGTCCTTTTGCCTCTGACTAATTTCACTCAGCATAATGCCTTCCAGGTTCCTCCATGTTATGAAATGTTTCACAGATTCGTCACTGTTCTTTATCAATGTGTAGTATTCCATTGTGTGAATATACCATAATTTATTTAACCATTCATCCGTTGATGGACACCTTGGTTGTTTCCAGCTTTTTGCTATTGTAAACAGTGCTGCAATGAACATGGATGTGCATATATCTGTTCGTGTAAAGGTTCTTATTTCTCTAGGGTATATTCCGAGGAGTGGGATTTCTGGGTTGTGTGGTAGTTCTATTTCTAACTTTTTAAGAAAACGCCAGATAGATTTCCAAAGTGGTTGTACCATTTTACATTCCCACCAGCAGTGTATAAGAGTTCCAATCTCTCCGCAGCCTCTCCAACATTTATTATTTTGTGTTTTTTGGATTAATGCCAGCCTTGTTGGAGTGAGATGGAATCTCATTGTAGTTTTAATTTGCATTTCTCTAATGGCTAATGATTGAGAGCATTTTCTCATGTATCTGTTAGCTGAGCTTTGGCAATATTTTTAAAGAAATTCCAAAATATGCCTTCTGCCTCAGAAGTCCAGAAACAGAGAGAGTGATAGACATGATACAAATATAAGAAAAATGTTTTCAAAAAAATATTTAAATTAGGTATAATGATAAGTTAAAAGAGCAAAGTACGATATATGGTATTGAATTGGAATTGTTTCTACAAATTACATGTAAGTAATTTCATATATTACATGGTTGATATACAAAAACCTGTGAAAGCCAGAACCTGTGTAAGGCGGAAATCTGCTCTATCCACTAAAACGAGCGATAGAAAAGTGTTAAAACTGTACCCCGTCAAAAGTGGAAAAGCTGCAAGACCCAAAAACAAGGCAGTTCCATCAAGTTCTGGCTCTCACTGGTTTCACTATATACGTACACAGACACACAAAAAACTATCAAAAAATGACTGATACACACAATACTATCAAGAAATGGGTGATTTTTATGTTCATGGCTATGTTTTTCCTGCATCTTCCAAATTTACAACTGTGAACATGAATAAACATCACAATCTAGCAAAAACAAACAAAAGTAAATGTTACATGTATTATTCAGGAGCTAGTGGGAAATTTTTGTATATTGCCAGGGCTACCACTGAATTCCAATCAACCTGTTGGTGAGCAATGGCCTATGACAAATTGACTGGATTAAGGTGTTGTCATCAATCTCATTTGTTAGTCTAAATATAGAAGACATCAGTACCTGCCTCACAGTTCACAATATTGAGGGTAAGGTGTGGGCAAGTGTCATCCATCCCATAACTGAAAATAACTCAAAATGATAATACAATGATCAATTTAATTGTATGAGGCAGATCAATCTAAAAGAGATGAGAACAAAATCTCATTGATACTTTGTGAAAACACTACACACTTACTAAATAACACTGAAGATGTTGACTAATTATTCTGCCTTAAGTTTTTCTTCTTTGAAATGACCATCATAATTTTTGCATACCCGTACCTGTTGCCATTGAGCCGATTCCGACTCACAGCAATCCTATAAGACAGAGTAGAACTACCCCATAGGGATTCCAAGGAATGGCTGGTAGATTTGAACTGCCGACCTTTTGGTTAGCAGCCAAATTCTTAACCATGTATTTTTGCATATACAATGGAAAAACTGATCTTCATAAAAATTTCTGAAATCTAAAATGTATAGTACTGTAAATGTAAAAACTTGTTCATTATTTTCCCTTTGAATGAAAAATATGCAATGCTTCTCCCATCAAAACAAGGAACACATTCTAAAGCATATGGTGTAAGCATTTATGATCAATCTTGAAGTATTTTTGTATTTGTTTTACATAAAATAGTGTGACCTTTGATTCCTTCCCTGTGGTTTGCTTTAAACTGTATAGTTTCTGTATAGTTGTGCTTTCCATTACACACTGTCATCCCTATTATTAGACCTGTTTTGCTGTACACTTCACAATTCAAAAGGATACCTTATAATCAGCACAAAGTTTACCAGCCGACATCAAAATTAAACCCCCACACAAGAAAATAACTCACTTGACAAACATGCTGGGGGGAGCCCCCTGATATGAAAGAATCTTTGAATGTGCCAGGGGTTTGGTTAAAGTTTTCTTGCCTTCTGCCTCAGAAGTCCAGAAACAGGGAGAGTGACAGACATGATACAGATATAAGAAAAATGTTTTCAAAAAAATATTTAAATTAGGTATAATGATAAGTTAAAAGAGCAAAGTACGATACATGGTATTGAATTGGAATTGTTTCTACAAATTACATGTGAGTAATTTCATATATTATATGGTTGATATACAAAAACCTTACTCTTTTTATGTCAAGAAGACTCAAAAATGTCCAAAGATGCAAAGGGATATCAATGTAGGTAGATCACAAAGAATCCAAAGTCACTCTTAAAACATGTTGAAGCTTCTTTCAAAAGTAGTATTAATTACATAACAGCCTTTAATCTAGCTAACATCTTAAATATTTAAAGTAGGGTAAGTATAAACCCTATAATCATTACAATAGAAAATAAGTATTATTTATGAACCTGGAGACATTAAATATCAAATCATTTAGAAACCAATACTCATGATTGGCAAAATAATTCTGATTTACTTCTGAAAGTTTACTACACATTTGTGAATGAAAACAGAAGGGACAATCTCAATACGATTCAGATGAGAAACCTGATAATCACTCCACATGATCACTTCTCCCAGAGACTACTGAGATACTCACTTTAGCAGCACTAATGACTGTGGCAGTATAAGACTGAATGTTGTCTCCACAGGCTCCACCACGGGACTGATGGCATCGAATCAACTGGAAAAAAGAGAGAGAGAAGCAGAAAGTCATTTCTTTAAACTGTTTAACTCAACAGGCTATTAGGAGAGAGTTTATTTACCATGCATAATGGCGGTGGTAGGTGGGAATGTTTGCATGAGTGTATTTCAGACAAACAGCTAAAAGCTCTGCTGAGACACTTTTACCCTTTTTTATAACCCACTGGTGCCACTCACGCAGTTTCATGCTCAACTACAGTTTTTAATTACAAGATGAACAGTCTTTAAGAATTCATAAACTCTGAAATGGTAGGATTTGGGGCTGGCAGCCTTTCCACAAATAAATTTTAAAAACATAATCAAAGGACTTAGACATGACTTCCTAACATTAAATATTTGACATTCTAGCAAATTGGATGTTTTGTCCTCTTAATTCCTCTATAAAGACTGTAAAAGGAAACAAATTTTTAAAAATAGACAAAAAAGACTTTGCCATATATCCATTTTCAACTGTCAGTGGAAAAGTGGCACGTATTATGCATAAATCGACCACAACACGTATAACTGTCCACTTCAGAGAACTTAGTACTTTTAGCATTAGGAATAAAAAAGGTATGCCCTTATTTGTGCCGGACATAAATAAGTTCTCCTGCCAATTTTCTAAGCAAATCACTAGTTCAATATGGATGGTTCACCCAGCTGCTGAGCAATAAACCAGGATTAAATTCCCCACTGGTCTTACGCTTTCTATATTCGACCAGAAAAAAAAAGTTTTATATCTACAAAAATATGGCCAGATTTTTTAATCTGACTTAAAAAAAATGAGTGAACCCTAATATAAACTATGGACTTTGGTTAATAATAATATATTGATATTGATTTATCAACTGTAACAAATGTACCACAGGAATGAAAGATGTTAATAATAGAAGAAACAGTGTACAGAAGGGGTGGAGGTATCTGGGAAATCGCTGTAAACCTAAAACTGCTCTAAAAAAAAGTCTATTAGAAAATGTTGTCAGAAGCATCTAAAAGAAATAAGATAACAAAAGTAGAATAGTACCACATAGTAAAATGAATTTTTAAAGTACCTGGAATTCACAAAAAATTCACATCTCCCAAAATTAAAAAAAAAAAAAAAAAAAAAAAACTTCACGTAATTCAAAACCATGTCCTTTGCTAAAGATCCGAACTGCTGAACTTTTGGCTACCAGCTGAAGGTCGCCATAGCTCTTAACCACTGCACCACCAGGGTTCCTGAAGGTTGTCATATAATCCTTTTATCCTTTTATTCTAAATTTAAAATTCTCTTCATCATTAATATTGTTGAAAAAAATTCAAAGGGGTATTAATACATTATAATACAAGGGAACACCTTTTTAAAGTATATTAGATGTTAAGCTATTTATTAGGCAATCTCTGTTATGCCTTACTGAGTGGGTGTTTAACTAGATTTCGTGCTGAGTGGTGAGAAATCTTCCAAGTGACAGGTGACCAGCAAATGTTTTCATGAAGGGCAAAGCAAGAAGTTTGAAGTGATTGTTTTGTCTAATAAAAAAGAATCTCTATCTCACGCACTGTTTCATTCACAAATACACATTTGAAGAATTATGAAAGCTATCCCTCTGCTGCCTCCTGCTGCATGTGTGAGGAAAAACAGTATTTTGGAAATGCCATCTTTTCCCTGTTTCAGGTAACTAAAATACTTAAGGACAAATGTGTGAAAATAGGCAACATCCTTCCCTTTTCAAATCAGCTAAATCTGACTTAGCATTTCTACATAAAATTAAATAGACCAGAATTCATGGCCTAAAATTCAGCATCAGAAATGGGTTGTATCTTGGTTAATCTAACTTAAAGATGAGTCAGAATTTTCTGGAATGCAAAAACTCTTAGCAAATGGACTAATTTCCAGGAAATATTTTTTTTTTTTTTTTATGGTTAAGTAAAAAAGCAATGTGTAAAAAAGCATATATAGTATGCTAGCTTTTATAAAAGAAGGGGAAATACAAGCAAGTATGTATTTAACATAACTATAAAAATAAATGTATTCAATTACATATCAAATGAAAGCCATAACCATAGGAAGGAAGGAAGGAAGGAAGGGAGGAAGGGAGGGAGGGAGGGAGGGAGGGAGGGAGGGAGGGAGGGAGGAAGGAAGGAAGGAAGGAAGGAAGGAAGGAAGGAAGGAAGGAAGGGAATGAGGGAAGAAGGCATAAGGAAAGGAATGAGGCAGGGAGGAAGGAATGAGGGAGGGAGAAAAGGAAAGGAGGGAGGGAGGAAGAGAGGGAGGGAGGGAGGGAGGAAGGAGTGAGGGAAGGAAGGACTGAAGGAAGGGGGAAGAAGTGGGGAGACTGAGACAGAAACAGTGACAGGAAGAAACACAAAGAGAGACATAAGGAAAGACAGAGAGGGAGAGGGAGAGACATGGAGAGTAAAGACTGTATGGGTGTTATTTCTGGTATTGGTGCTATTTGAACTATAGCTATTTTTGCAAGTTTATTATAGGTGTTCTGAGTTTAATTTATATTTTTAAACAGAGCATTGAAAAACAAAAATCCCTACCAAGATATAGGGCTTCTTGATTAAAATATTAGTCAAAGAGCATTTTCACTGACTTTAATAGAAAGTGTCTGCCACTCAAAAATTAAAATTCAATTTTCTAATTACACACTCAGCCCAAAAGCTCCAAAACCAAAACAAACAAACCCAGTGCCATCAAGTCATTTGCAACTCATAGCGACCCTATAGGACAGAGCAGAACTGCTACATAGGGTTTCCAAGGCTGTAATCTTTATGCAAGCAGACTGGCACATCTTTCTCCCAGGGAGCAGCTGGTGGATTCAAACCGCTGACCTTTCAGTTAGCGGCCAAGCACTTTAACCACTGTGCCATCAAGGCTTCAAATTGGTAATAAATACTAGCTCTTATGGAAATACTATGGAAATGTTTCTTCCAAGGGTGACACAGCTACCTGATTAGCAAATTCCTTGTGAATTCTACTACATTTTCCAGTCTCTGTGTATGAGATCAGATATTATTGACATGTCAAAGGCAAAACAACTGGCATCCATCCAGGGTACGCATCTATGAAGGGAGCTCTTTCCCCTTGAAAACAATATATAGCTATTTGCATAATACCACCAATTGTAAATGGGCAGTTTCCCACATGTGAGAATACGGCTAAAACAGCCAAGGGACAATTTATACATCTTCTTCTAGGATGTGTTCAGCACTCATCAGAGATGTATTACAGATGTGAATATTAGAAAAAGTCATTATGTCATCACACTGAATTATATGCCACTTGTCAACAAAGTCTGAAAAGAGTAATTTGGAAAGAAATATTTTTTATGAGATACACTGGAAAATTAAGAGGATAGAGCATAATACTGCACTGGCTGTAACTATTTGTTACAGACAGAATTTTGAATAAAGTATCAAGGAATTCATCTACAAAAATACTTTACTTCAATGGTCTGATTGTGTATATTCCAGAGGCTAGTGAAAAAAAAAAAAAAATGGCTTCACCAAATAATATCTTTACTTACCACATCGTGATATTATCATTTGTATTACTTCATATTGTTTCCAAGATAATTAAATAATCAGGTAAAGATGAAACAAAAAATACTAATCCTCTTTGAAGTCTCTAATGAAAAGGATTTAACCTTCTTTTCAAAAATCCAAATTTAACACTTGTCTTACAGGGACATTAAATAAAACTCTCAGTGTATAAATATAGTATCTTCACTCACATTAATAGATAAGATCAGTAATTTCCTTAGTAAAATAAATGGCTAAACTATTATTTGGATCTGATTTTAAGCATACACATAAAGTCAACTAAATTATTCTATGCCTTAGCTCCCCAATCTACTGATGAAGGCAGAGGTCACTTCTGACACAGTTTCTAGCTTCACCGAAGCCACTGATTTTTTAATACCAGTACTGTGGTAAGTTGGAATCCACTTCACAGCAACAGGTTTGGTTTTTTTTTTTGGTTGCTGCTGTTTTGTGATAACCCTAATGCTGTCCTTTGAGATTAATAGAGTGAACTACTCTATGCAGAGCCTAGAAAACTAAAGTTCTACAGAGTCAAATGTTTCTGAATTCTTAATAGAGTCCAAATACTGATCAAAAGCAAGAAAGGAGATGCGAAGATAATGGATTACACGATTCCAACCTAACGAAACAAAAACTAAACTAGTAAATTAAACATTAATTTCTGGTCGGTAATCACCTATGGAGCATAGGTATCTACAGGGAAAATCTTTCAAGACTCACTCCATCACATGTAACCCAAACACTGGTCATGCCTTACCTTGTTTTCTGCATAAGCAAGCCAGCGGCTCCCAAGAGCAATAGGATTCATGTTTGGCCCTGGACAAGGATAGCAGCCTGAAAAAATTTGAAATGATAATATTGAGAACTTCCTTAATAACTCTTCTGTTGGTGATTATTATGTTGGCCAGAAAATTTAAAAAAAAAAATTTTTTTTTTTTAAGTTTCAGATAAAATTCCCATAATGCTAGTCATTATAGTTAACTAAGGGTAAAGGTTTCTTTTTTTCCCCTCCTTTTTTTTTCTACATAGCCTGATTTTGATTCTGTTCTAATAAGAAACAGATTTGGAAACAACTGTTAATCACCTTTAACAAAAAGTGGGCATTTTATACAGTTATTCCTAGAATAAGAGAGAGATGCTAATAGGAATCATTTAAAAATCATGAGTCTGTAAATTCTTAAGCAGAAACATTGAGAAAAGATAAAATGGGGTCAGGAATTTAAGAGAAAAAGATAAAGACAACTATCAGATACACACACACACACATACTATGGTAGAGAAAAACAAAAAAAATTTTTTTTAGAAAAGGAAAGACTTGCATGTGGGGTCAATGAGAAGAATAAACTAAGGATAAAAAATAGTCACAAAGGGTGCCTCAGTATAAAGATGTTGGGGAATCATTTACACAATCCTAAATATTACACTAAGCACTAAATTTCATTATTCTTGCTTCCAGTCCCAACCAATAACAACACTACAAAGAAGGATTATTTTGTGGTTCTATTCTTTCACCAAGAATATATTAAATATTCCTGACAGTGAACAACTTCCATGCATGGGAAGTTCAAAACCAACTTACAGAGTTCCACTAACAAAGACACAACACAACTGAATGGTGTCTGTCATTTAGAGGCTGTCCTCTCTCCTCCTGGCTATGTCAATGAGGTTCCTGAGTTTCAGGGTCCTCATCCGTGACTTAAACAAATAATATTTTATTGTCTCACAAAACTGATTTAAAGAGACAACTCAAAAAAGACTGCAAAGAATTCAAAGAGCACAAGAGATTGACGTAAAGAATCCCTTTAAACACGCACAATCTAAATGCCACAAATCAACCAACTTGATCTCACAGACATACACAGAACATGCCACCCAAGAGCAGCCAAGTATACTTTCTTTTCCAATGCACATGGAACATTCTCCAGAATAGACCCCATATTAGGCCACAAAGCAAGCCTTAACAGAATCCAGTACATTGAAATATTACAAAGCATCTTTTCTGACCATAAAGCCATAAAAGTGGAAATCAATAACAGAAAAAGCAAAGAAAAAAAGTCAAATACATGGAAACTGAACACCTTGCTCAAAAACTACTGGATTATAGAAGAAATCAAGGATGGAGTAAAGAAATTCACAGAATCAAATGAGAATGAAAACACATCCTACCAGAACTTTTGGGACACAGCAAAAGCAGTGCTCAGAGGTCAATTTATAGCAATAAATGCACACATACAAAAGAAGAAAGGGCCAAAATCAAAACATTAACCCTACACCTTGAAAAAATAAAGAACAGCAAAAGAAGCCCACGGGCACCAGAAGAAAGGAAATAACAAAAATTAGAGCAGAAATAAATGAAATAGAGAATAGAAAAACTGAAAGTTAACAAAACAAAAAGCTCATACTTTGAAAAGATCAACAAAATCGATAAACCACTGCCCAAACAGACAAATGAAATACAGAAAAGTAAACAAATAATCAGAATAAGAAACGAGATGGGCAATATCACAACAGACCCAACTGAAATTAAAAGAATCATAACAGAATACTATGAAAAATTGTACTCCAAGAAATTTGAAAACCTACAGGAAATGGACAAATTTCTGGAAACACACTACCTAGCCTAAATTAACACAAACAGAGATAGAATAACTAAACAAACCTGTATCAAAAGAACGATTAGAAAAGGTAATTTAAAAACTCCAAGCAAAAAACAAAAAAAAGCCTTGGCCCTGACAGCTTCACTGGAGAATACTAACAAACTTTCAGAGAAGAGTTAACACCAGTACTACTAAAGGTATTTCAGAGCATAGAAAAGGATGGAATACTCCCAAACGCATTCTATGAAACCAGCATAACCCTGATACCAAAACCAGGCACAGACACCACAAAAAAAGAAAATTACAGACCAATATCCCTCATGAACATACACAAAAATTCTCAATAAAATTCTAGCTAATAGAACTCAACAACATATCAAAAAAATAATTCACCATGACCAAATGGGATTCACACCAGGTAATCATTCTGCATTAGAAAACAATCGATGTAATTCATCATATAAATAAAACAGAAGACAAGAACCATATGGTCTTATTGATAGATGCAGAAAAGGCATTTGACAAAGTCCAACACCCACTCATGATAAAAAACTGCCAGCAAAATAGGAATAGAAGGAAAATTCCTCAACATACTAAAGGGCATTTATACAAAGCCAACAGCCAACATCATCCTAAATGGAGAGAGTCTGAAAGCATTCCCCGTCAGAACAGGAACCAGATAAGGATGCCCTTTATCACCATTCTTATTCAGCATTGTGCTAGAGGTCCTAGCCAGAGCAATTAGGCTAGACAAAGAAATAAAGGGCATCCAAATTGGTAAGGAAGAAGTGAAAATATCCCTATTTGCAGATGATATGATCTTATACTCAGAAAAACCCAAAGAATCCACAAGAAAACTAATGGAGCTAATAGAAGATTTCAGCAAAGTATCAGGATACAAGATAAACATACAAAAATCAGTTGGATTCCTCTACACCAACAAAGAAAACTTCCAAGAGGAAATCACCAAATTAATACCATTTACAATAGCCCCCAAGAAGATAAAATACTTAGGAATAAATTTAACCAGAGATGTAAAAAAACCTATACAAAGAAAATTACAAGACACTACTGCAAGAAACCAAAAGAGACCTACATAAGTGAAAAAAATACTCATGGGTAGGAAGATTCAACATTGTGAAAAAGTCTATTCTACCCAAAGCGATCTATAGATGCAATACAATCCTGATCAAATTCCAACGACAGTTTTTAATGAGATGGAGAAACAAATCACCAACTATGGGAAAGGAAGAGTTCCCGGTTAAGTAAAGCATTACTGAAGAAGAAGGACAAAGTGGGAGACCTCACACTACCTGATTTTAGAACCTATAATACTGCCACGGTAGTCAAAACAGCCTGGTACTGGTAAAAGAGATACATAGACCAATGGAACAGAATTGAGAATCCAGATGTAAATTCATCCACCTATGAGCAGCTGATATTTGACAAAGGCCCAAACTCTATTAAATGGGGAAAAGCCAGTCTTTTTAACAAATGGTGCTGGCATGACTGGATATTCATCTGCAAGAGAAATGGAACAAGACTCATACCCTATACCATACATAAAAACTAACTCAAAATGGATCAAAGACCTAAATATAAAATCTAAAATGATAAAGATTATGGAAGAAAAAATAGGGACAATGCTAGGAGCCCTGATACATGGCATAAACATTATATGAAACATAACTAACAATGTACAAAGACCAGAAGAGAAACTAGATAATTGGGAGATCCTAAAAATCACTCATGCTCATTAAATGGCTTCACCAAAAGGCTAAAAAGACAACCTACAGACTGGGAAAATATTTTTGGCTACGACATATCCAATCAGGGTCTAATCTCTAAAATCTACAAGGTACTGTAAACCCTCAACAACAAAAAGACAAATAAACCAATTAAAAAACGGCCAAAGAATATGAACAGGTACTTCGCCAAAGAAGACATTCAGGTGGCTAAGAGATACATGAGGAAATGCTCACGATCATTAGCCATTAGAGAAATGTAAATCAAAACTACAATGAGATACCATCCCACCCCAACAAGGCTAACACTAGTAAAAAAACACAAAATAATAAATGTTGGAGAGGTTGTGGAGAGACTGGAACACTTTTATACAGTGGGAATGGAAAATGGTACAATCACTTTGGAAATCGATTTGGCGCCTTCTTAAAAAGCTAGAAATAGAAGTACCATATGATCCAGCAATCCCACTCCTTGGAATATATCCTAGAGAAATAAGAGCCCTCACACAAATAGATACATGTACACCCATATTCACTGCAGCACTGTTCACAATAGCAAAAAGATCGAAACAACCTAGGTGCCCATCAACAGACAAATGGATAAACAAATTATGGTATATTCACACAATGGAATATTATGCAATAATGAAGAACAATGATGAATCTGCGAAGTATCTCATAACATGGATGAATCTGGAAGGCATTATGCTGAGTGAAATTAGTCACAAAAGCACAAATATTGAATGAGACCACTATTATAAGAACTCAAGAGAAGGTTTAAACACAGAAGAAAACATTTTTTGATGGTTATGAGAGTGGGGAGGGAGGGAGAGGGGGAATTCACTAACTAGATAGTAGACAAGAATGATCTTAGGTGAAGGGAAGGACAACGCACAATACAGGGGAAGTCAGCACAACTGGACTAAACCAAAAGCTAAGAAGTTTCCTGAACACAATCAAACGCTTCGGAGGACAGAGTAGCAGGGGTGGGGGTCTGGGGACCATGGTTTCAGGGGATATCTAGGTCAACCGGCATAACAAAGTTTATAAAGAAAATGTTCTGTATCCCACTTTGGTGAGTGATGTCTGGGGTCTTAAATGCTTGTGAGCAGCCATCTAAGATGCATCAAGTGGTCCCAATCCACCTGGAACAAAGGAGAATGAAGAACACCAAAGACAGAAGGAAAATATGAAGAAAAAAAAAAAAAAAACCAAAATCCAAATCCACTGCCGTCGAGTTGATTCCAACTCATAGTGACACTATAGGACAGAGTAGAACTGCCCGATAGAGTTTCCAAGGAGTGCCTGGTGGATTTGAACTGCCGACCTCTTGGTTAGCAGCCGTAGCACTTAACCACTACACCACCAGGGTTTCCCAAGAGATGAAAGGGCCACATAAACCAGTGAGTCCATCAGCCTGAGACCAGTAGAACTAGATGGTGCCTGGCTTACCACCAATGACCACCCTGACAGGGAACACAACAGGGAGTCTCTGATGGAGCAGGAGAAAAGTGGGATGCAGAATTCAAATTCACATAAAAACACCTGGCTTAATGGGTCTGACTGAGACGGGAGGAACCCCAGAAGACATGGCGCCCGAACTCTCTGTCAACCCAAAACTAAAACCATTCCCAAGCCAACTCTTCAGACAAGGATTAGACTGGACTATAAAACATAAAACAATACCCATGAAGAGTGTGCTTCTTAATTCAAGTAGATGCACGAGACTAAATGGGCAGCTCCTGTCCGGAGGCGAGATGAGAAGGCAGAAAGGGATAGGAACTGGCTGAATGGACATGGGAAATGCGGGGAGGAAAGGGGGAGTGTGGTGTCACATTATAGGGACTGCAACTAGTATCACATAACAATATGTGTATAGATTTTTATATGAGAAATGAACTGTAAACTTTCACCTAAAGCACAACTTAAAAAAAAAGAATCCCTTCAAGTCCTGGCTTAACATTCCATAAGTATCTCGTTAATTTTTCAAAAATGTTTCTCTCTAAAATGTACATCTGAGGATCAAACCGAGGTTACCTATTTCATTGTTTATGTCTCAAGTTGGAATCTAAGTTTATACAATCAGGAGACAGACAAGATTTCATCACAATAACTTTTTTCCTCCTTTTGTAAAAGATAGCCAAATTATACAAAATACATGAACAAAACAGCAAAAGAGGGCATCAACCGCATTATAAGCTGCAGCAGTGACAATACCCTACAGAGCAGTTCTCAATCTATGTTATTGTTCCTATGGAGAAGAGAGTTCTCAATGTATGTCTAACAGCTGACTCTAGAGCAAACAAGTAAATCATTACATGTTTCAGGCATTAGTTTCTTGAGTCCAGGAAGTTAGAATACTGCCAAAGGTTACAGTGATATGACAGTTCATCGTTTCTGGGATTTTTTTAGAACAGTTTTTGTGGGTAATATTGACATAAACTGCACATATATAAAAGGGTATAATTTGATAAATTTTAACATATGTATGGATCCACAGATAGTATTTTATTCAGAAGCATCTTTATCAATAAGAAAAAGAATAATTAACTTCTTTGACATTTACAGTCAAAAATACATGTTCTATGATAAATATTTATTATTTTTATCCATCTATTTTCTATCTTTTATCTAGAGGGATATGTAAGGCCAAGGATTTGTGCCTGTTCTGTTCACTGCTAAATCTCCATTACCTAGAACAGTATCTGACACACAGCAGATGCTCAATAAACGTCTAATTACATTAATCAATACACATAATCAATGCATTTATTAGGCAATGTCAAACAATCAAATTCTCTATGTAAGTTTTCCAAATATCCAAATAGCACGCACTTCTAAGAGCCAGTTCTTTCATTCTCAAGACGTTTATTAACTGAAATATTTCATAAATGTATATAACATGCTTCCCTGTTTCAGAAAGCCTTTGAGTAGCATTTGGGCATCACTGTGACTATGTCAGTATTGCTGTGCTCTTAAGTACTAAAGAAGGACACATGGCTGTTGGCTCTATTACTGAGCAGTTTTTAGTTCAGCTCCCTGAACTGCCAACTATTTTGAAAGCACGCCTTCATTTTGAAAAGAAGACAATGACTGGAGAAAAATTACATGAGTCATAAAATAAAAGGTATAAGCCTTCTTATTTTTGTTTGCTTCATTGTTTAAAATTTTTTGTTTCTTCCAGGATTTGAAGTTATGTATTTGGTAGGCTTTGGGTTTCTAGAACTCTGACCTACAAGTAATGTGACATTCCTATATCCATACACAAGACACTGTAATACAAAGTGTGTACTTTTTAGATAATAAATTTCATTATTAGACTCCTACAGAGTAAACTAATCTTATTCATACGAAATAGACTTAATTTTATAAATGTGTATATACACACATATCCCATAGAAAACTTCAGAGCTGAAGAAATGAGTGTAAATATGGTTCTGTAAGGAAGTTTTCCACCTTTTAAAAATTCTCAAGAAAAACAGAACTAAATGTCCTCAAACCTGTGAATTGTGGCATAACATTACCAGTTGCCATGGCGTCAATTCCAACTCATGGCACCTCCATGTGTGTCAGAGTAGAACTGTGCTCCATAGGGTTTTCAATGGCGGCAGATTTTTCCGAAGTAGATGGTCAGGCCCAGAGATTCCTCTAGGTGGACTCTGTACCTCCAGCCTTTTGGTTACCAGCCAAGCACATTAACCGTCTTTACCACCCAGGGACTCCGACATCTCATTATAGGTAGTTAACCTTCTTAATTAGCTTTTAAAAAGTCAACATAATCCAACTCTGTCAATTCTGATAACCACTTCAACTTCATGAGGTGTTAATAAATACATTCTCCTTTCTCCAAATACTAAAGGAACCTAAGGGAAAATATAATCTACAATTTTTCATTCCACTTTTTTAAGTTTGATGTTTTTAGAAGCTCAGTGGACCTCAAAAATTATAGTGTATTGGAATGAAAACCAAATTGTTTTTACTGCTCTCCAAAAAACATTTTATAGCTAGAATCAGCAGAACATCAGCCACTCAGCACTATCTCAACTTTATAAGTATGACTCTTTTAAAGATTAACTTTTGCCTCTAGCTAATCTTTGAAAACTAGTGAGAGGGGAAAAAGTGAACCTCTACAAGGCTAAAATAATTCAAACTTGCTTAAAATATCTGTGAACTAAGTAAGGAGGCCTGGCTGTTAAAATGACCCAAGTTTCCAAATTTAAATAAAAACAAAATCCAAGAAAAGCACACTAAATGAAGACCCTTCCATTAGGAAAGACTTTGTTCCAGTAATTAAGACGGCACATGAGAGTGATGCAATTTTAGACGGTATCATCCCAGTGATTGCTCCAACAGACAGGTGACCTGAACTCAGTTTGAAAAACAAAAGATTTAACTACTCTGTAATACTCTGACTTATTTTTCTTGGCAAGGTCAACTCAAAAATCTTCAGACCTTTCTTTAAAAAGTAGATATCCACATTTACAACTGAATTATTTTCAACAAGAATGTCAAGTTCATTCAATGGGGTAAAATAGTCATTTCAACAAATAGTGCTAGGACAAATGGATATTCTCACACAACATACAAAAATTAATTCAAAATGGATCAAAGACCTACATGTAGGAGCAAAACTATTAAACTCTTAGAAAACACAGTAAACATCCGTGACCTTGGATTAGGCATAAATACCCCAATTAAAAAATGGGCAAAGGATCTGAACAGAAATCACTCCAAAGACGTACAAAAGGACCAATAACACAATAAAAAGACGCTCAACATCATTAGTCATCAGAGAAATCCAAAATGAGATACCACTTCATTAGATACCACTAGGACTAGATACCACTATCATCTATCAAAAAGACGACAGATAATACCAAGTATTGGTGAGGATGGGGACAATATGGAATTCTCATACACTGCTGGTGGGAATGTCAAATTACACAACCACTTTGGAAAATATCTGGCGGTTCCTCAAACAATTAAACTTAGAGTTACCATGTGCCCAGCAATTCCACTCAAGTACACACTCAAGAGAAATAAAAACATATGAGATGCAAAAACTTGTACACAAATGTTCACAGCAGCATTACTCATAATAGCCAAAAGATGCAAACAACCCAAAATGCCCATCACTAATGAATGGATAAACAAAATACGGTATATCCACACCATGTAATGTTATTCAACCATAAAGAAGAATGACGTTCTGATACATGCTACAACATCGAAAAACCTTGAAAACATTATGCTAAGTGAAAGAAGCCACACACAAAAATTCATATATTGTATAATTCCATTTACATGAAATGTCCAGAATAGGCAAATCTATAGAGACACATAATAGATTAATGGTTGCCTAAGGCTGGGGGGAAACCCTGGTGGCGTATTGGTTAAGAGCTATGTCTGCTAACCAAAAAGTTGGCAGTTCAAATTTACCAGGAGCTCCTTGGAAACTTTATGGGGCAGTTCTACTCTGTCCTAGAGGGTCACTGTGAGTTGGAATAGACTCAAAAGCAACAGGTTTGGTTTTGGTTTAAGGCTGGAGGAGATGGAAAGATTATGGCTACAAGTTACAGGGTTTCATTTTGGGGTGAGGAAAAATGTTCTAATATTGATTATGGTGATGGTTTCACAACTCTGTGAACACGCTAAAAGCCACTGAGTTTATACTTTTAACAGGTGAATTGTATGGTGTATGAAAAGCTGCTTTTTTTTTTTTTTTTTAAAAAAAAGCAGGTGTTACTAAATAATAATCCTAGAATCTTCTTTGTATTGGTTACTCCCTAAAAAGTCTGATGAAAAAATCGGGGACACCCTCCCCAGAAAAATACACATGAATATAAAATACTGAATACCATTTCAGAGATTTATTTGATCATCTTACAGCTTACTAACAAGCCTCTTATATGTATCCTCAAACTAAAAATGATCCTGGATCTCACAAGAACACATGAATCCTCTCTCACAAATGTTACCAACTTGTTTCCAAATATAAAAAGCAAAGCTCTTCTTTCAAATATTAAAAACATTTTTGTGTTTTAAAACTCCCATTTGTTATTCATTGTTAGCACTGATAACGGACACCCATACTAACACTAAGAAATAACACTAGGAATTGAAGAGGTAATAATATTTTTCCTACGTAAAGCAAAAACAGAAGCCAGTGGAAAGAGCTTGCTTGCTCCCCTGAGACTTCATATCTACATTTCAATTTACGGACAGTGCTAATGACATCTATCAGTCTTTGTCTTTTGTTTTCTTAACCATACCTGGGTTTTAGGTTTCCACATCAGACAGCTGCTCAAGGTCACCTTTTCTGTACAGCCAAATACAAAGGTGTGTCCTGTCTCATCATATTGGCTGTATTCCCTTCCCAGTTCTCTATCAGATCTCTTTACTTGTTCCTTCCACCCTTTGGCACAAATTCCCATGATGCTTGCTCTGATGGGCACAGCTGTCTCTACTTATTTTACAGTTTCTTCATTGTATTTATACATACCTATGGCACTCAGAATTGTATTATACAAGAATTTTTCAAATTATCTTAGATATTAAGTGGTTGCATGATCAAAAAGAGTATCCTCATTAAGTGGAGAATTTGTCTATATTATTGTCACTTTCTTTGGACAGTGCTTACAGGCAATGGAGAAAAACTACATGGCATAAGCAAATGGACTGCCAGCAATGCTATCACAGTATGCCTTGCCTGCCCCTTGCCCCAGATCTTCTGTCCCTCAATCTCCTCTTCATTGTACCAGGCAAAACCAGCATACACATAAGGGATATCGAAAACTCAAATTCGGAGAAGCACACATAATTTGTACAATGCCTCTTTCCACCCACCAAGTTTCAGTCTGTGTAAAGGAGCTGGGAGAGGATGCAGAGATTAGAGAAAAATAAGGCAGTGGCACCCTTTAGTCCTTGATATGAAAAATCAGGTCATGCCAAATTTTTTTGAAACTGATGATCTAAATCACTTAGGTAATTCAAATAAGGTAAATTTCTTAATAAAAGTACTTACCAAATATCATCAATCTTACCAACCTAAAACCACATGTGTAATCTGCTTCCTAGGGTTTTCAATTGAAGTAAAATATTCTAATTTTTTAATTGTACTTTTAGATGACAGTTTACAGAGCAAACAAGTTTCTCATTAAACAACTAATATACATATTGTTTTGTGATATTACTTGTCAACCCTACAACATGTTAACACTCTCCCCTTCTCAACCTTGGGTTCCACGTTACCAGCTTTCCTGTCTCCTCCTGCCTTCTCATCCTTGACCCTGGGCTGGTGTGCCCTTTCAGTCTCATTTTGTTTTATGGGCCCCTCTAATCTTCGGCTGAAGGGTGAACCTCAGGAGTGACTTCATTACTGAGTTATAAAAGTGTGCGGAGGCTATACTCTTGGGGACTTTCCGGTCTGTCAGAACAGTAAGTCTAGTCTTTTTCTTTTGGTGACTTAGAATTTTGCTCCACATCTTTCTCCAGCTCTGTCTGGGATCCTCTATTGTTTTCCCTGTCAGAACAGTCAGTGGTAGTAGCTGGGCACTATCTAGTTGTGCTGGACTCAGGCTCTGGTAGTTGTAGTGCATTAGTCCTATGGACTAATCTTTCCCCTCTGTCTTTGGTTTTCTTCACTTTCCCTCGACATAAATGATTGAGCTTTTCCATCATCTCTTTTCACAGATATAGTCGATTTGATTCTTGCGTATTCGATCTGGTGAGGTCCATGTGTATGCTGTCACCGTTGTGTTTTTGGAAAAAGGTATTGGCAATGAAGAAGTCATCGCTCTTACAAAATTCTATCATGCGATCTCTAGCATCGTTTCTATCACCAAGGCCATATTTAACTACCGATCCTTCTTTTTAGTTTCCAACTTTTGCATTCCAATCACCACCAATTATTAAGGCATCTTAATTGCACGTTTTATTAATTTCAGGCTGCAGAAATGGGTCAAAATCTTCAACTTCTTCACCTTTGCCATTAGTGGTTGGAGTGTAAACCTGAATAATATTAGTATTAACTGGTCTTCCTTATAGGCATATGGATACTATCTTTTCATTGACAGTACTGTTCTGCAAGATAGATCTTGAAATGTTCTTTTTGATGATAAATGTGACATCATTCCTCTTCAATTTGTCATTCCCAGCATAGTAGACCATATTATTGTTTCATTCAAAATGTCCAATACCAGTACATTTCAGCTCACTAATACATAGGATAAAGATCTTTATGCATTCCATTTCATTTTTGAAAACTTTCGATTTTCCGAGATTCACACTTCATACATTCCACATTTTGGCTATTAATAGATTTTTGCAGCTGTTTCTTCTCATTTTGAGTCATGCCACATCAGGAAATGAAGGTCCCAAAAGCTTGACTACATCCACATCATTAAGGTCGACTCTACTCGGAAAGGGCATCTCTTCCCCATTCTTATTTTGAGAACCTTCCAACCTGAGGGGCTCATCTGCAGACAGTGTTCTGCTGCTGTTCATAAGGTTTTCACTGGCCAATTTTTTCAGAAGTAGACCACCAGGTCCTTCTTCTTAGTCTGTCTTAGCCGGGAAGCTGACACACAGTAGGTATTCAATAAATATCTGATAACTAAGTATTTAAATAGATGCTATGTATCAGGAGACTCAGCATATACAATTGGTAATTCCCTAGCCATACCAAAGATGAGATCCTTTCCACAGAATTATTTCTGAAGCAATGTAGCACATACATATGAGAAGCTCCAGACAAAGTTCGCCTCAGCTTCCATGGTCAATTTTAGAACTTAAAATACAGAGTACAAAGAGGCAAAATTTTTCAGACTGTATTAAAAAACAAACAAAAAAAGGAAACCCTCCAGTTTCTGCTTCACATTTTCAGTCCTAGACAATCGGACAACCATTAACCCTTCAACTTTCAAAACAAAACCCAAGACCAAATTTTACATAGAAAAATATTTGTACACTTAGTCTGTAAATCCTTTACTGCTGAAGTCTTACTAACGCAGAGTATCTTAACCCATCAGAACACTACATAGGTAAAAAGCACAGATGGTACAAATGAACATTTATGTGCTAGCAAAAACCTGGCACAAAGAAGGATCCTCATCTTGGATTTGTTTCCTCCCACTATTTTCAAGTACCAAAAGAAATCACCAGATATTGAAGAAGCTAGAAAAAATAAAAATGGGCTAAAGCTAGGAATCCTGGGGTGGGGGGGAGGGGAGATAAAACAAAAAATCAAGCAAGGACAACTTTCCTCTATTACCAGAAAAGCTGAAAAGCTTTTACTAAAAACTGGAATTTCCCCTTTAAAGTTAACATCTCACAAAGACCATGCTTTTTCATCCAAGAAAACTTCAGGGTCCTTACTCATAAGGAATGGTAGAGATTAAAGTTTAGATCCTGAAGTCTACACTTATTGCTGCATTTCTGGGCAGTAGTAGAAGTTGTGAGGATTAGAAAGGTAGGGAGTTTTAATTCCTGATCCATCATATAGAATAATCCAGTTACCTCCTCAAGTATGTACGTTAACTAAGTAATTTAATAACTGTTTTGAAAGTATAAGAAATAGGTAAGTGAAACTAAATCCTAACTACTTAAATTTTTTCATACAAAGAGAAATTGAGGAAACATGGTATGTAGCTTTCTCGGTAACATAAAGAAATGTGTTGGTAAGTTGAAAATACATCAAAAAATTGTAGAACTGAATCTGAGGACATCCACAGAATCACAGGAATATCATCGCAAGGGAAAATCCATAAAGCACTGAAAAAATCTAAAATTACAACTATTTTGCTAACTCTTTCAAGTAAGAAGTATAAACTCAAATGCATATGAAAGAAAAGAAAACAATTTGGTACCTACTTGTGACAAAGAATTTTTTTGTGAAAGTACAGCTATCAAAGGCAGCAATTTTCTCCTGCAAGACTACGACGAGGATCCTAAAATTAGGGGGAGGGAAAAAAGACACCAAAAAGAAAAAAAAATATGAATGTGAAATTTCATAAAGTAATTCATGAATAAGTTAAATTATCGAGAAGAAAACAAATATCTACTAGCTCAATTAAAAAACAGAGGCAAAAACCAACATTTCTTGTAATATTTAGGCTAGAAAAAAAGGTGGAAAATATTTTTAGGCAGGATAGGGATAGTTAAAAGGAGAAATGTGATCAAAATAGAATAATCTCAAAAATATTTTACTCTAAATAATTTTTATTATAAATCTAATAAATCAATCAACTATTAGCCATATACTAAAAGTGTTTTTCCAATGACAGCTCAGAGTCATGGAATTAAATATAAAATGGATTTATGTAACCTGTTACTTAATAGGAACGCTGGTGGCACGGTGGTTAAGAGCTCCGCTGCTAACCAAAAGGTCAGCAGTTCAAACCTACCAGCAGCTCCCTGGAAACCCTCTGTCCTACAGCCTCGCTATGAGTCAGAATTGACTCCATGGCAACAAGTTTGGTTTTTGCCACTTAAAATGACTGCTGAATTTCCCAACAGGAGGGCGGGGGCAGGGGGGTAGTGGTGGTAAATTAAGGCAACTGCTCTTCAGTGTAAATGCATTATATCTGACCAATTCAGCGTATTAAAATTTAACCAGAATCAATACAAATCACATTTTTCGTAGGGCCAAAGATTTATAAATTATTGGGAATTTTTAAAGAAATGAACTGCTAAAGTACATCCAAAATACACTCATTTTTTAAAGGTTAAAGTACTGCTACTTGCAAGATATTAATATAAATACCACATTTAATGTTATTTCAAAAGATCAAGTGGAAAATCATAACCCTTGTTTAATATTTGAGGCAGGGAAATCTGAGCAACAGTGCTAGTAATGGGAAGAAAGAAAATGTCAACAATCTTCACATGTACAATTCAGTACATTACCATATTTTTTACACAGACAACATGCACCATCTACATTTGTTTGCCAACCACTCCCTCCTCCCCGCAAGGTGTTTTTATAAGTGCTGTTATGCTGATTTTTTTACATGTTGCTGTATAAAACATAGCATAGCACACTTAAGAAAATACCTTGGGGTGGGGAGAGCAGTTGGCAAACAAACGTAGAAGGCACACATTATTTGCATAAAATACAGTAATTATGTTCATCATGTTGTTCAACCATCACCCTTTTACATTCCCAAATACACACCACCCTTAACAGAAGCTCAGTGTCCCTAAGCATGAGGACCTTCTCAAACACCTTTTGTCACCTCTCCAAACCTGAATTTTCTAATGCAATTTATCTACCAATCCAACAACTAATCCCCCACTTCATTCAGCAGTTTAAAAGTTGTCTCTATCATGGCATATATATTGGTATTGCCGAAAGTGTCTTTCATAGAGCAAGTTTTTAATTTTAATGAGATGTCACAGCTAAGGATTTTTGCTTAACCCAAGGTCACAAAGATTTTCTCATATGTTTTCCAGTAGAAGTTTCATGTTTTACATTTAAATCTATCATTAATTTTGAGTTAATTTTTGAGATGTCAAATAATTTTTTACAAATATATTTACCACAATTAAAAAAGAAAATGTCACATTTAACACATATGCTTTGTTAATTTGCTGATGCAGAACATAATCTTTCACATATCTGAAAATACATAATTATGCAGCCCTAGTACTTACATAAGAATCCAACAAACCATCAGACCTAGATTACCAGGGTTAAAGTGAAGCCATGAAGAGAAGGTGGCAAGCTCAAAAGGGGAAAATGCAGAAAAAACTAATCAGATAAATAGATTTTCAAAATAATACAGTAGCCACTCCCAAACAAAGAGTCACATGCAAAAAAATTCTGTAAGGAAGGTTTAATTTACAATTAAGTATAGAAAGTTCAAGAAACCCTGATGGCACAGTGATTAACTACTTGGCTAATAGCCAAAAGGTCACTAGTTCATCCCAGTTCAGTCATGCATGGACAAGGAAGAGAAATCTGAACAGACACACATGTTTAATAAGCCCTGCTAAAACCCTAATCTCTTTCTTAGAAACTAGGGCAACATATGCATTGCATAGCAACCAAATCTCTTGCCCATCAGATTTTGAGCAGAGGCAGAAACAGCGGTGCGCCACTCAAAAATGGCAACCAACATCACCACTTTGAGTGTCTGTCACTGTCACATTCCTGCCAATAGTCCAATCTCACATATTGGGCTCCCAAAAGGGCTCTCTACGCCTCTTCTGAGTGTCCCATTCCACAGCTTTGACCCACAGACTTTTCCATTCTTGTTATCATTTCAGTTCATCCAAATTGTAAAAATTCAGGTCTGTTCCGGTTTTACTTCATTGGCCATGACTGAACCAGTTCAAACCAGTATGAAGCCCTGGTTGAAACATACCCGCTACTCCATGGGAGAAGGATGTGGTAGTCAGCTTCTACAAAGATTACAAGCTTGGAAACCCAATGGGGCAGCTCTACTCTGTCCTATAAGGTCACTATGAGTTGGAATCGACTCGATGGCAATGAGTTTGGTTGGTATGTAAGTTCAAAAGACTACGTATGCCAAACTGATGATTTGCATTTTTCCTTGATAACATTTTCCTCATTTTCAATCTCACTTCTATTTTTCCTACTATTCACAAGTTATATAATCATTAATTACTTATGATAAGCAAATTGATGAGTACTAAAAAATAACTGTCTTGATTTTGCTCTGTACTTTATACTTACTAAACATGTATTAAATAAGGCACATTTATTACACAGCTAAAATAAAAAGAAATAAATGCAAAAATGCTTTTTGTAAGAAGAATCAATTCTAACTGTATTTTCATGTATATCATCCAACTGCAAATTTGACAAAAACCTGAGTTCACTTCACAGTCTTTAGTTCCTACATCTTTTTATTTAAAGTGTGAGTTTAAAAAATAATGAGATTTTTTAAAAATTCTGCCTTCATTAAGTAGCAAAACTAAAGAAAAGGAGTTTACTATAATTATAATACATACGGAAATACTTTGTAATAATAAAGACTACAAGACTTTCCCAAAAATAGAATTCATAGAGAACTGGAAATGACTTCAAACTCATCAACATAAAACAACCAGCTAACTAGATACTTACATGTGATTAGTATTCAAAGTTACATGTGATGAGATTTCAAAGGGAAGAGGAAAACTGAGCTTTAAAAAACATTAAGAATTGTTTCGTATCAAATTATTGTTCCTTCCTCAACATAATAAAGGTCATCTATACAAAACCAAGAACCAACATCATTCTCAACAGAGAGAAGTTAGAAGCATTCCCCCTGAGAATGGGAATGAGACAAGGATGTTCTTTACCATCATTCCTATGTAACATTGTGCTAGAAGTCCTAGCTAGAGCAAAAAGACAAGAACAAGAAATATAGGGCATCCAGATTGGAAAGGAAGAAGTAAAACTACCCCTATTCACAGATTATATGTTTCTATACATAAGGAACCCCAAAGATTCCACAAGAAAACTACTGGAACTAATAGAAAAAATTCAGCAGAGTAAAAGGATACAAGATCAACACAAAAAAAATCAGTTGGATTCCTGTACACCAACAAAGAGAACAATAACATTTATAATAGCCTCTAAAAAGATAAAAACACTTAGGAATAAATCTAACTAGGGACAGAAAAGGCCTA
This sequence comes from Loxodonta africana, assembly GCF_030014295.1. Classification (NCBI taxonomy): domain Eukaryota; kingdom Metazoa; phylum Chordata; class Mammalia; order Proboscidea; family Elephantidae; genus Loxodonta; species Loxodonta africana. The sequence goes on from NC_087359.1 coordinate 50,275,651, forward strand.
TTCAAAGAAAACTACAAAACACTATTGCAAGAAACCAAAAGAGACCTACATAAATGGAAAAACATACCATGCTCATGGATAGGAAGACTCAACACTGTGAAAATGTCAATTCTACTCAGAGCAAAATACAAATACAATGCAATCTCAATTCAAATACCAACAGCATTCTTTAACTAGACGGTAAAACTAATCACCAACTTTATATAAAAAAGAAAGAGGCTCTAGATAAGCAAAGCACTACTGAAGAAAAAGAACAAAGTAGGAGGCCTCACACTACCTGATCTCAGAGCCTACTATACAGCCACAGTAGTCAAAACAGCCTGATAGTGGTACAGTGACAGACACATAGACTAATGGAGCAGAATCAAGAACCCAGATGTAAATCCATTCACCTGTGGTCAGATGCTCTTTGCCAAAGGACCACAGTACACTAAAGGGGGGAAAGAGTCTTTTTAACAAATGGTGCTAGCACAATTGGAGGTCCAACTGTAAAAAAAAATGAAAGAAGAGCCATACCTCACACCATACACAAAACTAACTCAAAATGGATCAAATATGTAAATATAAAACCTAAAACGATAAAGATCACAAAAGAAAAAATAGGGACAATGCTAGCGGCCCTGATACATGGCATAAACACAATGCAAACCATAACTAACAACGCACAAATATCAGAAGAGAAAACTACATAATTGAGAACTCATAAAAATTAAACGTTTATGCTCATCACAAGACTTCCAAAAGAGTAAAAAAGAGAATCTACAGACTGGGAAAAAAATTTTGGCTACAACTTATCGGACAAGGGTCTAATCTCTAAAATCTACAGAATACTTCAACTCCTCACCAACAAAAAGACAAATAACCCAATTAAAAAATAGGCAAAGGATATGAACAGACACTTCACTGAAGAAAACATTCAGACAGCTAACAGATACATGAAGAAATGCTCACAATCATTAGCCGTTAGAGAAATGCAAATTAAAAATACAATGAGATACCATCTCACCCTGACATTATTGGCACGCACCAAAAAGACAGAAAATAACAAATGCTACAGAGGCTGCAGGGAGACTGGAACTCTTATGTACTGCTGGTGGGAATGTAAAGGGTACAACAACTAAGGAAAATTATATGGCACCTCCTTAAAAAGCTAGAAATAGAAATACCATACAATCCAGCAATCCCACTCCTAGGAATATGTCCTACAGAAATAAGAGCCATCACAGGACTTCAGACAGGGATTGGACCGGACAATGGGTTGGAGAGGGATGTCGGTAAGGAGTGAGCTTTTTCCATCAGGTGGACACTTGAGACTATGTTGGCATCTCCTCCCTGGAGGGGAGATGAGAGGGTAGAGGGGGTTAGAAGCTGGCAAAATGGACACAAAAAGAGAGAGTATAGGGAGGGAGCAGCTGTCTCATTAGGGGGAGAGCAATTGGGAGTATGTAGCAAGGTGTACATAAGTTTTTGTGTTAGAGACTGACTTGATTTGTAAACTTTCACTTAACGCACAATAAAAATTAAAAAAAAAAAAAAAAGAGCCACCACAGGAATAGAATATGCACACCCATATTCACTGCAGCATTATTCACAATAACAAAAAGATGTAAACAATCTAAACACCTATCAACAGATGAATGGATAAACAAATTATAGTACATACACACAATGGAATGCTACACAAAGAAAAAGAATAACAATGAATCCGCAAAACATGCCAAAATATGATTAATCTGAAGGGCATTATGCTGAATGAAATTAGTCAGTCACAAAAGGGAGAATACTGTATGAGACCACTATTCTAAAAACCCCAGAAAAGATTTACAAACAGAAAAAAACAATCTTTGATGGTTATGAGGAAGGAGATGGGTGAGGAGGGAAATCACTAGATAGTAGAAAAAAAAAAAAATAGTAGATAACTGCTAATTTTGAAGAAGGGAAAAACAACAAACAGTATAGGGGAAATCAGCACGACTGGACCAAGGCAGTTACAGAAGCTTCCTAGACACATCCAAACACCCTGAGGGACTGATTTACTAGGGCTGAGGGCTGGGGACCATGGTCTCAGAGGACATCTAGTTCAATTGGCATAACAAAGTTGATAATTCAAATGTTCTACATCCTACTTTGGTGAGTAGTGTCTGGTGTCTTAAAAGCTTGTATGCAGCCATCTAAAATACACCTACTTGTTCCATCCCATCTGCAGCAAAGGAGAATGTAGAAAACCAAAGACACAAGGAAAACATTGATCCAAAGAACTAATGAACCACAGCCTCCTCCATGCTGAGCCCAGAATAATCAGATGGTCTCCAGCTACTACCACCAACCACTCTGACAGGGATTACAATAGAGGGTCCCAGACAGGGCAGGAGAAAAATGTAGAACAAAATTCAAATTCACAAAAAAAGACCAGACTTACTGGTCTGACAAAGACTGGAGGAACCCCAAGACTACGGCCCCCAGACACCCTACTAACTCAGAAATGAAGCCACTCTTAAAGTCCACCTTTCAGCCAAAGATAAGACAGGCCTATAAAACAAACAATAACACCTGTGAGGAACTTGCTTCTTAGTTCAATCATGTATACGAGACCAAATGGGCAACATCTGCCCAAAAGCAAAGATAAAAAGGCAGTTAAGGGACAGGAAAGCTGGACGAATGGACACAGGGAACCTGGGGTGGAAATGGGGAGAATGTTGATACATTGCAGGGATTGCAACCAATGTCACAAAATGATTTGTGTAAATTTTTGAATGAGAAACAAATCTGTACTATAAACTTTCACCTAAAGCACAATAAAATTAAGGCCATATTAAACAATGTCTAAGAAGGAAGAAAACACTTAGCTTAGAATATCTATACAGCTATGAAATATACAATAAAGAACATCACTTCAGGAAATGGAAATTTAGGCAAAAGACCCAGGCTTACCATCCTCTAGCCCTAAGGCATGCTCACGTCTACAAAAAAAGGATCTTTTTTTCTTAAGGTTTCGTTTGATAGAACCATTAGTTGCCTGGCTTCTGTACTCCAATGTTGCCTCATTAAAGAACAAAAAAATAAAATGATTGTTCCTTATATAGAAATATAAACCATTTTCATAAAGTTATGGAGGATACTCATAAAATTAATGGAAACAATGTTATACATATATCTTCATGAAAATTAAATGCTATGATTAAAAAAATCATAATATGAAAAATACAATACAAACCTAAACCAAAATGAGTTTATCTGAGCAATAAAAGTCCGAAATAAATATGAGAGTAAATTGTTTATTAACTCATATTGTTCAATTACAAATCACTTAGTCAAAGCTATAAACTGTATGTAAAAGGAACTGTATGTTGGAACCAAATTGTTCACAATGTCAATATTTTAGTAAATGTTTTATTTTTAAATCCTGAAACCAAGAATTACTAGTATACTAAAATAAAGTTTGAAGAAACGATTTAACTTCAATTATTACACAAAATTGAGTTTGCTTACAATTTGAAAGATATGGTGAATGCTAAACTTTATCAGTAGGTGTATTTCATTAATATCACACATCATTTTACATAGGCACCAGCAGTTCTAGCTGTTCTATCTCCTCAAAAACACTTAGTACTGTCAGTCTTCTTGATTTTAGTCATTGTAAGGAGTGATGACCAATGAAGTTCAGCATCTCTTTAGGTCTTAACTGGGCATTGAAATGTCTTCTTTTGATATGGGTCTGTTAAATTTTTTCTGTGTTTTGTAACTGTGTTCTTTGTTGTTACGGAATAATAAATTTGCCACACATGTTCATGTTTATTTTACATACATAAAAAAGTATAAATAATAACCCTATAAAGGATATAATATGAGATGTTAAAAATACTCAGTTGAAACAAAGAACCCCAAACCATCTCACCAACATACTGCATCCCTTCCAAATTCCCATTCACAGAAGAAGAGGCAGATTCCTTCTTGGTGCATGTAATATTTACTTTGATCTCTATTGTTTCTTTGTAGACAATGTTTGGTATAAAATATGAAATAATGAGACACAGAAAAAGTAAGGAAAAAATGACCCATTTTCATTAGAACTAGATAAAAAGATGGCCCGAATGTTGTAATTATCAGACAACATTTTGAAACAAATATGATTAGTATGTTATACGCTAGTGAATTTGAACAACATCCACAAATAAACAGGAAATATTACTAGCCAGAAGCATACAAGTAGCCACATAGAAATGCCAGAAATGAGAAGATTCACATATGAAAAAGCCAGTCAATGGGCTTAATAAAAATTATTCTACCTGAGATACAAAGAGAAAAAAGATAAGAGAAAACTGAGAAAAGGAATAGTCTGATATAAAACATGCATGTTAGAACAGAGCAAAAAAAAAAAAAAGTAGACATAAAATGAGAATTTTCCAAAATTAAAGAAAAAGGCAGAATAAGTACCAAAAAAAAAAAAACACATTTAGACACATCATAGTAGGGAAAAAAGAAATTTACAAATAGGGGAATAATAATAAAATGATAGCTGATTTCTTATTAAAAACAAAGCTAGAAAAAATTGAAAATAGACAGTTTGAAAGGGTTGAAACAAAAAGATTCTCAATAACCAAAACTAGTCTTCAAAATGAGGTAAAATAAACAAATTTCCAGATAACCAAAAACTGAGAAAATACACTGCTAACAGAAGTGAACTATAAGAAACACTAAAGAATATCTTTCACACTGAAGCTAAATGACATGGTTACTTAGATATATAGGAAGGAATGCGGAGCACTAAAAACAGTATATATATGGATACATTTTTATTTAATATGCGTATCTATTCACTTCTCTTCTTTTTTAAACATACAGTATTTAACCAGGAGGTTGTCAGACTGTGTAATAATCCAAATAGACTGTGCCTATGAAAGAACATTCAATTCAAAGACACAAATAGCTTAAAACTAAAAAAATGGAGACAATATCTACCGTGCAAATAGTAACAGACCTAAAGGGGCAATATTAATATCAGATAAGAACATTAATAGCAGGAAAATCGCTAGTGACAAAGAGGGACTGAACTTAACGATAACAAGACCACATAACGTGAAAACAAGTCAAATGCATATATATCCAGTAACAAAAATTCAAAATACATGACTCAAACTACACATATTTTCAACCACACATAGAACATTTTCCAGGAGAGATGATTCACTGGGCCCTAACAGAAAATGAAGTACACAAAACCCATGCTGAACATAAATTATCAAAAATGACTAAAAAGAAATAGTCTGAATTATGTTATTTGAATTTAAAATTTTTTAATCAGAAATTAAAATATACCACATACACACACAAAAAGACAAACATAGCTACATTGGTAAATTTTCTGAAACATTTAAGGAAGAAATAAGAACAATTCTATGAACACAATTTCAAAAAACAGACATAACAAGAAAAAGAAAATTATACTTCAACATCTCATGAAAATAGATGCAAAAATCAAATGCAGTAATATATAAAAAGAATTATATATAACAACAAGTGGAGTTCATCCTCAGATGGAAGAATGCTTTAACATTTTTTAAATCAGTCAATATAATTTACTGTATTAACAACCTAAAAATGAAACACAAAGTCATCTCAATAGCTACAGAAAAATGACTACTAAATTCAATACCAAATCAGAAGAAAAAACTGCCAGTAACTAGGAAAGATAACCCCCTAATATTGATAAATCTTTTTTAAACAACAACTAAAAACAAAACTAGATCTCTAGCTGTACTGATCAAGAAAAAAGTTACCTGTATCACCAGATATCATATAACCATTAAATTGACAATAAGGAAACATTACAAAAAAATATGCTAATAAATTAGACAACTTAATGGGCAAATTTTTTGAAAGACACAAGTTACCAAAACTGCAACAAGAAGAAAATTTTAAATCTAAATAATCCTTATCTATAAAATAAACAGAATTTATAATTGAAGGATCTTCTTACAAATAAATCTCATGCTTTTATTTTTCATGTTTAAGGAGCCCTAGTAGCGTAACGGTTAACCGCTTGGCTGGCTACCCAAAAGGCTGGTAGTTCAAACCCACCCAAAGGGTCTGTGGGAGACTCAGTGATCTGCTTCTGTAAAGCTTACAGCCAAGAGAACCATATGGGCAGTTCTACTGTCACATGGAGTGGATACAGGTTGGAACTGACTCAACGGCACCAACAACAACAACATCTTTCATGTTTAGCTTTATGGTCCATCTGGAATTGATTATTTTCTGTAACGTTGGACTCAAGACTCACGTTTTTCTATTAATATACGAATAGCCAATTGAATGAGCAACATTACTTGAAAAAAAAAACTGGTCTACACTGATATCTTAATCATAAATTACATTCCACATCAATGCTTATAGTCCTTACCACACCTTATAAGATGCTGTACCCTTATAATAAATGTTGATAATATAAGTTCTCCCAAGTTTTTATTCTTTAAGATTATATTGTCTATTCTTGTTCTTCTTGTTCCTTTGCATTTCCATGAACATATGGGTGAAAAAAAAAAATGAGAAAATATGACCAAATAGTGATAACTTTTAAATGATGAACCCTCTACTCCTTCTTTAATTTCTATTAAAGTTTTCTGAGTAGTGGTCTTATACATCTTTCATTGGATTTATTCCTAGGACTGTAACAACTTTTTGATATTATCCTAATAAAAATAATAAAAAGTGTCAATTTTTCAAAATTTGGCATTGTATCTGTTTATAATTGCATATGGAAATATAACTAATTCCAGTAAAAAATATTGCTAGATTATTAATATCAATAATTTAAGATAACTCACCCTCATATAGTATTAAGTATGTAAAGATCTGCTGTTTTATTTTCTTATAAGTGATTTGCTCCTCCTGAGTCTCAGTGTTCTCAAATCATTAATCATATATTAAATTTCAAGGTTTCCTTGGTTCTATTTGCAGATTTCCTATTCTTTATCTATTCAGGCACTATCATCAAATTGTTTTAATGCTAGAGCATATGGATGAATTACACTCTTATTATTATTCTTTCTCAATGTTATCTTGGATATTCTGAACACTTATTTTTCATGCATATTTCACTGCATCAATGAATATTTATTAAGCACTAAAATTCTTCTGCTTACAAGTTCACACAAGTCAGAGTATTCTGATTACTGCTTTGACTCCCCTGTCCATTATGGTAAACAAGCCCACCTTGCCTTTGATTGAGTGTTGCCAGTTGGCCCCTACTACCATGGGGTCCAATCAGCCCCATTGTAGTTAGGTGTCTTAACTCAGTTAGACCAGCTTTCACTGTCAAATACGACTTATACAAAATAGCAATCACAACAGTCTTCAAGGAAAAGTTATTGCATCTGGCCCCTCCCACAAAGGGGGAGGGACAATGCCTGGTGGGTCGCTTTGGATTTTGGAGGCAACATATTCCCCCATTTGGATGTGCTACTCCAGCCTACTCATCAAGTGACTCAAAAAGCTGCTAGTTCTTGAGTGGGGCCCAGACCAAGAGAAGGCTCTGGAACAGGTTCAGGCTGCTGAGCAAGCAGCTCTGCCACTGGGTCATATGATCGGGCTAATCCAATGGTGCTTGAAGTATCAGCAACAGAGATGCTGTTTGGAGTCCTTAGCAGGCTACTGGTGCATCGCAGCGCAGACCCTTAGGATTTTGGAGCAAAGTTCTGCCATCCTCTGCAGATAACTACTCTCTTTTTGAAAAACACCTTTTGGGTTGTTACTGGGGCTTAGTAGAGACTGAACGCTTAACCATGGGACATCAAGTCACCATGTGGCCTGAGGTGTCCATTTATAAACTGGGTGTTATCTGACCCACAGAGTCATAAAGTTGGACGTGCACAGCAGCATTCCATCATTAAATGGAAGTGATATATATGAGATCCGGCCCTGAGCAGGATCTGATGGCACAAGTAAGTTGCATGAGGAAGTGGCCCAAATACCCATGGTCTCCATTCTGTCACGTTACCTTCTATCTCACAGTCTGTACCTATGGCCTCATGGGGAGGTCCTTACGATGTGTTAACTGAGAAAGAGAAAACTTGTTCCTGGTTTACAGATGGTTCTGTGCAATATGCAGGTACCACTTGAAAGTGGACAGCAGCAGATCTACAGCCCCTTTCTGGGACCTCCCTGAAGGACAGTCGTGAAGGGAAATCCTTGCAATGGGCAGAACTTTAAGCAGTGTACCTGGTTGTTCACTTTGCTTGGAAGGAGAAATGGTCAGACGTGATTCGTGGGCTGTGGCCAGTGGTTTCGCTGGATGGTCAGTGACATGGAAGGAACATGATTGGAAAATTGGAGACAAGGAGGTATGGGGAAGAGGTATGTGTATGGACCTCTTTGAGTGGGCCAAAGAAGTGAAGATATTTATGTTTCATGTGAGTGCTCACCACAGCAGAGGAGGATTTTAACAGTCAAGAGGATAGGATGATGCATTTTGTGAAAACAATTCATCCTCTTCCCCCAACCACTCCCATCACTGCATCGCCTTGGATCCAGGGACTCATTTCACAGCAACTGAACTGCAGCAATGGGCCCATGCTCACAGAACTCATTGGCCTTACCATGTTCCCCACCATTCTGAAGCAGTTGGCTTGATGGAATGGCCTTCTCAAGACACAATTATGACACCAGCTAGGTGGCAATACCTTGCATGGTTAGGGCAATATTCTCCAGGAGCCTGTATATGCTCTAAACCAGTACCCAGTGTATGGTGCTGTTTTTCCCATGGCCAGGATTCATGGGTTCAGGAATCTAAGGGGTGGAAATGGGAGTGGCACCACTTACTATTACCCCTAGTGACCCACTCACAAAATTTTTGCTTCCTGTCCCCACAACCTTATGCTCTGTGGTTCTAGAGGTCTTAGTTCCAAAGGAAGGAATGATCCTACTTGGAGACACATCAATGATTCCATTGAACTGAAGTTAAGAATGCCACCTGACCACTTTGGGCTCCTTATGCCTCAGGATCAACAGGTAAAGAAGGGAGTTAGCATACTGGCTGGTATAATTGATCCTGATTACCAAGAGGAAATTGGATTGATATCACATAATGAAGGTAAAGAAGAGTACGTGTGGAATGCAGGAGATCCCTTAGGGCGTCTCTTAGTACTACTATGCCCGTGATTAAAGTCAATGGAAAACTACAGCAACCTAATTAGAACATGATTACTAATGACCCAGACCCTTCAGGAATGAAGGTTTGGGTCACCCCACCAGGCAAAGAACCACAACTAGTTGAGATGCTTGCTGAGGGCAAAAGGAATACAGAATGGGTGGTGGAAAAAGGTAGTACTAAATATCAGTTATGACCACATGACCAGTTGCAGAAACAAGGACTATAATTGTTATGAGTATTTCTGCCTTGTATATGTGTTCACTGTACCATGTTGGGTGCCAATATGGCTTTATAACTGTCTTTATTCAGAAATTGTGTATAGTTTTTAAGGAGATGTGTACAGGTGCCAAGTTGACAAGCAGTGAATTGTGATTCTTAAGGTTGTGTATCAGCTTGACTGGGCCATGATTCTCAGTGGTTTGGCAGTTATGCATGTAATTTGGCAGGTGTGAGATGATGCAATTACATCCATGATGAGATCTGCTGTGAGTAGCCAATCAGTTTAAAGGGAGTTTCCTTGGGGGTGTAACCTACATCAAATACTGGTGGGCTCTCTGGCAAGGCTTGCAGACTTTTGCTCGATCCGGATGCTGCAGCTGCCTACTGTTCACCTGAAATCCAGTTCTTGAGACTTGAGCTAGGAGCTTACCTGTCATCTTGCCTGCCGATCTTGGGATTCATCAGTCTTTGCAGCCTGTAAGCAAGAGCACTGCTGTCTGACCTGCTGATCTTAGGTTTGTCAGCAGCTGTGGCTTTGTGAATCAGGAGACGCCCCCAGCCTGACCCACGGACTTGGGATGTTCCAGGCTCTACAAATGTGTGAGCCATTCCCTTGATATAAATCTCTCTATATATTTATATGCTTTACTAGTTTTGCTTCTCTGGAGAACACAGCCTAAGACATCGTACGTTAGAGCTGAACAAGCAAAAATGAACAAAACAAAGTCCCTATTCTGCTTGGACAAGAAAGATGATTAACAAATGAGCCAGTAAATACACAATACTGATAAATACAATATCTATAGGATATTGTACAATATTTGTAGCTAAGGAGGCCAAGTATTATAGGGCTTTAAAGGCACTAACTATATGGAGGACACTGGTGGTTCAGTGGTAGAATTCTCACCTTCCATAAAGGAAACCCAGGTTTGATTCTCAGTCAATGCACCTGTTGTTGGTTGTCTGTGTGTTGCTATAATGCTAAACAGATTTCAGCAGAGCTTCCAGGCTAAGATGGACTAGGAAGAAAAGCTTGGTGATCTATTTCTGAAAATCAGTCAGTGAAAACCCTATGGATCACAACAGTCTGATGTACAACCATGGAACCAGGAAGTTTCACTCCACTGTACATGGGGTCACCATGAGTCAGGGGACAACTCAACAGCAGCCAACAACAACAAGGGCCACTGTAAGGAAAGCAAGCCAGAGTTTGGGACAGAAAAGTAACATTATCTGACGTATACTTCAAAAGGAAAATTGTGGTTCTATACTGAAGAAGAGTCTCCATGGGAGCAAGCATAATTGCATGCAGGGAGATGAGTTGAAGATTATGACAGTAATCCAGGGGAAACATGATGGTGGCATAGAGCAGCAGGGTGGCAGTAGAGGTATTGAGAAGTAATCAGATTATGAATTTAATTTGAAAGTAGAGATGATCAGATTTGACAGTGAAGTGCATTAGGGATGGGAAAGAAAAGGGGAGTTAAACACGGCTCAAAACCAAAATGTATGAGATAAAACTACAAACTCTCAGAAGAATATAGGTGTGAATCTTCATGACCTTGGATTAGACAATGGTTACCTAGACATGACAGCTAAAGCACAAGCAATGAATGAAAAATTAGATAAAAGTGGACCTTCATCAAAATTAAAAACTGTTGTGATTCCGAGGACACCATCGAGAAAGTAAAAAGACAACCCACAGAATGGGAGAAAAAGTTTGTAAAATGTACATCTGATAAGGGTCTAGTATCCAGAATTTATAAACCCTTACCCTTTGAGTCGATCCCTACTCATAGTGACTCTACAGGACAGGGTAGAACTGCCCCATAGGATTTCCAAGGAGCACCTGGTGGATTCAAACTGCTGACCTTTTGGTTAGAAGCCAAACTCTTAACCACTACGCCATCAGGTTTCAGAATATATAAAGAACTCTTCTAACTCAAAAAAAAAAAAAAAACAGACAACCCAATTTAGAAAATGGGCAAAGAAATGACAGGAACCATTCCCAAAGCCAACTCTTCAGACAGGGATTGGACTGGACAATGGGAGAGAAAAAGATGGTGGTAAAGAATGGGCTTCTTGGATCAAGTAGACATTGAAACTACTTTGGCATCTCCTATCTGGAGGGGAGATGAGAGGTCAGAGGGGGTCAGAAGCTGGCAGAATGGACACGAAAAGAGAGAGTGGAGGGATGGAGCGGGCTGTCTCATTAGGGGGGGAGCGATTAGGAATATATAGCAAGATCTATATAAAAAACGGTGTATGAGAGACTGACTTGATTTGTAAACTTTCATTTAAATCACAATAAAAGTTTTTTTTAAAAATGGGCAAAGAATTAAAGAAATGCAAATCAAAACTACAATGAGATTCCATCTCACTCCAACAAGGCTGGCATCAATCCAAAAAAACACAATAAATGTTGGAGAGCTTATGGAGAGACTGGTACACTTATACACTGCTGGTGGGAATGTAAAATGGTACAACCATTCTGGAAATCCATTTGGCCACCTCCTTACAAAGCTAGAAATAGAACTACCATTTAATTCAGCAATCTCACTCCTTGGAACATATCCTAGAGAAATAAGAGCCTCTACATGAATAGATATATGCACACCCATGTTCGATGCAGCACTGTCTACAATAGCAAAAAGATGGAAGCAACCAAGTGTGCATCAACGGACGAATGGATAAATAAATTATGGTATATTCACACAATGGAATACTACGCATTGATAAAGAACAGTGATGAATCTGTGAAACATTTCATAACATGGAGGAATCTGGAAGGCATTATGCTGAGTGAAATTAGTCAGTTGCAAAAGGACAAATATTGTATGAGACCACTATTATAAGAACTCAAGAAATAGTTTAAACAGAGAAGAAAAAATTCTTTGATGGTTACGAGAGTAGGGAGGGAGGGAGGGTGTCAGGTATTCACTAATTAGATAGTAGACAAGAACTATTTTACCTAAGGGAAAGACAACACACACTACAGGACAGGTTAGCACAACTGGACTAAACCAAAAGCAAAGAAGTTTCTGGAATAAACCAAATGCTTCGAAAGCTAGTGTAGCAGGGACAGGGGTTTGGGAACCATGGTTTAAGGGGACACCTAGGTCAACTGGCATAATAAAATCTATTAAGAAAACATTCTCCATCCCACTTTGGGGAGTGGCATCTGGGGTCTTAAACGCCAGCAAGTGGCCATCTAAGATGAATCAACTGGTCTCAACCCAGCTGGAGCAAAGGAGAATGAAGAACACCAAAGACACAAGGAAATTATGAGCCCAAGAGACAGAAAGGGCCACATAAATCAGAGACTACATCAGCCTGAGACCAGAAGAACTAGATGGCGCCTGGCTACAACTGATGACTGCCCTGACAGGGAACACAACAGAGAACCCCTGAAGGAGCAGGAGAGCGGTGGGAGGCAGACCTCAAATTCTCGTAAAAAGACCAGACTTAATGGTCTGACTCAGACTAGAAGGACCCTGGAAGTCATGGTCCCCAGACCTTCTGTTATCCCAAGACAGGAACCATTCCCAAAGACAACTCTTCAGACAGGGATTGGACTGGACTATAAGATAGAAAATGACACTGGTGAGGAGTGAGCTTCTTGGATCAAGTAGACACATGAGACTATGTGGGTAGCTCCTGTCTGGAGGGGAGATGAGAGGGCAGAGGGGGACAGAAGCTGGCTGAATGGATCCAGAAACGCAGGGTGGAGAGGAGTGTGCTGTCTGTCTCATTAGGGGCAGAGCAATTAGGAGTATACAGCAAGGTGTATATAAACTTTTGTATAAGAGACTGACTTGATTTGTAAACTTGCACTTAAAGCACAATAAAAATCTTTAAAAAATGGGCAAAGAACTTAAATATATATTTCTTCAAAGGTATACAAATAGACCATAAGCATATGAAAGAATGTTCAACATCATTATTCATTAGGGAAGTGAACATAAATACCACAATGAGATGTCATTTCACACCCACTAAGATGACTATAAACAAAAAAGGAAATATTAAGTGTTGGAGAGGATGTAGAGAAACTGGTCAATTTTCCAAGGATCACATTAACCCTTCAAAATATATAAACTCAAGTTTTCTTTTATTTGCATATTATTTTCTAGCATTATAATTTAAATTATTTACTTCTATCCCATTTTTTTCTTCTTTAGAAAATTTAATTATGTGCTTGAATTATCTATGCCTCTCACTTTGTTTCTGTGACTTCATACGAATTTTGGGCTCATGACAACTCATGAGTAGGAATTTCCCAGACAAACGATAACAAACGATTCTAAGGAGATAGCATAGAGGGGGTTGGGTGGTTTACTCAAGTTTCTTTTTTCAAGATTACGCTCTTCCGACATGTAAAAGCCGATTTTCTTTCAGAAATGGTAGGTTTGGGATGGTGGGGTTGGGGGCTGGTCAAATCTCAGTGTTGATACCTGTTTCAGTAAGGCTTACTTTTTACCTTCCCTTTATTATACCTGTTTATTTATAAACACTTTCCCCCCAAAATTGCCTGCCCCACCCTGAGAAGTAGTATTCAAGACCACATCTGTTCCTGCACACTTTCAGAACTCCCTCCTTTTGGCTCTTCAGTGCTTTAAACTACTAGGTCTCTGATTGTTCTCACTATTTTCCTTCTCCGGGGCAAACCCTGTTTCTGAAAGAAAATCAAAGTTGATTTTATCTCTGATCTACATCAATTAAATCCTCCCAATACACTCCTTTCTTTCATACTAGCCCCACCTATCAGCTCTTGCATGGGTAATTGAACAATCTCTGCTGGTCTCAAATTTGACATTTGTAATCATAGTATTCACTTTTGCATAGCTATGAGTTAAGCTCCTTTTATTGAGCTGCACATTTTATGGAGAATTAGAAGCAATTCAGATTTAACCAACTCCTATCAAGTCAATTCCAACTCATAGCAACCCTATAGGACAGGGTAGAACCACCCCATGGGGTTTCCAAGGAGCTGATGGATTCGAACTGCCAACGTAAGCCAAACTCTTAACCACTGTACCACCAGGACTCCAGGATCACACTGGGCCTGTTTTTTTATGTGTATGTGCAGAAACTTTGTAGTATCCTTTAAAAAAAAAAAAAGCCACATGAAATCTAGTTAGCCTCATAGGCTATCAGATATAGGTGGCTGTAACTATCCAGAGGGAACCAGAGACTCTTTTCTATTAACATAAATACTTAAAAGTATGCATTTTTTCAATTGATCTCAACCCACCTGGAGCAAAGGAGAATGAAGAACACCAAGGTCACACGACAACTAAGAGCCCAAGAGACAGAAAGGGCCACATGAACCAGAGACCTATATCATCCTGAGACCAGAAGAACTAGTTGGTGCCCGGCCACAATCGATGACTGCCCTGACAGGGAGCACAACAGAGAACCCCTGAGGGAGCAGGAGATCAGTGGGATGCAGACCCCAAATTCTCATAAAAAGACCATACTTAATGGTCTGACTGAGACTAGAGGAATCCCAGCAGCCATGGACCCCAGACCTTCTGTTGGCACAGGACAGGAACCATCCCCGAAGACAACTCATCAGACATGAAAGGGACTGGACAGTGGGTAGGAGAGAGATGCTGATGAAGAGTGAGCTAATTATATCAGGTGGACACTTGAGATTGTGTTGGCATCTCCTGTCTGGAGGGGGATGGGAGGCTAGAGAGAGTGGGAAGCTGGCAAAATTGTCACAAAAGGAGAGACTGGAAGGGCTGACTCATTAGGGGGAGAGCAAGTGGGAGTACGGAGTAAGATGTATGCAAACTTATATGTGACAGATTGACTTGATTTGTAAACATTCACTTGAAGCTCAATAAAAGTTAATTAAAAAAAAGTATGCATTTTTAAGCAGAATCTAATATTTCAGGCATGTATTATTTTGCTCTTATTTTTTTGGATAATATACAATTTTGGCTTTGATTTTCTTTTCTCAAAACTGGCTAATACTTTAAACAAGTAAGAGGTAGAGTTCCTTTTCTGTTGTCATTTTATTGTTTTCTAGTATATTCATGTATTTGTAATATAAGGAAATTGTGATATAAAATCAACATAGTGTCTATTACAGTTATATTATGAAATGTAAAGGAATAAAGATTATTTTGAAACATTTCTTACTTTCCAGAAACATGCTTTTCAAGCATTTTGATGATACCTCATAGGAAAAATACATTTCATATTATAAACTAGTAAACACACAGAAATAGACATTATAAATATTAAAAAAATGATGTTTTAAATATATACATATATTTCTCAAAACACTACTCAATTGACTGTTTACTCAAATATTTGTTTCCAATTCCAATTTATGTTTTAAAATGCTGGTCATGACCCACTAAGCTGAATTCAAATTCACTAACAGCTCAAAAATAAAAGTTTGAAAACATTGATAGAGAAATCTTAACAGCTACTCCAAAAAAATAAAAAAAAACAAACCTACTGCCGTCAAGTCGATTCCAACTCATAGCGACCCTATAGGACAGAGTAGAACCGCCCCACAGAGTTTCCAAGGGATGCCTGGTGGATTCGAACTACCGACCTTTTGGTCAGCAGCCGTAGCACTTAACCCTATGCCAACACCTACTCCATTTGGCAAAATTCAAAAGGTACTTCACCCAAGATACCATTTTATAAATAAACTTTATGGTCAATGTAATTAGTAGAACTCTATGTGTCTAGGATGTATGCTATCTTATGAAGACACAGACAAAAAAAATCTTACCTCTTGTTGCAGTGGAGGTCATAGATTGGTGTTTTAAACTGAATGGATTTGACCATCTCCCCAGTGCGAAGTGAATACAGATCCACACAGCAGTAAGGAGGGCTTGTGCTAAAAGAAGATAAGAGCTACTATTAAAAAAAAATGGGTGAGGGGAACAGTAAATTCTACATTTCCTTATTAACATGGTATTAAAACCCCTTATAAAAATAATTACAGCAAATTGATTCTAAACTTCCAAAGAAGGATCATAATATATCTAACCCAGGGATATAAAATTAGGGGAGAAATATAAATATCATCCACCTAATTAACATTATATAGAAGAAAAATCATATGATTATCCCAATAAGTACAGAAAAGCATTTGTTAAAATTAAAATTTAAAACATGATAAATATTTCCTTAATCTGATTAAGGGAACCAACGTTAAAAACAAACACTATTAAACATCATTCATAACTGTGACACTGAAAGCTGTCCCCCTAAACTCAGAAACTAGACAAGAATGCTCACTATTAACGACTTCTATTCAACATTATATGAAGGTCCTGTGCACAAGGAAGAAATAAAGCTGTCATTATTTGCAGAGAACTTGATTGTGGAAGTACAAGACCCAATTATATAAATTCTGTAAGCAGAAAACTACAAACAGCCCCACAATACAGACAAACCGTAAGAATTAATATGTAAATTTATCACGGTCACTGAATACAGTGTTAATACATAAATGTCACCTGTGTTTTTATACACAAAACCAAACAATTAAAAAATGATATTTTAAAATAATATAGTATACAGGTGCATCAAAAACATCAAGAGCAGTGAACACCATGGGACAGACCCAAGGAAAGATTTGTAAAATATTTACACAAATACATGTATGGTGGAATATCATGCAGTTGTAAAAAGGAATGAAGTTCTCACACATGTTATGACACAAATGAATCTTGAAGACATTATGCTAAGTGAAATAAATTAAGTTAGACATAAAAGGACAAATATGGAATGATTCCACTTACACGACATACTTGTAATAAGCAAATTCACACAGATACAAAGTAGAATAGAAGTTACCAAAGGCTGAGTGAAGCGGAGATAGGGAATTATTGATTAATAGGTATAGAGTTTTCTGTTTGAGATGACAAAAAAATCTGGAAATAAATAGTGATAGTTACACAAAACTGTGAATGCACTTGACACCACTGAATTGTACACTTAAAAAATGTTAATATGGTAAATTCTATGCTGTGTTTTTTTACCAAAATAAAAATAAATTAACTAAAGACAGATAGGCATCATATTTAGAAAGACATTTCACTAATAAAGATACATAAATAACAACTAAGCATGTGAAAAGACAGTCAACATCACCAGTCATCAGAGAAATGCAAATTAAAACCTCAAAGAAGCGCTGTTTGGGTGGCACAATGGTTCAGTAACTAGGCTACTAAGCAAAGGTCATCAGTTCAAATCCATCAGACACTCCATGGGAGAAAAGAATTGGCAATCTGCTCCCATGAAGATTACAGTCTGGGAAACCCTATGGGACAGTTCTACCCTGTCATACAGGGTCACTGTGAGACAGAATCAGCTCGATGGCACTGTAGACATTGAATTGTTGGGACAACAACAACGAAGGATACAACTGTATCCACTAGAACGGCTAAAATTAAAAGACTGCCAATATCAAGTGATAGCAAGAAAGTAATTGAAACTTTCATACATTTCTGTTGACGATCAAAAAAATCACTTTTAAAAACAGCAGTTTCTTAAAAATCTAAACATACCCTCACCATATGTCCCAGCAATTTCTCTCCTATTTATAATAACAAATACTGGAAACAATTCGATTTCCATCAGTAGGATATATTGTGATATATTGATACAATGGGATACCATTCAACAATTAAAAAGAACAAATTAATCATCCATTCCACAACATAAATCTCAAAAAAATTATGCTTAAACATCAAAATAATACAAAGCAGGGTCTTAAAAGCCTGTGAGTAGCCATCTAGGATACTCCACTGGTCTCACCCCTTCAGGAGCAAGGAAGAATGAAGAAAACTAAAGACACAAGGGAACGATTAGTCCAAGGGACTAATGGACCACACCTACAACAGCCTCCACCAGACTGAGTCCAGTACAACTAGATGGTGCCAGCTACCACCGCTGACTTGTTTCATAGGGATCAAAATAGAAGGTCCAGAGCAGAGCTGGAGAAAAATGTAGAACAAAATTCTAACCCCAAAAGAAAGAACCAGACTTGCTGGCCTGACATCGAGACTGGAGACACCCTGAGAGTACGGCCCCTGGACACCCTTTCAGCTCAGTAATGAGGTCACTGCTGAGGTTCACCCTTCAGCCAAAGATTAAACAGGCCCATGGAACAAAACAAGACTAATGGGGTGCACCAGCCCTGGGACGGGGACTGGAAGGCAGGAGGGAACGGGAAAGCTGGTAATAGGGAACCCAGGGTTGAGAAGGGAGAGTACTGACACTTCACAGGGTTGTTAACCAATGTCATACAACAATGTGTGTACTAACTGATGAGAAACTAGTTTGTTCTGTAAACTTTCACCTAAAGTTCAATTTTAAAAAGAGAGAGAAAAAAATAAATACAAAGCACTGTCTCTGATCACAACATCATAAAATTAAAAATCAGTAACAGAAAAGGTAAGGGAAAAAAAAAACATGGAAAGAATAATACCTTGCTTGAAAACAACTGGGTAATAGAAGAATCAAAGAGGGAACCAAAAGATTTCTAGAATCAAATGACAATGAAAACATACCACACCAAAATCTTTGGGACACAGAGGGCAATTTTTAGCAACAAATGCACGCATCAAAAAGAACAAACCAAAATCAAAATGCTAGCCCTACGACTGGAACAAATAGAAAGAGAACAGCAAAAGAAGTCTACAGGCATCAGAAGAAAGAAAATAATGACGATTAGAACAGAAATAAATGAAATAGAGAAAAAAAAACAAAAAGAATCAACAAGATCAAAAGTTCATTCTTTGAAAGATAAACAAAATCAACAAACAACTGGCCAAACTGACAAGAAAAACAGAAGAGGAAGCAAATAACCCAAATAAGAAATGAAATGGGGAACATTACAACAGACCTAACTGAAATAAAAAGGATCATAACAGAGTATTACAAAAAAATGGTACTCCAACAAATTTGAGAACCTAGAGGAAATGGACAAATTTCTAGAAACGCACTACCTACCTAAACTAACAAAAACTGAGATAGAAAAACTGAACAGACCCGTAACAAAAGACTGAAGAGGAAATTTTGAAAAATTCCCAGCAATAAAAGCCCTGGCCTGGCCAGCTTCAGTGGAAAATTCTACCGAACATTCAGAGAAGAGCTCACACCAGTACTACTCAAATTATTTCTAAGCAAAGGACAGAATACTCCTGAATTCATTCTATGAATGAATGATAGCAAAGCCAGCCAAAAACGCCACAAAAAAAGAAAATTACAGGCCAGTATGTCTCATGAATATGGATGCAAAGCTTCTCAACAAAATTCTAGGCGATAGAATTCAACACCATATCAAAAAAATCGCACACCACGACCAAGTGGGATTCTTACCAGGTATGCAAGGATGTTCAACATTAGAAAATCAAACAATGTAATCCACCACATAAATAAAACAAAAGAATCACATGATTATCTCAATCGACACAGAAAAGGCATTTAGTAAAGTCCAACACCCATCCCTGAGAAAAACTCTCAGCATTAGCCATTAAAAAAAAAAAAAAAAAATGAAATGCAAATCAAAACCACAATGAGATCCCATCTCTTTGTGATATTACTGGCACAAATCAAAAAAAAAAGAAAATAACAGATGTTTGAGAGGTTGGGGGGAGATTAGAACTCTTATGCACTGCTGATGGAAATGTAAAATGGTATAATCACTACAAAAAATGATATGGCACCTCTTTAAAAAGCTAGAAATAGAAATACCATACAATCCAGCAATCCCACTCCTAGGAATATGTCCTAGAGAGATAAGATTGTCACACGGATAGATACATGCACATCCATGTTCACTGCAGCATTATTCACAATAGCAAAAAGATAAATATATATATGTATATATAAGTGCCCATCAACATACGAATGGATAAACAAATTATGGTGCATACACACAATAGAATTCTACGCAACGATAGAGAACAATGATGAATCCATAAAACATCTCACAATATAGATGAATCTGGAGGGCACTGTGCTGACTGAAATAAGGCAATCACAAATGGGCAAATACTGTATGATACCACTATTACATACGGAAAAAAAACAATCTTTGATGGTTACGAGGGAAGGGACTGGTGAAGAGAGGAGATCATTATCTAGACAGCAGACAAGTGTTAACTTTGGTGAAGAGAAAAACAACACACAGTATAGGGGAAGTCAATACAACTGGACCAAGGCACAGTCATAGAAGATTCCTAAACACCTTGAGGGACCAAGTTTTAGGCCTGAGGGCTGGAGATCATGGTCTCAAGGACAGCTAGATCAACTGGCATAACATAGTTCATAATGAAAATGTTCTACATCCTACCTTGGTGAGTAGTGTTTGGGGTCTTAAAAGCTTGCAAGTGGCCGTCTAAGATATGTCTATCAGTCCTATCCCATCTGGAGCAAAGGGGAATGAAGAAAACCAAAGACACAAGAAAAATATTGGTCCAAAGGACTAATGGACTACATGATCAACAGCTTCCACCAGCCTGAGCCCAGAGTAATTATAATTAGATGGTGCCTGGCTATCACCACAGTTTGCTCTGACAGGGCTCACAGCAGAGGGTCCTGGACATAGCGGGAGAAAAATGTAGAACAAAATTCAAATTCACAAAAAAAAGGACCAGATTTACTAGTCTGATAGAAACTGGAGGATCCCTGAGACTATGGCCCCCAGACACCCTGCTAACTAAGAACTGAAGCCACTTTTAAAGTCCACCTTTCAGCCAAAGATTAGACAGGTCTATAAAATAAACAACATGTGAGGAACACGCTTCTTAGTTCAATCAAGTATATGAGACCGAATGGGCAACACCTGCCCGAAAGCAAAGACAAGATGGGAGGGAGGGACAGGAAAACCAGACAAATGGACACAGGAAACTCGGGGTAGAAAGCAGGAAAGTGCGGAGACACTGCAGGGATTGCAACCAATGTCCCAAAACAAGTCCCTTTATGTAAAAATCTAGAAAAGGCAAAACAATAATAATAGGAAACAGATAAGCAGTTGTTAGGGGCCAGGGATTAAGGGAAAGTATGGAGTGCAAAGAGGCAGAAGAAATTTTTTGGAGTAATAAAAATGTGTCATATCTTGTATACAGCTGGCAAAACTGGAGGGAGGGAAAGAATCTAGTGAAACACAAAATTCAATCTCTAAAATTCATACAAGGCAAAAATTCTTATTTTATTCCATTCCTATGCTGAGAAGGAATGAGTTAATAATGAAGGAAATCTAACATTTTGCCAGACCAACTGGGAGGGAAACAGCTTGTCACTTTCAATTAGCAGCTCATTACGGCTAGAGCAAACTGGAAACTGCAATTCTGATCACTTCACTGGCATCCACACAATGTCACGACTGAGATTCTTCCTGTAGAGAGCCCTCAGTAAAAGCAGACAAAACAAATGCTATGAAGGTTCAGTTCAGAACTGACTGAACAAGGCTTGGAAGAACTAAAAGCTCTATTACTATATGGAAAAAAAAAAAATCTCATTCAATGGCTGAAAGAGAAAGATAATTCTTTAAAACAAGAGCCTTTACAGAGTCACACATTCATAGAGCCATCAGCGTACTTCCTGCCAATAACACAGTTGTGTGCATGCCCGACATATCCTTTTGTGCTTTGTTTTCTCTTTTTTAAAACATTTTGACCATTCCCATGGGACACAGCAAGACAATCCCAATTTTAGTAAAGGGCTGGCTGATAAAAAAAAATTACACCTAACGCAGTCAGTAACCATGCTCCATAACAGAAAGGACACATGTTATAGCAAAATATACAGATAGGAAACAAGCATTTACTTTCTATACATATGACGTAGGAAAAAGTGCTTCAGGAACATAAAACTATAACTTCATATTAAAGACAAACCTAATAGTTTAAGGAAAAAAATTTCTTGTAGGCATTTTGAGAGAAATTTAGAAGGTGAATAAATCTATTTCAAGTAAAATCAAGGGTTGGAGGAAAAGCAGAAATATTACAATTTTTATTACTAAATGGCTGTTTAAGGATCTTTAAAATGTGCCCAACCTCCCTATCCTTTGCAATAAGTATCAAGATGCAGCGTAAAGTTACTTTCTATTTTTCAAGATAAATATAAAACAGAAATGAATGCAAATTCTCCTTAAGTGACCTTTTCCCCCCTAAGTAACTTGTTTTATAGTGAATTACCAAGCATGTGTATTGAAATAAATTTTACCACAAAAATCTGTTCCCTATTTTACATCTGACTTGCATCTATAAAGGAAGTTATTAAGCTTTTTTTAGGGTGGAAAAGTCCTAGTTTTGAAATATTACAACAGCCAAAGCTATAGAATTTACACATTTAATTCATTTCAGTGAAGAAGGCCGATTACAACTATTTAAAGAACTAATTTCTTAAAAATGCTTTCACTATTGAAAATGAAATGGTAAATTAAACAATTATGAACCATAAACAAAATAGTTAAACAGGGTTTCTTAAAATATCTTAAAAAGAAAAATATTGAAAATGTCATACAGAAATAAATACTAAGAAAGCACTAAACATTTTCATCTGAAAAAAAAAACTAGTTTCAGAACTAGACA
This sequence comes from Loxodonta africana, assembly GCF_030014295.1. Taxonomy (NCBI): domain Eukaryota; kingdom Metazoa; phylum Chordata; class Mammalia; order Proboscidea; family Elephantidae; genus Loxodonta; species Loxodonta africana. Next base: position 50,298,595 of record NC_087359.1, read on the forward strand.
AATAATTATACTTACCTAAAAGATATTCTCAATATCATCTCTCAGTAATCATATATGTCTTAAATTATTTATTCTTTAAATTTCTGAAAATCTATTAACCTACCACCTATATTCTTCCTTTCTCCATTTAATAAATAAAAAATAAGTTGAGTCTTCATTATAACCCATATCATCAAATCTTAAGTCACAGGCATTTGCTATAAAAAGCAATAGAAAAGATGGTATCTCTTTGCAGACAGCGCCATTAAACCAATTACCACATGAGAATTAGAAAATGTTTTTGTAAAAAAGGATTTCCTAAAATTAAAACATAGCCTTCTTTTAAGAAAGTGAACAAGCACAGACATTTCACAGAAGATATACAGATGGCATGATTAGCCATTAACCACCGTAGTTGAGTTGATTCCGACTCATGATGACCCTATAGGACAGAGTGGAAATGCCCCATAGGGTTTCCAAAGCTGTAAATCTTTATGCACGCAGATTGCCACGTCTTTGTTCCGGAAAGCAGCTGGTGAGTTCGAACCACTGATCTTTCAGTTAGCAGCTGAGCTCTTTAACCACTGTGCCACCAGGGCTCCTGATTAGTTAAGAACTATAAAATGAAACCACTAAGAGGTATCACTACACATCTATCAGAATTGATAAAATTTTTAAAAGTGTCAATAACAAATACTGGTGAGGATGAGGAGAAATTGAATCAATCATATAATTGCTGGACAACAGTTTAGCAGTTTCTTATAAAACTAAATATGCAACTTGCATATGAAACAGTAGAGTGAGAAGATAATAAAAAGCTCACTGAAGAATACATGAGAAAATATAGCAAGAGGTAGAGGATGATGTAAAGCAGAAGGTCTTTTTAGTTTACATATAGTGGAAGAAATGTAACCATGTTGGAAAATGCACTAAAAGGTTCCAATTAGAAGGGAGAAGGTGGAAAAAAAAAAAAAAAAAGAAAAGATTTTGTAAGCTTCCTTATATGGCTAAATGGAACAGAATCCAAAGACCAAAAGAAAGAACTGGACTTTCATCATGGAAAGGATACACTCTGTACTAAAACAACAGGACCTTAAGAGGTATGCAGGCTTGATAGCTTAAAAGTAGAAAGATGGAAGTTGGAGCGAAATGGAGAAGGGAAGGTATCAAACACCAGTGAGCTGACTACAAAATTGGCAGTATTGACAGACAATGCTAAGGGTCCAAAAGAGGTTAATGATCATAAATCTGCCCTGTAATGTGACTTTATATGTTGCCTGGAATTTAAGCATGGAGATCTGGCAAACTGAAACAATGAATGGACAGCAGGGCAAAGAAATTTAGGCCTAAGCTGCAAAAGCAAAATGAAGAAAAGGGCAAGAATTCAGTAAGGTAGAAAAACTGTAATGTCTGGAGGGTTTGAAAAAAAAAGGAAAGCCTGAATTTACAGGCAAGAACAAAGTAGAATATATTTTTATAAAGTTTATAGCCATAAAAAATGCAGCACTGAGGAATCTGCAAAAATAAATAATTGAAAATATAAATTGCAGGATATTTGTGTACCTTATTTTTATGCAAATAACACAGGTGTTATATTAATCTGTTTTTTGCTAAGCATGCAACCTCCCCCTCCCCCATATTTTTTCATAACTGAGTTAGGCACAAGTTACATGTGTGGGCACATAATTTACATGGGCATGTTATATACGAAAACGATGGTATTCGTGATGAACACTGATCTGTAATTTTTGTTTTTCCATTGTCTATCTGGTTTGGTATTAGAAAAATACTGGCCTCGTAAAATGAGATGAGAAGTGTTGTTTCATATTCTATTTCTCTTAAAGAGACTTCATAAAATTCGAGTTAATTTTTCTTTAAATGGCAGCATTTTTCTGTGAAAACTTCTGGGCTGGGAAATACCTCTTTTGGAAGACATTTAATTAAAAATTTGATCACCTTAGTAGTTTTAGAGCTATTCACATTATCTATTTTTTCTTGCTTGGGTTTTAATAGTTTGTGTTTTTCAAGAAATTAAACCATTTCTTCTAAGTTGCAAAAAAACAAAGGTAATTTTAAATGTGAGTTCCAGAATTTTTGCATCTGTATTTATGAGGGATATTGATCTGTGGAAACCCTGGTGGCGTAGTGGTTAAGTGCTACGGCTGCTAACCAAAGGGTCGGCCCTTCGAATCCACCAGGTGCTCCTTGGAAACTCTCTGGGGCAGTTCTACTCTGTCCTATAGGGTCGCTATGAGTCGGAATCGACTCAATGGCACAGGGTTTTTTTTTATTGATCTGTAGTTTATTTCTTTACTGTGGTCTTTGGTTTGGGTATCAGGTAACACTATCTTCATAAAATGAATTAGGAATTAGTCTCTCCTCTCCTATATTTTGGAACAGATTGTGCAGAACTGGTGTTATTCTTCTTTAAACATTAAAAAAAAAAACATTAGGTAGAGTTTATCAGTAAAACCATATGGATCTGGAGATCTCTTTGTCGGGAATTTTTAAATTACGAATTCAATTTTCTTGATAGTTATGCGGCTACTCAAATTATCTATTTCATATTGGGTGAGCTGCAAAGTTTGTGTTTTCCAAAGAATTGGTCCAGTTCATCAAAGTTGTCAAATTTACGTGTATACTGTTTTGTAGTATTCTCTTATTATCCTTTGCATGGCTTTAAGTTGTCATTCCAAATATAGATAATTTGTGTTTTCACACAATTACATAGTATGATACCTGTTGTTACAAATATCCAGTAATAACAGGAGCATGTTGTTGTTATTTGGTGCCGCCAAGTCGGTTCTGATTCATAGCCATGCAATATACTACAGAAGGAAACACTGCCCGGTCATGCACCATCCTTTGAGGTCACTGTTGCAGCCACTGTGTCAATCCATCTCATTGAGGGTCTTCCTTTTTTCACTAACCCTCTATTTTACCAAGCATGATGTCCTTCTCCAGGGGCTAGTCCTTCCTGATAACATATCCAAAGTACATGAGATGAAGTTTCGCCATCCTCGCTTCTAAGGAGCATTCTGGCTGTACTTCTTCCAAGACAGATTTGTTCATTCTTCTGGCACGCTGTGATATATTCAATATTCTTTGCCAACACCGTAACTCAAAGGTGTCAATTATTCAGTCTTCCTTATATAGTATGATACCTATATATCAACAATTCTTCAAAGTACAGCGATATCCTCCCAGCTTGAAATACTTGCTTCTTCCTCTGAAATCTCAAAGAACTTGCTAGCCCATAACCAACTGAAAGAGAAATGTCCCACTCTGTCCTAAATGACCATGCTCTTTAACACAAGGGCCCTCCTCCTAATTAGACCAGAATAGGTATCTGACCCAAGGACAAAAAATTCACAGGTTGGCATGAAGTGAAAACCCCTATTCATATAGAGACAACCACAATCAAGTTCTGTGTACATCTCCCCTCAATTTTTCTCCCAAGACAAAATGACCAACTTCTGGGACTTTGAGGGGAGAAAACTAGGGCACCATGGTGGGAACACAGATGGTTATTTAAGCCCACACTCATCTGATGGTTTCTGTAGTCTTAAAAATGACAGAAAAAAGAGTAAAGTAGATAATGAGTCAGTAGCAACAGGAAGAGTCCTACTGTCGAGAGAAATTAGTCTCAGCAGTTTTACTGGCCACTGTACACTTCCAAACTATATTCCAAAATCTCTGAAGGATGGCAGTCCTAGGTTTACTATGATAGAAATGTATTCTGCTCTTACTTTATAATATATTCTTATTATTCTTATTAACAATTTTGTGAGTATACTAAAAACCACAGAATTGTACACTGTAAAACGGTGAATTTTATAGTATGTAAATTTCATGGTGTACAGAATCTCAATTGATGAAAGAAAAAAAAACCCAGAAGACAAGTAAATTCTATATATATTAGAAATATATATAATTTCCATTTCTTAAATATTATTTTAAATCACCCCATTTTAACTGTACAATACAGTCAGTCCAATGTATACAGTCACATACCCCCCAAAACCATCAAAATTTAGTTTTCAACATTCTGCATCCCACTTTGGAGAGTGGCATCTGGGGTCTTAAACACTAGCAGGAGGCCATCTAAGATGCATCAATTGGTCTCAACTCACCTGGAGCAAAGGAAAATGAAGAACGCCGAGGTCACAAGATAATCATGAGCCCAAGAGACACAAAGGGCCACATAAATCAGAGACTACATCAGCCTGAGACCAGAAGAACTAGATGGCGCCTGGCTACAACCGATGACTGCCCTGACAGGGAACACAAGAGAGAACTCCTGAGGGAGCAAGAAAGCAGTGGGTGCAGGCCTCAAATTCTCGTAAAAAGACCAGTCTTAATGGTCTGACTGAGAAGGATCCAGGAGGTCATGGTCCCCAGACCTTCAGTTAGCCCAAGACAGGAACCATTCCCAAAGCCAACTCTTCAGACAGGGATTAGATTGGACTATGGGATAGAAAATGATACTGGTAAGGAGTGAGCTTCTTGGATCAATTAGACACATGAGACTATGTGGGCAGCTCCTGTCTGGAGGGGAAATGAGAGGGCAGAGGGGGTCAGAAGCTGGCCGAATGGACTCGAAAATAGAGAGTGGACAGAAGGAGTGTGCTGTCTTATTAGGGGGAGAGCAACTAGGTGTATATAGCAAGGTGTATTTAAATTTTTACATGAGAGACTGACCTTGATTTGTAAACTTTCACTTAAAGCACATTCAAATTTTTTTTTAATTTAGTTTTCATCAATCCAAAATTTCTCCCATCAATTTCATATTATTTTACTAGCATATTAGCTGTACCTCTTGCTATTCAATAAGATAATAGAATTAAAAACAGGGCTGTGATTAGGAAAGATATCACAAAAGAAGGTATATAAAACATTGCCCTCAATTAAAGCTTACTAGAATGATAAAATTAAAAAGATTGCCAACATCAATCTTGATGAAGTTGCAGAGTAACTTGTCTCATATATTGCTGGTGGGAATACAAAATGGTTCAACCACTTTGGAAAACAGTATGGCAGTTTCTAACAAACTTACCCTACAAACCAAATTCACTCCTCAAAACAGAAATAAAACACACATCCACAAAGCCTTGTACACAAATGTTCACAGTAGCTTTATTCATAAGAGACAAAAACTGAAGAACACAATTTCAGAATCTGGAAGAAACTCATACATGGGATACTATTTGGCAATAGAAAACCACAAATTACTAATTCATACAGTAACATGGATGAAAGAATTCAGAAACAATGGGGTATATACTGTATGATTTCACTCACATGAAATTCTAGAAAGGGGTAAAATTAATATATCTGTGACAGAAAGACAGCCCTGGTGACACAGTGGTTAAGAGTTCGGCGGCTAACCAAAAGGTCGGCAGTTTGAATCCACCAGCCACTCCTTGGAAACCTTATGGCGCAGTTCTACACTGTCCTATAGGGTAGCTGTGAGTCGAAATAGACTCGATGGCAACAGGTGTGGTTTATTTGTTTCGTTTGGTGACAGAAAGTATACCAGCAGACTCCTGTGGGTGATAGTAGTGAAAGAGTGACTATTACTATCTTGATGGTGGCAGTGGTAACAGGGCTGTAAATATGTGTATTGTTGTTGTTGTTAGTTGTCATTGATTCCTACTCATGGCTACCCCATATGTACAGAGCAGAACTACTCCACAGGGTTTTCAAGGCTGTGATCTTTCAGAATCAAATTGCTATAGGGCCTGTCTTCCAAGGCACCTGGGGGTGGGGGTGGGTTCGAACTGCTAACCTTTCAGCTAGTAGTCGAGTGATTAACCATTTATGCCACTCAAAGTGTAAAATGCATCAAATTGTACCCTTAAAATACGAATGTAAATTAGACCTCAATAGCATTGATTTTTTTAAAAAATAAAATTATACAAAAACAAAAGTTGCCTATATAGTACTTCAGTACAATTTAGTAAAAGGCCGCCCTTCCTTCAGGTAAATAAAGCTTGGGAAATTTTAGGCAGGCTTTCAACCTCCATTCACTCCATCAACCAATGCCACTGTGCAGTGAACAACCAGCCCAACCATGTAACAACGTGTCATGTAAGCATAAAACCAAAACCAAACCCATTGTTGTTGAGTTGATTGCGACTCATAGATATACCATAGGACAGAGTAGAACTGCTCCATAGGGTTTCCAAGGAGTAGCTGGTAGATCTGAACTGTCAACCTTTTGTTTAGCAGCTGAATGCTTAACCACTGTGCCACCAGAGCTCCTCATGTAAGTATGCACCTAAAAAACAAAACTAACAAAAAACATAGGTTACTATATTAGGAGAATAGAGAAGGGTAGGTGATGGTGTGGGTTTTATATACTCTGTGGGAGCCCTGGCAGTGTAGTGGTTAAGAGCGCAACTGCTAACCAAAAGGTCAGCAGTTCAAATCCACCAGCCGCTCCTTGGAAACCATATGGGGCAGTTCTACTCTGTCCTACAGGGTTGCTATAAGTCAGAATCAACTCGATGGCAAGGGGTTTAGTTTTCGGGTTTTATATACTCTATGCCAGGCTAAAATCTTTGCCCTGATTGAGCATAATCTAGTAGGTGAAGACAGGTATAAACACATAAATAAGAAAAATAAATTGAGTCTTAGATGTTGGTAAATGATACCGTCGTGGGTTGAATTATGTCCTCCCAAAAATGTGTGTATCAATTTGGCTGGGCCATAGTTTCTAATATTGTGTGGCTGTCCTCCATTTTGTGATTGTAATTTTATGTTGAAGAGAATTAGGATAGGATTGTAACACCCTTACCCAGGTCACATTCCTGATCCAACATAAAGGGAGTTTCCCTGGGGTATGGCCTGCACCAGGTTTTATCTCTCAAGAGATATAAAGGAAAGGGAATCAGGCAGAAAGTGGGGGGACCTCGTACCACCAAGAAAGCAGCACCGGAAGCAGAGCACATCCTTTGGACTCGGGGTCCCTGCACCTGAGAAGCTCCTCGACCAGGGGAAGATTAAGGACAAGGACCTTCCTCCAGAGCCAACAGAGAGAAAAAGGCTTCCCCTGGAAACGACATCCTGAATTTGGACTTTTAACCTTCTTTGCTGTGGGGAAATAAATTTCTCTTTGTTAAAGCCACCCACTTGTAGTATCTCTGTTATAGCAGCACTAGATGACCAAGACAGATATGTATAAAGAAAACACAGTAATGAAAACCAAAACCAAACCAAACCCAGTGCCATCGAGTCAATTCCGACTCATAGCGACCCTATAGGACAGAGTAGAACTGCCCCATAGAGTTTCCAAGAAGCACCTGGCAGATTCGAACTGCCGACCCTTCGGTCAGCAGCTGTAGCACTTAACCACTATGCCACCAGGGTTTCCACAATAAGGAAAGAGGATAAGAAGTCCAGGACACAGAAGTATGCACATCATGGTCCATAGAGCTGTATGAGGGCTGGAGAGCAAGAGAATTAGAAACAACCTAGAAGTATTTGTTTCTTTATGACGAAAACAAACCTGTGAACAGGCACAATCTATTGTGACTGTGAAAACATAGATAAGGGCAGTGAGACTGTGAGTGTGGGCAGAAAAGCAGGAGAGCACACCTTGTCAGGAGTATGGTAGGGGCACTTCCTCTTAACTTCAACCAAAGATGATATGAAGGCTAGGAAAAAGGCATTACCTCTAGTAAACGATTTAAATATAAAGATATAACAAGGATCAAAAGTTTCCTTACGCATTTACCAAATGAAGTAAGGCTGTCCACTACAAAACAGATATAAGGACAAAATTCCATTGCAATCAAAAGATTGCTTATTTTAAAAGGTTATTATCCAACGATCTGTGGTTAAAGCAGTGATAGGATATACCCATCACACACTTTTGTAAATGAGTCACATTAATCCAAAAACTAGTTCCAAAGTAGAAAACTATACATTGAAAAACTTCGTGGGCATATACATGGAAGTAGAATTGTTAGACATTAGGTAACTCTATGTTAATTTTTTGAGGAACCATCAAAAAGTGCTTTCCATAGCAGCTGCAGCAATTTACATTCCCACCAGCAATGAGCGAGAGTTTCAATTTCTCCATATCCTCACCAACACCTGTTATTTTTGCCCTCCTTTATTTTTATAATAATCATCCTACTGTGTATGAACTGGTGGCATAGTTGTTAAGAGCTATAGCTGCTAACCAAAAGGTCGGCAGTTGGAATCCATGAGGTGCTCCTTGGAAACTGTATGGGGCAGTTCTACTCTGTCCTGTAGGGTTGCTATGAGGGTGAAGTGGTATCTCATTTCAGTTTTGATTTGCATTTCTCTGATTACTAATGACAATGAATACGTTTTCGTGTGCTTATGGACCATTTGTGTTCCTTCTTAGGAGGAATGTCTGTTCAAGTCCTTTGTCCACTTTTTCAGGAGGTTGTTTGTCTTTCTGCTGTTGGGTTGTTAGGAGTTCTGTCTCTCAAGGTTTGTTTTTCAATTTTTTATAATCGTATGTTTTTATTTACATTCACATAGATTTTCTTTATTAAAAATAGTCATTTAACTGGACATTTGTTTTCAAAATAGTTCTTTTATATAATGCAATAAGCATCACTTTAAAGCAATGTGAAATATGGCTTTTATGATTTCAAATTTCTAAACATAGTACCATTTTCCTTTACAAAGACTTTTATTATTTTCACTCATGATATCTAACAGATTGAACCAAAATTAGGAAAAGCAGAACAAAATATTTGAGAAAGTGACATTTTCCAAGAATGTGCATATATAAGTGAAACACAAAATAGCAAAGACATTTTAAATCTACCACAAATTGTAAGAAGCATGGAAACACTTATTTTTAAATGGAAAAAGCTGCACAACCCTCGACATGTGTTACTGGACCTAATCCTTTAAATATAAGAGGAAAATTTTTGATAGTATTACATTATTTGTATTCTTCAGCTCCTAAAGAACAAAAACCAGTTGGCCTCATTTTTTATTAAGTAATTAAAAATAAAAAGCAAAGAAAATGGAAACTTAACCAAACTTAACCATATTAAAAGCTAAATTTGTGATTAGCCTAGTTAATAATAACATTTTCTTCTGCAGGGTTATGAATAAACACAGAATAATTAAACTTTCCAACACTTCCATAACTTGAAAGTGGTATAAGCAATGCTTTTATATGGGGAGAAAACCAGAGCAGGAAGGAGTAAATAAATCGTTTCAAATAAAAATTGAGGGTAATGTTAGAATTATGGCTGAAATCAGATGTTCCTCTTTAAACTAAAATAAAACAAACCAAAACAAAAGCAGTTGCCTTCAAGTGGATTCTGACTCATGGAGATCCCACATGTTCAGAGTACAACTGAACACCATAGGGTTTTCTAGGCTGTGGCCTTTCAGAAAGAGATCTCCAGGCCTTTCTTCCAAGGCACCTCTAGGTGGGTTCGAACTATGAACCTTTTGGTTAGTAGTTCAAAAACACAATAAATTTATATTGAAAAAAGTTAAATTCCTATCATATGCAATTAAATTCAAAGGTAAGTTTAGGAATATTCTCTCCCTTTACATTCAAATGACTTCAAGCTGAAGCTGATCTTATCAATCATTAACCCCCCACCTTTCCTTTGTTCTCTATGTATACAGACCCCTCTCTTCACGAAAACTGTGCAGTGCTTTATATTTTTATTTACTGCTACCCAGCTCAAGCTGTATTATTCCTCATTAAAACTCCTTTTCTTTCACTCCTAACACAGTATGAGATTTTTTTCCTTGACATTTCTGGTGTCAGAAGCAGGACTTTGAAGGTGCATTATCTTTAACGATTCCTGGATCCCTGGACAATCCAGACATGGACATGGTACCTAGTATGCCACTTTGGGCTCTCCGCTTCCATGAATTCTTGGGACTCATTTAAGGTAAAAGACCTCTTGAATCCAAGATCTGCTCCCTTGCATTGGTAGCTCTTCAAATTTTATTGTGGATTTGTTTTGGTTCTTGCAAACAGAAGTTTATTTTGATGTAACCATCACTATAAGATAGGAAATGCTGTGTCTAAAGGAGATTTGGAGCCACCTTCTGGTACTGCTCACTACACCTCGACAAGCATTATGGTCGCTTACAGTGCATATGCTTGTCTGTCTGGCATAACTTCACTTGAGACAGTTTGGAAAAATCAGTGCCCACTTTGGGGTTCTTTTGATTTAAGTTAACTTTTCTGCACAGAAAGTTAAGAGAACCGAGGCTCCCAGATTAAACCGTCCCAGTGGGATGTCTGTTTTGACTGGTATATTGAGGTCTCTAAAAGACATCAAGACAGTAAAACTACTTCCCTGTAGGACATTGTCTCTAAATTAACTAAGCAGAATAAAGAATTACAATGTCAAATTTCAGTTTCCATCCCTTCTGCTCCCTGACAGCTGTGACCCCTTTATGCCCTTCTTTGCCTTCCTTCTCCTCTGATAACAGTTCATCTGAAATTTCCCTTTTTCCCTAAAAACCAGCAAATAAGCCCTTATATGAAATGTCCTTTAAAATTAGCCCTAGCAGTGATGCTGAAGATCCCACTCCTATCACTTTTTCCCCACGGACACACTCAGAATTATCTAGTATTCTGAAAGAATGAGGACCCCTACAAATTTTCTAAATATTTTACAAATTTCTAAAGAATTTAAAATCCTTGTTGAAGCCTACCAGCCTGTGCTCCTTGATTTATATCAGCTTGCTCATGTGATTACTGGCCCAGGGGAAACCCAATTAAGGCTAGAACAGGCAGAATGGAATATCCCAAGGACGGTTTAGCCTGAAATACTGATAAAATGGCCACTGTGTTGTTGGAGGACTCTCAGGTACTGAATAAAAAATTTCTGAAGGCTATCCCAAAGGCCTTTTCTCCACTAACTGATAGGACTAAAATTCACTTCTATAAACAAAATAAAGATGGGAGTGTTTATGATTATCAGGCTTGGCTGCTTCATAAGTTTTCCAAACACTCCGGACTCAATTTGATTGTGCCTGGTGCCTCCAGCACTTTCAACGTTGTTTTCATATCCGGTCTTAAACCTGAGGTCTCAGCCTTAGTAAAGTGACATCAATTAGACTGGGAGACAGTTCCTATTGTTGAGCTAACCAACTTGGCTACCAACTCTCCCAGGCTCCTGAGGTTTTAAGTGTTTCTAAGGCTAATAAATTAATGACCCTTCAGTAGCAACAACTACAATACCCCAGTCAAAAAAAAATGGGAACCTTTCAATGGCGCAAAGGTGGGTATTTTTACTATTGCAAAAAACCTGGCCATTGGAAAAACAACTGCTATAAGTTCAAAATTCAAAAAGATTTCTCTAAACCTCTGCCAAAAAATTCCCAGTATCCACTCAAACAAGAAGCAAAAAAAGGAGTAGATCCCATCATACAAGATTTCCTTTCTAAATGTTTAATTGTCTCTTGTACCAGCCCTTGTAATATTTCTGTTCTTCCAGTGAGGAAACCAAATAATAGGGGCTGGAGATATGTTCAAGATTTGTGTGAAATCAATCGTATTATTATTCCTATATTCCCAGTAATCACTAATCCTGATTTATTACTTTCCAATGTCCCCTTAGATGCCACTTATTTTATGGTACTGGATCTTTGCAGTGCCTCTTTCAGTATCCTGTGCATTCTAAAGTTAGTATGTGTTTGCTGGGAAAATCAACAATTTACTAGCACTGTAATGTCCCAAGGATTTACTGAATCTCCCACCTATTTTTCTCAGATTCTGCATGCAAATCTGCAGTCTTTACAATTAACAAACAAATCCACATTGCTGCAATACATTGATGATTTACTAGTTTTCTCAATCTCCAGACAAGTCTGCCTCAATGACATTATAGCTTTATTAAAACATCCGGCAGTTGGTGGACACAAGGTATTCAGAGAAAAGTTACAATTGACTTAGCCTTCTGTTAAATATCTTGGTCACCTAATTTCTGCAGAAGGCATCTCTATTAATCCTAAATGGAAAGAAGCTATTCTTGTCTTTCTTATACCCAAAATAAAGAAACCGCTATGGGGGTTTCTAGGATTCTGTGGCTATTGTCAAATCTGGACTCCCAATTTTTCTTTGTTGGATCAACCTTTATACAAATATCTAAAAGCCTCTCAGCCAAATTCATTTGAAATTGCACCAGATGGTCGCGAGGCCTTAGTTCAATTAAAAGGGGCTTTAATGAACACACCTGCTCTAACTACCATCGGGATTTTTCCTTATTTGTACATGAAGTATCTGGAAAAACTGTAAGCATACTAACTCAAAAACGTGGAGGACAACAAAGACCTATAGGTCTACAGCCTCCCTGCTATGACTGCTAATTCCAAACTAGTGGAAACCACAGATATGATGCTGGGAAACTTTTTAGTTGTCTATGTCCCCATGCTGTGTCTGCCTTACTTAAATCTGCCTTGGCACATCTTTGTGCCAGCAGACTCACCTTCTATGAAGTTCTCCTCCTGGCTGCATCTAACATTAGACTAAATTCTGTGGCCTGTTTAAATCCAGCTACTCTTCACCCCAAAACTAATGAGAAAAACTATCCTACATAGTATTGTCTAGACTTAACTGAGCAAATTTTAACCCCTCAGAAAGACTTAAAAGAGATCCCTTTAACTAATTCTATTTAAAACCTAATCCATGAAATACTGTACTTCAAAATCATTGGACTCCTCACATAAAATCATGCTGGTTTCATAGGCTTTCACCAATGATCTTGTTATTTAATCACCTCCTTTTTGTCTCCTTGGGTATTTTCATCTTGACCTGTATCATTCTGTTCTGACTGTGAAAGGTGCCTCGAATGTGGCCTTTTCTATTAACATGTTCTCCATAAAACCTACTCACCCTGAAGATGACCCCTATTATCTCAGAAAGGTGAAGAAAATAATTTTTATTAACCAAAACTCCTCAAGAAAACAAAGTTCTTGCAGAACAAAGGCTACTCCATTGTGGGTGATAAACACATCCTAGCAGAGCCTTGATCAAAAGGGGGAAATGTAAACAGAAGTTTCAAATTGGAGGCACTCGAGTCAGACTAAGAATGACAGGGCTGCCATGCATTCCCAGAAAGCAAAAAGTCAGGATGTAAACCATTTGTTCATGGGAATAATGTGTCAAATGTAAACAATCTTTTCTTAGGAAAAATGTGTTCATGACTGCAATCGTGTATAACCAAACCAGCTGATTATACACCTGGCTGGTAACTCACTCCCTCCTAGCCAAGTGGCCAACCTTTACATTTCAAATGACTTCAAACTGAAGCTGACCTTATCATTGATCCCTCACCTTTCCTTTGTTCTGTATGCATACAGACCCCTCTCTCCAGTTGAACAGTGGAATGCTTTGTATTTTTACTTAGTACTGCCCAGCTCAAGCTGTAGAATTCCTCAATAAAACTCCTTTTCTTCTACCCCTCACAGAAATCAATTTGGCACTTCCTTAAAAAGCTAGAAATAGAAGTATCATATGATCCAGCAATCCCACTCCTTGGAATATATCCTAGAGAAATAAGAGCCCTCACAAGAATAGATATATGCACACCCATGTTCACTGCAGCACTGTTCACAATAGCAAAAAGATGGAAATAACCTAGGTGCCCATCAATGGACAAATGGATAAACAAATTATGGTATACTCACACAATGGAATACTATGCAGTGATTAAAAACAACAATGAATTTGTGTTTAAACACAGAAGAAAATATTCTTTGATGGTTATGAGAGTGGGGAGGGAAGGACAGGGGAATTCACTAGATAGTAGATAAAAATTATCTTAGGTGAAGGGAAGGACAACACACAATACAGGGGAAGTCAGCATAACCAGACTAAACCAAAAGTTAATAAGTTTCCTGAATACAACCAAACACTTTGAGGGACAGAGTAGCAGGGGCAAAGTTCTGGGGACCATGGTTTCAGGGGACATCTAGGTCAACTGGCATAACAAAGTTTACTAAGAAAATGTTCTGCATCCCATTTTCGTGAGTGGCATTTGCGGTCTTAAAAGCTGGCAAGCTGCCATCTAAGATGCATCAATTGGTCCCAGCCCACCTGGAGCAAAGGAGAATGAAGAACACCAAAGAAACAAGGAAAATATTAGCCCAAGAGACAGTAAGGCCTACATAAACCTGAGACTCTCTCAGACTGAGACCAGAAGAACTAGATGGTGCCTGGCTACCACCAATGACCGCCCTGACAGGGAACACAACAGAGAGCCCCTGACGGAGCAGGAGAAAAGTGGGACGCAGAACTCAAATTCTAGTAAAAAGACCAGACTTAATAGTCTGAGACTGAACGGGCTCCAGAAAACATGGCCCCCAGACTCTCTGTTAGCCCAGAACTGAAAACATTCCCAAAGCCAACTCTTCAGACAAGGATTAGACTGGATTATAAGATATAAAACGACACTCATGAAGAGAGTGCTTCTTAGCTCAAGTAGATACATGAGACTAAATGGGCAGTATTTGTCCGAAGGTGAGAGGAGAAAGTAAGAAGGGATATGAGATGGATGAATGGACACAGGAAATCCGAGGTGCAAAGGCAGAGTATGCTGTCATATTATAGGGAGAGCAACTAGGGTCACATAATAATGTGTTTATAAATTTTTGGATGCAAAACTAACTTGAACTATAAACTTCCACTTAAAGCACAATAAAAAAAATTTTTTTAATGAATTAAAAAAAAAGATGGGAGGTTAGTTTACATTTGAGTGACTTAGTTATAATACTAATAAAGCTCTAGTTTGAATGAATTTTGATAAAGCATTTGTTGTATGAAGAAATATTAACAGGTAATGGCCAAAGATATATTATAATTTGGGGCTCAAAGCATATAGCAGAGGAAAGGGATCCTTTTTTTTCCAATCAAGAAACTGAAAGACTATTCTCTTCATCCCTGAAATGAAGGGAATGGGCCTTCTATATAAGTCTAAAAGTCTTCTAAAAGGCAGGGACTTCTATAGCCAGTTTCAGGGTTTCTGTTGAGTTTTCCAGACCCCCACATACTGTTAGCAACGAGCTTTCACTGTTTCTAGGTGAATTCACCTCACCAAACTCAACTGATTTTGGACAAGGGGTCAAACGCCATTCAATGGGAGAAGAAACAGTCTCTTTAATAGATGGTGCTGGCAAAATTGGACATCCACTTACAGAAAAATGAAACAAGATCCATACCTCACAACATACACAAAAACTAATTGAGGAAAATGGATTAAAAACCTATTATTAAACCTAAAATTATAAAGTTCCTGGAAGATAACATAGAGACAAAACTATAGGACCTAATTTTTTTTTAAATATACACTGTCAAATACAACTTAAATGCACAAGCAAGAGAAGACAAATTAGATAACTGGGACCTTTAAAAAATTGCCATAACCCACCTGGACCAAAGGGGAATGAAGAACACCAAGGACACAAGGTAATTACGAGCCCAGGAGACAGAAAGGGCCACATAAATCAGAGACTACATCAGCCTGAGACCAGAAGAACTAAATGGTGCCCGGCTACAACTGATGACTGCCCTGACAGGGAACACAACAGAGAACCCCTGAGGGAGCAGGAGAGCAGTGGGATGCAGACCTCAAATTCTCATAAAAAGACCAGACTTAATGGTCTGACTGAGACTAGAAGGACACCCAAGGTCATGGTCCCCAGACCTTCTGTTAGCCCAAGACAGGAACCATTCCCAAAGCCAACTCCTCAGACAGGGATTGGACTGGATTATGGGATAGAAAATGATACTGGTGAAGAGTGAGCTTCTTGGATCAAGTAGACACATGCAACTACGTGGGCAGCTCCTTGTCTGGAGGAGGGATAAGAGGGCAGAGGGGCGTCAGAAGCTGGTCAAATGGACACGAAAATAGAGAGTGGAGGGAAGGAGTGGGCTGTCTCATTAGAACGAGGGCAATTAGGAATACATAGCAAGGTGTATATAAATTTTTGTATTAGAGACTGACTTGACTTGTATGCTTTCACTTAAAGCACTATAAAAAATTTTCAAAAATTAAAAAAGAATTGCCATAGTTTTATGCAACTAATGCATACAGTCTACATTTTTTGCCAACCACACCCTCCCCCCAAGAGGTATTTTCATAAATGCACTATTCTAATTTTTTGCAGCAACATGTTATTATTATAAAAAATAATGCTCATCAAAAGAGTAAAAAGACAACCTACAGACTGGAAAAAAAAAAATCTTTGGAAACAACATATCCAATAAAGGTCTAATCTATAAAATATATAGAAAACTTCAACAACTCAGCAACAAAAAGACAAACAACCCAATTTAAAAATGGACAAGGGACATGAACAAACACTTCACCAAACAGGACACTGAAGCAACCAACAAACACCTGAAAACATGCTCACAATCACTGGCAATTAGAGAGATCCAAATCAGAACTACAATGTGATACCATCTCATTCCTGCTAAAATAAAAAAAAATAGTACTGATTAAACAGAAAACAACAAACGCTGATGAGGATGTGGCAAGAGTGGAACCCTCATCTACTGCTGGTGGGACTGTAAAATGGCACTACCACTCTGGAAAACCATATGGTGAATCTTCAAAAACCTAGAAAACATTTTTTAATGGTTACAAGGGTGGGGAGGGAGAGCGAGATGAATTCACTAACTAGATAGTAGACAAGAATCATCTTAGGTGAAGGAAAAGACAACACACTACAGGGGAAGTCAGTACAACTGGACTAAACCAAAAGCTAAGAAGTTTCCTGAACACAACCAAACACTTTGAGGGGCAGAGTAGCTGGGGCTGGGATCTGGGGACCATGGTTTCAGGGTACATCTAGGTCAATTGCCATAACAAAGTGTATTAAGAAAATGTTCTACATCCCACTCTAGTGAGTGGCATCTGGGGTCTTAAAAGCTAGCAAGTGGCCTTCTAAGGCACATTAATTGGTCCCAACCCACTTGAAGCAAAGGAGAATGAGAAACACCAAAAACATAAGAAAAATATTAGCCTAAGGGACAAAAGGGCCACGTAAACCAGAGATTCCATTAGCCTAAGACCAAGAACTAGATGATGCCCGGCCACTAATGACAGCCCTGACAGGGAACACAACAGAGTCCCTGACTGAGCAGGAGAAAAGTGTGGAGCTGAACTCAAATTCACGTAGAAAGACCAGACTTAATGGCCTGACTGAGCACCTAGTGGCGCAAACATGAGTACTTCTTAGACTTAACCAAACACCTCACAGGATTGTTTTATGGGGTCTGCAGGCTTTGGATCATAGTCTTGTAGGACAGCTCAGTCAATTGACATAACGTAGTACATGACGTTTATGTTCTACATCCTAGTTTGGTGAGTAGTGTCTGGGGTATTAAAAGCTTTCGAGCAGCCATCTAAGATACAACTATTGGTTTCTACATCCCGAAACAAAAGAATAAGAAGAAAACTAAAGACTCAGAGAAGAAACTAGTCTACAGGACTAACAGCCTATAGGAACCACAGCCTCATCTACCCTAATATCAGAAGAACCAGATGGTGCCCGGCTACCACCACAGACTGTTCTGATCAGGGCCATAGTACATGGCCTATTTAATTTGTACTATTTAATTTAACCCTTACAATAGGCCTGTGATGTAGGTAAAATGTTAGAGTTAAGTTTTTCTTTAAACATTTGATTCCTTTTTCAACATAAAAATCAAAACTTTAATAAACAGTGTGGTGCGATTAATTACTTTTGTGTGTGGTCTTTCTAGCCATGTTCTTGTAATTCCCACCCAGGTGATTGTTTGATAGGGTAATTGTGGCCTACCCGGGGGATTGGTCAGTTTTGCCTTAAAAGAGAACCAATTTCACAGCAGAGAGGAAGAGCCCACCACCATCTCCATCACCACCAAGGAAAGAGAGATCAGCAGGAGACACCGCAGCTGAGACCTGGCAGCAGGAGATGGCGTGCTAGGCTTCCCGGCCCACAGAGAGAGAAAGGTAAGTGCTTCTGGGCAGAGACAGGGCCAAGGAGAGGCATGCCTTTGAGCACAGCTGCGGAGAGGCTATCCTGATGGAAGAACTGCATCCTGAGTGTTCTCGAGCCTGAATTGTAACTTCCCCCAATAAACCCTATAATTCTGAGTATGGTCTGTGAGTTCTGTGTGGCCATTGCAATGAATTATCCTACCCAGTAAAGAGTGCTGTAGGAGGGACGGTTGGTGTCAGAATTAGTAAAGACAGCAGAGAGAGGAGGCTTGTCTAGCCTCCACCTCACGGGAGTCAGCCATAAGCTGTAGATTTTGGTTCTCCTTCCCCCTTGTAGGGTTGAGGAGGTCAGACACCTCCCCCATGCCGTTTTTATAATCGGTAATAAAATATCAGGAAATGTTTGTACTCCTACCAACAGCAAAGATTTCAAGTCTTTATATTATTGATATTGATATACTAATGGATTAGGAAAGTCATCCACAGACAGAAGAAAACAAAGATAACTAGCTTAAATGAAGATTGAAGCTGCAATCTTGCCTTTGGTAGCATCAAGTTTCCAAATAACCAAACAGAAAACAAACAAATCTGCCCTTGGTATTCATAAAGTACATATTACAGTTAGCCACACTTGCAGGATAACTATTATGCTGTATTGTTTGAAAGTAATAACTTGAGACACTAAATCTCGCTTGTAACCTTCTAAGCATTAGGTTTTTCAAATCTGCTTCTTGAAACAATTCTTTGTAGAGACATATGTAAAAGGAAAAAAAAAAGAGCTTATATCTATATATATATATATATCTAGGAGATATTTCAAAAAATAGTTTACTATATTTTAGAAGTTATATGAATTTAGTTCTACTGTACATTTCTTTTATGACATTCTTTTGATAGACAACACTTCCTTATAAAATAAGGAAAAGGCTGGCATATGAATACAGAAGAGCAGAGGCAAAAAACATCAGGCAACCTATTAAAATTTCAGTTAATGATTAAGAAACATGTGATAAACATAAATACAGCTCCCTGAAAAAACATGTACAGTCAATTCTGGGCATGATATCATGAAAAAAAAACTATGAATAGTAAAAGAATATATTAAGGACATTTATTAATTGGTTATGGTAGAAACAATAATGCTCCAACAAAACAAAACAAAACCTTGCTTGGATTTATTCTCCTACAAAACAAACTAATTTATAACTACTCATCTGTTATGGAAAAGAAGAAAATACAGAATCGTTTTTCATATCAACAGATATGTATAACCAAAGTTTAACTGAAAAATATGAGATCCTTTAAACAAGAGTACTGAATTCTGGTTCAACTCATAAAATGATGTCAATTATACCAATTTTTGCCAAGCAAGAACACAGTCCAAATTCTATACTGTATAAAAGCATGCATGCTTTTATTACTCTAATGCTACCCTAAACTTTATAATCTATCATGAAGTTTAAGTATAAAAATGAAATCAATAGAAATTATTAAACATGTCGAAGAAATCAACAGTTTATCACAGGACCTGAGACACACTGAGAACTGTAGGAAAGTGAAAATAGATTACACTTAAACTCTACTCCTCAAAAAATTGTTTAACCTGTTTCAGTTATAACGAAATAGACCAAGAAACATTTTAGAAAAGGATGTGTGTAAAAATCAAGCACTTCTGGATTATTTCCCTTCTCAGTGCTCAAATGGTAAAGCACGAAAATATCAATACATAACGGCAACAGAAAATTCGAACATTTGCTTATTTATTTTAGTAGACAGCAAAACGTACAGTTCTAAATCAATACTTCTTATTTGACTTATTGTTAAAGTACAACAAAATCACTATCCTCACACCATAAACTATATTTGTTTTGAAATTGGGAGGAATGTTTATATTCAGATTAGATGATTTTATACTCCATAATTTGTGATATACCCACATCAGTATAATTTCTCTATCCTATGTTATTACAAACCAGAAAAAAGCAGATAGCCTTTAAATACTTCTCATAATAATATGCAAAGCTATTTAGGGTAAAGTATAGATTAAATTGCATCAAATGTCTAAAAATCTAGATATGGTTAAAACCTAATTAGTTTTCAAGTTTTAATATCACTACAACAATAATGTAGTTGGTCATAAAAGATTACCTTTCATAGTAGACAGAAAAATAAAATGTTTTAATTATCTGGCTTCTCTTATAATAACAAGTAAAGGCAGGTGAAATGGGTGGGAGGAGGAAATCAAAGGAAGTCAAGCATAGGACCTTACCAAAAATATCAAAATGTTGTAAAATACATACATTACATCCAATGTAGATAATTAAAACTTTGAAATAATTCATTGAAAGTAAAACCATATAGTTGCCTTACCAATGATTAAAAAATTTTTATAAACATGTGTACCAAACAAACAAAAATTATTTGTAATGTAATTTGAAACTCAGCAAATCAAAGAAATAGCCCTCACTCACAATTAGCAAATGAAACTAATGTATCACAGTAGTCACAGATGCAACTATAAACCCAAAACCAAAAAAAAAAGTTAAAGTATACAAAATGCAAAATATTAAGTTTATACTGGAACAATTTGTAACCAATGCTTAACCACAGCAAGATGTGAATTTCTGTCAAGATCTCCTAAAAGATTGTAGATTTCACCATGGGGAAGAGAAAACACTTTTTTTTTTATTATTTCAAATATATTGTTTATTGCTCAGTAACCCCCCCAAAAAAAAAAAGTCATAGCATTTTATATCTAAAAATTTAACCTATTCCTATAGGACAAACAGAAACCCTGGTGGCGCAGTGGTTGGGAGCTATGGCTGCTAACCAAAAGGTCGGCAGTTCGAGTCTACCAGGTGCTCCTTGGAAATTCTGTGGGGCAGTTCTGCTCTGTTGTATAGAGTCGCCATGAGTCCGAGTCGACTCGACAGCAACAGGTACCGTAATGGGTATAGAACAAACAAAACTGCCAAAATATCTACATGTGAAAAACCACGATTTTATCTGCATCACAAAACTACAGTTCAACAGGGTTTTCTCTTTTTCAAATTAGCTAAAAGGTGTTGGAGCTGGTGACAAGAGTTAGCATAAGCCTTAAAAAATGAAATGACCACAGAAAACCCAGAATGGAAGTACTCAATGTTCACACATTGTGAAGAATGTAACCAATGTCATCCAATAATTTGTGCAGAAATTGTTGAATGAGAACCTACACTGCTGTGTAAACCTTCACTAAAAACACAACAAATAAATTTTTTTTTTTTAATTAAATGACATAAGGGCAGACCATTTGAAATTTGGATTGTATTGGAAAATATAAAATGTATGGTCAATGTACTAATCCTATATATAGTATAGAAACACTTCTTTTAACAAGAAGGGATGAAAAGCAGGTGGTTTTCAGAGAACGTCAAGAAATTCTTTTTATTTCAAAAATGTGTACAAGAGGCCAGAATGGAATCATGTAAATTTCAGAGAGATTAAAAGGAGATACTTCCTAGGTTCTAAGCTCGGTCAAATGGAAAAGTAAAATACAAGCTGGAAAATCACATTTCTACTCTCAGGTTTAAGCAATTTAATCGTTTATCAGTTTTAAGATACAATGAAATTCATTATCATACTTTAAGATCCAAATTATCTTAAGAAATAATCATAAGGTCTCTTCTTGCCAAAATAACTCCTTTACATATTAAATCTAAATTTTAAAATAAAGGAGAAACATTTAAAAAAAAAAAAAAAAAAAACCTACCTTGGGCTAGCCTCAGTTCACTGGATCTATGTCACATTGATTTATAACAGTTATTTCTTAAAGGGGAAAAAAAGCACACACAGATGCAAACAATTACTCTATTTTTGTAGGCAACAAGTGAGGTGGGTGGTAACTGAGAAATTTTTTTAAAATCCTGTCACAATATTCTGCTTTTTCTTAAGAAACCCTCCTCACACAACAAACGTTTGCCACATCAGAGAATTTCCAGGGCCTGAAGCACCACTTTGATTCCAGACCGCTGCAGGCATTAGCGGGAGGTAATTAGGGTAAAAAGTTCAGCCGCAGTTCCATGTCTAGATTCCTGCCAGAAATAAATTTCCTTTCTATTCACTGGTTTCTACTGTACCCTCCCTAAGAATCATATTGAAAACACATTTATCTTTGTAGAGTTTGTTCCTTTTCTAATTAACTCTATGGCGTTTACAGTGTCTAATAATTTAAAACGGACCCAATAGCAGCAGTTTTGTCTTTAATAGTGAAGAGATGTATTATCATCTTTCCTATACTGCTGCTTCATTTGACAAGTGACTCACAGAAGTGTGCACTGCAGCTGTTCTCATCAAGCTCTCTGGTCATCATATACTTAGGTTTTATGTCCTTGTTTGGGAAAGGTGCATGGAACAAACTGACAAAGAGATGCATTCAGAATATGTTCTCTGAACATTTTTCAAGGAAATGAAATGACTGACCAGAAAACAAAGTTTATACCACATTTGAACATTTATAAATTAGGGGGAAAAAAATAGAAAGGGGCAAGCAAAATACTGCTCCTTTTCTGTATCACTCTCCCCATTCCTCTCTACAAGCACATTCAAACACACACACATACGCACACACACACACACACGTGCACTAAAAAAACTAAACCCACTGCCATCGAGTCGATTCCAACTCATAGCAACCCTATAGGACAGGGTAGAACTGCCACATAAAGTTTCCAAGGAGCGCCTAGTGGATTCAAACTGCCGACATTTTGGTTAGCAGCCATAGCACTTAACTGCTATGCCACCAGGGTTTAAACACATGAAAACAGGCTCTAAATACTGTGCCAGTTATCTCACATGAACTGTTTTAACCCTCTTTGGATGTTGTGTTCGAAAAACAAATATAAATGAATTTAGTTGAATGAAAAGAAAAAAACCACTTGTTACACTAATTGTTTCACAAAAGATAAAATCAGTTAACATAAAATAAAGACGTAACAAATTTCAAAAGTTTTAAAAGTGAAACAAAAAAATAGAACACGAGCATTACACCAAAGTACTACCAAAATTAAATCATGTCTTCAGGATATTATACTATTGCAATAACTATATTACTGATGACATAAAATTTATTTTTAAAATAATAATTTGTTCATAAGCATAAAAAATACTTCAAAAGATTTTTATTGTTTCCATGTTTTTCAGCAAGGCGTTTTTCCACATCTTTTCAAGCTACCTTCAAAATATTTGGCCCACAGCGTCCTAAGATACAACTAACAGGCTTAAACAAAGAAGTAAGCAACAAAAGTGTGGTCTCCTTTACCACTCTGCAAAGACCACAAAAACCAGGATCTTATAGCAGCTAAATAAAAATAAAACCACTAGATATCCTCTATCATTTCACTTAGCATGACCTTTCTCACAAAATAACCACAATATCCTATTTGTACTGGGTAGAAGAGTGCCCCACTTCCAAATCTCACGTCATTCCCCAAATCTCAGAAATATTTGGAAATAGGGTCTTTGCAGAGGTAATTAGTTAAGACGAGGTCACACTGGAGTAGTAGTTCCCATTGTTGTTAGTCGCCAGCTTATAGCGACCCCATGTACAACAGAACAAAACATTGCCCAGTCCTGCCCCATCCTCAATCATTGCTGGAGTAGGGAGGGCCCTAAATCAAATATATCTGTTGTCCATGTAAGAAGAGACATAGAGACACACATAAAGGGAAAATGGCATATGACAATGGAAGCAGAGATCGGAATAATGCGTCTACAAAACAAGGAGCAACAAAGATCACTGGCAATACCAAAAGCCAAGAGAGAGAACCTCCAGAAAGGAAACCCTATCAACATCTTGACTTCAGACTAGACTCCAGAACTATGAGAGAATAAATTTGTTGTTTTAAGCCACTCAAATTGTGGTACTTTCTTATGGCAGCCCTAAGATACGAACACAAACCTTGGTACTAGGGAGTGGAATGCTGCTATAACAAATACCTACAATTTTGGAAGTGGTTTTGGAGTTGGATAATGAGGAGAAGCTGGAAGAATTTGGAGATACTTGATAGTAAATGCCTTGATTGCCTTGAAAAGACTTTTGGTAGAAATATGAATAATAATGGCAATGCTGGTGAAGGGTCAGAAAGAAGTGAGAGATCTTTAGAGAAAGCTTCTTTGGCCTTAGAGAATATATATATCATCATAAACAGACTATGGCTAGAAATACGAACATTGAAGGTCCTTCTAGTAAGGCCTCAGAAGGAAATGAGGAACATGCTATTGGACACTGGCAGAAAAGTGATCCTTGTTATAAAGTGGCAGAGAACATGGTTGAATTATGTTCTACTGTCTTGTGGAAAGCAGAACTTGTAAGACACGAACTTGGATATTTAGCTCAGATTTCCAAGCAGTGTGGGAAGTAAAGCCTAGTTTCTCCTTGCTGCTAGTAGTAAAGCTATAAATTGAGGAAGGAATCATTAAGCAAAAAGAAACCAGCACTTAATGATTTGATAATTTCTTAGCCTATCCAGATAACTTATCTTGAAAAAGGGCCAACAGTGTGGCCTAAAGAGATTAGGCTTATGTCTTATGGAACCAATCAACCAACCCAGCAGGAACACTACCAGCTTAGACTTAACGGGACATAGATAAGATAAAATGAAGGCAGTCTGACAGGCTTCTGCAGATAGGAAAGAGGCAGATAGATTTAGTGTTATACTTCAGAAAAGGGAAGAATAATGCCAAGGGTGTTTGGAGGCCCACAAGACTGTCTCTGCTACCACAGGCCCAGGTATGGTTCCAGGAGGCAGGATCACCATCTCCTTGGTTCCAGAAGGTGAGGCCGCCTCCTCTATTCCAGAATACAAATCTTTTTATGGTAAGTATGTCTTATGCTCTATTTATGGGCTATCTGCCTACCTTAAAGCCATGAAGATATTTTCATGTTATTTTACAAAAGTTTTGTTATTTTTTTTCCTTTACATAGGTCTACATTCCACCTGAAGTTAATTTCTGTACAGTATGATATAGGGGACAAGATTCTTCATTTTCCATAAGACTATCCAAATGACCCAGAACCAAAGCAAAAACATCATCCTTCCCCCTCAGCTCTGCAGTATCATGTTGTTATTGTTGTTAGGTGCCGTCAAGTTGGCTCTGACTCACAGAGACCCTATGTGCAACAGATCAAAACACTGCCCAGTCCTAAGCCATCCTTATAATCATTGTTATGCTTAAGCCCATTGTTGCAGCAACTGTGTCAACCCACCTAGTTGAGGGTCTTCCTCTTTTCCACTAACCCTGTACTTTAACAAGCATAATGTCCTTCTCCAGAGACTGATCCCTCCTGACAACATGTCCAAAGTATGTAGGACGCAGCCTCGCCATCCTTGCTTCTAAGGAGCATTCTGGTTGCACTTCTTCCAAGACAGATTTATTCGTTCTTCTGGCAATCCATGGTATATTCAATATTCTTCGCCAACACCACAATTCAAAGGCATCAATTCTTCTTCGGTCTTCCTTATTCATTGTCTAGCTTTCACATGCATGTGATGCAATTGAAAATACCATGGCTTGGGTCAGGCGCACCTTAGTCTTCAAGGTGACATCTTTGCTTTTCTTCACTTTAAAGAGGTCCTTTGCAGCAGATTTACCCAATGCAATGCATCTTTTGATTTCTTGACTGCTGCTTCCATGGCTGTTGGTTGTGGATCCACGTAAAATTAAATCCTTGACAACTTCAATCTTTTCTCCATTTATCATGTTGCTCCTCGCTGGTCCAGTTGGGAGGATTTTTGTTTTCTTTATATTGAGGTGCAATCCATACTGAAGGCTGTGGCCTTTGATCTTCATTAGTAAGTGCTTCAAGTCCTCTTCACTTTCAGCAAAGCAAGGTTGTGTCATCGGCATAACGCGGGCTGTTAATGAGTCTTCCTCCAATCCTGATGCCCCATTCTTTTTCATATAGTCCAGCTTTTTGGATTATTTGCTCAGCATTCAGGTTGAATAGGTACAGTAAAAGAATACAACCATGGCGCACACCTTTCCTGACTTTAAACCAATCACTATCCCCTTGTTCTGTTCGAACAACTGCCTCTTGATCTATGTAAAGGTTCCTCATGAGCACAATTAAGTGTTCTAGAATTCCCATTCTTTGCAACGTTATCCCTAATTTGCTATGACCCACACAGTTGAATGCCTTTGCATAGTCAATAAAACACAGGTGAACATCCTTCTGGTATTCTGCTTTCAGCCAGGATCCACATGACATCAGCAATGATATCCCTGGTTCCACACCCTCTTCTGAAACCGGCCTAAATTTCTGGCAGTTCCCTGTCGATATACTGCTGCAGCCATTTTTGAATGACCTTCAGCAAAATTTTGCTTGCGTGTGATAGTAATGATATTGTTCTATAATTTCCACATTCGGTTGGATCACCTTTCTTGGGAATAGGCATAAATATGGATCTCTTCCAGTCAGTTGGCCAGGAAGCTGTCTTCCATATTTCTTGGCATAGATGAGTGAGCACCTCCAGCGCTGCATCCATTTGTTGAAATATCTCATTTGATATTCCGTCAAATCCTGGAGCCTTGTTCTTCACCAATACCTTCAGTGAAGCTTGAAATTCTTCCTTCAGTACCATCGGTTCCTGATCATATGCTACTTGAAATGGTGGAACATCGACTAATTCTTTTTGGTATAATGACTCCGTGTATTCCTTCCATTTCCTTTTAATGCTTCCTGCGTCATTTAATATTTTCCCCATGAAATTCTTCACTATTGCAACTCAAGGCTTGAATTTTTTCTTCAGTTCTTTCAGCTTGAGAAACATCCAACATGTTCTTCCCTTTTGGTTTTCCATTTCCAGCTCTTTGCACATGTCATTATAATACTTTACTTTGTCTTCTCGAGCTCCCTTTGAAATCTTCTGTTCAGTTCTTTTATCAATTCTTCCTTTTGCTTTAGCTGCTCGACATTCAAGAGCAAGTTTCAGAGTCTCCTCCAACATCCATCTTGGTCTTTTCTTTCTTTCCTGTCTTTTCAATGACCTCTTGCTTTCTTCATGTATGATGTCCTTGATGTCATTCCGCAACTCGTCTGATCTTTGGTCACTAGTGTTCAATGCGTCAAGTCTATTCATCAGATGGTCTCTAAATTCAGGTGGGATATACTCAAGGTCATATTTTGGCTCTCATGGACTTACTCTGATTTTCTTCAGTTTCAGCTTCAACTTGCATATAAGTAATTAATGGTCTGTTCCACAGTCGGCCCCTGGCCTTGTTCTGACTGATGATATTGAGCTTTTCCATTGTCTCTTTCCATGGATGTAGTCTGTTTGATTTCTGTGTGCTCCATCTGGTGAGGTCCATGTGTATAGTCGCTGTTTTTGTTGGTGAAAGAAGGTATTTGCAATGAAGAAGTCGCTGGTCTTGCAAAATTCTATCATTTGATCTCCAGCATAGTTTCTATCACCAAGGCCATATTTTCCAACTATTGATCCTCTTCTTTGTTTCCAACTTTCAGATTAAAATCACCAGTAATTATCAATGCATCTTGATTGCCTGTTTGATCAATTTCAGACTGCAAAAGCTGATAAAAATCTTCTATTCATCTTTGGCCCTAGTGGTTGGTGTGTATATTTGAATAATAGTCGTATTAACTAGTCTTCCTTGTAGGCGTATGGATATTATCCTATCACTGACAGCATCATACTTCAGGATAGATCTTGAAATGTTCTTTTTCATGATGAATGCAACACCATTCCTCTTCAAGCTGTCTTTCCCAGCATAGTAGACTATATAATTGTCCAATTCAAAATGGCCAATACCAGTCCATTTCAGTTCACTAATGCCTAGGATATCGATGTTTATGCGTTCCATTTCATTTTTGACGATTTCTAATTTTCCTAGATTCATACTTCATACATTCCAGGTTCTGATTATTAACGGATGTTTGCAGCTATTTCTTCTCATTTTGAGTCATGCCACATCAGCAAATGAAGGTCCCGAAAGCTTTACTCCATCCACATCATTAAGGTCAACTCTACTTTGAGGAGGCAGCTCTTTCCCGGTCATCTTTTGAGTGCCTTCCAACCTGAGGGGCTCATCTTCCAGCACTATATCAGACAATGTTCCGCTGCTATTCATAAGGTTTTCACTGGCTAATACTTTTCAGAAGTAGACTGCCGGGTCCTTCTTCCTAGTCTGTCTTAGTCTGGGAGCTCAGCTGAAACCTGTCCTCCATGGGTGACCCTGCTGGTATCTGAATACTGGTGGCATAGCTTCCAGCATCACAGCAACACACAAGCCCCCACAGTACGACAAACTGACAGACACGTGGGGTATCATAGTTATCATAAAAATGAGCGGATCTGTTTCTGGACTGTCTATATGTTCTATTAATCTATTTGCCTTTCCTTATGCTATTGTGATAATGACTTACTATGTCACTTCATAATAAGTCTTGATATTAAATAGTGTAACCCCACTAACTTTGTTCTTCAAGACTGCTTTGACTATTATTGACCCTTTAAATTAATAACCATATACATCTTGGACTCTGATTCATGATCTTGAGGGACATAAAAAACACTAATCATAAACATGGCTTACATTAAAACAACTCCTACATGGTTGCATAACTTGAAGAATATAATCAATGTCACTAAATTGTACATGCAGATATTGTTGAATTGACGTATGTTTTGCCATACATATTCTCAACAACAAAAAATAAAATTTACAAAGAGAAAAAAATCAATAAAGGATTGATACAAAAAAAAGAGAACTTCTACAAATGATTAATTAAAAGAAAAAAAATGCAAGAGACTTGGATTACACCCTTCACGAAAAAGGATATCAAAACAGTCAACAAACTTATGAAAAGATATTCAGATTCATTACTCATCAGGAAAAGTCAAATAAAATGAAATACTAATATATACCTGTCAGTATTGCTAAAATAAAAGACTAATTTTGAGGGTTGAATTGTATCCCCCCAAAAGATATGTTCAAGTCCTAAACCCCAGAACATGTTAATGTGATCTTATTTGGAAATACAGTCTTTGCAGATATAATCAATTTAAGATGAGGTTATACTAGATTAAGGTGGGCCCTAAACCCATGACTGATATCCTTACAAGACAGAGGCAAATTTGGACAGAAACACACAGAAGACAGACATGTGAACTCAGGGGCAGAAACTGGAGTGACACCTTGATCTTAGAATTCTGGTCTCCAGGACTGTGAGAGGATAAAGTTTTGTTGCTTTAAGTCACTCTCTTTGTAGCACTTGGTTACAGCAGCCCTAGGAAACTTGAAAATGTCAAGTTTTCACAAAAAGTCGTAAACTGGAACTCTTATGTACTACTGTTAGGAAAATGAATTTGTAAAATTAATTTTACAAACGGCTTGGCAATATCTAAAAAAGCATAACTTAAGATCCAGAAGTTCTACTCCTTGGTATATAAACCAAACAGAAATGGCATGCATGTACACCAAAAGAAATGTACAGAAATATTCATAGCTGCATTATTCCCAATATCCAAAAGAGAGCAAACTATACAAAAGCCCACCAACAACACATATCACTGCTCTGCCCAAACTATCTAACCAACTTTTCTAGTATTTTTTACATAGTACTTATTGCCAAATTATGTATTTTGCTTCTTTGTTTATTGTTTCTCTCTCCACACTAGAATGTCAGCTCCATCAGTGCAAAAATTTTAGTCTCCTTAGATCAGGGTTTTTCAGTCTTGGCACAATTGACATTATGGGCTGGACAATCAGGGCTATCCTGTATAATATAGGACATTTAGCAGTAAGAATTCATCTCACATAGTTATCAAGAGGAACCAGTCCCTGGAAAAAGACATCATGCTTGGAAAAGTGGAGGGTCAGGGAAAAAGAGGAACGCCCTCAACAAAATGAATTGACAGAATGTCTGCAACAATAGTCTCAAACATAGCACAGACCGTGAGGATCACGCAGGACTGGGTAGTGCTTCATTCTGTTGTATACAGGGTCGCTATGAGTTGGAACTGACTTGACAGCACCTAACAACAACAACAAAAGCAACATCCGTGACTCTACCCACTAGATGCAGGTAGCACCTTCTCCCCCACTCTAAGTGTGACAACACAAGTGAAAGTGTTTCCAGACACTACCAAGAGTCCACTGGAGCTCAAAATCACCCCTCCCCTCTCCCACTCAGTTAAGAAGCACTGTCTTAGATTACTATTGGATTCTCATCATGTGTAAGAGTAGCTGAAACACAATAACCCCAAAAAATCAAACTCATTGCCAATGAGTTGATTCTGACTCATAGTGACCCTACAGGACATAGTAGAACCAACCCATAGGGTTTCCAAGGAGTGGCTGGTGGATTCAAACTGCCAACTTTTTGGTTAGCAGCCAGGCTCTTAACCACTGCGCCACCAGGATTCCTGACACATAGTTGGCACTCATAAATATTCATTTCAAAAAATGTACCCTGAACAAACCGCTACCATGTTTATCAACAACAGCTGCATGGACTGCTAATAGTCATGAGAAAAATGTAATTAGGAGCATCTACCTATAAACAAGGACCCTGTTTATAGGTTTGGGGAGGCACGATTGTCAAGCACTTGGCTGCTAACCAAAAGGTTGGCAGTTCGAACCCACTACTTGCTCTGTGGAAGAAAGATGTGGCAGGTTGCTTCCAGAAAGATTTACCACCTTGGAAACCCTATGGGGCAGTTCTAATCTGTCCTATAATGTTGCTATGAGTCAGAATGAACTCAAGGGCAACAGGTTTGGGTTTTTTTGGGTTATCCACAAATGTATAAATGATGTTTTTCTGAAAGTCAATTCTATTTAAAGCTACGTAAAATAAATCCTTACCCTCTCATAGAAATTATTAAGAGAAACTATGTCTAATTTTCACAAGTTTCAAATCAGAGTATTTTTGATGTCTAAAGACTCACTGCCTTGGGCAAATCAGCAGTCAAGAAATCAAATGATTTATTGCATTGGGCAAACCTACTCAAAAAAGACCTCTTTAAAGTGTTGAAAAGCAAAGATGACACCTTGAAGACTCAGGTGCGCCTGATCCAAGCCATGGTATTTTGAATCGCCTCATATGCATGCAAAAGCTGGACAATGAATAAGGAAGACGGAAGAAGAATTGATGCCTTTGAATTGAGATGTTGGCGAATAATATTGAATACACCACGGACTGCCAAAAGAATGAACGAATCTGTCTTGGAAGAAGTACAGCCAGAATGCTCCTTAGAAGCAAGGATGATGAGACTTTGTTTCACATGCTTTTGACATGTTATCAGGAGGAATCAGTCCTTGGAGAAGGACACCATGCTTGGGAAAACACAAGGTCAGCAAAAAAGAAGATCCTCAAGGAAATGGACTGATGCAGTGCCTGCAACAATGGGCTTAAGCATAGCAACAACCGTGAGCCTGGCCCAGGAATGGGCAGTGTTTCATTCTATTGTGCAAAGGGTGGCTATGAGTTGGAACCAACTCGCTGGCACCTAATAACAACAATAGGGACAGGATAGTAAGAGAAATTGTCGTGCAATCACTACTGCTACTGGACTGGAGCCAAACTGTCTACATTCTAAACCTTGTTCTACAAATTCCTAACCCTTAGGAAAACTTTGTACCCCCGTTGTAATTCAATTTCTTCACTTATAAATTTGGTAAACTAAAAATTCCTACCTCACAGAGGATAAATGAGTAGTAAGTGAGATAAGGAATGAAAACACTTGGAACACTATCTGGAAATAGTAACTGCTCAATAAATGTAAACCATTTATCACACTTGTTATTACTGTTGTCATTGTTATTACTTCTAAATTCCTCCTTGGAATAAAAGGAAAAAGATACTCAAATAAAGGAAGTTCTTTGAGATTACTGCCTAAATGGTAGGATAAATGATTTATAACTAACATTTTAAAATTACATATACAATGTTCAAACATGTTAGTCCAGTAGCAGGAGATTACTTATATCCCCCCGAGGCTGTGTTATAGTTTACCCTGTCAATTATATCCACATACTCTTTGACAGACAGTTAAGGCAAATTAACCTTCTCAATTAGTGAGATTTATCAGGGTTTTATTCTAGCTAAAATTCACACAGTTACATCAATAAAAGATTTTCAAAAGAATTGTTGAAAAATACTCCACTTGGAAACTGTCATAGGTCTCCATAAAGGATTGCTGAATTTTCTTCTCCAGTTTTCTCTTTAGGATATTCACAAAACCATCAGTAATCTCTTTTCACGTTTATTCACTGTGCACATGCTCTTTTTCACTAGCGGTAGAATACGCGTCCTGTATGGAATTTCCACAAAGTCAGAATCTATGCAGATGTTCTTTCCCTTTCGGTTTTCCTTTAATTTGCAAATCTTGTAATCTAAGCCTGAAGTTGACTGAACCAATATTTAAACCAGTATAGCAATATCAGCCAAAAACTCAATCTGTTTTCCATTTATATGTCAAGACTACATCCTTTTTGGTGGCTGAAAAAACTGTTGGTTTGAAATGATTACACAGAGAAACTGTGCAAGCCTTTTAGAAGTTTTATGGACTGGTTCTAGATGGAAAGCTTTACTTTGAAAATGCCTTTAGCTTAAGTTGAAGAGCAAAAGGAAAAACAACTTTAAACTCAAGGCTCCTATCTTTATATGTTTAACTATATACTAAAGACATCTTAAACTATACAATAGCGAAGTATCTGCCAACAAAAAAAAGAAAGAAAGGCCTCACTGCTATTCAATGAGGCTTATTACATAGAGACCTGCTTCTTCTACTGAGCAGCAGGAGGGGCAGGAGGGATGTATTACAAAAGGGACATAGGAAAACTATTGTGGTTGATGGATATGTTCATTATCTTGATTGGAGTGATAGCTTCATGGGTACAGACATTTGTCAAAATTCATCAAACAGTAAACTTTAAATATGTGCAGTCTGCTGTGTTTCAATTGTGCCTCAAGAAATACACAAACATGAGCTTCTGTGGGGGATATAAACAAATTACCATTTTCCAGTGAAAGCTAAGAGTCCCTATTCAAGTCTGACACACCTGTTTCAAGCCTGACACACCTGCAGTACAAGCACTAAATAACTCTCAAATGCCATTGCTTCTTACCCTTTTTAACTTCTCTGACTGAAATAACACTCCGAAAAAAGAAAAAAACAGACCCATTGTCGTTCAGTCGATTTCGACTCACAGCGACCCTATAGAACAGAGTAGAACTGCCCACCAAGGAGCACCTGGTGGATTTGAACTTCCGACCTTTTGGTTAGCAGCTGTAGCTCTTAACCACTACGCCACCACAGTTTCTGAAATAATACTAGGCGCACCTAATATGGACCAGGCACTGTCCTAAACACTTGAAGACAGTGCCTCATTTAATTCTACAAGAACCCAGCACAGTAGTTCTATACTACTACCGCTTTACAGATGAGGAAACTGTTGAATAACATATTCTAGTTTATATAGCTAGTAATTCATACCCAGGTCTGTGTGCCTCCAAAACCTTTGTTCTTTCCTTTATTCCATACTTCTGTCCTGGATTCAGGAGTGTGAATTAATATTACAGGGTACCAACCATAGGCTAAGCCTATACATGAAGAAAAGTATAGAACACAATATCAAAACCAGATTCATTAAAAATAAGTATCACTGCAGGTAGAGTTCCTCTTAGATTAACACTATAAAAGCTGCCAGTGAAGGCCCAAAAAGTCAGTTTGTATGTATTTTGTATGGCATAGGTTCTATACTGTAATGATGTTCTATGCAAAAAGAAAAGAATTAATGAAATTGTAAATATTATCGTCTTAATGTGTATGCACGATTAGCAATGTTTACATTTTGAAATAAAATTTATCATTCATTAAAAAAAAAGTCATCCAGAATATCATAATGTCAACATTTGTTTCAGTCTCCTTTCTTCAACTATTTGTTATAGACTATACTGTGGCGATCTTTCTTTATGTCAGATATCTAGGTACTTTAAAATTTCCTGGCTAGTAGCCCAAGACAAATAAATAGATCCATATATCGGTATACATAACAAGAAATGGTGATGCTTCTCTAAACAAACATAGTCAGAGAGAGCCCAAAATTACACCTGTGGCCCAAAGCAAGGTTGAAGCAGCACTGTTCAACAGAAAGATAATGTGAGCCCTATAAGCAATTTAAAATTTTCTAGAAGCCACATTTTAAAAAGTAAAAACAAATAGGTAAAACTAATTTTAATACTATATTTTCTTCAACATAATATACCCACAAACTATTTCAACATGTGGCACTAGCCAGGTTTCAAGTGCTCAGTAGCCACGTGTGCTTGGACAGTACCAGAGGGGGATTTCTACCTGCTAATACTTAGATATATAGATACTAAATAGAACATGTGAAGCACGCAAAGAAAAGAAATATAATCTCAACTCCTTGTAATGAGGGATTTCAATACTTAATTTCTGAATAAAGGTTCAAACACTGCTGTGGGTTCTTTCTCACTGGACTTCTATTAAAATCCAGTAGAATCACATGACAAAAATTAGATTTAGCTCTTGGAAAACATGCAACGCTCTTTACAATGCTTCTATGTGAAACATATACTGTAGTAAAATGGCTGAAGAGATAGTCCCATTTTAACAGATTTGTGGCCACTTCTCGTTCTTAACAAGCTTATAATCAGATATTCACAAATATCCCCCTCTTCTTCAATACACCAGCATTCTCTGACACAAAAACATTCCAAGTTGAGAATGAGATTCTGAGATTAGGTAACAGCACATAATGGCCTATCATAAGCTTTAAATTTTTTTCATTTATGATTAACATAAAAAATATACATTAATAGAATATTTATTCAAATTATAATCATAATTTGGAATTACATGCCAAGTAACAGACTTGTTATTCAGTGAATCTGACAATCATTACCTCCAGACTTCTAATTTACTTAATGGCAAGCTTAGTTATTTGGATTAACCCACCTACAGATAATAAATAAAAACTTAAACAAAACATTAAAAATATTCTCATAAAATGTGTTTTATTATCACAAAACAATACGTTAATATGTTTTATTAACAAAATAGTAAAGAATTACAGGATCCAAATCTAAGTAAAGGCAAAAAAAACCCAAAGAAGTAAGCCTGCTTTTGCCATGCAGATTTGCCAATCCAAAGAAACAACTGCTTCAGTTATGACAGCTACCCAGGGCAACAGTACAAAAGTAAAAGCCCCCACTACCACCACCATAAAAAAAAAACCCTACCCATATTAAGCTGGAATCATAAAACACAAGACCCTCAGGGTAAAGGTGATCAAAAGTATATTGAACTCTTAGACTGTGGTCAAGGTTTGCATCAACTGGTAGTTCAAGAAAACCTCTGACCTGTAATTTGGGCTGATGTGATTCCAGACTACTAAGTTCTGCTTGCCCTTAACAGAAGCAAATGAAAATTCTTTCTGGAGGAAAGATCTGTGTACATCATCACAGATCTCCAATTTTTTTTTTTAATAATGTCTCAAATAATATGACCACTGTACAGTCAAAGATAGCCAGGCATGTAAGGAAATAAGGAAGAAAGGGAGGTATGCCCACTGTGATGGTTAAGATCATGTGTCAACTTGGCTGGGCCATGATTCTCAGTGTTTATGTGTGATCATTCCCATGAGGAGATATGCTATGAGTAGCCAACCTGCTGAAAGGGATTTTCCTTAGGGATGTGGCCTACATCCGAATATAAGCAGAAGTTCTGGCTTTTTGCTTGCTATGGATCCTGCAGCTGCCTCCTGTTCATCTGACATCCAGTTCTAGGGACTTTAGCTATCACCTTATCTACCAATCTTGGGATTCTTTGATCCTCACAGCCTGTGAGAGGAACCCTGCTTTCCAACCTACCAATCTTGAATTTGCCAGGAGGAGGCCCACATCCAGCCAGATTCTGGGCACACCTCACTCCTGTACTTGTTCAGGGGCAGGTACCAACTGCAGGCTACAGCAGATGGGAAGTGGCCAGGGACCCATGCACCCATGCACCCGCCCAGCATATCAGAAACAACGCAAAACAAAAATCAAGACGAAGCAAACATACAATCAGCAGAGAAATGCCCCAAAGACAACAATATCAAATCACATAAAGAAGCTGGACAAGATGGTTCAAGCAAGTGACCAAAACAAAGGGCCAGAAAATCGTCCTGAGAAAGAAATGGTAATGGCACTATCTCATCAGGAATTCATGTGTATATATATATATATATATATATACACATGCATGATCCTCCTAGAATCAAGGAAAATAGACAAAACCAAGGAAAACACAGACAAAGCTCTAGAAGAATTCAGGAAAATACAAGAACAAGTTGACAAAATGGGCAATTAGAAACCACAAAAAACAACAAGAAGAAATCCAGAAGATTAACAATAAAATCTCAGAAATAGATAACACATTGGAGGGACACAGAAGTAGAAATGAATTAATGCAAGACAGGATCAGCAAAATAGAGGACAAATCACTTGATACTGATTCATTTGAGGACCATTCAGAAAAAAAAGAAAAGAAAATGAAGAAAGCCTAAGAGTTATGTGGGATACTATCAAGAGAAATAATTTATGTGTGATAGGAATTCCAGGACAAGAGGAGACCAAAAAAAACACATAGCAAATTTTTGAAGATTTACTGTCAAAAAACTTCCCTAATATCACGAAGACAAGAAGATATCCAATGAACCCCATACAGGATAGTGCCCAAAAGAAAGTCACCAAAACATATCATAATCAAACTTTGTAAAACCAAAGACAAAGAAAAAATCCTGAGAGCAGCTCTGGAAAAATGACCTGTCACCTATAAAGGAGAACCAGTAAGTCTTACCTCTGATTTCTTGGCAGAAACCATGTTGGTAAGAAGGCAATGAGATGACATATATAAAACTCTGAAGAAAGAAAACATTGCCAACCATATATATATCCAGCACAAATGTCTCTCAAGTATGACGGTGAAATAGTACACTTCCCGACAAACAGAAATTTGTAAAAACCAGCCCAACCTTACAAGAAATATTAAAGGGAGTCCTTCAAACAGAGAAACAACAATATCAGACAACAACCTGAGTTTAAGACACATGACAAACCACCCAGATACGAACCAAGACAAAGAATTTACAAAAAATAAAGCTACAAGACTGAAAACAGGGAAAGAGACATCAATCTGTAAAAGATGACAATGTCAAAATAAAGAGACAATAAATAGTGTAGCTACATAACTTCCATATGGAAGTCAACACAATATCAAGATATAACAAATTATTTTAAATTTAGGACTATAAATTTAGGACTATAAAATATAAAGGTAAGTTTCTGGGTAAGCACAAAGAAAATAACAAAACTAATCTCCAAAATAAATAAAAGAAAACCATAGAGACTCAGTAAACACAAGATCAACAACAATGAATGAAGGAAATGAAAAGAAAATCCATAAACAAAAAGATTTCAGTGAACTACGCAGAACAAAGAAACTGTCAACACCACAAAAAAAAAAAAAAGGCACAACAAAATGAGGGCAGTAAATACATACCTATCAATAATCAGGAAACCTTGGTGGCCTCGTGATTAAGAGCTACAGCTGCTAAACAAAGAGTCGGCAGTTTGAATCTGCCAGGTGCTCCCTGGAAACTCCATGGGGCAGTTCTACTCTGTCCTATAGGGTCGCTATGAGTCGGAATCAACTCGACGGTACTGGGTTTTTTGTTTTTTTTTAATAGATAATCACACTGAATGTAAATGGATTAAATGCACCAGTCAAGAGACAGAGAGCAACAGAATGGATAAAAAACATGACTCAACATGTTGCCTACAAAAGACACACCTTAGACACAAAGATAAAAATAAGCTAAAAATCAAAGGATGGAAAAAAATTGATCAAGCAAATAATAACCAAAAATGAGCAGGAGTGGCAATATTAATCTCTGGTAAAATATACTTTATGCCAAACTCCAACATAAGAGACATGAAGAGTAGTATATAATGCTTAAAGGGTCAATACACCAACAGGACATACCCATAATAAATATTTACACACCCAACAACAGAACTCAAAACATACGTTAAAAAAAAAAAGTATTGAAAAGGGAAATCGGCAATTCCAGAACAACAGTAAGAGACTTTAACACACCAATTTCAATGAAGGACAAAACAACTAGAAAGAAACATAAGAAGATCTAAACATCACAATCAAGCCAAATGACCTCATAGACATGTACAGAATACTCCACCTAACAGCAGAACAGTAAACATTCATTTATAACGCACATGATTTACTCTTCAGGATAAGACCATATTTTAGGCCTCAAAGCAAGCCTCAATAAATTAAAAAATGATGAAATAATCAAAGCATCTTTTCAGATCACAACTCTATCAAATCAGAAATCAGTAACAGGAAAAAGAGGAAAAAATCAATTACATGGAAACTGTATAACACCTTGCTTAAAATACCACTGGGTAAAACAAGAATTTAAAATGAAATTTTAAAATTCCTAGAATCAAATGACACTGAAAATACAACATACCAAAACCAATGGAACATAGCAAAAGCAGTGCCTGGGAAATATAGCAATAAGCGCACATATTAAAACAAGAAGATAAACTAGATAACTGGAAGTTCCTAAAAATTAAAATTTATGCTCATCAAAAGACATCACCAAAAGAGTAAAAAGAGAAATGTACCAACTGGGGAAAAAAATTTAACTACAACACATCAGACAAGGGTCTAATCTCTAAAATTAATAGAAAACTTCGCCACCTCATCATCAAAAACACAAACAATCCAATTAAAAACTGGTCAAAGGAAATGAACAGACACTTCACCAAAGAAGACGGTCAGGTGGCTACAATACACATGAAGAGATGTTCACGATCATTATGCATTAGAGAGATGCAAATCAAAACTCCAATGAGATACTATCTCACCCCAGCAAAAACGGCACTGCACAAAAAACAGGAAACAACAAATGCTGGTGAGGTTGTGGAGACACTGGAACTCTAATACACTGCTGGTGGGAATGTAAAACAGTACAACCACTATGGAAAACAATATGACGCTTCCTCAAAAAGCTAGACATACAAATACCATATACTCCAGCAATCCAACTCCTACGTATATATCCTAGACAAGAATAGACGTATGCACACCCATGTTCAGGACACCATTATTCAAAATAGCAAAAAAAACGAAACAACCTAAGTGCCCATCAACAGATGAAAAGATAAACAAATTGTGCTGTGTACATACAATGTAATACTACATAACAATAAACACTAACAGAGACGGAGGCGGAGCCATGATGGCGGAATATACAGACGCTTCCAGCAAGCCCTCTTTACAGCCAAGACCTGAAAAAACAAGTGAAACGAGTATATTTTTGACAAGCTAAGAGCCCTGAGCATCAAAGGTAAACCTAGAAAACGAACAGAGGGGCAGGGGGAGGAAGAGACGGTTCAGAAGCATAGGAGTTAACGGACCTGAATCATGGGGAGCCCTCAGGCACCATTCCCGGAGCGGTGGCAGCGGGGTAGTACTAGCGTTCAACTGTAGTTTCCTCAAGAGAAGCAGCCAGCCACACAGCCTACTCACACCTCCGGAACCAGAGAAGAAAGCTTCTCTTGGCAAGAGCTAAGTACTTGTGTGTATTTTACTGCACCTCCCCCACCCCCCACCCCCCCACCCCCCCACCCCCCCACCCCCCCCCCCACTCCCGCTCCCAAGCCAGCTTTAGTGGCTGAATTCCCTGGGCCTGAGATAGGCCCTGTTGAGTGCCTAGAGCCATCCTCCTGGCCCTGGAGAAGGAAAAAATTTACCATCCAGGGAAAAGATAATTTGCCAGCTCCACTAACTGCGGGAGCTTAGGACAGAAGCGGCTCCTGTCCAGGAATAAGCGGTCTGTGCACTTCGA
Organism: Loxodonta africana; assembly: GCF_030014295.1. Classification (NCBI taxonomy): domain Eukaryota; kingdom Metazoa; phylum Chordata; class Mammalia; order Proboscidea; family Elephantidae; genus Loxodonta; species Loxodonta africana. Next base: position 50,338,470 of record NC_087359.1, read on the forward strand.
GCACCCTTCCCTTCTGCATGGACCTGTGTGGGCCTATTTCAGGAGAACAGGCCTTTGTTGGCAGACTCCAACCGTTTCAGCTGTGCGCTGAAGTGGTGGGTGTTTGATGTTTGATGTTGCTTTCCCTATTAAACAGGGTCCTCACCTGGACACATCAGGGGCCTAAGGACTGGTAGCTCCACTCAGGCCACCCAGCCACCCGCAACAAGGGTCCAAAGATAACTGGTACTTCTCAGTCCTTACAACCAAAAACTTTAGGTACCCATGGTCCGTCCTCAGAACCCACCCACCTGCACGCTCTAGGGAACAGGGATGAGCTTTCCTCAGAGACACTCAGGAGTTGGTTCTCAGCCCCCTGCCTTGTTCAGAGTATGACCCCCTGCTGCAATCAGATACCAGTACATACACCAATCACCCTTGCCTCTCTAAGACTATAGGACAGAGCCTGTACTACACACTCAATAATCAGCTACCTGGACATCTGAGCTGAATTCATACCAGAACACCGAATGGACTCCTGGACTGATATACCTGATGACAGCTCTAGCCATCTGGGGACAGGACATCAGAGCTCCAAAGGTGAAAACTGTCAAGCTACCTCACTCAAGCAACCCATCTGGGCATATCAAAACAAAACAAACCAAGAAGCTACGACATAGTAAGCAAACATAAAATAAACTAATACAATAACTTATAGATGGCTCAGAGACAACAGTCAATATCAAGTCACATAAAGAAACAGACCAGAATCACCTCAACAAGCTCTCAAAACAAAGCATCCAGGGATGTTCTAGATGAAAGTGCATTCCTGGAATTATCAGATGCAGAACACAAAAGGTTAATATACAGAACCCTTCAAGACATCAGGAAGGAAATGAGGCAATACACAGAACAAGCCAAGGAACACACAGATAAAGCAACTGAAGAAATTAGAAATCACCAAATCAATACCATCAACATTTACGAATAAATCTTACCAGAGATGTAAAAGACTTATACAAAGAAAACTACAATACACTTCTGCAAGAAACCAAGAGACCTACATAAGTGGAAAAACATACCTTGCTCATGAATAGGAAGAATTAACATTGCAAAAATGTCTATTCTACCAAAAGCAATCTATACATTTAATGCAATTCTGATCCAAATTCCAACAACATTCTTTAATGAGATGGAGAAACAAATAACCAACTTCATATGCAAGGGAAAGAGGCCCCGGGTAAGTAAAGCATTACTGAAAAAGAAGAACAAAGTGGGAGGCCTTACTCTACCTGATTTTAAAACCTATTATACTGCCACAGTAGTCAGAACAGCCTAGTACTGGTACAACAACAGATACATAGACCAATGGAACAGAATTGAGAATCCAGACATAAATCCATCCACATATGAGCAGCTGACATTTGACAAAGGCCCAAAGTCAGTTCAATGGGGAAAAGACAGTCTCTTTAACAAATGGTGCTGGCATAACTGGATATCCATCTGAAAAAAAAATGAAACAAGACCCATACCTCACACCATGCACAAAAATGAACACAAAACGGATCAAAGATATAAATATAAAAACTAAAACAATAAAGATCATGGAAGAAAAAATAGGGATATCGCTAGGAACCCTAATACATGACGTAAACAGTAAACAAAACATTACTAACAATGCACAAACACCAGAAGAGAAACTAGATAACTCGGAGCTCCTAAAAATCAAACACCTATGCTCATCCAAAGACTTCACCAAAAGAGTAAAAAGACCACCTACAGACTGGGAAAAAGTTTTTAGCTATGACATTTCTGTTCGGCAGCTGATCTCTAAAATCTACATGATACTGCAAAAACGCAACTACAAAAAGACAAATAACCCAATTAAGAAATGGGCAAAAGATATGAACAGACACTTCACTAAAGAAGACGTTCAGGTAGCTAACGGATACATGAGGAAATGCTCACGATCATTAGCCATTAGAGAAATGCAGATCAAAACTACAATGAGTTTCTATCTCACTCCAACAAGGCTGCCGTTAATCCAACAAACACAAAATAGGCTGTGGAGAGATGGGAACACTTATACACTGCTGGTAGGAATGTAAAATGGTACAACCACTTTGGAAATTCATTTGGTGCTTCCTTAAAAAGCTAGAAATAGAACTACCATACAATACGGCAATCCCACCCCTGGGAATAGATCCTAGAGAAATAAGAGCCTTTATACGAACAGATATTTGCACACCCATATTCATTGCAGCACTGTTTACAATAGCAAAAAGATGGAAGCAACCAAGGCACCCATCAACAGACGAATGGATAAATAAATTATGGTATATTTACACAATGGAATACTACGCATCGATAAAGAACAGTGAGGAATCTGTGAAACATTTCATAACATGGAGGAAACTCGAAGGCACTATGCTGAGTGAAATTAGTTGCAAAAGGAAAAATATTGTATAACACCACTATGATAACAATTAAAGAAATAATTTAAACAGAGAATAAAATATTCTTTGATGGTTACGAGACTGGGGAGGGAGGGAGGGTGGGAGAGGGGTATTCACTAATTAGATAGTAGATATGAACTATTTTAGGTGACAAGAAACAACACACAATACAGGCAAGGTCAGCATAAATGGACTAAACAAAAACCAAAGAAGTTTCTGGAATAAACCGAATGCTTCGAAGGCCACGGTAGCAGGGGCAGAGGTTTGGGGACCATGGTTTCAGGCGACATCTAAGTCAATTGGCATAATAAAATGTATTAAGAAAACATTCTGTATCCCACCTTGGACAGAGGCATCTGGGGTCTTAAACGCTAGCAAATGGCCATCTAAGATGCATCAATTGGTCTCAAACCACCTGGATCAAAGGAGAATGAAGAACACCAAGGACACAAGGTAATTATGAGCCCAAGAGACAGAAAGGGCCACATAAATCAGAGACTGCATCAGCCTGAGACCAGAAGAACTAGATGGTGCCCAGCTACAACCCATGACTGCCCTAACAGGGAACACAACAAAGAACCCCTGAGGGAGCAGGAGAGCAGTGGGATGCAGACCCCAAATTCTTGTAAAAAGACCAGACTTGATGGTCTGACTGAGACTAGAAGGACCCTGGTGGTCACGGCCCCCAGACCTTCTGTTGGCCCAGGACAGGAAGCATTCCCAAAGCCAACTCTTCAGACAGGGATTAGACTGGACAATGGGTTGGAGAGGGATGCTGGTGAGGCGTGAGCTTCTTGGATCAGGTGGACACTTGAGACTATGTTGGCATCTCCTCCCTGGAGGGGAGACGAGAAGGTAGAGGGGGTTCTAGAAGCTGGCGAAATGGACACGAAAAGAGAGTGGAGGGAGTGAGCAGACTGTCTCATTAGGGGGAGAGCAATTGGGAGTCTGTAGCAAGGTGTATATAAGTTTTTGTGTGAGAGACTGACTTGATTTGTAAACTTTCACTTAAAGCACAATAAAAATTAAAAAAAAAACAATAAACAATAATGATGAATCCACAAAACATCTCACAACATGGATGAATCTGGAGGACATTATGCACAGTGAATTAAGTCAATCACAAAAGGACAAACATTGTATATGAGACCACTATTATAGTCAAGAAAAGGTTTACATTCAGAAACAAATATTTTTTGATGGTTACCAGGGATGGAAGGGGAGACAGGGAAAAATAACTAGAGAGCTGGCACATGTTTACTTCAGTGAGTGCAACACAATATGGGGGAAGCCAGCACTACATGACCAAGGCAAGGAAAGACAAGAAGAGGTACAAAAGAATAAAAGACAGTGACGGTAAATACTATAACATATACAATCCTGCAATAACAGTAATAACAAATAAGAAATTATGAGTGGATGCATACGTAGACAGGTATTGTGAATAGGTATGGGAGGATGTATGGGAGTACACTCACATGCATATATAGGTTTGGCTGTGGGTATTTCTAGACGCATATTTGTATGTTTTGCATGTATATTCATATATATAATAAAGTCGACAGGAGGTACCGCCATGAAAACATCCTAGACACAACCAAACACTTTGTGGAACTAAGTTACTGGGCTTGAAGGCGAAGAGCCACAGTCTCAGGGCACATCTAGGTCAGTTGGCACAACATAGTTCATAAAGACAACGTTCTACATCCTACTTTAGTAAGTAGTGCCTGGGTCTTGAAAGCCTGTGAGTGGCCCATCTAAGATACAACTATTGGTCTCTTTCCATCCAGAGCAAAGGAGAGTGAAGAAAACCAAAGACTCAAGGAAGCAATTAGTCGAAAGGACTAATGGGCCACTGGAGCCACAGCTTCCACTAGCCTGAGACCAGAAGAACTAAATGGTGTCTGGCTACCACTACCAACAGCTCTGATCGGGATCACAATAGAAGGTCCCGATTAGAGTGGGAAAAAATGTAGAACAAAATTCGAATTCATAAAAAAGACCAGATTTACTGGTCTGAGAGAGACTAGAGGAACCCCAGAGACTATGGCCCTTGGACACCCTTCTAACTTGGAACAGAAGCCACTTCAGGAGATCACCTTTCAGCCAAATAATAGACAGGCCTATAAAATAAATAACACCCATGAGGAAAGTGTTCCTTAGAACAACCATCTATATGAGAACTAAAGGGCAACATATGCTCAAAAGCAAAAATGAAAAGGCAGGAAGAGGCACGAAAACCGAAAACCGGATGAATCGAAATGGGGAACTCAGGGTGGTAATGGGGAGTGTGCTGACACATTGCCAGGATTGCAACCAATGCCACAGAACAATTTGTGTATAAACTATTGAATGGGAAACAATTTGCTCTGTAAACCTCCATCTAAAGTACAATAAATATATAAATCTGAAAAAATGTATAAGTAGGAGAGATTAAAAAAACACCAACTTTAAATAAGATTTATGTGGAGGGGTCATGAATATTAAAACTTGGCAAAAACTTCTCCTGAGCTGGCACCAGAGCGGAGTGGAGAACGGTAGGAAAAATGAGACAGTAGAATACTCCTTTTTTTTTCCTAGCATATATGAAATCACCTGTGATTTCTTCCCAGAAACAGGGGGTTCCACCCTGAGTAAGGAAATAAAATTCACTTTACGCCACCACTGTTATGAAATACCTATATTAGTGCCTGTTTTCGCTAACCGGAAGACACCTGAAGAGGATTTTCACTTTTACTAAAAAAGTCAAAAACGAAAATAGTGTTCAGAGTTTGCTTTGCAGAGAACTGTTACAGAGGCAGTGTTTACCCCAGCAGCGAGAGAGGCATTACCAAGCTTCTTCCCCAGGAACTATACTCAGCATCTTAACATTAAGCTGCCGTAGCTTTGAACTCTGTCTATGAGCATCTGTGCTTTATTTTGATTTATTTTCAGGGTCTGGGAATGCTCAATAAATTTTCAGGGGATAAGAATGTGGCAAGGCCAGTGATATAAGACGTAGGGAAAGCATCCGAGAAGCAGCACATGAAATGTGGGATGTTTCCCTGGGGAGCTTAGTGGTAAAGGAAAGAAGAAAGCAGCTAAAGGTAAGTAAGGGTCCTATCAGAGAATCAGAGGAGGGACTGAAGCCATTGCCCCAGGTGCCATTTCTTAAGGAAATCACTATACCTACAGATGAAGGCACATTTCAACTAAGAAATCAAGTAGAGCAACCCAACCTCTATACCTCAATAAAATTGGCTGTTATTGCCGCCCCAGAAAAATCATACTGAGGTTATCATCAACAGAAAAAGAAATAACATTCACATAATACTAAAAAAATAGTAAAACAGAAAGAATCAAAATTTTTTATCTTAATCAAAATACTATACCCTGGACAAAAAATAGAATATTCTAACATAAAACAATTACATATACGTGTATGCCCCACTTGTTGTTAGTGCTGTTGAGTCTATTCTGACCCACTGCCTCACTTAGCAACTTTAATCTGTTCCAGAAAACTGCCACTAAATGAAAATGCATTTCATTTCCATTATTTTTAATGGGGGAAACTGTATGGAGTTCTATACCAATAGTGGTTTAGGACAATAACCATTTTATTTCTCATAAAAGCATGTCTATACAAAGACTTAAACATTAATATTCATAGCAGCATTATGTGTAAAAGCCCAATCCTAGAAACAAACCAAAAGCCTATCAACAGGTAAAAGGAAAAGCAAATTGTGGTATATCCACACAATATAACATGAGTCAGTAATAAAGGGAATGAACTAGTGACACAGGCAAGAAGATGGATGAATCTCAAAATAAGTAAGCTGAATAAAATAAGCTGGACCAAAAAAAAGAATACATATTATATGATTCCATTTATACAAACCACTAAAAAATGAAAATTAATTGATAGTGACAGAACGTAGATCACTGGTTGCCTGAGAAAGAGGAGCAAGGAGAAATGGGAGGAATGAATTACAAAGGGACATGAGGAAACTTTGAGGGGTGACAGGCATGTCTATTATCTTGTTTGTGGTGATAGTTTCACGGGTGTTTACATACGTACAACTAAACACACTGTACCCTTAATATACATATCATTTATTGTATGTCAATTATACCTTAAGAGCTGTTAAAAATACGTGTGTGACACACCTATTAAAACTTTTTCTGCTACAATTTATAATTCTCAAAGGGGGGATGATGTTAGTATATCAAGGAAGTCACATTAATAAATAAAATTTACATTTTAATTTGTTGTGCTGCAATTTAATAGCAATTGAATATAAAATACACCAATTCAAATGAGTGCAAGAAAACATGAAGAACCACGTTCTTATTGGTTCCGTTTAGCCAAGTGCTCAAGCTTGAAAGTGCTTACAGTGTTTCTCTCAGGTCTTTATTCACTTTGACCTACATACAACCATTTTGGTAGGCCATTCGAGATTTCTACCAATTTCAGGATTACAAGGGAATATTCAACAATGTTTGTAAACACTATTTCACATACCACTTAGGTGTGTAATAGATCAAATGCTATATTTTAAAATAAACAAACAGCTTTCCCATGATTACAATTTTACATGATAATATAAGTACCAGTTTACACTAACAGGCCAATCTTACCCACTGAGATTTGTTTCGAGTGTTTTTTGAAACTCTGAGTCAACTGTATAAAATCCTGACTTCCTGCCTTATCCCACATGATACCTAAAAATTTGTGTTAAGTGATTAAGTGACCTTGGGTCATGATAAATATACATAATTAACAACCATGCTAGTCCTTCTTGAGACTAAAGGCAGTCTTAACATTTCCAGATATACGAAAAATAGAGAATGCAGTTAAAAAGTTGCCTGGGCCAAACACAAACACGACAGAATGAAGTTTACCTGATATGTACCTCCTTAAAAAGAATCCCTTCGAAGGACAATACTCAATACATGGAAGGTCAGCTCAACTGGACTGCACCAAAAGCAAAGAAGTTTCCAGGATAAACTGAATGCTTCAAAGGTCAGCGGAGCAAGGGCGGGGGTTTGGGGACTATGGCTTAAGGGAACCTCTAAGTCAATTGGCAAAATAACTCTATTATGAAAACATTCTGCATCCCACTTTGAAATGTGGTGTCTGGGGTCTTAAATGCTAACAAGCAGCCATCTAAGATGCATCAATTGGTCTCAATCCACCTGGATCAAAGGAGAATGAAGAACACCAAGGTCACACGATAACTATGAGCCCAAGAGACAGAAAGGGCCACATGAATCAGAGACTTACATCATCCTGAGACCAGAAGAACTAGATGGTGCCTGGCTACAACCGATGACTGCCCTGACAGGGAGCACAACAGAGAACCCCTGAGGGGGGAGGGCATCAGTGGGATGCAGACCCCAAATTCTCATAAAAAGACCAGACTTAATGGTCTCACTGAGACTAAAGGAATCCCGGCGATCGTGGTCCCCAAAACTTCTGTTGGCCCAGGACAGGAACCATTCCCGAAGACAACTCATCAGACAATGAGTAGGAGAGAGATGCTGATGAAGAGTGAGCTACTTGTATCAGGTGGACACTTGAGACTGTGTTGGCATCTCCTGTCTGGAGGGGAGATAGGAGGGTAGAGAGGGTTAGAAACTGGCAAAATTGTCACGGAAGGAGAGACTGGAAGGGCTGACTCATTAAGGGGAGAGTAAGTGGGAGTATGGAGTAAGGTGTATATAAACTTATATGTGACAGACTGACTTGATTTGTAAACGTTCACTTAAAGCTCAATAAAAATTATTAAAAAAAAAAAAAAATCCCTTCACAGTAATAATGTCACCTTATTTCCTTGCAGTTTCATTACATCCATAATCAGATGAACAGGTGAGAGGGCCCTGAAGATAGATCCTGCCCACAAAGGATTCAGGGTAACATCAGTTGGAACTCATTAACTAGTACAAAAACAACCCCATCCATCATAGATTAGACATGTTTTTTTCCTGGCTTCCCTGCAAGTATCCTTGCACATAAGCACTAGGTATATAAACATTCACCCCCCGTTACTGTATGCAAACCTCTACCTGGTGACACTGTCCATCCCAAGAATCTTGGTGTCAACCTTCCGCCCACCACGACACTACATTTAACTTTCACATAAGTAAGTACCCTAATAAAACCTTGTCTGATAAACATGGCTTTTATCGCCTCTGTTTTTGGATTCTGACCTGTGCCCCTCAGAGCCACTCCTGCTGCTGCTCCAGTGGGGTGTGACAAAAGAGATCAAGTCTAGCATGCTCTGATAGCTCTAAGATAATACTAAAGTACAAAAGCACATAAACCATCCATGATATTAGGTTTCCTTGTATGCAGATCTATCTCATACTAAAAAACCTCTATGCCAATCTGGGCTCTCATACAAATGGAATCCCAAAGATGTGAAAGCCCATTCTTGGAAAGCAGTCAAGATAGCCACACAGCAATGGTGGAGGACACGGAGAAAAAAAAAAAGCCAGAACACCCACAAAATGCCTGAAAAATACCAGAGAGATGGGCAAGCAAAAAACTTGGTGCCTGAAGGAAGACCAAAGAACCGCTGGAAAAGCCCACATCTTTGATCAGAAGAGACTGGAATCAGCATAAATCTATTTTAAGCCTGCAGATGTAATACCAGTAAAAGGTGTAATTCCATCAGACCTCATAGATATAACATGATGAGAATCAGTCAAATTGGAATTGCTTTCTACCAGACGTAAGGACTCTGGAACATTTCATGACAAAAAGAAAAGTTACCCAAGCAATCCTCAACCTAGTTCTATTTAACACAACCCATATTTGCTTTAGACACCACTTCAGGAGCATGAAACTACATTTAGACATCCCAAAAGTAATTATTGCTTTAGGTCAGTGGCTCCCAAATACTAGTCCACAGACTTCTGCCAATCCAAGATGACATGTTTGGCATTTTGTAGCAAAATTTAAAAACTATTAATATTGTAAGCTAACTGTATTCTACCTAATGAACAGAATTTAATTTTGAAATCAAGCCCATTTTCCTTTTCTTACTATCAAAATCTTTTTGTTTTCTTCTTCAAGGGAAAATTAAGCTGTAACAGATAGTCATTTGTGTTTTTTAATGTTCTTATTTGGCAAAAAAAAAAAAATGTTTTTTAAATTTCCTGACCCTTAAAATCCAAAAGTTTAGAAACTATGGCCATACCTGTTGCTGTCAAGTTGATTCTGACTCATAGCAACCCTACAGGCTCTATGGCCACAGAGTACCCTGTATAACAAGAGATGAGGTATTCCTCACCAACTGAAATAAACAAATATTTTTTGTACTCTTCCAAGAATCTCCTACTTCATATCATGAGACAGTTAAATTATATGATCTTCAAAGTACCTTCCACTTACAATATTCTACGACTCTCATGTTGTAAAAGTGTATAATTTAGGCCTTTAATATATTGGATTACACATTCTTTAAGGTCTGTAGTCAGCTGTTGAATAATGCCACTCTTTTGTTACTATTCATAGAGGCCAGCAAAATTCTAACCATAAACAGCTGCATTCTAGGAACTGTTTAACACATAAAACACAATGAACCTTGACAGTGTATATTCCTTACATACTGCCCATGTTTCTCCTACCTCCCTCAAATTATTATACAAGACACTGACTTAATCCTTGCATCAGTACCACAATAAACATGATGTTTCCAAGACCTCAAATCGCTTTTCTAGAATGATGATGGTGCCGTTTCTCACAATAATAATAACACATTCGTGAGTTTTTTCCATATGGGGATAAGTGTAATATGTTTATTTTTAAACAATAAAAGATGAGGAAGGACAGGGATTCTTTCCACAGCAATTTTTCTCCTTCTTTGAATTATAATTTATAAAAATAAAAATTATACATCAAAAAATAAGTCCTCAATGGCTTTTTCCAAGAATAATTTGATAGGCAAAATTGTGAATATGAGCAGTCAACAAAGTACAAACCAGCTGGTGTTCACTAAAGCATTTGCCAGGAGATGGGAAGCAACTTGGAAAACTGAATTTCTTCAATGAAAGCACGGGAAGGGTCCTACAATTTTGTGCACTACTCGTTTTGATGAAGATATCAAAATTACAGGTGGAAGCTGTGGAACAGAAGACGCAGAAAAGGTGTAGTGAGCCTTTTCTAGAGCCTGACACGTGAGATGGATTATTGCCAGGACTGAAGAGAGCAAGGCATATTTGAAGTGGTGCAGTTGGCTGCCATCTTTGAGCAAGGCACTGCTATTTCTGGCTCTGTGCAAAATCCAACTGGCAAGAGATTTGGTTGCTATGGAACACATATGCAGCCTTTGTTTTCTAAGAGGGAGATTAAGTTTCTAGCAGAGCTGCAACCCACAATTTTTCCTGTTCCAGTTATAGTTCCGGTTCACCCAAATTTTAAAAATTTCTGTCTGTTCTGGTGTCACTTCCTCCACTATGACTGAACCAGGAAGTACCACTTTGAAGCCTTGGTTATTTTAATATCGACAAGGAAACAAAGTCAGACAAAGACAAAAATCTGCATTCTCCAGTGTATGTGACATTAAACAACATCTCAAACATCCATCACATGATTATGTAGGCTTTCCCCATCTCTATTTGATTTACTTAGTCACTTCTAAATTTGCTATCTCTTAATTATTCTTCTACTTGTTCTATTATTTCAATTTTTTCCATTTGCACACTCAATGGTTTCTCACACTGCCCATTCATGCCCTTTGAACTTGACCTCTTAATTCAAAGTATCTTGAACACAATCATACTCCCTGTCATGCGGCACTATTTCTTCAAGTGCCTCCCACTTTTTGTCACCTTATTAAAAAAAATTGGGGGTAGAGGAGCCCTTGTCCCTTTTTGAAGTAACTTTAGACAAAAGCTGGAAATATTGCTTTATTAAATAATAATGTTTCTTAAATTAGATTTTTTTATTTTTCAGTACCCATGGTTCTTTGCAAATTACTTCTATTATGTAAAGGAAATCTTCTTTGAATTCACTAAACAATGTGTTAAAGTAAAGAAATAACAAATGGGGGAGGTGCCTTTCTACCCTGAAAAATACTAAATAATTAAGTAGCTATGTAGAAGTATACATGACACTGATTAACTATATTCCATTTCTGTAGAAATGCTATTGCAAAATACGTATATAACAACTTTCCTGAGAAGTTACTGCTTAAATACAACCTTATATAACTAGCACTGTGTGTGTGTGTATGTGTGAGTGTTTTAATATACATAAACCAAAAAACCAAACCCACTGCCATCGAGTCGATTGCAACGCACAGCGACTCTTTAGGACAGTGTAGAACTGCCCCATAGAATTTCCAGGGACAGCATGGAGGATTCAAACTGCTGACCTCTTAGTTAGTAGCCGTAGCACTTAACCACTATGCAACCAGGGCTCCCTTAACATACATAATGAAGAAAAAAAAAGATTAAAATCAAACACAACAAACACTATTAAGGGTACTCCCTTTTTACACACTAACCGCTTTTCGTTGTATATATACAGTAGAATCTGGAAAAGCTCAAATCTGCGTAAGGTGGAAACCTGTCAGAGAAGGAAAACTCAAATATTTTCCACTAATAGAGAACAACAGAAAAATGGTAAGGCTGCACACTGTCAAATTCAGAAAACTTCCAAGACCAGGAAAAACAAGGCAATCCCATCAAGTTCTGGCTCTCACAGGTTTCACGGTATGTATGTATGTGTATGTATATAAATACATACTACATTAATATATACAACATTTTAAAAGCTCATGATTAAAACATTTGAAAAGTTCATGTTATCAATATATATTGTGATACACTTATTTAAAATTTAGGCTGGCTTTTTATTTCCATTTTGCATGTTAAGTACCCTTCTGAAAGATTGTGACATAAGAGTAAAAATCTCATATATATCTACAGAACAGAAGTATTTCCCAGTTTTCCTTAAAGCTAGGAGTTCTGGAGTTAAAATATGATCCAACTAAAAGAACAATACCCATCTTGAGGTCATGAGAGAAGGAAGTCATAGTCTTAGAATGTCAAAGCAAGAAGGACCCTAGGTCACTAATAACATCATAGAAACATTTTATTAGCCCTAGATGGCCTTCCCACAGCCTTCTAATTACATGATTTGTTTACACCCCTGTAACCTCCTGATAGGAAAGGTCACCACAAACCTGAGACCTAATTCATTATTACCCTTTGAGAATAATATTATTTTCACTTAATAGATGGAAAAGAGAAAAAACATTTGACTTTATGCATAAAGTCATTGGTACTTTGTTATCTTAGTACACAGCACTCTCGTCACAAATGTAGCCAGCATGTAGAATTAACAGCATGCATGCTTGGGTTTGAATCCAGAGCTCCAACATGTGAAGTCAATGCCTCAGTTTCTTAATACGTAAAATAATGGTACTTATTTCATAGGATTGCTGAAAGCAATATAAAAGAGAAAATTTATGCAACACCTTTAGAACAGTGCCAGACACATGCTACAGCATCAATAAATATTAGTTACTCTTTTCATTTGTTTGTTTATATTATTATTACCACCAAAAAGTAACTTCTATTCTACTGTAAAAAGGCCATTGTAAAAGTGATTGTATTAGAAACATGTAAACTAAAAAAAACATATTTCTTAATGATGCTAATCTTCTATTTCAAGAATATATTCTGATCTATTGCTGGCTTTCCTTTGCCTCCTGCTATCATCCTGCATATGAGAAAATAGTGATAAGAGAAATAATAAGGTGAGTGCCTGCGTCACAGAAAACCCTAAAGAAGTTTTACTTCTTTTCCCTTCTTTCTTGTAAAAGCATACTGTTACGGTTACAAAGATATCAAAGTTCCCTCTGGAATAATAATACAAATAGTTCATTTGTAATCATGGTTCAAAGACTTTTTAAAGACATCCTTACCCAGAAGATCCAATGCTCTTACAAACACCAAGGAGGGGTCTTTTTTCAGCAAAGTTGTCACACTTTTGAGTACCTGATAGGGAGCATAAAATAAAACGTAAACTTCGAGAAGTGCTCTTCTATACCTCTTATTATTTTCACACTCTCAAAATATTTACAGCTGAAGATATAACAAAATATTCACTATAAATTGGTATAATTTATACACTTGCCTGAAGAAAAAGTAGAAAACATAAATTAACCTATAGCCAGTAAAGAAATTGCACCAATAAGAACCATCACATGAATAGGCATATGCACACCCATGTTCATTGCAGCATTATTCACAATAGCAAAAAGATGGAAACAACCTAAGTGCCCATCAGCAGATGAATGGATAAACAAACTAGGGTACATACACACAATGGAATACTATGCAACGATAAAGGACAATGATGAATCTGCAAAACATCTCACAACATGGATGAATCTGGAGGGCATTATGCTGAGTGAAATAAGTCAATCATAAAAGGACAAAGAGACCTGTATGAGACCACTATTATAAAAACACATGAAAATGTTTCTATACATAAAACAACTATCTTTGATGGTTACGAGGGAGGGGAGGGGTGGGAAGGGAAAACACTAACTAGATAGTAAATAAGTGGTAACTTTAGTGAAGGGTAAGACAGTACACGAAGCTAGGGACGTCAGCACAATTTGACCAGGACAAAGTCATAGAAGCTTCACAGACACACCCAAACACCCTGAGAAACTGAGCTATTGGTCTAAGGGCTGGGAACCATGGTCTAGGGGGACATCTAGCTCAATTGGCATAACATAGTCTGTAAAGAAAATGTTCTACACCAGATTGTGGTGAATAAGGACTGGGTTCTTAAAAGCCTGCAAGCGGCCATCTAAGATACACCTACTGGTCCCATCGTGGCTGGAGCAAAGGAGAATAAGAAGACCAAAGACACAGGGAAAGATCAGTCTGAAGGACTAATGGACCACAGCTACCACAACCTCCACCAGCCTTAGCCCAGAAAAACTAGATGGTGCCTGGTTACCACCACCAACTGCTCTGGCAGGGATCACACTGGGGGGCTCCAGACAGAGTAGGAGAAAAATGTAGAACAAAATTCACATTCACAGAAAGCATATATATATATATATATACACACACACACACACATACACACACACATATACACACACACATACATATATACCAGGCTTGCTGTTCTGACAGAGACTGGCCCCCAGACACCCGTTTAACTAGGGACTGAAGTCACTCTTGAGCCTCAGCCAAAGATTAGGCAGGTCTATAGGGCCGACAATAACACAGGTGACAGATGTGCTTCATAGTTCAATCATATATATGAGACTAATGGGCACACCAGGCCAAAAGCAAAGACAAGAAGGCAGGAAAGAACAGGAAAACTGGACAAATGGGAACAGGGAACCTGGGGTGGAGAAGGCGAGAGTGTTGACACATTGCGGGGTTGGCAACCAATGTCACAAAACAATTTCCATATTAACTGTTTAATGAGAAACAAATTTGCTCTGTAAACTTCCACCTAAAGCACAACTAAAAAAAAAAAACTGCAACAGCATTTTAAAAATCTTTTGGTTTTTGCATCAATGTTCATGAGGGATATAACGACACATCAAAAAAATAATTCACCCTGATCAAGTGGGATTTATACCAGGTATGCAAGGCTGGTTTAATATCAGAAAAACCATTAATGTAATCCATCACATAAATAAAACAAAAGACAAAAACCACATGATCTTATCAATTGATGCAGAAAAGGCATTTGACAAAGTCCAACACCCATTCATGATAAAAACTCTTACCAAAATAGGAATTGAAGGAAAATTCCTCAACATAATAAAGGGCATCTATGCAAAGCCAACAGCCAATATCACTCTAAATGGAGAGAACCTGAAAGCATTTCCCTTGAGAACGGGAACCAGACAAGGATGCCCTTTATCACCACTCTTATTCAACATCGTGTTGGAAGTCTTAGCCAGGGCGATCAGGCTAGACAAAGAAATAAAAGGTATCCGGATTGGCAAGGAAGAAGTAAAGTTATCACTATTTGCAGATGACATGATTATATACACAGAAAACCCTAAGGAATCCTCCAGAAAACTACTGAAACTAATAGAAGAGTTTGGCAGAGTCTCAGGTTATAAAATAAACATACAAAAATCACTTGGATTCCTCTACATCAACAAAAAGAACACCGAAGAGGAAATAACCAAATCAATACCATTCACAGTAGCCCCCAAGAAGATAAGATACTTAGGAATAAATCTTACCAAGGATGTAAAAGACCTATACAAAGAAAACTACAAAGCTCTACTACAAGAAATTCAAAAGGACATACTTAAGTGGAAAACATACCTTGCTCATGGATAGGAAGACTTAACATAGTAAAAATGTCTATTCTACCAAAAGCCATCTATACATTTAACGCACTTCCGATCCAAATTCCAATGTCATATTTTAAGGGGATAGAGAAACAAATCACCAATTTCATATGGAAGGGAAAGAAGCCCCGGATAAGCAAAGCACTACTGAAAAAGAAGAAGAAAGTGGGAGGCCTCACCTTACCTGACTTCAGAACCTATTATACAGCCACAGTAGTCAAAACAGCCTGGTATTGGTACAACAACAGACACATAGACCAATGGAACAGAGTTGAGAACCCAGACATAGATCCATCCACGTATGAGCAGCTGATATTTGACAAAGGACCAGTGTCAATTAACTGGGGAAAAGATAGCCTTTTTAACAAATGGTGCTGGCATAACTGGATATCCATTTGCAAAAAAATGAAACAGGACCCATACCTCACACCATGCACAAAAACTAACTCCAAGTGGATCAAAGACCTAAACATAAAGACTAAAACGATAAAGATCATGGAAGAAAAAATTGGGACAACCCTAGGAGCCCTAATACAAGGTATAAACAGAATACAAAACATTACCAAAAATGATGAAGAGAAACCCGATAACTGGGAGCTCCTAAAAATCAAACACCTATGCTCATCTAAAGACTTCACCAAAAGAGTAAAAAGACCACCTACAGATTGGGAAAGAATTTTCAGCTATGACATCTCCGACCAGCGCCTGATCTCTAAAATCTACATGATTCTGTCAAAACTCAACCACAAAAAGACAAACAACCCAATCAAGAAGTGGGCAAAGGATATGAACACACATTTCTCTAAAGAAGATATTCAGGCAGCCAACAGATACATGAGAAAATGCTCTCGATCATTAGCCATTAGAGAAATGCAAATTAAAACTACGATGAGATTCCATCTCACACCAGCAAGGCTGGCATTAATCCAAAAAACACAAAATAATAAATGTTGGAGAGGCTGCGGAGAGATTGGAACTCTCATACACTGCTGGTGGGAATGTAAAATGGTACAATCACTTTGGAAATCTATCTGGCGTTATCTTAAACAGTTAGAAATAGAACTACCATACAACCCAGAAATCCCACTCCTAGGAATATACCCTAGAGATACAAGAGCCTTCATACAAACAGATACATGCACACCCATGTTTATTGCAGCTCTGTTTACAATAGCAAAAAGTTGGAAGCAACCAAGGTGTCCATCAACGGATGAATGGTTAAATAAATTGTGGTATATTCACACAATGGAATACTACGCATCGATAAAGAACAGTGACGAATCTCTGAAACATTTCATAACATGGAGGAACCTGGAAGGCATTATGCTGAGCGAAATGAGTCAGAGGCAAAAGGACAAATATTGTATAAGACCACTATTATAAGATCTTGAGAAACAGTAAACCTGAGAAGAACACATACTTTTGTGGTTACGAGGGGGGGAGGGAGGGAGGGTGGGAGAGGGTTTTTTTATTGATTAATCAGTAGATAAGAACTGCTTTAGGTGAAGGGAAAGACAACACTCAATACATGGAAGGTCAGCTCAATTGGACTGGACCAAAAGCAAAGAAGTTTCCGGGATAAAATGAATGCTTCAAAGGTCAGCGGAGCAAGCACGGGGGTCTGGGGAGCATGGTTTGCGGGGACTTCTAAGTCAATTGGCAAAATAATTCTATTATGAAATCATTCTGCATCCCACTTTGAAATGTGGCGTCTGGGGTCTTAAATGCTAACAAGCAGCCATCTAAGATGCAGCAATTGGTCTCAACCCACCTGGAGCAAAGAAAAATGAAGAACACCAAGCCCACATGACAACTAAGAGCCCAAGAGACAGAAAGGGCCACATGAACCAGAGACCTACATCATCCTGAGACCAGAAGAACTAGTTGGTGCCCGGCCACAACTGATGACTGCCCTGACAGGGAGCTCAGCAGAGTACCCCTGAGGGAGCAGGAGATCAGTGGGATGCAGACCCCAAATTCTCATAAGAAGACCAAACTTAATGGTCTGACTGAGACTGGAGGAATCCCGGCGGCCATGCTCCCCAGACCTTCAGTTGACACAGGACAGGAACCATCCCCGAAGACAACTCATCAGAAATGAAAGGGACTGGTCAGCGGGTGGGAGAGAGATGCTGATGAAGAGTGAGCTAATTATATCGGGTGGACACTTGAGATTGTGTTGGCAACTCTTGTCTGGAGGGGGGATGGGAGGATAGAGAGAGAGGGAAACCGGCAAAATTGTCAAGAAAGGAGAGACTGAAAGGGCTGACTCAAGACGGGGAGAGTAAGTGGGAGTAGGGAGTGAGATGTATGTAAACTTATATGTGACAGACTGATTGGATTTGTAAACGTTCACTTGAAGCTTAATAAAAGTTATTATAAAAAAAAAAAAATCTTTTGGTTTTTGTTTTGTTGGCAGCAAAATACTTGCAGACCACATATTTGACAAGAGATTCATATCTAGAATACATAAAGTACTCTCAAAACTCAACAGTAAAAAAAATCTAATTAGAAAAGGGGCAAAATAAATGAAGAGACATTTTATTGAAAAGAATATATAGATGGCAAATAAGCACATGAGAAGATGTTCAACATTACTAGCCATTGGGGAAACATAAATTAAGGTCACAATGAGACACCACTAAACACCAACTAGAATAGCTAAAACAAGAAACTGTGACATTACAAATGTTACAAAAATAGAGAAACTAAGCTGTTGGAAATGGAAAATGGTACCATCACTTGGGAAAACAGTATGTCAGTTTCTTAGAAAACTAAATATGCATTTACCATACAACCCAGAAATCACAGTTTTGGGTATTTATCCCAGAGAAATAAAAATGCATGTCCACATAAAACCACTACACAAATGTTCACAGCAGGCTCATTTTTTTAACAGTCAGACGTCCTTTGACAGATGAATGGTTAAACAAACTGTGGTACATTCCCTACTGTGATGGTTAAGATTTTGTCAACTTGGCTAGGCCATGATTCTCAGTGTTTTGGTAGTTGTATAATGTTGTGAACACTTTCCTGTTGAAATGTGGTATGTGATCGCCCCCATGATGGAATCTACTGAGTGGTACCGACAGGGGTGGGGCCTGTGGTGGCTCACTGCCCCCTCAAGCCTTCATCTCTCTGCCTTCTGCCATCTACTTCCTTCCTGCTTGCCTTGCAAAGGTGGTTGACTTGTTCTCGTTTCAGCAGCTGTCTCTTGTCTGACCTCTGGTTCTTGGTACTTGAGCTAGCAGCTTACCTGTCCATCTTGGGATTCACCAATCTTCACCACCTGCAAGCAAGACTCCTGCTCCCCGACCTGCCTATCTTGGGTTCACCAGCCCCTGCAGCTAAGTGACTCAGGAGAAACCTTGGGTCTTGCCTGCCGACCTTGGGGATTCCTCGATCGTCACAACCTGTGAGCGGGATCCCTGCTCCTCAACCTGCTCATCCTGGATTCACCAGCTTCTGAGGCTCTGTGAATTGGGAAAGGACTGTATCCTGATCCAAGGACTTGGGACGTTCCAACCCGTACAATTGCGTGAGCTGTTTCCTTAATATAAATCTCTCTATATATTTATACGCATTACTGGCTTTGCTTCTCTAGAGAATCCAGCCTAAGACACCAACCAAGGAGTACCACTCAGCACTATAAAGGAACCATTTACACACAAAAAACTGGGATGGACCTCGAGGGCATTATGCTAAGTGAAAAATTCCATTTCAAAAGGTCATCTATTATATAATTCTATTTATATACCAATCTTGAAATGTCAAAATTATTAAAAAGATGGAGAATAGCTTAATGGCTGCCAAGCATGAAGGATGGTGGAAGAAAAGGCAGTATGACTATAAACGGGTAGTATGAAGATTTTTGTGGTGATGGAATAGTTCTCTATCTTATTTGCAGTGGTCGTTACACAAATCTACACCTGAGATAAAATGGCGTCGAACTATACACACACATTGTACCAATGTCAATTTCCTGTGATTCTCCATAATTATCAAAAAAAAAAAAAAAAACTGCTTGCTAGAATTGATCTGTTAGTGTTTTTCTGTAATATTAAACAAGTTCATTTTTGCTCTCCCTACAATGTAACTGCACACTCCTTCCCCCTCCACCCTATATTTTCTGTGTCCATTCAACCAGCTCCTGTCCCCTTCTGCCATCTCATCTTGCCTCCAGACAGGAGCTGCCCATTTAGTCTCAAGTTTTATCTACTTGAGCTAAGAAGCCCACTCTTCACCAGTTTCATTTTATGTCTTATAGTCCACTCTTTGTCTAAAGACTTGGCTTTGGGAATGGTTTTAGTTCTGGGTTAACAGGGAGTCTGGGGGCCATGTTTTCTGTGGTCCCTCCAGTCTCATTCAGACCAACAAGACTGATCTTTTTACTAGAATTTGAGTTTTGCACCCCACTTTTCTCCCGCTTCATCAGGGACTCTCTGTTGTGTTCCCTGTCAGGGTAGTCACTGGTGGTAGCTGATAGGGTCTCTGGTTTATGTGGCCCTTTCTGTCTCTCGGGCTCATATCTTCCTTATGTCTTTGTTGTTCTTCATTCTCCTTTGCTCCAGGTGGGTTGGGACCAATTAATGCATCTCACATGGTCACTCCCTAGCTTTTAGGACCCCAGCCACCACTTACCAAAGTGGGAGCCAAAACATTTTCTTAATAAACTTTTGTTATACTAATTCACCGAGACGTCCCCTGAAACCATGGTCCCCAGAACCCCACCCCTGCTACTCTGTCCCTTGAAGCTTATAACATTCAATGTTCTAATAAGAAGTCTACAAGATTTTTAAACAAATTTATTACTATGTGTTGAGAAAGGATCAAGAATATGCTTGTTCAAATATTAATTTACTATGGATTGTGTGCTGTTATCCCTGCTAACAAATTAATCAGATTTCACAATTAACAATATGACTTTTGATCCAAGTACAAGTTACAAATTAACTGGTCCAAAGCCTACAATATTTATGTTCCAAATTAATTATAACTGAACTTCATCTAAACAAGGCCAAATCTTCACTCCTACATACTTTACTAGGTATAACGTGAAAATGTCTCACATCAATAACTTCACCTTCAACAATACCTATTTTCCTTCTCCTTCCTGGTCTTTACAAGGTTTTTACAGCTTGCACCTGAATTATAAACACTGTTTTGATATTTTGATGAATGGAACATCATGTCTTTAAAATGCAAATAATACTGGCAAGAATAGTTTGATTGTTTTGCTTTTTTCAAACCTGAATTGAAGGACTCCATTTGTTTCCACTGACCTAGTAGGGTATATCAGTCCAGCAGACTTTGCTCCACAGAAGGCCAACCAGCTGACACCAAAGATTTATATTGTTCAGGGATACTCAGAGAAGATAAGCCAAGCAAAATTTTTAAACTACAAAATAAAAGCCCTAACTTGAGGGCAGCATGACCTCCAAAGCACCTACTATCCACAAAAAGAAAAACCATACAAGCAGAAAAGACTAGAGACTACAATAAACAAATATTAACAAAACCTCCATATTTAAGGCATGTCTTAAAGTAAAAAAGATTTTAATTTCAGATTTAGAAAACTATGCAATAAAATGTTAACTCTGTGTTAAATAATTATACTGTATACAGTTTGAATAAAAATTTCTAAAGTGTTAGTATAAAAATTCTACCATCTCATGAACAATGTAGCTATTAACCTGATTTTTCATCCAGTATTTGTTTATAAGTAGCAGCATGTACTCTCCATGATGCCTAATGGAGTCATCACCCTCGTATAACATAATCCTCCAAATTGTAGAGGATTAACTTTTTATATATAAAATTGTGTATTTATTTGCATGCAGAATAAGAAGAATGACGTTACACACACCTGTTCTACAGCATTTAACAGAATGCAGCACAATGATTGAAATGAAAAGCGGCTAGCCAAATCCATCAAATATAAAAACTATTGCAATCCTGTTGCAAAGTCCTTTTGTTAAACTCCTTTTATTCTAAATCCTTTTAATTCTGTCCTATAACACTAAAACATTTATAAAAAGCTTAAAATCCTAATAAATCGCACAATTAAAGTAATGAAAATGGGCTGGCCCACCAACTCACAAACTCCTCTCCCACTCAACAAAATTCAAAACAGCCTGCATGTCAGAAAATGTTAAATAATATCCCCACTATGCACACCTTTGTACATTCATTTAAACCAAAGAAATTAAGCTTTCAGCCTTTAAGATTTTCAAGACTGCAAGCAGAAACCACTTGTGCCTGGGTCCAAACCCAGATCTAGAGGCAAATAAAGATCCAACTGATAATGAAATATTCCAACTTCACACTTACAATGTTAAGGATGGTATCTTGAATATAAAGATCTTATACCAAAGCATGCTAACAGAAATTTATTTTTCCTGACAAAGTCTTTTGTAGAAAAAATTCACTTTATCAGCTAAACCATTCCCAAGTCTTCATTTTTTTATTTCACTAAAAATATTTTCTTAAAAAAAAAAAATTTAATTCATCCATTTGTCCATGTCCAATCTTACTTACAGAGTCTGCCAATGTGAGTTTTCTAGTTGTAGTCAATTTTGCGGGGATCTAAATTTTGACCAGAAAGTTTGATTCTATCACTTGTAGTCAAATAAATTTTATTGTGTGTAATTTTAGATTCTGTCAGTTTTCTTTTGTGCTACACATTTCAAACAATAATCTCCACTAAAAACTGAATAATCTCCATATTTATTTCTTACCTAAAACCAAAGAAATGTGAGCAATTTTTTGAGACAGAAAAGAGAAGAATGAAGTGAACATGAGATGAAGAAAGAAATAGGAAAACAGGCAGCTGCCGAGGATGCAGGCACCACCAACCAACCACAAGAAAGCAAACAGGACGTGAATCTTATTGTCTTGAATTGTTTTACCTACATATGATCAGCAAAGAAGTCTTTGCCATTTGCCTCAAATACCCAAAATGTATATACACATTTCAGTCTCCACAGTGACTTCAGTAAGTTTAAAATATTAAAAAAATACATTTTTTTCAAAATTGCTGGTTTCACCACCTTCCTGCAAAGCTTATATGTTAAGTATATGAAGCATCTATTAACTTTTTTTTTTTTTATTAACATTTAGAGGCATCCTATTATTTCACTTTGATGATCAGGCCCTTTGTGCTCTTCCACAGATCAGACTCATCAAATGTTAATAAGAACCAAATCCGAAACTTCCATTTCACAGATTAACCCATAACCATTGTCGCCGAGTTGATTCCAACTCATATTGACCCTATATTACACAGATTAGTAAATGGATGTTGAGAGATTTAAAAAGTTGTCCAAGTTGTTGTGATACTAAATGCCACATCTGAACCTGAAAGCCATCCCAGAATTCTTTCCTCTGCTACTCTTGCTAACAGAAAAGAGCTGTTCTGAGAAAAAAATACATCACTAATGCCTTCTGCAAAGTATAAATAATATTAATAAAGGCTAACATATTTAATCCCTTAGTGTTTTAATGCTCTCATCTGTAAAAGGGAGATAATTACCAATACCACCCACAGAATTGTTGAGAGGATTAAAAAATATACTATATGCAAAGGACTAAGAATGGTGCTAGAACATGGTAAGAACTCAATAAACTTGCAATTAAACTTTATGGAGTTAGAGGTGATGACAACTCTAATATGTTGAATCCATTCATTTTTCTGGTAAAAAATTCTCTTCACATCCTTGACTCTTTTCTCACTCTCCTTGCCTAACTCTCTCTACCTTGCTCACTTCTGCACCCACGCTGGCCTCATTACTATGCCTCAAAACGCCAAGCATACTCCTGCTTCAGGAACATTGCACATGCTGCCCTCTCTGCGTGGAAATGCTCAGTTATCTCCTAGTTAGCAGCATGGCTCTCTTCTATCGTGTACACTTTTTTCGGGGTTCGAACCGCCACACTTTTAGTTCAGCCAAGCACTTAAAATGGGGCTTCCTTATACTTTTTTAGATCTCCTCAAATATTCCCTAATCAGAGAGGCATTCAAGACCACCCCATCACTCTCTAGTTATCTTGATTTTTTTTTCTTCATAGCACTTATCAGAGCCTACATAATGCATATTCGACTGTTGATTTCCACCACTCCTCTGTCAGTGTGTTGTACTGTGGTGACTTGCATGTTACTGTGATGCTGAAAGCTAGGCCACCAGTATTTCAAATATCAGCAGGGTCACACATGGTGGACAGGTTTCAGCTGAGCTTCTAGACTAAGACAGACTAGGAAGAGGGACCTGGAGATTTACTTCTAAAAAATTGGCCAGTAAAAAACCTTATGATTAGCAGCAGAACATTGTCTGGTATAGTGCTAGAAGATAAGCCCCTCAGGCTGGAAGGCAATCAAAATACAAATGGGGAAGAGCTGCCTCCTCAAAGTAGAGTCAACCTTAATGATGTGGATGGAGTCAAGTTATCGGTACCTTCATTTCCCGATGTGGTACGACTCAAAATGAGAATAGCTGCAAAAATCCATTAATAATCGGAATGTGGAATACATGATGTATGAATCTAGAAAACTGGAACTTGTCAAAAGTGAAACAGAATGCATAAAGACCCAGATAGTCATTAGTGAGCTGAAATGCACTGGTATTGGCCATTTTGAACTGGACAACCATATGATCTACTACACCAGAAATGACAAATTGAAGAGGAATGGTATCATATTCATCATCAAAAAGAACATTTCAAGATTATTCCTGAAGTATAACCCTGTCAGAGATAGGATAATATCCATATGCCTACAAGGAATACCAGTTAATACAACTATCATTCAAATTTACGCACCAACCACTAAGGGTAAAGACAAAGAAACCGAAGATTTTTACCAACTTGTGCAGTCTGAAATTGATCAAACATGCAACCAAGACGTGCTGATAATTACGGGTAATTGGAATTAAAAAGCTGGAAACAAAGAGGGATCAATAGTTGGAAAATATGGCCTTGGTGATAGAAATGATGCTAGAGATCTCATGGTAGAATTTTTTAAGAACAACAACTTCTTCATTGCAAATACCTATTGTGAACGACATAAATGGTGACTATACACATGAACCTCACCAGATGGAATACACAGGAATCAAATCAACTACATCTGTGAAAAGAGACAATGGAGAAGTTCAATATCATCAGTCTGAATAAGGCCAGGGGCCAACTGCGGAACAGACCATCAATTGTTCATATGCAAATTCAAGTCAAACCAGAAAATAATTAGAGAAGTCTATGAAAGCTAAAATAGGACTTTGAGTATATTCCACCTGAATTTAGACCATCTCAAGAACAGATTTAAACTGAATGCTTCAAGGGTCAGCGAGGCAAGGGCAGGGGTTTGGGGACTATGATTTCAGAGGACATCTAAGTCAATTGGCAAAATAAATTCTATTAAGAAAACATTCTGCATCCCACTTTGAAGTGTGGCATCTGGGATCTTAAATGCTAACAAGCAGCCATTTAAGATGCATCAATTGGTCTCAACCCACCTGGATCAAAGGAGAATGAAGAACGCCGAGGTCACAAGATAATTATGAGCCTAAGAGACAGAAAGGGCCACGTGAACTAGAGACTTACATCATCCTGAGACCAGAAGAGCTAGATGGTGCCCGGCCACAACAGATGACTGCCCTGACAGGGAGCACAACAGAGAACCTCTGCGGGAGCAGGAGAACAGTGGGATGCAGACCCCAAATTCTCATAAAAAGACCAGACTTACTGGTCTGACTGAGACTAGAGGAATCCCGGTGGCCATGCTCCCCAGACCTTCTGTCAGCACAAGACAGGAACCATTCCCGAAGACAACTCATCAGACATGGAAGGGACTGGACAATGGGTTGGAGAGAGATGCTGATGAGGAGTGAGCTACTTGTATCAGGTGAACACCTGAGACTGTGTTGGCATCTCCTGTCTGGAGGGGAGATGGGAGGGTAGAGAGGGTTAGAAACTGGCAAAACGGTCATGAAAGGAAAGATGGAAGGAGGGAGCGGGCTGACACATTTGGCGGGGAGTAAAAGGGAGTATGTAGTAAGGTGTATATAAGTTTATATGTGAGAGACTGACTTGATTTGTAAACTTTCACTTAAAGCACAATAAAAATTATTTATAAAAAAAGAAGAAGAGATTTGCCGCATTGAACACTAATGACCAAACAACAGACGAGTTGTGGAATGACACCAAAGACATCACACATAAAGAAAGCAAAAGGTCATTAAGATAGGAAAGAAAGACAAGGCTAAAATGGATGTTAGTATAGGCTTTGAAACTTGCTCTAGAATGTAGAGAAAAAAAAGCAAAAGGAAGAGATGATGACGTAAAAGAGTTGAACAGCAGATTTCAAAGGGCAACGCCAGAAGACAAAGTAAAGTATTATAATTAAATTTGCAAAGACTTGGAGTTAGAAAACCAAAAGGAAGAACACCCTTGGCATTTCACAAGTGAAGGAACTGAAGAAAAAACCCAAGCCTCAAGTTGCAATATTTAAAGATTCTTAGGGAAAAAAAAAAATTGAATGATGCAGGAAGCATCAAAGAAGATAGAAAGAATGCACTGAAGGTGTTGACAAAAAACAAGGCTCCAGGAATTCATTGAATGCCAGATGCAGAACTGGAAGTGCTCGTGTGTCTATGCCAAGAAATTTGGATGACAGCTACCGACTGGAAGAGATTCACGTTTGTGTCCATTCCAAAGAAGGTGATCTAACAGAATACAGAAATTATTGAAAAATATCATTAGTATCATACACAATTAAAATTTTGCTGGAGATCATTCGAAAGCAGTTGCAGCAGTACATTGACAAGAACTGCCAGAAATTCAAGCCAGATCCAGAACAGGACATAGAAGGAGGGATGTCATTGCTGATGTCAGATGGATCTTGGCTGAAAGCAGAGAATACGACAAAAAAGTTTACCCGTGTTTTATTGACTATGCAAAGGCATTTGACCGTGTGGATCATAACAAATTATGGATAACATTGCAAAGAATGGGAATTCCAGAACACTTAACTGTGCTTATGTGGAACCTGTACCTGTACCATGAGGAACAACAGACCAAGAGGCAGTTGTTCAAACAAAACAACGGGATACTATATGGTTTAAAATTAGGAAAGGTGTGCATCAGGGTTATATCCTTTTACCACACTTATTCGGTCTGTATGCTGAGCAAATAATCTGAGAAGCTGGACTATACGAAGAAGAACGTGGCATCAGGATTGGAGGAAGACTCATTAACAACCTGCTATACGCAGATGATACAACTTTGTTTGCTGAAAGCAAAGAGAACCTGAAGCACTTATGGATGAAGGCCAAAGAATACAGCCGTCAGTATGGATTGCACCTCACCATAAAGAAAAAAATTCTCACGGCTGGACCTGTAAGCAACATCATGATAAACAGAGAAAAGACTGAAGTTGCCAAGGATTTCATTTTTACTTGCATCCACAATCAACAGCTATGGAAGCTGCGGTCAAGAAACCAAACAACTTCCTGCATTGCGCAAATCTGCTGCAGAAGACCTCTTTAAAGTGTTAAAAAGCAAAGATGTCACTTTGAGGACTAAGGTGTGCCCGACCCAAATCATGGTATTTCCAATCATCGCATATGCATACCAAAGCTGGACAATGAATAATGAGGACTGAAGAAGAACTGACGCCTTTGAAGTATGGTGTTGGTGAAGAATATTGAATATATATCATGGACTGCAAGAAGAATGAACAAATCTCTCTCAGAAGAAGTACAACCAGAATTCTCCTTAGAGGCAAGGATGGTGAGACTTCATCTCATGTACTTTAGATATGTTATCAGGAGGGACCAGTCCCTGGAGAAGAACGTCATGCTTGATAAAGCTGCAGTTCAGCAAAAAAAGAGGAAGACCCTCAATGAGATGGAATAGCACAGTGGCTACAAGAGTGGGTTCAGGCATACCAATTGTGAGGATGGCGGTGTTTCACTCTGTTGTACCTAGGATCACTATGAGTTGGAACCTATGCGACAGCACCTAACAACAACATTGTTGATTTATTTATCGGTCTCAGCACTCTCAAATGTCTACTCAATGTTCATAACAGCTTTATTCATAATAGCTCGAAACTATATTCAACCCAAATTTCATCAACAGAAAAACACATAAACTGTAGTGTATTCAAGGACTACTACTCAGCAATAAAAAGGAAAGATGTACTGATAAATGCAACAATATCAAGAACAGGGAAAACTATTCTTTCTGAGGCAAAAGAAATAAGAACAGTAGATGCCCTGTGAAGGTGAGAAGGGTCACTGGGAGAAGACACAAAGAGAACTCTCTGGGGTGATGGAAATATTCTTTATCTTTATAGGGGTATGAACTACAAGAGTAGATGCATCTGTCAAAACCCATCAAACCGTCTAAAACGTCAATCTGTGCACTTCTCAATTGTAAATTACACCTGAATTTAAAATTTTAAGCAAATAAAAAATATGTTCAATGGAAAAGGATATAAAATTGTACATATTACATTAATACTGGTTGATTAGAGTGGTAATGCTAGAGCTTTTTCCTTTTTTAACCAAAATATGACAAAATATTAATAGTCTAGAGGAAGGGCATGCAGGTATTTATTATTTTACTCTTTCAACCTACCTGAACATGTACAAAATTTTCAAAATAAAAAGTTGGGAAACAAAACAATAGAAAGTAATCCAATTCATTCATAATGGCAATTAATTCAACTGCCAATACTACAACATAAAGGGTTAACTAACAAGTTTTAACCTGACCTGTCTGGAGAAATGTTTCCTTAAAAAACAGCTTACTGGTCTCTATTTTTTTAACTGATTTTTCACTGATGAACTACAAACAAAAATACAAATGTCTAACCCACACAAACGCCAAATAATGTTGTCATTTGTCTATGACTATTGCCCATGATTATACTGAATTTTTTACATATTTCCGGTCATATCATACGTGGATATTTCACATTTGCAAGAGACACATATCATATATATTTTTACATTCTGCTATATAGTCTTTTTTCCTCCTTTTTTCTCTTATTTCCAAGTAACCAATATTAATATCCCAAAATTACTTCTATAATTTTATCCATTCAATCACAAGCAAAATATATGAACTGTTAAATATAGCAGAGATTTTTTAGATATTTGTTTTACAAAATGAGATCAAAGTATACACATTTATTTCCATCTTATTTTTATCACTCAATACATCATGTAAATCCCTCCAGGTCAACAAATATACATCTAACTCATTTTTTAATATCTGCATAATATTTCAAGGTATGGCTATAACACAATTTACTTAACCATTCCTACTGATGTGCATTCAGGTTGTCAGACCACAGACATTCTTGTGAATATATTCTTCTGTACTGGTACTTTTGTTCCTATAAAACAGGCTTTTAAAAGAGAAATTGCTAAGCCAAAGGACATGTGTGGAATTGCTAGATGTACTTAACTTTAATAAGTATTACTGAGTTACTTTCCTAAAATGTTTTTAAAATTCACGTTCCCCCCAAAACTTATAAGAATATACTCATGGCTGCAAAAAGATCATTGTCCAACTGCAGGCCTCCTGCTACATTTACAGTCAGTGCTTGGCCTCTACTCAAAAACAAGAGGTTCTCTCCCCTCTTATGGATTATCTGTGTCCCCCCAAAGATATGTTAAAGTCCTAACTCCCAGTACCTGTGAAAGTGACCTTGCTTGGAAACGCAGTCTTTGAAAATGTTATCAGTTAACATGAGGTCATACTAGAGTGGATCCTAATATGAGTGGTGTCTTTATAAAACGGAAGAGACACAGAGGGAAGATGGCCACGTGAAGATGGGGCAGAGATTTAGAGTAATGCATCCACAAGCCCAGGAACTGCAAGGACTGCCAGCTGCCACCAGAATCTAGGAGAAAGGTATGAACAGCTTCTCCCTCAGAAGGAATCAACAGAGCCGACACCCTGATTTTGGACTCCTGGCCTTCAGAACCGTGAGAAAACAAATTTCTATTCTTATAAGCCACCCGATTTGTGGTATTTTGTTAGAGCTGCCCTAGGAAACTAAAGTATCCCTCATTTATTTTTTCATCTATCATTTTATTATTTGTATGGACTTAATGGGTTTCTATTTTTAAATGGTTCATAATTTATTATTAAACTTAATTACTTTGTGGGAGTGCCTTCAACATGGCTCCTGTGTCCATGAGAAATGCCCCATCTTTTTTTTTCTTTTAAACAATAAACAACATGTTTGTTTAAAGTGTAAAAAAAAAAAGAATATACTCACATCAACACTAAGAATTATGACTCATGGAAAATTTCTTTGGTAATCTTACATATGGACATTTCTTTTCTACTACATTCCTAAATTGTAAATGTTGCAGCCCTTTAAAGAACATGTCTAACATCTTCAATGCAAGTTTTTGAACTTCAGCTTGCTACATGCCTTAACTGCATTATTTAATATAGAGTTCTGACCATATTCCAGATGTCTAGGAACTTTTCTGGCACCAATTCTACAAGGGAGTAATGCTTTATATTGTACTACATTTCTATGCTCACCCAGCCACATCTCATCTACCCTCCTCATATTTAAGCAAACTCTCTGTGGCCCACTTCTCATCATATGATACAACTGCCCATAAAGAGCTCTAAAAAAGAAAGAGAATAATATAAAATGAAAAACCGCAACAACGAAAAGGCAGAATTAACCCCAAACTGTACATATGACATTATCTCACAGTTTATATGAATATGGAACCTCTATACAGATTCTAGGAAAAATACATTTAGTTTATAAGAAACATGCCCAGGAAGAGAAGGCAAAGAAGTTTATGATGAGAGAGCTCCGTTATAGGCTAGCCCCTAGTCTTCTTTCTAGTAGAGACAAAAGGAATTTACCTTCACTAAACCCTGGTGGCATAGTGGTTAAGTGCTACGGCTATGAACCAAAGGGTCGGCAGTTCAAATCCGCCAGGCACTCCTTGGAAACTCTATGGGGCAGTTCTACTCTGTCCAATAGGGTCGCTGTGAGTAGGATTCAACTCAATGGCTCTGGATTTGGTTTTTTTTTTTAAGTTAATATCTTTCTATTACGAGAACAGAAGTAAAATTGCATTAGCAAAACCCTTAGGACGCTTACGAAAAATCTGTATTTTACGTAATACTTATGCATGCACTTAAGGACATGATATTTAACTGCCATAACATGTTAAACATTAATTTAGAATTTCCAAAAGACCAACTAACATGTTTTCTATTCTCAAGAATTGATAGGAGCAGAAGCAATATAGTAAACAGAAATAACGCAGGATTTGAATTCATACAGACATGGACTTCAAAACCCATTCTTGCAACTAACTGGTCTTTAACCATAATTCTATACTTTAGTTGCCACAACCGTAAACTGAAAATAATATCTATCTTATACACAGCAAGTGCTCAATAAAAAACCCATAAATGGTAGCTATTATCATAACCTAGGAAAGCCCATAGTGGTTAAGTGCTACAGCTGTTAACCAAAAGGTCATCAGTTTGAATCCACCAGGCACTCCTTGGAAACTCTATGGGGCAGTTCTACTCTGTCCCAAAGGGTCACTATGAGTCGAAATCAACTCGACAGCAATGGGTTTGGCTTTTTTTGGTTATTATCATAACCTAAGGTGAAATGAAGGAGAATTGATGTGAAACGGTAGTGAAACATATAACACTTTAACTATAAGCTCAAATATAGCAGGCAAGTAATTATTCAGCAATAATTATAGACCTCACACTGTGATACGAACTATTTGAAAGGATGTAGCAGATAAATAAAAGTATTTTTTTATTAACTTTTATTGAGCTTCAAGTGAACGTTTACAAATCAAGTCAGACTGTCACATATAAGTTTATATACACCTTACTCCATACTCCCACTTGCTCTCCCCCTAATGAGTCAGCCCTTCCAGTCTCTCCTTTCATGACAATTTTGCCAGCTTCCAACTCTCTCTATCCTCCCATCCCCCCTCCAGACAGGAGATGCCAACACAGTCTCAAGTGTCCATCTGATATAATTAGCTCACTCTTCATCAGCATCTCTCTCCTACCCACTGTCCAGTCCCTTTCCTGTCTGATGAGTTGTCTTTGGGAATGATTCCTGTCCTGTGCCAACAGAAGGTTTGGGGACCATGACCGCCGGGATTCCTCTAGTCTCAGTTAGACCATTAAGTATGGTCTTTAAATAAAAGTATTTTTAAAGGCATCTCTCTTCAGCAGGAAGTTCTGGGCTACTTTAAAAAACTAGTACACATCAAATAATAAGAACGAAAAGTAAATGGTAGGCACCTAAAAAGGTCAGAGAGATCACCTTTGCTTGGTTGATCAGAAAAGTTTCATGGAGAATGTCAAATTAGAGTTGGTCCTTGGAGGATAAGAATATTTAAATAGGGAGACTAAAGAAAATAAAGCACAGAGACAGGAAAATACAAATGAATTAATGTATGCTCAAAGTCCAGGTAAAATAATAAATGACTTATTAAATTGACTCATGAAAAATAAAGTTGATGAGGTAGGACTGGCCTATATTTTAACATTAAAACGGAGTCAATTTGGAACTAAAGGTGATAGACAACCAACCCTTAGTTAAAAAAACAGTAATAAATATATATACACACACCCATGCGTGCTTTATTGCGCTTTGCAGATATCACTTTTTTTTTTTTTTTTACAAAATGAAGGTTTGTGGCATTCCTGCATCGGGCAAGTTTATCAGGGCCATTTATCTCTGTGTCACATTTTGGTAATTTTCACAATACTTCAAAATTTTTCATTATTATTATATCTGTTATGGTGATCTGTGATTAGTGATCTCTGATGTTGCTATTGTAATTGTTTTGGGGCGCCACAAACTGCACCTATATAAGATGGCGAACTTAATAAACCTTATGTGTGTTCTGACTGCTCCCATCTCTCTCCCTCTCCTGGGGCCTCCCTATTCCTTGAGACATGACAATATTGAAATTAGGCCAAACAACCCCACAATGGCCTCTAAGTGTTCAAGTGAAAGGAAGAGTCACACGCCTCTCACTTTAAATCAAAACCTAGAAATCATTAAGCTTAGTGAGGAAGGCATGCTGAAAGCCAAGACCGGCCGAAAATTAAGCTTCTTGTGCCAAACAGTTAGGCAAGTTGTGAACACAAAGGAAAAGTTCTTGAAGGAAATTAAAAGTGCTACTCCAGCGAACACACAAATGATAAGAAAGCTAAACAGCCTTATTGCTGATACGGAGAAAGTTTTAGTGGTGTGGATAGAAGATCAAACCAGCCACAACATTCCCTTAATCCAGAGCAAGGTCCTAACTCTCTTCAATTCTATGAAAGCTGAGAGAGGTGGGGAAGCTGCAGAAGAGAAGTATGAAGCCAGCAGAGGTGGGCTCATGAGGCCTAAGGACAGAAGCCATCTCCACAGTATAAAGTGGAGAAGCACCAAGTGCTAATGTAGAAGCCACAGCAAGTTATTCAGAAGATCTAAAAATGGAAACCCTGGTGGATGAAGGCGGCTCCACTAAACAATAGACTTTCAGTGTAGATGAACCAGCCTTACATGGGAAGGTGCCATCTAGGACTTTCACAGCTGGAGAGAAGTCAACGGCCCTATGCTAAATCTACTCTGCCTGTGCCCTATAAGTGGAACTACAATGCTTGAATGACAGTAAATCTGTTTATAACCTGGTTTACTGAATATTTTAATCCCACTGTTGAGACCTACTGCTCAGAAAAAAAGACTGCTTTCAAATATTACTGCTCATTGACAATGCACATGGTCACCCGAGAGCTCTGACTGAGATGCACAAAGAGATTAATATTGTTTTCATGCTTGCTAATACAATATCCATTCTGTATCCACTCAAGGAGTAATTTCGACTTTCAAGTCTTATTATTTAAGAAATACATTTCATAAGGATATAGTTGCCATAGACAGTGATTCTTCTAGTGGATTTGGGCAAATTGAAAACCTACTGGAAAGGATTCACTATTTTAGATACCATTAAGAACATTCGTGATTCATGGCAGGAAGTCAAAATATCAACATTAACAGGAATTTGGAAGCAGTTCATTCCAACCCTCATGGATGACTTTGAGGGAGTCAAGTAGAGGGAATAACTGTAGAATTAGAAGTGGAGCCTGAAGATGTGACTAATTACCACAGTCATGATAAAATTTTTAATGGATGAGGAGTTGCTTTTTATGGATGGGCAAAGAAAGTGGTTTCTTGAGATGGAATCTACTCCTGGTGAAGATGCTGTGAACATTGTCCAAATGACAACAAAGGATCTAGAGTATTACATAAACTTAGTTGATACTGCAGCAGCAGGGTTCGAAAGGACTGACTCCAATTTTGAAAGAAGTTCTACTGTTGGTAAAATGCTATCAGACAGCACTGCATATTACATACAAATCTTTCATGAAAGGAAGAGTCAATCTATTTAGCAAACTTCATTGTTTCTTATTTTAAGAAATTGCCACAGCTATCCCAACCTTCAGCAACCACCATCCTGATCAGCAAGATCTTCCACTAGCAAAAAGATTATAATTCGTTGAAGGCTCATATGACGGTTAGCATTTTTAGCAATACAGTATTTTTTAACTGCAGTATGAACATTATTTTTTAGACATAATGTTATTGCACACTTAATAGATTAGAGCATTGTGTAAACATAACTTTTATATGCACCAGAAAACCAAAAAATTTGTGTGACTCACTTTATTGCAATGTTTGCTTTATTGCCATAGTCTGGAACTGAACCCACAATATCTGAGGTATGCTTATCATATCATATCATATCATACATCATATCATATCATTAGTTGTTGTTGTTATTGTTGTTAGGTGCTATCAAGTCAGGTCCAACTCATAGCGACCCTATGTACAACAGAACAAAACACTGCCTGGTCCTGCGCCATCCTCACAATTATTGTTATGCTTGAGCCCATTGCTGCAGCCACTGTGTCAATCCATCTTGTTGAGAATCTTCCTCTTTTTCACTGACCCTCTATTTTATCAAGCACAATGTCCCTTCTCCAGGGACTGAACCCTCCTGATAACATGTCCAAAGTACGTGAGATGAAGTCTCACCAACCCTGCTTCTAAGGAGAATTCTGGCTGTACTTCTTCCAAGACAAATCTGTTACGTTCTTTTGGCAGTCCATGGTACATTTAATATTCTTTGCCAACACCGTAATTCAAAGGTGTCAATTCGTCTTTGCTCTTCATTATTCATTGCCAGCTTTCACATGCACACGAGGCAATTGGGTCAAGCATACCTTAGTCTTCAAGGTGACATCTTTGCTTCTAAACACTTTAAAGAGGTCTTTTGCAGCAGATTTGCCCAGTACAAGAGGTCATTTGATTTCTTGACTGCTGCTTCCATGGCTGTTGATTGTAGATGCAAGTTAAATGAAATCCTTGACAACTTCAATATTTTCCCCGTTTATCATGATGCTGCTTATTGGTCCAGTTGTGAGGATTTTGTTTTATGTTGAAGTGTCATCCACACTGAAAGCTGTAGTCTTTGATCTTCATTAGTAAGTGATTCAAGTCCTCTTCACTTTCAACAAGCAAAGTTGTGTCATCTGTGTTATATATATATATATATATATAAAATCATGTCTACAGAATATTGAAATAGCAGTGTTAGTCAGGATACTTCTGACAAAAACAAACCTGAGATACCTGGGTCTTAAGCAGAGTGGAATGGAGACCTCAAACTTTATTTTTCTCTAAGTCCTTTTCAGTTTCATTGAAATCTTAGACTCAACTCGTTAATTTTTTCAAATTTGGGTAAGTCCGACATTATTACTATGGTTCTCAACCAGAGACAATTTGGCAATGTGCTATGAACACTGTCATGACCTGGGGTGGGGGGTGGGGGGGCATTATTCATTATACTGTCAAACCAGAAAAAACCTGCAATGTCCATTAACAGTAAAACAGATGTATATGTATGATATAAACAGATGTAAAACAGATGTATGATATATTAATATCAAGTATGATGTATTAACACAGTGAGTAAACGCTATAGAGCTTGTCAAACTATTTCTTAAAAGTCAGATAGTAAACAGTTTAGGCTTGCAGGCCATAAGGTCTCTGAAACAACTACTGAACTTTGCCAACTTAGTGCAAAAGTAGGCTTGGGCAATATTTAAATGAACAGGCGTGGCTGTGTTCCAATAAAACTTTATTTATAAAAACAGGCAGCTGACTGTGGCTCATAGTTTGTAACTCATAGTTGGCTCTACATCAGTAGCGCCAGGGATAACTTTGGCACCTCCACCCCTGGGAACATTTGGCAATGTTCTGGATGCACTGTTGGTTGCCGCAACTGAAGGGAAGGGGTGCTACTGACCTCCAGTGAGTAGAGGTCAGGGATGCTGCCAAACATCCTGAAATTACACAAGACAGATGCCCACAATGAAGAATTATTTGGCCGAAATGTCAACAGTGCCAATGTTGAGAAATGCTTCTCTATAGCAACGAAAATGAATAAAGAAGATTTACAAAAGAAATGAATATATTTTTTAAAACATAATGCATGGATAAGAAGCCACATACAAAAGAATATATATGCTATGGTTCCATGTATAAACTAAAGTGTAAGATTCATAAGGACAAGCATTTTTGTCTGTTCAGTTAACTGCAGTCTCTCTAGTGTCAAAAACATTGTCCGGCACATATTAGAGGCTCAACTAATATTTGTGAATAAATGGAGGCAGTTATTAGAGTACACAGCTAAAAGACTAGTTTTTGTCATAAACCCTGGGATTATTTGACATTTAAAACTATGTACATGAACTATTTCTAAAAAACAAAACCTAAATTCAAATAAAAAGGTGGCTGCTATTAACTGAATATATCACTTAGGATTGTTCTGTCCTCTTTTTGAACTACTTCATTATAAATGAAATGTCCCTCCACATCCCTAATATTTAATACTCCTTGCTCTGAAGTCCTTGCCTGATATTAACACCATTATCCAGCTTTCCTATGATTAGTGTTTCCATGGTATAACTTTTCTATCTTATTAAACATATAGGTATCTTTGTATTTAAAATGCATTTGTTATAGACAGCATATAGTTGGGTCTTGCCTTCTTATGGATTAACTGAGGACTTTTAATATTCTATTTTATTCCTTCCATTGGCTTATGAAGGAGCCCTGGTGGTGCAGCAGTTAAAGCACTTGGCTGCTAACCGAAAAGCTGGAGATTTGAACCTACCAGATATGGCACTATGCTTCCAAAATTTATAGCCTTGGAAACCCTATGGGGTTCGAATCCACCAGGCACTCTTTGGAAACTCTATAGGGCAGTTCTACTGTGCCCTATAGGGTTCCTATAAGTCAGAATCGACTCGACGGCAGCAGTAGCAGGTATTGGGTCACTATGAGTTGGAATTGACTCGAGGGCAGTGGGTTTTTTTGGTTCATTGGCTTATGAGCTCTTTGGTTTTCATTGTTGTTTGTTTCTGTTTTGTATTTGAGTGGTTGCTCTAGGGTTAAAGAGCCCTGGTAGTGCAGTGGTTAAGCACTCAGCTGCTAACTAAAAGGTCGGCAGTTCAAAACCACCAGCTGCTCCACGGAAGGAAAGATATGGCAGTTTGCTTCTGTAAAGATTTATAGCCTCTTCATTGGTTATTTCAGAAAACTGGCCTAATATCACTGTTTGTGTTTCTATTTTACTTCCTAGTTTGCTTTATGGTGCCTGGGATCTTAAAAACCAGATGGTGCCCAATTACCATTTATTGTCTTTGATGAAAGATTCTATAGCATTGATCCTATTTTTTCTTCTATGAACTTCATGGTTTTTGGCTTTATATTTAGGTCTTTGATCAATTTTGAGTTAGTTTTTGTATATGGTGTGAGGTATGGGTCCCTGTTTCATTTTTTTGCAGATGGACATTCAGCTTTGCCAGCATCATTTGTTAAAAAGACTGTCTTTTCCGCATTTGATGGACTTTGGGCCCTTGTCAAAGATCAGGTGACCATAGGTGGAAGGATTTACATCTGAGTTCTCAATTCTGTTCCATTGGTCAATGTATCTGTCATTGTACCAGTACCAGGCTGTTTTGACCTCCTTAGCTGTACAGTAGGTTCTGAGGTCAGGTAGTGTGAGTCCTCCTACTTTATCTCTTCTTCAATAGTGCCTTACTTATCTGGGGCTTCTTCCCTTTCCATATAAAGTTAATGGTTAGTTTCTTCCATCTCTTTAAAGATGGCATTAACAGGATACAAACCACAAACAACAAGACAAAAGCTCCAGAGGATAAGCCAGATAACTGGGATCTTCTAAAAATTAAACACTTGTACTCCTCAAAAGACTTCACCAAAAGAGTAAAAAGGAAACCTACAGACTGGGAAAAGTTCTTGGCTATTACAAATCAGACAAAGGTCTAATCTCTAAAATCTACAAGAAAATCCAACACTTCTACAATAAAAAGACAAAGAATCCAATTAAAAAACAGGCAAAGTAAATGAACAGAAACTTCACCAAAGAAGACATTCAAGCACCAAAAGACACATGAGGAAATGCTCAGGATCTCCAGCCATTAGAGAAATGCAAATCAAAACCACAATGAGATACCATCTCACCCCCTTGCATTACTGGCAGAAATCAATAAAACAGGAAATAACAAATGTTGGAGAGGCCGCAGGGAGATTGGAACTCTTGTGCACTGCTGGTGGGAATGCAAATTGATACAACCATTTTGGAAAATGATATGGTGCTTCCTTAGAAAGCTAGAAATATAAATACCATATGATCCAGCAATCCCACTCTTAGGAATATATCATAGAGAAATAAGAGTCGTCACACGGACTGACATATGTACACCCATGTTCACTGCAGCACTGTTTACAATAGCAAAAAGATGGAAACAACCTAGGTACCCATCAGTAGATGAGTGGATAAACAAACTGATACATACACACAGTGGAGTATTACCAAGCCAAAAAACCAAACCCAGTGCCGTCGAGTCGATTCTGACTCATAGCGACCCTACGGGACAGGGCAGAACTGCCCCACAGAGTTTCCAAGGAGCACCTGGCAGATTTGAGCTGCCGACCCCTTGGTT
This sequence comes from Loxodonta africana, assembly GCF_030014295.1. Lineage (NCBI taxonomy): Eukaryota > Metazoa > Chordata > Mammalia > Proboscidea > Elephantidae > Loxodonta > Loxodonta africana. The sequence goes on from NC_087359.1 coordinate 50,377,348, forward strand.
AGCAGCCGTAGCACTTAACCACTACACCACCAGGGTTTCCAATGAGGTATTATGCAACAATAAAGAACAAAGATGAATCTGTGGAGCATCTCATAACATGGATGAATCTGGAGGGCATTATGCTGAGCAAAATAAGTCAATCACAAGAGGACAAATATCATACGAGACCATTACCGTAAATACTCATGAAAAGGTTTACATACAAAAAGAAACAATCTTTGATGGTTACTAGGGATGGGAGGGGTGGGGACAGAAAAACACTAAAGAGACAGTAGATAAGTGTTAACTTTGGTGAGGGTTAAGACAGTACACAATACTGGGGAAACCAGCACAACCTGTACAAGGCAAGGTCATGGTAGCTCCAAAGACACATCCGAACTCCCTGAGGGACCAAATTTCTCAGCTAAGGGCTGTGGGGACCATGATCTTGGAGACTATCTGCTCAATTGGCATAATATAGTTTATAAAGAATATGCTCTACATTCTACTTTGGTGAGTAGCATCTGGGGTCTTAAAAGCCCGTGAGCAGCCACCTAGGATATTCCACTGGTCTCGCCCCTTCAGGAGCAAGGAAGAACGAAGAAAACTAAAGATACAAGGGAAAGATTAGTCCAAAGGACTAACGGACCACATCTACAATGGCCTCCACCAGACTGAGTCCAGAACAAGATGGTGCCCGGCTACCATCACTGACTGCTCTGACAGGGATCACAATAGAGGGTCCCACACAGAGCCGGAGAAAAACGTAGAACAAAATTCTAACTCAAAAAGAAAGAACCAGACATTCTGGCCTGACAGAGCCTGGAGAAACCCTGAGAGTATGGCTCCCGGACACCCTTTCAGTTAAGTAATGAGGACACTCCTGAGGTTCACCCTTCAGCCAAAGATTAAACAGGCCCATGGAACAAAATAAGACTAAAGGAGTGACTGGAAGGCAGGAAGGAACAGGAAAGCTGGTAATAGGGAACCCAGGGTTGAGAAGGGATAGTGTTGACACATTGTGGGGTTGTTAACCAATGTCATAGAACAATGTGTGTACTAACTGATGAGAAACTAGTTTGTTCTGTAAACCTTCATCTAAAGTACAATAAAAAGAAAAAAAATCATCTATAGGAGGCCAAATGGTCAAAAATTACTCTAAAGCAAAGATGAGAAGGTAAGGGGACAGGGAAACTAGAGTAATGGAAATGGTACAGCCAGAACAGAATGAATGAGAATGACAACACATAGTGAAAAATGTTACTAATATCACTGAATAATCTGTATATAAATTGTTAAATGGAAATCTGATTTGCTGTGTAAACTTTCACCTTAAATTTGATAAAGTATTATTTAAAAAAACAAAGATTCTATAGCAAGATCATGATGCGAAGGAGGAGACCATGAAAGAGTTGTAATTCTCATGGAATCCTGATTTCTGGCTTTCATAGAGGCTAGGTAACCCACACAGGTTCTGCCTTTGGGTGTCCTTTTGAACCTTGAGTGTTGAGAAAAAAACTGGTTTCTGAAGCCACTCTGAGTCAAACAACAAACAATAGTCCAGATAAACTAGCAAGGCCCTTTTGCTCTGGGAATTGTACTTTTTTGGAAGAATTCAGCCTGTTTTGGGAAACTGACTCTAAAGATCAGACTGAGAGTTATATTTAGGTAAATCAGTAAATAGTTTAATTAGTCTTCAAGACAGTGCTATATGAAATACCTGTCTCATGTTTGTAATCAAACTCTCACCCTCTTACTATGCAGAAATTTATGTATCTTAAAGAACCATGTTCTTAGAGGAGATCAACCTCATGGCTCAGACTCCACTTTGTTTTAGATTCTACTTCTGCTTTTGAGATAGTGACCCATTACTGTTAATAGGTAAACCAAGGAGGGGCAGCTTGCCCTCAGGGAGAACACTTAGCATGTTTTAAAGAGATTAACTGAAGACCTCCAACAGGAGAAGTCCTTCCTGAATTATCTTGCTAATCATAAATTCTCTAATGGAAGCTTGTTTGTCACATGTAAATTTTTGTATACCTTGTTTCCTCTAGACAAACTTTGAGTGCCCTTTATGGATATATGTTTTTGTGTGGTAGAGCCAACTAAACTGATTTAGATGATTCCTTTCCAACTGACAGTGAATTTATGTAGGCAATCTCTTGTTTAGGTTCCTGGTGAATGAATTACATTGGGAACTTTAAGATTACCTTTAGATGTTCATAGTAATGATGCTAGTAAATATTAGAAAAATAATGTTAAATTGCTATACTTGGTAAAATAAAAGAAGAAAACTCACTGGTCCAATATTCAGGGTATGGTTGGTAGATTTAATTCCTACTTATGGTATTTAAAAATATATATATACCATATAGTTGAATTGGAAAAATCTTTAAGAAATATATCAATCACTATGGGACAAATAACAGAGGAAGATGCTAATGGGATGGAAACACTCTGACCTCATTAAGCCAAGGTGACATAAGATAGCACAAGAGCCTTACATTTTTTTATTAGTCCAAGAAAGTATAACCTGTGCTGTTGCAAATGCCTCTTATTGCATTTGGATAAATAACACAAGAGGAGTAGAACAAGGTATACACAGAATTAGACAGCAAAATACTTGGTTATATACTGTAACACCCTTACAAACACCAGACTTATTTGGTTGGTTACCGTCAGGAATAAGTACATGGGCTAGATCACTACTGCAAGGGATAGTAATATTCTTAGTCTTAATTTAGGAAATAATATTGGAGTCATTATTCCCTGTCCTTGAGCATAGCTGCTGGGCTCACAAGGACACGTCCCTGGGCCCTGAGGTATAAAGACAACAGCTAAGATAATCTTGGAAAATATCTCTTAGGGAACCTTTCAGGTAAAACAGAACACAAAAGACTTTCCACTTTTATCTTTTTCTATTAACATTTAGTGAATAGAAATTTGTTGGGCCAGTGAAAACCCTCCTGACTGTCCTTACTGAAACCTGTATCAATGATTGTTGAGAGGAACAATTCAAAATGCAGGATCCCAGTTTCTAGCCAATCCGTGAACAGGTGAAGCTTTTGATGGTTTTGCCTATTTTGTAGCGTTAATACATACTGGTAACTCTATAACGTTCCTTGGATTCGGGCAGACATGGCTATGGCAACATGCTTGCCCATTTTCCCATTCTTGCTTATTCTGTAATATCTCCTTGGACTCAGGCAGACATGGCTCTGGCAGCATGCTTGTCCACTTCTCAACTTTTGCCTTTTTGAATGTATGCCAAACAAAACCTTCTTTTTGCTTTACTAAACTTTGTGATATTTTTACTCTACAACAGTCTGCATCCTGATAATATTAGGCGTAATAAAATTTATCTTCTATTGTCTTAGACACTTGAAAGGTAAAAGAAAGCCTCAGGCTAAAATGTTGATGCATTCTGGCAATGTGATTGATGAGAACATTGCTCTTACTTAGATCCTGGTGAAGAACCAGATGGTACCCAGTGAAAAACCAGCACAGGAGTTTAAAGAGCCCACAATACCCACCATCTAGGGGCTCGACTAAGTCCAGGTATTGATCATTGATGTGTTATCTCCAATCTCTGATCAAAAGGAGGGAAAGATTTGGGAAATAATATTGGAATCACTATTCCCTGCCCTTGAGCAGAGAGAATGTGACCCGGCTGGAGCTGGGCTCACAAGGATTCACAAGGACACATCAACTGGGCCCTGAGGTATAAAGACAATAGATAGAATAATCTCCACCAGCCTGAGACCAGAAGAAGGAGATGGTGCCCTGTTAACACCAATGACCACCTTGACAGGGAACACAATGGACAGTCACTGATGAAGCAGGAGAAAAGTGGGGTGTGGAGCTCAAATTCACGTCAAAAGACCAGACTTAATAGCCTGACAGGGATTGGGGGAACCCTCGAAGCCATGGGCCCCGGACACTCCATTCCCAAAGCCCACTCTTCAGATAAAGATAAAGATTAGACAGGACTATAAAACATAAAATAATACTCATGAAGAGTGTGCTTCTTAGTTCAAGCAGACACATGAGACCAAATGGGCGTCTCCTGTCCAGAGGCAGGATGAGAAGGCAGAAAGGGAAAAGAGCTGGTTGGATGGGCATGGGAAACCCAGGGTGGAAAGGGGGAATGTGCTGTCACATTATAGGGATCACAACTGGTGTCACATAACAATATGTGTATAAATTTTTGTATGAGAAATTAAATTGAGCTGTAAACTTTCACCTAAAGCACAGTTTAAAAAAAAAAAAAACCTGTTGGTATGGAGTCAATCCTGACTCAAAGCAATGCTGTAGGACAGAGCAGAATTGCCCCAACAGATTTCCAAAGCTGCAATCTTTATGGGAGCAGAATGCCATATCTTTGATTCGCCAAGTGGTTGGTGAGTTCAAACTGCCAACTTTTCAATCAACAGCCAAACACTTCAATCACTGTACCACCAGGGCTCCTTAAAATATCTATACCAAAAGCCAAACTTGTTGCTGTCGAGTTGATTCCAACGCATGGTGACCCTATGGGACAGAGTAGAACTGCCCTATACAGTTTCCAAGTAGCGGCTGGTGGAATCAAACTGCTGATCTCTTTGGTTAGCAGCCTGAGCTCTTAACCATTATGCCACTAGGGTTCCAAAATATCTATAGATAATCCTATAATTAGCTGAGGAAAGTATCTTAAAGAGTACAAGCCTACAGTAGCTCTGCTCTGAAAAAGGTACAAAGAAAGCTGACCTTGAACGCAGAAGCAACAAAGAGGCTAATATACTCCCGGTCTCAGTGTCCTCAAACTCTGATGTTAGCGATATTAGGGAAGCTCTGGACCACACATTTTAGGTGAAATTATTTTCTAAATAAATTATTAAATATTGTATTAAAAGGTCTATTTTATCACCAATAAAGTATATGAGAAAGTGTATAAGAAACCACCTATGGTAATGACAAACATGAAGTTTTTTTAAACATCTGGATGTTTTTCAAAAATACTATGACATGTGCCATGTTCCTGTAACCATGTCAGAACTTTGTCTCATCTCTCATTTTTGAAAGGTCTATAAAAAAAAAAAATATGTTAAATAACCACCAAGAATATTTTTCAAAGAGAATCACACCATCTTATATGGTTTAGAAAAGCTCACAATGAATGGTACAATAATGTGGTTAGACTGCATTAAGACAAATTAAGAATGCTAATACTGTATTAACCAAGAAGTGTACTAAAAGAAATAATTAGATGTTTATTCAGTATCTGCCATGAAAAAATTACTTCAGATATAAGAAAATTTTACACTAAATATGTATTAATACATACATAACCCATACTTACAGCTTACACCCAACACACATGCATAAACCACTCACTCCTCAAGTCTAGTCAACCCTAGTCAGATGCTAGGGTTGATCTTTTTACACGGAGGTAATTATATTCTCTTATAAAGAAATGTAAAACCACTTATGCCACTCAGACATCAAATATATCCACTACTAAGCTCTGGAGATTTTTTCAGTTCCTTTGAAGATTTACAGACTCCAGGGAACTAAATCTTGTTGAGTAAGCACAAAGTTCTTGATGAGTAAGCACCAATTTCCCAAGCGTAACATCTGATAAAAAAAAGAACAGAAACACAAAGTTCATAATATGTATATGGATCTCGTCTACTTTGTGGCAAATTATTCCTGAAGAAATTATTTCCCTCCTCTCATTTGAAAATAGAGATTTACTCAAATATAGGATATGATTTTATTAATTTACGTTTCACTCCACCACACAATGAAGCAAGCACATGAATGATTTCAACAAAATTCATATAACTAAAAACATATTCTGTTCTATGGCAATATACTGAGGTTGAAGAAGGGAAGAGAGAAATAAATAAGAAAATTATGAACTCAGGACAGGACGTATTAATGGTCATAGTTTTATAGCTTTGCTGAGTTTTTAGATATGACACCAAAGGCACACATGACATAAGAAAAAAAAAAATACTCTGGACTTCATAAAAATAGAGGTTGAAAAGATAAGCAATGAACAGAAAACGTCTGTAAATCACATATTCAGCAAAGGACTTGTACCCAGAATATAGAAAGAACTCTTTAAACTCAACAATAATTATCAAAAGACATTTCCCAAAGAGGGTATTTGCTGCCAGTTGCCACTGAGTCAGCTCGGACTCCTGATGACTCCATATGTGTCTGAGTAGAACCATGCCCCATAGCATTGTCAGTGGCTGATTTTTCGGAAGTAGATTGACAAGTCTTTCTTCCCAGGTGCCTCTGGATAGACTGAAACCGCCAGCCTTTCAGTTAGCAGCACGTTAAGCCTTTGTGCCACCCAGAGCAAATACGCACATGAAAAGATGTTCAACATCATTGGCTATTAGGAATTGGGAAAGGAGGAGTAATGGAAAAAATCATGAGCTACAATCTTACCTTCAAAATCTGAGAGGTAGTAAGAAAGAAGGACTGAAACAAGGAGAAAGAAAAAGAATATTCCAAGAAGTTGAGCATAGAGGGGATTTTGTGGACGATGGACAGTGACTCCCAATCAAAAGGTACGGGGACCTAGGGTAGGTAGAGGGAGGGGTGGAGAGACAGGTAAATGTATAGAACAATACGGAGAAGAGTGAGGATGAGAGATGACGTATAGTCTTGCACCTCTTGTGGTAACTGAATCAACTGCCTAAGGAACTTAATCATATTGGTTTCAAATTAACTGTGGCAAAGCTTTAAGTATAGTGTGGAAGGGAAACACCAAGACCACACAGAATTCTGGAGCCACTTCTTGCCTCCTACTAGTGGTGGTGTGGAGTCCCTGAGGCTCCCTCTTGAAGCCTGCTAGCTTTTAGCTTCTTTATCAATGAAAATTTCAAAAAACTTTGTATAGTTTACTTCATTTATCCTCATGATATTCCTCTAAGGTAGGTAAAAGAAGGACTTATTACTATTTACTTTTAAAGATCTATAAAATTAAGATATATAAAGAAAAACTACATGCCTAACTTAAGATTATACTGTAGCAGCTCTTTAGAAACTGTGAACAAAACTATCAAGAGCAGATGTTGGCTATACACATTTAACCTTTATTCTGGTTGCAGAAAATATAGATATGCAGTGCTTCAAAAATTCAGAACTCAGTCAATACTATTAAATTTAAACCACTAATAAATTAAGGATCATAACTTTATCAAAAAAAAAAATATTTTAAGGAAAAATATATGGACAGAGAGGTAAGCCTTCTCTTTAATTCTTCACTCTAAACTTTTTTTCTTACTTCTGATTCTTATTTCTAATTCTCATCTGTGATTCTTATTTCCAACACAGTAAACACTGCCAGTTTGCTAGAAGTATATTTAGTTTCTCTTGTTTCCACCTTTTTTATCTCTACGTTGGGCACTGAGTGCAACGAAAATCTGTTGCTTTTGAGTCAATCCCAACTCATAGCGACCCCATGTGTTACCTAGTAGAATTACTCCATAGAGGCTCATTTGGAGGAGAGAGCTGTAATCTTTTCATGGAAACAGGTTATCAGCACTTTCTTCCCCAGTGCTGCTGGGTGGCTTCAAACCACCAACTTTAGGTTAGCAGTTGAGCACAAACCATTTGCACCACCTAGGATCCCCTAAGAGCAAAGAATTAGATCATTAATAATCTTTAGTTTATTTCTCTTGGATGGATGGATGGAACTACTAAACTAATGTTCAGACTTTAATAATACCATAGTTCAAAGGCATCAATTCTTCTTCAGTCTTCCTTATTCATTGTCCAGCTTTTGCATGACTTGAGTGAGGCATACTTTAGTCCTCAAAGTGGTATCTTTTCTTTTTAACACTTTAAAGAGGTCTTTTGTCACAGATTTGCTAACTATAAAGCTATATAAATTCACTTGGCCTTAAATTAGATTCTTTCCATGTTCCACAAATCAAAAGAATAGAAATTTCAAAAAATCCCAAAGTAAACTCATACAAAGTACAGTCACAACAGCAAAAGGAAGAAATTCAATTAAAACTAGGTTAAACAGTAGGTGCCAAGAAGATAGCTCATATGATAACAACTGAGGTCCACACATCTTGTTTTTAAAACTAAAAGCATCATGGAGAAAGGGGAAAAAAAAAAAAACAATGTCACTCACTGAAAGGCAAGAATCATAGTACTCCCTTGATGATAGTAAGAGGGAAGGGAAAATGTAAGACTCCTTTACCTATTCATGAGATCAAAAGAAATAAAGGAATCCCTTGGTGTGTTTTTATCTTTTTCTTTTGCTACTACACTAACACCAGACAGAATAAATACTGTTAAAGCTACAGTACCTATTAAAATTGTTCTATAATATTGTATCTTTCAAAGGGTCTCAGATGTTCACTTCTCTAAATTTACATTAAATTTTAAATTGTCCTGCAAATACCAATTTTAAATTTATCTCTTTTCTTTATTTACAGAAATTCATATACAACTTTTACTATGCGTTAGGTACTATGCTAAGGAATGTTAAGGAATATTACATAAAAATTAGAATTAAATCAAAATACTAAACTTATGTTACTAACTATACAGTGACTAGATTCATCCTCTTGCCAGAAAAATGCAAAAATAGATGAAATATAAGGAAAAAAAAGTTTTCATACATTGGACAGCAGGCAACACAAGACAGTGATCCTTGAAACAAAGGAAATAACTGACAACAGGCCTATGAATGTAATGCACTAGCTTAGTGACTTTCACCCACAGTGGCAGAGGTGAATAGTTGCAACAGAGACTATATGGTCCTTAAGCCAAAAATATTTACTATCTAGCCCTTTAAGAAATGTTGGCAGACTCCTGCTGCAGACTAAAGGCTATTACAGGGAAATCTAACAAAGACTAAAAGCAGAGTTGAAATGACCAGATTATTGCCAAGTGTTATGGATTGAATTGTGTCCCCCAAAAATATCTGTCAACTTGGCTAGGTCATGATTCCCAATATTGTATGACTGTCTACCATTCTGTCATCTGGTGTGATTTCCCTATGTGTTGTAAATCCTATCACTATGATGTTCATGAGATGGATTAGTGGCAGTTATATTGATGAGATCCACAAGTTTAGATAGTGTCTTAAGCCAATCTCTTTCGAGATATAAAAGAGAGATGCAAGCAGAGAGACAAGGGGACCTCATACCACCAAGAAAGCAACACCAGGAACAGAGCGTGTCCTTTGGACCCAGGGTTCCTGCACAGAGAAGCTCCTAGTCCAGGGGAAGATTGATGACAAGGACTTTCCTCCAGAGCCAACAGAGAGAGAAAGCCTTCCTCTGGTGCTGATGCCCTCAATTAGGACTTCTAGCCTACTAGGCTGTGAGAAAATAAACTTCCATTTGTTAAAGCCATCCACTTGCGATGTTTCTGTCATAGCAGCACTAGATGCCTAAGACACCAAGTAACTGTCCCAAACATAGCCCCCAAAATACTTAACGAAATACAAGAACTTCTACCCCTGAGCAATATAAAAGTCACAATGTGTAGCATCCAATCAAAAATTTCTAGGCATGTAAAGAAGATGACCCATAATAAGGAGAGAAATCAATCAATGGAAACAGATTAGACAAAGACATTAAAATGCCACAATAAATATACACTCCATTTATTCAAGAAGGTTGAAGATAAACCTGGAAAATACTTCTCTCTCTCTCTCCCCCACATACACATACACACACACACACACACACACACACACAGATACACATACATGCATTTTAAAACTTCTAGAAATGAAAAATATCATGTCTAACATGAAAAATACCCTAGATGGGATCAACAACATATCAGACACTGCAGAACAAAACATTAGTGAATATTACGAGGCAGGAATAGAAACTATAGGAAACAGAAAAAAACTGAAAAACATGAACAGAAAATAAGTGAGTTGTAAAATGGTATCAAGTGCACTAACACAAACGTAGAGGAGAAAAAGAAAAAGGTTTGAATAAATAATGCCTGAAATTTTTCAATTTCTGGTAAAAACAATAAAACCACAAATCCAATAAGCTCGCCTAATCCCAAGCAGGAAACCCTGGTGGCGTAGTGGTTAAGTGCTACAGCTGCTAACCAAAAGGTCGGCAGTTCGAATCCACCAGGCACTCCTTGGAAACTCTATGGGGCAGTTCTACTCTGTCCCACTGGGTCGCTATGAGTCGGAATCGACTCGACAGCAGTGGGTTTTAGTTTAACCCCAAGCAGAAGAAACATGACGAATACCATACCAACTGTAAAAATAGTGTGGCGGAGGCAGCAGACCTCCTCATCTAACTTCATGAGGCGGAGAGAGAATCACCAACAGCACCAACAACCTAAGGCTGATTCCTATGAGGCAGAGGTCAGACATACCTCTTCTCTCCAACCTTTTTAGCAATCCTGACACCAGATGTCCCAACCACAGCACTCTCTGCTTCTCTGCTGGGCTCAATAATTCGTTGCAATGGCCACAAAGAACTCACACACAATACTCATGATTATGGGGTTTATTAGGGACGTAGTAGGTTATAATTCAGGATCAGAAATGACTCAGGATACAGTTCTTTGATCAGGACAGCCTCTTCTCAGCTGTGCCCACAGGCAGCTCTCTCTGGCCCTTGGCCTGGCCTCTGCCCTGCTCAGGCAAGGATTACAAAGGTCTTTAGCCCCTCTAATAAGTGCCCCAAAGCACCCCACTTCTCCAGTAAGCCTTGACTCGAAGGCATGCAGCTCACTCACTCCATGGGTCAGCAAGCCTAGCTCTGTCAACAAGTGCCTGGAGGCACCCACTCCACTAGCAAGTCTCCTGTCTAAAGGTGCTCAACTCTCTCACTCCGAGTCAGGTAGCCTAGCTCTCCCGCATGCCCAGAGGTACCCCACTCTGTCAGCAAGTCTCCTGCCAAAGATGCTCAGCTTTCTCGCTCCATGCACTGTCTCCTGCTGGTCTCCTGGTTCTGCTGTCTCTGCTACTGCTTCTCACCACTTTGCTGTCTTCAGTGTTACAGCTCTCTCTCTATATCCTTGGTCTGGGTAATCCCACCCAATCTTTTGGTGGGAGTTACAAGACCATGGCAACAAAGTCCATACAAAAGTGATCCATCACATCGCAGGCAACAAATTATAATCAAATTGCTAAAAACCAGTGATAAAGATAAAATCTTAAAGGCAGCCAGAGAAAAGACACATTACATCAGAGAAACAAATATAAGAATGACACAGGATTCTCATCAGAAACAATGCAAGCGAGAGCACACTAAAGTGACATCATTAAAATACTGAAAGAAAAAAACCTGTCAACCAAGAATTTTCTATTCAGAGAAAATTTCTTTCAAAAATATGAGTGAAATAGACATTCTCACACATAAAAGTGATGAAAGAATTCATCACCTGTAGACTATCACTACAAAAAAGTGTTAAAAGAAACGCTTCAGGCACAAGGAGAATATCAGATGGAAATCTGGATCTACATAAGGAAACGAAGAGCATCAGAAATGTTAAGTTAAAGGTAAAATGTAAACGGCATAAAGATCTAATTAAAAGGCATACAGTGAAATACCGGATTAAAAGAAAAAGATTTAACTACTTGCTGACTACGAGAAATGAATTTTACACATAAAGACAATCATAGGTTAAAAGTAAAATGATCAATAACGCTAATCAAAAGAAAGCAGGAGTGGCTATATTAGTAATAGAGTGAGTAAGTTTCAGAGCAAGAAATATTACTGGGGATAAGAAGCATCATTTCCTAACTATAAATGGGCCAATTCATGAAGGGGACATTGTCATCCTACATGTTTTTGCTCCCAAAAAACCAAAAGCCAAACCCATTGCCGTGGAGTCATTTTTACATGAAGTAGAAACTGACAGAATTACCAGAAAAAAATAGGCAATTACTTTGGAAGATCTGCACAACCTTCTCTCAAAAACTGATAGAACAACAAGCACAGTGTCAGTAAGGATATAGAAGACTTGTGTAACACTACCAAAAACTGTATCTAATCTACATTTACAGAAACAAGAGAATACACATTCTTTTAAAGGGCACATGGAATGTTCACCAAGAGAAATTATATTCTGAGCCAGAAAACTGTCCATGAAACAAATTTGACACTTAACAAGACTGAAGTTATATAAACTACGTTTTCTGATGACAACAAAATTATATCAGAAATTAATAATAGAAACCTATCAGGAAAATCGCCCCAAATTTTGAAAATAAAACAATGCCCTTTTAAATAACCCATGGGTCAAGGAAAAAAAATCACAACAGAACCTATAAAAAGGTTAAACTGAATGAAAATAAAAACACAAAAAGCAGGGACTATAAAAGAAAAGCTCAACAAATTGGACTTCATCAAAATTGCGAACTTTTGCTCTTCAAAAGACTATTAAGGTAAGCCACAGGAAGAGAGAAAATATTTGTACATATTTTACATATATCCAAAAAAGAAATCGTACCTAGAATGCTTACAACTCATTAATAAGAAGATAATGAGCAAATGATTTCAAGAGCCACTTCTCAAAAGATATACAAATGAAAAATAACATAAGACGCTCAAAACCTTTAGTCATTAGGGGAAAAGGACATCAGGAATGCAAACTGGTACAGCCACTATGAAAGACATTTTGGCTGCTTCTTATAAAGTTCCAGCATAAGTCAAATCTTTTTTTTTTTTTTTAGTTTTCATTATTATTATCAGTATCTTTATAAATTCGGTATTTGTCTTTGAGAATTGGAAACATTACATATAAACATTTGCAAGTGAACATCTGACAATGATAACATCAGCAAATTACAGGCTTGCAACACTGTATATAGTACATAATACTAATGATAAAATGTACAAATAAAAAAACTGACAATCATTTAAGTGTGGTTCATCGTAACTCGAATACGTCATAAGTCAGGGACTACCTGTATTGAGTTTTGCCTTTCACATCTAGAAATGAGTTATGATAAATGAACACAGATTTCCAAGACCACAACTTGTCTATTCACTAAAAAAAAAAAAAAAAAAAAACCCACATTCTTTACAGTTCTACAATAAAAAGCATTTAAGCTGTACTGATAGTAATCAGTATCTCCATTACAAGTCTGTTTATTTGGGTCAGAATCATTAAGCTCACGTGTAATTTAGTAGCTTCATGTTACACTTTGTTTTTATCTGATTCCAGATATCAGTCAATAACCCTTTTGATGTACTTTTAAGTGTTTATACCAAGCCACGTAAAAAGGAACCAACGTTTCTTTTACAGACTTGACTTGATTTAAGGTGAACAAATTTGGATAGGCTGTAGCAGTCTTTGTGACATACTTCATCTCGACAGCTTCAAATTTTAAATGTACTAAGCTAGGACACTGGCTTTTCTATATTTGGTCCCCATATTGACTATTTTCATTGCTTTTTTACCCTTAAACTAAACAACAATGATGGTATATATAATGAAGCAACATACTGAGATAACTGAAGTTAGTTTAAGGCCTTCAAAATGGACAAACCAGAAACACAGCTACTTTTTTCATGTATTTCAATGATACACAAGTGTGTGATATTTTGCAGTCAGAGAGGTAGCCTAGAAATTCAAACACCTAGATTTGATAAAAGTATTTTCCTGTAGTAGTAGAAGAACCATGTACTGGGAGACAGTAAGGCCTAAGTGGTTAAGAGGTGAGCTTTTAAAGTTCAAATTCCAGCTCCATCACTTATCAACTATGTGATATCAACTATGTGACTTTATGCTAATTACTTAGTCTTTTTGAGCTTTAAATCTCCTAACCTGCAAAATAGAAAAATGGCACTCAACTCTGCAGAATAGTGGTAAGGTGGTGATAATGTATATAAACACCTAGAATGTCAAAACATCAAGCATTATAATTCACTTAATTTATAAATTTATTTCCACTGTTTTCTCTTTGGTAGACTTCCTCTCACTGTAGCCCTCAGAGGAAAGGCCCTAATCACAAGGTACAAATAGGTATGAACTGAGAATACACTTAGATTAAGTTCTCTTATACATTACAAAAACTCAAGAAGCAGCACCTCTAAAGCAGACATTCTTCCCTGGAAGCACTGTTTCTCTGACCAAAGCATTAAAGAAATTTAAGACAAACGAAACATATGTTTCCAAGTTATAATCTACCTAAATCAATGGTTTGGCAAAATATTGTAGTAAGCAAAATGGTCACAAGACGAAAAGGCCTCAGTCATAAAGACTAAGTGTATTAAAAATATATACAAGGCAAACGGAGAAGTTACTAGAGCAGAAAACATTAGGGAATCCCTAAATCTCACAGTTTAGCCAGTTAAAATGTCAATAAGCCTGTTTCCTCTTCTTTGTAATACACTGCTGATGACTGTAAGCAAATGTTAGTTGGCCTACTTTGGAAAGTTGCTTGAGTTTTGGTTCAACAGACTTAGTTTGGGTTTCTTTCCTAAAGAATTTACTTATATAAACATGGTCATTAAAATTTTACAGCAAAATCTTCGGGAGAAGTTAATCAAAGTTTTGAATTCTTAAAGTTGAGCAAATCAAACAGCTTTTCTTTGAGCATGATAAAAACCACATTTAAATAGCCTGAAAAGGATGAAACAGGTAGTTATATTGAAAACCAACAGTTAGAAAGTGCACTCTATTTGAAAACTTACCAAAAAAACAAATGAAGAAGTAGTTCAAAGTTGATGAACAACTTTAAAGTTGTCCTCCTCATGTTTGTGTCTAGAAAAATAACCTTAGCCATTCATATTATTAAAAAAAAAACACTAACAACTAGGATTCTTGATTGCAGGAGTGGGCTGTTTACAAAAGTACAAGCTTCAGAAAATGCTTTAGCATTTTTCACACCAGTAGGAATAAAAAGTTTTTTTTCAGCCTTTTAAAATTGAGACACAAAATTGTGAACTCCATGCCTAGTGGAACTAAAATTAATAGTACTTTTTAGACATTAATACTGGAAATCTACAAAAATAAGCTGACTGCTCAAAGTTTCAAAATTAGTACCAGAAATTTCGCCCACTGACATTTCAGCAAACTGTATCTCCAAAATCCTCTTCCATTCTCTGAAAAAATGTGTTGGCCTATGACAAGATATTCCAAAACATTCATAAACAACAAACGTTTGGGTGCTCAGTACATCAGAATCCTAAAGAACAGGGTTGATTCTTTATTTTTAAGAAATCTGGTTAAAGTCCAAGGCCAAAAAAATTGTCTTTCTCGATAACCCCTAAGGGGACAGCATAAGCACAGGGCTAATATAATTTCCAATATTTACAAGCTGTATTAGAATCAAAAGCAGTGCTACCCATTTGGTCACGGGTAAATGATAAACAACCCTTTATATAAAGAGAGAGGGTTCTAGTTTCTCTTTTATGAAACAATGAATCAATTCATTTTGCGTGCCCCCCATATGACAGATACTATGTAAAACAATGCACAGGATTCAAAGATTAGTAAATCATAGTTCCTGTTTCCAAAGAGCTAAGGAAAAGTCAAAATTAAAGGAGAAAATAATATTTTAAAAAAAAATTTAATTAAACTTTAAAGGAGAGTCATGTGCACCACCAGGGCTCCTTGATTTTAAATTACACATGGTTAAATACAGAAAGCTTTTCTTAACATGAAACTGAAGACAAAAACCATAAAAGACTGGTAGATTTCACCAAATAACAACCTGAAATTCTGCAAACAAAAGACACCACAAAATTGAAAGACAAATATATGAAGTATTTAAAACATATAGGACACATATTGATAATAATATCACTAATAACAAGCAGATAGAGCGCAAATCAAGAGCAAAGAATGCAAACAAGCATGGTAATAAAGAGTATAAATGGCAAACAATATGGACAGATTCCAAGCTCCCTAGTAATAATCAAAGATCAAAAAATTACAAATTAAGTGGATTTTCCTCCATCAAAGATTAAAAAGATCCATAAAGCTAGTACTAGAGAGAATACGGAGAAAAAGAATTCTCATGAATCAATGTTGGTATACTATCTCTGAGAGGCAATTTTTTGACATGCATCAAAATTTTAAATGTACATATCCTTTGACCCAGCAATTACCCTTCTAGAAGTTATCCTAAAGATAATTCCTTGTATAATTTTTTAAATGTACACATATGCAAGTACATGGTAACACAGTGTGTTATAGGAAAAAAGTTGGAAACAGTATTCTATACAATGGAATGGTACACAACTTTTACCAATGATGAAAGAAATTAATAAGGTTTGAAATGGAAAGATGTTCACAATATAAACTGTTATGAAAAAGCCTACATACAAACACACACATGCACACAAACACACATACCCATGAGCCAATATATGTAATACATGCAAAGAACGTGAATTAAACCAAAGGCATAATATAAATTGTTTTTATGCATATGTAAAGAGTTACTGGAAAAAATATGGAAATGTATACACTAAGCTGTTAATACAAGCCACACAGTACACACTCAATGTCTGGGGAAGAAAGGAAAGAATTAAAAAAAAAAAAAAGTAGTCTGGGTTTATCTCTGATAACAGAATTATGGGTATTTTTACTTTCTACATCTCACTATTCCTTGGAATTGTCTCCTGTGATTCCACTCTTCAGAGATAATTGTTATCAGCACAAAGTCTATAACACTACAAAATTTTAATTAGTATATTAAAATACACATACTAATATATTTTACTGCACAAATGAGATGTTAAGATACTCTCTTGCAACTTTCTTTTTTACTTGGAATTAGCTTCTAGAAATACAGATTTTTTGAAAATAATTATTAACATTTTTTTTTATCTAATGTAAGACTACCAATTGATTGATCATAGCTTTATGTAACACTGTGTTGAGAAATTCTAAAGCAAATCTAGGGTCACGAAGAAATTGATCAAGTATGATACCCCAGTGCATGTTGACTTGAGTAAATGTCCATTAAATAGAATGCCAACCTTCTGTGGGATAAAAGGACAGCCAAATCCTTCAGAATTTTACTTACAGTTAGGGGACAGACTTTTCAGAAACACAGAAAGGGAACTTTTCTTCCAGATCATAACTTATGGAAGATTACACCACACAACAATATTCAACAAATATTTATTAACACTTTGTATCAAGAATTCTATGAAGTACTGAAGGTATGAAAAAAGCCTATATATCTAGCAAGTAAGAGTCAAATGCGCAATTAAAACTAAAAATAATAAGTGCTATGGGCACACATACTACTGACAATGGGTAATGAGGAGGCAGGGTTAGAAGGGCAAGAGCATTCTAGAAAAGAATATAACAAATGCAAAGCACTAGAATCAAGAGAATGGATCATTAGAAAACATGAAAAAAATTCAGTATAATTATTCTTACAAAGGGGTTTTCTTGAGGCAGGGGAACAGAAGTATGGCAGGAGATGATGCTGGAAAATTACTCAGGGAAGGGATCGGGTCATTAAAGACCTAGTGAACCTGTAAAGCACTGCTGCTAAATTATTAATCCTAACAATTTGTGGATTCCTTTGTATTTTCTATATATACAATCAAATCATCTACAAATAAAGACAATTTAACTTCTTTCTGTCTAATTCTGACACCTTGTTTTGTTTTTCTTGGATAGAACCTGCAGTGCAATGGTAGAGAGAAGCAGTGATAGAAGTCATCCTCAATTGATCAAGAAGGCATTCACTGTGTCACCATTGAGTATGATGTTGGCTGAAGATTTTTTTTTTTGTAGATAACCTTTTGTATTGTTTTGTTTTTTTATCAAATTGAGGAATTTTCTTCCTATTCCTAGTTTGCTGAAAGTTTTTATCATAAATGGCTGCTGAATTTTGTCAAAGGGTTTTTCCACATCTATTGAGATAATCATATGGATTTTTGCCTTCATCCTGTCAAAGTGATCAATCACAGGGATTGATTTTCAAATGTTAACCAACCTTGCATTCCTGGAATAAATCTCATTTGGTCCTGATATATAATTCTTTTTATATATCATTGGATTCTATGTGCTAATATTTATATGTAATTTATACCAGTAAGGAAAAGAAGAGAGGGTAGGTACACAGGTGGGAAGAATTAGAAAAACCTGATAGCAGAAACAAACTGTTCTGTAGAAGAGTTAGTAAACCACATTAAGACAATCTCCCCAAAAAAGAGCAGAAAGGAAAAATAATTTTTTTTTTTTAACTTGGAAGGGGGTTTAAAAAACCAACCAAACTAAAGCCATTGCCACTGAGTCTGTTCTGACCCACAGTGACCCTATAAGACAGAGCAGAACCACCCCATAGAATTTCCAAGGAGCTGCAGGTGAATTCAAACTGCCGATTTTTTTGGTTAGCAGCCGTAGCTCTTCTTAGCCACTATACCACTAGGGTTTCCTGGAAGGGAGTTTAACACCCAAATAATATAAGTACCAGAAAGAGAGATCAAAGCAATTTCAGGGGAGTAAATCGTAACAAAATATTGAAGAAAATTTCTCAAAACTGCAGGACCCGCATTTCCACATTGAAGAGGCCTAGGATAATGGATGAGCCCAGATAAAGTACCGCAAAATTTCAGAACTCTAGGAAGAAAGCAAAGATTCTACCATCTCACAGAGAGAATAAACAAGCCACATCCAAAGAAACAGGCATCAAAATGGCATCAGAACCTTCTACCGTACCACTAGACAAATGCCATCAAAACTCTGAAGTAACATTATTTACAAATAAGTGTTTGACACCAAGAATAACTATCCATAAAGAGTCAAGAAAGAATAAAGATCTTCTCAGACAAACAAAGGCTCCCACACATCCTCTTCAGGAAGCTACTAACAGATTTATCCCAGCAAAATGAGAGAACAAAGCAAAATGAGTAAAAGAAAGGTTCCCCAGAACTATTTTTCATTACAAATTTTATGTGATCAGTTACATGTATAATTTTGATAAAAAAATAAATACAAAAAACTAGTCAAATGAATAGGTGACACAAGTAATTTTTTTGAGTTACATAAGAACACTTACCTATATAAAATTATATTTTAAATCTAACAGTACCTTTCTTAAAAGTCTATTATAGTAGAGGAATGAATCTATTGTTTTCAAATAGATAAAGTAAACTAAGCCTACCTTATAAATAAAATTCTACTAGCAATATTATCTTTTCATGCTTTGATGGATTTCTGCCCAAAGTAAAAGTAAAGTTGAACATTAAAAACTGGTATAAGCGTAAGGGTTTCATAAATAAAATGAAGGCGTGAATTACATATGCAAGAAATAAAGACACAGCAGAGTCCTCTAGTAATAAGTTCTTCTTGATTCCATGGAGGAAACCATTCAAAGAGAAAGCTGGACATCCCAAAAAACATTCTAGAAAAGAATGTTTACAGTCTCCTTTGTCAAAATATTTCACCAAAATGCACACGCAAGAGAAAATAAAGAGAAAGAGAGAGAATGCATGCTCAGATCTGTATGAACCATATAGTTCAATAGCAAAGGGAAAAATCTCCACATTACTGGAGGATATTGTTGCCTCTACACTTTCCATTTCATTTAAGCTGCTTTAATGACTAAATTAATCCCTAAAATTACTTTTGAACAATCACATGTTAGGAATTTTCAGTAAACATCATTCTCACCAATTAACTGCTTTAAAAAAGTCTTATAAGGAAGATTTTCCAGTTCAGGATAAACTTTAAAAACAGAACTAAAATATTTTAATGCACTCTTTTAAAAAAAGATTTAAAAGTATTCAAACAAGTTTAATATATTTTTTGTGTACATATGAAAATGTACCTGAGTGAATACAGGCAAATTATGAGAAAATACAAACTTTTAAAAGCTCCAGGTATTATTTAACCATCCAAATAGCAGATTTAACTTGAACCTATATTTGAATTTTTTTTAAATAAACAGAAAAAACACAATACTTCAAATACAACATGAAGAAGTATTAGCTATTAAAAGAGAGCTGCAAAGTCACAAGCCCTGACATGGGTGGAGATGCAGACAACAGAGTCATCTAAAAGACAGATAATAGTGAAAACCAAGCTCTCCAAGACAGTAAGTGTAGGGAGAGAGGAGGGGCAAAGCCAGGAGAAAAACAGAGACTTGGGGAATACCCAGAGAAGAAAGTTAATCCAGAAACATAACAAAGGGAAGAAAGATGCCAGTGAAAGCCAAGAGAGAAGAGGGCTTCAAGAAAGAGCCAGCAAAGTCAGAGGCTAAAGAGAGATCAAAGAGAATGAAGATAAATCAAAACCACAGCAGAAAGTGAATGGCCATATTGAATTGGTTAAGATTACCTATTTCCATCTCAACCGACAGAACTAAAAGTTTGGTCTTAGGGGGAGGAGGGGAAAGGGAATAGACACTTGGAGGAAGACAGACTTTAGTTATCATTCTTGGTGTCTGTAGTCCAAGACCAACAAAAGAGAAACTCTTTCTGAATGATTTGTTTTTCCTTAAGGGCTCCACTCACCAAACTGTGGAGCAGGCAAGATTCTAGCAGCTCGAATTGGGCCGTGTCGAACAGAGAAGAGTTCCTGTGCTTCCCCACTGATCTGTATAAGAGAAGACAAAAAAATTCAGTAAATAAAGACTCAGGTCCTAACATCATTATTTATGGTTGGCCAAACATATAAAAAAAAAAAAAATTTTTTTAAATACATATTAAGTACACTCAAATCTCCAATCTCCATAAATATTTTTGGAAAATTATAAGAGTACACGCTCAACATGACCAGGTACCTTCTGGAAGTCAGTAACTTTTATCTTTATTAACTACTACACGTCTGTTCAGTTCCTGCATAACTGTCTTCCATTTTAGAGCTTAGCAACTATGATTTTTTTTAATTAATATTCAGTTTTCCATGTCAGAGAGAGGTAAATATTCTTAGTATTCTGAAAAGCTGATTTTTAAACACTGTAGCAACTTTAGCAAATATGTTGTAGTAAGAGAAAAAGCAGAGCATCTAATATTGCAAATACACTCAAGCAGAATGTAATTGTAAGTTCCAGTCATGGTTCTCCAAGTAAGTAGCCGTTAACCTGGAGTAAATCATTTAAGCTATATAAGCCTATATTCTCATTTCTAAACTGAAAAGGTAAAGCTGCTAAAAAACCTCAAGGATACTTTTAATCTCAAAACTCGATGAAGAAGAAAGGTAAATATGGCAGCATCTTTAAATGTCATCATTTTTATCACTTTCTGTATACTGTATGAATGCCCATTCATTTTGAGTAATACCAGATTTATTCCTCAGGCATAAGGAATACGGTATGCTATTAATCCAAAGAGTAAGAAGCGTATGCTAACATATGTGTCAAGTGTGAAAGTAAGCGCCTTTCAAAAATGGTGGCTCAAGAGAACAGTTTGCTGCTGAACTGAAGTGTTAAACTGATTAAATTAGTATTAGTTAAGAAAGGCTCTCCGGACTAACAATAAATGGTACTATAGTTCTCAATTCATCTTCATAATCGTCTAGTATTTGATGGAATATATAATATCACATAGGGAAAATGGCAAACATTATAAAACAAGTTCTAAACAGAAAAAAACCTACGACAGATAAAGATACAGATCTGGTAAGAAGCACACTGATTTTTTTTTTTTAATAGACCTGCCAAACAAGCAGTTCAAAATATCAACAATGTATACATTATGAAGTAAAAGACTTATAAATCTTCTAATATTAAACTATAAATCTGGAGAGCTATCCTTTAGATTAGGAGTCCCTGTGTGGTTTTTGGGGTGTGGTACCTGCTGTTAACTGCTGCAACCCCAAAGTTGGAGGATGCAGAGGATGTCAGGCATGCTAGACTCTTAGGACTAATTCTGAAACAATAGCACCACCTATCACCAATTAAACATACAAAAGCTACAAACGAAGTATAGTAAATTTTAAGAACCTATTTACTATACAAATGCCTTTGTAAAGTTCAATTAAATTCTTCCAAATAAAAATAATGGCCATTATATATTACAGTTCTTAGGACTACATTTTGTTATTACGGAACAGCATTTAAAATTTAGAAATAGCCATAAAAGGTCATTTTGTTTAACCTCCTACCCAGTGTAGGTATATTCTCTGAAATATAAAAATTACAGTCTCTGATTTTAAGCACACATACTATAAAAGGTATGTATGTCAACTGCCTAATCTAATTCCATTACAGATGCATTAATGGCTATCTCTTCCTACCTGACTCATGAAATTTTAACAATAGCTAGAAGAATAAAAAATCTGCCAAGTCATTTAATTTTTGAAAATAAGTTGTTTCCTGGACAACGGATTAAATAATAGCTTTCTCTAATGTACATTATTTCTATTAACAAGGAAATGAAAATAAATTACAATACTGTAGAACATGCACTGAAACTATAATTCAGAGTAATAAAAGATATTTCTCACTTGTTACACCTATACCTATAACAAATCATACTATTCTAACTCAAAACCTATCACTCTTTACTATCATTTCCATATGCCAGAGGCCTAGCATTTAGTTTCAGGTTCTATCAAATAAAGCCTTAACATTAAAAAAAAAAAACCCTAAACATACTTAACTGACCTGCTATACTCAATTATACTGGATAATAAAAAATTAAACAAATCTGTATTGGCATTGGAAACCCTGGTGGCATAGTGCTTAAGTGCTATGGCTGCTAACCAAATGCTTGGCAGTTTGAATCTGCCAGGCGCTCCTTGGAAACTCTTATGGGGCAGTTCTCTCTGTCCTATAGGGTCAGCTATGAGTCGGAATCGACTCGACGGCACTGGGTTTGGGTTTTGGTTTGGGTATTGGCAATATCATAATACACTAAAGGTTTGTTATCACTGTATTTAATACACAAGCGCTTACTTTGTGAAGAGGTTTTTGAAAACATTTTGAAATCTGAACACACCATGCTTTTCAGCATAACAGCTTTCAAAACAAACCGAAATGCCCTATTTTGTCCTAAGCTTATTTTCTAAATGCCTCCTTGTAGATACAGCAACAGGTGAAAAAAAACACTACAACTGATTGTAAAATGCATCTAACATTTATTACCCAACCTTCATTACCTCTAAGCTAAGGCTCTAGAATCTTACTGAATTGTAAAATAAGAGAAGGGGTAAGAAACATTCTGCCACTATAGATATTTATGCGTATGTTAAAGACAGGATCGTGCAACCTACTGAAATTAGAAGCATAATTCTAAGTTATCCTCTGTGAGTTACAAATCTCTAGCTTCCCAGAGAACAGAACTCTTCAAACAGTATGTGCAAATTCTACATAAGAATATCATCTGAACAGAAACAGCGCTAACAAAGTATATATGGAGAGACCATACACATTTCAGAAAGGATGGACGTGTCCTTACAGACTCTGCCTTGGTGCTTCTCTAAGCTGCCTCTCATAACTTTATGCAGCATGTTCACTAGGAATGTTTTACTTTCAAAGAAATGAGTGTCAAAACTGATTACGTTAAAGTAAAATTTAAAAAGGCTTTCAGAAGTGATATTTTAAGTTTCTTAAAAAGAACTGTTATTGAAAATGGCAAAGAATCTCAGAGATCAGGATTTTATATATCCTGAAAAGAATTACCAGAAGCTGTAAATTCACTTTTAAACCAACAATAACAATAAATACAAGACCAGAACTACAAGGAAGGAGTGTAACAAGCAACGTTCCAGCTTCCTGGCAAATGCAGCAACTTGGAGAGAGGAGTGAACAGGGAGGAAACCTCTCCAAGAGCTCCTCATGGGTCTCTGCCTTTGTTCTTACTGGTATGTTAATTTCTGATGACAGACTTTTGTTGTTTGGGGCATAAACCGGACGTACCAGTTTGGAGGCACAATAACGAGAACAAAGAATGATTTGTTCACACCGTAGGAAAAAAATCTTTTCCAACCATAGAAAATAGCTTTCGCATGGTGAAAATATGCAAATTACATACCAAACCAAAAAGGCTGGGGGGTGAGGAGCACACGTTTAGAATCTCACAACTCAATCTAAAAAATCTAAGGCAAAGGAAATTATAACAGCCGAGACAACAATACACATATACAAATGGTTATAAAAGTTCTGGGAAAACTTTAGAAGTGTTTTCAGAGAATTTTAAAAGTAAGTGAAAGTCATCTAGGCCTAAGAACCAAACCTGTATCTTAAATCTTGATGCCTTTTCAAAGACTTTCTGACTACAAAATAGAAAATCCAATCAAATACCACGGACAATAAAAATAATGCTCTACAATACCACAGAACTGGAACAGGCATACACATTCACACCTCCACCTGACACAAGTCAAAGTACTCGCTGTGGCCTGAAATTGATTTTGGTGGGCAGAAGGGAGCAATCTTTTTATTTGCAGATAACATATATACAAAAAATATACAAAACATGAGTATGCATACATTTTAACGAGTTTTCAAAGTTTATATACCTTTGTTACCACCACAGACATCAAGAAACAGAACATTCTGGGTACTGAAGTTCCCTCCACTCCACTTCCCAGTCACTACCATCAACCCAAGAGTAACCATAACCAGTATCCCAACTTCTAATATTTTACATAAGCTTTACTTGTTAAATGGATCACATTATGTACTCTTTTGTGAGTGATTTCATGGCTTATCATTATGCTTATGAAATTCATCGATACTCTTCCTTATGGTTGTAGTTTCTTCATTTCTGTTACTATATGGATTCCCATTATGTGAAAACACTATGATTTATCCATTCTACTACTGACGGACTTCTGGGTTCTTTCTAGTTTGGGGCTCTTAAGATGTCAGGAAAACTGTGAAATAGTTTGAAATGGGAAAAAGATTATCAGGTGTTCTTTCAACGGATTATCAACAATTATCTAGTGGACACTTTGGAGTTATCTGATTGTATAGGGATCTGCACTTTTGTCTTCAATTGGGTTATTTTACAATTTTATAAACTGTAAAAAACTGGTAGTAACGCAATTAATTCTTGTCCATAGAAATGCAAATTAGTATTGTCTGGTAGACAATAAATTGAATTTCACCCTATGACAAAGATGATTCCAAACAATACAGTTAGTACTAACAGGATATTGTATGAATCCCTGGGTGTCCCAAATGGTTAAGCACTGGACTACTAACCAAAAGGTTGTAGTTCAAACCCAACCCGAGGTGCCTCA
The DNA here is from genome assembly GCF_030014295.1 of Loxodonta africana. Taxonomy (NCBI): domain Eukaryota; kingdom Metazoa; phylum Chordata; class Mammalia; order Proboscidea; family Elephantidae; genus Loxodonta; species Loxodonta africana. The sequence continues at coordinate 50,402,434 of NC_087359.1, forward strand.
AAAGTAAGGCCTGGCAATCTGCTTTTGAAAGATCACAGCGTTCAAAACTAAGGAGCACAGTTCTACTCTGCACTCTTGGGGTCAATGTGAGTCAGAATCTACTTGCCTGCAACTAACAATAATGAGGATATTAACCAGGTTTGTGTCTACCAGCAAATTCATTTTAACATTCATCAACGGCAGCGGGTTTTTTTTTTTTTTAATATATGTCTTCATATCCTCCTTTGAACTCATTGTAACAACTTGCCTAATACCTCATTAATGAGCTGAATAAAATCTATGATACATGTTCCTTTATAGCTGTAGGAGAGCCATGATTATAGCTTTTTGAAAATAACAAAGAATACAGCTATGAATATTCTTGCACATGTCTTTTGAGGAGTATGCATATGCATTTCTTTTGGGTATATATGTAGTAGTGGAACTGCTGGATAATAGGGTAAGCACATGTACACCTTTAGTAGATCCTAACAAAGTAGTTTCCCAAAGTGATTGCGCTGATTTCCACTTCCACCAGCAATGTATGAGAGCTCTATCTGCCCCATATCCTAACCAACTAATACTGCTGTCAGCCGTTCGAGAGGATGTGTAATGGCATCTCACTATGGTTTTAATGTGCATTTTCCTCATGACTCAGGAGGCTGACTGGACACCTTTCACATGCTTATTGGCCACTTAGTTATCCCATTTTAAGGAATGAAGACCTGGTAGCATGGTGGTTAAGAGCTCAGCTGCTAACCAAAACGTCAGCAGTTTGAATCCACCAGCCACCCCTTGGAAACCCTACAGGGCAGTTCTACTCTGTCCTATAGGGTCACTATGAGTCAGAATTGACTCGACGGCAAGAAGTTATTTCATGGAATATCCATAAAAGTCTCTCGCCCTATTTATCGAGCTGTCTGATTTTTACGAAATTATGGATTTACATCTATTATGCCTGGTGAATGATAAATCAGTCTCCTCTGGAAAAGTAACTCTGCCTCCAACTAAATACTTTATGGCAGTGGCCCTCCATCAGGACAGATGATGTAAGCCTTTTGTACCAAAGCACTCCTGATTTCCAGGAGTAGAATATGATATGATAAACAGGATAGAATATGAATGAATTTCAAGACCTCATTTCAATAGCTCTTGAAAAAGGCAGAGCTTTTTGTTCCTAATCAAATTCATATCTTAATTCTAAATTCAGTAATAAGCACTGGGTCTATCTTTTTCTTCTACTAAGGTGGAATGGCTAGATTATAGCACCATGATGTCCCCTGAAGTAGAAAAATATTGACAGTAAAAATTAACACAGAGACAAGCAAAGTAAATTCAGTCCCTGTTAAAGACAGAAAACATCCAAAAATTTATCTTTCCCTATAACTCAGTTGAAATACAAAAGATAATCTGATTACTAGTTCTTTTTCTTGATACTTTAACAAGTTGTCACCTTTAAAATGAAAAAAAAAAAAAAAAAACCTCTTTTTAAGGTGGTATTTTACCTATTTTTTCAAAATGACTACAGTATACATAGCTAACTATTTCCAAGGCTGGGAATATGAATTAAAAGACCAAGCCAACAGACATGAAAGACAATAGGAAAAAACTCCTCACATCCATCTCAAGTACACCTTGCCTTTCAGTCAAAAATACCTTTCATGATTAATCCAAGGGACTGGAGAAACCCTGAGACACCCTTTCAGCTCAGTAATGAAGTCACTCCTGCAGTTCTCCCTTCGGCCAAAGATTATACAGGCCCATTAAACAAAATGAGACTTAAGGGGCACACCAGCCCAGGGGCAAGGACTAGAAGGCAGGAGGGGACAGGAAAGCTGGTAATAGGAAACCCAAGATTCAGATGGGAGAGTGTTGACATGTCGTGGGGTTGTTAACCAATGTCATAAAACAATATGTGTACTAACTGTTTAACGAGAAACTAGTTTGTTCTGTAAACCATCATCATTTAAGGTACAATAAAAAATAAATACGGAAAAAAATTTTTTCACTTCATATTCCTCTTCTTATATATGGGTAAATAACACTTCTGGTTCTACATGGGAACAATAAGCAACCAATACCTGACACAAGAGGGAGCTTCATTCTTATTCCCAAAACCATGGCCTGTGGGTAAGTGCATAGAATATGCCAGGTCATCATTTACAAATACCACACATAAATAACATTAATGATTCTAACACAGGGAAATGTTCTAACAGCAAGTAAACTGGAGTTGTGTTTATTAAGCTATATGAATCTGCTAAATGAGTCTGATAATATCTATCTAACAGGGCAGCGACAATGATTAAATTATGTATTTAAAAGTGCATGACATAGATGTCATTAAATAAACAATAATTAAACTAAGAAAATATCTGTTGAATCAATGAATAAATGACTTTGCATCTATCCATATCAGCTTGGTAAACTGGCAAGAATAATGACTAGCCTCATTATTTCCACCGTAGTGGTACTTAGCCTTGGCCCTACTGTTCTCAAATCATGTTATTTAATAACTGGAAACATGTTACAGTACCATTTCACAGAACACATTTTGGTACAACTCAGTTCTTGACCCAACAGATATATTATGTCCTATGCTGTATGGCACTGGTTTTTTTTTATATTTTACAGCCCTCAAGAAAAGGACTATCGCCAAGGTGGTAAGCAAAATCTCATCTATGCAGCCTTTTCCACTAATCTACAGACTCCTACTCAAGATCAAACCAGTCTATACCCTCTAGCAAATATTCCACACTTATTCCAACTTCTATGCATTTATATAATGTTTTTAGCTTTTAGCTGCAACATGTTTTCTTTACGACTAGTTATTTAAAAGTAGCCAATATAAATATACATGTCTATAAAACAAAAAACCCACTGCCATGGAGTGAATGCTGTCTCACAGCGAGCCTACAGGACAGAGTAGAACTACCCTATAGGGTTTTCAAGGCGTAATCTTTAAGGAAGCAGACTGCCACATCTTTCTCCCGCAAAGTGGCTGCTGGGTTTCAACCGCTGACTTTTTGGTTAGTAGACGAGCTGTCAAACACTGAGCTGCCAGAGCTCCTTGTATAGTTATCAATCTTTTCTATTTGTGTCATTCATACTAATCATACAGACACAACTGAAATGAAGTTCCTTAAAAAGAGTCTTTTTTTTTTTATCTTGAAAAGTAACACCAATAAAATTTTTGAATTAGAAAGAAAAGGAGGGAGAAATATGGTCATTTTAGTCAGGAACTCAGTTACTAAAGCAACAAAAGACCTTACCTATCTACACAAGTGGACATTGTAACTACAAAGCAATCTCTAATAAGCTGACAGCCTCGCCCTAGAATCACCCTGTGAGTCAATCTGGTGATATCTGTTCATTTAGGAGATAAGAAAACAAGAAAAAAAATTGCAGACCTAATGTTAAACTGACCAGCCCAAAGAGGCATTAAGCTCTCCTTTTAATACAATGCACTCAGAACAGTTTTTAAACTCAAGTCTCTTTGCTCTAACAAGTTACTGCCAGTTTGCTATTCTGTGTTACAGTTCTGCTCCAACAATTTTAAAAAACTTAAGATAGCACAGCTCAAGGGAAGTATTCTTAATAGAAAAAAGCAGTCTTTTTGAAAGTTCCTAAAATTAAGGGAAAAAAGGGAGACAAGTTTTTGCCTTCCTAACCACAAATGCTTCAGTTAATGTCAGAGTGTCAGTATCTCCATAACCCTCTCTGTATACCAGCAAAGAAAAAAATGCAAACCACAAAAACCACCTAAAATGCATATTTGTGAGAACTAACAACTTATAGAACAGATATTTGCTAACCACATAAAGGAGACTGCAACCCAGTCTGTATTTTGGTCTTGACACTAAATTCAAAATACAAAATTTGAGGCAAGACGGAAGTGAGTTTCAAGAACAATATGAAAACCACAGAACCCAAATAATGAATGGAACTTGTAATCATATTTTCATACTTCTAATTTTTGCACACATAGACAGGAGTATTTTAAGACTACTTTAACCTTTCCCCTTCAGTCTGATTTTCGAAAAGGAAGATCAAAGAAGAGCAGTTTGAACTCACACGTTCCTCCCGTTATGCAACACAAATTTAGACATTACACTTCAAAACCCAGCCATTACTTCAGCACCCACCAATCCAAATATCATTCCAGTCCTTTGAAGCAGACCTAATGGTATCTTCCATTTGCAAGTAACACTTCTGTAGTCAAAAGATCTTACTCAGGGTAGATGTTAATGTAAAACCACTCAGACTACACAGACACACACGCCTGGAGGCAGGCTGGAAGGTGTTCAGAAGTCAATGTAACACCATTACTGAGAGTGTCAGCCTAGCAGCTGTCATAAACACTTCATAATCACTCAGACACACAAACTGGATTCCCTTTAACTCATTATTTTTATTACATGCTGAATAGGTGTCCAACTGAAAAGAGAAAACAGTACCCAAGATAAGCCAATTTTGGCATATATCCTTTTTCCACTTTTAAAAGACTTAGTTTGTTATATTTTGTTGGTATTGTAAGCCTATCCTGGTATAGCCTGTTGATTAAAAGAAGATCATTTTGCAATAGATACCTAACCAAGGAAAAACCAATTATATTAAATATAAGCCTAATATTTTTCTCCTACAAAATAGGTATCATACTAACTTGTAAGATTGGCAACATGATTAAAAATGACTGACAATACCAATGGTAGCAAGTGGAACAACTGGAACTCTCAGATATCGGAGACAGAAGTGCATAATGGAACCAATGTGTATCAAAAGGAGAATAGATAAGCTGTGGTATAGTCAAACAGTGGAATAAAACACATTGATAAAAATTAAAACACACAAAACATGATGAATCTAAGAAATAAGGTGACAAAAAACTATGCAAGCCTAAAAGAGTATGTACTACATGGTTATATATATATACACACACACACACACACATATATATATATGAAGATCAATACAGGCAAAACTAATCTATGGTCAGAATAGTCATTACCTAGGGGAATGGTGAGAACTGACTGGAGAACTTTCAGTCAGTGAGAAAAATGTCCTACATTTTGTTCCCAGTGGTGATGGTATATGTGCATACAGACACACAACATACATACATAATAGAAAAACACACACACATGAGCACAGGAGAAAAGTCATTGAGTTAAACCTGAGACTTGTACCTTTTATGGTATGCATATTTAGTCTTAATTTTTTAAATGTACAGACTGGGAGAAAGTATCTACAAAACATATCTGATAAAGGACATAAATCCAAAAATATACAGTGAACTCTTAAAACTCAACAGCAAGAAAACAAACAATCCAATTAAGAAGTAGTCAAGGATTCTGAAAGTAACCTCAACACAGATATACAGATGGCAAATAAGCACACAAAATAATGCTCCACATTACATGTCATTAACCAAAACCAAACCCACTGGCATCGAGTGATTCAGTCTCATGGTGGTCCTAAAAAACAGAGTAGAACTGCCCCATAGGCTTTCCAAGGAGTGCCTGGTGGATTCGATCTGCTAACCTTTTGTTTAGCAGCCAAGGTTTTAACCGCTGCACCACCAAAGCTCCTTTATATGTCATTAGCAAATTGCAAATGAAACAACAATGAGATATCACCACCTCCTATTAACCCCCCCTCAAAAAAACCCACCTATTACTAAAATCTAAAACACTGACAACATCAAATGCCGCTGAGGACGTGCGGCAACAGGAACTCTCATCTGAGGCTGTGGGAATGCAAAATAGTAAACCCATTCTGGAAGGTAGTTTAGCAGTTTCTTAAAAAACTAAACACGTCTTACCATACGATCCAGCAATCAAGCTTCTAGGTATCTACCTCAATGAGATAAAAGCTATGTCCACACCAAAACCTGCACACAAATGTTCATACCAGCTTTAGTCATAATTGCCGAAAGCCAGAAGCAACCAAGACGTTTTTCAACAGATGAATGGAGAAACAACCTGTGGTTCATCCGCACAAAAGGGATTATTTAGCCAATAAAAAGGAATAAGCTATCAAGTCACAAAAAGACCTAGAGGACCCTTAAACGCATATTGCTAAGTGAAGGAATCCAGTCTGAAAAGGTGATATACTGTGATTTCAACTATATGACATTCTAGAAAAAATAAAATGATAGAGGCAGCAAAAAGATCAGTGGTTGCCAGGGCTTGGGCAGAATGGGAGAAGGGTGAGTAGGCGGAGCACAGGAGATTTTTAGGACAGTAAAACTATTCTGCATGATACTGCAATGGTGAACACATGAAATTATGCATTCATAGAACTATACAACACAAAGAATAAATGTAATCTATATAATGTAAACTATGATCTTCAGTTAATAATAATGTATCAATATTTGTTTAATTCTAGCAAATGTATCACAACAACGCAAAACCTTAACAGGAGAAACGGGGAGAGGAATACATGGGAACTCTCTATACTTTCCATTCCATTTTTCTGTAACCCTAAAACTGCCCTATTCCATCAGACTATTCAGATGGGAAATTATATATATATATATATATATATATATATATATATATATATATATATATATGGAAAGAAATATTTTTTTTACACAGCATGGGAAAAAAGTTTATTCACAATAGCAACCAAAATATCAAATATCTGAAAATAATCTTAACAAGAAGAGTACAGGGTTTCAAAAAGAAAAGCTGTAACACTTTACTGAATAATTCAAATAAAGCCACTGTGTCTTAAGATAAGAAAACTCAGTATTGTAAAAACATCAGTCTTCTCCAAATTAATCTACACATTTCTGATAACTGCAATCAAAATCTCAGTAGAGGGTTTGGGAAGAATTTGATAAAATGAATCTAACATTAATTTACATAAATAAATGTGCGGAAATCTAAAAGAAAATCGGGGTGGGAAGACTGAATTAGAGCAGGAGGTGCCTGCCATATCAAATATGAAAAAACACTTTTTAAACCTATAGTAATTTTAGCAATAAGGTACTGGTATAAACAGAGCAAAGAAACAGAAGAGAAAATCCAATTGGTGTTTCAAGTCAGTAGGAGAAAGAAGGTGCTTTTCAAGAAATTATGTGGGAATAATTGTGTTCTTTTGAAATGACTTGATTACTGAAATATTGAAAACATTAAAAATTTCCATATGTCAAAAATACTATATAATGTAAATATTTACAGGAAAAAAAAGTAACTCTACAGTGATGATATCTGGCCCCTGTTACATTAACCAAATCATTAAACCTAATATTACCAATATTGAGACAAACCAATATCATGTGCATCCTGCTAACATCAATGAGAAGGATCAATGCAGTGGTATTTCTGCCAAAATAAATAAATAACCTAAACCCAGTCATGAGGAAAAAGCAGCCAAACACAGAGCTATTCTACAAAATAACTCTCCTATGGCACAGTGGTTAAAAGTTTGGCTGCTAACCAAAAGGTCGGCAGTTTGAATCCTTTGGAAACCCTACGGGGGCAGTTCTACTCTGTCCTACAGGGTTGCTATGAATCGGAATCAACTTGACAGCAACAGGGTTTTATGCTCTTTTTAAAACGTCTAGGTCAAGGAAGAAAACACTGAGGAACTGATCCACATTAACGTAAAAAAAAACAAAGATACACTAAATTGATACCCTGGATTGGATCCTACACCTAGAAAAAAATCATAACTATAAAGAAAACTATCAGGACAACTGATGAAATTTGAATATGGAACACGGATTACATAAAAGTCCTATGGGTGCACCTGACCCAAGCCATGGTATTTTCAATAGACTCATACACATACAAAAGCTGGACAATAAAAAAGGAAGGCCGAAGAAGAACTGACGCATTTGAATTATGGTGTTGTCAAAAAATACTGAATATACCACGGACTGCCAGAGAACGAACAAATCTGTATTGGAAAAAGTACAGACAGAATGTTCCTTTGAAGCAAGGATGGCAAGACTCTGTCTTGCTTACATTGGATATGTTATCAACAGGGGCCAACCCCCAGAGAACATCATACTTGGTAAAGTAGTGGGTCAGCGAAAAAGAGGAAGGCCCTCAATGAGATGAGTGGCTGCAACAATGGGCTCAAACATACCTACTATTATAAGGATGGCACAGGACACAGTAATGTTTTGTTCTGTTATACATGGGGTCACTTTGAGTTGGAACCACCAACAACATTGTACCAAATGTAAATATCCTAGTTTTGATAATTGTGCTGTGGTTCTATAATATAATGTGCATGTTCTTAGGAAATATACACTGAATTTTTAATGGAAAAGGATATGATTTCTCCAACTTACAAATGGTTCAGGAAAAAATTACATGCATAAATAGATAAAAATATTGAGAATATTGATAAACCATAATTGGTGAATCTGGGTAGAAGATATATGGGAGCTCCTTGTAGTTGTCAAAGGTTTTTTCTGAAAGTCTGAAATTATTGCAAAATAAAAAGCATTTTAAAAATCCCACAACGAGATCCCAACATATACCCAGTAGAATGGCTAAAATTAAAAAGACTGACAACACCAAGTATTGATGAGACTGTGGAGCAAATGGAATTTTCATACATTGCTGGTGGGATTACATGTTGGCAAAACCACTGTGGAAACTGTTTGGCAGTATCTACTAGAGTGAAACATACACCTACCCTAACAATTCTACTTCTAGGTCTACTCCCAGAAGAAATGAGTATATATGTCCACCAAAAGACGTACATGAAAAGTTCAGAGCTGCTTTATTCATAAAACTTCTAAACTGAAAACCAAAATGTTTATCAGCGGTGTAATGAATTTTTTTAAAAGACAATGCATTCATATGATAGAATACTACACAGGAAAAATAAGAACAAATTACTGCTACACATAATAATGTGAATGAATCTCACAGCCATAATGTTAAGGGAAAGAAGCCAAACATAAGAGTACATCCTGTGTTAACTATTTATCATACTTTTATGAAATAGATGAATAGGAAAAAAAAACTAAATCTATGGTGAGAAAAGTTATAATAATGGTTAACTGGGGGGTGCAAGGGCAGTATTGACTGGGAAAGGGCATGAGGGATTCTTCTGAGGTTCTGGAAACATTGTATCTTAATCTGGGTGATGGTTAGGAGGTTATTTACATACACAAAAATTCATTAAGCTGTATGCTTAAAATTTATGTAATTTCCTGCATGCATATAGAATAAAATTTACAGCAAAAGAATAAATGCCTTCCACAGACTCAAAGTTTAGCTGTGTCCAAAGAATATCTTCTGTTTTAGAGTAGAAAAACATGAAAAATATTTTAAACAAGAAAAAGTTCAATTTATACTAATAAATTTAAACTCACAAAAAGTGGACAGTCTATGCCAAAGCAACAAAAATACAACAAATAAACTCATTATAAGAACACAAGGAAATAATCAAATTTCAGATGCAAGACTTCTCCAAAGTGGTAATTATGGGACTTCATAAGGAATATACTGTAAAAAAATTTTCCTCTACCAACATAGGTAGATTACAGAAGTTATTTCAACATTATTCATCATTTCTGCTACTATTCATTCCCTGACATCCAATTCCCTTGCACTACATATGATTACAAAGCCATTCATTATTTCTTTTTCTAGTAAAAGGTTAGATCAAACAAAATAAGGCCCTATTTCCAACAAGGGCAATTTTTTGATTGGGCTCATGTTATGGGTTGATTTGTATCCTCAAAAAGTTGTGTTGATCTATAGGCATATGTCTACACATTTGTGTGTGCTGCATACATATCTACATATATAACAAACCACACAGGGAACAGAGTTATGGAGGCTTCTAGACGTATCCAAACAACTCCTGGGATTGGTTTACTTGGTCAAAAGGCTTGGGACCATAGTCTCATGGGACAACTTAGTCAAGTCGCATAGCATAGTTCACAAAGATAATGCTCTACTTTCAAGTTTGGTGAGTAGTGTCTTGGGTCTTAAAAGCTTGAGAGCTGCCATTTATTGGTCTCTCTTCTTCTTTTTCTATATTCATATGGAACAAAAAGATAATCAAAGAAATCAAAGGCTCAAAGAAGAAACTAGTCCAAGGGACTAACAGCCCACACAAACCACAACCTCTTTTAACCTGAGACCAGAAGAACTAGATGGTGCCCAGCTACCACCACTGATCATTCTGACCAGGGATACAACATAAGGTCCCTGACAGAATGGGAGAAAAATGTAGAACAAAACTCAAATTCCTAAAAAAGGCCAGACCTACCAGACCAACAGAGACTAGAGGAACCTCTGAGATTATCACCCTAAAATACCCTTTGAACTTAGATCTGAAGCTATTTCTGCTAGGTCATCTTTCAGCCAAATAATAGGCTGGCTTATAAAATAAACAATATCACCCATGAGTAATGTGCTTCCTTAAACAATTAACTATGATGAGACCAAACAGTTAACACTTACCAAAAGCAAAGATGAGAAGGAATGGAAGGGAAAGGAAGCTAGAGCAATGGAAATAGAACAAACAAAATAGAAATAATAAGAATGCTGACACATTGTAAAAATTGTAACTGTAATTGTAACTCAATGGCACTGAACAATTTGTATAAAAATTTTTAAAGAGGAACCTAATTTGCTGTGTAAGCTTTCAACTATAACACAAAAAAAAATTATTAAAAAACAAATAAATATATTTGTGTGTGTTGAAATCCTGATCCCTGGTACCTGTGAATACGACCTTGTTTGGAAATAGTCTTTGAAGGTGTTATTGGTTAACAGTAGGTCACACTGGAATAGGTGGACCCTAACCCAATATAACTCATGTCCTTATAAAAAAAAAAGGAAGACACACAGAGACAACCACACACAGAGAATGAAGTCGGCCATGTGACGACAGAGACAGAGACTGACCAAAAAATTTTCGGCAAGGACTGTGAGGAAGTACAGGGACGGATCTTCCCCTACAGCCTTCAGAGAGAGCATGGTCTCTCTGACTTCAGAATTCTAGCCTCCAGAACCTGAGACAACACTTTCTGTTGTTTTAAGCCACCCAGATTGTGGCACTTTGTTACAGCAGCCCTAGGAAACTGATACAGCTAATTCAAACTTTGTCTGCTTACCAGTGTATCCAAAATTCTTGATCTTGTACTGCACCCAACTGAACGCATAACAATTGTTTCCTGGCTAGCAATCTCAACATGACAAGGTCTACTGGCACTCGACTTCTCATAAATAATAGGCTGATGGATATTTACCTCAAATATGATTTGTATGTTTTGCAAATATTTCCTTTCAAAAGCAGCTGTACTTTTCTTAGCTCAATGTGTTAGTGACACCTAGTGTCACATTTTTGAAGTACACACAAAGCTCCAAGAAAACAAATGCTAACTTTAAAGGCTAAAATATACTATTTCATGCAGTTCAACTGCCATCTTCTAGGAGCTGTAATGAAAACATTTTCAAGAATTATTTTTTAAATATTAAGTATTTCAAGAGAAGATGAGAAAACTAAGCAGCCATTTTAAGAGAGTAAAAAAAGGGTTTGGAAAAATACCAGATGACTTTAAATTTGAAACTTTTCTCATATAAGACACTATAAAATGCATGTTTTTCCCTTCCATAATTTTTAACACAATGTAAATCTAAATGTAATAATCAAATTCTATTTCTTCTAAAACTACACCATCTTGCATTAAAGGCAGTACCAACCCTAGGTCAAGAACTTGGAAACATCTTTTACAACTCTTTCTTCCCTTCTAAATGTCTTATCAGTTAACAAAGTTTTCTGTAATACTCTCACAAACAATACCTTAGTTCACCTCACACGTAGATGATGTTGCAACTGACTCCCTGCGGCCACCACAAGATCAGTCTTTACTAAATACTGCTTTGGAATGTATCTGCTACTGGCTGAAACATTAAGTCCAGCTCCTCAGTCTGCAATTCAAACTCCTTAAAACTTGTACATCCCATTCTATCCCCACCTACAGTGTAACAACCTTTAAAATGAATGTTAATAATCGCTGGGATACTATTTGTATTAAATGAAATAGTACATGATTGTGCAATGTCTAAAACACACTCATTGTCATCAACAACTCCTCCTAGAACTGGATGTCCTATTGATAGGGGTTCTATCAAATCATTTGTTACAAAGAACAATTTTTTGTTTTTGTTTTTAATGTAGTTTTGCTTTTTTAATTTCCAATCTGGCACAATTAGATATTTTTGTACACTACAAACTCACGAGTTTGGACGATGTACACTGGCAAATAGCTATAAGCCAAAACAAACCAAACCCTTTGCTGTCGAGCCAATTCTGACTCATAGCGACCCTACAGGACAGAAAGAACTGCCCCACGGAGTTTCCAAGGAGCGCCTGGTGGATTCAAACTGCTGACCCTTTGGTTAGCATCTGTAGCACTTAGCCACTATGCCACCAGGGTTTCTGCAAATGGTTATAGGCTTCCCAAAAGCTAACTCCCATTTTCTGTGTTTACTCCTTGCAGCCAGTTACAAATACGTCACTGACTGTCACCAGTTCCTGGACCAGCACCAGTCCATAGTCCACACTTTCAGAACTATTTAAAACCAAACTCACTATCTTTCCACCCAAATCCGCTCCTTATCATATCTTTTCTATTTTTATAAGACATATTATTGTCTACCTCTGACTAAAATCCTCCAATGACTTCTAAAACTCAATTTAAAAAAAATTTTTTTAATGGACAAAAAAACTGTACAGGTAACTAAGTCATAAAAAAAATACTAATGGCCAACAAACACATAAATAAGGGAAACGGTAATTAAAACAACAACAGCTAAAATTATAAAGGTAGACAGTACCATATGTGGTGAGGTTGTGGAACAACTGGAATTCTGAGATATTGTTGGTGGGAATGTAAAATGGCATAACCAATTTGGAAAAAGATCTGGAAATTTGTTTAAAAAAAAAAAACTAAATACATTCCTATCCTATGAAGCAGCAATTCTACTCCTAGGTTACCTAAAAGAAATTAACGCATGGGTTTACAAAAAGACCTACATATTATGATCCCAGCAGCTTTATTCATATTAGGCACAAACTGGAAACAACCCAGCTGTCCATCAATAAGTTACACATTCCAATCCATACACTGGAACACTACTCATCAATAAAAAGGAGCGAACTATTGAAACACAACACGGGTGAATCTCACAAACATTATGCAGCATGAACGAAGCCTTACGCAAAAAGAATACATAGTGTAAAATGATATAGGAAGACCTAGAACAAACAAAACTAATCTACACTGGAAAAAAATCAGAAAACTGGTTGCTTCTGGGGAATGTGGAAGCAAAAATTGCCTGGAAACATGCACAGGGGGAATTTATTGGGTGATGATCATATTGTATATCTTGTATATAATACCTATCTTTTGTTTGTTTGCCACTGAGCTCTATGTAGGATCATTTTGTTGCTTGCTGTTTTTCCTGTTAGGTGCCCTCAAGTTGGTTCGGACTCATAGCGACCCTATGAACAACAGAATGAAACACTGCCCAGTCCTGCACCATCTTCACAACCATTGTTATACTTGAGCCCAGTGTTACAGTCACTGTATCAATCCATCTCATTGAGAGTCTTCTTCTTTTTCAATGGCCCTCTACTTTACCAAGCATGATGTCCTTCTCCAGGAATCAGTCCTTCCTGATAACATGTCCAAAGTATGTAAGATGAAGTCTCACCATCATTGCTTCTAAGAAGCATTTGGTACTTTTTCCCAGACAGATTTGTTCACTCTTCTGACAGTCCATGGTGTATTCAATATTCTTTGCCAACGTCAGAATTCAACGCCATCAATTCTTCTTCGGTCTTCCTTATTCATTGTCCAGCTTTCGCATACATATGAGATAACTGAAAAACCCATGGCTTGGGTCAGGCACACCTTAGTCTTCAAGGTGACATCTTTGCTTTTCAATACTTTATAGAGGTCTTTTGCAGCAGATTTGCCTAATGCAATGCGACTTTTGATTTCTTGACTGCTGCTTCCATGGCTGTTGATTGTGGATCCAACTAAAATGAACTCCTTGACAACTTCAATCTTCTCCCCATTTATGATGTTCTTGCTTATTGGTCCAGTTGTGAGGATTTTTGTTTTCCTTACGTTGAGGTGCAATCCATACTGAAGGCTGTGATCTTTGGATTTAATTCCTGTGTATTCCATCTGGCGAAGTTAATGTATATGGTATCTTCATCAGTAAGTGCTTCAAGTCTTCTCCACTTTCAGCAAACCAGGTTTTGTCATGCATAATGCAGGTTGTTAATGAGTCTTCCTCCAATCTTGATGCCCTGTCCTTCATAGAGTCCAGGTTCTGGGATTATTTGATCAGCAAACAGATTGAATAGGTATGGTAAAAGGATACAACCCTGACACACACCTTTCCTGACTTTAAATCACACAGTATACCCTTGTTCTGTTTGAACAACTGCCTGTTGGTCTATGTACAGGTTCCTCATGAGCAGAATTAAGTGTTCTGGAATTCCCATTTGTCACGGATTGAATTAGGTCCCCCCAAAAATATGTGCATCAACTTAGTTAGGCCATGATTCCATGATGGTGTGGTTGTCCTCCATTTTGTGACTGTAATCTTATGTTAAGAGGATTAGGGTAGGATTTTAACACCACCCTTACTCAGGTCACCTCCCTGATCCAATGTAAAGGGAGTTTCCCTGGGGTGCGGCCTGCACCACCTTTTATCTCTTAAGAGATGAAAGGAAAGAGAAGCAAGCAGAGAGTTGGGGACCTCATACCACCAAGAAAGCAGCACCAGGAGCAGAGCACGTCCTTTGCACCCGGGGTCCCTGTGCCTGAGAAGCTCTTCAACCAGGGGAAGATTGAAGACAAGGAACTTCCTCCAGAGCCAACAGAGAGAGAAAGATTTCCCTTGGAGCTGATGACCTGAATTTGGACTTGTAGCCTACTCGACTGTGAGAGAATCTTAAAGCCATACACTTGTGGTATTTCTGTACAGCAGCACTAGATGACTAAGACACCATTCTTTGCAATGTTATCTATAATGTGTTATGATCCACACAGTCGAATGCCTTAGCATAGTCAATAAAACACAGGTAAACATCTTTCTGGTATTCTCTGCTTTCAGCCAGAATCCATCTGACATCGGCAATGATATCCCTGGTTCCACATCCTCTTCAGAATCTGGCTTGAATTTCTGGTAGTTCCCTACTGATATACTGTTGTAGCTGCTTTTGAATGCTCTTCAGCAAAATTTTACTTGTGTGTGACATTAATGATACTGTTCAATAATTTCTGCATTCTGTTGGATCACCTTTCTTGGGAATGGGCATAAATATGGATCTCTTCTGGTCGGTCAGCCAGGTAGCTGTCTTCCAAATTTCTTGGCATAGACAAGTGAGCACCTCCAGTGATGCATCCTTTTGTTGAAACATCTCAACTGGTATTCTGTCAACTTCTGTACCCTTGTTTTTTGCCAATGCCTTCAGTGCAGCTTGGACTTCTTCCTTTAGTACCATTGGTTCCTGATCATATACTACTGCCTGAAATGGTTGAATGCTGATAAATTCTTTCTGGTATGGTGACTCTGTGTATTCCTTCCATCTTCTTTTTGATGCTTCCTGTGTCATTTAATACATAGAATTTTTCACTACTGCAACTCAAGGCTTGAATTTTGTCTTCAGTTCTTTCAGCTTGAGAAATGTTGAGCATGTTCTTCCCTTTTTGTTTTCTATCTCCAGCTCTTTGCACGTATCATTAGAATACTTTACTTTGTCTTCTCGAGCCGCCCTTTGAAATCTGTTAAGCTCTTTTACTTCATCATTTCTTTCTTTCACTTTAGTTACTCTACATTCAAGAGCAAGTTTCGGACTCTATTCTGACATCCATTTTTGTCTTTTTTTTCCTTCTTGTCTTTTCAATGACCTCTTGCTTTCTTTATGTATGATGTCCTTGATGCCATTCCACAACTCATCTGGTTTTTGGTCATTAGTGTTCAACATGTGAAATCTGTTCCTGAGATGGTCTCTTCAGGTGGGATATACTCAAGGTCGTACTTTGGTTCTCATGGACTTGTAGAAATTTTTTTCAACTTCAACTTTAACTTGCCTATTAGCAATTGATGGTCTGTTCTGTGGTTGGGCCCCAGCCTTGTTCTGACTGATGATGTTGAGCTTTTCCATTGTCTTTTTCCACAGATGTAGTCGATTTAATTCCTGTGTATTCCATCTGGCGAAGTTAATGTATATGGTCACCGTTTATGTTGGTGAAAAAAAATATTTGCAACAAAGAAGTTGTCGGTCTTTCAAAATTCTATCGTTCAATCTCCGGCATTGTTTCTATCACCAAGGCCATATTTTCCAACTACCAATCCTTCTTCTTTGTTTCCAACTTTCACATGCCAATCACCAGTAATTATCAATGCATCCTGACTGCATGTTCAATCAATTTCACACTGCAGAAGTTGGTTAAAATCTTCAATTTCTTCATCTTTAGCCTTAGTGATTGATGCATAAATTTGAATAATAGTTGTTATTAACTGGTCTTCCTTGTAGGCATATTGATATTATCCTATCACTGACAGTGTTGTACTTCAGGATAGATCTTGAAATGCTCTTGACAATAAATGCAACGCCATTCCTCTTCAAGTTGTCATTCCTGGCATAGTAGATTGTCCAATTCAAAATGGCCAATACCAGTCTATTTCAGCTCACTAATGCCTAGGATATCCACCTTTATATGTTCCACTTCATTTTTTACTATTTCCAATTTTCCTAGACACATTCCATGTTCCACCTATTAACGGATGTTTGCAGCTATTTCTTCTCATTTGAGTCATGGCACATCAGCAAATGAAGGCCCCAAAAGCTTGACTCCATCCGCGTCATTAAAGTAGACTCTACTTTGAGGAGGCAGCTCTTCCCCAGTCATATTTTGAGTGTCTTCCAATCTGGAGGGCTCATCTTCCGGCACTATATCAGACAATGTTCCGCTGCTATTCATAAGGTTTTTACTAGCTAATTCTTTTCAGAAGTAGATTGCCGGGTCCTTCTTCCTAGTCTGTCTTACCTTGGAAGCTCAGCTGAAACCTGTCCGTCATGGGTGACCCTGCTGGTATTTGAATACCAGCGGCACAGCTTCCAGCATCGCAGCAACATGCAAGCCCCCACAGTATGAAAAACTGACAGACGAGATGTACATATACAGCTTTGATTAAAAATATTTAAGAATTTTAAGCAAGAGTACCTATATTTACCTTACGGAAGAGAGGAAATCACACTGTTAGGCACAGTGGCAAAAACACCTATACATCCAGATGATGAGCATAGTTAAGTAATCAGTCTTTCTTATGTTATACCAGATATGTTGAAAGAAGGAGTCTGACAGTGTGAGAAAACTAGAACTCTGGTGTTTTCCTGAAGCCATCTCATATACAATGTAGAGCTGGGTGAAGAGATGGGGATTGGGTAACGGAGAAACTATTTATGCCAGTCCTACTTCTTAGCTAACTCTACTTAACTATATTCGTAGACATCATCTAAGCCTCATCCATGTTTTGGTACTTCATAAACAGGCAATTAAAAAAAATGTTTAACCAAGATATGCTTATTTTCTTAACCTGAGTCTCACAGGCGGGACAGTTAAGTAAAATCAAAAGAAAGGAGCCCTGTGCATGAAGTAGAAACAGAAACAGGCCTATGGTTTGGACACAGATTGACTTTCTGTCTACTCACACTTACTCAAAAGCAAATATAATTTTATAGTTCGCAAAGATCCAGGAGAGCCAGGATTATTTCTAGGTTGACCAACATAGTCTCCCTGTCGTCTATCACATAACATTTACATGATTATTGAATAAATTATTGGTGATGAACAAATGTTAAAAGGGTGTAGATAGAGTAACAGGTAGCATTTGCAGTCGTCTAAAAAAGATAACTATGAGAATCTGAAAGTACATCCTAAACTTTTACAAATGAAAAATAAAACTGAATGATGCCAAATTACTTGCATGACGTATCTTTTGCTATCATGTTTGGGAAGCAATGAAGCATAGCTCTTAGATCACGGGTTTTGAACCTAAAGTTCAGAACTGGGTTGGAATTCCAATTCCACCTCTTACTAGCTGTCTAGCTTGGGATAAGTACTACTTCATAGTATATATTAGATGAGAAAATGTGTATAGAAAGCTATTTGCACATAGTAAGAGCTTAATCAATGGAACAGAAGGAGCTTGTTTCCCCAGGCAGCCTCCTAATTCTTGAAACAGTGCCCACAGGATGACATGTCTACAATAGCAAACAACTAAAAAAAACAGCTGCCATCAAGTCAATTCCGGAGTACATCTGTACACCATAGGGTTTTTTGATGGCTGATTTTAACTTGTCAATGAAAATTACATGAGAAAAGATTCTTCAAGCCTCTCAAAGTACAATCGGAATAAAGACCTTTATATTATTCAGAGTTAAACACAAGTCAGCTTTAAATCTATCAAAAGTAATACTTCTAATTACAAACAAAACAAGTGGGCAATTAAGGCAGCCTGAGTACCACTAAAGGAATGTGCTCAATCCAGTCAACACCCCTAATCACAGGACTCAACCTTCTTGTTATAGCTACAGCTTCTTCTTTGCCTTCAATTTTGTCAACATACAGCATAATGGAACTGCAATATACATTCATAAGAAAAAGTTACATTTACAAAATTCTTTCTTCTGATCACAACCTGGAAATATTTCTCTTGGTAGGAAAAAAAAAAAAATGCTAGATTTTAAGTCCTTTGTGCAAGGGCCTTTGGCTGGGTACTTAAATTACCAAGAACATTACAGGGCCTTGAAAAATGACAACTACACATGCCAAGATATGTGATTCATGACATAGCAGCAGGATTCTTCTACCTCTCCAAAATAAAGCTAAGCTTTTGAAATCAAAGGAATCAAAAACCTTAACCCTAAATACCAAATAATGTGTTACCTAATTTTATAGTTAGAATGGAAGACCAAAGTTCATCATAAGTGATTTATCAAAGAAATGTTTTCTTAATTAAGATTTTAAAGGGTGATAAAATCCACGGTTTTGTTAATAATCCTAGCCAATGTTCCATTAGAACTGAGGTAAAATATTTTTGCTTACAAATGTTTTAAGAAGTAATCATATTGCCCAAAAGACGAATAACGACAACAACAAAAAGATTAAAAAATGTTGGCAAAAACAGACACATTTATGTAAGGGGCTTCAAACAAGTTTGGTGCATGCCTTTATTAAAGCTACAAACTCAAATTCTATTGACCCTGAGTCTCCAACTGCAAAAGGAACCACAGAATAGAATTCTCTGTATCTGCTGGAGAGTTACTATATTTATACTGTGCCAAACACTGAAATGTAAATGAACAGGCCAAAATATGCGGTCCCCACTACACCTCACCAAGCTGTTCTGCTTCCTCCCCTCTCCATCTTTTAGGTCATTTTATTTTTGGTCTTCCCAAAGAAGTACACGTAGAAGCCAGGACCTACTAGGCCAATATTAGGCAATCTAAAACAATGAAGAAATTATTATACAGCTGTAAAAGTGAATGACAGAACAGACATTTCACCAAAGAGGTTACTCAAATGGCCAACCGACACATGAAAAGGTGCTAACAGCATTATCCATCAGGAAAATGCAAATCGAAACCACAATGAGATATCATTTCACTACCACTAGAATGGCCGAGATGGGAAAAAAAAACCTACAGTCAGCTGATTTTTAAAAAAGTCCCAAAGTCCATTAAAAGGGGAAAAGACACTCTCTTAAACAAATACTGCTGGTAAAACTCGATGTCCATCTGTAAAAAAAATGAAATAGGACCCGTACCTCACACCAAACACAAAAACTAATTCAAAATGGATCAAAGACCTAAATATAAAACCTAAAACTATAAAGATCATGGAAGAAAAGAATAGAGACAACACTGGGGGCCCTAATATATGGCATAAATAATATACAAACCATAACTAACAATGAACAAACACCAGAATATAAACTAAATATGTGTGATCTCCTAAAAATTAAACACTTATGCTCATCAAAAGACTTCATAAAAAGAGTAAAAGGGGAACCTACAGACTGGGAAAAAAAATTGGGGTTCATCACATCCAACAAGGATCTAATCTATAAGATACTTCAATGCCTCAACAACAAAAAGACAATCCAATTAAAACATGGGCAAAGGATATGAACAGACATTACACCAAAGAAGACATTCAGGTAGCAGGCAGACACATGAGGAAATGCTCACGATCATCAGTCATTACAAAAAAAAACCCAGTGCCGTCGAGTTGATTCCGACATTAGAGAAATGCAAATCAAATCTACAAGAAGATACCACTTTAACTGGATATTGCTGTCACTAATCAAAAAGACAGAAAATAACAAATGTTGGTGAGGTTGGGGAGCAAATGAAACTCTTATACAGTGTTGGTGGGAATGTAAAATGGTCAACCACTTTGGAAAATGGTATGATGTTTCCTCAAAAAGTTAGAAATAGAAATACTATATGATCCAGCAATCCCACTCCTAGGTATACACCCTAAAGAAAGAAGAGCCGTGACACAAATAGACACATGCACACCCATGTTCACTGCAGCATTATTCACAATAGCAAAAAGATGGAAACAACCTTAGTGCTATCAAAAGTTGAATGGATTAACAAAATGTGATACATACATACAATGGAATACTACGCAATGATAAAGAATAATGACAAATTCATTAACCATTTCACAACATGGATGAATTTGGAGGAAATTATGCTGACTGAAATAAGTCAATCACAAAAGAATAAATATTGTATGAGACCACTACTATAAAGTAACAACAAAAGGTTTACACACAGGAAAAAAGGTAAAAACATTCTTCGGCAGTTACTAGGGACAGGAGAGGGAGGGAGGGAAACTACCAATTTAATAGAAGACGTGAGTTAACTTTAGCGAAGGTAAAGGCAATATATAACATGGGGAAGCCATTACAACATAACCAAGGCAAGAGAGGACACTAGAGGAATGCAAGAATGAAGGGAAGCTACAGTAACTACTATAGCTTAGACAACCCTGCGGGAACAGTATTAACAACAATGATTTATGAATAGGCAAATAGGTTGATAGATATGCCATGAGGTGTGGGAGGACGTAAGGGAACACATCCATCGGTAAATATAGCTTTGGTGGTAAATATTTCTACATACATGGCTGTAGGTGCAGCACATATACAGCACACAAGGGATATGGTCAGGGAAACCTCTTGGACATAACCAAACACCTCGCAGATGAAGTTCTTAGGCTAGAAGACAAAGACTATAGACTCGGGGAACATCTACACCAATTGGCACAACATAGTCCATAAACACAATGCTCAGTGTCCTACTTTGGTGAGTAGTGTCTGGGGTCTTAAAAGCTTGCAAGCAACCACCTAAGATAAAACTACTGGCATCTTCCAGTCCGGAGCAAAGGAGAATGAAGAAAATCAAAGACTCAAGGGAGCAATTAGTCTAAAGGACTAATGGATCACATGAACCACAGCCCACATGACCCCAAGACCAGAAGCACTGGACTGTGCCTGGCTACCACTACCAACCGCTCTGACTGGGATCACAACAGAGGGTCCTGGACAGAGCAGGAGACAACTGTAGACCAAAAAAATCAAATTCACAAGAAGACCAGACTTATTGGTCTGACAGAGGCTGGTGGAACCCCTAGACTATGGCCCTAAAAAGACACCCTCTGACCTGGAACTGAAGCCATTCCCAAAGACCACTTCCCAGCCAAACAATAGACAAGTACATAAGATAAAAATAAAACCAAAAGGAATCATACTCCTTAGAACAATCAAGAGGGTATTATCCAACCAAAAGCAAAGATGAGAAGGCAGGAAGGGGTAGAAAATCAGCACAAAAGAAAATATGGAAACCAGGGCAGACATGAGGAGGCTCCTGACACATTGTGGGGATGAAACCAAGGTCACAAAATGCTTTATGTACAAACTATTAAATGGAAAACTAATTTGCTCTGTAAACTTTCACCTAAAGCATAATTTAAAAAAACAGAAAATAACAAATATTAGAGAGGTTGCAGGGAGATTGGAACTCTTATGAACTGCTGGTGGAAATGGAAAATGGTACAATTATTATAGAAAAGGATATGGCACTTCCTTAAAAAGTGAGAAATAGAAATACCACATGATCCAGCAATTCCACTCCTAGGAATATTCCTAGAGAAATAAGAACCATCACACGAATAGACACATGCATACTCATGTTCACTGCAGCATTATTCGCAATAGCAAAAGGATGGAAATCACCTAAGTGCCCATCAACAGATGAATGGATAAACAAATTATGGTACATACCACAATGGAATACTACACAACGATAAAGAACAATGATGAATCCACAAAAACATCTCATGACATGGATGAATTAGGAGGGTGTTTTTCCTTTTTAATAATTTTTATTGTGCTTTAAGTGAAAGTTTACAAATCAAGTCAGTCTCTCACACAAAAACTTACATACACCTTGCTACATACTCCCAATTACTCTCCCCCTAATGAGACAGCCCAATCTCTCCCTCCACTCTCTCTTTTTGTGTCTATTTCACCAACTTCTAACCCCCTCCACCCTCTCACCTCCCCTCCAGGCAGGAGATGCCAACATAGTCTCAAGTGTCCACCTGATCCAAGAAGCTCACCCCTCACCAGCACCCCTCTCCAACCCATTGTCCCATCCAATCCATGTCTGAAGAGTTGGCTTCGGGAATGGTTCCTGTCCTGGGCCAACAGAAGGTCTGGGGGCCATGACCACAGGGGTCCTTCTAGTCTCAGTCAGACCATTAAGTCTGGTCTTTTTATGAGAATTTGAGTCTGCATCCCACCGCTCTCCTGCTCCCTCAGGGGTTCTCTGTTGTGTTCCCTGTCAGGGCTGCCATTGGTTGTAGCCGGATACCATCTAGTTCTTCTGGTCTCAGGATGATGTAGTCTCTGGTTCTGGTGGCCCTTTCTGTCTCTTAGCCTCGTAATTACCTTGTGTCCTTCGTGTTCTTCATTCTCCTTTGATCCAGGTGGGTTGGGACCAATTGATGCATCTTAGATGGCTGCTTGCTAGCGTTTCGGACCCCAGACGCCACTCTTCAAAGTAGGATGCAGAATGTTTTCTTAACACATTTTATTATGCCCATTGACTTAGATGTCCCCTGAAACCATGGTCCCCAGACCCCTGCCCCTGCTACGCTGGCCTTCGAAGCATTCAGTTTATTCAGGAAACTTCTTTGCTTTTGGTTTAGTCCAGTTGTGCTGACCTCCCCTGTATTGTGTGCTGCCTTTCCCTTCACCTAAAGTAGTTCTTATCTACTAATTAGTGAATGCCCCTTTCCCACCCTGCCTCCCTCTCCACTCTCGTAACCACAAAAGAATGTTTTCTTCGCAGTTTAACCTATTTCTCAAGTTCTTATAATAGCAGTCTTATACAATATTTGTTCTTTTGCAACTGACTAATTTCACTCAGCATAATGCCTTCCAGGTTCCTCCATGTTATAAAATGTTTCACAGATTCCTCACTGTTCTTTATCGATGCGTAGTATTCCATTGTGTGAATATACCATAATTTATTTATCCATTCATCCGTTGATGGGCACCTTGGTTGCTTCCATCTTTTTGCTATTGTAAACAGTGCTGCAATAAAACATGGGTGTGCATATATCTGTTCGTGTAAAGGCTCTTATTTCTCTAGGATATATTCCAAGGAGTGGGATTGCTGGATCGTATGGTAGTTCTATTTCTAGCTTTTTAAGGAAGCACCAAATCGATTTCCAAAGTGGTTGTATCATTTGACATTCCCACCAGCAGTGTAGAAGCATTCGAATCTCTCCACAGCCTCTCCAACATTTACCATTTTGTGTTTTTTGGATTAATGCCAGCCTTGTTGGAGTGAAATGGAAGCTCATTGTAGTTTTGATCTGCATTTCTCTAATGGCTAACGATCATGAACATTTCTTCATGTATCTGTTAGCTACCTGAATGTCTTCTCTAGTGAAGTGTCTATTCATATCTTTTGCTCATTTTTTAATTGGGTTATTTGTCTTTTTGTAGTTGAGTTTTTGCAGTATCATGTAGATTTTAGAGATCAGGAGCTGATCAGAAATGTCATAGCTAAAAACTTTTTCCCAGTCTGTAGGTAGTCTTTGAACTCTTTTGGTGAAGTCTTTGGATGAGCATAGGTGTTTGATTTTTAAAAGCTCCCAGTTATCTAGTTTTTCTTCTGCATTCTTAATAATGTTTTGTATACTGTTTATGCCATGTAATAGAGCTCCTAACATTGTCCCTATTTTTTCTTCCATGATCTTTATCGTTTTAGATTTTATATTTAGGTCTTTGATCCATTTTGATCTTATTTTTGTGCGTGGAGTGAGGTATAGGTCTTGTTTCATTTTTTTACAGATGGATAGAGTTAGGAGGATTTTATGCTGAGCGAAATAAGTCAATCGTAAAAGGGCAAATACTGTATGAAATCACGATTATAAAAACTCAAGAAAAGGTTTACACACAAAAACAATCAATCTTTGATGGTTACTAGAGAGGAGAGAGGTGGTGAGGGGAAATCATTAACTAGACAGTAGATAAGGGTTAACTTTGGTGAAGGGAAAGAGTACAAAATATAGTGGAAGTCTGTACAACCTGACGAATGCAAAGACATAGAAGCTTCATAGACACATCCAAACACCTTGAGGGACCAAGTTACTAGAGCTGAGTGTTGGGGACCATGGTCTCAGGGGACATCTGGGTCAATTGGCATAACATACCTCATAAAGAAAATGTTCTACACCTAAGATACATCTACCAGTCCCATGCCACCAAGAACAAAGGAGAATGAAAAGAATCAAAGACACAAGGGAAATATTAGTCCAAAGGACTAATGGCCCACAAGTACCACAGCCTCCACCAGCCTGAGCTCGGAACAATTAGATGGCGCCCAGCTACCACCACCAACCACTCTGACAGGGATAACAATAGAGGATCCTGGACAGAGTGGGAGAAAAATGCAGAACAAGATTCAAATTCACAAATAAAAGACCAGACTTGCTGATCTGACAGAACCGGAGGAAGCCCAGTGACTATGGTCCCCAGACACCCTTATAACTCAGAACTGAAGTCACTCCTGAAGTTCACTCTTCAGCCAAAGATTAGACAGGTTTATAAAACAAACAATAATACAGATGAGGAATGTGCATCTAAGTTCAATCATGTATGCGGGACCCAATGGGCAACACCTGTCCAAAAGCAAAGACAAGGATGCAGGAAGGGTCATGAAAACTGGACAAACAGAAACGGGGAACCCGGGGTGGAGAAAGAGACAGTATTGATACATTGCAGGGATTGCAACCAATGTCACAAAACAATGTGTGTATAAATTGTTGAACGAGAAACTAATTTGTGCTGTAAACTTTCACCTAAAGAACAATAAAAAAATTTTTTTAAATAATAAAAAAACAGAAAATAACAAGGACTGAAGGAGATGTGGAGATATTGGAACCTTCAATCACTGCTGGTGAGAATGCAAAATGATATAGCTGTTGTAGAAGTTAACGTGCTCAGTTGTTAACTGAAAGGTCAGAGGCTCCAGTCCACCTACTGATGCTTTGGAAGAAAGGCCCGGGGATCTATTTTTGAAAAATCAGCCATTGAAAACCCTGTGGGGCACGGTTCTACTCTGACACACGAGGGGTCCCCATGAGTCAGAATCAACTCAAGGGCAACTGGTTTAATAGAGTCACCATGAAGAAAAATGAAATCTTGCATGTAAAGTGACTAGTACAATTCCTGGCCCACCATACAAGTCATTTAGGGCACCTTCTATTTGCTACTTGCCCAGTTTGAGGTACCCAGTAGGGTGTTGCACACACAGCAGGCCCTTAGCAACTGCTTGTAAAATAAATGATTGAGACCTTACTAAAAGTATCTCCTGACTTCATCTAAGCTAGGTTGGCAGTTCAAGTCCCAAGGGTACCTTGGAACAAAGGTCTGGCAGTCTACTTCTGAAAAATCGGCCATTGAAAACTCTATGGATTTTTTTGTGCGTATATTCATCTCAATAAAAAGGAAAGAAAGAAAACCCTATGGCAGCAGCTGTACTCTGACAGCAACTGAGTGGGTCTGGGTAACAAGCTAGAATTCAGCCACCTTCATACTTACAGGGATGCTCCAGACCTGCATTCCATCACTGTAGCCAATCATAATCAGCAAAGGCGGCTCATTCCCTGTGCTATGTATTTCATGAAATTCCAGATTTCTTGACGTGTCTGCATTAGAGTTAAGTAACAAAGAGGCAAATTACAAAGATACAATGTCAATAAGAAAACAACTACATTTCTTTAATGTCATTAGGGTAACAATTACTTATATTATTCTTTCAATAAAAATCAAGAGCAGAGGTAACTGGAAAGCATCACTTAAAAGAAAATGAACAGGAAGGTGAATTATAAAACTAGCAGTTTTTTTTTTTTTAAAACGGAGTGTCTACAATTATCAGCACAAGTAACGTTTTAAAAATCAAATCCTCGCTAGAGAACCAGGAATCATAAAGATCAGGAACAAAACCACCTATAAATGATAAATGAAATGAAATATTTTGCTAAAATTAATTAAATGTAAATATGAAGTATAATCATCTAGGATTTCTAATATTTGTAAATTTACCAATGGAAGAAAAATTGTGTTCCTTTATGTATAGGAATTAGATCCTGACATGTCTGAAGAAACTGGGATATGATCCACTACAAAAGAATTATGTGTACTTGTACAATCAACTTGTCCAATTCACATCAGTGAATATTATACATCTGCTACATAGTCATTATTATAATGGTAGCCTTATTGTTGAACAAAAATATACACCTCAAAAATTACTAGTTCAAACACGCTATCCTCAATAAGCAGCTAACTAAAAGGTCGGCAGTTTAAGTCCACCACCTGCTCCTTGGAAACCCTACAGGGCAGTTCTACTATGTCCTATAGGGTTGCTGTCAGTCAGAATCAACTTGAAGGCGAAGGTTTCGGTTTGGTTTGGGTAGTTTCAGGTCACAACCTCATCTTCCAACAAGCTTACTCTACTACTCCCATTGTGATTTATTCTCTGACTTCATTAGGTCCACTGACATCTCTATCTTCTCTCTATTCCTTATGCAGTTGCCATCTAATGGATGGCAACCCCATGAGCTGCATAACAGAACTGTGCTCCACACAAGTTTGGAAGCAGATTGCTAGGCCTTTCTTCTGAGGTGCCTTTGGGTGAGTTTGAACCACCAACTTTTCTGTTAGTAGTCGAGCACTTAACCATTTGTGCCATCAAGGATCCTTTTCTATTTTAGTTCCATCTTAAATTTACTCTCTTCCCAGCTCAAGCTCATGATCAACCATTTCAGTAACTTCTACTAATAAATATTTTTCTTCCTTATTGTGGAGTCTTTGCATGGCACTCAACTAGCAAAACTCATAGATGAATCCAACTACCCACTTTATCCTAGTATGTTCTATGGCAACCAAGTATTGCTAGAGAAAAAAAAAAAAATCACAAAGCAGGGCAGAGTAGGTACCATTACAAATTAATTCATCCTCACAAACTCAGGTGGATCCTCAAAACTACATGACAAATTTACTCTACTTTCTAGAACTTATTCTACAACTTCTTCAGTAGCTTCCTTACACGTTCTTCGTCCTCTTCCATTCTGAGCCCTGCCCCCATGCAGTCCTTCCTAACTAAGCAAATAACCTGTCTTACATAGATTTCTAGGCAAATTAGAAACTTCCTGTTACCAAAGACCTTCCTGCATCTGTACCATTCTCATCTCATTTCATCCTATTTCAAACACTTCTCTTCTGTCTAAAGTAAACTTCCACTCATACTTTGGATCCTATGCTCTCTCACCTTCTCAGGAGCCTTCTCCCAATCATTCCTTTCCTATATCTTCAACTCTTCCTTCACTACTGGGTACTTCCAATCAGCACTTAATGCTCAAGTGCCTCCTACCTTTAAAAAGTAGTTATATAAATCAGTACTAGGGAATTTTTTAAATCTAAGTGACAAAGGTAAAATTTAAAAAGCTCTGAAAGATAATATAGAAAAGTATCTTCATGACCTCAGTATAGGGAACAACTTCTTAACAGGATGCAAAAAAACCCTTAGCATAAAAGACTGACTTCTGTTAATCATGAGCCACCTTTACCAGAAAAGGGAAAAGGCAAACCACAGAGACAAGAGGCTTGCAACAAGGATTCATCAAGAACACGTAACAATTAAAAACCAATATGAAGAATAAAAATTTAAAAATATATATGAAAAAGACAAAACACTCATTAGAAAAATAAAAAAAAAAACAAAATCCACTGAGAAAAATAAAAAAGAAAAAAAACTTAAAAATAAAAGCACTTCATAAAAAAGAATACCCAAACAATCAACATGAGAAGTGGCTCCACCTCATTTACAATCAATGAAATGCTAATTAAAACCACAATGACAAAACCAAGTGTTGCAAGATGTGGAACAAAGAAGATCATTCATTCATTGCTGGTAAGTATAAATTCAAGCACCTGGGTGGTGCAAACGGCTAATGCCCTCAGCTGCTAACTGAAAGGATGGACGTTCAAGCCCACCCAGAGGCACCTCAGAAGGAAGGCCTGGAGATCAACTTCAAAAAAATCAGTCATTGAAAACCTTGTGTAGCACAGTTCTACTCCGACACATACACACAGGGTCACCATAAATCCGAATCAACTTGACAGCAACTGGGAACTAGAGTTTTAAGCAGTATGATCACTTTGGAAAACAGACTGGTAATATGTACTCAAGTTGAAGATACATGTGCTGTCATGGATTGAATTATGTCCCCCAAAAAAGCTGTGTATCAACTTGGTTGGGCCACGATTCCCAGTATTGTGTGGTTGCCCTCCATTTTGTGATTGTAATTTTATGTTTAAGAGGATTAGGGTGGGATTGTAATGCCCTTACCAGGTCACATCCCTGATCCAATGTAAAGGGAGTTTCACTGGGCTGTGGCCTGCACCACCTTTCATCTCTTAAGAGATAAATGGAAAGGGAAGCAAGCAAAGAGTTGGGAACTTCATACCACCAAGAAACCAAAGCATATCCTTTGGACCTGAGGTTCCTGCACTGAGATGCTCCCAGACCAAGGGAAGATTGAGGACAAGGAATCTTCCTCCAGAGCCAATGGAGAAAGAAAGCCATCCCCTGGAGCTGATACCCTGAATTTGGACTTGTAACCTACTAGACTGTGAGAGAATAAATTTCTCTTTGTTAAAGCCATCCACTTGTAGTATTTCCATTATAGCAGCACTAGATGACTAAGGCACGTGCTTTTGACCAAGTACTTCCGCTCTACGTATATACCAAAAAAAAAAAACTCATTGCCATCAAGTCAATTCTGACTCATAGCGATCCTACAGGACAGAGTAGAACTGCCCCATAGAGTTTCCAAGGAACACCTGATGGATTCAAACTGCCAATCTTTTGGTTAGCAGCTGCAGCTGTTAACCACTACGCCACCAGGGGTTCCTTCTAGGTACAGACCCATTAGAAATGTGAACATATTTATACCAAAAGACATGCATAAGACTATAAGAATATTATTAGTAAAGAGTCAAAAACTGGAAACGACCCAAATGTCCATCAACAGGAGACTTGAGAAACACACAATAGTACTATATTGATACGATGGAATACTATTCAGAACTGAAAAAGAATGAACTGCTACTATACAATATACAGGGATGAATCTCAGACATAATGATTAGCAAAAGAAGCCAGACATAAAAGACTATACACTGAATTGTTCTATTTATACGAAATTCAAAAAATGAAGCAATTAGGTGGGAATATTCTATTGCTTGCCCTGGGTGATGGTTACGCAGGTTTTAGATTTGTAAAATTCATTGATCTATACATTATTTTGTGTTACTTGCCATAAATAAATACAGTTTTAAAAAATCATAAAGCAATTAAAATCCCTCTCCCTTCACTTGACTTCATGATTCTCCTACCCTTTTAGCAGCTAAATTTCTCAACTGAATTGTCATCTCTATTTTCCATCTCACATTCACCCCTGAATTCAGTTTAGAATGGTTTCTGCCCGTAACACTCCTCCCAAATGACTTTTGCTTTCGTCACCAATAATCTCCAAGTTGTTAAATCCAATAGATTGAAGCACATCTTACTAGACTACTCAAGAGTTGTAAGCAATGCTTACTTTTCCTCCTTAGAATACTTTCCCTTAGTTTCCAAGGCATAACCCTCTCCCAGTTTTCTTCCTAATTCTCTTCTTCTCCATTTCCTTGCCTGGGTCATTCTTTTCTACCTAGCCTTTAAATGTTGGAGCTACTCAAAACTAATTCCTAAACTCCCTTTTCTTCTTATTATATACCCCCCCGCCAGATGATCTTGTTCTACCCACTGCTTCACTTACTACCTGCTGGTGACTTCTAAAGGAGCTTTTACCAGCAGATTAAAGCTTTTGGTTAAAGCACTTGGCTGCTAACCAAAAGGTCAGTAATTCAAACCCAGGAGCCACTCCTCAGGAGAAAGATGTGGCAGTCTTCTTCCATAAAGATTTACAGCCTTAGAAACCCTATGGGGCAGTTCTACTCTGTTCTATAGGGTCGCTATGAGATGGAATAGATTCTACAGCAACAGGTAATGTCTAAATACACTGGTATGTTCAATACTTCCTCAATGTGACATTTTGGATGTCTCAACAGAGACCCCAATTCAGCTCACAGGTCATGGATTCCTCCCAAAACCTGCTCTTCCTCAAGGGTTTCCAATCCTGATGAATAGCATCATTATCAAGCCAGTTGCCAAACCTAGAAGCCACCTTCTTCATCCCCTCTAGCAGTAATGCATCATCAAAACCTTTTGTATTTCTAAATAGCTCCTATTTCTTAAACCAACACCCTGTCCCAACTACAACACCTACTCCAAAAGCCTAATTGGCTTCCTGTATCCACCACTGCTCCCCCAAGCCCTGCACTGCAGTCACAGCTCTCTTTTTAAAAAATGAGTAAAATAATGGTGCCTTGTACTATGTTGCTGACTTCCTGTTGCTTCAGGATAAAGACCAAAATCTTTAACAGATCATTAGTAATTTTTTAACATCTACTCTGTTTTGATAGGAATTCACTGGTATAAAGTTAATGGCATATTATTCAATATCTAGTAAAATCTTCAGAATTATAGACACTAGGCATAATTCTCTTTAGAGCTTACAGTGTAATGGTGTTTTATAACTTGTGTGCTTTTCCATACGCCATCTCACCTGACACATACGAATCCTGTTGCATATGCAGAGCAGGGTTTAACTTCATTTTATCATTGACAAAAACAAGTTGGATATAATTTACTCAGAGGTGAATGACAAATCTTAAGGCTCTTGATTCTCAATACAGTTGTCATGGACTGAATTATGTCCTCCCAAAAAGTGTGTATCAATTTGGCTGGGCCATGATTCCCAGTATTCTGTGGGTGTCCTCCATTTTGTGACTGTAATTTTATGTTAAAGAGGATTAGGGTGGGATTGTAATACCCTTACTAAAGTCACATCCATGATCCAATGTAAAAGGAGTTTCCCTGGGGTGTGGCCCGCACCACCTTTTATCTTACAAGAGATAAAGGAAAGGGAAGCAAGCAGAGAGTTGGGGATCTCATACCACCAAGAAAGCAATGCCGGGAGCAGAGCGTGCCCTTTGGACCTGGGTTCCCTGTGCAGAGAAGCTCCTAGTCTGGAGGAAGATGGATGAGAAGGCCAACTGAAAGAGAAAGCCTTCCCCTGGTGCTGATGCCCTAAATTTGGACTTTCAGCCTACTTTACTGTGAAGAAATAAATTTCTCTTTGCTAAAGCCATCCACTTGTGGTATTTCTGTCATAGCAGCACTAGATAACTAAGAAAACAGTCATCTATCTACTGCAACTACCACCTTGATTAGAGGTTATTACTTTTGGAGGGCCTCAAATGCCACATTTTTTAAATTTTAGATTCTGCTTAGGCACTTTATTGTGCTATTTTTCTTTCTCTGGATGGGATATAGCAGACTTCATTTTTCCTTAAGGAAACTATTAATTTTGTAAAAATTTTATATTGATCTTCAGAACTTTTATAATAATCCTTATTTTTTTGCTTTTTATCTTTTCATCCTCTCTTATACAATCACTGATTCTTCTATCCCTGACTGTTCTTCATCTCCTTTACTGGTTTCTTTTTTCTTATTCCACCCCTAAATATGAACTTTACAGTCTTTCCTATAGAAACATCTATCATTCCTATGTGGTCTTAGCCAACTAAAATGCCTTCTTCTAATTCACTCATCCTTTAAAACCTTGTCCAATCTTAACTTCTCCATGAATGTCGCCCATTACTACATTCAGTATATTCTCTCTCCTTAGAATACTGTTCGCAATTGAGGGGGAGAACCACTGGGTTTTTCTGCTCAGACCTTGAAAATCAAAGTGTGAACTGAAAATGAACATTTCCTCCGAAACCTACTTCTTCTGTGTTGCATGTACTTATTAACAGTAGCAGCAGCATCCTCCCAGTACCCAGTCTAGAGACTGTGGAATCATTTTTAGTAGATGCGAACTAGGTGCATAAGGATAAAGGTAGAAAACATTTCAGCCATAGTGGCCCCTGTGCATAGATACTGAGGCTTGAAAAGTTGTGCCTTTAACAACCTGAAAAGATGAGTGAGGTTGGGGCACAGCTGGTAAGTGAAGATAGTTAAAGGGAAACCGGCATTTAAGGAAAAAGGAGTATGAAGCACTTGTGGGACATTTAAGTTAAGATGTGTAGGAGGTAGCTGATACGGGGAGCAAGTACACTAGAGTAATAGAGCCCTGGAGCAGCTACTCATTTCATGTTCCTCACGTACTTCCTACTCCTTACCTCCCATTTTTCTGATAACTGATGTTACCCTTCACCAAGCACAGAGACAGGCACATAACCACCTGAGCCAATTCTAGTATTACATCCTTGGCCACAGTGACTATTCCAACAATGAGCAGCTGACTCAAACTGAGCCACCTGTGTCTTCCAGTGAACACTCCGTCCTCTTTGATCACATAACTTTAAAGGTATGAACAGAGAACTTCGTGAAACCACCACTCCAACCACATTAGCAAAATCAAATAACAGAAGCAAACATTCAGAGAGAAGTAGTGACAAGAAATGGAGAAAGACTAAATGTGTTACGGCCCTGCTCTTTCCAGGTATATAAGTTAAAAAAAAGAAAAACCCTTTCTTACTTAACCAATCACTTGAAACCGAAAATTAAAAAAGACATGCTGAATATAAAAACTGACATCATAAGTAGAGTACATTAGAACTGGCCAAATCAGGATAGGCTAGTGGGTGGTAAGAATTTCCCTTAAAGACTAGAAAGTAGGCAGTTCTTGTTATACTGTAGTAAACCTGCTGATTAAACTGATGTATCTTGGGACACAAACTATATCCCCACCTATAGGGAATTTGTTGGGGAGGGGGGGAGTCAGGATATTAAGGTGCTTTGGCTACATTTTACACCTTTTTCACCATAGTGTCTCAAAGAAACAAGCTATAAATCAAGGTATAAATCAAGTTTTTTAAAAAAAAGGTATATAAATTGAAAACAGAAAGAGAACAGTCACTATGATACAGCTGTTGCTGGAAGCCATCAAGTCAATTCTGATTCATAGTGACCCTATGTGATATGAGTAGATCTGTCCTATACGGTTTTCTTGGCTGTGATCTTTATGGAATCAGATCTCCAGTTCTTTCTCCCCTGAGCCCCTTCGTGGGTTCATACTGCCAACCTTTCTGTTAGCAGCCTAGCACTTAACCATTGCACCTCCAGGGTTCCTATTATGATGCTAAACCAAAAAAAAAAAAAACCAAACCCATTGCCACTGAGTCAGTTCCAACTCATAGCAACCCTACAGTACACACTAGAACTGTCCCATAGGGTTTCCAAGGAGCGCCTAGGGAATTCAAACTGCCAACCTTTTGGTTAGCAGCCGTAGCTCTTAACCACTACACCCAGGGTTTGGTGACATAGTGGTTAAGAGCTACGACTGCTAATCAAAAGGTCGGCAGTTTGAATCCACTAGGAGCAGCTTAGAAACCCTATGGGGCAGTTCTACACTATCCTCTAGAGTCGCTATGAGTCAGAATCGACTCAAGAACAATGGAATGATACTTAAGGGTAGGTTAATGACACCCTCTAATGAACTCCAATGGAATGTATCTGAGAACAATGGGCATTGAACTAGCATAAATTCTGTTCAGAAAAAATAATCTCAAAGTCTAGAAAGTTCAACACCAATGATTATTTTACAGTTATAAATCCTATACAACTGACAAAACTTGAATCAATAACTTCCTTTCTAAGAAATTTTTAACTTACTTGGATTTAATAAAAGTTTAAAGCTAAGCACTCTTAGTTCACAAGTGAAGACTTGTACGATACAATATTAGTCCTAATGAAGTTTCTGTAGTGTGGTTATGTTACTTTTTTAATTACAAAAAAAACTTATTTTGAAAACTAAAAAGTCATTTTAAAAGAAAATAATCTGACTAAAACAAGGGTTCTCTTTTTGAAATAGGTCAACCCCAAACACACACTTAATTCATATGTCCCAAAAACATTAATGCCATACCGTTTAAATCTGCATTTTCAAATCTGACCCAGACTATCTTCTCCTTTTCTTCTGTTAGAGGTGTCCCACTATAAGCCTGCATAGTAAACACAAACATTAAAATGAAATTATTTTACAGCTTTAATATTACTGATGTTCAAAACAGAGTGACTGAAATAAAGCCAGTCCTACCCCTCAACAATTTGATCACCCCTAGGATTTTGGTAAAGCACATTTTGGAACATTATTACTCACAAAGGAAGTTATCCAGGACTCTGACCTAACATAACAGCCTTAATTAAAAAAACAGGAAACTTTTGAACTTACTAAGGAATTGCAAAAACCTAAAATACAGTGATCAAAGTCTGTATGAAGCATCCCTATAATTCAAATGCATCAAAAAAACTAAATCACCCCTAAATTGAACAACAAATAAGAGGGCTTAGGACATAAGCAAAACTATCACACTTATCTACTTAGTTCCTAGGAGTTTAGGATCAGACAATTAGCATTTTACCAAGACTTTCTAAAGAGTATTACTTTTTCAGTTTCTTATCTAGTTTCCAGAGTCAACCTATCAGCTAGTTCCTGTAAGTCTGAAAGGGTCACAAAGATAAGCATACACATCTGTGAAACCTTAGGAGAAGTGTCAACAGTACTAATCAGTATTCAGAGTGAATCATCTCTCTATAAAAAGCACAAAAATTTTTAAAAAATTGTACATACTTAGAAGCTTTCAGAGTGTCAACAAAACAGCTACAACTTTTTTTTTTTTTTTTTTTTGCAATTATAGAGTGGAATTCAGTTCACAAAATATTTAGTACGATTGCTATCAAGTCAGCTCCAACTCAGGCAACTCCATGTGTAACAAAATGAAACTCGTGCCTGGTCCTGTTCCATCTTCATGATTGCTGGTATGCTCGAGTCCACTGTTGAGGCCACTGCGTAATTTGAGTGTCTTCCAACCTAGGGAGCTCATCTTTCTGCATTCTATGGGACAATATTTGGTTGTGATTCATAGGGTTTTCATTGGCTAATATTTGCAAGTAGGTTACCAGGCCTTTCTTCCTAGTCTATCTTAGTCTGGAAGCTCTGCTAAAACCTGTCCATCATGAGTGACCCTGCTGTTTATTTGAAATATTGGTGGCATAGCTTCCAGCATCATAACAAGCCACCACAGTATCACAAACTGACAGATGTGTGGTGATATTTAATATACATTATATCAAAAGCAGGAAACCCTGGTGGCACAGTGGTTAGAGTTTGGCTGCTAAACAAAAGGTAGGCAGTTCAAATCCACCAGGTGCTCCCTGGAAACCCTATGGGGCAGTTCTACACATAGGGTTGCTATGAGTTGGAACTGACAAGTTTTTTTTGTTTTTAATATCAAAATCATATAAAAACTACCATCCCAAATACAATTTGTGTTATACCCCAAAACCAAAGCAGCTGCCACTGAGTCAACTCCAACTCATGGCGACCTCATGTGTATCACAGTAGAACTGTACTCCACAAGGTTTTCGATGGCTGGTTTTCGGAAGCAAGCAGATCATCAGGCCTTTCTTCTGAGGCACTTCTGGGTGGGCTCGAACCTCCAGCGTTTTTATTAAGCAGCCAAGCACATCAGCCATTTGTACCACCCAGAAACTCCCGTTATATACCAAAACCAAAACCAAACCACTTGCCATCAAGTTAATTCCAACTCATGGCAACTTTATGTGCATCAGAGTAGAGCTGTGCTCCTGCGGGTCTTCAATGGCTGTGATCTTTCAGGAGTAGAATGCCAAGGCCTTTCTTCCAAGGCATCTCCGGATGGATTCGAACTACCGACCTTTTGGTTAGTAGTGCTTAAGTGTTTATGCCATCTGCTTTAAATTTCCATGCTGACTTACAACTTCCATACTGTACCAAACAAGGTCAATGGTTACTGACTCACAAAAGACAGGCTTATCCTAGTACAGCTTTAAGTAAAATGATCTTATACAGCCTGCATTTCAATTGTCTTTTTTAAAACAAGTGACTTGTATATAGGGCAATTGATACCTTTAGGGAAAACCTGCATTAGAACCAACTAATTTATCAACTTCATCTTCAATCTCCTTATCCTCATCTTCCTTCTTGGTCATGTTCCTTTCACACTTGACAACTCTATTTTTTAAATAAACTTTTTATTTTGGAGTAATTTTAGATTTACAGAAAAGTTACAAATACTGTACAAAGAGTTCTGATATATTCCTCACCTACTTTCCTCTAAGGTTAACTATCCAATGTAATTTATTCCTACATTTGTCAAAACGAAGAAACCAACAATGGTACATTACCATTAACTAAACCGCAGACTTTATTTGAATTTCACTAGCTTTTCTACTAACGTTCTTTGTCTGTTCCAGGATACAATCCAGGATATCATATTATATTAAGACAAATTTCTTTTTTCCTACATCAGGCAGGCTCTCCTTATAATTATTTAAATTTTCTTCAGAGTAGCAGTCTTGTCATAAGACTACTTGTCAACTGAAGTATAATTCAGGAATGAGGGATTTTCCTAACTCCTTTGCAACATCTCCAAGATGCTCGTTGATTTCTGATCGATACTCAGAACAACTGAAGAACAAGGTTGAAGGAGACCTTTCAGTCCACTGGGACTTCTCAACCTCTCTTTTTTCCCCCCTGCTTTCAAGGGGAAATAAAGCTTTCATAACGAGACTTATATACTTATATGCTTTGTATGTCTTCAAATTTTCCCTTCTCCTTAGCAGACATGGTGGTCTTCTCTTTACTGAGCATTTTTCACAAAATTCTGTGAAGGTGACGGAAGCACTGAAGCATCTGGGTAATGCTTCTTATGCTCCTTCCTGCAGGTTTGCACAAAGAAGACATGTAGTGACATTTTGTCTCAGTTTCTCAGGATCTCCTTTGCCCATGTTTAGATATTTGATTCTCCGTGAGGCAGAGAATCGCCCAACACCCATTCAGCTTTCACTTGCCGTCTTTATGGACGTTAATGTACTACCACACGAAGTTTTTTCTATTTTTCCAGTGCTTCTTTCTCCTTCAAACAAGAGCCAACTGCTCTAGCCCTGTTAGAGTCAAAACTTTCATTCCAATACTGACTAGATTTGTTTACTCCTCCTTTTATACCTTACCCACTTTCTAACACACATACACACACTCATAAGCACAAAGGTATTCTTGAATTTTACAAAAGGCCCCTGAAAAAACACGCTCTAATCACTGTTTAATCACTGTAGATACCACTCTGTAGGTTGCTTTGTTGTTTTATCTCTTCATTGCAGAGAAAACAACTATCATAACATGCTGTCATCAAAAGGATAATTTTTAATTATAGAAAATTATTCTGTAAGGATCATTTGTCATAATTTCCTTGATTGTTACTGACATTTGGGCAGGCTACAAATTTTGAAAATGTGAAAATTTCATACAACACAAAAATAGAAAGTTCTGAGCTTATACTTTCTTCTTTATTGAATATTTTTAAAATAAACTTTCGTAAGTGGGATTACTATTTCAAAATGTCGTGCTATACTGATACGCTAAGGCTTCTACAAGCCAACAATGCTACCATGTGACCCCAATTAGAATTAACTCAATTGTAATAGCTGAAGAAACCGATACCCAGTTCAACAATATATTCTTTCTTTAGGGTGATGCTTGGAGACCCAGAAAATAATTTCTAGGCTCCATGATTTTGACTCCCAGAACAAAGCAGGAGTTGGAACATAACATCAGAAGAAAACACCAGTTTCCAAATGGCTGACTTCAAAGTACCAATGAAAGATTTTCGATTAAACACAGAAAAATGTCTTAGAAAGCTCTGTTCCCATGGCAAGCAGACAGTAAAGAAAATGCCTAATATAACAAAAAGTTACTTCTATTATTGCTTCCCTAAGTGCCTATGTTTGATCATTACAGTTAGAACTTGTAATATCATTGCCTCCTCCGGTTATCTCAACTACTGATCCTAAGTAGTGAATCTCCGTCTCCGGTCCTGGATCTCTAGCCTCTTCATGCTCTCTTCAAAACAGAACACTTAATAACCGTTTTTGCTTTATTTTATGCTTTCCATACATTACATTCTTTAAGCATCAAAACAAACCCATGATGCCTATGACAATTATCTCATTTTACAGATAAAAACACTGTTTAGAAAGACTCAGTAACTTGTCCAGAGCTCATAGGATGTAGAGCTGGAATACAAAGGCAGATCTAATACCAAGTCTATGCTCTTAATCAGTACACTACCTGAAGCATAATATGCAAATTGTAAATTCATGATTTATCTGCCAAATAAGCAAGTACCTACTATAATCCCATGGCCTCCACCACATTCTCACCAAGTTATCAACCTTGGATTTTATTCTGCTCTGCACCATGATTCAAATGGCATCTCTTTCATAAGGCTTTCTTTGATGTCTTCCAACTAAATTTCATTTTCCTTCCTCTAAAGGACATCAACTTGGTAAAGCAAGGGATCAGAGAAAACAAGAAAAACCCTCAATGAGATGGATCAACACAATAGTCACAACGATGGACTCAAATACACCAACAATCACGAAGGCACAGGACCGGCAAGGTTGCCATGAGTCAGAGTCTACTCGACGGCAACTAACAACAATATGCTACCATGGAACTTGGTTTATATCCTATTATGGTACTTACACTTGGCCATGAATTCTAGCTGTTTATCAATTCTACTAGACCAAGGGTCACCAAATCCAGTCCACCTTGTTACTGAAACATAACTATGCCCCTTCCTTTACAGAAACAGCAGAGTTGAACAGTTGTGATAGACATTTTACAAACTATAAAGCTTAAAATATTTACTATCTGGCCCTTTACAGAAAAAGTTTGTCAATTCCTGTACTAGACCATGAAGGCTTTATAACAGCACAGTGTATCCTCTAAACTTAGCACAGTGCCTGATCATAACGGGTGATCAATTAAATGGTTGCTGCCTGAATTTCTGCTTTCTTTCCACAGCAACTAGAATAATGACTTGCATACAAGAGACAGCCAACATAACATTGTAGAATGAATATT
The DNA here is from genome assembly GCF_030014295.1 of Loxodonta africana. Taxonomy (NCBI): domain Eukaryota; kingdom Metazoa; phylum Chordata; class Mammalia; order Proboscidea; family Elephantidae; genus Loxodonta; species Loxodonta africana. Next base: position 50,442,161 of record NC_087359.1, read on the forward strand.
CTAAGTCTTAGATCCATGCCTACAACTTAACATCCATAATTACTACTCTAATCCCAATCTTCACAACCATTTACATAGATTATTTTTAACGCCTGTTATCCCCTTCTTAATGCATAACATTCATAAAAAATTAAATTAATTTCCTAGCTTCCAGAATTTTTATTCTATCAGTTTTTAGTGCCTCTATTCTCTACCTAACAGAAATTACTCATTCTGGTATTCTTGTTCCTCTAGCAAATTCTCCAACTACTCCCTCAAAGCTTCTGACCACAGCCTCTCTCCTCAGGCCAACAAAAACTGCTTGCAACACAGGGTTACGACTAGGACAAAGTGTCTCTGTAAAAATTTGATAAAGAAGCCCTGGAAAAAAAAAACAAACCCGCTGCCATCAAGTTGACTTCCACTCACAGTGACCCCATTGGATTTCTGAGACTATGTATCTCTACACAAGCAGACTGCCACACTTTTCTCCCAAGGAGCCACTGGTGGCTTCAAACCACTAACTTTATGGTTAGCAGTCAATGACTTTAACCACTGAGCCACCAAGGCTTTCCAAAGGGGCCCTCTAGGGGAAGACAAATTATTGAAAAAAAGCCCCTTCCTTGGAGTTGTAACTTTAAGACAAGGTCCAGAGCTTAAGGGAAGCGATTTTGTTGCATTTCAGGGGAACAAGTCGGGTTTCAGCCCCAGTTGCACTCTTTGCGTAAAGAACAACATGCTCTACCACCATAGCAGCCCTGTTGTTTACCATATCCAGCTAGCCAGTTTCATTCAACATTAAACAGCCAACCTTTCCATTCATTTCAATTAAAACCTCAGGAACCTCACTCTTTCACTTCTTTCTTTGTTCAGCATTCTCTTACTAATTAAATATTCAGTCTGTGCTATCATGTGTAACAATTACTGATATGTTGCTACTAGTTATCTCTGGTTGTTTCAAACAGTTTGAGTTTCCATGTTAACCAATAAAAGTAAGTTATTTGTTTTTCCTTACATGCCTGTGAGAGATCTTGTCATCATGACCTACCTATTTTCATTAAAGTTGACTGAACATAATACCAACATTCCTTGATGAAAACAGTTTAATATGACTGAAATATAGTTTGTATAATACAACTGAAATCTAGATTTTGGGCTTTTCTAGGACTCTCTCATAAAGCTAGGACACTGGAATTATGAATGTCATCTTTCAAGAGCGTAGTTACAGACACCACGGAAGTCAGAGGAGACCGTCATTACCGCTAAGGAGAAAATACCCAAGCCTCCCCCTTGAGGACTTCCACTGGATCAGTATTTCCCAAAGATTCCATTTCACAGGAATCACCAGAGACACTTACTACAGCTACAAACTACTGACTGCCACCTCCAACCTACTCAGTCGGACTCTCCATGAGAGAGGCCTGAAAATTACTATTCTTTAACAAGTATGCCAAGTGATACTTATGTTGAGGCAACAATGAACTAGAGATGATCCCAGTAGGGCTGTTCTCATTCTTTATTCTCACATTTATATATAAAAGGAACAGTAAGAGGCTTACACTCTTGGGGCTATGCACTCAAATCTTTACTCGATCAAAAGCTCACCCAACTCAAGATAAAAATGCTTCGTGGGAGTGAAAATGTAAAATATACACACACATATGCAACTCTGGTTTATTTCAAAGGGAAAAAATTAAATTTCAAAACATAAAAAAAACCCACTGCTGTCAAGTCAATTCTGACTCACAGCGACCCTATCAGACGGAGTAGATCTGCCTCTAGGGTTTCTGAAACTATAAATCTTCATGGAAGCAGACTGCCACATGTTTTTCCCATGGAGCAGCTGGTAGGTTTGAACTGCCGACCTATGGTTAGCAGACAAGTGCTTTAACCACTGTGAAACCAGGGCTCCTTTTTCAAAACATAATAGTCCTAATTTCCACCACCTGAAAAGACTATATGGTATACAGAAAACACCGATGCTGGAAAAACAAATTAGAGTAACAAGTTTTCGTGACTGGCATAAAAATACTGTTTGATATGAAAGTAGAAATAGATTTGTGCCCAGGTATAATATCTGGTTGAACTGTGCCCGGGAAACCCATTGCCGTCAAGTCAATTCTGACTCAGAGACCCTATAGGACAGAGTAGAACTGCCCCATAGAGTTTCCAGGGAGTGGCTGGTGAATTTCAACTGCCAAACTTTTGGCTAGCAGCTGAGCTCTTAACCATTTTGCCACCAGGGTTTTGGGGTTTTTTTAAATAATATCTAGTCCAACGAGATGGACTGACACAGTGGCTGCAACAACGGGCTCAAGCATAACAACAATTGTGAAGACGGCACAGGACCCAGGACTGGACAGTGTTTCATTCTGTTGTACACAGGGTCGCTATAAGCCAGAATCATCTCAATGGCACCTAACAACAATAACAACAGTTAATAAAATGCAGAGCTTATATTGCTCTTCTCACTTCAGACAGGCAATACTGAACTAGGACAAGAGAAAAAGAGAGATTTTGGAAATAGAATCCAACTAGCAAGTCCCTAGGAGTCCTGGTGGCACAGTGGTTAAAGTGCTCAGCTGCGAACCAAAAGGTCAGCATTTCAAACCTACCAGCCACTCCAAGGGAGAAAGAGGTGACAATTTGCTTTCGTAAAGATTTATAGCCTTGGAAACCCTGTGCAGCAGTTCTACACTATAGGGTTGCTATGGGTCAGAATTGACTCGACGGTAGTATGTTTGTTTCTGGGGGGATCAAAGAGTCCCAAAGGAGCCCTGGTGGTGCAGTGGTTAAGCACACAGCCAATAACTAAAAAGGTTGGTGGTTGAAACCCACCCAGCAGCTCCGCAGGAGAAAGACTTGGTGATCTGCTTCTATAAAGATTACAGCAAAGAAAACCCTATAGGACTGTTCTACTCTACCACGTGGGGATATTGAGTCCAAAGTGACTGGAGAGCATCTAACAACAACACAGAGACCCGAGTCTCATCTTTCAACTAACATCTGACCTTAATTTCTCTTAGAAGAAGTCCTGAGGAATATTAGTTGTGCCAATGTCAGCACAAAACCAAAGCAGAGCTACACAATAACTAGTACAGTTCTACCCTAAAAATGCCCAGAATGCTAAAACATCAAAAGCCTTTCTGAAATTGATAATACTAGTGTCGAGTTTAGAAAACAGAACATTTCAGAGCTTCCTTAGCCAAAGGAAAGCACATATAGACACTGACCTGTGGCACAACATCCTGTAGAAAAGTCACAACACTTTCCATGTAGGACTGCTCTCTGGAAAAGAGTAAAATGGAGAAAAATTATCACGGCAGCTTAAGATAAAACAGAATATGGAAAAGCTCTACCTACAAGCTCTATAAATCGTATATTAAAACAAGAAAAAAGGCCTACTCTTATCACCTGATAATTCTGCTTATCTAATTTCCAGTTTCATAAGCCTTTGTGATATTATAAAATGCAAATGACAGAACAACCAGATAGGGAAGTCACAAAAATAAGCCAAAGTTAAAACACTGAAAATAGGGAAACTGAGATGTCAATATGTAAAACAAAAAAGAGGGACTAAATAATGTAGTCATAAAACTTTTATATGGAAAGGAAATTACAGTGATATCAAGAAATAAAAGATTGGTTTAAACTTATTAAAATAGGGGTAAATTTTAAGGTAACCGCAAAGGAAACTAACAATCCTACATCTCAAAATAAAAAAGAAGAAAAATATAAAGACGCAGCAAATACAAAATCAACAGTGAAAAAGATGAAAAGAAAATAAAGAAAAACGACTAACAAAGAAACTGTCAACAACACACACACACACACAAAATACATCAAAATCACAGCGCTAAACCTATACCTATCAATAATTACACTGAACATAAATGGACTAAATGTACCAATAAAGAAACAGAGAGTGTCCGAATGGATTAAAAAACACAATCCCTCCATATGCTGCCTATAAAAATGCAAATGAGCTTTTAATATTTTTTAACATTATCTCTTCTTAAAAGTAATGTTCTCCTAATTCAGTAGAGATAATTTCTAAGTCATACTTAAGGAGTAATGACAGAAGACCTGGCTAAGGCAGGACCTTTCTCTCGAGTCAGAGCAGAAGAATGCCCTAGTTAGAGCAAGAAAAACTATTGCTGTTGACTCAGTATTTAGTTATCTTCCCTTTAAATTGGTTATGAACCTAGTCCCTTACCTGTATGTAGCAAGATGAACTTGTATTTTGCTGCCGGTACAGGCACTAGAACAAGTAACTAAGAAGTCCTCGTAGAACTTTTGGCATAGACACGGCAAGGGAAAATATTAAAATATATCAAAGTGAGGGGGAAAATTAATACTTAATGACACTAAATTAAGATATTTTAAATGGGAAGTATATAAAAATCAGCAAGTGGAAAAAAACAATTTCTTCAAAATACCAAATCAAATTCATTTCAGAGAGATGTAAAAAGTGCATATGAAGAAGATAATGTGAGTTACCCCAAATCCTATAAAATAAAGCAACATACCTTAGAGACCTACAAAGTTTGATTTAGGCCTACCTCTCCAATTTCATTTTTTTTGCCACTCTCCTTACTCTGTTTCAGTCATAGGCAACTTTAGTTCCTAGAACACTCCAAGCTCTTCCTTCTGTCTGGATTGTTCCTTCCCATACTCCTTCCTTCCTTTCAGATTTCCAGCTTAAGTGTTACCTCCTCAGATAGGCCTTCCCTGACAGCCTTAAGTATATTTCTCCTTTCCATTCTCTATCATAGCATACTGAGTCCTGATCACAACCTATAATTATTTACTTGTTTACTATTTCCCCACTAGAATGGCAGTCTATTACAGGAAGGAACCCATCTCTCATATTTATCTTGTATCTCCAGAATCTACAAACCAATACTTAGGCATGGAGTAGATGCTCAAGAATTATTTGTTTAAAAATGCTGAATGAATGAAAGAGCAACGAAGACACTAAAATTATGTACTGCAAAACAAAAAGCAATACATTTTGAATACCACATGCTAAGGCAGCACAGAACAGTGGTTAAGAGCCCAAACTCTGGAGACAAACTGCCTGGCTTTGATACCAGCTACATTTGTTGACTATGTAACCAAGAACAACTTACTTTTTCTCTGCTTTGGTTTCCTAATCTGTGAAATGAAGATTAAAAACACTACCTAACTCATACCTAACAACATGCTTAACTTGTTGCATGTTCCATAGGTTGCAAAGAAATATAGTCCTGGCAAATGCAGGAGGAAAAAAAGGAAGTATTACTATGGTGAAATATCACATTATCCAAATAGTCTGAGAAGGCAATCTTTATGTAACATGCTAAACTGCCTAAGGGAAATAATCCAAAAATGCTACAATTCTCCTAAGAGCATTTTAAAAGGCATAAAACAAGTTCCACCTCCTTACTTGGGGTCTCCATGGTCCACCCCAACCTAACTTAAATACGCCAACTTCCCTCCATCACGCTTTATTTTATTTATGCAAATACCTTGCCTTTTCCACCTCAGTTCACTCCATTCTCTTAGCCTAAAATGTACCCTTGATTCAAAGTGGCCAAATTCTATTCAACCTTTAAAGGTTCAATACAAAACCTTTTCTGATCATCACACTAAAATACTCCCTTCTAAATTCTTATGCCATTTTATTAGCATCTTTATTTTTATTGATTATAGTGATTTTAAGTCTACATATTTTAAGACCACATTAGATTGTAAGTTCCTAGAAAGAATGTTAAAGAATGCCTCAAGTACAAAAATGTACTCTCTACAGCTTTCTGCATGAGACCTAGATTAAGAAATATATTTTACATCACAATCTAGTAAACACATACAAATATATCTGTGTGTGTCACAAAACAACTAATTTCTATTATGTTTGATTTCAATTTTTAATATAGACCCTAACACACTAAATTGATTTAATGACTCACTAAATTCATTAAACATAAAGTTTGAAAATAACTCTTCCTTAGGATTTCATGCATTCTATCAATGTGCAATATACATCAATTTGTCCCTCCAATAATTCCTTTTATTTGGCCTCGGCATTGATATTTACCCATCTTATAAAGCCAAAATTTAAAAGATCTTACAAAATGTGCTCACTTTAGCAGCACATATACCAAAAAAAAAGAAAAAAGATCTTATATAATTAAGCAGTGTTGAGAAAGGAAATCTGAATATTCTGAGTAATCATTTCTTCAGCTATTGGGATTATCTGAAAAGTGCTTACGTGACAGCCTGGGGGCGAACCACAACTCCCCCAGTACAACGACTGGGTCTTCTAGGGGAATCTGTAGCCATAGTTTCATTCACAAAACCTGTTTCCAGAAGAAAAAGATAGAGAAAATGGATCATTTTGTGGATAGAAAAAAGGCTTATGTCTGATCAATAGAGGTCCCTTGTCAAAGAAAGCCAAAGCCGTAGGTAATTTACCAAGCAATTCCTATTACACCAGAAAAAAAGAAAAAGAGGAAGAAACAGATAAAATTTTCTCTCACATTACCCTGAGGTTTTAATACAGGGCTGGTCTCAAAACCACAAAACTATTTAACATTCTTGGTAGTCCATTTGGTCTATTGTTAAAGTGGACAGAAATCAGATCATTGGAAGTTTTGCACAGGATCTCAAATGAAAACAAATGTGCTACTTTTGTAACCCAAAATTAAAGACTTAACTGAAACTTTATGTTGAGGTAGTGAAATTGTACATGGTACAATATTTCGACAACCAGCGGCAATACCACTCTATCTTCCAACTAAATCTGTTGGGAATCCATGAGTAAGACTGCATGGCCAGTAATCAAGGAAGATTTTTAACCTCCTCCCCCCGCTATTGTAACCCAATGACTAGGGTCTAAATAAAAACTAATATGATATTGTTGTTGTCGTTGTGTGTCCTCGAGTCGATTCCCATAGGGTTTTCTAAACTGTAATCTCTACGGGGGCAGATCGCTAGGTCTTTTCTCTCACCGGAGCCGCTGGTGAGTATATGCTGTTAGAAGTCCCTTATCCTTTGCTGTCACATCACTAAACCCTGATCCTTGAAGGTCTAATGGCCATCTGAATCACTGAGGAGTTTTAAAGAACATGGACAGTCTACTTGGTTAAGGTGAAAGAAGGACTGACAGCAATATTAAAGAGCTCTTACAGAGCTCAGGAAAGCCCGCAGCCTGGAACTAATCTTGAAAGCCCCTAAAACCATCATTTCCAAGTAGGAAGCATTCTATCACCTTATTTTAAAACTCCCAAATTGGTGATCCCACCTCCTACAACCAAAACACCTTTTGCCTCAAATAGCCCAGCTTACCCTTCCTCAGTGGTTACCTTCACCTCCAGTCGCTCAGTCCTCTCATTTCCATTCCACCCTTTCTTTCCAGAATCATAGTCTCCCAAACCCTGTCCTTTAAAGGCCCTGTCCCCTGAGGACGACCCTCTAGCCCCTCAGGCCCGGCTTTCCTGAAAGACACTCGCACGACACTACCCACTTAACCTCCACCGCGGAGCCACCGATGCCCCCGGCCGCCCTCTGGCCCCTGGCCCTCCCCCCTCCCTTTTCAGTCTCGACACCTCTCCCCCATCGAATCCCTGTCAGCCAAACCCTGTCCCATCACGCCGCCTGCCCCTCGTCCTCTCCAAGCCTCCCCAAAGCCACAGCCCCACCAGCCCTCTCACCGGCCTCCCGCCGGTAAACGCTGCTCTCCAGCTCCAGGCTCAGTGTTTGGAGTCTCTCTGTCGTGATTGACGGCTACCACTTCCTACCACGCCTCGGCGGAACTACCTTTGTAGCCAATCCCAGGGGCAAACTGGCTAATGCCGGGCACCGCCCTTGGAGGTCAGCTTCGCCAACCAGCAAGTAGAACAGAGGCGGACCCGCCTCTGGAGTTTATCCAATCCGCTCGGGCTGGGAGGAAAACACAACAGTATGTAAGTTCGGGTGAAGCCGAGCTGTCAGGTTCGGTTGCGATCGAAGGCAAATGGGGAGGAGCTATAAACATGCGTATTTTCTTTGCAGACTGCACCTTCGTGGCTTTTTCAAAAAATCAACATGCTCCAAACTCCAGTCCACCTTACCCGGGCGTCTCAGTTTGGGAACCGGAGGACAGGAGAACTGGTCTGTTTACATCGAATTCTCGCGACAGCTGGTTCGAAGCGCAGAGCACGTGGACATGGCAGCTGCCAATCACTTTTAGCTGGCCACTCACTCATCCCGAACCCGCCTTCTGCCCCGCCTTTTTTGTTGTGTTTATCTTCCGGGACCCTAGGCTGGCACGACCCTGTGGGCAACCCTGGAGCCAAGGAGGGGTTGATTCTAGTTAGGAGGGCGGCCGGTAATCTTGTCAATTTGAGCTGGAGTTGTGGACCACACCTTATTCCTTTCTTACCTCAGTTTCCATCTCCCTTATCTTTGAGGATTGAAATCTCACCGGCCGTCTATGGTGGTAATAATTGTTATTGATATAATGAACGCCTAGCACAGTCCTAACCGAGCTTTTAATATGTATTATCACATTTAATACTCACGACAGTCTTATGAGGATATGGCATATTTGTAGACATATTGTTTGTAACGAATTGGCTGATACAGCAGTAAAAATAAAAAAGGTTTTAGCACGTTGGAAGAGGATATTGTTTTGTAAAGTACCTGACGAGACACATGCAGTTTATCAGGGGCTGGGTATATAGCTGTGGCCAAGAATCCACCCATTTGCTCGATCAGTGCCAATAAATACAACACCCAAGTGTCTCATTTATCAGTCTAATATTTGAATGTTGACTAATAAAAACTTTTGTATGTTCATCTTTCACTCCACAAATTCCCGTCCTGATCTGCCTTTTAAGATTTTCTTCCTACATTAAACCCACTAAAGAAGAGATCTTTCCAATATTCTAAATTCCTCTTTTCTGATTCCTGTCTATCACTGGCTTATTTCTCTGCCTTCGAAATGTTTGTTTGGGTTTTTCCCTTGTGTATATTTCATTTTCCCTAACTAGAAAGTTAAACTGTTCATAGACATTGGTAGACTAAGGCTTTCAAATTGTTCTCTCTCCATCAACACTTAACAGCCCTGAACACATTTGTTTATTCAACAAATATTTGAGTCCCTATTAAGTGCAAGGAGGCCCTGGAGACAGGCAGTGAACAAATCAACCAACATACTTGCCCTTAGCCAGCTAATTTATATTCTGGTGGGAGGACAGAAACACACAAGCAGAAAAATTCAAGTACGTACTGTTAAGTGGTTGTCAGGAGGGATCAGTCTCTGGAGAAGGACATCATGCTTGGCAAAGTACAGGGTCAGTGGAAAAGAGGAAGGCCCTCCACGAGGTGGATTGACACAGTGGCTGCAACAATGGTCTCAAGCATAACAACGATTGTAAGGATAGCGCAGGGCTGGGCAGTGTTTGGTTCCGTTGTGTATAGGGTCGTTATTAGTCGGAACCAACTCGACAGCACCTAACAACAACAACAACAACCGTTAAATGGTAAAGAAAGGAGAGAGAGAGAAGGAAAAAAAAAACAGGTAAAAAGAGGTGAGAGATGGCTGGGGGTAGTGTAGCAGGGAAGGTCTCTCAGGAGATAACATTTGAACAAAGAACTCCATGAAGTATGTGAGAAAGCCGCTCCAGAGAAAGAACAGCCCAGACAAAAGGTAAAGGAATGGCCTAAAAAGGGAAGGAGTTTGGGGGAAAAACAAGAAAACCAGTATGGCTTAAGCGGCATGAACTAAGGTGAGAGTGACTGCAAACCAGTTAGGAGAGGTAAGTAATGGCCAAATGGAGTATGGTCTTGTACAGAATACTAAGGAGTTTCAATTTTGTTCTAAGATAAGAATCTATTGGAAGATTTTCGGTGTCATGATCACATTCACATTTTTTAAAGGTTACTAGAGAATAAACTGTTGGGGGATAAGGGGACAACAGTGGAAGCAAAGAGGTTGGGAGGCTGCTTCAGTAGATCAGGTGAGAAATGAGGAGGCCTAGAACTTGGCCTAGAATTGAAGCAATACAGGTGATAAAAAAGTCAATTTCAGAATATATTTGGAAAGGGAGAATTAAAATGACTTGATGATGGATTGGATGTGAGGTGGAAGGAAAAGCAAGAATCAACATCGATGTCTGCGTTTTGGGCTCGAGCAACTGAGTAATGCCATGAATTTGTGCCCTTACAAAGACTTCGTCCTTTGTAAAATATACAAAGAATATGAACTTCAGAGGATTTTTGTGAGGTGTAAATAAGTTTAAAGTTTTTAGAACCAGCTAGAAATTTCCTCAAATGAACTACCAACTACTTCTATCCAGTTTCTTCTCCATGAAGATGGTGTGAGATTCTGTGATGAGCCTTCAGCTAGGGATAAAATAAAAGCTACAGTAACCGTATTTTTTAATGGAAGTAACTTGTGGATACTCAGTACATTTATAGCCAGCTTGTGATTAATACATGGGCACACTCCTCACAAACTCTTCTTGTGATGGATGGATCAGACAAGAAACTCCTTTGTGGTAGGAAACGTGACTTCATGGCCACGGTTCTTTGTTTTTCCAACTGAGGAGCCCTGGTTGCTCAGTGGTTAAAAGTGCTCAGCTGCTGAGCTGAAAGGTGGGTGGTTCAATCCCACTAGCTGACCCAAGAGAGAAAGATGTGACAGTCTGCTTCCATAAAAATTTGCAGCTTTGGAAACCCTAAGAGGCAATTTTACTCTGTCCTATAGGGTCACTGAGTTGGAATGCACTTAACTACAACGGGTTTGGTTTGGTTACCATGTCCCATTATCACTAGTGACTAAAACTGCCTCTCCTATTGCCCTGTGGATCAAAGACAAAAGTCCCCAGAGAACAATCAGGGAACTATCTATATGCAAACCACATTTCAAGGTCAGCTTGTACTTTGTTGTGTGTTTTTGTTTTGGAATGATTAGGATTCTTTTTTTAGCCTCAAGCAAGTCATTGCCTCACTTACCCTGGCCACCAAAAACAGTGGGATCATTATCATGGAATTTCAACAGCACTGAAATAATCTCTTTTCCTGTGGTTAATATTTTAATTATATTATATTTTAATTAATAATATTAATATTTTAATTTTCAGTGAAAAAAAAGAAAAAACAGGTAAAATGTATTTCTCTAAAATCCTCTGTGAAGTGAAAATGTATTAATTATTCACTATATAGACTACAATGCATTCTATATTAGATTGTAATTTTTGAACACTATCTTTTGCAGTAATTTCCTAAAAAATAGAATTCAAAAATCTGTAGAAGAGCAAAACCAACATAATCCAAGGTCACATCTCCTCATATCTAATTACAATTGTGCCTGCCATTTGTCTGTCTTGCATATTAGTAGAAGACTGTGGTTTCTAAAACAGTATTTTCCCACAATTTCTATTCAAGATTCTAAGTTTTTGCAGTTGCTTATTATGTGGGTCCTCTCAGTTTAACCCATAGCGCTCTGAAGTCCCACTCTGCTCAGTCTCACTTCCAGGCCTAAAGCAGGTCGAGTAAACGTACTGAAGACATGCATGGTAATTATTTTCTTTTTTTTTTTTTACATCCTCTGAAACTAACTAGTAGTATCTATAATTTGGCCATATAATTTGTTATCCTAACTAGGCCACTTTTGTGAAATGATAAACCTACCCACTGCACTCTGTTTAAAACTACACCAAATGCAAACACAGCAAACAAGCAAAAAAACAAAACAGGATAAACCAGGACTGTCCCAGGCAAACCATGAGGTATGTTCACCCTTTATCTATGACACATTAGTACTACTTTGAAACTGCTTTCTAGTTGATTAATGTATAATTCTATTGTCTCTCTAGCTAAAATGTAAGCTGATTAACAGAAGGGATTATTTGTTCCTTTTCTATTCGCCATAATGATCTGTTCACTAACTGGAACATTTATGTGTCAAAACCCCGACTGTTTATCTTGGAACCTGGACCTGACTAGTAAAATTAAAGACACCAGAAAGCAGAACTACGAACGAGGACCAAAAATTAGTTTAATCAACTATTTGAATAATACCCAGGGCATGATTTACCTTTCGCATATACACATCACCCTGGATAAAAACTCCTTTTAAACCTGAGAAAGCAATTCATAGTAACAGCTTTGAGAAGCTAAGCATTTAATAAAAATAATATTAGCTAAGATTTATCAAGCTTGATGTGTCAGTCACTGTACTGTTATTATCTACATTTTGCAGATGAGGACTGAGACAGGAAGATTTTTAAGCTGTTTTTTTCCTAGACTTAGGGCAGTGGTGAAAGTTGTTAAGTTACTGTAGAGTCGATTCTGACTCATAGCGACCACAAGTGTGCAGAACAGAACTGCTCCATAGGGTTTTCAAGACGGTAACATTTAGAAAGCAGATCACCAGGCCTATCTCCTCTCAGTGGGTTCTGTCAACCTTTTGGCTAGCAGTCAAGCACTTAGGCATTTGCCAAATGCAGGGACTTCTGTGGTGGAAGTACATGGCACCTAAAGCCCTAGCTTTGTGGCTAGAGGACTGAAAAGGAGAACCTCAATGAAGAGGAAAGTATCAGGAACACAGCAGAGAGGAAGTTCAGGAAAGTGACCCCATAAATGCCATAGGCATGGATCTCATCCTAATCAGCATGCCAAAGACTGAGAACTGAACTGGCTGACAGATCACTGCCCTGGTCTCAGGCTAGCTGATGGGTGGTGCGTACAAGGGACAGATAGATTAGCACAGCAGAGGCTTTGAAAACTAAACTGACACTGGACCACAGCCCAAAGAAGGTGGCTTAGAACTTGCAGCATGAACCTAACTAGACCACCTATTAAAACAAAAAATATCAATATTCTCCACAGGAGTTAAAACCCAGAGTGTCATAATATTCAAAATGTCCAGCATGCAATCCAAAATACATGGTATACAAAGAACCAGGCATCTGTTGACAGTTTTTTCCAGTTCACAATGGATAAAACCATCGACAGATGCCAACACCTAAGTGACACAGATGTTGGAGTTATCTGACAAACACTTTAAAGCAGATAACTATAAAAATGCTCTGGCAAGCAATCATGAATGCTCTTAGCATGAATGGAAAAATAGAAAATCTCAGCAAAGAAAGAAGAGTCTAATGGAAAATTTAGTAGTAAAAAATATAACAAAAGGAAAAGCAAAGATTGAAAAAAAAAAAGGAAAGAATGCAGTGCTGGAAAAAAACATTTTCAGAAAAAATGGTTGAAAATCTACGTTTGGTAAAAGACACGAACTTACAGGTTTAAGCAGTTCACCAAACCCCACACAGGGAAGCCCCAAAGAAAATCACACACAGATACATCTGCTGAAATTAAAGACAAAGAAAAATAATAATACTAAAAGCAGCCATAGAAAAATAACACATTACCTAAAGAAGATAATTTGAATAACTATAGACTTCTCATCAGAAACCATTGAGGCCAAAAGCGGCACGTTTTTTAAAGTGCTGGAAGAAAATGATACCAAAAGGAAACTTGGAATATCAATGAAGAAAGAGCAACAGAAATGGTAAGCAAATATAGGAGACTGTTCTTCTCCTCTTCAGTTATTCAAAATATATCTGATTAGTGGTAGCAAAAATTCTAACAGTGTCTGGTAGGGTCTGATTGATATATAAGACAACTATACCATAAAGAGAGGGTTAAATGGTGGTAGGATTTCTACATTCCATGTGAAATGATAAAATACTAAGACTATAAAAAGTATGCATATCGCAATCCCTAATGCAAGCATTAATACTGCCAAATTTTGTCTCAAAAATTAAAGTTTTTGACTTTTGTTAGTAACCTAGTATATTTAGGGGAAAAGTTTTCACAAAAAGTGCTTTATCCCGTTAGAGCCATCATCCAGGTATCTATGATGAAAAATAGCATTATCCATTAATGCGGTTACCAAAACATGCCTATTACACAGCTTACGAAAGCAGTGCTAGCCTATATTTTACATGCTTAATGCTTTTAACTTCTAGTGCGATAGCCAGCCTCCAAGACAGTCCCCAATGCCCATATCCTAGTATTCATGCCCTTGTGTTGTTGCCTCCCACATTCTATCAAGTTTGGTCTATGTGACCTGTAAAATATAGCAAAATTAATGGCATGACATTTCTAAGGCTAGGTTATAAAAGACTTTTGTGACTTCTGCCTTGCTCTCTTTGGTATTGCTTGCCATGAGAGAAAGTTAATTGGCATGTTGTAAGCAGCACTGTGAAGAGGCATATGTGGCAAGTAACTGAGGCCTCCTGTCAACAGCTGTGTGAATGAACCTTGTGGGAAGCAGACCCTCCAGCCTGTCAAACCTTCAGGTGGTTGGAACCCTGGTTGGAATCTTGACTTCAACAACAGGAGACTGTAACTCAGCTAAGCCACACCCAGATTCCTGACCCTAAGAAACTGTAGAGATAATGTTTGTTGTTTTAAGATGTTAAATTTTGGGGTATTGTTACACAACAATAGATAACTAATAAATTATTTAATTCTTGAAGCCTAAGATAACATAGATCAAGAATTATTAGTCTGTGAAAGTATTGAAAAGAACCAGTATGTGGACCCAGTTATACAATGGCATAGTTAAATATCATATCCACTGACTACACTACTAAGGAGCCCAGGTGGCACAGTGGTTAGGAGTTCAGATGCTAACCAAAAGGCCAGCAGTTCGAATCCACCAGCTGTTCCTTGGAAACCCTATAAGGCAGTTCTACCCTGCCCAGTAGGGTTGCTGTGAACCAGGATTGACTTCACGGCAATGGGTTTGGTTTGATTTTGGTTTAGAATGCTAAAGAACAAGGAGGCCCTCTGATACACTGATGTGGAAAAATCTTCAGGACATAAACACATGAGGGCTTTTCATTATGTACTGTTTCATGCCTCATGAGTTTTCTATCATGCATTATACTACTGACTGATGTTTTACATAGGCAAATAAAGTTAATACTCATAAACCGGTTGCCGTCAATTCCGACTCATAGTGATCCTGTAGGACAGAGTGGAACTGCCCCGTAGGGTTTCCAAGGAGCCGCTGGTAGATTCCAATTGCTGAACTTTTTGTTAGAAGCCATAGCTCTTTAACCACTGTGAGTGACACCAGGGCTCAAAATAGTAATAAAAAAAATCAAAACATTATTTGTGATGACATAACATCTTCAACTTCCTAAAAAAAATAAGCCTAGCCTCAGCCCTAAGAACAGATACATAAAAGAGCTGATTTTAGCATTTGCAGTTACCTATTTCAAACTAAAAAGGTTTTCAAAATTAGATCCTACTAGTATGATATGGAATTGAACTCTACTGCACAAAAAAATAATGCGATGTATGAAAGAATTAGTGTTATGACTTCTTTATATAAAAAATTGATTGGAAAAATAAAGATTATGTAATCCCGTATTCTAATCAAATAAAAAATTTAATTTCATGTAGTTATATGATTATTTTCTTTAGAATCACTGGCAGAAAAAGTGGAAAGTAGTTAAATGAATTTTCTTTAGTATACATTCAGATTTGCTGAATTTCTATTTGGTGCAGCTATGACAAAAAGATGGAAAAATCCTTCACAGTTAATTGACTCCAAAAGTGTCTGCCAGTTGATGTCTTTTCCTTGGAAAGATCTGATAAAAATAAACTCTTCAGTAACCAAAAATCCTCTTCAAAAAAAACAGCCACAAAATGTTTTCCCTAGACCACCAATCAGTCCTCCTACGGAAAGCTGGCGTGCTCGCAACTGCAGTTTCTGGCATAGTGTAAGTGCACAGAAAAGCTGAATGAATTAACTCTTCAATCTCTTAATGAATTAAAATAAATAAATTTTTAAAAATTCCTTATTGTAGAACAGTTTACCACCACAAAATGCTATACTCTCAGTGTTTCAGTGTTAGTTCCTCTGTCTTTTCCTATTCCTGTATTACCAAAGTATAGTGTTTCATTCATTTTAAATTGCTATGTAATATTTCATCAAATGCTTCAAATAAGCCATAACTGATTTAACCATATTCTTATTGTTGGATATTTAGCCTGTTTCCATTCTATATTGAAATAAAAATTCAAAATGTAAAAAAGAACATTAGGTGAATTTAAGTTGTTAATGTAAAGTATGATCAAGGCACAACAGAGAGGTAATATATACCATTAAACCAACAACAACAAAAATCCAGCAACATCAGTAACAGTTCACTGATTTATTAGATGAACAAACATATACCCATATAGTCAATAAAACTGTACGATATAAAATAATTTAAGAAATGTTGAGAATTAGCAGCACCATCCGTTATTGAAAGAGCAAGAAAAACTTCACATATTTTAAGCCAAACACTACAAGGGAGTTACTACTTTTAAGACCTAATAATGCCACTGAATGTCTGGGATGATTGAGAAGGGCATTTTTTTCAGGCAAACAAACCTCCTTTTTCTCCAAAATAGGGATTTGGTGAGTTTATCTGATGATTAATATTTTGGAAAAATGCTACTGAAAGAAGAGATACTGCATAGTATTTTAATTGGGACAAGGAGGCTAACATCCAGCTACTTTAGCATGGCTCAACACTTCTGCTTCTATGAAAATTTTAGTTCTGAATTATTAAATTAGAAATAAAAAATATTTTTTTAAAAGACGCTAGTAGTCTCTAAGAAACATTAAGTAGAACACAGGTCACTATGAAAATACATTACTTTTCCAGTTTGCTTAATAATTTAGTTTAAAAAGTTGCCTAGATCGCATCACAAGTGGCTTATACAAATTTTTTAATATGCATTTTAAAAAGTTTAAACATATTTCTAACAGAGTCTTTTGATTTTTTTAAACATTTAGCCCTGTTGTCACAATTACTGTGTATCAGAGTAAGAGACTGAGTTTGTGTAAAGGATACAAATTTACACACATTTTACAGCACTTTATACCCTAACATCTACAAAATTCACATTTATAATACAAGCAAGTACAAGGCTAGGATAAAACTGTTGAATTCCAAAAAGTGAAACTATTTATACCGTTTTTCTCCCTTTAAAAAAGTTCAACTTCTGCAACAATTTCAAAAAACCCTCTCATATCCTAAGTTTGGAAAAACCCATTTCCCAGCTATATTTCAGTAAACACAAACAGTTTTTCGGTGCTGATGTAGTAAGGGATTTCCAATTTTCTTCTGACCCCTAAGTCTGCGTCGCATGGTAAGTTTAACAGAGTTCTTTCGCTGCGAGGTTGTGGGGAGGCTTGCAGACTGAGCACCGCTACTTCGACTCAAACTATTTCGTTTATGCTTCTTCATAAGGGGGCCAGAGTTGGATTCTTCCAATGTCCTTTTAAAGTTTGCTGGAGGGGTTCTTTCCACTTCTTGGGCTTTCATTTGACCAGGAGTTGACATCTTTAAGTTTTTTTGGTCCATGATAGTGTTTGTTGAATTTGTAGGCACAAGGCCAACTGACAGACTATTATTCAAGGAATCATGTATCCTTAAAGTCAGGGCTTTAGTGCAATTTTCCTCAAGTGGCTCTGGATCTTTTGAGGGTATGACTACAGCCTGGACATTCCCTCGAGCTATCTCAGCTGGGATCTCTAAAGAATTCTCTGAGAAGGCATTACTACGAACAAGAGCAGGTATATGGTCCTTAGAGTTCAGTCTTGGCCATGGATCCTCCTCCAGTGACTGAAAAACAAGGAAGTAAAGTAAGAAATCATTTATCCTAGAATTCAACAAATCCATGGCATGTAGTATTAGGATCTGCATGATGCTATTAAGATGGGGGAAAACGATATTCACTCGTGAATTTACTCATTCATTCAACATATATTTACTGAATTATGTGTAAGCCTCAGTGGGGGAGACCTGGGTAAGAAAAGGCAATATACAGGTAACAGTTACAATGAACCTCGCCTTCAGGGTAATAAAATCAAACCAACCCCAACCTGTTGCCGTTGAGTCAATTCCCACTCATAGCAACCCCATGGGAGAGAATAGAACTGTCCCATAGGGTTTCCAAGATGCAGCTGGTAGATTCAACCGCTAACCTTTTGGTTAGCAGCTGAGCTCTTAGCCACTGCAAGACCAGGGCTCCTCAGGGTAATATAGAAAATAAAACATAAAAAACTAATCTATCCAAGTAGGTTAAAATTCATGTTATCACAAGTATTTTCTATCCACTGCCAGGTAACCAAGAAAGAAGATACGTTACAAAACAAGATTTCAAAACAGACTAAAAATAACCATAAGCACACATTTACTCTACCACTGCCCTTACCCATTCATTCTGAACCCAAACATGAAAGAGATCAAGAGTACCATATCCCGTTTACGTTTTTTTTCACACATGCCAACAACAAAATGCTGTTGAAATAGCTCTAAATGTTTTGTACAAATGGTTTATTTATTGTATAGGGACCATGAAAAAACTGCTTTAAGAAGCAATTAACATCCTAATTTTCTGGTAATTTAACCATTGTAGGGGAAGAAAGATTTGCACAAGGAAAAATGACAAATTTGGTTGGCAATTAGTTTTTTGGCAATTTCCTACTTCCTATTTCCTACTGAATTTTAATTTCTGAATATTTGGAAGTGTGGAATATGTGAAATCCAAATATAAAAGCAACTTTGTCATAATGGAAACTTAAATGAATGTTGTTTTTCATCCATCCCCCAAACACTGGCCACTGTTCTGTGATTTGAGAGAAGCGGGGCAGTGGGGCATATGGGACCCTGTGGTTAGGGCAACTCTCAACTGAAAATACAAATGAAAATCACCTGGGGAACTTTCAGGTATTTGTTTAAAAAAGCATCACAAGGTGATTCAGATATGTACCACTGCTTTAGAGGTACTGCTCTAGATCTACATATATTCACAATATCCTCCTATCTCTAGACAAAAAAGAACATCCCATCAAACTCAAACCTTCCAAAGCAGTAATATTTTATAAAATCATTGTCTTAATAGTTTCTAAAAAAACAGGATTGAAGCATATATGCTCTCTCTCTCTCCCAGCTGTGTAACATATCCCTCAAATGGATATGCTCTTAATCAAATTCATTAAGATATGCGTATATTCTGAAAAGCCTAAGTAAACCCTTTAATAGAGTGGTAACTGAAGAAGACACATTACCTAGTCTTCCTTTAGTATGAAATTCCCTAGGAATAAACACTCTTCTAAAAATTGCTATATAAAAGTATATTCATAAGAATGTTTCCTTTAATGAGTCTAAAGGCAAATTGAAGGCATTAAGAATCTAGAATCTTGTTTCTAAAAGAATCTCAATCTAACCATCGACATGAACATGCTTTACTGAAAAAAAAAATACACTGACTTTAGGTCTAATGGAGTTTGGAGATAAGAAAAGGACACGGAAATCCTACTTCTTAGTTTGGTACAGCCCAAAATACATGGCTTCTCTTTTTTCTAAGAATATATTCTTTCTTTCTGATGTCATTGGTTCACCTTTAAATTTCATGCTGCAAGGTATTATTCTTATCTGTTGTTGTTGGGCCACCGATTTTATTTCCTAGTACAGATGGTGAATTAAGGATAACAGAACAGTCTCTGCTCTAGAATATTTACATACCACCTTTAATAATATCAACAAGAGTTGTATTTGAGTTTATTCCTTTGGCATTAGGTTGATTCAAATGCCTAACCTACTCATAGGTATATTCCAAATAATCAAAGAAAAATATATCTAGTCATAATTATTGACCAAGAGTTAATGCTACATTAATACAGAAAAAGAAATTGCAACATGACCAAGTAGCAGATAAATTCTATAGAGAAAAAGCTTCCTACTTTTTACTAATCGCATATCACTAATTTAGGCACAAGAAAAAGGTACTCATCAAGCCATTTATAGGAACAAAACATATTGCTTTAGTATGGATAACAAGGTTAGAAGTTAGAAGAAATTTCTTTAAAAAAGAAAAACAGTGGAACGTTTTCAGAGTTAACACAATTTATTGCAATTTCTGTTGTGCTGTGTCTTTTTAAATTCACTGATTATTCTGACACTACAGGTGCGCTGGCTTCTCTTCCCCCCACTTCCTCCTTGAACTTTTCCTTTTCCTTTTATTGGCATTCTGTGGGAATACATTGCATCTGTTAGCACAGGCAACTGCTTTTTTAGACTTACCCAAATTAATTATTTGTATTGCTAAGCCTTTTCCCAAGTTCATCAACATATATGTGATGTAGAAAGATTGTCATTGTTTTTGTTGGGTGCCGTCAAGTCATTTTCGACTCATAGCAACCCCATGCGACAGATTAGAACTGCCCTATAGGATTTTCTAGGCTGTAATCTCTACAAGAGCAGATCACCAGGTCTTTTCTCTCACGGAGCAGCTGGGTGGGTTTGAACTGCCAACCTTTCGAATACCAGCTGGGCACTTAACTTTTGTACCACCATGGCTTCTGTAGAGATTACCCCTTAAAAATACATACTTTAAAAGTAAAAAAAAAAAATTTTATGAAGACAGTCCTATAAGCAACAAGATCAAAGTAATTGTGGTTTATGAACTACAGGTTCTAACTAGCTAAAACAAAATTCCTGAAGATGTTCATGCCATCTATCCTGTAATCTAATCTAATCTAATCTAATCTAATCTAATCTAATCTAATCTAATATACAACTATTTACACATTGTGCCTACAACACAACTCGGTTAACTACTGATTTTCTCAGAGGATTTTCCCTTTCTTCCCCATCCCTCCTTCCTATACCTCTTGGCTTGCAAAACACAGATAAATTTAGTTTTACTCTAAAAAAAGGATGGAGAAAGAAATGTGTGCCATAGTGTTGTTTCACTTAAACAGAGGTATTTCTGCTATATCCGCCCCAAAACGAAGATCTGTTAATTTCCATTAGGATTCAAACAGAAGTGGAGATGTTTACACATAGACAAACCTAGTCTCAAATGCCTAATCTAAATATGAATAAGTCTTAAGGACCATTCAAAATTAACCAAAATGTCATTATATTTATCTAAACTAAACACATTGTCATCCAGTCAATTCTGACTCATAGCGACCCTACAGGACAGAGTAGAACTGCCCCACAAGACTCCCAAGGAGCAGCTGTGGATTCGAACTGCCGACCTTTCGGTTAGCAGCCAAGCTTTTTAACCACTGCGCTACCAGGGCTCCTATATTTATCTAGATGCTATAAAACATGGAATAATTATAACAATGAAATTAATCTGAGGGACTTTTGAGTACCCACCTTTAAGACAATTATGGTAAACAAAACAAAAAACAATTCCTTCGGCAGAAATTTGCCTTTATTATTTGTCAGGTCAGAGCCAATAATACTGATTATTCTGAATGACTAAATATTTTCCCATATTTGGGTGTGGTCAGTTGGTTAACAAATAATCATGCCTGCATATAAATTAGTGTGCAGGTAGTCCATTCCATCAACTCCATAACTCTGTTCTGACATAAGTCAAATACTTCATTTTTTTGTTGTTAGTTTTCATTATCGTTGCCTTGCATTATCAGTAGCTTTATAAATCCAACAGTGTTTTAAACAGTAAATCATAAAATTGAACATCTGGAGTTAACATCAGAGAATAACATCAGCAAATTACATGCTGCAACATACTACTAACAGTGAGATTTACCAAAAAAAAAAAAAAAAAATGACGGTTATAAGCACAGTTCAGTATAACTTGAATACGTTGGAGACTACCTGTATACACAAACCTGCTATTCTTTGATAAGAATAATAATACCAACGTATTAGACAAATCGTTATTTCTCAGAATTTTAGAAATAATTTTTAAAATATAAACTTTACGTACAATTTTACTAACACCAATTGGCTGACTGCATTAATTTTTATTTGAGGTCAATATTACAAATATTCACTTCTATCCCAATATCCTCTGTCCCCTCCCCCCCCTCCCCCCACCCTAAAGTCTCCTTCTCTATTCTGCCAAAAGGTCAGTTATTCAAAGACATTAGAAAACATGAAAGTTCTGGATACAGAATGTGCATACAATTCACATGCAATATCCAGAAATAGGGAATTACTCAAATGAGCATAAACTCCTTCACAACTTTGATAAGAGAATGAAGGAACTTCAGAAGGTTCAAACTGCATTATTCAAGGGTTTTCAACGAAAAGAATGCTTTGACAAGAGATTCCTTTAAAAAAAATCAGTACAAAAATAAATGATTTGTCAATTTTCAAATGGAAGTAAAGGTTCCACATAAGGAAAATTAAATTGCCATATATATGTGAAGTGAAAGGAAACAAAGGAGTAATAATAAAATTCCCAGTACTGACTATAGGATCACAATACCCAAAGTTAAAGTTCTTTGTGCTCCATAGCTTTGACACCTTAAAAAATTGCCTGAATATAAACCAAAAAAAAAATCAAACCCAGTGCTATTGAGTCGATTCCGACTCATAGTGACCCTATAAATATACGACATGAAATTCCACCTTGTTCCCATTTTAATTAATGGTCAGTCTTCTGAAAACACATTCTCAGAAGGCCAGTCAGGCTTTATATTAAAGAATTTATTAAAATTACTAATTTTTCGTAGGGAAAAATTGGTATGAAAACATAACCAAGTATTTGCGTTCTTAGCAAATCAGTAAAAGCGAGATATGGTACTTGTTTAAATTTGCTTGTTTCACAGCATATCTTAAACTCATTCAATATTAACACAAATAAGAAACAGGAATGATGTAATGACAAACAGTTCTAAGGTCTGATACCCTAAATCTAATTCAATCTTGATTTATAAGACTTTGTTCAAACTGTTTAACTTCTCAGTCTTACTGTCTATAAAATGGGAATAATAACTGCACTATTTACCTCCCCAGATAATGACATTCAAATGAAATATTATATATAAAAGTGCTTCGTGAATTTTTAAATGCTTTACAAGTATTCATAGTACTGGAAGGGGATCAGGAAATCCCAAACATGAATATTCTTCAGAGACCACATCTAATCACCTCTCTATTACGTGCTATGCACACAGCTGGCACTCATATTAGTACTGGTGTGAAGATAGCTCTCTCACAGTAAGTTACCTGACAAAGATCCATCACTTTCTTGAACCTAGTTACCAAGTCCTATTATACAAAGAATTTGAAAACCATTTTCAGGCAACATTAACCAAAGAAATTCTGACTATTAAAACAGAACTTAAAATATTACAGATCTATATACCTTGACTGGTGGTGTAGAACAGGGGGAAGGAGTCATCACACAGGTTTCTTGACTATTATAGAAAGGACTATCAGTCAGGTTCAGATACAGCTCATCTTCATTGGCAAAGCTGCCCTGGAGGTCCGCTCCTGGAGAGATGCAGATTACTATGGCACTAGTATTATCTGCTCGGAGCATACGCTGCCTCCACCGGCCTAGGGCTCGATTCACTAGCATTTTGGCACAAGATTGTCCGTGCTCACCCTGTATTTACAAGAATAAGCAGAAAGAAGATAAGAAATCAGATTTAGTTGTTACCACATCTGAATCAAATTAAAAATTGGATGTTCAATGTGGAAAAAAAGTAATAAAAAAATTCCAAAATTTCAATCATTATCCATACTTTCCATAACTATGTTAAAATAGTACTGCTCTAAATTTTTTGTTTTGTTACAAATACAGAACATTTTTAAAATACGATAAAACAAGACTTTATCATGTGCCTAAATTTCTTCCATTTATTTTTATATTTTTGGTAACAAGAAACTTGGTCTCCACTGTAACTTTAATTTGGAAAAGTTATATAAAAATTAGGGAAGCTCAATCTAAAATGGGAATTAAACATTAAGTTATTATAGATGAGCATTATTCAGAAACAAGATAAACAGGCACAGCAAAAAACCTCATTGCAAAGGGCCAATTTCCTCCTCAATTAAGAGCTTCTGCAATTAAAAGACAACATTTAAATTAAAAGGCCAACATTTACCCCAGACTAAAGATGAGACGGTAAAGGGAGACAAGAAAGCTAGATTAATGGGAACAGAACAACCAGGATGGAAATACTGAGAATGCTAATACGCTGTGAATGTCACTGAACCAATGTCACTGAATAATATGTACAGAAATTCTTAAATGAGAACCTAATTTGCCATGTAAATTTTCTCCAAAAACACAATAAAGTATTAAAAAACAAAAACAATGACCCAAAGTAAAAATTGCCAAAGGATATGAACAAAATTCAGAGATAAGAAAACACAAAGGCTCTTAAATACATGTAAAAATGTTTACTGTCACTCATATAAGGAAAAAGGCAATACGGTAAGTGGATAAGACTAGGGGAAAAAACACTCAAATGATCTCAGGTCACAGCAAATAATTGTGGCTTAGCATCACACATGGATTCAAAAACTGCTAAACTTAAAGAGCAGAAATGAAAAGGATGTGCTCTTCCTGTCTAAAAAGAGTACCTCTAGAAATAATTCAACGATAAGGATGAATGTGAAGTGTTTCAGAAGAAAGGTGTCCTGAATTAAAAGTAGGAATAAAACCTTTAAATAATATTTTATATAATGTGATCAAAAATAAATTAATGTATGAAAGTCTTTGACTTTCACCTGTATCTCTGAAGTTCATATATTCAAACTGAATAGAGCTGGTTGTTTTGTTTCGGGTTTTTTTTTTCACCTTCTCCTTGGGAAAATCAAGATAAAACTTGGATGCCTTTCCATCTGCTTCAAATTTCTGAAATTATTTTGCAACACGGACATCTGTTCTTTCAGCATTTGCTACAATTTGCCTAGTGTCTGTTTTTGTAGCCATATTTTAAAACCAATTCAACTGCTTTTATGATTACAACCGATTCAAGCTTTTTATTACTTCAGGAATCAATTTTAGTATTTCACATTTTTCTAGAAAACTAGCCCTTTTGTCTAATTTTTCAAATTCATTGGCATAAAGTTGTTCTAATATTATTGTGATTCAAAAAAATCTCTATTTTTAAGTGGAGTCATGTCCACTCTTAAGCTTCCTTTTGTGCTTCTTGGCTTGTTTTAGAAAGATAATCATCCCTGGTTTGCCTTTTTTAAAGAACTATCTTTTGGTTTTCGTGAATTTCTCTGTCATTAATTTCTGCTCTTTATTATTTCCACCCTCCTATTTTTTTTTTTTTTTTTAGATTTCTTCGGATGTCCTTTTTCTAACTCCCTGCCTAAATGGATTACCTAGCTCATTTTCTTCATAGTAGATCGTTTATTTATATAGTGTGCTTTTCAGGAGTGATTTTATTTTTCCTGTGGGAATACCACGAGCCCTGGGTTATGGATGCATCATTTTATGTGTTGCAAAAGAAAAAACACTGCCAATTAAACTACGATGCACCAAGTCATCAATCAGAGAAGGCATTTCAATTTCAGAGATGCTATAAGTTGTGAAGAGATGATGAAAGGCAGCATCAATCTCTAAATCATGAATCTATCACATCCCCCATGGCACATGTTTCATCACTCTCCAAGCACTGCCCACTGAGGACTCACTGAAGGGCTCTCTAACCTTTCACTTTTTCAGTGCACCTCTGCTTCACCTCCCAGGAAAGCTCCATGAAACAGTAATCTATATAAGCTATCTTCACTTCCTTACATTTTTGTCTCAGCCCGCTAGGATCCTGCTGATCTGGGTCCCCCAATATTGTGTCCTTTTCTATTCTTCTATTATACATTCTCTCTACGTTATCTCATATATTGCCCTATAACCAAAAAACCAAACCCGTTGCCATCAATTCTGACTCATAGCCACTTGATAGGACTGAGTAGAACTTCCCCTCAGGGTTTCCAAGGCAGATTGGAAGCAGATCTTTCTCCCATGGAGCAGCTGGTGGGTTCGAACCACCGACCTTTCGGTTAGCAGCCAGCCAAGTACTTAACCACTGTGTCACATACTGCCTGGCTTCATTATATATTGCCATAGCTTTACCTAACTTCTGTTAACTACCAAATTAGTATTTTCAGGCTTCTCTTAAATATTTATAAATACCTACTGCTACCTGGATGAAACACAGACACTTCCAACTACAGGCATGCCTACATCTGAACTAATTGCCTACCCTCCCAAAAAATATCTCTTCTTGATAATCATTCTACCACTCACTTCAGTCAGCAGTTTGGGTGTAATCTTTTCTCCCTCCTTAAAAACCCACCTTCTGCCAATTCTAACAGCTATATATTTATTTTGTATTCTTTTTCTTTTTTTAACTATCACTGCCTTAGATCAAGCTTGCAAAACTTCTCATTTGAAATACACCAGCAGCCTCTAGTGAGGAAGCCTAATAGATCATTACTACTACCAGATCAGAAACACTGCCAAAAAGGAAAAAATTAACATGTGAAGTAAGGTGATGGGCCTGACAATGACTCCACTTATCAAAATTCGCCTTCTTTGAGGATCCTTCACTAATCATTGCTAACACCCATTCTCTTTCATTGCCAACCTTGCAAGAATTTAATTTTATTAAAGGCAAAAGTTTTTCTTTTTCCTATAGCTTTTAATAAATAGGTCTCTTCACATCCATTACCATCTATCATCTGTCTTCTCTTCCACGCTGCAATGAGTAAGTCTTCTAAAATGCATATCTAAAATGCAGCTTTTCAATAACTCTCAACTGTCTGATGATAAAGATTTAACTTCATAACAGACCACGACAAAACCTTTTTGCCTCATCTCCCATCACTTCCAAGGCATCCTATCCTCCAGTCACACCACTTATGAAATGTGAGTGTATTACCTTCATCAAAAAGGCCTTCTTGGCCTTACACATTGTATTTCCCTTGCCTGGAAAGCTTCTCTCTCCTCCCTTGACTTATTTACCTGGAAAATTCAACCCCACCTTTAAGACTTACTCAAATATCATTCTCCTCCATGAAACTTCTTTATGTAATCTCAAGTTTCCTATACTGTCCCTCTCAGTTTTTATACACTTGTTCTAATTACTGTTATATGGGTGATTCCCTCAATACTCGTTTCAAAAACATATTTTCTTACATATGAATAGGTTCTCTTCAATCCACCACAAAAGGGCTTTTGTCTCCATCATACTGCTGAAATGTCTGTCTGTCTCTCTCTCTTTTTCAGATCACTAAACAATTTCAACTCCAAGAGACAAAATAGTCTCTTTTTTAACAATCTTTCTTTGATATCTGATACCACTGTCCACAGTGCAAAGGCAACATGCTAGGATCTGAGGTTGAGATGAACTAAGACGTGATTCTTAGTTTTAAAGAACTGACAAACTAGTGGGGTTAATGTTTATATGTTCTATTTGCAATAATACGTAAGTGCTGACCAAGGACCATATTCTGTTTACTTTTGCACATGCTACCTGATATGTTAGTTGAGTAAATGAATGGAGACAATTTGAAACAGGTTCAAATTGCCTCCTTTTCACCTCAAAATATAGCTTTACCATTCCTCCCATCTTACAGAAAGACCTTTTTTTTTTTGCAAGGATAACCTATCCCCTTGTGCTTTTGTTTCCAGCAGCTTCCATGTTTCTGGACCTTCATTCTATCAATATCCTTTTATTTCTTTTGCACTGTCAAGCTTTGTCTTAACTACAAAACCCCTTTCAAGACCCTCACTATCTTTGCAAACTAACAGTGGCACACTCCCTTGTCTTCTTGAAAAAGTACTCAACATTCACTACATCTACTTCCTGGGCTCACAGAGTACTCCTTCATCACCACTTATAATCTGGTTTATGCCCTCACCACTTCTTTTGAAACTCTTCATACTTACTTGAAGGTCACTAATAAAAGATCCTAACTAAAAAATCCAATACCCTATTCTCATCCATCTGCCTCTACTTCTTTATAGCATTTGACATTCCTGACTACCGCCTCAAAATTCTCTTTCCTTGTCTTCTATGACACTCTGCATTATCCAGGATCTCCTTTCTTCGTCTATTTCTGCTCTTTTCTGAGAGGCTGAGTTATGGTGACCAGGCAACAGTAAACTAAAATGAAGAGGAAAACAATTTTCAAGCTGAGTCAGCAAGCAAGGAAAAAGATTTTCTCATTGTTAGATGTTTCTAGACATACAATTGATTAGGAAAGGCTAGGCAACATAGAGTTACCATGTGACCCAGTAATTCCACTCTTACGTATATATCTAAGAGAACTGAAAACAATGTGTACACAAAAATTTGTACACAAATCTTTATAGCAGCATCATTCATAATAGCTAAAAAGTAGAAACAACTCAAATGTTTATCAATGGGTAAGAGATAAACAAATTACAGTATAATCATACAATGAAATATTACTCAGCCGTAAAAAAGGAATGTAAGTACTGATAGATGCTACAATGTGGATGATCCTGAAAACATTATGCTAAGTAAAAGAAGCCAAATACAAAGCCCACATAGCGTATGGCCCCATTTATATGAAAAGTCCAGAAGGCGCAAGTACACAGAGACAGAAAGGTCGATTAGTGGTTGCCGGAGGCTGGGAGTAGGTGAATGACAAGTGGCTGGTAATGGATATGGGTTTGGTGGAGGGGTTATGAAAATGTTCTGTAATTAGATAGTAGTAATGGTTGCACAACTTTATGAATATACAAAAAATTACTGAATTGTATACTTTAAAAGGGTGGATTGTATAGGATGTGAATTATATCTCAATTAAAGAAAAAAAAGGACTGGAGTTTCACAGGCCATAAAAGCCAAGGGATGTTCATACTGGTCAGTGATTGTGTGTTTTATTATCTAGTTTCCTTTATTTTCTGTCTCATTCCACTAGTGATCAGAAACTGTAAGATCTATGTTTTACCTATCTCTAAAGGTAAAAATATTAAAGGTAAAAAACCAAAACCCATTGCCATTGATATGGTTTCAACTAATAGCAACCCTACAGCATAGAGCAGAACAGCCCCATAAGGTTTCCAAGGAATGGATGGTGGATTCGAACTGTCCAACTTTTGGTTAGCAGCAGTCTTGGTCATCTAATGCTGCTATAACAGAAATACCATAAGTGGATGGTTTTAACATAGAGAAATCTATTATCTCACAGTCTAGTAGGGTACAAGTCCAAATTCAGGGCATCAGCTCCAGGGGAAGGTTTTCTCCCTCTGTCGGCTCTAGAAGAAGGTCCTTGTCATCAATCTTCCCTTGGTCTGGAAGCATCTCAGCATAAGAATCTCAGGTCCCAAGGACGCGCTCTGCTCCTGGCACTGCTTTCTTGATGGTGTGAGGTCCCCATGTCTCTGTGCTCACTTCTGTCTTCTATATCTCAAAAGAGACTGGCTTAAGACACTATCTAATCTTGTAGACCTCATCAATATAACTGCCACTAATCCATCTCATTACATCATGTGGTAGGATTTACAACACACAGGGAAGTCACATCAGATGATAAAATGGTAGACAATCACACAATAGTGAGAATCATGGCTTAGTCAAGTTGACAGATATTTTGGGGGGACACAATTCAATTCATGACCGCAGCTGAATGCTTAATCACTGCACCACCACGGCTTGTACAGGTAAGGTAAGATAAATGCAAAAAATTATCCAAGGGGAGGATTTTTAGTTCATATTCAAGGCCCCTGACAAAAGTACTAGAGCAAAATTTAGACGACAACATCAAATTACTGAGTTACTTCTCACCATCAAGCATTTTTTCTCCTCTTGGTCCTGGCACATTGAGATGGCATCTTGAGGTGGAATCATATTCCAGAGTCCATCACTACCCAAGATAATATACTTGTGCTTCTGGGGGTCAAGAGTGTGGACGCTTGTGTCTGGTTCAGGTGACACAACAAACTCACCGCTAAAGAAATCATAGCTCCACAAATCACCTGGGGGAAGGAAGCAGAAGAAGCAAGACGTATTATTTCCAAACCAACGGTAGCACATTAACAGACTAAAGGAGTAAATCTACATGTTCATCTTAATAGATGCAGAAAAGCATTTGATAACATTCAAAATCCATTCATGATAAAAATGCCTAGCAAATCCTTTGCAATCTTCCCTTCCAACCTGGTCCTGCCACAACAGCTCCTGCACAGAAGAATGGCAAGAAGAAGAACCATTCTGCTATCAATGACGTGGTGACCAGAGTGTACCATCAACATTCACCAATACATCCATGGGGTAGGCTTCAAGAAGCATGCCCCTTGGGCATTCAAGGAGATTCGGAAATTTTCCACGAAGGGGATGGGGGTGCCATATGTGTGCACCGACATCAGGCTCAACAAAGCTGTCTGGGCCAAAGGAATAAGGAACGTCCTACACCATATTCATGTACGGTTGTCCAGAAAACGTAATGGCGATGAAGATTGACCAAACAAGCTCTAAACATTGGTTACCCATGTCATGACTTTCAAAAACCTACAGATGGTCAATGTAGATGACAACTAACAGCTGCTGATGAAACAGTTATAAAACTGCCTTCATGTGAAAAACAAAAAAACTTCCTAGCAAACTAGGAATAAAAGGGAACTCCCTTAACCTGATAAAAGAATATTCATCAGAAATCGACAGCATCTTACTTAAAAGTAAAATGTTCAGGCGGCTAACAGACACATGAGAAACGCTCACAATCATTAGCCATTACAGAAATTCAAATCAAAACTATGAGATACCATCTCACCCCAACAAGGCTGACACTAATCTGAAAAACACAAAACAACAAATGTTGCAGATGTTGTGGGGAGACTGGAGTTCTTATGCACTACTGGTGGGAATGTAAAATGGTACAACCCCTTTGGAAAACAATTTGGCACTTTCTTAAAAAGCTAGAAATAGAAATACCATGTGATCCAGCAATCCCACTCTTAGAAATATACTCAAGAGAAATAAGAGCCATCACACTAATAGACATAAGCACATCCATGTTCATTGCAGCATTATTCACAATAGCAAAAAGATAGAAACAACCTCAATGTCCAACAACAGATGAATGGATAAACAATTTATGGTACATACACACAATGGAATACTATGCAACAATAAAGAACAATGAAGAATCCTTAAAACATCTCACAACATAGATGAATCTGGAGAGCATTATGCTGAGTGAAATGAGTCAGTCACAGAAGGACAGATATTGTATGAAACCATTAGTACAAGAACTCGGGAAAAAGTTGAAACAGAAAAAAGCATTCTTTGATAGTTACGAGGGTGGGAAGGGAGTTGGAGAGAAAATCACTAACTAGATAGTAGACAAGGGTCAACTTTGGTTGAAGGAAGGTCAACCTACAACACAGGGGAAATCAGCACAACTGGACCAAAGCAAAAGCAAGGAGTTTCCTAGACACATCCAAACACTTTGAGGGACAGGGTAGCTGGGACTGGGGCCTGGGGACTATGTTTCAGGGGACATCTAGGTCAATTGGCATAACATAGTTTATAAAGAAAATTTTCTACATCCAACTTTGGTGAATAGTGTCTAGGGTCTTAAAAACTTGCGAGCGGCCGTCTAAGATACAGGTATTTCTCTCATCCCACTCTGAGCAAAGGAGAATGAAAAAAACCAAAGACACAAGGAAAATCCTAGCCAAAAGAACTAAAGGACTAAATGAACCAGAGACTTCACCAGCCTGAAACCTGCAAAACTCGGTGGTGCCCGGCTACCACCAGTGACTGCCCGGACAGGGAACACAACGGAGGGTCCTGGACAGAGCAGGTGAAGAATATAGAACAGAATTCAAATTCACGTAAAAAGACCAGACTTAATTAACAGTCTGACGTAGACTGGAGGAACCCTTGAAACTACACCCCTCAAATGCTCTGTTAACCCAGAACTGGAACCATTCTTGAAGCACACTCTTCAGACAAAGATTACACAGGACTATAAAACAGAAAATAATACAAGTGAGGAAGTATGTCTTAGTACAATCATATATAGGAGACCAAATGGACAGCTCCTGTCCAAAAGCAGAATAAAAAGGCAGGAAGGGACAGCAATGGGACTAATGGACACCGGGAACCTGGAGTGGAAAGGGGGAGGGTGCTGTCATATGTGGGGATTGCAATCAATGTCGCAAAACAATATGTGCATAAATTTTTGAATGAGAAATTAACTTGAGCTATAAACTTTCACCTAAGGCACAATAAATAAAAGTAAAATGTTAAAAGCACTCCCTTTATAAACAATAAGAAAAATACGCCTGCTATCATCATTCCTCTTCCAATACTATACCAAAGGCCCTTCCCACTGCAGTAAAGTAATAAAAATTAAAAATAAATGAATTAGAAAGAAGAATAGAAAACCATCATTATTTGTAGATTTTTACTTGGAAAATAAAAAAGAAAGTATTAGAATAAGAAAGTTTAACAAGGCTGTTAAATACAAACCCAACACATAAAAGTCAACTGTATTTCTATACAACATCAAAAACAAAATATAATTTAAAAAAATATTCCATTTGTAAGAATAAACCAGATGTAAGGTACAGCAATAAATTTAACAAAAAGTATGGGGTTAAGAGGCTCTTTCAGATTTGTTTCTTCCTTATGTTCTGCCTCTGCCCTAGGGGTAGCGGCTGCACCTTATATCTGCTACTCCTGTGCTCTTACAGTTCTCTTCCCCCTCACTGAGTCACCCCATTATAGTTAATAGCTCTCTGTATCAACCTTTCTTTGTTCAAATTACTATGTGATTTCTGTGTCCTGATAGGATCTTCACTGGATCCTGACTGATACGGATATGCATTGTTTTTTGAAACTTTTGGTCATGCATAAATACGTATGTAAATATGTACTGAATCACAATACAAACTGTATTTCTTACTGTGGCTCATAGTAAAAAAAATTTTGAAGATTCTTGCTTAGGCAATTTCATCCATTCCCATAGCTTCAATTACCTCTGAAACAAAGCTTATGACTCAAATCCACATGTTCTGCTCATTTCCATTCCTCCATCTCAACTAGTCCAAGCTACTATCAGCTGTCACCAAGACTACTAACATAGCCTCCTAAACTAACTACAACAACTTTTGTTTCTTCTAAACCATTCTTAACACTACAACCAAAACCATCTTTTTAAAACACAAATCTAGTTATATTCTCCCACTCCAACCCTGCAATAGTTTACTATTGCTTTTAATAAATGACACAACTTTTTACCACAGCCTGTAAGATGCCTATTTTCTCATTTATTCTATGCCTCTTATTCCTGTATCTCTGTTCAGTCACAGCTCCTTATATTCACCATGCTTCCTTCTATCACAGAGCTTTTCCCAGATGTTGTTCCTATGTCTGGAACACACATTCTTCCTCTCTTAAGTTCTAGTAATTCTTCAGCTATCAATTCAAACATCACTTTTATAACCTCTCTGGATAGATAAAATAATCCTAGTTTGAGCTCTCATTAGCACATATACAGTGCTTAAAAATTGCAGTTTTTCAGTTCTTTTCGTGATCATTTGATGGATTCCTATACCCTTCCTTAGACTGTAAACTCCATGAGGGCAAAGACCATGTGCTTGGTAGAGACAGCACAGCACATGTTGCACTCTTTCTAAATACTTATTCAAGGAATAATGATTTGCAAGACTCACATGCAATTCCAGCAGGCAGCCACTAGAAGGCACCTCTGCTACATCTGTACTGGAGTAATTACCACTCTGATCAGTGCCTAAATGGTGCCAATTTTGATAAGCAAACCTCTTACCCAGAGATCTTACCAGAGTAGTAGGTCCTAATCCTAATCCCTTTTGGGTAGTATCTTAGAAAATGGGAAGGACAAGGAAACAGACACAGTAAGGAAGACACCATGTGAGGAAATGTCTACAATCTAAGGAACTGCCAAGAAATATCAAGGCCTTTTTTATCAGAAGTGGAAAGAGATAAGAAAGGATCTTCTCCTAGAGCCAATAGAGAGAGCACAGCCGTGCTTATGCCCTGAATTTAGACTTCTAGCTTCCAGATCCGTGAGACAATTTCTGTTCCTTAAAGTCACCCACTTCGTGGTGTTTTGTTACAAATAGCAGTAGTAAATCTAAAACTTTACCATTTCTGGACTACAAACAACAATTGACTATCACCTTCTCCCCAACTTTTCCTTGCCAATAACTGGAGGCTCAACTGTATCACCTGCTTATACTATGAATAAATGACCTGGGTAATGTTGAGCAACTGTCTTCTAGTTCTGCAAAAATCTATAAAATACGTAAAGTGCCTAAAATATTGCAACTGGTCCCTAAATTATATCCTCACCCCCAATTTTTTTTAATAATTTATTTTTGTTGTTGTTGAGAATATGCACAGCAGGACACACACCAATTCAACAATTGCCACACGTACAATTCAGTGATGTTGATTACATTCTTTGAGTTGTGTAACCATTCTCACTCTCATTTTCTGAGTTGTTCCTCCTCCATTAACATAAACTCATTGCCCCCTAAATTTCCTATCAAATCTTTAATGTAGCTGTTGTCAATATGATCCCATATAAACAGATCTTATAAGAGTACAATGCTTAAGGCAGGCATTCTTTACTAGTTAAACTAAACTATTGTTTGGTTTTAAGAAGGCTTCAGGAGATATTTTTGGTTTAAGGTTTAAAGATTATCTCAAGGCAATGGTTTTGGGGGTTCATCCACCCTACATGGCTCCTGAAAGTCTGGATTCCATGAGAATCTGAAATTCTATTCTACATTTTCTCCTTTTTGATCAGGATGCTTCTATAAAATCTTTGATCCAAATATTCAGTAATGATAGCCAGGCACCATCCAGTTCTTTTGGTTTCATGGCAAATGGGGCAGTTTGTTCATTAGAGGCAATTAGCCACACATTCCATTTCTTCCTCTTACTCCAGACTTTCCTTCTTCCTCCAGGCAAACAGAGACCAACTGTTGTGCCTTGGATGTCTGCTTATAAACTTTTAAGACCCCAGACACCACGCAATGAATTAGGAGGTAGAACTGAAGCACCAAACACATTATTAGGCCAATTATCTGGGATGTCCCACGAAACCATGCCCCTAAACCTCCAAACTAAGAAATCAAATCCCAGTTGTTTGGTTGTACATAAGCAGACTTGGCAACTACTTTTTTTTTTTTTCGTCGTTGTTGTGAATATATCTACCACACAACTTTGCCAATTCAACTTTTTACAGGTGTACAACTTATTGACAGCAATTATATTAATCAGCTATGCAACCCTACCCTTAATCAATGTGATTTTCCATCATTGTAAACTGAAACTCATAGCAATCACCCCCTGGCTCCCCATCCCTCCATCCCTGGAAACCACTAATAAACTTCAGTCTCTACACATTTCCATTCTTGTCTTCTTATGTAAGTGAGGTCATACAATATTTGTCCTTCTGTGATTTCACTCAGCAGAAACTCTTCAAGCTCCCTCCATGTTGTAGCATGTATCAAGACTTCATTTCTTTTGTGGGCTGAGTAATATTCCATTGTACGTATATACCACATTTTGTTTATCCACTCATCTGTTGATGGGCATTTAAGTTGTTTCCACCTTTTGGTTATTGTGAATAGTGCTACAATGAACATTGTTGTACAAGTATCTGAGGCTCTGCTTTCAAGACTTTTGGGCATATTCCTAAAAGTAGCATTGCTGGGTCATATATTAATTCTATTTTTAGTTTTTTGAGGAACCACCACATTGTCTTCCACAACAGTTATACCATTTTATACTCCACCACCATTGGAGAAGGGTTCCAATTTCCCCACATTCTTGCCAATATTTGTCATTTCCTGTTTTTTTTGGTTTTTTAATCTTAGCCATCCTCCCATTGCCAACTCATAGACCCTAAAGGGCAAAGTAGAACTGCCCCAAAGGGTTTCCAAGGCTGTAACCTTTACATAAGCAGACTGCCACATCTTACTCCTGCAGAGTGGCTGGTGGTTTCAAACTGCTGATATTTCAGTTAGCTGCTGCTCAAGTGCTTAACCACACTGTACCACCAAGGCTCCTCTTTAGCCATCCTAGTGGGAGTGAGATGGTATCACACTGTGGTTTTGATTTACATCTCTCTGATGGCTAATTATGTTGAGCATCTTTTCATGTATTTGGTCTTGCTTCTATTTTTCCCCCTATAATCTTATCCATATACCATTTAAAGTAATCCTTTAAAAACATAAACTAGATTGTGTCACTGACCTACTTCAGTAATTAACACTAATAATAACAGCCAACATTTATAGAGCACTTACCATGTGCCAGGCACTATTCTAAGCACTTTACATGTATTATATCATCCAATACAAAAGTATGAGGTAGGTGCTATTATTATCCTCATTTTATATATGAAAAAAAGCCATGTCACAAAAGATTAAGTAATTTGCCAAGGTTGTAAGGTAGCAGCATTGGGACTGGAATCTAGGCATTTTGGCTCCAAAGTCTTATCTCTTAACCATTATGAAATACTTCCTCTACTACTCTTCAATCCGTTCTCAATATTGTTTAAAATAAAAATCAAATTCCTCACCATAGCCAATCCTTAGAGCCATAATGTCTTCTTCACCAAACTCCTTACTCTGGGCTATATGGCCCTTTATAATCTGGTAAGCACCCTCATCTCCACCCTCATTTTACATCTGTATCTCCCCTCTCACACTGGCTTAATTCCTGTTGCTCAAAGACACCAGGTCCTTTGCTGCCTGTATTATGATTCTTTGCTTGCAAACAACAATATCCACCTCAGGTAACTTAGGTTAAAAATGCAACTTAGAACAAAATCAGGTAGTTTACAGAAGAGGCAAGAAGCTAGAAAACTAGGTACGGAAACAGAGCAGATTGAAGCAACCAGGCAGGAAAACTCAAATATATCACCGGAACAATGGCCTCAGGTACCCACTGCGACTAAGATGAATTCCAGTCAGTTTTTTATTTTTGTTCTTAGTAGATTTAAAATTCAAAGTCTTGTGATAGAGACTCTGATTGGCCTACCTGTGTCATATGCCTGCCCTTTTATATGTTTTATAAAAGGACACTGAATAGGAAAGTCTAAGAGTGTACACAGTAGGAGAGATGTAATTTCTCAAAAAGAAATTGGGGTGTCATACAGCAAATGTACCCTAATTGCCTAAGGGCTTTTTTGCACTTTTTTTTTTTTTTATGGCTCTGCTTTGAATATGTGAGGGGTCTATTTCCCTTAACCCCTTCTCCTCCTTCAGGTATCACTCAAATATCACCTCCTTAAAGAAGGTTCCCTGACCATTCTCTCTAAAGTAGCCCTCCCCTGCCACTCCACTATCAATCACACCAATTACTTGTGTATTGTTTTACTTAAATCTTTTATGACACTTTTTAGAATGATTTTCTCATTGGTTTACTTGTTTACTGTCTATCTCCCTCCACACACACTAAGATTATAAGCTCCACAAAGATTGAGGCTATGTTCATTATCATCAAAGATAAACAAGTGATAGTATACGGTAGGTACAATGAGCCTTTCAAAATGTAAATCAAATGATGTTATTCCTTAACTTAGTGTCCCTTAATGCTGCCCACTGCCCTCCAACTAGAACATAAACGCCTGCCATGATGTGGCCCTGTTTAACTCACCACCTGAGCCATATTGGCCTTTTGAAAATGCCTAAAACATGCCAAGCTCTCATTTTAGGAAACATGTCTGGAATATTCTTCCATGGGATCTTCGTATGACTAGCTCCTTCTCAGTCTCCAAGTCTCAGTTAAAATAACACTTCCTAAGAGAAGTATTTCCATCACACCATCTAAAATAGTTTTTCCCTTCTAAATTATTGTTTATCACAGCACCCTGTTTATTTCTCTCATAGTGCTTCCTAACCTGTAATTATTTCATTTATAAGCTTACTTCTTTATTGCCTGTCTCCCCAACTACATAATCTTGCTTCATGAGGACAGACAGAATATCTGTATCATACGTCCATAGCCTAACATAACGCCTGGCACCAAGTCAGTATTCAAGTGTCTGTTGAATGAAAACAGAGAATGAATAAATTGGTGTTTTCTAAGAGAAATTTTATTTAGAAAAACTATCCCAATCTAGCACAGCAAAGGTAAGGTATTTCTATAACTAAATTTTCTAGTCTTCCCTCTAAAGCTGGGTAGGCCAGAAAATAACTATTTTTACTTTGTTATGAACAATTTACCTTGGTAGCTAAAGAAAAAAGAGCTTTGAAGACTCTTAGAGGAAATATGATGGACTGAAACAGGGAAGGACATTTGAAAACAGTGTTAAGGGTAACATCAAGCCCAGACATGCATATACTTCCCTAAGTACAGATAGGAGTTAGCAAAACATTGAACATGACTCATGACCAAAGCACAACTGGCACCGACATCCATCCTTAGCCTTTTCCCCAGTAAGGTTTTCGTACATTTAATACAACATCTGATCTTATCTCTACTCTCATCACGTGCCATGTAAGGACTTAGTTCTCAGTCTCCTGTCTCATTTTACCATGTTCTATTGTAATAAATCCACTGTGACTTCATCAAACATTAAGTCCTTCTTACCAAGTGCTCTTGCTACTGCCAGAAAAGGGATTTGGTCAATAACTGTGCTCCTTCGTACAGGTCCATTGTGAGTGAGTCGAGGTCGTTTCCAAACTACACGATTCACTCCAGACTTGTTCATCACACTAAAAAATAAATAAGAGTTCATATAAATACTCGAAATGACTGAAAATAGCAACTAAGCTATATGTGTTAAATAACTAATAACATATTACAAGATAATGACTTATCTGCTTCAGATACAAAGATGTACAATGCAAAATTCCTCTTGAGAGAGGAAAGACAAAACAGAGTTCATTAGAAGGGGAGAATCTGAAGATTACTGTAGGAGGCCAGAGACAACAGGATGGAAATAACGAGGGGGAGAAAAGAGTAGATACCATGTCAAAGGACAAAGTACATGGACTTAAGTAAAATATAAAACAAAATTGGGGGGGGTACGGTGGGGAGGAAGAACAGCTTATATGGAAACAGATTAAATAATGATCAAGAAAATCTATGTAGTTTTGAGGGGTTTCATCGGGGGTGCACACAGTTGCACTTAAGTTTTAATATTTTTGATTTGAAGAATTGATAGGAAATACCACAACAGGAACATATATGTATTTTGAAGCTTCTGTAATTAATCGTTTGAAATTAAACTTTTGGGAAACAGATCAGCTATAAAGCTGTAGACTGGGGAGTTAAAGAGTAAGAAAACAGTTAAAGCCAAAAAAAGTATGATATTTTTGCCACATATCTAGATTAAGAAGGTCTGAACATGGCAGAATTTAACACGTAAGGTTTTGAAAGGAACAGAATCAAAAAAGAGGAAGAATAGCTGGTAAAAAGAATAGATGGAAGTGTCAAGCGGAAGCCAAGGAAGGATCACTTAAAAAAAAATCAGTGTCAGAGAATGAAACCAAGGAAAAGCCCACCGGATATGATAATCAGATTATTACTGATTACCTTCAAGACTAGTTCTAGCAGAGGAAATACTAAAGCAAATAACCTCGGGTTACAGAACAACATCTGGTGAAGAAAAAAAAATAGTAAATACAGAAGTAACCTAAAAATTTGGGAGAAGGGCAAGGGGCAACAGAAAAGAAATAATTAATTAAGTATATAGAAGAGTTAGTTCACTTGGAAATATGGTTAAATCTCAGGGCAAAAGAAGTAAAAACACAAAATATAGATGGTCTCTCAACCTATACCTGTCGTTGTTGTTAGCTGATTTGAACTCATGGTGACCCCATGTGTGTCAGAGTAGAACTGTGCTTTACAGAGTTTTCAAGGCTGCGACCTTTTAGAAACAGATTGCCAGGCCTGTCTTCCAAGGTGCATCTGAGTGGGTTCAAACCTCCAACCTTTCACTTAGTACTCAAGAGCATAACTGTTTGTGCCACCTAGGGACTCCGAAACTATGTCTGGCAGGACTGAAATGGGGTTAATGAAAAATAAAATGGACTTTTAAATCAATATAATCATAATCTCACTAAAATCAAAAAGAAAAAAAGCCAACAGGAGAAGAGTGTTCCTCTGGAAGACTAGAAAAGCTGGAAGAGAGTAGCAAACAGCATTTCCAAGAAACAGTATTACCCTTTCTGATATTAGGTTCACCTAACAAATATATACATATGCAGAAGTTGATTCCAGAGTCTCTCACAGATAGATGACATTAACCATCTAATTCCTTAACTCAGGTTCCATGTGCACCCAGAAACCCTTTGATTATAATCTGAATTCTCATTTATAGGATGAACATAATGCAGACTAGCTGACAGTAATAAGTCACTTCTTGTCACCTATTTTTCTCATTATTAATGAGTAATATGACTTCCTAATCTATACATAAGTCTCTTGATAGTTTACTGTGTTGAGTTTGGGTGTCATGGCTCTATCCTTTTAAACCCGATGGACTGAATGTATCTACACTGAAACTAAACTGACTTCAACATACGGAAAGCTTAAGACAGGACAGACAGTGGTGACTACCTCCAAAGGACTGTCATCATGAAATGACACCTACACAACAGACAGCCAGTTAACCTCTATCTCATCTATGGCTTCTCTCTATTCTAAATTCAAATGAATGAAGATGCTAAAGAAAGAAGAGATAATGAGTGAAAGTCCAAATAGACACAAAATAAAGGCATGAACCTTACAAATAAGAAAAGATCAATCTTCCTCTGAGCCAAGAAAAAGATGAATATACAGCAGAAGAGGAACAGCCTCAATTCTCTTTCTAAAGTAGGAGACAAGTTTATGTGACTAGTGCAGTCAAGGAGATTTGCCAAATAAAACTTTCTGCAATGACAGAAATGTACATTCTGTGTAATCCAACATGGTAGCCACTAGTCACATGGGGCCATTTAGAACCACAAATGTGGCTACAGAGAAATTGAATTTTTAAGTTTATTTCATTTTAATTAATTTACATTTAAATTTAAACACTCATATATGGCTGATGGCTATGGTAGCACAGGGGAGGATTAAGTACGTAATGATCAGAAAACACTGATGTTGACGTAGAACAGAAATTCAAGAAGAGTCACTTATTTTACCATCCCTTTTAAAAACTAGCTTAATTCTCAATTCTGAAAGCAACATTGTTCTAGGTCATAATAAGAGTTAAAATCTCAAAGGCAGTCATTTTGTTATATGATGTCTTCTTTAATGCTGATCCTCAAAAGCAAACAGCAAAGTGAAGACAGGCTGCCACTCACAAGAATCTATGACACACAAGAGCTGCAATTCTCACTGCAGGATGCCAACAACATTCTGCCTTTATACCACCTTGAGCCCTATTCTTTCCTAAACCTTCTCACCAACAAAGTAAGACTTAAAACTTGAGCAGTTACAATAAGTACTCAAACTGCTTTTAATATAAAACCAAACAAAACCTACTGCCATAGAGTAGATTCCAACTCATAGTGACCCTATAGGACAGAGTAGCGCTGCCCCATAGGTTTTCCAAGGCTGTAAACCTTTATAGAAGCAGACTGCCACATCTTTCTCTTGAGGAGTGGCTGGTGGGTTCAAACCACCAACCTATCGATTAGCAGCCAAGTGCTTTAACCATTGTGTCACCAGGGCTCCCTGCTTCCAATATAACTATACTGAAATTCCCTTGAAAATATCTAAGAATATTATGGTCTCTCTGTCTCTGAAGAACAAAAGACGAAATAATGGTACTAGTTAAAATATAAAGCTTTAAATCCAGAATTAAAAACCCAAGGCAATCTTATAAGAGATGCTGTTTTCATTGCACTCCCTGCTACCATCCCGTATAATTAAAAGGTATGCAAAAAGGAATAATCTGATATGCAGAAAGCTGACTGAGCAGCAACAGAAGGCTGGAAAAACAGAACTCTGGCCAGTTGCCGAGGGTGGGATGGAGGAAAAGGAGGAAATAACTTATAATAAAACAGCTCAATTTGTGCCAAAGACACCTGCTCTCAAATGGCATACAGC
The DNA here is from genome assembly GCF_030014295.1 of Loxodonta africana. Classification (NCBI taxonomy): domain Eukaryota; kingdom Metazoa; phylum Chordata; class Mammalia; order Proboscidea; family Elephantidae; genus Loxodonta; species Loxodonta africana. Next base: position 50,483,997 of record NC_087359.1, read on the forward strand.
ACTTGCCCAAATGTCCAGATGGTATTTTAAGTAATAAGGCAAAAAACCTAAACTCTTTTTTTAAAAAAAAGGGGAGGGGGTTAAAATTTAATATATTTTCACCAAAGAAAACAATTCTAAATTACAAGTAGAAAAATAAGAACAGCCAAGAAAAAAAAAATACATATGCTAAAAGAAAATTAATGAGAATGGCTCAGACCTGCCAATAGTAAAACATATAATAAAGCCTCAGTAGCAAGTATATATATACAGTACTTAGCACATAGACAAGGGAAAAAAATTTCTGAAAGCCCAGAAAAAAGATTCTAATATCACTGTGAGTGTGAAGACTGACCTTCACACTCAAAGGATCATATAGACCGTAGCCTGAAACCAGGTTCAATTAGCTTTGCAGATGGATATAGGACAGGAAACACCGCATGGCAGCTTCAGGCATGTTGTCTTCAGCAGGGATCCTTATGGAAATCCAGGAGTCATTTTCTAGCCCCCCAAGTGACAGCTCAGTTGTAAGTAAACAAGACCACATGGTTAGATACAGAACAACCTAGCTTAGGCAAGCTTCATGTGCCACAGGCATCAGTATCTTGTAGTAGCCCATGACTGTAGCTTCCTGATACCTGCACCAGTCAAACTCTATGAACATAGGAAGCTGAGGCCTGTGCTTCCCAAAATAAAGTTATAGTTCATTCAAAGTCCCCCCTACCAGAGGCAGTTCAATTCAATGGTCATTCTTACATTAAGAAACATTGCCTCATTAAAGACTTGACATTTGCTATGTATCTTAACCACAGAAACCGTGATAGGAGAGGGAAAATTCAAAGCCATCTTCCAACGAGAAAGGTGTTTAAACCTAGTATTAACCCTTCTAATCAGGAAGAAAAAGATGTATAATTGTTCACATGGCCATCTAGAAAGAAACATTAAGTTGTATCCTCATTATACATCTCGGATTTTAAAATTTCCACTGCTGGTAGAGGTGTTAATTGGCACAACCTCTATGAAGACAAATAGTTCTCAATATTCCAAACACACTCCTCTTTGATTCAGCAATCGCTCCTCAAAATATACTTACATATGGGCAAAAGATCCATAAGCAGGGTTTCCCATTTTACAGCACTGCTTGTAGTAACAAAAAATTAGAAATAAAAATATTTTGATAGGACACTAGTTAAATAAACGATGGTATATCTACATATTTGATTGTATATGAGTATCTCCCTACCAAAGGATATATAGTAACATTGGTTGCCTCTGTGTGGAGGGAAACTAGGTGGCCTGTGGAACAGTGGTGATTGGGAGATACGTAGATCAAAATTCCATCACCCAGAATATTGTTAACATTTGGTCCATTGCTATCCTACTTTATTTCTCTGCATCGTAAGATACCAAAACCCATGGCTGTCAAGTTGATTCCAACTCACAGCGACTCTGTAGGAGAGGAGAACTCCCCATAGGGTTTCCAAGGCTGTAATCTTTACGAAAGCAGACTAACACATCTTTCTCCCACAAAGTGGCTAGTGGATTCAAACCACCGACCTACTGGTTAGCAGTGGAGCGCTTAACTAATGCACCACCAGAGCTCCCTGCATGAGATAGCACTACAAGTATAATTTTATATCCTGCTTTTCTGTCATCAGTATTTTTTCTATATCATTAAAAATTCCCCAAAGTACGTGGCAGTTTAGTATACTCCTCTAACATTTGAAATTGTTCAATCACCATTTTTTTTAAATCCATAATCATAATTTTATATATAATGTCTACATCATATTCAGTGTTAAGTATACGTACTATAAAATACTTAACCATTCTCCAGCTGCTGGGCCTTCAAGTTATTTCCAGTCTTTAACAGTCATTAAACAATACCACAATCACATGTTTTTGTCTACACGTCATACTTCTAGATTCCTGAAATTACTGAGTCAATAAATATTTAAGGCTATTGGTATGTATTATATTCTACATAGGTCTTACCAATTTATAATTACCAACAGCACATGAAGGTACCCATTTGAGAAAATACTGAGGAGTATCTCTTTGGTCTTTTAATCTCTGCTAATCCAATAGCAGGAAATAGCATTCATCTCAATAATGGTAAACATTCTTTCAAATGTTCACTATTTTTTGGTTTTTTTGTACAAACTCCCTCCTTTATCCTATCTGGGGGCAGCGGTGTCTTAGTGTTTTTCTTCCTGATTTGTTGCACTCCTTATAGTTTCAGGAAAAAAATTATTCTTCTCCAGTTTATAATTTCTTGCTTTCATTAAATATTTATTTAATATTTATTTAATGAAAGCAAGAAAGAAGATGTAAGTAATAATATCATGGTAAGGTTTTAGTTAAAACAAATATTCAGAGAACACTGGACTCTATTTAACTTGCCTCACACCCTCAATTTTAAAAAGTTAGCACTGTGTTAGTTTTTAAATTTTCTCATGTTATTCATTCCCTTGACTTTTAGTATAATCTTAAGTTTTAATGCAGATGATAAAAATATTACGGTGAAATCAATTTTAGCTTCTAGTTTGCAAACCACCTACATTGAGATATTAAGTTGAAATAAAGAAAAGGAAATAATAAGAAAGGTTTTCAGGAAATCTGATTTAGAAATCAAAGAAAAAAAATTAAGGTTAATTCTAATTTAACTCTTTTCCCAAAGCCAGATTCCAACTGTTCTATTCTGGAACTACAAGGGCTGTTCAGCCCAGATTTTAAAGACGGTCATGCTAATCGGTATTTATACGAAGGTTTTCAATAAGACCTTGTATGAACTGTTACTTGAGACCCACTAAAATGTTACTTCCCTTTGGAGCCATTATCAGAAGTATAACAGTCAATTCAAAATAATGAGATAAATATGAATGCACATGGTATTGTATCAGGCTAACTAAAAACTCATAATACTGAGAAAGAAAATAACTTTATTGAAAGGAAGAAGTAGGTCTTTCTGGTTAGAAAAGCAGAAAAGGACTACATAGAACCAATACAGGAAAGACAAAACAGCACAGTGATTACCTCCCACCAAGTCCTTCGATTCGCTCTCTTTCCTTGGGAAGTTCTGGCTTATGGTCCTGTGTCACCTCCACAGCTCTGATAAAATCATCCTTTGGGTCATCCTGAACTCCAAAAACCACCCCTGAGTCTCCCACATGAGCTACATACATCTTCATGCCCCGTATGATGACCACGCTGGCAGTTGTCCCTGACGTGCTGGGAAGACCTGTCATAGTCTTGGGCCATTCTGCTGTAATAAGAAATAAAATAAAAAACATGAATGCTGTGTCAGAAAACAAATAGTAACATCTATTGAACTAGTATGTCAAAATTTAAATTACCATATGAAAAAACTTAAGAAAATATTTTGAAAGCTATTCACTAAGGGTTTGTGTTAACCCATTAATCAACATATTAATAATTAAATTTCATAATTAATTATAATCACAACTATCCAACCAATCCTAAAATGATACTATTTCAAGAAAGATTTACATACGATTTTTAGTCCTACATTTAGAGGAAAGGACCTGTTGACAGCTTTGATACCACATAGCCAGTAGCTTTAACATCTGTTTCTTAATCTCTCTTCAAGAAGATTTTTAGAAAAAGCTACTTCATTTGCTTCTGAAATAACTATTCTTAATATTCATAACCTAACAAAGAATATTCATTGGGCAGTTACTGTGTGCCAACCTCTGCGCTAAGTTTTTTACATCCATTATCTTAAATAATACTGTAACAAATGTATGAGATACTTACGATTGTTCCTATTATTTTCATTTTACAGATAAGGAAATCAATATTCTGAATGGTTAAGAACCTTGCTCGATAGTAGTAAGTGGCAGAGCCCCCATATATTTAACTCCAAAACCTTTACCATCTGAAAACCCTGGTGGCATAGCGGTTAAGCACTACGGCTGCTAACCAAAAGGTCGGCAGTTCGATTCCACCAGGTGCTCCTTGCAAACTGTATGGGGCAGTTCTATTCTGTCCTGTAGGGTCGCTATGAGTCAGTAATCGACTCAACAGCAATGGGTTTGGGCTTTTTGGTTTTTACTGTCTAATTAAATTCACTGTCATTCAACAAATCTGAAATATTCTGTAATACTTAACAAGCTACAACTTATAGTTCAAGATTACAGACTGAGTCCAAGCACTGACATATTTATTATCCCCATGAAAGTCTCACTGAAAAAACAGAATATAAATATTAGAAAAAGTTCGCAACAGTTAAGAAACACCAGAAAATTCTTGGAAGTTTAAACAAATGGTATTATGTTGAAGGAAAAAGAATTTGAAACATGTAATTCAATATAAGTAAAAGCAGCAGCCAGTAAAGAAAGCAGTAGGTTAGTTTCCCTGTTAAGAATCCCAGAAAAGCCTAAGCTCAGAGGCAATGGCAAAAGCTGAGGGCAGAAACAGATGGTAGGAAGTCGCAAGACTAATTTAAAAACTTCAGGAACTAGGTCAGTGCCTAAGCTCTCTACACATTAAGGTGAGACATTTTAGTCGCTAAATTGCAACTAACTATAATACCTCTCTTTTAAGGGAAGTGGTGGATCTACTGACAGGGACAGCAGGGTCTCAACAGGGGATGGTGGGAGGACCAGAACTAAAAATACTGGGCAGAGTGCTGGGCAACTTTCATGTCCATAAGGAATGATAAACTGTGAAGAGTTCTCTAATATACTCAGGCTAAATGGTTCTTACCTTTTTGTCAATGTCATATACTTTGAAAAGACATTCCCTGAAGCCTAAAGTACATCTCTCTGTCTTGTCTCATAAATGGAACCCACCTACACAGTGCCCTGTCACTCGCAGCAGAGGCCTGCATGGGGTATATGAAATAACAACCTTCACAACTGCTTAGGGAAATCAGAACAGCCACCAAAACTGATCAAGCTAGAAATTCATTAAAAAAAAAAACAAAAAACCCTGTTGCCTTCAACTCAATTCCGACTCATAGCAACCCGACATGACAGAGTACGGCCTGCCATAGGGTTTCCAAGGAGTGGCTGGTGGATTCCAACTGCCGGCCTTCTGGTTAGCAGCCACAGCTCTTAACCATTGTGCCACCAGAAATTCATATGTATAACATATATTTATGTAATATATAAAACCAAGAATCATCATTTAATATAGGGGTAAATGTAAAGGCACTGCAATAGAATCTGACACATACTAAGGGCTCAATGTTAACTAATTTCTGCTGCTGTTATGCCCCTTATTTAATAAAAACAAACAGCCTGAGTAGCAACAAAAGTCACATGCAAAGGGAAAACGGCCCCCAAAAAAACACCTGGGTAAAAATCAAAAGAATCCACAAATAAATTATTGGCATTGATAACAAAGTGCAGCAAGGTTGCTAGATACAAACACTGTTACATTAAAAAAAAAAAAAAAAATCAGGAGGCAGGGCAAAGATGACGGAGTAGTCAGATGCTTCCAGTGATCCCTCTTACAACAAAGACCCCAAAAAAACAAGTGAAACGATTATATTTATGACAAACTAGGAGCCTGGAACATCAAAGGCAAAGTTAAAAAACAGGCTGAGCGACAGTGGGAGGGAGAGATGGTTCAGAGGAAGAGAGGAGTTGCTGGACCTGAATCACCGGGAACCCTCAGGTGCCATTACCTGGAGCAACCACGGCAGGGCTGGCGGTAGCATTTCAGATGTGGTTTCCTTAGGGAGAGACAGCGAGCCGCACAGCCTACTCACACCCCCGGAACCAGGCAAGAACAGTGCTCTAGGCCAAAGCTAAGTACTTGCATTTATTTTACTGTACCTCCAGCCCCCAAGCCAGCTTCAGTGGCTGTCAATTTCCCTAGGACTGAGATAGGCCCAGCTGAGCGCCCTCCTTGGAGAAGGAATAAAGTCACAATTGGGGGAAAAGATAATCTGCCAGCTCCACCAACCTGGGGCGCTAAGGATAGAAGCAGCTCCTGTCCAGGCATAAATGGTCCGTGGACTTCGAATACCTTTCCCCCCTGCATGGACCTGTGTGGGCCTATTTCAGGAGAATAGGCCCTTGCTGGCAGACGGCAACTGTTTCAGCTGTGCGGTGCAAAAGTGAGTGTTTGATGTTTCACACCACTATGCCTATTAAACAGGGTCCTCACCTATCCACATCAGGGGCCTAAGGACTGGTGGCTCCATCCACATCACCTAGCCACCCATGACAGAGGTCCAAGGAAAACTGTTATCTCCCAGTCCTTACAACCAAATGCACTGGGTGCCCATGGTCCATCTGCACAACCCACCCACCTGTGCACTCTAGGGAACAGGGATGCGCTTTCCTAACAGACACTTGGGACGGTTGTCAGCCCCCTGCCTTGTTCAGAGCATGACTCCCTGCTGCAACTGGATACCTGTACCTACACCAATCACCCCTGCCCCTCTAAGACTTTAGGACACAGCCTGTACCACACACTGATGACCAACTACCTGGAAACCTGAGCTGAATCCATACAAGAAAAGTGAATGGACTCTTAGGCTTATATACCTGATAACAGCTCTAGCCATCTGGTGACAGAACGTTAGTGCTTTGAAGGCAAAAATAATCAAGATAGCTCAATCAAGGAGCCTATCTGGCCATATCAAAACAAAACAAAGCAAGAAGCTAGGATACAGTGGGCAAACAAAATAAACTAATATAATAACTTATAGATGGCTTATAGACAACAGTCAATATCAAATCAAATAAAGAAGGAGACCATGATTGCGTCAACAAGCTCTCAAACCAAAGAATCAAAGGATCTTCTGGATGAGGTGCATTACTGGAATTACCAGATGCAGAATACAAAAGATTAATATACAGAACTCTTCAAGACATCAGGAACAAGATGAGGAAGGAGATCAGGCAAAACGCAGAACAAGTCAAGGAACATACAGATAAAGCAGTTCAAGAAATCAAAAAAGGTTATTCAAGAACATAATGAAAGATTTACTAAGCTGCAAGAATCCATAGAGAGACAGCAATCAGAAATTCAGAAGATTAACAATAAAATTACAGAATTAGACAACCCAATAAAAAGTCAGAGGAGCAGAATTGAGGAAGTGGAAGGTAGAATTAGTGAGACTGAAGATAAAACACTTGGCACCAATGTATTTGAAGAAAAATCAGATAAAAGAATTTAAAAAAATGAAAAAAACCTAAGAATCATGTGGGACTCTATCAAGAGAAATAACCTACGAGTGATTGGAGTACCAGAACAGGGAGGGATAACAGAAAGCAGAGAGAGAACTGTTGAAGATTTGTTGGTAGAAAACTTCCCTGATATCATAAAAGATGAGGAGATATCTATCCAAGATGCTCATCGAACTCCACATAAGGTAGATCCCAAAACAAAGTCACCAAGACATATGATAATCAAACTTTTGCCAAAACCAAAGATAAAGAATTTTAAAAGCAGCTAGGGATAAACAAAAAGACACCTACAAAGGAGTCAATAATAACAACCTTGGACTACTCAAAAGAAACCATGCAGGCAAGAAGGCAATGGGATGACTTACATAAAGCACTGAAGGAAAAAATTGCCAGCCAAGAATCATGTATCCAGCAAAACTGTCTCTCAAATATGAAGGTAAAATAGGACATTTCCGGATAAAGAGAAGTTTAGGGAATTAGTAAAAACCAAATCAAAACTACATGAAATACTAAAGGGAGTTCTCTGGTTAGAAAATCAATACTATCAGATATCAACCCAAGATTAGAACGCAGGACAGAACAGCCAGATGCCAACCCAGATAGGAAAATCACAAAAATAAAAACAAGACAAAAAAAACAGTCAAAACAGGGAAATAGCAATGTCATTATGTAAAAGAAGACAACATTAAAACAATAAATAGGGACTAAGAAATGCAGTCGTACATCTTTCATATGGACAGGAAGTCAAGGCGATATAAAGAAATAAAAGTTAGGTTTAAACGTAGAAAAATAGGTGTAAGTATTAAGGTAACCACAAAGGAGACTAAAAATCCTACTCATCAAAATAAAATACAAGAAAAAAGTACTCAGTAGAAACAAAATCAACAACAACGAATAAGAGGAGAAGGCAATTTATAAAGATATGCTACTCAGCACAAAAAATTAAGTGTGAAAAAGAAACTGTCAACAACATACAAAAAAAGACATCAAAATGACAGCACTAAACTCATAAAAAAAAAAATACCTATCCATAATTACACTTAATGTAAATACACTAAATGCACCAATAAAAATAGAATGGCAGAGTAGATTAAAAAAAAAAAAAAAAAACATGACCTGTCAATATGCTGCCTATAAAAGATATACACCTTAGACTTAAGAGACACAAATTAAAACTCAAAGGATGGAAAAAATATATATATCAAGGAAACAAAAATCAAAAAACAGCAGGAGTGGCAATATTAATTTCTGACAAAATAGAAATACAGTTGATTTTTTTTTTTAATTTTATTGTGCTTTAAGTGAAAGTTTACAAATCAAGTCAGTCTCTCACACAAAAACTTACATACACCTTGCTATATACTCCTAGTTGCTCTCCTCCTAATGAGACAGCACGCTCCTTCTCTCCACCCTCTGTTTTTGTGTCCATTCAGCCAGCTTCTGACCCTCCTTGCCTTATCATCTCCCTTCTAGACAGGAGCTACCAACATAGAGTCTTGTGTCTACTTGATCCAAGAAGCTCACTCCTCATTTTCTATCCTATAGTCCAGTTCAATCCTTGTCTGAAGAGTTGGCTTTGGGAATGGTTGCTGTCTTGGGCTAACAGAATGTCTGGGGACCATGACCTCTGGGGTCTTTCTAGCCTCAATCAGACCATTAAGTCTGATCTTTTTACGAGAATTTGGAGTGAGCTTCTTGGAGTACCTTTATGGAAAAATTACAAAACTTTATTCAGGCATTAAGGGCAACCAGTAGACCTATAGAATAGTGTGCACAGAAACAGACTCATGCATACTTAGGCATTTGCTATACGAACAGTGGAGAAAGAACAAAGTTTCAATAAATGTCACTGGAATAAAATAGGGGGAAAAAAAAACTCTGGGTACCCAATACCAAACACAAAAATCAAATTAAAAACCGAATGTGAAAAGCAAGGCTAAAACATTTAAAAAATAATATAGTAAGGTTCTTTCATGACTTCAAGGTAGGAAATGATTTCATAAAGACACAAAATGGACTAGCCATGTGAAGGAAACGATAGCTAAGTTGAGCTACCGTTAAAAATTTTAAGAATTTCTGTTCATCAAAAGATACCATTTACCAGAGTGAAAAGACAACTCACAGAATGGAAGAGGATATATTTGTAATATACAATATACACACGCCAAAGGACTGGTATTTAGAATATACAAAATATCCCTACAAATCAAATTAGGACAGAAAAATGTCAGGTAGAAAAATGGACAAAAGACTTGAGCAGGCCTTTCACAAGAGTGGAAATCCGAATAGCCATAAACCACGCAAATTTGTTTGGGTTCTTTAATCCTCAGTGAAACAAAATTAAAAACCACAATGAGATACCACTACATAATTACCAGATTTCATAAATTAAAGCCTAACAATAACAAGTTTAGATAAGAATAAACTACTGGTGGGAGTGTAAATTGGTTCAACCACTTCAGAAAACTTTTGGCATTACCTTTTAAAAGTGAAGATATGTATATCCTACAATTACTCACTACCCATAGTGATGTATATAACATACCACACACAGAATGCATATGAATAGTCACAGCAGCACGATTCATGATAGCTAAAAAACTGCCAACAGCCCAAACACCCCTCAACAGGAGAACGGATATACTACACGTAATACATAAGAATCTCACAAGTATGAGCCAAAAGAATATATATAGCGTGTTTCTTAAAAACAAAAAAAAAAAATGAAAAACTATCATGTTTACAAATAAGTAAGGATCCCTGGTGGCACAGTGGTTAAGCGCTTGCCTGCTAACAACCAAGTCCGTGGTTCAAACCCACCAGCTCTTCCATGGGAGAAAGATGTGGCAATCTGCTTCCCTCAAGATTTACAGCCTTGGAAATCCTACGGGGCAGTTCTACTCTGTCCTATAGGGTCACTGTAAGTCAGAATCAACTTGACAGCAATGGGTTTTTTACAGGTAAGTGGTAAAACTATAAAGAAAAATAACGGAAATCATTTCAGAACTATCATTACAAAAGTCAGGATGGTGATTACCTCTTGGGGCAGTAGAAATACACCAGAAGGGACATACAGGGGCTTCTGGGGTGTAAGCCATGCTCTTTTTCTTAACCTGGATGGTATTCGACGGTGTTCACTTTACAATTATTCATGAAGTGTATACTTATGTTTAATGACCTTTACCATATGTATACTATATTGTATTTCACACATTTTTAAAGTTTTAAAAAAAGAGGACAACAAGTTTGCTACACTTTGATTATGCACAAACACAGTTCCCTAGGCCATCCAGTTCTGCAGCATGGTTACAGAGGTCATTCCCAGAAGCTCAGCCTAGAGTATGTTTTATGTTTCTTCAGTTCTTTCAATTATTTTTGGGTTAACCATAGCTCTTGATAAAACTCTATTTAAGCAAACTAGATTGTTTTCTATGGCTAAGAAATTTATTATCTATTATCACAATAAATGTGAATGAGGTGAACTCCCAGAAAGAAGAGCTCTGATTCAGAAAACAAAATTTACCTACATTGTTATAGATTGAATTGTGTTCCCCCAAAAAATGTGCGTCAGCTTGGCTAGGCCATGATTCCTGGTATTATGTGACTGTCCACCATTTTGTCATCTGATGTGATTTTCCTATGTGTTGTAAATCCTACCTCTGTGATGTTAATGAGGAGCCCTGGTGGCATAGTGGTTAAGTATTTGCTGCTAACCAAAAGGTTGGCAGTTCAGATCAATCAACTGTTCCTCAGTTCTACTCTGTCCTATAGGGTCAGACTATGAGTCTGAACGGACTTGATGGCAATGGGTTTGATTTTAGTTTGTGATGTTAATAAGGCTGGATTAGAGGCAGTTATGCTGAGGCAGGATTCAGTCTACAACATAAGGTTTTGTCTTAAATCAATCTCTTTTGAGATATAAACTAGAGAAGCAGCACAGACAGTGGGACCTCATACCACCAAGAAAGCGGCACCAGGAGAAGAGCACATCCCTTGGACCCCACATTCCTGCGATGAGAAGCTCCTAGACTAGAGGAAGGTTGATGACAAGGACCTCCCCCCAGAACTGATGGAGAGAGGTCTTCACCTAGAGCTGGCACCCTGAATTTAGACTTCTAGCCTCCTAAACTGTGAGAGAATAAATTTCTCTGTTAAAGCCTGCCACTTATGGTATTTCCGGTATAGCAGCACTAGACAGCTAAGACATACAGTATACAAGTAATTCAACTATTTACAAAAGGCACCTCAAACAAAATGGAAAAAAAAAGCCTTAAAAGTATATTCAAAGACACATTATCAATATCATTTAAATTCAAGGTTTGATCAAAAGTATTAAAATGTACAAAGAGATATTTTGCAATGATATAAAAATACCAAGTCAATGCTTTCCCTATTCACCTGAAAAGTCACCTTTATCATATGCTACATTTTGCCTCAGATCTATTTCTGGACTCATCTTACTAATCGATTTATAGTGCTTTTTAATAATTAGAAATTTAAATATTCCTTAATTATTCTTCTTTTTGCAAAATTCTCTTAAGTATTTCTGCACACTTATTTTTCCAGAGGAACTTTAGAAGCAACTAGCAAAATTAAAAAACAAACCCTGTTCAGATTCTAATTGAAACTGCCCTAATTTTATAAAGAATCAACATCTTTAAACATTAAATGTTTTTCTTAATTAAACCAAAACCAAACTAAACCCATTGCTGTGGAGTCGATTGAGACTCATCATGACCCTACAAGAGTAGAACTGCCCCACAGGGTTTCTAAAGAGCAGCTGGTGGATTTGAACTGCTGATGTTTTGGTTAGCAGCCAAGCTCTTAACCACTGCACCACCAGAGCTCCTCTAACTTTAAAAACCAAAAAAAAAAAAAAAACCCAAATCCACTGCCATCGAGTTGAATGACTCATAATGACACCAAAGGGTTTCCAAGGCTCTACATCTTACAGAAGCAGACTGCCATGTGTTTCTCCCCAGGAGCCACGGTGGTTTCAAACCACTGACCTTTTGGTTAGCAGTCAAATGCTTTAACCACTGTGCCACCAGGGCTCCTTCCTCTCACTTTAGTCCATATTTAATAGTATTAATTATACTGTATACCTGTCCAGCACTCATTCCCCCCTTCTGTTAGAAGCATTCCAAGTTTGTTCTGGGGAACGGAACAGTCTCCACTGCATGCAGTGCATCTTAGATAGAATGACCTAAAGACAGAAAACTGGTGGAGTTGATTCATCCCAGGGACAAAACATTTCAGTGAGGGTCCACTAGTTCCTGTCATCTGGGTACCAAAGGTACCCTGGTTCCTTTCGGTTTTGAGACCTGATTTTTAAGTTTTTAATTATTTGAGCTACCCGATATTGTTCCAATAAAGATTTTCCCCCCTTAATGTACACTTAAATCAGCTTACTTTTTTTTTTTAATGTGCTTGGACAAAATCAAGTTTTCTTTTTTTTTATTGTCTTTAAGTTTACAGAACAAGCTAGCTTCTCATTAAACTGTCAGTACACATATTGTTTTATGACATTGGTTTACAACCCCAGGACATGTCAACACTCTTCCTTCTCTACCTTGAGTTCCCTATTATGAGCTTTCCTGTCCTCTCCTGGGCTGGTGCGCCCCACGCCCCTTTAGTCTTTTCTTTTATGGGCCTGTCTAATCCTTGGATGAAGGGTGAACTTCAGGAATGACTTCATTACTGAGCTAAAAGGGCGTCTGAGGATCATAATCTTGGGGATTCTCCAATCTGTCAGGCCAGTAAATCTGGTCTTTTTTTGTGAGTTAGAATTTTGTTCTACATTTCTCTCCAGCTCTGTCTGGGACCCTGTACTGTGTCCCTGTCAGAGCAGTCAGTGGTGGTAGCCAGACATCACCCAGTTGTGCCGGACTTAGTCTGGTGGAGGTCACGGTAGTCGTGGTCCATTAGTCCTTTGGACTAATCTTTCCCTTGTGTCTTTAGTTTTCTTCATTCTCCCTTGCTCCTGAAGTGGTGAGACCAGTGGAGTATCTTAGACGGCCGCAGTCTGTTACTTTTAAAGAACTATAATACAAAACTAGTACCACAAAGTAGGTTGCAGGCAACAGACCCTTAGAAAAACAACCATTAGTTATAGAGTCAATATGGAGTTGAAGCCACCAGGATTCTCGTTCATATTCCATGTGTCTTGTTAAAAGTGACGTTACCTTTGATCCCTTGATTAAAGTGCTATCTGCAGTCTTCTCCAACATAAAGTTAACCTTTCTCCTTTTCTAATTAATAAGTATTTTGTGAAGAGCCCTAGTGGTGCAGTGGTTGAGCGCTCAGCTGCTAACCTAAATGTCAGCAGTTTGAACCTACCAGGCAGTCCACAGGAAAAAGATGTGGTAGTCTCCTTCCATAAAGACTTACAGCCTTGGAAACCCTATGGGGCAGTTCTACTCTGTCCTATAGGGGTCAATATGAGTGGGAATCAACTTGACAATTCCGACTTCATGGCAACAGGTATTTCTAAGTATTTTGTAGGAGGCAATTTGAGACTATAAAAAAAATAAATATCCTATTCCGTTTTACTCACTAGCTTTAGCATTCATGCATGTCTCTTGGCTGAATTAATTACTATTACCATGATTGTCAAATGTGATTTTCTAATTTCATCATTCCTTCCACATTTATTAATAGGCAGGCCATTGTAAAGCTTTCTCTTCTCATTTATTCATCAGCATTAATTCATGATTTCTATTTTAGTCAATGACTGTAATCCATTGTATTGTTGTTATTAGGTACAGTTAATTACAACTAATAGCAAGTCCATGTGACACAGCAGAACTGCCACATACGGTTTTCTCAACTGTAATCGTTACAGGAGCAGATCACCAGGACTTTTCTCTCACAGAGCCTCTGGGTGGGTTCAAACTGCTAGCCCAACAGGGCCCCTTATAACTCATTACTATCATTATTTGGAGCCCTAGTGGCACAGTGGTTAAGACATTGGCTGCTAACCAAAAGGTTGGCAGTTTGAATCCACCACCACACCTTGGAAACCCTACAGGGCAATTCTACTTTGTCCTTTGGGGTCCCTATGAGTCAGAATTGACTCAACCGCAATGGGTTTATCATTACTTATTTTGATTCTGAAATTATTCTACATTTGACTGATGGCAGCCCCTTCAAAATGGCTTCTGGGTTCTTTTGATGTGCTCTCATCATTCTTTGAGCGCTTCTTTGCTTTCTGGCTCTTCTTATAGTTCCTTGTCCCAGTCTTATACTGGGGTGCTGCTGTTTCCTGGCCTTCTCAGTAGACAAAGCTTAGGAATACATATGTACGTGTACACACACACATCTATATTTCCATATCTACCTATCTATAAAAAACCACAAGTTCACATCAATACCTACACAGATACTTCCAATTCTAATTTACACCACACGCTTCACTGTGGTTTTCCCTTTTGTGGTATAACACTTAAAATTATGGCCCAATATTATGTGCTGTCTTGATATCTGAAACTAGGAGGGAAAGAATGCCCTAACCACTCTGCTTCCACCAAACCACCTCCTTACTGAGAGGACCAGGCACAGTTCCTGCTTATCCCTGAGTAGGGACATATAATGTGTATGTATATCACATACTCATGTACAATAAATAACAATTCTAAAGTTGTTCGTACCTCAAAAAAAAAGATGCAAAAATGAACAAAATCACTTTTATAATGAGACTAACGCCTTTTTCCTAGTATAATAAAGCAGGTAACGAGTACATAGACAAAATTTTTGGAGAATACCATTAGAGAGTTTTATCTAATGGACATACAAAGAAAAAAGAGCCTAACAATAAACTTTCTCAAGTACATATAAAAATGCTACAGAATTTTATCACATACTATGTCCAAGCAAGGATAAATATACAAGAATCAAGAAACATGCTCTGGCCACAGTACAGTTCAGTGAAAAATCAAAAAAGAAAAAATAATGTTAGTCTATGTGTTTGGAAATTTTGAAAACATCTTCAAATAATTCATAGGTCAAAGAATAAATCATAATGAAAATTTTAAAATATTTGGAAGTGATAATGAAAATAAAACATACTGAAATTTGTGGAAGGCAGTGCTGTGCTTAGAGGGAAACTTATAGTCTGAAAAGCATAAATCAGTTGTCGTTGAGTCAGTTCCAACTCTTGGCAACCCCATGTGCATGAGAGTAGATCTGTGCTCCACAGGGTTTGCAATGGCTGGTTTCAGAAGTAGTTTGCCAGGTCTTTCTTCCAAAGCACCTCTGGGTACTCAAACCGCCAACCTTTCGTTAGCAGCCAAGCACATTAATCATTTGCACCACAAAAGGCTTAAAATTAGAATAAAAGTTCAGCGAAGTGTCATGGATTGAATTGTGTCCCCAAAAAATACGTGTCAACTTGGTTAGGCCATGATTCCCAGTATTTCGTGGTTGTCCTCCATTTTGTGATTGATA
Organism: Loxodonta africana; assembly: GCF_030014295.1. Classification (NCBI taxonomy): domain Eukaryota; kingdom Metazoa; phylum Chordata; class Mammalia; order Proboscidea; family Elephantidae; genus Loxodonta; species Loxodonta africana. The sequence continues at coordinate 50,499,587 of NC_087359.1, forward strand.
CTAATTTTCCTATTTGTTGTAAATCCTAATCTTTGCCTGTGGTTAATGAGGCAATATTGGATTATGTTGAAGAGGATTAGTGTGGGATGTAACACCCTTGCTCAGGTCGCATCCCTGATCCAATATAAAGGGAGTTTCCCTGGAGTGTGGCCTGTACCACCTTTTACTTTACAAGAGATGAAAGGAAAGGGAAGCAAGCAGAAAGCTGGGGGACCTCATATTATTAAGAAAGCAGTGCCAGGAGCAAAGCACATCCTTTGGACCTGGGGTCCCTGCACTGAAAAGCTCCTTGACCAGGGGAAGACCAGGAAGCAGAAGCTGAAGAGACAAGGAACACAGAAAGCTGAGCTACCTCAGTCTCAAAAGTATGGCCACGACCTCTGGGGTTTTAAACAGTGAAGCCATGGCTTCTGATGTTTCTAAGGGTGGAGTCGTCACTCAGATGGACTAGGAGAATGGCACGCTTAAAGCTGAGGGAGTAGGGTTGCTACTCCAGTGGACCTGGAAGGCGGAGCTTAAGCCCAAGGCCAAGGAACCTCCACTCAGAATCCGGAGAGTATGGTCAATACCTACAGTGTGGAGGGCAGGGCCATTGTGTAAATTGTCTCAAAGAATAGAGGTGGTATATTTATACTATCCATAAATGAAAATGAACAAACTAGAGGTACAAGTAACAATGTGAAGGAATCACAAATACTGAACCAAAACAGCAAGGCCCAAAAGCACATATACTTAGATGTCAGTTATGTTATTAAAAAAATAATGTTCTACATATTGTTTAGAAATATCCTCACATAATAAAATTATTAAACAAAATGTTTTAATAATAAACACGAAATTCAGGATTTAGGATAGCAGTTGTCCCTTGTGGGAAGGAAAAAAGATTTGATAAGTACAGTCAGAGAGGGGGGCTTCAATTACATCGGCAATTGTTAATTTTTTTAAGCTTCGTTATGTGTAAGTGTTCATTATATCATCCTTTATATCTTATTTCTGAAATACTCCACGATATAAAGATGCAAAGAAATACAATTTTACCTGTTTAAGGTAGAAGCTAATTAAAATTTAAGCTTCTTCCATTTTCACTTAAATTACATCAATTCTGTGGCTGCAGAGATTAACAATGATCAAAAATAATGACTAACAAAAGTGGAAAAAATAGTACTTGATAAATAGTATTATGGCAAACAACTCTTTCAGAACATGTGATATGTAAGAGGCTAAAGATCTTGGTAGTAAAACAAATCATCAAACTAAAGTTAGAGATTTAAAATTCTATGATTCTAAGAGAAGTCTTCTTCAAATCTGCCTCCTCCCCCCAATCTAATTTTAAATGTGAGTTAACGAAAACTATTTGCTAAACCTAGAGCCAATTTAGGTTATATGTTGACTTTTTCTTAATTCTTTTCACCATACTCACTGAAGTAAATGCTCTGATTTTTAGCCAAATTAACAAATAAAAATTCTATTTTACATCTCTCTTTACAAATACTGTGGCAAATTCCCAGTAATCACATCAAAGATCACATTTTACTTATTTCAACAGTATCTTTCCATTGGCTCTCTTGATAACAGAGTTCAATGGACTCTGACACACAGTTAATAAAAGTTACACTTTGCTCACTATCTTCATGGAGCTATCAAAAGAAGGGATAATAATATTATTTCGAATAATTGAATCCAAAAAATCCCACGTAAATATTAAAGCATTGCAGTAAGTCCAGAAGTTACAAACGTCAGACTTATGGACAACTCATACTTGCCTTTTAATGTTACATAAACTTGCCCTTACTTTGAAATGACTGAACCAACCCCTACTCACAACAAATTCTTCATCACAATCACCTTCACTTTGCTGCACATGCAGCTTTTAAATCATTCAAAAGGCTTAGAGCCTTTTGTTGCACTAACCCAAACCAGACCAAACCCACTGTCAATTCTAACTCATAGAGAACCTATAGAACAGGGCAGAACTGCCCCATTGGGTTTCCAAGGCTGTAAATCTTAACGGAAGCAGACTGCCATATCTTTCTTCCGTGAAGCAGCTACTGGGTTAGATCCAATGACCTTTCAAGGTTAGCAGCTTAGTGCTTTAATCACTGCACCACCAGGGCTCCTTTCCTGCACTAAAGTAAGGCTAAATAAGAACTATATGTACCTGTTCCGACTTACCTACAAATTCAACTTAGAGACACATTTAAGAACAAATCATATATTGTCATTTTATGCCGTATTTATCAAATCCCCATCACATGTCAAAAATAAGTCTTTTTTAAAATTTTAGATAAATTAATTTTTCCTTTTTAAATTGGGGAGGGGTACACAAGCACTCGAAAGACCCTAGAAGGCAAGCTTAGCGTTAATTGAATAAATCAAGCAGCATTTAGGAGGGCAGAGAAAGAGTTCTTCAAAAATCAAAGTCTATTTGATCTCTACACTCACAGAAATTCAACTAAACACAACTAGTTCTTGAGTAGCTACTCTGGCTAGGCACTGTGTGTGGTCAGCCCTAACAGGGTTGATTTTAAGTAAGGCAGTATCTTTGCCCCCCAAGGACCTCAAGATTTAGCTGAGAGGCAGATACTATTACACAGTGGTTTTCTCACAGTGGCTCGTGAGATCTTTACAGGAATTCCGCAAGGCCAAAACTATTTTCGTAATAATTCTAAGACTTTATTTGCCCTTCTCACTGTGATGACATTTGCATTGATCGTACAGAGCAATGTTGAGTACAACTGCTAGTACCTTAGCAGGAGTCAAAGGAGTGTCACCAAACCGAACTAGTTAGTAGTCATTGTATTCTTCATAGTTCTTACAGTTTTAAAACAAGACAAATGCAAGCCAATTTCACTTGACAATGTCCTCGATGATGCAATAAAAATTTGATTAAATCTCAACCCACAAATACACATATTTTTAATATTCTATATGGCAAAAAGGGGAGTACGAACTGCAGGCTTCTGCTGCATAGTATGGCTGCGCAGACGAAAAACACTGTGACTGTCTGAATTATGAACTGAACTAGCCACATTTTTCATGAACCACCATCTTTATTTGAAAGACTGACACTGTTCATCAGATTTGGGTATCTGGCATACATATTCTTGAAAATGAACAAAGTGAACTTTTCACTTCAAGAAAACCAACTGACAGTATTTGTTGCCAATGGTAAAATTCTAATTTATTGCTTAACAATTCACATTTTGGAAAACTTTTATCTACTAGAGTGAACTTAATAGTTTACCAATACTTAAAGACTTTTTTGATGAGATCAGTGATAATGACAAATGTGATTTTTGATAGTGTATAATGAAATGTGTCACTATTTGGAAGACCTGCATAACTCAGTGAACCATTATTTCCCAAATGATTAATGCACAATGTTACAAAATCACACATGTGAAAAAGACTCATTCAAAGTGCAAGATAGGCTAATACATCTTAAAGTAAAAGTACAAAAAGTTCAATGACCCGGTTTCAGATTCCATCACAACTAACCTTCAGAAACTACCACTTTGGTGTAGAATATTCAAAATTATTTCAGAAGACTAATAAAATATTCCTCCCTTTTCCTACTACCTGCGTGAAGCATTTTCTTCATATACTTCAACCAAACAACACAGCGTAACAGACCGAATGCAGAAGCAGATATGAGGATCCAGTTGTTCTCTATTAAGCTACTCTTTAAAGGAGATTTGCAAAAATGTAGAACAATGTCACTCCTCATCAATATTTCTAATTTAGAAAAAGTGTGATTTTTCATTGAAAAACATATTAACATGTAATAATCTTACTTGTTTTAAAATTAAGAAGTATTTTCAAATTTTTCACCTTTAACTTCTCATATGGTAAATATTAATACATCTAGCCCACGTAAATAAAAGCTCTTCAGGGTCCTCAATAATTTAAAAGTACAAAGGGTCCTGAGAGCAAAAAAACTGAGGACCACTACTATAACCCAATGAGAACTACAAAAGAAGAAACAAAATACGTTCGATTCCAAAAGAAACAGAAGTCTTCACAGAAGAAAACAAGTTGATTTGGAGATTGTATGATGAATACATTTTTGTTTGAGTTTTCTTCCTTTTGGGGAAGAGGAGGAGGGCAGGAACCCAGGAAAATGGAATATATCAATGTGTCCTGGAAATAGGTGAGTAGAATAATGTAGTAGCAATGTGGGTAACAGAATTGAACAGGGAAGCTGAACAGAGAAGAGCTTGTAATTACAAACTGAAAAGTTTAAGCTTATTTCATAGACAATAAAGAGCCATCCATGAATTCTACATTGAAGTAAAATAATTTTTTAATTGCATTTCTTGTACAACACTTCAATACATTCAGCATACTTTTTTGTTGTTGTTAAACTTAAAACATGTTAGAAATTGGATTTGGTTTATTCAAATTTTGAGGATGGAGTTCAAGGTTTAGCTGTGGTACAAAGCAAACTTTAATCAGGACGTCATACCGGTTTGTTCCGGTTCAAAACCCTGCTGAGACTTTGCATTTCTAACAAGTTCCCAGGCAATGCTAATACTGCTGGTTAGGGACCTATTCTGAGAATCACTAGTAGAGCTGTGGGTCTCGAAATTTATTAGACACAAGAATCACCTGGGGATTTGTTAAAATGTAGATTCTGATTCAGCATTATCTGGGATGGAAATACAAGTTCTCAGCAGGGGTTCGAACCCAGAAGAAACCGATGTGAGGCCCTGACTTTAACATGTGGCTAGAGTCTAAGGCTCTAAGACCATGCATCATAGGGGTGAAAGCTTGATTTAAAAAGCATGTGTATGTAAAAAACATACATACATTTATCATCATGGCCCCAACTTTATTAAAAAACACTCATTTTAGTAACAGGGTTTACATAACTTCTTTTAAAAAAATCAATTAAGGGAAGTGTTTGTATTTTTTCAATCCTCACAGTTCAAACTGGGCAAATTCATGTTGCTCCAAGTATACTGCAAAATAAAGACTCTAAATAATTCTTTGTGTCTATATCTTGTAGCCTTGCTGCCTACTTCTAGTCGCCCTGCAGTCGATGTGATGTATTTCTAGAATATACTGCAGTGCTTTCAGCTCTAGCCTGCCTACACAAAAACAAAACAAATCCTTAATAGGGGCCTCTGGGATTGGATGGGAAACGCCTCAAGCAACAAGCCCACTGGATGGTTTTTGAGTCAATCAAATAATTCTTGGCAGAAAGCCAGGCAAATGGAAAACAGGATTTGAAAGCAGCTCATCTAGAACTCTATGATACCTTTTCACAGGTGTTCTGTATTTAACAAATCTTTGACACTCTTTTCTCTCTCTCTGCATGAAATAAAACATTATGCTACCATAAACACGAGTTTTGTTTTCTGTTTTAATGTCAGAAGAGTATTCTTTTTCTATCAAAAAAAAAAATGCATGCCATTTATTTACTGAAATGGATAAGCAACTACAGTCCTGTATGAAAACATATGTTGGATACAGGAACATTGGCTGCTTTAGAAAACACCTAAAATTTTAAATGAACTACAATCTCTTGGAGAACCTACACTAAGTTTTTAGAAATCGAAGTCCCTATTTCTTCTTGGGGCCCTGGTGGTGCAGCGGTTAAGAGCGGAGCAACTAACCAAAAGGTCGGCAGTTCGAATCCATCAGCCTGTCCTTGGAATTCCTACGGGGCAGATCTACTCTGTCCTATAGGGTCGCTATGAGTCGGAATCGACTGCAAAAGGTTTGGTTTGGGTTTTAGCATATTAGTAATTCCTTACCTTTTGCTACTTTGATGGGCGCTTATAACTAGTAAATTCTTTTTTTTTATTAACTTTTATTGAGCTTCAAGTGAATGTTTACAAATCAAGTCAGACTGTCACATATAAGTTTATATACACCTTACTCCATACTCCCACTTGCCCTCCCCTTAATGAGTCAGCCCTTCCATTGTAAATTCTTTTTAACAAGGAATTGTAGAGAACTACCTGGTAGAAATTAGCTAAAGCAACTACCGAAAATAAAAATTGTACTTTTAAAAAGGCCTCGATAAATTTCACACGCCTCTCACAGGGAGCTAGTTTGAGATAACAAGTTCCGCACTTTTCTTTCTCATATGCAGTACAGGCATAAAAATCCTAAAAGCATTTTATAATCACCGCAACTGAGTATTTCCCCAAGACTTTCAATTGTTTGGTTACCTTTCAGCCCTTCTAAATTAGCTTACACTTTACCCCGACTATCAGCCGCCCTGGGTCACTTTGGAGAACTGACATCACCAGTAGGCGGCAACCGAGAGGGATAAGTCCTTCAAGAGCAAAATGACAGATTGTAAGGAAACACTAATTTTTGCCATCTCCCGCTTCCTTCGCGTAGCCCGGGTAGCTGCGTGTCTTCGATTTCTCTTTCGGACAAAAACTGGCGCTAGGTTTCTACACTTTTCGCTGGCTGCCATCAAAGTGAATCAGTTTAGGGAAAAGACGGCTTCCCATTCATCCTTGGAGAGTGGAAATAAAGCGAGGGCCGGTTGCAGGGAGACAGCAATCCTCTCTCTTCCAAGGCTAATTTGTTTGCCCAGATCTCCACCTTGAAAAGCGCCATTCGACCGAGAAGAGTCTTCACTTCTATAAATGCACACTTTGAAAGCGCTCTCGAGAGCCGAGTGCCAAGTGCCGGGTGCCCACGCGATGCTGGCTGCTGCTAAAAGCCCTGAACTGCCTGAAAAAGAGGCGGGCGCCCAACAAACCATGGAACTTACCCAGTTTCTTCCACATGGCGAGGTGACAGGCGAGGAAGCCTTTGCGGATGGCAGCGCAAACCTTCGCCGGCTCGGACGAGGTGAAACCCTTCTGTTTCTTGATGAAACTCCACAAATGCTCCCGGGCAAACTGTGCCGCCTCCCGCCCGCCGTGCCCGTCGCACACTGCGAAAAATGCAACGGAGGAACGGCGGCGGCAGCAGCGGCTGGGATCCGGCGAAGCGCCGGCGTCCGGGGGAGGACCGCGGGCTTCTCGGGCTGCCACTGCCGGGCCTTTCCCCGAGACTTCGCTGCCAGGGAGAGCCGGCGGCGGTGGTGACGGCTGCGGAGGCGACGGCTGAGAGGGCGACCGCCGCGGCGAGGGCTTTTCTTCGGCCGTCGGCTCGGGCTCCACAACGATTTGAGTAACGTCCTCCATGTACTTCCTCCCGCCCTGGTCGGAGAAGACGCTCACTCCCAGCGAGTACAGCCCCGCCATGGCCGGCTGGCCGGGATCCTGCCGGTCCCACGCAGCCCGCGGAATCCGGCGGCGGGAGACACACTCGGCACTCGCCGGCCAACTATTGTTTATCTTCGACGACGCCGAGAAGGGGGAGGGGGCGGTCCCGGAGGCGGGAGGGGGGGCGCGCGATGTTGGGACTTGTCCGCGAGAGCTGGGCCGGAGCGCTAGGGCGAGAGGAGCCGAGCAACTGCGCCTGCGCAATGCGCTTCCTCCGCCGGCCCGCGCCCACCACACAAATCAGGCGTTCTCCCGGGCTGCCGTCACTCGGTGCTGTGGGCCGGGCCAATCGGAATCGAGCTGGAGCGAACCCGCCCTCCGCCCCCAACCTTCGCTCCTCCTTGCAACGGCTGCACTCCCTCCTCCCACCGCGGGCTCTGGGCCCGCGCGCAATCCCATTCACTCTACTCTAGTTGCGCGCGTTTCCCCGGTCGGGTTTTCCGCTGATGCTGAGCTGTTATGGGGCGACTTGGTCTGTCGCTTTTCAGCTCAGCCCCCCGCATCGTAACGCTGTTGACCGCGCTTCGCATTCCGCTGCTTGCCTTAAGAGGAAACTGGTGTAAGGTCGGGCTTCCTACGTGTAAAGCAGAATCTAGGGAGGAAAGACCTTCCATTCCTCAGCGAAATGGCGGGAAACCTCCCTTCGGAAAGTCGTTTGCAAACTGGCTAGAAAAAGTGTGGCAAGCACCCTTGAGCTGGATTTGGGTGGGATGTATTCGACTGGGAGTTGAAGAGGGAGGCAATCCAGTTTGTTGTTAAGAACACTTGGGGTTAAATTCCACCATCAGCTGCACAATCTCATTTCACATAACTAACTAGGTATGTCAGAGACTTAGGGTTATAGTCTAACCATTAGTAACATCTTTTCAGCTTTGGTTAAACGTAGTACTTTTTCCTACTAGCCCTGGTACATATTACTCCTGTGGTATCAGATAACATAAAAATAGCGTACAAAAACTTCATACCATCCGAGTGCTACAAGCGCTCTGACGACTTGGTTATCCATCTCCCCTCTTCACTAAATAGGTCCCAATCAAAGCACTCAAACCTCTGCATGGATTTTCATAGATTAAAAATAAGCTTCAGAGTAGACAGGTTAGTATGTTCTCAACAGCAAACGTTCTCGAAGTGAATCTGTTTTAAATTCACTTTTTCAGTTCTTGGCCACTTCACCATCAAGATTTTCAAACGGAATGATACTGCAGTCATGCACGGAATAACGTCTGCTGGGCCATAAGGCCGGGTCCCATAAAGCTATAATAGAGTTCGGAAAGATGGGAGAAGGGACATAGCAGGTTTAGGCATGTGGCACTTGACAATCAGGATGATGCTCAAAAACAAAAAATTCTCCAAGCTGTTAAAGGCCCTGCTCCACTGAAAGCTACAAAGCTGAGAAAAACGCAAGAGGGACCAATATCAGATATGGAGAAATTACTAATGACATGGATTACAGACCAAACACAAAAGCGAATCCCTCTGCAACCTGACAGTCACTGCTAAGGCACAAAGCTTGTTTGATATGCTTAAAGAAAAAGCAGGGCCAGACTCCAATCGAGTTTACTGCTAACTCGGTGGGTCAAGCACTTCAATGTTTTTCACTGCATTACATGAGAGTGGTGAGTCTGCAAGGGCTGATGTGAAGGCAGCAGCAGAATTTGTTGAAACCTTAGATAAAACTAATTGCAGAGGGAGGGTATTTGCCCCAGCAAAATTTCATATGGACAAAACCTTCTTATTCTGGAAGCAAATGTCTGAAAGGCCCTTCATCCATAATATGGTGTTTTAAAAAGCAAAGATGTCACCTTGATGACCCAAGCCATGGTCGTCTTTTCAGTCACCTCAGATGCATGCAAAAGCTGGACAAGGAAAAAAGAGAGAAGAATTGATGCATTCGAATTGTAGTGTTGGCAAGGAATACTGAATATACTGTGGACCGCCAAAAGAATGAACAAATCAGGCTTAGAAGAAATACAACCAGAATGCTCTTTAGAAGTGAGGATGGTGAGACTTCAGCTCACTTAGTATTTTTATGGTTAAATTTTTTTTTACATTCAGGGTCATCTGGAATTATTTTGGCATGAACTGAAAATCTAATCTGAATTTCTTTCAAATAGGTTTGTTTCCCAATACCTTTTATAAAATGATCCAATTTTTATCCATTGGTTAGTGACACTCTTTTATTAGATAGTAAGTTTTTAAAATCATTTAAACAAATAGATGCTGTAACTTTTCAGCAAATGAGAAAAAAGGGAATTTTTCATCAAGGTAAAGCAATAAATTCAAGAGAATCTCTTTAGGAAAAAAGGCTAAGTGTCTAAGTAGAGCTTTAAATGATTTTAAAAGTATTTTTTCCTTGGATCTATCTCAGGGTTAACTATCTTACCCACTGGTTTGTTCATTTGTGAGTAATATTTTGCTCTTAATTATTGAGTTCAGAACCTTCAAAGGTAGGAGTTAATTTCAGAAGCAAAAAAATAATCTAATTAATTTGCTATTGTTTCTTCCCATAGCTAGAAAATATCAGTAACATATACTAAGTAGTTTTCCCATTGTTCAGCTATTATAGCCAAGCTATGTATTTAGAACTTTGAGATAATGTGTCTCAAGAGATTAACTTCTGTGACTTGCCTTTACTCTGACCTTGTTGTTTTTGCAACTCGAGCCTTAACAAAATAATCAATTTAATCTGACTACCACTGTCATGTTCATTCTGCACGAATATAAATTGGTGGGAGACACAAAATTAGAATCACTGCTGCCAGAGTCCCAAAGGTGTCAAACCTGTATGTGTTCTTAATTAGCCATGAAAATCCAATCTGTCATGTTTTCTGCAGATAACTATTTTCTGAGGCATTAATGTGGAAAGAATATTCATACCTCTTCTCTTTAGATAGCACTACTAAGACACTTAGCTTAGCCTTTTTTCTAAAGAGACTCTCTTGAATTTATTGCTTTATCTTGACAAAAAATTCCCTTTCTTCTCATTTGCTGAAAAGTAATAGCATCTATTTGTTTCAATGATTTTAAAAAGCATTTTTTTCCCTAAAGTAATTATTGTGTGGCTTACTTTTACTCAGCAGGACTGTTTACTACCCTTGCGGTTAGAGAAGGTTTTAAGCCCCAAACAATGTGCCCTTCAGAATTTGAGACAGACTCACAGGAGACCAACCTTAAGATACAAACAGTAAAATTTAAACATTGCATTTATTTTTGGGTGCTAAGAAGATTGTTTTGGTTTCAGAGCAGTGTGGGAGCAGATTATCTTGGGACACTCACTGTCTCCTCTGTGCTGAGTTGGAAGGCACCAACATTTCTCCCCCCACATTTTCTTCCTCTGTCCAGTCTGTTGGACTTGACTGAACTTAGAAGAGGCTCCAAATCTGATGTTTAAAGGTCAACTGTTAAATCACCTTTTAAAAGAGAAGTTTGTATTTTGAATGAATAGTGGGCAAATAGCAAAAACACTTATAATAACTTATAGTTTGCTTTTGATTTAATCCTTATTTTTTTTTCCTAGGATGTTTGCTTATCAGAAAAATTCTGAGGTTTTTCCCCTTAGAATATGCTTTAACAGAAAAATCTATTACATTTTCTAGCGGTTTAACTTAGCACCTACCTCAGAAGATATTGTAAAAAAAAAAAAAACTAGGTAAAAAAAACAAAAACCAAACCTCATTGCCATCAAGTTGATTCCAACTCATAGCGACCCTACAGGACAGAGGAGAACTGCCCCATAGGGTTTCCAAGGAGTGGCTGGTGGATTTGACCTGACGACTTTTGTTTAGCATTTTGTTTAGCAGCCGTATCATTTACCTACTGCTCTATCAAGGCTATCCCCACCCACCAGCAAAAACAAAACAAAACAAAAAAACTAGGTAGTGCATGTAAAAGGTCTAGGACAGTGTCTACATACAACAAATACTCAACACACCTTACCTCTTACTGTTGTTATTAATGATTCCATTTAGCTCTAGATTAAATTTCCTCAAAAGTTTTCTTTTCTACCTTGCCTTCCTATCCTCTACCTTTCTGAACTAGCCATTTTTTACCTCCTAATTACCAAATTCAGATCCAATTCTGTTGCTCATTGACCTCTCTGCTTCATTTGACAACTTGTACCACAGTCTTGGAAACTCATTCCTCCTTGCACCTCCCTTGCTTCTCACTCTCCCCATAGTCCCTTTCTAAGGGAAACTCCGCTACCCTTACTTCAACCCCAGTCCAGAGTGGGGCAGCTTAGGACAGCTTTGTTCTGTATCATGGGACCTCCCCATCCCTTCCCTCACTGCCACTCCAAACAGTTGTTTGGATTAGGAAAGGAATTTAAACTAAAGAGTAGGCAGTACATACCTATGCCAGCAACCTGTAAAGTGTCCTTGTTTGAAAGGAAGGGAGAGAGGAGGGAGAAGGGAGGGAGGAAGAAATGATACATGGAGAAAGATATTCTTTAAGAATTAATTTTTCTAAATACCTGTCTATATGAGAATTTGACTATACTGACAAAACATTTATTCTCCAGAGTGGACAGCATGTCATAGGTGCATATACACCCTGGGGCAAAATTCTATACACACAACATATACGCATATATATAATAATATGCATTCTACAGATAAATTTTGACTTAAGCTTTTTATTCTATAAATGTGTTTCTATATCAATACATCTCTACAAGCAGATGCTGTTTTTAGTAAGTATATGTTGTACTTAGACAAACCTGACTGCCAAGTTATATTTTCATGACATCTTTGAAAAGAGGTTCATTAGACTTTTTTTTCTAATTCTTCACAAAGCTAATTCAAAATGCCTGATTTTTTTTTTCCCAACCAGATTAGAAACTTTTACCTTTCCATACTTTTAATTATTTTACCAACTATGAATATTGGATGCCAATGGCTAATAGTAAGCAGAATAAATTCTATATTTGTACTGAAGAGTGCTTTACATTTTTATTTAAATTGCTTCTACTCATAAAACTTGCTTTTTGCTTTTAGGCTCTAAGTCTTATGTGCAAATTTATTAATGAAATTAATGACCCAATGATACCCAGTTATGAAGATTAAATTATTTCCCCTTGGGGAGGAAAAACAGAATCAGTTAGAACTGGGAAATTCAAAAAGAATGAAGCAATTAACACCTGGATTGGACACTTAAAGGTGACTAGGTTATGAGGTAGGAATGGTCTTCGTTTCCACATTATGATCCACAAATGAGCCACAGTGAGAAGTATGCCAGTGCTTCTCAAATTGCTTTTTAAGTGAGATTAGACGTATCTGAGGAAACCAGAATATGACAGGGAGATTGCAAAGCCACAGGATGAACTTCACTCATGTTCCTACAGCATCAGCTTCACTGAAATATTTGAGGAAAATTTGTTATTTTTATATGAAAACAAACATAAGTAAAATATGTAATAGATTTCAAAGTCACATAAAATATTCAGGTAAAAATAAAAGCTTTGAGAATTTTTTATGCTTTTTTCCCCCCCCAGGAGTGTATGATTATATTTGAATAAGTCAAATTATGAGCAAGCAGACACCATTAGAGTAGAAGCCAAACAGAATAGAGGCTGAGGAATTTAGCTAGTTATGGTAGGGAAAGTCAACAACAACAACAAAAAAAAATAAAAGCAGAGACCAAGAGTAGCTGAATCAAGTGAAGGACTAGTTGAGTGAAAATCCATGAAAAACTGCTACTGAGGTTTCTGGAGGGGTCTTAGTTTCTGAGCGACTTTTCACTACCCTGGCCATGCTATGGTATTTTGCTTTTCCTAAAGTCTGATTGTCTTAATTGACCTCATGGCTAAAATTCTTATTTTCTTTTTTCTCACATGTATTCTTATTATAAGCCATATTTTTTTTTGAGGTAACTCAGGAGGCTCTGTTCCTTGCCACCAATGGTACGCCAACATATACACTCGGCTTCTGAGATGTTCATCTATTGGGTTGTACCATGGGGCAGAATTCTATAAAGAAAGGCAGTTTACCCAGTTTGCTCATTCTAGACACAAGAATCTGGACTGAAATTGACTTATAGGTTCAATTCAATTCAAATAGCCCTTTTATCCAACATGATCATAACCATAGTCATTGTATGTGTTTCCTGCGGCTACTGTAACAAATTAGCACACACTTGGGGGCTTAAAACCACAGATATTCTCCCTTTCCTATGAGAGGCAGAAGTCTGAAGTCCGTATCACAAGGTATCAGCAGGGCCACACTTCCTCTAGGGGGGAGCCTGTTCCTTGCCTCGCAGCTTCTGGTAACTGCCGACATTTCTTGGCCTGCAGCTGTATCACTCCAATCTTCAAGGCCAGCAGCTTCAAATCTCTCTCTTCTCCGTCTTCACATCTTCTCCTCTGTATGAAATCTCCCTCTACCTCCCTCTTATAAAGATACACGTGATTGCATTTAGGGTTTATTCAGGTAATACAGGATAATCTCCCCATTTCAAAATCCTAATTTAATCACACCTGCAAGGCCTTTTTTTTTTTTTTCTTCGCCATATAAGGTAACATTAACAGGTTCCAGTGATTAAGATGTAGATACTTTTTGGGGGGCCATTTTCAGTCTACCACAATTTTTTTTTTAAGGTTAAAACAAGAAATGATGAAAGTGTTAGCTTATATTAACATAGGTTCATTTGCCAATCTTTTGATGTAGGGCTAAGACCTTTATTTTAATATGAGTGCACTGTTTGAAGTTTGGAAACCATGGTGAGGTAGTGGTTAAGTGCTACGGCTGCTTACCAAAGGGCTGACAGTTCGAATCCGTCAGGTGATCCTTGGAAACTCTATCGGGCAGTTCTACTCTGTCCTATAGGGTCGCTATGAGTTGGAATCAACTCGACGGCACTGGGTTTAGTTTTTTTTGTTATAAGCCACATCAATAGTGTATCACCTATGACTTTCAGTTCTGACTTCTTTAAAATGGAGCAAGAACTTTAAAACACATGGAAATGATCTCAATGCAGAATCCTTCTAGCTTTTAGAACTTGCCCACCCTACCACCAATCTTTTATGGTAGTCTCACCCATATCTAATTCACAGCAGTTTTTTGTTTGTTTGTTTGTTTGTTTTAAATAATTTTTACCGTGCTTTAAGTGAAAGTTTACAAATCAAGTCAGTCTCTCACACAAAAACCCATACACACCTTGCTACACACTCCCAATTACGCTCCACCTAATGAGACAGCCTGCTCTCTCCCTCCACTCTCTCTTTTCGTGTACATTTTGCCAGCTTCTAACCACCTCCACCCTCTCATCTCCCCTCCAGGCAGGAGATGCCAACATAGTCTCAAGTGTCTTCCTGATCCAAGAAGCTCACTCCTCACCAGCATCCCTCTCCAACCCATTGTCCAGTCCAATCCATGTCTGAAGAGTTGGCTTCAGGAATGGTTCCTGTCCTGGGGCAACAGAAGGTCTGGGGGCCATGACCACCGGGATCACAGCAGTTTTTAAAAAATTAAATTGCCTTATATTGAGTCTTTCCAAAACATTCAATTTAATTTTCATAGACAGAACTTCTTTTCTCTATTCATATTTCATGTTACGTAACATTTAATTAAATATGTAATTAAAACAAGAACTGGAACAAACAGGTTTGTGAACAAGCATTGACTCAACATGTGGAAGCAGTGGTCTGTGGATGTATCAGAATTGAAGTCTAGCCCCAAGGGTCCAGTGTGAGCTGGGCATCAGCTATCTTTTTAAAAGGGAATGGAAAACACCAATCAGGGAAATCACTTAAATGGTGGTTGGTGGAAAGAGTTTTATTGTATACTTATTCCTGAAAGGCCTTTAATGAAAAACGATGTGAAGTCAAAAGACTGAGATATCTTTGTAGTGAGAATAATATAGCTTACTCTGCCTACTCACATAAAATGAATTAAAAAATGACATAAAGGTGAAATGGGGGTATGAAATAGAAATTTAATTATAGAAAATAAGGTTATATTTCTTGCAGACCTTAGTTTGTGTTCTCACTACATATGGATATCTTGCTTCTCTCTGGGACATTTTTGCAAAATATTCGGTTGAGGCTGTAGGATGTGCTCTATAGGCTTTTGTGTGTATGGTAAAACATATATTACAAAAAGTTTGCCGTTTTAACTGTTTAAGTGTACAGTTCGGTGACATTAATTACTTATACTATGCTGTGCTACCATCACCACTATCCATTTTCAACACCCCAAACAGAAAGTACCCCTTCAGCAATAACTCTCATTCGTTCCTTCCCCCAGCTTCTGGCAAGCACTAATAAACTCTGTCTCTATTCATTTGCCTATCCTAGATATTTCATATAAGTGGGATCATACAATATTTGTCCTTTTGTGAAATATCTTGTGGTTTATTTCACTCCGCATAATGTTTTCAAGGTTCATCCATGTCACAGACTATATCAGAATTTCATTTTTCTTTGTGGATGAATAATATTCCATTGTACGTATATATCACATTTTATTTATCCATTCATCTGTTGATGGACACTTGGGTTAGCCACCTTTTGGTTATTGTGAATAATGCTGCAATGGACATTAGTGTATACAGGTTTTCTTTCTTTCTTTCTTTTTTCTCTCTTTTTTCCCCCAATCGTCATCATCCTCTTCCCTGATTTTTGCTTTTTTTTTTTTTTTTTTTTAAAGATAAGTATCTTGATGCAATTGGAAAGGGGATCTAGGCAGTGTTTCCCACTTAGATGTCCTTTCCCTGTACCATGTCTCACTGAAGAGTCTGGGGGGTGGTAGCGAGTGGGGCTGCATGGAAGAATTTAGGTGGTCCTGAGTGTGCAGAGAAGAAGCAGGGTTGGCAACCATGATTACTATGAAACAAGATATTCTTCATGGAAAAATGTAGTAATTTGCTATCCATTCTGCACTGGCAATGTAGGTATATTTGTTATACCGTTAGCAAGAGGTGCAGAATCATGGATATTGTGTCAGTATCCATCTGAAATTATATGCATGGCCATTCATCTCTTCATATTGGTGGTCAGTGGCCTTAGAGATTCCTAAAGAATTCCCTCAGGCATAAGGTTGTCAGATTAGACACCCTACAAGGGACCAGATGATGCAGGCATAACACAAAGACTAATGGGGAAAGTTTATATGAGCCAGAAAAGTACATGAAGTCCCCCAACTCTCATTACCCCATGGAGGGACATGCTTAGGACAGACACAGCTCTAGGAAATGAACCTGCTTGAAGGTTACTATATTTATTTATAGGGAAATTGGGAGGGTGTGAGGAACACTAATCATGTAACAATGGAAATCTTCTGGTTAGGGGAATGGCCTTGATTACAAGAGGGACATTCTGTGGGACAAATGTCTAAAGGAATTCAAATACCAGAGCTGATATCTGCTAGTGGCCTTGCTGCCCTTCCTGCTGAGCCAGCTCAGTAGGCTAAGTCAGCTCTTTGCTAGGTTACCCAGGGGCAGAGGGAGTGGCCAGAGCAATCCAACAAATAAAGGGTTTGTCTCTCCTGGAATTTAAATTGAAGGCAATGGTCAGAAGGGAAGGAGCCATTCATGGAGGCAGACATCACTGAAAATCCTTGGCAATAATTGATATGGGTGGGGACTGGGTCAGGAAACAAAATGTGCCACTACCAGGACAATGTCAGATCTGTAAAAAGGGTTGGTGTCTGAGTTAACATCCAGAATATTCTAGGAATGTTCACCAACCTCTTCTTCCCTTGGGAACTAAGGTTTCCTGGGTCTTTGGGCCAGGCACAGAAAATGTGGTTTGGCATGTGTGTCATGTGGAACTGCCTCAGGTCACTTCTGCTTATATCCCATTGGTCACAACTTAGTCATATGGCCATACCTAATTTATAAAAGGCTGGCAAATTAATTTTTCTGAATGGGCCACATGCCCAGATAAAAACTCTTAATACTATAGAAGAAAAAGAGGGGTTTGGCAAGAATGGAAGTCTATGCCAAACCCATAAAGACAGCATAAGGACAGGAAGACTAGCCAGGTGTTACAAGGACCTTGAACAGGGACTTGTCAGGAACGAAGGCAATTGTTCTCAGGGGTGGATTAACCAATAAGCAAGTTAAGCACAGGCTTACTTGTGCTTGCTTACTATTCTGTGGTGAACAATTTCACATGGGTTTCGCCACACCACATCAAAGTGAAACTGGTGAAATTGTTCACTACAGATTAGTAAGTAAGCACAAATAAGCCTGTGCTTAACTTGCTTACTAAATCATCCACTCCTGTCAGGGATTTTAAATTTGAAAAGAGGCTTTGATTCTGTAGGAAGGTGCTGTGGGGTTGGGAGAGACAGATGCCAGCCACGCCTAGAAGCAGAATCTTTGATGTGGTGAAAAACATGAAACTGTTCACTACAGATTAGTAAGTAAGCACGAGTAAACCCATGCTTACTTTGCTTATTTGATAATCCACCCTGATTGTTTTCTTTATCTTTCTAGAACCATAAAACATATAACCATGCCTTTCTCAGTAGATCAGCTCTCTGCTTGCTCATAAGCACAACTGACTTTGCAAATATTTGTTGTTGCTGTTAGGTGTCAACGAGTCAGTTCTGGCTCATAGAAACCTTATGTACAAAGTTTTGAAATGCTGCCCGGTCCCACACCATTCTCAAAATCTTTGCAATGTCTGAACCCACTGTTGCAGCTACTGTGTCAATGCATCTTGTTAACCGTCTTCCTCTTTTTCGCTGATCCTCTACTTTACCAAGCATGATGTCCTTCTCCAGGGACTGATCCCTCCTGATGACAGGTCCAAAGTACGTGAGATGAAGTCTTATCATCCTCGCTTCTGAGGAGCATTCTGGCTGTACTTCTTCCAAGGCAGATGTGTTCTTTTTTCTGGCAGTCCATGTTATATTCACTATTCTTTTCCAACACCATAATTCAAATGCATCAATTCTTCTTTGGTCTTTTTTATGATGATGCAGGCATAACACAAAGACTAATGGGGAAAGTTTATATGAGCCAGAAAAGTACATGAAGTCCCCCAACTCCCATTACCCCATAGAGGGACATGCTTAGGACAGACACAGCTCTAGGAAATGAACCTGCTTGAAAGTTACTATATTTATTTATAGGGAAGTTGGGAGGGTGTGAGGAACACTAATCATGTAACAACGGAAATCTTCTGGTTAGGGGAATGGCCTTGATTACGAGAGGGGCATTCTGTGGGACAAATGCATTTGCATATATGAGGTGACTGAAAATTCCATGGCTTGGGTCAGGCACACCTTACTCTTCAAAGTGACATCTTTGCTTTTTAACATTTTAAAGAGGTCTTTTGCAGAAAATTGCCCAATGCGATACATCATTTTATGTCTTGACTGCTGCTTCCAGGGGGGTTGATTGTGGATCCAAGTAAAATCCTTGATAATGTTAATCTTTTCTCCATTTATCACGATGTTGCTTATTGGTAAAGCTGTAAGGATTTTAGTTTTCTTTATATTAAGGTGTAATCCATACTGAAGGCTGTAGTCTTTGATCTTCATCAGCAAGTGCTTCAAGGCCTCTTCACTTTTAGCAAGCAAGGTTGTGTCATCTGTATATTGCAGGTTATTAATGAGCCTTCCTCCAATCCTGATGCCATGTTCTTCATCATATAGTACAGCTTCTCAGATTTTTTGCTCAGCATACAGATTGAGTAGGTATGGTCAAAGAATACAACCCTGACACACACCTTCCCTGGTTTTAAACCACACAGTATCCCCTTGTTCTGTTCAAACAATTTCCTCTTGGACTATGTACAGGTTTCACATGAACACAATTAAGTGTTTTGGAATTCCCAGTCTTCACAATGTTAGTCGTAATTTGTTATGATTCACATAGTCAAATGCCTTTGCATAGTCAATAAAACACAGATAAACATCTTTCTGGTATTCTCTGCTTTCAGCCAAAATCCATCTGACATCAGCAGTAATATCCCTCGTTCCACACCCGGCTTGAATTTGTGGCAATTCCCTGTGGATGTACTGCTGCAACCATTTTTTAATTATCTTCAGCAAAATTTTACTTGCATGTGATATTAATGATATTGTTCAATAATTTCTGCATTCTGTTAGATAATCTTTCTTTGGAACAGGCACAAGTATGGATGTCTTCCAGTTGCTTTGCCAGGTAGCTACCTTCCAAATTTCTTGGCACAGATGAATGAGCACTTCCAGTGTTGCATTCGTTTGTTGAAACATCTCACCTGGTATTCCCTCAATTCTTGGAGCCTTGGTTTTCACCAATGCCTTCTGTGCAGTTTGGACTTCTTCCTTCAATACCATCAGTTCTTGATCATATTCTATCTCCTGAAACGGCTGAATGTTGACCAATTATTTTTGGCATGATGACTGTGTATTAGATCCATCTTCTTTTGGTGTTTCCCGCATTGTCGAATATTTTGTCCACAGAATTCTTCAATATTGCAACACAGACCTTGAATTTTTTCTTCAGTTCTTTCAGCTGCAGAAATGCCCCAGAGTGTTCTTCCCTTCCAGTTTTCTAAATCCAGGTCTTTGTACATTTCATTGTAATACTTCACTTTGTCTTCTTGAGCTGTCCTTTTTAAATATTCCATTTAGCTCTTTTACTTCATCATTTCTTCCATTTGCTTTAGCTACTCTATGTTCAAGACCAAATTTCAGAGCTTCTTCTGACATACATTTTGGTCTTTTCTTTCTTTTCTAGCTCTTTAATGACCTTTTGCTTTCTTCATGTATGATATCCTTGGTGTCATCCCACAATTCATTCGGTCTTCAGTCATTAGTGTTCAATGCATCAATTCTATTCTTGAGATGGTCTCTAATTCAGGTAGAATATACTCAAGGTTGTACTTTGGTTTGCCTGGACTTGTTTTAATTTTCTTCAGCTTCAACTTGAATGTGCATATGACCAACTGATGGTCTGCTCTGTGGTCAGTCTCTGGCCTTGTTCTGACTGATGATATTTAGCTTCTCCATCATCTTTCCACAGATGTAGTTGATTTGATTCCTGTGTATCCCATCTTGTAAGGTCCATGTGTATAGTCATCATTTATGTTGTTGAAAAAAGATATTTGCAAGGAATAGGTCATTGGTCTTGCAAAATTCTACCATGCAATCCTCCACATCATTTCTATCACCAAGGCCATATTTTCTAACTTCTGATCCTTCTTTTTTGTTTCCATCTTTCACATTCTAATCACCAGTAATGATCAATACATCTTGATTGCATGTTTGAGCCATTTCAGACTGGAGAAGTTGGTAAAAATCTTCAATTTCTTCATCTTTGGCCTTCGTGGTGGTTGTGTAAATTTGAATAAAAGTTACATCAATTGGTCCTCCTCGTGGGCATATGATTATTATCCTATCACTGACAGTTTTGTACTTCAGGATAGATCTTAAAATGTTCTTTTTACTGAATGCTTCAATGGTCAGCAAAGCAGGGGCAGGGGTTTGGGGACTATGGCTTCAGGGGACATTTAAGTCAACTGGCAAATTAAAATCTATTAAGAAAACATTCTGCATCCCACTTTGAAGTGTGGCGTCTAGGGTCTTAAACGCTAGCAAGCGGCCATCTAAGATGCATCAGTGAGTCTCAGCCCACCTGGATCAAAGGAGAATGAAGAACACCAAACTCACAAGGTAATTATGAGCCCAAGAGACAGAAAGGGCTACATGAACTAAAGACTGCATCATCCTGAGACCAGAAGAACTAGATGGTGCCTGGCCACAACTGATGACCACCCTGACTGAGAACCCCTGAGGGAGCAGGAGAACGTGGAACGCAGACCTCAAATTCTCATAAAAAGACCAGGCTTAATGGTCTGACTGAGACTAGAAGGACCCCGGCAGTCAGGGTCCCCAAACCTTCTGTTGGTCCAGGACAGGAAACATTCCCGAAGCCAACTCGTCAGACATGGAATGGAATGGACAAAGGGGAGTGAGCTACTTGCACCATGTGGACACTTGAGACTATTTTGGCATCTCCTGTCTGGAGGGGAGATTGGAGGGCAGAGGGGGTTAGAAACTGGCAAAATGGTCACGAAAGGAGAGACTGGAAGGAGGGAGCGGGCTGACTCATTAGGGGAAGAGTAAATGGGAGTATGTAGTAAGGCGTATGTAAGTTTTTATGTGAGACTGACTTGATTTGTAAACTTTCACTTAAAGCACAATAAAAATTATTAAAAAAAAAAAATTTGAAAACAGTGAGAATAGACCCTAGACCTTGAAACAGGAACTGCTAAGTCAGAAAAATGATACAGATTTTAGGGAAACGAATCAATGTTTTTGTGTAAAAGAAAAGGATAATTTTATGAAATGTTTGAAATAAAGCCTATTCCAAGTTAAAAAAAAAATGTTCTTTTTGATGATGAATGTGACACCATTCCTCTTCAATTTGTCATTCCCTTCGTAGTAGACCATACGATTGTCCAATTCAAAATGGCCAATACCAATCCATTTCAGCTCACTGATGCCTAGGATATTGATCTTCAAGCATTCCATTTCATTTTTAACAACTTCCAGTTTTCCTTGATTCATGCTTCATACATTCCCTGTTCTAATGGATGTTTGCAGCTGTTTCTTCTCAGTTTGAGTTGTGTCACATCAGCAAATGAAGGCCCCAAAAACCATACTCCATTCACATCCTTAAGGCGGACTCTACTTTGAGGAGGCAGCTCTTCCCCACTAGTATTTTGAGTGCCTTCTAACCTGTGGGGCTCATCTTCCGGCACTATATCAGACAATGTTCCACTGCTATTCACAAGGTTTTCACTGGCCAATTTTTTTTTTAAAGAAAGCCACCTCAGTATAACAAGCTGACAGATAAGCGATGGTGCAAATATTTCCTGACCTCTTACTGTGGACTTATATCTGTTCCAGGCACTGAGGATAGTGCAGGGAAATTCAACAGACAAAACACATCCCCAGAACAGTCATCAGAGCACTACAAGCACATATGTTCTTTCAATTCCAAGGGCCCATAATTTTCTGACTTCCTTTTTTATGTCTCAATTCCATTCCTTCCACAGGAGAGAGTACCCGTTGCGATCAAGTCGATTTGTACTCATAGTGACCCTACAAGACAGAGCAGAACTGCCTCATAGGCTTCCCAAGGAACAACTGGTAGATTTGAACTGATAACCTTTTGGTTAGCAGTTGAGATCTTAACCACTGCACCACCAGGGCTCCTACAAGAGGTAGTGGAGGTCTTAAAACCCCCAAGAAATTTGGTAACAAGTTGGAGTAGTTCCTTCCCTAGTATCAGCAGAGGGCGCCATTGAACATTAGGCACAGAAGATAGGGTTTTGCCAGATCCCGGTCAGACCTCTTTAACTTCTGCGTTCCAGGTGCCTCTCAGCAGTACAGAGACTTGTATCTGAGGTGCTAGGCTGAGACCTGAAAGTTGGGAGTGGCTGTGACAGTGGTGAGATGGCTAACCTCCATGCAATATGTGGAGATGGAAATAATAAGTTAGCATCCACTGGGAAAACTGAAGTAGAAAACCAAACAGATAGTGCAAATAAAATGTCCATCTGAAAGGAAGAGGGTGAGGGCCAAAAAATATGTACAAGGAAATGAGACAGCACAGGAAACAACAAGATGAGTCAACAACTGTGGAAGGCATGTTAAATTTAAAAAAACACAACCCGTTGCCATTGAGTCAATACCAACTTATAGAGACTATTAGTCAGGACTATAAATCCAGAGGAATGGCAGACGTCAGGTTTGGCTGATCCAGTCATTCACTTAGTGATGCCAACAGAAACCGCCTCTTTCTTCATCCAGAGTTATAGGATGGCTGCCAGTAACAATCTGGCACCCAGATCGCTTCCCCTAGGTGGGAGGAGAGATAGAATGGCCTCCCATAGCTCTCTCAAGTGAAGAAGAACTCTCCTAAAAGCCTCCGGCAAACCTCTCATAGTGCTTACTAAAACTGGGTCAAGTGGGATTAATTTTAGACTAGTGATTCTCAACATCAGGCAATTTTTCCCCTGAGAGGACATTAAGCAATACTGGAGACATTTTTGGTTACCATAACTGGTAGTGGGTGGTGCTACTGGCGCCTAGTGGATAAAGGTCAGGGATGCTGCTAAACATCCTACAGTGCACAGGACAGCCCCTGTACCACAAAGAATTATCCAGCCCAAAATGTCAGAAGTGCTAAGATTGGGAAGCACTGTTTTAGACCAAGCCGAGCCACTCTCGTGAAACACCCAGGCCAGGTGTGGGAGGGGTGAATACTGGAGACAGGCTGATAATGAGTGGTTAGACAGACAGGAGAAGATGTAAAGAATGTGATTCAAAACCCAAAGGAAGATAAATTCAAGAAGGCAAACGTGATTGATAGTGTCAAATGCTATCAAGTAGTCAAGTAAGGTATGCCTGAAAAGCATCCATTGGACTTATCCACTTGTTACCTTTGCCCAAGAAGTCTCAGAAGAGTGGTAGGGACAGAAATTTGACTGATAAGGATTGAGGAGTGAGTGAGAGCTGATGATGAAGAGACCCTGACCTGCTTACAGATTGTACAGGCAAGTTGTACAATAAACGGTGAATGGAAACAGAGGTAGCTAAAGAGAGTCTTAGGGTAAACAGAATATATTTATTTAACACTGAAGAGACATGATCATTTTTTAAAATGCTGACAAGAAAGATCCAAAACAGAGGTAAAGGTGAAGGGTAGAGAGAGGGGAAAATGCGGAAGTTTCGTGGGAGTGGACTGCTATCTAGAACAGCGCTTCTCAAATCGTAACTTGCATATCTGGGGATCTTGGACTCACCTGACAATTTTATTAAATGTAGATTCTGATTTAGCAAGTCCAATGTGGGCCAGACAGTCTACATTTTTAACAAACTCCCAGGCGAGGGCGATGCTGCTGGTCCATGGTCCCTACTTTGAGTACGGAGAATTTACAGCAGTCGTTCTTAAACTTTAGTGCCCATCGGAATCACCCGGCAGGCTTGTTAAAACAGAAATTGCTATTTCTGATTCAGTAAGTCTGGGATGGGACACAAGAATTTTTATTTCTAACAGACTTCCACGTGATGCTGATGCTTCTAGTCCAGGGATCACAGTCTGAGAACCGCTGATTTAGAGCTGAAGTGGACAAAGATCACCTTCAAACACAAAAAAACAAACCCAGTGCTGTCAAGTCAATTCCGACTCATAAAGATCACTTAGAGAAACAGATACAGCTCCATCACTGAGAAAAGAAAAAGCGTGGATTGACATGGATGTAGGTACATTTGTAGGTTTTGGGGGAAGTATGATGTTGAAGAATTTACTGCTGTTGGCCTATATTTTCTCTGTGAAGTAGGAGTTAAATCAGCTGAGAGCAAGGGAGTGGATGAAAGGATAGGAAACCATAAACATTAGGTGAAGGCTCGATGTCCACCAATTAGCTATTCTAATAACACCATACAGAAAGGCACTTTTTGTTACTTATTAAAGGAATGTTTTGCAATTAATTCATCCAGACAAGTTGACCAGGGAGCTATGTGGTGCAGTGGAAGAATTAAAATTTTCCTTCGGCTGGTAACTGGAGACATCTGCTTTGGAAGTTTCCAAGCCCACGTCTTGCTGACTATGTGCTTTAACATAGAAATTTAGAAATTCAATTGGTTTTAAGATGCAGAATGGCATAGAATTTATGAAGGGAGTAGACTCTGGACCAATAGTTTCTAATCCCACCTCACCAATGTGAAACTCTGGGCAAGTGAATCAACATCTCAAGGCTTCATTTTCTCACCTTTACAATGGAGACAGTAATGGTCATTTTCTTCAGCTCACTTTCTTTAGCTCTTCTCGGTAGAGAAGCCTCTTCACCTGCCTGAAGGGCACAGACCTGGTTGCCAGCATTCCGGTAACTGAGGCAAGATGAAGTTTCGAGAGAGGTGTATCTCAATATTATAAAATTTTTCACTTAGTATACCTGTTTTTGAGTCCTGGTGGCACAGTGGTTAAGTGCTCAGCTCCTAACAGAAAGGTTCATGGTTCAAACCCACCAGGTGCTACATGGGAGAAAGATGTGGCAGTCTACTTGTGTAAATATTATAGTCTTGGAAACCTATCCGCCAGTTCTACTCCATCCCATAGAGTTGCTATGAGTCAGAATTGACTCAATGGCAATGGATTTTTTTGGTTTTTATATCTGTTTCCAGAGTCCCTGGTAGCACAAATGGTTGTACTATTATTATTTCCATTTTTCAGATAAGGAAACTGGCAATTAAAGAAAGCAAATAATTTGCTCAAGGTCACACAGAAAATAAGTGGTAGAATTTGAACCCCAGGCAATCTAACTCCACCTGTTCCAACCACTCCATTCCAGGAGGCTGCCAGTCACAGTACCCTGATTCCTGGCCACAGTTATCATCCAAGGAGTTGGTATATAACATAAGCTGGATAAATCAGAGCACTTTCCTGAGGTTTATATATACAGAAGCAGGGAGTGTGCACTTTCCTCCTAAATTGCTGTGGTGCAATACAGATGGCTGCAAGTTCTTTGCCACTCCTACCATAGACAGCTGGAATATGTTTCCCCACTCCTTGAATTTGGGCTGGCCCTGTCACTTGTTTTGACCAAGATTGAGCCTTAAGAGATCTGCAGCTTCTGTCTTCAATTCTTTGAATGTTCCCTCTTTAAGTGATACTGTGAAGAAGCCCATGCTGTGAGGAAGCCTAAGCCAGCCACACTAGACTGCCATGCTCTGAGAAAACTCAAGCTAACCAAATGGAAGAGGCTATGTGGTGGGGCACTGAAGACCAGGCAAGTGAGTGAAGCCTTTTTGGACCTTTCAGCCCAGCCTAGCCAACAGATGAACACAGTCAAGTGAAAGACCCCAGCCGATACCACATGGAACAGAAGAACTGCCTGACCAAACCCTACCCAAATTCCTGACCCACAGAATTCTGAGAAACAGTAAGTTATTGTTTTAAGCCGCTAAGATTCAGAGTAGTTCATTAAGCAGCAGTAGATAACCAAAACAGTTCTAAGCCGGGGTAGTAATTCTGGACCTGCCTGTTACCATGCAGGCACTGGCTACTCCTGGTTGCCATGCCACTCTCTGGCCTCCCACCAAGTAAAGGATACTTCTGAAGAATGAGAGAATGTGACTCACATACCAAAAGTGGCTTAATTAATGTATCTGTCTCTTATGTATGCCGTGTTTTTGTCTTTTTCTTTTATGCTTCACAATAAAGTAACACGCCCAGTGTTTTTTCTCATTATTTGTATTTGAGTGAGGAGAGATCTAGGTGAGAGTTCAGCAAGCTACAGCCACCTGTTTTTTCATAGCACACAAGCTAAGAATTATGTGTGTATAATTGGGTTTATATATATATATAATTGTGTGTATGTATGTATATATTTTTTATTTCAAACATTCAAAAAGTATTAAAGATAATAAAAGGAAAAGTGAGAGGTCCCTGCTCTACCCTAGCCCCAAACTCCAGAGGTAATTAATGTTAATAATTGTTCGTCTAACCTTTGAGAAATGCTGCAGGCTCTTTGGTTTTATACAAATTCAGTCATACTAAGAATTCAATTCCATAACTTTCATTTTCTCTTAATACATCTTGGAAATCTTTCTATTGTGGTACACATACATCCTCCTTTTTTAAGAGCTATATCATATTCACTAATACAGGAACCATGTTTTATTTACTATTCCCCATTGCTGAGCACTTAAAATGACTCTAATTTTTGCTATCATGGGCAATGCCACAATAAACTCTGGTTTTTATATTTTTTAATGAATACATTTTAAATGGTTATATAAGTACCTACGTAATAGCCAGGCTTGATTGTATCTCTTGGCCTGCAAAGCCTAAAATGTTTACCTATTGGGTCTTTTCAGGAAAAGTTTTCTGACCCCTAATCTCAACAGACACGATAATTGACTAAAAATATTCTGCATTATTTTCCTTGGGTCCCTCACTATTTACTGGCTGTCATTGGAGTCTTTCATTATGTGGGTTTAAATAACCGGTTCAGCAATTCAGCATCCTACACAGGGTTGAGAGGGCATCAGTACCATGGGTCATCTTATCTGGAAGTTTGCCTTGATGGGCCTTTCCTATCGTTTATTCAAATTGCTGCCCCAGGTAGCAACTTTTGGTACCTGGTTTTCTGTTTGGTCTGGCTTCTGTTTCAGGTAGAAGGCATACCTGTATGTGGCTTCTTTCCCGGTTCTTTCTAAGTTGGGTTGAGGGAAGCTGCCTTATGAGGTCAGCTGTACCTAAAAATAAGAAAACTTCCCACAACGTTGGGATGAGCTGCCTGTTCTAATGAGATGTCCAGTCACTACAGTTTTTTTTTTCTGTTTTCATGGCCTCTTTTTCTCTCTCAAAGGCTATGCCTTCAAGCGCTGCTGATGTGTAGTATCAAAAGGGAGTCCAAGTAGGATGGCCCCCATCCTCCAAAAGATAGTTCTTTCCAGATCTTGTTTCTCTGATCAGGAGGTATTAGTGGGAATCTGCCAGGATTTCCTGTATGTTTTTAATTCTCATGATTTTGCACTATCTTCTTAGAAATGGGTATTGTATGGGTTTTATCCTTGTATTTAGTCCCAGGTGACCAATATCCAGCAAAAATTCTTCTGTGACTGTGGCATGTCTATGATTCCCTTCTATCATTTCATTATCCATGCATATTTTCATCACCGACATTACTTTGCCTTTGATCACTTCGATCAGTTGTATGGAGATACAGTAGCTGGTGTTTATTTCTTTCACCCATACTCAATCACTGGAGGTTAACAGAAGCTCATTAAAGACAGAAAGCTTATCTTCAGTCAGACTACAGTCTGGAAGCCCCAAAAAGGCATACTTCATGTCCCAGCAGTAAAGTAATGAGTGACATGGAACAATGTAAACTGATTATCGGGGGCGGGGGGGGGGTGTTGAGAAGTCTGAAGAAAATGGCTTCACTAATGTCAGATGAAAGGTCCAAGCTAAGTTGAAAAAATTAATACCTCATTCCAACTAGCCCACAGTGCTCTTCCCTTTCCCACAAGTAGCAATGATGTTTCAAGAACACATTCTGGCTGACAGGGCCTAAACCAGATATTCTTGGGTAAAAAATAAAACCAGGCAAGTGGGATGCTCTTTATGAAATACTCTCGAGAGAGAGACCTCTGGAAGTTCCACTTAAGAAAAACATACACCTTAGGAAAAGCTGGGATGTTCCACCTTGGAATAAGCTTAAATCACAGTGTGATAAAGACTTACAGTCTGACCCTGAGTTTGATTGAAACTGGGCAAACTTCAAATAAAGACTCTCCTACAGAGATGTAGGAGACCTGAGAAGAACCACGTTTAGAAATAAGCTTGCTGGAAGATCGGCTTCTGGAATGGACGAGTGAGGACCTCAGCAAACTTCCTCTCCCACAATAACAATGAAAGTACTGGCAAAAACAAAAACAAAACAAAACCAAGGCCTAAAATAACCATTTCAGAACTTTGGAAATTAACCAAAGCCACAGAACAAACTGAAAATCATCTACACAAAAGAAACTACTGATCTTTGGTAAAGACAGAGGGGTCTGTGATATTTTAACTTGTGGCTACTCCTACCCTCCGCACCTAGCTCGGTGACTTGGTAGCCATGAAAAGCCTGCAGTCTCATCACCACCAAAGGAGAGGACTTAATTCTTGTGGAACTCAGCTAAAAGCAACATCCCCAGAGCACAGTTAATATTTCGTCCAAACTTGCGACTCACTGGAAAAAATTTCTATTACTCTGAAGTTGTGGCTATTTGATTTGACTCAGAACTCAGCACGACAGTAGAAGAACCCTATCCCCAGGGCATTACAAAACAATAGCCATTTGCTGGCAACATCACAGCTGCCTAACATCCTGATTTCAATTGAGGTAAACAGGAGATTGGTCTGGAATTTAAAAGGACACCCTAGAGAACTAGACAATCAAAGGGAACTTTGAAAAGCTCTGACATATTTCAGGGGATCTGAAAGGCTGTGTACATGACCAGGAGAGACAAGGGAATGGAGAAGGTCCCATTCACTGATATCTGGCTGATCTTAAGGCTCTGTGCAAACAGGAAGTAAAAGCTAAGGCTCTCTTGTAAACTGCCTGAAGTTTGAAGGCATGCCTTCTCATACAGATTCCCTTGGCAAAGTATGGAGTACAAAAACACAAAAGCATTTAAGAAAATCTGACTGATTATGGCTGATCACTAAATTATGCTGGCTCAGGGGTGGCATCTGGAATTCAGACTTAAAATACAAACAGAAACTTAGAAAAAAAACAGCACTCAGTCGTCACACTGCAGGGAACATAGAAGCTACAGAATTAGTCCAAGAAAGTCGCTAAACAAATAAGCAGCAACAGGGGGAAAAAAACACACTGGAACAAACCAAAAAAACCAAACCCGTTGCCATCAAGTCAATTCCAACTTACAGCGACCCTACAGGACAGAGCAGAACTGCCCCATGGGGATTCCAAGGCTGTAAATCTTTTCGGAAGCAGACTTCTGCATCTTCCTCCAGCAGAACAGCTGGTGGGTTTAAACTGCTACCCTTTAGATGAACAGCCAAGTACTTAACCACTGTATTACCAGGGCTCCTGTATGTACATATGTACATATACGGGGCAAAAGCAGCCAACAGGAAATGTCCCTGAGGAGAATATATTTTAGACTTAGTAAACAAAGAGTTTAAACCAGCTATTATAAGTATGTTCAAAGAACTAAAGAAAACCATGCTTAAAGAACCAAACTATATCTCAACAAATAGAAAAGATCAATAAAGAGAGAAATCAGCTCAAAACAAAAATTCTGGAGCTGAAAAGTACAATAACTGAAATGAAAAATCACTAGAGGTCCTCAATAGCAGATTTAAACTGACAGGACCCCAACCACTCAGTTTCCACTTCCCAGAAGCCACAATTGAGACAAATTTCTTACGTATCCTTTCAGGGATATTCTTCTCAGTTACAAATAATAATAAAAAAAAAGGTATACATTGTCCTGCCACACAAATGATATTAATACTGTTTAGCATCTAGTTTTTTTTTTTTTTTTTCTCTAAAAATGTACTTTGGACTTCTTTATCAGTACCTAGAGAGTTGCCTCATTTTTTAAAAAAACAACTGTTGAAATTCCATTTTATATGTGTGCCATAATCCATTTAACCAGCCTCTTACTGATAAATTCATAGGCTGTTTCTGATTATTTGTTAATAAAAAAAAAAACCCAAATCCGTTGCCATCAAGTCAATTCCAATTCATAGCAACCCTACAGGACAGAGTAGAACTGCCCCATAGGGTCTCCAAGGAGTGCCTGGTGGATTTGAACTGCCGACCTTTTGGTTAGCAGCCGTAGCTCTTAATCATTATGCCAGCAGGGTTTCCTATTTGCTACTACAAGCTATTCTAAATATTCTTCTATATCATTTGCACATGTCGGGAAGAAGGCAGATGGGGATCCTACAGTATCCAAAAGGGAGCATTGCCTTCACTCTAAGGGGGAGACCAGCCTAAGACTGAGGCTAAATTGACATATTATCCCTCCCCTTTCTGTTCTGTCCCTAATTCCTATGCACCTGAGACATATGTAGAAACACGCAGTAATGGCTAGTGATCTCCATTCTAGAGATGATATACGACAAATACAGGGACACTAAGGAAAGAGACGTTGTGCATTGTTCAGGCCCAATCTCAAGGACACCTATTTCATCTCCATCTTCCTTAGTACCTTCTCTTTCTGCTTTTTCTTGATCAACTGGTCATAGGGTAGACTTTCATGATACCAAACCCAAAACCAAACCCACTGCCATCGAGTCAATTCCGACTCTTAGTGACCCTATAGGACAGAGTAGAACTGCACCATAGAGTTTCCAAGGAGCGCCTGGCAGATTCAACCTGCCAACCTCTTGGTTATCAGCCATAGCACTTAACCACTACAACACCAGGGTTTCCGACTTTCATGATAAATCAGAGATAGACAAAGGCCGCTGAGCTGTTCACGTTTACCTTTCATATTCAGTTCTCAGGGACAGAAGTCATGGCCTACCTTCACTGCCAGGGTCATTTCTACACTCTCATGGATCACACTATTATATCACTTACCCATTTCCCCTCTAATTTGTCCAGAGGAGTATTCCCCTCTTCTTGGGAATGGGGTTCTAGATGCTGTTACTCACTCCCTAGACTTAAGAAGAAAACGTAAAGAACACTAGGAACAGGAGGTGGCCTTTCCTATGGATGTGGTTCAAAAAGTACATAGTTGTTGTTTTTTTAATTTTTATTGTGCTCTAAGTGAAAGTTTACAAATCAAGTCAGATTCTCACACAAAAACTTACATACACCTTGCTACATGCACCTAATTGCTCTCCCCCTAAAGAGACAGCCCGCTCTCTCCCTCCACTCTCTCTTTTCACGTCCATTTTGCCAGCTTCTAACCCCCTCCACCCTCTCATCTCCCCTCCAGGCAGGAGATGCCAACATAGTCTCAAGTGTCCACCTGATCCAAGAAGCTCACGCCTCACCAGCATCCCTCTCCAACCCACCGTCCAGTCCAATCCCTGTGTGAAGAGTTGGCTTTGGGAATGGTTTCTGTCCTAGGGCAACAGAAGGTCTGGGGGCCATGACTACCGGGATTCTTCTAGTCTCAGTCAAACCATTAAGTCTGGTCTTTTCATGAGAATTTGGGGTCTGCATCCCACTGCTCTCCTGCTCCCTCAGGGGTTCTATGTTGTGTTCCCTGTCAGGGCAGTCATTGGTTGTAGCTGGACACCATCTAGTTCTTCTGGTCTCAAGCTGATGTAGTCTCTGGTTTATGTGGCCCTTTCTGTCTCTTGGGCTCATAATTACCTTGTGTCCTTGGTGTTCTTCATTCTCCTTTGCTCCAGATGGGTTGAGACCAACTGATGCATCTTAGATGGCCGCTTGCTAGCATTTAAGGCCCCAGACGCCACTCTCCAAAGTGGGATGCAGGATGCTTTCTCAATAGATTTTATTATGCCAATTGACTTAGATATCCCCTGAAACCATGGTCCCCAAACTCCCGCTCCTGCTACGCTGGCCTTCGAAGCATTCATTTTATTCAGGAAACTTCTTTGCTTTTGGTTTAGTCCAGTTGTGCTGACCTCCCCTGAATTGTGTGTTGTCTTTCCCATCACCTAAAGTAGTTCTTATCTACTATCTAATTAGTGAGTCCCCCCTCCCACCCTCCCTCCTTCCCCCCTCTTGTAACCATCAAAGAACATTTTCTTCTCTGTTTAAGCTATCTCTCGAGTTCTTATAATAGTGGTCTTCTACAATATTTGTCCTTTTGCAACTGCCTAATTTCACTCAGCATAATGCCTTCCAGATTCCTCCATGTTATGAAACTCATCACTGTTCTTTATTGATGCATAGTATTCCATTGTGTGGATATACCATAATTTATCCATTCATCCATTGATGGGCCCCTTGGTTGCTTACATCCTTTTGCTATTGTAAACAGTGCTGCAATGAACATGGGTGTGCATATATCTGTTTGTGTAAAAAAAAGTACATAGTTTTTAACCCTTCCCTGAGCTGCTGTTACCTCATTAAATCCTTCATCATCAGAGAAGCAGTATCAGGGAAAAGAACACTTACTCCCGCTCCCACCAATGAACAATGCCTCATACTAGCATCCCATTATGGATTGAATTATGTCCCTCCAAAATATGTGTTGTAATTCTAACCTCTATGCCTGTGGTTATAATCCCATTTGGGAATGGGTTGTCTTCCTTATGCTAATGAAGCAGGATTAGTCTAAAGTGTATTCTGAGTCAGTCTTTTTTTAGATATAAAAGATTAAACAAGCAAGCTATAAAGTAGACATGGAGGAAGAATGATGCCAAGCCACATGGAAATCTCCAAGGAACCAGCAAACAGAAGCTGAAGACACAAGGACCTTCCCCCAGAACTGACAGAGAGAGAAAGCTTTTCCCTAGATCCGGTGCCCTGAATTCGGACGTCTAACCTTCTAAACTGTGAGAAAATAAAATTGATTGATAAATTCATCCATTTGGGGTATTCTAAAAGCCACCCACTTGTGCTATTTCTGTTATAGCAGCACTAGACAGTGGAGCCCTAGTGGTACAGTGGTTAAGAATCTGGCCATTAACCAAAAAGGTCAGCAGTTCAATTTACCAGCTGCTCCTTGGAAACCCTATGGGGCAGTTCTATTCTGTCCTATAGGATCTCTACGAGTCAGAATTGACTTAACAGCAATCAGTTTGGTTTGGTTTTCGTTAGCACTAGGTAACTAAGACACATCTTATCTGAAAGACAGGAGTAACAGTGGAATAAAGATGTTTTTAATGAATCTTTGCACCCAGATCTTTTGCCTTCTTCCGCTCCGAGAGGAAGAGTGGAAATTTGGCATTCTTGCACTGACTACCACTCTTTGTAATATAACTTTCATCAGGCTGCTTCATCTTCCCAAACCTGGGTTTCCTCATCTGTAACTGGGGCTACTGGTTGCTCCACATGTTATGCCATTCTGGTATGAAAGTGAGAAGTGACTTTATGCTATAATTTTCAAAGGGAAGCATAAGTTTTCCTCCTCACTCCTCCCATCACACTCTTTCTCCCTGCTGGTAGGGAATAGGAAATGGAGCTTGTATAGCTTGAAAATGCAGTGATGTCTGTCTACAGTGGGAGAGTATTCTACTTATCTACTGCTGTGTAACAAATTACTTTAAAACTTAGTACCTGTAAAGAATAAACATTCTTTACAGTTTCTGTGGGTTAAGAATTCAAAGTGGCTTAGCTGGCCAATTCTGGTTCAGATTCTCTTCATGTGATTGCAGACAAGGTGTTGGTTGGGATGACAGTCATCTGAAGGCTTGACTGGGGCCATAGGATCTGCTTCCAAGGCGGAAACTAACAAGTTTTGTTGAGGATGTGGTGAAATTGGAACTCTTGTACATTGCTGGTGAGTATGTAAAATAGTGCAGCACTACGGAAAACAGTTTGGCAGTTTCTCAAAAAGTTAAACATGGAATTACCATATGACTCAGCAATTCTACTCCTAGGTATATACCCAAGAGACTTGAAGGCAGGGACTCAAAGAGATATGCGTATATCAATGTTCACTGCAGCACTACAGCAATAGTCAAAAGCTGGAAACAACCCAAATGTCCATCAACAGATGAATGGATAAACAAAACATGTTATATACATACAATGGAATACCGTTTAGCTATAAAGAAAAACAAAATTCTGATACACGCTACGACATGGGTGAACCTTGAAAACATTATGCTAAGTGAAATAAGTCAGATACAAAAGGACAATTATTGTATGATCCCACTTATCTGAAACATCTAGAATAGGCAAATGCATAGAGACTCAAGTTTGAGGGTTTACGAGGAGCTGAGGGAGGAGGAAATGGGAATTATTGCTGAAAGGGCACTGAGATTCTGCTTGAGGTAATGAAAAATTTTTAGAAATGGATAGCGATGATGGTGGCGCATGATGAATGTAATTAATGTCACTGAATTGTACGGCTAAAAATGATTAAAAATGGCAAACTTTTTGTTATATATATTTCACCACAATAAAATTCAAAATAAATAAAATGAATCACATTTTGCCAGTAAGAAAAACAACAACAACATAAGGGAGAGGGATTGTACTGTTAAATTTCAAATGTTATCACCAGACTGAGTCTAGTGCAAGTAGATGGTGCCTAGCTACCACCACCAACTGCTCTGACAGGGATCACAATAGAGGGTCCCAGACAGAGCTGGAGAAAAATGTAGAACAAAATTCAAACTCACAAAAAAAGACCAGACTTACTGGTCTGACAGAGACTGAAGAAACTTCAAGAGTTTCGCCCCTGGACACCCTTTCAACTCAGTACTGAAGTCACTCCTCATGTTTACCCTTCAGGCAAAGATTAGACAGGCCCAGTAAACAAATAATAATACATGAAGCTCAACCACGCATATGAGGACTAAATGGGCATACCACCCAGGGGCAAAGACAAGAAGGCAGGAAGGGACAGGAAAGCCGGACGAATGGAAATGGGGAACCCAAGAACAAGAAAGGGAAAGTGGTTCACATATCTCAGGGTTGGCAACCAATGTCACAAAACAATATGTATATTAACTTTTTAATGAGAAACTAATTTGCTTTGTAAACCTTCATCTAAAGCACAATAAAAAAAATCCAAATGTTATGACTTTTAAAAATAGGAGGTATGGTATTATGAGTAGTGTCATCTAATAAACTAGATTGGAAAATACAGCTGAGCAGGAAGTAGTGTGTGACTTCTCATACAGTGTATAATGTGGCTATTGGGTAAAAAGTTACTGTTCTGCCTTGACCCATTTCAAAGGCTTCAGAGACTCATATCAAAGAGGCATTCATAAAGGCTTTGAGGAGCTAGTCCGCCTGTCTTATTTGCACCAGACCAGAGTCTGGGAGGCTGGCCCAGGATGTGTGGGCAGAATTTGTCTGATATTCCCTTCATCTCCTCCCCTGGAATATCCAAAGGGTACACTGTGTTCCAGAAAAAAACTGATACAAAATGGTCAGCACAAGACAAATTTTGAAAAACTTGTCTACTGGACTCAAGTCTGACAAGATACCTAGAAAATATTAAAACCATAAAAAAGACCACATAAAGATTTAAATTACTTCTTCTCAGGCCACATATCACCATAAATGAAAACCAACTCCAAATAGCAAACAGGTTCACCCTTCAGCCAAAGACTAGACAGGCCCCTAAAACAAGTAATAATATACATAGCTCAACCATGTATATGAGATTAAATGGGCACACCAGCCCAGGGGCAAGGACAAGAAGGCTGAAGGGGACAGGAAAACTGAATGAATGGAAATGGGGAACCTAAAAAGGTTGAGAAGGGGAGAGTGTTGACACGCATGGGGTTGGCAACCAATGTCACAAAACAGTGTGTTTGATCAGAAACTAATTTGCTCTGTAAACCTTCATCTAAATTAAAAAAAAAAAAAAAAAAAAGGAAATATTTTGCACCACTAATAAAAGGTTACTATTCTTAATGTGTATTAGAAGAGAACAGTTTTCAGGAAAAAAGGAGGGGAGGGCAAAAACATGAATAGACAGTTCATAAAAAATAAAATGGCTAATAACAAGAAGTTTTTCAACTTCACCAGTAATTTAAAAATACAAGTGAATGGAGCAGTGAGAAGATGTTTTCACTCACCAGAGAGACAGCAATGTAAAAGACCAATTGTTGTTGTTGTTAAGTGCTGTCCAGTTGGTTCCAAGTCACAGCAACCTTATGTACAACAGAACAAAACACTGCCTGGTCCTGCGCCATCCTTATAATCCTTGCTATGTCTGAGTCCATTGTGGCGGCCACTGTGCCAATCCATCTCATTGAGGGCTTTCATCTCTTTTGCTGACCCTCTACTTTACCAAGCATGATGTCTGTCTCCAGGGACTGGTCCCTGTTGATAACATGTCCAAAGTACATGAGACAAATTCTTGCCATCCTTGCTTCTAAGGAGCATTCTGGCTACACTTCTTTCAAGATTTGTTCATTCTTCTGGTAGTCTGTAATGTAGTCAATATTTTTTGCCAACACCATAACTCAAATGCATCAATTCTTCTTCTGTCTTCCTTATCCATTGTCCAGCTTTCGCATGCATATGAGGCAATTGAAAATACTACGGTCTCATGAATTGAATTGTGTCTCCCCAAAATACGTCTATCAATTTGGCTAGGCCATGATTCTAGTATTGTGTGATTGTCCACCATCTTGTCATCTGATGTGATTTTCCTATGTGTTGTAAATTCTATCTCTATGATGTTAATGAGATGGGATCAGTGGCAGTTATGTTAATGAGTGAGGACTCAAATCTACAAAATTGGATCATGTCTTGAGCCAATCTCTTCTGAGATATAAAAGAGAGAAGTGAGCAGAAAGATGTGGAGACCTTATACCGCCAAGAAAACAGACAGGAGCAGAGCTTGCCCTTTGAACCTGAGGTCCCGGTGCAGAGAATCTCGTAGACCACACGAAGACTGATGACACGGACCTTCCTCCAGAGCCAACAGAGAAAGACTTCCTCTGGAGCTGGCACCCTGAATATGGACTTTAGCCTCCTAGACAGTGAGAGAATAAATTTCTCCTTGTTAAAGCCATCAACTTGTGTTATTTTTGTTACAGTGGCACTAGATAACTAAGACACATGACTTAGTTCTCAAAGTGACATCGTTGCTTTAAAGAGGTCTTTTGCAGTCAGGTATGCCCAGTGCAATACATCATTTGATTTCTTGACTTCCATGGACATTGATTGTGTATCCAAGTAAAATGAAACCCTTGACAACTTCAGTATTTTCTCCATTTATCATGACGGTGCTTATTGGTCCAGTTGCGAGGATTTTTGTTTTCTTCGTATTGAGGTGTAATCCATAATGAAGGCTGTAGTAATACTGTAGTAATCTCCAGGTTCTAGGAATTAAGTAATCACATTCTGTTGATGAAAATATACCTTACTACAGGTATTTTGCAGGGTAATATGACAAAGCCCAACAATATTTACAACATGTATTCCTTTTAAAGCACCAATTCCTTTACTAGAAATGTATCTTATAGATACATGCATGCAAATGGAAAAAAGATATATATACAAGGTTGTTCTTTGTAGCATTATAATAGGAATAAAAATCTAGGTTCAATGTAAACGTCCAACCAATAGAGATACGGGTAAATTAGTAAACATCCATCCAATGGAAGGCTATAGAGCCATAAAAAATAATCATATTAGTATCTTTTTCACTGCATCATTGTTCAGTTTAATAAATTATCACAAAGCAATTATACCCATTAACAGTCCAGATGACCCCTCATGTACCCCTCTAGTCACAATCACCCTCCCTTTGGGTAACCAGTTCCTGTTTTCTATCACCATAGATTACTTTTATCTGTTTTGAACTTTATATAATCATTTAGTATATTTCCTTTTGTGTCTGACTTCCTTGGTCATCACTGTTTGCGACATATAGTCAGTTATGTTGAATGTTGTTACAGTGTGTTAATTTCCGTTGCTATATAGTACTTTTTATGAATAAACCACAATTTATTTCTATGTCTATAACTACGTTATTTTTAGTTTGAGGCTATTATGAATAATGCTTCTATGAACATTTCTTTTACTTATCTTTTATTTCGGAAACTCTGGTGGCATAGTGGTTAAAGTGCTACAGCTGCTAACCAAAAGGTCAGCAGTTCAAATCCACCAGGTGCTCCTTGGAAACTCTATGGGGCAGTTCTACTCTGTCCTACAGGGTCGCTATGAGTCGGAATCGACTCGGCGGCAATGGGTGGTGGGTGATCTTTTATTTCACTCCTGTTCGGTATATACAGTGCCAAAGAGTGAAACTGTTATATGTCTATGGGTATATACAGCTTTAGTAGATGCTGTCAGACAGTTTTCCAAAATGGTTGTGCCAATTTACAGCCCCACCAGCAATGCATTAGAGTTTCAGTTGCTCATATAAAAAGTCTGGAAAGATATACATTAAATTTAACAGTAACTACTTCTGGGGAGTGGCATTAGGGAAGAATGGAGGACTATATAATTTATATACTGAAGAGTTTTTTAACAAGAGCATTATTTCTTTTTAAAAACTAATTTTTTTCTTTTCTATATTCTTTTGATTTTATAATTTTAAAAAGGAGAGTCTTAAATATAAGCACAGAGACATGGTCCAAAGAATAAAAATGATAATCAGGCTAGCAAGGGTTGGTAGTAAGAGTTCAATGTGTAGCCATCAAACTTAATTTTGAGCACCTGCAGCCCAGTCAGGATAGATTGAGTAATTCAGGGTAAACAGTTTTCTCAATATTCGTAAGATGTGTCAAGAGTATAGGGAGCATGAATCACCATGCACTACCCAGAAAAAAACCCAGTGCCGTCGAGTTGATTCCGACTCATACAGACCCTATAGGACAGAGGAGAACTGCCCCACAGAGTCTCCAAGGAGTGCCTGGTGGATTCAAACTGCTGACCCTTTGGTTAGCAGCCATAGCACTTAACTATTACACCACCAGGATATCCATCCATTACCCAAAACCTTAGGTGATTCTAATCCCCTGATTAGGAAATGGCCAGTTTTTTTGGCATTGCTGGAGACCAGATTGAATAGGGGAGTGGGGTTGGAGGTAGGGTGGGAATACAATAAAAGAGGCAGAAAAGTAGGTTTGGATTAGATTATGAAGAGCTTTTAAAGCCAGATTATGAAGTGTAGACTTTACGATTTAGGCAATGATAAATCACCAGAGATCTTTGATCAGAAAAGTAAAATGCTTTAGAAATATAACCTCATATCAGTAATTATGTCACTGTCCGGGCTTTGAACAGGTTCTGCCTGGTTCAGTCATGGCCAGCAAAGGGAAACCTGAACAGACCAGAATTTTTAAAATGTGGGCAAACCAGAATGGTAACCAGAACAGGAAAAATTACGACTGGAAGCCCTGCTAGAAACTTAATCTTCCTCTTAGAAAAACAAAAGCAGCATGCACGATGTAGAACCAAATCTCCTAACAGGCAGAGTGGGAAACAGCAGCGACCTGCTCAAAGATGGCGGCCAACCACGCTGCTTTGAATATGTGTCATTCTCCACAGGCCTGGCGATAATCCAGTCTCCCACATCAGGCTCCTGAAAGGGTTCACTATACCTCTTCTGAACCTCCCATTCCAGGGCTTCGGCGTGTAATTTTTCCTGTTCCAGTTTCCAGTCCAGATCACCCAAATTTAAAAAATTTGGGTCTGTTCTAGTTTTTCTTCATCGGCCATGGCTGAACTGGTTCAAACCAGTTCGAAACCCTGGTCACAGTAACCCAACACTGTTCATGAAGGTGTACATTGTTATGATTTTTTGCAAGGAAATTTGGCATTATTTATCAAATTTCTAAAAGCATATACCCTTTCATTCAACAGTTCCATTTCTAGGAATTTAACTTAAAAATAACACACACATATGTAAAGAATGTTCATTGCAATGTTATTAACACTGCTGAAACTGAAAATAATTTAAATGTCCATCAGGGAGAGACTGGTTAAATTACAGTTTGTCCATTTTACACTGTTAAGATTCTTCTGATTTCTAGCAAAAAAGAGTTTGAGTAGTTTTAGCAAAAAATAAAAGGGACAGCGTATACTAGAATACACTGTATTTCATGAAAAGGAAGGAAAGTTTCAAGAATTAATATTCAGGAATGGAAAGAAACAGGGCAGCTTCAGAAAAGAATGAGAAAGTTTTCCTATTTACTTCATATAATTCTGTACTCTGTGTGTATTTTACAAGGGTACATTATATTTATAATTATTAAAACTTCAAGAATTTTTTTTTTTTTTAAACAAAACCCAGCAATAGGGCAGCAGTTTAGAAACATTGGGTCTGGTTTATTTGCACACATCTCTGAATATGCCTTTGAAAATTTTCCTAGACACAGTATATTGCCTATCTATTGCTGCAGAGCAAATTACCCAAAACCTTGGTGGCCTAAAACAACAAACATTTCTTATTTCACAGTTTCTATGGGTCAGGAATTCAGAAGGAGCTTAGCTGGGTGGTTCTGACTTAGTGCTCTCCTTGAGATTGCAATTCAAATGTCACTTAAGATTTGACAGTATGCCCACTCACATGGCTGTTAGCAGGAGGCCTCAGTTTCTTGTCGGATGTTGGCTGGGCGGTCTCAGTTCCTCACTACACAGAATGCTCCATTGGGTTGCTTGAGTGTCTTCACAACTTGGCAGCTGACATTCCCCACAATAAGTGATCCAAGAGAGAGCAAGGCAAAATCCACAATGACTTTTTCTACCCTTGCCTCAGAAATTACATACCATCACTACTATTCTATTGGTCACACAGACCAACCCCGGTACATTGTGGGAAGGGACTACACAAGGGCATAGTACCAGTAATCAGGGATTATGGGGAGCCATCTTGGAGGCTGGCTACCACACAGCATTTAATTGCCTCTGAGGAGTAGAAATGCCAGGGCAGAAAAGAAAGCTTTTCACCGCGTATGTTTTTGTTCTTTTTGAATTTTTAACCATGTTGAATGTATTACTATTTAACAGAGTAAAGAGAAAGAAATTCTCCTACAAGTTCCCCATGATTCAGACTGTTGTTCTGTGCTGTCGAGTCAATTCTGACTCATAGTGACCCTACAGGACAGAGTAGAACTACCTCACAGGGTTTCCTAGGCTGTAATCTTTCCAGAGCAGATTGCCAGGTTTTTGTCTCCCATGGAGGGCTGAAGGGTTCAAATTCCTGACCTTTTGATTAACAGCAGAGCTCTTAATCACTGTCCCACAGGGCTCCTGATTTAGACTGACTGTTCTCAAATCTATCATGTATCAGTATCACCTGAAAAGCTTGTTAAAACACAGGCTGCTAGTCCCCACCCTCAGATTTTCTGATTCAGTAGGTTAGGGGTGGGGCCTAACTGTATTTCTGACAAGTTCTAGTGTGCTGCTGCTGCTGCTACTGGTCCTGGGACAACACTTTAAAACTATTGATTTTGATGGCTCTGTCCAATAGGATAGCCACTAGTCATATGTGACTAGAAAGCACTTTAAATGTGTCTAGTCTAAACTGAGATGTGCTGTAAGTGTAAAATACACACCGGATTTTGAAGACTTAGTAGGAAAAAAGAATGTAAAATGCCTCTTTATTAATTTTTATATTGATTACATGTTGAAATAATATTATAAATACAATATATTTATATATTATTATATAATATTTACCTCTTCCCCCTAGAGAAGGCTCTTCGCCTGCTTGGAGGGTACAGACCTGGCTGCCAGCATTCTCAGAACTAAGGCAGGAAGAAGGCTGAGGCGAGGGGTGCCTCAATATTTATTATACAATTTGTCATTTAGTACACCTCTTTTCAGTATAGAACGCCTACCTTCAGTTGAGCCTGGTATCTCCCAGATCAGAGACCCTATGTTTTACCCTCTCTAAAAAGTAAGCTTCTCCATTCTTCTGATGGGATGAGGGAAGCAGAGTTGCCTACCTGTAGGTAGGTGGGTGGGCATTTGAGAGCCTAACATTCCCTAATCAGAAATTCAGTCAATCTGCCTGTGTTTGGCCTCTCCTTCTCCCCCAGTTTCGGCAGCATATGTGGCCACCAATGCTTTGTCTTTTATGAGTTCTGTATTAATAAATCAGGTCAATTCTCTATTTTCTACATTGCTGGCTTAAGATTGTGCA
Source organism: Loxodonta africana (assembly GCF_030014295.1). Taxonomy (NCBI): domain Eukaryota; kingdom Metazoa; phylum Chordata; class Mammalia; order Proboscidea; family Elephantidae; genus Loxodonta; species Loxodonta africana. The sequence continues at coordinate 50,541,999 of NC_087359.1, forward strand.
TTCTCAGTCTACTAAGTCACGTAATATCCACCCACCTACATTCAGTTCATAGGAGCCCTGGTGGTACACCAAACAGCTTAAGGAAAGGTCGGCGGTTCACACCCACCAGTGGCTCCTCAGAAGAAAAAACCTGGCAATCTGCTCTTGTAAAGATTACAACCCAGCAAATGCGTAAAGATCGAAGTTTATTAGTGGTTACCAGGGGAAGGAGGAAGGGGGAAAGCGGAGGTTATTGGTGATGGGAAAATCGCATTAAGTGTAGGCTTGCACAGCTGATTACTGTAATTGCTGTCAATAAGTTGTACACCTGTAAAAAGTTGAATTGGCAAAAAAAAAAAAAAAACCACAGCTTAGGAAACCCTATGGGGCAGTTCTACTGTATCCCATAGGGTCGCTATGAGCCAGAATTGACTCAACAGCACACAACAACAGTTTCCAAAATTCTGTTGCTATTGTCTTCACTCCTGTTCTTTGTCCTTCCTGGTTTACGCATTTTTTAAAAAAAAACAAACAAACATACCTTTACTGTTGTTGGAAACCGTGGTGGCATAGTGTTTAAGTGCTACAGCTGCTATCCAAAAGGCTGGCAGTTTGAATCTATCAGGTGCTCCCTGGAAACTCTACGGTGCAGTTCTACCCTGTCCTATAGGGTCACTATGGACTTGACACCAAAGAGTTTGTATTTTTTTACTGTTGTTACCTACCTTCACTGGAGTTTTGGTAAATAGGGAAGTTAAATACAGTTATTTAAACTGTATTTTTTTGTTTGTTTGTTTAACTAGGAGTCAGGAATATTTTAAGAACAGTTTTATAAAAAAACTAATGTAAAACAGATGCTGAACTAGCCAAATGGTGAACAGATCACACACATTCTATTTCCTTCCTATCTCTCCAATTTCCTGATGAAATGACTCATGAATTGTAAAAAGAAATTTTTTATCTTGCCACCAGAAAATAAATAGGAATCCTTTTCACACCTTTGTCATCAAGTAATTTCCACAAAGCAGAGGCAAATGAAATTGTGGGGGGGTTGGGGGGGGAGCCGACGACAAAGGCAATTTCTTACAGTTTTTTTATTTAGATTATCTTATTTGGGGATAAAAAAGGAGGCTTGTGCATTAAGAAATTTCCACAGATTACCTCTATTTGGGAAAAAATATAAACTGATGTTGTCTACATTTTAGGTTATTGAAAGAAGAGCCACATTTAGATATATCTTATTCATTCAATTCAACAAGTATTTATTAAGCACCCACTATGTGCTCACCACCGTTCTAGTCACTGGAGATACTGCAGTGAACTAAACAAACGAAAATCCCTACCCTTATGGCACTTGCATTCCAGCAGGAAGAGAGGCAGTAAACAATAAACTTGATAATTAATAGCTTATTTGGTCTGTTAGAAGATGGTGAGTGGTGCTAGAAAAAATAAAGCAGAGGAAAATGAGGATCAGGAGCAGACGGGCCAGAGAGGCTCAGGATAATGGGCCTAGTTACAACTTTAGGGTAATCAAGGAAGGCCTCATTTGAGCAAAGATTGGAGGTAAGAAAGCCCATAGTGAAGTTATTTGTGGGAAGTGCTCCAGGCAGAGAGAACAGAAGAACAAGGTGACCACTGTGGCTGGGAGAGAGTGGGAGAGTGGGTAGTAGGCAGTCAGGTATTGGGAGGGCTTCAGAGAATAAAGAGTTCTGTTGATCACTGTACAGACTTTAGTTGCTACTTTGAGTGAAATTGAGAACCACTGCAGGGTTTTGAGCGGAGGAGGGGCAAGGGTGAATGCAGCAAGACCATTTTAGGAGGCTACCTCAGTCATCTAGATGAATGATGATACTGGCTTGGATCAGGGTGGTAGCAATAGACATGGTGAAAAGTGATCAGATTCTAGATCTATTTTGAAGGTAGAACCAATAAGATTTCCTGATCGGTGGGATGTAGGGTATGAAAAATCAAAGACAATTCCAAGTGACTCCTGGTGACTTTTTCATATTCCAAAGATAATAAGAAATTCATAACTTTCCATGCTTTCTCATATGCAACAGTAATGCAAAACAACAAAGGAGCAGGCCCAAAGTGCTAACAGACACATGAGGAAATGCTCACAATCTTTAGCCATTAGAAAAATGCAAACAAAACTATAATGAGATACCATCTCACCCCAACAACGCTGGCACTAATCCAAAAAACGCAAACTAATAAATGTTGGAGAGATTGTAGAGAGACTGAATACTTATGCACGCCTTGTGGGCATATAAAATAGTACAACCACTTTGGAAAATGATTTGGCACTTCCTTAAAAAGCTAGAAATACAAGCATCATACAGTCCAGCAATCCCACTCCTAGGAATACATTCTAGAGAAATAAGAGCTGACACACAAATAGACCTATGCATACCCATGTTCACTGCAGCATTGTTGACAATAGCAAAAAGATGGAAACAACATGGGTGACATCAATAAACAAATGGATAAACAAATTATGGTACATACACACAATGGAATACTATGCAACAATAAACAACAATGATGAATCCTCGAAACATCTCACAACATGGATGAATCTGGAGGGCATTATGCTGAGTGAAAGTAGTCAAGTCACAAAAGGACAAATGTTGTACAAGACTACTATTGTAAGAACTCAAGAAAAGGTTTAAACACAGGAAAAAAGCACTCTTTGATGGTTAAGAGGGTGGGGAGGGAGGAGGAAGGGAACTCACTAACTAGGTAGTAGATCAGGATCAACTTTGGTGAAGGGAAGGACAATACACAGTACAGGGGAAGTTAGCACAGCTAGACCAAAGCAAAAGCTAAGAAGGTTCCTGGACACATCCAAACACTTTGAGGGACAGAGTAGCTGGGGCTACGGCCTGGGGACCATAGTTTCAGGGGTCATCTAGGTCAACCGGCATTATGAAATTTATTAAGAAAACATTCTGCATCCCACTTTAGTGATGACATCTGGGGTCTCAGAAGCTTGCAAGCGGCCATCTAAGATGCATCAATTGGTCCCATCCCACTTGGAGCAAAGGAGAAAGAAGAAAACCAGAGACAAAAGGAAAATATTAGCCCGAGAGACTGAAGGTCCACGTAAGCCAGAGACTCTACCAGCCTGAGACCAGAAGAACTAGATGGTGCCCAGCTACGACCAATGACAGCCCCGACATGGAACGCAACAGAGAAATCTGAACGGATCGGGAGAAAAGTGTGGAGCAAACTCAAATTCACGTAAAAATACCAGACTTAATGGTCTGACAGAGACTGGAGGAACCCGGGGAAACCACAGCCTCCAGATGCTCTGTTATCCCAGAACTGAAACCATTCCCAAAGCCCACTCTTCAGGCAAAGATTAGACAGGACTACAAAACAAAAAAATAACACATGTGAGGAGTATGCTACTTAGTTCAATCAGATACACGAGCCCAAATGAGCAGCTCCTGTCCGGAGGCAGGATGAGAAGGCAGGTAGCAACAGGAACTGGTTGAATGTACACAAGAAACCCAGGGTGGACAGGGGGAGTGTGCTGTCACATTGTGGGATTGCAAATAAAGTCACAAAACAATATGTGTACAAAAATTTGTATGAGAAATTAACTTGAGCTATAAACTTTCACCTGAAACACAATAATAAATAAATAAGGGAGCAGTGTTTATAGATTTAAAGTGGAACGAATCATGATTCTAGACTGTGGTATCTGGCTCTCTCTGACATGGCAACTTACCATGACAGAAAGATTAGTTGTCTGAGTTCCAACTAATTTCAGGCAAATGGGGGGTGGGTAGAGGTTTGACTGACAGATTCAGCACGACAGTCAAATCAAACCTGTGAAATCCCTTAAACCTCCACCACCTCCCTTCTTTGTTGCTCTGGGAGGGTCTTAGCTTGCAGGCCTGTTCCACACCCACTCATCACATGCAGGGTGAACCCTGCCATCAGAAAGCTGTAGCCTAGTGATGAGGGGCCTGGCTCAGGGGAAGCTGAACAGCTCAGCAACTAACACAAGTTTTGAGGGAGCACAAACTATCAACAGAGACAATTTTTTTACTTAACGAAGTACTGCAGCAAAATGAAAAAAGAATCAAAATAAAAAGCTCAAAAAAGGGAAGGCAAGACATATGAGAAATAGTAGTGAGCAAAGAAACCAGCTAAGCTCACAAAGCAAAGCTCACAGTTAAGTATAAATAATTGTTGATAAAGTGATTTTGAAGTTTAATGCAATTCTTCAGAAAAGTTTCTTAAAACAGAAAAGGCATAATAAGAAAAATTAATCTGAACTAAATCATGATAGTGGAAGATAGGGGGAATAAAATCTTGTTAAAAGTATCCTCTGCAGGGGAGCAAAGTTGTAGATACTGCATCTTGATGGTCATAGAAAATAAAGGTTCTTGTCACAATCATTAACAAATTATGAGTAACCACTATTAAAAGAGAAAAAAGGTTTAAACAAATTGCAAACCCAAATGCCCACAGGGGCCAGGGAGGTAACACAGAAGCGGACATTCTTACATACTTTTCTTGAAACACGGCCCTCTTGGGTCTTTGACAGGGAACTATTCTACCATAAGAAAACAACAGTGTAATACCTGTGGGTTAAATATAACCTAGTCTACCAATTTGCAAAGGAGCCCTGGTGGCACCAATGGTTAAGAACTTGGCTGCTAAATGAAAAGATAGCAGTTTGAACCCACCCAGCAGCTCCACAGGAGAAAGACTTGGCAATCTGACTCCATAAAAATTACAGCCCATCTCAACCCACCTGGAGCAAAGGCAAAGGAAGAACACCAAGGCCACACGACAACTAAGAACCCAAGAGACAGAAAGGGCCACATGAACCAGAGACCTACATTATCCTGAGACCAGAAGAACTAGTTGGTGCCCGGCCACAATCGATGTCTCCCCTGTCAGGGAGCACAACAGACAACTCCTGAGGGAGCAGGAGACCAATGGGATACAGACCCCAAATTCTCATGAAAAGACCATACCTAATGGTATGATTGCGACTAGAGGAATCCCAGAGACAATGCTCCCCAGAACTTCTGATGGCACAGGACAGGAACCATCCCCGAAGACAAATCATCTGGCATGAAAAGGACTGGTCAGTGGGGGGGAGAGAGATGCTGAAGAAGAGTGAGCTAATTAAATTAGGTGGACACTGGAGAGTGTGTTGGCAACTCTTGACTGGAGGGGGGATGGGAAGATAGAGAGGGAAGATGGCAAAATTGGCACGAAACGAGAGACTGTAAGGGCTGACTCAATAAGGGGAGAGCAAGTGGGAGAAGGGAGTAAGATGTATGTAAACCTACATGTGACAGACTGATGGGAATGATAAATGTTCATTTGAAGCTGAATAAAAAAAAAAAAAAAAATTACAGCCCAGAAAACCCTACGAGGCATTTCTACTCTGTCACACAGGATTGCTATGAGTCAGAATCAACTCAGTGGCAATCAACAACAACCAATTTGCAATCTCTGATGTAGTAGTTCAAAACAAGTAAAGAATAAGAAAGTAAAATACATAGGACACATGAGCTAAAATGACAGGAATAAGAATACATGATTAATCATAACAAACATAAATGTAGCAAATTTTCCTATTCAAAGGTAAAGCTACAGAAGAAAACCTTGCAAATATGTGATTTACAAATGATACACCTAAAACAAAATGACTTAAAAAAAAGTTTGAAAACAAAGGGAGATGTTCATATCAAGGCAAATGCTAACAAAAAGAAGGCTTTATGGCTAAAATGATAAGTAAATGTATTAGCTTATATAACTGGATGGCTAAAGTTAGGGTGGGATCTAGGATTATTTTATTCAGTAGCTCAATAATTTCACCAAGCACCCAATTTGTTTAGTCTATTTGATTTGCCACCCACAACATTATATCCATCCTAAAGCCGGCTTCTTTTAAGATCACAGGATGGCTGCCAGTTATAATCTGAACCATATAGGCTTTCATGTTTATTGCTAGTGGAAGAGAGTTGTTCACCCAACTGCCAAAAAATAAAAGGAAAAAGCCCGTCCCTTTGGTATAATTGGGACAATTTAGTAACATGCCTATTCCTGAACAAATAAAGATCACCAGAGGAATGCCACATGCTGGCTGGCTTAGGTTTAGATTTCTAAATCAATCTTGTATTAGTTACCTATCACCACATAAAAAATTACCCCCTAAAACTTAGTGGCTTAAAACAACAATAAACAATATTTCACAGTTTCTGTGGATTATGAATGGCTTGGCTGAGCAACTCGGCTCAGGGTCTCTCATGAGGATGCAGTCTAAATGTCAGCTGAAGCTACAGTGATCTGAAGGCTCAACTGTGGCTGAAGGATTCCCTCTCAAGGTGATTGACCCACATGGCTGGCAAATTGGTGCTGCTTGTTGGTAGGATACATCAGTTCCTCCCCATATGGCCTCTCCACAAGGCTGCTTGAGTATCCTCATGACATGGTAACTGGCTTCATTCAGAGTGAGCAATTCAAGAAGAGTGCTGAGTCAAAACCATGTTCTTTTTATGACCTAGCCTTGGAAGTCACATAATATCACTTCTGCCATATTCTATTTGTAGATGAGAGTCATTCAAATACATGCTTCAAGGGAAGGGAACTAGGTCCCATCTTTTGATAGGAAGAGTATCAAAGAATTTGCAGGCATATTTTAAAACTACCACAAATTACCACCCAGGAGATTTGAGTATCATAATTGGCTTAACTAATAAGGGTCTATCCCTTGTGTTTGAAGAAGCCCTGGTGGCACAGTTAACCATGAACTTCCATTAACTGAACACAAGAGCATGCACTTATTCAATAAATATTAATTGAGCACTTTCTATATACCAAGCATTCTGCCAGGTACTAGTAAAACTGTGGTGAATAAAAACAGCAAGGCCCCTGATGTGAAGGAGCTTACATTCTAGTGGAGAAACACACAAATAAATAGATGAAGAAATAAACTGAAAAATTACAAATTATGCAAAGTTTTACGATAGAAACAAACAAGGAGCTGAGATAGGTAACAATAGGGAGATTCTACTCTAGGCAAGTGTTCAGAGAAGGCCCCTTTGTGGGGGTAACATTGAATTGAAATGTACCAAGAAAGAGTTGGCTATGCAAAGAGCAACAATGTAGCAGGCAGAGTCAGCACAGGCTCTCATGCAGGAAAGACTGTGGCCCGTTCATAGAACTGAAAAAAGACCAGCATGGCTGAAACCTAGTGAGCAAAAGGGAGAAGGGCACCGGTTCAGGCTGGAGAACAAGGCAGGGGACAGAATTTATTCTAAGGGCAACAGGAAACCATTGAAGGGTGTTAAACAAGAGACGGACCCCATGGGAACTACGGTTTTAAAAATTAACTTCATTTTTACAAGTAACACATGCAAATAGCTTTAGAAGTTAAATAGTACTAAAATCTTACAAGGAAAACAGAGGTCCCTGTCCTATCCCTCCCTAACCTTCAGTTCCCACTATTCAAAGGCAACCATTTTCAATTAATTTAGCTATTTCTTCTGGTATTTTTCCCTAAATTTCTAAATACTGACATTTATTGATTTATCAATTTTAAGCATTATCTTTGACTTCCCACTAGAATAGATGAGGATATAGCTCTTTACACCCATCTAACCACCTGTTCCAAATTAGACTAGTTGCTCTCTAACCTGCTAAACTTCTACAACCTGGAACTACTGTTGGTTTTTGTTTGGGGAATTCCCTTTGCCTCTCTGTTGTCGGGAAACCCTGGTAGCATAGTGGCTTAAGAGCTATGGCTGCTAACCATAAAGGTCGGCAGTTCAAATCCACCAGGTGCTCCTTGGAAACTATACAGAGCAGTTCTACTCTGTCCCATAGGGTCATTGTGAGTCGGAATTGACAGCAACGGGTTTGGTTTTCTGGTCTCTGTTGTTGTTGTTGTTGTTGCAGTTGCTGCTGCTGTTGTTTTCAGGGGATTACTCTTTCCCAGCTATCATGTCTTCTTTCCTCATTTACATCTTTGATTTAGAGTGACAGGTTCTTGAGATTAAAAAAAAAAAAAACTGTTGCTGTCAAGTCATTCCACCTCACAGCAACCCTACAGGACAGAGTAGAAATGCCCCATAGGGTTTCCAAGGAGCAGCTGGTGGATTTGAACTGCCGAACTTTTGGTTAGCCAGGGTCTTAACCACTGCACCGCCAGGACTCCTTTTTGAGACTGTGTCTGAAAATGTTATTATACCGTCATACTCGATTCATAGTTTCACTTGTAATGTAATTCAAGATTGAAAATAATTCTCATCTTTAAAAAAGAAAACAATATCCCTCAGAATTCTGCAAGCATGAGTCCTTTGTATTCCAGACACTAATACTGCTATTGTGATTTTTTTTTCTAATTGTACTTTAGACGAAGGTTTAAAAAGCAAATTAGTTTCTCATTAAACAATTAATACCCACACTGTTTTGTGACATTGGCTGCCAACTCCACGACATGTCAACACTCTCCCCTTCTCAACCTTGGGTTCCCCATTACCAGCTTTCCTGTCTCCTCCTGCCTTCTTGTCCTTGCCCCTGGGCTGGCGTGCCCATTTCGTCTTGTTTCGTTTTATGGGCTCGTCTATTCTTTGGCTGCAGGGGGAACCTCAGGAGTGACTTAACTACTGAGCTAAAAGGCTGTCTGGGGACCATATTCTCAGGGTGCTATTGTGATATGTGATGCAACTTTGATTTTGGTTCTTTTTCTGTGATCTGTCTATCTCCTTGAAAGTTTAGAAAGGACTCTTTAGCCTGAGTTTACGGATGTTGACTATGAGGCACTTGTTGTGGGATGTTTTCCTCCCTAGTGCTAGGCACTGTGTGGCACTTTAAATTTTGAAAATCACAGTACTTTACTTCAGTCCTAGAAAAATTCTTCGGCAATTTCCTGCCCTCTGTTTTCTCTGTGCTCTTTCTCTAATTCTTGCTAGTAAATTGGGCCTACCTTTACTAACAGAAATTTTGCGGCTACAAATGACAGAACTATTTTCAAACTACTTTTAGGAGAGGGCGAGGAGGAATTTATTGGCTCATACAACTTAAAAGTCTCAGAGTAGGGTGGCCTTTACGGCTTCAGACCAGAACCACCCCTCAAATCTACTTTTCTTTATGTTGGTTGCTTCATTCTCTGGCAAGCTCTTAACATGTGGCAGTTTCCAGGAGCCCCAGACTGACAGCATCCTTACAGCCAGCAATTCCAGCGGAGAAAGAGACATTCTCTTTCCCAATAGTTTCAACTGAAGTCTCACAATTGGTTCCCATTAGCCTTGCCTGGGTCATGCGTCTAGCCTCTGGCCAAACCTGGGTCTTGTGCTAATCCCTGGAGCAGAAGGGTAGGGTCAGCTCCATCTGAAACATACGGACGAAGTGGGGAGAGGTAGTCCCTCAAAGGGAAAACAGGGTGTTGTATTGTTAGCAGAAGGGGGAATAGATACTGGACAAGCAAAAATAAAAGATGTCCACTATAGTGCCTAGTGCTTCTATTATTTGATATCCTTACAAGAATTATGTTTCTTTAAAAAAAAAATTTTTTTAACTTAAAAACACAAAATATTTAAAATAATTAACAATGATTATTTCTGCATGGTGAAATTACAGGAAGTTTTTTGCTAGTCTTTTTTTTAATCCCAAATTTTATTTTTTAAAAAAAAAAAAAAAGCAAAGAAAAGGCTCCTTGTTTCTCTCTTCTGTGTCCTCTCTCTCTTAAAACAAAGGAGCACAGAACCACTCACGCTGCTGGTTTGACGGGGGAAGGGGTAGAGAGTAACATCAGTTCATGTTTCAAAACTTACCACATAAACAAGCTGTAATAAACATTCTTACACATGTGTCTCTTTGCACATGTGAGGAAACACTGAAATTTCTGGGTCAAAGATTTGCATTTTTTTTAGACTCAAGATACATATTGCCTAAACTTTATTCCAACAATCTGTATTTAACATATCTTTTCTACTTACTGGGCTAACTTGCCACTCTAATGTGAATTTTGGTGAAATACAAAAATACATGTTTTGAAAGTTTGAGTTTTAAAGAAAGTAAATATGTCGTGATACAGCAAACCATGGATTTTTTTTTTTTTTTTTTAACCCTAAAGAGAGGAAGAAAGGTCTAATCATGTATTAGTTCAATTACTGAAGGCCTGCACTGGGCTTGGTCCCTGAGTTACATATTATTTATGGTCCTTTTTATCCTCAAGTAAAAGAGCGGAACAGAAGATTTCAAAGGGCAGCTCAAGAAGACAAAGTATTATGACGACAAGTACAAAGACCTGGAGACAGAAAACCAAAAGGGAAGAACATGCTCAGTATTTCTCAAGCTGAAAGAACTGAAGAAAAAAATTCAAGCCTGGATTTGCAATACTGAAGGATTCTATGGGGAAAATATTAAATGATGCAGGAAGCAGCAAAAGAAGATGGAAGGAATACACAAAGAGTCACTATACCAAAAAGAATTGGTCAAATGTTCAACCATTTCAGGAGGTAACATATGATCAGGAACTGATGATACTGAAGGAAGAAGTCCAAGCTGCACTGAAGGCATTGGCAAAAAACAAGGCTCCAGGAACTGAAAGAATACCAATTGAGACAGATTTGTTCATTCTTCTGGAAGTCCATGGTAGATTCAATATTCTTCACCAATATCATAATTCAAATGCATCAATTCTTCGGTCTTCCTTATTCATTGTCCAGCTTTCACATGCATGCGAGGTAATTGAATATACCATGGCTTGGGTCAGGCATACTTTAGTCCTCAAAGTGATATATTTGCTTGGAGTGCGGGTGACACAGTAGTTAAGTGCTATGGCTGTTAACCAAAACGTCAGCCATTCAAATCCACCACCTCCTCCTTGGAAACCCTACAGGGCAGTTCTACTCTGTCTTACAGCATCACTGAGTCGGAACTGACTTGAGAGCAATGGGTATGGTTTTTTGGTTTTTTTTGGTTTTGCAGCAGGGTCACCCATAGTGGACAGGTTTTAGTGGCACTTCCAGACTAAAAGAGGTCTTTTGCAGGAGATTTACTTGATGCAATGCCTTGTTTGATTTCTTGACTGCTGCTTCCATGGGCATAGGTTGTGGATCCAAGCAAAATGAAATCCTTGACAATTTTAGTATTTTTTCCATTTATCATGATGTTGCTTATTGGTTCACGTATAAGGATTTTTTTTTTAACTTTTATTGAGCTTCAAGTGAACGTTTACAAATCAAGTCAGTCTGTCACATATAAGTTTACATACATCTTACTCCGTACTCCCACTTGCTCTCCCCCTAATGAGTCAGCCCTTCCAGTCTCTCCTTTTGTGACAATTTTGCCAGCTTCCCACTCTCTCTATCCTCCCATCCCCCCTCCAGACAGGAGATGCCAACACAGTCTCAAGTGTCCACCTGATATTAATAGCTCACTCTTCATCAGCATCTCTCTCCCACCCACTGTCCAGTCCCTTTCATGTCTGTTGAATTGTCTTTGGGGATGGTTCCCGTCCTGTGCCAACAGAAAGTTTGGGAACCATGGCCGCCGGGATTCCTCTAGTCTCAGTCACACCATTAAGTATGGTCTTTTTATGAGAATTTGGGGTCTGCATCCCACTGATCTCCTGCTCCCTCAGGGGTTCTCTGTTGTGCTCCCTGTCAGGGCAGTCATCAATTGTGGCTGGGCACCAACTAGTTCTTCTGGTCTCAGGATGATGTAGATCTCTGGTTCATGTGGCCCTTTCTGTCTCTTGGGCTCTTAGTTGTCGTGTGACCTTGGTGTTCTTCATTCTCCTTTGATCCAGGTGGGTTGAGACCAATTGATGCATCTTAGATGGCCGCTTGTTAGCGTTTAAGACCCCAGACGCCATATTTCAAAGTGGGATGCAGAATGTTTTCATAATACAATTATTTTGCCAATTGACATAGAAGTCCCCTTAAACCATGGTCCCCAAACCCCCGCCCTTGCTCCGCTGACCTTTGAAGCATTCATTTTATCCCGGAAACTTCTTTGCTTTTGGTCCAGTCCAATTGAGCTGACCTTCCATGTATTGAGTGTTGTCCTTCCCTTCACCTAAAGCAGTTCTTATCTACTAATTAATCAATAAAAAACCCTCTCCCTCCCTCCCTCCCTCCCCCCCCGTAACCACAAAAATATGTGTTCTTCTCAGTTTTTACTATTTCTCAAGATCTTATAATAGTGGTCTTATACAATATTTGTCCTTTTGCCTCTGACTCATTTCACTCAGCATAATGCCTTCCAGGTTCCTCCATGTTATGAAATGTTTCACAGATTCGTCACTGTTCTTTACCGATGCGTAGTATTCCATTGTGTGAATATACCACAATTTATTTACCCATTCATCCGTTGATGGACACCTTGGTTGCTTCCAGCTTTTTGCTATTGTAAACAGAGCTGCAATAAACATGGGTGTGCATATATCTGTTTGTGTGAAGGCTCTTGTTTCTCTAGGGTATATTCCAAGGAGTGGGATTTCTGGGTTGTATGGTAGTTCTATTTCTAACTGTTTAAGATAACGCCAGATAGATTTCCAAAGTGGTTGTAAAGGATTTTTGTTTTCATTATGTTAAGGAGTAATCCATCCTTAAGGCTATAGTCTTCAATCTCCATCAGTAAGTGCTTCAAGTCCTTTTCACATTCGACAACCAAAGCTGTGTCATTTGCGTATCACAGATTGTTAATGAGTCTTCTTCCAATCCTTCTTCTTTATGCAGTCCAGCCTCTTGGATTATTTGCTCAGCATACAGAATGAATAAGTATGATAAAAGGACGCAACCCCGATGTATACCTTTCCTGATTTTAAAATGTGCAATATCCCCTTGTTCTGTTTGAATGACTGCCTCTTGAACTATGTGCAGGTTCCACATGAACACAATTAAGTGTTCTGGCATTTCCATTCTTTGCAGTGCTATCCATTATTTGTTATGATCCACACAGTCAAATCTATTTGCATAGTCAATAAACCACAAGCAAACATCTTTCTGTTATTCTCTGCTTTCAGCCAAGATTCATCTGACATCAGCAATGATATCCCTCATTCCATGTCCTCTTCTGAATCCATCTTGAATTTCTGGGAATTCGTTGTGGATGTCTGTTACAACTGTTTTTGAATTATCTTCAGCAAAACTTTACTTAGGTGTGATATTAATGATAAACCCAAAAAAACCAAACCCGGTGCCGTTGAGCCGATTCCGACTCATAGCGACCCTAAAGGACAGAGTAGAACTGTCCCATAGAGTTTCCAAGGAGTGCCTGGCGGATTTGAACTGCCGACCCTTTGGTTAGCAGCCGCAGCACTTAACCACTACACCACCAGGGTTTCCGATATTAATGATAAAAAAAACTGTTTAATAATTCCTGCATTCCATTGGATCACCCTTCTTTGGGATGGGCACAAATATAGATCTCTTCCAGTCAGTTCGCCAGGTAGCTGTCTTCCAAATTTCTTGGCATAAAGTGAGCACTTCCAGCATTCCATCTGTCTGTTGAAATATCTCAATTGGTATTCTGTCAATTTCTGGCGACTTGTTTTTCACCAATACCTTCAGTGCAGCTTGGACTTCCTTCCTTCTTGGACTTCTTCCACTGGACAAAAACCATTAGTTCTTGATCATATGCTACCTCCTGAAATGGCTGAGTGTTGACCAATTCTTTTTGGTCCTCTGCTTATTCCTCCCATATTCTTTTTTTTTTATATAATTTTTATTGTGCTTTAAATGAAAGTTTACAAATCAAGTCAGTCTCTCGCACAAAAACCCATACACACCTTGCTACACATTCCCAATTACTCTCCCACTAATGAGACAGCCCGCTCTCTCCCTCCACTCTCTCTTTTCACGTCCTTTTCATCAGCTTCTAAACCCCTCCACCCTCTCATCTCTCCTCCAGGCAGGAAATGCCAACACAGTCTCAAGTGTCCGCCTGATCCAAGAAGCTCACGCCTTGCCAGCATCCCTCACCAACCCACCGTCCAGTCCAATTCCTGTCTGAAGAGTTGGCTTTGGGAATGATTCCTATCCCGGAGCAACAGAAGGTCTGGGGGCCATGACGACTGGGGTCCTTCCAGTCTCAGTCAGAGCATTAAGTCTGGTCTTATGAGAATTTCCTCCCATATTCTTTTGATGGTTCCTATGTAGTTCAATACTTTGCCCTTGTTGTTGATGTAAGGTGCCATGGAGTCGGCTCCAACTCATAGTGACCCTACGCACAACAGAACGGAACACTGCCCAGTCCTGAGCCATGCCTACAATCATTGTTATGCTTGAGCTCATTCTTGCAGCCACTCCGTCAATCCACCTCACTGAGGGTCTTACTCTTTTCCACTGACCCTGTACTCTGCCAAGCATGATGTCCTTCTTCAGGGACTGATCCCTCCTGACAACATGTCCAAAGTATATAAGACGCAGTCTCGCCATCCTTGCCTCTAAGGAGCATTCTGGTTGTACTCCTTCCAAGACAGTTTTGTTTGTTCTTTTGGCAGTCCATGGCATATTCAATATTCTTCGCCAACACAATTCAAAGGTGTCAATTCTTCTTCGGTCTTCCTTATTCATTATCCAGATTTCACATGCATATGATGCAATTGAAAATACCATGGCTTGGTCAGGTGCACCCTAGTCTTCAAAGTGACATCTTTGCTTCTCAACACTTTAAAGAAGTCACTTGCAGCAGACTTACCCAATGCAGTGCGTCTTTTGATTTCTTGACTGCTGTTTCCACAGCTGTTGATTGTGGATCCAAGTAAAATGAGGTCCTTGACAACTTCAGTCTTTTCTCCATGTATCATGATGTTGCTCGTTGGTCCAATTGTGAGGATTTTTGTTTCCTTTATGTTGAGGTGCAATCCATACTGAAGGTTGTGGTCTTCGATCTTCATTAGTAAGTGCTTCGAGTCCTCTTCACTTTCAGCAAGCAAGGTTGTGTCATCTGCATAATGCAGGTTGTTAATAGTCTTCCTCCAGTCCTGATGCCCTGTTCTTCTACATATAGTCAAGCTTCTCAGATTATTTGCTCAGCATACAGATTGAATAGGTATGGTGAAAGAATACAATGCTGACGCACACCTTTCCTGACTTTAAACCAATCCGTATCCCCTTGTTCTGTCCGAACAACTGCCTCTTGAGCTATGTAAACGTTCCTCATGAGCACAATTAAGTGTTCTGGAATTCCCATTCTTCACAATGTTATCCATAATTTGTTATGATCCACACAGTCGAATGCCTTTGCATAGTCAATAAAACACAGGTAAACATCCTTCTGGTATTCTCTGCTTTCAGCCAGGATCCATCTGACATCAGCAATGATATCCCGGGTTCCATGTTCTCTTCTTAAACTGGCCTGAATTTCTGGCAGTTCCCTGTCAAGATACTTCTGCAGTGATTTTTGAATGATCTTCAGCAAAATTTTGCTTGCGTGTGATATTAATGACATTGTTCTATAATTTCCACATTCGGTTGGATTACCTTTCTTGGGAATAGGCATAAATAGGGATCTCTTCCAGTCAGTTGGCCAGGAAGCTGTCTTCCATATTTCTTGGCACAGATGAGTGAGCACCTCCAGCACTACATATGTTTGTTGAAACATCTCAATTGATATTCCATCAATTCCTGGAGCCTTGTTTTTCCCCAATGCCTTCAGTGCAGCTTGGACTTCTTCCTTCAGTACTATTAGTTCCTGATCATATGTCACCTCTTGAAATGGTTGAACGTCAACTAATTCTTTTTGGTATAATGACTCTGTGTATTCCTTCTAGTGAAAACCTTATGAATAGCAGCGGAACACTGCCTGATAAAGTGCTGGAAGATGAGCCCCCCAGGTTAGAAGGCACTCAAAAGATGACCGGGGAAGAGCTGCCTCCTGAAAGTAGAGTCGACCTTAATGACGTGGATGGAGTAAAGCTTTCGGGACCTTCATTCGTTGATGTGGCACGACTCAAAATGAGAAGAAACAGCTGCAAACAGTCATTAATAATCAGGATCTGGAATGTACGAAGTGTGGATCTGGGAAAATTGGAAATTGTCAAAAATGAAATGGAACGCATAAACATCGATATCCTAGGCATTAGTGAACTGAAATGGACTGGTATTGGCCATTTTCAATAAGACAATCATATAGTTTACTATGCTGGGAATGACAACTTGAAGAGGAATGGTGTTGCATTCATCGTCAAAAAGAATGTTTCAAGATCTATCCTGAAGTACAATGCTGTAAGGATAGGATAATATCCATACGCCGACAAGGAAGACCAGTTAATATGACTATTATTCAAATTTACACACCAACCACTACGGCCAAAGATGAAGAAAGAAGATTTTAATCAGCTGCTGCAGTCTGAAATTGATTGAACATGCAATCAAGATGCATTGATAATTACTGGTGATAGGAATGCAAAAATTGGAAACAAAGAAGAAGGATCAGTAGTTGGAAAATATGGCCTTGGTGATAGAAACAATGCTGGAAACCGAATGATAGAATTTTGAGAGACCAATGACTTGTTCATTGCAAATACCTTCTTTCACCAACATAAATGGCGACTATACACATGGACCTCACCAGATGGAGCACACAGGAATCAAACTGACTACATCTGTGGAAAGAGATGATGGAAAAGCTCAATATCATCAATCAGAACAAGGCCAGAGGTCGACTGTGGAACAGACCATTAATTGCTCATATGGAAGTTGAAGCTGAAACTGAAGAAAATCAGAGCAAGTACACAAGAGTCAAAATATGACCTTGAGTACATCCCACCTGAATTTAGAGACCATCTGAAGAATAAATTTGACGCATTGAACACTGGTGGCCGAAAACTAGACTAGTTGTGGAATGACATCAAGGACATCATACATGAAGAAAGCAAGAGGTCACTGAAAAGACAGGAAAGAAAGAAAATACCAAGATGGATGTCAGAGGAGACTCTCACACTTGTTTTCAAACATCAAGCAACCAAAGCAAAAGAAAGAAATGATAAAGTAAAAGAACTGAACAGAAGATTTCAAAGGGCAGCTCGAGAAGACAAAGTAGTGTATTATAATGACATATGCAAAGAGCTGGAGATAGGAAACCAAAATGGAAGAACACACTTGGTGTTCCTGAAGCTGAAAGAACTGAAGAAAAAATTCAAGCCTCGAGTTGCAATAGTGAAGGATTCTATGGGGAAAATGTTAAATGATGCAGGAAGCATTTTGCCCTTGGAATCCTTCAATATTGTAACTCAAGCCTTGACTTTCTTTGTTCAATTCTTTCAGCTTGAGAAATGGAGAGCTTGTTCTTCCCTTTTGGATTTCTAACTCCAGGTCTTTGCAGATTTCATTACAATACTTTACTTTGTGTTCCCAGGAGCCCTGGTGGCACAGTGGTTAACAGCTTGGCTGCTAACCAAAAGGTCAGCAATTTGAGTCCACCAGCTGCTTCTTCAAAACCCTATGGAGGGGCAGAGCCAAGACGGCAGAATAGACAGATGCTTCGTGGACCCCTCTTTACAACAGAGACCCGAAAAAACAAGGGAAATGAGTACATTTGTGACAAGATGGGAGCCCTGAGCATCAAAGGCAAGCTTAGACAACAAACTGAGGGGCAGGGGAAGAAAGAGACCATTCAGAAGTGGAAAGGAGTTACCGGACCTGACCTGAATCACGGGGAGCCCTCAGGCACCATTCCCGGAGCAGCGGCGGTGGCGGCAGTGGGTCGGTACTAGAGTTCGGCCGCAGTTTCCTCAGGGAGTGGCAGCAGCCGCACAGCCCACTCATACCTCCGGAACCTGAGGAGAAGGGCACTCTCAGCAAAAGCTAAGTACTTGCGTATATTTTACCGCTCCCCCCCCCCCGCCAAGCCAGCTTCAGCAGCTGAATCCCTAGACCTGAGATAGATCCTGGTGAGCACCTGGAGCCATCCTCCCGCCTTGGGGAAGGAAAAAATTTGCAACTGGGGGGAAAAGATAATTTGCTAGGTCCGTTAACTGGGGGAACTCAGGACAGAAGCGGCTCCTGTCCAGGCATAAACTGTCCTTGGACCTTGAGCACCTTTCCCTTCTGCATGGACCTGTGTGGGCCTATTTTGGGAGAATAGGCCCTTTTCGGCAAACTCCAACCATTTCAGCGGTGTGGTGGAGAGGTGGGTGTTTGCTGTTTCACATTGCTTTGCCTATTAAACAAGGTCCTCACCTACCCATAACAGAGACCTAAGGATTGGTGGTTCCACTTGGGTCGCCCAGCCACCTGCAACAGGGGCCCAGGGATAACTGGTACCTCCCAGTCCTTACAAGAAAAACTTTGGGTGCCCATGGTCCCTTTGCAGAGCCTATCCACCAGCATGCTCTAGGGAACAGAAACGTGGTTTCCTCAGAGACACTTGGGGGTCGGTTCTCAGCCCCCTGCCTTGTTCAGAGCGTGACCCCCTGCTGCAATCAGATATGGGTATATACGCCAATCACCCCTGCCCCTCTAAGGCTGCAGGAAAGAGCCTATACAACACACTGGATATCAGCTACCTGGAAAGCTGAGCTGAATTCATACAAGAAAACTGAATGGACTCCTAGACTGATATACCTGATAACAGATCTAGCCAGCTAGGGACAGGACACCAGAGCTCCAGAGGCAAAAATAATCAAGCTAGCTCGCTCAAGCAACCCATAGGGGTATACCAAAACAAAACAAAGCAAGCAGCTAATGACACAGTAAGCAAGCATGAACTAATACAATAACTTATACATGGCTTGGAGACAACAGTCAATATCAAATCACATAAAGAAACAGGCCATGATCACCTCAACAGGCTCTCAAAACAAAGAATCCAGTGATCTTTTAGATGAAAGTGCATTCCTGGAATTACCAGGTACAGAATACAAAAGTTTAACATATAGAACCCATCAAGACATCAGGAAGGAAATGAGGCAATATGCAGAACAAGCCAAGGAACATACAGATAAAGCAACTGAAGAAATCAGAAAGATTATTCAGGAACATAATGAACAGTTTAATAAGCTGGAAAAATCCACAGACAGACAGCAATCAGAAATTCAGAAGATTAGCAATAAAATTACAGAATTAGGTAAATTGATAGAAAGTCAGAGGAGCAGAATTGAGCAAGTAGAAGCTAGAATTTCTGAACTTGAAGGTAAATCACTTGGCACTAACATATTTGAAGAAAAATCAGATAAAAAAATTAAAAAATGAAGAAACCTTAAGAATCATGTGGGACTCTATCAAGAGAAATAACCTAAGAGTGATTGGAGTACCAGAGCAAGGAAGGATAACAGAAAATACAGAGAAAATTGTTGAGGATTTTTTGGCAGAAAACTTCCCTGATATTGTGAAAGATGAGAAGATATCTATCCAAGATGCTCATCGAACTCCACATAAGGGAGATCTTAAAAGAAAGTCACCAGGACATATTATACTCAAGCTTGCCAAAACCAAAGATAAAGAGACAAGTATAAGAGCAGTGAGGGATAATAGAAAAGTCACCTACAAGGGAGAGCCAATAAGAATAAGCTCGGACCACTCGGCAGAAACCATGCAGGCAAGAAGGCAATGGGATGACATATTTAAAAAATTGAAGGAAAAAATTGCCTGCCAAGAATCATATATCCAGCAAAACTGTCTCTTAAATATGAAGGTGAAATTAAGACATTTCCAGATAAACACAAGTTGAGGCAATTTGTAAAAATCAAACCAAAACCACAAGAAATACTAAAGGGAGTTCTTTGGTTAGAAAATCAATAATATCAGGTATCGACCCAAGACTAGAACACTGGGCAGAGCAACCAGAAGTCAACCCAGACAGGGAAATCGAAAAAAAAAAAAAAAAGCAAGATGAAAAAAAAAAAGCCCAACACAGGGTAAAGGCAATGTTATTATATAAAAAAAGACAACATTAAAATAATAAAGAGGGACTAAGAAATGTAATCATACACCTTCCACATGGAGAGGAAGATACAACGATACAAAGAAATAAAAGTTATAAATTTAGAAAAATACGGGTAAAAAATAAGGTAACCACAAAGGAGACAAAATATCCTACACATCAAAATAAAATACAAGGGAAAAATGCAGACTCAGCAGAAACAAAATCAACAACAACAAATATGAGGAAAGGACAATATATTAAAAAAAAATCTACTTAGCACATAAAATCAAGTGGGAAAAAGAAGCTGCCAACACACAAAAAAAGACATCAAAATGATACCACTAAATTCATACCTATCCATAATTACCTTGAATGTAAATGGACTAAATGCACCAACAAAGAGACAGAGAGTGGCAGAATGGATTGAAAAACATGATCCGTCTATATGCTGCCTACAAGAGACACACCTTAGACTTAGAGACTCAACCAACCTAAAACTCAAAGGGTGGAAAAAAATATATCAAGCAAACAACAATCAAAAAGAGCAGGAGTGGCAATATTAATTTCTGACAAAATAGACTTTAAAGTTAAATCCATCATAAAGGATAAGGAAGGACACTATATAATGATTAAATGGAACAATACACCAAGCAGATAAAACCATACTAAATATTTATGCTAATGACAGGGCTACAAGATACATAAAACAAACACTATCAGCACTGAAAATGAGATAGACAGCTCCACAATAATAGTAGGAGACTTCAACACACCACTTTCGGCGAAGGACAGGACGTGCAGAAAGAAGCTCAATAAAGTCACGGAAGATCTAAATGCCACAATCAACCAACTTGACCTCGTAGACATATACAGAACACTCCACCCAACAGCAACCAACTATACTTTCTTTTCTAGTGCACATGGAACATTCTCTAGAATAGACCACATATTAGGTCATAAAGCAAGCCTTAGCAGAATCCAAAACATTGAATTATTACAAAGCATCTTCTCTGACGATAAAGCCATAAAAGTGGAAATCAGTAACAGGAAAAGAAATTGAACACTTGGAAACTGAACAATACCCTGCTCAAAAAAGACTGGATTCATAGAAGACATTAAGGATGGAATAAAGAAATTCATAGCATCCAATGAGAACGAAAACACTTCCTATCAGAACCTTTGGGACACAGCAAAAGCAGTGCTCAGAGGCCAATTTAAATCAATAAATGCAAAAAGAAGAAAGGGCCAAAATCAAAGAACTATCCCTACAACTTGAACAAATACAAAGAGAGCAACAAAAGAAACCCACAGGCACCAGAAGAAAACAAATAATAAAAATTAGAGCTGAACTAAATGAAATAGAAAACAGAAAAACAATTGAAAGAATTAACAAAACCAAAAGCTGTTTTTTTAAAAAATTGATAAACCATTGGCCAAACTGACCAAAGAAAAACAGAAGAGGAAGCAAATAACCCGAATAAGAAATGAGATGGGCGATATTACAACAGACCCAACTGAAATTAAAAGAATCATATCAGATTACTATGAAAAACTGTACTCAAACAAATTTGAAAACCTAGAAGAAATGGATGAATTCCTAGAAACACACTACCTACCTAAACTAACACAAACAGAGGCAGAACAACTAAATAGACCCCTAACAAAAGAAGAGATTGAAAAGATAATCAAAAAACTCCCCCTGCAAAAAAAAGCCCTGGTCTGGACGGCTTCACTGCAGAGTTCTACCAAACTTTCAGGGAAGAGTTAACACCACTACTACTAAAGGCATTTCAGAGCATAGAAAAGGACGGAATACTACCCAACTCATTCTATGAAACCACCATATCCCTGATACCAAAACCGGGTAAAGACACCACAAGAAAAGAAAATTATAGACCTATATCCCTCATGAATGTAGATGCAAACATTCTCAACAAAATTCTAGCCAATAGAATTCACCATGGCCAAGTGGGATTCATACCAGGTATGCAGGGATGGTTCAACATCAGAAAAAGAATCAATGTAATCCATCACATAAATAAAACAAAAGACAAGAATCACATGATCTTATCAATTGATGCAGAAAAGGCATTTGACAAAGTTCAACACTCATTCATGATAAAAACTCCCAGCAAAATAGGAATAGAAGGAAAATTTCTCAACATAATAAAGGGTATTTATACAAAGCCAACAGCCAACATCTCCCTAAATGGAGAGAGCCTGAAAACATTCCCACTGAGATCGGGAACCAGACAAGGATGCCCTTTATCACCACTCTTATTCAACATTGTGCTGGAAGTCCTAGCCAGAGCAATTAGGCTAGATAAAGAAATAAAAGGCATCCAGATTGGCAAGGAAGAAGTAAAAGTATCTCTATTTGCAGATGGCATGATCTTAAACACAGAAAACCCTAAGGAATCTTCCAGAAAACTACTGAAACTAATAGAAGAGTTCAGCAGAGTATCGGGATACATGATAAACATACAAAAGTCAGTTGGATTCCTCTACACCAGCAAAAAGAACATCAAAGAGGAAATCACCAAATCAATGCCATTTACAGTAGCCCACAAGCAGATAAAATACTTAGGAATAAATCTTACCACAGATGTAAAGGATTTATACAAAGAAAACTACAGTACACTTCTGCAAGAAACCAAAAGAGACTTACGTAGGGGGAAGAACATACCTTGCTCATGGATAGGAAGACTTAACATTATAAAAATGTCTATTCTACCGAAAGCGATCTATACATTTAACACAATTCCGATCCAAATCCCAAGGACATTCTTTAATGAGATGGAGAAACAAATTACCAATTTCATATGGAAGGGAAAGAGGCCCCGGACAAATAAGGCATTACTGAAAAAGAAGAACAAAGTGGGAGGCCTTACTTTACCTGATTTTAGAACCTATTATACCGCCACAGTAGTTAAAAAAGCCTGGTACTAGTACAACAACAGATACACGGACCAATGGAACAGAATTGAGAATCCAGACATAAATCCATCCACATATAAGCAGTTGATATTTGACAAAGGACCCAAAACAGTTAAATCGGGAAAAGACAGTCTTTTTAACATGTGGTGCTGTCATAACTGGATATCCATCTAAAAAAAAAATGAAACAAGATCCATACCTCACTCCATGCACAAAAACAAACTCAAAATGGATCAAAGACCTAAATATAAAATCTAAAACAATAAAGATCATGGAATAAAAAATAGGGACAATGTTAGGAGCCCTAATACATGGCATAAACAGTATAGAAAACATTATAAAGAACATAGAAGGAAAACTAGATAACTGGGAGCTCCTAAAAATCAAACACCTATGCTCATCCAAAGACTTCACTAAAAGAGTAAAAAGACTACCTACAGACTGGGAAAAAGTTTTTAGCTATGACGTTTCTGATCAGCGCCTGATCTCTAAAATCTACATGTTACTGCAAAAACTCAACCGCAAAAAGACAACTCAATTAAAAAATGGGCAAAAGATATGAATAGACACTTCACTAAAGAAGACATTCAGGTAGCTAACAGATATATGAGGAAATGTTCACGATCATTAGCCATTAGAGAAATGCAGATCAAAACTACAATGAGATTTCATCTCACTCCAACAAGGCTGGCATTAATCCAAAAAACACAAAATAATAAATGTTGGAGAGGCTGCGGAGAGATTGGAACACTTCTACACTGCTGGTGCGAATGTCGAATGGTACAACCACTTTGGAAATCGATTTGCTGCTTCCTTAAAAAGCTAGAAATAGAACTACCATAAGATCCAGCAATCCCACTCCTTGGAATATATCCTAGAGAAATAACAGCCTTTACAGGAACAGATATATGCACATCCACGTTTACTGCAGCACTGTTTACAATAGCAAAAAGATGGAAGCAACCAAGGTGCCCATCAACGGATGAATGGATAAATAAATTATGGTATATTCACGCAAAGGAATACTACACATCGATAAAGAACAGTGAGGAATCTGTGAAACATTTCATAACATGGAGGAACCTGGAAGGCATTATGCTGAGTGAAATTAGTCAGTTGCAAAAGGACAAATATTGTATAAGACCACTATTTTAAGAACTTGAGAAATAGTTTAACCTGGGAAGAAAACATTCTTTTGTGGTTACGAGATGGGGGAGGGAGGGAGGGAGGGTGGGAAAAGGGTATTCACTAATTAGACAGTAGATATAAACTACTTTAGGTGAAGGGAAAGACAACACACGATTCAGGGGAGGTCAGCACAACTGGACTAAACCAAAAGCAAAGAAGTTTCCTGAATAAACTGAATGCTTCGAAGGCCAGCATAGCAGGAGCGGGAGTTTGGGGACCATGGTTTCAGGGGACATCTAAGTCAATTGGCATAATGAAATCTATTAAGAAAACATTCTGCATCCCACTTTGACGAGTGGCATCTGGGGTCTTAAACACTAGCAAGCAGCCATCTAAGATGCATCAATTGGTCTCAACCCACCTGGATCAAAGGAGAATGAAGAACACCAAGGACACAAGGTGATTAGGAGCCCAAGAGACAGAAAGGGCCACATGAACCAGAGACTACACCATCCTGAGACCAGAAGAACTAGATGGTGCCGGCTACAACCGATGACTGCCGTGACAAGGAACACAACAGAGAACCTCTGAGGGAGCAGGAGAGCAGTGGGATGCAGACCCCAAATTCTCATAAGACCAGACTTAATGTTCTGACTGAGACTGGAAGGACCCCGGTGGTCACGGCCCCCAGACCTTCTGTTGCCCCAGGACAGGAACTATTCCAGAAGCCAACTCTTCAGACATGGATTGGACGGGACAATGGGTTGGAGAGGGGTGCTGGTGAGGGGTGAGCTTCTTGGATCAGGTGGACACTTGAGACTATGTTGGCATTTCCTACCTGGAGGGGAGATGAGAGGGTGGAGGGGGTTAGAAGCTGGTGAAAAGGACACGAAAAGAGAGAGTGGAGGGAGAGAGCGGGCTGTCTCATTAAAAAAAAAAAAGGGCTGTCTCATTAGGGGGAGAATAATTGGGAGTGTGTAGGAAGGTGTATATGGGTTTTTGTGTGAGAGACTGACTTGATTGTAAACTTTCACTTAAAGCACAATAAAAACTATTTAAAAAAAAAAACAAAAAACAACCCTATGGAGCAGTTCTACTTTGTCCTGTAGGATTGCTATGAGTTGGAACTGACTCCATTGCAACAGATTTGGATTTTGTTTTCTGGAGCTGCCCCTTTGAAATCTTCTGTTCAGCTCTTTTACTTCATCATTTCTCCCATTCGCTTTAGCTACCCTACGTTCAAGAGCAAGTTTCAGAGTCTCTTCTGACATACATTTTGTTTTTTTCTTTCCTTTCTGTCTTTTCAATGGCCTTTTTCTTTCTTCATGTATGATGTCCTTGATGTCATCCTACAACTTGTCTGGTTATTGGTGTTCAATGCTATTCTATTTTGGAGAAAATCTCTAAATTCAGGTGGGATATACTCAAGGTCGTACTTTTGCTCTTGTAGGCTTGTTTTAATTTTCTTCGGCTTCAACTTGAACTTGCATAGGAGTAATTAATGGTCTGTTCCACAGTTGGCCCCTGCCCTTGTTAACTGATGATATTGAGCTTTTCCATTGTCTGTTTGCACAGATGTAGTTAATTTGATTCCTGTGTATTCCATCCGGTGAGGTCCATTTATGTTGTTGAAAAAAGGTATTTCCAATGAATATAGGTTGTTGGTCTTGCAAAATTCTATCATGCAATCTCCAGCATCATTTCTATCAGCGAGGCCATATTTTCCAACTACCAATCCTTCTCCTTTGTTTCCAATTTTTGCATTCCAATCATCAGTAATTAACAATGTATCTTGATTGCATGTCTGATCAATTTCAGACTGAAGAAGTTGGTAAAAGTCTTGAATTTCTTTATCTTTGGCATTAGTGGTTGGTTTGTAAATGTGAATAACTGTCGTATTAACTGCTCTTCCTTATAGGTGTATGGACATTATTCTATCACTGACAGCGCTGTACTTCAGGATAGATCTTGAAGTGTTCTTTATTACGATGAATGCGACACTATTCCTCTCCAATTTGTCATTCCTGGCGTAGTAGATGATATGATTGTTCCATGTAAAATGACCACTACCAGCCCATTTCAGCTCACTGATGCCTAGGATACCAATCTTTATGCATTCCATTTCATTTTTGACAACTTCCAATTTTCCTAGATTCACACTTGGCACACTCTTCATTCGAATTACTTATGTTTGCAGTTGTTTCTTCTCATTTTTTGTCTTGGCAATCAGAAAATGAAGGTCCTGAAAGCTTGACTTCATCCACATCTTTAAATTCGACTCTAGTTTGAGGAGGCAGCTCTTCCCCAGTTGTAGTTTGAGTGCCTTCCAGTCTGAAGGGTTCATTTTCCTGCACTGTATCAGACCATGTTCTGTTGCTATCCATAAGGTTTTCACTGGCCACTTTTTTCAGGTCCTTCTTCCTAGTGTATCTTAGTCTGGAAGCGCCGCTGAATCTTGCCCACCATCCGTGACCCTGCAGGTATTTGAAATACCGGTGGTATAGCTTCCACATAACAGTACCCTGTAAACCATCACAGTATGACAAACTGACAGATGAGCAGTGGATTTTCAAAGTAAGGTCTGGCAAATGACACGGTATATTTTGCATTGTTTCTTTGGGCCAAATGGCAATGATATGTGAATGAGGACAGTAGTATTAAAGAAAAGTGGGAACAGGCCATATTAGTTTTGGATACAGAATGCCATGTCTAGCCTTTAGGGTGACTTTAAGGGGCCATGGCAAGATGGACAATAACTATGAACATGTCTCAGAAACTTGGATTTTCCACAGATATTGATGATGACACTGAGGGATAAGAATTGGGCTGGATTTCCTATCTGCATCACTTCTTCAAGTAAGCAGAACATGTTTGTACAACCTTGCTCTGTTCTTTGCTGGTTTCCTAGTCATTTTGTTTATCTGATGCATGCTGCCATAGGTATGACTTATAGATCCTATTTAGGAGATCCATTTGACTGTTCGTTTGTGCTTGAAGTGTGCTTAACATATGGATTTAGACTTGGAGGGCTCTGAAAAAGACTCTTCAGATTTAGGACAAAAAATTTTGTCTCCATTTTGATGACCTATGGTTTGGCAGTGCATGGATAGTAAATACCACTCATATATAGCATTGCAGAGACATCCACAGAAAGTTAGGAATGTTGTTCAGCACAGGCCATGAACTGTATTATTTTCATGAAAAAATTTACACGCTTACTCATATGTAGCCCTAAGAGGGAACAGATACAATATGGAGTCTAAAGTGATGGGTTTCTAAGAACTTCAGCGGATGGGAATGGAGTGTTCCAGTTATCCATTGTGGCATAACAAACCACCTCAACCTCAGTGATATAAACCAACAACCATTTTCGTATGCTCCTGTATCTTGGTATGCTCCTGTATCAGGAATACAGATGTGACACGGTAGGGATGGGTTGTCCCAGCTCCACAATGCTTAGGCCCTCATTTGGAAAGACTGGAATGGCTGGGGGTGACTGAAATGTCTTCAGTGTTGAATGCTGGAGATTTCTCCAATCACATGTCTGATACCTGAACTAGTATGTCTCAGAGGCTGCACTCAGCGGGGACTGCAGACCTGAGTGCTTACATGGTGTCCCTCAATGTAGTTTGGGCTTTCTCAGAGTATGACAGCCTCAGAGTAGTTGGTCTACATGACGACTCAGGGCTCTAAGAGTAGGTATTCCAGTGAACAAGGTAGCCTTTGCATGGCCTTTTCTGATCTAGTCTTAGAAGTCACACAGCATCACTTCTACTGCATTCCTTCGGTTGAAGCTGTCATAATCCAACCAGATTCAAGAGGAAGATACTTAGACCCCAATGTTAGGGGCTCAATGAAAGAAGCCTCAAAGAAATTACAATTGAAAAATTGTCATAGTGAGTATCATAGCCTCTCAGGATTCTTTCTGCACCAGGTTCATGTCTCATTTTGCTCTGTCTGGTACAAGGTCTTCTGCTAAATCTGAGGCTACCAGAAGTCAAGGCTTAAAGAGGCTTTGGTGGACTACCAGGGTAACTTTGTGACACAAAGGACCTTTGTCCACCCAAATGTATAGGTGACAATTACAGCTTAGCTGTATTCTACTCTTCTAGAGTTGGGAGTGCATGATTCTAAACCTTCTTCTGGCTCTGTGGGTAACAGATGATCTATTACTGTCTTATTTCTAACACACAAATCTGATTTTTTTACTTTCCTGCTTATAATCCTTTCAGGATTCTTTATCATCGCCAAGATAACATCCAAAGCTATTAGCATCACATATAAGCCCCTCTATTTTTTTTTTTTTTTTTTATATACGCTAGCCCTGACCACTGGGAACTCCAATTCTATGCTATAATTCAAAATATGAAAGGCAGTATAGTATAATTATTGAGTACAAATCCCAGCTTTGCCAGGCCCCATTGATTTCTTGGGGGTACAAGGGAGGGTCTTTCTTCTTTCAGTTGAGGGAAGTCCACAAAAAAAGTGGCCTAGTTTTCACGGGTTTCTCTATTCAGCCAGTTCTTTAGATCCCAAGCCTGTAGCTGGCTTCTGATTCTGGAACCAATGTCCCCCTTCTACTCTTGGCCCCTTGTACCCTTGGCCCTGACCTTTCCAACCCTTGTGGTGAATTTCTTGTCACGAGCCTTGTTATTTTGGGCCTCCCAGTTCATCACAAACATTTAAATAACTTTTAACTGCAAAGCAACAAGGATGAAGAAGTCCTTTCCTCCCTGACATCTCTCTGCATCTATATACATTATTAGATGCTTAACTCCGCCCAGTAGCATCTAATGTCCATATAGTGATGGATATGAGTATCTGACACAACTTTACTGGTTTATAGGGCCTGAGCCCAGGTCCTGATTCAGCCAAAATGTCCTAGAACACCTGAATTCAATTTCAGGGCACTCATGGATCTTTTGAGGTAGGTTTTCCAGATAAAATACAGACACCCAGTTAAATTTAAAGTTTGGGTAAACGACAAATAATTTTTTAGTGTACGTATGTCCCATGCAATATTGTATGAGTAGATGTATGCATAATTATGCATTTTTGTGGGGAGAGGATCCAAACTCTTACCTGCACCTCAAAAAGATCTGTGTCTAAGAACTCCTGATGTGAGATTCGCAGATAGAACTGATGTGCTTGAGTAACTCGGAATAGGTGGATAAAACTACTGCATGTGCCATAATTATATTAAAAATAATTCACCGTTCAACTGAAATTCAAATTTAATTGACCATTGTATATTATTTTATATGCTAAATCTGGCAACCCTACCTTGAGGCCAACCACAGCTTGCTTAGGTTCATGATTATAGAATAGGAACTGGCATAGACTGAGGATTAAGTGTCTTCTTTCTTTCATTTTTACCAAGCTATTTAACCATTTAAGTTCGAAATACCACAGAACTACCCAGGTTGAAGGGTGAACTAAAAGAACAACTTCCAATTTCTTCCGCTCTAAATGTCAGGACTTTTTTTATTGCCATCTTCAGATCTTATATTATTATAGAGTGACTACGAGATTGACAGTGTCACAATTATGGCCAGTAATTTTCTGGTTAAATTCCTAGAGCAGAAAGATGTTGCATCAAGTTCTTGAAATAGATTCAGAAAATTACATTACATAAATAACAGATGTCCAGGCTAAGGAAAGGAGGGAGATGCAACAAGTAGTCCCGATCATTCAACAATCCCCTGGGCCCGGGACTAGAACAGCAGTAGAAAACAGAAATCTTCATTTCTATTTCACCATTAAGTCCTGTCACAGCGATCATGTAGCCCCTTTTCTCTGACCAGTCTGCAATTCCATAATTAGGCTAACGTTATTACCAAATTTTCTAGAGCAGGGGTTCTTTTTACTTTTTAAAAGTTTACTTGGAAAAAAGGAACACGGTAAAAAGTTCAAACCGTGCAAATGGTTGCACAATGAAAAGTTAAGTCTTACTTCCATCCTGACCTTTAGTTCCCGAACTGGGGATTCTTGGACTTGGGTTAGGGACCGGAGCCTATGGAAGGATTTCTGGAGTACCGTGAATTCCCTGCATTATGATTTTTAACGTACAGATAACTATGTATTCTGTTTTTTTTTTTTTTTTGAGAAAAGAGTCCAAACTTTTACCTGAGACTCAAAAGGTTTGGTGTCTAAGAGCTCCTGGTGCAGGATGTGCAGAAGGAACTGATGCGCTTGAATGACTCGAACCAGGAGCTAGGCGCTCTGTTCTAACTTGCATGGTGTAAAAAGTTTCCCCTCCACCCAACTCTCGGCTCCCTTAGAAAGAAAGTACGTTCTCGGTGGGAGGGTTCACTACGCTTTGCTCCCCAAATTTTCCTCCTGCCGCATTCCTTCCCTCCCAGCGCATCGGCGTCCGCTGACGTCATGACGCCGCACACGCAGCCCCGCCCCTGCGGAGATCGGCGCCGGGACGGACCCCGGATTTCTCTCAAAGCCGGAATGTGAGGCCTGGGCCAGGCTCTCTCCTGCTCTCTGCCCGCTCTTTCTCCGGCCCCGTGTCCGCTGCCGCTGTCCTCCAGCTCGCCCCTGGAGTAGCCGGGGCGGCCGTGCCCGTCTGCCGTGTGCCCGCGTGGCTGCCGCCGCCCCTCCGAATCCTCCGGGGCCGCAGAGGAGTTCGCTACGGAGGGAGGCGGGGGCCTTCGGGAGGAGGCGGCGGAGGAGGCGGAGGAGGAGGGAAGGAAGATGGCGGCCGTGGAACTAGAGTGGATCCCGGAGACTCTATATAACACCGCCATCTCCGCTGTCGTGGACAACTACACCCGCTCCCGCCGAGACATCCGCTCCTTGCCCGAGAACATCCAGTTCGATGTTTACTACAAGGTACGGACCGTGGGCCTGCTCTCGGCTCTGCTGCCGCAGCCTCTGGGGCCGCACCCCCTTCCACGTCTGCGAACCCCGCGTTAACCCCTCACCCCTCACCCCTCATAGCAGGATTGTCTCCCGAGACATCTGGTGCGGCCTCTAGGTTGCCAGTATAAAAACACCTTACGTCTACATCCTCAGGCTCTTGGGACATGGTATATATATCTCTTCTTAATGAGTCTTGCCTCCTTTTGGGATTGCCTCCTTTACCGTGGCCCCCGATGGATAGGCCTTTTGCGTAGACTTCCTCCATTGCGCCCCGGTCCCACTCAGTCCTTTCCTTCCAGCCCGTGTCCTGCAGGGAATCCAGAGGTTGTTGGAAGTCGTCTGTGTACTTTATTCGAAGATTCCTTATTGCTTTAATCAGTGTTTATATTAGGGGTTGGATTGAGAATTTTATTAATATGGGGGTGGTCATCAGCTGTTTAAAAGGAAGGTGAGAAATCTTGCCTAAAAAAAAACTTTAAATTTTAATTATGTTTATATAGTTGAAAGTTGAAATCTTGTAGCATTTCTAAACCGCTCTCCCTCTAAACTCTGAACAGAAAGTCTCCAAGTCATTCTTCAAGGAGTTTCAAGGATAAGTGTCTTCAGACGTAGACAGTTTTTACAGTGTTTTTAGAAGGAGTAGAACTTTATGGACTCGGAACCTCCCTTTTCCTTTCCTCCCCCACCCCTCCACATTTGATTGTGAACACTGGATTTATTATTTAGTTTTCATTGCCTTGAATCGGTGTGGAGAACTATTCTCTGGTAGCCACCCGTGCAAAATTTGACCAGAAGTAGAGTATGATTTATTTTTTAGATTTTAAATTCTTCGTCTTGATTCGTAAGTTGGCTAGAGCAGTGTAAACTGATATTCAACAGATGTGTATGTTCTTATATATGTGTGGTGTTTTCTGGCAGTTGTTTTATTGGGAAGATTGCCCACTTTCTCCACCCCCAGGATTTTTTTTTTTTTTTTTTTTAGTATTAGCAGCTGACGTCCTACATTCTACTAAATCCAGCTGCTTTGCGCCAATTCTAACAACTAAAAAAAAATTTTTTTTTCTTAATATTTGGAAAAGGTTCAAGGTTCATTTTGGTCATGTGTGTATTTTTTGGATTTAGAGAAAAACCCTTCATTCTAAATTCCTACCTTACATCAATTTACTTTTGTGTATATCCACGGAAATTTGTGTATTTGAGATATATGAAAGGATGAATTAAGTTTGTCGCGCTCAGTCTGGGAAGCGGTGCAGCTTTTTGTGTGCAGCTATCTCTGTCCATTTTTTTAAATCATATGTGATCTTTTTTACATTTCTAAGAAGAAATGATTGGGAATTTAATCTCTTAAAGTACATCCATAGTTGGATTCTTTCAAAATATTTGGATATCTTGTAGTGAGTTTCACGTCAAATTGAAGCTTTTCATTTAAGAATTATTAGTGAGTATGAACAGATGGTGCTTTTGTCACATTTTCCGTTTGACAGAGTTCACAAAGTTTTAAAACTGCTTCATGTTGGCACACTTTTACTCCTTAAGAGTTGTATGCCTGTTGGGATTATGACAGTGTGTTGTGCTAAGGGAAGGAAGGTATTTAACATGTGCCTGGGACTGTGAAAAGTGCTTTTACATATGTTATCTTGTTTAATCCTCACTGTTAAACTGTGAAGTGGGGTGTAACCTTGTTTTATAGGTTAAAATAAGTAATTTAGTCAAGCTGTCATACCTAATATTTAGTTCCCGAGCTGCAATTCAAATCCAGACCTGATCGTTTCTGTTGTACCTTGCTTTCTTGCTTAGGAAAATTTTCATCTGGAGGTAGTAGATTATTTTAATGAGAGACATGATAGTACTACTTTTTAGTTGACTCTTATGATAGAGGCCCCTAGGAGTGAAAGTCAGTTTCTGGATTCCAGCCTTTAATGAAGACATAAGAAGGGATTTTTACTCTTTTTAATCACTGTATAAACAATTGTAAGTACACATATAAATAAATATAAGGTACTTATTCCCAGCCTAACTTGTGAAAATTTTGAGGGGCTTACCGTTTACAGTTTCCAATTTTCCCCACTTCAGAGTCAGGGAGAAACTCAGTCAGATCCTACAGCTGCTACCAAAAGGTCAGCAGTTCAAATCTACCTGGTGCTCCTTGGAAACTCTATGTGGCAGTTCTCCTCTGTCATATGGGGCTGCTATGAATCAGAATTGACTCGATGGCGATGGGTTTGTTTTTGTTTTGTTTTGGTTTAGCAGTCTCGACTTCCATCAATAGGTATAGCCATAGACAAAATTATAGTATTTGGGGAATCAAAAATTCCTTCATCCTTTTGTATTGGTATAATCCAGTGTCATTGTGTTAATCTTTGTCAGTAACTTCAGATGAAGACACAGCCATAAAGCATTAGGAGGAGTTACGGAATGAACGGGAGGTGAAGAAATAGAAGTTCTGACTCCTCCTTAAGAAAGGAGGGAGAGAGAGTTGAGAATGTGGAAAGAATAAAACGTGAAGGGTTTTTTCTTTCCAAAGAACAGAAGACGTTAGAATATGCTACAGACTGACTGACAGAAACCAAGATTGCACCAGGAAATAAATTATAGAGCAAGAGTCCCTGAGCGGGAGCATTAATTAATAAGTCTTGTCCCCTTCACTGTGCATTAATTATTAGTCTTAAATTAGAGTTGGAGAAAGAATACTTCTTCCTATTAGACCTGGAGGAGCCCTTGTGGCACAGTGGTTAAGAGATCAGCTGCTAACCAAAAGGTCAGCAGTTCGAGTCACCAGCTGCTCCTTGGAAACCCTGTGAGGCAGTTCTCCTGTGTTTTATAGGAGCACTATGAGTCGGAATGAACTCCAGGGCAACGGGTTTGGTTTTTATGGTCTAAGACCAGGAAGAAAGAGTTGAGGATCCAAGGTATCTAAAAGGCATCAGTGTAAGTAAGCTTGCAAGGAATGGTTGTCATGAAGTAGGAGGTAAGATCATCTGTGGAGAATAAGTGATAGGAATGGTGGCTTTTCTGCAGAATGGCTAATCAGAAGTTTGAAATGGCTGCTGAGATATATAACTAAGAATATGTGAAAGAATTGACAAGAGCCCTGCTGAGGATTTGCATTTCTGATAAGTTCCCAGGAAGTTACACATAAGAATTACCTAGGGATCTTGTTAAAATGTAGATTCTGTATATCTGGAGTGGAAATGGAAGTTCTCAGCAGGGGTTCGAACCAGTTCTAAGCCCTGGTTGGAATCAACTAGATGACAGTGGGTTTGATAGATGGTCCAATACAGATCATTGCCTTACAAAATAACGGCTTCCATCCTGAATGTTTTTCCTCTTAAGTGTACGCAACCATTTCAGTATAGAAGTGGATATTGTGAATCATTTCAGTATAGAAGTGGATATTGTGAATTAGGGGGCTGATTCAGGGTTGGAGCAATTATATACAAAGTGAAAGCAAATAGAGTGAGAGCAAGCCTGGGTTCTTTAAAGAATGAGGTGTATGATCTCTTATTTTTATTTTAACTGCTAAATGATGTATTTTTTTTTCTCCTGTTTCAAATGCAGAGTTTGCCAGAGTTCATTTTTGGCTGGGTGAAATATTTCAGTAATTGTTCTATTTAATTTTTTTACAGCCCTAGACTTAATGATTTTGTTTTTTTATTGTTGTAAGTCTCAGACTGAAGACCACACAAATTAATGCTAGATTTAGGATTAGAGTGTAGTTAAGTTTTTCCTTTTTCTATGTATATTTCTGTTGTATAGCTATATACAGCCTCAACCAACATTCTGAAAATCTTTTTAAATTGTCTGGTGACAAATTGGGAAAAACCTTTACTGCATATTTGACAAAGAGTTAATATGCTTATAAACAGCGCTTATGATCAGTAAGATGAGAACTCAACATTTACTGGGGGAAGGGGGTATAAAAGTGTATAAATAGCCAGCTATATTTAGAAAAAACTTAGATCTTTACTTTGTACCACAAACTAAAATGAGTTACAGGTGAATTAAAGGTTTAACTATGGCAAATGAGGTCATGAAAGTATTAGAAATAAATTATCAGAAAATACTAGAATAAATTATTGGGTCAGTATTTTTTTAATGGGAAATGACTAGAATTTCTTGAAAGGAATTATATTTTAAGGTAATTTACAAATTATAAAAAATCAAACATGAAAGTAAGTAATGTAAAAGCTGAAATTCTATTACTTCTCTGTATTGCCAACACTCTTGGTATAGAGAAGGCTTTTCTAAGCATGAAACCAGAATACAGGGGAGAAAAAAAGAAACTGATACTTTTGAGTACGTAGTAACTAGGGTGAAAAATTGTAAGCACATTTTTATAAAGACTGCAGACAGCAACATTTGACAGGTAAAGAGCTAATTTCCTCGACATAGGTATATAAAAAAAAGGAAACCAAACCCGTTGCCGTCAAGTTGGCAAAGTAGAACTGCTCATAGGGTTTCCAGGGAGCAGTTGGTGGATTTGAACTGCTGACTCTGTGCCACCAGAGCTCCAATATAGCTATAGAAGAGAAAATACAAATGGCCAGTAAACCTTAAAGGATGCTCAACTGAAATATAAGTTAAAGTGTAGTATCAAGCCTAAGGCAGCCATGAGAAAAAATCTGAAAGACTTACACCACCAAATAACAAGCTGTAAGAATTAAGATAATATAGCATTGGTACGCGGACAGACAAACCAGTGGAAAAAAAAAAGAGTCCAGAAACACTGACATGTATGTGTCACCTGATTTATGATTAAAGTACCACAGCAGTGCAGTGGGAAAAAGAAAGTCAAGTAAATGGTGTTGATCATATAGCCACATGAGGAGTGGAAAATATGTTGACTTCAACTCAACACCATACACAAGAGTAATTTCTGGATGGATCGCTGATCTAAATGTGAAAAATAAAGTTTTTAGGGAAAAAAAATCTTCCTTATGTCATCAAAGATTTATTAAATAAAATAAAACATGAAATACAAGGAAAATTAGGTAAATTGGACTATATCAAGATCAAGAACATCTGTTCATCAAAAGATACCAAGTGAAAAGGCAAGCCACAGAATGGGAGGAGATATTTTTTGTAGTAGGTATATCTGACAAACGACTCATATCTTGCATGTAAAGAACTACAAATTAATAAGAAAAAGAACTCAATTTTTTTAAACGGGAAAAGAATTTAACTAGGCATCCAAAAAGAGGATATTCAAAGGGCCAGTCAGACATTACAAAAGGGATTCGGTCTCATTCATTGTCAGGGAAATGTTATCCTACTGTATACCCATCAGAGTGAATAAAATAAAAAAAGACAGAAAAAAATTGTTTGCAAGGAAATGGAGCAACCGGAATTCTCATGCATTGTTAGTGAGCATGTAAATTGGTACACTGTTTTGGAAAACTAGCATTCTCTAAAGCTGAACATACGCATACCCTATAACCCAGCAGTTCTTCTCCAATTTATATGCTTAAGAATGTTCACCCCAGTACTTTTCAGAATAGCCAAAAATGGCAGCTCTCCAAATTCCTAAAAATAGGACAGTTCATAAATTGTGAAATTGTCGTACACTGAAATATTATACAGTGAGAATGAATGAAGTACAATTGCATGGAACAATATGGGTAAATCTCACAAAAGTGATATTGAGTGAAAGAAACCTGTCACAGGAGTATGTATTAGCAGCTCCCAAACTTTCTCTGTTCACAGCACTCCATTCACAGCACCCTGGGGTGGGAGCAGGGAACAAGCCCTTTGCTATTGATTCAATTCGGAGTCATGGCGACCCCATGCGTTACAGAGTAGAACTACTCTATAGGGTTTTCTTGACTAGTTTTTGTGGCAGCAGATTGCCAGACCTTTCTTTCATGGCGCTGCTGGGGGCGGGGGGCTTGAACTGCCAACCTTTCAGTTAGTAGTCAAGTACAAACCATTCACACCACCTAGGGATCTTAAAACATCCCAGGTCACAAAGAATACCTACCTGTTAGTTCTAGTGTAATAAAGATGCTGAATATTGTTTTTTCAAATTTAAAATACCATGCAGTGCTCTAGGGTACCTCAGTGCATGGCTTGGAAATTGTAAGTGTATACTGTATGATTCCATTTATATAAAGTTCAAAAACAGGCAAAATCAATCTAAGGCATCAGAAGTCAGGAGAGTGGTTACCCTTGGAGGATAGTGGGGTAAGGGGAGGCTTCTGGTATTCTAATAGTCTGTTTCTTGGTCTGGATGCCTGTTACGTGTGTGGTCATTTTGTGAACATTGATTGAGATTTACATTTATGAGTGCATTCTTCATGTATATTATACTGCAATAAAGTTTTTAAAAATAGTATCAGTCGCCTGTCAGATTGTTAAAGTTTAAAAATTTAAATAACGTATACCCTTTTTGGAAGGCAGGCCTGGTGGTCTGCTTCCGAAAGGTCAGCCCTGAAAACCTGATGGAGTGAACCTGCTCTTCATACACAGGCTCATCAACTCGAGGGCAACTAACAACAACATACCCTTTTCACCCATGATACCACTTATAAGAATTTTTCCTGTAAGAATGCTTGTCGAAGGTACAGATAATTCCATTCAAGGGTGTTTAGTACAGCATTGTTTAGGATGGCAAAAATTGGAAGCAACAGTACACAACGGTTAAGAGCTCAGCTGCTAACCAAAACGTTGGCAGTTCGAATCTACCTGCTCCTTGGAAACCCTTTGAGGCAGTTCTGCGCTGTCTTATGAGGTCGCTGTGAGTTGGAATTGACTCAGCAGCAATGGGTTTGGTTTTTTTAATACACTAATTAATCAGAAATGGAGTATCATACTGCAGTTCTAAAGAATGAGGATTGTATACGTAATGGGGTGGAACGCACAAGGTGGGGAGGAAAAAAAAGCTTGTTACGAAGTATTATGAATAGTATAATTCTATTTCGTTTTGTAACAATAGAGGACATGTGAACGTTTTTGAGTATGTGCTGAAAAGAGAATCTAGAGGACCGAACACATTTTTAGTGGTAGCTACTCGAGGGGGTAGGATTGTCGCCATTTTCTATTTTGTATCCTCTCTATTTCTTTTAATACTTGGGATTTTATAACGTTGTATTACTTTGGTGGAGCCCTGGTAGCACAGTGGTTAAGGGTTGAGCTACTTACCAGAAGGCTGACAGTTCAAATACACCAACTGCTCCTTGGAAACCCTGTGGGGCAGTTCTACCCTGTCCTATAGGGTTGATGATGAGTCGGGATCAACTCGACGGCAGTGGGATTACTTTGGTAAACAGAACAAAATATATAAAAAAAAAAAAATAAAGTTGAATTTTTAACAGCAAGATACCTGGGATAAAAAGTTGTGCTAAGAGGATAATAGCCTAATACTGATATACATTTGTCAGTATAATTGAGAAATAAGTCCAAGAATTCCTTTAAAAAGAAAAATAAAAAATAATTACATAGTTAATTCACAGCTAGTCAAATCAAGAAACATGGAAGAATGCTCAAATTCTCAAAATTAGGAATGAGAAAAGGAAAAACAACCATAGATAAAATGAAAAGAGGAAAATTAGCTTTTTTTATTTAATTGTAGACAAGTTTTTTTAGGTGTAGACTATCTTGTGTCTCTGCTATTCCACCTGAAAACTGTATTGAAATATGTTCTTAGGAAAATACAAATCGCTAAAGAGAGAGATAATAACCTAACCATGAAACCATGAAAGAAATTGAGAAATTATACTTCTCCTTCTGTCTGTCTTACGCCCCAAACAAGTAAACCCTCCCATCCATCAATATCAGACACTTTTCTTGGATGAATTCAAAGAACAGTTGATGCTATTGGCGTTTTAATTGTTCTACACCATCCTAATTACTTACAGTAAAAAATAGGCCCTCAAAACACTGATGTCAAAAAAAGGAAGCCTTAGGATAATCTCATTTATGAATCTTGAGGCATAATTCTGCAAAAAATGATAACTGGAAATCAGTAAGTCTGCTAATATAACTCACCATGTTAATAGGACGGGAGAAAACTATCAACTATAAGGATCATCTGCATAACAAATTAATAAAAATCCAACTTTTCCATTAAACTTTGATAAGGGATGTGTAGATATTTCTGGCATTATAAACATACATCTAATCAAAAGGTAATATACGTATCTAAACAGAAATGTTTAATGTGCAACACTGAAAGCATCTTGATTCAAATTAGGGCTATTATAAGGTATCCTTTTATCAGTATCATTGAATTTTTTTAAGCAAAGACTTTCTTAAACTGTTAAGTTTTCAACATTCTTGAAATGTAGTTAGAATAAAGGATAGTAAATATTAGAAAGAATGAGATGGTATAATTGTATACATGAAAAATCCAACAAAATCACATAATCACTTAGGGGGTTGGGTTTGATAATTTGTTGCAGTAGCTGCACAGAACTTACAGACCATACTCAATTATGGAGTTTATTAGGGAAGTAACAGTTTACAGTTCAGGTTCAGGAATGCTCAGGATACAGTTCTTCCATCAGGACAGCCTCTCCTCAGCTGTGCTCACAGGCAGGCCTCTCTCTGGCCCTCAGCCCCTTGGCCTGGCTGTTTGGGCACATGTTGCAAAGCTCTTTAGCTCCTCCAGTAAGTGCCCAGAGGCACCTCACTCGCCAGTAAGCCCCTGCCTAAAGGCATTCAGCTTTCTTTTTCCGTGGGCCAGGAAGCTCACTGCTCTATCTCCTGCCAGTCTTCTGGTTCTTCTGCCATCTTGCGTCACTATTGCTCTTGTTACTGCTGTGCTGTCATCTCTCACTGTCTTCCATGTTACAGCTCCTCTCTCTGTCTCCTGGATCTAGGAGGTTCTCAGCACAGGTATCCCAGGTCCAAAAGAAGTGCTCCACTTTTGGCTCTTTCTTGGTGGTAGTGAGATCCTCCTTTGTAGTATAGGAAAGGATATATTTTATTCAAATTAGCAGCAGAAAACATGCCAAGGAGTAAATCCAAAAAAGTGTGCAGAAATTTAAGTGTTCAAAAAATGTAAAAGAGACACATTTTAGATGAGAAGCATTTTAAAGATGCCATTTCTTCCAAATCTGTAGAAACTCCCACAAATCAGTAAGAAAAAGGGGACTCATCTGCTCTTATGTTGACAGTGATTTTCTCTGCATGGTAAAATTGAATGATTTTTTTTTTTTAATTCTATATTTTCTTTAAAAAAAAAACTATAATTCTTCTGAAATCAGAGGAAACAAATGTTTTAAAGTTGGTTATCTAGAGTACAGAATACATTTTCCTACATAAACAGAATGTATATTCTGATAGCTGTAGTACATACCCTGTCTCTACTGCCTCATGAATACATTCTCATTTTTACCACAGGTTGGTAATGCAGCTTCAAGAAGAGAAGCTGGGAAACTTCCTATCCCAAATATTGAGCTCACTGGTATATATTGATTAGTATCTTAGTTACCTAGTGCTGCCATAACAAAATATACCACAGGTGGGTGGCTTTAAAGAACAGGAATTTACTGTCCTATAGTTTTGAAGGCTAGAAGTCAGGACATCAGCTCTAAGAGGAAGATCGTTATTTGTCTGTGCCCCAGGAGTTGTTGGTGTTCCTCAGTGTCTGTCTTCCTATGTGTGTATCTTGGTGTTTGTTCTGTTCTTTTTATAGGATACCACTTAGAAGTGATTGGGTTTAGGACTCACTCTACTGTGGTAATTGCCTAATTTACATAACAAAAGAACCTCTGTTTCAAAACAGTCGTTTACTGGGGTTAGGACTTCAACACATTGCGGGGAGGGCACGGTTCAGTCCATGACAATTAGATCTTAAATCTAACTAGATCATGGTTTTGAGCTTCCATCTACATCATGGTAGCATGTTTTAGCATTAACACAATCATGCTATCTTGAAAATTATGCCATTGATCCACAAAGTGAGGGATAAGGTTACAGATTTCTAGGTAAATAGGTGTACCTCCATCCATGTGATGGTTTGAGGGAAAATCTCTTAATTTCTTCTTTAATGCCTGGTTGACCTATATGAACGACTGCATTTTTAAACTTTAGTAAAGGTTTGCACTCCAATTTGAGTATTGGCAATATCTCTTTCTTGCGCTTTTTAATAATATGAGCAAGTCTGCTTAACCCTGTAGCTCACTTACCAATAAACAAAGCACTTTGCCCAGCAAAATACACATAATGATATGTTGGTCAGTTATATTTAAAAAAAAAAACATGAAATAGAACCAGTAAGTGAAGAGCAGCTGAGAAATTAAAATGTTAATAAGAAGCAAGAAATTTAAATGTTGGATTATCTTCAAAAGAAAGTATGTAGTTTTTAATTGATGGGTGCATTATGTTAAGGTGCTTCTATGGTCCTTGCTTTAACCTAGAAATTTATAATCCTAGATCATACTGCAATCAAACAACAGATAAAAGGCGTTAAATATAAGATAAAAAGTACAAATTAAAGGAATACAAAGTTAAACTCCAAGGTAAATTCTTTCAGAGCTACATTTTAGAAGAATTTGCGTATTAGAAGACAAAAATAAATTCATTTTGTGAGCGAAGATGTGTTAAACAAAACACTACTGTCATTTTTTTAGAGATGAGGGATACATTTGCAAGACTTTTCCTTTTTTTAAAAAATTTTATTATGGAAAAATTAAACACATAAAAGTAGACAAAATGGAATAATAGACCTCTATGTATCTACTGCCTGGCTTCAACAGTTACCAATCCTTAGCCAGTTTTGTTGCTGCATCTATTCTCTCACCCGCTTTCCCCTTTCCTGTAGTAATGGGAAGTAAATCTAGACATATAATTTCATCCATAAATATTTTAGTAGCTATCATAATCTATTCTCCTACCCAATTTCCCCTTCCCTGTAGTATTGGGAAACAAAGCTAGACATCGTATAATTTCATCCATAAATTTTTAATAGCCATTGTACTATTATCACGCCTAAGAGAAATTAATAGTAATTCCTAAATGTTATTAAATATTATTGTTCAAATTTTCAGTAGTCTTAAATGTCAAAGATGTATTTTTTTTTTTTTTTTACTGTTTGGATCAAGATTCAAATAAGTTCCACACTTTGTTTGGTTGATAAATCTCTTAAGTCTCTCTTGATCTGTAGATTCCCTCTCCATCTCTGTTTTCTTCTCCTTGCCATTTATTTGTTGAAGAAACCGGAT
Source organism: Loxodonta africana (assembly GCF_030014295.1). Classification (NCBI taxonomy): domain Eukaryota; kingdom Metazoa; phylum Chordata; class Mammalia; order Proboscidea; family Elephantidae; genus Loxodonta; species Loxodonta africana. The sequence goes on from NC_087359.1 coordinate 50,583,929, forward strand.
GCTTTATTCTGTAGATTCTTCTGTTTCCTAGTCTAGATTTTGCTGATTGAGGTATAAAACATTTCATCACCCCTTCTGGGTGTTTTTGCATTTGCCTATATAGGGACTTAAAGACCATCTTAAGAATAGATTTGACACACTGAACATTAATGACTGAAGACCACACAATTGTGGGATGATATCATACATGAAGAAAGCAAAAGATTGAAAAGACAGGAAAGAAAGAAAAGACCAAAATGAATGTCAGAGGAGACTCTGAAACTTGCTCTTGAACTTAGAGTGGCTAAAATGAATGGAAGAAACAAGCAAAAGAGCTGAACAGAAGATTTCAAAGGGTGGCTCCAGAAGACAAGGTATTATAATGAAATGTGCAAAGACCTGGAGTTAGAAAGCCAAAAGGGAAGAACACTGCATTTCTCAAGCTGAAAGAACTGAAGAAAAAAATCAAGCCTCGAGTTGCAATTTTGAAGGATTCTAAGGGCAAAGATACTGCACGACACGAGAAGCATCAAAAGAAGATGAGAGGAATATGCAGTCATGGTACCAAAACGAATTAGTCAAAATTCAACCATTTCAGGAGGTAACATGTGATCAAGACCGGATGGTATTGAAGGAAGAAGTCCAATCTGCAGTGAAGGCATTGGTGAAAAATAAGGCTTCAGGAATTGACAGAATACTAATTGAGATGTTTCAACAAATAGATGCAGTGTTGGACACGCTCACTTGTCTATGCCAAGACATTTGGAAGGCAGTTACCTGGCCAGCCAACTGGAAGAGATCTGTATTTGTGCCCATTCCAAGGAAAGGTGATCCAACAGAATGCAGAAGTTATTGAACAATATCATAAATATCACACACAAGTAAAATTTTGCTGGAGGTCATTCAAAAATGGTTGCAGCAGTACATCCACAGGAAATCGCCAGAAATTCAAGCCAGATTCAGAAGAGGACATGGAACGAGGGGTATCATTGCTGATGTCAGATGGATCTTGGCTGAAAGCAGACAATACCAGAAAGATGTCTACTCTGTGTTCTATGGACTATGCAAAGGCATTTGACTATGTGGAATTATAACAAATTATGGATAACATTGCAAAGAATGGGAGTTCCAGAATACTTAACTGTGCTCATGTGGACCCTGTACATAGACCAAGAGGCAGTCCTTTGAACAGAACAAGGAGATGCTACGTGTTTTAAAATCAGGAAAGGTATGCATCAGGATTGTATCCTTTCACCATACTTATTCAGTCTATATGCTGAGCAAATAATCGGAGAAGCTGGACTGTATGAAGAAGAACGTGGCATCAGGATTGGAGGAAGACTCATTTTAACAACCTGTGATATGCAGATTACACAACCTTGCCTGCTGAAAGCGAAGACTTGAAGATCAAGACAACAGCTTTCAGTACGGATTACACCTCTACATAAAGAAAACAAATCCTCACAACTGGACCAATAAACAACATCACGATAAAGGAAAAAAAATACTGAAGTTGTCAAGGATTTCATTTTACTTGGATCCACAATCAACATCCATGGAAGCAGCAGTCAAGAAATCAAACGACCTATTGAATTGGGCAGTTCTGCTGCAAAAGACCTCTTTAAAGTGTTCAGTTCAGAGATGTCACCTTGAAGACTGAGGTACATCTGACCCAAGCCATGATATTTTCAGTCAACTCATGTGCGTATGAGAGCTGGATAATGAATAAGGAAGACCTAAGAAGAATTGATGCGTTTGAATTATGGTGTTGGCAAAGAATAGTAATTATACCATGGACTGCCAGAAGAACAAATGTGTCTTGAAAGGAGTACAGCCAGAATGCTCCTTAGAAGCGGGGGTAGCCAGACTTCATCTCACATGTTTTGGATGTGTTGTCAAGGAGGGACCAGCCCCTGGAGAAGGATATCATGCGTGATAAAATGAAAGAGAGGGAGACTCCACAAGATGAATTTACACAGTGGCTGCAACAGGTAGTTCAAACAGAGCAAGGATTGTGAGGATGGCGCAGGACTGGACAGTGTTTTGTTCTGTTTTACATAGGGTTGCCGTGAGGTGGAACCAGCTTGATGGTACCTAACAGCAGCAGCAACATATAGGGCCTTCATGGGTTTCACTAGTCTCAGGGCAGTTTATTAATGCTAATTTGTGAGTTTGAGGATCTGTAAGTCATCTGTTGTGCTTGCCATCGAGTTGATTCTGACTCATAGCAACCCTTTTTGACAGAGTAGAACTGCCCCAAAGGGCATCCTAGGCTATAATCTACAGGAGCAGATCGCCAGGTCTTTTCTTCCATGGAGCGGTTGGTGGGATCCAACCACTGGACTTTTGGTTAACAGCTTAGCCCGTAACCGTGGCACCAGCAGAGCTCTGTGTAAATTTTCTAGGTAGTATGAATTTGGAATACACATTCACAAGTGTCCCAGGCCAGAGGTTTTAGTTTTTCACAGGAGACTTTTTGCTATGGGACGTGTTTTGGATCTTTGTTACTCCGGGCTTTAGGTAGGTAGTTCAGTTCCAGGTCCCTTTCCTTACTGTATCTGCTGCTTGGGCTCCTGTGTGGTCATTGCTATCCAGCCCCCAACCCTCCTGTCATATTGCTAAAAGCTTTACTTCCACTCCTCTTCAAAACTTAATTCTTTTTGGAATGGATAATTTATTTATGTTCCTAAGACATAACAATGAGTTCAAACATACCAACGATCATGAAGATGGCACAGGTCTGGGCGGTGTTTCGTACTGTTATACATAAGGTCACCATGAGTCAGAGCTAACAACAACAAAGGCAGTCTACCTCCCTCCATCATAAACTCATATCACCTGTAAAATTTTTTTTCTGCTCTGCTAGATTCTAAATTTTTTGAAATCAGAGAATAACTCTTAGTATTCCTAGTCCTTAGCACAGTGCCTTACACAAATGTTCCAGATAAATATTTATTCCGTTAATGAAAACGAGTAACAGGTGGAATTTTTTTAGCGATAATATTTTTGCCTCTGATGTGAAAACCACAAAGATGTAGTAGGTTCAGTAAGCTAAGAGTTTCTTATGATGAATATGCCAGGGTACTTGGTAAAAAGATCAGACGTTAAAACAGGGAACACCTATTTTTGTCTATAAATTTGAACCAGCTGGTAATCAGAGTGTGTTTTTGTTTTCTTCATTTTTTCATAAGTAAAAATTTAAGGTAGCTGTTCCACTAGGGACTGGCACTTGGTGTTTTTCATGACTCTTAGCTCATGAAGTTTGTGTTCAAATTTGTTCTTAGAGTTTATTGTTTGACCTGTCCTATGCAGAGTACTGTGAAGAGGGAGCATAAGACTGCCTATTAAATGTTTCTCTTTAAGACACTTACAGTGTGCTTGAGGAGACAGTAAGTAAGTGTGTGAAACTGTGGAGTTTTTCCCTCCCTGTCAATTTCATTGAATAGATGAATTTGGGTAGTTTTAATAAATAATGACAGGATAGCAATACTAAATGCTTGATACTCTAATTATTGATTCCAGAGTAGAGTCAGTGTCTTAAATTTTTTGTTTCTTCTAATGCTCAGGCTTCCTTTCAAAGTAAATAGCTACCAATTTGGATTATGCATTTAGAAACTATCGAATGTATATATAGTACTAGGTACTGTGCTGTGCTGGGTACTGGGGAAATAATGGTGGTTATGTTCACCTCATAGAGTGTAGCGTGTAACGGAGTGGCATATATTTAACACATGATCACTTAAGTGAATGCATGCATGTCTTGATGTTGCTATTGGGGGAAAATACAGTATGTCATGAGAAAGTATAACAGAAAACAGAATTTAGTTTGGAGAGTCAGGAAGGTCTGTATGAGCAGGTGACTTTAATTGAGACCTTTAGGTTACAAGGAAATCCTAGTAGTGGTTGAAAGCTATGGCTGCTAACCAAAAGGTCGGCAGTTCCAATCTACCAGGCATTCCGTAGGAACCCTATGGGGCAGTCCTACTGTGTCCTGTGGGGTCGCTATGAGTCGGAATTGACTTGACAGCAACAGGTTTGGTTTGGCTTTGGTTAGGTTACAAATTTAACAGGCAAAGAACGGTGGTACCAGTGTTTGATGTAGAGGCAGCTGCATAGGTGTGCAAAAGGCATGAAGTGAGACAGAGCTTAAAAAGAAGCTTTGTGGCAGGAAAGTCAGAGGACAGGCACAAAGAATGGTAAGAGGTAAGGTCAGAAAGGTAGGCAGGGGTCAGATGAATTAAGACCTTCTGTAGGCTGCATTAAAGATTTTAGATTATGTTCTAAGTGTATTTGGGGTTGCCATTGAAAGGTTTTTAATGGGAGAATGGCATATGACTTTTTAAAAAGATGATTCTGGCTGCTGTGTGGACAGTTGATTAGAGGGGACAAGGAGTGATGGTAGTGGAGAGACCAGTTCTACTATACCTTTGTCGTAATCCGAGTGAAAGATGGAGGTGGCAGTGGAGATGAAAGATTTGAGGTGTCAGTTCCTTAGCCATAGAAACATTTTATTGAATATCATTCCAGATGTTTTTAAAAAAGTGTTACTGTTACCCAAAAGCCCTGGCAATAGTTGCCTTCAATTTTCTTGTGTTTATTTATTTAATTTTTTTTTACTTTTAGTCCCCAAAAGCCCTTGCTTCTAAAACATCACCAAAATGTTCATCTTTTTATTATTGGTTTAAAAGACCCCTTTGTGTATAGAAGATACTAACCTTTCCTTGTGTGATACTAACATCTTACTCTGTTTATTAAAATTTGTTTTTATTTTTCTCTATAGAGTTTTATATTCATGGACATTTTAGGTTTTTATCTCTTCCTTTATGATTTTGGACTGTGGTATAATGCTTAGAAAGGCAATGTTTCCAGGTAGTTTTTATTTTTTAACATTTAAAACTTTGATAATTTTGGAATTTATTTTTATCGGGTGGTCATCTTATTTTGTTCCTCAATTTTTGTGCACTTTTTCTTAGCATTTTTCCCCCTCAATAATTTTAAAATACCCCCTTGTAAATATACTGAGGTCTGTTTTTGAACTTTGTATTTTGTTCCATCCATTGGTCTGTCTTTATACCTGTACAGTTTTGTGTTAATTGTATTTTTATTTTATGTTTTCATATTTGGTGGGAGATAATTTATCTACTTCTAAAAATAAATTCGTTCTCCTTTATTTAAGCTACCAACAGCTAAAAGCAGTGTATATAGCAGTTTAGTAGCTTCATTAATTCTGTAGATGTAGAGTATAGCATTAAACACTGCAATAATTAACTAAAAATAAATCATGCCTGGTGGCACAGTGTTTGAGAGCTACAGCTATTAACTAAAAGGTCAGCTGTTCAAATCCACTAGCCACTCCTTGGAAACACTGTGGGCAGTTCTGTTCTGTCCTGTAGGGTCACTATGAGTCAAAATCGACTGAACAGCAATGAGTTTGGGTTTTTTGTTTTAAAGTAGAGTTTATTTTTAGAGAAGTTTTAGGTTTACAGAAAAATTGTGCAGAAAGTGCGGAGTTTCCATTTACCCCTTTTCCCTGCACATTGTTTCTCATGTTGACATCTTGCATTCCTTTGGTTAGTTTGTTACAATTAATGAACCAATATTGATACATTATTATTAACTAAAGCCCATAGTTCACATTAGGGTTCACTCTGTGTTATACAATCCTATGGGTTTTGACAAATGCTTACTGTCATGCATACACCATTACAGTACCAAACAGAATAGTTCCACTGCCTTAAAAATGCCCCTCCTTCCTCGCAACCCCTAACAACCACTGATTTTTTTCATTGTTTGTGTAGTTTTGTCTCTTCCAGAATGTTATATAGTTGGAATCATACAGTATGTAGCTTTTTCGGACTGGCTTCTTTCACTTAGCAATATGCGTTTAAGGTTCCTCCATGTCTTCTCATGGCTTGATAGCTCATTTCTTTTTATTGCTTAGTTATACTCCATTGTATGTATGTACCAGTTTGTTTAGTCATATACCTATTGAAAGACAAAAAATTGGTTGTTCCCAGTTTTTGGCAATATAAAATTTCTATAAACATTAGTGTGTAGGTTTTTATGTACACACACATTTTCATCTGACTTGTGTAAATTCATAGGAGTGAAATTGTTGGATTGAATGGAAAGACTAAGTTTAATTTTGTAAGAAGCTGCCAGACTGTTTTCTAGAGTGGCTGTACCGTTTGCAGTCCTGCCAGCGGTGAATGAGAGTTCCTGTTGCTGCACATCCTTGCAAGCATTTGGTGTTGTCAGTTTGGATTTTAAATCATGCTTTAAAAGTTTGATGTGAGAGTCATCACCAAGAAACGTAGACCCTCAGGTTCCTTTCCTCTAAGCTCTACTTCTTGAGATGTACAAATATATGAAGGGATTAGGATTTAAATCTTCCAGTTTCTATCTAAAGAATAAGAATTGCCCTTTTAAACTCACTTATTTTCTGATATGGTGTTATTTTTCCAGAGGCAACATAGTGAAGGGATTAAGAACATTAAGAACAGACAGCCTGGGGTTAGATTCATGATTTGCCACTTCTTATTTGTGGTTTTAAGCTGGTCGTTTAATTGTATGTATCTCAGTTTCCTTATATGTAAAAGGATAGAACAAATTATTTAATGAAAAGCATTTAGAATAAGGCCTGACACATACAACATCTCTTTAAGAAATAGATGCTGTTTTTATTTCAAATTGGTATCCAAAATCCCGTCAGCTGCCGTGGAGTTGCCCCTGAATCATGGTGACCCCTTGTACCATCCCCATGATCGGCTGTAGATTTGACCCTTGTGATCCATAGGGTTTTTTTTTTTTAAACCTTTAATTTTTTTATTGTGATAAATACATGTATAACAAAACATTTGTCATTTCACTAGTCTTAACGTGTACAATTCAGTGTATAGGGTTTTCACTGGCTGATTTTCTGAGGTAGATCATCAGACCTTCCCCATTAGTTCATAGTTCATAGTTAATTTGCGTGTTTGATATAAACTTGGTAAGGGTAGGTTAAAACCGTTAAATCATTACCCCTTCCCCAGTTGAAATGTGAACATTTTTTTAAGTTTTTTTGTTGTTGTTGAAAATACAACACAGCAAAACATAAACAGTTGAGGAAAGAAAAAAAAATGTTGAGGTTTATTACTTAAGACATAGTTCAGAAATTTAAAACTCTAAGACAGCAACTTTCTTAAATCCTGTTTTCAAATACTTTTTAGTAGGACACATCAATTTTCAGTCATTTAAGAGATACTATGTTTTTTTTATGAGTTGTAGTGAGGAGCCCTAGTGGAACAGTAGTTAAAGTGCCTGGCTGCTAAACAAAGAGATCAGCAATTTGAATCTGCCAGCTGTTCTGTGGGAGAAAGATGTGGCAGTTTGCTTCCATAAAGATTTCCAGCCTTGGAAACCTATGGGGCAGGTCTACTCTCTCCTACAAGGTCGCTGTGAATAGGAATTGACACCCAGGTAGTGTGAGTTTGTGAGTTGTATAACACATACAATTGCGTTTGTTTTTTTACGTAACTAGGTGAATATAAGCAGAGTAGTTGTACAACTTGTTTTTATTTCTTCTAATACAAAATTCTAACCCTTAAGTTTGCTGAGGATGATTCACAGGCATGTTTTTTATCTTAGTGTTTTTACAGTATGTGAGTGTATTTATCTTGATAACTGTGTTTGTTCTTCTGCCCCAGATCAGAAATTTGTCACGTTGTTAAGCCCACAAACAGGAATTTGGCCATAAATTCTTACCTTTGTTTTCCCTGAGTTATTCTGTATTGGTTAATAAAATCAATATGACAGTGATAATCATGGTGCATTTTACCATGTACATTCCCAGAAACTCTAGTTTTTCTGCAGCAGAAGATATGGAGTCCTTTCTAAGAATAGCATATCATTTTTCATTGCAAAAAGACAATTTCTTAGGAAAGTTCAACCATCATGTGAAAATGACATTTTTCCTCACTTTCCAGAGCATATGCTAGTCTTCTCCCCCCAGCAGATGTTCTAGGTTTTGTTCCAGCAGTTGTTACAGATTTGTATGAACATATCTACCTAATTGTACCTGGCCTCCATTGTAACTAGAGATTTATACCTCAGAGTATGCTGACTTAGTTCGTAGTATGTGTTCCTTGTGAAAGTAGTTAACCAACCCATTTGGAGAATGTACTCGAGACCTTGTCCTTTTTCTGAAACCCATGTTCTCATCAGCTGAACTCAGTGTTAAGCACTTATAAAGTGAATAAAACAAAATTCCTGCCTTCTAAGGTACTGCATTATTTATATAGTTTATATAAATTTAAGAGTATTTGGTGAAATTGAGGCAGGGAAAAGGACAATAATAGTATTAGCCTCTTTTTAACAATATTCATACGTTATTGGGATAAATGTTAATGTATTTGTTTAAATTTTTTTTAGAAGAGTAGTTACTAAATAAATCAGAAAACCAAACCCAGTGCTGTCGAGTCGATTCCAACTCATAGCGACCCTATAGGACAGAGTAGAACTGCCCCCCCAGAGTTTCCAAGGAGTGCCTGGCGAATTCGAACTGCCATCCCTTTGGTTAGCAGCCGTAGCCTTTAACAACTATGACACCAGGGTTTCCAGTTACTAAATAGTTGGGCAAAAAGAATAAGTAACTTGGATTACTTTAGACGTGCTCTACATTTACTATCCAGTTTTGTTTAAGGAATAAAAAGGTTAACAACTTAAAATGTTTCTTGAATGTAACTGTTCTTATATTTACGTATTCAACAAACAAATAATTACATAAAAACCAAACCAGACATGTTGCCATCAAGTCGATTCCAACCCATACTTTGTATTTACCATGCACCAGACGCTGTTCTGAGTGTTTTACAGATATTAATTCTTAACAATTACATGCAACTATTAAAATGTTTTTAATTGAATTGTAGGAGTTTGTTAACTTTCCTGGGAGCCTTAGCGGCACAAGGGTTAATCACTTGACTGCCAACCGAAAGGTTGGTTGTTCGAACCCAAGAGGCACTCCTTGGGAGAAAGAAGTGGCAGTCTGCTCCCATAAAGATTACAACCTTGGAAACTACGGGACAGTTCTCTGTCCTGTAGGGTGGCTATGAGTCAGAATCGACTTGACAGCAGTGGGTTTGGTTTTTAGTTTAGTTAACTGCCCGTTAGTATCAGCATCTTTCCTGATATTACTATGTCATCATACTGACTCTGAGTAGTAGTAGTATATTATGATACAGCAAAAATAGATGTTAAAATTAACAAATCTTCTTTTTTTTTTTCCAAGCTTTACCAACAGGGACGCCTGTGTCAACTGGGCAGTGAATTTTGTGAATTAGAAGTTTTTGCTAAAGTATTGAGAGCTTTGGATAAAAGGTAAATTCATTTTCAAGTAATACTTTTTTCTTTTTACTAATTTCTTATATAATAAAGTTTCTTTAATGTGATTATATCAGAAAACTTAGGATAGATAAATAATCTTGCCTTTAACAAGTATAGTGCCAATATAAATCTATGAAATTGTTTCACTGAGAAGTTCTTTCACATTGGTTTTTCTGTATATCTGGTATTATCGTACTATGTGTTACCTTAGTTTATTTTCATTTTGGAAGTGGTAATTCTTTTTTTTTTTTTTCTTTTTGGAGCTCCAGTGGCACCGTGGTTAAGAGCTTAGCTGCTAACCAAAAGATTGGCAGTTTGAATCCACCAGCTGTTTCTTGGTAACTCTCTGCGGCAGTTCTACTCTGTTCTGTAGAGTCGCTGTGAGTCAGAATTGACTCCACAGCAATGGTTTTAATCCTTGGTACGCTTATTACTAACATAAAACATACATACAGAAAAGTACACTAATTGTTACAACATGAATGTTCACAAAATAAGCACCTTCATGTAGCCAACACCTAGATAAAGGAAAAAAATGTAACCAAACCTCAGAAGCTCCGTTCTGCCTTCTTCAGGTCACTATTCCCTCTCCTAGGTTAACCACTAGATTCATTTTGCCTGTTTTTGAGCCTTATATAAGTGGAATCATACAGTATATATTCTTTTGTATCTGACTTTTTTTTTGCTCAATATTATGTTTGAGTATCACACATGCTGTATGTAAACTTTGTTCATTTTCGTTGCCATATATGTATAGTATTCCATCGCGTTAATATATTTTTATTTACTCATTCCACTATTCTCAAACATTTGAGCTCTTTCCAGTTTTTAGCTTATTAAACAGTAGTGCTGTGAACATTCTTGTACATGTCATATGGTAAACATAGTTATGCATATCTGTTAGATATATACCTAGAAGTAGAGTTTGGGTGTTGTTTTTAAGATTGACAACTCGAGTGTGTCAGCCAGCACGATGTAGAATGTAGTAAAAATACTGTTATGGTAGTGGTACGGTCCAAACAAAGAAGCTTGATGACAAAGGAGAGAGAATTTGTCTTTTTTCCTTGCCCGTCTTCCTCCCGCTTTGGGAAGTTAATATTCTGGCCGTTGAGCTTTACGTGTTCAACAGAGGAAACCCAACTCATCTTTCCTGTTGGAGCTGTTATCGTGTAGTAGGAACCACAGAGATACCACTGCCTTTGGTTGTGTCTGCTGTTCACTTTAGCATTCTTCCCTAAATTTGCCTTAACTATCACTTCTTTTCTCTAACCCACATTTCTAGGAAAATAAAAATACAGTTTCACAAAATATTGCTGATCTCTAATATGAACATTATATGAATATTGCCAAATTGTTTCATATCTTCAACAGATGAATAAATACTTGCCGAATGCCTAGTATGTGCCAGAGACTGTCCTAGATGCTAAGGGCAGTAAAGAAGATCTACAAGGTCCATTCATCATGGAACTTGTATTTTAGAGGGGGAGATAAGATAAAAAACAAGTAAATCAATAATAGAACGATTTCAGTGTTCAGGGATAACTTTGAAATGTGGCATATGTACTAAGCCTGTAGAGAAGCTTCTTGTCTAATTGATTAAAATTAACATGTAAAAAAAGTAATAGAAGATAATTTTTCCATTTTGGTAAAAGAAGGCTATAGAAAAACTTTTGAAAACGTTCTTTAAGGAAGGTTCGATTTCTGGGATTAGGGTGTCTCTATGCATTTCTAAACATGGCCACTAAAGCTTTAGTGGAATACCTCTCTTTAATCTCTTGTTGTTAGGTACTGTTGAGTTGATTTTTGATTCATAGTGACCCGTGTGACAGAGTTGAGCTGCCCAATAGCGTTTTCTAGGCTGTAATCATTATGGGAGCAGATTGTCAGGTCTTTTCTTCTCCAGAGCCTCTGGGTAGGTTGTAACTGCCAACCTTTAGGTTAGCAGCGAACCGCTTGACATTGTGCCACCAGAGCTGCTTAGGTTATGTCTTACCAAATCCCATCTCTTGGTGTTCTAGTTATCCGGTGCTGCTATGGCAGAAATACCAGCAGTGGGTGGCTTTAACAAACAATTTATTCTCTCACTGTTTAAGAGGGTGGAAGTACAAATTCAGGGTGCCAGCTGTAGGGGAAGGCTTTCTCTTCTGTTGGCTCTGGAGGAAGATCTTTGTTTTCAGCTTCTGTTTTCTTGGATCCTTGGAGATCTCATGTGGCATGACATCTGTCTTTCCACAACTGCTTTTTGTTGCTTGTTTAATCTACTCTTATATCTCAAAAGAGATTGATTTAAGACACATTCGACAATAATACTGTCTCATTAACATAACAAAACTATTCCCAAATAGGACTATAACCACAGGTATAGTAGGATTTATAAAACAGATTTTTGGGAACACAATTCCAATCCATAACACTAGGTAAGCCTTTAATTGTGAAGCTGAAAGCATGTAGTTTGACCTTTTTTCCCTTTGTCCGAAGCAGTGACTTTGTTGTTTACAATTTCGTTTTTTAAAATTATTTTGTTGAGATTAATTTACATACCATAAAATTCATAATTTTTAAGTCTGCAATTAATGGTTTTTATTATATTCATATAGTTGTACAACTATCACCACTAACTCCAGAACATTTTCATTTACTCAAAAAGAAACCTTGTACCCATTAGCAGTCAATTCCTTATTCCTTCATTCCCTCAGCCCGTGCCACCTACTTATCTGCCTTCTGTTTCTTTATATTTTGTCTCCTCTTGACATTTCGTTTAATAAGAATCATACAATATATGCTGTTTTGTGACTGACTGCCTCCATGGGCGTCAGTAAAATGAAAGCCTTGACAACTTCAATCTTTTCTCCATTTATCATGATGTTGCTTACTGGTCCAGGTGTGAGGATTTTCGTTTTCTTTATGTTGAGGTGCAATCCATACTGAAGGCTGTTGTCTTTGATCTTCATCAGTAAGTGTTTTAAGTCCTCTTCACTTTTCTGCAAGCAAGATTGTGTCATTTGCATATCACAGGTTGTTAATGCATCTTCTGCCAATCCTGATGCCACGGTCTTCATTTAGTCCAGTTTCTCAGATTATTTGCTCAGCATATAGATTGAATAAGTATGCTAAAAGGATACAGCCCTGATGCACACCTTTCCTAATTTTAAAACATGTAGCATCTCCTCAATGTGTTCAAAGGACTGCCTCTTGGACTATATATAGGCTCCAAATGAGCACAATTAGGTATTCTGGAATTCTGTTCTTTGCAGTGTTATTCATAATTTGTTACGACGCACACAGTCAAATGCCTTTGCGTAGTCAATAAAACACAAGTAAACATCTTTCTGATATTCTCTGCATTCAGCCAAGATCCATCTAACATCAGCAGTGATATAGAGCCCTTGTTCCATGTTGTCTTCTGAATCTTGCTTGAATTTCTGGCAGTTTCCTGTGGATGTACTGCTGCAGCCGTTTTCTGATGACCTTAGCAAAATTCCTTGCATGTAATATTAATGATATTGTTTGATAATTTCTGCATTCTCTTGGATCGCTTTTCTTTAGAATGAGCACACGTATGGATCTCTTCCAGTGGGTTGGCCAGGTAGCTGTCTTCGATTTCTTGGCATAGATGAGTGAGCACCTCCAGCACTGTATCCATTTGTTGAAACATTTCAACTGGTATTCTATCAATTCCTGGTGCCTTGTTTTTTGCCAATGCTTTCAGTGCATTTTGGACTTATTTCTTCAGTACCATGAGTTCTTGATCATATGCTCTCTCCTGAAATGGTTGAATGTCGACCAGTTGTTTTTGGTATAGTGACTCTGTGTATTCCTTCCATCTTCTTTTGATGCTTCCCAAGTGATTCAATATTTTGTCCATAGAATCCTTCAAAATTGCAGCTTCAGACTTGACTTTTTTCTTCAGCTCTTTCAGCTTGAGAAATAACATGCATGTTCTTCCCTTTTGGTTTTCTAACTCCAGGTCTTTGCACATTTCGTTATAATATTTTACTTTGTCTTCTTGAGCTGCCTTTGAAATCTTCTGTTCAGCTCTTTTATTTCATCATTTCTTCCATTTGCTTTAGCTACTCTGCATTCAAGAGCAAGTTTCAGAGTCTCTTCTGACATCCATTTTGGTCTTTTCTTTGTTTCCTGTCTTTTTAATGACCTTTTTTGCTTTCTTCATGTGTGATGTCCTTGATGTCATTCCACAACTTGTCTAGTCTTTGGTCAGCAGTGTTCAGTGCATCAAATCTGTTCTTAAGATGGTCTCCAAATTCAGATGGCCATATACTCAACGTCGTAGTTTGGTTCTTGTAGACTTGTTTTAATTTTCTTCAGCTTCAACTTGAACTTGCATATGAGAGATTGATGGTCTGTTCCACTGTCGGCCCCTGGCTGTGTTTTGACTGATGATATTGAGCTTTTCCATCATCTTTTTCCACAGATGTAGTTGATTTGAATCCTGTGTCGCTTATCTGGTGAGGACAGCGTTTATGCTGTTTATGCTGTTGAAAAAAGGTTCTTGCAATGAATAATTCATTGGTCTTACAACATTCTGTTACAGGATCCCTGGCATTGTTTTTATCACAAAGGCAATATTTTTCGATTACAGATCCTTGTTTGTTTCCAACTTGTGTGTTACAATCACCAGAAGTTATCAATGCATCTTGATTACATGTTTGATCAATTTCAGGCTGCAGAAGTTGGTAGAAATCTTCAATTTCCTCATCTTTGGCATTAGTGGTTGGTATGTAAATTTGAATAGTAATTGTATTAACTGGTCTTCCTTTAGGTGTGTGGATATTATCCTTTCACTGGCAGTGGTGTACTTCAGGATAGATCTTGAAATGTTCTTTTTGATGACAAATGGGACACCATTCTTCTTCAGTTTGTCATTTCTGACGTAGTAGAACATACAATTGTCTGATTCAGAATGGCCAATACCAGTCTGTTTCAGCTCACTGATGCCTAGGGTATCGACCTTTATGCATTCCGTTTCATTTTTGACTACTTCCAGTTTTCCTAGCTCGTACTTTGTACGTTCCACATTCCCAGTTAGTGGGTGTTCGCAGCTGTTCTCATTATGAGTCATGCCATATCAGCATATGAAGGTCCCGAAAGCTTGACTCCATCCATGTCATTAAGGTCGACTCTACTTCGAGAAGGCAACTCTTGCCCAGTCATCCTTTGAGTGCCTTCCAACCTGAGGGGCTCATCTTCCAGCACTATATAGAACAATGTTCTGCTTCTATTCATGAGGTTTTCACTGGCCAGCTTTTTTAGAAGTAAATCACCAGTTCCTTCTTCCTAGTCTTAGTCTAGAACTTCTGGTCAGCTGAAACCTGTCCACCATGGGTGATCCTGTTGGTATTTGAAATACCGGTGGCATGGTTTCTAGTATCACAGCAACACACAAGCCACCACAGTGCTACAAACTGACAAATGCATGGGTAAGGCAAGATAGCCCTTTTTAAAAGGACAAAAAAAATGTTGTATTTATAAAGTAACTGTTTTTCTTCCCTTTCAGACATTTGCTTCATCATTGTTTCCAGGCTTTGATGGATCATGGTGTGAAAGTTGCTTCAGTCTTGGCCTACTCGTTCAGTAGACGGTGCTCTTACATAGCAGAATCAGATGCTGCAGTAAAAGAAAAAGCTATTCAGGTTGGCTTTGTTCTAGGTAAGTAATAGTAAAACAGAGGAATGTTTTGCCCTGTGACATGAGTCAGCATAAGCCTGCTTATGCTAAAAGAGTCTCTCGTTACTTCCCATAGTCCATAAAAGTAGGTAATGAAAAAAATGTCAGAAAAACTGTGTGTACTAATAAAAAAAAAAAAAAAGTGTGATTTATTGAATATTAACATGTTTTGTGCAGCCATCTATTAAAGTTGTTGCTACTTTTTAATTTAATTTTTTTTTTTTTTTTGAAATGACTACAGATCCACAGGAAGTTGCAAAAATAGTATATAAAGTCCCTTGAACCATTCCTCCAGTTTCCCCAGTGGTGATATGTACCTGTAGGACAGTATCAAAACCAGGAAATTAACATTGGTACAACTATTCAAGTTTACGCACCAACCATCAAGGCCAGAGATGAAGAAATAGAAGATTTTTATCAGCTGCTGCAGTCTGAAACTGATCAAACATGTAATCGGGATGCTTTGATAATTACTGGTGATGGAACCCGAAAGTTGGAAACAAAAAGGATCGGTAGGTGGAAAATATGACCTTGGTGATAAAAACAATGCTGGAGATTGAATGGTAGAATTTTACAAGACCAACAACTTCTTCATTGCAAATATCTTCTTTTGCCGATATAAATGGTGACTATACCCATGGACCTCGCCAGATGGAATGCACAGGAATCAAATTGACTACATCTGTGGAAAGAGATGATGGGAAAGTTCAATATCATCAGTCAGAACAAGGCCAGAGGCCGACTGTGGAACAGACCAGCAATTGCTCATATGCGAGTTGAAGCTGAAACTGAAGAAAATCGGAGCAAGTCCACGAGAACCAAAATATGACCTTGAGTACATCCCACTTGAATTTATAGACCATCTGAAGAATAGATTTGACCCATTGGACACTAGTGACCAAAGACCAGACAAGTTGTTCAAGGACATCATACATGAAGAAAACAAGAGGTCATTGAAAAGACAAGAAAGAAAGACCAAGATGGATGTCAGAGGAGACTCTGGAACTTACAAACGTCGAGCAGCTAAAGCAAAAGGAAGAAATGATGAAGTAAAAGATCTGAACAGAAGATTTCCAAGGGCAGCTTGAGAAGATAAAGTATTATAATGGCATGTGCAAAGACCTGGAGATAGAAAACCAAAAGGGAAGAACATGCTTGGCTTTTCTCAAACCAGAAGAAGTGAAGAAAAAATTCAAGCCTCAAGTTGCAATAGTGAAGGATTCTTTGGGGAAAATATTAAATGATGCAGGAAGCATCAAAAGAAGATGAAAAGAATACACAGAGTCATTATGCCAAAAAGAATTAGTCTATGTGCAACGATTTCAAGAGGTAACATATGATTAGGAACCGATGGTACTGAAGGAAGAATCCAAGCTGCTTTGAAGGCATTGGCGAAAAACAAGGCTCTAGGAATTGAAGGAGTATCAATTGAGATGTTTCAGGAAGCGGATGCAGCGCTGGAGGTACTCACTTGTCTATGCCCAGAAATGTGGAAGACAGCATCCTGGCCAACTGACTGGAAGAGATCCCTATTTATGCCTATTCCCAAGAAAGGTAATCCAACCGAATGTGGAAATTATGGAAGAATGCTGTTAATATCACATGCAAGCAAATTTTGCTGAAGATCATTCAAAAGTGGCTGCAGCAGTATATTGACAGGGAACTACCAGAAATTCAGGCTGGTTTCAGAAGAGGGCATGGAACCAGGGTTATCATTGCTGATGTCAGATGAATCCTGGCTGAATGCAAAGAATACCAGAAGGATGTTTACCTGTGTTTTATTGACTGTGCAAAGGCATTCGACTGTGTGGATCATAACAAACTATGGATAACATTGTGAAGAATGGGTGGATATGAAGCTGAGAACCAGTAGCCTGATAGTTAGCACAAAATGTAATGATAGAATGATTAAAAATGGCTTCGTGTAAATATGTATACTGTATCTTTATGCAGATAGTGTGCACCCTCTATGTTTGTTTGCCAAGCACACCCTCCCCCGTGCAAGGTATTTTCCTAAGTGTGATAATGCTACTTTTTTTCACAGCAACATGTAAAAAAAAAATTAGCATAGCTTGGTTAAGAAAATACATCTGCAGGGAAGGAGTGGTTGGTAAACAAATGAAGGCAAACATTATTTGTGTAAAAATATGGTAATAACTTCATTATTCTAGTCACTTGGTGAGGACCCTACAATATTCTAAAGCACAGTTCTCTCCAACTGATAAAATAATATTCATTTGATTGCATATAGCTTTAATTAAACATAAGACATAGACTTGAGCAAAGTACAATATTTTACAAATTCAGACACTGTAGATTGTTCGACGCCATGTTTTTTGTGCTACCATGAAAGAAAAAAAAAACCATTAGCTGTTATAATGCACCATAAATTTGAAGGTGTAATTTCAGAAATGTTGAAGTATAAAAAATGTGTTTTAGATTTGAAGAAACATAGTATGTTAGTTTGTTTTCTGGTTGTTGTAGCTGATCCTGGAAGTGTTCTTCATAATAGCTAATGTAGTATAATAACTATGAGGCTAAGTTCTGAAGTCGGATTGTATGGATTCAAGTTTGCCAACTTATTAGTTTGTAAACTTTTGTTCCTCTGTGCCTCACATCTTTTCACCTATTAAATGGGAAGCAAGAATAATGTTTAAGTTGATGGTTTATTGTAAAAATTAGAGATGATTAATTCATGTGAAGTGGCTACCACAATGCAGAGCAGTTGCACAATGTAGTAAAAACGTGTTAAATGTTAACCATTATTAGGGGTCAAGATCCTCAAAAAAGGTGGACGGTATTCTGAGAAAATTATGCCTAGTACTTCAGGACTGTTGGAGGACAGCAATGTAATTTGTGTGTGTGTGTGTGCTTTAGATGAAAGTTTACAGTTCAAGTTAGTTTCTTATACAAAAATTTATACACACATTGTTAGGTGACGCTAGTTGCTCTCCCTATAATGTGACAGCACACTCTTCCTTTCCACTGCGGATTTCCCATGTCATTGAACTAGTTCCTGTCCCTTTCTGTCTTCCCATCTCACCTCTGGACAGGAGCTGCCCATTTAGCCTCATGTATCTACTTGAACTAAGAAGCACACTCGTCACAAGTATTATTTAATGTTTTGTAGTCCATTCACAGTGTAATTGCTTGCTAAAAGAATGAGATGAGCAAACATCACCCTCTCTCTTAGGTGTGTATCCTCTATGATGTGCTGCTATACTGAGAAGATTATATTTAGATGTCTTTTTTTTCTTTGGGATTGCGTATGGGAAGATGGAAAAGTGTGTACCCTGAAAGGTGAAAGTATGAGGAGAATCACTGGAATAGATACTAGATAATTAGCTGGAACCAACTCAGGCCATGGAGTATTCTTAGAGGGTTAAAACTCTGGGCTCCTTAGTCAAGGTCTCAGCTTTGATGTTAATTAATTCCCCTAGTTCAGGACTTTTTTTTTTTTTAATGTCTCAGTACCTTTGCTTTAGCTTAGCACAGAAATTTTGTATTATGTTTTTCAAGTTTAGGTAATAGTCACTGTAAGCGTGGTATTTTAGCTTTCAAGTAACTTATTCAGTTATCTAAAATTATTGATTTTTCTTATCCTTCAGGTGGCTTTCTTTCAGATGCAGGCTGGTACAGTGATGCCGAGAAAGTTTTTCTGTCCTGCTATCAGTTGTGTACTATACATGATGAGATGCTTCATTGGTTTCGTGCAGTAGAATGTTGTGTGAGGTAAGTTGGTACAGATCCTACAATATATGCTGTAATAGTACTTAGTGTTTTTTTTTTTATAGTTCTGAGTGTCTACAGAAGCAGCAGTCAGGAAGTCAAACAATGTATCACGTTTGGCAAATCTGCTGCAAAAGACCTCTTTAAAGTCCTGATAAGCAAAGCTGTCACTTTGATGACTAAAGTGTACCTGACCCAACCGATCATGTTACATGCATGCAAAAGCTGGACAGTGATAAAAGAAGACAGGAGAAGAGTTGATGCATTTGAATTGTGGTGTTGGTGAAGAATTTTAAATATACCATGGATTGCCAGAAGAACAAACAAATCTGTCTTGGAAGAAGTATGGCCAGAATGTTCCTCAGAAGCGAGGATGGAGAGACTTTTTCTCACATACTTTGGATATGGTATCAAGAGGGACATCATGTTTGGTAAAGTATAGGGTCAGTGAAAAATGAAGACCCTCAACGAGATGGATTGACAGAGTGGTTGCAGCAGTGGGCTCAAGCATAGCAACAGTTGTGAGGATGGCGCAGGACCAGGCAGTGTTTTGTTCTGTCGTACATAGGGTTGCTATGAGTCAGACCCAACTCGACAGCACCTAACAACAACAACAAAACTTACTAACTGGAATCTCATCAGTTTACTGAATTTTTAGTCTTCTATTTTTGTGGGGAAAAGGCTCATATTTTCTTGTTATCTTAGAGATGAGCTCATTAAATTTGAATCTCTTCAGAGGTAGAAAATAGATTCCTTCCCCAAAACCATTGTTGGTTTAAGCTAAAATGGAATAAAGCTCTCTTATTTTTTTACTAGTTGGAGTTCAGTCTTTTGAGTCTCTTTTATACAGGGCTTAACAGTGTTAGAGAAACATTCAAATCCTGAACTTAATTTTGTAATATGCTAATAACTTCATTATAAATAATATGTTGGAAACCCTGGTGGTGTAGTGGTTAGAAGCTTATAATTGCTCAAAGATGTTTTAGAAATATATGGTAAATTATAGGAGTATTTTTGTCCATAAAATACAAAGAGATTGGTATTTTGGCCTACAGTTTGTAGTACCAATAAAAGTTATCTCTGTCATCTTCACTCCTGTCTTCTTCGTATTTTATCTAGGTAGGAATAGGAGAATACTGTATTTTATGCAGATAATGCACACCTTCTGTGTTTGTTTGCCAACCGCTCCCTCCTCCCTCAAGGGATTTTCATCAGCGCTTTTTGCTAATTTGTTTTTATAGCAACGTATAAAAAAAAAATTGGAATAGCAGCCCTTGCGAAAATACCTCACAGAGGGAGGTAGTGGCTGGCAAACAAACGTAGAAGGCACACGTTATTTGCGTAAAAATACAGTAGAGTATCCCATATGGAATCTTTGGGTGTAGTTAAATGTTTCTATTTTCATGAACTAGTAAATTTGGAACAGAAAGGCTGTTTTGGATACCTTCATTGTAGATTCTTCTTTAGCAGTCTTTTGACCCAAAGGGAAAGCACTTTCTTTTTGTTTGTGCTTGCCTTTTTCTTTTTTTATTAATGTGGATGGGACACAGCATCAACAGCAAACATATGTAATAAAATATTTGCCAGCTTAGCATTTTTACAAGTACACTTCAGTGATGTTAATTATGTTCACCATGGTATTCAACCATTACCACTATCCATTTGCAGATTTTTCCATCACCCTTAACAGAAGCTTAGTGTCCCCTAAGCAGTGAGTCCTCCTTTACATCTCCTGCCCACCTCTCCGTGGTAACCACTAATGAACTTTGGTCTCTGTATATTTTGCCTGTCCTAGATATTTCATGTTAAGTGGGATCATACAATATTTGTCTTTTTATGATTGAATTTCAGTCAGCATAATATTCATCCGTGTTGTAACATGTATTGGGACTTCATAACTCATAAGACTAATATTCCATTGTATGTATATACCACATTGTGTTTATCCATTCATCTGTTAATGGACATTTAGGCTATTTCCACCTTTGGCTATTGTGAATAGTGCCACAGTGAACACTGGTGTACAAGTATCTGTTTGTGTTCCTGTTTTTGATTCTTTTGGTTATAAAACCGTTTGCCATTGAGTCAGTTCTGACTTACAGTGACCCTATAGAACAGAGTAAAACTCTTGGGTATATAAGGGTAGAATTCTTGGCTCATATGGTAGTCCTGAAGGACTCTAGGATTTATTGTAAGGTAAGTCTAGTGGTTACAAACTCTGAACTTTTGTTTATTTGTGAATGTCTTAATTTTGCGCTCATTCTTGAAGGATAGTTTTAGCAAATATAGTGTTCTGGGTTGACAGTGTTCTTTCAGTGCTTTAAATATGTCCCCCCACTGCCTTCTGGCCTACAAGTTTCCTGAGACGGAATTGGCACTTAATCTTGTTGAGGAAGCTTTCATGGGTATTCACTTTCTCTTGTTCCTTTAGAATTTTCTCTTTGTCTTTAGTGTTAGATTGGTTATAATATGTCTTGCTGTGACCCTCCATAGGTTAATCTATTTAGAGTTCGTTGAGCTTCTTGGAATTATATGTTCATGTCCTTTGTTGGCTTTTGAAATTTTTCTGCCATTATTTCTTCAAGTATTCTTTCTGTCCCTTTCTCTTGTTTCTTTCTGAGATTCCAATGATGCATATATTGGTTTGCTGGCTATTGTTCCATAAGTGCATTGAGTTGTGCTCAGCATTCTTGAGCCTTTTCCCTTGTTGCTCTTCAGCCTCCCTAATTTTGATTACCTTGTCTTCCAGTTCAGAGTCCCTGGGTAGCGTAAACAGTTAGTGTGGTTGACTGCTAACTGAAAGGTTGGAAGCTCGAGTCTGCCCAGAGGTGCCTCAGTAGAAAGGCCTGGTGGTCTATTTCTGAAAAATCAGCCATTGAAAATCCTACAGAGCACAGTTCTACTCTGACTCAAGGGATTGTCATGAATGAGAATTGACTTGTTCGCAACTGCTTGTTGTGGGTTTTTTTTTTTTTTTTTTAATTCTCTAGTTCACTGATTCTTTTTTTTTTTTTTTGCCTGCTCATATCTGTTGGTAAATTCTTCCAATGAGTTTCTCATTTCAGTTATTGTCTTAGTTCCAGTATTTCTGTTTGATATCTTTTTATAGTATCTGTGTCTTTAAATTCTCATTTTGATCATACATCATTTTCCTGATTCCCTTTAGTTCTTTGAGCATGTTTAATTTTATTGTATTATATTCTTCCAGTCTGTTTATTATTCAGGCTTCCAGAAACACAATTCCTCACCCTTCTTTTTGTTCATTTGGATGCACCATCGTTTCCAGTTTCTTTTGTGTGTCTTGTAATTTTTCATTGAATCTGAGACATTAGAATTTCACAGGGTGTTAGCTTTCTCAATTCCCCTCAGTACTCAGTGTTTTTGACAGTGATAATTGCTGCAAGAGACTCAGGTAGGCAGACCTTTCAGGTTTTGCTTACCACTCTGTCTCTCCCTCTCTTTGATAACTCTGTTAAGTCCAGACCAAGGTTTCTGTCCTTCAGCAGCATAAGAGTCATTGTTGACTCAGCTCCATGTACAGTTCCTTGCTGTTGTCCTCTGCCTACTGACCCAGAGTCCCACAGAAGTGAGCACAAATTTCTCGCTGTTTTTCATGGTGTACAAGTGGGGAGGGTCAGGGACTTAGACCTGCTCCCACTACCATCTTCCCAGAATTCTGTGTTTGCTTTTTATTCACAAAATCAGAAAGCTTATTTCACCCAGATACCTGAATGTTTCTTCTCTAATTTCAAGGTTCCTAAATAATTTTGCTTTAGCTTAACCAAAAGGTTTATTTTTCTCACCTCATAAAAAATCTGAAGATAGGCAGTGCATCCCTGGTATGGGTGATCCATGATGTTATCACTAGGTACGAAGAGTTCTTCTGTCCTTCCCATGTCATTGTCTTTAGTAGGTGGCTCACATCATTGTGGTTGCAAGTGTTAACATACAGGGAGAAAGGGCAGAAAGGCTCATACCATCATTGTCTTTCTGTTTTTTTTTTAGTTAGAAGGATACATTTCCCACAACCCTGACGTTGGTCAGAACTGGGACATGGTCCCCACATAGCCTTCAACCTATGCTTTAACTTAAAGTAGTCTAGGGAGTACAGCATTTTCAGTTGTGTATATTGCTGCTCTGAATGAAATTATGGCACCACATTAAAGAAGAAGGGAAAGGAAATATTAGACAGGAAGCTAGAACACAGTCATTACCCTGGTTCTCTTCTGGAACCAACACATGTAAAATTAAAAGAATGCCTGGACCAAGAAGCAAAGCCTTTTGTAATACCAGCTTAATGTCTGTGTACCAAGACATTTTGTTCTTATGAACTTAAAATTTCAAAATACAATTTGTCTCTCCACAGCAGTACTTGCCAAATTCTTGGTCATTTATAGGTGTATTTAATATAACATATGATATGCCATCACTTAAGTATTATTTGAAAAATTAAATTTTCCCTACCTAGCTTTTCTCAACACCAAAAGAAATTTGGTGGGCTAATTGGCCGTGTGTTTAATTGAATTGGAAGAGAAGTGTTTCTACAGAACAAATATTAATAAAATCCTTTGGCCAATCCTAGGGCTTCGAACCCGATGCAAGCGTAAGAGGGTTTTTTTTTTTTTTTTTAATATCACAAAGCCGGCTTCTAGTTTGAGGCTGGCATTGGAACATTCTAGAGTAAATGTCAGCGAACTTTCTTCGCCTTTCTATAGTTAAATCTGATACCATTTCTCAGTCCTTGTTAAAATCCTCTGGGATTCTGCCTATTTTCTTTTACTCTTTTTCTGTTTAATAGCTTGGTTTTTCTGCTTATACGTGTCTATTGCCTAACAAATTCAGAAAATACAGAAAACTATGAAGATGAAAATACCTATAACCCTACTGTCCAGAAATAATAACTGTTATTAATATGTTGTTGTGTGCTGTCAATTCCAACTCATAGAGATCCTATAGGGCAGAGTAGAACTGCTCCATAGGGTTTCCTAGGCCATAATCTTTTTGGGAACAGATCATCAGGTCTTTTCTCCCATGGAGTGGCTGATGAGTTCAAACTACTGATCTTTTGATTAGCAGCTGAGCATTTAACCATCGTGTCACCAGGGCTTCTAATTATTAACATACTGGTTCATTTTTGGAAGATAACAACCTGAAAGCACATCCTCAACCCCTTTTTCCAACTTTGGAGTAAAACAACTCATGTGAGCATGGTTTGTCTAAGGTCAGAAGTTCTCTTAAGATCTCCAAAAGAGAGAGGAGAGATTGTCTTTGGGTAGAACAAGTTTACTTTTTATTTTAAATCCTTCTCTACTACTTTTTTTTTTTTTTAAATAGGTGTTACTTACACAAGTAATTTTTTTTCTTTTTTTTTTTTTATTTTAGGTGGAGGTTTACAGAACAAACTAGTTTCTCGTTAAACAGTATACATATTGTTTTATGACATTGGTTAACAACCCCATAACATGTCAGCACTCTACCTTTCTCAACCTTGGATTCCCTATTACCAGCTTTCCTGTCCCCTCCTGCTTTCTAGTCCTTTCCTCAGGGCAGGTGTACCCCTTTAGTCTAATTGGTATTTTTTTTTTTTTTTTTTAATGGAAAAAGGAACGTCCTGAACTGGAGAGGAGAAGGACTTCAATCAGGATTGAAAGAGAACCCTGAGCCCTAAGCAATTGAAATTCCTGAAATCTAAGAATTAATAGATAATAGAAGCTGGTAGATGATAGCAGTGGTCTAAATTGTTTAGAGAAAGGTACTATACCTCACCAACTTTAAGGCAAAGAAAAGAATTTTCGAATATGCAAAGATCCATTGTACTTCCATGTACCTTATCTGAGGAAAATACTCAAGAGATTTGTCTAACTAAATAAAAATGCAGTAATAAATACCAATATGGTATAGAAATAATGGTAAGTAATGAATTAGGTAATGTATAATGTATAGTTATACATACATAAATGGAATAGGAATACGATGAAGAATAAACTGGGAATTCATAATAACATGTATTATAAGGATTTTTTTCAAATGACCAGAAAGGGAAATTTTAGAAATAGCGTAAAACAGAAATTCTTAATACATATTCTCAATAGTAAGGTAAAATTTTTTTCCCAAAAAAATTATTCCTCAATAAAGAGAGTCTTCTCCCAAAGTTCCTCGTGCTACGTGATGTTTTTTCAATTACACTGTTTTGAATAACAGTGTAAAGAAATGGGAAAGAAATGTTAGCCAGAAGCAGGTCAGTCAGTCTTAATGTCAGGATGCTCACAGAGATTACCTTGCTTAATTTTTTTTTTTCTTAAGGAAATAATGAAATTTAACAGATACAGAATTATCCTGGGGGTCATGACCTTATACGTGTAAGTGTTGAATATCTTTATTAACTGGCTTTTTAAAAGATTACTGTGAAAAGTAATACAGTAAATGGTATTGTAGAGATCATGGATGTCTGCTTACCATGGGAGGAATGGAAAAGGCTGACAGTCCTAATGCTTTGCAAATGGTTGCTTATAGCTTTGGATAAAATTTCTGGTGACATCATACACAGACTCAAAAGTTATGGTCTTCAAACACATGAAAATATTTTAGTCTGAAAAACAGATTTAAAAAATAGCTATGGTGATGATGAAGATAAAGATGTTTAAGATACATATGAATTGTTTGAATAAAATTGTTTTGTAAAATGTGAGAGGGAAAAGCAATTTTCTAAATTAATATATGATTTTAAGTATGTATGTATAACAAAAGATGGCTTAAATACTATAAATAAAAAATATTACTGTATATACACCTAAAATTTGTTGCATTCAAGTTGACCTAAAAACTTTTTGGGTAGGAAATGGAGGCTCATCTTATTATGTTCAGATTGCTTTATATTGGGCATATATGCTATTTTAAAAGTGTGCATTTGGGGAAAAAGAAGTAAAAGGTCTCATCTTGGTGGTAAAGTAGGAATGAGCATTATTATTCAATATTCAAATATGATCAGTGTTAGGAATAGCTAACTAATGACTTGAGTAATGGAAAGGTGTGCTAGATCTTCCAAATTAGGGTGGTGGGAGTTATGGTAAGAATGATTGGAAACCCAGCTAATCTATAAGCAAAAAGAACAGAGGCAACAACTAAGTATGATGATTGAAAAACAACTTATTAATGTTAAGTTAAAAATAAAAAGATTAAAACCAAATATAATTATCACAATACAAGTAAATGGGCTAAATTCCTCTCTAAAAATTCAGGCTACCAGAAGGGTTAAAAATAAAAGCTGTATACTGTTAGATGACTATACATGTGGACCTCACCACATGGAAGATACAGGAATCAAGTCGACTGCATCTATGGAAAGAGACAATGGAAAAGCTGAATATCATCTGCCAGAGTAAGGCCAGGGGTTGACAGTAGAACAGACCATCAATTGCTCATACGCAAGTTCAAGTTGAAGCCAAAGAAAATTAAAACGGGTTCATGAGAGCTGAAATGTGACCTTGAGTATATCCCACCTGAATTTGGAGACCTGGTGAAGAATAGATTTGACACGTTGAACACTAATGATAGAAGACCAAATAAATTGTGGGAAGGCATCAAGGACATCATACAGGAAGAAAGCAAAAGGTCATTAAAAAGGCAGGAAAGAAAGAAAAAACAAAAATTGATGTCAGAAGAGACTCTGAAACGTACTCTTGAATGTAGAGTAGCTAAAGCCAGTGGAACTTGCTCTTGAACGTAGAGTAGCTGAAGTGAATGGAAGAAATGATGATGTAAAAGAGCTAAACAAGGTTTCAAAGGGCAGCTCAAAAAGACAAATACAAATAGAAAACCAAAAGGGAAGAACACATTCAGCATTTCTCAAGCTGAACTGAAGAAAAATTCAAGCCTCAAGTTGCAATTTGGAAGGATTCTGGGGACAAAATATTGAATGATGAAAGAAGCATCAAAAGCAGATGGAAGGAATACAGAGTTACTGTACCAAAAAGAATTGGTTGATGTTCATCCATTTCAAGAGGGAGCATATGATCAAGAACCAGTGATATTGAAGGAGGAAGCCCCAGTTGCACTGGAGGCATTGGTGAAAAACAAGGTTCCAGGAATTGACAGAATACCAACTGAGATGTTTCAGCAAACAGACACAGTGCTGAAAGTACACACTCGTCTATGCCAAGAAATTTTGAAGGCAGTTACCGGGTCAACTCACTGGAAGTTACCCGTATTTGTGCCCATTCCAAAAAAAAAGGTTATGTAACAGAATGCAGAAATTATCAAACAATATCGTTAATATCACACGCAAGTAAAATTTTGCTGAAGGTCATTCAAAAGCAATTGCAGCAGTACATGGACAGGGAATTGCCAGAAAATCAAGCCAGATTCAAAAGAGAATGTTGAACGAGGGATATCATTGCTGCTGTCAGATGGATCTTGGCTGAATGCAGAGAATACCAGCAAGGTGGTTACCTGTGTTTTATTGACTATGCAAAGGCATTTGACTTTGTGGATCATAACAAATTATGGACAACATTGCAAAGAATGAGAATTCCGGAACACTTAATTGTGCTCATGTGGCACCTCTGCATAGAACAAAAAGCAGTCATTCCAGCAGAGCAAGGGGATACTGCATGGTTTAAAATCAAGAAAGGTGTGTGTCAAGGTTGTATCCTTTTACTGTACTTAGTCTGTACGCTGAGCAAATAATCTGAGAAGCTGTCTATATAAAGAAGAATGTGGCATTAGGATTGGTGGAAGACTCATATAACAACGTGCAATATGCAGATGAGACCTTGCTTGACGAACGTATTGATGAGGATCACAGCCTTCAGTAGGGATTACATCTCAACATAAAGCAGAAGTGGTTACAACTGGACCAGTAAGCAACATCATGGTAAATGGAGAAAATATTGAAGTTGTCAAGAATAAAATTTTACTTGAATCCACAATCAATGCCCACAGAAGCAGCAGTCAGGAAATCAAATGATGTATTGCATTTGGCATTTCCTGCTACAAAAGATCTTTTTAAAGTGTTAAAAAGCAGAGATGTCAGTTTAAATACTAAGGTGTACCTGTTCAAAACCATGATATTTTCAGCTGCCTCATATGCATGCGAAAGCTGGAAAAAAAGAAGATCAAAAAAGAATTGTTGCCTTTCATTTATGGTGTTGGCAAAGAATGTTGACTATACCATGGACTTCCAGAAGAATGAACGAGTCTCTTGGAAAAAATACAGCCAGAGTGCTCCTTGGAAGTAAGGATGGCAAGACTACTTCTTACGTACTTTTGGACGTATTATCAGGCGGGTCCATTTGCTGGGGAAGGACATTGTGCTTGGTAAAGTAGAGGGTCAGCGAAAAAGAAGACGACCCTAAATGAGGTGCATAGACACAGTGGCTGCACCAGTGGTTTCAAATGTAACAACAGTTGTGAGGATGGCACAGCACTGGGCAGTGTTTCCTTCTCTTGTACATGAGTCGCTGTGAGTTGGAACTGACTTAATGCACCTAACAACAACAACCTGTGTTCTTAGCAGGAAACACATACCAGAACAGTAATACTGAGAATAAAGTAGAGTTCAGGATGAAAACCATTAGTTGATAGAAAAGGGATATTGATAATAGAAGGTACAGTTCACTGAGGATGACCGTCTTAATCTCTGTGTATATCAAAGACCCATCTATATAAGCAGCACATTCTAAAAATACACAAAATATTATTTAAAAAAATAACCAATACAGTGCCGAGTGCGTCTAGGATAGGTTAATTCAGAACTCCACGGAACTTATCAAGGAACCAAGTTATTTCCATCTGTCTGCTCTTCTCTTTTCCTCGTTCTGGTTTTGTGTTTGGATGGCTTCCCAGTGTTTGTAATCTCTGCTGCTGTTTGAGGCACCACATGCAGATTACATATTGTCCAGCAGAAGAAGGACTCCCTTCCGAAGCATCGTCTTTTAAAGACAAGGGAACCTTTCCCAGAAAACACCCAGCTGACCTAATCTTGAGTCTCATTAGCCAGAGCTAGAGGGTCGCTATGAGTTGAAATCAACTTGATGGCAGTGGGTTTGGTTTTTATTTTAGATCACTTGATGAACTCTGAATCAGTCACTGGTGTGGGGACTTGGGATCACTATAAAAAACCTATTGCTGTTAAGTTGATTCCAACTCGTAGCGACCCTAACATGGTTTACTTCTGACTTGTGTGGGAAAGGGGGCAACTGCAAAACAAAATCAGGGCCCTTCCAGCAAGCATGAGGAGGGAGGTGAGAAGGGCTGTTGGTTAGGGAGCCAGCAACATGTGCTACTTAGAATTAAAAGCATAGCAGTCTTTATTTTAAATATCTACCCCTCCTCTTTCCAATTTGACTATTTTCAAAATTCTTAACTAGTTCTTGGAAAAGACACTTGTAAGCAGGTTAGAGGTCATTTCCTCTAGGTTTTCTTTCAGTGTATTTTATTTTTGTGATACGTCTGATAAGGATCTATCTAGTCATTTTGTTCGATCTTATAGTAAATGTAATTTTTAGAAACTAGCAACTTCTAAATTTGTGTTTTCCATTTTAAACAATGAAGAGTTTGACCAATTAAATGGTATTGGCCTTTGGCAATACTTGTTGATCTAGTAGACATGTTTTTATATTGCTGTAAAGTAAAATGCTATGTTTACATGCTAGAACCACATTTGGAGAACCTTGAGAGCCTACCTTTTCATTAGGGTGAGTGTTGAGGCAAAATCAGAGCCTCTTATTGGGCCACAAATATCTTAGATTCTACATCCTGCTTAATGTCAGCCCAGATGACATGCAGACTGTGAAGAGTCTCTATATGCTCAATTTGCCCTTTATTTTCAATAGACAAACAGCAAGGGCTGGAGAAAATACCAAGCAATGTCTTTCTGGCATAAAATGTTTAGATTGTTATCCTATCATATGCTAATTATTAAATAATAACTTCTGAAAATTTTTATTTTAGAGGAATACCTACAGTGAAGTTTGTTGAAAATGTATGTGGTTAGAAATGTAATTCTTAGCATTAGAATCCCTCCCTGGGCTTATCCTTTTTCTTTCAACCTTCTGGCCCTCTTTGATAGAGATAATTATCAAATCCGTATTACTAATACCATACCTTCTTTTCAAAGATTTTTTTCCTGGATTGTTGTAATATCTTCTGTCCTGGTTGCCTTGTTTCCACTCTTGGCTTTGCTATAGTCCATTCTACATAATACAGCCAGCCAGAGCAATCTTTCTAGAATTGCACTTGTTCAGTACAGTAGCCATTAACCATATGCAGCTATTTAAATTAATTAAAAATCAATCTCACTCACGCTAGCCACATTTTAAATATTTAATAGCCACATGGAGCTGGCACCTACCAAATTGGATAGTACATGTATAGAACATTTCTGTCATCTTAGAAAGTTCTGTTGAACAGTGTTGTTCTGGAGTATGAGTTAGATCACTTAACTCGCTGTTGCAACCAAAACTCCTTACCATCACCCGCAAGGCTCTACAAAATCTTGCTTATTTCTCCAGTCTTATCTCTCTGTGTAATTTTTTATTTACTACACTCCAGACATGTTGGCCTTCTTTCTGTTCTTTGAATATGCCAGATTATTCCCCCTTCTCAGCCACTTTCCACTTGTCATTCCTTCTGTTTAGAACATACTTCTCCCAGATGGCTGCCTCTTCGTCATGTAGATGTCATCTCAAATGTTACCTCCTCAAAAGAATTCTTCCCCGTCTACCCTAAGCGTCTACCTTAAGAAGCTCTTGCTTACGCTATCTTAGTAGTATTTACCTTTAAACAAAATTGTTACTTACTTGGTGGGGTTTTTTGTGTGTGTATGCTTTAGGTAAAAGTTTATAGTTCAAGTTAATTTCTCATACAAGAATTTATACATACATTGTCATGCAACTGTAGTTGCAATCCCTATAATGTGACAGCATACTCCTGCTTTCCACCCTGGGTTTCCCGTGTCCATTCAACCAGCTCCTATCCCTTTCTGCCTTCTCATCCCACCTCCGGGCAGGAGCTGCCCATTTAGTCTCCTGTATCTACTTGAACTAAGAAGCACACTCTTCACGAGTATTATTTTTATGTTTTATAGTCCAGTCTAGTCTTAGTCTGAAGAGTCGGCTTCGGGCATGGTTTTAGTTCTGGGTTAACAGAGAGTCCAGGGGCTGTGTCTTCTGGGGTTCCTCTAGTCTCAGTCAGATCATTAAGTGTGATCTTTTTATGTGAATTTGAGTTCTTCTCCACACTTTTCGCCTGCTCTCTCAGGGACTCTATTGTGTTTCCTGTCAGGGCAGTCATTGGTGGTGGCTGGACACCGTTTAGTTCTTCTGGTCTCAAGCTGATGGAGTCTGTGATTTATGTGGCCCTTTTGTCTCTTGGGCAGATAATTTCCTTGTGTCTTTGGTGTCCTTCATTCTCCGTTGCCCCAGGTGAGCTGGGACCAATTGATGCATTGTAGATGTCTGCTCACAAGCACTTAAGACGCTGGACACCACTCACCAAAGTGGGATTCAGAATATTTAATAAACTTTGTTATGTCAGTTGACCTAGATGTTCCTGAAACCATGGTCCCTAGACCTCTGCCCCTGCTACTCTGTCCCTCAAAGTGTTTGGTTGTGTTCAGGAACCTTCTTAGCTTTTGGTTTAGTCCAGTTGTGCTGACTTCCCATGTGTTATGTGTTGTCCTTCCCTTCACCTAAGATAATCCTTGTCTACTGTCTAGTTAGTGAATTGCCCTCTCTCTCCCTCCCCACCCTCATAACCATCAAAGAATGTTTTCTTCGTGTTTTTTAAACATTTTCTTGAGTTCTTATAATAGTGGTCTCATATAGTATTTGTCCTTTTGCAACTAATTTCACTCAGCATAATGCCTTCCAGATTCATTCATGTTGGGAGATGTTTCACAGATTCATCATTGTTCTTTATCACTATGTAGGATTCCATTGTGTGTATACACGTAATTTGTTTATCCATTTATCTGTTGCTGGGCACCTAGGTTGTTTCCCTCTTTTTGCTATTGTGAACAGTGCTGCAGTGAACACAGGTATGCATATGTCTATTTGTTTGACGGCTATTAATCTCTCTCAGATATGTTCCAAGAAATGGGATTGCTGTATCGTATGGTACTTCTATTTCTAACTTTTTAAGGGCACGCCAAATCAATTTCCAAAGTGGTTGCACCATTTTGCATTCTCTCCAGCAGTGTATAAGTGTTCCAGTCTCTTCACAACCTCCATGATCTTTATTGTTTTAGATTTTATATTTAGGTCCTATGACTTTCTTTTGAGTTGTCTAATTCTGAATTTTATTGTTAAACTTTTGGATTTCTATCTGCAGTCTCCCTGGATTCTTGTAGCCTGTTAAATTTGTCATTATGCTCTTGTATAACCTTCTTAAGTTCCTTTGTTGCTTTGTCTGTGTTTTGGCTTGGTCTGCGTTTTGCCCGATTTCCTTCCTGATCTCTTGAAGAGCTGTGTATATTAATCTTTTGAATTCTACCTCCAGTAATTCCAAGACCTTTTCTTCCTCTGGGAGGTTTTTTGGTTCTTTGTTTTGGTTGGTTGCTGAAGCCATCAGGGTCTGCCTCTGTATGTGATTTGATATTGACTATTTTTTTTTTTTTTTAGCACTAGGTTATTGTCTCCAAGCCATCAATAAGTTATTATATTTATTTATTTTATGTTTGCTTATGGTGTCCTAGCTTTTTGTTTTGTTTTGATATGCCCAAGTAGGCTTGTCCTGTGAGCTACTTTGATTATTGGCATCTTTGAAGCTCTCACATCCTGTCACCAGGCAGATAGAGCTGCTACTCAGTATGTGAGCCCAGGAGTCAAGTTTACTTTTCTTGTGTGGATTCAGCTCAGGTGTCCAGGTCATCAGTCACCTAGTGTGTGGTGCAGGCTCTCACCTACAGTCCTAGACAGGCAGGGCTATGTAGGAGTGATTGGAGCAGGCACAGGTACCTGGCTGCAGTAGGGAGTTATGTGCTGAGCAGGGTAAGGGGCTGATGGCTACCCCTGAGTGCCATAGTGGAACACGAGTCCCTGTTCCCGGGAGCGCATAGGTGGGTTGGCTTTGCTTTTGGCTGTAAGGACTGGGAGGCACCACTTATTCTGGACCCCTGTCTTGGGTGGCTAGGTAGAGTGGGTGGAGCCACCAGTCCTCAGGCCCCTGGTGTGGGTAGTTGAGGACCCAGCTTAATGGGTAGGGCGATGTCAAATGTCACTCCCCCTTAGTTGTTGAATTGAAAATAGGCTTCAGATATGTACCCTGTTGTACTATGCTAATGAGGTCCTTTGCTGTTGAAATGGGCCCACACAGGTCTCAGCAGGGGTAAAAGGCATATCAAAGTCCGTGGACCCCTTACGCCTGTTCTGGCCCAGGGGGCATGGCTTCAGGGCTTTGGCAGGCAATTGCTGAAGCTGAACCAGGATGAGAGCAGAGCAGGGATGGAGCTGGTAAATGGGAGAGAAGTGTTTCCCAGAAGGCCTTTTTTTTTTATCCCACATCGTAGGTTAGATGCTTTCACTTAACTTTCACAGATTCAGTGTCACTTCTCCCTGGTTCCGGAGGCTTGTACAGACTCTCTGCCGATTGGTTCTTCTGGTGTGGAAAATGAGTCCCGAGCGCTACTGCTTGCCTCAGCTCACATGTGTTGGCCAATCCACTGCAGGGTGCTGGCCAGGTCAGGTCTGGCAAATCCTCGCTGCTTCTGAACTGTCTCTCCTTCACCCTGGCACTCACTCTGACTCCTCAACTTTGTCTTTGATGTTCAGGGCTCCTAGATTGTCATGTATAATCAGTTCACTTGTTTTTTTTTTTTTTGGGTCTTTGTTGTAAGAGGGACCACAGGAAGCATCTGACTACTCTACCAACTTGGCCCTGCCCCTCTATTTGATGTTTTTCTACCTACCCAAACACCCTTCTCACCATTGGAATGTAAGCACCTTATGGTCACAGACTTGTCATGTTCACACTTATATTTCTTTTTTTTTTTATTAACTTTTATTAAGCTTCAAGTGAACGTTTACAAATCCAGTCAGTCTGTCACATATAAGTTTACATACATCTTACTCCGTACTCTCACTTGCTCTCCCCCTATTGAGTCAGCCCTTTCAGTCTCTCCTTTCGTGACAATTTTGCCAGCTTCCCTCTCTCTCTATCCTCCCATCCCCCCTCCAGACAAGAGCTGCCAACATACTCTCAAGTGTCCACCTGATATAATTAGCTCACTCTTCATCAGCATCTCTCTCCCACCTGCTGACCAGTCCCTTTCATGTCTGATGAGTTGTCTTCGGGAATGGTTCCTGTCCTGTGCCGACAGAAGGTCTGGGGAGCGTGGCCGCGGGGATTCCTCTAGTCTCAGTCAGACCATTAAGTATGGTCTTTTTATGAGAATTTGGGGTCTGCATCCCACTGATCTCCTGTTCCCTCAGGAGTTCTCTGTTGTGCTCCCTGTCAGGGCAGTCATCGATTGTGGCCGGGCACCAACTAGTTCTTCTGGTCTCAGGATGATGTAGGTCTCTGGTTCATGTGGCCCTTTCTGTCTCTTGGGCTCCTAGTTGTCGTGTGATCTTGGTGTTCTTGATTTTCCTTTGCCCCAGGTGGGTTGAGACCAGTTGATGCATCTTAGATGGCCGCTTGTTAGGCTTTAAGACCCAAGACGCCACATTTCAAAGTGGGATGCAGAATGATTTCATAATAGAATTATTTTGCCAATTGACATAGAAGTCCCCTCAAACCATTTTCCCCAGACCCCCGCCCCTGCTCCGCTGACCTCTGAAGCATTCATTTTATCCCGGAAACTTCTTTGCTTTTGGTCCAGTCCAATTGAGCTGACCTTCCATGTATTGAGTGTTGTCTTTCCCTTCACCCAAAGCAGTTCTTATCTACTGATTAATCAATAAAAAACCCTCTCCCTCCCTCCCTCCCTCCCCGCTTCGTAACCACAAAAGTATGTGTTCATCTCAGTTTTTACTATTTCTCAAGGTTTTATAATAGTGGTCTTATACAATATTTGTCCTTTTGCCTCTGACTAATTTCGCTCTGCATAATGCCTTCCAGGTTCCTCCATGTTATGAAATGTTTCACAGATTCGTCACTGTTCTTTATCGATGCGTAGTATTCCATTGTCACACTTATATTTCTTAAACCTAAAAAAATGACAGGCATATAATAGGTGCTCAGTCAATACTTGACTATGAGAGTCTCTCAAAACTTCATCATCTGAATTGCCATATTTCTTTTTACTCTGATTTTTTCCTTTGATTTCAGTTCTGTTTTCTTATGTATGGTTTGTTTTCCCATTGAATCAGGTCATTGCAAACTACTACTTGGTCTCCACATCAGCAGTTTGTCAAGTCGTGTCTCCTGATTCTGTATTAGTACACTTATTTTAGCGTGAAAGCTATCTATATGGTAAAACATAATTTTTTTCACTTTTCTGGTTAAGAATAAATGCAGTCAACTCCATTCTAGAGTGGCCTGTTAAATTATTACATTATTACAGCTTTAAATCTGGAATTTGGTATTACGAAAGGTACTCCATTGAGAATTTTGGATTAACCTTAATGTATTATTTTCTTGATGGCTTTAGGCTTTTTTAAAAGCCGGCAACTATGGTATTAGAAGGATGCACACTGGCGTTGTATAGCATTCACCACCTTACTGAGTAGTCTTGCTTCATTTGAAGTTATTCTACTTGTTTTCCCTCACTGTACAAAGGGATGACAGAAATTAGAAGTTTATTTGACTTGCTCTCATTTTGGGTTATTAATCTAATATTTCTAGTATAGATAGAGAAAAATTAATTTCAAGTATCTGTTATTTTTGTACTCCTGAAGAGTGCTTCCTAACCTCTTCACACTTGGTTTTGGTTTAAATGGCTTTTAAACCTCTCAGGGCTGAGCATCTTTAGAAAATCATATTTGCCTGATATATAGACAAAATGTTCTAGCCAACATTATAACAGATACATCCTGGATAGTATGTATCCAGTCCTAATAATATTCTCCTGTCTCACTTAGGTGGATGTACAATCTGTTGTTATCTAGAATCCACTCCAATCTAGAGCATTTTACTACTCTTGCATATGAGTATGATTGAATAATTACTTTGTGTAAAGAGCTCTGGATTTTTTATCATAGAGGATAAAAGTTACAAAAGAAGTAACTGAAATTACCCCTGTTTTCAGTGAACTTACCTTATTGGAAAGAGAAACAAAAATGAGCATTTATAAAGCAACATGAAATGAGCGTAGCTGATCATGTATTGTACATATATACTAGAAAAAAAGAACGAAGATAACGGTGGATAATGGGATTTCATGTTGATTTTTGTGTTCTTTGTTGTTTTCCAAATTTTCTGTGAGAGTGTTAGTACTTTTGGATTTGGAACAAAAACTTTTTTTTTTTTTTAAAGTAGCATGTGCTGCGTACACAAAGTATAGAAAGTCTTTAGAGAGGATACAGAATCAAAGCTGAGTGAAATTAATCTTAGGAAGCGTTCTGCGAAGAGCGCTTACTTCCATATGGGCGTTAGACAGCACCAGGTTGTGTCAGGCAGTTGAGCTCCAGTGCTGCTTCATTTCTCGAGTCTAGTTTCTGTCTCTCATTTGCGTGCTACATAGTGGTCTGTAAGAGATAACCAGGTTTACATGTTGGAAATATCAGAAATAGAAGAATGTTACTTGTGTTTTTGCAGGTTGCTTCATGTACGAAATGGAAACTGCAAATACCATTTGGGTGAAGAAACATTTAAGTTAGCTCAGACGTTTATGGATAAACTGTCAACACATGGCCAGCGAGCAAACAAAGCTGCCCTGTATGGAGAACTGTGTGCACTTCTGTTTGCTAAAAGCCACTATGATGAGGTGAGTGTTTTGAAGTGCATTTCATTGTGGCCAGTAAAAATTTATAAAACAGAGGATAAGTAAAATAATCATTGCTTATTTGTCTTATAGATCTCATTTTCACATATGAGGTTTACTTAAAGTAGCACACGTTTGTAATTGAATATTTAAAGTCAGGCAAAAGTAGTATTCTGTGAGATGGACCTTGAGCATACATATATAAGACTTAGGACTGTTTTGTTTTTTTTGTTTTTGTTTTTGTTTTTTTTTGACCAAATGGATCTATACCTAAATTGGTTTGGTGGGCATGCTTTGTGAAATGAACTTTTATTAGATGCTTTTTATAAGATATGTAGCTCTAAGTGAACTCTCATAACTTGAAGTCATTCATTTCAATGGGAAGCTAAATTTTATTTATACCTTATTACATTGCTGCTTCCTTTGCTTTATGAAAAAGATAGCTTCATTCCTGGTTTTACGATTAAGTTAATGCTTTGGTGCCAGTAAACACATAGTTGAGAAGAAATCTATGGGTATTTAGATTGCTTTATTTATGGTAGAATATCACAATTATTCCATGTTATCAGAAAGCTGTCACTGGCTTTCATATTTTTAAATTATTATCCCTATCTTGACTTTCTTGATTTTTGTTCCATCAGGATAAATGTATATATTTATATATTCCATATTTAAAGAAAAATTGCAGTAAGAAGTAAACCAGAAAATTCTAGAATAATTGCGAGGTGATGTTTGTGCAAGGATCATCGTGCTTTTAGTATCAGTATAAGAATGCATCAAACCCACATACAGAAATATAAACCCCTTAACAGCATGTCTGCAGTTTCTGAGGAGAGTTTAAGATTATTTATAGTTGTTTTTTATGTTGAGTTCCCATGTATGCTGAATTAGTTCTATTGATGGATTGTTTTGCTGCCTCTTGTATGCACTGATTGTTCATTGCTTTTCAATTCAGATATACAACTTGGTCCCTTTGTATGATTTCCACATACCACAAACAAAGAACCCCATTCATAGAAGGCCTTTGTGTAGATCAGACTTTTCCTGAAAATGAGAGTGAGATTAAACATCTTAGTGTTGTGTACAATGTCAACTTGAATATTAGTTATAAACAAACAAAAAACTAGTTGCCATTTGAGTAGAATCTGACTCATGGTGACCCCATGTGTTACAGAGTAGAGCTGCTTTATAGGGTTTTCTTGGCTGTAATCTTTACCGAAACATATCACCAGGCCTTTCTTCCTTGGTGCTGCTGGATAGGTTCAAACCTCCACCCTTTTAGTAATCAATCACAATTTGTGCCACCCAGGGACCTTTGGATACCCATCTATCCTTTCGTATCTCTGCATAGAAACTTTCATCATTTCTTTTTATGCCGTCTCTGTTTCCACTTTTATCATTTCTGTTTATCCCATACTTTCCATGCTGCCTATGGAACTCCACATACCTGTCTGTTACACAGAGCAGTTCATGTCTTGTCATTCTATATCCCCATATCCAGCTGCAGGCCCATCTTAATCCATCCGGACCTACTGAGGTGCTCAGCGGAACAAAAGTGTCTTGTTTAACGATTTCCATTTTCTGTAGTAAACAACTACAGTTTTAACTAGCGCTTATTTTCTTTCTGTGTTTGGACTTGATTAGGAGGTTTGTAAATCATTAACATGTTCAGTTGCTAGCTGAAAAGTTGTCTGTTCGAGCCCACCAAGAGACACCTCAAGAGAAAGGCCAGGGGATCTACTTTGGAATCTTATGGATCACCATTCTACTCCAACACACGTGGAGTCTCCATGAGTGAAAATCAGCATGCTGACAATGGTTTAAGAGGGCAGTGGTAATTCAGTGGTAGAATTTTCACTTTCCATGTGGGAGACCCCCGTTTGATTCTCAGCTGGTGCACCTTGAGCACAGCCACTACCCGTCTGTCTTTGGAGGCCTGCGTGTTGCTGTGGTTTCAGCATAGCTTCCAGACTAACACAGAGTACGAAGAAAAGCCTGGCAGTCTACTTCCAAACAATCAACCAGTGAAAACCCTGTGGATCACAGCGGTTCAATCCCGTTGTGCGTGGGGTCACCATGAGTCGAGGGCCAACCTGACGACAGCGAACAACAGCAACAACACTGTGCCTCATTCATGATCTTTGCAGCTGTTATGATCAATTCATTCTCATACCAACTGAATGAAGGAGTTCAATTCCAGTGCATTTATTTCCACTTTGTTTCTAACTGCAGATACAGTACTTCTTTCCCTGATCCTAAGCACCAGAGCTAGGTCAGATCTCACAAATTAAAAGGGCACAGTACTGCAGACTGCCAAGTCTGCTCAAGACCTCAGGTGCTAGCAGCAAGCTTAGGGGTACCCAGACCCCTCTCACTTTTGACCTGCTATCTTCCACTAGTTTCTTGGGTTTGATAATTCACTAGAACAACTCACAGAATTCAGAAAAGCACTATACTTATTATTTGCTATGGAGTCAATTCCAACTCATGGCAACCCCATTTGTTACAGAGTAGAACTGCTCCGTGGAGTTTTCTTGGCTGTAATCTTTACAGAAATAGGCTGCCAGGACTTTTTCTCTGTGGTACCCCTGGATGGGTTTCAAATCGCCAACCTTGAGGTTCACAGTCAAGCACAAACTGTTTGCACCACCTGTTGTTGTTAGGTCCTTTCGAGTCAGTTTTGACTTAAAGCGACTCCACTCACAACACAACGAAACACTGACCGGTCCTGTGCCATCCTCACAATAACTTGCTATGTTTGAACCCATTGTTGGAGCCACTGCGTCAGTCCATCTCATTTTTTCTTCCTCATTTTTGCTGTCTACTTCAAGCATGATGTCTTTCTCCAAGGACTGGTCCCTCCTGATAACATGTCCAAAGTATGTGAGATGAAGTCTCGCCATCCTTGCTTCCAAGGAGCATTCTGGCTGTACTTCTTCCCAGACAGATTTGTTTGTTCTTCTAGCAGTACTTGGTATATTCAGTATTCTTTGCCAACACCATAATTCAAAGGCATCAGTTCTTCTTTGATCTTCCTTATTCATTGCCCAGCTTTCACATTTATATGAGGCAATTGAAAATACCATGCCTTCAGCCAGGTGCACCTTAGTCCTCTAAGTGACATCTTTGCTTTTGAACACTTTA
Organism: Loxodonta africana; assembly: GCF_030014295.1. Classification (NCBI taxonomy): domain Eukaryota; kingdom Metazoa; phylum Chordata; class Mammalia; order Proboscidea; family Elephantidae; genus Loxodonta; species Loxodonta africana. The sequence continues at coordinate 50,623,692 of NC_087359.1, forward strand.
AAGAGGTCTTTTGCCCAATGCTATGTGTCATTTGATTTCTTGAATACTGCTTCCATGGGTGTTGATTGTGGATCCAAGTAAGATGAAATCCTTGACAACTTCGATATTTTCTCCATTTATTATGATGTTGCTTATTGGTCCGATTGTGAGGATTTTTATTTTTGTTACACCACCTAGGGACCTTCAAAAGCTCTGTACTTATGATTACAGTTTTATTATAGCAAAAGGATATAAATGAAGAGATGCGTATGGTGAGGTCTGGTATGGTTCCCAACTCTGAGCTTCCATGTCTCCAAAAGAGACCTGCTACTCTCCCTTGTGCATCAGTGTTTATCACCAACTCGGAAGCCATGGAGTTTCTGTGTCCAGAGCTTTTATTGGGGTCTCATTATGTAGACATGATTAATTGAATCAAGTCCCACAGGGGTGAACTAAACCTCCATCCCCTAATCCCCAAGGGTGGTTAATATCAAACAGCTGATATCAGTGGGTCACCATGAGTCAGATTTTATTTTTGATATCGGTAGGTCTGGCCAGCCCCTTCTAAGAGTCACCTCATTAGCATAACCTGTTGATAGGTGTGGTCTGGAGCCCTCATCAAAGACTCTTCAGTCACTAGGGAACTTCCAAGGTTTTAGAGGTTATCTCTCAGCAACAAAGGACAAAAACCAGATTCTTTGGGTAAAGCTAACTGTAAACCCTGTAGCAACTCAGAGCAATGTAGGAATGCAGAATTTAGGTCTGGCTTGGAACAATAAAGTTTATTTCTTGCTCATGCTGCATCCCCATCTTGGGATGGCTGTAGCTGTGCTTCATATTTGATCAAGACCCAAGGTGGTGGGGCAACCTTTATGAAACATTGCCAGCCCTAGAGCAGAGGCGAAACCATCATAAGGTAGTACCACCAGCTCTTAGCACTTTCTCCCAGAAATGGCACTGTTTCACTTCTGCTCATACTTTAATTGGCTGAAGGGAATTACATGGCCACACTTTAATGTGGAGGGAAAATATATCTTTCCCCAAGGAGGGGCAGTGAATATTTTAAAACAGTATTACAATCTACCACAGTTCTAAAGATTTTACTTTATTACTTGGAACAACGTCAGCTTATTTAGCCTCTTACAATCACAAATCAAGTTTTTTACCTAAATCCAGATTGAATAAATCTTTTTTATTTCATTTTTGCACCAAATTTGAATAGCTAATCATTTTGTTGGAATGGGAGAGAAGGAAACCTGCAGAAGAGAAGAAGTGTTTATTGAGCACCTATTATATACTGGGTTCTTTTATAGAAGGGGAAACCTAGGGCCAGAGAGTGGCTTGTCTAACACTTAATTGTTAAGTGGTGGAATGTGATTTCAGTTCAAGGATGCATGACTTGAGAGTACATGCTTTTTCTGCATATCACATATTCCTAGCATGAAAATGTTCACTCTCTGTGATGCCAAACTAGTGAGTAGGTGCATGTCCCATGACCTTAAATGACTTCTTTTGTGCTTTTCTATGCAGATGCATTATAGACCACCCTTGCTTAATATACCCTCCTTAGTTAACCCTTCCTAGTGACCCTTTGGGAGCTCTGGTGGTATAATGGTTAAGCGCCTGGCAGTTCAGTCCCACCAGCTGCTCTGTGGGAGAAAGCTTTGGCAGTCTGCTTCCATAAACATTACAGCCTTGAAAACCCTATGGGGCAGTTCTACTCTCTCCTGTAGGGTCGCTGTGAGTCAGAATCAACTTGATGACAATGAGTTTTTAGTGACCCTTCTGTTTTGTTTCTTTGCAGCAGTTATTAATATCCAAAACATTTCTCGTACATTCCCCCCACCCTCCCTTTCTTTAGTTAAGCACTGTAAGAGGAAAGAGATTTTCTGTTGTTCTCCCTACATACCTAGATGCTAGCATACTGCCTCACACTTAACCTCTGTGTACCTCAGTTTCCCGTAATAATCGTACATATCTCATAGGGTCATTGTGTCAGTTAAATGTGCTAATACACAAAGTGCTTAGAAGAAACGCCTGGCACAAAGCAGTCAACTAAGTGCCGCAGTAGGAGCCCTGGTGATACAAACAGTTAAGTGCTCAGCTGCAAACCGAAAGGAACACTATATGCAAAGGCTTCTGGGCAAGAAAGAACATGCCTCTGATTTCCTGAATATATGTCACATATTCCCAAGGGCTGATTCAGACAAGCTGTCAAGAGTTTTAAGAAATATAACTCAAGGAAGCAACCTCACAGAGAAAATTATAAATGTAAATATTTTGTGTGTTTTCTTATCCAAGTACTTGAAAGCTTGCAGGAAGAATTTGCAATAATTTCATTGAGTATTGTCACCTTCACAGTTCTGCCTCTTCTATATATATATATATATATATATATATATATATATATATATATATATATATATTTTTTTTTTTTTTAGGCATACAAATGGTGCATTGAAGCAATGAAAGAAATCACAGCTGGCTTGCCAGTCAAAGTTGTGGTAGATGTTTTAAGACAAGCTTCTAAGGTAAATATAATATTAAATGAATTGTAGTCTTTATCAGGTTTTAAATTTCTTTTAATTAACCTATGATTTTACAAATTAGGTATTGCATATATAGGGTCGATACGAGTTGGAATCGACTCAATGGCAGTGGGTTTTTTTTTTATGCCATTGACTAACAGGGCTTATTTTTAAATATCTGTGTTTAGTTTTAGAAATATGGTTTCTCAAAACTGTCTCACACAGATTTTAGTTAATTTTCCTATACCCAGGAAACCTGTGAAACAACTCACTTTGTTAATTCTTTCAGCTCACAGAAGTATATATCAAAGTAGTATCTTGGAACTATTCTGGATCGTTTTCCTTATTCTTAAATCTTTACGGTGATCGGAATTCCTTTAGCCAAAGCTGTATGGCTTTCTTCTAAAGGATAGCCTGGTATTATATCTTTTAGTCATAGTATTACTGTCTCACAGTGTGACAGCTTTCTGCACTTAACCTAGCGGGCAATCCTTATTTGATTTTTCTCTTTATCTTTAGGCTTGTGTAGTAAAACGTGAATTTAAGAAGGCAGAACAGTTAATTAAACATGCAGTGTATTTGGCACGGTAGGTGACTCTTAATAAAAATATTATTTCAAATGGTCTCTTTCTACTTTATGTCCTAATAGTTTTTTTTTTTTTTGGTGTGTGTGTTTTTTTTTTAAATAGGGATCATTTTGGATCCAAACACCCAAAATATTCTGATACGCTGTTAGATTATGGGTTCTACCTACTCAATGTAGATAATATATGTCAGTCTGTTGCGATTTATCAGGTATGTTAAAGGTTATGCTTTTTTTCTTTCAATCTACCTAAATTGACTTCCTGACCTGTATATGGTTGTAATGTATAAATCACTCTCTGCAAATAACTTTCTAAGTGTCTTTTATATATGAGACACCATTCTTAGTAACTAAGTAATGGCTAGAAAGTTGAAAAATTAATGTTTTAGTAATAAAAGAGAATTATGAGTAAAAGAGTTATTGGATTGTAGCCTCATATTTAGCAGTAATTTTTCCATTTTATATTTGCTTGTCTTTGTAGTTAATTTAGAGGTTGCCATTATGGCTGCTTTTGTTAACAGCAAAGAGGGCTGATAGCAATCAATTCAGGCCTTAACTCAGTCATTCTCAAGTAGATGATGAACTATGCCATTGCCCTTGACAAGGTGTTCTTGATTTTGCAGTCCATTTCTGAAGAAGGACATAGAGAAAAACATTGTGGTGGTTCCTAAGACATGAATGATTTTTATTTTTAAGCCATTGCCTTTAAGGCAGACTCGGTCTTCAGAAAATCAGGCCTTATGGTTGACTTTCATCTTCTATTGTTATTTAAATACAGCAGGACTTTGTTGTTTCAAAACGTAGGAGATTATATATATAGAATTTATATATATAAATTATTAGAGTGTTTAACTGTGTGGCATTTTCTAAAGATTTGCAATATTAGCAGATATTTTCATGATTATTTCAGGCAGCCCTTGACATTCGGCAGTCAGTGTTTGGTGGCAAAAATATCCATGTAGCAACGGCTCATGAAGACTTGGCTTATTCTTCTTATGTTCACCAGTATAGTTCTGGGAAATTTGACAATGCACTGTAAGTTACACATTCCTTTTTAGTGAAGGATTAAGTGTTGTTGAGTTTTTTTTTTGTCCCCTAGTACAATAATACTTAATGTACTTTATGGATTAAATTTGTCTTTCTGGAACTTCAGTAGGATGCCTAGAATGTTCTTCAAATCATTTAAAATCATACCAATTCATAAGCTATTCATTTAGACTTTATCTCTTTAATATTGAGACTTCTGTGTCTCTGTGTAGATTATAACTTATCTTTTGAGTGATTCCTTTAATTTTACTTTGAGTAATATAATAGCCTCTGGCTACAGACTCTACCTGAAAACCTCTTGTTCAAAACACATAGAAATGCAGAATAAAATGTAACAGTCATCTTCTTAAATGCATAGCTGAGCTTGTAAGAGAGAGGGGCAGTCCCAAAAGGGCAATAATGGACAGTAAAATCCAAAGGGGTAGGCATGAACTATGGTTCATGTTTTGGGGTGGTGAGAAAGCTTAGAGGTTCTGTAATCTTGGTTGAATAACGATCCTGGGTTTAGGAAACGAGAGTTTTAGCCCACAGAAGACTGAATTAGAATTAAAACAAGACCAAGGCTACACTCTCAGGGAAGAAACACATTTGCCCACCAGGAAAGGCATGATAGGAAACACCCACCTCAGGTTGAGCTCACATTTAAAAAAGAAAGGGAGCCTCACAGGGGAATTTGTAACTACAAACCTGTACCACACTTGAGTTTGGCGATCATTTGGGCTGCAGGTCTCTTGAAATGCCTTTTAGAAGAATATGTAAAACTCTTGGAAATAATTAACCCTCAACTCAAACCATACGGAATTCCCAAAGATATAGCTGTACCTAAGATGAACTCAAAATGAAAATTTATAAACCAAGAAAACATTTCCACTATGAGTGAGAGTCAGCACACATAGTGAATAGGAATAGAACCCTACAAATTTCAGTTAACAGAACTTTTTTGGTTGTTAATGTAAATAGTCTTACATGATTAGATATAAAATGGGTTTTGCCTATTAGCAAAACAAAATTTTATTGAAACATAGCCCTGCTCATTCGTTCATGTATTGTCTATGGCTCCTTTCCACTACAACAGCAGAATTGATTAGTTGTCACACTGTATGGCCAACAAAAACTACAATATTTACTCTTAGGCTCTTTAGAGAAAAAATTCCCCATCTCTGCTACAAAAGAAGGAATTAGTAATATTTTGGAGGGGGGGAAAAAAACAAAAAAGGCAGATTTAAAAATTTAAATAACTGATACACACTACAACATGGATGAACCTTGAAAATATTATGCTTCGTGGAAGAAGCCAGTCACAAAGGAATACATGATGTATGATTCATATGAAATATGCAGAACAGGCAAATCTGTGGAGATGGAAATTAAGTTGGCAGTTGCCTAGGACCAGGGGCTAGAAGGAAATGAGTGATTTCTAATGGGCACAGTGTTTCTTTTTGGGATGATAAAAATATTCTAAAATTGATTGTAGAGATTGGTGCACAATGCTGTACATACTAAAAACTACTGAACTGTATACTTTAAAATGGCAAGTTTTATGATATGTGAATTATGTCTTAGAGTTGTTTTTAAAATATAAAACAGAATAGGTAGAAATAGAAAGTAGCCTTTGAAATGAAAAACTCGGTGGACAAGTTAAACAGCAAATTAAGCACAACCAAAGAAAGAACTAGTGAATTGGAAAACAGATCTGAGTAAGGAGAAGTAAGGAGGCTTGTAGATATTTGAAAGTTACTGGCAGATGAAATAGACAAATAACATCTGTTTGGGGGGATGGACCATAAATAAATAATGAAACATGGCAGCTGAGAATACATGCTGTGAAGAAGGGTAAAGTAGGGTAAGAGTTTAGAGTGAAGGTAGATTTTTAAGGACTTTTGTGTAGACTAGTCTGGAAAGGTATGTTCAGGGAGAATTGAATCCTGTGGGTATTCAGAGGAAGACCATTCCAGAGAGAGGGTAAAACCAGTGCAAGGGTTCTGAGGGGACAACTGCTAGGCCAGTATTGCTGGGGAGGAAAAAGGAGTTGCTCTGAGGATGGCAGGAGATGAGGTCAGAGAAATAGCAGAATGAGAGACCATGTTGAGCTGCCTTATAGTCTGTAATGAAGACTTCAGATTTTATTCTGAGGGAAATGAGAAGCCATTGGCATTATAGAATCTGATTTAGGTTTTAAAAGGATAACTCTGTCCTAATAATGATAGGCTATAGATGAAATAAAGGCAGTTGGGGGCTATCGAAATAATCCAGGTGAGAATCCAGAGAGGATTGGTAATTTGGATGTATTTTTAAGGCACGGTTGACAGGATTTGCTGATGGTTTGAGTGAGATAGGTGACTAACAGGAAGAATGTAGCTGCCCTTTTTCTTTCCTCTAGGGGTAAGGTATCACACAATGTCTCTCCAGTTCCACCTTGACAAAAGATCAGTCTACAGTAGATTGGTAACAAAACCAAATCTTTACCACAGATAGTTTTAGAAGAACTTCCTATCAGTATTATACAGTGTGATTTTTTTTAAATGCTTAAAATCATTTGTAACTAAAAAGAACTGCCAGAATATATCTATCTGTATTGCAGATTTCATGCAGAAAGAGCTATTGGTATCATTACCCACATCCTACCTGAAGATCATCTTCTTTTGGCTTCTTCAAAGAGGGTGAAAGGTACCCTTTTTCATCTAGTCTCAGATGTTTTTAATACCGGTGATACATGGTATAAAATAAGGGTATTTGTGTATTTCCTCTGATGGTAGTAGCATAGGTTGATAATCTAGAATTTCTTTCCTTTGTCTCTCCTCTCATTCATTTCTTTCATGGGGGGTGTGGAGTAATAACATAAGTGATCTCACAGTAACATGGATAACAAACTGAAGGTGGGTTTTTCGTATAACTTCAGCTTTATAGTGGAGAATTCTTCACTGAGTTTCACATCAGGTTACCCTTGGTGTTGCAAAGCTCTTGCAAAATACTGCTTTCTTTCTTTTCTTATTTTAACTTTCCTTGAATTATTACCAAGGCCCTGTCATTTGAGGCTTTTTTTTTTGGCCAACATGAATGGGTCACTCTTAAAATAATTACCCGCTTGTGGGATATGTTTTACCTTAATTCTGGAGCTGTTTTTTTATTTCCTCCTCTAGGTTTGCATTTGTAAAGTTATATGAATAATTCATGATTAATGTCAAAAATTAAAAGTTAGAAAATAAAAAATTAAGCCACCTGAAATTCCACCAATGTAGAATCAACATATTGGGGAATATCCTTTTGAACTTTTCTGTCTTCAAATAGATAATAAAATGAATGATTGTTTTGTTTTATAATCTGCTTTTCTCACTTAATATATCATGAACATTTTACCTTCCAATACATGTAGATATATACCCATTTTTCAGATGTATCGAATTTCACCCCGTTAGTGGAAGTTTATATTGTTTTCAACATTTTGTTCTTTCAAAAAAAGCTAAATCTCTTTTACCTACCTTTGTGCACATGCATGTACAATTTTCCTAGAAATAGAATAACCTGGAAAAAGATTATATATACTTTTAAGGCTTTAGACGGAATTCAGACCCTGAATGTGACTTTGAAATTGAAGTGTCTTCTTGCCTCATTTGGTTGATCAAGTGAGTGGGAGGAATCCAGTTCTTTTAGTTGTGTTTGGTTAAAAGTTATATTTTACACAGTGGTTTCAAAAATTTCAGCAGTGCTTAGTTACTCCTTGACAGTTTTATAACTTGTAAAATTTTGCCTTTTCCTGCTTCCTTCTACCCAGACCCAGTGCTCTTCTAAATTTACTTAAAAAAAAAAATTCTTATCAGCAAAAGTATAGCAGTCTGGTAAAATAGAAACCAGTTCTGAAAAGTAATAAGCTGTTTAAGGAGTCCTGGTGGTGCAGTGGTCAAGCGCTTGGCTGCTAACCAAAGGGTCGGCAGTTCAAACCCAGCAGCCACTCCACAAGAGAAAGATGTGGCAGGCTGTTTCTCTGAAGATTTCCAGCCTTGGGAACCCTATGGGGCAGTTCTGTTCTGTCCTGCTGGGTTGCTGAGTTGGAGTCAGCTCGACTGCAGTGGGTTTGGTTTTTTGATTAATAAACTGTATACCTTTTTTAAAAATTTGAATTCCTTATACTGTGCAAAATAGGGATCCCTGGTGGCGCAGTGTTTAAGAACTATGGCTGCTGACAAAAAAGTTGGCAGTTCAAATCTACCAGCCGCTTGTTGGAAACCCTCTGGGGCAGTTCTACTCCATCCTGTAGGGTCACTGTGAGTTGACAGCAGTGAGTTTAATGGGCATAAAATAGAATGACCCCAAAAGTGTATTTTTTTTGGTTAAACTGGAACACTTTGATCTTGACCAGTTTTAAACCATAATTCATACTTTATAGAATGTAATTTTATTATGTTTGGAGTAGCTTTTGGTAGATAGGATTTTACAGTACACTAATGTTATTGCTTTCTTTATTCAGCACTTATTTTAGAAGAGATTGCCATTGACTGTCATAATAAGGAAACTGAACAGAGGCTGCTTCAAGAAGCTCACGATTTGCACCTGTCTTCACTCCAACTAGCTAAAAAAGCTTTTGGGGAATTTAATGTACAGACTGCAAAACACTATGGAAACCTTGGAAGACTTTACCAGTCAATGAGAAAATTTAAGGTGGAAACATCTTTTACTACATTTTTCTCTATTAATAAAGTATATATTCATTATTAATGAATATAAAGTATATATTCATTATACTTATTCTTTAATCATTATTCTTATTTCAAAAGAGAGCTGTGAAAACAGCAAGTATATAAAATAACACATTCAAAATATAAATAAAATTAGGGCCATGAAAAAAATAAGACACAAATATGTCAAACCATAAAGGCTAGTACAGTTGAATACAGTTGAAGCTAAGCGTCAGACATTGCTCTTAGCTACATTAAATATGTACAACATTCAGCAGAATGCCTAAGACAAGGTAGGTTTGCAATTTTGCTGGTGTTACTAATTATAGAAATAAAAATTACTTAATTTAGTTCCCTTTTAGAATTTCGAGTTATAAATTCTTAATGTTGTCCATTTTAGGATTGCAGTAAAGAAAGGATGAGAGTCACTGCCCAAGACAATTCAGTTTTACCTGAAAAATCAACCTGCATATTCCTCAACTAGCCTGAGTTTAGTTTGTTGGAACAAAAACTGTCAAAAATTCTAAAAAATAAAACATACTTCTATATAAATTAACCCATTATGACACAGAGTTTCTTAGTAAGATTCAATTATATTATGGAATGTGTTATCTAAAAGAGATCATTTTCATTTTAGAGTGTTTTAATGTTGATTTCTTCCAACAATTGTTTGTTACTGGAACAAGTTTTCTTTTGTCATCAACTTACCTGCACAGTTTCCAAAATCCAGTAATGCTTCCCCTAGGTGTCTTTGGAATAATATAAATATAGTCTCTGATTTTGACATTAAGATGTCATTTAAGATGTCTTTGATGTTTGTAAGAATCTTGTTCATTGGGTGAGAATTGTTGAAAACGAGTGTAATCTAACGATTAATAGGGCTTATTGTGTTTCAGGAAGCTGAAGAAATGCACATCAAAGCAATTCAGATTAAAGAGCAACTTCTTGGTCAAGAAGATTATGAAGTAGCCCTTTCAGTGGGACATCTGGCTTCTTTGTATAATTATGACATGAATCAATATGAAAATGCTGAGAAACTTTATTTGCGATCGATAGCAATTGGTATGTTACCTTTAAATTTTCTTGCGTCAACTGATTAGCTATCAACATGTTGACTTACCTTAAAAATGTTGTATAAGGGAAATGTTATTACTAAGACTGAAATTTGTTTAGAGCTGCTAAGTGTAGGAACCACCCAAAAGTCATCTGAAACCAGCAATGAGAAATCTGAAAGGGAAATTAGGGAAACAGTTCTATTTATAATAGCATCTGAGAAAATGAAACACCTAGAAATAAATCTAACCAGAGACATGAGTGACTTATACAGTGAAAACTATAAAACACTGCTGAAGGGAATTAAAGATAACTTAAATAAATGGAAAGATGTTCCATGTTCATGGATTGGAAGACTTAATATTGTTAAGATGTCAGTGCTTTCCAAGACAATTTGTAGATTAAATGCAATCCTGATCAAAATCCCAACAGCCTTCTTTACAGAAATTGAAAAGCCAATCCTCAACTTCATATAGAAGGACAAAAAGCCCCAAATAGTAAAACAATGTTGAAAGAGAACGAAGTAGGAGGACTCACCCTTCCTGATTTTAAAACATACTGTACAGCTGTAGTAATCAAAACAGCATGGTACTGATACAATAGACACATAGACCAATGGAAGAGAATTGAGAGTCCAGAAATAAACCCACACATCTATGGTCAACTGATTTTTAACAAGGGTGATAAGTCCATTTGATGGAGAAAAAGAGCCTCTTCAGTAAATGGTGCTGGGAAAATTGGATTTCAACATGCAGAAAAACAAAACAGGATCCCTGCAGCACACCATGCACAAAACGAAATTCAAAATGGATTAAGGACCTAAATGTGCAAACTAAAGCCATAAAATTCTTGGAAGAACAAGCAGGGGCAACACTTTCAGGCCTAGCTTTCAACAACAGATTATCTAATATAATAACAAAAGTACGTAAACAGCAAAAGATAAATAAATAGGATGTCATAAAAGTTAAAAAAAAAAAAATTTGTTCATCAAAAGGCTTTACCAAAAAAGTTAAAAGACAGCCTGCCAACTGTGAGAGAGTATCTTCAGAAGCCATATATCCAACAAGAATCAAATAACCAAAATATATATAAAACTTAATTAACTTAACAGAAAGACAATCATAAAATGGGCAAAGGACTTGAATAGATATTTCACCAGGGGACATTCAAATGGCCACCAAACACATGAAAAGATGCCCAGCGTCATTAGCTATCAGAGAGATGCATATCTAAACCACAATGAGATGCCATTTCACTCCCACTAGGATGGCTAAGATTTAAAAGTAAATAAATAACAAACGTTTGTGAGGATGTAGGAAATTGGAACCCGTATCCACTGCTGATGAGAATGCAAAATGGTACAGACCTTGTGGAAAACAGTGTGAGGGTTTCTCGGAAAACTAAAAAGAGAACTACCATGTGACCTAGCAGTTCCACTCCTAGTTTTATACCCAAAAGGCCTGAAGGAAGAGACTCTCAAAAAGAGACTTGTACAGCCATGTTTATTGCAGCAGTATTCACACTAGCCGAAAGGTGGAGACAATGTAAATGCTCATCAACAGATGAATGGGTAAACAAAAGGCAGTACATACATACAATGGAATGTTATTCAGCCAGTAGGGGAACGAGGTCTTGGTACAGGCTACAGTATGGATGGAGCTTGAAGACATGCTGAGCAAAATAAGCCAATCATAAAATGACAAATACTGTATGATCTCACTTACATAAAAAGACAAGAAAAGGCAAATGTATAGAGACCAAAGTTTATCAGTGGTAACCAGGGATGGAGGGAGGGGGCAAAGGGAGTCTAACACGGTGATGGAAAAATCACATTGACTAACGATAGGGTTGCAGAGATGATTATTGTAATTGCTGTCAGTAAGTTCTGTACCTGTTAAAAGTTGAATTGGCAAAAGTTGTGTGATAGATACATTTACAATGACAGAAAAAAAAAAGTAGCTGCTGAGGCTGCTTAAGTACATCCAAACATTTCATGCAGTTCAGTTCCTTGGTTTGGAGGTTTAGGGCCGTGGTTTCATGGAACAGCCCAGTTAATAATGTGTTTAGTGCTTCTGTTCTACCTTCTAGTTTGTTGTATAGTGTTAGGGGTCTTAAAAGCTCGCAAGCAGCCACCCAAGGCAGAACAACTGGTCTCTTCATCTGGAGCAACAGAGGAAGGAGAGTCAGGAATAAGAGGAGGATATGGAATGTGTGGCCAGTGGCCTCCATGAACAACTTTGCATGAAACCAGAAGAACTGGATAGTGCCTGGCTACCATTACTGAACATTTTGATCAAAGATTCCATAGAAGAATCCTGATGAAAAGGGGGAAAATGCAGAACAGAATTTCAAATTCTCGTTGACTCTAGACTTTCTGAAGCCATGGAGCGTGGGTGAACCTCTAGAACTATTGCCCTGAGGTAATCTTTAAACTGAAAATAACCCCTGGAGTCATCTTAAAACCGGACAGTTTAGCTTAACTAGTCTCTCTTAAGAACTATCTATAGGGATCAAATTGACAACAGCAACTCAAAAGATTAAATAGGAACCGTAGGGGACAGCGAGTTTTTGTTAATGAGGGAAGAACAGCTCAGTAAAGGAGGATGAGAATGGTTGCATAACTTGAAGAATGTAATCAGTGTCACTAAATTATACATGTAGAAACTGTTGAACTGGTGGTATATGTTTTGCTGCAGGAGCAGAGTGGCAGCACCTCCAACAGTAGAACAAATACATATGCACAAGGTTATTCATTAAAGCATTACTTATAATTGCAAAATATTATAAATAAATGAACATACGTAGAAGAATGGGTTAATGACCTATGGTACATCCACTCAGTGGAGTATTACACACCTGTAAATAAAGGAATGGAGTATTACACACCTGTAAAAATACAGAATGATTTACAAGATACACTGTTAAGTTAAAATAAGCAAAGTACAAATGAATATCTATAGTGTGCTACCTTTTGTGTAAGAAGGAAGAGAAAATAGAAAAATATTCATATATCTGCTCATTTTTGCAAAAAGATACACAGAAAGGATATACCAGAAACTGGTGATAGGGATTAGGTGGGAACTCAGTACAAGAAATTAGGGAAAATCTTTTTGTATAGAACCATATTAATATTTTACCTACTCAAAAAAAAAAAAAACAATGGGGAGGACTCAAAATATAAACAAATGAACCTAAGTGTATTTCAAATGAATAACATAACCACACTGAAGGGATGGGGAGAAATAACCCAATTAACTTTGAACACAACATTTGACAAAGGTAACTGTAAACAAAATATTGAACTCTGGTTGGCAGGTTTAAGTCCCTTCAAACCCTGAAATTTTGTAATCCTAGTGAGGCCATCTGCTTTCAACAAGAGAAGTCTTTTAAAAGTCGCAAAAATAACTCATGGTGGAAAGGACTGAGGAGAGGAGCGCTGATTTAAGAAATTATATATACTCCTTTCAAGGGAACAAAACCAAGCCACCCTACTTAAAGAATTGAACTTGTGTTTATCTTATAGAAACTACTTGTTATTTCTTTATCTGAGCTTTTTTTTTTTTTCCTCAGGGAAAAAACTTTTCGGTGAAGGCTACAGTGGACTAGAGTATGATTACCGAGGTCTCATTAAACTTTACAACTCCATTGGAAATTACGAGAAAGTGTTTGAATATCACAATGTTCTGTCTAACTGGAACCGGTTGCGAGATCGGCAATATTCGGTGACCGATGCTCTTGAAGATGTCAACACCAGCCCCCAGTCCACTGAAGAAGTGGTGCAGTCCTTCCTGATTTCTCAGAATGTTGAGGGACCGAGCTGCTGAGGGAGGACCTCAGTTAACCAATTTAACTTTTCCCAGATTCCAGGGAATTCATACTGTGAAATCAAAACCATGTTTTTTGGGGCTGGAATTTGCATTGAAACACTGGTCCAGTCCATTGAAGACCCTATTTGGGTGATCCCTATCTTGCAGAGTGTCTGTAGGAATAAGCATTTATTCAGTTATATTCAGCATGTACCGCATGTATAAGTAGTCTGGCCCATGTTTTCAACCTAGCAGAACAAACAACAGAAAAAAAAATTTTTTTTTCTTTTTTAAAATAATTCATTTTGCAGAAAGCCTGAACGAAAAAAGAACCCCTAAATAAAACTATTTAAGAGTTTAAAAGAGTTGCATTCTTATTATGTAAGGATGATTTTAACAACTTTTTAACATATAATTCTTCCATGTGGAGGTATTCAATACTGTATTGTAAAGAAATTTTATAGGGAAAATCTTTATATGCAGTATAGAAAAGTTAATACAAATACAAAATATGAGGGACATCCTGACTTACGTTTGGCCACCTTACCCAGAGAAGTGGACACAACCACTTACAGAGGTGTGAGGTATAAGACAAGGGAAAGGATGTCAGATTCATCTGAACTGGACCAGTGTTGATCAGTAAGTAAGATCTGATAGGCCAGCAGTTTTAACTTTTCTTTTTTTGGTACAATGCAAGATGCTCTGATAGCGTTTACTAACAGGACCAGGAGGATCTAAAAAGGACCAGCCTAATGTAGAAGGCGATTGTTTGGACCAGAGGCTTTAGATTATTATTTTAGCCCCTGCATATGCTTTTTACAGTAGAGTGATTTCATTTAGGTGTATAATGAGAAATCATAATGCAAAGATTATATTCATGTAATAGATACCAAACTAGGGGAATTTGGCAATTTTAATGGCATATCTTTAGTCAAGGTACACAGATGGCAATGCCATGAACAAGTCTATAAATATCTGCTGCAGTCACTCCTGTCATTTTAAACATTACCTTAATAATCAATGCGGTTAACAAGTATATTGGCTAAGAGTCTTAAAATAACTTATGCCCATGGATGGAGATTTTAGGTTCCTATACAGTTTGTGGGGATTAATGAAAAAATGAATGCCCAAAAAATACACTAAGTATCTTAAAAATCCTTCGTTTTTATGGTATATAATAGTACCACTCAGTCAGTTTAGTTGAAATCAAGGAGTCAAATGGAACGATTCCCTAATGATATATCTATTCCACTAACTTGTCTTTATGTTTATTGGGTTTTGATTTTATTTTTTTTTTAACCAGTCAGATTATTTAATGTTGAGATAATATTCAAATTTGAGAAGTTGTGATATGTAGCAATCTAAGAAACAAAAAGGTTTTTTTGCTGTTACCTCAATTCTTATTTTAGTGGCTCATTTTGTGCCTCTATAGTTAAGAATCTGAGTTTCCCCCCCTATTTTCAGGGGTTCATGACTTGGCTGTTAGAGATGTTGCTCCTGGCTAAAGCTTGGAGTAGTTGGGTGGGTGAATGTGTGTTGAATTTTGGTTTTCTTTTAATTTGCACGTTGGGTGGGAGGAGAAAAAAATCTAAACTGTATACAGAAAAATTAATTGGTGATTTCAAATAAATTTGATTTTAAGTATTTTTGAACTACCCTAATACAACCTTGTTTAAAACTGTTATTTGCAACCTTGTTAGTTTTGAGCCCATGCTTTCAAGTCCCCAGGAAGAAATTGATTGGGAGATATACCTAAGCAGATGAAGCAAGCAAGCCCAGACCCTAAGATTATAGCTATGTGAAGTAGAAACCTGGATTTATTCTTTAAATTGAATTATTTTCTTTTTAAAGTTTGGAAAGAATAAATTGGCACACCTGCAGTTTGTGAAGCTGGCCCCCTCCCGGTTATTGCAATTTGATGCCAAGAGGCACCTCTGTATTAATTACCAAATAGTCTGAGTGACCAAGGACTAACATTTTTAAGTTACTCAGCTCTATCCTCATGGGCCTATATATCTGATACCTCCAAAGATATTTTCAGGATAGGCTTTGTATACTTTTGTTGGTTATTTAGAGTCCTGTGGTATGTTTGTGGTATAGGAATGTCATGGTAAATTGTTTTTCAATAAATATTTTGAAACTTCTGTTTCCATATGCAGTTTTTTGTTGTTGTTTTTAATCTTTTTTTTTTTTTTTTTGGTATGTATAGCACTTCTTAGGATAAAATCAAGCAAATGACTTACTGCCTCATCCTTCCTCATTCAGTCTGAACTCAGCTTAGCTCATACTCAGTGATAAAGCAACAAGGTATTTTGAAGCCTAGGATCACAGGGTGGCAATGTCAGATGACAGCCAGTTTTTGTTTTGGTATCATCATTGTTGACAGTTTCTCCTCATCAGCACTACTTTAATGTACTTTTCTGTAAATTCATGTATCTTGATTTAATGCAGCTCTCTAGTTTGAGAAAGGAGATTGCCAGTTTCTATTACTGATATGACTTAATATGCTGTTATTTCTGCTTCTGATGAAAAATAATATCCTAATAATTTTAAATATGGGATTTACCTTCTTAGTGGGGATGCTTGGGATAATTTAGATGTATGGGGATTTAAAAAAATCTCAAAAGAATGAAATTTACCTCACAATAACCAATAGCTTGCACAGACAGAGTCCTATGTAAGGAAACCCAGACCAAACTTGAAGATTTTTCTGGAGGTTCAGCAAAATAATATTAAATCTGGAAAGTTTGGTTTCATTCTTCCCCGGTTTTCATTCTTTTCTCCTACTCTGTTGTTTTCCTAAAGTTTGGTGCTACTCAAGCCACGTGCATTGTGGAGCCCTTTTAACACTTGCATATGCCACACAGTGGTCAGTCACTCCTGCAGTTTAATGGAACCATTTGGGTTTTTTAGACCATAATCTTACGGGACCCCAAAGCTGTGCCCAAAGCATTATGACGCTTATTACCATCAAATCTCTGTCTCTGCTTGGTTACAAATGAACTCACTCTAGCTTTGTAGTGATCCCTGCTCAGGTATGCTTTCATTTATGAAAATGAAGGATTTGTCAGAGACCTGTTAGGAAGAGTTCATAATTTTGTAAAAATTAACTACATAGGCTGCAGTCTTACAAATGCTGAGGGTGCCATTTGGCTGTTCCTAGTAGTGCAAACGGAATGTTGGACAGTAAACACATGCCTAAAACATGATTGAAGCTTTTGGCCAAAACTAAAAATTGAAAGAATGATTTGCTGAGAAGCAAGTATTATACCCTGACACTCAGCTTTTATGTTTCTCCCAGGATTTGTAGCTTGCTGCTTCCAAGCTGTTCTTTTTCTGGATGGGAAAGTTACTACTGGAAAGGTGCTTATTTATAAGTACAATTTTTTTTTTTTTTTCTTAAAAAGTTAATGCACATTTCACCTCTTGGCTTTGGAGGACCTCAGCTCCTGCCAGGAAATTTTCTTTTTTTTTTTCTTTTTTTAATTAACCTGACATCTGGATTAATCTCCAGTTTAAACACTAGTAGTGCATTTGTCCCCAAATCTCAGGAATGTTTTAGGCAGAAAACTTGTTTTACCCTGTTGATAAACTGAAGGAGTGTGCTTTACGATTTATTAAATAATACTGTTCTTTAATTGCAATCCTAGGTATCTGTAGCATGAGTGGCCTTAGTGAGTTCGTTGAAGTGCACATTTTTTTCAGAAGTAAACTTTAAGATTAAAAATAAATATACTCTCTCTATATAGATATCTAGAAAACTTGCTTTGTGGTGCACAAGTGTTGGATCACTAAATAACTTGAGGTACCATTTGTGTAACATTCATCTCTGTATATTCCTTTTATGGGAAGATATGTTGCCATGGTAACTAAAAGTTTTTAATTTAGTTACACTTTTATGATGTGAATGAATGCTACATTTTATTAAATATTACCAGGTCAGTACTATTTTTATACTTTATTAAGTAACAGGGGATTTTAATTTAATAGGCTCAAAATAAAAAGCCAAGTCTTAATGGAACAGTTAAAAACAAATCAGTAACAATTCTTTACAAGAAAATCTCCACTAATAGTGCCACAGTAATTTCTATAGAAATTAAGGTCATTAATAGACTTTTGAAAAGAGTTCTTTATTGTGTCAGAATGACCTTTCATACCGTTCTTCTCACTGACTTGTAGTGCCCACCATTATTTGTAACCATTAAAACATATTAAGTATGTTTGTAACCAGCATTGTGATATATTCTGTACTTGTATTGCTAAAAATGAATTACTGATCTAATAAATACAGTGTTCCTGCATTTATAGTCTGTTTTCAATTTAGTTGTGATTACTTTGGGTTGGGGCTAGGGGTTATTTAAACTTTGCAGACTCTCTTTATTACAGTGTGAGAGAAACTGTTGGAACTAGCTTTCAAAAGTTCTGTTCAAGAAAAGTTAAAAGACATGGCGGAAGAGCTGTATGGTAACACCATTGGGAGATGGTGCTCATAAAAATAGTTTGGTAGAGACAAAGCACAGCATTAATTCAAGGACAATTTTTAGTCTTGACCTCATTCTTTTTCCTAGCTATGTAACTCTAAAAGGCTGAAGATAAGAGCTCTGCTGGGAATAGTGGAGAACACTAAATGTGGCTTACAGTTCCAGATCTGTCTCTGAACCATAGGCATTTCAGATGTTGTTTTCAGGTGCCGGTCGAGTCAGTTCCAACTTACAGCCGACCATATGGTACAACAGAACAAAACACTGCCCAGTCCTGTGCCATCCTCACAATCGTAAATAAGCCTCTTTGTGTTTCATTTTCTCATATGAATGATGGGGTCAAATTAGATCTTTAAAAAATTTCAGCATAAGCACCATAAATCCTTTTTTGTTTGTTTTATTTCAACAAACTTATTTTCTCACAGTTTAGGAGGCTGGAAGTCTGAATTCAGGGCGCGGGCTCTAGGGGAAGGCTTTTTCTCCCTGTCAGCTCTGGGGGAAGGTCCTTGTTTCTTGGTTCCTTGCCAACCTTGTGTGGTGTGGCATCTGTCTTCCCCCCGTCTCTGCTTCCTTTGTTTCATTGTGCTTTAGGAGAAAATTGCAGCATAGGTCTTAATAAGCAATCAAAATAGTGAGAAATGAAGCCTAATATTTAAAAGATTATAAGGTAAATTAATCAACATTTTAGACAAAATTCTGCCTTCACTTGAAATAGCACTAGATTATCACCTGCTACCTTCAACACTAAATTTCTTGATTTTTCTTTCTACATCTCCATGACTTTGAATGTTTCCTCGTCTTTGTGGAATGCCATTTCCTGAGTAAAGTCTTACTCATCTGTCAAGTCCAAAGGTCAAGGGAAGCCTTGCCTAAAGCTTGAGTTGCCACTTCTTGGTACTTACGCAGCACTTTATTCAAAGTTTTAGTAGTTACCGTATGATCATAAAACAGACTATTTCCAGCTCGTAAACTTAGCCAATTTGTTCATTTATTTAACAAACTTACCACAGAGTTTACCCTGTGATGAAATACCATTCTAAGTGTATTAGCAAACCACACCCAGTGACTTTAAACACATTTTTTTCTATAGTTCCAGAACTCAGAGCAGCCGTTCAGCCTGCATAAGCAGTCAAATCATAAAGTTGAAAAAAACTTTGAGTGCTCACTTCTAGGTAGTACCCTGATAAATCTCTAGCGTGATTTATTTCTGAATTAGAACTTTGATGTAGCATGTCAGAGTTGATAGGCATTTAAATTCCTGCTCAGCCTTGTTTTTCACTCCTGCTGCTACTGTGACCCATTCCGGGGCCCACATTCTGCATCTGCCATGTTGGTGTCAGAATAATCAAACTTCTGTACAAGACAAGGATCGTTGAAAAAAACTAGCTCTTTTTTACTTAGATGAAGTTTATCTAGTATATATATATTTGATTATTCCGATCAAGAATTCACTTAGTTTTTAGAAATAGTAATGACCGAGGGCAGCGGAGGTGGAGTTCTAGGGAGGCAGGGGTTTTAAAGCTCAGAAGAGCTGCATTTTCCTGGCTGTGGGGCCTCAGACAAAGTACTCCGTTTCAGAGCTTGGTTCACCTGTCAAGTGGGATGGACCTTACCTTACCTCTTGGGCTATTGTGAAGGTTATGTAATATGAATGTAATGTCTGTCACATACCAGGCCCATTGTAGACACCCTGGAAATGCTAGTTCCTTTTTTGCTTCTCAAACCTTGTAGGAGGGTTTCAGAGGAGCAGGAAGAGACTGAAAACCCTAGTTTTACAAAATATAGAATGATGTGGCATGCCTAAACAGGATATCCCTTACCAAAATGACACTTGTAAGACTCAGCTGGTACCCAATGCCATAGCAGTTACTCAGGAATTCAGTAATAAGTAGCACTGAGCTATAAACTCTGGCTTCAGGTCAGGTTTGCAGAAGAGGAGTATTAATTAGGTGGGCATGTCCTTTTGAAGCAGGATCCTAATGACACAGAAGCCACTTGAGGTAAGTTGCTGTTTAGTGATGCTATTAAGAAAGGGAGGAGTCTCAGAAGTAAGCCGGAGGTGGAGAGCCTATCAAAGCTAACCAAACATTTCTGGGAAGCTTTTCAATACTAACAGGAGGTATCTTTGCTTGAACAGACAAGGGTTTTTAAGAGTGCTTGACTTTGTATATAAACACAGTAAAATATTATTCGGGCATCCATAAAAAGGAATGAAGTATTGATACAAGCTACAACACAGATGAACCTCCAAAATATTATGCTAAGTGAAAGAAGCCAGACTGAAAGGGTCACATATTGTCTGATTCCATTTATATAAAGTATCTAGCAAAGAGAAATCCATAGAGACAGAGCAGATTGGTGCTTCCCGGAGCTGGGAGGACGTAGGACTGGGGATTGACTGCCTCATGGGAATGGGGTTTTCTTTTGGGGTGATAAAAATATTTTGGAACTTGATAGAGGTGGTGCTTGCACAATGTTGTGAATGTATTGAATGCCATTGAATGGCACACTTTCAAATTTTATGTGCATTTCACCTCAAAAAAAAAATTTTTTTTTTAAAGCTTGCTTGGTTTTCATTTGCTGACAGCCCCTGAGGTTAGGTGAGAGTACGTTGGACAATATCCTATGAGGTGGTCATATCTATCTGACAAAAGGGGAGTTTTTAAAAGTCCAGGAAAATTAAGTAATTTCCCAAAGTTGCTCAGAAGCAAACACTTAAGTCAAGTGTAAAGAATGTGCAGTTGAGCCCAATGAGCACAGCAAACCCCCAGCCCTGAGTTGGGAGCGTGAGGGATCCGGAGTTAGGTGTTAAGAGAAACGGGCACAGAGGGAGAATTTTTTCTCCTCCACACCTACCAAATTCTGCATTTCACTTCCTTCTGATTACCTTGTGCTCTCTAAAGGATATATGAACCAACTGCTGTGAAGTTCTAGGAAATCAAAGCCATGTAATTAAAACACAAGCTGAAATCTCACACGCTTGGACTTCTGAAGAACTTGCTTCTCTGCCATCTCAATGTAGATATGTTAAGAAAAAATCCCACCCCTGTCCTAGCACAGACCAGGAAAAGAAGTAACTTCTGTGTGTAGTGAAATAAAATAATGTTAAATGAGGTCACACTAACTTTGGGAAATGACTACAGCATCCCTTTCCTGGACTTAGCCATACTTGCTCTCCCCCTGAGTTGGGATGTGGAGGGTAGCCCCATAGGGTAGGGGTCAGGGTGTTAAACTGATACTGAAAAACCAATTTTTTTCCTCATAGAGGGGGTATACTTTAATTGCAGAGGTTTGGGGAAATACTAAAGGGTATAAAAAAGAAAAAAATGCTTATCACCTATTAATGAGATAACTGTTTAACATTTTGGCACATTTCCTTGCTCTTTTTTTCTGTATGTGTGTATTTCATATTTCATTCATACTTCATGTTCATTTTGCCACCCAGCTTGATGCCCATCATGACCATTTTCCCACACTATTAAATACATATGAAAACTATTAAAGACTACATAGTATGCCACTGTGTGATTGTGTCATAACCTAATTACTGCATCCTCTATTGCTGAAAGTATTAGTGTTAGTATTGCTGCATAGTAAGTTATCCCAAAACTTAGTGGTTTAAGCAAGAAACATTTATTACTTAACAAATCCTGTGGATCAGAAATTCATGAACAGCTTAGCTGGGTGATCCTCGTTTTGGGCGTCTCATGAGGTTGCATCAAGATGTCAGCCAGGACTGCAGTCATCTTAAGACTTGAGTTGGAGGATCCACTTCCCAAATAGCTCGCTTACATGGCTAATGGCAGCAGGCCTTAGTTCCTTATCACTGGGCCTCTCCATAGGACTTCTCAAGTGTTATGACATGGTAGCTGGCTGCCCAGAATGAGCGATCCAACAGAGAGAGAAGCCATGGCTTATATGACACTCGGGAAAGTCACACTTTATCATTTTTGCAACATTCTACTCATTAGAAGTGGGTCATCAAGTACAGTCCACACTAAAGGGGAAGGGAATTAAGTCCATCTCTTGCAGAGGTGCCTCAGAAAAAAGGCCTGGCAAAAAAAAATTAGCCATTGAAAAGCCTATGGAGCACAATTCTGCTCTGATACACTTGGGTTTGCCGTGAGTTGAAATCGACTTGATGGCAACTAGCTTCTTGAAGGGTGCAGTATCAAAGAATTTGTGGATATATTTTAAAACCACCACACTGGACATATAAGTTGCTTCCAGTTTTTCCCTATTGTAAATACCTCTCTGGTGATTACCCTTGATATGAAAGTTTTTTGTACATCTCTGATGATTATCTTAGGAAACCCTGGTGGTGTAGTGGTTAAGTGCTATGGCTGCTAACTAAGAGGTCAGCAGTTCAAATCCGCCAGGCACTCCTTGGAAACTCTATGGGGCAGTTCTACTCTGTTCTATAGAGTCACTATGAGTCGGAATCAACTTGGCGCCAGTGGGTTTTTGGATGATTATCTTATGAATTCCTGTTAGTAGAGTTGCAAATACCTTAGGAGAAACTCAATATCAGCCAGAACATGGCCAGAGGCCAACTGCAGAACAGACCATCAATTGCTCATATGCAAGTTCAAGTTGAAGCTGAAGAAAATGAAAACAAGTCCAGGAGAGCCAAAGTATGACCTTCAGTATATCCCACCTGAATTTAGAAACCATCGCAAGAATAGACTTGACACATTGAACACTAATGACCGAAGACCAAACGAGTTGTGGGATGACATCAAGAACATCATAGACAAAGAAAACAAAAGGTCATTAAAAGAAAGAAAAGACTAAAATAGATGTCAGAAGAGACCCTGGAACTTGCTTTTGAAAGTAGAGGAGCTAAAGCGAATGGAAGAAATGATGAAGTAAAAGAGCTGAAGAGATTTAAAAGGGCAGCTCAAGAAGGCAAAGTAAAGTATTACAATGACATGTGCAAAGACCTGGCATTAGAAAACCAAAAGGGAAAACAATACTCAGCATTTCTTAAACTGAAAGAACTGAAGAAAAAATTCAAGCCTCTAGAGGCAATATTAATAAATTATGGATAACATTGCAAAGAATGAGAATTCCAGAACATTTTATTGTCCTCATGCAGAACCTGTACATAGACTAAGTGGTGGTTATTATGCTGAGCAATAAATCTGAGAGGCTGGACTATACAAAGAATGTGGCATCAGGATTAGAGGAAGGCTTACAACCTGCAATATGTAGATGACAACAACCTTGCTTATTGAAAGCTAAGAGGCCTTGAAGCACTTACTGATGAAGATCAGAAACTACAGCCTTCGATATCGATTATACCTCAACATAAAGAAAACAAAAATTGTCACAACTGGACCAATAAGCAACATTATGATAAGTGAAGAAAATATTGAAGTTGTCAAAAATTTCATTTTACTTGGATCCACAATCAACACCCATGGAAGCAGCAGTTAAGAAATCAAATGACATATTGAATTGGGCAGACCTGCTGCAAAAGACCTCTTTAAATATTAAAAAGCAAAGGTGCCACTTTGAGGACTAAGGTGTGCCTTACCCAAGCCATGATATTTTTAATCACTTTATATGCATGCGAATGCTGGACAATGAAGGAGGAAGACCGAAGATGAAGAGATGCCTTCGAATTACCACGTTGGTGAAAAATACTGAATATACTATGGAGTGCCAGAAGAATGAACAAATCTGTTTTGGAAGAAGTAGAGCCAGAATGCTCCTTAGAAACAAGAATGGCGAGATTTTGTCTCACATATTTCGGACATGTTATCAGGAGGGACCAGTCCCTGAAGAAGGATATAATGCTTGATAAAGTAGAGGGTCAGCGAAAAAGAGGAAGACCCTCACAGAGATGGATTTGCACAGTGGTTGCAACAGTGGGCTCAATCATAGCAACGATTATGAGGATGGGGCAGGAGCAGGCAGTGTTTCATTCTGTTGTACATAGGGCTGCTATGGGTCAGAACAGACTCGAAAGCACCTAACAACAACAGAGTTGTTGGGTCAACTCTAGATTTTGACACAGGCTCCCAGATTCTATTAATTTCCACTCAAGCAATAGTATATCAGAGCTCTTATGTTTTCCACGATCATATCAAAACTGGGATTCGTGGTTTTTTCTTTTCATTGCTAGTAGAGTTGCTATAGGGTCGCTATGAGTCGGGATCGACTTGACGGCAGTGGGTTTGGTTTTTTTTTTTAATGTGATGCAAAGAAAGTAAAATCTCATTCTTTAAACTTATATTTCTTAGATTAACAGTGAGGTTAGCATTTGGGGTTTGTCGCTAAATGACTTTTCGGAGTCTTATCTAACCTATCACGGGTCTTCTACCTGAAAGCAGAGGCCCTGTATCAGCCCCATTGGCACCAACAGTATTTCCTTATTCCAGAGTATGTCCCATGGATCTGACACTCCTGTCATAGTTCTCTGGAAACTTGTAAGCTATCTGAAGTTCAAGATTTGATGTGGACTCCAATCTGCCCCTTCACCCCACCTTCTCACAGAAAAAGAATCCTGGGAAGAGGAGTCTGTGTTGGGGTAAACTTCTAGGCTAAACATGAGGACTGAAGACCAGGGAGATTATGGCATTTTTTTTTTTTTTTTAACTAGGAGAGAGGCAATGGCTTGGCTATGTTTTTGAAACTTTGGATTATAGAAATTTTCAAATATATACAAACATAAAGAGGCTAGTATAATGCACCTCCTTGTCCCTCTCGTCCAACTTGTAAATACATGGCCGATTCCCCCCAACCACTACCTACCTTGCCCCTGCCACCCACCACTGGATTATTTTGAATCAAACCTCAGGCAACATATCATTTTGTCCACAAGTGTTTCACTATGTATCTCTAAAACACAAGAGCTTTAAAAGTATATAACCACAATGCCATTACCACACCTATAAAAAAATAACTCTTACCCGTTTATATCATAAATAGTCTATGTTCAAATTTTCCTGATTGTTTCACAAATGTTTTTGGAAAACTGGTTTGTTCTAATCAAGATGCAAATATGGTCTTCATATATTATTTGGCTGATATTTCTTCAGTCTCTTTTAATCTCTAGATTCCCTCTTCCTCTTTTTTCCCTTGTGGTTTATTTGTTAAAGTAACTGGCTTTTTTCTCCTGCAATTTTCAGTAGTCTGGATTTTGCTGATTCTGTCTCCCTGGTGCCATTTAATATGCTCCTCAATCCCCTGTATTTCCTATAAACTGGTAGTTAAATCTAAAATTTGATCGTACTCAGGTTCAAATTTTTTTGCAAGAATGCTGCTTAACTAGAGACACATAATCTTTAGTTGTTTCCCTGTATGCTTTAAGATTGTTAAACGGATTCAGGTTTTTCAGTGCAATGACTCACTTTTATATGGCCTTTCTTGCCATGGCCTTTCTTGCCATGGCCTTGTAACTCGCACCAAATGACTATGCAAATGAGGTTTTTGTGGCCCAAGAAGTGGATTGGATACCTTGCTAATAATGCAAATAAGGTACATGGCACCTTTGCAGGGGTAGGACCATGCAAATAAAATATATGGAATCCTAATGAGGGGATTCATCAGTTTTGCCATCCCACTAGGCACAAAATGAGTCACCCCAGAGATGGAAAGCAGAGACCTCACCACCACTGAGAAGAAGAGATGGGAGCAGAGCATGTCCTTTGCTGAGAACTTCCGAGACCTGGGAGACAGAGACAGACAGCTGTAACACCAGGAACAACGGAAGATGGTGAAATGCGGCAGCAGAGAAATGGCGGCAGCAGAACCAGGAGGCCGGTGCAAGGCGGCACAGTGGGCTTCCTGGCCCATCAAGCAAGGTGGGTGTGCCAGCCCACAGAGTGAGAGAGCTAAGCACCTTTGGACTGAGGCTTGCTTGCAGAGTGGGGTACCCCCAGGCATTATTGGCGGAGCTGAAGAGGGGCCCAGAGACCAAGGTCCAGGGAAAGGTGTGCCTGTGGGCATGGCTGAGAAGCTGTCCTGACTGAAGAACTGTATCGTGAGCTGTTCCTGATCCTGAGTTGTAACCTGTTACTTCCCTAATAAACCCAATAACTGTGAGTATGGCCTATGTGTTCTGTGTGGCCACTGCATCAAATTATCAAACCGAATAGAGGAGTAGAGGGATAGCTGGTGTCAGAATTGATAAAAAACGTCGGAGGGTGGAGGTATGTCTGACCTCCGCCTCACAGGAATCAGCTTTGGGCTGTTGATGCTGGTAATGATTCCCTCTCCTTCCCCTTGTGAAGTTGATGAGGAAGCCAGATGCCCCTGTGACCTCATTTTTACAGTTGTCTATCATTTAGCTTGGCCATTAGGGGTTTTTAATATTATTAACTATTTTTTGTGTGTGTGGTTTTTTTTTATCTTTTATTGTGGTAAATATATAGGTAACAAAACATTTGTCGTTTCAACAGTTTTCACACGTACAGTTCAGTGACATTAAACATGTTCCTCATGCTGTTTGACCATCACTATTACCTGTTCCTAAACTTTGCCATCGCTCTTAACCATTAACTCTTTTTTATTTCTAAAATTCTAAAAATTCTATTTGGTTCTTTCTAACCTGCCTGCTCTTTTTCTGTGAGGTTTTGTTATTGTAGTTTCTTTCTTTTTTCTTAAAACCCAACCCTGCATGGACAGACAGATCAATGGATTAGCAGAAAAAGTTCAGAACAGACCCAAGTAAGTCAGGAATTTAGTATAAAATAAGGATAGCATTTTAGATCATTGTAGAAAAGAGAGTTTTTTCCCTCTATGGTATATCCTATAAATATACTCCCACATGTGCAAGGACAACTGGTTAGCCATTGGGGAGGAGGGGGGGAAGGATTTCTACTGTACAACTTAAATCAAAATAAATTGTGGATATATCAAAGGTTTAAATGTGAAAACTGAAATCCTGTAAATGTTAGAAGGAAACATAGGAGAATTTGAATATTCTGGGTGGGGGCCTTTTAAAG
This sequence comes from Loxodonta africana, assembly GCF_030014295.1. Classification (NCBI taxonomy): domain Eukaryota; kingdom Metazoa; phylum Chordata; class Mammalia; order Proboscidea; family Elephantidae; genus Loxodonta; species Loxodonta africana. The sequence goes on from NC_087359.1 coordinate 50,650,796, forward strand.
TCATAAAGCTATAAAATAAAGAACTGATAATTTAACTACATAGAAATAAAAAACTTCTGCAAGCAAAAAAAAAAAAATTAAGAGCAATCATAAAGTCAAAAGACAGAAGCACTGTCCCCAGACATCCTTTTAACTCAGTACTGAAGTCACTCTTGAGGTTCACCCTTCAGCCAAAGATTAGACAGACCCATAAAACAAACAAGAATACACATTGTGTAGCTCAACCATGTATACAAGACTAAATGGGCACAGCAGCCCAGGGGCAAGGATGAGAAAGCAGGAGGGGACAGGAAAGCCGGACAAATCGAAATGGAGAAGGGGAGAATGTTGACACATTGCAGGGTTGGCAGCTAATGTTACAGAACAATGCGCATATTAATTGTTCAATGAGAAACTAACTTGCCCTGTAAACCTTCATATAAAGCACAATAAAAAAATTTTTTTAAAGATAACTAATGTACAAGGAAAAAAAAAAAAAGAAGACAGGGCACTAGATGTGGTGTGAGGAAGCCTGGGTGACGGGTGTCTCAGATCAGCCGTGCCAGCCCCTGGGCCCCTGTTTTCCTCTCTGTAATGAGGATTTTCTTTCACAAGTTTGCCACGAAGATCCAATGAGAATGGATGCAAAGCACTTTGCCATCTGTTCTAAGTCATATGCATTTATGATGGTGTTATTATGGAGAGGAGCCTGCAAGATGGCTGCTAGAAGTGGGAGTAGGTCAGTTGTTACACCTGCAGTTAGGAGCCATTAGTGAAGCATTTTCCTATTAGGCAGCATAGGCCAAGGAGTGATCTGGGGATTTTCACCAAAGCTTCTCACCTCCAAATAGCCTCCCCTGCAACCATCTGTTTCTGGTGTCTCCAAGTCCACCATTAGAGATTCGTACTTTGGGTAGAGATCCCTTAACTAAGAAAATGCAAACAAAGGAGAATACATTATGTCTTGTGGGTTATTTATAGTTTGTGGGAAATGAGTTTTTCAGCTGAGAGTAGGTAGAGCATATGTCATTGGTGTAGTGGAAACTACTGGCCTGAGGGTTACCACGCCTGAGTTCTACTCCCAGCCCTGGTGTTGTGCCTGTCTCCTTGAGCCTCTGTTTTCCTCTCTGTACCAGGAGGTGGTTGGACTAGATGCTCTCTTCTGGGTCATTCATTCACTCAACAAATGCTTAAGTACCTACTATGTGCCAGGTACTGTTGTAATTGCTTGGGATACAACAAATGAAGAAAAGACAAAAATCCTTAAAAAAAAAAAATTTTTTTTCTTACCTTTGGAAATTTCCTTTCTAGTGGGAGGAGACAGTCAATAAACAAGAAACATAATTACTAAACAAATTGTAAAATATTTGGGGGGTATAGCAGTGCTTTAGGGAAAAGGAAGAACAGGGTAAGGGAGATTTGGAGTGTGAGAGGTCAACCTAGGCCGCATTCAGGAGGTCACATCTGAACAAAGAATTGAAGGCAATGAAAGAGTTAGCTAAGTGGGAAGGTCCTGCAGCAACCTGTGCTAGACAAGAATAAAAATGGCAAGGATGAGGATGGAGAGATAATGGGGTGGGCAGTGGGATAGATCATAGAGGGACTTGTAATCCTTGCAAAGACTGACTTACTCTGAGATGAAAAGTTATTAGAGAGTTTCAAGCAGAAAAAAGATGCGTAATCTGACTTTTTCGAATTCTGAGATCTTACTGAATGTGAGGAAAGAGAGCCCCAAAACCAAGCCTCATCTGTTGCCCATTTTGCCTTCAGGTCCTCAACAGTTCCCAAGGCTGATAGGAGGCTCCCTTTATTTTTCCTGGTCTTCACCTCTGCTCACGCCCTGTCCTGGTCGGAAGAATAAGCCTGTATAGTCCCGTGATTCCTGTAGATGGCAGTGCTGGCTCGCACACAGGGAGCTTCCCAATTTTGACCTATTCTCAAAAGGTGCTTGGGAGCTAGTCCTTTCCCTCAGACCTTGTCAGTGAAATTTCTGGAGTGAAGAATTGGGGAGCCCTAAACCATCATGGAGAAATCCTGGTGGTGTAGTTGTTAACTGCTATAGCAGCTAATCAAAAGGTCGCCAGTTCGAATCCACCAGATGCTCCTTGGAAACTCTATGGGGCAGTTCTACTCTGTTCTATAGGGTCACTATGAGTCGAAATTGACTCGACAGCAATGGGTTTGGTTTGGTTTTTGGTAACCATCATGAGCACCCTCTAGCCTGCCTAGCCTCCCAAATTCTCCTTGCTTTGTCTGGACTGTCAGAGACCTTGGCAGTCTGGCTCTGCTGTGCATCTTGGCACTTCAAGGAGGCAATGGGTGGAAGGAAAAAGAGATGGAACTGCTTCCTTCTTTCCTTTTTTATGCTTCCCAGTACTTGTTCCTCAAATCTAAGTTGCAGTTAATTTTAATATATTAAATTTATGTTGGTATTTGCTCTGAATACAAATGAGTGGGGGTAGGGAGGAGGAGGGCTCACACACCTGTGTCCTGGCCCCACCCCCTCCAGGGCAGCATTGAACCCTATATGTTGTCCCCTCAGACAGAGACCTAATTAATCTGCCTCCTGTGTTTTAGGAAGATGATTGGACCTGCTTCCTATTCTGGAGCTGATGGCCATATACCTCACGTCTCCAGCGAGGAACAATGTGTCATCTTCACTTTCTACTCACTCCTTCCTCCTTCCCACATTCATCACCTAGAGCTGTCAATTTTACCTTAGATCTATCTCACCAATTCACCTTTCTCCCTTTTCTGCAGGTCTTCATTGTCTTTGTATACTCTAGGTTTTACTAAAGGTTATAAGGGTCAGACAGGAGTTATAAATGAGTGCAGAAGGCCATTATATAGGGCAGTAGGGAAAGGTGGGGACTGTGGTGAACTGGAAAGCATGTCAGTGTTCTCATGTTGTATCTTAGTTATCTAGTGCTGCTATAACAGGAATACCACAAGTGGATGTCTTTAACAGAAGGTCATTCTCTCATACTTTAGGAGGCTGGAAGTCCAGGTTTATGGTGCCATCTCCAGGGAAGTCTTTCTCTGTCAGTTCTGGGAGAAGCCGCTTGTCATCAATCTTCCCTTGTTCTAGGAGCTTCTCAGCGCAGGGACCTCACTGGTGGTAGGAGGTCCTCAAGTTTCTCTACTGGCTTCTCTCTTTTATATCTCAAAAGAGATTGATTTAAGACACAGCCTAATCTTGTAGATTGAGTCCTGCCTCATTAACATAACTGCCTCTAATCCCACCTCATTAACATCGAAGAGGTAGGATTTACGACAAATAGGAAAATCACATCAGATGACAAAATAGTGGACAATCACACAATACTGGGAATCATGGCCTAGTGAAGTTGACACATTTTTTGGGAGACACAATTCAATCCATAACATGTGGAAATGCAGGCCCAAGTGTGGCCAACTTTTAAGAGAAGCCAGAAAGCTTTTTTTTTTTTTAATATGAAATATGCCAAGTGTTCATATTGGTAACTAATTTTTTACATTTTCAAACAACAAATAGACACCACAAGGAATGAACAAAATCCATTGGTATTCTGAATTTTGCACACAGCCTGACAATTTTTTTTTTTAGTGAGATTGAGCGTTTCTCATGTGCTTTATTGCCTTTTTGTGAATTACCACCATGTTCTATGCCTATTTTTCCATTTGGTTTTACGTTCTTTCTTAGTGATTTATGAAATTTCTTTGTATTTTAAGAAAATTCCCTATCAAATATGTTGCAAATATTTTCATTTTGCATTTGTCATTTTTTGTTGTGTGTAATTTAGCCAAGCAGAAGTTTTATATATTGTTTAGTCATACTTGTCTATCTCTTCTTCTATGGTTTTGGACTTCTCCATTGTAATGTTACATAAAACCAAAACCAAATCTATGTTTTCTTCTGTTTATAGTTCTAATTTTTTTGTGTGTGTGCTTTAGGTAAAAGTTTACAGCACAAATTAGTTTCTCATTCAAAAATTGTGTACACAAATTGTTTTGTGACATTGGTTACAATCCCTGAAATGTGTCAGCACTCTCTCCCTCTCCACCCCGGGTTCCCCGTGCCCATTTGTCCAGTTTTCCTGTCCCTTTCTGCCTTCTCGTCTTTGCTTTTGGGCAGGTGTTGCCCATTTGGTATAGTATACTTGATTGAACTAAGAAGTATATTCCTCATGAGTATTATCGTTGTTTTTTTTTAATAACTTTTATTAAGCTTCAAGTGAACGTTTACAAATCCAATCAGTCTGTCACATATAAGTTTACATGCATCTCACTCCCTACTCCCACTTGCTCTCCCCCTCTTGAGTCAGCCCTTTCAGTCTCTCCTTTCTTGACAATTTTGCCGGCTTCCCTCTCTCTCTATCCTCCCATCCCCACTCCAGACAAGAGTTGCCAACACACTCTCAAGTGTCCACCTGATATAATTAGTTCACTCTTCATCAGCATCTCTCTCCCCCCACGCTGACCAGTCTCTTTCATGTCTGATGAGTTGTCTTCGGGGATGGTTCCTGTCCTGTGCCAACAGAAGGTCTGGGGACCATGGCCGCCGGGATTCCTCTAGTCTCAGTCAGACCATTAAGTTTGGTCTTTTTATGAGAATTTGGGGTCTGTATCCCACTGATCTCCTGCTCCCTCAGGGGTCCTCTGCTGTGCTCCCTGTCAGGGCAGTCATCGATTGTGGCCGGGCACCAACTAGTTCTTCTGGTCTCAGGATGATGTAGGTCTCTGGTTCATGTGGCCCTTTCTGTCTCTTGGGCTCTTAGTTGTCGTGTGGCCTTGGTGTTCTTCATTCTCCTTTGCTCCAGGTGGGTTGAGACCAATTGATGCATCTTAGATGGCCGCTTGTTAGCATTTAAGACCCCAGACGCCACATTTCAAAGTGGGATGCAGAATGATTTCATAATAGAATTATTTTGCCAATTGACTTAGAAGTCCCCGCAAACCATGTTCCCCAGACCCCCGCGCTTGCTCCGCTGACCTTTGAAGCATTCATTTTATCCCGGAAACTTCTTTGCTTTTGGTCCAGTCCAATTGAGCTGACCTTCCATGTATTGAGTGTTGTCTTTCCCTTCACCTAAAGCAGTTCTTATCTACTGATTAATCCATAAAAAACCCTCTCCCACCCTCCCTCCCTCCCCCCCTCGTAACCACAAAAGTATGTGTTCTTCTCAGGTTTACTATTTCTCAAGATCTTATAATAGTGGTCTTATACAATATTTGTCCTTTTGCCTCTGACTCATTTCGCTCAGCATAATGCCTTCCAGGTTCCTCCATGTTATGAAATGTTTCAGAGATTCGTCACTGTTCTTTATCGATGCGTAGTATTCCGTTGTGTGAATATACCACAATTTATTTACCCATTCGTCCGTTGATGGACACCTTGGTTGCTTCCAACTTTTTGCTATTGTATACAGAGCTGCAATAAACATGGGTGTGCATATATCTGTTTGTATGAAGGCTCTTGTATCTCTAGGGTATATTCCCAGGAGTGGGATTTCTGAGTTGTATGGTAGTTCTATTTCTAACTGTTTAAGATAACGCCAGATAGATTTCCAAAGTGGTTGTACCATTTTACATTCCCACCAGCAGTGTATGAGAGTTCCAATCTCTCCGCAGCCTCTCCAGCATTTATTATTTTGTGTTTTTTGGATTAATGCCAGCCTTGCTGGTGTGAGATGGAATCTCATCGTAGTTTTAATTTGCATTTCTCTAATGGCTAATGATCGAGAGCATTTTCTCATGTATCTGTTGGCTGCCTGAATATCTTCTTTAGTGAAATGTGTGTTCATCTCCTTTGCCCACTTCTTGATTGGGTTGTTTGTCTTTTTGTGGTTGAGTTTTGACAGAATCATGTAGATTTTAGAGATCAGGCGCTGGTCGGAGATGTCATAGCTGAAAATTCTTTCCCAATCTGTAGGTGGTCTTTTTACTCTTTTGGAGAAGTCTTTAGATGAGCATAGGTGTTTGATTTTTAGGGGCTCCCAGTTATCGGGTTTCTCTTCATCATTTTTGGTAATGTTTTGTATTCTGTTTATGCCTTGTATTAGGGCTCCTAGGGTTCTCCCAATTTTTTCTTCCATGATCTTTATCGTTTTCGTCTTTATGTTTAGGTCTTTGATCCACTTGGAGTTAGTTTTTGTGCATGGTGTGAGGTATGGGTCCTGTTTCATTTTTTTGCAAATGGATATCCAGTTATGCCAGCACCATTTGTTAAAAAGGCTATCTTTTCCCCAATTAATTGACACTGGTCCTTTGTCAAATATCAGCTGCTCATACGTGGATGGATCTATGTCTGGGTTCTCAATTCTGTTCCATTGGTCTATGTGCCTGTTGTTGTACCAGTACCAGGCTGTTTTGACTACTGTGGCTGTATAATAGGTTCTGAAGTCAGGTAAAGTGAAGCCTCCCACTTTCTTCTTCTTTTTCAGTAGTGCTTTGCTTATCGGGGGCTTCTTTCCCTTCCATATGAAATTGGTGATTTGTTTCTCTATCCCCTTAAAATATGACATTGGAATTTGGATCGGAAGTGCTTTAAATGTATAGAATGGCTTTTGGTAGAATAGACATTTTTACCATGTTAAGTCTTCCTATCCATGAGCAAGGTATGTTTTTCCACTTAAGTAGGTCCTTTTGAATTTCTTGTAGTAGAGCTTTGTAGTTTTCTTTGTATAGGTCTTTTACATCCTTGGTAAGATTTATTCCTAAGTATCTTATCTTCTTGGGGGCTACTGTGAATGGTATTGATTTGGTTATTTCCTCTTCGGTGTTCTTTTTGTTGATGTAGAGGAATCCAAGTGATTTTTGTATGTTTATTTTATAACCTGAGACTCTGCCAAACTCTTCTATTAGTTTCAGTAGTTTTCTGGAGGATTCCTTAGGGTTTTCTGTGTATATAATCATGTCATCTGCAAATAGTGATAACTTTACTTCTTCCTTGCCAATCCGGATACCTTTTATTTCTTTGTCTAGCCTAATTGCCCTGGCTAGGACTTCCAGCACGATGTTGAATAAGAGCGGTGATAAAGGGCATCCTTGTCTGGTTCCCGTTCTCAAGGGAAATGCTTTCAGGTTCTCTCCATTTAGAGTGATATTGGCTGTTGGCTTTGCATAGATGCCCTTTATTATGTTGAGGAATTTTCCTTCAATTCCTATTTTGGTAAGAGTTTTTATCATGAATGGGTGTTGGACTTTGTCAAATGCCTTTTCTGCATCAATTGATAAGATCATGTGGTTTTTGTCTTTTGTTTTATTTATGTGATGGATTACATTAATGGTTTTTCTGATATTAAACCAGCCTTGCATACCTGGTGTAAATCCCACTCGATCAGGGTGAATTATTTTTTTGATATGTTGTTGGATTCTATTGGCTAGAATTTTGTTGAGGATTTTTGCATCAATGTTCATGAGGGATATAGGTCTATAATTTTCTTTTTTTGTAATGTTTTTACCTGGTTTTGGTATCAGGGAGATGGTGGCTTCATAGAATGAGTTGGGTAGTATTCCGTCATTTTCTATGCTTTGGAATACCTTTAGTAGTAGTGGTGTTAACTCTTCCCTGAAAGTTTGGTAGAACTCTGCAGTGAAGCCGTCCGGGCCAGGGCTTTTTTTTGTTGGGAGTTTTTTGATTACTGTTTCAATCTCTTTTTTTGTTATGGGTCTATTTAGTTGTTCTACTTCTGAATGTGTTAGTTTAGGTAGGTAGTGTTTTTCCAGGAATTCATCCATTTCTTCTAGGTTTTCAAATTTGTTAGAGCACAATTTTTCATAATAATCTGAAATGATTCTTTTAATTTCATTTGGTTCTGTTGTGATGTGGTCCTTCTCATTTCTTATTCGGGTTATTTGTTTCCTTTCCTGTATTTCTTTAGTCAGTCCAGCCAATGGTTTATCAATTTTGTTAATTTTTTCAAAGAACCAGCTTTTGGCTTTGTTAATTCTTTCAATTGTTTTTCTGTTCTCTAATTCATTTAGTTCAGCTCTAATTTTTATTATTTGTTTTCTTCTGGTGCCTGATGGATTCTTTTGTTGCTCACTTTCTATTTGTTCAAGTTGTAGGGACAGTTCTCTGCTTTTGGCTCTTTCTTCTTTTTGTATGTGTGCATTTATTGATATAAATTGGCCTCTGCGCACTGCTTTTGCTGTGTCCCAGAGGTTTTGATAGGAAGTATTTTCATTCTCGTTGCTTTCTATGAATTTCCTTATTCCCTCCTTGATGTCTTCTATAACCCAGTCTTTTTTCAGAAGGGTGTTGTTCATTTTCCAAGTATTTGATTTCTTTTCCCTCGTTTTTCTGTTATTGATCTCTAGTTTTATTGCCTTGTGGTCTGAGAAGATGCTTTGTAATATTTCGATGTTTTGGACTCTGCAAAGGTTTGTTTTATGACCTAATATGTGGTCTATTCTAGAGAATGTTCCATGTGCGCTAGAAAAAAAAGTATATTTTGCAGCAGTTGGGTGGAGAGTTCTGTATAAGTCAATGAGGTCAAGTTGGTTGATTGTTGTAATTAGATCTTCCGTGTCTCTGTTGAGCTTCTTACTGGATGTCCTGTCCTTCTCCGAAAGTGGTGTGTTGAAGTCTCCTACTATAATCGTGGAGGTATCTATCTCGCTTTTCAATTCTGTTAAAATTTGATTTATGTATCTTGCAGCCCTGTCATTGGGTGCATAAATATTTAATATGGTTATGTCTTCCTGATCAATTGTCCCTTTTATCATTATATAGTGTCCTTCTTTATCCTTTGTGGTGGATTTAAGTCTAAAGTCTATTTTGTCAGAAATTAATATTGCTACTCCTCTTCTTTTTTGCTTATTGTTTGCTTGATATACTTTTTTTCATCCTTTGAGTTTTAGTTTGTTTGTGTCTCTAAGTCTAAGGTGTGTCTCTTATAGGCAGCATATAGATGGATCGTGTTTCTTTATCCAGTCTGTGACTCTCTGTCTCTTTATTGGTGCATTTAGTCCATTTACATTCAGGATAATTATAGATAAATAAGTTTTTAGTGCTGTCATTTTGATGCCTTTTTATGTGTGTTGTTGACAATTTCATTTTTCCACATACTTTTTTGTGCTGAGGCGTTTTTCTTAGTAAATTGTGAGATCCTCATTTTCATAGTGCTTGACTTTATGTTAGTTGAGTCGTTACGTTTTTCTTGGCTTTTATCTTGAGTTATAGAGTTGTTATACCTTTTTGTGGTTACCTTATTATTTACCCCTATTTTTCTAAGTAAAAACCTAACTTGTATTGTTCTATATCGCCTTGTATCACTCTCCATATGGCAGTTCAATGCCTCCTGTATTTAGTCCCTCTTTTTGATTATTGTGATCTTTTACCTATTGAGTTCCATGATTCCCTGTTATGTGTATTTTTTTTTTAATTAATCTTAATTTGTTTGTTTTTGTGATTTCCCTATTTGAGTTGATATCAGGACGTTCTGTTTTGTGACCCTGTGTTGTGCTGATATCTGATATTATTGGTTCTCTGACCAAACAATATCCTTTAGTATTTCTTGTAGCTTTGGTTTGGTTTTTGCAAATTCTCTAAACTTGTGTTTGTCTGTAAATATCTTAATTTCGCCTTCATATTTCAGAGAGAGTTTTGCTGGATATATGATCCTTGGCTGGCAGTTTTTCTCCTTCAGTGTTCTGTATATGTGGTCCCATTCCCTTCTTGCCTGCATGGTTTCTGCTGAGTAGTCAGAACATATTCTTACTGATTCTCCCTTGAAGGAAACCTTTCTTTTCTCCCTGGCTGCTTTTAAAATTTTCTGTTTATCTTTGGTTTTGGTGAGTTTGATGATAATATGTCTTGGTGTTTTTCTTTTTGTATCAATCTTAAATGGGGTTCGATGAGCATCTTGGATAGATATCCTTTCGTCTTTCATGATGTCAGGGAAGTTTTCTGTCAGGAGTTCTTCAACTATTTTCTCTGTGTTTTCTGTCCCCCCTCCCTGTTCTGGGACTCCAATCACCCGCAGGTTATCCTTCTTGATAGAGTCCCACATAATTCTTAGGGTTTCTTCATTTTTTTTAATTCTTTTATCTGATTTTTTTTTCAGCTATGTTGGTGTCGATTCCCTGGTCCTCCAGATGTCCCAGTCTGCATTCTAATTGCTCGAGTCTGCTCCTCTGACTTCCTAGTGCATTGTCTAATTCTGTTATTTTATTGTTAATCTTTTGGATTTCTACATGTTGTCTCTCTATGGATTCTTGCAACTTATTAATTTTTCCAGTATGTTCTTGAATAATCTTTTTGAGTTCTTCAACAGTTTTATCAGTGTGTTCCTCGGCTTTTTCTGCAGTTATCCTAATTTCATTTGTGATATCATTAAGCATTCTGTAAATTAGTTTTTTATATTCTGTATCTGATAATTCCAAGATTATATCTTCATTTGGGAAAGATTTTGATTCTTTTGTTTGGGGGGTTGTAGAAGCTGTCATGGTCTGCTTCTTTAAGTGGTTTGATATGGATTGTTGTCTCCGAGCCATCACTGGGAAACTAGTTTTTCCAGAAAATCCACTAAAAAAAAAATGCAGTCAGATCCCTATCAGAGTTCTCCCTCTGGCTCAGGCTATTCAGATGTTAATGAAGCCGCCTGGGGAGGGTGGGGGAGGGAACAGACAGATAGGAGAGTAGCACCTCAGAATATAGCAAGAGTTGCTTGTCTTGCTTGGAATGACTATTATATCTGAGACTCCCGGGGGGCGCGTCGCCGATGTGTGCTGGCTGTGTGGAGATTGCCCCCGGGGGGTCTGGCCCGCTGGAGTCACGGTCAGATCCTCCGCTTCCAGCCCCACGCCCAGCGTCAAGGCTCCCCTACTGGGACGGTGCACTCTCGACTCCAAAATCAGTCGCTGCCTCCCGGGGACTTCTCGTCCCTCCTGCTGCGTGGCTGTGCTGCCTCCGAGAACCAGTTGGCCCTCCTCCCGGGGTTAGTTCAGATGGGTGGAGCAGGTCCCTGTGCTTGTGCCGTGACCGAGTGTCCCGGCTGGGACGCTGTTCTCCCCGCTCCAATACCAGTTGCTGCCTCCCAGGGACTTCTCCTACCGGCTGCATCTCACGCTGCCCGCGCGACCCGGCTGGTCCCCTTCCCGGGGTTAGTTCAGGGGGGTGGAGCAACTCTCCGTGTTTATGCCATACCTGCGTCCAGTCCAAATCCCTGTGGGACGGTTCCCCGGCTCGGACGCTGCTCTTTCTGCTCCAAGACCAGTCACTGCCTCCTGGGGACTTCTCCTACTGGCTGCGTCCCACGCCGCCCGTGGAACCGGCTGGTCCCCCTCCCGGGGTTAGTTCAAGGGGGTGGAGCAGCTCTCTGTGCTTGTGCCGTACCTGACTGGTACTCTGGCTCCAGGCTCTGGAAACAATCGCTGCTTCCCCGTATTAGTTCGTTCTCCGTCTCTAAATCTGTGTTTGTTGTTCAGGGTTCGTAGATTGTTATGTATGTGATCGATTCACTTGTTTTTCCGTGTCTTTGTTGTAAGAGGGATCCGAGGTAGCGTCTGCCTAGTCCGCCATCTTGGCTCCGCCCCCAGAATGATCTATCGTTGTTTTATAGGCCTGTCTAATCTTTGGCTGAAAGGTAGACTCTGGGAGTGGCTTCAGTTCTGAGTTAGTAGAGTGTCTAGGGGGTTATAATCTCGGGGGTTCCTTTAGTCTCTGTCAGACCACTAAGTCTGGTCTTTTTTTTTATTAATTTGAATTCTGTTCTACATTTTTCTCCCACTCTTTCCTGAACCCTGTGCTGTGATCCCTCTCAGAGTGATCAGTGGTGGTAGCCAAATACCATCTAGTTTTCCTGGGATCCAGCTTGTGGAGGCTGTGGTTCATGTGGTTCACTAGTCCTTTAGACTAGTATTTTCCTTGTGTCATTGGTTTTCTTCATTCTCTTTTGCTCTGGACGGGATGGAACCAGTAGATGTATCTTAGATGGTCGCTCAGTCTGCCCGTTTTTGACCACTGCTTTGAACATCATCCTAGCCGAGACCAGTAACATTTCTTCTTTGGTCTCTTGCCTCCAGACTCACTCACTTCCATGCACTTTGCTCACAGCCACCAGAGCAGCTCCCTAATACCCAAGGCACCCACTCGTTCTATTGTTTGACACCTCCCCTGCCACTGCTCCCACATACCGCCCCCCCACCAGTTACCCACAAGATGAAATCCATTACCCAGTTGACTCAGGCTGGCCTACAAGGCCTGTCACCCTCTGACTCACCTCAGCCCCACTCCATCCACACTGGCACTTCCCACTGGTAAACATCTATTAGCCCCTTTGGCCTTCCCCAGTCACCTGTGTCACCAGCTGTAATGTCTATTTACACATCTATCTCTCCCATTGGGCTGCCACAAATCTTGGCACAAGTCACCACACATTAGTCATTTGTGTGTGTGTGTGTAGGGGACACCTATCACTTAGAAGGGACCTGGCAAATATTTTTAAATAAATTAAAAAATGAACGAATAATGACTGTTAGCCAAATCAAGTAGAACTGTCTTAAGGATGTTTATTTCCTTCCCCATTCATTTTATAATTAAAAACTGAACAACCTCTTAATAAAGACAGTTTTCTTCTTTCGCCTCACTGGCCCCTATTCCCCAGGTGCAGAGGTGTTGAAGATAGGCAGGTGACCTGGGGCCCAGGGTGAGCCAGCCCTCTGTCCCAGCTGGGTTCTCCTATGGGTAGTTGTCTGAGGCTTCCTTAATCCTCTTTCTCTTCAGTTTTGGTTTTTGAGGAAGTTTTCTTAGAAGACCTAAAAAAGGGAAGACCACAGAGAAGGTCCTGATGACATCACAAACGCTAAAAGAATCTCAATATGTAACAATTGAGGGCATGCAGTGCGGTGCGGGTAGAGAGAAGAAAAAACAAAATCTTATCTTACTTACAACCTATGTCCTTTACTCTTCTTATAGAAATCCTGAGATGATATGACCCCCAATCTACTGATAAAGAATCTCACCCTGGCAGAGAGTAAAGAAGTAACCTGCCTAACACCCTTATGGCAAGTTGAAGCACAGTCAGAACCAGAACCCAAGTTTCTTGACTTCTGGCTTCAGACTCTGATTCCTCCCTACCCCTCTCCCAGGCTTCATGCCCCAATTCCCCGCACTTTGCTGTTAGTACTGCTTGCAAACACTATTGCCATTGTTTTACTTAAGAACTGACTCTATGACCATAATGCTAAAGAAACACCTCACGGGTCACTTTCTTTTTCTTGTTTTACAATTCAGTGACTTTAATTACATCCACCATGTTGTGCAAACATCATTTCTACCTTTTTCCAAATTTTTTCTTCACCTTTCACAGAAACTCAGCACTAGGCTTTGAACCAGTTCTTTCTGGTTCAATCGTGGCCAAGGAAGTGACACCAGAACAGACCCGAATTTTTAAAATTTAGTGGAACCAGAACCATAACTGGAGTGGGGAAAATTAGAGGTCAAAGCCCTGCTGGAAACTTAATCACCCTCTTAGAAAACAAGGGCAGCATATGTGTTGCATAGCAACGAAATCTCTTGCCCGTAGGATTTTGCTCAGAGTTGGAAACAGTGGTGCTCCACTCAAAGATGGTAACCGATAGCACTGCTTTGAATGTGTATCACTCTCCTCAGTCCTGGCAATAATCGAATCTCATGCATCAGGTTCCTGAAAGGGCTTACTACCTCACTTCTGAGTCTCCCATTCCAGGGCTTCAACCTGTAATTTTTCCCATTCTGGTTATGGCTCTGGATTACCCAAATTTTAAAAATTCATGTCTGTTCCAGTTTCACTTCATTGGCCATGACTGAACCAGTTTGAACTGGTTCAAAGCCCTGCTCAGTACCCCTTAAGCAATACTTTCATCTCCTACTCCCATCCATCCCTGGTAACCACTAATAAATTTTGTCTCTATGCATTTGCCTATTCTAAATATTTCATATAAGTGGGATCGTACAATATATGTCCTTTTGTGTCATACTTTTTTCACTCAGCATATTTGCAAGTTTCACCCATGTCATAGCTTTTATCAGAATTTCATTTCTCTTTATGAATGAATGACATTCCTTTGTATGTATATAGCACATTTGTTCATCTGTTAATGAACACCTGGGTTGTTTCCGCCTTTTGGCTATTGTAAATAATACTGCAATAAACACTGTTGTGCAAGTATATACACAGGTTACTTTCTGATCACAAGGAGTAGACTCAGTGATTAATCTTAGCCCAGTCATGGTGGGTCCACCAGATAAAATGTTTACTCATGCAAAACAATATGTAGAACACAGCCTCATCTTAAAATAACAAATATTGGTGAAGCTACGGGGAGATTGAAACTTTTATGCACTGCTGGTGGGAATGCAAAATGGTACAACCATTTTGGAAAACAATATGATGCTTCCTTAAAAAGTAGAAATAGAAATACCATACAATCCAGCAATTCCACTCCTAGGAATATATCCTAGAGAAATAAGAGCCATCAATCACATGAATAGACACATGCACAACCATGTTCACAGCAAAAAGATGGAAACAAACTAAGTGCCCATCAACAGACGAATGGATAAACAAACTACGGTACATACACACAGTGGAATACTACACAACAATAAAGAACAATGATGAATCTGCAAAGCATCTCACAACTCGGATGAATCTGGAAGGTAATATGATGAGTGAAATAAGTCAATCACAAAAGGACAAATACTGTATGAGACCACTATTATAAAAACACATGAAAATGTTTCCACATAGAAAAAAAAAATCTTTGATGGTTACAAGGGGGAGAAGCGGTGGGGAGAGAAAAACACTAACTAGACAGCAGATAAGTGGTAACTTTGGTGAAGGGTAAGACAGTACACAATACTGGGAAAGTTAGCACAACTTGACCAGGGTAAAGTCATAGAAGCTTCATAGACACATCCAGATGCCCTAAGGGATCGAGCTACTTGGCTGAGGGCTGGGGGCCATGGTCACAGAGGACATCTAGCTCAATTGGGATAACACAGTTTATAAAGAAAATGTTCTACACCCTACTTTGGTGAGTAATATCTTAAAAGCTTGTGAGCGGCAGGGATCATAACAGAGAGCCCAGGACAGAGCGGGAGAAAAATGTAGAACAAATTCATATTCACACATACACACACACACATACACAAAAAAACACCAAAAAACCGCAGCCTTGCTAGAATGACAGAGACTGGACAAACCCCCAAGAATATGGTCTCTGGACACCCTTTTAACTCAGTACTGAAGCGACTCCTGAGGTTCGCCCTTCAGCCAAAGATTAGACAGGTCTATAGGGCCAACAATAGCACATATGAGGGTCATCCTTCATAGTTCAATCATGTATATGATACTAATGGGCACACCAGTCAAAAAGCAAAAATGAGAAGGCAGGAAGGGACAAGAAAACTGGACGAATGGAAACAGGGAACCCAGGGTGGAGAGGAGGAGAGTGTTGACACATCGAGGGATTGGCAACCAATGTCACAAAACAATTTGTGTATTAACTGTTTAATGAGAAACTAATTTGCTCTGTAAACTTTCACCTAAAGCACAATAAAGAAAAAAATCAGGAAATGAAACATTCCGCAAAACAATAACCTGATATCTTCAGCAGGTTTTGATGTGCGAAAAGGGGATTTTGTTGCGTTAAAAGAGATATAAGAGATGTAACCAGATGCAATACCTGGTTTGAGCAAACCAGCTCCAAAAGCTATCTCACTATTGAGGAAATGTGAATATTGACTATTCAATCCTACTATTAGATAAAATGAAAATTTGACATAATGAGAGGTTGATACCATTAACTGACAACAACAACAAAAAAAAACAACTCAAAATAATATACACAGCATGGTCTCCTTTTGGTTGATATGCACATATGTGTATACATAAATATTACCAGTGGTGATGACCAGACGATGTTTTTATTTCCTTATTTTTGCTTATCTGGATCATCTAATTGTCTGTGATGTGTTTATATTTTGCTGGTAGTAATAAAACGTTATTTTAAAACTTGCATGACCAGACATAAGAGGTCATGTAACGTATGATTCCATTCACTGAAATACCAAGAAAAGATAAATGCATAGAGACAGAAGGAAGACTGGTGGTTGCCAGGGGCTGGAGGGAGGGAGAATGGGGAGAAACTGCCTAATGGATAAGAGGTTTTATTTTGGAATAATGGAAATGTTTTGCAACTAGATAAAGGTGATGGTTGTACAATATTGTGAATATACTAAATGCCACTGAGTTGTTCACTCTAAAATGGTTAGTTTTATGCTATATAAATTTCACCTTAATAGTTAAAAAAAAAAAAAGAAAGCCAAATTACTCAATCTACCATCCAACCCTTTTCCCAGTCGTACCCGTCCTGCACCTCTCCAACCTGCTCCTACATTCAGCTCCAAGCCCAGACTATCTGCTCACTGCCCCCACCCCACTTCTGCACATACCTTTTCTTCCGCCTTTTCCCTTCTCCTTCCATCAGGTCCTTATCCCTTTCTTTAAAGCCTAGCCCACATGCATCTCCTCCAGACAGCCTTCCTCATCAACATACCCTTAGCTCTATGGCCTCAGGTTGTCATTTGTGAAAAGGAAATAACAATACTCATCTCATTGACATGTTGCAGGGGTTAAGTGAGAGCCTGGCATACAAAGCACCAGGTGCAGAAAGATTGCTGGCCTGGAGGCCAAGAGCTCACTTTCCTCATTTCCTCATTTGAATTCTAGACTGCTTGACCTACATCATCTTAACAATTGATGGTTCTTCATTCTTTGAAGTCTCATTGTATGTTTTACTTCCTCAATTTAAACTGTAGACACTAGGGCCATTGGCCCTCACAGAACCCAGGCAGGGTCCTGGGCTGGGTAGCTACCCATTCCATGCCCTCTGGCCCTGTCCAGTTCCCACTCCTATCTCCCACTGGGCACTGCCCCTGAGGCACCCGAGGGCTACTGCCCTGCATTCGCCCTGGCCACCCGGGCCTTCGGAGGAACACCTGGGTCCATATTAGGACCATGCTCTGAGGGCCTCAGGCCACCCACCTTGTTTGCCTTCACCTTCTCCATAAGCAGATGGCCAAGGGCAGCTGGCTGTGCCTCCAGTAGCCAGATCCCAAAAAAGTGACAGTTAGGTGGGTCCAACCCCTCCCGGCACTGCTATGCATAAGACAGACCCTCACAGGCCCCAGTCTTGTCTAGGGCCCCTCTCACTGAATGGGCTCTGTCCCAGAACACTATAGCCTCCATTCAGAAAAGCAGGCATTGAGGTCATCACAGAGGCCAAAGCTGCTGGGCGGGCAGTTCCCAGGCCATCTGGCTGACTTCCCAACTACCCGCTGTAGGAATGAATCCTTTCCTTTGCCCCATTTTTCCTTCCTCAACTACCCCCAACCCCACAGTGTGTCCTGCTGCTGCTGCTGCTGCTGCTTCAACACTTACTGAAAATCCACACTCTTGGCCACAAGAAACTCTCTGCTCTGCTTCTAGCCATATAGGAAAGTGCATTTGTTTTAATGCTAACTGGAAAATCCAGGCTTCAAAACTGTGTGTCTTATGAGGCCTCAACTGGGGAGAAATTATACAGAACAAAACACTGAAAGAAGCACGTCAGTGTTAGTAGTGATGGTCCCTGGGTAATGGGATTATGTGTGATTTCTCTCTCTTCCTTTTTACACTTAACCTGTACATTTCAAGAGGAACCCACCAGTTGCTCCGCGGGAGAAAGATGTGCCAGTCTGCTTCTGTAAAGATTACTGCCTTGGGAACCCTACGAGACAATTCTACTCTGTCCTATAAGGTTGCTATGAGTCGGAATCTACTCAGTGATAATGGATTTGGTACATTTCAAACTTCCTGTAACGAGCATTAAAAAAAAAGGTTGCCGTAGAGTTGGCTCCTATGCGTGGCGACCTCGTGTGTCGAGTAGAACTGTATTCCATAGGCTTTTCAATGGCTGATTTTTTTTTAATAGATCACCAGGCCTTTCTTCCAAGGCACCTCTGGTTGAACTCTAACCTCCAACCTTTTGGTTAACAGCCAAGCATGTTAACCATTTGCACGACCCAGGGATTCCTGTAAGAAGCATACCTGGGGGAAAACAAACTATCAAAGAAAAGGGAGAAGGTAAAGTAAGAAAGGACAGAAAAAGAAATGCAGGCAGAAAGAGAAGATGGAAAGGAGGGCAGAGGGCTCAGGACAGGCCCCTTCTCCCAAGGGCGTGCACACACACATCCAAATAGACATTACCTCTCCTGACATGGACCCAGGACCTCGGCTCCCCCAGCAAGGAGGCCTCTCGGCCTGGGGCCTGCATCCTGGACAGCCTCTCCTTCATGCCACTGATGTTGCTGTGCAGGCCCCAGGCATCGCAGAGCTTGGGCAGGCTGTCTTCCTGGTTTGCCAGCAAGGAGCCCTCTGGTGCATCCAAGGGGCAGAATGCCACCTGCAATGGGGCCACAGTGTTTAGGAGTGTAGAGAAAAGAGGGGCCGCAATTCCAGAGCCCCAGCCTGCCCCGTGAGGGCACTGTTTCCTTCTGGCTGCACAGCATACCTGCCGAGCCAGAAGACAGGGTTAGAAACACAGATGTGGGAGATGACATTGAGGCCAGATTGCCAAGTGGCTTTTCTTAGGTTATCCTTTGCTAAATTGGAAGCCTAAAAATTATTCTTGAAATTGTCCTGGCCAGTGAAATCCAGGGATCACTAAAAGGGCGGTCCCTCATATTCAGAAGAGGAATCACCAAAATGATCCAACTATTCATGCTCAGAGGAAGAAGCAGAGATCCAGAGAGAGGATTTGGTTAAACCTGCATAGCTAGAACACTGACTGGTATGGGGTTCTGGTTGTTACGTTGTTAGGTGTTGTCAGTTCTGACTCACAGCGACTCTATGCATGACAGAATGAAATGCTGCCCAGTCCCGCACCGTCCTCACAATCGTTGCTTTGTCTGAGCCCATGGTTGCAGCCACTGTGTCAATTCAACTTGTTGAGGGTCTTCCTCTCTTTCACTGACCCTCTACTTTACCAAGCATGATGTCTTTCTCCAGGGACTGGTCCCTCCTAATAACATGTCCAAAGTATGTGAGACAAAGTCTTGTCATCCTCACTGCTAAAGAGCATTCTGGCTGTACTTCTTCCAAGACAGATTTCTTTGTTCTTCTGACGGTTCGTGGTATATTCAATATTCTTAGCCAACACCACAATTCAAATGCATCAATTCTTTATGCATTTGTGGTTAGAGCAGATCTTTTATCTGAGTCAGACCTGGGTTTGAACCATGGCTCTTCCCTCCCATTTGCTATGTGACCTGGGACAAGTGTCTTTAGTGCCCTACATTTTAATTTCTCATTTGCAAACTGTGAACAATAATTCTGACCAGTTAGGGTTACTTTTGAAGATTACATGAGGGAATATCCATAAAGTGCCTGGCACATAGAAATTTTTTATATTTGTGGCCTATCATTATTATTTTGGGTCAGTGGTTC
The DNA here is from genome assembly GCF_030014295.1 of Loxodonta africana. Lineage (NCBI taxonomy): Eukaryota > Metazoa > Chordata > Mammalia > Proboscidea > Elephantidae > Loxodonta > Loxodonta africana. The sequence goes on from NC_087359.1 coordinate 50,670,232, forward strand.
TCAAAGTGCGGTCTGTGGACCTCTGGGATCACTGAGTTTTTAGATCCCCTGAAAACTGGGTCCATGCAAAGTACAAAAGACAATGGGTTTTAACGTGACCTAGTATGAAAAGTGCATTGATGTGGTCACAGAATCCACAAAGCAACTAGCCTTGAACTACCACCTGTCAAGTTTTGGTGTGGTAGCAAAGAAAAATAATCACAATTATCTGAAAAGGCTTATAAAAGAGCGTATAATTCAAGAAGCTGGACTCTATGAAGAGGAACGTGGCGCTGGGATTGGAGGAAGACTCATTAACAACCTGCAATATGCAGATGAAACAACCTTGCTTGCTGAAAGTGAAGAGGACTTGAAGCATTTAATGATAAAGATCAAAGAGTACAGCCTTCAGTATGGATTACACCTCAACATAAAGAAAACAAAAATCCTTACAACTGGACCATTAAGCAACATCATAATAAACAGAGAAGATATTGAAGTTGTCAAAGATTTCATTTTACTTGGATTTGCAATCAACCCATGCCCACGGAAACAGCAGTCAAGAAATCAAATGATGTATTGCATTGGGCAAGTCTAGCTGCAAAAGGCCTCTTTAAAGTGTTAAAAAGCAAAGATGTTACCTTGAAGGGTAAGGTGCTCCTGATCCAAGCCATAGTGTTTTCAATCACTTCATATGCGTGCAAAAGCTGGACAATGAACAAGGAAGACCAAAGAAGAACTGATGCTTTTGAATTAAGGTGTTGGCGAAGAATATTGACTACACCATGGACTGCCAGAAGAACTAAGAAATCTGTCTTGGAAGAAGTACAGCCAGAGTGCTCCTTAGAAACAAGGATGGCAAGACTTTGTCCCACATATTTTAGGCCTGTTATCAGGAGGGACCAGTCCCTGGAAAAGGACATCATGCTTGGTAAAGTAGACGGTCGGTGAAAGAGAGAAAGACTCTTAACAAGATGGATTGACACAGTGGCTGCAATGATGGGCTCAAGCATAGCAACATTTGTGAGGATGATGTAGGACTGGGCAATGTTTCGTTCTCTTGTACATGAGGTCGCTAAAAGTCAGAAGTGATTTGATGGCACCTAAAAAATAAAAAAAATAAATAATAATAATTTTTTATTTTTACAACAACATCTGAAAAGACTTGTAAAAGACTCCTCTCTTTCTCCATTATATATCTGTATGAGGCTGGATTTTCTTCAGGTACTCCAGTCAAAACTACATATCACAACAAATTGACTGTAGTAGCAGATAAAAGAATCCAGCTGTTTTCCATTAGGTCAGACATTAAAAAGATTTGCAAAAATGTAAAATGATGCCACTGTTCTTACTACAATTTTTTTGTTTTGTTTTGGGAAATACAGTTATTTTTCATAGAATTATGCTATTTATAACAATGGGTTCATTATTTTTATTTTTAAATGACTTAATATATACATATTTAATTTTTTTCTTAGCTTTAATTTCTAATAGGGTAAATATCAATAGTTAAAATCCATATAAACAAATGCTTTGGGGTCCTCAATGATTTTTAAGAGGGTAAAATTGTCCTGATATCAAAATGTTTGAGAACCACTGTTTTTAGAGAAGACCAGGCCAGAGCAATATCAACAGTCCACGGAGGCTTCCCCAAGGCTGTGCTCTTCTGTGCTCTTCTGCCTGACCTCAACCACCTCCACTTGGATTTGCAAGACCCACCCATGCTATCAGGATGCAGCTATGGAGGGGGTGAATAAATATGGAGAACTTAATGCCAGTTTTCTGCCCTCTCCAGCCCCACTCTGTGCCCATTGCAGAGGTAAATGTGGAGGCAGTGGGGTATTGCTCAGGCAGCGAGCCAAGGAAAGGACCAAGGGGCGCTGGTTGTAACAGCAGACTTCCTGCACAATCCAAGAGCACACCAAGCAACACTCGGCTGACCCCAGAGGAACTTCCCAGGTGCCTCACCAGGAACTTGGCTGTCTGGTTGTTCTTGGTATACTTGTAGAGCCTGCGAAGCTGCTTCGCCTCCAGTTCAGAGAAGAGGGAGACAAACTGCCAGAGCATCCTGCAGGGAGTGGGGAGAGAGCCGAGGCTGAGGGAGGTGGAGCACAGCCCCTCTCCTCCTCCATTTGGCCTGTGACCAGAACCCACGCAGGGAAGAAATGGGCCACATGCTGCCTGCTTGGATTTTGGCTGGGGGAATGGGGACGTGAGGATTTGCCAGACCCTCTATCCTTGAACACCCTGAACTGATGACCAGCATCTGCATAAAGAAGGTGATCAATCAGAATTCATTCTCCTTGGAGTTCAGAAGAGATCTTTGTCCACTGTGTGTACACATAAGGTGCAGTCAATGCTACCTGAGTAATTAGGGGCACCCTGTTCTTTCCATCCTCACTTCCCCACACCCCTCCAGGATCCTAACTCCTCCACATAAAGATAAAGAATTTTGGGATCCTGACTTGGGTGTGACCTTGAGTGGAGGGAAGATGGCCCAGGAGTGGGTGTGGCGGAAAGGGTGAGGAAGCTGCCCTACTTCCTCCAGTGCTTGATTTCCCAGGCTCGGCAGTAGTGCTGCAGAAAAGTGTTGATGTGGTCCCCTAGGACCACCAGGCTCCGCTTCATGTACTTCAGCTTCTTTTTCTGGGGAAGGTCCTTGGGCGGGTGTAGCTTTCTCAGGAACTTCTTCAGAGGCCTTAGGTATTCTTTACACTGAGGAAACAACAGGTGAGAAGAGGAACCGTGGGAGAAAAGAAGAGGCAGATGGGTAGCTCCAAGTAACCAAAAAAGTCTAGCCCCTTTGGCCCAAAAAGGATTATGCATCTTGGATGAGTCAATCCCTACCCCATACCTTTCCCACGAGTGTGACAAGTGGGGCTGTGAGTTATGAGTCTGAGTTCTGTCATTTCCTACCCCAGGTTTCCTGATCCACAAGGAATAGAGGATAGGGGCCCCGGGCTGGCCTCTTACTCACAATTTTGAAGGTGTCCTGACCCAGGCCCTTGGCATGGCGCACGAGTGAGTCTCCAGCAGGGTTGGTGCTGGAGCTCCTCTCCAAGCAGGGCACATCAGTCACCTGGAAGAGGACAGAGGACAGTGGTCAGCTGGCGGGCTTGGGCCATTGCTCCTGAGAAGGGATTCTGGGACAATCATTTGTCCAAATGCCAGCTAAAGACCGTCTCCATTTTCCCTATGACCTCTTCCTTGACCTAGCACTGAAGTGAGCAAGCCCTGGGCAGAGAAACCTATCTCCGAAAATCTCCACTTAGAAAACCTAGAATGTCCCACCAATTTCTTTACAATAATCATAGCACATTGTACTAGTTAACTTTGTGAAGCACTTGATAAACATTAACTCATTTTATTCTCCCACAAATTCTGTGAGGTTAGATATCATTCATATAGCCCCGTTATATGAGTAAATATGAGTAGGTATAGATATAAATGATATCTAACCTCACAGAAGCACTTACTGATGAAGATCAAAGACTACGGCCTTCAGTATGGATTACATACCAACATAAAAAAAAACAAAAAAATCCTCACAACTGGACCAATAAGCAACATCATTGTAAATGGAGAAAAGATTGAAGTTGTCAAGGATTTCATTTTGCTTGGATCTATAATCAACACCCGTGGAAGCAGCAGTCAAGAAATCAAATGACGTATTGCATTGGGCAAATCTGCTGCAAAAGACCTCTTTAAAGTGTTAAAAAGCAAAGAGGTCACTTTGAGGTCTAAGATGTGCCTGACCCAAGCCATGGTCTTTTCAATCACCTCATATGCATGTGAAAATTGGACAATGAATAAGGAAGACCAAAGAAGAACTGATGCCTTTGAATTGTGGTGTTGGTGAAGAATATTGAATAAACCATGGACTGCTAGAAGAATGAACAAATCTGTCTTGGAAGAAGTACATCCAGAATGCTCCTTAGAAGCAAGGATGGCAAGACTTTGTCTCACATATTTGATAACATGTATTTTGGACACGTTATCAGGATGGACCAGTCCCTGGAGAAGGACATCATGCTTGGTAAAGAAGAGAGGGAAAAAGAGGAAGACCTTCAACGAGATGGACTGACACAGTGGCTGCAACAATGGCCTCAAACAAAGCAATGATTGTGAGGATGGAGCAGGACCAAGCAGTGTTTCATTCTGTTGTACATGGGGTGGCTATGAGCCAGAACCTACTCAATGGCACCTAACAACAATGGATATTGTTACCTCTGTTTACAGATGAGGACACTCAGGCACCAAGAGATTTAAGTGACTCTTTGAGAAGTGAATGAGCAGAGATTCATTTGTTCATTAATTCAGCAAATATTTATTGAGTACCTTTTTAAGTCCCAGTTGAAGGAGCCCTGGTAGCATAGTGGTTAAGAGCTAGGCTGCTAACCAAAAGTTTGACGGTTCAAATCTACCAGCTGCTCTTTGGAAGAAAGATGTGGCAGTCTGCTTCTGTAAAGATTTACAGCCTTGGAAACCTTTTGAGGCAGTTCTACTCTGTCCTTGTAGGATTGCTATGAGTCAAAATCGACTCGATGGCAATGGGTTTGGTTTGGTTTTTGGTAAGCCCCACGTTCACCCCTTTATATCCCTAACATTTAGCATCATGCATTTAATGGGCACTCAGGAAAAATGCATGATGGTGATGATGAGAAGAAACTTTTTTGACAACAAAACTGGGGTAAAGAAACTGAAAATTAATGGAGACAAAGAGACTGTGAAATAATATGAGAAGTCAGGGCACAGGATTAGATTGATACAACTGTATTACCTCATCTTTCAAAGGTCTCTCTGAAAAGTGAGCATAAACTTCTGCCTGTGTTCAGTGGGAACAAGGAAGGTCTAGGCTCAGGGGAGACACCTGGGGAAAGGGAGGGAGATGATGTCTTAGTTGTCTAGTCCTGCTGTAACAGATATACCACAAGTGGATGGCTTTAACAAAGGGAAATTTATTCTCTCACAGTCTAATAAGTTCCAAGTCCAAATTCAGGGCGTCACCTCCAGGGGAAGGCTTTCTCTCTCTGTCAGCTCTGGAGAAAGGTCCTTGTCCTCAATTTTCCCCTGGTCAAGGAGCTTCTCAGGCGTAGGCACCCTGTGTCCAAATGACGTGCTCTATTCCTGGTGCTGCTTTCTTGGTGGTATGAGGTCCCCAACTCTCTGCTTGCTTCCCTTTCCTCTTGAGAGATAAAAGATGGTGCCGGCCACACCCCAAGGAGTCTCTCTTTACATGGGGTCAGGGAGGTGACCTGAGTTAGGGTGGTGGTACAATCCCACCCTAATCCTCTCAATATAAAATTACAATCACAAAATAGAGGACAACCATACAACACTGGGAATCATGGCCTAACCAAGTTGATACACAGATTTTTGGGGGGACATAATCCAATCCATGACGGATGGGTAGAGAGGAGAGGATATGGAACACGGCTCCTCAGGCACTAGAGAGAGGGGACTCGGCTTGATCAACTCCATAAACCACACATACCACACAACCACATGCACCGACCAAAACACACACACAGAGCACACACACAAAAGAGCCCTTATGTCTTCATAGCTAACAATAAGATGGGACCCCTTCCCATCATCTTGCCAGGAATATCTGTCCTTGATAAACATTTGTTTGAATGAATTAATCTCTTGTTCTTTAGGTCTCTTGCTAACTCATGAATCACACCATTTTTCCTTCTCTTCTTCCTTGACTTTCATGCTCTCTGCTTTCTGAAACCAGATGCTCCCTGACTTTCCTTTCCCCCTTCCCTCACACCTCCAGCCCCAATTCACCTTCTCTAGCGGTTTGTCTCCTTCACCCCCTTGCCCATCTGAAGGCTCCATCCCAACAGGTGTGCTGGTGGGGTCCAGGGTGGCACTTCTCATGTCTCCTCAAGCTTCTGACCTGCTTCTGTGACCTGAGTATCTCTTAGGGCAGGCTGGCTCCAGAACGCTGAGCAAAACCATGGCAACTGCCAACACAGAGCCCAGCCCCCTCCCCCCATAACCTCATTGCTAGGAGTGGCCACCAGCTGTCCCCTTCAACTGTGAACTGGACTAGTGAACTAAGCAGAGGTGTGGGGTGGACCCAGGACTTCGTCAGAGCTCACAGCCTGTCAGCAGGGGCTGGAGAAACTTCTCCAAAGAGAACTGTTTAGATGCTGTTGATATTTGAACCCTGGTAAGACTTCTGAAGTAGTTTTCCGGGGTGTGTATCATTCCTGCCTCCTTAATTACACCCTCGGCTCCCTGAGTGTGAGGATCAGGGTTTGTAACATTCCTTTCTGGGTTTGGGATAAAGGACTAGAGGTGTGTTGAAAGAGAACGGAATACGGTAAATCTCTGTTGAGATCTATCCTTCTGTAGCCTTGGGGAAATTAATAAACCAGTTGTATCGGGTGCTGTAGAGTGCGGTTGTTTTTAAGGGGGGGGCGTACAAAAATAATAGGTCTGATGTATTATCTCGATTAATCCTCACACCAATCCTCCCTGGGGTAGGTGCTTCATTTCAGAGAGGAGCCAAGATACACAGCTGTCCCTGTAACTTAGGTCCACGGTCTCGAAGTGGGGCTGGGGGCTTCGATCTGATTCCGACAGCTCTGGCTTTTGCCACGGAACTGCCCTCCAGGGATCCGAGGCAGCAGGAGGACTCGCGGTAGGCCAGGTACAACTTTCTTATTGACTCACCTGGCCCGGAGGGGCCTGGTCCTGTGCTCCTGATCCAAGCTTCGCCCCGTGTCCCTAACGCAGCAGAGGTGTCCCCTCGCGTCCTTAATTAACGTGCCCGACGGGTTTTGGGCGGTGATAAAGACTGCTGCGCCTCAGTTTGCTTACTTGACCCACATTTTCTTCCCTAGAGTGCTGAACTCCATCTCCTGGCCCTTGCCTTGGTGTCCTCAGGCCCGAGGTCCAGTTTCCCCAGCCCCGTTTGACCCCTTCTCTTGCCCTGGCCTGCACCGAGTCAGACAGCCGCGGGCCGAAGAAGCCCAGGACTGGGTCGGGATGCTCAGCCCTCGCAGGCCTCTCTCCTGCCATCTAGCGGCGGTATGGGCACATGACAGGGACATCGCGGCTCTTCACTGCTTTCTGGCTGATGGCCAGTGCCTGGGGTTTGGAGAGTTCCCTTTGAGTCCAGACCCTTTTTAATTAGCTCCCTATGCCGTTCGTGTTTAGCTAATGTCTTTGATTTCTTTGAGGAGGAATAAAAGTTCCCACTTCTCTGTCTCCGAACTGGAAGATCTGATCTCTGAGCATTAATTCAGGGTTATGCAGGACCTGGCAGTGCTTGGTTCTATTGTAATAGGGTCGCTAGGTGTCGGAATAGACTCAACAGCACGTAACAACAACCTGCGGCTGTGAAGAGGCATAATCATGTTAGAAAGAGTGAGGGGAAAGAGTCCCTCTTATACACTCCTATTGGTAGTGATCATTGGTAAATAATGTATGTATTTCAAAATGTTAAATGGACTTTCCCCTTGACTCATCAGTTCTACCTCCAGGAATCAGTCCTAAAGAGAGATGTATGTGTGAGGACTGTTATAATAGTGACAAAATCGGAAACACCTGAAATGTCATCAATAGGAAAGGGTAAATAAATAGTACATTCATACAACCATTAAAAATGCTACTCTGTCTATATTTATTGACATGGGAAACAGAAAATAAAACAGCATGTATGCTATGGTTCCATTTTTGTAGGTATGTATTTGTATACGCATAGGAAAAAGGTCTTGAAGGATACACTTCAAATGCCAAAGGTGATTTTTCACTTCCTTTGCCTATTGTCTGTGTGTGTGTTTGTTTGTTTGTTTTTTACAATGAATATGCTTTACTTTTACAGTCAGGAAAAAAGTGAGCTGTGTCTATTTTTAAAATCTATTCACAAGGAATAAATGACACCATTTAAAACATTATACAGTAAGTTTAAAAACAGGACACAAAAGGGTGTGTATAACTCATGCATAGGTAAGCGAATATGAATATGGACCAAGACTAGAAGAAAACACAGTGAGAAACGGAAATAAGGAACTGAATATATATATATATTTTTTTTCTTTTCTTTTTTTTCCCCCTCAGAAGAGAGAGCTAAATGTTAGGACCTCAAAGCTTGTCTGTCTGTGCCTGCTCCTCACCCCACTCCACTCTCATTTCTCCCCCTCAGAGCCTCAGCAAGCCATAGGCTCTGAACACCTGCCCTCTCTCCATAAAGGTTTTATTACCAACCTGAAAAAACAATTGATCCTAATGGCAGCCAGAAATAATGGCTCAACACTCAACATTAAGAAAAACAAAACAAAAAAAGTTGCCTTTGGGAAACATCCTTCAAAATGCAATTGGTCAGAATAAAATGATTCTGTAGGGCAAGTCAACTCATTCAACACAGTAATCCTCCAAAAGTTTATTTGAAAACTTTTTTTTTTTTTTTATGTCTGTGTGCTTTAGGCATCTGGCAGACAGAAGGAAGTTTTTTTTTTTTTTCTTTTTTTGGTCCAAAAAAACAAAACAGAAACTGATTGTCATCTAGTCAGTTCTGACTCGTGACAGCCCCATGTGAGTCAGATCAGAACTGCACTTCACAGGGTTTACTACGGCTGATTTTTCAGAAGTAGGTCACCAGGTCTTTCTTCGATGCATCTCTGGGTAGACTCGAACCTCCAACCTTTCAGTTAGCAGCCAAGCACTTAGCCAATTGTACCACCCAGGGACTCTCCTCCTCTTTATGTAGGCTGGCATACTCCTGGTGGCACAGACCATTTCATACTCATCCTGGTTCACTCCCTTCCTCCTCCAACCTCCCCCCCTCCCCAGTACACATGGAGCTAAAGAAATTCTTGAATGTTCTGAATTCACCGGACATGGAAAACAACTTTTGGCATCTACTGTCTGTACTTCCTCTCATAGGCTTGAAGATCTGTCCATCTTTCTATCTTGGTTAAACAGTGGCAGAGACTTTTTTGTTCCCCCAAAGAACTCTATCTTTTTCTTTGATAAGAAACCCCAGGGTATCTGAGAAATGCCAAAAAAAACCTCTTGATGACTCCTGCTCTGAATTATTTAATTATCCAATTAAAATTGTATCTAGACTCCAAGAAAAGGGGGGCCATTTAATTTCCTGTCATAACAGGAGTACTGAGTCTGTAGGACATGCCAGCAACTCCCAGCTGAGGACCAAGACATCCATGCTCCAAGGCCACCGGAGTACAGTCTAATCTACCTAAGTCAGAGTCTCTTACATGGGATCCACTGATGGGCTTCAGGAAGTTGACAAACCCTTTGAAACTCTTATCTAGCAAGTTGTCCGTGAGCCTCCTTAGCCTTCAGAAAATCAAAGAGGTCCGTCACCCCTAAATAGGAACCAATGACCTAAGAGTGTGGACCTTCTTGTCAGCAGTGGCTTTTGGGGTCAGATGAAGCTTTAAATTTGAGCTCATGGAAGCCCCTCAAATAGAGACACTGTGAGAAAAACCAGAAACTAGGCTGGTCTTGAGAAAAGGGTGGCAGAAGGAAGTAAGGGAATTTAGGACCTAACTATCCCATTTCAGGCTCAAATGGAGAAATCAGGGACTAAGCAGAAGGCCAGTGAAATCCATGAGTACTCACGGTGAGACTGAAGCCCTGTGTCCTCGGCACAGTCACCACTGTCTCCACCTCCCCTACCCCAAGCCCCACACCTCTGCACCCCCTACACCTACTCTCTCTTACTCTCCTCCACCAGCAGCTTATACCCAGGTCCTCCTTATGAAGGAAGGTCCTCATGCACTAACATGTGGCCATGCGTCGGTCCTGTCAGGGTGGGACCTGCAGACATGAGGCTTTTCCCTCTCCTGCTGGCAGGACACAGGCACATCGCTGCACACAGGTCAGGAACATTGCCTGCTCCTCTCAAAATAATTAGCAGAATTGTTTGGCACTTTTTTCCTGCACTCCCATCTGATATTTACTGTAGTTTTCCATTTCATGGAGTTCTGAATTTAATTTCTTTCTTTTTTGTAGCAATGTTTTAATGTGGGCTTCGTGTGCTCTAAAAATATCTTGTCAGGGCATCAAAATAACACTGCAGAATGGGATCCTCAGAATCTTTACAGCATGTTTCTAAACAGTCTTATGATATGCAAGCGTCTGTGATCGTGTCCAATTGCTAGGCCTAATGATTTCCACTAGCTCTTTCTGGAAGTTTCTTACCCCAGATGGGATTCAGGGAGGTGAGCAGGAGAGAATTGCAGAGTTAATTAATGCTGGACCTGGGAACGGTTTTGGAGAGCAAAACATGCTATTTCAAAATTTGCAGCAATTTCTCCCTTTGCTAAGGACACTCTCGTCTCCTCGCTCCGAGGGCACTGGATTTAAAAAAAAAAAATTTTTTTTTTTCAGGCTCAGGTTTAATGGTGTTGGAAGCTAATCTCAGAGTTTTTCAGACTTTCCTGATGAGAAAAATCACCTCACTTCAGACATTCAGAATCATGACCTCCCTTGAGGGCTGGGGCATTAGAAATTGAATTCTTATCATCAGGCAAATTTGGAAAATAGTAGTGTGGTGAGTTTGAATCTGAATTGGCCCTTGTTTGGGTTTAACTGGGTAAACCATGGACCTCTCCAATGATATGCTGGGACTGGCTCTAATAGGCTCACTAGAGCCAATTATTAAATTTTCAGGAATTTTTCCAGCTGTTTGTTTAGGTACTATTAATAAAGTTAAATTATATCGACTTACAAGTAAATAAACTATATTGAAGACACAGGTGATAAATACTCAAAACTCATCTCTTCCTAATTGTTTGTCTACATTTTACAATTCTCTGCTCTTGAGGTTATATGCATCTATTGTATCCGTATGGTGGAAATACTACGTAATGGTCTGCTACTGCTCATCTCTTCCCAACTCCACAATCAGGTCATAAAAAACAAGAAAGGACTGAGAAACTATCATAGGCTGAAGGAGACTGGGGAGACATGATGTCAATGATGTCATGCTGGCAGCTGGAAATTGGTCATCATGGGAGTAATTACACCACAGAAATCAGTAACTCTGTTACCAATCGCCAATCTGACACAAAGGGTCCTTGTCTTTTCCTGAGTAAGAATACACGCTAAAGACAAACTTTACCTTCAGCAAGCTTTATTTTGCTTGAGTTGAGCAAAAGGAGTCAGTGGGGGTCTAGGCCTCTCCAAAAGACTGACTCAAAAAGGGAAGCAAGGCTAGGGCTTATATGGGTTCAGTGGACACAATAGAGTAATGAATATTTAGTGGACTTCTTTCAAGTGGCGGGTACTTCTCAGAATGGTGGTATATGTTAATGAGGCTGCTCACGCATCTGGAATCTAAGATGGAACCGGCTGATATTCAAGATGGAGTCCTCTGGCATCACTTATTATGGGACATAGTGCACGTGCACTTGCTCTTTGGCACTACATCACCACCTTTGGAGGGCTGAAGAAGGTCAAACAGCAGTCACACTCTGCTCCTCTGAGCATACGGAGCCTGCAAAGGAGAGGGGGACTAGAAAGACACTAAGAAGAAGATAGTAATTCACAGCTGCCCCAATCCTATCTTTTGTTGACAGGGTGGGTTCCTGTTTACCCAATTTCTAGATGGTAATCTTTTTAAAAGCTCTTTTGTTCAGGCACTGGCACAGTTAACCCTATCTGTCTTAACACTACAAATTAGGGCCCCCCTGCTTTCCCCTAGGAAACTCTGGTGGCCTAGTGGTTAAGAGCTATGGCTGCTAACCAAAAGGTCAGCAGTTCGAATCCACCAGGTGCTCCTTGGAAACCCTATGAGGGAGTTCTACTCTGACCTATAGGGTCACTATGAGTCAGAATTGACTCTGTAGCAACGGGTTTGGTTTTTGGTTTTTTGCTTTCCCCTAAACTGGTTGGTAAGCACATACCAGCATATCTATGCCTCTGAGCCATAATTTCCTCAATGGTCAAAACTAAACAAAACAAAATAAAAAACTTGTCTCACAGAGTTTCTCTAAGGATTAAATATAGTACAAGTAAACTACTATTACAGTCACCAGTCACCTTTGAGTCGATTCTGATTCACAGCGACTTGATGTGTGTCGGAGTAGAACTGTGCTCCATAGGGTTTTCAATGGTGATTTTTTTGGAAGCAGATTGCCAGGTCTTTCTTCTGAGGTGCCTCTAGGTTAACTTGAACTTCCAACCTTTTGGTTACCAGGTTAGCAGCCAAGCACATTAACAGTTTGCAAATACAGGTAAAAGGGCCCACCAATGTGTTTGTCACATAGTAAGCATTTGGTTAGCATTTGTTTCCTCTCATTAGAGACCAGCAGCTGGTTGAGGGCCGTATCCTGCTTAAATCAACTTTATAGCCTCCAAGTCTCTGTTACAGGGGCTCAGTAAGTGTTTATTGAATTGAATAAACGAATAATGGATTGATGTTCCTGGTACGAATCAAGAAGAAACTTTATTGGCTTAACATCTGACGCCAGAATCACTTTTAGGAAAGGAAACAACTTCATGAGCTGCTGGGGCAGAAGGTGAGACCTGAGGGCATGGTAGGATTCTTAGCATCAAAGAGATATAGCTAAGCTGCTTGGAAACAGAAAAGAAGAAGAATTTGGCCTGTGCTTTTGTTTTTAATCTAGACAAGGATGCCAGGGAGAGAGAGGAAGGAAGGGGCACTAAAGAGATAGAAGCCAGCAAAACAGAGATGGGGAGAGGTTAGGTCACCATGGGGTGAGTTGGGGGTGGGGGAGAATGGAGACTACGCTTCCAATGAGATGTTCCTGAGGACAGGGTAGCCAAAAGGATTAATATGGATTGTATTTTTTTGCCATAGGGTATAGACTTTATTATGACCCGCAATCCCTCGGTGAACTTTCTACTCAGTGGTCTTAGGTTTGCGTTTGTTTTGGAGTGGGATGAATCAAAAAGAAGGTGAGCAGTCCTACTTTGGGTGCAAGTTGCCAGTGAAAGATAAAGGGACAGCCACAAGATATGGCATAGAGGAAAAAATGTGGCTGAGGAAGGAAATCCAATAAGAAGATACCACCATGATAATATAAATTCCTGGGAATTTGAAGAAACCTTGAGAAGCACTTTGGACTTCCATAGTCTGTAAACTGAAAATCTGAGTCAGTTTTATCTAGCTTTTAAGGAGCTGGGGGACCCTAGCTGCCAATGAGTTATATTCAATTATCTTGAAAATTTTACGGCTATATAATACTTCATTGCTTGAGCAGGGAGTTTTAATACATTCTGGCTAATTCCTATAGTTCAGAGTGTTAGACATTGAGAAGATTCTTTGTCTTTTTGCACTCCAGCTTGAATTAGGAACATTTTGGGTAAATTCATGAAACCTAAGGCCATGATAGTTGGAATTAACTCAATGGCAATGGGTTAAGGTCATTATAGTGTCAAATTACCCTTCTCTCTTATGAAATGGCTTTGGCGCCCATCAAAATCTGAACTATTTAAAGAATAAAGTAGGAAAAGGGAAAAATAATAACTTTACAATGGAGAAACCTAACAAACACATTAACCAGTTGATAAAGATTAACGTTACCAGTGATGTCATGCGGATTTTTATGCTCAGACCTGATGTGATGAGAAGCGTACTTCACCTCTTTGGTATTCTTTTCAAAAACCCATAACTCTAGTCTAACCAGGAGAAAAACATTACAGAAACCCATATTGGGGGACATTCTGCAGGATATCTGGTCAGTACTCCTCAGGACTGTTAAGGTCAACTAATGGACCACATCTACCACAGCCTTCACCAGACTGAGTCCAGCACAGCTAGATGGTGCCTGGCTACCACCACTGACTGGCCTGACAGGGATCACAATAGAGCGTCCCAGACAGAGCTGGAGAAAACGTAGAACAAAATTCTAGCTCAAAAAGAAAGACCAGACTTGCTGGCCTGACAGAGACTGGAGAAAGCCTGAGAGTATGGCCCCTGGACACCCTTTCAGCTCAGTAATGAAGTCACTTCTGAGGTTCACCCTTCAGCCGGAGATTGGACAGGCCCGTAAAACAAAACAAGACTAAAGGGCACACCAGCCCAGGTGTAAGGACTAGAAGGCATGAGGGAACAAGAAAGCTGATAATAACAAACCCAAGGTTGAGAAAGGAGAGTGTTGACGTATCATGGGGTTGTTAACCAATGTCATAAAACAGTATGTGTACTAACTGTTTAATGAGAAGCTAGTTTGTTCTGTAAACCTTCATCTAAGATACAAAAAAAAAAAAACTGTTAGGGTCATTAAAAAAAAAAAAACAAAAGCAAAGGACAAAGAAACTGTCACAGACCAAAGAATACTAGGGAAACCTGACGAGTAAATGCAATGTAGTTCCCTGAAATGGGACAGAAAGAGAACATTAATGGGAAAACTGGTGAAGTCCAAATGAAGTCTGAAGTTTAGTTAAGAATAACATACCAACGTCTATTTCTTGGCGTTGACAAATACACTATGGTAGTATAAGATGTTACCTATGGGAAAAATTGAGTAAAGGGTATACAGGAGCTCTCTATATTTACAACTTTTCTGTAAATCTTAAGTTTTTTGCCAAATAAAAGGTTTATTAAAAAAAAAATCTAAGCTACACAGCCTTTGGTCTGACCCAAGGAGCCCATATATCCTTACATTTTGAGTTTTTCTCTTTAGGGTAATATAATGTGGTTTTATTCTCACCATATGATAGAGAAAGTTTCAGGGAATCTTAGTTTATCCTCACTGGCAAAGAATAACATCTTTTCTTTGGTCTACAAAGAGAGATGTGCTCAGGAACCAGCACCCAGGAAGGACGTTCTTCTTTAAACTGCTTCTGTAGGACCAAACCTGGCTTTCTTCCCAGGCCTGCACACGGGGATGAATTGCCCATGAATGCTTCATTTGTGCAACCTTTGCGTATTGAGTGCAACTCCGTGCAGAACTCTGTCCTAGGTAGTTGTGTAAGAAGGGAAGAGAGGTACAAGGGAACAAGGAAAGCAGGCTCCATCTGAAAGGGGTTTATAGTTGGTGGAAAGTATATCCACATGTAAATCCATCATGACAGGACTAAGAGAGTGATGTCTCCTTAAGTGCAAAGTCTCCATGCTTGAGGTTGAATCCAAAGGGTTAGGAAGAAGCAGAGCATGAAAGTTGAGAGGTGTTGGGCATAAAGATTGCATAAAATAAATAATTTATGGGCCAAGTTTGATGGATTGATGAAGGGAGGGACGAGTATTTCTCTTGGTGGAAGGGATGGCATGGGCAAAGCCATGAAGATAGTAAGACGGAAGAATTGTGTGGAGGAAAGAGATAATCCCATTAGCTTGTCTGAAGTGGAGAAGCCAGATTAGAGAAAAGAGATGAGAATGCCAGGGAAGGCAGCCACCGATGCCAAGGGTAGCATCTATGATACCATCTACAGGTAGAGAAGTGAGTCACATGAGTTAGAAAAGAGAAATGGCTTAGGGAAAAGGAGTGGGAAGGGAAAGGGAGAACTCATAAAAGGCATGGCAAAGTAAAATATTTGAGGAGCATAGTTTCTTCACTCTCATTGGGTTCAAGGAAAGAAATTTCTCACCTGTGAAAAAGAGCCATATTTTGTGTTTATAGTATTAGCCTGTAGACCTTGCATGAAATAGAGAATTTATTCAACAAATATTTATTGAGTACTTCCACTATGCCATCCAAGACCCTGGGAATGCAGGAGTGAAACAGGCCCAGTTCCTGCCCTTGTGGAGCTTGCTGTCTAACAGGGGCAGGAGGTGGGCATCAATCAAGTAATCCCGGAAATTTATAATGACAAGATGTGACATCAGGTTTAATGAGAGCTGTAACAAGGGAATCTGCTAATTAAGAAATCTTCATATATTAATTTATTTTCCCAGGTTCTCTGATACTAGGAAAGGAAAATCCTAATAGGGTCCAAGATTATCAATATCCTGAAGACATTTCTCCTATAGAAAAGAAGGAAATCGCCCTTTAAGTTTGTGCACTCATTTCATAGGATTTTTTCCAGTTTTTAAAAATCAACTTAACCAAACCAAACCCATTGCTGTCAAGTCCTTTCCAACTCATAGCAATCCTATAGGACAGAGTCAAACTGCCGCCAGAAGGTTTCCAAGGCTGTAAATCTTTATGGAAGCCAACTGCCACGTCTTTCTCCCATGGAGTGGCTGCTGGGTTCGAACTGCTGACCTTTTGGTTAGAATTCAAGATCTTTAACCATTCCCCCACCAGGGCGCCTTAAATATCAACTTAAATGAGGAAATTTTTATATAAATTATAATTACGTATGGGGCAGTACTGCTCTGTCCTATAGGGTCGCTATGAGTCGGAATCGACTTGACAGCACTGGGTTTTTTTTTTTTTTTTTTTTTTTATAAAATGTACCTTAGATACCTAGTGCTCCTATATCAGAAATACTACAAGTGAATGGCTTTAACAAACAGAAATTTATTTTCTCACAGTTTAGGAGCCTTGAAGTTTCAGTTCAGGGCACCAGCTTGAGGGGAAAGCTTCTTAATGTCAGCTCTGGGGGAAGATCCTTGGCCCTTCAGCTTCTGTTTCCTAGTTCCTTGGAGGTCCCCATGTGACTGGCATATATCTTCCCCCTCATCTCTGCTTGCTTAATCTGCCCCTTTTATATTTTGTAAGTGATTGACTGAAAACACACCCTATACTATACTAATCCTGCCTCATTAACATAACCAAGAAAACCCATTCCCAAATGGGATTATAAACCCAGGCATGTTGTTGTTAGGTGCCATTGAGTCGGTTCTGACTCACAGCAACCCTATGTACCACAGAACGAAGCACTGCCCGGTCCTGCGGCATGCTCACAATCTTTATGCTTGAGCCCATCGTTGCAGCCGCTGTGTCAATCCAGCTCATTAAAGATTTCCTCTCTTTCACTGACCCTCTACTTTACCAAGCATGATGTCCTTCTCCGGGACTGACCCTTCCTGAAAACAAGTCCAAAGTATGTAAGACGCAGTCTCGCCATCCTTGCTTCTAAGGAGCATTCTGGTTGTACTTCTTCCAAGGCAGATTTGTTCTTTCTTTTCGGAGTCCATGGTATATTCAATATTCTTCACCAACACCACAATTCCAAGGTGTCAATTCTTCTTTGATCTTCCTTGTTCATTGTCCATCTTTCACATACATTTGACAAGATCGAAAATACCATGGCTTGAGTCAGGTGTCCCTTAGTCTTCAGGGTGACATCTTTGCTCTTCAACACTTTAAAGGGGTCTTTTGTAGCAGATTGGGCCAATTTGATTTCCTGACTGTTTCTTCCATGGGTGTTGATTATGGATCCAAGTAAAACGAAATTCTTGACAACTTCAATCTTTTCCCTGTTTATCATGATGTTGCTTATTGGTCCAGTTGTGAGGATTTTTGTTTTCTTTATGTTAACATGTAACCCATACAGAAGGCTGTGGTCTATCATCTTCATCAGTAAGTGCTTCAAGTCCTCTTCACTTTCAGCAAGCAAGGTTGTGTCATCTGCATAATGCAGGTTGTTAACGAGTCTTCCTCCAAACCTGATGCCCTGTTCTTTTTCATATAGTCCAGTTTCTCGGATTATTAGCTCAGCATACAGATTGAATAGGTGTGGTGAAAGGATACAACCCTGACACACATCTTTCCTGACTTTAAACCACACAGTATCTCCTTGTTCTGTCCAAACAACTGCCTCTTAATCTATGTACAGGTTCCTCATGAACACAATTAAGTGTTCTGGAATTCCCATTCTTCGCAATGTTATCCATAATTTGTTACGATCCACACAGTCCAATGCCTTTGCATAGTCAATAAAACACAGGTAAACATCTTTCTGGTATTCTCTGCTTTCAGCCAGGATCCATCTGACATCAGCAATGATATTCCTTGTTCCACGTCCTCTTCTGAACCCAGCCTGAATTTCTGGCAGTTTCCTGTTGATGTACTGCTGTGGCAGCATTTGAATGGTCTTCAGCAAAATTTTACTTGTGCGTGATATTAATGATATTGTTCAATAATTTCCACATTCAGTTGGATTACCTTTCTTGGGAATAGGCATAAATATGGATCTCTTCCAGTTGGTTGGCCAGGTAGCTGTCTTCCAAATTTCTTGGCATAGATGAGTGAGCATTTCCAGCACAGCATCTGTTTGTTGAAACATCTCAATTGGTATTTCGTCAATTCTTGGAGCCTTGTTTTTCACCAATACCTTCAGTGCAGCTCAGACTTCTTCCTTCAGCACCATCAGTTCCTGATCATATGCTACCTCTTGAAATGGTTGAACATCAACCAATTCTTTTTGGTATAATGACTCTGTGTATTCCTTCCATCTTCTTTTGATGTTTCCTGCATCGTTTAATATCTTCCCCACAGAATCCTTCACTATTGCAACTCAAGGCTTGAATTTTTTCTTCAGTTCTTTCAGCTTGAGAAATGCTGAGTGCGTTCTTCCCTTTTGGTTTTCTATCTCCAGCTCTTTGTCATTACAATACTTTGTCTTCTTGAGCTGCCCTTTGAAATCTTCTGTTCAGCTCTTTTACTTCATCATTTCTTCCTTTTGCTTTAGCTGCTGGACATTCAAGAGCAAGTTTCAGAGTCTCTTATGACATCCATTCTGGCCTTTTCATTCTTTCCTGTCTTTTTAATGACGTCTTTCTTTTTTCAAGTATGTCCTTGATGTCATCCCACAATTCGCCTGGTCTTCAGTCATTAGTGTTCAACGCATCACATCTATTCTTCAGATGGTCTCTAAATTCAGGTGGGATATATTCAAGGTTGTATTTTGGCTCTCACGGACTTTTTCTAATTTTCTTCAGTTTCAACTTGAACTTACATATGAGCAACTGGTGGTCTGTTCTGCTGTCGGCCCCTTGCCTTGTTCTGACTGATGATATTGAGCTTTTCCATTGTCTCTTTCCACAGATGTATTTGATTTGATGCCTGTGTATTCCATCTGGTGAGGTCCACGTGTATAGTCACTGTTTATGTTGGTGACAAAAGGTATTTGCAATGAAGAAGTCGTTGGTCTCACAAAATTCTATCATTCGATTTCCAGCATTATTTCTATCACCAAGGCCATATTTTCTAACAGCCGATTCTTTGTTTCCAGCTTTTGCATTACAATCACCAGTAATTACCAATGCACCCTGATTGTGTGTTCTATCAATTTCAGACTGCAGAAGCTGGTAAAAATCTTCAATTTGTTCATCTTTGGCCTTAGCGGTTGGTGTGTACATTTGAATAATAGCCATGTTAACTGGTCTTCCTTGTAGGTGTATGGATATTATCCTATCACTGACAGCGTTGTACTTCAGAATAGATCTTGAAATGTTCTTTTTGATGATGAATGCAATGCCATTCTTCTTCAAGTTGTCATTCCCGTCATTGTAGACCATATGATTGTCTGGTTCAAAATGGCCAATACCAGTACATTTCAGCTCACTGATGCCTAAGATATCAATGTTTATGCATTTCATTTCATTTTTGATGATTTCTAATTTTCCTAGATTCATTCTTCATACATTCCATGTTCTGATTATTAATGGATGTCTGCAGCTGTCTCTTCTCATTTTGAGTCATGCCACATCAGCAAATGAAGGTCCCAAAAGCTTGACTCCATCCACGTCATTAAGGTCGACTCTACTTTGAGGAGGCAGCTCTTCCCCAGTCTTACTTTGAGTGCCTTCCAACCTGGAGGGCTCATCTTCTAGCACTATATCAGACAGTGTTCCACTGCTATTCATAAGGTTTTCACTGACTAGTTCTTTTCAGAAGTAGACTGCTATGTCCTTCTTCCTAGTCTATCTTAATCTGGGAGCTCAGCTGAAACCTGTCCACCATGGGTGACCCTGCTGGTATCTGAATACCGGTGGCCTAGCTTCCAGCATCACAGCAACATGCAAGCACCCACAGTATGACAAACTGACGGACAAGTGCGGGAACCCAGGCATAGAGATAAGGATTTATAACAAATATTTTGGTAGGCACAATTCAATCCATAACAGTACCCATTTTAAATATACAGTTCAGTGAATTTTAATATATCCATGTAACCTTTATAATCACAGTCAAGATACAGAACATTTCTGTCACCCACAAAAGTTCCTTTTTGTCTTTTCTCAGTCAATTCTCATTCCTCCCACAAACCCCATCCCCAGACAACCACTGGTCTGTTTTCTACCACCCTAGATTAGGTTTGTCTGCTCTATAGTTTCATATGAATAAATCATGGAGAATGTACTCTTTCATGACTGACTACTTTTGCTAAGCATGTTTTTGAGCTTCACCCTTATTGTTGCATCTATCAGTAGTTCATTCTTTTTATTGCTGGGTTGTATACCATTGTATGAATATGCCAGTTTGTTTATCAGATCTCCTATTGATGGATACTTGGACTATTTCAGTTTTTGACTGTTATAAATAAAGCTGCTATGAATATTCATTTACAAGTCTTTGTGTGGATATTTTTCTTTCTCTTGGGTAAATACCTAGGAGTGGAATTGCTGGGTCATATGGTAAGTGTATATTTAGCTTTACAAGAAACTGCCAACCTAATTTTCCAAAGTGGTTTTCATTTTCATTCCAATCAACAACATATGAGAATAATTTTTGTGCATAGTGAGAGGAAAAGGTCAAGATTTTTTTTAAAAAACATATGTGTGTATCCAGTTGTTCCAACAATATTTGTTGAAACAACTTGTTCTAAACTTAGTGCCTTAAAACATGAACATTTATTATCTTATGCAGTTTCTGTGGGTCAAGAATCTGGCCGTGTTTTAGCTTGGTGATTCTGACTCATTGTGTTTTATGAGGTTGCAGTCAAGATGTCAGTCTGGCCTGCAGTCATCTGAAGCCTTGACTAGAATTGGAGGACCCACTCTCAAGATGGCTTATTCACACACCTGGAAACATAGTTCTGGTTGTTGGCAGGAGGTTTCAGTTCCCCACTACCTGAACCTCTCCATAGGATGGTTTGAGTCTCCCCACAACATGCCAGGTGACTTCTCCCAGAGCAAGTGATGAGAGAGAGAGGAAAAAAAGGGCAGGAGGCAGAGAGGAAGGCACAATACTTTTTATGACCTTGTGCATTAGTTTTCTGTTGCTACTGTAATAACTTACCACAAGCTTAGTGGCTAAAAACAATACAAATTTATTAGGCTTCTGTAGTTTAGAAGTCTGACACGGGCCTCACTGAGATAAAATGAAAGAGTTGGCAGAACCGTGTTCCTGTCTAAAGCCTCCAGGAGAGAATCTGATTCCTTACCTTTTCCACCTTCTAGAGGCCGCCCATATTCCCTGGCTCATGGCTCTATTCTTCCATCTTCAAAGCTAGCAGCATTCCGTCTCTCTAACCATTCTTCTGTAGTCACATCTCCTTCTGACTCCCTGTTTCTGCATTCCTCTTCCACTTTCAAGAACCTCGTAATTATATCAGGCCCACCAAGATAATCCAGGCTAATTTCCCTATTTTTAAGTCAGTGGATTAGCAACCTTGATTCTATGTGTAACTTTAGTTCTCCTTTGTCATGTAACTTAAAATATTGACAGAGATTGGGATGTGACATTTTCGGGAGGCCATTATTCTGTCTATTATATCTAGTCTCAGAAGTCACACGCAGTCACTTCCACCATTTCTATTCTATGCATTTTAAAAGTAAATCATTAATACAGCCCACACTTAAGTGGAGAAAAATTAGATTATCTTTTGAAGTGAAGAGTATCCAAAAAATTGTGGACATCTTTTTAAACCACTTCAATTACTATGTATTCAATTTTACTTACCTTTTCTTTTGTAATATCTAGCCTGCTGTAAATCCTATCCAGTGAGTTTTTCATTTCAGATTTGTTTTTCTTAGTTACAGAAGATCCATTTGGCTCTATTTTATATATTTCATTTTTTTCCATATTATGTTCATGTATTCTTTTAAATACTTTAATATAGTTATAATAGCTATTTTATCATTCTTGTCTGCTAATTCTATCATCTGTCATTTCTGTGTCTGTTTCTATTGACTGACTTTCTTCTTTCTTTTTTTATAATTTTTATTGTGCTTTAAGTGAAAGTTTACAAGTCAAGTCAGTCTCTCACACAAAAACTTATATACACCTTGCTACATACTCTCAAGTACTCTCCCCCTAATGAGACAGCCTGGTCCCTCTCTCCAGTCTCTCTTTTCGTGTCCATTTCACCAGCTTCTAACCCACTCTACTTTCTCATCTCCCCTCCAGGCAGGAGATGCCAACATAGTCTCAAGTGTCCACCTGATCCAAGAAGCTCACTCCTCACCAGCATCCCTCTCCAACCCATCATCCAGTCCAATCCATGTCTGAAGAGTTGGCTTCAGGAATGGCTCCTGTCCTGGGCCAACAGAAGGTCTGGGGGCCACGACCACCAGGGTCCTTCTAGTCTCAGTCAGACTATTAAGTCTGGTCTTTTTATGAGAATTTGGGGTCTGCATCCCACTGCTCTCCTGCTCCCTCAGGGGTTCTTTGTTGTGTTCCCTGTCAGGGCAGTCATCAGTTGTAGCCGGGCACCATCTAGTTCTTTTGGTCTCAGGATGATGTGACTGACTTTCTTTTGATTATTTTTTTCTTTGTTTCTTGGCATGTAGAGTAATTTTTTATAGGATGCTAGGATATTATTACATTGTTGAGTATTTTGGTTTTGTACTTTTCTTTAAAAAAAAATAGGTCTTTATTCTTCCAGGCAATTAAATTAATTTCAGATTAGTTTGATGTTTATGAGCTTGTTTTTGGCCTTCGTTAAGTCAGGTCTACAGTATACTTTACTCTAGGGCTAGTTTAGAACTGTTAGTAAGGCTTGAGTCTTCCGGACTCTCTACTGAATATCTTGAGTGGTCACAGAGGTCTTTCTACTCTGATTGGTCAGAACTTAAATGTGTTCTAGCACTGTGAGAGCTCTGAGAATTGTTCAGTTACATCTCCTCAGTTGTTCTTTACTCATCCTCCTAGAATTTCACTCTATATGTGGATACATTAGCATTCATCAAGGACTCAAGTCCTTCTGTAGATTTTTGGAGCTTTTTTCTGCATATCTCCTTTTTAAAATTCTACTCAGGAACTTTCAGCCACCTTAGATTTCATGAACTGTAATCTCTGTCTCTCTCAGTCAGTGAGGCTGCCTTGTTCTCTTTGGGATGCTGCTTCCTGATTGTAAAAAGCCAGGGAAAGTGTAGAACCTACCTCATTTGTTTTCCTTCTTTCAATGATGTCAGTACTACACTGCCTGTTGTTCAATGTCTGAAAACAGTTGCTTCATATATTTTGTCTAGTCTACTCGACGGCAGTGGGTTTTCCAGTTATTTATGGCAGGAGGGTAAATCTGATCCCTCTTATTCCATCATTGTTACGAACAAAAGTTCCTCTGTTTCAAGAGAATTTGATTAGCATGAGCTAGTCTTTGAGAATGGTCAACCTGAATTTATTAACTGGCCAACATGTGCCTTTTTAAGGTACTAACAATTCTAAGATGGGACTTTTAGTAGTGATTATTTCTTGTTTATTTGAAGATGTGACACTGAGGCCAAAAAGACATATCTACCTAAGTGCCTTTTTCAAACTGGAAACACGAGAAGGTTGTTTCTCAGCAGCCACTATTTTTGGAGTTTGTGCAGTGATGGTGTTTCAAGCAGCTAACCCCAGTCTTTTTTGTTATAATGGGCATCTTCCTCCTACAATTTCTCTATAAAAGAAGCCAAACTTCCAGATGCCTTTAGTGTGGTAGATAATGCAAAGACCATTGGAAGGTTCAGTTTCAGATTGGCCAACTCTCCTCTCTGAAAGAGGGGTCTCTCCCAGAGCTAGCTCTTTAAGGACTTGAGATGTGGGGGAATGCAGGCAGGCTGAAGGGTGGTAGGTGATGAGTACCTTCTTGTAGACATCTGAGCAACGGGGAAATAAAGGGTCTTTCTTCAACCCTCAAAGGTTAGTACAAAGGTCAAACAAGAGTTTGCCCCTTGAATAAAAATATAAAAATAGTAATGCTCAGGACCTAGTCCATGTGCAGTAAATAAAACAGAGAACTTTTGTTTATGACAAAGATGGAGTAAAAGGGACCAGGTTTACCCTCCTGCCGTAAACAACTAGAAAACTAGAGGAAATATATAAAACTTTTTATTTGGAAATAATTTCAAACCTAAAGAAAAGTTGTAACAACAAGGATAGTACAAAGAACACTTGCATACCCTTTACTCAGATTCACCTATTGTTAACATTTTACTCAATTTGCTTTACTCTCTGTCTCTGTCTCTCTTTCTCTTTCTATATGGATACGCACACACAGAGACACTGGAAGTGCTCACTCATCCATGCCAAGAAATTTGGAAGATAGTTACCTGGCCAACTGACTGGAAAAGATTCTTATTTGTGCCTGTCTTAGTTATCTAGCGCTGCTATAACAGAAATACCACAAGTGGATGGCTTTAACAAAGAGAAATTTATTTCCACACAGCAAGTAGACTAAAAGTCCAAATTCAGGGTGTCAGCTCCAAGGGAAGGCTTTCTCTCTTTGTAGGCTTTCTCATCAATCATTCCCCAGACTAGGAGCTTCTCCACACATGAACTCCAGGTCCAAAGGGCACGCTCTGCTCCTGGCACTGCTTCCCTGGTGATGTGAGGTCCCTCATCTCTCTGTTTGCTTCTCTCTTTTATATCTCAAAAGAGATTGCCTCAAGGCACAATCCATTCTTGTAGATTGAGTCCTGCCTCACTAACACAACTGCCACCCATCCCCCCTCATTAATATCATAGAGGCAGAATCTACAACATATAGGAAAATCACACAATACTGGGAATCATGGTCCACCCAAATCGATACACACATTTTTGGGGGGACATAATTCAATCCATGACAGTGCCCATTCCAAAGAAAGATGATCCAGCAGAATGCAGAAATTATCAAACAATATCATCAATATCACATGCAAGTAAAATTTTACTGAATATCATTCAAAAGCAATTGCAGCAGTACCTCAACAGGGAATGGCCAGAAATTCAAGCTGGATTCAGAAGAGGATGTAGAATGAGGGACATCATTGCTGATGTCTGATGGATCTTGGCTGAAAGGAGAGAATACCAGAAAGATATCTGCCTGTGTTTTATTGAGTATGCAAAGGCATTCTAGAGTGTGGATCATAACAAATTATGGATAACATTGCAAGGAATGGGAATTCCAGAACACTAAATTCTGCTCACGAGGAATCTGTACATAAACCAAGAGGTAGCCATTAGAACAGAATAACGGGATATTGCGTGGCTTAAACTCAGGAAAGATGTGCATCAGGTTTGTATGTCTTTCACCATACTTATTCAGTCACTATACTGAGCAAAGAATCAGAGAAACTGGACAATATGAAGAAGAACGGGGCATCAGGATTGAAGGAAGACTTATAAACAACAAACTGCAGATAACATAACCTTGCTTGCTGAAAGTGAAGACTTCAAGCGCTTACTGATGAAGATCAAAGAACGCAGCCTTCAGTATGGATTGCGCGTTAACGTAAAGAAAACAAAAGTTCTCACAACTGAACCAATAAGCAACATCATGGTAAAAAGAGAAAAGGTTGACATTGTCAAGGATGTCATTTTATTTGGATCCACTATCAACACCCATGGGAGTAGCAGTCAAGAAATCAAAGGATATATTGCATTGGGCAAATCTGCTGCAAGAGACCTCTTTAAAGTGTTAAAAACCAAAGATGTCTCTTTGAGGACTAAGGTGCCCCTGACCCAAATCATGGTGTTTTCAATCATCTCATATGCATGCGAAAGGTAGCCAATGAATAAGGTAGAACAAAGAAGAATTGACGCCTTTGAATTATGGTGTTAGTGAAGAATAGTAAATATGCCTTGGACTGCCAGAAGAATGAAAAAAATCTGTCTTGGAAGAATTACAGCCAGAATGCTCCTTATAAGTGAGGATGGTGAGACTTTATCTCACATATTTTGGACATGTTATCAAGAGGGACCAGTCTGTGGAAGAGGATATCATGCTTGATAAAGTGGAGGGTCAAAGGCAAAGAGGAAGCTCCTCAACAGGATGAATTTACACAGTGTCTGCAACAATGGGCTGAAGCATAGCAAATATTGTGAGGCGCAGGACCAGGCAGCGTTTTGTCCTGTTGTACGTGGGGTTGCTATGAGTTGGAACTGACTACACAGTACCTAACAACAACGACATATAAACTGAAACTAAAGTCGTTGCCATCGAGTCCGTTACAACTCATAGTGACTCTACAGGACAGAATAGAATTGCCCCATGGAGTTTCCAAAGAGCAGCGGGTGGATTCAAACTGCCGACCTTTTGGTTAGAAGCCGAGCTAAATGCACCACTGCACTATCAGGGCTACTTTTATATAAAAAATATATATTTATATAATTTTTTTTCTGTAACCATTTAAAAGTAAGTTGCATACGTCATGATTCCTTTCCCCTAAATAAACTAAGTGTATATTTACTAAGCACAGGTGTTCAAATCAAGAACAACTGTGTTTGACAAATGACACCTAAGGAGCCTCATTCACATATGGACCTATCTAGATGATGATAGCCCAGGAGCTTGAGCCTGCTGCTATAATGGATGAAACTTTCAAGTATTTGGAGGAGGGGAGTAAATGTATCTTGCATGTGAGAGGAATGTAAATTATTGTGACTAGAAGGCAGACTGTGGCCACAGCAATATTTCTGGAGACTATTTCCCCTCCCCTTGAACTTGGGCAGAGTTTTGTGACTACTTCAATGACTAAAAAGTGGCAGAAGTGATTCTGTGTTAGACCTGAGGCTAGGTCATAAAAGACAAACTTCTCTCCCTTTCTCAGGACATCTTCGGAAACTAGCCACCATGTTGTGAGGAAAGAAGCAGCCCAGAACATGTGTAAGCTGCTCCGGCCGACAGCTTCAGCTAAGGTCTTAGCTGACAACCAGAATCAACTGCTGGACATGTGAATGAGTGAGCCTTCAGAAGATTCTAGCCCCTAGTTTCTGAGCCATACCAGCAGAGATTAGCTATCCTCATTGAGCCTTGCTCAAACTGCACATTTATGAGCAAAATAAGTGCCGTCGTGATTTTAAGCCACAAAGTTTTGGGGTAATTTCTTGTGCAGCCATAATAACTGGAATCACATACAGTAGCACAGACACACTCAAAGACATGTGCACTAGGATGTGATTTGGAATAGAGCTTGTCATGGATTGAATTACGTCCCCCAAAAAATGCGTGTATCAACTTGGTTAGCCCATGATTCCCAGTATTGTGTGGTTGTCCTCCATCTTGTGATTGTAACTTTATGTTAAAGAGGATTAGAATGGGATTGTAACACCCTTACTAAGGTCACATCCCTGATTCAATGTAAAAGGAGTTTCCCTAGGGTATGGCCAGTACCACCTTTTATCTTACAAGAGATAAAAGGAAAGGGAAGCAAGCAGAGCGTTGGAGACCTCATACCAACAAGAAAGCAGTGCCCGGAACAGAGCTCGTCATTTGGATCCAGGGTCCCTGAGCAGAGAAGCTGCTAGTCTGGGAGAAGATTGACGAGAAAACCAACAGAGAGAGAAAGCCTTCCACTGGAGCTGACACCCTGAATTAGAACTTTTTGCTTACTTTACTGTGAAGAAATAAATTTTTCTTTGTTAAAGCCATTCACTTGTGGTATTTCTCTTATAGCAGCACTAGATGACTAAGACAGAACTTTAGCACTGGAGAAGAACCAGAGGTTAACGAGGGCTGGAATACTGAGGATGAAGGAGATTCTGTTCCCCTGCCAGGCTTCCCCTTTTGAGGAGACAATTGCTGGAATGGAAGGTCCTTATATTAGTGTTTGTACGATGCAAGAATGGGTGCACTAATACATGCGTGCAGTGACCTATTAACTAGTAAGTTAACTCTGCGCACCTTCCTTTTTATTCTATACCCACAGAAACTAGAAGACTTAGGATAATTTAGCACTCTTTCAGAAAGGTTGCCCATAAGGTTAGTATTGGTACTTCTGAGCTACTAGTTAGGGGAGTGTTTGAGTGGAAGAAATTTGGACCCTTCCCCTATGAATTTTCTCAGGACAATCTTTGTATTTATTGGCTGCTTCTTTAGATTTTTGTATGAATTGACTGGGATGTTAGTATTACTCACTTAAAGGGACAGATGACCCGATATGCCAGGTAAGCACATGTTTAGGGCATTGACAAAACAGGGGTACAGGTTGTCCAAAGCAAAGACCCACAGATGCCAAGCAGACAAGACACAAGGTAAAGCAAACACTGAAGTGGGAGGGAACTGGCTGGGCACTAAATGAAATTGATACCATTTTATACACTTTGTATGCAATAACAATTATATTTTTCTTTCCATTTTGGAGAGATTAGGGTATGACCTCACATTCAGTTCTCTCTCATTGACTGCAATAAGTACATGTCAGCAGCACTTTAATAACATTACTGGTGAAGTATCTGGTCCGGCACAAAATGAACCAAGATAAGTCTTCAGATTGAGCATGCCCTTGTACTTACATCATGCTCTTTGCGATCGCTCTTACCCCCACTGGGTATCAGCAGTAGTCCAATGAACAGTGAAGACACAGCATCAGAGGACGGAAAGTGAGGGTGCAGGGTTTTAAGCACTATTTCAAGACAGAAAACACTTGTGGAAATCTGCGAAGTTCCTGCCAACTAACATCGTGCCACAAACTAATGAAATTATTTCCGACTGCCTTGTAAGTACTATTTCTTTTGACTATCTCAGACCTGAAGAATTAAATTACATGTTCCAAACGGACTTTTTTACTTACTAATTTCCAAATATAAATTTTTGTGTTAATGTCCAAATTTGAATACAAATTTTATTTTATAAATTTTACCTGTTTTATAAATTTTATTTATTAACATCTTTTTTTTTTTTTTTTTTTTTTTTGCACGCCAGAGTGTTTATTCACCTTCTTTTGGAAAATTAGGATTTCTGCTGAGACAAAAGATTTTCTTCTCATAATCTGTTTATGGCTGACATTGCAAAAGTCATTTTATAATGTGAATCAAAGAATGAGAAAGTGAGAAGAAAGGGCAGAGAGATGATGGGGGTCACACTATGGGGAGTAGCAATTAATGGATTTTTAGTTGTCCACCTGATGCTAGCACCCAAGGAGGGCGAGGAGGGAGTGAGAGTGGAAGGAATGGAGAGTGGAAAGGCCACTGTTGGAATCCCTCATTTTCAGTTCTGCATTCTCCTTCCTAATGAAATTCCAATTTCATTCAGGTATCTACCCCACCCTGAATCAGCCACTCCCTTCAGGAGAAGCTGCTCTTGCCCCTGCTCTCACTTCCAGACTGACAGACCAGAAAGAAAGTCCTGGCCATCTGCTTCCAATAATCAGCCAATGAAAACCCTGTGGAGCACAACTGCCTGATCTGTAACCGATCATGGGGGTGGCACAGGACTGACCAGTGTTTGGTACTGTTGTGCATGGGGTGGCCATGAGTCGGGGTCCAGCCAATGGCAACTAACAACAACAAGTTCTGTGGGACCCTGAAATAAGATAATAATAGACACTCGGTACTCCTTACCTTGCAATGGGCAAGAAGGAGGTAGCACAATGATGTAGGGGTTAAACCATGCCAACATCTTCTTAAGCTATCAGATAGGAATCTACTACAACCTTTGGCTGCAGAATGCAGAAGCAGAAAAAAGGACAGGTATGGGAATAAGAAATTCATTTATCCACTAACTAGCTGTGAGGTTTGTGGGAGGTCACTTAATCACTCTGTGGGTCCATTGCCTTCTTTTGGGGTGGTGATGGGAAACCAGATGATCTACAGAATTCTTTGTGCCTCTAAAAGTCTAGGACTCTGCTGCCTGCCTGCCCCCAGCCTCTAATCTCAAAAACGACTTCCTTGCCTGGTTCATCTATTTGTCAAAACTTTTTTATTTATTAATGTTTCTGAAGCAGAGAAGGAGTAGAACCCAGGGTTTGACTCCGTGGGGGCAGGCACATATTTTTTGTCCAGGTTCACAAAAGCATTAGATGGTAACACAGTGGAAAGTTTTATCATTAAAACAGAAAAAAGGTTTTCTTTATCCTATTTGTAACGGACAGTTGCTCATATTTGGCAACAAGATAAAGTGAAAAGAGGATGGCTTAGGGTCAGAGGATGGGGCCGAATCTCAGCCCAGCCTCTCACTAGCTTTGTGACCTGAGGCAAGCTTATCTATTCATTCAATGAATAAATATTTATGTGCATGTGCCAGGCAATGGTGGGGTATTAGAGAGTCACTGGTAAGAAAACTAACAGTCCTTCCCTTCTTGGTGTTTGACTGTTGTTGAGTGCCATCCAGTCGATTCCAAGTCATGATGACCCTATAGCACAGAGTTGAACTGCACCACAGGGTTTCCGAGGCTGTAACCTTTATGGGAGCAGATCACCAGGTGTTTGTGTGTGTGTGTGTGTGTGTGTGTGTGTGTGTGTGTGTGTGTGTGTGTGAAAGTTTACAGAGCAAATTAGTTTCTCATTCAAAATTTTGTCTCTTTCCACAGATGTAGTCAATTTCATTTCTTTGTTTTCCATCCAACGAGGTCCACGTGTCTAGTCACCCTTTATGTTGTTGAAAAAAGATATTTGCAGTGAATAAGTCATTGGTCTTGCAAAATTTTATCATGTGATCTCTGTTGTCGTTTCTATCACCAAGGCCTCATTTTCCAACTACAGATCCTTCTTGTTTGTTTCCAACTTTCGGATTCCGATCACTAGTAATTATCAATGCCTCTTGATTGCATGTTTGATCAATTCCACACTGCAGAAGTTGGTAAAAATCTTCAGTTTCCTCGTTTTTGGCATTAGTGGTTGGTGCATAAATTTGAATAATAGTTTTATTAAATTGTTTTCCTTGTAGGCATATGGATAGTATCCTACCACTGTCAGTGCTGTACTTCAGGATGGATCTCGAAATACTCTTTTTGAGGATGAATGTGACACCATTCCTCTTCAATTTGTCATTCCCGACATAGTAGACCATATGACTGATTCAAAATGGCCGATACCAGTCCTTTTCAGCTCACTGATAATGCCTAGGATATTGATCTTTATGTGTTCCATTACATTTTTGATGACTTCCAATTTTCCTAGATTCATACTTCATATATTGCACATTCAGATTATTAATGGATGTTTGCAGCTATTTCTTCTCATCTTGAGTCGTGCAGCATCAGTAAATGAAGATCCTGAAAGCTTGATTCCATCCATGTCATTAAGGTTGACTTTACTTTGAGGAGGCAGCTTTTCTGTAGTCGTATTTTGAGTGCCTTCAAGCATGAGGGGCTCATTTTCTGGCACTGTATCAGACAATGTTCTACTTCTATTCATAAAGTTTTTGCTGGTTGATTTTTTCAGAAGCCCTCCAGATCCTTCTCCTAGTCTGTCTTAGTCTGGAAGTTTCACTAAAACCTGTCCATCATGGGTAACCCTGATGGTATTTGAAACCCTGGTGGCATAGCTTCTAGCATCAAAGCAACACGCAAGCCACCACAGTACAACAAACTCACAGATGTGTGACAGATGCATGACAGAACAAGACTGGGGCTGACTGAGGAATAGACCCTCAATTATTCGTGAGTAAATTAAAGTTGAAGCTGAAGAAAATTAAAACAAGTTCAGGAGAACCAAAATATGAACTTGAGTACATCTTAGGTGAATTTGGAGACCATCTCAAGAGTAGATTTGACACAATGAGCACTAATGACCAAAGACCAGACGAGTTGTGAGATGACATCAAGTATGTGATATATTAAGAATGCAAAAGATCACTAAAGAGACAGGAAAAAAAAGAAGAGATGAAAGTGGATGTCAGAAGAGACTCTGAAACTTACTCTTCAATGCAGAGCAGCTAAAGTGAATGATGAAATGATGAAGTAAAAGAGCTGAACAGACGATTTCAAAGGGCAGCTTGAGAAGACAAAGTATTGTGATTGTTAAGGTTGTGTGTCAGTTTGGCTGGGCCATGATTCTCTGGCAGTCATATGATGAGCTGATCACTTTCATGATGGATTTGATATAATGTGATCACCTCCATGATGGATCTGCTGTTAGTAACCAATCAGTATAAAGGGAGTTTCCTTGGAGGTGTAGCCTACATTGAATATAAGTGGAGTTTCTAGCAAAGCTCAAAGGCTTTTACTCCCACTGGATCCTGCAGCTGGCTCCTGTTCATCTGACCTCTGGTACTTGGGATTTGAGCTAGCAGCTTACCTGCCATCTTGCCTGCCAGTCTTAGATTTTGTCAGTCTTCGCAGCTAGCATACCAGAGCCCTGCTGTCTAACTTGGTGATCTTGGATTCTCCAGCCCCTGTGGCTACTTGAGCCAGGAGAAGCCTCCAACCAGATCCACGTTTGGGATCTTCATTTGCTGATGTGGCATGACTCAAAATAAGAAGAAACAGCTGCAAACATCTATTAATAACCAGGACATGGAACGTACGAAGCATGAATCTAGGAAAATTGGCA
This sequence comes from Loxodonta africana, assembly GCF_030014295.1. Classification (NCBI taxonomy): domain Eukaryota; kingdom Metazoa; phylum Chordata; class Mammalia; order Proboscidea; family Elephantidae; genus Loxodonta; species Loxodonta africana. Next base: position 50,702,670 of record NC_087359.1, read on the forward strand.
GTTATCAAAAATGAAATGGACCTCATAAAGATCAACATCCTAGGCATTAGTGAGCTGAAATGAACTGGTATTGGACATTTTGCATCAGACAATCATATAGTCTACTATGCCAGGAATGACAATTTGTAGAGGAATGGCATTGCATTAATCAAAAAGAACATTTCAGCTCTCCTGAAGAACAACCCTGTCAGTGATAGGATAACATCCATACACCTACAAAGAAGACCAGTTAATATGACTATTATTCAAGTTTATGCAGCAACCACTAATGCCAAAGATGAAGAAATTGAAGATTTTTACCAACTTCAGCACTTTGAAACTGATCAAACATACAATCAAGACACATTGATAACTACTGGCTATTGGAATGCAAAAGTTGGAAATCAAAAAGAAGGATCAGTGGTTGAAAAATATGGCCTTGATGATAGAAACGATGCCAGAGATCACATGATAGAATTTTGCAAGAGCAACGACTTCTTCAAAGCAAATATCTTTTTTCACCAACATAAACAGCAACTATATATGTGGACCTCTCCAGATGGAATATACAGGAATCAAATTGTCTATATCTATGGAAGAGAAGATGGAAAATCTCAAGGTTATCAGTCACAACAAGGCAGGAGCCCACTGCACGACAGTCCATCCATTGCTTATATACAAGTTCAAGTTGAAGCTGAAGAAAATTAGAACAAGTGCATAAGAGCCAAAATATGACCTTGAGTATATCCCACCTGAATTTAGAAACTATTTGGAGAATAATTGATTTGACGGGTTGAACATTAATGACTGAAGAACAAAGGAGTTGTGAGATGACATCACGGACATCATATGTGAAGAAAGCAAGAGGTCATTAAAAAGAAAGGAAAGACCAAAATGGATGTCAGAAGAGACTTTGGAACTTGCTCTTGAATGTCAAGTAGCTAAAGAGAAAGGAAGAAACAATGAAGTAAAAGAGCTGAACAGAAGATTTCAGAGGGTGGTTCAAGAAGACAAAGTATTATAATGACATGTGGAAAAGCCTTGTTCCCCAAAAGGGAAGAACACGTTCAGCATTTCTCAAGCTGAAAGGACTGAAGAAAAAATTCAAGCCTCAAGTTGCAATATTGAAGGATTCTACAGGGAAAATATTAAACTACACAGGCTGCATCAAAAGAAAATAGAAATGCTAACAAGCAGCCATCTAAGATGCATCAATTGGTCTCAACCCACCTGGAGCAAAGGAGAATGAAGAACACCAAGGTCACATGATAACTATGAGCCCAAGAGACAGAAAGGGCCACATGAACCAGAGACTTACATCATTCTGAGACCAGAAGACGTAGATGGTGCCTGGCCACAACTGATGCCTGCACTGACAGGGAGCACAACAGAGAACCCCTGAGGAAGCAGGAGATCAGTGGGATGCAGACCCCAAATTCTCATAAAAAGACCAGACTTAATGGTCTGACTGAGACTAGAAGAATCCTGGCAGTCATGGTCCCCAAACCTTCTGTTGGCCCAGGACAGGAACCGTTCCCAAAGACAACTCATCAGACATGGAAGGGACTGGACAATGGGTTGGAGAGAGATGCTGACGAAGAGTGAGCTACTTGTATCAGGTGGACACTTGAGACTGTGTTGGCATCTCCTGTCTGGAGGGGAGATAGGAGGGTAGAGAGGGTTAGAAACTGGCAAAATCATCACGAAAGGAGAGACTGGAAGGAGGGAGCAGGCTGACTCATTAGGGGGAGAGTAAGTGGGAGTATGGAGTAAGGTGTATATAAGCTTATATGTGACAGACTGACTTGATTTGTAAACTTTCACTTAAAGCACAATAAAAATTATAAAAAAAGAAAATAGAAGGAATATACAGAGTCACTATACCAAAAAGAATTAGTCAAAGTTCGACCATTTCAGGAGGTGGCATACGATCAGGAACCGATGGTACTGAAGGAAGAGGTCCAAGCTGCACTGAAGGCATAGGCAAAAAACAAGGCTCCAGGAATTGACAGAATACCAACTGAGATGTTTCAACGAAAGGATGCTGCTCACTCATCTATGCCAAGAAATTTGGAAGGCAGCTACCTGGCCAACCAACTGCAACAGATCCATATTTATGCCTATTCCCAAGAAAGGTGATACAACTGAATGAATAAATTATTCAACAATATCATTAATACCACAGACAAGTAAAATTTTGCTCAAGATCATCCAAAAGTGGCTACAGCAGCATATCAACAGGGAACTGCCAGAAGTTCAAGCCAGATTCAGAAATGGATGTGGAACCAGGGATATCAACTGATATCAGATGCATCCTGACTGAAAGCAGAGAATACCAGAAGGGTGTTTACCTGTGTTTTATCGACTATGCAAGGGCCTTTGACTGTATGGATCATAACAAATTATGGACAACATTGTGAAGAATGGGAATTCCAGAACTCTTAACTGTGCTCATGAGGAACTCGTACATAGGTCAAGAGGCAGTCATTCAAACAGAACAAGGGGATACTGCATAGTTTAAAGTCAGGAAAGGTGTGTATCAGGGTTGTATCCTTTCACCATACTTACTCAATCTGTATGCTGAGCAAATAATCTGAGAAGCTGGGCGATATGAACAAGAATGGGGCATCAGAATTGAAGGAAGACTCATGGTTGTTGTTGTTAGGTGCCATCAAGTAGGTTCCGACTCATAGCGACCCTATGCACAACAGAATGAAACTCTGCCCGGTCCTGTGCCATCCTTACAATCATTTTTATGCTTGAGCTCATTGTTGCAGCCACTGTATCAATCCACCTCATTGAGGGTCCTCCTCTTTTCCACTGATCCTGTACTTTGCCAAGAGTGATGTCCTTCTCCAGGGACTCATCCCTTCTGACAACACGTCCAAAGTGTGTAAGATGCAGTCTCACCATCCTTGCTTCTAAGGAGTGTTCTGGTTGTACTTCTTCTAAGACAGATTTGTTTGTTCTTTTGGCAGTCCATGATATATTCAATATTCTTTGCCAACACCACAATTCAAAGGTATCAAGTCTTCTTCAGTCTTCCTTATTCATTGTCCAGCTTTCACATGCATATGATGCAATTGAAAATACCTTGGCTTGGGTCAGGCACACCTTAGTCTTCAAGGTGACATCTTTGCTTTTCAACACTTTAAAGAGGTCCTTCACAGCAGATTTACCCAATGCAATGGATCTTTTGATTTCTTGACTGCTGCTTCCATGGATGTTGATTGTGTATCCAACTAAAATGAAATCCTTGACAACTTCAATCTTTTCTGCGTTTATCATGATGTTGCTCATTGGTCCAGTTGTGAGGATTTTTGTTTTCTTTATGTTGAGGTGCAACCCATACTGAAGGCTGTGGTCTTTGATCTTCATTAGTAAGTGCTTCAAGTCCTTTTCACTTTCAGCAAGCAAGGTTGTATGATCTGCATAACACAGGTCGTTAATGAGTCTTCCTCCAATCCTGATTACACGGAGTCATTACCAAAAAGAATTAGTCGATGTTCAACCATTTCAAGAGGTGGCATATGATCAGGAACCGATGGACTGAAGGAAGGAGTCCAAGCTGCTCTGAAGGCATTGGTGAAAAACAAGGCTCCAGGAATTGCTGGAATATCAATTGAGATGTTTCAACAAACACATGCAGCACTGGAGGTGCTCACTCGTCTATGCCAAGAAATATGGAAGACAGCTTTCTGGCCAACTGATCCCTCCTGACAACATGTCCAAAGTATTTAAGATGCAGTCTGGCCATCCTTGCTTCTAAGGAACATCCTGGTTGTACTTCTTCTAAGACAGATTTGTTCGTTCTTTTGGTAGTCCATGGTATATTGAATATTCTTTGCCAACACCACAATTCAAAGGCACCAATTCTTCTTCGGTCTTCCTTATTCATTGTCCAGCTTTCACATTCATATGATGCAATTGAAAATACCATGGTTTGGGTCAGGTGCACCTTAGTCTTCAAGGTGACATCTTTGCTCTTCAACACTTTAAAGAGGTCCTTTGCAGCAGATTTACCCAATGCAATGTGTCTTTTGATTTCTTGACTGCTGGTTCCATGGCTGTAGATCCATATTTATGCCTATTCCCAAGAAAGGTGATCCAACCAAATGTGGAAATTATGGAACAATATCACAAGCAAGCAAAATTTTGCTGAAGATCATTCAAAAACAGCTGCAGCAGTATATCGACAGGGAACTGCCAGAAATTCAGGCTGATTTCAGAAGAGGACATGGAACCAGGGATATCATTGCTGATGTCAGATGGATCCTGGCTGAAAGCAGAGAATACCAGAAGGATGTTTACCTGTGTTTTATTGACTATGCAAAGGCATTCGACTGTGTGGGTCATAACGAATTATGGAAGGCTCATTAATAACCTGCATTATGCGGATGACACAATCTTTCTTGCTGAAAGTGAGGCGGGCTTGAAGCACTGACTGATGAACATCAAAGGCCACAGCCTTCAGTATGGACAATGTCTGTAATGAATTGAATTGTGCCCCCCAAAAATATGTGTCAGCTTGGTTAGGCTACGTGTGGTTGTCCTCCATTTTGTGATTTTACTATGTATTGTAAATCATATCCTCTGCCTGTGGTTAAAGAGGATTAGGGTGGGAGGTAACACCGTTGCTCAGACCACATCCCTGATCCAGTATAAAAGGATTTTCCCTGGGGTGTGGCCTGCACCACCTTTTATCTCTCAAGAGATAAAAGGAAAGAGAGGCAAGCAGAGAGTTGAGGACCTCATACCACGAAGAAAGCAACACCAGGAGCAGAGCGCATCCTTTAGACACGGGGTCCCTGTGCCTGAGAAGCTCCTAGACAGGGGAAGTTTGAGGACAAGGAATCTTCCGCCAGAGCCGAGACAGAGAGAGAGAGAAAGCCTTCCCCTGGAGCCAATCCCCTGAATTTGGACTACTAGACTGTGAGAAAACAAATTTCTCTTTGTTAAAGCCATCCACTTGTGGTATTTCTGTTATGGCAGCACTAGATAACTAAGGCAACAGCTCAACATAAAGAAAACAAAAATCCTCACAACTAAGCAACATCATTATTCATGGAGAAAAGATTGAAGTTGTCAAGGATTTCATTTTGCTTGGATCCACAATCAATACCCATGGAAACAGCAGTCAAGAAGTCAAAAGACACCTTGCATCAGGCAAATCTGCTGCAAAAGACATCTTTAAAGTGTTGAAAAGCAAAGATGTCACCTTGAAGACTAAGGTGCACCTGACCCAAGCCATGGTATTTTCAATTGCCTCATATGCATGTGAAAGTGGGATGAAGAATGAGGAAGACTGAAGAAGACTTGACACCTTTGAATTGTGGTGCTGGCAAAGAATATTGAATATACCATGGACAGCCAAAAGAAGGAACAGATCTGTCTTGGAAGAAGTACAACCAGAATGCTCCATATAAGCAAGAATGGCAAGAATTTGTCTCACATACTTTGGATATGTTATCTGGAGGGATCAGTCCCTGGAGGGCACCATGCTGACAAAGTAGAGGATCAGCAAAAGGGAGGAAGACCCTCAGTGAGAAGGACTGATACAGTGGCTGCAATAATGGGTTCAAGCCACTGTGTCAATGGTTATGAGGACGGTGCAGGACCAGGCAGTGTTTTGTTTTATTGTAAATGGTGTTGCTATGAGTTGTGACTGACTCGACAACACCTAACAACAATGACACATATATATTTATATGCTTTAATGGTTTTGCTTCTCTAGAGAACCCAGCCTAAGACATTTGGTACCGAGACTGGTTCTAGAGAAACAAAATTGTAAGGAGGAGTTTTCTAAGTTGGTTCTCAAATGTGATTAGTCTCAAAGATTTTGATGACTCTGCTTCTGGTAGTGAAATGGACACTGTTGATACATGGATAAGGTGGCAATACAAATACAAAAAGTATCACCACCAATAGATCAAGTACTGGTGAGGCTCTGGGTGATTGCATGTTTGATACCTGTCATAAATTAAATTTTAGCCCCCAAAAATATGTGTATCAACTTGGCTAGGCCATGATTCCCACTATTGTGTGATTGTCCACCATTTTGTCATCTGATATGATTTTCCTATGTGTTGTAAATTCTACCTCTATGATCTTAATAAGGTGGGATAGGCGGCAGTTATATTAATGGGCCAGGATTCAATCTACAAGATTTGGTTGTGTCATGGGACAATCTCTTTTGAGATATAAAAGAAAGAAGGGAGCAGAGAGCCAGGTGGACTTCCTACCACCAAGAAAGCAGCACCTGGAGCAGACCGTGTCATTTGGACCCAGGGTTTCTTTGCTGGGAAACTCCTAGTCCAGGGGAAGATTGATGGCCTTCCTCCAGAGCTCACAGAGAAAGACTTTCCCTGGAGTTGATGCCCTGAATTTGTTCTTCTAGCCTATTGGACCGTGAGAGAATAAACTTCTGTTTGTTAAAGCCATCTACTTGTGGTATTTCTGTTACAGCAGCACTAGATGACTAAGACAATACCTTTCTACAATTTTGTCATGATGATGAGTATAAGGAAGTGGGTTGGTTGGTCCTACTTTTGCTAGACAAAGTGGTGAAAAATGGAGAGCAGCTCAGGGCTTCAGAGTCAAAGCTGAAGTGCTACACGTTGCTGTTGCTGTTAGGTGCCGTCAAGTTGGTTCCGACTCATAGTGACCCTATGCACAACAGAATGAAACACTGCCTGGTCCTGGGTCATCCTTACAATCGTTGTTATGCTTGAGCTCATTGTTGCAGCCGCTGTATCAATCCACCTCACTGAGGGTCTTCCTCTTTTCCGCTGACCCTGTACTCTGCCAAGCATGATGTCCTTCTCCAGGGACTGATCCCTTCTGACAACATGTCCAATGTATTTAAAATGCAGTCTTGCCATCCTTGCTTCTAAGGAACATCCTGGTTGTACTTCTTCTAAGACAGATTTGTTCGTTCTTTTGGCAGTCCATGGTATATTGAATATTCTTTGCCAACACCACAATTCAAAGGCACCAATTCTTCTTCGGTCTTCCTTATTCATTGTCCAGCTTTCACATTCATATGATGCAATTGAAAATACCATGGTTTGGGTCAGGTGCACCTTAGTCTTCAAGGTGACATCTTTGCTCTTCAACACTTTAAAGAGGTCCTTTGCAGCAGATTTACCCAATGCAATGTGTCTTTTGATTTCTTGACTGCTGCTTCTATGGCTGTAGATTGTGTATCCAACTAAAATGAAATCCTTGACAACTTCAATCTTTTCTCCGTTTATCATGACGTTGGTCATTGGTCCAGTTGTGAGGATTTTCGTTTTCTTTATGTTAAGGTGCAATCCATACTGAAGGTTGTGGTCTTTATTAATAAGTGCTTCAAGTTTGTTTCAATTTCAGCAAGGTTGTGTCATCTGCATAATGCAGATTGTTGTGCCACATAAACGCCCTCAAAGTTTCTGCTTGTGCCTTGAAAGAAAATCTTATTTCTTGTAGTAACAGAACTGATATTGCCAAAAACCAAGCCCAGGGTCTTATGATAAGAGTGGGTGAATTACAACACCAACCCAATTCCCAACTTGGAGTGCAATCTGAAGTTAAAGTGAGAACGTTGACTGGAAAGAAATGGGATCCTGAAACATGGGATGGGGTCATATGGGCAGATAATCAAGAAGCTGGAGACACTGAGCCCCTAAATTCCATTGAATCACTCCTGCCAACAGAAACAACTCTCTCACTACCACCTGAAGAGATTATTCCATCCTTGTCTGCTAAGCCACTCTCCCTAGTAAAACCATTAGCTCCTCCACCCTTATCTGACATGATTAACCCAAGTGTGACTGAAGAGCCTTTGTCTGAGGCATTGCCTGAGGCAGATGCCTTATGCGATAATGCTGAAATTTCTCAAAACACATCACCACCACGTATTTTGGCTTCTAGACCTATAACTGGACTTAAGTCCCAGTGAGCCCCAAAAGGTGAAGTACAAAGTGTGATCCAGGAGAAGGTACACTACACTCCAAAAGAACTGCTTGAGTTTTCTAATATGTACATATGGAAACCTGAGGAGTCAGTATGGGAATGGCCATTAAGAGTATGAGATAATGGTGCAAGGAGCACAAAGATGGAACAGTCTGAGTTTATTGATATGGGCTCACTAAGCACACACTCTTCATTCAATGTTTCAGCTTGAGAGGTTAGGAAAGGATCTAATAATTTATTTGTTTGGGTCACTGAAGCATGGATTACACAGTGGACTACACCAAATCAGGCTGAAGTACCAGACCTTCCTTGGTATACTGTAGAAGAAGGTATCCAGAAGCTTAGGGAAATTGGCATGCTAGAGTAGATTTATCAGGTTAGACCCACAGACACACATATGGAGTGCCTGGAGGACACACCTTGTATCACAATAGTGAGGAACAAATTCGTGAAGGGACAGGGTCTAATCAGCAGCATTGTAGCTAGGTGTCTTAATTCAGTTAGGGCAGTTCTCACAGACTGCTGTGACTGCTGTTTTATGTAAGTCAGATTTGACAGTGAGAACTGCCCTAACTGAATTAAGACACCTAGCTACAATGCTGCTGATTAGACCCTGTAGGGGCCAAGTGGCAGCACTCAATTGACAAAGACAAGGTGGGCGTGGGTAGTATAATGGACATCGGGGTCCAAGCAGTAATCAGAATTGTCTGACTCATATGGACTTATGGTGTTGGCTACTTAGTCATGGTGTCCACAGGTGTGAAATAGATAGGAAATCTACTAAATATTTACTTGATCTGTACAAGCGGAAGAATTCTAGGTCAAGTGAACAGCAATCTAACTCAAATTGCCAGAATAAAGTGTCACAGCCACTCAATTCCCAGTCATGAGCAAGTTTACAGGCCCACAATTTTTTGAATGAAGAGGAGGCTGGGTCCCCTTGAGAAAGGACTCCAATACACTGACAAAAACTTATACTGTTAATCTTTCCGCTAGCCTTCCCCAAAGGGATCTACAACGTTTTATGAGGTTGAGTGTTCATTGAAGAAAAGGAAATAATAGGCTTTTTGGAGATTATTGGATACTGGTTCTGAACTGACAGTAATTCCAGGAGACCCAAAATGTCACTGTGATTGACCAGAGTGAGGGCCTATGGAAGTTAGGATATTAACGGAGTCTTAGTTCATGTCAGTCTCACAGAAGGTCCAGTGAGTCCCCAAACCCATCCTGTAGTGATTTCCCCAGGTCCAGAATGCGTAGTTGGAATAAATACACTCAGCAACTGGTGGAACCCCCACATCGGATCCTTGACAAGTGGAGTAAGGGCCATTATGGTAGGAAAAGCCAAGTGGAAGACATTAGAACTGCCCCTACCCAGGAAAATAGTAAACCAAAAGCAATACCTCATTCCTGGAGGAATTGCAGAGATTACTGCTGCCATCAAGGACTTGAAGAATGCAGGGGTGGTAATTCCCACCATATTCCCATTCAACTCGCCTATTTGGCATGAGCAAAAAAAACAGGTAGATCTTGGAGAATGACAGTGGATCATTGAAAACTTAACCAGGTGGTGACTCCAATTGCAACTGTTGTTCCAGATGTGGTTTCATTGCTTGAGCAAATTAACACATCTGGCACCTGGTATGCAGCTATGAATCTGGCTAATGGCTTTTTCTCCATATCTGTTTCAAAGGACCACCAGAGCAATTTGCCTTCAGCTGGAAGGCCAGCAATACACCTTAAGCATCCTACCTCAGACCTATATCAACTCTCCAGTCCCGTGTCATAATTTAGTCCACAGGGACCTTGATTGCCTTTCCCTTTCACAAGACATCACACTGGTCCGTTACATCGATAAAATTATGCTGATTGGCCCTAGTAAGGACGAAGTGTCAATGACTCTGGATTTATTGGTAAACATTTGTGTGTTAGAGGGTGGGAAATTAATCTGACAAAAATTCAGTTCCTTCCACCTCAGAGAAATTTCTAGGGGTTCATTGTTGTTAGGCATGTCAAGATATTCCTTCTAAAGTGAGGGATAAGTTATTGCATCTGGTGTCTCCCACAACTAAAATGGAAGCACAACGCCTGGTAGGCCTGTTTGGATTTTGGAGGCAACATATTCCTCATTTGGGTGTGCTACTCTGGCCTATTTATCAAGTGGCTTGAAAAGCTTCTAGTTTTGAGTGGGGCTCAGAACAAGAGAAGGCTCTGTAACAGGTTCAGGCTGCAGTGCAAGTGGCTCTGCCAGTTGGGCCATGCGATCCAGCTGATCCAATGGTGCTTGAAGTGTCAGTGGCAGATAGAGATGCTGTTTGGAGTCTTTGGTAGGTCCCTATTATTGAATCACTACAGAGACCATTAGGATTTTGGAGCAAAGCCCTACCAACCTCTGAAGACAACTACTTTCCTTTTGAGAAACAACTTTTGGCTTGTTACTGGGCCTTAGTAGAGACTGAATGCTTAACCATGGGCTGCCAAGTGACCATGCAGCCTGAACTGCCCATCATGAACTGGGTGTTGTCTAACCCACAGAATCATAAATTTGTACATGCATGGCAGCATTCCATCATTAAATGGAAGTGGTATATACGAGACTGGGCTCAAGCAGCACCTGAAGGAGGAAGTGGCCCAAATGCCCATGGTCCCCACTCCTGTCACATTACCTTTCATCTCCCAGTTTGCATCTATGGCCTCATGGGGAGTTCCTTATGATCAGTTGACTGAGACAGAGAAAACTCATACTTGGTTTACAGATGGTTCTGCATGATATGCAGGTGCCACTTGAAAGTGGACAGTGGCAGCATTGTAGCCCCTTTCTGGGACCTCCCTGAAGGACAGTGGTGAAGAGAAATCCTCCCAATGGGCAGAACTTCGAGCAGTACACCTGGTTGTTCACTTTGCTTGGAAGAAGAAATGGCCAGATTTGCAGTTATATAGTGATTCGTGGGCTATAGCCAATGGTTTGGCTGGATGTTCAGGGACTTGAAAGGAACATGACTAGAAAATTGGAGACAAGATACAGGGAAGAGGTATGTAAATAAATCTCTCTGAATGGGCCAAAGAAGTGAAGATATTTGTGTCTCAAGGATGACCTCAGCAGAGGAGGACTTTAGCAATCAAGTGGATAGGATGATGTGTTCTGTAGAAACCAGTCATCATCTTTCCCTAGCCACTCTTGTCATTGTTCAATGGGCTCATGAACAAAGTAGCCATGGTGGCAGGGATAGAGGTTATATATAAGCTCAGCAACATGGACTTCTACTCTCCAAGGGCAACTTGGCTACAGCCACTGCTGAGTACCCAATCTGCCAGCAACAGAGACCAACACTGAGTCCCCAGTATGGCACCATCCTTCAAGGTGATCAGCTAGCAACCTGGTGGCAAGTTGATTATGTTGGACTTCTTCCATCATGGAAAGGGCAGTTTTGTTCTTATTGGAATAGACACTCTGGATATGGATTTGCCTTCCCTGCATGCAATTCTTCTGCCAAAACTACCATCCATGGACTTACAGGATGCCTTAACTACCGTCATGGTATCCTACACAGCGTATCCTCGGATCAAGGGATTCACTTCATAGCAAATGAAGTGTGGCAATGGACATGTGTTCATGGAATTCACTGGTCTTACCATGTTCCCCATCATCCTGAAGCATCCAGCTTGATAGAATGATGGAATGGAACTTCTAAAGACACAATTATGTCACCATCTAGGTGGCAACACCTTGCAGGGTTGGGGCAATGTTCTCCAGGGGGCTGTATATACCTAAAAATGACATTCAAAAACTTATACACAAATTGTTTTATGACATTGCTTGCAATCCACGCAATGTGTCAGCACTTTCCCCTTTTCCATTCCAGGTTCCCTGTTTCCATTTGTCCAGGGGATACTGTGTAGTTTAAAATCAGCAAACGTGTGTGTCATGGTTGTGTCCTTTCAACATACTTATTTAATGTGTATGCTGAGCAAATAATGCAAGAAGGTGGACTACGTGAAGAAAAATGGGGCATCAGGATTGGTGGAAGACAATCTGGCTTACTGAAATCGATGAGGACTTGAAGCACTTGCTAATGAAGATCCAAGACTATACAGCCTTTGGTAAGGATTACACTTCAACATAAAGCAAACAAAAATCGGAGGCCTTACTTTACCTGATTTTAGAACCTATTTTACTGCCACAGTAGTCAAAACAGCCTGGTACTGGTACAACAACAGATACGTGGACCAATGGAATAGAATTGAGAATCCAGACATAAATCCATCCACATATGAGCGGTTGATATTTGACAAAGGACCCAAAACAGTTAAATCGGGAAAAGACAGTCTTTTTAACAAATGGTGCTGGCATAACTGGATATCCATCTGCAAAAAAATGAAACAAGAGCCATACATACCTTACTCGACGCACAAAAACTAACTCAAAATGGATCGAAGACCTGAATATAAAATCTAAAATGATAAAGATTATGGAAGAAAAAATAGGGACAATGTTAGGAGCCCTAATACATGGCATAAACAGTACAGAAAACATTATAAAGAATGTAGAAGAAAAACTAGATAACCGGGAGCTCCTAAAAATGAAACACCTACTCTCATCCAAAAACTTCACCAAAAGAGTAAAAAGACTACCTACAGACTGGGAAAAAGTTTTTAGCTATGACATTTCTGATCAGCGCCTGATCTCTAAAATCTACATGATACTGCAAAAACTCAACTGCAGAAAGACAAATAACCCAATTAAAAAATGGGCAAAAGATATGAATAGACACTTCACTAAAGAAGACATTCAGGTAGCTAACAGATATATGAGGAAATGGTCGCGATCATTAGCCATTAGAGAAATGCAGATCAAAACTACAATGAGATTTCATCTCACTCCAACAAGGCTGGCATTAATCCAAAAAACACAAAATAATAAATGTTGGAGAGGTTGTGGAGAGATTGGAACACTTCTACACTGCTGGTGGGAATGTCAAATGATACAACCACTTTGGAAATTGATTTGGCGCTTCCTTAAAAAGCTAGAAATAGAACTACCACACGATCCAGCAATCCCACTCCTTGGAATATATCCTAGAGAAAGAAGAGCCTTTACACGAACAGATATATGCACACCCATGTTTATTGCAGCACAGTTTACAACAGCAAAAAGATGGAAGCAACCAAGGTGCCCATCAACGGATGCATGGATAAATAAATTATGGTATATTCACACAATGGAATACTACGCATCGATAAACAACAGTGAGTAATCTGTGAAACATTTCATAACATGGAGGAACCTGGAAGGCATTATGCTGAGTGAAATTAGTCAGTTGCAAAAGGACAAATATTGTATAAGACCACTATTATAAGAACTTGAGAAATAGTTTAAACTGAGAAGAAAACATTCTTTCGTGGTTACGAGAGTGGGGAGGGAGGGAGGGTGGGAGGGGGCATTCATATATTAGATAGTAGATAAGAACTACTTTAGGTGAAGGGAAAGACAGCACACAATACAGGGAAGATCAGCACAATTGGACTAAACCAAAAGCAAAGAAGTTTCCTGAATAAACTGAATGCTTCGAAGGCCAGTGTAGCAGGGGCAGGGGTTTGGGGACCATGGTTTCAGAGAACATCTAAGTCAATTGGCGTAATAAAATCTATTAAGAAAATACTCTGCATCCCACTTTGAAGAGTGGCGTCTGGGGTCTTAAACGCTAGCATGCAGCCATCTAAGATGCATCAATTGGTCTCGACCCACCTGGATCAAGGAAGAATGAAGAACACCAAGGACACAAGGCGATTGCCAGCCCAAGAGACAGAAAGGGCCACATGAACCAGCGACTACATCATCCTGAGACCAGAAGAACTAGATGGTGCCTGGCTACAACGGATGACAGCCCTGACAGGGAACACAACAAAGAACCCATGAGGGAGCAGGAGAGCAGTGGGATGCAGACCCCAAATTTTAATAAGACCAGACTTAACGGTTTGACTGAGACTAGAAGGACCCCTGTGGTCATGGCCCCCAGACCTTCTGTTGGCCCAGGACAGGAACCATTCCTGAAGCCAACTCTTCAGACATGGATTGGACTGGACAATGGGTTGGAGAGGGATGCTGGTGAGGAGTGAGCTTCTTGGATCAGGTGGACACTTGAGACTATGTTGGCATCTCCTGCCTGGAGGGGAGATGAGAAAGTAGAGTGGGTTAGAAGCTGGTGAACTGGACACGAAAAGAGAGACTGGAGGGAGGGACCGGGCTGTCTCATTAGGGGGAGAGTACTTGAGGGTATGTAGCAAGGTGTATATAAGTTTTTATGTGAGAGACTGACTTGATTTGTAAACTTTCACTTAAAGCACAATAAAATTATTAAAAAAAAAAAAAGACCAAAAATCATCACAACTGGATCTGTAAGCAACATCATGACACGTGGAGAAAAGATTGAAGTTGTCTAGGATTTTATTTTACTTGGATCCACAATCAACATCCAGGGAAGCAGCAGTCATGAAATCAAAGGACATATTGCATTGCGCAAATCTGCTGCAAAGGACCTCTTTAAAGCGTTGAAAGGCAAGATATCGCTTTGAGGACTAAGGTGTTTCACTCAGGCCATAGTATTTTCAATCGCATCTTTTGAAGAAGCATGTGAAAGCTGGACAGTGAATAAGAAAGACCAAAAAAGAATTGATGCATTTGAACTATGGTGTTGGCGAAGAATATCGAATATACCATAGACTAGCAGAAGAACGAACAAGTCTGTCTTGGAGGAAGCACTGCTGAAGTGCTCCTTGGAAGCAGGAATGTCGAGCCTTCGTCTTACATACTATGGACATGTTATCAGGAGGGACCAATCTCTGGAAAAGGACATCACGCTTGGTTAGGTAGAGGGTCAATGCAAAAGAGGAAGACTCTGGATGAGATGAATTGACAGAGAGGCTGCAACAATGGGCTCAACCATAGCAGTGGTCGTGAGGATGGTGCAGGTCTGGGCAGTGCTTTGTTCTGTTGTACCTAGGGTCACTATGAGTTAGAACTGACTCAATGGCACCTAACAACTACATTCAAAAATTTATACATAAATTATTTCATGACCTTGGTTGCAATCCCTGCAATGTGTCAGCACTCTCCCCCTTTCCACCCCAGGTTCCCTGTTTCCATTTGCCCAGTTTTGCTGTCCCTTCCTACTTTCTCCTCTTAGCTTTTGGGCAGGTGTTGCCCATTTGGTCTCCTGTACTTGATTGGACTAAGAAGCATGTTTCTCATGTGTATTATTGTTTTATAGGCCTGTCTAATCTGTGGCTGAAAGGTGAACTTCGGGAGTGGCTTCAGTTTTGAGTTAGAAGGATGTCAGGGGACCATAGTCTCAGGGGTTCCTCCAGTCTCTGTCAGACTAGTAAGTCTGGTCTTTTTTGTGAATTTGGATTGTGTTCTATACTTTCTCCAGCTCTGTCTAGGACCCTCTATTGTGATCCCTGTCAGAGCAATTGGTGGTGGTAACCAGGGATTATCTACTACTTCTGGGTTCAGGCTTGTGGAGGCTGTGGTTCATGTGGCCCATTAGTTCTTTGGACTAATAATTTCCTTGTGTCTTTGGATTTCTTCATTCTCTTTTGCTCTGGATGGAATGGGAAGGCTACTCGAAAGCTTTTAAGATTCCAGATGCTATGCACCAAAATAGGATTTACATTTTCTTTATGAACTGTTCTGCCAGTTGACCTAGATGTCCCCCTAGAGCATGGTTCCCAGCCCTCAGCCCCAGTAACTTGGTCCCTCAAGGTATCTGGATGTGTTTAGGAAGCTTCTATGACTGTGCCCCCCTTGTGCTCTATTATATATATATATGAATATACATGCTGTAATACAAATATGTGAAAATATCCGCAGCCTTACCAATATATGTACGTGAGTATACTCCTATAGATCCTTCTTCCCTTATTCAGGATACTTACCTGCCTATATATCTGCTCGTAAGTTATTGTTTTTACTGTTGTTGTAGGGTTGTATATGCTATAGTATTTACTGTGGTTGCCTTTTTTTTTCCTTGTGTGCCTCTAAGTGTAAAGTTGTGCTAACTTCCCTTATGCAGTGTATTGTCTTTCCCTTCACCAGAGTTAACACTTGTCTACTATCTAGTTAAGGAGCCCTGGTTGCACAGTAGTTAATGCTGAAGAGCTGCTAACCAAAAATTTGGTGGTTCAAAACTACCAGTGGTTCTGCAGGAGAAAGATATGGCAGTCTGCTTCCCTAGAGATTTAGAGCCTTGGAAACCCTATGGAGTCCCTATGAGTTGGACTCGACCTGATGGAATGGGTTTTTTGGGTACTATCTAGTGATCTCCCCTCACCACCCTCTTCCTGGACTGGATTACCCAATAAGCAGGGTACGCAAGGACCCAATTGGGCCTTCCCACCAATCTGCTGTGTACAATTTCACCTGTCCCCCTCCATGTCAAAGATGTAGTGAAACCCATGTGAAATTGCTCACCACAGATTAACACGTAAATACAATTAAGCTCATGTGTACCTTTCTCAATGCAAACTGTTGCATACCCTGTTTACTGGTTAATCTGCCCCTGGTAACCATCAAAGATTGCTTCTTTCTGTGTGTAAACCTTTTCTTGAGTTTTTATAATAGTGGTCTCATAAGATATTTCTTCTTTTGTGATTGACTTATTTTACTCAGCATAATGCCCTCCAGATTTATCCATGTTGTGAGATGCTTCGCAGATTCATCATTGTTCTTTATCCTTGAGTAGCATTCCATTGTGTGTACCATAATTTGTTTGTCCATTCATCAGTTGATGGGTACTTATGTTGTTTTTATCTTTTGCTACTGTGAATAATTCTGCAGTGAACATGGGTGTGCATATGTCTATTCGTGTGATGGCTCTTATTTCCCTAGAATATTCCTAGGAATGAGATTGCTAGATCATATGGTATTTCTATTTCTAGCTTTCTAAGGAAGCACCATGTCGTTTTCGATAGCATTGTTGTTGTTGCTCAAGTCGATTCCAAATTATAGTGACCCTATGTACAACAGAAGGAAACACTGCCTGTCCTGTGCCATCCTCACAATCATTGTTATGCTTGAGCGCACTGTTGCAGCCACTGTGTCAATCCACCTCGGTGAAGGTCTTCCTCTTTTTAGAGGACCCTATACTTAACAACTTTTTTTTTTTTTTAATACTTAACAACGCATGATGTCCTTCTCCAGGGACTGGTCCCTCCTGATAACATGTCCAAAGTACGTGAGGTACAGTCTCGCCATCTTTGCTTCTAAGGAGCATTCTGGCTGTATTTTTTCCAAGGCAGATTTGTTCGTTATTTTGGTACACTTAATATTCTTTGCCAACAGTATAACTTGAAGGTGTCAGTTCTTCTTTGGTCTTCCTTATCCAATGTCCAGCTTTTGCATGCATATGAGGCAACTGAAAACACTATGGCTTGGGTCAGGCATACCTTAGTTTTCAAAGTGGCATCTTTGCTTTTTAACACTTTAAAGAGGTCTTTTACAGCAGATTTGCCTAATGTAATGCATCCTTTCTTTTTTTTTTTTAATTGTACTTCAGGTGAAATTTTACAGCTCAAGTTAATTTCTCGTACGAAAATTTATACACATACTGTTATGTGACAGTAGTTGCAATCCTTATAATGTGACAGCACCCTCCCCTTTTCCGTTCCCAGTTTCCCATGTCCATCCAGCCTTCTCCAGTCCCTTTTTGCCTTCTCATCCTGCCTCCAGACAGGAGCCACCCATTTGGTCTCCTGTATCTGCTTGAATGAAGAAGTACACTCTTCATGAGTATTATGCTTTTTAGTCCGGTCTAATTTTTGTCTGAAGAGTAGGCTTCCTGAATGATTTTAGTTCTGGGTTAACAGAGCATCCAGAGGTCATGGTTTCGGGGGTTCCTCCAGTTTCAATCAGAGCATTAAGTCTGGTTTTTTACGTTAATTAGAGTTCTGCTCCACACTTTTGTTCTCCCACTCCATCAGGGACTCTCTGTTGTGTTTTATCCTTTGATTTCTTGACTGGTGCTTCCATGGGTGTTGTGGATCCAAGTAAAATGAAATCCTTGACAACTTCAATCTTTTCTCTGTTTATCATGATGTTGCTTCTTGGTCCAGTTGTGAGGATTTTTGTTTTCTTTTATGTTGAGATGTAATCCATACTGAAGGCTGTGGTCTTTGATCTTCATCAGTGCCTCAAGTCCTCTTCACTTTCAGCAAGGATGTGTCATCTGCAAAATGCAGGTTGTTAACGATCTTCCTCCAATCCTGATGCCCCATTCTTCTTCAATATAGCCCAGCTTCTGGGATTATTTGCTCAGCACACAGATCGAATAAGTATGGTGAAAGGATACAACCCTGATACACACCTTTCCTGACTTTAAACCACTCAGCATACCCTCGTTCAGTTTGAATGACTGCCTCTTGATCTTTGTATAGGTTCCATTTTATGTTCCCAGCAGCAGTGTATGAGAGTTTCAATCTCCCCACAACCTCACCAGCATTTATTGTTTTCTGAATTTTTGATCAGTGCCATTATTGCGGGGGTGAGATGGTATTTCCTTGTGGTTTTGATTTGCATCTCTCTAATGGCTAAAGATTGAGAGCATCTTTATATTTGTTGGTCGCCTGAATGAATGTCCTGTTAGGTGAAATGTCTGTCCATTTCCTTTGCCTACTTTGTGACTTGGGTGTTTGTCTTTTTACTGTTGGGTTGTTGAAGTTTTCTGCATAATTTAGAGATTAAACTTTTATTAGATATGTCATCCCCTAACATCTTGTATCTTGATCATATTACTTCCCATGAGGGATTCGAACTGGAATGAACAAGTTTGAAGTCCTGCTTCCCAGAGGCTTTTTCTTACTCATCTTTTTTATCACTAGTGTTTAGCCCAGTCCTTTGCACACAGTTTTATAAATTTTAAAATGAACTATTTGTGACATTTATACTAAAAGCTGGGGCAGTGGGAAGATGCTAAATAGGCATGAGGGAATTGTCACCTTCCTCTTTTTTATGTGAATTTCCTTCCTCTTTCCAAGAAACCGAGATTTGATTCTCTTCTCTCCCTCCCCCGGTACCAGTGATTGAACATAGTTGCCAAAAGCTTTTGATCAAATCCTATTGTACAGCTTTCAAATCCTTTTGGATGAAAATGTTGGGATTTTTAAAGATGTTAACTGTTATATCAGTACCAAGAAGCAAAAAGTTTTACCTAAACCTAGATTCACAACTCACACGCTCTTTGACTTCCTAACTCCTTTTAAGAACTCCAATGACTTACTCCAACCTCGCTTCCACTGTAAATCCCTCAGAGTTTTCAAACTATGCCACAAGTACTAGCAATTAAATAACTGTATATAGGCAGGCATATTTCAGCTATAGTTCCATCTTTCCACTGGGGTAAGTGCCACAAAGAAATAAAATTTGCCTCCAACTATGTAAGTCAAGTGAGCATATAAACAAAGTTATACCTTAATATTAGAATAATAGTTATTGATCAAAAGTAGGCCTGGAATCAAGCAAGGGAGGATATCAGAGGAACAGACAAGCAGTTCAGTAAAAGGTGAGACCCAGAGTAGAAGCATTTTACTAATAGCAAGGTGAGAAAAATTCAGCCTGAACTAAAAATAAAAAGATTTGAGCCTGCAAAATAATTTACATTTCAAATAAGACAATAGAATTTAAGAGCTGGAAAAAGCCTGATTGAGTTTAAATCTCTCAGTTACTAGATGAAAAAATCAAAGGGGCACACTGCTAATTAGGGATGAGTTGGAGTTTCTTCAGATATCTAAGAAAGGATATTATAATGATAAGCTAGACTTCAGATGACTTGGCAAAACTATTTAGAACCTAGAGGCTGAAGTGAGACATATCCTGTCTGTTCAAAGCTGGATTCTGCATTATCCTATGGGTTTTAACTCTGATTAGCACTCAAGTAACGTACTTACTGTCAAATTTATAGTTTGTATAAATTTAGGCTGGAGAAGACGCCTAAGAGTACAATCTAGCTGCCATATAGGGAGCAACAGGAGATCAGAGGAGGACTAAAACAAAGCTACTTCATTTTTCAGGAGCAAGAAAAAGCAGCCACTGTCAGGACTGTCAGGACCCATTCCCTAACCTTTGTAAACTATTAATTTAAGAAGACAAAAATACAACTTCATTCCAGCTGGGTGGAAAAGGGCGATATGGTAATATTAGAAAGAGTAAACATTTACTTACGGGTTCAGTGAGAAGTGTCAACTGTTTGCCAAGCATGGATTGTGGTAAGACAGAAAAAGAAGACCTGTAAAGTAGGGCTAAGTTAAAGACCCTTACTTTGAATGCTTTATTTCTTCCCTAGTCTTAGTTTTAGCTTCTGTATCTTGTGAATCTGAAGCTCTTAGAAGCTCTGTTGAAATTTTATTTGCCAATTATACTCATCTTTTAAAGAATGATAAATAGAAAGGAGAAATGTCTTTAATTGCAGATTGTTGTTGATGTCTACTCAGGGCATGACCCCATGTGTGTCAGAGTAGAACCATGCTCCATGGGGCTTTCAAGGCTGTGACCAAAGAGTATGACATAGCTTTAGTCATTTTTCCAATATTTTGTCCATGTTTAAAATGAAAATGAACTTCATATCCAGAAAAGCAGGGATTCAATTCTTTGTTGGTAGAATTTATAATAGGTAAAGAGTAATGGCAAAAATCAGCTGAAATTAATATTAATGTTAGCAAGAGTGATGTGAAATTGACTTTCTTGAATATTCCTAATTAGAATGTAATCTGGCAATTTGACAGCATTTATTAAAACTTAAAAGGTGCATACTCTTGGACTCTGCAATTCCACTTTTGGAAATTCCATCTACAGATATACCCACGTATGTAAACAAGGATATATGTACTGAGATGTTTATTGCAACAGTGTTTGTAATACTGAAAAACTTGAAATGATTAGATTTAATGTTTATCAATAGGTGACTGGTTATGTATACATCATACACAATGGAATACTATATAGCTGTTAAGAAGAATAAGACCTATATACGAAAAACAGTTTGAGATATGCTGTTGAGTAAAATAAACTGCAGGTAATTATGCATGGAAAATGTGATAAGTACAGTTACAGAAAACTGGAAGGCTACATACCGAGGTTGGCAATGGTTAGCTCTAGGGAGAGAAACTGGGTTACATTATATATACTTTTGTACTAATGGAAAATATTTTACAATGAGCACGTATTACTTTTATTAAAAAAGTTGAAAATGTTTTAAAACCCAAACCAAACCTGTTGCCATTGAGTCATTTCTGAAATATAAGTGACCATATTCTCATATAGGGTCACTGTAAGGCAACAAGATTAAGTTCATAGGGCATACTGGAAAACTGCTTCTCTTACTGTAAAGTCATACTTCATATACTGTTGGCCTCACTTTTGGCAATCAAAGTTATACATAAATCAGGTGCTGTTCCACCTCTTCTTTATTGTATTGACTTCCCCATCTCTAGCTTATCTAAGCCTCTTTGGCAGGTACTGAATGACTCCATGCTATTTCTCCGGGAGTACAAACTGAGGAAGATTGGAATTTAGGTTGCCCAACTGGAAGGAGAAATTACATAGCAATCTTCCATGTTTTAAATCTTCATATGGACAATCCATTCAAAGGCATGTAGTTATAATCAAAGCTATGGTTATGAGTTGGAATCAACTTTTTTGGTAATGCTTAAAGTCAGGTGGCTTTAAGCCACCAACTCTTCAATAGACTTCAGACTTTCTACATCATCAAATTTAAGTACTCTATCAATTTTAAGTTACAAAGGGATATTTAACATTTAGCTGCCTGATACTGTGTAATACAAACCCAAAGGCAGGTTTTAATCCCAGCTAAACATTTAAAATTCCCATCAGATATAACTGTCTGCTTCAGTGCCTTCAATAACATGCTTAATTTAACTCGAAGGAGAAATAGTATTTCTTAGTTTGCTATCTCGATCCATAATTTTTAGAAATATTTAAACCATGGTAAACTTTGACAGGGTGAAAATTTTTGTGGCCACAGGAGAAGCCAGTCCTGAAGCTAAGGCAGGAATTTCACAAGTCGCTATGTATCAGCACTGCTCTAAATTTTACATTATAAAGTTTATAATCTATTTTTTCTTGAGTATTTTATAAAAATGTACTACCTCGAGTTAAATTCCAACTCTAGTTCCAAGTGGGCACTTGCCCGACTTGAAACATGGGAGACTAGATAAAATAACTTGCTTCTAAGTGAACACATACTTAGTACATACAACAAGGCCTATCTTTTGTACAACAGTGTCACCTTTAAGTATTGATTGTTTAGGACAGAAATAATACCTAGGGTACACTGGAATTAAACTCTTGAAGGTCTTTTTCCTGATGGCTGAGCCTTTAAGATTCATTTCCCAGTAATTATAATAATCTGAAAAAAAAAAATTTTTTTTTTTTTTTTTAACTCAGAAATCCTACTTTTAAGGTGGAAGATGACTGGGTTGTTTTGTCTGGAGACATATGTCTATAACAAACAGTTGTTGTTAAGTGCCGTCGAGTCGTTTCCGACTCATAGTGACCCTATGCACAACAGAACGAAACACTGCCCGGTCCTGCACCATGCTTACAATTGTTGTTATGCTTGAGCTCATTGTTGTAGCCACTGTATCAATCCACCTCGTTGAGAGTCTTCCTCTTTTCCATTGACCCTGTACTTTGCCAAGTGTCATGTCCCTTCTCCAGGGACTGATCCCTCCTGACAACATGTCCAAAGTATGTAAAACACAGTCTCGCCATCCTTGCTTCTAAGAAGCATTCTGATTGTACTTCTTCCAAGACAGATTTGTTCGTTCTTTTGGCAGTCCATGGTATATTCAATATCCTTCACCAGCACCACAATTCAAAGGTGTCAATTCTTCTTGGGTCTTCCTTATTCATTGTCCAGCTTTCACATGTATATGATGTGACTGAAAATACCATGGCTTGGGTCAGGTGTACCTTAGTCTTCAAGGTGACATCTTTGCTTTTCAACACTTTAAAGAGGTCCTTTACAGCAGATTTACCCAATGGAATGAATGCATCGTTTAATTTCTTGACTGCTGCTTCTATGGCTGTTGAATGTGGATCCAAGTAAAATAAAATCCTTGATAACTTCAATCTTTTCTCCATTTATCATGATTATCGCACATGCAAACAAAATTTTACTGAAGATCATTCAAAAACAGCTGCAGCAGTATATTGACAGGGAACTGCCAGAAATTCAGGCTGGTTTTAGAAGAGGACGTGGAACCAGGGATATCATTGCTGATGTCAGATGGATCCTGGCTGAAAGCAGAGAATACCAGAAGGATGTTTACCTGTGTTTCACTGACTATGCAAAGGCATTCAACTGTGTGGATCATAACAAATTATGGATAACATTGCAAAGAATGGGAATTCCAGAACACTTAATTGTGCTCATGAGGAACCTTCACATAGATCAAGAGGCAGTTGTTTGGACAGAACAAAGGGATACTGATTGGTTTAAAGTCAGGAAAGGTGTGCCTCAGGGTTGTATCCTTTCACCATACCTATTCAATCTGTATGCTGAGCAAATAATTTGAGAAACTGGACTATATGAAGAAGAACGGGGCATCAGGATCGGAGGAAGACTCACTGACAACCTGTGTTATGCACATGACACAACCTTGCTTTCTGAAAGGGGACTTAATGGACTTATCAATGAAGATCAGAGACCACAGCCTTCAGTTATGTATTGTACCTCAACATAAAACAAAAATCCTCACAAGTGGACCAATAAGCAACATCATGATAAACGGAGAAAATAACGAACTAATGACCCAGAAATTAAAAGGCTTTGGAGTACACTCCCAAGTCACTGCCTTTTAGTAATGAAACTAATTTGAGGTCTTAAAATTAACTGCCTCACAGTGAGCTGGAAAGGGCAGAGCTGTGACTAAAGCCATGCTGCCGATCTGGTTGCTCAGGAAAGGTGAGTACTAAAACAGACAATATTACATTCTTTCTCTAGCAGAGCATATTAGAATCTGTTGGCTTTAGAATTAAAATCCTTTTACTGTCTCTGAATTACCTAACTAGAACCCTGAGTCTAATTTAATCCAAACACTTACATTCCTTAACTGTTTCCTTATCAAGAAGCTTTATACTGTTACTTTCAGGGTGAAAACTAACGAAAGCAAAGTAGTTAAAAAACAGGGAACTTTGCTCTAAGACTTGTAACCCCCTACTTTCGGTGGGGAGCAACTCTTGGAGAGAAACAAGATAAGTTCTTCGCAGAGACTTTTCCAAAGAATCTGTCCACGGGGCAGGCTCAGAGCTGGAGACGGCCGAAGAGGTGGGCCAAAGGGTTCGATCTGCGATGTCAAAGGAAAAGCTAACAGCTGGGTGGGGAGGGATGGGGTAACACGGGAAGGACTAAACGTCATTTCAAAGTTCACTTTCCCTAAGGAGCCCCCCATTAGGATTAGAAATTTTTTTCGTAACAGAAAATCCTTGAGATTCTCCTTTAATAAAAATTTGCATGGCGTTAAAAGTTGCCCGCCGGTCCGCTCTCACGAACCACATCTCTCAGGGCCACAACCCCCTAAGCTTCCTCATCTCTTCCTACTAGGGACTCGGTCGCGTCTAGACCAACCGTTGATCGCCCCGGCCCCGCCCGTCGAGCGCCAGAACGAGTCCCCGCGCGCCCGGGAGTCACCGCCCACCCGCACCGGCGAGCGCTCCGGGGCCTCGGAGCTTCGGATTGGCCGATGTGGAGTAGGGGTGTGGGGTGGGGATGATGCGTTACGTGCGGCAATCCAGCCCCTCCCCTACGCTCCTGAGCGCGGTTAGCGTGGGGTGGGGCGGAGCGTTTGGCCCCTGGCGGCCATTACCCGGAACAATTCCCGGCCTCGGGTCAGGTGACCCTTGGCGGGGCGGGCAACAGGCGGGTGGGGGAGGGGCGAGGGCGTGAACTGGGAAGGGAAGGGAAGGGAGGGGAGGGGAGGGGAGAGAAGGGCGGAGCAGGAGGGAGGGGAAGGAGGCGGGGTGGGAGCGGGTCACGTGATTCGGCATGGAGGCGGTGGTGGCGGCCGGGAGGAGCCGCCGGGGCAGTAGCCGCACTTGTTAGTGTGGGGGTAGGAGGAGGGGACCGGGGACGCCGACGCCGTCACCCAGGGACGCCGAGGAGAAGGCGGTAGGGGGGTGGGGGCGAGATCAGGCTCCGACCCCCGGCCGAGGGGATGAGGGGAGCATGGGCGCCAAGGAGTCACGGATCGGATTTCTCAGCTACGAGGAGGCGCTGAGGAGAGGTGAGGGGGAGGGGTCTGGGCGAGCTGCCGGGGAGGCCGGCGACAGGCAGTCCAGAGGGTGGGTGACCTGGGAAGGGGAGGAGAGGTTGAGAGCGTGGGGGCGCCGGAGGCGGAAGGGAGAGAGGCCAGCGATGGGGAATATTTTGGGGGAGAGGGGTCGGGTGGGAAGCAGGGTTTGGAAATTTGGATCGTATGGAAGGGGGCGAAGCTTTCCCAGAGAGAAATGCTGTCAGGCGCTGGCAGGGCACTACCCGTGCTGTCTGGTGGCGTTGTTATCCTGGATGTGTCCGAGGAGGTCCTCTCCCCCATTTCTTGGGTGGCTCCAGCCCTTCCAGCCCCCCTCATCCTTTACTGCCATTTTCTCCATATCACTCCTTCATAAATACCTCCAACAACATCCTAAGCTCGTACCTAACAGCCTTGATTAGAAGGGAGAGGGGAGGCAGCTGCAACGCGCTCTTCTCTTTGCCTTGTCGTTTTGAGAAGACTCTGCCTTTGCCGAGGGCCTTTGCCAGTCCCTTGGGAACTATCACTCTCCACTTCTGCCTCCCCTCAGCCTTGGAGCGACTGACTTTGATAAGAACGACCTGAAATTAAGTTGTGTTTGAGGTGAGATGAGGCTGGACAGCTGGTGTTGCCACAAGACCTTGTCTTAGGTTTCATCTCAGACCTTGGCCAAAGCCTTTTAATTGCGCTTGGTTCCCAGTTCTCACTCCCGCCCCCCTATAAAATGGCATTTGGAAACCCGGCGTTCTGACATTGTGTTATAGCTCCCTTTGGAGACTGGCGTTGCTGCCAGTCCTGGCCTGCTGCTATTGGCTCTGATGCACTGTATGTTAACAGCCCCAACCCCCTACCACTTACTGTCATACCGCTGTCCGTGATCGCTAAAGCACACGCTAACTGAAAGTGTCTATTGCACAGTTTATGCACAGATGTGACTTCATATTTCATGACTGGGATTTGAGTGTGTGTTTCTGTGTGTGCTTGTATTTTCAACATTGAGTGGATTTGCTTGGTAAGAAGTGAAGACCATTAAGCAGATTAGGTGCTAGGCATTGACTGTTAACAGGTTTGTAAGTCAAGAAACCAGCCATGCTCTCGGTGATGGTTTTGGTATCTAAGAATATAAAAGTTGATTGAAAGGCAGACATTCAAAATGAGAATTTAATAGTGAACTGTTCATATGTAGGAAAAAGAAGGATAAATTCAGTGGGCCAATACCTGAAAATCAATATGGAATTCAGATGTATTGGTTGTGGATTTACCAGAATAAAAAAAAAAATGCTTTTTATGTTTTTTTTTTTTTTCCTTGTGGAACACTACAGTAATTGTTCTTATGGACAATCTCACTTGAAGTTTTTTTTCCTGCCTCAAGATGAGAAATATTCCAAATTCTTGATGTGTTTCCAGCCCTAGTAGTCTAGTCATTTCCGGGATGCTGTTGGAGCCTGACAGGTCTGGCCTCAATTAGGCAATGGCTTATATGGCATGAAACAGGACATCAGTCAAGCAGATTTACAGCTTTAAGGTTCAGAAGTGTTTAATTTCTTAAGTTTGAGGTTGTGAATATCAGTGATGTAGCTGACATTAAGGAATTCTAAAATTAAACCTTTATCCAACTCTAGCCTGCTTAATCTCATAAAAAACTGTAAGATCGTACCTTTGTAAATCTAAATGAAGTTAATAGTTGGTGCATTTTAAACTGATCTGACTGACAGTTTTTGTTCAGTTTCTTATGAAGTGTCTGCCTGTTGAATTTTAATGCATATGTATTTGGAGAGGTAGAAAAATATTTGTTAAAAGCTTATTTGTATTACATTTTGATTTTGTTTCTGTGGATTTCGCTGAACTCATTCTAATAGTTGGCAGATTGTCTTGAATTTTTATGTAGATAATGAAATTGTGAATTTAAAAAACCTTATTTGTAACTATTGTTTGAGAGAATTTATATTTTATTTTCGCTGCAGAGGAAAATTAAAGCAAAAGAGGGAAGCAAGTTGATAAAATAACATTTCTAAATGTTAACCAGAAGGATTTTTTTTTTTTAAATGTGGCAGCTTAAACATGATACTGTTTACTCTCATAAACATCAAACTTTTATATAGAATTTCTCTCAGTAAGGATACAGAAGAAGTTTATAAAGCTTTTTGATCGAGCTAAACAGTGGTTTGAGAACTCCTAAGGGAACTTTTTGGGCTCTTGAATGATCTAAATAGATACTAAACCCTCTGTCCATATTCTCACCTGTGTGTTTACAGTGTCTAAACTGAATGGGGGAAGAGGAAAGGTAGGATTTAAGAAACACACATTAGTCCCATGTGTGTTACGTGAATCATTGAACAAGCTTGATAAACTACTGAAATACCTCCCCCCTTGGCTTTTCTTAAAATTATTGAGCACTAAATAATGCCTAGCCATAATCAGGCAGTATATATATAAAAAAAGGCAAGTATATATTATATACGAATATGGAATTGCAAGCGGTTTATCTTGTGGAGTGTGGGGCCTTGGGAATGAAGTGTTATGTTAATGACAGATAACACCTACTAGAGCTGAGTGAAAGGGCAGGATAGTGACTTATGTATATTTCAGAAGCTCCAGAAATGAGCAAAATTGGTTATACATACTGTTTTAACTACACCGTGTGTCAGTTATATAACTGTTAACATTTTTTCTGAAAGTATACCTTAAAAAATTTTTTTTTTAGGGAGATATATTAGTGGTAGCTTTTATTTTTGGGTTTTATTTATCTTTCTTAAGTATTTTGAGTAGAACACAAGTAAGCCTTGCCTAGAAGGCTTTGACTCTTACTTAGATTGCATGTGTTTTGTAAGGAGGCCTTACCTGCTGTGTTCCATGGGTACTGAGAATTTTAGCAGTATATTCTTCATCTCTTTGCTTCTCCTCCTTACTGCATTTAAGGTTGTGGCTTGTGTATTCCTAAAAATGTATTCTAAATCCTTGGAACATAGTTAGTATTCAGGAAAACATTAAATGAAAAATGAGTTGCGTTTCAGAGCACTAAGGAACCTTAAAAATCTTCTTCAATGTTTTGATTCATTTTTCTTCCCCGCTCCTCCTTCCTTCCTTTCATTCTGGAAACTGAGGATTATAAGGCTTTCTTTTTTTTTTTGGTAAGACTTGGCTGAATTAAAATTGTTCTTAGTTTTTAAATTGTGGTAATAAAATATAGTAGGTGAAGTAGAATTTGGTACTTACATTCAACTAAAAAGTCGAGTGATAAACTATACATATCAATGTGAATATGTTGTGGATTTATCTTTTTGAATGTTCGTTCATTCGGTAAATTCTTAATGCGCAATAGCTGAGCTAGGCTCTGAGAAAAGACTAAGACTCTCACTAGCCTGGATCCGTGATCTCACTGATGTGTATACACTCAAGGGCTATTCAAGACCATCCATAGAGGGTGAGAATAAAATTCTACCCATTGCTGTTGAGTGGATTCTGACTCACAGGGACCCTATAGGACAGGGTAGAACTGCCCCATAGGGTTTCCAGGACTGTAATCCTTACGGAAGCAGACTGTCTCACATCTTGCTCCTGGAGAGCCACTGGTAGGTTTGAACTGCTGGCCTTTTGGTTAGCAGCGAAGCGCTTAACCAGTGCTTAGAACTTCTATTTATAGTCCTGTTTTGGGTATATTTGATAATTTTCATAATATATTAAAAATCAATATATATGTATATTATTTATAAACAATTAACACATAGTATACTATGTGCTATAGTGTATAGAAGAAGGAAGTGCTATAGGAATGCAGTGTGTCCTGTGTGTGTGTGTGTGTGTGTGTGTGTGTGTGTGTTTGTGTTTGATGACCTGGGAAGTTTTGTGGAAGAAGTGGAGTTTGAACTGGTTTTGAGAGATGGGGCAGGAGTTCAGCAGAAGGAACTATATGTACCAAGGCCTCGATGTGTGAAAGTCAAAAATGTGTTCTGAAAAGATGAGTATCTTGGAGCTTCTCTTGTAAGGTGTGGGATGGGCTGGGCTGAATGTTTAGACAGAGTGGTGGAGATTTGAAGGTAAAATGGTAGGTTGGATTCCACATGTGAAAGGTATTGATGCCAAATTCTGGTGTTTGAACTTTATCAAATGTGGTATGGGAAACCATTCATTGAAAGTTTTAAGTGGAAAAGTCACTTGATCAGGTTTCCTTTTTAGAAAGATAACTGTCACTGTGAAGGTGGAATGAAAAAGGGAGTAACTGGAGGCAAGAAGGCAGTAATCTAAGTGAAAAGTAAGAAAGAAGGCAATGGGGATAAAAGTGAATTTAGGAGGTTTTTTTATCGGAGGTAGAATTGATAAAACTTGTTGACAAAACTTGGTGTATGGAGAAAAGGAAAAATTGAGAATGAGTTTTATTTTGATCTTGGGTGACTGATAAAGAACAGATTTTGGGGACATGATAATAAATTCTGTTTTGGCTAATTGAGTTTGAGATGCATTGTTCTTCCTCCCAAGTTAAAAAAATTTTGATATTTACTATATATTGTTACTTAGTTTGTCATTCTGATCATTATACCTTTGATTCCTAGTCTTATTGCTTGTTACTAGTTGTATATCTTTAAATGCTAGGGTATAACATAGTTGTTTTTTGTCCCACACATATGATCTCTCTCACACCTTGAATTGATAGGAATACTGTGGGTCTGTAACAACCTTTTTGGGGTATAAATGAGTATGCCTAAATCCATCTAAGTCTCTAGGCAAATCTGGAATCTGCTAAATTGTAAAGTCTTTAATAATTAAAGTCATGTAACTGTAAATATCTTATTTATATTTTCAGTGCCTAATAATTCTGTATTAGCTAATATTTACTGAATTTTTACTCTATCACAATATTTTAAGTCTTATTATATGGATTATCATTTTTAATCCTCGTAACAATCTGTGAGGTTACAGAATAGGATACTGAGACTTAGAGAAGTTAACTTAAAAAACCAGCCCTACTACTTGTTAACTTTTAATGCCAGAGTATATTATATGGTTTCTTTGTACCACAGATGTTATCTGTTGCACACCTTGAATTTATAGGAATCCTGTTGTTAGGTGACATCGAGTTGATTTTCTAGTCATAGTGACCCCAAGTAACAGAGTAGAACTGCCCATTAGGGTTTTCTAGGCTATAATCTTTACGGAGGCAGATTGCCTGATTTTTCTCCTGCAGAGCAGCTGGTGGGTTTGAACCACCAACTTCTGGTTAGCAGCTGAGTGCTTAACCATTGTGCCACCGTGAATCCATATAGGAATCCTATGGGTATACAATAGCTTTTTGGAGTAAAAGGTATCTAAGCTAGTCACACAGCTCATAAGTAGTAGGAACTGGCTTTTTAATCTAGGCAGTCTGACCCATACTTGTAATCACATTTTCATATGCCCCTAGCACTGTACTCATTTCATAGTATGTGCACAATAACTGTGTGAAAGAATTTAATTTCCCAGTCATTTATAGGTTGCTGTGCCTGCTAGTGGAGTAATTAAGAATGTAATAGTTGCAGATTCCAGTACTTTTCATTTTGCTTACCCACCAACTGAGATGCTCTAAAACCTTGACTCCCTAACCAAGATTTTGTTCACCAAGTTTCACAGTATTAAACCTTCATTAATATTGTACTACCTATGTTTTTTATGTTTTGATGTTAGCTGTTTTAGCGTAATATATAATTCTATGACTATAAACAGAATTTCACAGTCAGGCCGTCTTCTGGGATGCACTGTTCTCCCTTATTAAAGCGTTTATTTTCCTTCCTCTGAGTTTGTTAGCATGTAGTTAAGAATTGTAGGTTTTTGTTAAACCTTTTGCAAGTATACCTAGCTGTCTCTTATTATTTATAAAGGAAAATAAGGGACAGTTTTAAATTAGTCTGCTTATATATATATTAGTCACCTAAGTAATACAAAGGTGCTGTTCTTCATACTCTCCAATTTATACATTTGGAGTGTCAATGACAAAGAGGAGATAAATACACCGATGAACCCTGAATTTTGGGGGATGAACAGAATGAGGTGACATCAGTCGATGGTCAGTGACCTCCCCACTTACCCAACTGGACAGCAGTTGTTTTTCTTTTCTTGTGCATTGTGCCTCTTTGTGCTTGGATAGCTGGACTTCACAGTAACAGCTCAGAGTTCCCTCCCAGAAAGATTCCTAGAGTTGGGAATGCAGTGACCAGCAAATAATCAGGTGTTTTCTCAGGAGAAAGGGAAGATTTTTGGTGCTTGAATTAATGATTGTAGGATCCGAGGAAAAGTTAGGGAAGTGATTATTCTTGCTGTGGTTTTTGGAGCACTAGAGATTAATGCTGAGAGTTTGGGTTAGAAGCATTAATGTAAAACGGCTGAAGTGGTGGAGGGATTTATTCATGAGTTAAAAGTTGGTAGTTTGAAAGTGGTTCTGAAAAGGCTGAGGTGAGACTGACAGTTCTTTTCATACTGTATCCAGGAAGCATGACTTCTCTTTTCGTGGCTTGTCATTGTTTATGCTTCTGCTTTTGCCTTTTGGGGTTCAGGATACTTTTATTTAAATTGAGCAACTGCATTCTTCTGTATGCCAATACCGTAAGTTCACTTGTTCCTCTCATTTATTAGTAAAGAGCTCCTGGAGAGCAGAGGTGAATAGTTAGTGACACAAGCCTGGTGAAACTAGCCTTTGGGGTATTTACTGTTATAATTTATAATCAGAGATCTAGCTATTCAAAGATGAGCAGGGTTCAAGGGCTTCCCTTAACCATCCTCTTTTTTAAAGATTTAATGTTCATCAACATAAGACTGTCTTTGTTTTATGGAAATCCCAAGTTTATTGATATCTTGCGATGAAGGTTTAGGAAAACTGATTATTTTGGAACCTTGCTATAATATGGTTCTTGGAGTCCTTGGTACTGAACTGCATCAAAAAACAAAACTGTGCTAAGATGAAGTTTTACGGAGGAAGTGCTCCAGCTTCTCTTTCATTTCTATAAAGAAGTTAGATTGTTTCAGGGTCTCACCCCTGTGGAAAAGCCTTTTAAGATTTGCTATGGTTTCATGCCTATTAGTAATGACTTTCCCTCCTGAAAGGATCTGGAAAGATTCCATTAGGAAAAGAACCCTTGTATTTCAGTAGGCCTCCCCTAGTCTTTTCGATGGCGGTAAATGTCAGTACTCCTCCACTCACCTGGTAAAGCCAAAAGT
Source organism: Loxodonta africana (assembly GCF_030014295.1). NCBI lineage: Eukaryota > Metazoa > Chordata > Mammalia > Proboscidea > Elephantidae > Loxodonta > Loxodonta africana. Next base: position 50,735,088 of record NC_087359.1, read on the forward strand.
CTAGAGACAGTCTCAGTCTCTCCCTTTTTCTCACCATCTAATCTCTTCCCCAGTTTGAATCTATCACCAAGTCCTGTTAGTGCGCTATTCAGTCCAATCTGTTAACTTCTGCCACCACTCTAGTCCAAGCTGCCATCATCTCTTGCCAAGACACCGTACAGTGGTTTCCTAAATAGTTTCACACAGCAGCCGATGTAATCTTAAAATTTAAATCAGATCCTGTCACTCCTTTCCTTGTTGTTATTGGGTGCCGTCGAGTCGATGACGACTCATAATGACCCCATGTGACGGAGTAGAACTACCCCATAGGGTTTCCTAGACTGTAACCTTTACGGAAGCAGGTCTCCAGATCTTTCTCCTGTGGAGCCGATGGGTGGGTTTGAACTGCCAACCTTTTAGTTAGCAGACGGGTGCTGAACTGTTACACCACCAGGACTCCGTACTCCTTTCCTTAAATCTTATAATTACTTTAGAACAAAATATGTAGTCCATATAATGGCCTACAAGCCCCTAAATGATTTGGCTTCTGCTTAAAGTTCTAACCTGTCTCATACTGCTTTCCTTCCTATATACTAGCCACATTAGCCTTCTTTTTTGCTCTTGGAACCCTTTCTGGCTCTCTAGGCCTTTGCTTTTGCTGTTCTTGCTCAGCCTGGAAAGGCCATTTACAAATTTTTACATACTTGGCTCATTGTCATACCTGAGGTCCCAGATCATATGGCCTCAAAGAGGCAGTCCCTTATCACTTGGTATGAAGTAGCCTCCTGTCATTATTGTACTTTTCTGAATACATAGTTTGGTTATAGCCCTTATTATTGTCAGGCATGAATCCCCGGTGCCAGGAGAGGTGCAGTACCCTATGTGTTTTAAGTACTCAGTGAATATTGGATAGCTAGCTATATGTGTAAATGAGAGAAAACTATTTCCACCTGATGGAGAGATGTGAAAAACTTGCATAATGTTTTGCAAGGGCGGGGTTGGGGGGTGAGGGGATAGAGATAGAATGAAGTTCTGACTGGGACTGAGTCTAAGCAATGTATCCATCTCAAAATTTCTTTTCCTTTCAGCAACTTTGAAAAGTTTGTGCAAAAAGTTTTAACTGCTAGTTTAAAAATGTGATAACCTTAAATGCAGTATGTAATTTTGTTTGTTTATTTTAAATGCTTACAATTGGTACCTAATAATATAAACTTCTGAGTAGTTACTGGAGCCCTGGTGGCACAGTGGTTAAGAGATCGGCTGCTAACCAAAAGGTCGGTAGTTCAGATCCACCACCTACTCCTTGGAAACCCTGTGGGCAGCGCTATTCTGTCCTGTAGGGTTGCTTTGAGTCCGAATCAATTCCGTGACAAGGGGTTTGGGGTTTTTTTTTTTTTGAGTAGCTATCAAGAGACTAGTAAGGCAGTAAGTGTTGTGCTTATGTACACTTAATGCCATTTGATAAAAGGTAAAATTTAATAATTTTGCTCATGAAATGATTTATTTTTGTACAATGATCTTCATGTGCTTTTCATCCATGATGACACGTATCATCCTATTGCCATATGTGAAGTTCGAGTTGGAAACTTATTTGCTTAAAGTATTGTACAGACTTCGTTGAGAATAAAATTCATTTCAGTGTACAGAGCTCTCATTGGTTCTAAATAATTCAGGTGATTTTAAACTAAAATTTATCAGTATCTTTAGTTTTTTTTTTTTTTTCTTTGTTTTTGGTCTAAGATTCTTTTTCTTGCATTCCATGGCTAATACTTTTCTTAGTCTTTTAGTTTTTATTTTTACCAAAATGAGATAGGTAGGTAGATACAGATGTATAGATAGAGATAGCGCCATCGAATTGACTCTGATTCATGGCAACTCCCATGTACAGCAGAATGAAAGACTGCCCACTCTTGCATCATCCTCAAGGTTGCTGGCATGTTGGAGTCCATTGCTGTAGCTGTTATTTCAGTCCATTTCACCAAGGGTAGCCCTCACCCTCACTGGCCCTCTGCTTCACCAAACATGATGTCCTCCTCCAGTGATTGATTCCTCCTGATGATGTGCCCAAAGCAAGGGAGTCAGACAGTATTCTATTGTGATTCACAGGGCTTTCGATGACTAATTTTCAGGAGTAGATTGCCAGGCTTTTCTTCCTAGTCTGTCTTAGTTTGGAAGTTCCTCCAAAATCTGTCTACTGTGGATTACCCTGCTGGTATTTGAAGAACTGATTACATGGCTTTCGGCATTATAGCAACACACAGGCCGTCACAGTACGATGAACTAATAGACTGGTGGGGGATATATATATATGTAAGCATACAGAATTTAGAATCAAACGGTTCTTCAGGGCTTTTTATGAAAAACAGTTGCCCTCTACCTACCCCTCTCCCCCACCATTTTCCACTACCCAAAGGCTGATACTTACAACACTTTATTAATTTGGTTTACCTTTATATCAAAATAATATGCTTACTTTTTGCTTCTTTTTTTCCCATGTAGGGCATATTTATTGGCTTTACACTATTGAAGATGAGGATTTAACTCCTTCATACTGCCACCAGTCCCCCAAACACACATGTTCTTCTCATACATATATATATAAATGTATGTTTATATATTTTGTCTTTTTGTTTAGATCAAAAGGAGTCCTGGTTAAAGTGGCTAAAATGCTCGGCTACTAACTGAAAGGTCAGCAGTTTGAACCCACCAGCTGCTGCATGGGGGAAAGATGTGGCAGTTGCTACTATAAAGATTTACAGCCTTAGAAACCCTGTGGGGCAGTTCTACTCAGTCCTGTAGGGTTGCTATGAGTCAGAATCCACTCAGTGGCAGTGAGTTGGTTTTGGGTTAGATCAGTGCTCAGCGTCTATGTCATGGTTGTTATTAGTTGCTGTTGAGTTGCCTCTAACTCATGGCGACCTTAGAATGAAATGTTGTCCTGTCCTGTGCCGTTTTCACGATCGTTAGTATGTTTTGAGACCATTGTTGTAGCTATTGTGTCAATCCATCTCACTGAAGATTTCCCCCATTTTCACTGACCCTCTACATTACCAAACATAATGTCCTTTTCTGGTGACTGATCTTTCCTGATGGTGTGTCCAAAGTAAGTCAAAATCTTGACACCCTTGCTTCTAAGGAGCGTTCTGGTTGTATTTCTTCTGAGACTGATTTGTTCATTCTTTTGGTACTCCGCAGTATATTCAGTATTCTTTGTCAGTACCACAATTAGAATATATCAATTTTTCTGTCTTCCTTTTTCATTGTCCAGCTTTTGCATGCATACGAGGTGATTGAAAAGACAATGGCTTGGGTTAGGCACACCTTAGTCATTAAAGTGACATCTTCCTTAGGCCTTTATAAATGCTCTTCACAGCTAAGCCATTTAATATATTAGAATCACTTTTCCTGTATACTTGACTTTCCCCAAATTAAAAAAAAAATAATTGTCTTTTGTATGTTTAGGTTTCTTATTTGCTATAATTCAACCCGAATGCTCTTACCAGTTGTTTAAATCTACTCCATATGTTCAGATACATCAGGTGTTCACTCATTTCATCATCTTAGAGAAATCATTTCCTAGAGCCTTTTGGCCTGTTCCAGTCTGTCCTGATTGTCCTTGTACTTTGAGAGTAACAGTAGTCCTGGAATCTTACTTCATCACTATCCTGAAGATTCCCTTTAGCTCTGTGTTGGATCTCTTGTTACCTCTTTCTTGATTTACTCCTCCATTTTGGTGGAACACATTCTTTGAAAGCTTCCTCAAAAAGCATACATGGAAGGTTAAATTCTTGAGACCATCACTCTTGAGTCATTTTGGAGAATTATTTTAAAATAATTTTTACAACTGCTCTTTCTTTCTAACAGGTTCTATTTCTTTTGCTAAGTAGTTTTTCTGAAGGTTCCTTTTTAATAATCCCTATGTTTGATCTCTGGTCTTGTGGGTCCTGACTTAAGCCTACAGTAGGAGACTGGGATGGGTGGGTGACATGGAGGTGGGTAAGACATTACCCTAGAATGCAGTTTTCAGGATCATCTACCACAGACTATAAAACTCCATGTAGGGGCAAGTCTGTTTTGTTTACTGCTATATCCCCCACACTTGCACAGTGCCTGCCAGTTATTAGCTACTAAATAACTATTCATCGAATGAGTTGAATGAGTGAATTGGGTATCAAAGCAATTTTTTTTCTAAAAACTAGATTGAACTTTTAGGGGAAATTTGATTTAGGATATGTGTGTGTGAACATACTTAAATTTATATGTATATTCTAATGCATTATTTTAAAATATGATTAGTTGTATTAAACATGTCATTATGTCATTTTTGGTTCTGCTTTAAACATGGTTTTAGAAGTTATTAGTGAACAGCCGTGGTAGGAAGCTGTGGTGGATTTGTAACAGTTGTTTAGTTAATAAATTTGGTTTAGAGGTTTGTAAGTTCGTGGAAGCATCCGTAAGTAAAAGCTTGAACTGAATGGAGGTCTACAAACCAGATGTTATTCTTCGTCAGAGATGCTGATTTGAGAATACCTCTTTACAGGTAAGTATGGGAAGGACGAAATGCTTATTCTTTTTAGGCTTAGAGGTGGAGTAAGGAGCAATTTTCTAATGGTGGAAGCATTTTATATTGCCAGCTCATAGAGATTAAATTGAAGTTGACGGAAGATTGCCAAGCAAATATATTTAAATAATGAAATAGGACATCAACTGAATGACTACTTGGCAGTAAATAAAGTCTCATAGAAAAATGTTCCATTTTGAGTGGAGCCTATTTTTTGTATTATTTCAGTAGAGTACAAAACTAAATGCAACTTTTTTCCACCTCTCTGCTTATATATTGCGTATCTGTGATTCATACCCATTGCCACAAGCCAGAAGCCTGGTCATCGGCTGAGACTCTTCCCTTCTTAACTTTGTTCACATTTGATTGATCACAGTGTCCCTTTGGTGCTACCTTCTTGTCTGTTTCTTCTCCATCTTCACAGTCACAGCCCTGGAAAAGGCCTTCATCTGCCCCTCGGACTGTTAGTCTTCTACCCCTCCAACCCATTATTTCCACCAGAGGATCTTCCCGAAATGCACATCTGGTCGTTTTACTCATGCCCTCCAGTGGAAGGTACCCACATCCCATGATTTGAAGTTAATCTTTTTAACTTGGTAAACCAAGGTTTTCTGTGATTTGGTCCCCTCCTGAACACTCTGTGCCTTTGCAAATGCTGCTTCCTAGGTCTTGGAATGTTCTACTTCTCCACTGCCTTGCCACTTTACCCAGGGCAGGGTGGGAGACAGAACTCATTACTTTTTTTTTTTTTTTTGATATATGAAGGATTTGTTGTACATATATTTTTATTTTACTGAGATATAATTAGGTAAAGTGCATAAGTCTTAATGGTCCGCTTGATGGGTTTTTAGGTGTGCTTCTGAGTAACCACTACACAACTCGGGTTATAGAACATTTCTAGCATACCAGCAGGCTCCCTCCTCTCTCCCCTTCTAGTCAGTACTTCTCCTCAAAGGTAACCACTCTTGGCCTTCTATCACCAAGGACTAGTTTTGCCTATTTTTGAAATTTGTATAAATCACATCATACAGTATTTATTCCTGTGTGTATACATGGGGAACCCATTTTTAAGGACCAAATTTTAAGCATCTTCTCTGTGAAGCAAATTCCTGACAAGATTACTAGTGTCTTAAAATCAGGGCCATGGTATTATTTTTATTTCCAGAAGCTGGCATAGTGCCTGGCATGAAGTACATGCACATCAATGAATTGGAAGGCACCTTTCCCCCTGAACTGTCTGACTTGGCAGATCCCAGATCCTCATCCGTGAAGACTCAGTCCAGGTGTCAGGTCCTCTCAGAAGCCTTCCCTGACATTGCTCCTGCTTTCTCTCACCCTCCTGCTGTTTACAAACCTTCGTTGTTGTGGCTCCCTTTAACCAGCTTTCCTGTCCCCTCCTGCCTTCTAGTCCTTGCCCCTGGGCTGATGTGCTTAAACAGGGACTACTTTACTGGTGTGAATAAGGGGCATGGGAAAGTCATGTCAAAATTGCATGCAATTTTTGGAACCTTTTTTTCATATGATTTACATAATTTGATCCATTTGTTGTTGCTAACCGCTGTTGAGTTGACTGTGACTCATGGTGACCCCAGGTACAACAGAACTAAATGTTGACCGGTCTGCACCATCTTCACAATCATTGGTACGCTGAAGTCCACTGTTGTGGCCACTGTGTATTTTGAATGCCTTCCAACCTAGGTGGCTCATCATCTAGCATTATGTCAGACAGTATTCTGTTGGGAGCCATAGGGTTTTCATTGACTAATTTCCGGAAGTAAATCACCAGGCCTTTCCTCCTAGTCTCTCTCAGTCTGGAAGCTCCGCTGAACCCTGTCCACCATGGGTGTCCCTGGTGGTATTTTAAAAACCAGTGGCATAGCTTCCAGCATCAACAGCACACACACCAACACTATAAGACAAACTGACAAAGAAGTGTATGTACTCTTCCTTTAAAATTTTAAGTCACCTTTTCTCCACAATGAGTATTCGGTGGGCTAATTGATTTGTTCTTCTCACTTCACCTTTTTATGATTTCTCTTATCTGGAGTGATTTTTCTCTGCTTTCATCTATTCTAATTTATATTGTGCAAGGTGTTGGGAAGGGACGATGAGGCTACATTATGAAGGGTTCAGCATTCTCATTTGATTCTTCCTATCTTTCTAGACTTTACCCAAATCTTACCACCTTATCTGAGACTTTCCTGGATTATCCAGTACTTATAATCTTCTTTGAACTCCTGTGGCTATTAATTTGTATCCTTTGTATTAATTTGTATCCTATATATGGTATTGTTTTGTGTGTTAATTTGATCTCCCTGCTAGGATGCAAGCTTGTTGAGAGGAAGAACCTTTTTTTTTTTCTTTTTAACTGTTTTGTACTGTTTTAAGCACAGAGTAGGTATTCAATGAAAGAGCAAGGAGCCATGGTGGCACCGTGGTTAAATGCTCGCTGCTAACTGAAAGGTGGTCAGTTTGAACCCACTCAGTGGCTCCCTGGGAGAAAGATTTGGCAGTCTGCTTCCATAAAGATTTACAGCCTGGTAATGGTCTGATTGAGACTGGAGGGACCCTGACGGCCATGGTCCCTGGACCCTTTCATAGCTCAAGATTGGAACCATTCTCAAAACCAACTCTACGACAAGGCTTGGCCTGGGCTATAAGATAGGCAATGATGCTGGTGAGGAGTGATCTTCATGGCTCAAGTAGGCACGTGAGACTATGCGGGTGACTCCTGTCTGGTAGCGAGATGAGGAGAGGGGTACAGGAGCTGGTTGAATGCACATGGCGGATACGGAGGGAGAGGAGGAATGTGCTGTCTCATTAAGGGGAGAGCAGCTGTGGGAGTGCACTGTGGAGTGTGTATGGCTTTTTGTATGAGAGACTGACTTGATTTGTATACTTTCACCTAAAGCACAATTTAAAAAAAAAAAAAAAAAGATTTACAGCCTGGGAAACTCTATGGGGCAGTCCTACTCTGTCTTATAGGGTCGCTATGAGTTGGAATCGACTCTGCATCAATGGGTTTCGGGTGGGTGTTCAGCATATGCTAGCCGATTGAGAGAACCATATGGTTATAGTCATTGTTCTCTTTTTATTATAATGTGTTGCTTTTTCTTAACAGTTATCTCTTTAGTTTTCTTGTAAGAGATACCTTTTTATTTTCATTGGTGTCTTCTTTTGAAGGCTTAAAAGAATGTGGTTCACAGCTCTAATTCTCAGTTTCCAAGTGTATAGGAATGTGACTGAATGCTACACTTACAAGTCTAAGAAAAACGCATTGCATTGCAGTTCTATTTGTGTTAGAAGAATTTATTAGAAGATAGACAATTGTGGGCTACACTCAAATTTAGAGATTTTTGCTTATTTTATGTGTTTGTGTCAGTTTGAAGATTTTAAAATGTACCAGAATCCTCCACACTTCACTGGTGACTTGTGATCCTGGCAGGGATAAGCTAAGTTGGAAGGGTAGACTGTTCCTGTGTATTTTCGTATTTTTGAGTCACTGTACCTGGGATATCGTAGACGTTGATGCATTTCCCTATGTGTGTGAAAATGCTACAGGTGGAGTTTTCTACTTTTTAAAATGTCCACGTTTATCACAATTGTCTTCTAATAGTTTTTTTTTTTAATCTATTTTCCTTAATTTATCCCAGGGGCGATTTGACATTTGCATTGTTATAAAGCCCGTTCTAAAAGCTCTCTATAAAGCTATTTAAAAATATAGAATATATATATTGTTAAGTATATATAAAGCTATTTGCACACACACAAATATACACACAGCTTTTTCATATACATATATATGAGAGAAAGCAAAAAATTGCTCTGGATTATGATTTCTGACTGTAGTAGGAATATTGCCTGCTCATTAGCAGTATTTTCAGCTATATGTTTTATTAGGATCATTGTAAGGGACTTCTGAAACTTTTCATGTAAATTTTGGTCTGATATTCACAAGCTCAGGTAAATAGTTTAGAATTTAAGTAGTGTTACAGGTTGTGCAGAGGAGATAACCACAAATCCCTGAAAGACTGACCCTGCAGCAGCAGAAAACCAGAGTAGAAAGAACCCTAATCCCTACACCCAGAAAACCTCCTACAAGAAAGACGCCTTTGGCAATATTTTCCAAATAGTCCACACAGCCTGTGGGTGAATTAAAAGCTAGCGACAACCTGTAAAAGCAGTACTGCCTGTAGTGAAAGCTCAAGAAAGCCAAATTTTATTATGAAATCACAGCCAGGTGGAAAGCCAGGATATTCGCTGGGGAACGTTAAAAAAGGCCAGTCTCTCTTATTGCAGATCGCTAGGTAAATGACAGCAGGTAGCCTCTTCCCTAAGTATGAGCAATATATGTATCCTCATGAAATTCTAGAATTTAGCCTTCGTTAATCCAGTTGCTACAAGGGTTTAGGGCTTATGTGTTATATGTGCGCCTGTCATAGAGACCAGTTAAGACGGTGCTCAGTAATGCCCGTAACCGTTGCCGTAGTAATGCAGAAGACATTTATATGCTTTCAAATTTTTTGCTTTTAGGCTTCCTTTTAAAGAAAGACCTGTCTGTGTTTTTTAACTTTCTATCTGGAGGCAGGTTCTCAAAATGTATATCTTAATGGGCACATATAGATCTGTTTTATTATAGATTAATAGATGAGTTTAAAAGGGGGTGGTAAATACTGGTTGTAAGAGGTTTCTTTTAGGTCTGTAATCTCTCAGATGTAGTCCTTTGCATATCAGAATTTTATGTGGAAGTGCTCTTTGTGCATTTTTCTTAGAAGTTGTCAACGATTTATCTAATAACTCTTACTTCCAGCAGTTTTTGTCTCTTGGCATTGGTTTTTGACAACTTCATATTAGAGAAAACTTTTATTCTAGACTGAAGACTGATGCACCAGTGTGTTCATATGAAATTTTTGTTTCCAAATTTCTGAAGTTATTTGATGGCTTTATTTGGTGATTCATGTTTTAACATTGTGTTAAGCATTACTGTTTAACATTGAGCTCAGTGGAGTTAAAATACTGTACTCCAAGGAAGAAATCAGATTTTATTCATCTTTTAGAAGTTGTTACTTTTCATTTAAAAAAAAAAAAGTCAGGTTGTAATTATCAAAAAATTGAGTGATAATGAAAGTCTTAGGCATATTCTGATTTACTGTTTTTTGATTGTATGCGTTGGAAGATATGAATTATCTTGTCTTTCCAAGTTACTTTAGAAGTTAAAGATTTGTTGGAAAAATTTAAAATGACAGGTCAACATTTGTATTTATTCCTTTTCACTTTTGTCCTGCTCTCATTTTGTGCTTAGATTTCACATCTCAACTCTGATTGGCCTATTAGACTTATTTCTGTAACTTTCTGCCATATTGCCTCTACTAAAGTTATCAGGATAAAGGTAATTATAAACTCTGGATTTATTTATAGGATCTACTCAGCTTACTCAGCTCTACTACATTAAAAATAGGAAAGGAAAGAAAAAGTTAACCAAAGCCATGTATGTGTTATTTGTATACTTCATGAGTGTGTACGTATGTGTTTCGTCAAGAATGCAAATTCTGACATTGTGTTACATGATTTATGGTGCATTATAGATGTTCTTTTAAATGCTCTATAATAGTTAAAAGGGATTACTAATCAATGGGAGAATTTCAGTTATTTGACCTTTGAAAGCTTTTGTCAAAACATTAAAATCTATCTTATTGTTAGTTATGGATGTGTCAGGAAGTTTAAAAAAATAGTGAAACTAACATATTTAGTATACTGTAATTTAAAGTATTATAGTTAAAGTGTTTTATTTCACTGTTAAAAACTTAACAAGAATCGTTTGAATAGTGCTTGCCTTCTTGTATAATTTATGATACAGGGTGAGCATCTTTTCTATGCGTTGATAAATTGTCGTAAGTTCTTTCTAAATCTGGATTAGCTTCCGCTTCCAGCGTTTTATCTTTTGTGCGTTCAGTATTGTGGAATATCTCTGTGAGTTCCTTTACTGTAAAATTTTTTGCTGGCATCCCTTCTTCTGGGACATTGTCATTCTTTTCATCACAACCATTTTCCTCATTTATGCTGGGAAATGCGTCTTTCATTAAGTCCTCTGGCTAGGTATCTAGAGTAACTTGAACAGTGGCAGTATCAACATTCCCATGGTTAGGTATTTCTTCTAAATGTCAGTTTGTGTTGGACTCGAATTTAGCATTATCACTTCATTTCATTGATGTATTTTCATCTTTGTTGGATAGTCCCCTTTTTTGATGATCTATTTTCATAAAATATGACATGACTACTACACGTTTGTTCTCTATACATACACTGACGAACAGATGCACAGTGACCAATCACCAGCAGACTTTGAAAGAAGAAACATGATTAGTCATCGATGATGATACACATCTATTATGTGTACTGTGAAGAGCTAGCAGCAAAGTTTGCACTTATTCACAGTTAATATAATGTGGTGAATGAAATTTGACCTGTTTTGGGGAACTCGTGTTATTTAACTGCGGAAGAGGAGTCCGAGCACAGCCTGCCACCTTTCCCTGTTACCCATGAATAAACCTTGTGTTTAGGACCATGTGTATTGGCCTGGCTTCTTGGACGGAATGTGAGTGTGGGCTAGCTTGCCTGCCTTGGAAGTCTTGACCCAAAACACATCCCATTACAGCTGGTAGCCTGTTAGCACATCTCTCCCCTTAGGCCAGAGCACATGTCATCATTCCCAAGAATTGTTTAGCTAAGTGTATGCATAATATGACATCTGGGCAACCCCACTTCTGTATCTTTTCCTAGTGGGGAGGGAACAGGCTCCTTCGCCTGTAACACAAGACAGGTACGGCCAGACCATCTCCCTGCATTGGCTGTGGAATGAGACCTGTTTTTGGCTATGGGGGACGAAGCTCACTGTTGAAGCTGATCTTGCTCTATTATCTGTGTGAGTAAAGCATTTTTCCATCTAGTTCCCGTGTGAGTCATATTTTCCTGACACCTGCAAACTATGGAGTGGGTTGACATCCTAGGGCTGCTACTCCTGGTGACAGGAATTATGCTCTTTGCTGTCTTCCTTGTGGTGGGACTCCTCTCCTGGAGGTGGTAACAGATGTTACTTACTCAACATTAAACTGATAACTGAAATTCATGCATATTATAACCATGTGAAGTGAGGACTGTCCTTTTATTAAAAAAATTAACCTTAGTTGCTCTAATTGTTCATGAGATACATATTTTGACAAGGAGTTGATTTCTTAAGAATGTGTATGTGGTTTGTAGAGAAAATAATATGAGGCTTTGCTATATAATCTCATTTTTTTCTTGTACTTAATTAATTCTGCAAACTTCTTGTCATTAGATGCCACTGAGTCTTTTCAACTCATAGCGACCCCATGTGACAGAGTAGAACTGCTCCATAGGGTTTTCTAGGCTGTAATCCTTAGGGGAGCAGATCGCCAGGCCTTTTCCTGAGAAGTGGCTGGAAGGGTTCAAATTGCCAACCATTTGATTAGTAGCCAAGCGCTTAACCATTGTGCCACCAGGGATCCTTTTTCTGCAAACTTTCTGCCTTTAATATAGACCATGTGTGGGGTGTTATTTGCTGTGATTTTTAGGACTAGATTTTTTAGTTTCTTATTTACCCTGTGGAACTGATTAGCAAAGACATTAACTTCTTTTACCAAAAAGATTTTGTTGTAAGACTATCTATTGTAAGAGTTTAGTAAAATAAATTAACAAACATACAGTGACTATGTCATATACTATACTCATTATCAGGGAACCCCTGATGGTGTAGTGGTTAAGTGCACCAGGCGCTCCTTGGAACCTCTATGGGGCAGTTCTGCTTTGTCCTATAGGTTTGCTATGAGTCGGAATCGACTTGACGGCAACGGGTTTGGGTTTTTTTTTTTATACTCATTATCATAGACTGTCATATACTCATTAAAACTAGTACTGTAGAAGAATACTTAGTAACGAAGAAAGCTGTTCACAGTATCATTAAAAAAAAAAAAAAAAAAACCAGTGCCATTGAGTCGATTCCGACTCATAGTGATCGTATAGGACAGAGTAGAACTGCCCCACAGAGATTCCAGGGGGCGCCTGGCCAATTCAAACTGCTGACCCTTTGGTTAGCAGCCGTAGCACTTAACCACTGTGCCACCAGGGTTTCCTCATGGTATCATATAGTGGAGAAAATATTGTGAAATAATGTACTGTATGATCTTGCTCTTATAAAAATAACATATATGTAAAGAAAGCATATTGGAAGAATATATTGCCAAACATTAATTAACAGGTTTCTCTTTGTGGTAGAGTTGAAGGTGATTTTTTCTCCTTGTGTATCTGTAGTTTTCTTAAAAAACTTGATTGTATTTTTAAAACAATTTTTCTTATTATGAAAAAGTATGTATTTTAGGCCTCTTCATGTGCTGCTTTCAAATTTAGATGTAATAAGGAGTTCCACTTCTTTTGGTATTCCAAAAGAAAAGTCTGTTGCCTGTAAAGTTTTTGCAAATTTTTTTAGGTTAATATTGTTTAAATGCTTTTGTGTGTTTTGTAGCCAGTTGTTTCATGAAAATTGATTTATGTTTTGAGAACTTTTCAGCAGCTTTTTTAATTTATTCCCTTCATTTTTTAAAAGTTTGACAAAATATTTTGGGCAGCAGAAAAGTTGAGGCTATTTGTTGGTGTCACCATCCAAAATTTTTGAAGGATTTAAGGCCTTTTGAAGTTATCCTTAAGGTAATCTGGATAAGTTTCTAGTAAAGATTTGAATAATACTTAGCCAATCTGAATTCTACAGAGAAGATACAAGTAGATTATTTTAAGAGTATTAAAGTAAAAAAGGTGAAATTTAATAATAAGAAATCATACTTCCTTTTTAGAAGGATTTTGTGTGTGTATTAGTTCTTTTGCTTTTTTTTCCCCTTTTAAAAAATGTATGGGCTATGCTTTGATTTGACAAAAGCATTAAATTTCTTATGGTTATTGGGATAAATAAATGATTTAATGATGAATTAAATATTTATTAAGTGCCTATGCAGTTTCATAGGGAGCCCTGGTTACACAGTGGTTAAGTGCTCGGCTGCTAACTGAAAGGTTGGCGGTTCAAACCCACCAGCTGCTCTGCAGGAGAAAAATATGGCAGTCTGCTTCTGTAAAGATTACAACCTTGGAACCCCTATGGGGCAATTCTTCTCTGTCCGATATAGGGTAGCTATGAGTCGGAATTCGACTTGATGGCAGTGGGTTTGGTTTTTTTGCGTGGGGGGCAGGGGGTTATGATGTTTCTGGAGCCCTGGTGCCACGGTGGTTAAGAATTTGGCTGCTAACCAAAAGGTTGGCAGGTCAAATCTGCCAGCCACTGCTTGGAAATCCTGTGGGGCAGTTATACTGTCTTATAGGGTTGCTATGAGTTGAAATGGACTTGATAGCAATGGGGTTTTGTTTTTTTTTTTAAACAAGTGTGTGATATTTTAGGCTCTGTGTAAGTGCTGGGGGACACCAAGACAAACATGGTACTAGTTTATTATCCATTTAAGGTACAGCTGAGGCATAAAGGAAAGAGCAGTCATTTTATATCTGGGGGTGAATGGAAAGGGGAGGTGACATTTCAGCCTAATCTTAAAAGAGGATTAGGTATCGTTCAGGTGGCATCGGTAGAAATAGGGTGGTATACACAGAGAGAGAGCATTATAAGCAAAGGCATACAGGAGTGTCGACTACCAACCAAGAGCACTTTTGTAAAACTTGTTTGAAAATTATAAAAGCAATATAACATTACTGAGAAATAGGAAAATAAAGGGACAAAACATCACTAACGATCCCATCATGCTAGCGCAGCTAATTTGCTTTTACTTTTCTCAAAATTTTTATATTGTTTTACTCATAACGTAATACAATTTAGTATCTTTTTTATGTTTGCTTTTGTCAAGTTATACATGCATATAGTTTAATGATTTGAATAGTTTGTACAAGATTTGTTACAAAAGAGGCCGTTTCCTAGTCTTCCCTGGCCTTTTTCCCTCCCTAGAGGAGACCACTTTATATTCTTTTAGTCGACTGTTGCTTATTTGGTACTGATTTTTCAGTTTTAGATGTTATCCGTTGACTTCCCACTTCTGAGCATGAGAATTTAGCTTTCTTCCCCCTCCTTTCCCCAGAGCCACACACTTCCCCTTTCCCTATTACCTCATCCTGCCACTGTGTTGTTGTTAGTGCTGTTTAGTCATTTCCGACTCATAGCGACCCTGTGTACAACAGAACGTGACGCTGCCCAGTCCTGCGGCATCCTCACAGTCATTGTTATGTTTGAGCCCGTTGTAGCAGTCATGGTGTCAGTCCATCTTGTTGAAGGTCTTCCTCTTTTTCCCTGACCCTCTTCTTTACTAAGCATGATGTCCTTCTCCAGGGACTGGTCCATTGTAATAACATGTCCAAAATAAATGAGATGAAGTCTCTCCATCCTCGACTTCTAAGGAGCATCCTGGCTGTACTTCTTCCAAGGCAAATTTGTTCATTATTGTAGCAGTCCATGGTATATTCAGTATTCCATGCCAACACCTTAATTCAAAGGCATCAGTTCTTCCTCAGTCTTCCTTATTGATTGTTCAGCTTTCACATGCATATGAGGTGATTGAAAATGCTGTGGCTTCGGTCAGGCACACCTTAGTCCTCAAAACATCTTTGCTTTCTAAAGCTTTGAAGAGGATTTTGCAGCACATTTGCCTAGTGCAATGAGTCGTTTCATCTCTTGACTGCTGCTTCCACAGATGTTGATTGTGAATCCAAGTAAAATGAAATCCTTGGTAACTTCAGTATTCCCTCCATTTATCATGATACTGCTTTTTGGTCCAGTTGTGAGGATTTTTGTTTTCTTTATGTTGAGGCATAACCTATACCGAAGGCTGTAGTCTTTGATCTTCATCTATAAGTGCTTAAATCCTCGTCACTTTCGGTAGGCAAGGTTGTGTTATCTGTATATTGCAGGCTGTTAATAGGTTTCCTCCAATCCAGATGCCCTGTTCTTCTTCATATAGTCAAGATTCTCGGATAATTTGCTCAGCATACAGATTGAGTAAATATAGTGAAAAGATACAACCCTGACACACACCTTTCCTGATTTTAAACCACGTGGTATTTCCCTTGTTCTGTTTGAATGATTGCCTCTCGGTCTATGTACAGGTTCCTCATGAGCACAATTAAGTGTTCTGGAATTCCCATTTTTTGCAGTGTTATCCATAATTTGTTAATGATTCACACAGTCGAATGCTTTTGCATAGTCAATACAACACTGGTAAACATCTTTCTGGTATTCTCTGTTTTCAGCCAAGATCCATCGGACATCAGCAGTGATATCCCTCGTTCCACGTCCTCTTCTGAATCCGGCTTGAATTTCTGGCAGTGCCTTGTGGATGTACTGCTGCAACCATTTTCAAATTATCTTCAGCAAAATTTTACTTGGGCGTGATATTAATGATATTGTTTGATAATTTCTGCTTTCTGCTGGATCACCCTTCTTTGGAATGGATACAAATATGAATCTCTTCCAGTCAGTTGTTCAGATAGCTGTCTTCCACATTTCTTGGCATAGATGAATGAGCCCTTCTAGTGTTGCATCCATTTGTTTGAAACATCTCAATTGATACTCTTGATATTCCATAAATTCCTAGAGCTTCCTTTTTTGCCCACTGCCTTCAGTGTAGCTTGGACTTCTTCCTTAAAGTCCATCGGTTCTTGATTATATGCTACCTCCTGAGGTGGTTGAACCTCCACCAATTCTTTTCGGTCCAGTGACTCTGTTTGTTCCTCGCGTCTTCTTTTGATGCTTCATGGATCATTCAGTATTTTGCCTATAGAATAGAATCCTTCAAAATTGCAACTCGAGGCTTGAATTTTTTCTTCAGTTCTTTCAAGTTGAGAAATGCCAAGCATATTCTTGACTTTTTGTTTTCTAACTCCAGGTCTTTGCAGGTTTCATTTTAGAAGTAGATAGCCAGTACTTCTTCCTAGTCTCAGTCTGACAGATGAGTGATGGCCTGCTGGGATAGTTATATGGTAATTTTGGTTAAATATTCAGTGTTTACCTTATTATGACCATGTACATATGATTCACAGCTGAAATTATGTAGGAAGCTATGATTACTTTTCTAGCACTTTTTGTTTTTCTGGAGTGAATAATTGTCATGGTTTTGTTTGCTTGGTGTATTCAAGTATTTATCATTAATTCAACCTTAAACTGCCACTTGCTCAAGTGTCCTCTCAAGACTATCAGTTTCCTCTGATGTCTCATTGCCCTTCTCACTTGCTCCGCAGTGAACCTATCACTCACTTTTGATCTCATCTGGTCCACAGTTGTGATCCTTGAAACTGCCTTCACGCTTAACCCTGGAGATTCTTCTGTATAGATCTTTTGTTACCTGTATTCCATATTTTCTGACCAGTCTATAAAGAAAGACCTAAAGATACTGTCTTGGAGGTGGGTGGGAAGAGGGAGGGAGTTCCACAACAAAGATGCTCAGCAGAGAAGTCTCCTTAACGTCCTCTCTCTGGAGGGTAAAGGCCTGGCTGCCAGAGTCTGGAAGCTCAGAGGAGCAAGTGGGGGGATGTCTCTACATTCTCCATGCACGTGTTTATTCAGTACCTCTGTTTTTAGAATGGCTTAGCTAACCTCAGTTATGTCCGATGTCCAGAGAATTGTTTCATGTATTCCAGACAGTAAACTAATAGTCTTTCGCCAGATGGTTAGCTAGGCTGTGTGCAGTGGGAGAGGGCTTCTCTGGAACGTCACTGCTTCTGAAACAGCATTTAGCCAGTAGCACAAGTGACCTTTTTTAACCCCTAGTCTCCTACCCCTGTAGAGGTACCCTGGTCCCACTAATTCCTGAGCATTTATGGGATTCTTGCATGTATAAAGCTCACATTTCCTGGTTGCTAGTTTAGGATTAGGCTTTCTTGAGTCTGTCTACCAAGTCCTTTCATATGTGTCCATCTGCTTTCTAAGCTTCCAGAGTTTTCTTAGTGTTATCTCCTATCCTGGTTTCTTTGTATTTTGGGATTATGCCTGAAAGTCCTCCCCTTTTTAAAGATTATTGTCTTAGAATAGATTCCCAGAAATAAAAATCTTTTGATTCACATCATTTTCTGAAAGTGATACATGCATATTGATTTTGTTAAATATATACCAGCATTTCGTATTATAATTTGCAAAGTTTCCTTGCTAATTCAATAGTCTAAAATGACAGCTTGTTTTAGTTTGTATATTTTTGGTTAGTGTCAAGGTAGAACATTTCCTTGTATTTTGGTATTTGTATTTCCTCATTATTTGTCTTCTTGTCCTTTGCTTTTGTTTGTCAACGTATTTTGTTCTTAAGCTTTTTTTTTTTTATATCAGTTTGTAGAACTCCTTATAACAAGTACCTTGGATATTAAACATTTGACATTTTACTACAAATATTTTCTCCAGTTTACCTTTTAATTGCTGCTGCAATTAATGTTATCGTTCTTAATGTTAATTTTAAATTTGTGTATAGTCAAATCTGCCAGCTGTTTTTTTCTTTAATCACTTCTGAAGTTTCACAGTTTTATTCTTACATATGTTTGGAAAATAACTGAGTCTAATTTATGACTTCATATTTTGAGTATTCAAGTTATTTTATATCACCTGAAATTTATTTTGGAGTGTGGTAAGAAGTTAAGATCTGAATGTATGTGTCGTCCCTCCGCCCCTTATTTATAGCTGCTGAGTGGTTAATCCAGAATGAGCCAGGGAATCATTTCTATTCTCAGTTTAAAAAAAATTTTTTTAAAGTTGTATAATAGCTCCTATTCTGCTTCATAAATTGTTATGTAGTCTTCTTCCAGATATTTGTGTATTTTCTCTAGAGAAACTTGCATTGCATCATATGAAGTCCTGACTTCCTTATTTTTAATTATTTTGTTCTGCTTTGGTTGTTTGAGAAACGTTTGCACACTTTTGCTTTTATGAAAGAAAACTTCAGAATGTTGCCATCTTGAGATTGTTTATAGAACCATATATGGTTATCAGGAAATTGCTGACAATTTTGAAGTGTTTACTATGAGCAGTAAAAAAGAATAAACTAGATTTATTTTGTTTATTTATTTTTTTGATTGTCAGATTCAATCTTGGTTTTAGTAGGTTTTTTTGTTTGTTTTTTAGCTAGGACCTCGGTTTAAAATATATTTTTCCTACGGCTTTTTTTCCCTCTTAATGGTTCTATGGAGCCCTAGTGGCACAGTGATTGAGAGCTCGGCTGCTGAAAGGTCAGCAGTTCAAATCTACCAGCCATCCTTGGAAACCCTGCGGGGCAGCTCTACTGTGCTCTGTAGGGTTAATATGAGTCAGAATCGACTCAGCGGCAGTGGGTTTGGTTGGTTTTCTGGTAATGGTTATACAACTAGTAGCCTTGTTTCTTTGGAACCAAGGCCTTTCGGCAAAAATATGTTTTTCTAATAGAGAGCTCCTTTCAGTCTTTACGTCAGGATTTCTTACTTACTAAAGCAACAGGCTAAA
The DNA here is from genome assembly GCF_030014295.1 of Loxodonta africana. NCBI lineage: Eukaryota > Metazoa > Chordata > Mammalia > Proboscidea > Elephantidae > Loxodonta > Loxodonta africana. The sequence goes on from NC_087359.1 coordinate 50,754,140, forward strand.
GTGTTCAACTACTAACTGAAAGGTTGGTGGCTCAAACCCACTAAGAGGATTCTTGGAAGGCAGGCCTGGCAGTCTACTTCTGGAAGGTCAGAGCCTGGCAAGCCTTATGGAGCAGTTGTCCCCTGCGCACATGGGGTGGCCGTGAGTCCAAACTGACTCGATGAGAACTGACAACAACAAAACAATAGAATTCCCCTCCTTCTTTTTTCATTTGTCAGAATGAAAAGCAATCTGATGTTTTTGTATCTTCTGTCAGAAAGCTTTTTTTTTTTTTAATTTATGTACATTAAATACACAGCGCTGCAAGGTCAGTGTGAAGTACGCTTTATCTTTCAATGCTGTGTTTCTCTTGCAGCAGGAAGGATGGAGTTGTGTTTTGTGAATCAGGCTGAACTTGGTTGGTTGATTTTCACTTGCTTTCAGCTCTTGAGTTTGTTTTGTGTTCTTGTCTATGCACTTCTTTGAAGTATATGGGGTTCTTTTAACAAGTGGGCTTGATTCTTAGCCACTTTATTTTTTTTAATAATAGCAGTGTGTTTCTTTTTCTGCGAGAAAAATGGTACTACAATTTTTAACAGTTGATTTAAATGAAAAAAATTATTTTTATAATTATAGTAGTGAAGAATCAATAGGATACTCTTAACAAATCTGACTAAATTATATTTTTCCTGAAAGTACATTTCATTTTGGCTTCAAATGCCAGAGTACTAGAACTATTATTAATTAAAAAATGGATTTATTTCTCATGTCTTTCTGAAACTGACCCTTTACAGAAGTTTGGATTAGAGGTAAAAGGAAAAACAAGTTTTAAGACCAAACTTCTTATGTTAGCTTTGTTTACCTTGTATATATTCTGTGGCATTATTCTTGGAATTTTCATAAAATTATGTATAAAATTTCGTTTGTAAAACTGACCTTCTCTATGAATGAATCCTTTTAGTAATTAGTTTCCTGACGACTTCATAACCATTACCATGAAGTCACAGTGTAATGAAAAAAGTAATAAAATTTTTGCATATAACTAGGACAAGTATTCCTTGGGGAAATATTGAGTGAATGATTACAGGGAAGGTAATTTTTTAGTTACAGATTAATTGCCTTGACAGTTAAATTCAGCTATAAAATTCAGTCATTTTTAAAGAAATAAACTCACGTATAAAATTAGATTAAATAATTAGAGCTTGGTTGATAAGAAAGACTATAAAACAACGAACATTTTCTTTACTTAAACAAAATTAACTTCTACTTGTTGAAATAACTTCCATTTTTCTTCAAACAATAAACTGGTAGTAATTCTGTTCCTCTATCTAAATTTTTAATGGCTTTGTAGTGACTTTTTTCCGTGCTGGTGAGTGAACTATGTCGCCATCTATGCCAATAGTTTTATAATTAGGCTCCTGTCTGAAGGTTGTAGTTGAGAGTTTAGAAAACAAAGAATATGTGTCATTGCTACTGGAAAATCTGAGGTTATCAGGGAACTGTTGCTGTTGGGTGCCACTGAGTCAAGGCAGTAACAGTATCTAATATAGTGATAAAAATTAAGTACCTATGGTGCACGAAACCTTTCTACAAAAACTTGAAGCTGTGAGATTTTATTATAATTTTAATTAAAAAAATTTAGATCAAAACATTTGTCATTACTAGGCTTGGTATGCACTTTATAATCGTATAAGTAAAATACTCTTGGGAAAATATAGAGCAAAAACTCAGTTTGATAATATACATATGTGAATTTCTTTAAAGTATTTGGAAGTGTTCACACCTGACTACATAATTTTACATATATGTGTGTGTATATATATATTGGAAACCACAGTGGTGTAGTTGTTAAGTGCTACAACTGCTAACCAAAAGGTCAGCAGTTCGAATCCACCAGCTGCTCCTTGGAGACTCTATGGGGGCAGTTCTACTCTGTCCTATAAGGTCGCTATGAGTCAGAATTGACTCGATGGCAATAGGTTTGGTTTTTGGTGTGTGTATATGTGTGTGTGTATATATATGTATTTTATGATTATGGGGTTTATTGGACAAATAACAGGTTATAATTCAGGTTTAGGAACACTCAGGATACAGTTCTTTGATCAGGACAGCCTCTTCTCATCCGTGCCCAAGGGGTGCATCTCTGTCTGACCCCTCAGCCTCTCTCCTGCTCAGACAAGTGTTACAAAGTTCTTTTAGCTCTGTGAATACATGTCCGAGGCACCCCACTCTGCCAGTAAACCTCAGCCTGGAGGCACCCAGCTCTAGCTCTGTGGATTGGCAAACCTAGCTCCACCAAGTATCTGGAAGCATCGTACTCTGCCAGCAAGCCTCCTGCCCGATGGCGCTCAGCTTTCTCACTCCTTGGGTCCGGAAGCCTACTGCCTGCCCGTCTCCTGCCTCCATCTCCCTGCCAGGACTTCTTGCAGTCTTCGGTGTTACAGCTATCTCTTGATCTCCTGGTACCAGGAGCTTCTTAATGTGGGGATCCCAGGTCCAGAGGATGCACTTCACCCCTGCCACATTTGTATAATTTTTTCAGAATTGCTTTTGGTATCAGATGGAATACTGTATGAAGGTTCGTCTGAAGTTATATGTTAACACTTAATGGTATTGAAAATGGCCATTTTTCTTGTCATTTCGTAGGTTGCCGAGCCACCAATTTGTTTTCAGCAGTCTTTCTTTCTAAATGACAGCAACATTGAGAAGAGAGATGTATTTTTTTTCACCAGTTTGCCAAGAAGGGTAATGAAATCCTACTTATTTCTATTCTGCATAGCAAGCAGAAGAACAGTTCCAAATTTTATTAATTTGTTTTCTTCTACGATTTTTTTTGTAGTGCCTTTATCTCAGTGACACTTAAAGATGGGTGAATTCTCATAGAACTGTAGGAAAAATTTCTTGATCTCTTAAGTAGAAGGCACAAGGAATTAACTTTCGACTTGGAAATATTAGGAGCTTAGCTAGTATTAATAGTAAAATGAAGAAGAGTTGACCTAATTCTGTAATCATTTAATGAAGATGTAAATATATGTCATTAGTAGCGGTTTTCTTTACAAATGGCAGCCTAAAATAAAAAGTTTGACTTGTGTATGAAAGGTGAATCTCACTGAGAGGATCGGACTTTTCTGAAAGCATAAACTAGTGAACAATGAAGTTTCTGAAAAAAGAGTTTAGGAAATATTATATTGGTCTTTATTATGTTGTAAAAGACTGCTCTTACAGGGAAATAGAATGGGAATAAGGAATTATTTTAAATTCATGGATACTAAATATAATTGGCATAGCAAATTTTTTTGGAGGGTGAGAGAGAATCATTGCTGGTTCCTTTAGGAAATCTGAAAACTTGTGTGTAAGCATTCTCTCTCTCTTCTTTTGAAATTTCTGACCCTACAATTTAGTATTATGAACTTTGTAAGACACTGATGTTCTGTAAGCCTCAATTTCTTTGAATGTAGAAATAAATGTTGTTTTTAGTTGTCTTTTTTTTGAGTCAATTCCAGCTCATGGCAACCCCACGTGTGCAGAGTAGGACTATTCCACAGGATTTTCAAAGCAGATTGCCAAGCCTGTCTTCTGAGATGCCCATGGTGGGTTCAAACCACCAACCTTCTGGCTAGTAGTCGAGCACTTAAGAGTGCTTAACCATTTGTGCCACCCAGCGACTCCTAGAAATAGATACACAAAAATAAAAAAACACCAGCACAGAGATGTGTTGTCCTTACCATATAAGACTATCCTTATCTTGTAAAAATCTTATGAGATAGTGCCTGTGAGAGTGCTTTTTTAAAGAGTAAAATGCTAGGTTAGATGCAACATTTAAAATTAATTTTATTTAATAGGTTAAAGGCACTAATGACAACCTGCCATTACTTTTTGGTTAGATATGCAAAGGGAATTGGGCTACTGCCGTATTTTTATGCAAATAACGTTCAACTTCTACGTTTGCTAACTGCTTCCCCCATGAGGTATTTTCGTAAGCACCCTATGTTAATTTTTTTTTACAGCAACATATAAAAAATAATTGTCATAGCAGCGTTTATAAAAATACCTAATGGGGTGTCATGGATTGAATTGGGTCCCCCAAAAATGTGTGTTAACTTGGCTGGGCTGTGATTTCCAGTATTGTGTGGTTGTCTATCATTTTGTGATGTGATATAATTATCATGAGTTGTAAATCCTAACCTCTATGATTTTTTTTTTTTTTTTTTATGATGTTAACGGGAAACCCTGGTGGTGTAGTGGTTAAGAGCTATGGCTGCTAACCGAAAGGTCAGCAGTTCGAATCCACCAGGCTCTTCTTGGAAACTCTATGGGGCAGTTCTACTCTGTCTTATAGGGTCACTTAGAATCGGAATCTACTCAGCTGCAATGGGTTTGGCTTTTGTTTTTTTTATGATGTTAATGAGGTGGGATTAGAGTTAGTCATGTTAATGAGGCAGGACTCAATCTACAGGGTTAGGTTGGATCTTTCTTTTTTTAGAAATCGTTTTGCTACACTGAGATTTTTCTTTTTTTAATTAAGTTTTATTGTGCTTTAAGTGAAAGTTAACAAATCAGGTCGGTTTCTCATACAAAAATTTACATACACCTTGCTATACACTCCTAATTGCTCTCCCTCTAATGAGATAGCACAGTTCTTCACTCCACTCTCTCTCCTCATGTCCATTCCCGGAGCTTCTGGCCCCCTCTGCCCTCTCATCTCCCCTCCAGACAGGAGATGCCAACATAGTCTCATGTGTGCGTTATTTGTGTAAAACTAAGGTAGTTGTCTTTTGGCTGATTTTTTTTTCCCGTTGGTGGAAAGGAGGATACATGGGAATATACATTTTAATGTAGAGGAACTAATGAGTGCCGTGTTGGTGGTAGCTTCAGAAGTTTATGAACCAGGAGAATGATAAATTGTGTGTTTGATTTGAGAGATTGCTGGAAGTGAATGAACTAGAAAACTTGTCGTCAACATATGTTAAATAGTCATTTTGTTATAGTATGGGGAAAAAAAGCTAATGAATACTTAAGGACATTCTCCCCATGATGTTTTTAAGACTCTCCTGCAGTGTCTGGGTAGGCAGTGTTTAAGTTTACAGTGAGTTTCCTGTGATCATACATTAAGTAGTGTCTTTTTTGATATATGTTTTATTCTTGTGGGCAGTTTTCTAAAATACATTATTCCCAGAAATTATTTGAAGTTAACGTTATAGCATTATATTTGGAATGTTTTGGAATGCAAAGTGTCATTCTTAATAGAAGAAAACTTGTACCTGTTTCTCTGTTTGTGCTCGAAATTTATAAGTTGTTACGAAAGTACCTTTGTTGTCCAGCACATAGATTCCATTTTACAGTTTCCCCCCACATTTTTATTCTTGTTAACTGGACACTGTGGTAGCGTAGTGGTTAAGAGCTGCGGCTGCTAACTAAAAGGTCAGCAGTTCGAATCCACCAGGCGCTCCTTGGAAGCCCTATGGGGCAGTTCTGCTCTGTCCTGTAGGGTCGCTATGTGTCGGAATTGACTCAATGGCAGTGGGCTGGTTGGTTGGTTATAGGAAAGAAGCAGCAGAATTTTCTTAGACTATTTCAAATTTTTATGCAGTCCAGAAAAGCTTTGGGATGCTGGGGAACAGAAGTAGTGGCAGTTGGGCCAACCTGATGCTCTCAAAGATAGGGTGGTTCATTTTGATTACAGACACTGGCAGTCTGTAAAGTGAAGATATGGAGCCACAATCCATTGTACAGGCTGCAGTAACCAAGTGTGTTGTGGTAAAGCCAAGAACAACTTTGTTTGGATATAATATAAGAGATGGCTGGATCCACTTTTAGTTTCCAGGCATATACCACACATGGATGGCAATATTGCCAACACTACATATTTGAGCACTAAGGTCAAACGTTATATATATTGCCACACTATTTTCTACTTTGAATTACAGGTCGTTTGCTCAGGGATATAAACTAGGATGTAGGACGCAATAGCTGAGAGCCCAGATTTATACCTTCTAAATAACAGAAGAAGTGGAGATTTATTTTTCTCTATAATTTAAACAGCTAGCCTTAGATGGGCTATGCAACATAGATTCTTTTAGAATTTTTTTAGAATTAATGTGACTAAATAAATAACAGTAAGTAAAAGGTTAGGAAAAACCACCATGTGGGAATATAAATTGGTAGAGCCACTTGGAAGGAACTTTGGCAATATCTTTTAAAACAAAAATGTGCATAACCTAGTGCTTATTAGTGAGCTACTCACATATATATCCAAGGATGCATGTATGTGATTTTTCATTGCAAGTGTTTGTATGAGGGAAAAAACGGGAAACAGTTTAAATGTCTAATAATAAGTAAATAGCTAGATGATCTGTGGTATTGTTTTATAATGGAGTACCGTGTAGCACATGTACAGGTTCCTCATGAGCACAATTAAGTGTTCTGGAATTCCCATCTTTGCAATGTTATCCATAGTTTGTTATAATCTACATAGTCGGATGCCTTCACATAGTCAATAAAACACAGGTAAACATCTTTCTGGCATTCTGTGCTTTTAGCCAGAATCCATCCAACGTTAGTAATGATATCTGTGACTCCACGCCTTCTGAATCTGGCTTGAATTTCTGGCAGTTCCTTCTCAATGTAATGCTGCAACTACTTTTGAGTGATCTTCGGCAAAATTTCATTGCGTGTGCTATTGATATTGTTCAATAATTTCCGCATTCGGTTGGATCGCCTTTCTTTGGAATAAGGATAAATATGGGTCTCTTCCAGTTGGTTGGCCAGGTAGCCATCTTCCAAATTTCTTGGCATAGACCAGTGAGCACTTCCATTGCTGTATGCATTTATTGAAACAATTGGTATTCTGTCAGTTCCTGGAGCCATGTTTTTTGCCAACACCTTCAGTGCAGCTTGGACCTCTTCCTTCAGTACCTTTGGTTCCTGATCATATGGTACCTCCTGAAATGGTTGAATGCAAGCCAGTTGTTTTTGGTATAGTGACTCTGTGTATCCTTCCATCTTCTTTTGATGCTTCCTGCATCATTTAATATTGTCCCTGTAGAATCCTTCAATGTTGCAACTCGAGGCTTTAGTTTTTTCTTCAGTTCTTTCAGCTTGAGAAATGCCGAGCATGTTTTTGCTTTTTGGTTTTCTAACTCCAGGTCTTTGTACTTGTCATTATAATACTGTACTTAGTCTTCTTGAGCCGCCCTCTGAAATCTGTTCAGCTGTTTTACTTCATCATTTCTTCCATTCACTTTAGCTACTGTACGTTCGAGAGCAAGTTTCAGAGTCTCTTCTGACATCCGTTTTGGTCTTTTCTTTCTTTCCTGTCTTTTTAGTGACCTCTTGCTTTCTTTATGTATGATGTCCTTGATGTCATTCCACAACTCATCTGGTCTTTAGTCATTAATGTTCAACGCATCAAATCTGTTCTTGGATGATCTCTAAATCCAGGTGGAATATACTCAAGGTCGTACTTTGGCTCTCGTTGACTTGTTCTAATTTTCTTCAGCTTCAACTCGAACTTGCATATGAGCAATCGATGGTCTGTTCCGCAGTCGGCCCCTGGCCCTGTTCTGACTGATGGATGATATTGAACTTTCTCATTGTCTCTTTCCACAGATGTAGTCAATTTGATTCCTGTGTATTCTGCCTGGCGAGGTCCACATGTATACTCACCATTTATGTTGTTCAAAAAAGGTATTTGCAACAGAGGATTCACTGGTTTTGCAAAACTCCACCATGCGATCTCCAGCATCATTTCTATCACCAAGGCTATATTTTCCAACTACTGATCCTTCTTTGTTCCCAACTTTCGCATTTCAGTCACCAGTAATTATCAGTGCATCCTGATTGCATGTTTGATCAATTTCAGTAAAAATCTTCAGTTTCTTCATCTTTGGCCTTAGTGGTTGGTGCGTAAACTTGAATAATAGTCATATTAACTGGTCTTCCTTGTAGGTGTGTGGATATTATTCTATAAGTGACAGCATTGTACTTCAGGATAGGCCTTGAAATATTCTTTTTAACTATGAATATGATGCCGTTCCTCTTCAATTTGTCCTTCCCAGCATAGGAGACTGTATGATTGTCCTAACATTTAATTGTGTTTACGAAGAACCTGTACATAGATCAAGAGGCAGTCATTGGAACAGAACAAGGGGGTACTGTGTGGTTTAAATTCAGGAAAGGTGTGCATCAGGGTTGTATCCTTCCACCATACTTATTCAGCCTGTATACCGAGCAACTGAGAAGCTGAACTACGTGAAGAAGAATGGGGCATCAGGATTGGAGGAAGACTCATTAACAACTGAGTTATGCAGATGACACAACCTTGCTTGCTGAAAGTGAAGAGGACTTGAAGCACATACAGATGAAGATCAAAAACCATAGCCTACAGTATGGATTACACCTCAACATAAAGAAAACAAAAATCCTCACAACTGGACCAATAAGCAACATCATGATAAATGGAGAAAAGATTAAAATTGTCCAAGATTTCGTTTTACTTGGATTCACAGTCAACACCCACGGAATTAGTAGTCAAATGACACATTGTGTTGGGCAAATCTGTTGGAAAAAACCCCTTTAAAGTGTTAAAAAGCAAAGATGTCACCTTGAAGACTAATGTGCGACTGACCCCAGCCATGGTGTTTTCAATAGCCTCATATGCATGTGAAGCTGGATAATAAATAAGACCAAAGAAGAACTGACACCTTTCGATTATGGTGATGGCAAAGAATGAATATACCACGGACTGCCAAAAGAAGGAACAAAATCTGTTTTGGAAGAAGTACCGCCAGAATGCTTCTTAGAAGGAAGGGATGGCAAGACTGCATCTCATGTACTTTGGACGTGTTATCAGGAGGGATTAGTCCCTCCAAAAGGACATCCTCATGTTTGGTAAAGTAAAGAGTCAGTGAAAAAGAGGAAGACCCTTAATGAGGTGGATTGACACAGTGGCTGCAACAATGGGCTCAAGCATAGCAAAGATTGTGAGGATGGTGCAGAACCGGGTCATGTTTTCGTTCTGTTGTACATAGGGTCACTATGAGTTGGAACAGACTTGAGAGCACATAACAACAACTACATGTAGCACATAAAGGAATGAGCTAGATCTATATGTAATAAGAACAAGTTGCATTATGATATGTGTAATGTGATACTAAGGAGCCCTGCTGGCACAGTGGTTAAAATGCTCGGCTGCGCACCAAAAGGTTGGCGTTTCAAACCTACCAGCTGCTCTGAGGAAGAAAGATGTGGCAGTCTTCTTCCGTAAGGATTAATAGCCTTGAAAACCCCATTGGGCAGTTCTATCCTGTCCTACAGGGTCACTATGAGTCGGAATCAACTTAATGGCAGTGGGTGGGTAATATGATATTACTGTAGGTTTCTATGGGTACAGCTTAAAAAAGCATGAAAAAAGACCCGAAAGACAAACATTGATTATCTCTTGGGGAAGTGTTGGGGGAAGATGGTGGGAGGGAGTGGGACAGGAGAGAGGAGGTTAGTAGGATTTGGTGGTGGTTTTTAGGTCTTAGCCTTATTTGTGTGTACCGTTTAAACTTAAAGAATGCATTCACTTATTAGTTGTGTCATTAAAAAGTAATTAAAAAATTACCTCTAATTGCCACCCAATACAAAAGCCACTTTTTTTTGTGTGTACTTAATCATCCACTGTGTATAATTTTTGTGTAATTTTAATCATCTTTGATTATTTATCATTATTTTACAACATGTTTTCATGTTTCTGTGAAGCATTTATTACCATCTTTATACAACAGAAAATACAACCAGTTGCCATCAAGTAGATTCTGTATGTTGGAGCTTTTCAAAGCCGCCTCTAGGCCTCCAATTTCTCAGTTTTTCTTTTTCAGTTTTGGCCTTTTTTTTTCTTGTCAGCCCAGGAAGTAATGCTGTCTCATGCAGTTGCAAGGTTAAATAGTTGCCGCTGATTGTTTTTAATGAACGCTCTGGGGATAGTGCCGTTTGTACAGAGTGAGTTTAAACACAGTCCCTGAGAAGGTGTTCTTTAGGACGCTACCTGACAGGTCAAATATTGAGAACTCTCTGGGGATGGGGCTCTTAGGAAGCTGCAGACCTTTCTGCTTCCCTCAGTGGCTGCTGGTTTTCACAGCTATTGTGAGTTGGGACGTTGTTGGTTTTCAAGGGATACTGCAGAGCTAGGGAGAGGGAGATGGGAATGGAGCTTGGCAAAGCACCGCAAATATCGCTGTTTTTACAGAGATTCAACCGCTTTTCTTACATAAGGCTCCTTGGATCATTGCAAGCCTTTAGTTGATTTCTAGTGCTCTGAAAAAGTTGAATTTCACAGTTTTTAATCTGTATTCTTATTGTTTTTATGGAGGGATGGATTTTCAGAGACTTTTACTACACCATTCCAGAAGTCAAACCTCCTTAAAGTCTCCTCCCCACCCTTCTCCCTCCCAAGAAAATTTTACACAATAAAAGCACGTCTTACTGTCAGTGAGTTTTGACAACATACGGAATATTTCTGTCATCCAAGAAAGTGCACATGTATCCCTTCCCAGTAAATCTCCCTCACCTTCAGAGGTAACCAGTACTCTTATTTTTGTCACCTTTGATTAGTTTTGCATGTTCTACTGAACATAAATAAAATCCCACAGTATTTGTTTACTCTTTTGTGTCAGCCTTCTTTTGCTCTATATAATTAATGTCTGTGAGCATTATCCATGTTGTTACGTGTATCTATAGCTTTTTTCTTATTGCTGAATAGTATCTATAATGTGAACGTTTAAAAATCTGTGCATATCTTCATGGACGTTTGGATCATTTTCTGTTTTTGGCTATTATAAATGAAGTTGTGAACATTTATGTTGAGGTCTTTCTGGATCATATATTTTCGTTTCTATTACGTAAATACTGAGGAGTGAAATTGCTAGGTCAAAGGGTAGGGGTATGTTTAAAAGAAACTGCTAAACCCTTTTCCAAAGCAGATGTACTGTATTACATTCCCATTAGCAATGAATAAAAGTTTCAGTTCTTCTGTATCATTGCCAGCATTTTGGTTTTCTCAGTCTTTTTTGTGTGTTTGTGTGAAAATATACACACCAAAACATTTGCCAGTACAACTTCCACATTTACAGTAAAATGATATTGATTACATTTTTCGTGTGCCATCATTACTGCTGTCCTTTTCAAAACATTCCACCACCATTAACACAAACTCAATGCCACCCAAACAAAAACTCCCTCTTCCCCCTCCTTTCTATCCTTGATAATCATTAATAATCTTTGGTGTCTATATAGTTGCTTATTTCACATAAGTGAGATCATACAGTATTTATCTTTTTGCGAGTGACTTATCTTGCTCAGCATAAAGTTTTCAAGGTTCATCTATATCGTGGCATGCATCAGAACTTAATTTCTCTTCATAGCTGCATAATAGTCCATTGTATGTACTGTATTTTAACACAAATAACATGCCAGGTTGCTCCCTCCTGCCTTGAGGTATTTTTGTAAAGATGCTATTTTTTTTTTTTTTTACTGCAGCATATAAGAATTGGAGTGGTAACGCTTGCAAGGGTGTCTCATGGAGGGGGAGCGGGGGAAGGACAGGGCATGGCTGGCAAACAAATGCAGAGGGCGTGCATTATTTGCACAAAATACGGTATGTGCCACATTTTTTAATCCATTTATTTGCTGATAGACATTTTGGTTTTTTCCACCTTTTGGCTGTTGTGAAAAGTGCTGCAGTGTACTGTGGCATACAGTTTTCTGTTTGCATTCCTACTTTCACTTCGTCTGGGTATATACCTAGGATTGGGATTACTGAGTCAAATTTTTTTTTTTTTTTGATTGTAGTTCTGTGTTCAACTTTTTGATGAACCACCAAACTGGTTTTTACAGTGGCTATACCATTTTACATTCCCACCAGCAATGGATGAGGGTTCCAGTTTCTCCAACCTCCCCAACACCTGTTGTTTTCAGTTTTTTTTTTTTGATCATTGCCATTCTAATGGGGGTAAGGTGATACCTCATTATGGCTTCGATTTGCATCTCTTTAATGGCTAATGATGTTGAACATCTGTTCATGTACTTGTTAGCCATTTGGATATCTTCTTTGGTGAGCTGTTCAAGTCCTTTGCCCATTTTTTGATTAGGTTTTTTTTTTTGTTGTTAACTTATAGAATTTTTGTGAGTATTTTGGATATTAGGCCTTTAGCTGATAATATGGTTCCTCAGATTTTTGTTCCCAATTTTTGGGTTCTCTTTTTACTTTGTTGATAAAGTCTCAGCCTTTTTGATTTCAGCCATTGTAATAGCTGTCTGGTGGTATGTTATTAATTTGCATTTCCTTGATTACTAATGAGATTGAACACATTTTCATGTTTATTGGACATTCGAATATCCTTTTTTATGAAGTGCTCATTAAGCCATTTTTCTGTCCTTCAATTAGGCTTTCTATCTTTGTAATATATGCTTTAGAGGAAGATAAGAAAGGAGTCTAATACTTACACATCATTACCGATGACATGAAGATGTTCAGAAGCAAGGTAGTGGGTGAACGAATGCTTTTAAATCTGGCAATGACTATTTTTTTGGTTCATCAGGGATCTTAGCCTGGAAATTTTAATGATCTCACTTCCTTTTTATATTTCGATGGACTGAATTCAGAATGGGTAGAAAACTTAATTCAATTTAAGCTATAATAATGGGGCTTATATTTTGGGTTCACAGGGTCAACTATAGGTGTATATCTTCCATTAAAAAAATAATTATCTACCACAGAGACAGTTTATATGAACATTATCTGAAGTCCTATGAGCTATTTTCTTGAGAATAGTATTGCTTAGGGGTCAAAGTCAGTAATTATAGTGTTAGCATTGTCCCTGATTAGCAAATCAATCTTTTGGCCTTAGTTATGAAAATTGGAATCTCCTTTCCTGCCTCATGGAAGTACTTTATAAAACTGAGGTTCTCAGAAGTCCTTTAATCTTTGTAAAATAATAAATGCATACTCATTTAAAAATTTTTCTTTATATTATTTTACTTAGAGTTAATTTCTTCATATGTTTTTTGGTTAACTCTTACAATACATATTAACCAATTTAACATCATAAAATGAAAGTCTGCTTTGAAGGAATTGAATCCTTTTGTATTATTAGGGATTCTTTAGTTTATAGAACAAGTGTAGGCCAGTTTCAGAATTTCTAGTACTGTGCCACTTAATTAAGTTTATGAATACGAGTCAAGGTATAAACCTTCAACTTTGTTTCGTTTTTGTCAGAGACAAAATCTTAAGACACCGTTTAGTCCTAGTTATTTTCTGAAAGTCTGAAAGTGTTGTGTTCTCTACAAAGTCACAAACAACTTGCTGGTTGTAGGCTGCCTCTTGCCTGAGGTGTTCCACCTGGGTTGCCTTTATCATCTACCTGAAGCGGTTTTTGCTATAAGGAGTCTGCCAGAGGGGCTTTTGGTGGGTAAATTCAGTTCAGCTCTGCCAAAGCCCATTTATAAATTAATGTTCATTGTGATTTCTTTGCTACGTTCGGCATCTTCTTCTTGTCACCTGTTTGTAAATTCTTAGCTTACTTTGGCAGCAAAAGTGCATATTTCCCAGTGTTTACCTCTAATTTTATCCTCTGAACCATGTGTTACTAAATTCTCATTAATGCCTTTGGAACCAAACTGTTAAAGATAGCAATTTCTCATGCTTTAGCAAAAATCTAAATGCATAACACCACCTTGGCTCTGTGGGAGAGATGAAGAAATAGAACACTTGGTCCCCACTCTTGAGGGACTTAATATCTACTTGGAGAAATAAGAGTTAAATGTTACATTTGAAGAAGTTACAGTATAAGTAACAGGAATACAGAACACCAAAACCAAAACCAAACCAAACCCAGTGCCATCGAATTGATTCCGACTCATAGCGACCCTATAGGACAGAGTAGAACTGCCCCACAGAGTTTCCAAGGAGTGCCTGGCGGATTCGAACTGCCGATCCTTTGGTTAGCAGCTGTAACACTTAACCACTACGTCACCAGGGTTTCCACAGAACACCAGTCTTATGAAAATCTTACCTTTACAAAAATGAATTAAAGCTTATGCATTTCACAGTCGCATGCATATGATTTCTTGAATGGAAATAAAAGGGTATAGAGTTCAGAGAATGCCCACAGGAATGCAAACATCCATCTGCAGAAAAAAGGTTGAGAACTACTAGTACAGACAAGAAAAACAGACTTTAGAGACAGCAGTGAGCATTATGCTGGCTTTTTTCTTCCTTCTCATATGTTTGTTTTGTGGGGTTATTAAAAGCATGTACTTTAGTTTTCCTTTCAGGAACAATGAATTCTAATCTCTTCATATGACCCTGCCTAAGCTCTTTAGCTTCTCTATCCAAATCAGAAAGGAGGACTTGACCTATTTATTGTTGGTACGGTAGAAATGTAAATATAAAGCAAAATATTCAAATTCCGTTACAGTGGGTTTGAACCGCCAACCGTTTGGTTAGTGGCCAAATGCTTAACCACTGAGCCACCAGGACTTCTCATAAATAAGACAGAGGCCTGGAGATAGGATATCCAGGAGTTGTATGACAGTTCCGTGGTCATCACGACTTGTTTTTCGACTTCACCAACCTTAATACACGGCTTTTAATTCAGGCTCACTCATAGTATAAAATGGTTGCTGGAAGCATAGTTTCTGAGTTCCAGGTGGGAAGAAGGGACAAGGCAAAAAGATATTATTTGCCAGCTGTCTTCACCTTTTAAGGAACCTTCTTGAAAGTTCTCCCTGGCAACTTCTGTTACATTTCATTGGCTATCACTAGTTGCAAGGAAAGCTGGGAAATAAAGTCTTTTAGTTAGGAACATTATCACCTTGAATAAAGTCAAGGGTCTGTTATGTCTGCCAGTTATCAACTTCATTTCCTCTAGTCCTGCCTCTTGCACCTTATACCCCATTTATATCAAACTACTTGGAGTTTCCTGATTACCCGTGCTAATTTATGCTTTTCTATGTGCTTTGCCTTCATGGAATAGAAAAGCTTTCTGCCGTTTCTTGCCAGGTGAACCACTTTCGGTTACCATCCAGTCCATTCTGACTCATGGTTACCCCATGTGTGTCAGAGTAGAATTGTGCTCCATAGGCTTTCAAGCCCTGATTTTCCAGAAGTAGATTGCCAGGCCTTTCTTCTGAGGTGCCTCTGGGTAGACTCGAACCTCCAGCCTTTTGATTAGCAAGCAGTTGAGCACATTAACCATTTACACACTACAGGGACTCTACTCTTTCTTTAAACCCCAAGTCAAGAGTTACTACCTCTTAAACGACTTTCTTGATCATCAGCTCAGTACCTCCACTTTGACATTTACTACCTGGTATTTCAGTTATTTCATTATGTGCCTATCTGTCCTATTAAGTTTTGAAATTTTAGAATTCGATATTACTAATCTTGACCCTGCCTGACATACAGTAGACATTTAATAAGTATTTGTTGTAGAAAATCAGCCAAAAGTACAATTTTAAAACAGCTAGGGGCAGTGGTGTCACTAGAGGTCACGGGGTGCAGACTGCACTAAGTGACACTGTCAGAGGGGATGATACCAAAATGACTGTCTGAGGCATGTGAAACAAACAGTAACACATGTAGTTCAACCATGTATACGAGACTAAGCAGGCGCGACAGTTCCAGGGCAGGGATGAAAAGACAGGAGGGACAGGAAAGCTGTACAAATGGAAATGGGGAACCCGGGATCGAGAAGCGGAGAGCGTTGAGACGTCAAGGGGTTGGCAACCAGTGTCACAAAACAATATGTGTATTAATTGTTTAATGAGAAGCGAATTTGCTCTGTACCCTTTCACCTAAAGCACGGGAAAAAAAAATTACAAAATGACTATAAAATTTTTGTGCAGCGTTTCAGCAGAAATTTACTATTTTTTTAATTAAAATATCCCTGTAATTAGTTGTAACAACAACAATTTTTCATAAGCGCAGCTTGCATGTATTACATGTAACCCTATTTGGGTGGTTTTTCACGTGCTATTTGCATAGTAGACTAATCAATCCCTTCAAGGTTGTGGCCCAGCCAATCATTTTGGCAGTATTATAAAGCCTAGGCCAGAAAGGCTGTATATAAGAGAAACCCATTGCACTGGATTGTTTCTTCATTTTTATTGCTGAGTAATATCCCATTGTACGGGTATTTCACAAATTATTCATCTGTTCATAGGCGAAAAAGGAGTTTCTGGTTTTTTGGTTATTAATAAAGTTGCTGTGTGCATTTCTGTACAATATTTTCATTTCTCTTGCTAAATAACAAGGAGTGAAATTCCTGGGTTATAAAGTAATTGTGTATTAACTTTATAAGAAAGTGCCACACTGCCATTTATTTATTTATTTATTTATATTAACTTTTATTGAGCTTCAAGTGAACGTTTACAAAAACAAGTCAGGCTGTCACATATAAGTTTATATACACCTTACTCCGTTCTGCCACTTGCTCTCCCCCTAATGAGTCAGCCCTTCCAGTCTCTCCTTTTGTGACAATTTTGCCAGCTTCCAACTCTCTCTATCCTCCCATCCCCCCTCCAGACAGGAGATGCCAACACAGTCTCAAGTGTCCACCTGATATCATTAGCTCACTCTTCATCAGCATCTCTCTCCTACCTACTGTCCAGTCCCTTTCATGCCTGCTGAGTCGTCTTCTGGAATGGTTCCTGTCCTGGGCCAACAGAAGGTTTGGGGACCATGACCACCGGGATTCCTCTAGTCTCAGTCAGACCATTAAGTATGGTCTTTTTGTGAGAATTTGGAATCTGCCTCCCACTGATCTCCTGCTCCCTCAGGGGTTCTCTGATGTGCTCCCTGCCAGGGCAGTCATCGGTTGTAGCCAGGCACCATCCAGTTCTTCTGGTCTCAGGATGATGTAAGTCTCTAGTTCATGTGGCCTTTCTGTCTCTTGGGCTCTTAGTTATCGTGTGACCTTGGTGTTCTTCATTCTCCTTTGATCCAGGTGGATTGAGACCAATTGATGCATCTTAGATGGCCGCTTGTTAGCATTTAAGACCCCAGATGCCACATTTCAAAGTGGGATGCAGAATGTTTTCATAATAGCATTATTTTGCCAGTTGACTTAGAAGTCCCCTTAAGCCATAGTCCCCAACCCCCCGCCCTTGCTCCGCTGACCTCTGAAGCATTCAGTTTATCCCGGAAACTTCTTTGCTTTTGGTCCAGTCCAGTCTAACCATTCTTTATATAGACTTTCAACCCATCTCTTTCTTTTAGCCCCTCCTCTTACCCCCTCTGCCTTTTGCGGTTATTAGTACTGTCAGTTCCTGAGCCTTTTTGGAGCTCTGGACAGAATGAATTGGATTGCTTCTTGTTTGCATTTCTCAACTCCTGGTGCTGAGGTTTCAACTCTCTTTAGCTTCTTTAGATCAGTCACCAGTCCTGCAGACTCTTAATGTCCTCTACAAAGAAAATTGTCTCTTAGGTCATCAGTCCTCTCTTTTTTTATTTTCTTTGTCCTTGTGAGTTTATATTCTTTTTTTATTGTTGTAGTTTTAGTGAGGTCTTGAGAGAGAGGAGAAAAAAAATTCATGTGTTCAGTTTTCCATATTTTTGCTAAAACTGCACATTTTCTTTCTAAAATTAAAATAACTACATTGATAGTATGGTGTCTTACCTTAAAACTTATTAGACCTGGTTCTATTTTTCTTTCTTTCCTAAGTTTATTTTTAAAATTTTCAGTTTCAGAAAATTCAAAAAATTTTTACAAATGAACACTTTTATGTATTCTTTTTCTATAGATTTTGAGTAAGTAAAAATACTCTATTTTCAGTAAAAATGGATCTATTGAACATTTTAGTCTGATATTCTATTTTGAGAGTATACTATAGCTTATTCAACCTGTTCTCTGCTGGTGGACATTGTTTGCTTTTTATAAATGTTTTAAAAAGCTTGTTTATATGTACGTTTCCTTCCACTATAAATGAATACATTCCTTGATCATGAGACTGCTATTTTTTTAAACATATTATCAAACAGTTCTTCAAATAATCTGTAATCAACAGTGCATGAAACTATCATAGTATATTCTAATGGTTGATTTTTTTTCTTCTCTGCTAGACTGTGAGCAACCTAATTTATTAGAAAAGCCATTAATGAAAATTAGACATTTTGAAGAAATAGGTTTTCCAGTAGTTGAAGTCGTATCTTCTCCATTACTGTAATTTATCACACATGACTGTTCTATTTTTCACATTTGTGTTCTAAAAAGAAAGAAAAATCAAGTTAGTATATTGGAGATGTTAATACTGTAATTCCAGTTTTTAATGAAGTAAGCACCTCGTGTTCACACTTTTCTCTAGCTACTTACTCAAGTATTGGATCTTATTGTTTTATCATTGCCCTACATGTTGTTGAACCCATCAACCCTCCCTCCTTATCATAAACATGTATTGAGTGATTCGCTATGTGCCAGGCACTCCTAAGTCTTTATCTTGCTGGTCCTTTCTGTTTTACTTGAGACTGTCCATTAGTTCCGTCTTCCTGGCTCTTGGAGACCACATTCTCTTTTTTTCTCCGTCTCTCCTTCTATTTCTTATTAGTTTCTTTTGAGCATTTTTTTCCTCCTCTGCACACACTATAAGCATTGGTTTCTTTCAGTTTTGTTTCTTATTGTGTTTCTTACTCATGGTTTTAATTGCCACCTGTAGGCTGATGACTCCCATCAAACTTCTCCTAAGCTTTCCACTTATAATCCCCAAAACCCAGTGAATACTTAAGGTTCCTCATATTCAGTATGTCCAAAATGGAGTTTATCATCTTTTCTTACTGACTTATTGTTTTTCCTACGTTCCCTGTTCACATAATACCACCATCCTTTCAGTTTCCCAGAATAGAAACCTGGGTGTTATTTTAGATCGCTTCTATTCCCAGGCAAGCTTCAAGTTCTGTTGACTTTTCTTCCTAGATTGTTCCCAGTTTTGGCTCCTCCTTATAGGGTTGCTATGAGTCAGAATCGACTCGAAGGCAGTGGGTTTGGGTTTTTTTGGGTTTTTCCTCTTGTAGTAGCGGTTCTAGTTATTGCTTCTGTTTTTTCCCACCTCAATTCTGTTCTCTTCACTGCTGCTAGACGGAGCTATATGAATTGTATCTGACTGTGTGTCCCTTCCAACATTAAGCCCAAATTCCTTATTATGACAGAAGAGAATCTCTGTGACTTGGTCACACTGGCTCTCTAGGTTTATCATTTACTACTCTCTGCCTTACTTATTTTGCTCTAATAATATAGAGTTCTCCATTCACCCTGAGGATCATTGAACTTCTGAACAAAATATTCTCTCTGCCAGGCATGCACTTGTCTTTTTTCTTTTTGCTTGGTTTATCCCTTAAGATTTTATGTAATCATCCTCTCCTTCCAGAAGCCTTCTCTGTTTCCCCACCATGGGTCTAAGGTACCCTTTCTGTACCTCCACTGTGATCATTGCACTAACCATATAATATTTAAAAAAAGGAAAACTAAACCAAACTCGTTACTGTTGAGTCGGTTCTGACTTATAGCAGCCCTATAGGACAGAGTAGAACTGCCCCATAGGATTTCCAAGGAGCAGCTGGTGAACCTGAACTGCCAACTCTTAACCACTGTGCCACCCGGGCTCCTTATAATATTAAGGGGTATTTATTTCTCTGTCCTTGTAGGAAGAGATTGTTTTTTACAGTTTCTAGTCTTCAATGCCTAAAATAAGGTAGTGGCTTAGTAATTTTATTTTTGGTGATAGGTGTCTAAAATTTTTAGATTGTTAGTATAATCTATTTATAGATTATTTTCTTTTTAAATGGTGGCAAAATCTAAGCTAAATTTGGGGAGTATCCTCTACATGGATGGATGTGTGCTCAAGGACTACAGATAATATAAATTTTATCCTGAAGGAAGTGAGCATATTGCTGCTGAAAACATCAGTGCCAGAATCAAATGCCAATTGGCCTATTTGCTGATTTGAAGCCTTTGTTACCTCTTTCTTGCCCCTGCCTAAAATTTGTATGGGTAGTTTAAAGATCTGTCTTTTGAGAATAACAGGTCAAGAATTTTCATATTTTGTAGATCAGATTTGAAAATATTAGAGTTATGACAAGAAAATACCTTTGGATTTTTTTTTTTTTTTAACTTATCTGAAAAGAGAGTATTTGCCAGTTTTTCTTAGGAATTGGTTTGAAAAAAGTCTAAAGATTGTGAGAGTTGTCTTCTTTTCTCTCCTGGGTTTTTACGTGTGTTCTATTTCTGAATTGCAGTTACAGATGTAGAGCTGAAACGACTGAAAGATGCCTTCAAGAGAACCTGTGGACTCTCCTATTACATGGGCCAGCACTGCTTCATCAGGGAAGTGCTTGGGGATGGAGTACCTCCAAAAGTTGCTGAGGTAATCTTTATAACTCATGTTTTCCTTTGAGATAGTTATCCACCAGCCTGAACTCTTGAGGGGCCTCCTGGCCTTAACAGATTTAATCTTCCCCACAGCTTTTTTCCTTACCCAGGAGGTAAACGGGTCTTGTTTTAGATGTCAGTATGGCTGTGTTCTTAGAGGCCAAATTGGAGTACTGCAGAGCTGTAATTCTCCTGTACTTCTGACCTTTAATAGCCACTGAGTGCAATTACAGGACCATTTGTATGGCTGACTTCTTATTCTTACAGACTTCATCTCTCTGACATACCATTTTTGTATTGGGAGTATGTTTTATAAATTTTGTGTTAAAGAAAACCCTTGCATAAAATAAAACCTAGCTGATTATATAAAATTAAATGTTATAAATGAAACACTAACTACTGGAATTCCTAAAGGCTCATTTAAATTCTATGAAAATTTTTAGGTAGAGATAAAATATGCTAAGTTGATATAAGTAATTTTCTTTCTAAAAATAGTAAGACTTTTATAGTTACATATACGTATATGCATTGTGTCATTTTAAATGTAAAATGAGACTAAAATGAGTAAAACAGTGAATGTTACAGTAGGAATTTTAAGCTTGGTATGTTATATATAGACCTTAATTTGCCATTTCTAATTAATGACAATTTCTGTTTTTAACCTGTGTTGTGTTCTTTTAAACCTTGCGGTTTATGTAGTATAGAGATTACATTTGTTGTTGCTGTTTTGTGTTTTGAGTTTTTTGGGGGGGAAGGATATATGTTGTTATTTCTCTTACATATACTGTTTTGTAAAATTATGTACTTTCATTTTCTGCTATTTTTATGATAAAAAACCCAGGTAGCATTTATCCTAAGATTATTTATTGAATTCCCTGTTTTAGTAAAATTTATCTTCTGATTTTCTTTTAATCTTTTTGTCTTTAAGTGCTAGTATAATATAAAAGCTTAGAATTTAGCATTTTTTATTTTAGGATATAATTATTAATATAATATGGTATGTATGTAAGTTGCCGGTTAGAGGAAGGGACTAAAACTAACTCTATACTAATTCATGAGAGATATTTCCAAATTCAAATATGTCCTAACTTTAGCTTTTCTCCTCTCTGCTCCTTTCTTACAGTCAAAACTGTCAGGCCTACTGTAATTTATGTTGCTGGGAATTTAGGTCAGATTATCTGACCCATCTCTTTTTGCGTGTGTATCTATACATGTTGTTGTTAAGTGTCATGGAGCAGAGTTGGCCCTACTCGTGGTTGACCCCATGCACAATGGTATCAGACCATTATAATACATAGTGTTTTCATTGGCTGATTTTCAGAAGTAGATCACCAGGCCTTTCTTCCTAGTTTGTTTTAATATGGAAGCTCTGCTACACCTGTTCATTGCAACACACAAGCATCCACTTACAGATGAGTGGTGGTTTCTCTTGAGGTGAATTGTCTGGGAATCGAACCTGGGTCTCCCATGTGGAAGGCGAGAAGTCTACCATGGAACCACACTGCTCTCATTGACCTGTATCTTTTTATGTGTCCACATGTATATACCAATTCACGGATATTCATTTAGATTCTTGGTATTTTTCAGTTGAGTTGTCTTTTCATTACTGAGTTGCAGGAGTTTTTTTATGTAGTCTAGATACAAGTCCCTTATAAGATATATGATTTACAAATAGTTTCTACCATTCTGTGCATTGTTTTTTCATTTTCTTGATGGTGTCCTTTGAAGCATAAAGTTTTTTAATTTTGATGATGTTCAGTTTATTTATTTTTTAATGGTTTGTGCTTTTGGTGTTGGGCCTAAGAAACCATTGCCTGATGCAAGGTCACAAAGATTTACTGCTGCTTTTCTCTAAAAAAAGCTTTATAGTTTTTAGCTCTTACATTTAGATCTCATCCGTTTTGAGTTAATTTTGGTGTATGATGTGAGGTGTCTAACTTCATTCTTTTGAATGTGGATCTTGAATTGTCCCGGCACCATTTGTTGAAAAGACTCTTCTTTCCTCATTGAATTATCTTAATCAACTTTGTCAAAAATCAATTGACAATGAATGTAAGGGCTTATTTCTGGACTATCATTTTTTTTTCCATTGATCTGTATGTCTCTCTTTGTGCCAGTACCACACTGTTTTGATTCCTGTAGCTTTGTAGTAAGTTTTGAAATCAAGAAGTATAAGTCTTCCAACTTCGTTCTTTTTCAAAATTGTTTTGGCTATTTTGAGTCCCTTGTATTTCCATATAAATTTTACGATCAACTTGTCGATTTCTGCAAAAAAGGCAGCTGGGATTTTGAGAGGGATTGCATTGAATCTGTAGATTAATTTGGGAGTGTTGCCATTTTAATAATATTATCTTCTGATCCATGAAATTGGACTGTCTGTATTTATCTACATCTTTATTTTCTTTCAACGGTGTTTTGTAGTTTTCAGTCTACAGGTCAAATATCCATCAACTGAACAAAATGTAATATATCCAAACAATGAAAAATTGTATGCTAATTAATAGGAATGAAGTTATGATATGTGCCACAGCATGGATGAACCTTGAAAACATTATGATAAGTCAGAGAAGCCAGACACAAAAGACCACATATTGTATGATTTGATTTGTATGAAATGGCCAGAATAGCCAAATCTGTAGAGACAGAAAATAGATTAGTGGTTGCCTAGGTCTGAGGGGGAAAAGGAGGGAGAAATGTGAAGTGACTGGGTACAGGGCTTCTTTTTGGGATGATGAAATGCTCTTAAATTAGATTGGAAGATGGTTACACAACTCTGTGAATACGAAATACCATTGAATTGTAGACTTTATGTGAATGAATGGTATAGTATGTGAATTATATCTTAACAAAGCTGTTAATAAAAGAAGACACACCCACATATACTTTCATAACTTTTATCCCTTTTAGGGTTCTCTGACCTCGTTTCTATGGTTGTTTATATTTTATTATTTTTGGAAGTTTCTCAGCCATTTTTTCAAATACCTTTTCTTCCCCTTTCCGTCTTTTCCTTCTGGAATCAACTAGCACCCGTATCAGACAATTTCGATATTATCCCACAGCTTTTAGTGTGTTCTTTTTTCTCCATAGGGTCACTATCAGTCAGAATTGAGTTGACACAACGAGTTTGGTTTGTGTTTTAGCACATTTTCAGCATTTGCCAAAATTTTAGCTGATTTTTTTCTTAATCGCTCGTTAGGCAACTGCTGTCTTCCTCTCATGCTCAGTTATTGGTAAGGCAGTCCGTGCATCCCTTCTCTTTTTGGTAGGTTCTGTCCTTCCTTTGATTTCAGGCTACTTGGTTGCCTTGAGACCTCAGCTTTCTGACGGGCTCGAGAACAGTTGTGATAGTTTATATGGCTTTTTCTTGTTAAGTTAGAAATGACACTTCCCAGCTTTCTATATCCAAGGTGGAAGTGGAACTCCCTGCAGCATCAATTTTATAAATTTCATTTTACCCAAAACTGCTTGGACCATCTGTTAAGAGTCATCACTGGATAGAATTATTGATGTAATTGTCTTATAAGAACAATATTAATTTTAAATTGTAAAATCCACTGTGATAATTTCAAGTTTCACTTTCACTCTGTTTAACGGCTTTCTTGTGTAAACTCTAGCACAGCATTAAACATAAATAGAAATTTTATAAATGCTTTTAAAGAAGATGTTAAACTTCTTTTGCTTTGTTATTTATTGACTTAGGCTTATTTTAAGTGAGAAAGGATAATATTAGTATGTGGATATTGATTAGTACATAAATATTGTATAAATTCTAAAATGCTGTGAAGAACAAAGTACTTCTATCTTTAATTAATCTTTGGTATTTTCTTAGGAAAGGAAGTCTGTACAGTTTCTCATACAGTAATCTCAAAGGATGAGTGAGCTCCATTAAGCTCAGTTTTGGAACAGTTTCAGCATTCATATAAAATGAGCTTAAGACTTCTTTCAGTGTAGAGTCATCAGGCATCCTTCCAAGATAGGCAGGTCAGTAGATAGACTTAATTAGCTTTTGTGTGTATTTGAAAAATGGAGAGAATTTATGGGTATAACTCATATTTGCAGAGCACAAAATTATTTCTGAAGGGGAAAATGCTACATTTTAAATAAAATGGAAGTATATATCTGAACAGGTAGTTTTGAAGCTTCAACTAGCCTTAATGGGTGGGTAGAATCAGAATGAAGGATCTGTAGTCTACAGCTGGAGGGAAATCAAGTTAAATGATGGGATTTCTAAACAAGGCAATTAGTTGCAAAGCTGAGGAAGTAACCATTCCACAGTATATGACCTTTGTGAGGCCTTTCTTAAAATCTGACAGAGAGTTTGGGCCTTAAATCTGGGAAAAGAGGGCCACCTACTCTTGGTGAGATTCTGAAATTAATATTTTGATGCACAATAGCATTTTTTAATGTCAGTACCTGAAAGCTTCAGAAATCACTTAAGCTGCCAATGGTAGGTGGGGAGAGAACTTTATTCCCGAGCTAATCAATGTTTTTTTTAATAGTGGAAGTAATAGCATGTATTTTTCAAGAATGAGGAAGGATATTTTTGGAACGTCAGTGATGAACTTAAAAGACCAATAAATTCACGATATATTAAGTAAGGAAGCAATGTAAATATCTAAATTATTTTCTAGAAGAAAGTAGCTTTATATTGTTAGAGCAAAAGAGAGATTTATCTAGGAATGAACTGAATTTCCATTTTCTACTTTCTCTGAACTATAGATTTGCTATCATAAATTCAAGACAGAGGCTATTGCGGATGAGGAATAAGAACTCATATGGCAGTTTATAATTTCCAGAAGTTAAGCATCAAATTCATTAGACTTATTGCTTAGAGGACAGATTAGTGTAATTAGCATTTTGATGTATTTCTGATCTTGCTTAAAATAGTAATTTTGCATTATTTAGATAAAATATTAAGTAAACAGAAAACTTTGAGGGGATTGGGAAAACAAAGTAAATGGAAAAGAAATGAAAGATGTGTTACACTTGAAATTATACGTTTTTGCACCAAAGACACTAACTCTTAATAATCCAATGTTTATATTTTCTTTAGGGTGTCACTCTTCTCCCCCCCCCACACCCCTAAGAAATCTAATAACAAAAAACTTCCGTGTAGTATTAATTTGTAATTGTTTCCTATTTGTTTTCATATTCAGTAGGATTGGTTTTTACCATTTAAAAAACCTGCTACGCAAGTGAATTCGTAGTCCAGAAAAAAACAACCAAACCTGTTGTCAAGTTGATTCCGACTCATAGCGACCCTATAGGACAGAGTAGAACTGCCCCATAGGGTTTGCAAGGAGGGGCTGGTGGATGCCAACCTTTTGGTTAGCAGCAGTGCTCTTAACTGCTGTGCTGCCAGGGCTCCAGATTCGTAGAAGCTACCCATTAACTGTTTCTTTTAACTGGAAACTCTTAAATCACTATTCTAGGATTGATTTCAATTCTAGATAACTGGCCACTACACACGCACACGCACACGCACACGCACACACACACACCACTTCACCCTTCCTTCATAAAGCTGCCTCTGACAACTTTAGTCTACATTATTTTTCTCCCATCCGTAACTCCTACAAGCACTAAAACCTGGATGTGTACCAAGTAGCACAGCACTGTGTTAGATAATAGCTTGTTCACTAATTGTTTCATGTAAATGTTGGTGGGTGGACTTCATGACTTTTATAGACTAAATTATGATTTTTGGTGGGCAGACTTTATGACTTTTAAAAAATGTACCCCAGAGTGTGGTGCATAGAGTGTAAAACTTAGTGAATATTTGATTTATTAATGTTTTGTTTTTAGTTATTCTACTGTTTTGAAAAATACTATTGAAAGGATGACCAGGACAATGAGCAGGAGACCGTACTCTGAAAAGTCATTTAGCTTTGCTAGCTTTGGAATCTTTGAACACTTAACCTTTTTCCAAATTAAAGGAAAATGCACATTTCAAATAAAAACAGTCTTAGAGGCTGGACTGTTTTCAGACATAGTGATCAGCACGTGAAAACAAACAAGCTGATTAGTAGGATCTTTTTCCGTTAGTGCTGGTGCATTTCTGCTGAGCTATTCATATTGCATTTAGATGCCCACTGGGACTAGGAGTTATGCATTTACTAGATGATTGTCTAGGTTTAAGGGGACTGTCTGACCATAGAATAGCGATTTGTGTTTGTTTTCCTTTTTTAATGTTAGTTGATCTGTGCTATTGATTAAATCCTTTTATGTTGGATTTACTAGCATCGTGGGTTAATAACTTTCTAGACAACTCTAGTCATTGATTGTTAGCCCATGATGCTATTGATCATTGACCATTGCAACGTACTAAGATAATGAAGGTATTTATATTAACCAGAGAAAAGCAGCTAACATATTCATTTACTACAGTAAATCCTGAATGTGACATGATAGCTGACGGGAGTATACCCAGCATAATATGGGTTTGAAATCTTTTTCTGTAATTAGAACCTGTAGAATATTCACTAGTCTTTATTTTAACTGCATCTCCTTTTGTTCATGCTACAATTATGTAATATTCATGCTGATTTTTTAAAATTTTAGTGTCTTTATGTTTCTGTTTGTAAAGCAGGAGAAAAAGAATTTCTAGAGTTCTCTAAGATGAAGATGATACACTAGAGTGTAGTCACTATCTAATTGTACAACTCTATATGGACTTTTAAAAATGTGCATTATTTTCTTTATGGCTCTTAGCTGCCATAAATCTAGGCTAACTAGAGTGATTTTTAAACAGCTTCATAAACTACTGAAAAAGAGTTTATAGTAGAAGAGCTGACATGTCATTAAGCATAATGGGGCAGGTGAACTCTGATTAAACATTATATCAAGTAGTAGGTGTTGTTAGGTGCCATTGAGTCAGTTCTGACTCATAGCGACCCCATGCACAATAGAGCAAAACACTGTCTGATCCTGAGCCATTCTCAGTTGAGCTCTGTTTGAGACCATTGTTGCAGCACTTGTGTCCATCCATCACACTGAAGGTCTTCTTTTTCACTGACCCTCTCTCTCTACTTTACCAAGAATGATGTCCTTTTCCAGGGACTGGTACCTCCTGATAACATGTCCAAAGTATGTGAGACAAAGTCTCACTCTCCTCTCTTCTAAGAAGGATTTTGGCTGTACATTTTCCAAGACATAACTGTTCATTCTTCTGGAAGTCCATGGTGTATGCGATATTCTTTGTTGTCACTGTAGTTCAAATGCATCAGTTCTTTATTCATGTCCAGCTTTAATATCCATGTGAGGCGATTGAAAATACCATGGCTTGGGTCAGGCACACGCTAGTCCTCAAAGTAACATCTTTGCTTTTTAACACTTCAAAGAGGTCTTTTGCAGCAGATTTGCCCAGTGTAGTTTGTCGTTTGATTTCTTGATTGCTGCTTCCATGGGTATCAATTTGTGGATCCAAGTAAAATGAAATCCTTGACAGCTTCAGTCTTTTCTCTGTATCATGATGTTGCATATTGGTCCAATTGTTAGGATTTTTGTTTTCTTTATGCTGAGTTCTAATCTATAGGCCATAGTCCTTGATCTTCATCAGTAAATGCTTCAAGCCCTCTTCAGTTCCAGGAAGCAAGGTTGTGTCATCTGCATAATGTAGGTTGTTAATGAGCCTTCCTCCGATCCTGATACCACATTCTTCTTCATATAGTCCAGCTTCTCAGATTATGTGCTCAACATACAGATTGAATAAAGCCAGAAAAACCAAATCCATTGCCGTTGAGTCGATTCCAACTCATAGCGACCATATAGGACAGAGTAGAACTGCCCCATAGGGTTTCCAAGGAGCGCCTGGTTGATTTGAAATGCCGATGTTTTGGTTAGCAGCCATAGCACTTAACCAGTACGCCACCACGTTTTCCATAGGTTGAGTAAGTATGGTGAAAGGAAACAACCCTGACAGACACCTTTCCTGATTTTAAACCACGTAGTGTCCCCTCATTCTATTTGAACTACTGCCTTTTGGTCCGTCTACAGGTTCTGCATGAGGACAATTAAGTGTTCTGGAATTCCCATTCTTTGCAATGTTACCCATAATTTGTTACAATCCACATAGTCGAATGCCTTTGCATAGTCAGCAAAACACAGGCAAACATCTTTCTGGTATTCTCCTCCTTCAGCCAATAGTATCCCTTGTTCCACAGCCTCTTCTGGATCTGGCTTGAGTTTCTGGCAGTTCCCTGTGGATGTATTGCTGCAACCGTTTTTTAATTATCTTCAGCAAAATTTTACTTTCATATAATATTAATAACCTTATTAGATAGTTTCCACATTCCATTGGATCGCCTTTTTTTTGAAGGGGCACAAATGTGGATCTCTTCCAGTCTTCCAACTTTGTTGGCACAGATGAATGAGTGCTTCCAGTGTTGAATCAGTTTGTTGAAACATCTCAATAGGTATTCCATCAATTCCTAGAGCCTTGTTTTTTTGCCAGTGAGTCAGTGCAGCTTGAACGTCTTCCTTCAGTACTGTTGGTTCTTGATCATATGCTACCTCCTGAAGTGGCTGAATATCGACCAGTTCTTTTTGCTACAGTGACTCTGTATATTCCTTCCATTTTCTTTTGATGTTTCCCGTGTCGTTCCATGTTTTACTCACAGAATCCTTCAGTATCGCAACTTGAGGCTTGAATATTTTCTTCCAGCTTGAGAAATGCCAAGCATGTTCTTCCCTTTTGGTTTTCTAACTCCAGGTCTTTGCACATTTTGTTACATTACTTGGTCTTTTCAAGCTGCCATTTGAAATCTTCTGTCGGCTCTTTTACTCCATCATTTCTTCCATTGGCTTTAGCTACTCTACATTCAAGAGCAAGTTTCAGAGTCTCTTCTGACACCCATTTTGGTCTGTTCTTTCTTTCCTGTCTTTTTAATGATCTTCTTCATATATGATGTACTTGATATCACCCCACAACTCGTGTGGTCTTTGGTCAGTAGTGTTCAGTGCGTCACTAATGATTTATTCTTGAGATGGTCTCCAAATTCAAGTGGAATATAAATCAAGGTCGTATTTTGACTCTCATGGACTTGTTTTAATTTTCCTCAACTTGAACGTGGATATGAGCAATTGATGATATGTTCCACAGTTGACCCCTGGTCTTACTCAGACTGATGATACTGAGCTTGTCCGTTGTTTATGCAGATATATTTGATTTGATTCCTGTGTAACCCATCTGGCAAGGTCCACACGTATAGTCGCAGTTTATGTTGTTGAAGAAAGGTGTTTGCAATGAATAAGTCGTTGGTCTTACAAAATTCTATCACGTGATCTCTAGTGTTGTTTCTGTCACCAAGGCCATATTTTCCAAAAATGATTCTTGTTCTTTGTTTCTAGCTTTTGCATTCCAATCACCAGTGATTAGCAGTGCATCTTGTTTGCATGGTTAATCAAGTTTGGGCTGCAGAAGTTGGTAAAAATCTTCATTTTCTTCATCTTTGGTCTTAGTTAATGGTGCATAAATTTGAATAGTAGTCTTATTAACTGATCTTCCTTGTAGGAATATGGATATTATCCTATTACTAGATAGCACTGTACTTCAGGATAGATCTTGAAATGTTCTTTTTGACAGTGGATGTGACACCATTCCTCTTCAATGTGTCATTCCCAGCATAGTAGACCTTATGATTGTAGGATTCAAAATGGCCAATACTAGTCCTTTTCCATTCTCCAATGTCTAGGGTGTTGATCTTTGAGCATTCTATTTTGTTTTTGATGACTTCCAATTTTCCTGGATTCATACTTTGTACATTCCAAGTTCTGATTATTAATGGATGTTTGCAGCTGTTTCGTCTCATTATGAGTCATGCCACATCAGCAAGTGAAGGTCCTGTAAGCTTGACTCCATCCATGTAATTAAGGTCATCTCTACTTTGAGGCAACAGCTCTTCCCCAGTCCTATTTTGAGTGCTTCCCACTTGAGGGGCTTGTATTCTGGCACTATATCAGACAGTGATCTGCTGCTATCTGTAAGATTTCACTGGCCAGTTGTTTCAGAAATGGGTTGCCAGGTCCTTCCCACTCAGATGGGAAGCTCTACCGAAACCTGTCCACCGTGGCTACCCCTGCAGGTATTTGAAATGCCGGGACATAGCTTCCAGCATCATAGCAAAACACAAGACACCACAGTAGGACAGACTGACAAATGAGTAGTGGTTAAATCAAGTACATAATTTATGAATTTTCTAAGTAGTATGCCACATGTTTAAAAAGTTATTCACTTTTATTGGTGCTAAAAAATACTCTTTAAAAATAGCTTACACATAATCAGTTATTTTGTATCCGAGGTGTATTAACCGAGCTACTGACATGATTGGTGTAGTAGATGATAAAAATAATTGGTATGCTGTTCAACACAGTCTTGATAAGACACTTCTGCTCAAAATCATGTTTTTTAATTGTTATGTATATGATAAAACAAAGTTGATTTCATTTACAATTGGTAGTGTTAAAATCTGCTGAAATTTACTTGATGAAGTTTAGCTGAGTTTGACCACAGAAGTTGTAAAATTCATCTTAGAAGAATTCTAAATGCAAGAGAAAGCAACAAACATTTGTTTATTAAGTGTGGATGAATTTGGTGGGGAAGGCATCTGGAGTCGTCTTTTTCTCCCATCCTCCATGACCATAGCTGGAATAAATATAGGTATGTTTTATTGAGTGCCTACTTAATGAATTTCTGTTTGTCATAGAAATGAAACTTTTATGTAGTGTGTTGCATGTAGTAGTTACCTAATAAATAGTTGTTGAATGAACAAATTATTTTAGGACTATCTTCTTTGACTTGTATTAGTTATTATATCCAATATTTAGATGAAAAGGTAGGACTATTTTTGTCGTAAGTCATAAATAATGTGTATTTTTTCTTAATTCTTCTAAATGTAATCCCTTGATGCTTTATTGTTTTGGATCAGCTGATTGAAAGTATGAGCAAGAAAAAATTTGTTTTAGAATCACTTATATTCGAAGCTTTGGGATAAGCCTTTTCCTGTCCATCTCTCCTTTAAGTTATAAGAACATCCTGGAGCACCTTTCTGAGGATCTGAGGTGTTGTTCCAGAGATTATGCTATTGTGAAAATGATAGACTGTAAAAAATTGTTAGCCCTTAATATGGCTTACATTATACTATATACATTGTAGTTTGAAATACTGATGTGTGTAATGTATAAGCAGTGTAACTACATACATTATAGATTCACAAGTAAATCTATGCAGATTTTATATAAAAAATTATGATTTTAGGATTAATTTTATAATTAAAGAACATTTCAGTCAGTTTTGGGATTTTCAAGAATGTATTCTCAGGAGTAACTGGCACGAAGAAACAGCAACACACTAGTTCATGCAAACTAGAATAGGATAGAAAATTACTTACTGAAAATCATTTAAATCTTCTGGCTAAAAAGGAAGTCCTTAGTGTTGTCTATCCTTTTTTAACAGTATTTTTGTTTAGTGAGTGTCATTCATTTATTCCCATTATCTAAACTAGATATTTGTTATAAATGCCTATGATGGGTTTTTTGTGAATGCATAAAAGTCTTTGAAATTAATTTAAAAAATAGTGTGTAATACCTTGGAAATAGTATAAACTGAGAAGAACACATACTTTTGTGGTTACGAGGGGGGGAGGGAGGGAGGTTGGGAGAGGGTTTTTTTACTGATTAGTTAGTAGATAAGAACTGCTTTAGGTGAAGGGAAGGACAATACTCAATACATGGAAGGTCAGCTCAGCTGGACTGGACCAAAAGCAAAGAAGTTTCCGGGATAAACTGAATGCTTCAAAGGTCAGCGGAGCAAGGGCAGGGGTTTGGGGACCATGGTTTAAGGGGACTTCTAAGTCAATTGGCAAAATAATTGTATTATGAAAACATTCTGCATCCCACTTTGAAATGTGGCGTCTGGGGTCTTAAATGCTAACGAGCGGCCATCTAAGATGCATCAATTGGTCTCAACCCACCTGGATCAAAGGAGAATGAAGAACACCAAGGTCACACGATAACTAAGAGCCCAAGAGACAGAAAGGGCCACATGAACCAGAGACCTACATCATCCTGAGACCAGAAGAACTAGTTGGTGCCCGGCCACAACCAATGACTGCTCTGACAGGGAGCACAACAGAGAACCCCTGAGGGAGCAGGAGATCAGTGGGATGCAGACCCCAAATTCTCATAAAAAGACCATACTTAATGGTCTGACTGAGACTAGAGGAATCGCGGCGGTCATGGTCCCCAAACCTTCTGTTGGCCCAGGACAGGAACCATTCCCGAAGACAACTCATCAGGCATGAAAGGGACTGGACAGAGAGTAGGAAAGAGATGCTGATGAAGAGTGAGCTATTTGTATCAGGTGGACACTTGAGACTGTGTTGGCATCTCCTGTCTGGAGGGGGGATGGGAGGGTAGAGAGAGTTGGAAGCTGGCAAAATTGTCACGAAAGGAGAGACTGGAAGGGCTGACTCATTCGGGGGAGAGCAAGTGGGAGCAAGTACGGAGTAAGGTGTATGTAAACTTATATGTGACAGTTTGACTTGATTTGTAAACATTCACTTGAAGCTCAATAAAAGTTAATAAAAAAAATAGTGTATAATGAATGAGTTAGAATATATACAAGAAACTCAACACTGTGTTTTCTCCTCATATTAGTTAACATTTCTCAGTAATATACATTTTTAAATTAGTCCATGGAAGTATGTTTTAATTAAATATTCCCCTATGTTTCTAGCTGCTAAAGCTAGATAACTGAAGTCTTTATTTTTTCTTGAAGTTGATGGTACTAATAAAATAGGTTTTTTCACTGGGCAGTGTATTTTTGGTATTCTCCCTTTTAAAATAGAAGTGTATTTAAAATTTCAGTTTTATTCATCATGAATAGTGAGATGTTTTCATGAGAATCTTTTTGACTCTTTTGTAAAAACATAAAATTGATCACTCAGAAATAAAAAGGAAGACCTATTGATGTAACAACTTGAATGAATCTCAAAATCATTATCTTGAGTGAGAGAAGCCATGCAAAAGTAGAGGACATGCTTATGGTTTCATTCGTATGAAGTGCAAACTAATTTATAGGGAAAGAAAGCCCTGGTGGTGTTACAGATAGAGGAGGAGGAAGGCAGAAAAGGAAGGCTAGGTTACACAGGGACATAAGGAAACTTTTAAGGTGGTAAAAATGTTTGTCATTCATTTTGAGTGTGCAATGTGTTGGTCTTAGGGGTATATACGTATGACAAAACAGATCAAATTGTGCAATCTAAATATGTGCAGTTTACTGTGCTTCACTTACCCTTAAAACTTTATAAAATATTAAATTAGGTATACTTTTTTAATATTTCAAGAAGAATACTTAAACCATTTGGAAAAGTGAGCCTTAATTTCTGAGGCAAAAGAAGCTCTAAACCTTTTATTACAAGTGTGGTAGAAATTTAGGTATATAACCAGCTTGACTGAAATTAGAAGAGTTGGAAGTGGGATTCAGTCATGATGTGCTCCTGGAATACCACGTATACACTGAAAGTGTGCAGGGTGAGAATATTGCATTATGGCTGAGAGGCTCTGAAGCCCTTCTGCCTTGGTTCACATCCTTACTACCACTTACCCGGTTCCCTTGGGTGAGCTAACCTCCCTGGGCATTTGTATTCCTGCCTGTATTTACCCTCATAGAGTTGTTATTAGGATTACATGAGTAATTACATGAGTAATAAGTGCTTAGAACAGAGCTTGGCACAAAGATCTCAGTAAATGTTAGCTAGTTTTTTTTAGTAGTATTAGCTGTTACTAGGCAGTCAAAGAAGATGTGAAAGACCTGATGGGACAAGGTATGTTTAGATCCCACGTATAATGCCTTTCTTGAAACTACATATTATGGATTGTGTGAGGGGAAAGCCTGATCAGATGTGTGCTTGTTCCTCTTTCTATTCATGTATTGGTTCAAACTCTTTGTTAGGTAAAAGCAGCAGAAAAACATATGCTTTATTTAGTAGGCACTGAATTATCAGAGTAGGGAATTAGAAAGACAGTACGTATGATAATGAAATAAAATATCTGGAGCCCAAAATGGGGTAGGGTAGAAATTCAGGCCTGAGGGGGCAGAGGGATCAGTATCTGCAGGGGAATAGTCAGGGAGAATGACTATGTGATAAAAGATGATAAAACCAAACCAAACCCAGTGCCCTCGAGTCGATTCTGACTCATAGCGACCCTATAGGACAGGATAGAACTGCCCCATAGAGTTTTCAAGGAGCGCCTGGCGGATTTGAACTGCCGACCCTTTGATCAGCAGCCATAGCACTTAACCACTACGCCGCCAGGGTTTCCAAAAGATAATAGCTTAGTAGAATTCCATGGAGATAAGAAAAGAACTGTGAAGAGATTTGAGTTTATGTTTTCATACATAGGGACTAGAATTATTCCATTTTTAATTCTTGTATTTATTACTTTTTAATAT
Source organism: Loxodonta africana (assembly GCF_030014295.1). Taxonomy (NCBI): domain Eukaryota; kingdom Metazoa; phylum Chordata; class Mammalia; order Proboscidea; family Elephantidae; genus Loxodonta; species Loxodonta africana. Next base: position 50,788,973 of record NC_087359.1, read on the forward strand.
AAAAGTCATAAATTAGATATCTGCTACTTTTTCATGATGTTTGTAAGTAATTTTTAATAATTACATATCATAATTTACCTAATGGTAGGATGATTTGCAATTATTTGTGGTGATTAACGTGTTTTTGTATATAGCTTTTTCCATAAATGATTTTTTTTTTTTTTTAGTGGAGAGCATAATTACCGGGTCAGAAGATAATCAACTTTTTTTTATGACTCTGTAGATATTGTCAGAGTCTTTCCCCAAAGGGCTTATACTAGTTTATACTGTCGTAGGAATGTTGGTGTACTTTCTAATTGCAGAGATGGTCTGAGTTTAAAATAACCTGCATGTGGCATGCCTCTGGGGAATTGTGGTAATCAGTGTGCAGTTTCTAAAATGCCAGGTTTATTATTCTTCTATCTGAAAATATTTTTATTTAATTAGAGAAATTGCTTCCTTGACTACTGGAAATAACTTATATAACTTGTGTATTCTTAACAGTCTCAGTTGGAGACTTTCAACAGTGATTACTCTCTGAAAATTTGTTGGTGGGTGACATTGTTCTAATGCTGGTGATTCCTATTAAAGAAACATGAACCTGTCCTCTTTTGTTCTGTAATGAGTATTCCAGTTGTCTCTGTAACTTAACATAATAAAACTCAGCTGTTGAATTGACATAATGTTTATCACTGTCACACAAGCTGTTGAGTTACGCTTTGGTTTTCCCACTTTTCATAATTGGAGTCATGTAATATTCCTTTACCTATGTCATATTCACTTACGCATGAGTGGTTTAGTGCCTAGGTCAATAGAAGGTGCTGAAGGTGATGGGTAAGGACATGAGGTGGCATGAGTTTAGGATAGGTTTTGTCTGGTGTTAGTTTGGAAGGGCAAATCAAGCTAATAACCTTAGTTTGCCAGTTCCTTGTCAAGGTAAGATAGTTTTTGACTGTGAAGATAGTCCCCAGAAGAGCCTTGCTTACTGTACCTTTTACGTTTAAGAAATAGGAATGATATACCACTAGATCAAATAATTCTCCATCACATAGGACTTACAAAAATCTAAGAAAATAAGCCTTCCTTGAAAATCAAGAGAGTTATTAATATTGTGAAGAAGATGAAGAGTAAGGAAATGAATTACACAGATGAAATGGAAGATATATACTGTTTTAGATTAAAACTCTGCAAAGCTTTGCTACCAAGAAAAACCAATTTAACCTATTTGTGTCTTTTCATCACTGTTCTTACTCCATTTAATGCCGAGCACGTAAATGCTAAATGTATATTTGTTATGTGAGGTGTAATTTTTATTTTAATTTTTCTTTAGATGAGGGTTTACAGAACTAACTAGCTTCTCCTTAAACAGTACACATATTGTTTTGTCACATTGGTTAATGACCCCATGACATGTCAACACTCCCTTCTCAACCTTGGGTTCCCTATTACCAGCTTTCCTTCTCCTCCTACCTTCTAGTCCTTGCCCCTGGGTTGGTGTGCCCCTTTAATCTCGTTTTGTTTTATGCACCTGTCTAATCTTTGGATGAAGGGTGAACCTCAGGAGTAACTTCATTACTGAATTGAAAGGGTGTCCGGGGGCCATACTCTGGGGGTTCCTGCAGCCTCTGTCAGGCCAGTAAGTCTGGTCTTTTTTTGTTAGTTAGAATTTTGTTCTACATTTACTCCAACTCTTTCTGGGACCATCCAATGTGATCCCTGTTAGAGCAGCCATGGTGGTATCCGGACACCATCTAGTTGTACTGGACTCAGTCTCATGGTCTATTAGTCCATTGTACTTATCTTTCCCTCAAATCTTTAGTTTTCTTCATTCTCCCAAGGTATAATTTTTATTACTTTCTTAGCTTTATGAATACTTTTGTGTTCCTTTTTTTTGTTGTTGTTAGTTGTAAAGTGTTAGGTTATTTCTTGTTTTTAAATAAGTTTTTTCCTTGGTCACTGTTCCTTTGGAAGAAAAACAAATCTCTACTTCAAACTGTTCCGCTATTATTATATTCTACATGGGGTTAACCTGTTGCTCTAACCATGCTGACTTATTCACAGACCCCTAACCGGACCTACTCTACTTTTGCTTATGCTTTTTCACTCCTTGATAGGTAGGTGATTAGAGCACAGGTTTTAGAATTATTTCCAAAAGTACAGCTTTATTATTGCAACCCAAGAAGATAATACAAAGAGGAACACTTAAATTGACGTTCAGAAATGACCTCTAAAGATGAATTTAAAAGAACATCCTGAGAGTTTGATATGCCAGTACCAATTTGGCAAGCAACTAGAAATTTGAATCTGCTAGGTTAGCAATCACTAACCTATGACAGGGTGTTATTGTTTTGTTTTAATTTTAATCTGGCATTTAAGATGAATAAAGCTCTGGACATTAAAAAAAAATTTTGGATAAATAAACTCATTTTATCATATATGTGAATTAGAACTTCACTTTAATTTTAGCTCAGATCAAAGTCACTGTGTTATATAAGTGAAAGTCGGGAAAAAACCTAACCCCCTGCAAAACTCCAACAGTATATATATGTATAAGATGAACTTGTTATTTGTCTGTTTTCCCTGGCTTAAAAAAAAAGAAATTGGCTAAGTTAAAATTTTTCTCATTTTTGAGCTAAATTTCTAAGATTGAACTTTATGTTATTCTATTTTGAAGCTGGTATGGATTGAATTGTGCCCCTCAAAAATATTGTTGAATTTCTGGCCCTTGTACCTGTGAATGTGATCCCATTTGGAAATAGGGTTTTTTTTGTTTTGTTTTTTTAATGAGATCACGCCAGTGTAGGGTAAATCCCAAACCTGATCACTCTGAGTTCTAAAAAGACAAGAATAGACACAGAGATACACACATAGGGAAGACAGAGGCCATATGACAATTATCTACAAGCCTAGAAATGCCAGGGAACCAAGGAATGCCTGGGGCAGTCATCAAGGAAGGCATCAGCATGGCCAGTTGGGACTCGTAGCCTCCAAAACTGTGAGAAAATAAATTTATATCCTTTAAAGCCACATGCTTGTGGTATTTGTGTTACAGCAGCGCTGTGTAACTAAGATAGGATTTGTTGTCAAGAGAGTAATGGTGCTGCTCTAACAAACACTTAAAATGTGAAAAGGGCTTTGGAATTGAGTAATGGGTAGCGGATGGAGGAATTTTGATGTGTTTGATGGTAAAAGCCTAGCTTGCCTTCAACACTGTAGGTAGAATTACAGACATTAAGGGCAGTTCCATGAGGGCTCATAAAGAATTGAGAGCTGTGAGGGAAAGCTCCTATCATCATGAACAGAATGTTGCTAGGAATGTAGACATTAAATGTGCTGCTGATGAGGCTTTCAGAGGAAATGATGAACATTTCTTCCAGTGTTACTGCACACTGGAAGAAAGATGATCATTTTTTAAAAGTGGCAGAGAACTTCTCTAATTATGTTGGAATATTCTGTGAATATGGTCTGTTGGCCAGTGTTGATTTCCTGGTTTTGATAAAATACTGTAGTTATATAAGCTGTTACCATTGGAGAAGACTGGGTGATGGACACACAGAATCTCTTTGTAGTGTTGTTGCAACTTCTTGTGAGACTATAATTGTCTCAAAATAAAAAGTTAAGAAAATTAAGCAGTAAAACTTACGTTTCCCCCTCTTCACTTAATCCTCTTGCTCTTTAAAATCAATTTTCATAACTTTGTGATAATCATAGACTATTTTCGTCTGATCTGTCCTATTATCTGGTACAAACAATGTTAACAGAAAATTTTTAGTTTACTTTATTGTTGAAACTCACCTTTTTCTGCATTTGAGATTAACATTGTACCTTGTTTGTAATTGGATTTGACCTTTAGCTGGGCAGAAAAAATATTTTGCCCAGCTTCATTGTTCAGGATAAAAAGTAGAATTTTGGGAGAAGAGGTAAACTTAAGTCTAATTTCTCTTTTAAAATTAAAATTCCCATTTTTAGTGGTAAAATGTAAAAAGTGTAGAAAGATTGATCTGTTTGTTACCCTCCCAGATCTTTTCTCTAGGAAGCAGTAAGAAGAATAATGTAAAATGTATTCTGAAGGTGAAGTCAGGAAACTGGATAGCTCGAAAGCCTTTGGATTTCCTTGTTTGGTAGAAGTCACAGAATGGAATCCTGGTGCACTATGGTTTGCTGCTATCCATTTGTCACTGTGCTTCCAACAAAGTCACTGGTTCCTGATCCTGATTAGGTGTGGTTTGGGGCACTTGTCACAGTACCCTTTTGTTCCCGAGATTTGGAGTCCTTCATGCCAGGTGTATTTGAGGATCCTTTTGTTTGTCCAGATACTTGTGAAAAGAGATGAGCAGTTTATTTTACCAGTATTTTGAAAGCTGTGTATTGAAGAGTTTTTTGAACTGAGAAATAGTCTCTGTTGCTAATTTTGGTTGTCTTTTCTCCCTTTATAAATTTAGCATTATTTTTGCAATAATCCCTGGGAACCACTTTAAGCCTTCATAAGTTTATTTCTTTGAAGGATGATAGGATATCTATTTAATATGCTTGAATTCCAAAGAGATACTCCCTGACGTGTTTAATTATCATTAGTCTGTTTCCCATTAGGTCATTTGAGAGCATCATGCTATAATGGCCAGGGTTGTTAGTTTTGTCCTCTATGAATAATTCCAGCTGAACCTAAAACTTACAATAATCTCTGCACAGTTTGCAAATGTTATGGTAGGTGCAAATAAAAGCAGTTTATTTTGAAACCAAACCTTTCCCTCAGAGGTACTGTATCACTGTGAGGGCTTTGGTTATTATTAATGTTATATGCTGGTCACTTTATTAGATGCTTTGCAAGTATATAATTTAGCCCTTCGAACAACCACATGTAGTTGGTTCATTTCATTAATGAGGATGTTAACTTTGAGCACATGGTTAAGATTGTGTTTGCTGGTGAATTCATGAACTTTTATCTGACATAAATCATTAAAGTTATATGCCATTTGTTGTGAGGCAGATATGAGTGTTATTACCTGAATTTTATTAATGAGGAAAAGAAAGTGGGGCTTGAGCCCCTGAGGGATCAGGAGAGCAGTGGGATGCAGACCCCAAATTCTCATAAAGAAACCAGACTTAATGGTCTGACTGAGACTAGAAGGACCCTGAGGTCATGGTCCCCAGACCTTCTGTTAGCCCAAGACAGGAGCCATTCCCAAAGCCAACTCTTCAGACAGGGATTGGGCTGTACTATGGGATAAAAAATGATACTGGTGAGGAGTGAGCTTCTTGGATCAAGTAGACGCATGAGACTATGTTGGCATCTCCTGACTGGAGGAGAGATGAGAGAGCAGAGGGGGTCAGAAGGTGGCCAAATGTACACAAAAATAGAGAGTGGAGGGAAGGAGTGTGCCATCTCATCATGGGGGAGAGCAATTTGAAGTATATGGCAAGGTGTATATAAATTTTTGTATGAGAGACTGGCTTGATTTGTAAATTTTCACTTAAAGCGCAATAAAAATTAAAACAAAAAAAAGGAAGTGGGGCCTAAGAATATTAGGTTACTTGGCCACCTCTTAAAGCTAATGTGGAGGTCCAGGAATTAAATCCAAATTGTCAAAACCATATTAGGTGTTGTTCTGTGTTGTGTCCTACTGTTGATGGTAATAACTAGCATTTATGGAGTTATTTACCATGTGCCTGACATTATGCTAAGCATTTTATATAAATTATCTCATTTAATTCTACCACCTCATGTGAGGTGTAGGTTCTAAGATTAATCTCATTTTCTAATTGAACAACCCGAGGTTATGTAATTTATCCAAAGACATATGACCCCTAAGTAGCAGAGCTAGGATTTGAACCCAGGTCTTCTGGATTCCAGAGTTCTCGACCACTAGGTTCCATTGAAAACTCATCTGCAGTTTGGTGCCCGCAAATTGATTTATCTTCCTTTTTCTTTTGCATACAATGCCATGGCATTGTCTTGTTTGGTGAGTTAGAAAACTCTTGTGTGTGGTGATGATGACTTCAGCCTCTGCCTGAGTTAGGTCTCTGTCAGTATCCTGAGGCTTGTGAGCGCAGTTGGGAAATGCATGTTTTTTTCCTTTCTTTCTCTCTTTCTATACTTTTTAATATAGGATACATTCTTATGATTCAGAATTTAAAAAAGAACAAAAGAGCAGACAAGGAAAAGTCTCCCTCCCACCCATTCCCCCAGCCGCATAGTTTCCCAGAAAGAAGGAATCTTACTGTAATATTGTACCTCTTTAGAGGAGTGTGCTTCTTAGCTCAAGTAGACACATGAGACTATGTGGGCAGCTCCTGTCTGGAGGCGAGATGAGAAGGCAGAAAGGGACTGGAGCTGGTTGAATGGACATGGGACATACAGGGTGGAGAGGAGGAGAGCGCTTTCATATTATAGGGAGAGCAACTAGGGTCACATAACAATGTGTGTATAAGTTTTTGTATGAGAAACTGACTTGAATTGTAAACTTTCACTTAAAGCACAATAAAAAAAGTAAAATTAAACCTTTAAGAACAAATACTGTACCTCTTTAGAGATGTATTCTATCAGAGTAAAAAAAAATTTTACAAATATGAATTGGGGTATTTACTCCATTTTTTTTTTTTTTTTTTTTTTTTTTGCCCTTTTAACAGTTTCCTTGGGCTTCTAAAACACTTTGTTACCCTGGAGTTTAAAACTCTCTAACTCTGGGGAATTTCTTTTTACAATGAATGTGTGATTGAGTTAGTGTACAGTTTCTCAAACATACTTGATGATAAGAGATATCCCAGGGGCGCTCTTTAGTTGGTAACTGTGTACCTTTGGTTACTGGTAGAACAAGTAAGAGAAGAATGTTTTGGCACAGAGTTAAGACCATTTTTCAGAATAGCATTTTAGAACCCACATCCTGTTAAAGGTAGCCTCAAAGCACCCTCTGCAGACAGCACATCACTGCCATTCTCTGCTTACACTGCTGACTTCCTTCCAGGTGTGTTATGGCCAGTAGCCAATGTGTGTATGTACAGAAGGAGTGCCCCTAATGCTCAACTGCCGTATTTCTTCTTGACTTGAACAGAATTCCTGGAAATGAGACAGGTTTTCACATGCTTGGTTGATCCATTCTTTTTTTTTTTTTTTTATTGTGCTTTAAGTGAAAGTTTACAAATCAAGTCAGTCTCTCATACAAAAATTTATATACACCTTGCTATATACTCCTAATTGCTCTCCCGTTAAGATGAGACAGCACAGTCCTTCCCTCCACTCTCTGCTTTCGTGTCCATTTGGCCAGCTACTGACCCCCTCTGCCCTCTCATCTCCCCTCCAGATTGGAGATGCCAACATAGTCTTATGTGTCTACTTGCTCGGTTGACCCATTCTTGGAAGTAAAATAGCAAAGGAATGGTTCAGGGAATATGATTTGGGGCAGGCATGTAGTCAAGGACAGTTCTGGGATGTGTTGTTATTGTTAGGTGCTGTCAGAGTGGTTCCAACTCATAGTAACCCTGTGTACAGCAGAACGAAACAGTGCCTGGTCGTGCACCATCCTCATAATCATTGCTATATTTGAGCTCATTATTGCAGCCACTTCGTCAGTCTATATTGTTCCTTGTTTTCACTGACCCTCTACTTTACCAGACACTATATCTTTCTCCAGGGACTGGTCCCTCTGATAATGTGTCCAAAGTACATGAAGCCAAGCATCACCATCCTCGCTTCTAAGGAGCATTCTGGCTGTACTTCTTCCAAGACAGATTTGTTTGTTCTTCTGGCAGGCCATGGTATATTCAGTATTCTTCGCCAATACCATAATTCAAAGGCATCCAATTATTGTTCGGTCTTCCTTACTCATTGTCCAGCTTTTGCATGCATGTGACATGATTGAAAACACCGTGGCTTGGGCCAGTGCACCTTAGTCCTCACGTTTCTGTTTTCTTCACGTTCAGGTATAATCCATACTGACCTTCATCAGTAGGTGTTTCAGGTTGTCTTTGCTTTTTCACACTTTAAAGAGGTTTTTTGCAGCAGATTTGCCCAATGCAACATATCGTCTGATTTCTTGACTGCCGCTTCCGTGGGTGTTGATTGTCGTTCCATGTAAAACGAAATCCTTGATAACTTCAGTCCTTTCTCGATTTACCATGATGTTGCTTATTGGTCCAGTTGTCTAGGATTTTTGTTTTCTTTATGTTGAGGTATAATCCAGACTGAAGACTGTAGTCTTTGGTCTTCATCAGTAAGTGCTTCAAGTCCTCTTACTTTCATCCAGCAAGGCTGTGTCATCTTCGTATCGCGTTGTTAATGAGTCTTCCCCCAATCCCGATGCCCCATTCTTCTTCATATAGTCCAGCTTCTCCGATTATTTGCTCAGCATACAGATTAAGTAAATATGGTGAAAGGATACAACCCTGCCACACACTTTTCCTGATTTAAAACCACGCGGTATCTCCTTGTTGTGTTGTAACAACTGCCTCTTGGTTTATGTACAGGTTTCTCATGAACACATTTAAGTGTTCTGGAATTCCCATTCTTTGAAATTGTTATCCATAATTTGTTATGATCCACATAGCCGAATGCCTTTGCGTAATCAATAACACACAGCCGAGATCCATCTGACATCAGCAGTTGTATTCCTTGTTCCACATCTTCAGAATCTGGCTTGAGTTTCTGGCAGTTCCCTGTCAATGTACTGCTGCAACCACTTTTGAATTATCTTCAACAAAATTTTACTTGCATGTGGTATTTATGATACTGTTGGATAATTTCTGCATTCTGTTGGATCACCTTTCTTTGGACTGGAGTGTAGGGACCTAATAATGCCCCCTCTCTCTCCCTTACATGGTCACTCTGTTTCTTTAGCTTACTTTTGTCTGCCCATTAATCTAGAGGATGGGGCTGGACCAGGAGAGGAAGGGGAGAAAAGCAGAGACATATTCACATTGTCTTTTTTGTTACGTTTTCACCACATGGTGCACACATTTCCCCCTAGAAACAATATTCTGTAAATGATGACTGCCTTCACATGTTTGTCCCCGAGTTTATTTAGTTCATAATACAGATTAAATACATGTATTTATAAAGTATGCTTTTAAAATCTTTACTGTTAATTACTCAGTATTTCAACATGTTATAATTTAGGTAAAATTCTGTGGGTTAGCCAGGGAAATCTGATCATCAATTATGAGGGAAAGCATGTTCTGTATTCTAAACAGTGATTTCAACAAAATACAGATTTATATAGTCTGTAAATTGGGAAAGATTGTTTTGTTTCTTAATAACCAGAACTCCTTGTGAGTTATTTTAACGTTGCCTTTGGCTTAGGTTTCATTTGACTCTGTAGTCAGCCTTTGAGCTCTGTAGGGAGTTTTATGAGGCCACAAACTTGACTGGATTAGTTAGCTTACATGATGGGTCAAGCCTGAAATGAATGATTTTGTTGGCAGAATACCTCTTAGGTGCCAGAGGGCAGAGAAGTGTACCATGCAGTGGCTTATACTTTTGTAATTAAAAACTAAGAAAATGCTTATCTTCTTTTTTTCTAAATCAAAGAGTATATTCGTAGAAAAATTTGAAAGCTATGTCTAGCATGATGCTTTTTAATAGGTTTAGGCTTGGAAATTATCGACAAAACTTAATTTTTCAGAGAAATGATTCAACAAATTAAGTGTCATATTCATATAACCAATTCTCTGCCATTTGAATACGTCTCTCATGGTGTATTATTTATTTAAAAACATAAATGGCAAGACCAGACCAACTATTGTGTGTGCATTTCTACTCCTCCCTCTATAATGAGTACATTATGCTTTAAGCTTATAAATATTTTGCTATTAAGTAATACGGCTATCATCATGATATACAAGTTGTTGTTGTTAGCTGCCATCAGGTCAGCTCCGACTCACGAGGACCTTTTGTATAATAGAACGAAACATTGCCAGGTCCTTTTTGCCATCTTTAGATCATGTATGTTTGAGTCCATTGTTGTGGCTGTTGTGTCAACCCATCTCACTGACAGTTTCCCTCGTTTTCACTGACCCTCAGCTTTACTAAACATGATGTCCTTTTCTAGTGATTGGTCTTTCCTCATGATGTGTCCAAGGTAAGCAAGGTGAAATCTCGCCATCTTTGCTTCTGAGGCGCGTTCTAGTTGTATTTCTTCTAAGACTGGTTTGTTCATTCTTTTGGTAGTCCATGGTATGTTCAGTGTTCTTGGCCAACACCACGATTTGAACACATCAGTTCTTCCGTCTTCCTTTTTTACTATCCAACTTTGGCTTTGAGGCAACTGAAATAGACCATGGCTTGGTTGGACGTAACACCTTAGTCATCAAAGTCACATCTTTGTTTCTTAAAACTTTGAAGAGGTGTTTTGCAGCAGATTTGCCCATTGCAATACTTGTTTGATTTCTTGACTGCTGCTTCCATGGATATTGATGGTTGATACAAGTGAAATTGTCAACAACTTCAGTTCTTTCTCCATTTATCAAATGTTGTTTATTAGTCCAGTTGTGAGAATTTTTGTTTTCTTCAGGTTCATATGTAATCCATACTGGCCTTCATCAGTAGGTGTTTCACGTCTTCATTTTCAGCAAGCAAGGTTGCATCATCTGCATAGTGTAGGTTATGAGTCTTCCTCCTAGTCCTCATGCTGTGTTCTTCATATAATTCAATTTCACAAGTATTTGTTCAGCATGCAGATTAAATAAGTAAAGCAAAAGGATAAAACCCTGCGGCACACCTTTTACCAAACTTTAACCATACAGTATTCCCTTGTTCTGTTGGGATGATTGCCTCCTGATCTATCTTGGTTCAAGGTTCCATCAATTCATCCATCAAGGTTCTGCATGAGCACAATTAAGTTGTTCTATAATTCCCGTTCTTAGTAACGTTATCCATAATTTGTTATGATCCACACTGTAGAATGCCTTTGTGCAGTTCTTAAAACACAGGTAAACCTCTTTTCTGGTATCCTCTGCTTTCGGCCAAGATCCCATTGACATCCACAGTTATAACCCTCATTCCACATCCTCTTTATGAATCTGGCTTGAACTTCTGGTGGTTCCCTGTCAATGTATGGTTGCAGTTGTTTTTTTAATTGTTGTTGTTGTTGGATCCTGTCGAGTCAATTCCAACTCTTAGCGACCCTGTGTACAACATAACAAAACACTGCCTCTTCCTGCGCCATCCTCACAGTCATCTCTATGTTTTGAGCCCATTATTGCAGTCACTGGCTCATCGCATCTCACTGAGGATCTTCCTCTTTTTTGCTGACCCTCTAGCAAACCTGATGCCCTTTTCCAGAGACTTGTCCCTCCTCATAACATGTCCATTTTGGCAGTTCCGTTTTGATGTGTTACTACAACCATTTTTTAATTACCTTCAGCATAATTTTACTTAAGTATGATATTGTATGATAATTTTCCACATTCTGTTTGATCACCTTTCTTTGGAATGGGCAGAAATACGGATCTCTTCCAGTTGGTTGGCCATGTAGCAGTCTTCCAGATTTCTTGGCTTAGACAAGTGAGCGCTTCCGGTGTTGTATCCGTTTGTTGAAATATCTCAGTTGGTATTCCATCAATTCCTGGAGCCTTGTTTTTTGCCGGTTCATTCAGCGCAGCTTGGATTTCCTCCTTCAGTTCTGTTGGTTCTTGATCATATGCTGCCTCCTGAAATGGTTGAACATCAACCAATTTTTTTTTGGTAGAGTGTATTCCTTCTATCTTTTTTGAAGTATTTCGCCCATAGAATCCTTCAATATGGCCACTCAAGGCTTGAATCTTTTCTTTAGTTCTTTCAGCTTGAAAAAATGTCTAGTGTGTTCTTCCCTTTGATTTTCTAACTCCACGTCTTTGCACATTTCTTTGTAATACTTTGTCCTCTTGAACTGCCCTTTGAAATCATCTGTTCAGCTCTTTTATTTCATCATTTCTTCCATTTTGGCCTTTTCCTTCTTTCCTGATTTTTAATGACCTTTTTGCCTTCTTCATGAATCATGTCCGTGGTGTCATTCCACAAGTCGCCTGGTCTTTGTCAGATCTATTCTTGTGATGGGGTCTATATTCAGGTGGTATATATTCAAGGCCGTACTTTGACTCTTGTGGGCTTTAAAAAAAATTTTCCACAGTGTCAACTTGAACTTGGATATGATGCATATCAGCAATTGATGGTCTGTTTACTCAGTCAGCCCCTGAGTTGTTCTGCCTGATGATATGGAACTTCTCAATCACCTCTTTCCACAGATGTAGATGATTTGATTCGTCTGTATTCCATCCAGCGAAATCCACATGTATAGTCACTGTTGTTGAAAATACATATTTCCATTGAATAGGTTGTTGGTCTTGCAAAATTGTATATGCGATCTCTTCCATTGTTTCTGTCACCAAGGCCATATTTTCCAGCTACTGATCCTTTTTCTTTGTTTCCAACTTTTGCATTCCAATCATTAGTAATTATCAATGCATCCTGATTGCATGTTTCTTCAATTTCAGACTGCAGTAGCTCCTAAAAGTCTTCAGTTTCTTCATCTTTGGCATTAGTGGTTGGTGTGTAAATTTGAATAATAGTCATATTATCTGGCCTTATAGGTATATGGATATTATTCTATCACTCCCAGTGTTGTTCTTCAGGATGGATCTTGAAATGTTCTTTTTGACGATGAATGTTTCAAATAGTCATTCCTGGCTTAGCAGACCATATAATTGTCCCATTAAAAATGGCCAGTACCGGTCCATTTCCGCTCACTAATGCCTAGGATATCAATCTTCAAGCATTCCATTTCATTTTTGACAACTTCCAGTTTTCCTTGTTTCATACTTCATACCAGGGCTTGGAATTGGTTCTGGTTACACCCTTGCTGAGAATTTGCATTCCTAACATGTTCCCAAGGAACGCTAAGGCTGCTGGTTAGGGACCAGTTTTGAGAACCACAAGTAGAGCAGTAGTTCTCAAAATTTATTATATGTAAGAATCACTTGGGGATCTTGTTAAAATGTAGATTATGATTCAGTGTATTTGGGGTGGAAATGCAAATTCTCAGCAGAGATTTGAACCAGAATAAACCAGTTTGAAGCCATGCCTAGTACATTCCAAGTTTCAGTTACTAATCGATGTTGCAGCTGTTTCTCCTCATTTTGAGCTGTTCCACATCAGCCAATGAATGTCCTGAAAGCTTTACTCCATCCACATCATTGAGGTCTTTTGAAGAGATAGCTCTTTCCTGTTGTATTTTAAGTGCTTTCCAACCTGAAAGACTCGTCTTCTGGCACTGCATCAGACAGTGATCTCCTGCTATCCATAATGTTTCACTAGCCATTTTTTTTCAGAAATATATCACCAGGCCCTTCTTCCCAATTAGTCTGGAAGCTTCGCTGAAACCTGTCCACCACGGGCAACCGTTCTGTTATTCGAAATATCTGTGGCATATCTTCCAGCATCACTGCAACATGCAAGCCACCACAGTACGACAAAGTGACAGACAAGTGGTAGGTTTTTTAATTAGCTTCAGCAAAATTTTGCTAGTATGTGACATTAATGATATTGTTTGATAACTTCTGCATTTGGTTTGATCGTGTTTCTTTGCAGTGAGCATGAATGTGGATCTCTTCATGTTGGTTGACCAGGTAGCTGTCTTCTAAATTTCTTGAATAGACAGGTAATCTCTTCCAGCATTACATCTGTTGAAGCATCTCAGTTGGTATTCCAACAATTTCCTGGAGCCTTGTTTTTCACCAATGTCTTCAGCTCAGCTTGGACTTCCTTCACTACCAGCAGTTCTTTATCATATGCTACCTCCTGAAATGGTTGAACATCAACTGTGTTATCAAACATGTTATAAGACTTTGGTTACCCGATCAAATTACAGAGTCCACTGTCTTAAACACTATGCTACTGCACATGTTTATAAACTTATAATGTACGTGTTCAGAAGGGCCTTTCTTTAGACGTTGTTTAATCTAAAGTAACTCCATTTTACGGTTGAGGAAGCTAGCCCAGAAAAGTGACTTGATATGTCCAAAGTCACTTAACCAAGTCTGTAGCAAAAGCTTGATTTAGAGTAATGATACATAATTCCCTTTTTATTTTAAACTAGACATTAGCTGTATTTAGCTTATAAGAATATAAAGATTCTTCATTCTTAATGAAATAGAGTATGGAAGACTTCATGACTGGATAGAGACATTTATTTAACAACTATTGTATACTAGACTCGAAGCTATGAACTTTACAGATGTTACTACATTTAATTCTCATAAATGCCATGTAGTATTATCCCTATTTTACAAATGAAAAAACTCAAGGCTCAGAGCTGTTAAGTAACTTGCCTCTAAAATCTGTTCTTTTTCTGTAAAACTGTACTGAGGCACCAGGAGATCCTTTAAAATACTCTCTTTAGAAATGAGCTTACTCAGAATTAATACCACCTGTGGCACTAGTTTTTTTTTTTTTTTTTCTATTTATAGGGCTCTTTTATTACTTCTTTCGATACTTTGATTAGATGTGAAATGAGTACATAGTTTTGACTTAAGTACCTGTATCAGCCTTTTTTGGAAGCACACTACCAGCAGCAGTGTTGGGGCTACCACAGACCTATTTGATGTACTGAAGTAACTTAAAATCTAGCTGTGGAGTGGGAATCCATGTTGCAATTAGATTACTACTTCATTGCAGTTTGTATTACTAGAGTCTTTTCATTTTAAACAGTTTGTGACATACATTCATACATAACCATCATTGCCGTTTTCTTAAAAAAATAAAATAAAATAATTTTTTTCCCCCCTGCAGCTTCTAACCAAAAGGTCAGCAGTTTGAATCTACCAGCAGCTCCTTGGAAACCCTATGGGGCAGCTCTGCTCTGTCCTACAGGGTCCTTATGAGTCAGAATCAACTTGACGGCAACGGGTCTTTGGTATTAGAAGGCAAAACCAAATCAAACCAAACCCATTGCTATCGAGTTGATTCTGACTCATAGCAGCCCTGTAGAACAGAGTGGAACTGCCCAATAGGGTTTCCAAGAAGTAGCTGGCGGATTCGAACTGCCACCTTTTTGGTTAGCAGCCATAGCTATTAACTTCTATGCCACTTAGGCTCCTTGACTTCTAATAATCTTTTAATAATTTTTATGTGTTACATTTTTGGGGGAATTAAAAATATCTTATTATTTAGCGTAATATGACTCTCAAAGTTTGCCAGACATGTTAAAAATAATCCTGGCTTTATTCCTTCAATAGGATTGTTTCTAATTAAAAAAAAAAAACAGAAAGTACTTTCTGTCCCAAGTATTTATTATACTCACGTTTATTATTTGAATTATTTTTATCTAAGTCTTAGCATTTCACCTGTAACTATTTTAAAAGCGGTCATTTTTTTTCACTCAGAAGTCTTCTCTGCTCAACACTTGCCTTATAGTGTTTAAGTTGTTGTGTCTTGCTAAGTGCTGGGTGTCATAAATTGCTGTGGCAGATCAGCTTGAAAGAGATGTAGGACCTCATGAATTCAGTGAAGAAAAAACTCTTCAGTGTTCCATCCCTGTTCAGTTTTGGAGGCATTAAACATTTCTGAATATTCGCCTGACCTAGTCACAGCCTCATTTTCTGACTTTGGAGATGGGGATGAAATTAGAAGCCACTGGGTTTTCCAAAGTTTGCCTGTCTCACCTAGACCCCTCACTGGAAATCTGCTATCTCTGACAGATGGGATTCAGCTGGTTAAACTGGAGAACTAGATCCTTCCCTTCTGAGGACATTAGCAAGTCTTTTTTCCCCTGCAGCTTCTTAACCATAGTTAACATGTGTATTGGTTAATCCCATGCTGTTCTCTAAATAGAATTAGATTAGTAAACAGCAGGAGACTATTTAGTTCTTTAATCACTACCATACAGCATAAAATTTTATTAACTTAGACAAGGGGAAAGGTCATAGCTTTATGGACTAAAATTTCCAAGCTTGGTCTTGTTCTCATATCCTTGTATGTGTATTGAGCTTTTAAGAAAACTGCAATTTAACTACATTACATTTAATCTTGTTGCCTTTAGCCTAGTGTCCCAACCTAAGATGAATTTGCCTCTTAATTCTCTTACTTATTTTATTAGCCATTCCTCCCAGCTTTATTGACAAAATTGATACACATGACTTTTATGTCATAATTCAAATTGATTAAAAAATGTTTAACAGTCATGATCAACAACAGATTCCAGTTGGCACTCCCTTAGAACTTTCTCTCTAAGTCAGCTATGGAATTTCTAATCAACACTTTTTATGTTTATGATTCATCGATCAAATTGGCATGGCCTTTACTATAATTATTCAGTGACATTTCTTCATATTATGTCAAATATTTGCCTAAAATCAAGGTCAGAATACATTTACCTTAAGTAGTTGATTTGTGAATGTACCATTTTTAACTTGCAGAACATAATGTTTGTTGTAACATGGAATCTAATTTTTTGGCAACTTCTAGGGTAGTTTTGGATTGGTTTCCTACTTCTTGTATGTGATCTCTTTGAGGGAAAGGACGTATTTGAATAAAATACTCACTTGCTTAAAGGTTTGAACAGAGCCCTCTGTCAGAGGAGTAGAGAAAGGAAAGTGTTAAAACAGTCGCAGATTAGGAGATTGTTTTATTCATTTGGAGTTAAAGTTATTTCTTATATTATGGTATACAAAGGATTTATGAAGCTGACCTTTTGCCAGTTCTGTAGACTGTTTGTTCTTCCAAAAATAAAGCTCCATCTCACTGTTAGAAGAGAATCTGAAACGTAAAATTAACCCAGGTCTAAAATTAATTTTGCTAAATCTCTATCTAAGCTTTAAAATCATTTGAAGTAAAAGCAAGTAATGTCTGTATAAATCTGATCTTAAATGGTCTACTTGAGGAATAAACAAATAATTTACTTGTCTATTATAATTACTTTTGAATATGCATTTTCCTAATATTGATATAAATAGGAATAGTGGGTGTTGGAGATATGGCAGTAAACAATCAGATCAAATTTCTGTCCTTCACGGAACTTAACGTTTTTGTTGGGAGCGAGGAGAAACAGGTAAAAAATAAAACATACAGAATTTTTAGAAGTACCTAGTCAAACTCCCAAATAACTATATGTACTTTGTATATTTTAACGTCATCAGCTTTCCTTTAAGATAACATTAATATTGACAAAATATTATCACTTCTTTTGATTCTAAGAAACAGGGAATCACTTAAGTCTCCTTAAGTAGTGGGAGGTTATAAGGAATACAGGAAGAATCTCAGAGTACTGCCAGGTCTGATTGTAACACTGAAATGGGCTCACATTCAGAAGACTGGAACAGACTTCAGGAACTTCAAGGGTTGTCCAGGATCCACTTTAAAGCACAGATGGGAAGGTTGTGGGGCACAGGGAATTTAAAGTAAATGGAAATGAAACACCTAGAACAGAAATAATGAGAATATTGACACAATGTGAAAAAACCTAACCAATGTGGAATGGAATGGGTTTTGCTATGTATGTTTTCAACAAAAATAAAATAAAATATTAAGAAAGAAAATTCCAGGATCCTATTGTGTTTTGACCATTAAAGTTGTTATTATGTGCTGTTGAGTCAGTTCCTACTCACAGAGACCCTGCGTATGACAGAAGAAAACGCTGCCCGGTCCTGCGCCATCCTCACAATTGTTGTTAAGCCCATTGTTGCAGCCACTGTGTCAGTCCATCTCATTGAAGGTCTTTCCCTTTTTCACTGCCTCTCTACCATGTATGATGTCCTTCGCCAGGGACTGGTCCAAACTATGTGAGATGAAGTCTTGCCATCCTATGAGCATTCTGGCTGTACTTCTTCCAAGATAGATTTATTTGTTGGTTCTTTTGGCAGTTCATAGTAAAGTCAATCAATATTCTTTGCCAACGTCATAATTCAAAGGCATCGATTCTTTTTTGGTCTTTTTTATTCATTGTCCAGCTTTCGCATGTATACGAGGCAATTAAAAACACCATGGCTTGGGTCAGGCGCATCTTAGTCCTTACAGTGACATCTTTGCTTTTTAACACTTAAAAGAGAGGTGTTTTGCAGCAGATTTGCCCAGTGCAATGTGTCTTTTGATTTCTTGACTGCTGCTTCCACAGATGTTGATTGTGGATCCAAGTAAAATGAAATCCTTGACAACTTCAATCTTTTCTCCAATTATCCTAATGTTGCTTATTGGTCCAATTGTGAGAATTTTTGTTTTCTTTATATGAAGATGTAATCCATATAGAAGGCTGTGGTGTTTGATCTTCATCATTAGATGCTTCAAGTTCTCTTCCCTTTCAGCCAGTACGGTTGTGTTATCTGCATAATGCAGGTTGTTAAGTCTTCCTCCAACCTGATGCCCTGTTCTTCGTGTAGTCCAGGTTCTCAGATTATTTGCTCAGCATACGTATTGAATAAGTATGGTGAAAGGACGCAGCTGTGACGCACACCTTTTAACCACACATATCCCCTCGTTCTGTTTGAACAACTGCCTCTTGGTCTAAGTACTGTTTCCTCATGAGCACAATTAAGTGTTCTGGAATTCCCATTCTTCAGAATGTTATCCATAATTGATTATAATCCACACAGTTGAATGCTTTAGCATAGTCAATAAAACAAACATCTTTCTGGCATTCTCTGTCTTCAGCCGTGATCCATCTGACATTGGCAGTGATATATCTCGTTCCGCATCCTCTTCTGAATCTGACTTGAATTACTGGCAGTTCCCTGCTGATGTACTGCTGCAAGCACTTTTGAATGATCCTCAGCAAAATTTTAATTGTGTGTGGTATTAATGATAACATTAATGATATTGTTCAATAATTTCTGCATTTTGTTGAATCACTTTTCTTTGGAATTGGTACAAATATGGATCTCTTTCAATCAGTTGGTCAGGTAGCTGCCTTCCAAATTTCTTAGCATAGACAAGTGAGCACTGCATCTGTTTGTTGAAACATCTCAGTTGGTATCCTATCAATTCCTGGAGCCTGTTTTTCAGCATGCCTTCAGTGTATAATATGTCCAGTGAATCTCTAGTCTTTTTTTTCTTACAGTAGATACTATTTTTATACAAAGTTTAAAGATGAAATAGGAGACCTTGCTAGGAGGTTGGTCAAAATGAGACTGGTGTTGTCAGCAAACGTATTTTGTTGTTTGTTCGCTGAATGGTACAGTGGAATGCATTTTTTCTTAACAGTGCACTCATTCAACAAATATTTGTTATGCAATGTATGGAGGTACTTAAAAGCTTTATTGCAATATTTAGGAGCTACCAAAAAAAGTAAAGAAAAAACACAAACACCTGTATATCCATTACTCAGCCTAAGATATAAAGCATTGCCTATACGCTTGAAACCCCCTGTACCTTTCCCACAACACCCCCACTCTCCAATGTATCTTAATTATTTTCCTAGACTTGGGGATTTCAGAGAGGTTATTTTAAGGTTTTGAGCTGAATTAGGCGAGGTTTTCTAAAGTGGGAAAATTCAGAGCTGCTTTCTAAAAATTTAATAGGCTCATGGGAGTGGGTTTAATCGTTTGTTCCCTTACAATTTCTAAACTGACATGGAGAACAGCTGTATAGAACAATCCAGTGTTTATTATTAGTTGACAGTGATGAATAGATTCCAAGTTTGCGGAAGTTCCTCATGTTTTTAAACTAAAAGTACTAGTAACTTAGAAGAAACCTTTGATTCCATTTTTTACTTTTTTTAACTTTTAAAATAAACTTTATAGAGGTATAATTTAATTTACATACCGTAAAAATACAGCCATTTTAATTCAACAGTTTGAGCTTTGACACGTTTTGTACCCCTGATGGTTTTCATCCCAATCAAAATATAGAACCTTTTTGTCATTCCAAAAAGTTCCCTTGTGCCCCTTCCCAGTCTGACTCCAGGCAACCGGGGAACTGCTTTTTGTCCCTATAGATTAGTTTTGCCTGCCCTAGAATTTTATGTAATGAAATCTTACAGTATGTATTCTTTTGTGTCTGGCTTCTTTCTCTCAGCATAAAGTTTTTGAGATTTATCCATGTCCTTGTGTGTATCAGTAGTTCATTTGTTTTATTACTCAGTAGTTTTCCATTGTATGGATGTACCACAGTTTGATTATTAATTTACTAGTTGATGGACATTGGGATATTTCCAGTTTAGCACTCTTACACATGCAGCTGCTATGAACAATCTTTTAAAAATGTTTTTTTGAACATGTGTTTTAATTTATCTTGGAAAAATGCCTAGAAGTGGATTTGCTCAGGTATTTGGTAAGTGTGTGTTTAACTTTATAATAAATATTCAAACTGGTTTCCAGAGTGGTTTGCCAGCAGTGTATGAGAATTCCAGTTGCTCTTTTCTTTGTCAACACTTGATGTTGTATTTTTTTCATTTTAGTCATTCTAGTGGGTGTATAGAAAACCCTGGTGGCGTAGTGGTTAAGTGCTATGGCTGCTAACCAAAGCGTTGGCAGTTCAAATCCGCTCCTTGGAAACTCTGTTGGGCAGTTCTACTCTGTTCTATTGGGCTCTGGGCTACTCTGTTCTATAGGGTCGCTATGGGTCGGAATCAACTCAACAGCACTGGGTTTGGTTTGGTTTTGGTTTAGTGTGTGCCTCGTTGTGTGTGTGTGTGTGTGTGTGTTTTACCCCCACTGCAAATATTACATCATTTATTGAAGGTAGAGAAACACATCGAAGTATTAAAAAGTTGAAACTTCGGTTACCTTGCATTGAGTAAAATATTAACCGTTAAAAAGTTATGGGAGAGACTGAAAGGGCCGACTCAACAGGGGGAGAGCAAGTGGGAGTACGGAGTAAGATGTATGTAAACTTGTATGTGACAGACTGATTGGATTTGTAAATGTTCACTTGAAGCTTAATAAAAAAAAAAAAGTTATGGGAAACCAAGACAGCACAGTTTTTTTTTTTTAAGTAAACCTGAAGTCTGTAGTTTAAAATTATAGGAGTTCACAAACTGCAGCCCACCACTTGTTTTTGTATGGCCTGTGGGATAAGAATAATTTTTTCCTTTTTTTAAAAAAATTTATTGTGGTTATCTTAGTTATCTAGTGCTGCTATAACAGAAATACCACAAATGGATGGCTTTAACAAAGAGAAATTTATTCTCTCACAGTTTAGGAGGCCAGACCTCCAAATTGAGGGTGCCGGCTCTAGGGGAAGGCTTTCTCTCTCTGTTGGTTCTGGGAGAAGGTCCTTGTCATCAGTCTTCCCCTGGGCTAGGGGCTTCTCAGCACAGGGACCCCAGGTCCAAAAGATGTGCTCTGCTTGTGGCTTGACTTTCTTGGTGGTAGGAGGTCCCCCTGTCTCTTTGGTCAGTTCTCTCTTTTGTGTCTCAAAAAAGCAACCTAATCTTGTAGATTGAGTCCTGCGTCATTAACATAACTGCCTCTAATCCTGCCTCATTAACATCATAGAGGTAGAATTTACAACACATAAGAAAATTATATCAGATGACAAAATGGTGGATAATCACACAATACTGGGAATCATGGCCTTGCCAAGTTGACACATATTTTTGGAGGACATAATCCGTAACAATGGTGAAATAACAAAACACTTGCCATTTAGCCATTTTTGTGTGTACAATTCAGTGACATTAATTATGTTCACCATGTTGTGAAACAATCACCATATTGTTTCCAATTTTTTTTAATTGTGTTTTAGTTGAAAGTTTACAGCTCAAGTTAATTTCTCATACAAATTTTTATATACGTATTGTTTTGTGATACTCGTTGAAATCCCCACAATGTGACAGCACACTCCCCTTTTCCACCCCGAGTTCCCTGTGTCCATTTGACCAGTTTGTGTCCCTTCCTGCCTTCTTATCCTGCTTTTGGACAGGAGCTGTCCATTTGGTCTGTTATCTCTGAATGAACTAAAAATCACATTCCTCATGTGTATTGTTTTTGTTTCATAGTCCTGTCTAATCTTTGTCTGAAGGATGGACTTAGGGAATGGTTTCAGTTCTGGGTTAACAGTTCGTCCAGGGGCCATAGTTTCAGGGATTCCTCCAGTCTCTATCAGACCATTAAGGCTGTTCCTTTTACATGAATTTGGGTTCCGTTCTAAATTTTTCTCCCGCCCTGCCTGGGACTCTTGGGTTGTTTCCACCTTTGGGCTATTGTGAATAGTGTTGCAGTGAACATTGGTGTACAAATATCTGTTTGAGTTCCTGCTTTCAAGTGTTTTGTGTCTGTATCTAGGAAAAACAGTGCCGGGTCATATGGCAATTCTGTGTTTAACTTTTTGAAAAACTGTCAAACTTTTTTGCAGAGGCTGTACCATTTTACAACCCTTCCAACAATGGAGGAGGTTTCCAGTTTCTCCACATCCTGTCCAACACTTATCATTTTCCATTTTTCTGATACCAGTCATCCTCGTGAGGGCGAAGTGGTATCTCATGGGGTTTTGATTTGCATTTCCCATGTCACTAAATTGAGCATCTTTTCCTGTACTTATTTTGGCCATTTTGTGTATCTTAATTGGAGAAAGGTCTGTTTAAGTCCTTTGCTCATTTTCAGTTGGGTTGTCTTTATGTAGCCTTTGGAATCAGGCTTCTTTCACTTAGCATAATACATTTCTGATTCATCTTTTTATTGTATGTGTCATTCTTTTTTATTGCTGGGTAGTATTCCATTATAGGTGTGTACCATGGTTTTTTTATCCATTCACCAGTAGATGGACATTTGGGTTGTTTTCAGTTTTTGGCAGTTGTAAATAAGGCTGCTGTAAATATTCATTTTTTTTTTTAAATATAAGTTTTCACTTCAATTGGTTAAATATATAGGAGTAGGCTTTGTGGGTCACAGAGTAAGTTTATAGTTAACTTTATAAGAAACTGACAACTTCTTTGCCAAACAGCTGTGTCATTTGCATTCCTACCAACAATGTTTGAAAGTCCCAGTGGCTCTGGACATGGCATTACCAGTCTTCTTAAAAGCTATTCTTATTATTGTAAGTTAGTATGTCCTTGTGGTTTTTTCAATTCCCTAATAACTAATGATCCTGAACACTTTTTCATGTGCTCATTTGCTCTCTATATGTCTTCTTTGGTGAAGTGTCTGTGCCAATCTTTTGCCCATTTTAAAACTGGGTTATTTTATAGTTTAGTTCCTGAAAGTTCTGATATAAGTCCTTTTACAGATGTGTGTTTTTCACATATTTTCTACACGTCTTTTCATTCCCATAACAGTATCTTTCAGAGAGCAGAAGTTCTTGATTTTGATGAAGCTCAGTTTATTTTAGAAAAAACCATTTTTTTTTAATGGATCCTGCTTTTGGTATCATAGCTAAGAAATCTTTGCCTTACGCAGAGGTCACAAATACTGTCTCCCGTGCCTTTTTCCTAAAAGCTTCATAGATACAGGTTTTACATTTAGGCCAATGATCAATCCATTTAGAGTTCACTTTTGTATATGGTGCAGGATATGAATCCAACCGCATTGCTTTTTTCCTGTCTTCTTTTGAATTGAGCATATTTGTGTGTGTGATCTCATTTTATCTTCAGTATTGCTTTATTTTTTATCGTTCTTAAAAATTTTCAGTGGTTGCCATAGGATTTACAGTATGCATTTGAAATTAACAAATCTTCATCAAATAATAATATTTAAATATTATATAGTGTAATATTATACCATTTCTCATGTAATGTACAATAGTACACTTCTGGTTCCTTTCTCTCATCTTCTGTGCTATTGTTTTCATGTGTTTTACTTTTTTATATGCTATAAAAAAAAATTTTTTATAAATACGTAATACATTCCTACTGTTATTGCTTTAGATAACCAGCTCTCTTTTAGAGTAATTGAAAATAAAGAAACAACAACTACATTTTATATTTTCATTTATGCCATTTCTAGCACTTATTTCTTTGTGTAGGTATAAGTATCTATATGGTATCATGTTTCTTTTGGCCTGAAGAATTTTTTTTTTTTTTTGTAGTATTGGTTTACTGATAATGACTTCTGCTTATATTTTCCCTGGAAAAGTCTATTTTTTCTTCCTTTTTGAAAAAATTTTTTTTGCTAGATATAGATTCTTTGGTTAAATACATAAGAATAGGTTTTCTAGGTCATTCAAAAAAATTGTTGAATTTTTTTTCTTTCAGTAGTTTAAGTGTATCACTGCACTGTCTTCTGTCTTACATAGTTTCTGATGAGAAGTCGCTGTAACCTTTGTTTCTCTCAAACTGTCTTCAGAATTTTTTCTTTGGTTTTGAGTATTTTTATATAATTTGTCTAGTTGTTGTTGTTTTTATTTTGGGGGGGGAGAGGGGCTGTGATATATCCTGCCTGCTGTTCTCTGAGCTCCTTTGATCTGTGATTTTGTCTCTTTTATTATTTGGAAAAATCTCAGCATTTATCTCTTCAGATGTTTCTTCTGTCCTATTTTCTTCCCTTTCTAGGATTTCAGTTATAAGTATGTTAAATCATTTGATATTTTCCTACAGCTCTTGGGTTTTCTGTTTTTTTTTTTAACCCCCACTCTTTCTTTTTCTGTGTTTCAAATTCGGCAATCTCTTACTCCTGCTCTGTTGAGTTTACTATTGAGCCATTCCAAAGCATTCGCCAACTTTGATACTGTGTTTTTCCTTTGTCTCTTAACAGTATTTTTTTTTCCCTTCTTCTTTGTAATTTGCGGTTGAAAGATAGGTGTTTTGTATAAGATGGTAGAGTAGAGGCTTAGCTAAATAGTATTTATGCTTGGTTAGACCTTTAGCACGTGGGGTTGAGTCAGCCTATTCAGTAGTTGACCTGCGTTTGCATCTTATCGTTGCAATAGTTACCCTCAGTACACTAAAAAAAAAAAGGCTGCAAATTCCAATGTAGTGTTACCATTTTCTTAGGGTGGGGCTGGTTTGCCAGAGGATTTTTTTCAGTGTTTGCTCTAACCTCAGCTTTTTATCTTATCTTGCCTTTGTTACTATACCTCCAAGAGGATCTCTCTCCATGCTCTTTCCTAGCAGTAAACTGCTGTCATTTATCCTCAGTGCTTGCTGGTACGGTGGGGCCATGAGGTAGGAATACTGGGGAGGAGAACATTCTCAGTTACCCTATTTCTCCATCAGTTTTGGTCAGGCAGCGTGTCTCTGGGCCTTAGAGTGAGGCTTTCTCAGTGATCCTCCCTCTCCCACAGCAATCGGGTGTCTCTAAAGGTCTAGGGCCATGATGTTTTCCTTCCCCTTCCCCTGGGATAGAGGGTTTTTTTTTTTTTCCTGTTACCTTCTCCCAGCAAGGGAATAACCAAACATAGTTATTCCACAAAATGTGTTTTTTATATTCTGTTCAATGTAGGTATCATCTGAAGCCTCCTCCTTTGGCTAGTTTTTGCTAGGTTGAGCTATCAATGACACTAACGAGACAATCAGCAGTTTGAATCTACCAGCCGATCCTTAGAAACGTTATGAGGCAGTTCTCTTCTGTCCTACAGGGTCGCTATGAGTTGGAATCAACTTGACAGCAATGGGTTTGGTCACTGTTATTAAATATAGCTATAAATATCATTTAATGAATATATATTCTTGGTTTTCATATTGGCCATGTGAGTTTCATTTCTTGAAATATTCTTTAACCATGAGTTTTATTGATAATAAAATTCTGTCTTGTAAATACTAGGCACTGAATAAAGAATTGTTGCATGGATGAATGAATTTGTGATTGTGCTGCCCCTTTCCTGTGCCTGTCTGTTCTTTTTTTCTGATCACCATCATACTTACTTGTTTCTGAGAGTGTAATAAAATACTTTTAGAATCTCTTAGTATTTCTGAGCATTCAATTAGAAGATGACTTGACTTCCAGTCAAATGATGCATACAAGTTTACAAAGGTTGGAGGAAGTTCTGTTATTGCACAAAGTCCTTATCCCATTATTGGGGCTACTGAAGAAAACCTTTATCCTGCTGGACCTTGATAAGTACTCTAAAGAAAAAGAATTAATATTTCGTTGTATGAGCCAGTGATATGTGTTTGATGTATGTATGTTAGATGTACTATATTCTTGGCTGAGTGCACTAACAGGGTGCAAAAGAAGAAAAAGAGGGAGGAACTTAGCTTCATTTCACTAAGGTTTACCAGGGCCTTGTCTGCAGATGGAAATAAGATTTGTTAAAGGTGATCAGCCTCAAATTCTTCAACAACTGTGAACATTTTTTAAGGCTGGCTTTATCGCTTTCCCCTAGGTGATTTATTGTTCTTTTGGTGGAACAGCCAAAGGGCTGCACTTCAATAACTTAATAGTTGGACTCGTCCTCCTTACAAGAGGCAGAGATGAAGAGAAAGCAAAGTGTAAGTACTTTTATTATCTCAAGATGATAATACCACAGCCATGTGCAAAATAATTTACCATAAAGTTCTGATGACTAGTAAAGAATTCGAACAGATATTTCTCCAAAGAAGATGTACAAGTGGCCAATAAGCACCTGACAAAATGTTTAACATAATTAGTCATTGGGGAATGCAATTAGAATTGCAACGATAGATACCACTTCACACCCACTAGGATGGCTATAATAAAAAAGACAGTAACGAATGTTACTGAGGGTGAGGAGAAATTTGAACTTATATATTGCTGGTGGGATTGTAAAATGCTGCAGCTGCATTCAAAAACAGTTTGGCGGCTCTTCAAACTGTTAAACATAGGGTTACCTTACCATATGACCCACCAATTCTACTACTAGGTATATACCCAAGAAAATTGAAAACATATGTTCACACAAAAGTGTGTACCCAAGTGTTCATAGCAGCATTATTCATAATAGTAAAAAAAAATGGAAACAATCCAAATGTATGTCAGCTAATGAATGATTAAACAAGTGTGTTATGGCCATACAATGGAATATTACTCAAATTGAATATTACTCAAAAGGTTGACGTGTCGATACATACTGCAACATGATATACATTAAAAATGTGATACTAAGTGAGAGAAGCCAGTCACAAAAAGGCCACACATTGCATGATTCCATTTATATGAAATGTCAAGAATAGGTAAATTCGTAGAGACAGAAAGTAGATTAGTGGTTCCCAGGGTTTGAGCAGGGAGGGAAGAATGGGTAGTGACTGCTTTTGGGTATGGGGTTTCTTTTTAGGTTGGAAATGTTCTGAAATTAGGTACTACTGATGGTTGCACAACTCAGTGACTATACTAAAAACCACTGAATTGTACATTTTAGATTTATATTACACAGAGTATAACATTTTGCTCCAAAAATGCGTAAATTTTTATTCTTAGCCTTTGGATGTTAGATCTTTCTCTTTTCTTCCTTCCTTTTCTAATCTGCCATGTGACTGCTTCTTCTAAATCTCTCAGAGTCCTTGCTCTTCCTCCTGGATCTAAACTGTCCTTTTAAAAAAAAAATTTTTTTTTAAATCAAGGTATAATTTACCTAAAATAATATGTACACTTTGATGTGTATTGACACACACACACAAAAAAATGTACCCATTAAATCAAGGTAATTAATATACCTAATGAACATATTTATAAACTTGTTTTTATATATTGGAATTAAAATGTGATCCTGGTTTTTCCAAATTAGCATTCCCCCAGCAGCACATGTAGGCCGCTAGTAATTTACTTCTATTTTTTTAATTTTTATTATGTTTTAAGTGAAAGTTTACAAATCGAGTCAGTCTCTCACGCAAAAACCCATATACTTCTTGCTACATACTTCCAATTACTCTCCCCCTAATGAGACAGCCTGCTCCCTCCCTCCACTCTCTCTTTTCAGGTCCATTTCACCAGCTTCTAACCCCCTCTACCCTCTCTTCTCCCCTCCAGGCAGGAGATGCTAACATAGTCTCAAGTGCCCACGTGATCCAAGAAGCTCACTCCTCACCAGCATCCCTCTGCAACCCATTGTCTAGTCGAATCCATGTCTGAATAGTTGGCTTTGGGAATGGTCCCTCTCCTGGACCAAAAGAAGGTCTGGGGGCCCTGACCACTGGGGTCCTTCTAGCCTCAGTCAGGCCATTAAGTCTGGTCTTTTTACAAGAATTTAGGGTCTACATCCCACTGCTCTCCTGCTCCCTCAGGGGTTCTTTGTTGTGTTCCCTGTCAGGGCGGTCATCGGTTGTAGCTGGGCACTGTCTAGGTCTTCTGGTCTCAGGCTGATGTGGCCCTTTCAGATGGCTGCTTGCTAGCGTGTAAGCCCCCAGACGCCACTCTTCAAAGTGGGATGCAGAATGTTTTCTTAATAGATTTTATTATGCCAGTTGACTTAGATGTCCCCTGAAACCATGGTCCCCAAACCCCTGTCCCTGCTACGCTGGCCTTTGAAGCATTCCGTTTATTCAGGAAACTTCTTTGCTTTTGGTTTAGTCCAGGCAGCTAGTAATTTAAAATAACAAAATTTCTTGTCACAGGGACAAATGTGTAGTTTTAAAGTTCATTCATTTTTGTTTTACAGTATTTCAAAAAAATATATAATATATACCTTCACCCATCTTTATCATTACTTAACGTCATATCTGTTCCAGATCTTGTTTTTGTTTTTAATTTTGCTTTAGGTAAAAGTTTACAGCTCAAGTTAGTTTCTCCTATGAAAATTTATAAACACGTTATTATGTGACCCTAGTTGCTACCCCTGTAATGTGACTATGCATTCTTCCTGTCCACCCCAGATTTCCCGTGCTCATCCAACCAGCTCCTTTCCCTTCCTGCCTTCTCATCTCACCTCCAGACTGGAGCTGCCCATCTAGTCTCGTGTACCAGATCTTGTTTTTTAAGAAATAAAATATTATAGCTACAGGTGAAGCACTCTCTGTATCCCCCTCTTGGTCCCATTCCTGTTCTTCCCTTAATAGAGTTAATTACTCTCATGAATTCGGTCATTTGTTACTCCTCATGCAGGTTTTTATATATTTATGATATCTTTCTGTACCCTTAAGCATATCTTCAACTGTTTTGCAGGTTTTAAACTTCTTAATACATAGTATCCTATTATGTTGCTGTGAGTCGGAATCGACTCGACGGCAGTGGGTTATCCTATTATACTGCTTATTTTGCAATTTGTTTTTTCCCTCAATATTAGTTTTTGACATTTATCCTTCCTGACACACACAGTTGAAGGTTCTTTGCTTTAACTGCTGTATGGTATTCCACTGTGTGTATATCTCAGTTTACCAGTTTTCTTGTTAATAGAAATGCATCTTTTTTTTTTTTTTTTTATAATTTTGCTATTACAAACAGTGTTTCAGTGAGCATCCTTGTGCCTTGTGTCCATGTATGAGAGTTTCTCAAGGTTAGAAGTGGAACTGCCTTGAAGTGGGGTTGCTGGGTCATACATCTTCACTTTTACTAAATATTGGTAAATTGCTGTCAAAATTGGTTAAGCTAATTTATACTCCCAATAGCAGTGTAAAAGAGGTCCCATTTCTCTATATCTTTGTGACTCTTGGTATTGTCACACCTAAATGTTTTTGTAAATCTGATATGTTCAAAGAGATATTACCTTGCTGTTTTAATTAGCATTGCCAGGTTATTTTGAGAAATAAAATAAAATAACATGTATAAAGTACTTGGTGCTAGTAATCCTTCAGTAATTGTTAACTTCCTGTTCCTTTCCTATTTCTACTAGAGTATATGTAATCTATGATAAGATTCATTTATTCTCTCTTTCTTTCTCATAGACATTTTTAGTCTTTTTTCAAGTGAATCTGGGAGCTATGTTGTTCGAGAAGAAATGGAAAGAATGCTCCATGTGGTGGATGGTAAAGTCCCAGAAACACTTAGGAAGTGTTTCTCTGAGGTATATTTAAAAATTTACATTTCATCCCTTCTTTTGGCAAAGTATGAATTCTTGGTTGTCTAATGAGTTTAGCTATGATGAATAAATGTTTATGTGTAGCATATTCTTGTCATTTTTCTCTTTAATATTTGTAGTTTCAGCTATTTATGTGCTATGCTCAGGGGCTCATGAGTCTCATTACTGCTGTATTTGTGAATCTGAAAAATTTCAATTCAACTGTAAAGGCAACTGTCTGTACTTACAGTATAATGAAACATTCCCAAATCCTCACCCAAACCAACCAACACACACATACACAGCTACTTCTAACTATAGGGTGGTCCCTAAAGTACTGTCATGTCAGTTGTCGAGATACTGAATCTTCCATCTAGGTCCTCCATCCTCTCAGCCCCATCAAGCTCTAGCCTCAACACATCTTAAGGCTCTGGGGCTCAAGAGATTTGGGGGACTTAGAGGTTATAATTACTGCTTTTATTTGGCTAAGTTATAAGCTACATAAGTTTTTCTGCATTGTTCTAACAATCTAACCTTTTTTAAAAGTTAAACTATGTAAAACATACATTTTTTCCTTACTGCAAGCCACCTGTATTAATTTCCTATGTTGTGTAACAAATTACCATGAACTAAGAGGCCCAAAGCAACACATATGTATTATCTCACAGTTTCCCTGGGTCAGGAGTTTGGATAGGGTTCAACAGAATCCTCTACTCAGGGTCTCACAAGATTTTGATCAAGGGCATTCGGTCTCATCTGAGGTTCAAGGTCCTCTACCAGGCTTACTGGTTGTAGGCAGAATTCAGTTCCTTGAGTTTATAGGATTGAGGTCCAGCTTTCTTACTGGCTTTCAACCAGGATCTACTTTTAGCTCCTGAAGGATGCCCTCTGACAACATGGCAGCTTGCTTCTTGTAGGATGAAACACTCCTACTTGTTGCCCTGAACGTAATTACAGTTCACAAAATCTTCAGTGGGTACAAACAAACATTTATGTGAAATTTTAACATTTTGCTTTTGTGTAGATTCAGTAAAACTCTACCTGGATTATCAAATGAAAACCAGATCATCAAATCATTGTTTTTATAGTCCTTGACTTGTAAGGCAAATAGCCTTGTTATTCACAGCCTTTCTTATTAAAAGAGTATACTTTAATGAAATCTTGCCTATGTATGATCTAATTTTTCCGATACTCATGGAAAAGTGTTAGTGAAATTTTTCCGATACTCATGGAAAAGGGTTAGTGGTGTAGTCCCTAAATGATTTCTCTCTCAATTTGGAATGTATTTTATATATCTGTTGTCTTATTTTCTTTATTATATTCTGTTAAATTAAAATTACAATGAGTTTGTATTCCTTAAATACACAAATGAATTGGCCCAGAACATGCTGGCTAATTAACACTATAATTCAGTAGCGTGGTTAATCTTCAAAATGGGAAAACGACACACATAATTGAGGGTTAACTCTTTGGAAATAGATTTCTCTAATGTAGAGGTAAGAAGGATACAATTTAGTATGTATCTGAGGGATTATGATTTTTTTTAACTGGGTGTAGGATTGTTAGATCATAACAGTAATCTCATGATAGTAATGAAGATCAATTTTCCTTATATTCTTATGAGGTAAGGACAAATAACTAAACTGAATCATGCAAAATGTCCTTTTCCTTCTGAATACAAAAGCAATGTAGTAATAAAGGAACTAATGTCATTACTTTAAAAAGTCAATTAATTTTGTACTGTATGCATCAATCTATCATCTGAGCCTGCTTATTGCTTCTAGTTTAATCATTTGATTCTCCTTCACAGACTATTCTTTTGAATGGTATTTGAAAGTTTAGTATCTTGATAGTTCTATTAACTATTTTGGTAGTAGAAGTTTAAAAAAGGTAGACCACAGTGCCTTTTTTGACCTTTGATCTCTAGCTGATTATTACAGTGTTCGTAAATGTACTTATAGACTAGGCTGTCACCACCTAAAAAAAAGCAGGGCCCTTTTTCCTGCTTTTAATATTATACAAAATGTATACCTTTTTCAAAGTATTAGATACTATGGTAATAGATTATTGACTTTTCGCTGTCTCCTCATACGGCTATAAAAAATATAACTATATTTTAAGATGTTTCACTTAAAATATAATAAAGGAGGAAGTATTAAATTTTGCCTGTTTACAATAAGTCAGAGGCATTTTTTTACAATGACATTAACTGCATAAGGTACGATAACATGTTATTGTTTATGCAAAATTATAAATTATATAAGACTGTGTTATATAGAATATATTTGTATGATATGTAATAATAATATTGCTTGTATTGAAGTATGTTTAAATTTAAAAATATTTAGACCATTTATAAGACTTTGGTGTTTAGTAAAAATCTGTGGTGATTTCCTAAACTTTAGAAAGAGAATGTGGTTTATTTCATATTCTCTTGTATAAAGATATTTCACTCTCGTAATTGCCAGGTTGTAATTCCTGAAGTTTTAGCATAAACACATGCATGTATACATACACGTGTGTGTGTGTGTGCATTTAATTTTTTCCTGTTTAGGAGAGTTAGTCTTAACAATAGTATTGTTACTCAATGTTGTTAGGTGTCAGTTCTTCCCAAAATGATACATAGATTCAACATAATCCTAAAACCCCAGCAGGCTTCTTTGTAGAAATTGAAAAGCTGTTTTTTTAATTGAAATAGAAAAGCATAGGATGTAAAAAAGCCAAAACAATTGTGAAAAAAGAAGAATAAAATTGAAGGGCTCCCACAACCTGATTTCAAGACTTGCTATAATGCTATACTAACCAAGAAAACCAAAAACCAAACCCGTTGCCATCGAGTCGATTCTGACCCATAACGACCCTATAGTAACCAAGAGAGAGCGGTATTAGGGAGAAGATAGATAGGTGAATCAATATGGGAGAATCACATAGTCCAGAAATAGACTCATACATATATGATCTATTGAATAAGCTTTTTCAAAAAAATAGTGCTAGAACATGTATATGCAGAAGGCTAGACCTTGACCTATATCACATACCATATACCAAAATTAATTGAAAATGTACCATAGACCATGTGTAAAACGTACTACTATAAAATTTATAGACTAAAACAGAAAATCTTTGCGACCTTGGATTTAGCAAAGACTTCTTAGGCAAAACACAAAAAGCACAAACCATAAAAGAAACAAAACAAAAAACTGATATATTGAACTTCATCAAAATAAAAAACTTCTGGTCATCATAAGAATATATTAAGAAAATGAAAAGACTAACCACAACCTGGGAGAAAATATTTGTAAAACACATATTTGGTAAAGGACTGGTGGTTTCTTAAGAAATTAAACTTACCATGTGACCTAGCAATTCCACTTTTAGGTATCTGCTCCAGACACATGAAAACATGTATCCACACAAAGACTTGTACGTGAATGTTCGTGGCATTATTTATAATAGCCAAAAATCCAAATATCCATTAACAGATGAATGGGTAAACAAAATGTAGCATATTCAATACACATGGAATACTATTCAGCAATAAAAAGGAGCAAACTACTGATACCTGCTACAACATGGTTTAACATAAAAATATTATGCTAAGTGAATAAAGATTATATGTAAGTGTATGATTTCATTTTTACGAAGTACCCAGAAAAAGCAAATTTATAAAGACAGAAAACGGTTTAGTATTGCCTGGGTCTACGGGTGAGAAGGTGTGTGAGGGATCTTTTAGGGTGATAGAAAGGTTGTGAAACTGGATTGTGGTAATGGTTGCCTAACTCTGTAAATTTACTAAAAGGCTTTGAATTATACACTTAAATCTGGTGAACTATACGTCAGTAAAGCTGTTAAGTTTTAAAGGGTGTAATTCTCCGTTTTTGGAGGTATATGCAAAGGGCTGTGAACTGATGCTGATCTGCAGCTGTATTTCCTGGGGGCGCTTACTGATCTGGGTCTGGCCAGACACTGAGAATCCTGGAGTGGCTCTTGGCTCGGGTCTTTGTTGGGGGAAACCAGCAGAGTTTTTGGCAGCTGTACAGGCCTGGAGTGACAAAACTGAAGACCTGAATGGCCTCAGGCACATGCGTCTTTTTTCCCTCAAGATATTTGCAGAATTCTGAAGCTGTACAGTGCAAGAGGTTAAAAACCTTAACCTCTGAAAATCAGATCAAAGTTTTCATGTAGTCTCTCAGGGCTGAGGAGATAAGGACCTGCCAGGCCCAGACCTGTTTGGAATAAGGTCGCCATCCCTACCCCCAGTCTGATCTTTCTAGCAGAGATCAGAGTGAACCTCTCTGGTAAATGATAATATCTGGAATCTCCACAGTTTATTATTTTGTTTTGTTCTTTACACAAAGTCCAGCATTCGGTCAAGAGTAAGTAGGACTGTGAAAAGACAGGACCATACAACTAAAAACTAAAATATTCAGAAGTAGACCTACAGGTGATCCTGGAGTAAACTGAAGCAGTAGTTGGGTTGCCAGGAGATTGCATTACATCGTAGATATATAAATACATCACTAACAGGCCTTGAGCTATCCCAGGACCTCCGTACACAATCAAGGCCTGATCTCTGCTAGAAAGGTTAGACTGGGGGTGGGGATGACTCCTTAGTTGATTTGCATAGTGATATTTGAGTTTAAAAAATTTTGTCATTTTAAAAAAATAAGTATTTATTGTACTTATCTCAATGTCAGAGATGTTACCATGTAAAAAATATACAATGTGGGGAATTTATACCACTAACCCTTTCTAGACTAAATGTGGGGTAGAGAAAGAATATGAGTATGATCCCTGATCTCTAAACATGTTGGCAGTGTCCTCACATGTCCCTGCCACAAATCTAAATGCCCAATTCTTCCATTGAGAAAAAACAAGACCGTCAGTCTTGCCTCAGTTGTTTGGATTGCACTGTTCTGAAACTACGAGGCTAAGCATATTGCTGATATTGAATAGATTGCTACAAAACAATATAGAAATTGTCCAAAATATTTTTAATACTTTCTTTTTTATTCTTTACCATGCTTCCTTTGGATTATTAGTTATTTGTATCCTATACGATTTCTGTCAGGATTAGAGTTTCTAGGCTCCTGAATGTCATTCTTCATTGTGTTTCCTTGTGGGTTGATTCTTTTTCTCATAGAAGCATCTGGCTCTGCATCCCACTGTTTTCCTGCTCTGTCAGGGACCCCCTGTTGTGTTCCCTGTCAGGACAGTCAGAACTAAAGCCATCCCCGAAGCCAACTCTTCAGACAAAGATTAGACTGGACTATGATACATAAAATGATACCAATGAAGAGTGTGCTTCTTAGTTCAAGTAGATACGTGAGACTAAATGGGTAGCTCCTGCCCGGAGGCGAGATGAGAAGGCAGAAAGGGACAGGAGCTGGTTGAATGGACACAGGAAATCCAGGTGGAAAGCAGTATGCTGACATATTATAGGGATAGCAACTAGGGTCATGTAACAGTGTGTTTAAACTTGTGTATGAGAAACTAACTTGAGCTGTGACTTTCACTTAAAGCACAATAAAGGAAAAAGAAAAGAAAATCCCGCTCTCACTCAACCTAGGGTCTCTTCTTATCTACTAGGCAAAGAGAGTGATTTGGGCAGTACCTTAGTCATCTAGTGCTGCTGTAACAGAAATGCCACAAGTGAGTGGCTTTAACAAAGAGAAATTTATTCCCTCACAGTCTAGGAGGCTAGAAGTTCAAATTCAGGGCACCAGCTCTGGGGAAGGCTTTCTCTGTTGGTTCTACAGGAAGGTCCTTGTCATCAGTCTTCCCAGGTTGACAAGTTTCTCAGCGCAGGGACTCTGGGTCCAAAGGATGTGCTGTTCTCCTGGCTCTTGTTTCTTGGTGGTATGAGGTCCCCCTGTCTCTCTGCTCCCATCTCTCTTTTATATCTCAAAAGAGATTGATTTAAGACACAACCTAATCCTGTAGATTGTCCTGCCTTATTAACCATAACTGCCACTAATCCCACTTTATTAACATCATAGAGGTAGGATTTAGAACACATAGGAAAATCACATCAGATGACAAAATGGTGGATAGTCACACAATACTGGGAATCATGGCCTGGCCAAGTTGACACACATTTTTAGGGGAGGCAATTGATGTGTCCCTTCAGCCTGAATACTTTTTTCTCCAGAGATTCAGCAAGATAAAGACCTAGAAAGAAAGCAGAGAAGTAAAAGGGTACTTGGCTTCTTTTTGTACACTAGTTGGCTTGTGAATAAATGTTTCCATTGATGCATTCTGGCATCCTGATTGTCTACTCAGTAAATTTAATTAGCCAATGCAATTTAAAAGAGCATTGTAAACCCATGCAGATTTAATTAACATATGCTAATTCAGACAGATTGGGGAGTGGTGAAGAAGAGGCATGAGGCAAGTGAAAAACTGGATTTATTAGATATTGAAAGAAATACAATTTACTGATTTCAGGACCTACCTTAGCAAATAAAGTATGGCCAATTAGTGAAAACATACTGCTTTAATGAATTAAGTAATTTTCAGTTAGATAGATTTTATACAAATGGGAGTTCTGAAGTGCAATTATTCTTGAGAACAGTTTGCTTTCCAAGTACACACCATGTAGAGTTGTTTAGGTAATCTAGATAGCAGAAAGGTGTATGTCAACTGATTGCAAATTTCAAGTTATTAGATTCTAAGTAAGATACCTTAAATTTGACTAAACTTGTGTTTTCTTGTTTTAATATTAGGGTGAAAAGGTTAACTATGAAAAGTTTAGAAATTGGCTTCTTCTAAACAAAGATGCTTTTACCTTCTCTCGTTGGCTTCTGTCTGGAGGCGTGTATGTTACCCTCACTGATGATAGCGACACTCCCACTTTCTACCAAACTCTGGCTGGAGTCACACACTGTAAGTAATGATATTTCATTGTTTTCTGTTTACTTTTCAATGCAGTTGCCCAGTAATATGGGAATATGGCTATAAAGAAGAACTTTATTTATTTTTTCTTCCAAAGTATAATAAAATGAAATGCCTGAGCATGGAATACATAAAAAACCAGACCAGTTACCGTCAAGTTGTTTCCAACTCATGGTGACCCCATGTGTGACAGAGTAGAACTGTGCTCCATAGAGTTTTTAATGGCTGGTTTTTTGGAAGTGGATTGCCAGACCTTTCTTCCTAGGTGCCTCTGGGTGGATTCAAACCTCCAGCCTTTCAGTTAGCAGCCAAGTGCATTAACCATTTTGCACTACCCAGAGATTCCATGGAATACATGCTGTTGAGTCAATTCTGACTCATAGCAACCATGTATGACAGAGGAGAACTGCCCCATAAGGTTTCCTAGCCCGTAATCTTTACAGAAGCAGATTGCCATATCTTTCTCCTGCAGAGCAGCTGGTGAACTCAAACTGCTGACCTTTTGGTTAGCAGCCGAGCATTTAACCATTGATCCACCAGGGCTCCTTATGGAACACGTAATCGTCTATTTATTGACCTAAACCAAGCTGCATTAGTTTCTGAGGGCTGTTGTAACAAGTTACCATGAACTTGGTTGCTTAAAGCAAGAGAAAATTATTCTCTCACACTTCTGAAATCTGAAAGTCTGAAACGAAAGTGTCAGAAGGGCCATGCTCTCTCTGAAGGCTCTAGGGAAGAATCCTTCCTTGCCCTTTTCCAGCTACTGGTGAGCAAATGTGTTCCTTCGTCTGTGGCAGCATAACTTCAGTCTCTGCCTCCATCTTCACCTGACCTTTTTCTCTCTGTGTTTCTTTGTTCTCTCCTCTTATAAGGACACCAGTCATTGGATTTAGTTGCTGTTAGGTGTCAATAGAGTCAGTTCCAACTCAGTGACCCTATGTTCAACAGAACGAAACACTGCCTGATCCTACCCACCGTCATAGCCATTGCTATGCTTGAACACATCATTGCAGCCACTGTGTCAGTCCATCTCATTGAGGTCTTCCTCTCTTTTGCTGACCCTCTTGTTTACCAACAATCGTGTCTTTTTCTGGGGACTGATCCCTCCTGATAACATGAACGTTCATGAGATGAAGTCTTGCCATCCTTGCTTCTAAGGAGCATCCTGGCTATACTCTAACAAGACATATTTATTCATTCTTCTGGCAGTCCATGGTATATTCAATATTCTTCACCAACACCGTAATTCAAAGGCAGCAGTTCTTTGGTCTTCCTTATTCATTGTCCAGCTTCTGCATGAATATGAGGCAATTGAAAATACCATGTCTTGGGTCAGATGCAGCTTAGTCTTCAAAGTGGCATCTTTGATTTTTAACATTTTAAAAGGGTCTTTTGCAGCGTATTTGCCCAATGTAATCCGTTATTTGATTTCTTGACTGCTGCTTCCGTGGGTGTTGATTGTAGATTCAAGTAAAATGAAATCTTTGACAACTTCAGTCTTTTCTCCACTTATCATGATGTTGCTATTGGATTTAGAGTCCACCCCAAGTGCAGGGTGGTTTAACCTCAAGATCCTTAACCAATTACATTTAAAAGACTCAATTTCTAAATATGGCCCCATTCTGAGGTTCCAGACGGACATGAGTTTTGGGGAGACATTATTCCGCCCACTACACAAGGCTAAGTGTTAACTTTTACTGTTCAGCTTTCATATGGTTACAGAAAACTACCTGTACTCTGCTT
The DNA here is from genome assembly GCF_030014295.1 of Loxodonta africana. Classification (NCBI taxonomy): domain Eukaryota; kingdom Metazoa; phylum Chordata; class Mammalia; order Proboscidea; family Elephantidae; genus Loxodonta; species Loxodonta africana. The sequence continues at coordinate 50,827,305 of NC_087359.1, forward strand.
TTGCCTATGCTTCTTCCTGACACTGGAATGCTCTTCCCTTTGCTTCTACCTGTTAAATCCTAGTCATTCTTGAAGAGTTAAATCACATGCCACCTTTTTTTTTCATGAAACGTTTTCTGCCCTCCTATCAGAGATCACTTTTCTTTCTTCTGAACTCTCATAATACCCTATCTGTACCCTTCTTGTATGAACTTATCACTTTCATCCTTGTATTTATTTATAGCATTCTGTTTATTTGTACAGCATGTCATCTCTCCCAAATCATAAGATCCTTTCAGACAGTCTGTATTATTCATCTTTCTTTCTTGCCCTGTGCCAAGCCTTAAATAAGTATTTGTAGAGTTTGGGCGTCAAATGCTATTTATATTTATTACTGTCTATGACTTATGACTTGGATGCTAACTACACTCTATCTACACCTCCTCCTCTTCCCCTCCTTTTTTATTCTGTTGTTACCAGAAGCTCTGACTAATAAATTCTGGCGTGAATAGGCAATGAACTTGATTCTACTACTTTTCAGTGCCCTTGTCCTTATTTTAGATAAGAAAACCTTTCCTTTTGTTCTTTTGCATAAGAAATAGAGAAACTGTTTTCTACTCAGTGTAAACTCTACCCAGCTTAATATTGAAATTGACAGTCATATAGATATTCTGCTGAGCTTTGGCTTTCATTTGTGATTGTACGATAGATTATTTTTCTGCTAATATTGGTGACTTTCCTTGAATGGCTTGTTGCTTAAATTAGTTGTGATATACCTTGCAAATGCAAATGCTGCCTATTGCCTATTTTTGAAAGCACTGTGTTTTTAGATTATAGACCTATTTAAATTTAATCAGTTAAATAATTTTCAAAATGTCAAAAATGTCAACCCATCATATGACTCCATTTTTATCATGAAAATTCTCTTGTCTTTTTTGTTTTCTATCAATTTAGGGACTTTTTCAGATTTTTAATAGTATCTAAAAACTAAAATACCTTTATCTTAAATTATGTAAAGCAAATATTGATGTAAGTCCATTGTTTCACCTACAGTAATGACCTTCTGATATCTAAACTGAATGTTCTCTTAGATTCATTGTACCTGCTAACCTCTATGTGGCATTTTAGTACTATCGACCATTCAGTTTTCTTGAAACTTCTCCTTTGGCTTTTGCAACATTGTAGTTTCCTGGTTTTCTTATTATTTCTTTTGAATTTCTCTTACTGCTCTCCTTCTTCTGTCTACTTTTTTAAGTATAAGTTATTTTTCAAGGGTCAGCCCTTAGCTCTGTTTTATTTTTGGATGATGTGGCCTCTTTCTTCATCACAACCATTTCCACTGCTTCCGTTACCTTCATATCTATTCAGGTGATACCTAGATGAACTTTTCTGGTTTTGAGGTATCTCTCAAACTGCATATTCATTTTAACAAATGTCTCCTTGATATATATTCAAACACCTTATCTCATCATATCTAAAACCAAATTCATCTTCCCTGCCTCAACCCCACCAAATGTTTTTTTAAAAAAAAGCAAATACATTTTTCCTCCTGTGTTTTCCATCTTGGCTGATAGTATTTATAATTCTAGTTATCCAACTTGAGGTTACCCTTGACTTATCAATCTTAACTCAGCCAGGTTTCTTGCATCTCTCTTTCTTTCCTGTTACCATCATTGCAGTAGTTTCTGTATTTGTCTTACAGCCCCTTAATGATAGGAAAGAATGAAGAACAGTGTTAATTTTCTAAGTTTATATATTTTTTAAATGTACTCATGTAATTACCTCACCCTTTGAGGGTTCTCATTGTCTACAGAACAAAGTCCAAACCCCTTAACATGGCTTTAAAGTCTCATAGTATCCTAAAACTTGACTTAATTTTCTATACTCATTTGTCCTCACATAACGTTCTCTGCTTCAACTATAGAGGAGTAGTTGATATTCCATTACTACACCATGAACTTCTTTAACTACCCTATATACCGTTGCTCCTAATCCTCCTTTATTTAAGGATGCATGCCATCTTTCAACTTGTGCCAATTGAAATACCCCTTTGTCACCAAAGGCCAGCTCAGATGGTGTCTCCTCTGTCATGCCTTCTCCATCTGAATTAATTACTTTTCCATTTGCAATCCTACAACACTTTATATTTCAATTATAGCAATTAACGTGCTTTTTGCCGTATCTTAGAATCAGTTGGAAATGGCTTTGTTTCCCTCTAGAAGTTATCAGTCCCTTGAGGACAAGACTCGTGTCCTGTTCATCTTTGAGTTTTTCTTAGCACAGTGGACTCAGTGCATGTTACTTGTTTGAACTGAATTGAAAAATTTTCAACCACTAGTAGTATACATTGTAAATACCGATTTAAGCATTTGATTTTCTCAGAATTGCAGAGCACGTGTATGTTGTTTAGGATCGTAGGACTAAATCTATACCAAGGAGAAAATCATTGTGTTTGAATAAGGTTTAACAATTTCATAGTATGTGAATGTTTACATGAAGACAGACCATGTTTTCATTTTAGAGGGAAATGAATTATAATATTTATAAATTTAAGGAACCGCTGAAGGTTTCAAGGTTAGGTATTTTAAAATCTTCATTTTAAAACTTTTGGTTAGCTAGATGATGTGAGATGTAGAAAATCAATTAGCATTAAGTTAAGGATCAGCATTCTTTAAATACAAGGAAATTATCCACCTGATCTAATAATTTTATCTATTCCATGATTTCCCTGGTTGCCAGAGAAATAAGTCAGTAGTCTGTTACAAAAGCCTGAAGAAATACTATGGTTTATGTTTTCTCAATTATTTATAACATATTTATTTGCTAATTATCTTTTTAACATCTTAATTGAATTATGTCATATCCTTGTTTCTTGTAAGTGAAATACTCAAAAATAAAAAACTAATTAACTATAAGACCGCTATAGTATAGTGGTAATTACTAGCCTTTGTTGGGCATTAGAGTTATTTGGCAAGGATATTAAAAGTGCAGGTTTCCGGCTCTGTCTGCAAAGATTGGAAACCCTGGTGGCGTAGTGGTTCAGTGCTACGGCTGTTAACCATAGAGGTTGGCAGTTCGAATCTGCCAGGCGCTCCTTGGAAACTCTACGGGGCAGTTCTACTCTGTCCTATAGGGTTGCTGTGAGTCGGAATCGACTCGATGGCAGTGAGTTTGATTTTTTTTTTTTGGTCTGCAAAGATTTATTTGGTGGGCCCTAGGACTCTTACACTGGAAACCCTGGTGGCATAGTGGTTAAGTGCTATGGCTGCTAACCAGAAGGTTGGCAGTTTGAATCCACCAGGCGCTCCTTGGAAACTCTATGGGGCAGTTCTACTCTGTCCTATAGGGTTGCCATGACTCTTATACCTAAGCAGACATCCAGGGTAATTCTGAGATAGATGGGCCATGAGCTACATTTTGAGAAACACAGAGTCAGACTGGTCCTACTATTCATGTAGCTGTGGACAATTTAACCTCTTAGAACTTTTTTCCTCGTCTGTAAACCAGGGACAATGACAAAACTTACTTTATAAGGTTATTGTAAGGAGTAAAAGAGATCACGTGTCTTTGAAAAGACTCAAAATATGGACATTGTCCCAGGGCAAAATTACCACAAAGTTATAGTAAAGCAAAAAGAAAGATTTTATTTAGCCTATGTTCAAAGAGGCAAAAGTGAGAAATGGGCAAGCATCTACCAGAGCTATGTCTGTCTGAGTCCAAGGAAGGTTACAGAATCATCAGTATGTATTGACATTACAAATGGGTAAAATCACTAAAAGTTTCACCTTTTCACAGATTGGCTAAAATCTGATAAATCCCTATGATTCTACATTTTGAATTGTCTTTTCTTAATAATCATTGGTACAAGTTTCTTTAATAACAATCCGGTGGTCTTCATTGGTCCAACAATTCTTACTTTTTACTAAGTTTAATAGAAAAAGATAGGAGTGTAAAAGGTCTCTGAAAGACGTTTTCCAAGATTGTCCTAGCTGTTGTTTTTACACCTCGGGGCTCAGTTGGTATGTCGTTGTGAGTCCTTATGAGTCCATCTCCAGCTAGTTCATATTCTTTATACTCAAAGACAGGGAATAATGGCTCCAGTTTTAACTCCTAAGTCAACATTTGGCTTGTGAATATCAGTGGGCTTCACCCCACTGTGTCCAGAGAGAAATTGTTTCTGGATCAAGCAATTTTCTAATAAAGGGCTGTTGGCCAGTAAAAAAAAAATCACTTGCCCAGATGTATGGGAAAAAAAGTTCTTCTTACCGGTTTGTTTGCTTTTATATTACAATTTATAAAGGTAAAATAACCAACAATAAACTAGTGTTACAAACAACTGAATTGCTACTGGCTTGGGAAAGCAGCTACTTTATTAGTAGGCCTTACTCTGAAAGCGCTACCACAAAGTCAGAATTACTGCTAAGTTTTCACAGAAATTCTGACATGGGCAGGTTTACATTCTGATTTATCTGTTATCTACGACTTCTTACTCAACTTCTGGCCACACAATTCACTATTGATGGTCTTTGCAGGATCTTCCACTCAAATAATATTTGGTACATTAAACTTTTAAAATAATGTGTCAGGAATGTGGAAGCTTGCTGTGATAGAGAGTGTTATTAACTGATTTAGACATAGACAGAAAATGTTTATTTTAAAGCATCAGCGACTCCATTTAAATTTGTGTAATGAGCCAAGGTATCTAGGAAACAAAAAAGAATTACAAATTTTCACTAGTAAATAACATTTATGTTACAGTGTAGATGCCTTTAATTAGTTTTTCACACAGAATTATAAAGTAAAATTTGAAGTCACAGTGAGTTGAACACACTGCCGTATTTAATCAAATTTTGTTCCATTTTATGTAAATCACAAACGAAGACTGGGGGGCTGTTTATATTCAATACAGAGTTAGAATAATTAACTTCTTTGAATTACTGAAGAATGTATATTTTGTCATGGTAAGTACATCTTTCAAAATTGCAAATTCAAGCTATTGTTACCTTTTATTTAAACTTAAGAAATTGAGTTAGAATTTTAGCCCAGAGTTCAAGTTTTTAATGCTTTCATAGATACTAACCAAATTTTTACCAGGGCTGTTATATTTTTTCTATCATAATTTGCTATTTAAATACCTACAATTTAATTTCCTAAAAAATTTTTTTTATCTGTATAAACAGTTTTTAGTGACAGAGAGAGAATATGCTTGTGGGGATGCTCTTTTGGTTCCGTATTCAGAGAACATATATAGAGATCCTAAATACGTTTGGAATAGACTGGTACAGGTGTTATTGCTGTGTGTGTGTGTGTGTGTGTGAGAGAGAGAGAGAGTGTGTGTGTGTGTGTGAGTGTGTGCGTGTGAGAGAGAGAGAGAGAGAGAGAGAGAGAGCGATGTCTGAGAGAAGATTCTACTTCCAAAGACCAAACCCTAGTCATTTTGGCTTGTTCTAACCATCTGTTTTGTCCATAGATGTTTAGCACCACATAGTGTTGGAGTTTGGAGAGACAGACTATAAATTCAAAATGTAGTTAGTTTTAATCAACATTTCACAGAATAAAGTCTGTGTATCCCATCTCTGTTATTGCACATGGATAGTAAAAGCCAAGCACAGTCCAGCTACTCTCTGCTTGAATCTGAAGGCTCCTCATTTGCGTGCTAACCTTTGAAATACCTATATTCTAACTGGAATGCATACTAGTTCTAGATTGAACTGTCATCTTTAACACCCTTTTTTTTGTCACTAGAAAGTAATGCTCTTCCTTGTTGTATCTTGGGCCTGTGATATAAATTCTTTTCTAGGTTATCCTTTTCCTAGTTTTTGAATTGAAGCATAACACCATAACACATAGCCCCCCTTTTTTTTTTTTCTGTGCCGTTGTTACCTATCTTGCCTCCAAACATTGTACACACTGTTTTGCCTCTGCTTTTAATATTCTTCTCTTGCTTCCGTGGTCAACTCATAGATGCTCTTCATGTATCTCTTTAAATATCAAGACCACAGGGGTCTAATATCTTATGTACTCCCAGGAAACCCTATTCTATCCCTTCATTGGAACCCTGGTGGTGCAGTGGTTAAGAGCTGCGGCTGCTAACCAAAAGGTCAGCAGTTCGAATACACCAGCTGCTCCTTGGAAACCCTATGGGGCAGTTCTGCTGTCCTGTAGGGTCACTATGAGTTGGAATCAACTAGACAGCAATGGGTTTGGTTTTATGCCTTCATTATACTTTCCACACTGGATTAAAATGAGCAATTTTCACTTCTTCTAGACTCTAAACATAGTTGTATTGTTCATGATCATATCCCTAGTTTTTAGCACAAAGGCAGGCAGGTAGTATTAATGTTTTTACTAAATGTTTGCAGAATATTAAATGGTCTTTGGCCACAGCTTCTGTACTTTTTTCCAAAAATACTTTGCCCTGTGGAAAGTTGTAACTTACCACATGCAGATTGAGCACTTACTGTGAGAGGCACTGTACTCTGTCTGCATCATCTCATTTAATCCTTGGCCCATCTTGGAGGTTCGCTGTACCTCCATTTTAAAAATGAGGAAACTGAGGCTGTGAGAAGTTAAAAAGTCTTCCAAAGATCACATGACTTAGAGGAGGCAAAATTGGGACATAAACAACCTAGTAAGTCTTCACGTCCCTCCCTCATTATCCTCTTATCTGGTGGTGATAATGTAAGGCTTACCGCTGTTTTAAGTAGATCTCAGAAGGTCATTGCTTTTGAGAGCTGGCTGTTTCCTCAAAAATGTTACAGAACTCTATGTGTGTGTATGAAAATACTTGGATATTGTGCCTGGCTTTTTTTGATGAGGACCCAACTCTGGCATTAAAGGGCTGTTTCTGCAGCTGGAGCCTCTGGTGAGGTCGAACTTGATTAGGATGGCGCAAGGTACAGGCCAAGAACTATTTAGGATGTCAGGAATATGGTATGCTGCTGTTGTGAACCAGAAAAAATTACACCTGTAGGTGGGTGATAAATTCATTCCTATTTGCCTAGTAAAGTTTTGGTATTGATTTACAAATTGCAAATAGAGTAACTACTGGAATAATTAGCTGTAAGTGAAAATAAGATTAGTTGAATTTCCTTTCTCCAGCAATTCAGCTGCCAGTTCATGTACGATGTCTGGGTACTAATAATATCGTGTATATAACTGACTTTAGCTTGCTTTTGACAAATGTTCAGTTGAGGAATTTGCTGTCCATATCCAGAAAATGAATAGATCAGACAAACTTAAAAGCCAGCTCTAAAGCATGGTTTTAATTGGTGACCAAGACCTATTGAATTTTCTTTCTTCTAAATATTTTCCATATGTTTCCACATTTCTACCTCCACTAAGGAGATTAATAAATTTAGTTTTCAATGTTAAAAAAAATTGGGAGGGAGTTGATAAGGCTTTTCTGTGTGTTCTAATTTAGTGTATTATATAGGCACCAAATAATCAGAAGTACTTATTAAGCATCTATTGTATGCTCAGTGTACAGTAGTATAGAAGTGAGAGCATGCTTTCTGTCCTTTTGTTTTGGAGTAAGATTTTTTTATATGCTTCTACTTGAAAGAAAGTTTAGAATTTGCGAAAGCTAACGTTTCTCTGGAGGAATAGAAGAGGTTTCTCTTTTCCCTTTCTCCTTTCTTTCTTTCTTCCCTTCCTTTCTTCTTCACTTCCTTTTTTTAAGTCATAAATGCCAGGGATAGATATCTTATATAGGGATAGTAGACAGAAACACTGTCTCAATTTATATCTCAGACTCCTGTGATTCTTCTTTCTATTGTTAAAATTTTTAAATACTCCTTTTAAATACATTCACATTAACTGAGTATCTGAAGTAGATACTTCAGTTTTAAAAAATGGAAAGCATTATGCTTAAGTAGAAGTTTTGCATATTTGTAAAAAAATTAGTTCCAATTCCAAAGTAATTGACCTTTTCATAAATGTTGACTCATCAGGAGGTTGCAGTGTAGTAAATTAGTTATTTGGTTAAAAAACAACAACAAAAAAAAAAAATGGCGCAGTTTTTTACTCCTGTATGAAAATTTTGTCTTTATTATCATAGTTCTGATTATTTTGCTGCAAATTTTAAAAAATGAATTTAACCTGTTATTTAAAACTGTGAACTGAGATTGTACATCATGCAGTGGTTCAGAGAATAGAATGAGTCAAAGTGTTAAATATAAGCTTCCCCCAGTGTTAAAAAATAATTTGTGTATTGTTTAATGAGAAACAAATTTGCTCTGTAGACTTTTCAATAAAGTACAATGAAAAAAAAATAAAAATTAGCTTCCCAAATAACCCAGATCACATTCAATTAAATATAAGTAATATTATAATTACAGGTAGGCAAAAACATGCAATTATATGTTTTCTTTTTTCTCTTTTTGGTTACTGACATTTTCAGTATTTTTCATGCAATAAAATGTGTTATTAATGTAATAAGTGCATTAAGTAATACAATTTTAAATCAAGCTATTTTTAGGTGTAACATGTTTTAAAAAGACTGACAAAAATATTAATGGTTGTTTTAGGATGGTAGCATTAGTTGTGATACAGATTCCCTTTCTGTGTTTTCCAGATATTCAATAATGAAATTATAAAATTACTTTTATTATTAAGGTTAATACACAGGTATAAGAAAGCATATCAAAGGCTTTAGAAACGATTTAATAATTTCTACTACCCATGTTTTGTTTCCCCTCTATTTGCAGAATTAAAATAGCATTTCAAATAAGTAAGTTACATTTATACTTTATTTTGATAATTGAACAGAGGAATAATATAAAGAACATGTTTAAAACTTCTTACATAAAAGGTCACAGTACAAATATGAGTCAGGTGTATCAGTCTCCTTTGATAAAGGAACGTTTTTGTAATTACATTAGAAATGAAAATACTATAAGCTTAAAAATCTTTATTGTTCACAACCTGTATTGTTAAGATTTTAGTGACTTAATTTTTAGTCTTTGATTTACTTCTGTCAGTGGTTTACTGAAAAATACTGGTTTTTCTGATCACAGATCCAGTTATAATAGCACTCAGATCCTCAGAATTATGTCTAAGTTGTTTTCAGTAGTGATTTCGTTTAAAATGGATGAAACAAATCTAAAATTCAGTATAGTATTGAGCTTTTGATGCCTTGGAAGGTTTATTTTCTAATGTTAATTTATTTAGCATTCTAATCAGTACAAATGGATATATTTTGTAGACATTATGAAAATAAGTTCTTTTACAGATCACTTCCCAGCATCTTTTATAAATGTGTCTGTGGCAAAGGTTTTCAACTGAGGACGATTTTGTCTCCCAGGGAACATTTGACAGTGTCTGGAGACATTTTTTGGCTGTTACAGCTAGGAGGCTGCCACTGGCATCTAGTGGATAGAGATCAGGTATTGCTGCTACACATCCTGCAATAAACGGGATTATTTTCACCCCTGCAAAAAAAAATTACTTGATCCAAAATGTCTGTAGTGTCAAGGTTGAGAAACTTTGGTCTGTGATATGGAGAAATAATGTTTGGTTTAGTGAGTTCACTAAATGCTAATAAAATAACAGGTGCTAATTTCTCTTGCTCCTTCCCAAGGTTAAAGTGACATAGATAATTAATATAGAAGCCTAGTAAAGATAATGAAAGTTGATTGCCTTTTCTTTTTAATTTGTGCTAAATGTATGTGTAACAAAACAGATTTCTATTTTTTAACTTGAAATATGTTAACCTTATCACTCAGTTGTTTATAATTACCCTTAGTAATATAATTAGTAAGTAATTAGTTCCTTTTAAATGCTGAAAAGAAAAATGTAAGGTAACTTGATATTGCTGTTAGAATCCGTCTTCATTGGTTCCATGGATCATTAAGACTGTTCAGTTGTTGTTAGGTGCCATCAAGCCAGTTCCAATTCATTGTGACCCCACATACGACAGAATGAAACAATGCCCAGTCCGGCGCCATCCTCACAATCACTGCTATGTTTGAGCCCATTGTTGCAGCCACTATGTCAATCTACTGTGTTCCGCTGCTATCTATAAGGTTTTTACTGGCCAATCTTTTCAGAAGTGGATTACCAGGTCCTTCTTCTCAGTCTGCCCTAGTTGGGAAACTGTGCTGAAACCTGTCCACCGTGGGTGACCCTCCTGATACTTGAAATACCGGTGGCATAGCTTCCAGCATCACAACAATGTCCAAGCTACCACAGTACCACAACTGACAGATGAGTGGTAGAAAGACTATCTAGGGTTGGCTAAGTTAAGAACTTTTCAGGAGCGTATTCTCGGTAAAATGGGGACTACTTGGAGTCAGTGTACTTGACCCCAGGTCTTTCTTGTTTTCAGCTATGACCGATGTAGTCTTTCTCATGAACTTTCTTTCTACTATAGGAGAATTGTTTATTTCTAAGACTCTCAGTTCTTCTGGAGTGTGATAATATGTGCAAAATTCTGTATTCCCAGTGCAGGATTTTTTGCTTTCAGTAGAATTTACCACATTCTTTAAGTACAAACCCCACTCTGAGGTTTTAGACATAATGACTGCCAGAGTAGGGTAAGACAGAGAAACTTAAGTGCTGAGAGTCCCTTGAAGGACAAACAAAAGGAAGATAATTTCTTTTAAAAAATTTTATGGAAGTCGGTGGGATATATGTTTTCTTTTTTTTCACCGCTTTTCATGATTATGGTCCTTTCTTTACAAATACAGTACAAATGCACATATCGTCTTTGCCGTATCTGAATTTTCTTGCTGAGGGAGTAGATTTTCCCCAAAAAGTAAAGCAGCAAAGGAATAGATTAAGTTTGAATGCATGTTGTTTTCTTTTTGATCACAAATCCAATCATTGGTGCTAGGAACTTTTCTTTCTTTGGTGTTTTTCTGCTGATCCTTCCGCTCCTTCACAACTGGTTTTCCAAGGTTAGCCATTCTCCAGTGTTAGCCATCCTTGGCTCTCCAGCCATAGGGCCTTTCTGTTCTCAGTGCTGGGTCATGGACCTTTTACTGGGAAGCCATATTCCTCGGCTTTAGCACGGAAAGTACAACTGTAGGGGATTCCTTAAATGACTTAGAAGAATCCGTGGAATTCACAAAGATGTGAAAATACTGAATTCGCTGGTAAGGGCATTAACTAGTGATTGGTTTAGGCGTAGCCTGTGTGTTGAAAGCTAAAGATAGGCAAAATAAAAGAATGACCTAATTAGAAAGAGGTTGGTAAATATTTTGTTTTTACTTTTTTGGGGGGGTGGTGGGAGGTGAGATGGGAAGATGTTTTGTTTTTTTATTTAAGGAAGTGAATCTTGTGCTGGATGTCACGTGTATTTATTACCATGAATGAGTTAGTAGGAAAGAGATGGAAGAAATCCTGAATCCTGAAAGCAAGGTTTAAAAACTAAAACCAAACAAAAAAGTATGTTGTTTGTGCATTATTTTTTTATTGCTAAATTGCCCACTTAACGGTATTTTTTCAAACTTTGCAAAGGACATACATTTTATATTTTTTATTTCAATAAGTGACAATTAGAAAGTGGACGAAACAGTAGTAAGATAAGAGTTCTGAGACAGCTCATTGTTTTGTATCACATTATTATTGGTTTGTTCTCTCATTGCAACACACAATGAGGTTGAATGATTGCATTCAAAGAGTATTTTAAAAATGGGAGTTTGTAAACTCAGCTCAGAAACATTTGCCATAAACCTGTTTTGCTTACCACTTCTCACATTTTATTCTTGTTCTTTTTGTGTATTTTCATGTAAGTGTCCAGTTTTCTTAAAGCTAGGATAGTCTGGACAAAAGTGGCATGGATCCAGTGTATTCAGTTTGCTTACCTCCTTTGTAGTTTTTCTGGTTACCACAAAAACATTTGTTTTTCAGTGACGGTGACTAACTAGCTCAAAGTAGAATTAATGCTCCTTCATGAGTACTTCCTATAAATATACTATGTATATAAAATATTTATTTTTTAAAATATGCTTTTCCTTTTGATATTCTGAGAAGAACTCATAAGTGATTTAATTAAAATAGATTTTTTTTTTTTTTACTAACTTAAATGTTGTTTGTAGGTGTTGCTGAGTTGATTTTGACTCATAGTGACCCTGTGTGACAGAGTAGAACTGCCCCATAGGATTTTCTAGGCTGTAATCTTTATGGGAGTAAAAAAAAAAAAAAATTTTTTTTTTTTAAATCTTTATGGAAGTAGGTTGCCAGGTCTTTCTCCCACGGAGCCACTGGCTATATTCAAATCACCAACCTTACGATTCCTACTCACTCGACGGCACTGGGTTCTGGTTAACCTTTCTGTTAGCAGTCAAGCACTTAACCATTGCACCACCAGGGCTCCTTTCTCACAGACTGCCGCCCCCCAAATCAAATTAGTAACTGAATCCTGATTTCCGTATTGCCTATCACATTTTGAATACTAATGCATCTGCTTTGTCATTTATTAACATTCTTATTTGTAACACTTTTTTACCTTTTTTTTGCATTTATTTAATAAGTATTGAATGTTTAAGTGAGTCATCATATTGACAGAATGAATCAAACATTTGATCCTGCTGTTACGATGTTTACGGTCTATTAGGAAGAGAAGATGTACACAGAAACTTTACATCGAAAATAAAGATCGAAAATTACCTACACTGAGTACAGACAACGTGGTGGTGGTGTTGTTAAACAACAAAAACAGACAGCCCATTACTGTTTTGTCAGTTGTTGGCATTAGGTGCCGTATAGTCAGTTCCAACTCATAGCGACTCTGTATACGACAGAACGAAACGCTGCCTGGTCCTGCGCCTCAGTATTCTTTGCCAGCACCGTAATTCAAAGGTATCAATTCTTCTTTGGTCTTCCTTATTCATTGTTCCACTTTCTCACGCATGTGAGGCAATTGAAAATGCCATGGCTTGGATCAGGTGCACCTTAATCCTCAAAGTGACATCTTTGTTTCTAAACACTTTAAAGAACTCTTTTGCAGCAGATTTGGCCAATGTAATACATCTTCTGATTTCTTGACTTCTGCTTCCATGGGCGTTGATTATGGATCCAAGTAAAACGAAATCCTTGGCAATTTCAGTGTTTGCTCTGTTTATCATAATGTTGCTTATTGGTCCAGTTGTGAGTATTTTTGTTTTCTTTATGTTGAGATATTATCCATACTGAAAGCTGTAGTCAGATCTTCACCAGCATGTGCTTCAAGTTCTCTTCGCTTTCACCAAGCAAGGTTGTATAATCAGTGTATCACAGGTTGTTAATGAGTCTTCCCGGGATCCTGATGCCATGCTCATCTTGAAATAGTCTAGTTTCTTAGATTATCTGTATAGCATACAGATTGAATAAGTATGGTGAAAGAATACAACCCCGACGCACACCTTTCTTGACTTTAAACCACGTGGTATCCCCTTGTTTTCTTAGAACAACTGCCTCTTGGTCTAAGTACAGTTTTCTCATGAGCACAGTTAAGTGTTCTAGAATCCCCATTCTTCGCAATGTAATCGATAATTTGTTATGATCCACACAGTTGAATGCCTTTGCATAGTCAACAAAACACAAGTAAACATCTTTCTGGTATTCTCTGCTTTCAGCCAAGATCCATCTGCCATCAGTAATGATATCCTTTGCTCTACACCCTCTCCTGAATCTGGTTTGAATTTCTGGCAGTTCCCTGTCTCGGTGTACTGCTGCAACCATTTCTGAATTATTTTCATCAGAATTTTACTTCTGTGGTATTAATGATATTATTCAATAATTTCTGCATTCTCTTGGATCACCTTTCTCTGGAATGGGCACAAATATAGATCACTTCCAGTTGGTTGACCAGGTAGCTGTCTTCCAAAATTTCTTGGCGTAGACAAGTGAGTGCTTACAGTAGAGCATTCATTTGTTGAAACATCTGAATTCCTAGAGCCTTGTTTTTCTCCAATGCCTTCAGTATAGCTTGGACGTCTTCCTTTAATACAGTTGGTTCTTGGTCATATGTTACCTCCTGAAATGGTTGAACATCAACCGATTGCTTTTGGTCCAAAGGCTCTGTATATTCCTTCCATCTTCTTTTGATGTTTCCTGTGTCATTCAGTATTTTGCCCATAGAATTCTTCAGTATCGCAACTCGAGGCTTGAGTTTTTTCTTCCACCTTGAGAAATGTTGAATGCGTTCCTCCCTTTTGATTTTCTAACTCCAGGTCCTTGCATATGTCATTATAATATTTTACTTTGTCTTCTTGATCTGCCCTTTGAAGTCTTCTGTTCAGCTCTTTTACATCATCATTTCTTCTGTTAATGTGGTGTGGGAAGCCTAAAGGAAACAACTTGGTTGTATATTATTTTACATGTTGGATTTAAGCAGCCTACTTAATGGAACATTACAGATTTTTTTTCTGACTTTAAAGCCTTTTACTTTTTTGTTTATTTGGATTTAATTTTCTTACCTTTTTAGATAGTGTATTTTGTTTTCAGAGTTTTTGGGGGGGGTAGTGATTATTTTTTGCTATTGAATCATGAAATTAAAATATATCCTTAGAAGTTACATTATCAAGATGAGCTAATTTCCCAGAAGAGAGGTCTGAGATTTTAGAATCGTGTTTGATTTGATTCTCAGTGGAGGAATCAGACATCATTGATCTGGAGAAACGCTACTGGTTGCTGAAGGCACAATCCCGGACTGGACGATTTGATTTAGAGACATTTGGCCCATTGGTTTCACCACCTATTCGTCCATCTCTGAGTGAAGGTAGGAATTACTCCATTTTCTACAAATGTTTATTGGTAAACACGCCTGAGCTCATCTCTTATATCTAACCACATTCTAACACTAACCAATGCATTTTAAAGGTAACACTGCTGTAGGCTTGCAAGTTTGTTGCAAATAGTGGAGTGGAGTGGAGTGGAGAAAAACTAAAAGGGGAATTAAGATTGTATTCTACTCTAGGCCTTCACATTATACCTGTGTAACGTTGCATAAAGGAGCCTTGGTGGCACAGTGGTTAAGTACTTGGCTGCTACCCAAAAGGTCCGGGATTCAAACCTACCAGCAGCTCTGTGGGAGAAAAGACTTGGTGATCTACTCCTGTTAAGATTACAGTTTAGAAAACCCTGTGAGGCAGTTCTACTCTGTCCTACAGGGTCACTATGAGTCAGAATTGGCTGGAGAACATACAACAGCAGCAACAGCAACCTTTCATAAATCAGTTTAGCTTTCTGCACCTTAATATCTTGGTCAAAATGAGTTTGACTAAGTCAGTGCTATAAAATTGTGTTCCAATGAGGTGCCTCAGTAGCTGGTGCAGGGATTTGGGTGGTGATTACTGAATGGGCAGAACTCCAGGTTTCCACATACAACCCTACCTGTTCCTCAGCTAGAGTGCCTCCACTTTTTTTCTGTTTTACATAAGAAGGAATCAATGCTATATCCTTCCCCCACAGAAGAGGTTTAAAAACCATTGGACTAAATCATTTCTGAGGTCCCGTCTAGCGGTAAACTTCTTAATTGCTTTTTTTTTTTTTTAAAATAAAGAATAGTGTGTAATTGCAGGTGATAACACAAAAGCCGTATTTAGAATCTGAATACCTGGGTTCTGATTCCAGTTGGTATCCTCTGAGCTTTAGTTTTCTAATCTTTAAATTGAATACCCTGCATTAGATCCTTGGAACGCACAATCCGTATCCTTCAGATTCCTGGGGTACTTCAGAAGTACTTGTCAGGGAAGCCAGAGCAGATTGGGCATCGGCCACTACCAACACCAGCAGTGCAGTTGTGTTTTTACCTTTTCAGAGTTAGAAATTGATAATCATTTCATTTGGGAAAAGAAAATCAGTTTTTTGTTTTTTTTTTTTTAATTTAAAAACCACAGGATTAAATTATCTATAAATTCCCCTTCATCTCTGGGATTTAACATACTCATGTGCAAAAAATTAACAAGTACAAAGAAGTCATTATGGTAGAGAATCTCTTTCTCTCGTAATACATTGTGTTATTTTTCTCTGCTTCATGAAGGAGCTTTGTAGCATGAAAGATAACATCACAGTGTATCTTTCAGTATTCTTTTATTTATCAATTTTTATTTTTTTATATATTATAGCCATTTTAAAAATTAGAATTAATTTAAGATAAAGACAGATATAACCAGACACTAAAGGATAGTGATATATTTTTTTGCAAGCATGCTAAGTCTCAATTATAATTATGCCAAGAGAAAAAAGAAAGCCATACTTCCTGAGACGGTGGGAACGACTGATTAACATTCTTTTTTATTCAGCCAGTTTGTGAAAAGGAGTTATACTTCCTTTCACAGGCATGTTAGTATTAATATTAGGAAGTTTTTTGGGCGTAGTTTATGTTGTCTCTTCCCTATTTTACAGGTTTGTTTAATGCTTTTGATGAAAATCGTGACAATCACATAGATTTTAAGGAGATATCTTGTGGGTTATCAGCCTGTTGCAGGGGACCCCTGGCTGAAAGACAAAAATGTAAGTGTATTAAACATTGTCTCACAAATTGCAAACTATGCAAAGAGAAAATCAGCATTTATACATGTATAATTATTGTGGATTCAGGCTTGAATTTTCGTAACTTTGTCAGGTTGACAAATAGTATCTCATGTTGAGCTTTTACTAAGGTCAGTCTAAGGAATCAGTCATCTGTTCTTTTTCACTGTGGAGTAGTCTGGGATCTTTACTATAAATAACAGTGTTGATTCTCCTGATGAATCTGAAATTCATGATAAATAAAACCAAATCAGCCATGATGGATTTGAAAATTTTTAGTCTTTAGGAAATATTTTCTGGGAGCCTATTTGGAGAATTTTGTGTCTTGCATAATTTGATATATAACTCATTTTCTGTCACTTGCATATTTTAATATTTTATTGGCAAATGAAATTTACAATGAATGCACAATTTTAGTAAACATTAAAATGATATTTTTAACCTAGCTAAAATGTTATTATAGCATAATTTTTAAGGATAAGTATATTACTAAATCTAAGCAATATTTGAGAAAATGGAGTAGTTTGCATTTAATTAGAGCCTAATTCAAATATATTTATTAAGGGCATTATCTTGGTGTCTTTCAAAAATACATCTTCACAAATGTTGCCTATTTCAGAAGCATTAATTGATATTTTGATCTTAGTAATATTGTACTATGATACACTCAGTTGATTTAATAGTGTAATTATTCTATCGTGGGATTACGTGAAATAGATAATTTTTTAATCTTATACATTGAGATTTCTTTTCTAATTCCCTGATTATATGGCATTACTCCTATTTGGCTTTATGATAGATTATTAAATCTTATTTAAATATTAACCTTGATATAAAGTAAAACTTAATGCAGCATTTAACCTTGAGCCATATTTAACCAACGCGATTGTTTTCATTAAAGCTCTAATGTTAAATAAGGAGACTGACATCTCTGCTTCTCAACTGAGGTTAATTACTGTCCTTTACAAATTTTTTATTTTTTCAGTTTCTTTTTTACTGATGGACTAATGGAAGTTAACAAGCTAGAGTGATTCACTTGGAGTTAATTAGCAAAATGCTGATTTTGTAATTCTTAGCATGTTGTATATGAACTTCACTGAAGAACTGAAATTGATCTATACAAACAATTGAGTGTACATTACTTGTATTGGAGAGGCAAAGCAGGCTATCTTTACACCAGCTTATTGTTATTGATTCTTAATGTAGATGGAATATTTCCAGCATTACAAGAAAAATCTCTGCAGTGATCATTTTTAAATGTTAGAAATAAATTTAAGGGTTTGGATTACGTCCTCAAAACCTGTGATTTGTTGTAATATATTTTATGTGGTGACATGGCCCTTTCTTTCTGGTTTGCAAGTAATTTAGCTCTAGATTTAGCTGAAGGATAGGGCACCCCAACCTGGATCATGATTTAGAGAGATCAATCTATGAAGTATGTGCAGAAAATCCTGCAAGCTCAGAGGACTTAATGACGTATTATAGTCTGCCCAAGGTGAGAACTTAATCCAGAATATACTCGCTTACGAAAGTAAGTAGTTATACTGAGGCAGCTTCCAGCAAATGTATGGTACTTCAGCATACAAAAATAACTTCCCTCTGTAAGAGTCTTGTTTTGTTTTTTTTCTTAGTTTGCTTCAAGGTGTTTGATGTTGACCGTGATGGAGTTCTCTCCAGGGTTGAACTGAGAGACATGGTCGTTGCCCTTTTAGAGGTCTGGAAGGACAACCGCACTGATGATATCCCTGTAAGTTCTAAGTGTATGCATCTTGTTGCATGTAAATTCCCAGTAGGAAAATAGACTGGAGAATTTTTTTTTAAAAAGGAAAAAAGGATTTTTTATTGCTTTTTGTTACTGTATTATGTTATTTAAAATGTTCATAGTTATTGATGCAAAATTGAGAAGAATTTAATTCATTTTGGCTTAGAAAATTTAATAAATTAAACTTACTGTATAAAGTAAGAACGAAACAAAACTGTCCTGATTTAAAAAAAAATTTCTCATTCAAAAAATTATGCACATACTGTTTTGTGACATGAGTTGCAACCCCCACAATGTGACAGCACACTTCCCCTTTCCATCCCAGGTTCCCTGTGTCCATTCGACCATTTCCTGTCCCTTTCTGCCTTCTCATTCTGCTTTTGGACAGGAGCTGCCCATTTGGTCTCGTATGTCTTATTGAATTAAGAAGCACATTCCTCATGTGTATTATTTTTTGTTTTATAGTCCTATCTAATCTTTGTCTGAAGAGTGGGCTTCAGGAATAGTTGCAGTTCTGGGTTAACAGTGTGTCCAGGGGCCATAATTTCAGGGTTTCCTGCAGTCTGTGTCAGACCATTAAGTCTGGTCTTTCTGTGTGAATTTGAGTTGTGTTCTACGTTTTTCTCCTGCTCTGTCTGGGACTCTCTGTTGTGTTTCCTGTCAAGGTGATCATTGGTGATAGCCAGGCACCATCTAGTTCTTCTGGTCTCAGGCTGGTGGAGTCTCAGGTTCATTTGGTTCATTAGTCCTTTGGGGAGTATTTTCCTTGTATCTTTGGTTTTCTTCATTCTCCTTTGCTCAGAGTGGGATGGAACCAATTGGTGTATCTTAGATGGACACTCACAGGCTTTTAAGACCCTAGACGCCACTCACCAAAGTGGGATGTAGAACATTTTCTTAATAAACTATATTATGCCAGTTGACCTAGATGTCCCTCAAAACTATGGGCCCCAGCCCGAGCAACTCTGTCCCTCAGAGTGTTTGAATGTGTCCAGGAAACTTCTTTGCTTTTGCTTTGGTCCCATTGTGCTGACTTTCCCTGTATTGTATGTTGTCCTTCGCTTCACTGAAGTAGATCCTTGTCTACTGTCTAGTTAGTGATTTCCCCTCCCCCTTAATTTTTTTTTTTTAAGCAAATATAAGAATCTATTTATGGTAATTTAGGGGTGGGGAAGGAACTTGACCAAAATACAGTACACATTAGCCACTAAATAATAAAATAAAAATGTTATCCATTCACTCTTTTCTAATTACTCCTCTGGGTTGCTGTTTTTAAAGGAATTACACACGGATCTATCTGACATTGTAGAAGGCATATTGAATACACATGACACCACAAAGGTGAGTCTAGCTAGGACTAGTTTATCCTTTTCTAAAAATACCACGCACTCTGAGTTGGGGTGTGTAGCTTGTATGAGTGCTTGAATGTCTTCTGCATCATATTCACCAGGTACTTGTCTGGGCCTGTGATTAAAATGCCTCCGCATTGTCTCTGAAGATAATCCATCCCATCTTTAAATAACTTTATTAAAAGTAAGATATATAAAAGTACCATAAGCCTATTGTAATCATTTTATAAGAAATAGACATAACCCTGGATAGCTATAATTTATAATTTATTTATCGCATCTTAATAAGTTCCGATAAAGGCTAACATTATATTGAGTGAAAGAAATGACACAAAGGTATACATACTGTATGATTCCATTTATATGAACTTTCAAGGACAGACGAAACTCACAAAAGGTAATAAAAGAATAGTGATTTTATGGGTTGAGGGATTAACTGGGAGGGAGCATAAGGATATCTTTAGCTCCTCGAATTTTAGTCCTGATTGTTCAGTGTAAAATTCCATAGAACTTTACCAGAGCTCATCTGCCATTAAGCTATATGGCACACATTCCTCTTTACCACCTATGCCTGAGGTATAAACATTACATGGCAGTGCTGCAGATCCTCTGGTTTTTTTATGAATTAAATTAGAATAATAGAATTAAATATTGTTCTGAATATGGAGGAACAAAGGGATATACTGTATCAATGGTCGGATAAATTTGCTTCTATTCTGTGTTTTATGTTTTAAAAACTGAATAATACTATATAAGCCATTCTGTAGCTTTTTTTTCTTTTAACAATAAATCAGCATTTTTCTAAATTTCACGATTATTTATTAAGCACGTTCCATGTGCTAGGTCGGAAACCCTGGTGGCGTAGTAGTTAAGTACTATGGCTGCCAAACGAGATCGGCAGTTCAAATCCACCAAGCGCTCCTTGGAAACCCTCTGGGGTGGTTCTACTCTGTCCTATAGGGTTGCTATGAGCCGGAATCGACTCGAAGGCAGTGGGTATGTGCTGGGTGGAGCCCTAGCTGCGCTGTGGTTAAGAGCTTGGCTGCTAACCAAAAGATCAGCAGTTCAAATCCACCAACTGCTCTGTGACGGGGCAATTCTGTTCTGTCCTATAGGGTCTCTATGAGTCAGAATCAACTGGATAGCAGCTGGTTTGGTTTGGTTTTTAGTATGTGCTGAGTATAAAATAACATATGTAGAGATTTGATTTCAGTCTTTTCAGCCTCTGCATAAAAAAAAAAAAAAATTTAGTGTTCCATTATGAGTATGCCATGATTTATTCCTGTATCTTTTAAATCGTATTGCTATGGTCAAAGAGCTATTTTCAAAGGCAAGAGGAATACTAAAGATGGGTGGTTATGGAAGTAATTGAGAGTTCTGATAACATGGTAGTATGAAATGAACAAGCCCCCAAGTCAGAGAGCTCTTTTTGGGCATCATGCGTTATGCATCCAGGTGTTTTCAATTTCTCATGCTGTATTTGAAAAAAACTCCTCATAGTACTTCCTCTTTGTTATAGGTGAACCAAACAATTTTAAACAGTGACCATGATGAGAAAGATAGTATAATCCAATGTTAGTCATAGTCTAAAGTGGCTTACCTGCTCCCTCTTTCTGCCTTCTGCTTTTTGAAAGTGCACTTATTTATTTGTGTAAAGAAAAAAAATGAAGAAATTGGAGCTTTTGTTTCTCTTCCATTCTCTTTAGTTTGTTTCTACACCTGTCATTTGGAAGATTTTTTTAACTACTAAATCCCTCGCATCTCACTTGTTTGATTATAATGCAACTTTTTTCCTACAAGTCAGCTTTTTTTCTTTTAAAAAATGTCTTCCTGTAATTTTCCTTGTTAATAGTGCACACTGCCATCATATTTGAGACATAAAAGAAAATGAGGGTAAATAATGTTAAGAGAACATCATTGTTATCATTAAATAGTAAAAGCTAAGAACATTATTATTCATCTAGGATTGTTAGGTAATGATTGAGCACATGAAGTAAAAACATTTGGTTTTATTTTTGCCTGGCGAGAAAAGTATATTGGCTTCTATATGCAATTTTTGATACATCTTGACACTACAAAAATGTCACGTTACTCAGTTTATAAAAGTAATGTTCAGTTGTATTTTAGGAAAACATGATATAAATATTCATTAAAAAACCCAGTGCGTTAGATTCTGTCAAATCTCTAAGAAGTGTGATAATGTTGCCAGAATATCCTTCTTTGACAAGTATTAGATATACCATACCATACCCATTACCAATGAGTCAATTCTGACTCATAGTGACCCCGTAGGACAGAGTAGAACTGCCCCTTAGTTTCCTAGGAATGCCTGGTGGATTTGAACTGCCAGCCTTTTGGTTAGCAGCCATAGCACTTAGCCACTGCGCCACCAGGGTTTCCTAGTATTAGGATGAAAGAGCATGATTCAGAAACTCTGATTTTTGGTTTCAGAATGATTAACCAATACCAGTTGCCATTTAGTTGACTCCATCTCATGGCGGCCTGTATGAGTTATAGTGGAACTGTGCTCCATAGGATTTTCAGTGGTTGATTTTTCAGAAATAGATCACCAGGCGTTTCTTCCAAGGCATCTCTGAGTAGACTTGAGCCTCCGACCTTTTGGTTAGCAGCCGAGCACATTAACTGTTGGCACCACGCAGGGACTCCTCAAAATTATTAAATACTCCTTTTTGCCTACCCAGAGCCTCTAGTGGTTTTCCATAGGTAACCCTTGAAGCAGAAGCTATTTTGAGTTATTTCCCATGTCTTATTGGAGAAAGGAGATTGTTGATGATACATTATCCCCATTACCATTAACTGCTTTAACAGAGTTACAGATAGCACTTGTAAAAGTTTTGTCATTTTTAAACTTGTGCTAGCTGGCCTACTTTTTCAGATAAACGTATAGCAGCTACTGAAAATTATTGGTTTGCTTTTAGAGAAATGACTAATATAAGTTCAATCAACCAGCATTGATTCCAATGCTATAAAAAATGAGGGCATTCTTAACACAAGATCTTTATGAACGTTTTCTCTCTTTTAGATGGGCCACCTTACTCTGGAAGACTATCAGATCTGGAGTGTGAAAAATGTTCTTGCCAATGAATTTTTGAATCTCCTTTTCCAGGTACGTTGATAATAAATGACAGGTCCAGGCGGTAGTAGTACCAGTAGTCCTGCACGGTTTCTGTTATATAGGAGCTAGAGCTACGACATCTCTGTCTCAGCTCGATCTTATTTACTTAACATTAGCTCATTGCTGGGCTGCAAAACCCCATATAATTAAAAAGAGAGCGCAGCTTTATTCTGTATACCACCTGAAAGGTGGTAAGATATAGCATGAGTGCCTGCTGAAGCTTCTCAAAATCATGACATGGAAAATAGGAAAGCAAAATGTAGCTGATTATGTTTGTTTATCTTATAACTCATGGTAGAGCAGCATGTAGACATATAGAGAACAATTTTAAATTGCGAAAACTATGATAATTTGCTATTTTTCTTCATTGTTATCTTTTTAAAAGGCCTGTCCTAACTAAGTAGGCAGTGTGAGCAGAAGGATAACATAAAAAGTCAACTATAAATTTTTCAAAGTGTACAATCTCTCCAGTTAGGAGTTTTAGCTACAAGGCTGTTTCTTAGTTTTTATTCTTTGGAAGGTCTAGGAAAGATTGAGGGGAAGAGGGAAGAAAAGCTGCCAGGAGTAAACACTAAGTCATAGTGCTTGCCAGATTTTAACTATTTTACTGTAGTTTCCTTGCTCTATTTTTGAAGAATAATTTGTTTTACATTTTTCATAGTTCTTTATAAATATTTAAATTTATTTAATAGTGATGTTTTAGTTTCCCCTTATTTTATTTTCCTTCCCTTATAAAAGCCCTCTTGTGAAGATCAGAATAGTTTGGTATCTTTACATCTATCATGATCTTCCATTTTAAATAAATAGCTAGTCTGTGACAGCTATGTTAAAATAACTTAAAAATCAGTCTCTTTCTGACAGCTAATGACTAATTATTGCATACTTAAAACGTATGTAATGTAGTAAACTTAAAATGTTCATTTAAAGCAATTGATTGCTTCACTATCAGTTTCTAGCAGGGATTCAAGTTGATAGCTTTATAAAATATGTACAAAAATTACATAAATCATCACTTTAAAGTGACCTGAATTGCTTGGTAAAGTAGAACTTGAGCAGCTAATTTCATCTCATTTAGGTAACATCCTTACTAATAGGTTCTGTAGGCTCTTTTCCTATTATTAATTTTGTCTTTTATATTAAATATACCAACATTTGATCACCTAAGTTTATTTCTGAATCATTTTTTAGCTCTTACGTGGCATGGTAGTTTGATTTTTCATATTGCCTTCCCCATTTTCTCATTCTTGTCAGGGACTTGAAGTAGCACTATTTTTGTCTGATTCTAACTTGTGATGTACAGGCATATATTTGAGACTTGCTTCTGTGTGAAAAGCCAAAGGATTTTTACAGTGAATACTCATATACCCACTACCTAGATTTTATCATTACATTTTCCTATACATGCTTTATCTCATATTCAGATTGGCTTTTAAAACTATATACTGGTTTAATATATGCATAAGCAGATGGTTACATTAAGTTGTTTTATTGTTTGTATTTGTCTTAACGTTAGTAGAGTTAGCTGGTAGCTTTACTGATTGAAGATTGAATTATCCTCTTATTTTGTTTGCCAAGATCCTACCCTTGGTTGTGTGTTTTGGGTATTTAAGTCTGGCATGTGGAAGTGTCAATAGAATTAAAATTCTGAAAACAGTCCCTGTCTTCACTGCTTTTTTGTAAGCTCTGTGCTTAATATTTAGCTGAGGAAGTGTGCCAAACATAATCAGGGTTTTCTCTCTCTGCACTTGTCAGAAAGTGTGAAGTGTTAAAGGGTGTGGTAGGCAAAATAATGCCCCCACCAAAAAAAAAAAACCCTAATCCCCAGAACCTGTGAATATGTTACCTTACATAGCAAAAGGGACTTTGCAGATGTACTAGGTTAAAGATCCTGAGATGGGGAGATTATCCAGGTAGAGTCATACTGATCACAGTAGCCCTTATAAGTGGAGAACCTTTCCTGGCTGTGGTCAGAGAGAGAGAGGGGTGACACCAGAAAAAAGGTTAAAGAGATACAACATCGCTGGCTTTGAAGAGAAAGGGCCATGAGCCAAGGAATATGGGTGGTCTCTAGAAGCTGGAAAAGGCAAGAAATCATTCTCCCCTAGAGCCTCCAGGAGGAAACGTAGCTTGGCTGACCTTGATTTTACTCCATTGAGACTTATGTTCAACTTCTGACCTACAGAAACTGTAAGATAATAAATTTGTGTTTTTTAAGCCACTAAATTTGTGGTAATTTGTTAACAGCAGCTGTAGAAAACCAATACAGAGGGAGTAATCCACATTCATGGATTGGAAGGCTCAGTATTGTAAAGATGTCACTTCTGTTTAAGTTGACTTGTAGCTTTGGTGCAATCACAATCAGAATCCCGAGAGGCTTGTTTTTGTCGTTATTGTTGCTTGCATGTTTTTGTGGAACTTTACAAGCTGATTCTAAATGTGTATAGATGTGCAAAGGGCCAAAAATAGTCAAGGTAATATGGAAGAAGATCAAAGCTAGAGGACTTACGTTACCAGATACTGTGACTTATTATAAAGTGACAATTAAGACAGTGTGATATTTGCATTAAATTAGACCAGTGGAACAGAATAGAGAGTCCTTAAACATACCTACCCATACGTGATCTTTGATTTATAACAAAGATGATATTGCAGTACAGAAGAAAAGGAGTAAGGGATGGTCTTTTCACTAAATGGTGCTGGGTCAGTTGGTATCTGTGTGGGGAAAAAAAAAAAAAAAAAGAATCATTATTTCTACCCCAAACCATACACAAAAGTTAATTCCAGGTAGATTAAAGATATAAATATGAAAGGTAAAAAAGTAAAGCTTCTAGAAAATAATGTAGGAAGATACCTAACTAACTTTGAGGTCACAAAGAATTCTTAAATAGAACACAGAAAGCACTCATCATAAATGAAAAGATTGTTAAGTTGAACTTCATTAAAATTAAGAACTTCTTTATATTAGAAGTTCTTTATATCCAAGACACCATTAAGAGTGAAAAGCCACAGAATGGAAGAAGATATCTTCAGTTCCTATATCCAACAAAAGACTTGTATCTAGGGCATACCAAAAACCAAACCAAACCCACTGCTGTAGAGTTGATTCCGACTCATAGTGATCCCACAGGACAGAGTAGAGCTGCCCCATAGCGTTCCCAAGGAGCAGCTGGTGGATTCAAACTGGCAACCACTGTGCCACCAAGCATACAGACAACAAAAATCATTAAGAAAAAAACAGAATCACAGTATAAAAGTGCTCAAAAGATATTTCACAAAAGAGAATATCAAAATAGCTAATAAATTTATGAAAATGGACTAACCTCATTAGTCATCATGGAAATATATATTAAAACCACACTTGAAATACTATTAGACACCCAGCAGTGTGGTTATGTATTATTATATGTTGGTAAGACAATGAGCACCTGGAACTCTTGTACATTGCCTGTGGGAATATAAATTGGTAGAACCACTTTGGAAAATTGTTTGGCAATATTTACGAAAGTTGACCATATACATATCCTGTGAGCCATAAAGTCTACCCCTGAAGAAACTTGTGCATATGTGCACCAAAAGACATAGTAGTATGTTCTTTTAAGGACTATTTGTTAATAGCCAAAGATAGAAAATAGCCCAAATACCTATATCAACAGGAGATGGATATGCATACAGTGGTATACTTTCTTGCAATGAAAATGAATAAACTAATGCTACACAAAGCAGCATGGGTGAATATTACAAAACATAATATTGAGTGGAAGATGCCAGACCCAAAAGTTCAAAATCTATGATGGTAGAATTCAAGGCAGTGAATACTTTGAAGGTGTGCAGTACCGCCTGGGAAGGGTCACAAAATGGGGTTTCTGGGAAGCTGGCATTGTTACGTGCCATCAAGTTGGTTCCGACTTATAGCAACCCCATAGGACAGAGTAGAACTGCCCCATAGGGTTTCCAAGGAGCAGCTGGTGGATTCAAACTGGCAAACTTTTGGTTCGCATCAGAGGCCTAACCATTGCACCACCAGGGCTTCTCTGGGAAGCTAGTAATGGTCTATTTCTTGACTGAGCTAGTAGCATTCTATTTCTTGACTGGGTGATGCTTATATAGATGTGTTGACTTTGTGGAAAGTCATTGAGCTGTATGTTTAGGATTTGTACACTTTTATTATATTTCAATTTTTTTTTTAAGTTTGCTTACCAAAAAACAGGTATCAAAAGCCCAGTGTCTATCGGTGTTGTTGGGTACTATCAAATCGGTTCTGACTCATAGCAAACCCGTGTACAACAGAATGAAACACTGCCCAGTCCTGTGCCATCTTCACAGTCCTTGTTATGCTTGAGCCCATTGTTCCAGCATGTCAATCCATCTCGTTAAGCGTTTTCCTCTTTTTCCCTGACCGTCTGCTTTACCAAGCATGATGTCCTTCTTCAGGGACTGATCCCTCCTGATAACACATTCACAGTATTTGAGACGTAATCTTGCCATCCTTGCTTCTAAGGAGCATTCTGGTTGTACTTCTTCTAAGACAGATTTGTTTGTCCTCTTGGCAGTCAGTGGTATATTCAGTATTCTTTGCCAGCACCACAATTCAAAGGTGTTAATTCTTCTCTGGTCTTCGTTATTCATTGTCCCTCTTTCGCATGCATATGAGGCAACTGAAAACAGCACGGCTTGGGTCAGGCACACCTTAGTCTTCAGGGTGACATCTTGGCTTTTCAACACATTAAAAGAGGTCTTTTGCAGCAGATATGCCCAATGCAATGCCTCTTTTGATTTCTTGACTGTTGTAGATTCAAGTAAAATGAAATCCTTGACAACTTCAGCCCTTTCTCCGTTTATCATGATGTTGCTCATTGGTCCAGTCATGAAGATTTTTGTTTTTATGTTGAGGAGTAATCTGTGCTGAAGGCTGTGGTCTTAATCTTCATCAGTAAGTGCTTCAAGTCCTCTTCACTTTCAGGAAGTTTTGTGACATCTGCATAACACAGGTTGCTCACAAGTCTTTCTCCAATCCTGATGCCCCGTTCTTCTTCATATAGTCCAGCTTCTCAGATTATTTGCTTAGCTATACAGATTGAATAGGTATGGTGAAAGGATACAACCCTCACACATACCTTTCCTGACTTTAAACCACACAGTATCCCCTTGTTCTGTGCGAACAACTGCCTCTTGATCTGTGTACAGGTTCCTCATGAGCACAGTTAAGAGCTCTGGAGTTCCTGTACTTCACAATGTTATCCATAATTTTTTATGATTCACACAGTCGAATGCCTTTGCATAGCCAATGAAACACAGGTAAACATCTTTCTGGTATTCTCTGCTTTCAGCCAGGATCCATCTGACATCAGCAGTGATATCCCTGGTTCCACATCCTCTTCTGAATCCAGCTTGAATTTCTGATGTTCCCTGTCCATATACTGCTGTAGCTTCTTTTGAATGGTCTTCAGCATTTTACTTGTGTGTGATATTAATGATATTGTTCAATAATTTCCACATTCAACTGAATCACCTTTCTTGGGAATAGGCATAAATATGGATCACTTCCAGTCAGTTGGCCAGGTAGCTGTCTTCCAAATTTCTTGGCATAGACATGTGAGCACTTCCAGCGCTGCATCTATTGGTTGAAACATCTCACTTTGTATTCTGTCAATTCCTGGAGCCTTGTTTTTCTCCAATGCCTTCAGTGCAGCTTGGACTTCATCCTTCAGTAGCATTTGTTCCTGATCATATGCTACCTCCTGAAATGGTTGAACATCCGCCGATTCTTTTTGATGTAGTGACTCTGTACTCCTTCCATCTTCTTTTGATGCTTCCTGCATTGTTTAATATTTTCCCTGTAGAATCTTTCACTATTGCAACTCGAGGCTTGAATTTTTTCTTCAGTTTTTTTCAGCTTGAGAAATGGCAAGTGTGTTCTTGCCTTTTGGTTTTCTATCTCCGGCTCTTTGCACATGTCATTATAATACTTTACCTTGTTTTCTTGAGCCGGCCTTTGAAATCTTCTGTTCAGCTCTTTTACTTCATCATTTCTTCCTTTTGTTTTAGCTGCTCAGCATTCAAGAGCAAGTTGCAGAGTCTCTTCTGACATCCATTTTGGCCTTTTTTTTTTTTTTTTTTCTTTCCTGTCTTTTTAATGACCTGTTGCTTTATGAGTCAGAATCGACTCAATGGCACTGGGTTTGGTTTTTTTTTTTGCTTTCTAAAATGTATGATGTCTTTCCACATCTGGTCTTCGGTCATTAGTGTTCAATGTGTCAAATCAGTTCTTGAGATAGTCTCTAAATTCAGGTGGGAGGTACTCAAGGTCATACTTTGGCTCTCGTGAACTTGTTCTAATTTTCTTCAGTTTCAACTTAAACTTGCATAAAGTGCAATTGATGGTCTGTTCAGTAGGACAGTGGATAAACAAACTGTAGTATATTCAAACAGTGGAATACTATTCATCAGTAAAGAGGAATGAGCTACTGATAATCATAACATGGATGACTCTCAAAAACGTTATCTGTACATTTCATTGTTATGTAAATTTACCTCAAAAGGTAAACAAACCTGTAAACAGATATTGAACCTACTTAATGATGTAATGCTGATGTAATTGAGAAAGGCTGTACTAGTGTCTACAATTTACTTTGAAATGTTGTTGTTGTTGTTAGGTGCCGGCAAGTGAGTTCTGACTCATAGCGACCCTATGCACAACAGAACTAAACACTGCCCAGTCCTGCGCCATCCTTACAGTCGTTGTTACGCTTGAGCTCATTGTTGCAGCCATTGTGTCAGTCCACCTCGTTGAGGGTCTTCCTCTTTTCCACTGACCCTGTACTTTGCCAAGCATGAGGTCCTTCTCCAGGGACTGATCTCTCCTGACAGCGTGTCCAAAGTATGTAAGATGCAGCCTCGCCATCCTTGCTTCTAAGGAGCATTCTGGTTGTACTTCTTCCAAGACAGATTTGTTCGTTCTTTTGGCAGTCCATGGTATATTCAATATTCTTCGCCAGCACCACAATTCAAAGACGTCAGTTCTTCTTCAGTCTTCCTTCTTCATTGTCCAGCTTTCACATGCATATGATGCAATTGAAAATACCATGGCTTGGGTCAGGCGCACCTTAGTCTTCAAAGTGACATCTTTGCTCTTCAACACTTTAAAGAGGTCCTTTGCAGCAGATTTACCCACTGCAATGCATCTTTTGATTTCTTGACTGCTACTTCCATGGCTGTGGATTGTGGATCCAAGTAAAATGAAATCCTTGACAACTTCAATCTGTTCTCCATTTATCACGATGTTGCTCATTGGTCCAGTTGTGAGGATTTTTGTTTTCTTTATGTTGAGGTATAATCCATACTGAAGGTTGTGGTCTATGATCTTCATTAGTAAGTGCTTCAAGTCCTCCTCACTTTCAGCAAGCAAGGTTGTGTCATCTGCATAATGCAGGTTGTTAATGAGTCTTCCTCCAATCCTGGTGCCCTGCTCTTCATATAGTCCAGCTTCTCATATTATTTGCTCAGCATACAGATTGAATAGGTATGGTGAAAGAATACAACGCTGATGCACACCTTTCCTGAGATTAAACCAATCAGCATCCCCTTGTTCTGTCCAAACAACTGCCTCTTGATCCATGTAAAGGTTCCTCATGAGCACAATTAAGTGTTCTAGAATTCCCGTTCTTTGCAATGTTATCCATAGTTTGTTATGATCCACACAGTCGAATGCCTTTGCATAGTCAATAAAACACAGGTGAACATCCTTCTGGTATTCTCTGCTTTCAGCCAGGATCCATCTGACATCAGCAATGATATCCCTGGTTCCACGTCCTCTTCTGAAACCGGCCTGAATTTCTGGCAGTTCCCTGTCAATATACTGCTGCAGCCAGTTTTGAATGATCTTCAGCAGAATTTTGCTTGCATGGGGTATTAATGATATTGTTCTATAGTTTGCACATTTGATTGGACCACCTTTCTTGGGAATAGGCATAAATAGGGATCTCTTCCAGTCAGTTGGCCAGGAAGCTGTCTTCCATATTTCTTGGCATAGACAAGTGAGTGCTTCCAGTGCTGCATCTGTTTGTTGAAACATCTCAGCTGATATTCCATCAATTCCTGGAGCCTTGTTTTTCGCCAGTGCCTTCAGAGCAGCTTGGACTTCTTCCTTCAGTACCATCGGTTCCTGATCATATGCCAGCTCTTGAAATGCTTGAACATTGACTAATTCTTTTTGGTATAATGACTCTGTGTATTCCTTCCATCTTCTTTTGATGCTTCCTGCGTCATTTAATATTTTCCCCATAGATCCTTCACTTTTGCAACTCAAGGTTTGAATTTTTTCTTCAGTTCTTTCAGCTTGAGAAACACCAAGCGTGTTCTTCCCTTTTGGTTTTCCATCTCCAGCTGTTTGCACATGTCATTATAATACTTTGTCTTCTCGAGAGGCCCTTTGAAATCTTCTGTTCAGTTCTTTTACTTTATCAATTCTTCCTTTTGCTTTAGCTGCTCGACGTTCGAGAGCGAGTTTCAGAGTCTTCTCTGATATCCATCTTGGTCTTTACTTTCTTTCTTGCCTTTTCAGTGACCTCTTGCTTTCTTCATTTATGATATCCTTGATGTCATTCCACAGCTCGTCTGGTCTTCAGTCACTAGTGTTCAGTGCGTCAAATCTTTTCTTCAGATGGTCTCTAAATTCAGGTGGGAGGTACTCAAGGTCATATTTTGGCTCTCGTGGACTTGCTCTGATTTTCTTCAGTTTAGGCTTGAACTTGCATATGAGCAATTGATGGTCTGTTCCACAGTCGGCCCCTGGCCTTGTTCTGACTGATGATATTGAACTTTTCCATCGTCTCTTTCCACAGATGTAGTCAATTTGATTTCTGTGTGTTCTATCTGGTGAGGCACATGTGTACAGTCGCCATGTATGTTGGTCAAAGAAGGTATCTGCAGTGAACAAGTCGTTGGTCTTGCAAAATTCTATCATTCAGTCTCTGATATTGTTTCTGTCACCAAAGTCATATTTTCCAACTGCTGATCCTTCTTCTTTGTTTCCAACTTAGGCATTCTAATCGCCAGTAATTATCAATGCATCTTGATTGCATGTTTGATCAATTTCAGACTGCAGCAGCTGATAAAAATCTTCTGTTTCTTCATCTTTGGCCCTAGTGGTTGGTGCATAAATTTGAATAATAGTCATATTAACTGGTCTTCTTGTAGGCATATGGATATTATCCTATCACTGACAGTGCCGTACTTCAGGGTAGATCTTGAAACATTCTTTTTGATGATGAATGCAACACCATTCCTCTTCAAGTTGTCATTCCCAGCATAGTAGACTATATGATTGTCCTATTCAAAATGGCGAGTACTTTGAAATGCATTCAGAAAATAAGATGGATTGATGAGTGAGTTGAGAGATAGATGCAGGTATAGTAACATATTAATGTTAAAATCTAGGTGGTGATTATATGAGCATTCACTATAAAATTCTTTCAGCTTTTCTGTATGTTTGAAAATTTTCATGATAAAATGTTGAAAAACGTGTCAAGCCTTTTGTGATGGTCTTTAGGGAAGGTAAACAAGTGAGGGGACAAGAAGCTTTAAAAAGCATGTTCAGCATTAGTAGCAACCATTTCCTTAATTTGAGTCATGTTCAGATTTTCTCATCTACTGTATCCTCTTCGTATCCCCTTCACATTCCTTTTCAAGTGGCATGATAGACTTTTTAGATTTCAGGAAGGAAAATAATATCCTCTGTCAAAATATTACATTAAGATACTGAGTATTACTGAAATATTCTGAAAAGTGCTTGGTTTTTTCTTTTTTTCCTGTCCCATATACAGGTATAGAAGTTTGCCTCCATTGCAGTGGTTTGTTTAGTAACAAAACAAAACATAAAAACTAAAGTTAAAATTTTGCTTAAGTGGATCATTAAAAAAAAAAAAAAACATTTAAAATACTTACTAATAATCCATCAGTTGAAAACTCTTGCTAATGCAAGTTCTCATTTAGAAAGTAGATCTCATGTAAAAAAAGTGAATTATTATGCAGTCTAGTCAGTGCTACCAGTCAATAAAGTTTATTATTTTTTTCCTAGGTGTGTCACATAGTTCTAGGGTTAAGACCAGCTACTCCAGAAGAGGAAGGACAAATTATTAGGTAAGTTTGTAGTTCAACTCTAACTGTATCTTTTTCATTATATAATTGAAATTTCTAACCCCTGAAATATATTAGTTACTAAAGTGAGAGCATATCCCATTTCATTGTAATCATTGTAGTAAAACCCATTTTCTCAAAATAATTACACATTGAAATGTTTTTGTTAAAGCACATTTCTAGCCAAGGGCATGGATTAATTTAGAATTTAAGTTGCATTTAATATTAAAATTGCACTGAATACTAAATTTAAATTTTTTACATGTAAAAGATAACAATTTTTCTTTACTACAAAAACAATTCATGCCTAACTTGCTGTGTAAACTTTCACCAAAATCTCAGTGAAATATTTTTTTAAAATTCTTATTATAGAAAAATTAGAAAGTAGAGCTACACAAAAAATACCTGTAATCCCACAAATACCTGTATTAACACATAATTGCTGTTGACTTTTTTTTTATATTCACACATATGCATGAGTACAATAGAATTTAGCAAAAATGGAAATATTCAGAAATACTGCTTTATTTCTTGCTTCTTTTTTCACTCCAGATCATGTAAAATGCTTTTATATATTAGTAAAAGCCATCTATAACATATTTTTTTACGCATATTGCCCTTAGAGATTTATTCAGCAGAAACGTATTCAGTAAATTTTACATTTTCCCTCCCTCCAGTTTTGTTGTTGTTGAGAATATGCACAGCAAAACATACACCAATTCAGCCATTTCTACATGTACAATTCAGTGACATTGATTACATTCTTCAAGTTGTGCAACCATTTTCACCCCCCCTTTTTTTTTCTAAATTGTTCCTCCCCTATTAACATAAACTTACCGCCTCCTGAAGTTCCTGCTATTGTCAATTTGTTGGCATATAACCAGCTGTTAAAAGAGCATAATGCTCAAGGCAGACATTCTTTGCTAGTTAAACTAAATTTTTGTTTGATTTTAAGAAGACTTCAGGGGATATTTTTGACTTATGTTTTAAAGATTATCTCAAGGGACTAGTTTCCAGGGTTCATCCAGCCCCCATGGCTCCAGAAAGTCCAGAGGCCATGAGAATTTGAACTCGTTCTGCATTTTCCCCCTTTTGATTAGGATTCTTCTATAGAATCTTTGATCAAAATGTTCAGTAATGGTAGCTGGGCACCATCCAGTTCTTCTGGTCTCATGGTAAAGGAAGCAGTTGTTCATGGAGGCAATCAGCCACATGTTCCGTATCCTCCTTCTTTTGCTGACTCTCCTTCTTCCTCTATTGCTCCAGGCAAATAGTGACCAATTGTCGTTCCTCGGATGGCTGCTTTCAAGCTCCTAAGACCCCAGGCACTATGTAATGAAGTAGCATGTAGAACAGAAGCACTAAACATGTTATTGGGCCAGTTAACTGGGATGTCTCCTGAAACCATGACCTAAACCTCCAAACCAACTGTGAGGTTTTTGGTTGTACAAAAGCAGCCTCAGAAGCTACTCTTTTTTGTTGTTGTTGTAAATATATCTATCACACAACTTTTGCCAGTTCAGCTTTTCACAGGTATAACAGAGTTTTGAATCACTGACTAGTACACCGTGTTCATCCCGTTATTACCTCTATTTTTATTAATATAAATATGATTGAGCAATTTTGTAGTAAAGTTTGTGTGCCTATTCTTAAGGATTTGCTTAGGATAAAGTACTTGGGGTGAAATACCTGGGTTACTAGGTCTACAGACTTTTATAGATACAATTCAATTGTTAATTTGCTGTTATCTGCCATCGAGTAGGCCCCCAATTCACGGTGACTCCATACACAATAGAACGAAATGTTGCGCAGTCCTGTGCCATCCCCGTGATTGGTTATAGACTAGACTGTTGTAATCTATAAGGTTTTCATTGGCTGATTTTTGGAAGTAGATGACCAGGCCTTTCTTCAGCATGCAAGCCACTACAGTACAACAAACTGACAAATAGGGGATGGAAATTTGCCATACGTCCTAGCAGTTCACTCCTAGGCATCTACTCAAGAGACGTGAAAACATACATCTGTACAAAAACTTGTACACCAATGTTCACAGAAGTGTTATTCACAATAGTCAAAACGTGGAAGCGATCCAAATGTTCATCAGCTGTTGCCTGGATAGACAAAATGTGGGATACCAATAAAATGAAATACTATTCAGTAATTAAAAAGTACCAACTAGAGAGGCGGGCCAAGATGGCTGACTAGGTAGAAGCTACCTCGGATCCCTCTTGCAACAAAGACTTGGAAAAACAAGTGAATCGATCACATATATGACAATCTACGAACCCTGACCATCAAACACAGATCTAAAGACTTGACCTGAGTGACAGAGACTGAGAACGAACAACCACGGGGAAGCAGCAACTGTTTTCAGAGCCTGGAGCCAGGATCCCAGTCAGAAAACCTTGGCGCCGGGCTTTGGACTGGGCGCAGGGGAGCTGAGCATGGCATCCTGTGATGGCGCAAACACAGGACGCAGCCCTATCCCCCATAATTGACCTAGGGGGAAGCCCAGCCAGTGCACGCAGGCAGTGCAGCGATGCGGCTGACAGGAGGAGAAGTCACCGGGAGGCAGTGACTGGTTTTGGAGCCGAGAGTGCGGCATCCCAGCCGGGGATCTTGGCGCGGGGCTTTGAACTGGGAGCGGAGGAACTAACCACAGCTTCTGAGACAGCGCAAGCACAGGACGTGGCCTGACCCTCGGGGGCAATCTCTACCCAGCCAGCGCACACAGTGGATGCCCTTCTCGGGAATCTCAGATAAAACAGTCATCCCAAGCAAGATAAGTAACTTTGGCTATATTCTGGGGTCCTCCTCTCTCCTATTTATCTGAACCCTCCCCTCCCCTTCCCAGGCGGCTTCATTAACATTGGAATTTCCTGAGCCAGACAGCGAACTGCCCTGCGGTTTTTCTTTCTTTTCTTTTGGTCTTTTCCTAACCCATTCTCCTGGCCTGAGAGAAGCAGCTACAAAAAACCCAGGGACCAAAAATCCTTCCCTAACTGGACTAAAAACACAGAACCAGCTCCAGCCAAGCATATGTGATCCACAGTCTTGGGCTTTCATCCCTATAGGGAACAAGGTGGCTATTATAATGCAAAGGCATTTCTGATAGGGATCTGACTATAAATGTTTTAGCAGATTACTGGAAAGACAAGTTTCCCAGGTCTGATATCTCTGCGTATTCAACAGAGCCCACACTGACCGACAACAGGGAACTGAGGGCTGAAGCTCCCTCCAGACCACCTAGCCTCCGGCCTTAGGGGTCTAAGGAGGGTGACACCTACCAATCTGTAGAGGTACTTGCATTGGGGGCCTAAGGTACAGCTGCAGAGCCCACCCACCAACGTGCTTTAGGAATAGAGACACACCTACCTCACTGGCACTTGGGGGAAGCCTGTCAGCATCCTGCCCCCCACCCCCGGAGTGTGAAACCCTGCTGCTACTAGAATCTGGTACACACAACTATCACCACTACTTCTCTAGGTGGATAGGTGACAGTCTGCACCACACACTTGGTGACACAAAGTCAGATTCTACTTAAGAATAGTGAATGGACTCTTAGGCTTACATATCTGGTAACAGCCCAAACCAGCTGGTAATAGGACATAAGTGATTCAAGGGCTACAACAATCAAGATGCAATCTAGTAGCCCATCTACATATATTGAAAGAAAACAAAACAAGGTAAGACTCAGTGAGCAAATATAGGATAAATCACTACAATATCTTAGTGATGGCTCGGAGACAGCAGTCGATATCAAACCACATAAAGAAGCAGACCATGATTGCTTCTACAACTCCCCATATTAAAGAATCAAAATCTTTCCCAAATGAAGATACAATCCTGGAATTGCCAGATACAGAATATAAAAAACTAATTCACAGAATGCTTCAAGAAATCAGGGATGACCTCAGAAATGAAATAAGGCAATCTACAGAAAAAGCCAAGGAACACACTGATAAAGCAGTTGAAGAACTCAAAAAGATTATTTAAGAACATAGTGGAAAAATTAATAAGTTGCAAGAATCCATAGAGAGACAGCATTCAGAAATCCAAAAGGTTAACAATAAAATTACAGAATTAGACAACGCAATAGCAAGTCAGAGAAGCAGACTTGAGCAGTTGGAATGCAGAGTGGAAAATCTGGAGGACTAGGGAATTGACACCAATACAGCTGAAAAAAAATCAGATAAAAGAATTTTAAAAAATGAAGAAACCCTAAGAATCATGTGGGACTCTATCAAGAAGAATAACTTGTGTGTGATTGGAGTCCCAGAACAGGGAGGGATATCACAAAACACAGAGAGAATAGTTGAAGATCTGTTGGCAGAAAACTTCCCTGACATCATGAAAGACGAAAGGATATCTATCCAAGAGGCTCATCGAACCCCATTTAAGATTGAGCCAAAAAGAAAATCACCAAGACATATTATCATCAAACTTGCCCAAATCAAAGATAAAGAGGAAATTTTAAAAGCAGCCAGGGATAAAAGAAAGATCTCCTACAAAGGAAAATCAATAAGAATAAGTTCAGACTACTCAGCAGAAACCATGCAGGCAAGAAGGCAATGGGATGACATATATAGAGCACTGAAGGAGAAAAACTGCCAACCAAGGATCATACATCCAGCAAAACTCTCTGAAATATGAAGGCGAAATTAAGACATTTACAGATAAACACAAGCTTAGAGAATTTTAAAACCAAACCAAAGCTACAAGAAATACTAAAGGAAATTGGTCAGAAAACCAATAATATCAGATACCAGCACAACACAAGGTCACAGAACAGAACATCCTGATATCAACTCCAATAGAGAAATCACAAAAACAAATTAAGATTAATTTTAAAAAGAAAATAACGCTCAAAACAGGGAATCATTGAAGTCAATATGTAAAAGATCACAATAATCAAAAAGAGGGACTAAATACAGGTGGCATAGAACTGCCATATGGAGAGGGATACGAGGTGATATAGGACAATGCAAGTTAGGTTTTTACTTAGAAAAATAGGGGTAAATATTAAGATAACCACAAAGAGGTATAACAACTCCATAACTCAAAATAAAAACCAAGAAAAACATAACAACTCAGCATACATAAAGTCAAATACTATGAAAATGAGGAACACACAATTTACAAAGAAAAACGTCTCAGCACAAAAAAGTAAGTGGAAAAATGAAATTGTCAACAACAAACATAAAAAGGCATCAAAATGATAGCACTAAACACATACTTATCTATAATTACGCTGAATGTAAATGGACTGAACGCACCCATAAAGAGACAGAGAGTCTCAGACTGGATAAAGAAACACGGTCCATCTATATGCTGCCTACAAGAGACACACCTTAGACTTAGAGACACAAACAAACTAAAACTCAAAGGATGGAAAAAAATATATCAAGCAAACAGTAAGCAAAAAAGAGCAGGAGTAGCAATATTAATTTCTGACAAGATAGACTTTAAAGTTAAATCCACCACAAAGGATAAAGAAGGACACTACATAATGATTAAAGGGACAATTGACCAGGAAGATATAACCATATTAAATATTTATACACCCAATGACAGGGCTGCAAGATACATAAAACAAATTTTAACAGAACCGAAAAGTGAGATAGACACCTCCACAATTATAGTAGGAGACTTCAACACACCACTTTCGGAGAAGGACAGGACATCCAGTAAGAAGCTCAATAGAGACATGGAAGACCTAATTGCTACAGTCAGCCAACTTGACCTCATTGACTTATACAGAACACTCCACCGAGCTGCTGCAAAGTATACTTTTTTTTCTAGCGCACATGGAACGTTCTCTAGAATACACCACATATTAGGTCATAAAACAAACCTTTGCAGAATCCAAAACATCGAAATATTACAAAGCATCTTCTCAGACCATAAGGCCATAAAAGTGGAAATCAATAACAGAAAAATTAGGGAAAAGAAATCAAATACTTGGAAACTGAACAATACCCTCCTGAAAAAAGACTGGGTTATAGAAGACATTAAGGAGAGGATAAAGAAATTCATAGAATGCAATGAGAATGAAAACGCTTCCTATCAAAACCTCTGGGACACAGCAAAAGCAGTGCTCAGAGGTCAATTTATATCGATAAATGCACACATACAAAAAGAAGAAAGAGCCAAAATCAGAGAACTGTCCCTACAACTTGAACAAATAGAAAGTGAGCAACAAAAGAATCCATCAGGTACCAGAAGAAAACAAATAATAAAAATTGGAGCTGAGCTAAATGAATTAGAGAACAGAAAAACAATTGAAAGAATTAACAAAGCCAAAAGCTCGTTCTTTGAAAGAATTAAAAAAATTGATAAACCATTGGCCAGACTGACTAAAGAAATACAGGAAAGGAAACAAATAACCCGAATAAGAAATGAGATGGGCCACATCACAACAGACCCAACTGAAATTAAAAGAATCATATCAGATTATTACGAAAAATTGTACTCTAACAAATTTGCAAACTTTGAAGAAATGGATGAATTCCTAGAAAAACACTAGTTACCTAAAAGAAAAAAATTTTTTTTCTACCTAAACTAACACAAACAGAAGTAGAACAACTAAATAGACCCATAACAGAAGAAGAGATTGAAACGGTAATCAAAAAAACTCCCAACAAAAAAAAGCCCCGGCCCGGACGGCTTTACTGCAGAGTTCTACCAAACTTTCAGAGAAGAGTTAACACCACTACTACTAAAGGTATTTCAAAGCATAGAAAATGACGGAATACTACCTAACTCATTCTATGAAGCCACCATCTCCCTGATACCAAAACCAGGTAAAGACATCACAAAAAAAGAAAATTACAGACCTATATCCCTCATGAACATAGGCGCAAAAATCCTCAACAAAATTCTAGCCAATAGAATTCAACAACATATCAAAAAAATAATGCACCACGACCAAGTGGGATTTATACCAGGTATGCAAGTCTGGTTTAATATTAGAAAAACCATTAATGTAATCCACCATTTAAAGAAAACGAAAGACAGAAACCACATGATCTTATCAATTGATGCAGAAAAGGCATTTGACAAAGTCCAACACCCATTCATGATAAAAACTCCCAGCAAAATAGGAATTGAAGGAAAATTCCTCAACATAATAAAGAGCATCTATACAAAGCCAACAGCCAACATCACTCTAAATGGAGAGAGCCTGAAAGCAGTTCCCTTGAGAATGGGAACCAGACAAGGATGCCCTTTATCACCACTCTTATTCAACATTGTGCTAGAGGTCCTAGCCAGAGCAATTAGGCTAGACAAAGAAATAAAGGGCATCCGGACTGGCAAGGAGGAAGTAAAATTATCTCTATTTGCAGATGGCATGATCTTATACACAGAAAACCCTAAGGAATCCTCCAGAAAACTACTGAAACTAATAGAAGAGTTTGGCAGAGTCTCAGGTTATAAGATAAACATACAAAAATCACTTGGATTCCTCTACATCAACAAAAAGAACATCGAAGAGGAAATCACCAAATCAATACCATTCACAGTAGCCCCCAAGAAGATAAAATACTTAGGAATAAATTTTACCAAAGTTGTAAAAGACCTGTACAAAGAAAACTACAAAGTACTACTACAAGAAACTAAAAAGGACCTACTTAAGTGGAAAAACATACCTTGCTCATGGATAGGAAGACTTAACATAGTAAAAATGTCTATTCTACCAAAAGCCATCTATACATACAATGCACTTCCGATCCAAATTCCAATGACATTTTTTAATGTGATGGAGAAACAAATCACCAACTTCATATGGAAGGGAAAGAAGCCTCGGATAAGTAAAGCATTTTTGAAAAAGAAGAAGAAAGTGGGAGGCCTCACTCTACCTGATTTTAGAACCTATTTATACAGCCACAGTAGTCAAAACAGCCTGGTACTGGTACAACAACAGGCACATAGACCAATGGAACAGAATTGAGAACCCAGGTATAAATCCATCCACATATGAGCAGCTGATATTTGACAAAGGCCCAGTGTCAGTTAATTGGGGAAAAGATAGTCTCTTTAACAAATGGTGCTGGCATAACTGGATATCCATTTGCAAAAAAATGAAACAGGACCGATACCTCACACCATGCACAAAAACTAACTCCAAGTGGATCAAAGACCTAAACATAAAGACTAAAACAATAAAGATCATGGAACAAAAAATAGGGACAACTTTAGGAGCCCTAATACAAGGCATAAACAGAATACAAAATATTACCAAAAATGACAAAGAGAAACCAGATAACTGGGAGCTCCTAAAAATCAAACACCTATGCTCATCTAAAGACTTCACCAAAAGAGTAAAAAGGCCACGTACAGATTGGGAAGGATTTTCAGCTATGACATCTCCGACCAGCACCTGATCTCTAAAATCTCTATGATTCTGTTAAAACTCAACCACAAAAAGAGAAAAACAGCCCAATCAAGAAGTGGGCAAAGGATATGAACACACACTTCACTAAAGAAGATATTCAGGCAGCTAACAGATACCTGAGAAAATGCTCTCGATCATTAGCCATTAGAGAAATGCAAATTAAAACTATGATGAGATTCCTCCAACAAGGCTGGCATTAATCCAAAAAACACAAAATAATAAATGTTGGAGAGGCTGCAGAGAGATTGGGACTCTTATACACTGCTGGTGGGAATGTAAAATGGTACAACCACTTTGGAAATCTGTCTGGCGTTTTCTTAAACAGTTAGAAATAGAACTACCATACAACCCAGAAATCCCACTCCTGGGAATATACCCTAGAGAAATAAGAGCCTTCACACGAACAGGT
Source organism: Loxodonta africana (assembly GCF_030014295.1). Lineage (NCBI taxonomy): Eukaryota > Metazoa > Chordata > Mammalia > Proboscidea > Elephantidae > Loxodonta > Loxodonta africana. The sequence goes on from NC_087359.1 coordinate 50,868,927, forward strand.
ATATGCACTCCCATGTTTATTGCAGCTCTGTTTACGATAGCAAAAAGCTGGAAGCAACCAAGCTGTCCATCAACGGATGAATGGTTAAATAAATTGTGGTATATTTACACAGTGGAATACTACGCATCGATAAAGAACAGTGACGAATCTGTGAAACATTTCATAACATGGAGGAACCTGGAAGGCATTATGCTGAGTGAAATGAGTCAGAGGCCAAAGGACAAATATTGTATAAGACCACTATTATAAGATCTTGAGAAATAGTACAAACTGAGAAGAGCACATACTTTTGTGGTTATGAGGGGGGAGGGAGGGTAGGAGAGGGTTATTTACTGATTAGTTAGTAGATAAGAACTACTTTAGGTAAAGAAAAGGACTATACTCAATACACGGAAGGTCAGCTCAACTGGACTGGACCAAAAGCAAAGAAGTTTCCGGGATAAACTGAATGCTTCAAAGGTCAGCGGAACAAGGGCGGGGGTTTGGGGACTATGGCTTAAGGGGACTTCTAAGTCAATTGGCAAAATAATACTATTATAAAAACATTCTGCATCCCACTTTGAAATGTGGCGTCTGGGGTCTTAAATGCTAACAAGCGGCCATCTAAGATGCATCAATTGGTCTCAACCCACCTGGATCAAAGGAGAATGAAGAACACCAAGGTCGCACGATAACTATGAGCCCAAGAGACAGAAAGGGCCACATAAACCAGAGACTTACATCATCCTGAGACCAGAAGAACTAGTTGGTGCCCGGCCACAACCGATGACTGCCCTGACAGGGAGCACAACAGAGAACCCCTGAGGGAGCAGGAGAATAGTGGGATGCAGACCCCAAATTCTCATAAAAAGACCAGACTTAATGGTCTGACTGAGACTAGAGGAATCCCGGCAGTCATGGTTCCCAAACCTTCTGTTGGCCCAGGACAGGAACCATTCCCGAAGACAACTCATCAGACATGGAAGGGACTGGACAATGGGTTGGAGAGAGATGTTGATGAAGAGTGAGCTACTTGTATCAGGTGGACACTTGAGACTGTGTTGGCATTTCCTGTCTGGAGGGGAGATAGGAGGGTAGAGAGGGTTAGAAACTGGCAAAATTGCCACAAAAGGAGAGACTGGAAGGGCTGACTCATTAGGGGGAGAGTAAGTGGGCGTATGGAGTAAGGTGTATATAGGCTTATATGTGACAGACTGACTTGATTTGTAAACGTTCACTTAAAGCTCAATAAAAATTATTTAAAAAAAAAAAAGTACCAACTACTGATATCAGCTACAGCATAGATGAATTTCAAAATCATTGTATTATTTTATTTATATGAAATGTTTTTAAAAAGGAAAATCTATAGAGACAGAATCTAGAGTAGTGGTTTCCTGGGGCTGAGGGCAGTAACAGAGATTAACTACAAATGGCATGAAATGTCTTTTTGGGGTAATGGAAATGTTCTAAAACTGTATTTTGGTGCTGGTGGCACGCATTTGGAAATTTATGAAAAATCAATGACCTGTACACTTGAAACAGGTAGGTTTCATGGCCTGTAAATTATTCTCCAATAAAGCTATGTAAAAAAAAAAATCATTGTGATGAGTGATAATGGTCTTAGGACCCTTGAAACTGGTTTATCAAAGGAAATAATATTTTACTAATTGTACCACGACAGACTCTGAATGCTTCTATTTGTTTCATATTTTTCCTTTGTAAAGAATCTTAATGATAATTTATGGGTATTGTGGTCATCTGTTTCACATTGCTTTTTTTTCTTGAGTAGTTACACTTTTTCCTTTTTTTAAGTTTTATTGTAGTAAAATATATATAACAAAACATTTTGCCATTATAACCATCAACTGTACAATTTAGAAAAAAAATCAACTGTACAATTTAGTGATACTACATTCTCTGTGTTGTATAACCAACATGACTATCCATTTTCAAATGTTTTTCATCCCCCTAAACAGAAACTTGGTGCCCCTTAAGTCATAAGTCCCAATTTTTGCCTTCCCCCAGCCCCTGGTAACCACTAATAAACTTTTGTCTCTGTGCATTTGCATTATCGCTATTTCATATAAGTCGCATCATTATTTGCCCTCTCGTGTCTGACTGACTTTACACAACTTCCTTCAATGTATTGACTTTCTTTTGTATGTACAGAGGATGGTTAGAACGAGAGAGCAGATATGGTCTGCAACCAGGACACAATTGGTTCATCATCTCCATGCAGTGGTGGCAACAGTGGAAAGAATATGTCAAATATGTAAGTAAGATTCCTGTTTATATTTTTCATGGAATTTCTCAGCTCCATCAGATTTTGCATGACCACTGGCCATTAATAAAATGCTCCACTGGAGGTAAAGACTTATTGAAGGGGAAGGTAATGAATATTTATTGGATACTTGCTTTGTGGTCACACTTAGATATATAAATTGTCTTCCCTTGCAACAATCCTGTGTGGAAGATAATATTTGGGATGGTGGTGCCTGTATATGTCATCCACCTTCCAAAATAAAAAACCAAACCCATTGTCATCAAGTTGATTCTGACTCATAGCAACCCTACAGGACAGAGTAGAACTGCCCCATAGGTTTTCCAAGGAGCAGCTGGTGGATTCGAACTGCCGACCTTTTGGTTAGCAGCCAAACGCTTAACCACTGTACCACCAGGGCCCCGTTATGCCCCTTACATGTCTCATTTAATCCCCAGAACATCCCTGTGAGGAAGATGGTATTACATTCATTGTACATGTGAGGAACCTGATGCTAAGAGAAAAAGTACATTGAAATATCTTTTTTAGGGTGAAAGATCTAAGATCAAATGTAAGGATTGACTTTAAAGCCCACATTCATTCAACCACGTCATTCACATTATCTTTCATTAGTTCAACTTTTTCCATCAAAAAGTTGAAGACCCTCAGAAAGGGCCGTATAAACCAGGGACAACATCAGCCTGAGACCAGAAGAACTAGAGGGTGCCCAGCTACAACCCATGATGCCCCTGATAGGGAACACAACAGAGAACCCCTGAGGGAGCAGGAGAGCAGTGGGATGCAAACCTCAAATTCTTGTAAAAAAGACCAGACTTAATGGTCTGACTGAGACTAGAAGGACCCCGGAGGTCATGGTCCCTAGACCTTCCGTTAGCCCAAGAGAGGAACCATTCCCAAAGCCAATTCTTCAGACAGGGATTGGACTGGACTATGGGATAGAGAATGATACTGGTGAAGAGTGGGCTTCTTGGATCAAGTAGACACATGAGACTATGTGGGCAGCTCCTGTCTGGAAAAGAGAGGGCAGAGGGATCAGAAGCTGGCCAAATGGACACGAAAATAGAGAGCGGAAGGAAGGGGTGTGCTCTCTCATAAGGGGGAGAGCAACTAGGAGTATATAGCAAGGGGTATATAGGTTTTTGTATGAGAGATTGACTTGGTTTGTAAACTTTCACTTAAAGCACAATAAAAATTAAAAAAAAAAAGTTCAGGACCCTTTGGTAAGAAGTATTAATGACCTATTTAGAAAGTTAATTTCAGAGCTGATATTAGTTCTGAATTTCAGAGCTAACGTTAGTTCAGAATTGCTAAAAGATAATTTACCATTGGCCAAATAAAGAGTTAAAGAGGACAATCTCATTACTTAATATTCTGGAGACATATATAAAACAAATTGTTTTCAGAATTAGAAATCTAAAAATGCCAGGAATCAAATATCTCCATTGTTGGGCAAGTCAGTTGATGTATAGACTTGTTGTTAGATTATCACTAAAATTCTAATAATTTGATTCATAGTTTTTCCTATATGTCCTTTTCTATCATTGCTTATTATCGAAAGATTGATAGAGAGCTTGTTTACATTATCTACTTTACCTCATTGTTCTGCCTGATTCTTTCTTCCTTTCGCGAGTTTAGTAGTGATTTCACATGTAAAATTTGTTAATTGGAAATCTTGGACTTTGGTGTCACTAAGGAGTAAAAGCAGGCAAATAATTTCAAGTACATTGTAAGTAGAAAATGAGTATAGTGGGGTAAAGCGTCACAGTCTTTATTTCGGAACACTTTTATGGTCTGTTATTCTTTTTTCTGCCTTAGAATGAGTACTTACTAACGTCTTACTGACTACAGACTCAAAGGATCACCTAATTTAGTCTTGTGTTCTTTGAAGTATTACTTTTTTTTTTCCTTTAGGAATTTGATAGAAGTCACGCTCTTAGCATTGTGTGCCTTATGAACAGGTAGAAGTGCACGGCCGAGGACATGAACCTGCCGTAAACCTTCTGTGCATTAGAGAAATTAGGAGAGGACAGTAAGGGAGAGAGGTAGAGAGAGGAAGCTGTCCTGAAGAGTCATATCTCTCTCCCTGCTCTGTAATCCTTATTATTGTCTAGTATGTATCTGTCAAATAGAGACTTTAAAGTATACTTTAAAATGAAGGCTCACTATTGTGAAAAACGTGGGAAGAGAGTACAAGTTCATGTGGAAGGGAAGTAAGCAGCAACTTGTGGCACCTTATTTAATAAGATGGAATAGTAGCAGTCCTTTCTGAAGATATGTATTAATTGGAAAAATGTTCTTTACTAAATAAAAGGTAGCTTCCTTTTAAATGCAAATAACTTTAAGTGGCATTCTCGGCCTTGTTTTCTCCACATATAATATGAGAGTAATAATAGTGAGCTCCCTTCTAGGGTGTTAGCAGATTAAATGAATTAATACAGATTCAATGTTTTAGAGCAGTATTTGTCACATAGCTAAATACTCAGTAAGTGTATAGCTTTTAGTATGAGGAGGCAGTTTAGAGTCTGGACTCTGAAGCCAGATATCCTGGATTGGGGTCCCGGCCCTGCCACTTGCTCTCTGACTCTCAGCAAGTTCCTTGTCCTTTCCCTACCTCCGTTTCCTCATAAGAACAATAGTGTTAATAATAGTACCTGTTTCAAAAGAATTGTTGTCAGGATTAAATGAGTTTATATGTTTGAACCGCTTGGTCCAGTGCCTGGCAAATAGAAGCCCTATGTAAGATTAGAGGTATGAGTCGGAATCGACGGCAGCAGTCATAGCAGCAGCAGTAATCAGTTAGTGATTTAAATTTACCTTTCCAGTATACGGAACCCCTGGTGGCATAGTGGTTAAGAGCTATGGCTGCTAACCATAAAGGTCAGCAGTTCAAATCCTGCAGGCATTCCTTGGAAACTCTGTGGGACAGTTCTACTCTGTTCTATAGGGTTGCTATGAGTTGGAATCAACTCGACAGCAGGGGGTGTGGTTTTTTTTCCCCAGTATACGTGGCAACTTTGACACCTACTGCATTTTAAAAGAAAAATTGACATTTTTTTTTCTGTTTATCATCATCATATTATATTTATATATGTGTCTTTCCTTTGAGAACTGTGAGGTAGCTGCTGTTAACACAGCATACAGACTTAACTGTTTAGTTATGTGATTTTAGAACTACAAAGCACTTTAAAGCACCTCTCTCTTCTCTGAATTTACGAATGAAGCCTCTGAGGTCCGTTTAGGTTTTATAATTGCCTGAAGTTGTATTCGGCAGTTACTTCATTACCTGATCTAGAACTCCAGAGCTCAAGTCTTCTGATTTCTAGCTGAGTACTTCTTCCATTATTCTATGCTACCTTCCATTTTTCCAAAACCAGAATTACAGACTAAAGAAATATAAAATTGTCATAACTATTAGTTGTTAAGATCATTAATACTCGTAGCATGTATGTGTATAAGGCGTAAAAAAAAAAGTAGCACCATCATTGATAGAGAAAAAAGTGAATGCTGATGCTTACTTTTGAATATCATAAACTGTTCATATAACTCAGAAGGAATCATAAAATTCTCTTGTTATTAAAGTGGCACATAGTCTACTTTGGATTTTTGGTCAGATTTTTGGTTTAACCATTGGTGAGACCTTACCTACTTTGTGACCTACCTTCCTGAAAACGCAAGCTTCTATGATGTTTCAGATAGTTTCAGACTCAGACCCAGAGTCAATAAAAACAAGACAAGATCTTTGTGTGTTTAGGAAAAAAAATTTTCCTAGAACAGCCAGAACCAAACAACAGAGTCAGAATACCCACTGACTATATAGATCTATATGTATCTATACATCTACCTACATATATATATACACACACATACATCATATATATATATTTCTATATATATGTATACACACACACATATTTATATATATGCCTACGATTGTTTGGTTCAACATATAGAAGGAAAGTCATGATAAATTGACTGAAAAGGTATATTATTTCACTGAAAGCCAGAAGGAATGACTAGAAAAATAAGGCAGAAGAGCAGGAAGAAGAAAGAACCTGAGTAGTGGTACCAGTTTCAGGCAGTGCAGGACAATGAGAGCAACAGACTCTTAGAATAAAAAAGAAATCCAAAGGCAGAAGACCACTCTCATTTGGAGTATTGGGGAAGAAGTGAATAAAAGTCATCCGTATCCCCATATTCTCCAGATCTAGTGATATCACTCACTGTGTCATGTTAAAAACATAAGATGCAGTCTATGGGGGCAAAGAACCATATAGACTGCAGCCTCAGAAAAGCTATTACAGTCATTCTATTGCTAAATTATTTTAAAACTCAACAAATTTAATGCCTGATAACATTTTTATGTTATTTTCTTGGCAGTGATACCTATAGAGTCAACCTGTGGACTAAGCTCCTCAGAATAAGCAATAATATTATAGAAATGGCTTCATGTAATTTTGTTTAGAAACATAGGCACTATATAAGACTTTTAAGCACATTAAAGTATTTAAGGTACAATTACAAATATTTCTTCTTGAAATTCTGTTAAATGCCAAACTCAGAGAAAAATTTTAAAGAAAAATTTCCTGTAAATTACAGTACAATTTTTCTATAAACTTAAAACTACTCAAAAAAAAAAATCTATTTTTTTAAAATAAACTTTCAAGTCTTAGACTTGCATATCAAGTGTTATCTCAACACATTGTCACCAAACTGAGATGCTCTCCTTGAAATAATCAGAGGATTGAAAACAATTGAATGGGTAGTACCTGTTTCACTGTGAATTAGAGCTATTTAATACCCATTTTGGCACAACTCAAAATGAGAAGAAACAACTGTAAGCATCCATTAATAATTGGAGTGTGGAATGTACACGGTATGAATCTAGGAAAATTGGAAATCATCAGAAACTATATTGAACGCATAAAGATCAAAATCCTAAGCATTAGTGAGCTAAAATGGACTGGTGGTGGCCATTTTGAATCACACAGTCATATGGTCTACTATGCCAGGAATGACAAATAGAAGAGAGATGGTGTTGCAGTCATTGTCAAAAAGAGCATTTCAAGATCTATCTATCCTGAAGTACAATGCTGTCAGTGATAGAATAAAATCTATACACCTACAAGGAAGATCAGTTAATACAACTATTATTGAAGTTTACGCACAAACTACTAATGTCAAAGATGAAGAAATTGAAGATTTTTATCAACTTCTGCGGTCTGAAATTGGTCAAACATGCAGCCAAGATGCAATGATAATTACTTGTGGTTGGAATACGAAAGTTGGAAACAAGGATCAGTAGTTGGAAAATATGGCCATGGTGATAGAAATGACACTGGAGATTGAATGTTAGAATTTTTCAACACAAATGACCTATTTGTTGGGAATACCTTTTTTTCAACAACATAAATGGTGACTATACACGTGGACCTCACCAGATGGAAAACACAGAAGTCAAATTGACTACATCTGTGGAAAGAGATGATGGAAAAGCTCAGTATCATCAGTCAGAACAAGGCCAGGGGCCAACTGTGGAACAGACCATCAGTTGGTCATATGCACGATCAAGTTGAAGCTGAAGAAAATTAGAACAGGTCCATGAGAACCAAAGTACAACCTTCAGTATATCCCACCTGAATTTAGAGACCATCTCAAGGATAGATTTGACACATTGAACACTAATGACTGAAAACCAGATGAGTTGTGGGATGGCATCAAGAATATCATACACGATGAAAGTAAAAGGTCATTAAAAAGACAGGAAAGAAAAAAAGGCCAAAATGGATGTCAGAAGAGACTCTAAAATTTGCTCTTGAACATTGAGTAGCTAAAGCAAATGAAAGAAATGATGAAGTAAAAGAGCTGAACAGATTTCAAAAGATACTTTAAGAAGACAAAGTATTATGAAATGTGCAAAGACTTGGAATTAGAAAACCAAAGGGAAGAACACAATGGACATTTCTCTGAAAGAACTGAAGAAAAAAATTAAGCCTTGAATTGCAATATTAAAGGATTCTATGGGCAAAATATCGAGCGACGCAGGAAGCGCCAAAATAAGGTGGAAGGAAAATACAGTCATTTTACCAAAAAGAATTGGGTAGTGTTCAACCATTTCAGGACATAGCATATGATCAAGAACCGATGGTACTGAGGGAGAAAGTCCAAGCTGCACTGAAGGCCCTCAATGAGGTGAATTGATACAGTGGTTTCAACAGTGGGTTCAAGCATAGTAACAGTTGTGAGGCTGGCACATGACCAGGTGGCAGTGTTTTGTTCCGTTGTACATAGGGTCACTATGAATCGGAACTCAATGGTCGGTACTTAACTACAACTACAACAATATCCAAAATTATCTGGTGCTTCTCCCACACTTTAGGAAAGTTAATACTTAACAGAAGATGCTGACATTTGGAATAAAAAGTGTGACTTTTTATACTTCTGAATCCTTTGATGTTTTCACAGTAAGCCTATGTTGCTTTTTAAAAATTCAAATCCAGTAAAGTTAATTGGTATGTGGCCAGACGCCTAGGTTTTACTCTAATTCTTCTTGTTGCACTTTCAATTAAAGGGACTGGAATTTATCCAGAGCTGATTTTTTTTTTGTAATAATTTTTATTGTGCTTTAAGTGAAAGTTTACAAATCAAGTCAGTCTCTCACACAAAAACCCATATACACCTTGCTATACACTCCCAATTACTCTCCCCCTAATGAGACAGCCCGCTTTCTCCCTCCACTCTCTCTTTTCGTGTCCATTTCGCCAGCTTCTAACCCCCTCCACCCTCCCATCTCCCCTCCAGGCAGGAGGTGCCAACATAGTCTCAAGCGTCCACCTGATCCGAGAAGCTCACTCCTCACCAGCATCCCTCTCCAACCCATTGTCCAGTCCAATCCATGTCTGAAGAGTTGGCTTTGGGAATGGTTCCTGTCCTGGGCCAACAGAAGGTCTGGGGGCCATGACCACTGGGGTCCTTCTAGTGTCAGTCAGACCATTAAGTCTGGTCTTATGAGAATTTGGGGTCTGCATCCCACTGCTCTCTTGCTCCCTCAGGAGTTCTCCAGAGCTGATTTTTAAAGGATCCAGGGATTGATAATATCTAACAGGTTTATACATCAAAGAAGAAAAAACGTCTAATAAAATGTTGATACATTGTCCCCTTATATTGATTAACTTTAGATACTATAATTGCATTAAAAGAATCAGCATAAACTATGCTGTTGCTATGCTGTGACTTAGAGGTTGTCTTTTAAATTTGATGTTTTACTCAAGTTTTAGTTACTTCTTTGTAAGTAGTACCTTCAAGACCCACTTTCATTGATCGGTTTTAAGTATTAAAGTTCACGTCAGTGTTTATTAAATGCCACTGATTTATTCTACCCATAGTATTATCTATTTCCTCAGATGCCTATGAGATATTTTTCAGCAGATTGGTTCCTTTTTAGTCTTTCTGTTTACCATCAGTCACAAATATTCTGATCTCTTCTGTCTTCAAAACACTCACAAATACACGTTCTCATAGTGCCTTGTCTCCTTCTTCTTCTCAAGTCTTATCTATCTAGAAAATAATTTTAAGCTAGAGATCTCTGCTTCTGCGGCTTCATAGTCTCCTGCTTTTTCTCTGCCTCTCTCATCATTCAGACTCTATATCCTCCCAGAATTTTTGTACTACCTATCTTGTAAATATTGCTCTCTTCTTAACTCTACATATGCCTATAAAGTACTATTTTCATGTGCTTCGAGAAGTCAGACTAGCCCCAAATCTTTATATCCAGCCTTTCTCTGTCCTAAGCACTAGATTAAAATGTCTAGATATCTCAAACCAGAATATTCCAGAATAGAAAACACATTGCTGTCGAGCTGATTCCAACTCATAGTGACTTTGTATAGGACATAGGGCTTTCAAGGCTGTAATCTTTCAGAAGCAGACCAGCAAATCTTTCTCCCATGGGGCTGTTGGTGGGTTCCAACTGCCAACCTTCCAGTTAGCAGCCAAGCGGTTAACCACTGCGTCGCCATGGCTCCTTTCCCAAAATAAACTAATTCCCAAATCAACCCCATTCACCCATATACCCTATCTTGTAAAGGCATTTACTTTCATACAGTCTTCTAAGCCAGGTCTTCATGTTCTTTCTTGGAATTATCCTTGTTCCTCTTTCATACAGTTGTCAAATTTTTCACCTCCTTGAATCCATACACTTCTCCCCGTCTCATTTCTGGCTCTACCTTGGTTTAGGACCTGATCATGTCTTGCACGAATTATTATAGGAGTTTTCTAACTTATGTCCCAATTTCCAGTTGCTACACAGTGCACTAGAGTTGTTTTTTTAACACAAAAATTGAATTATGCTGTTTCTGTTTAAAAGCCTCTCACAGAAAAATTATATCAATAAAATAAGTGAAAGAAAAAAAAACAAAAAACCAATATGCTGTGTTTCAAATATGGTATATCTATTTAACAGCAACCATAATGATAACCACATTTATTGAACGCCAGTCACTTCACATACATCACTCATGTAATCTTCACAAGAACCCTCTGAGGTAGATACTAATATTATCCCAATTATTACCCATGAAGAAACTGAGGATAAGAAGTTTAGCTGTTGTGCAAGGTCACATAGCTGGTAAGTGATGGAGGTAAGATTCAAATACATAGCCCTGCCCATAACTTGAACAATATACTCCACTCATCTTTTACATTTATATATATCTTTACAGTCACAAGAAATTATAGTTCTGTACCAGAAAGATGTTTCCCTGTGCTTTGTTAACTATGCAGAGGCATTCGACTATGTGACTCATAACAAATTATCGATAACATTGCGAAGAATGGAAATTCCAGAACACTTAATTGTGCTCCTGAGGAACCTGTACATAGACCAAGAGGCAGTCATTTGAACAAAATCAGGGAATACTGCATGGTTTAAAGTCAAGAAAGGTTTGTGCCAGCGTTATATCCTTTCCCCATACTTATTCAGTCTGTATGCTGAGCAAATAATCCAAGAAACTAGAGTATATAAAGAAGAACGCAGCATCAGCACTGGAGAAAGATTATTAACAATCTGTGGTATGCAGATGACACAACCTTGCTTGCTGAAAGTGATGAGAACCTGAAGCACTTACTGATGAAGATCAAAGACCACAGCCTTCAGTATGGATTACTCCTCAACCTAAAGAAAACAAAAATCCTCACACCTGAACCAATAAGCAACAACATGATAAATGGAGAAAACATTGAAGTTGTCAAGGATTTCATTTTACTTGGATCCACAATCAATACACCTGGAAGCAGTAATCAAGAAATGAAATAATACATTGAGCAAATCTGCAAAAGACCTCTTTAAAGTATTCAAAAGCAAAGACCCTTTTTAAGGACTAGGGTGTGCCTGACCCAAGTCATAGTGTTTTCATTTACCTCATATGCACACGAAAGCTGCACAATGAGTAAGGAAGACTGAAGGAGAATTGATGCCTTTGAATTATGGTGTTGGTGAAGAATATTGAATATACCATGGAGTGCAAGAAGAATGAACAAATTTGTCTTGGAAGAAGTACAACCAGGATGCTCATTAGGAGCAAGGATGGCAAGACTTCATCTCACATACTTTGGACATGTTGTCGGGAGGGACCAGTCCCTGGAGAAAGGCATCATGCTTGGTAAAGTCGAGGTCAGAGAAAAAGAGGAAGACCCTCAACGAGATGGATTGATACAGTGGCTGCAGCAATGGACTCAAGCATAACGATGATTGTGAGGATGACACGGGACTGGGCAGAGTTTCATTCTCTTGTGCATAGGTTGCTATGGTTCTGGAATCAACTCGATGGTATCTAACAACAACAACATAGTTTGTAATGCTATAGTTACTGTTAAATGGTGGAATCTGAGTGCATATGGTATTTAACCTTTCAGTATCAAAAAAGTCTTCCATGGTTTCCTATTTTCAGCAGAGTGAAGGCTCAGTTAGTTTATGTAACAGAGTCCTTCACAATCTGTTCCGTTTATCTTACCAATTTTATTTGTATATACACCCTTCCTCCTTTAAGAGATTCAAATTTAGTTATATACTAAAATGTTTTTAAGTGGCTATAGCCAACCACAGCAGGGTTAGAGATAATAGATAATTTTAGGATTCATTTTTGAAGGTTACGTAGTTGTTGGATTATTAGGTTTTACTTTTTATTTTATATGATGTCATGATTTTTAGGACACCAACCCTGTTGTTATCGAGCCGTCATCACTGCTGAGTGGAAGGAAATACTCATTTGGAACAACAGTCCATGCTTTGGAGCAGAGTGAAGATAGAGTCGGGGGTGGCAGCCTCACTTACCTGAACACCACAGAGGAGAAATTTTCAGACAACATTTCTACTGCATCTGAAGCCTCAGAATCTGCTGGCAGCAGTAAGTATGACTTGTTTCCCGTGAAGCTTAGTCAGGGTCAGTTCTTAAGGGAGTATACTGTGGGAGACAGGATGGTGGATGGGATATTGGGCAACAGGCTTTCATTCACGTAAATAAGTTTTGAGTGAAACCGTCACTTGTAGGTACTGACTATATATTAAAATATTCTTTAATGTTATTAGCAACTTTACAAAGAGAAATTTATTTTTTTATTCTACTTCATTAGTCTCTCCATTTGAAAATATTTTTCATTGATCAAACCACATCTCTCCATTTTGCTGTTAAATTTGTCGATAAATTTAGATTTGGGGAGACAATTTTTGAGCAAATCAGTATCCCACCTTCAAGACTCCTAAGTATAAGCACACCCTCATTGGATTAAATGTATCCTCACATCAGCTGTGAGGACCATGGTCTCGGGGAACACATAGCGCAATTGGAATAACATAGTTAAAAAGAAAATGCTCTACATTCTACTTTGGTGAGCAGCATCTGGGGTCTTAAAAGCCTGTGAGCAGTCATCTAAGATACTCCATTGGTCTCACCCCTTCGGGAGCAAGAGAGAATGAAGAAAACTAAAGACACAAGGGAAAGATTAGTCCAAAGGACTAATGGACCACAACTACATGGTATCCACCAGACTGAGTCAGTCCAGTATAATGAGATGGCGCCCGGCTACCACCACTGACTGCTCTGATAGGGATCACAATAGAGGATCCCACACAGAGCTGGAGAAAAACGTAGAACAAAATTCTAACTCACAAAAAAAGATCAGACTTACTGGCCTGACAGACTGAAGAAACCCCAAGTATATGGCCCCCGGACATCCTTTTAGTTCAGTAATGACATCACTCCTGAGGTTCACCCTTCATGCAATGATTGGAAAGGCCCATAAAACAAAACAAGACTTAAGGGACACATCAGCCCAGGGGCAAGGACTAGAAGGCAGGAGGGGGACAGAAAAGCTGGTAATAGGAAATCCAAGGTCAAGAAGGGAGAATGTTGACATGTTGTAGGGTTGTTAACCAGTGTCATAATACAATATGTGTACGAACTGTTTAATGAAAAGGTAATTTGTTCTGTAACCATCTGAAGTACAATAAAAAAAAGGAAAAACAATGTACCCTCACATCAGATTCTTGTGACATTTCTGGCCACAATTGGAATTATTTTGTTAAAATACTGAAAAAGAATTCATGATGACTCCCATTATTTCCGTCTGCCGTTGGTATTTACCTAAAACTTAGTGGTTCCACACTTATGTGGAAAATGTTTGTTGCTGTGCCCCAACTGAACTGAGTTGATCTCTATTATCCTGCTAACACAGTGGCAGGACCCTGTACCCTGTTGTTTTGTTTTTGAAATCCTCTCTTCTGTAGAGGGAATAGGCAAAGCAGATAGAACTAACATTTTTTCTACAAAACTTCTCTTTGTAGAACTTACTGCCTGTTTTCCCCTACCTGACATTACAGAGACCATTTAGCAGTCCTAGAAATGCCCTGATCAGCTTTAACACCAAGATTATTTCTTAACCCTTTCTAAGGTTCTTTTTGATATGTACTCATCATATGTTACCCACAGGCTTAGCAGTGCTACAGGTAGAAAGTTAGAATGTGATTGATAAAATTAATACATAGTTGATGCCTTAAAATACCATCAAGGTTTACTACTCTAAGCCATCATTAATCATTTTTCTGTGTGACTTTGTCTGTTGTGATGATCATGCCTCCCTTTCAAATAGATACACTGAGAACAATTTCTTCCTCTTAGAGTTCTGCTATTGGAGTTTTTTTTTTTTTAGCTCCTTCTGTTTAGTTTAGGGACTCCCTATTTCCATTACCTATCAAGAGCATTTAGAATGTGTTTGCAGATGGAAGAGAAAAATTAAGGGAGACCATGTGAGAGCCCAGCTACTTGGCCACATCTCTTACCTTGCTATCAGAGGATAGTGTTGTCCTCATCATGAATTATTAAATATTCTAGGACATTGGCCAAATGTTTATTTGGTAACAGTATTAAAAACTTTTATTCTATCTAATGCCATGCCACGTATTGTCCAGAAAAACATACGTTGTATTTCCTGCCTCTACACATTCGTCAGGATCTAGGAACATACTGATATGCCACCAGAATAATAGCATTCACTTGATACATGGAAAGTGAGTTCACAGCTTCAAGGCTGTTTGTGTATATTAACTAAAAATAAGAGATTCCATCCTTTTTTTCTTTATAGGCTTTCTGTATTCTGCTACACCGGGGGCAGACATATGCTTTACTCGACAAAATAACACTTCTGACAATAACAACCAGTGTTTGCTAGGATCTAATGGGAATATTTTGCTGCACCTCAATCCTCAGAAACCAGGGGCTATTGATAACCAGCCATTAGTAACTCAAGAACCAGTAAAGGTAAATAATTTGACATCTAACTTAAAATCATTCCTTTTGAATAATTGTCATTCCAAAAGTTTTAGCACATAGCAAAAAGCTAGTGATTCATTTAATTAACCTGTTATGGACTGAAATCTCTTTACATAGTACATTTCTGTGAGAATGTTTTATAATTGAGTATAGAAATAGTCTAGTGATCCTTGGAAATACTGCTGTTCTTACCTAGGACCCAAACCAAACCAAATCCATTGCCGTCAAGTCGATTCTGACTCATAGCAACCCTATAGGACAGAGTAGAACTGCCCCGTTAGGTTTCCAAGAAACGCCAGGTAGGTTTGAACTGCTGACCTTTTGGTTAGCAGCCGTAGCTCTGAACCACTACGCCACCAGCTACTATAAAAATGTGGTTTCACATGTATATGGAAAATTTTTTTCCAAAGTATTTCTTTTTATCATTTGAAAGAAGTCTGTAAAAGCTAATCTTACTATTTCCAAATATTACGGTGATTTTTACAAGTGATTTGCCTTGAGTTCCCTCTCTTAATAGTTTACTTTGAAAGTCAAAAATAAAAATCTCTTTTAGAAAATTAGTTTTTTCCAGCAACATGGAACTGGTCAGTGACTTAACGCATTTGCTCTCCCATGTCTGTAGGTTTTGTTAAAACACAAGAGACTCCCTAATATTAAAAATTAATGTTTACATTCCATTCCTTGTAAGGCTACGTCACTAACACTTGAAGGAGGACGATTAAAACGAACTCCACAGCTAATCCACGGAAGAGATTATGAAATGGTCCCAGAACCTGTGTGGAGAGCACTTTATCACTGGTACGGCGCAAACCTGGCCCTACCTAGACCTGTAAGTATAGCCCATGATGCTTCTTCATATTCCTCATTTACGTGTAGAACAGTCATTGATGAGGGCTTCTATTACTTTTCTATATGAGTTTAACTATCCACAAGTCAAGTGTTTCCTTCTGGTAGCAGAGTACTCAGTCTCTGTTCAAATTATTTTAGGTTCCTTCACATTTGTTAATTCATTCATTCATTAAACATTTATGGAGCACTGTTTTGGGTACCAGCTATACAATGATGTGCCAGTGGGAGTGGGCGGCCAAGATGGAGGGGAGAAAATGGTCACTGGACTAAAGGAAATCAAGGAATTCTGAGGCTGGGCTGTTAAATGTGCCATCCACATAAACACAGACATCATCTAGGATAATGGAGGTCTTAGGCTGGTGAGAAAGCCCAAGACCCAGTGCCAAAAAGTTGAGTGAATGTGGGAGGGTAGTGCAGAGATTACTTTTGTGGCTTTTTGTGGTTTGTCTTATTGAAGGAGGTGTATATAAAAGATCACAATATATGACAACAGGAATTCAAACTTGGTGAATTCTGATTTGTTGCCAAGACTAGGATAAGTCATTTAGGGTAAAGTGCTCTAAGATGATTTGGACTTGGAATATCTAATACTGAAATATTAGTAAGTTAACTGTATAGCATCGTTTGTTGTGCCTCATTTTTTTACATTGTCAGTGCAGTGAAATACCTTATAATGAAATTATTTTGGTATATTAAGAAATACTCTCCTTTTTTGTAAAATAGCCCAGCTATGACTTTCTCATACCAGGAAGGTTTTCCATAGATGAGATAAAGTAAACTAGGTAACTTCCAAAAAGTAAAAGTCTGATATAAAGACTTCTGGTGTAACTTTGATACTGATTTGGAATTATTAACAATTTTACGTATTTAAAAATTTTGCCTAAGTAGAAATGAGGAACTGAGGGTTTGTTGGCTTCAAAAGAATCCTACACATCCGTACATAAACACATGCTTTTGTACATAAATCATAGTTTATTAACCAATCCCCAACTGTAATTTGCTTATTAGATCACTTATTATCTTGAAAAGCAAAATATATTATATCATAAAAAGTACTTCATTATCAGTTTAGATTCTGCCAGAGATATTTTATTAAGTACTCTGACAACTACAAATGCTGAATTACTTATCTCTTCCAAAGTCACACTTAAACTGGAGTCGTAAGAAATTACCATTGGCTTTGCAGCTGTCAGCGCCTATCTAGGAGAGATGATAGATTTTGTTCCTTCCAGGCGTCTTTGAGGAGGGTGTCAGGGAGAGCTCCTTTTACTGCTTACCATTTAAGTAGGTAATAATAGTGGGTGATTTAAGTAGGCGTTGATAAAGCTCCCAAATGGAGGCTTTCGAGTGCCATAGCATAGCATATTGGAATGTGCAGAATAATCTTAAGAGGTTTGTAGCATTTTTTTTGTTTCTTTACTGCCCCTTCTTGATATTAAAAATGTTCTCTTACAGAAAATATTGTTTACTAGGGCAAAGGGAAATAAAGTAGATGCCTAATCACTTGAGGCTGATAAAGATTGTGTAGATTTTCTGTTTTAAAGAGTTCTAACCCTGATATCCTTTTGGAATTCTAAATTGGCAATATGCTACTTTTAAAACCCATAAAGCAATATTTTGGTAAGAAATGTCTCCCTTTGTCTGGGGGCTGGAAAGCAGGTAATTTGGAGGGAAAAATTCTGTTCCAACAATGTAAGTCTAGTTTTGTACGCCTAATTTAGTTGTTTTAATCACAGACAAAAAGGATATAGATACAGCTATATGAACAAACTAATTATACAAGTAGAACATAAGTATTAAATTTTTTTTTAATAGTAAATTTTTATCTGGAAATATTTTTATCCTCACTGCTAATATAAGAAATAAAAATGGAAGCACATTTATATTGCTCTCTCTGTGCATTAAAAAAATAGGATTTTTTTAATGTTTTTAAATAACGTTCTTTGATAAGGTTTTATGAAGGTAGTTCTCATACATTACTGGGAATATTGTAAATGGCTACACTTTGCGTGGAAATACGACAAATACTTTCATACTTTTTGACTTGTAGTTCTAGTCTGAGAATTCATCCTTAAAAAGACAGTCATCTATATACATGAGAAATATAAAAGTGAAAAGAGTTATGGTTTGAGGATAGTAGAATTATAGATAACATTTAAGATTTTTTCCTTAATGTTGGTGTTACTCACTTCTGAATGAAAAGGGAGAAAATGACCACGGTTTCCAATCTTGGAAGATACATCCATCATCAGGACCCTGAGAGTACTCAAGCCCATGTAACTTAAATCTGTGAATATAAGTAATCTATTTTTTATAGGTAGTGAACCTCTTCAACATTTTAGTTTAAAGATAAATCTTTTAGAAGTTTTTTTTTTTTTTAAATTGAAAGTTTTTTTTCTTTTAGGGTGGTTACTTTTTGTCTTTTAAAACATCAGGTGATCAAGAATAGCAAGACAGACATCCCAGAGCTGGAATTATTTCCTCGCTATCTTCTTTTCCTGAGACAGCAGCCTGCCACTCGGACACAGCAGTCTAACATCTGGGTGAATATGGGTATGATGAGCCTGAGAATGTTTCCTCAGCATTTACCGAGAGGTAACTTAAGAATGCAGCAAGAATACCGTGCATTTCCTTAAAAAAAAAGAAGGGCAAACCAAGTTGCTCAACATCTGGTGCCACTGTACTAATACCGATTGCCGTCTGCTTTCAAGCAGAATCAGTAAATCCCTGGTGGGGCTTAGATCTATGGTCATGCGCAAGAATGGCTGGGAGAGAGGCAAGAGCAGACTCAGGAGGGTTGTTTCCTTTTCTGGTTTGTAAACACTCAGAGAGAATCAATAGAGAAAGATTTTACATTATTTCTTTGAGACAAGCCACTCTAAGTGTTTGCTAGGCCTAAGTTGTAGTGTGCTAGTCATTGGCTGGTCTTTTCAACTCCGCTGAAGTTCATAAGAAATAATTCCTTTGGCAGTTCTTATCTCTGAGTACAAGGATGAAATGAATCATTCCAATCCTATTCAAAATAAATCGTTGTGCCTGTGGCCTTCTGCTTACCCTTAGATTGATAAATAACAGCCTAATAACAGCAGAGGTTTTGCTATAAGGTAAATTATCCTATTGATCACTGCGTTATGCCTAGTCAGGTGGTGGCAGCAAAGGGGTACAGTACTTCAGGCCAAAATGATAGGTGTCAGTTTTTTGGGACTTTCGGTGGAGGGGGGGGAGGTTGTTGTTGTTTGTTTTTTCAAAATGTAATACATTTCTCAAGCTAGGTCAAAGGAGGCTTTGTAAGAGTCAGATAATACAGATTGAAGAGTATATTTTTTAAATTGAAAGTGATACATTTGCTTTGAAAAACACCAAGACTATCAAAATGACATATAATTAAGTTCCCATTTTACTGTATAACAAGCAAAAATTTCCCCTTTAATTTTTCTATAAGGTAAATGTTATTTGTGGGCAGAACTTGCTCTGTGCTTTTGCCTTGCAATTTTTTCTTCAGAAGTAAATAATGAGTACATCCATTTATACAAAGTCTCAGACTTTGTGTTAACAACACCAGTGTATTACATAATTAATACGACTTAATATGCCAACCCTATAAGTACCATCTCTCCTTTAAAATTGAGTAGAGTTAGTTGTATATCGTCCTTAAGGTTATATGCAGATACTATATAAAGATTCTTTCAGGTATTACTTGGTAAGAATTAGAGCAGAGCAGTGCCCTCTCCCTAACCAAACTTTGTATTTGGGGAAAATGTCCAAATAAAGGAACAAATAAAATTACATCGATGAAATAGAATCTCTATCAAACATTCTTGATTTAATTTTCCATTAAATATGTTAGCCTTGACTTCATGGCATCCATAGCATGTCTTTTTCAATTCTCTTTGTAAGATAACATGAGAGGCAAGATGTGTTGTTGCGCTTTTAGTAAGTATCCTTCATAACTCTTGTGCTGATCCTAGATTTTTGCTGCTTCTGTAAATTCCACTAGATTTGTTGGTGCTGTTTGAAAGCACAAAATTATGTGTAATAAGTGGCCGCCTGCTTAATGAGCTTTGCTGTAAAAACTCTATAGAGCTCAAATACGTTTTCTTATGTGGCTTCAGACAATAGAGATTGATGTGGATGCTACACTTGCAGGTGCTTCTCAATCCTAGACCTGGGTAGCTCTGATGCACCAAATTTATTCTTAATTTGAAATTTTATTTCTTACTAATTAGTTGTGAAATCAATCATTAATCATTTTGAAGTTTACAAAAATATGCTTTCTTGCTGTAATCTTATAACTAATCTTCTGATTTGTAACTGGAGAAATTTGCTCTTTTGTTTTCTTTTAGGGAATTATCCTTTGCTTGCTGATAGTAAAAGATTTGCTTTGCTGTGTGTTTAAAAATTGATCATGGTTTGGATTTGTTCTGCTATAATATAGTGTTCATCTTTCTCATTACTCCACTTGTTACAGCTGTTTACTGTAAGACTGTTTTATTCCTTTTGAAGTGGCAGATATACAAACTTTGCCACAGCTAAAATGACTTAGATATAGCCTTTTCTATAGAGAAGGCTACAGAAGTCATTGTTCCATAGATGAGTTTTCAGCCCATCTTAGGTGAGTGAATTCTTTTTACATGTTCTGAAAAAAGCAGATGATGCCAGTACATTTCTCAGCCTTGTTTAATAAGTGAAGCTCACTAAAAGCACATTTAATGGGAGGAAAAAAGCTAATGTAACCATTGAATGGGTGGGAAACTACCTACAATATGTAATTGTACACTAAAGGAATTATACTAATATGTTAAGTTTATATTTTTGTTTTGGGTTACTCAAAAAAATATCTCCCATAGGCAGAAATGACCATTTAAACCACAGCTTTGGTCTGGATTTTTGGCTGAATAGTTAACCAGGGTTTAGCAAGTTTTTTTTAGCAACTGTCTTTGATTTTCATAATCTGTTGTCAATTTATCTCCGTCCTCTATTGAATTATGTGGTTAGCCTTGATACATTCTTTCTTCTATATTCACTCTGCCCTGTACTGCCACTGTTTGGGTTTCTACCTTGAACCCTGTCTTAGTTATCTGGTGCTTCTACAACAGAAATACCGCAAGTGAATGGCTTTAACAAACAAATTTATTTTCTCACAGTTTAGGGGCCTAGAAGTCCAAATTCAGAGCACCGGCTCAAGGTCAAGGCTTTCTTTCCCTGATGGCTCTGAAGGAAGGTTCTTGTCTCTTCAGCTTCTGCTTCCTGGTTCCTTGGAGATCTCCATGTGTCTTGGCACCTGTCTTACCTCATTTCTCACTCTGCTAGCTTGGGTTTAATCTGTTTTATGTCTCAAAAGAGATTGACTCAAAATATACCCTACACTAATCCTGTCTCATTAACGTAACAAGTGGGATTGTAACCACAGGCATAGAGGTTTGGATTTACAGCACATATTTTGGGGGGACAGAAATCAGTCTATAACATTCCACTCTTTGGCACTTAAAAACGCATGTCTTTGCCACATGCAAAACACATTCACCCCATCACATCATCCCAAATGTCTTAACTCCAAGTCCAAAAATCTCATCTTCTGAAGCATCTAAATCAAATGTGGTTGAGACTTTAGGCATATTCCATCCTGGGGCAAAATTCCTCTTCATCTGTGAACTTGTGAAATCTAGAGTACAAGCTATCTGTTTCCAAAGTATAATGGAGGAACAGATGTTTCTATTACAAATGGGAGAAATTGGAGGGAAAGAAGGGATAACAGACACCAACCAAGCCCAAAACCCAGCAAAACAAATTACATTAGCTCTCAGGACTTGAAAATTATTCTCCCTTCTCTGAGACCATCTGAGCAATGGCCCCCTACTCCAGACTCTGCGTATTGACCACACCCCTTGGATTCTGGATGGAGGCCCCTTGGCCCTGGGCTTCAGCTCCACCTTTCAGGCCCTCTGGGATGGCAACTCTGCTCCCAGCTGTAGGCAGCCCCATTCTCCTAGTCCAGCTGAGTGGCGACCCCACGCCCTCAGCTCTAGCAGTCCCTGTTCTTCTGCCCCTTAGGTATGGCAGTCCCATCCCCTCAGCTTTGGACGGCAGTCTCATCCCCTGGCACGCCTAATGGCAGCCCCACACTCCAGAACCAAGTTGGCAAAAATCTAACTCTTTGAAACCTAGGAGGTTGTGGCTCCACCCTTTGAAACCAAGAAGACCCTGCTTCCCATGTTCCTTCCAACAGTTCTGCTGGTCCCTAAGCTGCTCTAGAAATGGTCCTCTTCTTTTCTTTTCTACAACAGATGTAACTCCTTTGGTCTGTTTCCTGCCTATTGAATTCTGAGAGACAGACAGCGTTCTTTCCTTTTGTTCTTTCTCCATCCCCTTCAGTCTAAGCTAATGGGTTTTCTGCTGTGGTAGTTGGTTAGATTCATCAGTCCACAGGCTTACTCTCTTTAACAAAAAGATTGTGTAGCCACGTCCCTGGTGAACATTCTAGGATATGTTTCCTTAGCTTGTACAACAGAATTTTTCTAAATCTTCTTAAGTTTTCATTTTGCAAAGTTCATCTTTAAGTCCATCTCTTTCCTATATCGTTTTACTATAAGCAGCAAAGAGAAATCGTATGGCCTCTTTAAGATCTTGCTTAGAAATCTCATCAGACAGGTATCCAGGTTCATCACTTGCAAGTCCACCTTTCACCAAACATTTGAACATAATTCGGGCAAGTTCTTTGCCACTGCATAAAAAGCATTGCCCTTCTTCTGTTGTCCAAGCACATATTCATTGCTTTCTTTTAAAACCTCACCCAAAGAACATTTAACGTCCACATTTCTAGCAACATTCTTTTGTTGGCACCATATGTATTCTCTAAGATGATACAGACTTTCTCTATAGTTCTGCTCACTTTCTTCTGAGCCCTCACCAGAATTGACTTTGACATCCATAATTCTACCCACAGTCTCTTCAAGGCAACCCAGACCTTTACTGTTATCAAAAAACAAACAAAACCCCATTGCCAGGAGCCCTGGTGGCACAGTGTTAAGTAAGAGATACTGCTGCTAACCAAAAGGTCGATGGTCAAATCCACTGATGACTCCTTGGAAGCCCTGTGGGGTAGCTCTGCTCTGTCCTGTAGGATTGCTGTGAGTCAGAGGCTTTTACTATTAAAAAAAAAGGCACCTTAAAACTCTTCCAGCCTCTAACCATTACGCAGTTTAAAACTGCTTGTACATTGTAGGTATCTGTTAGAGCAGCACCCCACTCTTCCAGTACCAAATTCCGTATCAGTTATCTAATGCTACTATAACAGAAATACCACAAGTGAATGGCTTTAACAAACAAATTTATTTTCTCACAGTTTAGGAGGCTAGAAGTCCAAATTCAGAACGCCAACTCTAGGGGAAGGCCTTCTCTCTCTGTCAGCTCTGGAGGAAGGTGCTTGTCTCTTCAACTTCTGCATCCTGGTTTCTTGGAGATCTCCATGTGTCTTGGCATCTATCTCACCCCATCTCTCTCTCTCTCTCAGGTTGTTTAATCTCTTTTATATTTCAAAAGAGATTGACTGAAGATACACCCTACTTTAATCTTGCCTCATTAACACAGGCAACCCATTCCTGAATGGGACTGTAACCACAGGCATAGAAATTAGAATTTACAGCTCATATTTTGAGAAGGCATAATTCATTCCATAACAAACCCTTCAGGAATTCAAGGTCATGTGTGTTGTCATCTTATTCGGCAGACAGGCCGTGTGATTTTTTTTTTCCTCTCATGATCTTTCAACAGGGCAAATTTTTTATCATGGGAAGCGTCTTGGCTTCACTTTAAAGCTCTCTTTAGTCATCTAGAGTCTATGCCTACTTAGAATTTGAAGTAAAGTTTTCTTTCTTGTGTAATTGTACCAATGTGCCAGGTAATTGGGCCATTTAATGAGTGAGAGGGATGAGATTAGTAATTCAAAGACAGTTTGTTAAGAAAGTGGATCAGGGGAATCCAGTTACCGAACTGGAATTCAAATTCAATCCCATTTTATCATCTCTACTCTTACAGAGTTTTATTTCACTTTGCTCTTGAGCATGGCCCAACTGTGGACAACCAGGTACCAATGCCTATTGTTGATATTTGCCAACACATACCCACATTTCTTGGAATCCAAATACTGCTAGTTACTTGAGCCTTTGGGTTTTTGTTGCTTTTCCTTCCAGAGTTTAGACTGTCGATCTACCTCTAAGAAACTCGGTCTCCTGACTTCATTTTAAAAACTTTATGGTACTCTTAATTTATAAAGTTATTAAACCTGTAATTCCCATTTGTCATCATTATTTCCTAAAATAATATGATCCTCATTGCTGAAAAGGATGCATAATTTTTTACATCTGCCTTTTTCCTTATTGTGATTACTATGACCATAGGGAATGTACCCTCTCCGAATGCTCCTTTAAAGCGGGTGTTAGCCTATACAGGCTGTTTTAGTCGAATGCAGACCATCAAGGAAATCCACGAATATCTATCTCAGAGGCTGCGCATCAAAGAGGAAGATATGCGCCTGTGGTTATACAACAGTGAGGTAAGAGGCATCTCAGTCAGGCCAAGCCCTGATCAGGTGTTAAATCCATGTTTCATGAGTATGGGGTTTTTGTCTACCATAATTATGCTAAAAACCGTGTCTAGGATCTCAATGAAAACTTCAACTTGTAGATTACTGTATGTATACGTATAGATATTTGTCACTTGAGACCCACAATAACAGTTGGTCAAGGACAGTGTATAAACTTTTTATTTTTTTCCTTCTAAATTTTATTTATTTTGTTGTTGAGAATATACACAGCAAAACATACACAAATTCAACAGTTTCTACATGTAAAATTTAGTGACATTGATTACATTCTTTAGGTTGTACAACCATTATCAATTAACGTAAACTCCCTGCCCCCTAGGGTTCCTGTCTAATCTTTTGTGTTGCTGTTGTCAATTTGATCCCCATAGATAGTTCTTAAAGAGCATAATGCTCAAAAAAAAAAAGAAACCCAAAACCAAACACATTGCCATTGAGTCAATTCTGACTTCTAATGATCCTATAGGACAGAGTAGAACTGCCCCATAGAGTTTCCAAGGAGCGCCTGATGGATTCGAGCTGCCAGCATTTTGGTTAGCAGCCATACTCTTAAACCACTACACCACCAGGGTTTCCTTTGTAACTAGTTAAGCTAAACTGTTGTTTGTTTTGAAGATGACTTCAGGGAATATTTTTGGTTTAAGGTTTAAAGGTTAACTCAGGGCAATAGTTTCAGGGATTCATCCACCGTCCATGGTTCAAGAAAGTCTAGGTAAGGACACTACAGTCTTACAGAGATTATTACTATATTCTTAAGTAATGACAAATATCTTTTCTTTCTTTTAATAACTAAATAGATTTATTTGGGATTTGTTTCCAGGTAACTTGTGCCCATGTTAAAAAAAGTCAAGCAATACAAAAATATATAGTGCAAAATTCTTCCCTCCCATCATCTGACCCTTATCCTCCATTCTCTTCAGAGGCAATGCTGTTAAGTTGCTAATACGTATTATTCCTAATATATTCAATATAGATTATACTGTTAGATTGATCATAAGAGTAGTTTTAATCAGGTCTCTCTTTCCTGATGCCTTCTTTCTTCTCCTTTTCCTTTAGTCACCACTGAGAGTCAGTACAGTATAATAGTTAAGACCATAACTCCTATAGCCACACTTCCAGAGTTCAAATCCTGACTTGGCTACTTGTTAGTTGTGTAACCAAGGGCAAGTCGTTTAACTTCTATGTGCCTCACTTTCCTCAAGAGTAAAATGAGGGAAATAATAGTTTCTACTTCAGGGTAGTTGCGAGAATTAGGTGAATTAATTTTGTAGGCGCTTTTGACAAGATGAATGTAAACAAAACACAGAATTCTACTGCATGACATTCTCAATTCCTAGTAAGTCATCAAGTTCCATTTAGCACATGTACTGTATTTCGTACTAGATACAAGAGAAAATTTATTTTCTGCAAGCCGTCATAAAATCTAAATCTCAGTGAATTTTGATTTGATATGTGGCGAATTCCATATAATTCTATATAACTTTTGTTTTGGGGTCATAGAATATATGTTTATGAAGTATGCATTGTCTTTTCTCATTTTGCCACCTAAATTATAAATATCTCTGAACCAACTATACGCCAGATTTCTGAGACATGAGTTATGTATCTGCAAGGAAGCTTTTATCGTTCATTTTATTTCCATATTTCAAGCTTACTCATCAAGTTAGCATAAACATTTCCTTCTCCTTACAGAATTACCTTACTCTTCTGGACGATGAGGATCATAGATTGGAATACTTGAAAATCCAGGATGAACAGCATTTGGTAATTGAAGGTACAAGATGGAAGCATGCAGCTGTATTAGATTTTTAGGGAAAGACTGTAAAGATCTAGTTACTGACTAGTTATTATCATTATCTTCTTCACTCTTACAGTGAGTTTTATTTCATTTTGCTTTTGAGTGTGACCCAACTGTGGGCAACCAGATACCAATGCAGTTGCTGATATTTGCCAACATCAATAATCAAGGCAACTATTATTTGATCATCATGTTCCTCGTATTAAAAAAACCCATTGAACCATTAAGTAGTCCTATATGCTATTTAGATTGCCTTTAAAAGGAAAATTTAGTGGTGTTGTTTTTTTAAGAACATATCTCCGTAATACTTTAACAGCTTTAAAAAAATTTTTATATCATTAATAATAACATATTGTCTTACAAAAACATGTTTACTTTCTTTAGCTGGCAAGAGGAGGTAACATTGGGTAAAAAGACAAGTTAATTCACTGTTACATTTTAAAAGTTTCAAGCTGCCTCTTGAGTTTAAAGAGACCAACTTGCTTAGAAATTTAATGGCACAGGCCTTCATTAGTCATCAACACTGGCCACTCACAAACAGATCTACTTGTATCTTTACACATAGATGTACACACTAGCACAGATGTCATTGAAAACTCAGTGTGTGTCTTTTCTCATCAAGATCCATGGAAACGTTGCTAATTGCCTTTGTATTAAAATGAGTAGATTATTCTGACAGTTGCCACAATTTAAGAAAGAATTGCAATATTTCTGATGTTTTAAATTAAAGAAATTCCATTATGCCTGTGCTTTAATTACTTCTAATAAATGTTGAGTATAATTTTACTTCAAGTAGGCAATTTAAGGAATAACTTACTAGTTCTAATCAAGTGACCGTATAATCCCCAGTATAAACAGGAGAAATGGCATCAGAACCAGTTTCAAAAATCATGATATTTTTCAGTTTCTGATTTAGAAATAACTTTTTTTTCTTTTTTTGTCAGAAGCAATTGAGTAGGTGTGAATTGGGTGCTTAGGAAGTTAACAGATTACTATCTCTGCCTTTCTAGTTCGCAACAAAGATATGAGCTGGCCTGAGGAGATGTCCTTTATAGCAAACAGTAGTAAAATAGACAGACACAAGGGTAAGTCTCCAGTGTATTATTTTTTTAAACAGATGATTTTAGATTTATTCTGTTTTGTTTTGTAATAGAAGTCAACTATTGAAGCGTTAACAACCTTTTTTTAGTTCTAAATTAATAACCCCCCTTTTTTTTCCTTGAAGCAGAATTTGATGTTCATAAACCTAGAGATTTGAATCATTGATACATAAAATCAATTCCTTTTTAACCCTGTAACTAGCTAATTTATATATATTTTAAAGACATAATACTAAGAGAGAAGAATTATTTGAATGCTAAAAAATACGTTAGCAGTTAAAGCAATTAATTGCTGCTTCAGGATTACAAATGTCCGAGAATTATCAAGATTGCCGAAAGACACTCTGTGGAAAGCCTTCTCTACTTTAGCACTGAAAGACCAGGTAGAGAAAGATTAGCCCCATTTAGCTAATTAAAATTATTACAAAAATCATTGCATTGAATTCAGGTTACTGTTTGTTTTATGGTGTATTTCTACCGCTGGGCTTCAGTCCTCATGTTGTTTGTTCTAGTTCCCACAGAAAAGGGAGCCACGGGTCTGAGTAACCTGGGAAATACATGCTTCATGAACTCAAGCATCCAATGTGTTAGCAACACACAACCACTGACACGGTATTTTATCTCAGGGAGACATCTTTATGAACTCAACAGGTAATGTTTCTTGAGCCATTGGCCTCCTGACCTCCTTTGACTTTGATATGAACCCAATATCACCTAAATCTCCTCTTTCTTCACCCTGGAGGAGAAAAAAAATCTTGTCTCATCTAATTTGCCCTGCCCTATTTACTGTGAAATACAGGCCAAGGGATGCTTTGTTGTTTTATAAAGAAAAGATATTTTGATGTGAAAAAAATGGATGATAGACATTTCCGCCTACATGCTTGTGATTTAAGAGACTCTTTGACAACAAATTTTCCTCCTAAACTTCTAGGACAAATCCCATTGGTATGAAAGGGCATATGGCTAAATGCTATGGGGATTTAGTCCAGGAACTTTGGAGTGGAACTCAGAAGAATGTTGCACCATTAAAGCTTCGGGTAAGAAGATTAAAATAATATGAAAGTATTTAATTCCTAAACAGTTGTCCAAGAAATCACTTTTCTCTACATGATTTCTATACTTAGCTTTTTAGTTTTAGTTTAATAAATGTTTTTGGATTCTTCACTAGACAGATACCAGATTCAAATACTTTTTTGCTTGTTCAGATACATGCAGAATACTGCTCTAGATGTAATGAGCAGGAAGAGACCAAAGGCACAGTCTAAATTTGAGGTGTCATTCATTTTACTAATTTATCAAATATCTTAATTGTATGTGTTGTGAGCCTTGCTTTGTTAGTACTTCACTATTAGTGCTATTCTAACTCCAAGCCGACCCTCAGGGTTTAGTTACCCCCAGTAAATTTTCAATATTACTAAGATAATTAGTTCTACCTATAGAATTTAAAAAGTAGCAAAAAGAAAGAATGTGATTAATGGATATATGTGTAAACCTTTATTAATATTAATGTAAAATTAGTATCCTATGTGGTAGATTTTAGTGAAGTTGGGATTATTTTTACTAAAAATAAGGCAACAGCTTTTCACAGTAAAATTTAATAACCATAATAGCTAACAATTTGACTGTTTACCACTTGCTAGACACTATTCTAATTACTTTTATGTGTACTACCATATTTTTTCGCAAATACCACGTGCCTTCTGTGTTTACTTGCCAACCATGCCCTCCCTGGCAAGGTATTTTCATAAGCATACTATGCTAATTTTTTTTTATGGCAACATGTAAAAAATGTTGGGTGAGAATGGCCAACAAACATAGAAGCCACGAGCTCTTTGCATAAAACTACAGTAACTCATTTACTCCTCTAAATAGCCCTATAATGTAAGGCAATGTTATCTCTATTTTACAGCTCAGGAAACTAAGGCACAGAGCAGTTAAGTAGCTTGGCCAAGGTTATAAGCTAGTAAGCAAGTCATCACAGTTCAACACTAGGCTATTCTGCCTCTAATAATAAAAGTTGCAATGTAAAAAGACCAGAAAAGTCAACTATGACAGAAAATATTGCATAGAACAGGAAGTCTTTCAATGTGTGTGAGCAAACCCTATTTTGATATTTCTATCTTTAATATCTGTGTGCCTAAAGAACTCCATTTGTGATACGATACTGAACTGGGACCACTTAGTATCGGCCAAAAAAAAAAAATTTTTTTTTCTTTGTCATTTTGAGATTAAGATGAGAAAGATTTCATAATTATCCAAAATATATTTTTTGAAATAGAAGCAGGCAAATACTATTACTGTTTACTTTCTTTAAATGCCTCTGCTTGAATTATGGGGCATGTTCATTCTAATTTTATGGGGTAGGGAGTAATGAATTTGACTCTTCATTTTTACAGTGGACCATAGCAAAATATGCTCCCAGGTTTAATGGCTTCCAGCAGCAAGACTCCCAAGAACTTCTGGCTTTTCTCTTGGATGGTCTTCATGAAGATCTTAACAGAGTCCATGAGAAGCCGTATGTGGAACTGAAGGACAGTGATGGCCGACCAGACTGGGAAGTAGCTGCAGAGGTTTGTCAGTTTTGAGTTACTACTGTAAGCAATAGATTAATTTTTCTAGCCACAAGTGAGTTTAGCAACTTTCCTGTGATCAGAATTTTACTGTGAAAGCAAAAGAATTTATATTCCCTTGCTTCATTCTTGTACAGTAATGCCAAAACAAGCAGCTTTAGTGAAAATAGAAAAATGTTACCATTTCACATTGTAAACTTTGTGGGAGGGAATGCAGGAATAACTATCCAGTGTAACTTCCAGAGTACCCGTAATTGCTAAAGTAATGCCTACCGGGGCACGTAGACACTTTTTTATATCTACTTTTTAATGGACAAAGAACTTTAATACTCATCATTGTTACCGTGGTAAAAACAAAGAAAAAATGCAATTTTGCATCCAAATTTATTATTTGCTAGATTGAACAGAACTGGTCCTGGGAATGCCACTGGACCAGCATCATTTTGTTACATTGGGCGTGGTGGGGGTCACTATGAGTTGGGGCGACTTGATGGCAGCCAAGAACAACAGTACACTGAGGAGAAAAAATCACATTCTATTCAGTAGCTGGTTTTCTTTAATATCTCAGTAGACTGTACATTATAAATTACACATCTGAACTGTAAATTTTTAGGCAGAGAACTTTTATCTTTTCAAGATTAAGCTCTTAATATTTAAATGTAATATATTTAACCAAGTTCTTTGAATTTGTGTAGAAATGCTTATCTTTTGAATTTTGAAAAAAAAAAAAATTTTTTTTTTGATCTTTTTCCTTGCTAGGCCTGGGACAACCATCTGAGAAGGAATAGATCAATTGTTGTGGATTTGTTCCATGGGCAGCTAAGATCCCAAGTCAAATGCAAGACATGTGGGCATATAAGTGTGCGATTTGACCCTTTCAATTTTTTGTCTTTGCCACTACCAATGGATAGTTATATGCACTTAGAAATTACAGGTGGGCTACAAAGTTCTGAAAAATTATTTGACTCCATTGTCTTTTACCTTATTTAAGCAGCTTGAGTTAAGTATAGCTGTTTGTTTACAGGAAACCCTGGTGGCATAGTGGTTAAGTGCTACGGCTGCTAACCAAAAAGTTGGCAGTTCGAATCCACCAGGTGCTCCTTGGAAACTCTATGGGGCAGTTCTACTCTGTCCTATAGGGTCGCTATGAATCGGATATTGACTCAACAGCAAAGCGTATTTGTTTGCAATGAGGTCTCGTAAAGATCAGTAGTCAGCATGTTATAATCTAGCAATCTAGCTTCAAGCATGATTCGAGGCTTTAAAGATTTGGGATATTCAAGCCTCTGTCTGACAAAAATGGGCAATCCAAGGCTCGACAAAAGAGAATTGATATTTTATTGTATGACCTAATTTGCCTTTTCTACAATACATAGAATATAGGGAACAATCAGTCTTTAATATCTTAGGAGGAAACCCTAATCTCAAATATAGGTATATTTCAGTGTGCATGAGGTTTTATAACGTGGGCTCATTTTTGCACCCACTGATTCATCTTTTAGTTTCAAGCGTGCCAGAAACTCTTTTTAAAATCTTGCAAAGTCATTGGTCATTAAGGAAATGCAGTCAAAACCACAATGAGTTATCACTTCACATCCATTAGGATGCCTGTAAAAACAAAAAAGAAAAATAAGTGTTGGAGAGGACTTGGAGAAATAGGAACACATGTCCATTGCTGGTGGAACATAAAATGATACAGCCACTGTGGTTCCTCAAAAAGTTAAAGATATAATTACCGTATGACCCAGCAGTTCCACTCCCAAGTATATATTCAAGAGAAATGAAAACATATGTCTACACATAAACTTGTGCTTGAATGCTTATAGCAGCCAAAGATGGAAACAGCCCGAATGTCCATCAACTGATGAATGGATAAACAAATTGTAGTATATACGTACAATGTAATATTACTCAGCCATAAAAAGGAATGAAGTCCTGCTACATGCTACAACTTGGATTAACCTTGGAAACATTAATGCTAAGTGAAAGAAGCCAGACACAAAAGGTCGCATATTCTTTGATTCCTTTTGTATGAAATATCCAGAATTGGCAAATCCCTATAGACAGAAGGCAGATCAGTGGTTGCCAGGGGCTTGGAGGAAGGGATGATGAGGAGTGATTACTTAATGAGTGTGAGGTGTTTTTCTGGGGTTGGAGAAAAAGTTTTGAAACTAGAAAGAGGTGGTGGTTCCATGACATCATGGATATAGTAAATACCATTGAATTGTACATTTTAAAATGATTAATCGTATATGCATTTCACCTCAGTTTAAAAAAAAAAAAAACTTGCCAAGCCACTCATATTTTTATACCAGATGAACATCAAAAAATATTCACTTCCATGAAAAGAGAGAGTGGAGGGAGAGAGTGTGTAGCAAGGTGTATATGGGTTTTTGTGTGAGAGACTGACTTGATTTGTAAACTTTCACTTAAAGCACAATAAAAATTATTAAAAAAAAAAAATTCACTCAGTAGTAACCCTGAATACCATCTATTATAGCATTTTATGTATAAAATAACAGTCCTGGCTGAAATGTTCGCTATTTGTAAATCTGATAAATCTGCTTACAGTGGAAGGCTTTCAGTGAAACTTGCATTTTACTGATAAAAGCTTTTTTCTGTTCACAGTTATTAAGCTAGATGGTACTACCCCTGTACGATATGGACTAAGATTGAATATGGATGAAAAGTACACAGGTTTAAAAAAACAGCTGAGTGATCTCTGTGGACTTAAATCAGACCAAATTCTTCTTGCAGAAGTGCATAGTTCCAACATAAAGGTAATACTGACACCTCTGACAAGGAAACCCTCGATTCCATCCTTCAAAGATCATAGTTTTCTCTATCCTTAAAACATTAGTAGAATTAATTAAATGACCAAGGGAGATAATGTTGTTAGGTGATGTCGAGTCGTTTCCAGCTCATAGTGACCCTGTGTACAACAGAATGAAACATTGCCCAGTCCTGTGCCATCCTCACAATCGTTGCTTTGTTTGACCCCATTGTTGCAGCCATGATGTCAGTCCATCTTGTGGAGAACCTTCCTCCTTTTTGCTGACCCTCTACTTTAGCAAGCATGATGTTCTTCTCCAACGACTGGTGCCTCCTGATAGTATGTTGAAAGCATGTGAGACGAAGTATCGTTATTCTCACTTCTAAGGAGCATCCTGGCTGTACTACTTTTTTAGACAGATTTCTTTGTTCTTCTGGCAGTCCCTGTTATATTCAGCATTCTTCACCAACACCGTAATTCAAAAACATCAATTTTTCTTCAGTCGTCCTTATTCATTGTCCAGCTTTCACATGTGTAGGAGGCAGTTGAGATGATCAAATACAATAAAAAAGATTTACCAAATTTTCCAATCCAGAAAGGGTTATCAACTAGAATAACCAAAAAAAAAAAAAAAAAAAACCCCATTGTCATCAAGTCTATTCCGAATCTACTAGAATAAAGATGTCATAATGATGGTGGTATTTTTCAAGAAGGGAATACCTAAGCCCACAGCTGCCTATATGGAGTGACCTACTTGCGCCACTCCAGTGTAGGTTTCCCCCAGAGACTGCTGCTGCCACACCTGAGTGCCCTTGTGTATCACCACTGTAATAAAATTCTTCCTAGTTTAGGGTATTTTATGTAGTTACAAATCATGATAAACAGAGAAAATATTGAGGTCGTCAAGGATTTCACTTTACTTGGACCTACGATCAATGCCCATGGAAGCAGCAGTCAAGAAATCAAATGACATACTGCATTGGGCAAATCTGCTGCAAAAGACCTCTTTAAAGTGTTAAAAAGCTAAAATGTCACTTTGAGGACTAAAGTGTATCTGACCCAAGCCATGGTATTTTCAGTCACCTCATATGCTTCTGAAAGCTGGACAGTGAATAAGGAAGATCGAAAAAGGATTGATGCGTTTGGATTATGTTGTTGGTGAAGAATATTGAATATACCATGAACTGCCAGAAGAATGAACAAATTTGTCTTGTTAGAAGTACAGCCAGAATGCTCCTTAGAAGTAAGGATGGCAAGACTTTGTCTCACGTACTTTGGACATGTTATCAGGAGAGACCAGTCCCTGGAGGAGGACATCATGCTTGGTAAAGTAAAGGGTTGGCGAAGAAGAGGTAGGCCCTTGACAAGATAGATTGGCACAGTGACTATAACAGTGGGCTCAAGCATACCAACAGTTATGAGGATGGTGCAGGACCGAGCAGTGTGTTTCGTTCTGTTTTATGTTGGGTCACTATGAGTGACCTAACTCGATGGCACCTAACAACAACACTGTAGTTAATAAATGTGAGTTTTTGAGTATTTTTGTGTGTGTGTGTGTGTGAATATTTATGTATATTTGGCCTTTGAACACACTAGGAAATTAGTGAATAAAAACAAATTGACACAACCTAATAAATATAAAAATATATATATATATATATACCTACCCTAATTTGAGCTCCTACCATTGCTATCATTTGTATTTATCTTCAAAGTTTCTGAACAAACTTGCACCTCGTTGATACTTTTTTCATATGAAATGCAAAGACGTGACATCTCTAAGGGTTTTGGGTTTAAATGCTTGAAGAAAAGGACAAAACTTAAAAAGTCAATTATATACAACATATCTCCTGCCTATGGAAAGGAATGATGGTGTTTTTTGTTTATTTGTTTTGTTTTGGCAATGAGGTTATTTTTCGGTTATTTTGTCAACCATCTTTTAGTTAGTGTGAGAAAAATTATTCAATCATCTTGTTTGTTCTACTGAGCAACTAAGACGTTTGCTTCAGATATGTCAGAGAGATGATTTTCGATTTTATCTGAAACATCTCCCCTTTCTCATCTTGCTTCTTTTTTTATAGAACTTCCCTCAGGACAACCAAAAAATACGACTCTCAGTGAGTGGATTCCTATGTGCATTTGAGATTCCCATCCCTGGATCTCCCATTTCAGCTTCTAGTCCAATACAGACAGGTAAGATAGAACTAAAAGCTTCTCCTCATAAACTCAGCTTTAGAAAGTGGTCTGAGAGTTGCCATAGTGTTTATATTTGTTTAGGCCGAGGATATTAAAGCAAAAGAATGTTTGAGCTAGAAGGAAACAGTAGTGATCATTCGCCTCAAGTTTCTCATTGTATGGATGAGAAACCTAAAATCCAAAGTACCCAAGTGACTATTACGTAACTAGTTATTAGGTAATCTACCACTGGAATTCAGATCTCTAACTAACACGGCAGCAGATGATATGAGAGGAACATACTATCAGAAAACACAAGCATGAATATAGCTAAGCAGGAATTTGTTTATCTAATATTACATGTGATTTAATATGGTAATTCAGTGAGTCTTTGAGCTATTAATATGCTTTGTCCATTCCTCTTTATACTGCTTACAATTAAGCTTACTCCCCAACTATAAAGGACTTCATAGAGAAGGAGTCTCCAGATGGTGAACCCTCTCTTAAGTCTTTAGACACCTTTCTAATTGGCACTTAGTAGGTAGACTAATGGTAGTTAGTAGGTCAGACTAATTGTGGATTGGTCAATGATTTACTGTTGCTTTAGGTTTAGAGCAACACTGTGCGATAGAACTTTCTGCACTGATGGAAATTTTCTGTAATCTGTATTGCCCAATATGGTAGCCACTAGTAATATAGGCTGTTGAGCACTTGAAATGTGGCTGGTGAGACTGAGGAAATAATTTTTTAATTTAATTTTAAAGTAAAAAGCAACATCTGGCTCAAAGCTACCATATTGTATGGAGCAGATTAGAACTCTTTATGTGCTGCAACATGGTGCTGATACAGGTGTTTTTACAAAACTCTGCTTACAGTTTCTAGCAGATACTCTTGCTTTGTTATTTGTTCAGTCTGAGTTGAGGTAAAACCTGACATTGAAATCTTCTCCAAAAAAAAAAAGAAAAAAGAAATTCTTCCAGTCAACCTAGAATTATTATTTGAGTTATGGTTTCTGCCTGCTTTCTGTTCAAAGGGACTGTACTACCACTGGTTTGGATCCCCAGGGTACTTGAGAAAAGAGTCAAGATAAAGGTATCTGAAGCGCTTATAGTACTGTATTTACCTTTGAATTTATAGATTTCTCCTCTTCCCCATCTACAAATGGAATGTTCACCCTAACTACCAATGGAGACTTGCCCCGACCAATATTCATCCCCAATGGAATGCCAAACACTGTCGTGCCGTGTGGAACTGAGAAGAACTTCACAAATGGAATGGTGAATGGTCATATGCCATCTCTTCCTGACAACCCCTTTACAGGCTACATCATTGCAGTCCACCGAAAAATGGTTAGTTGTACATTAGCCAAGTTACTGCTGGTCTTGCCAGTCTCATTTGTGGGCTATAGTCATTTTCTGTCTTTCCAACATCTTCACTGAATTTAAGTTTGCATATGGTAATGTAAGTGATTGCAGCCAGGATTTAGTATCATACATGATGGCCTGTGTATGAAAGGACATTCCTAAGTCATATTTAGACACAGTAGCATAGCTGATGCATCAGAGTATTACTTTCTTTAAGAAGCTTGTGTCTCCTATATGTTCATGTAAGGAGCCCTGTTGGCACAATGGTTGAACACTCAGCTGCTAACCGAAAGGTTGGCGGTTCAAACCCACCTAGCAACTCCATGGGAGAAAGACCTGGCAATCTTCTACCATAAACATGGCAGCCTAGAAAATCCTATGGGGCAGTTCTAATCTGCAACATGGGGTCACTATGAGTAAAAATCAACTTGACAGCACCTACCAACGCCATATGTTCGTGTAGGCAAGTACGTCTTCTCTGCCATATAAATGTGCTGCCTTTGGAGAAGGTACTTTTTTTTTTTTGAGGACACAAGAATGTTCTTGGGCAAGACAAGCTGTGTATAATTCTTCCCTTGGTAGACTATTATGTGGCTATTACATTAAAGGCTGATTCTTTGATAAAAACAATGGAAGATATGAAAAACCAATCAGTGGATAATTGTTAAAGAGATAATCTATGTAAATGGCAATTTGGTAGAGTAGAAATAGCACTGGACTAGGAATTGAGCAACCTGCTTTAGTTCTAATTCTGCCACTAGATAGCTGATTGAGCTTTTTCAGCCTCAGTTTCCTAATTTTATAAAATAAGGGAGTAGGGCTGCTAGATAATTTTTAAGATTCATTAGTCACCCCTACCTCTGTTCAAAATTTTCTCCAGCTTTCTAATTTCCAGGGTGTCCAAGTTATAACTTTCAGTGATGATTAAAACAAACATCAGAATCTGACCAAGACAGTTTAACCTGACATCACAGAAGATACCAAGCTTGACTGTCGTCTCTTCTCTTTTTCCCTCTTGGGCTTTGCTTACTCTTCTCCTCAGTCTTTGTCTTCTGTTTTCTATCATATTTTGTTGGTGAATTTTTCTGGTTTCTTTCTTTAAATTTTATTCCCGTTTTTTTTTCCTGGTATAAAATGTATTGTGCCTTGCTCATTGAAAAAGCAGATGAACTGAGTTTAGTAAAGATGCTGAATATAAGATCAATATACAGAAATCAAGTACATTAATTATAGAACAGCAACAAGAGAAATTGAAATTGTTAAAAGATAAAAAGGGGATTGTATTAATTTCTAGGGCTGGTGTTAGCTGAAGTCACTAAACGAATAATTTCTTTTATAAGGATCAGCACAAAGCTGGTTCCTATGAGGCAGAGGTTAAAGATGTCCCAAATGTCCAGCTTTTCCAAGCTGCTGTACCACTCCATCATCTCTAACATCAGCTACTCCCTCTCCCCTCAGCACTCTCCCTCCTGTCTTTGGATTCCCTAATTTGCTGCAAAGTCTCACAGAACTCATGAACTACATATAGGAAATGGCTTAGCCAGTTGTGGAGGCTGGCAAGTCCCAAGTTCGTGGGTCAGGCGTAGGCTTCCCCCAACTCACATGGCTGCAGGAACTGATAACCGGCAGTTCAGACCACAGGCACCTGGCTTCCAAGGCTGTAGAAGCTAATGAATCAGGTCACACACTAGGCCACCGGCACAAGGGGCTGTGGAGGCCAGCAAATCCCAGAATCGGCAGGTCAGACAGCAAGCCTCTGGGGAGGTCAGCTGATCACAAACTGAACGTGGGAGGCTGCAGATGCAGGGAGAGAGTGCCTCACCAGAACACACACATGCATCTTAGATGCAGGCCACAACCAGCAAGGCTATGTATGACCCAGTATACACCTTACACTAATCTTGCCTCATCAACGTGTAAAGGTCAGGATCCACAACACGTAAAATGGTGGACAACTACACAGTACTGGGAACCGTGGCCCAGCCAAGTGGATACATAACCCCAACCATCACAGGTTCCATATACCTTGTTTGCATAGTCCCACTCAGTCATTGTGTGTGAGTCACAAAGACCACGGCTTGACGGGCCATATTTAGTAATTCATTGCACCGCAGTCACAGAAATTCATTTTCTCACTGTTCTTGACACTAGAAGCCCGAATTTACGGAGTTGGCAGGACCATGCTCCCTCTGAAGGATCTAGGGGGAGAATCCTTCCTCGCCTCTTTAGCTTCTGGTGGTTCCACCTATTCCTTGTTGAGGCTGCATAACTCCAGTCCCATCTCCACATGGCCTTCTTTTCCTTTTCCCTCTGCCTTTCTCTTACAAGGACACTTCCACTTCCCATTGGATTTACAGTCTTCCCAGATAATCCAGGATGATCTCACCTTGAGGTCATCATTTAATTGCATCGTAAAGATTCTTTTTCCAAGTAAGGTCACATTCACAAGTTTCAGGGATTAGGATGTAGACATATCTTTTGGCGGGGGCGGGGGGTCACCATTCAACCTATTACAGGTACCGTTTATCATAATATCAAAAAAATCAAGTATCTAGGAATAAACTTAACAAATGATGTATAAGAGATCTATACAGGAAACAATAAAATAGTGTTGATAGAAATTAAAGAGGACTCAGATATTTTAAGAAATAAACCATGTTCATGGATTAGAAGACTCAGTATTTTAAAGATAACAGTTCTCCACAAAATGACCTATAGATTCAGTGCATAATCCCAATAAAAAATGCCAACTGTGTGTGTATGTGCTTGTGTGTCTGTGTGTACATGCATGTAACTTGATAAGCTGATCCTATTATGTGAAAGTACAAAGCACCAAGAATAACAAAAACTCTTGAATTAAAGCATGAGGAATTGATCTACTGCATATCAAGATTTATCATATAAAGCTATGATACTGAAGACAATAGGTAGTAATGCAAGAAAAGACAAGCCAGTGGAATAAAGTAAAGAACATAGAAACAAGTATGATTTATAACAAAGATGGTATTGCAGAACAGTGAGGGAAAGTTAGCTTTTTCAGTAAATGGTGCTGCAACAATTGGGTATCCATATGAAACTTGACACCTACCTCTCACCATACAAAAATCAATTCCAGGTTGATTGTATAAGTAAATATGAAAAGTAACACAATAAAACAGCCCCTGGAAGATAATAAAGATTAATATATTTATGACCTTAGTGAAGGGAAGACTACTTAAATTGGACAGAAAAAGCACTAAGTGTAAAGGGAAGAGATTGATAAACTTTATTAAAATTAAGAATTTTAGTTCCATCGAAAGACAACATTAAGAAAGTAAAAAGGCAAGCCTCAGAATAGAAGATTTTTGTAACTTATTACCAACAAAAAGGGCTCAATCCAGAAAATACAAAGAGCTCCTGTTAAGTCATTAAGAAGAAAACAATTCACTTTAAAAAAAAAAAATGGTCCAGATGTTTGAATAGGCACTTCACAAAATAGATATTCAAAAAGCCCATAATCTTGTAGAAAAGTGATCACCCTCACTAGTAATCAGAGAAATGTAAATAAAAACCACATTAAGATATCACTGCGTAGTATTAAGTAGACTGATAGTGTTGGTAAGCATCGGGAACTCTTATGAGAATGTAAATTGATAGAGCTACTTTGGAAGACAGTTTTCTAGTTAAAGATAAGCAATTCCGCTCTTAAGTATCCACCCAACAGATATGTACACCAGGAGATAAGTATAGGAATGTTCATAGCAACATTATCTGTAATAGCCCAAAACTGAAAATACCAATGGCCATTAATGGTAGAAAGGATAAGACAGTTGTGATATATTCATACAACGGAATGTCGTACAGCAATGAAATTATAGTTAGTCCCAACATAAATTAATCTCATAAACACATGCTGAGGGGGGAAAAAGAACAGACACAAAAGAAAACGAATTATGTGATTCTATTTATATAAACTTCAAAAACAGGAAGAATAAGTATGTGTGCATAGGCTATGGAACTGCAACTAAAAGCAAGGAAGTGATTACCATAAAAATGAGGATAATAGTTACCCTTGGGAGGAAGCAAAAGGGAGGTTCTCGGAGTGCTGGTAGTATTCTGTTTCTGGAACTGAGTGATGATTACACAGCTATTTCCTTTATGATAATTCTTTGAAATATACTTTTCCCCCTTTGAATTAGTAGCCCTTGATGTAAAGTGATATTTTGACCATATAGACGATGTTCCAGGGTGGTATGAGGTGACAGCCTAGAGAACCAAGGATATGTCTGTGAGTTGGAATTGCCCTTAAGCACAGCTTCATGTGGTCCCATCAGCGAAAATAACTGGGAGAGTCATGCATTTCTCCAGCTGTTTCTTACCAAGCATTATCAGATTGTATAATAAGCACTCAAGTGTGTTTTTTGAGATCTTTCTTAGAAAACAACTCTTAGTTATGATGTACGTGAAGTATTATATTGTATATAAAATACTAGGTAAGTTAAGCATTATATACAGTTTTCTAATTATTAAACCATAAAGCCATATTGTCATCTTGAATTTGCACTTTTTAGCCAGTCCCCTATTTCCAGATTCCTGCATGAACTAGCCAGTCGTATTTGGGAATGCCTAAAATTGATTTTACTGTATGTCTATCCCAAGTCAACTCCCTTTCCCCATTATTTCTATGAAAGACAACACCATTCTTCCATGCCAGCGGCCGAAAGCTGAGAGCGCTCTTAGTTTTGTTTTGTTTTCCTTTCAAAACTCCATATTCAGTATATCACTGTGCTTTTAATTTCTTCTTTCAAAATACTACTTGAATTCATTTTCATTGCTGATTTCTTCTTTCAGACCCTTTTGACCTTATGGTTCAGTTATTTCGAACGCATTTTATTTTCCTTCTACTTCTCTCTGAAAGGTAGAAAAAGAAAGGAACAAAGCAAGGCAACATAGGCAAGAATACTCAGAGAGGTAAAGGGAGAAATAATGGATTGACACAGCAGCTAAATGGCAAGTCAGTTTCAAGAAAGAAAAAAGTGATTACATGGGTCACAGAAGTCGAAAAGAAAGAAAACTGACAAAGCTTAGCAATGTAACCAAGTAAAGAAATACAGCAAGAATTTGGCATGTTTAGGTCAAGTGAGTTTTTTTCAGATGAGAGAAAATGTCATTAGAAGAGGACAAAAGGAAAATTCCTGGTGAGATAGAACTGGGAGCATCATCTTTTGAGGAAGTGAGCAGGTATGGGCTGCCTGGCCCTGAGAAAAGTTACCTTCAAAAGAATGAAAATTGTGTGGGATCAGAAAAGAGATATATTGAGAAGAATAGAGGAGAGAGATGGGTGTGGTTCCCAAATGGTCTCATTTATAAATTAGTAAAGTAAGTCAATTCTTAACAAATGTTAAGAATTGTAGTGGAGGAAAAGTGGAGGTTTAAGGAGAGAAGAACTAAATCTAAGTTTTTAATTTTTTACAGAATTGTTACACTGAAATGGGTTTTAAAATCATGTATTTAGCTAAGCTTGAATGTATAATGACAAAATCAAATGTTTGAGAATCTGAACTAAAGAAGGATCTTTCCACTTAGAAACTAGTCATCCCCTAGTGAGTTTATACGTTGTTGGTTTACTTAGCCTTTCTAACTACTACAGAAGACCAAACTTTTTATAAAGAAATGTCCAAGTGTTCAGGAGCTTTTTGAGCAGTCCCAAACTCCCACCAATTTTTCTATTATACTAAACTTCGGTTTTATGCAGCAGCCATTTCCAAGCTAATTCTATGTAGTATCTTTATATTAAAGAATATCATATAAATCACCTTAACATACTCAAAGCAAATATTTTAAAATTTTAACTTACTTTTATTCTATCATGTATTTAAAAAACAAAAAGGAGTAAAGCTGCTTAGCTGCTTTCAGGAAAGTGAATAACATTATGAAACTAAATACCAGGATTTCACAATCCCCAGAAGTTTGGGATACTCATTCTGAGCAAAGTGCATTTTGAGGGAGTTTTTTATTTACGGCATATTTTCTAGAGATACGGTTTTAATTATTTAAGGGACTTGATGTATTAAAGTATTATTAGTTTTTACATGTGATTCAGTGTGTGAGAAATGTTTGTCAGAGAAAATTGTAGTTTGAAAATACAAAATGCTGAAAACCAAGTTTGTTGAATAGGCAACAACTCTAAAATTGGCAGTACCTCAGCCTTTCAGTGACTCCACTTTGAATAGCCATTCTCTTCATACTCATAAGGATGGTTTCATAAAAGAAGAGTGTGGTCGTGACTAATTTGAAAATGGTAATGATGTGTGTCATTGGCAGTCTTAGCAAAAGGAAATGGAGGAGTCAGAGGCCTGTTTTCTCAGCTCTCTCTTCTCTTTGTTTGTACATATAGATGAGGACAGAACTTTATTTCCTGTCATCTCAGAAGAATCGCCCCAGCCTCTTTGGAATGCCACTGATAGTTCCGTGTACTGTGCATACCCGGAAGAAAGACCTGTATGATGCGGTTTGGATTCAAGTATCTCGGTTAGCCAGCCCGCTCCCACCTCAGGAAGCTAGTAACCATGCTCAGGATTGGTGAGTTCAAGAGATCAACCTAAACTTATAGTTTCCAAACTCTAGAAGGGTAATAATTTATGTGCATTCTGTGTGATTCCATGTCAAGTTAATTACTCC
This sequence comes from Loxodonta africana, assembly GCF_030014295.1. Taxonomy (NCBI): domain Eukaryota; kingdom Metazoa; phylum Chordata; class Mammalia; order Proboscidea; family Elephantidae; genus Loxodonta; species Loxodonta africana. The sequence continues at coordinate 50,911,896 of NC_087359.1, forward strand.
TTTAAGAACCATCTAGAGAACAGACCAGTTCAACCATTTGATTTGATATTTTGAGTAGGAGAGAATATACAGTTTCCATTAGTCACCTAGACCATCTAGTGTCCAACAATCCTTCCATTCTCTAATTTCTTGCCTAAATCCCTCCTGTTAATATTTCAGGTAGTATCTTCATCTTCTTTTATTGCAAAAGGAGAGGATTTGATTTCATCAGGAAATTTGTATCATCATTTAAAAAAAAAAAAGTGTTGCTGTTCAGTCGATTCTGACTTATAAGTGACCCTATACGACAGAGTAGAACTGCCCCATAGGGTTTCCAAAGAGCAGCTGGTGGATGTGAACTGCCGACCTTTTGGTTAGCAGCCATAACACTTAACCACTGCACCAGCAGGTCTCCGTAGTTCTCTGAAATTCAGGATGGGAGCAACAGTGTGCTTATCTATATATGAACTCTGAAAATTCTCATTCTGTAACAAATGATTCAGTTGGATTGTTTCCAGCTATGTCATTTTAACATAGAATAATTTTATTAAGCCTGGGTAAAGAAAATAAGCATCTTCTGTTTTCTTTCTATTCCCTCTTCCAGTGTTGGGATCTGATGGCTCATTTATATCTCAGTTGAATTAAAGATTGTTTTCTTATTATCATGATGCAAGTGAGAGTTCTGCTTCTTTGTTGACTGAGTAAAAAAGTTCTCTCTGCTGATGGCTGTTTGTTATGGTGCAGGGTCTTTTGATGATTAGGATAAGACTGAAGGTAAATAAATGTTAAGGGAAAACTGCAAGTAATAAATGAGCCATTTAGTTGGTAAATGTGTTTAGTACAGATGACAACTGAGCCAGATTAAATTCGAAGTGAAAGTCTGAGTGAATTAAAAGACTTCTAGATGAAGCTTTATGTATTAGATGTGGATTATGAGGGAAAAAGGAGTTCAAGCTAGATTTTCAGCCTCAGCAGTTATTGGTGAATGGCAGTTACCATTTAATGAAATGAGAAAGACTGGAGAAGGAACAGGTTTTGGCAAGAGATGACAGGAATCAAGTTAAATTCAGCATACCTACTATATATCTAAAACGCAGTGGTGAAGAGCCTGGCCGCTAACCAGAAGGTCAGCAGTTCGAATCATTGGAACTCATTGGAAACCCTATGGGGCAGTTCTACGCTATCTATAGGGTCACTACGAGTCAAAATTGACACGACAGCAATGGGTTTATTATATATCCGAGTAGGAAATACACCTGAGTGTTCCTTGATGGAGATATAAATATACTTGTCATCAACAAATAGTTGGTATTTAAAACCATGAGACCAAATGATGTCACTTAGAGAGGAAGAGTTAGATAGAGAAGATGCCCAAGATCTAATTCTTGTGGCATTCCAACATTTAGAGGTTGAGAAGAGGAGGAGGAGGCAAAACAGGAGTTTGAGAATAAGCAGCCAGTGATGTAAGAGGAAAACCAGGAGTAAGTAGTGTTCCAGAAAGCTAAGTAAAAGAAATGTTTCAAGGAAAGAGTGATCAGCTGTTTCATATACTACTGATGAAGAAAAAGAATGGTAATTAACTACTGGATTCTGTAAAATGGCAGCCTTCAGTGACCTTTGCAAAGCTCTTTTAGTGGAATGCTATAGGTGAAGGCATGGAGGACGGAGTGGGTTAAAAAGAGAATGGTCCTACAGACATTAAAAAGATAGCAACAGCTTATCTTTTAGAGATACACGCTGAAATATTTATGGATGAAATGATACTAATGTCTGTGATTTCCTTCAAAATAACCTAGTAGGGGCCTGGAGCAAGATGGCATGAGCAGCTGCACGACCTCCCCCCTCAACACAAAATATCCCCCCCCCCAAAAAAAAGCAGAAACTGGCAGAACCAATTTTGTCAAAACTCTGGGAACCAGAAAAATGTGACATATAAACAGTAGGAAAGCTCTGGTTTTCTATTCACTTGCGCCCCATCCCTTCCTCAACTCAGTGTGGCCATTTTTTTTTTTTTTTTCTTTTCTGGGTCCACGTTTGCATGTGTTTTTGTGTGTATGTGTGTGTGCTTTAAGTGAAGGTTTACAAATCAAGTCAGTCTCTCATACAAAAATTTATGTACGCCTTGCTATGTACTCCTAACTGCTCTCCCCCTAATGAGACAACACACGCCTTCCCTCCACTCTCTATTTTTGTGTCCATTTGGCCAGCTCCTGACCCCCTCTGCCCTCTCATCTCCCCTCCAGACGGGAGATGCCAACATAGTCTCATGTGTCTACTTGATCCAAGAAGCCCACTCTTTACCAGTATCGTTTTCTATCCCATTGTCCAGTCCAATCCCTGTCTGAAGAGTTGGCTTTGGGAATGGTTCCTGTCTTGAGCCAACAGAAAGTCTGGGGATCATGACCTCTGGGGTCCTTCCAGTCTCAGTTAGACCATTAAGTCTGGTCTTTTTAGGAGAATTTGGGGTCTACATCCCACTGCTCTCCTACTCTGTCAGGGGTTCTTTGTTATGTTCCCTGTCATGGCAGTCATCACTTGTACCAGGCACCGTCTAGTTCTTCTGGCCTCAGGCTGATGTAGTTTCTGGTTCATGTGGTCCTCTCTGTCTCTTGGGCTCATAATTACCTTGTGTCTTTGGTGTTCTTCATTCTCCTTTGCTCCAGGTGTGTTGAGACCCATTGATGCATCTTAGATGGCTGCTTGCTAGCATTTAAGACCCCATATGCCACTCTCCAAAGTGGGATGCAGAATGGTTTCTTAATAGATTTTATTATGCCAGTTGACTTAGATGTTCCCCAAAACTGTGGTTCCCAAACGCCTGCCCCTGCTACACTGGCCTTCGAAGCGTTCAGTTTATTCTGGAAACTTCTTTGCTTTTAGCTTAGTCCAGTGTGACCATCTTTAAGTGGCATCAACCCACTCTCCCAGAGAGGGAGCCTGGTCTCTGTTTCTAGATATGAAATATCTAGACTAGGCAAATGCATAAGAACAAAAGCTTATTAGTGGTTACCAGGGACTAGGGGCAGGAGAAAGTGGGAGTATAGCTGAAGGGGTATGAGTTTCTGTTTAGGATGATGAAAAACTTTTGGAAATGGGTAGTGGTGATGGTTGTACAACACAGTGAATATAATTAATGTCATGGAATTGTACACTTAAAAATGGTTAAAATGGCAATTTTTGGCCTGGTGGCATAGTGGTTAAGTGCTGTGGCTGCTAACCAAAGGGTCAGCAGTTCAAATCTGCCAGGCGCTCCTTGGAAACTCCGTGGGGCAGTTCTACTCTGTCCTATAGGGTCATTCTGAGTCGGAATCGACTTGATGGCACTGGGTTTGGTTTTTCTTTTAAATATATTTACTGCAATAAAACATTTTAAAAAGCAAAGAATCTAGTGGAAGTGGCTAAGGATATAAATCAAATGAGTTGAGTGATGAATACGTGGGGGTTCATTGTAAAATTCTTTATATTGTGAATGTTTATATCAGTAAATTTGAAATTTTAGATTAAATGGACACATTTCTGGAATTAAGGTTTATGCAATAGAGTAATTATTTTGAGGAACAGGAGGAAGGAGCAAAGTAAAGATTTGAGGGTAGTGATTCGAGATTTCAATTGGGTCAAGGAATTGTTATAGTAGTGATACTAGAGTAAGTGATATGAAAAGTCAGGAGATGGTCGTTACAAAGGCAGGATACTTAGAATTGAGATTTTGGAGGTAGTAAAGTTTGTGCTGACAAAGCCTAGAGTATGATCCTTAGAGAGGGTGGCTTAGATGGGGTGGAGGAAATTATTGTTGGAAATGAAGAGGCCAAGGTATTGTTGAATTAATTACATTGCTCTTGAGGTCAACAAGAAAACAGAATTGATAGAACAGTGAACCAAGTGCTAAAATCTTTAGTCAATAAGGAAGAGATGCACTTACTAAAGAGGAATAGTAGTGTTAATACTGAGTAGCACAAGCTACAAAGAAGTCACATTTTTTTAGAATGAAGGAAATAAAAATCACCTAGGCGTGCCAAAGAGAGGAGTAAGGAGGAGACCTGTATCACCTCCAGGTTCTAGGATGTATGGAATGTATGAGAATAAGTATCACTGAAGAGGCTGTAAGGAAAGCAGGGTCCTCCGCAAAGCCAGGCTTTAGTTAGAGCAAAAAGGCAAAGGAAATGTCGAGAAGAGAAGTGCGACTTAGTTCCCTTCAGGAGCGCTATCTGCTCATTTTGTCCCTTTACTTTTCTTTTGATTCTTCACTTATCCTTCATTTATGTTTGAACATGATACTAGACAGTATGGGCCATCAATATCAATTTACTCTCTGAGTTGCACAGAAAAATGGGAACTCCCATCTTTCAACAAGATACTCATTTTCTTACAATGAATCCTTATCATGGTTTCATTAATTTCGGCAGCCATATAATTGCCACTACCAAGTCCCAAATGAACAGTATACTACTCTTACATCATATTCCTTGTACTGCTTCTTATTGGGACAAGGATGAGTTAAAAAAAAAAGTCTGTCTTGACAATAATCATTGACAGTTAAAGGAAGTTATTTCCAGAATGGTGTGTAGCTTATAGCTTTGAGTAGTTAAAGCACAGGGAAAAGGGGTACCTAGCTGGTACCACATCCAGGATTCTGATTAAGGAAGGCTTCTATATATACAATTGGTCAGCTCCTCAATAGACTGTTAAGACTTTTCAGCCTTCAGTGGTGTGTCAATGTTCTTGTCATGGAAAGGTGTAATTATTTTAGTTTAATGTGAATTAAATCTCCTAATATCGTAAGGGCTGAAAGATAATTGATGTATGACTGCATGATTGACCTATATTGTAAAATTTGCATGGACCACATGGACTCATTTAGGGGCATCTGGCCGCCTAGTACGTCCACGCTGCTGTAAGCAGGAATACAGCGTGGGAGTCCAGAGTGCGGTTGGTACAGGGCCGCAACTAATGGATTAGGATAAGTCACGTTGAACAGTCAGCCTAAGCGTACTGCTGTGACAAATGTTCCTGCAAGATGAAAAGGAGTTGGACCCCAAGCCAGAAATGCTTCTTATGCTATTTGGTGTATGTTCTCTTCTGTTTCAGTGATGACAGTATGGGCTATCAATATCCATTCACTCTACGAGTCGTGCAGAAAGATGGGAACTCCTGTGCTTGGTGCCCATGGTATAGGTAAAGTGACCAAAAGAAAACTTATAGTGGAATTGCAGCTTCGGATAAAGTACCTTTTTAATAAGGTTTCCAGGTTTGAAACTAGCAAAGAGTGAGAAGGTTGAAATAAACTTAGGAATTACCCATTCCTCTCTTTGTTGTGAGGTCAATAGCTAGATTTTGCTTTTGAGACCTAGCTGGTTTAATAAACTCTACAGTTTATACCAAATTCATAGTTTTTGATCAATAGTTCTTATTCTGTATCTTCAGCTCCTTAAAAATAAATCGCTTTGGCAATTCTGAGCCCAATAGAATATAGTCTGCATACTAGACCTTGCTGGAAGTCTGTTCTAGCGGGGAAAATGCCTGACAATACTAAAGTCAGCCTTTAGAGAAAAGAAATCACAGACTTACAAACTGAGTCTAAAGTATACATTGGAACCATGGCTTTGTCATGGTTTTTCTACCCACCCGCGTCAGCACCATGGATTTTTGTATACATTTATTTAACGTGCAACTTTTCAAACAAGGAAATAAGTGTTAGTAATACCAGATAAATTGCCTGCCTCAGAGCATTAAATAATTGAATTTAGAATTTCTTCAGATCTGTGGTATCTCAAATGTCCAATTCTCATATCATTTATTTGCCAGAAAGCTCACATCTTCATGTGGCTTAACAAGTGGCTACCAAGAGCTTTGAAAAACCAAAGACTTGAGAAATGATAATTATCAGCATGATTCCCTGAAATATTAATAATTATTAATATTTGTCCACTTATCAGACTCTGAAGCTAGAAGCCCATCGTGAAGCCCAAGGAAGTAGAGACGCAGGATAGGAGCATATTACTGATAAAGAAAATACATGTAGAGTCTTTCATAATTATTTCTTCTTCAATAAACCTTTTTTTCCTCTTTAGATTTTGCAGAGGCTGTAAAATTGATTGTGGGGATGACAGAGCTTTCATTGGAAATGCCTACATTGCTGTGGATTGGGACCCCACAGCCCTTCACCTCCGCTATCAGACATCACAAGAACGGGTAAGCACTCAGGGCTACCATAAGATGGTGGATTTTATATGTTTAAGTGTATCATGCTATTTCTGTTTTAGAAATTTAAATAGACTCAGAAAAACATGCATTGGCATTCTCTATGGCACTTAATATACTGACAGGACTGCTGTTTTGTTTTTTTTTTTTCAGTTTTCCCACTCCTAGAGTCAATTGTATTGAGGCATTTAAATAAAATAAATCTAGAAACAAGATCCTGGGTATAATTCTCTGGCCATGGCATATCAAGCAGGAAATCTCTCTCTGCCTGTTCATTAGATATCAATGAAGCTACAGCATTTGGTAACCACAACTACTTAGTTTAAAAACATCCCAGTGTTATACTTATTATCTTTAATGGGTATAGTGATCAGAGAAGTTAGTAAAAGGACTGGAATGTTTTAAGACTGGACATCGAAGAGTAGGCCTCCATAGTTGTTGTTTACACTGGTCATTCATCTATTCCCACTCTCTGACCAGAGCAGTTTTTAAAATTTGAAAATATTATTTCAAAAAGAATAGTAACTCCATACTAAAAATGTTTGCCTTAGGCAGTTTTCAATCAACCATATATTATTTGAAGAGTAGATTGATGAGGTAGCTTGTAGACAGATATATGAAAAATCTGATGGAATAGCAAATGCAACAGAATCAAAGAAGTTTCATAAGTAACATGAGGAATTGTAGTGATTTTTGCATTTTATGCACTTGATTGTTGCAAGTTGCTGTCACTGTTGCTGTTAGGTGCCGTCAGGTCGGTTTCGACTCACAGCGACCCTGTGTACAACAGAACGAAACACTGCCCCGTGCTGTGCCATCCTTACACTTGCTGTTATGCTTGAGCTCATTGTTGCAGCCACTGTGTCAGTCCACCTTGTTGAAGGTCTTCCTCTTTTCCAGTGACCCTGTACTTTGCCAAGCATGATGTCCTTGCCATCACTATTTCTTTTTTTCTCAACGGTAGTGGTTTTGTTTTTTTTTTTTTAAGTGGAAGTTTACAAATCAAGTCAGTCTCTCATACAAAAACTTGTACACACCTTGCTATGTAACCCTAGTTGCTCTCTGCCTAATGTGACAGCACACTCCTCCTCTCCACCCTGTGTTCCCCATGTCCATTCAACCAGCTCCTGTCCCCCTCTGTCTTCTCATCTCCCCGCCAGACAGGAGCTGCCCACGTGGTCTCATGTCCGTCACTATTTCTTAAAGCTTTCCCTTTAGGTTAGGTTACTGCCTTTTAGGCAGGTTAGTGATGGTAATTGACTTCTCTGTCTTTTTTGTGCTGTTGAGGAGTGAGGAAACTACCAATTTCCCTGTCTTAACTACTCAAAGCTATAAGCTGCACATCATTCTGGGTGTAACTTCCTTTAACTGCCAGCAGTTGTGTCAAGATAGCTTTGTCAGTTTCCCCACTTAATTTTTTTTTTTTTTTAAACTTATCCTTGTCCCAACAAGAAGCAATACAGGGGCTATGACCTTGAACTACCTTGAGATCCCTAAATATGCCCCACTCACCCTGAGTTTCCTGGCAGCCCTCACTAGCCAACAATAAGTATAATTGTGGATAGTTCCCAAATGAAAGATCATTGGGCAAAAGCTAAAGGAAGCTGAAGAGAAGTTGATGTCCCCACAGGTCATGCTCATTATAGCAAAGTAATTCAGTAACCTTAGCCACGCATCCTTTGGGATGAGGAGAGATTTTGGCAACTGATAGAAAAATTCCTAAGTCTTTGGAAACACAAAATCTGATAGGACATTATTCTGACAAGACACTCCTGTCAGATACAAAAAAATTATCTCTGGAAGTTTCTTTCCCTTTTTAACAAGCCCTGTGTGCAGTCTGAAATGCTCTGGAGGACATCCTGCTTATAGGAAGAAGGGGTTACGTGACCAGTTAAGTCTTGCCCCACATCCAGTTTCAGTGATACACTTAGGGTACCATGGAAACCAAGTGCCACTGAGATATCCTGCCTTGCTGGGGAGTAGGGCCACATGACTCATCTGTTCTCGTCCTACATGTGGCTTCTGCATGTGTCTGGCAAGTCACGTAGACAAAGGAAACACACTGATTCAGAATTAAAATTATTGCCCATATACTTTATATCTTTTATTCCAGTGATTTCCCTTGTAGAAATTCATCCAAGGAAAATACTTCGTAATATGCAGAGAAATACTCATCATAACATTTTTTAGGATAGTGAAAAATTAAAATCAATTTATATTTGTCCCCTATTAGAGAAATGGTTAAATAAAGCATGGTATAGTCATTGGATAAAACATTATAGTCATTGAGAATGACGGCGTTTTTACAGACATACATGGGAAGATAATTATGATATGTGACATTTTTGAAAAAGCAAGATACAAAATTGCATATACTGAAAGCATCTCTTCAAATTAAAAAGAAAAAAAATACTATTTAGGAATAGGACAGGAGAAAACCTGCCAATATTTTGACAGTAGTTGCCTCTAAGAATATAAAGGATTTCCCTGCTTTTTTACATTTTTCTCTGCTTTCCAAAATTTCTACCTGAACACTTCATTTGGTAAATGGGAGGAAAAAAAAAAAAACTAGTCAGCAATTACTCTTTGTCTGGACCTCACATTCCTCAACAGAAAATTGACCTAGATGACTTCTTACAGCTCCTTCTTTTTTTTAATAGGCTTATAATATGTAAAAGCTACTCCTTTATTCCATATGTTTTGTGTTAAGGGTGAGCTGTTAAAGCAGCATGGAGGAAAAGCAAACAAGTTGTCGTTACGTGCTGTGGAGTCGGTTCCGACTGATAGCGACCCCATGTACAACAGAACGAAACACTGCCCAGTCCTGGGCCATCCTCACAACCCTTGTTATGTCTGAGCCTACTGTTGCAGCGACTGTGTCAATCCATCTCTTTGAGGGCTTTCCCTCTAGTTTGCCAAGCATGATGTCCGTCTCCAGGGACTGATACCTCCTGATAACATGTCCAAAGTATGTGAGACATAGTTTCGCCATCCTTACTTCTAAGGAGCATCTGGCTGTATTTCTTCCCAGACAGATTTGTTCGTTCTTACTGTAATTTGTGGTTGGCCATGGAACATTCAATATTCAGTATTCTCCACCAGCACCGTAATTCAAAGGCATCAATTCAACTTTGGTCTAGTTCATTGTCCAGCCTTCTCGTGCATGTGAGGCAATTAAAAACACCATGGCTTGGGTCAGGAGCACCTTAGTCTTCAAGATGACACCTTGGCCTTTCAACACTTTGAAGAGGTCCTTTGCAGCAGATTTGCCCAATGCAATGCATCGTTTGATTCCTTGACTGCTGCTTCCATGGCTGTTGATTGTGGGTCCAAGTAAAATGAACTCCTTGACAACGTCAGTCTTTTCTCAGTTTATCATGATGTTGCTCATTGGTCCAGTTGTGAGGATTTCTTTTTTCTTTATGTTGAGGTGTAATCCACATTGAAGGCTGTAGTCTTTGATTTTCATCAGTACGTGTTTCAAGTCCTCTTCACTTTCAGCAAGCAAGGTTGTGTCATCTGCATAACACAGATTGTTAATGAGTCTTCCTCCAATCCTGATGCCTCATTCCTCATATAGTCTGGCTTCTGGGATTATTTGCTCAGCGTACAGATTGAATAAGTACGGTGAAAGGATACAACCCTGACACACACCTTTCCTGACTTTAAACCGCTCAGTATCCCCTTGTTCTGTTTGAGCGACTGCCTCTTGATCTGTGTACATGTTCTGCATGAGCACAATTAAGTGTTCTGGAATTCCCATTCTTTGTAATGTTATCCATAATTATGATCCACACAGTCGAATGCCTTTGCATAGTCAATCAAACACAGGTAAACATCTTTCGTGGGGGGAAGGAAGAGAGCACCTATAAGTAATTTAGACTATTTGAACAATAGTAGAGGATCTGAGATGAATCCCAACAGGTAAAAGGAGTCTTTATCATTTAGGGAAATTTTATCAATAAGTAAAAATTACTGTTAGTTCACAAATATGGACTAGTATCAGTCGTCCTTCCTCCCTCTCTCCATCTAGCTCTATAGCCTGTGTCCACAGAAAATATAGTCAATAAAATAAGCATTCTTCACGAGCTTACTGTAATTTTTGGTTGGCCATAAATCCTTCCTGGTAAAGATAATAGAATGTTTAACTGGCTGTGAGAAAAGAGACACTGCATTATCTGATACACCTTTTTTTAACAAGTAGTTACTCATTCCAGCTACTGTGATACAGCATGTTTTCTTTGGAAGCATGTTAGGTTTTCCCTTGGGTGACCAGCTCAAAAAAGGTGATGAAAGTTAGTATCTTGTTATTAAAGAATTTATGTTCAGAGAAGAAGTGACCTAAGGTCAAGTCCGGGTCATTTTCTTTAAAAAAAAAAAAAGAAAATTTCCTCTAAGTTCTACTTTTTAAAAACATTCTTTAAAATGGATGATGATGCAATGCTAAAACTTTAATTGCATGATCAACCCCAACCGTGATAGTTTATAGAGTCATGTGACAGCCTGTGACTCAGCCATCATCTCTAGGGAAAAGTCTCACCTCACGTGCCTCTTCCAGTCTGAACTTTGGGAACTATGCCTGTGTGACGGCACTGGGTACTGGGTTTATGCCTGTGTGATCTAGGCAGCCCAATGTTCCCATCCTGTGTTCCAGGAAGGGAAACAAGGGTGAAATTGCCTGTGGAAGGGAGGAGTAACTAGGACAGTGGGATGATGGATGGCATGTGACCTTTGCCAGAAAGAGAGAGGTAGTCATTGTTGGGCTTGTAGACCAACTCCCCCACCTTCCCATACATTATAGAGACAGAAGAGTTCCAACTTCCTCGTTCCTGCTTGCTTGTTATGTAGCAGCCAGGAATGGGGGAGGGAAAATTTTTTCCTTCTCTATTGTATTCTGGGTCCCTCATTCTCTCCCTCTCCCCACCTCCAGCACCCACAACACACATCCCTACACTCCTGACCCCTCCTGCTGTCCCTCCTTTTTATGCTTACCTCTCTTTGCTCCAGAGCCTAGCATGCTGGTTAACAGGACCCCCAAAATTTTGTGCTGGTATTAGGAGACTTAACAAAAGCAGCATGCCCTCTGTGAACTTGCTTCCTTTTTTGTCATCTCGGATCACCAAAAGGCCCCATGAGGCAGGAGGCAGACAGTGATGTTCTGATAACTGTGCTACATGATCTCACTGTACAAATGAGTTGTATCCTGTGGGACTTAATGCTCTGGTGTGTTGTCTTCTCATGACGAGCTTGTCTCTACACCTTCCTTATTTAATCCAGACCTGGCATCTGTGTTTCAGCGTATTTCTCCTGGCCTCTGTAGAGTCTGCAGCATACTAACAATACTCTGTCTTTCTGGTTTCTATTTTAGGATTTCAAAATTGTGAAATAAACAAGCAGTTCCTTATTTGTTTTTGTGTCATTTTGACACATTCAGAAATTTTTTCCATTATGTTATTGATGTGATATTTATGAATAAATGTGCAGATGCTATATATACTCAGAGACTCCATTTTGGGTTTTATATATATATTTTTTTCCTCCCCTCATGTAGAGTAAGATAAAGGTAAGAGGTCGAGACACAGCCAGGTACCCGTTTTAAAAGTCTCCCCGCCCGCCCCCCGCCCTATTCCTCCTGTCCCCTGCCTGCAGGTCCTGGATGAGCATGAGAGTGTGGAGCAGAGTCGGCGAGCGCAAGCCGAGCCCATCAACCTGGACAGCTGTCTCCGTGCTTTCACCAGCGAGGAGGAGCTGGGGGAAAACGAGATGTACTACTGCTCGAAGTGTAAAACCCACTGCTTGGCAACCAAGAAACTGGATCTCTGGAGGCTTCCCCCTATCCTGGTATGTGACAGCCCACCTCTGAGAGAGCAGGAGTCTGGCATAAAGGAATGAAGCCTTGAACTAATAGAAACTTTTGTTATTTTTGAGTATAAGACCCTCCCTGCTGCAATGTTTAAAACATTTTTTCCATACAAAGATTTTATAGTGGGCACAGAGGTGAATTGTTCTACAAATATTTGGTAGTTCCTGTTTCTAAACTGCTTATAGCCCAGAAGAAGAGAAAAGTCATATAGACCAGTAACTAATTCAGCACAATATGTGAGAAGTACCACAAGTGGTACAATCTGGTGAATTTGAATTTCAGGAGAGATTGAAAGCTCCCCTGGCTGTATGGATAGAGGAAGCTTTAGGCGGAGCTTCAAATCCAAAAAAAACTGTTGCCATCAAGTCGATTCCAACTCGTAGTGACCCTATGGGACATTGTAGAACTATTCCATAAGGTTTCCAAGGAGTGACTGGTGGATTTGAACTGCCAACATCTTGGTTAGCAGGCAAGCTTTAAACCACTGCACCACCAGGGCTCCAGGGCCTTAGGGAGTTTCTTAGTTATCTAGTGCTGCTGTAATAGAAATACCACAAGTGGATGGCTTTAACAAAGAGAAGTTTATTTTCTTACAGTGAAGTAGGCTAAAAGTCCAAATTCAGGGTGTCAGCTCCAGGGGAAGGCTTTCTCTCTCTGATTGCCGTCTCATCAATCTTCCCCCAGACTATGAGCTTCCTTGCATAGGGACCCCAGGTCCAAAGGACGTGTTCTGCTCCCGGCACTGCTTGCTTGGTGTATGAGGTCCCCCTGTCTCTGCTCGCTTCTTTATTCTATATCTCAAGAGATTGCCTCAAAACACAATCCAATCTTGTTGATGGAGTCCTGCCTCACTGAGACAACTGCCACTCATCCTCGCTCATTGACATCATAGAGGCAGGATTTACAACATACAGGAAAATCAGACAATACAGAGAATCATGACCCAGCCAAACTGATACACACTTTTGAGGGGGAACATAATTCAATCCATGCCAGGAGGCAGTAAAAGGATAGTTGAGGCTAGACCCCCAACACCTACCACTCTTGGTCACATGGTCACTCGTACACTACCGAGTGTAATGTTGTGTGTACATGCACACAAGTGTGCTGGGCCTTATGTGTGCTTGTGGATTTGATTTACTTCTGCCTGCTCCTTCATGGATTAGGAGACTCTCCTGTTGGCTTGTATTACCAAGTCTTCCTATTCTTAGAGGCCTAGATGTTAAATTTGGACCTGCTCTTGGGTTATTCTGCCCTGTCACTTCATTTCACTTCTGCCAATTAGCTCTCCTATTCCCCGGCCCCCCACCCCCCACCCCTACCCTGGGCATCTTCACCTGGAAGGAACACACAGAGTCACTGTACTAAAAAAATTGATCAATGTTCAACCATTTCAGGAGGTTAAGATTAAGATTAAGAACTGATGCTACTGAAGGAAGACATCCAAGCTGCACTGAAGGCATTGGTGAAAAGCATGGCTCCAGGAGTTGCTGGAATACCAATTGAAAATGTTTCAACAGATGGATGCAATGGTGGAAGCCCTCACTCATCTATGCCAAGAAATTTGGAAATGAACTGAAGAGATCCATACTTGCACTCATTCCAAAGAAAGGTGATCCAGCAGAATGTGGATATTATCAAACAATATCATTAATACCACACACAAGTAAAATTTTGCTAAAGTTAATTCAAAAACAATTGTGGCAGTACATTGACAGGGAACTGCCAAAAATTGAAACCAAATTCAGAAGAAGACATAGAGTGAGGGATGTCATTGCTGATGTCAGGTGGATCTTGGCTGAAAGCAGAGAATACCAGGCAATCTATTGTGTGGATCATAACAAATTCTGGATAATATTTCTGAGAATGGGAATTCCAGAACACTTAATTGTGCTCATGTAGAACCTGTACACAGACCAAGAAACAATCGTTCAAACAGAGCAAGGAGATGGCATATGGCTTAAAATCAGAAAAGGTGTGCATCAGGGTTGTATTCTTTTACCATTCTTATTCAGTCTGTATGCTGAGCAAATAATCCAAGAAGCTGGACTATACAAAGAAGAATGCGGCATCAGGATTGGAGGAAGACTCATTAGCAGCCTGTGATATGTAGATGACACAACCTTGCTTGCTGAAAGTGAGGAGGACTTGAAGCACTTATTGATGAAGATCAAAGACTACAGCCTTCAGTGTGGATTACACCTCAACATAAAGAAAAAAGAAATCCTCACAACAGGGCCAATAAGCAACATCATGATAAACAGAGAAGAGATTGATGTTGTCAAGGATTTCATTTTACTTGGATCCACAATCAGCACCCATGGAAGCAGCAGTCAAGAAATCAAACAACATATTGCATTGGGCAAATCTCCTGCAAAAGACCTCTTTAAAGTGTTAAAAAGCAAAGATGTCACTTTGAGGACTAATGTGCACCTGACCCAAGCCATGGTATTTTCAGTTGCCTCATATACGTATGAAAGCTGGACAATGAATAAGGAACACCAAAGAAGAATTGAATGCCTTTGAATTTTAGTGTTGGCAAAGAAAAACGAACATATTTTGGAAGATGTACAGCCAGAATGCTCCTTAGAAGTGAGAATGGCGAGACTTCGTCTCACATACTTTGACATGTTACCAAGAGAGACCAGTCCCTGGTGAAGTAGAGGGTCAGCGAAAAAAGAGGAAGACCCTCGACCAGATAGATTGACACAGTGGGACTGAAACATAGCAATGATTGTGAGGATGGTGGAGGACTGGGCAGGGTTTCCTTCCTTTGTACATAAGGTCGCTGTGAGTCAGAACCAACTCAATGGCACCTAAGAACAACTTGCATCCTCGCTAGATATTGGCTAGATTCATGACCCAGCACAAAGCATTCATTCATGTCTTCATTCCACTATCCTGTGAGAAAAACTGTGAATGTAGGTTTTTCCTTCTTCATGCAGCTTCCAGAGAATTCTGTGAAACTCATATATGAATTCTGCCTTAAGACCACTCGTCTACAATCTGGGTATAGCATACCTGAGATAGAAAATCTTGTAGCTTCATTCAGTTAGGAGATATTTGAGAAAGCTTTCTCCTTAAGGGTGGCTGTATTATATCAGGTGCAACTATAAAGTACTGGTAACCAGAGCTTGTATGTATTTTCTTATTCATGCTTTCTTACTACCACTCTTTGAGACTGTGAATTTAGGTTTTTCTTCCTTAGGCCAGAACAACTTCCCAAGAAAGGATGCACAAGAAATTAATAACATTGATTAGCTAGCTCCCAAAAATGGAAACTGGCAGGGGAGGGAAAAAGAGGGCAGGGGCAGACTGGGGGCAAGGCAGGTGGGGAGGGGGAAAACTTTTTTTTTTTAATTGAAGTATAATTAATATACAATTAAATGCATGGATTTTAAATATTCAGTTTGAGGAGCTTTGACAATTATATACTTGCAACCAGCACCCAAAGCATAAAATAAAGATATTTATAAAAATCACATTTTTGAGATCTTAAAAGAATAATGAAGAGTCAGTGTTACATAATCTTGAACATTCATATGTATTAAACCAGTTTTTTAAAATATAAATATTGTGTCTTTGCAACCCTTTAACGCAGGTGTTTTCTACCTTCTCCAGATTATTCACCTTAAACGATTTCAGTTTGTGAATGGCCGGTGGATAAAGTCCCAGAAAATTGTTAAATTTCCTCGTGAAAGTTTTGACCCTAGTGCTTTTTTGGTACCGAGGGACCCAGCTCTCTGCCACCGGAAAGCACTCACACCCCAGGGGGACAACCTCTGTGAGCCACGGCTTCCAACAGAAGAAGTGAAGAAAGCCGATGCCCAGAACTCGGCTGGGGAAGAGGATGTGCTCCTGACCAAGAGCCCGTCTTCGCTCAGCGCAAACATCATCAGTAGCCCGAAAGGTGAGGAGGCTGCGGGCCTAAAGGGTCAAGCCAGCACCCTGAGCGGGGGCTTTCCTGGGGCCCCCGTAGCCCACATATTTCCCTCTGTCCTCCGTCCTGGAGCAACAGCTTAATGAAATGGAAGGGACCTATCTGGAACTCAGCCTATCTGGATTTGTGCTGCGTGACTTTTAGCAAGAGATGCAGCCATCCTAAATCAGCTTTCTCATCTGGAAATGGGAGATAATACCAGGTTTACAGAGTGTGAGGATTTGATGCATCATGGGTGAAACACTGGCACATAGTAAGCATCAGTGGTAGTTGTCATTCTTGTTCCCTTACAGCAGAGACCATTTTGTTGATGTGGGTTCCATCTATCATTATTTACCATAAGAAATTATGTAGGATGTCTGGAGGGTCAAGAATGTTTTCACAGAAATACTAAGAAACTATTTGACTTTTTCATTATCATTCTTTGACAAGTGTTTTCATAGAAATACTAAGAAATTATTTGACTTTTTCACTATCATTCTTTGACAAGGGTACTGTGGAGGCAGAGACGACATGATACTGCTATCGCTTTGACAATGAAATACGTGCTTGTGGATTCTTACGTGTCGAAAATTCCTTAGTTTTGATTTCTAATATGGTAAATATTGGTAGATATAACCCACATAGACAAAAGTTCTAGGGGTCCTCAACAATTTTTAAGGATATAAAAGTGGGTAGGGAACTATGACCAATAAGTTTAAGAACCACTACCTTGCAGGATTGTTATGAGAGGTCAAAGTAACACATAAGAGGTCCAGGTGCTGTGCCTAACAGTATTACATGCTTAATAAATGGTGGTCATATTTTTTGTCTAATATTTCACAAAGAAGAGGAATATATGTTTATAAAAATCCTTAGCCTAATAATAATTTTTTTAACTGAACCTGACATAAATCACCTTTGTTATTTTCTACGTCTGTGGTACTTTATATTTTCAGGACACTGCTGCCTGTAGGGACTTGGCATTGAGGAAGACAGTAATGTAACTTACAGGCTAACATAGTAGGAACTAAAGAATAGCCAATCTCTATTCCCCTATCTTTATCTTTATGTGTACACTTAGGAA
This sequence comes from Loxodonta africana, assembly GCF_030014295.1. Taxonomy (NCBI): domain Eukaryota; kingdom Metazoa; phylum Chordata; class Mammalia; order Proboscidea; family Elephantidae; genus Loxodonta; species Loxodonta africana. The sequence goes on from NC_087359.1 coordinate 50,928,942, forward strand.
ATTGGATCCAAAATTAGCATTTGGTGACGGGTTTAACTTGTGACGTTTGGATTTATGAATCTTCTCTTCCTTTCCACAGGTTCACCTTCTTCATCAAGAAAAAGTGGAACCAGCTGCCCCTCCAGCAAAAACAGCAGCCCTAACAGCAGCCCACGGACTTTGGGGAGGAGCAAAGGGAGGCTCCGGCTGCCCCAGATTGGCAGCAAAAACAAACTATCAAGTAGTAAGGAGAACTTGGATGCCAGCAAAGAAAATGGGGCTGGACAAGTTTGTGAGCTGACTGATGCCTTGAGCCGAGGGCACATGCTGGGGGGCAGTCAGCCCGAGCTGGTCACCCCTCAGGACCATGAGGTAACATTGGCCAATGGATTCCTTTATGAGCATGAGGCATGTGGCAACGGCTACAGCAATGGTCAGCCTGAAAACCACAGTGAGGAAGACAGCACCGATGACCAAAGAGAAGATATTCGTGTTAAGCCTATTTATAATCTATATGCAATTTCGGTAAGTAGTTTGTTGTTTGGTTTTCAGAGTGGTACTTTTCAGTGGTTTATTCATTTGTCTTCATTTATTCAACAAGCATTTATTTATTCAGGGCATGCTTAATTTCTAGTCGTTGAGCTTGGTGATAGACAAAGTTAACAGTAGATATCTTGGCCTTCTGGATAGAATCCAAAGAGTGTGGTGAGGGGATGGCCATGTAATCAGTCAGAGTTCATCAGAATTAGAACCATGATAGAAGAAAGCACAACGCCTGTGTGGGGTCACAGGAAGACATTAACCTAGTCTAGGAACCCAAGAGGAATGGACATTAGAGCTTAGTTCTGAAGGATAAGTAAGAATTAACCAGTCGGAGAAGGGATGGGGGAAGGACGACGGGCCCAGACAGAGGCAACAGCATGAGAAAAGCTAAGGAAACACAAGAGAACGTAACTATTCGAAGCAAAGACCAGATGTTTATTATAACTAGAGTCACAGGTTCAAGTCATTCATAATTGTGTGCTCCTAAAGAACTTTTGAGGGTGCCTGTGTAGTGAAAACGGTTAACACACTCCGCTGCTAAACAAAATGTTGGAGGTTTGAGTCTACCCAGAGGTGCCTAGGAAGAAAGGCCTGGCCATCTACTTCCGGAAAATCCGACATTAAAAAAATTCCGTGGAGCACAGTTCCACTCTGACACACATGGGGTCACCATGAGTTGGAATCAACAGCAACTTTCTTTTTGAACGGATTTTTTATTTCTAAAAATAATTTACTACTTTAAAATAGTGGTTCATTCACACAAGACTTGGAGTTTCTGCCTTTTTGAATTCTACTTTTGTTTGTTTGTTTATAGATGGTTCCAAAGCGTTTTTTCTTAACCACCTAAATGATCATTATTCTCCCGCTAAGATCGCAGGGCTGTGCCACAGCCGTGGTAATGTTAACTGCTAACACACGTCCACTTTCTTCTCTCTTGCAGTGCCATTCAGGAATTCTGGGTGGGGGCCATTATGTCACTTATGCCAAAAACCCAAATAGCAAGTGGTACTGTTACAATGACAGCAGCTGTAAGGTAAATATCCTCAATCTTTGAAAGTTAGAAATGGTGATATCAGCAGACCTGGGGGGCATTTGTTGGAATGATGGACTTTTTCCTAAATAGGAAATAGGTGTTTCTGTTACTATCAATATATAGATGCCTTTAAAGAAACAACAACAATATGCAGAGTAGGGAATGAAAATATTGAGTTGTGAATAAAAGGAATTAATGAGAAAAAGTTGCTGTCTTTTGAGCTTTTGAAATTTGATGGGGTTTTTTGTTTTGTTTTTTCATTCTTTTGACTTGTCTGTTAGAATATTTTCCCCCCAAAATGAACATTGAGAATAAGTAGGCTTACTTTCGGGGCAGATATTAAAGACTAAAATATTAAGCTGATTGGAAGCAGCCAGGTTTAGTATCTAGAGAGGATTGGTCTCCTGCCACCCCAGGAAGGATTAAGAGCCCAAGTGGTGATAAATTTTTTGTTGAAGGCTTTTCTCGCCCCTTCAGGAACTTCACCCCGATGAAATTGACACCGACTCTGCCTACATTCTTTTCTATGAGCAGCAGAGGATAGACTATGCACAATTTCTTCCAAAGATTGATGGCAAAAAGATGGCAGACACGAGCAGCATGGACGAAGACTTCGAGTCCGATTACAAAAAGTACTGTGTGTTGCAGTAAAGCTACCACTCTGGCTGCTAGACAGGCTGGTGGTGAGGGAGATGACTCCCTGTAGCTGACATTTGGCAAAAGCGTCACTGAAAGGCAAGCTAAAGGTAATTATTTTATCCTGTGACCCTGAAGCACAAAATAAAAATCCTAGTTAAAATAGCAGTTAACATAACAATAATAGTAACTTTGTTTTGAAGTGTCTCACACAAGCTGTCTGGTAGAGAACTTTCAGGCAGAGCCCACCATTAGCCTGTAAACAAAAAGGTTTGGCACCAGCCACCTGGGACCAAATAAGAGCTAAATTGTGCTTGTCCAGATACAAACAAACATGTAGTGAGTATAGAGTTTACCAATAATCATAACAGAATACTAAGGATTTCCTTGGAGTCAAAGTAAAAAACAAACCATTGTAGTGTTGTCTGGGGACGACATGATATGCTACCTCCTTCTTCCTGAAGTTTTATTCCACTTTATTGACAAGACAAGGAAAGCAAGATCATGAAGATGTGCAAATGATTCTTAGGACGTGGACACAGATTTTTAGGCTTATTTTTCAGACCATTTTCCCGCTGTTTCTATGTCTGTCTTGCTTTTTGTTTTTGTTGTTGTGTTTGAGACACAGCCAAGTCATTGGTGGCAGAGGCACACAGTGGTCAGTGTGAACGGGAGGAATCTCTTTAAGAGCTGTGTGCTCGCTACTTGGGGCCTTGGCAGAGAGACCCTGTAGAAAGGAAAAGTCTCCTGGGAGATCCTTTCAAGTAGAGAAATCTTACTTTTAGGACACTTAAAGTGTACTCAAATGTAACCCCAGCTGTCAAGTGTGGCAGTGTTTGTTACATGTTCCCACGCACGTGTTGCACAAAGAGCTTCTGGGCAGAAAAGCTGCGTCAGAGCTAGATGGTGTTTCACTATTAGTGGTTTTTTGTTTTGCACTTTAAAAAAGAAGAGAATACATGCAAATGAGCTTTTAAAAACTTGTTCTTCTTTGATGGCTGTAAGGGCTATAAATTAACTTAATTGAGGTATTTCCCATCATACTAAATTCAAAAACAAAACACACCCCAAACATTGATAGTTCCTATGGATTTTTAGTGAAATTGGTGGTTTCAGGAAATAAAGTTTCGTTTTGTTTACATGTCCTTTTTTGTTAATTTCACAGCAGTGGGCATCAAAATTTGTTTCTTTGCTTACTTCATATTTTCCTTTGATTATTCAAGACTGGAACAAAGATATAAACGTTATTTATTTCAGGCTTTTTTCTTTTTAATTTTCCTGATTTTTTTTTTAAACTTATGTTTGAAGTAAATAGTTTTGTTTTTTGGTCTTTTTTTATTCAGTTGGACCCTGGAAGTTGATTCTTCTTAATTGCTAGATTCCATTAGCCTTCCTTCTTCGTAGGTAGTAGGTACCAATGTATTTAAGCATTTGTGTTTTGATATCTGAGGTCGGTTACTATCCAGTTCTTCTCAGAGCGTTGGGAAAGGTTGTCTTAAATGGCTACCTAAGTTGAAACCCTTTTCAGAGGAAGACTATTATTGCAAGTAGGAAGGAGTGGCCTAAATGGTATAATGTGATGAAGTCAGAGGAAATGCAGACTTTACCATTTCAGGATTTTTAGTGTACAAAATCTGTCCATTCCTACCGAGACAAGTCCCATGAAAAAGTGGAAGATTTTAAATAATTTCCTTACATATGTTTTATTTAAGCAGGTAGCACAATCTACTAATGTTGTTTCATCTGTGTTTGTTATATTGGTTGTAATTAATTTTTTTTTAATTCATGAATTAGCAGAAATTTTATTAACTTAACTATTAACTACATTCGCCTTGTAAATTACTGTATAAAACTTGTTGACAATGCACTGACTTTAGAAAGACGTTAATGTACATAAATAGAGTGTAAATAAAATAGTGTTGGTGTACGGAAATATGAACTGTATAAAAAAGTATTGGTAATTGTATATGGAGTGTACCGTTTATCTGTAACTATTATCCAAACAAATTAAATACTGTGGATGCACCCATGTGCTCTGTTTTCTCTCTGCTCAAGTAAACACAAAATGTCAGATTCTTCTGTCCTTGTCTGTGTGATCCTGGTCTGATCCTCCTCCTTGAATAATGCCTGTCTGACCTGCAGAGTCAATACTCCATCTCCGAGGGGCTGGATAATGTTTTAAAGGTAGAAGAAGATACCCGGAATGACCAGGTGATTTGATTTAAACCCAGCTGACACCCCTGTTAGGAAATTATTTGGAAGGCGACATTGAAGTGGGGAGAAGGGTGGAGAGCAGGTGGTAAAGTAAGAATTGGCAGAAGAGGTTCTACAATAGTTTTGTTTTTTTAATTTATTTTGTTGTTGTTGAGAATATACATAGCAAAAACACAACAATTCAGAAGTTTCTACATGTACAACTCAGGGACATTGATTACATTCTTCGAGTTATGCAACCATTCTCACCTTCTTTTTCTGGGTTGTTCCTCCGCCATTAACATAAGCTCACTGCCCTCTAAAGTTCCTACCAAATCTTTCCAGTTGCTGTTGTCATTTGATTCCATATAAATAGCACTTAAAAGAGCAGGATGTTCAGAGTAGGCATTGTTTACTAGTTAAGCTAAACTATTGTTTGGTTTTAAGAAGACTTCAGGGGATATTTTTGGTTTAAGGTTTAAAGATTATCTCAGGACAATAGTTTCAGGGGTTCATTTAGCCTCCATGGCTCCAGAAAGTCTGGATGCCATGAGAATTTGAAATTCTGTTCTTTGTTTTTTCCCTTTTGATCAGGATTCTTCTATATAATCTCTCATCAAAATGTTCAGTAATGGTAGCTGGGCACCATCCAGCTCTCCTGGTCTCCTGGCAAAGGAAGAAGTTGTTCATGGAAGCAATTAGCTACACATTCCAATTTTTCCTCCTATTCCTGTCTCTCATTTTTCCTCTGTTGTTCCAGGTGAATAGAGACTAATTGTTGTACCTTGGATGGTCCCTTGCAAGCTTTTAAGACCCCAGGCACTATACAAGGAACTAGGAGGTAGAGCAGAAGCACTAAACACCTTATTAGGTCAGTTAACTGAGATGTTCCATGAAACCAAGGCCATAAACCTCCAAACCAAGGAAGATACCATGAGGTGTTTGGATGTACATAAGCAGTCTCAGCAGCTACTCTCTTGTGTTGTTGTAAATACATCTATTGGCCCTACAATCGTTTTTATACAAATTAGGAGGTAAGATAAAGAAGAAGCTTTCATTTGTATAATGCCTTGAAATGACCCTGGGCTTCTAGGGGGGTGCTGAGAAACCAAGATGTCCCTAGTTATCTTTCCAGGAGGTCTCTAAAGAGGCAGCTGGTGTGTTGGGAAGAGACCAAGATTTAGAGCTGTGGGTCCTTCACCTTCAGTCCCTGTTGGTTTACCTATACAATCAGAATACCTACGTCTTAGGCTTTTAAAGAGGAGCCCTGGTGGTTAAGCACGCGGCTGCTAACCAAAAGGTCTGTGGTTCAAACCCAGAAGTAAATGGAGTATATAAATGCCTGGCACAGGTCCTGGTAAGTACTCAGTGAGTGTGAAATCTTACTCCGTGAGATTCAATCTTGTTGTGGAGAGAGTTTTTATTTTTTTTTTTTTTTTTTTAACCCCTTTGCGGCACTGGCATTACAATAATTTAATAGCTCTGTACTTATATTTGGAAACTCTGGTGGTGTAGTGGTTAAGTGTTATGGCTGCTAACCAAAGGGTTGGCAGTTCAAATCCGCCAGGCACTCCTTGGAAACTCTACAGGGCAGTTCTGCTCTGTCCTATAGGGTTGCTATGAATCGGAATTGACTCGATGGCAGTGGGTTTTTTAATACTTATATTTAGGGGGCCCTGGTGATGAAGTGGTTAAAACATTTGGCTGCTAACCAAAAGGTCAGCGGTTTGTACCCACTAGCTTCTCCGAGGGAGGAAGATGTGGCAGTCTGCTTTTGTAAAGATTTATAGCCTTGGAGACCTATGGGGCAGTTCTACCCTGTCCTGTAGGATCGCTTTGAGTTGGAATCGACTCGATGTCAATGGGTTTCGATTTTGGTTCGGGGCATACGTAACGTTTTCCAGAAATAAGGAATAGTGGATAAAATGAAATGTGTTAAATCAGCAGCAGTGGCAGCTTGTTTAAGGAAAGGAACAAACAGAAAAAGCATCCAAAAAGTCATCAAAAATAAAGCTTTTTTTTTAAAGACCCTTGAAGAGAACCAGCTTATAGAGAAGAGCAAGCATTTTGTTTATAGTTTCCAAATGTCCCTGCCTGTAAGTTGAGAGAGGCCCCTTCAGCATTCTAGCCTCTCTGGTTTACCACTTGGTGGCGTTGTTCACTATGGTTTCTTTTTTTACTTGGAGACAACACCATAGAAATGGAGCAAGTAGATCATTTGCCACATTTTTTACAGCTTTTGTGGAAGTTGAATATAGCACATTACTAGAATTGTATAGCCTTGGTGGTGCAGTGATTAAACACTCAGCTTCTAGCCAAAAGGTCAGCAGTTTGAACCGTCCAGCCGGGCTTCTCCACCTGGAGAAAGATGTAGCAGTCAGCTTCAGTAAAGATTTACAGCCTTGCAAACTCTATGGGGCAGTTATACTCTGTCCTATAGGGTCACTATGAGTCGGAATCAAATCGATGGCAAAGGGTATAGCTTGGGAAGTAGGGATCCCAGTTTTTCTTAGTGATGTACAGCAGGGTCCTTACTAATGAAATTAGAGTCAGAAACGCACACACCTCTATGATCAGAGCAACATACAGGACAGAGCAACAAAAAGAGGCCATCTTTAGGTTTGCCAAACTTCCTGAGCAATGGGAAGCGAGACAGTAGATAAGGGTGCAGGAATCAGAAACTCAGGGGCCTAAGGGACTAGGTTAGAAACCAAAGTCAGAGGAGCAAGTCCAGCCTGGGTATGAATGGGGCGTGGCGGGGACTACAGTGAACTCTAGGGCACCGCATAAAAGCTCCATCTGACCACTGCCATACAAAAGTCTGTGCCCTGGTGTTAAATGATTTTTTTTTTTACCTCAAGAGAAGCCAGAAATCCAGATGTTAATGCAAAATATCCAATTTTGAAATGTGGGCAATTTTTTTAAACATTGCACTGGCCAAGCTGGATATTGCGAATAAGTCACCAGTTCATGCCCTCTGCTAATTAGAAAGGTTGTGGACTTTGAGCCCATTAAGCCGGAGGTTAGATTCTAGTGCTGTTGTTATGACAGCTGGGAACTAAAGTAAGTTCCTTAGATCCTCAGATTTCTCATGACCAGTGAGAATACCAATTACTTCAAAAGGTGATTGTAAGGAATAGATAATCCATTTAAACAGAGCTTGGCACCTATTAGATAGTAGTATAAAACAGAAAACAGGTATGACAATCAGTTATGATCAAGTTCATTACCAATCCAGAGCTATACAGCTAACAACATGTGAGCACCTACTGTGTACAGAAAGGAGCCTTGGTGGTGCAGTGCTTAAGTGCTCGGCTGCTAACTAAAAGGTACTGGTTCAAACCTACCGGCTGCTCCCTGGGAGAAAGATGTGGCAGTCTGCATCAGTAAAGATTTACAGATTTGAAAACCCTACGGGGCAGTTCTACTCTGTCCTATAGGGTTGTTATGAGTTGGAATTGACTCGACAGCAGTGGGTTACTATGGACAGAGCTCTGGGTTAGGTTCTTTGGGGGCAGTGATTCCCAACCTGGCAATCCATCAGCATCATCAAAATCAATGAGGAGCTTCTGAAAAATGCTGATTCTAGAACTTCACCCATCATTGCCACGTTATACCAGTGTTCTCTTTGCCTAAGTAGGGGATAAAAGCTATTATTTGAACACCTATTATGTTCCAGGTTCAGTGCCTATTATCACCCAAATTTATGGGATCACCCTTTCCCATGCAATCCAAGAATATACATTTTAATCAGTCCCTCAGGGAGATTCTTTAGCAGCCAGACTGCACTGGCCTGCAGATTGGTCATTTATGGAAACCGCCGCTCCAGGGAGTGAACACGAGGAGGCATCATTACCTCCAGTCTAATTAGGGAAAGACGATATGCATATGCACATACATGAGAAGGAGTGAGAGTAATTAACCCAAAGCCCCCAGACATTATTGTCTCTGATGTAGTGCTGACTGAGGACATTAGGCTGTAGGCTGCTGATGAAGTACTTACAGAAAGCCAAATGGAAAAGTGAGCTGGGCCGTGAAGCAAGATCAGGATTATACTGTCAGAAGCAGGCAGAACAGTCTAGGCAGGTGCACAGACAGCAAAGGAGCAGAGGCTGGATCCAGGTGGTGCATTCCAGGTAGTGTAGGCCTCTTTGAGCTGAAGGTGCCTGAGGCACATAGTAGAAGATAACAAGCAAGCAGGAACCATATTCTGAAGGCCTTTGAAGGTCAGACCAGTTATATAAAAAAAAAAAAAAAATTATAGTGCATATATATTGCAAGTATTTTGTTAGGGTTGTAAAACGTTTTCATACTGTTTGTATAACTCCACACTAATCTGGTTTATGCCATTTTATTTTTATTATAAGGTAAACTCGTTTGCTGTAATTTAACTTTGCATTTTCATAAATACACATCTACTTTTGCTGGAGAGAACTTCGAACCTTACTACAGGCCCAGGAGGAACTCACAAATGGATACTAGGCTTAAAGTGCTCAAAAACCAAGCCCATTGCGATTGAGTCAATTCTGACTCATAGTGACCCTATAGGACAGAGTAGAATTGCTCCATAGGATCTCCAAGGAGCAGTGGGTGGATTTGAACTGCCAACCTTTTGGTTAACAGCCACAGCAAGCCGTAGTGCTCAACCACTATGCCGCCAGGGCTCCAAAGCGCTAAAAGAAAGTCAAAATAAGAGAGAAAAGAATTGGGCAAGAGGTGAGAGGAAAACAAGGGTTCTGGGAAGAGAGAAGGCATGCTGGAGGGAGGAGCCCCCTCACCCATGGGTGTGAGGAAGAGAACAAAGGACAGGGCCAGATAAGAGAGTGAGCCTGCCTGACCCGTGGAGGCATCTAAGACCATTGGAGGAATTTCTCTGCTGCCTTGAGGGTTTTTTGGTGCCACCCTTCAGTTCTCCATAACAGGATCTTCTGCTGCGGATGGCTTAACCCTATGGCATGCTGGGATTATAGATCAGGCAGGGGAGGGCGCCCTGCTCATTTTCAGAGGATGCTATAGCCCTAAGTTCAAGGCAGTCATCTTAGCTGATGCCATGGGAAGCAATGGACTAGAAGTCAAGTCTGCAGTGCTTGTTCTGCACTTTGCAGAATTGTATGTCCTTGAGCAGATCACTTGCCTCCTCTAAGTTCCCCTTGTTAATAAGGGGTGGGGGGGTTGCGTTAGGTCAGTGGTCTTCAATTTTTATTTTGAAACATCAGGACCAGGTCCTTTCTTCAACCACATTTTACCTGAATGACCAGTAGCTGAAGCAGATGATGAGGCTGGAGTCACTCAGGTTGAAGTAAGGTGGAGGGTGGGCTGCTGTCTGAGCAACCTCTGAGTGTTCTGGATCAGATGTCCTCTAAAATGCCTTTCACCTCAAAGCGGTCAGAAAGTCCGTCATGCAGCAGCACCTGAGGAGATCCCAGAGAATGTTCCCAGCAGGAGGACTTGGTAGGAGAACTCATTTGGTCTGCTGGAAATCAGTGGCAGCAGGGTGAGCCTTTCCAGAGGCCATTTTGCTATTCTCAGTACATCTGGGCAGGGGGAGAAAGCCAGCCAAGCAGGGTGAGGGCCAGTCACTCTCGCTGCCTGCAGAGACCGCTGGCAGTGCCTGCAGTGGCCAGCCCCACTCCCTGGCCTCTGTCCCAGGGGCTGGGCCTCTATAGGGAGCCAGCCCCGGGGCCTATGACCTTTCACTGTTGTACTAGCTGGAAAGAGTTGCTGCTTCCGCTCCTGGTTTGCAGAGCTCCCTGTGACTTAGAGCTGCAAATAAATATCCTCTCACTTTGGGAGAGGTGGGGAAAGGGAGAGGGCTGAGCTTTTCACTTATCCATCAAATGTTCATTGACACCTACTATTTGGTGTAAAGGATAGTCCTGAGCTTGGAACTGGAAGAAAAGCTGGACTGTTGTTGTTAGGTGCTGTTGAGCTGGTTCTGACTCATAGAGGCCCTATGTACAACAGAATGAAGCACTGCCTGGTCCTGCGCCATCCTCAGAATTGTTATGTTTGAGCCCATTCTTGCAGCCATTGTGTCGATCCATCTCATTGAGGATCTTAATGTCTTTCGCTGACCCTCTACTTTACCAAGCATGATGTTCTTCTCCAGGGACTGGCTCCTCCAGGTAACATGTCCCAAGTATGTGAGATGTAGTGTTGCCATCCTTGCTTCTAATGAGTGATCGGGCTGTACTTCTTCCAAGACAGATTTGTTCGTTCTTCTGGAAGTATGTGGTATAGTCAGTATTCTTCACCAACACCATAATTCAAAGGCATCGATTCCTCTTCGGTCTTCCTTGTTCATCGTCCAGCTTTCACATGCGTATGAGGCGATTGGAAACACCATGGCTTGGGTCAGGCGCACCTTAGTCCTTAAAGTAACTTCTTTGCTTTTTAACACTTTAAAGAGGTCTTTTGCAACAGATTTGCCCAATGCAATGTATCATTTGATTTCTTGACTCCTGCTTCCATGGATATTGATTGTGGATCCAAGTACAATGAAATCCTTGACAACTTCAATGTTTTCTCCATTTATCATGAAGTTGCTTATTGGTCCAGTTGTGAGAATTTTTGTTTTCTTTATGTTAAGGTGTAATCCATACTGAAGGCTGTGGTCTTTAATTTTCATCAGTAAGTGCTTCAAGTCCTCTTCACTAATTGGGTAAGTACTTAGATATTTGATGGACATCTATTTGCCAGACGCCATGCTATGCATGTTTCATTCATTATTTAGTCTCACCACAGCTCTACGAGGGATGCATTATCATCCATTTTTATAGATGAGGACACTGAGACTCAATGAGGTTAAGTCACTTGCCCAAGGTGTCACCCAAATGGGATATTTCAGAGCTGGATTCAAACCCGATTAATCTGGCTTCTCGTGTACCATCCCATCCCTCTCCAAACTGGAGTCTGTGATCCATCACTTGGCACCTCTAGGCAAGACGATCACCCTGTGCCTCAGTGACCTGTCCTTGACAAGGGAGTGATCATTATGACCCTGACTACCTTATAGTGTTGAGATAAGCACTGAATGAGAAAGTGAATATGAAACCCTTAGCAACCAATAACAGCTGTGCAAATGCAAAGTATTACTATTACATAGATGTCTTAGTTATCTAGTGCTAATGTAACAGAAATACCACAATTGGGTGGCTTTAACAAACAGAAATTTACTCCCTCACAGTTTAGGAGACTAGAAGCCCCGAACTCAGGGTGCCAGCTCTAGGGGAAGGCTTTCTTTCTCTGTTGGTTCTGGGGGAAGATGCTTGTCTCAATATCCATGGACTCGATGTTCCTTGAAGATCTCCATGTGTCATGGCATCAATCTTCTCCTGGGTCTAGGAGGTTCTCATAGCAGGGACTCCAGGTCCAAAGGATGCACTCCACTCCCAGCTCTTCTGTCTTGATAGTAATTAGGTCCCTCTCTCCTCACTTCTCTCTCCTTGTATCTCTTGTAAGATAAAAGGTGAGGCAGGCCACTCCCCAGGGGAACTCCCCTTACATCTAATCAGGGCTGTGACCTGAGTAAAGGTGTTGCACATCACTCTAATCCTGCCTCATTAACATAACAAACATAACCTAATCATGCCTCATTAATCACAGGCAGAGGTTAGGATTTACAATACATAGAACAATTACATCAGATCACAAAAGGGAGAACAACCACACAGTACTGGGAATCATGTCCTAGCCAAGGTGACACATTTTAGGGGAACACAATTCAATCCTTGACAATAGGAGAGGAAGCAGAGTTTCTTGAAAGCTGCGTGTGAGGTCTCCTCCAGCTCCTCCAGCTCCTCCTTCTCTTCCTGGAAGATGAGCAACCCTCAGATGCAAATAGAGAGCCACAAATAGAGAGCCACCCAGTGACTCAGGATGGAGACTAACATCCTAGGCTTGTTCTCCTCACTTCTGATGACCCAGGGATCTTAGATGCTAGACAGAGGGAGGAAATGGGGAGTAGAGGGGGAGGAGGGGCTATGGAGGGAGAAAGAAAAGACTCTGGGTCAGGTCAAGGTCTCCAGCTCCAAACTGGATGTTGGAGTGTCTGACAATATCTTATCAGGTATTTAAGGGAAGCAAGGATATGATAGTTCCAGAGATGGGATCCGAAAGACAAGGTTTATTGAACTGTTCTTGGGAAGGCTGCCACCAGCCCCAACAGCCATGAGATTCTTGTGCTCCCACCGGCCCCCCCGCCAAACCAGGGGCTACATGATGATGCTTAATCCACTGAGGACAAAGCCACCTCCCTTTAGCAGCAGCCTTTTCCTTCCTGGCCTTTCCTAGGAAGGGAGGAAGAACAATAGAGCCTGATCTCATATTCCAGGTGGTTGCACCCCGGCAGCCTGGGCTCTAAACCAAATAACACATGTCCATCCAGCCGCCATCGCAGGCCCATTATGGAGCAGACAGACTCCCCAGCTGCCTGCAACTCCCCAGCTGCCTGCAACTCCCCAGCTGCCTGCAACTCCCCAGCTGCCTGTGTCCCTCCCATCCTTCCATTCAGTCCTGACTGTGGTGAGCCCCAAAGAGGCAGCCCATTGTCTTTTCCCTCTGTTTATGAGCCCAACTTTGGTTTTCTCATCTCTCCCTTTTGATGGTAATGGAAATGCTAGGCCTCAATTCAAAACTGATGTATATCAGAGACAGAAACAGACAGAGAAAAGGAAGAGAGGGAGAGGAAGGAGGGAAGGAGGAAAAGAAACCAAAAACACCAAACCCATTGCCATCAAGTCAATTCCGACTCAAAGCGACCCTATAAGACAGAGTAGAACTGCCTCATAGGGTTTCCAAGGAGCAACTGACGGATTCGAACTGCCAACCTTTTGGTTAGCAGCCACGTTCTTAACCACTGTACCACCAAAGCAGTGCAAACTTGGAGGAAAATTTAAACTCCATAACTGATTTGAACAGAAATGTTGAAGTCTCTCAAGGACCTGTCACAATGCCCAGATAATACCTCTGTGAAAGTGGCTGATGGGCACCCCTCCTGACAAAGCCTTGGATGAAACATTTCCTCTGTAATCATGTGTAATTTGAAGAAAGCTTCCCTTGCCTAGAGCACAAGCCAGCCTCGGCCCAACTCCCTGAACCACCACCAAATTACAAGTAGTGTCTCCGTGAAACAGCTTCTCCTATGTTGGCTGCACTGTCCTGGCCACAGCAGGCTCAAGATCAGCGAGGAGTCTCTCAGTGTAATGACTCAAGTTTCACTGGACCTTGCTCTTACCCTCCCTGTAAATATTGATGGCAGCCTGCAGAGGGTAGCTGAAACATACTCTTAAACTAGTCCTTTCAGCTGCCATGTCTATCTGCTGGGCAGGACCACCTGATCTACTGGGTACCCCTTATCCAACAGTGCCTCCACTGCTTCCTCTAGACATCGCCCCCCAGACTGGGCACCAGGGTCCAGAGTTATTCAGCACTCCTTACACTCCACTAGAGTGTCCCCAAAGCAGAGCAGCTTGTCCCCCGCATGCTAGTGTTTTGGTGAAATAGCTCTTTCCGTTTTTATATGCCTATGAGTCGGAATCAATTCGACGGCAGTGGGTTTTTTGGTTTGGTTTTTATACGCCACTTCTGTCCTCCTTATGACCCCGTATGTGAGAATCCTAGAGGCTGAGTGACAGGTTCCACTCTGAATTCTAAGTTCGTCCCCCACTACAGTTCTGAAGCTTTACTTGGGCCCAGTGGGTCATGCCTAACCCCTTTCCTTCAAGGGAGGTGTCTCCCAGGGTGCTGCAGCCACTGATAGCATTGACCTGGCAATTCCATCCCATCACCCTCCAAACCCAATAGGGTAATGAACCCCATGGCTTTACCTAGAGTGAAACCCCAATTTGATCTACATCCTCATGGAGAGTGTGGCCTGGCCTGGCCTGGCCAGGCCCAGAGTATGGAGAGGCAAAGTCACCAAGGACCCAAGGATTGGGAAGTAGATTCCCTGAAGAGGACACATGGAGCCTGGGGAACAGCGGACACCAAGGATCAAGCACCTCATACACCCAGGCCCCACATGTGGAAACAGCTGTTCAAACTGTAACAAAACCAGGTTGATTGTGTCAGTCACTGAAGGAAAGATGGCATAAATAAAGCTTGGAAAACCAGACTTCTCTCCCAGGACTGTCCAATGGGCAAGGTAAATATTTAGTCCCAGCCCTGGAATTGTGCCTGGTAACTCTGCTCTTAGCTGTTGTTTTTCCTTTTATTCATTCATCCTGCAAACATTTGCTGCCTGCCCCCTTCTGCGTGATCATCCTTGGCGTGGGCCCTTCCATACCCTGATGACTAAGACTTGTTCCCCCAGCCCCTCTCTGCTGGACCTTAGCAGGGAGCAGTGGTCATAGAAGGCTTTGAAGAGGAAGTCGTTTTTAAGCCGCGTCTTGGCTGGCGTGTAGGCTTTATGAGAGGAATCATGACAGAAGAGATGAACGGGGCAGAGAGAGAGCATGCCGGTCTGGGGAACAGCATGTGTTCCCAGCATTTCTGGGCTGCCTTGGTGATTTCTTCATCCAAGTTTCCTTCTAAGTGGGGACTCCCAAGAGATAATTTCAGACCCACAGCACTTGGCTTAGGAAGCAACAAGAACTGCGGGGACTGAAGATCTGGGTTCGGTTTTCATTTCAGTCACTCATTAGCTGGCAAGGGACAAGTTCCTTCTCTAAGCCTCAGTTTCTCTTGGAAAAGTGACAGAACATAGTGATTTTAAGAGAGTAGGCTTGGGCTTCAAACTGTCTGGGTTCAAATTCTGGCTCTACTACTTGCTGGCCGTGGGTCCTGGATATTGCATTTCCTCACCTGACAATGAAGAGAAAAATAGAGAGAAAACTTCCCAGAAGCTTATTCTGAGGATTAAATGAGACATAAAGCTTTTCAAATAGTTTTATCTTAGTAAATATTAGCTGTTATTATCATACTATTATATGGGTAGAGAAGGTAATGCCAATGTCTACCGCATGTTCTTCCAATCAACCATACTGATTAAGGCCTACTGTGTGCTCTGTGCTGAACTATGTGTTCACAGGCTGGGTTCCCCAAGAAGCAGATGAAACTTAGTGCCCAAGATGTTTATTAGGGAGTGTCTTGAGGACTAACACTGTGGAAGGGTGGAGAAGGAAGCAAGACTGAGAAGAAAGAGAAATCAGACTGCTACACAGGTCCAATGATAACCTTGACTGACGCCACAGGAAGGTCTGAGTGTGGAGGGGCTCTTTGGAGTTGGCCCATTGTGTCCAGACCTTTATACCCTACATCAATCAGTCACAGGCTGTGGGCTGCCCCAGAAAGGAGCGTGACCTCGAGTGGGGAGGCTCTGTCTCCCTGGAGAGGCTGACAACTGAAGGAGTCTCACTCCAACAGCACTCACAGCAGCTGGGACAGGGGGCTCCTTGCTCAGTGTCCACCACAAGCAGTGAACAAAACAGGGCAAAATCCCTGCTGCTCTGGGGGTCTGCTTTAGTGGGAGCTTATGTTCTAAAGGTTGTTGTCAGGACTAAATGAGATAATGGGTGTAAAGTACCTAGCACAGGGCCTGGCATAACATAGTAAGTGAGCAAATAATGATAGTTAAGGGTAGTTAAGTAGACCAGGGAGATCAGAGGAAGAGGCCTAATTTGGACAGATGGGGCTCAGCTCCCTTCTGGTATCCGGATCCCGCCCTTCCTGCGTGCCCACCTATGACGTGAACAGGGTGCTCCACCCCCTGAACCTCTTGAATCCCTCCTCCGTTTGTAAATAAAACCCTGGCATCAGGCCCCTCTTAACTCCTCCCAAGAATTGCAGCCAGGTGCTGCCCAGGGGTACCCTTCCGCAATGTGGCTGAGACACTGAGTGGGAGCTGGGATCCAGGAAGGGAGCCCTGGAGCCTCTAGCTCAATGAGGCAGAGGGCAGGCAGAGACCAAGGGAGAAGAAATAAGAGATTTCCCCTGGTGGCGCAGTGGTTAGGCGCTCCGGCCGCTAACCGTAAGGTTGGCAGTTCAAATCCACTAGCCACTCCTTGAAAACCCTATGAGGCAGTTCTACCCTGTCCTATAGGGTCACTATGAGTTGGAATCGACGGCAATGGATTTGGTTTTTGTGTTGTTTTGTTTTTTGGCCCTCTCATGGGTCACTGGATAACTGTGGGAAGAAAGTCCACAGGCAGAAGGACCAGCTCCAATGCCCTCTCTGAGGCATGCCGGGAGGGAGCCCAGTTCCAAAATCACCTGGAATGCAAAACCCCTGGACCACTGCTGCCCCTTGACCCATCTGCTATCAGTTCCTAGAAGGAGTGTGCAGCCGGTGGGAAGAGGAGAGAGGATTCTGATGGCTGAAAGGAGGAAGTGGTTGTGGCACTCTCAGTCCATCTGTCCCATTCTCTTGTCCATCCTTCTCTGTAAGCCTCAGTTTCCCTGAGGTAGGTGGGATGAAGGTAGGGTCACCAGACCTAGTGGATAAAAGTACAGGATACCAGGTAAATTTACACTTCAAATAAACAAGTAATTTCTTAGTATTATAAGTATGTCCCATGTACTATTTTGGATATACTTATACTAAAAAATGATTTGAGGGAAGCCTGCAGTAAATCCAGACAGGAGAGTCCTACTGGCAGACAGAGCCAAAGACGGAGCCTGTGATGTAGAGATGGACGCAACAGAGGACACACTTGGTAATCCTCTGGCTCTTTGGGAAGGGGGAGGGCAAGGGCTAGAGGAAAGTGAAATGGGAAACTGATCCCCAGCTCAATCAATCCCCCACAGCAAGGAAGAAGGCAGGTCCCTGGCTGGGGGAAGCTTTTCTTCCAGAAAGGTGGGTTCAGCCTGGCCTCAACCCTGACCCCCACCCAACAAGGCAGGGGGGGATGTGGGAGTTTCAGAGTAGCCCCTAAGCCCCAGCTGGTCCCCTTTGCTGCCCCTGAGGTTCTGAGTGACCTTAAGCAACTCTGGGCAAAGATTAGCTGAGAGGTCTGCCTCAGCCGCTGCTATGTATGTGGCTGGGGACAGAGTGCTGGGGCATGTCCCTGGGTGTCTGAGCAGAGAGGTGGGCCTCACATAGGCTCTTGCAGTTTCTCCTGGACAGGAGCAGGACTGCCACCCCACCACACACCACACATCTGCTCCTTATGAAGAGGTAAGCCAGTGCCCCACTTCCTAAAATTCCACCCCCCACCCAACATTCCCTACTCCCATCCCTGCAAGCAGCCACTTTCTCCCAGTCTGCAGGCCCTAGCCATTCTTCAAAGCTCTCTCTAATAAATACAGCCATAATAATAGCTACAAAGTGTGGAACCTGTCCTCTTGGCCAAGTATCTTGGTTCATCTTTACAGCAGTCCTATGAGCTAAATGCTGTCATCATCTCCATTTTACCGATGAAGAAACTAGGGCTCAGGAAGGTGGACTAAATAACCAAGGGCACCTTGCTAGTCAGCAGCAGAAGGAGGACTCAAACCCAGGCCTGTGGGACTCTGGGGCCCATGCTACCCACCTGTCCGCACCCGTCTCACAGCCTGTATTTTATGGACCTGGTACTATCATGCCCAGCACCCTGCCCTTCACTGGGGCATCTTTCAGGGCTCAGACTGGGTCTTTCCTTCCTAAATCTTTCATCCCGGACACAGAAAAAATAATAAATGTTTGTTGAAAGACCAAATCTTGCTCCAGATTTTGTGGTCATGTCCCCTCCCTGCTCCTTGCTCCTCTGGGCCTCTCCCTGACCTCCCAGGCCTGGAAGCAGCTGAAACATGGAACAGCCTGGCGGGCCCCCACAGTGTGCAGGCTGGCCCAGGCCAGGGCTCTGCGGAAGGAACTGCCTTGTGACTTGTCTGTCCTGTAGCCCTCCTCCAGAGGAAGCCCCTCCCCAGGACCACTTGGAACTGTGACATCCCCTGCATCCCTAAAGGAGATGGTGCTTTTGTCCCCAATCAGATAAACAAGCATAACCGCTTGGCGGTGTGCACTGCGAGGTGCAGGACACCACCCCACCCACAGAGATAGGCTGGCCTTCCGCCTGAGGTCACCCCAGGAGCCTGGGGACAGCTAGTTCACTGAAGATGGGAGGGCCAAGCTTAGCCCATTTTGCAGGTGGATAAACCGAGGCCCAGCAGGGGAACAGAGCCTCTGTTGATAGAATGAAAGATGCCAGCAGGACATCCAGCTTCCCTGCCTCTTCCCACCCCCAACACACACATGAGCTGAGGGCCTCTGGGTCATACCCCACCTGGGCACCATTTGCAGTGTTGTCTTTGCGTAGTTGACCCCCGGCGTTTTGTGACACAGCAGCCTATACATGTGCATGTGTGTGTGTGTGCGCACACACCCCACCAGGCTCGGCCACACCCTCCCCCTCTGTTCCTCAGCCCCTGCCCCACAACTCCCGCCTCTACTGCTCCTACTCAGAGCCCTACAGATCCTTCCTCGGGCTCCCAGGGTGGGAGGGAGCCCTGGGTCCCTCTCCTTCCTTCCCACCACACACACACCCCTACACAGTCATATCAGAGCCACAGGAAGCCGGGCCAGCAAGTGTACAAACCAAGAGCCAAGATGGGGAAGTTTATTTTCCAAGAATCATCTAAACACAGGGGAGTATTTTTAGCCTCTGGCTCCCACCCGGATGCCAAATCTCGCTGGCCCATCAGAGACAGACAGCAGCCAGCAGAGACAGGGTGGGACAGGGTATTGCAGACCCCACCCTGCCCCGGTCATAGATGTCTGTCTCCTTGGAATGATTCTCAAGGGAGAAAGCTGGCAGTGGGAGCCAAGGAGGTGTGATGTGACCCACGTTCTGATGGGTCCCTTAGCTCCTCTCTTAGCCTCAGCTTCCTCATCCATACAACGGGAGAAATAATACTGTCCTTATAATGTTGTGGAGTCCCTGGGTGGTGCAAATGAGTAACGTGCTAGAAGGCTAACTGAAAGTTTGGAAGTTCAGTTCTACTCAGGAGCACTTCAGAAGAAAGGCCTGAAAAATCAGCCATTGAAAACCCTACGGAGCACAGTTCTACTCTGACACACGTGGGGTTGCCATGAGTTGATGTCTGAGTTATCCAGTGCTGCTATAGCAGAAATACCACAAGTGGGTGGCTTTAACACAGAAATTTATTTTGTCACAGTTTAGAAAGCTCGAAGTCTAAATTCAGGGTACTGGCTCTAGGGGAAGACTTTCTGTTGGCTCTGGCGAAGGTTCTTGTCTCTTTTCAGCTTCTATTTCTTGGCTCCTTGGTGATCTTCACACGGCCTGGCATCTATCTCCCCCCATGTCTGCTTGCTTCTTTGCGCCTGATTGGCTTTTTTTATGTCTCAAAGATGACAGGTTTAAAATACACCCTACACTGATATGACCTCTTATCATAACAAAGAAAACCCATTCCCAAATGGGATTATAACCACAGGTATAGGGGTAGGATTTGCAACACATATATTTGGGGGACACAATTCAATCCATAACAGTTGGAGTCCAGGCAATAGCAACTGGCTTACAGGGTTATAGTGAAGATGAAAGAAAAGGCACTGCCCCTGCCCAGCACACAGTAGGCATTCAACAAACAGGAATCACACTCTGTGCTGGCAGCCTGCAAGAATAGAGCAAGTGAGCCTCAGAGAAGTCAGGTCCGGCCCAAACTGCCAGCCACTGTTTCTGCTCCGGCCCGGTCAGCTGCGGTACTCTGTGTGAGTGTGTGTGTGTGCGCACGCACGTGTGCACACCCAATGCAGTGACCCAAGGAACATCAGAAGTGAATGGATGTGGGCCTCAAGGGGCCAGCTTGGGCCCTCTGTGAATAAAAGGCCATTGGCAGCGCCCTAACCCTCCTGAGAGACTTATCTCAGAAGCCACGTCAGGCTGGCACAAGGAACTTAGAACCATCTTTTCCCGAATAGGGAGACTGCTGAGGATCATGGGGGCAGCATGGAGGGAGTGGGGTTTACCAAGAAAAATGAACACAAATACAGGAAATGCCCATCCGTGGTGAGGGGTGCAGTTCAGGGAGAGGGAGGGGCCGTGGGACTAGCAGCTGTGCTGGGCCCTGGACGATGGGCCCCAGGGTGGCCCTGCTGAGAGCCGGATGCTGGCAGTGCCTGCTCCGGCTGGGAGGCAAGGCAGGCAGAACACAGGGAGGAGGCCTGAGCCCTGGCCCTGGGCAAGCAGTGCCCATTCCAGCCCCTACTGCCTAGGTCTATTACTGCAGGGTCAGGGAGGCTGGGGGAGGGTCATGGGCCTTCTGCTGATGGTTGAAGAGGCCAGGGACTCCCCAAAAAAGACACCGTCTCAGTCTTCTACAAAGAGTTGTACTTCCTGGTTCTGTGCCATGTTGTTCACTGAAAGATGCCTGAGGGTAGGGACTAGGGTGTCAAGTGGGGAGGGAGGGGGCCAGTTCTGACCTCCTGAGAGCCCTGAACCTTGAAAGGGCAGCAGCTTAAGTCCCCCCCAGGCTGCGTGGGAAAGAAGTGAGAACAGGTTCAGTGTCCACACCCCCACAGCTGACACAGACTGCCTGCTGTTGTCATGGAGACAGCAGTGTCCCACCCCCACCCCTGCTGGGGACAGCTGTGTGGTCATTGTTGGAGACTGGAGCATGCTTATCCTTGGTCACAAAAGGGAAGGGGGAACTGCCCTATTCCCTCTCCCCAGGCTTAGCTGGGAGTGGCCGGGGGTTCCAAGGGTATCAGGGTAGGAGAAGCTTAGCGGTCACCTCTACCAACCAGCTCCCCTCTTACCACCAACGGTAAGCAGAATTGGGTAATGGAACCTCTTGGTCAGAGGACTTGCCTGGCTTGCACACCTCCCTGTGGGGAAGCTCACCAGCTTGAGACAGTTGAGCCTGTTAGAAGAGGTTGTCCTCACACTGAGCCAGAGACCTGGTCCCATCCTTTGCCCCCTCCCTACTTCTCAAGGCTCCTTCACATTCCAGCCCTGGCCTGAGGGTGCCCCCTGCCCCACACAGTCTGGCCCTTTCTCCCCTGGGGTTTTTGGACCTGGCCTCACCATCTGACAAGTCCCGAGCGCTCAGGCCAAAACGCCTTGGCTTCAGCCTCAACTGCTCTCTCTCACATCCCATTTCTGACCTACCAGCAAATTCCATTCCTAGATGACTGTAGTAGTCTCCGAGCTATTCCCCTGCTTCTGCCTTCCCTGCTCCAGTCCCTGCTGCACAAGGCAGCAGTATGACCTGTTAGCCCCCAGCAGCCTCTGAGGCCCTGCACAACCTGACCTTCTGACTCACTGCCTCCTTCCCTTCCCGCCTACCCTCCCTCCTCTGGCCCCCTGCTGTCCCTCCAGCAGCGTCCTCCTGTCCTCACCTGGGGTGCTCTTTCTCCAAGTACCCCCCACCTCCCTCAAGTCTGCTGGGATGCACCAAGGCCTTCCCTGACCTCAAGAAATATTTGAGCAAATAAATGAACCTCTCTTAGGTGGCACCCTCACACACCCCCACCCCAGTGCAGAGGAGAAAGCATTGGGCTGGGGTCTCAGTCAGCTCTGCCGTAGCCTCACTGTATGGTCTCCATCCTGTCTCTCCTTTCTGAACCTCAGTTCCCCGCCCCCGCCCCGCCCCGCCCAGAGAATGAAGAGACTGCATTGGAACACCTGTGGCTTTTGCTCCTTTGGCGCTCCCAGGTGCCTTCCAAATCTCTCTGACATGAGGGTAGGAGGGAGTGGGGTGTAGGCACGGGTGGGGGCACCTGGTGGCTCCTGCTTGGAAGAAAGCACCAGGCCTTAGGGGCCCTGCCCTGTTACAAGGATGGCAAGGGGAACAGGGCAGCAGTACTTGCAAGAAACTGAAAACAGGCCTGAGAAAGGTTTCTCCAAAAATATAACCATATTTTAATCATCCCCAAAGTCTATGCCAAGAAATGAGGAACAGAGGCCCAAGCCCTTGAAAGGCTAGGATCAGAGGTCAAGTGTCCAGAAATGAGTCCTCAGTGGAGGAAGCCGGCCATCAGGGAGAGCGTGGCGGCCAGCAGGGCAGGCAGTGCCAAGGGCAACAGTGGTCCCGCGGCCTGGGACTTGAACACCTGGCGATGGCTCGGGCGCTGCAGGGGCCTGACATTGTCCGTCATCCTCAGTTTCTGGGCCTTGTCGTAGTACAGCTTCTGGGAGAATGCCAGGATCTGCAGAAGGGCCAGCACTCAGCCAGGGAGCAGGTGCAGCTGGGCTCCCTGCTGGGTGACCTCAGGCCAGTCACTTCCCCTCTCTGAGCCTCACTAGTAAACAAGAGCTCAGAACCCTCCCTTTCCACGTTGTCGTGCAGATGAAAAGAAAAAGTGCTTGACCCTGGCAGGGGGTTCAGTGACCCTCAGCTTCTCTAAGCAGAGTGGACACACAGCTCACAGTTTTGAGGGCTGACATTTACTACCACTATCACTGCCATTACTAGAAAACAGTGCCTCTCAAATCGAGTGTGCATCAGAATCACTTGGGGGGCCTTGGCCCCAGATTGCTGGGCTCCACCCCCACAGTTTCTGACTCAGTAGGTCTGGGGTAAAAAAAAAAAAGGTCTGGGGTACAGCCCAAGAATTCACATTTCTAGCAAATTCTCAGATGATGCTGACACCAGTGGTCCGGGGACCACACTTTGAGAACCACTGTTGTAGAATGAAAGTGCTGTGAGGTGTGCGGCCTTTGGGTTCACTGCCATGTTCCCATAGCCCAGCACCCAGGGACTCAATTAGAATTTGTTGAATGAATGCACTATCTTCCTACTGCAGCCCTCTGGCCCTCTCTCAGCTGCTTCTGGCCATCCCTAGCATCCCCTATGCTGGCCTCTCTCCCTAGGACAGTGACTCCCATCCTTACCTGGTGGACTCCCACCTACTTCCTGTTGGAGGCCTTTTCTGACCACCCCCAGCCACAGCCTCCCGTGTGCCTCCCCTCCAACCCTCAATACCAGGGCAGAACTGCTGGGACGTTTCTTATCTGTCTCCTCAGGGATTGAACCATTGATCTCAGCTCCCTGGGCCCCTCATCCCCACCCTGGGCCCCTCATCCCCACCCTGGGCCCAGAAGACCTCTACGGAGGATCCAGAGGGACAATTTCTGGGGAGCTAGGAAGTGGGAGGCTACACCCTGGGCCCTGTGTACCTGGTCTTTGTCAAGCTGAATGGGCTCCATGAACACAGTCCAGACGACCTTCTCATCGCAGCCCGGCGTGGTGAGCGAGCCCAGGTAGCGGAAATAGTGCCTCAGTTTCTCCTCCTTGGGGAGCAGGTCCAGAAGGCTGCTGCTCTTCTTTATTGTGGTCCTCATGTCTGGGGGCGGGGGAACAGAAGATCCTGTCAGTGACAGGGAGGGGGTTTCTGTGGCTCTGACACCCCCCCCCCTACACATACACTTCGCCCTGAAAGCCCAGGCTGCCCACTCACCCTTGCCCTCCTTCCTTTGTAGGAAGAAGTCCTCTCCCACCACCCTCAGGGCCCCCCCTCCTCCCCATCCCGTCTCACCAGGTTTGGGGATATCAGCCAGCGCCTCCACCAGGGGCTGGAAGCCATCATTCTCAGATCCAGCCTGGAATGGGAGCAAAGGGGGCTTGAGAGGGGCTTGTGGGGAGCCCATGGTGACCTACAGTTCATTCTCCTGATCAGGAGGTGGGGTGTGCAATTCTGAGATTGAGGCCCTGAGGCTCTGGGCTCCCCAAATGGCCTGGGGGTGTACAAGGCACAGAGAAACAAAGGGGACCCCAGGACCTCTCCAGCCCCCTCCTGCCTTGCTGGAGTTCCAGGTCTCTGGGTCCCTAAGAAGCAGCCTCAAACTCTGGTTCCCTGGAAACGGAGGGGAAGGGCCTCACCTGCACCAGGAAGGCCAGCACTGCGATCTCATCTTTGGGGTCCTGGGCCTCTTTCTTGTTCCTCAATATCCCATTCTCTTTCTCATGTACTATGTGTATCTGGTGGCGGGGGGTGGAGAAAGGACCCTTGAGGGGCTGGATCACCCAGAGCCCAGGTAGGCACAGACCCTGGGAAGGGGCCTCACCTCCATGGCAAAGCGGTCCCCATCAAGGCTGTGCTCCGACCCCTCATCCAGCACCTCAGACCAGTGCAGGTGCAGCTGCTTGGCCCGGTAGCGGGTGGCTAGTCCTCCTCCTGCAACTGTGGCCTCATCCCCCAGCAACACCATCACTGGGGGGAGAGGAAGGGGGGATGGTCCTCGCACCCATCTCCCCTCAGACTCTCCCAGCCCCCCTCACACCCACCCAGGCAGGACTTTCTCTGGTAGCTCCCACCCTTCTTGCGCTCAGGGAGGGTCTCAGAGACAGGGTGGTACAGCCCCAGACCCTTCCCCTGGCCTCCTTCCTGGCCTCACTGCCTGTCTCCCCTCTCCTGCACATCCCCCACAACCCCAAACCCACCATTGGGCCCTGGGCCCTCCCCTGCTTCAACCCTCTCCATGGTGCCCAGGTGTCCTCAGGGTAATGTCCAAACTCCTCAGGCCGGGTGACCTGCCCTGGGCCCCAGCCCAGCTGACCCTGGGCCTTAGCTCTGGCCCCTCCCAGCTCCACACTCTGTCCTTCATCCATATGGAACCATTTGCAGTTCCCTGAACACCCCAAGCTGTTTCACGCCTCCACGCGTTTGCACGTGTTGTTCTTTCTGGAATGCTGACCCTCCCCCAGCACAGGCTGGTCTGATGAAAACTGCTAGCACGTTCCCTCCTCTCCGAAACCCTATTTCCCGCACCTCTCCCCGCCACACATGTGGAACTGGGCCTGGTGCGCCTTCTCAGGAGGAGTTCTCCCCTCCCTGTCCTCAGGGCTCTTAGAGGGTCCCCGGGCCCAGTACCCATGCCCTCCTGGATCTCCCACCTGGTCACCTGTGACCCACCTGTGTGCCCATTGTTTTGGACAGTCCACTCATGCTTCTTGTCATAGCCAGAGAAGGAGAAGGGCCCCAGGCTGTGGTTCACCTGCACCTTGCTGGTGACAATGTCGATGGGGGACTGATGGCTGCTCTGGCAGTATTCACCCCATCGGTTCGGCGCTGAGCAGGGAGAGAGGGCATGCTGAGGGTAGGGGGTCTCTGGCACTGAGGTTTGGCCTCCTTGGCCCTGCTGAGGTCAGGCCCAAGCACCCAGCTCTTACACGGGCAAGGTCTAGGAATGGCTGGAAGGCCCTCACCCTCCCTGGGTCTCTCTCCTCCTCCACAGACACACGTGTGTGGGTCAGGCTGAGTGTGGGACAGGCTGGGAACAGGGCAGTCAATTGGTGACTGTGAGCTCTGGGACCAGGGACAGCCAAGAGATGCTGGACACATCACTGCACCTCTCTGAGCCCTGGTTTCCTCTTGTGTAAAATGGGAATCAGTGATTCCTGTTTCTCAGGGAGGCTGTGAAGATTGGAGGAGGTGAAGGAGAGAGGGCTTTGGAAGCCGCTGTGGCAGCCCTTCCACAGGCAGCACACGTGGGCTCTGTGCACCACCGGACCCTCCAGCAGAGCCCTCAGAGCGAGGTTGGGGCAATGGACCTGGTCTGCATTTGAGTGAAAAGTGCAAAAGATGACCTCCCAGGTTCACCTACAAGTAGGGTCACTGGAACAGAACTGAGAGTTTTTTGTTTTATTTTGTTTGTGAGAAATATTATAAACTGCAAAGTGTCTCTGCTGGGCTGAAATGTGTTTCTCCCTTTGATGCTGCTGCTGCTATTCCAAGAAGTGCCAGGGAAGACTCAGGTCAGTCTGCATCGCCCGTTCCCTGAGCACCAGGAGAGTGTGTGTGTACATGTGTTTGTGTGTGTGTCTGTAGGGGGACCTGTATCTGGCTCAGGGGCCACCATCGCCCCTTATCTTTCCCTCCATCTTTGGGTCTCCATCTCAGCCCGACAGTACCCCCTATGCAGAAAGCCCTGTCCCCAGGGCTGAGGGTACTCACCCAAGCAGGTGTAATTGGAGGCCTTGGCTTGAATCTCGTAGCACCAGTGTGACTCTGAAGCAGAGAGTGGAAGAGGTGAGGCCTGTGCACACGTTTTGGTGTGTATCTGTGCTTCATGAACCCATGTGAACTGTGTGCGTGCACACCGCTATGTGTGTGTGTGTGTGTGTATCAGAGGCTGGGAAAATTCCTGATGTCAGGCCCTCCCTTGGGTTGGGAATGGAGCCTTCCTGGGGTCTGGGACTGAGAGCCCAAGGGAAGGAGATTTAAGAAGAAAGTGTAGGGATGGAGGAAAGAGGTGATAGAGGCAGCCAAATCATCTTGGATAAAGCAGAGCAAAGCAGCTGCCAGTCCTCAGGGGCAGGTGCTCTGAGACTGGTCAGCTCTAACACAGGGCTGGTTGGGCTCTCTCCATGGACTGGTCATCACCCTCCTGCTCCTGTCCTGCCTCCTCTCACCCCAGTTCAGGAGGGGAGGCTCTGCTGAAACGGGAGGAGGAGACTGGCAGAGCTCCCCTCCTAGGACAGTGGAACCTACAGCTTCAGCCTGGCTGCCTTCCCAGAGTTGATTCGAGATGATGGAGGAGATTAGGCAGCCCTGCCCTGGAACACCTCCTCACCTTGTGTGACTAAGACCCATTCTTGGCTAACCTCTCACAGCGAGGAAGGCAACCAGACCTTTACCCCTGTCCTCCTTCCGCCCCCACCACCCTGTAGTCCTGGGCTTTGGGGCCAGACAGACTTGGGTTCTAATCCTGGCTCTGCCTCAGGCCAGTAGAAGCCAGTATCTCTGAAAAAGACTCCACCAGTTGAGTGGACAAAACATTTGACCCAGGGCTGGGAATCCTGGCTGGGCCACTTAGGAGCTGTGAGTCTGGGGGCAAATCATTTACTCTGTCTGAGCCTCAGTTTTATCACCTGTAAAATGGGACTAGTAATATCCACCTCATAGGGCTGTGGCATGGATTAAATGGTATAGAGCATTTCCAGAAGAAGGCAGCCTGGCCCCTACTGAAGTCTCATCGAAGGCTTCTTCCCGCTCCCTCCCACCGCCCCCCCACCCGCCTCCATCTGGTAGCCAGAAGGCCAAAACCCAGGAGGGGCAGAGAATGAAGTGGTTTGGAAAGAACTCAGGAAAGAACATTCCTAAGAAAAACACAGCTCCCAGCTCAGCCTGGCTGAGGTTTCTAGTGCATTTCTCTGCTCCCTCCCTTGTCCAGGGCTGCCCCCCACCTCCAACTCCAACCTTCTCTCAGGCCTGGATCTTCAGGGGTTCCTGGAGTGAAGACAGGTGAGGAGAGAGCCCTGGGAAGGTCAGCCTCTTGTTGGGGTGGGGGTGGGGCTCTCTAGGACAGAAGATCAAGCAGAGCAGGACGGTGAGCGAGCAGGACAGCAAGCAGCCACAGGAAATGGGCCTCTCACTTTCTGGGCCCCCCGAGCCACCTTGGATTTTGGAGTTTCCCAGCTCTGAATCAAATACTTCATCTACCTGGCCAGCGGCCAGCACAGCCTTCTTCAGAGATGGACAGCCCTGCAGCAGCATCTTCCCCGTGCCAGTCCACCCCCTGCCCTGGCAGGGCTCTGCAGCCCCTGGGAGCTGCTACATCAGGGGGGACCCCCCTGTGAGTCAACTCTGCAAAGGGCAACGGTAAATTTCCATCCAGGCCCCTTCCTTGAAACACCTAAGGTGGAGTTCATTCGCCTGGCTTTCAGCCCTGGCTCTGCCTCTTGCTTAATATCTCCAGGAAAGTCAATTAACTTCTCTGAGCCTCACGCTCCTCCTCAATCAGAGGAGCACTGATAATCCCTGTCCCACAGAACTCCCAGGCCAGTGCTCAAGGAGATGATGGAGGAGAGGTCATGTGTACCCAGGAGAGGTTCTTTGTTATAACCCTCCTGTGTCCCCACCCCTCTGAGGCCTTGAAGGCCAAAGGGGCCTCCCTGGTCCAGCTGGCCCCTCCTTGGGACTGGAGGCCTGAGGATAAGCTATTCCAGGGAAAGGGAGTTCTCAGGGGACAGCTCTAAAGGGTGGATTCCCCTGTCAGCCTCTCGGGAGTCCTTCTGGCCCAGACAGTGCTTCTCTTAGGAATTTGCTCTTCCCTGACTCTGGCTCTGGCTCCTGGGTTTGTAGTGGTGACCTCTGATCCACTGTCTTAATCACAGAGACTTTTGGCCCGCTTAGCTGAACACTCTTGTAACTACTCTCTTCAGGAGGCAGGAACCAGGAACACTTAATGTTGATGAGGCTGAGGCCAAGGCCGGGACCAGGTCTATGACCATGCGGTGAGGGTGGGGGCTGGTTCTCAGGCAAAGGGTGGCAGGGGCACCAAGCACCCCAGGCTCCTGTACTTGCTCAGTGGAGGGCCACCCTTTTGGAACTTACTAGTCCACTGGCCCAGGCCACCTCCAAGAGGACTTGGGAAGGAGCAGGGTTACTCATAGGTCTTGAATTCAAGCCAAGGTCCAAGCAGAGCCGTGTTGAGGCCAGGAGGCCTAGGGGCCTGAGGGCCAGAGAGAGGCCTGGGGGCAGGCACTGCTGAGAAAAAGCTGTCCTGATGGGATAACTATATCCTGAGTCATTCATGATCTTCAATTGTAATGTTTCTTCCCCCAATAAACCCCATAATTGTGCTGGGGCGGGGTGGAGGGGGGTACTACCAGTGGGGGGAAAAACAAATTTTTTTTTGTTGTTGTTCCACAGCTACAAAGCAGCCTACTTAATCGCAAAGCATTTCTCTTTTCTCAAAGTGTTTCTCTTTCTACTAAGCTCAGCTGCTTAGGAGGTTTCAAACATTCAGCCCTGCAAATGAAATTCTTTCACTTCTTGCCTTTTCTCTTTCCTCCTCCCCTGGGAAGGGCCCCCAGAGTTGCTGCCAGAGATGCCCCTCAATCCCCCAGCCAGCAAGCTAAGTCCTTCCTGAAAAGAGGCACACACCCTCACTCCTCACTCCGTGACTTCAAGCACCTAACTTGGAGAGAAGGCTTGGCTGGGGTGGCCCAGGAACCTGGAGACCCCAGTCCCTTCGACGGATGGCCGGGCTGGGAACCGTCGAAAGGGTCCGTCGAGCTTCCTGCGAAGGAGCTGGTCTCTGTGGGGTAGAGGAGAAGGTGCCTCCCTGGGCCCTGTGTCCAGCCGCACACACAGCCTTCAGCTCCTTATCAAATATTAACACTCCTTTCCTGCCACCTCCCACCTAAGCGAATAATTAAGAGCTCAGTCTCACCATTAATCTTTAAACGAAAATCACCCTAGCTGGAAAGACCGGCTCACCCAGGACCTCGGGTCCGGGGTGCCCCCCGCCAGGCTCCCCTACAGCGCTGGGAGCTTGGGAAGGGGAGCTGGCAGGCCCTGGGACAAGGAACCCCGGCGCGAAGCGGGAATACCAGGACCCCGCCACACCCAATTAGCGGCCCTTGCTCTGCGCCGGGAGCAGCCACCCAGGACTGAGCCCTGGTTAGGACCGACGGAGACCCAATGACAGACTGCGGGAGGACTAGGACTAGAAACGGAGGCATGCGTCGAGGAGGGTCAGAGGAACATCCTTACCACAGACCCGCACGCTCCCCTCCCCGAGCGATGCTGTGCCACGCTTGTACCCCGCCGCCGCGCACAGACGTACCCACACACCCATGCACCCGCAAGGGACACGCGTGTGTGCACACAAGCTCGCGCACGGCCCCCTGCGCCCGCACCCTTTACCGCCCCGGGTGCGCACACCCAGCCAGCGCACCGACGCGCAGCAGCGCACTCTGGCCGCCCACCGGAGCGGCTTCGGCAGGTGGCGCGGGGCGAGGGGCGCAGAGGGGTCCCCGACGGGCACCGGGCGCTGGGCGGGCGCTCACCTGCGCGGGCCAAGGGCCGGGCCGCGGCCAGGGCCAGGAGAGCGAACAGCAGCCGCATCCTGCGCGGAGGCAAAGAAGCCGAGGCCAAGCCGAGGATCGCACACGGAGGAGACCGCCGGGAGTGCCGCCGTCATGCCGGCTAGGATTTTATAGCGGATCCGAGACCGGAGGGAGCCCCGACAACGGTATGCGGGTGGCGGCTCCTCCCCCTAGAGGCGCCTCCCCTGCCCTCCCCTCGTCCTGTCCCTGATCTGAAATCCTCCGCCCGCCACCTCTTGGCCCGGTGCCAGAGACCCCGCACCCGCTCTGCGTCCTTTACGCTCAGAAGTTGCGCCCTCCCCGCCTCCACCCTGATTCCTGGATTGGAAACGGGGAAGCGACGTCGCAAGGTGCTTAACCCACATCGGAGGCGGGGTCCTTGGGTTTCAGCCCTTACTGTCTGGGTGCCGACCACTGAAGAGCGCTCTCACTTCCCTCCGGGCAGCCCTCGGAGAAGGCTTCTGTGGCCCGGGACCGGTACGGGAGCAGCGGGCCGAGCCTCGGAATTGGCACGAGATGAGGGGTGGGCGGTGGTCAGAGCCTTGAAGGGAAGAGGCAGCTGAAGAATGTTCAATGGGGTTTGTTGAATCGGTGGCCCCAGAAGGAGGTCTCCTCACTGTGTCTCTCAGGCAGTGCTCACTGATTCTCTGGGTCTCATCTCTTTTTTCTGTTTACCCCCGCCCCCCGCCCCAGGCTGCTCCAAAGGTAATTTCTAAGTGGACCAAAGACCCCTCTTCCAACACAGAGCAAAGCGGCTCTTAAATCGCTGAACTTGTGTTTATGTGATGGGCGGGGCGGGGGGGGGTGAGGAGGATGTTGGAGGGGTAGAGTTGAGAAATGGACTGCAAAGGGACTCAGGGAGGGGCTGCGTCCTTTTGAGAGCCCCCAGCCCTTGGAGGTGAGATGGGAAGAGAAGAGGCCAGGGTCTGAATGGACCCCTAGTTCTCTCCACCTGCCAGCATCTCCACAGGGGTCTAAAGAAAAGTTCCCTTGAGGGAGACCCCAGCACAGGGGAATATGGGGCTAGGGGTCTAGTGGGGAGGGAGCTGTCCCTTGTCTCAGGAGGGATGCTCCCTCTCCTGGCTGTGTCCCCTATCACAGTGCCCTAGGCTACATTGTGGCTGCAGTTACCTTCTCTCCCACATGCAGTGGGGGCTTCCGTGTAAGTTTGGAAAGCTCAGATCAGGTTCGGGGGAGAAGCCTGGGCCCCCTCCATCAACAGGAAGCCCCGGTTTTCTGGTCTACCACTTCCCCATCCGCTGCCAACCTCTCAGCCCCCACTGGACTTTGAACCTGGGCTAGGGACCACTGAAGGGGATCGCCTCCCCCAGAACAATCCAGGCAAAGGGGCTTCCTCCTTAGAGTCCTGGTTGACCCTTCCTCCTGGCCCAGGATCACACAGCCTCAAGGAACCACTTTGATCCTACAGAGAGACTGGGAGGGGACGGGGCATCCACACCAGGCTATTGTCTGCATTGGCGTCTAATTTAATTATCAGCCTGAGACTATAGCAGTCAATGGGCTTGTCTGGGGAGTGGATTTGTGTTCCTAAATAGGGCTGTAAAAATGTACCTTTCAGGGCTGGGGTATGGGGCGGGAAGGAAGTCAGTTCCTGGAATGGCGAGTACTCCAGAGGATCCCTGTGACCACAAATTCCCCCCCTGACAGGTAGGGGAGAGGCTTGAAATCCCTTGGTGGGTCCAAGGGGGTATTGATCAGTGACCTTTGGGCCTGCTTCAAAGTCCATTGCATTGGGGCCCCTTCAGGGGCTGGGAAAGTAGGAGGGAGCGCTCTCCCCCAGCGACTCTTCACCTCTGCCATCAGCACCCCTATCTACACCGGGTGTCATGGGGGCCAGCAAGATGGGAAAACCAGGCCACACCAGGGTGTCTCCTCTGAGGCACCAGGTGAGGGGGGTTGGGGTGCATGTTCTCATGCAGATGCACCTTCATCACGTACCACAGAGGCTGTGAATTTGCCATGAGGGCAGTCAGGAAGTAGCTCCAGCTCTACCTGCCATCACTGACCCCATGGCTGCACAAGGTGGGGCCTCCACTCCTGGTTTTAACATTCCCAGCCTTATCTCCCAGCCCTGATCTCACTCCTGGCCTGCCATAAACCTGTCACCTGCCACTGGTAGGCCACCCTGAGCCCAGCTTCCCCAGAAGGTATTAGAGCAGGGATGGGCACTGGCATGTCCCAGTGACTTACAGGCCCATAAAGCTGCCCACCCAGGCGACCTGACTGGGAAAGCCAGGCCCAGCAGTCTCCTTCCTGTTTGTTGGCATGGGGCCTTCAAAGGTCCTGAGTTCAAGTCCCAGCTCTGCCCCTGACTCAGGAGTGAACTTGAGCAACCTTCCTATTCCTCTCTGATTGCAACTTCCTCAGCTATAAAATGGGGGAGGATTATCCCTGCCCTGCTGATCTTGCCTGATAAACAGTTATTGGGAACCTGCTGTGATCCAAGACCTGCCCAGCCCAAACTTTCACAACTGATGCAACTGCTGGCCCACGGCAGACTAGGAGATGAATCACAATTCTGTTCTCTGAGGCTTCTCACTCTACCCTGTCCAGAACAGAAAGGGGGCAGTGGTGAAGCTAAAAGGTTTGACATCAAACAATCCTGGGCGCACTACTGACTCCACTCACTTGCTCTGTGATGTTAGCCAGGCCCTGGCTTCCCTCATCGGTAAAGTGGGATTGGTACCCCTCTCTCCCTTATGAGTTTCTGTAAGGATTTAGCGAGCTGAAGCCTGAAGAGGGTTGGCCCAAGTTGTGGCACAGTAGCACGTGTGACCATAGTCTCTAACCAGACATGAAACCTAACTGTAGGGAGACATGGATGTAGCATCGGTGGGAGGGGCCACTGGGCTAGGCCCAGAGAGGGGTTCTGGCCCATCCTAGGCTCTTTCTGGGCCCCCGAGACCTCGGAAGGGGTAGGGAAGGCTGAGGAGCACAGGGGAGCCCAAGGGAACCCAAATTGCATAGATCTGAAAATGTGAGATTCAGATTTAGTCCCTCCTGGGACTGTGGCATGTGCGGAGTAGAGGCACAAGCCTTTGGATCACAATGGTCCAGTCTGCAACTGATCTAGGGAATGACCCAGGACTGGGCAGCGTTTCATTCTGTTGTACAGGAGGTCACCATGAGTTGGAGGGCAGCTCAATGGCAGGTAATAACAACAACAGCAACAGAGGCACGAGGGAGGCGAGAGCCTGCATTCCTGGTGCTCACAGCTCAGGGAAATGTCTAATACGTAGTCCTAAACAGAAAACTGCCATGCCAGATGTCCAGGAGGTGGGACGAGCAGATGGAGTATCAGGCAGATTGGAGAAATGCTGCCCTGGGTTCGCATTCTAATCCCAACACTGGGACAAGTCCCTTCACCTCCCTCAGCCTCAGTGTCCTCATAAGGAAAATGACGATAAAGACAGTACCTCACTCACGTAGTGATGGTTAGGATTCCATTAGGTGAGCTGTGTAAAGGGCCTGATAGAGGGTCAGGCACTTACTAAGTGCTCCATAAACCTCAGCTATGATTATTAACTGTTAAGGACCGGGAGCCCACAGGAGCGGCACCTAACCCAGCAAGTGGCAAGACTTTGGGGAAGGCTTCCTGGAGGAGAGGAGGTCTGAGCTGAGTCTTAAAAAACAAGTAATATTAACCAAAGAAGAAGAGTGATCCAGGCAGAGGAAATAATGAGAAAAGCACAGAGGTGGGTGTGCAGGAGCATCAAGTGAGAGGCAGCAGTGTGGAGAGATGAGAGACTGGAGAGGTATGTGGGGTCAGACAAACAGAACTTGTTTTTTGCAATTAGGAGGTTGGCCTGATCCTTCCTTGGGAGTGGGGTTGTAGAAATCAGGATCCCAGTTTTACAGGCAAAGAAACATCCTCAGAGAGGGTCACTCGACCCCAGAAGGGGACAAAGATCTTTTAGCTCAATTACTCTGAGATACAAAAGTGGAAGCTGAAGTCCAGAGAGGGCAGCGACTCGCCCAAGTTGCCCAGCAGGGAGAGAGCAGGGCTGGGATTCAAACTATGGTTTCTTGCTATGCCATCTCATCCCTGCACGCACACACACACACACACACACCTCCTTGCATTGGGAGTCCCAGCTTCCATCTGTCCTTGCCTTCTGCACCTTCAGAATCTCCTCTGATTAGCAGATAATTCAAGGAAAGATTTGCAGAGACTCCCAGCTTTCCTGCCCCTGAGTGTCTGTTGAGATTAAACCCACACGCAGAACAAGGCTTAGTCAACAGCCTGGGCTTCACCACTTCCCAACCTGGATCTCTGCCACACAGGAGCAAAGACAATAAAGCTGCCTCTCTGCCAGCGCCCATGGAGGCTGCAGTTCCCCTTCCCTCCTCTTTATGCCTACCCTATTTCCCCAGACTGTGGAGAGAATCCTGGGAGAGTGAAGAGAGGAGGGCAGAGAGAGAACTGGAGACTGTCACTGGGGCAGGGTAGGGGTCTCCTTGGTGGAGGGGGTGGTGAACCTTCTGTCCAGAACATTTTGAAATAACAACAGAAGTGTGAAAGAATCCAGTGATGGAGATGACATATGTTGTTTCTCCCCCGCAGAAAGTTCAGGAAAACTCCCCCCAGGACTGTCTCCTCCCCTCCCAGTGTCTCAGCCACAGGAACCCAGGCTTACCAGCAGGAGGCTGAGACCAGAGCTTCTGTGGCTTTTCCAAGTGTACTCACTTACATTCTAGTTTTGTGGTGGAGGGACGTCTAAAGAGGATGAGGAGGGCGAAATCTGGTGGGCAGTTATAGAGAAGGGAACATTCCCCTCCTTAACATTGTGGCAACATTAAGGGAAGGATCACTTTCAGGTGTGTGTTTGTGTTTAACTTCATTTCTCCTGATTATCCAAATAATACCTGCTCACTGAAAATTAAAAGAAAAAAAACCCCCAAACCCACTGCAGTCAAGTCGATTCTGACTTATAGGGACCCTATAGATCAGAGCAGAACTGCCCCTTAGTGTTTTCAAGGATCACCTGGTGGATTCAAACTGCTGACCTTTTGGTTAGCAGCCGTAGCTCTTAACCACTATACCACAGGGGTTCCTTTCAAAAAGAAGGAGGGGGAAAAATCACACACACACACAAAAAAAAACTCCCACCAGCAAACCATTTCATAATTTGACATATTTTTAAGGGAAAAATCTTTAAAAATAAATAATCACCTGCCCCACCTTAATCCATCTATTTATTCTGTTCCCTTTCAGTCATTATCGGTATGCAAAACACACTATTGACTTAGTGAAAAATTTAGTGTCCTGCTTTTTAACCTTCACATTTCAGTGTTAACATAAGTCCATGTTACTGCATAGTCTTCACAACTGTCTTTTTATGGCTCCATGGTATTCCCAGGACTGTGTCATCATTTACTTAGCCATTTCCCTGTTTAATTTCCATTATAAATAACACTGCAGTCAACATCTTCCCACTGAGGAACAGGGCCACAGGAGGCGGAAGGAAACCTGGGGTCCCAGTTCCTCTTCCCAGCTCCTCACCTAGGAGAGCTACCACAGGCTCATACAAATGGATTTGGGGGAGGTGGTTAAGGTTGAAGTTTTGTGAGAAACCTCCCCACTCCAAGGGACCCACAGAGGCCAGTTAGAGAATCCCAGTCTGGAGTCCCGACACTTGACCTCTGATGTGTCTATAAGGTAGAATGTGTGTGTGGTGTGTGTGTGTGTGTGTGTGTGTGTGTTGGGGGTGTGGTTTCTGGGTGGATTGGTGGGGTTAGGAGGGTATGAGAAAAAAAACATTTTGTGGGTGCCTCCTCCTTGAGTAGGAGTCCCTGGGTGGTGCTAGTGGTTAAAATGCCCAACTACTAGCCGAAAGGTTGGCAGTTCGAGCTGACCCAGAGGTCCCTCGGAAGACAGATCTGGCCATCTGCTTTTGAAAATCCTATGGAGCTTTTTTTTTTTTTATGGAGCAATCCTACTCTGCACATATGGGGTCTCCATGAGTAGGAAGGAAGCCCTGGTGGCATAGTGGTTAAGTGCTATGGCTGCTAACCAAAAGGTCAGCAGTTCGAATCCACCAGGTGCTTCTTGGAAACTCTATGGGGCAGTTTTGCTCTGTCCTATAGGGTCACTATGAGTTGGAATCAACTCAAGGGCAGTGGGTTTCCACAAGTAGGAATCCACCTCAACTAAAAACCTCAAGTGTGTTTGCGTAACAACAGCGCCCTCTGCTGTCCTTGCCCTTCCAACCGTTCAGGACTTTACAGTTTGGGATTTCTTTCCCCTGTGTAACTGTAGATCAGTCTATCCTTGCCTAGAGTTTCTTTTTCAGTTAGGGAGTGGGGCATCATTTAACAACAGTGAAATGGCATTCAGGGAGTTGAAAACCAGCTCCCTAGGTCCACACCCGGTACCCAGAACCTTCAGCTTCCTTTAGCTGAGTTCCCAGACACTATCATGGGCAACCTCATTTTAACATCTGAACTAGTCTCTCTTAGATACCAGAGGGGAAACTGAGGCAAACAGATGCGAATGAAGTAGCAGGTCCCTTAAACACCCATCCTAGCCACTTCCTTCTCCAGGTGTGGCCCTGGTTTCCCTATGCCCTAGGGAGGTGTGGGGTGTTAAAAAGCTGCAGAAAGACAGCTCACCTCCTGCCTTGCCCCCTCTCTTATTGTGGCAACTGGGGAAGGTGTGGGCAGTGGCTCTCCATACGGTGTCTTAGTCATCTAGTGCTGCAATAACAAATACCACATGTGGATGGCTTTAACTAACAGAAATTTATTTTCTCACAGTTCAGGAGGCTAGAAGTCCAAATTCAGGGTGCTGGCTCTAGGGGAAGGCTTTCTTTCTCTGTGGGCTCTGGAAGAAGGTCCTTGTCTCTTCTGAGCTCCTGCTCCTGGGCGATCTTCATGTGCTTGGCATCTCTCTTCCCCTGTCTCACCTCTGCTAGCTTGGATTTAATCTCTTTTATATCTTGGAAGAGACTGACTCAAGATACACTCACCCTACACTAACCCTGCCTCATTAATGTAACAAAACAACCCATTCCCAAGTGGGATTATAACCACTGGCATAGAGGTTAGGCTTCACAATGCATTTTGGGGGGACATAATTCAACCTCTAACAGTAAGTAACCCCAAAGTCCCCCAAGTGTGGGACGAGTGGGAACGGCTTCTGGGTGTAAGGCGTGTGTAGTAGCACAGGGGCTGCACTAAGAAGGACCCCTCACTTGGTTTAATGCTCTGCTGTCGCCGTCTGGAAAGCCTTACTAATTTTTGAAAACGGAGCTTCGCATTTTCATTTTCTAGCACGTACTGGGTGGTGGTGGGTAGGGGGTTGGCTTCTGGTTGGCTCTCCTCCCTCCCAGAGCTGACCAGGAGCAGGCAAAGGTTGGGAGCCTCCGGAAAACCTGTGGACCATCAGCCTCTTGTGGAGCCCTTGGCTAGCACAGGTTCTGGTTTCCTCGCAGGAAAGGGTCCAAGCTCGCTTGCGCACAGTCCACGGGACCGCCCCACTGCCGCCCCTGTGCCCTCGAAGGTCACTCCTGTAGCCTGGCAGAGTTAGAGGTGCGGGCCGCGCCTGGGCCTCCCGAGCTCCGCCTGCTCTTTCCGGCGCTGGGGGGACATCCGCGTTCGTGTCGCTCGGTCCCCCGCGGCTCTGCTCGCTGTGCGCCGCGTCGACCTGAGCGCCGACTAGGCTCGCCTGGAACGTGCTGGAGGGCGCCTAACCGGCAGCCGAGCTCAGCAGACCCTTCTGCCCCTACTGTCTGGTGTCCCTCCGAGTCTTGCGTGGCGCCCGGGGCTGACCATAAGGAGTAGCGAGGAGACCCTGGGCCTCCCTAGGGCGCTGTGCGGGGGCATGGAGGGAGCCAAGGGGCGGCGGGCCTCTTCCAGAAATCGGCCTAGCGCGTAAGAGCCGCCTTCTGGCCGTCCATTGTGCGTCTGGGCTGTCTTTGCTGGACTATTTCCTGCTCCGAGGAGGTGTACCCGGCTCCTTCGTGCTTCCCATCATTACTGTGGTTACAATCACTCAGCTTGCTGGGCAACCTAGTCATCTACACCCTCAGGAGTAAAAAGCTGGACCCGAAGTTGTGGTACCCTTCATTGGGAATAGCTGAACCGCACACCTTGCTAGGATTCTGGGAAGCAAGGGATGGAGACTTTCACACTAGCTGGGGGCCACCTAGAGTGGACCAAAAAACCCAAAACCGTTGCCATCGAGTCGATTCCGACTCATAGCGCCCCTGTAGGACAGAGTAGAGCCTCCCCATAGGGTTTCCAAGGAG
Source organism: Loxodonta africana (assembly GCF_030014295.1). Lineage (NCBI taxonomy): Eukaryota > Metazoa > Chordata > Mammalia > Proboscidea > Elephantidae > Loxodonta > Loxodonta africana. Next base: position 50,967,312 of record NC_087359.1, read on the forward strand.
CAGCTGGTGGATTTGAACTGCTTACTTTTTGGTTAGCAACCCAACGCTTAACCACCACGCAGGCCTGTGGAAGGTGGTTGAGTCCCTAAAAACTGAGGAAATCTTTCTTCGGGCCCAGACTCCCCACACAGCTCATATGACAGGTCGGGAGTGGGCAGGACTATGTCCATAATGCGTGAATTCCTACCAGTGCCAGGGTGGAGCCTGGGATTCGAGTGCTGCCCACTTCTCCCACACTGCGGGTTTGAGCAAGTCACCGGCCTTTGCTGAGCCTTCTCCCAGGAGCTCCCAGTTCAGATCAGCGGTTTTCTGAACTGTTGAGGCGGGCGATGATCCCTGCGGGTTATTGGGCGACTGTGGACGCGCCCTGGAGTCTAGGCGGGATCCTGAATGGAGGCTGCAGGGAGTGATGAGCCTCCTCGTAGGAGGCGGAAGGGGCGTGGGGAGCTTCAGCACCACGGTATGGACAGCACCCTAGAGGCGGCAGCAGCAGGCCAATAGGGGCGGTCACCACTCCACCGCTGGCGTTACCCAGGGAAAGGAGGTGGAGGGGCTGTGGGGGCTGAGCCCAAGCTCCGGCCCGGATATTGAGGATCGGAGCTTGTGTAGGGCTTGGAGCCTGTGCTCAGGAGGTGGAGGCCCAGCTTGGGGTGGCAACAAAAGGAAGGAGGAAGCCGGGGCTGAGCTAACCTGGGGAGGCTTTTATCCCAGGACTGCAGAGCCGGGGGCTGAAAGCGAAGCCAGGGTGACGCCCCTTGAGGCAGTTTCCGGTTCGCATGCAATTCCAGTGTGCATGCTGGTGCCAGAGCTTATTGCGACCCATTCTCAGGCACCTACAGGCCCAGGCTTGCCACCGCAACCTCAAATCCCGACCCGAGTTAAAAGCCAGAATAAGGGCACCTTTGAGGGAATAGGAGGAACCCCTGTGGCACCGTGATTAAGCGCTGGGCTGCTAATCCACCAGCCTCTCCGCGGCAGAAAGATGTGGCAGTCGGCTTCCATGAAGATTACAGCCTAGGAAAACCTGTGAGGCCATTCTACTCTGTCCTATGAGATTGCTGAGTCGGGATTCATTGGACCGCAGTGGGTTTTCTTTTGGGGGGGGGTGCTGGGGGTTGCTTTGTACCCTCAGATTGTCATTTGTGAAAGGGGTACGGGGGATAAGAATACTCATCTCATTGAGGCCCGGAAGCCAAGAGCTCACTTTCCTCCTTTGAATCGTTGACTGCTTGATCTACATCATCTTAATCATTGACGATTCTTCATTCTTTGAAGTCCCATTGTATGTTTTACTTCCTCAATTTTAACTGTAGGCACTGGGGCCACTGGCCCTCACAGAGCCCAGGCAGGGTCCTGAGCTGGGTAGCTACCTATGCCATGCCCTCTGCCCCTGACCTGTTCTCACTCCTATCTCCCACTGGGCCGGTGGAAGGGCTGCGGCTGAGGCCAACCGAGGGCTACTGCCCTGCATTCGCCCTGACCACCCGGGCCTTCAAAGAACACCTGGATGGCAACATGTTTGGGGTTTTGGGTTTGAGGGGACAGGGAAGTGCAGGAGGGCAGTTTGAAGGAAAGGAGTCAGAACAGTTTGGCTGTGCTGACATGGTGACGCAGAGGTTATGGATGGTTTCTAGGAACCATGTAAATGTTCCTTTGTAGCCTTTTACACACAGTGTCCTCTGAGCCTCACAACAGCCAGAACAGTAGGCTCTGATATTTATTCTAATAGATGCGGGAACTCCGAGAAGGTACAGAACCTTCTAAGTCACACATTCCGGAGGGCTTTAAACCAAGACTGCAATCCAGGATTGTGCACACCATAACTGCTGCTTGTCCTGGGCACCCACTGCCCTGTGGTCCCCAGTGCCTCATGGTGCACCAATGTCCAAGCACGGCCCGGGAATGATGGAACAAAGACAGAGGGGGAGGCTCTTTGGGGACAGGGGCAATTGAAGACCCTGGGCAATCAAGTGTACTGGTTTAGGAACCTCGGACACGTGGGGCCGCCCCTCCCAGCCCATGATGTGGCTTAGGGCTCCCGTTAAAGCCTTACTCTGTCTATATATAATGCATCATCTACTGAGCTCACATTCAAGGCCTGTCACATCCCACCTGTCCAGCCCATCTCCAGCCTCACTCACTCCACAGGCAGCTCTTGGGGCCAGGTGTCAAGTTTCACCTTCTCATTCTTTCAGTTTCCGAGGGATTTCTGATTCCATCTACCTGGAACACCTTTCCCCTCCCTTCCTGGTCAAGCCACAGATCCGGCTGTATGCCCCCTTGGGCCTGAACAGTCCCAATCCCAACACCTCCAGTTCAGGGCCCTCAGCCCAGGTTCTGCAACTTCCTGGCGCACATCACTCAGTGGATCTCTTGTCTCCGCCCTATTCAGTCCCCCACAACCCGAGGCCCTGAGCAGAGACCACGCTGGCTTCTCCAGCAGCGGTACTAGGCACACAGTAGGAGTTCCATGAATATTTCGTGATGAACTAGCCTTATCTTGCTTTAATCATCATGGGTGACCTGGGCTTTGGAAAGCTGGGCAGAAAGGTAGGTTTCTGCTGGCCTCTGGCTCAGTATCTCCAAGGGTTCACCTTGGTGAGATGACTGTACCATTACCCAGCTGCTGGTACAGATCTAAGTTTTTCCAGTTGCAGAATGTATGTTGTTGTTGTTGTTGTTAGGTGCCGTCGAGTCAGTTCCAACTCACAGCGACCCTATGCACAACGGAACAAAATACTGCCCAGTCCTGAGCCATCCTCACAATTGTTGTTATGCTTGAGCTCATTGTTGTAGCCACTGTGTCAATCCACCTCGTTGAGGGTCTTCCTCTTTTCTTCTGAGCCTGTACTCTGCCAACCATGATGTCCTTCTCCAGAGATTGATCCCTCCTGACAACATGTCCAAAGTATGTAAGATGCAGTCTCGCCATCCTTGCTTCTAAGGAGCATTCTGGTTGTACTTCTTCTAAGACAGATTTGTTCATTCTTTTGGGAGTCCATGGTATATTCAATATTCTTCACCAATATCACAATTCAAAGGCATCAATTCTCCTTCGGTCTTCCTTATTCATTGTCCAGCTTTCACATGCATATGATGCGACTGAAAATACCATGGCTTGGGTCAGACGCACCTTAGTCTTCAAGGTGACATCTTTACTCTTCAACACTTTAAAGAGGTCCTTTGCAGCAGATTTACCCAATGTGATGTGTCTTTTGATTTCTTGACTGCTGCTTCCATGGGTGTTGATTGTGGATCCAAGTAAAATGAAATCCTTGACAACTTCAATCTTTTCTCTGTTTATCATAATGTTGCTCATTGGTCCAGTTGAGAGGATTTTTGTTTTCTTTATGTTGAGGTGTAATCCATACTGAAGGCTGTGGTCTGTGATCTTCATTAGTAAGTGCTTCAAGTCCTCCTCACTTTCAGCAGGCAAGGTTGTGTCATTGGCATAATGCAGGTTGTTAATAAGTCTTCCCCCAATCCTGATGCCCCATTCTTCTTCATATAGTCCAGCTTCTTGGATTATTTGCTCAGCATACCGATTAAATAGGTATGGTGAAAGAATACAACCCTGACGCACACCTTTCCTGACTTTAAATCAATCAGTACCCCCTTGTTCTGTCTGAACAACTGCCTCTTGATCTATGTAAAGGTTCCTCATGAGCACAATTAAGTGTTCTGGAATTCCCATTATTCTCAATGTTACCCATAATTTGTTACGAGCCACACAGTCGAATGACTTTGCATAGTCAATAAAACGCAGGTAAACATCCTTCTGGTATTCTCTGCTTTCAGCCAGGATCCATCTGACATCAGCAATGATATCCCGGGTTCCACGTCCTCTTCTGAATCTGGCAGTTCCCTGTCGATATACTGCTGCAGCCATTTTTGAATGATCTTCAGCAAAATTTAGCTTGCATGCGATATTGTTCCATAATTTCCACATTCAGTTGGATCACCTTTCTTGGGAATAGGCATAAATATGGATCTCTTCCAGTCAGTTGGCCAGGAAGGTGTCTTCCATATTTCTTGGCATAGATGAGTGAGCACCTCCAGTGCTGCATCTATTTGTTGAAACATCTCAACTGATATTCCATCAGTTCCTGGAGCCTTGTTTTTCGCCAATGCCTTCAGAGCAGCTTGGACTTCTTCCTTCAGTACCATAGGTTCCTGATCATATTCCACCTCTTGAAATGGCTGAACACTGACTAATTCTTTCTGGTATAATGACTCTGTGTATTCCTTCCATCTTCTTTTGATGTTTCCTGTGTTGTTTAATATTTCCCCCATAGAATCCTTCACTACTGCAACTCAAGGCTTGAATTTTTTCTTCAGTTCTTTCAGCTTGAGAAACCCCGAGTGTGGTCTTCCCTTTTGGTTTTCCATCTACAGCTCTTTGCACATGTCATTATAATACTTTACTTTGTCTTCTCGAGACGCCCTTTGAAATCTTCTGTTCAGTTCTTTTACTTCATCAATTCTTCCTTTTGCTTTAGCTGCCCGATGTTCAAGACCAAGTTTCAGAGTCTCCTCTGACATCCGTCTTGGTCTTTTCTCTCTTTCCTGTCTTTTCAATGACCTCTTGTTTTCTTCATGTATGATGTCCTTGATGTCATTCCACAACTCCTCTGGTCTTTTGTCACTGGTGTTCAATGCATCAAATCTGTTCTTCAGATGGTCTCTAAATTCAGGTGGGATGTACTCAAGGTCATATTTTGGCTCTCATGGACTTGCTCTGATTTTCTTCAGTTTCAGCTTGAACTTGCATATGAGCAATTGATGGTCTGTTCCACAGTCAGTCCCTGGCCTTGTTCTGACTGATGATATTGAGCTTTTCCATCATCTCTTTCCACAGATGTAGTCCATTTGATTTCTGTGTGTTCCATCTGGTGAGGTCCATGTGTATAGTCGCCGTTTATGCTGGTGAAGAAGTCGTTGGTCTTACGAAATTCTATCATTCGATCTCCGACATTGTTTCTATCACCAAGGCCATATTTTCCAGCTACTGATCCTTCTTCTTTGTTTCCAACTTTCGCATTCCAATCGCCAGTAATTAATTAATGCATCTTGATTGCATGTTCGATCAATTTCAGACTGCTGCAGCTGATAAAAATTTTCTATTTCTTCGTCTTTGGCCCTAGTGGTTGGTGCATAAATTTGAATAATAGTTGTATAAACTGGTCTCCCTGGTAGGCGTATGGATATTATCCTATCACTGACAGTGTCGTACTTCAGGATAGATCTTGAAACGTTCTTTTTGACGATGAATGCAACACCAGTATTGGCAGTATTATTCAAATGATGTGGGCAGGGGGAACCCCAGGATCTCCAGTAATTCTGAATTTTGTTTCACAGTTTGGGCTTGTAAAAATTGTGTGGTGGGGGTGTCTGACCTCCTCTAACTTCACAAGGAGGAAGGAGAATCAAGATCAACAGCCCAAGGCTGATTCCTGTGAGGTGGAGGTCAGATATATCTCCTCTCTTCACCACTTTTACCAATTCTGACACCAACCATCCCTCCCACGGCACTCTCTACTTCTTTGCTGAGTTTGATAATTCATTGCAATGGCCACACAGAACAATTATGGGGTTTATTAGGGAAGTAACAGGTTACAGTTCATGTTTAGACATGCTCAGAATACAGCTCTTCCATCAGAACAGCCTGTTCTCAGACATTCCCACAGGCAGGTCACTCTTCAGCCTTCGGCCTCTGCCCTGCTTGGTCAAGTGTTACAAAGCTCTTTTAACTCTGCTGATAAGTGCCTGAGGACCCCCCCACTCCACCAGTAAGCCTCAGCCTGAAGGCATTCAGCTCTAGCTCTGTGGGTTAGCAAACCTAGCTCCACTAAGTGCCCAGAGGCACCCTACTCCTCAAGCAAGCCTCCTGCCCAAAGGTGCTCAGTTTTCTCACTTCCTGGGCCGGGAAGCCCAATGCGCCATCTCCTGGTGGTCTCTCCTGCTGCTGTGTCTCTACCACCACTTCTCACCACCCTCAGTGTTACAGCTCTCTCTCCATCTCCTGGTTCCAGGAGCTTCTCAGTGCAGAGATCCTGGGTCTAAAGGATGTGCTCCACTACTGGCTCTTCTTTCTTGGTGGTGGTGAGATCCTCTCTTACTGCCTCTGGGATGTCTCATTTTAAGGCTAGCAGGATGGTAAAATGGACCAATCCCCTCATTAGGGTTCCATATACTTTATTAGCATGCTTACGCCTGATCATTTGAGAGTTACAAATGCTATGGTTAAAAGGGCCATATTAAGTAATCCATTGCACCACTGGGCTACTACTCAGAGAGGTGCTGTGACTTGTCTCAAGTCACATAAGGAGGTATGGGCAGGGCCAACATCAGAGTTTTTCTAACACTTTCCACTCCCAGAACTCAGTCATCCAACTACCCAGGAAACAGCCAGCAAACTCTGTTCCCAAATTTAACCCCAGGCCCCCAGTCCTGGGCCAGGTGCAGATCAAGTGCAACCATGCTCTACTTCCTAGGTCTTGAAGACCAGCAGGATCAATCTGTTGGTTATGCCTGCCCTGAGATGATGAGTGTGGATTGGTCCCAAGACATGCATGGGGCAGATGCCTGGGAAGGGTGCAAACTGAGCAGAACTGTTCGTTGGAGATGACAGAGCATCACTGTGTTGTTACACCATTGTCCGGGTGACCTATCCTGGAAGCACAAATACTGCTGGCAGTTCCTCAAAAGGTTAATCATAGAGTTACCGTATAACCCAGCATTCCACTCCTGGGTATATGCACAAGAGAAATGAAAACATATCCCCACACAAAAAACCTGTATATGAATGCTCCCAGCAGCATTATGCGTAACAGCAAAAGAGTGGGAACAACTGAAATGTCCATCAACTGATGAGTGGATACGTAAAAGGTGGTGGCATGTCCATAGAATGGAATATTATTTAATCATACAAAAGTATGAAGTACTGACAAATGCTACAACATGGATGGACCTTGAAAGTCAGTCGCAAAAGACCATATGTTTTAAGGTTCCATTTACATGAAACATCCAGAATAGGCAAACCCATAGAGACAAAAAGTAAATTACTGATTGCCTTGGGGTGGTGGTGTTGGGGGGAAATGGGAGCAACTGGTAATGTGTATGGCCTTTCTTTTTGGGATTGCCTATGGCAGAGAACTTGCCCCCTCCAGTCAGACACAGACCCTGTAAATAGTTTGATAAGGGGCCTTTCTGCTACTTGGAAAAGGAACCTCTTCCTAGGGGCAGGCTGGGTTGAAGCTCACAATGGTTTCATTGGTTAGGCCCTTGTGCAGAGCACAGACTGTACCACCATACTTGGCATTCCTCCCACAACAGGGGAGAAAAGCTCTCTAGAGTGTCAGGCCTCGGTACCTCATCAGGCCAGGGCTGTGGCCAGCCTAGTCGCTGTGCAGAGAGGCCAGGACCCAATGTTTATTACTCCTCATGGTCCTGGCTGTTGGACTTGGTGCGGAGTATGTAGTGGGATGTGGTGTGGTGCAGGACCTGCAGGAGATGGCCCATGGAAGCCTGCAGAGGGGAGAGAACACAGCTCAGGCACAGACTAGGTTGAACTGGGGGCTTGGTGACTGATCAGACACGGGCCCTTCCAGCCTTGAGATTGTGGACCCCTTGATAGGATCCTCATGTGCCTTTGGGATTCCCTCACTCAATGACCATAGAAGGCTCTCACTGTGAAGGGCCCTAGGCTCACTCTTTTGCCGACTTCCAAATGCTCCCCACCTGCTTCTCCACGTGGCCCTGTGGCCCTTCCAGCTGACTGGTCCTGCCTCTGGTCTTGTGCCCTTTCACCATCAACCCTCCGTGCAATCTTTCTAAGACAGAACAACTTCAAGATGCCCCTGCCATTCCTTCAGGCACTGTCTACTATTATTAAGTCCCTCCTGTGTCCCAGAATCTGTGCTAGGGACCACAACAGGAGCTGTCTCTGCTCTCTCAAAGCTCAGAGCCTAATGGGTCACAGCAGGTGTGCCTGGGGCTGATGCCAGAGCAGACACAGGGTGCTAATTGAGTCTTGGTGTCCTGAGAGGTCCTCCTACAGGAGCTGATAATAAGCTGAGATTAGAAGAAGGGGCAGTGGGTAAAGAACATTCCAGGTGAACAGCATGTGCAAAGGCTCAAAAAAAGGACATAGCATGGGATATTGGACATGCCACAAATCTACTCGGACCCAAGTTAGAATTTGTGAGGTAATCTGAGAGATGGCCTTTTAACTGGTGCATTCTAATGACCACCCCATCAGCAGAGGTGAGGGGCCTTCCCTGTGTGTAACCCACAGCCCCTTGGGATCAGTTACAACTGAGAGTCTATTTGCATGTTTCACACGTCTGTCATATAACTGCCATATAAATGCCATGAGATCTAAAACCATATCTAATTTGTTTACTATTTTTCCTCCTCCCCCTAACCAGCAGTGAGCCTGAAACACAGCCTGGACAGAATAAAACTTGTGGGATCAAAGAGTGAACATAAGCACCTCATGTCAGTGCCACCAGACCCATCTTGAACTTGGATACCATGGTCACAACCGGGGCCCAGTTCTGGACCAAAGGCTTCTCCTGTGAATTATCTCTGGAGTCTGTAGCAAACAGCATCTGGCACAGGGACTGCAGCAGCAACCATGTCCAATTTATCCCGTTTGATGATATTGGCTCCAATAGGCAGAGTGGAGAGCAGCAGATGAGCATGGGCTGAGCTGCCGCCGAGGGCTGCCTGCAGGCTTCTATTCTTGCCGCCCAGATGCCAGGGACAGGAACCCCCAGGAAGGGAGAGCTGGGCAGAGCCCAAGTCCAAGACAGAAGCTGGTCTCTTACAAAAACAGAAGCCTACAGACCAGGTCTAACACGGGCCATTTCTGGGGAGGTCAAGCCTATATTGGCAGAGATCTCAGCCAGGTGGAACCCAGTTGGTGATCCTAGATTATGGGAGGGTGCTCAGAACGAGGTAAAGAATGCATGGTTGGAAACTACAATGTATGAGTAATAAAGAAAGGCATCTCACTTCATACCGTACCCCACTTTACAGAAGTGGAATTTGGGGCTCAGAGAGGAGAAGCAACTTGCTCAGGGCACACAGATCTGCCAACCACAGAACCTGGGTTCCCACACTGCAACACCATCGTTCCTGCAGCTGCCCCCAACAGGCAGCACAGCACTGAATCTCAGAGCTCTCCAAGACTTGCCCTCACACCTCACCCCCCGCCCCCGCCCAGGGCCAGGTACACCTTTGCCTTGACCTTTGCTGCCAGGCCTGCAACGTGGATCCACATGGATCCTGAGTAGGGCACCACAAGGAAACTGGGTTCATGGCAAAGCTTGTCCTGGCCCAGAAAGGGGCTGCTTGCAGTGCACCCTGGGTGCATGTCTGGAGATGGGTGCACTGCTTAGCCCACTGAGGGGACACTGTGTGGGACAGAAGTGGGAAGGCAACCACAGGCCCCACACTGTGGCCCCCGTGGCACCAGATTAGGAACAAACATCGCCCTGAGTTTCATAGCGACCCTGACAGGCAGAAATAGTGGGTACTAGCAATCACATTAGGCAGATCAGGAGTCAGAAGCACAAAGAGGGCATGAGACAGGCCCCCAGAGAAAGCCCAATGGCCAACTCAACTCATTGTAACACCTTCTCCCTGTCTCTTGTGCCCCACTTCATCCATCAAGGAGATGTTAATGGGGGCCCTGGGTCAGATCCAAACAGCTCTGGTTGTCCTGCCCTCAGCAGCATAATCCTCTTGCTGGGACAGGAGGCACCTGTGGCCTGAGGGACAACATGCCACCACTTGGCTGCCCTGACATTCACAAGCACAAGAACAGCATTCAGTGAGGAGCAGGAGGCTGCATTAGTGTCTCCCTGCAGTAGCTGATCCACAGCTGTGCCATGCTGTTGCTGGGGAAGAATGTGAATCCAAATATTTTTAGCAAGCCTGGCAGAATGGGGGAAATAGAGTGAGTACAGCAGAGGGCTGCCAGGAAAGGGTTTTCCTGAAGCCCAGAGTAACAACACCAAATTAAATGATTGCCAGTCTGGGCATCTACACATGACCACCATGAGCCAGAAGAAACTCATGACCTTGAGCATCTGGGGATGACGTTGAGGACCATCATGCTAAGCAGTGTGCAGGGCAATACCCCTCCCCCATACACACACCCAGGATGGTTCCCATACCCTCTTTCTGCCCCCTCTGTGAGCCCAGGGCAGGCGGAAAAGCCAAGTGAGGGATGAAGGGCAGCCCAGGGCACTAAGGCCCAATTTGAGTCTGAATCCTTTGGTTTTGCCTCTGTCAGGACCAGCCCAGCTGCTGGAAATCACCTCCCAAGGAACATTTTCCATGTCAAATCCTGTTCAAGGCCCCTGGTTTCATGAGCCTAGTTGGTGCCTAGTATTCATTATACCATTTAACCAGCAAACTTCACTGGCACCTTTGGGCTTTACTTCTTCTCCCACCCTACTCCCTTTCCCTGATGGCAGAAGAGGAGGAACAGGGGCAGGAGAAGGCATGAAGTGGGCACCTTCTCACCAAGGGCTGGAGCCTAGCCTGGGAGGGGAGGCCCTCCTCTGCTGAATATCATCATGATATAGAATAATAACAGTAGCTCCCAGTTATTGCTCACCTACTAAATGTCTCTGCTGGGCATGAGGTAAGCGAGTTATACGCATCATCTCAATTAATGCTTTCAATAATCTATGAGGTGTGTGCTGTGAAGATGCTCATTAAACACTGGGGCTCCATTAAAACCCACTGCCATCGAGTCGATTCTGACTCAAAGCGACCCTATAGCGACCCTATAGGACAGAGTAGAACTGATCTATAGGGTTTCCAAGGAGTGCCTGGTGGATTTGAACTGCCAACCTTTTGGCTAGCAGTGTAACTCTTAATCTCTAGGCCACCAGGGTTTCCAAATAATGGGGATGGGAGAGGTTAAATCACTAGCCCAGATTACACAGTTGGAAAGGGGAAATTCAGGACGGGAACCAAGGCAGTCTACTTCAGATGCTTCTTCTGACCAAGCAGACATTTTTTTGATGGGGCCTCAGGGCCAGTGGAACAGGTCTTCCCTGGTCATCTCAAGACAAATCTCTGCAAAAGAGCTCCAGCTGAGCAGCAGGGCTGGGGAATAAAGGACATTTGCAGAGGGTGGTCAGGTGCCTTCCAGTCAGCTCACAGTACTGGAAGGGGCTCCCCAAACTTCCACAGTCCTTTCTGAGTAGGGGGGTCAGGAGAAGACAGCTCACTTCTGCTGGAGCCTCTGCTCTGCACTAGCTCCTTTGTAGATCTGTGGATGACAGTGGGCTGGTGCCTGGGCTGGGTGTCAGAGGGGCGTCCAGGTCTATGGAAAGCCGCCTCTGTTTCTCCTTGAGGACTCAGCGCCGGCACAGTGTCAGACACATAGCAGGAGCACAAGAAATATTTTTCAGTGAACAAGCCTTATTTTTCCCATGCCTCGGTTTCCTCAGCGACGGTGTCCCGAGCTGAGAGGCGCCAGTCTGGAGTGCAGGTTACTGCGGGCAAAGCACCCTGCTTAGGGAAGACCACTGACACAAGACGGAGACACTGGCAGTGATCCTGATTTTCCAGGACCCGGATAAACCAGGCGCTTTAGAGAGGCTTAGATAGGTTAGTACCACTCATTCATTTTTCAAACCATACATTCCTTTTTATTTAGGTGAAGCAACAGACCCCGAGAGAATAGATGACTTGTCACAGGCAACAGCACGAGGGAGAGACAGGACGAGGAATAAACAGTGTTCTTTCGCGACTTCAGCTGCTCCAGGACAACCTCCTACCATGCTAAGGAAACCCGACTCACGAAGCAATCACTGCACTCAGCACACTCAGTAATGCGCCTGGGCCTGGTCCGTCCGCCGATCGAGTACATCGACGCTCCACTTCTAGGTCTTGAACACAAGCCGGATCTATCTGTTGGTTTTCCTGCCGCGCAGTGCTGAGCGCTGATTGGCTCTGGTTTGGGGCTTAGCTTAAAAGAAGACCTGCGCGTTGGGTGAGCTGTCAAGCCAGGACTCGCACCCGGAACCCAGCAGTTCCAGCAGGTACCTGGGGGGGTCGCGCAGTAAAAGCGCTGTCGTCTGCGTGATGTACTTGAAGAAGCCCAAACACGTTGTAGTGAGCCCCCGAGGCGGGGCACGGGCTGGAGGAGCGAGCGTCCCCACCCCTCACAACATATCGGTTACTTAGCTTTGCCTAGTCCGCGTTTTAAATTTTCCGCCAATCTGGACCCGCCCCTCTGTCCTCCGGCCCTTCGTGGGCTTCAGCGTTTTTTTGACTTTGTCATTAAACTCATTATTAGTCTTTTAGTCCTCCGCTCTAGTCCTCGTATTGATTTTTCTTCACTATTTGGATGAAACACTTTATTTTTACCAGCACCCTTTTGAGAGAACGTTTTTTAATTTTATTTATTGTAAAAATATACACACCAAAACATCTAGCTTCCATTTTGAAGCAGTAGTTTTTCAACTACTGGTTTATCTTGCAAAGAAATATTTTGCAAATGGTCCTTCTCTCCTAAAAGCGGGGCTGGGGTGGGATGGTGGATTCCTGGATACGTCCCCTACACCCTTTTTTTCACTGCAGCCCTGCGAAGCCCTTCTGGAAAACCAGGACTGTAAGTAGCTCTTCACTGTGTGGCCGCTGCCAGGGCGATTTTTCTGGAAATGCAGATCTGGCCAGGACACTCGCATAGGGAAAATCCAGCACCTAGTGCATTGGTTCTTGAGTATTGCCCTCTTTGGGCGGTGGGTCGGGGTGGGCTGTTAAAAAGTATGTGTTCCTGTTGTCACGTTGGCTGGGGTGGGTTAGTGGTGCTGCCGGTAGCCCTCTCACACAGATACAGATTTTTCCTTCCACGGCAATGTAGACTTTGCTGTGAGACAGTGGTCTTGAGAAAGATGAGAGCTCCTGCATTTGGCATTCTCTTGTTCTAGGTCCTTCCTCCTGTGCCCCTGCCTGACCTGCCAATCAGCGGGCAGTTCCTCCAGCCCAAACAAACCAGGAATCTGCCTGTGATTGAAACAGGTGGGTTTATTACAACTCATTGTAGCAAAAGACAACTCACACCATGGGGAACTGTGGGCATCTTAGTAAGAGTGTTAGAAAAGACAGAGAGAAACTGAAAAGGGAGCAAAACCAGTGTTATTAGAGCTCTCAGTAACCTGTTGCTGAAGTGACACCAGCAGCGATTAAAAGTATAATGCACTTTTTTTTTAATATGAAGGGTATGTTGTGCTTCTCCATAAAGCGTAAGTTCTGCACGCAGCGCGAACAGCAACAGTTTCTTCAAGAAACACCTGAAAGTGCCCTCGAGCTTGCAGAAGTACACATTTTTTTTTAAATAGACTAATTTTTAGAGCAGTTTTAGGTTTATAGAAACATTGCACAGAAAGTAGTTCCCATATACTCTCCCCTCTTCAGCTTTTTGACAAATGCATTTCATGTATCCATTACACTATCTTGCAGACCTTGCATTCCTGTGCTATACTTGCTACAAATGTTGGACACATGTTGATTCACTAACTAAAGTCCATAGTTTAGAGTTTACAATTCTATAGCTTTTGAAAAATGCATGATGTCATGTATCCACCATTGCAATATCAATGCAGGATAGTTTCACTCTCCTAAAAAGGCGCTGTGCTTTATCTATTTATCCCTTCTTTCTCCCCCTGCCAACAGACTAACCTTTTTAGTACAGTTTTATCTATTCTGCAACACCATGTAGTTGGAATCATACAGTATGTAGCTATCTTAGGCTGGCTTCTTTCACTTAGCATTCACCCCTGTCTTTTTGCAGCTTGATAACTCATTTATCTTTATTGCTGATTAATATTCCATTGCATACCAGTTTATCCAAATGTTGGCAATTATGAGTAAAGGAATGCTATAAACATTCCTGTGCAGGTTTTTGTGTAGACATGTTTTCAACTCCCTTGGGTAAGTAAGGACTGGTGGCACAGTTGTTGCTAACCAAAAGGTTGGCACATCTAATCCACCAGCTGCTCCTTGGAAACTCTACAGGGCAGTTGTACTCTGTCCTATAGGGTTGATGAGTTGAGATGGCCTCGATGGCAATGGGTTTGATGGGTAACTATATAGGTGCAGGATTACTGGATCATATGGTAAGCCTATGTTTAGCTTCGTAAGAAACTGCCAGACTGTCTTCCAAAGAGGCTGTACTATTTTGCATTCCCACCAGCAATGGATGAGACTTCCTGTTTCTCCACATCCTCCTCAGCATTTGGTGTTGTCAGTGTTTCAGTTTTAGCCATTCTAATAGATGTGTAGGGATACCTCATACCAAAATTTATATACACCTTGCTATATACTCCTAGTTGCTCTCCCCTTAATGAGACAGCACACTCCTTCTCTCCACTCTCTATTTTCACGTCCATTCGGCCAGCTTCTGACCCCCTCTGCCCTCTCATCTCCCATCCAGACAGGAGCTGCCCACACAGTCTCATGTGTCTACTTGATCCAAGAAGTTTATCCTCACCAGTATCATTTTCTTTCCCATAGTCCAATCCAATCCCTGTCTGAAGAGCAGGCTTTGGGAATGGTTCCTGTCTTGGGCTAACAGAAGGCCCGGGAACCATGACCTCTGGTGACCTTCTAGTCTCAGACCATTAAGTCTGGTCTTTTTAGGAGAATTTGAGGTCTGCATCCCACTGCTCTCCTGCTCCCTCAGGGGTTCTGTGTTGTGTTCCCTGTCAGGGCAGTCATCTGTTATAGCCGGGCACCGTCTAGTTCTTCTGGTCTCAGGCTGATGTAGTCTCTGTTTTATGTGGCCCTTTTTGTCTCTTGGGCTCATAATTACCTTCTGTCTTTGGTGTTCTTCATTCTCCTTTGCTCTAGGTGGGTTGAGACCAATTGACGCATCTTAGATGGCCGCTTACTAGTGTTTAAAACCCCAGACACCACTCTCCAAAGTGGTCTGCAGAATGTTTTCTTAATAGATTTTACTATGCCAGTTGACCTAGATGTCCTCTGAAACCGTTGTCCCCAAACCTCCACCCCTGTTATGCTGGCCTTGGAAGCGTTCAATTTATTCAGGAAACTTCTTTGCTTTTGGTTTAGTCCAGTTGTGCTGACCTCTCCTGTAGTGTGTGTTGTCTTTCTCTTCACCTAAAATAGCTCTTGTCTACTATCTAATTAGTGAATACCCCTCTCCCTTCCTCCCTCCCCACTCTCATAACCATCAAACAATATTTTCTTCTCTGCTTAAAGTATTTCTTGAGTTCTTATAATAGTGGTCTCATACAATGTTTGTCCTTTTGCAGCTGACTGATTTCACTCAGCAGAACGTCTTCCAGATTCCTCCATGTTATAAAATGTTTCACGGATTCATCATTGTTCTTTATTAATGCATAGTATTCCATTGTGTGAATATACCATAATTTATATATCCATCCATCTGTTGATGGGCGTCTTGGTTGCTTCCATCTTTTTGCTGTTGTAAACAGTGCTGCAATAAACATAGGTGTGCATATATCGGTTCGTGTAAAGGCTCTTATTTCTCTAGGATATATTCCAAGGAGTGGGATTGCTGGATCGTAAGGTAGTTTTATTGCTAGCTCTTTAAGGAAGTGCCAAATTGAAAGTGTTTGTATCATTTTACATTCCCACCAGCAGTGTATAAGTGTTCTAGTCTCTCCACAACCTCTCCAACATTTATTATTTTGTGTTCTTTTGATTAGTGCCAGCCTTGTTGGAGTGAGATGGAATCTCATTGTAGTTTTAATTTGCATTTCTCTAATGGCTAATGATGGTAAGCATTTCTTTATATATCTTTTAGCTCCCTGAATGTCATCTTTAGTGAAGTGTCTGTTCATATCCTTTGCCCATTTTTTTTATGAGTTTAGTGCTGTCATTTTGATGTCTTTTTTTGTGTGTTGTTGACAGTTTCTTTTTCCCACTTAATTTTTTGTGCTGAGTAGCTTATCTTTGTATATTGCCTTTTCCTCTTATTCATTGTAGTTGATTTTGTTTCTGCTGAGTATCTATTTTTTTCTTGTATTTTATTTTGATGAGTAGGATTGTTAGTCTCTTTTGTGGTTACCTTAATATGTACCCTTATTTGTCTAAGTTTAAACCTAACATATTTCTTTATATTGCCTTGTCTTCCTCTCTGTATGAAAGATTTATGACTACATTTCTTAGTCCCTCTTTATTGTTTTAATATTGTCTTCTTTTACATAATGACATTGCTGTTTCCCTGTTTTGAGCGTTTTTTAAAATCTTGATTTATTTTTGTGATTTTCTTATCTGGGTTGACATCTGGCTGCTCTGTCCTGTGTTCTAATCTGATATTATTGATTTTCTAACCAGAGAACTCCCTTTAGTATTTTATGTAGTTTTGATTTGGTTTTTATGAATTCCCTAAACTTCTGTTATCTGGAAATGTCCTAATTTCACCTTCATATTTGACAGACAGTTTTGCTGGATAGATGATTCTTGGCTGGCAATTTTTTCCCGTAGGTACTTTATATATACATATATATATATGTCATCCCATTCCCTTCTTGCCTGCATGGTTTCTGCTGAGCAGTCTGAGCTTATTCTTATTGACTCCCCTTTGTAGGTGACTTTTTATTTATCCCTAGTTGCTCTTGAAATTCTCTCTTTATCTTTGGTTTTGGTAAGTATAATTATAATATGTCTTGGTGACTTTCTTTTAAGATCTATCTTATGTGGAGTTTGATGAGCATCTTGAATAGATATCTTCTCATCTTTCACAATATCAGGGATGTTTTCAGCCGACAAATCTTCAACAATTCTCTCTGTATTTTCTGTTATCCCTCCCTGTTCTGGTACTCCAATCACTCATAGGTTATTTCTCTTGATAGAGTCCCACATGATTCTTAGGGTTTCTTCATTTTTTTAAATTCTTTTATCTGATTTTTCTTCAAATTTATTGGTGCCAAGTGTTTTATCTTCAGTCTCACTAATTCTGGCTTCCACTTCCACAATTCTGCTCTTCTGACTTTCTATTGAGTTGTCTAATTCTGTAATTTTATTGTTAATCTTCTGAATTTCTGATTGCTGTCTCTCTATGGATTGTTCCAGCTTATTAAATTTTTCATTTTATTCTTGAAAAACCTTTTTAATTTCTTCAGCTGCTTTATCTGTGTGTTCCTTGGCTTGTTCTGTGTATTGCCTGATCTCGTTCCTGATATGTTGAAGAGTTCTATATATTAATCTTTTGTATTCTGCATCTGGTAATTCCAGAAAGGTACCTTCACCCAGAAGATCCCTTGATTCTTTGTTTTGAGAGCTTGTTGAAGCAATCATGGTCTGCTGCTTTATGTGATTTGATATTGACTCTTATCTCTGAGCCATCTATAAGTTATCGTTATTAGTTTATGTGTGCTTACTGTAGCCTAGCTTCTTGCTTTGTTGTTTTGATATGCCCAGATAGGTTGCTTGTATGAGCTAGCTTGATTATTTTTGCCTTTGAAGCTCTAATGTCCTGTCACCAGATGGCTAGAGCTGTTATCAGGTATATGAGCCTAGGAGTCCATTCACTTTCCTTGTATGGATTCAGCTCACGTGTCCAGGTAGTTGATCATCAAGTGTGTGGTACAGGCTCTGTCCTACAGTCTTAGAGGGGCAGGGGTGACTGGTGTATATCCAGGTATCTGATTGCAGCAGGGGTCATGCTTTCAACAAGGCAGGGGGCTGAAAACCGTCCCTCGAGTGTCTGTGAGGAAAGCGTGTCCCTGTTCCTTAGAGCACACAGGTGAGTGGGTTCTGCAGATGGATCATGGGCACCCAAACCTTTTGGTTTTAAAGAGAGGTACCAGTTATCCTTGGACCCCTGTCACAGGTGGCTGGGTGATGTGAGTGGAGCCACCAGTCCTTAGGCCCCTGATGTGGGTAAGTGAGGCCCGTATAATAGGCAAAGTGGTGTCAAACATCAAACACCCACCTCTCCACCGCACAGCTGAAACAGTTGCAGTCTGCTAACAAGGGCCTATTCTCCTGAAATAGGTCCACACAGGTCCGTGCAGGGTGGGAAGGTATTCAGAGTCCATGGGCTATTTATGCCTGGACAGGAGTCAATTCTGCCCTGAGCTTCCCTGCTTAGTGGATCTGTCAGATTATCTTTTCCCCCAGTTTTGAATTTATTCCTTCTCCAAGGCCAGGAGAATGGCTCATGGTGCTCAGCATGGCATATCTTGTGCCTACGGAAATCAACAGCCACTGAAGCTGGCTTGGTGGCTGGGGGCACGGTAGAATATACACAAGTAGTTAGCTTTTGCTGAGAGAGCAGCTCTCTGGTTCCAGCGATGAGTAGGCTGTGTGGTTGGCTGTTTCTTCCTGAGGAAACTTCGGTCGGAATGCTATCGCCAGCCCACTGCAGTCGCTTCTGGGAGTGGTGCCTGAGGGTTCCTGGCAGTTCAGGTCTAGGAGCTCCTCTCTGCTTCTGAACCATCTCTCCCTTCCCTGGCCACTCAGTCCGTTTTCTAACTTTGCCTTTGATGTTCAGAGCTCCTCGTGTGTCATAAATATAATCGCTTCACTTTTTGGGGGGTTCTTTGTTGTAAGAGGGATCGCCGGAAGTGTGTGACTACTCCGCGATCTTGGCCCTGCCCCCCTGTCATTGTTGTTTTAATTTGCAATTCCATAATGACATGATGTTGAGCTTTCTTCATATGCTTATTTACCATCTGTGTGTCTGGTGAGGTGTCTGTTCAGATCTTTTTCCCATTTTGTAATTTGGTTGTTTTCTTATTTTAGTTTTTAAGGGTTCTTTGAATATCTTGGACACAAGACCTTTCACAGATACATGTTTTGCAGATATTTTCTCCCAGTCTGTGGCTTGCTTTTTCATACTCTTAATGTATGTGTTTTTTAAATTATGTTCTGGTAAACTTGGCTATAACTCCAAGCTCCTTCAGAGAATACCTATTGTTCCTCTATACAAAGGAGGAATAGTTTGCACCATAGCTTTAAAGGTAAAGGAGTAGATCTCATGTAGGTAGGAGCAGTGAATTTGTACTTTCTGATTGGCAAAATGGTGTTTATAATAACAAAAAGGAGTACCTCCTAATCTCCCCTTGACTTTCTGCCGACATTATTAGAAACAAAAAGGAGAGTTGGGGAGGGCTTCACTAAGATGTTAGTGCAGGCATGGTGATGGTGTTGATGGGAGGGAGGCTGGTTTTGTTGTAATCTGTGCGGGAAAGATCTTTATTCTGCCTGTCTGCTGGACCTCTCTAGTGAATTATTCATTTCAGTTAGTCTGCTCTTCATCTCCAGAATTTCCATGTGGTTTCTTTCTATAATATCTATCCCTTTATTGATGGAGTCCTGGTGGCACAGTGGTTAAGTGATACAGCTGCTAACCAAAAGGTCAGCAGTTCAAATCCACCAGCAGTTCCTTGGAAACCCTATGGGGCAGTTCTACTCTGTTCTTTAGGGCTGCTGTGGATCAGAATCAACTTGATGGGAATGGCTTTTTTTTTTTTTTTTTTAATTGATGAATTCCTAACTTTCATTCAGTGTATCCTTGGTTTCCTTTAGTCATTCAGCCAAGCTTTCCACTCATTCAGGTTTTCCCGTATCTCTTTGAGCATGTTTACAGTATCTAGTTTCCAGGCTTTGTCTGACCATAGTCCATACTCCAATAGCTGGCCTCTGTTTCTGTAGATTTTTTTTTTTCCTGTGAGTGGGCCATCCATCCCCAATTCTTTGCATGCCTTGTAACTCTTCCTTGAAAACTAGGGTCAGTTTGTGTAGATTTATTTTTTTTTCTGTGTATGGCCCATACCTTCCTGATTCCTTGCATGCCTTGTAACTCTCCATTGAAAGCAGGGCATTTTGAATAGTATAGTGTGGTAACTCTGGAAATCAGATTCTCCCCTTTCCCTGAGGTTTGCTCTTGTTGGATCTCCATGGCTTAGTTGTGTGCTTAGTGGCCTTTCCAAAGTATTTTTGCAAAGGGTGTATTCCTTGTAGTGTGTGGCCAGTAGAGTTCCGTTATCTCAGTGGTCAGCCGGTGACCTGACGGATTTCTTTTAACCCTGAGAGCCAAACAGAGAGAGAAAATTATTCTCTGGGTCTTTGCAGCTTGACTCTGAGCTGGGACCCTCCTCGGTGTGAAGCTAGGCCGTCTATGACTGTGCCCGGGCCCTCACCTTCTGCTTGCCCAGAGCCCACAGATCTAGCACAGGTGGAAACCCAGGTACCCCTCAGTACTTTTCCAGACGTTTGGACCTGGGCATGCACACTGCACACTTCCGCCAGTTTAGGCGGTGGCCCTTTTGAGTCCTTTTACCTCAATAACTCTCTCCCAGGTTCTCAGGCCCTCGGATTCTATCAGCTACTAGTCCAGTCTGTGGGCCCCTGCCCCACGAGGGCAGGCGATGTGCATGACTTGAAATCTCATCAGCGGCAGCCTGGAAGCCACTCCAGTCTAAGAAGGGGAACTGGGTGGGGGTGAAACTAAGTCAGCTTCTGTGCTGATCACTCAGGGAACCACCAGACAGGCCTAAAGCCACAATCACAGCATTTTAGGAACAAGGTCAGTATTAGTCCTCTGGCACCAGGAACTTGGGCTGCTGCCGCGCTGGGGGATAATAATAGATGGCGAAAACGTCACCACCCTCTCTTACCGAAATGCAGGTCCCGTTTTCTTCTTAAGCAGCCCCCGGCTTGGTGTAAATTTCGGATTAGACTCCAGAGTTCCAAAAGAGCTGAATTTGTCGATCTTTGCCATTTTATGGCTGTTTCAGTGGAGAGGCCGCTTCTGGCGCCCTACACCGCCACGTTCCACGACGTCACCACCCGCCCTTCTAGGAGCCGAGACTGGCGAGGCCCGGCGAGGCCCGGCCACCAGTGCAGGCTCAGGCCAGGGCGCCTGCTCGGGGAATGGGAGGGGGTGTGGACTGCCCGCACCTTTTGAAACGATTTTTCACTGTCTCCCTTCTTTTTGTTTGCTCCTTTGAGAATGCCCAAGTGATTTTGCCCGTGATGTGGTAACACTGTAAATGCATATGCAAATAAAGTGCGGATCTAGGCATGATAAGCAGGTCATGTGAGCATTTTTTCAGAGCAGCTTTATTCAGGGATAACGGACATACATTATACCACATAATTAAACTGTACCATTTGATAAATTTAACACGTGTTATAGATTGCATTGTGTCCCTCCCCCCTCAAAAAAAAAAAAAGCATTGTAAATCCTACTGTACCTGTGGTTATGATCCCATTTGGGAATAGAGTTTTGTTTGTTATGTTAATGGACAGTACTAGTGTAGGGCTTGTATTAAATCAATCTGTTTTGAGATAGGAAAGAGGAGATTAAACAAGCAAGGAAGGAAGATGGCTGTAGATAGATGCCATGCCACATGAAGCCAAGGAGCAAGGAACAGAGTCTGAAAAGAGACAAGGACCTTCCCTCAGAGCCCATAGAGAGAGAAAGCCTTCCCCCCGGAGGTTGTGCTCTGAATTCTGACTTCCAGCCTCCTAAACTGTGACAAAATAAATTTCTATTTGTTAAAGCCACCCACTTGTGGTAACTCTGTTATACCAAACCCGTTGCCATGGAGCTGATTCTGACCTTATAGGACAGAGTAGAATTGCCTCATACAGTTTCCAAGGAGCAGCTGGTGGACTTGAACTGCCCATCTTTTGGTTAACATCCATATCTCTTAACCACTGTGTCACCAGGGCCCCAAATATATCTATTATTGTTGTTGTTGTTTTGTGCCATCGAGTCAGTTCAGACTCGTAGTGACCCTATGTACAACAGAACGAAACAGTGCCTGGTCCTGTGCCATGCCCTCAATCGTTGTGCTTGAGCCCATTGTTGCAGCCATTGTGTCAATCCACCTCACTGAGGGTCTTCCTCTTTTTTGTTTACTGTGTACTTTACCAAGCACGATGTCCTTCTCCAGGGACTGAACCCTCCTGACAACATGTCCAAAGTATGTAAGATGTAGTCTTGCCATCCTTGCTTCTAAGGAGCATTCTGGTTGTACTTCTTCTAAGACAGATTTGTTCATTCTTTTGGCAGTCCATGGTATATTCAATATTCTTCACCAATACCACAATTCAAAGGCATCAATTCTTCTTCGGTCTTCCTTATTCATTGTCCACTTTTCACATGCATATGATGCGACTGCAAATACCATGGCTTGGGTCAGGCGCACCTTAGTCTTCAAGGTGACATCTTTGTTTTTCAATGCTTTCAAGAGATCTTTTGCAGCAGATTTACCCAATGCAATGTGTCTTTTGATTTCTTGACTGCTGCTTCCATGGGTGTTGATTGTGGATCCAAGTAAAATGAAATCCTTGACAACTTCAATCTTTTCTCTGTGTATCATGATGTTGCTTAGTTGTGAGGATTTTTGTTTTCATTATGTCCAGGCATAGTCCATACTAAAGACTGTGATCTTTGATCTTCATTGGTAAGTTCTTCAAGTCCTCTTCACTTCAGCAAACAAGCTTGTGTCATCTGTATAGCGTAGGCTGTTAATGAGTCTTCCACCAATCCTGATGCCCCGTTCTTCTTCATATAGTCCAGCTTCTCAGGTTATTTGTTTGGCATACAGATTGAATAGGTATGATGAAAGGATACATCCCTGATGCACACCCTTCCTGACTTTAAACCACGCAGTATCCCCTTGTTTTTTCTGAACAACTGCCTCTTGATCTATGTAAAGGTTCCTCATGAGCACGATTAAATGTTCTGAAATTCCCATTCTTTGCAATGTTACCCATAATTTGTTATGATCCACACAATCAAATGCCTTTGCATAGTAAATAAAACACAGGTAAACATCTTTCTGGTATTCTCCACTTTAGCCAAGATCCATCTGACATCAGCAATGATATCCCTGGTTCCACGTTCTCTTCTGAATCCGGCCTGAATTTCTGGCAGTTCCCTGTCAATATATTGCTGCAGTTGCTTTTGAATGACCTCAGCAAAATTTTCCTTTGCATGTGATATTAATGATATTGTTCAATAATTTCCACATTCAGTTGGATTATCTTTCTTGGGAATAGGAATAAATATGGATTTCTTCCAGTCACTTGGCCAGGTAGCTGTCTTCCAATTTTTTTGGCATAGACCACGGAGCACTTCCAGTGCTTCATCTGTTTGTTGAAACATCTCAATTGGTATTCCGTCAATTCCTGAAGCCTTGTTTTTCGCCAATGCCTTCAGTGCAGCTTGGCCTTCTTCCTTCAGTACCATTGGTTCCTGATCATACGCTACATCTTGAAATCTTTGAATGTTGACCAATTCTTTTTGGTATAAAGACTCTGTGTATTCCTTCCATCTTCTTTTGATGCGTCCTGCGTTGTATAATATCTTCCGCATAGATTCCTTCAGTATTGCAACTCGAGGCTTGAATTTTTTCTTCAGTTCTTTCAGCTTGAGAAATGCTGAGCGTATTCTTCACTTTTGGTTTTATATCTCCAGCTCTTTATAAGACTTTACTTTGTCTCCTTGAGCCACCCTTTGAAATCTTCTGTTCAGTTCTTTTACTTCATCATTTCTTCCTTTTGCTTTAGCTATTCGACATTCAAGAGCAAGTTTCAGAGTCTCTTCTGACATCCATTTTAGTCTTTTCTTTCTTTCCTGTTTTTTTTAATGACCTCTTGCTCTCTTCATGGATGATGTCCTTGATGTCATCCCACAGCTCGCCTGGTCATCGGTCATTAGTGTTCAACGCATCAAATCTATTCTTCAGATGGTCTCTAAATTCAGGTGGGACATACTCAAGGTCATACTTTGGCTCTCGTGGACTTGCTCTGATTTTCTTCAGTTTCAGCTTGAACCTGCACATGAGCAATTGATGATCTGTTCCACAGTTGGCCCCTGGCTTTGTTCTGACTGGTGGTACTGAGCTTTTCCATCGTTTCTTTACACATACATAGTTGATTTGATTCCTGTGTGTTCCATCTGGTGAGGTCCATGTGTATAGTCACTCTTTATGTTGTTGAAAAAAAGTATTTGCAATGAAGAAGTCATTGGTCTTTCAAAATTCTTTCATGTGATCTCCGGCATCATTTCTATCACCAAGGCCATGTTTTCCAACTACTGATCCTTCTTCTCTGTTTCCAGCTTTCACATTCCAATCACCAGTAATTATCAATGCATCCTGATTGCATGTTAGATCAATTTCAGACTGCAGAAGTTGGTAAAAATCTTCAATTTCTTCATCGTTGGCCTAAGTGGTTGGTGAGTAGATTTGAATAATAGTCGTATTAAGTGGTCTTCCTTTTAGGTATATGGATATTATCCTACCACTGACAGCATTGTACTTCAGGATAGATTTTGAAATGTTCTTTTTGACCATGAATGCAATGCCATTCCTCTTCAATTTGTCATTCCCAGTGTCTTGGTCATCTAGTGCTGCTATAACAGAAATATCACAAGTGGATGGCTTTAACAAAGAGAAATTTATTTCCTCATAGTAAAGTAGGCTGAAAGTCCAAATCCAGGGCATCAACTCCAGGGGAAGGCTTTCTCTCTCTGTCGTCTGTGAAGGAAGGTCCTTATCCTCATCTTCCCCTGGTTGAGCAGATTCTCAGGTGTGGGACCCCAGGTCCAAAGGACGTGGTCTGCTCCTGGTGCTGCTTTCTTGGTGGTACGAGGTCCCCATTCTCTGCTTGCTTCCCTTTCCTTTTATCTTTTGAGAGATAAAAGGTGGTGCAGGCCATGCCCAGGAAAACTCTCTTCACATTGGATCGGGGATGTGACCTTGGTAAGGGTGGTGTTACAATCCCACCCGAATCCTTTTAAACATAAAATTACAATCACGAAATGAAGGACAACCACGCGATGCTGGAAATCATGGCTCAGCCAAATTGATACACACATTTTGCGGGGGGGGGCATGATTCAATCCATGACACCTGGCATAGTAGACCATGTGATGACCTGATTCAAAATGGGCAGTACCAGTCCATTTCAGCTCACTAATGCCTAGGATATCAACGTTTATGTGTTCCATTTGAATTTTGATGATTTCCAATTTTCCTAGATTCATACTTTGTACAGCCCATGTTTCAATCATTAATAGATGTTTGCAGCTGTTTCTTCTCATTTTGAGTCGTGCCCCATCAGCAAATGAAGGTCCTGAAAGCTTGACTGCATCCATGTCATTAAGGTCGACTCTACTTTGAGGAGGTAGCTCTTCCCCAGTCGTCTTTTGAGTGCCTTCCACCCTGAGGGGCTCATCTTCTGGCACTATGTCAAACAATGTTCTGCTGCTATTCATAAGGTTTTCACAGCTAAATCTTTTCAGAAGTAGACTGCCAGGTCCTTCTTCCTAGTGTGTCTTAGTCTGGAAGGTCAGCTGAAACCTGTCTACCATGGGTGACCCTGCTGGTATCTGAATACCGATGGCATAGCCTGCAGTATCACAGCAACACGCAAGCCCCCAGAGTATGACAAACTGACAGACACGTAAGGGATTTCTGTGATAACACCAACCAAATCACACTTACTGCCTCAAGGCGATTCTGACTCAGAGACCCCACACGGTTTCTGAGGCTGTAAATCCCTACGGAAGCAGACTGCCACATCCTCCTCCCCCAGAGCCCCGGGGGGTTTGAATCTCTGACCTTTCACTCAGCACTCACATGCTTTGACCACCAGGGCTCCTTCTGTTACAGCAGGACTAGACAACGTGTGTGTCTGTGAAACCATCATTATTATTATTACAGTGGAAACGTATATCCGTGTGTCTTGGTTATGTAGTGCTGCTATCACAGAAACACCACAAGCGGATGGCTTTAACAAACACAAGTTTATTCTCTCACACTCTAGTAGACGAGAGGTCCAAATTCAGGACACCAGCTCCCTGGGAAGGTTTTCTCTTTCCAGGGGAGGGTTCTTGTCATCAATCTTCCCTGGTTGAGGAGCTTTTCAGCATGGGGACCCTGGGTCCAAAGCACACACTCTGTTCTTGTTTCTTGGTGGTATAATGTCCTCCTGTTGCTCTGCTTGCTTCTCTCTTTTATATCTCAAAAGAGATTGGTTTAAGACACAATCCGATCTTGTAGATTGAGTCCTACCTCATTAAAATAACTGCCACTAATCCCATCTCATTAACATCATAGAGCTAGGATTAACAACACATAGGAAAATCACATCAGGTGACAAAATGCTGGACAGTCACACAATACTGGGAATCACGGACTAGCCAAATTGATACACATATTTTTGGGGAACACAATTCAACCCATGATACCATGGCTTTGAAATTTTCCTCCTGGCCCTTTGTAATACCCCTCATCACTATTCCACATTCCTAAGCAATCAATGGTATGCTTTGTCATGTTTATTAGTTTGTGTTCTCTAGCATTTTATATAGACGTAATCATACATACTATCTTTTTTTGTCTGGCTTCTTTCACTCAGCATAATTATTTTGAGAGTCATCTATGTTGTTGTGAGTATCAATAGATCATGCCTTTTTATCGCTGAATAGTATCCTATTATATGGATATACCGCAATTTGTTTTTCTGTTCCGCTGATATTTGAGTTGTTTCCAGTTTTTGGCTATTTCAAATAAAGCTGCTATGAAATAAAGCTATATAAACTTTTATATTGACATATACTTTCATTTCCCTTGGGTAAATAAATACCCCGGTGTGGAATGGCTGGATCATGTGGTGTTTAATATTTTAATGTTCAATGTTCATTAATAAACATTAAAATTTTAATGTTTAACATTAAAGAAACTGCAAAATTTTTTCCAGAGTGATTATCCCATTTTGCCTTCTTACCAGCAGTATATGGGATTTTCAGCTACTTATTCGAGGTTATGTGAGGATTTTTTTTTTAATAATTTATTTTTTTTGTTCCTGTCGTTGAGAATATACACAGCAGGATATACACCAATTCAACAGTTTCTACGTGTACAATTCATTGACACTGTTTACATTCGATTTGTGCAACCATTCTCACCCTTCTTTTCAGAGTTGTTCCTCCTCCATTAACATAAATTCACTGCCCTTAAGGTTCCAATCTAATCTTTTGAGTTGCTGTTGTCTATTTGATCCCATATAGATAGTTCTTAAAAGAACACAATGCTCAAGGCAGACATTCTTTACTAGCTATTCTTGTTATTTCATATAAGCGATTGTTTGGATTTAAGAAGATTCCAGAGCTATTTTTGGCTTAAGGTTTAAAGATTATCTTAGGGCAATCATTTCAGAGGTTCATTCAGCCTCCATGGCTCCAGAAATTCTGGATTCCATGAGAATTTGAAATTCTGTTCTACATTTTTTACCCTTTTGATCAGGATTCTTCTGTAGAATCTTTGATCAAAATGTTCAGTAATGGTAGCTGGTCACCATCCAGTTCTTTTGGTCTCATGGTAAAGGAGATAGTTGTTCATGGAGGCTATGATGGTTAAGGTTGTGTGTCAACTTGGCTGGGCCATGATTCTCAGTGGTTTGGCAATTATGATGTAGTTTGGCAGCTACGTAATGGTGTAATCACCTCCATAATGAGATCTGATATAATGTAATCATCTCATGATGAGATCTGCTGTGAGCAGCCAATCAGTTGAAGGGGAGTTTCCTTGTGGTGTGGCCTGTGTCCAATATATGTGGACTCTGGCAAAGCTCACTGGCTTTTGCTTGCTCTGGATCCTCATCTGACCTCTGGTTCTTGGAACTTGAGCTAGCAGCTTACCGGCCAATCTTAGGATTCGTTGCCTCCTTGGCCTGTGAGCCAAAGGTCTGCTGTCTGATCTACCGATCTTGGGTTTTGCCAGATTGTGCATCTAGGTGAGCCAGGAGAAGCCTCCAGCCTGATCCACAGATTTAGTTCTTTCCAGCCTCTACGCTGTTTCCCCCCTGAGTATCTGACTGTCCAGCTAGAGTAGGAAGGGTAGGCCATCAGACCGAACCAAATCTAAATACTGGCTCTGCCACTCGCTTCACTTCTTCAGACCTGCTGGCTAAGTATTTTGGCATCTCCTGTGAATATTTTTGAAATTAATCCCACCTCCAGAGAACTGAGTATTGTATTTGTCGATAGCTTGTTCTCTCAAATGCATTGTATTTGGTACCATGTCTTTTGCTGTTTTAGTTGTTTTTTCCAATTCTATTACTCTGTTCCCTTTCCAACTAAAGAAATCATGTCCAGGTGGGTAAACATTTGAAGGCCACAATGTTTGCATATTGTATATTCTGGGCAGCCAAAAAAGGACAGCGATAATCTTGGAGGCAGAACCCCAGAGTTCAGGTGCAGTCTCTGCATCTACTCACTGGCTGGCCTTGGCTAACTCTTGTCCCCTCTCTGATCCTCCATTTCTTTATGTATAAAATGGGACTGATGCTCTCAACCTATTACATGCAAGAGAATATGTTGATGGAACCGATCCTACCACTGTTGTGACCCCACATCAGAGAACAGGCAGGGGAACTTTAAGTGCATACGTATTCTCACCTCCCTGGTGTCATGGATTGAATTATGTTCCCCCAAAAATATGTGTATCAATTGGGCTGGGCCATGATTCCCCGTACTGTGATTTTCTTACATGTTGTAAATCCTGCCTCTATGAAGTTAATGAGGGAGGATGGGCAGCAGTTGTGTTAGTGAGACAGGACTCAATCTAGAAGATTGGATTGTGTCTTGAGGCCATCTCTTGAGATATAAAGGAAAGGGAAGCAAGCAGAGAGTTGGGGACCTCATACCACCAAGAAAGCAGCACTGGGAGCAGAGCATGTCCTTTGGACCTGGGGTCCCTGTGCCTGAGAAGCCCCTCGACCAGGGGAAGATTGATGCCAAGGAATCTTCCTTCAGAGCCAACATAGAGAAAGCCGTCCCCTGAAGCTGACACCCTGAATTTGGACTCGTAACCTACTAGACTGTGAGAAAATAATTTTTTCTTTGTTAAAGCCATCCACTTGTGGTATTTCTGTTATGGCAGCACTAGATGACTAAAACACCTGGTTTCTTGCTTTCCCTCTGGGAGGTATCCTTAAGTCTTGGTGCTACTGGGAGCTGGGGTAAGGCTACATTTCTCTCCCTAGGCCTCTGTCCAGTTTCACTGCAGGAAATCTCCACTGAGTGATGTCTGTATCATACCTGTCTTGAAGATCTATATAAGAGTAAAAATAGTTGTCACAAAATTTGCCAGATATATTTTTTATATGGTATATCTTAATCTATAATAAAATCATACATTTCAAAACAGCTAGCTGACAGTAGATGAATACTAAGTTGTCTTTCCACAAGGGATTTGCCACCTTGAGTGCTCACATCTGCCTAAAACACGAGTCCACGCTGATGAAAGTGAAGACTTGAATTACCCATGTCAGCTTTCCACAAGGGATTTGCCACCTTAAGTGCTCATATCTGCCTAAAACACGAGTCCACGCTGATGAAAGTGAAGACTTGAATTACCCATGTCAGCTGGTCTACACCCCTGGAAATCAGCCTTCCTTACTTAGGGCTCCAGCAAAGTCTCTTCTCATATTAGCTGGTTTCCTGGGAAAAAGAAGAATGAAGGGTGCAAGAGTTAGGCACGGGCTTCAGCAAGGAGCCCGGCAGCTCAAGTTAAGAAGCTTCACTCTGGGATGTTTCAACAATTCTTGAATAGCAGCCTGCAAGCTCCCAAATCCAGGTCTCTCGCTCTTGGTTCTCGTGAGTTTTGCTTTGTTGTCTCCTGACAGAGGCTGACC
The DNA here is from genome assembly GCF_030014295.1 of Loxodonta africana. Lineage (NCBI taxonomy): Eukaryota > Metazoa > Chordata > Mammalia > Proboscidea > Elephantidae > Loxodonta > Loxodonta africana. Next base: position 50,996,994 of record NC_087359.1, read on the forward strand.
GTCAACTGTCAGTGGTGCAGACTGAGCAATAAGCTTCTTATAGATTCCGCTTAAAAACAAAAATTCACAGCAGAAAATAAACCAATCTGAATTAACACGGGAACAGGTAACGCTAGGTGAAAGGTGACTGTTCAAAAGGTAACAAACAGCACTGGAGGATGTTCTGACCTCTTACCATTTAAGCCCACACATCACCTGATGCTTTACCTATAAAGATACAACGTTGTCAGCACAAGATTTCCATGTTAAATGCAGTTACAGACCTTGTTCTTTCTAATTATCACACCTTATTGCCACTGCAGTTTATGATGAATACTTAATTGTATCCGACTGGCACAAATACACTGAGAACAAAGAGCATTCAATTGTTGGCATGCTGTATTTTTTTTTCCTTATGGAAGTAAGAGTTCATTGTGCTCTGGGTAGTATACCCAAATAGACTGAGTGATGTAAAATGTAGTCAGCTCTTAGGCAGGATGGGTAACAGTGAGCTGACAGTAGTACTTGGACAGTGCTTTAGAGTTTACAAAATTTTTCATACTCCTACTACATTTTCTAAAACTGCAGCTCAGTTCCAATATCAGTCTATCATTAATCATTACTAGGGCCCAGTGTGGTGCAGTAGCTAAGCGCTTGGCTGCTAACCAAAAGGTCGGCAGTTTGAACCCACCAGCTGTTCCTAGGGAGAAAGATGTGGCAATCTGCTCCCATGAAGATTACAGCCTTGGAAACCCTATGGGGACAGTTCTGCTCTGTCCTATAGGGTCGCTATGAGTGGGAATCGACTTGACAGCCGTGGGTTTGGTTTTCGTTTTTTAAGGCCTAGGAACAAAGCACCACCTTTCAGCCTATTTCCATGAAATGGGCAGAATAAAAATAAGGTGCACCATTGTAAACTACCTCAGTTCTCAAGTACAAACAAAATAGGACTGTTATGAAGAGTAAAGGAGCTGCAAAAATGTTAAGCATTATCAATACCTCTTTCCCCCTTTAAAAAAAAAATCCTGTGACTACAGATTCCAGTTGACTGTGAACCTTATGACTGTGAGTTGAGCACTGGAGACGTGGGGATAGAGGTAGATGCCCTACACACTAGGGAGACAGATTCAAGTTACCATAAAACGCGGAGAGTTGTGGATTAGTAATAAGCACATGGGAACCCAGAAAATGTGTCTGATTCTGCCTGAGACAGGATGCTGATGCTGTTCCTGGGTCCCCCATGGCCAGGGGGTGGATGGGTGTTAGAGCTGTGGAGAGAGGCTGAGATTTAACAGTAGACTGCCCACCTTGGGCCTCTGGTAAAGCATCACATGGCACATGTGGGGCAATTAGATCTATCTGTCCTCTATCATAGCAATGGGGAAGGTGCCGAGCAGCTTTTTTAAGTTAACCCCAAAGCTCCGAAGTATGCTTACATTTTAATCAGGTCAGTGTGGGTGGCCAGCTTCCAGCTGGGTCTCCTCTCCTCTTCCCGTCCAATACCTTGGGCTGGCCCGAAGCATGGGGTCATGGGCACTGTGAGGAACTGCCCCTGGCCGGCCAGTCACATGTGGAGCCCTTGGTTGACAAGGGCCCTGCTTTGCTGCAGGAGACGTTCCTGCCCCCCTGCTTGGCTATTGCGTCCCCGCACTCTCAACGCCCCCTCCTGCTGCCTGTCGAAGTTCGAAGTCTGCTCTTCTCTGTGCAACATGACATTTGTGTGTCATGTCCCGCTCTAGCACTGTCTAAGCCAGGACCAACCTGAACCTGAAGGGCTGTCTGGTGGTGGTGGATGCAGATCCTGGTACCCCGTATGTGTCTCCTGGAGCCTAGCCCTCACCATGGCTATAGCCAAGTGGGTATTGGCTGTGGGCTCGGCTTGCCTGGAATGTGCTGGGTGGTACCTGTCAGATGGCGCACCTCTAAAATCCATTCTGCCTGGATGTCTTAGGCTGGGTTCTCTAGAGAAGCAAAACCAGTAAAACGTGTATGTATATACATATATATATATATGTATATATATATAAAGAGAGAGAGAGATTTATATCAAGGAACTGGCTCACATGACTGTAGAGGCTGAAACGTCCCACGTCCATGGATCAGGATAGAGGCTTCTCCTGATTCACCTAGCCACAGGGGCTGGTGAACCCAAGATTGGTAGGTCGGAGGGCAGGGCTCTTGCTCACAGGCTGTGAAGATTGATGAATCCCAAGATTGGTAGGTCGGAGAGCAGGGCTCTTGCTCACAGGCTATGAAGATTGATGAATCCCAAGATCGGTAGGTAAGCTGCTAGCTCAAGTCCTAAGAACCGGAGGTCAGACTAATAGAAGGCAGCTGCAGGATCCAGAGCAGACAAAAGCCAGAACATCCACTTACATTTGGATGGAGGCCACATGCCCAAGGAAACTCCCTTTCAACTGATTGGCTACTCACAGCTGATCCCATCATGGGGGTGATCACATATAGACACTGAGAATCATGGCCCAGCCAAGCTGACACACAATCTTAACCATCACACTGGATTACTAGCTTGCCTCCCTCTAGTTCCACGCTGTGCCTCGAGGCATGAGGCAGCCCTCAGTGGCCACTATGATCGGTACACTAGCGAAGATTGGGGAGAGCCAGGATATGGCAAGGGTGGCCGAGGGCGCTGTCATTTGCATCAGTGTGAACATCTAGTTGCTGGGCCTAGAGTCATACCCGTCTTTCTTTTCTGGGCTGGCCACTGCCCAGAGGAGTACCAGGCTTCTTAGTGTTCCCCAACCTAACCACCATCACAGCTGAACCCACCTTTTTTCCTGGACATTGGAGGATAAGGGGCATGGAGGTCCATTGAAGCCAGGGGCCATCCAGAGTAGAGGGAGCAGCATCTTCTCAGGTGGGATGTGCAAGGGAAGAAATCCAGGAATTGCCTCCTTTTGCTCGGGTCCCCAACTCCAGACTAGCATGTAGGAGAGTCAGCATTGTTTGGATGCTATGGGGTTGAGTCCCTGGGAAATGGCGTTGAGTCTCTGGAAATTGTGGGGACTGTCTTTAGCCTCAGCCTTTGCACATAACCTGCAGGACAAGTTTGGAATGGGCAGGGGTGATGTCCAAGGTGGGTGAATTCCTACCAGTGTCAGACAAGGGCATGGGATTCAAGTGAGGCCCTGGACAAGTCACTGGCCTTTGTTGGGTCTTCCCACTTAAGCTCCAACCTCCTGGGAAGCTTCTGGTTCAAAACAAGCGTAGTCTCAAACTACTCCATCCATAGCCCAGACTAGGGTGAAGCTAGTGAGAAACGTACAGCACGGAATTCAAGGAGGCAGTCACTCGGGGTGGTGCAAGTGCAGGCTAGCACCAGCATGACCCTAAGAGTGAGCCTCTGCCTCCTTCCTTCTCCTCTACTTGAAGCCTTAAACTCCCAGAGAGCAGAGACTGCTAATCCTTCCCTTCCTCCCCAGCGCCTGGGCAACGCTGGGCTCACAGATGTTGTGTGCCGTCCAGTGGATAGCGACCCTACAGGACACAGTAGAAGTGCCTCATAGGGTTTCCAAGGGTCGCTATGAGTCGGAATTGACTGGACGGCAACGGGTTTGGTTTGGTTTAATCTTTAGGGGAACAGATTGGCAGGTCTTTTCTCCCTAAGCGGCCGGCGAATTTGAACTGCCAACTTTTCGGTTAGCAGCTGCGTGCTTTAACCATGCTCCTTGGGCTCACAGTAGGCGCTCAATAAACACTGATAAGTGGAGAAGCCTTGGCTTTCTTTGTGAAAAATGGACTAGGCTGGGAAGGGTGGGTTCCTGCGCGCCACATGAACTAGCCGAGTCTGGTTTGTCCCAGTGTCTGGACTTGTAACCAGATGAAGGGAGATCCCAGTGCCCGCGAAGATTCACAAAATCCGAGTCGGAAGGCACCTTAAAGACCGTTTAGTGCTATGCATTCATTTTACGTGGGGACAGGGTCGGGTCTACATAGCGAGTTCTTCGACAAGGTGACTTCATGAAGAAAAACCTCCAAAGCAAGTACCGGGCGTACATCGAGTCATCGACGTTCTACCTACCTGGGCTGGAACAACGGGCAGGATCATTCCATTGCTTTTGTCTGCCGATAAACGCCGAGCGCCAATTGGTCCTGGCTTAGGAAACGGAAACGGAAAGAGGGCGTGCACGTGGGATCCGCGGCGTGAGAGGAGCGCGCGCCGGACCGGAACGAGTCCTTGGAGACACCGGGCATGGCGTCGCTCCGTTGTGGAACCGCCGTCTGCGTGGTCTGCTTGGAGAAGCCCAAATACCGCTGCCCGGCTTGCCGCGTGCCCTAGTGAGTGTCGGGCCGGGGCGGGAGGCCCGAGGGCGGCGAGAGGGTCCGCGCAGCCTGCGGGGCTGACACGGCCTGTGGTCTCTGTTGCTACAGCTGCTCGGTGACCTGCTTCCGGAAGCACAAAGGTAAGGGCCCGGCGCCCCCTCCTCGCGCGGGGCAGCCGCCGGGTTCCGCTCTGCCGACGTCTCGGGGACGTGGACCTCAGCCTTTGCACGCCTGATCTTGCCGGAGCTCCTTCCCAGCCTTTCTTGTCGCGGGTCTCCCCTCCATCTGCGCGGGACCCTCGTTCCTCGGGCTTCGTCTCTGGTGTCCTGGACCCTTCCCTTCCTGCGGGTCCTTCACCTTTGCCTGGAAAAGCCTCTCCGAGCTGTAAACGTTAAAAAAAAAAAAAAAAAAAAAACCGAAAGTTCTCCTACCCTGCTTTTCCTTCAACGTGCCACTCTCTTTTGCTTTTTCAACATAGTTGAGTGCTTTGGACTTCCATGTTAGCGTTCTGGCATAGCTCCTCATCATTTGGCAGAAATGTTACCAGGTGCTTTTTCTGCCCCTTATATAATGGCTTTTTCATTTGCAGCGTTTTCACAAGAAACCGTCTAGTTCAAGATAGGAAAGAAATGGGGCTTCCCTGCTGGAAATAGGGCTGGAGATTTGGGATCCGAAACGTTTCTCTTTCTGCATCTTTTTTGAGGTCCCTCCAGGAATCAGGAACCCGTGCTACTGCCAGGGCTGGGTTTTCTGGAAATGCAGATTTAAGCAGTTCATTCCCCTGTTGAAAACTGCATAACTTCCTAGCATCTAGGGCAGAGTGGTGTTTATTGAGTATTACTCTTTCTAGGGGACATTTAGGAGCCCGGGTGATGCAGTGGTTAAAGTGCTCAGCTGCTAACCAAGGGCAACTGTTCAAACCCACCAGCAGCTCCACGGGAGAAAGATGTGGCAATCTGCTTCCGTAAAGATTACAGCCTTGGAAATCCAATGGGGCAGTTCTACTCTGTCCTGTAGGGTGGCTATGAGTTGGAATCAATTCCACAGCAGTGGGTTTATGGGAGGTTTGTTGTCACAGTATGCGGGGGTGGGGGGGGAGTAGGTGGTACTACTGATAATTGGTGGGGGGGGGGGTGGGCGAGTACATCCTGTAGGACAGCATGGGACTGTCCTACATCACTAAAGACTGTCACACCCTCGATACCAGTACTGCTTTTTTGAGAGATATTCTCTTGCTCTAGCTTTCCTCCTCTTGTGCCCCTGCCACCTGCCAGGCCTGTCCTACCAATCAGCTGACAGCGCCTCATCCGCATCTCCCTGTACTTGACCCTAGTTTTTCAAGTGTCTGGTCCAAGCACAGCCTTTTTTCTGTGCCAGGAATGGTGCTTTTTCCACCTGGCAAAGATTTCTCCTCCAAGAGTCCTCTTGGTCTTGTCTCCTGACCCTCTCAGATGGATTTAGACCAGACCCTTCTTACCATATTTCTAGCTGTCATTTGTGATATAGTTGTCTATTTACTTATTGCTTTATCCTGTAATACTAACCCTTTTTTAGGATGGCCTGGTGACTTTTTCACCTGTGTATTTCCAGTGGCACACGGTACATGCCAATTTAAGTGTCTGAAACTCCTGGGAAAATTAAAGTCAGTATGCCTCTAAATCCTGGTGAAAGCCCTGTGAGATTGGGCAAGACAGGAAGGATAGGAACAGGCTCTTGGAGTGCATGAGCTCTGCTTCCTCAGCCCTACTGCTAGGTGCAGGATTGCTTGTAGTTTTCCTTACACTGATCTCTCACTTTCTCCATAATCCTCTCCACGCCACCTACACCCTTACCCAATACATATGCTTTCTTACCTAGGAGCTGGCTTTGGGGGCTGGAGGGCAGGGGCAGCCTTGTCACTGAAATGGAGATGGTGTATGCCTGAGATTTGTGTTTTTCAGAGCAGTGCAGCCCTGAAACTCATTCTGTAAAGAAAAAAAGAAGTTCATCTCTTCCTACAAAAACTGCAAAGCCTGTGGAAAACAAAGGTGGGCTAGATGATTTAAAAACAAAATCAACCAACCAACCTAGAAGGGGCTTTCAGATATAATAAGGAAAGAAAAGAGACTTGGCCTGGAGTGGCAGTCAAGAACCATAGGCTTCATCAGGGGCAGCAGCTTCCTTAGCCTGAGCACCAGGAGTGGGGACACACATAGTCGTGGGTGACATTGATAGGGCAGCCTGAAGGCATCATTCAGGGAAAGAAAAATGGGGCAGGGAACTGAGAGAAAAAAGGCCAGGGCAGAGGTTTGGGGGCATGGAGTTGGCCCTGCTGACCTTTTCTTGTGGCATCAGTTCTCTCTACATGGCCCTGGCTGGGGCTGACATTTCTCCTGAGCTAGGTCCAGGCGGGAAGCTTCCTTTGACCCAGCTTACCTTGTGGCTGCTGCTGGCAGCTCCTCACAGTTTATAGCAAGCAGTAGTGGGCTGTCATTCTATCCATGTCTCCAAACCATCTTTAATACCTGCGGGGTATTATGCACCACGGCAGGCACTGAAAGCATCCCCTTCCAGTGCCACCAAAAAATTAATGAAGATTCATGGCAAAGGGATAACCCGTTTCTGCTCTTGGAGAAACTTCCAGGTTCAGTTCAGGTAGGCCCAAGCAATTTTTGCGAATGCTGCAAGTAGAGAGGATTTACTTTAGCAGGTTTCTACAGAGCACCAAGTTTTTGACCTATGACAAGGTTGGAACCATGGTGTTGGGAGGTGGGGTGAAGAGAGTTGGAAAATCAGGCTCTAAGCCCAAAAACCACAGACAGAGTATGTGAACACTAGGATACGTTCGTTAACTTAAAACTACCGATTCTGCTGTCTTTCACTTTCCTAACAGGAGCGTTAGTGTGGCCACAAGTGCCAGAGAAGAAAGGGTATTTGTGTTGTTTAAACTTCCTGTATGCCCCTTCATGTATGTGTGCACATACAGTCTCAGTCTGCTGGAGTAGTTTTAAAAAGCTGGTGCCTAGGCTTTCTTTTCAGTCATAAGCAGTTGACTGTGTTGTGTATTTTTTTTCCTTAGATGATGAGTCATCTATAGCTGATTTTCTCAATAGTGATGAGGAAGAGGACAGAGTTTCTCTGCAGAATTTAAAGAATCTAGGTAAGTCTGTACTGTGCTTGTTTATTTTTGTCTACCTTTGAGATACATTAAAAAAAAAGTATCTTGTATGTTCAGCAAAGATTTACACAGCACTTGAGGTTCCCATTCAACAGTTTCTACACAAATTGTTCAGTGACATTGGCTACATTCTTCACAAGACTATCAATATTTCCGTTCTGGTTCTATTTCTGTTAATCTAGTTTTCCTGCTTTTTTACATTTTCATTTTGTTTTAAAGTAATTGTTGACCATTTGGTCGCATATAGATGATTTTTTAAAGGAGCACAGCACTCATGGGTGACAGTCTTTTTTTGTGAGCTAATCTGTTCTTTAGCTAGAAGGTGACGTTGGGGCTGGTTTCATTTCAGGGTTTCAGGAGTATCTCAGGGTAGTAGTCTCACAGTCCTCCAGTCCACTGAGGTGCATTTAATCTGTTGTATAGAAGGTAATTTCTAAAAGTTATTAAATACCTTATCATGGCACTTGGGGCCCTTCCTCTCCAGCCACCATTCTGTAAATATGCAGGGCTTGCACAGCCTCCTAACAGCACCCTTTGCTCGAATCCTCCTGGCTCCTCCTTCAAGGCATGGTTTAAGCTTCCTTTCCTCAGTGAAACTTTGGACCTTTTGCCTCTCTGAATTAGGCCCTTTTTCAGCTTCCCACAGTTGCTTGGGCTTATTAATATGCCGCTCACATTTCGTGGTAATCTCTCTTTAGCCACCAACCTGTGTTTATCCCCGTGTCCCTTGTGTTCAATTTACAGTCCAGCCATTAGTGCAGATTGGTAATCACGATTTGATTTTTTTGGAAGATAAGAGTGTTGATAACGCCCAGCATTTTTGCAGCACTGTTCATTTAATTCCTCATAATGGTTTCATTATATATGTAATTAAAGGTGGGGATTTCTTTCGTTCTGTTCCCCAAAATCAGGCTGAAAATCAGTTATTTGCACTTAGTCCCCTTGTAGCGATTAGACTGAGGTTGGAACTGAGCTGGTAATAGGTGTGAAAAATTTTGTAAACTGTGAAGCATTATACAGATGTTAGTGTTAGTTTACCTCTGGGTCATGTTTCATGCTGGATCCCAGACTTTTTATTTCAGAGTATTCGGCATAACTGTCTCCACTATTGAGAATCTTTATCTCTATAAAGAAAATAAAGCATGCCAACAATATAACGCTGTATTCTCTGTGCTGATTTTCTTTAGGTGAAATGGCATGAAGTTACAATATTTATACAGTATTTACACTTAATCCGGAAGACATTTAATATGCTGATCTCATCTTCTGTGTTAAGCACTGGGGTAACTTGTGGGTTTAAGGGTTAAGGGGATACAGCACCTTTGAAAATTGTGTCTTACATTTGAAACGTTTAGCTTTCAGCTACCTCCGCCTGTTCCCACTTGCATTCAGGTTGTCTTTTTTTTTGTTGTTAATTTTTAAGGGGACTCTGCATCACTGAGGAGCTTATTGCTCAATCCACACCTTAGACAGCTGATGGTCAGCCTCGATCAGGGGGACGACAAAGCAACGCTCATGAGAGCTTATATGCAAGAGCCCTTGTTTGTGGAGTTTGCAGACTGCTGTTTGAGAATTGTGGAACCGTCCCAGAATGAGGATTCTTAAGATGGATTATTGTGCTGCCTGCCTCAAGCGTGCGTGTGACTCCGAGAGCCTGCCCCGCCTCCCTGGAGACCAGCTAGTGTGGAGAGAGGCCTCACGGGAGCTCTGAGCGAGGGAGGTGAGTTCTAGCATGCTGACCAGCTGACTGATGTGAGCTGTGTGGGTCTTCGCCTCCATCAACACGGATTCATGTTTCCGGCAGGTGGGAGTACTCGAAATGACAAACCCGTTATGGAGAGAAAACTCAACATTCAAATGGATTGTTTTAAAATGTTTTATTTTTGGTATGGCTAAGATTGACGTCATAAATGACGATATCAAGTTTTTTATACCTGTTTGAGCTAAAAACTTGACCAGTGTTACTAAATAAAATCAAAACGTAGTAGTTCTATTGTATGTTTCATCATCCTTGGTTTATGATATTCTAATTATTTGAAATTACATTAAATAAATTAACAACTTGTTAAATACTAAGGTTTCATTCCCTTTTTTCTGGCTTTAAAGAACAGAAATTAATTTTCTCACAGTTCCTGAGAAGTCCAGATTCAGAGTATATCAGCCAGCAGGGTTGTGCCCTCTCTTTGCCGTCTCTAGGGAAAGAGCCTCCTTTGTCTTCCCGTTCTGTAGCCTGGGCATTCCTCGCCTCCTTGCTATGGATAGAAGCGTTTGGCCCCATCATTTTATGGCATCTCTTTTAGCCTCTACGTGACTGTATTTCCATGTCTCTCTTTTTTTGTGTGTGTTTCAACATTAATTTGGGCCTCTCAAAATAAGAGCACAGAGCAGCATTTAAGAGAGAATGGTTTTAAGGGGTCTTTTTAAAAGCTCAGAGATCAGAACCAGACCCCAGATGTTCTGACAGTTGAACCCCATGGGTAACAACACAGATAAACTAGTCTGTTTTGCTGATAGGGCTGTTGAGAGAGCAGAACAAACCTCTTCATTAAGTTTCACTCCTGGCCTGCTATAGATGAAGCCTTACTTCTCATCTCTATTCAGGATCATTCTGAGAGAATACATCTAGAGGTCTTCAAATCAGGAAGACTGCCACCAATACTTTCTCACATGTCATAATCATACCAAGCCCTCAGTAGTCAGGTGGGACTTCTCTGTTCTAGAAGCATCCAGGAAAATTTGTGATTTTTCACCAATGACTCTTCCTACAATCTAAGAAAAGCACAGAAGACCCATCTCTCCCCCTGCCCTGACTGTATTGCTCTCCTCACCCCAAAGCTGATTCCTGCCTCCAGCGGAGGGCTAGGGACACCACTAACCCTCAGCCAAGGAACAGGCTCTGATAGGAACCACTTTTCTTCTAAAGTGGTATCTCACCATCACCATCTGGCCTCTTCAAAAGAGAATGAGTTTTCATCTGTATGTAACCATGTATATATCTGTGTCGACCCTGGAAAACCTTTTAGAGTGCTTCCGTGTAAATTCCTGCATTTGCTTTTTTAAAATTTTTTAAAAGCTTTCATTCCTTTTTAAGGAACTAAATGCAAAAGTCCCCCCAGCCAAAATTTCAGAGCCAATTTCAGGCTGACTTTGCCTGTTTTCTTGCAAAAGTGCTCATGGGGAGTCAGGGGTACTCTGCTGCACTGATGGATAGCATCTCAGGATGGACGGTTGAGTCCAATGCTCAGTTGGACATATGGATGTAGTGAAGGTCTCTATGGCCCTGATGCTTCTTATTCCTGGTTTGGGATCGCCCAACCCTGACCCTCTGTCAGTGCCTGAGATGTAGGTTGGAGACCACAGGCCCACTGGTACGTTTGCCGGTGCAGCCCAGGCTCTGAGGCTGGAGCCAGCATGCTCTCACATGCACTGTAGTCGTTGTGGGAATAGTTTGGCAGCTGTGCGTTCATCAAATGTCTTCGGCAAGGCAGCTGGCAGGAAAAGGCCTCGGAGAAACAAAGGCACCAAGGATCACCCAGCCAGGGGAGGGGAGAGGGCAGGAAGAGATCACACTTGGATCAGCCTGTGTCTTTCCAGCAGAATCTGATTAAAGCCAGTAACACTGCAGGGCGAAGGTTGGGGGCAGATGTCAGCATGGCGCAGTGGAGACTTTCTGCAGTGAAACTTTATCGTGCCCTAGGGAAAGAGATGCAGCTAAGCTTACCCCAGCTCCCAGGAGTGCCAGGGCCTGAAGGTGCCTCACAGGGCGAATGCTGCAAGAGCAGTGAGGTGTGGACAAATCAGTGCTGGTACGAGGGTCGTGGCCACAGCAGGACTAAGTCAACATTTTTTTCCTCCTTATTCTAAAACAATGGGGTTTCCACTCCAGAGCAGGACTAACATACAAAACTTCACATCCACTTGGTGTCAGATGAGGACACACCAGGACAGTTTTCCCTTGCTAGGAGTACTGTCTGTCTGGCACGTTCCTGGGAGATTTATCCAGAGGGTGACCTACAGATTCCTCTGGGATGGAAATGCAGTTTCCTTTCTACCGCCTTGTCGATTCACTTAATCCTTGCTGTGACCCTGTGTAACAGACTATTAACCCCATTTTATAGATCAAGAAATGGAGGTGCCAAGAAATGAGATATGACTTAGCCAAGGTTATCCAGTGAGTGGGGGCAAAGCCAGGACCTTGACCCTGGGGTTCTGCCTCCAGCATACATGCCTTTCAACTTTTCTCAGCCACTTCATTTTTAATGGAAATGTGTGACATTGACTTCATGAGTGTGCCGGCTGATATGTAAAAACATGGGGGCCTTAGACCACTGATTCACTCATCATTTCCTCAGCTGGAAAAGGAGGTAAACCAAGTAATAAAATTTGACAACATGGTGCCAGATCCAGTGACATTCGAGGACTTATTAAGATTCAGAGAAGATGCTAGAACACTTAGATGCAGTGTTAAAAATGTAAAGGGGCTCTGGAAAATTCCCAGCTGTAATGATGGCAATAATCCAAACCTGCAGCTAGCTGGGACGAGCAAGCTTCTGGTTTACCGGACGAGGTAGGGATGGCTTTTGTCACAGCCTCAGTCCTGCTCCCCCTGCAGATTCCCAGGGTTTGCCTTCTACCTTTTATGGTGGGGTGGGAGGGACCCAGAGTTGTGCGGCAGGACAGGCCATCCCGTCACATACAACCTACCTGAGGCAGCGCTCGTATGGACGTGATACCAGCCTGGTCATGTTGTGCAGTCTGGACAGCATAGCTGCTGGGCCCACCTGAGGGAAGCTGGAGGCAGGCCCGGACCACCAGTTTCCTCTGAAAGCCGCGTACACCCATGGCCGAGTTGGCCAGGACCAGTCCCAGGGGCCAGAGGCGGATTATTGCCCCCAGGAGCCTGTTCTGCACCAGAGGCAATGGAGTGGAGCTCAGGGAACGGGGATCTTGAGACAAGTGTTGTTCCTCTGCACCATCCAGTTCTTCAGAAGCAAGGGAGGCCATTCTGATCTTAAAAAGAAAACATCCCTTAAGGATACAAAGTCAGTGCCTGGCCCTGTGCTTAAGTCCATACATAAGCTACTTTAAAAAAAAAGCTTTACTGAGATAAAATTCACCCTTTAAACTGTATAATTCAATGATTTTTGGTATAATCCTGGACTTAACTGTGTCACTTTTTACTTTCATAACAACCCTGCAGTGTAGGTGGTATCACCCTCATTTTATACATAAGGGACAGGGCTCAGAGAGGTACAGTGACTTGCTTGAGGCCACCCAGAGAGCTGTGGCAGAGCCAGCATTCTGAATCGGTCTGTCTGGTACCAAAACTCCCACCCACTGCCCACCCTGACTTACTGAGGCAGATACTCACTCTCCACTTCTGCCATGTGCGCTTGATGATGGTGGCAGCTGTGTGCAGCCTCTGGATGTGCTTCCGAGTTAACCAGGAACGGGTGGCTAAGAGTTTTGCCCAGAAACAGGAAAGAGATTAAAAAAAAAAAAAATACTCATTAAGGTACTGGTACATAAATCGGGGACTGACTCGATAGCAACTAACAACAACAACAAACTATAGGGCACCCTATTGACGGTGGTTTCCACTGAACTGTGGAAAGACGCTCTGGGCGAGGTGGACAGAACTCGAATCCTAGGGCACCACGGAGCCATGCATCCACCTACTGAGGCTGGGACAGTGAGCTTCAATATATGAGGACTGTCTTGTTATCTAGTGGTGCTACAACAGAAATACCACAAGTGGATGGCTTTAACAAAGAGAAATTTATTCTCTCAGTCTAGGAGACCAGAAGTCTGAATTCAGCGTGCCAGCTCCAGGGGAAGGCTTTCTCTGTCGGCTCTGGGGTAAGGTCCTTGTCATCAATCTTGCCCTGGTCTAGGAACTTCTAAGTGTAGGGACCCTGGGTCCAAAGGACACACTCTGCTCTTGTTTCTTGGTGGTATGAGGTTCCCCTGTCTCTCTCCTCACTTCTATATCTCAAAAGAGATTAACTCAAGACACAGACTAATCTTGTAGGTTGGGAGCTGCCTTATTAACATAACTACTACGGACTGCCAAAGAACAACAAATCTGTCTTAGAAGAAGTACAACTAGAATGCTCCTTAGAAGCAAGGATGGTGAGACAGCGTCTTACATACTTTGGACATGTTGTCAGGAAGGATCAGTCCCTGGAGAAGGACATCATGCTTGGCAGAGTACAGGGTCAGCGGAAAAGAGGAAGGCCCTCAATGAGGTGGATTGACACAGTGGCTGCAACAATGAGCTCAAGCATACCAACGATTTTAAGTATGGTGCAGGACCGTGCAGTGCTTTGCTCTGTTGTGCATAGGGTCGCTATGAGTCGGAATCAACTCGACAACACCTAACAACAACTTCTAATCCTGCTTCATTAACATCATAGAGGCAGGATTTACAACACATAGGAAAATCACATCAGATGACAAAATGGTGGATAATCAATATTGAGAACCACGGCCTAGCCAAGTTGACATACATTTTTCGGGGACACAACTCAATCCATAACAGGAACTCAATGAGCAAAGTTTCACAGGAAAACAGGATCACATGGGGTCTGTATGTCATCACTGACAGGCAGGGGATCCAGGCCCAGCTGCTGGCCTGGAAGGAGCCCCGCCCCTCACCAGCCCACCCCTCCTACCTGCCTGGATGAGCACGGCAGCCCGCCTCTGCCTCTCCTGCTTGTGGTGCAGGTATCGCCTCCAGCCATCTTGGATGCAGCGGGCACACTGCTCTAGCACCTGGGCACGCCCACATTCCAGAAGCTCCAGCTGGGAGAAGGGGTATCCAATGAGGTCCCAAGCCTCCCGCCCCCCATCCTGCTAGGACATGTGGCTGGCCTCTGTAATCTCTCTTCCTCATCCCCAAATGACTCACCGTGGAGTCGCTCATGAACACCTTGGTCCTGCCACAGCGCACTGGGGCTGGCCTGGCCTCAACTGGCTCACCAAGTGTGGCTGCTGCCCGAGTTAGAATTGGCAGAGTGTGAAGAATGTCCTGGAGGAGAGACTGCAGCGTGGCCTCCTTGGCGGGAGGAGGCCCTTCTGCGGTGAGAGACAAGGGCCCCATGAGTGCTACACGTTCCTGTGTCTATCTCCTGTTCTCTGGCCTGAAGAAACTGGCTCTGGGCTCCCCAACACTCATGGACCTCTTTCCTACTGTTCTTGCCTTAATAATTTCTATTTCCTGTTTTTAAGGGGAAGCCCAGAGACAGTTTTTGATTGTCCCTGGAGCTCAGGGACAAACAGCCCTGGCTGTTCTGAGGAGTCTCAGAATCCCCACTGTGGCTGTGCCATCAGTCTCTGTCCCCATGGGTCTCTCTTGGTAGGCTGGCAAAGGGCACTTGATGCCTGGTAGAGCAACTCCTTCCAGGCTGGAATCCCAGGCTGCTCAGCCAGCATTTGTTTCCAAGGCCCCAAACAGGGCAGCCGGCCCCCTTCCCAGCCCCTGCCCCCTCCCTGCCATGGATAGGAAAAGGGACAGCAGAAATTCCAGTAGGTCCCCCTGCCTACCCTCCCACATCTCAGGGGGTGACTGCTGGAGAGGGACAATTTACCTGAGGGCTCTGACCACCTTTAGCTGCCCAGTGCCTCATTGGGGACAGGGTGCCAAAGGAGACACCGCAGACGAGAAACAGCAGCAAAATCAACCAGGGACCAGAGGGGCTTCGGGCACAGAACAGGAGGCAAACCACAGAGAGAGAGGGGAGAGAGAGGAGAGGAGAGAAGGGGAAAGAGAGGGTGAAAGGAAAGTGACAAAAGTCTGCCCCGAGAGGGGAGAAAAGCAAAGTGGAATTGTCTCACTGGGGCCTGACAGGCCCCGGGAAAGGTGGGTGGGCGAGGGGAGCAGCTGCTGCCGGGCTGGGATCCTGCTGAGAGGAGCCCACCCTTGGCCTCTTCTCCACCTGTCCTCGGGTGCCTCATTCACTCCCAGAGCCTCAGTTATATCTTTCTACATGCCGAAAACTACCAAATCAGGCCACAGGCCAGACCTTCCTTAACACTCATCCAAGTGCCTTGCAGACACCTCCACTGGATGACCCAAGGACCTGGAAATAGGGTCACCAGGGCCCCACCAGCTTCCCCAAGCCTCTCCTCCTCTTGCTTTTCCTCACTGGCCTTTCCTCTCCCTCTACATCCAACCAGACATGCATTGTCTGGCCAGTTTCTTCTCTTAACATTTCCTGTGTCCACACCTCTGGCTTCCCTTTGCCATGGCCTCTTAAGCAGCCTCCCTCCTGGGTCTTGCCTCACTCCCACAGCCCTTCACAGGGCCCCAGAGTGGTCTCCAGAAAGCATGAGGACAATGGAGACTATCCCTCATTCATATTTCCTTCCTATCTGCCCAGAGAATAAAGTCCAGGAGCCTACACCTGTCACTCCAGCCTCACTTCCTGCCATTCTTGCCCTTATGCATCACGTTGGAATGCCCCAGAGCTCCTCACATGTAGTGTGGTCTCACACCTCTAGGTGTCTGTTTAGATCATCTCTGACATGTGGAAAGCCCTTCACCTGCTAATCTAATTTGTCCTCAGATACCACCTCCTCCAGAAAGCCTTCCCTGATTCCCTCCTCCCCAGCACTACCCATAGCATCCTGTTCATAGCCCCACCTTCCCACGTTCCACATTGTTTGTCTTTTTTGAGTCTGTTTCTTCTAGAACTATGAGGGCAGGGCTATGAATCCCCAGCCCTGAGCCCTGAGGGAACATGGGGTAGGTGTTTAGTAAACTTTGGCTAAATGAAAAACAAATAGGCCCCCACTCACTTGAGTGCCCTTTGGCATGAGATGGGCTGTGGAGACCAGAGGATGCGCGAAGACGGAGCCTTCTCAGCAACTCATATCGGTCCACAAAGTTCTGGTGAGACACCCTGGAACACAAAGCAGGGGGTGAAGAGAACAAAATGACTTCACCTGTCAGCCAGGCACAGTGCTTGGGGCTCAGCAGACTTCCCTTCACTTAATCTGCTCAACAACCCAGTGAATCGCTGCTCTGACTTCCCATTCAATGGACGGGGGAGGCCCAGTGAGGTGGCTGGGGTCACTCAGTGACGAGTCAGTGGAGACCATTTTAAGTAAGGTCTGCTCTTCCTGCTGTCTTTTTTAATAGTTGTAGTGGTTACGAACTCAGGCTGCTAGCCAAAAAGGTTGGCAGTTCAAATCTACCAGCGGCTCCTTAGAAACACTTTGGGGCAGTTCTACTCTGTCATATAGGGTCGCTATGAGTCTAAATCGAATTGATTGCAGTGGATTTTTTCACTTGGGATTTGCAGCTTGCCTCCTCCCAAAGGGGCTTCCAGGCCTCCCCCAAGACGACTGGATCACTGTTATCATGCAACCATGCCCAGCCACGCCACCCATCATCCTCTCTGACTGGTGTCCTCCACTTCCCCCTGATCTCTCCACTCCCCTAAACACTCCTCTGAACAGCTGCTAAACCTGATATCTGCACGTCCTCCACCCATTTGCTGGTTAGCTGTCCCAAGTCTGGCTTCTGTCCCCAACAGTGCACTGATGTGGCTTGTGTCACTGTGTCACCAAATCCAGTGGTCAGTGCTCGGTCACCCTCTGGCCTGGCCTCTGGGTTGCAGGTGCCTGCTTACCCTTTTCCCTGTACACCTCGCCCTTCCAGCCTCCAGGACCCCATAATCCTGGCTTCCTCCTCCGCCCACGACTCCTCCCCAGATGTCCTTGCTGGTTTCTCATCACCCACCCTCTGTAAATGTGAGCGTTTCTCAGGGCGTGGCCTCAGACCCCTAATCTCTCCCAAGGGATTTCCTTCTTGCTCATGGTGTTAAGATCTGTGCACCTACAGCTCTTAAAGCTCTGCTGAGCCCAGAGCCTATCTCAGAGCCATCTCACACCTGCCAAGACCTTCAGAGAATTCCTGACCTTCCCCTCCCACCCTCCAGCCTGGACCTTCCTTAGACAATTACATTTCAGTAAACTGTCTCCCAGTGCATCCATTAGCCTAAGACAGGCCAAGACAGCCTGGAAGTTGCTTCTGCAACCTGGAAGTTGGCTGCTCCCAGGCTCAACACCTGAAAATCAATCCACAAGTCCTGCTGTTTCTACCACAACCTGTACTCCACTTTGACCCCCGCCTCTCCACTGCAGCCACCCTCGTCTGAACCGCCACTCTCACCCGGACGCCTGCAGCAGCCTCATCTCCTCCCTTCTATCCTGACCCCTTATGTAGCCCCCCATGCACCAGCCACAGGGATCTTCTTAAAATATGAGTGAGATCACACCACTCTCTCCTCATGGCGTCCAGCAGCTTCTACTGCACTCAGGACAAACTGCAAAAGTCCTCGAATGGCTTACAAGGCCCTTTGTGGTCTGGTTTCTGCTCACCTCCCTGTCTGGTCCCACCCTGCCCGTTCTATGCTCCAGTCACTCTCAGTTCCTAACCTGGGAACTTTATTGCTACTGTTACCTCTCTTTGGAACACTCCCCTCCCCGAACTGTCTCCAGACTGCTCCTTCCCATCCGGTAGGCCCGAAGTCCCCTGGTAGTCTATCTAATAGCATTTTTTGTTTCTTTCCTAGCACTGATTATATTTATACTTATTTTCTTGTTTCCACAAGAATGAATGCCCCACAAAGGCAGAAACCCACCTTCCTTATTCACTATTACCGGAAGCAGTGGCTGGTACAAAAGAGAACACAGTAAGTGAATGGACATAGCCCTTGACTTACAACACCTGCCTCTTTCTTTTCAGCTCCACATCCCAAGCCCGGCCCCAGCTCTGGCCCCACACCTGCAGTGACCTGCCCACTCACCGGATGGGGAAGCCGGCAGCACTGATGTGGATGGTCTCTACAAGGCCACAGGCCTCCAGCTGGCTCAGGACCTGCAAGGGTAGGGAGACAAGGTGGCACCTGTGGCACAGGGGCCAGCGAGCCAGGAACATAGTCCCTTCAGCCTTCTTCTGAGGCCCTGGCCAGCGTGGACTTGCAGCCTCTCCCAAAGCTTGGGCTGAGAGGGGTACGCTTTTTGGGGCAGTGAGAAATCAAGGGACCTCGATGAATCTCCTTTTTTAGAAAGGGTCCTGGCAATCTTCGAGTTCCTCTTAATCTGATGCATGGCTTCAGATACAGCCCAGCTCTGTCTCATCACTTCAAGCAGCATCCAAGGATTCACTAGCTCACAACACAGCCGAACCAAATTTTTCTTTTCTTTTTTGCAGGCAATAAGTGATCCATAGGTGAGGGGCAGAGGTTATAGTTGTGAAGATTCTTCTGTAACCTGAACCAAGGTCTTACCATACAGCAGAGTGGTCCTGGCTATCAACCCCAAGGCCACATACACCAGCTGACTGTGGGACATTCTTCAGTATCTCCAGTACCCACACATCATCCATATTCCTCAGCCAGCTACCAGAAGCAAAGAGCAGCTGCTAGCCATGGGGGTGCTTTTGTGCAAATTAGAAAAAAAAAATCTCCAGCCAGAAACAGCCTCACTATGAATGAAATATTAAGTTAGACTCACTTTCACCTAATCACAAAAGACATCCAGTCCTCTAGGCAGCTACAGTCTCTTGTCAGGGCACATGGCTTGGTGAGTAGATAGCAAGATGGACTGAGGTCTCTACTTGCCTCCTTGGCTAAGCCACTGTGCAGTGCACAGACCACACCACCATCCATGACTGCCCTGCCAGAGCAGGTGAGACAAGCCCTCCTCAGGTTCAGGCCCAGCCTGAGAGAACCCCTCTAGTCACTCCATTGTAACGATGGTCCTGCTATTCATCCCCCCAGGGCCTTAGTCAGATGGCATGTGTGCAAATCAGCTTTGGCCCAGGGTTACTTACCTCCTCCCTGATGAAGGTCTGTGCCTGGCCATGGCTGTTGGGCTTGATGCAGCGAATGTAGTGGGGTGTGGTGCTCTGCAGGACCTGCAGGAGCTGTTCCAGGGAGGCCTGCATTGGGGAGAGACTTGGGTCAGGCAGGGACTGGGGCTGCCTGGGCCATCAGCTGGGCCCTGCTTAGTGGTTAGATCAAATACCTCCTCTGGCCCTCCCAGCCCCAAGGCAGAATCCTCACATGCTCTGGGGATCACTATGGTGGGCTTGCACTGACCATGGCCAAAGCACACTCTGCTCCTAACTTCCGACTGCTTCTCACCTCTGCCTCCAGGGACCCTTCTTCTGATTGGTTTCCCTGCATCTGGTCTCAGCCTCCTCCCCCATTACCCTCCTTCCGAGAGCAATCTGCCTAGAAGAGAAAAATCTCTCCCCCGCCATTCATTTAGGGAAGAGCTACTAGCATTAAGCCCCTTCTACATGCTGGAGGGGGTGCCAGGGTCGGCTGCTGCCTCAGAGCTCAGTGTCCAACGGGCCACACAGATGCTGAATGGATGCCCTCAGTTGGGGTGCCTGAGGCTGGGACAGAAAAGTGTTAATTATCATACCTGCATTTCTCAGGGTGTGTCCTTAAGGAGGTGATAATAGAGCTGAGATGTGAGGGATGAGAAGGAATATGAGTGTGGATGGTGGGAGTGAGGGTAGAGCTGAGGGGACAGTGAGAGAGGTGGAGCAGTCTGTGCAAGGGCTGAGAGATAGCAGAAAGCACCAGAGGTTGGAGGAAGCAACAAATCCACTCTGGGCCGAGGGCAGAGTTTGAGCAGGAAGCTGGAGAGCTGGGAATAGGCAGATCACAGAGGCCCATGCAACTCTTGCTCTCCCATGACCACCTATCAACAGTGGGTGGGAGGCCTCTACTGTGTGACCCACACGCCCCTGGGCTTCCATCAGACCAGTTATACCCAATAGTCTGTCTGTCTGTTTCAGGTCTCTGCCGCTACACTGGACTAGACGCTCCACGCGGACTGGGACCATGCCTACTTGGCTCACCACCGTTCCCCAGCAAACAGCAGCAATCCTGGGAGATGCTCCAAAAACATTTGTAAGACTGGTAAGTGAGCATAAGGACCTCAGGTCAACACCACCAGACCCACCTTGAACTTGGATACCACGGTCAACACAGGGGCCCTGCTCTGGCCAGAAGACTCCTCCTGGGAATTCTCTTTGGGATTAGTAGGAAACAGCACCTTGAGCAGGGGATCCTGGGATTGCTGTAGGAGTCTGGTCAGCTCAGGGGGGACAGGGTCCTATTGGGAGAGGGAAAGGGCAGCAGGTGAGTACAGGTGGAGCTGCTACCTCAGGCTGTCCACAGGCAGGTCATCCGGCCCACCTCAACCCCAGAAGACAGGCCTTCCAGGGAACAGCAGGGCCTGAGTCTAAGGGAAGAGTAGGTCCACTGAACTGCCAGAGACCCAGTCTAACAGGAGTCATGTATAAAGGTGGGTCAGGCCTGGACTAGCCGAGAACTCAGGCAGGTGAGCCCAAGATAGTGATCTGAATTCTGGGAGGATGTTCAGGAGGGAATGGACACATGATGGGAAACTCTCAGCCTCTCATCTCACCCAGGATCCCGCAGCCATGGTATAGCGCTCACCTTGTTCTTCTCCACCAGGCCGGCAGTGTGGTAGCACACTGGCCCTGCATAGTGCACCACGATGAAACTGGGCTCCCGGCTGAGCTTGTTCTGGCCCAGGCAGGGCCTGCCTGCCAGGACACTCTCAATGCGTGTCTGAAGCTGGGCTGCGCTGCTTGGCCGATTAAGGCGGCACTCCTGTGCGGGACAGCAGTAGTAGTCAGCCACAAAAATGAGAGTGTCTCACCACAACCCTCGCAGTCCCACCCTGCAGCCCCCATGGCAGCGGAGTTGTCACAACTGTCCCCCCCGGCATCACCGTAGGCTGGGAACTAGGGACTAGCAAACCCATTTGGCAGAGGGGGAGACAGAAGCCCAGACTAGGCATGAGACAGTCATCTAGCTGACCCTCCTCACCTCATTTAAGAGGGAGCAGATGCTGATGGGGCTCCCCTCGATGAGATCCAAACAGCTCTGGTTGTCCTGGTAGTTGACAAATGACCACTCCAGGCCCTCAACTGCATATTCTTCCTAGAGGGCAAAGGTAGGAAGGTCAGGATGCAGCTGTGGTCTTTGGCCCAAAGAGGCTGGTCCATGGCTGGTCTCAGTACCACAGTATATTCCAGAACAGCATCAAAGAAGAAAGAAATGGCTGCTACTCAGATCCTGGGATGGGGCCAGAGTCAGGAAGAGGTCAGAGAACCTAGGAGAAGGGCCACCCCACCCTACCCCACCCCTCACCTGCTGAGCCCTTAGGAAGTGAGCCACAAAATGTTGTTGTAGCTTCTCATTGGCGTAGTTGATGCACAACTGCTCCAGACTGTTGTTGGGAAATGACTCAAATCCATACACATCCAGCAGGCCTGTGAGGACGGGGAGAACCTGTGGGGCCACTGCAGGGAGCAGGTGGCGGTGGGGGACTATAGGAGCCCAGAGCCTCTGAGCTAAGCTGCTGCCAAAGCGTCATGGAGATAAGATGGAATAAGCACAACACTCAGCAGTGGGCTGAGTAATACACCCCCTCCCATCCCACACATACTCAGGGCTGTCTCCATTTCACCCCATGCCCCCTCAGAACCCAGAAATGGGAGAGAAGTCAAATGAGGTGTGAGGCGCAGCCCAGGGCACCCAGCCCACTTTTGAATCTGAATCCTCTGGCCCCTCTAGGCCCCTCCTGTGAGGGAACCAGGTCCCAGGGAACATTTTCTATGTCAAATCCACCCTGGAGGCCCTGGTCTCTCCTGCGATGTTGCTGCCTAGAATTCCGCCATTCAATGTGCAAACTTCCCTGGTGCCTTTGAGTTATACTTCTCTCACTTGACAATCCCACCTAGGTCTCAATGATTTTGACCTCAATCATGTCCCCCAAGTTCTTTCTAGTCTAGCTCATTCATCCCCCACTGCTCTTCTGAGATAGGCAAGGCACCAAGTGAGTTAGCCAGAGAGCTATGGACAGGTCAGATGGGGGCGCTGCAGAGAACAGCATTTTCCTTGCCCAATGGTGAAGAGATGAGGAGACTTGGGCACAGAGAAGGGAAAGGAGTTGTCCAGAGTTACAGTGGACCCAGGATTCCAGGCCCTCAGTCCACGGCTTTATTGTTCTTTGAAGGAGTGCTCCCGGCAGGGTGAGCCCAGCTACCTATGAAAGTGGTCCACGCGTTGGGGTCTGCACAGATGCTGCTGTTGATTACAGATACCAGCCAGTCAAACAGCCTGTTGGGGGAGGAAGAGTGGACTCTGATGAGCCTGAGGTGTGGCAAAATTCTTCAGCAGTCAGAGTACCACACCCTGGAGGGCCCTGCATTCTGAGCCTGACATATCAGGGGCTAAGCCCTCTCCTTCCTGTTTCCTGTCCATCTGTCCTAAGCTCCTGCACCTGCAGGCTATCACTGTGCATGTTCCCAGGGACACACAAACCTGGTCTGTTCTTCCAGCAAGACTGAGCGTGGGAGTGCCTAGAACCCTCAGGCTAGACAGGGAGTGGGTCACACAGCCTGACACCCAGCTGGGGTCTTGACTGGAAGGGGCTGGTGGGCAGGCCTGGGTTCGTAAAGAACTGAGTTTACCAGGCTCCCCTGCAAAACTCCACCAGTGGGGCCCAGAGCCCAAGGCCTTGCCACTGGCCTCCAACTTAGTCCCACACAAGTGGGCCCAAGTCACCTGAGATCAACAATAACACCTTCCACTCTGGAGCCACCCCCATCCCAGAGAAGATGAGGCGGTTACTATACAATGTAAGGACATGTACAACACTATTAAGGAATTCCTTCTTTACAATTTTTCTTAATTACTCTGCAGCTTTTTTCAATTCAGGTAGATTTCAAATTTCTCTTTTTGCAATAGAAGCTTCAAATACTCATTACAGGTACTAAAAAAAACCTCAAAACCTAGTGATGCAATGACCCGACTGATGTTATCGTGTGGAAAATGTCTTGGTCAGAGGCTCACTCTGTGATTATCACAGTTTATCCATTCATTTTTCAGCAATGTGGAGGCAAAGGCTGTTAAAAATCTTTGACCTGAAATTCTGATGTGAAATTAGCTTGAAAGCGGTGGGAACCGAATCTCTTGCTGAAATGGACTAGTCTGGGCCCAGCTGCCCTGGGCCATTTTCAACCCAGAGAATTTTGTTCCCTCAGAGGTGCTTCTCAGACTCTTGGTTCTTTGAGAGGTCCTTAAAAGTGGAGGCGGGGCGAACTGTGTCCCAAAAGGGTTCCCAAATTCCCACATGCACATGTACGTATGTATGTTCTGTTTCATAATTTCAGAGGACTCTGGGTCCCTAAAACCCTCCTCAGAACCCAGGGTGAGAAACCAGCCTTAAGGGGCTCAGGCCTGTGGTTTTAGTGTTTGTGAAGCTGTGGCCTAAATACCACATGGTTGGAGGGTAGAGATGCCCATGTAAACCCACCAGGAAAAGGCCAGGACTCCTCCACCTCCACCATGTTCTGAGCTCCCACTTACTGCATAATGTATTGCCCAAGACTACAAGCGGAGCATCTAGCCCTACCCTAGGAGAGTACATAAGTCCTTAAGAAAGACAAGGGTACACAGAGATGGGGGATCCTATTCATCTAAGGGTCTGGAGCTTGCCTTGCCACTGGCGTGCCAGGTAGGCTTTCATCACTTATTGCCAAAGTCAAGGCAGCCTTCTGTACTGTAATTAGAGCTGAATCTAGGCCAGGAATGTGGCAACTTGCCCACTTAGAGTACTCAGGAATAGAGGGTAAGGGCCCTGCCTCATGAAAAACCTGGGAGCCTCCCCCTGCCCTACCCCCTGAGGTCTGAGGAACAGGTAGAGGAACTGGGTCTGCTTTATCTGGCCTCCCCCACCCTGCCTGATGGCGGTTGGTCTGACCCCAGATGGGGAGAGGATTTAAGGGGAGCATAGGGCAGGACAGTGCTGGGCCCAGAGGATCTGCTCACCTTGCGTAGACCAGTTTGGCCAGACAGTCCCTGCGGGTGTCACACTCAGCTCGGGAGCAGGGCTTCCGGAACACCTGCTGCTGCCTGCCTGCCTTAATGGTTCTGATCCGCAGTGTCTCCAGCAGCGTGTCCCCTGGGAGCCGTAGCAGCGAGGCCAACGTCTTGACAGACCCTGGGAGGGGCGGGTCCTCCTTAGGCAGATCACCCTCCATCTAAACAGTCCCCTCCATGAGGCACTGTGAAGTCACCACAGTGGAACCAGGACTCGCCTGGCTGGACAGGGACACCTAGGTTCTGATGGGTGAGGGGCCTCAGTGAAGGTCCCCTCAAGGGGCAGAGCCAGGATTGGAACCTGGCACTTCTATGTCCTAGTCCACACTACCACGTGTAAGACAAATCTTGTTATAAACTCTCTGACTCTCATTTTCTCATTTGTAAAATGGGGATGAAATGGTCTCCCTCACCAGAGATGAAGCAAGGAGCAAATTATCTAGGACAGACCCCAAGATTTAATTTTGGTGGTTTAATTGAAGGCATCAGATTCAAAATTTAGTTGGAATCGACTTGATAGCAATTAACAACAACAAGGCTCCCACCCAACCCCATGAATGTTGGTTGATTTCCTGGGAGGTCCCAGCCTGCCCCTCACATTTGGCACAGTCCATCAGCTGGCAGGGCTGGGCTTCATCCTCCGAGTCAGCAAACTGCATGTTGCCGAGGTGCAGCAGCCCGGCTAGGACCTGAGGGGGAAAAGAGGGGCAAGGGACAGGAGAGGGCATGAAGCGGGCACATCAAGGACTGGAGCCTAGCCTGGGGGTGGGGGCTGGCTCTCTCCTGAATATCGTCATGATACAGAATAATTACAGTAGTTCCCAATTATTGCTCACCTACTAAATGTCTCTTTTTTTTTAAATGTCTCTGCCAGGCACAGTGTAAGCAAGGTGCATGAATCATCTCAATTAATCTTTTCAACAATCCTACGAGGTGTGTGCTGTGATGATGCTCATTATAGGAGAGGAAAAATCACAAGCCCAAGGCCACACAGTTGGTACAGGGTAAAGCAGGATTGGAACCCAAGCAGTCTGACTTCAGATGCCTCCGCCTACCGTCTGTCCCTCTGGCTCCCTGTCCAGGAAGACTGGGTAAGTAGGAACACCGCTCCTCTGTTACTTGTGGACCAGAGTCACACGGACAAGCCCCGCAGGGGCTGCAGAAAGGAGAACCCAGGCCCAGCAACTCTGGAAGGCTTAGATCTGATGCCAGGAGAGCACCCAGGGAGGACCCCTCCACAAATGCTCTTGGCCTTCTGGCCACAACCCCCCTCACTGACAGAAAACTGCTATGCCCAGAGGGCAGTGTGGCTGAGGCAGAGGAGCATGCCACCCTCAAACCAGCACTCCTGCCTGGGGACTCCTAGTGGTGTCCCCTCAGCCTGGGCTTGTCCCTACGTGCTGTCCTTCTGGTTGAGCTCTGCCTGGCGGTGCCTACGCCAGGTGTGGCACCCTCCCTGCTGAGCAACTCCCATCTGGAGTTGGAGGCCACCTTCCACTGGACTGCTGTTTCCCTGCAGTGGCTTCTTCACCCCTGCTGCCAGCCTATCCTGTCTTTCCCCTTCCTGTGCTCTGGTGTGGGGGAGTGGTGGGAGGTGGGGGGCAGTCAGCCCTGTCAGCAAAGGCAGATGGGAGAAGAGGCCACTAGTCGGGATGAGAGGGGCCCCGTTCACCTAGGCCAGCACTACATCCTGAGAGGGAGAGGTGGGGGCGGGGGGCAAGAGAAAGACAGTGGGACTTTGGAATTACTAAGTCTGGGACAAACTCTATTTGCATCATGGATGGGTGTCTAACCTGGGGCAGGTCATTTTCTTTCTCCGGTTTTCTCAAGCGTAAAATGGGAACAATAATCTCCACATACATAGGACTGTTGAAATAAAAGCGAGTGAATGTGATTTTTACATTTAACATGCCAGACAAACATGAGGTAGTGTTATTTCTCTGCTATGGCTGTTGTATTTATAACTGACCCAAGCACCTTGCTCTCTGCCCTCCCGGAGGCCCTGAGCTCTGAGGAACATTGTGCTCTTCTCTGTGTCCCTGTCCACCCCGACACCCAGTCTCCAGGCTCAGTGGCACAGAAGGTGGTTGACTCCTTGGAGATTGCACAGCAGGGTCCAAAGTGTTCGATCAGCAGGGAAAGACCAAGTCACAAGCCCAGGGAAGGGCCCTATGAAGGAGCCCCCACGGCCTCTGGCAAATATAAGTGGTGTGGCTTTTCTTCTGACCTTAAAGATGTTGTTCTGGGTAGGGGTGTCAATGCCCAAATGGAGCATGGCCTCTCTGGTCACCTCAAAACAATCCTCTGAAAAAGAATCCAAGTCACAGCCCAATATCAGGGTTAGAGAAGGTCAGTAGGGTGGCAAGAGATGAAAAAGGCAGGCCCTGTGTGGATGGGTGGGTGCTGCTGGGACAGCCCAGGGTGGTGGGTGAGGTGCCCCCTACCTTCCAAAGTCCACTCTGGGTTGGGCAGCCAGGAGAAGGCAGCTCCCTCGGGGAGGTGCCACTGCAGCCTCTCGTCTGCACTGGCTCCTTTGCAGATCTGTGGGCAGGGCAGGTGGGGGCTGAGCTAGGGGTACAGGGAAGCCCAGGCCTGCATAGCCTGGGGCTGGGACGAGAGGAGTGAGAAGTGGCAGTGATATCACAAAGCTGTAAGGTCTCTGTAGAGAGCCCAGGGCAGAGCTCTGGTTGTCCCCAGCCTGATGCAAAAAAAAAACCAAAAAACAAAAAAACAGAAATCCCTACCCTGGGGAAGCCTGTAGCTCGAGGAGAAAGCACCACTCTACCCTGCAGAGCCCCCAGTTCTGACTGGGGAGGCATACCAGTTCCCTAAGGATACTCCCAGACTAAAAGCAGGGGAGACATACTATCCACGCCTTGGGGGAACCCCTAGTCTAACAGAAGCCCTCGATTCTGTTGGAGGAGACAGCTGACATTCTAGGAGCCCCTAGTCTGATGAGGTTGACATAGCTCCCATCCTAGAGACATAGTTTCAGTTTCAAGGACCTTCTGGTCTGATAAACCCAAAACCAAACCCACTGCTGTCAAGTCGATTCCGACCCATAGCAACGCTATAGGACAGAGTAGAATTGCCCCATATGGTTTCCAAAGAGTGGCTGGTGGATTTGAACTGTGACCTTCGGGTTAGCAGCCGAGCTCTTAACCACTGTGCCACCAAGGCTCCTCTGGCCTGATAGAGGAAGCAAAACTCACACCCAGGTCAAAACTATAAGGAATCAAGGTCCAGCGTGAGGCAAAGGTGCCACACAGGTCTGCAGGGATAAGCAGTGGCACTGCTGAAAGGCTGGTGAGGGAGGGGCAGAAGCATGGGGCCAGCTGGGTAGGGGAAGCAGATGTTTGGGGCACAGACTCATCATTGCTCTGCTAGGCAGCTGTGCACCCCTCCTGGCAGACCTGGTAGAAGATGTGGAAGTTCCTCTCACTGGAGGTCTGGCAGGCCACTCGAGTTTTCTCTAGCAGGTAGGTCTGGACTGCGGCTCCGGTCATCTGCTGGGCCCTGGGCATGCGAAGACCAGAGTCCATTAATTGCTTGTTCATTTCAAAGCCATTTATCAGGCACTTACTCTGTGCCAGACTGCAACCCAGCAACTCCCCGCCAAGCTCTTCCACTTAGCTAAATAGCAGGTCCCTGGTGGTCTGGGACATTCCCCTGTACCCAGCTCAGGTGGGAAGGGCCAAGGCCTCTGTCTGTCACTCTGTCCCATCCCAAGGCAGGAGCAGAAGCTTCAACTTCAGCTCAAGGGCACAGCCCAGAGAGGTGGCAGTTTAACTCCAAGTTCTTGAGCAAGGCTAGAAGCTGGGAGGAACACGTAGGCCACGACAAGCACACTGCCCCAGAACTGCTACAGTCAGAGCAGCTACAGCTCTCCAGGTCCAATGATTACCCTCAGGGCTCACTGATCATAAAGAATCCCATATATATACATGCCAGGAGAAGTGGGGTTTTGCCCATAGGGGTGGCCCAGGCCAGACCCTACCCCAGCCACTTTCCTCCCATGCCGCCCTTGCCCAGTATTAGCCAGGGAGGCAGCGGCTGTTACCCGTTCAGCTGGAGCTGGATGAACTTCCCAAAGCGACTGCTGTTGTTATTCCTCAGTGTGCATGCGTTCCCTAAAAACCACACCTATGTTAACACTGCTCCTCCAGCTTTACACAGTTCCTGTGGGTCAAGGTGGCTGCAGGTTCCCTATCTTCAAGTCACCTTTGCTAATTTCCAGGTCACAGTGGACAGGACAAGGAGATGGGCACTCAAGCTTCAGCAGGTGACATTTGGGAGAGTTAGAAGAACTTCTTGGCAAGGAATTGGAATGAGCAAGCCTAGGCAGTCAGGGACCATCTTCTCTGAAGGGAAGGGGTTGAAAGCAAGCTGTCACTATTGGCTCAGATAGTAAGGCACAACATCTAGGCTCAGGTCACAGCCTGGACACTAGTTACTGTCTATCCTAGGACAAGCCCTCTTCCTCTTTGGACCTTCAGGAAATTGGATGGAGGGATAGGATGTAGACCAGATGTGCCACGAGGTCCTCTTAGCACCACCGCTCAACCTGCCTAGCTGGAGTGGGGAGATGACAGAATGATGCCCCTGTACTGGAGGGAAGTCCTAAGGGATACCTGGGAGGAGGTTAGGAGTCCAAGGCCGTGAGGCATACACGCATCCTCCAATCCCCAGAGAGAAGGTCTCAAAGTTCTACACTTCTCCCAGGAAGGTGGCAGATCCCAGAAGAAACGGGACAGAGGTGCTGTGCAGAGAACACCAAGCTCACCAAAAGCTTCCATGACAGGGTTGGAGTTCAGGATCCGCTGTTCGATCCTCTCTGCCACCTGGTGGCTTTCCCAGGATGTGGACGAGGAGGCCACCACAGCATAGAACTTCATCAGGCAGCGAGACGTCCACGTCTGCAACAGAAACAGCTCTGTGGGAGCCGTGCCCAGGTTCCCTCACTTCTGAGCCTGGCTGAGGGAACAGCGCCCACCAGAGCTCTCCTCTCACGCATGCACACTGCGGCCCAAATGGGTGAATGATGAATGCAAGTCTGTGGCCTTGGGCAAGGCACTTCCCCATTTGTGACTTGGGGATGCTCATCTCTGCTTCTCCCAGCTGCAGATGATGCACTTAGGGGGTCATAGCAGTGGTATATGTAGTAGCCAAAAGGTGGAAACAATCCAAATGTCTATTAGAGGATAATGGATTAATAAATTGTGATATACACATACAATGGAATATTATATAGTCATACAAAGTCTTGAAGCACTGATACATGTTACAGTGTGGATGAGCCTCAAAAATATTATGCTAAGTGAAAGAAGCCAGACACCAAAGGTCACAAATTGTATAATCCCATTTATGTGAAATATCTAGAATAGGTAACTCCACAGAGACAGAGAGCAGATTAGTGGTCATCAGGGGCTGGGTGATGGGGGAAAGGGAATGGGGAGTAAGTGCTTAATGGATAAGGGGTTTCCTTTTGGGGTGATGAAAATGTTTTGAACTAGACAGAGATGTGGTGATACAACATTATGTAAGTACTAAATTTTTCACTTAAAAATGGTTAATTTTACGTAACGTGAATTTCACCTCAATTAAAACAAGAATGAAACATGGGGAGCTAGGACAGAGCATCGGCAAGCCCCCTGACCTTGGCTACTCAGTGTCTCGGAGGCCTCACAGCTAACACTGGTTGTTGACTCTGTGGCAGGCACGGAGCTCCGGAGGCTTTCTGTGCATTTCTCACCAACCTTATAGATGCAGGTGCCAACTATACAACCCAGTTTTAAAATCATGAAACTGAGGCATAGAAAAATTTGGAAATTTGTTGAAGATCACACAATTAATAAATGACAAGGCTCTGATTTAAACCCAACCCCCCCCCCCAAAAAAAATCCTTTGAGTCAATTCTGACTCATGGCAACCCTATAGGACAGAGTAGAACTGCCCCATAGGGTTTCCAAGGAGCAGCTGGTGGATTCAAACTGTTGACCTTTTGGTTAGCAGCTGAGCTCTTAATCACTGCACCACCAGGGCTCCAGGTTTTTTTTTTTTTACATAGGCCTTTTATCTGCTCCCTTAGATGCCTAGTGTGACTATGACATACCTAGGTATGTTTTTGTTTGTATTCACCCTGCTTGGTGTTTTCTGAGCTTCTCAGATCTGTGCTTACTGTCTTTCTGGGACACCAATTACAATTTCTGGGACACCATCTAACACTGTACCATAGCTCTTGGATACTCTTTTTTCTTTGTATTGAAAACCCTTTGGAACATAGTTCTACTCAGAAACACATGGGGTCACAGCATTGGGATCCACTAGACAGCAGCGAGTTTGCTTTTGGTTATATAGAAATCAAGCAAGTGAAAAAATGGGACAATTAGTAAGTACAGGGAAAATACAAATTTTACAAGAAAGGAAATATAATCATATTACATGGCTCTTCTGTGAATAATACATAACATACATGGTCATAATAATGTAAATACTACATATTGACTGATTTAGAAATCGTGATATAATCACATATGGAGTACGGAGGCAGGGAAATAAGGGCTAAGACCCCATCAAAGTACGAAGCTAAAAAAATCTGAAAAATCAAAAAGTAACAACATGCATATGTGGCTTAAAAATACGGCTATAAATACTCAAACCACTAATGTGAGAGTAGCTGTCTCCAGAGAGGGGAAACAGGGTTGAGAGAGAGAAAACACAGTTGCTGTTTTTCTTCATAGGCCTTCGGGTATTCCTTGATTTTCAACTATGTAGCTATCTTTTTTACTTAAAAATAAATTAAATTTTGAAAATATACCATGCTAAGGCCATGGCCCCAGCAGCTCCTTGAGAAAGGGTTACTGAGCTCTGGTTGCATGGGTTGAGCCAGGTCCAGCCTCAGCTCCCCTGAGCAATTCTGGGGGACAGTGGGCTTTGTCAGTGAAGCAGGGCGTCAGCTGCTTCATGGGCCCCTTTGATATAGCTCTCCAAAAGATCCTCTCCTCACCTGAGTCCCAGCCCCTACCCCTGCAACTTACTGTCTTCGTTTGTTTCCTTGTCTGTCTTTCACGGTGGACTAAGAGCCCTGAGAGCTGGATGTTCCATTTTTATCTGTTTCTCCCCCTGGCACGCCTCAGTGCCTAGCAGGTGCTCAGTGCTCAGCCATTCTCTCACACGTAGGTGTCAGGAGAATGAGTTCATGGTCCAAATTCTTGTGAAGGTAAAAGTACCATGGAAAGAGCGGGGCAGCTGGGTGAAGCTTGGCAAGAAGGTGGCGAGGCCTGGGCCAGCAGCCTCCCCTGACCCATCCTTATGCAACCTTCTGTCTCACTTGTCGTGGTTCTGCCACCCAGGAGCCACATGGCCACGCTGGGAACTTCTGTCTGCCCTCACAGCTGGCCCCATGCACTACCATTGCCAGCATGGGCAACCCTGAGGGCACAGGGTGGACTACTCCAATAAACCCTTTCCCACAAATAACCCCAGTTACTGCTGGAGGAGCACTGCCCTGTGCCAAGCATACCACCAAGTGCTTTACGTACATTGGCTCATGTAACCCTCACAGCAGTCCCACGAGTTGGGTATTGGTCCTCTCCTCCCATCGTTTTGCAGGTGAGAGAAGTGAGGTCTGCAGAAGAGAAGTGCCTTTCCTGATGTGCTCTTAACCACTACGCTGTAATCCCCAGCAGCTGGCTTTTGTTTTCGATGGCATCAAAGCTTGGAGTGACTTTTAACGAGAAAATGATGGCTCAGAGATAAAATTATCTTACCCAGGGTTCTATCAGAGCTAGTGGTAGAGCCTGGACTAGAACTCTGTCTCTTGACTTCCTGTTCAGTATTTGTCCACCAAGCGCAGTGACTTCCTGCTTGAGCCGACCTATCTGGGAACGACTGGGCAGCAAACCCAGCCGGTCATGAAGCTGACAGGGTGGGGAGGAGGCCTCCTACCTTTCCAGCACCACTCTCTCCACTGACAACAATAGACTGGTTAACCGGTTCGATCAGGCTCTTGACATTCCTGTAGGTCTGTTCACCCACAGTGAAGATGTGGGGCTTCAGTTTCTGAAACATCAAGGGGTGAAAGGTCCAGTGAGCAAACTCCTTTCTATAAGGAGTGGCTGACTCAGTGATGGCTGAGAAGGGGAGGCTGCCAATAGCAGTGCCAGGATGCTTCCTTCAGAAGTATTTCCTAATGTATCAGTGTCAGGCCCAACTGTGGGACCCTCACGGGGGTTTCACCCACAAATCTTCTCTCAATGTGGCAGCAGTTCTGGCTTTGATCAGTCTATGACATTAACACTTTATGCTCCTGTCTTACCTTGCCTTAATAGTTTTATTCTGCTGTTAATTATTGTTATTGTATTTTGCAGTTTGCGAAGAACTTTCTTACAAGTTACTGCCAAAGAAGTCTGTGCATTAGTTGGCTGGTTAACCCTATTTTATAAATGAGAAATCTGGGTTTCAGAGGAGTTAAAAACTTCCCAAAAAATCACTCAGCAAATAAGTGCATTGATATGATTTGAACTCCAAGGCCAGTGTTCTCCGTTCCTTCAACGAGTATTTATTAATTGTCCTCAATGTGCCGGGCATCACGCCGGGCACTGGGGAAACAAAGGGGACTATGGCATGGCTTTTGCCTTTGAGGAGATCCCACCTAGCAGGGTAGAGAGGCAGGGAACACAGCCAGTGAGATACAGGGCTCTCAGGTTACAGTTCCCCTGGAATCCACTTGGACATTTAACCATGCATGAGCTTCTGGGAGTGACCCCTAGCCTGGCCCAGCACCGCCAGCATCTGACCACTGACCTCCAGCTTTCTGAAGGGAGAAGGCACCCATTCTGGATGATCTCAGAGCCATCTCCCTCTCCACCTGCCTTTGCCCCAGCCACCTCTCACCTGGACTATTACAAAGCCTCTAGCTCTTCTTGCTGCCTCCTGTCTCACCTTCCTGAACCAGCTTCCCCAACCTCCTGAGTTATTCTCACAGCAGGCTCTGTTCATATTCCCACCTCCACCCACGGCAAAGATGCCTGGTGTTCTCTCAGCCTGCTGTGGTACTTCAGACCCTATACCAACTGCCCTGGCTGACCTCACCTTTCTACCCTCATCTGCTGCCCCCCTTCCCATAGCTCCCCTCCTCCGGCACGTGGCTCTGTCTCTCCCTGAACACATCAGGCACTTGAACACCAACAGGCCCATTTCCTGCCAGCACTAGAACACATGCTGAATTTTCTAGGCAATCCTTGTGTCCTGTAATTTTATTCTTTTGCAAAAAGGTGGTTTGTTAAATATACAAATACACCTTCATAAATTCTTTGCTATTAATAAACCACAAACAAGAACATAAAAATCCTTTAATCTATGTCCCTATTTTAGGCTTCAAACTCAGTTAAATAAATATTTATCTACTCCACCCACAGTCCTGTAGCCAGTTATTTATGTGTCCAAAACTCTGCGAACTCCTGGTAGCACTTTCCTCTCAGCCTCCCTTGGGCCGAGACAGAGCCTGGTCACCAGGAGACTATGAGTGACTACATGGCTGGTGGACAGATGGGTACGGATGGGGAGCTACAGGGAGGCTGAGGAGCCCTGAGGCTGCAGGAAGCAGGCTGAGCCTTACCTGGGGCTGAGGTGCAGCGTGGTACTCTCTCATCAGCTCTGGCGAGTAGAGTTGAGGGACCGGCTTAAAGGGGTTCAGAGCCACCAGGGCGCAGCCAGCATTGGTGTAGAAGGTGTCTGTCATGTACCGAGCCTGCAGGCACCTCAGGACTGAGGCATAGGCACCATTAGCAAAATCTGGCTTAAATGTAGATGTAACCTCATACAGACACACACCCGCCTAATAGCCCTCCCTCTGCAATTAGCTAAGTACCATTAGATGCCAGTAGTTCCCTGATGACTAGGTAAAAGATCTAATTAAGATGAGCCCTAAATTGAGAGCAAAGCCTGTCCTGGGGAGCCCAGGTACAGTTGCCAGGCTCCGACGCGCAGAGGTCTGGAACAGCCTACCTGGCTCTGGGACTCCTGCCAGCCTGCACCCAGGGAAGCTGGGCCAAACGTCCTCATCACACACACCTCCTCCCACTTGGAGACAGCACTTTTAGGGAGAAGGAAGCCCATACCTGTCTCCAGAGTCACAGGATTCACCTTGGTGAGGTCATCTAGCTGGTGCAGCAGGGTTTCCCCACCCAGAAAATTCTGTAGGTCTCCTCTGAGGGGTTCCCTGCTTTGGGCATCAGTGCCCAGACTGTGGCCGTTAACCTAGAAAGGAATAACATGAGGGCCACGAAGGCTGGGACTCAGGCCAGGTGGCAGCTATATAAGGGTAGGAGGCTATATAGTCAAGAGAACAGGCCCCTAGTATCATAGTCTGGTTGGGTTCAAATTTCAATTCTGCCACTTACTAGCCCTGTACACCTAAGAAAGTTACTTAACCTCTCTAAGATGCAGCTTGTTTATTTGCAAATAAAGGAAAACAAACCCAACTCACAGGGCTATTAGGAAGAAAAATAAGAGGAAATACACAAAGCACTTAGTGCCTGGCACAGAGCATGTAATCAATAAACGCAATTCCTCTCCTCTGCCAAGAGCTCCAGCCAAGTCAGCTTCCAGACTGCCAGTTACTAACCTTACTGGGACCAACAGGGGCAGGGCTCAAGGAGGTGGCTGCTATGAGAATATCACAAAAGAAAAGATCCACGGGCTGGGTCTTTTTTGAAAGAGACTATTCAACTTGCAATGAAAAAGTACAGCCATACATCTTCTCAGACAGGTAACCCCATGCCTTCATCACCTCCTCCCAGAGCTTAAATTTAGTCTGGCAAGTTCGTTCTGCTCTGAGTCCATTTGAGGAGAAGCCTGGTTTAGAAGGTTGTATAAGGTCAAGAACGGGCACTATTTTACTTATCTAGTGCTGCTACAACAGAAATACCACAAGGGGATGGTTTTAAAAAACAGAAGTTTACTTTCTCACAGTTTGGGAGGCCAGAAGTCCAAATTCAGGGTGCCAGCTTTAGGCGAAGGTCCTTGTCTCTTTCGAGCTTCTGCTCCTGGGTGACCTTCACGTGGCTTGGCATCTTCCCCCATCTCTGCTTCCTAGCTTGCTTGTTTAATCTCTTATTTCTCAAAAGGGATTGACTTAAGACATATCCTATACTAATCCTGTCTCATTAACATAACAAAGACAGCCCACCCCCAAATGGGATTATAGTCACAGGCATAGAAGTTAGGATTTACAACACATATTTTGGGGGGACACGATTCAATCCATAATAGGCACCAAGGGGAACGGGCCCCTTTTCCCTCGCCCATCCTCAATGTCAATACTTGGCACATGCTTCCTCTTCCCACTTTCCTCCCACGGTCCTGTCTCCTTGGCGGCTACAGAGAAGATGGGGTGGGGAGTAGAAGACAGGGACCTGGCTAAATCTGCTTTTGGTGAAAAAGTCTATGACGTGACATGAGTATGGGTTTCCAGTGAGAATGGTGAACCCTAAAGGTTCAAACCCCTCAGAGCAACAGGCCAAGGTGCCCAGTAGAATTTCTTTCCAAAGATGTTGTCTGAGTTTGGGCCACCGTTAACACCAAGGCAGGCTGCTGGCTTCCAGGATAAGTGCTGAGGTCAGAGTATGGCTGGATTCATACAAATCCCTCTCCTCCAAGGAAAAGAAAAAAAAAAAATCACTCACAGAACAAACCCAGCCACAAGTTATGCATAGCTCCGATTCAACCAAAAACAGAGTCTAGTATAGTGGTTAAGAGTCTGGACTCTAGAGCTAGATTTTTTGGAGTGTGCTGTCACATTGTGGGGATTGCAACTAACATTGCAAAACAGTAAGTGTATAAATTTTTGAATGAGAAATTAACTTAAGCTGTAAACTTTCGCCTAAAGCAAAATAAAGCAACAACAATAATAATAAAAAACAAGAAGCCACACCCTGCCATGCCTTCAGGTACTGTTTGTTGCTACAACATACCCAGTGAGGGTTGTGGTGGTTCAGTGCCTTTCATACAGGAGATCTGAGTTTAATTCCCGGCCAGGGCAACCTTATGCATAGCCACCATGCATCGATCAGTGGAGGCTTGTGTTTTGGTATGATGGTGAACAGGTTTCCATGGAGCTTCCAGACTAAGACAGACTAGGAAGAAAGGCACTAAAACACTGTAGGAAGAAAGGCCTGGCTCCCTACTTCAGAAAATCTGCCAATAAAAACCCTGTGGAGCACAGTGGTCTGATCTGCAACCCATCATGGGGATGGCACAGGACCTGGAAGTGTTTTGTTCTACTGTGCGTGGGGTCACCATGAGTCGAGGACCAATTCAACTACAGCTAAAAGCAACATACCCCAGCCTGTCCTGAGTGATATACTCAATGAAAGCTTGTTGATGACTGGACAAGAAAACCCCAAGCCACCCAGGGACAGTGCAATCATACTTGATGCATAGGGAGAAGAGATGCGGTGAGAAAGGACACACAACTCAGTGGGCCGGAGGTATCATTGTAAGGGTGAGTTGAAGCTTAAGCAAGAGGCTTTTACTCAAAGGAAAGGAGAGCCAATGCCCTGCAATGACAGACAACCAAAGACTTCTGAGCAAGGCACCACCCTATAGGAAGCAGTGCTTCAGAAAGGCAGTTACTGTTCCTGGACAGTGGGCTCATTTAACACTAACACCTTCTACCTGCACCCCATAAAAAAAAAAAAAAAAGAGATTTCAAAGCAGGTCTTTTCCCCCCCGAGAGTCTCCCTGCTGAGCAAAGACGTCTGATGTTATTACTACCTCATTTGCCTGTATTTAGCAAGGATTCTTTTTATGGTTGCATAAAATTAATGCCACCAAATTAATGTTAAATGGCATAAAATTGCTATTAAAAAATATAATGAAGGAACAACAACAAAAAAGCCAAATTCTTATTAGTTGTATAATTTGCGTAAGCTTCTTAACCTCTTTGTGCTTTGTTTTCCTCATCTGTAAAATGGGAATGGTGATAGTACCTACCTCATAGGTCTAAAAAACAAAAACCAAACCTATTGCCATTGAGTTGATTCCGACTCATAGTGACCCTACAGGTCAGAGTAGAACTGCCCCATAGGGTTTCCAAGGCTCTAAATCTTTACTGAAACAGACTGTCACATCTTTCTCTCATGGAGCGAATGGTGGGTTCGAACCACCAACCTTTTGGTTAGCAGCCACTTAACCAGTGTGCCAGCAGGGCTCCTTGTACCTCATAAACACATAAAGTATGTGAAAAGGTAGCTGGTGTATGCTCAAAAAATGTTAGCTATTATTATTCTTTTAAAGTGGTTCCTAAGGTCCCTGGGTGGCACAAATGTTTTGTGCTCAGCTGGTAACCAAAAGGTTGGCGGTTTGAACCCACCTAGTCACACCACAGAGGAAACAGGCCTGGCAATCTGCTTCTGTAAACATTACAGCCAAGAAAACCCTACGAAGCAGCTCTACTCTGTGACACTTACATCTCTCCAAAGTCACAAACCAACAACAAAAACAAAACCAACAACAAATAAAAGTGGTTCCTCTAATTAGACAATATATCAAAGGCCTTAAAACTATGCATTTCCTTTGAGCCTGTCATTCCACTTCTAGAAAATGATCCTGAGTAAAGGTCATAAGAATGTTCAATGTACATACAGCTGTTTATCAACTGTAAAAATTGAAAACCACCAAAATGTCCAAATAGTGAGCTGATTATAGAATAGCCATACAATGGCATAAAGCATGTTACCAAAAAGTATACCTTTAAATGTTCTTAAAATACTTATTTAGGAAAAAAAATCCTAGGATAGTCTGTAAAATGTTGTTTATCCTTGGGTGGTACAATCATGAATAATTTTAATGTTCTTTATATCTGTACTTTTCAAATTTCTTAAAATGAATGTGACCTTGAAAAAGTCACTTAATCTCTCTGAGCCTTATTTCCAAAATGAGAATATAATAACATCATATATATAATACTGTATTTTTCTCAAGAGGATATTGTGAGAATTAAACAAAAATGACATGTGTAAAACTCTTAGCTTATCGCCTACCACACAGCGAGGGCTCAACACAGAATAGCTGTTAGTATGGTTATGATGAACATTACCTTTTTTTTTAATAAGAAAGAACAAATTAAACAATAAAAAAGCCCAAAGCAGACAACTGTCCTGCCTGCTTCTCTTCAGCCCTCAAGCCTGTATTATGAGCCAAATGGCTGGCAGGTTATGCACGGCTCCCCTGGCTGGCTGGCCCTACACTCAGTTATTCTGCTAAGTCTCAGGCACTTACCAGCCTGGGGTGCCACAAGATGGGTTGCTGTGCAATGGGTTTCTCTTACATATGGCCTTCCTGGCCTTGGGTTTAAAATTCTGCCCAAACGGCTAGCTAGGCCATAATCTCACAAGGGACTGGTTAATTTACTATGCAAATAGTGTGTAAAACCACCCAAAAGGGTTAAGTGACCTTTTGGAAATTGGCCAATTACTATGCAAATTCAGCAGTTATGGTCTACTGAGTGGACTGGTCAATTCGTGGTCTGGCTGGGATGGCCATGCTTTGAAATTGAATATAGGGCCTGATGCCACAGCAGTTGAGGAGGACCTCAATACCATCAAGAAGAGCCTGGAGTGGAGCTCATCCTTTGGACCTGGGTCCCTGCACTGAGAACCTCTTAGACCCAGGAGGGAGAGAGCTGTGACACTAAAGACAGTTAGAAATGGTGGTAACCACAGCAGACCCCAGTGGCAGAGAAATAGCGGCAACAGTATGAGTGGTGGGAACCAGGAGACTGGTGTGAAGTGGCTGCAGTGGGCTTGCTGGCCCACAAGGTGAGAGAGCTGAGCATCTTCAGGCAGGAGACTTGCCGGCAGAGTAGGGTGCCTCTGGGCACTCGTCAGTGGAGCTAAAGAGCTGTAACCCTTCTCCAAGCAGGGCAGAGGCCAGAGAAGGGCCTGTTGGCTGGCATGACCAAGAGAAGGGCTGCCTGCCTGCTGGCACAGCTGACAAAACACTGAGAGCTGTCTTGGTTGGAAGCTGTCCTGATTGAAGAACTGTATCCTGTCTCTTGAGTTGTATCCCGTTACTTCCAAGTTGATCCCGACCCTGAGTTGTTGCCTGTTACTTCCCTAATAAACCACATAATTGAGAGTATGATCTGTCAGTTACGTGGCCATTGCAGTGAAATACCAAACCCAGCAGATAAGTAGAGTGCTATGGTGAGGACAGCTGGTGTTAGAAATGGTTATAAAGTTGGAGAATGGAAGTGTGTCTGACCACTATCTCAAAGAAATCGGCTTCGTGCTGATCTTGATTTTCATCTCTCCTCCTGAAAATAGACAGGCCTTGCTGCTAGATTACACGGGTGTACTCTATTACATCACCTTGAGGGCAGGGACCATCTAAAACATCTGCTTCAGCTCAGTGCCTGGCAACACTCAAAAAAAATTCAGCAAATATC
This sequence comes from Loxodonta africana, assembly GCF_030014295.1. Lineage (NCBI taxonomy): Eukaryota > Metazoa > Chordata > Mammalia > Proboscidea > Elephantidae > Loxodonta > Loxodonta africana. The sequence goes on from NC_087359.1 coordinate 51,036,808, forward strand.
TATATGCATTTGTCCTGGGCCAAGAGTGCATATGAAGGATACTATGGGTATGTGACAGAGCTCCACAGTGAAAGGTGATTTGGAATTCTGCACGCCAAGGGTGATGACAGCCTTTCCAGTGAGGCCTGGAGTAAGGGCAGGTTTCATAACCTAACAGCAATGCCTGGCATGTACCCCATGATCTACTCATCAGTATCCTTCTATATTTCCACATAGGTCATCTTCTCTGACAGTTCTGTACAGGCTGACCTCTTTGCCTGGAGTATTTTCCTTCTTCCACCTGGCTAACTCCTTCTTATTCTTTAAGGCTCACTTCAACACCTCCTCTTGGAAGCCCAGGGTTCCACCGTGCCTCAACAATTCATGCTGGCAAAGACATCTCTCAGAGCTGTTTCTCCAGTTCAAGTTTGTATGGTCACCAAAGTACCCTTAGGATTCCTTAACCCATTCCACCTTACCTACCTCAGGAAAAGAATGAAAAAACATAACAGGAGAGCTTCAAACTAGATATGAGAAAGTTTCTTGACCGTGAAGGGTGAAAGTGAAAGGCAATGGAGAAAATAAAAGACGTTTAAGGGGTTTTTCCCTTCCTCCCTCATGTACCCAGATAAGGGCAGTTAAGCCTTCATTCAGACAAGCAAAGGCTGAGAAGGTACACCAGGTGCCTGAGCATCTAGGTTACCTAGGAGTGAGGTTTTACCTGCTGGAACATCCTGTTTCAATACGGTCAGCCAGGGTTCTGGGTTGTAGGCACAAGCAGTGCTATCCACCTGGTTGTGGAGCACAGGCTGGGTCATGGGTCCAGGCAAGGGCTCAGTTCTGGAGGAATGTGAGACAAGTGACCCTGGATCCTGTGGCACGAGAGAGAAGACAAGGGCCACAGACAGGTGAGAGCTTCTCCCAGGTGATTCACTCTTGTTCCTCCCACCAAGCAGGAGAAACTGACCTGGGAACCAGGGTGCCACTGGGCAAAGAGGGAGAGTCAGCCCTGTCCCCTGCTAATCAGGGAACAAGGGAAACTTTTTACAAGAGCCTCCAGAGGCCCTCTGGGCTCCTTCTGCAGCATCAAGGCTGATTTTACTGCAGGGGTTGGGGTGGGGCTGCAGGTCTTCTGTGTCAGTGTGCCATGGAGAATACAGAAGACACTTGGGTGACAGAGATGCCTCCTGCCTGATCCTCTCTGCTAGACAGGAATGCCCTATTTTAGTGTAACCAGTAGTTGGTAGGTAGGGGAGGATTGAGTCAACTCATGATGCTCTAGGAAAACTGTTGTGTGGGAGGGAAATCACAGCCATTCACTGGGTGTGTAACCTTGGGCAAGCCACATCACCTCCCTGGCCCACTTTGAGAATGGGGACAGTAAAATCTACCTCACAAAGAGTCGTTCTGAAGGTCAAGGAAGTCATAGTTTGAAAGCACTGCACAAAGTACAAAACCATATACTCCCTTACAGGGTGTTCTGTTAGTACTACTAAGAGTTGATAATCCATTTGCAAAGGTGGTCAGGTGGGACAATCCAATCAACTTCAAGAAGGTGAGGACTTCACAGAAGGAGAATGTGCCCAAGGCAGGGGGTTGTTATAAGGCTGGGTCTGACAAATCTCCAAAGAACCATAAGTGACCCTCAGACTTGGGAGTTTCCCAGGCAAGGAAGGATGAGGATGAAAATTCCAGAGATTTTCTTGGGGCTCTGAATACAGAGATGGGGACTTCCATGGACACTAGGAAAAAGACAATGCAGGCAGAGAAGGGCCTCAGGACTGTGTTGGATACATTCACCCTGGACAGTGACTGTACCCAGTGTGAGGGACAGCCACACAAAGGGCTCCAGAGACTCAAGGAGAACAAAGTTCCCTCAGCTGGAAGCTCCTTGTAAGACAAAGGATGAGAGGCGGAGCGCAACAGACATGGCACTTCAAATCCAAAGCCTACAACGCTGCTAGCACACGGATCACTAGCGCTCTCTAAGCCCTATCCTGTTTCCTCATCTGCCAAATGTTGTAACATCTAGACCTCACAGTGCTCAGTTAAGGATTAAATGCGATAGTACCTGTAAAAACACTTTGCAAACGTTAGCTATTACCATGCAGTGTCAAGTCCCAGCCTGAGTTAAGTCCGTTTAGTGCAGTTTTCTCCAGTTCTCCTAGCTCCTGCTCTCCCCTAAACTTCGCCATTAAAAATCCATTGCCATGGGGTCGATGCCGACTCATAGCGACCCCATGAGACGGGTAGAACTGCCCCATAGGGTTTCCTAGGCTGTAATCTTTACAGAAGCAGACTGCCACATCTTTCTCCCACCGACTGGCTGGTGGATTAGAACAGTCCTTTCAGTTAGCAGCCCAGGGGCTTTAACCACTGCACCACCAGCCAAGAATTTCTGGAAAGGGTGTGACCATTGTGGGTGGGAGAGAGACGGTAATGAGTACTTGAAATAACGAGTCAAGGCAAGCGGCAACCTGATCACCAGCTCCTGCTTCTCCTTCACAGCCAGTTTCTTTACTCATGGCAATGAGAGGGCAGACCGGGTGGGAAGCTGGGGAAGGGTCCTGGAGACCTGCCGGCTCCGTCCCCAGCGGAAACTGGGGACTTCCCATCCGGGTAAGGTGCCTGCCGTGCCCAGGGCTGGGATGCTGCTCCGGAAGCACCTGGCATGGAGACAGTATGTCCTTCCCAGAAGGTGGACGTGACCCCAGCCAAGGGCACAACTGTCCTGATGCTTCCCGGGGCCAGCCTCCCCGTCCCCGGTCCCTGGGTAGTCCGGGAGGGGAAAAGGCACGCGGACCACCTCGCCAACGGGTACCCTTCCTCCCACCCTGGATGCCCCCCCGCCGGCAAGGTGGAAAGGTAGAAGAGGGTGACTATGAAAGTTCCTGGGTCTAGGGAGGGGCTCCGAGCTGGGCCACCTCCCCCTTGGATACAAGAGGGTCAAAAAAAGGGAAAGGGCTTTTTAGAAAAGGGACCGGGAGGCGTCCTCTTCTTCCTCAGCTCTCCGGGCAAACTGCCCTCCCTCCGCCCCTTTGGGGTCAAGCAGGGCTTTGGATCTGGGCTAAGGGTGGCACTCACCGGTCCCACAGCCCGGGCCGACGAGCGTGCGGCCGCCGCCTGGCCCGGCTGGAAAGGCGGGAGGTCCGGGAAAGGCGGCGGGAAGAGCCTGGGGAGGGCGGCCCGGGGAGGGCGGGGGCGGCAGGAGGAGGGAAAGCCGGGCCGCGGGATCGCACCCGCCGGCTGCCGCTCGGGCTCACTGGCCGCGAACCGACCGGCTCCTCCCCGGGGCGGGGCCTGTGTGCGGCTCGGGACGCACGTGGCCGGCCCGGGACGCCCGGCCCCCGGGCTGGGATCTCGATGCGGGACGGAATGTTGAGACCCTGAGGTAAAACAAGGGTGGCGGTGAAGCCGGGGACTCCCCTGTTCCGGAGCCAGAGGCGCGGGGAGCAGGGTTTCCTGGGTCTTCGGGCCCGGGACTGGGGTCTTTCAGTAGATTACGCCGTGGCCGAATCTTGCGCCAGGCCCTCGGACCCCATCACCCTGACAGGGCCTCGCCCCTGGGATCTGAGGAGCAGTCGTGAGGCGGCGCGGCTTTTCCGTCCCCAGGCGCTCCTCTGACAGACCAGCCATGGCCACGGCCGGAGAGAATTTGGGCTGGACGAGCCCAAGTTAAAAGGGCACAGGAGTGAGGGGCCGGCGCCAGCCTCCCGCGGCGGGCAGCGGGCTTGCGCAGAATCTGCCGGCCCGGAAGAGCAGGCTGCCCCGCGCCGGACGGAAGCGCCGTCTCCCGGCAGGCGGAAGCAGCTCGCTCCCGCGTCCCGGCCGGCGCGGTTGGAGCCGGGCAGCCCTGCCCACGTAGAGGACCTTCTGCTGGGGGCATCCGCGACCACCTGGAGCGCGTGAGCAGTAAGGGCTGGGCGCAGCCGGGGCGGAAGCGTGTCAGAATAAGGACTCTTCATTTTTTCAGGCCCGCAGATTCGCACTGGTTTGTTATGGTGAGGTATTGTTGCTGGGCCAGATCGCCTATAATGCATTTATTCATTATGATTTGATCAAAAAAGCATTCTCCGTGCCACTTTTTAGGCATTGATAAAGGGCAGAAAGGTGTTTTATATCTCTGAAAAAAAAAAAACCCACACCAGTTGCATAATTCCTCCCTCAGGTATTAGCGTGCGTTTTGCCTATCTACACCTTGACCTGAAAATATGGCTGTCTATAGAAACCCTGGTGGCTAACCAAAGGGTTGGCGGTTCGAATTCTCCAGGCGCTCCTTGGAAACTGGGGCAATTCTACCCTGTCCTATAGGGTCGCTGTGTCGGAATCGACTCGACCGCACTGGGCTTGGTTTTTTTTTTTTTTTTGGTGGAAGGTGTGGCTAGGAGGTAAGGAGCCTGGGGCTCAGTTTGCTGGAGGGCCGCGTGTTGTACCATTGGCAACAGGAGAGGCTCTGAACAGAAACGCTTAAGTGCACTTATAGCTAGTTACACACACACACAGTTTAAATCATTAATTAGGTGTATTTAATTTTCATTAAATAATCTTCATGACATATTCTATGCTCCGTAATAGAAATTCCTATCTGCTTGCGTTGCGATGCCATTCTCAGGGTTTGTATCTCAAGTTCACTCTTTGTGAGTCTGCTTTATACAGAGAATAACTTTAGGTAGTGTTTAAGATGAGCTTTTAACCAATAATTTCACTATTAGTTATGACATTCCTATCTTAATGCATCAATGTTACACTTCTTCCCAGAAACCTTGGGAGGGGAATCACAAGTCCTAGGTTCTACTGCTGATTTGAAGTAGTTTGGGCCTAAAGTTCTGCTCTGCAACCTAGGAATAAGAGTAAAATCAAGTCAGGTACCTATATATGCCAGTTCCACAAGAACACTGCTTTCCATAAATTCATTCCTTTGCTCTTTTGCTTTCACAGGAAGAAACAAAAAATGTCTCAAAAGCAGATGAAGGAAGCTTTTGTCAGTAACCTCAATGGAACCACTGTCCTGGAAGTCATCCAGGTCTTGTGCTTGCCTGCACCCTGTGTCCTGTGCAGAGGGCTGCTGACCGTTCTCTTACAGCACTTCTATCCTTCATATACCTGGAGAACCCAGTTCTTCATTGACTTTGTTGTCTTGATAGTTCCCCTGGTGGCTGCTCTCACCATTTTGTCTTCATTTCTCCTCCTTGAGCAGCTCACTATAATTATCTTTGGGGCAGGACTGGCCTATCAAATATACCACAGGAGGACTTGCTATGCCAGAGTGCCTGTGCAGAAGATCCTTGAAAATTTCTTGAAAATCAGTCTAGAATCAGAATACATTCCAGCAATCTCCTGTTTCCGTACAATTAACAATGTATTTACTGCTATTGCCATTTTGGCTGTGGACTTCCCAATTTTTCCCAGACGATTTGCCAAAACGGAGCTGTATGGAACAGGTATAATGGATTTGGGAGTAGGAGGCTTTCTTTTTGGGACAGCAATGGTTTGTCCAGAGGTTAGGAAAAAATCCAGTATGGAGGAATCCAGATTTTATCACCTTACAAAGTCATTGCACTCTGTTTGTCCATTAGTCTTCTTAGGAATAGGACGATTAATCACTATAAAATCCATAGACTATCAGGAACATTTAACCGAATATGGAGTTCATTGGAACTTTTTTTTTACCTTAGCAATTGTGAAATTGATAACATCACTGCTTTTGATTACTTGCCCCCTAAATAAGTCCTGGATTGTGGCCATTAGCATTACTGTATTATACCAGCTAGCTCTTGACTTTACCCCACTAAAGAGGTTAATCTTATATGGCACTGATGGCAGCGGCACAAGGGTTGGTTTATTAAATGCCAATCGAGAAGGAATAATCTCTACTTTGGGGTATGTGACAATATACATGGCTGGTGTGCAAACAGGGTCCTGTCTGTTTAAGAACAGATCACATATCAAAGACTGGATAAAAGTAATATGTTGTCTTCTACTGACAGGTATTAGCCTCTTGGTATGTCTTTACATAGTCCAGGCAAATATAGAAGCTGTATCTCGAAGAATGGCCAATTTAGCCTTTTGTGTTTGGATAGTTGCTTCTAGCCTGATTTTTCTTAGTAGTTTACTAATAGGTGATATAATTTTGAGTTTTGCCAAATTTCTATTTAAAGGGGCTCTAATGCCATGTTCTCGGAAACTTATCCAGTCACCTGCTACAACTAAAAAGCATTCAGAATCCCTAGTCCCTGAAGCGGAAAGAAAGGGAGCCAGTCTTTGTTTAATCACAGCTATTAACAGAAACCAGTTATTTTTTTTCTTGCTGTCAAATATAACCACTGGCTTGATCAACCTGATGGTGGATACATTACATAGCAGTACCTCGTGGACCTTATTTACGCTCTGTCTCTACATGCTTACCAACTGTTTAACTCTGTTTGTGCTACATTTGCAAGATAAGACTATAAAATTTTGGTGATTGATACAGGTAAAATTTATCTGTATCTGAGCAGTATTTTAACAGAGGATAAATATTAAATGTGAAGAAAATGTGCTTTTGGCAATCCAATGTTAACCATATTTTATTTTAGCATTAAGAGTTTCAACCCTTCTCTGTAACACTGGTAGCGATATTACTATTTTAATGTATCTCAACACTATATAAACCAAACCAAGAAAAGAAACAAAGCCTGTAATTTCCTAATTTATTAAATTTAGTATTTCAAAGAAACTGTTTTATAGAGTTGCAACACTGAAAATTAGAGGGTGGGGAGGAAGATTTTTATTTTTCATCTTATAATCACCTTAAACCATTTTGCATTTTTAAAATTATATGTATTACTTTTATAATAAAGTTTACATTAAAACATTTCAGTGTGAATTGTGGAATTGTTGACCCTTTATTGCTCTATTTTAATTTTTAATAAAGCCTAAATATTTGCAATTGACTTGATGGCAACAAATAACTACACAAGAAGTGTTTAAAATCAAAATATACTATGAAGTCAGAAAACAGTTAAGTACTCTGAAGAATAGAGTGAATTGTATGATACAGCTTACATACACGATTATGAGATAATCCAACCTGATTGGACCTAATTCATTTTTTTAGCTTACTCTGGGCTGGGAATATGAAGATGAGCAAAGCACAAGTTATCTGACATCTTGGAGCTTGTGATCTAGGGGGGAAGACCCATTAGTCAACTGTGATAAGTCATGAGAAAAAAGTATAGATTGCCAAGACTGATCTAGTAGAGGCGAGAGCTGATGGATGTGGAGTTACAGTGTGTGTGTGTGTGGCAGGGGCAGGGGTGCTGACAAGGGAGGGGGTAAACAGCAGAGAATATTCTAGGCAGATGAATCCCTCAGCAACAGTCCTGAGTTGGGAGGAAACCTAGCACATTTTGGAACTGAAAAAAAGGCTGCAACTTAGAAAAAGGGAGAGCATGGGCACTGAGATGGAGGTAGGCAGGGGCTGTATCAGGCATTCCTCATATACCACGTTAATGGGAAAGGGAACTGGTGACAAAGATGAGAAAGTCATCGTGTACCTCATCTAAAAAGTGTGGCTACCGTAAGGTTTAATATACTTTAAGGGCTTGAGTCATATAAAAAATTTGGCCAAAATCTAAGATTTAATAACCCTCCACAAAATCCTTAAGTTTCTAATGTTCACTGTATATCATTTAAAGTGGGCAAAAATATATATATATAATAAAAAACCTGTGCCGTCGAGTCAATTCCGACTCATAGCGACCCTATAGGACAGAGTAGAACTGCCGCATAGTTTCCAAGGAGCGCCTGGTGGATTTGAACTGCCGACCCTTAGGTTAGCAGCCGTAGCACCTACCCACTATGCCACCAGGGTTTCCATATAATAATAAACCAAAACTTGCCCTGAGATGTATTTTCAACTGGAAATCTGATTACCGCAGAAATAGCTAGGGGTCAGAATGCTGGAAGTTAATTTACTATTTGATAAGCAATATGGATTTGTTTAGTATAAAGTAGGTAGAAGGGAGCCCTGGTGGTGCAGTGGTTAAAGCACACGGCTGCTAACCAAAAGGTTGAAGGTTTGAACCCACTACCCGCTCCACAGGAGAAAGATGTGGCAGTCTGCTGCCATAAAGATTACAGCCTTGGAAACCCTATGGGGCAGTTCTAGTTAGTCCTCTAGGGTCGCTATGAGTTGGGAGCAGTTGGTTGGTAGGGTAGGTGGAGCCTCTTCTGATATTGTAGATTTACTGTTAGTTATAATTAAAACCAAAAATCCAGTTAGTTGTCTCTAATTTAGTTGAAAATTTATTTTATTCCCTAATTTATTATACTAACTAGTTTACTTAAATTTGTTGTACTGATGATGCCTAATTTGTCATTTATGTGGCACTTTATATTTGCTAACTACAATCATATGTGGAACTATATTCTTGAAAGACATTTTCCCTCTAAAGAAATCAGTATGTTGAATAGTAACACAGCTATAAAAATAAAAACCAGATTAGATTTTATTTTCAATTAAAAAGGAAGACCTTTGAAGGTTAACCAATAAGATTATAATAAGTAAATTAACCATGACTGGGAAAGCTGATTGGTTTTCCTGCTATTTCACAGTGCCAATACCCCACGCAACCTAGGCCCTTATTCACTTCACAAAGTGACTCACTCCCATGACTTTGATATGATACAATTATAAACTGGGCATATCTACCACATTTCTGTGTAGAAGATGACAACCACTTGTATTTTTATTGAGCATCAACATCCAGTATGTTGTATAAGTCGTACAAAAACATCACACTTTGCTTCCTCGAAGTTCCCTTATAGTCTATGAAGATACAGTAAGAATTACACCGGTACACGTCATTTCTTGTAAACCTAGGCAGCTTGAAGAATAGTCATATTTCATTTATGCCTGAGTTTTGTGTCTGGCTTCTCAGACACTGGGAAGCTAAAAAAAAAAAAAAACAAAAAAACCCCGAAAACCAAAGAATGGAATTTTGCTGATAATTTATCACATTTCCATCACTCCAACTGTTCATTAGGTACCAGCAAAATGTCCTCTGCTGTTGACTGTCATCCTTCCTGGCCTTTCAAATACTTCAACTTTCCCTTCACAATACCAATATCAAAGTTAAAAACAGACAACTGACTTTTTATGTAGCAATCATTCACTTTGTTAATTAGAGGTAACTTTTCTCTAGCAGGTAGACTCTTCTCATCTTAAACTGCACAGGATAATACTTAAGAAATATTTGCTGCAGCACTACTGATTACAGCTGAAGATAGACCAAGAGTGAAAATAGGTATCTGCTCTGAAATTGGGAATTGTTTTGCAATGAAATAATTTTGTAAGCATTTTCCCTTGAATATTGACTTTATCATCTTTGTAGTACCCAGCCTAACTCCTTGAGAAAGAGCAACTTGTCTTTAAGTTATTCACCTTTTTAGCCTTACAATAACTTATTTATTGAATGCCTATGTGAAAGGAGCCCTGGTAGCACAATGGTTAAGTGCTCAGTTGCTTACCTAAAGGCTGACAATTCAAACCCACCCAATGGCTCCATGGGAGAAAGTGCTTGTGATCTGCTCCTGTCAAGATTACAGCCAAGAAAACCCTATGGGACAGTTCTACTCTGTCACATGGGGTCACTATCATATGGAATCGATGTGAAGGCACCCAACAATAACATGTGATAAATTGTCCAGAAATACTAAAGCAGCATGCACAGAGGTCCTAAAGGTCAAAACCCAACCAGGGAAAATCAGTAACCTCAGACGATGAGATTACTGTGCTCTCATTTTGATATATTTTATGTCTGGGTTCTAATGCCTTTTCTAACTTAGATATAAATCCGAAGAGTGAATGCTCTCTTCTTTGCAGTACCCAGTTTATGCTCAGTAATGAAAGTTATTAAAATTAGCACCTATATGTTGAGCTCATTGTTGTCAAGGTCTTTACCAACCATAATCCAAGGTTTAAAAGGTACACTGTAGATACATTAAATTAACTGATACTGTCTTTATAGGAGCACCTCTAGACCTTAAAAGCCACAAGAATTTTAAGTCTATTTTTACATAAAACATGAAATTCTCTAAAAACATCCAAGTTTTGGCTATGTAGTCTAAGCAATCAGAAGCTGCATGCACATCCTACATGCCTGTTGGATTTAAACTAATGATTCCACTGTTCTCCTGATCTCCTAACACCGCCAAAAGACATACTTACTGGATAACCATACCTTTGGGACTAAACAATGGCTCTTCCAGTTTATTATGTCATCTATCCTAACAGTGACCACACAATGTCATAAGTCAACATGGCAAAGGATGCGCGGTGGGTTTTTTTGTCGTGAATCTCTAAGACTTCATGTGATGACCAAAATACATTTCAAAGGTCAGTATCAGAGCTCTAGCCTATGCTCCCAAGAAAGATAGATTTGTCTTTAGGATTAGGTAGTTGTAAAGCGGTCAGTGAATTTACCCTTATCTTCAAAACGTTCATAGGCAAAAGACTTCCCAACTATTTTGGCTTTACAACAGGTTTTCAAAGACTTCAAGGTAAGAACTAAGCAAACCGTGGTGGGCAGTGTAGAACTGTCTTTACAGCAGCTCAGCTTCTCAGGAGACGGCCAGAGGGAAGAGCCTTTGGCCAGTACCAGCACTTGCCCAAGGGAATGGTCCTCAGTCTGAAAAATCCTAAGTTAATATTAACCCAGCCCAAGAAGCTCCTCTGACCAGGGCACATACACAAGCCACTGTCCATAAAGGGGATGGTAGGTTTTCTATTTGCTTCTCGTGTAACACAAAAATAACTGTCAGCTCTTGACTACTTTCTGTCCCCCCGGCGGGATTTCGACGCAGTTCCACTGGAAAGCAGTTATGCGGCTGGGTCCGGGTGAATCAGGGTGTTAGGGCCACGGAGGCCTTCGCCTCCAATCTTCCCGTAGTGAAAAGCGGATTAAGAGGCGTCAGGTACCTGGAAACCGAGCTCAAAGTTTGTCTCTTACCCGCCAGATGCTCGTCTCCCCTTCCCCTCACTCTCGCCTTCTGTTCTCACCGATCTCGAAAGCCTCAGGTCCTCATCGGGCCTCGACCCTGGGTTGGCCGGGTCGGCTCGGTTCCCTCCGCCCACCTGCCCCCGGGAGCGCGGTTCCCGGTCCCGCGCGGCGGGAGACTGAGATTTAGGTCTACTCACTCCTCCTAGCAGCCCTACTTCGGATTTATTTAAGTAGCTAGAGAAGAAAAAGGGCGCCGGGCACGAGCTCGGCATTGCCTGCGAAGGACCCCCACCCCTTACCCGAGCGTTTCGAAATCAGCACCCTGGAAGCGACGGTGAACAATCTCGCGAGAGGAGGCGGGGCCCGCCCAGCGTTCTCGGCTCCTCCCTGCCCCACCCTCCCCACGTCCCGCGCCCTCCCTCCCTCCCCCACTCCCCGTGGCTCGAGCGGCTGACTGAGCCTGGGGAGGAAACGGCATTCGGAGCCGCGCTCCCGCCCAGGCCGGCCCTGACGCGGGCCTCGTCAGCCGGTAACGGGGAGCAGAGGTGGGGGTCAGGGAGGAGACCACGAGACGGCGAAGGTCAGAGCCGAAAGACCTCCTCCGAGAAGGGTGAGGACAGGGTCGGAGGCCCCCTTTGGCCTCCGCAGAGCTGAGGCGGGGTCGACCCCTCCCAGGGGCGGGGTCGCACTGGGCAACTGCAGCCCGGGGACTGATTGGGCGGGGCGCTAGAAGAATGGGGAAGAGGGGGTCAGCTGTGGGCTAAGGGTGCCGGAGCGGCTGGAAGCGGGGAGTGGGCTGTGGCGCTGAAGCAGGGGTGGGGTCTTGGGGCCGGGACTCCTGTGACGGGCTGGGGTAGCCTCTCCTTTGGACCCAGACTGGAGGCCGGCGAGGGGGTGGGGAGGGAGAGCGGCGCGAGGGGGCGGGTCCCGGCGCTGCTCGGCGCTGATTGGCTGGGCGCGTGTGGAATCGGGTGATGGGAAACGCCGCCCGGTTCTCCGGTCCCCGCCTGCTTCGCTCCCTCCCCCCCGTGGCGAATGTGCTGCGCGGTGGCGGGTGCTTACGCTCGCGGGGTTTGGCTGTTGCAGGCAGGAGGAGCTGGGAGGAGGCGGCAGCGGCAGGAGCAGCAGCAGCGGCGGCAGCAGCAGCTGGGAGGAGGTGGTGACGGTGGCAACGGCAACGTCGGCGACGATGGCGCGACTGGTGGCAGTGTGCAGGGACGGGGAGGAGGAGTTCCCCTTCGAGAGGAGGCAGATTCCGCTCTACATAGACGACACCCTCACGGTGAGCGGGCCGGGCCGGGCTGGGCTCGCCGCTCCCTGGCAGCTGTCTCCCCTCCTCCCCCTCTCTCAGCCCGAGCGCTGCGCACTGGAGAAAGAGTGTGTTGCAACTCCTAGGCGAGGCCTTCCCTCCAGCAGGCCCCACAAACTCGCCTTTGCAGTGGGTCGCTCGGTAGCCTCTGCGGGCCCCAAGCCTAGCGCTCCGTTCGCACTTTGAGCCCTTCTCCCCAGGTTTTCCTTCCTTTTTGAACCCTCTACCTTTACCCTTTCCCTTCGGGAGACGCCGCTTTTACCCAAGCACGCGTCTTGGAGAGTGGTTGAAGAATCTTAGGCGTTTAGGGCCTGTCCCTTACAGAAACCACCTACCCTCAGGGAGGCTTAATTATCTGGAAATGTCGTAGCTGCATTGCTACTTGTATATTTCTATTTTAATATTATAGCTCTCACTGCATGAGCATAATTACTGAGGGCAGAGTGACGTGCATTTGCAGAGTAAAAATTCCACGCAAAGGATTTGATTTCCTTGTAAATAATCTTCTATTAGCAATTACCTTAAAACTGTTTGAAATGAATGTATTGCTCGGCCATGACTCTTCAAAATGGGCTTTCTTGGCATTAGTTGTTCTTTAGTGTACAGATAGCTCCTCCACACCTTTTTTTCTTTTTAAGGAAGCCAAGTTGTTGAACGTGTAAGAGTACTGTAAAGAGCTGATTGATCATTTTGAGTGTCAAGACCCAGTTCTGGGTAGTTTTCCTTTTCAGAGTTAGTGGTTGTACAGCGTTATGGATTCTCTACCCTGTGTTGCTGTACTATTTCCTTTAAAAGGAAATGGCAGAAATTTGAACTGAATCTGAACAGGAAATAAAGGGTGCAATTGCTTGCCACTATTTCTGAAGAAATTAAATTAACCTTTTCTGAATATCTTTTTGTATCTTTATTTTGATGATGTCGAATCTGGATTGTACATTTTCCTGTTTTGGCAAGATGTAGATGAGTCTTTTTGTTTTACCATCTTTGATTTTATGCCAGTCAAAGACATTTTATCCCTAATTTTTTTGCAAATATCTACTGAGGTTTTTTCAAATTTTAAATAAAATGCAAGTCATTGTAGAGATGTCACTCTTTGCCTTTCTATTTGCCAGTCTCAAGACTTGATAGAGCTGTAAGACTTTTAGAAGGATTAGGAGAGCTGTTGAATGGCTTGATTTGTTAGAACTTTTTAAGGGAAAATATCTATAATTACCCAGTGCCTTCCTCCCCCCCACCCCCGGAAAAGGTCAGATAATTTGGCCTGAAGTAAAGTAAACAAAATTTTTGTTTAATTTTGCTACATTAGAAATTACTTGTATGTACTCCTTGTTATGATTTCTGTGTTTTTTGCATTGAAAGTATAATGGACTTGTATTTTAAATAGTTAAAAAAAAAACTAGCACTCTGATCAAGTTTATATGATGCATTTCTCAATTTGAAAACTCATATGAGCTTGTTTGTTGATATTGTTTTGCTTCTCTCCCTTTCCAACATAAACACTTGCCTAAAGCGCATAGTTTGGTATTAGCCTCTTAGGTTTATTGTCCTAGGATGGATTTGAAGTAAAATGAAATGCCATGGGTTTTGGATATGAAGTGTGTCGCAAGTGTATAATACCAAAACGTAGGGGAAATCAACATGAATTTGCGTATTTACAAAATTTTAAAAGCAATTTATTGATTTTCTCCTTATACCCACATAACCACCTTTAATGCGAATGTACCATTAATGGCATCAGTCACATAGCACTTTGAAATGGCCAGCTTTTTGGGGGCTCTTATACTCTGTTCTTTCTACAGTGATGTTAATTTACAGAATCTTCCGTACGGAAAGATACAACCTTGCACTGTGATTTAGTACTGTACTTACTTCTCCAGACAAATCTGGATTGGACTGTACCTGGTGGTTGAATTCTGCTTCTAACGTAGTGTGGACTTGTGACCAAGGCAAATAAAATTTGGGCTTGCTTAATTTAAATATTTCCAAATAGCATTTTATTTAGGAAAATGCGCAGTTTTTTTTTTTTTTTTCTTTTTTACTCTGGAGTTGGTTTTTATCACTAGAAAATGAATGTGACATTTCACATATTACTTTATGTTGGGACTCCTGCAGTCATTGAATGCTGTTTTGTGAAAATTCTTGTCAAGAATGCACCATAATTAGGGAAACAAGTATATTTTAGGACCATTCTACCAAATACTACTTAAGGGGAGAATGCAAAGCAGAACACTTGTTGGGGAGGAGGGAGCAAGAGGGGAAGGGGAAGAGGGTGCAGCTTTCTGCTCTGCACTTGTCCATTGATAGTTTGGTGCGTGCCTGAAGCTAACCTTTGGTTTGGTTTTTGTTCCTAGAGTCCTTAAATAATGCACTGAGGAAACTGTGTGATCTTTGGGACAGGAAATAAGAGATCATTTATTTCAAGTAGTTTTAGAATCTTCTCAGCAGCTAGATGTTACAGTCTAGTTATAATGTTTACAATCAGTTACAAATGTTTATTATTTTAGTAACAGACGGTTTCTAAAACCTAGAGCCTTAAACTGCATGATTTTAGCTTGGGTTTGTAAAATGAAATTTAGAAGCTCCTGTTATGTGATATGTTATATCAAGTTTAAAAGACTAGTGTGGTAGTTTATGGATTGACACAGTGGCTGCAACAATGGGCTCAAGCATAACAACGATTGTGAGGATGTCGCAGGGCTGTGCAGTGTTTCATTCTGTTACATAGGGTCGTTATGAGTCAGAACAGACTCAGCGGCACCTAACAATGGTAGTTTACTGGGTTTGAACCCTTGAGCACGGTGCTGATTTAAGTGTATTTGAAAAAAATCCCAAATAAGTAAGCTGATGGAATATTTAGGAAAATAGTGTGCTGTGTGGCTAAAATGCTGTTCAGTGTTACTAGAATTGTAAACTAGATGGACAGAATACAGGTTTGATTTTAGAGATCTTTGAAAAAGTACAATTTTTTGAATATTTTTTTAAAGAACTAATAAATTAAAAATATATACTTTTTGTAAAACAAATCTTGATAAATAACCACAAAACAAATTATCCTTAATTCTACTTCCCAGAGATAACTGAGGCTATGGCAGCATCTGGTGTAATTCCGGTCATAGGTACACAGATAGGTGTGAGCTGAGATTGATTGTCTTCCGTACCATTTTATATCCTGCTTTTTTTCACTGAATGTGCTGTCGAGAGCATTTTTCTCTTGTCGTTCTTAAACACTTTAAATGGCTGTGTAATATTCTTCTGTGTGACATCCCATAATTCAATCATTCTTTTATTGCTGGATATATTTGGGAATATAAATAATGCATAAACCTTTTAATTTTACAATTTTTTCTTCTGGAAGTTGAATTGTTTTTTATAAAGCTCTTAATAGATATTATGAAATTGCTACAGTATTTTTGGAGAATGCAACTTACTGTCCTACTTCAAACCAATCTGAATGGACTAGGAAGTCTGGTAAGAGCTTTTAAAGTCTGAGCCTTTAAAAGATAATAATGGTAGCGTATCTACTTGGGAGTTAGGTGTTTAGCATTTCTTAAAAGTTTAGCATTTAACATTTTTTCTTTCAACTCTTGATTTAATATTTAATTTTATCAAGGGTGACGGATGTTACAAATAGCTGTGAGGATGGAGGAAGTAAATGAATAAAATTAAAGTGAAAATGATTTTTAAATACAAATCTGATACAGTTGGTTAGAACTTGTGAGAATGTAATAAAAACAGATTATTTGTGGTCAGGCGAAACCAGGACAGATACTTAAGAGTGAAAGTGGGTAATGGATTTAATAAATTTCATAAAGCAGTAATTGCAGCACAATGACTAGTTCTATTTTTGGATAGCTGTGGATAGGCAACCTCATCATGAAGCCGAACACTAATGACTCCTCTGTAAAGCCACACCTGAAATACTTTACAAGACTGTCTCCCTTTAGGTAACCTAGAATCTGAAGATTAAGTCTAGATAGTGATTTTAGAGAATGGGGGAAAGCAGTGCTGCTATCTTCTCTGCTGGAAACCCTGGTGGCATAGTGGTTAAGTGTTCTGCTGCTAACCAAAAGATCGGCAGTTCACATCTACCAGGTTCTCCTTGGAAACCCTGTGGGGCGGTTATACTCTGTCCTGTAGGGTCACTGTGAGTTGAAATCGACGTGATGGCAACAGGTTTTTGGTTTTATCTTCTCTGCCATCCTCTTGTTTTCCTTTTTCTTACTGTCATCTCTAAAGATACTAAAAGGCATAGTGATTGGTCTGAGAGCAACAAAGAAGGCCATTGTTCTAAGTGTTTGAAAGGCATATACCTGTTGCCAAGGAGTCAATTCCAACCCATAGCGACCATATAGGACAGAGCAGAGCTGCTCCATAGGGTTTCCAGGGATTGACTGGTGGATTCAAACTGCCAACCTTTTGGCTGGCAGTTGTATTACTTAATCACTTAACCACTGAGCCACCAGGGCTCCAACTTGAAAGGTACACACGGACAGTAATTATTTAGTGTGAGTGTAGGGTCTATAACTGGGGTGGTATAGAATAAGTACGAGAGAAAATACAGTGTTTATTTGGACTGATAAAACCCAGGAAAGATACAGTAACAGACCAGGTTTTTATGTTTGTAGACCTATACTAACCGTTAACCTGTTGCCGTTGAGTCAATTCCGACTTATATCGACCCTATAAGACAGAGTAGAGCTGCCCCATACAGTTTCCAAGGAGCACCTGGTGAATTCGAACTGCCGACCATTTGATTAGGAGCCTTCTAACTAGGAAACCATTGTGCAACCAGGGTTTCCTAGTTAGATGAAAATGGAATGATCTGAAATGAATATTTTCCTTTTTTAATCCTGTTCCGTGTGACTTTTAAAAAAGCATTCCGAAAGGAAGTGTTATCTGTATAATTAGATTATCATTTTTTAAGGTGAGCTGGTAGGTTTTGCTGTGTTAGATATGTTCTTTGACGTCTGCTTTGTTAGAATAATAAAATACAGTTGATCAGAATAAAAATATTTTACTTACATGCAGTTAGAATTTAGGATATCCCTCTGTAAACCAGATGGTAAAGACTTTGGTTAAATAAGGACTATTGTTTAAATGTTTCTTAAATCGTTAGTTTGGATCTTGAAATAGTATAGGTATTGTCTTTTTTTTTTAATTTCTATTTTTTTATCGTGGCAATTAGTTTTGGTGGTGAAATATAGTGTCTATTTGTATCAAGCAAGTGAAGCGCCATCAAAGTGTTAGTAGCTTAAATGGTAGGTTTGGAGTGACCTGCAGTGTACTATTGAGTTACATGTCTCTAAAAGCTTTTCTTACACCATTTTTATGATTCGACGGTTATATTGTGTCTTAAACCCAGTGGTCATTCCAACATACATAATGTAAGTTAATTGTATCATTAGCTATGCTTTTATCATTTTTCTGCACCACTAATACCAGGATTGAAAACCCTGGTAGTGTAGTGGTTAAGAGCTATGGCTGCTAACCAAAAGTTCGGTCGTTCGAATCCATCAGCTGCTGCTTGGAAACCCTCTAGGGAAGTTCTGCTCTGTCTTGTTTTCATTTATGCCCTAAATGGGTCTCTTTATCCTGACTTCACTATTGTGGCCCTTGTTGTCTGAAAATAGAAGTTTGTTCCTAGTCAATTCCAACTCATAGCTACCCTATAGGACAGAGTAGAACTGGCCCCATAGGGTTTCCAGGGAGAATCTGGTGGATTTGAACTGCTGACCTTTTTGGTTAGCAGCCGTAGCTCTTAACCACTGCACCACCAGAGTTTCCTTTTCCTAGTACAGTATGTTTGATACATTTAGAATTTTTTAGTTAAGATATAAATGTGTTACTGTATTTCATTGCTTTGAAGGCATACTTTTTACGTGTTTTAACATCTCTGCGGCTGGGATGCACCTTAACTTTGGTGTCATCCTTCAATTATAATGGCTTTTTCCTTACTGGTATGTAACTATGGTACTTCTTAAGATCAGTGGTGTCACAGATCCGTGAAATGTGCTATATTTTTTTTTATTATCTGGCATACTGAAACATCCCTAAGCGTCATATCTTTTTCCTCTGGTAGTGAATTCTGATAAATGAGTAAGTATCTCAGTGTATTCCTTTTGTTCATAATTAGACCTAATATTTAGTGTGTGTGAAATACTGTTTTAAGTATTTTAAATGTATTGATTCATTTAATAGTTATTAGTCTAAGAATTAGTCTAAGAATTATTGTGTCCATTGTCAGAGGAATAACTAAAAATTTCGTGTTATTTCATTTACTAAGTGTTATTATTGGGCACTGCAACAAACACTTTAAAATACTGTTTAATTCTCAAAGTGGCTCTGAGAGGTAGATATAAGAAATTACTGCTACCTGTCTGAGAATCAGACAGGTTAACTCGCCCAGTGTTATAACATAGATTATAAAGGGTAAAACTAGGTTGGAACTTAAATCTTCCTGACTTTAGTGCCTTTGATCGTAATCAACTTGGGTAACTTGGATTTTTTTTAAACTTTTTGGGCGCGAGGGGGCAGATCTGACTTTGGGCAAATCTATTTTTGTCCTATGAGTTTATGAACTTGTTTGTGTTGTGTGTTTGAAGATGACAAAATAATTGATTTTTGTTCTTTTGCATTTTAAGATGGTGATGGAATTTCCTGACAATGTGTTAAATCTCGATGGGCATCAGAATAATGGTGCACAACTAAAGCAGTTCATTCAGGTAATAGTTTTTTAATCAGTATTTTAAATGGTGTATGTGTTTTAAAGAGTCATTTAAAATTCTAGCTGTAAGTATTACTTTCGCTTTACCTCGGTCTTAAGATTTCATCGAAATTCCTACAGTAAATAAACTCAAATATCTGATACATGTACCTGTCATGTGATAAAGATTTAGTAGTGTCGTGTTAACATTTTATGTGCCCATAAGGCTCTAATTTTGTCAGGTCATCTTTCCTTTTTTTTTTTTTAAATAGGGCATCTTAGTTATCTACCTGTTGCTGTCGAGTCGATTCCAACTCATAGCAGCCCTATAGTTATCTAGTGCTGCTATAGCCACAAGTGGGTAGCTTTAACAAACAGAATTTTATTTTCTCACAGTTTAACTCGTTGCCATCGAGTCAATTCTGACTCATAGTGACCCTATAGTACAGAGTAGAACTGCCTCATAGGGTTTCCAGGGAGCAGCTGGTGGATTCAAACTGCCAACCTTTTGGTTAGCAGCCTGAGCTCTTAACGTCTTTGTCACCAGGGCTCCATTCTCATAGTTTAGGAGGCTAGAAATCCAAATTCGGGGAGTCAGCTGTACAACCAACCAACCCATGGCCATCGAGTTGATTCCAACTTATAGCGACGCTAAAGGACAGAGTAGAACTGCCCCGTAGGGTTTCCAGGGAGCACCTGGTGGATTTGAACTGCCAGCCTTTTGTTTAGCGGCTGTAGCTCTTAGCCACTATGCCACCAGGGTTTCCAAGCCAGCTCTAGGGGGAGGCTTTCTCTCTCTCTCTCATGGGGGAGGGTCCTTCTTTCTTGGTTCCTTTCTGATCATCATGTGGCATGGCACCTACCTTCCCCCATCTCTGCTGCTTTTCTTCCCTGTTTAACCTGCTCCTTTTATATCTCAAAAGAGATTGACTCAAAAGACAGCCTACACTAATACTGTCTTATTAATGTCACAAAGAAAACCCATTCTCAAACGGGATTATAACCACAGGTCACTTTGAGGACTAAGGTGCACCTGACCCAAGCCCTGGTATTTTCATGACAAGGCCAGACAGTAAATAAGGAAGACCAAAGAAGAATTGATACCTTTGAATTGTGTTGGCAATGAATATCGAATATACCATGGACTGCCAGAAGAACGAACAAATCTGTCTTGGAAGAAGTACAGCCAGAATGCTCCTTACAAGAGAGGGTGGCGAGACTTTGTCTTATGTACTTTGGACCTGTTATCAGGAGGGACTAGTCCCTGGAGAAGGACATCATGCTTGAAAGTAGCGAGCGAAAAAGGGAAAACCATTAACGAGATGCATCGACACAGTGACTACAACAGTGGGCTTAAACATAGCAAAGATTGTGAGGGTGGAGCGGGCCCAGGCAGTGTTTTCTTCTATTGTGCATAGGGTCACTGTGAGTCAGAACCAATAACACCTAACAACAACAACAACAACAACATTAAAAAAAAAAACCTAAAACAATTGCCATCCAGTCAATTCCTACTCATAATATGACCCTGTAGGTCAAAGTAGAACTGCCCAGTAGGGTTTCCAAGGCTATAATCTTTACGGAAGCAGACTGCCACATCTTTCTCTCACAGAGCAGCTGGTTGATTCTAACTGCCAAACTTTTGGTTAGCAGCTGAGCACTTTAACCACTGTACCACCGGGGCTCCTTAACCATAGGTATAGGGCTTAGGATTTAAAACACATATTTTGTGGGGGGGGATACAGATCAATCCATAACATAGGGAATATAACTTTTTGTTAAGAATTTAATTGGCTTTCTTCTGTGGTAACGGTTTTGTTTTTTTTTTAAAAAAAAATGTATTATGAATTTAAGTATGTTTTACTTAATTTCTGAGCAATATGACATTGACAGATACTTTGTATACAATCAAGATAATGAAAGCTAAATTGTTAGTTTACTTCAAAACACTATTCCTTGTCCATGTGGAATCAAAGTGACAACAGCAGCGATTAGATAGGAACTTTAGGGGGCAGTGAGTTTATGTTAATGGGGGAGAAACAGCTCAGAAAAGGAAGGATGAGGATGGTTGCACAACTTAATTGTACATGTATAAATGGTTCAGTTGGAGTATGGTTTGCTGTGTGTATTAACAACAACAAAAAAATTGATTTAGGAAATGAGAATGTTGATACATTATGAAAAATGTAACCAGTGTCACTGAACAACACATATAGAGATTGTTAACTGGGAACCTAATTTGCTGTGAAAGGTGCCCTGGTGGTGCAGTGGTTAAAGCGATGAACTGCTAACTGAAACGTTGTTGGTTCGAAACCACCAGCAGCTCTGTGGGAGAAAGATAGGGCGGTCTGCTTCAGTAGAGATTTACAACCGTGGAGACCTTGTGGAGTTGCTACCCAAACAAACCAAAACCCAGTGCCGTCGAGTCGCCTACAGGACAGAGTAGAAC
Organism: Loxodonta africana; assembly: GCF_030014295.1. Taxonomy (NCBI): domain Eukaryota; kingdom Metazoa; phylum Chordata; class Mammalia; order Proboscidea; family Elephantidae; genus Loxodonta; species Loxodonta africana. The sequence continues at coordinate 51,058,230 of NC_087359.1, forward strand.
TGCCCCATAGAGTTTCCAAGGAGCGCCTGGCGGATTTGAACTGCCAACCCTTTGGTTAGCAGCTGTAGCACTTAACCACTACGCCACCAGGGTTTCCGTGGGGTTGCTAGGAGTTGGAATCAACTTGATGGCAGTAGGTTAATTTGCTGTGTAAATTTTCATCAAAAACACAATATTATAAAATCAACTGCAATAGAAAATAAAACACTATTCCTCAACGAGGTGGCTTGACACGGTGGCTACAACAGTGGACTCAAGCATAACGATTGTGAGGATGGTACAGGACCGGGCAGTGTTTTGTTGTGTTGTATATAGGGTAGCTATGAGTCGGAATTGACTAGATGGCACCTAACAACAGCAACATCCTGTTTTTAGAGAAAACTTTGAATGAAGGGTTAATGGCAAATGTGAGAAAATGCTTTTTGGGAATTATCTTTACTATCTGTTTTTTTTTTTTTTTGTAAATCTGGAGGCATTAATTGTGGTGTAGCTTCATCCAGGTAGGAGTTACTAGAGTTTTGCCCATTTCTCTACAGCTGTGGTTCTCAGTCATTTTTGTATCTTATGATAACCAACTGATAACATCCACATGCACGAGCATGTTAGTTACTCACCGTGGGCTTCTCCATAGGTAAGATAGGTCTAACCTCTGCTAGTGCATAACATACCTGTCCATACCCCCAGGTTGAGAATTACTCCTCTACATGGTCACCATCATAACTTGACTCCTATAGCTAAACATAGTGTGTCGTTAAAAGTTGGGAAGAAGACATGGTAAAGCTCAGTTGTCTATATTATTTTTTCTTTTCTTTTAAGTGAGTGCTAGGCTTAATACTCAACAAGCCCTAAAATTGCAGATGTAGGGCTTCTTTTTTCAGATGCTTGGGGCACACAATGTCTAGGCCTGGCATCCTAAGCAGAATTTGTTACACACTAAATTCTAGAACAAGGGGGTTTGTGGAGCAAACTAAATACAGCAGCAGTAGCCTGCCTTTCTGACTCAGTTGTAGGCAGATGATAAGCCCTGCCCAGGTTGTATCTATTGCACAAGGATAGGAATCAGAAGTAGTAGTGAAAGAACAATTTCATATTCTTTCTTAAAAGCTCTTCATTTTTCTTTCTCTCTTTATTTCAGCGACATAGTATGCTTAAGCAACAAGATCTCAGTATTGCCATGGTGGTGACATCACGTGAAGTCTTGAGTGCACTTTCTCAGCTTGTCCCATGTGTTGGTTGTCGTCGCAGTGTGGAGCGCCTCTTTTCCCAGCTTGTAGAATCTGGAAACCCTGCCCTTGAACCCCTGACAGTAGGGCCTAAGGGAGTCCTGTCTGTAACTCGAAGCTGCATGACTGATGCAAAGAAGCTTTATACGTTATTTTATGTACATGGGTAAGTATAATCAGTTAGGAAAAAGTGGGTTTATTACATTTTTAAATAGCTTGGTCACAGTGGCAACTTTTTTTCTAAATTTGGTCAAGGGAAAGACTGAGTTCAATCTGACAATTTTATTGAATTTATTGTTGAATGACTTGTATGTGCCAGTGAATGTAAAGTTTCTGCTGTCATATGCGGAACAGACAGTAAGCAAATAATATATCAGATATGATACAGAGAAAAAGCAGAATAAAGGGGATAGAGAATGGGTGAGTAGAATTAGTATGACGTCTTCTGTGATAAAACGACATTTGAACATAGACTTGAATAAAGTGAATGAGCAAGCCATGTAGATATTTGGGGGAATGCAGAGAAGGAATAGCAAGTTTAAAGGTTCAGGTGCTGGAGTGTTCCTGGCCTGTTTGAGGACCAACAAGGAAGCCATATGGCTGCAGCCAAGTGAATGAAGGGAATAGTAATAAGAGATGAAGTCAAAAGGGTAATAAAAGGTCCTTGTAGTGCCCTGTAGGTCATCTTGAGGTCTTTGTTTTTTACTCTAAGTGAGATGGGAAGCTTTGGGAGCCTTTTGTGTAGAGGAGTGATGTTGTCTGGCTTGAAGTTTTATCAGGCTTATTTGACAGTTGGGTTGAGAGTACTGAAGAGAGTGGGGTGGAAGGACAGGTGAAACCAGAGAAACAAAGGCTATTTAATAATCCAGACAAGAGTTAGTCGTGACTTGGATAAGGGTGGTGGCCACAGAGGTGTTGAGATGGAGTTGTTGAGAAATGGTCGAATTTTGGATTTATTTTGAGGAATAAGCCAATAGAGTTGACTGATAAATTGGATGTAGAGGAAGGCATCAAGGATGATTCATAGATTTGTGGCCTAAAGAACAGGACAAATGGTTTCCATTTACTGAGATGGATAAGACTGCAGTTGTGGGAGAAAGATCGAGAGGTCAGTCTTGGACATGTTGAGTTTGAGGTATCAGTTGGACATCCAAGTAAGAGTTCAGAGAGGCCTGGCCTGGATGTGTAAATTTGCATAATCAGCCTGTATATGGTATTTAAAGCTATGAGATTACATAAAATCACCAGAGTGTGTATAAATAGGAAAAGAGAAGAGGGCCAAAAACTGAACAACAGGCTTTCCTATTTAGAGGTGGTGGTAGAGGCTTTGGATTTTACTCAGCCTGAGAAAAGAACGTTTGAAAAGTTTTTGAACAGAAAAGTAACATAATCTGACTTATGTTTTGAAAGGATCACTCTAGCTGTTGAGCCTAGACTATGAAAGGGCAAAGGGTAGAAGAAAGGAGGCCAGTTATTACAGTCGACTAAGCTAGAGATAGTGGGAGGTTGGTCAAGGGTGGTAATGGTGGAGATGGTAAGAAGCGATTGGGTTCAGGATATATTTAATAGTTAGACACCAAAGACACTAAGAAAATATTAGCCCAAGAGACAAAAGGTCCACATAAGCCAGAGACTCCATCAACCTGAGACCAGAAGAACTAGATGGTACCCAGCTACCACCAGCTACCACCCTGACAGGGAACACAACGGAAAGTCCTGGATGGAGCGGGAGAAAAGTGTGGAGCAGAACTCAAATTCACCTAAAAAGACCAGACTTAATGGTCTGTCAGAGACTGGAGGAACCCCCAAAACTCTGGCCCCCAGATGCTGTGTTAACCCAGAACTAAAACCATTCCCAAACCCCACTTTTCAGACAAAGATTATAAAACATAAAACAATATTCAGGAAGAGTGTGCTTCTTAGTTCAGTCAGTTACATGAGACCAAATGGACGACTCCTGTCAGGAGGCAGGATGAGAAGGCAGGAAGGGACAGGAACTGGTTGAATGGACGCAAGAAACCTGGGGTGGAAAGAAGTAGTGTGCTGTCACATTGTAGGGATTGCAATTAATGTCACATAACAGTATGTGTATAAATTTTTATAAGAAAAATTGTGCTGTAAACTTTCACTTAAAGTACAATTAAAAAAAAAACTGCAGGCTGTGCTGACTGGATTGGATGTATGGTGTGGGTTGTAGTGGTACATATTCTAACTTTGCATAAAATTTCTGGTTTTGGCTCCTCATCAAGGTTATTATGTGTGTTTAAATAATGTTTGAGCAAGAGAAGGTGGCTTCGAGTCAGGCAGCAGTCATTCCTAAAATATTTCAGTACCAGGCAAACTGCTAGATACAGTGGGGATACAGGGGTGAGCAACACAGATGCAGCCTGAGGGAAAGAGTACGTTGAATAGAGCAAGTCTCTTGACATTTTGACAGGCTGGGGATGGAGTGGGAAGACATGTATAAAGACTCTTGGGTTAGAATTTCTGTGATAAATTTTCAAGGTAGATGATTTATCTACAATACTTTAAATATAGTTCTCACTGAAAGGCAGAAAGATCTTTAGAATTCTAAAGAAAAATAAATATTATCCAAACTTTAATGGTTCATTTTTAATTAGGTCCAAACTAAATGACATGATAGATGCTATTCCAAAAAGTAAGAAGAACAAGAGATGTCAGCTGCACTCCTTAGATACACACAAACCAAAACCTTTGGGGTAAGTAGAATTGAATACCAAGGTGCTTTGTCATTGTTAAGATTATAAGTGTTGGTTGCATTTAATAAAAAGAAAAAACACTGCTAGTTTTATTAATTGGTTACACTCTATGGTATGGTTCAAAGTATGTCTCTTGGTTCTGTAGGACTTTTTGCATTGAGACTATGTAGGGCCTCAATATAGATGTGGATTTTTTTTTTTTAAGTCTTTTATTATTATTATTGCTAAATGAGTTTCAGAGGAGGGAGGTTGAGATCTATGTGGAAATTTATATACCCAATATTAAGTTTTTCAAAATAGAATTCTTTGATCTATGTGCAATAAAAAAAAAATGTATAAATTATTTTTCTTTAGGTCTCACTAATAATTTATCAAGGGTTTAAAAAAAAATCTTGAATTAGTTATGGCAGTGTATATTTATGTAATGAATTTGCAGTTTTCTTCTTGGTTAGGCCCTATAATGTCCAGGGCTGTTTCTGTCCCCACCCCCCGGCATTGCGCCATAGTTGTTCCATACTAAATTTCTTGGAGGTGGGGTGGTAAGGAGAAGTCATGGAACTTGAAGGGAGTTTTTTGGAAGTAACTTCTGTTTTTGAGAGAACAGAATGATATAGGACTATATTTCTGAATAATTTAAAAAATTAATTTTTTTAATATTTCATTAGTGTTGACACCATTTTTATATAGACATTTTTGTCTTTGTATTTTAGAAAATAAAAAGCCCTGGTGACCAGGTGTTAGTGTGTTAATAATCTATTAACAGTTTTTTCCCCTATACTTGGGGATAAAATTAAAAAATTATGGAAACTGTCAGACACATACAAAAGTAGGAAGAATATGAAGGAATTCCCATATACCTTTACCTAGATTCAATAGTTACCAAGATTTTGCCACATCTGTTTCATTTATCTCCCGTTTTCTTCGTTGAAGTATTTTAAAGCAAGTCCCAGATGTCATGTTGCTTGATTCCTACATACTTCCACATGCATCTCTAAATATACGGACATTTTCTTTCATAACTGCAGTGCTGTTGTAACAGCTAACAAAATTAACTAAAATAATCTAATACTCAGTTCATATTCAGATTTCTTCAGTTGTCTCTAAAAATGTCTTTTATGTTGGTTCTTTTGACTCAGAATCCAAACAAGAACCACAGGTGACGTATCTGAGAGTACTTTGAACCCAGTAGGGCTGCGCAACCTAAGTGGTGATCTGAGGATAACTGTTACTTCACATACCCAATTTGCCAATATCTTTAGTAGAGAATTCCTGACTCTCTAAAGAATGCAGTATTCAGTCTGATAATGACCTGTTGACTGAAGGCACAGAGTAGTGAGGTATAGTATTTAGGACTAAAAAGCCTGCATTCTGGTTATTTTGACTTTTTTCTGTTGTGCATATACTTCATTGAGGAACTAAAAAACAATAGGTGCCCCAACATGTTACATGTTTGTGCTACTTGCTGCTTTCCTTCAAAGACTGTCCTTCCACTTTTACTCTGGATTCCATTCTCTTTCTTCTCATTGACTTTGTTTATCAGATAACCTACTTTTGCTAAATTGAGATGAAGCTGTGTTTTCCTATCTTTCTGCTTAAAAACATAAACCTCCACTGACTTCACATCTCCCTCCATCTACAGCCCCATTAGATGGGAAGTCAAATGTTTAGAAGGTTGTTTTCTGCGTATGGAATCAGAATGGAGTTAATTGATCTTAAGCAGCGTCTGTCAAGGTAGCTTCAGTTAGTCCCGTGTGCTGTGTGGATAATCAGCCAAGACTCCCTGGCCTCCACTTTAGATGGTCACCACTATTATATATTTCTACTGTTGACTCAGCCCCCCTTTTTTTGTTTAGACTTTCTCCAAGAAAGGTATAGTATATTTCATTAGGTTTTAGCCTAATAAATAGCAACAGCAATCCAGTTCAGCCTTCCTGTGAGTATTTCTGTATCCATGCTTCTAAACCCGAGTTACTGTCTGTTTGGAAGTAAGTTTGAGATCCAAAAGAAAGGTCTAGGCTGGAGTTGTAGGCCTTGTAGCTGATGATTGAGGATCATCTTAGAGAATGCTTTTAAAGATTACCCACAGAACTAGAGTAAGAGAAAAGTGCTGAGGAATTTGATTTAATGGTGGAAAAGAAGAAGCTAATAAAGAAACTTGAGGAAGAGTGGCCAGAGAGGTAGGCAGAAACCAAGGGAAGAGTGTTTCAAGGAGTCCTGGTTAGTTGTGTTGGATGCTGCTTAGTCATCAAGGACCCAGAAGTGTTTTTTGGATTTAGCAACACTGAGATAAGTGGTGGTCATCTTGATGAGCAGACCTAGTGGTTGAGTGGAAGCAGAATCCAGATTGGAATGGGTAGAAAAGTGGACGCAATAGAAGGTTGCGGTGGGTTCAGCTGTGAGTGGAAAAGTATGGGAATAGAACAAGAAAGTGGAAAGGCCACTTTTTCCAAAACCTTTATCTTGAAGGGAGAGAGTGATATGAAGGCATATGGTTTAGAGAAATTACAGATAAAATCCTAATTTGTAGAATTTTTTTCTAATCTTAAAAAAAAATTTTTTTTTTTTTAAAGAATAATGCTGTCACATTCTAATAATCACTCCCCAGTCCTTGATTCTCTTCATGAACCTTTTCCTCAACTGTGAGAACTTGAGTTTGAGAGTTATTCAGTCCCAGGAAATGATGGATCACTGAAGCATAATTAGAGAAAAAGAAAATATGGGAGTTGAGAGTAGAAGGATGTAACATGGAAGGCAGAGCAGGAATTGAGGTTTTCTTGTCAAAAATAAGGGGAGCTCAACTGTGATCTGACCCTTTGTGAGGGGAAGTTGGGAACCGAACTGTATGTATCACCTTATATATTGGGCAGGGCGTTGAAGAATACTTTGTTATAGAATGTAGGTTAAAGATTGAGAGATTTTTCCATCTCAAGCATCCAAGGTAATGAATTTCTAGGACTGTAGTGAGACCTGCAGAAGAACAGGCAGGAGCCAGTTGTTGAGAATCATGAAAAATCAAGAAGACAATCATTGAATGGAATGTAGACATTTCTCTTGGAATGCACATCTGCAGCAAAGTAAAATGCATGACCAACGCCTCATTGAAACCTATGGGGGAGGGAGAGTCTGGGAAGTTTTTAGTAAGTTTTTAAAAAATTATTTGTGTAGTGTTTATTACTTATTAAGGCTGTGTAAAGTGTTGACCTTAGTATGCTATCTTTGTTTTAGTAAATGTAAAAATATATTTACTATAATTAGATTAACCTGTGATTTTTTTCCCCCCAACTACTTGTAGATTTGAAGGTAGATAGACAACTTTTGTTGCCATGGGCTAGCTATAAAAAGGAGTGCTTTTCCTTTAAAATGCATTAAGTAGATAAAAATTGTTAGAATTTTCAATTTGTGGAAGCTTAATCCATGTTAATAGATAGAAATATTTTATGATTTCTTTCAGCCTGTTTGACTTTAAAACATTCCAAGTAGATTTGCTTATAAAATGCTTAGTATATTAACCAGTTGTTATCTTCATAAATTTGAATGTTGTTAAATTGTATTGTTAAATTTGGTAGTCACGCAGAAGCTTTTATATAAAGGAGTGAGCACACGTTTAAATAATATTAATATGGTTCAAGTATATAATTACTGTATACAGATTTTCAATTTATCCTGCTGATATCTTAATGTATTAAAGAGTTCATGATTTTAATTTAGACTAAAGAAATTATTCCTTCAGATTATCTCAGTATCACTAAGCTTTGTACTATACTGTACTGCAGTGAAGGGAGCAGTAGCAGTGTCAGTTCAGAGAAGTTAAGTACAGATAAGAGAAGTAGTGAAGACCACAGGAAGGACAGCAAGTGTAGGATCATTTTCCATTATGGACCTTTCCAGGGAACAGCCAGGTAAAAATCATGCAATCCTTTACTTGCTTTTCTTTCTTTTCTTCTTTTTTTTTTTTTTTTCTTTTTTTAATATTTTACCCTTATGCATTCCTCCTTTTCATTGATACCTCTTTCTTTCTTCAGAGGTTGTTGGATGGACGTATGGGAACTAATGTCCCAGGAATGCAGGGATGAAGTAGTTTTAATCGACTCTAGTTGCCTTTTAGAAACACTAGAAACCTATCTTCGAAAGCACAGGTAAGTAAGTCTAAAGGTCATCACAGTGTAGTGTGAAAGGTGCCTTAGCTGTCAGGCATCCAGACTGGCCTGTCACTGACCCCCTTTGTATAATACTACTATTCCAGTTTTCTCATTAATGCCTCCTACTGGCAGCTTAATGTCACGGTAGGTGCAGTTCCTTTATAGGTGCACCTGTAGCGTTAACCTTTGTATGGAGCCAGCATCTCCATTTTTTTTTTTTTTCCTTTTTAATTTTTATTGAGCTTTAAGTGAAAGTTTACAAATCAAGTCGGATTCTCATATAAAAATTTGTATACACCTTGCTATATACTCCTAATTGCTCTCCCCCTAGTGAGACAGCACACTCCTTTCCACCACCCTCTCTTTGTGTGTCTCTTCGGCCAACTTCTGACCCCCTCTACCCTCTCATCTCCCCTACAGACAGGAGATGCCAACATGGTCTCATGTGTCTACTTGATCCAAGAAGCTCATTCTTCACCAGTATCATTGTCTGTCCCATAGTCCAGTCCAATCCCTGTCTGAAGAGTTAGCTTTAGGAATGGTTCCTGTCTTGGGCTAAGAGAAGGTTGGGGGACCATGACCTCTGGGATCATTCTAGTCTCACTCAGACCATTAAGTCTGGTCTTTTTACTAGAATTTGGGGTCTGCATCCCACTGCTCTCCTGCTCCCCTGGGGGTTCTTTGTTGTGTTCCCTGTCAGGCCAGTCATCAGTTGTAGCTGGGCACCATCTAGTTCTTCTGGTCTCAGGTTAATGTAATCTCTGCTTAATGTGGCCCTTTCTGCCTCTTGGGCTCATAATTACCTTTTGTCTTTGGTGTTCTTCATTTTCCTTTGCTCCGGGTGGGTTGAGACCAATTGATGCATCTTAGATGGCCTCTTGCTAGCATTTAAGATCCCCAGAAGCCACTCTCCAAAGTGGGACACAGAATGTTTTCTTAATAGATTTTATTACCCTAATTGGCTTAGATGTCCCCTGAAACCATGGTCCCCAAACCCTTGCCCCTGCTACACTGGCCTTTGAAGAGTTCACTTTATTCAGGAAACTTCTTTGCTTTTGGTTAGTCCAGTTGTGCTGACCTTTCCTGTATTGTGTGTTGTCTTTCCCTTCACCTAAAATAGTTCTTATCTACTATCTAATTAGTGAAAACTCCTCTCCCTCCCTCCCCCCTCTCATAACCATCAAAGAATATTCTCTTCTCTGTTTAAACTACTTCTTGAGTCCTTATAATAGTGGTCTTATACAATATTTGTCCTTTTGCAGCTGACTAATTTCACTCAGCATAATGCCTTCCAGATTCCTCCATGTTATGAAATGTTTGACAGATTCATCATTGTTCTTTATAGACAGCATCTCCTTTTTTGTAATTTTTACCTGTTGGTTCCAGACCGCTCTTTTCAGGAACCAGAATGACTGAATAAATAATCACTTTGGAAACTCTGGTAGTCCTTATTCTTATTGTAGAATCATTTTATGATGACATTTTCAAAATTAAATTAAGAGCTTTTCATTTAATAATAGTTTCGATTATTTTTTTCTATAATTGTTTGTCAAAACCTAAAAATAAAGTTGGAATTCTTGTGCTTTATGTGCTATGTAAGTAATTGCAGACTTTTCTCTTTAGAATACTGCTTTTACAAAGGAATTGTCCTAAGTTTGTCATTAACATTTGGAAATTTATAGGTATGGAGAGTGCAGTGGGACAGGAAACTGGTAAGGGAGTTATCTAGAGATGTCATTTTTGGGGGGAGTTCTATTTTCATATAAACTTATTACATGTTGGGTTTGTAGTTGTGTATTTTTTGACTTTAGGATAGATAATACACTACTACTTACCGTTCACCTACAAAGAATTTATAGGTGAATGATAAAAACTGGCATTATCAAGATTTGTGTTTATTATATGGCAGTGAACTAACTAATGACTTAATCTGCATACTTAAGTTTATTAGATGTCTTTCTTTTTTCAATTACAAACTTTCTCGTTTAATTGTCTTTTTGGCTGGTTATACCCAAGAGAGTAGAAGCCAAAAAAATCCCATTGCCATCAAGTCGATTGTGACTTATAGTGACCTTATAGGACAGAGTAGAACTGCCCCATAGGGTTTTCAGGGAGTGCGTGGTGGATTCTAACTGCTGACCTTTTGGTTAGCAGCCATAGCTCTTAATCGCTGTGCCACCAGGGCTCCTCAAGACAGTAGAGAATGTGTCAGTTGTTTGGAGTTTAGGTGAGACTGTATAGGCATGGAACATATAGATATATAGGTCTATTATAGAGTCCTTCCTCCCCCAGTATGAATTGTTCCTTGTATTCAAGTCTATAATATAAAAAGATAGCTTTTTTGGTGATAAATTACTGGTTATCAGGGACAATGTTTGAGAGTTTTCCTATAGTGTTTAAAGATACTTTGTGTTTTTGATACAGTGTTTTATATTTAAATTTGTTGTGGGGAGTAAGAGTTACTTAGAACAGTAACTGGCACATATTAAGCACCCAATATGTTTGCTACTATTATTATTACTGAATTGTTAGTTTTAAGGAGTAGTTCCTAAATGTCAATCCTAGAGGCGGCCATGGAACTTTAAGACATCGAGGATAAGGTAATATATCATTAAGAAATGAGGTGTTAAGAAACTGTGAAACTGCTGTGTTTAAAAAAAAAAAAAACTTAAAGTTTTTGTGCAAGGTTGGTTTTACAAAGGGGAAAGATCACTTTTATTCTCATGCCTTGCACATAATATTTTTAAATTGCTGCTTACTTTTGTGCTTATAGTTGTACAATCAAGCGTGTATTAAACTATTCAGGATTTAAAGTAGTAAAATATGGGAAAAATAATCCAAGTTTTATTTCTGATTCACATAATTTCTTGAACCTTATTTTGAAAATATATAACTATTTATAGTTATTTTTGTCCATTTTTAAGGCATTGGTAAAGCATAATGATTTAATGTTACTTGTCAGCATTATCACCTCTGTTTACCAGGTGGGCCAGGGAAAAACCTCTATTCTAACATACATTTATTCCAAGAAATACAGTTATCTACTGTTCAGCCAGAAAGACATGTGTATCATACTAACGCGTGGCAGGTTAAGGGTATAATAAATAGTAAGAAGTACAAACCAGAGTAATAAGAACACAGAAGAATGAATTCTGGTTATGGGAACTCTAGAAGGCTTCTTTAAGAATGGGCAGTATTTAGGAGAAGGACATGAAGAGGAGTGAGAAGGAAGCAGAAGAAAAAGACTTTGAAGTAGGAACACAGCTATATTCAAAGAAGTAGGCCATTGTGCATGTGGTGTGTGTATGGGGGCCGGGTGGAGTGAAAAGAAACGTGGGTGAAGGTGAGTCTTAGGAAATAAGGCTGGAAATAGTAAGAAAGAAGTTATTGAATGCCTTGGAAAGGAGTTTGAACTTTATTCCTAGGCAGTAGGGAGGTTTTTGAGCTGACACACAATCAGCTTTGTTTTAGAAAAATTATTTTGGTGTGAGAGATGCATTCGTGCTAGACGAGTGGAAGCAGGGAAGCCAATTAAGCTTTTTTTAATAGTCTAGGTAACATAAACCAGGGCAGAGGGAATTGAAGGGTCCTACAAGAGATGTAAGAAATACAGAGTTGATACCAATTTGCATTCCTTCCCCACCCCCCAAAAAAGGGAGCCTAGATGCTTGGTAAAGTAGAGGGCCACCAAAAAAGAAGACTGTCAACAAGATGGATTGACACAGTGGCTGCAACGTTGGGCTCAAGCGTAACGATTGTGAGGATGGCGCAGGACCAGGCAGTATTTTGTTCTGTTGTACATAGGGTCGATATGAGTCCAAACTGACTCCACGGCACCTAACAACAACAGGGAGAAGTTATATAGGGTCGCTTTGAGTTGGAATCAACTTAATGGCAAAAGATAAGGGCAGGGAGAAGTTGGAATTGACTGAGAGGTTTTCAGCTTGGGTAACTGTGTGAATGGTGATATCCTTAACGGAGATTGGGAGGGAACATAGGAAGAAAACTATGTTGTACTTGGTTTTAGGCACTGAGTTTAAGGTGTTACCTACTGAACATCTGAGATGTCCCACCATTTGTCAATATGAGGCTGGCCTCAGGTAAGAGCAGAGGCTTGTATAGAGCAGTGGATTTAAAGTTATCTTTATAGACTTGTTGGCTAGAGCTATGGGAGTAGATGACCCTCCCCTCCCATTCCCGGCCCCAGGAAGATGAATTTAGGTTAAATAGATGAAAAATTTCTTATTCTACCACAGCCCATTTCTCAGAGAGCCATTCATTCATTAATACTATGTGCCTGGCTTTTTCATTCGACCAAGTTCTTCCTTGTTTTAGGAATTTAAAGATAAAGAAACCTGACTCTCTTTTTTCTTCTGAGTGAGTAACATTTGTTTTTTTTTTTTAATTTCGTCTTCATTCACACACACTTTTATACTGCTGGCACATGACATACACTTAAGTATAAACCACATTTCCAAGTGAATGTATTTATCAGTGTATTGAGAGACATGGCATTTTTTGGAAGAAAGAATTTGACATTTGAGAAATTAACATGAACCACTTTCTCATTCTACCTCCTCAAAAAAACTTAGCTAGTGAAAAATTTGAGTCAATGTTTACTAACTGAATATACCAACTATTTTAGTTAAACATACTTTTTCAGAGGCTGGAAGGAAAGTGATCTTAAGAGTCATTGGTATGTGGGCTCTGTTGTTTTACTTCTGACCTTACACATAGCTCTTGAGGTAGAGATACACTAGTCCTTGGCAACTAATGTTTTCTGGGCATGTATTTTGTGAAATGGCAGGTGTATTTGTTTAATGAATTTTTTTTATTATACTTTAGATGAAGGTTTACAGAGCAAACTAATTTCTCATTAAACAGTTAATACGCATATTTTTAGTGACATTGGCTGCCAAGTCCACGACATGTCAACACTCTCCCCTTCTTGACCCTGGGTTCCCCATTATCAGCTTTCCTACCTTCTCCTGCCTTCTCATCCTTGGCCCTGGGCTGGTGTGCCCTTTTAGTCTCGTTTTGTATTATGGTCCTGTCTAATCTTTGGCTGAAGGGTGAACCTCAGGAGTGACTTCATTACTGAGCTATAAGAGTGTCTGGGGGGGGGGGCATATTCTTGGGGTTTCTCTAGTCTCTGTCAAACCAGTAAGTCTGGTCTTTTTTTGTGTGTGTGTGAGTTAGAATTTTGTTCTGCGTTTTCTCCAGCTCTGTCCGGGACCCTCTGTTGTGATCCCTCACAGGTATATTTTTGCTTCATTCTTTTAGACCACATGCTTCTCTAGTTTAAAAAATCATTTGCAAATGGAGATCTAGCTGTACTCATGTAATCTCTCAGTTTGTGTTTACCTTCCATGTGTATGTTTTGAATGTGTGATGAGGCTTTTTTAAGTACTCTAGATTGGAGGGAAGTCAGTCTTCTAGTACACTAATATATGTCACATGCAATAACTACACAGCCAGTTCTTAATTTTGAGGTTTTTCTTTTCAACAGGTTTTGCACTGATTGCAAAAATAAAGTCCTCCGAGCATACAATATCCTGATTGGTGAACTTGATTGCAGCAAAGAGAAGGGCTACTGTGCTGCACTTTATGAAGGCCTGCGGTGCTGTCCACATGAACGACATATACATGTTTGCTGTGAAACAGACTTTATTGCACATCTTTTGGGGCGTGCTGAGCCAGAGTTCGCAGGAGGGTATGAGTATGTAATTTGCTAGAATGGGCTATCTAGCGCTTTGCTTCATTTTATTACTGAAAGTTTTTTTCCATCACCTTTTGCCTTAGTACATATGATAAATGTATAAAATGTGCCTGTAAAGATGTTGCTTTCTTTAAAATATGCATTTCTTATTTATGTGAATAAACAGAAAAGTGCCCTGTGGTATTGATGCAGTCCTCTGCTTCTTGTTGCTTAAGGGGAAGCAGGGTTTTTGTGGCTTTCATTATTATAAATTATCATTTTCATTTGAAAATGATTATATGAAAGGGATTTTTTTTCCCTCTTCATCTATTCATTGCCATGTTTAAATTTTATTTTACGTGGTTTTTGCTTAGGAAGTGAAGTCTTTGCCGCAGGGGCTTAAATGCTTTATTGAATGTAATTCATGAACTGTGTATGTTATATTATTATTAAATTATATAAAAATCTAAAACAGTATCTCTGGCCTTGTGAAAATCATAAAAGGCCAAGTAAATTGAATCCATTTTCCTTTTGTGTTTATGTATCAACCCTCATCTGAGTGCCTACTTTCCGCTAGGCATTTGGAATATAAAGATCTCTTTTATCACTAAAATTCTATAAACACTTCTACTAACAACTGGCCTAGAGGGCTTTTGCCTAGGATTGAATCAGTCTTCTTCCACTTCCCCCTCCAGAAATAAAACAAAATACACGAAGAATGTAGGCATTTTGCTATAATAGCAAGGAGAAAGGACCTGTCATGCCTACGCTTACATATGATGCCTCTGTGCCAAAAGCTGTCTTTTTAGTGCCAGTTCCTGAATTACCTTATTTTTAGCAATATTAGGATTGAGCTGTATGTGCATGTGTATTTCCCATTGATTATATACATGGGTGCTTATGTATTTGTATTGAGTGTAAATGTATAACTGTTTTGTGATTAGGTTGGTATTAAATGTGCAGGTTGTTTTAAAAACCTGGCCTTGCAGATAAAATAACTATCTTTTACTGTTTCATTTAAGGGTATCAAGAAATATGGGTGATTTATTTTCTTTTATAGGCGAAGAGAAAGACATGCTAAGACAATAGATATAGCTCAAGAAGAAGTTCTGACCTGCTTGGGAATTCATCTTTATGAAAGACTGCATCGAATCTGGCAAAAGCTACGGGCAGAAGAGCAAACGTGGCAGATGCTTTTTTATCTTGGCGTCGATGCTTTACGCAAGAGTTTCGAGGTAATAGTGATGAGCTCCTGGAGGCAAAGTGGTTAAGAGCTACAGCTGCTAACCTAAAGGTCAGCAGTTTGAATCCACCAGCTGCGCCTTAGAAACCCTATTGGACAGTTCTACTGTGTCTGACAGGGTCGCTACGAGTCGGACTCAACTCGATGGCAATGGGTTTGGTTTTTGATTTTTTTTAGTAGTGAGCTACTTCATTATCCAGAAATGCTGAACCAGGTTATTGGACTAAATCTTAACCTAAGCCATGGGTCTTGCCTTTTCTCAGAGGCCTGTAATCCAGTGATATAGTTTCATGGCTTTTGGGGGATGAAGGGAGATTTGCGGGGCTGGGATATTTAGAAGGAGAAGTTTGTGAATTCCTCTTTATTTTTTAATCCTTTTATTCTTCAGCCTTGGTTTTTAGACTTTTCAGAGTAGAAAGCTGAAATTAATGATTATTTAACAAGATGCTGTTATGTAACACAACTAATGAAAAGTTAAAACTGGCCAAAAATTATGCAACAGAACTAGAAACCTTAATGAGTCCCAGTTTGCCTGTTGATGTCCAGTAGTATGAAGTAATACTGTCTGAAAGCCATGATATAAAAATTACTTTTTAGATGCACACTGAAGTCTCTTTATAATGCTAATACTGGGTTTAGTGCTTGTGATTTGGTAACTTTTTTTTTTTTTCCAGATATACTCTATAGAACATAAATTTTTTTTTTATTAACTTTTATTAAGCTTCAAGTGAATGTTTACAAATCCAATCAGTCTGTCACATATAAGTTTACATACATCTTACTCCGTACTCCCACTTGCTCTCCCCCTATTGAGTCAGCCCTTTCAGTCTCTCCTTTCGTGACAATTTTGCCGGCTTCCCTCTCTCTCTATCCTCCCATCCCCCCTCCAGACAAGAGATGCCAACACAATCTCAAGTGTCCACCTGATATAATTAGCTCACTCTTCATCAGCATCTCTTTCCCACCCACTGACCAGTCCCTTTCATGTCTGATGAGTTGTCTTCGGGGATGGTTCCTGTCCTGTGCCAACAGAAGGTCTGGGGACCATGGCCGCCGGGATTCCTCTAGTCTCAGTCAGACCATTAAGTATGGTCTTTTTATGAGAATTTGAGGTCTGCATCCCACTGATCTCCTGCTCCCTCAGGAGTTCTCTGTTGTGCTCCCTGTCAGGGCAGTCATCAGTTGTGGCTGGGCACCAACTAGTTCTTCTAGTCTCAGGATGATGTAGATCTCTGGTTCATGTGGCCCTTTCTGTTTCTTGGGCTCTTAGTTGTCGTGTGACCTTGGTGTTCTTCATTTTCCTTTGCTCCAGGTGGGTTGAGACCAATTGATGCATCTTAGATGGCCGCTTGTTAGCATTTAAGACCCCAGACGCCACATTTCAAAGTGGGATGCAGAATGATTTCATAATAGAATTATTTTGCCAATTGACTTAGAAGTCCCCTCAAACCATGGTCCCCAGACCCCCGCCCTTGCTCCGCTGACCTTTGAAGCATTCATTTTATCCTGGAAACTTGTTTGCTTTTGGTCCAGTCCAATTGAGCTGACCTTCCATGTATTGAGTGTTGTCTTTCCCTTCACCTAAAGCAGTTCTTATCTACTGATTAATCCATAAAAAACCCTCTCCCTCCCTCCCTCCCTCCCCCCTTCGTAACCACAAAAGTATGTGTTCTTCTCAGTTTTTACTATTTCTCAAGATCTTATAATAGTGGTCTTACACAATATTTGTCCTTTTGCCTCTGACTAATTTCGCTCAGCATAATGCCTTCCAGGTTCCTCCATGTTATGAAATGTTTCACAGATTCGTCACTGTTCTTTATCGATGCGTAGTATTCCATTGTGTGAATATACCACAATTTATTTACCCATTCATCCGTTGATGGACACCTTGGTTGCTTCCAGCTTTTTGCTTTTGTAAACAGAGCTGCAATAAACATGGGTGTGCATATTATCTGTTTGTGTGAAGGCTCTTGTATCTCTAGGGTATATGCTGAGGAGTGGGATTTCTGGGTTGTATGGTAGTTCTATTTCTAACTGTTTAAGATAACGCCAGATAGATTTCCAAAGTGGTTGTACCATTTGACATTCCCACCAGCAGTGTATAAAAGTTCCAATCTCTCCACAGCCTCTCCAACATTTATTATTTTGTGTTTTTTGGATTAATGCCAGCCTTGCTGGTGTGAGATGGAATCTCATCGTAGTTTTAATTTGCATTTCTCTAATGGCTAATGATCGAGAGCATTTTCTCATGTATCTGTTGGCTGCCTGAATATCTTCTTTAGTGAAATGTGTGTTCATATCCTTTGCCCACTTCTTGATTGGGTTGTTTGTCTTTTTGTGGTTGAGTTTTGACAGAATCATGTAGATTTTAGAGATCAGGCGCTGGTCTGAGATGTCATAGCTGAAAATTCTTTCCCAGTCAGTAGGTGGTCTTTTCACTCTTTTGGTGAAGTCTTTAGATGAGCATAGGTGTTTGATTTTTAGGAGCTCCCAGTTATCGGGTTTCTCTTCATCATTTTTGGTAATGTTTTGTATTCTGTTTGTGCCTTGTATTAGGGCTCCTAGGGTTGTCCCTATTTTTCTTCCATGATCTTTATCGTTTTCGTCTTTATGTTTAGGTCTTTGATCCACTTGGAGTTAGTTTTTGTGCATGGTGTGAGGTATGGGTCCTGTTTCATTTTTTTGCAAATGGATATCCAGTTATGCCAGCACCATTTGTTAAAAAGACTGTCTTTTCCCCAATTAACTGACACTGGTCCTTTGTCAAATATCAGCTGCTTATACGTGGATGGATTTATATCTGGGTTCTCAATTCAGAACATAAATTTTTGGCTAGTGAATGTTTTATTCTAGGGCATGTTTATAACCCTTTAAGTCACCAGTCCCATTTTAGAATGAGATGAAGGTTATACACCCCTTTTCCAAAAGTTCTTCTGTGAACTTTAAACACCCTGTTCTGGGGACCCTCGGGAGATTTGTACAAGTTCTTGGGAACAGATTTCTTTAATCTTATTCCTCTTCTCTTTGTATGTGTGTGCCTTCAGAGACTAGATCTTCTAATCAGGTTCAGTACCCTTCTCATTGTGTAAAGAAATGAATGAGTATTTGCTGTGTTAAAATTCTGAGATTTGAAACTAGAATATTGCTGGTTTACAGTAGGTGTGTGTATGTCATTCTCCATTGGGATTAGTTGTATATTGCCTTCCTGAGTAGATTTTAAGACTTGCATCATTTAAGATATTAAAACTTAAGATTCTTTATAAGAACTACCTTGCAAAATTGCACCATGAAATATGTTGTCTGTGTGTGATGGTATTTAAATATAACAAATGAGAACGTCCATGGAAAATAAAAGAAGTTTGGCCCAGTTTTTAGTTTCAACTTTGTTTTTATAATAGATGACTGTGGAAAAAGTACAGGGTATAAGTCGATTGGAACAACTTTGTGAAGAATTTTCAGAGGAGGAACGAGTAAGAGAACTCAAACAAGAAAAGAAACGCCAAAAACGGAAGAATAGGCGAAAAAATAAGTGTGTGTGTGATATTCCTGCTCCTTTACAAACATCAGAAGAAAAGGAAGTAAGCCAAGAGAAGGTAGTATTCCTTAATATCAGCTTATATAGTATTGCTTTAGAGAGGATAATTTTTTGCTAGCTTTGGACTTTTTTTACTGTACTTTTCCAGATGTGAGCTCCTATAGTTTGAATATTGGCTTTTTTCCTACTGTAGTCTGTGTAAGCCAGGATTTTTAATGTCATGTATTTATTGGGTGGTTTCTTCTTTACCTGATGTTAGTGTGCTGTTAGGGTCAAAGTCAAAATGTGAAAAGTTACCTCTGTACATGATCTAGAGCAGCAGTTTTCAACTTTTCTGTCCCAGGACCCCTTTACATTTTTAAAAACTAAGGTACCCAATGAGCTGGGTTATATTTATCAATAATTACTACAGTAGAAATTGAAACCAAGAAATGTTTTAATTAACCGATTCATTTAAGCATGATAATAGCCCATTATATGTTAACATATTTTTGAAAAATAACTATTTTCCAAAACAAACAAAAAATGACAGTAGAAGGAGGCATTATTTTATATTTTTGCAAATCTTTTTAATGTTTGGCTGAAGAGGAGTCAGTTGGATTCTCACATCTGCTTTTCCGTTCAATCTGTTTTCCCATGTTGAAGCACATGAAGAAAACCTGGCCTCACTGAGATAAATATATGGTAGGACAACGGAGGACTATTTTAACATAAGCCTTTTCAGATAGCTGCAGATGTTCTTTGATACTACAGCTGGACAACGGGTAGCTTCTTAAAGATTAGCTACAATGTAGAATTTTGATATTGTATCAATGGCCTTTTCACACTCTGTTAAATTAAAGTCCATTGGTCCTTCCTGCACTTTGAATGGGTCTTTTGCTCCTGCATGATTTTGTAACAGCATGCACTGACCATCTGAAAGATACTGGTTCACTGAGTTGTGGAGATCGTCCAGATACTGACATTGCATTGTACAGTACCAAATAAGTTAATATCACCATAGATCTCATCAGAAAATTCACATAGGATATTCAGAGGTTGATATTAAATGGAATTAATGATTTTTACCACTTTATCAAGGGCATTCATAAATGAAACATGCTTTTTCCCCCCAAGAGTGTTTGACAAGTGAAAAATATAATGACTGTTAGTACAGTTTAGTGACACTGCTTATGTGAAGGGACCAGCAACTTTCCCCACCAGTGTAAACGTCAACACAGTGAAAGAGGCAATTAATATCTTAATATAAATACGAAAATACTTTTGACCTTGCACACTTCCATAGTCAGAAACCGCACTTTGAGAACTGCTATCCTAGACTTGGAAACCCTGGTCACATACTGTTTAAGAGCCACGGCTGCTAACCAAAAGGTCAGCAGTTTGAATCCACCAGGCATTCCTTGGAAACTCCATGGGGCAGTTCTTTGAGTCACTATGAGTCAGAATTGACTCGATGGCAACGGGTTTGGTTTTTTGTTTCTTTAATCATCCTAGACGACAGAAGCCCTGTTGGTACGGTGGTTAAATTGCTTGGCCGTTAACCAAAAGGTTGACAGTTCGAACCCACCAGTTACTCCAAGGAGAAAGATGTAGCAGTCTGCTCCTGTAAAGATTACAGCCTTGGAAACCCCATGGGGCGGTTCTACCCTGTCCTGTGGGGTGCCTGTGAGTCAGAATTGGCTGGACGGCAATGGGTTTTGGTATCCTAGACTTACCTGATATCATTAACTCTTAATATGATTTTAGTTGGTTCAGTCTTGAATTGGTCATTTTTCATGAGAATAGTTTTTTCGATTGTTATCCTCATAACTCTTACCTAATTGGTTAATGCTAAGAAAATTAGAATGTAACAACTGTAGGTAAATATTTTTATACAGTCTCTTAATGTTGATCCTTATAGGAAACAGACTTCATAGAAAATAGCTGCAAAGCTTGTGGCAGCACTGAAGATGGCAATAGTTGCGTAGAAGTAATTGTTACCAATGAAAATACATCATGTACCTGTCCTAGCAGTGGCAACCTTTTGGGGTCCCCTAAAATGAAGAAAGGTAAGAAAATGCAATTTATTTTTAAAATTAACTCTTAAAGGCTATTTTTAGTTATAAATGTAAAAGCTTTTAGAGATTTTAGAATTTAGGAACTGCCTTATAGCCCCAAGGATATCATGTAATTTAATCAAATAACCAATATTTCCTTTGTCTTTATGATCTTTGATTTGTTGTTATCTGACAAAAACAAAAAACAGTTATATCCCTGATAATATTTTCATTATTTAATTTAGTTTCTACTGTCAGTAAGTCGTCAATTTTGAAACTTTTCTGTGGTCCCCAGGTGGCTCAGCCTTTGTCTCAATATTTTTATTGGTATGTTGATTGCAGCTCTGTGTAACTTTCACTTGATTTGTTCTCAGGCTTATCTGCACACTGTAATGGTAGTGATTGTGGATATTCATCTAGCATGGAAGGGAGTGAAACAGGTTCTCGGGAAGGTTCGGATGTAGCCTGCACTGAAGGCATTTGTAATCATGATGAACATGGTAGGTTCAGGTTGAGTTTCCCAATTATTTCTGCTACATGATTGATTTTAGAGCATAAATAAGTAACAGGGGTTATTGCTTTCTGCAGTTGATGACTCCTGTGTTCATCACTGTGAAGATAAGGAGGATGATGGCGATAGTTGTGTTGAATGTTGGGCAAATTCTGAAGAGAACAACACAAAAGGAAAAAATAAAAAGAAGAAAAAGAAAAGCAAAATGTTGAAATGTGATGAACATGTAAGTGTCATAAACCCATACTGTTGAGATGAGAACAACCCATTTTCCTTGGAGTTGCATGTGCACAGTTTAGCTTCTAGGATTTTTTTTTTTAGATTGAGTATTTTATACAGTTTCATTGATGGCACATCTTGATTTTTATGTGTGTTTGATGTGTCCCACAGTCCATTGTCATAAATCCAGTTCGTTCTTTTCATAATACTGTTTTATTTAGTAGCTAGGTAATCTTGAGCAGTTTACTTAATCTTAGTTTTCTTGTATGTAATATTGGGATAATAATCCCTATCAGATTAGGTTCTCTGAAGATGAAGTGAGATTATATTGATATGTTTGTATATCGTCTAGTACAGATTAAGTGCCCAGTAAATGCTGTTTCTGCTGCCATTCATTATTCCTTCTAAAGGTTTAACTCTCTTACAGGATTTTTTTTTTTTTTCTTTAAAGAATAATTGCAGTTATTCCCTGCATTTTTACCTGAGAAATCCTTTACTGTGGTTTCAGATCCAAAAGCTTGGGAGCTGTATGACAGATCCAGGTCATCGAGAGACCTCAGGAAATACCGTGCACACAGTGTTTCACCGTGACAAGACCAAAGATGCACATCCTGAAAGCTGTTGCAGCTCTGAAAAGGCTGGGCAGCCACTGCCTTGGTTTGAGCATAGGAAAAATGTACCACAGTTTGCAGAACCTACAGAAACGTCATTTGGTCCTGATTCTGGAAAAGGTGCCAAGAGCTTAGTTGAACTCCTTGTAAGTAACCCATAGTGTCTTATTGTGGACAGCTGTTTGCTCAGTAGGTAGTGGCAGGAGGGGCAGTATTTGTTGGAGGTAAGGGGAAGAAATTAAGGGCGGTATTTCACTGTTCTTTGATATCTTCATTTCTGCTCTTCCACTCATGGCTTATGCAACTACTCTAGAGGACATTTCCTTGTCCTTTGTCTTGAAAGTGGAAGAGACTAGTTGGGAGAGGGCAATAGAGATAGCACTGTGTCCCGGAGTCTGCCTCCTTGAAGGAGGGTTATTATAAACAAACCCCCACTTCCTGAGTGACAATTTATGGTAGCCACCCTTTTAAACTAGGAAGGACTATAGAACCTGAACTATAGTCCACCTTCTAGGTTACTTCTTTAGGTGTCACGTAGGATTAAAGAATAACTGAACTTGGGATATCTTCTATAATTGACGTCAGTTCCTGAGACTCAATCAGTTATACTTGATTCCAGGTGACCCCATGCATAGTGTGTGTGGTGCCAGCGACGAGAGGGGAGAAGGCTGGTGTCTTATTCTTAGCTACAGGGTCCTAATGGAATCAAATCCTTTGCAGAATGACATGCAGCTTATGCTGTAAACACGCCAATTAAAGGCTTTATGTGACTAAATTGAAGCTAAAAAGCTAGCCTTAATTTAAATCATAATCTGAACTACTGCTTTAATTTGCAGGATGAGTCTGAATGTACTTCAGATGAGGAAATCTTTATCTCACAAGATGAAATACAGTCATTTATGGCTAATAACCAGTCTTTCTACAGCAATAGAGAACAATACCGACAGCATCTGAAGGAGAAGTTTAATAAATACTGCCGCTTAAATGATCACAAGAGGCCCATTTGTAGTGGCTGGTTGACAACGGCTGGAGCAAATTAAATAAATAAAATAGCTCTGTCTTTCAGTGAAACACTCAAGATGACTACTGCGCCTTCTCTTTCAAAAAACTCTTAATTTAGTGACTTACGGCAAAATTTTATCTTAAATCAATGTGATTCTTTCCTATTTTGGGAGACGGTGGAGGTACCCTCATTAGTTTGTTCTTTCTTCAGGCTTGTGTCTTTAGTTGCGTGGCTGCACAGGCCTGCCATATGATTTAAGCCATCTCTTTTCATGAAATGTTTCTCTTCCTGTGAAACTTACTAAAGCAACCTAGTGGCAAAAAGTAATGTTGTACTTATACTTCTGTACAGAAATGACAATGAGCTGAATATATGGTTTTACAAAGTAGACATCCACTTGCGAAATGTTTGGATATAATGTTAAAGCTCAATGTGCAAAATTTAAAATAAAGAATATTTATTAATATGCATAGTAAAATTTGGTGTACATGTTTCTACTCAGTGTGTGGCAGTATTTTAATATTTGCCACTTGTGGACTTGGTATTTGGCCAGTGTTGATGTTAGAGAGAATAAAGAGCAAATGAGGACAAAGGTACATATTAAACAGAAGATAAAATTCTTCCCTTGATCAGAGTTGACCTGGAAAAGCAGTCTCCAGTCATTTGTCTTAAAAGAGTTAATTTGCGCGATACCTTTAAATACTGGCTAGCACCTTAATTTCTCAAGACTTGCTGTTATTAAAAATTCCCTGCTAACACAAAACTCATTGCCTTCGAGTTGATTCCCACTTACAGTGGCCCTACAGGATGGAGTGGAACTCTGCCCCATAGAGTTTCCAAGCCTGTAAATCTTGACACAAGCAGACTGTCACATCTTAGGTCTGTGGAGCAGCTTGGTTCAAACCACTGACCTTTTCATTAGCAGCCAAGCACTTAACCACTGCACTACCAGGGATCCTCCTGATAACACAAAACAAAAAACCAAACCTATTGCCATCAAGTTGATTCCAACTCAGCAATCCTGTAGGACGGAGCAGAACTGCCCATAGAGTTTCCAAGGCTGTTATCTTTACAGAAGCATCTTTCTTCCGCGGAGTGGCTGGTGGGCTCAAACCACCTCCCTTTCGGTTAGCAACCAAGTGCTTTAACCACTGTGCCACCAGGACTCCCCTGATAACACAGAGCACCTTAAATTCGGAGGTTCGTATTGACCCAGAAAAATGCAAACAAAACTTGGCAGAATTTCAACTAAGGGTTGCCTGATAATTACTCAGCATTTAAAAGGGGGATCAGAAGGCTGTGCGGATAGCTAACCACACCGTGGTCTGCATAAGTGCACTTTTTAGCCTTATCTGGTTTCCAACAATAAAGTCACTATGGCATTACAGTTTACTGCTGTCGCAGGCTGTCTGTGTGAGCACTAAAGGAGAGGGATTCCCCAAGGAGTAGCACTTGGCTGCCATTTAAAAGGCTGAGTCAATAGCTCAATAAACACATATGGTTGGAACTTTGTGTCGGCACGTTGATGATACTTGGTGAGCAGCAGACAAGCCATGGACAGTCAATAGTGTTACGCAGTGGAAATGGAGTGAATTTTATGGGCTTTTGGCCACTTAATTAGACTTATAGTGGACAACAGCAGAAGCTCAGTGAGATTTAAATTTTGTATTTGGTGATATTTCTTTGATGCACCTCCTAAATTGTCTTTTCAAATCTAAGGGTGTAGGGATTGGGGCAGAGGTAAGATGAGTCATGATTCATCTCTGATCCTTGTTGACTTTCACTTATCCTGGAATTCATAAAAAAATGACTAAGGGTCTCCCATGCTCCTTGGCTCTGAGGCCAAGCCCCTCTTCCACCGCCTATTACAGCCAAGTATTCTCTTGAGACTCCCTAAGGGCAAGGGCTGGTTTTGTTTTGATCTTTGCCCTTGGGGCCTAACACATGATAGTAAATGAATGCTTTTTGAATTAATAAACCAACTGCATTCACTACTTTATTGCTTGCTGGGCAGGGATTCCAGTGGTTATTCAGAGATGCTTTTTCTTTGGAAGGATGGATATATTATGGATGCAGAAGAGAGGCAGTTTTCAGCATTTCAATGAAACATCCTGAGTGGTCAGAGAGCAAAGTGAGCTCCACTCTGAACAAAGGCAACAACCCAGGAAGAGGCAAAAGGGCTAATGGTTTTGGTTTTTTTTTTTTTTTTGAGAATATACACAGCAAAACATATACCAATTCAACCATTTCTATATGTACAATTTAGTGACATTGATTACATTCTTTGAGTTGTGTAACCATTCTCACACTCCTTTTTGAGTTGTTCTTCCCAGAGCTAATGGGATTTTGAAGGCAGTGTAGAAGCACATCCCTGGCCTAAGACTTAACTGCCTGTGGTCCAAACCATGCTTCACCAGTTTCTGTCTCAGGATGATCATTTTTAAAATAAAGATAATTTTAGTACCTATCTCATAGGTTGGTAGAGCCCTGGTGGCGCAGTGGTTAAGGGCAACAGCTGCTAAGCAAAAGACTGGCAGTTTGAATCCAGCAGCTGCTCTTTGGAAACCCTACTTTGTCCCATAGGGTTGCTATGAGTTAGAATCAACTCAGTGGCAACGAGTTTGGTTTGTCAAGGGTGGTTGTGCAAATTAAATTAGTTAATATATGTAAATTGCTTAAAAGTGCCTGTCAAAACAGTAAGTGCTCAATAAATGTTAGTTATTGCTTTAAGCTTTGGAATACATGGTGATAACATTTGCTCTAATGGAGTCGGGGGTGGAAATGGCCTAGGATAGTTGGAGAGGGGCAGGCCATTTAGGGACAGAGTCTGCCAATACACTGGTACATGGGTATTTCCATTTTTAATCATTCTACTACTCTCCTTGGCTAGTAAAGTGGAGGGGTTGGTCAGGTAGGGTGTGAAGAGCCCTTCCCCAGGTCACCCAGTGTTGATGGCAGAGACACTGCCTTTTCTGGGCTGAAGCCTTCCACGTAGCCACAGGCTGGTTGGGGAGGGCTTTGAAGTCACCTTAAAACCCTTTGCAGTTGAGTCAATTCCACCACATAGCAACGCTAAAGGACAGGGTAGAATTGCCCAATACGGTTAGAACTGCTGTGATCTTTCTCCCACCAACGTTTAGGTTCAAACCACCAACCTTTAGGTTGGCAGCCGAGCGCTTTAACTACTGCGCCACCAGGGCTCCTGAAGTCACCTTCCAAAAACCAAACCTGTTGCCATGGAGTTCATTCCGACTTAAGTGCTCTTAACTTCTCATCGTGATCTTAGGAGATGCCAGCATGTGCGGTAACGTGGCCCAGCGGTCCACCGCGCTGGATTAAGGTGGAGCCTTAACTAAGGTGGAGTCTTTGCAAGACGTGAGTTGGAATCCCACCGTTGCCAACTCTGTAAGAGCCCTGGTGCTGCAGTGGTTAGAGCGCTTGGCTGCTAACCAGGTCAGCGGTTCCAACGCACCAGCCTCTGGGAGAAAGATGTGACAGTCTGTTTCTGTAAAGATTTACAGCCTTAGAAACCCTATGGGCGCAGTTGCACTATGTCCTATAGAGTCGCTGTAAGTCAGAACCCACTAGACAGCAGTGGGTGGTCTTAGGGGTCAGGAACTCGGAAGGGAGACTGAGCAAGAGGCAAGAGTATGTGCAACCTTGGGGCTGGAGCAATCACCCATCGAAATTCGGTCTCCCGGCCCCAAGGGGAAGAGCTCACCAGGAAAGCAGGGACTGCACACTCCCAAGCCCCCTCCCGCGCCGCTCTGCACCGCGGCTGGTACGGCTTCCTTAGTCAGGGGAGGGGCGGCTCCCCGGGGCGAGGGGGCGGTACCGGAAGGGGCGGGGCCTGCCGGGGCGTGGCGGCCGGGGGATGTGGCTCGGCGCGGACGAGCGGGGGGTGGAGCCCCGCCCAGAGGCGGCCCAGGATGGGGGAGGGTCGAGGCGCGGCTCCGAGGCCGGCAGGTCCGCGGTGGCTGCGGCGGCGGTGAAAAGAGAGCGGCCGGGCCTCTCCGACCCGGGCCGGAGCTCCCCGATCCCAGTGTCCGGCTCGCGGAGCGAGGTGGCCGGGCGGCTTGGCACCATGGCCAGGGCCGGCATGGAGCGGTGGCGCGACCGGCTGGCGCTGGTGACGGGCGCCTCGGGGGGCATTGGCGCGGCGGTGGCCCGTGCCCTAGTCCAGCAGGGGCTGAAGGTGGTGGGTTGTGCCCGCACCGTCGGCAGCATCGAGGTGAGGCCCGGCCGGGAGCGGGGACGCTCCGGGAGGCGTCGTTTCCGCCCCAGTAGGGCTCCGGGTCGGGGAGGGAGAGTGGCCGGGGCCAGGCGGTGACGCTGCCCTTACTTGTCTGCCGCCCCAGGGCCATTTGCAACGGGCTCTGGGGCAGAAGGAATGGATACGTGGTAGGGAGGCCTCTAACCTTCGCTCCTTTAAGTCCCGTCTTTTAAGGAGCCATTTTCTCTTGACAGCCCCTGCTCTAGTGTGTACCAAATCTGTTAACTCCCAGCATCTTTCCCCCCCATCACCTACCTGCCGAGGATCAGGGGCTAGCTAGGTGGTAGCCAAAAACCCATTGCCGTCGAATTGATTCCGACTCATAGCGACCCAAAAGGACAGCGTAGAACTGCCCCGTACGGTTTCGCAAGGAGCTCCTGGGGGTTTCAAACTGCCGACGTTTTGGTTAGCAGCTGTAGCTCTTAACCACTACACCACCAGCTAGCTAGGTAGCCAGGGAGAAGGAAAGAAAGCTTTCTGGCCTCAGTGGCTAGGTTGGCTCCTGGATCGCTTCCTCTGTTCCCCACACCCCAGGCACCGAGCCAGGCAATATTTGTCGGCCCAGCCAGATGAGCAGGGTCTAGAGGTTTTGATCATTTAAATTTTTGACCTACTACTACATAGGGTGGGAATCCCTGGTGGTGCAGTGTTTAAGACCCCAGCTACTAACCAGAAGCTCTGCAGTTCAAATCCACCAGCTGCTCCTTGGAAACCCTATGGGGCAGTTCTACTCTGTCCTATAGGGCTCCTATAACACAGCAACAGGCTTGGGCTTAGGGTGGGGTTGGAAGTGGAGTTTCTCTGAAAAAGTTCAGCCCAGACCCCTAAATCTGAGGGTTAACCCATACCTTAGGGGCGTAAGGTATGAATGGAATATTCATAGGAGATCTTTCTCAAATTTCACTGTCCTAGGTGAGACTCAGTAAGTGAAATCAGGCACTGAACATGTGAACCCCAAGGGGACAAAGTGTGGATGTGGGACTCTTGGTTTTCTCTTAATGTGGGGTTGGGAGTTCTCATAGTTGTAAACTGCAAGAACTTAAAGAAAGATGAAACTAAGTTGGCCATGTTGGAGCAGGGAGAAAAGAGACAAGAAAAATTTCCATCATAGATCATCTTCCGATTTGCCCTTGGCAAAATCACTCTCAGGGTTTGGTCTGGTGCTTAACTGCAGGGTTTTATATCCCTGTCTTTATCTCCCCATTGCTCAAAGTCCCCAGGCAGAGAAAGGGTAAGGAGGCTTGTCCCCTCCCTTACTGCTGACCAAAGGTACACTTTATAGCTTTCCAGATAATCTCAAGGTCATCTGGCTCTACTACAGACCCACTTTGCCCCTCCCTCTCCCCTGTTCTGAGGAGCTCAGGGCCCAGAAGATCAGGCTAGAGATGGGAGGACTGGATCTCCTAATTCTAAAGCCACGCTGACCTTCTCTTCCTACTCCCCTACCCCAAACCAGCTAGAAAAGAGGGTCCCTGAACCCCAGGAGGATCCCCAGGCTGATCACTCAGCCCCAGGTTGACTGCCTGCAATGAGGGGAGAATGCCTCTGCTGTGAGGGAACTGAAATGATTTCAAGTCATTTTTGAGGGTAGGTGGAGAGTTGGTCCAGGTGGCACAGGTCGGGCAATGAGAACGTACTGACGGAGAAATATATTCTTAGTCCCTCTATTCTGGCTTTCCCAAGGGGGGACTTAGAATCTGGGGGAGGAAAGGTGAAGTTATATATGCCAGGCCTCCTTGCTCACAGTCAGTTGATTGATTCATTGATATGAATGTAGAGTTTGGGCTCTGGCTTCCTAGAGACGGAAGTCCCATTTCCTGAGGTGAGTGGGTGACATTGGTGAGAGGGAGTTTCTGAGCCCTAGAAGATTATACCTTTTGAACTCACAGAAAGTTAAAGCACAGAAGAATGTCCTAAATCATTTGATCTAGCCCTTTCTTCCCAGCTTGGCTTTGGGGGAGGAAGGGGCTCCAGGCCAGGGCAACTAGCCAAGCTAGCCTTCCTGTAGGGCACCCCGCACCCCCACCCATACACATGACTAGACAGTCACCTTCACAAGGCTCAAGGGCCCAGCCACTGGCCTCCAAGACCACACAGCTTGTTTTTTTCCTGCTTCTGGATGTCAGCTTGGATCACGGCCATCTCTCTGTGGCTCTCCTTTCTCAGGTGTTTCTCAGGGAGAGAAGCCTTGGGGTGGAGGGTGGTACACCAGGGCACACAGAAAAAGAATCTGTCCTGACTTCCTGACCCTTCCTATAGTTAGGGAGAGGGCAGATTGTCATTTGGGCTTGATTGAAAGGTATGTGTCAGAACTCCAGAGCCAACTAGCTACAGATGGGGGTGAGTGTGTGTGCTCCCTTCAGAGAGTTCAGAGGTGAGTCCTTCTAGGAGAGATTGGGTGAGGTGATGGAGGATGAGAGAATCGAGGCCTTGAGGTGACCAGGTGACCAGCTCAGTGACTCTCAGCACAGGGTGAAAGGTGCTTCTTACCTATATAGAGACAGAAGAGATGTTTGTTCCTGTGGGAGAAGAGGTGAAAAGGGATGTCACTCCTTTCCCAGGATCCCTGGCTCTCTTTTCTGACCCCCTCACAGTCCTGGCCTTTCTCCCTTCTTAGAATGGAAGATTCTCGTTTGTACGTGAGGTTCCTGAAACTTAACACTACAACCCAATTTTTTTTCATTACTCTCCTCAGCTTTTCCCCTGCCGTCACTCAGGGAGTACTCATCCCCTGGACTTTGATCAAAAGGGACAAGCTTTGGGGATGGGCAGTCCTAACATCTAGGTGGCAGAAAGAAGGCTGCCACTTGAGAGAGTTCTGTGAGCCATGATGGGGAAGGAAGTCTGTCTCTGGACGGGGAGGTGTGGGAGCGAATAGCTCACCCCAGTCAGACCCCTGTTGGGTTTCATAGGAGCTGGCTGCTGAATGTAAGAGTGCAGGCTACCCCGGGACTTTGATCCCCTACAGATGCGACCTGTCAAATGAGGAAGACATTCTCTCCATGTTCTCGGCTGTCCGCTCACAGCACAGCGGTGTGGACATCTGCATCAACAATGCCGGGCTGGCCCGGCCTGACCCCCTGCTCTCAGGCAGCACCAGCGGATGGAAGGACATGTTCAACGTAAGGCTCTAGGCGGGGTGTGGGCGCTTGGGAGGAGAGCGGGGAGCCAGGGGTTTGTGAACCCCTGCTGGGGATAGGTCAACTAGGAAGAAAGAACTTCAGGTTCCTACCTGGGGCATTTTGGCTTTTGCCTTGCCCTTGCTTCTTTCTCTTCCAGAGGGTGGCTGAGTGCATGAATGGCTCTGTCATTTCAGTCCTTTGTTCCATTAAGCCACCACAGTTAGTTCTTAAAGTCTAGGCTGGTTGCCTTCTGTTGGGTAAAAGATTGGTAGGGGAGAGAACTATTGATTGACTGTCCCCCACGTGTTATCACTGAGCTGAGTGTTTGGGAACATGGTCTGACGGAAGAAAAGGGCCTGGGAGACAAGAAATGATGTTCTCACTCAGGCCTGCAGGTAATGGTGCGATTTTAGGCAATTTAGGTACCTTCTCTGCGCTTCAGTCTTGTCACTTTTAACTGGGATGACCCCACCCACACCATCAATAGCTGAAGTTGCAAACTCAAGTGTCCCGTGGGGCCAAGTAGGCTGCACTAATGAGTGAGGAGGTTAAGTGGAGTCTGCAGTGAATGGAAGAACACGCGGCCATCTAAAGGGGTGGCTGCTGCTAAAGTCTAGCATCGTTGCTGTAAACAGCAGTGTGAGCCCAGTGTGGCCGGATGTTACGATTTCTTTGTAAGAAGTGGGGAATCTGGATTTTTATGTGAGGGCTGGAGTGTTCACTAAACACCTAAATGTAATAGTAAAATGTCAGCTCCATGAGGGCAAGGATTTTGTCTGTTTTTTCTTTGATAGAATCTCGGCCCATAAATACTCAATGGGTATTTACTGAGTGAATGAAATCTTCTAATACATGTCACAAACTATAATGACTTAAGACAGTGTACAGGCCCAATGCAGCCTTCAGGACATGAATTTTCAACTTCTGGACTGTATTATAGGGGGATGTTAGAGTATGAAGGTATTTGGAGAAGTTAAAAACCAGTGTGTGAATATAATGGTTCTTTTCTCCCACAATCCTTTTCCTTTCTGCTAACAGTAGATTTAGCACCCCGTAGGTGCTTGGGCAAGGAGCCTGGGTGGTGCAAGTGGTTTGCAATTGGCTGCTAACCTAAAGGTTGGTGGTTTAAGCCTAAAGGTCTATGGAAGAAAGGCCTGGCAAACTGCTTCTGTACGGAAAATCCTATGGAGCAGTTCTATGTTGTAACACATGGGATTGCATAAGTCAGGGGCCGACTCCTGGCAGCTAACAATAGCAACAACAACAAAAACAGGTGCTTGGTCCTGGAAATGACGCAGTGAATGAGACAGCACCGCCCCTGCCCTCAGAGAGCCTTCTGGGAGATCAGAGTCATGTTCCTCATCTGCAGCAAATGGGTCTCTAAACCTGGACCTCAACTTGTCCATCTGTAAAATGAGGGAATTATATTAAATCTCTAAGGCCCCTTTCTGCTTGAACCTTATCTGATTCTATTAGGACTATCTTATAAAGCATCTTCTCCACCTCCATCTCCACCCCTGGCCTCCAGACCTAGGAGGTCCACTTACCTGGTCCCGGAGGTTCTGTTTCTCTTAATCCATCTGCTCTCAGGAGCTGAGTTTTCTGCTCCATAAACCCACATTGCTAAGACGGCCAGAAGACCTCCCCTGCCCTTCTGGTGCATGTCTCTCCCTCCCACTGTTGTGAATGCCAAGGCAAGTTCACACGGAGGGTGTTCTGTTCTCAATGCCTGGCTCTCTGACACCGATAAAGAGAAACATCTAATCTCCCAACTGGTTCCCTGTCTTCCCAAGAGGAGAGAGTGAAGACTGGCTGACAGGTTTATCTCTCCTTGTCCTGGTGGGTGAGGCAGAGAGGCTGGGCATGGGCAGGAGCTTTATAGCAGAGACGTTTCTTCAGGCCTCTGTTCCATGAAGGCTGGGGATTTGGGATCACCTCTGCCAGAGTGAGTCAAAGATAGGTGGGCAGGGGCCAAGGAAGGCAAGAACCCCTATGCCCTTGGGAGCTCCCCTACCATCCCTGTGACAAGTTATCCTGCCCTCTAAAGAGTCTCTGGGCCTAGTCTTGTAGATGGAATGCAGGTTAAAGGAAGACATAAAAGGGAGGAGGGTCAAGCCTTCTCTTCTCCATTCTAGTCTCAAGGGAGGGGATGGGAAAGAGAGCAGGTGAGTAAGGTGGGGAGAGACTAGAGTCTGTGCCTGTTGTTGGGTGCTGTCGAGTTCGTTCCAACTCATAGTGACTCTGTGTACAACAGAACAAAACAGTGCCTGGTCTTGCACCATCCTCAAAATTGTTATGTTTGAGCCCATTATTGCAGCCACTGTGTCAATCCATCTTGTTGAGGGTATTCCTCTTTTTTGCTGACCTTCTACTTTACCAAGCATGATGTCCTTCTCCAGGGACTGTTCCCTCCTGATAACATGTCCAAAGTATGTGAGACAAAGTCTCACTATCCTCACTTCTAATGAGCATTCTGGGTGTACTTCTTCCAGAGTCTGTGCTTGAGGAGAGATTTTTAAGCTGTTCTAGAGGGATTTTAGGCTGTTCAGTAGAGGGCAGGGCCAAGGACACTGTCCCAGAGAAGAGGTGCATAGAGTATTTAGGGAAGAAAAGGAGGTGATTCCTTAATACAGAGATTCTACCTTTTGCAGAGGACATAGCCAACATAGAGTCTTCTGGGTCATTGGTGGAGTTAGAAGTTTTGTTCCTGTTTGCAGGGACTTGGGGGTAGGGGTCACCCAGGAAGAAGAGCTGCCTCTGCTGTCAGCTAGAGCTGGTAGCTTTCAGGGAAGGGTCACCTCGTGTAGAAGGCAGGGTGCCTGGACCCATTATTGGCCTCTGGTAGAACCTAGACACTCTACCTCTACCCCCCAGGGTGCTCTGTGGCTCTATCATCTGCCCAGATGGGCCCAAGCTGGAGACACTCCATTCCCCTCCCCGGCCTACAGGTGAATGTGCTGGCCCTCAGCATCTGCACACGGGAAGCCTACCAGTCTATGAAGGAGCGGAAGGTGGACGACGGACACATCATTAACATCAACAGGTGAAGGCAGGTGGCCAATGGGTAGAGTCTAGATTATCACTCATCTTCCACACTGGGTGCTCTGAGGCAGCTCACTTGACCTTTTTGGAACTTAGTTTCCTTGGTGGTAAAACAGCACGATTAGCATGGGAGCAAGAATGGTGTATGTCAAGTGCCAGCCCATAGAGGGTAGAATGGGTAGCTCAGCCCCTTCGCTTTGCAGCTGAAGCCTGGGAACTCTCCTGGGACTGAGATTCTCCTTTCCACAGGCCCTCGGCCAAACCCCACCTGTGGTAAAAAGAAGGATGTACAGTCTCTGTCTTCAGGAGTGCCCAGTCTGATGGGGAAGACATGGCCCCTGTCCCCAGAGTTCTCCCAACATAACCATGTCAGTGAACCCACAGATGGAGTTGAGATGCTTCGACATCTTGTGTGACCAGGAGAAAAGGTTGCATGGTCAGCGTAGGGAGGACTCCCTAGGAAGAGGAGGGCCTTCAGGAGCTGTCTGAATAACAGAAGCTAGACTGGTGGGCCATGGAGATGGCCATTAGAGGTTCCCTTTAAAAGGCATCCCTGTCAGCGAATGGGTACCGAGTTTGTGATCTGATCGGGTAGGGGTGGGAGACTTGACTAGTACAACAGGGGTCCCTGCCAGTCTCCCAGGTGCCTCACTCCCTCTTCTTTCCCCTCTACCCAGCATGTCTGGCCACCGAGTGGAACCCCAGTCGGTAATCCATTTCTACAGTGCAACCAAGTATGCCGTTACTGCCCTGACAGAGGGACTGAGGCATGAGCTTCGGGAGGCCCAGACCCACATCCGAGCCACAGTGAGGGCCTGGCCTAGCCCTGGCAGGGATGGGGGTGGGCACAGGACCTCTTCCCCACCCCTCACACACCACACAGGAAGCCCAAGTCCAGGGTGTGCTGGGAGTGGACCAGGTACGGAACTCCTGGGTGCTGCTGATACTTTCATGCCCCTGTTCAGTACTTGCATTTCCCCATTTCACCAGTCCAGGAGCCAATTACCAGGCTTAGACTTTGAGGTGGGAGGGGCTGACCTGAGAGAAATGCAGTGGGGTGAGACTAAGGGAAAGCAGAGGATTATGGGAGACCAGCTGTGCAGTGGTTGAAATCATTCTGGGCTCTTCTCCTTGAAGGCCACATGACCTTGGGCAAGTCACTCAACCTCTCCAACCCTTAGTCTTCTCGTTTGTAAGATGTAGATGATGATACTTATCTAATTATGAGGCTTTAAGGGACACCACTTTGTAAAATATTTACCTAGCATATCGTAAGGGCTCAGTAAAAAAAAAAGGGCTCAGTAGATGGCAGGAATTATTGTGATCATTGCCAGTGGCAGCTTTGGAGGGAGGAGGTGGCTGCTGGACATTGGACAGCCATCTCTGTGAAGCTATGACCTCTATCCTTTTGTCCCAACCTCCCTGAAGGCCTGACCTCTGGTTGGGGCAGGGTTCGGGCAAAGCTCAGCCCTTGAACAGGCCCTCTCTGTTGGCCCAGTGTATCTCTCCAGGGGTGGTGGAGACACAGTTCGCCTTCAAACTTCATGACAAGGACCCTGAGAAGGCAGCTGCCACATATGAGCACATGAAGGTGGGGCCTCCCTCTGGGCCTGGTGAAGCCACTCCCTAAGTATAGGCGGAGGGACCCCTGGTCTTCAGACCCCCACCCTTCTAGCCAGCCTGTCACCCTTCCTGGAGGGTTGGGGTGGGAATGTGGATGCTAGAGAGGGCCTCAATGGGGGAGGGACCTTGAGTCCATTCTGTTTCCAACACTTTCCCCCATACTCTCAGTGTCTCAAACCTGAGGATGTGGCCGATGCTGTCATCTACGTCCTCAGCACCCCCCCACACGTCCAGGTGAGTCTGACCTTGACTGTCTACCCCCTGGAGGAGCTTAACCATCCCCAGAGGACGGGAGCAGGGAGGCCTTAAGGGGGTGGGGAGTGTGCCCTGGCTGCCTCAAGCCTTGTGCCTTCTGCAGGTCGGAGACATCCAGATGAGGCCCACGGAGCAGGTGACCTAGTGTCCTGTGGGGAGTTCCTCTTTCCCTCCCATACCCCACGGCTTGGCTCCTGCCTCTGGATTTTAGATGTTGATTTTTAGACCTCTGGATTCCACTTCCCTTTTCTACTCCCAGGGGCTAGAAAATTTGTTGGCGGTTTTTAATATTGTCAAATTGTTTCCATTGCAAATGTGAAAAATGGGCTAAGGAGAGAAGAGGGTATCCCTTATTGTTTTACCTGTTAACTTGTTCTTGGTCCCCTTCTTGGGCTCCTTGGCCTTTACTCTCCTCAGTATCTTCCCTTTGACCTGGGAAAGGGGCTGTGGCCAAAAGGAGGGCTTCCCCCCAACCTTCTTGTACCCCAACTCCTGCCCCTCAGGGTTGGGGTGGCAGAGAGAAGCCCTAACCTTATATCTGAATGGTTATCCAGGGCTTCAGGCTTTCTCCCCTCCATGCTCTGCTTCTCCTCTCCCCCTTCCCAGCTCTCCAGCCCAGTCTTGGCTTCTCAGCCTGGGTGGGCTCATCACACTGACTATGGCAACAGAACACCAGGGCCTAGCTCCCAAGTGGATTTCACTGTGAAAATTAAAAGAAAAATTCCAAGCAACTTATATTGACTTCAGAGTGTCTTTTAATTCTTTCCTCTTTTCTGTGATCAGGGGTGATCATGTCTCAGAATTTCTTCCAGGTGAGGGGGAAGGCGGGTGGATTTGGGGCATCACTCCCGGAGTGGGGATTACTGATTAGGTGGCAGGAGTGGGTTTGGGTTGGGTCTTGAAAGGGGTAGGCATTTGCCAGTCAGAAAAAAAGACAAACTGTGTGCAAGACTAGGAGGCAGGGAAGAGCATGCAATGTTGTGGGAACAGCACAGAACTTAATGCAGGAGTAAAATGGGGCTGGAAGGGTAGCTCTTGATTAGATCACTAAGGGTTTGAACGCTGAGCAAGGGAGGCTGGCCTTTACCTATGGGCCAAAGGCATGAGTTGGTTTGTCAGCAAGGGTGCAACAGGAGCAGAGCTGTCACTTAGGAAAAGAATCAACAGCTATGGGACAGGAAGTTATTGCTGGGGTCCTGCTGACTGGTGGTGAGGGTCTGACAGGGCAGTAGGGAGGGAGGAGCTGAGTGCAGGAGAGGATTCTGAGGAAAATCTCCAGCACTTGGTGGTGGCTTGGATGTGGGGAGAGAAGCACCAGACTGGCTTGGTTGAACAGGAAAAGTAATACATTCCCTTAAAGTGTCCTTTGCTGAAGTCTGGGTAAATGTGGCCTCTCAGCCTCCTAGGAACTCCAAGGGCACAGGAGCCCTTCGCATCCCTGGCCGTTTCAGGAGGTCTGGCTGAGCGCGCAGGTGGCGGGCCGAGGGCCTGCCGGGCAAGGGAGAAGTGACAGTGGAGCTGCGCGCAGGGTCAGCAGGCTTGGAGCACCGCCTCCTGGCCGGCCGCCGCGCAGGAGACGCGGCCACTCAGCCAGCCGCGCAGGAGGCGGTGTGGGGACGGCCGGGCGGCGGGGCATGCGCAGTGCTTCGCCGGGCACGGGGCGGGGCCGCGCGAACCCGGAAGCGGAGCGGCCCACGTGGGCGCCGGGCGGTGGGCGGCCCTGATGTGGCTGTCCAGTTTCGGGTAATCTGGGAGCCGCGGAGCCGGTGTCGCGGCTGTTCGTTCCTGTCTGAGCGAGTGTAGTTAGGGCGGCCGTCGGGGTCCCCTTTAGCCCTGTGTTGGGTGCCTGGAAGCGGGCCCCGGCGGTGGTGACTGCTCCCGGGACGCAGCAAGGGACATCAGGTCCCCAGCGCAGCCCCACCATGAGGTTGCTTGCGTTTGTCGGGGGCGCGACCTGGTGTTGCTCCGGTCGCCTCGTCTGTCATCTCTCCCAGGCGGTGCGGCCCGGCGGGGAGGAGCTAAGCCGCCTGCGGCTCGACGACCTGGCGGTAGGCCGGCGGTCTGCTGGGAGACTGGAACTCCTGTTTGGCCTGTCTCCGTGTCTCCTGGCCCTGCGGGCCGCCCGCCGTCGTGTGGCCCGGCTCCTGCTCCAGGCCGGCAGGGCTGGGCTGCAGGGGGAGCGGGCCGAGTTGCTCCGGGCGGCGGAGGAGCGGGGCATCCCAGTTGTGCGGCCCCGACGGCAGAAACTGGACGCCCTTAGCCGCCACCAGGTCCACCAGGGCGTGTGCATGGAGGTGAGCCCGCTGCGCCTCCGGCCCTGGACTGAGTCCGGGGAGGCAAGGCCAGGCGACGACGCTCAGCAGCTATGGCTCGTTCTGGAGGGGCTCCAGGATCCCCGGAATCTTGGGGCGGTGCTGCGCTCTGCTCACTTCCTCGGAGTGGATAAGATCATCATTAGCCGGAGAAACAGGCACGAACCCCCCTTATTCCCATGTACCCCAACTTAGAGGTGCATCTGGGTTCCTGAGCATCGGGCTCCCTGGGTAATCCCTCAACCAGGCCTCCTCATCGCCCGAACTCTCTCACCCCTAACCCTTGGGAATTGGGGGAGGGCACCGGGCTCGGGATTGCCCGGCCTGATGCGGGCAATGGGGAAATTTTGCAGCTGCCCGCTCACCCCAGTAGTCAGCAAGGCCAGCGCGGGGGCTGTGGAGGTGATGGATGTATTCTCCACTGATGACCTGACCGGTTTTATGCAGGTAATGATCCCAGCCCAGCCTTTCCAAGGGACTCAGCCTGCAGCTGATGGGAGGGCGGGAAAAGGGAGTATGTTGGTATGTATCACTTCCTAAACCCACCCAGTGCCGTCGAGCGAATCCATTCCGACTTACAGCGACCCTATAGGATGGAGTAGAACTGCCCCGTAGAGTTTCCAAGGAGCGCCAAGGAACCTAGGCCTCCTATCCACCGGCTCTCCAACGGTAAAGGGAATGAAGCTAGGGAATCTCTAATTTCAGATACTGCTCCCTTTGTGGTTTTAAAATCTCCGGGACCACCCCCTTCCCAAAGGGATTTAGAAGGCCCTAGGAAGTGAAGCATCACTTCTGAAATTAGGGATTCCCTAGCTTCATTCCATTCACCGTGTCATTCCATTCACCGTGGAGAGCCGGTGGATAGGAGTCCTAGGTTCCTTGAGCAGGGCCTCAGCTTGAAAGCCTCCCTGACCAAGGAGTCCTTTATATTCTCTTCCGCTTACATCCCCCCTCTCGAAAAAAAGAAAACAAAACTTTGAAACCTAAAGAGTCTATCATTAAGCTCAGGAAACGCGTCTTTGCCGCTATCTTCAGCAGTGCTTCCCTTACTGCACACAAGGGGGCAGTATTGCCCTGTGTTTGGCAGCTCCCGACCTGCTTCCCCGGACTGGATGGTGACTCCCACTTCCGAGTGTAGGTGCTCCCTTCAGGCTTACACTCAAAGGCCGCTTCAGGGAGGCCTTCCCAGACCGTCCATTCATGGGACTGGATTTTGGCCTGTTTTGTTCACCGCCCTATCCCCAGTGACCAAAACAGAAAGAATCAGACCCATTTTAGGTGCGTAATAGCCATTGATTGAGTTGAATGGCTTAGCAAGTGAATGAATATGTGGGCAAGGCTGGGCTCTCTTGGACCAGGGCTTTGATGAAGGTTTGGTGAGCTTAAACATGATTTCTTCTCTCTGCTTGCAGGCGAAGGCCCGGCAGGGCTGGCTGGTGGCTGGCACAGTGGGGTGCCCGGGGCCTGAGATTCCTCACTCCTCCCAGATCCCTGTCATTAGCTGCTTGGAGTTCCTTTGGGACCGGCCCACTCTCCTGGTGTTAGGTGGGTAGAGTCCCAGCTTTTCTGTGCTAAGATATGCATGTGAGCACCTAGGTGTCCAGCTAGGGGTGTCCCTAACCCCCTCCCCCCCTGCCCTGCAGGGAATGAGGGCTCAGGCCTGTCCCAAGAGGTGCAGGCCTCCTGCCAGCTTCTCCTCACCATCCTGCCCCGGCGGCAGCTGCCTCCTGGACTCGAGTCCTTGAACGTCTCCGTGGCTGCAGGTGAGTCTGCTGCTTCCCTTTCTAATCGCACAGGCATAGCTTGTCTCCAGTCCCGCTTTCTGGCTGTTTCATCCTAAACAAGTTACTTAAGCTTTCTGTACCTCAGTTGCTTTATGGGGGAAATAATACTTGTTGAGGAGGTTATGGGGGAGTGCCTGACACATGGCAGGAGCTCTGTACATGGCCTTTCCTCTCTCTCTTCCCTTCGTCCTTCTGTCTGTTGGTGCAGGAATTCTTCTTCACTCCATCTGCAGCCAGAGGAAGGGTGTCGCTGCAGAGAGAGAAAGAGAGCAACTTCTCCAAGATCCCCCAGAGTTCTCAACCACATTCAAAGAGCCCAGAGTGGCTCAGCACCCAGGACTGTCTTCAGGATTAGAAAAAGAGAGGCAGAATGGGGGCTGATTTGGACTGCCCGTAGTGCATATGTGCTGGAGGGCAGAGGATGGGCATAGTACAGACATCCACACACTCGCACGCATCCGAGTCTCTGCTGAGTATGTACCCTGGCCCTTATTGACCACTGCCTTGGGGGCCTTTGCTGTGGAGACCAGAAGTTCAGTTTCCTGTTTTGATGTTGAACTTGCAGTTGGAGATGAAACTTGTTAATTTCCAGCAGGGACTAGAAGAGAGGGTCTCTGTCCTCCCTGGATCTTCCTGGAAGTTGAAGGGAAGTCTAGATATCAGGAGGGAAGAGGGCAGTGGGCAACCCAGTCCAGGGACCTCTTCCTCTTGAACCAGTTGTCTACTGTATCGCATGTGGTTGTGAGAATATAGGGGGAAGGTGAGGCTTTCTGTGGAGTAGGCAGACCTGGGTGCAGATCTAGGCCTCCAGCACTGACACCCTGTTGGGCCTTTCGCACACAGCTTCATTTGGTGCCTCAGGGGCCTTGTTTGCACCTACCTCACAGGGTTGTGAAGATCAAATAAAACACCATCCGCTAGGCACTCAGTGTAAGTGTGGCATTCTGTCCAATTCTTCCATTAGGTGGCAGCCTTGCTCTTTGGTCCACAGCCTCTCCAGGAAGCTTTCAGAGGCACCTGGGAAGGCTCCTGGCTGCCCTGCTGCCCCAGGAGAGGAAAGGAAAGAGTAAAAACACCTCCCACCCCACCCAGGCACTTGAGTGGCCCCCCGGTGCTCGCCAGTCAATCCATCTCAATTGAAGGAACCGGTGAACCAAAGCCCTCACCTTTGATTCTGTGAGGTGGTGAGGACAGGACTGTTGTTTATTTTACAACCCAGACAGGCTTGGCACCCCTTCCCAAGGGCCCTGTGATGGGAGCACAAGCCAGTGGTGTAAGTAGTTTAGAGCAGTGGTACTCAACCTTGGCTGCTCATTGGAACCACCTTGCAAGCTTGGAGAAAGGCAAAAAAACCCAGACAGCAGGGACCCACCCCAGTCTGATGTAATTGGTCTGGGTGCCACCTGGGCATCAGAGTATTTATTTATAAGCTCCCCAGAAGGTTCCAATATGTAGCCAAGGCTGACAACCACCACAGCAGGGTTTCTCACCCTCAGCACTATGGGCATTTTGGGCCAAATAATTCTTTGTTGTTGGGGGCCGTTCTGTACATTCTAGGATGTTTCGCAGCCCCTGGCCTCTACCCACTCAGTGCCTATAGCACCTCCTTCCCCACATTTCGACAACCAGAAATGTCTCCAGACATTGCCAAATGTCCCTGGTTAAGAACCACTACTGTGGGGTGTGGATTAGAAGACAGCAGCCCCAAGTTAAACCTTCAGAGGCTGTGTGACCTTGGTCAAGTTCCTTACCCACCTGAGCCTCAGTCCGCTCCTCTGTGAAATGGGGATAACCTATCTTCCTGGGTTGCTGGGAGGATAAAGAGGGTAATAGCAATTCAGTGCCTTACACAGTACACAGTATCCCCTTTTTCTCTGGAATAGATTTCTTCTGGCATTCTAAGAATTAAGTCAATTTAGAAAAACGTTCCAATTTATTTTAAAAGAGGCTAAGATCTCTTTAAGGAGCCCTGGTAGCACAATGGTCAAGCTCTTTATCTACTAATGGAAAGGTTGGTGGTTCGAACCCAGACAGTGGCTCTGAAAGAGAAAACCTAGTGATCTGTTCCCGTAAAGATTAATAGCCTAGAAAATCCTATGCGGCAATTCTGCTTGTCACATGGGGTTGCTCTGAGTTAAAAATAGGCTCGACAGCACCCAACAACAAGGTCTCTTTAAAGTCAAGAAGGAGGATGAAACTCCTTTGTAAACTCTAACATGGTCCCTGTGAGCTCTTGGCCCCCAGGCTGCCACAAGGGTCTGCCACAGCTGAGTCGGTCAGCCTTGGCTGCAGTATGCTGCCTCTACCACCCCTGAGACACTCTTGGCCAAGAGCCCAGTGCAGTGGTTTTTGACCTCACCAGGAAGTGACTCCCCATGCCCAGAGGCATCCAGACCAGTTAACTCAGAATCCCTGGGGCCAGATATCAGTAGTTCTTAAATCTCCCAGCTCCTTCCAGGGTGCAGCCAAGTTCCAGAATCACTGACCTCTGAGCCACCCGCTTATGTCCAAGAAACTGCTGCAGAGCCACACACCTGTGCTTTTGAGCTCATGCCTAAAAGTGTGGGCCAGGGGAAACCCGCTTTCATCTGTTCCTAAGTTTCTTCAAAAGGTGCTGGTTCCAGCCCTGGCTCCATGACTTCCTAGCCGATGGTGTCTCAGTCTCCTCATCTGTAAAATGGAGGTAATGTCTGCTCTACCGACCTGCTCCCCATCAGGGAAGCTGGCAAGATAAAAGGAGAGAATATCAGTAACTGCAAGACCATGCACCCCCAGGATTAGCACCCGATAACATAAGCCTTGAGGAAAACAAATGCAGATGTCGCTGTGCTCCCTCCACACAGGGGTACAGAGTTGAGTCTGCTCTCTGGAACCAAGCCCAGCATGGACTCTAGAAGTTGGGGTAGTGGGTATTTCAGGTCTGGAGCTCCCTTTCCTGCCCACACACTCCTTCATGGTGACTTGAAGCCTGCTTAATCTGCTCCACCCTGCTGTTCATCAACTTTCTGGGTCCCAGTGGTCTAGGTCATGGAAGGGGGGTTCACTCCTGGACTAGTAACCAGGCACAGGGTCTCACCCTAGGGGGCTTCTTCCTGCCACACCCATCAGGCGGCTGGCTGGCTTCTGGAAAACAGGTTCACTTGAACCAAAGGGAATTGGGGTGGTATATTAGCATGCACAGACACAGACACAGAGACACACGCACAGAGCTATGTTATGCAAACCAGGCATTCCCTAGACAAATGCTTGAGGTCCTAAGGACAAGGATGACTCCGATTCCCCTGAGTGGCCTTTGGCACCTAGTGCTGCATCTGATGTAGACACGCTACTCTGTAACTGTTCGTTGAATACACAGGAGCTGGGTGGCTGTGGCCATGGGTATAAAGGGGCTGGATGGGGCTGGATGCAGAGCATGGCTGGGATGAAGCCAGAGGAGACAACAGTGGTGGTTAAGAGCATGATCCTCACTGCTAAGCAGTGCTTGGTTTGAGTTCCAATTCTATGACTTGCTGGCAATAAAGGCGGACGTGTCCGTTAACTTCCAAGCCTTAGTTTTCCTCATCTGTAAAATGGGAATAACAACAGCACCCACCTCAGAGGATTGTGGGAAGGATTCAATGAGAGAATCCACGTAAAGCCCTGAGCTCCATGCCTGGCGAAGGATGGCAGCTGTTCCTTGCAGCACCTGGGGGCAGACCTGGAGGTTAGGGCACTGGGCTCTGCTCTGCTACCCACCTGGTCACAGTTTCTCTGTAGACTAAGGCCTTTTGAGCTGCCACATGCTGATTTACCCCTGAGAACAGCTGGGGAGAGGAGGCGAATGGAGTGACCCTACAGGATCCTCTCCTGTCTGTGCTCCTTGGCTGAGAGCAGAAGGGTTTCAGAAGGATTCGCAGCACCATCTCAGGATTACCACCAATTCAGGATTCCCAGAGTGTCTGAATCGTGGCCAGCGCCCCTCCCCTGTGCCCTCTCCTCCTCCAGGGCCTTGACTGGAATCTTTTTTGGCAGGAGGTTAAAATGCCATGTCCTTAGGCTGAGGTCCTAAACTAGTAGTACCCTCCCCCCATACCCTCCCCTCCACCCCTGCAGGGCCTGGTTCTGGGGAGCCCCACAGTTTGTAAATGTAATCAACCTTGAGCTCTCGCTTCCACAGGTGCAATTAGCATGCCCATCTGCTAATCCCTGATTAATAGTGTTTACAAACACAGGACCCAGCGCTCCACTGCCTAGCTGCTCAACCCCTCCCTCCGGGGGCTGGGAGGCAGGGCTCTTCCCAGGCCTCCCTCCTATTCTTCAAGCCTTCTCAGGCAAAACCCCTCCCCATCCCCTTCCTCAGGCAGTGGGTCTCCTTAGAGACCCTGGCTCTGTACACATGGAAATCAAACCCAAAGAGAACGGACAGAAACGACCAGGCTTGGTGGTGGGGCTGGAATCCTGCTCTTCCTTTTTTCTTCCCAGTTCTGGAACTTCCAGAACATGCAGTGGGCACACTGCCCTATTCACCACCCTGGTCCAGGAGCCACATGTACATGGGCCCCTTCTCCAGTGCCTCCAAGGGCTCTGTGCCCTATCTACCCACAGACTGGGGAACATTTCCGTCCCACTCACCTTTCTCCTGAGGACCTCAGTGGGCCCAGGCCAGGAGCACAGTATGAAAAGTCTTAAGAACACAGACCTCCGGGTCAGACAGACCAGGGTCCAAATGTTAACTCTGCTTATGGGAAACACCTGATAGAGCCTCAGTTTCTTTATCTGTAAAATGAAGATTAGAAGAGTACCTACCCCATAGGTTGTGAAGAGGGTTAAAGGATGGGCTGTATGAAAAGGATTTAGCACAGTGTGTGGAACACAGTAGGCACTCAATAAATGTGAACTCTTCATTGCAATGATAATAATAAAGAAAGAAGGCATCGGAAGCTGCAAAGATGCCCAAGTACTTCTCCCTTCACTCCCCTCTCTGGGGAGAAGGGCAGGTCCCAGCTCATTACTAGTGGGGGCTGGGGTAGAGGTGTCAGATTGGAATAGTTCCTGAGTCTGTTCGCAGCTTCCGTGTTTCATTAACACCTCCCTGGTGGTCTTAAGCTCATCCTGCTGGGGGAGGTGCTCCAGAAAGTTCTAACTGCCTCCTACCCAGCTCAGAGCTCAGTGCTCCCTACTCCCAGGCCTTGCTCCAGATGTACATGGAGGGGGTTTTATGTGGAGTAGAGGTAGCCACTGACCAGGAGGCAGTCACTGCCCCCTACCCAGAATCCTAGGGTTTTGTTGGGGGTCATAGCATCTGGGGATGCCCCTTTCTTTACCCTCGCCCCACAAACTCTTACCTATA
The DNA here is from genome assembly GCF_030014295.1 of Loxodonta africana. Classification (NCBI taxonomy): domain Eukaryota; kingdom Metazoa; phylum Chordata; class Mammalia; order Proboscidea; family Elephantidae; genus Loxodonta; species Loxodonta africana. The sequence continues at coordinate 51,102,908 of NC_087359.1, forward strand.
GGTCCTACTTTCCCCACCCAACTGCATCCTAGCCTGGCCTTTTGATTCCTGGGGCTCTGAGAACAGGCATAGTCTTGGGTTCTAATTCTGTCCTTTCACCTTGTGATCATTAGGGTTGTGTGTCAACTTGGCTGGGCCATGATTCTCCGTAGTTTGGCAGCTATGATGTAGTTTGGCAGTCATATAGTGATATAATCATTTCCATGATGAGAGTTGATATAATGTGATCACCTCCATGATGCGATCTGCTGTGAGTAGCTAGCTAGTCGGTTGAAATAGTTTCCCTGGGTGTGTGGACTTTCTGGCGAGGCTCGTGGGCTTTTGCTGGCACTGGATCTTGCAGCTGCCTCCTGTTCTTCTGACCTCTGGTTCTTGGGACTTGAGCTAGGAGCTTACCTTCTGTCTTGCCTGCTGATCTTCGGATTCCTTGGTCTTTGCAGCCCGTGAGCAGGAGGCCTGCTCTCTGACCTGCTGGTCTTTGGTTTGCCAGACCCTGTGGCTACATGTTCGCCAGCCCCTGTGCCTATGTGAATCAGGAGAAGCCTACAGCCTGACCCATGTTCCAGCCTCTACAACCATGTGAGCTGACCAAAAAACCAAACCTGCTGCTGTCAAGTCGATTCCAACTCACAGCGACCCCAGACAGAGTAGAACAGCCCTATAGGGTTTCCAAGGAGCAGCTGGTGGATTCCAACTGCTGCCCTTTCCTTTAGCAGCTGAGCTCTCTTAGCCACTGTGCCACCAGTGTTCCTGTATATATCTATATATATATTTATACACTTTACTGGTTTTGTTTCTCTAGAGAACCCAGCTTGACACAACTCTTCCTAGCTGGATGACCTAAGGCTAGTCCCTTATGCTCGAGGATATTCAGTTGCCTCTTCTGCAATGTAGGGATGCCATATGTCACAGAGAGTAGTACCAAAACCAAAAAACCAAACCCACTGCCGTCAAGTTGATATGGACTCTTGGTGATCCCATGTGTTACAAAGTAGAACGGCTCCAGAGGATTTTCTTGGTTGTAATCTTTACAGAAGGAGCCTTAATTGTTCAGTGGCTGCGTGTTTGGCTGCTAACTGGAAGGCCAGTGGTTCAAACCCACCAGCAGCTCCTCAGGAGAAAGATGTGACAGTCTACTTCTGTAAAGATCACAGCCTTGGAAACCCTATGGGGCAGCTCTACTGTGTCCTCTAAGGTCATTATGAATCAAAATTGATTCAATGGCAGTGGATTTAATCTTTATGGAAGCATATATTGCCAGACATTTCATCCGCAGCACCACTGGATGGGTTCAAACCACCAACCATTTGGTTAACAGCTGAGTGCAAACCATTTGTGCCACCCAGGGACCTGCACAGGGCTTGACAAATTGTAAACTGTCAGTAATTGGCAGCCATTATTGCTGTTATTTTACAGTCAAAACAACTGCTCTGAGGATTATCAGGAGAGGGCAGGAGCTTAATTAGCCAGCTAGGGTGGGTAGAGGGGGAGCGGGGGCCAGAAGTCCAAAGACTTTCAGAGACACAGAAAGGATGACTGCTCTGTCCCCAGTTAATATTCCCAGCTTCTTTCCCAGATTGGGAAAGGGAGTGGGGCTGGTCATTGAATTAGTGCCAAGAGATTTGTACCTTGGGCTCTGCAAAGGCTCCTTCTAAGCAAGGTTCCTCTCCACTACACTCCAAAAAGGCTCTTATGGACGTGCCTGTCCTCCACCTGCCCCAGGCCCTCTCGGTCACAATATTCCATTTCAGAGGACACCCTTCACCAGCTGTGGGGCCCTCCCCGCCTGCTCCTTGGCTGGCTGAACTTGGCCCCTTCCGCTTCCCCCGGAGATCTCTGCAACCCCCCTCTGCCTCTCTGGCTTGTGACTGCTTTTTCCCCCTGAGGTTTGCAGCTGTCAGAAGGGAGACTCCATGAAAAGGGGTACTTTCTGTGGTTTATCTGCAACCTCCAAAAAATAAATTTCATGAACTGAACAACTAGTTTCCTTTAAAAAGAACTCAAGGTCAGGGAGTGAGGGAGGTAGCAAGGAGTCTTACAGGCCCCCTGCCCCCTACAACTAAGTGAAGTCCATCGGCTCCCCTAGGCCTCTGTGAATACTTAAGCCCCTCCTACCCTCTAGTCTCCCCTCCCCCTTTAGCTGTTGTTGAGTCAATTTCGACTCATAACAATCCTATAGGACAGAGTAGAACTGCCCCATAGGGTTTCAAAGCTGTAATCTTAACGGAAGAGGATTGCCACGTTGCTCTCCCTCGAACTGGCTAGTGGGTTGGAAACGCTGACCTTTTGGTTAGCAGCCAAGTACTTAACCACTGCACCACCAGGACCCCTTACCCTGTAGCCTACCAGGCAGGAATTAGCCTTACTCAGTTTTGTCTCCCAGCTCAGGGCCAGGCACATACCGGTGTTGAATAACCCTTGACTGAAGGAGTCCTGAGGTTGGGGACTAACAGCCTAGGGGGACATCCTCTCCCTGTAGGGGCAAATTCCTCAGAACCTTTCCAGCCAGTCCTGACCTTCCACTTTTAGGCAGCTTCAGAGGAGGCCCGTGGCAAATGGCCTCCCAGCCAGAGGGAAATGTGGACTGGGTTACTTGTTTGCAGCTTTCGATTCCCTGGAACCAGGGAGGTAATTGAGGGTCAGGGGTCTGCTCTGTAGACTCCTTTGCACCCTCAGCTCTGCTCACCCTCCCTCCCCCATCCAGGCTTGGCATAGCCAGCTGGCCCCTTCTATAGATGGAGGACCCATTGAGGGTCAGGTACTGTGCAAGGGGCTGGATCTTATGTAAGGGATACAGCAGTGAGAGTGTCAGCCAAGGCCCCTGCCCTTGTGGAGCTTACTTTCTAGAGGAGGAAGACAGAGCCTCAGGACTGACACACACACTCACAACATACCTTTGTGGGGGTAGGATCTGGAAGACGTGTGTTTGGAGCAGGACGAAGAGCAACGTGTTGATGATGCTGACATTTATTATGTACTTACCATGTGCTAACAGTTTCACAGGTATTATCTCATTTACTTTTTAAAATGATGCTTCAGGGCAGGTACAGATAGGAACCTGAGGCTCAGAGGGATTCAGGCCATGTTGTGGCAATCAGAAGGGCTTGGGAGGGAGGAAAGATGGTAGGGAGCAGGGGTTTGGAAGAAGAGACCCTCCAGCTGAGCGCTAGCTAGGAGGCCTGGTGCTGAAGCCAAGTCAGATCTGCACACACCCACCCACACGTGCACACCCTCCCCTGTGCAGCACCCGCACTTCATCCCTCTACTTCTACATCCCTCCCTAAACTCTTGACCATCCCAAACTCTAAGTGGGGCATCCCAGCGGAGGGGTGTGGGGGTACCTCCACCCAACTTCCTGCTCTGCTATGGGTCGTATGCCCAGGCTGGGAGGGACCCAGCATGGGCCAGAGATGACAGCAGGGGCTACTGTGGGATGCTTCAAAGAGCCCAGACTCCCAGACTTGGGTTCAAATTCTGACTCTGCTCCCAAGTTGAAAGTCTCAGGTCTTGGACAAGTCTCTTAACCTCTGAGCTTCAGGTTCCTCCTGTAAAATGGTGTCAATAACTGCTTTCTCTCAGGGTCATGCGGGGGCTTGAAATAAGATGCCCTTGGCACATAGTAGGCCCTCAGCAACTCTCTGTGGCCTGTCTCTTCCCTCTCTCTTCCTCAGGGGCTTTGTGTCTGCCTCCTTTCTCTTCCTATGTTGGGCTGTGGGTCTCCTCTCCCTCTCATCTCAGGCTTTGTGTTCTGATGATCTCAGGCCTGTCTGCCTGCCTTGGCCAGGTCTCTGGGGCTGCCTGCTGCTGCTCCCCTTTCTGGAGCTGTGTCTTCACATCCCTCCTCTGCTCTGTGCCCCTCTCCTGGCTCCTGATATCTCAGGGGCTGATCGATGGCGGCTGCTGGTTATTGATTGAGTGGGCGTTCAAGTGTGGCTGCTGCAGGCGGGTATTGAACAGAATTGGTGCCCAGGCCGGGTGGAGTGGCAGTCGGGGAGCCTGGGGCTGCAGGGTGAGAAGGGCCCCCTCTCCCCACCTAATGGGAATGCGAATCCTTAAAGCCACAGACCCCCTGGGGATGGAAGTGGAGGATAGGGCTGAGCGCTTCTGAGAACAGGAGATGGCCAAGGCTTAGGTCACGCCATTGTTCAACAGATATTTATTGAGTTCCTACTATGTACCAGCCAGGCATACTGCAGTGCAATGGTAAAGTGTTTGGCTGCTAACTGAAAGGTTGGCAGTTCAAACCCTCCAGCCACAGCTGCAGTACAGGAGAAAAGACCTGACAATCTGCTCCCATAAAGATTACAGCCTAAGAAACCCTATGGGGTAGCTCTAATCTGTCCTATAGGGTCACTATGAGTTGGAATCGACTCCATGGCACACAACAACATAGAACTGTGCAACACTGAGTGACCCCTAATGTAAACTGTGTCCTTTAGTTAATAATCACGCATCAATATTGGTTCATCAATTGTAACAAGTGTTACAATTGATTTCTTATATGATTCTGTAAGGAAGGAGGGGCGTAAAGTTTCAGTAGGTGAGGTGGGTGGGCAGGACTGCAGCTGACAGCTGTCCCCTTCTCTGTGCCTGGGGAAGTCTTGTGCTTCGGGGCCTAGCCATGGAGGAGAGTCTGCTGAGCTCCAGGTCACCCCAAGCCCTGGCCCAGCTGCCTGTGGATTAGAGACCTCGTTGGGAAGAGAGAGAGAGGGGAGATGAAAATACGTGGGCTTCTTCATTACTTGCCGGGGGCTGCTTGCGGAGAGAATGTAGCAAACAGATTTTTGAGCCTGGCAGACCTGGGTTCAGGTGTTAACTCCTCCACTCACCAGCTGTGTGGTTTGGGGCAATTTCTTTAACTTCCCTGATTTTCTTTTTCCTTGTCTAGCAAGGGACCAGGAGTCCCTGGGTGGGACAAAAGAGTTAACATCCTTGGCTGCTAACGAAAAGTTTAGAGGTTCGTGTCTACCCAGAGGTGCCTTGGAAGAAAGCCCTGGCAATCTAATTCTGAAAAATCAGCCACCGAAAACCCTAGGGAGCCCAGTCCTCTTCTTACACACATAGGGTCACCATGAGTCGGAATCGACTCCATGGCAACTGGTTAGCAAGGGACGGTTGTCTCTCTTGCAGGGTTTTCAGCAGAATGACAATAACAGATGCCTGGCACCTAGCAGGTGCTCAGGAACTGTAGTGATCAGAATTAGCTCCCTGGCAATTGCCTCTCACCACCCTCTGAAGCCAATGACCCCAAGAGGGTCCTTTCCCTGAGCAAACCCTGGGTGACTCCTGCTCATTGCTCTTGGCCCCTTCCAGCCCCTCTGACCTGGTTGGACCTCAGCCATTCATCTCTTTCTGAGGACTGAGAGTCCAGACTCCTGGATCGAGAACCCAGTCCAGCCTCTGTAGACACTCAAGCGCCTTACTGGGTCTGGTGGGTGGGGCTGGATGTCAGCCTGATGTCTTGTCCCTTGTTTGTCTCTACCGGTCCCTGCGCTGCTGACCCTGGAGCTTCCTCATTCCTGGTTGCTCAGCCCCTTCCTGCCCTGCATCCCACACCCTGGTTCATCTTCTTGAACATTGCAGCCAGAGAACCCCCACCCAGCCCTGGCTCAGCCCAGCCCAGCCCAGCCCAGCCTATTGTGGAGGAAAATCAAATTTCATTAAAGGCCATTGATTTTCTTCCAAATTTGCTATGAATACACTTTGAAACTCCCACCTTCACCCCACAACCACCACTGCAGCTTTGCCAGGGAAATAGAGAGCTGACTGGGGCTGGCAGGCAGTGGTGGGCAAGGGGGGCCAGGGGAACTGTCTGCCCCTGGCAGGGACCGAAGCCCTCAGCCTGCTCTGGCCCTTCAGCATGGCAAGACCGTAGATATTCTGCTGGTTTCTGAGGGAGTGAGTATTTTCCTTTCTGGCTGCCCCCATCTTCAGGGCTTGGGCAGAGGGGTGTGTGTGTGTCTGTCTTTTGAGTGTCAGTTTTGTGTTTACATGAGTCTGTGTAGTGTCTGGGTGAGTCGTGTTTCTGCATGTCTTTGTGTGTGTTTACATATGTGGCTCTGCATTTGAGTGGTGTGTATGTGTGTGTCTCTGTATCTCTGTATTTGTGTGTGTAAGTATATCTATGCACTGGTCCATGGGTGTCTGCGTGTATGTATATGTCTGTATCTGTGTGTGTAAGCGTGTCTATATGTGTGGCTTTGTGTTTGTCTAGGGGTATCTGTGGTGTGTCTCCGTGTGTATGTATGTCTCTATCTGTGTGCGTGTGTCTGTACATGTGACTGAGTTTGTGGGTGTCTGGTGTGTCTGTGAGTGTAAGTGTGTCTACATGTGTGTCAGTGTGTCTGTGTGAATGCAGGGAGAGGTGGGGACATGGCCAGCACTTGAACTCTGGTTGCTCTGCTGCCAATAAACAGCCAGCTTGGGGAAGGGGCTTGACTTGGGATACACACAAGATATGGTTCTCCTCCAGGGGCCAAGGGCTGGGGAGGGCTCTGAAACGGGCACAGGCTTTCTGCCACCTCCCACCTGCTCCTGCTCCTATGTCATCTTGGCAATGGGACACCCTACTGACTTTGTCGAGGTGTTGGGTTTGGGGTTTTGGAAGCTTGTAGAAAAGATTCCAAAATCTGATGGGGTGGGTGTGGGGGAAAGCATGAATTCCTTTCCTGTCCCCAGTCTGAAACAAGAGTCCCAGGTGGGTATGTTTAGAGTTTTATGAACATAAGTGCTGACCTTGTGAGCCTGAGGAGACCAAGTAAAGAGAGAGGAGTGGCAGTGAGTAGTGCCTTGGAGGGGATAGTATTGTGGAGGGAGGGGGTGGGGGGTACTAGTGTCTGCCTGGGCTATGTTCCTGGGGTAAATGTCAAACATCGAGTCAGTCTTAATGAGAAAAAAGTCACAAAGAGGGATCTTTTGGCCTTTATGGTGTGGGGAGGCTTACAGCCTTACTGTAAGCAGATCCACCTGCCTCTAGCTCACTTACCAGGGCTGGAGGCTGGCGTTGTGCCCTTCAAAGCCTTGGGACACTGCTGAGATGTCCCGTGCCCCAGGGGTCTGTCTTCATGGGGTCTCTTACAAATTTGGGGGTGAAGGGTGTGCCCTCGGTGAAGCCTCCCTTACCAGCTCCTGCCCTAGCCTTGCATAGGCCCATCATGTAAGTTCATGCATGTGCTTGAGTGTTCTCCCTGTGGCCTCTGCTGGGGAGCTGGAAGTGGCTCTCCGTGTTCCGGGGACAGGCCAGATTTATGGCCCTGGGAGAAATATTTAGGCCTGAGACAGTGTGGTTGTGTTAATTATGGAAATCTAAAGATAATCTATATTTAATGCTGAATTTTGTCAAATTTGCTAAAGAATTAGGGGAGCGTGTGCAAACAGTGACACTTCAATGAAGAACAAGGTGCAATTAAACTCTGAAATTTACAGTGGAATAATTGGAGAGCATGACAAATATAGTTATCAGCAGCAACTAATTAGGGGTCTGTTCGAGGTTTCTGGGCTTGATTAATCTCGCCTGGATGCTAATAAGTTATGTGGGCCTGTGATATAGGTTTTTTGCCTCCCTCTTTCCACCGTCTCTCTGAGAGCTTGGGGGGTGGGATGTACACATCCCTGTGTACAGCCTGGCCTGAAGGGGAGGATGGGGGTGCTACAGCTCTAATGCTGATACTTCCCCCACCCCAACTAAGGATGGCTTGAACACCTTGAGCCACGCCCCCCTTAGGTATTCTGGGGTCTTGCTGCTCAGTAAGTTCTTGGTGTTTCACTTGAGGCTCGTTGGGATTGGAGAGAGAGGACTGGAGGCTGAGTTTTAGGGTCTAATTGAGCCTCAAAACCAGAATCGTTGCCTTCGAGTTGGTTCTGACTCATAGTGACCCTATAAGACAGAGTAGAACTGCCCCATAGGGTTTCCAAGGCTTTAATCTTTACAGAAGCAGACTCACATCTTTCTCCCTCGGAGCTACTGGTGAGTTTGAACCATTGACCTTTCAGTTAGCAGCTGAGTGCTTAACCACTGTACCACCAGGGCTCCTTAGCTGAGCTTCAGTGGGCCAAATTTGTTCCCTTGATGTTGGCTTAGCTCAGTCTGACTCCCACCTCCAATTCCCACTTCATGCCTTGCAGGAAGGGGTGTTGAAAGCCCCCCCACTCTGACCTCCAAAAGATACCCCACACACCCTTCCTTGGCCAGACATTTTCCTCCCTCCTTCCCTCCCAATCCTCTGCTAATCTTTCCTGCTGCTGATTATAGCCAAGCCTTAGATCCACAGATTAAAGTTTAGGTTGAAACTGACGCTATTACCAGTGAGCCAAGAGCATTTGGACCATGTGGCTTGAGCTGAAAAACTAGTACCATCCCCTCCCTGTCTCTGTCTCTCACCCTGTCTCTGATTCTGTCTTGTGTTTTCACTAACCTCCTCCCCATCCCAGGCCTGCAGTCCTTGTCACCCTTCAGGAGCCCACCCTGGGTGGGGAGCTCTATGTGACTAGCTAGGGGGAGGGAGTGACTCCACAAGGACTCTCCCCACTACGCCCACCCTGTCCTCAGAAGTCCCCCTGCTGGGTCTCCCCACCTGAGTCCCCCAAGGAAGAAGGTGGGGTCTGCCAACTCTATGAACCCTATCCTGAGCAGCCCCTTGCCATGTCCTGCTTTGCTCAATGTCATCTGGCCACCGGACAGAGACTGGCAATCTCATATGAGGTTAATGAGTCTAAAGTGGGAAGTTGGATGAGGTGCTTCTTTGTGAATGTCTTCGATACCCCAGATCTCTCAAAGCACGAGTGTGTGTGTGGCGAGAGGCTGGGGACCCTGCTGTAGGTGGTGGAGAGGACTGCTGGGTGGGGTCCTGGAGAGGGACAGGGCACTCCAGAATGCCTCCCTGTGGCATCTGGGCCAGAGTGGTCCTCCTTCTAAGAGGAGGTTGGGGTGGAGGTTGCTTCAGTTTCTCTTCTGCCTCCAGGGAAGAGCTTTGGAGCTGGACAGACCTGGGGGCCCTGGGTTATTCCTGTGTTGTTTCTTCCTTGTGGCACAGGGATCATTACTTCAGGGTCCTTGTCCTCCAGGGTCACCAGGACCTCAGGTTAAGGGCCAGGCCCTGAATAGGCCCCCAGAGTATGGGGGTCCCTCCCTACTCCTTACTACCTCTCAACCCCCTCCATCTCTCAGCGCCCTTGCGTACCTTTTTAACCAATGTTTGGGCCATGTGACAGGAAGGAAGTTGGGGGCAGGAGCCATAGCCTAGATCTCCCCCTCTCCTCACGCCAACCTGCCTTCAGCAGAGAATGGACCCAGCTTGGGGCTTGGTGTGCAGTGGTAAGGAAAAGGGCTTCATAAAGTCTCAGTCAGCCCACAAGCCGCCCAGGTGTTGCTGTTAATGATCAGCAATGTGCCGGGATGAGGAGCCGTTACAGCGGCCATTGCCTCCAGTATCTCCCCGCTCAAACAATATGCCTGAAATGTGAATCAGATCACACCATGCCCCTGCTCAGAAACCTTTGATGGCTCCCCATTGCCTCCAGAATAAAGTAGACTTCTTAGCCTCATGGTCTAAGTTGTCCACAGTCTGCTCCAATCTGGTCCCTACTTCCTCTTGGGCCTCTCAAAGCCCCTTTGCTCTACCCACAAAACAACGCCCTGTTCCCATATTGCGTCAGTACCCAAGAGTCTGCAGGCTTTTATTGGAGTAGTTTTCACCGCCAGGAGTGCCTTTCCGCCTGCTCCCATTCCCACATCCACCTTACCCTCTGGGAAGCCCAGCTCAAGTCTCACTACCTCCCAAAGACTTCCCAGTGCCTCCCCACCCCCATCTGATTCCCTCTGGCTGCACTGTGGTCCCCTGTGTCTGTGTCAGACTCCTCCACGAGAGGGTGATAGACACTGTGGGGACAAAGTGGAAATCAGGATTGGCTGCATCCCTCCTGTGGCCTGCCTCTCCACTGTGCTGGCTCTGGACTTCCAGCCTGGTGTCCTCACCGCTGGACTTCAGAGCTGGAGGGCATGTTTTGTCCTCTTCTCTGCAAAGCTGAGACACTTTGAGATTTGGGTGAAAATTACAGAACTAACCTCTTAACATTTGTACAGTGCAATGAGTTTACGCAGCACCAGTGATGTCCTCGAGGTCTCCAGAGCAGGGCTTAATCGGTTCATTTTATAGATAGGAAAACATGTCTTGATCATTGCTGTATTCTACAAGGCCTGGCAAGCCACCGGAGCAGAATGCATTGGATAAACCGAGGCTCAGAGAGAGCAAATTTGCTGAGGGGGACAGGATTCCAACCCAGGACTCTCTGACTTCCCGGTTAGCATTTTTCCTCCACACTGGTGTTTTTGATCATGCAAGAGCTTGTTCTAACCCCTCCCTGTCATTGTCACAGCCCCTGGCTCTGAGGAAGCTGTAGATAGGGCCTCAGGCTTAGGACCCGAGCCCTAAGTCCCCATGTACAGTTTCTGGGGACAGGTCACTAACCCCTCTGAGCACAGCTTTGTGTAAAATGGTCAGGCAGTGGCTTGTTCATCTGCACAGGGTTATTGTGGGATGAAATGAGAGGATGGATGCAGAACCCCTTCTTGGCTATGATGGACCCCCTGCAGACCTGGGCCCCAAAGGCTTTTAGCCTGTCTCTTGGGATCTGGGAGGGAGAATACAAACATCTGAATGTCTCATTCAACTCCTCTTTGGGGGAAGAAGAGAGATCTGGGGGTCTCCCTCAGGCGTCTCCAGCCCTTGCAGCTGCTAAAAGTGATCTGGCTCCGTTGCCATGGCAACGAGGGCCAGCCGCCCTGCAGGGCCATTCCCCATGCCAGCCGCCATTGACCTCACTTAGGATGATTACCTTTTGGCAAATAAAATAATCATGTTAATAAAGAAGCTGTTTGTCCCTTTGTCCCCCACCCTGCTTGGCCTGTTTCCCATCCCCACCTGGGGGAAAGAAAGGCTTCCCCCACCCTTCTATCCCTGGCCTGTGGTATGCCTTACTCTTCATTGTCAACTGAGACTGAATGGTTTTTATTTTTACCAATTTTTACCATCTCTTGCCCTCCCATCTGTCTTCTGCCCCATTGCCCCAATGTCTTTGCTGACGCTGCCCAACTGAGGTAATACCGTCTTCCCTATCTTCCCTGGACATAGTTTTGAATACCAACTGGACCTCACAGCTCTTGTAATGATAAATTCTATCCATTGTATGTTACGGAGTCCTTGGGTGGTACAAATGGTTAACGCACTTAACTGGTAACTAAAAAGTTGGAGGTTTGGGTCTACCCTCGGAAGAAAGTCCTGACAATCTACTTCCTAAAAATCAGCTATTGAAAACCCTACAGAGCACAGTTCTGCCCTAACACACATGAGGCATTATGAGTCAGAGTCAATGGGGCAGCAACTGGTGGTACTGTCTGTTATATCCTTGACTAGACTCTTCAAAAGTGTCCATCCTTTCATCCCTATAGCAGTTGTGCAATTTAGGACCTTCAATACCATTTTATAGGTGAGAAAGCTGAGGCCCCGGCAACTAAGATGTATGTTCTGTTCAGCCACTCACTGTGGGCTCAGCACTGGGGTGGGCTTCCAGAGGGTTAAGAAGTGACAGGACCTCCAGGAGCCTCAGAATCCAGGCTGGGGGGAGGTGGACGTAGCCACAAAAACCAGAGATGCAAGACGCAGTGTGGCCAGTGCTCTGAGATACCAGGAAAACAACAGAGACCCAGCAGGAGGTGCTCTGAGGTCATACCCCACGATAGAGGCCCCAACGGGGAGGAGGAGGGCAAGGCTGGCAGTTGCTGACCCTCTACTAAACCGCCGGTATGCTCTGCTGAGCACTTCCCATTTGTTATCTCACGGGATATTCATTACAACCCCATATTACAGGTGAGGAAATGAAGACTCAAAAGATTAGGTGAATTTCTCATTGTCTTAAAACTGGTATGGAACAAGGATTCAAACCCAGGCTTCCTAACCTCCAAGCCCTGCGTTTTGAATTTCATCAGGCTGCCTGCTGGGTGAAGACTGGAAAGATGGAGGGAGGGATAGAAAACCCTGGTTGGGCAAGGCATAGGGTAGGGCCTCTTCCTGGTTGACCAGGGCCTTAGCCATTATTTGTCAATTGAGACTCTTATTTAAAATGAAGATTTGCCAAAGAGGGGTTACAAAAATTGTGGCCAATTTGGAGAGTTTATGTGTCATCAATGAACACAAAATAATGCGATGTGATTGGGCTATTTGAAAAGTCATTTTAAGCCCGACAAATGATCAAGTCTGGGCCCTACAGGTAGTGTGGTCCTGTGATGGCAAGAAGCTTTCAAAAGGAGAGGACTGTACTCCCTGGGTTCTGGGATTTCTCTGTGACTGGGGGAATAGCATCATCTGGAAAGAAAGTCAGGTGTCTAGATCTCAGGTCCTTTGTGAATAATAGTCCTGGGCTAGATATCCCCCTTTACTGTACCCCTTCCCCCTATAAGAGGCTCTGCCTCTGATAAAGTGAATGGACAGGGCAGGCCAGGAAAGGGCTCAGGGTGCCCGTCAGGCACACTAGGTGGCGCTCTGACATTGGCCAATCCTCCCAGCACTTGGGTGTGCTGTGGCCAGAGGGCAGGACGGGGAGCGGCTTTGAGGGGAAGCAGGGACCTGACACCAGGGTTAGGCGAAGGGGCAGTGGAGGTGTTAGAAGCCAGGCTGGTAAGCAGGGCACTGCCCCTTCCAACTGTGACCAGGTATGTGCCATCTCCTCCTGGTCATTAATGGGGCCTGAACGGTGGGGGCTGAAACAGTAGCTGTGGGAGGGAGAGAGAGAACAGAGGGCCTGGACGGGGGGTGGATAGAGGTGAAGGTGGGGCCACAATGGCAGGGCAGGGCCGAGCAGCCCAGCACTGTGTGGGTGCCCTGAGCTGGGTGAGGGCATGAGGAAGTTGTCATCTCACCGACCACTGAAGCCCAGAGTTCTAAACCCGGAGTCGCCTAGGGGTGGTGTGAGTGGGCTGGGGTCGCGGTGGTGGGAGAGGGAGATAAGAAGCTCAAGGAGCTTACCTGTAATGCCTCCAGCTATTATTAATGGAGGCCCTGGGGGCTGTTGGTAAGGTAACAGCCTGGTTATAAGGGCGGGACACAGGTGCAGGACTCAGAGGCCTCAGATTCTTGCCCCTGTTTAGCTGTGTCCTAGCCTCGTGCCCTTGGGCAAGTCACCAAGCTTCATTCTTTGTGAAATGGAGATAATAATATCATCTGTCAGAGTTGTTGGGAAACTTAAATGAGATCATGTGCATGGAGGCACTCAGTATGCCAAACATGAGGTGTCTTTCCATGTTCTGTCTGTTCGCAAAAAAGGCAGCTTGCTTCTCTTCGCCGCCCGCAGGTCACGGCAAGTACTCAGTGCTGTTGACTGATTAACGCCTGGGGTTGGAGGCAGCTGGAGTTGACAGCATCCCAAAGGGACCTCCAAAATCTCACCCCATAAGGGACCATCCTTGAAAGACTCCTGCGCTCAGAATTTATTTAGCATTTTCCCTTTTTGAAAATACACATCTTGGAGCTGGCCTGACCACTCCACATGTCTGTCCTGAATCTTGCCCCTTGTAGGCCTCTCTCCGTATCTGGGGTTCTGGGGGATCTAGAGGAAAGGGACCTGCAGGACTCCCTTGCGGAAGAAGGAAGTAAAGAGGCAGACTTACCCCAGGGCCTCTTTTCCAACAGTCTGCTTGCCTATTCCCTCATATCTGGCACAGTGGGGAAACTGAGGCAAAGGAGAGTCTTGGGGACAAATCACAAATCCCTGAATGCTGGTAGGTGTGGAAGTTAGGTGGTAAATTGACTTCCTAGCCTCCTTGGGGGGCTTGAGAGAGCCTGGTACCCTGAACTCCTGGGGCAGATGTTGGTTGGTTGACTGGGGACCTGGAAGGAGTTTGGAGAGAGACAGAAAAGATCTGGGACAAGTAAGTCAAGGGAAGGGGTAATGGGAGCAGCCTTATTCAGCTGACAACCATTCTACAAATGTTTATTGAGCACCTAATGTGGACTAGGACCTGTATTAGGTGCTGGGTACTCAACGAGACCTAGACAGATAAGGTCTCCACTCTTGAGAAGGCCCTATCCTTCCCTCTGGTAGAGGAGACTGTGGTTGGGGCCTGAGTCCAAGTGGCTTCTGTAAATGGACTAACCTCTCTATGTCCCTGTTTCTTCATCTGTAAAATGGGAGTAATAGTAATATCTCTCTCATGGGACTGTTGTGAACATTAGCACCAGGCCTGTCATTTACTAAATGCGAGCTGCCGGGGTTGTTGTCACTATTATCCCAATACCGAGCCTGGATTTGTGCTTTGGGGAGTGTGGCCTTGAGCAAATCCCTCACCTTCCTTGAACCTCGGGTTTCTCACCTGAGCAATGGGTTCATAACACCTGTCTGCCTACCTTCACAGGACCCTGCTCTGAGGCTTAAAACCAATTGAGATAATGCATGGGTAAGGGCTTTGAAACTACATCAATACACAGATAGGAAGGGGTGATTTAAATGGTTTGGGGTGTGTGTGTGCATCAAAGATGGAACATTTTTGCTCCATCTTTCCTCAGGCCACCTGAGCTCAGGTAAGTTATCAGATGGACCTGTGACAGCCTGGACAATTCATGTCAGGACTTCTGCTCCTGGAGCCCTGGGGCTGGAATGGAGGCGCTGGTGGAGGTTTGGAGATGAGGGCCAGGGTGAGAGTTGCAGTGTTTCTCCAAAGGCTTTAGGGAAGTCAAGAAATAAATCTCAGAGACTGAGATGGGATCAGCGCTCCCCTCTTCACCTTCCCAACTCTGGGCTGGGAGCTGGGCAGGGCTGTCTGCAGAAGTCAGATGTCCTCTCTCCCCTCTCTGAGCGTCCTCTCCCCACAGACCCCCTCCCCCACCAGGCCTAATTCCTGCTGCCAAGCTACAGACCAACCCAGGGGAAAATAATACAGTCAGACTCTCTTCCAGAGGTTTCGATGTCTGGGCCTCCTGGCTCCTCATGCTGAGGAGTAGAAGGTGCCTGCTCACCTCCATCGGTGCTCTTTAGTGCTTGGGACCCTGACCTGTCCACCCAACCAGTGGATGAGTAGTGGAGCCCTGTGTGGTTCAGCTGAAGAAAGCAGAGAACCAGGAAAGAGGTTCCCATCTCGAGGATTAGGATTGGTGGCAGTGGCAGCCATATACCCATTTCTAACCTTCCTCTGCCCCAGGAAAGGGCAGTAGGAGGCAGTGTGGCAAAGTAGGAAAAGCATGAGCATGGGTCAACCAGCCTGGGTTCAAATCCCTTGTAGTCAGGGTGTCCCAGGCATGATGGGATCAACCTACTCTGTTGGTTGATAGGCAGCCTTCATGGGATAACCCATGGGAGGTGCCTCAGACTATGAATTGTAAGCCCCATCTATAGGGTCAGTTAACTGGGATGTAGGCAATTTTGTGGCCTCCCATACCCCCTCCCAACGCAACTGTTTTTCTCAGGTCGTTCATTGATTGATTATGTGAAAGGCATCATGAGAGATGAGCAAGACACAGCTCCTGTCCTCGGGTAGGATGCCATCCAGTTGGAGGATAGGATTGGAGTGGAAAACTCCAGAGTATATTTCCTTTAAGGAGCTCTGGTGGTGCAATGGTTAAGTGCTCAGCTGGTAAGTGAGAAAGGTTGGCTGTTGGAACTCACCCAGCGGCTCTTTGAGAGAAAGACCTGGTGATCTGCTTCCGAAGATTACACCTAGAAAACGCTATGGGACAGTTCTGGTTTTTCAGATGGGGCTGCTATGAGTTGAAATCAACTCCACACAACCTAACAACAACATATTTTCTTTGCAGGATAGAAGAGAAAGAGCACTTCTGGCTGGGAGATTGCAAGAAACCCTCCTGACTGTTGAGCGGTGTTAAACTCAGTTTCTCAGGGAGGCTCCCTCAGACTTTTACAGATGGGGCAGGGAGGGGGGATGCCTGGTGGAAGGGACAGCACAGACACGGGCCTGAAGGTGGGAAAGCTGGGCGTACATCCTAGAAACTGCAAATAGGCTGCTTTCCTTGAGCAAAGGAAAGTGAGTTCCAAGGGAAAAGGCGGGAGTTTCAGATTCTTGGATTATTAAAGCAAAAGTGGGATATGTTAAGAGAAGAGTAGGAGGCTAAAGTATTTTGAAAATCTCTAAAATGTTCTTTCAAGTCCCCAAATTTGCTCTGCTCCCTCAAGATGGCCTGCCTCCTTTTCCCTCCTCCTTCTCTTAAAAACAACCAGTGAAGGAAAATGTCCCACAAAGAGCACCCCTTCCCCTTCTTCCTCCCCTTCTCCCTCAGCTTATCAGTGACAGTGAGTATTTAGAACTTCCACTTCTAAATATTCTGATAAGTTCTTTCTGGATTTTTTACTGCCCTCAGGAGCAGTTGCGGAGTATCTGATGGGTCTTCAGCACTGTGCGTCGGCTTTCCCATCTGTGCCCTGATCTCACCCCAAAGTACTGGGAGTAGGAGAGTTGTTCTCCTTGTACCAAGGTGAGAACAGAGACTTACGGACTGCTCAGTCTGGATTTGAACTCAGTTCTTCATTGCACTGGTGCAGGGCTCTGGCTCCAGTGCTTTGCCTCAGGTGCACCTCCCCATCTTCTGGGTTTACTGCTTCCACCTAATGTCAACTCCAGCAGACATTTTCAGGTGGCAGAGCCCTCTGTCTTGTCATTTTAATGGCCACATGGCATTCCATCATGTTGATGGATCGTCATTTGTTTGGTCACTCCCTGGTAGTTGGGTATGTGAGAGGTGTCTAATTTCTTGCTATAATATATGCAATGACTGAGTATTTGATACAAATTGCTTTCACTGTCTTCTTCCTCACCAGTACGTTCCATGAGTAGGTTCAGGACTAGAACTCGGGGCTCTGCCTCTAGCTGGGACGTGTTGGGTGGTGGCCTGTCCCTGGTATCTTGATCAAAAAGCCATGATCAATACAGAGATGATGGCAGCCATCTCTTGTGGCTGATTTGGGATTGATTGTTATTTCACCCTTCCTAAAAATGGGAAAGAAATCACATGAAGGGAACACTGACCAGATCCCAATGACTTCCCCAGCAACACTGAGAAGCCTCAGGTCTACAGAGCTCTATGCCCAGAAGGGGCTAGCAGATCCCCTTTAGGGTTGGCATATTGATAATGCTGTAAATCTTGTGTGTGCACATGTGTCAAAACCTGGACCCACCTAAGTGACACATAACATGGCCAATCTCGGCATTACTTGGAGCCACTATACAACAACATTGAGGGCTGAAATGACCCAGAGTATTAATCTACATCAAACATGAGTCAAGGAATTTTGTATTAGCCAAATGGCTAATGTTACCATTAGCTACTTTAGCACAGAACTGCTAATGCATTTCCCAAAACAGATAACAAGATTTAGAGATTGAACATGGTAAATGGTACAAACCACAGACTGACCTTTGGCCATAACATGTCTGCTGGGCATAAAGTGCACATTTGATAAACCAAATGAGTGGTTCAAGAAAAGGGATCAACTAAAAGTTGTTGCTGGGTGCCGTCCGAATATATTTTGACTCACAGTGACCCCAAGTGACAGAGTAGAACTGCCCCATAGTATTTTCCTGGCTGGAGGTTTCTCCATGGAGCTGCTGCGTGGGTTTGAACCACTGGCCGGGTAGGTTTGAACCATCAGGTAGGTTCAATCTGCCAACCCTTCAGTTAGCAGCTAAGCTCTTAACCATTTGTGTCTCCAGGGATCCTTCAAGTACAGAACAGACCATTATTTCAGTTTCTGTGGAGGGAGGTAGGTGGTTAAGGTAGTGGACTGGGTTGGGAGCTGAGATGGCCTCTGGGAGTGTGAGGCTCTCATGAGCTGGGGAAGAAGAGAAGCAGAAGGCCTGGGTCACTGCGGAGGATGAAGAAGGGACAGATCCTCCTGCTCCGGGAAAGGGGAAGGCCCAGAGCAGGAAGGGACGTGCCTTGGGTCAGGATTGGATCCTGTGGAGTTCCAAGCATCTGAGCCAAGCTGCCTCCTGGTTTTGCAAAGCATGGATATTAATAAGGGTGATTAGTAATCATGACGTGTGAATAATAAGGAGGTGGTTAATTGTCCTGGTTATGATGAACAGCAGTCACTGGGGGAGGATGGGGAGTTGCCCCCCCCAACATGAGCTGTTCTTGCTGCTGCTTACGAGGTGGTAGAGTCAGCAAGCTGGGAGGTTGGGGAGAGGGGTGTCATTAACAGCATTTATTTACTTGTCTTTATTAAACCTAAAAAGAAGAATCTTAAAATTCACTTACAATTTTTTTTTAATAAAATTATACATGCTCATGGCAGAAAATTGGAACTTGAATTTCTAAATGTTTATATTCAGAAATACATAGGAAGAAAACAAAATGGCTGTAAACCCTTTGGTGTATATTCTTCTAATCTTTTCTTCTATGTACACATGAACATAACCATAGACTATATTTTAAAAAACGAAACATAATTGGGATTATATTCTACATGTTATTTGATAGCTTTTTTGCCCCCCTCACTTACAAACATGTCACATGCGCTTCTCCATGGAATTAAATGCTCTTTGAGAATATGATTTTTTTTAATGAGGGGAACATTATTTTGGGGAAAGGGGACCCATTAGAAAGAAGTCCATCTTTTTCTGCCTCCTCCAGTTTGGAGAGAGGTTGGGAATCTTCAGGGCCATGTGTGGGTGGTGCTGGGGTGGGGTGGGGTAGCTCAATGGACCCCTTCAGATCAGGAAGTCAGGCAAAGAAGGGGGCAGGGCTGCTTTCCATCCTGAGCTTGATGAAGGAAACTATCTTCTGATACTTTCAAGACAAAATTCAGAATTTTTCACTGGAGACAACTAGGACCCAATGCCAGTGCTAGTATGTGGCCCTGGAGGCATTCTGAACCCTTCTGAGCCTCGGTTTTCCCATGCTATGTAGAGGAAAGAGTCCCTACCTCTTGCCCACTTCCTGAAGGGACGCCACCGAGAACTGAGCTACAAGTCCACTCTGGAAGTTTAAAAACTTTGACTGTGAAGCTCTCTTCAAATAGGAGACAGAGCAAACATCAGGATTATGGACGGAGGGGGCAAAAGACCAGGTTTCCCACTGATAGCCTGCGTGGCTGGAGGGAGGGAAGTTCCATCCTCTCGTAGGGTCTTGTTTTCCTTATGTGTAAATTACAGAGCTGAACTAGGCAGTTTCTGAGCATCCTTAGAGCTTCCGGCTCAGAACTCCAACTTCTCTGATAGTCCAAGCTGGGTCCTGTCGTGGGCCTTCCAGGCATCTGGCTGGTGTCAGAATAAGGGAAGGTCAACAATGCTGATGCCTCAGGGGCCCTGTCCTAGTGGAAGAGGTTACAACTGAAGCCACAGACTCTCTGCTTCATGGCTGGGCCACTCTGGAGAGACCATCTTCTGGTTTGATGAAGATGAGGGATTATTACTTCATCCTTCATAAAAATGGGAAAGAAATCACAGGACAGGGAATGTTGACCCAATCCCAAAGGCTCAGATCCACAAAGCTCTGCCTCTGATTAGGCCCACCTCCCTCCACCTCTGCACCACTGGCACCCCCCAGAACTCACAGACTAATGGAGGCAGCCCCCCATAGGATCACTGGCATTTACCTGCTTGCTAATTTGTTAGTATCCTTTTTTTTTTTAAATTTATTTTATGTGTTTTTGTTGTCAAGAATATACACAGCAGAACATATACCAATTCAATAACTTGTACATGTATAATTCAATGACATTGATTACAGTCATGGGGCACTTAACATCCACGATAAAAAAACTCTTGACCATCTAGTGGATTCCAACTCATAGCGACCCTATAGGACAGAGTAGAACTGCCCAATAGGGTTTCCAAGGATCAGGCTGGTGGATTTGAATTGCTGACCTTTTGGTTAGCAGCCGAGCTCTTAACCACTGCAGTCCTTGATCGGTAGGTACGTTCTATGAAATAGGATGTTATGTGATTTGGACATTGTGTCAACAACGGTGCTCCTGTGGCTGCAGCTCCTGTGACTCCACCTCTAGGCACTGAAGCCTGATTCCTGAGCCCCAAACCGTGCACCTACCGGTAATGGTGACTGCGCCTCCATTCAGGAACACACACACACCCCTCCCCACCCCCAGGCTTTGACATGGATGGGAGGGGTACTTGCAGGCTTGGGGGTGGTGATGCCCTAGAGGGACTGGAGGGTAGTCCAGCCCCACCACCCTCACATCCTTAAAAGCCAAACCCACACCAGGGGGCCCACCCACCTGGGGTGAGCAGGCCTTCAGTCTTGCATGAGCTCCTGGTTCAGGTTTTGGAGCCTTGGAGGATGTCGGGCAGTCGTCCAGCCCAGCCCCTTCCTTGTGCAGAGGAAAGAGACCCAGGAAGGCCTTTGTCACACAACACACTCATGATAGAACAAAGATTAGAATCCCAGACCTCTTATTATTCATTGCTATGTAGGGAATAAAGAGTTTAACCTTATGGGACCATGGACATACATGCGGTCGGAGGTTGCCAGAAGGGACATTTTGTGGTACATGACTGTACATTCTCCCAGTGGTGCAACCATTCTCACCCTCCTTTTCCAAATCGTTCCTCCCCCCATTATTCATTAGTATTCTTAAGCTATTTTCATTCATTCACTTGACAGATGAGAATGGCTTTTTAAAAAATCTACTTAATGAGTAGCATTCCCAATATCTAGTTGCTATGTGACCATGGACAAGGTGCTTCTCCTACCTGTCCTCAATGTTCTTATCTGTAAAATAGGCTATTATAATGGGACCCATCTCATAGAGTTAATGTGAGAAATAAGAGTAGTAAATGTAAAGTACTTAGAACAGTACTTGGGACACAGTAGGTGCTAAATAACCGTTAGCTATCATCACCATCATCACCATCATCATCATCATTACTGTTACTATTCCTGTTACCTGCCCTGCACTGTGGAAAAAGAGATGATGACTCAGATGACTACCATATATGACTAAAATCAGCTGCAATAAGCCCTTCAGTCTGGACAATATGCTCTGGGAGCACAAAGAAGGGGTGTCTCCCACTGGATGAGTAGGATTTTGACAGTCAGTCACCCCCATGCACACTCCCAGCTTTGTTCCCCACAAGACCTAGCCCCCAAGACTCAGCCCAGAGTACAGCCTAGTCCAGTCTTTACAAAGCTGAGCCAGCCCCTCCCCCCGCTCCTTCTTCACTGCAGCAGCACGCAGGCTGCTTGGAGAGGTGACAAAAAATTAAAATTAAAGCTAAATTAAAAAGAAGATTCCTATTTCCTGTCCCCATCGCACTTTCCACCTTAATTTTATCGCATCTTCCTTCTGGTTTTATTGACTTTTAGAAGCATTGCCACAAGATTTAGTGTGTGTGGGGGTGTAGGTAGTAAAGGTGGTGCTTCTCTTGCCTCCAATTAATGCTGCTAGGGTGGGGGCAGGCAGACGGGGAAGGAGGCAGCCCCTGGGTGTGAGCCCCTGGGAGGTGGCAGAGATTCCCCCAAGGTGGGGCTGATGGTGGCTTTTGTCTTTTATCCACTCCCTGGACCCATTTACTGGTGACAGAGAGAAAGAGAAGCAGTCCCAGCCTTGCTCATCAGGCCAGAAAACAGAAATCAGAATTTGCATTTCCAGCTCTGGCTTTAAAAACCACTCCAGAGAAACCCTCCTCTCTAGTCCCCCAAACTCCACCCATATTTCCTGGGAGGAAGATTCCCACCCACCAAACAGATCTTTATTTAATTTTATTTTATTTCATGCTCTGTTGGTGCAAGGCGTTTTTTTCCCTCTTCTCCCCACCCTCCCTCTTTTCTTCCTCTATTTATTTTTCTGCTGCCCCCCCCATCTCTAATATCATTTTCACCCACCCACAGCGACGCTGCGGGTTTGTAATTTTCTTCTGACCCTAATGGCTCCGGTTTCCCCTCAGTATTTAAGCGGAACAAGACAGAGGTAAGTGGCAAATGAACAGTGGTTCCTATTAACGCTGCCAATTTTGGTTGATGGTGGAGAGGCTGCCTCGGAAAGAACTGGACTGTTGCCTGATGCGCAGGAACGTCCCTCAGGCGCGGATGGGGCCACCTCCCTGCGGCTCAGTACAGCCTCTGACCCTGTTATCCCGCCCGGGTTACACTGGTAAAGTGGATGCGTGGGTGGGTGGCTGTGAGAGTTGGTGCCCAAAGTGCTTGTTTGTTTTTCAAAGAGGGCCCTTCCCTCTTCTTGGCTTCTGCCTTTCCCATCTTTAGACTAGAGGTTCTTCAAGAGTGGTGCCCTGGCACCAGTGCCACCAGGGAACTTGTTAGAAATTTCAATTCTCCAGCCACCCCAGACCTACAGAATCAAACTCTGGGGCTAGGAACTAGCAAATATGTGTTTTTTAAAAATGACTTGATTGAGGTGTAATTTACATACCATAAAATTCACCCATTTTAAGTGTACAATTCAATGATTTTTTAGTAAATTTACCAAATTGGGCAACCATCACCACAATCCAGTTTTAGAACATTCCTCTCACCCCAATAAGATGCCTGGTGTCTGTTTACAGTTAATCCCCTGCCTATCTCCCACCCCCACTCCCGAGCCCTCTCAAACTCTAACTGAACTCGTTGCCATTGACCGGACTCATAGTGACCCTTCCCCCCTCTGGACAGACTAGAACTGCCCCTTAGAGTTTCGAAGGAATGCCTGGTGGATTCAAACTGCCGACGTTTTGGTTAACAGCCATAGCTCTTAACCACTACACTACCAGGGTTTCCTCCCCAGCCCTAGGCAACCACTAATCTACTTTCCGTCTCTATAGATTTGTCTTTTCTGCATGGTCTTTTGAGTCAGGCTTCTATCATTTAGCATAATGTTTTGTCTTATTAATAGCCTTACTGAGATATAATTCACGTATCATACAATCCAACCATTTAAAGAGTACAATTCAATGGGTTTTAGTGTATTCACAGAGTTCTATAACCATCACCACAATCAATTTTAGAACATTTTCATATCCCCCCAAAACACTGCACCCCTTAGCTGTCATCCCCCACAGCCTTTATTACCCCCAAGCCCTAGCCAACCACTAATCTATTTTCTGCCTCTATAGATTTACCTATTCTAGACATTCCACATAAATGGAATCACACAATAGGTAGTCCTTTGCGACTCTCACTTAGCATAATGTTTTCAAGGTTCACTCATGTTGTAACAATGTATCAACAGTTTAGTCCTACTGCTGAACAGTATTCCACTATGTGGACAGATCACTCAATAAGCAAGGTATGCAATGGGATTACCTGTGTTTACTTACTAATCTGTAGTGCCCAATTTCACCTGTTCTTCTCACCAAAGATGTGGTGAAACCCATGTGCAGTTGGGCACTACAGATAAGTAACCACAATCAAACCCATGCATACCTTAGTGGTTAATCTGTCTCTGGATATACCGCATTTTGTATATCTCTTCATTACTTGATGGACATCTGGGTAGTTTCTACTTCTTGAATATTATGAATAATACTGCTGTAAAAATTCATGCACAAGTCTTAATATCAGAAATCTGTGTTTTAATCTGATCATGCTAAATTTGGAAAACCACTGCTCTAGGCCCCATTCCCCCTTTTCCCTTCTAGATCTTTCCTTTACTCTTCCATCTCCTTATATCCAGTTCCCATCAGTCTCTTTCCTCTTTCATCCCTTCAACAAACATTAATGCAGCACCTACTGTGTGCCAGGTCCAGGTTTGGGTAAGCACACCAGCTAAGAGGAGCATAGTCTTGGTGTTTCCCACCTTCTCTCCCATTTTCCTGAAGAGCTAGCCTCAGACCCCCACCTTGGTCACCAAACTGAAACCAAACCAAACCCATTGCTGTCGAGTTGATTCCAACTCATAGCGACCCTATAGGAGAGAATAGAACTGTTCTATAGGGTTTCCAAGGCTGTAATCTTTACAGAAGCAGACTGCCACATCTTTCTCCTGCAGAGCTGCTGGTGGATCTGAACCACAGACCTTTCAGTTAGCAGCCGAGCACATAACCACCGCACCACCTGGGCTCCTCTCAGTCACCCAGGCTTGTGAAAATGTCCCTGGGCCCCAGCTTCACCCATTCACCCAGACTCTCTGTGGGAATCTACCTCTTTAACAAGCACACTAGATGAACCAAGCAGGTCTGCAGGCCCAGAGGGCTTGGAGTCACACATCTGGCACTAAACCCACAGGCTCCCGTGTGTTTTGGGACAGTTCCCTAGCCTCTGAGCACCTCGGTTTTCTCTGCTGGTAAGGTGGATGTGATAATGCTGACCTTTCGGAATACTTGGAGCACCACTTGGTGGTGCACATATCCCCACCCTCCCCTTATCCAACCCTACCACTTCTCCCTTCTGCCAGGCTTCCCCTTCTCTCCCCGTTCCTTCTCCACTGAGGCAGTTTTGGGTACACAGTAGGTCACTTTTTTTTTTCAGTTTATTTCATTTATTTTTTGTTAAGAATACACACAGCAGAACATACAGCAATTCAGCAGTTTCTACATGTACAGTTCAGTGGCATTGATTACATTCTTCAAGTTGTACAACCATTCTCACCCCCCTTTTCCCCACGTTCCTTCCCCACTAACATAAACTCATAACCCCTCGAAGTTTCCTAGCTAATGTTTCAAGTTGCTGTTGTCAATTTGATCCCATATAGGTAGGTTTTTTTTTTGTAGTTCTTAAAAGAGCACAATGATGAAGGCAGATATTCTTTCCCAGTAGGTCAATTGAAATCTCCCCACTTTTACATACCGTCCTATCACTTGTCACCCCCCTTCCTTGGCCCCAGGTCCCCCACTTCATTCCCTGGAACCCACTACCACCTCCTCTCGTTCGCAGCTCACCTCCAACACCGTTGTACTGCTGTCTCCCCGGCCTGCACCCCACAGCACTCCTGGCTTTCCCACTTACCCTTCTCAGGAGCAGGGCCAGGCCTGGGGCACTGTAGGCCATAGGCCACATGCAAAAATCTTTGAACATGCAAGATCTTTTGGAGCCACCAGATCCAATCCGGCCAGATCCAGGGTGCGTCCCAGACGGGTGTGGGACCTGTAAACCTCCACTCCCCGGTGTTTCGGGAGCCTCCGCTTAATGCCAAGACCTCTCGAAGGGGAGAGCGTCCTGTTCTCTCTGCCCAGTGTGAAACCGGCGGAGACCTCACTGCACAGGCTCGGCCTCCATCAACGCGCTGTGCGCCGGGGAGTCTTGGCCCTCGCACTCTCCCCTGGGCCTTCTTTGCTCCCTCTCTCTTGCCTCTTTCTCTAGGATCGCTCTCTTTCCTCTTCACATCCCCGCACCTTTTCGGGCCGCGAGGGTAGCTCACGCGTCGGCGCCACCCGCGCCACCCGCCTGGCATTAAAGCTCCTCATTAACGTGTTTGTTTTTATTGGACGCACAATAACCGTAATAGGCGCCGGGCGCGCTCTCTAATTACGGCTATGAATATTCATTGCGCGGAGGCGGCTCTCGGCTGAGGGACGTCCGGGGGAGAGACCCCCAAGGACTGGAGGCGCGGGGTCGGGGAAGGAGGGGGCGGGCGCAAGGGCTTGTCTTGGACCCGGGCGAGGCGCTGGCTTCCAGGGTGGTGGCGCGAGGAAGATGGACCCAGCGTTCCCGAGAGTCCACAAACCAAAAGCCTGGCCACAAACTTCCGTTCTGTGCTGTTCCCCTTTCCTTTCCCTTCCGCTGTCGGAAAGGACCTGGTCAGTGATTTGGGATCTAGAGATTGTCCCGCCGCACAGGGCGGACTCCGCAGCCCTTCCTACTCCCGGCCCTGCTCACCCACCCTGCGGCTGTGCCTCCTGGGTCCTACTGAGCGTCTGGGGACTCGCTCTGGGTCTGTGTCTGGGTTGTCTTCCTCTGTCTCTCTCTCTTTGTCTCCCTGTCTCTCTCTACCACGGGAAGTTCACGTTACACAAACTCCTGGTGGCGACAGTGGGCTTGGGGGCTGTAAGGGGGGCGGATGCCTTGTGAATTAAGAGATTTAGTCACTGTGGAATGACTTTATTTTATAGCGACTTCCTCCCCGACTGAGTGATGTTGCATGCATTGGTTGTATTTATAACTTAATAGCTTTTCTCAATTTTATTATACTTTTTATGATACTTGTGGCTTTATGGGACTTCATAATTTTTCTCAGATTCATTAAATTCAGCTGAGGGTGGAGCTAATGACAGAAGCGGGTACCCGATTCCAAGATGGCAGGTGAGCAGGTGAGGTGCCATCCTCCGCATCCCCCGCTCCCTCAGGACTTGGGCCTTTTAGTGACTGGTGGGGGGTGGTGATGGCTTTCTGGGGTGATCTTGGCTTGGTTTTCTCATCTGCAGTGTGAGATTTCCAGGAGAATCTGCCGGGGAGCTTCCTGGCTGTTTCCCAGGCAGAGCTCCATCCCCACTCATCCATCCTTGGTTACCAGCAGTGTCTGATCTGAGCTTGTCCTGGGCTCCTTCCCTGACTTCCTGTCTCATTCTTTCCAACACTAATTCCTAGAACCAGCGACACTTCCAGACCACCTTCTCTTCTGTCTCAGTTTCCACTTCCAGATCACCCAGTTCAACCTTCCCATTTTACAGATGGGGAAACTGAGGCTCAGAGAGGGGTTATTCCAGATTTAAGGTGGAGAGGATGATGGGTGTCAGTGCTCCCCACTAGCATCTCTGTCATCCTCAGGACCTCTGGCATCTGGCAGGGTTGCATGGATGACTTTAATGACTCGAAGACCCTGCTCAGAGCTTCCCAGGGGCCTGAGAAAATTCTAGGCCTCTTCTATTTGAGGCTCCTGTATACTTAAAAATGAAAAAATACCAAACAGGGTTGCAAAAATGTCACCTGATTTCATTCTACAAGTTAAACCACTTTTAACTTGCAAAAGACAATGCATATGATTGTGCTGCTCACAAAATCATTTCAGGATGTAGAAAATGATGAGTGTAAGATAAGTCCCATACGGGCAGGTGTCCTCCCCTTGTTCTGCTCACTGCTGTAGCTCCAGTGTCTCGAGCAGTGCTTGCTTGGCACACGCAGGTGACCCAAACATCTCTGCTGCTATCTGAGGGAGTGTGGCCCAAGTGAGACTCAGGTTTAAAGCTATAGGAGAAATGCCTTCTTTTAACCTTGTTGGGATGTCCCTGTGGCTGTCAACATAACCTCATTGGGGATCACAACAAAAGCGTAAGTAGGGGCCCTTGTGGTGCAGCGGCTAAGAGCTACATCAAGCTATGGCTGCTAACCAAAAAGCTGCTGGTTCAAATCTACCAGCCACTCCTTGGAAACTCCATGGGGCAGTTCTGCTCAGTTCTATAGGGTCGCTATGAGTTGGAATTGACTTGATAGCAATGGGTTTAAGTTGGGGCCTTTGGTGGCTGTGAGGCCAAAGTGCCATGCACATCCTGAACTACCCCCTCTCCAACTGTTGCCTTCCTTGGGCCTTGCTGCTGCTACCCTGCTTCCCTTCTAGCCCTTCTCAGGACTTGGCTGCTCAGCGAATCCTCCTGGACTAACCGTGCCAACCCCCATCACCCCCTGACGCTGTTGCTCAAAGGCTCAGTCTCAACCAGACATACTTGGGCTGTGGACTCTGGCCAGGGAGGAGGCCCAGAGTTATTGCAAGGGGGTTCTCTGACCCCCCTCCAAGTGTGTCTAGCATTGCTTGGAAAAAAACAGAGACTCTATGTCTGCCCCCACCCCAAGAATATGGTAATGCATAAAATTAAAATTCCTTTAAAAATGTGTCTGGATTTATTGTAGCTTTGGGTCATTAGGCATTTCCTCAATCTGTAGAAGTTAGAGGTACAACCAGTCGTGTGTGCACGCGTGCATGTGTGTGTGTGTGTGTGCATGTGGCTGGCAGGGGTGTTGAGTATAGATGTTAAAGATCTTTAGAATCTGGAGAGTTGGACACTCCTGCTTTGGAAGGCATTATCTGGGCCTGCTCTCAATCTGTCGGGTTACTTTCTCACATGGTGTGGTGGCAGTGTGATGTGTACGTGCTCAGAAAGTGTGTTTGGTTTCTCAGACGAGACAGATAGGAATAAGGTTCTTGAAGGCAGTGGTGGAAAGGGTGTGGAGTCAGGGGCCTGGGTTCAAATCCTTGCTCTATCCACTAATCATTAGCAAGTGATCTTTCATCAAATCACAGCCTTGCCAAACCTAATTTTCTCAGCTGTAAAATGGGTGGAATAAAATCAGCTCCCTCAAGGGGTGGCGATGACCAGAAAAAAAACCTTATAAATTATAAGGTGGTAGATCAGTCATCATGGTGATTACCAAACTAAAAAAAACCCATTGCCGTCAAGTCAATTCTGACTCACAGCGACCCTATAGGACAGAGTAGAACTGCCCCGTAGAGTTTCCAAGGAGTGCCTGGCAGATTTGAACTGCTGACCTTAACCACTAGGCAACCAGGGTTTCCTGGTGATTACCATCACCCCTCAAATCCTGGACAGGCATGCAGTGGACACTCTGGCAGTCTGTTGGATGAAACACAAGATGTGGAATGACCAGCTAAACAAGATAAATGGTCCTCCAGCTGCTACCTTGACCAGGTACCCTGGCCTGAGTGAGGGTTGTGCCTCTCAGGCCCCTGCCCCAAGCTCAGTCTGTCCAGTGCCTCCCTTGCAGACCTCATGTACAGGGCTCTCCAGATGCATTTGTAATTTTTATTGTTATATCTTTTTAATTTTATTTTGCTCTCCCTGCTGTCTTGAGCAGGGGAGATAGGGAGCTGGTATTTATGGCTGCTCCCACGACCTACCTCTTAGAATGTATGTATCAGTTAATTTAATCTCCCCTGGTTTTATTTAAACTGTTCTTCCTGCTTCACTCTCTTCAATTCTCCATCCATAACTCCCTCTCCCCTGTTTCTCCCCCTCTTTCCCCTCCCCTCATATCCTATTTCCTGTGTCTGTTTTGGGGTTCTATCCCTTTCCTCCTCCTCCTCCTCCTCCCTTTCCTCCCCCTCCTTCTCCTCTCCCTCCTTCTTCCCTTCCTCTTCCTCTTCCTCCTTCCCTCTCCTTCTCAGCCTCTTTCTCTTTCTTCCCTCCCCCTCTCTGTCCTTCTGTTCCTCTTCCTGCCTGACTCTGGCCTGAGCCTTTCCATTCCGGGCTCCCGGGATGATGAAGAGCCCTCTTGCTTTGAGGTTGCCACAGTATTTTCCTGGCTTTTCACTCTCTCTCCCTCCCTTTCTCTCTGCCCCGTTGCCTGATTGACGTTTACAAATTACCCAGCTGAAAGTGTTCAATCCCTGACCCGCCTGTTTCTGTTCAGCAATGAGTGAGATTTGCAAGCATTTTGTCATATAATTACTGCAAATCCCTTGAAAATTTCCACAACAAGGCCAGATGAATGGTAATTTGGGGGCCTCCAGCCCCCAGTTGCCTTGCCAGACGACTGTCTGAGCCAGAAATGCAAACCAACCCCCAAGTCCTGCGTATTTGCTTATTTACTTATTTGGGGGTAGGGGCTCCTTGGCCATTTTATTTATTTCCCATGGAGAATTCTGAGAAGACTTGCGAGGTGCAGACACGCACAGTCCTCCACCTTCCTTTACAGCGGTGTGCGTGCTGTGAAATATTCAGATTGGGAGATTTATTTGCTTTACCTGGGTGTATTTGTGCCGATTTTATTGTATTGACTGGGTGCATTCTTTCTGTGCTCTCCTACTGTTTTATTGTGTGCCAGTCCCGGGCATACATCACCTGCATTGTTCTCTGCAAAAATTATGCCTCGTTTCACTGTGTCTTGATAGGACTTACTGCATTAGTACCTAAGTGCAGAGATTTACTGCTGTGGTAGTGGCCCCGTGGCCTGGGACTGCCCCATCTTGGCAGCACCAGGACTTTGGGCTGGGAGTCAGGGGCACCTGGGTGTCTATGGTCGCCCTTGTGGCCCCCGTGGCCTGGAAGATGTGGCCCTTAGACCTGGGAAAGGGGTGGATAAGGAGGTGATTAGAGTTGGCTGTGGGGTAAAGGTCAATGGTCACAAGGCTGAGAGTGGAAGGGGCCACAGCTGAGCAGTAGGTTGAGTTGGAATGGGGCCTCCAAAGGGGTGTGTGTGTTAATTTGCTTCCTGCCAGTGTTTGCTAAATCCCCTAAGCACTGGCTGGATTCCTCCCTGGAGAGCATTCATCGACTTTTCATGGTCTCCCATGAGGACTAATGAGCATGATAAAACCAAAAAACCAAACCTGTTGCCTGCTGTAGATTCAATTCCTACTCACAGTGACCCTATGGGACAGAGCAGCACTGCCCCTTAGGGTTTCCAAGGAGTGGCTGGTGGATTCCAACTGTTGACCTTTTGGTTGGCAGCAAAGCTCTTAACCACTGCACCACTAGGGTTACAATGATGATAAAAAATAGAGACCGTGAATTCCACACTTAGCATGGGCAGGGGATTTGGCTGAAATCTTATAGCATTTTCATAAGTGTCCTCAAAGGAGGCATAGTTGTTCTCCCCAGTTTACAGATTGAGAAATAGGGCATGGAGAGGCTTGGCCACTTGCCCTGCATCACATAGCTAGTGAGTAGGAGGCGCCGATTGGAGTTTGCCTGACACCACTGCTGCTTCTTATCCCTAAGGAAAGACCTGGAGGAAGGAGGAGGCTTGCACTGGCGATGGCAATTTAAGGTGGAGAGGTTTAAAACTAGAAAGGATCTTAGACACCAGCTAATCCGCTCCCCCCACCTCCCATAGTTCATAGATGGGGAAACTGAGGCCTCAAGGAGCTCAACAATTTGCCCAAAGCCAAGCAGTATGTGGGGGGTCAAGTGGAGGAGCCTTATTTTTCTTCTTCTTCTGGGACCTTTTATAGGGTTGGGATTTGGCATATGGGTGTCTGTCTGGCCTGCCTGGCTCCTCTCTGTGCACTACCGGATGAGGACTGATGTCAGTCACAGTGTGACACCTCAGTTCTCCAAGTGAGTGGGTCTCCTGAGGGCAGGGCCTATGGTGTATGTAAGGTTGTGTGTATGTGTTGAGTGTGAGTGTGTTTTAGTGTGAGTCTATGTGCATGTGAGGCAGAGGGCAGTAGGAGTGACTGATTCCGTGGGTGGAGTGGACCACCTGAGGTAGGCCAGGGCCTCTGCTCCCCTTGAAATAAGTGATGGATTAGTTTTGTGGTATCTCCTCCTGGTTCTCCTGTCTGGTGGTTCCTGAGACCACCTGTACTGTGACAGTGCTTTATGGGGAACTTAGGGACAGTTTTGGGCATGGCCTGTTCCCAGGACCTCCACCATCAGCTTCTCATTAACATTCCTTTGCCCTGACTGATAGTGAGTACATGAGAAGTACAATGAGGTTGTTTAAAAGTCTCATTTCTCCCTGCCTCCCACCTTTAAAAAAAAAAACTCAAAGATTATATAATTAAATTTAAAAAAGTGTTTATGATAAACTATATTTCCTCGTGGTTTGTGAGGCGAGATTGTAATATTATATCTAAAAGTGTTTTCCTTTGGTTATTAGCCATCTCTTCCAGTGAATTATTTCTACCTTCATTAACACGGGCTTGTAATAGAAGGACATGGCCTTGCCTTCTGCCTCAGCAGCACCATCTCCAGGAGCGTCTTCTGGAAGGAGGCTGGTCAAAGACACAGGCATGTTTAGGGGTGGGAGGTGTGCTCCAGGCCCAGCACCATCATCTGTTTCTTGGGGACAGCCCTGGGAGATGCTCTGAATATGGGGCACTGAAGACGTGGCCAAGAAGGCCTCCACGTGTGACCCAACCCCTTATACGTGGACATGCTCACACACGCAAACATCACAACATGTAGGTGGACACACAGTTGGACAAACCATCACATTCAGACACCAGCTCACTTGTGTGTGCAAATGCATGCAGACAGGTGCACACTGTAGACCCTGCCTGCACACGTGGATTGAGGTCAGCAGAGTTTTCACCTTCTCCCTCTGTGCTGTGTGACCTAAGGACACTCCTTTCCTTCCTGGGCCCCAGTTCTCTCTCAGCTAGTCAGCTCAGTGGCTCTACTCACCCTAACCTCTGTGAGTCCTACCTTCTCTCCCCACGGTATTTGCTTATCTTTCACTCAGGATTTCTCAGAAGTAGGCGTGAGGGGTGTCTCTCCCCCGTCCTCACCTCCCTGTTCTGTCTCATGGTACTCAAGGTCCCCAGATTTCCTCTGCCAACTCTCCATGCCAGGGGTCTTTCCTCACGATGGTGTTCACAGCGAGAGCACGGTGCAGGCCACAAACACTGGAAAGTAGGCAGTGGGTGAATTCACTCTGGCTCTTCCCTCTTCTCAATAGCTGCCAAAGCCATGGCCAGAAAAGCCTGAAATTTGACATGGCTAGGAAGCTTTGGTGGCGTAGTGGTTAAGTGCTATGGCTGCTAACCAAAGGGTTGGCAGTTCAAATCCGCCAGGCGCTCCTTGGAAACTCTATGGGGCAGTTCTACTCTGTCCTATAGGGTCGCTATGAGTCGACTCGACGGCACTGGGTTTGGTTTTTTTTTTTTTGGTTTAGGAAGCTTTAAGGGGTCTCCTGGGTGCCTGCCCTATCCCAATCCTGAACCTCCTCTACCTGTGGTTCTCTATACCGTGTAATGGCAGAGATTGCTCACCCCAACCAACCTGGACTAATAATGGTGCAGGATCTGCAAAGGCAGGAGTTGGGGGGAGCAGGCAGGAAAGAAGCTGGAAGGAGGGGCAGAATTAAGGCTGGGCTAGTAGAGAATGTTGGGCATTCTTAACCCGAAGATCAGATCATCTCTTCCCCCAGGGTGAGGCTCTTGACTCAGTTTCCCCTGAGGAACCCAGAAATGGAAGTATAAAGTTTTGGGACAGGTGTTTGCAGTTGGGTCCTAGATGGTTTTACATAGCATCTCAGTGTTCACTCCCTAAATTAGCACCCTCAATGGTAAAGGGTGGAGGAAGAGGGGAAGCAGGGTGGTAACCAAGGCAACACTCCTCCCCTCCCTCATCCTGAGTTAATGCCACTGAAGAGCTCTCCAGGGCCACCGAATCACCCACATAATTATCCCTGGAGGTAATGGGCTTGGAGAGGTGGGGGTGAGAGTGGGCTGGGGGTCCTGAGGGGAGCTCAGGCCTAGGGGTGTGTTGAGGCAAGGGGAGCAGGGGGAGATCTGTGGTAGGTGGACAGGGACAGGATGTGGCCACTGGGCAGGTGTGGGCTCCAACTTCCACCCCCTCACGTCTGCTTTCCCACAGTGATGCTGAAGGTCTGACCTGGGTTCCAGGAGGGGAGGAAGGGGTTCTGCTATGGCTTAGTTTTTCCTTGCCCAAAGCCTGTCTTCTTTCAAGAATTGTATTTGAAGTTTGGGTTTGTCTTCTATTACCTGGTTTAAAACCTACTCAGTGTGTGTGTGTGTGTGTGTGTGTGTGTGTGTGTGTAACTCAAGGGTTTTCTAGTTTGGGGAAGAAATAGGAGACATAGACGGGTAGGCCAAAACGAGGCACAGCTTTTCATGTTCTCCTCTCCTTTTGCAAACTTCTTTCCTTCAAGGAAGGTGTGTAAAGAGGGGGGTGGGTTCAGAAGCCCCCCTTCCTAGACAGAGGAAGAAAACTGGAATCTAGGCTTACAGCTTGCCCCTCGCACCCCACAGCACATTTCTGTTTAGAAGTAGGAGGGAGTGTGAGTGTGTGTGTGTATTTGTATGCATGTGTATGTGAGAAAGACAGAGAGCGACAGACAGAGACAGAGAGATGGGGGGATAAGCTGGATGGGGCTTTCCTGAGAGGTTTTGTAGACAGGGGGATGCTCTTTGAGGATTGAGCTAACTCCTGAGGATGCCCCAGATTACAAGGCAAGACTGGGGCACAGGGTTCAATGGCTACGCCTACCATCCCCGTCTGGATGCTTCCCTGCCTCCTGCTGCCCCATCCAGCTCCAGCACAAATTTGCATTTAAATAGAGATTTTTTTTTTTTTTTTTTTAATGAGGAGGACCCAAGGGAGCCCCCAGACTATTAAGTTTTCTTCTGGGGGCTGTGCGAAGCCTTCTTCATTTGCCCCTCCACCCCAACCTGCTACCCTCCTCCCCTAAACGTTATATTATCCTTTGGCCATATATCCTGAGGGCCAGATGAGACCCTGGCTCTGACAATCTGAGGGCACTTGTCGGGACAATGGGGCCGGCGCTCCTGGGAAGGTAGAGGACTCAGAGTCCTCGACCCCATACCTCCTTCCCGTTTGTCTTCATGAGGCCTGAGCCCCCTGCTCTCAACTCCTTTAATCTCTCTCTGCTGACCCTGGGGAGGTAGAGGGGCCTGGACTGGGGGTCCTGTTGCTAGTCCCAGGCTGCCAGCAGTAGCAGCAGAATCCGTGTTATCATCATATTATGCAAAATGCATTAATTAGGAGGCAGAAGACTCATTTTGAGTCCTGATTCTTCCATTCCCAGGCTGCGTAAATGGGCCAGTGACTCAACCTCTCTGTGCCTCGATGTCCTCATCTGTGCAATGGGGTCTAATAATAGAATCCATTTCATGGGTCAGTGTGAAGTTGAATGAGAAAACAGTAAATTTTTGGCATAGCACCTGGTAAGCAATTATAGTAAACCCTCGAATTATCAAAAAGAGTCTGATGCTGTAATGGAAAGAGCAGAATTTGAAAGTGGAGAGACCTGGGCCTCTTTTCTTGAAGCCCTACTTATTGGTGGTGAGGGTTTGGCTTGAAATTTCCTCTATAAATTGAAGATTCTGAGTTAAAACTTGCCTCAAAGGGTTCTTGTGAGCATCAATGCTTACAAACGGAAGCGCCCAGGGTCCCTGGCACACGGTAGGTGCTCAGTAAATGTTAGCTCTGCTCTTTTTCTCCAGGAACTTGGAAAATGTTTGGGAGGTCTGGGGTCAGGGGTGGGGGGAGCAGATAGTGGGGGGTCGTAGTGGGAGATCCTCAGCAGTCTGGATCTCACGGGGAGAGAGGGTGTGGGTGGGTCCTAGGGCCCCACCTGGGGAGCTGGAGAGTTGAAAGCCCTAGATGAGAGTGGGGGCCACCTTGGTCCTGCCCCTCCCTTCCTCCCAGGGGCAGCCCTGGATGGGAGTGACATGGCACTGTGTGCATTGGGGGGTCATAGAAGATGAAGTTGTCAGCGTGCCTGTGTCTGATGGCTGAGGAGCTCGGGAGGGAAACTGAAAAAGAAAAGGGCAGCTCAGATGGCCTCCCCCTGCCCTCTCCCCATCACTTGTCCTGGGAGAAGGAAGTGAGACATGACAGGTCCCTGGCCGCGTGGGATGGGCCGAGGAGGGAGACAAGGTGGGCATGGGAGGTGAGTGTCACCTGTTAATCCTGACCCACCCTTCCCTCCCCCGCCCCAGTGCTGGTAGGCCCAGATCAGTCCTGGCATCTTAACTAAGAGTGACAGTGAGAAGTTTTTTTTTTTATTGTGCTTTAAGTGAAAGTTTACAAACCAAGTTGGTCTCTCATACAAAAACTTATATACACCTATATGCTCCTAGTTGCTCTCCCTCTAATGAGACAGCACATTCCTTCCTTCTACTCTCTATTTTTGTGTCCATTCGGCCAGCTTCTGACCTCTGCCCTCCCATCTCCCCTCCAGACAGGAGCTGCCCACATAGTCTCATGTGTTTACCTGATCCGAGAAGCTCTCTCTTCACCAGTATCATTTTCTATCCGATAGTCCAGTCCAATCCCTGTCTGAAGAGTTGGCTTTGGGAATGGCTCCTGTCTTGGGCTAACAGAAGATCTGGGGACCATGACCTCTGGGGTCCTTCTAGTCTCAGAGTGACAAGTTGTTTTTTTTTTCAATTGTGCTTAAGTGAAAGTTTACAAATCAAGTCAGTCTCTCATACAAAAGAATGACAAGTTTTTTGATTAGAAAAAGTCTCAGTGGTTTGATCTCCCCTTGCTCCTCCACGGGCTCCTCCTTGCCCTTCTTCTCCTCCTTTCTTTTCCCTTTTCCTTCCCTCCTTTCTCTTTCACTCTCTTCTGTCTCAGTTTCCACTCTCCTTTTTTTTTTTTTTTAAAGGAAATAAGAGTCTTACAGACATAGTTGAAGGGCCCTGTCTCTAGGGCCTGGTGAATTCGTAAAGCGCCTCTGTGAGAATTAGAAAAAAGTACCTCCTCTGGGAGGACTCAGGGCTTGGCTGGTTAATGGCGTTTTCTGTCAACAATAAAAGGCGTCCTTCCCCCGGTGGGCACAGCCTCACACCAAGGCATGGCTAGCCCAGAAGAGTAAAGGCTGGACTTTAGCCCTCCTTTGTCTGTTGTGAAGTGAACAACCTGCACACCCATGTAGGGCAGTCCTAACCCCCATCCCATCCCTCCTGCCCTGGGACCACCTCTATCCTCATGTAGTTGTGTACCCTTCACATCCACATTGTGTCTTCCCTCTTTTCTCAGCTCTTCCTTCAATTTCCTTCTCTTCTCTCTCCTTTTCCCAGCACTTATGGTTACCTCAAGTCTTATACAAGGCTTTTAGATATCTGTGTGTATCTTAGTATAGCAACTGTAGTGTGTGGGCAATTATTGTTTCTACATGGGATGTGTGTCTTTGTGTCTTTATCTCAGGGTTTGGCACGCAGTATGTGCTCAAAACTGTGTGACTGGCTTATGTGGGTATATGTGTGTCTCTTCATATATCTCAGCTGGGGCTTCCCAATCATTCCCTCATCTGAGTTTAGAAGGGATATGGAATCAGAAGGAGAACCCCACAAGGTTGAGGCTCTGCACCCTCCAATCTCCTCTCAGCCACTTGCTGGCCCATAGCCCCTTCTGCTTTCTCCCCCACAATACCCAAATCTTCCTCCAGGCACCCCTACAATACCAAAATCTTCCTCAAGGAGAACTGGGGCTACCCTTGCCCTGCCCAGCCCCGCCCCACTGGCCTCGGGTAGTCTCCGCAGTTGCCTTCTCAGGCCTTCTGAAGCCTCCGGGACCAGAGCTGGCAGGGCAGGGGCGGGGAGAGGGAGATGGGAGGAAGCAGAGAGCCTGAGAAAGCTGGGCAGGGGCTGGCGGCCCCTGGGACCCCTTTCCACAAGGACAGAGGCGGCACCAGATGCTCCATAGAAGAAATACTCCCCAAAGTCAGAGTGGTCGTCTTGTATTTTAAGTGGCCCTTATTTATCACCGTCCTCCTGGGCTCCCTTTCGTGGCAAATGATGATAAAAGACAGCAGTGAGGGGGGCGCGGGGGCTGTTCCTGGCTGGCCCTGCAGCTGTCGGAAGTGGCAGCACCAGGGGAGACACAGACACACAGCAACACATGGGCACAATGACGTGCACATGTAGACACACCAACACACGCGCACAAAGACTGACACACACGGTGGTATGTATACACAGATGCAGCCACACGCCCACACACACAAAAAACGCTCTGCACACGCAGATGCAGACACAGACACACAGTAACACGTGTGGCAACAGCCTGACAACCACATGGTGACATGCACACACACTGATGTGGCTACAACAATCACATGCTCACAAATGCTGAACACAAACATATATGCCCAAAGTCCACAGCTGTGAACACACACGGACACGGTTTGACACGTGCCCATGAACATATCCACACTCACACACACATCCCAACACACAGGCCCATGATAGACACACACACCACATATACATGTGACATACACATGTATGCATTCATATGCCTGTCCTGGGTATTCACCCTGTCAGCATATGACACTCACTCCTCATGTCCACTGTGCTGGTGTATCCTTGACCTTCAGTGTGTCTCTACATGTGTCTGCATTGGACTGTCTCTATGTT
This sequence comes from Loxodonta africana, assembly GCF_030014295.1. Lineage (NCBI taxonomy): Eukaryota > Metazoa > Chordata > Mammalia > Proboscidea > Elephantidae > Loxodonta > Loxodonta africana. The sequence goes on from NC_087359.1 coordinate 51,140,603, forward strand.
TGCCCCCAAGTCAGACCACATCCTCTCCCTGGCAGCTAGCACATGTGTGTGCCTTCTCCACACACATGAATTCACACACATTGGAGTCCAAATGCACATATAATTCAGTTGAAAAAAAAAGATGACCATCAAACCTTACCTCACACCATACACAGAAATTAACTTGAATCACAGACCTAAATATAAAATGTAAAACAATAAAACTTCCAGAAGAAAACATAGAAGATCTTGGCAGTCTTAGGCAAAGGCTTAGGTAGAAACTAGTCATAGGCTTTGAAATCAGAAAACCTCTCTTTGAGCCCTGTTTTATTATGTAACTGGCTGCGTTAACCTTGGTAAGTTATTTACTTTCTCTAAGCTCAGATGCCTGATTATATAATGAAGATAGAAGACCACCTACCTCTCATTGCCTTTGAGTTGATTCCGACTCATAGTGACCCCATAGGACAGAGTAGAACTGCTCCATAGAGTTTTCAAGGCTGTAATCTTTACAGAAACAGACTGCCACGTCTTTCTCCCATGGAGTGGCTGTTGGGTTCCAACGGCCGACATTTCAGTTAGCAGCTGAACACTTGACCACTGTGCCACCGGGGCTCCTCCTACCTCTCTAAAGATGTATGTAAAGTTAAAAGAACTAATGCATGTGAAAAATCCTTTAAACAGACAAAATTAAATTTTGTGTATTGTAATTATTCACACACATATACCTAAGCACACCTCCTAAGCATCTTCCTGCCTTCTCACTCTGGGGAGCCAGGGTGAAGGGGCCACCCTGACCTTCCCCTATCCAGGGAAGCCTCTCCCCCACCTTAATCCCACACCCTTTTCCACATCAGCTGCCCAGTTGCCAATCAACCTACCTCCCCAGCTTCAGCCCATTAGTATAGCTCCCTGGGGGAATCTATTTTTTAAAGGTTATTAGCAGATTATTGGTTCTTTATCAACCTCGGGCTCCAATCTCCCAATGAAGCCATTGTTACCTAATAAGATGCACTTGATAATCTTGGCACGGAGGTAGTGGAGGGCCTGGTGGGGGTGGGGGCAGCTGGAAGGAGGGAAGGGTTAACAGCACCACCCAGCCCCCACCCCCTTGGTCCTCAAATAGCTGAACTACTGTATGTTGTAGTTTTCAACTGCAAATCATCTTTAATAGCAGACATCACGGGATGGCTCATTACATTAAGCTATTTTTCATGCTATCTCCTGTAATATCCTCTAATCCAATGCGTTTCAAATCACCTCGGGCTAAAATAAGAGACATAGCGATGTAATAGCCTAGTGTATTAGTGGGTTAATTGCCCTGTTGTACTCTTTCTAGTAGCTATCTCTGGAATGACTTCTATATTAATTGTAAATTGCTTAATACATTTAACTCCTTGCCACCGCCCTATCCCCTAATGAAGGAGGCCGCTACCCAGTTGCTTGGGATCAGTGTGTGTGTGCATGTGCGTGTGTGTGTGTGTGTTTTGTGGGTGCTCTTTTCCAACTTTGGTTCCCCTCTGCCTTCTCAGCCCAAGCTGGAAGAGCAGGCTTGGAATATACTTGTCAGACTAACGAGGGGAAGGAAATGAGGGCAGCACTAACTGAGCACCTACTATTTGCTGGACCCTGGGCTAGGCCTTTCACCACATGCTGCCTCACCAGAGCCTCACAAGCTCCTCAGTTATAGCAGTATTATCTTCAGAGGTTGTGTGACTTGTCCAAGGTCACAAAGCTAAGACATGATAAAGCCGGATTTGCATCCAGACCAGAGGTTTCCTAGAACCATAGTGCCTGAGAGTGGGGAAGGACCTGGGGTCACTACGTCAAACAGAGTCCTGGTGGAGCTCCTGGTCTGACACAGTCCTTGACCTGGGGAGACCGCAGTCTGATGGGGAAGACACAGCTCCTGCACTGGGAGAGCCCCGAGTCTAATGGAGTGACAGAGCCTCTGCCAAGGAGAAGCTCCCAGTCAAATGGGGGTGAGGGGCACAGGCCCTGTCCTGGGGAGCATCCAACCTGATGGGGAGATACAAACCCTGCTGCAGGGGGTCTCCAGTCTGATAAGGAAGACACAGCCCCTTGTCCAGAGGAAACCCTCAATCAGATGGAGGAGACGTGGAATTAAGGTGCAAATGAATGAGACACAACAGAGCAAACAGACACTGCAAATAGTGTGCTCAGAGGGTGAGGGTGGAACTCAGCCCCTGGTGTTACAGCATCACTGGGCCAGACTGGGAGGTTTCTGACCACAGTCTGGGACTCCCTTCCTAGGGGATATTCTCTTTTTTGTCCCCAGGCTGACCTTCTCCCACAGCTTGGCTAGTGGGGATACCTCAGGCCTGGGCAGGGACTGAGACACCCTCCTTGCCTCTCAATGCCAACGGCCCCTGTCTTGCTCCTCTGTTTCCAAAGAGGCCCCCAGTGCCCTGGGTGACCAGGGTAGTCCTTGGGGACTGGGGCCTCTTCTGTGCCCCCTTCCCTTCTCTCCTCCTCTCTGCAAGGATGATAAGTGGGGATCTCTGAGGGAGACAAAAGAGAAAGATGGGGGGGAGGAGGAGGAAAGAAAATGAGGTGAGTGAAAGAGCCAGGACCTAAGGAAGAAACGCCAAAACAGGGTCACAGAGATGGGATAATTATTTTTCATCTACTATTTAGCTCTTTCAACACAAACACACAATTATACATCAAAGTGTTACTCACAAGGTAGTTACTGGGTTAAAAAAATATTAATGTATGGTTCGTGTACTCCAGGCATTACACTGGGTACCCCGAGTACCCCAAGTTTTACAAACGCCTTCTCCACTCCAGCCGGTTGTCCTTATAGCCTTATTCTGGGATAGGAACCTTAACTTTAGGCTCTTGGTGCGCGTGGGCCGGGTGCTGCCCTGCTCTGCTCCCTGAGATAGGTCCTTGGGACCAAAAAAGAGAAAGAATGAAAAAGAAGGCAGGGAAGGGGAAGACGAAGGCAAGCGAAAGGGGCGCTGCAGAGGAGGCCAGAGATCGTCCTCCCTGGTCTTTTCATGGGGTGGGGGTCCAGGCGCGCGACCATAGTCCCAGGCGGCGGCCACGGAGGCTTTGTTGGCGGCCGGCTGCGGGGCAACCTTGAGCGCCGGCGCGGAGACAGTGATTTAGGGCTGGCATCCGAGCGTGAAGGTAAATGGCCACATTTCACCGTCAGAAGGTGAGCGGGAGGCGCCCGCCCCTTCCCTTCCCCCAAGGCCCTGCAGGGGGCGGGCGGGGTGGGGAGCTTCCGCAACGTCTCCTTCCACCTCACCCCCCGCCCAACAATGCCTGCAGCGGGGAGGGCTGGCGCCCGGTCTGGGGAAGGCCCTCCTATGTGGGGGCTCTTTTCTCCCACCTCCCCGTCGCTCTTGCCTCCTCCCAAAGCTGCTTCAGGAAAGACGTCTTGAGAAGCCAAAGCTTAAAGCTGGCACTTCCCGGGCAGTTTGCTTCTGTCCCAAGTGGATGGGTGGGAGGCTCCCCCGAGTGCCAGGTACTGCGCAGGGAGTACACTCACATCATCCACTTTACTCCTGACAGGGCTGTGGAGGCAGGGCCTGCCACTATCCCCACAGTGCAGAGATGGACACTGAGACTCAGGAGGTCTAGGGATTTGCTGATGGCCACATGGCTGAAAGAGGTAGAGAAACCAGGGCATGGTGCCCCCCTACTGTACTGCCTCCAAGAAACTTGGGGTCTGGGTGGCAGTGGGGTGCTTGTGGGTGCTAGAAGATGGTGGCCTCCAGCAAACCTCACCTTGCTTTTGTGTGGAAGTCCTGGTTATAAAAATAATAAATATACATGCTGGTAATATTAAAAAAAAAAAAAAATACAGAACTATGAGTGTGATCTGATAACCCTCAATCTGCCCTTTCTTCCTTTAGGCCAAACCTTCCTTTACTGACACCCTTGCCTTTGCCCCTCCCATTTGGTATTGGGTCCCCTGAACCCTCCCGGTTCTGAGTCAGTCAAATGTGAATGGAATGTTGAGATGAGTAATTTGATTCACTTTTTATTTTGCTGAGGAAGAGAGGGAAAAAGAGAGATGTGCTGGGGCACGCGTGCATTGCCTGAGTGGAGGCATAAAGCAGCAGGACAGCTGTTCCCACCCCCAGAGTGTCCCCCCTCCAGCGTGTCCCCTCCCAGGCTCTGGGAGAGCTGTAGGGCAGGGTGGATAGGGAGGAGGCAGGGGAAGAGTAAGCCCAGCGCACAAGGCCCTGGCCAGGGATGCCTCCAGCCCCTGCCCATCTACACTGAGGCCTTCAGCAGGGGGAAGAAAATGGCTCCCTGATTCCACTTGGGGCATCTTTGTTCATTATTATTCACAATTTTAGCCGTGTTTTATTGGGCACCCACTATGTGCTAGGTGTATCTCTGATCATCCCAGTAACCCTATGAAGTAGGTGTTGTTATCCCCATTTTATCAGTGGAGCTGGGATTGAACCCAAGTTCCACTGCCCCTAAAGAAAGCTTTCCCCCTGCAGCCCCTGTTTTCCCACCCCACTGTCTGTGTCCTGGGAAAGCCCTGCCCAGAGCTCGATGGCAGTGGAGGCAGGCATTTGCCTCCCTACTGTGGTTTTCCCTGGAACAGTTCTGAGGAGTCTGGGTGGGGCCCTGGGTCAGGCCAAAGGGTAGGGTGAGGGTACCCAGGAGAGGTAAGCAGAGGTCTGAGCTCTCAGCTGGCTTTATGGCTTCAGGGACTCTGTGGGTTCCTGACCGATGGTTACCCCCAGCCCTGAGCAGATGGAGGAGGCAAAGGCAGACAGAAGAAGAGGGTTGCTCTGTGGACTGTGGCCTGAGGGGCTGTGGGCTCTGAAGTGGGGTCTAGGGTGGGAAAGAGATCACCTTTCACGGTCTGAAACATTCCTGGAGGGGCCAAGGAAACCAAGTAGAGTGGGAGGCAGGTATAGACATCCCAGGGAAGCCCATGGTCCTTAAGACAGGGCCCAGGGAGCCAACCCAACCACAGCACCCAGGTGCACAGCAGGCTGAGGTGGTGGAGGAGTAAGGCCCACTAAACAGAAAGCCCTAGGTCCTCAGACCCTATTACTATGACAACTTCTAATATTTGACATTTACTGGACACCTACTATGTGTTCAGGGCTGTGCTCAGCCTTCTTTTAATCCTCACAACCACCCAATGCATTAGGAACTATTATTAATCCCATTTGACAGATGAGTGAACAGAGATTTCCCTCAGATTAGCTCGCTCCCAGGCCTGTTTCCTATCACCAGTGTCTAGAGAGGGGGCCCCAAACCCTTTTAATCTCAGCACAGGCCCAGCATCAGGAAGTCCTCAGCAGGTGGCAGCTCCTATTATTCTTGACTTTTTAGTCAATGGAGGCTTTGGGATGGGGCCACCTTGTCTATCAGTGCCTTACCTCTGTGCTCAGCTTTGAGAGCCAGGATCCCATCTTCCTTCCTGGGGTCTCAGGGCTCTCAGTTTTTCCTGAATCTGCCTTTGCACCTCTATTCTGGCCCTTCGTCTGGGGGAGATGCACATGGCAGCATGTGTGTATGTGTGTGTGTGTGTGTGTACATGTATGAGCATGTGGGGGGGGGGTTCCGGGACATTTCTCGTCCTGTGAAGGAGGAGGTCATCAGGCAGGGTGCAGGAAAGGGTCTCCCAGAAGAGCCCCTCCCAGGACAGAGTCTGACCCTAGGTCTGGGGTCTTCCCGGTCTCCACTAGAGTGGGGAGATGCAGGACCCCCCCCCACCACCCCTACCTGCTATTTCTGAGCTGACACAGTCATGGATGTAGGTGGACTGGATCAGGTTAACCTTTCTCCATTCGTCCATCTTCACACTGGTGACTGGACAAGGTGACTGTCCTTTTTCTGGATCCTCGGCTTAGAATCATTGACTCACCCCATTCCACAGTTGGCAGGGATCTGGGATTGCAGCCTGTCCAACCCGCTTTGTTGACAGATAAAGAATTGGAGGAACAGAGAAGGAGAGTGACTTGCACAAGGTCACACAGCAAGTTAGTGGGATCATCTTTTGATGATGCTGAGGAAGCAGCCAGATGAGAATCTCACAGGGCCCCCAGTGTGGAGGGGCCCTGAGGAGTAAGGAGCGTCCCCCCTCTCCTCTTTCCTGGGACGTTGTCAGCTTGAGCACTGGCCACCTCCTCTCCATCCCCACGCACCAGGTGGAATTGTCTTAATGCAGCAAATTGTTCATACACATGTAAGCAAATATCTTCTCAAATTATCTCTTATCACCAAACAGGCTTCGATGCTTACCAGCTGGAGGGCCGAGGTTGCCTTTCAATCCGCTGATGACGGGGAGGGGGCAGGGGGAGAAGGTGGCTGACACCAAAAATAAACCGGTGGAGCAGGGACGGTTGTCGCAAGGGGCAGAGCGAAGTTGTCAGGCGGTGGGAGCGTGTGAGGCGGCAGGACGATAATGTGGCATGACACTTCTGAAATGAGCGGCCCGTTGCCATGGTGAGCAGCCAGGAGGGACCGGCTCTCCCGAGGCTGAAATAAAACACGCTTTAAATGATGTTTGATTAGAATTTAGATCATGTAACCGAATACCTCAGTCCTCCTCTTCCCTGTCCTTTTCTTCTTTTCTTCTCGGTTCTCACTTCTTTCCTCTGCCCTGTTCCCCCCATCCTGGGCAGACACACACACACACACAAACACTCTCTCTCTCTCTCACACATGGTCATGCACATACACACACTCACGCATGCTCATGTATACACACACAGACACAGCTCATGTACACAGGTGCACTTACACGTTCACACACATACACAGGCACACACATGCTCGTGTACACACACTTAAACAAGCACACACACTCATACGCACTCAGGAACACACACACAGACTCACATATACACACTTATGGACACATACTTACGTGGGCATAAACACACTCACACACGTATGTACCCTTCTTTCCTCTTGTCAGTTGTCCCATACGTGGGGTAGATCTTGGACCTGACAATCCAGCCCAGAGCAGATGCTGGGGAGCCCTCAGGAGGCCACAGCTTGGGTGGAAGGTAGAGGTGCCTCTCTGGAGTTTCTGCTCGTCCACTCTACTAATTAAAACAATTCAAATGGTTCAAGCCTATTGTTTGGGCAGCCTTTAGCCTTCACAAAGCTCTTCCAAATGCGAGCTCACATTTTGTTTTCACTGCAGCTCTGTGCCTGGTGGTGATTATACCCATTTTCCAGCTTAGCAAGCTGAGGCTCAAAGAGGCCAAATATCTTGTCCAAGATCATGTAGCTGGTAGGACATGAATCCAACACTTCCATAGGCTATCCTTTGGGCTCTTGGGAGAAGTTCCTTTCGGAGGAAGAGAGTACAGCCAGCTCTCTACCCTCTGGGTCCTCAGATCATTACATGTCCAGCACATTTGGGACACCTGCTTTGCTATTGGCTTGGCCTGCACAAACCATCGGAGGATGAGCAGAGAGGTCCCAGGCCGCCATGAGAGGGCTTGGGACACACTGTGATTTTTTCTGTTTATGTGCCCCCACTTTTCTGTTTGGTAACACAAAACACATATTACATTTGCAGTTGTTTTTTCAGGGCATGCTGCCCAGGTGGGAAGACCGCCAGCCCCGGGAGGGAGGGTGCTGCTGCTGATTATCTGGGGTGGGTCATCGAGGGCAGGCTGGCATTGTATGGAGAGGGCAAGCAGGGGTGCTCTCTGGAACCTCTGTTGCTCTTGCCTCCCTAGACCTTCTTTGAGGCCCTGGAGAGGTTATTGTCATCCTGTTTCCAAGTCAAAGAGAATGTGGTTTGGCCTGGTGTCTGTCTCCTCTAGTATCCAGTGTCTCCAGACTGTGTCTCCATTGTGAGCCAGTCCATCCATTCATTCGGTCACCTAGCCATCAAACACTTACTCAGCACCTGTTACCTGCCAGGACTCTTACTACAGGACTCTTACTCCACCTTCACAAATGTGGGGGTTTGAAGGGCAGGTGATCTGAAAACAAATACCTGAACAACACACACACACACACAAAATCTTCTCCAGTGCAGGGTGTAAAGCTCTGATGGAAGAGGGGACAAAGTGCTCTGGAAGCATTGAAGACCAGAGACTCCCTGTATCTGGTGGGGATCAAAGAAGGCTTCCCAGAGGAGATGATGTCTGAGGAAAGAGGAGGTGTTCTCCAGATGATCAAATGGGAAAGAGTAGCCCAGGAGGAGAGACCTCATTGTACGAAGGTCCATGGCTCCCCAGCAGCTTGGAAGCTCCCTGGTTGGGGGGGATCGTATCTCCATGAGACACATAAGAGGAGACCCTGAGCTTTGGAAAGGCAGAGACTGAGCACCACCCCCAGACTTAAGATACCCTTAAGTGCTATCTTCTATTTCTTTTGCCTTTTGCTCCAGACCGAAAGGCATTGATTTCTTTGCATATTCTGTTAGCCCTGTGAAAGCAGGGACATCTGTGCCTCCCTAATATCTATCATAAAAAAACCCAAAAAAACCCCATTGCCATTGAGTTGATTCGGCTAATAGTGGCCCTCTAGGACAGAGTAGAACTGCCCCCATAGGGTTTCCAAGAAGTGGCTGGCAAATTATAAACTGCCAGCCTTTTGGTTAGCAGCCGAACTCTTAACCATTGCACCACCAGGGCTCCATAGGACCTGCTATATAAAACTAAGTCAATATTTGTTGAGTACTTACTGTGTACCTGACAGTGTGCTAAATGTGCTACATGTTATTAACTCATTCAGTCCTTAAGACAGCCCTAGGAGGTAGATACCGCCATCGTCCCCGGTTTACAGATGGTCTGGGAGGTCAATCAACTTGTCTAAGGTCACACGACTAGCAGCTGGTAGGGCCGGAATTCAGACATAGTCACTCTGACTCCAAAGCCCATACTCTAACCCCTGAACTCTTGTAAACTGGCTTTATTTGCCTCTGAGTCCACTTAGGCTGTTTCCCCATGTGACCTGGAGGGGCAGCACTTGATGACCAACTCCAACGGCCAGGGAACCTGTGACTTTTGAGAAATTCCTCGTGCTTTCAAGAGCAGGAAACAGTAAGTGGGGGGCTTGGTGAGAAGAGAAGCTTCCAGCTGGTTCCTGGGGTCACAAAGGAAAGGATGGGAGATAGGAGGAGCAGATAAATTGTCTCCTGGAGACATTTTAGCCTGTGGACGTTAGAAAAGGACAGAGAAATTGGGGCCACTGAGGTTAACAGAGGGGAGGTGGGCAGGAGCAGTAAGAGATACAGGCTTGGGGAGGAAGCCCTCACCTAGAACCAGGCCCTCCTTCCTTTCCCCACCTCTGTCCCTGACTGTCACTGCCAGCACATGGACCCAGCCCTTCACTGCCAGCCCTACAACCCCTGCCCCCGGCAGGCCTTCGGTGCCCTCACCTGGGCCTCTGCAGTATTCAGCCCTGCTTGCCTCCCTTCCTCCACTAGCCACCAGCTAGCTGCCCACAGTTTAGATTTGACTTTATTCCTCTGCTTAGAAACCTTGCATGGGTCCCCACTACTCAGGGGTTACAGCCCAGATTGGCTGGCCTGCTCTCAAAACCCTAGGTGACCTGACCCTAGTCTGTCTCTCTGGCCTTGTCTCTCTCAATGTCTCCAGCTCCAAGTTGTCTGTTCTTTGTGCACCTTTTTTTTTTTCCTAAATTTTATTTATTTTCTTGTTGGGGATACACACAGGGAAACATACATCAATTCAACTGTTTCTACACATACAATTTAATGACATCAATTACGTTCTTCAAGTTGTGCAGCCATTCTCATCCTCCTTTTCTGAGTTGTTCCTCCCTCATTAACGTAAACTCACTGCCCCCTAAGATTCTTATCTAATCTTTTCAATTTGATCTCATATAGATAGTTCTTAAAAGAGCATATGCTCAAGGCAGACCTTTTTTACTAGTTAAGCTAAACTATTGCTCAGTTTTAAGATGACTTCAGGAGATATTTTTGGTTTAAGGATTAAAGGTTATCTCAGGCCAATAGTTTCAGGGGTTCATCTACCCTCCATGGTTTCCAGAAAGTCTAGAGTCTATGAGAATCTCAAATTCTGTTCTGTATTTCCCCCCTTTTGATCAGGATTCTTCTGTAGAATCTTCGATCAAAATGTTCAGTAACGATAGCCAGGCACCATCCAGCTCTTCTGGTCTCGTGGCAAAGGATGCAGTTGTTCATGGAGGCAATTAGTCACACACTCCATGTCCCCTCCTATTCCTGACTTTCCTTCCTCTGTTGCCCCAGGCAAATAGAGACCAATTGTGCCTTGGATGGCCACTTGCAAGCTTTTTTAAGACTCCAGGCACTACACAGCAAACTAGGAAGTAGAAGCAGTAAACACGCTACTTTGTGCATTTTCTTGTCTGCTCCTCTGCAGATTCAGGGTGTCCTTCCAGAAATGCCCTCATTCATTCCTTAGTCAAATGCCTATTCATCCTGTTTTTTTGGGAGGAAGACCCAGCTCAAGCCCTTCCCTCTCTGAAATACATCCCCTGACCACTCTTTCCAGAAAGAGTGTCTGCTAAATACAGCTCAGGTTCTCACGTTGTCTAATTGTTTCAGGTTAGTTCCTAATCACCATAAGCTCCTCAAGGAACAAACTGGATGGCAACAACTGTGTGCTGATATACCCGATAAAGGGACCCTGGTGGTACAATAAGGAGTCCTGGTGGCGCAGTGGTTAAGTACTCGGATGTTAACCAACAGGTTGGCAGTTCAAACCCATGAGCTGCTCCGCAGGAGAAAGATGTGGCAGTCTGCTTCCATAAAGATTTACAGCCTTGGAAACTCCATGGGGCAGTTCTACTCTGTCCTATCGGGTCGCCATGAGTCAGAATCAACTCAACGGCAACAGGTTTGGTCTTTTTTTTTGGTCCCTGTGTCAACCTCTAGTCTAAGCATTTTACCTGTATGAACTCATTTCTGACTCACAACACCTCTATGTAGAGGGTACTCTTTTTATGCCCGCTTTGTAGGTACAGAAACCAGAACAAGTAAGTGACTTTTGCGTGGTCACAGAGCTCCTAAGTGGTGGAGACACAACTCAATCCCAGACAGCCGGATTCCAGAGCTTGTACTGCGCTATCTTCTCAGAAAGTAATCCTGAATTCCTTATGCTTCAGGGCGTGACTCCTTAGCTAACAGGACCTCATTTACCCTACATGCCAACACTAGGCAGGGGCCCCTTCCCTTTCCAGCAAACAGCAAACCTAGATTTGAGTCTCAGCCCTGGCTGCTGCCGACTGCTTGTGTGTTCTTGGGCAGCTCATCTGCAAAATTGGTGGACAAACATTTGTTGAGTACCTATCATGTGCCACATCTAATTTAAACCTCATCATACTCTTATAAGGTTGGCATTAATCTTTCCACCTTACAGTTGGGAAAGTCGAGGCACAGAGGGGTTAAGCAAATTACCCACACTGAAACAGGCAAATGGAACTCAGTCTATCTGATTCTGGGCTTATGTGTTCTCCACTCTCCCTCATTTCTCAAAGCCTGTTCCTGAGAGTGTTGATAGGTGTTATGTGGTGGGGGTGGGGGTGGGGGGGAAGGATTCTGTGGTCAATTCTGTTTGGGGAAGGCTGTTTTCAACAAAGGTAAATAGGTTCTTTGCTGCAAGACTTCTCAGAGACTTTATTACACTAATGGGCATTGAGGAGGCCTGTTGGTACAATGGTTAAATGCTTGGCTAACTGGAAAAGTGGGCTGTTTGAACGCACCAGCCACTCTGTGGGAGAAAGATGTGGCAGCCTGCATCCATAAAGATCATAGCCTTGAAAATCCTATGGCGCAGTTCGACTCTGTCCTATAGGGTGATTCTGAGCTGGAATTGACTCAGTGGAAATGGGTTTTCTTTTTGGCTAATTACAGAGTAAGTGGTATTAACCAAAACTTCTTCACTGTGAAAAAGTTTGTTGAGGAGAGTCTTGTGGGAGAAGCGTTCCCTTCGAATTCATTTTGGGAAACACTGTACTTCACCCTGCTATTTCCCTAACAATAACAGTGATGTCAATGACAATAATGGTAACACCGCGAAAGAGGTCACTATCATTATTAGCTTTGTCTCAATCTAAATGATTTTTTCTGCTCATGCTTTTTTTTGAAGCTTTTTCAGAAGTTTTCCCTTCCCCATTCTCTCCTTGCTCAATCCAAAAGCCTAATTCCTCTCTTGAGCTCAGGGGCAGTTCAAGCCTGTAGGGGCTCACTGTTCATTGTACCTGGAGCTCTTCTGCTCTGACCCCCAAGACTTTGCCTGAGCTGTGAGTTGCCCTTCCCTTCCCCTCCTTCCCAGCGTCGTTCCTGAGAGAAATGAGGGAAACTCGAGTGTAAAGTACCTGGGGCATGTGGTGAGGCCAGGATCCCGTGTCTCCTGCCTCCTCTTCCACAGCTCTTGCCGCCACAGATTCTGACTCTTCTTCTGAGAAACCTCCCTGACGAGCCCTCCCAGGGCCACTTAGCTGCTTTGGGTAACTCTTAGTCTTATACTATCTAGTTTGTATTATGCTCAGTGCAATGTAAGAGGTTTCTTTGGGGTACCACATTCATTAAAAAAATAGCTTTATGGAAGTATAGTTTACATACCATAAATCACCCATTATTGCATTCATTTTGAAATTACTTATTGTAATTAATTTTTTTAACATAAAAGAGCACAAATCATCAGTATAGAGTGATGAATTTTTACAAAGGAAAAACACCGGTGTAATCAGCACCCATATCAGGACAGAATATCCCCAGCACCCTGCTTCCAGGATACTCTTGTGAACCCTCCCAGTCTCCCCCTCCCCCAGGGTTAAGCACTTTTGACTTCTAACAAAAGGAGCCCTGGTAGCACAGTGGTTAAGTGCTTGGCTGCTAACTGAGGAGTCAACAGTTCGAACCCACCAGCTGCTCTGTGGGAGAAAGTTGTGGCAGTCTGCTTCTGTAAACATTATAGCCTTGGAAACCCTATAGGGTAGTTCTACTCTGTCCTATAGGCTTTCTGTGAGTCAGAAACAACTCAATGGCAATGGGTTTGTTTTCTCTTTTTTTTGACTTCTAACCCAATAGAGATTTATTTAAAAAATAAGCCCATAAACCTGTCTTCCTCCCCCATCCCTCCTTTCTTCCCTCCTTCCTTCCTTTTTTTCCTCTACCCCCCCCCCCTTTCCTTTCCTATTGATTCTACTTGTGAATACTATTTAAGGTTTATAGTAAGAGACACAGCAAGAGTGAATGTAAAAGCCTTCAATATCAGTGCCCTGGGAGGCAGCATGAGGTGAAAGTCAGGAGCAGAAAGCCCTGTCCCTTGGCCATTGCCAGCTGTCAGGCCTGGAGCCTATAACTGAACCCTTCTGTGCCTTGATTTCCTTACAAGTGGAATGAAAATAATAACAGGACCAACTTCAAAGTGTGTTACCAAAAAAACAAAAACCCATTGCCATTAAGTCGATTCTGGCTCATAGCAACCCTATAGGACAGAGTAGAACTGCCCCATAGAGTTTCCAAGGAACACCTGGTGGATTTGAACTGCTGACCTTTTGGTTAGCAGCCGTAGTACTTAACCACTAGGCCACCAGGGTTTCCTCAAAGGGCGTTAGGAGGATTAAATAAGGCATTTTTACCTTATACCTGTAAAGTGTTTACAACACGCCCGAAGCTCTCAGTGAAGAATTGCCAGATAGCTACATTTCTTACTAAGATGAGATATCATGGACATGAGATGAGAATCGCTGCCTTTTATTGAGCACCAACTATGTTTTAAGGCTCTACTTCTCATCCACATGACAATCCTGCAAGAAGAGATTATTATCTCAATTTCACAGGCAAAATGTTGGTAAATGTTGTAGGTGGAGCTTGAACCCAAGAAATTTGACTTGGGTGCCTGCATTCTTAACCATTGGGCAAGCCTTATATTAACTCCTCCTGGGCCATGTTCTTTCAAAGCCTCCTAAGTTCTGGCTGTGACTGTGAGCTGTGTACCCTCCTCTGCTGGGGCCAAGGGCAGAACACAGTACTTCACAGGCTGACCCCCTTGGCAAGCTGGAAAATCCCCCCGGGAATGGGGGTATGGGTTCTGGGCAGCAGCTGACCACAGAGCAGCAAGCGAGGGAGACCGCTGGGTGGCAGAGGGTTCAGAGAGCCCTGGGTGTGGGAAGTGCCCCCCACCTTCTAGAAGCTCAGTCCTTCAGCCCCAGAGAAGTTCCAGAGCCATGGAACAGGGGACCCTGTGGTGTGGCTATAGCCCAACCACCCTGGGTGTCAGGCAAGAGTAGCCTGGACCTTGCAGGGTCCCCTTGCAGGGCCCCATCCTGCCAGGCAGGCCTCATGGGGATAGGAGGTGCTGAGCAGGGTGGTTGGTCTTGCATGGGGTTGCTGGTGACGCCACGTCAGCTGGGGTGAGATTTGTCTACTACCTGCTGCCTGAATAGTAAGTGCTCTGTAAATGTTGGGGCATGAACTGGAGACTCCTGGCTAGGTCCCCTCCAACAGACTAGCTCCTTAAGATAAGGGCTGGGTACCTGAGTCCGGTACCTGAGTCCTTTCCACCCCTTTCTGAGAATCAATGTCTCTTGCTGTGGCCTCAGGGTGGGGGCGATGAGGGCTGAGTTTAGGTGGAGGGTATGTGTCAGGAGTATCCCCACCCTGGTGCCTCAAGCAGGCCCTGTCTTCTGTGTGGGCAGCACTGACATCACCTGCCCTCCTCCTGGCGTCCACCGTCCTGGCCTTGACCTCTGGCTTCCCTGGGGCCTGCCTGGACATCTGTATCCGTCTTGCCCCAAACTCTGGAGATTCTGACAAATTTCCTTTCATTGCTTCCAGCCATGTTATTTAAAGTAATTAACCTTAATTTATAAATTTTTATATCAAACTGCCTTTTAACTTTTAGAACTGGCAGGAGCAGCCTTATCCCTGGGCTCCTAATAGTTCTCCATTTAATCAAAATTCATCCATCAGGTTCCAGTGTTAAATCATCTTTTAATTGGGAGTTACATTCTGGTTAATAGTTTTATAATTCGCCTCCTCTAATAGTTTTTACCACAGGGATCTCGACTCCATTTTTCCTCACTCTATTATTGCCTCAGTTCTGCGGGGACGGCTTAACCGGGCCCCGCCTCTCCGGCCTCTGCTGGTCGCCTCTTTTGTTCTTGGTGGTCTCATTAATTCCCGAGAAGAGTTCTCTTTCCTCCTCATTACTGGGGCAGAACTACTGTCATCATGAGGGGCAGCCTTCTTTCTCATTTCCACAACCTTCAGAGCTGTGGCCAAAACCTGTTCCTCTCCGAGAGAGCCAGAGAGACAGAAAAGGAGAGACAGACAAAGACAGACAGAAAGAGAATATGGAGAGGAAGAAAGGCTTTGGGGTCTGAGAGGCCAGCAGGTCAGGCCCACACTGAACAGGCAGCTAGTCTGGGTGAGAGAGAAGGGAATAATTTGGAAATGGACCTGGCCCCAGTGCCGACTGCTTTCCTGGCTCCTGCCCACCACGCCTGAGCTGTGGCCCTCATCCCTGGGATAATGCCTGCAGGCCACTCTGGGGTCTGAGGTGGAGGGCTTTCTTTCCTGCATTATCCTGGGGATGAGGGGCATAGCTGACGGGTGGCGGGCAGGAGCCAGGAAAGAAGTCGGCACTAGCGCCATGTCCATTTCCAAACTGTTACCCAGTAAGCAAGGTACACACGGGATGTGATGAAAAACGGGTGAAATTGTGCACTACGGATTAGTGAGTAAGCACAAGTAAGGCTGTGCATACCTTACTTACTGGTTAATTTGCCCCTGCCTGGAGGAGTGGCTGGTTGGAGCTGGTGGACTTTGCAGAGGGGGCACAGAGAGTTCCTGGAGGTCAGCAGGGAAGCCCTGGTCCAGTCCCTAGTCGCTCTGGGCTGCTTCTGTGCTGGCTACATAATCACAATATTCATAGACGAGCCGCTGGGCCTCATGATGGCAAGAAGGAGAAGGCATGGAGACCACTGGCTCAGAGAGGGGAGAGAGAAATGGAGAAAGACAGAAGAGATAAGTCAAGAGCAAAAAGAGAGAGAAGAGGAAGAGAGAAAGATAGAGGAAGGGTGAGGAGAAAGAGAGAGGCTGGGTCATCCTGTCAGGGAGCCCCTGGTCTGTGAGCAGATGGGCATGTGTGAGTACATTCATACACATGTGCACACACGTGTCCACACACAATCCCATACACTTGCACAGACCTGAAGTCAGCCCTAGGGGCAGCCAGAGGAGGGATGACACTGGGCTGGGGCCAGGCCTGGAGCCTGTGCTTGGCATCTCTGAGAAGGCCGCCAGGGGCAGGTAAATTGGAAGGGGTGAGGGAGGGGTCGGGGAGCATGTTACCTGGCTCCCTAGGGCCCAGACTGAGGCCATAGATGAGGGCTTCCCTGGGGAAGGGGGATTTGGGGGCTGGCTCAGCCCTGAAGTCATGTCTTGCTGAATCTTCACCCTCAGCCCCCTCCAGCCGATGCCTTTCTAACTCAGTGACTCTTAGCCCTGGCTGTACACTGGAGTCACTTGGGGATTGTTAAAACATTCCAGTGGCTTAGCCCTACCTCATAACCTGGGGTGGTTTTAAAATATGTCCACAAATTCTTGATACCGCTCCTTTCTAGAGGTGGAATCTAACTCCTTTCCCCTTGAATGTGGGCTTCTTTTAACAAACAAATAAACAACAACAACAAAAAGAAAACTGCAGTGACAGCGTGTGATTTGGGATACTAGGTTATAAAAGGCACTGTGGCTTCATCTTTGCTCTTTCTTGGATCACTCGCTCTGGGAGAAGCCAGCTGCTGTGTCATGAGGACATCTCCCCTGTGGAGAGGCTTATGTGGTAAGGAACTGAGGCCACCTGCCAACATCCAGGTAAGTGAGCCACCTCAGAAGCAGATCCTCCAGCCCCAGTCAAGCCTTCAGATGACTGAGGCCCTGGCTGACATCTTAACTACAACCTCATGAGAAATCTTGCATCAGAACCATCTGGCTAAGCTGCTCCTGAATTTCTGACCTTCAGAAACCTCATGAGATAATAAATGCTTCTTGTTTTAAGGTGCTAATTTTTGGGGGGCGGAATTCGCTATGCAGCAATACATAACAGATACACATTCTTCCATCAGCATCTCTGGGGGTGGGGCTGGGCACAGTTGAGTTTAAAAGTTCCCAGGTGACTCCAGTGTGCATCCAGGGTTGAGGGCTGCTGCCCTAAGGTCTGTGTGTGCTTGTGCATATGTGTGCATGTGCGTCTGGGTGTGTTCACTTTCCACCTGCATGTGTATGGTGGAGGCACAGTGTCACAGGCATGTGCCCAGTGCATAAGCAAGAGCATCCCTTATGTGTGTCCCTCTCAGGGAGAGTCAAATGCATTTGCACCAGGTACCTGGGTCAGGAAGGTCTGGGGCGTGGAAAGAGCTTGGAAGTCTTTGTGGCAGGACACACAGGGACCATTCACTCCTCCCTCTGTGCAGTGTAATGGATTGCTTCTGTGTGGCCTTTCTAGACATGGTCTTGTAATTTCTACCCAAGTGATTGAGCAGGGACTGTGTAATAGGATAATTGTGGCCCACCAAAGGGATTGGTCAGTTTTGCTATCCCACTTGTCTTGAAATGAGCCACCCCAGAGGTGGGAAAGAGAAGAGCCTACCACCACCAAGGAAGGACAGACCCACAGGACAGACCCACAGGAGACAGAGCAGTGGGCTTCCCAGCCCATGGAGTGAGAAAGCTGCACGCCTTTGGGCAGAGACTGAGGGCCAGGGAGAGGCTTGCCTTTGAGCATCTCTGGGAAGAGGCGGTCTTGATGCAAGATCTGTATCCTTGAGTGTTCCTGAGCCTGAACTGTAAGCTGTTACTTCCCTAATAAACCCCGTAACTGTGAGTATGGTTTGTGAGTTCTGTGTGGCCATTGCAATGAATTATCGAACTCAGCAGAGAAGTAAAGTGCTGTGGGAGAGATGAATGGTGTCAGAATTAGTAAAGACAGCAGAGAGAGGAGGCACGTCTGACCACCCTGCTTCGTAGGAATCAGTTTTGGGCTGTTGATTTTGATTCTCCTTTCCCCTTGGGAGTTAGAGAAGGTCATACAATCTGCCCCCGCCCCCGCCCGAGGCCGTTTTTACACTCTCTGAACCTCAGTTTCCTCATTTGTGAAATGGCAACATGAAAATCACCATTCTGCCCCATACTTTAAGGAGGTGGTATTTGATCTAGTTACGTGTCTCCTGGACTGGTTTGGGCAATATATTGGTGACACCGGGACTTTTGTTAATGGCTTTGATGTAATGAGATTTATTCTGCCGCTGTGTGGACACGGAAGCAATCGAATGTGTGGCTCCCTCTGCAAGGCCCAACCTGAAGGAGGCTCTGCCCTGGGGACACCCCCGAGGAGGGACACCCCCAAGGAGGGACAGTTTTAGTGATGGCTGGCTTAGGGTTTGAGGTCAAAAGTCTGGCCCTCCGAAATGCCAACCAGCTCAGACTGGCAGGACAAGGAGTTTGTCTTCATGTGCCAGAAAGCGAAGGTCTATCTGATGCAGGAAGCAGGATAATTTAGTTTCCTTTTTTTTTTTTTTTAATTGTGCTTTAAGTGAAGTTTACGACTCAAGACAGTTTCTCATACAAAAACTTATACGAACGTTGTTATATGACCTTAGCTGCTCTCCCTGCAATGTGACAGCATACTCCTCTCCACCTTGTATTTCCCGTGTCCATTCAACCAGCTCCTGTCTCCCTCTGCCCTCTCATCTCGCCTCCAGACAGGAGTTGCCCACACAGTCCCATGTGTCTACTTGAGCTAAGAAGCTCACTCCTCACCAGTATTGTTTTATGTCTTATAGTCCAGTCTAATCTTTGTCTGAGGAGCTGGCTTCGGGAATGGTTTTAGTTTTGGGCTAACAGAGAGTCCAGGGGCCATGACCTCTGGAGTCCTTCCAGTCTCAGTCAGACCATTAAGTAGTTTAGTTCCTTTTAACTGAGGCAGGCTGGTGGATTCGGCTGTGTGTCCTAGGCTGAGCCTTTTATCCTCACCAGGCCTCGGCTTCCTCATCTGTAAAGTGGAGGGGCAAATGGTCTACGACCTCTTGCATGTGACATACTGTGTGTCTGCACCAGAGCCCTTGGCAGGCCTGGGAGAATGGGGGGTGGGGAATCAGTGCTGGGGAACCCCCTGGGACTCCACTCCAGCCTCCAACAACCTGCAAAGAGGCCTGAGTCCCAACCCTGACTCTTACTCACTGTGTGACCTTAGGTAAGTCATTTCCCTTCTGGGCCTTGGTCATCATCTGTAATAATCTCTGCCTCATGTGGATGTGGAGAAGATGGAGTATGGTGCCCCATGGGGTGTGCCACACATGGTGCCTGGCAGCCAGTAACCTCACTTTTCACAAGTCCCATTCAAATGGTTTTCAGGAGTAGTTGAGAAACACCCAGATGTTTTCTTTTCCACAGAAAATGGTTCACCCTCTGCACCCCAATAACTTCTGATGGGCCCCATAGGATATAGGACATAGAGGCTGGGGAATAAGTGTTGGGGCTACAGGCTCCTGGTCTCTCTTTGTTCTCTCTTTCATCCCCTTCTCCAGCCTCTCTCTCTCCCTATCTAGACATTCTGTGTCTGTGCCTCCCAACTCTACCCTCCCCCTGACACACACACTGTGGGAACAAACTTTACCCTCCCTGGCCCCCACCTAGGCCTGCAGGAAAGGAGGGATGGTAACACATCTGCTGCTTTTGCCCTCCCCAACAGGGAGCAATCATGGAGGGCTGTTTGGAGGGGACAAAATGCCTGAAATCCCAGGATGGGGGGGAGGAAATCAATGTTTGTTGTGCCCCAGGAATGCTGTGCTCAGAACTTCCAGCCCATTGTGGTCTCTCATCCTCACAATAATAAGAATAATTGGTCCCATTTTACAGACCAGGAAACCGAGGCTCAGGAAACTGAACTTCCATGCTCAGTGTCACATAGTTAAGGAGTGCAGAGCCAGAGCAGGAGCCCAGATCCAGCTGACTGCAAAGCCTGGGCTCTTCCGTGGGGTCTTGAGCGCTGGTATGAGCATTAAAAGGAGCCCTGGTGGTGCAGTGGTTAAGTGCTGAGCTGCTAACTGGGAGGTTGGTGGTTCGAACCCACCAGCAGCTCAGTGGGAGAAATATGTGGCAGTCTGCTTCTGTAAAGATTACTGCCTTGGAAACTCTATGGGGCAGTTTGTACTCTGTCCTATAGGGTGTCTATGAGTCTAAATTGACTGGACAGCAGTGGATTTGGTTTTAGTTTGGCCCACCTTTGACAAGGAAAGCTTCACTGAGTTCATTTCACAGATGAAACTACTGATGTTCAGAGAGCCTGAGTTGGGCCCTTTCATCAAGGAGTTGGAGCAGCTGAGACCAAGGCCCTAACCTGGGCCCAGGATGGGCCTGGTGGGTTCTGGTCTGTGTAGAATGAGAGGCGAGTGCAGGGAAAGGCAGAGAATAGAGTTCCAGTGGCACAGTGGTTAAGCACTTGGCTGCTAACTGAAAGGTTGGTGGTTTGAACCCACCAGCTGCCCCACAGGGGAAAGATGTGGCAGTCTGCTTCATAAAAATTACAGCCTTGGAGGCCCTATGGGACAGGTCTACTCAGTGCTATAAAGTCTCTGAGTTGAAATCAACTCAATGACAATGAGTTTGGTTTTGGGTTTGGGAGAGAGTGGAGGGAGCAAAGCTCAAATGCAGACCTGGTCCCTTGAAGTTGAGGAGTGTACTTGTGTTTGTGGGGATCCAAAGAAGGGGCAATCCTTACGATCTGCTCCTGTAAAAATTACAGCCTAGAAAGCCCTATGGGGCAGCTCTACTCTGTCACATAGGTCGCTGTGACCCAGAATGACTCCATGGCACCTACCAATAGCAACAACAAAGAAGAGGCAGGGTCCCTGGGTAGTACAAATGGTACAAATGGTTATTGAACTTGGCTGGTAACTAAAAGGTTGGAAGTTCAAGTCCACCCAGAGGTGTCTTGGAAGAAAGGCCTGGCAACCTACTTCTGAAAAATCAGCCATCAAAAACCCTGTGGAGCCCAGTTCTACTCTGACACACATGGGGTCAGGACTGATGGCAACTGCTGCTGGTTGAAGAAGGGGCTGATGTTTTTGTCCCCATCCCTCAGCTGCTGGACCAGGCTGGCATCCACCCTGCAGTGCCAGCTGGTGGTTGTCCAGCTCTGGGCCTGGGCCAGTCTTGATCAGCGCCCTGCCCCACTTTGCTACCTACCCAGAAGGGCTCTCACTCAGGCCAGGGGTGATAGAACAGCTAAGAGGACAAAGGGGGCACCTGGCAGGAGAAAGGAGAGCAGGGGAGAGAAGTTGATCCCTTGAAATCTCAGGGCTTTTAGCACTGCCAGTTGGGCGGAGGCGGTGTTAGAGTGCCTCTGGCCTTTTGAAGTGAACTGTTGATCTTCCCCAGTGGGTGAAGTGGGTGGCAGAGGGGAGAAGGAGAGGCAAAAGGATAGGAAACACACTGGGGCAGACAGAGACGGGGAGAGAGGCCAGGAAGACCAGTGGCAGCCTGGCCTGGAGCTACAGGTCCTGCTCGTGTCTTTAGAGTAGTAGCTGGGCTCGTGCTCTGTTTCAGAACTTGGATTCTTGTGGGTGATTTAAGTGGTGCAGGGGTGGACTGTGCTGCACAGGGAGAAGGTCCAACTTCTTCTCATGGCCCTTTGGGGGAAAGAGAGGGGCAGGCAGGGCTTCTCCAGGCTAGGGTCCCTCTTTCTCCCATCCAAATCTGGGGCCCATCTTGACTCCTCATCGCAGCCCCTCCCACCCTCTGGCTCCTGACAAAGGAGAAGCTGTTGGTTCCTAGAACATGTCGGGCTTTGGCCTTAGAAGGAATCACCCCTTTGTCTTACAGATCGGTAAACTGAGGCCCTGGCAGGGGCCTTGGCTCATAGTCACGAAGATGAGGCTGGACTCATCCCCTCCAGCCACATTCAGTAAATAGTGGCCACAGGCGTGAGCCCACCGATGTCAGGTCCTGTCTGGTTTGTGGTTTCCTGATTATTCTGGAGGAATGGGGAGAGACCCAGGTTCCCTTTTCATCCCCAACACCACACAGATGACTTTCTGGGGAGACATGAAGCTGAGAGGCATGGAGGAGGGGGCAAGGGCAGGAGACATTTAGCAGGGGTCTCTTGGGGATGGGTATTTTATATAGGCCATCCCTTTGACTCCTCCCTGGTCTATGGGGCAGAAATTATTACTCTAATTTTACACACGAGGAAAGCCAGATTCAGAAAGGTTAATTAAATTGCCCAAGGTCACTCAACCAGTGAGTGGTGGAAACATGATTTGAATCCAGGTCTGGTCCCAAAGTCTGGGCTCTTTCCATTCTGCTGGGTGCATGAGGTTAGGAATGGAAATGGAGGGATGCAGCTGCCTGCCATACCCTGCTCCCCCTGCCCTTCAGACTAGGCCTGGGGAGAGGAACACAGGCCAGGAGGTGAGAGGATTGCCGGGGTGCCATGGGCAGGTAAGCAGACACCCCATGTCCTCAGAACCAGAAGGCCTGGGTTGGTATCCTGGCTTTGCCACTCTCCAGCTGTGTGACATGGGCAAATACCTTTTCCTCTCTGAGCCACATACAAAACAAGTGGCTGTAGGGTGTCTCCCGGATGTTTGTTGAGTGAATGAATGAGAAAGCAAATGAAGGTGTGAGGCAGAAACCCACTTCTTCTAGCTTGGGTCTAAGACTGGAGTGCCAACTTTGGCAGGACAGAGTCCCTGCAGGGACCCAGACCCCAATTTCTGCCCCTCTCAGCCCACCTAAATGAGATCCCCCACTCTTCCCCAGAGATACCATATACAGGCCAAGAGACCTGGCTGGTAGGTGGTGGGTGGGGGAATACAAACCGGTGGGCCCCAATCCTGGTGACTGCCTGTCACACCAGGGGGTCCCATCCTCTATGAAGCTACCCTGAGATCTCTCTATCTGGGGGCTGGGTTAGTTGCTGTTAATTAAATCAGTTGTTGGACTTAATGCCCATCCCATTAACATGTCTCCTAGACCTATTAATCATGCCAAGTGGAGGACCGGAATGGGAGGGTGAGGATGGGGGTCATAAAAACGAAGCCTAGCTGCCTCCTGGCATAGAGGAGGGGCCTGAGATACTCAAGCCCACCTTTGCTCCCTCTTGGGGAGTCTTAGAAATTTCCATTCTAGCCTTAGAATTCCTGGGGGCCTGCTGTGACTGTATCCCATTGGGTCCAGCTGATGCCTTTTGGCCCTCATGACCCTGGGGATCCCTTACCCGCTTAAGTTCCCTGGAGCCTCTGGGGGCAGGGCCAGGGAGCGAGTAGAAGTAACTACATGGGTAAGAGGGCAGGAGGCCAGGAAGGGCGGCTGGACTGGAGCCAGGGTTGCAGTTGGAGAGCCAGGGTCACCCTTGCCCCACCCATATATACCTGTCCCAGTCCTGTTCTCTCTGCAGTGCCTTTGGGGCCAGGTGGGGCTCTCCAAACACTTCATTTCTCCACCCAGGCCTCCCTGAGTTGGGTGGTCTTAGAGGCAGATGCCGGGCCCATGCATCTGCTGGGGATCCCCCTTACACCTCCTTCTTCCTTCTTTCCCTCCTGGCTGGGCCCTCCCCCCTCCCCCCAGTGTCAGGGGCCAGCCGGGGGCAGGGAGGGAGCTAGGGTGGGGCCGTCAGAAGGTGCATAAATCATTATTGGCGAAGACCTCAGCCCTGAGCTGCCGGGTGGAGGCTGCTGCTCATGGTTCAGGTCGGGGCATAAATCATAATTCCCCTACAATAGATCCTTTTGCAGCTGCCATCAGGAAAACTGTGTTGGTTTTATCGATTTTTTGACACGGGGGCCTAGGCAGCGGGCGGCTCCTGAATCATTATGAAATGAAACTGATTAGGAATTCATAGAATACTAAATAAACTTTACGAGCCCGTTGTAAGTTTTTTGATGCATGGGGAGCAGAAAATGAAAACTAATGATATAAAAATTACACAGCGTGCTGAGTATTATTATACCGCTATTGATTTGTTTCAAACTGTACATCAAAATCGAAGAGGGCTGGGGCGGCTCCTGCAGCGATGCTGGGGCCGTTTGGGCTTACCAGGGCTGTGGGAGTTTTTTGGGTTTTTTTCCCCCTTCTGTTTTTATTTTTTTCTTTCTCTTTCCTCTGGCCTCCCTGCTCTGTAAGCTGACTGTTCCCTCACCACCTGCTCCTTCAGGGAAGGCCCCACGGGGCCAGCTAGTCCCACACCCGCAGGGCAGCCCCTTCTTCCCTTTGGAACCTGGATCCTGACTCAACTTGAACCCCTTTGTCTCAGCTGGTCTCTCTCTGGCTCTGGGGCTGCAATTTCAAACTTCAAGTTTCTCTTTTCCCTTCAGTCTTCCCCTGTTTCTCTGGGAAGGAAGAGTGTGCTTGAGGGAAAAGAGTTGAAGTTCTGTTTCCAGTTTGCTGTGTGACCTTGGCCATGTTGCTGTGCCTCTTTGGGCATCATTCTGGCAAACAAAAAGATGGGACTCACTAGGTCAGGGTTTCTCCAAGTGTAGTCTGTTGACAGAGCTTGTCAAAACTACTGATTCTACACTTAGATGAATTGGCTCC
This sequence comes from Loxodonta africana, assembly GCF_030014295.1. Taxonomy (NCBI): domain Eukaryota; kingdom Metazoa; phylum Chordata; class Mammalia; order Proboscidea; family Elephantidae; genus Loxodonta; species Loxodonta africana. The sequence continues at coordinate 51,165,108 of NC_087359.1, forward strand.
AAATCTCAGAGAGGGGATCTAAGGCAAGCCACCTTGAGATCTCTGCATTTTAATGTCTCCCATGTGACCCTCTTTTTCTTTCTTCCTTTACTTTTTTTTTTTTTTAATAAATCTTCAGGTTTATTGTTTAGACTGGCATGTCTAAAGCACTTGAATTTCAAAATGCTTTCTCTTACATTACATCTTTTGATTCTTAGGCTTAGAGAGTTTAAGTGCTTAACATCCGGAGTCAGACTGAATACCTGGGTTTATATCCAGACTCTGCCACTTTTACTAGCTATGTGATCGTATGCAAGTTACCCAACCTGTCTGTTCCTCCATTCCCTCATCTGTAAAATGGGAATTGTAATAGAATCTATCTCCTGGCTTTGGGTTTCGTGAAGATTACGTAAGATTTGTCTAAAACTTACAGCAATGCCTGCAGCATAGTAAAAACTCCCCAGAATGAAGCTGCTCAATAAATGTTAGCTCTCTGCAGTGCAATGGGTTTCTCTTACATGTTGCTTCCCACGTGACTCCTGTGCACGGTCTATTGTAAACTGCCGCACCCACTGATCTGAAGAGACACATCTAAGCCACTTACCCATTGGGTTGTCAGAGGTGGCCTTGAAGATGTGAACGTTGCCCTCTGCATTAGCTTTCACTGGTTCATGGTGCTGTAAGAAACAATTCCAAAATCTCAATGACTTACACAACAAGAGTAAATAACTCGGTCACGCTACATATCTGCTGTGGGTTGGTCGTGGCTGTGCTCCACCTCTTGATCCTGGGATTCAGGCTGTCAAGGCAGCCCTAATCTGAGCCATGTTATTCCAGTGGCAGAGGGAAAAGAGCAAGAAAGCTGGTGGAAACGTGTGATGGTCCTAAAGTTTTTGCTGGGGTGTGACATATGTCACTTCTGTTCCTACTTCATTAGCCAAAAGGAGTCATATCATCAAGCTCACTGTCAGTGGAGCTGGGAGTACACTCCTCGTACAGAGAGGGGTCGGGAGAGGGGGCAGCGAATATTGTAAGTCACTGTACCACACACTCCAGGCCTTGGGCCTGGGTCCAGCCTGCCCCAGAATTTGGGGTGCAGGGTCTTGTTTGGGTGGACCAGGGGGGTTTGGCCCAGCTCCATTAGTTCACCCAGGTGTGCCCTCTTTACACCATTATATGTCTCCAGGCCAATTGCCCCCTGATTTCTTCCTCTACCTCCTCGGAGATTCTGGCTGTCCTCTGGGGGTCTTCGGTGGCCACAGCTTCAGCCCTTTGGCTCCAAGCATCTTTGATCTTCCCATCTCTGCCTCCATGCCAGGGAGGCCTGTAAACAACTGCCTGGGTCCTCAGTGGAACTGCTGTTGCAATTGGAATCATTTTGTAAAACTGTCCTTTATCCTCTAAATTCAGAAGGCAAATTTAGGTTTTGTGTGTTAGATTTTCTTAAAGTAGACTGCCAGAAACTCACCACTCGCCATATGGATGACTCTGACTCATGGTGACCCCACGTGTGACTGAGTAGAAGTATGCTCCATAGGACTTTCAATGGCTGATTTTTGGGGAAGTATGTCACCAGATGTTTCTTCCAAGGCACCTCTGGGTGAACATGAACCACCAATCTTTCAGTTAGCAGCTGATCAGTTAGCAACCAAACACGTTAACTGTTTGTGCCACGCAGGGACTCCAAGTGGACCACACTGGGTAGCTTTCTTTTTAGCCAGTGCCTCATTTTCTTGTGAGTTCTCTTTGGCTGACACTATTCCTTTCATGTTCAACCTCGCATCAGCCTGAGTCTCAGAAGCGTTGACCCTTTCCCCTGGATACACAGCATGTCACTCCCAGAACCATGTTACTGCCCTTTTATGCTTGATGTCCGGGATCACTTGGTGGTGGGGGGCGGGGCTCTGTACTCACTTGGTTGGGGAGATGTCAGAGATGTCAATGGCACAGCCTGGCCCTTGGGGATCTTGTTGTCTATCTGGGGACACAGAAACACACATACACTCATGTATACACTCTGCATACAAACCTTTTCAGAGCTGGACAAAATGGATCATAAGGTGATCCACAAAGGACACAGGAATAAGGGTCTTAAGGTTTGAATCCCAGTCCTGCCTCTAATAGGCTATATGGCCTTGGGTAAATGACTTCTTTTATCTGGGGCTCAGTTTCCTCCACTGTCAAAAGATGGATTTGGACGCAATGGTTTCTGAGATTCCTTCTAAGGAATTAGAATGGGCAGGGGTTAACACACTGGCACAATTCCCACAGTCCTGATTCTTTTCAGTTTGGAGAAAGGAGCTGATAGAAACCCAAGCTCAAGCTGGCTTCAGCAAAAAGAAGATATTGCCTTATATACTGAGGAGACTAAGGGAATCTGCAGGTGCACTGTGATCTGGAAGTTCAAAGAGTGTTGTCAGAGATTTGTCTTCACCTCTTGGCTCTGTCTTCCTCTGGGCTGGCTTCTTTCTCAGTCATGCTCTTTCCTCGTAGTGATAAGATGGCTGCCAGTAGTGCTAGATCCACATCCTGATGGCTCAACAGTCTGAGGGAAACGTAGCATCTTCTTCCCAATAAAACCAAAAACAAACAAATGAAAACCCAAGTCAAGTCGATTTTGGCTCACAGTGACCCTATAGGACCGAGTAGAACCGCCCCATAGGGTTTCCAAAGCTGTATATCTTTATGGAAGCAGACTGCCACATCTTTCTCCCACAGAGCCACTGGTGGGTTCAAACCGCTGGCCTTTTGTTTATCACCTGAGCACTTTAACCACCAGGGCTCCTTTCCTAGTACCACCAAAATTCCCAAGACTGAATTTCTTTGGTCCAACTTAGATCTCATGCCCACTCGTGATGCAATCACTGTAGCCTGGGGCAGAGAGAGAATTTCATCCCCGGGAGCCAGGAAGTGGGCTCTGCCCCTATAGAACCACATGGGCTCAGAGAGGCGAATGGCTCCAATGGAAATTTGAGGTGCAATTTCAAAAGAGATAGATTCTGGGCAGATAAAAACCATGGATGTCCACTGTAGTTCCTGAGGTCAGGGGCAGGAGTGGTAGGCAGGGTGAAGGAGGAGTAGGTGAGGCTCTTCTGGTCCTAAGTCATGCCTGGAACTTTGGATAAAGCCAAAGACTGGTGGTGAGTGGTCCTTCACATGCAGAGGGAGCCCTGAGACACCAATATAATGCTCATGCTGCCCCAGGCAAAAGGAAAGCATGTTCTGTCTTTACCACCAGCATCTTTATTTCTACATAGGTATCAATGGTGAGAAGGCGCCCTGGTGGCATGCCGGTTAAGCGCTCAACTGCTAACAGAAAGGTTGGTGGTTCGAACCCAACCAGAGGCTCCTCTGGAGAAAGACCTGGCCATCTGATTCTGCAAAGATTATGGCCTAGAAAATCCTATGGGGCAGTTCTACTCTGTCACATGGGGTGACTAGAGAAATTGGTTCAGCACCTAACAACACAGCAAGAATGAATGGTGATGTTTTAACAAAATGACAAAGTTGGTCTCTAAAGTGTCAGACGCGGGTTCACATCTAGCTTCACCACTTCCCAGCTGTGTGACGCCAAGCCCTTCCCTGTTCTCTCTGAGTTTCTGGGGATTGAGTGAGTGCTGGCATCAGCCCTGCTCCCAGGGAGTACTCAGGCAGGACTGATTTGCCCTTTGGCCCCAGCACCTGGCCTTGTAGGCAGAATTCACCTGGGCTCTGAACTGAAACGTCTACTTTTGTCTTCTCCTCTGGTCTTTGGCCAAGGGCAAGGGCCACATCACATTCGTGGTTGCTCCCAGCCTTAGCACCGCGTCCAGTGCAGGTCTGCCATCCATGAATGGCTGTGGAATGGAGGAACAGGGAGGGGCTGATCCGGTGGTCCTCTACGCAATGTGGCTACACATGGGGGCCTGAACTCGCTTGGGCCCCTCCAGCCCCCGCTCGACCCCACTCTCACCCTGTACCCATGCATCACATGTGTACCCGGTTCCAAGTGCAGATGAATAGTATGGATTTTACTGAGGTTTTCGTGGGAAGACAGGGGAGCAGATCACATCACAAGCCACACTCCAAACTCACCGTACTACCCCCTGGCCTTCTCTCTTCTGCCCTTCAGTCTGTCTTCCAGACAGCTGTCTCCCTCAGCCCCAGAGAATGTCTTAAAAAACCAACCCTGACACTCATCTAGCATCCACCTCATCACAAGACAAAAGCCTGATGGTTGTGTATATTGCCACCAAAAATAATAATAATAAAGACTAACTAAATAGCAGGCTAGCTCAAAATGTAAAGAATTTCACCCTTGAGAACTGCACTTTTTGAAAAAGTATCCATATGAGACCAAATGGACAGTAGTAACCTGAGCCATAGATGAGAAGTCTGGGGGGAAGGGGAGTGAGACTAAGTTAATGGGAGTGGAACAACTAGAATGGAAATAAAGAAGATGTTGACACCCTGAAGAATATAACAAACGTCACTGAACGTTATGTGTAGAAATTGTTGAATGGAAACCTGTTTTGTTGTATGTGCTTTCACCAAAAATACAATTAAAAAACAAAAAAAAAGCCTGACAGCCCACAGCCCACCTGGCACCCCACAGCCTGCCTGGCACATGCCCACCAAGGCCCCATGAGACCTGCTTCATTCCCATCTTTGCCCTGTGGCCAACCACTTAGTCCCCAGCAGGCCTCTGAGCCCCTCCATGCCCATCAACACCCTCTACCTGCTGGCCTGGTTGATACACTGAGGCTCAGAGAGCAGATGTGACTGGCCCAGCTCCCCCCTCCATGCCCCAGCTGCATCAGTGTTTGTCCCCTCCCCAGGCTCATTTGCCCCTATGGAGGCAGATGTGCAGGTGGAGACAGGATGGCTCCTGGCTGGCTGACTCCCCTGGTGGAGGTTGAGGTGCTACATACATTGAATTTAGATGTGGCTCCCGGCAGCCGTTCATTCACTTCTGACCATATCGACTGCAGAATTGAGTGCTACAAGTAGGAAGGAGTTTAGCTATTATTCTCCTACCGATTTGATTTAATGTTTGGTTTATTCCCATCCCTCTCCCCCCTCCTCTCCTCATCAGTTAGCATCTGCATAGTGTTTTCCCTGCAGTTTTGTCGAACACGGTGTTCCTGATGCCTCCCTGCTTTGGCTTGGATGGTTTTATTTGGGAGAGTTGTGAGCCCACTGAGGCATCTTCTTCCTCCCCTACCCTCAACTTGGTTTTCTTCCCATCCACTGGGGAAACAAACAAACAAAACCGAAACCCATTGCTGTTGAGTTGATTCCTACTCATAGCGACATAACCAGATTTCCCTGGCTCTTGTCCCTTCTGCCTAGCAAGTGACTTTCCATTGTTTCTGAGTGTCCTGGAGGTCTCAGTGTGTGCATGAATAAGTCTGCCCTCTCCTACTGGGAGACGGCATAGTGCTTGGTAGAGAGTCGACAAAAAAAAGGAAGACCCTCAATGAGATGGATTGACACAGTGGCTGAAACAATGGGCTCAGGTATAACAATTGTGAGGGTGATGCAGGACCAGGCAGTGTTTTGTTCTGTTGTTCATAGGGTCGCTGTGAGTTGGAACTGATTTTGTACCTAACAACTCCTACTGGGTAACCTCTGCCATTCTACCAGGAACTTTTGCCAATACCTCGAAACCCTCAGGGTGCCAGCGTGTCCAGTGGTGAGACAGGCATCCACTGTCCCTTGGTGCTGTCTTTTGTTAAAGAGCTCCCATAGCAGGGTTACTTGAGCCCCCTCCCTGGGCTTACAGAATACTTGTTGTCTTACTCTGAGGTCCCATAGAAGCAGACCCTACACAAGAACCCAATGCAATGGTTTATTTGGGAAGTGAAAGAAACACCAAGAAGGGATGGGAGGTGAGATTGGGAGGGATACCACTGTGAGCAATTGAGCTTATTCCTGCTTCAGCTCTCCAGGTGGCCCAACATGCCTGTCCCTCAGGGGTGACACAACTTAGGATCAAGTTGAGACCTCTCCTCCCCAATAGTGGAGGCCAGGGCACGGAGGTCCTTCAGTAGAAACGTGCAGATTCTCAACAGTCCTGACTCCTGCACCTGGACCCCTTCCTCTGAAGGCCCCTTCTTCCTAGCAGAGCTAGAACCAGTGGGATGAGGTTACAGGGAGGCAGCTAGGTCCCCTACCAGTGGGATGAAGAGAAGAAGGCCTGACTCATAGGCAAATGCCTTAACAACAGAAGGGGCAGGTGATGATTTAGTGATTGAAAGTGATTGAGTAGAGGTTAGACGATCACCTGCCAGAGATGTCATTGGCAGAAGGCAGGGAACTAACACATATTAAACACCTATTGTGTACTAGCCCTGAATCTATGAGACTAGAAGTCAAGCACCTTAAACCAGGGCTTGGAATTGATTTGTCCAGTTCCCACCCCTGCTGAGAATTTGCGTTTCTAACAAGTTCCCAGGAAGTTATATACAAGAATTACCTGGGGATCTTATTAAAATGTAGATTCTGATTCAGTATATCTGGGTTAGAAATGGAAATGCCTTAAACACTGAGGCCCTTGTTTTATTCCCCTTTGTGTTCTCAGTGCCTAGCATTGTACTTGGCTCATAGTAGTAAAAGCCAGAATAACAAGAAGAAAAACTGTCATTTTCAGTCACCTATGAAATGGTTTGTGCTTGACTCTTAACTTAAAGGTCGGCAGTCGAGCCCACCCAGCAGTGCCACATAAGAAAGGCCTGGAGATCTCCTTCTGTAAAGATTTCAGCCAAGAAAACCTTATGAAGCAGTTCTATTCTGTAACGCGTGGGGTCACCATTAGTCAGAATCAACTTTTTTTTATTTTTAACTAGGTACTATGTGCCTTATGGAGTCCCTGGATGGTGCAAACAGCTAAGAGCTTGGCTACTAACTGAAAGGTTGGTGGTTCAAATCTACCCAGAGGTGCCTCAGAAGAAAAGCCTGGTGATCTGCTTCTGAGAGACCACAGCCATTGAAAACCCTAAGGTGTACAGTTCCTCTCTGATACACACGGGGTCACTGGGAGTCAAAATTGACTCGACTGCAACTGAGTTTTTGTTTTGTTTTCTAAGTGCCTTATTTTTTATATATATATATTTATTTATTTTTTAAGCACCTTATATTTTTAATAATGAATCCTTACAACATTCATTCCTAGTAGGTATTATTATCCCCATTTTGCAGATGAGAAAACTGAGGCTCAGCAGGATTAAATGACTTGCCTGGGGTTATACATCCTCCAAGTGGCAAAGCCAGGACTTGAAGTCAGGCCTATTTGCCTTCCCAAGAACCTGGTTTTCTCCTTCCTTTGTGGTGTGTCCCTACGTTGGGAGGGAGGTTAGACAACAGATATCCTTGGAAGGCCCTCTGCCTCTGAGGTTCTGTCTTGTTAGCTGACTCCCCCCCTCCATCCCCCACCAACTGCAAAGAAAAAGAAAAGTCCTTTCCTCCTCCTCAGGTGGCTCGTGGCGGATTACTTAGCGCTTGACACGGCGTGTCTCTGTGTCACTGTTCCCAGGCGGAATTAAATCAGGACAGGAAAATATTAATTTGGAGTTGGGGATGGAGGCCGCTTCTTTCCAATTACTCTCCACCCCATCAGGCTTATCCTGGCACAAACAAGGAAGGAGGCTGGATTAATTGCTTTGGACTCTGCCCCACTCCAGTCCCAATTACTGGGCCGGCTTGGCTCCCAGCATTATGAAGCACACTGCTGTGCAGGAAATTGTGTGAAATTTTAACGGATTTTCAGATGCAATAATGGAGAACAGGATTCGGGGCCAGCATTAGCTGGGTGGCTGGGCTCTCCGTGCCTCGGATGAGGTTAAGCCCATTGGGACTTCTTTGTGTATTAAAGGATCATCTGGTTAACTCCAAAGCCCAGGGTCCCTAGAACTGTTCAGATCCTGACCCTGCAGAGGCAGAGTGGACCCCTGGAAGATGAGGAAATCCGATGCCTCGGGAATAATAATACCACCAATTTGTGGACCTCCACAATGGGCCAGGTGCTTACCCACACATCTCTAAATCTTATACTTTGAGGTTCTTTCTATTTTTCCCATCTTATAGAGGAGGAAACAGGGCCTCAGAGAAGTTAAATAATTTCTACAAAGTTACAAGGCTACTTAATGGTAAAGCCAAGATTTGAACCAAGTATGTCTCCTTAAGTTACCCTATTTTCTGGCACCAATTTGTCTCCTCGCTCATCTTCTGTCCCTTCTTCTTAAGGATGCGTTATAAATGTGTCTCCCTCACCAGACTTGAGCTTCTGGCAGTTTACAGCAGGGCTCTTTGGCTGACAGGGGCAGTTCCCCTGCCCATTTCCTTCCATCACACCCCAAATGTTTGTCAAGAGACCAAGGTGACCAAAGCATACCCCTCCCCCCACAAAATTCTTGACCCACAGCTCAGCCCTCTCCTGGTCTTCAACCTTTGTCTGTAATCATGAATAAAAGCCAAACCTGTTGCCGTCAAGTCTATTCCAACTCGTAGAGACCGTGCAGGGCAGAGTAGAGCTGTCCCATAAGGATTCCAAGGCTGTAAATCTTTATGAAAGCAGATTGCCACATCTTTCTCCCGCAGAGTGGCTGGTGGGTTTGAACTGCTGATCTTTTAGTTAACAGCTGAGCACTTAACCACTGTGCCACTAACCCAGTGCCATCGAGTTGATTCTGACTCGGGCTCCTTTAATCACAAATAAACGATGAAAAAAAAAAACCAAACCCATTGCCATCGAGTCGATTCCAACTCATAGCAACCCTATAGAACAGAGTAGAACTGCCCCTTTTGGTTAGCAGGTGAGCTCTTAACCATTGCGCCACGAGGGCTCCAAATCATGAAGAGAAGGATCAAAAAGGGAGCAAAGCCCAAGTTGTCTGGTTTTTTTTTTTTCTTTTTTTTTTTCCAAATCAGGCTGATGAAAACTTCTGCAAATGCAAAACTGAGCTCAAACTTCCTGGGGTGGAATGGCCAATAGCCATGGAACATGGGATGAAACGGCCAGTTGCCATGGTACATGGAATGGAATGGCCAATTGCCATGGAACATGGGATTGCATGGCCAAATGCCATGGAATATGGGATGGAATGGCGAATTGTCATGGAACATGGGACGGAATGGCCAATCGCCCTGGAATATGGAATGGAATGGCTAGTAGCCATGGAATATGGGGTAGAATGGCCAATTGCCGTGGAACATGGGATGGAATGGCCAATAGCCAAGGAATATGAGAACCCCTGCGTTGGGCAGTAGGTGTACAGCCTAGACAAATGAGCCCACTAGGGAGGTGTCTGGGGAGTGAGTTTGGATTTACATATAACCTCGTCTCAGCATCTGGAAGAAAATTCCACTATAGAATTCCGTCTGGGAGGATCATGGTGTTGCTTCTTCAGGCCCCAATATTGCAATGACCATCACTAAACCTGGCCTGAGGTTTAGCACAGGGTGCCTAGGATGGCTATAGAGGACTGGGGGATTGGCTTGGAGAAAGGGATAGTGGTATGGAACTTGGGGAAGTGAGTGTGGTATAGCTCATAAATCTCAGACTCTGGTGGTGTCACCCCTGGAAAGAGAATCAGACTGGTGTACCGGGGCCCAAAGAGAAAGACCCTGGGGGGCGAAAAGGGTGGTGGAGGAATGAGAGTGATCGTTGTTAGCTGTCCAATTCTCGCCCACCTCTTTTAGCAAAAGGAGGATTCATTATGTGCAGCGGGTGCCCCCTTAATGGCCATCATTTAGTTCAATTTAAGAAACAGGCCCCTCTGCACACCTCTCAGCTGCAGCCCACCACTGGCAGCTGCAGAGATGGATGGCCTCCTCCCAGGTCCAGGAGAGCAGAGGTTCTCAAACCTGAGCCTGCCTTGGAATCACTTGGACAACTTGGTAAAGCAGTTTGCTAGGCCCTTCCTGGGGTGGGGTGGGGGGGTGGGGGTTCTGGGAACTTGCATTTCTAGAAAGTTCCCAAGTGTTGCTGATGCTAGGGGCCTGGGGACCACCTTTCGGACATCACTGCAGTAGAGACAGGGTTTCATGTAGCCCCATCCTGCCCAATGGGAGGAGGGGGGATAGCTATTTCCCCAAGAGAGTTCAATGGGGGCGAGGCAAAGTCTCTACCATTTTACTACCCCAAGCCACTCATCCCTCCACAGATGTGAAAGACAAGAGCATTTTCTCAGCATCTCAATGGCTCTGCTCTGCTCCCCCTCTCTGAGCAGACTTGAGGGGGTGGGGATCCTGCCCTTGGGCATTTTTACCCCAGAGAGGGATGGAGGAGTGCTAGGGGCCTGATTCCTTGACCACCTCACCCAGAGCTGGCTTCTGGGGGTACCCACTTCTGCATCCTCAGCCCTGAGCCCGGAGGGCCCCAAGGGAAGCTGAAGCTCTGTTCTGTAGTTCCCTGCCCTGCCCACTGGATGAGGGAGATCAGACAGTGGGCACCTTGGTGGCCTGGCAGTGGCGGAAAGGCACCTACAATTACAGGCCTAATCATGTGGCCATGGCAGCGCCCTGACTGATTGGGCTCTGGCTGTGCAGGCTTTGCCAGAGCCACCATCCAGAGAGCCTGTTTGCACCTGTGTCAGGGTGCGCTCAGGAAACCTAATTAGCTAGTTTGGTGTTTTATAATTAGATCCTTTAAGAGAATTCATAGGTGGTGATAATAAGCCCATTTAGAAATCTATTAAGCTTTGGGGAAGTTGAAGGGAATCTTGTAACTGAGTGTATGCTTGCTCTCTCTTTCCTCCACTTTTTTCTTCCCAGTTCTTCCTCCTGCCCTTTCTCCACATTTGTGTCCCTAGAGTGTCGTTCTGATGCCTCCGCCAATACTATCAACTAATACCTTTTCATTGCTTACTGTATGTCAGGCAGCGTTGCAGCGTTGAACATGTATAGATTCATTTAATCCCCTCCACAATCTTCGAGGTAAGTACTATCATTATCCCCATTTTACTGTTGAGGAAACTGGAGTACAAAAAAGGCTGATTAATCTGAAGCTACACGCCCTTAAGTAGCTGTATTACTTTCCCAGGGCTGCCTTAGCAAAGTATCACAATTTGGGTGGTTTATAAGAACAGAAATTTGTAGTCTCACACGGGGGTGGATTAACCAGTTCAAGGAAACTCTGGTGGCATAGTGGTTAAGAGCTACGGCTGCTAACCAAAATGTCAGCAGTTCTAATCTACAAGCTGCTTCTCGGAAACCCTATGAGGCACTTCTACTCTGTCCTTTAGGATCGCTAGGAGTTGGAATCGACTTGACGGCAACAGGTAAAGGTAAGAGGTGCTTCAAATGGCTTACTCTTGGCTGCTAGCCAAAAGGTTGGCCATTTGAACATAGCCAGCAGCACTGTGGAAGAAAGGCCTGGTGATTTGGTTCCATAAAGATTACAGCCAAGAAAACCACATGGAGCTCAGTTCTACTCTGTAACACATGGGGTTTCCATGAGTCAGAATCAACTCAGGTGTTTTTGGTTTACTTCAGTATATCCTCATGTTTACTGATAATATCTTCAAAGACTCTATTTCCAAACAAGGTCATGTTCACAAGTACCGGGGGGTTAGACCTTCAACATCTTTTGGGGGGACACAATTCAATCCATAACAGTAGCTGAGTCAGAATTTGAACCTTTTTTTCTTAGTCTGGCTCTTAACCCTCCGTCAAGCCTCACCTTGCTCAACCTGCTTCACCTTGCCCATCCACAGCCCAACACTCCCTGCCTCCAGCACTCCACCAAGCTGCCTAAGATGAAGTTTTACAAATCAAATTCCTGTTTTCCCACCAAAGACTTGGTGCCAGGGCTTCAGAGCTAACTTCAGATAGGTCTGTAGTGGACAATGGCTTCTTATACATTTTGCTTCTCTAGCAACGCCTCCCGCCTGGAGTTCTGCCAATGTAGTATTGGTAGAAGGAGCAGGCTGAATGTTATCTTCCTTCCTTCCCTTCTATCCCCTTCCCCTCTTTCCCCCACCTCTCTTTCTTCTTCCTTCCTCCCTCTCTCCCTCCTTTCCTTCCTCCCTCCCTCCCTTTCTTCTTTCCTCCTTTCCTCCCTGCCTTCCTGCCTTTCTTCCTCCCTCCTTCCCTCTCTCCCTTCCTTTCTCCTTCCTCCTTCCCTCTCTCCCTTCCTTCCTCCTTCCCCCTCTCCCTTCCTTTCTCCTTCCCTCTCTCCCTTCCTTCCTCCTTCCCTCTCTCCCTTTCTTCCTTGATGGTCTTGGTCAGCTTCTGCATGAGGATTCTGAGGCCTCTCCTAATGCCCCCATATCTGCACTGGACACCCCAGCCCTCTCTTCTCACCCTATTAATTTTCTTCATGGCATTTATCATAGCATGGTGTGGTCTCAAAAGTTTGTTGGCTCATTCATTTGCTTATTAGCTACCTCTCCCTGCTAGAGTGCACACTCTTTGGGGGTAAGGACTTTTCTGTATGTATCTGATTCCTGAGGTCTGGCTTGGTTCTTAGCACAGAGCAGGATTTGATAACTATGCTTTGAATGAGTGAATATGTTGAACCTGACACTCAGTTTCCTTATCTATAAAAAGGGGATAATAATGCCTCTTCTACAGGGTTGTTAGTTGCCTGGCACACCCTAGGCACAATGTCTCCCATCGCCCTTAAGTTAAACACTGTGGTGCCTTGAGAAGTTCTGCTCCTTTAAAAGTCCTTTGATGAGTCCTCTTTTTTTATAGTGCAAAGAATTTTTCTGTAAAGGAAAATAAGCCCTCCTAGATTTATCTACTTTGGAAATTGGGTGTTTTTGTTTGTACTGAGCTTTCTTAAAACAAGCCAACAGAATGTGTATAACTATAAAAAAAAATGTATATATTAGTGCCTTGTTATAATTTTTCATGATTATGCAGATTCCAGAAGAGTAGGTTCAGATTATGCCTCCTGAGGCCTAACAGTGGCGCAGAGGTATGAAAGTCAACTGTGGGCTGCTGCTCCTTAGTGCTGTGGCACAGAGCCTGCACTCTGGTGAGGGATGGAGCTGGGCTTACAACTACGGTTCTCTACTGAGTGGTTGCATGATCAGTGGGCAAGTTACTGAATCTCTCCAAGACTCAGTTTTCTCTTCTGTAAAATGGGGTAAATTTGTACCTACCTCACAGGGTAACAACCCTATTAAATAAAGTCATGAGATCCATCATTCATTTATTTAGTCAATACGAGTTTGTTGGACACCTACTATGTGCCAAGCACTGCTCTGAGTTCTGGTGATTCAGAGCGAGGAAGACATTTGATACTCCTGTCCCCATGGGGCTTACATTCTAGTGGGAGGTGATGCATGTAACACTCTTGGAATAGTGCTCAATGAATGTTGCTCAGGAGCGTGACCCTGTGCACAGGTGGCTGTACACATGGCTTATGGAAATAGGTCCCGCCTCTATAACCTCTTATTAGGGAGATATGCATGTGACTGGACACATCTCATGAAACTGACCTATAAAAAAAAAAAAAAATTAAACCCTGCTCCTCCCTTCCATGAGGCTGGGATTCCTTCTGGTGTGTGTTGGGAATGTGTGAGTGAGAGTGAATATCTGGCATTTTAAACCTGGCATTCAGGTGCTTTGCTGTACTGGTCCCAACCTCATCTTTTGTTGCTCCCCTTCACACACTACTTATTGCCCTCCCTCATATGTACCCTTCACCTTCTACATTCTGCTCTTGCTCACCCTCTTCCCTGTTCCTGGACTGCTTTTATCCTGTCTGCAAATTCTGCTCATCCTTCAAGGTCCTCCTTCAAGGATACTGTCCCTGAACTGTCAGCTGGGAGAAACCTCTCCCTTGATTTTCCCTCTTCCTCCTCTCCCATAATTCATGTTCTTTTCCTTCCAGTGTCCCTTTTGGGCCTGAATCTGCTCGTGCTGAGCCATGGCCTCCTCTAGGATTAGACACTGTTCTGCTCATCTCTGTGTCCTCTATAAACATTTCTTACCTTATATAGATTCTCAACAAGCATTTTTTTTTGGTAATTAAACAAATGTATGGTGCAGAGGATTTCTGTTGAATCATCAGGCTTTACTTTCTCTGGGGGTGGGGGACCTGAGGCAGGGGCCTTGTGTGGAGCAATCATGGCCTTGTTGGTGTGCTGGCTACCCTGCCCACGTGCAGGAGCTTCCACATGTACATTGGAACTCACCTTCCTCGCACTCTCACATGTATCCCCAGGCCCAGCAGTTGTCTCGGGTGCACGTGTGAGGGTATGGTGGCAGCCCAGTGCCCGGTGATGGATGAGGGGGGAGGAGGTGACTTTCCCAGGGGAAGATTACCACCTGGCAGCTATGATTTGTCTCGTGCCCTCCTGTCCTTTTGCTGGGCCCCACTGCAGAGTCATTCATTACAGAGGCTGCTGTCACAGGGCTGGGGGCAGGGACTGAGCACTGTGTGTTGCGGGGGTGGCATGTTGGATCCTTCCCCCAGGACAGACTGTCATGTCAGAGAACAGAGCCCACTCTCCAACCACACAGCAGCACTCTGGAATTCTACAGGGTGAGGATGAAGTTGTAACTCACTTGCTATGACATCCCCCTGCATCCCAGATGTCCCCACTTTGAAAGCAGCTGCAAGAGTTGTTGACCCAGGGGCAGCACTGTGTGATAGGGTGGCCAGGGGCATTCATTCATTCATTCATTTCTTTGGCAAACAGTTTTACTGAGAGCCCACCAGTAGAGTTCCTTCCAGAAGCTCACCATCACTGGAGGAAGGTGGACATGGAAACACTGCAAGAAGTGTAACAGGGTGTGAGATAACTTTCCAGCCTGGAGGGCCTGGGGAAAAGCAAGAAGCCACAGGGGATAGTGGAAAGAGCACTGAACCTGGAGGCGGAAAACTTAGGCTTGAGTTCTGACTTTATTACTTACTAACATTATGGCCTTGGGCAAGTCACTTAAAACCTGTTTAAGTCTCAGTGCCCACATCTATAAAATGGGGCTTATGACATGTCCTCCACTGATAGGGCTGTTTGAAAAAGCTGTCTATATGCTTTTCAAATTGAAAGGTGCGGTACAGGTGTGTGGGATGGCTGCATGGCCCAGTGCTTCCTTCATCCCGCTGGTGGGGTGGGGTGGGTGTGGCAGGACAGTCAGCTGAGGCTCCAAGAAAAAAATAACAGACCACCCCCTTGTATTTCTATAGCCCTCTACAGTTTACAATGCACTTTTATATTCTACATTTCTTGATCCTTACAACAACCTTGGAAGCCAAGTTAAGACAGGCATTATTACATATGATTTTTCAGGGAAGGAAGAGCAGCTTAAGGAGGATAAATGATTTGTCCAAGGTCACTCTGTTAGTGGGTGGGTGAGTTAGGACTGGAATCTTATTTTTTTTTCCTGGTACCTAGGACTGTGTTCTCTTTTCCTGAATTTCTTCTCTTTGATGAGCCCCTCAATTTATCTCTGCTCTGGTCTGGGTGACATTCTTCCCACCTCCTGGGTGCCCTGTCCCCTGAATGCATGCAACACCTTCCCCATTCCCCACTCCTTCATTGTGCCAACTCATGACCACTTGGACACAATGGTGTCAGGGAATGGAAGATGCACGGGAAAGATCAGTAGGTTTAGGATAGGCAGAGGGAGAGATGAGGGCAAGCTGAGACTTTCTAAGGGTCTTCATTCAAACCTGGCATGCAAGCTGCTAAGTTAGTGTGGTAAGGGGGAAAGGAAAAAAGCTGAGGAGAGAGAAAGAAGGAGAAGAGAAGGAAAGAAAGAAAAGAGAGTGAGAGAGAGGGAAGGAGGAATGGAGGAAAGAAGGAAAGAAGGCAGGAAGGAAAGAAATAGAGAGAGAAATGGAAGTCAGGTTGGAGAGCATGAAGTGGGAGTAGGAGATGAGGGAGGAAATAAAAGAAAACAGCATGGGAAATGAGACAGGAAGAAATCAGGGAAACGTGAGGAAGAAGGGAGAGAAAAGGAGAAGGAGGGAGGCCAAAGAAGCTGGGGAGGGTGCTGGGGGAGGCCAGCTCAGCTCTGGCAAGGGGTGGGAGATCGAAGGGTGGATAGCAGCAGGCAGTGGAGGAGAGGAATAAGTCATAAACGCTGTGGGGGCAAAGGTCAAATATAGACTGATGGCTCCATTGTTTCCCAGCCTGTGAGGAGGACCCTGTCAGAGGTTGCTGAGATGTTTAACTCTTGCCTGTCCAGCCTTCTGATGGTGAAGCAGACATGGAGATGCAGAGTGAGAAAGCATCTGTGTGCTGGGGATGAGGATTGGGGGGTTGGAGCTAGGGTTGGACAAGGCTGCCCACAGGATTGGTACCAGGGTCTTGGGAGAAGGCACTCATGGGTCCTCACTATTTTGATCCATAGAGTATAGAATAAAATAAAAACATACCACCTCTTTTCTTCTACTGATGGTAGCCCTATGGGGGGAGGCTTCCCAGGGTAGAAGGAAGACATTGGGAAATTGTTCTTGAGTAACACTTAGCAACAACAAAAAAACAAAACATAATAATAGTAATTACAATAAAAAGAAATCCTTCATAAATAATAAAAATTGATATAAATCAACATTTACCAACACGTTAAATATTATGTGAAGTGCTTATGGTTTGCAAATAACGTCAACAAACATAATATCATTGAAACTTAACAACCTTCTGATATTGGTATTATCAATACCATTTTACCAATGAAGAAATTGATGCTCAGACTTGTCCAAATTGTCCCAGCAGTTTTCTGAATCCTAATCCACAGATCTTTCCACTGCCCCTACTACTTTGAACAGGATCATACCCACTTTAGAGGAAGAAAAGTTAAGAGTTGCAGGAAATGTTTGGTTATAAAATGACTTGCCAGCCGAGGAAACCAACCTTAGTTGATTAGGGAGAGGTAGGACAATGTCTGTCTGAAGGACAGAGTTTCAGGACCACGGACAGTTCCAGCATTGGCCTTTCTTGTCCAATCAGCTGCGCAAAACCCACCTTCTTCCTGAGAGGGGCTCATTCCAAGACCCCATGGGTCCTTCCCAGGGGAGAACTGGGGGACTAGATGTTGACTCCTTGTGCGCTGTAGCCTCCGCCCCCACCACCAATGATGTATAGACTGACAAAGGACTTAATGCTGTGAATACATAAAGCGGCTGAGGCCTGGGCGGTGGAGGGTGACAGCTGCCCTTTAATGCTTGGCTTTTTAAAGATCATGGTAGAGTTCAGAAAGTATAGTCATGAGGTTTAATGATTTAATGGGGACGACTGGGGAGCAAAAATAGTTACTGCGCCCTGGGGAAAAGTGACTCCTCATACATATTACTTTAGCCTAATGGCCTATAACGCCCTCCCCCCGCGCCCGCGGGGGGAGTCACGCTACATAGCCGCTGTAATACTGAATGGCCTGATTAAATGCATATTAAACAATACTAAATTGGGGAAAAAAGGCAGAGGCGGTGCTAAATGTATTTATTCAGCCCTGTAAGGGGAAGATAGGGCTCCTCTTCTGGTGTTGGGTGGAACAAGCCTTCCTCCTTAGTCTGCTCATTAAAGATGTCGTGCCCCAGGGGTCTGGAGGAAGATGGTGGGAACCCCAGTTCTCTGGAGGAACTTGTGGGAGGATATGCCTCCCAAAATGGGGGAAATGTTAGGTGTTAGGATCTGGATGCTAGCAGCAAAAAGGGTCAGCCAGGCCCACTGTCCCAAGAGGCCCCATATGGTTCCTAGCTTGGAAACTTGCCCACAGAAACATGGTTTGATTCTAATCAGTCATTTTTGATAGACTGCTTTTCTGCAAGGCCTGGGGCTACTCTGAGACTCTTGGATCCACTGGGATTGTCTCCTTTCCTGTAAGCCACTCCCCAGGTACCTGGCTCCCAGTTTTGAAGAACTCTGATTAGACTAGAATGAAAGTGTAGTCTTAGGTCTTCAATGTACCTGGGATCTACAAACCATGCATGCACATTAGAACCACCTGGGGGAGTTTTTTAAAATGCCAGTGTCTGAGTTATACTCCAAAAAGTTTTGATTCAGTTAGTCTGGGGTGTGGCCCAAGCATTGATATACATTATTTTTTCTTTTTTGGTCAAGTTTATTAGAGTGTAATTTAATACACAAAAATTTGCTTTGTCGTTTTTAGTGTACAGTTCTGAGTTTTGACAAACATACAGTTGTGTAACCACAACTAAAATGAAGACATAGAACAGTTCTACCACCCTCCAAATTTCCCCTGTGGCCATGGAGGTCAACTGCTACAAGAACTGATATTTTTAAAAAGCTACCCAGGTGGTCAATATGCATCCAAAGTTGAGAATCCCTTCAACAAAATGTCAGATCTGAGAGATACTTTGGAAAACACCTGGCTTAAGTTCCTCATTTCACGGATAAGAAGTTGAGGTTCAGAGGGGCCATGACTTCTCCAGGACCCATAGGGATGGACTAGGCTCTTAACTCCCAACCAAGTGCTATACAACATCCTGGCTCTGCAACTCTCTGCTCCAGACAGGCCATGGCCAAACATTGACCAGACAGACCTAAGACCGCATCTCCTCCCCAGGGCTTGAGGAAAGGGAATTCTTTGGTTACTCAGCCCTGTCTGAGAGGCCAAAATACGTGGATTTTCTGATCCCAAAAGTCTTTCAGACAACCTCCCTGGTCCCAGATCTTCTAGGCCCTCAATATCCTAGGGCCTCGTATAAGAATATGGGCTTTAGGTTCTTCTTGTATTTACCTGAACCTGACACTTATTACCCGTGTAACATTGGGCAAGTTAAATTAACTCTTATGTGCTTCAGTTTTCTCATCTGTAAAGTGGGGGTAATAGCAGCTCATAAGATTGATGTGAGAATTAAATGAATTAATATATGTAAAAGTATTTAGAACAGTGACTGACATATAGCAATTACCATGTAAATGATAGGTTTGTTGATTTAACAATGTATATGTACTTCCCTAGGCCCCTATCATAAACTGCATTGCATTAAGTTGTTTATGTATTTATATCTGTTTTTCAACTCTTAAGTTCCTTAAGGATTGATTCTGGAGTCTGCATCTTAGGGATTTGGTTCTTTCAGGTCCTGAATGGCCTCAGGCCCTACTTACGATCCAGGTGAGTTCAGACATTGCCTTCCCCAAACAGGAGGAGGAAGAAGCTTTCTGAAGCTTGTGTGAGGATAGGGTGAGGAGGACAGGAACACAGTGATGTAGGAAACCAGTTCCAGGCAGGGTGCCAGGATGAAGGTTCCGCCTGTCCTCTTGGGATATTTGACACATTTGAGAGTACCTGAGTAGGTGGTGGTGGCTGTTGGGCCCCAAAACCCCACTGGTAATTGAGCATTGAATGGAAAGGAGTCCTGGGGTCCTTCTTCTGGCTTTGTGGTGGGAAGAGCAGATGAGCATGAGTGTACATTCACCTTCTCACTCACCCAAGCCTGGTATTTTGAGATGCAATCTGATTTCTCACCAGACTGCTGGTTGGCCAAGGCACTGGCTGGGATGCTTGGATACTGGTTGGTACAGGATAAGAAAATATCCAAGGCATGGCTCGCAGTTCACTGCGCTCTTCCCTGCTCCCCGCAAGCACCTGACTGTGTGTCTTGGGGAGAACGAGGCATGAGTATGGACTGGCACGATTTTCTCAGACTAGCTTCTGTACTTTCAGATGCCTGCATATAGGACTTTCTGAGAGTGACCTTCCCAACCTCATCGCCAATAATTACCCTTCCTAAGCCTTCTGTGCTGGAAAATAGCCTCAATGTCCCCCTATCATATTGTTCCCTTAGGGACCTCCAGCCTTGGTTCATCCTGCTTCCTTCACCTGAATTGCCCTTCTCCACTACTCCATGACCAAATTCTACTCATCCTTCAAAACTCAGGTGTAAATACCATCACCCCCAGGAAAGTGTCCTCTGATTTACCTAATGGGAAGGGCTCTCTGTCCTGAACATTCCACAACCCTTTGTAGTTCCCTCCCTCACTGTACGTACCACAAACTCCATTGTACCACACTTACCTGGGCTCCTCCTGGCTCAACCACTGGACTCGAAGCTACTAATGGGCATGGGCCTTTCCTAGTCATTGTGTGTGCCTCACCCTCTAAAACCTAACACAGGGTTTGTCCCAGAATTGGCGTGTGTTATTGAGTGGTCACATAGAGGGTTGAGTGAGTGAATGAATGTCCTTCTCTACCCTAAAAATCAAACATTACATGCAGTAAGAAGGCAAGAGTTGCCTTCACTAGTTCTGGTGAGAAAGACTTAAAAGAGGTGGAAAACATCTCACTAGGGGAATAAGTGGCAGGAAGCCCTCAGCTCCAACCCTAGGACATCCCCTTGGAGAAGAAGAGAGGGAAGGAGAATTCTGATGGATTCCTCTTTCCTAGTCAATATGACACCCCTCCACACACTCACACACTGTTACACACAGACCTCACTCTCTGCCCTCTTGCCCTTCTCCTCCCTCAAAAAAAGAAAGAAAAAACCAAACCCTTTGCTGTCAGGTCAATTCTGACTCATAGCGACCCTATAGGAAAGAGTAGAACTGCCCCATAGGGTTTCCAAGGAGCAGCTGGTGGATTCAAACTGCCAACCTTTTTGGTTAGCAGCCAAGCTCTTAACCACTGCACCACCAGGTCTCCTCTCCTCCTCCCTCAACTGTATTTTAAATAAATGCCCATTAAAAAAAAAATCCTCCTCTCCCCATCACTGCACAGGCCATACCCTCACACCCCCAAGTCTCCAACGCTCTTAGATTTTCCTGCTGCCACGTTCCACCCTGAGCCATGTCTTCTAGTATTTTGCTTTCAAATTGTGTCTCCTGCCATTCGTGCCACATTTAAAATGCTAACAGTACAGAATGTCATTTACAGAACCGGGGCGTTTGCTCCGGAAAATTAATTTGACTTATTCCTTCTGCCTGTTCCTATCTCCAGGCCAATATTATGCTACTCATTCTACAAGAGTAATACTTAATGAATAGGACTATTAATAATGTCAAGGTCCGCGGGGGCCTGGCGGCTAACGGATAGGCGTAGACGGAAAGAACCCATCACCTGACTCCTGGTTTAATGTCCCATGAAAATATCAGGCACTGCAGTGTAATTATGGAGCAGGGAGAGGCGAGTGGATGATGACCCAGAGTTTCTTAAATATTTTTCAAATTAGTTGATGCTTTTCCTTTTGGGGGAGGAGGGTGTTTATCACCCCCTCCCTCTCTATTTTTACTTCTGTTTTAGAAGAGGAGGTGCACCTGTTTTTCTTTTTTTACAAACACAGAAAACAATGCATAATACAGACATAATAATAGCTGCTCCCACCCCAACATGTTGAGATACTGTGTTGGGTTTGGGGAGGGGGGAGGAGAGGTCTTAAATTGTCATTTGGTGGAAAAAAAAAAGGAAAAGCAGAATCAGAAAACCTGATTTACAAAGATTATCCCAGTGACCCTCCTTGTCCATCCACCTCTCCTTTCCCAGTGCATACACAATCACAGAACTAATGGGGGCTTCTAGAGAGAATGGGAGTCCCCTGGTGACCTGCATGCCTGTCCCCCATGCCGACTGTCCTGAATACCCAAGAAGAGGGGAAAATATCCCTTGGTGTACAGCCTTTCCTTTTAATGAAGTCTGATTTCTTTCAAGCCCTGAGGTTCTGGCCTTGAGTTGGCCTGCATGACTGCTTTTATAAGAATGGATCTGCAGGGTTGGGAAGGAGCCATGGGGAAGGGGGTGGCATGAAAGACCAGGGCTTGGAGTGAGGGAGCTGAAGGGGGACTGCTGGGTCAGTCTCATCTCATGTGCAGAAAGGGGATAACTATATCTGCCTTGCAGGATGGGGGTGAGGCCATGAGATAATGGGTGTGAAGGGCCTGGGCTGTAGATGGCAAATGGAGGGACTGATAATGTTAGTCCCCTTTGTCCAGTTCACAGATGGTGCAGTCAGATTCAGCCATAGCAGGAATCAGGCACCTCTCCGTGGTGCAAAGCCACTGGGGCTGAACAAAGGATACATACTTTCTGCCCAGGGGGAACCTGGTGTATAGGAGTGTAGAGGAAACTTCTGCCCTTGAGGAACCCCCAATCTGATGAAGGAATCAAGTCCCTGCCCCCAGTCTTATGGAGAGACTTGGCTCATCATCTGAGAGGAGCTTACAGTCTGGCCTGGTGGGGGAACCACTGTCCTTTAGGCCCCCCATCTGATGGAAGAGTCATATTCATTACTATAGGGACCCCCAGTTTAATGACAGGGTTCAGTCCCTGGTCTGGGAGGTATTTCAGTCTTATGGGAGAAACCTAGTCTCTGATGGGGGTGGGGAAGGCTTCTAGTCTGGTTGGGAAGACTGAGCCCCTGCCCTGGAGGAAACTCCAATCTGATAGAAGAGACACAGTCTTTGTCCTGGGGGGTGGGGGGCTCCCAGTTTGATGGTGGAGACAAACTGTTGACCCAGGACAGCTCTAAATCTGGTAAGGGATACATAACCCCTGTTGTAAGTAAACTCCAGGTCTAATGGAGACAAAGTCTGCCTTGGGAGAGATTTCGGTCTGATGAGAGTAACAGCGTGGTCTGAAGAAGGCCCCTCTGATGGGAATGGCCAGACCTTACCCCCAGGGAGCACCAGAACTGCTGGAGGAGACAGACTCCTTGGCCTCAGGGAATGCCAGTGTGATCAGCGTGACAGATCCTCCAGTTTTATTAAGGAGGCATGGTACTCACTCTGGGGCAGCTTCGACCTGACAGGGATGGCAGGGAGAATCGAGACAGGCAAACTTCAGAAACCCCAAAGGAGGAGAAGCACAAATCATTCAGCTTAGCTGGGAAGAAATAAACACAAGCCCACCCAAGTGGGCTGAACCAGTCACGCCAGGCTGGAAGCTCCGCAGCCCCTTTTCCTCAGTGCCTAGAAAGCCCCAGTTTCAGCACCACGACCAGCAGCCACACAGCAGGAGCGCGGGCGCGCACCCCTAAAGCCGCCCCTGCGCTGGGCTGGAATCCAGCCGCCGGCCCTTCTATGTGTGCTTGTCCCTCCGTCTATAGGGACTGGGCCTTGAAGGGTGGGCGGGGTATGTGAAAGGCGGTGAGAGCCTGCCTCACACGTTCCTGCATAAGGATCTGTCTCCCCCATGCGTCGGCAGCTCCTCACAGAGGCGTCTTGTGTGCGCGTCCGCGCCTCCCTCACTGCCCCCGCGCCGCCCGACTCTGCAGACGGGGGACACTTCCCTCACCTCCCCCCGTCCCCACACTCCAGGGTAGGGAAGGTCAAGGCTTCTTCTTGGGGTCAGCGTGATCGGAAGGGTGACAGGTCTCCCTGAAGTCCTAGGTGTGTGTGTGTCTGTGTGTGTTTGTGCAAGCGAGTGTGAGTGGGAGCAAGGGGTCATCTTAGTATTCATATCTCCTTGGGGGCCCGGCAGGGAGAGGAACAGCCTCCTCTAAGCCCTGGCTGCTCTGCTTACCTCCTGGGTGGGGCCAGGCCTGCATCTGTATGTGATGGCAGATGTCCCCCTGCCCCAATCTTGAACTGTGTGAGGGCTTGTGGGCATCTGTGTGCGCACACACCGGCTTCTGTCAGAGACCCTGACGGGCTCCTTCCCATGCCACCTCAAGGTCAGGAAATCACTCTGTGCCCAGCACTTCCTTCTTCCTATCTCTCCACTACCGGTTTGAATCTCCCAGGAAAGCCATTCATGGCCCCTGCTTCCCTCTGCCCCTGGACTCTAACAGATCCAGGTGGTCCAGCCAAATCCCCATCATTTCACTTCTCATACCCCAGCCTCTCAGAAGAAAGGCAGAGGGTGGAGTCCCTGAATACAGAGATACCTCATTTCCACCCCATCTCCGTCCTCATAAAAGGCAAATATGGAAAGACCAAAAAGAAAAAAAAAAAAGTCAAATAAAAAGTAATAAAATAATCCAATTAATAATTACTCTGATGGACTCATCAGAATTCACAGCCAGGCCAAGGAAAGTGTGGAAGGAGGGGGTCAGGGAGGACAAATGTGGGGGGCGCCTTCTGTCCCTCACCCGCAGGTGATAGTGAAGGCGCCTCCTGCCAAGTTCTCGTTTTCTCGTTCGCTCGCTCCTTTTTTTTTTTTTTTATGGGGCATCCTGAGTGTAAAAAATATGACTTGCCTTTATGGTGCTCCAACAGGAATGAAGCTATAAAATTATGAACAGTTTTTATGACGGCTATTCTGGGGATGCTTTTATATTGATGGTATACAGCCTGAATCTGTCTTTTTTTTTGCATCCCACCCCCCCTCCCTGGGCGGGGAGGGGAAGTCTGTGTAACTATTTTTCATGCATTTAATATATTAATTATCCGGTAAATGCTCCCCAGACTGTGCTTGGGACATTGGAGAGTGACAGGTTCTCAGCGAGCCTCCCAAGGCAGCGCATCAGCCTGCAGTGTATTATGTCAGTGAGGTCAGGGTGGGGTTAATGTAACTTTTTATTTGCTGATTTTTCATAGGCGGGAGCAAAGCTGGGATGGAAGGAGGGAGGGAGAAAGGGAGGGGGGAGGGAGGAGAAGGTGCCACAAGAGCAGAGATAATGGTGAGGCAGATCTCTCCACCCCAATTCACCTCCGTCAATGCCAGGAGGTTGGATTAGGTAGGAAAGGAGCAGTGGCCTCTCCAGCTGGCTCTGGTACCTAACGACACACACCCGTGTTGACAGTCTTGGGAGTGATGTTCTCCCACGCTGCGTCTTGCACACTTGAATGCAGGCAGTTTCACCACCTGACTCCGTCTCACGCTCTGAAACAGAAACCCAGGGCCTGAAGCCTGGAAAAAGCAAGTCAGGTTACATGGGGAGTCTCTGGCCAGCTTCCCTTTGCACGTTCCCAAATGGGCGCTTGTGCACAGACACTTGTACTCTGCCATGTGGACTTGGGCACACATGAGGGCTGGCTTTGTCACTCAGTCACACATTGTCCCTCCTGTTCTCACACATCAAATTCTCATGTAAACCTCTTGCCCATCCACAAAGCACAGATTTTGGCGATTAAATAAGGGGAGCTGTGAATGGGTCCCACTGGCCACACTCTCTTATTTCTGTGAATGACACCAACTGCCCTCATGCCTGGGGCTGAGACCCTGTCCATCCTGCAGGAAAGAAAAACTGTTGCATAACCAGACAACCCATCACTTCCTGGAAAGCCTGGGTTGGGGGTGGGGGTCCAGGATGCCCAATGCCAAGGTGGCCCCTGGGCCCGTGTGTGCTCCAGACCTTGAGAGATTGAGGGTTGCTTCTTAGACCAAACAGGGACCAGTCTATCCCAGGCCTCCTGCCCCCGCCCCGCCATCTGCCGGCCCCAAGAGGGCAGCATAGCTGGTCTTCTCTGCTTTTACTGCCCTGTGATCCTCAACGCCTAAGCCTGACTCCCCAGCTTTCTGGAGCCCTAATTTTGGTTTTTGTATAGTTTTTTTTATTGTAAAAATTTGGAATCATTCAGGATAGTTGTTGTTGTTGTGTAATGTTGAGTCAATTCCAACTCATAGTGACCCTGTGTGACAGCGTTTCCTAGGCTGAAATCTTTAAGTGATCAGATTGCCAGGTCTTTTTTTCCAGAAAGCCACTGGTGGGTTTGAACTGCCGACCTTTTGGTTAGCAGTGGAGCACTAACTCCTGTTATTACTGGCGTAGACACTTTTGAAAGGATCCCTGGTGGCACAGTGGCTAATTGCTCAGCTGCTAATCAAAAGGTCAGCAGTTCAGATCCACCCAGCGGCTCGGCGGGAGAAAAGACCTGGCAAGCAAAACCGACTAGAGAGCACACAAGAGACACTTTTGTGTATTGAGGCAGGACGAGGGCTATTCCTACTGAACCAGGAGCCAGACTCTGGGGTTCAGGGCCCCAGCAATGCCTATATGTGGGGGGTGATGTCACTTTTTTCTTCACTAGGGAAGACAAATTAGGGGCAAATACTTCTCATACTCTACAGACCCACTCACCTTTGCCAGGTGAGTGCTGCGGCTGGGGTGGGGGTGGGGGCTATCCCCCTCCAAGAAGAGAAGTTAAGAGCTTGAGTTCTAGAAGCAGATCGACCTGGGTTCAGGTCCTTAGTTTGCCACCTCCTGCTCGTGACCTTGGGAAAACTTTTTCCCTGCTCTCAGGCTCAGTTTCCCCATCTGTAAATGGGGAGTAATTATATTGGGAGTGAAATTGTATAGGAATGTTGTGAAAATCAAAGAATACATGCAAGGTGTTTAGCACAGTGTCTGGCACAGACACGATTGCTATTATCATTATTGTTACCATTTAGATTCCCCCACTTCCACCCACGTTTTGCACAACGAACCTCTGTGAAGTTACTATCCCTCCGCAAGCTTGCAAATTCTGCATTCCAGGTGGTTAGTTCCTCTTAGGCACTTGGCCTGAAGCTGCGGCATGCTGTGGATAGGTGTGTCTAATTATGGTCCAAACATTAAAGCTTTGTAGACAGTTGATTTTGTCATCCCTAGGGTTTTTTTATTAAGCCAGCGTGGGAAGTAGCATTAAGGAGTCAGTATTACTGGGCACCTACTGAGGGCAGGGGGTGTCCCATGCATTGCCTCATTTATTTTTCTCATGACCTTATGAGGTATATAATATTATTAAACCATCGCACCAATGAGGATCCTGAGGATCAAGGAGGTTCAGCCAATGACATGCCAGCCTGAGGTCACCCAGGTGGTAAGAACCCAGGTTGGGATCTAAGGCCACCAGGCTCTGAAGCTTATGTGCTTCACACTTCCTTGGCTGCCTATCACTTTGATTTTGAAATGGAACATCAAACAAAAGCAGTTATAGCGATGTGGCAAATATTTAAGTGCCTGCTCTTGTCAGGCACTGGTTAGAGGCTCAGAAGAATGAGATGTTGCTGCCCTGGAGGAGTCTAGAGGCCACCTGGAGGAGATGAGACATGTAGTAGTAGTGGTGGGGGTGGTGATGTCACTACTACTGGTAGTTCTAACAATAATATCAATAACCACAAACATTGTAGTTAATGCTTACTCTGCATCAGGCACTTTTCCAAGAATGTTATCCCATATAAACTCATTTTATCCTATTATCCCACAAGACAGGTATTTATAGGTCTGTAAAAAAAAAAAAAAATTTTTTTTTTTTTTTTTAAATAAATAACTTGCACAACTTGCAAGTGGGAGATTCTGGATTGGAACCAAATTTGTAGCCTGCTGTGTGCCAGCTCCCTCCTGTTTGGAATCCTCACTCCCATTAAGGTGTAGATAAATTTACTGGCCCATTTTAAATGCCATGTCACGTCACTGATCATAATGATTATAAGAATGGTAGTTAACATTTGAGGGTCAGCTATGTACGGGGCACTGTGTTAAATGCTTTATCTGCATTACTTCATTGTATTTTCTCAACAACCTTATGAGGTGGGTACTACTATAATTCCCATTTTACAGATGAAGAAACTGAGGTTTTAGGGGGTGAAGCCACTTGCCAAAGTCACACAATGAGTGATAGAGCCAGGATTTAAGCCCAGGCAACAGTCTGTCTCCAGAGCTTGATCTCTTAACCCAAAGCTCTTAATAACGAGAGATAAGCTTATGGAATCAAAGGGAGAAGTCCCTTTTCACCTTCCTCCTTCCCAGTCTCGTTCTCCTTCCCTTTCACAGGTGACAGGTGAGGGCTATGAGGTAGAATATTCCCAGAACCTTTCTATGCATTTCCATACAGAAATTATGTGTGTGTGTGTGTTGTTGGTTGCCATCAAGTTGGCTATGACCTTATGTACAACAGAACAAAACGTTGTCTGGTCCTGCACCATCTTCATCGTTGTTAGCCCATTGTGGCTATTGTGTCAATATATCTCATTGAGGATTTCCCTCATTTTCGCTGACCCTCTATTTTACCAACCATGACGTCTTTTTTAGCAATTGGTCTTTCTTAATGACTTGTCCAAAGTAAGTGAGCTCAAGTCTCACCATCATTGCTTCTAAGGGGCATTCTGATTGTATTTCTTCTAAGAATATATATATGTGTGTGTGTTTATTCTTAGAAGTGTGTGTGTATGACAATGTATGCCATATATATGTGTGTATATATATATATATATACACATATATATATCCACATATCAATGTATAGAGGGTTTTTTTTTTTCTGTGACTGATCCTTCTGTCATATTATTCTGCAGCTTGCTCTTTTCCCCCGTTTTCTGTCCGTATATGTAGATCTATTTCATTCCTTTAACTTCTACCTAATACTCCACAGAATGGATTCACCACCATAATTCTCCCCTTGATGGACATGTGGGTTGTTTCCAATTTTTTGAAGTTAAATGCAAAGAGCAATGCTGCCCTGAACATTCTAACACAGCCTTTTATGCACATGTGCTCAGTACCTAGAAGTGGAATTGCTGAATGGAACAGAATGGGCCTTTAAAATTTTTATAGCTGTTTCCAAACTGTGCTCCAAAACGGCCATACACTCCCCCTAAAGCATATAAGAGAACCCCATTTTCCTCACATCCTTGCCATTGAAGTTCATTATACATATATCTCCCTCCCCCCCTGTTTTTGCTAAGCTGATATATGAAAAATAAAGATCTTTGCTGTTTTAATTTTCTTGATTACTACTGAGATTGGGAAGCTTTATATTTCTTTGCCTTTTTTTCTGTCTTCTTTGCCCTTTTTATATCTCATCTATGCATATGCTTTGTCCATTTTCCATTGGGTTCAGGGTTTAAGGTGTTTGTATTATTATATTTCTGATTATAAAAGTAATAAATGCTAAATGAAGAACACTGGAAAACAGGAAGTAATAGAGAAAGGAAATAGATCTCAGACATAATGCCACCATTCTGAGGTAACACGTGGCAATGTATTGATGCATTTTTGCCACGCTTTTTTTTTCTATGCAAATATATGTGCTTTCCACCCCCACTCTTAGTATAGCGTGGTATATACAGTCTTACACAATTTTACCCACTAGACATTACATAGGGCACATTCTCTGTGTTATTAAATATTTTAAACACAATTTTTCTGTTTGCTCCGTATTGATGAAGTCAATAATCCATATTTCTTTAACCATTATTGTACTTGCTAGATGTGTAGGTTGCTTCCAGTTTTTAACTATTATAAATAATGCTGCAGTCAACATCTTTGTACATAAATCTCTGTCCACATCTCTGATAGTTTCTCAGGACAGATTCCTCAAAGTGGAATTACTGGGCCAAAGGGTATAAATTGTTAAAGATTCTTGATTCGTATTGCCAAGTTGCTTTCTAGAAGGGTTATATCAATTTACATCCCCACTAACCATGCATGAGACGTACATTTCAGTGCACACTTTATAATTACATTTTTTTTTCAATAGGGAGGTGAATGTATCTTATTATTGTCTTAATCTTCATTGTCTCTTGCAGTGAGCTTAAACATGTTTTCTACACTTATTGGCCATTTGAATTCTGTGAGTTGTCCTTCCATGTTATTTGCCCACTTTCTGTTGGATTCATTATCCCTCATTTTTTAGACAAAGAAACTGAGGCTCAGCGTAGGTAAGTGGAATACTCATGCCACATTGTCGTTTCTTCCTTTCACTGGTTCAGTGTCTTCTGAATAGTGCTCAGGCTCTGCTAGGGTGAGAGTTATGCTCACTCAGTGCAGAAGAGGCTGTTCAGTTAATTTCTTAAATACCCTACCATTTCCTGTGGGCTGTGCCCATGGTTACTGGAGGCAACTGGAGGTGTCTGCCTATGAATTGCTCTGCTTGGCTGCCATGCAGAATTGAAATTTTTTTTTTTAATTACTGTCTGTCTTAGTCATCTAGTGCTGCCATAGCAGAAATACCATAAGTGGATAGCTTTAACAAAGAGAAATATATTTTCTCACGGTCTAGTAAGTTACAAGTCCAAATCCAGGGTGTCGGCTCCAGGGGAAGTCTTTCTCTCTCTGTCGGCTCTGGAGGAAGGTCCTTGTCCTCAATCTTCCCCTGGTCGAGGAGCTTCTCAGGCACAGGGATCCCATGTCCAAAGATAGGCTCTGCTCCTGGTGCTGCTTTCTTGATGGTATGAGGTCCCCAACTCTCTGCTTGCTTCCCTTTCCTTTTATCTCTTGAGAGATAAAAGGTGGTGCCAGCCACACCTCGGGGAAACTCCCTTTACACTGGATCAGGGAGGTGACCTGAGCAAGGGTGGTATTACAGTCCCACCCTAATCCTCTTAACATAAAATTACAAACACAAAATGGAGAACAACCACACAACCACACTGGGAATCATGGCCTAACCAAGTTGACACATATTTTTTGGGGGACACAATTCAATCCATGACACTATCTCTTCTCATTTATCAAATACTTAGTGAATACTTATCATGTACCAGACTCTGTGCTGGAGGCTCTTTTCAAAAAAGGATTTTCTAAAAAGATATATTTGCAACAAAGTTATTAAAATTAAAATAGAAAATCAATGAGAAGACAGAAAAGATGTTTAGGAATAGCACCAATGTGGCAGGAAATTAGGCTCTGAGCTTCCTGGCAGTCTCAGCAAAAAGGGAAATATACTGGATTACATTATCTCCATTATCTGAGAGCAATAAGCATGCCACTTTTTATCAAGAGAGAAAGACTGTTCCATGGCACTATATTCAGACAGTTATCACACAAGACATTGCTTAGGGGACTCTAACCAGAGTAATGGACAAAGCCTTCAGTGGCAGATTTACAAAAAGTACAGTCATGATCTTCATGTGGCTGTTTCTTGTATCTGCCCTCAATAAAATCTAAGCGCACAATATTAAAGCTCAGACTCAATGAAGGTGATCCTACAGATGGCTAAGCTAATGCAGTCCAGGTATGTGGCTTTCTAGGGATTTAGCTTGAAGCAAGGAAAGCTTAGGATGCCAATGGGAGGGTATGCCCCAGCTGTCTCTCAAATCCAGTCCATTCTTTTCTTTCCCCCCACCACCACCCTAGGGTAGGTCCTCATCATTTCCTGCCTTCTCCCTGATCTCCCTCCATACTCTTCTCTGCTGAGTAGTCAGTGATCTTTCCAATATGTAGAAGTGA
This sequence comes from Loxodonta africana, assembly GCF_030014295.1. NCBI lineage: Eukaryota > Metazoa > Chordata > Mammalia > Proboscidea > Elephantidae > Loxodonta > Loxodonta africana. The sequence goes on from NC_087359.1 coordinate 51,196,012, forward strand.
TCATCGCTCCCACACTCCACGGGCTCAAAATCCACCAATAGTCTAATGGTGGAATTTGGGGTAAATTGGTTTGTTCCCGGCTTGGAATTTTTAGTTATTGTTTGAATTCTTTATAACATGTATGGATCATGTTTGCAAAAACAATAGGTTGATGTTGCTTTAGAAAAAAAAATCTTGGCACAAATGTGCCAAGATGCTGTTGTTGTTAGTTGCTGTTGTAACTAATTCTGGGTGGTGAGACTATGGGTGATTGTTACTTTTTTCTCTAAACTTGAGTACATTAAAAAAAAAAAAAAAATCACATCACTTCCTGGTTGCTTTCACGTAGCCCAACACCATCCAATCCTCCTCTGAGCTTTGTTTCCTTTGCACAGTGACTACATTCATTAGGCACCTACTGTTTGTCAGGAATTGTTCTAGACGCTCTTAAAGAATGTAAATATTACTGCATCTAAACCATATGATGAGTCCATTTTATGGATGTTAGAGAGGTTATATAACTTGTATTATTAGGTCAAAGGGCTGGGGTGACAGAGTCATGATCAGAACTCAGACAGTCTGAAATCAGAATCTGAGCTTTCCATCATACCACAATCTCCTACTTAGCACATTGAGTCTGTTAATTCTTTTCCCCAGTATAGTACTTGATGTAGTCTATGAGTTCAATACGTGTAAAGATGCTATAGAATGTCTTCCTAAATGTCATTTCTGCAGTGGGATATTTTTGAAGTGGTTGTTGATTTTTTTTTCTCCCCCCATAGCTTTCCCTTTCTCCACCCCTCCAGTACCATTGCCTCAATGGAGGGATGGGCAGGGTAGAAAGTGGAAATCATGTAGGCTTTGGGACTTTGGTCTTCAAGAGCTTAACCCCTTGGGGGAATGGACAACGTTTCTAGGTTGAGAGTTTAGATTTGCTGGACTCCAGTGGATGAGGCCTGAACACAGGCGGAAACCTGAGAACCAAGAGGGCATGGCAGACAGGTGGGTCCTGGTAGATGGCATCTTAGATGATTGATAAAGAATCCTATGCCCCAGATAGAGTACTATTCTGCCTCCCATAATGACCTGGAAGAGTGCAGGACTGAAGGGGCTACTTGAGCAAGAACAGGGGTTCTCTTAGAGGGTGCCCAGATAACCTGGAGGATCACATGGTATCCTCCCCACCCTGACCTCAGCACTACATAAGCTCTCGGTAACTTAGATATAAGTCTAATGAAAAGATGAAAGCTCACAGAAATCCAGAAATGACTGAGATTGAATTTCTTCCATTGCCAGTGGAATGGGGGCTCAGAATGAAAATTCAACTGTATTGAAGAAAATGAAAGAAAATTTTATCTTACACCTTGAGTCTTTGGACCTTAGCCTTTTCCTATACTACCCTGAGCTGGAATTTTGCTCTGGGCTGGAGAAATACATTCCAAGTCTGCACTGTCCTCTGGGCATACAGAAGCAAGCCTGGAGTTTCAATCACCCACTGATGGTGAAGCAGGTGGGGTCCTTAGGTTTTGGAACATAGGACAGTGGATGACATCCTAAGACAAAAGGAGATTGGCAAGCGTTACCCTCACCTGGAAGGTCTCCTCACCTGTGTGTGCATAAGGACTGAGGGCCCTCTTGTAGGCAAACCCAAGATTTTCCTCAGAGAAGTCTTTTTGAACTCATCCTGCTCATAGACAGGAACTTGATTTAGACCCACGATTCCACACCATCAACCATGACAAGAATGATCTTGGCCTGAAAAACTTTCAGAGCAGATATGACTGGTTGCCCATGTCTACCTCATTAGATCCCGGGGGGCCTGTCTCCTTCAGATCAACACTGCTCCCTGAGGGCCCTTCAAGATGAATGAGCCATGAAATGGACCCGCAGGGAATAAAGAAGAGGGGTGTCTGCTGAGGGAAGTGACCCACCAGCAACTCTTTAAAGTTTAGCCTATGTGTGTCAAAAACCCATAAAAGTCCATTGCCATCGAGTCTATTCTGACTCATAGCGATCCTATAGGACAGAGTAGAACCACCCCATGGGGTTTCCAGGGTGCAGCTGGTGGATTCCAAACTGCTGACCTTCTGGTTAGCAGCTGTAGCTCACTGTAGCTCTTAAACCACTGTGCCACCAGGGCTCCACTGGTGAATTTGGCCTTGCCATGGTGGCGTAGTGGTTAAGTGCTACGGCTGCTAACCAAAGGGTTGGCAGTTCGGATCCGCCAGGCGCTCCTTGAAAACTCTATGGGGCAGTTCTACTCTGTCCTATAGGGTCGCTATGAGTTGGATAATCGACTTGATGGCACTGGGTTTTTTATGGTTTAAGCTGTCAGAACTTGGGCTGTAGGGGAAGGGGGAGCTAACACTAGTGGATTGGCAGGGTGGTCGCAGTGTGGTGGCAATGTCACTGTACTCGAAAGTTGGAAAATCTGGCTCAGGTTTCAACTCTGCTCTTATACTTGTACCGGGCAACCAACTTGCCCTTTCTGAGCTTTGGGGTCCTCATTTATTAGAAATGCCTACTTCACACAGGTGTGAGGAGAACACTTTGTAAGCTAACCGTGGCTTCCCCTAAGGACCCCTCATCCTATTTCACTGGTAGCAGCCCCATCCAGTCTTACTGCAACCCCATGTCACCCATGGAAATCCCGTTATTCCACAAAAATGGTATGATATGATGCAATTAGGATACGGAGTAACTTGGGGGCAGTCCCTAATGGCTAGGCTGCTGCTGGAAAGCAAGTGCCTCTTTACTACCTGGAAGCATGGGGGTCCCTCAGCCTAGGTGGTGCAGAGGCTTATGGTTGCCCCTATATTTTCCACAACATCACTCTTATGGTGCTCTTCCCCTGGAGTCTGGGGAGGTTGGTGTTAGTTGCAGGGGTGTTCAGAATAAATTAACTCTGGGCCTAGAATCCTTTGTTTTAGTTGGAATTTTCATAGCAAGAAAGCCACTAGGGTAACAACCTCTCCTGTCCGTTATCCCATTCAATCCTCAGGACACTCTGGTGAGGGAAGCTAGGTGGGCATCATTTTACCTTTTAAATTTTTCTCTATTACGTCCGCATCTCTCCATCACCTCTGTCACCTTCCTAGCCCAAGCCACAATCAACTCTTATTATTAAGCTTTTTTGAGATACAATTTGTATTTAGTAAAGTACATAAATCCTAAGTATACAGCTTGGTAGATTTCTATACCTGTGTTATCACCATCCAAATTGAGATCTAGAATGTTCCCAGCTTTCCAGCCCTCTCCTTCCTCTTCTGTCATTACCCTTCCAAGGATTACAACTGTTCTGTTATCCCTCTAGATTTCTTCCATCTGTTTTTGAACTTTATATAAATAGAAAGATACAGTATGTTCTCTCCCACGTTGTGAGATTCATCCATGTATTATGTGTAAATAGATTGTTCTTTTTCATCGCTGTATAATGTTCCATTGTGTATATGTGCCACAACTTATTTGTCCATTCTACCATTGTTGGACACTGGGTTGTTTGCAGTTTTTGGCTATTACAATAGAATTCATGTCTTTTGGTGGACCTTATGCTGGGTCATAGGATATACTTATGTTTAGCTTTAGTAAAAAAAAAAAAAACTAGTTAGCTTTAGTAGATACTACCAAATATTTTTTCCAAAGTGGTTGTGCTAATTTACATTCCCATCAGCAATGTATGAGAGTTCCAATTGCTTCACATCTTCACCATCTCTTAGCATTGTCGATCTTTTTTTATTTTAGCCATTTGGATAGGTATGAAATAGAATTTCATTGCAGTTGTAATTTGTGCTTCTCTGATGACTAATGATGTTGAACGTCTCTTCTGTGTTTATTACAAGCCACTGTCAATGCTCTCCTGAATCACTGGGAAGGCCTCATAACTGACTACCCGTTTCAGCTCTTAAAAAAACAAACAACAACAAAACAAGTCAAACCCATTGTGTCAAGTCAATTACAACTAATAGTGACCCTACAGGACAGAGTAGAACGTTGCCATCAGGTTTCCAAGGAGCAACTGGTGGATTCAAACTGCCGACCTTTTAGTTAACAGCTAAACTCTTAACCACTGTGCCACCAAGGGTCCACTTCTGCTCTGGACCTCTCTAATCCTTTTTGCCTATTACAGCCTCAGTGAGTGGTGTTCTCAACATGGAAACTGAATCATGGTACTGCCCTGCTTAAAACCCATCTACGCCTCCTCTTGCCCTTTGGATCATAGCCCAAATCCTTGACCTGTCCCCCCCGTGCCCACCTTTCCAGCCTCATCTCAGACCACTCTCCCCCTTATACTCCAGTCACTCAGGCCTTTGGACATTGCTGTTATTTCCAGTTTTTGGCCATTACAAATACGCTCATGTCTCTCTTTCCCAGCATTCATCACATTCTGTAATTACATACTGATGTCACTACTTGATTGATGTCTGTCTCTGTGATTAGACCACAAGCTCCATAGGAGAAAACCCTACACTGGCCTAGCTCACTATTGTATCTCCAGCACCTAATGTAGTGCCTGACACATAGTAGGTGCTCAATATATGTTTGTTGAATGAATAAATACACCCTCAGTTTACAACTGAAGAAATTGAGGCACTGAGAGAGAAAGTGCCTTCAGATGGCAGCCCCGGGGCTAGACTTGGAGCTTTGGTTATTCAATGCTCTTTCCACCACACCCCATTGCCTCTGATGAGGCCATGAGTAAAAGCGTTTTGCTGTCAATTTTGCAGAATTCTAGTGTAAGGATGACTATGCTATGATTATTGTCGTTGCTATTATTAACAGCTCCCCACCAGAATGTCAGCTCCAGGAGGGAAGAGAGGGTATATGTTTCATTCACCACTGGATCCCTGGCCATCAGGGCAGTGCCTGGAATAAATGTTGGCTGAATTAAAGCTCTGTTACCACAGACCAGTATAAAGAAAAATGTTGGCAGCTGCTAAAGCAGATGCTATGGAACTGTCTCCATGTTTTCCTTTTGCTGGGATTTTATGGGACTAAATTACAGGTAGTCCCCAACTTACGACATATTCAAGTTACGGTGAACCACATTTACCACCATCTTCTTTTTTTTTGTACATCTTGTGATTAATAATATGCACCACATACAATGTTGCAGTGCGCAAATTGCTGATATTATCATTCTCAGCTGTTCACTTGCAGATGCTCAAGGATGGGATTTATAAAGATACTGATAATAAAAGGCAATAACAACGAAAACTGAAAAGAAAAAGAGGTATTTGACTTACGTCAGAGCCGATTTATGATGGAGTCGTTGAAACGGAACCCTGTCATGAGTCAGGGACTACCTCTGTTGCTAAAATTAGGAAGCTGTTGACTGGCACCTGGAAATCTATCACAGGCTAAACTGGCCTTCCCTCAAACCTCAGTAATCCCAACCTGCTCTAGTCGCACCTACTCAGGTTGACTTTCATTTGCCCTCTTAAGAAAAAACAGCTCAAAGGATGAAGGATGGAAACAAGAGGACGCTCAAAGGCCACAGGAAACCTACCACAGAGAATTAGGACTTTGCTCATTGTTGGTGAGCAAATTGATGGTGCTCATTGCAAATGAATCTCATTTGTTCACCATCAAGTCTTATCGGCTCATTGTAGCAGGTCTTGCTGCCGCACTGCGTGGCAGCAGATGGGTTCCAGGGATGGAGCTCTGTGCAAGTAATAAAGTGGCGTTTCTTTTTCAATTGTCTCTCATTGAGACCTCTTGGTAATTCGGATTGATTGTCCTGTAGCCCAACGCAGGGCCTGACTGAGCGCGGTTTGTCTGGGGCGGGATTTTCATTACTGTCTCAGGAACTGAAGGACAGTCACATAAGGCTGGTTCTCAGCTGCCCAGGGACTCTGTTTCTGCCAACCAGGGGCCAAGGCCCGAATGTGGGTAAGGTGAGGAGGGACCTTCAGGTCTGAAACCAGGGCTTCTGGACTCCTGGTCCAGTGCTCTTTCCAGGACAACTGATGCATCCCCAGGAACAGGTCTGGCATCCCAGGAACAGGTGTGGGACCCCAGGGAGGTGAGAGGGCTGCTATGGTCCCCCTCTTCTAGCCTCAGCTGGGACCACGGTGCCTCAAAATTCCCTGTGGCATTAGGTTGTGTCTGCAGTGAGAATGGCTCACTCATCCCCTAAGACCCATCCAGCTGGGAGCCACAAGTTGCTGCCCAGGGGTGCAACCCCCTTATTATTCCTGTGGACCTAGCCTAAGCTCTTGGTGTCTGTCTCTTGCTCCACAGCAGAGAAGGCAGGTGAGGGGGCAGGGAGAATCAATAGCTTCTTAGCTCCAAGCTGTTTATAGGTTTGTTTTTTTTGAGCAAGAAGAGATAGAGGTTCTGGGGTGCTGAGGGTGAAGCTGGGGTCTGGCAAGACACTGCACAGCCCAAGTCAAAAGCTAAGCCACCAGCCAGGGTCTCTGCTCAGCTCAGAATCCTCTGGAAAGTCCTGTGTTTAAAGCACCAGGCACCACCGCCCCACCAAGAAGGTCAGCCTTATGCCCTTTCATTGCCTTTCCTATAGATTTCTGAGAATTTTTTAGTTCTCCTCCTGGCCCTGTCTCCCCTCTTCCTCTTTCCACATGCCCATCCCCTTCAGACCCATCTACCCCTCAACCCCATCCGAATGCCAATTGAAAAGGCCTGAAAATAATGTGAAATAATATAGTTTATCACCCAGAGGCTGCTGACAGGCAGTGAGGCCTCCTCTGAAAACAGGCGCGGAGGCAGGGAGGGCGAGGAAATTATAGGCTGCACAAAGGAGAAAAAGTTAAAGTGAGAGCTCCATAAAAGAAAGTGGAACTATTATGCTGCAAAATGCCAACTCATTACAAAGCGGCCAAAGAGAGAAATACGGCAGCGCTGCCTGTAATAGCAGTTTACAAGGGAACATTGTACAGCAACACAAGAGACGCTGCCATAATTTGCTCTAACAACTCCAATTATCCCTTTTATTGATTTGGCAACACATTTAATAGGAGTAGCCACACCTCTTCTGTTACAAATCATTAAAGGTGTTGAACGGTGTAATTTTAAAATTGTCTTCCTACAGTTGTCACTATGACAGCATAATTCCCCCTGATTTCGGCTATGTAAACACCGAGGCATGGTCATTTCCCCCTTACAAGGCCAGAGATGTTGTCAGCCTGGGGTTTTTGTGCAGAAACATCCATTTAATACATAGCTTTTTTCCCCAGCCAGCTTTCTAATTGCAGTGAGGTTGGTTTAGTTGTTTGTTTTTTCTCCCCCCTCCCCCCTTCTCTCTCACTTTTTTCCTCTTTTCTATCAACTAAAAGGTGTGTGTGTAATGCGGGTAGGGCGGGAAGGAAATAAACAGGCTGTTTGGCCGTCTCTTTTTTCTTTGGCAGCCTTAATTGCTACTTAAATCCGGGCCCTGCACTTAACACGCGGGGGGCAGGCCCCATGCGCGGTGCCCAGCTTTGGGGAGCCCCAGGGCGCGGGCCGGTGCGCAGGCGCTCTCAGCGTGGCCGCCGAGCCCGGGCGGGGAGGACTCGAGAGCTTGTGGGATCCAAGTGTAGGAAGGGCGGGCCGGATGAGGCTGGGGCTACCCAGGCGGGACGGGTGGGAGAGGCCGGTGAGGTCGAGGAGCGGGGCGGGGGTCAGGGTGGGGTGCGCACAGCCGGGGGCCGGGGGACACGGAGGGGCAGAGTGGACAGGGGCCGGGAGGAGAACAAGGGCTGGGTCGCGGTGGGGTGGGAGAAGCCCGGGGGTCGATGGCGCAAGGAGGGGGAACCTCTGCGCCTGGTCTTCTCCCTTGAGCCATGTCTTGTCTGCCTGATAAGCATTTTGTGGGGTTATTTGCTCCAGTGAGCCTTCCTCCCCACCAACCCTCTCACCAGCCTTCCAGCTCCTTAAGGGAGTTTTGTCTTTTTTTTGTCACCGTTGCACTCAAGTGCTTAGCCCAGTGAGGAAGCCCTCAGCAAATATTTATACATTGAACGTAAACTTGGGTGAGCAAAGAGTCTAAAGAAAGCAGGTGACAGGAGGGTTCAGGTGGTGCAAGGGGCAAGTGAGGCAGGCCTAGCCAGGCTGGGGTGTGGAGTGATGTGTTGGGTGTCATGGCTGTGTGGTGTGAGGCGGGTGTGTAGGGCTCACGTGGAGTTGGGTAGTGTGGCTGGGTTAGGTTCATGTCCATGTCCCCTCACAGCCCCACCAAAGCCCTCCTCAGAATCCCCTGTGTGTGGGCTGTGGGCAGAAGCCAGTCTCTTGTCCTCAAGCCCCCAGGTGCGGGCCACACTCCTACTAGGGGCCTGTGGACCAGTGGCAGATACTGCGGGGAAAAGGATTTGAAATCCACCTTTGCAAAATCTTGGCCAGGTTCCCTCATCTATATAACCCTTTTCCTCTGTATGAGGGAACTGGGCTCAGAGCCTCTCTGAGGAGGTACTACTTTAGGTGACTACTTCCAGTGAGCCAGACTTCTGACAGGTGATCAGAAGGAAAGCAGGCATCCGGAAGTACCTGCTCTGGAGCCTGAGTGCTTGGACCTATGCTGCACTGAGAGGAATTTAAGTTAGACCCAGAGAATTTTAGCCCTAAGGAGTTCATGGTTCTAGAGTAGGTGACTGGGGTGGGAGGTTGGGAGGGAGACACTCTTAAGGTCAGGAAAGAACCTTACTCTGCCCTTGGCTTGGGGCAGGGGATGCTCACCTAAGCATGGTTATCACAGCCACAATTTCTCTGCCTCAGAGTCTGCAAGAGCTTAGCCATTGGCCTTGGAGAACATGCGGATGAGAGGCAGCCCCAGCAGCTGCATTTTCCCCGTCATCTGTACATCTGCAGACCTTGTCTGTCTTCATCTGGGCCTGGCCCTTACAGCTGAATCTGCTGTGCCTCCAAAGAAAAGGCTTAGCCACACCCAAGCCCCACCTCTGCATCCCCACAGCAGAAAGCCTGGGGTCTGCTGGGAGGGGGTTCTGGGAAGGGAGCCTCTTTTGTGCTCCAGCACAGCACAAGTGTTGGCACATGCATGCGTGTGTATATGCACCTACAGCTCTGGGTGTCTCTGCCTCTTGCTATCTGAACACCTCTGTGTATCTCCACTTCTGCCTTCCCCTCTGTCAGCATCTCTGAGTTTCTCTTTGTGTCTTTTTCTCTCAGGATCTCTTTTTCTGCTTTTCTGCATTTTTTTTTTTTTTTCACCTCTTGTGTTTTTGCTCACTGTATTGTAATTTCCATGCTTGCTTTCTCCCCCTAGACCATGAACTCTTTGAGGGCAAAGACTGTCCCTTTTATCTCTGTATTCCCTGCTCCTGCACATAGTAGGTGCCTGATATATTTAATTGGCACAAATGACTGGGTATCTGACGATGCCGGTGAATCCTTTTGTGTCTGCCTGTCTGATTGTCTGCACATCTCTGGGTCTCAATGATTTTTTCAGAAGTGAGTTTTGTGGCTCTGTGTTTAGCTATGTCTGGTTTCTTTTCATGTCTGTGCGTATTTCTTGGGGTCATTTCCTCTCCTTGTCTATGTCTGTCTTCAGATCTGTTGGTCTGCCTGAATGTCTTTGTGTATAGCCCTACATCTCTCCTCAGGTCTGCTGATCTGAAACATGAAGCATAACAGGGTGCTGTGTCCAAAGTAGGTGTCCCCCTGGGCATTAATGTTAGAGGAGCTGAGCTTCGAAGTTTACCCCTCTCTCCACATGGGCAGGATTCTTCCAGACTCTTCATCCCACGAGGCTGTGAACACCAAGCTCTGATCACCTTTTCAGCCTAACGATGGAGGTGAGCTGTGGTCCTTTCCATCCCTTCTGCTTACTGTGACCCCAATCACAACGCCTGCCCTTTTCTAATTGGCTGATGTCTGTGGAAGGGGGAAGGGAAAGCTGATGTCCAAGAAGGAAATCCCATTAGGGGAGCCGGAGCTAAGTTATTATCCCTTAAGATGTAATTGGAATTGGTGAATAATCTCATTCGATTCATCACGCATTTATGGGGCACCCAGCTGTGTGACCTTGGGTGAGGTGCTTCACCTCTCTGATGAGATAAGACCTCAGTGTTTGCCAAGGACCTCTGGTGGATTTCTGAAATTGTGAGTCCCTGAGGCCAGAAGGAATCTCTCTCCACTGAACTCTAGTGACTCACTACTGCTTCTGAATTATTTGTGCAACTGTTTGAGTTTCCCTCCTAAACTGTACATTCCCAGAGGGCAGGCTCATATTGATCCCTCACAGTTAGGAGCACACAGTAGGTGGCTTATCAGTTTGCTGAGTGGATGATTGAATGCTAGGCGCTGTGATTAATAATAAAGAAATAGAATTTCAAGAACCTGCACTTAAGCGACAAAATTTGGGGGAAAACAACCCTGCCACTTGCTAGGTTTGTCAACTTGAGTTCCTCAGCCTCTTTGTACCTTTCTTTACTCATTAACAATATCTGAATAATAATGGATACCACACAAAGATTTTGTGAAGATTAAATGAGATCATATGTGCAGTTAAATTCCTAGTGCAGTGCTTGGCACTTAGTAGATTCTTAATTAGTGAGTATTTCTGCTCTATTCCTAAGTAGAGAACAGGCATCAAACCCTATGGATATCAGGAGGGTGGAAACCAGTGTTGGGTAAGATTTTGGCCTGAGGGATCTCTTTGGAGGTGGGGAGTTAGGCACTGCTTTCTTGTCCCCTACAGGTTTTTCAGCTTCTTTTTACGTCCCCCCACTCTCTCCTCTCCCAAGAGATACAGGAAAGTTCAGAGAAAGGCAAGAAGATGCATGATGCAGAGCCTAACAGGTACTCAGAAATTACTTGCTGAATTAATGAATAAAAGGAAGTCTATTTCTTTGTGGCTAAAGACAGCCAGTTCCAAACCAGGGTCCTCAACCGAATCACTTGGGATCTTTTAAGAAATCTACTCTTGCACCCCCCAAATCCCCCACCCTCACCCCAATGCTGATTTTATTTAAACATTGTTTATAAAAACTTAATGTTCATATTCTGTGCTCCACTCTCATGTCTCCTCATATACATGGGTAACATTTTCAGGGTAACATTGGAGTCAGGGGTGAGGAAGAAGGAACATTTGAGTTTGGAATTGGGACCAGAGGAAGAGGTTGGCCCAGATCTTAGACTTGAAGGGGCTTAAGAGAAGAGCAGGCTAGAGTTTATCTGCAAAGCTAGAGTAACTGGTGCAGGTCACTATGGTCCCTTCAGCCAGGATGCCACCTCAATGGAATGTCCAAAGAGCTATTTCTGGGCCCCCTACCCTGGCCTTGAGTGAGGACACAGGAGCTGAAGGTAGTAGCCTTGACTCCCACATCATGGTTTAGCCCAACTTCAGTTATCCAAGGAGTAAAGAAAGGGCTTGCCGATCTATTTCCAAAAATCAGCCAGTAAAAACCTATGGATTACAATAGTCTGATCTGCAGTGGATCATGGGGATGGTGCAGGACTGGGCAGTGCTACATTCCATTGGGCATTGGGTTGCCATGAGTTGTAGGTTGACTTGACTTGAAGGCAGCTAACAACAGCAACAACAAAAGGCAGTGGTAGGATGAGTAACTACAAAATAAATAATTGAAAGCTTGTCTGTGGGGCTTTGAGATATTTTTGTGTTTTTGGCATCCTTGGTTTATTGTGTCTGCTATGCTTGTCATCACAGAGCATTACTTCTTCTAATTAGATAGGACTGGCTTATGCAGGGCCCCAACCCTGCAAGGTAGAGGTGAGCATTATTTCCATTTTACAGATGAGAGACTGGGGCTCAGAGAGATTGAGTGCCTTACTTGAGTTTAAGAGCAAGCAAGAAAGAGATAGTGCTAAAAGGCGAATCCAGGTTCTCTGACCCCAAGGCCTATGCTCCCCCACCCCCACCCCACATCATGCTTCCTGGGAGGGGCCCCATGCCAAAGCACTGGGGAATTCTAAGTGTCACTAAGCCCCAGCCAGGATGCAGTTGGCTGGGCCCTGATCACTATTTTGGGTCTGTTACCTGAGTGGCTCTGGCTTTGGGGGCATGGGGAAGGGGTACAGCTCCCAGGACCATTCCCTATCCTTCTTCTCTGGTCCTTCATTTCTCCTTTCCTCTTCCTCCCACCCCCATCTTTTCCAGAGTGACCCCTCTCTTCACAGTACGTGTCTGGTGGGATGGTATCCAGGGGCTGAAGCTCTGCCTCTCACCCACCCTCTGCTTCCCTGCCTGGTTTTCTTTAACTTCATTCATTCCATCATCTCTCCATCCACCAAATCCCTCGGCAAGCATTTGCTGCACTTGGGCAGGCATCATAGGGGTCCAGAGGTGAGGGGGACCTGGTCCTGGCTTGACCCTGCCTCTTTAGGAGCTCTCAAGCCAATACACTGGGATCAGAACCCCCTGGGAGCATCAAAGGAAGCTTTCTGGGGCCCAGAGGTATAAGGAGTCAGCTTTCACCTTGGCCCTATGGAAACTGGGGCAACAGTGGGCATATGGGGACACTGACTACCTGGATTGCCCTGAGGATGCCCAGCTGGTCACTGCAGGCGCCACTGGTTTTCCTGGGCTAGAGGATCCCCCTATTCTAACCCACTAGCCCTAGGGCCCCTCAGAAAGCTTCTTTATTCCAGCTCATCAAAATGAGCTGTCCTTTCAAAAGGGCTCCTCCTCCTTCTGGGCTATGTTGCTTCCTAGAGTTCTGTCTCCCAACAGCGTGCACGCATGCGTGCGTGTGTCTGTGTGTCTGTGTCTCCATTGCTGGTCTTAAGCAGCAGCTGGAACCCCTGGACTAGGCATGGAGCCCCATCCTTGGCCCTGTGGGGGGAGTACAGCTATAGCGGACAAGTCACCACAACCCCTACCCCCAGGAAGCTTGCAGCCTGGTGAGAGGAGTGCTCATGTTGGATGACTTGAGAGCGCTCACCAGAGCCTAGGTGTCAGGAGAAGGGCGGAGGCTGGAGAAGAGGGAGCTGGCAGGAGAGGAAGGATGAAGAAGAGGAATAAGGAGGGTATGTGTGGAGAAGCCTTGGCTTGTGGGAGCAAAGCAGCATGGGATGAATGGTCAGCAGCTGCTGCTTCCCAGGAAAACAGGAACCAGGAACCCATGGACAGGACAAGATCCCTGCCCCCAAGAGCTGAGCCTCCAGTCCTGGCTTGGGCAGTGCGTGTCCTCCGTGGGGGCCACCTCGTGGAGGGGGGACGTGTAGGGAGAAGTCTGAGGTCTCCTCAGCCAAGGGGTTTAAGCCAGTGGCAGGAAAGTTTGTGATGTCAGCCTTTTTCTGTCTCCCACCCTCATCCACTCCCCCCAGCCCCCAACTCAATCCTTCTCCTCTCCAGCTCCTCCTCCCTTTTCCATTTGGAAGAAGGAGGCTTGCTGTCTTTGTATTTTAACTGTAGCAAAAAGATTAAATTGTTTACGAGCTGGGAGCCTCGGCTGGCTGGATGAGCCGGAAGAGACAAAGATAGACATTCTAATTCTCCCCTGTTCTCCAGGCCTCCGTCCCCCTGGCTGCTGCTAATTCTTTTATCTGCCCCCAACACTCCAGGCATTATGCGCATTCATAAAAAAGGGGGGCGGGGAGTGGAGAGAGCCCTCGCCGAAGCCAGCAAAATTACTGTTCTCTGCGCGGTTTCTCCGATAGCAATCTCTTGAATGCTGATTACTTTTTTTCTCCCCTCTCCCCTGCCCCCTCCCCCCTTCCCCAGCACCCAACATAAGTTGGTCTTTAACCCTTTATCTTTAGCAAGCAGAAAGACACGGAAAACATCTCACTCAGTGGGCTGAAAAAAAAAAAAAAAGCAAAGGGGGGGAGGGAAAGAAAAAAAAAGCCAGCACAGAGAAGAATTGCTGTTATCTTCCCACCAGAAGAGGAACAGCGGAGATAAGGAAAGCCTGAAGAATTAAAAGAAACGTAGCGTTGGGGGCTCTAAATTCACGCCGAAGCCGGTTGTATTTGTCTGTCACGGGGGTTCATAATTTTCCGAGGTTGTTTTGATAGACTTATTGTGCGGACTGCATAGAAAACTCATCAGCATTTGTTGCCTCTGAGCATTATTGTCAGAGGTAACTGCGTGTCTATAGACTGGGGGAGATAATGGCTGAAGTAGAAAGCAGATAAAGCCTGGGCTCTTCTCATTAAGGACTATCTCTGCCTCTGCAGGCTGGCTGGGATTGAGTGACTGGGGTGGCAGTACAGGGCATACATTATGCCAGCAAAAGTGAAAGGCGGCGTCATTACTGCAGGCCGCCGAGGCCCAGGCCTGCCCTAGGGCCCAGCCCGGGGACCCAATGGGTCTCGATGAATGGCTGCGAGGGGCTCTGTCATCAGGGACCCCAGCCTGGGCACTTGGATGGAGCCCACAGCATGTACGTCAACAGGGGTGAGAGCTGGGGTACTCCAGAGCTTGCTGGGCTGCAGGGCTTGGTGGGAGAGCAATGTGGGTTGGGGCGGGGAGAGAAAGTTCTTTGGTTCTACCATTGCACAGCTGGGGAGGCCAAGACCCAGAGAAGGGGAGGAGTGTGCCTGAGGCCTCTGGTCAGGGAGGGGCAGTGAGGTTCTTCAGATACTGGGGTCTTCCCCCTCAGTCCATGCTTCACATATGGAGTCTGAGAGATGCCTGCCTCCCTGTACACCAGACCACTGTCTGTGTGAGGGTGTGTGTGGAGGGTCACATACTTATGCTTAACACCTTGGCTCTGTGGGCTTCTCCCTCCGTCACTCTTCCATCCTCCCTCCCTTCCATCAACACCTCGCCTAAGGCTGAAGTCACATTTTTGTGGGGCACACTGTGTGCAAAAGGAACCCTGGTGGTGCAAAGGTTAAGCACTTGGCTGCTAACTGAAAGGTTGGTGGTTCAGAGCCACTCGGCAGCTCCATGGGAGAAAGACCTGGCGATCTGCTCCCGTAAAGATTATAGCCTAGAAAACCCAACGGGCCAGTTCTGCTCACCTGAGGTCGCTGAGCCATGATTGACTCCACGGCAACAACCGTGTGCAAACCCACCGGCCATCCATCCTCCTGTCCACCTACTGTGGAACCATCCTCCTTCCACGGCTAGCAAGGGGGAAGAGAGGCCCACGAATGTCCTAAAGCCAGACTGGGACCAAGCATTACAGTGAAAGAATGGGGACCAGGGGCCGCAGACTAGGCTCTGAGCAGCTCGGGACAAGGGCCTTCTCTCTTTTCCTGTCTGTGAAATGGGGGTAACAATGTAGCCCACTTCATGGGGTGGTTGTGAGGACTAGATAAGATTATTTCTGTAAGAAGGCTTTTCTGCACAATGCCTGGACATACTAAGTACAAAGTCCACCTGGTATTATCTTTACAGTTACTGTTCCTCCTGTGGGCCTAAGGGCCTTCTGTACAGCTCAGTGCTTCCTCCTTATCTGGCCCAGGGCAGGGGCTCCAGGGAGACGTGTCTGAGATGTAAGTGAATGCTTCACCCTGCTCTCCTGCTCCCGTGAAGGTGAGGCCTTGGTGTTTCCCTAGCCCATCCCTCTCAGTTGGCTGATAAGAAAATGGATCCTAGGAAAGGAAGGACCGGCCCAGCACCTGCAGATTGCAGGCAGAGCTGGACAAAGGGCTTGAGTCTCACAGCTAGTGGGAATTGCTTCCCTTTGTAGCATCCTGCCTTCTGCCTGGGTGCTGGCCAGCTTGCAGCCATGGTGCTTGCAGCTTTGGGGGATGGAGTGGCCCAAGGCCTGCCACTGGCCCCAGGGACCATATTCTAGCCTACAGCTTCCTCCAAAGGAGCTGGGCCAGGCTCAGGAATCTGAGTGCTCTTAGCATCGATTGATCTCCCACATTTGGTTTGGCTCAAGCAGGGCTTCAAACCTGTTCCTTCCCAGGAAGTTAAACATAAAAATCACCTGGGAATCTTGTTGAAGTGTAGATTCTGATTCAGTATATGTGGGCTGGAAATGCAAATTCTCAACAGGGAACTTGTTAGAAATGCAATTTCTCATCAGGGGTTTGAACCAAAACCAACCCGTTGGAAGACCTGGACTCAAGCAGGAGAGTACCACCAGCACAGGGATTTAGTGATGGGGGAAGGGGGGGGCCAGGGCGGGGAGAGGGGCCCCAGACAGACATTGGGGATATAGCGGTGGCAGCCTGGGCATCATTACCACAGTATCTGCAATGTGGACATCAGCCATGGCCTCTCCTTGTAGATGATCAAGCCCAGATACTTCCCACCAGTGCCCCAACTCACCCCCTCCAGGCTTCTTGGCCAGAGTCCAAAACTGGGCAGGGGGTAGGTTAAGAGACCCAGCATCTCTGGAGCACACCCTACATGTCACATGTTTTGCACTCATCTTCTGATCTCACAACTACCTAAGAGGAAGGCATTGCCATTTGAATTTTACGTGCCAGGAAACTGAGGCCCAGAGAGATTAAGCAATAGGTTTAAAATCATACATCTAGTAAACCAGAACCAGGATTTGAACACAGGACTCAGTCTCAAGTCCCAGATTTATGCACTCTACATCTGGCCCTGTATCTTTCCTTCTAAGGCTACCTGGTTCTAGGGCCAGCCTGACCTCCCTTCCTTCTGTTGTTCCCACCTTTCTCCTTTCCCTCCCCCCATCTTTTTTCCTTCCCTCCCCTCCCTTCTCCCTCCCTCCCCCTCTTTCCCCTCCCTCGCTCCCTCCCTTCCTTTCTTCCTTCCAACCAACCATTCCTTTCTGCAACATTTATTAAGCCTCTACCATGCCCTAGGCAGGTACTAGGTAGGTGGTGATACACTACTCTGGCCCTCCAGTTCTAGAGGGGAAGACCAACACAATATAATTTTGCAAACTACAAGTACAATAGGTGTAAATGAGAGAGCTACAGGAGCTCAGGGTCAGGATGAACCAGCACTATCCAGGGTAGAAAAAGGAGGGTCAAGGGGACAGGGGCAAGGGGATGGTTCAGTCAATTCTTGAAGATCAGAAGGAGTCCTCCAGGTGGACAAGGTGAGAAAAGACATTCCATGCAGAGGGAACAGCCTATGCAAAGACCTGGAGGCAAGGAGGGGCATGGAATGAATGTTCAGGAACAGTCAGGTTGGTGTGTGCATGGGAGAGGGCATAGGGACATGATAGGAAGGTAAGGAGACAGGGCTTTCTCGGTGCATCACTGGGAGCCCCGGTAGGGTTCCTGACCACTATAACTCTCACCTTTAGAAGGTTAGGCTGGGGAGAGGTTTTTGGGGACTCCCTTTCAGCGGCAACCAGCTCTGCCAATGACCACTTCTTCATCACTCCCCTTGCACCCCAGTAGTCACCAGCTCAAGAAGGGGCTGATTCCTGGTGGTAGAGTTTGGCAAGGGGTGGCAGAATGTGGAGTGGAAAGAACATAGACTCAGGAGTGCCGTGGACTTAGATTTAAATTTCCTCTTCAAGCTTTGTGACCTTGAGGTCCAGGCATGTAATCTCCCTGGACTCAGTTTTCTAATCTCTACAGTGGGGACAATACTTACCTCAGGATTACTGTGAGAATTATTAGAGAAGGATGGTGTAAAGTGCCTGGTATGTTGCAGCCTTGAAACAAATGCCAGTTTTCTCTTTCTCTCCCCCACCCTCAGCACTACCACATTCTGCTTGGGCCAGTGTTCCCTGGTACCTCTGTCCTTGCCCTCCTTGGGCAGAGCTTCCCTGCAGGGCTTCCTCTGCTTGGGGCCCCAGGCAGCCCTGTGTCTCAGTCACTCAGGTCTGTCCTGGGTTCAAGCACTCCTGATCCTCTGCGTTAGCTGAAGTCCTGGCATCAGCCCCTGGCCTGACCTCCTTGGCAGTACCCCTGTATCTGTACTCCTTCGCTTCCTCTCCCCCTGCCAGTAACACCTGTTGGCCCAGCCCTGCCACAGCCAGCGTATCCAGATGTGACCTTCACCTGCCTAGACCCACAGACTGGCCCCTAGACCCTCCTGCCTCTCCACGCCAGACCTGTCCCATGTCCACATTTCAGTCCTGCCACCTGCAACAGAGCTAGCTACTGGGAGGTCCTAGGTCCTGGAAGGTCTCAGGGTCACCCTGGGCCTTTATGGGTTGGGTGCAGGAGTAGACTCAGGCCATCCTGGTGGTCAGTGGGCTCTGAATGAGGACGATGGCAGGGGCAGTTCAACTCAGTGGAAAGAGTGCCGGCTGAGAATCAGGATACTTGGCTGAGCCCTGGCCAACTGGCTTTGTGGCTGGGCAAAGTCACTGCCCCTCTCTGGGCCTGAGATTATTAACCTATAATCAAGAGAGGCTCCATGTCCCAAGCCTGTTCTGCCTCTAACAGCCTGGGGTTCTAGGGAGGAAGGGCTACGGGTCCACAGCCAAGATCTCTAACCCCCTTTGACGGTGGAAGTGAAGGGGACTGCAGGGGAAGCCCGCCACGCTCTCAGCGCAGCCCCGCCCCCACTGGCTCGGTGAGACCCGCCGCCCCCTCTGCGGGATTTACAATGGGCTGAATTCATTTGCATGACAAAATTGGCTCGGGAATCCAAGTGTTGCGGGAAGACAAGTGTAACGTTACGCGGAATAAGCAGCCGGGAGGAAGGTTACCGCCGACAATGACGGAGAAAGCCGCCCGCCCACCCGCTGCCTCTGCCAACCTTTCATCCGCAGGCCTGGGGGGCCGCCTGGGGGCGGTGTCGGGGCGGGGGAGGAGAAATTCACAGGCCTGGGAGGTGACGGCCTGCCCAGGAATCTGGGGTGGTGGAACTCCCGCTCCCAGTGCTAGGGTATGGAGATTTCCTTTGTTATTTCTAAATACCTCCACCCTTTAAACGGTCACAAGATTATCTCCCCACTCTCAGGACTTGATAACACAAGCATTTTCAGAACCGTTACTCATACACCCATCCTCTCACCCATTAATTCACTCACTCATCCACACATCCACCTTTCACCCACCATCACCCACTCATCCATTCATCCATCCACCTACCCAGCCATTTGTCCACCTACCTATCTTACCATTCATCTGTCCACCCATACCAAACCAAAAATCCATTGCCTTTGAGTTGATTCTGACTCATAGCAACCCTGTAGGACAGAGTAGAGCTGCCCCATAGGGTTTCGAAGGCTGTAAATCTTTATGGAAGGAGAGTGCCACATCTTTCTCCCAAGGAGTGGCTGGTGGATTTGAACTGCTGACTTTTTGGTTAGCAGCCAAGCGCTTAACCATTGTGCCACCAGGGCTTCTCTCCACCCATGCATTCATCCATTTAACAATCTACCTACCCACCCATGCACCCATCCATCCATCATCAATCTATTCAATTCACTCATCCGTCCATCCACCTACCTATCTACCCATGCACCCCTCTACCCATCCACTCATCCATTCATCCATCCACATGCCTACCCATCCCCCACCCCCTCACCCATATACTCCTCCATTTACATGTCTACCCATGCCCCTATCCATTCTTCCATCCATCCGTCCATCTACCCATGTACCCACTCATCCATCTATCTACCCATCCATCCATCCATCCATCCATCCATCCATCCATCCATCCATCCATCCATCCATCCATCCATCCATCCATCCACTCATCAATTCACTCTTTCATCATCTAAAAAATATTATTAGACATTTTTTATGTACCAGATACAGTTCTGGGCAGCTCTCTAGGCCTCAGCTTCCTCGTCTATAAAATAGGGATAATAATAAGACCTACTTTACAGGATTGATGTAAGAATTGAGTTATAATGTGATAGAATAGTGCCTGGCTCAGAGTCAGGGACAGGTTACCCAATAAGCAAGGTACACACAGGCTTACTTGTGTTTGCTTACTAATACGTAGTGCACAATTTCCAAGGTGTGGTGAAGCACATGTGGAATCGTGCACTACAGATTAGTAAGTAAACACACTTAAGCCTGTGCGAACCTTGTTTACTATAAGCCCCTGCATAGCTCGCTTAGTGGGTAATTCCTGCTCAGAGTAAGTACTGTTTTCTACTGTTACTGTTATTAGGCACTGGGAATCTAAAGGTGAATGAAATACAGTTGCTGCCCCAGGGGAAATCACAGACTTCAGTGGGAGAGATAGATACAAGGAAACTGGCGTTATAGTCCCGCGTGGGACACGCTATGCTATAAGGAAGTATGAGGGATTGTGGAAGCTCAGAGCTGGCACATCCCATCTCATTTGAGATTCCTTGAGAGGTAGTCTCCCAAATTATAGATGAGGAAACTGAGGGTTAGGAAGTTTAAAGGACTTCCCAACACCACACTGCTTCACAGAGACACCAGACTAAATGCCAGTTTAAAGGACTTCCCAACACCACACTGCTTCACAGAGACACCAGACTAAATGCCATGTCTTCTGATTTCGGGACACCTCAGGGCCTGGGCCATGCTCTTGCCATCCTCTTCAGACAGGAAGACAAGGCTGCTCAAAATCCACCTCACTCCCAGGTTGCATGAGCAGAACTGTGATGCCCAGGTCTCTGGAGGAAAAGAATGGCTCAGCTCCAAGGGGCCCCACCCAGAGCCTGAGCCCTGTTCTGAGCCTCTCACCTGAAGAAAAGAGAGAGAGATTGGCTAGAAGGAGCCAGGCCAGACGAGGCGGGACAGTTGGGGAACCTGGAGGTGGACATCACTTTAGCCTTTGGAATCCAGGCCTGAGCAATGCCATCCTGGCTGTGCTATGGGAGGCCAAGAATGTTTGTTCTCAGCATAGAACATGGACTCTGCTTCATAGTCTTGACGGCCAGCCAGGGCACAAGATGGAGGTGCGGTTCACGTAGTCCCAAGGGGTAGAACCAGGATCAACCCATGAAAGCTATAGGAAAGCACACTTCATCATTTATAACCATCAGTTCTAACACCCAGAATTGTTCAATAAGAACAGAGCCTCCTGGCGAGCAGTTATTTTTTTGTCACCAAAAGTACTAGAATATTAGAGGGAGCACTGTGTTGTAGGAGCATGGCCTTTAGAACACTTCAGGCCTGGGTGTGAATCCAGGTGTCACCTATTACTAGCTGTATGACCTTAGGTAAGTCATGGAATTTCTCCGAAGCTAGCTTGAAAATTGGGAATAATTATTCTCCATCACAATATTTTCTGAAAATTAAGTAATAACTAAAAAACAAAACAAAACAAACCAGTTGCCGTTGGGCTAATTCTGACTCATGGTGACCCCATGTGTGTCACAGTAGAACTGTGCTTCTAAGGATTTCCAGTGGCTGATTTTTTGGAAGTAGATTGCCAGGCCTTTCTTCCAAGATGCCTCTGAGTAGACGCAAGCCACCAACCTTTCGGTTAGCAGCTTAGTTTGTTAACTGTTTGCAGCACTCAGGGACCAACATTTAATCATGTGCTTAGTAAGTTTTCCTTGCAAATTAAAAAAAAAAAATTTACTTGTTTTGATCAGTTTTGGAATAATTTTATGCTTATAGAAAAGTTGCAGAGATAGCACAGAGTACCCATAAACTTCTCAGTTTCCCTGCTGTTAGCATCTGATGTGACCGTAGTACATTTGTCAAAACAGAGAAACGAACATTCGTACGTTGTCGTTGTTAGGTGCCATCAAGTCAGTTCCAACTCATAGCGACCCTATAGGACAGGGTAGAACTGCCTCATGGCATTTCCAAGGAGCAGCTGGTGGATTTAAGCTGCCAACCTTTTGGTTGGCAGTCAAGCTCTTAACACTGCACCACCAGAGCTCCATTCATACATTAGGGAAAAAAAAAAAGGGCAAAAATTCATACCAAAAAAAAAAAAATTTAAGGGCCTTAGCTCATACATTAAGGCCCTTTAATTTTCAATTATCTCCACTTTACAAATTAGGTTAGGGAGGTACAGAGAAGCCAAGCATCCAGCCCAAGATCACACTGCATCATGTGAAACGGCCTATGAGAATGCTTGGTGTCAATCCCTTTCCCATTCCAGAAAACCTGGGTTGGGCTTGGGCTTACCTCTCTCTCTTACTAAGAACCCCTGGCAGGTGGGGTCCCAGCCTCTGCATCTGTGTCCTGCAGGGTCATAGCAAGGAGCAGCACCTGAGAGATCTCTTTGTAAAGAGCAAAGGTTTATAGAAAAGTAATAGATTACTGTAATTCTGTGGAGACTGGCTGGTTGTCTTACCAGTGCTTAGCAACAGGCACACAGTAGGTGCTCATTAAGGATTTGCTGAATACACAAATGAATGAGTGAGTGAATGAATGACATAGAAGGCATTCTGCTTTGTGTAGGGGACTGAATTCAGGCACTTCCAAATTTAAAACTCTGAGATTGTAAATTGACTAGTTTTTTCCCTCATCGGACTTCTTCCCTCCCCCTAGAAGCCGGAAGCATACAGTAGGTACTCAATGGATGACTGCGACAATCTTTACTCACATTTTTCCTTGGTTCCCATTTTCCCTCTGCTTATTTGAATTTTATTTTTCCCTGTTGTGTGTTTTTTCCAAGCTGCTTCAAGTCCTTGGGGTGGGGGTGGGGGGGCATGGTGGTATATCAGGAAGCCAACGAGTGAAGCAGTGATGGTAATGAATGGTAGCAGGTGTTGGAGGTGTGGTTTGTAGGTGTTTCCTCACCTCCAGGTTTTCAGGGCTCCTCTTAGAGGCTCCCTGCTAAAGCAGTCCTTTGACAGTCAATTTAGTCATTTAGCCAACACATGTATTGAGCACCTACTGTGTGCCAGACTCCGTCCTGGGGATGCCCTGATGAAATTATCTAGCCTCTGTTCTTAGGAGCTCAGAGCCTGGTGGAGCCCTCAGCCGAGGACACAGCCAGTGATACAGGTGTGGTAAAGAGCCTCCTGGGGCCCAGCTCGGGGAGCTCCCAGAGGAGGGCCTCCTTGTACCCATCCCCACAAACACAAACTCAGGGGCCAGCTGCAGAGTACACCTCATTCTCTGAACCAAGGGCTTTCAGGGCTCTGGCCCTTGGCTTGGAACACCCTCCACACTTCTCTCCTTTGAAATCATTCTAATCCTTTAAGGCCTGGCATCACCTGCTCACCTCCCTTATCTCCTCCCTGTTCCCTCTGCAGCCCGAGGCACCCCTGTGTCTCTGCCCCACAGGGATGCCTCAGCCTCTGCCAGGCACTGCCAGCCGCAGTGCAGCTCCATGTGTGTGAGGCTGGCTCCCCCACAAGACTGTGAGACCCTCCGAAACGGGAACTCTTCGGTTCCTCTTTTGGCTCCTCCCCAGCACCTAGCATAGTGCCTCCGAGAAGATATGTTCAATCCTAACTCCAGCACCTATGAATGTGACCTTATTTAGAAATAGGATCTTTGCAGATGCAATTAAGTTAAGCACCTTGAGATGAAATCATCCTGGATTTAGGGTGGGCCCAAAAACCAATGACTGGTGTCCTTATAAGAGAAAGGAGAGGGAGATTGGAGACACAGAGACACACAGAGAAGGAGGCCACGTGATGATGGAGGCGGAGATCGGAGTTATACAGCTATAAACTGTGTGGGGCAAACTGAGGCCCAGACAAGTGTGTGTTGGAAGTCACCAACTTCTGAGTGGTGGTGTTGCTTGGAACATCAAGGGCTGTCTGCAGCCACCAGCAACTAAGAGAGAGGCGTGGAATGGATTCTCTCTCAGAGGCTCCAGAAGGTGCCAAGCCTGCCAACACCTTAATTTCAGACTTCTGGCCTCTAGAACTGTGAGAGAATAAATGTCTGTTGTTTTGAGCTACCAAGTTTGTGGTAACTCTTTGCAGCAGCCCTAGGAACCTAAGGCAGCCGCTGTTTCAATCTCTTGGTTCACCTGCCTCAAGCATGATTTTTTGGCAGCCTCTTAAAACAAGAAAACATCGCCCTTCCTTGTCCTCAACCCAGGCACTGTGCAGGGCTGTCTCACAAGCAACACTACCACCCAGAAACTGGTGACCTCTAGCACACCCTTTTCTGGGCCTCAGTTTACACCTTTTTATAGTGAGCAGTCGGACAGGTTGATTTCTGATGCGTTTTAGCTTTGAGAGTCCTATTTCTACAACTTGGTGGTGGTGGTGGTGGTAGTGATGGGGCTGGACACCAGACCCTTTCCTAATGGTGGTGATGTGTTCCTCCACCTCCTGTCTGTAGCCCACACTGTGACCAGGGATCCGTAAAATGCAGTGGTCCATTCCACCCTGTGAGCAACTCCATCCTGATGCCATTTGCATAGCTACTTAATTAGGTGAGTGGGACGCAAGGACATGGGGAGGAACCACCTTGGTTACAGTGGGCTGAAGGAGTGGGTGATGCTTGATACTAAAATTAACTCATCATCTTTGGCTCTGCCAAGCCCCTGCCCCCACCAGACTCCCAGAAACATACAATCCCTTCCCTCTCTCCAGCCTCTCCCCACACTTCCTTCCTTTCCGCTTTTCCTGCGTGGTGCTGAGTGGCTGCCATGGGTCAGATTGTGTCCCCAGTAGCCTGTCCCACCATGATCTTCCCTGGGACAATACTTATTCTGGCATAATTCTCAACACCCTGGCTGGCTGCCCGTTGGAATCACTGGGGGATTTAGAAAATAATCATGCCAGGGCTCTACCCCAGAAACTCTGATGTAATTAGTCTGGGCTACACCTGGCCATGGGAATGCCAGGAAATTCTAATGCACATCCCACCATGAGGAGCACTGGAGCTGCCTATCGTCATCGTTTCTCTGTGTACAGGTTGGTCTCCGTCACTCGCTCAGAGCTCTTTGACGGCAGGGAGGAGGCTTGTTGAATATCTTAGCCCAGGACCTGAACTGGTCCCAAATAGGTGCTCAACACATTGTTGGAGGAGGAAAAAATGCATGAGCCTGGGACCTAGAGGGCGAGACTGGGAGGAAGGGGTAGGAGAGGAGCTCCGGGGTGGGTCTGGCGTGCTGCTGATTACTGGGTAATGATAATAGTAAAAATAGCTGTATTTCTTGAGTACTCACCGCAACATGTAGGCATTTTGGTATGGGTTTTTCTAAACTCATTTACTTCTTACAACAACCCTGTGAATTAGGGCTCTATATCCCAATTTTGGGTCCCTGAGTGGTGTAAGTGATTTGCACTCGGCTACTATTAGTTTTTACTAACCCAAAGGTTGGTTGTTTGAACCTACCCAGAGGCTCAGTGAAAGAAAGGCCTGATGATCTGCTTTCAAAAATATTACTATAATCCTGTGGAGCAGTTCTACTCTGTAACACTTGGGGTCACCATGTGTCAGAATTGACAGCAATGTTTTTTTTTTTTTTGGTACCCCAGTTTTACACATGAGGAAACTGAGAGGCTTTGGGTGTTGCCCAGGGTGAAGTATTCCATTGAAGTGGCTGAAGTCCTGCTCTGCACTGTCCAGCTTGGTGGACAGACCAGGGTAGGGAGGGTGCAGTCTTCTTGAGGGTGAGAGGTTGCTTACAAGGAACTGAAACTTAGTCAAACTTATTTAAGGGAAAGAGAAGGAAGGAGGAGAGAGAGGGAGGGAGGGAGGAAAGGGTGAAAGAAAAAGTGTGTGTCTGGGGGGTTTATGGCAGGATGCCAGGGTCTCTGCCAAAGAGAGCCTGATTCCAGCTTCCCAGGCACCGTGACCCTCCCAGCCAGAGGCAGAGGCCCCAATTCTCTGCAGGACCCTGACCCGGAGGCCCACTCTAGAGACACAAGACTGGGGAGATGATCTCAGGCAGGTAGGTGAAGGGACAGCGTCCAGAGCTCTGCTGATGACCACAGGGGTGACCTTAGCAAGGGACTGTCCCACTCAGAACTTTGCCCTGTCTTCTGCCGACGGAGCGGGTCGACTTTGAGGCTCAGCGGGTCTGCAATCCATCCTCGTCGCTAATAAAAATAGCGGCACCACTTCCTGAGTCCCACTTTCTCTCTGTGGCCTGAATGAGTTTCTTAACATCTCCATACCTCAATTTTGCCGTCTGTGAAATCGGAATAACTCTACCAACCTCATAGAGACTGTGAGGATTAGCTGAGATCGTGCATCAGCAGAGTGCTAGAGACACAGTGAGCTCTCATACAGGTGGTATTTGCTATCGTCAGCATCATGGTTCTGTTATTATTATTACCATCATTACTACTGTTATTATTACAATAAGAATGCCTATGTACCAAGCACTGGACTAAATGCTTTATTAACTCATTTAATCCTCACAGCCACCCAGAAATGAAGAGATGAAGGCTCTGAGAGATTACAGGACTAGTCAGGTCATGCAGGAAACCCTGGTGGCATAGTGGTTAAGTGCTACAGCTGCTAGCCCAAGGGTCGGCAGTTCAAATCCACCAGGCGCTCCTTGGAAACTCTATGGGGCAGTTCTACTCTGTCCTATAGGGTCACTATGAGTCAGAATCGACTCGACAGCACTGGGTTTGGTTTGGTTTTTTTTCAGGTCATGCAGTTGGTCAGCAGCAGAACTGGACCCCGCTAGGCTGTCCGACTCCAGAACTAAACCTAATTAGAGCCCAGCATAGCTTCCCAAAGATAGAGCCTGCTCCAGGCTCAGTGGGAGGAAGGAGGAAACATTTAGTAACCAAATTGTGGTCTCTGTTCTTGTGGTCAGATTTAACCTTTGCAATGGGCACAGGTGGTTTGTCTAATTATTCCCAATGTAGAAATGAGAAAACTGACTCTCAGGAGGATCAACAACTTACCTATTGCCACATGGTGGAGCAGGATGGCCCTAGCTGGTATATGTGACACCTGACACCAGAGCCAGATTCTTCCCAGGCTGGAGCCTGTGCTGGGTGGAGGTGGGGGATTCTGATTTGCCAGGCTCTGTGTGTGTGTGTGTGTGTGACTGTGAGAATGTGTACATGAATAGGGACATGTGGTGGGAGTATGTGGAAGCTGGGCATATGTATAAATGTGGGAGTAAATGTTTGCCTTTTTTTCTTCCTACTGAACCTAGAGCAGGCTCTATTCAGATTTTAGCAGGCTGAGGGGAGCAGACAGTCAGGTTCTGTGTGTATGGGTGTGTGTGCATGTGTGAGAAAGAGAGAGAGAGGGAGAAGTGTGTGAGAGAAAGAAGTGAGAGAGAGAGGCATGTGAGTGAGAGAGAAGTATGTGTGTGTGTGTGAGAGACATGCGTGTGTAAAAGAGAGAAGTTGTGTTTGTGAGAGAAGCATGTAAGAGACAGAAGTGAGAGTGTGAGAGTGTGTGTGACAAAAATGTGTGTGTGTGTGTGAGAGAGAGAAGTATGTGTATGAGAGAAGTGTGTATGTGTGTATTTGGCCAGGGATGGGTGGTCTTTGTCTCCTGGGCTCTGTATACCAGGGAGACTGTCTGTGGGGGGTGGGGTGGGGTGGTCTTGGAAGGCCTGATAGCCAGGAGGGGGAGGGGGCCAGGGCAGCCCATTAATGCTGCCCTACTGGTAATGCTGCCCTCCTGGGGGGGCAGATAAGCGGCCCCAGGAGGCTGTGCTGAGGACCCTCTAACTAGCTTGTTGCCATGGGGATGCTGGCTGTGAATACAGGCCTAGAAGTCCAGCTTGAGCCTCCCAGCCCCTCCCCTTCCTGGCAGGTGGAGACCCCCAGCTGGGGTGTGTTTATCTGGGGAGGGAGATTGAAGGGTCATCCCATCTAAGCCTTTTCCTTATTTAACGCAAAGGCCCCCATCCCTTCCACCTCCCCTCAGGAGGGCTATCCCGGGTCAAGGGAGAAAATGGCTATCTCCATCTTCCTGACATTGGGGAACACGCGAGTCTCAGGATCAGAAGTTGGTCTCCTGCCTTCTCAGGTCCTTGCCAGCAGATGATTAGGTCAGGAAGAGAAATGCCTGTGGTCACACAGTCACACCTGCATTCCAGACAATAAGCCACCCTCTCCTGGAGACCAGACAGACCCTTGTTGCACTGGGGACTTTGAGGGATCTGAAAGTAGTCCTCTGAGTAGTGGCCAGTTTTTCTGGCGAGACAGATCCTGAACCATCAATTCCTTTATGTGGGGTCTACCTGGAGCCATAACACCTGAGGGTTTTTGTTAATGCTTTATTATGAAAAATTTCAAACATAAAAACCAAAGAGCAATTTAATGAATCCCAAGTAGCCATCGCTGAGTCACAGCAACTATCAGCTTTGCTAATCTCGTTTCACCTGCCCTCTCTTCTCTTTTTCCTCGGCTCTTGTTGTATAGTTGCTGTAGAGTCGATTCCAGTCCACAGAGACTCCGTGGGGGGAGAGTAGAACTGCGCTCCCCAGGGTTTTCGAGGCTGTGACCTTTCAGAAGCAGATTGGCAGGCCTGGGGTACCTCGGGGTGGGTTCAAATCGCCAACCTTTCGGTTGTAGTTAGCAAAGCTGATAGTTGTGACTCGGTGATGAGCATTTAATTGTGCCACCCAGGGACTCCTTTGCTGGTGTGTTGTTGTTAGGTGACTTCGAGTCAGTTCCGACTCATAGCAACCCTATGAACAACAGAAAAAAAAAAAAAAGCACTGCCCGGTCCTGTGCCAGCATCACCATTGTTATGCTTGAGCCCACTGTTGCCACCACTGCGTCAATCCAGCTTGTTGAAGGTCTTCCTCTTTTTTGCTGACCCTCTACTTTACCAAGCATGATGTCCTTCTCCAGGGACTGATCCCTCCTGATGACATGTCCAAAGTATGTGAGACAAAGTCTCACCATCCTTGCTTCCAAGCAGCATTCTGGCTGTACTTCTTCGAAAGCAAATCCCTGATACTATGTCATCTTACCTAGAAATCTTGCAGTATGCTGAAAACTGACCCGTGCCATGATCACACCAAACAAAGTTAACAGAAATCCCACTGATGACTATCATTTGGTATTCAGTCCATCTTCCAATCCCAGCTGGCTCACAAGTGTCTTTTTACCTTAGGACGTCTTCCTTCAGAGACCATTTGTGTGTTTATATCTACCTCCCAGAGCTGTGGGAGCAGCGAAAGGGCCTGCTTTATAGTGGACGCTGAATAAATGCTTGCTGGCATAGGTGGGAGGCCCTGGTGGCACAGTGGTTAAGAGCTTGGCTTAAGACTTGGCTGCTAACCAAAAGGTCAGCAGTTTGAATCCACTAGCTGCTCCTTGGAAACCTTATGGGGCACTTCTACTCTGTCCTATAGTGTCTCTGTGAGTCAGAATCGACTTGATGGCAATGGGTTTAGTTTTCGGGTTTGGGATAGGTGCTGAGGGAACCAGGAGGAGGAGTATTCTGTGGGGGTGGCTGAAGGAGGGTCCACTGGAGCTGTAGTCTAAAGGGTGTGAAATGGAAGGTGGAATGCACGAGGTGCAGGGAATGAGGAAGTCCTGGGGACAGGTGGGCAAATGTACCACAAGCCCAAACTCATGATAAAATGAGGCAGTCTTGGTGGAGTATTTCATAATAAACCCAAGCTGTAAGGATAAATGGAAAGCCATGTGGCAGGGAGTCTTTCTGTGCTATGGCTTTGGAGCCACAAGAGAGCCATGATTGAATGCTGGTCCTAGCACTGATTAGCTGTGGCTTTGGGTGAGTTATTTTGCCTTCAGAGGCCTCAGTTTTCTACCTCTTCCAAAGCTGTTGGGAAGATTGAATGTGATTATATACATACAATATTAGACACATGGTGGGGACTCAGTAAATGGTGGCATGAACCTGATGCTTTCTATTTTGTATATGAGGAAAGTAAAGTTCAGAGAGGGAGAGTGACTTGCCCAAGGTCATACAGCTCAGAGTACTGGAGCTGGGATGGAAACCTAGGCCTTCTAAGTGCTGTGGGATATCCACTTCATCATAGCCTGTCTTGCCTCCTCCAGTCCTGCCTTCACCAACCACCACTGCACACCACAAATGGAAATGACAAAGACGGTGCTATCAGCAAGGTCTCTTTTCTCTTGACAACCAGTGGGTCAGTCTTTGATGCCATAGACTGAGCACATGATGGGACACCACTGAGTCTGGCTCCAGGAGACCTAGAACAAGATCTTTACCCTCTCTGGACCTCAATTTCCCCATCCATGCCACTAGGCCATTGACCTCTACATGGTCTTTAAGACTTCTTCTAGTTCTGCTTTGGTCACACCGGGGTTAGTAACCCTGGGAATGTGGGGGAATAATTAAGGCTGGTGGGAGTTTCACAGCAGCCCAAGACCCCAGGTTACAGGACAGTGTGGAGATGAAGGAGACCATCCTGTATGGGGAAACAGGGATGGGATAGACCCAGCTCAGTAGAATCAAAGCTTCTCCTCTCCCACTGAATGGTAAGCCCCTGAAATTGGGGCTGTGACTTTTACATTATAAGCACCATGTAGGTAGAATACAAAATTCCATTGACATAACAGATAGAACAACTAGACAGAAGATCAGCAAGGAAATAGAAAACTTAGACAACATTATAAGCCAACCGGACCTAATAGACACCTATAGAGCACTCCACTCAACAACAGTAGAATTAGCAAGTGCTCGTGGCATATTCTCCAGGATAGACCACACGTTAGGTTACAGAACAAGTCTCAATAAATTTAAAAAGTTGAAATGATACAAATTATGTTCTCTGACCACAAGGGAATGAATTAAAAATTAATAACAAGGAAGTTTGGAAAATTGACAAATATGTGGAAATTAAACAACCCACTCCTAAATAACCTACAGGTCAAAGAAAAACATCACAAGGGAAATTAGAAAATACTTTTAAGATGAATGAAAACGAAGACACAATATACCAAAAGCTTATAGGATACAGCAAAAGCAGCACTCGGAGGGATATTTATAGCTATAAGCACCTATATTAAAAAAGAAGAAAGACCTCAGATCAATAGCTTATCCGTCCACCTTAAGGAACTAGAAAAAGAAGAGCAAACTAAACCCAAAGGCAGAAGGAAGGAAATAATAGACTAGAGAAGAGATAAAACAGAGAATAGAAAAACAACAGAGAGAATCAGCAAAACCATTGGTTCTTTGAAAAGATCAACAAAACTGACAAACCTTTAGCTAGACGGAAGAGGGGAGAAAAAAAAGAAGAAAAGACTCAAATTACTAAAATCAGGAATGAAAGTGAAGACATTGCAGAAATAAAAAGGATGATAAAATTCCATTGACATGAAGGTTCGAAAGAAGCTCCACATTTCTAGAGATACGGAGAAAACTACCAGAAATGGATACCAGTGGTTGCTTTTGGGGAACACGGCTGGGGAAGGTGGAGCTGGGTCATTCGCGTTTCATTATAAACCCTTAAGGGTTACTTCTGCAGATGTTTTTATTGTAAAACATAACACATATACAGAAAGTAAATAAAATGAAGTACAGCTCAGTAGTTTAAAACCAAGCAAAGACCCATAGAACCACCATCCAAGTCAAGAAACAGAACATGCTTGCTTCCCTGATGTCCCTCTTGTCCCCCCACCTGACCCCCTTCCCCCAAAGATAAACACTATCCTGACTTTAATGGTAAGTTATTTCCTTGCTTTTCTAGATAGCTCTACCATCTCTAAGCCCTACAGATAGTTCTGTATGTGTTTGGACTTTGTATGAACGAAATCATGCTGCTTGTCCTCTTTAGGGTCTGGCTTCTTGCATTTAACAGTGTGTTTGTGAGATTCTCCCCTGTGGCTGCATGCAGCAGCGGTTTCTTCATTTTCTTTGCTGGATTGTATTCCATTATATGAATATGCCACAGTTTATGGATCCATGCCAGTACTGATGGAGTGGGCTTTTGAAATGCCATGTACGTGAAGGTAAGTCGATAAAAATATTTTCAATAAAATAAAAATTAAAAAGGAAACTCAACAGATGTTAGTTTAATTTTCATTTCTGAGACCCTTACTTTCTCTTCCTGATCAAGTCAGACATGAAGTCAGTCTACGTCCGCAGAGGAAACAGACCACTGAGGCAGGAGACCAGGGGGACTAAACCCCAGAGATGCCCACACCACCTTTGGGGCTCTCCACGATGTTTGGCCTCAAAATCGGGAGGTCACACAGATGGTGCAAAGGCCACCCAATCCCTCCCGCCCGAGGTCTGCAGCTTCCCACCATACCTGAGAGTGCACACACAGGCAGCTGCGCACGAGCTGGCATCCCGCATGTGGGCACACACTGGGGCACACATGCATGTGTCTACTCCCCGGAGGTGGCAGCACCTGCAGATACCTGGCCAGCAGGCAAGGTCTGTGCACAGAGAAGTTGGTGAAAAAAGAGGAGGAGGAGGAGGAGGGTGGAAAAATCCCCTCATTTCTGAAGAAATGTCCCAGATTAGATTTGTAAATCAAAAACCAATATATAACATGCAAGAATTGATCTGTTTTATATTCCTCAGTTACATTTTTGTGAAGCACATTTAGAAGATTTAGAACGTATTTGCGCCTGCTGGTTGGGCCATTATATGCTTGAGTTCATACATCTATTTGTGAGGCTATAAAACAGGCATCGACTACCATGTAAATTGTGTTCTCCACAATAAATTATATGCATACTTGCAAAAATACATAACTGCCATGGCTGGGCCAACGTGGCCGGAATACTAATGAAGGCGAAAGTTGCTTTGTCCCTCTTCTCCGGCCTAATTTAGCCTCTACATCAAAAATTATGTAGGAAAAATCACTTTATCTTCTCACTGAGAAATAAAATAGCACTCACGGGCACCCTCATCTCTTCCCACCCCCCTTCCTTTTAACCGAACAGTACCATTTTCATACTAATTTTAGCTGCTCCAGGTTTACTGGGGAGAAACCTGGCTCAGTTGAAGCTGGGGAGTCACTGGGCTTTCTACATGCATGAGGAAGCTGTCAGAGCTGGTGTACGTGCACACACACACGCGTGCATGCACACACTCCTTGTGGTTTGAATTCACTTGTGCCAGAGCATGTTCACAATATGCATATGGACCCACGTCCAAATGCAGAGATGGGCCCCAGACACACATGCACAGATGCTCCGTGAGCCATGGCCCAAGTGGGCACACGCTCATTCCCTCTCCCTGACACCGACTTGTACACACAGACACGCATCAGGAAAATGCAATTGAGTTCGGTTCACTCAAGTTCGGTCCCCTAAATGTTGACTAAGCACCTTCTGTATGCTGCGGACTGTGCTTGGCACTGGGAATATTGAGATTAAAAAAAAAGATGGAATCTCAACTCACAGTCCAAGGGAGGAGGCAGGCTTGTGAAGAAATGCAGGCAAGTCAGCGTGTTGAGGGCTGTGGCAGAGGTAGAGAGCATGCACGTACACACATTCAAACACCTGGGTGGCTGTAGGCATGCATGCTTGCCAAAACTCACAGCCACACACACACACAATCCCTGCTCTCACACAGACACACACCTATGTGGACGTTCACACAGACGCCACCTACACAGGTTCACGTGTGCACCCACATACCACACACACACTCAAAAGGACGAGCACATGCAAGCACTGGCTTTGCCACCTTCCCTCCGCACACTGGTACCTGCCCGGCTCTGTCTTCTCCACAAGCCCTGTCTGGCTTGCCCAGGTCTTTGGGTTTATTGCATCTCTTCTGGAAACAGAGTCACTCTCAACAGGGGGGTGTGTACTCCCCCAGGCTGACTGGTGTTGCTCCCACTTCAAGGTTCCATCCACCCGAGCTCCCAAAGGTTTACAAGAAGGAGAGGAAGTAGACAACAGGCTGTTTCCATGACACTCTTTCGGTGCCAGAGTATTTTCCCTCCTGGAGGATAGGAAAGAACATGGAGCTAGAAATCAAGAAACCTTGACCCATGAAGTCCTGTGTGACCTTAGGCCAGTCTCTGTCCCATTCCAGGCCTCATTTTACCCATTTTTAAAACATGGGAATTGAATGCAATGGGTTCTGGGGCCATCAAACTCCAGATGTCCATAGTCTGCTGCTGAGGGAGGTTGGGCCTCTGTCCAAGGCAGACAGCTTAAGACAACTGTAGGCAGAGCACCAAACTGGAGGAGGCTCAGCCCAGCTCTCGGCTCCCAGTTCAGAACAGCATTAGCCCTCGAGCACAGGGCCAAAGCCCCAAAGCCTTGTGAGAACACATTAAACCTCACCTTTGAGAAAAGGTATGTGATACATAGTGGAGGAGGGAAGTCTGGGTGGGGAAGGGGGCAAGACCCATTCGATTCAGCTCGGATATTTATAGGTGCCAGTGGGTCCAGTGGGATTTCATTCTATCTTCAAACATCTAAAAGGCTGCCGTGGGGCAGAAGGAAGGGACTTCCTCTGTGTAGCCCAGAGAGTAGAACTAGGACAGTGGGAAATGTGCGGAAGCTCCAAGGAGACAGCCTTTTTGGTTCAACAGGATGATCAAGGTGATTTCTATCTCTCTCTTAATTCTGCTTTTGCAATTTTAGTTTTCTTGCACTTCTTTATCTCCTCCTCTCCCTTATATCTCATCCTATCTCTTTTCAGCTTGTTTCCCAAGTATAAACATTCTTTCTTTTTAAAAAAGTAAACAGTATTTTTATTGAGAAAAAGTACTACAGGTACATGATAAAGAATTCAACTTGTACAAAAGGTGTACAGTGGAAAAGAGGTCTCTGCTCAGACTCCTCAGTCATCCAGTTTCCCTCAACAGAAACAATCACTGTTAGCAATTTTTATATTATCTTTCAGAAATATACTGTGCATACAAGCACATCTACCTATTGACTGACCCACCTACCTGCCTACCCTGTCTGTCTGTCTGTCTTATCTGTCTGTCTATCTATCATCTACGAGACCCTGGTGGCATAATAGTTAAGTACTCTGCTGATAACCAAAAGGTTGGCGGCTCAAACCCACCCAGTGTCTCTGCGGAACAACTGGTGATCTACTGCTGTAGAGATCACAGCCTAGAGAACCCTATGAGTCAGTCCTACTCTCACATGGGGTTGCTCACATGGGGTCACTATGAACTGAAAATTAACTTCACGGCACCTAACAACTATCTACCT
This sequence comes from Loxodonta africana, assembly GCF_030014295.1. Classification (NCBI taxonomy): domain Eukaryota; kingdom Metazoa; phylum Chordata; class Mammalia; order Proboscidea; family Elephantidae; genus Loxodonta; species Loxodonta africana. The sequence goes on from NC_087359.1 coordinate 51,230,664, forward strand.
ACCTACCTACCACTCATCGTTCCTTCCATCCATCCATCAATCCATTCATTTATCCATCCACCCATCCATTCATCCATCTCCTTTATTTTAAAAGAAATGAGAGCATTCTATGCGTATGACCTGATTCTTGTTTTTTTTTTTTCTCTAGCCCCTGGAGAAGAACATCATGTTTGGTAAAGTAGAGGGTCAGCAAAAAAAGAGGAAGACCCTCAAAGAGATGGATTGACACAGTGGCTGCAACAATGGGCTGAAACATAGCAATGATTGTGAGGATGGCACAGGCCCGGGAAGGGTTTTGTTCTGTTGTACGCAGGGTTGCTATGAGTCAGAGCCGACTTGATGGCATCTAACAACAACGACAACAACTATGTAGCTTAGAGACTGTTTCTAAGAAAAAGTTTTCTATCAAGCATTGTCTGACAACAGAATGAGTTAATGAGCTCTTCAGCACTGCAGATGTGGAAGCCCAGGCTAGACGACCACTTGGGGAAAAAGGCAGGGAGAGTCAAGTCCTTGACTGAGGAGAAGGGACTAGACTCACGCCTTTTAAGGTGCTTGCCATCTTGGACACAAAGAGAAAACTCTTTATATCACTCTACCCTTCCCCCCGCTCCCCACAAACTGGGCCAGGGTCACCAGTGCCTAAAGCTGGCTTCCACGGCTTCCAGCCCTTCTGTAATTGACAAGAACCACCCCCACCCCCATTGAGGTCCTTTCTCTGTGCCAGCCACATGCCACTAAACTCCAAATTAAGAGGCCCAGCTGATTTCTGTCTTATTCCACCCATACCCCTGGGACCAATCCTTTCTAATTTCAGGAGGGGAATGGAACTAGAAGTTTGGATTTGGGAAGCGAGGGGGAGAGGGGGCTCGCTACCAAAGCTGGTGCCTCTATGCTCCAGAGAGATGTGTGTGTCCTGCCACGCAGCTTAAGACTTCTCCAAAACACCGTCCCCCCAAATCCAATAAAATTGCAAATTTCACTGTATTTCACAATATCCTAAATAAACATGAACAGCATGGGTTTCTCTTCCTCGCATCAAATATTAATCTGCCGGTGGCCAGCGCCCGCTCACCCGTGTGTGTGCGCACGCTGGGTAAACACCAGCGAGATTGCCATGCCAGACCTTCCCTTCTCTTCCCCAAGTCGAGAGCATGACAAATTTTTCTCCTAATTACACCTGCCACTGTTTGCCTTCTAATACTGTAAATCCTCCATCACATAGTTTTTCAGATTCAGGATTAGGTTCTCTTCCTGTCGTACAAGTGATTGGAGGGGTGGCGATGGGGGAGTGGGTGAGGGTGGTGAGGGCTTTGTGGCATTGCTTTTCACTGTTTCTCCGTTAGGTTCCCTGAGCTGGGCACAGGCAGCATTCCCATGGCCCTGACCCATCCTGGCTCTGACCCTTCTACAGGGGAGGGATCTCAGGGTAGGGAAAGAATTCGGCAAACATACCTGCTCAGGTGTGCAGACACTGCTCTCCTGTTGTTGTTAGCTGCAGCAGAGTCGGCCCTGACTCGTGGAGACCCCATTCACATCAGAATCGAGCTGTAGAGATCCACAGGGTTTTCACTAACTGGTTTTTGGAATAGATCACCAGGCCTTTCTTCCTAGTCTGTTTTAGTCTGGAAGCTCTGCTGAAACTAGTTCAGCATCACAGCAACGTGCAAGCCTCCACCGACAGATAGGTGGTAGCTGCCCATGAGGTGCATTGGCCGGGAATCAAAAGGCAAGAATTTTACCACTGCCTTCCATCAGCTCCCTAGTTGCTCAGAAATCCAGGATAAAAATTCTGGATAAAAGTCCTGAGGCTAAAGCAAGAAGGTGAATGGAAAGTGTCCACTCCAGCACCACGCACAGAGTAGGTGGACAATAAGTCATATTTCCCTCCCCCTTTGCTCCATCTCCTGATCAAAGCCATCATCATCTCTCTCCTAGACCATGAAAACTGCCTTTTCCTGGTTTCCCATCTTCTCATCCTGCTCCAATGAACTCATTGTCTGTCCCCCAGCAGCGAGAGTGCTCTATCCAGAGCCCAGAGCTCATCAGTCCTGGCAGGTTATACCCTAAAGTCCCTGAAGACTCCCTCCCCACATAATGCCCAGTACCAGCATCTGAAGCCCTCTGCTGCCCGGCCCACCTTGATTTTCTGGCCTCATTCCCAGCCTTCCTCTCTATGCTCCCTGTTCTCCACTCTGGACAGTGGCCCCCCACTGACCATCTCATCTTCCCCAAGTATACCGTGCAGGTTGTCACCTCCAGTCTTTTGCTCAGGTCACTCCTCTGCTTGGAATGCTTGTTGACGTCTCAGCTTTCTTTCCAGGTGCTCACCCTGATGACGCCACCTTCTTAAAGCCTTCCCTGATGCCTGCATCATTATAATACCTAGCCCCCTTCACACTTCCATGGGCCTTTACATCTGCCATGTTTTGGCCTCAGACATTCGCCTTGTCTGTCAATGGTGTTGGAGGGTCCATGGGTACACCTGAGGTACAACCAGGCCTTAAGCATCTCTGTCACCTCAGTGTCTCTCTAGCTTCCAAGACTATGGTCCTTCTTGATACTGCAGAGAGGTGATGCTTGGTGTGTGGTGTGGTTTTACTACTGATCCTAATCTCATGACCAAGTCAACCACCTGCTCCATCTTTGGGTGAAAATGGGGTCCTGCAGGGCCAGCCCCTTCTTGCCTCTATGGGCAGCAGCCCAACCTGGCAGCTAGAATGGAGCCCTCACCAGCATGAGACGATCAACCTTTCCAGACCATGGCTGGTTGGGGGGGCTGGGGTCCAAAGAGCCTCCCCTCCACCCTTTTCCCCATGACCAGGCACCTCTCCCTAGTTTCCCTTCCTGAGCCTGGGTTGGTCCCATAGAGTTCCCTCCCAGTTAATCACGTGTCTGGAGCATCCAGGATGTGCAAACAACACCCACATCATTCCCATGGGTCTTTGGCATACACTTTATTACTGGTCACTTTATTTGGGGAGGGGGTTCAGGCAACAGATTTTCCCTTCTAATTCCGTTTGGTTCCTAGAGACCCTTCTGCCCCTGTGGTCAACCCCAGCCCATCAGTTAAAGAGGGGGACCCCACCCCTCTGTGGCTGGAGGCCTAGAGCTGGGCTAAGGAGTGCTGCCTTGGGCATGCCAAACTACCCTGGTGAGGCCTCCACCCACCTAAAGCACCCCCTGGAGTTGCTCTAGAAGTCTTGTTTCAGAATGAGCTGTTTAGCTTGAATAATAACTGTCCCTGGCCCTGTCCCCTCCCCACACAGTTCACCTTCACAGGGCTGGGAGAAATTTCCCTAATTAATTAACTCCTCTGCAGTCTGCCCTCCATGTCACCGGGTGATTAATTGTCACTGTGCCTTTAAATCCAGGGGGCAGTGGGAAGGTGGGTTGAGTTGGCAGTGGTGGAGACCAGAAGCAGAGATGCTGGGGAGGGGGGCAGCCTGGGGGCTTTTCCTGGGGTTGGAGGACCCCACCCCATCCCCATCTTGCCCTTGCCCAGGGCCTGACTGAGAGGCTCCAGAGCCAGACCACAAATGCATCAATCGATAATCAATCTATGAGTCTCAAATATGGGGCTGTGGGAACTGGGGCATTCTGGGACAGGAGGGGTGGCTGGTGCCTATCCTAAAGGCTGTAGAACAGAGTAGAAGTTAAGGGCACAGGCTTTTAGTCGGAAAGGACGGAGTTCTAATCCTGATTCTGCCTCTGTCCAGCCATGTGATAGAGGGCAGGTCACTTTGTCTTCCTGAGGCTCAGTGTTCTCACCTATAAAATGGTGGCTAGAAATAGGTCCTGCCTCCCAAAGTAGCTGAGAGGATGAAATGAGATAACGTGTGTTATCCCAGGAACACGGCCGGTGCTCAATATTGGTGGCAGTGATGGGGTTGCTACTGCATCATGAAGGCACTGTAAGGTGAGACTCCTCACCCCCAATGCCCAGCTAGGACCCTCCCATCTCTATTCTCTTTAGCAACTCCTCCCCCCCTCCCCCCGTAGGGAGTCACACAGCCCAATCCCAGCTCCAACACCCACCGGCTGAATGACCTTGGATGAAGTACTTACTTTCATATGCCTTCATTTCCTGACCTAGAAAACAAGGATAAGGCTAACCTGCCTTCATGCTTACACAGCACTGGGACACAGACAGGGGCAAGGTCCAGTCCTTCCTTCAAGGAGTTCCACAGCAAGAAAGACAAATGTGGAAATATATCATTGCAAATATGGTGTGAGCCGTGACAGAGGTGCATGGTGCATTCAGCAGGAGGCTGGGAATGGCATTATGGGTAAAAAGCGATTACTCTTTGCACGTAATAGTTGCTCAATAAACGTTAGCTCCATTCTCCAGCCTTTCAGTTCCCCACATAGCCTAACATTTTACACTTAGCTGCTCTCCGCCTCAGAGCCCTAATTCTTATCCTTTCTACTCAGCTTGCAGGGTCTGGAAAGAGGGGCAGATATGGATCTTCTTGGGGACCTGCCCCACTCCGGCTTCACTCCGTCACCCTTCCTCATCACAAATGTCAGCTAACATTTATTGACTGTTCACTGTTTCCAGGCACTGGGCAAGTGCTTTGCATGATTAATCTAATTTAATCCTCACAACAGCTGCATTTGACAGTTGAGGAGACTGAACGAGAACCTAAAGAAGCCAGACCCACAGGATAAACCCGTGCGGGCTACGCCTGGAGCTGAAGAAAGTGAGGGTTTGAAAAGTGGGTGTGGCCAAAGAAGGGCGGTCCAATCAGAGGACGCAACCCCCCCCCCCCCCCCCCGCCGCCCCAGACCCCTGGGAAACCTGGGCAAGGCTTTTTGGTTTTCAGGTTTATTCACTTTGCTCATTTGTTCCACAAAGCTTTATTGAGCCTGTGCCCTGAGGTGGGTACCAGAGTTCAGCAAGCACTCTCTTCCTCACCCCAGATGAGACTGGGGGTGGTCTTTGGTGGGAGAGCAGTTGAATGCTCCTGGCGCCGGCCTGATTCAGCTTCTCTACTCCCTTTGGGTTCCTCGGAGTGTGTGTGGGTGCTCTGTACCTGTGGAAGAGTCACCGGATCCTGCAGACTGGAGATGGTGCCCCTGCTGGACAACCTTCCTCAGCCCCAATGTGCTGAGGGTCTGAATGTACCCAGGAGACGGTCCAGATGTCCAGCCTCATCCCAGCTAATTAGTGCAATTAATTAACAAGTGGCTTTGTGGCTCTGGGAGTCCTGGCCTCTCTTGGCGTGCTGGAGCAGGGGATAGCGCTGTAAACAGGTGTTGAGGAGGTTGTGGGGTGGGGGTCGAAGGGGACAGAACTCCAAACTGACGCTGCCCTGGAGCTTCCCTGGGCAGAGAGGTGCTCTCTGCTCCCGAGGTGGTTTCGTGACTGCAGTGGCCTCTCTCTTGCAGTCCAGAGAGCCAAAGCCGGGAAAAGGTGGGATCAAGGGTGCCTAGATGGGAGGGAAGCTCAGCAATATCCCACCTGAGGTCCAAGTCCACGGACAGAGCAGCAGAAGGAATAGGGAACATGGTGTTACCTGTTCCAAGTTGATGGCAGAGATGCAGGCTCTGCTAGGAGGGGCCCCTGGGCGAGACCCAGTCCCTGGCAGGCGCTCTCCTTGATCTGATGTGGGAGACAGCCCCGTCCTAGGCGAGCTGCCAGCCTGAGGAGGGAGACACAGCCCCTGCCTTGGGGGAGCTACTAGTCTGATGGGGGAGGCACAGCCCTGTGCTGGGGGAGCTCCCAGCCTGATGGGGGAGACATCTCTTGCCCTGGGGCAGCTCCCAGCCTGATGGGGGAGACACAGACCCTGCCCTGGGGGAGCTCCTAGTCCGATGGGGCAGACATAGCTGTCTCCTGGGGGAGCTCCTGGCCTGATGGGGGAGATATAGTCCTTGCCTGGGGAAACTCCTCATCTAGCAGGGAATGAAATAAAGATCATAAAGTTAAGAAAAGAGGCTCTTCACCCTTGGGGTGATGCAGAGATAGTGCCAAAGGAGGGTGTACATAGGAGGGAGGGCAGGTAGGGTCCTGGAGGAAGTAGATGCCCTGCTGGCCTTGAAGGAGTAGAAAGGGATTGAGGGCACATGAGCAAATTCTGGACTGGGATGCCCTTGGCTTCTCCTGGGAACAGTGAACTGCAACACTTGTTTGGGATGATGGACAGGCTGGCCTAAAGCCGAGGAGTTGTTTGTGGGAGAAGACGGCTGAAGCCCATTAGAGACCTGGCAGGCAAGAGTGTTGAGACTTCAAGCTAGAGATGGTGGGGACGCACTGGAGATTGGGGTGGATACCTGCCACCTGACTGGAAGGGATGGAGGCTGGATTGGAGTCGGGTGCTGGCTCGGGATGCTAGAATCAGGGGAGTAGGCTCAGAGCATATAGGGAAGAGGGCGTTCCTGGTGAGTATCATGGTGCCCAACTGGTCATGAGCAAGAGAAAGAGGGTGAGACCTGCATGGCTGGGGAAAATGACAGTGTAAAGGAAGGCATTTGGGGTGAAGTGAAGAATCTTTTTGGTTTTTCTTTTTTTTTAACCTTTGTTTTAGAACCATTGCACTTGCGGCCCTAGCCAAACCCATTGCTTTCCAGTCGATTCTGACTCACAGTGACCCTATAGGCTCTAGAGGAGTATTCAAATAGAAGTGACAGATAATTAGGAGGGGCCCTGAGGCTGAGGAGAGAGATCAGACCAGAAGTTAAAGGTTCAAGGCAGCCTCAACCCCAGTACCTGGTGTGTGACAGTGTGTTCATATTGGGTGTGTACACGAGTGTGTATTGGGGGAAAGAAGAACAGGACAGATGGGCGTCTGTCTTTCCATCTCTCCTAGGATTCCCACCCCCTCATCCCCACTCAGTGGTCCTGTCAGCCCAATCCACAAAGAATCTGTGGGAGTTCTGAGGCCAAGCACTCCTACCCAGACCTTGCCTGCTCCCCTCCCCCGACTCCACTCAGGGCCAGAATCCCCTCCTGGCCCAGAGTGGGTGGCCACAGCCCCTTTTCAGATTGTTGGTGCCCACAACGGGTGCTGGATTAGCGGAGGAGTGATACAATGGCCACATATGGTCCTGAGAGCTGGGTCCAGCCCAGGGCCCCTTACTAAGTGCCACTAGGATTAGACCTAATGAATTGGAAGGAGTTAACAATGCTTCTGAGCCCAGTAGAGGCCCAGGAGGTCTGCTCAGGCCTCGAGCTGTGGCCGCCTTTCACCACCGAGGTGTAATCCCCTTTGAAATCAAAGGTGGTACAAAGTATGAATTTAAATTTGACATTTACAGCTCCGGTGAGATGACGTGTTCTGGAAAGCTCTCTTCTTCTTTAAGGGGCTGGGGGTAGGGGGAGAGGGTGGACAGAGGGGAGGAAAGTAAAGCCATCTGCTCTCAGAGGAAGGCCTAGGCTGGCCCAGTCCTGGCCAACTTTCTCCCCATGCCTTGGGCCCAGGGGTGGTGTAGGGGGGTTTGAGCTTAGCTGGAAAGAAGGAGGAGGGGCAGCAGGTTGAGTTCTCCCACCCTCAACTCATAGGGTCCACCCAGTGCAGGGCTACCCTGATCCCAGGGCATTCCTCAAAAAGGCTGCTGAAGCAGGAGGATTTTTTAAATTTTTAATTGTGGAAAACAAAAAAATATATATATAATCAAACATTTGCCATTTCAATATTTTTTACATGTACAATTCAGTGACATTAGTTACGTCCATCATGTTGTACAACCATCACAACTATCCGGTTCCCAATTTTTCCATCACCCTTAACAGAAACTCCGTGTCCCCTAAGCAATGACTCCCCTTCTCCCCTCCCTCCTGTTCCTGGTAATCACTAGTGAACTTTGGTCTCTATCCCGATGCCATCAAGTCGATTCTTACTCATAGTGACCCTATAGGACAAAGTAGAACTGCCCCATAGGGTTTTCAGGGAGCAGCTGGCGGATTCGAACTGCCAACCTTTTGGTTAGCGGCCAAGCTCTTAACCACTACGCCACCAGGGTTTCTTGGTCTCCATACATTTGCCTATTCTGGATATTTCATGTAAGTGGGATCATACAATATTTGTCCTTTTTTGACTGACTTAGCATAATGTTTTCAAGGTTTCACTTAACATAATGTTTTCAAAGTTCGCCCATGTTTTAGCACGTATCAGGACTTTATTTTTCCGTATGGGTAATATTCCATTTTATGTGAGTGCCATATTTTGTTTATCCATTCATCTGTTGATGGACACTTGGGTTGTTTCTACCTTTCAGGTATTATAAAGCAGGATTCTTTTATTTATTTATTTATTGTGCTTTAAGTGAAGGTTTACAAATCAAGTCAGTATCTCATACAAAAACTTATACACACCTTGCTATGTTCTCCTAGCTGCTCTCCCCCTAATGTGACTGCACACTCCTCCTCTCCACCCTGTAATGTATTCCCCGTGTCATTCAACCAGCTCCTGTCCCCCTCTGCCTTCTCATCTCGCCTTCAGACAGGAGTTGCCCACATAGTCTCATGTGTCTTCTTGAGCCAAGAAGCTCACTCCTCACCAGTATCATTTTCTGTCTTATAGTCCAGTCCAAACCCTGACTGGACAGTTGGATCCGGGAATGGTTCCAGTCTTGGCCTAACAAAGGGTCTAGGGACCATGACCTCTGGGGTCCCTCTAGTCTCAGTCAGACCATTAAGTCTGGTCTTTTTATGAGAATTTAAGGTCTGCATCCCACTGTTCTCCTGCTCCTTCAGGGATTCTCTGTTGTGTTCCCTGTCAGGGCAGTCATTGGTTATAGCCGTACACCATCTAGTTCTTCTGGTTTCAGGCTGATGTAGTCTCTGGTTTATGTGGCCCTTTCTGTCTCTTGGGCACATCTTTACCTTATGTCTTTGGTGTTCTTCATTCTCCTTTGCTCCAGGTGGGTTGAGACCAATTGATGCATCTTAGACGGCCACTTGGTAGTGTTTAAGACCCCAGACGCCATTCACCAAAGTGGGATGTAGAACATTTTCTTAATATATTTTGTAATGCCAGTTGACCTGGATGTCCCCTGAAACCATGGTCCCCAAACCCCCTCCCTGCTACTCTGGCCTTTGAAGCATTTGGTTATATTCAGGAAACTTCTTTGCTTTTGGTTTAGTCCAGTTGTTAAAGTAGGATTCTTGCCAAAGAGGTTCTTGGTCCCCCTTTATAAATAAGGAGGCTGAGGCTCTAAGATGCCTAGTGTGGTGTGGCATTCTGGACCCTTTTCTATCTGGCCCCAGCTGCCCTACAGGCTCTTATTCTACCCCAGTCTTATACCCCCCACCACCCACTAGGGACTTTCAATGTTCCCCAGACACCTCTTGGACTCTGCTGAGCTCTAGGCCAGGTGAAGGAGGAGGTGTCTACTGTGTGCCATGCACCAGGCTGGGCTCCTTCACCCCAGCCTCTGCTGAGCCCCTTCTCCCCGAAGTCCCTACCTGATGGCTTCCTACTCATTCTCCCAACCCAGCTCCGACAGCCCCTCCTCTGTGAAACCCTTCCTGTGTCCCTGGCCGAACTCAACATCCCTCCTCTGTCCTCTCAGAGAGCCCTGTTCAGGGTCCAACATTGAGCTCACCACAGAGTATGGTTAAGTGTTGGTTTAGGTCCACTTTCAGGGCTCTTCTCTAAGAGCAGAAGCTGGGCTGTCTCCCTGGGCCCTCAACTTCTAGCCCTGGGTCAGGAAAGTCTTCCATATGCTTGTTCTCTCCTGTGTCGCCGCATCCCAATAACCGTTTGTGTCGGAAACGGAGGGGGAATAGGAGAACAACACTCTCTAACATTTATTGAGCACCTACTATGTGCCAGGCACTTGCTAAGCCCTTTCTTTGGATGATTTGTCTGAACTTCACAACAACCCTGTGCGGTAGGTAATTTTATCTCCTTTTTGCAGGGAGATTGAATTCCACACAGATGGGCCCAAGGGCCTTGCCCTCACATTTTTGATGTCCACCCTTAATCCCTCTGGAATCTTCCTTTCTTTTATACAGCCCTTCCTGGCTCTTCCTACCATTTCATCCCACTTTTCTCTTGCCCCATAGTTGAATGGGGGTGACTGAGGATCAACAGGCCTGGTGACAAGAAAATTATGTCTGATCCCTAGGTGTAGGCCCCTAAACTCATCCACAATGGTTAGTAAACCCTCCGTGTGGTAATCAGGGTGGGGATTATTCTCTCCATGTTACAGATGAGGAAACCAAAGCACAGGGAAATTAAGTCACTTGCCTGATCTTACCCAGATAGGATGGAGCCTAGCCTCAGTCTCAGATCTTTTGCTCTCAAATTCACAGCTCTTTTCTTTGCCAAGCTGCCTCTTTAAATCCAAAATCTGGTTTCACCAACCTGCAGCAACCCTAGTCTTAGTCTGACTGTTCTCTGGCCCTTAATTTTCTCATCCCTAAAATGGGAATAATAAAACCTACCTCCCAGGGCTTCTGTAAGAAGTAATAATGAATGAAAAGCATTTAGCAAAAGGGCTAGCACATAGTAGGTGCTCCATAAATTACTTTCCCTTCACCCTTTGGGCAGAGATCCCCTCTGTCTTGGGGGCTTGCTATGATGAGAAATTAGAATTTCTGGGTTGGGGGGTAGTTGACCGCGTTTGAAGTGACAGTGACAGATGGGTGCAGTGGCTCTCCCAGGCGCCCAGCCAACCCCGTGGTGCGTGTCCGCCAGTCCCCGGACATTTCCTCCCTCCTCCTGGCTCACGATGAGGTGTCATTTGCCGCCTGTCCCTTCTCGTCATCGATTTCCAAGTCGTTAATTAACGAGGCTTGTCAGCTGGGAAGATGAATTCTGTCCTTGGCTCTCGGGGCCTTTTGTTTTGGGATTGTAAATGTTATAGATCTCCCATGATGGAAGGCCATGGGGTCAAGGAGCGCTGGGCTGTCCAGCAGGGGTGGCAGGGGGGAAAGGAGCCTGTGGGCCTGGCTGGGCCTTGCTGGCCTGGGACAGGCCCCCAGTGGCCTCTAGCAGCGGTCTCTCTGGCTTGGCTCCCTGTGGATGGTGTGGGAGGGATGGGTGAGCTTCTCTGCCATCCGATGCTTTATTGGATGGGGACTGGCTGGAGGCGGATACAGTTCTTGTTCAGTTTGAGGGGGAGACAGTGTTATCCTCAGGGAGTAACTAGTCTGATGGGGGAGACAAAGTGTTGCCCTTAGGGAATTATCACCCTAATGAGGGAGACAAAGCTCTGGCCTGGGAAAGCCCTCAATTGGATGGGGGGAGACACCATTTCTGTCCTGGGAGAACCCCCAGTGAGATAGGGGAGACACAGTCCTGCCTTGGATACCCCCTACCCCCCAATCTAATGGAAAAACACAGACCCTGCTTTGGGGAGTTTAGGCCTTGAAAAAATAAAATATTTACAGGCAAAAAGCCACTCATGGCTTGACTGAATTGAGTCTGGATCTTTTGTTTCCCAGAATCTGAGGCAAACCAGTCCCTGGGCAGGTGGCCCCCCACCCAAAGGGACCCAGGGCACGCCCCTGCTATCCATACGAGATCTCAGGCAGGCTGAGGATTTCACCATCAGCTGACCTGAGTTCCAGGATGGCAAAACTGATCCTAAGAACAAAGGTTGATATAAAAACAAAAAATGATGCACTTTTTTTGATGATCTGAACCATGGGTTTTGTGTTACGCAAAGAGCTACGGTCGCTATGAGTCAGAATCAACTCAACGACACTGGGTCTGGTTTTAAAGAGCTTCTAGACTTTTAGACTGCTGACCCCTCACCACGGAACAGCCACACACATCGGGAAGACTCAGGAGAGGGTTAGAGTGGGAAGGGGAAGGGCGTGTTCTTCATTTTTCTCGATGGCGGGGGCCACTCTGACCCCAGGCTTACCAGGGACTGGCTGAATATGGACCAGCACCCAGGAGAGGCCCTCAGGAGTCCCAGTTCAAGCAAAAGGGCTGCTTCTATCTTGCTGTGAGGCCTTGGGGACTTCTTTCTCTGATCTGGCCTCTGTTTCCCAATAGAGGAGTAGAACCAAGGTGGTGTTGTTAGATGCCATTAAGTTGATTTTCCCCTCATAGTGACCCCATGGAACAGAGTAGAACTGCCCCATAGGGTTTTCTAGGCTGTAATCTTTACAGGAGCAGATGGCCGGTTCTTTCTTCTGTGAGGGCACTGGGCAAGTTTGAATTGCCAACCTCTCGGTTAGCAGTCAAGCTCTTCACCAGTGTGCCACCAGGGCTCCTTAGAACCAGGGCGCGTCCCTCTAATGCTCAGGAGCTGCATGGAGTGGTGAGTGAATCTCAAGTTCCCTGCCAGACCACTGGGGTTTTAGGCCCGCCATGGTCTCTCTTCTTGGCCAAGAGGCTCATCCCCTCTGGGCTTCATTGTCCTCCATTGTAAGTTGGGGAGAATAGTCGTCCACACTTCTTAGGGTCCTTGTGATGGCTAAATGAGCTGTTACAGGTAAAGTGCTTAGAACAGGGTCTGGTTCAATACATGTGGCCATCCTTATTGTTACCTGACTGTGGGATAACTATAAAACACGGCCTGAGAAAACCCCAGAAGAGCTCCCCACTTGGCCCACATGCCCTGCAGGCCCCAATGCGCCACCCACAGCCCAGCAACGATTGACTGCTTTCGATTGACTGCCAGCGATTGGACCTGTGATGGGTGTCCCCTCACCACCCGCTCCTCCTTCTGACCCCTGGGCCCTGATATAGGGAGACTATCCCCCATACCTGCCTACTGCTGGAGATGGGCAGAGGAGAAGCACCCCTAATCCAGATCTCTCAGAAGCTCTCGGGCTCCCTGGCTCCTGCTCCTGCTGGAGCGGAGGGAAATGAGACCTGGGGTGTGGGGACAAGAAGCCCTAGGTCCTTCAGGGCTCCGCTCTGGGGCTGAGATGGTGGCTTCTGCCTCTGGGCGATGGCACTGTGGGAGGGAGCTAGAGGGAGGAGTCCTCCTGGTGGTAGGGGTGGAGGGAGGGGGGCTTCCAAGGGCCAGTGCCCCAAGGCTGAGAAGGGGGGGCTCTGCCTCAGTGACAGCCCCTGGGGTGAGGGGGCTCAAGACAGCAAGCTCCACTCCCGTCCTCCTTCAGAATCAGGGAGTAGGATGGGGACAGCATACCATGACCTGGGGTCAGGGGATCATTTCTGCAGCCAGATGGGTGAATGGCCGCCATGGGATGTGAGGTGGACTCCAGGGAGGATGGGGTGGAGGGTACCCCCTCAGGCTTCATGTATAACCTTTAGATGTCACCTGGCCCAGGTCCCCATTTTACAGATGAGGAAACTGGTGTCCATAAAGGGCCAGACACTTACCCAGGGGAACATAGGGAGCTCTGGTCAGAGTGGGGACCAGAATCCAGACCTCTGGACTTGTAGCTGGGGTTCTTTCCCCATCACGACCTGGTGGAAGGAGGCCCAGGCCTGAAATGAATTGAAAGCGCCAGCCCTGGGCCCTCTGGACACTCCGCAGCTTCCTTTCTGTGCAATCTGGGGTCCCCCTGGCTTCGAGTGAATGATTGAATGAATGAGAAAGAATGAATGCTGTGTTTCTCTCCTCAGTCCTAGAGGCACTCCATGGCTGGAGTGCTCCCATTGCAGAGAGCTGTCTCTCTAACCCCATTGGACGGATGGGAAAGAAGAGGTAGAAGGCAAGTGATTGTGGAACCTGATGGTTCCTGGTTTCCCCTCCCAAAAGTTTTGGGGCCCAGAGAACCCGGGGTGGAGTGGACGGGGTGACGAGGACCCCAGCAGAGGATGCCAGCTGGAATGTGGAAGAGCCAGACCCAGGAAGGAGGGTCTCTGGTAGACGACTGGCGTTCTTGCCCCAGGCCTGGGGTGACAACCTCCCCTCTGCCTGGGATGAAAGTGCCGGTCCCCTTCCTGCGGAGGCGGTTCCTGAGGCTCCTGCTTCTCTCCCTGGTAAATCATGGGCTAAGGGGCTGGAATCTGGGAGGAGGAGCTGGGTGGGGTGCTGCCTGGGGAAATTAACAGCTCTGAATTTTTTCCTGCACATTGGGAGCTGAGGGGGTTGCAGTCACTCTACTGTGGCTCCTAGTAAATATTACCACGCCCCTAGCCAGACACTCCATTTACTGCGGGAGCAGGAGCAAGGCTATCCTGGGACGATGGAGGGCAGGCTTTAGCTAGAACTTTCCAGACACTGGGAGGGTCCAAGTCCACAGAAATGGATAAGTGATGCAGATAGCAGTGCACAGAGGCTGGGGGGTGGATGGGATGACCTGTGAGGTACCTCTCATCCATCCAACAAATATGTGATGAGTGCTTAATATGTGCCATAGAGTCCTTGGGTAGTACAAAGGGTTTGTACTTCACTATAACCGGAAAGGAACTCTAGTGGTGCAGTGGTTAAGCGCTTGGCTACTGACCAAAATGTCGGCAGTTTGAATCCACCAGCCTCTCCCCAGGAGAAAGATGTGGCAGTCTGATTCTGTAAAGATTACAGTTTTGGAAACCATATAGGGCAATTTTACTTCGGTGGCGCAGTGGTTAAGAGCTACGGCTGCTAACCAAAAGGTCGGCAGTTCGGATCCACCAGCCTCTCCTTGGAAACCCAATGGAACGATCCTACTCTGTTCTATAGGGTCTCTATGAGACAATGAGTCAATCAACTCGAGAGCAAGGGGTTTGTGTATGTGTGTGTGTGTGTTTTTTTTTGGTTTTCATAGGGTCACTATGACTCAGAATCGACTCGATAGCAATGGGTTTGGTTTTTTTTTTTAATTTACTAACCAAAAGATTGGCAGTTTGAACCCGTCCATTGCCACCTCGGAAGAAAAGGCCTGGCTGTCTGCTTCTGTAAAGATTACAGCCAAGAAAACCCTACAGAGCAGTTCTACTCTGTAACACATGAAGTCGCCATGAGTTGGAAGTAACTTGACAGCAATGGGTTTGGTTTTGGCTTTAGTATGTGCCAGACCCTGTCTGTGCCAGGTGCTGCTGAGCATGACAGATATGAGTGAACCCGCTTGGAGCCCAGGGGTGAGACGGACTTCAATGAATAACCCCATGAACATGTCCTCACTGGGGATGGTGACCTGCTGGTTCATTACAGCCAGAGGAATCTGAGAGAGGACCTTCATGCCCTGCTGTGTCTGGGCCAGGCCTGAGGCCTGGGGCTGCCTTCCTAGCCCATGCTGACCTCCAATCAAGTTCTTATTATAGCTGCCTGCCCTTTGCCGGCCTCTCGAGGTATGATATCTTCATATAGCCCCAAGGACATTAGATATGCTGGTCTTTCCTCCTGGCTTCTTCCAGCCAAGTCTCAGGGACCCAAGTTTTTGTGGGGTAAAACCTGACCAGAGCTGGGCTGGGCTATGGGGAGAGACCCGCCATTTCCCTCCCGAAATGCCCAGGGTTCCAGGACTAAGACTTAATTGGGAAAGAGATAACTCTTGGGTGGTGGAGTTTGGGGTGAGAAGAAGAGGGGTAGGGCCATCTCCATGACCCTCAGAGAATAATTAAGATGCCTAACAAAGATCCCAGACCCAGAGGTAGCCTGGTGAAGAGGAAAGAGCACTATAGCTATCAAGGGGCCTGATTCTGGGCTTGGCAATCTACCTGTTATGTAACCTTGGGCAAGTCACTGAGCCTCAGTTTCTCATCTATAAACTGGGGACAAAAATACCCACTGTACAACATTGTTGTGAGAATTAAATAGGAAAACACTTTGTAAATTGAAAGGTGTAGGTACGCAGGTGAAATACGTGGACAAGATTAAATAACAAACTCTATCAAGCACCTACTCTGAGCCAGGTAGTGCCTTAATCTTCACAGTTACCTGGTGAGGTAGATATTATTATTTTCACATTTTACGGGCAAGTAAACATTGGTTCAGAGAAGTTGAGCGATTTGCCACAGTCTCACAATGAGTACTGGCAGAAGGTGGCCTGAGGCTCAGGTGTCTGCCTGCCTCCAAAGCCTTAATCTCTATTGCAGAGGGTGTGGACTGGTGGGTGGGGTGCAGCCAGCCGGGGCCCCACCTAGCCCAGAGCCACGCCAGCCAAGTAGTGTCAGAACTTCCTCGCAAAAGTGTTCTGCTTATCTCCTGCCTGAAGGGGAGATGAGAGGGTTGAGGGGGTCAGAAGCTGGCTGAATGGACATGAAAAGAGAGAGTGGAGGGAAGGAGTATGCTGTCTCACTAGGGGGACAGCAGTTAGGAGTATACAGCAAGGTGTTTATAAATTTTGTATGACAGTCCGACTTGATTTGTAAAATTTCATTTAACACACAATAAAAATTAAAAACAAAAGTGGTCTGCTTAGTGTTTGACTAGGTCATGTACACATATGGTATAGAATTCAAAAGGTATGAAGGGGTGAGAGTGGGAAGTAAACCTCCCTCCTACCCCTGCCTCCTAGTTCCCCTCCCCGGAAGAAATCGTTATTGCTTGTTTAATATATAGCCTCCCAGAGAGAGCTTTCCTATGTATATTAGGCATGTATTAGATAGAGAGAGAGATAGTTAGAGATACAGATAGATAGATATAAAGAGACAGAGGTAGATATAGATAGATAGAGATACATAGATATAGATAGATGGATAGATGATAGATGATAGATTAGATAGATAGATGAAAGATAGATAGATGATAGATGATAGATGATGGATAGATAGATAGACAGACAGACAGACAGACAGACAGACAGATAGATAGATAGATGATAGATAGGAGTCCCTGGGTGGCGCAAACAGTTAAGTGCTTGACTACTAACTGAAAGGCTGGTGGTTTGAATGCCCCCAGAAGGCCTGGCAATCTATTTGCAAAAAATCGGCTTTAAAAACTCTATGGAACACAGTTCTACTCTGCAACACAAGGGGTTGCCATAAGTCAGAATCGACTGTATGGCAACTGGTATATATGTGGTTACATAAATGATAGATAATTTTAATATTTTACAAAAAGAGGCACGTACTAAAACCAAACCCATTGCTGTCGAGTCGATTCCAACTCATAGCAACCCTATAGGACAGAGTAGAACCGTCCCATAGAGTTTCCAGTGAGCACCTGGTGGATTTGAAGCCAATCGTTTTGGTTAACAGCCGTAGCTCTTAACCACTACACCACCAGGGTTTCCAGGCACATACTGGAGGCACCTCATTTCTCAGAAGCCTTTCTAACAGTTGGAGGTGAGCCCCCCGTCACAGGAAGTATTCCAAAAAAGCCTGGGTGACTGCCTGCCAGGAGGGTTGCAGAAGGTAACCCAGCATTTGGTGTGGCTGGTCTGTACTTCTAGTCTGAACGGCTTCTGAGTCTTCTTTGTCCCCACATTTTACAGAAGTATAAGTGAGGCATGGGGAGGGGAAGTGCTGTGATATTTCCCACAATGTGTTTGTAAAAGAGCTGTGAAGACCGGATGGGAGAAAATGATGCTGGGACCAAGTCCACAGGGAGATGCCCAGAGGTGCTTGGGTCCAAGATGGGGGCAGGTTAGGGGAGGCCCAGGACACCCAGGAGAAAGCCCACCATGCCTGGGGATGAGCAAGGAGGATGGCAGACATGTTTGTTTGTAAAGGCTCAGGCAGGAATCTGCCCTCATGATCCCGAAGCCTCAGGTTGCAGGGCTCAGAGCGGACCCTGGGGACAGGTGGGGGCAACTGGCGTCTGACCCCCTAAACCTCATGCCTTCACCGATCACCAGGCCAGATAAGGCGGAGGTCGCCCACTGACCTTAGGACCTCAGGATGCTTAATGGGGAGGGGATGATGGTGCTGCAGTTAGAGGATCCCAGTCTCGGGGCGGGAAGCTCTTGGAAGAACTTCTTCTCATCCACTATTTCCCAAATTTTAGTCATTTGTGTTCTACTTTCATAATGTTGACCATTCCTGAGTTTCCCCTGTGTTTTAAACCTAAAACAAAGTACGTATATCTTAAGTGTACAGCTTGATCAATTTTTTTTACATGCATACCCACCCCTGTAAGGACCCCGGGTGGTGCAGGTGGTTTGTGATCAGCTGCTAACTGAAAAGTTGGTGGTTCGAACCCACCCAGTGCCACTGCAGAAGAAAAAGCCTGGTTATCTGCTTCCATAAAGATTACAGCCAAGAAAACCCTAGGGGGTAGTTCTACTCTAACATGAGGTCGCGTGAATTGGGGGCCGGCTCAACAGCAGCTAACGATAACAACAACCCACTCTGTTATCATCTTCCTATCACAATATAAAACATTTCCAACACCCAGAAAACTCCCTCATCCCCCCTCACAGCTAGTAACCACAGATTCGTTTTGTCTGTTTCTGAGCTCCATATAAGTTGACTCACCCAGTAGGCCCTCTTCTGTGACTTGCTCCTTTCCCTCAAGGTCATAACTGTGAGCTCCATTCACGTGGTTGGATGAAGCAATAGTTTGCCCTATTTACATGCTGCATAGCATTCAATTGTATGAATAGACCGCAATGTATCCATCCATGCTCCTTTTGATAGACTTTTGGGTGTTTCTAGCTTGGGGCTGTTAATTAATGTTGTTGTGAGCAGTCCCGTACCTGGTGGATGCGTGAACACATTTCTGTTGAGCATATCCTGGGGGTGGAGGCCAGAGGGGTGGGAAGAATTGATGAGCCATGGCGTTTTCCCCCTATGTTACTGTTTACATAAATATTTGTAATGGACCCACTTTTATGTAAAATATTATAGTCACATCCAGAAAAGTGCACAGCTTAAAAGTGAATAGCTGGAACAATGTCCACAAAGGAAACACATCTGTGTAACCAGCACCCAGACCAAAAAGCAAAACGTCACCAGAACCCCAGAAGTCCTCACATGGCCCCTTCCAGTCTCAAATCCCCTCCAAGGGTAACTGCTCTCTGGACTCCAGTTTTGCATATTTTAAAAAATTTTACAGAAATGGAATCATATGAGATATGCTCTTTGGTGTTTGGCTTCTTGCACTGAGCATTATGTTTGTGATTCACTCATGTTGCATGTGATAGGAGTTTGTTCTTTTTGATTGCTGCGTAGTATTTCATCATATGACTACTCCACAATTAATTTACGCACTCGTCCACTGATGGACATTTAGATGTTACAAACGCTGCTTCTCCTGAGCTTTTAGCCTAAGGCTTAATCTCACCTTGTTCAAAAGGGAACTAACAAGTGGTGGAGAGGCATGAAAGTTATACCGGCACCAAACTAAGACTTTCTCCTGGTCAAAATCAGAAAGTTTGAAAAATAATTGCAGTAGCTTTTTTCTCTGTGAGAACAATGTTATTTAGTGCTAGTCTAAAATAATATCCTAAAATAATCTTTGAGAAGCACTGATACAGTCCACTCCCTGCCCTTGCCTCTACTCCTGTGGTGCTAAAATTCTTTAAAATTCTTTGGTCTTGCCTTCTGCATGTGCATCCCTCAGTGACCAGGAAATCATTCCCTTTTAAGACAGCCTATTGGTAAGAGGTTCTTTATTGCATCAAGCCAATATCTCTCTGTAACTTCCCCCATTGGTCCTACTGCTCCACCTTGGGGATCCCAAGATCAAGCCTAATCTATTTGTTCTGAACAGCCATTAACCTCTCAGAGCCTTAGTTTCCTTATCTAGAAAATAGGGATGATAACACCCACTTCCCACGGAGTTTTGAAAGAGGAAATTAGACACAGCATGGAAAGTACTCAGCCCTACGCCCAACCCCGAGGAGGTAGGAAGAATGGAGGCCCTTTTGCTGAATCTACTGTGAATTCTGCCATGGGAGGAGGTGGAGAGAGGTTAGTAGTTTTGTCTGGGGTTGTCTCACCATGGTTAAGAGAGGCCAGAATCTG
This sequence comes from Loxodonta africana, assembly GCF_030014295.1. Classification (NCBI taxonomy): domain Eukaryota; kingdom Metazoa; phylum Chordata; class Mammalia; order Proboscidea; family Elephantidae; genus Loxodonta; species Loxodonta africana. The sequence goes on from NC_087359.1 coordinate 51,250,373, forward strand.
AAAATCTGTTGAGGTCCTACCATTAGATAATTGGGTCTATGTCCTAATAGAACCTTAGGGGCAACCTGATCCAACCTCTTCACTTCACAGCTTTCTCAGAGAAGCCAAGAGATTTGTCCAAAGTCACACACAAGAGGTGGAACAGAAGCCTGTGAGGCAAGCAGGGGCTTCTCAGTGCTGTGCAGAAGAAAGAACACTGAACTTGGAGTCCTAAGCCCTAGCTCCCAGTTCTGGACACATAGATGTCTTGCTGTGTGACCTTGGGCAAGTATCTTTTCCTCTCTGGGCCTCAGTTTTATCACTTATAAAATGAGACATTGACCTAAATGGTTTCTAAGGCTTCCTCTGGCTCCAGAATTCTATTATCAAGGACGTGATTCTCAAGCTGGAAGGAAGGGGGGGACCAGCTTATCCAAGAGATGAGGGCATTCCAGGTGGAGAAACGAAACAGGCAAATATTGTGGAGGTAACTGGATTGTGTTGAACATTTGGGAAGATGAGACACCAGGAAATTTTAAGTATATAGGAAAGCACTTAGCGCAGTGTCTGAGGCAGTAAATTCCCTTCCCCATACCTGAGCAAAACTCCCCATTTCCACATCTCTAACTCATCCATTAAATGCAAGATAATATTGATGGTGGACACCACTGGTTGAACGAAAGTCTATTACCTTCCTCCAAAGTAGAAAGTTGTACCTTTGCACATGGTTGCCCAGCTAGGGACTAAATTTCCAAGCCCTCTTGCAGCTTGATGTGGCCATGTGATGAAATCCCCACTAAAGGAATGAGAGTGCACATGACTGGCCCTTAAAACACCACACATGTGCTCCCCCCACTTCTGCTCCTTCCTGAAGATGTTATGTGGACGTGCCCATGAGCCAGTGTGACCATGCAGACAACGGCATGGCGAAGGGGTAGCGGATGCGTGGAGGGAGTCTGATTTTTGTATGACTTGTGGAGCAGAAAAGCCCCTTACCCACGCTTTTACATGGAATCAAGGTAAACTCTTCTGTTCTTTAAGCCAGTGGACTTTGTTTTAGCGGTTCGGCTTTTTACCATAATTAATACAATGTCTAAGTGACTAGAAGCAGAGAGGAAAATTGGGAAACTCCTCAGTGTGCAGTTCTGAAGGTTTCTGAGGGTTAGGTAGCTGTTCCTCTCGAGAGGGGAGCACTGTCCTTTGGCGCTTTCTCTGGGTGATGGCTATCAGCCAGTTAAAATGGAAGGTCCTTATTGAGAAAAGAGAGAGAAAAAGAGGGAGGGAGGGGAGAGACAGAAGGGAAGGGAAAGGAGAAAAGAAAGGGAGGAAGAGAGAGAAAGATGGCTGTACAGATGGTGGATAAGACAAGGAGGGAAAAGGGAAGGGAGGGAAAGCCTAGGGTCAGACAGCTATAAAAAGACCTTAGCCTCCTACCTCTGCCCCCTCTTTAAAAAAATAAACCAGTTGTTGTCGAGTCAATTCCAACTCATGGGAACTCTATGTGTGTCAGAGTAGAACTGTGCTCCACAGGGTTTTCAATGGCTGATTTTTCGGAAGTAGATCTCTAGGCCTTTCTTTCCAGGCACTTCTGGGTGGACTCAAACTGCCAGCCTTTCACTTAGCAGTTGAGCACATTGACCGTTTACACCACTCAGGGACTCCCCCTCCTCCTTTCACAGAGGAGCAAATCAGGTCTCAAGGAGGTATACTCATAACTAAAACGGGATGTGGGGAACAAGCAGGTGAGCTGACACCTGCCGTTGTCCATGGTCCTGAAACTGCTCGCCCTATGGGGAGGGGGGAATGAGTCCTGCTTATTTCTCCCATTCTGGACGCTGGTGATTCCCGATTCTTCTCTTCCAAGGATCCTGAGCCAAGGGAGAGAAGAGGGGGTTCTGGGGCAGAAGGGAGGGCATTGAAAGAGAAGGATGGTGGACACAGGCATAGCTATGACGGACCATCAGGGAGAAGAGGAGAGACTTGTGTTTTGACATAGTTTTCATATAACGGTTACCTGGAAAGAAGCCAACCACTACCAACTACTGCCTAAAATAAAATGACTGAAGAAGAATAAGGAATGTGTTTCTCAAGTGATACAAAGCAGTGCACGTGCCAACATGCGCAGACTGATTCAGAAGGGCACGCAGGACACCAAAGGGAGTGGTGGCTGCACCGATGGTAGCTATCCTTTGTTTTTCTTTTCCAGCCTGATGAAAGATATGCAATTTTTACACAGTCACAGAGCAATCGAAACTGTGATAGTGTTTCACAATTTTGACAGTGAGTTTCATGTGCTTTGGGTAGTTCTCTTCTGTTGTAGACAATTGGAACAATTCCTGGGAAGTTGAGGAAGGACTACAAGTGCCTCCACTTCCTACACAACCTATGTGGAGAGAGCAGACTATACAGCTGACATTCGCTGAATGCTGCTCTAAGTGCATTGTACATAAGAACTCATTTACTCCTCATAAAGACCCAGGGAGGTAGGTACTGTTAAAGCAGATGAGGAAACAGTGTCAGAGGATTTCAAGGTCATCAGCTGGTAAATGACAGGGCTGGAGCTTGAACCAGGTTGTCTGGCTCTAGTCCTTCTGGGGGGTACAATGGTTAATGTGTTTGGCTGCTAACTGAAAGGTTGACAGTTTGAATCTACCCAAAGCTGCCTTGGAAGAAAGGACTGGAGATCTACTTCTGAAAAATCATTGAAAACTATATGGAACACAGGTCTACTCTGGCACACATAGGGTCTCCGTGACTCGGAATCAACTCAATGGCGACTGGTATTTTAGTCTGGTTCTAGAGCTTGCATTCCCTGCCCTTGGCTAGTCTGACCCTTGGCAATGCAGAACCAGATTCAGTCCCAGGCTTCCTGATTCCCAGAGTAGAGCTCTTTCCTCCTCACCACCTTGATGTAGGTATATCACAGAACCAGGGTGCATTTGCTGAAGGGAAAGGCGATGGTAAGGCGTTCCATAGACCTGCTCTGCCACTGAGGCACAGAGCTGAGCTTAGAGGGGGGACCACAGGGAGGAAAAAGCAGGTTTCTGCTGAGACCAGGGCCCCAGCCCTGCTTCATGCCCCAGGGAGCTCTGGCCAGGGAGGAAGATCCAATTTCCAGGCATGGTTGAAACCGGAGCTAGGCTGCCCCCTCTGCTCGCCTCCTGCATCCCTCCCCCAAGTGTGCTGATGTGGAATAGGCTGCAGGCACAAGGGGAAGCATTGTTCCTGCCCCCATCTTATGCGACTCAGCTCCCAGCAGAGCGTGGAGGAGTTTGTGTAACTTTCCTGGGGGTTAAGAGCAGGTCAGCACAGGGCTGCAGCCCAGGCTACTCTCCCAGCAAACGGAGCCTTGGAGGAAGCCAGGCGGCCCCGTGGGAACAGCAGCGCATACCTGCTGCCCATGCCCTGAGACGGGAGGGCAGCCTGAGCTGCTGGGTGTGAAGATGCAGACCCCAAATCCCCCAGGTGCCCTCCTCCCAGGCACAGCGGCAGATCATACAAGCCAGACTGTCAGGAAACTTGGAGATGGGCAGCTCAATGTCCACATTTGAGAGGTGGACGGATTCAGGCCCAGAGAGGAAAGAGGGAGGTAACGTGAATCGTGTACCTTACTGAGTGCTACTCATTCATTCATTCATTCAGAGAACGCTTGTGGAATGTTAAGTGCAGACACTATCCTGGGAGGTTTGTTAGGTTTTTCATTCAGATTGGCATTCCATAATAAACAGTGGAGAAAACAGGCTCAGAGAGGGCATGAGACTTGTCCAAGGTCATACAGCTGGCTAGAGGAATGTCTTCTGACTGACATTCCTAGACTCTTTCCTGCAACAAAGATGCAAACATACATATATATATATATATATATAATAGAAAAACAGATGGAGGAGGGGAGAAGGGGGTCCCAAGAAGTCATCTGATTCATTTCCCCACCTCTTGGCAAATGAAGTGACATAGTCAATTCCACTGAACAATTTATTTGGTGTCTACTCTGGGCAAAGTACTTAATTGATTCCTTCTTCTGGGAAGATTTCCAGGAAGCAACCAGACTTCTGCCTTGGAAAGTTGGTCTTGATAAAATCTTTCCTCCTTTAATTTAAGCCATTTTCCCATTTGTCATATACAGGATGTGAACGTAGCTTGAATTTCGAACAAAGTTCTTCCTCATCAAGGGTGTTTGGAGACTGGAATGGGAGCACAATTATGGAAGTACAAAGGCATGCCAATTTCCTGGCACTTGACAGAGTTAGAGCTCTGCCAGAGATCTGTGGGATGAAGGAAAATGTACCTAGAATCCAACATTTAAGTAACATATCTAAGATTTACAGAGGATATTCTTTTACACTCTTTTTATCCACAGGGAAGTCCTGAGAGGCAGGTATTTTACACTCATTGTGCAGATGAGAAAATCAAGGGTCAGAGAGCGTAAGTGGGTTGCTTAGGCCCCAGGGCTCATGAGCAGCAGAACTGAGACTTGAGTCCAGACCCCTTGACTCCTCTTCCAGTGCTCCTTCTGTGACGCCATGTGATTCAGATACATGCTCCTTTTACCAGTGGGCACTCTAGTATAATGAGAGTGGCAGGTGTGTGTCTCTGGCATTCTTGCAGGAAGGGAAATGCTCGATTGAGCTGGAAGCCCAGTTTCTTCCGCCCCTTCGGGGGCCTCTATCCGCCAGATGTGTTGGGAGGAAGGGTGAGTTCATGGCTTGGGTTAATGATCCCTGCAGCCCATATCACTGGGTGGTGGGAACAGGTGGCCAAGGCTGAGCTGACCATCCAGGGAATGGGGCTGGCTGAGTCAGGAGGGGTGGCCTGGGATCACCAGCTATGGTCCAGATAGGTAAAGACAACATTTACATAGTCATTCCACCCCAGGAAGACAGACCTGGGGTATCTCATCCCACTGTCCCCACCTTAGTTTGAATCCTCATCAGCGCTCACCTGGATCATTACAACTGTCTCTCAGTGGTCCCCTGCCCCAGCCTTGCCTGGTCCCATGTCTCCTCTTCACTGCTAGCAGGGCAGGGTTTATATAGCACAGAGCTGCTCATGTCACTTTTCTCCTGAAAATCTTTCGGTGCCCCCACCCCCAGAGTGCGAAGCCTAAACCCCACTGTGATTTCCCCAAACCGACCTTACGCTTTCTTTTGTCTGCCCCACCCCCACAATGTACCCCAGGGAGGCTGTCCTGGACCCCGTTAATTGCTGGAGTCAGACTCCCTGACAGTCCCAGGGAGGGACTCAGCTCTGCCCCTCCAGCCCAGTAAAGGCTAGAGTTCCTTATGGGATGTGTGCCCTAGGGCTCCGATAAGGGTGACATCCTTATCCATACTTTACAGGTAGAGAAAGTGAAGCTCAAAAAGGTTAAACAAGAGGCCACCCAGGTGAGAAGTGTCAGGACTGGAGACCAAGTATACCCAGCTCCGAAGCCCTCCTCTTTCCTCCTTGGGTCCTAGCCCTGACAGGAAACTATCTAATTAATGTCGCTTGTTTCTCCTTGCCTAGAATGGACTACCTTAGATCCATCCCAGAAAGGGGGAAAGAATATGCCATGAATTCCCTGGGGGGCAGTGGAGAGAATCTGAAAACCACAGTGGAGGGAATTGGCCACTATCATTGAATAACAACAGGAGTGGTGGGTTTGCCCTGGACTGGTCTCACTCTGGCCAAAATCCCCTGCTGAACATACTAGTAGACTCTGGGGAGGGAGGTGGCTGCCTGGGATAGAAATGTAGGGAGACAGACCAGGGCACATTCTTCTGGCCTTAACTTGTGTGGGTTTGCTGGATTCCCTTAGAACTCTGTGCAGAGCAGTCAACAGACACTATGCACATCTGCTAGGACTCTTGGTTGCAAGTGACAGAAAGCGCTCCTTAAACTGGCTTTAGTAAAAAGGGAGTTTTTATTGGTTCTCATAGGAAATTTAGACTTCTGTTTTGAGACGAAGGGGCAGTGAGTGCCAGGCAGACAACGGTAACCTTCTGCACACCAGCACCCTCAGTAAAGAGACCTCCAGCCCCCAGTCGAACCTCCCAGCCTTGGTTCTGAATCCTCCTCTCTGCCCCTTCATTTTGATCTCATTCTAACCTTCTCTTGAACTTGCAGCTTAGGACTCATTTGGGGCTGGGCCTCAGAAAAGCAGAGCCTGAGACAGAGATTTGGTACGCATGATTCTGTGGGAGTGATCTCATGAGCAAGGACATGTAGAAGCAGGATGAGGCGAGAAAAAGAGCTAAGCAAGGATGAAGTCTCAGTGGACTCTAGCTTCAGCCTAATCCCACAGGGAGCTCTGGAGCATCAGTTCCACCAAAGAGTGGGCCCCTTCTTGAAACAAGAGAGCTGGCCTTTGGTACCCCCCTGTCCCATGTCAGTTGGTCATTGGCTGCCCAGGAAAGGGGGTGTTTAACCTCTTAGGGGAGGTAGCTCCCATTTAGCAAGGGCAATTCTCTGAACATGGGAACAACTAAGAGCCACCAGCAGCTGACACTCACAGCAGTAAAGAAGATCTGGGCAGAGTGTCCTTGCCTTGCCCTTTAGTCTGAGCACTCAGTCCTGTTTCCCTGACAATGGCATGGAGCCCTCGGTAATACCCTGGGCCAAATCACCTTCATACTTCTCTGGCTGCTGCTCATAACGGCTCTCCAAGCTGGCAGAGCCTAAGAGCCTCCTATCTTTGGCATTGCCCCCAAGGTGGCCCATGTTCCTACCTGGCCCCAGGAGTAGAGACCAAGCAGAGATTGCTGCCCTGCACTGAGATGTAGCCTGCCGTGGAGGCAGATTTACAAGGGGCTGCCACAGCAGGGGGCAGAGTCCCTGGCTCCAGGACTCCTCTCCCTCACTCCTCCCCAGTTCTACCTTCATCTGATACTTCAGCATTGGACTTCCCGGAGGCACCACCTTCCCCCTTCTAGTGTATGTGCTGAGACTCCTCCCAGTATGGTCAATTCTGTTGACGCTTTCAGTTCCCCAGACCTAGATTCTTCTTGAGGTGGCTGGTCCTCTTTGACAAGAGTGCTTCAAGTTAGTTCTCTCACCAGGTGGCAACTGCTTTTGAAGGCTTATACTGTGCCTTGCTTGGGAGCTTTTGTTATATGGTTTAAGAGTGGCCACCCTATAGAAACTTGAAGATTTGTAAGACATATGACCAAAACACGGTTAATGCTCTACTATACAGAAAGATTTTATAAATCAATAATAAAACATATGAATGCTGCAATTTAAAAATTGGTCAAAGGACACGAACAGGCAATATTACAAAAGAAGAAATAGAAATAGTCAATACGCATATGAGAAGGTGTTTGACCTCACCAGTAATCAAAGAAATTCTAATTACAACAGCGATGAGGAATCGTTTTTTTCAATTTTCCAGTTGGCAAAAATTCCGTGCTGATGAGGGTGTGTGGGAATGGCCAATTTCTTGCCCTGTTAGTGGGACAACAGGAATGTAAAGAGGTACATTTTTGGAGAGTCAGCCTCGAAAATGTGCATAACCTTAGAATCTGCAATTCCACTTCTTGGAATTTATCCTAAGGAAATATTGGAATATGCACCCAAGGATGTATGTGTAAGGATGTTTATCTCAGCACTAATTATAATAGCAAAAAATTGAAAATGGTCTAACCCATCAATAGAGAACTGGTTGCATCAATTATGGTTGATTCAGATAATGGAATCTTATGCAGCCATTAAAAATGATGATGCGGATCTGTACCCACTGACATCAAAGACCCCCATGGTCCATTCAATTAAAAAAGGTTACAAAAGATCATGCTTCATTGGAGTTGAATTTTATACTTATGTGTGGACATCAGCTCAGGAAACTATCTGGAAGGGTGTTCACCACAATTTCTGGGCAGTGGGAATGGCGGCTTCTGTGGTTTGTGCTTTCCAACATCCATTTGTCTTCTTTGGCAACCAGTCCCCACACTCACTCTTAGCTGCCCAACTCCCTTCCTCATTCTGGTGGAACTAACTCACCCTAACATCAGGATGACTGGCTGTGGCTCAGGGAATTGACCACAGGGACCCAGTCCCAATGGAGGTAGATTAAGCTGGGGCTTCTGAGAAAGACTGTTGCATAACAAAGCTCTCCAAAATTTATTGGTGTGCAACAGCAACCATTTTATATTGTTGTTGTTGTTAGGTGCCGTAGAGTTGGTTCTGACGTATAAGTGGCCGTCATGTATAACAGAATGAAACACTGCCCAGTCCTGTGCCATTCTCACAATCCTTGTTATGCTTGAGCCCATTGTTGCAGCCCCTGTGTCAGTCCATCTTGTTGAGGGTCTTCCTCTTTTTCGCTGACCCTTCACTTTACCAAGCATGATGTCCTTCTCTAGGGACTGATCCCTCCTGATAACATAGCCAAAGTATATGAGACGAAGTCTTGCAGTTCTTACTTCTAAGGAGCATTTTGGGTGTACTTTTTCTTCCAAGACAGATTTGCTCGCTCTTTTGGCAGTCCAAGGTATACTCAGTATTCTTTGCCAAGACCATAATTCAAAGGTGTCAATTCTTCTTCAGTCTTCCCCATTCATTGTCCAGCTTTCACAGGCATATGAGGCAATTGAAAACACCATGGCTTGAGTCAGGCACACCTTAGTCTTCAAGGTGACATCTTTGCTTTTTAGCACTTTAAAGAGATTTTTGCAGCAGACTTGCCCAATACAGCGCATCATTTGATTTCCATTGTATAATTCCACAAAATCTGTGGTCAGGAATTCAGAGAGGGTGTCTGGGGGCCTCAGCTGGGAATGTGAAGAGCAGGGGCTGGAATCACTTGGGGTGCCCTTCACTCACACAACTAGCACACGTCTTGGGATGACTCAAAGCCCGGGCTTAGCTGGGACTGCCGACACGAGCACCTATATGTGGGCTAAATGTCGCTTGGGCTTCTGACAGCATGGCAGCCAGGTTCCAAGAGGAAGTGTCCCCTAGAGGGAAGAATCTGAAGGATGAGTGTTTCAAGAGCTCAAGGGAAAAGCTACAAGGTTTCTCCCAACTCAGCCTCAGAAATCATAAGAGCATCACTCCAACTGCATACTGTTGGGTGCAAGTGAGTCGCCAAAGGCCAGCTCAGATTCAAGGCGGAGGGGAGTTGGACTCCAGCTCTCGGTGGAGAAGCAGCAAGGTCAAATTGCGGAAGAGCATGTGGGGTGGGAGATGCTGTGGTGACCTTCTGTGGAAGGCACAACCTGCCACGGACTGTCTTCCTTCCCCACTGGACTCGCGGCTGAGAGACGTAAGATCTGGAACAGCCGCAGCAACCTTGGAACCACAAAGGGGAAGTCAGTGCATGAAGCCAGCTTGGAGGAGAGCCAAGGGATGCAGGGGAAAGAGAGAGCGAGAAAGACAGGTCCACAGGGCATCGTTTGAGCCCTAACCAGGCTTCTCTTGAAGCCAGGCCCACCCCTGTATCTTCAGTTCCATGAACCAATAATCCCCTTATGCTTAAAACAGTTTGACCTGAGTGTGTTCTATCACATGTAAAAGAAATACAGTGGTCCTAACCAATACCCAAACCGAACCCATTGCCATCGAGTTGATTCCGACTCATAGCCACGCTATAGAACAGGGTAGGACTGTCTCTAGAGTTTCCAAGGGGTGCCTGGTGGATTCAAACTGCTGACCTTTTGGTTAGCAGCCATAGCACTTCACTACTATGCCACCAGGGTTTCCAGTCCTAACCAATACAAGGGGATTTTACAAGGTTTTGGCTCCCTTTTTAATACTTTTCCATATGGCTTAAATTTTCTACAATGAGTGTGTAGTGTTTTCAATTAAAAAAAAATTTTTTTAATTAAATAGCTGTTAGTGAGCCACCAATGACAATAACCTCACACTTTGATCAACTTGAAAACAAAATCCTTGCCTACTGTAATTTTTTGTCAGTAAAAGTTCATGTCCCTCCCGCTCCTACCCCACCAACCCTCACTTTTCCCTAAATTTTCTCTCATCTTCAAACATCTTCCATCTAGTCCACTCAGTGCACTGTCAACTGTGTGGGATTCTTGCACAGCAGGTCGCCCGGCCTCCAGAGGCCCTCCATCTATACAGGAGACAGAAGTGGGCAGAAACCATTCAAATCGAAAGTAGACTGCTGTCAGTGTTGCAACGGAAATACTATGTGCTGTGGGAAGATACGGAGAAAGAAGAAGAGTCTTACTAAGATGGAGCAAACGGGGCATTCTAGGCAGAGGGCACAGCTTGAGCAGAGGCCTAGTAGTAGGGTCGACAGGATGTACGGATTTGGAACAGGGTGACTGGAGGATAGGGAACATAATATGGGGCCTAAGGGGAGACTTAGATTGTAGGTAGGAGCCTGAATTGCAGAGGGCCTTGAATACCAGGATAAGGAGTTTCGGCTTTATCCCGAAGTTAATGGGGAGCCACTGGAGAGATTTAAACAGTGGGGTACCATGTTCGGATTTTGAAGTGGGAAAGCAGCCTGATGGTGGTGTGGAGGATGGATGGGAGAGATCTGGGACCAGGTAGGAGGCTACTGCAATGATCCAAGACACCGGGACCAAGTCACCCAAGTTATTTCCTTGCACTCTTCCAGCTACTCTGTCCAGTCCTCACCCAGTGGCCTCACTAAGGGGGTGCGGACCATACCAGGTAACACTGTCAGAGAGGGTGACCTCAAAATGACTGTCTGTAAAATCTTTGTGCAGTGTTTCAGCAGAAATTTATTATCTCTTTATAAAAATATTTCTGTAGTTATAAAAACAACAAAAGCATTTTTTGTAAGTCCAGCTCACAGGTATCAATGTACTTACAAGGCTAAAACCCTATGCTAATTTCCTTTTCTAACCTTCTAAGGCAATCAGAGCTATCATTATTACCCAATCACAATGACCCTTTGAATCACGTGGTTTCCTCTACGTGCCCTGCAAGCCCAAGCTGTTGATTTCATTGCTGCGGTGTTTTTAGAGTAGCTGATGTTATCAAACTTTCTGGGGCTTGAGCTACAATATTGTGGTACTTAGTATTTGGGAAACATATATCAGTAACTTTTTTGAGAATGAAGTTGTAATTAAAGGAAAAGAAGGAGTGGTATACAGGAATTACAATTTACAAGTAACATTAGTGCCAAAAACATTACTAAGGATTCTGTATGGTTTGGTATGGGAGGAGGTCCATGGAAGAGGGCAGGACAACATAGTTACCACACTGGGTGAGGTGACACCAACTCTAGTGATGCGACTGTCCTCACCTGAGAGCCAGTACTCTCTGCTGTCCATGCCCAGGCCCGTGCTTGAGGAGACAGGTCATTCTGTTGTTCTACCACACTCTGACCTCAGTCAGGGACTGTGTCCTGCCAGGACCCCATTCATTCAGCTTCCCCACTATATGAACTTCCTGCCTCTACTTAGAGGGTGTGAGAGGCGCCCTCATTCAACCCACCTGACTGAGGACTCCTCAGATTGGAAGCAAGTCTTCAAATAATAACAGATAAAATTTTTAAAGATAAAAACAATAGCAGTCATCGAGTACTACCAAAAAAAAAAAAAAAAACCCCAAAACAAACCTGTTGCTGTCAAGCTGATTCTGACTCACAGCAAACTTGTAGGACGGAGTAGAACTGTCCCATAGGGTTTCCAAGGAGCGCCTGGTGGATTTGTACTGCCAACCTTTTGGTTAGCAGCCTGAGCTCTTAACTGTGCCACCATGGCTGGACGTAAAAATACTTCACATGGATTATTCTGTTTAATCTCTCAGCAACTCTATGAGCCAAATATCGTTGCCATGTCTGTTTCACAGAGGAGAAAATGGAACCTCTGAGTCATTAATGCAATAGACGCTCACTCTGGAGGCTCCCTTGCATATTTGGCCCCTGTTAAGCCATTGCCGAGGAGCCCTGATGGCGCAGTGATTAAATGTTTGGATGCTAGCCGAAAGGTTGGTGGTTCAAACCCACCAGCCGCTCCACGGTACGAAGATATAGCAGTCTGCTTTTGTAAAGATTTAAAGCCTTGGAAACCCATGGGGCAGTTCTACTCTGTCCTGTAGCCTCGCTATGAGTCAGAATGGACTTGATGGCAACAGGTTTAGGGCATTGCCTGAAGATTCTACCCCTGCCAGCTGTGAGGTCTTTGGTCACCACAGTCTGGAATGCAGTGACCCAATTTCTACTCTTGTTCATTTGTCAAAGCTCAAAAAGGGTGCCTCCTCCTCTGGGCAGTTTCACCCCCCCCATCACCACCCCTAGCCTGAGTCAGATTTACCTACTCTCTGCTCCACTCCGCCCCAGAGTTCATCCTTCTGCACTGTAATGGTTTGTTGTCTATACCAAGAGTGAGTACCCTTAGAACAAACAGGGGGCCCTCGCTCACCCTGGGGTCCCAGCCCCAGCCCCAGCAGGCTCTCAATAAATGTGTCAGATGCTAAAGTGTGGGGTAGGAGGCCCCCCACTTCCCTACCTACCTTAGGGCCTACTGGGTCTCCACAGAGGATGTGGAGAGCCTCCCCCAGACTCCTGTGAAGCCTGTCCTTCACCCTTCCATGGAGAACTGGGGAGAGTCTTTCCCAAGTTGTTGCTATCACTTCCCGACCCTCTGCCTTCTCTTTTCCAGATAAAGATCCAAGTTCAAAGGCTGCTGGTAATCTACACAGAGGCTGCTAATGGGCTCAAAAGGAGCCCTGGTGAAACAAGTGGTTAAGCGCTCGGCTGCTAACAGAAAGATTGATGGTTTGAACCCACCTAGCAGTTCCGTGGGAGAAAAACTTGGCTATCTGCTTCCATAAAGATTGCAGCCAAGAAAGCCCTACCGAGCAGTTCTGCTCTGTCACAGGGGGTCACTATGAGTCAGAACCAACTCAAGGACACCTAACACCAATAGCAACAACAACATCTGGCTCAGACTCACATACCAGGGCCTGGCTGTGCCCAGCCCATGCTCAACCAGGAAGAAATAAGGAGAGAGAGGGAAAGGGACAGAGCTCCTCATAACTGGGCTGGAGACAGACAAACAAGCCAGAAGAGCCAAGTGCATTATTCTTCGGAGCCTCCCTGGCGTCGGGAGTGCTCAGAAACGGGCGAGAGATTGGTGCAGCCTTCAGCAGGCAAAATTGAGCAGTTGTGGTGTGTGGCAGTTTGTGGTACTTAAATGCAATAGCTGATCTAATCACTAGTCTTGTTCTCTGGGAAGCTTTTTGCCGCATTTTAGCACAGGAAAGCCTTGCCTTTCTCTCTTTTGTGGTTCGAGCTGCTATTTAAGAAAGCAAAAAAAAAAAAATCGATATTCCTTCTTCGGCTTTCAGTCTTTTTCCCCCAAAAGGTGTTTCTTAAAGGATGGAGGGAAGAGGTGGGGGAGGGGGAAGCGTCAAGGAGCGTTTTTGTCATTCGTAAGCTCTGGTGACAAATCCTTGACATCATTCACGGTTCCTATTGATCAGCTCGGTCCGCGGCACCAGAGGACAAATAGAAATCATTTGTCTGTCCTGGCTTCCAAACAGCCTGAGACAAAGGGCTCGGCAGCAATCAGCAGCTGGAGGTATTAGCAGCAGGTCAAGTTCGGAGGTCAAATGTCAAACAGGTTGTCATCGGTTTCTCACAGCTATCAGAGCAAGGGCAGGGGAGGGGTGGAGAAAAACCCCACCACCAACACAGCTGGTTCTTATTAGCCAAATCCTGCCTCCCTGTGAAGAGAGAGGGGCCAGCCGGGCCTAGCCCACCCCCCAGGGACACCCCGGGGTGCTGGGTTTCATGGGATGGCAACCTGGCTCGGGGGTGGTGAACGGCAAAGGAGGAAAAGAAGCAAGATCTGAGCTCTGCCTCCCCCTCTTTATCCGTTTATTCTCCCAGGGGAAACCCTAAGTGTCTCTGTCCTGGGCTCCAAAAGAGACCTTGGGCCTCTCTGCAACTCCAGGCGAGCAAGTTAATCCTCTAAAATTGGAAATGGCTTAGATGGCCTGGGAAACAGGGGTTGCAGCCAGGGGACAGTTGAGTCGTTTTAAGTCCTTGATTACCCACCACCTGTTTTGGTGTCTCCTCCCATCCTCGGGATGAGACCCAACTCTTAGGGCAATTAATCTAGAGAAAGATGGGAGGACCAGGGTGGCAAATCCAGCCCCAGGGGAGTGGCATGCCCAGAGGGGGGCGGGGGGAGGGCGGTGACTTGGAGAATGCAGGGGAGGCACAACAAATAGCACAGCTTCTAGCCCTGGTCACTGAGCACTACCACCAAGGCCTGAGCCTGGTGCAGAGGTGATCCCACTGAAATCCCACAAGAGCCCTGAGAGATAGGGCAGATTGGTGCCATTTTACAGATGAGGAAGCTGAGGCTCAGAGAGATTATATTGCCAGTATCGCTGAAGCCACAAAGGGATTCTCCAACAATTAGGCGACCAAAGGAACAGAGTTTATATTTTACACACATAATAGTTCAAAGTGAGCTCTGCTCCATGGAGCCATTCAGGAGGCCGTGTTCCTTCCATCTTGTGGCTCAATCAACTCCTGTTGAAAGCTGAGTCAGTGCCACATCTGGGTTTCTGTCTCCAGGAAGGAAGAAGCAACTTCATGGAGAAAACACTCTTGCTGCTTTAAGAATCATAGCATCTCTGCCCATATTCCATTGGTGAGAACATAGTCTCATAGCTTCATCTAACTGCAAAAAGCACTGGGAAATGCAGTGCGCAGCTAGACTGCCATGAGCCTAACTACCACCCCGTTATAATGCAAGAAGGGAGGAATGGATTGGGGTGGGGGGACAGTTAGCATATCCGCATAAGCCTGGGCCAGTATCCACTGCTCTAATTACTATCATTTTGTAATATAATTTGACATCTAGCAAGGCGAATTTACTCTAGGTTCCTATTTTGCAAAAGTAGCTACTCTTTTACTTTTCCATGTGGGTTGTAAAATCAGTTTGTGAAGGTTTCAGAAATTTCCAATTGAGGTTTTGTTTAGCATTGCATTGATTTACAGATAAATTTTGGGGGGAATTAACATCTTTCTGAGTCCATTTATGAATACGATGTCTCTCTACATTGGTGGAGGACTTTTGTAGTCCTTCTATAATGTTTTCTAATTTTCTCTATCAAGGTATAATATATTTTTGTTGGGTTTATTCTTAAGTATTTTATAGCTTTTATTGTTATTATAAATGGTGTATTTTTGGTCATATTTTCTATACGGTTATTGATGGTATAAACAGGTTGATTTTTGCATGTTGGCTGTGTAGCCAGTATCCTTTTAACTCTCTTATTAGTTTTACTAGTTTGTCCTTAGATTATCTCGGGGTTTTTATTTAGATAATAATGATCATGTATACATAATGACAATGTGGCCTCTTAATTTGTAATTCTTACGTCTCTTGTAGCTTTTCTCTTGTTTTATTGCATTGACTAGGACTGCCAGTATATTGTTGAACTGTAGTGGTGATGTGGGGGCTTCTTATCTTATTTCTGACTGTAATGGGAACACATCTAAAGTTTCACTGTTAAGAACCGTAACATTTGCTATCAGTTTTGGCAGATACCTTCAGCACGTTAAGGAAACCTCCTCTGTTCCTAGCCTGTAAAGAGTTTTTGTATGAATGGATCTTGAATTTTAGAGAATGATATTTCTGGGTCTGTTGAAATTATTATTGATATTTTCTCCTTTCTTTTGCTAATGTGGTAAGCTAACTGATAGACTTTCTAATATCGAAGCATCCTGATATTTCTGAGATAGATTTCACTGTGGAATTCTATTTTATGTAGAATTTGGTATTCTTGTTTATAAGTGAGGATTTGACCTATACTTTTTTCTACAGATGGCTTTCATATCAAGATTACGCTCATCCCATAAAATGAGTTAGATAGCTCTTCTTCTTTTCCATTCTCTGGGGTAGTTTGTATAATATAGAAATGTATAATAGTTTGATAAATAGCAGTTTTGAGTCTGATGCTTTGGGGAGGGTGTATGTAGAAGATGGGACGGTTTTAGTGGTTATAGGTCAACTCAGGTTTCTTTTTGGGATATCTCTTTTGCAATAAATTTTGGCAATTTATTATTTTTTCTTGGAAACTTGACTCTTTCATCTTGACTTTCAAGTGTATAATTGAATTGATTATAATTGCTTGTTTTTCTCTTAATACTTCTTATTCTACGTTATATCTATAGTCACATTCCCTTTTCACTGCTAAAATTACTTACACCTTCCTCTCTGTCTCTCTCTCTTTCCTGATCAGTTTTGGCAAGGCTTGCCTATTTTATTATCTTTTCAAAGAATTAGCTCCAGGTTTTGATGACCATTCCAATTATTCTTTTATTTTCTGTTTCATCAGTTCCTGTTTTTATCTTTATTGTTTCTTTCTCTACTTCCTTTGGGAGTGTTCTTTTATATTTCTAGCTTCTTGAGCCACACACTCAGCTATCTCATTTTCAATAGTTTTGTGGCCGAGGCCGTTGGTGGCTACCCAACAGTGAGAGATTCCTTCCTTATTCCCTTATTTTTGGTTAACAGAAAACCCAAACCAAACCCATTGCCGTCAAGTCAATCCTGACTCATAGCGACCCTACAGGACAGAGTAGAACTGCCCCACAGGGTTTCCAAGGAGCACCTGGTGGATTTGAACTGCTGATCTTTTGGTTAGCAGCCAAAGCACTTAACCACTACCCTGCCAGGGTTAACAGAAGCCCAGTTTTATTCAAGTGTCCATGTGCTTCATGGAAGGCTGGCGCCATCCACAACCTTGGGATGAATTCTGATTAATCTATGTCGATGCTGGTAATTGCATTCCCCTCACCAGTGATTGGCTTAAGCAGGGACATGTGTGGACCAGTTTTGGCCAGTGACACATGAGGGAAAGTCTGTTGGGAGGAGCTTTTGTAACAGATTTTTGAACTCTCAAACAGAATTACAAGGAAAATAAAAGTCATTGTTTGGCCTTTCAGCATTGGTATGGTAGCTAGACTCCAAAATGTCCCTCAGTGATTCTTGCCTTCTAGTTGGTATTCATGCTGTTGTGTAGTCTCCTTTCACATTGAGTAGGGTTGACTTGTGTAACCAATAGGATGTTATAGAAATGATGACTTCCGAGGTTAGGTAATAAAAGACACTGTGGCTTCTGCCTTGCTTCCCTCAGATCACTAGCTTTGGGTGAAGCCACCTGCCATGTTGTGAGAATACTCAAGCAGCCTATGGATGGAGGAACAGAAGCCTCCTGCCAACAACCAGCATCAACTTGCCAAGCATGTGAATAAACCACCTTGGAAGCAGATCTTCCAGCCCTTGTCAAGCCTTCAGATGATATCTTGACTGCAACCTGAATAGAGACCCTGAGCCAGAACTAGCCAGCTAAACCACATTTGAATTCCTGACCCACAGAAACTGTGAGGTAATCCATGTTAACTGTTTAAGTGTTGGGGTACTTACAATGCAGCTATTGATAATTAATACAGTGCATACTCAGAGCCATTGTAGCCATCCTGCCACGATGAAGGGAGCTAGCTAGCAAGCGACGA
The DNA here is from genome assembly GCF_030014295.1 of Loxodonta africana. Lineage (NCBI taxonomy): Eukaryota > Metazoa > Chordata > Mammalia > Proboscidea > Elephantidae > Loxodonta > Loxodonta africana. The sequence continues at coordinate 51,267,801 of NC_087359.1, forward strand.
TGGCAGAGCTGAAAGATGACATCACTGAGCTTTTGAATTAGCCAATTCTGCCTCAGAATGTCTTGTGATATAGGTAATAAATCTTCTTTTGTTTAAGCTATTCTAAACTGGGTTTTCTGTTGCTTAACAGCTGAAAGTAATTTAACTGATCAAGTATCTTAAATATATGCTATATGGCTCGGTGGCACAGTGGTTAAGAGCTCAGCTGCTAACCAAAAGGTTGGCAGTTTGAATCCACCAGCTGCTCCTTGGAAACCCTATGGGACAGTTCTACTCTGTTCTATAGGGTTGCTGTGAGTTGGAATAGACTTGAAGGCACAGGTTTTCTTTTTTTCCCCTTTTTTTGTTATCAGCCAGAATGAACTAATTTATGCTACAATAACAAATAGCCACCCAAATCCCAGTAGTTTAAAACAAAAAAAAATTTATTTCTCCCTCATAATCCTGGTCCATCATAGGTTGGCGAGGGGCTCTACTCTATGTCATGCTCACTCGAGGCCACCAGCTGGTGGAATAGCCACTACCTAAAATGTTGGTGGTTGCCATAGCAGAGAGGAAGAGAGCACTGGATGGTCTTATACCTATAATTAAATGCTTCTTCTTGGAAGTGGTACACATCACTTCAGCTCACAACTCATTGGCCCCATCTAACTGCAAGGGACCAGGAAGTGCAGTCTTACCATGTACCAGAAGGCAAAAGTTGGAAACATTTGCTAGAGAGCACTAATGACTATGACACATGCATTTAAGTCTATAAATTTCCCTCTAGATACTGCTTTAACTGCTCCTTACAAATTTTACCTAGTACTTTCATTATCTTTTTAAAAATAAACTTTTATTTTTAGAATAGTTTTAGGTTTATAGAAACATTTTGACAATAATACCTAGAGAGTTTCCATATATCCCACACCTAGCTTCCCCTATTATTAATATTTTATATTAGTATAGTACATTCCAGAACACTTAATTGTGCTCATGAGGGACCTTTACATAGATCAAGAGGCAGTTGTTAGGACAGAACAAGGGGATACTGATTGGTTTAAAGTCAGGAAAGGTGTGCGTCAGGGTTGTATTCTTTCACCATACCTATTTAATCTGTATGCTGAGTGAATAATACGAGAAGCTGGACTATATGGAGAAGAACAGGGCATCAGGATTGGAGGAAGACTCATTAACAATCTGCGTTATGCAGATGACACAACCTTGCTTGCTGAAAGTGAAGAGGACTTGAAGCACTTACTAATGAAGATCAAAGACCACAGCCTTCAGTATGGATTACACCTCAACATAAAGAAAACAAAAATCCTCACAACTGGACCAATGAGCAACATCATGATAAACGGAGAAAAGATTGAAGTTGTCAAGGATTTCATTTTACTTGGATCCACAATCAACAGCCATGGAAGTAGCAGTCAAGAAATCAAAAGACGCATTGCATTGGGAAAATCTGCTGCAAAGGACCTCTTCAAAGTGTTGAAGAGCACAGATGTCAACCTGAAGACTAAGGTGCACCTGGCCCAAGCCGTGGTATTTTCAGTCACATCATACGCATGTGAAAGCTGGACAATGAATAAAGAAGACCAAAGAAGAGTCGACGCCTTTGAATTGTGGTGTTGGCGAAGGATATTGAATATACCATGGACTGCCAAAAGAACGAACAAATCTGTCTTGGAGGAAGTGCAGCCAGAATGCTCCTTAGAGGCAAGGTTGGCGAGACTTCATCTTACATACTTTGGACATGTTGTCAGGAGGGATCAGTCCCTGGAGAAGGACATCAGGGTCAGCGGAAGAAAGGAAGACCCTCAACAAGGTGGATTGACACAGTGGCTGCAACAATGAGCTCAAGCATAACGACGATTGTAAGGATGGCGCAGGACTGGGCAGTGTTTCGTTCTGTTGTGCATAGGGTTGCTATGAGTTGGAACTGACTCGACGGCACCTAATAACAACAACATAGTACATTTGTCACAGTTAATGAACCAAAATTGATTAAAAAAACATTATATTAATTAAAGCCCATAATTTATTCAGATTTTCTTGGTTTTTACCTAACGTCATGTTTCAGTTCCATTATTAACAAATATTTAGTCACCTTAGGCTCCTGTTGGCTATGACAGTTTCTCAGACTTTCCTTGTTTTTTGATATCCTTGCCAGTTTTAAGGAGTACTGGTCAGGTACTTTGTAGAATGCCCTTAAATGAAATTTGTATGATGTTTTTTTCCTGATTAGGCTAGAGTTATGGGTGCTGAGGAGGAAAACTACAGAAGTGCCGTTCTCGTCACATCACGCCACAGGTACCTACTATCAATGAAACTTATAACTATTGATATTAACCTTGATCACCTGGCTGAGGTAGTCCTTGTCAGGTTTCCACCGCAAAGTTGCTCCTTTTTGCCCCGTTTTCATACTGAAGTCTTTGTAAGGAAGTCACTAGGCTAAGCCCATATTACATAAATTATTTGGAACTATTCTGCTTGGGAGATTTGTCTATTCTCCCCCCATTAATTTATTTATTCAATGATTTATTTATATCTGTACGGACTCTTGAATATTTATTTGCTTTGGGTTTTAATCCAATACTACATTATTTTGTTACTCAAATTGCTCCAACTTTGGCCACTGGGAGCTGTTCCAACTAGCTCCTATGTCTCTTAGACATATCCCCATATCATTCTGGGTTGTTTTGGTTTTGAGCACTTCCTTACTTTTTGGCACTATAAGATGCTCCTGGCTTATCTTGTATATTTCCTGCCCCAGTCCTAGAATCAGCCAATTCTCCAAGAAGCCCAGGTTTCTTCCATTGGGGAATGGTATTGGGCACTAGGTGTGCTCGTTGCTACTGAGGTGTGTTTGCTTCTAGGCCCTCTCAGCTGGCAAAGCAAGGACATATATGTATGTATATGAACTCATGTATGTCTATTTATCTATAAATGCTTCTATATGTAACCATCTGGATCTATATTTAGCTGAACACGAGTTCATACTGGTGTCTCCAACTCTAATCCATTACAGATGGATCATAGTCTCAACCCCTTGCTTACCTGTTACCTCCACTCCAACAGTGAGAAACCTGGCTCTCACTATCCACCTTCCATTTACTCAAATGGTCCAGTACACATATGTAGTGATTTCAGAATTGTTAGCCCTTTCATTATCGTTTGATTATAAATATTTGATTAATTTCCATTGATTTATCCTTCAACTGTGTATTATTTAGAAGTTTGGTTTTTAGTTTCAAAAGATAGGAGATTTTGTTAGCTTTCTTTCTGTGGTTGACTTCTAATTTTCTCACATTCTAGTGTGAAAACATGTTCTGTATAATGTTGATTCTCTAGAATGTTTTGGGACTTCCTCTGTGATCTAATATATGTTCAATTTTGGTGACTGTTCCATGTGTGATTGAAAAAATATATAAATTTTGGTACATCTAGTCTATGCTATTAAAAACATCATTATGAAAATGTAGAAAGTGTACAAATGTTTGAGATAATGTGAAATGAAAAAACAGAATACTAAACACGTGCTATATTTGCAACAATGTAAACCTATTGAGGCATAAAACAAAGACTGGAAAGGAATAAGCAAAAATGAAAATAATTATTGACTTATACTGGTGGGAGTCTGGGTGATTTTTTTCTCTTCTCAAAATTATATTTAACATTGTTATCTTGTTTCTATAATTTATAAAACTAAGTGTTTATCCTGGAAAATATTGGTTTGATAAATTAACAAAGGGTCAAAAGTATCTAATTCTATAGACATTTTTTGAGCTGCTATGTGTGTGATGGACTCTAAGGATCCAAAAATGAAAAGTCAAGGTCACCAGAAGAACTAGATGGTGCCCAACTACCATTACTGACCACTCTGACCCAGATCATAATAGAAGGTCCTAGACAGAGTGGGAGAAAAATATAGAACAAAACTCAATTTCATAAAAAAGACCAGACTTACTGATCTGATAGAGACTGGTAGAACTCCTAAGACTATGGTCCTTAGATACCCTTCAAACTAGGAACTAAGCCCACTCCTTGAGATCACCTTTCAGCCAAACAATAACACCTGCAAGGAATGTGCACCTCAGAGCAATCAGCTATACAAGACCAAAAGGGCAGCATTTGCCCAAAAGCAAAGTTTAGGGGCAGAAAAGCTGAGAGAATGGAAACAGGGAACCCAGGGAAGAAGGGGGGGAGAGTGCTGACACACTGAGAGGCTTGCAACTAATATCACAAAACAAGCTGTGTATAAATTGTTTAATGGGAAACTAATCTGCTCTATAAACTTTCACCTAAACCACAATAAAATGTTCAGAAAAGTCAAGGTCACTTTCTTCAGGGATTTTTAGTTTAGAGAGGGGGAGACCAAACACTAGTAATTCCTATACAAGGCAGATAGTGAGAGGGCCCGCAGCGGTCCACACATGGTGCAGCTGGAAGACCGGATGGGGAGAAATTAATTTAGATTTGGAATGGGGTGTGGGAAGAATGTGTAATGTCCTTGTGGGAGCAGTGAGACCTGTAGAAGATCTCGAGGGATAGACACAGGGTGGGACTAGAGGTAAAGGGAGACCAGGAATACTGTAATAAGACAAATTTGATGCTTGTATAAGATTTCATGGCTTACAGATCCCCCTAACACACATACATACACACACAAATTCATTTCTATTTACTTATATCTATGCTATTTACTCTGTGAAACAGATATTATCATTTTTATATCCATTTTTACAGAGTCAGAGACTGAGGTTGAGAGAGGAAAAGCAACCTGCTCAAGGTCACACAACTAAGTAAGTGACAGAGCCAGGACTCAGAGACCAGTTTTCTGGTTCCAGATAGAGGTTCCTTTGTGTAAGCCTCTCTTATGCACTTAGAAAGAGCCATAAAAACAGTTCAAAAGAGCTGTTCATCTCAGTAGGAAAGAATATTATCAAATGTCCTCTTGAGGAAGAGCTACTGTGAAACTAGAAATTGAAGACCAGAAGGTTAAACTAGGTGGTCAGCAGAACTGAGACAAAACCTAGTTGGATGTTCTATGGAACTGTGGGCTCTTGTCCTTTGCTGACCACAGAAGAGATCCACCCAACTGTCCCAGAGGGCACAAAACCTCAGTGCCAGGAACTCAGATCCACTGCAGCCATGACCCAATTCTAGTGCCAGCTCTACAGCCCTTACTTACAGAGCTCATAGGGATGAACAAATGTTCAGTCTCTCATCTCCGTTTTCTCCCCATCACCCATTTAGTTGGTGCGAGAGCCCTATTCTCCACTACAAAGTGTCAACTTCATGCATCCTTCCTCTAGTGTCTGCAAGGGTATCCACTTGCCTTCCTCAGTCTGACTACTCACCCAGACCCTCTTCTTCCTCTTCCTGCCCACCTTCTCAGCTGTCCCCAACCCTGACCCTGGGGAGGTTATCTGAGCACCAGTAACCCCAGTGCTGCCCCCCAACACACTTAATTATCACCTCTCCCTCTTCCTTTCCCAGGATTCTAATCTCTCTGCCAAGCTGTACTTTTAACAACCTATATGTATTTATTACAAACCAGGCTGGTTGCTATCAAGTCAATTCTAGCTCATGGCAACCCCATGTATTTCAAAGTAGAACTGTGCTCCACAGGGTTTTCAATGGCTGATTTTTCAGAATTAGATTGCCAGGCTTTTCTTCTGAGGTGCCTCTGGGTGGACTTGAACCTCCAACCTTTTGAGCTTATTAACTGTTTGCACTACCCAGGGACTCCATATTTATAGACCATGTCAAATCCATTTTGAAAGAGGGTAGGTAGGGTGTGATTTTATTACTAAATTAATATATATGTTCCCTCAAGAAATATTTATTGAGCACTAATTGTGTGTCAAGCCCTGTGTCAGATGCTGGGAACACAATGATGAGCAAAACAGCCATAATTCCTGCTCTTATAGAGTATACAGTCTATCCAGGAAGTGGGAGGGACAGATGCTCAGAAATATGCTCAGAGATAAATATTTATATGTGACAAGTGCTTTGAAAGAGCGTAACAGAGGGAACGTATTCTGGATTTGCACAGAAAACAGAGCTAGAAATATTTGGTGAATAGCGCTAACGACAGTGACGCATGCACTTAAGTCTATAAATTTTCCTGTAAATACTGCTTTAACTGCACCCTGCAAATTTTGATACTTAGGGCATTCATTATCACTTAATTCTAAATATTTAATAATTTTTGTTGATTTCCTCTTTAACCCCTGGATTATGTAGACCGGAGAATTTTCATTTTAAAACATGAGGGACTTTGTTGGCTCTCTTTCTTCAGTTGATTTTTAATTTTATTGCATGTGGGCTGAGAACACGTTCTGTATAATGTAATTCTCTGGAATGCTTTAAGACTTCCTTTGCGACCTAATAGGTGCTCAATCTAGGTTACTGTTCCATACTCAATTGAAAAAAAAAAGTGTATACATTCTGGTATACCAACTCCACGCCATTAAAAAGATCATTAAAAAGACCATGAAACTTGAAAGATGAGAAATTTGGCTAGGAGAAGAGCATTCCAGCCTGAGGGTTGAGAATTGTGAAGACCTTGGGGCAGAGATGAGCTGAAGATTTTGAAGGCATTGAAAGGGGAAAGGTGGCTAGTGGGGCTGGAGCCAAAGTAAGGTGGGAGCAGGCAGTGGTGATGGGAGTCAGGTAGACAGGGGCCAATTTATGAATAAAATATTAATGAATAATAACGGAATAGCATTACAAGGGCCAAGCATCAACTCCAGGCTCCCATTCCTCTCCCCTCCACCCCGAAAGAGTATGATAGGGCATAGACTTTTTGGAGTTTTAGAGTCAGAAAGACAACTCAGAAGGCTAGCACCCTGCATCCTCTAATGTCCAGACACAAAGCTGGATTCCTTCAGCCCCCTCTCAAACCCAGGTTCTTCAGGTGGAGATGCTATCAACCTCTCAGGGAGATTTTGAGCTCAGGGGAGATAAAGACTGGAAAGTATGGCTCACAACAGATGCACATAGCTGCCAGCGCCCAGCCCTGCTCCACAGACCTCTTTGAGCCAGACTGGGGTGCTCCTAAGTGGCAGGCTACTGTGGTGGCTAAGAACTCCAGCTAGATTCCCTGCCACTCTGTTAGCTGTCCCTGGGCTAGCTGTGACTCTGGGCGCCTCAGTGTCTGCGTCTGTAAAAATGGGGACAATTACTCGATCCACCTCACGTGGGGTTTGAGGCCGGTCTCCTATCTCCTGCCCAGCTCCCTGGCCGCTGATAAAATTAAAGTGGAAATGAAGTTGGATGCACTGGAGAATCGGAGCAACGATGAGGCGGGGGCGGGGGGCGGAGGTTGGTTAAAAGAGAGAATAACTCACTTTACGCACCTGGCACTAAGCCTGGCACACAATAAGCGCTCGAAAAACTAGCACGTCATTACAGCCCAGCGCCCCCTCCGCGTTCCGGCTGCCACCCCCATCCCCGCCCTCTGCCTCCTCCTCACCCTATCCCTACCCCACCGCCATTGCTGGGTAAATAAATGGTCAGTGGGGCGGGGACAGGGGCTTCGCGGGGGCGTCCTTCCCTCACCGCCCCACCTCCTTCCGCCAGGCCAAGGGCAGCGCCAAGGGCGGCCGCCGAGGGCGCAGCTGCCGGGCTTGGAGCGCCCCCTCGCCCCCGCCCCGTCGTTGCGCGGATCCTCCAGTGCATCCAAGTTCATTTCCACTTCAATTTTATCAGCGGCCGGGGAGCTGGGCAGGAGATAGGAGACCGGCCCTGACACGAATTAGCCTGGAGATTGCCCGATACGGCTCGGCCGGCTCCGGCGGCCGCACGCGCGCCCCCGCGCCTCTCCTTTGTGTCCGCCTTGCCTCGCTCTGCCTCGCCGCCCTCCATTCCCGCCGCCGGCCGGGGACAAGCGAGGTGGATTGCATCGTGCCACGTCTGCCAAACCGAGGCGGGCGGTGGCGCGGGGCTTCAGGATCTGCTCGCTCCTGGGCCCCCACCCCACAGGGTCGGACTAGGTCACCCTGGGCCCCCAACCCCCGCGTGCAGGGGCCTAGCTGCTCCGCCCCCGCACGCTGCTCGGGGGGCGGCTGGGAGGCTAGGGAAGGGCGCCCGGCGGGGCGGGGGTGGGGGGCGCTCTGACTGGGGAGCCTGTCCCTTTGCAGCATGTCGTTCCATTTAACTTCCAAAGACCCCTGAGAGATGAGTTAGTTAGAGAACGGGAAGCTGAGGCTCAGAGAGGCTACCGCACTCGCCCAAGGTCACACCGTGTAAGTGGTAGGACCCCGATGTGGACGCTGCTCTGTCCTTCCGGAGGGCCTTGGTCGGGTGGTTTGTCGGGCATATGTATACAATGGGTTTTTTCCCTTTACCTTGTACTACAGAAGTCTCCGGAATTAATTATTCCCCAAATTTATTGCAACAGAGGAGGCCAGGGATGAGGGCGATGGGGGTCCTCAGGGCTTCCAAACTAACGGGGGAGGAATGACTTGCTCCCACCGCTGCCCCTCGGGCCTCTCACCAGGATACACCCGCTTGGCAAAACTGCCTCGCCACTTTCCCCTACAGTCCCCACCCTAACCCCAGGCTCGACCTAGAGAAACCGCTTTGCTAGGTTCCACCTAGACTAATGGCGGAGGCCCGGGAACCTTCTCTGGGACCCAGGAGTGTCTCCTCTCCTGGGCCTGAAGGGGGTAGGGAGATGCTAGCCCTCTGGGGCTCCCCCCCTCCGTTTCCAGAGTGCTACTGGGGAAAATTTATGTCCCTTTCAGATTTGGGAACTGATCCCACACTGAAAAGAAAGAGAGAAAGAAATGATTTTAATTTTTTTTTAGGTCCAGAAATGAAGCAGAAGTGAGTAAATTTTAATGAAACGGTGCAAAAATGACATCATTTACTCAGAAATCATTAATTTGTCAGCATTAATATTTCAGCTACAACATTGCCTGTCATTTTGTGCCTGCAATGACTGATAAATCTATAAAAGCGTGCTGCTAATTTACCGAATATTTATGTGCAGTGTCATTTGCAGAGTAAGAATGGAATTTATTTCGTGCCGAGTTCTGCGGGAGAACATTCCCCACAAACCTTCACCCTAGTGGGTGGGGGAGGGCCGGGGGAGACGCCAAACTTCCTGGAAAACTAGTAACAGGATGGGGAGAAAGGAGGTCCCGACATTCAGCAGCCCCCGCCCCCACCCCCAGCTCCAGCGCACACTGGAGGGGCCACCACACTTTTACCCCGATCATACAAAGTCACACTTGGAATGTCCTTACCTCCCCCATCTTGGCAAGTGCAAATTTTACCTGTCCTCCACCGTTCACTTCAAATGTTTCTGCTCCCACCAAGGTGCCCTGGATTCTACTGCCTCACACTGCAGTGGGAAGGTGGAGCTACTGCTTGGTGGTGTGGGACAGCCATTTGTAGAGAGGGCTGCAGGGCAGGTGGGCTCCAGGTCCTGAGTGGCTTATCAGAAGAGGGGATCTGAGAAAAGGTTAAGTGCTAGAGGTTAAGTGGGAGTCGGGGAGTCAGAGGTCCAGTTCTGCCTCTGTTATTTTCTAACTGGTCTCAGCAACCTGGGTCTCAGTGTCCTCAACAGGACAATGGGGAAGTCACTACCAGTACCTGAGAAGCGCTGGTGGTGCAGTGGTTAAGAGCTGGGCTGCTAAACAAAAGGTCAGCAGTTCAAATCCACCAACTGCTCCTTGGAAACCCTGTGGGGCAGTTCTTGTCTGTCCTTCAGAGTTGCTGTGAAGGCAACAGGTTTTGACTAGTACCTGTTCTAGAGGCTGTGAGGATTAACTGACCAATGCATGTAAAGCTCCTTGAAGAGGAAGGACTCAGGAAACATTAGCTGCTATTGTTGAAGAAATCACTGCCACATCCCTTGCGCCTAAAATGCCCCTTTCTTGGGTCTGTTTCCCTGGGGAGAAAGTGGGAGGCACTTAGACCCCATCCCCACAATCCCAGGAGGACAAAACCCCCGGCCCGCAAGAGGGCTCCTTGCTACCTGGGTCTGCCTCCCCAGCCACGAAAGAGAGTCCTGTCCTTCTCCCCACTCCCCCGTACATGCACACTGTCATCTCACAGTGTCTCCAGAATTCTGAGTGTCTATCCAGAAGCAGCTTCCTAAAGCACCCAGCCAGCGTACCCTCTGGCCCTGGGGGCTGTTTCAAAGGACACCTGTCCTTGGAAATGCCTCCATTTTACAGAGAGCAAAATCAAGGCTCTGAGAGGGGCACCATTGGTCAGATGACCCTCTTGCCCCCACTTCCCCATTCCCCACCCCAACAAGAGCACAAATCATGAGCCTTTAAGTTTTGCACAATTTTGTTCAATTTCCTGCCTGAATGGCACAGGGCCTGACCCTCTGCAGGTGCTCAGGAAATGTTCGTGGAATCAATAAAGAACAGCTAAATCTCCCATCTTCTGAGAGCTCTTTGTCTCCTCCTCCCTCCCTCCTGCTCCCCACAACGATCCGGGGCCAGCTCCTCTGCCGTCCTCCTCTGTAATACCTCTCAAATTGTTCCTTTCTCTTCTTTGCCACTGCCACCGCTCTAGTGGGATCCTCTATTAACACTTACTAGGGCCACTGTAATAGCCTGCTCACGGATCTCCCTGCCTCCATTTCCCCCTCTGATACAACCTGCATGGAGCTCCCAGAGCTTTTTAAGGAGCAGTTCCCATTTCAAATAGCTTCTGTGGCTTCCCACTGCCTGGGAAAGTGGCATTCAACTTGCCCTTCCAGGCCCATCACTCCCTGCTCCTCTTCTCGCTCTCTGAAGACCCAGTCACCATTTAACACACATGCCCCATGCATTCCTGTCCCCAAGCCTTTGCTCATGCTGTCCCTGCTGCCAACTCCATTCCTCACAGCCAAATCCCATTCAATTATCCTTAAAGACTCACCACAGCTGTCACCTCCTCCAGAAAGCTTCCTGAACCCCCACAGAATTCCTCCTCACTCCAAGCAGGGCCACAGGGCAGAGAGCTACCTTCTTTCCCGAATGGGCCCTGGTACAGCTAGAGTTGTGGAGCGGTGCCCACTGTCTGAATCCCAGATAGAACACTGGGCTAGTGATAAGGGGACCTGGGTTCTCATTCTCGTTCAACATTCTGTGGCCTTGACCTTGCCATATCGTGCCTATGAAACGGGCTGGTCAAATTCTCTTCAGCCCATACACTGAGTCTGTCTTATTCCAAGCTGCATCCTGGCACCCACCATAGTACCAAGCATGCAGTAAATACTCATTTACTGCTCCACAAATACTATGGAATACTCCAGGCTTCTGAGGGTCTACGGCTGGGTATTGTCCCAGCAGACCTTTAGGGGTTAACCCCGGGATGGGAGGAGGGGAATGTTCTACTATTAGCATCAAAGAACAACACAGAGATAAATGATTGGATTTAACCCTCACGGCAGCCCTGTGAGCGGGGCTTTCCTGTGCACATTTCACAGATGAGGAAGGTGAGGCTAGAAGGTTAGGTGACCTACTCAGACCTGGCAGCTAGGTCCTCAGCTCAAATCCAGTGCTCTCCCTGCTGCTCCAATGGGTTCCCTTTGCTTTTAGAATAAACTCCAAGTCCTCCATGGCCGATGAGGCCCTGTAGCCTTCTTTAAGCTCACTCTCCCTCTGTGTCAGAGGCACCATGGCTTTCTTGCTGTTACTTGAATGCTCTAAACTTATTCCCACCTCAAGGCTGTTGCACTTGCCATTCCTCTGCCTGGAAAGTTGCTCTTTACCAGCCAGGTCTCAGCTCCAGTGTTACTTTCTCAGAGAGGCCTTCCTTGTGCACCCAAGCTAAGACAGGGATTTTGTTGCACCCACACACCACCTGAAATTGTCCTATATATCCATAGTCTGTTCATTGTGTCCTCCATGAGGGCAGGATCTTGCTGCCTTGTTTGCCCCCAGTAAACTCAGTGCCTGGAAGACTGGCTCAGAGTGGCTGTTGACTGAATGGATCCATGTCTCGCGGCTCTTCCTGGATGTGTTAGAGGGTGAAACTGTAAACTCTCATCTTTGAGGAGAAGAGGTGGGGGCTCTAGGGTTGGTGGGGAGGCAAAGGTATTGGGGGAGCACTGGAGGCCACCAGGAAAGCTGGGGGCATCAGAAATTGAAGGTACAGACAGTAGCCTGCTCCCAGAAGCTGGATCCAAGAGAGGCTGAAGCTGGAAGGCCCTTCCTCACCCTTGTCCTCACAGGTGCCCCCCACCCCCATGCCTCACACTCATTTCCTTCCCGGAGTCAGTCTCATTTGCTTTCCCTAAAAGCCGCTGGAGGAGCCAATATGTACGTGATGAATATTTCATCTCCTAAGCGTGGGTTTGCAGGAGAGCTGTGATCACCCCGGGAGGGAGCGCTGCCCAGCCCTGCCTGGGAAGGAGGGGGCTGGAGGGGAGGGCACTGGCAATAGGGTCTCAAAGATGTAGGTTCCAGGGCCCACCCACCTGCCACCCACTGACATCCTTGGGATTGGGAGGCTCAGAGGAGGTGGGGCAGCCCTGAAGCTGGGGCACAAATCCCTCATGCTGCCTGTGGCTCCCAACCCCTCCTTGGGGTTCATCTCTGGTTAGGGGCAGACTTTGCTATGAGCTCAGAGGCTCAAGTTGCCCAGGCTGGGGGTGCAACTGGCCTGGCAATGGCCAAAGGTGTGGAGTATGTCCTGGTCCTCATAGGTAGTGGCTTCTCAACTGAGAATCCTGTGAATTGTCTCACCTGAGGGACTGAGGCTGGGAAACTAGAAACTGGAAAGGAAGGAGGGGACAGATAAAACACTCAGGGATAGGGAAGAAAGAAGAACATGAGCAATTTGGCCACTCCCGTACCTGTCCCCTGTCCGTCCATAACCCTCCGTCCTACTCTCTCCCCTTCACCCATGACCATGGCATCCATATAGTCAGGGTCAAGCTGAGGATCTCCAGCTCTGGAGTCTGATGGTCTTGGCTGCCAGTCCTCTGTTCCTTCACCAGCTGAGTGGCCTCAGTTTCCCCATCTGAAAAGTGATGCTGGTCATACCATCTGGCAAGGTGATTCTGAGGATTCATAGAGTTAAGGCAAGACAGAGGGGCCAGCAGAGTGTCTAGACTCAAGAGATTTAGTGTCCACAAAACACACACACATACACATATGCAACAGCACTGTTGCTCTATCAGCCACCTCCGGTTAGAAAACAAAGGACCATCCATACCTTCTCCTTCACCCAAGTTCTCAGTCCTCTCCCTCTTCCCTGTCCACCCCCTTGTGGCCAACCCCACTCCACAACCTCAACCTTGAGCCTCTGCTGCAGGGGAGGTGTCTTGTCTCCTGGGCCTCAGGCAGCGTTGGGGCAAGATGACCCCTTGCCGGGTCCCCAACCCACTGCAGCCAGACCCTGTCCCTCCCCCACGGACCAGGAGCAATCCCACCCTTCTCGTCCCCACCCACCACATTACCCTCTGAATACTCTCATTATACCATTACTAATTAGGGCTGCTCAGCAAATTGGCGGCTGCATTAGAGGGAGACAGTGTGCGGGAGCATATGGCATAATATCGTATTAATGAACACTCTAAATTCAAACCCGGGTCAGCTGCTCGCTTCTCGCTGGTGTCACCCACACTAAAGGGAGGGAGGGGGGAGGAAAGCAGCCAGCCTTTCCCTTGCTTTCCTTGCCTGTCTCCAAACACACATTCCCCAGGGTAGGCTGGGCTGGTGGAGGTTTTATCATATCTGGAGAATGGGGAGAGAAATCTAAGAGTCTGGGCCTACGTTGGGCTGTAGGGGAGCTCCCACTCCCACTCCTCCCCAGTGGTGCATAAATGGACATTTATTCACGGTTGTGAAAAATATTCATTCATAATAATAATAAGCCACAGCCTGTGTGCCAGGCTTTTCACCTTGAGTGCTTCTGTTGTGGTTAGATGCCGTAGAGTCAATTTTCGACTCATAGTGACCTCATGTGTGACAGAGTAGAACTGCCACATAGGGTCTCCTAGGCTGTAATCTTTACGGGAGCAGATTGCCAGGTCTTTCTCCCTCAGAGCTGCTGGGTGGGTTTGAACCACCAACCTTTTGGTTAGCAGCCGAGCTCCTAACCATCTTGCCACCAGGGCTCTTTTGACCGCCCCTATGTTTCCAAATATCCCCGTGGAGGGAAAGATTAGTACAGAGGGGCAAACTGAGGGCCACAGAGGTTACAGGCATTCCCAAGCCACACAGTGGCTGAACTGGAGAGTCAAACCCATTCTCTCTGCTCTTAGATCCATGTTTTTTCTGCTCTTTCCAGGGGGAAGGGGCTAGCAGAGAAGGCCCAAGAAAATTCCAGCACACAACCCTTCCTCACCCCACCCCCGCCATCCTTTCTCCCAGTCCAATCTCACTGCTGCCTCCAGCACCCATTGACCAGCAAGTAGTGTAAGAGTGTTGGTTTTACCAGGTGAGGGGATACCCTGGGACATCATCCCAAGAATTCAGAGACAGAACTTCCTTATCTCCTGGGAGAGCTTCAGGTCCCCGGGGTGAAATTGGGGGAACCGCTTACCCGCAGGTTGAAATTTTAACTTGTAGAGCTCAAACCGACAAACTTAGGGGTGGATGACAGTGTTTCCTCTTCTCATCTCTCTCCGTCTCCTCCTTCCCACACAGAGTGACAAGTTCATGAGAGTGAGTCTTAGAGGTGTCTTCCTGCCTCCCTGGGTCCTAGGGGGAGGAGGTGATATTTGTGAGTGGGGGTCAAGTGGGAGCCAGTTTGAGGACACCTTGGGGAGAGAGCTCTGAGAGGCGATGGAAAGATCTGAACCAAAGCTGCCTTCTCCCCTCCCTCCCTCCAGGGAGGGGCACGGCATGCAGATGCCTGGGCCTGATCCTGCCTAAGGCACCAACTCTGCCAATTTTAAGCCAAGGATGAGCCTAAGGCCCTTCCCAGGCCATCCATCTTACAGTCTGATAGGGTGATGTCAGCTAACAGGATAACTGGTCTCCTGAGCTTGTAATTCCTAATTTTACCTCAAGCTGAATGGCTGAGCCACACCTGACTGCTGAGCCGAGACTGCCCACTTGGGTATAGTCTCCCATCTTTGCCTCAGGCTTGTCCTTGCCCTGTTCAAAGCGACTCCCAACTTTGTCTCCCCTGGGAAATCTTTCCTGATTAAGACCACTGAGCCGTTGACGTTCAAGAGTGCCTTAAACCAAAACCAGACCAGTTGCTGTTGAGTTGATGCTGACTCATGGTGATTGCATGTGTTTCAGAGTTGAACCCCTAGGTTTGTCGGTTTGAGCTCTGCAAGGTAAAATTTCAACCTGTAGGTAAGTGAGGTCTCCTGATTTCACCCTGGGGACCTGAAGCTCTCCCAGGAGATAAGGAAGTTCTGTCTCTGAATTCTTGGGATGACCTCCCAGGGTATCCCCTCACCTGGTAAAACCAACGCTCTTACAGCACTTGTTGGTCAATAGATGCTGGAGGCAGTGCAGAGCTTGGACTGGGAGAGAGGATGGTGGGGTTGGGTAGAGAAGGGTCCTGTGCAGTTTTCAATGGCTATGATTTTCGGAAGTAGATTGCAGGCCTTTTTTCCGAGGTACCTCTGGGTAGATTCCAGTGTCTAGGGACTCATTTATGGTATTTTTTTTTCACTATGTTGAGGACTGGGTCACTCCATAAGTGAAGGAAAAGGTGGGGGAACCTGGCTAGATTCTCACCAAAAAACAAAAAATACCTTCTCCCACCCACCCCAACTCTGGTAGCTGGGTTTCTTAAGACGAGACATCCTTTGGGCATCAGATGTATATATGGGTGCTCTCTGCTGGGAATCAACATTGGAGGTGGCTTCACAATGCAAGCCCCTTCCAGGTCCTTCTCTGACTTCAAACTTTGTAAATTCAGTCCCTGACACCATTCCTGTCTCCCTCACAAGGTAGCTATGTAGATCAGCAGATACTTGCTGTCCATAAAGGGGCTAATTAGGACGTGTTGTTTGGGGGACCCTTGTCCAAGCATCAGAGGCCCCAGGATAAGCCCCTCCTCTTCCCTCACCTCTCCGGAGTCTGACACCAGCATGCAGGTCCTCCCCACCTCTGGGGTGTGTATGATGCCTATGTGGGGGAAGGACTGGAGTGCTAGGGGGCTGACTGCCTTAGCAGGACCCCAGTGGGGAATGAGGGAGGAGTCACCAGACCTTTCACCTCCATGTTGCTGCATGCCTCCTGGGAGCACATTGTCTCTTTAATCTTCCATCTGTAAAATGGGTGTATTGAATTGGGGGATGCTTCTGTGGGTCAGAGAAAGACCTACTCCCCGAGGCATGAGGCTCAGACTGAGCTGAGCAGCCTCTCCCCCCGCCCCCCCCCCCCCCCCGCCGCCCCGAAAAAGAAAGAACAGCCAGGACCAGGGTCTGCCCCTGCCCTGGGCTATCCGATAAGCGTAGAGGCTGGGTACCCCTAAACGCTGCCCGGAGACCCCCGTTGGAGTGCCAGAAGTTGCCTACCCCCTCCCCCACACCCGACCTGTAGTGCCAGGGAGAGGCGCCCCCCGACGGCAGGGCGGGGAACTAAAACCCAACGCAGACCCGGGGCAGGCGATGAGGCGGTGACCCCTTTCCTCCAGCGGCCTTGGCCACTTTGGGGCCACCTCCGATGTCCCGCCCGTGCACCCCCAGCCGCCCCGGGTCACTCTGGCCCGCCTCTCCATGGTGCTCTCCCCTCCCGCGCCTGCCCGCTGCCACTGAGGACGCGGTCATAGGATCATTTTCCTTTGTCTCAACCAGCAGATCCTCTCCCTCCTTCCCACAGCTCTCCCGGCAGGGGGCCCAGGAGGAGTAAATAATTGTCGTCCCTCCCAGCCCGAGCCAGGGATGTCATCAAGTCTTCGATGCCCAATTACTTTATCTGGCCCTCCACAAGCCATAAACACTGCCACTCCCCGCAGCTGGAGACCCTCCCCCGCCACCTTCACCACCCAGGAGGGGAATAAACAAGCCCAGGAAAGGTGTTAGCTGTCCTTTGTATTTTAGAAGCAGCTTGTCCAGACTTGCCTGGGTGTGGGGCGTTCTCACCTCTCCAGAGGCCATAACACAGTTCTGTGTTGAGACTTCCACTGGGGTATGTGTGTGTGTGTGTGTGTGTGTGTGTGTGTGTAGACTTCCACTGGGGTGTGTGTGTGTGTGTGTGTAGACTTCCACTGGGGTGTGTGTGTGTGTGTGTGTGTGTGTGTGTGTGTGTGAACCAAGATTCCAAGGAGGCTTGGCCTCTTCCCCAGAGAGGAGTGGCCAGGCTAGAAGGGAGCTGAGAGGTCATCTCCCTGGAAGTCTGAACTGGGGACCCTTAGAGTTGAGATGACCAGCCCAGGTGACAAAGCTAGCAGGACCCCTGTTGCAAGACCCCTGTTCAAGGACTACCTAAAACCAGCTCCCCAATCTTATGCTTTGCAAACAACTTTGTCCCACTATTCTTTCCTACCCCAAGGCCTAGGACTGACTACATAATTTGCCGTGTCCTATGTGAAATGAAATTGTTAAAATTATTAAGACTTTCAAGACAGTGACCAAACCAAACCCATTGCCCTCTGAGTTGATTCCAACTCACGGCAACCCCATGTGTTACAGAGAGAACTGCTCCATAGGGTTTTCTTGGCTATAATCTTTACGGGAGCAAATCACCAGGCATTTCTTCCAAGGCACCACTAAGTGGATTTGAACCACCAAAGATTAAGCAGCCAAGTGTCACCCAGGTACCAGCAGAGCATTAAACCAAGCACGGGTCTGTTCTAAGTGCTGGGCTCTATGCACAGATCACCAGTCCATGAACCCGACCTTGAGCAGCACCATGTCAGTTTATCTCCCTTGCAGCCATGAAGGCCCTGGGTAAAATCCCTGCACACGTTCTAGAAGCTTCTTCACCCAGAACCAGGCTTCCACAGCTGTAGTCATCCTAACCACGGCACCTGCTGAGCACGGTGGGTCTGTCAGCCCAGCGACTTCAGCCTAGGGAGGGGGTATTAGGTCAGCATCCTGGACCTGGGTCAGCCCTTAGATTCTGGGCGGTACAAGTGGTTAAGGTGCTTGGCTGCTAACCGAAAGGTTAGAGATTCAAGTCTACCCAGAGGCACTGCAGAATAAAGGCTTGGTTATCCACTTCTGAAAAATCAGCCATTGAAAAACCTAGGAAGCCCTGTTCTACTCTGACACAAAAGGGGTAGCCATGAGTCGGAATTGACTCTGCAGCAACTGCCTTAGTGTTTCCGGTGTTTCTCTGTGTTTTGGAGAAGGCACAGGCATACATGTATTGTGTACTTTTGTGGGTGTATAACGTTGTGTGTACAGGGAATGCCCTGTGCAGGGTGTTTCCTCTGTGCACGGGCTGCACATACACCTGTGTGTGCACTCAGAGCCTGAGTGCCAGGCGGGGATGGGAGGCTGATCCCTCCCCACCAGTGCTGCCGCCATGGGTGCCCTGGTCTTCGCTGTGGAGGGTATGTTCCTATCCTCGGGCATTCTGCATTGGAATTCAGGCCCTTGCCAGCCCAGTCCCTGCTCGCTAACTATAAACTATCTGATTTATATTCATTAACCAGTACTAGACAGTGGCAGGCGAAGCCAACTTCAGTGGGGGACATGCCTCCATCGACAGGAGGACTGCATTTCAGTTAATTAAGGGGTTGTAATTGTTGTCCAGGACAAGGGTCCCGAGGGCACGGGCTTTGTAAATAACTACCCTCCACTGCCCTCCTCTCACCCCGATCCTCCCCTCCCCCTCCTTTTCCTCACTCTCCGAGCTCAGAAGGCAGGTAAATGGAGCTGGGGAAGGAAAGAAGGCTGTGGGATTTGGGTGTAAAGATTTGGGGCAGCCCTACCTACACCTGTCTCAGAAAGGCCACAATTCTAGAGCCTGAGGTGGGCTGGGGGTGTCCTGGGCAGAGCTTGGCGGGACTGAGGTCATGGAAACCTGGATTATACTGCCCAGACTGGCTAAATCTGGGAAGGCAGGACTTGCCTTCACACGCACACTGTGTGCACACACATATGCACACGTACACACGCACACCCCTCCGGGCCCAGCTGTTTAGGCTCTTTCCCTCGCATTCTGCCTACATGCCCACCCTACAAGCTCAGCCCTAGAAACTGGGCACCAGGCAGGCTTGCTGGCATCTACCAGGCACTGGGGGATTGGAGGGGGGCACCTCTTACAAGACTGTAATGAGAATAGAGAATGATGACGGTTGTGCAACATGGTGAATGGAATTAATGTCACTGATTGTACACTTAAAAATGGCTCAAATCACAAATTTTATGTTTTATATACATACACACACACACACACTATAGAATACACTATCTAACCGAAAGGTTAGAGGTTCAAGTCCACCCAGAGACACCTCAGAATAAAGGCTTGGCTATCCACTTCTGAAAAATCAGATGTTGAAAAACCTATGAAGCACTGTTCTTTTTTTAACCACAATTTAAAAAATGGTTGGAAAAAAAATAGAACCCAATGAGGAATGCTTGTTGTCTTTGGAATTCCCAGACTAATGGGGGAGGCTGTGTCCTAGCCTCCAGCCTGATAGAGGAGTGGGGTACAATCTATGTCCTTTCAGGAGCTCCCGCTTTGGTAAGAGAGGATCCTTCCTCTCAAGAAGTTCCTAGTCTAATGTGGAGCAGAAGGCATGGTGGTCTGGCAAGACGAGAGTCTGATGAGGGAGGTACACGCTAAAGGCATCCATAGCGACCACTGTAAATAGATAATAGCAACCACGCAGGCAAGTAGGCCATCTCTGAGAGCACGACAAAGCAGGAAGGGCCTCCTGGAGGAGAGGAGCCTTGGGCAGGACTTTGAATTAAGGGATGATCCAACCAGATGAGCCTTGCTGGGGGTGTATTGCACCCAGCTATTTTCTCCACAGATATTCTTGAGTGCCTGCTATATGCCAGGGATAAAATGGCAAATTAGACTGGTCTCCCAGAGAGCAAAGGTGGGAGACAGTGTGTGTACCCATGTGTATACATGCACATGCGTGTGCAGGTTGTGTGTATGTATATGCACGTGTTATTTGTGCATATTTTCCAGATAGCGAGTGTTTGCTATGTTTCAAACACCCTACGAAGCACAGGACAAAACAGCAAGCATGACAGGTGGTATCTCTGTCCTCTTGGAACTTACACTCACCCGTGTGTGTGTGTGTGTGTGTGTACACATGTGCTTGCAATATGTATCCATGCCCTGTGTACGCGTATCTGTGTGTGAGTGTGCAGGGCCCTGAAAGGGAACTCCCCTCAGTCCACTCAAGGCCTGAGCCAGGACTCATAGTACCTGCTGTGTCAGGTGGTCACCCATCTTGTGACCCTCCCCATGCGATTATTATCCTCTGACAGTTTTGAACCTGTGACCGCTTCTGCTTACACCCCACAAGCCTCATCCCTTGCTGTCTGCCCAGGGAACCCACATGTGTTTTGTTTTCAGTTCAAAAGGTATCAGCTGCCCTGAAATCATTGAATAATCAACCAAAGTCAAATCGGAATTGATTTGTGGTTGACCTCACTTACAGTTTAGGATCATCTGGGCCCAACTTCTCCTTGACCCCACGCTCACCCTATTCCGGCCATGATCTCAGGGTTGGCCACAGCTTTAAAATGGCTTGAGTTGACAAGGTGCCCTAGGAGTAGGTATTTAACTTGGATCTACCTCAGGAGTCTAGTGAAGAAGAGAAAGTAAGTTTCCATATCCCTTCCCCACCACCCTACCCCCATTTCCACCTATCAGTCCTTATCTGAAAGAAAAATTAGAGAGTTATTAGGAGTTTCATTAGGGGTGAGCAGGTTGGTAATGAAATTACATTTCGGCTCCTTCTCAGCCCCTGGAAGTATTAAGTGGTTTGATCAATGGCGTTCACACAATTAATTCTGCCTGATTGCAGAGAGTGACTATATCGACAGTTGGGTTTCACACCTCGAACTTAGTCTCTTAGCCAAACATGCCTTCAGGAAACTTGGAGGGTGTGGGTGGGGGCCCCTGTCAGCCAGGACCTTTGCTGAATGCCACATTCAAGCTCATATAGACATTTTTTTCTTCAAGCTTAAGGGAAGCTTAGGTGTCAAACCACAATTAAATGATTACATTCTAGAACCCGAGAGATGAGCTAACCCTCCCTCTTGCCTCCAGTTTATTCATTTGACCAACATTCCTTGAGTACCTGCACCAGCTCTAAGCCAAAATCCATTGCAGGCAGCAGTTTTCCGGCCTCCCTTCCTGGGACAGGGCAGTACAACCATCTCCCCCACCTCCCCTGCACATCATCCCAGGTATCAAGAGAGCCTTCCTCGTATCTCACTCAAATCTCATCTTCTTTAATTTAATCCACCGGCTGTTGTTGGGTCTTCTGGGGATATGGAAGGCTATGTGGTATGGCCCTTCGTGAATCAACAGTACTGACGGCAAAGGCTGTGTCCTTGAAGCTGGGGAATCTCCAAATCCTGGGACCTGGACTACCAGGACGTGTATCCTTGCTATCACCTCACTCCCACCCAAATTTCCCATGGTCTCTAGACACACTGCTCTGGCAGGGGTAAGGTCAGCCTTCACACACCAGTGCTTCGTGCTTGCACTGGCTCTTTACACGATTTCAGAGTAAGCCCTGCTTCTTGGTGTTATCTCCCCCAGGACAGCCTGAGTTTACTGGAGGGAAAGGCTATATATAAGAGGGTTGGTGACAATGAGATGCTGGGACAGGGGTTTGGAAAGCAGACAGAGGAGATAGATGGACTAGGACTGGGAGACAAGAAAGGTTATGACAATAGCTGCAGCTACATTCTTTGAGGATTTCCTGAGTGGTGCAAATGGTTAACATGCTTGGCTGCTAACTGAAAGTTTGGAGGTTTGAGTCCACCCAGAGGTACCTTGGAAGAAAGGCGTGGTGATCTACTTCTGGAAAATCAGCCATTGAACGCCCTGTGGAGCACAGTTCTACTCTGATGACGCACGGTTCACCATGAATCAGAACCTACTCAACGGCAGCTAGCACTGGTACACACTTGGAACTCTGGCTGAAGGGCGCGTGCTGTCTAACAGGTACCTTTTCAGGAACTCTTCCCAGCTGCACAAGGAGGTAGATGTTCTTTTATCCCCTTTTAGCAGATGGGAAAACTGAGGCTTAGAGGGGTTAAGAAAACCTTTCCCAGGTCCCACTCCTAGTAAGCAGTGGGACTTCCCAAGACAGTGGAAAACGAACCTGCTTTCCTTGTTCAGTTGGGGCTCGCCCAACGCCCCAGAGACCTCCTTTGGGAAGCCCTGCTGTAGCACAAATGGAATGTGAGGGAGTTGCCCACAGCTCCTGGGAATCCCTATCCCTCATCCGTGCCTGGACTTCTTTCTCAGCATCAAGAAGGCCTTGATTTCTTGCTGGCTTGTTCATCTGTGTATTCCATGTAGTACTCCTGTTGGCTCATTTGTTCTGTCCTGACAGCACTGGGCAAACCACAGCAGATGTGTGCACGCGTGTGCATGCTCACGCAGACACAGACACAGACACACAGACACACACACACACCACACATACACCCTGCACTGCAGCACCAGGAGCTAACAAAGACTTCCAAGGAGGAAAGGGTTCTACGCTCCCTACCTGGCAGGATGTGCCATGGGTGAGGAAACCAGTTGGTTAAAGCCTCACGTGAGGGGTTTCTGGGCCAGGGAGGTAGTGTTTCATCTGGATGGCTGAAAAGGAAGGAAAGGAATGGTTCTTGGGTCCTCCTTCTCTTCTTCAAAAACCTTTCTCCAGACTACCAGCCCAATAACCATTGTGACCAACAATTAAAAAAAAAAAAGTTGCTGCCAAGTCAACCCCATATGTATCAGAGTGGAACTGTGCTTCATACAGTTTTCAGTGGTTTACTTTTCTGGAAGCAGATCACCAGGCCTCTCTTCCAAGGTGCCTCTGAGTAGACTGGAAACACCAATCTTTCAGTTAGCAGCCAAATGCGTTAATTACACGCTCCACCCAGAGATACCAAATGACCGACAATAAGGGGATTTAGTCCTCCAGTTTCCACACATTATGCAGCATCAACAATACATAACATGCGGATATGTTCATGATGTATTATAAGGGGAGGGGGGATAGGACAGAAAGAATGTGCGTGTGTGTGCTTGTGTGATGTATGTCTGACTCTATGTCAGGCTCCAGTGCTGAGCAGTATCTGTATAACATCTTGCTTAGTCCTCATCATAATCCTGTGGGGTAAATACTGTTATTACCTTCTTCTTATAAATAGGGAAACCGAGGCCCAGAGAAGTTAGGTTACTCACCCAAGGCCACACAGCTAACAATTGGTAAAGTCAGGATTACATTCTAGACACTCTGGCTCCTGCACCTGTGCTCTTAACTGCTGTTTTATAAGGATTCCATGTCATTGGCCAACGCTTTTAGCTTTACAAAGTGCTTTAATGTTTATGGTCTCATATAAAAATATTTACAACCACTCTGTGAAGAGCCCATTCGTGAACCCATTTTATAGATGAAGACAATGAGACCCAGACAGATTAAGAGTCTTGCCCAAGTCACAGAGCTAATCAACTGTGGCAGAAGAAGGACTCAAACTCAGGTCTGTACAGATGCAAAGCCCTGCACTATTTCAAGGAAAAGACAGAAACAGGGACAAGAGAAGCCAATGAGGACAGACATCAAAACAGATCCAGCAGAGACAGAGAGAACCAGAGTCCTAAAAAAGGAAAGGAAAAGCTTTTACTTCCCTTTGCCTGTCTCTACTCAAATGTAGAGGGAAAAAAATCATTTTAAACAGATATGCCTCACAGCCTTGCATTTAAGAAAAATGCATGGAATTAAGTTCCTAAAAAGCTAGGAAAGCTAAACCAAACCATCATTGGGGCTTGAAATTGAGATTTTATGCTTTCCCTGTCTGGGCACTGATCCATCGATGATGCCACATGCCAGGCTCATGAGGACCACTTGTTCCTTCAGAGCCACTGGGGGCTGGTGACTGTCCACCCATTCGGCCCAGCCTGGCCCTGCCCTGATGGGTAGCAGCTGCCTGCCAGCCCATCAGAGGGCTGGGCTCAGAGACCAGCTGTGGGGGTGTTCCAGCTCCTTGTGCTCCAAGGGTGGTCAGTGGACCAGCAGCATCAGCATCACCGGGGGATTTTCACAGAATGCAGAGTGTCAGGCCCTACCTACTGAATCAGAATTTGCATTTTAACGAGATCCTAGAGTGATGTGTCTGCCCATCCCAGTTTGAGAAGCCCCGCTGTAGCTGAAAACTGAATAGAGAAAGGGCAGGCCCAGGTCTTAGGGGCCCCTTCTTTCCCCTGCCCTGGGCCCCCAAGTTCTGAGCAGCTCACACCCACCCTGGAAGAGCTGAGGCTTGACAGTGTGTGGCTGAGAGCACAGAGGGAAGGAGGGAGGGAAGAGGCTCTCCCCAACCTGAGCTGTTTGAGGTGCCTGCCAACCACAGCCAAAGAGGTGGGGGTGGGGAAGTTTGTCTCTGTCAGCAGATCTTTCTGGAAGGAGAGTCAAGGTGCCCCTAGCTCCCTCCCCTCCCACGTGGGGACTAGGGGAGGGTGTAAGAACGCTATGTGCAGGGATGGCAGGGCAGGTGGCCAAGGGCACTGGGTTCACCTTCCCCAGAGGCACCGCAGTTCTTGGTTCTCATGGCCTGTCCCTGCTTGCTCTCAGCCCTGCACCCCCAGAGCTGGCCCCTAAGGGTCAGACCCAGGAGCTGCTTCTCCAGAAAAGGGAGGAGGGCCTCAGCCCTTCTACTCACTGCCCCAGGCTTGAAGGAATTTCCCTCCTCCCTGCCTCCCTTTGGAAGTTTTCCTCCCCAGGCTCCTGTAGAGGTACCTGCTTCTCCCCAGCCTTCTCCAGGCCACCTGACCCACAGGCCAGTCCCTCTGAAGATCCCCCATCAGGCCTGGCTCTCTGCTGGCTCCCAGTACACCATCTCCTTAAAGAGACAGCTGCTCACTGTTTCTTCATAGTGTAAGCACTCTGAGAACACAGGCTCAGAGGTTATAGGCAGCTATGATAGTGATGGAGTTGTACCCATGGTCTCCAAGCCTGGGAAAGGAGCTGGGCTCACCCTTAGCCTCAGAAGTCCAAAGAGCTCTCAGCCCTGTCTGTACCCTTAAATCACCTGGGGAGCTTTAAAAAACACACTGATGCCTGCAGCGCAGCCCAGGCCAATTAAGTCTGAATCTCTTGGGATGGAGAGGGGGAAGAGGGTGAGGAGGCATGAGTATGTTTCAACTATTACTAATGTGCAGCCTGGGTCAAAGTAACCACTAAACCAGTCTATCCACTTCACTCCACTGTTGAGGAACTGTGCTCAGATGATAATGACATTGCTGCATTCCGGGAGAAGAGCTCACTCAAAGTTCCACGCACATGCAAGATTAGAACGTACCCAAGCAACACAATGGGCTCCGTGCAGTCTGCCAGCATCAGGTGTAGGTGCAGAAGGAGGAAAAGGGGCTAATCCTTGCCAGGCTGGGAGAGCCCTCCTCCCTTACCCACTAACTGGATGTAGGGAGTAGGGGTCCTGGGAGTGCCCCTCAGCCGCTGTGACTCTGGGTAAGTTATCTAACCTCCCTGGCTCTCTGTTGCGTTGCCCCGACTCCTGATGACCCCACGTGTGTAAGAGGAGAACTGTGCTCCACAATTTTCAATGGCTGGTGCTTCAGGAGTGGATCGCTAGGCCTTCCTTCTGAAGGAACTCCGGGTGGGTTTAAGCTGCCAGACTGTCCCTCGACAGCCAAGAGCATTAAACATTTGCGCCACCCAGGGGCTCCGAAAATAAGGATAACAATGCCCACATTACAGAGTTGTTGTGAGGGTGCCTAGTAGGTGCTCAACAAAACACTGCTGCGTAAATGAATGAATGCATGACTGAATGAATTCACACTTGGCAGTTCCCAGAGAGGGGTATGGGGTGCTCCACTTAGAAATCTAAGATCTGAAAAGCAATTCCCAGAGAGCCCTGGTCATCCAGGGCCTGAGAACTTTTGAAACTTCTACCAGGAGGGACCAGGCAGCCGGAGGCTTTTCCTCAGGGGCAGAGTTTCTCCACACGGATGAGGCCCCAGGATTTCAGGCCAAGGTGTGGGTGACTCGACAGAAGAATAAGCACTTCATTCATCTTCCAGCCACCTCCTGCCCCAGCCCTGTTCTGCTAGAGTGCCTCTGCCCCCCACTGTGGGAGGGACTGGGACGCTCACCTTCCCTTCACCCCTCACCCCTGCTGGGGCCTGGCCAGGGCACCTGTGGGGTCACAGAGATGCCGGCATGGAGCTGTGCTAGGGTCACAGAGATGTTGGCACAGCCAGCCCCTGGGGTGGGGGAGCTGAGCAGGGCCCCCATTCTGTGCTGGCCAAGGTGAGATGTAGCCAGTGAAGGGAGAGGAGGGGAGGGCCCTCTCAGGGCTGGTGACAGATGAGAGGCCTCCTCTGAGGGCTTGAGGAGAGGGGGAGGTGAGGGGAAGTCCCCCCCTCCACCCCGCCACAGTCACCTTCCCAGGTTTTCAAACCTCTCTTGCCTGCTGTGCTTCGCTGCACTGCCACTCGCCCCTCCATTAAAGCTATGATTCCTGGCCTCCTTCCCTCTAATTCCCCACCCCAGCCCCACGGCACTCCAACCTTCAATGCCGGCTCCTCCTACACTCCCCATCATCAAGGAGTCCCCACCCTACCCCAGCACAGTCCTGGGTCACAGGTGAGACAGGACAGGGCCCACCCTAATCGGCTCCTTAATCGCTGATTTGATGAGACAAAAATCCTGCGGATGGAGAGATCAAACTAACTGTATTGGGGCATGAAGTGGGGGCTGGGAGTATCTCCTGGGATCTGATCTGCCATCCTGTGGCGAGAGGGGGGTGGCTTGTTTTCCTTCCTTGAGCAGGTACAAAAGAAGCCACATTAACACAACCCTGCCTTTGAAGCTTGCCTTTGAAACCTGGACTGCTGGGTCTGTGCCAAGCAGGCCCAGACTCCAGTGTCTCCCCCACCCTCCACAACCCAGCCTTCCCCACCCAGCCTTCCATCGCTATTGCTGTGGCTTCCGACCTGCAAGATCAAAGGATCCTGGCCCCCTCCCCATCATGCAGTCTTGAGTCCTGGGTTGGGAGTGACAGTCAGGGTGAGACTGTCAGGGTAGTGTCCCCTGCCTGAGTGCCAGCTCAGATTACAGAGGACTCCAAAACACATACACTCCCAATTATGTATCAGGCATCTACTGAGGGCCAGATAACTTTACACACGAAGGAACCTCATTTCTTCCTCACAGTTGTTATTGTATGTTGGGTTCCATCTTACAGATGAGGAGATGGAGGCTCTGAGGTCAAATAATTTATCCAAGGAGTCAGGATTGGAAACCTTCTGATTTTAAATCCAAGGCTGTCTCCCCATTGGAAAGTCCTAGTCCCAGTCCAAAGATGGAAGGTAACTTCCAATTCCTAGTCACCAATCCAGTTATATGCTTCCGTCAAAGCCAACACTCAGAAGAGACCGCCCCTTTCTTATTTCAAAGTACACTACTTTAAAAAAAAAAAAAAAAACCCAGTGCCATCGATTCTGACTCATAGCGACCCTATAGAACAGAGTAGAACTGCCTCATAGAGTTTCCTAGGAGCGCCTGGCGGATTCGAACTGCCGACCCCTTGGTTAGCAGCTGTAATGCTACTTTTAGGGGGCCCCTTTTCCTCCTTCCCCCACCTCCACAAGCAGGATGGACACCCATCCAAGTTTCTACCAGGAAGCTTAATTTTTCTTCTCCTCCAGGCACGCCAGCCCTGGCTTCACCTTCGTATTTCTGGTGGGGGTGGGGGGTTGGTGAGCAGGAATACCCTAGCCTTACCATAGAACTCCCCCTCAGAAAGTTGGAGTGGTAGAAGGGACCAGCCTCTGGGCAGGGACTCACTCAGCTCCTTGAAAAGAGGCAGGGTGTCCCTACCCCACCTCCCCCCATACCCACTATCTCTCAACCTCTCACTTAACCCCCTGGCTCCTTTCTTCCTCCCACCACCCCATGTCCTGGGCCCCCCCCCCTCCCCGGCTCTATTCTAGTTGATCAAAGGCAAGAATATGGGAGCCATTCGTGAGCTCCTCCTCTTCTACCTCCTCTTCCCCTCCCCACCCTACCCCTTCTTCTTCTCTTTCCACCAGGGCACAAACAGCTGTTCTCCTAGGGGAAACGAGACTGGATCAGAGATGGAAGGGCCTCCTACATCAGCGCCTTCATTTTACAAATGAGCAAGCTGAGGTCCAGAAAGGGAGGGTGACTTTCTCAAAGTCACACAGCAAATTAGTGGTTAAGCTGGAATCAGGGCAATATACCTTTGAAAACCTAAACAATGAAGAGATTTTTGTTTCTTTTCCAGCACAGGCATTTCAAAAAAGAAATAACATTAAGCCCAAACACATAGAACTTTTAAAAATCAACACTATTCAATAGAGCTTTCTGCAATGATGGAAATGTTCTGTATTTGCATTGCCCAGTGTGGTAGCCAGTAGCCATATCTTGTGGCTAGTGGCTGTTGTATTGGACAGCTCAGAGCTATATGCTAAATTAACAACACTCCTTTCTTGATTTTCTGCTTTTGAAATTCCAGTTAAATTCACCAAAGCTGAACTCTTGGGTTTGGATTTTGTTTTTCTTTAAGGGCACCTTAACCACTAAATCTGCCCGTTGAGTAATCTCATCTTATCTGGAACTCAAATCTGGGTATGTAAAAGGTGACAAATAGGTGTAAAGAAAATTCTATGGGATGTCAGAAGAGGGATAGATTACATCCAATATAGGAGTAGGAGGGCGACCTAGGGAGAGTTTCATGGAGGGGCACTTGAGGCAGATCTTGGAGGTCTATAGGTAAGATCAGTGAGGAAGAGGATCCCAGGCAGTGGGAACAACATAAGCAAAGGCACTGAGGCAGGAAATGCAGGGTATGTTCAGGCTCAATGCCCAGTGCACAGGATGCATACAGGTTTAGCAAGACATAAAGATTTCCCAGTCCTCTTCACCTTGTCACGCTCTAACCATTGTCCAGTTTTCCCATGAGGGCCATTGTGTCCCTGTCTTCTAGAGGTGATGGGCAGGGAAGGGAGAAAACAAGGAGGAAAGCCAAACTGCTATGGGCCATGTGAGAACAGAACAGTGTGAGGTCTCACTACCAGCTCTCCCCATCCACATCCTAAGTCTGCAGAAAGACCTGAAGCGTGGGACTGATGCTTAGGCCATTTAGAGTCACACCCCAAAGAATCTTGCAGTCCCCAGCTCCCCACCTAAGGTTTTCCCCTGGGTTCTCAATAACAGCATTTTATTCCAAGGGGTTGGGAATGAGAAGACATCCCCTCCACAATCAGCTTAAACTTCCAAGAATTGGGGATCCAGTTAATATAAACAACGATAAATATGACAAAGAAACAGAACTTGACAAAAATGGGGGGTAAAAAATAGAAACAGGCAATTCACAGGAGAAGAAATCCAAATAAATGGTCAAGAAACATAGGAAAAGATGATCAGCTCCACTGGTAATCAGAACAATGCAATTAAAACAACAATGCAACATCTTTTCAAATAATTAGGTTGGCGAAAACTAAAAGTCTGGCAATACTCATATGTTGGTATGATGTCGAACAACATGGATACTTTTGGAAGGTTATAAATCAATACTATCTCTTTGGAGAGCAATTTGGCAATATCCTGTAAAGTGAACGATGCTCATACCCTATTGTGGCCCCCAATGAACCACATCTCCCAGTATCATTCACACCCTCATATGGTCCCCTCTCACATTAAGTCTGGGCCTGGCCATGTGGCTTGCTTTGGTCAAGGAATTATGATCAAGAGTGAGGTAAGCAAAGGCTTAATACTCACTTGCACAATGGGGCTCGTCCTCTGGAACACTCCCTATGGAACCCTGAAACCACCATGCTGTGAGGAAGCCCAAGCTAGCGACATGAAGAGGCTATGAGGAAGACAACTGAGGATCCCATGTGAAAAACAAACCAAGAACCCACACATATGTCCCCAGCTGAGCTGTTCCAACCAGGCTCTAGCTGTATGACCCCAGGCATTGTAGAAGAGAATTGTGAGCAAATAAAAGGATGCTGTTTTAAGCCACTAAGTTTTGGGGTGGTTTATGATGCAGCGATATGTAACTAAGAGACCTGTCATCCAGCAACTCCATTCTTAGTTATATGCCCCAGAAAAGCCTTTGCATGTGTACACAAGAAGATCTGTACAAGGAGGCTTATTATAGCCTATCAATAAATGAAGGATAGATTGAGGCATATTCCATCATTCAATGAATATGGCACAGAGCTACATGTAACAACAAGGATAAATCCCCAAAACATACAGAACAAAGCATAACAAGGCATGTAAGTTTACTTACAGGATGCCACTTATATAAAATTTAGAAGTATGCAAATACTATGTATGGCTTATGTTTATAATTTGTAGTTAAAGCCTGGAGGGAAAGACTAAACTCTAAATTCTGGAGGGTAGTTACCCCTGGGAAGGGAGGGAGGAGAATGAGATGGAGGAGGAACACACAGGGAGCCTCCACTGTATCTCTAAAGTTTTATTTCTTTAAAAAATATGCACCTGAAACAGATGTGGCCAAGTGTTAAGATTTAACAAATAACAAAGCTGGGTAGGAGATACACAGGAGTTCATTATATTGTTGTTTATAGTTGTCTCTGTGCAAGAAATATTTCATAATAAAAAAGATAATTTAAAAAATAAGAATGGAAGTGGGAGACTATAATTGTGAAGGATAATTTAAGAGGAGATATATATGGAGAGAAAGTTCTAAAACCTCTTAGACCTGGTTCCAGCTTTCTCCTTTCCAAGTCAGCTGCATTCCTGACTTGGAAAGGATTCCTTAAATCATCCCATATCCTTGTCATAGGGGATCTCTTCCTAAAAAGAAAAAAAAAAAAAGACTTCAGCCTGAAGTTGGGGGGAGAGTACAGGGAGACAGACTAGCAATAGGCCATCAGGCCAGGACTCAGAAGACCTGAGGTCAGGTCCCAACTCTTTCATAACTTCCTGTGTGACCTTGTACAAGTTGCTGTCTCTCTCTGAGCCTCAGTTTCCTCATCTGCAGCGTGAGTCTGGTGGATTAGGTCAGGGATAGTCAATCAGGCAGAGTTATCAGATTCATACTCATTCCCTCCATCTCTACCCAAGGAGACCAGAGTCTGTTTCCGTAAGAGAAGGGAATGCAGGCATCTGAAAAGCTCCTGGTGATTGTGGCATCCACGCCTGGCTGAGACGACATCTCAGGCGCCCTCCAGGATTCTATGACGCAGCAGGCAGGTCTACCTAAATTCTGTCAAAGTTGTCAACAAAATTAATAGGGCACATCTGAGGTGTCAGTTTCTGCACAATGATAGAAGGTGGAGCCATGATTTCCAACTGGCAGAGTTAAGGAGCTGTGACTTCATGTGAGGTGGGAGGGTCAGGGCAACGTGTAACCCAGAAGCCATCGGTCATAACAACTATCAATTATTGAGTGTCCAGCACTGCGTCAAGTGAGCTTGACATGTATCGTCTCATCTAATCTTCACAAGACTCCCATAAGGTAAAAATTACTATTCCCATTTTATAAATGGGGAAACTGAGTTCAGGGAAGCTAGGTAACTTTCCCAAGATGCTAAACTGGGATTTAAACCCGAGCCCTCTAATTTATGCAATCATTCAACAAATACTTATCGAGCACATTGTCTGAGCCAAGGACAGCAGAGAGCAAGGGAAACGTCTTAGTTACCCAGTGCTCCTATAACACGAACACCACACGTGGGTGGCTTTAAAGAACAGAAATTAATTTTCTAATAGTTCTAGAGGCTAAAAGTTGAAATCAGAGTCTCAGCTGTGTGGATTCCTTCTTTGGTTGGTAGCTCTCGGTTCCTTGGCTTGTAGGTGATCCTTACATGGCATGTGTCTTCCCAAGTTTGTGAACGGATTTCTGTGTCTAATCTGCTCTTTTTACTACTCAGAAGTGATTAGACGTAGAACCCACCTGTCATGGATTGAATTGTGTCCCCCCAAAATGTGTGTCAACTTGACTAAGCCTCGGTTCCCAGTATTGTGTGATTGTCCACCATTTTGTCACCTGATGTGATTTTCCTATGTGTTGTAAATCCTGCCTGTATGATGTTAATAAAACAGGATTAGAGGCAGTTATGTTAATGAGGCAGGGCTCAATCTACAAGATTAGGTTTTGTCTTACATCCATCTTTTTTGAGATATAACAGAGAGAAGCAAGTAGAGAGACAGGAAGAACTCATACCAGCAAGAAAGTAGTGCTGGAAGCAGAGAGCATCCTTTGGACCCAGGGTTCCTGCGCAGAGAATCTCCTAGACCAGGGGAAGATTGATGCCAAGGACCTTCCCCCAGAGCCAGCACAGAAAGAAAGCCTTCCCCTGGAGCTGGCACATTCTCCTAGACTGTGAGAGAATAAATTTCTGTTTTTAAAGCCATCCGATTGTGGTATTTCTGTTGTAGCAGCACTAGATAACTAAAACCAAAAACCCTGGTGGCGTAGTGGTTAAGAGCTATGGCTGCTAACCGAAAGGTCAGCAATTCGAAT
The DNA here is from genome assembly GCF_030014295.1 of Loxodonta africana. Lineage (NCBI taxonomy): Eukaryota > Metazoa > Chordata > Mammalia > Proboscidea > Elephantidae > Loxodonta > Loxodonta africana. The sequence continues at coordinate 51,300,334 of NC_087359.1, forward strand.
CCACCAGGTGCTTCTCAGAAACCCTATGGGACAGTTCTACCCTGTCCTATGTGATCACTATGAGTTGGAACCAACTTGACAGCAACTGGTTGTGTTTGTTGTTAGATAACTAAAATACCACCCTATTCTGGTAGGATCTAATTAATATAACAAAGAAAACCCTACTTTCAAAAGGGATTACAACCACAGGTAAACTCGTTGCCACTGAGCTGATTGCGATTCATAGAGACCTTATAGGACAGAGTAGAACTGCCCCACAGGGTTTCCGAGGAGCGTCTGGTGGATTCGAGCTGCCGACCTTTTGGTTAGCAGCCATAGCTCTTAACCACTATGCCACTGGAGTTTCCTACAGCCACAGGTAGGTATAAAACAAAACAAAACAAAACCCATTGCCATCAAGTCGATTCCGACTCATAGTGACCCTATAGTACAGGGTAGAGCTGCCCTACAGGGCTTCCAAGGAGCGCCTGGTGGATTTGAACTGCCGATCTTTTAGGTTAGCAGCCAAAGCTTTTAACCACTACACCACCAGGGTTTCCCAGGTAGGTATAGGAGTTAAGATTTCAACACATATTTTGGGGAAGAACACAATTCAATCCATAACAGCAGGCAAGGATCCTGCTCTCATGGAACTTATATTCCAGTTAAAGAAAGCAGTCAGTCAACAAAAACAAACGATTATGATCATTTCAGGTAATGACAAGTGCTAGGAAGACAATAAAAGCAGGTAACGTGGTTGAGAGTGTCTGAGGGACTTCCAATTCTTAAACTGTGATGCACTGAACACCCCGTTGGGGGGGACTTTCAATACAAAGCATCTAGAAATGCTGGGTAAAATATAACAAACATCCTATTACGGGTACAGCTAAAAGCAAAAAAGTGAGGGAAATCCTTTGGGATTGAAAACAAAGAAGAGCCTAGAAACCAGAGTGATGAGATGAGGCTAAAGCTTCTGCACCAACTTTAGCAACCTGAAACTTTGAATTTTAAGGGCCTTAATAGGGACAGGAGGCAAGGTGAAAGATGGACTTGAGATACCCGTCTCCCCACAAAAACACATAAAGCCAAGACCCTTGAAAAGCTACACCCTCAGCAAAAGAGTGAACTAGGGGGAAGATATCCACATATGCGAAGGAAATTCACAGATTAAAATGACTGTTCTTGTCTTCACCTGGATGCCAAGTGAAAATCAATAATCCTCTTCTGAGAATTTCATAACCACAGGCCTGCTTCATGAGGCTTGGGGCTCTAATGTACACCATCCATGTGGAGTAAGAAAACCCAAGTTTACAAATTAACTAAAATCAGCCTAAGTTGGTATCAGCTTTAGGTCCATTTTAGTTAATTCATTAGTTTACCAACTAGTTAGGTTATAAAATTAATTTATATAAAGACAAATCCTCTGTGGAGGACATCTCTAACCCAGGCTTCTCAGTACTCTCATCAGTAAGGCCTCTTCAAGCATGAGCCCACATTCCGAAACTACACATCACACAAGGAAATAAGCTACTGTGAGTGAGAGTCTGCCAAAGCAATGAACACCAGATTTGGGTCCCTGTCAATCTCATAGCATGGAGTTATCAAATAAAACAAAAAACCCAGTGCCGTCAAGTCGATTCTGACTCATAGTGACCCTATAGGACAGAGTAGAACTGCCCTGTATAGTTTCCAGGGAGTGTCTGGTGGACTTGAACTGCCGACCCAATCAAATAGAGAACAAAAAAATGTGTATATTTAATGTGTTTAAAGAGATGAAAGAGGGAATTAAGTGTGACTAAAGAAGGTAACGTTAGACTGGGTGATCAGGGAAGAGCTTTCTGAGGAAAACACATTTGCAATAAGACAAATAAAGAGAAGGAGCCAGCCACACAAAGATAAGCCAGGCAGAGGGAGCAGCAAGTGCAAAGGCCCCAAGGCAGGACTGAACTTGGCCTGTTAAGGAACAGAAAAGGGCCAGTGTGGTGGCAGTGATGACCTTAAAGGAGTGTGACGCACAGGTACGGCTCACCCAATAAGGTACACATGGGCTTACTTGTGCTTACTCGCTAATCTGTAGTGTACAACTTGTGCACTAAAACCCAAAACTAAACCTAGTACCATCGAGCCGATTCTGACTCATAGGGACCCTGTAGGACAGTGTAGAACTGGCCCATGGAGTTTCCAAGGAGTGCCTGGCGGATTCGAACTGCCAGCCTCTTGGTTAGCAGCCGTAGAACTTAACCACTATGCCACCAGGGTTTCCTCTTGTGCGCTAGAGGTTAGTAAATAAGCACAAGTAAGCCCACGTGTACCTTGCTTACTGGTTAATCTGACCCGGGTGACACAGGATGAGGTAAGAGAGATTGGCAGGGACCCAATGGTGGGCTCGTGCAACGGGCCCTGTGGGTCGTGATGAGAAGTCTGGTGCCTCAGTTACCTAGTGCTGCTATAACAGCAACACCACAAGTGGGTGGCTTTAACAAACAAATTTTTATTCTCACAGTTTAGGTGGCTAGAAGTCCAAATTCAGGGAGTCAGCTCTCGGGGAAGGCTTTCTCTCTCTGTTGGCTCTGGGGGAAGGTCCTTTTCTCTTTGAGCTTCTGCCCCTGGGCTGTCTTCATGTGGCTCGAGATCTCTCTTCCCCCATCTCTGCTTGCTCACTTGTTTGTTTAATCTCTTTTTGTTTCTAAAAAGAGATTGACTTGATGTACTCTCTATACTAATCCTGCATCATTATCACAACAAAAACAACCTATTCCCAAATGGGATTATAACCACAGGCCTAGAAGTTAGAGTTTATAACACATAGTTAAAAAAAAAACAAAACCCATTGCCATCGAGTCCATTCCACCTCCTAGCAACCCTATAGATCAGAGCAGAACTGCCCCATAGGGTTCCCAAGGCGTGTCTTGTGGATTTTGAACTGCTGAACTTTTGGTTAGTGGCTAGCTCTTAACCACTGTACCACCAGGGCCCCATAACACATATTTTGGGGGACATAATTCAATCCATAACATCTGGCTTTTATTTTAAGTGCAATGGGAAGCTTTCAGGGCTTTAAGCAGGAACTTGACATGATCTGATTTTCATTTATAAAGCATCACTCTGGTCACCATGTAGGGAAAAGATTATAGGGAGGAAGCATACTGACAGCGCCTGTGTTAGGGCCTAAGACTCCAAGTATAATCATCCCCAGGAGGCCCTTTTTGCCCAGAGGCCTCCCTAGGGAGTATGTGTGTGGACTGGGAAGAAGCTGTTGATCAGAGAGCTCAGTCACGGAGACAACGGTAGTCCACTCTGATTCAGCTCCATTGTCCAAATTAATGACTTCATTCATTCAGTAAAATGCTATTAAGTGTCTCCTATGTGTCAGGTGGAAACCCTGGGGGTGTAATGGTTAAGTACTATGGCTGTTAACCAAGAGGTCAGCAGTTCGAATCCACCAGGCACTCCTTGGAAACTATGGGGCAGTTCTCCTTTGTCCTATAGGGTGCTGTGAGTAGGAATTGACTCAACAGCAGTGGGTTTGGTTTGTTTTTATGTGCCAGGTACTACGTAAGCACTGGCGATAGAGAGCTGAGAGGCCCTGGAGGAGTCTGTAGTAAAGAGAAGACAATCCATGGGAAAGTTCTGGGCCACGGAAAGCCCACGCACAGTCCTTGGTAGCTGAGAGGAGGGGTGAGGGCCTGTTCTCAAGAAGGGAGCAGTGTCAGAAATGATTTCTCAGGGGAGGTGACATGAGCTGCTCCTCTCCTCTACCTTCCAGTCCCTACCCCCTCAGCTGAACCTTCTGTGCCTCTCCCTACAGGAAGGCAGATTACGGAGTGGTTGTACCTGTCTCACACAGCACCCTCAACTGGAAAGAAAGCTTCCCTGTGGTGCCCTAAGGAAGAAAGAGTGGAGACAGAGGCTCATGAAAATAACCAAAAGCCTTAGATCCGGGATTCTTTTACTTCCATCCTCTTATTTGACCATCACAGCAATCTCATAGGGTAAGCAGGAAAGGAGTCATTACCCAATTTCACAGACGAAGAAACTGAGGCTCAGTGAAGCTAAGTACCTTACACAAGGCCTCACAGGTAAGATGCGGCTGGGCCTACACCAGAATTAAGTCTTCTGTTCCAGGGCTTTTGAGAGGAGAGGTGGTGAGGAGGGAGGAGGCTGAGAGGAATGTCCACCATGTGGCCTTTCTCCACACCCTCTGCCCTCACTCCTAGTCCCACTGGGGCTCAGCTGCCCTCCACCCTCCATCAGTGCTCTAGTAGCAGGGATGGAATACCCAATAAGCAAGGTACACGTGGGCTTAATTGTGTTTACTTGTTTATCTGTGGAGCCCTGGTGGTGCAGTGGTTAAGAGCTCCGCTGCTAACCAAAAGGTCGGCAGTTGGAACCCAACAGCCGCTCCTTGGAAACCCCATGGGGCAGTTCTACTCTGTCCTATAGGGTAGCTAGAGGGTCTCTATGAGTGGGAATTGACTTCACGGCAACGGGTTTTCAACAGGTTATTAATCTGTAGTGCACAATTTCATAGTGAAGCCCACGTGAAATTGTGCACTACAGGTTAGTAAATAAATACAATTAAGTCGGTGCGTACCTTGCTTACTGTAAACAGTTGTGCACCGTGCATATTGGTTAATTGGCCCCTAGCCGGCAGCAAGAGGTAGTGGCAGTCTAAGCAAGGGCTGGAGCCATAGCCAGAGCAGGGAAATGCAGGGCAGCCATGCCAGCTTCCCAAGCCGGGCATCCCAACTTCTCCGCAAGTTTCCTCGGAAGAGTCCCCTGGAATGGGGCGCTGGGAACGAACTTTATAAAATTCTCCACGACCAGCCGAGCGGAACCTATTTTCCCTCACAATGCAATTAACGGCAACAACATTTACAAAATATGATTACAAGCGCTTTGGTTAAGTAGAGGAAAGTATATTAGATAGCAGCGAGGGGTTGATCTTAATGTGCATTTTTTCGAGAGACTTGCATTTTCTTTGTGCAAATAAAGAGGCCCTAAATTCTCCATAGGCACTAAAATCAATGCAGTGGAACCATGATAACAAACATAGGCTCCACTTTTTGCTACATCCCCCAATTAATTAAGCCTTTCACGGGCATGTAATTAGGAACATTAGCAAGTCATAAAATTGCCGTGAGTCTTTAAATTATGTGCTGGCCCTCAGCAATTTGTTTTTAATTCCTTCTGAAGACAATGGCACTGCGGGGCCCAATAGATCTTCATAGCGGCCTACTGTGTTCTCTTTTATGGCCCGAGAGGGCCCGCCCGCCAGGGCTCCCCTCGTGGCAGCCAGGCGCCCTGCCTTTCAACTCCTAGGGCCCAGAAGCGCCAGGCGCCTGGGGTCCTCTGCTGCTCCTCAGGCTCCCAACTTCTCGTCCTTTCTCCTCTCCTCTCCCCCTTTCAGTTCCTCCTTCTCCTTCCTTGTGCTTTTTTTCCTTCTTCCATTTTCCTCTTTCTTTCTCTTCTCCTTTTCCTCAACTCCTTTCTTCACCGGCGCTCTTCTCCTCTCACTTTAATTCCTCTTCCAACTCTTCTTTTTCCTTCCCTTCTTTTCTCATCTTTCTCTTCACCTACCATTCTCTTTCTTCTCACTTCTTTCGTCCCCCTTTACTTTCTCCTTTTTTGCTCTTTCTCCTCTTTTTGTCTCCCTTCCCCACTATTTATACTTTGATTCTCCCTCCTCTTTTCTTCCTTCCCCCTCCTCTCTTGACCATTCTTTCTTTTCCCTCCTCTCTTCTCTTTGACTTCTTTATTTCTACTTCTTTTTGCTTTTCTCCTTCCTTCCCCCTCACCTCCACTGTTTTCTTATCTTCCTTCCTTCTTCATCTTCTCTTTTTTCCCTGCCTTTCATTTCCCCTTCCCACCTCAGTCCCTGGGACCACAGTGCCATGCCCTTCCCATGACCCCTCCCTGCACTTCCCATGATCTCTCAGGAGTCAGCTGGGCACACAGAACCACCTCTCCACTCCTCCCCACCCAGGATCTAGTTCTTGGCCCCTGGAGGCTCATCCATTTGTATAGGACCTTAGGGGCCACCTAGCCTGACCTGGCACCCCATGATTTGTGGTATCATTTATATTCCTTGGGAGTTAAACTCCCTTGGGAATGACAACCCCTCACTCAGGCCCAATGGCACAATCAAGCCCTTTTCCAAGGTTTGGTAGAATTCTGGGTAGAGAAGGACTTGAGGGGCCCTTCTTCATCTTCCTCTGCACTGTCAGCATCCCATTCCCACTCCTGGAAATCTCAAGGCTTCTGTGACAGCTTAGACTTCTCAAATTCTAGAGCTGGGAGTGACTTTACAAAAGAGAAACTGAGGCTCATACCAAGCCAGAACCCTAGCAGCCAGGAAGAGAAAAACCTGCTTGTTCAGCAGTCAACCATGGTCACTCCTGCCATCTCCGTAAGAGAAGCAGCTACTCCTGGCAAAGATGGGAGCTCCAGCAGCCTCCACCTTTGCTTAAAGGTATGATGTTTATAATCAGGTCAAAGAAATCTGAGGACTGAGTTCAAATTATAATCATATCATTTTGTTTGTAATTCATTCATTCGACGAATACTTTTTGACTAGCTGATGTGTGCACTCTTCTAGGCATTGAGGATACACCAATGAACCAAAATTTGGTCCATAGTAGATACTCGAAAGGCAACTGTCAGGAGAAGGAAGGAAGCAAATCAACCATGCCTGGTGGCATATCTGACCCCTCACTGTGCCCACTCTGCCCTCTGAACACAATTCCTCCTCTTGGTTGTGGTGGAGTTGCCTATGGAGTTGCCTGCCCAACCTTCTCTGCTTAACCATCTCTGGAGTCCTAATCAGTAAAAACTACCCCCCTCTTATCTCCATCCTGGTTGTCTGCCCTCAAGCCTTGCTCCCAGTGACTGCCCTGGATCTCCATTTCCCCTGCCTATCCCAGCATCCTCTTTCTTTAACACAAAGCTTTTTCTATCCTTCCTGGATTCTTGTATGTTCAGCATTTTTCACCTCTATTGTCTCTTCACCACAAACTTTTGAAGTGAACCAGGTGGGGATTAATGTCCCATCTTTCAGGGGGGAAAATTAAGGCTCAGTAAGTAGAAGAAACTTATTCAAGATCCAGTAGAATTCAGTAAGTATAGATTAAAACCAAAAGAATCAAACCCATTACCATTGAGTTGATGCCAACTCATGACGACTCCATGCATTACAGAGGAGAACTGCTCCATAGGGTTTTCTTGGCTGTAATCTTTATGGAAGCAGATTGCCAGGTCTTTCTTTTGCAGTGCCACTGGGTGGGTTTGAACCACCAACTTTTAGATTACCAGCTGATAGCAAATCGCTTGTGCCACGCAGGGGCCTCAAACTTAGCTTAAGGGTTTACAAATATGCCAGTCCATGTACAGCCAGGCCGTGACCTTGGGTCTTTGGAATTCCCATGCAGTGCCCTCTCTAGAAGCCAACAATGCCTCCCTAGCTGATGACCCTGGCTGCCCCACTTTCCAGAGGCAGAAGCAGCATCATACAGAAGGGGCAGCTGAGAAAAGAACGTTTGATTCCCCAAAAAGGATAACTGAACTGGCATCCTTGAAATGGTCTAGGATGATTTCATTTTTTAGTCATTCAGTTCATTATTCCACAAAAATTTACTGAATATCTACTAGGGGCCCTGGGAAATACAAAGATAAATAAGACATTCTCTCCCCTCAAGGAGCACATGATCATGTAGGAAAGAAAAAGAGAAAGTACCCAAATAAGAGTAAGGCAGATAGCATGAAGTGTCCTCACAGAACAACAGCATATTCAGTCCAGAAAGGGATTCCAAGGTCATCTAGTATATCCCCCTCATTTATGAATGAGGAAACTGAGGCCCAGACTTTTACAAGATCCTCCAGCTGGGTGGTCAGCCTCTTTGCTGAGCAACCAGATGTCTTCATGGCTGCAGGACTGTATAAAGGACAGGTGGACAGAGGATGGCAGGTCCTTGACAATGTATGGTTTCAGGGAATGAACATAATGTTGATATTTTCTAATGATGTCTAATTATGTTGGCTGTTGGTCTACAATCAGTCAGATCCAGTCTGAAGTTACCTGTTGATTCCAGTGGACTGGTGGGGACACCTATCTTCCAGGCTCATAGCTGTATTTTTCAAATATCATTTGGTTAGATCTACATTTAAACTCCATTTCCTCAGCACCTGCTCCTTAATCTCTTCGAATGGTTCACAACCACCATGATCTCCGTGACTGTGCTTACTTCTCAATCTCCACTCAGCTTTTCCCCTCACTGATAAATAGTTCTTCCTCTCTATAAGTCCAAGTACGATGGACGTTATTAGTGCCCAACATGGTTTTAGTTCTGTTTGCCTTCGGAGCACACAGGAAGATTATACTTCCCCGTCCCACTAAGATAAGGTATGGCTTTGTGACTCATTTGGGCAATGAAATGTGAGCAGAAGTGGTGTGTGTCATTTCCAGGTTGGGGGTATTTAAGGGCCAATGTACAATTTTCCATGCCTTCCTCCCCAGCAACCATGGACACACATGCTGATATGGAGGTGTTGTGGTGGAATGGACCTAGAATACTCTGTCACTGCATGGAGGCAGCTGCCCTGGAGAGTTGCCCAGACTCAGAGCAGAATTTGCATGAGCAAAACATAGGTTTTTGTTGTGTTAAGCCACTGAGATTTTGGTGATGTTTGTTATTGCAGTGAAACCTAGCTGGTCCTGACTAAACCACCAAAGAGACTCTGGTTGGTCCAGCTCATCTTTTTAACCCAGACTGGGCTTTTAATTGAGCCAGTGTGGGGATTAGTTGCTTTTGGGTCAATTGGAGAAAACAGTTCTTCTATTTGTAAACTCTCCATATTTAACAGAATAAATGTCTAACTCCTCACCTTGGTCTTCAAAGCCCTCTCCAACCATATTTCCTGATGCTCCCAACCCTGTTTTACATCTCAGAACCCAGGAACATGGAGTTTCTCCCCCCATTTTCTTATTACATCTAGCCCTGTCACAAGTTATTTCTTTATACAAGCTGTTCCTTTGGTCTAAAATGCTGTTCCACTCACATCTCCTCTTGAGGAGACTATACTGATTTTTAAAGTCCTGGGTCAAATAGTTTCTGCTCTTTTAAGCCTTCCTATGCCAATTCTGATGTGTGCCTCTCATAGCACTTTGAACATGGCTTCCTTCGTAGACTTATCATATGAACAACCTCTACTTATTCTGCAAGGCCCTGCTGAACTGCCACCTCTTCTGGGAAGCCCTCTCTGACTCTCCCCTTCTGAGCCCCTTCTGAGCTTTCTGCACATAATAAGGAGCAGCACTGTAACTACCCGTATGTGGGTCCATCTTCCCAATGAGACTGTGAATCCGTCAACTACATCCCTAGACTGTAAGCTCCTCGTGAGGCGACTAGCTTCTCAGTCATCATTTGGTCCCCTGCCCCCTTCACTCCAACACATTGCCTAACAACAACTACAATAAGGCTACCATTTACTGAATGCTTACCATATGCCCTGCTGGGCTAAACATTGTGCATAGCTGATCCCTGTGAACAAGTACTTCTACTATCCTCATTTTATATCCTCCAAAACCTCAACATTCTACTCCCTCCCCTATGGTCCCGCAAAAACTCTCAGTAATACTCTGTTGAATTAATGAATGTTTATAAATAACTGCATGAAGTTAATAAATGAATGAATAAATGAATTCTGACTTCTATGCAAACAGGAGGTCAGGAATTTAACCTGTAACACGCCTATGAAAGAGCTAAAGAGCATCTCCTTCCACACTCACAGATGCCTGTTTTATAAACTGCCCAGGCTGCTGGGAGTCTATGGACAGTCAGAGGTATCCCACGTGGGAAGGACACACACTCCCTCTTGTTAGAAATTGAATTGTGTCCCCCAAAAATCTGTGTTAAAATCCCAACCTATGCCTGTGGATGCAATCCTGTTTGGGAATAGAGTTTTCTTTGTTGTGTTAGCGAGGTGATATCAGCATTGGGTGTGCCCTAAACCTAATCACTTCTGGGATATAAAAAGAGCAGATGAGACACAGGAGCAGGCACAAAGAGGGGAAGACAGATGCTGCGTGAAGATCACCAAGGAGTTGAGGAATGCCGGGGTTACAGAAACTGAGAGAAAGATCTTCCTCCAAAGCCAACAGAAAGAGAGGCTTCCCCTATAGCTGGTGCCTTGAATTCGGACTTCTAGCCTTCTGAACTATGAGAAAATACACTTTTGTTGTTTAAAGCCACACACTTGTGGTATTTCTGTTACAGCAGCATTAGGAAACTAAAACATACCTCTAGCTGGTACACACAGGCCAGCAGCCCTTAAACTCCCAGCCCCAGCCAGGGTCCAACTGCTTGCTCAACCCAAAGGCGGGGTAGGCACCGGGGGGGTGGGGCACCCCAGGAGCCCAGCTTGGGGCTCTGCCAGGTCCATTTTGAGGCAGCACAGTCCCTCAGGACAGGGAGCTATGATTGGAAGCCTGGCAAGCGGTGTCTAACCTTGAGTAAGTGTTTTCTTGTTGTCATCTGCAGATCGAACGCACAGCCTGCAGAGAATACTTGGTGGAGACATATATTACAGCCAGAGCTTTTTATCTCGTACATGTGACCCTGCCCATCATGAGCTGTGCGTTTTATTCTCGCTGGTGGGACAAAAACCACCTCCCGCTGCGGCATATATCAAGGGGAAGAATGTTGAACTTTCTTTGCATTAATATAAATAGCTGTTTAGGCCTCATTCCCCAGCCTGGGACCCTCTGTGCACCTGGCCTTCATCTACTCTATTTGGCATTTGGTTCAAATTTGGTTTATTTAGAGCCCAGTTCGGCAGACTTTTACATATTAAAGGTGCATTTTAAAACAGCACTTTCTATTCTAATTTGGGGGAGCCAAGCTCTTTAGGGCTTTTGAGCTGTGTCCACCTGATTTACATTTCCCCCATTGGAGCTGAGGCACAGAGGCACATTAGAATGTAAATAATAGTGATGGATACATGTATCTTTAAAGATCCATTTTCTCTCTTTGTGGGGAGGGGACAGACCAGAAGGAACTGAAGGATCAAGGCTTCAGGGGCAGAGGAAAGAAGGAGGGGGGGGGGCGATGTGTTTCTTAGGAAGGCTGGCTCCCAGGGAGGAAAGGTGGTAGTTCAGAAGGCTGGGGCACCAGGGCTTCTGCAAAATGGCGGTCTGCAAGCTTGGAAGGCCAATCCCTTCTTTGTCTGGGGAGAGGCAACTGTGTTGCGATTAAGCCTGTATTCAAATATTGGCTCCAGTGTGGCCTTGGGAAATTCACTTTACCTCTCTGAGCCTTACTACACCCATGCCGGCTGTGGGAATCATCAGAATCATTCCACACAGGGCTGCCATGAGGAATAAAGGAGATGACACTAGTAATGCGCTTGGTGCAGTGCCCGGCACACAGTAGGTGAGCAACTTAATATATGTTGTTGTTGTTATTGGCTGCTGCCATGCGAGCCCCGTGCCCAGTGTAACAAAACGCTGCCCGGTCCTGAGCCATCCCTACGATTGGTTTCAGATCAGGCCATTGTGATCCTGGGGTTCTCATTGTCTGATTTTGAAAAGTAGATCACCAGGCCTTTCTTTTTAGTCTGTCTTAGTCTGGAAGCTCCACTGAAACCTCTTCAGCATCATAGCAACACGCAAGCCTCCACAGACAGACAGGCAGTGGCAGTGTATGAGGGGCATTGGCTGGGAATCAAACCTGGGTCTCCCGCATGGAAGAGGAGAATTCTACCACTGAACCGCCAGTGCCTCAGTTTAATACCTGTTAGTCATTGTTTATTATTATTATGTATGTAAATCTTATCTTCTACCGCAATCCCCAGTGTCCTGAACATGGTAAACACCTGATAAGTGTCTATTAGTTGGACCCCATTCTTTCAATGTCAGGAAATTTACCTGATTCCAACTGTGGGCTATAGACACAGTGCAAGGCCCTGGAGGAAGATGATGATTGAGATATGGCTCTTCATCTCTACCACCTGTCAATCTTACCAAAGAGTCTCCCCTACCTCCTCGTGGTCCCCATGCTAACCATGCTCTCTCACGCTTCCAGTACCCTTTGCCCAGGGCCCACCTCCCCTCATCTTCACCTGAATAAATCTCCTTCTTCCCTCTCCCAGGAAGCCTTCCTGACCCCCCAGGCTCCGATAGGTGCCTCCATTGGGGCCCCAGAGTACCCTTCACTTCCCCTCACCACACCACTTACCATCCCATATGGTAACTCTTATGTGTCTCTACCTCCCACTAGCCATTAAGCCCCAGGAGAAGGATTGCGTCTGCTCAGTTCACCATGATATTCCCAGTATGGCACATTTTAGGTGCTCAAATAAATATTTGTTAAATGAATAAATAAATCTCTATGTAACCGAAGCAACACCTGGCACACGGTAGGTCTCAACAAGTGTTTGTTAAATAAAATGATGTAGTTGATGGTTTCAAAGTATTCACAATCTCATCAGGAAGATGAACCCACGTACAAGCAGTTACAGTGCTGCCCGTTATTATGTGCAAAGAGAGCTCAAAAGTGGCTCAGAAAAGGAGAGTTAGGGAGGGCTTCCCAGAGGAGATGGTAATTCAACGGGGCCTTGAAGAGTAAGTACAAGCTGTTCCATAGCAAGAGGAGGAGATATTGAAGAGAGCAGAGATTTTGACAGAGGAGAGACCTTGGATGGGAACAAAAGGAGACGGAATTCTTTTGTGGGTCTCAGACCAAGGTGCTCTTAGATAGTGAGGTGGGATGGGACCCATATGGGACATGTTTCCTAAATGTGGGCATATCCCGTGCCACTGAGCAGACCTAATGCTGGGGGCAGGGAGAGAGTGGAGGGAGTGGTGGAAGGAGGTACCTGGCCTCAGCCATAACTGGGAAGTGGATGGCAGAGTAGGAAGGGAATCCCTCCACCCAAGGGAGACCTGGTTCACGTGCTCAGGCCAAGGCAGGGATCAGGCCTGGTTCCCAGACTTCTGAGTGACGAGGACGGCCAAGGTTGAGAAGAAAGAGATAAGAAGAGGGGTCCCTCCTGGCCTTGACTTCCCCAGACAGGCAGCTTTGTCTGATATAGCTGCTTCAGAAACTCCGGGGACAAAGCTAGGGCCCTCACACATGAGTCATTGCAGGGTGCAGGGGCAATGTCAAGAAGTAATGACAAATTAGAAAAATCATCAATCACATTGCTTCTGAAAAAAGTTAGAGCAAAAAAGCTTTTCATGCAGTTAACAAATAAAACTATACTCAATCACTGAAAAAAAAAAAAGAAGTAATGACAGTGCCAAACCAGAAAACCCAACCCGTTGCTGTCAAGTGGATTCCCATTTACAGCGACCCCGTGTATTAAAGCATAGAACTGCTCCATATGATTTTCCTGGCTGTAATCTTTACAAAATCAGTGCCCGGCCTTTCTTCCGCAGCAGCACCAGGTAGGTTCAAACTGCCAATCCTTAAGTTAGTAGTGTAGCACAAACTATTTGGGTCACTCAGGGACCTGATGACAGAATAGAGAAGGAAAAAACAGGAGGGGAGAGGTCCTGGAAGTGCTTTTGATCCTGAGAAGCAGGAAATTAGAGGGAGTGGGAAACGGAGAGGCAGGACAGCAGGGTGAGGGGGTGAAGGATGGGGGTCAGGGGAGAGGCTCCCAGCTCTGGGAGGTTCAGAGGTTGGGTTAGGGCAGGTGCTAGGAGAGGAGAAAGAGACGGGAGGGAGGGAGGGCGGAGGGTGGAGGGAAGGAGGCCAGGAGGCAGAGAAGGAGATGAAGATGTTCTTTCATCTTCCTGGAGAGAAGGGGCCAGGCTGTGATAGAGAGAATGACAGAAAGCCTCATTGGAGCTGTTGGTTTGAAAGAATTTGTCTTTGGAACAAGCTTTTTATCAGTCAGCTTTAAAGATCAGAATTCCTTAGGGGCTGCTCCATCTTCTTCTCTCTCTGTTTCTGGCTCTCTCACCCTCCTTTCTCTCTTCCCTCTGTCCCTTCACATTTCACCTCCTCTTTCTTGGCCCTGAGTCTGTCTCTGTGTTTTTTCAGTTCCTGGGAATCCCTCGCATGTCTTTCTCTGTCCTGGCTCGCTGCTCTCCAATGACAGGCCAGGCCAGGCTCTCCTCCCTATCTCAGAGTGGCTGTGGGGCCGAGAGGTAGGTGGCAAGGCCTGGACTGGCAGAGGCACCCGTCCATGCTGTGTCTTCTTTGGACAAATCATGGAAGCTCTCTGGACCTCTGTTTCTTCCTTCATAAACTGGTGAGGGCATTCTCTGTGACCCTTGATCCTCTTCCAGGGCTGAGATTGCAAGGTAGGCAGGTATGAGCCCTTAGCAGGGGAGGGCCTTGAGGTGTGGCTGAGAGGAAGTGCCTTAGAGACGCTGGGCCTTAGAGTCCCCATCTAGGCCCTCATTTATCAGCTGAGGTCTGGGGAGGATGTGGCCTGCCCAAGGTCCCACAATCCTGTGCTGGCTGAAATCCAAAGCTTGTCCAGGTTGGGGGCAAGTAAGAGGTCTGTGCCTCAGCATAGCCTGTGACAGGGTGGGCATCAGGGCCACATCAAGACCTTTAAATCTCTCCCAAATGTAACTTAAAAATAAATAAATAAAAACTTAGCAATAAACAGGTATTGTTAGGTGCCATCAAGTTAATTCCAACTCATAGTGACCCATGTGACAGAGTAGAACTGTCCCATACAAGTCTTAGAGAAGAAACTAGTCTACAGGGCTAATAGCCATGGCCTCATCTACACTGATACCAGAACTAGGTGGTACCCAGCTACCACTATCGACAATTCTGTTCAGGGCCACAATAGATGGACTGTAATAGAAGGAGAGAAAAACAGGAACAGAACTCAGATTCTGAAAAAGCCCAGACTTACTGGACCAGTTGAGACCAGAGGACTTCCTGAGACTATCGCCCTGAGCTACTTTTTAAACCTTGAACTGAAACTATTCCCTGAGATCACCTTTTATTGAAACAACAGAGTGGCACACAAAATAAAGGATATGACCCATAAGTACAGTGTTCTACTAAAAAACCGTCTATATGAGACCAAAAGGTCAACATTTACTCTAAAAAAAAGTAAAGATTAAAAAGATAAGGGAGGAGGCAAACTAGAGTAAGGGAAATGGAACAACCAAAACACAAAAAGAATGTTGATACAGTGTGAAAAATGTAACTCATGTCGCTGAACAACTTGTATAGAAATTGTCAAATAGGAACCTAATTTACTGTGTAAACTTTCACTAAAAACACGATAAAATATTATTTTAAAAAAAGACCACTAGACCCCCTTCCCCAAATGTAACTTAAAAATAAACGAATAAAAACTCAGCAATGTTGTTGAGTGACAGAGTAGAACTGTCCCATAGGGTTTTCTTGGCTGTAATCTTTATGGAAGTAGATTGTCAGGTTTTTCTTCTGTGGAGCTGCTAGGTGGGTTTGAACTGCCAACCTTTCGGTTAGCAGCCAAGCACTTAACCATTTCGCCACCAGGGCTCCTAAATAGGTGTAAGAAAGCCCAATAAATTTCTGCTCCTCTGTATTATTTTTTATGCTTTCTCTGGAATATTAAATTCTTTCCAAAACTGTACTCAGGTGTCCCCACTTTGCTGGTGCTCTCGGCACAGGCTTAGTCCACCCACTGTGTGATCCAGCACCGTCCATCAGGATGCGCCAAATCTAGAGGCCATCAGTTTGGCCAAGGGTGTAGCCACAACCCCCCCGCATGAGGTAATGAGGTCAGAGGCGGAGAGAGACAGTCCTCTCTAGGAAGGTGTGCTCTAGCCAGGCTGCAGGGCCTATGTCCCTGGGAGGAAAAGGAGTGGGGAGAGCCTGCAGGTGAGGGGGCCCTGTCCCTACCACATACACCCCCAAAGCCTAAGCTACCTTTTCCCATCATGGCCAACTGTCTAGGTGTAGCTCCTATCTGTCCTACATCCACAGCAAAGGCATGAGGAACCTGCCCTGAAACCTCCCTAACTCCCCCATCCCTACCAGGGGGCCTGGCAGAAGTGGGTTGGTGGGAGCTGGCCTGGAAGGGAGGGGAGGAATGGGGAACTATCGGGCAGAAAAGAGAAAAGCAGTACACTAGCATCAGTTGTCAGCACTATGCCAGGTGCTTTCCTTCCTTAGTAAGAAAGGAGCTTTGTCCCCATTTTCCTGAGAGAAGACTGAGGCATTTGCCCAGAGTCATCTGGCAAGTGAACAGAATCCAGTGAGGAGTCCATGGCAGGAAGGGCAGCTGGCTGGAAAGGCGGCAGGAGGCCGAGCCAGAAAAGGTGGAGAACTGGGCTGCTTGCGTTTTTTCCAACCTCCTCCTCTTCAGTATTAGCATTTTATATTCCCCACCATCAGCCATCATCCAAGATAACCTGGGCCTTATCTCCTGCCCTGGCTGGGATGGGGCTGGAGGACTCTCATTTCCCAAAGGATGATAATGCCGAAATGTTAACAGTTTGTTTTTCTTTGGCGGGAAAGGGTCAGGGGAGGAGGTCATGGGGTCAGAGGTCTCCTTAGAGCCACCAGGAGCCACCACCTTCCTTCTAGCTGTGACTCTGGCCTGAGGCCCCCACCCTAGGAGGGAGAGGTGGGTGACCAAATGGTGGTCTGAGCTCAGGCCTGAGCTAAAGCCTCAAAGCCCCGACGATGCGACCAGAGATGCTAAGCCATCTCTGAGGTGCCCCTTTCACACTTCACCTCCAGAGTTTGGGGATGACCTTCTGAGGCACCCAGGCCCTCTCCCCATGTCCAGCCATGCTTTTCCCAGGCATCTGGGGTGGGAGGTGCTGCCCTTCGGGAAGAGCAGGAGCAGGCCAGACTGTGTGTACAGAGGCCTCAATTTCACAGGGCTTGCTCCTGAGTGAGTTTCGCATAAAAGGATTAAGGCAAGAGGAAGTGCAGAGGAAATGGGATGTTGGACACCTTGTTAAACGGGCTGTCAGGGCTCCCGGAGCGTGGGTGCTAACTCTATTCCCTGCCTCCACCGAGAGCAGACCAGGCCATTACCTGAGTGATCAAAGATAGGGCCGCTAGTCAGGAGGGTTGTGGCAGTCAGCACTCAGAGGACCCGGAGAGGCTGGGAGAGCCAGAGGAGCCAGGTCTGAACTAGGGACCTCCACCCCATTCGCTCTTCTCCAGGCCATGTTCCTGTGTTTTGGTGGGGGTGTGGGAGAAGGGGAAACTGAGGCTCAAAGCTTGTTCCCACCTGGGTCTGGTCACTGCAGAGAGCCCTTGGCCTGAGGAGCGATGGGGAAGGGGATGTTTTACCTAATGATGTGTGGATCATCACTTCCTTCCTTATCTTAATACCCGGGGACATTGTTTTTCCTGAACCTGGGAATTGGCTCAGTTTGTGAATGAGTCTGATCAGATCAGTG
This sequence comes from Loxodonta africana, assembly GCF_030014295.1. Lineage (NCBI taxonomy): Eukaryota > Metazoa > Chordata > Mammalia > Proboscidea > Elephantidae > Loxodonta > Loxodonta africana. The sequence goes on from NC_087359.1 coordinate 51,317,687, forward strand.
CTTTTCCTGGAGAGATAGGGGGGTTATCAAGGTGGGGAGGGGTACTTCCTTTGGGAGGAAGAGCAGCAGGGAGAAGGGTTGAGACAAGTGGGAGACCCTCTGTGGGGAAGTGGGTGGCAGATGCTCTGTGGGGAGGCGGATGGGGGATATTCTGTGAGGAGGCAGGTGGAGGACCCTCCATGGAGAGGTGGGTGGGAGATGCTCTGAGGGGAGGTGGGTGGGGGATGCTCTGTGGGGAGGCACACAGTAGGGAACCTTCTGTGGACAGGGTGTGAGTGGCCCGCTGGCCTGGGCAGCTCACACATCCAGGGACGCAGGGAATCCTGGCCTTTGTCCCTGGACCAACCTTCTCCCCACTTCACCCAGCCATTCCTATTCGTTCTTTAGAGGGTTCACAGCCCTGGTTGAACATCCAAATCACTGGGAAACTTTAAAAACATGTCCATGCCCAGGACCCACATCTGACCCATCAAGTCAGAATCTCCAGAGCCTTAGGTATTAGCATGGTTCTCAGGGCCCTCAAGGTGATTCCCAAGTGCAGCCAGGGTGAAGGACTATTTGGGGTGGGGAGTGTCTCCAAGAAGCTGTTCCTAACCCCCAGGCTGTGCTAGGCACCCACCCGCTCTGTCTCCTTAACCCCTCCCCAGGGCATATCTCTACGGGTCACACCTACCACAGGGCATGGTGATTTCCTGTTTACCTCTCTGTCTGGACCTCCCACCCCAGACTGTGAAGGCCCAGGTGCAGGGCCAGGTGCACTCACCATTGTGCTGAGGGCTAAACCCTGCAATGAAGGCTGCCTGTATTTGTGCTGCGGGAGGGAGTGAATGGATACAGGCCTCAGTCATCTTTCTATCTCCACTGCCTATCACGGGGCTGATTAGAGTTGGGGCTTGATAAACGTGATGAATGTGCTTGAACGCTTGACTATCACAGTTTCCCTCCCTTAGGCTCAGAGATGTGGGACAAGTTAGCAGCTCTTCCCTCATCGTTTTTGGTATGTGAGGGGATGTTCAGGACCACTCCTCCCCTGTCCTCCCGACCCCCAAATGATCTTAAAATGCTTTCAACTGGAGAAATGAGAGTTTACATCTGGGGTTGGCCAACTTTTTCTGTAAAAGGCTATCAGATAATAAATATTTTAGACTTGGAGAGCCATATGGTCTCTGTTGCAACTACTCAATTCTGCTGTTGTAGCTTGAAAGCAGCTCTAGATGATAAGTAAATGAATAAGCCTGGCTGTGTTCCAGAACCACTTTATTTATGGACACTGAAATTTGAATTTTATATGATTTTTACGTGTCACAAAATTTCTTAGTTTGATTTTTTTCCAGTCATTAAAAAAAGAAATCATTCTTAGCTCATGGCCTGACAAAAGCAGATGGTGGGCGGCTGGATTTGGCCTGCAAGCTGTCATTTTCAGATCCCTGGTTTAGATGAAACTGTTGATTGTAGCTTCTGAATTCCCAGCTTATAGCTGAGTACCCCGCCTCACCCCACCCTCCACCCACACACCACCAGGACTCTGGGCTACACTAGCTGCCTCCCAGTATGACAGAGGCGTGTTTGAGGGGACGCAAGGGGAAGCTCTGGTCCCTTCAGGAATGGGGGTAGGAGCATAAAGGATGTGAATCTGAGAGAGACACTGATAAGTAATGTGGTTTCACTTCAGGTCATTTCCTGAAAGTCAGATCCACTTTGCACGTGAGGAGGAGACCAGGAGCTTCAGAATTCACTCGCAAGGCCTCCAAATTAAAAGCCAAATAGGATGTAGCTTTTACCTGGGCTGCGTCTTCATCTGTCACCAGCAGTTATCTTCATGGTCCACCACTGGGGCCAGCTACTGTCAGTCACCCGTACCCACCGCCCGTAGCGTTGCAGTGGGGCACAGCACACCCCAGCAGGGGGAGGTGTCCACTAATGAGCCCAAGATACCACTGGTTATTCAAACAGGTGGTGAGGCAGTGGTGGGGGGTGGAGAGATTGGGGGGCCCCAGTGGGGAGTACTTGCCCAGCCCAAACTCCTAACCAGAGCCTGGCCACTTGGGGGCCTAGGTAGTATAGAACAGAGGCCCATGCCACACTCCTAAGGGTCTCTCTGGGGAGAAGGTTGGGAATTCTCCACAAAAACCCAGCTGTCTCAGAAGAAAAGTGGCAGTCTGATGCCCAGAAGCTGCCATTCTCAAGCCCCTGGGGGAGAGATGGGAAGGGAGGTGGGAAGATGGATGGCAAAACAGAGAGGACTCAGGGAAGAAATCCTCCGAGTTATACACTCAGGTTCTAGTCCTGGCTCAGGTATTTACTTGCTACGTGACTTTGGGTCAGTTGCTTGATGTCTCTGAGTTTCAGCTTTCTCAACTTGGAAAGAGTCTTACCAGCCCTTCCTCCTCTCAGGATTGTACATTAAGGCTTACAAGGAGCCCAAATATAGGGCCCTAAGTGTCATTCCTGTTCAAGGGACTATGAGTCTGTGTCCTGAAGGAGAGCCTGGAAGCACTGGGTTCTGCAGGCGGACCACCGAGTTGGTGGGGACCCTTGTTCTCCCCCCACAGCTGTTTTGAGAGAGGGCTTGGAAGCTGTGTCAGGCTGTTTGTCCTCCTCACCACCTGAAACACTTGAACAACTTGACATCACAGAGAAAGACACTTTGAAATCAGAAGACTTGGGTAAAGATTGCTGGGTAACTAGTGTGATCTCTGGCAAACTACTTAACCTCTCTGAGCCTCAGGATACTCATCTGTAAGATGGGCATAACAATATCTCCTTGGGCTGTTGGTGACAAGTTGTCTTAGGAGTGTGAAAGTGCTTTGTGAACATAATGGGCCCTATACATAATAATATATATTTATGTATTTTTCTCCCCAGCCAGTCACAGGGGTCTCACCCAGCCCTAATGCCACTCCCAAGCCTTGCAGCAGAGGTGGAAAGACCAATGCTAGAACTCTGCTGACACCTCGCCTCCCATTTGGCAGTGCCAGAACCTGCCCCTAGACTCGCTTGGCTTGATTCGCTGGGAGATAGATAGGGCTCTCACCCCATTCCCTCAAACCAGCCCTGGCTGCTTCCTTCACATCCTATGGCCCAGCCAGGCTAGGACAAGGCCTCCAAGCCCTGCTCTCCCACCCCAAGTCATCCTGGCTTCAAACCTGGCATCCCTGCCTTGCAATCTGAGAGTCGATAGCCCCACACCTCCAAAGGCTACTAATAGTTGTGTCTGGGGTAGGGGAGCTCAGCCCCACTTCTCCTAAGCCTCCTGCAAATGGGTATCATGCCTTTCTGTAAAAAATTCAACACTGTTTGAAAAGTTACACAAACAAGTCATGCTCTTGTTTTACTCTAGCAAACGTTTAAATACAAGAATATACAGAAAAAAATGAGATGGCTCCCTCTCTGCCCCCCTCTTTTTAATGTCCTCTGGACCTCCCCCTACTGGAGCCCACCTGTCTCAGCTCCCCTCCCAGCTTGTGAACCACTAGGGACAGTGACATCACTAGGCCTCCTTGTCTCTGGACCTCCAAGCACCATGCCGTACACAGTAGGTGCTCAATAGATGTTCCTTGGTTGACCAATTGGGGGCACATTTTCTAGGACTTTAGTACAGTCTTGTTGAGAGCAGGAGGCTTGTGGTTGCCTTCCTCATGGGGGGGCAGCCGGATTTGGGTGTCATCAGGGCTTCAGACATTAAGATTTGTGGTGGAATGGCTGAGTATTGGCAAACTAACGATCCTTTTACTGACAAGATGAAGGTGGGGACTCGGCTCTGTTTCCCTACCATGGGTGGAAAGAGTTAAGTTTTCTCTTTTGAATGAAATGTTTTCATTCATCCACGCTCTCAGCAAATATTCATAGAATCCCTACTGTGTGCCAGTGGAGAAAGAAGGGCACCCACACTAAGAAAACACGCCTCCTGGCAGTTAAAGATGAAGGACATTCTCCTGGAGAGAAATGAATGTTGAGTGCTGGGGAGGAGAGGGGAGAAGGGAAGCTGGTTCTCTCCAAGGAGGTGGGGAGAGCAGTGTGGTCTGAACCCTAAAAACCTCTAGTGGTCCTATAGTAAGTGTGGGACAGAGCCCTGGACTGAACACCTCCCCACCTCCCACCCCCTTTTTTTCTCTTCTACCCAGGGAAGCTGCCCCAGCAATGCGGGGAGGGCCTGGACAGGGGGTTCCCTTGACATCCAGCCTCTGATGCTGCGAGAAGGGGAAGGGAGACAGGTTGGATCTGAGTTAGTCCCTCTGGGCCTGGAGGTAGGTGAGGAGGGGAGGGAATGTAGTTTTGGCAGGATGGGGAAACAACCTTTGTGGCTGAGAGCTCTCACCTGGAACAGCTGACTGGCTGGGCAGGAGGTAGGTACAAAGGCAGCTCCCAGGCTGGGCTCCCAGCCCCAGCGACCCCTCTGTGCCCCCCGGAAAGGCCCCGGGGGCTGCTGCTGCTTCCCCAGGCAGCCTTCAGAGCTCCACCACTCCCTCTCTTCCTTCAGCCCCAGGTCCCATCAGGCCAAGGGACTTCCAGGATGGAATGAGGGCGAGCTCTCACTCTAGCAAGGCCTCAATGCCTACTGCCCCAGCCCCTGCCAGGCAGCCCCATCCCGGTTCAGTTCCAGTGTGAGGCAGCGAGGATGCAGAGACAACAAAGGAAATCCTGCCCGTAAGGAGTGCACAGAACAGGGCACTGCTCTAAGACTGTGCCGTGGTGCCAGAGTGGAGGCATCTACAGGGTGCTGTGCAGGGTCAGAGATGGGAAGCTCTATATGCCTGGAGCCAGGTGGGGGGGGGTATTCGAGCAGGGTCTTGATGGTTGAGTAGGAGTTTGCCAGGCAGAGAAGTGAAGAGAGGTCATTCTGAGCAGAGGCAAAGCATGAGCAAAGCGTGCAGGGATGAAGAGAGAAACTGTCAGGCTACTATGCAGAAATGGAGCCAGAATGCCTGTGTTTAAATTCCAGCTCTGCCATTTTCTAGCTCCATTATTTTGGGCAGTTTGCTTAACCTCTCTGTGCCTCCATTTCTTCATCTGTTTAAAAAAAAAACAAAAACCCATTGCCATCAAATCAATTGATTCATAGCAACCCTATAGGTCATAGTAGAGCTGCCTCACAGGGTTTCCAAGGAGCAGCTGGTGGATTCAAACTGCTGACCTTTTGGTTAGCAGCTGAGCTCTTAACCACTGTGCCACCAAAAGGGTGCTAGTAATAGTTGTGTGAGTCATTAGTGCTATTGGCCAACTATTTTTGGCTAGCTCCCTTTCCAGGCCCACCAGGGACAGGTAAACCCAAAAAAACCAAACCCAGTGCCATCGAGTCGATTCCGACTCATAGCGACCCTATAAGACAGAGTAGAACTGCCCCATAGAGTTCCCAAGGAGCGCCTGGCAGATTCGAACTGTGGACCTTTTGGTTAGCAGCCGTAGCACTTAACCACTGTGCCACCAGGGTTTCCAGGCACAGGTAGGAGTGCATTTTCTGGCACCATATGGTTAGGTCGGGCCATGTGGGTAGTCCAGGCCAATGAGTTGTGAAGCAGAAGTGTCGTTTCCAGGCCTGGGAATCTAGTGGTCAGTCTGAAAGCCTCCAGAACTTCCTTCTTTCTTTCTGGCACAGGGAAGTAACCAACAAGTTTAAGAGGTCCAAGCCCCTGAGTCTCTTCAGTGAGCAGAATCCCCAACCATGCACACTGAACGCGAGGCTTTAGCAACACACCAACCTTGGTTGTTTTAAGTCACTGAGGTTTGGGAGTTGTTTGTTACTGCAGCGTAACTTAGCCTGTGCTGACTGATACAAGAGCGCTTGCCTCAGAGGTTTATGACGGGGATAACATGAGTTAATACGTTTAGGGCAGTTAGGCCAGTGCCTGGCACATCCTGAGCATTCAGTGAATGTTAGCTTCTGTTGTTGTTATTACTGTTAAAGTGGAGGAGAGTGGCTACAGAAGAGGCTGGAAAGGGAAGCAGAAGCCTGCTTGCAAAGGGCCTTAAGCACCAGGTTCAGAAGTTTGGGGCTGATCCTGAAAGCAGCAGGGAAACATTAAATTTTTTAGAACAGGAAGATGACATGCTTTATAGACGGTTTATTCTAGGATCTGGCAAACAGCAGATGCTTACTAAATACTTCTTGAATGAATGAACAACAGAGCTTGGAAGAAGAGGGACTAGTTAAAAGTCCACTTCAGTGACCCAGGTATCCCATGGTGAGGGCCAGATCCAGGGCAGGTGGAGTTAGGTGGGACCCACAGCCAAGCCCTGAGCTCCCATGCCCACCCCCAGCCTAACCTGGGCAGGCAGCTTCCTTGGTATGGCTGCTGGTGTGCAGCACACAGCGCTGCCTCGTAACTCACTGTGTTTATGATGAAGCAGAGCGGTTGTTCAGGAAGACAGCCACTCTGATACCCAACAGCCCCCAGGGCCATTCCTGATGTTTCTCCTCCACCATCCACTGCTTCACATGCCAGCTCTCTCTCCCACATCCTGCTCCCCACACCGTTCCAGTGGCACGGACCTCCCCCCATACACAGACACACACGCACCCCTCCGCCTGCCTCTCCAGCACTACAGCCGGGAGGAAATTTATTGCAGCCCCAGACTGCTGTGGGCAAATACTAATAAAATGCTGTTTTGCTGCAATTTGTTTAATTGGCCACAGAAGAGACGTCTCGAGCACTTGCAGGCTCTGCCCGCTCCTGCCCGCCTGCCCGCCCTGCTCACAGATGCTCTTTCCTCCCTGAGCCTTGTCCCCCTGGCTGTGACCACCAGGAATGGGATAGTGGGAGAACGGGAGGAAGGGAGAGAGGAGAAAGGAGGGGAGGACAAGTAGAGTGGAAAAGAGAGGAGGCAGAAGGTGGCCACGGGACTAGAGAGGGCAGGGATGAGCCACCTCCATTTATTCTTACAGCACTTTACTGAGCCCTTTCACCCATGAGCCTTGAGATCCTTGTAATCTATCAGACTTCCTGGGTTCAAATTCCACCACTTCCTCTTCTTAGCTGTGTGACCTTAGCTAAGTTACGAAATCTCTCTGTGCCCCAAATTTCCTCATCTATAAAGCAGATATGATAATAATAGTGTTATGAGGTTGAAATGAGCTAACACTCAGAGCAATATCAGGCCCCTAGGAAGTACCAAATCAATGTTAAGACCTTGAACTGCTTAGGTTCTAATCCCAGCTCTGCCACTTCCTAGCTGTACAACCTGGGCCAAGCTACTTGATTGCGTTGTGCCGCAGTTTTCCTACCTGCAAAATGGGGCTAACAATTGTACCTACCCCACAGGGTGGTGTGATGATTAAATGAGTTAACGAATGTAAAGGCACTAGAACAGAGCCGGGCACCTAGTGAGAGATGCAGAAGGGCAAGCTTTTGTTGTTATGCGGTGGCAGTATGGTGAGCTGAGCGCTCCAGGTTAGGGTGTTTGGGAAGACTTTGTACCCCGTGTTCCTTCAGTGGAATGAGTTGTGGGGCAGGAGATGAGTTCCCAGACATGGGACTTCACAATGGGTAAAAGTCCAAGCTAGGTCCTGGCACTCTAAGTCCAGCTGGCCTGGATGGCAGGATAGTGGGGGACGCTTGCTAAGTGTCTCTCAGGGGTTGGGAGTTGCAATGACCCCACTGCAGCTCCCAGACAGAGCCCAGGGGCTGGACCACAGCTCATAAGTCAGCCCAGCCTCCCAGCTGCTCCCCTCTTGGCCCCTGGCACCCACACCCCAGGGGTGGGCACCTTGCCACCAGCCAGATGGCACCAGCAGAGACTGGGGCATGGGAGGGTAGGTGTTCGGTTGGGTTGGGCCAGGCTACAGGGGCATTGGGGCAGATGGGTTTGTGTCTGTCCACCGCACAGGATGCCTGGGGCTGGGTAGAGGCAACCCCCTCCTCATGACAAAGCTGGGCTTCAAGACTTCCCTACGTGGTAGCGGGAAGCGTGCAGCATGCGGAGTGGGGATTTCCCAGGAGGGTCTGGCCCTTCCCTCATTCTGTTCCTCACCTGGAATAGAGAAGCTGGCACTGGATGATTTACCTGATAATCCAGGTGAGGTGATTAGCCTGATGCCAGGAGCACAGCAATGCCTGTGTGCTCATTATTTTTTCCCAACAGAGTAGAGGTTGAAATTGTGGACTCAGGAGCCAAACAGCCTGAGGTCAAGTCCTGACTCTACCACTTCCCAGCTGTGTGGCCTTGGGCAAGTGACGTAACCTCTCTGTGACTTGTTTTCCTCATGTGTATTTTTTTTCTAAAGGTACCAATGATAGAAGGTACCTTAGGGGCTCATTGTGAGGATTAAACAAGAAAACTGTAAAGCACTGGGAATAGTGATAGTGGGAATAGTACCACATGATAAACAGTCAATAAATGTTAGTTATAATCCCCATTTTACAGATTAGGGGAGCAAAGCTCGGAGTGGCTAGGTAACTTGCCTACCAGAATGTAGTCCCAGGTGAATCTGACTCTAAGGCCATGTGTGAATGCTATACTGACTTCTGTAACCTGTGGCACATCTTTGCACTCATGACCCTACAGTCAGGGTGGAAGGCTTCTTCAGGAGGGCTCAGTTCTCTTTGGACAAAGGTCCCCGAGCATGCAGAGTTAAGGTCACATAGAACCCTCATGTGTGCATGCGTGCATGCACGCTGTGTGTGTGCGTGCATGTGTGTGTGTGTGTACACTCACACCACATCTTACAGGCATGACACAGCCAGTGCACAAGGGGGAAATAGGATTAGATATAGGGACATCAGGCTACAGAGTTGAGAATGCTGTCAGACTGCCACTTACATGGCTATGAGATCTTGGGCAAGCCATTTCCCTTTTTGACCCTCAGTTTCTTCATCTGTAAAATGGGGGTGAAAATAGTGCTTATCTGAGGGCACATAGTAAGGGCCTAATAAATGTTAGGTTCTATTATCACTGTCTTTAAATTGCCTCATTACTCCCCTCCCAACCCTCATGGAACTCTGTCCCAGGCACACACCCTGATCTCAGCTTCCCTGATCCACAGCAGCTAAGTGCCACTATACTGGCCCGCCAGGGTCATCAGCAACAGTGGTGGTACCATGCTCATGCTCAGACAGGGGAGATGCAGGCTCAGGGCACCCCCAGATGAGGTAGGCTGTGGCCAGGAGGAAATCACCCCAAGTCCTACCCATTCTCTGTCCTGAGTATCCCTAAGTCCCTCCCTGCCTGCTGCCCAGGTCAGGCCCTCACCCCTTCTCATGTGACTTTTGCCCAGCCTCCTGACAGTTCACCACCTATCCCGTTCATCCTCACTGCAGCCAGAGGAGCCTTCTCAAATGCCGATCCAGCTCTGTCCCTCCACTGCTTAAAACCCCTTAGTGGCTCCTAATAAAATCCAAACATCTTGGTGTCTGCTTTTTGCCTCTGTGATCAGCTTTGTCCCTCGTACTTCTGATCCAACAATAGAAAGCTCTCAGTTCTCAAATGTTCCTTGTCCTCCAGTCCTCCATGCCTTGGTGTATGCTTTTCCTACTGCCAGCAGCTCCTCAGCCCCCTCAAATGCCTTCTCCTCCCTGAGACAGCTCCCCTGAGGGGTCTTTCCCTGCCTCTTGGGGAGGAAGCAGAATGGTGTAGGGGTTGGGAAAGCCCTCTGGCACCAGAAGCCTAGGTTTGAGTGCAGGTTCCTCATCTCTGGTGAATTAAACTGCGTGCTCTTGGACAAGTGGCTCCACGTCTCTGTACCTCACTTTTCCTGTCTATAAAATGGGGATGAAAAGCAACAGGACATCAATCTAACACCTGCCTTCTAGGTTTTACTGGGATGGAGTTTGTTTTTTTCTGTGCCTAGTATAATTACCAGAACTCTGATATATAGGAAATTGTAAAAATGTTATGTAGTAGAATTACTGAAGCCCTGGGAAGCTGTGGAACTTGGAACCCCTGAAAAAAATGAGCATTAAAAAAAATTTTTTTTAAGTAGTTAAATCCACCAAAAAAAAAAAAAAGAGGGGGGGATGATGGCAATAGTACCTACCTCATAGAGGTGTCGTAAGGGTTAAAAACGAGCTAACACCTGCAATGCGCAGAAAACAGGCATGGCACACATAAAAAACACAAACCCGTTGCTGGGGAGTCAGCTCGTACTCATGGCGACCCCATGTGTGTCAGTGTGGAACTGCACTCCATAGGGTTTTCAAGGCTGTGGCCTTTTGGAACCAGCTTACCAGGTTTTTCCTCTCAGGTGCCTCTGGGTAGGTTCAAGGCACCAACCTTTCAGTTGGTAGTCGAGCGCTTAACCGTTTACGCCCCACCCAGGGACTCCATGGTACGTACCAGGGGTCCAATGTACCGGGGCCACTCTTATCACTCCTCATAACGGCAATTTCTGTTGTTATTAGGTCAGACTCTGCTGGCAGGGGCAGAAACTTGCCTCTTCCCTGGTGCGTAGTAAGTGTTTGGTAAAGGCTTGTGCTTGGGGCTCAGGCTGCCATTGGGGACCTCCACCCTCTGAGGCCCTCTGCTCTCCTGGTTCATCCAGGACAGTGCTGTTCTCAGAGTTGCAGGCAGCCCCAGCCCAAGCCCTGCCCTGGGGAGGGGTCCTCTACACTGCAGCCCTGGGCCAGGTGTTCTGTGCTTTCCTCCCCTCTCCTCTCTAGACTCTTCCCACAGACCCCTCTCTCCAGCCCTCCCCACCTCTGAGCACTCCCCAACCCTGGAGCAGGGGTCTGGATCCTAGCTCCCCACCAGGAGTCTTTCCCACAACTCCTGGGTGTTGCTCGATGAAGTGCAAACATCCCAGGGTGAGGGCCTTCCTGAAGCAGCCTATGTTCCATTGTACAGAGGGGAAAATGGAGGCTCCAGGGGGGGAATGGCACCACCTCTCACCATCCTGCATGAAGGCAGCAGGGAGGGCTGGGGCTCAGGAAGCTCAAAAAGAAAAGGTGACGGGATACTCAATCTGGGCCTGGAACTGAATATGCCCATGAACGTCCCCGTGTTCTGTTCACCCTGTGCCAATCCTGGAGTTAACTGGAAGGTGGGGGTGGCGGGTTGGGGGGAGTTGGGGGGCAGGGTCTGCCCTCCTGGCCCTGCTGAGGCTGATGCAGCCAGCTGTGGCAAGCAACAGCTGGATACACATACAGGATTCACAGTCTCACGCCCTCTGCCAGGGCCCGGTAGTCAGAGTGGAGAGGGAGGGCATGGGTCCCGGCAGTTGCCAAGAAAGGCAGTGTGGGGAGGGGCTGGTGAGGCTCCCAGGAAGGGGGTGGGTGGGAAGGAGGGGAGGCCTGGTGAGCACTCAGCCAGCCCTGGAGCCCCAGATCTCCTCCAGGAGGCCCTCCATGACTTGAAAGCAGGCATCCTCTCCCTGACTCTGCTGGACCCTGGCACCAGTGACTTTAGGGTTTCTGCAGGGGCAGCCCTATTCTGGACCCTTGTCCCCCACTCTTCATATCTGGGGAGGGGGCTGCAATGTGGCAGTAGGAGAGTAGTTGAAGTGGACAAGTAGCAACAGCACCCAGGAATGGATGGAGAAGATAATGCTTAAGAACAACCCAGGGAGCCCTCCTGGGGCCAAGATGAGGGACTCCATGACTTCTGTTTCCCATCTCCCAGGACTCTCAGGCCAAGTCTCTCTGAGGGGCTACAGGAATCCAGGAAGAGATTCCTAGATTGTCAAGTACTCGTTCTTCCCCAAACATTCACTGAGAAGCAACCTCAGTAAACAGGAGCACAGTCCTTGCTGTCATGGAGCTTAGAATCTAATGGAAGAGGCAGACAGACAGAAGTTTGCAGGCAACTCCCATTCCGTGTTTTAAAGGCTGTAATAGGTGCATGCACAAGCTTGTATGGACAAGTGGCACCTAACCCAGTAGGAGTCAGGGGAGGCTTCCTGGAAGAAGTGGCACCAATGGATAAGTAAGTTTGACTGTTGGGGATGGGGCAGACCCCGAGTTTAACTTTGGTCCTACGTAGTGTGAGATGCCACTCCTCCTGCCATCCCTGTCTCCCATGGCTGCTCCCTGCTCAGTGTTCTAAGCATCAGGTCCAAGTTGATGCATTCACTCACCAAACATTTTCTGAACATCCTCAGCATGTTAGCAGCGTAGGAAAAGCACAAAAATATACAGCCACCTGGTTCTTGCCTTCCAGGCCCTTGCAGACAGCAGGGGAGGCAGGCCACGTGCACAAATAGCAGCAACACAAGTCTGGTCTGTCCAAGTCAGAACTTTATTGCTTATGACCAAGGGCTGTTTGCAAGGGCAGTAAATGATTAAGGGCCACATAAGTGGTACAGATGGTAATTGCCTCAGCAGGTCAGAGGAGAGGGAAAGCCCTCCTTGTTGGGGCTGTGAGGGTGGAGAGGGTCAGGGCTGCTGCAGACCGGGAGCCAGGGGACTGGGTTCAAAGTCCCAGTTGTACCCTAACTTGGGTGACTTTGGCCAAGGGGTTGTATCTCTCTGAGTATCTGTTTCCTTACCTATAAAATGGGAAAAGTGATAAAACTCAACTTCCCTACACCAATGTTCACTGCAGCATTATTCACAGTAGCCAAAAGATGGAAACAACCCAAGTGTCTATCAGCAGATGAATGGCTAAACAAAGTGTGATATATTCCTACCATGGAATATTATTCAGCCACAAAGAGAAAAGAAGTCCTGATACATGTGTTGACAGGAATGAATCTTGAAAACATTTTTCTAAGTGAAATAATTCAGACATAAAATAACAAATATTGTGTGATCCCACTTATCTGAAATACCTTGAATAGGCAAATGCATAGAGTTACAAGCTTATTAGTGGTTACCAGGGACTGAGAGCTTGGTAAAGCAGAGACTCATCAAAAAAAAGGAAGACCCTCAGAGAGATGGACTGACACAGTGGCTGCAACAATGGGCTCAAACATAACAATGATTATGGGGATGGCGCAGGACGGGGCAGTGTTTCGTTCTGTTGTACTTGGAGTCGCTATGAGTTGGAACCTACTCAATGGCACCTAACAACAACAACAGGGCCTGGGAGGATGGGAAATGGGGAGTTATTGCTTAATGAGTACTGAGTTTCGGTTTGAGGTGATGAAAACTCTGGAAATAGTTGTGATGGCTGTACAACATTGTGAATATAATTAAAGTCATTAAATTGTACACTTAAAAATGATTAAAGTGGCAAGTTTATGTAATATATATTTTGCCACAATGAAAAACTTTTAAAATAATAATAAGGTTCAACTTCCCTACCCCCCAGGCTGGAATGGGATCAGTAGAACAAATGTACACAGACAGTCTCTGAGAATGTAATGCGTCACTCCTTTGCAAGGCATAGAGGTCAACTCTGCCTTGGTCATAGGATTTGTCCCAGGCAAGGGTCTTTGGAATCAGGCAGACCAGAATTCAGAGTTCAAATCCTGATTCTGTCATTTACAGGCTGGGCGGCACATCTTTGGGCAAGTGACATAACCTGCCCATCCTATAGAATGGGATGATACTCCTGCCCCCAGTGCGACGTATATATTAGGATGAATGAGATCACTGTCTATGCCCGGCAAGGGCTCCTGCTGTGGCAGTCATTATCACGGGGGTGACACCAAATCTCTGGGGCAAGTTTACCCAGCCTCAAATGCCCGGGGGTGGGAGGCCTGGGCCTGGAGTCTGAGTGGGTCCTGGTCATTCTTTATATCTTATATTTTTGTTGTGTTGAGAATGTACACAGAACATATACCAATTCGATAATTTCTGCATGTGCAATTCAGTGACCTTGATTACATTCTTCACCTTGCGCAACCATTCTCACCCTCCATTTCTCCGAATTGTTAGGCCCTGGTCATTCTTAACCAAAAATCCTCCCAACCACACAAGACAGCCTCATTGTCTACCCTGCCTTCCCGAAGCTTCCCCACTTCCACTGGCCTGGGCAGGGGAATGGGGAGGCCCCAAGGCCCCAGCTACTCCCCCTCAGAGGCCCAGATAACACACACACCAACCAGTGGGGACCTGGCCTGCGGAAACTTCCCAGATAAACACCGCCTGCCCCAGATAACTAAGGCCCTAATCAGCCTGTCATCTTGTCCTCCAAACCACGGCCACTGGTGATAAAGGGATTGTGTGTGCCTGCATCTGCCTGAGCCCAGGTGGGAGCTTTTGGTAGGTTTTTTTTTTTTTTTTTTCATCTTGCTCTTATTAGCGACAAATGTTGAACCCCTTCTGGGACAAACCAGTTCTCTGATAGCCAGGGTCTCCCAGTTCAGCTTCCCCTCTCTCTCTCTTTTGCATCTTGCGTGGACAGCCAGGCAGCCATTTGTCCCCACGCCCCACCCCAGCTGGATTTCAATGAGGAGGAGATGGGATTAGGGGGTGGCAGACAGGCAAATTCTGTTTAGGGGGGTGTGTGGTTATAAAAGGTGGAGGGTGGTGGGGCTGCCCTGCAGGGACACTGGATAACAACCAACATTTATTGAGCACTTATTATGTATTAGGTCCCCTGTTAAGTGCTTTACCTGCAAAAGCTTATTTGGTCCTCTCATCAGCTCAGTGGGAGAGGTTTACTGTTTCCATTTTATGGGTAAGGCAACTGAGCCTCAGAGAGATCATAGACCCACTGGTAAATAAAACTGGAACCGAAGGCCAGGTCTGATGTCTCCAAACCCTGTGTTCTTGCCCTCTGCACCTTTTTCCCAAAATCAGCCCCTGCATCTTGCCCTTTCTGGGGCACGAAAAGGAAACAGGTGGCTGCTTTCCAAGGCCCAACAAGCAGAAGCGTCTGAGCCACACTGGAACCAGCATCGGATCAGGGCTGGGGTAGCTGGCTGGGGATCCTCACCGACTCCCCAGCTCTGGGTCTTCACATCCTAAGGCCAAAATGGCCTTGGAAGTCACCTAGAGCAAGGGTCTCAAAAAACACATGGGAAAACTGAAGCCAAGGGTGTGACATGCCCAGGGTCAACTGGCTAGTGAGTCCTCAATTTGAGGACTTTGGCTTCATGTGGTCCCAATTCACAGATTTTACAGACAAGGAAACTAAGGTCCAGCGAGGGGAAGTGACTTTCTAAAAAGGCTACATAGCTTATCAAAGCAGAGCTGGTATTTAATCCGCAGCATAGGGCTAGTTCCACTCTGCCATGTTAGGTACGCACTACCAGATACAGACACACACAAAAGCACAGCCACACGGACAGGGACTCAGAACCATTGAGTAAGGAGGTCACCTGGATGAGCACACAGATTCGCCCACACTTCCAAATACACTCACGCTGACATACCCACGACACTGTCTGGGACACACTGTCCACCTCCCCTGCCTCGGGACCTGAAGGAGACACAGCTTGACTTGCTCTTGCTCCCCCTGCCCCCCAGCAGCCCCACCTCCAGAACAGCACCAAGCCAGGAAGCTCCACGCTGTGCTTAAAAAGGGCACTTAATTTTTCATTCTCAAACGCTGGGATGCTCTTGTCTTCCAGCTTCGCCCAAACCCCTTGGTGGAGATGGATGGGGGTGCGGAACACAGTTATCAGAAAGATTAAGCCAGGACTTGTCATTTTTTTATATCATGGAGCAGTCAGCCCAACGACTGATGTCCTCCACTCCGCCAGGATGAGTCCAGAACCTTTAGTGCCAGTAGTAAAAAAGACTATAAAAAACACCATTGGAGAAAGGGTAATGATGAAATTTAACTGCTCCCGATCACACACCTGGGGTCTGCTCACAGCGGAACCAGGGGGTTCGGCCACATCATACTTTACTGCCTTGTCCTTGTCTCTGAGTTTAAGGTCCTTCCACTGAACCAGAACATTGTGTCCGCTGCTGGGAGCCTGGAGCCCTCGTCAACCCCACTCTGGGCCAGGAGTGCAGAGAGAGGGAGGGAGCAGGACAGACTTGGTCCTAGGAGGCCTTGGTTTCTATCAAGCCTGGAAGGGGGTGTCATGGGGCTGGATAGCCTCCTCCTCAGGGCAGGGATATCTGAAGGCTGATTAACCATAGGGTTACTGAAGATGCTCCAGCCACAGCTGCTGTTGCAAACAGGGATGGAGCTAGACTGGGGTGGCCCGAAGTTCATTTCCTTCCTTTCTTCTTTCTCCCTTCCTCCCTCCCTCTATCTTGCTTCTGTGTGCCAAGTACAGTGTTACATACATAGTCACCACTCTGGTCTTCCCGTTGCTCTTAGGACACAGTGTCCTGCTTACCTAATTCCTAGCCATCTCCCCCTCCACCACCACTTACCTCTACCACCCCATACCACCCTACCCCTTCATTCCTCCTAATGCTCTGCTCTAGCTCTTCTGAAATAATAATTTGCTCCTTCTAGCCTCTGGGATTTTGCGTATGCTGTTCCTTCTGCCCGGAACACTTGTCTGGTTAACTCCTACTTATCAGCAGGTCTCAGCCCCAAGCCCCACCCCAAGAAAACCCCTCCCTGCCATCCTCCAAGTCTGTCTTAGGTTCCCTTGCCCATAACCCCCACAGCCTCCTCATTTCTCCTTCAAGGTATGTATCATCACAAGTATTGTCACTGTTTGTTCAGTTCTCTGTAAAGTCTGTGAGGGCCCTTGTTGAAGGCCAACTATGTGCCAGGCCTACTATGTTCTGGATTTGAGGATTCTGCAGTAAGCATAACAGATAAAATCCCTGGCCTTTGGGGAGCTTATATTCCATGAAAGTAGATGGATGAGGACTTTCTGGCTTGTTCAGCATTTGTGGACGTGTAAAGTCATGGTTGAGTTTAAGCTCCATAAGGATCTCTGAAGAAAAAAAAACCCATTGCCATTGAGTTGATTCCGACTCATAGCGACCCTATATGACAGGGTAGAACTGCCCCATAGAGTTTCCAAGGAGTGCCTGGCGGACTTGAACTGCCGACCTTTTTTTCGGTTAGCAGCCGTGGCACTTAACCACTATGCCACCAGTATCTCTGAGGAGGGTGTTATTACCCTGACTGTACAATGGAGGGCCCACAGGTCACCTAGTTAGGGAATGGCAGGGCCGAGGTTCACGCCTAGGTATGATGGGCACCTGAGTGCCAGGCTTTCCATTGCCTCCTCCTTGTGTACCCTGCTCCAGCCTCACTGGCCTCCTTGTGATTCCTTAGCATGCCTGGCATGCTCTTGGCTCTGAGCCTTTGCATATGCTGTTCCCTGTGTCCACTGGTAACCCCAGACTCATCCTCACCTCCTGCAAATCTTTGCTCAAATGTCATTGTCTCAGTAAAGTCTTCTTTGACACAACCACTCAAACGTATTCACACTCGAATCCCCCCCTCCACTCTACATTTTACCTATGCTGTTCTCATTGCTTACACTTACTAGACATTAGTTCCCTGAGCACAGGGATTTTGTCTCTTCTGTTCATTGTCCTATCTCCAGTTGCTATAGTAGGTGCTCAGTAAATATTTGTTGGATAAGTGGACAGATACAAGAGACACAGAACTGAATCAGGCAGGGTCTCCACCCCGAAAGGCCTCAAAACCCTGCCAAGGGAAATGGACACTGTCATCTGAGAGGCATGCTCTAACACCTCTGTGAGAAACTCTCTCCCCACAATACTTGTCCCCTCTCTACCTCAGGACATGGCCCGTCCCTGAGACCCACCCTTTCTCTGAGCTCACACAGGCTGTGTGTGGGCAGAGAGTGCCCCAAATGGCCTCAGAAAGGGCAGGCTGAGAGGAGGGTGATGTAGGCTGCACACACAAATAGCTGACCTGACACAGCCAGCACCATATCTCATCAGTTCTGAGCAACCCTGAAGGAGCTGGGGAGATGAAGGGCAATCGAGGCTTGGGAAATGGAGCCCCAGTCCCAGCCCTGTGATGGCATCTGGCTTCTACGCCCGCAGTGTCTGCTAAGGACCATTCCCCAGGATCCAGGAGGCCTGAATGCCAGTCCAAGACCCCACCCTGATCCACCAAAAAATCTTGGGCAAGTCACCATTCCTCTCTGAGTCCCATGATTTTCTCTCTTATAAAATGGGAAGATTTCAACTGCGCGAGTGACTCCAAATCTTCTCAAGGGTGAGGATCCCTTTAAAACTTTTTCACTGAAGTATCATGTACATACAGAAAAGTGCGTAATTCTTACTCAATGGTTTTTCACAAAGTAAACATGTTCACGTAACCAGCACGCTGATCAAGAAATAAAATATTACCAGCTTACTATAAGTCCCTTCATAACCCTACCAAGTCCCTAGCAAAAATTACCAAGCAAAAATTATCCTGATTTTTAACACTATAGATTAGTTTTGCCAATTTTTTGAACCTTGATGATCCCTTTTAACCACTAAAGAATGTCACAGATGCTCAACTGATTTTATCATTTGTGGTAGCCAGTCCCCAAGATGGCTCCCAATGATCCTTACCTTCTGGTATTCACACTCTTGTGTGGTCCCCACCACCAACCCCCCGGCCCCCACACACACTCACGTTGAATCAGGGTGGTCTGTGTGACCAGTAGAGTATGGCAGAGGTGACAGTATACTGCTTCTTAGGCTAAGTCTTAAAGGGCATTGTGGCTTCTGCCTTCCTACATCGGATCACAGCTCTGAGGGAGCTAGCCACCATGTAGTGCTCACAACCTCTCCTGTGGAGAGGACCTTATGAAGAGGAACTGGGCCATCTGACCAACAGCCATATGAGTGAGCCATCTGTGGAGAGGTCCACATGTGGAGGGACTGTGGCCTTCCATCAACAGCCAGCACCAGTGTGCCAGCCATATGAGCGAGCCATCTTGGGAGCAGATCTTCCAGCCCCAGTCAAGTCTTCAGGTGGCTACAGCACAGGTCAACACACAATTATAACTTCATGAGAGAACCTAAGCCAGAGCTCCTAGCCAAGCCACTCCTGAATTCCTGACCCACAGAAACTATGAGAGATACTAGATGTTTATTGTTGTTTTAAGCTGCTAAGTTTTGGGTTAATTCATATACACTGCAGTAGATAAGTAACAGTCTTCATTGACTGAACAAATACCCAATGAACAAAACTTCCTAGGAATTTAGTAACCTTTTAAATAAATTCATTTTTTACATTATTTCAGTAGTGTCTACTAATACTTGAAAAAAAAGAGAGGGCTTCATTCTGGTGCATGACAAAGACTTGTTTCAGGCTAAGAGCTAGCAACAACTTCAAGTTCCCTTCAGGGTATGAGGCCCCTAGGTCTGGAACAGGTGGGCAGCTATTACTGACTCAGTTTATCTCCAAGGCTCTTTTTGTACTAGAATTCTAGAATTAGAGACTTTCAGGGACCTATTTCACAGTTCTCACTCCCTCTGTATTGTTGGGCCATAAAATGCGATACCAAGAAACCCAAGCTTTGGGGTCAAGCAGACTGGTGTTCAAATCCCGGCTCCACCTCTTCCAAGTCTGTGTCATCTCAAACAAATAGCTGTACATCTCTGAATCTCATTTACCTGGTCACAAAAATCAGAAAGCAGGTACCTAGCTCACAGGTAGTTGTGTGAAGAGGAAGTAAGACATGCCTGGCGTCTTAGTTATCTAGTGCTGCTAGTAATACCACAAGTCAAACAGAAGTTTATTTCCTCACAGTAAAGTAGGCTAATTTAAAAAAAAAAAAAAAAATTTTTTTTTTTTTTTTTAAAGTAGGCTACAAGTCAAAATTCAAGGTGTCAGCTCCAGGAGAAGCCTTTCTCTGTCTGCTCTGGAGGAAGGTCCTTGTCTTCAATCTTGGCCTGGTCTAGGAGCTTCTCAGGTGCAGGGACCCCAGGTCCAAAGGACGCGTGCTCTGCTCCCAGCAGTGCTTTCTTGGTGGTATGAGTTCCCCCTGTCTCTCTGCTCTCGCTTCTTTCTTTTATACCTCAAGCGATTGTCTCAAAACACAGTCCAAACTTGTAGGTTGAGTCCTGTCTCCCTAACACAACTGCCTCCCATCCTCCCTCATCAACATCATAGGGGTAAGATTTACAACGTATAGGAAAACCACACAATACCTGGAATTGTGGCCCACCCAGACCAACTGATACACACATTTGCGGGGGAGGGGACATAATTCAATCCATGACACCTGGTAATCGCAACACTTTGGAAGCACTTGAGAGGAGAGGCCGCTACATGATCACGGACTGGTTGGCACTCTCAAGGGCGTTGGGGATCTCTCACTCAGACTCAGGTTTTGGGCCTATTTAGCTACTCCATGAGCTGCTGAACCCCCTCCTAGCTCATCCACACCCCACCAGCGAATTTCAAGGACCAGGTGAGCATGAGGCCACGTGACAGAACTTGGTTGTAGCTGGGCCTGCTTCCTCTCCCTCCTTCTTCTACCTCGTTAGCGTCGCCCGGGGCCTGCGCTCTCCTTAGCAGAGGCCTGGATAACGAAGGCCACAGCCTATTAATTGCGGTGACAGTGATAAAGGAAGAGGGGGAGGCTGCTATTTGTCTTGCCTGTAACCTCTTGCATCATTCCAAGATGAATGAAAACTCATTTTCTGCTTTGAATCAGTCTAATTTCTCTGGGCCCCCTGGGCCTCATTGGGGGAGGGGAATCACAGCCCCCTGTGAGAAGGAATTGAGGGGAGAGGGAGACACGGCCAGAGGTCACAGAGGGAGGAGGATGGGCTCCACTAGAGAACCAAGAACTTGTCGGGGGTGTGATTGGGGGATTCATTAATTAAGCACTAACTGTATGGGGCTTACAGAAGGGCTAGCTGATTGGATTCACAGACTAATCTTGTTAAGAAGGAATTCTGCTACCCATTTCATGGATGAGGTGGTGATGGTGGTACAGAGAAAGTGGCTTGCACAGAGTCACCCACCTAGTGAGGGCCAAAGCCCGGCTTCAGCAGGGAGGAGTCTGTCCAGCGCAGTATCGCTTTTCTTCATTGCCACATCGCCTCCCACCTGGGGATGAACTGCTCCATCAGCATGGAGTCCCCATGGAGGGGAAAGGACCATCAGAGTGGGAGCTACCACCCCACACATCCATTCTGCCCCAGGCGACAGGAGCAGACAGCATGGGAGGTGAACTTTTTTCTCCATCAAGAGTCTACGGTTGACCAAGGGCCTTGTTAAAAGAGCTATTTTTCTTATCTGTAAGATGGAGCCAGCAATCTTGCCTCCAAGACCCCATGGTCACTGGAGAGGGGTTGACGGCACTGTATGGGAAGGTGCTGTTTGTGGAAAGGGAGAAGAAAGCCAGCAGCCCTAGCAATCTGAGCTGCTTTGTCCCAGATCTTATTCACCATGCATCTAGGGTCTCCTGACTGTGAGTCCCTGCACCAGGTCTGGCCACTAACTACATCATCTGGGTCCCCACTGACAGTCCAGGTGTCCAATGAGACTGAGAGAGTAGGAAGAACTTAGGCTCCTTGACCTCTCTGCTAAGGTAGCTTTGCAACCCCAGAGAGCTGCTTGGACTGTGAAGGTGGTGGGAGAAGCCAGGGGCTGGTGCAGGGTCACAGAAGAAACTCAGTAAAGTATGTTCCATCCTCCCAGGGCTTTGGTGCAGGAGGTGGGGATGCCACCATTGGGAGGAAATTTTAGGTGGTGTAATGCCTGGATTAAGAAGCCCTGGTGTCACAGAGGTTAAGGCCTTGGCTGCTAACCAGAAGGCCAGCAGTTCAAATCCACCAGCCACTCCTTGGAAACCCTATATGGCAGTTTTACTCTGTCCTATGGGATCGCTAGAGTTGGAATCAACTCAATGGCAATGGGTCTTTTTTTTTTTCTTGGTAGTGCAGTGGGTAGGCACTCAGCTACTGACCAAAAGGTGGCCTGTTTGAACCCCCCAGCCTTTCTGCAGGAGAAAGATGTGGCAGTCTGCTTCTGTAAAGATCAGAGCCTTGGAAACCCTGCAGAGCAGTTCTACTCTTTCCTATAGGGTCGCTATGAGTTGAAATCGACTGAACGGCAATGGGTTTGGTCTTTGGTTTAAGGCATGAATAAGAGTATGGGGTCTGGAACCAGGGGTATAGGTGTGAATCCTGCTCTGCCATGACCTAGGGCAAGTGGCTTCACCTCTCTGGACCTCAGTTCCCTTATCTGTAACATGGACTAATAATAGTATCTCCTTTGCACAATTATAAATTAACTCATGTAAAGGACATAGAGCAGTGTTGGTACATGTCAGAGCCTGGGCGGTGCTCGGAGGGGTTGTGGCTGGTTGGAAAGGGCTGGGCTGAGGTCAAGACGTGAGTGAGAAGTTAGGCAGCTGCCTTGACCGATCTGTGCCCCTGGAAACAACGTCTTCCCATCTGCCCAGATCTGAATTGCAAATGGCTCCAGCTCCAGCCAGGGACAGCTGAGTCCAGAGAAGAGTTCCCTGCAGGATCCCTGTAGCCTTGCTTTGTCTCAGAGGGTCTGCAGGCGGAGCCCTCAGACCAAGTCTCCTTTCCAGCAGTCTGGGAAAGAGAAAGCAAGGTCCAGTTAGAACCACCACACCTGGCATCTAGGGCCTTCACAGCCTGGTCTCACTTCTTCTCTCTGCAACTGCAAGGAACCTCTGCTCCCACCCCCCAATTCTCCACAGGCCCAGGCTAAGTCTTACCTTAAAGCAGAAGGTGGCCAACCTTTGAGTGCTTACAGGGCCAGGGCTTGGGCACAGTGCTACAAGCATTGTCTCAGCTGCACCTCCAACAACCCAGTGAGGCATGTACTATTAATTCTACAGGTGGAGGAACTGAGCTAGCAGGTAACAGAGTTGGGGTGCACAACCAGACCTTGCTTACTCCAGAGCCAATCTTTTAATCACTACCCTATCCTGCCACAAAGCAGACCTTCCCCAAAATATATGGGAGAGATGAAGTCAGGGAGCCAGGAACTGTAGTAGTCACTCATTCACTAATTTTATATTTACCAAGCATCTACCATGGTGCTAAACCCCTTGCCATCGAGTCACCCCATAGGGTTTCCAAGGAGCAGCTGGTGGATTCGAAGTTCTGACCTTTTGGTTAGCATCCGAGCTCTTAACCACTGTGCCACCAGGGCTCCACCATGGTGCTAGGCACTGGGGATTCAGAGATAATGATGATTATGATGATAACATCAATGATTATAATAGCATTAATAATAATATGAAGCAATTGCTGACTTTTGCTGAGCTCCTACTGTGTGCTCCACACTATGCTATGGGTTTTGTATGCAGGGTTTTAATCCTTACAATTGCCATGCAAGACTGTTATTATTATTATCACTATTAATTTGTAATACCGTGGTGGCTTGTGTGTTGCTATGATGCTGAAAGCTACGCCTCCAGTATTCAAACACCAGCAGGGTCACTCCTGATGGACAGGTTTCAGCAGAGCTTCCAGACTAACATTAGGAAGAAAGGCCTGGCAATCTAGTTCTGAAAATTAGCTAATAAAAACTCTGTGGATAACAACAGAATATTGTCCAACATAGTGCTGGAAGATGAGCCCCTTGGTTGGAAGGCACTCAAAATACACAGTAGCCTCAATGACGGACTCGAGTACAACAACAATCATGAAGACGGTGCAGGAGCTGGCAACATTTCACTCTGTTGTACATGGAGTCACCATGAGTTGGAGCCAACTCAAGAGCAACTAACAACAACATTATTATTATTATATTAGTTTATTATTATTATTATCAACCAGCTGGAAGTGGGGTGTTCCAAGGCCCTAGAGATGAAAGGAATCTGAGTTTCTGAATCACCATGTGCAAGAAGTGACCCATCAACCAGGAGCACCCATACTGGATGGTTGCATTAGCAAGAAGTACATCTCTTAGGTGAAGCCAGTGAAATTTGGGGGGTTATTTAATCCTCACAACCGGACCAATAAGCAACATCATGATAAACAGAGAAAAGACTGAAGCTATCAAGGACTTCATTTTACTTGGATTCACAATCAACGCCCATAGAAGCAGCAGTCAAGAAAGCAAATGATGTATTGAATTGGGCAAATCTGCTGCAAAAGACCTCTTTCAAGTGTTAAAAAGCAAAGATGTCACTTTGAGTACTACGATGTGCCTGACCCAAGCCATGGTATTTTCAGTCACCTCGTGTGCATGCAAAAGCTGGACAATGAATAAGAAAGACCGAAGAAGAATTGATGCTTTTGAATTATGGTGTTGGTGATGAATATTGAATATATCATGGACTGCCAGAAGAATGAACAGATCTGTCTTGGAAGAAGTACAGCCAGAATGCTCCTTAGAAGCAAAGATGGTAAGACTTTGTCTCGTGTACTTTGGACATGTTATCAGGAGGGAACAGTCAGTCCCTGGAGAAGGACATCATGCCTGGTAAAGTAGAGGGTCAGCAAAAGAGAAGGAGACCATCAACGACATGTATTGACACAGTGGCTGCAACTATGGGCTCAAACGTAGCAATGATTGTGAGTATGGCGCAGGATCAAGCAGTGTTTTGTTTTGTTGTACGTGGGGTCGCTATGAGTTGGAACAGACTCGACAGCACCTAACAACAACAGCAAGTGGCTGCACACTCTCTGGTGCACAATAGGACTCAGTGAGCCTTATTGATGGGGTGACAGAGTATCCGTGAGGTGTACCTCTGACCTCATTCAGGGCTCTCTGAGATACATGTGTACAAGTGACTGTGAAATGAGTGTGCTACTCCTCTGGCCTGTGTCTGGGTGACAGCAGAGGGTTCTGAGACCCTACATTTATTATAGCAGCAGAGTTAACCTAACCACATTTATAACACCTGGCATAATACATTAACTTTCCTGGTTCAGAACTTCTAAATGTTCCCCCCTACCTGAAGAATAAGGAGCCCTGGTAGCATAATGATTAAGCACTTGGCTGCTAACTGAAAGCTTGGAGGTTCAAACCCACCCAAAGCTGCCCCATGGGAGAAAAACTTGGCAATTTGCTACCGTAAAAGATTACAGCCTGGGAAACTCTATGGGGCAGATTCTACTCTGTCACACGGGGGTTGTCAAGAGTCGAAAAAGACTCAACCGCACCCAACAATAACAACAACCTGAAGAATAAAGTCCAAAGTCCTTAGCTTTGTGATCTGGGTTCCACCATCTTTCTAGCCTCATTTCTCAACATCACCTCCACCTTCAAAAAGAAAATGTGCTGAATCACAGAATTTCTACTGTTCCCCAACACAGCTTGTTCTTCATACCTGTGGGTGTTTGTGCAGGCTGATCCTTCTGCCTGAAACTTCACCCTTCCTCTTCTTTCTGTAGAAAACTCCTATTTATCCTTCAAGCTTATTTCCAATATTGTCTCCTTATTGAAATCTTCCCTGACTTTCTGTAGTAAAGGGAGTTGCATTTACAGAAACCTCCACAACAGAGCTTGTCAGAGTACATTGTAATTATTTGTTCCTGTATCCAATTCTCTCACCAGACTGTGGACCCCTCCAGGGTTGGAATTGTGCCCCATTAATTTTTATATCACCAGTGCCTCCCAAGATGCTTACAACATAGAATAAGTTCAGCAAAGAAATGAATGTATGAATAAACTAGTAAATAACATGAGATACAAGGTCTAGGTTCCAAGCTCTGCACAGCTTAGCCTCAGGCATAAGTCCCCCCACAGAGATGAAACTGGGAAGTCTATTTCCTGCCCTTCAAAGTCGAAGAGATACAATCCCAGTGGCCTGGAAGGAGAACAAATCCTGTGTCCTGAAATCTCCTCCCAGGGCCAGATGACCCCTTGGGGCTCATTCCCAAGATTGGAGAGGGGAATGAGGAGAGATGACAAGTTCTAGACTCATCTGGTTCCTTCACCTGCTTCAAGGCTTGCTGGGATCAGAAAATCTGGCTTCAGCGTCTTCCTGAATAATCACAAGGAATGTTTACCATCAGCTGCCTCCAGGGTTAGACAAGCCTGAGTTCAAATCCTGGTCCCACCACTACCCATGAGACTTGGACATGTTGTTCATATCCTTATCTGCAAAATGGGAAAATACTACCGAACTCACAGCACTGTTGTGAAAACCATTACTGGGTAGGATTGATACTTTCTAATCTGAGAATGGGCCTCCCAGGCAGGGGCCTGGGAACCAGGGCATCATAGGTCCCAGGGCATCCTGTCCTCCTCCCTCCTTGTCCCTCTCCCCACCTCCACCCCTGCCCACGCCCTCTATCTTCCTGAGAATCTCACCTTCTTCTGCAATGAGTTCATGCTGGATTTGTATTTTTGTTTGTTTCTTCCACCAAGTTATGAGTGGGGACATGACAGAGATATTTGGCTTTCAAGTAAAGGAAGGGTCTGAGATTTAGAGAGATAGGGGGTTGAGAAAGGGAGAGAGGGGTATTGACAGAAAGAGAGAGAACAAGAGAAAGAAAGGAAAGGAGGGAAGGGAGGGAAAGAGAGAAACCAAGAAGGAAAGGAAACCAAGGTAAAAAACAGATCCCCTCAAAAGGCCAAGACACTAAGGGGTGCAACAGAGATAGAAAGATGGAGACAAAACAGAGAAAGAATGAGAGAGAGAAGAAGCAGAAGCTGGAAAGATGCAGTCACCAAGAAAGTGGGTCATAAGGGGAGCGGCCTTAACAGGAGGGGAGAGAGCAGACAGAGACAAAGCTAACCAACCCTCCAGCTGAGCAAGGATTTCAGACTGGGAGTATTCTGCTGAGAAAGAAACGCCTCATCTCCTACATTCCAATGAATTTGATATTCAATCAATGACTATTAACTCACCCAAGGTAAGGGTGCTATTATATCCGTAAGGAAGTCAAATATGATTATACAGATGAGAAAATTATCCTGAGATGAGGAGAGCCTTGTATATGATAATTATGTGGAAGGGTGGACTACCAAACTGATTAGCATATCTCTGAGTCCAGACAGAGACAGAGGCTGCAAGGATGAGCAGAGGTGCCCAGAGATGGACAATCAGGGATTCAATAACCAGGAATCCCACCCAGAGAAGGTTAGGGATGTCCGGTCCTCAATTTCCTTTTCTGGAGAAAAGGATCCTTAGTTTAGGTTGTGAGGACCTTAACTAGGGCCTTGACCCTGCTGCATCCATTGAAACTCTTTCAGCCTTATCTTGCTCATCTCTCAGGCGAGCGAATGTTCCAGGGCAGAGCTTCTCAAGCTTTAGTATGAGTACCAGTCACCCGGAGGTCCTCCTAAGATGAGCGTCTGATTCAGTGAGTCTGGGTAAGGTTCTGCATCTCTAACAAGCTCCCAAGAGATGCCGGTGCTGCTGGCTTACAGATCACACTTCAGAGGGCTTAGTTCAAGGCTCAGGAGCAGTGAGGCAGTGGCTAAGCGCTCAGCTGCTAACTAAAAGGTCAGTGGTTTGAACCTACTAGCTGCTCCACAGGAGAAAGCTGTGGCAGTCTGTCTCTATAAAGATTTACAGCCTTGGAAACCCTATGGGTTAGTTCTACTCTGTCCTATAGGGTCGCTATGAGTTGGAACCAACATGATGGCAACTGGTTTTTGGTTAGTTCAGGGTTCTAGGCCTTCATTGCACATTAGAGTCATCTGGGAAGCGTTATAAAACTACCATGATTGGGTCTCATCCCAAATCAATCTCTGGGACAAGAGCCTAACACTTGTATTTTTTTAAAGCTCAACTAACATGCAGCCTGGCTTGAAAACCTGTGGGCTGAATGATGTTTGGGGTCCTTAGTGTTCTAAAACTCAGAGAACATGATATCCTGAGAAGTCCACGGATCTATCTCAAGTCTCCAGGGACCCTCTGGCTCCAAGGCCCTCAGAGCCCCAAACCTGGGCTGAGGCTAGGGCCATGCAAAAAGCAGAGAAGATCAGAAGATGGGGTGAGTAACCCAAAATGGGGATGGGCCAAGGACCCTGCCCTAGGCCCGCTGGAGGGCCTTGATCCACCAGATAGTAACTACTAAAAACAGCTCTCACGTATTAAATACCTAGGCCCTGCACGTATATTCTCTCCAACTAAGTACAGATATTATCTTAATTTGACAGATAAGGAAATTGGGCTCAGAAAGGCAAAGTGATTTGCCTAAGGATGCACAGGCCATCGGTTATAGAGTCAGAATTTGAACCCAGCTTGGTCTGATGCTTAAAGTTCATGCTTTTTCTGCTCTAGTCATTGCCTCCTACCCACTAGGGAGGGACTTTTGGAGGGGGTAACCTTACCCAGGGGGAGAAAATGTTTAGACCCTTAACCCCAAGGCCTGGCTGAGCTAGGAGTTTGCACCCGCTCAGGCTCTATGTCTGAGGTAAAAAAAAAAAAAAAAAACAGACCCGTTGCTGTCGAGCCAATTCCAACTCATAACAACCCTGCAGGACAGCGTAGAGTTTCCAAGGAGCACCTGGTGGTTTTGAACTACTTACCTTTTGGTTAGCAGCCACTACGCCACCAGGGTTTGCCAGATGGTAAAGGAGAGCGAGGAAGGGCTTGGAAGTCCAGCAGCCCTGGGTTCAAATTCTGTCTCTTATTAGCTGCGTGACCTTGAGCAAGTCACTTACATTGTCTGAGTGTCAGACAGACTCTTTCTTAACCAAACAGGAATGATAAGGCCAACTTCACAGGACTGTAGATAGAAGAGATGAGGCCAAGTATCTTAAGACACCCAGCAGGAGTTCAAACAAGGTAGATTTTCCCTCTTTCCAGGGGAATGAAGGAAACTCTGGTGGCATAGTGGTTAAGTGCTACGGCTGCTAACCAAAGGGTCTGCAGTTCGAATCCGCCAGGTGCTTCTTGGAAACTCTATGGGGCAGTTCTACTCTGTGCTATAGGGTCACTATGAGTTGGAATCGACTTGACGGCACTGGGTTTGGTTTGGTTTGGTTTGGTTTGGTTTGGTTTGGTTTGGTTTGGTTTGGTTTGGTTTAGGGGATGGAAGTTGGCTGAGCTCAGGCTCAAAGATTCTAGGATTTCGACTCTTCACTACCACCCCCAGAGGCTTAGAGTTGGATCTCTGGGGCCTTTGCAGGGTGACCACAGGCTCCTCCACTGCTCTGCTGTGAATACACTGGAGATCCTACCAGTGCAATAAAGCAAGAAAACAACAACACAAGCATTAACTCAGTACTTCTAAGTGACACTCTGGGCTCAGACTCAGATCTGGCTGAGCCGGGTCTGGGCTCATAACCACTCTCCCCACGATACAGTTGCTGGTCCTCTCACTGGTCCCTCAGCCCCAAGAGTAGGAGCTCATGGGGGAATATTACCTCTGCTCTCCTCAAGAAGCCTGGGAGAATGGTCCCCAGTGATTCTTCCACAGCAGGCACCTGTAACTTGTTGGTATGCAGTGGTGGGGAGCTCTGTCCCTCAATTTCCCCTTCTGTAAAAAGAGGCAGTGGGTCTGGGCCATCTCCAAGAAACCTTCCAGCACTGGGCAGCTTCCCTTTCCTTGCCCCAGGAATTCTCCTCAGAGAACAGTTGTGTCCACAGCTGCTGAGTAAAGTTGTACCCTACATGAGGGGCCAAGCATGGCTAAAATCCAGCCCCCAGTCCACTCACCAACCTGTGCCCCCTGCCCAAAAGGAGCACCCTTTGTGTCCTTGAGGAAGAACTTAGCCTCTGTGGGTCTCAATCTCAATCATATCTGTAAAATGGAGAGAGTAATGGATGCTCAATGAAGGTTAAATCCTTTCCTACCTTCCTTCTTCCTTTGTGTACACACAACCTCTCCTCACTGCCAACCCCACCCCCCAGAATCCCTTTGGCTACCAGTCACTCTAACAAACAGAAACCTGGGGCTGGGCATACTAGGCACCCAGAAGTGGGGGATTGCCCCAGTCCTCACCCTGTCTAGGTTCCTCTATCCATATAGCTCCCTAAGATCCTCTCCACTCAGCCAGGGTAACCAAGAATGAGGATGAAGAGAGAAAGAGAAAGAAAGGAAAAGGGTGGAGTTGGGTGCAGTGGTGCAGTTGGAAGCTGCCTACTGTGTGTGCACGGGTGTCTCTGTGGATGCTTCTCTCTGTGTTTCATGTGTCTGCTGCTCTGTATTGTCTCTTCATCTATGCCGCGTGTCAGTGTACTTGTCTGGGTACTGTGTATGTGTACAAGTGTATCACCATGTCTTCATGCCTGTGTCTGCTGGAGATTTCTGTGTCTTTTGCTCTTTGTGTGCCCTGGTGACACAGTGGTTAAGAGCTACAGCTTCAAACCAAAAGGTCGGCAGTTCGAATCCATCAGGTGCTCCTTGGAAACCCTATGTGGCAGTTCTACTCTGTCCCATAGGGTCAGGAATCGACTCGATGGCAACGGCTTTGGTTTTTTTGTTTTTTGGCTCTTAGTGTGTGTGTGTATGTGTGTGTGCACCTGTCTCTGTGTGTGATGTATATATGGGCCTGCATATGTGTGTATCCATCAGGGGGTGGTCTCTGTATACGTGTGGGTCTGGATGGGAGCCTATCAGTATGTGTGTGTTTCTGTGTATCTAGGCATATGCTTGAATGAATGTGTATCAGTATGTATGGGTGAGAGTATCTCTGTGTGTCTAGGTGGGGGCATATCAATGTGTGCATGAATATCTGAGTATGTGTCTGAGTGGGTGTATATTAGTGGGAGTGGATGAGTGTGTGTCTGGGTGGGGGTGAATCACCGTGTGTGTACGTGTACCTGTGTACTTGTTTGGGTGGGGCAGAATGTACGGTTGTAACTGTTTATGTGTGTCTGTGTGGGGGTGTATCAGTGTATGGAAGTGTGTGACTATCTGAGTATGTGTCTGGATGGGGTTGTATCAGCATGGAGGGTGAGTATCTATGTGTGTATCACAATGTGGATTTGCTTATTAGGGTATGTGTGTCTATTTCTGTGTGCCTGGGTGGGGGTATATCAATGTATGTGTGAATATTGAGTGTGTGTCTAGGTTCAGTGTGTATTAGTGTGGAGGATGAGTATCTGTGTGTGTGGTTCAGTGGGGGTAAATCAATGTGTGTGTATGGATATCTGTGTATATGTTTAAGCTGATGTGTATCAGTATATACAGGTGTTACTGTCTGTGTGTGCCTGAGTGGGGTTATCAGTGTGGAAAGTGAATATTTTTGTGTGTATCACTGTGTGTATCTACTTATCAATATACGTACTGTAGGGTATGTGTGGGAAGCCCTGGTGGCGTAGTGGTTAAGTGCTACAGCTGTTCGAATCCACCAGGCGCTCCTTGGAAACCCTATGGGGCAGTTCTACTCTGTCCTATAGCTTTGCTACGAGTCAGAATCGACTCGACGACACTGGGTTTTGTTTTGTTTTCGTTCAGGGTATGTGTATGCACGTGTGTGCATGTGTATGCATGTGTGTGTGTCTGGGTGGGGTGCATCAGTGTGGGGGGATGTGTAGCCTACAAGAGACTGGGTGAGCATATAGCAGCGTGTGGGATATATTTGTGTGTGTCTGTGTGGTGTATCAGTGTGTGGGTGGGTGTGGTGTGAATGTGTGTATATCTATGTGTGAGCCTGAATGGGTGTGTTTCAGTGTGCAGGGAGTGTGTACCTCTGAGCACGAATCAGTGTGAGAGTGTGTCAGTATGGGTAAGGTAAGTAGGTGTGTGCATCTGTGGGTCTGTATGAGGTGTATCAGCGTGTGCGGGGTGTGTCTGTGCCTGTCTCTGTGAGTATCTGTGTGTCTGTGTGGGTCTGTACCTCTCCAGCTTGGCTGGGCCCATGCACTGTAAATCCATCAACTCCACATGGTTTTGTCAATTCTGACAGCTAACTTCAACATGACGACAAATCTGGCCCCAGAGGATATTAAGCAAAGACACATGAGCCTATAATTTTCTGCTTCCACGTGTGAGATGCTATAATAATCAAAAGAAAATGAGTTTCTAACTACCCCAGCTCTTTGTGCTGTTGCCTTCATGCCGGCTGCACTAATTGAATCACCCGGCACCACTGTATCAATGGTAACTTGGGTATTGGGGGGTAATCAGGCGTGTGGGGGGGACCAGCTTGGAGAGGTGCGGGGGCTTTTGTGAAGGTCCCATCTGCCTCATGCACTAAAGCCGCCCGCCGGCCGCCCACATTTGGCTGGACAAGCAAGTGACGGAAGGGCAGCCCCTCACCCAGGGGAGGGACAAGAAGGGGCTGCTGGGGGGAGGGGGCACCTGTACCCAGATGCTGTTAGCTTGGGCTTCTCAGTTCCAGAAGGAGAAGTGGGCAAAAATAATAATGATCCAGACCCTGGAGATCGGCCTACCTGGGTTTGATCATGGCTGAAGGCCCTCATGTCATTTGACCTCTCTGAGGCTTGATTTCCTTAGGTAGAAAATGGGACAACTGGTCTACCTCACAGGGTTGTTGTGACAATAAGTAAGAACACAGAGATTAAGCACCCCCAGCTGCCTCACAAGGAGGAAGCACTTGGAAGTTGCAATTATTTTTGTTATTACCTAATGTGAACAATGCTTTACCATGCCTTAGCTGGCTGCCTCTTGACAAGGAGGTAGGGCTCATTATCCCATTTTGTATCTGAAGAAACTGAGGCTCAGAGAGGTTAAGTAGCTTGGCCACTTGAGAGAGACACAGTTCTCTCTATATATAATTATGGCGGTTTGAAGCAGAATATGTGTGTGTGTTTTCAAAAAGGGAGGAGGAACAGTCCTCAGTGGCTTCAACCTCATCCCCAGTTTTTCTATTTTTTTTTTCAATTGTGCTTCAGGTGAAAGTTTACAGAGCAAGTTAGTTTCTCATTAAACAATTAATACACATATTGTTTTGTGGCATTGGTTGTGTTGCCAACCCCACGAAGTATTAACACTCTCCCTTTTTCAAACTTGGGTTCCTCATTTTCATCCATCCAATGTTCCTGTCCCTTCCTGTCTTCTCATCTTTGCTCTTGGGCTGGTGTGCCCATTTAGTCTTGTATACATGGCTGAACTACTTGTGTTATTGTTTGTTTTATAGGCTGGTCTAATCTTTGGCTAAACGGTGAACTTCAGGAGTGACTCCAGTACTGAGTTAAAAGGGTGTACAGGGGCCATGTTCTCCGGGTTTCTCCAGTCTCTATCAGACCAATAAGTCTGGTCTTTCTTTGTGTGTGAGTTAGAATTTTGTTCTACATTTTTCTCCCATTCTGTCTGGGACCTTCATTTGTGGTCCCTGTCACAGCAATCAGTGGTGGTAGCTGGGCACCATCTAGTTGTGCTGGACTCAGTCTGGTGGAGGCTGTGGTAGTTATGGTCCATTAGTCCTTTGGACTAATCTTTCCCTTGTGTCTTTGGTTTTCTCAGACAGTTTTGTCACTCAGTAAAAATAAATACAATAAAAATAATAGTCACTCACTCTTGTATGTGTATGGGCACTTTTTACCATGTATTAACCCATTTAACCTCACAATGAGTTTATGAGATAGAAATGCAATTATCCCTGTTTTACAGATGAGACAACTGAAGCACAGAGAGGCTAAGGAACTTGCCCCAAGATCGTACAGCTGGTAGGTGGTGGAACTGGGCTTCAAACCTGGGAAATCTGCTTCCACAGTCTTCATTTTTACCCATCAGCTGTTTTTCTTGGAGATCCAGCTGTACCCTACATTGCTTTTGCCCTTCAAATTGGTCTTCTAAACTAAGTCTCTCATTTGACCCTAAGTGACACCCTCTCTGCCACCCAAGAGACTGTTCCTCCTGAAATGGGGCTCCAGAATGGGATGCAAATTCCCCCATCACCAACTTCACTATGCATGCCTACCTCAAGGTGGGAGATCATCCCATACCACATTCCAGCTTACATCTCCCCCACTTCCAATCAGACAGCAAGTTTTCATCAAACAGTTGCTATGTGCCTGGGACTGGGCAGAGTACTACAAATAGGTAATTATCATAATCCCACATTTTTATACAGCACTTTACTATTTACAAAGCTTGGAGCAATAAAGAGGGTATGTGCTTTAGAGCCAGGCATACTTGGCTTCTAATTTTGGCACTGTCACTGACTAACTGGGAGCCCCTGGGCTTGTTTCTGAACATCTCTGTGACTCAATTTTAACAACTATAAAATGGAGAGAATTTCCCCCTAAGGTGAGGAAGAAAACAAGGATGTCTGCTCTTACCACTTCTATTCCACACTGCACTGGAGATCCTATCCAGTGCAACAAAGCAAGAAAATGAAATCAAAGACATACACATTCAAAACAGAAAAGAAAAACTGTCTTTATCCACAGAAAACATGATCATCTTTACAGAAAATCGTAAAGAATTGTCAAAAAAAAAAAAAAAGCTCTTAGAACAAGTAAGTACATTTAGCAAGGTTGCAGGATAAACCAAAAATCAAACCTGTTGCCATCAATCGATTCTGACTAATAGCGAGGCTATAGGACAGAGTAGAACTGCCCCACAGGGTTTCCATGCAGTGCCTGGTGGATTTGAACTGCTGAGTTCTTAACCACTATACCACCAGGGCTCCAAGGTTAATATTCAAAACTCAATTGTATTTCTATATGCTAGCTATGAACAATTAGAAACTGAAATGAGAATGGGGACAAAATCCCACTTCCTGACATTGCTAAAAGAGTAAAATGAGGTAATATTTATTTAGAAGTATCTAGCCCAGAGGCTGATGACCAACAAATGCTAAACTTATTTAATTCTTCAAATAAGCTATCAGGCAGATAGGTAAATTACTGTTATCCTCCTTTTACAGATGAGAAAACTGAGGCAAATGGGTTAAATAGTTATCCAAGGACTCAAATTCCTAATGGGGCTCCAGAGAGCCAGTTTAAAACGACTGAGCTTGTCGGATCTTTCATGTTACAGAGGAGTCACCAACTCACCGAAAGTTGCACAGTACACTGGTGACAAAGCCAGGACTAATCTAAGTCTCTGGACCCCCATTTCAGTGCTATTTCCACACCAGCCCTCCATCTAAATTCTTAAGAGTCAGTGTCAACCAACAAAACACTTCATTGTCCTTTCATTAATTCACCCACATGAGTGTTGCCTGCCCCCAGCCAATCAAACGTCCTCCACAGTGTTGGGACAACAGGTATATTGCAATTGGTTTTGAGTGTGGCTCAAGTCTTTTGTTACTAACAACATGGTACAGAGGTTGGTAAATGATTTCATTTGTATTTATGAATAATAGCAGGTTTGAGGCTGTCCCCATAATGACACCTCTCACACTCACATGCTTCCTGATAAGCTTTCTCAAGAGGAGAAAGAAAGAGGCTGATAAAGAATCGCACCTAAAATCTGTTCCCTTCTGTCTGTGCCACAACCACAAGGAGGAGTGTTTCTGGTACATTCTTAGTTGTTGTGGCAACTACAAATCATAGGGTTTTATTTACTCACTTTTGGGGAGCACCAGGGAGTAGGGAGGTGGTTCATCAAAATCTAGGGTCTCCCTGGGAAATATGTTGACGTGAACACGTGAACACCGCTCACCACGTGGGCTGCCCAGAGACGGAACTGAGAGCCACCACCTGCACGAGCACTCCTCCTCTCTCTCCGCTTGCCCTTCTCGTCTTTATAGCTCTCTACACTCCTGCTCAGCTGGGCTTAACATGCACAATGCAACCCGAATAACCTGAGGGCAGTCTCAGCCTGAGGCACACCCAAAAGAAGCTCCAAAACCACTGATTTGCAACAAAGCCTTTACTGAACTCTCTTAAATTAGCAGCAAGGCACAGAAGGGAATTACATCACATCACACTACAGACAGCAAAAAAAAACGTTGCCATCAAGCCGATTCCGACTCATGGCGACCCCGTGTATATCAGAGTAGGACTGTGCTCCATACGGTTTTCCATGACTGTTTTTTTTTGGAAACAGATTGCCAGGCCTTTCTTCTGAGGCACCTCTGAGTGGACTTGAACCATCAGCCTTTTGGTTAGCAGTAACCATATTGACTCTTTGCACCACCCTGGGACTCCACAGACAGCAAAGCTCTCTCAAAGTCCCTTTGAGTCCTGCCTCCCCAAAATCTCACAGGTCACTACACTCCCCCACCCGTTTTTCCTTTGCCTCTCCTAAAAATCGAGCCTGCTCTCTGTGGCCTCTACTGCTCTCCAGCTAAATCAGTTCTATCCTGACCCATCTTTGTCACTGGTAGCTTTGTGCTCTTTCTTGGGTGAAGGGTTTTCAATTCTGTATCTGTACCTATCACCTTGATCAGCTAAGGAGTAGGGAGAAAAAAGGATGTAAATACTTACATCTTCATATTTTGGTTCCTGCCTCCTGCAGAGCTCTCGAGTCGCTCACAGCCTCCCAGAGGGCAGACAGGTATAGTGAGTACAGCCAGCTACACCACCCCACAGCGACAAGCACTCTCCTCAAGGCAAGTTAACACACCACGGATGCAAAGAGGAGGCCTGCATTCCTTCAACTGGGGGGAAGGGGGGTGAGGGAGGGCTTCAGGAGGAGGTGACTTTGAACCAGGCCTTGAAGGATGAATCGGCATTCACCTGCTGAGAGGACAGAAGAGGGAAGAGGAAAAGAATGAGCAGTTACACATCACCTCCTGGTGCTTTGCACCCATTATCTTGTTTATTACCCACCCACCGCCAGTAGTCTTGTGAGGTGGGTGTTTTACATTAACATCCACATTTTACTGAGTTGGAGATTGAGACCCAGAGAGGGAAAGGAACTTGTCAAGGGCACCCAGGGGTAGATGGCACAGGTACGGCTTGAATTTGTCTGGCTCTAAAATCCTCATGGTGGGCAGGTGGAGGGAGGAGAACTTTGAATAGTCCCTGTGGTGGGTAGGTGGGTCGGCCGAGGGGCTGAGGAGACTCTGGTTGCCAAGACAGAAGGGTAAATGGAAACAGCGAGGGGCAGACCATTTGTGGAAATGGCAGGAAGGCTATCCATATTTGTTTTTTTTGCAGAATAGATCTGTGGAAAGATACCAAAGAACCTGGGGATGTTGGTGTTACCCTTGGGAGAGAAAAGGGTAGGAGGACCCAGGGAACTGGGGCAGAGGCGGGAGGGCAGCATTTCACCCTCCCTTTTTATGCCTTTTGAAATTTCAATCGTGTCAGTGTATTATCTATTCAAAAAACAAACTATTCTTAAAAGAAAACAAATAAAATAATAAGCATTATATAGTATCATTCAAATTCAAATTAAGCAGTGCCCAGCCCCTCAACCATGCCCTTGAGGGAGGCACGATGGTGCCTGGCCGGGGTCTACGTTCCAGGCTTGGCTCTGGTGGGGAAGGCATGGGGTGGGGGACCGCGGAGGACGGCCCTCAGCGGGTCGGGGTCAGCGGTGAGGCCCTCTCAGCCCGAGGCTGCCTGCCGGGAGGCTCCTGTCTAGTCTGGCGGGTGAGGGGCTGTCAGACGGAGGAGGGGGCTGCAGGGAGACACGTCCGAGATGGGACAGGACATTTGGGCAGTTGGGGCCGATTTGTCGCCATTTTCACGGGCAGACTTGCGAATTAAGTGGCATGAAATTGAGCACAGACCAGGTTCCCCCCCAGAGACGGGGCAGCCCTCGCCCAGGAGGGGAGAATACGAGGGGGCGGGAGTGGGAGGGCTGGCCCCGGGCGCCACGCTCGGCTGCTTCTGGGTGCAGATGGAGGAGAATGGAAGGGGGCTGGGCGCAGCGCCTCCTCCCCGGTCCTCCCTCTCTCCCTCCCTCCTTCCCGCTCCTCAGACAAGCAGAGGGTCTGCCCAGATCCCAGCGACAGGCTGAGGCTGGGCTCCCTTGTGCCTGAGCACCCCGGGAGTCAAGACTGGGAGTGGCAGCCCCGCTCCAACCCGTTCAGGGTCCCCTCTCAGACCCTTTTTCTTATCTCAGCATCTGTCTGCTGCCGTATATTGAGGTACGATTCACAAGATATAAAGTACGCAATAAGGTGGTATTTAGTACATTCACAATGCTGTACAATTGTCACCTCTGTCTAGTTCCACAGCAATGTCAACACCCCAAAAGGAAGCCTCCTACTATTAGGCGGTTACTCCTCATTCCCCCCTCCTCCCAGCCCCTAGCCCCTGGCAACCACTAATCTACTTTCTTTCTTTGTGGTTTTATCTTTTTTGAATACTTCAAAAAGAAAAAAAAACAAATCGTACAATATGTCTGGCTTCTTTCACTTAGCATAGCTTTTTATTTTATTTATTTATTTATTTTTGAGGTTCATCTGTGTTCTGGCATGTATCAGTACTTTCTTTTTATGACTGGATAATATACTCCACTTTATGACTAAACCTGCCACCATTTTTGCTCAGTGCCCAGGAAGAGGGAAAAGAGTCAAGAATCTGTCTCTGCTTCTCTGAGGGGCGATGAGATAAAGAATCTCAACCAATGGGGACCAGGGTTCCAATTTGGTTCTAGCTGTGTGGTCTTGGGTGAGTTATTCACCCTTTTCTCAGCCACAGAGTGCTTATCTGCAAAATAATAATAACAGCCAGCATTTATGTGATGCTGAGCATGTACCTGTCCCTGTTCGAAATGTCTTGTATACTTTTGGCAATTCATTTGATCTCAATAATACTTTATGAGCTAGCACTGTTATCAATCACACCCCCATTTTCCAGATGAGAAGACTGAGGTCATCCAGCCAGTGAGTGCTGAAGCTGGGATTTGCTCTTTAGCATTCTGCTACTTCAGGGGCCCCAAGGAAAGTACAAATAACAAACATTTATGGTTGAATACATGTTAAGTGTTTAACCAACATTAGCTGCTATCATCACTGCCCTGTTTGTCCTTTAGTGGGGGACAAGAGGCTCAAATACAGAATGTTAGAATCAGAAGTTTACCCTCTCATGGGCTTGACAGATGGAAAACAGAGGCCCAAGGAGGGGAAGTGACTTGCACAAGTCACACATCAAGAAGGGGCTGAGCCATTAGAGAAATGCAGATCAAAACTACAATGAGATTTCATCTCACTCCAGCAAGGCTGGCATTAATCCAAAAAACACAAAATAATAAATGTTGGAGAGGCTGTGGAGAGATTGGAACACTTCTACACTGCTGGTGGGAATGTCAAATGGTACAACAACTTTGGAAATCGATTTGGCACTTCCTTAAAAAGTTAGAAATAGAACCACCATACGATCTAGTAATCCCACTCCTTGGAATATATCCTAGAGAAATAAGAGCCTTTACACGAACAGATATATGCACACCCATGTTTATTGCAGCACTGTTTACAATAGCAAAAAGATGGAAGCAACCAAGGTGCCCACCAACGGATGGATGGATAAATAAATTATGGTATATTCACACAATGGAATACTACACATCGATAAAGAACAGTGAGGAATCTGTGAAACATTTCATAACATGGAGGAACCTGGAAGGCATTATGCTGAGTGAAATTAGTCAGTTGCAAAAGGACAAATATTGTATAAGACCACTATTATAAGAACTTGAGAAATAGTTTAAACTGAGAAGAAAACATTCTTTTGTGGTTACGAGAGGGGGGAGGGAGAGAGGGTGGGAGAAGGGTATTCACTAATTAGATAGTAGTAAGAACTACTTTAGGTGAAGGGAAA
Organism: Loxodonta africana; assembly: GCF_030014295.1. NCBI lineage: Eukaryota > Metazoa > Chordata > Mammalia > Proboscidea > Elephantidae > Loxodonta > Loxodonta africana. The sequence continues at coordinate 51,356,874 of NC_087359.1, forward strand.
GACAGTACACAATACAGGGGAGGTCAGCACAATTGGACTAAACCAAAAGCAAAGAAGTTTTCTGAATAAACTGAATGCTTTGAAGGCCAGCATAGCAGGGCCAGGGGTCTGGGGACCATGGTTTCAGGGGACATCTAAGCCAATTGGCATAATAAAATCTATTAAGAAAACATTCTGCATCCCACTTTGAAGAGTGGCGTCTGGGGTCTTAAATGCTAGCAAGTGGCCATCTAAGATGCATCAATTGATCTCAACCCACCTGGATCAAAGGAGAATGAAGAACACCAAGGACACAAGGTGATTACGAGCCCAAGAGACAGAAAGGGTCACATGAACCAGTGACTACATCGTCCTGAGACCAGAAGAACTAGATGGTGCCTGGCTACAACCGCTGACTGCCCTGACAGGGAACACAACAGAGAACCCCAGAGGGAGCAGGAGAGCAGTGGGATGCAGACCCCAAATTCTCATAAGACCAGACTTAATGGTCTGACTGAGACTGGAAGGATCCTGGTGGTCATGCCCCCCAGACCTTCTGCTGGCCCAGGACAGTAAACATTCCTGAAGCCAACTCTTCAGACATGGATTGGACTGGACAATGGGTTGGAGAAGGATGCTGGTGAGGAGTGAGCTTCTTGGATCAGGTGGACACTTGAGACTATGTTGGCATCTCCTGCCTGGAGGGGAGATGAGAGGGTGGAGGGGGTTAGAAGCTGACAAAATGGACACGAAAAGAGAGAATGGAGGGAGAGAGCGGGCTATCTCAGTCTCATTAGAGGGGGAATAATTGGGAGTGTGTAGCAAGGTGTATATGGGTTTTCGTGTAAGAGACTGACTTGATTTGTAAACTTTCACTTAAAGCACAATAAAAATTATTTAAAAAAAAAAAAGAAAGGGCCGACCGGGTCAGTGACTTGTGCCCTTGCCCTTCAGACCCCTCAGAACAGCCCAGAGCTTTGGAGAGGGCAACCTACATTACTCTTCCATGGGAAGAGACATCAGCCTGGTAGCATTTCAATTCCGGTGGGCATTGCAGGCTCTGAGTTCTCCCTCCCTGGGCAGGAGTGAGACTTAGCCCCAGCCCAGGGTGAGATAGGATAGAAGACGGCCTCAGGTCTGCCAACCTGGGTACCTCCTCCTGGGCAGAGCTTTGCCCTACAATTAGAAGGATGTTTTTGCTTCAGCACCAGGCCCAACAAGCCCACAAAAGCCATGAGGAGCCCCACAGGTGGCCAAGGGGAGGATAGGCCCCATGGTGCTTAATAGGACCTAATCTCTTCCAGTGTTGTCAGAAATGAAAAACAGCCATGATTTTGTGGTTTAAAAATTAGCATGTATGCCTACATCATAAGCCCTGGCCTGCACTACCATACAGCTTTATCCCAGGCCTAGCACGCGGACAAAATATGTAATTACACACAGGCTCGGAGTAGAAAAGTTGCGCTCCTCTTTCCAACCAAACCAAACCCACTGCATCAAGTTGATTCCAACTCATACGGACCCCGTAGGGCTTCCAGGGCTATAAATCGTTACAGAAGATGACTGTCACATCTTTCTCCCACAGAGCCAGTGGTGGTTTGGAACCAATGACCTTTCCTTAGCAGTTGAACACTTTAACCACTGTGCCACCAGAGCTCCTTTGCTGTCTTCTTTGCTATCTATATAATACAGATTTTTACAAAAGAGAGCAAGACCTGGATTTTTGTGAGGGAACTACTTCCTGAGGGATGCTGAACATGGTGGATTTGAGGAGAGGGAAGATCTTAGCCCCATCAGTGGTTTGTGGAATGAGGGCGCATGGATGTACCAATTTAAGAGCTATCTCCCTAAAGAAGGAGGGCCAGGAATTGGTGGAGGAAATGGAGTAAGTGTCTGGTTGTCTCCATGAGTAATTGCCTTCTTTGCCGTGAGACCAGAAGACCTGGATGGTACCTGGCTACCATTACTAAATTTAGATCAAAGATTTTATAGAAGAACCCTGATCAAAAGGGGAAAAATGAGGAACAGAATTTCAAACTCTCATGGAATCTAAACCTTCTGGAGCCAAGCCATTGAGACCAGATGACCCCCCCCCCCGCCAACTAATACCCTGAGGAAACCTTTAAACCTTGAACTGAAACTATCACCTGAAGTCATCTTTGAACCAAATAATAGTTTGCCTAATTAGAAAAGAATGTCTGCATTAAGCATTATACTCTTTTAAAGAATTATATATATGTGATCAAATTGAAAGCAGCAACTCAAAAAGATGAGAAGCTTAGGAGGGCAGTGAGTTTGTGTTAATAATGGTAAAATAGTTTGGAAAATGTTGTCGAAAAAGGTGGCACTACTTGAAGAATGTGAACAATGTCACTGAAAAGTACATGTAGAAATTGTTGAAGTGGTGTATGTTTGTATATATTTTCACCAAAAAGAGATATCTCTTTAGGCTGGGGGAAGAGGAGCAGGAAAGGGAAAGCCTTGGTATAAAATACTGTGCCCTCTGTTCTCCAATCCCCATTTGGTGTTCTCATATTTAATCTTCACAGGAAGCCTGAAAAATAAGGGTCCTTACCCTGCCCTACTTGAAGGATAGGGAAACTGAGGCTAGTAAGTGGGGGAGCCCAAGATTCAAACTCATGACTCCAAAGTCTATGCTTTTTATGATATACCACATACAGTCCTCAGCTTCATTAGGTTCCCCTTATCTGACTAATGAATGGAGACCCTACTCTGAAGTCATTAGGGGTGGAAGAATGGAGTAATGGATGCAGAGGGTTGGCCAGTGTTCAACTATGAGGACTGAAGAGGAATTGAGGTCTTAATATGGGAACAGAAGGTAGGAAAAGAAGAAAAACAGATATCACAACCATTAGCACAAAAACTGACACATAGTAAATGTGACAAATGAGTGACTGATAGGATGATGGACCAATATCCTAAAATAAAAAATCAAAGTCCTTATTCAGGGTTGTGTGGTAGGCAATGTCCAGATTATGGGCGAGATAAATAAATCAGTGTTCTAATGTGGGAGTCAATATCCCAATCCAGAGGTGGATGGGAAAGGGAGTCAACATTCCAATGCTGGAATCAATGTCCCAGTGAAGATTTAGTTGAGGTAACCAATGTCCCATGTGTAGATCAATGTTCCAACACAGGGTTGGTTGAGAGGAATCAATGTCCCAACATAGGTATGGGTAAGTGGGTCAATGTCTCACGGTAGAAATTAATGCCCCAATACAGAGTTGATTGAGGGGGATCAATGTCCCAATATCACCATCAATGGCACTCAGTGATATACAAGGATGGGTTTGACAGTCAGTGTCCCAATGTGAAATCAATGATAACCAAAGCCTCACTACAGGTATGGATGGAAGTTCATGTCCCCAAATGGAAGCCAGCTTGCCAATATGGAGAACAATAGGTTACCTCCTCATGCCCTCTGGTCTTCCCTATGAGAGTTTCCCTTTGTCCTATTTGTTCTAAAGTGAAGTCCTCAGGCTCCCTGACTGTATTGACCCCTGCTAAGTCCTCCACTGAAGAAAAAGTTGGGATGGGGCCAGTGCTCTGTCCCCAAAGTGCCTCAGCCTTATTACTCACAGTAGTTACCCTTATTGTTGTGGTTGTCGTTAGCGGCCATTGAGTTGGCCCCCAACTCGTGGCAATCCCATGCGTTACAAAGTAGAACTGAGCTCCATAGGGTTTTTTTGGCTGTAATCTTTATGAAAGAAGATCGCCAGGTCTTTCTTCCACGGTGCTGTTGGATGAGTTTTTAAAACACCAACCTTTTGGTTAGTAGGCTAGTGCAAGCTATTTGGAGGGCTCCTATTCCCCAGCCTAAGAAGCCCTGGTAGTGAAATGGTTAAGAGCTCAGCTGCCAACCAAAAGGTCAGTGGTTCAAACCCACTAGCCTCTCCATAGGAAAAAAATGCGGCAGTCTGCTTCCACGAAGATTATAGCCTTGGAAGTTCTATGAGTTGGAATCACTTAACAGCAACGGGTTTTATTCATCAGCCCATCTCCACAGCCAACTTGAAAATGAGTCCAGAGAATCCCACCGGCCCAGAAGAAGGTACTGTCTTTTCAGAGACTATTTTATGACAATAATGCGCACTTTCTACTTTTGTTTGCCAAGCTTGCCCTCCCTCTACTAGGTATTTTCATAAGCGTGCCATGCCTATTTTTTTTTTTTTACATATTTATGTAATTACATGTTGCAGGTATTTCCTGCAGGGAGATCAGGCCTTGAGTTTCTCAAGACTCCACCCAAACCAGTGGCAGTTAAGATATAGTCACAACTGGTCCCATTCTTATGTCATCAGCTGGGTATCTGTTTAAAAACAACGGTAGTCTATGTTATTTAACATTGCATTTGTCATTTGAATGACACGTTTTACAGATGTGAAAAGCAAGGCCCAGAAGAGTGAACTAACTGGCCACAGATTAGTGGCAGAGATGAAACAAGAAGGCTGATTTTTTGCCTGCCAGCTCAACCCTTTTTCAGCTTCATTAGATTGGGATGACAGAGCCCCCCCATCCTACCCCCACCCCCACCCTCACCAGCACCACCACCCCACAAGATAGGTGGGCTCTGGGGGCTTATCACACAGCTTGGGCAAAAGAGTTCAAAGCATCTCTCCCCCAAACCTTCCCTTTCTTGCATCTTCCCCATCACCCTCAAATTGCCAGAACTTGCAGAACAGGGTGAACAGTCCCTGTGGCTTTCCAGGGCTGGAGATGGAGTTGGAGGGTGAGATGGGCAAAACCTCCCAGCCTCACCCGCCCCAGGGGGCTAAGGGGAGGCTGTGATTTTTCTCTTGCTCAGACAAAGGCTGGGGCCATGGCATCTGTCGGCTGACTCTTGTGTCTCGCAGCTGCTCTGACAGTCAGACCCAAGGCAGGTGCCAATTTGGGAAGGGAGGGGAACACCCATACATGCACTCACACTCCACTTCCTTCCCTCAGCCCCCACAAGCACACGCAAGGCTTCCTGTTGCCCTTCTCACCCAACAAGCCCCCTCTGTACCCCAAGACCCAGAGCTGTTAGGGACAGTACTCCCACCCCACGTGGCTCCACAGCCCCTCCGTCATGTACTTGTCCTGCCAAGTCCTGCTGCCAGGGCCCTTGGGCACCTTTGCCTAGCCCAGGAGGAGCAAGGAGGGAAGTGGGGGGCATCTGGCAGGAGACAGGGAACCTTTGTGTGTGATGGGATGTCTCTCACTCAAGCTTCTCTTTCTGGGGCCAGAGGGTTTTCTGGAGACCTCCTCGGTGGCTGGAGCCTTTGGTTTTTCAGACTGGGAAGTGCGGAGGCGAGATACACAAGCTCACAGAGATGGACAGATGTCAGGGAAAGAAAGGATTGTCAGACTCAATGAAAAGAGCAATGTCTGCACGTGTGTGTGAGTGTGTGTGTGTGTGTGTAGCCGACAGAATCATCCACATAAGCACGCACAAACAGGCATATTTGCGAACATTCTTGCACACACGCATGCATACACGTATACATGCAGGGAGCCATGTGACGACTCGGAAAAGGGTTTTGAATGTGCAAACAGTAAGAACTCTGTGTCCTCCTTCTTTCCAAAAATATTGATTTATTTATGGACTTCTTTATTTAAATCACATTACCACCCCACTTCTCTCCCTGTGAAAAGGCGTGTTCTAGGGCAACTGAGAATCCTCCGTTTAGTCGACTAATTGTAAAATCTATTTTATTATCCTCATATTTTATTTTTAATTCTCTGAGCAGAGGAGAGTATAGGGAGGGCAACCGTAAGGGGGTGGGGCACGGTGAGGGCTGCCCTATTAAGAAGGTGATGCAGGAGGAAAAGAATATTTCTGTGAAAGCTGCTTGGTAGGAAAAAAAAAATTATAAATTTTACACAAAGATGCTTCTGAGCACCACCCCTGGTACAGTCCTCTTGACCTCTCCCTCCCCACTCCCAGTCTCCCATCCGCCTCCCCTTCCTCCTCCCTGCCCCATCCAGACCTCACCTCCCTCCTGCCTCCCTCCCTCAAAGCCTCCGCCCCTCCCCAGGGCCCCCTCCTCAGATGCAATCCCCCTGCTGTAATTTCTGGGGGAATTGCTTCATCTCGGGTGCAGATATATTTGTGTCAAGGTGCAGCTGCACAGATAGCCTTCCTCTATGCATAGTAAGAGGGTTTCAGAGAGAGAGGTTGTGCCCAGAGCAAGGCCTTATCAGAGCAAGCTGCCTGCCATTTATCTGATTCCCCATCAAATAGGAAAACGGGCCTCAGGCTGCTGCTTCCACTTTCCTTGGGAAAGCCATGGGGGGAATAATAATTTACTCCAATCTTTTTGTTTCCAGGGCTCACCTTCAGCCTGACACAGCCCCGGGTCTCTCCACCCCCCACTGCACCCAGCAACACCAGCCAAGGGTACAAGTTTGGGCCCCAGCCCCCAAGGGCCCACCATGGGAACATCCACACCACCCCCAGAAGTGCCCTTGCTGCTTGAGTGGACCTTCACAATGGATTGGCACGAGCTGGAGAGATACATTTTGGCATCAGGGAGTGTAGACACAGGGGAAGGGGTACAACAAGGACCCTAAGAGGCAGGGGGAGGCTTGGCCTGGCTGCAGGGGGCCTGGCTTCCTTTCCACACCATCCCCCACCCCCCACACATATGCAAATCTCCCTCCCAAAACACACACTCACTGTGTGTGCCTGCGCATGAGCCCGCTCATGAGTTTGTCAGACTTGACCCTGTGAGTGTCCTTGCTTGAGGAAGGATTGGTACCTTTATCTGTGTGCATCTGTCCATCTGTCTGTCTGTCTGTGTCCAGAGTGGAGATGAATGGAGGACTGGAGGAAGTTTCTGTTCTATGTCACAGACTGACCACCCATCTCAGCTCACAATTACAACAGCCAGGAACAAGCCCAAGACAGAATGACAGGGACTGTCTGAAAGGGATGAGAGTGGGCTAGGGAGGGGCCCGAGCCAGGCCTGGCCACCGGTCATCTTGCCTCGCCCTCCCTGGCAGAGCTGCTCCAGGGAGCAGCAGGCAGCCCATCTGGTGCAGGAGCTGCAGAGAGGTGGGTGGTGGGGAGGGGGCCCACTCCCCATAGGCCACCCATAAATCACAGTTATGTGGCCAAGGGGCAGGGGGTGGGCAGAGGCCAGGGGGCAGCCACAGACGCACACAGGACGGGGCAGAGGGGCCAGGGTCAGGTGCAGCTGTAAATTGTCACCTAAATGCTTCCGAGCGAAGGCTAATCAGGGTGTAGTGACAGAACACTCCCGGCCCCAGCCGGCCCCAGCGGGCACATGCACGTCTGTGCAAGCGCATGCACGCTCACAAATACAAAGGCTCGCCTGGACATGCTCTGCACACAGAGCTGTGCACACAGAGCAGTCACACCCACACCTGGAGACACGAAGACACAAGTGTACACACCACTTACTCATGCAAACACACCCCGGCAGCTCAGTACCCACTCATGTTCATTCAGACCCAGGGGGTACAAAGATCTACCTAGCACACCTGGGTGCATGTACATTGCTCAGGTGGGCATGCAAAGTGGTGAGCAGACACAGGTACAACACCCAGAGCAGCCACAACTCAGAGGGCAAACTCTGAGGCAGGAAAGACATGGGTGAAAAGAGGTAGACACAGTAGTGGTGCTGAGCCACCCCCAGCCCTGGAACCTCTATGCCTGGGTTCCCCTCCCAATCTCTCCCCACCTAGGACACCAGGCTTCCTTCCCATTCAGCAGCCGGTGCTTCAGGTTTTTATCTGTCAACTGTGAAGTGTTCGCACCGTTGTTTGATCTCTTCCTGCCCCCATGCTGGAGTAACACTCATTCATTCTTTCACCAGCATTTATGAAGCCCTACTGGGTCCCTGGTTGATGCAAAACATTTGCATTCGACTACTATCCTAAAGGTTGAATGTTCAAACTGACCCAGTGGCACCACGGAAGAAAGGCTTGGTGATCTGCTTCCATAAAGCTTACCGCCAAGAAAACCCTGCTGAGCAGTTCTACTCTGTAATACATGGGGTCGCCATGAGCAGGAATTGACAGCAAGGGGTTTGTTTGTTTGTTTGTTGGTATTCTTGTGTCAGGCACTGTACCAGTCTCTGGAGATAGACTCCCTGCCCTGAAACTTAAAATCAAGCCCAAAAAGAGAGACACATGAGCAATTACAGCACCTGGGGATCATTGCTAGAAGGGAGACCACCACAAGGCAGTGGGGAAAGGGTAGGCAGAGGAGGGGGACAAGGCCAGCTTTCTAGAGGAATCTGTGTGTAAGCTGAGTTGGCCCAGGTGGAGAACTGGCGTAGAAGAGGGAACATGCCCAACCCTCGCAGAGAATGTCAGTGGCAGTGAGTAAATGCTGGAGGGGACACAACTGCCCTTGACCACATGGTGATGCACCCCACATGGAGGACTCATCTCTGAGCCCTGATGCCAGAGGGAGACCACCCAGACTGATGGGACACGATGCTTGATTTTCCCAGGATTCCCCTCCGTGGCCCCTGAACCTTGTTCTTGTCTATGCAAAGCCAGTTGTTCTGTACAGGGAGAGAACTGGTAGCTGGACCTAGCCTTCCCAGTGGATGCCACAATTCACTTGTAACCAGCATGAGGATGAGGGGAAGCCACAAGGGGACTGAAGGTGGTGTCCCCTGACACTGAGACCTCTCCGCCAGCCCTCCTCACTCAGACCTCCACAGGCCTGGGCAGAAATTCATCTGGATCTGTTCTTACTCTCCACTGCAGAGGCTTGTAACATGTGCTCAGTGGAGCTCTCTGAGTCCATGGAGCCCGTCCTAAGACTGGAGATGAGAGAAGGAGATTGAAAGGCAGGGCTCTGGGCCCACTAGCCTCTATTCCACCACGTATTTGTTGCCCTATTAGAGGCATTGCATTGGGCAAATATGCTGCAGAAGACTTCTTTAAAGTGTTAAAAAGCAAAGATGTCACCTTGAAGACTAAGGTGTGTCTGACCCAAGTCATGGTGTTTTCAATAGCCTCATATGCATACGAAAGCTGGACAATGAATAAGGAAAACCAAAGAGGAATTGGTACCTTTAAACTGTGGTGTTGGCGAAGAATATTGAATATACGATGGACTGCTGAAAGAACGAACAAATCTGTCTTGGAACAAGTACAACCAGAATACTCCTTAGAAGCAAGGGTGGCAAGACTACATCTCACATGCTTGGGACGTGTTATCCAGAGACATCAGTCCCTGGAGAAGGACATCATGCTTGGTAAAGTAGAGAGAGGGTCAGCAAAGAAGAAGAGGAAGACCCTCAATGAGATGGACTGACACAATGGCTGCAATGATGGGCTCCACCACAACAATGAGTGTGAGGATGGTGCAGGACCTTACAGTGTTTCATTCTGTTGTACATAGGGTCGCTAAGAGTTGGAACCGACTTGACAGCACCTAACAACAACAACATCGAACTTTCAAACAAGACCTCATATGAGCAAAGGACTCTATGGCTAAAGATGTGTGGAAAACATTCGTCCATGGGACATAGTTCAAAGCTTGGCGATCAGAACTCTCCCAAACCTCTACCTCCCCTGCCTTACTTTACTCCTTCGATCCAGCCTAGTGTTCTTTCCAGTGCCCTCCACAATCCTCAACCTCCCTCACCCCCACCGCCCCTTCCATGCATACCAGCTCCATTTTTCCTGCCACTCCCACCCTGCACTGATGCTCCTGCAGCCTAACTCTCACCTGTCCTCTTTACATTTAAACATCCCTTGAGTGCCTGCAACACGGCAATACGCACATTATCTCATTCAAGCCTCCTCTATAAAACTCAGAGTCCCTGGATGGTGCAAACGCCTAAGCACTTGACTATTAACCAAGAAGGTTGGTGGTTTAAACTCAGCCAGAGAAGCCTAGGAAGAAAGGCCTGGTGATCTGCTTCTGAAAGGGCACAGCCTTAAAAACCCTATGACGTACAAATCTACTCTGCAACACATGGGGTCCCCATGAGCTGGAATTGACTCAACGGCAACTTGATTAGTTTTTTTTCTTTGTTTGCTTCTTTACAAAACTCTGAAAGGTACAGGTCCATTTTACAGATGAGAAAACAAGCTCAGAGACCTTAAGCAATCTGCTCAAGGTCACTGTGACCTTGGAAGGCTGAAGGAAAGCTGATTCTAGGTCCAACCTGAGCCTCCAGGCATGGAACCTACCCATCTCCCTTCTGTCCAACCCAGAACAACTATGCAGCAGAGACTTCCTCCCTCATTCTTGCACCAAAACTTAGCAGGAGGAGTGGCTTTCTGGGGATCAGGAGGTAGAAAGGAGAGGAAGGGGTAGAAGAAGACCCAGGCATCTTCAGAAGCAGAGAGGAGAGACAGGGGGTTCTGGTCTACAGCCAGAGGGCCCCAGGGCAGTCACTGGGGGAAAGGGATGCTTGTAGGCCAGAAATGAAGGCCTGGCCCATCCTCTTTGGCTATTTACACCTTCAAGACTGCATCCAGTAAGTGTCCTATCCCCTCCCTTGATGGGCAGCACCATGAGGTCAGGAATCAATGCCTTCGGGCCCTGAGGTCTGCCATTTGCTCATCATGTAACTTGGGCATGCTTCTGAACCTCTTGGAGCCTCAGCCTTCTCATCTCCTAAATGGGAATAATAATATAAATATCTGCCTCCCGGGATGGTTGAAAGGATTAAATGCGGCTGTGCCAGGAGCCTGCACATAGGAGACCCTCCACAAATGCTGCCAGCTTCCTGCCCACCCTGAATCATGGGGTAGGCTGCCATGCTAATTGATGATGAAGATGGCTGGGGTGAGCATATCATGCCTGGAGGTTGCTGGGACTGCAAAGGGGCTCTGCTCTGGGTCTGGTTTGCAGGTGACATGGCCGGTGAGGGGGGCAGTAGCCCATTTTTCCTCTTCCCTTCCCCGCTAGCTCTTTTGTCTCTGGAAAGGACCAGCCCCCCAAGAGTTTAAGAAGATAAAGAGGATGAAGAACATTGATGCATCTGCTTTCCAGTAACGCAGGACTGGTTAAATGTCTGTCTACCCATGCAGGCCCCCCTCCGCCCACCCCACCCCCCCACCAGCCTTGCAGAGGCCTCTGATCCCCCTCACGGATCACCGGGAGTGGGACCGACACTCCCCGTCACCACTGGAGACAACAGCCTGATACAAATTGGCAGGCAAAGGAGGCGCAGTCGATACAGATTAGGGAGAAGGGCCTCCCCTCACCCCAGGCCTGGGGCCCCAGTGATCTGCTTCCTCACAGAGAAAGCTGGCTTGGCCAGAGGCCAGTGGGCACCCAGGTGGGGGCCACGACCTCAGCCCACCCCCTCACCCCGCACAGCACCCTGAGGAACTGAGGGAGAGAGAGGCAGGAAAGCAAGGAGGGGTGGGAGAGCTCAGCCTTAGACCCAGCCAGCTTACACCCCCAGCGGGATGAGTTTTCTTGGTGTTGAGAAAATGGTCAGCAGCTTGTCACAGTCCACTGACTCCAAACAGCCCTCTGGAAACGTTGTTGAATTTAAATCCAAACACAGAGATACCCATATACACGACTGTCACTCCTCCTGCCTCTTCCTTAAACACAAACATAGTTATCTCATGGCTACATACACTCCTTGTGATTCAATTCAGCCCAAAAGCATTTATTGAGTGCCTATGTGTGCCAGGCACTGCAACTACAATCAGCTTCATGCCCTAAAGGAACCTAGAGTCTAAGAGGAGAGACAAAGGTAGAAAGAGGTCATTACAGGACAGGGTAACAGGTGCAATTATAGGAGTCCACACAATGGAGAGAGGAAGAAAGGGCACTGCTCAGAGAAAGTGCTATCTCAGCAGGGTTTTTAAGGATGAATAAGAGTTGCCAAATGGACAGGGTAGCAAAGGAATCATTCTCATTACCCGCCTCCCACCAACATCTCTAGCCACATATTGTGTTCCTCTTCTTCCTACTGGCTATGCTCTAACCATGGTGAGTTTCTTTCACCCACAACATTCTCCATTTGTTCCAATTGCCTGAAATGTCCTTATTCCCTTGACTATTCAACCTCAGGGCTCACCTTAAAGGACTGTTTCTCTATAGCCCCCTTCTAGATTCTGCCATAGCATCCTAGGTCTCCCCTTCCTAACTCTCAACACACTTCTATTCACTTGTTTGCTCCATGAGGGCAAGGACAGTACCTGAAACACCTGGGGCAGTGCCTGACACATTCCAGGGCATGGTTGGTTGGTTGGTTGGTGGTTGGTTGGATGGAGGAGTGGGTGGGTAGATGAGTGGGTAGATGGATAGATGAATAAATGGGTAGACAGTTTGCCAAGCCTAACACACATTGGTGTATAGAGTGAATTCTAGAACATTAGCCGTACAAGCCCCTTTAATATAATATACTCCTAGCCTTCATTTAATGAGCTCTGGTGGCACAACGGTTAAGCACTTGGCTACTAACCAAAAGGTTGGCAGTTTGAATCAATCAGCAATTCCATGGGAGAAAGACCTAGCAATTTGCTCTCATAAAGATTACAGCCTAGGAAACACTATGGGACAGTTCTACTCTGTCCTATAGGGTCACTAGGAGTTGGGATCAACTAAGTGTCATCTAACAACAACCCTTCATTTTACCGAGCTGAGATACAGAGAAGGGAGAATTGCTTCAAGTTGTCCAGAGGGCTGAATCAATGACTTTGCTGGGATTGTACTCCAGGGCTCAATCTCCCAGTCCGGGGCCCTTTCCATGGGCACACTCAGCCTCCTACACCCCTGGAAGAGTTAGGATATGATGAGACATAGCCTTATTCTACATGGATCTCCTGGGTTGAGGTTGAATCTCTGGATATATAAACTCAAAACTCATATACTTCCCCCCGCCCCATGCACACAACACATGTATCCATCAGAGCAAGGGACTGAAAGCCAGCTTAATCTAGCTTAATTCAAAAGGGGAGTTTGCTGGCCTGTGGGAGACCCTGGGTGGTGCAAATGGTTAAGTGTTCCACTACTAATCAGAAGGTTGGTGGTTCAAACCCACCCAGAACTACCTCAGAAGGAAGATCTGGTGATCTGGTGATCTGCTTCCGAAAGGGCACAGCCTTGAAAATCCTAGGGATTGGAGTTCTACTCTGCAACACGGGGGCTCACCATGAGCCGGAACCAACTAGACAGCAACAGGTTCGGTTTGGCATTGTCTTCTGTAACTGGGAATGGCAGGTGGGCTGCCTTCTGTTGCAGCTCGATCCAGGTATTCAAGCAATATCACAAGATCTCTCAACTCTGCTTCTCCCTATGTACTGGTCACAACCTCTCATCCTCCCAGTAGGCTTCCTCCATGTCAGTTAGGGAGAGGTGGGTGGGAAGGGGGGGACATGGCCACAGATAGTTCCAGGGAGCTGGCAAGGGAGAGCGGGGGCAAGTTTGCCTCCCTCAGAATGTGTATATGACACCCCAGCAGAAGACTCTGATGAGTCCATATCAGGTCCAATCCCTGTAGTCAGAAGAACGGGGTGCTATAATTGGGCAAGCCTGGATCTCATGTCCACACTAGAGGCCAGGAGAGGGCTTGGGACAGTGATTGACAGCTCATCAAATGACACGGAAAGGGAAAGGGTAGCACTCCAAAGGAAAAAGAGTGCTGTTAGCAGCAGAACAGGGAAGAGAAGCCAACCAGTCAAAAACGATAGATGGCCCCAGTAGTTCTATCATAATTAATGTTGGGTAACTAGGGCATATTAGAAAGAGTTAAAAAAAAAAAAAAAAACTTGGGTATAATAATAATAATAACTTTTAGAGTATGTCGTGCATATATTGTCTCATTTAATCTCATTTAAATTTGGAGTAAGAAGTCCCAGGTTTGAGTCTCAGCTCTGCCATTTACCAGACCCTAGCCATGTCATTTCACCTTTTTGAACCTCAGTTTCCCCATCTGTAAAATGCAAAGAATATAGCCCAGCTTCCTGTAGCTGGGTGGATTCTTTGTAAACTGTGAAGGGATGTACAATATTCCCAGTAGGAGAGGCTCACAGTAATGCTTGCTCAGTGATTCCAGGTGGGGACATGGAACAAGGAGAGGCGCTTAGCAAACCATAAGGCATTCAGGCCAAAGAAGCAGGCAGGCTGCCTTCAAGTCTGACTCGGCAGGAAGAATGGGTTGGCCCAGGATGCAGGAAGGTACGTTCTGGGACCCCTCTGGCCTGGCCACTGTCCACCCTGAGAAAGGGGTAGAAAGAGGAGTTAATGGATTACAGGGCCAGGCAGGAAGAAGAGAGGATTTTTCATTTTAAAATGTTCTGAAATAATTCATATTTGCTTTGCAGGACGGCATTGTGTGCTGTCAGCTCTGTAATAACTTCTAGGCCTTTATTTATTGTTTTGCCTTAATGATTTCGTGTAGCTCTGGTGTGGAGAATTCACAGTGTCTTATAACACACAATGGCAGAGAAGGCCCCAGACCCTGGCAGGCCAGGAGAAGGAGAGGTCAAGCTCTGCATTTGGGGGTAACCATCCACAGTACCCCATGAACCCTGCCCTCCCCCTGGAGATGGTGCAGCCTAGAACAGGCTCTGTGCAAGGTGTTTTATCCATGAGAACAATTCTCACAACACACTGTGGGGCTGGTACTATTGTCCCGTTTTACAGAAGGGAAAACTGAGCCTTGGGGAGATTACAAGTCTTACCCCCTGACTTTGCATGACCAAGCCAGGATTTAAACACAGGTCTCCTACTTTGGTATGTATAGGAATCACGTAGGGAGAATATGGGTTCCTAGGACTCAATCCTGGAGAAAGAGATTTGTAAGTCTAGAATGGGGTCTGGGGCTCTGTATTTTAACAAGCTGCCCAGATGAATGACAGACAGCCACATTTCAGGACTCAACTGATGACTGAAGCCACACTAGTCACACACTTGGCAGCACCCAGCCCCCCAAGAGTTGTGGTCCTACAATCGGCCTAAGGTCTGTCTCTCTCACAAATGTTCCATCAGCTACTCCTGTCCCTCTGTCATTCTCCATCCTGTATCCCTGAGGGCTTGGACTCCCCATCAGACCTCTAGCCCAGTGTGTGAAGCCAGAAGAGGAAAGGGAGGGGAGGCAGGGGAGGTTTTCTTGGTTGCTGTGGTGATTCCCCACCTCCCAGTCTGTGGAGGGAGGCAGCTTCATTGTGAGCCTTTGGCCAAGGCCTGGAGGGAAGCAAGCTGTCCTGGGCAGGGAGGAGGCAGAGGGGTGGGAAGAGGACTATAGTCACTGGGGAGAGAGAAAGAGGGAAAAGGAGGCTGGGGAGCAGGGAGGGGGCCCTGAGCCCAGGGCAGCCGGAGCAGAGAGCCAATCCCTCCAGATGCTGGGGCTGCCAGCCTTCAGTCCAGGGGGCGGAGAGGGGATTTGCAGGAGCTGAGGCTGACAGGGGCTGATGCTTCCTGAGCCCAGAGCTGGCAGGAGACCCAGGGCAGGTGGTGGCAGAGATGCAGGGACAGGCGAGACAAGCAGAGAGGCTGGTGCAGGATGGAGTCAGAGTCACAGGACTGGGAGCGACCGGGTCTCAGAAAGCAAAGAAAAGAGAAAAAACAAGCCAGGAGAACCCTTCCCAGACCCCAGGCTGCGGCCCACTCCCACCCCTAGTTGAGTCGGGGCTGGCACAGCCTGGGATCCCAGCCTGCTGGGCTGGGCTGGGCTGGGCTGGCAAACCGGATGGCACAGGCTGCAGCAGAGGCAGATGGAGCGAGGAGGGGGCCTGACCCCCAGCCCACCAGGGAATTGCTGGGATTGTCTGTTCTTTGGAGCCCTCCCGCTGCCCCGCCAAACCTCCCTGCCTCTGGGAGTATGGCTGGGGAAACAGGGCAAAACAGAAGCAACATTTTGGAGCCAGCGTCTCCACCTCCTCCTGCTCCCTTTTGGCTTTCTCTCCCTGCCACTGGCACGCATTGCCTGCTTCCAGCCTGGCTCTGTTGGGGGGCAAGAACAGGGGCGACAAGGGAGACTTGAAGTGGAGAAAGACGGAAAAGGGAAAGAAGCTGGGAGGCGACATCTTAGATGGGAGTGAAAGAAAGATGGGGAAAGAGGCAGGGTGGGAGATTCTTCCCTGCCCCTCTTTTTTCCTGTCCGTTTTTTAGAGCAAGCATTTTATTTACTTTGTCCCAGACCCCATTAAGCACTTAACCTGTGTGAACTCATTTCAACCTCAGAACTGCTGTTATTATAATTCCCATTTTACAAACGAGAAACTGAGGCAGAGAGAGGTAAGGTGCCCTGTTGAAGGTCACCAGCTAGGAATTATCAGAGGGAGGATTGAAACACAGGAGACCGGCTTAAAGTCTGTGCTATTAGCAACCACCCTCTGCTCCCTTTCATTTTTAGTCTTGAATTTCTTTTTCTTTTTTTGCCCTCTTGTTTCCCAGTATTTCTCTACCCAGTCCTTAACCCCTTAGGTAACATGTTACAGTCTGCCCAGGTCTCCACACCTGCATCATTGCATGGGTGGTTGTCACGTGCAAACACATACAAATGTAGCACATACATACTCCCGTGCATAAGTTGTTGGTGAGTCTACATGCATGTGACTTAGCGTGCACATCTACACACTAAGCACGCAAGTCTGTGTGTCTGTGTGTATGTGCACAGACCCAGACATTCTTAGGCCCATCCACACATGTGTATGCACCATACACGCCACACCCTGGGTAGATCTTGGGTATTCTCACCAAACAGAGTGTTAACTGTGGCAAAATAATCCCCAAAAAAGATCTGTTTGGCTTTGCAATAAAGCACTGCTTGGCATATGCGATTTTTGGCAATACGCTTACCTTTCTAGGTTTAGCTTGGGCTGATGTGGTTTCCTGCATGTCTGTGGCTTGGCAGCCCTGCTTACGGGAAAGTCAGCCACTGAGAACTTGCCTGATGCCAGGGCCTTGGCAAGACACTTCCCAGACTCTCTAGCCTTACAGCAGAACACAGGGCAGGTCTTACCATTCCCATTTCATAGATGAGGACCCTGAGACTCAGTGAGTTGCATTTGTGCAGGGTCACACATGGGTGAAGAGAGAGAGAGTGTGAAGATTTGAACCCCAGGTTGGCTGTAGGGTCTGTAAAGCTTCAGTGCCTGCAGGTGAGTTGGTGGTCAGACATGCAGCTCATCAGGTATGCCTCACCCGTCTGGAATGTGGCTGCCTCACTGTCTGGTCACATCGGGGCCCCTCTTCTGAGGCCTGGCTGGTGGGTGTGGATGGGCTGCGGGGGCTCATGATGAGCCGCTCTTCAGAAGGCTCCACACAAGGCATGTGCAGCTGGGTATGGAAAAGGTTTTTCCCCAGTGAGTCGTGCAGACAATAATGATGGTTTAAACTACAAAAGGACCAGATAGAGTTATGACCCGCCACCTAGTTTTACGTATATCTTCAGCATTTGGTGAGGACCTACTGTGTGCCTGGCATTTTATGGGGCTCTGAGAGCAAGACAAACAGGTATCAAACTTAGACCCTGGCTTCCAATGAAGCCAAAAACCATTGGGTCAATTCCAGCTCATCTCAACCCCACGTGTTACAGAGTAAAACTGCTCCATAGGGTTTTATTGGCTGTAATCTTTATGGAAGCAGGTCATCAGGCCTTTCTTCCTCAGCACCCTTGGGTGGGTTCAAACTGCCAAACTTTTTTTTTTCTGGGCTAAGTACCTATATTTTTTTAAATTTTCATTGTGCTTTAAGTGAAAGTTTACAAATCAAGTCAGTCTCTCACACAAAAATTTATATACACCTTGCTATGTACTCCTAGTTTCTCTCCCCCTAATGAAACACCACACTCCTTCTCTCCACCCTGTATTTCCGTGTCCATTCAGCCAGCTTCTGTCCCCCTCTGCCTTCTCATCTCCCCTCCAGGCAGGAACTGTACACATAGTCTCATGTGTCTACTTGAGCCAAGAAGCTCACTCCTCACCAGTATCGTTTTCTATCTAATAGTCCAGTCCAATCCCTGTCTGAAGAGTTGGCTTTGGGAATGGTTCCTGTCTTGGACTAACAGAAGATCTGGGGACCATGACCTCTGGGGTCCTTCTAGTCTCAGTCAGATCATTAAGTCTGGTCTTTTTACGGGAATTTGAGGTCTGCATCCCACTGCTCTCCTGCTCCTTCAGGGGTTCTCTGTTGTGTTCCCTGTCAGGGCAGTCATCAGTTGTAGCCGGGCACCATCTAGTTCTTCCGGTCTAAGGCTGCTGTAGTCTCTGATTTATGTGGCCCTTTCTGTCTCTTGGGCTCATAATTACCTTGTGTCTTTGGTGTTCTTCATTCTCCTTTTCTCCAGATGGGTTGAGACCAATTGATGCATCTTAGATGGCTGCTTGCTAGTGTTTAAGACCCCAGACACCACTCTCCAAAGTGGGATCAAACTGCCAACCTTTAGGTTAGTAGTTGAGCGCAAACCATTTGCACCACCCGGGGACTTCCAATAGCTTGGTAGAACAGTTTTCAGATACAGAAGCAGCCTTAATACAAGGTTGAAAGAAACCTAAATGCTGTAAGAGAGCTACAGATAAAGAGTTACAGGCTATCAGAGGGAGAGACCACTTCAAGCTGGGAACATCAAGGAAACCCTCCGGGAGAAGGAGGCATGTGACAGTGGAGGAGAAGGGGTTCTTGGTTTTCTAAAGACTGTAGCCCAAGGCACAGGGTGGGATATTGCCAAGCAGGCATAGAGAAAGCAAGCTGTTCCATGTCTTGATGGCAAAGGCTGTGTAAGGGGAGTGGTGGGAGGTGGATTGGGATCAGATGACAGGAGGTCTTGAGACCATGACAAAGGGTTTGGACTTTGTAGCCAATAGGGAGTCATTGAAGGTTGTTGAGCAGGGGAAAGCTTTGAGAACTATGAAGATTAATCTGCAATTATGAACAAAATGGATTAGAAATATAACATGCATACACACATATACACACACATACATCCTCAGACATATGTACATAACTGTGTACTCAAAAGCATAGGGTTAATTCCTGGGCCCAGAATTACATTTTTAAATTTTGAATTGTATTTATTATTTGAATAGATAATACATTCACATGATCTAAAATTCAAAAGGAATGTAAGAGAATACACTGAAAAGTAAAGCTACCTCCCACCCCACATTCCAGACCCCTAGTTCCTCTACCTAGAGGCAAGCACAGAGGTCAGCTTGAGGGCTTCCTTCAAGAGATGTTCTGTACATAGACAGACAAATATCCATCTGCATTTTTATGCAAATAGAACATATTACACACGTATGTCTGTACCTTGCTTTTCTCAGTTAATTAATGTACCTTGAAAGATCTGTACACACCAGTACTTGGAAAGCTGCTTTGATCTTTTCAACAGCAGTATACTACTCCATGAAGGAGCCCTGGTGACACAATGGTTAAGCACTAGGCTGCTAACCAAAAGGTCAGTGGTTCAAACCTACCAACGGATCCAGGGGAGAAAAGACCTGGCAATCTGCTTCTGTAAAGATTACAGCCTAGGAAACCCTATGGAGCAGTTCTAACTCTGTCATATAGAGTGGTTATGAGTTAGAATCGACTTGACGGCACACAACAACGTACTACTCCATGGAAACTTGGGTGGCCCAAGCGGTTTGCAGTTGGCTGCTAACTCAAAGACCTGGTAAGCTGCTTGCATAAAGATCACTGCAAAGAAAACCCTATGGAGCGGCTCTATTCTGTAACACATGGAGTCATCATGAGTCTGAATTTTTTTTTGTACTACACTATTGTTTTCCCTTGAGTCGATTCTGACTCATAGTGATTCTATAGGACAGGATAGAGCTGCCCCATAGGGATTCCAAGGTTGTAATCTTTATAGAAACAGACTGCTAGGTCTTTTCTCCTGCAGAGTGGCTGGTGCCTTCCAACCTCCAACCTTTCGCTTGGCATCTGAGCACCTAACCATGGTGCCACCAGGGCTTTACTACTTCACTATAGTTGGGCATTTACATTATTCCTGATCTTTTTCTCTTACAAGAAATTGTTGCAATGAATAACCTTGAACACATGTCTTTTTGCATATTCGTTCATTCAACAGACATTTGTTGAGCACCTACTCTGTGCCAGGGAGCAATCTGGATGCAGAAAGCACGGTGAATAAATCAGACAAAAGTGCCTCCCCTCATGGAATGCACCTTCTAGGGCGCATGTGTGAGAACGTCTGGGGTAAAGTCCTAACGGTGGGATCGAGGAATCAAAGTGTCTGTGCATTTTTGGACTTTAGTAGATAAATCCAATCCCCCCACAGAGGTTGTACCAATTTACCCTGCAGTGTATCAGAGTGCCACATCCCTACACTGTTACCATCAAAATGTTATCAAACTTTTTTATCTTTGCCGGTGTGACAGGTGAAAAATGATTGTACTTTTAATTCACATTTCTTTTATGATGAGTGAAGTTGAGCATCTTTTCTTATGCTTAAGGGTAATCTTCAGGTCCTTTTCTGCCAGCTATCTGATATCCTTTGCTCATATTGCTATTAGGTTGTGGGTCTTTTTCATCTTGACTTGTGGATTCTCTATTAAGGAAATCAGCCCTTTGCCTGTGGTAGGAGTTGCAAGTAATTTTTCCCTAGTTTGTCATTTGTTTTTGGACTTGATTATGGTGGTCTTTGGTTGGTTAGTTGGTTTTTAACACAGGCTTTTTTTTTTTTTTTTTTTTAATGTGGGATAAAATGTTTTGAAAGTGTTTTCTCACCTTTGCCTCCCCTGGTGGAATGTTTGCTAGGGTTGGGAGAGACATAGGTCAAAATAACAAGATCATGGGTTCCATTAATAGAAGCACAAGTTCTAAGCGAAGGAAGGTGATAATCCTAGTCTGTTCTGGTGTCCCATCTTAAGAGGTCTTTAGACAAAGGGGAGCATGCTCAGAGGCAAGTAACCAAGAAAGTGAATGGGCTTGAAACCAATCACAAAAGGAAAGGTGATGGAATTGGTGTCCTTAAGCCTAGAGCGGATCAGGCTACAAATATCATCTTGGCTGATGGAACAAGGCTCATAATGCAAAATCAGGGCCTGTGATGGAGGCTCCAGGAAGCCAAGTGTCAGATAATGGTGCTTTTTTAAAGACAGAGCTGTCTGAAGGTGGAATGGACTGCTTTGTGAGGAAGTGGGCTCCCTGACACTAGAGATGTACAAACCAGAACTGGATGACCATTTACCATAGATGCCAGGTTTTAGACCAAAGGCCTTTTCAAGCTTTTACCAATCCAGAGAGCCCAAAGAATCTTAAAATTCTTCATTTTACAGATGAAGAAGAGGTGGTGGGAAACTGACTGCTTTGTGCTGGGTACTTTGGCATATATAACGTGACTTAAAATGACAAGGACCAAAGGGGTTAAGCGACTTGCCTACGGATGCACAGCATCTACTGGCAGAGCCAGAACTTGAACCCAGGTCCCCAGACTCTGAATCTAGAGCTGTCTTCACTGAACCACCTGTCTCTGTTCAACAATTAAATGCATGCTTATCGTATGTCAATTGCATGCCTACTCTGAGTGAACACAAACACAGACAGTGAGAATAAGTTATACGCAAACTATTAAAAAAGTCACACGGTCTTGGTTCTGGAGTAGGTCACTGCCTAGTGGGCAAGTACTGCCACCATCTCCGCATTGCCTGACTCAATATGAATGGTGCCCCCCTGGAGTTGTGCAATAATGAAATATTGTTAAGTGTTGTAATAAAAGTGTATACAAAGTCCAGAGGAACACAGGAGGTATGATTAAGTCTACCAGAGAAGGGATCCAGGAAGGCTGCACAGAGGAGGTGACGTCTGAGCAGGGCCTTAAAGGACACGTAAGAAGAACAAAGGACGAAGAAGAACAATTTATACATTTACCCCACAAACATTTATTGAACATCTTCAGGCTGTCAGGAATAGATGAATAATTCACTGTCCAGTAGAGGAGACAGACAAGCAACCAATAAATTGCCATAGAGTGTAAGCATGACAGTGAAAACATACTCATGGCACAGAAGTGGAGCTGACCCCTTCTGAAATAATGTGGAAAGTCTGGGAAAGCTCCTGGGGGAAGCGACATCTGCGATTTTCAAGGGAGAAATAGGAATTTTCCAGGCTGATAATAAAGGCATTGGGAGATAGGGAAAGGCGTTCCAAGCAGAGGGAACAACGTGTGCTAAGTTTCTGAATCTTGAAAGATCTCCCCCTCTTCAGGCGCCCAAAGCAGATCAGAAAGACTAGAATGTAAGGATTAAGGCACCGGGCCCCAGGCAGGAGGTAGAACTGACATACAGGTGTGCAGGCAGGGGCTACCAGATTTCAGGATGAATGGGGAAATGACATTGGTGTGTGTGGGGACTTAGCAGGTTTAGCAACCTTCCCTTCAAAGCCACGCCCCAGATCACGAGCTGGAAGAGAAAAGTGTGAGCCATAAATCCCTGATTCCTCCTACCATGCCCGGCGCTGCAGAGCCTGGAGTCTCCATGGCTCTTCGGTCCCACTGCTGCGACCCTGGCTAATCCAGCCTCCTGGCCCATCTGACACACACTTCCACTTAACATTTTGTTAGCGACTCTATAAACGAGCTCTCGCTGACCTTCAATCCCTGGCTAATTGCTGGTTTCATGTACAAGACTAGCTTAATTTTACGTGATAATTACCTGAGAGTGGCAATACATATGGCATTGCATGTTCAAAATGTCAGGCCTGGAAAACTACCAAGCGGCTGTAGTCAGAGGCAAAGGGAGGAGGCAGCCAGGGGACAAGCCATGAGGGAAAATGCCTGGTGCAGACAGAGATCTGGAGAACCGGGGCCCCAGTCTGCCATAGGGCCCATAACCCTCTGCTGACACCCAGGGACAGACCAGAGGGGCAGCACACCCATTTCGCAGTCACTCATACACACATATCAAGGAGAAGCACGAACAAACTCAGAGGTACACCTCATGGACACTTTCACCCCTTCAGGAAAGGCTCACTAAATCCTGCTGTGCGCCAGACAGTGTGCCGGTACTTGTTGTTATTGTTAAATGTTATTGTTAGGTGATGTCAAGTCGGTTCCAACTCATAGTGATCCCATGTACAACAGAACGAAACATTGTCCGGCTCTATACCATCCTCATAATCGTTGCTATGTTTGAGCCCATTGTTGCAGCCACTGTGTCAGTTCATTTCATTGAGGGTCTTCCTCTTTTTTGCTGACCCTCTACTTTGCCAAGCATTATGTCCTTTTCCAGGAACTGGTCCTTACTGATAACATGTCCAAAGTATGTGAGACGAAGTCACGCCATCCTCGTTTCTAAGGAGCATTCTGGCTGTACTTCTTCCAAGACAGATTTGTTCGTTCTCCTGGCAGTTCATGGTATATGCAATATTCTTAGCCAACACCATAATTCAAAGGAGTCAATTCTTCAGTCTTCCTTATTCATTGTCCAGCTTTCTCATGCATATGAGGCGATTCAAAACACCATGGCTTGGGTCAGGCACACCTTAGTCCTTAAATGACATCTTTGCTTTTTAACACTTGAAAGAGGTCTTTTGCAGCATATTTGCCCAATGCAACGCATCCTTTGATTTCTTGACTGCTTCTTCCATGAGTGTTGCTTGTGGATCCAAGTAAAATGAAATCCTTGACAACTTCAATCTTTTCTCTGTTTATCATGGTGTTGCTCATTGGTCCAGTTGTGAGGATTTTTGTTTTATGTTGAGGTGTAATCCATACTGAAAGCTGTGATCGTTGATCTTCATCAGTAAATGTGTCAAGTCCTCTTCCCTTTCAGCACGGCAAGTTGTGTCATCTGCATATTGCAGGCTGTTAATGAGTCTTCTTCCAATCCTGTTGCCCCATTCGTCTTCATATAGTCAGCTGCTCAGATTATCTGCTCACCGTATATATTGAATAAGTATTGTGAAAGGATACAACCCTGATGCACCTTCCTAATTTAAACCACACAGTATCCCCTTGTTCTGTTCAAACAGCTGCCTCTTGTTCTCTGTACAGGTTTCTCATGAGCACAATTAAGTGTTCTGAAATTCCCATTCTTCTAAATGTTATCCATAATTTGTTATGATTCACACAGTCAAATGCCTTCACATAGTCAATAAAACACAAGTAAACATCTTTCTGGTATTCTCTGCTTTCAGCCAAGATCCACCTGATATCAGCAATGGATCTCGCTCCAAGTCCTTTTCTGAATCCAGGTTGAATTTCTGGCAGTTCCCTGTCGATGTACTGCTACAACCATTTTTAAATTATCTTCAGCAAAGTTTTACTTATGTGTGATATTAATGATAATTTTCCATAATTTCAGCATTCTGTTAGATCACCTTTGGAATGGGCACAAATATGGATCTCTTCCAGTTGGTTGGGCAGGTAGCTAGCTGTCTTCCAAATTTCTTGGCATAGACAAGTGAGCACTTCCAGCATTGCATCCATTTGTTGAAACATCTCAATCTGTGTTCTGTCAATTCCTGGAGGCTTGTTTTTTGCCAATGCCTTCAGTGCAGCTTGGACTTATTCCTTCAGTACGGTACTTGGTCGTATGCTGCCTCCTAAAATGATTGAACGTCGACCAATTCTTTTTGGTACAGTGACTCTGTGTAGTCCTTCCATCTGCTTTTGATGCTTCCTGCATCGTTCAATATTTTGCCCATAGAATGCTTCAATATTGCAACTCAAGGCTTGAATTTTTTCTTCAGTTCTTTCGCTTGAGAAATGCCAAGTGGGTTCTTCCCTTTTGGTTTTCTAACTCCAGGTCTTTGCACATTTCACTATAATACTTTGTCTTCTAGAGCTGCCCTCTGAAATCTTCTGTTCAGCTCTTTTACTTCATCATTTCTTCTGTTTGCTTTAGCTACCCTAGGTTCAAGATTAAGTTTCAGAGTCTCTTCTGACATTCATTTTGATCTTTTCTTTCTTTCTCGTCTTTTTAATGACCTTTTGCTTTCTTCATGTATGATGTCCTTGATGTCATCCCACAACTCATCTGCTCTTCAGTCATTAGTGTTCAATGCATCAAATCTATTCTTGAGATGGACTCTAAATTCATGTGGGCTATACTCAGGATATGCTTTGGTGATCGTGGACTTGTTTTAATTTTCTTCAGCTTCAACTTGAACTTGAGTATGAGCAATTAATGATCTGTTCCGAAGTCGGCCCCTGGCTTTGTTCTGACTGATAATATTGCACTTCTCCATCACCTCTTCCCACAGATGTAGTTGATTTGATTCTTGTGTATTCCACCTGGCGAGGTCCACATGTATAGTCACCATTTATGTTGTATCTGCAATGCATAAGTTTTTGGTTGTTTGTATTCTGGCATTGTTTCTATTACTGTGGCCGTATTTTCCAACTACCAATCCTTCTTTGTTTCCATCTTTTGAATTTCAATCACCAGTAATTATCAGTGCATCTTGATTGCCTTTTTGATCAATTTCAGATTACAGAAGTTGGTAAAAATCTTCAATTTCTTCATCTTTGGCCTCTGTGGTTGGTGTAAATTTGAATAATAGTCATATTACATGGTCTTCCTTGTAGGCCTATGGATATTATCCTATCACTGACAGCGCTGTACTTCAGGATAAATCTTGAAATGGTCTTCTTGATGATGAATGCAATGTCATTCCTCTTCAATTTATCATTGTTGGCATAGTAGACCATATGATTGTCCGATTCAAAATGGCCAATACCAGTCCATTTCAGCTCACTAATGCCTAGGATACAGATCCTTATGCATTCCATTTCATTTTTTTTTAATAACTTTTATTAAGCTTCAAGTGAACGTTTATAAATCCAATCAGTCTGTCACATATAAGTTTACATACATCTCACTCCCTACTCCCACTTGCTCTCCCCCTCTTGAGTCAGCCCTTTCAGTCTCTCCTTTCTTGACAATTTTGCCAGCTTCCCTCTCTCTCTATCCTCCCATCCCCCCTCCAGACAAGAGTTGCCAACACAATCTCAAGTGTCCACCTGATATAAATAGCTCACTCTTCATCAGCGTCTCTCTCCCACCCGCTGACCAGTCCCTTTCATTTCTGATGAGTTGTCTTCGGGGATGGTTCCTGTCCTGTGTCAACTGAAGGTCTGGGGAGCATGGCCGCCGGGATTCCTCCAGTCTCAGTCAGACCATTAAGTTTGGTCTTTTTATGAGAATTTGGGGTCTGTATCCCACTGATCTCCTGCTCCCTCACGGGTCCTCTGCTGTGCTCCCTGTCAGGGCAGTCATCGATTGTGGCCGGGCACCAACTAGTTCTTCTGGTCTCAGGATGATGTAGGTCTCTGGTTCATGTGGCCCTTTCTGTCTCTTGGGCTCTTAGTTATCGTGTGGCCTTGGTGTTCTTCATTTTCCTTTGCTCCAGGTGGGTTGAGACCAATTGCTGCATCTTAGATGGCCGCTTGTTAGCATTTAAGACCCCAGACGCCACATTTCAAAGTGGGATGCAGAATGATTTCATAATAGAATTATTTTGCCAATTGACTTAGAAGTCCCCGCAAACCATGTTCCCCAGACCCCCGCACTTGCTCCGCTAACCTTTGAAGCATTCATTTTATCCTGGAAACTTGTTTGCTTTTGGTCCAGTCCAATTGAGCTGACCTTCCATGTATTGAGTGTTGTCTTTCCCTTCACCTAAAGCAGTTCTTATCTACTGATTAATCAATAAAAAACCCTCTCCCACCCTCCCTCCCTCCCCACCTCGTAACCACAAAAGTATGTGTTCTTCTCAGGTTTACTATTTCTCAAGATCTTATAATAGTGGTCTTATACAATATTTGTCCTTTTGCCTCTGACTCATTTCGCTCAGCATAATGCCTTCCAGGTTCCTCCATGTTATGAAATGTTTCACAGATTCCTCACTGTTCTTTATCGATGTGTAGTATTCCATTGTGTGAATATACCACAATTTATTTACCCATTCATCCGTTGATGGACACCTTGGTTGCTTCCAACTTTTTGCTATTGTAAACAGAGCTGCAATAAACATGGGTGTGCATGTATCTGTTTGTATGAAGGCTCTTGTATCTCTAGGGTATATTCCTAGGAGTGGGATTTCTGGGTTGTATGGTAGTTCTATTTCTAACTGTTTAAGATAACGCCAGATAGATTTCCAAAGTGGTTGTACCATTTTACATTCCCACCAGCAGTGTATGAGAGTTCCAATCTCTCCGCAGCCTCTCCAACATTTATTATTTTGTGTTTTTTGGATTAATGCCAGCCTTGCTGGTGTGAGATGGAATCTCATCGTAGTTTTAATTTGCATTTCTCTAATGGCTAATGATCGAGAGTATTTTCTCATGTATCTGTTAGCTGCCTGAATATCTTCTTTAGTGAAATGTGCGTTCATATCCTTTGCCCACTTCTTGATTGGGTTGTTTGTCTTTTTGTGGTTGAGTTTTGACAGAATCATGTAGATTTTAGAGATCAGGCGCTGGTCGGAGATGTCATAGCTGAAAATTCTTTCCCAGTCTGTAGGTGGTCTTTTTACTCTTTTGGAGAAGTCTTTAGATGAGCATAGGTGTTTGATTTTTAGGAGCTCCCAGTTATCGGGTTTCTCTTCATCATTTTTGGTAATGTTTTGTATTCTGTTTATACCTTGTATTAGGGCTCCTAGGGTTGTCCCAATTTTTTCTTCCATGATCTTTATCGTTTTAGTCTTTATGTTTAGGTCTTTGATCCACTTGGAGTTAGTTTTTGTGCATGGTGTGAGGTATGGGTCCTGTTTCATTTTTTTGCAAAGGGATATCCAGTTATGCCAGCACCATTTGTTAAAAAGGCTATCTTTTCCCCAGTTAATTGACACTGGTCCTTTGTCAAATATCAGCTGCTCATACGTGGATGGATCTATGTCTGGGTTCTCAATTCTGTTCCATTGGTCTATGTGTCTGTTGTTGTACCAGTACCAGGCTGTTTTGACTACTGTGGCTGTATAATAGGTTCTGAAGTCAGGTAAGGTGAGGCCTCCCACTTTCTTCTTCTTTTTCAGTAGTGCTTTGCTTATCCGGGGCTTCTTTCCCTTCCATATGAAATTGGTGATTTGTTTCTCTATCCCCTTAAAATATGACATTGGAATTTGGATCGGAAGTGCGTTAAATGTATAGATGGCTTTTGGTAGAATAGACATTTTTACTATGTTAAGTCTTCCTATCCATGAGCAGGGTATGTTTTTCCACTTAAGTATGTCCTTTTGAATTTCTTGTAGTAGAGCTTTGTAGTTTTCTTTGTATAGATAGGTCTTTTACATCCTTGGTAAGATTTATTCCTAAGTATCTTATCTTCTTGGGGGCTACTGTGAATGGTATTGATTTGGTTATTTCCTCTTCGGTGTTCTTTTTGTTGATGTAGAGGAATCCAAGTGATTTTTGTATGTTTATTTTATAACCTGAGACTCTGCCAAACTCTTCTATTAGTTTCAGTAGTTTTCTGGAGGATTCCTTAGGGTTTTCTGTGTATATAATCATGTCATCTGCAAATAGTGATAACTTTACTTCTTCCTTGCCAATCCGGATACCTTTTATTTCTTTGTCTAGCCTAATTGCCCTGGCTAAGACTTCCAACACGATGTTGAATAAGAGCGGTGATAAAGGGCATCCTTGTCTGGTTCCCGTTCTCAAGGGAAATGCTTTCAGGTTCTCTCCATTTAGAGTGATATTGGCTGTTGGCTTTGCATAGATGCCCTTTATTATGTTGAGGAATTTTCCTTCAATTCCTATTTTGGTAAGAGTTTTTATCATGAATGGGTGTTGGACTTTGTCAAATGCCTTTTCTGCATCAATTGATAAGATCATGTGGTTTTTGTCTTTTGTTTTATTTATGTGATGGATTACATTAATGGTTTTTCTGATATTAAACCAGCCTTGCATACCTGGTATAAATCCCACTTGATCAGGGTGAATTATTTTTTTGATGTGTTGTTGGATTCTACTGGCTAGAATTTTGTTGAGGATTTTTGCATCAATGTTCATGAGGGATATAGGTCTATAATTTTCTTTTTTTGTAATGTCTTTACCTGGTTTTGGTATCAGGGAGATGGTGGCTTCATAGAATGAGTTGGGTAGTATTCCGTCATTTTCTATGCTTTGGAATATCTTTAGTAGTAGTGGTGTTAACTCTTCTCTGAAAGTTTGGTAGAACTCTGCAGTGAAGCCGTCCGGGCCAGGGCTTTTTTTTGTTGGGAGTTTTTTGATTACCGTTTCGATCTTTTTTTTTGTTATGGGTCTATTTAGTTGTTCTACTTCTGAATGTGTTAGTTTAGGTAGGTAGTGTTTTTCCAGGAATTCATCCATTTCTTCTAGGTTTTCAAATTTGTTAAGAGTACAATTTTTCATAATAATCTGAAATGATTCTTTTAATTTCATTTGGTTCTGTTGTGATGTGGTCCTTCTCATTTCTTATTCGGGTTATTTGTTTCCTTTCCTGTATTTCTTTAGTCAGTCTAGCCAATGGTTTATCAATTTTGTTAATTTTTCAAAGAACCAGGTTTTGGCTTTGTTAATTCTTCCAATTGTTTTTCTGTTCTCTAATTCATTTAGTTCAGCTCTAATTTTTATTATTTGTTTTCTTCTGGTGCCTGATGGATTCTTTTGTTGCTCAGTTTCTATTTGTTCAAGTTGTAGGGACAGTTCTCTGCTTTTGGCTCTTTCTTCTTTTTGTATGTGTGCATTTATTGATATAAATTGGCCTCTGAGCACTGCTTTTGCTGTGTCCCAGAGGTTTTGATAGGAAGTATTTTCATTCTCGTTGCTTTCTATGAATTTCCTTATTCCCTCCTTAATGTCTTCTATAACCCAGTCTTTTTTCAGAAGGGTGTTGTTCATTTTCCAAGTATTTGATTTCTTTTCCCTAGTTTTTCTGTTATTGATCTCTAGTTTTATTGCCTTGTGGTCTGAGAAGATGCTTTGTAATATTTCGATGTTTTGGACTCTGCAAAGGTTTGTTTTATGACCTAATATGTGGTCTATTCTAGCGAATGTTCCATGTGGGCTAGAAAAAAAAGTATATTTTGCAGCAGTTGGGTGGAGAGTTCTGTATAAGTCAATGAGGTCAAGTTGGTTGATTGTTGTAATTAGATCTTCCGTGTCTCTGTTGAGCTTCTTACTGGATGTCCTGTCCTTCTCCGAAAGTGGTGTGTTGAAGTCTCCTACTATAATTGTGGAGGTATCTATCTCGCTTTTCAATTCTGTTAAAATTTGATTTATGTATCTTGCAGCCCTGTCATTGGGTGCATAAATATTTAATATGGTTATGTCTTCCTGATCAATTGTCCCTTTTATCATTATATAGTGTCCTTCTTTATCCTTTGTGGTGGATTTAAGTCTAAAGTCTATTTTGTCAGAGATTAATATTGCTACTCCTCTTCTTTTTTGCTTATTGTTTGCTTGATATACTTTTTTCCATCCTTTGAGTTTTAGTTTGTGTCTCTAAGTCTAAGGTGTGTCTCTTGTAGGCAGCATATAGATGGATCGTGTTTCTTTATCCAGTCTGTGACTCTCTGTCTCTTTATTGGTGCATTTAGTCCATTTACATTCAGGGTAATTATAGATAAATAAGTTTTTAGTGCTGTCATTTTGATGCCTTTTTATGTGTGTTGTTGACAATTTCATTTTTCCACATACTTTTTTGTGCTGAGGCGTTTTTCTTAGTAAATTGTGAGATCCTCACTTTCGTAGTGCTTGACTTTATGTTAGTTGAGTCGTTACGTTTTTCTTGGTTTTTATCTTGAGTTATAGAGTTGTTATACCTTTTTGTGGTTACCTTATTATTTACCCCTATTTTTCTAAGTAAAAACCTAACTTGTATTGTTCTATATCGCCTTGTATCACTCTCCATATGGCAGTTCAATGCCTCCTGTATTTAGTCCCTCTTTTTGATTATTGTGATCTTTTACCTATTGACTTCCATGATTCCCTGTTATGTGTATTTTTTTTTTAATTAATCTTAATTTGTTTTTGTGATTTCCCTATTTGAGTTGATATCAGGACGTTCTGTTTTGTGACCTTGTGTTGTGCTGATATCTGATATTATTGGTTCTCTGACCAAACAATATCCTTTAGTATTTCTTGTAGCTTTGGTTTGGTTTTTGCAAATTCTCTAAACTTGTGTTTGTCTGTAAATATCTTAATTTCGCCTTCATATTTCAGAGGGAGTTTTGCTGGATATATGATCCTTGGCTGGCAGTTTTTCTCCTTCAGTGTTCTGTATATGTCGTCCCATTCCCTTCTTGCCTGCATGGTTTCTGCTGAGTAGTCAGAACATATTTTTACTGATTCTCCCTTGAAGGAAACCTTTCTTTTCTCCCTGGCTGCTTTTAACATTTTCTGTTTATCTTTGGTTTTGGTGAGTTTGATGATAATATGTCTTGGTGTTTTTCTTTTTGGATCAATCTTAAATGGGGTTCGATGAGCATCTTGGATAGATATCCTTTCGTCTTTCATGATGTCAGGGAAGTTTTCTGTCAGGAGTTCTTCAACTATTTTCTCTGTGTTTTCTGTCCCCCCTCCCTGTTCTGGGACTCCAATCACCCGCAGGTTATCCTTCTTGATAGAGTCCCACATAATTCTTAGGGTTTCTTCATTTTTTTTTAATTCTTTTACCTGATTTTTTTTCAGCTATGTTGGTGTCGATTCCCTGGTCCTCCAGATGTCCCAGTCTGCATTCTAATTGCTCGAGTCTGCTCCTCTGACTTCCTAGTGCGTTGTCTAATTCTGTTATTTTATTGTTAATCTTTTGGATTTCTACATGTTGTCTCTCTATGGATTCTTGCAACTTATTAATTTTTCCACTATGTTCTTGAATAATCTTTTTGAGTTCTTCAACAGTTTTATCAGTGTGTTCCTTGGCTTTTTCTGCAGTTATCCTAATTTCATTTGTGATATCATTAAGCATTCTGTAAATTAGTTTTTTATATTCTGTATCTGATAATTCCAAGATTGTATCTTCATTTGGGAAAGATTTTGATTCTTTTGTTTGGGGGGTTGGAGAAGCTGTCATGGTCTGCTTCTTTAAGTGGTTTGATATGGATTGTTGTCTCCGAGCCATCACTGGGAAACTAGTTTTTCCAGAAAATCCGCTAAAAAAAAAATGCAGTCAGATCCCTATCAGAGTTCTCCCTCTGCCTCAGGCTATTCAGATGTTAATGAAGCCGCCTGGGGAGGGTGGGGGAGGGAACAGAGAGATACGAGAGTAGCACCTCAGAATATAGCCAGAGTTGCTTGTCTTGCTTGGAATGACTATTATATCTGAGACTCCCGCGGGGCGTGTCGCCTATGTGTGCTGGCTGTGTGGAGATTGCCCCCCGGGGGTCTGGCCCGCTGGAGTCACGGTCAGATCCTCCGCTTCCAGCCCCACGCCCAGCGTCAAGGCTCCCCTACTGGGACGGTGCACTCTCGACTCCAAAATCAGTCGCTGCCTCCCGGGGACTTCTTGTCCCTCCAGCCCGTGGCCGTGCCGCCTCCGAGAACCAGTTGGGCCTCCTCCCGGGGTTAGTTCAGATGTGTGGAGCAGGTCCCCGTGCTTGTGCCGTGACCGAGTGTCCCGGCTGGGACGCTGTTCTCCCCGCTCCAATGCCAGTCGCTGCCTCCCGGGGACTTCTCCTACCGGCTGTGTCCCACGCTGCCTGCGCGACCCGGCTGGGCCCCTTCCCGGGGTTAGTTCAGGGGGGTGGAGCAACTCTCCGTGTTTATGCCGTACCTGCGTCCAGTCCAAATCCCTGCGGGACGGTTCCCTGGCTCGGACGCTGCTCTTTCTGCTCCAAGACCAGTCACTGCCTCCCGGGGACTTCTCCTACCGGCTGCGTCCCACGCCGCCCGTGGAACCGGCTGGTCCCCCTCCCGGGGTTAGTTCAGGGGGGTGGAGCAGCTCTCTGTGCTTGTGCCGTACCTGACTGGTACACTGGCTCCAGGCTCTGGAAACAATCGCTGCTTCCCCGTGTTAGTTCGTTCTCCGTCTCTAAATCTGTGTTTGTTGTTCAGGGTTCGTAGATTGTTATGTATGTGATCGATTCACTTGTTTTTCCGTGTCTTTGTTGTAAGAGGGATCCGAGGTAGCGTCTGCCTAGTCCGCCATCTTGGCTCCGCCCACCTCCATTTCATTTTTGATGACTTCCAATTTTCCTAGAGTCATACTTCATACAGTCCATGTTCTGATTATTAATGGATGTTTGCAGCTGTTTCTTCTCATTTTGAGTCGTGCCATATCAGCAAATGAAGGTCCCAAAAGCTTTACTCCGTCCACATCATTAAGGTTGACTGTACTTGGAGGAGGCAGCTTTTTCCCAGTTATATTTTGAGTGTCTTCCAACCTAAGAATCTCATCTTCCAGCACTGTATTGGACAATGTTCCACTGCTATTTATAAGGTTTTCACTGGACAAACTTTTAGAAGTAGATCACCAGGTTCTTCCTTCTAGTCTGTTTTAGTCTGCAAGTGCCACTGAAACCTGTCCAGTGTGTGTGACCTTGCTGGTATTTGAAACATCGGTGGCATAGCTTCCAGCATCACAGCAACACTCAAGCCACCACAGTAAGACACTGACAGACCAGTGGTGGGCAGGCACTTGTACTTGTTCCAAATCCCCATCCTGCCCAAGAAGGTTGGAAATGTGGGCAGACATGTTTGGGTTATCACAATTATTTGAGGGGATGCTATTGTTATTGTTGTGTGCTGTCATGTCAACTCTGACTCATGGCGACCCTAAAGGACAAAGTAAAACTACCCCATAGTGTTTCCTAAGCTATAATCTTTACAGGAGCAGATCTTGAGGCCTTTTCTTCCACAGAGTGGCTGGTAAGTTCGAACCACTGACCTTTTTGTTAGCAGCCGAGAGCTTAACCATTGCGCCATCAGGGCTCCTTCAAGTGGATACTATCGGCAATTAGTATACAAAGCCCAGGAGTGCTAAGTGGCCTGCAATTATCAGCACAGTCTCCTTAATAAAGAACTGCCCACCTCAGATGCCAGTGGTAGCTCCATTGAGAAACACCCTGTTGAGAACCTCCATAGCTAAGCCAGAGCCACTGCCATGAAGAAGCCCCTCTGCCCTCTTGGAGCTTCCACAGGGAACTACCTGTGAATGTGACCTCGTTTGGAAATAGGGTCTTTAAAGACGTTATCAGTCAACATGAGGTCACACTGGAGTAGTTTGTGTCCTAATCTAACCTAAGTGGTGTCTTTATAAAAGAGAAGAGACGCAGAGACAGAGGCAGGAGGAAGAACGCCAAGTAAAGGTGGAGGCAGAGATTTGGCATGATGCAGATGCGAGTCAAGGAACACCAAGAATCACCGGCCATCACCAGAAGCTAGAAGAGAGGCATGAAACAGATTGTCCTTCAGAAGCAATCACCACAATCAACACCCTGAATTTGGACTTCTAGGTTCCAGAACTGTGAGACAATTTCTGTCCTTACAGGTTACCCATTTTGCAGTATTTTGTTAGATAGCCCAAGGAAACTAAGACAGGAGGTGTGGGCAAATGAGACAAGGTGCCCTTGGGCACCTGGGAGGACCCTCCTATGGAAGGCCCAAGTACACACACACTCAAATGCACACATGCCACAGGATAAAGTAAGATGAAGTCCCCAGATTAAGGCGGGGTCAAAAAACCTCTTTGCCTCCTCACCCACAGAATTGTGGACTCCTGGGCTGTGTTGGAGTAAATTAGTTGCTTAATGAGATTTCAATTAACAAAAACAAATTAAAATCACTTTGGTAATTAAGCTGCTGTGAACCTTACCGGTAGCTCTCCCTACAACCCCAGATTTCCATGGAGAGGGGACCGTGTGGGGGTCCACCTGAACAGGGACAGCAATATTGCTGGGACCTTGGAAATTCTGCCTCAGGAGCCACAGCACCCTGGAGTCATTCTGCAGGCACACAAGTTGGGGTGGGGGGGAGAGGATGGCACATATCAGGTAAAAAGTGGACTCCAAACTTAAATTCAAATCACAGCCCTGCCACTTGGCAACTATGTGAAGCAGGGCACATTAATTAACCTACCCGAGCCTCAGTCTCCTCATCTGTGAAATGGGCATGATAATAGTAACTACGTCATTGGACTGTAGGAGGACTAAGTGAATGTATGTAAAGCATTTAGAAGAGAACCTAGCCCACAGAAAGGGCTGCCATGTGATATTTATTTTAACATGATTCTCCTGTGCAAGGAGTCCTTGGACAGTGCAAACATCTGCTAACTGAAAGGTTGATGGTTCTAGTCCACCCAGAGGCACCTTGAAAGAAAGTCCTGAGGATCTACTTCCAAAAGATCAGCCACTGAAAACCCTGTGGAGCACAGTTCTGCTCTAACACAGACGGGGCCACTCTGAGTCAGAGCTGACTCAATGGCAACTGGTTTTCTCCTGTGTGGGGCCAAAACCCCCCTCCAGAGTGATTTTTCCAGCCTTGCAATTTTCATTGCCCTGAACTCCAAACTCCTCTAGGACAGCCCTGTTTCTCTGAGTCAGATGAGTGAGGGTCTACCACAGGGGCCTCCTTGGGGGTAAGGTTTCTGCCAGGTTCTGCTCCACCCGGGCCCCCGCTTCTTTCTACCAGAGCCAGTCACTCAGCTCTGGGAGCTTTAAAGCTTTTTCTTCCCCAGTTGCCTGGAGAACAAATACTCCTTTCTCTGGCCTACAAAATCACTCACATGCTCCTGAATGAGAGGCGTGGGGAGTTAACGATTGCAGGCATCACTGGACCCATTCTACAGATGAGAAAATAGACTTAATGACTTACTTAGTGGTTGAAAGAGAAGAACAGCTAGTGCTGGCAGGAATGAGAAGAACAGTCTCAGCCATTGCTCATGGAACTATAAATTAGTTCAACCTTTCTGGAGGGCTAGTTGGCAACAACATGCAGCAAAAGCCTAAAAATGGGTCTTCTCACTGATTCAACACTACTTTTTCGAGGAATTACTCCTACGGAAACAATCTGACATGTCTGTAAGGTTCTAAAATGCAAGAATATTCCTCCCAGCATTATTCGTTCTAGCAAAAAAAAATAGAAGTAACCTAAATGTCCAACAAGTGGGTTAAATACATTACAGTGCGTCTGTGTTATGGAATATCATATAACCCTGTAAAAGCATGTTCTAGCCATGTCTGTCAAAGAGAAAGTAGGGGTGTTTATATAGAATGGGTCAAAAAGCTTAGTGCAGTTTTAAGTTTTAATATTTTCAGGAGTATCAGTGTTACAAGCTTATAAAAAGTACCATTTGAACATTGAGTTATTTAAAGTTATTTTACATATATTTAGTCTCATGAATTTTTAATAATAAATTTTTAGTTTTGATTTTTAACACTGCTTACCACCTTCATTCAGAGGAACTAAAACAAAAAACTTGTGATTAAAAAAGTCACAAAATTAAGTATCATAAATCTAATTTAAGTTTTAATTTTTTTCTTTTTAAGTTTGTAACACTAATACTTTTGAAGCTATTAAAATGAAATCTGTGCTAAGCCTTAAGCCTTTTGAAACAGTCAGGTATACACTACATATATGGTAAAATATATGTAACACATACATTCTTATGTACATGATATAAAAAAAAAAGCCATTGCTGTGAGTCGATTCTGACTCATAGCAACCCTGGTGGCACAGTGGTTAAGCATTCAGCTGCTAGCCAAAATGTTGGCAGTTGGAATCCACCAGCCACTCCTTGGAAACCCTATGGGGCAGTTCTACTCTGTCCTATAGGGTTGCTATGAGATGGAATCAACTCAATGGCAATAGATTATACATGATATAAATTTTACACATACACTCATACCCCAAATGTTGTTTTCTTTGTGGTGGTAGAAATTATAGATGGGTTTTGTTTTATGTGCTCATTCATTCACTCAACAAATATTTTTGAAGTGTCCATGAAGTGCCACAATGGACAAAACAGAGTCAAACCCTCCCTTTGGGAACTTACGCCTGTTGGTAAAGGTGGGCACTGGACATGAAACAATGAGGCAAATATCACAGAAAAGGAAGGGCCAGGCCTTGGAAGCCTACTACAGAAAAAGGAAACCTACGGGGAAATAACGTCTGCAATAAACATTTATTTCTTTTATAATTGGACTAAAATAAAATAATTTATATACATTTTAAATGAATCTCAAAGATCTCATAGCTAGTTAGCAACAGAACTGAAAGTAGACTTGGTTCCCAGGCAAAAAAAAATTTTTTTTAATCTGACACCAATACGCTGGATAGTTTGAACAGCATCCCAATCTTGAGCAGGGAAAAAAAACCCAAAATGGGTAACGGGGATAGTTATCTGCACCTCTTGTCAGACAGAGGAGGTATTCCCATTCATGCATCTATGTCAGATACACACACACACACACACATTGCCAAGTGGACTAGGGCACATGGGTGTTTCACTACTCACATTCCTGGAGGAGGAGAACCAAACATTATCTGGTCTCAGCGTCCCCATTCTCCCCGCCAGCCAGAGCCCTAGTGTTCTTTCAGCCCAGTCTGGCTCTCATTGCCATCTAGCAGCCAGGCATGGCCAAGAGGAGAACATCCCAACACCCAGGACCCTTCCCCCCATGCCCCCTCCATCCCCTCCCTCCCACTCCCTGAGAAGGGCTGACCTTGCAGACCCCTCCCCCTGAAGGCCCCTTCACCCTGCGGAAGGGGAGGCAGGGTGCCATCCTCCAGGAGCCTGGGTTCCTGTCCCAAAGCTGGAAGTGGCTGAGGCCGTGAAGCCTCTACCCCCAGATGCTGTCTATGGGCCAGCCTCACCTCCCCCGGGCTTCTTGTGTCATATTTTGTGCTGACTTCAGGCAACCAAGGGAGGAGGACACAGAGTAGTACTTTCCAAGAAGCTGGCAACCCTTAATCAATGTTAATTGGCTCTAATTAGCATATGTTAATTAATGATATTTACTACAAATTAAAGGTATGAGTGCTCCCAGAGGGTTTCCTGTTCATCCAATTAGTGCCAATTAGTTGCAATTAACACGTGTAAATGAGATTCCATTGAACCCAAAACAAACAGCACAGAAGCCCTCAGATTCCCTCTTGCACCTTTTCAGTCAGCCAGAGAAGCCAGGGAGTAGGGGACTGGGGAAGTGGGAGGAGGAGGAGAGAGAAAGACCCTGGGCTGACCTCCTGAAGTAAGATGCCAGGTTCCAGGAACCAGGGACAGAGAAGAAAGTGTTAAGTTGGGCTAAACAAGGCCCTGGGCATGCCTGACTGCTCCCATCTGCCCCTAGGGAGATCTCCCTAGAAAGGTCCTTGGCCTAGACTGTCCTGAGGGCCAGGGGCCATGCCTTAGACATCCTTGTGCTCACCAAGGCCTACTCTGGTGTATGGCACATAGTAGGTGCTCAGTAAATTTAACTGAATGAAAGATTGGTTCCTTTGCCTCGAGGTCCAAAATCTTTAGATAAATAAAATTAAAGGATGTGCCAATTAGAAACACATGCCATGTTGTTCTCTTCTCCATAAGGTTTTTCCAAGGGGTCTACCAAGGAACAAGAAAGTGTTTCCCTCTATGACCTGATTTTAATACAATTTGTATTTGGCTACAGAGATTTTACTTTACTGCTAAGATTGCCATTTCCTAATTTTATTTCCTTTTTACTCAACCACTATCTGAAGCCCCAAGCCTTTAACATGGTGCTAGCTGGGTGGAGAAATAGCCAGAAGAAGCTACCATGAACAATAAAATGTGACCCCAGATTCACCACACAGAGCCTTCTGTGAACTGTGATGTAAGCTGTATCTCCAAACAACTTGTTTATGCCTAGCTGACCTTTGTTATACCAAACTTTCCATTAAAGTTGGCACTCATTACTTAAAAATATTTATTGTTCACTTTTTTTTTTTTTATGTGCTATGGCAGTGCAGTAGTTAAGAGCACCGCTGCTAACCAAAAGGTCGGCAGTTCAAATCCACCACCTGCTCCCTGGAAACCCTATGGGGCAGTTCTACTCTGTCCTATAGGGTAGCTATGAGTCGGAATCAACTCGGTGGCAAGGGGTTTGGTTTTGGGTTTATATGCCAGGCAGTGCTCCAAGGGCTGGAGATACAGCAGTGAACGAATCATATACAAATCCCTGCCCTCCAGAAGCTCCCCAACCGGTGTGTATTATCACTCTTCCAGGTGGGGTTTTGATGTTTTTAGAGTTAGGGAGACTTGAGTTTATATCCTAGCTCTGTCTCTCAGCAGCTGTGTGACATTGGTTGTTTAATTTTTCTGGACCTCAGTTTATCTGTAACATGGGAATGATAATACCTGTCTTACAGTAATGTTATTGGGTGGATTAAGCCCCCTCCCTTGTCCCATTCCTTGTTCAGGGCAGAATTTGGACTTAAGCCACAGGGAGGGTAGGAGAGAGGGAGGTAAAAGCCAGAAGTCCAGTCTGAGCCCACAAATGAAGGTCCAATTCAGTCACCCAGATTGGCAATCTAGGCTGGCCACAACAGTCCCTTCCACATACACAGCACTTGCCAGTTTACAAAGCTATTTCACAACCAGCCACCCAGCAAACCTTTGGGTGCACTAAGTAAGTAGGACAGGGAGGAAACAGGGGTTCAGAAAGAGAAAGTTCTTCCTGTGTCACACAGCCCTGAGACCAGAGACCAACCCTCTGACTCCTCCTGGAAGTCCTTCCTCATCCATGTGGCCTTCCTGAGTGATGAAAGACATGAGTGGGGTCCAGAAAGGGTCACCGCAGCTGGCCAAGAGCAGGGATGGGCCCACCTGCCCACAGTGAACCTTTGCACACCAAGCCCCAGAACACCCTCAGCTCATCCAGGCCACTTCCACATCCTAGGCCACTTCCCCATCCTAGGCCACGGCATTTGTAGCCTTGTATCCCCTCCCTCACCATCTCAGCATTGCTTCCCACTGGCAGGCATTTGATCATTTCAAGTGGTCTCAGGATCCCCTTCTATAAAGCAAGGGCGTCTGGCTAAATGGCCTCTGAAGCCCTTTCAGACCTGATATTCTAGGACTTTTAATTTTCTTCTCTGCAGAATGCAGGACTCACCTCTACAGTATACACCCTAGCATCCTCAGCTGATGGATAACTGAAGAAAACCTTGGTCTCTGTCTTCCTTTGGGGATCCCTCCTACCTGTAATGGGAGTCCCACTCACTGCTAGTCCTTTCTCATTGCTTCTACCTCATCTCCCACCCCCACCTAGACCTTCTCCTGGATAGTAATGAACCACCAGACACAAACCCCAAGAAATGAGGACTCAGAAGAAGTTATTTCTTACTTTGATCAAATTCAAAATCAATTTGGAACCAGTGTGAAGAATGGAGCTGATTACATTGAATAAAAAAATTTCAACTGGATTATCTCTGAGGGAAGGGGTGGGTGTGCTGTGGAATGGATGTTTGCACTGGGATCCTTGGGGGCTCAGTATCTCTTCCCTACCACTCTACCCAATCCCAGGGCCACTGGGGCATGTTGGGAAGGGAGTCTGGGAGCAAGTGGAAAAGACCCTGTTCTGACTGCCTGAAATGAATTGAATTGTGTCCCCCAAAAATATGTGTCAGCTTGGTTAGGCCATTATTCCCAGTATTGTGTGGTTGTTCTCCCTTTTGTGATTTTCCTATGTGTTATAAATCATGATCTCTGCCTGTGGTTAAAGAAGATTAGGGTGGTATATAACAGCCTTGCTCAAGTTACATCCCCGATCCAATGTAAAAGGAGTTTCCCTGGGGTGTGGCCTGTACCACCTTTTATCATAGAAGAGATAAGAGGAAAGGAAAGCAAGCAGAGAGTGGGGGGCCTCATATCACCAAGAAAGAAGAACCGGGAGCAGAGCGCATCGTTTGGACCCAGGGTTCCTGCATTGAGAAACTTCTAGTCCAGGAAAAGATTGATGACAAGGACCTTCCTGAAGAGCCGACAGGGAGAGAAGGCCTTCCCCTGGAGCCAATGTCCTGAATTTGGACTTCTAGCCTACTAGGCTGTGAGAAAATAAATTTCGCTTTGTTAAAGCCATCCACTTGTGGTATTTCTGTTATAGCAGTACTAGATAACTAAGACACTGCCCTTCCTTCCAGCAAAAGGGAAAGCCACCAGTGTTGATATCCTCCTAGTGCCAGGCAGGGTGCTAGGCCATTTATCTGCCTTGCTTCCACTTAAACAGGGTGGCATTTGCTCCATTTTATTTCCAGGTGCAGTGGGCATCTATGGCTGGGCCTGCCTAGCTTTGGGGCATATGTCCAGTCAAATTTGGCCGTGGAGGTTAGAGTGGGAAGGTTGTCGTGAAAGGTGAAGAGAGCACTGCCTGCTGTGTCCCCGCAACCAGCAGACACACACAAACATACACACGATATATACAATGCGTCCCTCTCCCCGCCCTTGGCCAGATGGGAGCTGGCTCCACCAGTCTGGGCAGAGGACACACCCAGGGCGAGGAGGCTGCCACTAAGAGAGCTGAGTGTAAGAAGCCAGAGAAGCTGAGGACACTGCGTAGGGAGAATCCTCAACTTTTAAGGACAAGAACATTCCTCCAAACCAGCAATCCTGGGCTCCCGGGAAACCCTGGGATGGTGAAAGGGACCTGAGTGAAGCGTCTGCTTTTTATCCCACTAATGCCTCCTGAGAAGTGATATCTCTCTAAAGCCAAAGTTCCTGAGATGAGGCTTAACACGGCCACTTTGGGAAAAAAACCCGCAGCTCCAGGAATGTAACAACAGAAAATAATTAAGGTCTAATAAGGTCAGTGTTCCACCTTAACACCTTTTCAGTTCCAGTTAAAACCTCTACTAATTTGCCAAGAAAAACCAGCCTCGCTTGGGTCTTAGTATTTGAATCACGTCCTGTCTCTTAATTTAAACGAGAGACTCACATAAGGG
This sequence comes from Loxodonta africana, assembly GCF_030014295.1. Classification (NCBI taxonomy): domain Eukaryota; kingdom Metazoa; phylum Chordata; class Mammalia; order Proboscidea; family Elephantidae; genus Loxodonta; species Loxodonta africana. Next base: position 51,398,579 of record NC_087359.1, read on the forward strand.
TTTTTTTTTAATTTTAAATTACAATGCCGACTTTCTTCCAGTTGATTACGGTATATGACTCTCTGTTGGAAGGCCATTATTTTTTGCTATGATTTACAAAGCATTTAAAGTGAAATCAATGTAATAAATATTGAAGTATTGTAATAGATAATTCCATATATTTAACAGGAGACACAGCGCAGCTCTGGTTTGGGCAGCCAGGAGAGGAGCAGGGCAAGGATGGGGGGGCAGGGAGTGACCTGATAGCCACTTGAAGGGTGATGTCTCCCTTTTTCTCTTAGATTCATTTGGCCAGGATTAACTGAGCATGCCTTAAGGTGCCGCACACTGGACATGTCCTCCAGGGGCTGTGATGTGCTTGGAGAAATCCCCCTGCAACAGCTGACTAGTAAGTGATGGAGGCCACCGTGGCAGGAGGCCAGCAGAACATGCACAAGGAGCCCTGTGAGTAGGGGAGGCATTCAGCAGAGGGAAAAAGGCCTGTATGGTTGGATAGGTCAGGAAAGGCCTTCCCTAGCCTCTCCTTTCTTCTTCCTCCTCCTTCCCTTCCCTACTCAACTCCCTTCCCCCTGTCTTCTCTTTCCTTCCCCCTTCTCTGCCCTCCTTCCACTCCTCCTCTCTTCCCTCTCTGGGCTGAGCTGTCCCTAGACCTTTGACTGCAGCCAGCATCTGCCAGCCCCTGAGCTGGCCAAGCATGCAAAAAGGCAGGCACAGAGCTCAGTTAGGACAGACAGTCCAGCATTTGCAGCCTTGGAAGTCCACGGAGAAGGAGGTGAGGTGAGGACTGGTACCCCAGGCTCCATCAGCCCTCTTAGGTGTATAAGCTCATGCTCACCTCAGGTACAGACCCCAGAGCAAAGAGATGTGCCTGCTCCAGGCACTGTGCACGTGGGCAGCCAGACTTACAGCGTTTCTCACGATACCTCCAGGGAGTCAGGCTGGAGCACAGTGCCATACCCTCAGTGCAGGTCAGCAAGGCTTCCCCAGGGGCCCAGCTGAGGTCTGCCTTCCCTGGGTGCAGGGCCCAAACTCCAAGCTGCCCTCCTGTCTCCCCCAACTCAAAACAGACCCAAGAGCAGGTTCCTTTCCAACTACCCCATGACCCACAGTTCCCATGGGAGCCCTGCCTTTCTGCATCCTTGGAGTCATTGTGTATGGGTCACACACCTGGTCCCAGGTGGGCTCCGTTCCCAGGCTCCTGCCTGGATTCAGAAACTCATGCCCAGCAGTGAGGGAGACACGAATGGGCACTAGCCTATGTATTGGCTCTGATCACACACCGCTTAGTGCAGGCCTTGCTGCTTTGTCTACAGAACCAGAATGCTGCAGAGATCTTAATAAAGGCTTGTGGACTACACCCTTCAGCTTGTAAGGCAGCATGGGTGACACATGCACACACACATGCAAACACACACACACAGCAGACCCCAGAGGATGAAGATGTATTGTCCTTTGCCTTTCCAACCAAGCCTGAACTCTAGCCCCAAGTCCCTAGCTCTGAGCAGATTCCATCATAAATCCCAGGAAGGGACACTCAGAGGGAAAAGAAGCAGAGAAAGGAGATTTACAGCAAACTTGCTTCCTGACATCTCTTTGGCCCATATCATAAAATAACAATATCACCAGATAAATCACCCAGAGGCTCAGGGGACCTCACCTTTGTCCTTGTAGGGTCTTCAGGAGGGAGTCAAGGGGAGATGTTCAGATGATCCACCCAGCTGGGCTCTCCCTGACAATATCAGTTCTATACGGTATGGGGGTCTCAGAGCTAATTCCTGGGGCATGATGTGGGGGAAGGAATGGGATGGGGGTGGGAAATATTAGCTATCATCATCCAAGAGAGAGCATGGCATAGGAAACTTAGTATGGACTTTGTGTAAATCCTAGCTCAAATTCCTAGCTGAGTGACTTTGGGCAAGTTTCTTAACCTCTCTGGGCTTTGGTTTACTTCTCTGCAAACACAGTGCATACAATATCTACCTTACAGGGTGTGTGTGAAGATTTATTGAGAATAACGAATACCAAAGTGCCTGGTATATAGTAGGTGCTCAGAATATACTATCATAATCACAGACATTTTTCCTCATCCAGGAGGCGAAACACTATGACAGTGTTCTCAGCAGGTGGGACCGAATGCCAGCCCTCTACAGAGAGATGCCATGCCACCCCCTTCCTCTCTGACAGTTGTCTCGGTCCTAGCCTGCAAAGTTAGTAAAGACAGGGCTCCACATTAGCTCACTAGGTAACAGTGGGCAAGATCTTTCCCTCTCCAGGTCTCAGTTTCCCCACTTGTAAAATGAAGAGATGAAAATATTTATAACATCATAGAATCCCATGCTTAGGAACAATTCCCAGTGGGCATTGTAACCAAAGAGAAGTGGGCAGTCTATCGCGGTTGCAGATGATGAGGCCAGCTGAGGCTGGTGTGGGCATGCAGACCAAGGTAGGAGCTGTCACCACCCTGGGAAGGAACTGGCCATTCCTCACAACCTTGACCACCCTAAGCCAGAGACCCCTCTGATTACAGCCTGGACAGCCGTTGACATGGTCTGTGGCATCGTATTGATTAACTTCACCCAAGGGAGGGGTGCATCCCCCAGAGGTAGGAGCTGGGTGGGAGAAGCTCCATCCAGCTTCATCCCTCACACCTGGAGAGACTCCCAGCTTCCCTTCCAGCCTGTGCAGCCCTCTCCCTTCCCCCATTCCCTCATGGCCCCATTCCTCTTCCCCTCAGCTTTCTCAGCCATTAAGGATAAAGTCTCCCTAGGAGTTTTCTCCCAACCTCCTGGCCTCTGCCCTCCCTTCCTTTCTTCATTTATCCTCCTAATTTTCCATCCTCCTTGTTCTCCATGTCTCCCTCTTCTTCCGTCCCCATTTCTTTCTCTTTCCTCTTTCACTGCCTACTTCTCTATTTTGTCTTTTCTTCTTCTTCTTCTTCCCCTCCCTTTTTTGCCATTTCTTCCCTTTTCATCCACCTCCTGGCTCTCCAGCCTGCTTCTTCACCTTCTTCATTTTCTTCTTTCTTGGTCTTATTCAAGAGAACTGAAGTAGAGCTATCTCGAGGAAGAGTGTGTGTGTGAGTGTGTGTGTACACGCATACATGTATGTGTGACTGACAGAGAGATGGAGACAGAGATGGAGAGAGAGAGGGAAAGACAGAGAGAGATGGAGAGACAGAGAGATGAAGGGACAGAGAGAGAGATGGGGAGAGAAAGAGAGTTAGAGAGATGGAGAGAGACAGAGAGATGAAGAGACAGGAAAAGAGGGAGAGAGAAAGAGAGATGGAGAGACAGAAGAGACAGACAGAGAGATGGGGAGACAGAGAAGAGCTGGGGGCTGGCGGGGGCACACTGGCCAGAGCCTGCCGGTATTTCTGTAGCCAGAGGAGGATCAGGAGTTCACCCGAAGGGCAGCTGTCAGCGGCTCAGTCGATGGATGAGTGAAAGTGTAGCGGGGGTGGGGGGGGGAGGTGAGGGTGCTGGGGAAGGAGCTGTCTTTAAAAATGAAAGGAGCGCAGTGGATGAAATAATGGGGCTGTTTAATAATAAGCCCCGCCCACAGCACCTCTGCCAGGCACCTCCCTCCAAATGATCCCGCACCCTGCCCCTATCTCCAGAAGGTTCCCCTCCACACAGAGGCCCATTTGCTTTCCTGATCCTTTGGGCAGGACAGAGACCAGGAGAACCCCTCCTCCAGCTTCCCAGACCCCTGCCCCTACCCGTCCACCACCCTCCATCCCTGCAGCCTTCTTGTCTCCTACTGAGGGGCGGCTGGGATTGGCCCCCAAGCAACCTGCTCCCAGGGTGATGTTGGGGCAGATTAGCACCCCAAAGCTGGCAGGCCTATTAGGAGGCATTTGTGGGGGAGGGGGTCGGGGAAGGAGAAGGGGATTTTCCATTCTCTGAGCAACTGGATTACACAGTCAGGGGATCAAGGAAGAACTCAATACTTAAGCTGCCTCTTTACGGCCCAGCCTCTGCCCTGGCTCTCAGCCTTTCCTGTTTTCAGCAGGGATCTTACGGAGCCTTTCCTTGCCTGCTTTTGAGGTGCGTTTTTGTAATAGGAATCAGACTTGGGGAGAAAACTAAGTCTCATCTCCCCCCACCCCCTAAAGCTATTACACTCACAAAGGGCTTGAATGGATTCAGCTTGCCACCACCTCCATCAATCCTCACTTTCCACCAAGACTCCTAGGTCTGGAGATGGATCTGAAAGTTATGGCTCAGAGAGATGAAGTGACTTGCTCTGGGTCACACAGCAAGTGAAAAGCAACCTAGATGGTTTCCTCACCATAGCTGGATTTCTGGGAGGGTATTCTCAGCACAGTGAGCCAAGCCTATTTCCAGGGACTGGAAGGAGCCCAAGACTCTGCTGTTCTCCTGTACTAGGTTTACTCTTGAGCTTTCCTCAGCCCCAACATGCACTTTAGCAGGAGGGGAGCCCTGTTCCCATTCAGTCTCCATAACTGCAGGCTGCGGTAGTAGATGGGCAGGGAGGTGGTAAGGAGATTAGGTTTAAAGAACCCAAAGTCTTCAGGTCTAGACCCAGTCTGATTGCTAACTTGCTGTGCAGCCTTGGGCAAACCACCTTCCCTCTCTGGGCCTGTTTTCTTATCTGCAAAATGATGATAAAAACATCTCTTTCATAGTGTTTTGAAGCTTAAGACAAGGTACTGAAGAGTATCAAGCACAGCATCTGGTACATACTAGCTGCTCAACAAATAATGTAAAAGCAGAATTGAAGGTGGTTTTATTTCATTTCGTCTACCCAGGAGCTATGGCCATTCCCCAGAACAAGAGGCTCTACTCCACAGCCACGCAACTGGTTCTTCCTACTGGGAGGACAAATCCATCATGCTCAGCAGCTATTGGCCTCCGCCACCTGGTGTAAGGTTATTGGGGGGTCATGCCCCCACACCCTGTGTCCACTTTCTAGGAAAAGTTCCTATACAAGGGGTCCAAACCGCACCCCCCTGCAGCCCCGGGTAGCCCCTAGAGGCTTTTTGCTGACAAAGTGGTCATCTCTGACCTTTCTGATGACCTATGTTCCTTCCAGCCAGAAAATTCTATGATCCCATGACCCCTAAAAGCCCTCCTCTGCTAATGGTTTTATGATCTTCCGTATGGAATCTTCTCTTTACCCTCTCTGCCTCCCAATTCCCTTTCAGTAGGTCCTAGTCAAAATAAACAACATTTATGACCAGGGCAAGATTCAAGGTCCGCATTGCAAACAACCGTGGAGCCCTTTGAAGGTGCCTGGGGAATCCATCACGTCCTGGGGTGTGATGCTCCCCAGGCCTGAAGGGAGGTGGGCCCTGGGAAGGGGCTTAGGCCAGGGGAAGCTGGGCTCTGGATTCTGGATTTGGAATCGAAGGACCCTGGGCCGTCCAGGAGCTTCCCCCTCGGCACCGATCCTCCCTCCTTGCAGAGGGACTGGGTGGGAGGGAGATGGGGATGGGTCTGGGCATGGCCCCAGATGCCCACTGTGATCAGCAACCTCTCCGGCCCTGTGTGCAGGCCCCTTTGGGGCCAAGACCTAACTCAGTATGTCATCTGAGGAGAAGGAGACAAAACGGAAGGGAGGGGGAAAAGATGAAAAATGAACAGACAGCAAGCAGAAGTAGATAAGGGGGTGAGAGTCTACTCTAAACCCACAGAAGTCTCAGGCCATCAGTACCTCCAGCACTCATCTAGACAGTGGACCAACAGCACCCATGATGGATAAACCTTCCTAAGGAAAACTAGGCTACTCACTCACAGGAGTCCAGCTTGCATCCTAGGCCTGAGCCGAAGGGAAAAAGTGGGAGCCAGAAAGAACCACACTGTTCTGAGTATCCTTTGTAAGCCTGGAACACCAACTTCAGTAATTGATAACACTGAGAGGAAAGTAGAAGCCGTTGTCCCTCCCTCCTGCAAATGAACACCTACTCCTCCGTCCCACCTCAGGTGAAAGGTAGAGCACCTCCCCACACACATCCTCAAAGAAAGGTGCCCGCAGGCTGCAGCTCGGGTTGTCTCAGCTCTGCCTTCAGCTTGCAACAAGAACCAGATGCCTCAGCCTTCTCCAGGAGGTGCGGCCACGGCCAGATTTGTTTCCGAGCGGAACTGCCTCTACTTGGAGAACTGTTGTCGGAGAATATTAACGTGGGATTCCCAAAGGCCCAGGTCTGAGAGCAGCTTTCTAGGACACACAGCTCAACGCTTTCTGTAGCCACCGCACGACAGCCTCCAGAACTGGGGCAGGGGCCTGGGGGCCGGTGCACACCAGCTCAGAGCTGGGGGGAGGGGGGCGGAATCTTTCCTCATGAGGCCTGTCCCTTATCATTTACCCTGCTAAAAATATTATGCTATACAACAAGTTGGGTGAGGAGCTAGACAGGAGATATGTGTGAATAGCAAAAGTATGTATAATGTATTTATCAGGCACCCACTTATACTATTTGCATATATCGCATATCATTAAGGTTTGACCAGTAAGAGTCAGAGAGATGGGAGATTGGAAAGAGAAGAAAGATACAGAATGGGAGCTGGAAATATAAGAACGTGTTCTTCTGGGATAAGTATAGTTTCCTCAAAATTTGTTCTCTTCCTAAAGTGAAAGAAGGATTTTAATGACTTTTTATGATCTTATACAATTCAAATCTTTCAGTAGTGCCCTGGTGCCTAGCACAGTGCTTTGTATACAAAAGTCCTCCATGCCATAGAGTTCTAGAGCTAGAAGGGCCTTGGATATCATCTAGGCTTGTGGTTCCTCACCTTGGTTGAATGTAGAATCACCTGGGGAGCTTTAAAAAAAAAAAAAAAAACAGACGCTGGGGACCCACATCCAGAGATTGTGATTTAATTGGTCTGAGGCAGAGCCCAGGTATCTACATTTTTTTTAAAGTTCCCCAGATGATTCTACTGTGCATCAAGAGTTGAGAGCCACTGGTCTAGGCCAAGAAGCCCTGGTGGTACAGTGGTTAAAGTGCTCAACTGCTAACCAACAGGTTGGCTTTCGAACCCACCAGCCACTCCAAGGGAAAAAGATGTGGCAGACTGCTTCTGCAAAGATTTACAGCCTTGGAAACCCTATGGGGCAGTACTACTGTGTCCTATAGGGTTGCTCCCAAAAACCCACTAAACCCACTGCTGTCGAGTCGATCGTGACCCTATAGGACAGAGTAGAACTGCCCCATAGAGTTTCCAAGAAGCACCTGGTGGAGTTGAACTGCCGACCTCTTGGTTAGCAGTCGTAGCACTTAACCACTACACCACCAGGGTTTCCATAGGGTTGCTATCAGTTGGAGCTGACTCAATGGCAGTGGGTTTGGTTTTTTGGTTTGGTTTAGGCCAATACTTTATTTGACCCATGCGGAAACTGAGACACAGAGAGTAAGTTGCCCAGGCTCACACAGCTAACTGGCAGCAGAACCAGGACCAGAGAAGCCAATCGGATATCCTGACCTCTCAAACATGTTAAATGAGCAAATAAAAGATTGATCCTCTTCTGAAGGCATCTCTGTCTGCAGAGGCCAGCCCTCCACCCCTATCCCACTCCCTATCCCACATTTTTATATTATGTTCATCAGAGGACAGGCAGGCTGGCATCTTTACCCTGCTCTTCCAGGCCACCCATCCTCAAGGCTCATGCAGGACAAACGCACAAATTCTCAATTCAAAAACTGGCAGCCAGGCCGGGAGTCTCTGAGAGTAAAAGGGCAGCTGTTGCTCGGTGCCATATGGAGCATGTGAGCGAATGTCAGTGTTGACTCCAGAGCAAGGTGTGTGCGTGTATGTGTGTGTAAATGTACATCAATGTACACTTATATGAGAACCTATGTAGAGGATCCTCCTGCACGTGGGCACATATCCTTCTGGAGCCATCAGCACCAGGCAGTGAGATTACTTACTTGTGTACATGTCAATATCCATGCATGGGATGGTATGCATGTTCAGGTCAGCATCCATCTATGCAGGAGTGCAGGTGTGTGAGAAAATATGTGTAAGTGTATAAAGGATTCTGAAATAGTGTCTGATGTGTGTACCGGTGGATGTGTCCACGATTCTACACAAGTGCACAAGACTGGTGACGGCGTGTATGTGAAAATATGTGGATGGCTGCCTGTACGTGTGAATGTGTGTGCCTGGGAGTCTGCATGTGCAAGGGCAGAGTGCAGGTTCATGTGGAGAGAGAAGGTGTCTGCTGTTTCCATCACACTTCTCCCAAGTAATCGTTGCAAAATATATGTGTCAGAAAACTATTAACTTTCAGGCTTAAATAGACCTTGGCATATATAAATGAAACATAATATTGTACAGGCTGAGATGTTACACGTTAACACTGTTTATCATTGATAGAATTAAATAACCCACACAAGGCCCTGGGAGCATTTCTTACAATTTTATTTAACACGGTCTCGGCCAAGCAACCTTTGGCAAACAGGTATATCCATTGTAGATGACTGCAACAAATGCATAGTTTGTAGGTTATAACATATAACACGTGACAAATATAACAGAGGAGTTTCAACTAAAAATCCTATTTGTCCCCATCTTTCTTTGGGTTCATCTTAGTCCCCTTCCCTCTCCAAATCTGATTAAAACCCATCCCTTGACACTTCCCTAGGAGGTCTCTGCATTTGTGGTAAGGAGAGATAAAGTGGAGGGTGAGGATTTAGGGTGGGCATAGAGATAACACTGTAAGACCTGGTCTCTGGAATGTTTCTACTCCTCCCCAGTCTATCACAGGCAGACCCAAGTCCCCAGCATGTGTAAAACAAGGAGACCCAAGGAGGCTTTTGGTAGGTTCTGCAGACCCTGAGGTTGACCGACAAAAGTTATTCATTCAGAATCCTTAAAAAGTACATCGTACTTATCAAATTAGGGGTAAAGCCTTCATTTAAAGATTCATAAAAGTGGTCCCCTGCTTCTTTTTTATGGGAAAGCTATATTCTCACTTGAGCCCAAATGAGAACAGCCTTGTACATAGTTACAGGCCTGCAGGATCACATTTCAGCATGCGTGCTGGCCGTTGGACCAGAATGTTGGCTGAACTGTGAACGGCCTCAGGGAAAAGAAAAACTAAAGAGCTAGAAAAGCTGGGTCTTCATCTGAAAGGCCAAACCAGAACAGGAGGAAGAAGATGGTAGAGACACAAATGAGGGTCACACAAGCTAAAAATGCTCCCTTACCAGCCACTGGGCAGTGAAAACAGATATCACTTTTTCCCAGAAATAACAAACAAAATGGTCTTTCCAAATTTTGCCAAGGATTCCTTAACCTTCCAAGAGCCAGGGCCAAGATCCCAAATGGAACCTTGAAGCCTTGCTTTCTCGGATCTGTTTCCCACCATCCTTGGGCTTTATTTTGGTATAGAAGTACAAAGATTAAGGCAAGGAATCTTCCCTATGCCTGACTTCCTGCATCCTAAGTTTCTTTGATAAACTTTTCTCCTACCGAGACCCCTTGTGCCTATAAGGTAAAGGCGGCCAAGTCCAATTTAAACAGCGACACTCCCCAAATCCTCTGCCACCAGCAACAAAGCAGTCATCAGAACTGTTTTACCAGGCAGTCCTGGCCCCCCCCTCCCCCCGCCACACCATTTCCAGCTGCTAGAGAAGCCAGCAGGGATATCAGCCAACCTGCTTGGGGGACAGCTGACTGCCAGAACCAGAAAGTATTGTGTCATCTTCACACCAACTGAAGTCAGGAAGTCAACTCTCCGCAGCTTGATGCTGTGGGCTGTCTCCTGAGTGAATACAGAGAAAAAAAAAATTTTTTCCTAATGTTTGGATTAAAGGTAAGAATGTTGAAAAGCACTCATCAATGTACTTGCCCCCCCAAAACACACACATACACACGCAGGCGCACACACACACACACATACACGGGTGTGTGCGGACACACACACATACACCCTGTCCATGCAGACAAATCATGAATCACCTCCATGGCCGAACATTTTAGTGTTCAGTAATATTCTCAGAGGCCCAAGGTTTTCAGCCAAATCCCAGGTCTGTGCACAAGGACACTTCATAAATCCCTCCCCTTATGAAAGGCCAGTCTGAGCAGATGGGACCACTCTTAAGTAAACTGTAGAGCCCTCCCTTCATCCATCTCAGGAGGAGCGGCAGGGGGCTGGCTGTACCAGCCCAGAGAGCAACAGGAGCTGTGAATTCTGAGGCTAATGTTCACATCCCCAAGTTATCTCTCTGAAAGGAGGTGTCCGTTGGAGCACACAACCCTCCCTCGTCTCCCTCAAGGGGAGATCAGATGGTAAAGTCAGACTGGAGGAGGCTGCTGCAGAACTACTGGTGGCCAGAAGTGGGGAATCAAATACTGAGCATCAGAGAGGTGGCCGGGGCCAAGAGGAGGTAAAAGGCAAAGGGGCCCCTCAAACCCACTTTCTTTGCACACTAAGTCTGGGGAAATAATCTCCAAGCAACTCCACTTCCTGATAATCTGCCTCATGAATATTTATTAAACAAAAGATTTAAAAAAAAAAAAAGAAGAAGAAAGGGCCAGATAATTAAGCACTCAGCAGAGGTAAATGGCATCAGTTAGGGTGTCTCCACCCCGCTCTGTCTGTCCCCCACCTGCCACCCGCCACCCTGCCTCCTTGGCCCAAGGTATATGTTGCATCATCCACCACCCCAGCCGCTGCTCATCTCTTCAGGTGTGTCAGGAAGATACAAGGCAGGTGGATGGAGAGAGAGACAGACCGGGGCACCCCAGGTGCTCCCCAGGAAAGGCATGGACTGTGAAATTACACCGGGACTGGACAACTTACCACCACACTGGAACCCTTGGGGTACTGAAATAATTAACTTGCTAATCAGCTACACCTTGCCTTTTCCTTTCTTCCTGGAAAAAAAAAATTGCAAATCGCCTTCACATCAGGTTTCCACATCAGTCACTTGGAGACAAATGATGCTTTTGAAGAAATACACTGTCTACCTCCATGTAGGCTGAAATGGGCCACACAAAGTTAGACCCCTTCCTATTGCCACTCTCCACCCACCAGGTCTCAGGGGGCAAACAGAGACAGAATGTTTCTGGAGATGCTGGTCTTTTTCTCCACGGCACAGAGGTTTTCCATCTGCGCTAAGCTTTCTCGCTTTCAGCCCTCTTTTGCCTGCTTGCTGGCGCTAAACAGCCAAGATCCATGCGGGGAAAAGAGGATTGATCAGAATCGTAATAATAATCCCTGGCATTCATAGGGCTTTACCTTTTACAAAGTGTTTTCACACATTATCTTATTCCGTCAGAGGAGGTCAGAGCTGGAAGGGACCTCAGCAATCATTGAGTCTAATCCCCTTGTGTTATAGATGAGGAAACTGAGGCCTAGAAAGGTTAAATGTGTTCTCCAAAGGCCACAACCAGACACGGTGTAGCAGGTCCTCACTCTCCTCGTCTAGAGATTCTGTGCTGCCTCAAATCCTCTGAGAAAAGGGAAAGGGCATGATTGTCTTTTTGCGCCACAGTGGATACAAACCAAGACATCAAAAAATTCAAAGAGTGGGATATGAGAATAAAAGCAACTCTTGTAAGGAATTGGCTTGGAGGGTTGAGGTGGAGGAGACCATGGGTCTAAGCCCTGAATGGAACATGTTAATTAACAAACTTTCCCCCTCCATCCCTTTGTCCCCCTTATCTTCCCCCTTCTCTCCAGGCTTAAAATATGAACATTATGCAGTTTGGGATCTAATGTTTAATTTGCCTACAGGTCCCTGGAGGCTCTTCTTGGATTCAAGTCTGGCACCTACACTCCCAGGACTCACTTAGGCATGGGCTCATGTGTGCATACGTGTGTCCACTCAAGACATTGGATTTAGCAGCGAAAAACAGGCATCTTGATCCTTTCACAGATCAGATGATTTGCAAATTAATAGCTCTTTCCCCCCAAGGCCCTGAGGAGGTTAAAAACGATTGCTGGTGAAAGCAAAAAAAAAAAAAAAAAGGGAGAAAAACATAAAATGGGGAGAGAGAGACTCACAGGACTCACAAAGGATGCTGGCCGGAAAATGCTTCCCCGTGAATGGCGTGTATGTTTTTACATGAGTCTCTGAATTTCCATGGGATCGTGGTGCCCTTGTTGCCCAAGCCTGTTGAAAGGTAAGCGGTTCCTTTGTGTGTTCCTTTATTACTAAGCCCAACTCTTTTCCCTCTAAAACTCCTTCTTCTCCCTGTTGAGCTGACCATGCTTCTGGATTTATGAAGAGAGATGTTTTAGCAGAAATCCCCCAGAGTGTCCCATCAGCCCTAAATCCCAGGCCCACTCACCCCCCCAAGACCCCATGACACACAGCATGCCAACACGGCTTCCTCTTGCCTATGCATTAGCCATCCATTGTGGCAACCTGACATCTCTCACACATAAAACCGTAAGAGAGAAATAAAATATCTGTCTCTTGGCGAAAATAAAGCTTTGCCTCCCTCCTGATGTATAGGATATAAAATAAAGCCAAGGCTCCAATAGTGGCTTTTCCTTATGCTGGAGTTGCCTTTGCACACACGGAGACAATGAAGACGTATGGTTTGGGACGAAGCCCAGCCTCCTGGGGCCACCTTCACCCTCTTTTATCATAGTCTCTCCCTCCTCCCCCTGTTTCTCTTTCTTCTTCACTTTCTTTCCTTTCTAGTTTGGATTTGCCTTTTATATGCCCTTCTCTTTCTTTCCTCTGGAACTTTATTCCTCTTGCTCACTTTCTTTTTAAAGCCTGACAGAGACAGTGGGAGAGGAGTCAAGTTTCTCACCTTCCTAAACCCGCCTTTACCTCTCCTCAACTCCCCCTTCTCCAGGTCCCCAGCTCTCTGGACTGCCAGCCCCTGTGGCTAATTTTGCTATGACTGCTAGGGGATTTGCTTTGGTCAAATGTACAAATGTTCCCAAGGGACAATTAAGACTGTGTTTAGTGAAGGCGGGGAGTGAATTTTTTTTTTTCTTGGGGAGCTGCCCTTCCCCCTTCTTCCTCTCTCTGGGTTGAGTGGTTTATGGATCTCAGCATTTATTTATTTAGCCTCTGAGGAGGCCAACAGAGCAAAACTGCCACCTCACAGGGGTGAGAGTTGCCATGTACCTCCCAAAACCAAGCCTCAAAGCTGATTTCCAGAAAGATTGTGGACCTTGGAACCTGTGACGGGGTGAATTTGTTTTGCATGTGGCAAGGACATGAATTTGGGGGGTCAAAGGGTGAAATGTATGGATTGAATTGTATCCCCCAAAATATGTGTTGTAAATCCTAACCTCCATGCCTGTGGTTATAATCCCATTTGGGAATGGGTTGTCTTTGTTATGTTAACGAAATAGGATTAGTGTAGGGTGTGTCTTGAGTCAATTTCTTTTGACATATAAAAGAGATTAAACAAACATAGGAGAAGAGAGATGGAGGAAGAGACATGCCAAGCCACATGAAAATCAACCAGGAGCAGAAGCTCAGAAGAAGAGACAAGAACCTTCCCCTAGAGTTGGCACTCTGAATTAGGGCTTCTAGCCTTCTAAACTGTGAGAAAATAAATTTGTTTGTTAAAGTCACCCACTTGTGGTATGTCTGTTATAGTAACACTAGATAACTAAGACAGGTTCCTTCCAGCCAACTCACCTACCGATGGGCCAATCCAACACCATTTCCCCTACCTCTTCTTCCCGTTCCTGAGAACTGAGGGTGCTGTGGGGAGCAGAAGGGGAATCCTTCCCCATGCTCACACTCAGAGACCAGAACTGTCCCCCTCACAGTCACACAGATATGGCCACCCTCCTCTCCTCACATACACTTGACACTCTCTCCCATGGTGTTCCCATGGTTTCTACTTTTCCCTTCTCTGTCCCCAGAGACCTCACTCTTGCCAGGTCTGCATTGCTCTACCTGAACTTCCCTCTCTTTCCACCCCTGAGTGGGTTTTTCTCTAGAAGCTTCTCTACATCCTTGCCTTGACCCCACTGCCCTCCAAGGCTGCTTCCCAACCCATTTAAAAGCTCAACTGCACTATTAGGGACCACAGGACATATCCCAGACTCTTGGAAGAGTAACAGTGACTAAAAGAAGGAAGTGCAGGATCTGGACTCCTGGGGGAGCAAAGAGGAAGAAATGGTATGGTCTAGAGGTAAGAAAAGTCCAGTAGGGAGGCAGGGGATGTCTTTCAGCATCTGAGATTTAACTCCAGATATTTTTTTTTTTTTTTTTTAGAGGGATGTAGAAGGCCTGAGAGTAAGGCAGTGCGTGTGGGGGGGGGGGGTGCCCCGGTCACCCTAACCTAAAAAGATCTTTATTAATACTGCCCAGGACTGGAGGGGCCGAGGCAGTAGCATTTATTGAATTCTTCCCAAAAAAAAAAGAGGTGGGGGAGGAGGGTTTAGAGCTGCCAAGTCCAGGAAGAACTCAATCCCAGCCCCAAAGGTGGCTACTTTGGGGGCTCTCCTCTCTCCTTTTTTCTTCCCACTTGGTATCTCTCCAGATATCGGCAGTGACCACCGCCATTAGCTAAAGGGAGAGAGTCAATTAGTGAGAGGATTAATTACTCCGAGGCACGAGCCCCGTTTGTCTTCCTTACCGGGGTGTGAGTGTGCGTTCAGACAGAGGAACACGGGCACGCACCCAAATACACATTGTTGTCACGCCGTCTTAGACGTTTTATTTATTTGTTGGATTCCTGCCCAGAGCTGCTCACACGCTTGTCCACGGGCGCTGAGTCTCCTACCAAACACACCGCCTCCTCTTCTCCCGCCTGCGAACACACCTATCACACACCCGCGCACCCTCGGAGTCCTGCCGGATGCTCCCTCCGCGCCTGTGGTCCTCGAGTTCAGTTTATGGCTGGGTGTCTTTCTGGGCCCCCTTTCCGTTTCTCTTCCCTCACTCCTCCTCCACGCATTTCCCCACCTGATCTTTCCTCCATTCCCGCTTACTTTTTGCATTCCTTCCCTTCTCTCCGGTTTTCTCTCTCCTCCCTCTCTCTCTGGTCTCCCCAGCTCACCCTCTCCCTTCCAAGGCTCTCCCCGTCTGGTCTTTGCCCCTTGGCCTGTACGGCGCTGACTTGCATCTGAGATCATCACGCTGGATCTCACCCCCCCCCAAGATGCCCTGGGGTCCCCTCCACTCCCCGTGGGAAGCCAGCGTTGTTTACCTAGGCCGAGCACACACCATGACGCCCCAGCCGGATGCTGCCCTTTGCCGGCTCGCGGGCTCCTCCGCCCGTTCAAGGCCCCCCTCCCCGGAAAACGTGGCGGGGTGGGGGGAGGATGCAAAGTACACAATGGAGCAAGGTGACCAGCCCTCCAAACTTCTCACTTCCAACAGTGCAGGGACCTAGGGGTCTCGGGCAAAGCCCCTAACGTGGGTTTCCATAACACCGACCCCCCACTTAGTATGCGGTCCAGGGGGGAGAGTGATGTAAACTGTAAAGTGCTGCACAGAAGCAGGTCATTTCTATGAGAGCGGTGGAGTGAGACAGGGGGAACTCAAGGCAAGAGAGAACGCGAGAGAGGAAGGAGACGCCTAAATATCGCCGGTTGGATCTAAGGGCCCGGGAGGAACAGTTCAGCTGCGTCGCATCGGTCAAGACCTCACCCAGTCTGTGCCGGGTCCGCGCCGCCTCGCGGACCTACCCTATCCAGACATGCACCTGGCTTGCTCCTCGCTCCCTCCGCCTGGCTCTGCGTGGCTGAGTGCACCCGGTCCCTGCCGCCCCGCGCGGGGTAACCCACAGCCGGCTGCGCCGAGGCACCTCCTTTCGTCGCCTCACCGCCCTTTTCTGGGGTTCGTGGGCTGGAAAGGAGGGAGGCAGCGCCACTCCTCCGTGCCCCGGCAGCGGGGCGGGAAGGGAGGGACGCCTTCAGTGGCTGCCGCTGCTTTAGGGATCAACACCGGCCGACGGTGACACGGCAGGCTCTGGTCCTTGGGCCCTGCGGGCCACTCAGGGACGTAGGGGGAAACAGAGTAGGTAGGGCTGGGGAGCAGGCAGGCGGCAGGAAGAAAGCAGTGCAGGAGGGGGCGCCGCCTTTCGCCCCCAAACTGCAGAGCGGCAGGGGCGGCTGGCAGAACCCCTTTATCCCCAGCTCCTGCACTGGGTCTCTACCCTCGGACAGATCCTCAAGGCGCTTCCCGAAGGAAAAACCTGGGCGCCAAAGCCCTTCCTGGGCCTTTGCTGACGGAGCCTGGGATGCGGTGGAGAGCAGTCAAGGCCACTCACTGCTTCCCCGCCCCCCACCCCCGCCACCCCGCGCCAGGAAGTAAACGTCCTGGGGATGCTTGCTGCGGGTCTGTGTGGCTTGGAGCACGTTGGGTACGACAGCGCTCCTGTACTTGAGGACTGAGACAGTAAGCGTGGTGGTGGGCAACGTGAGGTTGTTGCTCTTCGCTGAGCCGACACTGGTGTCAACGCAGGGCTGCCCCCTCTTCTCCCGCGGCTTCGGGGACTGAATTTTCTCTGCAGGATTTCTTCCCATGACTCTGCGACTAGTACGTTTTAAAATAAAAGCTCAACGGAAACGAAAAAGCATTAATCTAGTGTGCTGTCGCCGTGGAGGCGTTAAATCTGGACTTTCAACCCAGAATCAGGAGCCAGGAGGCGCGCCTGGAGTTGCGCTGCGCAACCCCGGTTGTAGGCTCCGGGGTTGCTTCCCGTGGACCTGTTTGCTGCGCCATCTGGACAGGGAACAAGCAGAACCCGGATGCCCTAGAGCCTGTGTCCGGTCCTCGCCCCCAACTCCCCACCGCGCTGGGCCGCCCGCAAGAAGGGGGTCCCACTTTCCCTCAGGTCGAGGACCCAAGGTTTCTGCACCCTCCAAACGGACTGAGCAACCTCCTCCCCCCCACCCGGAGGGAGGCGGCGGGCCTTGACTTCGCGAGGGGCCTGCAGCCGGGTCCAGCTGTCGCCCCGTAGGTTCCCGCCGACAGTTCCCCTTCTGCTTTGCATGAGAAGGAGCCCAGCTGGGGCGGGGGCGGGCCACTCGGGACTGGGGCAGCTATAGATTCCTGAAATGGGTGGTTGGGTCGAGGGCGCGGGCAGAGAGAACTGGGACAGCTGGGGGTGGGGGAGTGTGGGGACAGCTCTGTGGGACCGGCCCCTCCCCGCGGGCCTCACCACGCTGCCAACTGGAGAGAAGGGCGGGATCCCGGCGGGTGAGCAAGGATTCCACTCCACATCGCGCTTAGCGCCTCCCCGGGTACGGATGTCCAGGCACCGGTGGGCTAGTTCCCGGAAGCGCCGGGTCCGCAAGAAGAGTGCACAGCCAAGTGCAAACCCGGGCAAACTCTCGCTGGGTTAGAAAATCACCCTCCCCATTCCCTGCCCCGCCTGTGCCCGAGCCTGGGAGAGCCCCGCCGAGGGGTTTGGTGTGCTGGGGATCGCAGGCCTCTGCTCCGCGGCACCCCGTAGCTCCGCGGCACCCGGTAGCTGCGACCCCGGGCCGACGTTTTGGGGGGAGGGCGGAGAAGGCAGTACACCTGCCCGGCACCCGGAGGTCAGGGAGGGGCCGAGCGCAGAAGAAGCACACAGCGGGCCTCGCTACGGATTTCCAATAAAAATGTGACGCCGCCCGCAAGGTGAGGACTCCAGGAGGCGCTCGGGATTGTAGGGCGATGCAGACTGAGGCTTGGTGACAGGAAAAGGGCAGAGGCAGAGCCCGGAAACCCAAGAGTTTCACCTAGCACAAGCAAATTTGCCGTAGTGACATCGCCGTTCGTCCGAAGAGGGTATTTCATTTTGCGGAGAGCTGGGGTCACTGCCGGCCTAGAGTCACAGTAGTTGAGTTTCCGAGCATTTCCCTCAACTTAGCCCTGGGCCCTGTGTCGGTGCCTGAGTCCCGCACCGCAAGTGGCGTCAAAAGGCCAATGCCAAAGTACCTGCAAGATCTGGCGTGGCGGCCCATGCTGATTTCCTTCCACACTAGGGTGGTCTGCGCCTTCCTTGCGCCCGCTCCTCCCCCCAGCCCCCGCAAAAAAACCAGGAAATAAAAAGTAGGACCACTCAGCCCTGCCGCCTTCAGACCCCATCTCGGGGGGAATCCCGGTTAAGCATAGAAAAAGTACCACGGCAACGGAATTTGGGGGTTCACTGGCGTCCACGGGGGAACTAGAATGACGCCGATAGGCTTCCGTTTCCAGAACCCAGCCTCGACCACAATATCTGGGGCAATCCGCCCCCGCGGGCAGTAATCCCGAGTTTACACCTGGAGCGGAATTCGGGAGGGAAGGCCTTCCAGAAGAGTGGACTATGGAGGGAGTGGCCTGTGGTTGCCTGGGAAAGCTGATGTCAGCCCAGAGCCTGGAAAGCCGAGGACTGGAAGCCAGGTCCACCCGCCGGTGCACACCCCACCCATTGCAGCCTTCCCTTGGCGCCCCCGCGACCTCGCTGCTTCCTCCCTCCTTCTCCCCCATCTGCACCGCCCGCAGCGTCTGGGGCCCGGCGGTTTCCCGCCTCTTCGTTTATTTTGGTATGTAAAAGGCGTCTCCGGATCACAGTTTTCTCACAGCTTCTCGCCTAGGTTGCGACTCCTCACCCAAGGCGCTTCCCCACCCACTCCTTCCCCTCCCCCGCGCCGCGCCTCCGGCCTCCCCCGCCCCCACCAGGAAACTGCCGGAATCAACTTTCCAAGAGCGCGCTGCGGGTGACAGACACCCAGGTCTTCTAGAGACCAGGACCCTGTGGACTTTGGATGGATTGGGGGAGGGGGCGGGGAAGGAGACAGGACAGAAGGCGGAAGGAGATTCTGTTGGCAAGCGCCTTGCCCTCAAAGACGCGCGCCGTGTCCGGGGCAAACTTCCAGGCCAAGACAGCAAGGGGGAAGAAAAAAAAAAAAAAAAAAAGCCAACACCCGCTGAATAACAAAGCCAAACGGTGCACCAGGGCCGTCGGGGTACACGGACCCCGTGCACCCCAACCCTTGACAGGGTTCGGTCTTGGATGACTCCCACTCGCCCGCAGAACTGTAGCCTCCGCCTGCGCCTTCTCCCTCCCTTCCTCAGTCCCTTCCACAGAAACCGACGCCCTACCAGACAAGGAGGGACTCGGGCACATCGCCGCCTGCTGCCCGCGTCGGCCCGCGGGTGCCGCCGCCGCTGATCCTCGAAACACGGTCTCCTCGCACTCTCCCGGGCCGGGGGATGCGGAATGGTTTACAGAGGGACCGCGAGCCGCTGATTGGTCGCAAGCCGCCGTGACGTCGGCGGGCGCTGCATTAAGGCGAGGGGGCTTCCAGAGCTCAGCCAACAGCCAGGAGCAGTGACCGAGCCGCCAGAGCCGGGGAGAGACGCGCCGGGGCGGCGGACTGGGCCAAGAGATCGGGGACCAAGGGACGCACGCCCGGGGAGAGCCAACAACGAGTCGCGGCCCGGGCGGCGACAGCGGCGGCCAGCGCCGCGCTGTTCCAGCCGCCAGCCTACTACTGTAGCCTCTGCACCAGGACCTTTTTTTTTTTTTTTAAAGCTCTCCAAGCTTACCCCTCCCCCTGACTCCTCCCGCTACAAAACAAAAGGGGGGGGGAGGAGGCTAGAAAGAAAACCCAGATTTACCACTACAACGAAAAAAGAGGGGGGAAAGGAAAAAGAGAGAGAAAGTCGCGCGACTGTGGGGTTGGACTCAGGCAGCTGGAGCGCGGGCCGAGAGATGCGGGGCTGCGCGCCCAGGCGGCCGCGAGTTGTGACTGGAGCCACGATGCACGGCCAGGCGCGGTGAGGAACCAGTGCGCATCGCCTCCCCGAAGGAGCCCAGGCGCAGGGAGGGGCGCCCCGAGGACACGGAGGCCTCTGGGCAGGACACCCGCCGAGGTGACGGGGCTGGGGCGGCGGGGAGCGGGCGAGCGCGTCTAGCTACGTCTGCCCAGAGTTGTCTCTCTCTGTCTTCGATTGACACACACACTTCTCCGAAAGGGGATAAACCCAAGCAACAACAGCAATCAACCACCAGCTCTCCCTCCTGCCTCCCTCCCCCTGCTCCCCAAACGGCCTGCCTCCGCCCCTCCCCCGGGCCCAGCGCGGGCGCCCGGCGCGTCCGGACCCGCTGCGCGATGCCGGCAGTTTAGGATCCAAAGCTTCTCTTCTCGTTTTGCTTTTTCCTTGTCTTTTTTTTTTTTTTTTTAAAGAGCGGGGAAATCCTGGCGGTAGGCAGCCCGGCACGCACACTCCCACCCTCATACCCAGGACAAAAGCAGATGCACTTTGACTTCTGACAGCTCTACCTCAAGCCGGAGAACTCAGCAGCGCTTTCCCTGCAACCTGAGCTCGCCGTGCCGGCTTCTCCGCTTATTTATTTATTTCCGTTCCCACCTTCGCTCTCGGTGACCTTCACTCCTCAGTCGGCTCTGGGAAAAAGGGTCGCTTTCTCGCTCGCCTGAGACTCCTTTTCATCGCTCGGGGAGCTACGGGCCGGTGCTCGGCCCGGGGCCCTGGAACTCCTGGGCTGCGCGCTCCACCAAGGCGCTCCCCTCCCCCAGCAGCCTCGTTGCCCCTCTTTTGATTTCCTGGTGCGGCTTTTGGCTTGCAAGGCCGCGTGTGTCTCCTTCCTATTGGAAGGCTGGGGGAACTAGTGCAGGTCATCGTCGGGAGTCAGCCCCTCGGCTCTACCTGCCCCTTTCCTTCCGGGTCCGACCCGACCAAACCAAAGACCATGGTGCACTGTGCCGGCTGCAAAAGGCCCATCCTGGACCGCTTCCTCTTGAACGTGCTGGACAGGGCCTGGCACGTCAAGTGCGTCCAGTGCTGTGAATGTAAATGCAACCTGACCGAGAAGTGCTTCTCCCGGGAGGGCAAGCTCTACTGCAAGAACGACTTTTTCCGGTGAGTACTTCCTCGCGCGCCCGGGCTGCTCCCTGCCTGCGCGCCCTTCGCGGCCAGCTTCGGATCAGAGGTCAGCGTGGCCGCTGCGGCCGCGCCAGGAGCTGCCTCTGGACAGGGCAGCCAAATCCGGCGGGCGCCCTTCTATTCGCCAGCTGGCGCGCTAGGAGCCCGAGATGCGGCTTTGCTTGCGTCTTGGAACTGTGGGTCCGGGTTTGGCTGCACGTGCCGCGGAAAGAAAGGTCTGAGCCTGCCTCGGCCCGGAAGCCCCTCCAAGCTTGGAAGGAGGCAGGGCAGCCTGGGGCCTGTCCTTCCGCCGCGGAGCTCTCCGCAACTGCGTTCTCCTGGCTGAGCCTTGAAACCTGGGCTCGCTCCCTCCCACTGTTTTCCAGCTCAGACAGGTCTTGGCGGGAACCGCCGAGCCTTTTGCGTGGTGTGTCCGGACCGCCTGCCGTGGGTGCAGCCGGGAAAAGCTCGGTCCCGAGGCTGATTCCGCACGCCAGGGGGTCTGCCTCAAACCTGCTCTGGCCTCTAAGCGCCGGCTTGGCAAACTGCCGCACTGTCGCCAGTTAAGTGCCCCAAGACCGCAGCCACCGCGGAGCAAGTTTTCCCCCGCTTCTTTGGCTGCCAAGGTCGGCGGGTGGTTCGGTCTTGGCCCAACGCCGACCCGGCTCGGAGGCGAGGGGCTCCTCTGCTCGCCCTCCCAGGCACTGCCCGGCAGCAGCCGCTACCTCCTTGCTGAAATCAAGGAGACAGCCAAGATCTGGCTGGCCCGAGCCGGGAGATCTCTTTCTACGCCCCCCACCCCTTTTAGTTTTTTAATTGTATTCATTTAAACTCACCATCTTGCCACCTCACCCACACAAACATAGTCAACAGAGAAGAAAAGGCTCAGGAGCGAATTCCTCTTTGCGGATTCGAAATCTCCCGGCTTACTCGGCTGATTTGGTTTCTGGTTTTCTCTTGAGTCTGTGGTGACAGATCTAGCTGGTGTGTGCGTGGGGATGTTCAAAGCCGGGACACTTTATTCAGAGGTCTGGGACGCGCTGTTCCCATTGCCACTTCAGGACACATGGCTCCAGGTGCAGAGGGATCATGGAATAATGAGCTGTGCACATTCGCACCGCCCGGAGGAAGCGTGGCCTAAGCCTCTGAGCCGTGGCCCACCTGGCTAGGTTTCCCCGGGCCGGAGCCGGGTGCCCATTTCAGGTGGACGCCCGAGGTCTCCCTCCCTAAAGAGTGGCGGAGCGCCTAGAGCCGGCTCAGCCCCACAGCGGCTTGCCACTTGTGCAGATCTGCCGGGCTTTGAGCTTCAACGTGGCACAAACCAGCTGCGCCTGCCCGGCTCTCACGGTCGGTGTTAGCTTACCCGCCGCGGGGTGGGATCTCGCCAACCACCAGTCTGTGCGCGTGTCCTTTTACCGTGAGAGAGAGCCCGACGCTAGGAGAGAAAAGTGGCACTCAGGGCGCATTTATGTGGGACTTTAAAATTGAACTGTCCTCCGAATCTGATCGTTAAATAAGTTTTCCGCCGCCTTCTCGCCTTCTTCGGCGGCGCTTTTCTCCCCTGGGATAAAGCGGACGAGAGTTCGTGCTGGCAATTTGGGGCGCTAGCCTTAACCGTGTGTGTCTCTCCCCTGACTTTTCCCTGGTCCCCTGCACTGTCCTCCTGCCTCCTCCCCCGCTTAATCGGCCTTCTGCTTCTCTTTCTTTCTGGCTCTCTCCCTTTCTTTTCCCCTTTTCTCCTTCGTCCTACTCCTTCTTCCTCTTTCTCTCTCCTGCTGTGGTTCTTTCTCCCGGCTTCTGTCTCCCCTTGCCCCTCGCCAACCCGGCCCCCTGCAGGTGTTTCGGTACCAAATGCGCTGGCTGTGCGCAGGGCATCTCCCCCAGCGACCTGGTGCGGAGGGCGCGGAGCAAAGTGTTTCACCTGAACTGCTTCACCTGCATGATGTGTAACAAGCAACTCTCCACCGGCGAAGAGCTATACATCATTGACGAGAACAAGTTCGTCTGCAAAGAGGATTACCTAAGCAACAGCAGTCTGGCCAAAGAGAACAGCCTCCACTCGGGTGAGGCCCCAAATCCCGTCTCCCTAGGGGCGGGCGGGTCCTGGGAAAGGAAGGCCCGCCACGGCCGCTGCTCACCTGTCCCTTCACTCTCCGCAGCCACCACTGGCAGCGACCCCAGTTTGTCACCGGACTCCCAAGACCCGTCGCAGGACGACGCCAAGGACTCGGAGAGCGCCAACGTGTCGGACAAGGAAGGGGGCAGCAACGAGAATGACGACCAGAATCTAGGTGCTAAGCGGCGAGGGCCACGCACTACCATTAAAGCCAAGCAGTTGGAGACGCTGAAGGCCGCCTTCGCTGCCACGCCCAAGCCCACGCGCCACATCCGCGAGCAGCTGGCCCAAGAGACCGGCCTCAACATGCGCGTCATCCAGGTCAGGGCCGGGGCGCGCCACTCCGCCACCTAGACGCCCACACTGCCAGTCTAGGCACCCAGATCCAGCCCGGGAGAGCCGAGCGGCGAGGAGGAGAGCGAGTCGACAGAGGCTGGTGGGGGAGGGGGTTGGGGGTAGACTCAGACACACCTCAACCCCGCCGGGCCTTTGAAACACCGCGGGATGCCTAGAGAACCAGGAAATCCCACAGCCTCCTCCTCCTCCCAGCACAACTGAGGTGACAGTGGCGGTAGAGGGGGAGGAGCGGGGAGCTCAGCAGGAGGCTGGAGAGGGGGACTGTATTGGACACCGCAGAGAGAGTTGGGACCCTTCTTTCTCCATCACCCCTTTCCGGATTCGGGAGGAGCCGGGAGGTCGGTGGGCACACCGGAATTAATCTGTTCCACTGGCTTCTGTGTCCTTAAATTCAATTTTGTGTGTCCCTCATCCCGGTTAGATAAGCCCCAGAGCAAAGACTAACCCTCCAAGCAGAGGTGGGGCGTCTTGGATTGAGGGAGAACGGGTTGGAGGGAGACTCAGCTCTCCCTCTGGAGCAGAGAGCAGAGGCAACCATCTGGGGGCAGCTGGGCCTATGCATTGTGAGGGCGTGAGGCAGCTTGTGATTCGCGAGTCTCTGATCCAAGCCTGCGTGTCAGAAGCCTGGTGCCTGGGAGGCTCTGCGAGGCCAGGGTGGGTGTGCCTAAGAGGCCGAGTGTACACGTGCAGGCCGCCCTCAACAGGAGGACCTGCAGCCTCTTGGAGGCTGTAGGAGCCTGCGCTCACATAAATGGGAGGTTGAGGGTCTGTTTCAGAGGCTGTGTGAAAATGTTTGGGACTGGGAGGGTGCGAGTGAGTTTGAAAAGGAGATGGTGGGTTTTGGTTATTGTTGCAAGATGATATGTCAACAGGAGGCCGTTTCCATGTTTTTGGTCACTATCATGTGGGGAGTTGCAAGAGACTGCAAAAGAGAAGCTGCATGTGTGACACTGTTTTGGGGAGGTTGAGTGTGTACAGCCCTCAAAAAGCTATAATTGTGACAGTGATTGTTAGAAACAACGGGGCTACTCCCCCCCCCCCACGCCGACCGCCTCACATCGGACAGGGTGACCTGCCCAGGTCCTCCTGCTGGGAATCCTGCTCACCATTGGCTCAGGGGCCACCCAGCGCGATCCCCACTAGAGACACTCAACCACCAACACACACACACACACACACACGCACCCTGGCGCCTGGAGTCGGGCAGTGGAGGGGTGAGGGGCGGGGCGGCTCACCCGGGCTTAGGGAATACTCAGTGGCCTCACCCCGCACGGGTGTGTCCTTCAGGTCTGGTTCCAGAACCGGCGCTCCAAGGAAAGGAGAATGAAGCAACTGAGCGCGCTGGGCGCCCGGCGCCATGCCTTCTTCCGCAGTCCGCGCCGGATGCGGCCGCTCGTGGACCGTCTGGAGCCGGGCGAACTCATTCCGAACGGGCCCTTCTCCTTCTATGGAGGTGGGTGCGCGGCCGAGCGGCGGAGCGCGACCAGGCAGCGGGTGGCTTCGCTGGAAGCGGGTGGCAGCGCGGGAGGTGCTCTTCGCTTTCCCCGGAGAAATGAAGAGTTAGGGAGCAACCGGGGAAGATGAGGGAGTAAAGCCAAGGAAGGTGGGGGATCCCGACCCTGAATGAGGCGGTGGGCAGGGAGGGAGCAGTGCCAGCGTGTGCGCCCAGCTTCCTCCCAGCTCCACAGGGGCACCCCACGCGTTCCGGGCGCGCGCTCTCCCGGTCCCGCTCAGAGCGCGCTTTCCCGCCCTGAGTGCACCTCCTGACCCAGGGCGCCGCCCTGACCGCCTTCTCTCCGCCATCCTGCAGATTACCAGAGCGAGTACTACGGCCCCGGGGGCAACTACGACTTCTTCCCGCAAGGCCCCCCGTCCTCGCAGGCCCAGACGCCTGTGGACCTGCCCTTTGTGCCGTCCTCCGGGCCTTCCGGGACGCCGCTGGGCGGCCTGGAGCACCCGCTGCCCGGCCACCACCCGTCGACCGAGGCTCAGCGGTTCACCGACATCCTGGCGCACCCCCCTGGGGACTCGCCCAGCCCCGAGCCCAGCCTGCCCGGGCCCCTGCACTCCATGTCGGCTGAGGTCTTCGGGCCCAGCCCACCCTTCTCATCACTGTCGGTCAATGGTGGGGGAAGCTACGGGAACCACCTGTCCCACCCCCCCGAAATGAACGAGGCAGCAGTGTGGTAGCGGGCCTCGCACGGTTCTAAGAGTTCGTGGTTGTACAGAAGTGAACATTTATTTAAGAAAAAAATAAATAAATAAAAAGCAAGTCCTCCCCCACTTCCGCCAGCCTCGGGGACCATTCTCGGTCTGGAGAGACGGGATGGGAAAGGGGGACACGAAATAGGATCCAAATCCACCTCGAGGCAGGACTGGGATCTGCTCCCCGAAGAGAAAGGTGCAGAACTGGGGCTCTCGAAGGGAAAGGCAGACCTCTCCCCACTTCCCCTCTGGACGCTGAACCGTGGAAGGACCCCGCGGGCGTGCGCGCCTAGTCCACGGGCGATGGAGAGTCACATGCAGCGACCGCCGGCGTGCACGGCCAGTGGAGATGCCAGGAGCCGCAGGAAGGGAGGCCGCGCGGCACAGCCCCGTGAGGGAGGTGAAGCGGCCCGGGGCGCCCTGGGCCAGGCCAGGAAGGTTCTGGCTCTGGGAAACCCTTTCTTAGTGTTGTCTCAGAGTTCAGCAACAGCGACAACAAACTCTGTATAGCTTCAGAAACGCCGACCTGCTGTGCATCAGGTGGGACTATATATATATATATATATATTTTGTCTATCTGGGTTTTGGTTTTTTGTTTTTGCCAAAATTGCAAAATTCTAAATGTAAAGCCCTCAGTATCAACTCTTCTACCTTTGCAAAACTCTACCCCCACTTACGCGGATACACACGCAGACACACACGTTAGAATGGTCTCCAGCCAGATCTCTCCCTAAAATGACTTGAACATCGGCCGTACAAGAGAAGTATTCTACCTTCACACATGAAAAGTTAATAAATAAATAAATAAATAAAGACTATTGAACTAAAAACAGTCAACTGTTTACGTCTAAATGTTAAATTCAGGAGTTCAGTGTTTTACTAATATATCCTGTTTTGAAACCTCTTGTTCAAGAACAAAATGTTTTGAGCAATCAACCAAAATTGTTTCTTTTCTTTTCCTGTAGATGTTCCGACAGCCTTGCAGGGCTTGCAGCTCACTGTGCTAGTATGTAAAAAGGTGTTGTTTACACGAGGCAAAGAGAAAACAATATTCAGACAGTTGCCAAATAGAAAAATTATAGCACAAATACTGTAAAGGTGCCTGGCACCAGCAACCTGAGAAAGTGTTTAAAAAAAAAAAGTGTTACAAGGTTTAAAAAAACATCTTTGCTAATTTTTAGTCCTGTTGAACATTCATGGAATTGTTAATATGACTTATATAGACCCACACAGGTTTTATTTTTGTGTCTTTAAAATCAAAGTCCAAAATATTTAAATTTTATGGTCAAATATGCAGTCAACAGCTGCTACTTTTTTCTTTATATATTAAATTTCTCATATGTCTTTTATTGTTCTAATAAACCTAAGCTTGTGTGACCTCCAGTGCATATTAGACCATTCACTGTATGAAAGAAAACATGTTGAATAAATCTGTGAGTTTTTAATAAAAATAGAAAACCTGACGTTTAGATAATTGGTGTGTTATTTGATATTTTAACGACCAGCGGAGAGCCTTGATGGGGAACTGAATGGCCCCTCAGAAGCCAGGAGGAAGAAAGAGGCAGGATTGGGGTGATGTATCCATTTTCGCCTTGGCTATGGCTGAACCCCCTTGCTAATGCCAGCCCGAGTTTTTCTCTGTGGCTTCCTGCTGTTCTTAACTACAGATTTGCATTCTGTGGATTTAACTGATACAATTGAAGAGATGTTTGCTGATAAATTAATACAGAATTTGAAATAGAAATCAAATCCATGGCTAAAAATGAGTGGTCCAGTTTGTGATTAGGCATGATACTCTGTGCATTTTCTCTGCCCCCCCCCAATGCATAACCAGGCTTGTGAATGTCAACCTGTAAATATATAGTTAGAGATGATCCTTTCCAGTTTCAATTCATTTCCCATAGATAATCCTGCTTTCTAATTTGGCGGTTTGAAAGATAACGTCAAATGAATCTACAGTACAGCTAGAAATGAAATACTTTAATCCCTTTCACAGAGCTGATATGAAATCGTTGTTTTATAGTATTTGTTACATTTGAAGTTCCCCAGAAGGAAAAATATTTTGCCTGGCACAAGATACACATTCAGTTTCTCTGGAAGGTGAACAAAAATAACCAATATAGAAATCAAATTTCAACTGCGAGTTGCCAATAGGTTCTAAAAAACAGTTCAATTCCTTCCAAGCCTTCATTAGATATGGAAGGAATTTAAATATTTTATCTACTATGAAATAGGTGTGTGTGGGTGTATGCCTGCTTTAATATCAGATGCTATTAGAGTTCCAGGATTACTCCTGCATATCTGGATTATTTATTTCCTTATTTTAAAAGTCAAAACTTCTTACATTATGGTCTGTAATTTCCAGTGCTGTTTTCATGTTTTGTTAAGACACAACCAAGTTTATCCTTCCTGCAGAGAAGGCTTTAAAATAAGCAATATTTCACAGCATCTATATGACTGTTTACCTAATGGGGTGGGGTGATGGGACTCTCAGGGAAGAATTGGGCACAGTTCTTGCAGAAATGGGAATTTATGAAAGAGAGGGTAGACTTTTGAAACTCTTAGTCTCCGCATGCAGCTGATTTCTTCACCTGCTTCACATGGAATCATTAGATCAGCTTGTTTTCGCCCTTTTAGCATTTATGTACATTAAATCATAGCCAACTTATTCATCATAGAGTCCCCCTCCCTTTTTAAGGACATTCATTTAACTGAACGCGCGCTCACTGGGAAGTTGCATTTTCCTATCAGGACTGCTGAATTATTTAGCAGCTTTATTGCGGCACCGCGAGCTTGAGAAGTGTTGTAGAGTTAGGCACCACGGTGTGAACTCAATTCTTCTCTCTGACTCCACCGCCGCGGCGCAGTCTTTCCCTTCCGCGGGTTATCCACAACCCTGGCAAATACCGGAACAGGTGGGAACGCTCGGCAGTCAAATTTGGAGCCGAAAGCCGGGGAGGAGGCGGTCTAGGAATGGCAGAGACGGTCCCTTCCCATGGGGGCTGCGCTGCCCGTCTCCGGGCCAGAAGTACGGGGCTGCGCTGCATCTTGCCCACTCGGCTGCGTTGGGAGCTCCCAGGGGAGGCTTGCGGCCTGGAGGGGAGCGCCACAGCGGTCCCCTCCCGCCCAGGAGGGCAGCTTCCTCTCTGGCCAGGTCTAGCAGCCTGGTTTCTCCTCGCAGCCATCTTAAAGCCGCCTCCCCCTTGCCTCCCGCCACCTGCCCTCGGGGTTCCAGCAGCGGGGAGCCGCCATCTGCGCGGGCAAGGGAGCCGAAGCTCACCCACCCAACCTCTCCAGACTGGTGGAGGCTAGGGGCTGGTTCGGACTGAGATAGGGTCGGGGAGGAGGACGCCTGGAGAGCCAGGATAGGCATTTCCAGGGGTCTGAGAAGAGAGGCAGGTCTGGACCTGGTTTCCCAAAACTCTTGAAACCCCTACTCACTTGAAGAATTCATTGGGGCAATGGGAGGGGGTTTCCCCTCTCACCTATTCCCATCATCTGCTGCTCCTACATCTGCCTGCCACTCTGTAGTCCTTAGGCAGCAGGCAGACAGATTGTGAACTGGGAGACCCCGTTACCTTCTCTGGAGAAGACTGACTGCTCTTTTGGATGAGGGCTCCTGGTTAATTCTCATCTCCCTGCTTGAGCATTTAGAGGTTGAAATTTCTGCTAGGGAAGTATAGTCTTTGAAATCTCCCCTCCTATAATTCATCCTCCATTTGCATCAGGCATTCCTCCCCAGGATCTCAAGAAACTAGAATGCTGGTAGGGACAGGCCCCAGAAAGAACATTTGGGAGGTTATAGTCCTTGACCGTGTCTCAATTCCTCTCAGTCACATCTTAAGTTCTTAAATCCTTTTGCATCCACTCCTGTGGTCCCCTTCCAACCATCAGTGTGGAATAAAAGAGCAGGGGAAGCATTTGGGGGTAGCTGGGATGTATATGGGAGCCCTGGTGGCTCCATGGTTAAGAGCTCGGCTGCTAACTAGAAGGTCAACAGTTCAAATCCACCAGCTGTTCCTCGGACACCCCATGGGGAAGTTCTATCTCGGTCCTACGGGGTCACTATGAGTCGAAATTGACTAGATGGCAATGAGTTCGGTTCTTTGGTTGGGATGTATGTGACAGGAGTGGAGCGGTCTTTATTACTTCCTAAAAAGGTTTCCTAGGTCAGCAGAGACCAGGGAGAGAAGGCAGAGTAGATGAGCATATCTACAGCATTTTCCTCTGGCTGTGTGCCCAGCCCAGCCCCAGAATCATCCAGCAGTGACCTGTTTGCATGACAGCTCAGAGGTGGTCTCTGCCCCTGACTCACCTCCCTCCCCTCTTCTCTTTACCCCAAGCCTAGGTTTCTAAGCATTATTAATGTCCTCCACAGCAGGAGAAGAGGATTGGGGAAAGTAGTTTCCTAAATGTGGGGTGGGAGAAATATTTTTGTTCTTTGAAGCACAGGGGGATGCCAGTTGTTATAGCCTGAGGAGCATGCTGCTGCTCTGGAGGGCCCAGAAGCAGGCACCAGGCCTTGATTACAGGGGATAAGTTAAAAAAAAAATCTATTCTCACCAGAGTTCTCTTACTCAAGGGGATGGTAAAATGCACTTTTCCTGGCCTGAGCCCCCAGCCTATGGTGCCTATGTCCTAGTCGTTATTCTTCAAGAGCCACCTAGGGTGGGAACATGGGACATGGCATACAAAAGTGTTGGCCTCTAATTGCTCTTGACCCTTAGGGCATAGGAAGACAGAGACCCTCACATTCCTTGGATTACACAGGAGACACTGAGGAGTTGAGGATTTCAGGCTACTCAGCTGTGGGGTCCAACTGGCCTGGGCTGAACCCAAGAAGGGGCACTGCCACAGTGCACCCCTAATATCTCTTCTCTGAATCCTTTAGAGGTACTGTCTGTTTAGGGGGTTCTAGGTCTCTTCAGGTGACCTCAAACAGATAGAGGAATGATAGAGCACTTCCTACTCACCTCTTATCATTCCTTATTGTAGTTTCTGTTTACATGTTTGTCTGCCCCCTAGGCTGCTCACCAACAGAACAG
Source organism: Loxodonta africana (assembly GCF_030014295.1). Classification (NCBI taxonomy): domain Eukaryota; kingdom Metazoa; phylum Chordata; class Mammalia; order Proboscidea; family Elephantidae; genus Loxodonta; species Loxodonta africana. Next base: position 51,429,060 of record NC_087359.1, read on the forward strand.
AATCTAACTTACTCATCATTGTATCTCATCTAGCAGTGCCTGCCACGTAGCGGGCAGTCAGGGAATGCTTGATGAATGCAGGCAAGTGTAAAGGAATTGTATCTTTCTGTGTGCTTGAATGCTATTAAATTTATCCTATTAAGTCTTTATATTTCGAGTCTACCTGTGCTCCTCTAACGGTAGACATGAGTTTTTCTGCCTTTGTACACCGGTTTTAGGTGTGTGAACATCTCATCTCATTTTTGCACAGAAAAGATCAATACCGAGGGGGTCGCTATGAGTCGGAATTGACTCGACGGCAGTGGGTGTGGTTTTTGGTTTCTTACCGAGGGGGTATGCAGTAGAGTAATCCCCACCTCCTTTTCTTCCCCCTGCTCAGACAAGGCTACTTGGAGAAGCTACAGAAACGATTTTTATTTATGCACAACCATGTTGTTGTTAGTTGCAAAGTTGGTTCAGACTCATAGCGACCCCTATGTACAGCAGAACGAGACACTGTTCGGTCCTGCGCCATCCTCACAGTCGTTGCTATGTTTATACTCATCGTTACAGCCACTGTGTCCATCTATCTTGTTGAAGATCTTCCTCTCTTTCACTAACCCTCTACCAAACATGATGCCCTTAGTGATTTTCTAATTATTCGTCTTAATAAAAGACGCCAGCAGTCCGCCGAAGACTTAAAATGCTCATCCCTGACATAGGATTCCCAAATCCTGGCACAGGGCCAGAGACATGTGCTTGGCCCCGGGCTCCTCCAAATTGCGAAACGCCAAACCTATTTTTGGTACAAGTCTGAACGAGGTTCCAGATGCTGACCCCTGGCCCCCTCTTCCTCCCCAAATAAACCACCATGGGCCATGGCTACATTGCACTTTATTCCTAAGAGAGTCTCGCACAAATCTTGCCGCATATCTTGTGTTAAGGGGACGCTGGCCGCACACACTGCAACCTCCGCTTTGCGCTGGCGGCGACCACGTGCCCTCGCGCGCTCCCGCACCGCCCAGCACGCCCCTTCGACGCACGCGCACGCGCACGCGCACGCGCACACGAGGCCGGCCGCAGACAATCCGTTCAGCCTCCCGCGCGCTTCCGCCTTCATCCTAGCAACGCTCGGAATGACTCGTAGCCCCGCCCCTCCCGCGCGGCTCCCGGAAGTTACCGGCCCGGAGTTGGGCGCAGGGAGCAGGGCAGTCCCTGGCTGTGTGGGGAGGACCTGGTGGGGAGAGAACGTCAGGGCTTTGGTTGGGTCGCAAATTCACGTGCGTCACGCGGGCCGAGACCTGGTGAAGATGGCGGGGCCGGAGCCCCTGGCGCTGCAGCTGGAACAGCTGTTGAACCCGCGACCGCGCGAGGCGGATCCTGAGGCGGACCCGGAGGAGGGTGAGGCCTGACTGGGGCAGGCCACGTGCGGAGCGGTGGGCCTGGCCCTGTGCGAGCCCGGGGGCCGCGAATGAGGGGCGGGCAGCCCGGCCTTTCCACCTAACCCTCAGTTCTTCGCCTGACGCAGAGAAAAGCTCCCGGACCGGGAGGGGGCTTTGGCGTCTTTCTGACACGCACTCGCTAGACTTGGTGCTCTGGCGGGGGGAATGCTCGGGAGACTCAGGCGAAGACCCGGTTCTGGGTCGAGGGCTGTCGCAGGGAGCCAGAATATAATAGCAGGCTGGAAGTTAGCTTTCAGGATACCCTTACTGGTGTTGCGTTGGAAATGGGGAGAAAGAAGTCCCATCATTTCTTTCTCTAGCTGCCCCCAAGACCTTGTTTGAAGAATAAAGGAAGAAGTAGAATTCCCTGGTGCTGTTTAAGCCTCTTTAGGCCTCAAGACACTTGGTCAGGGTCTGAGGAGTGAGACGTGTTTTTTAAGCTGACGTTCAGGGTGTCGCTGAGAATAATCTTGCTTTAGACTTGAGTCAGAGAAGTGTGAGGAAGGGAGAATAAGGAGGGATAAATATGAATAGTTGGACCGTGTCTTAGGAATATCAGTTGAAGGAACTGGTGCTGTTTAGCCAGTATAAGCGAAGAAAACTCGCTGAGGGATGGAGACGGCATGATGATAGAACATGATGACTGACTTGTAAGCTGTATTTGAGGGACTGTCATGAAAGAGAAATTAGCCTAGTTTTGTATGATCCCAGGCATAGAAATATTACCTGTGAGTAGCTTCAGGGAGTTAACTTTCTATTGAGGTACAGCAGTGAGGTGAGTGGTCTGTCTTGGGAAGTAATGAGTTTCCTGTTCTTGGAAGTTGGTGGGGATTTTGTAGTGGACATTCAAGTGTCAGATGAAGGGGTTGACTAGGGTTATCATTTAAGTTCCTTCTAACATGGAGATTCTGATTTCCCTCTCCTCCACAGCCACTGCTGCTAGAGTGATTGACAGGTTTGATGAAGGGGAAGATGGGGAAGGTGATTTCCTGGCAGTGGGTAGCATCAGAAAACTGGCATCAACGTCCCTCTTGGACACAGACAAAAGATATTCAGGCAAGACCACCTCTAGAAAAGCTTGGAAGGAAGACCACTGGGAGCAGACTCTGCCAGGCTCATCTGGTGAGTAGACATACTTGCATGCTACTCCTTTGTAATTTTTATGTGCTAAAATCCTTTTTTTTTGGTGTGTATGTGTGTGAGGAGGAAACCCTGGTGGTGTAGTGGTTAAATGGTACGGCTGCTAACCAAAGGGACGGCAGTTCAAATCTGCCAGGCGCTCTTTGGAAACTCTATGGGGGCAGTTCTACTCTGTCCTCTAGGGTCGCTATGAGTCGGAATCGACTTGACAGCACTGGGTTTGGTTTTGGTTTTGGTATGTGTGTGTAGTGGGGGTTGATCTCTGCAAGACTAATCTGTGTGCCCTTACATATTATTTTAGGAGAGACCATTGATCTGGCACAAGAAAGGGCCTTTGAGGGTATTTAATTTCACTCCATAAGGAATCTAAAATCCAGAGTGATTAGTTGCTGTACTCCTTATATTCAGACCAATGGTTCACCCTAAAAGAAAGGGCAGTGCATATTGGATATTAAAGAGGGCTGTGTGTTTAAAAAGCACTGTGTCTGATGAGCATGCTGCTAATCTTGAGTTTTGAGCCATTTCCTTTGGGTTTTCAGCGTTTGCATTGAGTTACTATATAATATTGGTTATTTGTGAAACTCACTTTATTTTACCATTGTAGTAATAAAACAAGCCTTGTCTCTTCCCTGCAAGAGAGTTAGGAGAATGTGAACTTACAGTTTTAAAGCATTGTTTAGGTTTCTCAGAGTGGAAGAAGGGGCTGGATATGACGGTTTGAGTGGATACCATTTGCTTTTCTTTAGAGAGGTCAGCAGTACCATCCAGATACTGTTAAAGGAATTATCATTCAGAATATGATATCTATGATTTCATCCTTGATACAGGTCTGGGAGGTCCTAATAAGCTTATTCCATGTTCTTTGCTTAGAGGTTGATAACAGGACCAATCATGAGACAGATAATGCTGATTGACCTTCCACCATGTGTCATTCACTGTGGTAAACTCTAAGCTCTAAGAGCCTGGGACACAGTGACTCCTCAAAAAAATGTTATCTCCGTTATCACTACATGTATCATCTCATTTAATTCTTCCAGTAGCCCTATGAAGTTGGTACTATTTATCCCCATTTTACAGATGAGGAAATTGAGGGACAGATTGGTTAAATAACTTGCTCAGTGTCATACAGCTAGTAGCGGAAGAGCTAGGATTCAAATGAAGGCAATCTGACTCCAAGATTTCTGCTCTCCAGCGCTACTCTGTGTGAATGTTTCTGAAAGGATTATTTCTGCTTACTGTTTTTGCATTTGTATTTTTATGTTTATATTTCTGATGGTCGCCTATGTGTCTTGAGTTTCTATACCGTTCTGTAGTATAAAGAAGTACTGAAGACTCATCATATTTTCATAAAATCTTTATCATGTTGGAGAAAGTTGTTGGTAACTGGTCCCTGTATCTAATAATTGCATTTGCTGCACATGGGGCCTTTATGCTCTATCAAAGCAATCAGTAAAGACTTAGGTATCAGGTGATACCTGAGCATAAGTAAAACGAGGAGCCTTCACTAACATTCCATCTATTATAGGATCAAGTTCATAGTCCATCCCACGGGAAACAAGGCTCTTCCAGATCTTGTCCATGAGCAGCTCGCTGGCCTCCCCTCCTACCACTGCTTCGTGCATTCTGTGCTCTTGTGTACTTTTGTGGTGCTGGACCTTCAAATATGCTGTTTCCTCCTATCCCTCCCCCTTCTCTGTCTGATGAGCTGTTACTTATGTTTAATAAGTGAAATTATAACGTGTCCTTCTCCACATGAAGCATTCTCTTACCTTTCCAGGAAGGTTAGGTGGTTCCTTTTCTATATACTTTGCACTAATGGCATTGTAGTATAGGTATACATATCTACCACTCCCACTAGACTATGAACCCCTCACTGACAGGTGTTATATTCTATTTGTCTTTCCTTTACTTTCACCTGTGCCTGGCTCATAATGAGTATTTAATAAGTATGTAATAAATCAGGTACATTGGTGTGATAGAGATTGTGTGTTTGGGATAGATAATGATAAACCATGTTTTTTCAGATGCAGGTTTGGGAAAACAGCAGTTGAAATTTATCGCTCTTCAGTGCCTGGACAAAATGTATCTGTTCCTTATACCCGTTGCCGTCAAGTCAATTTTGGCTCATAGCAACTCCCTAGGACAGAGTAGAACTGCCCCATAGAGTTCCCAAGGAGCGCCTGGCGGATTCTAACAGCGAACCTTTTGGTTAGCAGCCATAACTCTTAACCACTATGCCACCAATTCACTTGCCCCACAGTTGCAATTCTCCCTAATCTGGGTTATCAAAACTCAGTCAAAGCACTTTCAGTTCTCCCTGTATTAAAATTTTTATGGGTCTGTCTGCCCCATTAGAACCTTTCATTAGGGTTTATTCATCTTCTCTTCTCCCGTAGCATTTTAGAGATAGTAGATGTATGATAAATATTTGCTGGGAACAGTAACACATTTTTTCTTGATAGACGTCATAGTCCTTAAGTTGAAATGAAAAATATGTTACTTTCTTAAAGTAATACCCATTTTTTTCTTTTTTTTCCCCTTAGACAAGGAAATCTCTGATGAGGAAGGGTCTGGAGATGGAGACTCAGAGGGACTGGGTCTGGAAGAGTCTGATGAGGATCACATGAGTGCTGCTGAAGAACAGGAGTCTGGCGATGATGGGGAGAATGGTCTGGCCTGGAGGAAGAAGAGCAGAAACCGTTCTGGGAAAACATCGGGCTTTAGTGTCCAGAGCATTACTGACTTTGAAAAATTCACTGAGGGGATGGATGACATTGGGAGCAGTGAGGAGGAGGAGGAAGACGAAGAGGAAGAGAGTGATATGGAAGAAGGGGATGGTGAAGAAGACTTTGAGGGTGAGAGTGAGGAGGACAGGGCTGAAGACAGGAACAGCGAAGACGATGGTGTGGTGATGACCTTTTCTGGTGTCAAAGTATCCGAGGAAGTGGAGAAAGGAAGAGCTGTGAAGAACCAGATAGGTTTGTACATGGTTTTGCTGACTGCTTATTTTTCGAAGTATCTGTGTTTGATCTACTTTTTTTGTTTGTTTGTTTTGCTTAGTTTTGGCTTGGTGTCTCTCACCTGTGCCCTTCCAATTAGTTTGTGACATGCGCCACTTACCTGGAGGCCTAAAGCCATTCCTCTGTGCTTAGCCAGCCATTTCTACACTGAGCTGCTTAGCTGGTTCTGCTCTAGTACTTCCGGCTACTGTGGAAGATTACTTTGAAAAGAAGAGAGTTTTTTCTTCTCCCTGGGCTTTGGCATTCCCTCTTTCGTGAGCAAATATTTGCTTGCAAGATGCCGAATTTATTTCCTTTAATAGTGTTTCCATAGCATGTAACTGTGATAATGCTCTGCTGCTTAGAGAACTGGTGTGATTTCCTGCCCCTCTGCCCCTCCCCACCCAGGAAGATTTTATGACTGAGGAATGGGATTCTCTTTTCTTCTTTCTCAGCACTGTGGGACCAGCTCTTGGAAGGAAGGATCAAACTACAAAAGGCTCTGTTGACCACCAATCAGCTTCCTCAACCAGATGCTTTTCCTATTTTCAAGGACCAAGGTGGCCCAGAATTTGCCAGTGCCTTAAAAAATAGTAAGAATACTTATGCTATATTGGGATACTTAGAATCACTAGGCTTCATTGCGATCCACTGGGATTGATGTATCTACAGCACCACAGGGCTAGAGAAGGGATTTTGTTTCAGTGATATTATGGTATAGAGTAATGGTTTTCAACTTTTTTCTTTCTGTAATAACAATGTAATCCTTTTATCAAATGAAGATGACTTTGAAATGGATTGGGTGCTTGAGCCATGTCTATTCCACCTTCTTCTCACCTGCCCTCGTTCCCGCTCCCCTTGGGGTCTCTGTGTTACTTCTTCAGTGCTTCGGGAACACTGTTTGAAAACTCATTGGTACAGAAAAAAGGAGAGAATGAATGACTAAACTCAGTTCATTTAAGTTGGTTTACCATGTACTTAAAAGATGCCTCTCTTTGTTTGGGAGGCTTTTTTTTTTTTTAAACCTTGAATTTGACTAAATATTTATTAGTTTATCAGACAATTTGAGCTGGCTTCCAATTGAGAGGCTTTTAAAACAGCCTGCTTGAGATGATGTTACTCCTGATCTTCCTTTGGGTGGAATATATTTAGAGCGAGGAAAGATGATGACTACAGAGGGAGAAACAAGCTTTAGAAGAGAACTGCAGAGCTATAAAGTCAAAGAATTTTAGAAAAGGAATATAGAGATTATTTGGTTCCTAATTCCCTCATTTTACAGATGAGAAAACTGAGGCCCAGAGAATAACTTGCCCAAAGTTACAGAGCTTGTCCATGCATGGCAGAGACAAAACCCCAGCTTTTCTGCCTTATGATCTAGGAGTCTTCCTGCCGTTCCACACTGCCGCCTGTGTTTGTGTGCCTCTGTGCTCAGTGGCACCGAAGGACTGAGGCGGACGGTGATTTGGGGTGAGTTTTCTGTGCACTGTGGTTGGGATTGCTGTGTCTTATTTGCATGCTGAGACCAGTGTTTTCATTTGCTCTTTAAAACTTACAGTGTCATGGACTTAGAGTTGGAAGGAACCTGAGAAGACATCAAATTTGGCTGCTGCCTCATGGTAGAACCATCTTAAACCAAAAGATAATTGTGTGAGATTTCTATGGTAGAGAATTCTGTGAACCTTTCTTGTAGGAGAGTACCTGGTTTAATTAGAAATGAACTTCCTAGTGACCAGTGTTTAGGTTGGATGTCTGCCATACTTGCAGTTTGTTTCCTGTGTGTAAATAGGAAAGAGCTAGCCTGGGCGATCATTCTAGGAACCTTTCATATACCCTGTGGGAGGGGCCTTTACATTCCCTCCTCCAGCTCCCCTTCCTTTTTAAACAATAGCTTGGCAGTCTTCCTTATTTTTGAGATTTTTTGTGAGCACTCCTGTGCTATTTTTAATGCCCCAGTACCCTAATTCCTGGTGTGTCTTTGGAATGAGACCTAGACTACTCTAGATTAAATGTCTTAAATTCTTGATAATAAGGTTTTTCTATTTTGTGACTTGTTATTTTTCTTGCTTGAGCCCTTTTCTTTTTTTGGAGATTGATCTTAATTACAGTATTTTTAGGATTAGTCAGTGTCAGGTGTGCCTATGGACTTCTTTTTTTAAAAATAATTTTTATTGTGCTTTAAGTGAAAGTTTACAAATCAAGTCAGTCTCTCACATAAAAACTTATATACACCTTGCTACATATTCCCAATTACTCTCCCCGCCATGAGACAGCCTATTCCCTCCTTCCACTCTCTCTTTTTGTGTCCATTTTGCCAACTTCTAAGCCCCTCTACCTCCCATCTCCCCTCCAGGCAGGAGATGCCAACATAGTCTCAAGTGTACACCTGATCCAGGTAGCTCACGCCTCACCAGCATCCCTCTCCAACCCATAGTCCGGTCCAATCTATGTCCGATGGGTTGGCTTTGGGAATGGTTCCTTTCGTGGGCCAACAGAAGGTCTGGGGACTATGACCACCGGGGTCCTTCTAGTCTCAGTCAGACCATTAAGTCTGGTCTTTTTATGAGAATTTGGGGTCTGCATCCCACTGTTCTCCTGTTCCCACAGGGGTTCTCTGTTGTGCACCCTGTCAGGGCAGTCATTGGTTGTGGCTGGGCACCATCTAGTTCTTCTGGTCTCAGGCTGATGTAGTCTCTGGTTCATGTAGCCCCTTCTGTCTCCTGGGCTCGTTATTAACTTGTGTACTTGGTGTTCTTCATTCTACTTTGATCCAGGTGGGTTGAGACTCACTGATGCATCTTAGATGGCCACTTGCTGGCGTTTAAGACCCCAGACGCCACTCTTCAAAGTGGGATGCAGAATGTTTTCTTGATAGATTTTATTATGCCGATTGACTTAGATGTTCCCTGAAACAATGTGGACATATATTTGGATATGATTTACTTTCTTTAACTATTTTAGTATTTTATTTTACAATAATTCTGATCTTTTTATCTCTTTTTTTGTATTTAACCAGTTGGCACTTTGCATCATCAGTTACTTTGACAAATGTTTATTAATCTGACAGGATGGTGGAGGAGGGAGAGGGAGGGTATGTTTGTTTGATATCACATATTCTGAGATGGGAGGGTGGAGTGTTCTTTCACAGCCAGAATTTCTGGGCATCTGAAGGGTAGCTACTTTTGGTGGGTTTGTTTCAGCCTTCTTTTCATGCCAATGTGATGTAATATGTGGTATACTTCCCTCTGTTGGTAAACAGAGCTTTAAGAAAAATTTTCTTGGCTACATTACCCTGGATAAACAATTTATACTATGCTATAGTGTTTTTTTTTTTTTTTTATAGTGTAGTTGGAAACTCTGGTGGCGTAGTGGTTAAATGCTACAGCTGCTAATGAAAGGGTTGGCAGTTTGAATTCACCAGGTGCTCCTTGGAAACTCTGTGGGGGAGTTCTGCTCTGTCCTATAGGGTCCCTTTGTATAAGAATCGACTAGATGGCACTGTTTTTTTTTTTTTTTAATAGTGTAGCAGTTAAGTGCTACAACTGCTAACCAGGTTGGCAGTTCCAGTCCACCAGGCGCTCCTTGGAAACTTTATGGGGCAGTTCTGCTCTGTCCTATAGGGCCGCTATGAGTTGGAATCGACTTGACGGCAACGGGTTTGGTTTTGGTGTTACATATTATGTAGCTGGTGTGGAACAAAGACTGATATTTGTACCAACACTGGAACTTAACTGTCTTTAATTAAATCTCAATTTGTATCAAATTACTTGATATTACAGAGTTTTTAAAGTCAGATTGCCTGGGTTTAGATTCCATCTTAACAATGAATTAACTATGTGACCTTGCACAAGTTAAATTACTCCTAACTTCAACGTAAAATGGGGATAATACATTTGTGAGGATTAAAGGACATAATATAAAGCAGTAGCATAGTGTCTGGCACACAGTCACTTATGAATGTTAGGTACCAAGATTGCCTTTTTCTATTGAAAGAGGCATTTAACAATGTTCAACTACTTGTATAATGATCACTGCAACTAACCATCATCCTCACTGTCTTCAGTGTTTTTTTTTTTTTTTTTTTACTTTATTAGTGTATTAGTTCGTAGGACTAGATGGCTTAAAACAGCAGAAATTTATTCCCTCACAGTTCTGGAGACTAGAAGTCTAAAATCAAGGTGTTGGCTGGGCCATGCTGCCTCAGAAGACTCTAGGGAAGAATCTTCCCTTGCCTTATCCTAGCTTCTGGTGGTTGTCAGCAGTCTTTGGGGTTCCTTGGCTTGTAGCTGTATCACTCCAGTGTCTGCCTCTGTCTTTACATAGTCTTTTTCCCTTTGTGTCTCTGTATGCCCAAATCTTTCCTTATGAGCACACTAGTCATTGGATTTAGTGCCCATTCTAACCAGTGTGACTACTTTAACTTGATTACATCTGCAAAGACCCTGTTTCCAGATTAGCTCACACTAACAGGTACTGGAAGTTAGGACTTAAGCATTTCTTTTTGGGGGCACAAGTGAACCTATAACAGTTATTACTCGAAATCCCTATATAATTTGTTCTGGAAAATGGACAGGGTTATGTTTTACTATGATACTTTTATTTCAGCCTTTTATAACTGCTTGGAAAGGTGGCCAGAGATTTCCTTATTTCCAAACCCAGCTACTACTTCCCTGATACATTTAACCTTTCCTTGAAATATTTTCATTTGGCTTTGGTGATGTTCCATATGGTGTTTGGATTCTCCTTCTACTTTTCTGCTTCCTTCTCTTCTCAGGCTCTTTTTTATCCTCCCAGTGTGAATTTCATTGCATTTAGAATCCTGGTCTCAAGTTGTGCTTTCTCAGTATGTTTTCTTCTTGGCATTATCATTTACTTTCATAGCCCTAAGTATAACCTTAAAAACATTGGACTTTCAGCTATAGTCTAGCCATGATAGACTCTTAAACACCATGTCTTTGTACCTTTAATACCTTAAACTCTTAGCACATACCTTCTTCCTTCCCCCAACACACACATGCGCTTTTTCCCCAGTCACCTTGGTGTGGAGACTTTTCCTTTGCTGACAGAATGGGGATTAGAACCCAGGTTGTCTTGACTCTTATCTTACAGACAACTAATTTTTTTCTTTTCTACAATATCTGTTTTTGAACTAGGTTATTCTGGCATAACTTCATAAAATACATAAAGGTAAGAAGTAGAAAGTCCCTCATCAACCTTTATTCACTAGAATCTATTTTGTATCTCTTGGCATAAAATGCTCTGGTACCTTGTATCTTTCCAGAGAAGTTCCATGTATACGTAAGGAATTTTGTATATCCCTCCCTTACTTTTTTTGTTTTTACACAATAACATATATGTACTTGCATATTGCTTTTGTTACTTTTAATATTTCTTGTTATTTTCTTTTAATATTCTGTTGGGTCTTAGAGCATAAATATAGGCACCCCGGTGGTGCAGTGGTTAAGGGCACTGTGAACTGGAATCGACTTAACGGCACAACAGTGACAAACGTGTATGTTTATGTATATGCTTGCTATACTTATTGTATGTTATATGTTAGTAATTATAAGTCTTATAACTTTAGAGCCTTGAAGTAGTTTCAAAGCATTTTTTTATATTTTAGTGGCTGTATAAGTGGTAAATCATGAAGTAACCTTAACAAAGGTAAGGGGTTTTCTGTGTACAAAATAATTTCTCTTAAAGAGGCTAGACGTTTCTCTCTGCTTTTCTTTTAAAAAGTTCTACAGCATTAGGAGGGTTTTTTTTTGTGTGTGTTTTATTGTGACTTCAGTATATTAATATTTTAATAGAATTTTTTTTTTTTTAAATAATACTATATTGTGTTTTTGGTGCAAGTTTACACAGCAGTTTAGGTTCTCATTCAACAATTTCTGTGCAAATTGTTCAGTGACATTGGTTACGTTCTTGACATTATTTCCGTTCTGGTTGTCCCATTTCCATTAATTTAGTTTCCCTGCCCCCTTACCTTCTTGTCTTTGTTTTAAAGTAATTGTTGACTGTTTGGCCTCATGTAGAGCAATACTCATGGGTAGTATTCATTATTATTATTATTAATTATTTTGTGAGTATCTCAGGGTAATAGTCTTGGGGAGTCTTCCAGTTTCAACTGGTCCAGTAAGTCTGGATTTTTTTTTAAGAATTTGAGGTTCTGTTCGGGAGGTGTATTTTTTATGTTGGTGGCAACAGTATGTAAGGAAGAAGGGAAGTTACTAAGGAAATGTCAGCATGTGTTTTTTATTTAAAACTTCATTATGGAAAATATCAATGCTATTTGATGTACTAGAGAGATTAGTATAATGAGCCCCCGTATACTGTCGCCAGCTTAAATAATTATCAATTCATGGTCAATCTTGTTTAATCTGTACTTTCCCCTGATCTCTGGGTTAGTTTGAAGCAAATACCAGGCACCCTATCATTTTATCAGTAAATATTTCAACATGTGTCTCTAAAAGATAAGAATTTTTAAAAAGTACAATACCATTATCTCACACGAAAACATTGACACTGATTTCTTAATACGTGTAACTGATTTCAGTGGGTGGGAGAATTGAGAGCATTTCTCTCACAGGCATGCTCTACTGTCTTCAGAGTTTGTTCTGTTGCTTTAAATGAGGTGATTAAAAGAAAACTAAACTTCAGCCGTAATAAGTTGACCTTTTAGTGAAATGCATGTTATTAATGTATTTAATGAGATGCGTTACAAACTGCAGTAAGCACCATGTTTCATTACAAGTCTAAAATGCAGTATTATTAAAGACCTTTCATAGAAACAACGGTTGACATTTTGATATTTCCCATAATCAAAAAACAGCTGAGAACACAGTATAATGTAGTATAAATACAGAGGACGTGTTCACTTTTTTTACTTTGAAGAGTATAAAAACAAATTAACTATTAATAAATTATATTTTGTTTGCTCCTCCTTGTCTTTTCTTAACCACTTATAGGTCATATTCACCCTTTCAGCTCTGTGGTCCCTCCCGCTGACCCCCAAATTATTTTGACTTGAATAGACTAAAATTTTGAATACTCGTTTGACCTTAGCACTAATAGACACTTGACAGAATACTTTTTCAAATATTCAGAAAACCATGGACAGTCATGTAGTTCTTGCTAATGTTTCCGTTTTTTTTTTTTCCCCAAATTCAAAAGGTGCTAAAGATTATGTATTGAAAATCCTCGTTGAGGCCTCTATAGCCTGCCGCCAGGTTCCCTATCCAGTAGGTAACCCCTATATTATCAGCGAATCCTCTCTTTTTTTAAGTTACTTAGTTGCCTTAGGTGACAAATCTATGAACTTATATTTCTGTGTTCTCTCAGTCAGCACTTTATGGGTTCATGGCAAAGTTCTCACCAGTGATCTGTAGAACCCTGAAATATTCTTAATTACTTGGGATGGGTGTAAGTATTACTTGGGGTGAAGGCACTTTTTAGTGTGTCCAAATATAGCATTGTGTAGGTTTAAGTATCCTGATTATGGCAGACTTCATGATGTGAGATTAATCTTTTTATTTCAGCCGATGGCTATCATTTTTTAAAAATCGATTTGCTGTTCTAATGATAAGAATATGTCATGCTTATTTCAGAAATTCAGAAAATATATAAAAATACAAGGAAGAAAACAAGGATTACCTGTAATCCTACTGCCTAGAGGTAACCATGGAAACCCTGGTGGCATAGTGGTTAAGAGCCACAGCTGCTAACCAAAAGTTCAGCAGTTTGAATCCACCAGGCGGTCCTTGGAAACCCTATGGGGTAATTCTACTCTGTACTGTAGGGTCACTACAAGTTGGAATCAACTTGACAGCAGCGGGTTTGGTTTTTTTAAGAGGTAACCATTGTTGTCATTTTGATGAATATCCTTTCAGACCTTTTTCTGTGGTCATAGTCACACGCTTTTCTTTTTTTCATACTTCTTTTTAAAATAAAAATGGAATCATATATGTACTATTTTGTAAGTTTATTTTTTCTGCTTAATATATTTTTTCATGTCGGTATATTTAGATGTACACCAGCATTTTCAGTGGCTACAGAGTATTCCATTTCATAGATTTATTGCAGTTTATTTAACCAATCTGTATTGATGGATGCTTAGGTTTATTCTAGGTTTTCACTTTTTTAAAGCATGCTTTGATAAATATCCTTGTACATACAGATTTGTGCAATTCATCTAAAAGTACCACTGTCCAGTAGAAATGTAATGCAAGCCACATATGTAATTTTAAATTTTCTAGTAATTACATTAAAAAAGTAAAATTAGATACAATTTTAATAATGTATTTTATTTAGCCCAGTATATAAAAAAATTATAGTTTTAACATGTAATCAGTATAAAAATATTGAGGTGTTTAATATTCTTTTTTTCATACTAAGTCTTTGAAATCCAGAGTGTATTTTACACTCACGGCTCATCTCAATTTCGACTAGCCGCGTTCCAAGTGCTTGGTAGCCACATGTGGGTAGTTGATGCTTATTGAACAGCACAGATCCCCAGTCCCTGGAAGTATTATTGCTAGGACAAAGGGAAAGTGCCTTTTTTTTTTTTTTTAAAGACTTTTTTGGAATATATTATCAAATTGCCCTTAGAAGAGTTGTAACAATTTACATTTTCATTTGTAACAGTTACTGTCTCTGTCACAATGTTGCCAATACAGCGTATTATTGATCTTTTTTTTTTAATATTTTATTGTGTTTAAGGTGAAAGTTTACCCAGCAAATTAGATTCCCATGTAACAGTTTCTTCACAAAGTATTCAGTGGTATTGCTTACATTTTTCACAGTGTGTCATCATTTTCATTCATTCCGCTCTGTTTGTACCATTTCCAGGATAGCGGTCCCCTCTTAACTGCGGGGAATATGTTCCAAGACCCCCCATGGGTGCCTGAAACCTTGGATAATACCGAATAATAATAATATACTGTTCTGTCCTATACCTACATAGCTATGATGAAGTTTAATTTATATGTTAGGTACAGTAAGAGACTAACAACAATAATAAAATAGAACAATGATAAATAATATACTGTAATAAAAGGCATATGAATGTGGTCCCTGGGCAGGATGGAGCAGGATGGCGCAAGATTTCATCATGGTACTCATTTAACATTTTGGACCATGAGTAACTGAAACAGTGGAAAGAGAAACTTTGGATGGGCGGTGGAGGGCGGGGGGGGGGAGTGGAGACCAACGTATTCTAGTTTCCCTGCCCCCTTACCTTCTCCTCTTTGCGTTAGAGTAATTTTTGACTATTTGGTCTCCTACAGATAATTTTTTTAAAGGAGCTCATTACTCATAGGTGATATTCTTTATTTTGTGAGCCAGTCTGTTAGTTAGCTACAAGGTGACCTCAAGGGGTAATTTCAGTTTAAGATTTAAAGTATATCTCAGGGCGACCATCTTGGGGTGTTCTCTAGTTTCAACTGGTTTCTGGACTTTTTAAGAATTTGAGTTCTGGTCCACATTTTTCTTCTGTTCTGTAAGGATCCATCTGTTGTGTTCCTGATCAGAATGGTCAGTAGTGATAGCTGGGCACCATCTAGTTCTTTTGGTCTCAGGATAGATGAGGCCATGAATTGGTAGACTGTTAGCCCTGTAGACTGCTTTCCTCTGAGTCTTCGGCTTCCTTCTTTCTCCTTTGTTCTGGATGAGTAGAGACCAATAGTTGTATCTTAGACGGCTGCTTGCAGGCTTTTAAGACCCCAGACACTACTTACCACATTGGGATGTAGAATATATACTTTTTGAACTATATTATGCCAGTTAACTGAGTTGTCCCATGAGACTATGGTCCTGAGCCTTCGAACCAGAAAACCAATCTCGTGAGGTATTTGGTTATGTCTAAGAAGTATCTGTAACTGTGTCTCCTATGTGGTTTATTGTATATGTGGATATACATGCATGCACACACATACCTGTATGCACGTATGCCTATAGATACTTCTATGTGTGTACTCATACGTACCCACGTATTCATACTCGTATGCTTACATGCCTATCTACATATTTGTGTAACCATACACGTATTTTTTGGTTGTTGTTGGTGTTGTTGCAAAATTATGTTTGTCATATCCTTTACCAAAATGTCCTTTTCCCTTAGTGACATTGTTTACTTTGTTCAAGCTGTGTGTACTTTACCCACATCCGATGCTACTTTTCCTATCACCAAAACTAATAAGTGTCTGCTATCTCAAGAGTGCTTACCCCTCCCTCCGCAACTCACCCCTGGTAACCGCCAATGAGCATTGGTCTCTGTGTGTTTATCAGTTCTTGTCTTCTTATAAAAGTGTGATCATACAATATTTGTCCTTTTGTGATTGACATGTTTCACTCAGCATAGTGTCCTCCAGATTCATCCACATTATGTTTCAAGGACTCGTCGTTGTTCTTCATGGCTACATAGTATTCCGTTGTGGGTATGTACTGCATTTTGCTTACCCATTCATCCGTTGAGGGGCACTTAGGTTGTTTCTATGTTTTTGCTATTGTGAATAATGCCACAATGAACATAGGTGTGCATATGTCTATTCGTGTCACTGCTATTAGATCTCTGGGGTATGTACTTAGAAGTGGGATTGCTGGATCATAAGGTATTTTTTATTTCTAGCATTTTGAGAAAGTACCATACTGTTTTCCATAGTGGTTGTACTATTTTGCAGTTCCACCAGTAGGGGATAAGGGTTCCAGTCTCCCCAAATCCAGTCACCAGGATTTGTTGTTTTCTGTTTTTTTTTTTTTTCTTTAATCAGTGTCATTTCAGGGGTGAGATGGTATCTCACTGTAGTTTTGATTTGCATCTCTGATCTCTTATGTTTCATAAACTGTAGGTGGAAAATAAAGGCTTTCATTTCTTGATAACTTTCTGTTTGGTATTTATATAACGCCTGTTGAATTAGCATTGAAATATATGCTAATGTTTTATATATTTATTAGAGAATGAGTTCTGAGTAGAAAGACTTCTGGTCCCTCTTGAGCTATTACTTAATTTTCCCAACCTGGCTAATAAGGGATTTATAGTATGTGGAGAGTAAAGTTGGATCACAGGGAAGGTGCTTTTTCAAAGTAACCAAATGGTGGAACCAGGAAGGAAGTGCCAGATTCTCAGGCTGTGTTCCTACCTTATCTGAAAAAATGAGTCTTAAATTGGCCAGGGAGCTGTGGAAGTTAAGGACAGCTTGAAAACTACTGAGACCAATCTAGTCAGATTTGTTTTACTGTTTTAGAGTTGGATTTCTTAGGAATCAGGGCTGTCTTCAGCATCAGAAACACTTTTTTAATAGTGATGAGTTCGGGAAAGGAAGGAACCCTGACCTGTAGTAGCTAGTAGTTTCACTCTATCCACTGTATTCACGGCGAAGTTGTACACGCCAATGTATGTTGGAGCCTCTTTATATGTGCATTTAATTAGTCAGATTTAACTGTATGTGCCTGGCCAAAAGTAAAAGAGGGAAGGGAGAAACGATCTGAATAATGGCAGTAATTCTGCCTGCCATTTTATTCAGTGAGTGAATGCCCTGGAGTGAGTGTGAGATGGCAGGTGGAATCTGTTTTTTACCTCAGTTATTCTTTGTTCCTGGGTCCCTCTCCAGTGAGCATCTCCTTATACAGAATATGAACCTAGTGTTTAAAGTTAACGCATACAGTGTTTGTACAGCATGGTTCCCAGATATAATTATGTGTGTTTAATTATGTGAGGAGAAAAGCATTGAACTTATTGAGAGACAGCATAGTGCTCTACTTTATGGGTAATTTAAGGGACTTTCAAAATAAGTTTGTTAGATCTTGATTTTTGCTTTATGCTCAGCCTTTAAAACCTAACCACTTTATAAGGTGCTACTCCATTGTTATTATGTAGCAGTCTTAAGGCATATTCTTAAATTGTTTTATTCAAAACATATATGAGTATGATAAATAGCACAGAAGCATTCAGGAAGAAGAGCAACAATCCTTTGCCTTACATTTAGCATTATTCTGTTTGTCTTTTACTCATAGAATTTTAGGTAGTTCGATTATGTCACTGTTTCTTGGTTTATTCATTCTCTGGTATGAGAGTTGAGGATGCTGCTGAGAAGCTAAGTAAGATGTGATTGAGCGTTGACCATTTAATTCAGCAACATGGTGGTGAGCTGTGACCTCGATGAGCCATTTTGATGGAGTGGTAGGGATACATCTTGACTGGAGTGGGTTCAAGAGAGAATGGAAAAAGGAATTTGAAACAGTGAGTATAGACAGCTCTTTTAAGGGATGTTGCTTTAAAGGGGAACAGAGAAAGGACATTGGATGGACAGTGACGTGGAGTCAAGAAATAGTGTTTCTGGTTGTTTTTGTGTTTTTGAGATGGAAGAAATAGCAGCATGTTTGTATATTGATAAGAATGATGCAGCGGAGAGGGGAAAATTGATGATGTAGAAGATGGGAGACATCTGCTGTAGCAGTGCCCTTGAGTAGGTAAGAAGAGGAGATGGGACCAGTGCACAAGAAGGGTTGGGCTTAGATAGCAGTGTGGACAGCTTAGCTATAGTGACAGGTAGGAGTCTGCAAAAATTCTCTTTTGAGTGTTAAATTTTCTTTGAAACAGAAATCAAGGTCATAAATTGTGAATGAGGAATAGAGGAAGAGGTAGTAGAGATTTTGAGGAGAAGGTATGAAATAGCCATTTCATCTTCTTTCCAATACGGTCTTACAGTCTGCCCTGTAAGTATAACCAGGATTTTAGTGCTTTACTTATTTGTTGACTCTAAGAGTTGAAAACCAGCAAACTGCATTTATAATATTATAACTGTGGAATTAAAGTATAATACCAGGGGAGGGCAGAACTGGAAAATTTCATTTACTTTTCTATGGATTTAGCGTCTTGACTCCTAGGCCATTCAAAGGAGAAGGTGCCTAGCTTCAAAGGGCAAGTGTGTCTTTTGGTATCCTCCGCTAGTTACTGAAACTCATGCAATATTTTAGTTTGTTTTACATATGGGCTATTGTATAATTTTTTTTCTTTAAGTTTCCAATTTCCTTGTACCTTGCTTTCATCATCTTAAGCTTTTTTTTTTCCCCCCAAACTCTAAATGATACCAACTCTTCTATAAAAATATTCCAGTTTGAACTGGTTCTCTGGGGTTGTAGCACAGTTCTTCTCCTGTGGTGTATTGCTGTTCTAGGTTGGAGCCACTGCTTTTGGGTACTCTTCCATTATCTTGGTTTATTTCATCAATTTGTTGGGTAGCTTCTTAAAAAAAAAAACATGCAGGAGGAGTAAATTATCTGAGTTCTTGTAGGTTTAAAAATACTCTGCCCTCATTCTTAATTGATGTTGTGATTGGGTATACATTTCTAGGTTGAAAATTACTTCCCTTCAGACTTTGAAAGTATGGCCCTGTATTAGTTTCCCATTGCTGTTGTAACAAACTACCACAAATGTAGTGGCTTAAAACAATGCTAATTTATTATCTTATTGTTATGGATTGAATTGTGTCCCCCAAAAATGTGTATCAACTTGGCTAGGCCAGGATTCCCAGTATTGTGTAGTTGTCCACCATTTTGTGATCTGATGTGATTTTCCTATGTTTTGTAAATCATGGCCTCTATGATGTTAATGAGGCTGGATTAGAGGCAGTGGTTTATCTTAATGAGGCAGGCTGTAATTACGATGTATCTTGGGTCAGTCTCTTGAGATATAAAATGAGAAACAAGCAGAGAGGAGAGGGGCCTCATACCACCAAGAATGAAGAACCAGGAGGGGAGCACATCCTTGGGCCCTGGGGTGCCTGCACTGAGAAGCTTCTAGACCAGGAGAAGATTGATGACAAGGACCATTCCCCCAAGCCTACAGAGAGAGAAAGCCTTCCCCGGGAACTGGCACTGTGAATTTGGACTTCTAGCCTCCGAGACTGTGAGAGAATAAATTTCTTTGTTAAAGTCACCTGCTTGTGGTATTTCTGCTGTAGCAGCACTAGTTAACTAAGGCACTTAACAATTCTAGAAGTCAGAAGTCTTAAAATCACTATGTCCTCAGGGCTGCATTCCTTCTGCAAACTCTAGGGGACAATCTGTTTCCTTGCCTTTTCCAGCTTTTAGAGGCTGTCGGTATTCCATAGCTCATGGGCCCTCTTCCGTCTTCAGAACCAGCAATCCTATCTCCTTTCCTGACTCTGACCTTCCTGCCTCCCTCCACTGATGTTTAAGGACCCTTGTGATTTTGGGTCTCACCTGGATAATCCAGGATAACCTTCCCATCTCAGGATCCTTAACTTAATCACATCTGCAGAGTTCCTTTTGCCATGTAAGGTAACATATTTGTAGGATCTGGGGATTAGGATGTGGACATCTTTAGGGGACTGTTATTCAGCCTACCACAGGTTCTCTTGTCTTTTACCATCTTGGCGTTGTTAATGAGAAAGTGGTTTCTGGTTTGAGTCTCAGTCCCTTGTAGGTGACTTGTTTTTGCTCTTTGGAAGTGTTTGGGATTTTTTTCCTTGGTTTTCTAAAATTACAGTATGATAAAAAATAACATAAAATAAAATTTTTTTTTTTTTATGTCTAGGTGGGGGTTCTTTTTCATTTACTATGCTGAACACTTTCATTGGCCCCTTTAAATCTGAAGGCTGAGGGCCTTCGGTTTTGGGAAAATCTCTTCTAATTTCTTTGATTTCCCACCCTCCATTTTCTCTGCTCTTTTAGATATTAAACCTGAATTGGTATTGTGTCTCTTATGGGTTCTCTAACATTTTCCATCTTTTTGTCATTTTCCATGTCTATGTTCTGAAAGATTTCGACTTTGGTTTAAAGTTCTTCCATTGATTTTTTTTTGCAATCATATATTTCATCTCTAAGAAGTGTTTTGTTTTCTTAAGGTTTTTTTTTAATGTAATTAATATACTTAGAGGGTATTGTTGTTGTGTGCCATAGAGTCTATAGAGTCGATTCTGACTCATCGCAACCCTATAGGACAGATTAGAACTGCTCTATAAATTTTCCTAGGTTGTAAATATTTATGGGAGCAGATCTCCAGGACATTTCTTCAAGAGAGCTACTGGTGGGTTTGAACCACTGACCTTTAGGTTAACAGCCAAGCATGTAACCATGTGCCACCAGGGCTCCTGAGATTATATTAGGTACTAAAGATTTTTGGCTTTTTTTTAACGTTCTCTTTAGTTGCTCAAATCGTCCCAGCTATTCTGCTTATCTTGGACCTTTTCTTCTCTTTTTAATATTCATCAAAGTTATGCATGTGTGTAATTTAGAGTCAGTAATTTTATGAACTTGTTATGGAAAGCAGGGGTCTGCTGTGTGTGCATGTCACCCCATGCCATAATCCATTCTTCTGAATAACAATTACATTTTTAATTATTTTGTTGTATTTTTTTGGAATCCATGGATTTATCTCCAAATATCTAACATGATCTGTTTCTACTTGATTTTTTACTCTTAAGCATTATCTACTGACTCCTGGTTATGAAAAGGAGAATTTAGCTCTTGTTCCTACTACAGTCATAAACACTTTCTGTCCTTCATAGTTACATTGTAATTTGCTTAGATCAATATTCAGTGTTTACATTATTATTTGTATGTAAACACTATTCATAGTTGAGCCAAGAAGTGTATATTCTGTGATTAATTTTCCTTTCCCACACATCATTTTGTTTTCTAGAGGTTATAATTGTTGCATTTTTGTTTGTTTAGTTTTTTATGTAGTGATTTAAACCCAAATTTTCTTCAGTTATATAACAGGGTAGTCAGTTACATCAGATATTCTGCCAGTTTATCTTTTTGAAGAAGTTTTTCCCAGAGGCTTGAATTTGGACCTTTCACCTTCTGAGGTGCCCAGCTCTCATCCTGGGAGCTCCCTTCACCATCACTCAGCAGATACCTTAGCATCTCGTTTCTGTGGCTCTCCTACTCCAAGATCTTTCTTGGTTTACTCTGTTGTTTTGGTGAAACACATCTAGTAGCTTCCTAAAAAAAGTGTATGGGGGCTGTTTTTTTAGGAACTTGATTGTCTGAAAATGTCTTTACTCTACCACCACAATTGATTGATTGTTTGACAGTGTATAGAATTCTATAGAATGCTCCATTACCTTCCAACTTTCAAAGTTGCTGTTGGTAAGTCAGAAGCCATTCTGGCTCCTGATCCTGCTTTTTTTTCCTCCCTCCTGGGAAGCTGGGTCTTCTCTTTGTCCTTAGAATTCTGAAATTTCATGATGGTACACCATGGTATGGGTTTGTTTCCATCCATTGTGCAGAGTACTTGGAGGCCTTCTTACTTTAGAAACTCATGCCTTTCAGTCCTGGAAAATTTTTCTGAAATTATTTTGTTATTGATTTCTTCCCCTCTGTTTTCTCTTCTTTTTCTCATCAGTTTTCTGTTTCCTTTTTTATTCTACTTTCTAAAACATTTCCTCAATTTTATTTTCAAGCCTTCCTACTGAGCTTTTTATTTCTTCTTTCATATTTAAATTTTATTTCTCTGGGGACATGTATGTTAGAATGATTCATAACCCTATAACCTGTTGTCATTGAGTCGATTCCTACTCATAGTGACCCTATAGGACAGAGCAGAGCTGCCCTACAGGGTTAGCTGCCCAAGCTCTTAACAATTGCATCACCAGGGCTTTAAAAAAAAAAAAGAAAGTATATATGTATATGTATGTATACATATATGTGTATAATTAAAAAAAAAATTTATTTAGTTTTTATTGTTCTTGAGAATATACAGAGTAGAAGATACACCAAGTCAGCATGCACAAATTCAGCAAATACCATGACATTGATTATGTTCTTCAAGTTGTGCAACCTTCTCACCCTCCTTTTCCAAATTGCTCCCCCCATATAAGCTCACTGCCCCCTGAGCTTCCTGTTTAATCTTTGGAGTTGCTTTTGTCAGTTTGATACCGAGTTGATAAAAGAGCACAATGTTCAAGGCAGATATTCTTGTTAAGCTAAGTAATTTGGTTTAAAAAGGACTTCAGGGGGTATTTTTGGTTTAAGGCTTAGGTTATCTCAGGGCAGTAGTTTCAGGGATTCATCCAGCCATCATAGCTCCAGAAAGTCTGGATTCCATGAGAATTTGAACTTCAGTTTTTCATTTTCCACCTTTTGATTAGGATGTTTCTATAGAATCTTTGATCAAAATGTTCAGTAATGGTAGCCAGGCACCGTCCAGTTCTGGTCTCATGGTAAAGGAGGCAGTTGTTCATAGAGGCAATTAGCCACACATTCCATTTCTTCCTCCTATTTCTGACTCTTCTTCCTGTATTGCTCCAGGCAAATGGAGACCAATTATTGTGCCTTGAATGGCCGCTAGCAAGGTTTTAAGACCCCAGCACTGTGCACTGAACCAGGAGGTAGAACAGAAGCGCTAAACATATTAGGCCGATTAACTGGGATGTCCTAGGAAACCGTGACCCTAAACTTCCAAACCGAGAAACCAAATGTGCCATGAGGTATTTGGTTGTACACAAGCAGCCTCAGCACCTGCTTTTTTTTTTTTTTAATGTATGTGTTACAGAACATTTGCAGATTCTGCTTTTTTACAGGCATACAACTTAAGTCAATTACCCTAACTGGCTGTGCAACCCATACCCTTAATCAGTACGATTTTTTCCATCACTGTGAACTGAAACTCTGTGCTCTATACATATTTTTTTTTAATGTTCTTTTTCCTGTATAGTCTGTTTTCTTCCTTTTGTTTTAACCCCTATGTAACATGATGTTAGATATTTTCCTCAGTTATTTGATGATCTTTTGTTCTCTGTTGACTTCTCAGAGTAGGGTACCAAAAAGTTGATGGAACCTTTGTCTATGGCTTCCATTGTAAAATTTTTATTTTAAAGTTCCGGTGTAAAGTAGATCTTTGTTCTTTATGGAATCATAGTCACTAGGGAAGATTCCCAGTCTCCTTTCTGGCTGCCAGCATTCTAGGACATGAGTAGGCTGGGGATCTCGGCATTCAGTCTGTGGGCGTTAACTTTTCCCTCTGTTTTTGGTATTACACCCTTGCTCTGTACCATCTTTTTAATTCTCTTCAAAGAATAAACCTCCAGACTTCTGCCTGGGAAAGGGAAAGGATCTGTTATTTTACCTGCCTTCTGTTGTTTTTAGTCCTGTCTTCATCCCCTCATCTAGAGGTGCCTTGCATTACCAATTTCTGAGACTTCTGGGGGTTCTTTTCTGGACTGTAAAATTGCTTCCCATTCTTTTCCACTGCTAACAGCGGAGTCAGCTTGCTCAGGTTTGCTCAGTTATTATTTGTCTGTCTGCTTTCTTTAAATACTGTTTCATTGAGGTGTAATTGACATATAATGAACTGAATATATTGCAGTGTACAGTTTGAAAAGTTATGACATATGTAGATACTAATGAAACCATCACCATAATCAAGACAATGAATATGTTTCTCATACTCAAAAGTGGCCTCAGCCTCTTTGTGATCTCCCCCTCCTGACCCTCCCTATCCCTAAAAAAAAAAAAAAAGCAACCACTAATTCGCTTTCTGTCAATATGGTTTGCATTTCCTAGAATTTTTTATAAATGGATCATGCAATTTGTATCTTTTTTGTCTAGCTTTCACTTAGCGTAATTATTTTGTCAATAATTCATTGCCTTTTATTGGTGAATAGGATTCCATTGTATGGATATACCACAATTGCTTTGTTCGTGGTTTTGTCTACTATAAGTAAAGCTGCCATAAACATTTATATACAGATTTTTGTGTGGACATTTCTCTTGGGTAACAGAATGGCATGACTGGGTTACATGTTAAGTATATGTTTAACTTTTCAAGAAACTGCCAAACTGTTTTCCAGAGTGGTTATACCATTTCACATTCCAATCAGTGCACTAGGGCTCTAGTGGCTCCACATCCTCGCAGACACGTGGTATGGTCAGTCTTAATTTTAGACATTCTAATAATTGTGTAGTCCATCTGCTTTTTAACTTACAAAACTGAGTTGCTATCATCTATCCCATCCTTTTTCCTTCCTTTGTGGGTTTATTCCTTTTAAAAATTACTTTAATCAGTGGACTAGAATAGAGTGTCCAGAAATAGAGTATCACATGTATGGTCAAATGACTTTTTACAAAGGTGTAAAGTCAGTTCAGTGGAGAAAGGATAGCCTTTTTAACAGATGATACTGGAACAATTGAATATTCATATGCAAAAAAAAGAGCGTCAACCTATACCTCATATGTTTTAAAAAATTGACATGAAATACATTATTGACTTAAATGTAAAATTAAGACTATAAAGCATTTTGAAGAAAACATGGGAGAAAAGTCTTCATGACTTTGGGTTAGGCAGAGACTTCTTAGTCACGACATCAAAAGCATGATCTGTAAAAAGAACAAATTGATGATTGGGCTAAAGCAAAATTTTAAACTTTTGCTCTGTGAAAGACTGTTGACAGCGCTAAGAGACAAGCTACTGACCAGGAAAAATATTTGCAAATCACACATTTGGAAAAGAACTTGTATCCAGAATATATAAAGAACTCTCAAAACTCAACAATAAAAAAATACTCATTTTAAAAAATGGGCAAAAATGTAATTAATGGCACTGAATTGTACACTTAATGGTTAAAATGACAAATTTTATGTAAAATATATTTAACTTCAAAAAATAGGTAAAAGAAATTAAAAAAATAAAAATTCCAGCAGGGTATTAACTGTGGAGAAATGTTTGTTTTGGTCCTATTGGTTTTTATTTTTATAAATTATTTTAAAGAGCAAAAGAAGGAGAAAATTATGGAAGGATTGTTGTTAGTTACCATTAAGTTGATTCCGACTCATGGCAGTCCCATGTGTGCAGAGGAGAACTGCTTCATAAGGTTTTCAGCCTGTGACCTTTCGGGAGCATATCTCCAGGCTTGTCTTCTGAGGCACCTCTGAGTGGGCTCAAACTGCTAACCTTTCAGCTAGTATTTGAGCACTTAACCATTTGAGCCACCCAGGGGATCCTTATGGAAGAATAATCATCTCTAAAAGTTTCCAAAATATATTACAATTTTGTGATTATCAAAATGTGATATTGATGCAGGAGTAAACAATAAAAATGTATAAATGAAAATCATGCCCCTCTACAAACTGAAATTTAATGTATAAAGAAAGAATAAAAACAAATCAGCGATGAAGAAAAAAATAGGCAAAAGATTTGAATAGATACTTCACTAAAGAAGGATGGCAGAGAAGCACATTAAAAGATGTTTAGCATAATCATTAGTGTTTAGAGAAATGGAACTTATAACCGCAGTAAGATACCACTACATAGTCAGAATGGCTAAAAAACCACAAACCACCAGACAGTACCAAGTGTGGACAAGGATGCAAAACAACTAGAACTTTCACATGTTTCGGGTGGGTTTACAAAATAATACAGCCACTTTGGAAAGCCATTTGGCAGTTTCTTATAAAGTTAAACATCTGTTTTCCATATGATCCAATAGTCCCACTATTAGATATTTACCCTAGACAGATGAAAACGTATGTCTACAGTCTTGTACATGCATGTTTATAGCAGCATTATTCATAATAGTCAAAAACTTCAATAGGCAAATGGATAAACAAATTGTAATACATTACTCAGCAATAAAAAGAAAGGAACTATTTTAAGTTTAAAAAAGTTTATTGTGGTAAATACATAGATAACAAAATGTTTGCCATTTCAGCAGTCTTCGCAGGTACAGTTTAGTGACATTAAATATGCTCATTGTGTTGTTCAGCCATCATTAACTGTTCCCAGATTTTTCCATCACCTTTAACAGAAGTTCAGTATCCCCCAAGCTTTGTGTCTTCCTTTCCCCCTCCCTCCTTCCTGTCCCTGGTAACCACTAATAAAGTTTGATCTCTGTAAACATGTCTATTCTAGATATTTCATATAAGCAGGATCATATAGGATTTGTTCTTTGTGACTGACTAATTTCACTCAGCATAATGTTTTCAAGATTCATTCATGTCATAGCATGTGTCAGGACTTCATTTCTCTTTATGGCTGAGTAATACTCTGTTAGGAATGAACTATTGCTACAGGCAAAAACATGGATGACTCTTACGGGTATTATACTAAGTGAAAGATGCTAGTCTCAAATAATTATATACTGTAAAATTCCATTTATATGGTATTTTTGAAAAGGTAAAACTATAGGGATAACCCCCCACGTGTCTTTTACTTTGTTGTACTGTGGGGTCTTGCCACCTTGCTGTGATGCTGGAAGCTATGCCACTGGTATTCAGATACCAGCAGGGCCACACATGGCAGACAGGTTTCACCTGAGCTTCCATACTACAACAGACTAGGAAGAAGGACCTGGCAGTCTACTTCTGAAAAGAATTAGCCAGTGAAAACCTTATGAATAGCAGTGGAGCATTGTCTGATATAGTGCCCGAAGATGAGCTGCCCAGGTTGGAAGGCACTCAGAAACAACTGGGGAGGAGCTGCCTCGTCAAAGTAGAGTACACAGTGGCTGCAACAGTGGGCTCGAGCATAACAACGATTGTGAGGGTGGCGCAGGACTAGGCAGTGTTTTGTTCTGTGGTACATAGTGTCGCTCTGAGTTGGAACCGACTCAGTGACACCTAACAACAACAACATAGGGTTAAAGAACAAATCAGTGGTTGACAGGGGTTAAGCATTGGGGGAGGGTTTGACTACAGAGAGTCCCAAGAATTTTTTTGGATGATGGAACTATCCTGTATTCTGATCATGGTGGTTCCAGGAATCTATGCGTGTGTTAAAACTCTGAACCATACAGCAACTAAAATAATTTTACTGTGTATAAATTTAAAAATTAAAAAAATGAACTGGGGAAAATTACTGTCCTTTTAGTGGTATTTCAGAAAGGATCAAAAGATTTGAAAAGTGTGTGTGTGTGTGCATGTGCATGTGTGTAGCCAACATTGTTCATCACCTACTATGCCTGTACTGTTCTTAGCACTTTACGTGTATAAAATCTTTTAATCCATACCGTAATCCTGTGAGATAGGCTCGTTTGCCATGCCCTTTCTATAGGTGAGGAAACAAGTAAATCTGCCTTGTTAGAAGTAAGTGTTGGGCTTCCTTTTTAGTGTTGTTAATTAGCTCTCTTCATACAGCTGGTGATGCCATGCCTTCTAAATGCCTTCTATTTAAGGTGACTGGCATTTCCTCTGTGATGTCAGAGGGCTGTTTCCCATGAGGTTTCTTTTCTGAGTGGAACCCCTATCTAGGAGTCCCCTCTGCGGAAGGGCAAGTCTTGGCAGGGCAATTTTCAGGCTCTGCCAGGAAGACAAAGGCTTTGTTCTGGAATACCTACATCTACACTAAAAGCGTTAGCTTTCTCCAAACAGTTCAGTCCCCTTAAATTTCTTCTTGGAAAATCCGCTGTGTTTTTTGCTAGTTTTTGCGTGGTTTAAATGCCTGCTGTCTCCTCTTTACACACAGAAGGAGGGGGCTGAGGGGATCCCAGCCAGTGTATGTATGTAGCAATGTGTGTGGTTTCTCCATCTTAAACTGGAAGTCTGTGTTTTTGTGGTTAGATAGCCAGATTAGTGTTCTCTCACAGACCTCTTCCTTGGTGCTTGGCATAATGCTTGGCACATGGGAGCACCCAGTCCCTTAAGCAGTATTGTGGCTATGCCATGGGATTTTGTATCTCTTTGTGCCTCTTTCACTGAGAACTCTGTTTCTGGTGCTGGTTTTTAAGAACGTAGAAAGCACCATTTGTATCTACCTGATACGTTCTTAGGTGTTAACTTTGTGAGTATACCATCTCCATAACTGAAAGATCAAACCAGTTGCCATCGAGTTGATCCCATAGCCAGGCTTGGATAATATGTGTTAATGGTGCCTCACTTCTTTCTCTTAGATTACCGTGTTCCTGTCGCTGTGCTACGAGGTACAGATATATTCCTAAGATTTGGGAATCATACTTGTAGGTGAAAGTGCAGCTCTGTGCATGGGTTTTGTGAACACTGATCTTTTCTTGATGTGATGCTAGGGTTTGTGTGTGTGTGTGTGTGTATGTGTGCGTGTGTGTTTTCTTTCCAAGTGGTGTAGCTTCTTGGCATTTGAGTTTTTTAAGTTGAGGGTTGTGTTTACATCGTTTTATGGACTTGAACCAATAATTGTCTGGCATATTCTGCTTTCTCCTTTGTTTTCTATGGGTCTCCATTTTCCTCTCCAGTAGCTTCATTTCCTTGTAGTGTTTCTCACCTGTTTTTCCATAGTGTAGCTTACCGTTGAACCCTTCAGCTTGGCATTATTGTGAACGTTTTGCTGGGAGTGGGGGGGGGTGTATAAAGAGTTGTGTGTTTATTCCCAGATAAGTCTGGGAATATTTCTTATGGTAATGGATACATGATACAGAACTGCTAGGGATAGAGGAATGGGCTATATCAACCTATAGTGTCATTTTTGCTTGAAAAATGTATCTTTGGTACTAAAATCTTACCCAGAAGAGAATAATAGATTACACAGAGCTTCTAGATTTTGATGTGGGTTACAACTGAAAAATGAGATGTCTTTAAACTCTTTTTCCTTCTCTTTTTGATAAGTGATATAATGTGGTTTGGACACTCAGAGATTCCTGAGATTCCAGGTTCTGGTTGATGATTTACTGCAAAATTGCTTATAAATTGAAGTAGAAAATGTTTTTGCAGACCTGGCAGCTTTCTGGCTTCACTCCCATTTGTCACCCAGCATTTCCCTTTGTGTATAGGACAAGAATTAATTAGGCTGCACTGCAGGAAAAGTTTATGGCTATAATTTATATAGGATGAATTTCTTTTTAAAGAGACAGCATTGTTTTGTTATACCTATATACATATAAGTGTGTATATATATATAAAGTATTTTTTTCCCCTTTTAAAGTGGTATCTGTAAGCTTTTGGAGTAAATACTCATTTTTCTGCTTAGTGCAAAGACATTGGTGGAATAGATGCTTTTATAGTGATTGCTTTCTGATTAAACTTTTTTTTTTTTAGTTCATTGTGTGCTAGTGAGCAACACTCAGTTTTAGGTTTGCATTTTAGACACTGGTCAAGCTTGTCTGGTTTCCAGAGCTCTGTATTCTTTTGGTCTCTTCAAAGACTTGGAAGTCTTGTCTTTTTTAAGGGTCTTGCTCATTCAATTAATGTTTTCATAATCAATGCAAGTCAGAACTTGCAATTTGTTCCTGATTTGCACATTAAAGAGCTCCGTTAATTAAGACTTGTGGTGTTGGGCATGTTCCTGCAGGATCTGTGCATTATTCACATGGTAAAAGTGCAGGGTGCAAGTTTCTCAGTTGTAGTGGCAACTGCAGTTAATCCTGCTTTTTCTTTTTTTTTTTTTTTGCTTGTGAATAACAATTATTTCACAACTCATTGAAATTCCTTAGGGATATATTATACCAAAATGGGAACAAATGATACAAACGAGGGGCCACAGTGGAAGGTAGAGAGTAAATCCTTTGTTTAAAGAAAAAATGCCCCTGGAAGACATACAGATTTTTTGTGTTTGGTTTTTGTTGGATCTCCCATTTATTTGGTTAAGTGTGAAAAGTGTTAAGTCGCAATTCTGTTTATCCTGAAAATCCCCCCCCAATAATAGTAGTTACATTGATAAATGAAGTTGCCTTTCATAACCCAGATAACCCCAGAAATGGACACAAACACTCCTCTATGCCCATGTCAAGCTGTTTCATAATATTCCTATTTTTAGCAGCATTTTCAGGAACTCATGCTTTGGAGTGTTTGGGTTCTCTGGGAAACTTCAGTCTAAGCCAGTGGTGGTCTCCATCTTGATGTGTCAGAGAATGTAAAAAGCAGCTGGACGCATGAAATCAGATCACTTGTTCAGTAGGTTCCTCCTTTTCCAGTTTTAACCTTGGCTAGTTTTCTTTTTTTACCTATTCATAATGTATTTTCCTATTAGTACCTAGTCTGTCTCTGAAAATACCATAAGAAGCTATATTTTCCGAAAGAGTGGAGACATTTTTTTCCCTGATATTTGTGAAACTTGCTAAGGATTTTTTGGGACTAGATCTATGAGTCTAGTCCCATAAAAAAAATTTGGAGTATAGTAGATATGTATAAAGTGAAAAGGAAAAGCGGCTCTCCCCCTTTCCCAGATCCCTACATGTACCTCTCAGAGAAAAATGTAGCTAACAATTGGGGTATCTTCTTCCAAACGTTTTAATATGTGTGTATATATATACATTTTCTACTATATGTGTTATTCTACTACGCTTTAAGAGGGAGAAGGGAGGAAGAAAAAATATGTAGGCTATAATGTTACTTATAAATTATCTTAGAGAAGATCCTGGTACTTTTAAGATGTAATTATATCTTGATTATTGTAGTATTGTTGTTGTTGAGTTGATTATGACTCACAGCGACCCTATAGGACAGAGTAGAACTGCCCCGTAGGGTTTCCTAGGCTGTAGTCTGTATGGGAGCAGATCACAGGGTCTTTTCTCCCGTGAAGCCTTTGGTGGGTTCCAACTGCTGACCTTTCAGTTAGCAACCTAGTGCTTAACTACTGCGTAGTTATCATATTTATAATTTGCAGATAAGTTTGCGTATATGACCTGCTTTGAAAGTTTGTTATGCTTGGGCTACACTTGACTTTAGCTTGAGTTCTTTGGTAATTTTAAATGCCTTTTTTCATATAATATTGATTGTTTTGCTTGGTGTTTAGTCTTAGATCTATCAGATCCTATTTTTCTTGGGGCAGTTGAGTAAATCTGATCTGGCAGAATCTAAAATGCAAGTATTTTGAGAAGAGTTTTTACTAGCTATTTATACTGTTTCATACGAGGAAAACTTTTGTAGGTAGAGAAGCTGTTTAGACAGCCTTAAAGATTCTATCACCCTAAAGAAGCTGCGTAATCTATGCTACGTGAACGTCAGTAGTGGTGAGGGCTTGGGAAGGGGCGGAGACAAACATTCTAACTCAAGTAACTAGAAAGCATTTTTGGTGTCCCCAGGAAGAGTCATGAGCTATGAGAGCATGAGTGAAAAAGAAATCGGTGATGAAATTTTGAAAATAGGGATTATCAGTTTACTTCCATCTTGGTATTTTTATTGTGCAAGAACAATGTTAGATGCCAGCACACTCTAATAATGATAAAAGTAGCTCCCATTTGTTAATTGTACTCCCCATGTACCCTGTTAAGATCTTTATAGATGTCTCCATTAACTCTCATAGCAGCCTGTGAAATACGTGCTAAAAACAGTTGTAAGAGGAAATCAGCTCTTAGAGAAGCCAGGTAACTTGGTTAAGGTCACACAGTTGGTTAGCGGCAAAGCCCGTAAGGAAACTGAGATCTGCTGAGCTTCACAGCCTCTGTGTTTGACCACGTTGTCCAATCACTATGCATGTAAAACCAGAAAAACTGCAAACCTGTTGCTGTCGAGTCAATTTCCACTCATAGCAACCCTCTGGGACAGAGTAGAACTGCCCCATAGGGTTTCCAGGGAGCAGCTGGTGGATTTGAACTACTGACCTTTTGATTAGCAGCCGAGCTCTTAATCACTGAGCCACCAGGGCTCCAACTATGCATATAGTTTATAGTTTAGCTTTGTTATCTGAGGGTTTTGTTTTTTATTTTTTGATGAAAGTACAAGTAATACAGAAATAGAACATATGCTAAATCTTAAGGAAATTAAGGCAGGGCAAACATGGAGATGAATGTGTTGTAGGACAGAGGCTTAGAGTGTGAGTGTAGATGTGTCCTTCAGTTTTTCTGAAGATGGTGTTTCCTGCACATAGTTTTGTCAGTAATAGAACTAGAAGGGCTGTTGGGAGATCAGCCCATCTAGTTCCTCTTACAGGCAGGTAAGTCTTTTTTTTTTTTTGAGTGATAAGAAAATAAATAAATTGTTAAGTTTTTTCCTTATCATAAGTGTAATTGATGTTCATTGTGTAAAATTTAGAAAATAGCCAAGCAAAGTAAGGAAATAGTCATCCCTGATTTTTTTAATCTTAGCAGCTAGAGTTAAGTACTTTTAATATTTTGATATATATCTTTTCCATTCCCTCCCACCTCCACCATGGGTATGTAGTTAGAACAGAATGAGACCATATTCTATATTGTTTTGCAAACTGATTTTTTTTGCCTAAACAGATCATGAATATTTTTCCATGTCATTAAATATTGTTCTACTGCATCGTATTTAATGGCAGCATATAGACTTTCCATCATATGGATAGTTTAACCAGTTCTTTATTGTTGGGCATTTGGATTGTTTCCAGTTTTTCATTTTTATAAATAATGCAATAAACATCATTGTTACTAAATCTTTACTCACACTCATGATTGATTTGTTGCATAAAATACAATTCTAGAAGTGGAATCAGTGTAGTATTTTCTAAGGACATGCAAAGTCTTAAAGCTTTTGATCTGTGTCACCAAGATGCCCTCCAGAAAACGTATCTCAGTTTACTCACCTTCTTTGTATGAAGGTCAGTTTCTTGTCTTGGTGCTTGTCAACATTGGGCATTATAATTTTGTTTCAGCTGTGTCACTTTGGTAGGTGGAAAATGGTATCTACTTATTTTGACTTTTTTTTTTTTTAATTACATTTCTTGATGTTTAATGAGGGTAAACTTTTTTTTTTTCCCTTGTTGGTCCTTGGTATTTCTTTTGTAAATCAAGCAGGGAAAATTTTAAAATATTTCTAGGGATGGATACTGTTTTTATTTTAACTTGTTTCTTATTGTTTGTCTGTTGACAGGGAGAATTATATCTACCTTAGAAGACCTCTTTCTACTCTTGGAAATCTTTATTTAATCTTAATTACCTTTAAAAAATCATAAAAGTAAAACTTGTTTGTAGTAAAAAAAAAAAAAAAAAATTATTTTCCCAAACAGTACTGGTTCGTTCCTCCCTCCCCAAACTGCACCGTAATGTATGACAACAACAAAAAAACCCTAATTCATTGCCGTCGAGTCGATTCTGACTCGTAGTGACCCTATAGGACAGAATAGAACTGCCCCATAGGATGTACAAGGAGCACCTGGTGGATTCAAACTGCCGACCTTTTGGGCTAGCAGCTGTAGTGCTTAACCACCTCACCACCATGGTTTCTGAAATATATAACACAGATAGTCCAAGTCCCTTTTCCCTACTCTTAACAGTGCTTTCCAGATATAACCATTTTTAACAGTTTGGTGTATATCCTTCCAAATACTTTACGTCTGTCTAAACCTTTTTATAAACCACAAATGAGATCATACTTTACATCTTCCCATGTTAAGCTCATAAAAATCTACCTTTTCTTTCTTTAAAAAAATATTTTGCTGCATTTGTTTTCTTTTTCTTTTTGCTGAAGTATTTTCAAGTGTATTACAATCATCATGGCATTTCACCTCTAAATACTTCGGTGTACGTCTGTGAAAAACGAGGTTGTTCCTGATACAACTGCAATCCATCACACCTAACCAAATGAATACTTCCTTTGTGTCACCTGGAGCCTTGGTGGCTGCTGACCAAAAGGTGGGCAGTTTGAATCTACCAGCCTCTCCTTGGAGCAGGGACAGTTCCGCTTTGTCCTGTAGGGTCGCAATGAGTCGCAAT
Source organism: Loxodonta africana (assembly GCF_030014295.1). Classification (NCBI taxonomy): domain Eukaryota; kingdom Metazoa; phylum Chordata; class Mammalia; order Proboscidea; family Elephantidae; genus Loxodonta; species Loxodonta africana. Next base: position 51,463,158 of record NC_087359.1, read on the forward strand.
TGACTCGACGGCAACGGGTTAATGACTTTAGGATCATCTAATATATCCACTCCATATTCAGATTACTTTAATTGCCCCCAGAATATTTTACGGTTGGTGTATTCAAACTGAGTTCCATTTGTGCTTATTCTTTTCAACAGCTACACAGAGAGTTACTTGGCAGAACTAGAAGTAATTTAGGCAGTCCTTTTACAAATGGATACTTAAGATGTTTGCAATTTTTAACAATAAAAAAAATATATAAACAATGCTGGAAATAATGTTTTTGTACCTACCCCTTCGCTTTCTTATCTGATTATTTCCTTAGGATTAATTTCTAGAAATCGAACAGTAGAGTCAGGAGGTGTGCATATATAGATCTTTGATACATTTTACCAGATTGCTTTTTGGGTATGTGTTGTGCTAATTAATCTCTTATCTGTGTATGGAAAGTGCCCTTTTCTCACATTCTTGCCAGCACTAAGCATTATCAGAAAATATCACATTGTTTTATATATGTATATATATACACATATATATATATATATAAAATTTTTATTTTAGTTAAGGCCAAGTGTCTTTTCTGATATATGTGGTCATTTGAATTTAAGAGGCTGTTAGTTCATTTCTTAACATTCTCTTCTTCAGATGAAGCAAAAAATATTCCTTTATTTTGTCTTACTGGACCTGCTTTCTATCCATATGATTTGGACTTTTTTTTTAGTTTCTTCACTTTGTGTTTTCAAGTGTGGAAACCAAGTTTGGACATAATATTTTATCAAAGCCTCACTAGTGTTTTTTATCCTGTGGTAGTATTGGGGAGGACAGTTTGTCATTTATAAATAATTGAAAATTTCATTACGCTTTGTTTCCTAGATAGTTTTGCCATATAATCCACAAGGGTACGTTGATCTAGAAAGTGGAAAATGCAGTTTGTTTTTTTTTTCAAGTTTGTAGTAGTACATTTCATTGTCTTCATCAGTAAAATGGTGATATAATAACAGTACCTACCTCAAAGGATTGTTGTGAGGATTTTCATGAATTAATACATAGAAAACGCTTAAGTTAGTGTCTAGAACTTAATAGATCCTTAGTATGTATTAACTATTAATCTTAATGGTGATAGCACTATCTTTTCTTAGGCTCTAGCTCTGTGACCACAGTATTTGTTTCTGTCTCCTTGAAAGGGTTATGTGAATAAATGCTAGTACTGTACATACAGTTAGTCTTTGATGACTTGAAGTGGACATATGAAAAGAATATGCCAAAAAAAATCAGGAAACCATTTTTATATTCAGTTAATTCAGCAAAATAGCATCTACTATTTGCCAAACACCAAGCATACCAAGGTGAATAGTGCACAGTCTCTGCTCTGAAGGAGTTCACGGTAAGGTTTCTGAGATAGGTAAACAGCTTTTGGAGCATAAAGCTTTAAAACTTTTGTCAGTCGTCCTCTAATTTCTCTTGCTTTTCCTGAATGTGTTTTTACGTGAGCACAACCTCTCAAAGTGTTTCATTTTGAATTGGTGAATAAACAAATGTTTAGTCTTACTAATATTAAGCACAAATTAAAGCAGTTCTTTTATCTTCTGAGCCTCAGTTTATCCATCTGTTAAGTGGTGATAATTACTGAGCAAATCGTGAGAATGTGTTGTAATGTCCCTAATAAAAGCTATTTAATTATATTTATGTTTATAAATTCCTAAATCTGCTAAAACAGTTTTGAGGCTATTAAGAGTAGCCCATATATCTTATGGTTGTTATGTTATAATAAGGAAAATGTCAAGTTTGATTACTTCTGCAAAAAAAGGTCAGTTTGTTGAGGATACCCCACTGCAATGAGGATACGTAGTTGATATTAAAGTTAGGAAATATGTAGTCCACCTTTGTTTGCTTTTCAGTATTTAGATTTGGAAAAGATAGTATAAACAGATGTTCTGCCATGTGATTTAGGCACCATCTCTCTGAAATTAAAATATTTGTAGAATACTTTTTATGGCTCAGGTGACATGTTGGATGTTGGAGTGGCAGATAGGATAAGGTCTGTGCCCCTCAAGCAGTTTACAGTATAGTGAAATCAGACTCATGGTACAATATGATAAATGTTGTAGCAATGATACAAACAATATTGAGAGGGAAGTGATTAATTCCACATGGGAATGCCCATTTCAGAAAGCTTTTCAGAGGAGGTTGTTTCCAGTACTTTAAAGAGAATTTGGACCTTTGATTAGGGGCAGTTTCACCACCAGAGAGGCTGTTTATTTAAAACCTGTATAATATGAAAGGGTTAGACTTTATATAAAACAGAGAGAGCGACTTGGATTGTGGTTCTAATTTTATTTTTAATAAGTTTCCTTACTTTATGTTTACTTTGAATTTTAATATTTTTTAAATTATAAAATAATACACAGTTATAAAATACTCTGACAGTTCAAAAGTGTATCAAGTAAAAGTCAGTGTCCCCACTCTCCATGTGAATAAGCAATTACTTGTAAATAAACTTGGACTTTAAGTACCTTATATTCTGGGCATTTATTCTTTCTGTTTAAACGGGGAAAAGTAAATTTCCCTTTTTAGGAAAAGTACTCAAGAGCAATGAAGGTTTTCTCGCAACTGTGAAATGGAAGTTAACTGTAGTGAATTTCAGGAAGTACATTGATCAGTTAGATTGCCGTGTCCTGTAGGGCTTTTTAAGGATTTATTGACCCACTTCATCAAGATATTTGAGAGAGTATTCAGGGAAACCTACAAAATTCTACAGTTCGTTTCCCTTCCTTATAAATTCAAGCCTGGTCAGAAATTACAGCTTGAGTGGGATGTCCCTCCACAGAACTCAAAAATGCCCACTATCTATCATGTTACTTAGTGTGGCAGTATTGTAAAACGTTAAGGATTTTTTTCTTTTTGTTTCTTTCTGTGAGGGGGCTCACCTAACATATATTTTATGTGTCTCTTCGTCTCTCCCTTATTTCGACTTTCACTTACTCCCCCAATTCCCCACATCATTCTCTTAGGAGAAAAAAATAAGTTTTGTCCTCTGAGTCCTCTTTCTTATTTGATTTAATATGTCTTGGGTTGAATGTTTCTCACAAAAACACTCTGTATTCAGAATTAGCCTATCAAACTGTTTCCTCCACAGGCTCTTCCATAGATTGAGCTCTTTCTACTGTGGTGCCCTCCTGGGTAGGAAAACCTAAGTCTCCTTTTGGCTTAAAAAAACCCCGAAGCCCACCACTGTCTAGTTGATTCCAACTCATAGCGACCGTATAGGACAGAGTAGAACTGCTCCACAGGGTTTCCAAAGTTGTAATCTTTACAGAAGCAGATGGCCACATCTTTCTCCCTAGGAGTGGCTGGTGGATTCGAACTGCTGGCCTTTTGGTTAGCAGCCAAGCACTTAACTGCTGTGCTACCAGGGCTCCTTGCTTTTGGCTTAGCCTTCATGATTTTAGAATCTAAGTCCCTATGCTCTGCTTTGAAACCATAGTTCTCATAATAGCACACCCATTTGTCTAATTCTGTAAATATATGTATACGTACACACACACACCTGTATGTATGTATGTTGTTGTTATGTGCCATCGAGTCAGTTCCGACTCATAGTGACCCGATGCACAACAGGAGGAAACACTGCCTGGTCCTGCACCATCCTTACAATCGTTGTTATGCTTGAGCTCATTGTTGCAGCCAGTGTGTCAGTCCACCTCGTTGAGGGTCTTCCTCTTTTCCGCTGACCCTTCTTTGCCAAGCATGATATCCTTCTCCAGGGACTGATCCCTCTTGACAACATGTCCAAAGTATGTAAGACGCAGTCTCCCCATTCTTGCTTCTAAAGAGCATTCTCGTTGCACTTCTTCCAAGACAGATTTGCTCATTCTTTTGGCAGTACATGGTATATTCAATATTCTTCGGCAGTATGTATGTATACATATATGTGTATATAAAAATTATAGTTGTACGTACGTTGGAAATGATAGAGACTCATTCAAATGGTTGGTGTTAAGGAATTTGTAACCTGCAGTACTTTCTCACTGGTAATGCCATTCTGCTTGGGGAATATAGAACAAGCCCAAACAGTAATACTGACAGAATCCCGAATTATGATACAGTGGAGCCTTCACGTAATTCTTTGTTGAAGAAGTTAGGGCCTAAATGTTAAGGCTTATTGTTATTCTGAGTTGATAATCTCTGCCTTGCTTTAATAATTTTTCCTCATGCCTGGGTAGCCCGCGAGTTGCACAATAATCACTCACACAGCTTTGTAATCAATGCCCAAAGTAATAGGATTCCTCTGGCCACCGGCAATTAATAAATTTGTGTCTTTTTTAAAACACTAGCAAGTCGGGCCTGAAATACGACTGACTGGCTCTCCTCATTTGCATATTTATTGCAGTGGAAAAATTCTTACCAGATGATTGATGCTGAGCCTGCCTCTTGAATTCCAAGCAGCACATTATTATGAAATGAAAAATGCCGGCCATACAGTTGATTAAAGTTGAAGACAGTGGAATCGGTGTTTTTTAAGATTGTGGGAGAATTAAAGGCATATTTTAATAGATGTTGACAAGAAGTGAACTAACAAAAGCAAAGCAAAGGATTTGCTTGAAAAGATTTAATCAAACGTCTTTCTTGGGGATTAATTGCCGGGGATGACTAGTGCAAGTGGCAGGCTTGTGTGGATTTGAATGAAAAGTATTGTTCTCAGGCCAACATATTGTATGTCATTTTGACCTATAGTTTAGCTCTAGTTCTAGAGTTACTTTTGAAGGAGAAAAAAATTCTTTTGTAATCTGTGCATTCCAGTTCATTGTATTTATCTGGGTTAATGGAAATGTGGGAATTTATGCATACTTGTTTTTGTATATAAATAATTTGATGTGTGTGTATTTATTTAAAAATAAATATAGATATTTTTAAACTGATTAAGCTTTATTTTACTTTACACACTTACTCTTCCCATTCTTGTTCCATCCCATTGCCAGAAATTTTATCGTTGGTTTATAATCTTACTAATGAACTGTGTGCCTATGTCCAAACTTATCCTCTGCCTACAATTTTGTTTATGTTGGACGGCCTAGGTGAATCAGGAGAAAAAATAAAGCTGTTAGGTGGAAATGGTTTTTAGATTGGTGACATTTTATATATAGAATGCTTGCATATGGGTAGCATGTAAATGAATACTTAATAAAGGAATCTATGAATACTAGTCCAATCCTAGCATTGTAGATCGGTACAAGCAGAGCTTACCAGACTTTTACTATGTGAAAGATGATGCTTTTTTCAGAGTGATATACCTTCTGTTTCTATATAGCATTTTTTCCTTTTTAAAATAATATACAATAACGTATTTATTATTTTTCACCTTAATTCTGTGAGATAAGCAGGCAAAGGATTATCTACATTTTATAGGTAAGAAAATTGAGACTCAATGAAATTGGTCCACTCAGGATAACATGACTAGTTGGTGATTGTGTGAGTTAGAATACAGGGCTCTTGACCCTTAGTAAAGTACTCTTTCCATTTATCCTTTACTCAGAAAATTATTCCTAAAGCTGGTGGCCAGATGCTTAAGTAGGCTCTTGGTAATAGGGCGAGGCATATGTCCTTAAGGGAAAGGCCTCTGGAAATGGACCATGTAGGACAAGATAAACATATATCCTTGACGGTCTCCATTTGTTTTGTCGCCAGGTGCCAAGAGGGAGAGAGAAGAAAGTATATGCATCTTTGCTGCTTTTCTTAACTCTTACAATCATTGAAAAAAAAAAAATGAGAGGTGAATTAGAAACTGTTGATTCCATCTCTTTATTATTCATAGGATTGAACAAACGAAATCCAGCTCTCCATGGATAATAAAGAGGTTTCTTTTTGCTGGGGAGAAGAACGCACTGTTCGATTTGAACCTCCAGGAAGTCTTTCCTCAGTCTTGTCAGCTATGGCTTTGGGGCAGCCTACCACCTCCAGCAAAGAATTTACCATTGTACTATTTACTGGAAGAAAATGTGGCCCAGGTATTGCCAAGAAATTAGCATTGGCTTGTCTTCTACAGGAAGTTGTCCATGTGTTGGGCCGGTGGAGACATTTACTTTGATAAACATTTCTTCTTTTTTTTTTTTTTTTTGGTGGTTAGAAGCACAGAATTGCAGATTTCATCTCTGGTAGGTCTCTTGACACTTTGATGCATGTTGGTGCTATCCCTGAATGGAGTTTAAATACTTCAGGGATACTTTCTGACTGGGTGAAGGGGTGTATAAAATGAGAACATATGGGAGAGTATTAACAGAAAGGCACACTTTGATTTACTGACATTGGCTCTCCACTTTCTTGTTGGATTGATATGCTATCTACTATATCTGCAATGGATTTTTTAAAAACTGACTTGAACAAAATAAAAGGGCTGGTATAGCTACTTGAAAGTAGCCCATGAAAGTTGTAGTCTTTCATTAGATGTTTTCACAATTCTTGGTTATGTTACATGTTAGAGTCAAATTATAACTTGCTCGTTGGGAGCAAATAGCTATAAACATTATAAACTGCTTTGTGGCATCTTCCCTGTGTAGTTCTTGATTTCCTATTTTAGATCATGGACTCATGGTACCTAGAGGGACTAAAGGACAGGTACTTGCTTTTCCTGTTCTTTTTGACTAGGCTCAAATTTGAAGGATAATAGCTGATTTTTTTTTTTTTCTGTGCAGATACGAACTGGAATAGTAACGATTATTTATTATACTCTGCTCTTGGGAATTTTTAAAACTACTTTGCAAATGCAAAATTGATTTGTGATTTCACTTTGGAGAACATGGAATCTGTCTTTTAAAATATAATTATTCCTAGAAAAGCAGGTAAAAACACTGGTTGATACCATACGCCGAATTTGGATGACAGTGCTGTATTTTCACTGGCTTTCTTCCAAGCATTAGTGTCTTTTCTGTTTTCTTTTTAAGGCTCTTGCTACAACATATCCTTTCTGAACCTTAGTTTCTCTAGGATATCGGTTAGCGATTGCCAGCTGTTTTCACAATTGAGCATTTGTGGTAATTTAAGCATTTATAGTTATCATTTGTATTCTTTTCTCTCATTCCTTTTAAACTTTTCCATGTATTTGCATAATTTTGCATTGTTCTACTTACACACTTATAACACATTTAGACTAAATAATTCTTGCCTTTGAAATTGTTGTATCTTTTTCTTTTGCCTGCTTTTCATCTTATTTATACCTATTTGTACATTTCCCAAAAGCCGACAGACAGAAGAATAATTGTGTACTATTCATGAATTTAAAAAAAAAAAAATTTTTTTTTATTCATGAGTATCACTTTTTATCTCTGTATTTGGTAGAAAGTTTTTTTTTTGTTTTTTTTTTTTAAGATTAAGAGGTTGAGAAGCTTGATTTGGAACACGAGGCACTTATTTATGTATTGCAAATCCTTCTAGCGCATATGGATTATGCATTCATTATAAAAGGAGTAGAGTATAGGATCCAGAAAATGTGATCAAGGGTCTTACCTGTTATTTTAAACAGGGAAGGTGTATTAGTGTAGTCTTATCTGCAGATCATTTGAAGGAATGCGAGGTTGTTATTAGGTCATTGATTTCCTTACGGCCCGCTTGAGAAGGCTTTCCAGGTAGGTTAGCACTTAGCCTATGCTGAAATAAAATGCTATAGTATGACGTATAACCCTGGAGGCACAGTGGTTAAGTGTTTACCTGCTAACCAAAAGGTCAGTAGTTTGAAACCCACCAGCTGCTCCACAGGGAAAGAGATGTAGCAGTCTGCTTCTGTAAAGATTACAGCCGTGGAAACTCTATGAGGCAATTCTACTCTGTCCTATGTGGTCGTTGTTAGTTCAGTGGGTTTGTTTATCTCATGTATTGGTGTCCCATTGATGAGATAGATTAGGATGTAAAATAGTGAAGAGGCTACTCGTGCTGGGCAGGTGTCATGGATTGAATTATGTCCCTTGAAAAATGTGTGTGTCAACTTGGTTAGGCCATGATTCCCAGTATTGTGTGGCTGTCCTCCATTTTGTGATTGTAATTTTATGTTAAGAGGATTTGGATGGGATTGTAACAACACCCTTACTCAGGTTACCTCCCTGATCCAGTATAAAGGGAGCTTTCCTGGGGTGTGGCCTGTACCACCTTTTATCTCTTAAGAGATAGAAGGAAAGAGAAGCAAGCAGAGAGTTGGGAACCTCATACCACCAAGAAAGCAGTGCCTGGAGCACAGCGCATCCGTTGGACCTGAGGTTGCTGCGCTGAGATGCTCCCAGACCAGGGGAGGACTGATGCATCACAAGGACCTTCCTTCAGAGTCAGCAGAGAGAGAAAGCTTTCCCCTGGAGCCAGCACCTTGAATTTGGACTTTAGCCTACTGGACTGTGAGAGAATAGACTTCTTTTTGTTGAAGCCATCCATTAGTGGTATTTCTGTTAGTAGCAGCACTAGATGACCATGACAGCAGGGTAGAAGCAGAAAAGATAGAATAAGAATCATAAAAATCTTTTAAACTGAAGTTTGTGTGGTCTGAAGTTAGTGTAGAATGTTGAATAAAAATAGGGATTGTTGAATGAAAGTGGGGATACTTGTGAGAAGATTACAGTTATGGGAAAGAGGGACGGAGTGATAGAAGCATGGTTAGAGATAAATAGACAATTATTGACAAGAAGAATGGAAAATATAGGATTTAGCAACTGATTAAATGTATAGAATAAGGACATTAAAATTTCAGTGATCTTCCATGAAAACACATCAAGCAGATAAGAGAAATTTAGAAAAGGGGAAAATATTAGGTAGAAAGAAAAAGGTTCTGTTTCTGACATTATGTTTAAAGGAATGATGCAGTATTCACGTGAAGATTTTCTGGCAGTTGCTGGAAATGTGAAATTTTGATGTGCCATCAACACATAAATAAATGGTGATTGTCAGTGTCTATTTAGCCCCTTTAGTGGATTATGCTAATAGACAAGGTAAAGGTTCAATTATCAGAGGGCGGTCTTTATTCTGAAAGTTCTTAGCCATAAACCATAAATTTGAGCCCAACCAGCTGTATTACAAATGTATCTATCCTATTGGCTATGAGGAGAACCAAGTGAGAACATACTCTCAGCATACGGATTTTTAATACACAACTCAGAGTACTTACCCTGCAAACAATTAGTGTTTAACTTGGGTTTTCGTATGTGAACAGGGATGTTCGATAAGGATATGTGTGGAGAGAATGAATGATGTGGCAGCTCAAACCAGAGGCAAATGACATTTCCTGGGGAGGGTGATGGTGGTAGTAGGGGCCCCAGAATTAAGTCATGCTCTTTAGGGGAGGAAGAGGAATTGCCTGAGGAGGTGATTGAAGGGATAATCTAAAAGGCCAGTGGGTAACCTGTAGAAAAATACGTAAACTAACACCAAAGGAAAAAAATGATTGGCAGGAAAAGGTTTTATCAAAATTAACAAATATTAAGAACTGACAATTTATCGAATTCTCACTATCTGTAGACACTTTTCTAAGCATCTTACGTATGTTATCTTGTGTGCCCCTCACAACAACCCTATGTGGTAGGCAGTGTTATTATTTTCATTTAGGAATTCTGTTATTTCAGAGAGTTCTTAGTCCCTGTGTACCCTGCGCCCTCCCTTCTCTCCCTCAGCTAGAACTGTTCAGGAGTCGTGAGTTATGGAAATCATCTACTTTGAAGAATTGTAGATAAAGTCCCTTCTCTGTGCTTTATTTCTTAGGTCACAAGGCACTTAAAGCATTGTTGAGGTCGTTGGTGGATCTTCAGGAAGAGCTGCTTTTCCAGTACCCAGACACTAGATACCTGGTAGATGGCACAAAACCCAAAGCAGAAAGGTAAGGAATGGAACGATGGAGTTGCTTATAGGTAATATTCATCTGGACCTTTTCCTGTCATTTATGAAAAAGAAAACTAAGTCCTTTCCAGACTTGACATCAGACTTAATAAAATACAAAGAGCCTCTCAAGTTTAACTGGTGGCCAGGATGGCACATACATTGGGAACTAGATTTTGAATATTTATGCTCACTTGTGCCTGGATTCTCTTTGTGGTCTTAAGCAAAAGACCTACCTTCTCTCTAGATCTATGGAAATTAATAGATAAAAGCACTTTTTAATATTAATGCTTAATTAGTGTTTATTAAGCACTTTGTACCCATACCATGGAATTGCTGTCCACAACCATCTCTTCAGTGAAGGAGGAAGCAATTATTTTAAAGGGTGGAAAAAATTCTGAAAAGAACAGCAAAGTAAACCTTTTTCTTTTCTGAAATTATCACATTTAATGAAGGTTTTCCCCCCATGTTTGAGCCTGTTACACAAGATACCTGCTTGCTTTTTCCCCATGGGCTTGTCCTTTGCTTTATCCTTTTCTGCTGAGCTAGTTAGAAGGAAAACTAAAGGAAGCTCACGTTTATTAAGCACCTACTATGTGTTGGAGTCAGTAATTTAGTGAGTGTAATTGGCTATATAATGGGATATTATATTACATTCTCATGGCATTTGCATATATTGCAGTTTAGTGCCCATTCTGTTGCTCGCCTCTTTGAATTTTCTTCACATTCAGCTTCTCTCCATTTGGTTCAACTAACATTTATTCAGCTTTCCTGAATAGTTGGTTACAGAGAGACACATTTTCCTTATTGATTTGGGGATTAAGGTCATAGAAGTATGATTATGTGTTTAATTTTTAAAGACCATCTTGTAACAGGACAGGCCTGGTTTGTACACATTTCTAATAATGTTTTTACAACCTCATTTTTATGGTTTGCTTACCTTTTAAAAATTACATATATTTATTAAAACCAGTTCTTTTCATATTTATGTGAAAAATTATGTGAGTTTTTGATTAATCTCATGAACATTCTTTTTGAACAAACAACAAAAAAGCTCTCTTCATATCTATGGTGTTATTTCAAATGTAGACAGAATAACCAAAACCAAATCTGTGCCATTGAGTCGATTCTGACTCATAGTGACCCTATAGGATGGAGTAGAACTGCGCCATAGCATTTCCAAGGAGTGTCTGGTGAATTTGAACTGCTGACTCTCTTGGTTAGCAGCAAAGCTCTTAACCACTGTGCCACCAGGACTCTGTCAACAAATAAAAAAAAAAAAATAGGCAAGGCTAAATACTTCCCGCTACATGTGTGCCTAGTTTCTTCACTTGGTAGTGTTTCTTTACATTGGACCTAGTGTTCTTATGGCTTTCTAGTGAGGAGGAGATTTCTAGTGAAGATGATGAACTGGTCAAGGAGAAGCAGCAAAGAAGGGCCCCACCAAAGAGGAAACTGGAGATGGACGACTATCCTAGCTTCATGGCAAAGCGCTTTGCTGACTTTACCGTCTACAGGAACCGCACACTTCAGAAGTGGCATGACAAAACCAAGCTGGCTTCTGGAAAACTGGGGAAGGCAAGTGTGTGTGTGTCTGTGTGTCTGTGTGTCTGTGTGTCTGTGTGTCTGTGTGTGTCTGTGTGTAAGATAGGTTGTGGCAACCTGAGACAGTTTTAAGAAGTTGAAACGACAGCTCGTTTATATGAATAATGTCATGATGTAATTAATGGTAATCAGTAATTTCTGTAGCAGAATTTACTGAACTGGGAATTTATACCATTCAGACCTGGGATTTTAACTTTATTAGAAAGAACATTTCATTGTAGAAATTGTGGCTCTTTAAGTGTTTAAAGGCTGTAAATACACAATACTTTAAAAGAAATCGATTTTTAAAAGTTATTATTAAAGGAGCAGAAGCTAACCTGGGTATAAAAAAGTGATATGACCTGCTTGTTAAGGCTAATTTTTTTTTTCCTAAGACCAGTTACAGCCACTCACAAACTCAGTCTTTAACAAGGTCTCTTCTGAAAAGAGGATTGTCTGTTTCTCTGCTGACACAGAAAGAGAAACCGGTGTAGCTGCCTTCAGCACTGACTTTCTGCATTGTCTGACACTGACACTGGTTAATGTTGCAGGGTTTTGGTGCCTTTGAACGCTCAATCTTGACTCAGATCGATCATATTCTGATGGACAAAGAAAGATTACTCCGAAGGACACAGACCAAGCGCTCTGTCTACCGAGTTCTTGGCAGACCTGAACTGACAGCTCAGCCTGTCCCTGAGAGTTTGCCAGGACAACCGGTAAGAATCCTGTGATGCAGGGTGATTATGGGGGCAGTCTCTAGGAGGCTGATTAACTGAAAAATCTGATCATCTTCTTGTAGGCGTTATTCTCGGTGTAAGAAGTTAGTGAAAGAAAGAAAGAAAAAGCACATTATTGAATTGTTGAAAGAAACTGAGTATGTGGTAGGAGAAAAAAAAAAGGAGCTATTATTAACTATTGTGCGTACCAAAAAAAAAAAAACCAAACTGTTGCCGTCGAGTCGATTCCAACTCATAGCGACCCTGTAAGACAGAGTAGAACTGCCCCATAGAGTTTCCAAGGAGCACCTGGTGGATTCGAACTGTTGACCTTTTGCTTAGCAGCCGTAGCACTTAACCACTATGCCACCAATATTGTGTGTAATAGTCTTTTAATTTTGAGTTTGATATGTTAATGGAAGCATTCATAATCCAATTTTTTAGATTTAATTTTAAATTGGAGCAAAAGTGTATCTCAGGCTTTTTCTTGGACATTTAGATCCTCTAGAAAGAATTTAGAATTGGAATAATCAGGTTGTTTTGTCCAAAGGAAATATTTTCTTTTTTTTTTTAAATTATGGAACTATATACTTAATACATTTTTTAAGTTCAGAAGAATTTAAAATAAAAAGTAAAATTCTCTGTTCCAAAAACTCCACTCCTCAGGTTTAACCACTGTTAATAGGTTTTAACAGGGTTTCAGGTATTTTCTGTGCATAACACACACATACAAAAATGTGATTGTCCTTTTTTTTTTTCTTTATTAAATGGGATGGATGAGTTTGTGTATAAATGTATAGATAATATTACAACTCCATATAAAATATCACAACTTGCTTTTTTAATTTAATACAGCCTGGATACTTCTTCATATCATTACATGGAGATCTACATCGTTTTTCCTAATGACTGCAGAGGCTTCCATTGTATGGATGTATACTATAATTTCTTCAAACAGTAGATATTTATGTTGTCTCCAGATTTATAAATAGCACTGCAGTAAACATTTCGATTTATATTTTTATGACTATATGGATCAATTTCTTGAAGTAGAAATATTAGGTCAACGAGTATACACATTTTAAATCCTGATAAGCCAAAACCAAACCCACTGTCGTTGAGCTGATTCTGACTCATAGCAACCCTATCGGGCAGGGTAGAACTGCCCCATAGAGTTTCCAGGGCGCTCCTGGTGGAATGGAACTGCCGACCTCTTGGTTAGCAGCCGTAGCACTTAACCACTATACCACCAGGGTTTCCTTAAATCCTGAGAGATGCTCAGAGATTGCCTCCAAAAAGGCTGTGTTAATTTCCATTCCCACTAGCTGTGTTCTTCAATACTGAGTGTTGCCAGTCTTGCAGGTTTTTACCTGGTACCTTCACATTTTAATTTGCATGTATTTAGTGACAGTGAGGTTAAACATTTTCATATGATCATTGACTGCTTATGTTTTTTTTTTTCTAGTCAACTGCCTATTAATGTTTTTGCCCATTTTTCTGTTGGACTGTGTTTGTTTTTTAATTTTAAGGGTTCTTTATATTTTAAGGAAAACAGTGCTTTGACCATATACACATTTATAGTAGTTATGTTACTTTGGTAACCTCGTTGAGACTTTATTCTTTTTTTTCCTTCCTGTTGGTATAGGAGACCCTTCCTCAGGCCCCTGCCAATGCTCACCTGAAGGACTTGGATGAAGAAATCTTTGATGATGATGACTTTTACCACCAGGTGTGATATTTACACTCTTTTCTTTTGTTACAAATTAGGTTTTAGCATTTTAAAACACCTTATAGAATCCTCCGAACAAACAGGTAGATTACTGTGGATGGAGGATAGAATCAGACTGAGTTCCCACTCCTGTGTTCAGTTAGAACTCCTATGGATGGAGGATAGAATCAGGTGGAGTTAGAACACCTGTGTACAACTTAGTGTGTAGTTCTGGATATAGTGCTTTTCTTCTGTTTTATATTTTTTCCTTTTGAAATGGAAGCAACTATAACTCCTTCATTAGTTGTTGCTGAGTGTAAATTATCCATAAAACTAGTCTTTTTGAGTCAGGTGTATTCTTTCTTTGCTGTTAAAGGGAGACTTTTTGTTGGTTATTTGGTTTCTTATCTCATTACTATTACAATGAGATATGTAGGTAAAGGACTGGGATCCCAGAGTTCTTGAATTACACTTCTGGTTCTGTCACCTGTTAAGTCTCTTGGCTCTAATGTCTTTTTTTTTTTTTAATAATTTTTATTGTGCTTTAAGTGAAAGTTTACAAACCAAGTCAGTCTGTCACATATAAGCTTATATACACCTTACTCCATACTCCCACTTACTCTCCCCGTAATGAGTCAGCCCACTCCCTCCTTCCAGTCTCTTCTTTCGTGACGATTTTGCCGGTTTCTAACCCTCTCTACCCTCCTATCTCCCCTCCAGACAGGGGATGCCAACACAGTCTCAAGTGTCCACCTAATACAAGTAGCTCACTCTTCATCAGCATCTCTCTCCAACCCATTGTCCAGACCCTTCCATGTCTGATGAGTTGTCTTTGGGAATGGTTCCTGTCCTGGGCCAACAGAAGGTTTGGGGACCATGACCCCTGGGATTCCTCTAGTCTCAGTCAGACCATTAAGTCTGGTCTTTTTATGAGAATTTGGGGTCTGCATCCCACTGATCTCCTGCTCCCTCAGGGGTTCTCTGTTGTGTTCCCTGTCAGGGCAGTCATCAGTTGTGGCTGGGCACCATCTAGTTCTTCTGGTCTCAGGATGATGTAAGTCTCTGGTTCATGTGGCCCTTTCTGTCTCCTGGGCTCATAGTTGTCGTGTGACCTTGGTGTTCTTCATTCTTCTTTGATCCAGGTGGGTTGAGACCAATTGATGCATCTTAGATGGCCGCTTGTTAGCATTTAAGACCCCAGACACCACATTTCAAAGTGGGTCTAATGTCTTTTTAATGCCTGCTCAAATCCTTTAAGAATGTATTGATGGTATCTACTACTGTTGACTGTAATGATAGTGTAATGCTTTGAAGACAGAATTGGTAGAAATTGAAATATAATCAAGTTCCCAGTATCGCTTCACAACTATCACCCTGATTTTTTCCCTAACATTTTCGTATTATCTGCTGGCATATGCTGTTCATAATGATGCCGATGACTGCTGAGGTAGACTAACCATCTGGGCTATTCTAAAGCACTAAAATAATGACCTGTGATCCTGAGTCTCTTGGTAAGTTAAACTTCTTAATGAAATGGGCTTTAGGCTGTACCTTTTCTATCTTGGTGGAGCGTCGAGGATGCTGTTCAACAGTGACGTACCAGTTTTTGTTGCCAGTGTTTATCAAGATAATTTTTTTCTCTGCTGAATTTTTAGTGCGTTAAGAACTTTTGCCAAAGAATTTGCAACTATTTGTTAAAGGTTAGCCATGACAGCTCTACTGTATGTATGGAGTATGAAAGAAAGGAACTTCCTAGGAAAATTAAATTATAAAGCCAGTAGAGTTAGTGATTCTATATTGGGGATACCTCTGGTTTTGCCCTAAAAAAAGGAAAGGAATTTTCTATTACTCTGTAATACTCAGTAAAATGATTGCCATAGTGAGTCTTAAGAGTAATGATGAGAGGGTATAGGAAGGAGGATTGGTGTGGCCTCAGGTGTTCCCAGTCAGAGGTCCTGATTCTTTTTTCCTTTTCTGCTTTTATTATATTCATTTGTCAGATGAGTAGGGAACTCTATGTTGTTCTGGAGTGTCTAAGGAAGTACCTAGTATGGGATATTAATGCTGTGTAATTGTATGAGATCATGGGAGACAATCAAAAATGTTCTAGTCCCCATTAATTGAAGTGTACATTCCTCAATGGAAAGTGCATCATAAATTAAATAGGCTTAATAAAATAAACTGGAATTACTAAGGAGAAGTTGCTTCCACTGGCAATCCTTAGTCTCAAAGATTTTTTTTTCCTTTGCCTGAAGGTCTGTTTAAAAGAAATAGCATTACTTGATTGGCCCTTCATCCCAATTAATAATTTTAACTTCGATAAATTCTGATTTCAGAGTTATGACTAGTCACATCTTAGCTTTTCCCCTTGCTGGTTAATTGGGGTGCTGGGGTTAATCTAAATTAAAACTTAAACTAATAGAGGTCAGCAAGGCAGCCGAAACACCTGAGTGAAACAAATGGGGCTGCCAGGCACAACTTTATCTTGGCTGTTTCCCAAGAGGGAAGTGGCAGCAAATTGGAGTTGTTTCAGCCTTTTGTGAAGGTGAATGATGGGTGACACTTGTTAATGTACAGCATCTCTGGAAGCATTCCAGATTGCTTTGCTGCTGTACCAACTGCTGCCATCCACGCAGTCAGTAGGAACTGGACCAGTTGCCAACATCTGGCAGCACAGCAAGGAATGGGTGCAAGTCTTGAACCCCCACAGGTTCTAAATATGGTGCTTAGAACTGTGCAGGCTTTAATCACTTACCACTCTTTGGCAGCAGGCTACGACAGCTTATCCTAGCCTCGTACATCACAGCCCGACATCTGCTGAGCTGCAAGGCAGCTGCACATTCATTTTCTTTTCTTGCCTTTTCTCTTTGCCTCCTATTCCTCTTCTTCTTCCCACTTTCCCCCGCCTCTCTTCAGTTTTCCTCCTCCTCCCCAATATGCTTCTTGGGAGAGATGATCTGTAAAGATTATTGCTTCATTGTGTGCAAGTAATTGTGGTGGTGCCAGGCCCTTGACAGACACAACGAAGTACCTGTTCTGCTGACCTGGTTAATTTCTTCTGTTGAGTGGGATTTGCCAGAGATTGGAGCTGAAGCCAATTCAGTGATAAGGCTAAAGAGAATGGCTGTATGTTTTCTGTCACCTCCCAATTAAACTGGCTTCATAAAGTGCTTTCCTTTATTTGTCAGGGTAGTAAGCCTGAGCTAAGTGTTGTGTTCAGAAATGGTATAGTATATTACAATGGGCTTGTGAGTTTTCATTTGTGTGTGTGTTTTTTAATGTGGTCATATGGAAGAGCTGGGTGATGAATATGATACATCTTGCTTTTTTTAAAAAAAGCTGTACTTGAAGCCAGACCCTTCGGACCTGGTATTTGTAAGGAAGAGGTTATAGCCACACTGAATGTTTCATTGTAAGGCTTTAAAGCCTTACTTGGTTAATTCATGTATCTTGAGGCTTTGTAAGTGCCCTAACTACTGAGAACGGTGCGCCGGGGTCGAAACACCCAACATACATGCAGCGCACGTGCACACACATATGTATGCACACACACACTCACTCACTTTCACTCTCTTTCTTAATAAAGATGCATGTATATATGTATGTAAATGTGTATGTATATGTGTGTTTGTGTATATGTAGGAGGGGCACTGAAGTGTTTAAGTTATTGTAAATAATCATGTCATTTTTAGAGCTGAAAAGAACCTTACAAGAAACTGAGTTCCTAAGAAGTAACTTCCTGAAAGTCATATAGTAAATGGCAACACTAATACTTGACCTTAAGACTTCTTAGACCAAGCTTTGTTCTTTCCATCGTACCTTTATTTCTTAAGTATTACATTCATGAGCCATAAAAAGACTTCACTGTAGTATTACAATTTTTAGTTTGTAAATAAATAAGCTTCATTTTCTTAGAACTGGAAGAGATATTATGCATGTTAGAAAGTAGTTGTTTTTTTCCTTAGGCAAATGATTTGTTGACTCCTGTTATTTAACAATTCTAATGAAAAAATTAGCTTTGTAGTTTCGTTACTGGTTTGTTTGGAAACTGGAATTGCTGAAAGTTTGAAGTATACCCAGTGGTGAGGGCTTTATGAAAGGGAGTGTTCACCTGCTGGAAGCATTGCTGAGTTTTATTCCTAAACGGAATTAGTTTGCATTTGGCCTATTTCTTGCCAAAGCTCATCCCTGAAGACAATCTCAGAAAATGGGAAAATTGTAAATGACCACAAACGATGAGCCATTCAGAAATATTTTCAGCATCTCTTTTTCCATTTTCATGCTCCCTATTTGCTACCTTTTAACATTAAGTTCTTTTAGATGTGTTGTCTATATCACCATTGAAGGTTTTTGTCTTGTTTTGTTTGTTTTTTTAAACCGTCAGAGGATCTTTGATTTGACTGATAAGCCTGAGTTTTTAAAGAATTGGGGAAGGGCTAACACATGCGGAACACGAGTTACGTGCCAGCTCGTAGACTAGGTAGATAGGTACCTGACATCATACATCTTTATTTAATCCTCTCGAGACCTCCACACTGTGCTAGGCCTGCACTTGACAATAAACTGTATGAAGTGACTAGTTTTATTCATTTCAGGAGCATATCTCAGACCTCAAACTAGTTTCTTGTCATCTCATGAGATGTTTTGTTCTGGAAGGACTAATTGAGCTTAGATATTGACTGATCCATACCTGGATTTCCAAGAGTTCATTAGGATTTTGTATGTTGCTTCTAGCTGTGTTTAGTTTTGATCTGGTTTGTCCTGTCACTTTGAATCTAACCAGGAGCATCCAGAGAAAAGACATAATAGGTTTTGCTCTTCTGGTGACTGCGTTGATGGGTTAAATTTCTCCTCTCATTTGCCATCAGGACAGGTCTATAACTAACCTTGTCACATGCTGGACTTTTGTAGCCAAGACATTTGATAATGCCATAAACAAGTAATTACTAAATTTGGTGAACTATTAAAAGTTGATAATGTTGAGAAATAGAGAAGAGGCAAGCTTTCTGACAAGATGGTTTACTTTAATTAAATTGGTAAGTGATTAATATGGACAGCTGATCTGGTGGCTTTAATTGTATGCATTTAGATCTTAGCATGAATAAGAGCTTCTCAAGCCATCCCTACGGTTAATGACAATATAGTATTCTTACTATTGGCTCGTATTTTTCCAGTGGTTCAGCTGATGATTAATAACATGTTTTAAAGTTTTATTTGAACCTGCTTCTTTTAATGAGTTGTTAGAAAACAGATGCCTTCTGTTCAGAGCAGTATTTTATTTTCAGTTACTTTAAAATGTTGTTTTCATTTGGGATCTGGATAGCATTTCTTAAAAGTGTGATACAACTTACAAATAGATTTTAGAATAGATATATGCATAAAGTGTATAAAAAACCCAGTGCCATCGAGTCGATTCTGATTCATAGCAACCCTATAGGACGGAGTAGAACTGCCCCATAGAGTTTCCAAGGAGTGCCTGGGGGATTCGAACTGCCGACCTGTTGGTTAGCAGCCATAGCACTTAACCACTTCGCCACCAGGGTTTCCATAAAGTATATATGAACTAAAAAAAATGGAATTATGATTGAAGATATAGCAGAGAAGTAATCACTTAGATTTAGATGTTAAAAAAAAAACTCAAACCAAAAGCCAATTTCCAAGCTCCAGTTTAATAATTACAAGATAATTTTGTGACCATCTATAATAATTTTATTTGAGATGTGTGGTAATTTTTTCTGCTGCCTCTTTAAGACAGTTTCCAGTGATAATGCTGCCATTGTTTATCTGGCAATGTTCAGACCCAAATGTGGCATCAATATTGGCAGTGATTGCTAGCTTGGGCTTACTATTGTAGCGGCTGCATAGGATGGGAGCCCAAAGCCACATTTTAAATGCAAGATCCTGAAATTTTATCAGATGGTAGCACCAAGGGAATGTACACGTGACTGGTGCTCATTTCTTTTAGTTTCCTTTAAAAAACATCAGAACATGACATTAGTACTACTAGTTCTTTTAAACACAGGTAAAATCTTAGAACAAAGTCTAAAAGAGTACATTTTACAGGGCCAGCTAGGAAAGAGATAAGAGTTGGTTTAGAGCTACTTAAGAAACTTTTTCAAACACAAGTGATACCCTGGGAGTTTACTAGGTAAATATGTGGCCAAAATTGCCTTTTCTCTACCAATAAGCACAGAGTCAGGTGGCTGAGTGTGAATTTAACACAGAATTCCAGCAGTACTTTAGTAGCCCCAAGTAAAGAACTTGGCATTCCTAAAGAAACGGGGAATACTACCTGTTCACTAAATTAGGCATGATATATTGGTATTAAATCCTACTCAATGTATTGCTCCTTTAAAGTAACTTACAGGGAAATTGATTTAGCAAAGAAAATGAAAGGTAATAAGCATCTTCGAAAGGTATGTATGTTGTGGATCTAAAAGAGAATATAATCATTTAAAAGTTACATAGCACCTTTGGAGACCACTGAGTTCAAGCTTTTTACCAGTGAGGAAGCTAGAGCCTAGAGGAAGCAAATGACTGCTGTAAGGTCACCCCACTTAGTGAGTTAAGACACTGAAATCCAAGTGTTCTTGCTTCTAATTTGATTTTCTTTCCAGCTAGTTATGCTGCCTTTGATGGGACAAGTTTAAAAATCCTTTTGAAAATTTCCTTTTCAGATTTATGTCTGTTTAGGAAATTGGCGATCTAGTGCATCTGTTTGTACTCTGACAACTGACAAGTATCACTTTTACACAATTAGGAACGTCATTTAATGTACATTTATTATGTCAGATGCTGTGTTTATAAAGGTTAATCAGAGGAAATCTCTGCCCCAGGAATTTATCTCATCTAACAAGAGTGTGGTTCTCTCTAATTTTGTTTAGTCACATAGCTCCTCTTTAAAAGTGTCTGTAGTCACACAGCTCCTCTTTAAAAGTGATTTTGTTAGAATTTACGTGGAGAAAATAAACGGTGAAAGGGAACAATCAGGTCCTTGATATAGAAATACACATGTAGTTCTTCCGTGTTGTCCTTTCACAAATACGTCTCACGCATTCACTGCATACTGATTTACCTCTCAGCATACACTTGATGTAATTCCTAAAGTCATTTCTCTATAACGTTAGGAGGCTCTAAGAGATGCTGTTTGATACAAACACAGGGTGATATAAATTCCCAGGTTTCTAAGAATATAGTTATTTTTGAAAGCCAAACTGAGGTGCTGGTATCCACTGAAACATATTTCAGGTTAGCAGAGCCTTTAGGTGGGTGGTGTGTACCTGAGGGTTCATTTTACTGTTCTCTACTGTTGTGTATGTTTGAAAATTTCTGTATAAAAAAATTAAAGTAAAGCCTTTAGATTTCTTTCTTCCTTCCATTTACTCATTCCACAAATATTTATTGAGTGCCTACTATGTATTTGGAAACGCTGGTGGTGCAGTGGTTAAGTGCTATGGCTGCTAACCAAAAGGCTGGCAGGTTGAATCCACCAGGCACTCCTTGGAAACTATGGGGCAGTTCTACTCTGTCCTATAGGGTTGCTATGAGTTGGAATTGACTCGAAAGCAATGGGTTTGGTTTTTTGGTTTTACTATGTATTTGGAGTCCCTGGGTGGAATAATCATGACATTGTGGTACTGGCATAAGGCTAGGTATATCGACCAATGTAATAGAATTGAGTTCAGAAATAAACCCTTATATTTATGGTCAATTGATTTTTGACGAGGGTGCCAAGATAAGTCAAAGGGAGAAGGAACAGTCTTTTTAGCAAATGGCGCAACTGGATATTGTTGTTGTTGTTAGGTACCGTTGACTCGGTTCCGACTCATAGCCACGCCATGTGCAACAGAATGAGACACTGCCTGGTACTGTGCCAGCCTCATAATCACTGATATGTTTAAGCCCATTGTTGCAGCTATTGTCTCAATTCATCTCTTCGAGGGTCTTCTTTTTTTTTTTTTTTTGCTGACCCTCTACCTTACCTGCATGGTGTCCTTCTCCAGGGACTGACCTCTCCTGATTACATGTGCAAAGTACATGAGACAAAGTCTCACCATCTTCACTTCCAAGGAGCACTCTGCCTGTACTTCTTCCAAGACAGACTTCTTCATTCTTCTGGCAGTCCATGGTATATTGAACATTCTTCACTGATACCGTAATTCAAAGGCATCAATTCTTCTTTGGTCTTCCTTATTCATTGTTCAGCTTTCGCATGCACGTGAGGCAATTAAAAATATCATGGCTGAGGTCAGGTGTTCCTTAGTCCTCAAAGTGACATCTTTTCTTTTCAACACTTGAAAGAGGTCTTTTGCAGCATATTTGCCCAATGCACCGTGTCGTTTGATTTCCGCTTCTGTGGGCGTTGATGGTGGAGCCAAGTAAAATGAAATCCTTGACAACTTCAATCTTTTTTTGCTTATTAGTCCAGTTGTGAGGATTTTTGTTTTCCTTCTGTTGAGGTATAATCCATACTGAACGCTGTGGTCTTTGATCTTCATCAGTAAGTACTTAAAGTCCTCTTACTTTCAGCAAACAAGGTTGTGTCGTCTGCATATTGCAGGTTAATGAGTCTTCCCCCAATCCTGATGCAGCGTTCTTCCTATCCAGCTTCTGGGGTTATTTGCTCAGCATACAGATTGAATAAGTATGGTGAAATGATACCAACCTGACACACACCTTTCCTGATTTTAAAACATGCAGTATCCCATTGTTTTGTTTGAACAACTGCCTCTTGGTCTGTGTACAGGTTTTGCATGAGCACAATTAAGTGTTCTAGAATTCCCATTCTTTGCAGTGTTATCCATAATTTGTTATGATCCACATAGTTGAATACCTGGATATTACTAAATTAAATTATTTTGTGGCAAAAGAATAAAGTTAAATCCTTACCTGACTTCATATACAAAATTAACTCAAAATGGATCATAGACCTAAATGTAACACCTAAAACTATTAAAACTTTTAGAAGAAGACATAGGAGTAAATCTTCATGACCTTGGGCTAGGAAATTGTTTCTTAGATTTGATACCAAAAGCACAAACAACAAAAGAAAACAATTTTACTTCATTGAAATTAAAAAACTTTTGTGCTGTAGATGATATCCTAAAAAAGGTAAACAGAAAGATACAGCTGTTGGTCTCTACCCATCTGGAACAAAAGAGAAAGAAGAAAACCAAAGGCTCAAAGAAGAAACTACTTTACAGGAGTGGTAGACCACAGATATTGGAGGAAAGGCAGAGTACATAGGTATAAAACTCATTGCCGTCTAGTCAGTTCGAACTTTGAGCACATAGCGACCCTATAGGACAGAGTAGGATTTCCAAGGAGTGGCTGGTGGATTCAAACTGCTTACCTTTTGGTTACCAGCCGTAGCTCTTAACCGCTGCACCGTCAGGGTTCCATAGAGGTATAATAGGTATAAAAAAAAATAGGTATAGTTGCAAGTAAATATGGTTTTGGGAGCATGTGGAGGTTCTCATCTGCATGTTTGTTTGCTTATTATATGAATTAAGAGACTGAGAGGAGGGAAGAGATGTGGTATGAACGGGAGGTTTGAGAAAATAGGTGAAGGTATGGAAAAGCTACCTGAGAGAGTAGAAGAATGAATGGGGTAGGAAAATGTCATAGAATTGTCAGATAGCACAGAAGACTCAAATAAGGTTAGAGGTAATGAATTTAAAGTGAGTAAGATGGGTTAACGTGGCCTCGTCTGTTTCTCTAGCCGTATTTAGCCACATGGGTGCAGGTACTGAAATTTAGCATGATTTTGGATTTTGTGAATGAAGTACAGGTACATAATCCCTTACCTGCAATTCTGAAATAAAAAAAGTTCTGAAAACATAGTGTTTTGTATGTTTGTTTTGGTAAGTTGGGCAGACTATTGTGGCAATACCTGAATTGAATGGTCGTAAAGCTATTTATAGGCTTTATTTACACTGTACATAAGGTCACCTTGAGTTGGAGCTAACTCAACAGCATCTAACAGCAATGAAGTGGGAATATTTATGTGCAGATATTATTGCATTTGATTTTAGAGCATTTATGATATATGCACTGTATTGACTTTTTAAAATCCTAAAACGTCTAAATTCCAAAACACATTAATCCCCAAGGGATTGTGGACCTGTATAACAAAAGGACAGTGCACAAGAGAGTTGAGGATATGTAGCAGGGGTGATTATTCTGATGGACTATGGAATCAACTGCACCTGTGTGAGGGTGGCAGTGAACACATGAGGAGAGGATAAGGGATGCTGGAAAGGTGACAGGATCAATGGATTATTTATCTATCCTGGTGGGGAAGAACTATTAGCATCTGGATGCTAGAGGATAATGCTGGAAAGATAGGGAGAGGTTTGTTTCGGCTGGACTTCTGATCCTTAAAGGACATAATTTCAAATGCAAGCTAGTAAGTAGTATTAATAAAATCTTCTCTGTTTCTGAATGCCACCACTTGTCTGTCAGTCTGTTGCACTGTGGTAGCTTGCATGTTGCTGTGATACTGGAAGCTTTGCTACCAGTACTTCAAACACCAGCAGGGTCACCCTTGGTGGACAGGTTTCAGTGAAGCATCTAGACTAAGACAGATTAGGAAGAAGGACCGGGCAGTCTACTTCAGAAAAAATGGCTCGTGAAAACTTCATGAATAGCAGCGGAACATTATCTGATATAGTGCTTGAAGATGAGCCCCTCAGGTTGGAAGGTACTCAAAATACAACTGGGGAAGAGCTACCTCCTCAATGTAGAGTAGACCTTAATGACATGGATGGAGTCAAGCCTTTGGGACTTTATTTGCTGATGCAGCATGACTCTCAATGAGAAGAAACAGCTGCAAATGTGAATTAATAATCAGAATGTAGAATGTATGAAATATGAATCTAAGAAAACTGGAAGTTGTCAGAAATGAGATGGAATGCATAAAGATATGTAACCTAGGCATTAGTGAGCTGAAATGGATTGGTATTGGCCATTTTGAATCAGATAATCGTATGGTCTACTATGCCAGGAATGACAAATGGAAGAGGAGTGGCATTGTATTCATCGTCAAAAAGAACATATCAAGATCTATCCTGAAGACAGTGCTGTCAGGGATAGGAAAATATCCATACGCATATAAGGAAGACCAGTTAATATGACAATTATTCAAATTTACACCAACCATGAAGGCCAAAAATGAAGAAACTGAAGATTTTTACCAACTTCTGCAGTCTGAAATAAACCAGCAATGCAGTTGAGAAGTATTAATGATTATTGGTGATTGGAATGTGAAGTTGGAAACAAAAAAGAATTGGTGTTGGAAAATATGGCCTGGGTGATAGAAATAATGCCAGAAATTGCATGATAGAATTTTGCAAGACCAGTGACTTCTCCATTGCAAATGCCTTTTTTCAACGACATAAGCAGTGACTGTATGCGTGGACCTCGCCAGATGGAATACATAGGAATCAAGTCGACTGCATCAGTGGAAAGAGATGATGGAGAAGCTCTATATCATCAGTCAGAGTAAGGTCAGGGGCCGACTTCAGAACAGACCATTAGTTGCTCATATGCAAGTTCAAGTTGAAGTTGAAGAAAATTAGAACAAGTCCAGGAGAGCCAAAGTACGACCTTGAGTATATCCCACCTGAATTTAGAGACCGTCTCAAGAATAGATTCAATGCATTAAATGCTAATGATCGAAGACCAGATGTATTCTAAAAGGACATCATACATGAAGAAAGCAAGAAGTCGTTAAAAAGACAGGAAAGAAAGAAAAGATCAAAATGGATGTCAGAAGAGACTCCGAAAGTTGCTCTTGAATGTTGAGTAGCTAAAACAAATTAAGAAATGATGAAGTAAAAGAGCTGAACAGAAGATTTCAAAGAGCAGCTTGAGAAGACAAAGTATTGTAATGAAATGTGCAAAGGCCTGGAGGTAGAAAATCAAAAGGGAAGAACACGGCTGATATTTCTCAAACTGAAGAGAAAATTCAAGCCTCAAGTTGCAATATTGAAGAATTCTACAGGAAAAATATTAAACAATGCAGGAAGCATCAAAAGAAGGTAGAAGGAATACATAGAGTCACTGTACCAAAAAGAATTGTCAACATTCAGTCATTTCAGGAGGTAGCATATGATCAGGAATCAATGCTACTGAAGGAAAAGGTTCAAGCTGCACTGAAGGCATTGGTCAAAAACAAGGCTCTGGGAATTGACAGGATACCAACTGAAATGTTTCAACAAACAGATACAGTGCTGGAGGTGCTCACTTGTCTATGTCAGGAAATTTAGAAGACAGCTACCTGGGCAACCTACTGGAAAAGATCCATATTTGTGCCCATTCCAAAGAAAGTGATCCAACAGAATGCAGAAATTATCTGATAATATCATTAATATCACACACACAAGTAAAATTTTGCTGAAGATCATTCAAAAGCAGCTGCAGCAGTACATGACAAGGAACTACCAGAAATTCAAGCCAGATTCAGAAGAGGACACGGAACCAGGGATATCATTGCTGATGTCAGATGGATCCTGGCTGAAAGCAGAGAATACCAGAAGGATGTTTACCTATGTTTTATTGGCTGTGCAAGGCATTCGGCTGTGTGGATCATAACAAATTAGGGATAACATTGCAAAGAATAGGAATTCCAGAACACTTAATCGTGCTCATGCAGAACCTGTACTTAAACCAACAGACAGTCATTTGTTCAAACAGAACAAGGGAATACTGTGTGGTTTAAAGTCAAGAAAGGTGTGGGTCAGGGTTGTATCCTTTCACCATTCTTACTCAACCTGTATGCTGAGCAAATAATCTGAGAAGCTGGGCTATATGAAGAAGAACGCTGCATGAGGATTGGAGGAAGACTCATTAACCTGTGATATGCAGATGACACAACCTTGCTTGCTCAAAGTGAAGAGCACTTACTGATGAAGATCGAAGACCACAGTCTTCAGTATGGATTACACCTCAACATAAAGAAAAAAATCCTCACAACTGGACCAATGAGCAACATCATGATAAACAGAGAAAAGATTGAAGTTGTCAAGGATTTCATTTTACTTGGATCCAGAAGCAACACCCATGGAAGCAACAGTCAGGAAATCAAAGGACACATTGCATTGGGCAAATATGCTGCAAAAGACCTCTTTCAAATGTTGAAAAGATGTCACTTTGAGGACTAAGGTGTGCCCGACCTAAGCCATGTTATTTTCAATCAACTCATATGCATGCGAAGGCTGGAAAATGATTAAGGAAGATCAAAGAAGAATTGATGCCTTCGAATTATGGTATTGGCGAAGAACATTGAATTATATCTTGGACTACCAGAAGAATGAACAAATGTGTCTTGGAAGAAGTACAACCAGAATGCTCATTCTTGCCAGAAGCAAGGATGGCAAGACTTCGTCTCACATACGTTGGACATGTTATCAGGAGGGACAGGTCCCTGAAGAGGGACATCATGCTTGGTAAAGTAGAGGGTCAATGAAAACGAGAAGACCCTCAAAGAGATGGATTGACACAGTGGCTGCAACAATGGGCTCAAGGGTAATAATTGTGAGGATGATGCAGGACCTACAGTGTTTTGTTCTGTAGTACATAGGGTCACTATGAATTGGAACCGACTCTATTGCACCTAACGGCAACATAACAAACAGTTCTGAATGAATTCCTCTTCACTCTTTCAACACAAATGATGTATTATATGGTGCCATTAAAAGAAACATTGCCAAAGAATGCCCAGGAATAGGGATTGAGCTGGTGTCCCGAGGATATATAACCCCTCTCCCCACCTGTATTATCAGTAGATTTAAAAAAAAGATATACATCAGGATGTATATCTGGTGATGTAGGTGCAGAATATTTGAAATAGGGACTCTTGGAAAATCTAAATAGTGCCCTCCATACATTGTTATGGAGGTATTGGTTATTGGTATAATTTAGAAAGAGTAGCGTAACCAGCCACTTAGTCCATGTAAAATCTTTTTATTTACAGGAAAAAGAAAGGAAAGCAAACTGACAAATAGAAGTTCTTTAGCATTTGCATTGCTTAATTCTTATTCTGTCTTCACACATCAGAACTTAATTCTGATAGTGATTTACTTACACTTCTAGTTAATAATTAGACATTGGGAGACAGTATATATCATGCCTATTGGAATGTATGAGGTCTGATGAGAAAGTTTTCTGTTTTGACTAATAAATTTTAACCCAAATAGCCAATCCTAGTGAAATATTATGCCCTTTGAAATGGTTTAGGACTTGTGCTGAGAAAACAGTGTTACTTTATTCAGTGAATGGATTTATCATTCCTTCCAAATCACAGGCTTTAGCTGTAGCTCTGGAGTGGAGGCATGATGCAAGGCTGAATCAGAAAGTGGAAAAACTAATCAAATCCTTAAAGACCAAAAGCAGTGAGGCAGAGTTAGGCTGACTTTTTCAGTGGTAGCCTCTAGCTATACATTCGCGTATTCTATACCATAGGTGGATTATTTTTAACTTCAGTTCTAAGATGTTCTTGGATTTTATTCACACGTTCTGATTTTCCTCCATTCTTCCCTGTATTATTCTTCCTGTAAATATTGTACTTGCCCTTGCAAAAGCTGGATGCTTTTCATCCTTGGTCACAAGACCTGGAAGACTGCTTGGTACTCTTTCATTTTAGAAATATTATTGAATAATCACTGTGTGCAAGGCAGTGTGCCGAGTTCTGTGGGGGGTGAGAATTTGAGGCACTATCCTCAAGAAGCTTACAGCCAAGCAGAGGAGGTAACAAATATAAACAACTACAGTGCTTGATTGTGATATACTAAAGAATTTAGAAGAAGGGGAAAGGAATAACAGGTGGAATTGGCGAAGGCTTCAGGGAGGAGGAGATTGCATTTGATCTGGGCCTTCAAAGAAGGATAGATAGGATCTTAGATATACTGAGGTGAGAGGGGAGGCATTCTAAGTGGAAGGAATTGTGTGATCAGAGAATAGTGGGGAAGTTGCAGGTCGTGGAAAGGGAACCGCAGTTAGTTGGTCAAATAGGGTAAAAGATTCCTGTCTAACCTTGGGGTTGTCACCTGATCCCATATAGATAGTTCTTAAACGAGCATAATGCTCAAGGCAAACATTTTTTACTAGTTAAGTTAAACAATTGTTTGGTTTTAAGAAGACTTCAGGAAATATTTTGGCTTAAGGTTTAAAGATTATGTCAGGGCAGTAGTTTCAAGGGTTCATCTAGCCCCCTTGGCTCCAGAAAGTCTTAGTTCATAAGAGTTTGAAATTCTGTTCTGCATTTTCCCCTTTTTGATCAGGATTCTTCTATAGAATCTTAGATCAAAATGTTCAGTAATGGTAGCCAGGCACCATTCGGTTCTTCTGATCTCATGGTAAAGGAAGCAGTTGTTTGTGGAGGCAGTTAGCCACACATTCCACATCCTCCTCCTATTCCTGACTCTCCTGCTTCTTCTGTTGCTCCAGGCAAGTAGAGACCAATTTTCATGCCTTGGATGGTAAGATCCCAGGCACTACACAGGGAACTAGGATGTAGAACAGAACCAGTAAACACATTATTAGGCCAGTTAACTAGGATGTCCCATGAAACCATGACCCTAAGCCTTCAAACCAAGGAACCAAACCCATGAGGTTTTTGGTTGTACATGAGCAGCCTCAGCATCTACTCTTTTTTTTTCCTTTTGTCATTGTTATAAATATATCTGTCACACAGCTTCTGCCAGTTCAACTTTTTACAGGTGTGCAACTTATTGACAACAATTAGAATAATCGGCTGTGCAACCGTAGCCTTAGTTAATGCGATTTTTCCATCGCTGTTATCCACCTGGAAACCCTGGTGGCATAGTGGTTCAGTGTTATGGCTGCTAACCAAAGGATCGGCAGTTCGAATCCGCCAGGAGCTCCTTGGAAACTCTATGAGGCAGTTCTACTCTGTCCTATAGGGTCGCTGTGAGTCGGAACCGACTCAACGGCACTGGGTTTGGTTTTGGTTTTGGTTTTGGTTATCCACCCTTTCCCTCCTGCCCCCTGGTAATCAGTAATAAACTTTGGTCTTTGTACATTTGCCTTATCTTCTTGTATAAGTGAGGTCATATAATATTTGTCCTTTTACGGCTGACTTATTTTACTCAGCATAATATCTTCAGATGCCGTCCATATTGTAGCATGTATCAAGACTTCATTTCTTCTACTGGCTGAGTAGTATTCCACCGTATGTATGTATCACATTTTGTTTACCCATTCATCTGTTGATGGGCATTTGGGTTGTTTCCACCTTTTAGCTATTGTGAATAATGCTGTAATGAACACTGGTGTACAGGTCTCTGTTTGAGTTTCTGTTTTTAAGGCTTTTGTGTATATACCTAGAAGTGGAATTGCTGGGTCATGTGGTAGTTTTTGAACCCTGGTGGCACAGTGGTTAAGAGCTCGACTGCTTATCAAAAGGTTGGCAGTTCAAATCCACCAGCCACTCCTTGGAAACCCTATAGGGCAATTCTGTTCTGTCCTATAGGGTTGCTATGGGCCAGGATTGACTCAACGGCAACAGGTTTGGTTTAGTTTTTTAATGGTAGTTCTATTTTTAGTTTTTTGAGAATCCACCATACTGTTTTCCACAACAGCTGAACCATTTTGCATTCCCACCAGCATCCCACATCCTCACCAGCATTTGTTATTTTCTGTTTTTTATCTGAGCCATTGTAGTGGGAGTGAAATGGTATCTCATTGTAGTTTTGCATCTCTCTGATGGCTAATGATGCTGAGCATCTTTTCATGTGTTTGGTGGCCATTTGAATGTCCTCTTTGGTAAAATATCTATTTAAGTCCTTTGCCCGTTTTATGATTGGGTTGCCTTTCTGGGGTTAAGTTGTCAAAGTTTTATATATGTTATGGCTATTAGATTCCTGTTGGATATATGGTTTCTGAGGATATGCTCCCAGTCAGTAGCTTATCTTTTTACTTTTTTGGTAGCCTTTTGATGAACAAAAGTTTTTAATTTTATGAGGTCCCATTTATTTATTTTGTCTTTTGCTGTTTATGTGTTTGTTGTTTATTAGATAATCCCTTGTTAAAAGCTAAACCCAACAGCATTGTTCCTGCATTTTCTTCTAAGGATTTTATGGTTTTAATTTGCACGTTTAGGTTCTTAGTCCATTTTGAATTTGTTTTTGTGTGTGGTGTGAGGCATGGATCCTGTTTGATTTTTCTGCATGTGAAAATCCACTTTTCTCAACACCGTTTATTGAAGAGACACTTCTTTCTCACACGAAATGGACTTAGCACCCTTGTCAAAAATCAGTTGATCATAGATGTGGGCATTTATTTCTGGACTTCCAGTTTTATTCCCTTGGTCTGTTATTATACCACTGCCAGGCTGTTTTGATTATTGTTGCTGTATAATATATTTTAAAATCAGGAAGTGTGAGTTCTCCTACTTTGTCTTCTCTTTCAACATTGGTTTAGTTATTCAGGGCCTCCAAATTCTTTATTACACAAAGGTGTTGAATTTTTTTGCCCCAAATAGGGTTTTGGAATTATATATGAGTATTAATATCTGATGGTAATATTTTTATTTATTGAGCGCCTACATTTGCTAAATGCATTGCTTTTACTGAAGATCTGGTGGCTCCGTGGTTAAGAGCTCAGCTGCTAACCAAAAGGTCGGCAGTTCGCATCCACTAGCTGCTCTTTGGAAACCGAATGGGGCAATTCTACTCTCTCCTGTAGGGTCGCTATGAGTCAGAATTGACTCGACGGCAGTAGGTTTGTCTGTTTTTTTTTTTTTTGGTTGCTTTTATTATCTCTTTAATGCCTGAAAGCAACTCTGTGAGGCACAATTATTACTACTTTATAGATGAGGAAACTGAGTCACAGATAGGTTAAGTAACTTGTCCCAAATTGCATAGCTAGTAAGCACCAAAACTGGGATTCATGTTAAGGAAGCATGTTCTAGGCAGTGCATGTGCAAAAAAGGGCTCTGTGGTCGGAGTGTGCATGGAGTATTGCAGGTGCTGAATTGAAGGCTGGTGGAACTGGAGCACAGAGGTGGAAGGTTAGGCTGGAGAGGGAGATAAAGGCCAGACTGTATTGGACCTTTAGACCACAATAGGAATTTTATCCTCTGACATATTTACATTTTGAAAATCC
Organism: Loxodonta africana; assembly: GCF_030014295.1. Taxonomy (NCBI): domain Eukaryota; kingdom Metazoa; phylum Chordata; class Mammalia; order Proboscidea; family Elephantidae; genus Loxodonta; species Loxodonta africana. The sequence continues at coordinate 51,495,117 of NC_087359.1, forward strand.
TACTCTAGCTATAATGCCACTTTTCTACATGGCGGAGTGACAAGAATAAATGTGAGGAAATCCTTATACTAATTCAGGTGAGATTATGTCTGTTTTATTCTTCATTGTTTTCCCAGAATGCTCAATAAGTATTTATGGAATCAATGAAGATGATAATAACTTGTACTGGGGTATACTCAGCCTGTACTAAGGTCCCTGGGTGGTACAAATGGTTTGCACCTTCTATCCTAAAGTTTGGTGGTTTGAACCCACACAGTGGCACCACAGAAGAAAGGCCTGGAGATCTGCTTCTGTAAAGATTACTGTCAAGGAAACCCTATGGAGCAATTCTACTCTGTAGTACTTGGGGTCACCATGAGTGGGAATTGGGTTGGTTTTCTATTTTTGGTAGGGTAGAGGTAGTGAAGATAGGGAAAAATGGACAGAATCATGAATTAGCAGATCACATAGATAAGACTTGGTGACGGATTAGGTATTGAGTGTAAGGAAAAAGGAATTTCAAGGAAAACTCTTAGGTTATTGAAGCCTTGAAATAGAATGAAACTCTTGGGGAAAGCATATTGAGTGAAAAGAGAAGAAAGCTTGGAACTGAGTCTTGATGAATGTTAGCATTTAATGGCTGGGAAGAGGAGGATAAGCTGACAGGTGGTCAGGTTGGTTGAGAAGTGAGAGGGCAAAGTGGGAAGGGAGACAGAGAAAAAATGGTCACCTGTGGGAAATGGGTCATTTTATACTATAGAAGCTTCTGGTAATTTCTGCCCAACTATTTGAAATTGGAGAATATGTGGGTTTATCTTTTATATACTTTAAATATAATAGATGAAAATAGCAAGTGACTCCTTTGGGGCATAATATGAAAGACCAGGGAGCTGAGAATAGATAAAGTTGGTAAAGCAGGAGGCAGAGAGTACATAGATACATTTTACTGAGAATTCTTGTAGGGTAGAGAAGAGAAGCTGAAAGAGGAGTAAACCCAAGCCTGTGTGTCTGCTTTTGTGAGGGAGGGTCTAGATCACATGTAAGAGGAGTTGGTTGCATTTGTTTCAGCACACTATGTATTCAGGAGGGAGTTTGAGGAACCCTAACTCAGCTAAGGCCAAGTAAGTTAGATAGAGGGTTGCCCCAAGTCTTTTCCAGCTCAAACATCTGTGACTGTGAACCATGTTAGAGTCTGAGAGGTGGGAATCAGTAACTCTGGCTCACAAATTTTAAAGCCGGGGAGTATGTGGCCATAAAACCAAATGCTTGAAAAATTTCTTGGCTTTTCAACAAGGGTACCAAGATTCTTCAAGGGAAGAAAAACGATTTTTTCAGCAAACGGTACAGTTCAGTACCCACATGCAGAAGAATAAAGTTGGATCCTTACCACACATCATATACAAAATTAACTCAAAATGGATCATAGACCTAAATATAAGAGCTAAAACTAAAACTTCTGGAAGAAAACATAGGAGTAACTTTCATGACCTTGGGCTAGGAAATAGTTTCCTAGATCCACTAAAAGCCCAAGCAACAAAAGAAAAAAAATTAGACTTCATTGAAAGTAAAAACTTTTGTGCTGTAAACGATACCATCAAAAAAGTGACCAGGCAAATCCACAGAATGGGAGAGAATACAGAACTGGTATCCAGAATATATAAGTCTTACGTCTGAATAATAAAAAGATAAATAACTGGGCAAAGAATCTGAATAGACATTTCTCTAAAGAAGATATGCAAGTGGCCAGTACGCCCATGCTTAGCATCATTAGCCATCAAGGGAATACAAATCAAAACCACAATGACCAAAAGAGAACTGGGGTGGCTATGTTAATATCACACAAAACAGACTTTAAATAAAAAGTTATAAGAGACAAAAAAGGGAATTTATAATAATTAAAAAGCTTATTCATCAAGGAAATACAGCAATTATATATGCGCCTACCCACAGAGCCTCAAAATATCTGAACCAAACACTGACGGAATTGAAGGAAAAATAGACAGTTCTATAGTAATAGTTGAAGACTTCAATACATTACTTTCAATAATGGCTAGAACATCTAGAGAGAAGATGAATAAGGAAATAGAGGACTTGAACTATACTATAAACCAACCAGACTTAATAGGTATTTAGAAAGCACTCATTCAACAGTAGCAGAATATATTCTTCTCCAGGGCCCATGGATTATTCTCCAGGAGAGGCTATATGTTAAGTCACAAAACAAGTGTCAATCAATTTAAAAAGATTGAAATCATACAAAGTGTCTTCTCTGACCACAATGGAATGAAATTAGCAATCAGTAATAGAAGACAAACTGGAAAATTTACAAATATGTGGAAATTTAACAGAACACTGTTAACCAATAGGTCAAAGAAGAAATCATAAGGGAAATTAGAAAATACTTAGAAATGAAAGCACAACATACAAAAACTGTGGGATGCAGTGAAGGCAGTGCTCATAGGGAAATTTATAACTGTAGAAGCCTACATTAAAGAATAAGAAAGATCTGAAATCTATAAACTAACTTTACACCTTGAGAAGCTAGAAAAAGAAGAGCAAACTAAGCCCAAAGCTACCAGAAGTAAGGAAGTAATAAAGATGGAGTATTATTCAGCCACAAAGAAGAAGTTTTTGTACATACTGTGACGGGGATGAACCTTGAAAACCTTTTGATACGTGAGGTAGGTTAGACACAAAAGGACAAATATGCTTTAATTTCAGTTACATGAAATATGTAGAATAAGCAAATGCATACAAATGCAAGTTTATTAGGGTTACCAGAGGCTAGGAGGAGAGGGGAGTGGGTAGTTATTACTTAAGGGTTGGTGAATTTTGTTTGGCGTGTTGAAACTCTTTTAGAAAGGTAGTGGTGATGGTTGCACAACATGGTGAGTATAATTAATGTCACTGAATTGTGCACTTAAAAATGCTTAAGTGGCAAATTAAAAAACAACACAATAAGGTACTACTTCACACCCAGTAGGATGGCTGTAATAACAAAACCGGATGATAACAAGTGTTGATGAGGATGTGGAGAAATTGGAACCCTCATACATGGCTGGTGAGAATGTAAAGGGGTACAGATGCTTTCGAAAACAGTCTGGAAGTTCCTCAGAACTTTAAGCATAGAGCTAACCATTTAAAACCAGTTGCCATGTAGTCAAGTCCAACTCAGTATGACCTCATGTGTTCCAGAGTAGAACTGCACTCTACAGGATTTTCAATGCCTGTGATCTTTTGGAAATAGATCTCTAGGTGGATTTGAACCGCCAACTTTTTGCTTAGTAGCTGAGCACTAAACCATTTGCACCACCCATGTACTCCAGAGTTGCAGTATATCCTGGTGGTTCCACACCTAGCACATGTCCAAACAGAAACCTGTACGTGAATGTTCACAGAAGCATTATTCATAATAGCCACAAGGTGAGATCAACACAGATGTCCCTCAACTGAAGATTAGATAAGCAAGATGTGGTGTATCTATACAATGGATTAATACTTGGCCAAAAAAGGGAAAGAAATACTGATATATGCTGCAACATGGATGAACCTTGAAAACATTATGCTAAGTGAAAGCAGCCAGTCACAAAAGACCGTGTATTGTATGATTTCATTTATTTAAAAGTCCAGAATGGGGAAAACTATAGAGACAGAGAGACTAGTGGTTGCTTAGGGCTGGAGGAGATAGGTGTCATTGATTGATTGTGTCACCTAAAAATACACGTCAACTTGGCTAGGTCCTGATCCCAGTATTTTGTGCTTGTCCTCCAGTTTGTGATCTGGTTATCCTCCATTTTGTGATGTGTTGTAAATCGTATCCTGTATCCCTATGGTTACGGTCCCATTTGGGAGAGAGCTGTCCGTTATGTTAATGAGTCTGGATTAGGTCATGTTAATGAGGATTAGGGTGGTATGCAAAACCCTTACTTAGGTCACAGCCTTGATCTGATGGAAGGGGAGTTTCTCCGGGATGTGGCTTTTACCTTACAAGAGATAAAAGGAGAGGGAAGCCAGCAGAGAGAGCAGAATCTCACTACCACCAAGAAATAAGAACCGGGAGCGGAATGCATTCGTTGGACCTGGGGTACCTGTGCTGAGAACCTCCTAGACCCAGGGGAAGTTTGATGCCAGGACACATGGAGACCTCCAAGGAACCCCTGACCCACGGTTGTTGGAAGGAGATAAGGATCTTCCCCCAGAGCCAACAGAGAAGGCCTTCCTCTAGAGCCAGTGCCCTGATTTCGGACTTCTAGCCTAAACTGTGAGAGAATAAATTTCTGTTTGCTAAAAGCACCCAGGTAACGGGAGGATGGGAATAACAGCTAATGGGTGTGGGTTTCTTTTAGGTAGGATGAAAATATTCTAAAATTAGATGTGGCAATGGTTGCACAACCCTAAATTATTCTAAATGACATTGAATTATATACTTTGAATGGATGAATTGTATGGGATGTGAATTGTATCTTAGTAAAGTTGTTAATAATTACTTGGCATTTTCTGTAGCAAATCAAAATAAATATTATTGGTATTATTTCGGGTGTGTTGCCTTTGTTTAATTTTAAGGAACATAAAAATTTTCCCTAAATAGGTTTACTCAATGTATGTATTTGATCTTCCTGCCTTTTTTTCCCTGTAGGAATTGTGAAGTTTCTCTCAATTTTCAGAGTAGGAAGATTTTTCAGAAACTACTATACTATTTCCTCTGGACATTGCTAGATAAATATTGACAAGTTCTTCTTTTTGTGTTCTCCATTACCTTAGAGATGTTAAAATACTGTGATGCTGAGAAGTCCTGTAGGCCGAAAATTCCAATATTTTTGGTTTTTTTCCTGGTTACTTGCATATTTTAAAATAATGTTTATACTGCTGTTTATCAGTTTCAGTCATTATTGACTTCCCATTATTGTAGTTAGGCCCTGACTCCTCCCTGCCCCTCCCCTTCTCCACTTTAGTTTGCCATTCTCTCAGTGTACTCATATTGTAGTTTTGTCAAAACAAATCAGTGCCTACATTATTATGACTGAGAAAGTGGTGTTCACAAGTAATGTACTGCGTAATGTACTTACAAGTGTGTATTTCCTAGAGTTAATAATGCCTATTTTAAAAAAGATTTGCTTAGTTTTTTTTTATCTGCTTATTGCTGTTTCTCCCCATATGCTCCAAATGCCTTGAACATATAAAGTAACCTATCATCTGTCCCTGCCCCACCTCTTCTTTTCCTGGAGTCCTCACTCTCTGAGCTCTCTGGACTCCTGTACCTTCCTGGAATGCTTGCTCTCTGTGCCTACACTTTCTGTAGTCTTGGCATTTGCCTTTGCTTCTTTCCTGTATTAAACCTCTGTTTTCTAAAATCTCATGTCTTTTTCTTTCTTGGTGTATGCTTTCATTTCAGTGAAGCACAGCTTCTAATAGCTTTCTTTGAAAGAATGTGTGAAAAGTAAATTGTTGAGTTTTTGCATGTGTGAAAATATCTTTATATAACTCCCATACTTAATGGATAATTTGGCTGTGTACCAATAATTTGGCACTGCCGTTGAAGTTGGAAGTGATTTTCCTCAGAATTTTGAAGGCATTGCTCCGCTGTCCTCTGGTACGTGCTGTTGCTATTGAGATGTCCAATGCCGTTTTGGTTTCTGTTCCATAATATGTGGGTGACTATATAATTTATTGTCAAAACTGGGGCACTTGAGCTGCTCACCTGACAGAATACTGGGACAATAGGCACAAATCAGGACACTCTTGGGTAAACTGGGGCACATGGTCACCCTCTGTATGTGACCAAGTTTTCCTCTCTGAAAATATTTAGGATCTTCTCTTTACCTCTGATGTTTTATATTTCATCATGATGTGACTTGGCAAAGGTCCTTTCTCATTGATTGCACTAGATCTTTGTAGACTCATTCCTATCCTTCAATTTTGGGAAATTTTCATTATTTCTTTAATAATTTTCTCTCACTAAGGTGCATCAATTGGTCCCAACCCACCTGGAGCAAAGGAGAATGAAGAACACCAAAGACACAAGGAAAATATTAGCCTGGGAAACAAAAAGGGCCACATAAACCAGAGAGTCCATTAGCCTGAGTCCAGAAGAACTAGATGGTGCCCAGCTACCACCAATGACCCCCCTGACAGGGAACACAGCAGAAGCACTGATGGAGCAGGAAAAAAGTGGGGGTGCAGAACTCAAATTCTAGTAAAAAGACCAGATTTAATGGTCTGACTGAGATTGGAGGAACCCCGCAAGACAGGGCCCCCAGACTCCGTTAGCCCAGAGCTAAAACCATTCCCGAAGCCAACTCTTCAGACAGAGATTAGACTGGACTATAAGACATAAAATGATACTTGTGAAGAATGTGCTTCTTAGTTCAAGGAGATACGTGAGACTAAATGGGCACCTCTTGTCTGGAGATGAGATGAGAAGGCAGAAGGGGACATGGGAATGGACATGGGAACTCCGGGGTGGAAAGGAGGAGTGTGCTGACATAGGGATAGCAACGAGGGTCACATAACAATGTGTGTATAAATTTTTGTATGAGAAACTAACTTGAGCTGTACATTTTCACTTAAAACACAATTAAAAATAAATATTAAAAAAATTTTTTTTCTCAGCCTGTGTTAGTCAGATGTTTGACTGTTTCACTTGTCCTCTAAATTTTTTTCTTCTCTTTCAAATAAGTGAGAAGATGTTCTCTTTTTTTCTTTAGCTTTATAGCTCAGATTTTTCTGCATTTATCTCCTAGTTTATTGAAATTTAAAAAATTTTTGTTTTGTGTTTAATTTCTTGTTTTGGTCTTTTCTCTGAGTTCTTCTGGAAGTGTATGTTTTCTCACCTTTCTGAGAATACCCATTATAAGTTCTTTTTTATTTTTAAGGCTTCTTTTGTTTTCTGCATTGTCTCTTTGAATCCCCCTTTTCTGTGTGTTTTGGTGTATGCTTGATGCTTTTTTATTAAGGGTAACAGATATATAGGAGGCATTAAAGAGTGCATTTGAAATCTCTGAACCTGGGTAGAATTTTTTGGCTGATGGGCTTCCTTGAAGTATAATTATACTGTGAACTAACTCTTGGTTGGAGTATCCCCAAATGTCAGAACCCAGAAGTGTTATTTTTGAGAACAGAAGGAATGACCATCCATTTTCTCCAGAAATGACTCCTCTGCTCACCTGCCTAGGAAATGATATATCTGGGTGCTAGCATTCTGTAAATAGGATGGAGAAGAGGGCAGAAGGTCGCAGAGATTAGCATAGAGCCTTTTCCTTGTACCTCATCCCAGCCTTCTTCTGTGCCAGATATCCCTGAGTCTAGAGCTTCTGTGGTTCAGTTTTTCTGGAGAATAAAATTTCTTTTCTCCTGGTGAGGAGGGAGTGGTAGAGGTGATGAGTCAGTTGGCTGTGTGGGATAAGGGAGAGGGCCCAGTGGTCCTGCCCCCACCCACTTCTCCCATCTCTCACAGTCCCTGCCACTCGAAGTGCCGATCCTCACAAGGGTCAGCATTTGGGCCACATTTTGTCTGCCCTCACGCTTATTCTCTCCTTTTACTCCTCCATCTTCTTACCGTCTTTGAGAAATTTATGAAAATCTGGTCTCGTTAGCTCCCCCTTTCTCTTCTTTCTTGTGGCTTAGTAGATTTGTTTTATTTCTCTGCTATCTTTAGAGGAGTTGAGAGGGGAGACGAGCTAAACTAATGTGTTCAATGTGCCATTTTTAACTGATTCTGAAATGCTTTTTTCCAGGCAAAGTATTACCAGTGCTGATTAGGAGCTGCTGAGTGGTGCGGTCAGTACTATTCCTCGTGCGCACTATGGGTTAAATAGGCTTTGCTGGCTGACCTGGAAACCTAGCCACATCAAGGATGTCCCCTAGAACTAGAGAAACAGTCAAGCCTTTCTGAGTTGAGAACCGTTTGGAGGAGTTAGAGTAGAACAAACCTGTTCCGTAGATCTCTCTCTTTTTTTAATTAGAAAAAAAGTATTTATTTCTGCTCCTTTCATACGTCTTGTTGTTCAGGAAACAGTCTTTTTTTTTTTTTTTTTAATTGTGCTTTAGGTGAAAATTTACAGCTTAAGTTAATTTCTCACACAAAAATTTATGCACATATTGTTATGTGACACTAGTTAGCAATCCCTGTAATGTAACATTACATTCCCCCTTTCCTGTGTCCATCCAACCAGCTCCTATCCTTTTCTGCCTTCTCATCCTCCCTCCGGACAGGGGACAGGAAACAGCCTTACACACATGTCTGAAATAATGTGTCACACACTCTGTTTAAAGGCAGAGTACTATAGGGAAAGCTGATCAGCTCTCCAGAGTTCCTTGCTTATAGAATCTTGCTTCCTGATTTAACATTAATGTTTGAAAATCAGAAATGCCATCTCCAATAAATGTTAAGCGACTGTAAAAAATAATCACTTTATTCAATATTTTAGTTGTAGAAATGGAGTATATTTTCTTTTAGAAATGGAAAACTAAGAAGAAAACACAACTTAACATCATTGGTACGTCACTCTAGGTTAGTAGGAAAAAAAATACTGTGATAAGCTTAAGGATTGGCACAGCCTTCATTAACAGGGGAAACCCTGGTGGCGTAGTGGTTAAGTGCTATGGCTGCTAACCAAGAGGTCAGCAGTTAGAATCCGCTAGGTACTCCTTGGAAACTCTGTGGTGCAGTTCTACTCTGTCCTGTAGGGTCGCTATGAGTTGGAATCGACTCAACAGCAGTGGGTTTTGGTTGGGTTTTCATTAACAGGAGCAAATCTGGTATCCACTGACTTCTTAAAGGGTACACTAACCCATCAGGTAGCCTGGCGGTTTCATTCTCATGAATATTCTGGCCATAAAAAAACTTAGTAGGACACAGAAGAATCTGATGAATGTATACAAGAAATCTATTGAGTTTTGGAATGTTTGGTGCATTAGATTGGTCCAGGATTATGAAAATTAAACCTCCCATTGTAAATAGGAAACTGGATGTGAGTCCTTCCATAATACATTGTCCATTTACTCTGTGGAAACCTTGGTGGTGTAGTGGTTAAGTGCTATGGCTGTTAACCAAAGTGTTGGCAGTTCGAATCCACCAGGTGCTCTTTGGAAACTCTATGGGTCAGCTCTACTCTGTCCTATTGGGTCACTATGAGTCGGAATCGACTCAACGGCACTGGGTATTTACTCTGTAGGCCAAGAAAGTTACTGGCCTCTGATGCCCATGCCCATCATCAGTCATAGAGCCAACACTTGGAGGTTCTACAGTAACATCCTAAATTCTTCCTCCAGTGATGAGGAATTAAGGCACTACCACCAGAGCATACACAACCATGGCCAATGGCATGTGTGCCCAGGCAACTTCTTCATTTTCAGGTTGGGGCATTCAAGCACTAAGAACAGGACTTGGTACAAAGTCTCCATGTTGGTGGCAACAGGGGCAGCACTTGGCCTCAAATCCCCTCCATAGATCTCTTCATTTTCTGAGTCACAGATGAAATTACATCTCCTCACTTATCGACTGTCACGTTATTGGACATTTTGCATTTACCACAATCATAAAAAAAATCTACTACCTATTTGGCACATTAATGACACACATCTGTCAGTAACAAACACCGAGGTGTGAGGCGAGGGTAATGCTGGCCGCGATGGCTAAAGCTATGTGTCAGCTTGGCTGGGCCATGATTCTCAGTGGTTTGGCAGTTATGTAATAACTTAACAGCTATGTAATGATGTAACTTGGCAGTGGTATAGTGATGTGGCTTGGCTGTTATATAATTATATAGTCATCCTCCATTTTTGTGATCTGATGTGGTCATCTTCCATTTCTGTATAACACTGATTTCACGTAACAGCCTGGTCTTTGGAACTTAACCATGTCAGTAAGTGAAGAAAGGATGTACTATAAAAGTTTTGTTATCATTGTCAAAATAAAAAATCCTGATAACTGTAACAGAAACTTGAATTTTCTGGAAAACTTTGTTCACAAAGTTAGGCTTATATAAAAATTGAACTCATGCAGAATTAAATTTCCCAGCCAATATCCCTGAAGATTCATCTTTCAGCAGCTTTTTTTGAAAGCCGTGTTTCTAATTAAATTTAAACCCAGTGATAGTGATAGCTGTGGGGAACAGTGATAGCCACGGGAATAGTTTGCTTAATTTTATTTTTTGTTATTGTTGCTTTCTCATTCCTTCTTGAACACAACAGGATCTTCTAAACATTGGACCGAATAGACCATATCTAGCCAGATAGACCAATAAAACAATCTTCCTAATCATGAATGACTAAAAATAGCCACACAAAGCACCTGAGTAATGAAAATACAGCCCGGAATATGTAAAGTACACAGAGTGCCTGAAAGTAAATGCCGTGCCAGCTTGGTGTTTGAATTGCAGAGATCACTGCAAATGTAATAGTTCCACTGCATTTGTGTGGCTACAGTTCCCAGCCTTTGGGAAGAGCATATGAGCTCTCTTCCAAAGGATCGCCCCTGTTGTGCTGGGGCAGCCTTCCATGAGCACTTGCTCCCCAGTGGCTGTGATTGACCCAGTCTCAAGGGATCACAGACAATTAGGAAAACCAGGAATGGTTGTGGTAATCTCTAATGTGTCTGGAACAAGGTAAGGGTAATGAAATGCAGTCGTTCCATTATTTTTCTTTTTATTATTTTCTTTCTCTGTCTTTTTCTTTTTTTAAAAAAATTAGCCATCCCTCCCCGCAACTTTGCTTTTGACAGAATATTGACTAGGAACCAGAAGCCCATTTTTGCCTAGCCTTCAGGGCAGCTGCTTACAGAGTAGCAGTGTTACATAGGTTCACTGTGTCGTATGTCTGTGTAACACTGGATTTGGATCTTGTATTTAGCTGCCAGAAGTGACTGTGATGAAGTAGGAGAGATAAACTGATAGATTGGCTGCCGGGAAGATGTTGGGAATCAATCAGATAAACAGGGTAGAGAAATAGCTTGCTGTTTTCTAGTGATAATAAACCAGTGGCCTCTGGTCCCCGCATTTTTAAATGTAATTGTTGTGGTAATAATGTCCAAAAGAAGCAACTGAAAAACCGTCACGGGAGGTTTTTTAATTGTGATTCAGATATCCTTTTCTGTTTTGCAATAAAGAGTCATCTTACGGAAGTGAATATTTTAACAAATTTGTTTTACTACTTCCAGTGCCTACTTAGATAAACAAATGAGAGGTAGAAAGTGAACTACTTTCATAGGAATTTATTCCTCCTTCTCTATCCTCCCACAGGCTTCAGCTATTTAATGGGTGAAATATTTATATTGCTACCATGTCTTATTACAAAATAATTATTTATTTTTGTGAAGAAACAAACTTTAAAGTCAAACCTGTATTACTGACAAATGATGAGTGTCTTCCCTTGGGTTTCTCTCAGAAGATTTTTGGAATTTTAATCTCTGTTGCCATTTCTCTGCATATAGCCCTGGTATAGGAAAGATGATATCTAGTTTTATTATTGTAATTTAAAATTCTCCTCCTTTAATGTTTAACTTTTAAATCTATTGCCTTAAGATCCAGTGTGAATTCTTAAGTCCATGTGAAGGGTCTAGATGTGGACATGGATTGCGTGTACCCAGGATTAAGAGGAGAGTAGGAGAGCAATTTAGAGTTCCCATGGAGTTAATTGTATAGGTTGAGGGACTGGTCCTCCGTATTGTATTTGCAGTATACATATATGACTTTCTTTAGGTTGCTTCCTACAATTTTTGTGGCTGTGAATATGTCGGTGTCATGTATGGTCAAATTCTTAATAGTAAGTGTGGTAGTGTACCAGGTACAGAAAGCAAGAGGATGAAGCCTACACTTTTAATTAGATACAATAAAGGCTTTTGCCTCAGGAAGATCTTGCTGCCTGCTGGAGGTTATAGGTCAGAAGTTAACCATGCACTATTACCCTATTGGTGAGAAGCTGATGGGTTTTCCTTTTTGCCACACAGCCCTTCCTACCTGACCTTTTAAAGATTCTCCATTGATATTGATGGGGTGGATGAAACTAATCATAAAAACAATGAGGGGAACGTAGCACACTCATTGATCCATTAGAAATGAATCACAGTACAATAAGTCTTCCAAATGGACTTCTGTTCTCAGCTATTGCTATGCTACCTTTTTAAATATATATAAATATGAAAGGGTTAATGGAAATTCAGTCATGCTCTTACCACTGGGTTCTCCCTTATTGATTGTAGTTTTAGAGCTGTCACTATGCCATTCAGGATTCCTGCTGTGCCCTTTTAAAGTCAGTTGGTGCTAGGAGATGGTAAATAAACTAGTCACTTTCTTTTTTCCCCTAGCTCCTTCGAGAACTCATAGAACGGAAGACCAGCTCCTTGGATCCCAATGATCAGGTGGCCATGGGAAGGTAATTTAGATACGGCTTTCTGTTCATGCAAGCAGCCTATACAGGTAGTCCCCAAGTTCTGTTCTGATGACTCTGTCATAAGCCGGTTCTGACATAAGTTGAATACCTCTCTTTTTTTAGTTTTCATTATTATTACCTTTTATTATCAGTATCTTTATAAATCTGATCTTTATTGTCTGTGGAGGTTGGAAACATTGCATATAAACTTACAGATGTATTTTAACATTGTGTATATTACACAGTACCAACAATAAGATGTAAAAAAAAAAAAACAGATGGTCGGTCGAAGTACGGTTTGTCATAACTCAAATACGTCCCAAGTCAGGGACTACCTGTATAGGCTGTTTGCATGAATAATATGTGTAATATTTTCTCCTTTTGAATTCCCTTAATTCTGCCTCAAAGACAGTGATTGATCCTGTAATTACAAAAGTTAAGCACGATAATAAGAGCTAGAAAGACAAAGTGTCAGAAATCCTAATACTTACCCTACATTGCCATAGTGCAGTTTGAAAAGACGTTAGAAAGCACCTGTATGTGTTTGTTTTAGTGTGTATTTTCCAGAGTCCTTATGCTCTTTGCTCTCTGGTGTGGGTTGTGATCGAATCCATATCTCTCTGCTGACCTGTGAGTAAAAAGTAGTCACCCACACGTGTGCTTTCAACTGTCAGAATGGGGCGGTGTGTACAACAGGTTCCTTGCTCACAGTCGAGCCTACTTTGTTAGAGTCTGCCTTAATTTAGACCTCCACCTCTTCAGTAAAAGCTTCAGCACAATTAGAAATGGAATGTGGCAGCATTACCCAGATGTCAGGGTAGAATGTAAAGTAGTGAAGGCAGGCTCTTGTGTGTCTGCTTCATCCTGTGGTTGAAAATAAAAAGGGCTTTTAGAGTGCTACCTAATGAATAGTGTACATTTAAATAGCCATGAGCCGTAATTTGCAAAAGCATGAAAGGAAACAAAAGCTGCAAGTGCCAGAATGGGATTGAGGGCAGAGCAGCATTTGAGAAAGCAATGAAAAATTTGTGTTGATAAAATAGTTTTATTTGAGTAAAACATTATTTGAATTTTAGGACAGGATGATGTTGATATTTTGTGCATCTCTGGAATGTTATAGAGAGCTGTTTGCTATAAATTTAGTGTTACAGAGCAAATTGCATTTAAGTGGTGCTTATATTGTACATTTATCTGACTTTACAATAAAATAGATTATGGTAATTAAGATTATATTAAGATTACAGTAATTGGATTTCCCTAGATTTTTTTTTTCTGATGTTGTGTTTTCGTTGTATAAATCAGGTAGAATGACTGCTGCTGCCTTTTTTTTTTTTAAACATTTGTTCATATAAGCAATTTATAAAGATTTGCTTAGCCAGTATCCTTTATTTGAAAAATTACCTCCTTATCTAAAATGACTGTAGAATATGTGAATCTTGTTTGGATCCTAGTTAAAACAAACCAACTGTAAAATCGAAACAATCCAGAAAATTTAAAGACTGACTGAATATTTGATAGTAAAGAATTGTTAACTTTTTTATCATAATGGTATTGAGGTCATATTGGGGGGAGGGAGTCCTAATCTTTCAGCAACACACTGAAATATTTACAGATGAAATGGAAATCAAATAAAATGACTTTAAAACTAGTATCAGTAGTGAATAATTATAAAAAATTAACAAAAATTGGAAAGTACAAGAAAAAGCACTTTGGATGTTAGCAAAAAGAAAATTAAATTTAAAGAATTCACGTATTCAAACTGAACAGCAGTAGCAGCGTTAATAATAGAGCAGATTGCATTGCTAAAACATTAAAAGAAAACCCAAGCAGTTATACTCAGTTTGATGGGTTTTCTTGCAGACTGGTAGATTTCGTGCTCGTCACAGCAACTGCAGATACTAAGGAGCATTGTTAACCAAATTTGCTGTAGCATTTCCCAGCTGCCATTTGTGTTTTACCATTGCACAAATCCTCTTCAATTGATTAGTGGCTTTGGCCCCAGACTACCTTGAGGACCTTGATGTAGGTTGATGAATTCTTTCTGCAGGGTTGTTAGTGAGAAAAATTCCAGTTTGTCAATAGGTATAATTATTTCTGTTAGTGATGATGCATAACATTGCTTGTGAATTTCCCAGGCAGTGGCTTGCAATCCAGAAGTTACGAAGCAAAATCCACAAGAAAGTAGATAGGAAAGCCAGCAAAGGAAGAAAACTTAGGTGAGTTATTTTTTAGAAAAATTTAACGTATGTTGTGTCTCTTCTTTTGGTATTTTGGCTATTATGTAATTTTTCTATTTCATAATTCTGCCTTTAAGGATCAGGAAAATAGCTAAAACAATATTTGAGACTTTTTTGGGACTTGGTTTTTCTGACTCTGAAATGAAAATATATTGGTTACTTTTTGTTCCATTGTCGTGAATGGGTGGATGAAATAATATGTACATTTCCGTGAAAGAGAAATAACAAGAAAACAAAGACAAGTAGTTGAAATTATCTTAGTTTTTAAAAATGATTTCTATAGAAAGTATAAAAATTTTATTTTAAGGTCTTATTTAGAATAGGATTACTGGTATATTGGTCCATTTTCATGATGCCATACATGTACATGGTATGCTAAAAAGATATAATGAAGGACTGCATAGAGTTTTAGCAATGTGCTTAAATGAAATGAGAAATATAATTTTTATGAGAAAATAAGAAAATTTCTGGCTGAAGGAGAGTCCTCAACCTTGTGAACTCTTTAAGGAGTTTTATATTAAGTGTATAGACCAAAGAAGGGGCAACAGCAGGGATCGACATTTCTGTACTTTTAAACTTAGATCCTTGTAACTGTGTGTGCGTGTGTGTGTGTGCGTGTGTAACATAATATCATTTACACAAAGCCTCAGTGTCAAAGAAACTACTTGTTAATTTAGGTGCACATTGAAAAAATCTTAAACTCTTTGTGCTAGAACAGTCTTAGGCAGGTAGCTAATCCCAGGTCCTTATTTTAGAGCCTGTACTATCATTAATTTTCCTTTAGACAGATTGGGTTTATCTCATTTTAAGACCTTAGAGAAACAGATTTCACAGCTAACTAGTATTTAACAAATCATCAGGAAATGTTCCTTTTTCTTTAACTTGTAGAAATGCAGAGCAACTTTTCATTATCTTTTGATTCAAAGGCACTACTTCAATCTCAGCTTGAATTGTTATAATTTATACATTTTTATACATGTAAGTTTGTACATCTTCTTACTTCTCCAAGTTCATTTTTAGTGTGGTGGTTAAAAGCATGGCCTTGAGAGCCAGACTGCCTGAGTTTGAATCCCAGCTTTGACACTGACTAATTGTTACTTTGGACTGGACACTTAAACTCTCTGTGCCAGTTTTTTCATTTGTAAAATAGAGATGCTAATCCTACCTGCCTCGAAGTGTTGCTGTGAGGACTAAATGGGTAAGTGTGTGTGTAGCTCTTAGAACAGTGCCAGGTACACAGTAAGCTCTGTATACAGATTGATGCCACTATTACTACCATTAGTATTGCTATCATTATTCCAAGACTCCATCTGTTTCCTACTCCAGTTTTCACTTACTTTGTCTCTCATATGCCTCTCCTCTGTACCTACACCCTTCCCCAAGGATTTAAAAAAGAATGTTGTTAATATTGCTTTATAAGTGACTAGGCTGAATGATTACCTTATTCTTTAATTTTGAATTTAGATTTTTCCTCTAGTACTGTACTTTTAAAATTACAGCTTTATGCGGCCATCCATGTTCTCTAGAAGAAAGAGCCCAGGATTTTAAATCAGAAGACTTGGGTTCAAATCCTGGCTCTGTCTGGCTGTATGATTTTGGTTGTTCTTGATTTTCAGACCCTTACTTTTCTTAATGTACTTAGTGGTACGATAACCCTACTTTAGAGATTTGGTTTGAAGATTAATATAATATGTAAACATCTAGCATAGTAGGCATTCAAAAATGTTAGTTTCTTTGGTTTCTCTTGTGTTTATTTCTTGATATTTCTATTGCAAATATACCCAAAAAACCACCCCAGTGCCGTCGAAATATAGGCTTTCCAAAAGAATTGAGAGGAAAAAGCCGTTTCTACATTATTGTATTTTTATGAATTTGGGGACAAATAATTATATTTTTATGCCCCTTGAGGGCAAGAACTGTGCTGCTTTATCTTCTAAGACAATTCCAAACTTATTATCTGGAGTAGTGCTTGTAGACATTAGTCAGCCAGAAAATGATTTTAGATGATTATGATAGTAGTAAAATTAAAATGCTCATGAGGTAATGAGAAATGGCTGTAACTGTAAACATAAAATAGATTACAAAATCTAGATGAGTGTTAGAGAAGGAAGTACTTTCCTAGCATGGCAAATAACTTAGGAGAGCATGGGCCTGTTGTTTTGCAAATCAGAGTTGTTATTTATCAGGTTAAAAGATAAAACAGGATATTATTTGAATAACAACTGTTTTTCTTACATTAATTGATTAAACTAATCTCATTAAGCTGTTCATTAGAGATATGTGTCAATGAAATTATGTACTTTTTTTCTTGTGGCATTTGATAGTAATTGAGATCACTGCAACCCCATATATTCAGGGGCATTTAAAATCTTATTTCAGCAACAGACAGGCAGGAGACAGACATTCTGTTTAAACAGGACTAAACATTAATATGGAGTCCTGCTAGTGCAGTGGCTAAGAGTTCTGCTGATAACTAAAACGTCAGCAGTTCAAATCCACTAGCTGCTCCTTGGAAACCCTATGGGGCAATTCCAATCTGTCCTATAGGGTTGCTATGAGTAGGTATCGACTAGATGGCAATAGGTTTAAACATTAATATATAATAAATGGTTTGAGTGCCCTTCCTGTTCTAGGAACCATGCTAGATCCTGGGTAAGACCCAGTCTGTCCTAGAGAAGTGTTTAGTCTATATTATTATATTTTTATGAATTTGGGGGACAAATAATTATATTTGTATGCCCCTTGAGGGCAAGAATTGTGCTACTTTATCTTTTAAGACAATTCCAAACTTATTATCTAGTATAGTGCTTGTAGACATTAGTCAACCAGAAAATGATTTTGGATGATTAGTAATAGTAGTAAAATTAAAGTGCTCATCAGGTAACGAGAAATGGCTGTAAGTATAAACATAAAGTAGGTTAAGAAATCAGGATGCGTGATACTGTGTGGTAGGCATAATCCTGGAGTAAGATTACCTGTCACAGATCGCAGGAGTCTAAGGAGACATCACCGCAAGGTGCAATGTGGGATCTAGATTAAATCCTGGAGAATGACTGCCTCACCCTGAGAATGCACACCGCTCAGGAAAACTTTCTATAAGATGCAACATCCACACTGAGCCTTGAGAGACCTGTAAGAGTCTAGTGAAAGCAAAAAGAACGTTTCCAAAAACACAGACTTGAGAGAGCACATGGCCCATTTTGGGAACTACAAGTACTTTATTTTGGCAGAGACTTAATGTGAGTATGGGGGAATGGCAGGAGATGAGGTTGTATGAGTGGGCAAGTGCTAGACTGTGGCTGTACTAAGAATTTTGTATTTCATTCCGTAGACGGTAGTCACTGAGAGATTTTAGGCAGAGGAACGTTGCCATCACATCTGCATTTTAGAAGGATAGTTCTAGGGGTTTTATAGAAATGGCTTAGAATTTTATTAGAGCAAGGGCTGGCATGAGTAGGAGATGATGGACTGAGAGATATTTATGAGGGTAAGTAGTTGGTACTTAGGAGTGATGATAAACCAAAACCAAACCCAGTGCCGTCGAGTCAATTCCGAATCATAGCAACCCTATAGGACAGAGTAGAACTGCCCCATAGAGTTTCCAAGGAGCGCCTGGTGGATTCAAACTACCGACCCTTTTGGTTAGCAGCTGTAGCACTTAACCACTATACCACCAGGGTTTCCAGGAGTGATGATAGGAAGAGTTAAAGAGAAGTGAGAAGGTTAGAGCGACTCCCAGGGTTTCTGATGGAACTGGATAGATTGTGGTATCATTCATTGGTATGTATAAAGAGAAGCTACAAAGAAGAAATCATTTGTTTTTTGAGGGAGAGAATAGAATAGGTTAAAAATACGTTGAATTTGACACAACTTTGAGAAAATCAAGTTAAGAGATTTTTGAGTCAAAAGAGGATATAGGTATTAGTCGATATTTTGGAAGCAGTTCCTATTTCCCAAGGAGTGTGTAGGGTGACAAGATCATACAGTGATAAGAACAGAACCCTGAGGAATGTGGATGTAATGGGAGAGACAGAAGAAGAGGAAGCAGTAAAGAATGCCAAGGAGGAATGGTCATTGAGCTGGAGGACAGGAGGGAGTGCTGTAAAGCGCAAGGAAGGGGAGTGTTTAATAAGGAATCAGAAGTGCTGGATGTGTCACAGAAATCAAGTAGGGTAGGGAAGTTTTATCTGTGATCACATTTCTCCAGGCATGAGATGCTATGGGTTATTGTAGAAGCCCAGAAAGTACAAACTAAGAAACTATACGTACTTAAAAGATATTAAGAATTTCTGCATAAACTTCTACTATCTTGACTGGTTTGTCTCATGAAAACCTTTTGGAATACAGTTGATGAACCATCAGAAGGTCATGTGCAATTCCAGTTATCAAATGTAGAGGGAAAAAGACAAACAAACCCATTGCCGTTGAGTTTATTCCGACTCATAGTGACCCCATAGCACAAAGTAGAACTGCCCCACAGGGTTTCCAAAGAGTGCCTGGTGGATTCGAACTGCTGACCTTAGCAGCTGTAGCTCTTAACCACTACGGTACCAGGGTTTCCAGGGGGTGTGGGAAATACAAAATCACCACTAGGCAACCACCACAGTAATCATTGTTGCAAACTAGATCTACCAGTGGACGAAGATTGAGGAGAAATAGTTCATTTGCATGGTCTCAAAGTATCTCCCAAGGAATCTATCAGTTACAAAGGGAAAAACAGCAACTTTACAGCAGAGTAATCAGTAGATCCTACCTTAACCAAGTGCTCAAGATTAGCAACATCAGCAGTGAGACTTCTCTCTTCCTGTGTGTCTTCAGTAGAAGGACATAATGTCATTTTTGTGGTATTCTTGCCCAAAATGCAAACCTCAAAATACTCATGAAAAAACATCAGAAAAATCCAAATTGTGAAACATTCTACAAAATAACTGATTTTTACTCATCAAAAGTGTCAAGGTCATGAAAAACAGAGAGAACTGAGGACATAACAATCAATGTGAGATGCTAGATTGGATCCTGGAAGAGAAAAAGGACACTAGAGTAAAAATTGGGGAAATTTGAATGTGGTCTATAGTTCAATTAATAGTATTACCAATGTTAATTTCCTGGTTTTGATGACTGCCATGTGGTTATGTCATTTGCTAGCATTAAGGGAAGCTGAGTGAGGTGTATACTTTAAGTCTCTGTACTGTTTTTGCAATTTTTTTTATGTCTAAAATTACTGCAAAATAGTTTTTTTTTTTTTAAAAAAAAAAGCTCATGTGTTTTAATTATTTTTTGGTACTCGCCTGGCTCCCCTTGTGATTATAGATGTGAGGAATGTCATCAGAATCAGAGAGTAATCTTTATTAATAGCAGTTGTAATAGCTGACTGGCATTTCTAGAACTGTCAGGCATTGTGCTGAGCAATTTATGCACAGAGGCAGAAAGAGTGAAGCTCTGAAGCCAGACTGAATAGGCTTGGAATCTGACTCTTCTACTTACTGGATTTGAGACCTTGAGCGCGTAACTTTATATCTCTCTGCTTCAGTTTCCTCATCTGTGAAAAGAGTGTGATAATAAGAGTCACATCTCATAGAGTTATCACACAGATTAAATGAGCTAATTCATCTAAAGCACTTAGAGAAATAACCCACCTGCGTTACATAGCTGGGAAGTAGTGAGCTGGGATTTATCTACATGGTCTGATTCCAGAGCTCATGTTTCCAACTCCTAGCTACTGAGTTGTTTCTCTGGGCAGGACCACCTGCCTGTGCAGGCACCAAAATGACATCTTGGCTATATTAGCACCCTGTCCTAAAGGATTAAACCAAGTGGCCCTGGCTAATTGAAAATATTATAAATATCTCCCTTAAATTACACCTCAAGGAGGTCACTGATACTAGGTCCCACCAATGAGCAGTTTTTGCTCTCTGCTTGTGATAGGATTGAAAAGATAAGATTTTCATAAATGTTATAGCAAAGATCAACATTACCTTGTGAAAACAATAGTTTAAATGATAGTAGGTCAGTAGTTGCATCAGACTGGGCATGTTAACTTGCTAGTTGGCTACTAGAAGGTAATTTGTAAAAAAAGAAACATTTTTCTTTTTGGGTATAATTATAATTATTGATTATCAGCATTTTACTCAGCATTATATATAAGTGGATTTGATCATGATTTAATCAGGCCTTATCATTTAAAGCAATTAAACCTCGAGCCTTTAATAATGAGATGTCTTACTGTGTTGGTCTATTTTTCTGCAGCAAAATTACACTTATCTTTCCTTAGTGTGATTGGTTAAAGGCTTCTTAACACTAAAGCGTGTATCCATCCTCGGCAGCACTGAGACTAGATGAAAATGCATTGCATTAACTACATATTACTAAGTAGTCTTTTTAATCTGATTACTTTTTAAAGTCTTTCATCATACAGTTATTAGTTATTGGATATATTGTATTAAAGTATAAAGACACTCTATAAAACACTGCCATCCAATAAAAATTAATGCGAACCACATATATAGTTTTTAATTTTCTAGAAGCCACCTTAAAAAAGTAAAAAGAAGCAAATGAAATTAGTTTTAATAATGTGTTTCATTTAACCCAGTATGCCAAACTATTATTTCAGCGATCTGGTATTCTAAAAATTATTAGTGATATATTTTTTTTCATACCAAGCTTTCATAATCTGATGTGTGCCTTACAGTTATAGCCACATTTCAAGTGT
Source organism: Loxodonta africana (assembly GCF_030014295.1). Lineage (NCBI taxonomy): Eukaryota > Metazoa > Chordata > Mammalia > Proboscidea > Elephantidae > Loxodonta > Loxodonta africana. The sequence continues at coordinate 51,516,408 of NC_087359.1, forward strand.
TCAGTCATATGTGGTGAGTGGCCACTGCATTGGATAGCCAACTATAGAGTATAAAAAACAAACAAACCAAACCCATCACTGTTGAGTTGATTCAGACTCATAGATAGCCGATATTCTTTGTCCAGAAAGTGAATTAAACCTGTCTTTTTTTTTGGACACAACCAAGAAAAATATTCTTTTTTTCAGATGCATACTCAAGGCTTATGAAGCTTAAAGACATTAAAAAGCATTTATTAACAGTATTAATACTTTATATTTAAACAAAAGGGTTACTTGAGTATTTATACTCTTGTACTCTGGTGGTAATATACACAACCTGGAGTCCCTGAGTGGCACAAACGAATAAGCGCTTGACTGCTAGCTGAAAGGTTGGTGGGTCAAACCCACCCAGAGGCGTCTTGGAAGACAGGCCTGGTGATCTACTTCTGAAAGGTCACAACCTTGAAAACCCAATAGAGCAGTTCTACTCTGCACATATGGGGTCTTCATGAGTCAGCCTCTACTCAGGGGCAACTAACAGCAACAACAGGCAATTAAAATGACACAGATTTGGGCAGCTTTTTTGGCCCAGTCTTTCAATTTTAAATGTACATACTTTTAGATTCAGCAATTTTACATCTTGAAATTTCTCCCATAGAAATACGTGGACAAACTTATAATGACATGTATGATAATCTTCATTTTGTCATTGTTTGACATGGTTTAAAAAAGTGGGGGGAGGCAATATAAATGCCCATAAGTAGAAGATTGATTAAATTATAATCCATTGACACAATGGAATATTCTGTAACCATGAAAAAGAATAGAATATGATAAGTGAAACCAAGAAAGCATAATGTAGAGTATTAGGTATATTACAATCCTATTTTTATGATAAAATATTTATCAGCTTTATATTTGTTTGTACATGGAAAATGCTACAGCCAAACTTAACAGTTTTAATTAACAGCAATTATTTCTAGGGGCTAGAACTGCAGGGGACTTGCTGTTCTCTCTACATTTTAATTTTTATAATTAGGGAATAACACCAAACCCACTGCCGTCAAATCAATTCCAACTCATAGCGACCCTAGAGGATATAGTAGTACTGCCCCATAGAGTTTCCAAGGAGCGCCTGGAGGGAATAAAACAGACATTTTAAAAAAGCATGATGTACAAATTTTTTTGCATTATTATAATAGTAAGTGAAGAATTAGAAACAAAAGAAGTATAGATGTTCAACAATATGAAAATATATTATACTTCCACCCACAGCATTGTGTGCTGCCATTCACATACTGTTTATGGGACAATGTTTGCAATGCTAAGTGAAAAAATGAAATACAAAATTGTATTTATGTAACAGGATCACTGTAAAACAAACAGCTAATCAAAATGTTAATAATTGTTTATAGGTGGAGGGACTATCTTTTTCTTTATGTGCTTTTTTTGTTTATTTTTCAAATTTTCTGTAATGAATTTCTACTTTCTCTGTTATTAGAATGATGTTTAAGGGTTAGCATATTGCTCAAGAACACAAGTGTATCTCCTCTTTTGGGGCTGTGATATAAATGACTCTGTGTTGAATTACTGCTATTTACAATGTGCTGTTATGAGACTTTTCCCCCATAGCATTAATGAAAAAGGGGAAAATCTGTTGGTGAGCGATAATATCTATGGATTGTCCCCTGTTCTACTCTGGAGCCAAATGTTCTGTGATCAGTGCTGGAGTTTTTGAGCTCATACAATGTGTTTCTTTTTCTAGGTTAGTAGTTAACTAATGTTGCTGCCTGTTTCTTCCCTGCTTTATTTAGGTTTCATGTCCTTAGCAAGCTGCTGAGCTTCATGGCACCTATTGACCATACTGCAATGAATGATGATGCCAGGTGAGTAATAGATTAATTAGATGCCTCAAATGGCTTCATGACAGTCTGATATTGACCTGTTCTACAGCCTGTCACCCTCTCCATTTTTTCTTATCAGTTAACCATTTGTCACTGGCATCATAGCAAGGACCGCTGTCACAACTTTTCACTCCCATAATTACTATAAAATCTAACCAAAAATTTCCGTAAGTCTCAGTGCTGTGTTGACTATTTTTTCAAACTTGTTTTTGTTGTTTTGCTTTCTTTTTAACTTGCCTAGGATATCTGAACTCTTCTCTAGGACAGAGGGGTCAGGACAGCACACATGCTTGCTTTATGTGTTTGGGGGTTTTGTACATGTGCTCTCCTTTTAAAAATGGCTCTAGAAATGTGCGTTATCGTATGTTAGTTTGTTGAGGTGGCTGTTCAGGATTTTTTATGATCTTTATACAGAAGAAATATGTGCTGACTTTATAAAGCTGAAACAAGATAGAAATGTATACAGACAAAAATGTGTGCTCATAATATTACAGTTCAGAGATAGCCATTTTGTTAAGAATCATTCCATCTGTATTTATTGGTTGGCATCTACTATAATGAAGAGCTTTCACTTCTCTCCCATTTATTTACTCATTCATTTATTTATATTGGTATGGACTCATCATCTCCTATTTTATTCAGTGGGTTATAATCTATAACTGTCATTTATTTTGATGTTAAAATTGTTCCAGATTTGGCTAGTGGAAGCCCCTTCAAGTTGGCTTATGTCCTTTTGAGATGTCCCCATCATTCTTTGAGCACTTCCTTACTTTCTGGTACATCAAGATGTTCTAGACTCACACCTTCCCTGTTCTAGCCCTGGAATCAGTTTCTTGTCTCAGAAGCCCTGCTTCTTTTAGGTGGAGAATGGTATTTAGAAACCAAGATCTGGGTGCTAAGGGTGCTCATTGTTCCTGGGTATCATTGTTTCTAGACTCTCTGGCTAGGAAATATGTGTGTATACCCACACATATACATAAGAGAAAACCACTTCTAACATTTCAGAATATTTCTTTTCCATCTTTATTAGTCTATTTTTTTCTTTTTTATATAATTGAAATCATATTCCACTATTGTGAATTTTTCATTAAGTATTATGTATACTGTGATCATTTCATATCACTAAAATAATTCAAAAGTAATTTTAAATGATTGTCATATTTTTATAATATTTAATTCATCACTAATTGTTGGACATATAAATTGTTTTCAATTATCATTGTTGTAGGTAATACTTTGGTGGACATTTTTACATACAAATCTTTGCCAGGTAAAATTACTGGTTATAATACAGGTACATGTAGGTTCTGCTGGCGTTAGTCCTCAAACTACATTTAACCTTTTTATTTGAGAGTATTTAGTTTTCCACCAACCGCATTCAATTTTCTCCTTGCCTCAAAAGTGGTAGATCTGCAAGCTTAAATGGATGCAATTATTATTGACTTTTTATTTGGTTTGTTCAGTGATTATGGATGATTCTAAGTACATTTATGTCTGTGTTTGTGATCTCATATGCTCTCTTATACTTTGCAAGTTAATGCCTAGGCGGGGCTGTTTTTTTATTCATATCTGGATCCAGTTTGCTTTTAAAAGTTGTAGAAAAAAATGAGTGCATGTTAGATTCTGTCCTGAATGACATGAAAAAAGAAAATCAACAAGAAGGGAAAACTAGATGCTTGAAACTAAACCAAATTCTTTAAGGTCGCATTGTCTCAGACATAAAGTAAAACCTGGTTTAAAAGAGGTTTTAAATAAAGAATAGGGACTATTTTTATGATTTTTATTTTAAATCCTAGGGGCATCTTTTGAATATAGTTGTCTTAGTCATCTAGTGCTGTTATAACAGAAATACCACTAGTGGATGGCTTTAACAAAGAGAAGTTTATTTCCTCACAGTAAGGTAGGCTGAAAGTCCAAATTCAGGGCATCAACTCTAGGGGAAGACTTTCTGTGTTGGCTCCGGAGGAAGGTCCTTGTCATCAATGTTTCCCTGGACTAGGAGCTTCTCCACGCAGGAACCCCGAGTCCAGAGGACGTGTTCTGTGCCTGGCACTGCCTTCTTGGTGGTATGAGGTCCCCCATGTCCCTCTGCTTGCCTCTCTCTTTTATATCTCAGAAGAGATTGGCTTCAGACAACATCTTGTAGACCTCATCAATGTAACTGCCACTAATCCATCGCATTACATCATAGTGATAGGATTTACAACACACAGGGAGATCACATCAGATGACACAATGGTAGACAATCACACAACACTGGGCACCATGACCTAGCCAAGTAGGCAGATATTTTGGGGGGATACAATCTAATCCATGACAACAGTATTACTAGATCATTTGGACATTTGTTTCCTGTCATTCTTAATTGGGATTTTTCTTGAATCACCTGGTGCCCCAGAGGCACTTGGTTTTGCAGAATCTTATTTATTTATTCACATATAATTTTTTGAGTGTCTATATGTAGATAAGAATGATTTGAAAATGACTGTATTTAGGATTATCTTGTGCTTGGGCTCAAGAAACAAAACCCGACTACAGAGGCATAAGCAAATCGAAGTTTATTTTCCTGGCAAAATAATTCTAGGAGTGGTAGGCAATTGTTGGCAGTGGTTTTCACTTTCTATAATGTTAGGACCAACATCTCTTGGCTTTTCCCAGGTGGTTCCAAAATGTCTGCTGTAGCCATTCAAGGCAGGAAGAAGAGGGAAGGAGGGTGCCAACCATACGTGTTCTCTTTTCTCAGAAAAGTAAAAACTCTCCCAGAATTCTCTCAGTCAACTTTTTGTATCCTATTGGCCAGAGCTGTGTTACCTTGCCACCTCTAATAGAATAGGCATGGGAGAGGGAATTGGGAATGTGTTTGTTGGATAACAACCCTTGCGTCTACCACAGTGTTTCTGTGCCATTCAGTATTTATGGGGAAAAAAGTCACTCCTTGTGGACTGTCTGACTGCTGATCATCAACATTGTTCTGCAGCTGGTTTAATCACTTAACAAGGACTTTAATACAAGTCTTAGAGCCGGAGAACTGAGCATTTGTTTTTACCAGAGGGCACTCCATTTCCATTGTGTTTCCTAAGGACACAGGCAGACATCCACGTTACTGCTCATACTATGTAGTCTAAATAGACCAGATTAACCCATGGATAGAATAACTGGGTATTGACACTTTCTGTGTCTAGTATCAAAACTCCCAGGTTCACAGATTTAATGGTCTGACTGAGACCAGAGGAATCCCGGAGGTCATGGCCCCCAGACCCTTTCTTAGCCCAAGACAGGAACCATTCTTGAAGCCAACTCTTCAGACAGGGATTGGACTGGACTACAAGACAGAAAATGTTACTGGTGAGGAGTGGGCTTCTTGGATCAAGTAGACACATGAGACTATGTGGGCAGCTCCTGTCTGGAGTGGAGATGTGAAGGGCGAGGGGGACAGAAGCTGGCTAAATGGACATGGAAACACAAGGTGGAGAGAAGGAATGTGCTGTCTGTCTCATTAGGGGGAGAGCAGCTAAGAGTATCTAGCAAGGCATATATAAGGTTTTGTATGAGAGACTGATTTGATGTGTAAACTTTCACTTAAAGCACAATAAAAATTAAAAAAAAAAACTTCCAGGTTCAGTAGGCCTTCTCACTTTATCTTAAGTCAGAAGGAGGCAGTAGTAGCTTGGCCTATTTTGTTTTTCTTTAGAGAATTCCACAACTGGAAATAATATTACTACACAATTTTGTGTTTTTTTTTTTTTTTAATTTTTATTGTGCTTTAAGTGAAAGTTTACAAATCAAGTCAATCTCTCACACAAAAACTTATATACACCTTGCTACGTACTCCCAGTTGCTCTCCCCATAATGAGACAGTCTGCTCCCTCCCTCCACTCTCTTTTCGTGTCTATTTCGCCAGCTTCTAACCCCCTCTACCCTCTCATCTCCCCTCCAGGCAGGAGATGCCAACATAGTCTCAAGTGTCCACCTGACCCAAGAAGCTCACTCCTCACCAGCATCCCTCTCCATCCCATTGTCCAGTCCAATCCCTGTCTGAAGGGTTAGCTTTGGGAATGGTTCCTGTCCTGGGCCAAGAGAAGGTCTGGGGGCCATGACCACTGGGGGCCTTCTAGTCTCACTTAGACCATTAAGTCTGGTCTTTTTATGAGAATTTGGGGTCTGCATCCCACTGCTCTCCTGCTCCCTCAGGGGTTCTCTGTTGTTTTCCCTGTTAGGGATGCCATCGGTTGTAGCCGGGCTTGTCTTATTTTATACATTGTGCAACATCATCACTGAGGAATGGGAAGCTCCTAATTGTTAAAGTATCAGCATCACTGCGTACTGCTTTTCCTCAACTGAGTAGTTTTACGTTGCTAAGTTAAAGATGCATCATATGGGGGGGGGACGTGAGTAGAGAATATTTTTATGATTTTGAGGTGGAGAAGGCCTTTATAAGCATGATACCAAGGGCAGAAACCATACTATGTCTGACTACATAAATGTCACCATTTTAAAAGACATCAAAAACAGTTAATCGGTAAATGACAAGCTGGAAAGAAAAAGTTCAGTGTATGACATATTTCATTCCTATGTGAAGAGTTTTTATAAATTTCTAAGAATATTTCAGTAGAAAAATGGGCAAAAAATGGAAGCAAACTGAAACTTCATGAAAGAAAAATCTCATATGGCCAGAAAACATAAAGACTTTTCACTTCATTAATCAGAGAAATATGTAGATTAAAATAATGAGAGTTCATTTTTTTCCCTCTTAAATTTAACAACATTAAAAGGCCTGGGAATCCCAGTGTTAATAGTGGTGTGAGGAGACAGGCACTTTCATATTCTGTGGTTGAGAATATAAATTGGTAAAATCTTTTTCAAGGGCTGTGTGTTCTAAATTTTTTATAAAGTATGTGAATTTGTTGACCCACAGTATCCACTTATAGGAATTGACCTAAGGATATTAGCACTAACAGTAAAAGTGTTTGCCCACGAATAAAAAGGAACCCTGGTGGAACAGTGGAGGTAAGCACTGCTGCTAATTGATAAAAGGTCAGTGGTTCAAACCCACTAGCTCCTCCATGGGAGAAAAGACCTGGCGATCTGCTCCCATAAAGATTACAGCTTAGGAAACCCTATGGGGCAGTTCTACTCTGTGCTGTAGGGTCGCTGTGAGTTGTAATTGACTCAACAGCACCCAACAGCAACAACCACCACCACGCACGGATAAGGGCATGCAGCGGGGATGAGTGAAGGGAGACTTTTGGTATTTTATTTGTTATACTGCTATTTGGCTTCAATATTTTGGCATGAGAATGGATTCAGATTAGTTGTCATTAAAAAAAATTAAAAAATAAGAAGCTCTGGAACCATTTATACCCAATTGTTCATGTTTATTGCTGGGTAGAGTAGAGTAGAAGACAATATTTTACTTTCTATTGTATTCTGTACTGTTTGAAGTTTTTACAGTAAGCTTGTATTATTTTTTAATCAACAAAAAATGAAGTTTTCATTGTGAAAATTTTATATGAAACCCACTGCCGTCGAGTTGATTCTCATAGCGACCCTATAGAACAGAGTAGAACCGTCCTATATGGTTTCCAAGGAGCACCTGGTGGATTCGAACAGCAGACCTTTTGGTTAGCAGTTGTAGCTGTTAATCACTACGCCACCAGGTATAAATATATATATATATATATATATATATATATATATATATATATATATATATATATATATACACACACCATAAAGAGGAGGTGTGAAGGTCCTGATTATTTCTGTACTGAAGTAGTTAAATGAAAAGTTTCTTCCTTGTGTTGGCTGTCCTGTGGAACATCAGGATAAAACTGTCTTTTTAAGACCTAAACCAAACCAAACCCAGTGCCTTCGAGTCAATTCCGACTCATAGCGACCCTATAGGACAGAATGGAACTGCACCATAGAGTTTCCAAGGAGTGCCTGGCGGATTCGAACTGCGAACCCTTTGGTTAACAGCCATAGCATGTAACCACTACACCACCAGGGTTTTCTTTTAAGACTTAGCTAACCTTTTTCCCAGCTCTTTTGATTTCTTGTTCCCAGCGGCAGCTCCACCTTTGGTGTTCCTAGCTTATTTAGGTCTGGAGAGAGAAGTCCTCCTCTTTTCCTTAGTTGGTGTCTTGGTTGGATTGATGCCCAGTGTTGGGATAGACAGGTGAGGGAGTGATGTTACTCATCGTTGAATCCCCACATCCCTTGTCCAGTTTGAGCTCGATACATTTGCACTGGGTTGAATTGAATTTAACCTGGTACATAGCTCTCAGTAAGGGAGAGAAAAGAGATCTTTAACACAGGGTATTGAAGTATCTTTAGCCAGGGCATGGGTGGTTCAGTGGTAGAATTCTTGGCCTTCCAGGCAATGCATCTCATACACAGCCACCACCTGTCTGTCATTGGAGGCTTGCGTGTTGCTATGATGCTGAACAGGTTTCAGCAAAGCTTCTAGACTAAGACAGACTAGGAAGAAAGGCTTGGCAATCTACTTCTGAAAATCAGCCAGTGAAAACCCTATGGATCACAATGGTCCGATCTGCTACTGATCGTGGGATGGCGCAGGACTGGGTAGCATTTAGCTCTTTCAGGCATGAGGTTGCCATGAGTCGGAGCCAACTCAATGTCAACGAACAACAGTGAAGAAGCACCTGGATTTCTCCTGTGGTGTGATCTGTATACTGCTATCTGTTAATATCTGTCGATATCCATTCTGCCCTCTTTTCTGGCACTAGGGGTTTTTCTCTTGAGGTAATCCATTAAAAAGCCCTCCTTTTATAATGCAAAGCAGTCCAGTTATGTCCCTGTGTTACCAGATTTCCCTTTTGGACATTTCCTTCTAGGTATACTTTGGATACTGGCTTTTTAATTACCTTCATGTGCCTTCAGGTATCCTTCTGTTGGTGAAAGTCTGAGGTAACCCCTGATACTTCTTTATGTGTGCGGTCCAGTAAAACTGTACTTGTCTCCATTCTGAGGCAGGCAGGTGGTTTCAATGACATTCCAGAGAAATGTTCATTGTATTGAAAGAAAACAAAACAAAACAAGAAAATTCCATTTTGCCCACATAGTCACGTGTTTGCCTGCAAGGCAGGAGGTTACCACAAACCTGAAAAATCACTGGCTCGACTAAGCCCTTGAGACTCTTGGCACAGGGCAGTTCGGCTCCCAGAGCAGCTACTGTTGGCCCTTCAGGGTCATCTGTGCAAAGAAGGTGAGGTGTTATGTGAGACTGCAGTTAGTTTCAGCGGGCTAGGGTGGAGGAGAGCTTTGACATCTCATTGGTAGAGAACCCCTTTAAGCATATCGTTTTCCACAGGGCAAGCTGAGATGTTGCCGGCACGCTTTAAAGGCTTGCTGTTCACTTCTCTGACTATGGTAATTATTTTAAGCTAATCAAAGACGTTTTAGAGCAGAACTTACTTTACATGTTTTAAAACCCCTGGAGTCCTTTTAGACCAAGAGGAGTCTAAAGTAAACATTCAGATGTTCTCTTATTATGGTTTTAACAAAATGAGGAATTGGGGGGCTATGGAAATAATTTGTTTTTTTCCTGTGTTTTTTGACAGACCCTCTGAAGCAAACTTTTAAAGAAGTCATTCTTTTCCTTCTGTTATGTTAACGTAGGTCAGATAGTGCAATGCTGGTGTGACAAGTAGGAGACTAAATGTCGACCTCTGAGAGGGGTAAAGATGTGTTTCACAAAACTGGCCACCCCCTCACACTTGGGAAAGGGAACCATGTGAACTGCGTACTCTGGCATGGACTCTGGTCTGAGCAGCACCAGTCAGCTTGCTGTATGCCAGAGAAAACTGGTGTTTTGCCTTGTATTACCTGCTGTTTCAGGGACGGGTTATTAGATGAATCTTATTATGGTTCTGGAGCCTTGGTGGTGCAGTGGTTAAGAGCTTGACTGCTAACCAGAAGGTCAACAGTTCAAATCCCCCAGCCACTCCTTGGAAATGCTGTGGGGCAGGTCTACTCTGTCTTATAGCGTTGCTATGAGTTGGAATCCACTCGACGGCAACAGGCTTTTTTTTAATTTTAATTATGGTACTGTCCTGTAAAAGCATAGGTTATTACAATTTCTTAGGTAACTTTCTTATTACAAAGATGGTAGCAATATTAATGTTTTATAGGTACTCCATTCCTTTGCAAAAACTCAAATTCTCAACAGGATCAAGAATTTCAATTTTAGCTCTTTACTCCCCTCTCTCCGCCCCATAAAAAAAAAAAAAAAAAAAAAGGCAGTTTCTCCATTTCTTTTATGAAGCTGCTGGCATTAAAAAAGAACAAGGAGATGATCCTTTAATGCTAAGTACTAAGTACCAAATACATTATTGTTTTACATCTAGAGTTTTAGAAAAGAAATGTACAAATGTAATCCAGCTTTGTAAAGTGCTTTGTCAACATCACTGCCACGTTCCTGAGGTGCTTTGGTATAATAGAATTTGTACAGGCAATTTATCTTCAGCTTGCCATTTTTGTGTGTGGGTCTGCACCCTAAATACGGGCATATTCTTCCACTCTACTGACAATATTCTTTTCACCTAATTGGTAACCAGAGGTTACTTAAACCATTTTGACTTCCCTTTGCCTATGCCACTGTTTTATTTAATAGAAATATGCATTGAATCACGGTGAAATATCTTCGTGTACTTGCTCAACATTTGAGAGCGCATCAGCTAATAGTCCCAGAATTACCCTCCATAGAGCATTTTCTGTTGGTTAAAAACTTGCAAGCAAGAATGGCTGAGCTACAGATGTTTTCTCTGAGGCTTCTTATCTCCTAAGAAGACAAAGGTTATTCTGACAAGAGAAACAAGTCTGGGCAAATATGCAACATTGATCTAATCAGCAGGAACAAGAGCAATATTTTAACTGGTGCTACCTTTTACCAGCATCATTAAAGGTTCCCATTACTCTTTTATTAGAGGTTCCCTCTCTTCCTTATCAGATTACAGAATGAACATAACTCATGGCAGTGATTTGATCTCTCGTTAAAGAGGATTACAGCTTTGTATTAACTCGGATTGACACAGTTTATAATTCGCTTGTTGATACTCAGATGGGAGATGTCACATGTCTGACCCCCCAGCAGTGCTGAGGGGAAAGGTCCCCCATATATCATCATTAAAGATGGCGTCCAACACAGAGATAGGAGGCATGGAGCCTTCCTCCTCCAGGAATGTCAGAAAGGGCAAAGGAAACACTCTCAAGTTCAAACCTGAGACTTCGGCCAGAGTTTTAAAAATGGATTGAAAAGAAAACACTGCTGTTGTTTTCTTGTTTTTGCTAATTTGCTACTGTTCTGTTTTATACGATTCTAGAGAATTTGCATTCTCAGACTAAAGTCTTGGTACCAAACGGAGGTAAAGAAGAGCCCATCTTCTAGAAAGAGATCGTAGGTGCTGAACAAACACGTCCTTCCTCAGAATGGGGCTTCTTGAGTATATTTCTCTTTTCTGAAATCACATTCCAGTAGTTTCTTCCAAGAGTTATAAATCCTTCTTATCTGAAAGAATATTTCACATTCTTTAAAATGAGTATAAATGCTTCCCTTAAGGATTTATGGTTTTTAATTTCCTTTATTTTATTATTACTGTTTTTCTAAATATGTCATAATAGTTTATAGATATTGTATTAATTACAAAGAAGTCACTTGCAAATAGGGAGGTAATACCTAAATGTTTTCTACCTTTATTTATGTTATCCATTCATACCGTGGAGCCCTGGTGGCGCAGTGGTTAAGCATTTGACTGATAACCAAAAGGTTGGCAGTTCAAATCTACCAGCTGCTCCTCGGAAACCCCATGGGGCAGTTCTGTAGTGTTACCTTAAGTCGGAATCGACTCAGTGGCAACAGGTTTGGTTTGGTTTCTTCATATCTTCTTATTAACAGATTTCCCACAGTGATCACAGAGCTAGCATTAGGTTGCTAAGATAAAAAAAACCCTAAGATAGGTAGCATTTATTCTTTGCTCTGATTTACCCACCTTAAGTCTGTCACCCTATTTCTGATTGGCAATGAAATGACATAGAATAATCTCACATTTCACATACTGAGCATTTACTATATGCCAGGCACTGCACTAAGCCCTTCTTGTACATGTTCATTCAGTTCTTAAAAGAAACCAGTGAAGTGGTTGTCATTATCTGTGCTTCACAGATAAGGATACTGAGGCATGGAGAAATTAAGTAACTTGTGCATGCTAAACAGCAAGTAGTGGAGCTGGTGTTTGCATCCAGGAGTGTGACTCCTAACCCTGCCGCTGCTTCCAAGAAATCAGCAAGCTTTTTAGGAGTGTGTGGGAGTCATGTGCCAGAGGGAAGCCCCTCCCCCTCCTCCCAGTACACACACGGCCTTTCCATCAATTAAAAATTTGTTTGGATTCAAATGCTTTTTCTTCCCTCCTTCTCTCCCTCCCTTTCTTTCTTACTTTTGTAATAGAGACTTTCTATAGAGGAGGTTTTGCTAATCATTTGTTCACATTTTCATATGAATCACTGAATTCTCAAACCCATTCTCATGAATGATTATATCATTCTTCTGATTACAGAGATCCTAAACCTCAGGCTCATAGGATCACCATGAGTCAGAACAAACTGTTGGCCCGTAGCAACTACGAACCTCAGAACTATCTTTGAAGCTCGATCTAGTATATTCAGTCCGTTTACTCTTACAGTTCTGTCATTCTCAGGCACCTGTCACCTACTTTGTTTAGACACAATATCTTTTTTCCCTGTAATTAAAAACAATTTATGGAAGAAAATTTGGAAAATACAGAAAAGATAATCTGTCATCCTGCTATTGACAGTTGAACATGATTAAAACTTTTGTTTTCTTGAAGATTTTTTTATGTGTATGTATTTTAATCAGATACATACATATGTGTTTGAATCCTTTTCCCCCCAGCTAACTTTATATTATAAGCATTTTTAATGCCATTAAATTTTTTTATTTTGTTGTTGTTGAGAATATATGCAGCAAAACATATACCAGTTCAGCTGTTTCTACATGTACAGTTTAGTGACATTGATGACATTATTTGAGTTGTACATCCATTCTCAGCCTCCTTTTTGAGTTTATCCTCTCCCATTGACATACACTCACTGCCCACTAAGGCTCATACCTAATCTTTTGAGTTGCTGTTGTCAATTTGATTCCATATCCCACCACCCACTGCCGTCGAGTCACTTTCCGACTCATAGCGACCCTATAGGACAGAGTAGAACTGCCCCACAGAGTTTCCAAGGAGCCCCTGGCAGATTCAAACTGCCAACCTCTTGGTTAGCAGGCTTAGTGCTTAACCACTACGCCACCTGGGTTTTCTGATCCCGTATAGATAGCTCTTAAAAGAGCTTAATGCTCAAGGCAGACTGTTTTGTGTGTGTGTGTGTGTGTGTGTGTGCGCACCTTAAGTGAAAGTTTACAAATGAAGTCAGACTCTTATACAAAAATTTATATATACTTTGCCATATTACTCCTAGTTGCTCTCCCCCTAATGAGACAGCACACTCCTTTCCTCTACTCTTTCTTTTAGTGTCCATTCGGCCAGCTTCTGATCCCCCGTAAGGCAGACATTTTTTACTAGTTAAGCTAAACTATTGTTGGGTTTTAAGAAGACTTCAGGGGATATTTTTGGCTTAAGTTTTAAAGATTATCTCAGGACAATAGTTTCAGGGGCTCACCTAGCCTCTGTGGCTCCAGAAAGTCTAGAGTCCATGAGAATTTGAAATTTGATCCAGATTCTTAATTATTTTTAAAAGCAGTTTAGTAACTTTATAATGTTCTATTAAGGAATATTTATTATTTATTGTTGGACATTTAGGTGGTTTCTGGTTGTTTTTATTTCTGTTTAAGTAATACTGCAGTGAGCGTATTTGTACTGTGTTCTGTGAACTACATTCTAGTTTTTGCTTGTGTCTTTAGAATATGTTCTTAGAAGGGTAACTCTTCTGTCAAAAGTGCAAACTAATAATTCTTGATGATTTTTACTAATGTACATACCCTCTCTGCCCCCAGCTGAGGCTTATGTCATTGTACCTTTGCTAATATGGAGAGTTTTAAAAAGATTTTCTAATTCGATATGCTGAAAGGCATTTATTATTTATAAGTAAATAATAAATTTATTTAAATGACACCTTATTGAACACCTGCATTGTGCTAGGCACTGAACTAAGTACCTAACGTTTATTTTATTATTTAATAGTAAATTTGAATATATATTTGTTAATTGTATTTCTGTTTGTATTCTTTGCTTTTCTATGAGTTTTTCTTTTCAGTTTGTATATGTTCTATATGATGGTTATACCCCATATTTCATGTTTTTTGTAGATATTTTTTCCATTTTGCATGTCTGTTGATGTCAATTATTTTTATTGGTCGTATATAAATTTTACTTTTTTTATGTAGCCAAATATATAAAAACTTTTTTTCTTTTGGGTATTTTTCATGGCTTTTATACTTAGACAATCTCTCCTATATCCCAGGATCAGTTATTCACCTATAATTTCCCTTAGTTTTGTCTGATTTCCTTTCTTACTGTTAATCTATTTAGAACTCTGTTTTAATATATTATTCAATGGTCTATACTTCGTATTTCTACTGCTGCTTCTTCAGTTCAGTCTTTTTTTTTCCCACTTCCAGACAGACTATTGCAGTAATCGCCTCTTAACTACCAGTCTCTGATCTAATCCGTTTTGTTTCTCATTGCCAGATTAGCCTTCCTCCAGTATCACTTTCAGCATGCTACCTCTTGGTGCCTGTAGAATACAACCCACACTTTCAAGCCTGCCACTCAAGGCCTCCAGTGATTTGTCAGCCCCATACCTTTTTTCTCCTTATCACCTGTTTCAGTCCTCACACCCTTCGTGCTATCCAGGGTGGACCCCTGCAATTCCCAGAACACAGTCTGTACCTGCCACTGGTGTTCGTGCCTTCTGCTCACTTGCTCTGGAGCCCCTCCTCACCCTACCCCTCTCCTTGCCTGTTGGAATGCAGATAGCCCTCCACAGACACCAGCCTTTCCACAAAGACTTTTATGATTCCCCATCCCTCGCTGAGAGGGAGGCTTTCTCCTTTGAACCCTTATTTTACTTATATCTTTCTAATGGTATATACTGTTATTGTTGTTAGGTGCCGTCGAGTCAGTTCTGGCTCATAGTGACCCCATGCACAACCAAATGAAACATTGCCCGGTCCTACACCATCCTCACAGTTATTGCTGTTTGAGCTCCTTGTTGCGGCCACTGTGTCAGTCCATCTTGTTGAGGGTCTTCCTCTTTTTCACTGACCCTCTACTTTACCAAGCATGATGTCCTTCTCCAGGGACTGCTCCCTCCTGATCCTGGTTACATGTCCAAAGTATGTGAGACGAGGTCTTTCCATTCTTGCTTCTGAGGAGCATCCTGGCTGTATATATTACAGTTCACAAAAGCACTTATTAGGATTCTTTTCTTTCTAAGACTGCTAACTTACAAGTCAAAGTGGCATGTATCTGTTTACTGAAATCTTGTAATATTTGATGTTATGGTTGTATGCTCATATATTTGAATAATATATTTTGATTCCCATTGTATCTTGCTTTAATATATAACACTTTGGTAGCGTGAGTATTATTTGCTAAACATTGATTTAAGATCCTTTTCCAGTAGCTGTCAGCCTTCTCTAAGCTGGAGGGCCGATGCAGGATTGCTGAGCGCATGCTATGCAGTGTGACCCTGAGGAAGAAGCCCCCGTTTCATTTATAAAATGAAAATAGCCCTTCTTCCTCACCAGATTCTTGAGCATGAAATGTTCTTTTCAAATTTTTTGTTTCTGAGAAGGAGTGTTTATAATGTACAGATAATTATTTAAATAAACAAAATCTGTGTTTTCACGTCTGTCTATAAAGTACCTCGGTGTTCCTTTCCCTGAGCACTTGCCTGCGCACAGACAGTAGCACTCTTGCACTTCCATCCCGTCCAGGAGTGCATACTCCAAACTTTGTTGCATCCAGTAGGTCTTCTCCCATCTTAGCTGTGATATTGAGAATAGGTTTGGTGTCTGATGGCTTTCCTACAAATTATTAGTTACCATGGAAATGTGGAGAGTGCAGACAGGGCCCTGTGGTGACCAGTTACAGTGTTAGGTCAGGTTTTTGGACCACTTTCAGAATTTGTTCGGCTTTTTTTTTTTTTTTTTAAGGAGAAAACAGCTCTGGAATGGGTTCTGTATATACATTGTTGTTGTCGTTAGTTGTCCTCGAGTCAGTTGGCACTCATGACAAGCCCGTGTGTGTGAAGTAGAACTGTGCTCCATAGGGTTTTCAAGGCTGTCACCTTTCGGAACCAGGTTGCCAGGCTGGTAGGTAGGTTCAGACCGCCAGCCTTGAAGCTGGTAGGCGAGCGCTTAACAATTTGTGCCTCCAAGGACATTAACAAGGCCTAATAATCCCTGGTTCCTTTTGTGGTTTTTAGTGTTGGTACTAAGCGTCAGACCAAAAAGGGACATTTAAATACACGGCATTACCTTGTACTCTGAGTTCAAGTTGCCAGGGAGAGCAGCATTTGTTTATGGGAAGCTATTTGTAACCATCCTCGGAAATGAGGTCTTGAATGAATGATAACCACACCTCGTGTTTTATCCACTGTCTTCCTCTGGGGAGCAAAGCACTTTATAAATGTTAACTCTTTTACCCTCTGGGCACCTCTACTCAAAAGGCAAATAAGACTGAAGGCTCTTTCTTCTCTGATATAGACGAGGAAGCATCAGTCCAGAGAGGGACATTACGTGATCAGAGGCAGGTGAAGAGTTAGTAGACCCCAGGGTGTTTGGAGTCCCAGTAGCTGACTGCCACAACAGTGGTGGCTGCCAACACCCGGGAGACACCTTTCTGTGCGGGTCCCCTTTCTGCTTCTCGGAGGAGGGTGGGCGTCGGGCCTTTTGTCACTTGTGTGAAATGTGAAACCCTGTGAAGATGAGCAATTGTTCTTCAATGCTTTGTGCTCCTTTATAAGAAAGAAGAAATCAATACACATTTTCTCGTACATGCACTTGGCAGCACTCCGCCTCCTCTTTTCCAGATTCTGATCCTGCAGAGGGAGGCACAACTGTGCAGCCAAACAGACTCACTAGCTTTCAGGGAAGAAATGCAAACTGCTCATTTTGCACTTAGCAATCAAGCTTTTTAAAGTCAGTCGTATAACCTGCTGAGGTAATCGAATTGCTGACTTGTGACTAGCTGGTGAAGCTGGACGGGGGAGGTGGCCCTGTTGCAGACATTCTGAAGGCATCACTGTGCCTTTTCCTAAGTTTTCTTCGTGGGGTAAGTCCCAGAAGCTGAGGCATCCTGGTCAGTACTCCTGGGGAAAGGTTAAGCTGGCAGATGCCTAGCGCAAACCTTCCTTGTCCCAAACTTCAGTCAGATTTCCAGAGAAGACAGGGAAGTTCTTTGAAGAAAACTGGGCAGCAATTTGTATTTCATCGATTAATACAAGTAAACTATCCAAACAAGAGCCCTATTTCAGAGCAGCTTTTATTTTTTGATCAGAAAATGTGGTATTGATTTCTGTAACTTTGTCTCATAACTGTTAAGTATAGGACATGAAGAACAAAGAATTGCTGCCATTACTAACAGAAATGGTGGTTTAGGTGGCGGAGCAGCCTTGCAGGGTAAGGGGGTGAGTTCAGGTTTAGTCTGAATCAGCTGGAGTGTCTCAGTGACCTGTGGACACTGGAGCCCTGGCTGTGGGGCATCCTCCATAGAGGAGCTTGTTAGGACCCAGCATGGATGAGATGACCAGGGCCAGGGGTTGAGAAAGAAGAGAGGAGGGCTGAGAACAGACTTAGGAGAAGGTCTGTGCTTCCAGGCCAAGAGGAAGGTGAAAAAGACCAGGAGGTAGGATGAGAACCAGGAGAATACAAAGGCACTGAACTCTAGGGAGGAGAGTTCCGTGGCTGGTCAGCAGCGAGACGGACCTGCTGCTGAGCGTCTGGCAGTATCTGTGTTGACAGGAGCTGAGCTGAGCCCATGGCCTGGTCTTACAGGGTTTGTGCCTCTGTGTGTTTGCTCAGTAGTTGCTTCTTTGATGTTTGCATCGTGACTGGCTTTATAATAAACAAGTAAGTCCCCCAACTTATTACCAACAGTAATAGCAGGATGCCTTGTGGGAACTCTGTGGGTTGACAATAAATACCCTCGCTAATTTCTGTGTAGTTTGACCCCCTAAAAGCAGAAGTTAAACTGGAGCTGAGAGATGTGTCATATGCTGCCCCACAGGCCCTGGGTTGCTGGGCAGCAGGCTGAATGTGGATACAAATGTAACTTCATTGTCAGTCTCACCTTAGCGCCGCTGGAGGAAGTGATTCACGTCCAAGCAGTGAAGCATCCCCTGGCTTTTAACAGGAGCTGTTAGAGGGGCTGCTGTTTGAACAAGGAGCTTCATCTTCCTGAAGCCAGCAGTCACAAAACCGTAAACACAACACCGGCCAACTCTATTGCCAGGATTGCAGTGGCTTGACGTTAATATTAAAAGCTCAGCAAGGTAGAGAGCTCTGCAGCCCAGCTACAGAGTAAAAATAAATAAAAATAAAGAGAAAATCCTGCTAAAAGTAGTGAGATGATTTGTCGTCTTTCCTTTCTAAGGCCATTTGTCTTCTCTCACATCAAATCTGTTATAAAACAGTCAAACTGTGAAAGTGGAAATCATCCAGGAATATGGAAATATTAATGCACAGGAAAGGAGGGCACCCCTTTTGTCTGAAGAGGGCTCTCCCCCCTCCCCCGCCCCTGCAAGTCCACTGAGGTAAAATTTTTTTTTTTTTTTTTTTAATGCTATGGAAGACGTGAAGCTAGTTAGGATGATGGAAGTTTCAAGTATTTTTCTTCCCTTGTTAAAGTGGAGTGAATTTGTAACTGACTTGAAGAAGGAGAGGGTACAACTGAAGAGAAACCTTTATAAATTGAACCCTAGTTCCCTTCTCACCTCTCGAGCCTCCTCCCCCACCCGAAGCACCTTTTCTTCCCCATCCTTTCAGTTTCTTTGTTTGGGGCCTGAACCTGCTTCTTTGAACATTTATAAATCTCCAGTCTGTCTGATCTTTAGGAGACAGATCAGAGGCCACCTGTCACCATCTGTAATTTAAAGCTGTGGGGCTAAAAGCATTTGTAGAGGTTTGAAGGACCTAGTTCTGACCTGACCAAAAGAGCGAATTGAAACAGACCTTCCAGAGTCTCCTTCAAGCACTGGGGAGGATGGTGATGAGAGCAGACACACTGGGAAATTTATGGGTGCAGTTTGCCTGGAGCCACGCGCTAGCCTGGGCCACTTAGAAATGAGTCGTGTGCTGCCACCTTGTGGCAGTCATGGGCAGCTGTGGCTTGGCTGTTTTGGAGCATCCGGAGTTCAGCTAGTGTCTAATTGGAGATGTGCCCTGTGTGTGGATTTAGGTAATTAGTGAGAGCATATTCTTTGAGTCACTGTTACTCTTCTGACTTGATCCTGGTAAGAAATAAGTCTTAATGAGAAAAGGTTGCTTTCTTTTCTTTGACCTCATTTCTGGATGTTTTGTTGGTATGAAATTGTTATGAGTTGCAGGAAAGAAGCCTGCTTTTGTTGTTGGGTGTGTTGGGAGGAGAAACAGGAGAATTCAACACCAGCCTTTTTGCTGCACTCAGGGATCCTGAGTTTTCTGCTCTCAGAGTTTTTGCATGTCATTCTGACTCAGTAAGAAGAGCTGCGTCTGACTGTTCACTTGGGTTCTCTTTCTAGTGCTTCCGTCTTCCTGAGAAACTGAGTTCAGGGTATGTCACCTGCCTCTGACCCCATTCCTGTGACATGCGTGGGCTCGCCTTCTACTCCACACAGGGCAGTTGCATTTCCCCTTTTACGCCATAGAGACATTTCTCAACCATCTTTTTCTTATTTGTGAAGTCATTGCTACAGAGTAGCATGGCTTTGGGTCAGAGGAAGCAGAAGGTACGAAAGATTAAAGAAAGGTACCATTTTGTCTCTAGTGTTAGTTGGCGGCAGACTAGAAGAATTCAGATGGGTCCTTTGACATGACCCATCGGTGCTAACGTGTTGGCTATTCTGTTTCATTCAGTTTTTCATGATCATAGGTGATAAAGCTGTTTGCGTATTATGGACTTTTTGCTTTATGTTAGAGAAGATGATGTCACCACCTTACTGACGATGAAGCTAAGATTCACAAGGGTTAAGTAAGTTGTCTAAGGTCAGAGCCCTAGTAAGGATCTGAGCTGGAAGTCAGATCCAGCTCTGGCTCCAAATGACAGCCCTCTACATTTATTACACCTGTGGTTTAGTGTTTGGCTGCTAGCCGAAAGGTGGGCAGTTCGAATCCACCAGCTGCTCCTTGAAAACCCTATGGGGCAGTTCTACTCTGTCCTATAGGGTCACTGTGAGTCGGAATCAACTCAACGGCACCAGGTTTGGTTTGGTTTATATGCCATATGAAAATGATTTGTTTTACTTTAGGTGACTGTTACCATTTAGAGGTTTCTATTTAATTTTCGTTTCTCATTTGATCAAGTATATAACAAAAGAAAATGGTTGTTGGTGATCTCTAGGTATCTCTTAAGAAGAAAATGTTGTAGTGAGTGGTCTTTGCCCACTGGGCCACTGTCATTTCTGCAGTGACCTGACTGGTAGAACGGAAGTGTTCATTTTACTGGGGGCATGCCTTTGTTTGGTTGCATTGGTATATGCCAAGTGATAATTGGTAAGATATCTTTCTCAATAGATATTCAAAGTGTTCCAGGTACTTTGGTAGACACAGAACAGAGGGACTGGAAACTACGAAGGCAAGGAGAGGCCCATGTTCAAAATAAAGGAGGTGATATAGTCCTGCCCTGCCAGCTTTGGGATCTTTGGCAAACTGGGGGGCTTGGAGAAGTTCAGTCAGGGTGGCAAGAAGGCTTCGAGCTTAGTCACAGCAGGAAAGGAAGGAACTTACGCCAGTTAACCTAGAAAAGAACAGATTAATTAGTTAAAGGAAGACATCAAATAGGCAAACTGCTGCCACAGCAATCTGCCTGGACCCTGTCCTGCTCTGGAGGGACAAGACCCGTGGTGGGCCTGAGTTACAGGCAGCAGAATTGGGTCCAGCATGAGGAGTGGGCAGGCTGTCCTAGACAGATTTCCTGGATATGTTCACAGTAACAGTATCCCTCCTAACTCGGCCTCTGCTGTGGCTTTCATGTCTTGTCATCTTCCACAAAATCTAACAAAGTTTAAACAGGCATTCAAATGTTTTTTGTTAATTTATTATACCTTTTTGTTATACTTCGAGGCCGGGGACCATGCACGCCTAATGCATGTTTATAAGCTTCCATGGTGTTAATAAGTCAATTGTTTCCCAAAGCTAGATGTGTGAAAAAAGGCAGGCACCAGTAACATGACAAATGGTTTTTAAAAGCACACATGTGTCACTGCAGACACACTGGCCAGTGCAGAGCAAGCACACGTGTGGACATCTGCACCAGCTGTTCACAAGGACTCTGAGATGATCAAGACTGTGCCAGACATGGGCTAGTGTTGAAATTGCAACCCTGGCTCTGCCCTTTGCTCGTGTGCTTTCTTGTTTTCCTCTGATTCCTAAATGTCTGTGTGAGGACTTAGTGACATTCTTGCCACACAATGCCTGCGTGCAGGACAGGTCTTCATCCTTCAGGGCACACACAGACAGGGAGAGGATTGGAAAGGGAACAAGGGCCAGGATGTGCTGTGGGGTGTTTTGTATATTTAGAGACAGACAGACACACACCCCGTGAAGCAACAAATGAACAATTTCAAATTAATCAAGGGAAAATAAGGTGTATAATTTTCATCAAGAAAGCAGCAATATTGTCTCCGCCAGCACGTTTGGCAGACTGGCTCAGAACCCTGACGTGTAATACTTGCTTGGAGAATACACTTTACTTTCGGAGGCTGTGCGGGTTTCTTTAGGGAACAGTAGAATTGCTTGCTTTCCGCTTTCTGCCTGCCCCTGGCCCAGGGAGCAGGCAGGTAGAGCGCGGGGGACTTCTGGGAGGCTTGGGGGTGTCCAGGCCAGAGTAGGAGGAACGCGGCATTCTGGGGAGCAGACATACGATTCCTTTGCCATCCCAGATGCTGCAAGCTACTGACCTAGCAAATTGAAAGCCACACACAGATCATTTGCAGGTTTAATACGCTCCTTTGTACTGTTTGCCCAAATAACATCATGAAAGACAATGATGTGTATTGTAGCCAGTGAGTGTGCACATGCGGAACTGAGGGAGTGTGTTTGCATGCACACATCTGTGGGCTGCACTGTTATATACGCTCACCCCCATTTCATTTAGAGCCTTTTAAACCTCACCCGTCCCTGAAGTGATTGCCGTTCACAGTGAGCTAGACTGGGTACACTTGAAGTCTTTTCCAAAGAATCACATAATAAATAAGCCGGAGTTATGCAATGGGTTTTACACACACACACACACACTCACTCTCTCTCTCTCTCTCTCTCTTTATGAAAAATGGCTGCTAATCCATGATCATTTTTTTCCAGAAACAGGTTTTATGATAATATAGTAAAAATATTAAATTAGAAAATGCCTCACTAAGGGTTATAAAACCTTACTACAGTCAAGATAGGTAATTATCCCCTCTACAGCCTAAATGACAGTTTAAAAGAAATAAAAATGTTAGTGTTCATTACTTGCTTTTGTAGGTTGTAATAAAGGGTAAGTTAAATTTTCATTCAAGGAAGAGCCCCTGCTATCGACCTTCTACCTCAGGTCTGAGTCCTGTTAATTACTCTGTGGGCTCTTCTCCTGCACGATACCAACGTCAGTACATTTTCTACAATGGGCATTCCCACTGGCCATTGTGACCAAGGCAGCGGAGGGGACGAGGGGGGCATTGCAGCTCAGTGACTCACATCTTGATTCTTAATGTGATAGGGAGGAGGCATTATGTATTTTGAAAAAACCAAGTTCATTATGCATAGCCTTAAGGGGCCCTCAAGTATTAAACTATACACTTACCCTGGAGAATTGGATGGAGACAAGGTTAACCTGAAGGATTGATAGTTTAGCTTCTCTGCATGGCTAAACCCTGGTGAGGAGAGTCGCTGCAGGGGAAAGCGCTCCACGTGGTAGAAGGCAGCTGACTCAGGCCCACGGTGGCTTTTTTATTGCCTGGTTTGGATTTTAGTTATTTTTGGGGGGAGATGGGATGAGGGAGATAGACATGCTCTGTTTCTTTTCAGGTGCTTTGACCTTGCCTGCAGCGTCGGCACCAAATCTAGCACCGGTCTGGGTTTGCGGAAAAGCTCGGTACTCCCTACACCTCGGCCTTCATATGGCGTGCGCCAGGACTTTGCAAGGAGGAAGTACACACAGATATTTTTAAGGAATCCATTTCCAGATATATGCTCTTTCGTAAAATTGGTCTGCTCGAGGATGGGCCATGCTGGAGACGCAGGTGCTCCTCTTAGCGCGTCTCTTGGGGGCCCCTGTGCCTACTCTTTTTTTCTCTCTCTCTTTTTTATCGTGCTTCAAGTGAAAGTTTACAATTCAAGTCAGTTTCTCATACAAAAACTTACACATTGTTATGTGACCCTAGTTGCTCTCCTTATAATGTGACATCACGCTCCTCCTCTCTACCCTGTATTTCCCACATCCATTCAACCAGCTCCTGTCTGCCTCTGCCTTCTCGTCTCACCTCCGGACAGGAGCTGCCTACGTAGTCTCATGTGCCTACTTGAGCTAAGAGGCACACTCCTCACCAGTATCATTTTATTAGTCCAGTCTAATCTTTGTCTGAAGAGTTGGCTTTAGGAATGGTCTTAGTTTTGGGCTAACAGAGAGTCCGGGGACCATGTCCTTTGGGGTCCCTCCAGTCTCAGTCAGACCATTAAGTCTGGTCTTTTTGCTAGAATTTGAGTTCGGCACCCCCCGGTTCTCCTGCTCCATCAGGGATTCTCTGCTGTGTTCCCTGTCAGGGCAGTCATTGGTGGTAGCCGGGCACCATCTGGTTCTTCCATCCTGCACACATTCATAACCTGCTGTGGGACATTCTCCTGGAATGGGCAGACCTCAGGGCACCAAATACAGGGACGGTTGGAAATATTGGTGCAGGGACCAAGAAAGGAAATGGCTAAGGACTGGATAACAAACCCCTTGCAGGTCAGGTGATTTCTGGGTCTTTATTTTCAACAAAATTGCAGGAGAACCTAATTGAATTGTCACCAATAATTTTTGGTGGTAGATCACCATATGATTTCTTTGACATGTGATTCAGAAAGAATTGAAAGAAATGAGTGGCATTGCTGTAACAAAACTCTTCTGTTCCCATCTACTTATTTAGGTGAGCAAGGTTTCTTAGCACTTATAGCTGCAAAAAACAAGAAGTAGGAATAAAATTGATATTGAACTTTCTTTCAAAAGTAATACTCATCTGTGGATATGTAAGCAAGTGGGGAGGGGGAAACATTAATTTCATTAAGAGATGCATTTCCAATAACATTTTTTACATATTTATGTATATTAAATTTTTACTAAAGTTATAATACGTTATAGTCTTTTATATATATATATAATCCTGATAATAGTTATAATGATAACCCAATCCAGAAGTTGTTTTTTTTTTTTTTTCAATAGAGCATTATGGTTTCAAGAAATTAAAATTTTTTATTTTGGTTTTTTAAATTTCAAAAAGTGTTTCTAGCTTCACACACTTATTTTTGTGGTCAACAGGTACGAGAGGGTGATCAATAAAAGACTTTCAAGCAGAACACACTTATATTAGGACAAAATTCTGTAGGGAAAAGTCAGATGAAAATACAAATTAAAAAGAAAAAGGTGATGTAAAATTCTCAGCACTTTAAGAACGTACTGATATGTTATTTAAATGAAGGGTGATATGTATCAAACCTGTAGATGCCGTTGGGTGCATATAAAAGGAATGTACAAAGTTTTATTGTAAAAGTTAATAGTCACAACATTCTGGCAATTATGGAGCCCTGGTGGCGTAATGGTTAAGAGCTAAACTGCTAACTAAAAGGTTTGCAGTTTGAATCTACTAGCCACTCCTTGGAAATCATATGGGCCAGTTCTACTCTGTCCTGTATGGTCCCTATGAGTTGGAATCGAATTGATGGCAATGAGTCTGGTAATTATGTTCTTTGTGACAATTTACATTTAATGTGTAAATTTTATATGTTAACTTTAAAATTTGTGAGGGTGGTGCATGGTTTTGTACAGTTCTTTTAGAGGGTGTATAAGCAGAGAGAATTCACCCTAGACTCTATCTACCCTGTGGCTGTTTTTCCCTAGCTCTCCCTCAGCCTTGGGGGTGGAAGTCTAGCCTGCCCTGGAGCCTCTGGAAGGACAAAGAAGGACTGAGGCTGAGTGGGAGGATCTTCATCCTGGTGGCGCTCCTGGACCCCAGCGCTCCTGGACCCCAGTGTGGGTCTGCTTGGCCAGCATCTAGTATTGGGGCCAAGGGGATGGAGAGAGTAGGCAGGAGAGAAGGGAGAAGAAAATTTAAGCTCTGAAACTGTGGGGTCCTAGAGGATGGGAAGGTTGAGGTCTCTGTGCTTGGAGTGTAAACATGGCCCTGATTCGTGGGAGTGGGTGAGGATAAGGTAAGATTGGAAATTTGGGATTTTTAGATTGGAATAATTCCTTATTCATATGCTCCCTCCCTCATTAAAAAAAAAATTTTTTTTAAAGAAACAGGGCCACTTAGCTTTCCAGGTTGCTTTGCCATGACCAGCTGCATATGTTTGTCAGCTTTGCCCACCTGAGTGTGAAATGATGTTCTATCAAAACATGGCTTTCAGCATTTCACTCTCTGCTCCTGACACGTGAACCCTGCTGCGGACAGTAACTGCTGCCTTCAGCCCAGCGTTTCCCTGATATTGCAGCGGGACTGGAAGCATTTGCTGGTGGTAATAATGGGGTCTGGTGCAAGCAAGCAAGGCGAGGTGGGAAGGGCATGATTGTGGAGGGCTAAATAGCCTCGTGCCTGCACGTCCCTCTCATCACATGGTGGAGTCTTAAAGTCATACTGTCCTTTTTGTCATGGTGACTCTCCCCTTTATGCCATTTAATTGTTTTGTCGAAATGTCTGGGGAGACTTGTCCTTATTGTGATGGAACTGGTGGTCTGGGAGCTGCTGCCTTTGAAAGTGAGGCCTGCCGCTCATTTGCATTTGTTCAGAGGCTGCCTTCACCTTTGTGTGGCTCGTCTGGAGCTGGAGGAGGGCGAGGCCCACTGTGTATGGAGAGGAACAGAGGCGAAGAAGGAGCCCAGGGTGAACCTGCCTCCTTTGTCTGGAGGAGCGCTGTGCTGGTTGGTGGTGCAGAGTGGGGTACTACTAAATCCCTGCGGTAAATTCCTGTCCTGACGTGGAAGACCCATTGTTTCCTGGCCTCTGTTTTCTCACGGCCCGGCCTGTGGTCCCCAGTAGAAGGTTAGTTTTCATTCTTAGTTTCTGAGTTTTCTTTAAGATTTTCACTTCTTGTAAGTTTTGATATGCTCTTCCCACTGCTGGGTTTTTAAATTACAGTACCACTATTTTTTATTCCTACCCACATGTCAAAATAGCTGTTGGAAAGATAGTTGTTTTTTTTTTTTTAAGTCAGATTTGCTGAGGTTTTTAAAAGCCTAGATCTTGAAAATACGAAACAGGGAAGGTACAGCTTTCACCCGTGGTGGTTTGCTTCCTGTGGGTGCCCACCACCCAGGATTGCTGGTGAGGCCTCTGTGCTGAGTGACACAGCAGTCAGCTGCCCGGTTGGCTGTGTCCTTAGCAGCCACCTCCCTCGGGGTAGATGCTGTCACATGGGTTGAGCCTGTTTGGGTCATCTTGGCTCTTTGTTTCTCTTTGGGAAGACCCTGCCCTCAATTCACAAGGGGAGAGTGTTCTGGAGCCTCTGCCTCAATGATAGAAGAGCCCTGCCCCATCTCTCCCTCTTTTGGGTTGTCTGACCTGTGGCAGGTGGCTCTGGCCAGATGCTTGTGGGTACCTTGGCTTTAATAGCAGGAACAAAGGCTAGGAGTGGTTTATTTTCAGAGACCCAAAACCCTGGCATGTTATGACCTTTTTTTTTTTTTTTTTTAATGTCAAAGCCCAACTTTAGAAATAAATTAGCCAATCGAATTATCTATTAGATTGAGAATAGACACGAGGGCCGGGGCGGGGAGAGGTTTGGCTCTGCTGCCGCACAGCTGCATATTGTGGTTTTAATTGGAATCTTGTTGCTGGGTCATTTTCATTGTTTTTCAAGTACCGCCAAGTCCAAGAAAATGTATGAAAACTAAATTATATCCCCCTACATCCCCTCTCTGATTGAATCCTCCTCATCGCGTGGCAATCTCATACATCCTACTAAAATATTCAATCTTGTTTTCTTAGTTGAAGAGCCTGTTGTCGTAAAGGGCAAACTTAAGAGAAAACTCGTTGCTTGGAGACAGGGTATCCGGCCACCCTGGGCAGTTTACATATCTCTGTGCTGGACTCAGTTGGCTTCTCTGGGTTTCTTCTTTCCTTCCAATGTGCGAAGAAGTGCTGTGGGGGTGCATTTTTAATTACACGGCTGTGTTTTCCATTGAAGAAACAGATTGAAGTATTTCCTAGCTTCTTAGTTTCTTTTTTAAGCTTTGAAAATTAACCAATGTTTTAACCAGTTTGTTTTGTTTGTCTTTCAGGACAGAGCTATATCGATCTCTTTTTGGCAAACTCAACCCTCCTGGCAACAGCCACAAGGACTGATGTCTCCTATCTCTCTTGCCTTGAGGCCTCGAGGCGGGGCCTCCAGCCCAGATGGAGGTGCCCTCCTGACCTCATGGCATCGGGCTTTAGGGAAAATCCCTGGGAAGGTACTCTGTTTTGAACGTTCAGAACATGTGCGGATAAATCCCAGGAAGCCTGCAATCAAGTTTCTATGTCTCCAGTGGTTACTAGTGTGCAAGAGAACTGTTCCCCCTGTCTGTTACTTGTCACAAATAAAGGGCCTTGTTACTGCCACTGCCGCTGACTGAGTCCTTAAGCTGCATGGGGTGCCCAGCGCAGCACCTGGCACTTAGAAGGTCCTACTAGAGCCCTAGCAGGCTGACAGGTTTGCTGGGACGGTTTTCCTTTTCTTGTAGCCAGACCACCTCCTCATCAATATACAGTGTCATGGAAGGAGTAACTCTAGGGCAGGACACTCTCTGGGTGGATAATGTTCAGTGGTTTCTCACGGTCCGGAGAAGTAGGGACTCTCAGCCCATATGCTGTGCTCAGGGTAGAGGCTTTATAACTTGGAGGCCTTTGCCTGTTTGTCGCTACGTGCAGATCTCTGACTTGTTTGTTTCCTCTTTACCCCCATAAACATTCTCCCAGAGCCCTGTTCCATTCACCATTCCTAAACACTTTATTGAGATTAACTCTGGTATAAATCTAGGAGTAGGAAATGATTCACTTATTTTTCATCCAAAGGTCAAAAGCTGGGAATTAAATCCTCATAAAGGGGATTTATTGGCCTGTGGTGGTCAATATACGATGAAGATGATCTTGTGTAAGTCAAGTGTGTGTATGCTGTGCTAGCCCACGAGGCCGACCGGCTCGGCGGTCCTGCGCCCAAGCCTTTATTAGCGCTACGGAACTGGGGAAGAAACGCTGAAGCTGGACAACTAAGTGCAGTTGTCATTAATAGCCAGCCATTATTTTTAAAGCCAGGCTTTGATAATGTTTTATTTTTTTTTTAATGTTTCTTGTGCTTTAAGTGAAAGTTTACAGATCAAGTCAGTCTCTCATACAAAAATTTATATACACCTTGCTGTATACTCCTAGTTGCTCTCCTCCCAATGAGACAGCACACTCCTTCTCTCCAGCCTGTATTTCCGTGTCCATTCAGCCAGCTTCTGTCCCTGTCTGCTTTTTCATCTCCCCTCCAGACAGGAGCTGCCCACATAGTCTCATGTGTCTACTTGATCCAAGAAGCTCACTCCTCACCAGTATCATTTTCTATATGATATTGTTTTATAATGTCAATACAAAGTGATAGGTTTTTGTGCCCAGGAACCCTCTGTGTCATTGGCTCAGTGTCACTGGCTTGGGGACCACTACAGCACCTATAGGCTGGGCTCCACAGGAAGTGTCGTGGACTTGATCTGCATCACAGCCCAGTCTTAACATAAATATGTCTGCTGAACTCAGGATGGGGCACCTAGAGGGAGGAGGGGTTTTCTGTCTCAAATTAATTGGCCCTTGGTACATGGTGATTTGTTTTTCCTGTCCTGGTAGTTAGCTCTTGGGCTTGACTGTCAGGGAAATATTTAATTTCCAGTGTGTCTCCAGGTACCCAAAAGATCAACCAACGGAAAGAGGAGAGTTCTCCTACTTTCTCTCCTTTCAAAGTGATCACTTTCTAAAATATAGAATGTCTAGTCCTATCCGTTTAGGCTGGGGATTCTGCATAATGCACGATAGAATAGCAGGTCAGAACCTCTTCCTAGCGAACTTCCTGTGAGCTTGATGCTAACCCACATTCCCTGAAGAGATGGCCTGTGTCATAGTCACTCTTTATCTGATGAAAAAAAGATTTAAACAGGAGTCCAGCATGTTTAATTAAAATGAATTAAAAATAGGAGAGATGAGAAAGAAGAAACTGCTAGAATTTTCAGTAAAGAGAGACTTGGCGTTTTAAAATTCAGAAGACCACCCTCCTTCGAGCCGAGAATAAATTGGAAACTATTTTAATTGACACGGATACTGCAATTCAACTGTTACTAGAAAGACAGATTAGTTGATTGATTTGCATTTTAATAAAACTAATACTTTACATTTTGGTAGCTAATGTTGATTTTTAAATGAGTTCAGAACAGTCATCAAGAGTTTCAATCCAGAGCCCTTTTTCAGTGTTGACTGAAGCATTCCTCTCTTTTGTGTGGACTTTGCTTATTTTATTTTTGCCCTGCTGACTACTTCACACACGATGCTAAGAAACCATAGACCTTGACGATTTGTCTCACTGGGACAGTGAGGCAGCGAGCTGGTCACAGCACCCACCCTGCTCAGGTTTGCATGAGAGGGAGAAGCTGGAATGGAGGCCGTGAACCCCTCCGTTCAGGATAGAGAAGATATCAAGACGGGCTTCTTTTCTTAATTTATTTCTACTTTAAAAGTTAATCACAGCATAACATAGTACATAAAAAAAATGTTCTACATCCTACCTTGGTGAGTAGCGTCTAGGGTCTTAAAAGCTTGCGAGCAGCCATCTACGATATAACTACTGGTCTCTTCCCGTCCAGAGTAAAGGAGAGCAAAGAAAACCAAAGACTCAAGGGAACAGTTAGTCTAAAGCACAGCCTATGCGGCCCTAAGACCAGAACTAGATGGTGCCCGGCCACCACTACTGACAGAGATCACAATAGGGGGTCCCAGACAGAGCGGGAGAAAAATGTAAAACAAAAAATCACATTCATAAAAAAAAAAAAAAAAAAGAACCCACACTTACTGGCCTGATAGAGACTGGAGGAACCCCTGAGACTATGGCCCTAAGTCACCGCTCTGACTTGGAACTGCAACCATTCCTGGAAACCACCTTCCAGCCAAGCAACAGACAGCCCTATAAACCATAACACCCAAAAAGAACATGCTCCGTAGAACGAACAATTATATGAGACCAAAAGGGCAACATTTTCCCAAAAGTAAAGATGAGAAGGCAGAAAGGGGTAGGAAAACCAGAGGAAAGGAAACGGGGAACCCAGAGCGGAGATGGGGAGAGCGCTGACACAGTGTGGGGATCGCAGCCAAGGTCATGGGACGCTCTATGCACAACCTGGGGAATGAGAAACTGATTTGCTCTGTAAACTTCCACCGAAAACACCATGAAATTTTTTTTTTTTAAGTTACAGAAAAGTAGTTAAACAGAAATGTAAAAAGAATAAAAATAAGTCTTAGCAAAGGCCCAGTGTCAGTTAATTGGGGGAAAAGATAGTCTTTTTAATAAATGGTGCTGGCATAACTGGTTATCCATTTGCAAAAAAATGAAACAGGACCCATACCTCACACCATGCACAAAAACTAACTCCAAGTGGATCAAAGACCTAAACATAAAGACTAAAACGAAAAAGATCATGGAAGAAAAAATAGGGACAACGTTAGGAGCCCTAATACAAGGCATAAACAGAACACAAAACATTACCAAAAATGACGAAGAGAAACCAGATAACTGGGAGCTCCTAAAAATCAAACACCTATGCTCATCTAAAGACTTCACCAAAAGAGTAAAAAGACCACCTACAGATTGGGAAAGAATTTTCAGCTATGACATCTCCGACCAGCGCCTGATCTCTAAAATCTATATGATTCTGTTAAAACTCAATCACAAAAAGACAAACAACCCAATCAAGAAGTAGGCAAAGGATATGAACACGCACTTCACTAAAGAAGATATTCAGGCAGCTAACAGATACATGAGAAAATGCTCTCAATCATTAGCCATTAGAGAAATGCAAATTAAAACTACGATGAGATTCCATCTCACTCCAACAAGGCTGGCATTAATCCAAAAACACAAAATAATAAATGTTGGAGAGGCTGCAGAGAGATTGGAACTCTTATACACTGCTGGTGGGAATGTAAAATGGTACAACCACTTTGGAAATCTATCTGGCGTTTTCTTAAAAACTTAGAAATAGAACTACCATACAACCCAGAAATCCCACTCCTCGGAATATACCCTAGAGAAATAAGAGCCTTTACACGAACAGATATATGCATACCCATGTTTATTGCAGCTCTGTTTACAATAGCAAAAAACTGGAAGCAACCAAGGTGTCCATCAATGGATGAATGGTTAAATATGGTATATTCACACAATGGAATACTATGCATTGATAAAGAACAGTGATGAATCTGTGAAACATTTCATAACATTGAGGAGCCTGGAAGGCCTTATGCTGAGCAAAGTTAGAGGCAAAAGGACAAATATTGTATAAGACCACTATGATAAGATCTTGAGAAACGGTATAAACTGAGAAGAACACATACTTTTGTGGTTACGAGGCGGGGAGGGAGGAAGGGTGGGAGAGGGTTATTTACTGATTAGTTAGTAGAGAAGAACTACTTTAGGTGAAGGGAAGGACAATACTCAATACACGGAAGGTCAGCTCAAATGGACTGGACCAAAAGCAAAGAAGTTTCCGGGATAAACTGAATGCTTCAAAGGTCAGCGGAGCAAGGGCAGGGGTTTGGGGACTATGGCTTAAGGGGACTTCTAAGTCAATTGGCAAAATAATACTATTATGAAAACATTCTGCATCCCACTTTGAAATGTGGCATCTGGGGTCTTAAGTGCTAACGAGCGGCCATCTAAGATGCATCAATTGGTCTCAACCCACCTGGATCAAAGGAGAATGAAGAACACCAAGGTCACACAACAACTATGAGCCCAAGAGACAGAAAGGGCCACATGAACCAGAGACTTACATCATCCTGAGACCAGAAGAACTAGCTGGTGCCCGGCCACAACCGATGACTGCCCTGACAAGGAGCACAACAGAGAACCCCTGAGGGAGCAGGAGATCAGTGGGATGCAGACCCCAAATTCTCATATAAAGACCAGACTTAATGGTCTGACTGAGACTAGAGGAATCCCAGGGGTCATGGTCCCCAAACCTTCTGTTGGCCCAGGACAGGAACCATTCCCGAAGACAACTCATCAGACATGGAAGGGACTGGACAATGGGTAGGAGAGAGATGTTGATGAAGAATGAGCTACTTGTATCAGGTGGACACTTGAGACTGTGTTGGCATCTCGTGTCTGGAGGGGAGATAGGAGGGTAGAGAGGGTTAGAAACTGGCAAAATTGTCACGAAAGGAGAGACTGGAAGGGCTGACTCATTAGGGGGACAGTAAGTGGGAGTATGGAGTAAGGTGTATATAAGCTTATATGTGACAGACTGACTTGACTTGTAAACGTTCACTTAAAGCTCAATAAAAATTATTTAAAATTAAAAAAAGTCTTAGGTTTAGTCCTGCCACCCAGAAATAACCACTTCTCGTTAACATTTTAATACTTTCACTCAGAGTCTTCCATGTCCAGGTACAGTCATACCAAATAGGACCAGTGATTCTCACCTGGAGAGGCGCCAGGAGCAGTTGGGGGGAAGGCTTCGTTTTTGCTTTGGGGCTATTTGAAATGTTTTAATTACCCTTACAAAAATAATAAAAATTCTCATGCACCCATGCCTCCCAGCACACACATACCACCAGTGAGGAGCAGTGGTATGCAGTACTCTGGTTTTAATATTAACATTACAGCGAAAGATAATTTCCATGCTTTTATAGATATCATTTAAATATTTTAATTGCTAACTTAATATTCCATTTTGGGCATGCATCATCAGTAATTAACCAGATCCCCTGTTGCTGGACATGTAGATCGTTTCCAGGTTTTTGCTATTAGGGATAATGTTTCAGGAAGATGTTTGTGCCTCAAGCTTGTTTATTGTGTTTTTTGAAATTACTGTTTTTCTTGGCATATATTTTTAGAAGTAAAGTGAACCAAGTAAAAATCTAAATAGTTGGAAGGCTCTTGGCACATGTTCCTGCGGCTTGTTTTAAGGCCCTCGTTCGCTTTTCCTCACTTGCCTAGGTGAGGGCATTTGCAACAAAGAACATTGAGAAGCAGAGAGGAGGTTGGCCCTGGAGTTTGATCCAGGGGTTTATTTCTTGCTCCCTGGGGAACCCTTCAAATCAGCATCCTCCTCTGGGAGGATAAACGAGCTGCCGCCTTTGAGATGTGCTTTGAGATGCTCCAATGAAAGATGGTGGGTAAATAGAGAGCGACACCATCATCTCCCTCCCTGGGCCCCATACCTCTTTTTTGGCTGCTAGATCGCCTGTAATTTGCCCGCCACTGTCCCCTCTGGTTGACCTGCTCTTGCTACTTTAAATGCCTCCATCCTGCATACCATCCCAGTAGGTTTTCCTTGCCTTGTTTGGATTTGAGTTTCTCCCTGCTGCTCTATACGTTGATTTTGGTGTGTAGCCATTTCTCACTGAGGTCACTAACCTAGATGCTTTATTGAACGTCACTGGGGTCTCCTTACCCCTGAGTGCCAGCAGAAGACACGCGGAGCCAGCTCCAACCAGCTGAGGAGCAGACTCTGCATCTCCAGTTCAGAAAAATAGGTTCCCTTTGGAGCTTATTTCCTACTCTCCACATGCATTGCTCAGACCTCTCCAAGAGTGCTGCCTCTTGACCGCTGATAAAAGGGGGCCGAGTTTGAGGCTTAGCATTCATCCAAATGTGACTTGAGTTATAAATTGTGGTGCCACTCCTCAGGACAAGAAGTCACTCCATGTATGGAATGTGTTAATGTCAAGCACCTACCTGGGCCAGACCCACAAATGAGACAGCTACGTCTCAGCAGAACTGCGCAGACAGCAGAGGTACGGGATGTCATGGAGAAGCCCGAGGCTGCCGCAGGGGAGTGGGTGTCCATGCCGGGTCTGTCTGCCCCTCTGCTGACACCGTGGCCAGGCTACCCCGTGTGCCAGCTGTTCTGCTGTGCGTTTAATAAAGACAAATTCAACAGCAAGCCTCGTCCACAGCGAGGGAGCCTCCTTTTCTGCTTCTTAGTTTGTGTTTTTACTTTTTAAATTTATGTATGTGTTTGTTTACTGGGTGGGGGCATTTACACTAGGATTTCAATTGAGCTTACCTTAGTGAACTGACTTTTTTTTTTAAAGCTTATTTACCTCATTTTCTTTCCGTCTTCCTTACTTTGTTTATAACATTTCAAAAATAATTGCCAGTAATTTGGTAAGTTCATTAACTAATTCTCTCTTAAGTCCAGGGGATCCATATCGCCCTGCTGATTTGTATGTATTCAATTTGTCCAGCAGCTCTACGGATGGAGTCCTCATTACCTGTGCCTTGGCTGTGGAGAGCAGCTGTACAGGCAGGAGGAGGGGCGTTATCTAACTTTCGTTTTCCTTGTACATCTGTAGATTTCCTTTCCCGCGCCTTCCTGCCCATCGTGTGGGGTCGGCCAACAGGATCATTGCCTCAGCAGCATTTATATTCCTGAGACGTTTGCTTGGTTTATTTCCCCTGGTTCAGGGTTCTCAGAGTTCATTTGTTGAGGTCAAGGATACTTGGAAAAGAAAATTTAAAAGAATTAAAAAAAAAAAAAATCCCACATCACTGATAGGGTAGAAAAAGAATATAAGGTCCCAGTGACCAGTAAAGAGCCCCTCTTCCATCTGCTGCTTTATGACCAGGTTGTAAGTGGGCTCTGTCTGTGCCAGGCTCACCGTCAGGTGGTGCAGGCCACTTCCTCGTTGGTAATTTTGCCTTCCTGACTTAGGCAGGCGCCGTATCTATCTAGGGGCCTTTGTGACAGGTTCTAATAGAGACTTGGAGTCACATAGCCCTGGAATGGGCTTCTCTTTTGAGTAGAGGTAAGCTATGAATGAAAGGTGGGGATAGTGGAAGGGATCCTGGACTAGAAATCAAACCCGCTAGGTGTGTGACCGTGAGCAGGTCGTGTAACCTCTAGGCCTCAGCATCCTCATTAGGAATGTAAGATGGTTGGCTAAACTGATTTCTGAGGATCTTCCAGTTCTAAAGCTCTTGTTTCAAAATAAAGGCATCTTTGTAGACTTGGGTTTGGCACAAGTGCAAGAATGCACATGTGCAAGAATGCTGTACATCCATTCGTTCAGATGTTTACTAGTCTACAGTGTGTCAGGCACTGTTTGGCAGGTCGCTCTTCTATAGAGCTCCACACCTTCTAACTGGGGTCTGATCAAAACCTGTTGCATCCTCTGGAGCTGTCACTATTAACCCTGGTGGGCACTCCTGGAAGCCCAGGCTCTATGCTATTTTCAGGCATGGTATCGCTTTCCCAAGGTGAGGCTCAGCCTGGCAGGAGGGCAGCAGCCCTCTTGCTCCTGGGCACTCCCTCCTGGGTCTCTTCAGTGCTGAGAAGCCGGGCTCCAGGATGCCAGGTGCATTAGTATGCAGGTATCGCAGATGTTGAGCACAAAGCAATTAGCCTGCTGCGCTGAGCTGTCTGCCTTTCCTCAGCGAATGCAGCTCACAGCCTCCGTTCCCCCATTCTGTGGGGAGGGCTGGGGAACCCTGGAGGTGTCTCTTCTAACCCTAGAAGTCATCCACGGTGTCTAGACCAGAGCTGTCCAGTGGGCCTTTCTGGAAGGATGGAAATACAATCCTATCTTTCTGTGCTCTCAGAATAATAGTCTCTCACCAAGCATGTCTTTTGAGCACTTCAATGTGGCTAGTGTGACTGAAGAACCAAAAATTTAATTTTATCTAATTTAGACGTAAGTAGCCACCTGTGGGAGGAGCACTGGTGGTGCAATGGTTAAGTGCTCAGCTGCTAATGGAAAGGTCAGTGGTAGTGGTTCGAACCCACCAGTGGCTCCATGGGAGAAAAGACCTGGCCATCTACTCCCGTGAAGATTACAGCTGAGGAAACTCTGTGGGGCAGTTCTTCCCTGTCCTGTAGGGTCGCTATGAGTGGTATGAACTCGACAGCACACAACAGCCACTGCGTGTGGCAAGTGGCTACCCTGTTGGACAGCTCAGGTCTGTACAAGTGCCTCCCAACCTTTCTCAAGTCCTAGCAAACAACTGAAATTAAAGCAGATAAACGGCCAACAGACAAGGCAGGAGGAGCTCCAGCTGCCCCAGGGCTGAGGGACTCAGTGCCCTCACGCCCCTGGGCCCCCTCCCAGCAGGCTGGGCAGCAGGCTCTGCTCTAGACTTGAGAGGCAGCTGGAAATGTGACCTGTCTCCACTGATTTCTTGGCCCTGAGACCCAGGGGGGCTGGGACGGGGTGGGGAGGTGAGTGGCTTCCTTCCTTGGTGCCCAGAGCGGCAGAGCGGGAGCTGTGGGAGGCAGACTCAGCCCCATCTCTCCTCTTGAGGGACTAGGTTGGGAACTAACTCCATGATACCATAAAATCATTTTCCAGTGTGACTCTTGTGTCCTTTAAAGTCATAGCACATGGCGCTTGCCTTTAAGAGCCAAGTGTAAGGCTAATATAGAACACTTTCAATGTGATACTCCTGGTTCACATTGAGGAGATAAGCAGGAAGGAGCAGGTGCTTATCAGTGTGGCAGCAGACACCTCATCCTTCCTCACCCCTCACCAGGGTGCTGTGATGTTCTAGGAGGATCTTGGAAATGGAGGCTTCCCGGCCCTCGAGGCCGCCTTTCACGCCTTTCATCTGTTGACCTTGCTGGTAGGGTCAGGGCTTTGTTCCCTGTGTGTAGTGCACGAGGTCCCAAGTGTAGCTCTGTCCCCCAGCCTGGCCCAGGGAATGGGCTCCCCTGGGCCAGTGCCTCAGCCTCTGGAGCCCTGTGGGGAGTTTGCATTTTAAGGTCACATTCTGATCTCCACGGGGGAGGGTGAGGGGACAGATGTAAGCCCTAGTTCGCAGTTATGCAATTAAGCCGAGATTTGCCTTCCTGCAGGAACAGAAAAGAGGCCAAGGACACCCTAATAGAAACCTCAAGATTGCGTCTCCAAAAGTGGCCTGAGCAAGTGGGTCAAGGGAGATTGCCACCTCTGGCCAGTGGAGGAGCCCAGCCAGCAGGTCCCTGGGTTGGTCCTGCCGCTGACCGCTGTCCGGGGAGAGGAGGGTCTGGTTGGCATTGGAGCCTCGCCTTTGACTGCACCTGTTGCCCTGTGGTCCTGCCACACCCAGCAAACAGCAGCACTGTGTAGCCAGAGGCACCTAGTCTCAAGTGCGGTTAAAAGTGCTGCCTCTTTATTTAGGAGGATGTCAACCAGGCTGGCTCTTCTGAAGTTGCTCATTACTAGATAAGTGATGGTAAAATAGTAATTCTTTATTAATTGAGGATATGGCTGCTAATTAGAACCCAGGCGTGTATTCTTTAAAAAATTCTTTATACCTGTTTATATACTTGCTCCAGAGTGGAGGGACTTACTCATCTCTCCTTCCCTCTCCCCCACCCCCAAAAGAGAATTTCAACTTTAAGACAAACAACTTCATTTACAAGTGTGTCTCTAATTAGCTGCAGAATTAGGAAAGCTGAGTTTTCCCCCATAGATCGGCTAAACCCTCGAGGGAGACTGGTGGAATAGAGAGAATCGCATTTCCAATTATTTTGTTGAATTGCTAATTTAGTTATTGTGCCTGGTGTAATTGTGATGGGTATTGGGTGTGCAATTCAATTTGTTTTAAATATTTGTGGGAAGGCTGATCAGTAATGGAGCTGACCTATTTTGTGGCCCAAATTGAGAAAAAAGACTAAAACACAACAGCCACAAAGATATAGTTTGTTTCCATTTTTATTTTGATGTCTCTCATCCCTCTTAAGACCACTGATGCAACAAAAGGATTAAATTAAAAGATGACAACACTTTGATCTTCTCCCTTTGAATGCTTAACTGTCCTTGGTAGTTTAATTTGCAGATATTTTAGGGTAGAGTTCTAGATGCATTGGTGGAGTTGAATGGTTTCCGCCTCCCGTGATTGCATCTGTGTGTGTGCCTAGAAGTGGGGGTAGTGTCTGCAGCAAATGGTGTAAGGACGTTGTGACCACAAGTTAATACTCCCACCGGGCAGGGGTCCACTGCAGAGCCAGGAGCCTTCCCTCTGGGCAGCACCACTCAGGGATTGGTCACTTGGAGCCCCAGCCCGGGTGGCCTGTGTGCAGTGCTGGCCCGAAGTCCACGTGCTGCTGGTTGTTTTGCGCCTGTGCAGTTGTGATGGGGGTCAGGTGTGCAGTCCTCACTGTCGGCGAGGCCTCCAGTTGGAGCTCCGTGAGGGCCAAGCTTGTGTTTCCCTCCAGGGTCTTCCCACCACTCAGCCAGTGTATGGACCAGCCAGGAGGTCTGTGATTTCATGTTGCTTATAAATTTTTTATAATATTGCTTACGTTCCTGTTGGGTGCTGAGTAACTAAATCCAGTCTGGGGGCTGGGGCAAGGCTGTGGCTTGCACGGAAGAACTGTGAACAGGGCTGTGCTGGGACTTGAGGTCACAGAAGCAGTGCAGCACCTAGTCGGCTGCCCTGGTTATCGCAGACCTGTGCGTGAACACAGGTGCTGCTGCAGGTGACTGGTGCACCTCTCCTTCATCATCATCCGGCAGGCCTTCTCAGACACAGGGTAGGACTTGGCTGGGGTACATCAGAGGTTGGCAGACCAGAGTCAATTTTGAGAAAAGGTATTAATAAAATGGGTCATAGAAGCAGCTCTTGTAATGAACTTGATCCTAAAAGGATCATTTTGCCACTCAGCTTAGAAAGGTGCCCAGGGTCAATGTCCATGCTTGGCTGCTGAGTAGAAGCCTAAACCTCATTACTTCTATGGAGAGATCGCCAAGGCCTACAGAAGGCCCTTCAGACACAGGTGGTCTTCCTTCTCTTGAACGGGCTTGTCTATAGGAATTGGGAGAGAACAGCTAATGGACACAGCACCTGACCTCGAGGAGGAGCTGGGTGTCCTGGGAGGACAGGCAGGAAAACAAACCATTGTACAAACAATGCCATGAACTAAATTTAAACCAACTACCTGGGGAGTCTGGGAGGGTCTCTGCAGGGGGAGCAGTGGGCGTTGGAGAATGAGGAGGCATTTGTGGAAATAGGTGCAAAGACCTGGCAGGAGGCCAGGCTGATGGGTGTGGGTGGTAAGGTTGGTTGTGACGGGAGACTTGGGGATGTGGACAGCCTGCAGCTGCAGCCGTGGAGCCGGCCAGGCGGGCCCGGGCGAGGTCTGCACAGGGTGGGCCTAGACTCTGGCCTCTCTGCAGTGGAAAGGCTCTGATCCGGCTTTTAGAGTGGTTGTTAGCTTCAGAGCGGCAGAGATTGAGACGAGAGAGCTTGCAACTGCCCCAGTCACTTATGGAACAAACCAGGTCGTAGACGACTAACTGTAGACTGCTGTGGCTGTGAATGTTTGAGTCATCAATGACTCTTCCCTTCTCAAAACCAAAACACCAAACCCCTTGATGTCAAGTCTATTTTGATTCATGGCGACCCCATGTGTTACAGAGTAGAACTGCCCTATAGGGTTTTCTTGGCTATAATCTTTATGGAAACAGATTTCCAGGCCTTTTCTTTTGTGGCACCGCTGGGTGAGTTTGAACTGCCAACCTTTAGCTTAGTTGTCAAGCGCAAACTGTTTATGGCACCCAGAAACCCTGTCCCTTCTCAGAGCATTTTAAGTTTTTTATTACAGGAAATTTCAAACATACACAAAAGTAGAAGGAACAGCTTAATGAACCCCCTTGCCCGTCCTCCTGCTTCACAGTCACTAGTAAACCGCCAGACTCGTTTCGTGTACATCTCCGTACCTCCTACCCCTTGCTGGTTCACTGAGGTACGCTTTGGTGTTAGCTGCCATCAAGTCTGCATCTGACTCCTGGCAGCCCCGTGCACAACAGAACCAAACGCTGCTTGGTCCTGCCCCATCAGACCGTTGTCATCCACGGGATTTTCATTGGCTGATTTTCAGAAGTAGATCACCACACCTTTCTTCCTAGTCTGTCTTAGTCTGAAGGTCTACTGAAACCTGTTCCGCATTCTAGCGACCCCCAAGCCTCCAGTGACAGGTGGGTGGTAGCGGCCCATGAGGTGCCTTGGTCTCCTGCATGGAAGGTGAGAAGTCTACACTGAACCACCACTGCCCTGAGGTATAATTTACATACCATAAAACTCACCTGTTGTGAATGCACAATTCAATGGCTTTTAGTAAATTTATAGAGTTGTGCCACCATTAACTCAATCTTTTACACAATTAAGTGGTTTTTAGTGAATTTATAGAATTTTAGTGAACTCAGTCTACTTTTAGAATTTTCATCACCCCCACAAGTTTCTCCATGCCCTTTAGCAGTCAATCCCGCTTCCATCCCCCGCCCTGGGCAATAACTTCTTTCCGTATCTATAGATTTGTCTTTTCCGAATGTTTCATGTAAAATGGCTCCTATGAAATGTAGACTTTTGTGTCTGGCTTCTTTCATTTAGCATAAGGTTGATGTGAGTTAGAGCAGATGTCAGTAGTCCATTCCTTTTTATTGCTGACTAGTATTCCACTACTAGTATTCCACTGGAAACCCTGGTGGCGTAGTGGTCAAGTGCTACAGCTGCTCACCAAGAGTTCAGCAGTTCGAATCCGCCAGGAGCTCCTTGGAAACTCTATGCGGCAGTTCTACTCTGTCCTATTGGGTCGCTGTGAGTCGGAATTGACTCGACGGCAGTGGGTTTTGGAGTATTCCATCGCACTGGTATGCCACGTTTTATCTGTTCACCTGTTGATGGACATTTGAATTATTTCTGGATTTTGGCTATTATGTATAAAGCTGGTATGAACAATAAAGTCTTTGTGGAACATATGTTTTCATTTCTCTTGGGTAGCTACTTAGGTGTGGAGTTGCTGGGTTATATGGTAAGTTTATGCCTCACTTTTTAAGAGGTTGCCAAACTGTTTTCCAAAGTGGTTGTATTGTTTTACATTCCTACCAGCAGTGTCTGAGGGTTCCAGTTTCTCCACAGCCTCACTAATACTCCTCATTGTCTGTCTGACTGTAGGTGTTTTCGATTATAAGGACTCATGATTTTAATTTACATTTACCTTGGGAAACCCTGGTGGCGTAGTGGTTAAGTGCTACGGCTGCGAACCAAAGGGTTGGCAGTTCAAATCCGCCAGGCACTCCTTGGAAACTCTATGGGGCAGTTCTACTCTGTCCTATAGGGTCGCTGTGAGTCGGGATCGACCCGACAGCACTGGCATTTTTCAACGACTAATGACGTTGAACATATTTTTGTATGCTTTGATTAGCTATTCATATATCTGTCTTTGGTGAAAAGTCTATTCAAATCTTTTGCTCATTTTCAATTGAGTTTTTCTTACTGAGTTGTAAAGTTCTTTATATACAGGTAGTCCCCCACTTGGGACAGTGTTCCATTCTGATGACTCCATTGTAAGTCGGTTCTTAGGTAAGTTGAATACCTTATTTTTTTTCCTTAGTTTTCATTATTATTGCCTTTTATTATCAGTATCTTTATAAATCTCATCTTTATTCGTCTTTGGGAGTTGGAAACATTACATAAAAACTTACAGATACATTTTAATATATATATACTGTCATGGATTGAATTGTGTCCCCCCAA
This sequence comes from Loxodonta africana, assembly GCF_030014295.1. Taxonomy (NCBI): domain Eukaryota; kingdom Metazoa; phylum Chordata; class Mammalia; order Proboscidea; family Elephantidae; genus Loxodonta; species Loxodonta africana. The sequence goes on from NC_087359.1 coordinate 51,558,444, forward strand.
AATATGTCAACTTGGTTAGGCCATGATTCCCAGTATTGTGTGGTTGTCTTCCACTGTGAGATCTTCCTATGTGCAATAAATCCTAATCTCCTCCTGTGGTTAATGAGGCAAGATTATATTAAAGAGGATTACAGTGGGATGTAACACCCTTACCCAGGTCACATCCCTCATCCAATGTAAAGGGAGTTTCCCTGGGGTGTGGCCTGTACCACCTTTTTTTTTTTTTTTAATAATTTTTATTGAGCTTTAAGTGAACGTTTACAAGTCAAGTCAGTCTGTCACATATAAGCTTATATACACCTTACTCCATACTCCCACTTACTGTCCCCCTAATGAGTCAGCCCTTCCAGTCTCTCCTTTCGTGACAATTTTGCCAGTTTCTAACCCTCTCTACCCTCCTATCTCCCCTCCAGACACGAGATGCCAACACAGTCTCAAGTGTCCACCTGATACAAGTAGCTCATTCTTCATCAACATCTCTCTTCTACCCATTGTCCAGTCCCTTTCATGTCTGATGAGCTGTCTTCGGGAATGGTTCCTGTCCTGGGCCAACAGAAGGTTTGGGGACCATGACCCCTGGGATTCCTCTAGTCTCAGTCAGACCATTAAGTCTGGTCTTTATATGAGAATTTGGGGTCTGCATCCCACTGATCTCCTGCTCCCTCAGGGGTTCTCTGTTGTGCTCCTTGTCAGGGCAGTCATCGGTTGTGGCCGGGCACCAACTAGTTCTTCTGGTCTCAGGATGATGTAAGTCTCTGGTTCATGTGGCCCTTTCTGTCTCTTGGGCTCATAGTTGTTGTGTGACCTTGGTGTTCTTCATTCTCCTTTGATCCAGGTGGGTTGAGACCAATTGATGCATCTTAGATGGCCGCTCGTTAGCACTTAAGACCCCAGATGCCACATTTCAAAGTGGGATGCAGAATGTTTTCATAATAGTATTATTTTGCCAATTGACTTAGAAGTCCCCTTAAGCCATAGTCCCCAAACCCCTGCCCTTGCTCCGCTGACCTTCGAAGCATTCAGTTTATCCCGGAAACTTCTTTGCTTTTGGTCCAGTCCATTTGAGCTGACCTTCCGTGTATTGAGTATTGTCCTTCCCTTCACCTAAAGTAGTTCTTCTCTACTAACTAATCAGTAAATAACCCTCTCCCACCCTTCCTCCCTCCCCGCCTCGTAACCACAAAAGTATGTGTTCTTCTCAGTTTATACCGTTTCTCAAGATCTTATCATAGTGGTCTTATACAATATTTGTCCTTTTGCCTCTGACTAATTTCGCTCAGCATAATGCCTTCCAGGTTCCTCCATGTTATGAAATGTTTCCCAGATTCGTCACTGTTCTTTATTGATGCGTAGTATTCCATTGTGTGAATATACCACAATTTATTTAACCATTCATCCGTTGATGGACACCTTGGTTGCTTCCAGCTTTTTGCTATTGTAAACAGAGCTGCAATAAACATGGGTGTGCATATATCTGTTCGTGTAAAGGCTCTTATTTCTCTAGGGTATATTCCGAGGAGTGGGATTTCTGGGTTGTATGGTAGTTCTATTTCTAAGTTTTTAAGAAAACGCCAGATAGATTTCCAAAGTGGTTGTACCATTTTACATTCCCACCAGCAGTGTATAAGAGTTCCAATCTCTCTGCAGCCTCTCCAACATTTATTATTTTGTGTTTTTTGGATTAATGCCAGCCTTGTTGGAGTTTCACCTTTTATCTCTTAAGAGATAAAAGGAAAGGGAAGCAAACAGAGAGAGGGGGACCTCATACCACCAAGAAAGCAGCCTGGGAGCACAGCTCATCCTTTGGACCCAAGGTTTCTGTGTGGAGAAGCCCCTAAACCAGGGGAAGATTGATGACAAGGACCTTCATCCAGAGCCAACAGAGAAAGCCTTCCCCTGGAGCTGACACCCTGAATTTGGACTTCTAGCCTACCAGAGTGTGAGAGAATAAACTTTTGTTTGTTAAAGCCATCCACTTATGGCATTTCTGTTACAGCAGCACTAGATGACTAAGACATACATAAAAAATACACAAATCATAAAAATTTACTCTGATGATGAAGAAGAGTTGGATGATGTCGGCGTTTTGTCAGTTGCTGTAATAACTCCACTTGTGGAAGGTTCTGGATCATCTGGATTATTCCTGGGAATGACGATGGTATTTCTAGTCAGAAAATTAGTGAGAGTTGTCTGTGTGGTCCTTTTCTTTTTTGCTTCATCTATTTTGCAGTAACATTCACTGCTTTCCAAATCTGCCTATTGACTTTATTAAAGCAATCAGTGTTTGGGTCCATGTTTTCAAGCAACTGAAGCCCCTGATTTAGTTTAGAAAGCTGAATCTATACAGCAGTGTTCTAAACAGTAAATCATAAAATTGAACATCTGAGAATGATAACATCAGCAAACCATGTGCAGTAACATTGTATGTAGTCCATATTACCAACATGTTCCACACAAAAAAACCCAGAAAGATGGCTGTAAGTGCTGTCCGTTGTAACTTGAATACGTTGTAAGTCGGGGACTACCTGTGTTCTGGATACAAGTCCTTTATCAGATTTATGATTTGCAAATACTGTTTCCCAATTTGTGGCTTATCACTTTCTTAACATTGTCTTCTTTTTTACTGTGGTGAAAACAGATACAACAAAACATTTATCAATTCAGCAATTTCTACATTATAATTCAGTGACATCGATTACGTGCTTCATGTTGTGCAAGCATTATCACTATCCTTTTTTAAATTATTCCACCACTATTAACATAAACTCAATGTCCCCTGAGAAAGAATTCCCCCTTTCCCTCTCCCTCGCACCCATGGTAATCATTAATAATCTTTGGTTTCTGTGCATTTACTTATTTCATATAAGTGAGATCATACAGTATCTGTCCTTTTGCGGCTGACTTGTTTTGCTCTGCACAATGTTTTCAAGGTTCAGCCATATTGTAGCAGCATCAGGACTTCATTTCTCTTTGTGGCTGAGTAACACTCTGTTGTATGTATATACCGCATTTTATCCATTCATATGCTGATGGACATTTAGGCTGTTTCCCCGTTTTGGCTACTGTGGAAAGTGCTGCAGTGAACTTTGAGGCATAGGTTTCTGTTTGCATTCTTGCTTCCACTTCTGGGTATACACCCAAATTTTGGGATCGCTGGGTCATATAGGTAGGTAAGTTCTATGTTAAACTTTTGAGGAACTACCAAACTGTTTTCTGCAGTGTCTGTACAATTTTGTTCCTACCAGCAATTGACGAGGGTTCCAGTTTCTTCACAACCTTCTCAACACCTGTTGTTTTCCGTTTTTTCTTCTTGGTTTTTTTTTTTTTTTTATCATTGCCATTCTAATGGGGGGTGAGGTGGTATCTCACTGTGGTTTTGATTTGCCTCTCCCCAATGGCTCATGATGTTGGGCATCTTTTCATATGCTTGTTGGTCATCTGAGTATCCTTTGGTGAAATGTCTCTTCAGTCCTTTGCCCATTTTTTGATTAGGTCTTTTAAGTTGTAGAAGTTTCTGTGTGTGTGAGAATTATATATATATATATATATATATATATATATATATATATATATATATTTTATTCTGGTAAAAATATAACACAGAACAAAGAAGTTTCCTGCATAAACTGAATGCTTCGAAGGTCAGCGGAGCAGGTCAGCGGAGCAGGGGCGGGGGTTTGGCGACTATGGCTTCAGGGGACATCTAAGTCAATTGGCAAAATAAATTCTATTAAGAAAACATTCTGCATTCCACTTTGAAGAGTGGTGTCTGGGGTCTTAAATGCTAGCAAGCGGCCATCTAAGATGCATCAATGAATCACAACCCACCTGGATCAAAGGAGAATGAAGAACACCAAGGTCACAAGGTAATTATGAGCCCAGGAGTCAGAAAGGGCTACATGAACTAGAGACTACATCATCCTGAGACCAGAAGAACTAGATGGTGGCCAGCCATAACCGATGACTGCCCTGACAAGGAGCACAACAGAGAACCCGTGAGGGAGCAGGAGAGCTGTGGGATGCAGACCCCAAATTCTCATAAAAAGACCAGACTTAATGGTCCCACTAAGACTAGAAGAATCCCAGCGGTCATGGTCCCCAGACCTTCTGTTGGCCCAGGACAGGAACCGTTCCCGAAGCCAACTCATCAGACATGGATAGGACTGGACAATGGGTTAGAGAGAGATGCTGATGAGGAGTGAGCTACTTGTATCAGGTGGACACCTGAGACTATGTTGGCATCTCCTGTCTGGAGGGGAGATGGGAGGGTAGAGGGGGTTAGAAACTGGCAAAACAGTCACGAAAGGAGAGACTAGAAGGAGGGCGTGGGCTGACTCATTGGGGGCGAGTAAGTGGGAGTATATAGTAAGGTGTATATATGTGAGAGACTGACTTGGCTTGTAAACTTTCACTTAAAGCACAATAAAAATTACAAAAAAAAAAAATTACACAGCATTTGCCAATGCAACATTTTTCAGGTGTACCATTCAGTCATACTACATTAATCATGTTATGCAAACATCACCCATAATCCGTCAAATTTCATCACCATAAACAGAAACCCACTGCTTCCCAAACAGTGACTCCCGCTTCCCTCATTCCTCCTGCCCCTGGTAACTTCTAATAAACTTTGGTCAGTAAACATTTGCCTGTTCTTGTTATTTCATGTAAATGAGATCATACAGTATTTATCCTTTTGTGATTGACTTATTTCACTCAACATAATGTTTCCAAGGTTCATCCACATTGTAGCATGTATCAGGACTTCATTGAATGTAGTATTCCATTGAATGTATTGTCACACTTATCCATTCATCTGTTGACGTACATTTAGGTTGTTTCCACATTTTGCCTATTGTGAACAGTGCTGCAGTGAAGACTGGTGCACATGTATCTGTTTGTGTTACTGCTTTCAAGTCTCTTGGATACGTACCTAGGAGGAAATTGCCGGGCCATATGGTAGTACAATGTTTAACTTTTTGAGGAACCACCAAACTGTTTGCCACAGTGGCTGTACCATTTTGCATTCTCATCAGCAATGGATAAGGGTCCCAATTCCTCTGCATTGTCACCAACATTTGTTTTTTTACGTTTTTAAATCTTGGCCATCCTAGTGGAAGAGAAGTAATATCTCATTGTGGTTTTGATTCGCATCACTCTAATGGTTAATAGCAGCGTCTTTTCATGTGCTGGTTGGCCATTTGAATATTCTGTTTGGTGAAATGTCTTTTCAAAACTTTTACCCATTTTTTGATTGGGTTATCTTTTTTCTTGTTAAGTTGTAGAAGTTTTATATATTTTTTGGATATTAGACTCTATCAGATGTATGGGTCCCCCAAATTCTCTCCCCATCTGTAGGTTGTCTTTCACTCTGTTGATAAAGTCCTTTGAATGAACCAAATTATTTAATTTTTATGATGCCCCATTTATCTGTTCTGTCTTTTGTGCTCGGGCTTTTGTTGTCATATCTGATAATTTAAAAACTAGGTCCTGCAGCCATACTCCTATATTTTCTTCCAAGAATTTTATGGTTTTTCACATTTAGGCTCTTGATCCATTTTGAACTGGTTTTTGTGTATGATGTGAGGCATGGATTCATTTTTTCGGCATGTGGAAATCCAATTTTTCCAGCACCATTTATTGAAGAGACTCTTCCTTCCCCCAATGAATGGAATTAGCACCTTGTTGAAAATCAGTTGACCATAGATGTATGGGTTTATTTCTGAACTCTCAATTCTATTCCATTGGCCTATACGTATATTACTAGACCAGTACCAGGCTGTTTTAATTACTGTGGCTTTATGTTTTTAAATCAGGAAGTGTGAGTCCTCCTATTTTATTCTTTTTCTTCAAGATTTCTTAGCTATCTGGGCTCCTTTGCCCTTCCATATAAATTTGAAGATGGGCTTTTCCATTTCTGCAAGGAAGGCTATTGGGATTTTTATCTTAATTGTGTCTTTTGGAAGCACAAAAGGTTTTAATTTTTTTATTGTGCTCTAGATGAAGGTTTATAGAGCAAATTAGTTTCTCATTAAAAAAGTTTTTAAATTTGGTGAAGTCTGATTTATTAATTTATTTTCCCTTATGGATCATACTTAGGGTGTCAAATCTAAGAAATCTTTGTCCAACCCAGGGAAAAAAAAATTTTCTCCTGTTTTCTCCCAGAAGTTTTATAGTTTTAGCTCTTTCATTTAGGTCAGTGATCTATTTTGAGTTAATTTTTATGTATGGTGTAAGGGTCTAAAAATATAATTTTGCATATGGATATCCAATTATCCCAGCACCATTTGCGGAAAAGACTATTCTATCCCCCCTTGACTTCTTTGTCAAAAAACAAATGACCATCAAGGTACGGTCATTTATTTCTGAACTCTCAAATCTGTTCTGTTCTATATGCCTGTTTTTTTTTTTTTTTTACTTGTTTATGTCTTTATTTATAATTTTCTCTCTCCTTAATTGTAAAAGCAAAAAAATCACATTAAAAAAACTGGAAAATAGAAACATGAAAACAAAATCACCCACAATCTCATTTGACAACTGTTAGTATTTGGCAAGAATGAACTCCTAATTTTTTTTTCATGTAATTGCATGCAATTTGGTAGAGTGCCTAATATTTTTAAACAGATATATCATGTGCATGGTACAAATTCCAAAAACAAAGAAAAAGGGTATCTTACAGAAAAGAAGTAGGTCTCCTTTTCAATATCCCTAGTCCTCCATTTTGCAACCTCCACCCTGCCACCTCAAGCTAGTTAGAAGTTTCTTTCATTTTCTTCCATAGATAATCTACCCATTAATAATAAATGTGTATATAAAAACTTCCATTCTCCTTTGTCAACATACATTATTTTTCACAAAAATGGTACCCTACTGTACAGTTTTGCACCTTGCTTTTTTATTTAACAATTTTGTTGTTGTTAGGTGCCATTGAATTGGTTCTGACTCATAGTGACTCTGTGTACAACAGAATGAAACACTGCCCGGTCCTGCACCATTCTCACAATCGTTGTAATGCTTGAGCCGGTTGTTGCAGCCACTGTGTCAATCCATCTCGTTGAGGGTCTTCCTCTTCGCTGACCCTCCACTTTACCGAGCACGATGTCTTTCTCCAGGGACTGATCCCTCCTGATAACATGTACAAAGTATGTGAGATGAAGTCTCACCAGCCTCCCTTCCAAGGAGCACTCTGGCTGTACTTTTTTTTTTTTTTAATTTTTATTGTGCTTTAAGTGAAAGTTTACAAATCAAGTCAGTCTCATATAAAAATTTATATACATCTTACTAAGTACTCCTAGTTGTTCTCTCCCTAATGATATTGTACACTCTTTCTCTCCACCCTCTATTTCCCGGTCCATTCAGCCAGCTTCTGTCCCCTCTGCCCTCTCATCTCCCCTCTAGACAGGAGCTGCCCACACAGTCTCATGTGCCTACTTGGTCCAAGAAGCTCACTCCTCATTAGTATCATTTTCTATCTTATAGTCCAGTCCAGTCCCTGTCCAAAGAGTTGGCTTTGGGAATGGTTCCTGTCTTGGGCTCTATATGCCTGTTTTTACACCAGTAAAAATTGGAAATCGGGTGGTCTACGTCCTCCAAATTTTATCAAAATTGTTTTGGTTATTGTGGACCCTTCGTATTTCCATATAAATTTTAGGACAAATTTGCCAACTTCTATTAAAATGCCTGCTGGGATTTTGATAGGGATTGCACTGGATTTATATTATAGATCAATTCTGGGAGAACTGCCATCTTAACACTGAGTCTTCTAAACCATGAACATGGATTGTCTCTCCATTTATTTATAGTTTTCTCTAAACAAAATTTTATAACTTTCAGTGTAAGTCTTGCAATCTTTTAAAAAATTTATTCCTAAGTATTTTATTGTTTTTGATGCTACTGTGAATGAAATTGCTTTCTTAATTCTGTTTTTGGATTGCTCCTTGGTAGTTGTCTTAGTCATCTAGTGCTGCTACAGTGAATACCACAAGCGGATGGCTTTAACAAAAAGAAGTTTATTTTCTCAAAGTAAAGTAGGCTAAAAGTCCAAATCAGGGGGTCAGCTCCAGGGGAAGGGTTTCTCTCTCCATCAGCATTCTCATCAATCTTCCCCAGGACTAGGAGCTTCTCCACACAGAGGACGCCCTCTGCTCCTGGCACTGCTTTCTTGGTGGTATGAGGTCCCCAACTCTCTGCTAACTTCCCTTTCCTTTTATCTCTTGAGAGATAAAAGGTGGTGCAGGCCACACCCCAGGGAAACTCCCTGTACATTGGATCAGGGATGTGACCTGGTAAAGGTGTTATAATCCCACCCTAATCCTCTTCAACATAAAATTACAAATCACAAAATGGAGGACAACCAGAAAATACTGGGAACCATGGCCTAACCAAGTTAATATACACATTTCTGGGGGACATAATTCAATCCATGACAGTAGTACAGAGAAAAACTACCAAGGTTTTTTTTTTTAATATTTATCTTTGTAACCCTGCAACTTCGCTAAATGTTTATTAATTCTAGTAGTTTTTCTTCTTTAATGGATTCCTCTTACAGGATCGTGTCATCTGCGAATCAAGAGTTTAGTCCTTCCTTTCTAATCTGGTAGCCTTTACATTTTTATTTATTTAGCCTATTGCACTAGCTAGAACCTCCAGTACAATCCCTGAGTAGACATGGCAAAAGTGGACATCGCTGCCTTGTTCCTGATCTTAGCGGAAAAGCATTCAGTCTTTCACTAGTCTGTATGACGTTAGTTGAAGTTTTTCATAGATGCCCTTGAACAGGTTAATAAAGTTCCCTTCCATTCATAATTTGTTGAGAATCTGGAATGAGTGTTGCATTTTATCAAATGCTTTTCTGCATCTATTGAGGAACTCGTGGTTTTTGTTCTTTGTTAATATATTACATTCATTGATTTTGGATGTTAAATTAACCTTACACTTCGGAGACAAATCCCACACAAATTATACACAAATCCTACGGTGTATAATTCTTTGAAAATATGTTGCTGGATTTGGTTTGCTAATATTTGCTAAGGAGTTTTGCATCTATGTTCATGAGGGATATTGGTCTGTAGTTTTCTTACGATGTCTGTTTGGCTTTGGCATCGGGAAAAAAAGTACTCCCTCTGTTTTCTGAACGAGTTTATTAAGGATTGGTATTATTTCTTCTTTAATATTTCATAGAATTCACCAGGGAAGCCCTTCTGGGACTCAGCTTTTCTTTGTGAGAAAATTTTTAAATTACTAATTACTTATAGGTTTGTTCAGATTTTCTGTTTCTTCTCACGTAAGTTTTGGTAAATTTGTGTCTTTCTAGGAATTTTTCCATTTTATCTAAGTTGTCCAATAGGAGGCATGAAGTTGATCAAAACATGGTTATAATCCTTTTAATTTCTGCGGGGTTGCTGGTGATGTGCCCTCTTCCATACCTCATTTTGGAAATTTGAGTCTTATTTCCTATTTGTCATTTTTGTTGACTTTTTCAAAGAACCAATTTTTAATTTTATTTTTCTCTATTTTCTGCTCCCTATTTCATTAATTTCTACTCAAATCTTCATTGTTTTCTTCATTCTGCTTGCTTTGGGTTTAGTTTGGTTTGCTTTTCTTTTAGTTTCTTAAAGAGAAAGCTCAAGTTATTGTTGAATTATCTATTTCTCCTTTGAATTTTGACCATTTTTGCTTTAAGTAATTTGGGGCTCTGTTGTTAGGTGCTTAGAATTGATATATCTTTCTGATGAATTGATGTTTTTATCACAGTAAGTATATCTCTTTGTTTCTAGTGATACTTCTTAAATCTTTTTTCCAGTATTAATATAGCTACTACAACTCTCTTATGGTTACTGTTTGCATGGTATTTAGTTTTCCATACTTTTACTTTCAACTTATTTGTCTTTGGATCTACAGTGTATTTCTTGTAGAGGTATATGGTTGGATTTTTTTTTTTTAATCTGATAATCTATGCCTTTTGATTGGAGTGCTCAGTCCTTTCACATTTAATGTAATTATTGATAAGGTTTTGTTCCTTTGTTCCTCCTTTACTGCCTTCTTTTGTGTTTAGTGTACCATTTTAATTCTTTTTTTGCTATGTATTTCTGTTATTTTCTTAGTGGTTATTCTAGGGATTACTTTGCAATCTATTCGAGACAAATACTAACTTAATTGTGGTAAAATACAGAATCCTGGTTCCAACAGAGCTCCATTTCTCTTCCTTCCTTTGTGTGATTGTCATATATATTACCTTTATATGTTATAAACCCAACAATACAGTGGTATAATTATTGTTTTATGCAATCTTATGTCTTTTAAAGAAGTTGAAGAGAATACACACACAGACACACATTTATATTTAGCCATACATTTACCTTTTCCAGTACTCTTCATTTCTTTGTATAGATTTGAGTTGTCATCTTGGATTCTTTCTTTTCAGCCTGGCTAATTGCCTTCAATATCTTATAAGGCAGATCTGCTGGCAATTAATTCTCTCAGTCCTATTTCTGAGAATATCTTTATTTCTCCTTCATTTGTTTTCAGGATAGTTTTCCTAGATATAAAAACCCCAAACCCGCTGCCATCAGGTGGATTCCGACTCATAGCGACCCTGTAGGATCTGGTAGATTTTTAGGTTGACAGTCTGTCAGGGAGTTTATACTTGTTTCCTCTGCCAATTTTGTATGAAGACTTGTTGTTGTTAGTTGCCACTGAGTTGATTCTGACTCATGGCGACCCCACATGTGCAAAGGAGAATGCTCCACCTGGTTTTCAAGGCTGTGACCTTTGAGAAGCAGATACCAGGCTTGTCTTCCAAGGTGCCTCTGGGTGGGTTTGAACTGCCAGCCTTTCAGTAAGTAGTCGAGAGCTTAACCATCTGTACCACTCAGTGATTTCTTATAAAGAATTCTTGGTTGACAGGTTTTTTTTTTGTTTTGTTTCCTTGCAGCACTCTGAATATATCAGTCCACTGCCTTATGGTCTCTGAAGAAAGTCAGCTGACATTTGTTTTTCTTCTTTTTGTGATGAGTTTTCTCTTGCTGCTTTTAAGATTTTCTCTTTATCTTTCAACATTTTGGCTATGAAGTGTCTAAGTATAGATCATTGTGCTCATCCTACTTGGGGTTTGTATCGAACTTGTTTAGATCTGCAGATTGTTTTCCATCAAATTTGGGAAGTTTTTGGCCTTTTTCTTCAAATATTTTGTCTGACCCTTTCTGTTTTTTCCTTCTGGGACTCCTATTACACGTACCATATTTTTACGCAAATAACACATGCCTCCTACATTTGTTTGCCAACTGCATCCTCCCCCTGTGATTGGCAAACAAACAGAAGGGACGTGCTATTTGTGTAAAAATATGGTATATTCATATGCCCGATATTGTTGCACAGGTCTGTGAGGCTCTGTTCATTTTTGATTCTTCTCTCTCTTCTACAGACTGGGTAATTCCTGTTGCTCTATCTTAAGTTTATGATTCTTCTCTCTCAAATCTGTTTAGTCCCTCTAGTGAAATTTTCATTTGTTATTAAACTTTTCAACCCCAGAATTCCTTTTTTTTAAAAAATTTCTTTCTTTGTTGAGATTCTCTTCTTGTTAAGTCATTGTCATCATACTTTAATTCTTTAAACATGGTTCCTTTTAGTTCTCTGAACAATTTATAATAGCTGATTTTGAAGTCTTTTTCTGCTAAGTTCAATATCGGGACTCACTCAGAGAATTTTTACTGACTTTTTTTTCCCCAAGTAGAAGTTAGACTTCTGTTTCTCTGAACGTCTCATAATTTTTTGTTGTTGTTTAAAACTGGACTTTATAATATATTGTAGTTACAGATCCTGATTTTTTCCCCTGAAGTGTCTTCTTGTTGCATATTTTTGGTTTGCTTAATAACTTGACTGGACTAAGTCTATGGAATCTGTATCCCCTCCAGTGTGCAGACACTGATGTCTCTATCAGTTTTTGTCTTTTTAAAATTCTTGCTCTTATCTTTAAGCCTAGCCTTCTAGGAGTCACCCTTGAGCCTGCATCATCTAGTGGTCAGCCAAAGATTTGGGAGGAGTTGTGCTCAAATACCGGAGCCAGTAAGGCTCCTACCCTATACTGATAGATCTGTATGTGTGTTGGGGAGCACATTCAAAATTTAGGCAGTTTTTAACTCTGCCCTGGCTTTTACTTTCTCCTGGGCCCTCTCATATCTTGTTCACAGGTTTATTGTCAGCTGGGGATGTATAGATAGTTTGGGCCCTCTCTCAGCTGTCCTCTGTGGATGTGTGGAGAGCTTATTAAGGTCATCTACGGCTCAGTGGTTAAGAGCTGGGCTGCTAACCATAAGGTTGGCAGTTCACATTCACCAGCTGCTCCTTGGGAACCCTATGGGGAAGTTCTACTCTGTCCTGTAGGGTCGCTATTAGTCGGAATTGACTCGACGGCAACAGGTTTGGTTTTTTATGGCTATCTAATTTCCTGTTTCTGTTAAATTTCTGTCTAGCCTGCTGGTCTGTTGTTTGAGTCAACCAGGAACATAATTTTAGGCTAACTGAGCCATTGGTCTTCCCTGTTTTCCGCTGAAATCACTTTTGTTAGTGACAATGCCACTGGGTGTCAATTTTTTCCAAATAGCCCCCTCCAGCAGCAAACTTGCAGGTTTTCTGGGCTTGCTTTGCTGTAGTCCAAAAAAAAAAAAACCCAAACCCATTGCCATCAAGTCGATTATGACTCATAGCAACCCTACAGGACAGAGGAGAACTGCCTCATAGGGTTTCCAAGGAGCAGCTGGTGGATTCAAACTGCTGACTTTTTTGGTTAACAGCCAAACACTTAACCACTGCACCACCAGGGCTCCACCATATTGGAAGTCCAGCCTAAATCAGAACATTTTTATCCAAACTGCAGCTTCATCCATTATATTAACCCAGATTATAATCTTTTTAGAGCTGAGAGAGATCTATACAAGGAAGCCAAGACTCCAAAAGGCCCTTGAGCTGCTCAAGGCCCCACTGTGAGGGCAGCCATGCTTAGAGCTCAGCCTTCTGACTCAGCTGCATTGCTCCTCAGTGACACTGCTTAGTGTTCATGTAGCTCAATGCCTGAGACACTCTTTTCTAGATACTATCCTCACCAACGGGATGGTTCCATGACAACACCCTACAAGGAAGGTACTACTGAGTGATGACGGGTCCCCAATCTTGTGAACATAAGTAAGGGGGAGGGCACAGAGAAACCTATGTATTGAGAATTTGTTACTAAAGCTCAGCACTCGATTCCTGTTAACTACCTTAAGATAATTTTCAAAAAGCCCCATTGAGGCTCCTATTATTTTACAAATTTCACAGATGAGAAAGTCAGGAACTTGTCCAAAGACAATAGGAGTTTATGAGGGACCAGATGTTTGAACCCAGTCCGGGCTTATTCCAAAGTCTATGCTCCTTTAAGTGGATTCTAATGTACCAGTTAGTATGGAGAAGAATTCTGTTAGCTTTTTCCTAATCTGAGGCCTGGACTTTTATAGTGGTTTCTCTCTCCTCACCCCAGCCCTTCCTGTTCACTCTAGAGGGCCAATCATAGAGTCAGAATTTTTGGATTAAGCCCATCATTTAACCCTTCTGAGTTTTAGTCTACCCCATCCCCTACAGTTCCTAGTGGGCTGGATCCAGTGGATGGTTCCCAGCCCTGTTAGGGCTGAGCCTCTGTTATTCTGTCCCTCAACTAACCACAGGGAATCCCATGTTTTGGAAGATTTTGCTTAACGAACTAATGCATTTATGAAGACATCTTATTCTCATTGTTTAACAACTGTCCGTTTGAGCTTCTGGTGAGCATAAGGTGGCTAGTGCTACCTTCCTGGGTTGGTAAAACCCCAGTCAACAGAAAGACAATGGCATGGCAAGCCTCTGACACCTGACTGAGGCGCATGCAGGATTTTTGAGAGTATTGAGAATAGCTGACCCATTAGTATTTCTATGTCTTCTGTGGGTGGCCCAGGTCTACTGCACTGGGTGACCCCTATATCTTGGGGGCTGCACACATGATGGAGCTGGGTTTGGACCCTGATTTCTTGGTATGCAAGGCCATGCTCTTTTCATTGAACCAGGCTGTATTCTAAACCTTTATACACAGCCTTCTCATGTTCACAAAGCCATCATCTCAGCAGAGTGGAGGGCCTCAATGCTGACCAGGATTCTCTGCTCATAGAGCTCGGCAGCAGGAGGCAAAGAGCAGCAATTTCCCTACTGGATCCTGAATCTCCCTTCCTACTCCATTTCTAGACATGTTTAAGAGTGATTCAAACTGATTTTTTTTTTTTTTAATGTAACATTTCATTTTAGAAAAAGCCATTCTTTGCTTTACCACATATTCTGAAGAGGGAGATGGACGTGTAGCACTGAGTTTCAACAATCAGCCAAGACCACTAATTCCCTTCCCTCCTTCCTTGTGGCCTGCACCTTTCTTTGTAGATGTTTAGGGATTGGTGTTTGTTCTTGCCTCAACCATGTGGGTTTATAGAGTGCCTTTTGAGAGAAACTGAGGTAGAGGATTAAAGGCATACAATCCTGTACGTGTCCTCCCCTAGTGCCTTCCTGTGCCCAAAGTTAGACTTCAAGAAGGATTAAGTAGCTAATGATGAAGACAATCTAAAACCTTTCCATAAAATCTCTAATATCTGCCATTTGGTCCCAGTGTTAATGACTGAGCATATTAGAACCTTCTCAACTTAATGCCTGCTAGAGAGGAGACTTCTGAGAGAACTGACTCGGGGCTTCAAAGGCTTTCAGGTGGCTTTCCGGCTCAGCACATGCTACCAGTGGGTCAAGCTCCTTCTTCCTTGTGGCCTTTCTCACCCCTGTCCTAAACCTATTCTCAGAAAATTACAACAAAAATGACACTGAAGAGTTGACTTTCAGCTGTGGAGTTCCAGAGTACTGACAGCCTTGCAGCATTTTTACCTTGATTCGGCCAGTAAGCCAGGGCTGGCCAAGATCAGCTTTTTACTGCTTTCCCCAGCTCCTTCTTATGTGAGTTAAAGAGACAAAGCACAGGAACATGTTGCAGGGGCATGGCAGGGCTCACCCCACCACTGCATTCCCACTCCCCTGCTGACAGTGGAGTAGATGAGGTGGCTGGGCATGGGCTGAAATGACAAACAGTAACTCTTCTACAAATGTGGAGGTTTATTTCAACAAAATGTGAAAAGAATGCGTTTGACTGAAGCTCCTTGCTCATCAAGGTCTGTGTCCATCGAATTCTCACCGAGACAAGTGAAGGCTGCTTTGTGAACAAGTGAAGAGATAATATGGCAATCGCAGTTCAAGCGAGTCTTGGTCAATACATCATTTACACTCCTCCTGCCTCAGTAACCTTGCACGTGTAATGGGCTGGGGCACTATCAGATTGCTCCCATTCTGTGGCGCTTTCTGACTTCTCCCTGTGAAAAATCCCTGTCCAGGGTAATACCTCAAGTGAGGACGGCTGGCGGGGAGTAGGCATTACAGGGTTCTGGAGAGGAAATGTCTTCATTTAATGTGTCATAATTTGGGGAGGGGGTAAAAAGAGCATAACCCATCCTGCCTCTGAAGAAATGTCAGGGCAAGTATAGGTGAAGACAGGCCAACTGAGGAGTGCAGGACTTCCGACCACCTGCAGGGACGTGCAATTGTATTTATTACAAGTGTAGAGGCATAATCTGGTCTAAGATTCATCCATAAGCAAGTAACCAGCAACAGCGTTGCTTCTTCCTGGACTGAGAATTGCTCCCCACTTTTCCTACCCTGCTTTGATGGTGTCAAACACTGCGCCTTCCATGAGGGGCAGCCTGGCTATGGCTTCGAGCTCCCAGGGGCAGTCAGTGATGGACCCAGGCACATGTCATCAGAACCATTTGCACGTAAAGTGCCCACCTCCAAGTTAGAACTGCTGAAAAGCCCAGCCAAGCCATCTGCACAAACACTTCCTAAAGAAGGGGCAGTAGAGCTCTTTCTTGTGTGTGAACTAGGATTAAGGCTCAAAACTGTAGCTTGTATGTAAGTATTCATACTTTTCATTCTAATGTCTTAGTGATTTCCTCTGTGGTCACTGGTGACAAATGCAATTAGCTGCACCACAGGACCTGAGTGCTACCCCAGCCCTGATCACCTGCCACTCTTGCTTGAGGAATACAGATGGGTGAGCCAGTAAGTGCTTTTCTTGAATGATCTGGTTGTTGAAAATAACTCTCTCCACTACCCCTGAGGAGGCCAGGAAGGGACCAGTAAGCCTGGAAGACCACAGCACCATTATTGAGTTGCAGATATTCTTAAAGTCACGTGGGTCCTTGGAAGCCTCCCCACACCGAGGAGGGTGGGATCCTGGTGCCAAGAGCCCAGATATCACCAGGGTTCCTTTCAGCAGCTGTGGGGAGACCTGCTGCACCTGTTGCCTGTGTACAGTCTGGGGAAGAGATAAGACCCAAATGGGGTTGGAATGTCAGCTGCTTGAAGAGTAGCTCACAGTTGCCTTAGAGATAGAGTGGCTCTGTAGGTACCATGAACCTTTTGTAACTATCAAAGCTCCTGGCTTACTGGTAACAATCTTCGAAGTCCTAGAAAGAGGCTATCTGGCCTGCTCTCCCTGTGGTATGAGTAACTAGTTTCCACCAGAGATAGTACATGGCACGTCCGTCTGACTGTCCCCACCAACTTAGGCTACAGCAGTGCTTGTGGGTCCCCTGGCAGAGGGGCGGGGCGTTTCAGGTGCTGGTCTTTCAGCTCCCCTCCAGATGCGACAGCCAGTCAGCAGTGATGTGCAGGCCAATGGCAGATCAACTGCCATTCCATCTGTTCTAAGAGAATTTAACCCAAGGTTGAAGTCCTTTCAGTCAAGAATGACAACTTTGGTCTATTTTCTTCCTTCTGCTTCTTGCATTGTGGTTTTACCCTCATCTTTGAGTTCCCGTGGAGCTTGCAGAAAACTTCATGCTCTTAATTCCTTCCTAATGAACGCTGTGGTCAAACTGGGACTGATTCCTTGCCAGTATCCAGTGTGTGCTGGGCTGAATGTGGGGCTAAAGAAACAACTGACACTAGCCTCCCTCTTCTCCTCAGACCTGTGCTGGGCTGTGAGCTCAGCCACAGCCCTCCTCTGTCGCCAGAGGCCACAGGCTCATGGAGCTGGGGCTGAGGCAGTGCTGCTGACTGCCTGGCAACTCCTTACACTTCCCATGATGGGACCAAGGACTGCCAGGAGAGGAGGCGCAGCCCTGCTTTTGTGTAGTAAGACTTCAGGGTACGTGCTTGTACCCGTCATTGTCTTCTCAGGTCCTGTGCAGGGAGAGAGGGTGATAACTGCCGCCAGGGTAATAAATAGTGAATGGGATAGGTGTGATCGGTGGCTGGAGTGGGACTTCGTGATTGTATAGCCCAGTATATGTCATGCATAACCAGAACACATTCAAGGGGAAGCAAAATGCCACTTTGATTCCAGAGCTGGGTCTCCTGTGCCATCTCATTACAGTGGTTTCAGTCGTAAAAGGCAGTTCCAGCCCTTTCTCTGGAGGCAGGGCAGGGAGGGGACAGGAAGCTCTTCCTATGTTGAAGGGGAGTCCATCGTGGACAGGATCCGTACAACTTCTGCTCGCTGAGTGGGTGAGATGTGTTGAGTCATGTGGACGATGGAATCCATGGCGACCTCTGGGTTGGCCTGTACCAAGCTGGAGAGGAAGATGTGGGATGGTGAAGATGAGAGAGGCAGAAGTGTCTAGATCAGCTAAGCTTAAGAATTACTGCCCAATAAACGTGCTAACACAGTCCACTGCAGGTGCTTTAGCGACCACCTCACATGATTGTATTCCTACATTAAAAACATCCCCAGCATCAAAGTAAGTGCATCAAATTAGGTACAAGAGAAACTCAGACATCTTGCTATGCTAGAAAGTATGAGGAACAAGAACAGAAAAAGTGGGTACGTGTGACAGACGAGCCAGCTTAAAAGGGCACCCACTGGCTGAAACATCAAAATAATAAGGCGTAGTAATGAATTATAAATTACTGAAAAACAAATTCATTAGTCTCTACACCAATAAATATATAAATAAATGGGGGAGAAAGGAAGGTCTTACGGTAGAATTTGATGGTGACTAGGAACTGGAGGGAGTGTTTGAGCTTGAAAGTCACTTTGCAATCACACTGTAAAGGCTGGATCAGGCAAGAATCAGCAACGGAAAATGTGACCCATCATGCCCTGAACAGGCGTGGTCCAAAAAAAGAAGCATCAGTGGATGCTAAATCTAGGGGGATATTTAAGAAAGAACAAAAACTGTTGCTGTCAAGTTGATTCCAACTCTTAGCAATCCTCTAGGACAGGGTAGAACTACCCCATAGGGTTTCCAGGGAGCAGCTGGTAGATTCAAACTGCCGACCTTTTGGTTAGCAGCCGTAGCTCTTCACCACTATGCCACCAGGGTTTCCTTAGGATGGTCTTAAAGTGTCTCCACGTCTCCCCACCACACTCTCCACCACACACGCACACAAAAAACAAAAACCAAACTAGTTGCTATAGAGTTGATTCTGACTCACGGCAACCCCATGTGTTTCAGAGTAACTGTGCCCCATGGGTTTCCAACGGCTGTGATCTTTCAGAATTAGATCGCCACGCCTTTCTTCCTAGGTGCCTCTGGGTGGATTCAAACCACCAACCTTTCAGTTAGTAGGTGAATGCTTACCCGTTTGCGCCACACAGGGACTCCTAAAGTGTCTCCCCACAGACTGTTCATTAGGTGCAGGGCAAAAAACAGTAATTATACAGATACCATTTTGACCAGGTAATTGAAATTAACATCCTGACTTATGTAATAGTCTGAGACTGCATAACCTGAATCTAATCCTGAGGAAACATCAAACTGAAAAGGAGGAATATTTTATTAACGTATAGGAGTGCTGGGCGACTACATAAAAATGGCAATTCGTAAAAGACAAAGGATGGCTGTGGAAATGTTCCACATTAAAGCAATCTAAAGAGACATGACAACTAAATACAATATTTGATCTTAAAGGAACCTTTACTGAAGGGCGTAAAAGGACATTACTGGATTAACTGAAAAAACTGGAATGCAAATGGTAGATTACAGTTTACATCAATGTTAAATATACTACAGTTGATAATTTTATGTAGTTATGTAAGAGAATATCCCTAGTCTTAGCAAATACACACTGATGCATTTAGGGGTAAATGGCCATGATATACATAACTTACCCTTAAGTGTTTCAGAAAAAGGACAAAATAATATACATGAGAGCACACTCACAAATGATAAAGCAAATAGGGCAAAACATGTAAACTGGTAAATCTAGATATGGACATATACGGGTGTTCTTTGAACTGTTTTTATTTTTGCCAACTTTTCTGTAAGTAAAATGTTTCAAAAAAAAGTTAAGACTGGAGGGAAGACTCTAGAGGAAAGCAGCTGACATTGCCTGGGGAGGGTGGGAGCTGGTGTCCCAGAACTACCACCCTCCCCTCCTCACAGAGTCATTCATCCGGCTTGAGTATCTGCACTTTCAGCTAACAGGTGGGCGCGGCGAACTAAGCCTTCGTGTAGCTGAGATTACTAAGAGCCCCCGGGAACCAGCCGCTGGGAGATAATTGTGCTTCAGGCCTGTGTTCTCATTTGTGGGCCAACTGTATCAGTCTCAGATAGAAGTAGAGCGTACAGTTTCTAAGGCGCCATCATCTCAGGGATCTTAAACTTCTTATTCCAAAGAAATTAACCCCACTTCTATCAAAGGGTTCCCCAACTCTGCTGGTCTTACCTGCGGATCTGCTTGAGGACATAGTCTCTGCTGATATATTTGATGTTTTCCTCTATCACTGAGCGGACACCATCTTCCTCTGTCAGCTGTTTCTCCAGCCATTCCACCAGATCCTTATTATTGTCCCAAACATAGGCCTGCAAACAGATGACCCATGGTCAAGCACCAGGGCTCCCGCCAGTCGTGAACACCTGGATCGTTCAATAACCGGAAAGTTTACTCCAAAAGCTTGCTCAATGTACAAGTTGTTCAGGATTCTCCTTTACCGTTGGCAGAACAGTAGAAAGAGGAAACAGGTCCCAAGACAGGAGGTGTACTTGTTCCCCCTTTCCTTCTTTTGATACAAGATGCAAATTCAAAGCATTCTGTTGGGCTCTCCAGAGGGCATCAATGCTCAGACTCTTACTTGGGTACTATCAGACTCTGGATGTCTGCCTATTCTACAAAGGCTAAAAATTCAGTGGACAGATCTGAGAGAAACAGTTAAAAGCCCCAATTATTTACTAAAGTGCTGACTGAGGGTGTAGGGGTGCTTATTTGGCATTTGTGAAATGAAAGGTGTATTTCCCAAGGAACTGAAATACAATTCCCAAGACGAAAGTCTACAGTTCCAGCCAGGTGTGGTGGATGAGCTGCCTCGAGTTTCCTGGACTGCCTCAGCCCTTCAGTTGTAGAAGTCTTCTGGAATATATGGCCCGCTCTCTTTAAACAAGGCATCTAGAAGGGATTGACGTGACAGAGGTCTTGCCACTAGGGTAGAGCCACCAGGTCCGAAAACTAACCCCCATTTTATGATCTATGAGAGTATTCAAAAGGGTCAAGATGTCTATAACCCTGAAAGTCTCAACAAACCACCTCTCGCCTCCTTTTTTCAAGATCATTTAGCTGAGTATTTCCTAGGTAGTTGACTACATAATAATTCAGGAGTGTGTTAGACGCCTAATAGCCTTCTCCTTGTTCACTTCTCCTCTCATTTTCTTTACAAATCATTTAGGAATCGTTTTGTTAATGGTTTCCGGAAAACCAAGTACCACCATTAGGGCTCATTCATATTTATGTCATTTTGTTTGGGTAATTAAACACAAAGCTCGTCATTTAAAGGTGCGCTATCCTTCTCTGTTACCACTAACGAAGTCAAAGTCAGAATGACAATGAGTTTGGCGCTGTAATTTAATAGGTGGGTACATTAGGGACTCTCGGAGGCTTTGAAGCTTGAGATGTGGCTACAGGAAACCTGTGTATGAGCAATAGTGCAAAAGCTATAGTTGTAACTACAGGGCTTGCAGAGGCACAGAGGAAATGTTTTCATCACACTCTTCAAGAGATACCAAGTAATAAGAAACTGAGCATTGGGCTGTTTTCTAACTTTCTATTTCGTGCCTTTAAAAAATAATGGTTTCTTTTCAGACTTTCACTTTCCCACCTCTAACTTAGCTGGCAAGTTAGCTGTGACTGGTTATTTATTATATGTCATTTCACTGATTTCAACATTCCTAAGACTTCTTAAGGCGTCCTTCGCATTTCAGAATAGCCCCAAGATTAAGGATCAGTAATGCACATTTTCTAGCTCTTGTCCTTTTCTTCTTCTGGCCCCAAATTTGCCAGTCTCTGTTTTAATCACTGATTAAAAGAAAGAAAAAAAAAAAATCAGACCTCCAGTTAGGCTGGTGTGGCCAAGACAGTGCAAGCCTTTCTACCCCTCTGTGCCTTGGCACAGGACTAATGACATCTCTTGAGGCTAAAAGGCGGGAAGTGTTTTGTTCCAAGGAGAGGTGGCACCACATTTCCCCATAAATGGGGGTGGGGAGGAGATAGCAAAGTTCTCCCTGTAAGGTGGTTGGTTGAATTCTCTCTTGCATCTGTCCCAGCTCGCTGCACACCCACGTGTGGATGGAAATACCTGGACCCCTAACAACCACTGCCACCTGACCCTTGTACTTCCATTTCCATCACTGGTAATTTAGACTTCTGACCTGCTGCTTGAGGACCTCCAAATGTGCTCCCTACTGAGGAAGAAGCAGGGGAGGAAAAAATAATGAATGCTGCTTGGGTTTCAGAATAGAAAAAATTAAAAAAGTCCTAGATTTACCCAAGAATCCCAAAGCCTTTAGTTTAGGAGAATATTTAATACTCTTATTAATCATTTTT
This sequence comes from Loxodonta africana, assembly GCF_030014295.1. Taxonomy (NCBI): domain Eukaryota; kingdom Metazoa; phylum Chordata; class Mammalia; order Proboscidea; family Elephantidae; genus Loxodonta; species Loxodonta africana. The sequence continues at coordinate 51,580,353 of NC_087359.1, forward strand.
AATCCATTTGCTTTTAATTAAGAAACAGCATGATGCTTTCCTATCAACACATGCCAGGGAGCAGATTAACTGTGGCTTAAGATAACTCTCCTTGATTGGTGTAATGTATTAGCGAACAAGATGCCTGCTTCTAACGATGCTCAGACACTACCCTCTAGAGAAAACTCTCCTGCCTCCCCTCCTGCAGACACAGAGTATGCTAGGTGTTTGAAGTTCCCACACAGGAGGACAGCAGCACATTCCAGGTTTCAGAGTTGTTCTAAAGTCTCCCCTTTGAAAACATGGGCCCATACAGGAAAGATTTGCTGTTCACTCAAAGTACAACCACTGGATGACAACTACCAAGCCAAAAACCCAGTCAAGTTTAGATCACAGCCCAGAGCACATAGCACCAAGGCAAAGGGGCCTAATCAGCTGCGTTTTAGGCAATAATAAGTAAAAGCAAGCACCTGCAGGGCCACAGGTTTTTCTCACCAGGGGGTTTAACATAGTGCTGTGAGCTAATTTCCTCCACCCAGAAAAGCAAGACTCCCTTCTACTGGGCTAGGGAGTCTACAGTTCCTTGTTCGCCCTCTAGAACAGAGCTGTGCACAAGACTCAGTGTTCTAGCCATCCAGAAGGGTGGGCCAACCTCACTGCCAGAAAAAACAGCCATTATCATTTCTGCACTTAAAGCCATAAAATACGCCTGATTATTCCCAGTGTTCCAGCAGGGATCTTAAGCAATTGTGAAATGCTGGGTTGCTAACCTCATGACAGGCCTGGGCCTGTGTCACCTGCCCACCACTCATCCCAACCAGAACATTGTAATGTCAATAAAATATCAATAATTAAACATCACAACAGTGACCTTACAATACATTCATTCAGCAGATACTTAGCTTTATCTCTCTGCATCAGCGGATAAGTATCTCAGGCACTACTCAGCCTTACTAATTATATGTCGTCATTAGTCTATCTTACAAAATCTAAATGACCTGTTTGGAAATTTTCATTTCTAACATATTGGACAGCTGAAGCTCTCCTTAGTCAATGGTACAGCAGTGCCAAGGAGTGACCAGGAAACAACACGATGGATGTGTGCCCTGATTACCATGCCCTACAAATAAGTTCACTTCCTGAGCTGCCTGGAGACACCTCCAGCTGGGGAGGGTCCTTCCACTTCTCGTTTTCTAGACTTCAAGGAGCAGTGCAGCCCAATGAGAGGCAGGGGTGGGGTCGCACACAGATTGGGGAGTATATGCATACATTAGAAAAAAAAAAAGGCATTTTCAATATACCTACACCTACAAGGTTAAGACCTACCCAACTGAAGCCCAGGAAGGAACCTGCTTTCTTCACAGGTTTTCAGCACGGTTAACAGCACAACAGAAAAAAGCCATGTGGGCTATATGTGAGCCACTCTAGTCTCAGCCACCGGCCCACACAGGGCCAGGCAATGCTTTCCAGGTTCTGCCTCACCTCTTCCCTAACTGGCCCTTAATAAGAAGTTTGATCCATGAGACTAACCCATGGGCAGCTTGAGGCCAGGCTAGGGGGACAGTGGAAATCAAAACAGCGAGCCCAATCAATGAAGCTTTTTGCTCTAGCATCCTCACCAGGGCCTCCACTGACCATTTATTTCATTTGGAAATCCAGAATGAGAGCATACGAATAGCCATCTGGACAATAAGAATGTATGACAGCATTCTAGGTTGCCGGGTACACTGCAGCAAACCAAATCAAAGAAGCTTTACTGAGCATCTACTGTGTTCATGGAACCAACCCCCCACCTCCCCCACCTCAAGATCACTAAGTTACACATTTTTACTCTTAGCATAGCGTGTTGCTGTTCTTGTTTTACCTTCTAATATGCTATGCTGAGAGAGACGGAAACTTCTTGTGTCTACTGAGTGCCAGGCATTGTGCTCCGCACTTAAATCACATTATTTAAAACTCGCTGAGCCCCGTGAAATAAATACCCCCATTTACACATGAGGAAATGGAGGCTTAAATGATATGGCCAACCCAGTAAATAGCAAAGCTGGAATCCAAGAAGTTTGAGAGATTCCAAAATTGACTTTCTTTTCATCGCTCCTTGTGGGTTCTAATCTCAACTTCTACTTTTGGAGCTTGGGAAAAATCAATTAGTCTGCTTGAAAAATGATACAAACACCATATACCTCAAATTGTGGATCTCAGAATCAGGAGAGAAAACATGCCCAGGAAACAAATGTCTGCCATGTTCTTATGATCCAATTTAAACCACGGTTCTTGTTTTTGCAGGGAGCCATAGTGATGTTTTTCTTCTGCCTACAGTGAAACTGTGGACCATAAACCCTACTATTTCCTAGAATAGGACTGTCCCAGTGGAGTCAAACAGAACTCCATAACTCACTGTAACAGATACCTAGGGGAAACAAAAGAATTACATTGCTCACTTATAACACCACAGTGTCTTCAAAATTTCTATCCTGGAATCTCTTTTTCCAGGGTTAAGATTAAAAAACAAATTCTCTGGGAAAAAAAAGAACACACAGCATGGCTAACAGATAGCTATCACTAAGTGTCTTTCACTACCAGTAACCACAGTAAGGATCAGAGAGGGTCACTTCTTAATGTAAAGCCAAGGTCTAGACCCCGCCAGTCTTTGTACTTGAGAGATACACAGCACATATTATCTATCACTGCTTGAAGAACCAGCAAAAAAAAGGGACGGCTTTATGCCATTCTGAATCCCCAAACAGAGCCTGCGGCAGCCCTTCAGAGGCAGCAGAGACTGCTTTTTAACACTGCAGCACTTTATTCTCTCAAGGACGATGCAGATTTTATCACCCATCCCAACCCCCACCCTACACTAAACTAGGTCCTGCTGAGCCTGCAGAATAAGGAAGGAGATTTCAAAGCTTCATGCCCTGGCATCGCAGGATCACCCTGGGATCATCCATCCTTACTTTCTCTCCTTGGCTGTCCTCTTAGGCTGAGAGCTCGGGAGAGAGCTGCCTTTTATAGATGGAAGCAAGGGCAACAGCCCCCATTCTTGAGTACAGTAGGTTCCCAGTGCCTTTCGGCAGCCTCCGTCCATACATCTGTACTTGATTTCAGGCCTGGTGTCCGTGCACATACAGGCAACAGTTCTCTCCATAGGTAAGAGATGGCAATGACCTATTTCGTCAGACACACCGTCTCCCTGGGAGCAGGACGCTAAGGAGCAACTGAAGGGGCCTTCTCTACTCCATGCTCAGAGGGGGAGCAGCCTCTTCTCCTCCTGTGGCCACTGAGGCTGTGCATGTCCATTAGTGACTAATGTGGTGGGAAGGCAGTGCAGGCCTTTCCTGGCCACACACACACACTCCACTTACTTGGCGGGCACACTTAACTGGAGAACAACTGCTTATTTTACACTTGCATGACTTTCAATGCCAACTTCACTAGAAGCTGCCAGTAGCCGCTGACAAAATTGTCTCACTCAATTATGATGCCACAGACTGACCTTAACCTGAACCAAATGTCGCATAAGGCTGAGCTTCCCCGCTGCACATCTGAAATATTTATCCAAAGAAGCTTTTCAGTCGTAAAGAAATGGGTAGACTTAACACAAAGGTGAATCTTAGAAGCAACCCGTTCACTGGCTTTCAAGCTGCTGTCAAATCTTGGAGTTTCTTCCAGAGAACAGTTAGCAGGGACTTCAGGCAACACTTGCCAGGAAGAGGCTGGAGATCCCTCTTCATGGGCCAGGACCCTTCATGCCACCGCCAGCCATCCAGCCTCCCATCAGTACTCTAACCTAGCAGTCACCAAACTGCCTATTAGAAAAGTAGACAAAAATATTCTGAGCACATATGGCCAATATTCCAACTAAACATATATATGATTCACTTTTAATCCATATATGACTAATAAAGGTTAATTTCTCTCTTTTTCTTAGTAAAAATAAACAGAAATAAAAGTTCTAGTATTTTCTTCGCATATTCCCATTGACTGTCCTCTGCAGCCCACTGTGGATACCACTCTCCTTGCTGCACCAGGAGCTGGTGCCCTTGCTACCTCATCCTGGCCTCAGATTTACCCCATCCCTAACCAAGAGGTGAGAGCACCAGGGAAAGAAAGCATCTCAGTGGGGTCACTAATCTGAGGTGTGTGTGCTCCCCCTGAGATCACCCCAGGAAGATGCTAGACTCACAGTTTCCTGCATGCAGGGTAGCCATTTCCTTCTACCTTGGATTAGAAATGAGAAAATCTTTAGTTCTACTCATCACATCTCCTGCTAAGCTTCCTGCTCCCGTCCCCTTCAGTTCTACCCTCCACACAGCCCCCAAGAGGTCTTTCTAAAACACAAATCAGAGCATGTCACTCTACTGATTAAAATACCTCAGTGGCCTCCCATGGACCTCAGGACAAAGTCCAAACTCCTCAACACAGCTTACACAGCCCTGCATGATCAGGTCCTGCTCACGTCTTCTTACCTGGCACCCAACCTTTGAGCCATAATGAAATACTTGCAGTTCCTTGGATGCATGATACTCTTGCTCTCAGGCCTTGGAACATGCCTCCTCCCCTCACTCCAACCTCTTCACCTGGTTAATTCCTACTTTGTTCAGGTCTCAGTTGAGACATCACTTTCTCTAGAACTCTTCCCAGACTTTCCTTCCCCTCCCTCAAGAGCGTGTCAGGGGTCCTTCCTCTGGGTTCCAAAATGTCCAGGTTTGCATTGTTTAGCACTGACCTCATGGTTACCCATGACTTCTCTGTCTCCCCTCTAGACGGTGAGTGCCGTGTGTGCAGGAACGCCTGCCTGTTCCATTGCCATGACCCTAGGGCTTAATGAAGCGTCTGGCACGTAGCAAGTGTTTCAAAAAAGGTTTGCTAAATGATTTAATAAGCTACAGAAAATACCCTACCGCCTCTGCTAACAAGATGTCCTGACGTGTTACTGCGGGAGGTGAGGTTATGGTGGGGGAAGTACGGCTCAGGCCTATATGCTTCCCTTCCACTCCAGTCACCTAGAGGCCTGGGATTCTCAGACAATAAGCCTTGCAATACTCAATTGGGGTGAGGAGCACAGCATAAAGGCTGGGTGCCTCACCTACCTTCACAGTTCCTTCTACCTCCACAAACCAGCGCCTCAACATGGCCTGGATCTGGCCATCAGTCAGCTCGGGGTTGGCATTGTGGATTTTCTTCTTGACTAGGTCCTCCAGCAGCAGACGCCTCAGCCGCCAATAGAAGAAGGTACGGGATGTTTTCCAATCCAGGATGTCCTACATGAAGACAAGAATGAGTCACACCAGCCCTAAAGCTGCTCAGTCCAGATGGAACTCCACCGACACAAAAACCTGCTCTCCAGGTAGGCCTCTAAGGGACTCAAGAGCGGGCTGCAAGCACCTCCAGACTTCTCATCAGTTCAGAACTGCAGCCCCCACGCACTGCCAACAGAGCTGGCTGCAGCGCCATGCACAGCAATGGGCCTGGCTAATGCCAACCGCGCACATGGCTGAGATGTTCTGGGGAAAAGGCTGTGAATTCCCAGGTAACCAGAGTGAGAAACTGGTTTTGAGCAGACTGCTCAAACGACCTGAATGTAGGTCTAATGTGAATTAGCTGCTGCTGGAACCTTGACATTGTAGTAATCTATGGCCTGAAAACCCAGGAAGCTGTTGCCATTGAAGTCACATGTGACTCAGTTTCCCACCAGTAAAATGGAGCTTGCCTCTTGAGGAGTTCATGGAAACCTAAATCAAAGTGTTTTAGGAAGATAATGGATAGAGAAAAGGGGGGAAACTCTCTCAGAACACTTGAAAGTGACTTGATCTGCACGAGCTGCCTTTGTCCAGCCCCAACAGCTCCCTGCTTGTGAGCTCCTGTGCATAAGACATACACACATGCTTGCTCGCGGTCCCAGCAAGTCAGAAGAAGTGGCAGCCATCATACTCACATTAATAACACCCTTCTCCTGCATCCGGCCTGGTGTGTCATGCAAGTCAGCAAACTGCACGGCTACCTGATGGTAAATGGGAATTAGGAATTCCTCCCGCTCCTTCAGCTTGTTCTCCAGCTCGTTCCGCTCAGCTTGGCTTAGCTCTGGGGTGCCTGCAATTAGATAAGCCTGCCCGTCACACTCTGTGATGACCAGGAATCTCTCTGCACAGCAATAGCCACAGTCACAGGAAGCTCGGAATCCATCCCAGCGCCCTTTCCTCTGTGGCCTGGCTCTCCATTGTCTTCACCACCTCTTTGCTGAGTAACAGGGCTCTACAGGAAATGTCAGACCTGTCCTCACCTTGCCTCAGAGAGCTCACATGTCCTCTTTTCCTTGGGAGGTCACAACTATAAAAGCAGCCACAGGAGCTGTTTATTGCCTAGCCCTCTCAATGAGCAGGTACAAACAACAACCTAGAGCTCTGTACTTCAATCAGTTCATTTCTGCATTTCTTCCCCATGAGAGGCCAATGCTGGCACAGCAGTGGCACCATGCCCACCCACTGCTGACCAGTGTTAGAGTGGCTGGACTCTTCCACGTGTGGGATATGGGAGGACTGCATCCTCTATGCCACTGAGCAGAAACCAGCAGCTCTTGTCTCCCCACGTCCATAGCAGATACCCACCAAACTCACTAAGGATCTGAATAACTCCTAAAGCTGTGAGCTGCATTACTCCACAGGCTCTCATCTCCTGTTTGGACACTCCTAACCTCAACTTCCACTACTCATCCGCCAGTTTGTCATACTGTGGTGGCCTGCATGTTGCTGTGATGCTGCAAGTTATGCCACCAGTATTTCAAATACTCGCAGGGTCACCCATGGTGGACAGGTTTCAGTGGAGCTTCTAAACTAAGACTAGGAGGAAAGGCCTGGTGATCTACTTTCAAAAATTACTCAATGGAAAGCCCTATGGATCACAAGAGAATGCTGTCTGATCTAGTGCTGAAAGATGAACTCCCTAGGTTGGAAGGCACTCAAAATACACAGCGGCAGCAATGATGATACTGAGCATACCAACGACCATAAAGATGGCGCACTCTGAGCAACTTTTCATTCTTTTGTACAAGAGTTTCCATGAGTCAGAGCCAACTCAATAGCAACTAACAAGAACTACAACAACCTCAAATTAGTAGAATCCACCTAACTAGAGCCAGATGAGTGTGTCTTGTGTCAGCTCAGTGGATTAGCTGGACCCCATCCTCCCTCCTGGGCTGTTCACTGAGCCAGCCCTTGACCAGAGTAATAAAGACATTCTAGTTCTTGGGCTAAAAAAAAGAAGGAACGGAGAAAACAGAAGGGCAGTCCACAAACTCCATTTAGATCACTGAGCTTATAAGCATGCAGTACCTTACTCAATAGATAGGAGATTTTAGAATTCCGTATAACAAGGAGGACACCCCCTCCCCCTCAATCAATACTGTCCCAGAAGGAGGGCTGCTACATTGTGCTTTTCTTCCTGATTACTCTCAGAATGGGACCTACAATCAATACTGAAAATTTAGTTGCCCGCCTAGTAAGGAGGAGTAAGTCTAGTTGAAGGAGCAATAGGTGACAGCCCCTGGTGTTGGGGACACCTGAAGTGCTTTGTCACCAAAGCTGACAAATAAATACATGACCACAGGTGATGGGATGCAGAAGAGAAAGGTCTAATTCAAGCATGCCTGTCTGGGAACAGGCCTTGTTTTTTATGCTACTATGAATCATATGCCATAAACAGCCTTGGGCTGCTGAGTGAGCTGTAGGTATTATACATAAACACATGTTAACAGAAGAGGGATGTAACTACACCTACTCCTCACTTATCGACTGTTCTGTTATCTGACATTTCACATTTATGACAATAATAAAAAATCTATTTTGTGCATTAATGACACACACCTCACAATAATGAATGCCGAGGTGTGAGGTGAGAGTAATGTTGGCTGTGATGTTAAGGTTATGTGTCAACTTGGCTGGGCCATGATTCTTCATGGTTTGGCAGTTATATAATGATGTAGTCATCCTCCATTTTGTGATCTGATGTGGTCATTCTCCATTTTTGCATAAAGCCAATTTTCACATAACGATCTGGTCTGTGGAACCTAACCATGTTGGTAAGTGAGGAGTGGGTGTATAGTACCTAGTTTCATTTTTATGAGGTTTTTGGATACCCAACTTCACTTTTTTTGTTTAACTCTCACTACTTTAAAGCTGTGATAAAGGATGCTGAGGAGATCTTTTCTTTGTTCTCACATAGAGGGCAATCAGTGACCTACTGCTTCAGGCCCCTGACATCTCAGCATCTTTCCAAAACAGGTAAACTTCATGAGAGTGCTGGGTCCCACACTCTGGAAGGAGACGGTGGCCCATTCATTCTAGTGTGGAGCTGAATGAACTTTGCCCTGCCTGGAGAATTGATGGGAGGAGAGCTGACTAGTTTCTTTTGAGTCTCAGCTAGAACACCCTTGATAGAGAAATGAAAATTTTTCTTTCTCCACTCAAAGAAATCAAGACTCTCTGGGGAAACTGCTGATTCTAGGATTGAAGCAGGGAAAATACAAATAAGAAGAGCTTGGAACTCTTGTGACAAAAAGCAAGGAAGCACTCCACAAATAATGGGGACATTTTAAAAGGACACAGCAGCCAGTTAGAAGGGACTTCCCCTGGCTAAATCTGGGACAATTTGAGCATCAAAATAGGTAATGATAGTAACAGAGTATTTATGGAGTAAAATAAGAATCTGAGTCCATCCTGATACAATGAAATAAATGTGGGAATGGAGGAAGGTAAAGCTCTCCCTTACAGCAGAATAACAATAAATGTAGAAGGAATGATGGAATCACAGAATCACCATTTTTACAACCATCAGCGTAACTGATCCACTCAATTACCAATGGATGCTAAAACTAATGGGTAAATGTTTGATCTATGAGTAACAGGTTATTTAGATTGTCTCTAAGTATCTCCTTACAAATTACTTATTAATTACAAAAAGGAAAATGGTAACTTTACAATGGATTAACCTAGTGAACAAAACAAGTAATAAAAATTAGCATGATTGCTAATAGGACAAAATGACATCATGTGCCTTCTAATAATGACATCCTGAGACATCACAACACTCTGTAATATTCCTGCCGAAAATGTATAATTCGAATGTCGTCGGAGGAAGTACAAGACAAAGCCAAGTTGAAGAACATGCTACAAAAAAAAAAAAAAACTGGCTTATACTCTTCAAAAATGCTAAGTCTCACATTCCAGATTAAAGATGACTAAAAATACCTGGTATCGAATTGCAGTCTGTGGTCCTGGACTGGATCTCAGATCAGGGAAAAAACAAAAACAAACTATAAGGGGCAGAGACAGCTGATAAAACTGGAATATGAACCATGGATTAGACAGTAATATTGTATCGATGTTGTTATCTTTCCTGATTTGATAAAAGTGGTTTTGTAAGAGAAAGTCTGTTTATAAAAATACACAATATATATGAATAAAGGAGCATGAGGTATATAAACTGGACATCAAATGGTTCAAAGAAAATGTGTGTGTGCATAGGAGCGGAGGTGAGAGAATGCACACTTGAGTGTGTACAAATGAGAAAGCATCGAGAGAAAATGTTAACAACTGGTGAATCTGAGAAAAGGGCATCAGAAGTTCTCCATATAAGCATATTCTTATAACTTTTCTGTGAAATTGTATCAAAAAAGTTTTAAAAATTAGTAAGCTAAGAACAAAAAAACGTTTTTACTGGCTTCTTCATGCATACAATCAATAATGATAACTAATATTCAGAGTACTGCATTCTATTCTATGTGCTTCATATCTATTAACTCACTTAATCCTCACAAAAACTCACGAGGTTGATATTATTATCCCCATCTTACAGGTGAGGAAACTGAGGCACAGGGAGACTTTTATGTAATTTACAAAAGCTGGAAAGTGAGAGCCAGGACTCACGCGCAGCAGCTTGGCTCCTGAAGTTTTGAGTGCTACGTTACGTTTATCTACTTGCTTATTTGGGGGCAGAGGACAAGTGCTTCAGTAGCAGCAGTATCCCTTTAATAATTTCAGAAAAGGCTAAGTGATGGTGGCAGACTCCTGGCTGACAAAGCTGAAGTTCCATCTTAATCCCATTCCACAACTAAAACCTGGACAATGCCTCCAATAATTCCCATAGTGTGGGTCAGACACTATTTACTAGACAGGCCTCAGATTTAAGGTAGCCCCTCCTGTTATTGTGAGATTAAAGAACTAATACAATAAATACAATAGTAGGTAAAATTACCGTCCTGCCTTGGGGCAAGGGAGGGGAGGACAGGACCACGGATGTGGCTGAACAGGGACTTCCAGACTCTTTTTAACGTTCTCCTTTTGGGTAAACAACCAACACTGCACTTGGATGACATGCATATAGACACACCATTTATTGAGCATTTAGTATATGCTGGGCTGCATACAACACAATTCCACCTAGGTCTGGTCAGCTGTTAACACTATGCTGCCAGGCCAAATACCTTAACTGTACTGAGCGTTTTCCAAGTTGCTTCACATATATCACTAACCCTTATAACAACCCAACCTTACAGACAGGTTCTCTATTTTACAAAAGAGAAAACCCAAGGCTCTGAGATGGAAAGTGACTTGGCCAATGGCATCAGCTCTTAAGTGGCAAAGTCAGGATTTATACTTAGGCCTGCCCCTCTCTGAGGCCTGTGTTCTTCCACATTAAATGGTACTGAACGTGGCCAAGCAGGTATTCTGGCAGTGGTGGGAGAAGGGAAACAACCTGGAGAGTTTGGCTCATCTTGCTAGAAAGGAGTTAAGAGGAAGGCTCAGCATCAGGTGCAGAAGAGGGAGGACATGAGGGCTGAGGAGTGGGGCATTCTGGGAACAAGGCTATGGCTTTACCAAGTTGGAGGACAGAGAAGGCTGGTTCCTGGGCTAACAAAGGTCACGTCCACCCAAGGCTGTTCTAGGGCTTTGAAAGGGTGATGAAATAAATATCTGCAATGTTCTTGGGTTCTCCTGAGACTAGAAAGACCACAAAGCATTCTCTTAAAAGCCACCCTGCTTGATTCTTTCAGTAATGCCTCTGACCACACACTTCAAGACCTATTTCAAAAAAGCATCAAAGCAAGGAAAAGACAGAAGCAGAAAATGTACGTATTTTAAGATGCATATGAGAAGGCCAAGGATTCATGTACTTTGTTTTAGGGGGGGAAAGAAAGGGTTTTCTAAATGTTATTGTCTAAAAATAAAGCACTTTTCTTAAGCTAGTTATACTCTGGTGTTGCACACTGAGGGCCCCTCTCTCCTTGTACAGCAAAGCAGCCAGCCCCGGTAATGATTTAGGGGAGATTAACAAATATGTCAATGTCTATTTTCTGCTTAATTTAAAAGCAGCGTCTATAAAGATTTTTGACTTCTGAACCCTGTTCTCCTGAAAGAAAGAAGGTAAGAATGAGGAGGGGGATAAAGAGTGATTATCCTATCATTGATCGTTTGTCAGGAGCATTTCTTATTCACTGGACTATTGTAAAAAGCTAAGCTCTCGATCAATCCTGTAAGCTCCCTGTACAATTAAATATCTTGGAATGGTTTTCTTTCTTTTCTAGCCAGATTGCAGGGCCTCAGGGTTTTTAGGAAAGCAAGTCGGTGTGTGTGTGTGTGTGTGTGTGTGTGTAAGAATATGCCACAGGCTAAAATGGGAGAAGAATGGTAGGTTATACCCATCCCTTCCTTTTGAAGACTTCCAGAATAAAAAGTCTCCATGAAATCTTTAAAACCCAATTTTATAACTTAAAAACTTTTCAATGTAAAAAGTTAAATACAGAACAGGGATGACTAGTTTGATCAAATAATCCTAGTTAACACTGAGGTGTTACTATGTGCTAGTACTGTTCTAAGTACTTTTCATCTCATTTAATCCTCACAACTCTAAAAGATCTCTTATTTTACAGATCAGGAAATGGAGGACAAAAAATTAAGCAGCATACCTAAGGCCACAAAGCTAGGAAATGGTGAAGCTGGGATTTGAACTTATCTACTCTGTCCTATAGGGTCGCTATAAGTTGAAATTAACTTGATGGTACACAAAGAGAAGTCGAGTTCTTTGAGGAGCCCTGGTGGCACAATGGTTAAGCAGTTGGCTGCTAACCAAAAGGCTGGTGGTTGAATCCACCCAGGGGCTCTGTGGGAGAAAGACCTGACAATCTGCTGCATAAAGATTATAGCCTAGAAAACGCTATGGGACAGTTCTACTCTGTCACAGGATGTTGCTATCAGTTGAAGTCGTCTAAGCGGCACATAACAACAACAACCTGGTTCTTTAAACACTACAGTTTAAACTGACCCACTAATGTTCACAGCGCAGCAGCCTGTGAGGTGTTCCCCAGGGCAATGAAGAGCCACAGCCCTCCTCCATGGGGTCAAAGCTGCAGAGAAGCTCCTAGAGAAGACAGCTCTTTCTGTAGCAGAGGTGTTTGGCCAGTTCAGCAGGGCTGCTCTGAAGCACTGCCCAACAATGATACTGAAAGAGGCCAACCCTACCTACTCCATGGAGTAGGGTTTGGGGGTGGGGAGGTGAGGCCTTCAAAGCTTTGAAGAAAAAGCAGACTGCTAGGCTGAAAATCCTCTGCTCAGCCAAAGGTACTAGGTGACCTTGCAGAAACCCCTTTCCTTTCCTGAGCTCAGTCTCGTTTGTGAAACAACAATCCTAATCTGGCAAACAAGGAAAATGTCTTATAAAAGAACCCGATATTAAAAAGTTTTTAAAAAGTTATATAAGAAGCCTACATAAATTTAAACCCAATTTTAACTTTTATGGGCCCTTCTTCTCTTAGGAAAGCAATTTGCTTTGACTGGTTAAATACTTGAGATGTTAGAGATAAGAACCAGACCACTCTAACCCGCAAAGCTCCTGAATGTCTCAGGTATAAGGACATACACCCATACCTCAACCCTGAGATGGAAAAATCTGCATGAAAAAGGCTGGAATCTTATTAATATTCAGAAGTATAAATGTAAGTAGCTGTTTAAAAGATCTATATAATCACATTTTCTATGTTGAAAGAAATTTCTCTATAATGATAGTAAGATAGGGTAAGGAAAAAAAAAAAAACCTGCAGAACTATCTCTATATCTATAACAGGTGTGCCTTTCTTCACACAAAAGCATTCTTGAAAAACTGTGTAAATCAGATTCTGTTTTAAGTTCCTTAAGGGAGCTATTTAGAAAGAACCCTGCAGTGAATCCTTTGGTAAAGCAAATAATCCTTTTGTAATGGGAATAATTTCTAGTTTTTTTTTTTAAATCCCATTTCCTTATATCTACTCTTCTTCAAAGGGGCCATACCTATCTAACACAACCGTATTTGCATATTGATTTTAACAGCAATGCTCTCAAGGGATGTTTAACCCTAAAGTTCCTTGCAGTGGTGTCAGTGCTCTCCTAGTCACATTTTTAAAAGTCATTAGAGTTAAAAGCAGAGATTTCCAAATAAAAGCTAAAAAACACATTATTCCCCTGCAGCCCTGTCTCCTGTGCCCATATACAAACACACACACACACTCACACACGAGTCAGGAAACAGCACAGAATTGTCTGAATTCTGGTGGTGACATGCCTCGGCAGTCTATTTTCTTTCCCCAGTTAGCTCTCCCTGAGTCTGGCAGTTTGAGGGCCAAGGATCTGGGTCAGTTGGGGCCAAGTGGGGAAGACAGGTTCCCAGGCGTATTCTGACGACAGCCTTCAGGCAGGCAAAAGCTCGGATCTGCTCTAACAAAGTGCCGGCCAGGTTCTTCTGGCCTAAAAGAATTGTGAATCACTGCTTCCTGGAAGGAGACAAGCCACCGTGCTTTTATAAACACAATCAGATTAATGATCAGACTGAAAGGACCTTCTTCTTCCCAAAAAATGCTGTCACTGTGGCACTCCAACTGCACCAAGCCGAGTAGCTTCTGAATCAATGTGATGAGGTCGGTTTTAAGCTGTTGCTAACTTAGGGACGAAGGCAAGATCCCATCATGTCTACCTTCATGATATAAAACATATGTTGTTTCTCATCAGCCTACCTACCACAGAGCCCAATGCTTGGTGGCCATACTGCCAGTGAGGGACACTCTGTATAACAGGTGAGAGGGTGAGATGCTACTTCCTAGGGGTGGCTATTGGAATGTTTTTCTTTCCTAGTCTCAACTTTCCAGGCAAGGATGCTACTTTCTGCCTCAAACAAGCCACTTTGGCTCTTTTCAGTTTATAACATCTTGAAGATGGACACAAAAAAGATGGAAAACACACACACAGCACAGATACTTTGATCACCTCTGCTAGAAAAGCAGTTTAACCTGAGTCCCCTTAACCCAAGGAACAGTCCATTTCCTGTCACCCTGACTGCTAAAGAGAAGGCTTGGGAGGAAGACATTGCCAAAGATTTTCAAAGACATATTTATCCTCAGCCATAGCCACAATACTCTTATTTGTACCTGAGGGCGCATTGGGTCAGAAGGCAGGCGGATGCTGGACAGGACTGGAAGGACCAGTCAAGGGCCCGTAGTAGCTCAGCCAGTGTTGCCGCTGCCTGTGCTCCCAGGGCAGGTTCTGGTGGGCACGGCCAAGTGCTATATGGTAGGCTCCCCGGGAGCAGGGCCATGACTGAGACACATCTGCCTTGAGCAGAATAAAGTCCCACTAAGTGGCTCCTTCGCCCAGGTGCTCTTTGTATTGAAAGGGACAGTGGGGAACTTACATTGCTTCACACTTGGGCTGGACAGTTCTCTATCTAAACTGATTTGTCATTTCCCTCCTGAATACAAGAGGAGGGTAAGGATGCAGGAGAGGACCTGAGGTCACAGTATTCAAGAGGCCTGGCTAGGAAGGCCACCTATTCACAGCCACCCTCCATGTTCTTCCTGGATCTGGGAGGAGGTAAAAAGGTCATCAGAGATAGAAGAGGCCTTAAGCCAACCAGAATGGTAGGACATAATCCTTTCTGCAGTGACTCTAAAAGCCCCAGTTCTGAGAATCCAGGGTTAGAACTGGTCCAGCCTTGCAAGACTCTGGAATCTGGGCTTAGTTCACTTTTCCTTCTGGGGTAATTCTTCCTTTTATCTCCATTAAGAGTCAATGTATGCACTATTTCTATACTCTTTAATCACAGAACTGCAAACTAGTAATTCACCACCTTCCTACCCAAACTAACCATATAATTGACAAAAGGCCATTTAAAAAGTAAAAAAATCAAAATTCTAAAAAGGAGATGAAGTTAGCTGTTTAGAAATTAGATATTCCTCATTACCCTTAGAGACTAAACAGTAATTCAGATTTTGAACCCAGTCATTCAGTTGGGCACTGGTTTGTCTCAGTGATCTGTGAGCATCTCCCCAATGCAGAGGCTCATTTGGGAAAAGATCCGGAACACAAGCTAACACCCACTACTACAGGCTTCTCCTAAATCAGATTTTTCTTAGTGGAACTGACTTTAGATCGCAAAGGGAAAGGATCCTTGTTTAATTTAGATCAGGCTCAGTATTTAGCCAAGGTGAAATCTGAGGAAATCCTGAGGAAAGGTAGAAGAGAGGGAACCAGAATTCCATCCTGTGCCCTCACTGTACATTTAATTTGTATCTTGGATGACTCCTTTAACCCTTCTTTTTGCCTCAATTTCCCAACCTGGATATTGAGGTCATTTTTCACCTATTTTGTGAAAAAACATTTTGTCTGACTCTGGTTCTAAAGCATGTGAAAGGAGCCAAAAGCAACAGTATGGGGGTTCACAGTATGTTTCATTACAAACGGAACCCCTGATCTGTTGTTACCGTTGTGACTGAGTGTGTATGATCTCCCTGAAAGAATGCAAACTCCCTGAGAGACAGGACCATTTGTTCGGTTTCTTTTTCATTTCCTTTTCTATATTGCTCACTCCAGCAGTGGGCGTCAGCCACAGAGAATGCTTGATACCAAACATGGCCATCAGCTTCTTCTAATGATTAAGACTGCAAGGAAATGATGACAATCCTTATGTGTGAAAAATGCTTCACAGATTAAAAAAATGCATATTCATCTGATCCTCACATCAGCTCTGTGGGGGTGTTATCTCCACTTTATAGATGAAGAAACTGATGCTGAGAGAAGTTAAACAATTTACCTGCAAACAACATAACCAAGACTTGGACCAAACCCACTGCCGTTGAGTCGATTCCGACTCATAGCGACCCCATAGGACGGGGTAGAACTGCCCGATAGAGTTTCCAAGGAGTGCCTCGTGGATACGAACCGCTGACCTTTTGGGTAGCAGCCGTAGCACTTAACCACTACGTCACCAGACTTGTACCAAGTTATTGTTATTCCAGGTCTACTGCCCTTGCTCCCAAGCTGCCTTGGGCCAGAGCCTGCCTCACATCTAGCATACTAAGAATTCTTTCTCTAGTGCCATTTTGGTCAAGGTTAAATAAATATGGTTTTCTTCAGTGCGGACAGGAAATTGATAATGAGATGATTTGTAGCAAATGATTAAACGGCCATCACTTGAGAAATCTCCTCCCCCTCTCCTTCTTGTGCTTCAAAAGTTAAAAGGTGCTGGGTGAAGGTAGTAGCAATATCACTTTCCTTCAAGAGGAAGCAGCTTTACCCCACACTCCTCAGCATCCAGTCGTGCAAACAGATGTCAGAGAGGATCCCTCTTCCCGCCACCCAGTTACTCTGAAGGGATGATAACAGCCATTGGGGGGTTAAAAAGAGGCAGTGAACCCCCAGTTAATGAGTAGGAATTCAGCAGGCAGTGTAAGATAAATGGAGCTCTCTCTGCTTCTGCTAGAGTCAGCATGAACTGCGGCCCTGCGGCTTGTTTGTGGCAAATGGAGTGCGCGAAATATCAAAGGGCAGTGATCCAGAAGAAGACCGACTTTGACAAATTTTAAATTGGCCAGAAAGAAAACCAGCAGAAAAAAAAAAAAAAAAAAAAAAAAATATATATATATATATATATATATATATGTAATTCACTGTGTCCTACAATTGTGGCATTCCTGCCTTTGTACAGAATTAGTGGCACAAACAGCAGCAAGGATCTCGGGATGCTGGGAGCAATTATGAGCCATCTAAGTGAGATGCTTATCAGTGGCTGAAGCTTTTAGAGCTCTCACTATGTACAGTTGTAAGAAACTTGCTCTTGAGCTGCAGTTACTTTAATTAAAGTGTATGGGATTGGTCAGAAGTAATTATCCTGTTTGGAGAAGAAAGAGAAAGAGAGAAAAAAAAAAAAAAACACTACCTCAACAATTCTGGGTGGCAATAGATTTTAGAAACAATGTTGCCAATTTCTTGTTGCCTGTGTGCATTTCCTATAAAAGGATCAGGCTGTGGTGGGTTGGAGTAATTGGTGGTTGTTACCTAATGGCAAACAACAGGCCACAAACAGGGTTTATCGTAATCCAAGTCCCCCTGTGGCAGGGATGCCGTCTCTAGGGTGCAGGCAACACCCAGAAGATCTTCTTGTTTCTAAATGGTGAGAATATAGAGTTCACAAATGGCACTTCATTAATTAAGTTACTACTTGGGCCATAAATAAGCTAGTGTATCTCTTTTTACTCCTCCCATTCACTGAGTTTCACTACCTTTTAAAGATAATCTCTCTAGTCTGTTAGAAAAACAAAAACACAACAAACAAAAGAACCTCCAGCAATTACCTTTACTAACATAGCAAGGAGATCAGCCTGGGCAGAAAAGCAGTATTTTAAATGAATCTGAAACTCACTCAAACTATAGACTCAACACAGGGCTCCCACAATTTTCTCATACATTCAAACTGTAAGTGCCTTCCAAAAAGCTCCAAAAACAAACGGGCAACAGTGTAATGGCGGGAAGCGTCGAGCAGGAATGCTCCCAGAGCTACCGCAGCCGCAGCCTCTGTCTGGAAGAACACAGTGCACAGTCTTTACTTCCATTTCTCTAGCACGGGATGAACCCAGGGCACTGCCTGGCCAGGGACTCCAGCTTCTCTGTCCGATGATACTGACTCCCACAGCCCTCCGAAACAAGACTGGCTGTCCAAAAGGACAAACGGAAAGAGGACATATTTAAGTCAATCCTATTCTCTGCCTGGTTAGGCTGCCCCCAATAGCAACTTCTAGCTAATCATTCTTTACAAGGACATCCATGAGCCTAGAAAGATGGGCTATTTGAACTATAAGGAAATACCAGAGGAAAAATCAAGTGACTTTTGCTTTTTTCAGGGCCCACTTTCTCTCCTATTACACACACTATTTCATTCTACCAGTATTTTTGCCATATAGAGGACAGTAAATAAAGATTATCGTGAATTTGATCAAATGCTTCAGTGCCTCCTCCCCTGGCCTATGAATGCACTCATTACACATCAGCTGAATGGCTCACTGATCTGCCAGGAGGACATGCAGACATACCCAATCGCTCCGCCAAGCGGATGTAGACGGGGTCCACCCGACGCATGGTTTTCACCAAATCCTTTTTGCGGAATTTGATTTCTACTGTCCCTTCTGGTTCCAGAACCGATCCCCTGGATCAGAAAGAAACAAAACAAAAATAGAGGCACTTTAAAGGAAGGAGACAACAGAATGAAGCCAATTATAATTTGTGGAATAGTAAATAGATTCATTATGGTTTTGCCCACCCATGGTTCACCAAAGTAATTGGAAGGAGAAAAGCAGGCACCAGAGACGTGCCCATGTGAGGTATGAGAAAGGCCTGGCAAAAAGCAATTAAAATAATTCCCATCACACCACACCAGTCTTCCTCTATCAATATAGATTCCACCACCTACAGCTGACAAGGATGACAGGAATTACATTATTTTCCAAGGGTTGGGGATGATGTAGGCACAGTGGCAGGGAACAACCTCTAGCACTTAGACTGTACAATAAGGGGTCAAAGCCGATCAGTCCTGTGCCACAACCACAGCTGTCAGTCTGCTGGCAGGACTCTGATTGGACACAGTAGGCAGGGCCAAGTTGTAAGTAAAATATTCTGGCTGCTGCTATGAAAACGCTCAAAGTGAAAAGTATAGGGTTTACTTCTAGTGCATATTAATGATGTTCTACTACCAGAAACTTTGCCCTAAACATTTTAAGCTTTTAAAAAAAAAAAAAAATTGTAGCTAATTTTTTTTTTAATGCTTAGTATGTGTGTGGCCCTATTCCAAAGGCTTACATATAAATCCTTACAACAACCCTGTAAAATAAGCTACTATTATTACCCCCATTTTACAGATGTGGAAACAGGTAAGAAATTAAGTAAGCCTAATAGCTGGAATCGACTCAACGGCAATGGGCAATGGGTTAATAAATGGCAGAGCTGGATTTGAAACCAGTCTGGTTCCAAAGTCTACAGAGGAATTATCTCTGATTTAACATCAGATCAAGGCTAGGTTAATCACCAGTTAACCAGCTCCCGTCAAGTCAATTCTAACTCATGGTGACCTCATGTTTGTCAGAGTAGAACTGTGCTCCATAGAGTTTTCTGATTTTTTGGAAGTAGCTCAACAGGCCTTTCTTCCCGCCTCTGCGTGGACTCCAGCCTCCAACGTTTCAATTGTCAGTTGAGCACGTTAACCATTTGCACCATGCAGGGACTCCCAAGGCTAGGTTAGGATTCATGAAAAGCAAATTCCTAAGTATAGAACACAAGCTTAGTGACTGACAGCAAACAACTGCACTCTCTTAAGCAGCTTTTGGGGTGAGTGGAAGGCTGCGTTTTTTGGGAAAAGAGAGAAGCAAATGCTCTAATAAAACGGTTGGATGTAAGAAATGGCCTGGAAAAAGTCAAGGAAATACACTGTGACGTTTATCCACTTGAAGGCCTGAGAAGAGATTATGAAAGGGTACTGGATTTGATCTGTTTTAAGTATTTGCAGGTACCACCTCCCAGCAAGCCCAGGATTCTCCCTTTTGGTTCTTTGGGTACTGCAAACACTGAGCTCTGCAAGCCTCCTGGAGTCCCAGAGTGAGACACTGGACTCCTAGGAAGGGAGAAGCTTTGCTTTGAAATCACAGATTGGTGGGCTATGATGCACCTTAATGATCACCCAGCTAGTTTCACAAACATGCAGAAGCAGCCCAGGGAGAGTAAGTGACTGCTCAAGGTTTCTCGCTAGTCAGTGGCAGAGCTGGGTAAAGAACACTTTGTTAGAGCTCCAGGCTAACAATTCAGTCCTTTGATTCCAACTGCTTTAAGCTCCCTCTGCCACATACCTAAAAGAGAGAGAGAGAGTGAAGATCTCAAACACAAGTTAAGACGGGGAGAACCTCTTCGATGTTTGGAGGTGCTTGGAAGAGAAAACTTCATGGTAAAAGAACATGGGGTGGAGGGATCACACTGAGAAAGCTTGACTCCAGCCTGGTTTCCTTCTTATGCCAGCAGACACTATTTAGAAAGCCTATTTTTCTGACCTTGGAGTCCTCTGGGAATGGATAGATTCAAAGTTCCTTTGGTTATAATGTTCTCCAGGAGGAAACCAATAGTGAGAAGGTCTCTGGAGGCAATGAATGGAAATAAAGAAGGAGCGCTACCTGCTTTCTCGGTCAGCATACATCTCCATGTGCCGGGGGTTGATGGTGGGGTCAATCACAACCCAGGAGCCACCTCGCAGCTCGGCCTGGGGAGGAATGTAAACCATCACAGGCTGGGAACACTTGCGTAAGCCGTCCACAATGTAAGCACCAAACTTCAGCACTTGGTCGTACATATCTACAGAGAATGATACAATTAGAAATCTTGAAACTTGCCCTTCCAAAGCAGCTCCTCCAAACATCATGGTACACACAGAAGAACAATAATGGTATGGCACGCTGTGCCTCCATGATGAGGCTACTCATTGCCAGAGGTGACAGGTCTGGGGGTTCCAGCTACTCCAGGTCCTGGCTTGCCATCCCAGAGGATGTTCAAAAGCACAAGGGAGCAAAAGAGAAGTACACAGCCTTTCACAAGTTATAGTGTTCAACCCTCATTCCCTATAAGAAGTCTTCAGATTACATATCCATTTTATAACCTCCCTGAATTTCTGTATCCAGGTTTCACCACATTAATTCACACTTGCTCTACAAATGTTGAATATTTTTCATGTCAATATGTGATCTCTCCCACTACATTAAGTTTTCTGATGGAGGAACTATTCTAGCTCTTTTCAATTCCTCTCATGATACTTAATGTGATGAGCTCTTAAAACGTGCTGCTAATGGAAATGAATTCTTCAAAAACTGTATCTTTCATCTTTGTATCCCCAGTGTCCTGCCTAGTGCCTGGAACACAGCTAGTGCTCAATAAAGGTCTGCTGGATGAATGAATGAACACATGCACGTTGGAAATAACAATGAAAAACAACTTAATTAACAGCTGCATTTTATCAGGTATCAATGAGAGAAAATAAAAAGTATATGTATTTACTGGAAATATCACACAGCCACATAGAGACAGGAGCTATTACCTCTTCATTCTGTGAAAGTGTGCGCTTTGTGATCCCCCCAAGGGCAGGAGTAGCCTGAAGAAAAGGGACCTCTGATGCATACATAAAAGCGTGTCCTTGGGAAGCAGGGTCTGTTATTTATTTACCAATATTTTATGGACTTCTTCCCATTTCCCAGCTCAGTGAAGTCCA
Source organism: Loxodonta africana (assembly GCF_030014295.1). Taxonomy (NCBI): domain Eukaryota; kingdom Metazoa; phylum Chordata; class Mammalia; order Proboscidea; family Elephantidae; genus Loxodonta; species Loxodonta africana. Next base: position 51,601,920 of record NC_087359.1, read on the forward strand.
AACATGGCTAAAGTTTTAGGCAGTGTTTCCAGATGTTTAATGAGTACTTCAGCAGAACCACAATGGATCTTTTCTAAACACCAAATAACAGGTTCAACTGAGTTCAAACTTTCCTATCAAAAAGAGTATCTCAATTTGGAATAAATCAATTCTGGAAATTCAAAGCAAAGAAACATTTTTGAGGAAGTTAAGAGCAAACCAAATAGAAATTGCTTTCACTGTACTTAGTGGCAAATTAAACTGCCACCTTCTGCAAAGTAAAAATGAATCTATATACAAACCATCAGTGAGCATACTTCACAGCAAGGCATATGCCTTTCTCTAGTCCCCAAACCTGGTCACTATGAAGACTTCAGAAATTCCAAATTGCCTCAAGAAAAACTCCCTGCTCTATGTAACAACATATGGTCATATACTCTGTATATATGATCAGAGAGAAGACAAACCATCAGTGAGCATACTTCACAGCAAGGCATATGCCTTTCTCTAGTCCCCAAACCTGGTCACTATGAAGACTTCAGAAATTCCAAATTGCCTCAAGAAAAACTCCCTGCTCTATGTGACCATGTATGGTCATATACTCTGTATATATGACCAGAGAGAAGACATGTACTCCTTTGGGAAGAAAGCAAAAACCAAAAAAAATTTATTGCTAATTACACAACTGCTGTATGAAGAGCAGGGAGTAGAGGACTTTAAGCGCTTTACGCTAATTCTGTGGTTATGAAAATAATTGCTCAGTTCAAATTATTTTAAGTAAATTAATTCTTTAGTGGATATTTCAACTAGTGCTACATAATAAAATAATTGTGTAATTAGCAGTACATTTTTCAGTGCTGCCAAGAGTACGGTCTCAGAACAAGTCACAGAAAGGAGTGGCCCTCGACAGTATCATGCACAGAGGAGAAGAGGAAGGTGCAGATAAAAAGAAGAAAATTAAAAAAAAACAGCACCAAAAAGCCATTTCACCTGAAAAAGAAAAAACAGAGGTAAATGAAGACAGTTTCCAGCCTCTTCATTTTTGTTTGTTAAAGATGTATCTACATCAAAATCTCTCTCTGTATATCTATGATTATCAGATCCAACTCCAAAAAAAGGGAGGAATTTTATTTAAAATGTATCATTTTTTAATTAAAAAAACTATTTCATAAAAAAAAAATACAAATAGTTTGTGTTTGTTTAGGTTGAGTTTGTGTGCATTTTTTATCTTTGTGGAATTGCTTTGGTTCTTCTTTTTCATCATCATCATTATAGTTAGCTTATTCTGTACCAGGTAGCATGATAATATACACACATACACATATAATTTTATCATCAAACATCACCTTATTATTATATCTAATTTACAGGTGAGAAAATCGAGGCCTAGTTAAATAAGTGAGTGGCAGAGATAGGACTTAAACCCAGACCTTTCTGGCTTCAAAGTCCACATTTTACTACCTCATTCTTTTTCTTTTTTTAATAATTTTTATTGTGCTTTAAGTGAAAGTTTACAAATCAAGTCAGTCTCTCACACAAAAACCCACATACACCTTGCTACACACTCCCAATTACTCTCCCCCTAATGAGACAGCCCGCTCTCTCCCTCCACTCTCTCTTTTCGTGTCCATTTCGCCAGCTTCTAACCCCCTCCACCCTCTCATCTCCCCTCCAGGCAGGAGATGATGCCAACATAGTCTCAAGTTGTGTCCACCTGATCCAAGGAGCTCACTCCTCACCAGCATCCCTCTCCAACCCATTGTCCAGTCCAATCCCTGTCTGAAAAGTTGGCTTCAGGAATGGTTCCTGTCCTGGGCCAACAGAAGGTCTGGGGGCCACGATCACCGGGGTCCTTCTAGTCTCAGTCAGACCATTAAGTCTGGTCTTATGAGAATTTGCGGTCTGCACCCCACCGTTCTCCTGCTCCCTCAGGAGTTCTCTGTTGTGTCCCCTGTCAGGGCAGTCATCGGTTGTAGCCGGGTACCATCTAGTTCTTCTGGTCTCAGGATGATGTAGTCTCTGGTTCATGTGGCCCCTTCTGTCTCTTGGGCTCGTAATCACCTTGTGTCCTTGGTGTTCAACATTCTCCTTTGATCCAGGTGAGTTGAGACCAATTGATGCATCCTAGATGGCTGCTTGCTAGCGTTTAAGACCCCAGACGGCACTCTTCAAAGTGGGATGCAGAATATTTTCTTAATAGATTTTATCATGCCCTTATTGACTTAGATGGCGCCTGAAACCATGACTACCTCATTCTTAACTCATCATCTTTACTGCTAGGAAAGAGAGGATGAGGCTGAGGTAGTATCTTTTCCAGCAGCGTAGTGGTTAAGTACTATGGCTGCTAATCAAAGGGTCGGCAGTTTGAATCCACCAGGTACTCCTTAGAAACTCTATGGGGCAGCTCTACTCTGTCCTATAGGGTTGCTATGAGTTGGAATCGACTCGATGGCAACAGGTTAATACAATGGCTGAGTAAAAAGTCAGAAAAGAGCCTTGAACAAATGACTGAAGAGTTCTAGATTTTTTGTATGGTCAGAAATGTCAAAAATCGTACTGATGACAACTCCAGCTTTGTGAAGGGCCTGGATCTTACCCCAAACAAATATCTTCAGGGCCCAGGACTGGGAGTAGAAAAGGGACATCAAGTTTCATTAAAGTTGACAAGCTTGGGACTGAAAGTAATGCCTCTGTCAAACATGGAACACCAAAAAGATCCACAATCCAGCCATCGAAACACCCAAAAAGCAGCAAAGGCTATTAAAATATAAACAAGCCCTATAAACAGCATCTCATACTGAATTGCAGCTGCCCCAAACTACACATTCTGAAAGTCAGGCTGAAGTGCTAGACAACAATCTGACATACATTTATCTGAAATAATTTCATATGTAAGACAGCAGAAGCACAGCCATGAGTGGCAGGGAAGGGGGATCCCCAAGGGTTTACGCTAAAAATCAGTTAAGGAAATTTTAAAGCTATGTATATGCTGACTGTCTTAGGCCCTGAGAAATGCAACTGAGAATGGAAAATACTGATAGGTTCTTTAGCAGAGAGGCAGGAGCTTGGAGCCTTCCAGCATTCTGGGCAAAGCACACATGCATGAATGGGGATCACGTACAGCCTTTCCAGCCTGTTCTCAGCAGCCAGGCACCAAGCCAGCCTGGAGCCTTCACTGTTACACAACATGGTTAAACTGTGGCAGCCACATGTACCAAACAAGAGAGCAGGGTGGCAGGGTGTTTCCACGGTTCCTCACACTCTTGAAATTGGAGCAGATCTTATTGGCTTGGGCTAGATTATCTGCTAGAAGCTGACGGTAAACATTAGGCATACATAAGCTGTGTACACACAATGTCTCTTATGAGTCCATTAAGGCTGGCTGACACTGTATTTTAACATCCAAGTAATAAGAGATTTTAAAATAGACTTTCATTCCAGTTAAAGTTTTCAATAAATTTTTTTTTATTGTTATTTATAGCCTGTCCCAGGAAAAAATAATAAGTATAACATGAAAAGCCAACTGAGAGTGACCCTGTAGCACCAGCAGTGAGGCAGCTTAATATCACTGGGATTTGCATCCTATCAAGCTATTCATGCTGAGGCTGGGACCCTGGTGCTAATTTCTAGTAAATTTCACGCTTGATGTCTCCCTGTTGTGGGTCATTGCCGGTTCGTCTAAATAAACTGCTTCCAAATAGCTCTTCCATCTAAATATTCAGCCAGTTTTTATAATTTAATTTTGCATTATGCTGAATAGCCTTCCGGCCAGATAGAGCTCATTGGAAAAAAGAACCAATACCATCTTGACGTGCTTTTATTTATTTATTTATATTTTTACTGCTTGAATTAGACCTCCTAGGTGGACTAGTAAAGAGTTTTTCCCCCCACCCCCTCCACTAATGTCAATTTTCAGCATAGCAAGAGCTGTCTCTAATCTTTTCCTACTCATTACACACAATTTTGGAGTCATTTTACCCACAGTGCAGTCGGCTCCTGGCTGTGTGTTTGTGCGCACTGAGGGATGGCATAATTGTTTATTTTCCCTCCCTGCATAATCCCCAGCCAGTACTGAAACCAAAACTGCAAACACCTCCCCAAGGGATGTGGAGAGTGACAAGAGGCTCTCAGCTTAGGTCCTTTTACATGAGATAGTATGTAGGAAACATCCTGGCCTGTATGTAAGTTATGGGAGGCGCCCTCCCCCTCCTGTTTTCATGTTGATCTCTCTCCTTCCCAAAGCGTATTTGTATTATGTATGCAAAATTCAGAAGACAGGACTGGTCCTGGTCTATATCAGGCCAATAACTCATGTCAGAGCTCTGGAAGTTACTTGTCACAATAACTAAGGACAATCTCAAAGCAGAGGGGGAGGCAGGTAGAGAAAAACTTCCTAAGGAATCCAGATATTCTATTCTGGGGGTATTCTAGCAGATCTGCTTCTAGTCCTAGGCTCTAAAATCAGCCAACTGTGCTACAGAAAGTCAGAAAGATCTAGGTTCCTGTCCCACCTTTGTCATTTCTTAGCTGAGAGATCTTGGGAAATTTACTTAATCTAAGCTTCATTTATGTAAAATTCAAATAACAATATAACCTACCCCTTAGAGGTACTTGTTACAATGATTATGTAAGATAATGCATATAAAATGGTTAACATAGTTTCTGGGGAAAAGAGCTCAATGAATCTTAATTGTTGTTCCTGTTGTCATAGGGCCAGCGGCCAATCTGGGCCTGAGCCAAAATACACAGCAGAATTAAAGCTCTTCCCAGAAGCAGCACATCAGAAATTTTGAACTTTGAACTCCAGTTAGGATAAAATAGGCTGACTCGCTCCTTAAGTAATGTCAATGGCTCCCCAGCAGAGAGATAACTAACGAGGAATATCACTGTATTCTTTCCCAGGTCTTAATGTGGATTGCATAGCTAGGGAATTTGGGATCAAGTGCAATCTGATGCTAAACGAACCTCATATATATGAATGGGAGGGGTTCCACCAGTCTGCAAACTTCCATACAGTGTCATCCTTTTTTGAACACCCTAGTGTTTTTTTATACTTTATATATTATGGTTTTATCATTCTGCCCAAGACATTTTTCTTAACTCCTTGAGGTAATATCTGTTGTTGATTTATTTTTATTTTTTCTGAAGTGGCTAGCATAGTTTCTTGAACATAGGAACTCAGTAGATATGCGTAGGACTGCCTTGCTTAACCTGTACTCTCAATTTCTCTCGGCATTTTCATAGATTTATTATCTTCGTCAAAAAATAATTCACCTTGGTAGTCTAAAAAAACATGCAAATATTAACTTGCACGTATAGGCCAAGTCTGTCCCAAGAAAATATGGGCAAAGGGGAAATTTCAACTTAAAAAACAAAACAAAACACACTAGTCTTCTACATTTTGCCAGGGAGGCCTGGCTATACAGGGCTCTTCTTATTCGGGTAAGGGAAAGTTGGTGGCATAAGTCTCTGTTTCTACACATAGTTATAAAAGAGGAGCTTCCTCAGGCCTTTTCTCTTTCAGAGGATAGAGAAGCTGCTGCCCCAAGCTATTTCTGGATGCTCTATTGAGAGTTCATTGTATCACATTTTATATGCCCTCAGCACTCTCTGATCACTCTTTTTTACTCTAGCAGTTATCAATACCTCCCCATTCTGTTCCATAATCCATGCTACTACTTCAGAATTAGGAGTTCTGCCTAGATGAAGGAGGTTTACTCATCTGCACACTGTAATACTCTCTTGGGATTCAGTCTCTGGCCTCAGCAAGGCTGTGAATCTGGCCACTGGAAACAGAGCTTCACTACGGTAAGAGGTAGTGTGCTTCCTTTGGCTCTCCCTGTATTGTCCACAGTGGCTCTGCACATGGAGGATTCTCAGTAAACGGTGATACTGGCTGCCTAATCACTAAGTAATTCCCACAGCACAGAGCAGGGCCTTTAAAATAATGGTCTAATATGCTGGAGCCACAAGCCCAGGGCTGTTGTTGGATAATAATAGAACACACCATAAACTACCACTAAGAACGGCCTCTAGTGCAGCATTTGTTCATTTTTTCCCCTTAATGCTAATTTTCAGTAGCTGTCTTGGTCATTACAGAATGTTAAAGAATAATATCAACAAATAGTATGCCCAGAAAAGAGACAGCAACAAGAACAATCATATATCCCTAGTATCATCAGAATGGTCCATCATCCACCCATGAAAGCTAAATCTACAACAGTAGCCGGCCTAGATAACACAGCAGATTGTATGGAACTGTAAAACACTGAACTTTCCCATTCAAGTGGCAACTCAGAAGATATCTCAAAGGGAGCATAACATCTAAGAAGATCTCTAAGAAGCCTAGGGTGATGGGTTGTCAGGACACTTGTAGGCGCTGCCCAAGTCTAAGTCCCTGTGCCTCCCTCACCCTCTGCCACAAAGTTGCCCTGAAATCAGTGAGGCCTATCTAGCACAGAGCTGGTCAATCACCTTTCATCCCACCAGAGAAGCCTCTCCAGTTGGCAAAGACCATCAGAGGCAGCCCTTCACGGTTGAAGTCTTTGATAGCCTGGTAAGTCTTAAATGCAGAGTCTGGGAACCAAACCTGGCCGGCCTGCTGGATTATCTATTGGAGAAAGTCAGAGGAAGACACAATTAACAACATAGTTCGAGGGGGAATCTCTCCAGGGCGAACAAGGTTTTATCGATTAAAAATTCAAAACCAAACCCAACAAATAAAAACCGCCATTCATGAAGATTGTCTGTGAAGTTTAAAAAGAAAGGATCCTGGATCACATCTCCATTCTTTAGTTAAAAGGGGGAAACCTTACTGATTATAGTGGAAGAATGCAGTCCTAGAAGCCCTCATTCTAGGCTTCCCAAATGACTCAATTACACTACTCAAAGCAAGCCAGTCGTGCAGTCTCCAAGTGTGTTCTTTTTCCCAAAGTCTTTTTATGTCTGTGCTTTGGACAGTTTTCTCTACACTGCGGTTAACCAACAGCCACTTGATGTGACACTGCTGCAGAGCTCCCTCTCTAATCCTCTCCTACCCCGACATTATCTGGCTCTTTTGTCAGGATGTAAAAACCTAATCCACCCTTTAAAAAAAAGATGGCTATGGTTTGTACTTAGAGTTAGGGCGGACTTCATTATTAATTCTAGCTGTAGCTCTTCCGTATGTGTGCTCCCAGAATCTGGGTCCAAAAAACCCTTGGCATTGCCTCAGCTGTCTTTCTATGAAACTACCTTCCCAACGTGAGTAGACTGCTGTCTAACATCTAGTAGGCCACTGTCAAAGTTTTTTTACAGGCAGAACTCAGATTGCAATCCATCTTTCAAAAAAAAAAGTTGCCATTGAGTCGATTCCAACTCATGGCAACCTCACGTGTCATCACAAAAGTGAGCATATCATGGTCTGAAATCATTCGAGGCTGCCAACTGCCCTTCCCTCTAAAATTATTGGCTTGCAATGCTCCCGGTATATATATATATAAGCTCTGCAGAAGGGAAGCACAGCTGCGAGCACAGGCGCACAGTATGCTCAAGGTGACCTACCTTGGCTTCGGAATCCAGGTTTGCAGGATCAGCTGGGATACTTAGCTCAACTGTTCGGGTTTCAACAGCAACTACTCCCACAGGTATTCCTCCTAGCCTGAGAAAAGACGAGGCACATAAGGACCCCATGTATGCCAACATTACAGCTAATCATTTATTTTCCAGTTACTCATCAAAACATTGGGAAAAGAAACTTGAAACAAATACAGAAAGCAAGGGGAATTTGACTTTTCTAGGGGTTAAAAGTGGGACTCCGTGGATTTAGGATTCTGTAAATACAGTGGGAAACCACTTGAAGAACCAATCCGTTTCTAAACTCCACATCACAAGATTATCATTTAAACTCAACACCTAGCACAACACCCCAATCTCTTTGGCTGCCAAAGGAAATTTCTCAGTTCACCCTAGAGCATCTCTTTGCCGGAGAAAGAGAGTAACGGTCTGAAAAGGGAGGAACCTGTAGAAGTTTGGTAACTGTTTTAATGAGTTTTGCCCTTGCTGGAATAGAGATGTGGTTTTCTATGGAGTACTAACAATATAGTTCCAGATAAGACGTGAGTGAAATACAGCAGGTTGTACCACTGTGGATGGGGGAGTATGTACTGTGTTATGGGATGATGAAAAATATGTGCCAAGGGTAGGGAGGTGGTTAAGCTAGCCCTTAGCTTTCTTTTTCATTAGAAAAGAACAAAGGCACAGGGAAAATTTTCCAGTAGTACTTAATATTGGTGAAACAGGTGATCAATATCATAAATATATATTTAATCTTAAAGCTACATTAACTTAAAAAACTGTTCAGGAGTTCAAAGCCTCTAGATCATCTTAATTCCATGACATCCTTCCAACTTGGTTCTCAAAAATGTCCTACTAAAAATCTGGAAGAGAGAGAAAGGGAAGGAGAGAGGGAGGATTTGGTGCTCTATGGATCTGGTACTCTGTAAATATGATGGGAAACCACTCGCAGAATCAATTCCATTTAAACTCAACAGCCCAGCACATACACCAATTTCTTTGGCTGCCAAAGGAAATTTCTCAGTTCACTCTAGAGCATCTCTTTGCTGGAGAAGGCGGGAAATGGTCTGAAAAGGTAGTAGGAACTTGGAGATGTTCATTAACTGTTTTAATGAGTTTTGGCCTTGCTGGAATAGAGATGTGGTTTTCTATGGAGTACTAATAACATGGTTCCAGATAAGATGTTGAGTGAAAGTATAGAGAAGGAGGGAGTGCAAACGCAAGCAATCGCAAGAGAAAGCAAGCTGCAAGGTATAGGGAGAGCTCTTACTCTTGAAAACGTGATTCAGTCTTAACTTTCTCAGCCTCATTCCTTGGGGTAAGGACTGGGATGTGTTACAGTCTCTCATTCCACACAGCATCTCCATAACGAACTTTTCAATGAAGGATGGTCTTTGGTTGTTACATTTGCTACTGGAAATGGATTCTAGTCACCACAAGAGACTTGACGGGGCCTGAGTGGGGACCACCCACCCCCACGTCACTTGCCTGCACTGAATCAGAATCAAAAGCCCTCTAGACAACCAGACAACGAGCAGGAGGTACACAGGAGGGTTCAGAAATATTTCTGTTCACAATGATTAACAATCCAACTGGAAACTTGTAATTGCAAAAGCCACCCTAAATCGGTAACTTATATATTAGGGCCCATGTGACCTAATAAAGAACATCTTTATCCGAGTATTACAGTTATTTATTGAACTTGAAAACAGCTCAGAACAACTTCTGTTTTCTATTATACTTCATATAAATTTTATCAGGCTAGCACATGAAGATGCTACATCTTGTTTTATAGTGTGTCCCTGGACAAGGTGCCATGGAATAATAAAAGACAATTTACAGCCAATAGCACACATATTCCAAACATACATACCAAGGATGAGTTTTGGCAGCACTTATAGTAACAATCCCAGAAGAATACATTTATATTTATTTTTTGAAATGCCATTGCTTTTGAAAGAAGCTAGCTCCATGTGTGTTTTATATACTTGTGAGCATGTGTATGTGTTTGGAGTAAGAAGCCCAGAACTCATCAGATGGAAAGAAAAAGTCGTAGTGAGTGTCGTTATAAACAATGGCAGAGCTAACCAAAGCCAAGCTTGACTGATCTTGGTTGCAGAATACTGTAATCCCTATTCTTCCAATCAGCAGTGGAAAGCATTATTCTCTTGTTTCTCATGGGAGGATCTTAAACACCTTAACAAATGTTTGGCTTTCTGAGGCTTAAAATTTGTCATTTTTTTGTAGACAGGAAAACTGAAATAGAATAGGTAAGAGACAAATCCTCAAAAAAGTTAGTATTAGTGTAATGTGAGGATTCTTTACAACAAACTGATTCACCGGTAGGAGGGCCCTCTCTCTCGTGTGCCCCACCCTGACCTCCCCAGTGTATATATTTTACCAGGCACAAAAAGCTGCCCTCCTTGGGACCCAGAAGCCTGTGGTGAGGCAGAAGAGCTGAGACCCAAAAGAAATCAGGTAGCTGCTCCCCATGAGCTTCAGCCTAAACTGGATCCAGGCCTGACTCCTATTCAGAGTCACAGTGGAAGCTCCTGTCTGTGGGATTTGCCATCTGATGGCTCCTTGTCACTGGCAGCATGAGGTGTGCTGACCTGCTGTTCTGAGGGAACCACAAAGCCTAGAATTATTTCCAAGGCTAGAATCTAAATCTCAACCCAACGTGGCATGTTTGAGAATCTTGAGCAGGTGCCACTTTTCACCAAGATAAGGAAAACTGATTGCCCCCGAGAGGAAGGTGAGCTCCAGATGCAGGTCCCTGGGGCAGCATGTCTCCGCAGTGCAGAACTAGATTAAGATCAGCCTTGGCAGGTGCTTGTTATAGCAAGTGCTACAGATTATTTTGTGCAGCGCCTGCTGTTGAGTGAAGCACTTCTTAGAGTGGGTATTAAAATGTAATAGAAACTTCAATTTCTCACTTGAAAAATACGGGTACCCCAGCAACCTATTCTAGCTTATTTTACTTACTCTTCTTTCAGGTAAACTTTTTTTTTTTCAGTGGGGGGAGGGGAGGGGTAAGGCAATTCAAATCTGATTATAAGCCAGTCTAGTACATTTGCTGTGTCACTTAAATAATCACAAAATTTTGGGGGGTGGGGAGGCAATTCAAATCTGATTATAAGCCAGTCTAGTACATTTGCCGTGTCACTTAAATAATCTGGATGCCATGAAGGGATTTCTTTCAGGTTACAAAGAGAAGCAGATGAGTCTCTGATTCATGTGCTACCTACTCCTCAAAGAAAATGCTCTTTGGGAGAGGGGGAGTCATTGATGGCTTATGGCTATTGTACTTGGACTTTACAGCTTCCAAAGAGCTTTTCTTTCCGCATTATGAAAAGGAAATGTCCAAATCAGCCTTCAGAGTAAACATGTTACTAAATGACTACTAGGAACCAGTGCCCTTGTATAACTGGGATTGGCTATAGTCGAACAGCATTAGAAAGTTTAGATAAAGAGAGCATTACTGGTAAGAATTTATATAGCCATGGGCCTTGCCTTTCTTATTTTTAGTTGGGAAGAAAAAGAACTTGCAAAACAAAAGAGGTCTTACCTAGCTCTGCCAACCACCACAGTCTGTGCCCAGGGTTGCATAATCTCTGAGAAAGATCCATAGTCAAAAAATCCACTCAACCACTGGCCTTTTTGGGCTACAGAAGGAAAAAAAAAAGAAAACAAAGGCTAAAGACAATCTGTTGAAAATGCACTGGAACTGACAAATTTAAGGTTGGATTTGGGGGGTTACTTTGGGGGTTCTGCTGTTGTTTTGTTAACCATGCTATAATAGATGGAAGCGTTAGGCAGCTGGATGTTTGTCTGCCTTCAGACATCATCTCCTATTTCATTTGCTAGTCTGCATAGAAAGAATCATTTATCAGCAAAGGCATCATTTATTGTTAAACGATGGGGTTCAGCTACCAGAGGGAGTTTGCATGCTTTTAAATAAATAACTTGTTTTTTTCAAGATATGGCAAACATTTGTCAAAAGGCAGCCAAGTCATTAAAGATGTTTTCAAAATGCCTATTGCTGTTTTAAAACTTAGCTTACAATTTTCTGTTTGATTCCACTGATTTTCTTTTAATGGAAAGATGAAGATAGTCAAACAATAAGTATTAACGATCAGACGAGGACCCGAATTTGGGGAAAAGAGAAGGAGTCGGCTTCTCTGCTGGAAAGCAACAGGATATATCCTCTTTATTTACAGCTGACATATTCTTGACAGACAGTAAAAAAGAAAATAGTTCAGATGCACACAGTTAATGGCATTAACCTCCCTTGCACACAGAATTTCCTTCACTAAGACACAGAAGTTTCAACATCTTAGTCTAAGAAAAAAACTTTTGTTCCACAGGTATCTGTGTTTGACCAAGGCCCCATAAAAGCTTCTGCAAATAACTGTTTTCCTACCTTGCCCTCTCAGCTCAGGTTTCTCACCGATTCTTCTAATTTGAACATGGCCATCCGCCCCTTAAAAACCCAAGTCCAAAACCAATTAAAAGTGGAGATCCGAGCAAGCTAACCTCTGCTGACTTAAACGGGATGAAGAGTGTTTTATCAAGACTAAACTTGTAATTACTGTGTTCTACATTCCTTGCCTCTATGGCCCCAGTGTAAAATGTGATCATCCATTTCAAAATTATCTCTCTATCGTGAGCCCAAAGCTGATCGTTTAGATTCTGGTCTCGTGTTGGGCGTCAGTTTGAAGAATATCACAGCACTATCTCCTCTAATAAATGACTTTAACTTTTCACCTAGAAGATATCTGCTTTAACTTATCACAGGGAATCATCTGCTTTCCTTAACGCCTTCCACTAAATTAAAACTGAAGTCACTCGATTTGGGAGCGAGTGTTAGCTGCACATAGACAGCAGGATGAATTACCAGGGAGTCAATGAAAAAATATTATCCAAAAAACAGAAAACTTAAGTTTATCACAAATTTCATTTTATTTTCTGGGTCTCACTAATAACATCCAGGATAATGCCCAACCACACACATCTGTCCACCCCCTGAAAGAAGTTCTAAACCAAACCTCTAAGTCATCAAAACACTAAAAATTTATTTGCTGGGATCACTATGATTCTCACTTCAATAACAATGATTTAGAACTACAGAATTCATTTCAAAATGGAAATATCTGTCCTTTAAAAACCTTCCTGCCTTATATGTTGATTGGGGGGGCATCATTGGTGGGCTATGGCTACTACAGCTGGCCTTTGCAGTCCCCAAAGTGCAGGCCATATTCATTTCATACAGAGAGCTTAGATGCCAGCTAAGATGGCTCCCTATCCTTCCCAGGAAAGCACTCACTGAATCTCGTTCTGAATTACAGAAGTAAAGAGACCCACTTCACTCTTAGAAGTCCTGGGTTTTAAGACTGACAGGTATCTAAGACTCACAGTTCCTATTACAATCATGGTACAAACAGGAGAGGTTACTGTGATGATTTTTCTGGCTATCTAAGAAAAACTGTTTAGTTTTATTATGACTAGCAAGAAAAGGCACTAAGGACAATAGGTAAAAATTAAAATTAACATTTCTCTTGTGATTTTTCTACAATATTTATAGTAGGCTTCAGATTAAGCCCCAGATCCTAAGTAACAGCTGTGTCACCTTGCACAAATCACTTAACTTCTCTGAGCTTGTAAAATAACGTTATCTATTTACTCTGAGTGGTAGTGAAGGTTGAATAAGGTAATGTATACAGAGTGCTTTACAGTCCCACCAGGCTTAGACTGGATACCCACAAAAGTTTACTAAGACTTTCTTATGAAGACCTCTTCCTCTTTTGACAAAATCATAATCACTCTTCAATAACATTGAAATAACATCTTCTGCATTCTTTTACACATAGCTTTTCTTTGAAATAGTTGTAACAAACATGCAAAAAAAAATGAAAGGTACTTCCTTACACAACCTGAAGAAATAGATTCAAAATGTACCAGGGGGATTTGAGGCTTCACAAAAGAACCTCCATGTAAGTTTTGGTAAGATAGCCAAATAGGCTGGTGAGAATATACATTTGCCTTATGCGAAGGTAACTTTTTTTGTTTTTTTAAGCTAGGTATAATCAGCCTCAAGACAGAGATATGTATTAAATGAACCTGGAAGGAGGGTTTGTTCTCTCCGTATGTATTTATACAATTTAAGGTTCTGGACAATTTCTTCATGAATAATCTTAACATTAATAACTAAAACAAACACCAATAGCATAAGGAAACAACAGCACATGCAGGTGGGTACACAGCAGTAGCTTCTTGAGAAGGTTTAGTCATACTCCACATTTAAGGGTCTCAAAGACCTTTTCTAAAATGAACCTGATTAATCTCCATTTGCTTATAGGAACTATATGGTCGAAGACTCTAGTTCTATAATTTCTGTGATTTTGTGGTTTACACTGAATGGTTTTAAAGCTTTGAACTCATTACATGATAAGTGCTTTAATAAAAATAAACAGAAGACGTGAAAGTGACTACACTGCTTGTGACTCAGTGGCTTATTCATAAATCTCGTATCATTTACTTTTCATTTGCTCATGATGGATTTCCCACCTTTTTCTTCACAGTCGTTTTTCAGATTTTTCTCATTTCTAGGTACTCTGTAATTCTGTTTTCTTTGTCACATGCTATTGTGCAGGAATTGGACACTGATAGATAAGACTAAAAGCTCAAGGGCCAGGGAACCAGAGGCACCTCAAACGTATACGTACTTGGGTGAGGACGGCCTGCTAGCATCCATCGGGGATCATACGGGGCCTTTGTGGGAACAAACTCGATGATTCTATCTATAGGATCCTTGGAGTTCAGGAGGGGAACTGAACTGTATACACTCTAAAAAGAGATTGGGAGGGAAAGAGCACAGTGATCAGTGAACAACAACTCAGCAACAATAGTTTCATTTTCCACAACAAGGGCAGGGCCTATAGGTAGAATTATATCCAATAGTTCCAATTGTTTGCCAAGCCCTGAGGAGCATGTACAGGTCTCAAGTCTCACTCAGGCCCCTGGCACAAAGTGGTACATTTTGACTCTTGGTTTCAGTGTGTTCATGTTTTCTGGGAAGCTCCCTGGGGCGGGGGGGGGGGGGGGGGGGGTGCGGGCACGGGGAAGGGGGGCGGGATGCATGGCTGCTACTACAAAAGAGAAAACCCATACTGGGAGAAAACCTTACTAGCCTGGGAACTGAGCCCAGGTAGGCCATGAAGGCTTACATGGCTGGAGAACATCAGAAAGAGGCTAACTGATGAAATCCAAAGGCATTTTAAAAAGAGAAGGCAAAAGATGGCCTTCAGAAAAAGAAATACACAGCCTTCAGAGAAATAATTCATTAAAAAAAAATCTTCTGCCATGAAGATGAGACCTTCAACACGGAGGTAGTGAGCTGTGGTGGGAAATGACCAGTTCTGTGGGCTCCGTCCGTCCCAGATAGGCAGTGCTTACCTTAGGCATGTAAGACAGCCAATGCAGGACAGTGAAAACCCCTTCGAAGTCATCACACACGGTGCTGTGTGTCACCCCATTGTTGTGCATGATCTGGATGCCCCCAAGCTGGTTATTGGAGGTGTACACTTCCCGCCCAAGGACCTGGAGAAACGAGCAACAGAAAGGACATTTGTCTCTACGAAGCTTATTTCCTAATTTATACTCACATGGGTTCTTTCCTCCACAAGACAGAGGTTTCAGCCTCTCTGGATGTTTTCGAGAAACAATCCGGACCTTTATCCTAAAAAAAACACTCAGAAAACAAACAAGGGTTTTAACAATCCCATGTACAACTGCTTTTTAAAAACCAGCATGCCCCTCTCTCTACCAGTTGCCACAACTACCCGTAGCATATTTCCGCTCTGAGCTGAAACTGCAGTGGTGGGTGAGGTTAGAGCCCTGAGACACAGGCTACCTCTTCATCTGCAGGCCTTG
This sequence comes from Loxodonta africana, assembly GCF_030014295.1. Classification (NCBI taxonomy): domain Eukaryota; kingdom Metazoa; phylum Chordata; class Mammalia; order Proboscidea; family Elephantidae; genus Loxodonta; species Loxodonta africana. The sequence continues at coordinate 51,617,385 of NC_087359.1, forward strand.
CAGAGTTACTGTGCATACACGCACACCAAAGGAAATAAGCCTGTCTGTCTTTTAACAATAGGAAATTAGCCTGTCTGTCTTTTAACAATAGGAAATAAGCCTGTCTGTCTTTTAACAATCTTTAGTGACAAGTCTTGGCTAAAAAAATGCTGTGGGGTTGAGTTCTTCATTTAAGGATTTTTTTCCCCCTTAAATTTGATTTTAAAAGCTGGTCCCTACACACAGGCCCTAAGGCTGGCAAAACCCTGAAGCAAGTCATAATACATACATGAACCTCTGAGTCTAAAGTCCTCTTTGTGTGCTGGGTGCATGGCTGTGATTTATACGCAAGCCCGCTTCCCCTCCCTTCTTCCCTCCCAAGCCTTGAGGGAATTCAGGGACTCAGTCCCCTGTGTATCCCTGGAGGAGTTTAACCCTTGTTAAGGTTGGAAGACACCTGCAATTGGAAACTACAAAGTTTTCTTTAAAGAAGAAAAAAGAAAGAATATTCTTGGACTTGGAAATGATAGGGTTTCTTTTCCCCTTGAAGGTTGGTTAATAATTTCTTTCATGGAGGGAGGTTTTCTGACCCAGCAGATGGAAGCTGGGCAGCCTACTCACTGACTATTGCAAACTGCTGAGTGTGTAGTAATTGCCAGTCATCTAGGGTAGCCCTGGAGAGCTCTGAACAGTTGCAGAGTATTTACTGTATTTTACCTCTTCTTTTCCCTCTCCCTTCTTCCTTTTCAAAAAAATCAACAACAGGAAATTTTTTCCTCTTGCTAACTTTTATTCATTTCCAGTCTCTGGGAAGAACCTAATAAACTAAAGACCAGTAAATTCTACCTGGGTATTACTATTTTGCCCCTTTTTGTCAGGAACCTTGATAGGTTCCCTGCATGTAGGTCAGCTCCCACATTCAAAGGCTGAGAAAGTTGGTGACCAGAGTGATAACCCCAGTGTGACCCAGCTGGTCTTGGTTCCATTTAACTTCAGCTAGGAAGGACAAAGGGGCTTTCCTCAAATGAATATGGAAAGCAAAATTGCAGATTACTGCTTTCCTTGATAAGAAGTGCAGGGAACAAGCCTTTATAGGCAGCCCCAAGCTGAGCAACATGCTGGCAGCTCCTTTGAAGGCGTCCTGGGAACAGGGGAGACAGCCATATCTGACCACTGGGCTCCCATCTTCCTTTCAGTCCGTCTTTAATCTCAGCCCAGGCACTGCGGCTCTTTTCTCATTCTCCTGCTGTCTCTTTCCATTTGCCCTCTCCCTGACTGATACACTGATCTCTCGGTCACTTGGCTTTCTGCTCCACTGAGTCCATATTACTAATAACACCTCCGCCACGGCCAGTTTACCTCATGAAGGCAGGAGCACATCATTACAAAATAAACTCATAACTTTGACATTCTAGCAAATACACGCCGTTTGTTATTTTTATAGCTTTAGTCTTTCTAACAGGCAGAGGGCATTACATACCTGTTTCATTTATATCTTTAAATGTGTGCACACGTGCACACTCCTACATGCATCATGAAACAAAACAAAACAAAAAAACGAAAGCAAAACAAATATCCAAAGCATTCAGTTGATGGGGGACCCTGGTGGAGGCAGAAACCCTGTCACTCAGGTAGGCCATGCTCTGATCTGACTCCGGTTTTATGGATGTCATAAACCCGATGGCCCACAGCTGGTCCTTTTGGGACAGACTGCCTCTCTACTAGAAGTCGTTCAGTGTGACCAGCAGTATTTTTAATTATTAAAATAAAATTGGAAAGTGGGAAAAGGAATAAAAAGGAGACACTGCGCTGACCCTGAATATCTAATGTTCACAATCTATGTCAGGAGCCAAGTACTCCCTGCTGCCAAGAGGAGATAGCTGGAGCCATTTTCTACTCAGAAACACTGTTTTCTATCCTATGAAAGACTGACTCCAGTACTTGATAATATCCAACGATTTAAGATCTTACACATCTCCAAAACGGACCGATGAAGGACCAATCTCATGAAAAGTAAGGGACCCAGGCAGACCAAGAGCTGCTTTGCTGTTAAAATACACCTTCCTCAGAAGTCTTTCCTCCTCATTTCAAGGAGAAAGACAGCATCCAGAGCCAGGCTACTCTACCACTTGCCCATTCCACCCTATATTTTTACAAACTAATAGGAGCCAGGCTTTGAAGGAGCAAGAGTTCAACTTAGCATGTCTTCCCCTTGCTAGCTGAAACTGTGGGCTCTGATGCTTTGGCATTGTTCTGAAAAGGCAACAGTATTTCTGTATTTCTTCTCTAGGTTCAAACAAAAACCTAACCAGGGCTTAACACAACCAAGAACATGATTTCTGGACTAAAAAAGTGTTTGTCATGTGAGAAGATTCACTCGATTTGAGAATTAAAGAGAAAAATTATAGGAGAGACCCAGAAAGTATTCAAATAGCTCTCTCTGAACAGCTTTAAGGGGGCGGGGGGGGGGTATAGAAATGAAACCTGCTCCACAGACCACAAACAAATGCTAACAATCATAGCGACTTAACAGTCAGTGAAGAGAAAGCCAGCACTCTCCAGTTCATCCGAAATGACTGTATGTTTGGAACACGCACCAGTAGAATGAGGGTGCACACAATAGCTCCTGATTTATAGGGGTCATTGCTGACTCAAGTCGTTTTAATGATTTTAGAATACTTCACAACAAAAGCTCCAACCAAGGAAGCAGAATCTAGGCTGGGACAAAATCCATTCCGCCTAACTCTGAAATGAGCATGCTGGAACAGTTACACAAACCTCGATCAGCATCTAGGAAGGCAAAGAAAAGAGCGCACATACACAGAACCACTGTTTCATTCTTCAGTATGTTGACCTATCAACCTTCCTCGGAAAAATCTGGGGTAAACAACCCTCATCAACATAGTATTTTCCTGAAGAAGGTGAGGTTCATTCATCAATCTTTTAAACTTTGACATAAGCATTTATTAGTCAAGCTGTTTGCCATGTTCCACTTTCCAAATTATTCCTTTTGCATTTTCTACTGTATGATATAAACTTGTAAGTATCTGACCAACAAGCATCAATAACCATTTAAACACAGGAGCCATTCAAACAGATATGACTCTGCTGAGGCCCCACTTTGCTGCCCTCCAAGCCTTGGTAGAAAAGCAGCACCATGAAACACTAGGAACGAGCACCATCTCGGGGTCTTCTCCACAGTGCCCACACCAACAGAAAGGAATAAGGGCTGAATCTAAGAGGATCTTCATCCGCTCTTAATATAAATTTAAGCCTCATCCAGCATTTCATTCATTGCAGCTGGCAGACCTGAGAATTAAGGGGCATCACTTTTTTTTTTTTACATAAAGGCCAGTGATTAGCAGAGACACAATCGTTAAAGGCTCCACCAAAGGTGCTGCGCAGCCTTCAGCATTTTGAGATACATAAGAAGGACAAATGAAAGCAGTTTTACATGCTAAGGCCTCTGCTGCTGTTGCTGCTTATCTAGAGACACTGCAGACAGCTCAGGTTTACCACAGCTGACAGGCAATGAAAACAGTCTAATATACCGCCTGCTCTCTCCCTTAAATCCCTTTTTGGAGATCAAGATAAACACGTTCTTCCTTTCCCCAGTGCTCCAGACGTTTGACTGAAGTGGCAGAGCATTGTAAGGTTTTGTGCAAATGAAATCACTATGTAATACTGAATGAGTGTAGTATTTACCTGTCAAGCTATTTGTCAGCACAGGCATTGAGATTTCCAAGTTTCAGAGATGCTACCTAGCTCAACTTTTAAAAATTGCTTTTGTCCTGATACAAGCATTATGTTGGGGACTCAGACTTATGGGCAAAATTTGCAGTCATGTGCTAAAGATGTGAAAAATAAGGATGCATACGGATGGAACAAAAAAAGGAAAATGACCACTGCTTATTTCCCCCTTACCTTATCCAATCTTTTCCCCTTTAAACAACCTTTGGTGGATCAGGGCATTTTCTATTTAAAGTCGTAAAAAAAAAAAGTAGTAGGGAGTATAAAATTTTTCCTACATCTAAGAATCAGGCTACACAAAGCTAAGCCCGCTCTGTAATTCTCCTCATTAGTATATTCCCATTCTCAAGAGGACCTGAGGAGGGGTTTTGTAAATTTACTGAGCAATTGTCATCACTGGACTTCATCTATGATTCTAGATATTAAAGTCACTCTGGGATCTGCCAGGTTGTTGATAAGGGCATGGCTAAGGCAGAGAGATAGCTATTAGAAAGAGTAAGTGGGAGAAGGGAAAAAGTGGTAAAATAGGGACAAAAGAAAAGAGGAAGGATGAGACAGAGGAAAAGGGAGTGGGAGAGAAAAGGGGAAGGAGAGAAAAAAATGCGATAGCTCATCTACTCAGCACTGCCAACACCCTCCCTTCCTGACCTGAGAGAACTACATTTTTAAAAGCTGACAAGTAATTCAATCTCCAATTAACAATTTTAAGTGGTGCAGCACATATTACTGTGTAAATGTTTCTCCAGGAATATATCCAAGGGTGAATGGAATTAAATCTCTAGGGAGACAGGACCCACACCTAATGTGATGAAAAATATTTGGGGTTTCCAAAACAGTCTCTTAACACACAGCCATAGTTACAGCTTCCTTTGCCCAAGTATGTATTCATAGGTATATGTGTGTGTGTGTGTATATATATATATATAGCCACTACTGTCCTGCCAACCTGGAGTACCGGTTGGCAGTGGGTAACCTAGGATTGGGGGTTAGAGAAAAGTACTCAGGGACAGATTGCTGGCAGAGGAGGAAAAAGCCTCTGACTTGAGCCACAGATGGATTCAAGACAATCCACTGCAAGACCAAAAATCTCTGTATAAACAGCAAAAGTAGGAAGTGATCATGTTTGTTGAAGGATAAACTAGGAGAAAGGGACTGCGCTGTCAGTGGGAGGAAAGAAAAGGTATTTAGCAACAAAGAGATTGAGACACAGGCCTGAAGCAACACTGGAAGACTTCTGCTTACTAAGGTGTAGGGCTCACTGAGAACACAGAGGAATGGTTGGATGGCAGGGTGATGATAAGGATTTTAAAGTCAAGTGGGTGAAGAACAAGAGAGTCATTCTTAATGTAAAAGGAGCAGAAGAAAGCCACATGATAGCTGACTTGTCAAATATAAGAGAAAAAGTGTAGGCTTCTGGAGAGAAAGCTGACTGCTAAAAACAAAACAAAAAAAAACTACTCATTGCAGGGACCTATTTACTGCTCATTTTGCTAGGGACTTGAGAGTACTGAAAATAAATTACTTCCAAGTATAGAAATTTTTTAACGTCAGGTTTATTGAAGTATAATCTACATAGAGTAAAATTCTCCGTTTTTAGGTATACAATTTTATGAATTTTGACAAATGCATATAGTCATATAACCACTACAATCAAGACACAGAATATTTTCACCACCTCAATAAGTTCCCCCATCCTCCTTTAAAAATCAGTCCTCTCCTCCCGCCCCTTGCAACCACTGATCCACTTTCTGTCCTGATAGTTCTATTGGTGGACATTTGGGTTTTTCCAGTTTCTGGTGATAATGAATAAAGCCACCATCGACATTTATATACAGGTTTTTATGGGGATAAATATTTTCACTTCTCCTGGGTAAATGCTTAGGAGTGGAGTTGCTAGGTTGTGCTAGGTTGTGCTAGGTTGTACTAGGTTGTAGAATCGACAGCAACGGGTTTGGAATTGTGGTTTTGGAGTTCCTGGGTGGTGCAAATGGTTAACGAAGCTAACCAAAAGGTTAGAGGTTCAAATCCACCCAGAGGCACCTGGAAAGAAAGGCATGGCGATCTACTCCCGAAAAACCAGCCATTGAAAATACTATGGAACACAGCTCTACTCTAACATACGTGGGTCACCATGAGCCAGCGGTGACTTGACAGCAACTGGCTTGGTTTTTTTAAACTGTGGTTTTAATTTGCATCTCCCTAGTGACGGATGATGAGGGAAGCCCTGGTGGCACGGTGGCTAAGGCATTGGCTGCTCAGTGGGAGAAGATGTGGCAGTCTGCTTCCAGAAAGACTACAGCCTGGGAAGCCCTGTGGCGCACTTCTATTCTGGCCTCTGTCCTACAGGGTAGCTATGCATTAGAATTGACTTGATGCCAGTGGGTTTGGTTTTTTTTTTAATGGTTTAGTGATGGATGATACTGAGCATTTTTCATGTGCTTACGTACCATCTTCTTTGGTGGTATGTCTGTTCAAACCTCTTTTCCTTTTTTTTTAAACTGTGTTGTTTCCTTGTTACTGACTTGTGAGGATTCTTTATATTTTCTATTTTTTAAATAATATTTTTTTGTGTTTTAGGTGAAAGTTTACACAGCAATTTAGGTTGTGCCTTAACAATTTTTATACAAATTATTCCATATCATTGATTTCAACTTTTACAATGTGTCAGCATTTTCATTATTTCCATTCTATCTGTTCTGTTTTCAATAATCTAGGTTTCCTTCCCCTCTTTGCCATTTCATCTTTGCTTTTGGGTAAATGTTGACCATTTGGTCTCGTGTTGTTGATTGTTTAAGACAGCACATTACTCATAGGTGATATTTATCTCATAATTCATATTATTTGGCTGAAAGGTGGCCTACAGAAATAGCTTTAAATTTAAGTCCAAAGTTTATTTTAGGACAATAATCTTGGGGGTTCATCTAGTCTCTATTGGTCTGGCCATTTTTAGGAATTTGAGTTTTGTTCTACATTTTTCTCCCATTCTATCTGGGGCCTTCTATTGTGTCCCTAGTCAGACCAGTCAGTAGTGATAGTTGGGCACCACTAGTTCTGGTCTCAGTTAGAGGAGGCTGTGGTTCGTGTGGACTCTTAGTCTGTGGACTAGTTTCCCCTCTGAGTCTTTGGTGTCCTTTATTCTTTCTTGCTCCAGATGAGTAGAGACCAATAGTTGTATCTTAGATTACCCCTCACAATTTTTTTTAAGACCCCAGATACTACTCACCAATCTAGGATGTAGAACATTATCTCTGTGAACTATGTTACGCCAATCGACTAAGTTGTCCCCGAGACTGTGGTCCCAAGCCTTCTAACCCAGTTAACTAATCCTGCAAGTTGTCTGGATATGCCTAGGAAGCCTCCGTATCTGTGCCCGCTATGTAGATGCACATGCAGCTCACATCCATGTGTATATACATACGCCTACAGATATACCTATATGTGCACATGCATTTATTAATGTCTGCCTTTCTATACACATATATGCATCCATATCTACCCATGTAACCACACGCATATTTTTTGGTTGTTTTTACTGTTGTTGTAAAACTGTATATGTGATAGCATTTATCAGAATTGCCCCTTTTACTTGTGTACTTCTTAGTGTCTTTGTTTACCTTGGTCAGGGTATGCTAACTTCACGCATATTTGGTCCTGTCTTTCTCATCACCAAAAGTAACAAGTGTCTACTGTCTAGAAAGTGATTCCCCCTCCCTCTCCCTGCTATCCCTGGTAGCCATCAAAGAACTTTGCTTTCTTTGTATATATCTATTCTTGATTTTTTATAATAGTGAGACCATACAGTATTTGTTTTTTTGTGATTGACTTGTTTCATGCAGCATAATGTCCTCCAGATTCATCCATGTTAAAAGATGTTTTGTGTACTCTGCATTATTCTTTATAGTTGTGTAGTATTCCATTGTATGTATGTACCACAGTTTGCTTATTCACTCTTCTGTTGATGGGCACTTAGGTTAGGTGGTTTCCACCTTTTGCTATCGTGAATAGTGCAGCAATGAACATAGGTATGCATATGTCTATTCGTATCACTGCTCTTATATTTCTAGGATCTATACCTAGGAACAGGATTGCTGGATCCATTTCTAGCTTTTTCAAGAAGTGCCATACTGTTTTCCATAGTGGCATGTATAACCTTTAATTGATAATCACATTCAGTCTTCCATTGTCTTTTTCTAAAGCACTGATTGTCTCTAAGAACAGGCATCTAATTCCATAGTCCTTATTTCTGCCTGAGACATTGTACCCTTCAGTGCATTGCCTTCCATGGGGATCCCTTCCACGGGGAGGGATCTCAGCCCCCATCAGTAAAAAGTTTAACCATTGACTGCACTGTTACTGCATGCCAGGGCTATTAGTTCCTCACCTTTATATACTCTGAATATTGGGCTTTCAACAAAAACACGTTTTCTAAAGATGTTAATTAAAAAAAAAAAAAAAACCCTATTTTTCAGTCACCTCCCAGTGCTGCTTTGGAGTAGTGTCAGGCATGAGATTGGTATGAAAGAGCAAATGGCTGCATGACTGACTACCCATGCCCAACAGAGGTGAGGCACAAGAGTTCAGACAGGAGCCTGGCTTCATGGGAAGCAGCACTGACTCCTCATCTTGGCAGCCTTTTTGCTTGTGTTTTCTCATTTGCATCTCCTCCTGGGCGGCAATTAGATTTTTTTCCCCTTTAAAATACATGAAAAGCCTATTGTTGTCTTCTAGCCTAAATTTTAAACTCCATGAAGGCAGGAATCATCTTTGTATCCCCATACCATGAGAACAGAGCTTTACACATAACGAGTACGGAATAAATGCATGTGAACTGCCACAATTCCTGGTGTTCTGTAAAAGCTCGGCTTTGATTTATATTTTCAGCAAGCTGAACTAGCACAAGCAAAAGAAGTCTTTCATATTAATGTTATATAATATGCAGTTAGTTTCTTAAAACAAGTGTCATTCCTATCTTTTCCATTTTCCCCAGTGTAGACACTATGAGCTTTTTATTTCAAAATTCTTTACCTGGGCTCGAATTAAAATAATAACTCTATATAGTATAAAGTCATATTATATTAGGGTTGCTCTACTGAGCCGCATACACCTGTTTTATCTGTTGAGAAAAGGCATATTTTACCAATGGGTAAGGTAGAAAATGAAGATTATATGTTCCAATGGTCTTGACTTCTCACATTTGCATATTATGCTGGTGGTTATATTTGGGTGGGTTCTCTCTCCTTAATAATACTGATTTCAAATTTCTCTCATGTGCATACTAGTTTAAGGGCTTAAATTCCAAACACTGAGACATTATTAAAATTAGGACCTGGTCAAGAATCAACCAGAAAAACTTGAAGCCCAGGTGTGGTAATCTGTAGTTCAATCTAAATAGCTCTTAGAGCTTCTCCTTTTATAATTCAACACTCCTGACTGTGTACATTAGCTGATTAGATTGTGTGATGACAGCGATTCTGAACGAGAGGGACCATAGCTAGATTTGGATCCATGCACAGGGGACATTCCCTACAATGATGAACAGCCACGAGTCAGGTTTCTACAGTCTGGCTTCCTGAGTCTTTATCATATTCACACCGCATCTGTGCACGGCCAGGACTCAGGTCTGTCTTCCTCCAAGCAAAAGACTTGAGTCCTTGCATCTCTAATCTACCAACATGTGCAGTTCTTGCACTTTTAATTTATGACTGTTTGGGGGGGACCTCTCTGACTTGGGAACACATTGGCTCGGTCTAATGCTTGGAGATTATTAAACTCGGAGCTATGCTCCACTATCAAGTCTACAGATCTTTTATTTAGAAGATATGGTGCTCTAAATGCACAAAGAGCTCCCTGTCACCTTCACATTAAAGCCCCTAGTGCCTGGTAAATGGAATTATATAGCTGTCATCTCCTTTCTTCAAAGTTTTAAGAGTACAATGGACTCATTTTTTCACACTCTATCCCAGCTTCAGAACTAAGAGACCTACTTTGTATTGATTTAAGGTCTCAGAAATAAATAAACCTGCTTCACCGCTGTGATTCACAACAAATTCATGATACACTATTGCATGATATATTTCAAGCTCTTGCTCTGGCTCTCTTTTTCCTCTGGTGAGTGATGGGGGAGGTGGGAGGTAGTGGGGAGCCGCAAAGCTGACAGCCTGATGGTTATAGGAGATGGCTGCTGACTGCAAATCCAAGAACAGACACTGTTGGAGGAGTATAGGATTTTTTTTTTACTGGGGGGCAAGGGTGAGAAGGTAATTTACTTGGGTCTCAGGCTGGAGCTGGGGGAGAAGAAAGGTTAAGGGGAGAAAAGAGGGGCAGACAGAGTAGCGAAGTTTCAAGTAAACGCTGATTTGCAAAGACAGAGCTATGAACATGTGTAGAAAGAGGAAAAGTGAAGAAAAGCCAACATATGAAGGCGTAACGGAGCGGGGGAGAGGGCAAAAATAATACTTATTTACTGAATGGAAAATGAAAAACCAGAAGAAAACTGCTCTGCCTAAGGGACCATGCTCACAGACCTAAGAGGGCACTGAGTTTGAGTGCAGGGCCAACTTTTAACTAGAGGCAGAAACTGCAGAGACGCTATGTGCCACAGAACCCGTGAAGCAGAGACATTTCTTCATTCTAACACTTAGAAAGCATTGGAATCCTGGAGGCTGAAATGGACACTCTGGAGATAGGGTAGAGAGATAACAAAGGTCCACATGGATGAAGTGAGCCAGAGACTGCTCACTGAGGTGAGGAGTAATCATTCTAGCATTTTAGCTTCTGTTTGTGTTCCCTTAGAGCTCTGGAGTACCTCAGTCTATATTAGCTTTACCAACTCCTGAAATAAGTACCACCACCAAACCTTGGACCCAAAGAGTTATAATGATATCTGAAAATACAGCACTCAAAAAGACCTATCCTCCAATCAAGTATCGGGAGGTAGTCAGACTCCAACAGCCTTGTGTCTTTTTGTGCACAACACAGTGCGGCAGAATCCTCAGGTGCCACAGAGCACCTCAAAGTGGAGTTGAGTTTTGGCTGTTTCTCTAGAAATTACTGTTTATTTCATATTTTTAGCTGGCAAGAATGTTATTTATGAATCCAGCCTCTTTTTTTTCTCTGAAATAGCATTTTCATCTTCACTGCATTTGTTTTTGAGACACGGCCAGACCCTGAAAGCAAAAGTATATGGAAACGATTTTGGTTCCATTCAATTCCACATAAGTCAGACCACAAAACTGGGAGTTTCTCTGTTAATTTTCAGCACTATTTTAAGAGAGAAATCAGTCTGTACAGGCAAGCAGGTTTTAGCCAAATATAAGAACTTTATATAGATGAAAGCGATTGTCTCAAGAAGTACTGAGCTCCCTTTCAATTGAGCTTTTCAAGAGTAAGTGAATATTTGGCAACAGCGTCATACAGAAAATTCACATAATGGTTGAGTGATTGGACTTTTTAAGGATTCTTCCATTCCCAACATTTAAGGTTCTATGGCCACTTGTCACTGACAACACATACACATAGATAGCGTTTATTTTCTACTTAACAAAATTAAAAAAATCTTACATCACTGTGCTCTACAACTTCCATTCCTAATCGCATTAAAATGAAATAATCTTACATATCACTAGTATGTAATCTCACCAATACGTACACCCTAATATGTAATGGAGCCCTGGTGGCACAGTGGTTGAGAGCTTGGCTGCTAACCAAAAGGTTAGTAGTTTGAATTCACCAGCTGCTCCTTGGAAACCCTCTGGGGCAGTTCTACTCTGTCCGCTATGAGTCAGAATCAACTCGGTGGCAACGGGTTAATATGTAATGTATATTTTTTAGGATCTTCCCCACTCTAATCTCTCTCTTCCCTACCATAGCTGAACATGGTTCCCTGGCTACAAATCAACATGCATCTTTAGAGCAACACAGAATATCAGAAATAAAATAAATTTTTAAATTAAGACATTACTGGTCTTTACCTTTGGGGTCTTCACCTTAAGGTGGGAATATATTATCACTCCCAAGAGGAAACTGATACCCAAACTGATTGAAACCCAAAGTTGCTTATCTACTAAATGGCAGGGAGGGGATTGATCAAAGTTTTTTCTTTTCTTTTAATCCAAATGTAGACTTCAAAAAGTTTGTACACATTTATAATAGGCCATCAAATATGATAACTCCTGAGTCTGTATTCAATGACCCAAGGAGGACCTCAAAGTTTTCACTTTACCTAGAATCTCTGGACTGGTACCTGTTGTAAGTTCTCTCAAGCATTACTCTCTAAGGTACCATGCCCACACGGAGCCCTCTAAGAAATCAGCAATTCCACCCTGCAAGAGCTCCAAATAGGAGTGCTCAGGATCAGGCTACGGCATATCACCAAGACTCACTAATAGATTAAAACATACTAGGTGCAGTTTTCTACCAAACCTGAGGAACATCAAAAACAAAACAAAACAAAACATCCGCGAAAGTGGAAGCAGATTTACCCATATCTTGGTGGGCTTAAAAACTAGAGATCTGCCCATTGCAATCCTTTATGAGAACTCATCCATAATGCTAAGGCAAGGCTCACTCAGAAAGGAAGCTAAAATGTCCTCTTTAGAAAGGAGAGTGATCCCATCTGGAGCTACGGTAGTACAGGGGCTGTCTATTGTGAAAATAGGTAGTTAGGGACTTTTAAAAATGCAAATTGCTGGGCTGATCCTTAGAGCGATTATGGGCTATTGTTATCAACAAGACTTTGGGGACTCTTATAGACAGATGACTGACATATATACTACCTTATCATGACCAAACATGGTTCCTCTCATGTAATGGCTTTGCCAAGTGCATTGACTGTCTTTAGAAAACATCTATTGAGAAAGTAAATACATGAATGTACTGCGACGGTGAGGACTGCCATCTAACACTTAAAGGAATTTTTGCCTTCAAAGAATCAGACTATAGAGAATGTCATGTTTATATTTTCTTTCTAGGACCTTGATAATGATTTGCAATGAGAGAGGACCCCAAATGTAACTTAGAGAAGACTACAACAATACCAGTGCCTTACATATATTAATTCACTTAATCCTCACAATGACCCCGGTAGACAGGTACTATTCTTATCCCTATTCTGCATTTAATGAAACTGTGACCTGGAGAAATAAATCACCCAGTGTCACAAAATGAGTAAGTAGTAGAAACAGGAATTAAGTCCAAGCAGGCTAGCTCTAGAGTCTATGCTCTTAACTATTCTCTCTCTCCATCTGTTAAAGTTACAAAGCTGCCTCACAGTGAGAGCTAAATATCTTTCCCTTCTTGAGCCTCTGTAACTCTCAGGTTGTGTGCCATATAATCATGGGTGAGAATGGAGACTGTACAGTATAGGCTCTTGGCGCTGTGGACAAGCCCTGTTCATAGGAGGAACTCTGATACTGTACCCAGTACAGTCAGCTGCAACAACTTCACATTTCATTTTGCTCAGCTACATAAGAATATGTATACGGAAACTGAGATCCAGAGAGGAATGTGACTTGCTTGTACTAAGTTTCAAAGATAAGAGGCACAGTGTTAGCTCCCTATAGGGCTAACATAGCCCTAGCCAAACCCATCATATAATTCTTTTTTCCTGGCACATTCAGTGGAAGTAGGGGCTTGATCTCATTAAAGGTGATGAGATTATAGGGGTGTTTCCCCCCCTCCCCCATTCTCTCTAAAAGAGAAGAAGCTTTACAATGCTTACCAGAAGGAAGTCACCTATCACCCCCTGAGTGAATCTATGGCGCACCTGTTCCCCCAGTCACTAGTACATGCCTTATCTCCTCAGGCAGTTACTGTCCAGAGAGCAGGTCATAAACTGCAAATTCTGATTCTCTAGGTACAGATGGGGTTCTCATCAAGTGTGGGGCAATGGATGAAGAGCTAGTAGGCTCTAGTCTACATTAGTTTCCCCTCCAATATTAGGTCCTTCCAGCCTATCCAAGGTCTCTGGGTGACACAAAAGGTTTGTATTCAGCTACTAATCTAAAAGTTTGTGGTTGAAGCCCACCAGGAGGCACTGTGGAAGGAAGGCCTGGTCATCTGTTTCCATAAAGATTAGAGTCAAGAAAATCTTATGGAGCAGCTGTACTCTGTAACATTGGGGTCACCATAAGTCAGAACTGACTCAATGGCATCAGGTTAGGCTTCTTTTGGTTTCCAGCCTATTCACCACCTGACATTACATTAACACATAAAATAGAAACTCAGGGGTTGGGGAGTGGGTGGGGATGTATCTTCATTATCTAGTGCTGCTATAACAGAAATACCACAAATGGGTGGCTTTAACAAGCAGAAATTTATTTTCTCACAGGTTAGGAGGCTAAAAGTCTGAATTTCAGATGCCAACTCTAGGGGAAAGCCTTCTCTCTGTCAGCTCTGGAGAAAAGTCCTTGTCTCTGAGCTTCTGCTCCTGGGTGATCTTCTTGTGGCCTGGCGTCTCTCCCCATCTCTGCTTGCTCCCTTGCTTGTTTAATCACTTATATCTCAAAAGAGATTGACTCGAGATACACCCTACGCTAATCCTGCTCCATTAACATAACAAAGACAACCCATTCCCAAATGGGATTATAACCACAGGCATAGAGGTTAGGTTTTATGGTACATTTTGGGGGGACATATTTCAATCCATAACATTCTACCCTTTGGCCCCCCAAAATTTATGTTCTTGCCACATGCAAAACATATTTACCCTATCACATCATCATAAAAAGCCTAAAATTAACTCCATGTCCAAAATCTCATCCTGTGAAGCATCTAGAAGTCAAACAAGGGTGAGACATTAAGCTTATTCCACCCTGGGACAAAATTCCTCTTCATCTGTAAACCAGTGAAATCTAGAATACGAGTTATCTTCTTCCAAAGTACAATGGTAGCACAAGTACAAGGTAGACATTTCTATTACGAATGGGAGAAACTGGAGGGAAAGAAGGGATAATAGGCACCAAACAAGTCCAAAACTCAGCAGAACAAATTACATTAGCTCTCAAGTCTTGAAAATAATCCTCTGTTCTCTGAGACCATCTGGCCAATGGCCCACCTGCCAGACTCTGGGCGTTGGCCACACCCTCTGGATTCTAGGTAGAGGCCCCTGGACCCCGGGCTTTAGCTCCACCTTTCAGGCCCACTGTGATGGCAACTGTGCTCCCTTGGCTTTGGGCGCCCCATTTTCCTAGTCCATCTGAGTGGTAACCCCACCCCCTTGGCCCCAGAAGACCTTGTTCTGCCCCTTGGATACAGCAGCCCTGCGCCCTCAGCTTTGTGCGGTGGCCCCACCCCCTGGCACACCTTAATGGCAGCCCAACACACCGGAGTTCATCTGACTCTTTGAAACGCAGGAGGCTGTGGTCCCACCCTTTGAGATCCAGGAGAGTGTGGCCCTACCCTCTGAAACTGAAAAGGCCTATTTCCTGTGCTCCTTTCAACACCTCTGCTGATCTAGGAGCTGCTCCAAGATTGGCCCTTTTCTTTTTTAGAGGACAACATGTAGCTCCTTTGGCCAGTTTCCTGCCTGTAGAATTCCAAGAGTTAGACAGTGTTCTTTGCTTTCACTCTTTCTCTGTCCTCCTTCAGTCTAATCTGGGGAATCTTCTGCTGTGGTAGTTGGTTAGGTCCACCAGTCACAGGCGTAATCTCTTTAACAAAAGATTGTGTAGCCATGTCCTTGGTGAACATTCTAGGATGATGTGTCCTTAGTTTGTACAACATTATTTTCCAAATCTTTAAGTTCTGTTTTCATTTTAGACAGTTCATTTTTAAGTCTACCTTTCTTCTTGCATTTTACTATAAGTAGTAAGGAGAAACCACATGGTCCCTTTAAGTTCTTGCTTAGAAATTTCATCAGTCAGATACCCAAGTTCATCACTTACAAGTTCGGCCTTCCACCAAACATTTGAACATAATCCAGACAAGTTCCTTGGCACTGCATAAAAAGTATCGCCCCTTCTTCCACTATCCAATCACATGTCCATCATGTTTTTTTAAGCCTCCCCAGAAGCACATTTAACGTTCACATTTCTAGCGACATTTTGTTGCTGGCACCATGTGTATTCTTTAAGATGACAGAGACTTCCATAGCTCTCCTGAGCCCTCACCAGAATTTTCTTTAACGTCTATATCCCTCCAACAGTCTCTTCAAGGCAATCTAGGCTTTTACTATTAGGCATCTTAAAATTCTTCCAGCCTCTACCTGTTATCCAATTCCAAAGCCACTTCCATATTCTAGGTATCTGTTAGAACAGCATCCCACTCTTCCAGTACCAAATTCTGTCTTAGTTATCTAGTGCTACTATAACAGAAATACCACAAATGGGTGGTTTTAACAAACAGAAATTTATTTTCTTACATTTTAGAAGCTAGAAGTTCTAATTCAGGGTGCTGGCTCTAGTGGAAGGCTTTCTCTCTGTCAGCTCTGGAGGAAGGTCCCTGTCTCTTTGAGCTTCTGCTCCTGGGCGATCTTCATGTGGCTTGGCATTTTTCTTTCCTCATCTCTTCTTGATTCCTTGCTTGTTTAATCTCTTTTATATCTTAAAAGATACTGCTTCAAGATATACCCTACACTAATCCTGCTCCATTAACATAACAAAGACAACCCATTCCCAAATGGGATTATAACCATAGGCATAGAGGTTAGGAATTACAACACATATTTTGGCAGGGGGCGGGGGGGGGGGACATAATTCAACTCATAAGAGGAAGTAAATCTGAAAGTTAACTGCAAATGTTCAAGTGGCACCTTGACTTAGGAATTTATAAAACAAATCATCTCAGCTCCTTAAGTGTCAGTCTTACCAGTTCCTCAAGTACACAGGCTTGCCAGGCCAGCATGACTCCCTTCAAGCAGCATACTTTTTCACATTGATAAGTTCTTACTCTTACCACTAGCGAAGGCATTTTGAAGGATCTGCCACCTATAGCCTACAGTTCTCAGAGCTAGGAACCTAAGCTCTGTTACCTTGAGTGATAGGAAATAACAAGCCCTTAGAAGCTTCTATTATTTATCTCATCATTCTTACAACGCTGGACAAAAATGAAAATGACCAGTCTACCTTCTCTTCTCAGGCTTTATGGACACTAAGCACAGAGGATTGAGCCTTTCTTAAATCAGACTCAGGAACACATGTGAGCTCAATTTCTGACTCTAATTTTGTCTCTGTCGATTTTTTTTTTTTTTTTTTTAACAAAGAAAGTCTTAGGTTATTTTCCCTCTTACAGTTTTAGTCGTCCCATCTATAAAATGGGTGTCACATCATTAGCCCACTCCAGAGGGCGTCGAGGAGCGACACAGATGTTCTTGATTTTGAGTTTCAAATAAAGCCATTCACCAGCCACTGCCTTTAGTTTGAATGTCAAATCTGTTTCTGTAACATTCAAGAGAATACAGGTACTGTAACCTTCCTCAACTTGGTAATATCTTGAATATTTTACAGCTAACTGCACGCAATAAAAAGAGCAGGAAAAACATGGCAAGAGAGTATACAGATATCGAGATCACAAAAGGAAAGGAAAAGTACAAATGTGAGAAGCACCTTCTGATTTTGGAACAAAAGGCAATGGCAAAGGATGATATCCCATGAATAAAAGGTATAAATGTATAGCAAAGCCACCTTAAGTTAAAAAAAAAAAAACGGGAAACTACCAGAATGTTTATAATTTTATATGCTGGTTACCACTGCTGGCTACAAAAAAGAGATCCTTTAAAAAGTAAGTGTTTGGAAGCAAAAGGTAGGAAGGTCTAAACTAATTAAAAACAGGTCAGCTAAAGACTGGTCACATCACCTATACACTGAGATGCAGTGTAGCCATAAAGGCATCAATGTATTAAGTTGGGAATGTGTGTTTCTTCAGTTTCATATCTATTGAAGGAACAAACAATTGACATGTTACTGCACTATGGGAGTATGACATATAGAGTGTCAACCCTTGCTCCTCTTCAAATTGAACCATGTTAAGTCAAATCAGTGATGGGTAGGAGGGGGGTCGGGGTGGGGAAGAGAAAAGCAGGGAGAAAGAAAGTTTAAAAAAAATCTCCACCTCAGCAAAAGTTTTCATTAAAATTTTAGACAAATGATCCCTGTGTCCTTCTCCCTTGCTGCCTGGGGCTCCATGCTATTTCTATGCAAATAACAACCTCGTGGTTTATATCTTATTATTTCCACCGGAGCTGCAGTGACATGACCTGAGACGTGTAAGAGGTGTTGGGGAGGGGGGGCAGCAGGGAGGGAGTTGGAGAGGAGACAGAAAGAAAGAGAGAGAGAGAAAGAAAGAGAAAGATGCAGTGGGTGTTCACTTGAGTGTGAAAAAATATTGTCAGGAGTGAGCGTCAAGAACAACAACAAAAAAAAAATCACAGGGATAACGTGTTTATTTCGGTTCCCCCACCACCAATCTCACCCTCCCCCTTCCAAACCAGCACCTTTTAAAATTCATTGGGCATCAGGCGATCATGCACAATCCATCTGCTTTCACTTTATCATTTGCATTTCATGCCTCCTGGCTTTTGATGTGCTGATACTTTGATGCAGTCAGGAGACGCGCATTATCATTATTTCAATTTTCAAAGGGGTCAATGGGATCGGCACTTGCACACACAAGATTTTTTTTCCTACAACCTCTGTGCACCCCCCTTCTTATTCTTCACCCCAATGTTTAACATAAAGGATGAAGACTCAAAAGGTGGGGGTCAAATATTTACGGTCTAAAAGCTTGCATATGCCACCTACATTTCCACTTCACACAGGTACACACATACTATGAGCAAAATGGTCAAGGCTTAAAAAAGGAGGCACTACTGTGAGTTCCACACACACAAAGACTTACACACGGACATTCAGGGAGGTGCGTGGACAAGAGAAAGAGAGGGCTCTATAAGCAAGCACACAGACACAAAGAGACTGAGAGATCAGCACTCACGCAGGAAGGGACATGCACTCAGAGTGACTTGCTCACATCCAGAGTATGCAAGACAGATACCTACAGAAAGAAAGACAGACAGACATGTAGAAAGACACCAACGCACACAAAGACAGAACATGCACAAGGAGTCAGAGAAAGCACTCTGAGCATGCAGATCCCATATAGTTTCCTTTTTCAAACCTGAGAGGCAAAGGGGCTGATAGGACAGTCTTAATGAATTTGCATGAAATCGGGTGTCTTTCAGCAACACGACTATATTTAACAGGCATTGACAGGAAGATCGTGAAGCAGGATGAGGTAACCTCCATAACTGATCACTCCCTTCAGCTAAAAATGATCCTGCTTCATTTCTTTTGTTAAGTTAGGCTGCAGCTTGACTTGTCTTTTCCCCTACAACTAGATTTTTCCTTTAATAAGTAGCCCTGTAGGCTAGGAAGAAGGTGAATATAATGAATTTGATCAGAACAATTCAACCAGTGAATTCTAAGGAAAAAATCCCTAATGCTTTTTTTATGGCACAAGTGAAATTAAACTAGCAAGTTTCTGGGCTAAAAAAAAAAAAATGCTTTGGTTTTTGTAATATTCTTTATGTATATCTGGGGGAAAAGAAGAAACTCAATGTAAACAAGATATATTTCAGAAATTAGCTCTCTGTCCAAGAAAAGGAATATCATGGAAATAGAGGTGTGTCTTCTTTAAAGTCTATCCTCACAAATAATGGTACCTAAAACTCTCTTCAACATGTATCAATAAAAAAAGAAAAAGAAAAAAAATTTTTTTTATTTAGCTCATCCTAAAACAGTATCCAAAAGAGCAACTTAAAAAAAAAATTGAAGACTTTCAGCAGTTTCTCCCACTGCAATCATCTCCTTCAGCAGTGGTGGTTCACAATCTCTATTTCTAGGCTACTCTCCAAAAAGGGAGGAGGACAGCCAAATTTCCTATTGTTAGCATTACTTTGCCTTTCCTTGGAGAGAAAAGCAACCCCAGAGGATACGGAGTTCATATGTATGCAGTGAGCAAGCCGATCACATCAAACAATTCTCCTAATTTCTGACATTTCCAAAAGCAATTGGGACCAATGGAAGTATCAACCTTTTCTAAATGGGAATGATGGATAGGACACTTAGTTCCTATCCTTCCCCTCAAAAGTCAAGGCTTGATAAAAAAAAGTTGCTGCAAGTCTACTGAACACAATATCTAGTACAATTTGGTATGCATATATTTCCACCAGCTCAATCAACAAACCATGTAAGAGAGAGGAAAAGGGAGCTGAAATTTTGATGAGGCCCAACACTTTGTGCCAAGTACTAGTTACTGCTACTTACGTTTTGCCATTTGATCTCCACAGCATCACTTAAAAGTGTAAATTATTACCCCCTTTTGCAGATAAGAAAGCCGAGAAGCTGAGAGGTTATATAAATTGCACAAGGTCAGCCAGTCCCAGACCAGGGCATTACATATTCCTGGCTCTGAAGAATATAATTTTCCCATGCCTGCAAAGAAGTCAGAGCTGCACTGTCCTTTGTATATTCAGGTATCCTTAGATAGTTTTCATGCTTACAAGCATTGACTCGGCATCCATTTCTTTTCTTTGGAATCGCCCCTATGAGTTTGGATTGAAAATACACGAGCACCTTTTTTGAGGGGAAGATAAATCTCTACATCATACTGTACTCAGCAATCCATCCATGCGTTCATCCTCCCACTCAATATTTACTGGATATTTATTCTATGTACAAAGGGCTATCCTAAATGTCCTTTTTTAGAGGTGTGCTCACGGATCTCTCAAAATATTAAAACTCGCTATCCTCAACATCTAGGCGAGTGTCTAATCCATGCTTGTAGCTCTGAAATGGGAACTAGTACAACTGGAATCAGATTCAGCTCCACATGTGTGAACAGGTCTCATCATATTCCTTACTCATAGGTGAGAAAAAAGGGAAAGGGGGGCAAAACAAGTATTTAATTAATCTCAGTCTCTCCTGAGAGGCATTAAAATGTAAGCTCTTTGGAACAGAGGTTTTAAATACTTTGTTCACTGACATATCCATAGGGCCTGAAACAGTGCCTGGCACATAGTAGGTACTTAAAATATTTGCTGAATGAATGAAATGAATAAAAAAGCAAACAAGTCAATGGGCAGGGAAAATGGAGGGAGAAGGCCAGAAACAGACTGAGGAAGGCATGGATTGAATGGCCTCCTCCCAGTCAGATCTTGAATTAAGAATTCACAATGATCTTTAAACAGCTTCACACATTTTTCCCAAAATCTTGAAACTTACTTTGTTAAGGGCCCCAGCTCCTGTCAGAATTAAGTGAGAATTCTCAACCTGGATGGTTCTCTGTCCCAGCCGGACAAGGTAAGCTCCAATCCCAATGGCCCTGCACGTCACCTTAAAAAAAGAATAAATTCTACGTATCACATATTTATGTCCTTCCCAAGCTGAAAGAACCAAGGCATAGACATGGAAAATCCATATTAACAGAAATAATTATTGCTTTTTTTTTTTTATGAAGACTGTTTGATAAACAACAAAATTAAAAGCCAATTTCCGGATCAAAGAGCTAGAATTCATTCAATGATTCAAGTATTAGGTATTTAAAGGGTTAATTTAGGCCCTTTAGTTCTCCTATACTTTCGCCCATCTCACAGACCCTTAGTATCTCCACTAGAGGTGTGGGCAAAGAAAATGGTAAGGGGAAAAGATATTCAGGCTGTGAAAATGCTGGTAAAACGTTTACAGAGAAATAAGAAGTTGAACTAAAGGTTAAAATGAGGTACTAGATTTCTCTGGGAAATTCAGTTATTTCCATTATCCTATCCTCTCACTATCATGCATGATTAAAATAAAATTGCAGACATATAATTTTCGAGAAATTCTCTCATCTGGGACTGAATATAGCAGTGATGGGCACAAAAATAAATTCTAGCCACACAGCCAGCTCTTCCAAAATTTCACATTCTGGCAATATTTACCAGGCTGATGGTGATGATCTCATCATAGGCCAGTGAGGATTCTCCAGCAATCATTCCAGAACCTCGAAGATTCTCTGCGCCAAGTCCCTCTTCCTTCCCAATAATATCTGTTATCTTGTACCTATTGGATACAGTCAGGCCAAATTATAAAGGTTAAAACACAGTAACAACAGTCCATTAGAAGAATAACTAAAAAAACTCAATGCCATCAAGTTGATTCTGACTCATAACAACCCTGTAAGGACAGAATAGAACTGCCTCATAGGGTTTCCAAGGCTGTAAATCCTTATGGAAGCAGGCCATCACATCTTTCTCCCGAGGAAAGGCTGGTCGGTTTGAACCGCTGACCTTTTGGTTAGTAACTGAGCTCTTTAACCACCACACCAGAATAATCACCACTAAAATGCTGCTAAAAACATTCCGAAAGCTTCTATTTAACACCAGGGCTTTATATTCCTCTTTACATACTCCTCACCCGTAAGTCTTTCCTTTGTAGGTCAGGGCCTATTTTACCTGAAGCCCTACAGTATAGGAGCAAGAGCAGAATCTAGAATTAAAACCTTTTTGTTAACAGTACACCAGCCGCTTTTTATGCCTCTGGACCTCAGAGGTAGGGCATTATTCCAGTTCTAGTGCATTTAGTGTCAAAGTGAGTCCCTTCTGAAATGCATGAAGCTCAGGAGTCTAGAGTTGGAGCCTCTCTGTTGTGTAGGTTGAGCGTTCAATTAAGGTGCTGCTTCCTAAATGTATTAGTTTTGTAAACTTTTGTCTTTTTTTTCCTTTATTACTGTGAGATAAGGTTTGCAAGCATAATTATGGTTTGCTTGTGTGATACTTTGGGAGCTCTAACGAGTTTGTTTCAGTTTTTCTGTGTAGTATTTGGAAAAACAGAGGTTCCCCATGTAATCTAATGAAAAGGCCCTGGCAATAAATTATTTAGGTGGCTCTCATTGGTATATTTGTCATACCACAGGTCAATGGCAGCACAGTGCCACTCGCCTCACTGGTAGCTTGTATTATCAGACCATATTTCTCAAAACCCAAATTACCAACCAAAAATTTAAACACATTAAATTAGTAAGCATGCATCCCAATACTGAAAACATATGCCATAAAAAAAAAAAAAGAAAAAACGTAGTAACGAAACGGTTTTAAGCAAATGGGTTTAAATCCCTGCTCTGACACATACAGCAGTATGACTCTGGGGATATCAGTAACTTCTGTAAAATGGGGATGATAATATCTACTCCAAGGGTTGACTGGAGAGTTGAATTAAAGCAACCAGGAGAGGATTTGACACATAGCTTGCCCTTAAATTTTAGATGTCCTTTCTTGCTTTCTAGAATAAGTGTCTTGAAAGCAGGATCAATGTATATTTCTGTACTAAGCAGTAGCCATTGATTAATAACTTCAGATACAAGTTACATAGGAATAAAAAATCAAATAGAGAGGTAGTGGCAATGTTCAGCCCAGTTTCTCAAGTCAAAAACATCTCCCTTTCCAAGACCGGGATGAAGGGGAAGGTCAAAACTGTGTACTCCCATTCTTGCTCCCTCATAAATATCAAGTGTATACATGAGGGTTCCTGGCTATAGTCCTCTGGAGGGGCAGGTGGAATGTGTACAGAAGTGAAATGCTGACCAAGTTGTCCAGAAACCATCCTGTGGATCCAGTGGGAGTCACTCATCTGTCTTCTGGTCAGGGGATTTGGAGTGATAGCTGATAATGGGAAATGGGAGATGGGGAATGCAACTAATAAAAAAAAGGAGAAAAACTAGGTTGGACATAGAGATGGGCATATATTATTTATTGTTCCATGTGTACCCAGAAGGCTTGGCACTGGGTACAGTTTTATAAATTGAAATAATAAATAAGTATCCCATAGAAGCTCTTAAACAGCTTTCTTCTCCACATATTTCTCTTCTCCCTTTTTTATTTCCAGGCTTCGATCAATTCCTTTCTTTGCCCTTGCTGTCAGTCCCTGGCTTTGTATCTCTGCTTCCCAAATTTCCTTGTCCTTCTATTTTTAACCTCTCCCAATAATTCCCCAATTTCTTCCTTTTGCTCTAGACTCTAGAGTTATGTTATAGGTGAAGCTAATCTCCCCTAAGAGGTTAATGAGCAATGTTAATTTGGGGCAAGGGGATGTATTCTTCTTATAAGGCCCACATGCCATATAGTCAAATACTCATGGGCTCTGTCAGCATTCCTTGTAAAGCAGATCCTTCCCTCCTAAGGACTGCATATTGCTTCACAGTTGTTTGTGACTGATCACATGGCATCTTCTCCCACTGCATGATATGAAAAATAAAAACTTCTCATTTTCTGTTCAATGACCTCGGTTCTTCTACCATCTAGGACTGTCATTCTTTAACATAACAAAACAAAACAAAACAAAACCCACTGCTACTGAGTTGCTTCCAACTCACAGCAACCCTACAGGACACAGCAGAACTGCCCCATAGAGTTTCCAAGGAGTGTCCGGTGGATTTGAACTGCTGACCTTTTGGTTAGCACCCATAGCTCTTAACCACTATGTCACCAGAGTTTCCTTGTTCAACACAGGTAGGACTAAAATTTAATGCTATTTATAATAAAAATCAGGAGTCCCTGGGTGGCACAAACAGTTAAGCGCTCAGCTATTAGCCAAAAGGTTAGTGGTTTGAACCCATCCAGAGGTGCCTTGGAAGACAGGCCTGGTGATCTGCTTCCAAAAGGTCTACTCTGCACACACAGGGTTGCCATGAGTTGGAATCAACTCAAGGGCAACTAACAACAACAGTAAAAACCTTTGCATTTAATAAAACACATTCGTGTATATCATTGCTGATCCAGTATGACAGGTATTATCATCTCCACTTTACTGATGATAATAACAGCCAGGATTTTTGACCGTTTACTGTGACTCGGAATTGACTCCACAGCAACGGGTTTGGTTTTTTTATTTTTACTGTGTGCTCAGTACTGTGCTAAGAACTTTATATTAGTTTACTTGATTTTTACCTTACAGATGAGGAGGAGAAAAATCACTTGCTTTAACAAAAGCAATGTACAAAAATCCATAGATTTCTTTGATACTAGTAATAAAGGATTAAAAAATATAATGGGGAAAAATATCCCATTCGAAGTAACAGGAAAAAAGGCAAAAAAATCCAAGATTAAACAAAGAAATTGGGAAAATTCCACTGGACCCAACTATGCATCAAGGTGTTCCAGGGTGCCATAGTGAACTCCCAGGGGCACTGAAAGATATTTTAAATTATGAGGAGAAATATTATGATATGCAATATCTTTTAAATCCCGTGTGAACTACTAGCTTTCGGTAGTTCATAGTTTAACACCAGATAGTGCTACACTACTTTCTATGATGGTTTATTCTTACAAAGCTGGATTTCCAACAGTTTCTGTAGTAAAAAGTAAGTTCTGCACAAAAAGCAATGTGGAGGGTGGCCATGGCCAATCTCATTCAAGGTTTGAGAAGTTATACAGGTGTAAACATTACATTAAATTAGTAATTACAGTTATTCTAAAATAAAATAAATATCTTTAAAATTTAGGTGTATTACGTTTTCAAATAATTATTAAGTTGTTAGGATATAAATACTTATGAAGTTGTTTGGGTCTAATACTTAGTAAACAGAACTATTAGGTATATCTAGGCTGCCATGAGAAAATTACCGAGACACTAAGGATGCTGTGAACCAAGAAAGCTTGGAAACTTCTGGCATAACCTATATGAAAAAACTACAAAACTTTAAAAGGTACACTTAAATAAATGGAAAAAACATTCTTTCTTATTGGGAAGAATAAATGAAGATATCCAGCCTTCCTAAATTAATTATAAACCTAATGCCATTTCAATCAAAATCATTATGGAACATTTTTGGAAACTGAAAAAAAAAAAAAAAAAAAGATCCTATGTATATGAAAAGGCAAAAATAGCCAATAAATTTGGGGAAAGAATTAAAAATATGAGGAAATCTGCCCAAAAGGATAGTTTAAAATGTGGCTTTAGCCCAAGAATCCAGACACAGAACCCAGTGCCACTGAGTCGATTCAGACAGCAACAACAAAAGAATATAGAACCTAGTAATGGAGTGAAAATTATTATAAAAGTGAGGAAAGTGCAAATTAGTCAATAAATAGTATCAGAGCAACTGATTAACATTCCGTAAAAATTTGCAGATATGTTATAAAAATGTTAACTTCCCTGGCAATCAAAATAATTCAAGTTAAAATAACAATTGCTGTTTTTATCGTATTTTATTAACTGACAATACTCAACGTTGGCAAGAGTAGAGAAGAAGAGGAAATGAACACTCTCATATACTGCTAGTGACAGCATAGGTCCTGATAGAGCAATTTGGAATTATCCACCAAAACCTTTACAAATGGACATACTAGCAAGTCTACTTCTAGAAATTACCTCAAAGGGAATAATCAGAGATATTCATAAAAGTTTATCTATGAAAGAATAGTCAGCCCAGGGGTAGAACAGTGAAAACTTAAAAATAATCTAAATGTTTAAATACATTCATTATGATGAAATACTATGTAGCCATTAGACAGCATGTTCCTAAACATCTCAAGAACAGAAGGACATTTTCCCAAAATACTTTTTAATGAAAAGAATAAATTATATAAGAGTTTACCTTTTATGATCCCAATTATGTGGGAATAAAAAAATGTCTATACAAAAGACAGTAAAAATATAACATACGTTAATAATAGTGATTTCTCAGAATAGGATTATGGTTGATTTTTATTTTTTTCTTCCTGTTTACATGTTCCAATTTTTCTACAAATTAAGTCTTATAAATATAATTTTAAAATGTCAATCACTAACAGGGTCATTCAGGTAACAAGTGGTAGAGTTAGGATACAAATTTAGGACCCAACCAATTTTCAATGCTCTTCAATGTCATGATCAGCAGGACAGTAGGAAAAATACCATATTCTTCTTTCTTTAGTCCATACCAAATTATTCTGATAACATATATACCTACCTGGATTCTCCTTCATCCTCCACGTGTTCACAATAGACAGAGTTGAGAGCACTGACTCTCTTATAATCTTGAGGGGTCAGATATAAATACTTGTATCCCTGAGAAGCACAAATAGTTTTTAACTCATTATTTGCCATCATCACATTGCCAGAAGATACAGCAAAGCATGCATAATGCGGCTCATTCCAAAGCTGTCTTCAAATTGCCACATCACTTCTTAGAGTTACTGCCTAATAGATACTAGCATAGACAGGTCTCCTTTTAAAGATAGAAGTGCTTATTTCTCTAGTCAGTGACTGACTGTCCTTGAAACAAGGTACCCTGTAGCTGCAGCTCCGAGTACATTCCATTCACTTCATTTTCATGAAGGTTAAAGGGTCTAATCTTCATTGACATGTTTTTTAAAGATATCAGCACAAAATTAAAGAATTGTGAGAATTACCATTCGTCACTCTCACAAACCATAGTATCAATGAAATATAAATAGGTAAGGAATAATTAAGAGAATCATAAAACTAGGAGATTTGCTATTAAAATTTGAAGTCCATGCAGTGCCAATAGTGAACCCTGAACTCACTACTTTTGATTTTTTCAACTTCTTATTCCTATTTATTTTTTCAAAATTACACTAACATTCCATATTTGATTTGTTTTTATACATATACATACATATTCATACACAAAGTAGAGTTACATGACATGTGTTTAAATTAAATGAATTAGTCACCCAGCCAGAAAACAAGTAAAAATATTTTAAATATTGTGAGAAATTATGCCCACCATTTAACTCAATGACTTTATGTCCCACAGTGAACACAACACAGAAAAGACATGAATCTGCCATTGGTCTTGCATGACTCATGATGGGAACGCATGGTAGCACTGAGCGTTATTAGTGTGTCAGTAAGCACATATTATTTAGTGAGTGTCTGTTACATGCAAGGCACTGTCCTAGGTGCTGAAAAAACACGAATGAACAAAACAGACAAAAACTCTTGGCCTTTTGGAACTTCACTTTGGGAAAACAAACAATATACAAGGTAAATAAGTAAAAAATTCATGGGAATAAGGTCTAAGAAGAAAAATAAAATAGGAGAGTTGAAATTTCAGAAAGGATAGTTACGGAAAGCCTCACTGAGAAAGTGTCATTTGAGTAAATACCTGAAGGAGGTGAGGAAATGAGACATCAGGTTATCTGGGGGGAAAGCATTCTAGGCAGAAGGAACAGCAAGTACAATAACCCTGAGGCAGGAGTGAGCCTAACGGGCTCAAGGAGTGAAGAGGCCAGTAGCACCAGAGTGTGGAACGAGTGGACTGTAGCAAGAAATGAGGGAAGAGTAGTATTGGAAGGTCAATCTCTGCAGGGCCTTGCAGGCAAATATATGGTCTTTGGCTTCTATTTGAGCACATTGGGAAGCCACTGAAGGGTTTTATCAGAGGAATGTTTTTGAGCCATGATCTGATTTATATTTTAACTGGATCATTCTACTTTTTGTTGAGAATAGAATTTGGGTGGGGATAGAAGCAAGGCCGGAAGCAGGAAGGCCAATCAGGAGCCTATTACAATAATGCAGGTAAAAAATGAGAGTATTTGGACTAATGTGCAGCAGTGCGAATGGTTAGGAGCGGCTGAATTCTGGATGTATTTTGAAGACAGGGGTAACATGATTTATTGACAGAGTGGATGTGGGATGTAAGAGAGAGAGAAGCCAAGGATAACTCCAAGGTCTTTTATTTAAACAAATATAAGAATGAAGGTACCATTCACTGAGAGACTATAGGAAGAACAAATTTATAGAAGAAGACTAGAAGCTACATTTAGGCAGACATCTAAGTCTAGATATGTAAATCTGAAGTTCGGGGTAAGACATGAATTTGGAATTCATCAGCTTACTGTTTTTAGCTGCTGACAAGTTGCTCCACATCCCCCCAATTCAAGGGGATCCCAGACACAGCTGAACTGAAATGCTGCCTGGTCCTGCGCCATCTCCATGACCAGTTGCAGATTGGAACATTGTGATCCACTGAATTTTCACTGGCTCATTTTTGGAAGCAGAAGTCCCTGGGTGGCGCAAACAGTTAAGCGCTGGGCTACTAACCAAAATGCTGGGGGTTCGAACCCTCTAAGAAGCGCCTCAGAAAAAAGACATGGCAATCACTCCTGAAAGGTCTTAACCACGAAAACTCCATGAAGCACAGTTCTACTCTGAAACACTTGGGGTTGCCTTGAGTTGGAACTGACTCCACAGCAACTGATTTAAGCTTAACTGAAGTGAGGCCAAGATGTAATGGGAGAACAGTTTCCGGAGACAGCCAGAACAGACAATTGTTTTTAAGTTTTGCTATAAACGGAAGGAGAGAATGAGATAGGGGTAGTAGCTAGAGGGGAAAGTGTTTGTACGCTGAAAGGTAGATCCAGTTAAGAGGAGACATAGTGATGATGCAAGGAAGAAGGGGAAAACTGTTGATCGATGCCCTTAAGTTGGCAAGAAAGGAGAGAATCAAGCATGCAAGAGGAGAAACTGGCCTTAGATAGATGCAGGGGCCGTTCATCCAAAGTACAGGAGAAGAGAAGAAAACAAAGGCACAGATGCAGATACGTGGGGGCTTGTGGATTGCTTCTATTTTTTCAGTGAATTGGGGAACAAGGTCATCAGCTAAGAGTGAGGATGGGGGAAGAGGGTGTTAAAGGCTTGGGGAGAAAGAAGAAGATGTGAAATTGTCATCTGTAAGGTTGGTAATCTTGATTTTAAAATAAGACCAATCAACAGGACTGTACTTTTTTCCATCAATGTTCAGCTGTGCAGGTGCAGGGATGGGAGAGTTGAATTTTAACAAAGTTTTTTTTTTTTTTAAATATTCTAACAGTTTTAATGAGCAGTGTTTTTTTTTTTCTTTATTAAAGGTAGATAAAATAAGGATGCTACTTATAATTAATTCCTTTTAGAGGCTATGAATTATAGCTCCTTGTATGTTTTATACCATCTCTTTTTGGGATTTATATTTCTCTCCTGTTCTTAAGACAAAGTTTTTACAGAGTCACAGAGTAAGCTGAATAAAGGGAGAAGAAAAAAAGTTGAGGGTATAGGAAAGATAGTGATTACTATATAATGTAATTATAATAATTAACATATGATTGACCTTGGAATTTCAGCTGAGTCAGAATGAAATGAAGGTATAAGGTCCAAGTAAGGGACAGAGGAAAAGTGGTAGGATCAATGGTTGTAGGTCCTGGTAGGTTCAAAGGATTGTTGGATTTGGGACACTAGAGAGAGGGAGCTAGAAAGATAGAACGGGAAGTTGGCAAAGAATGTGATGCTTGAAATTGAGATTATAGGGTGCGAGAGGCTGAAGTAGAGCGGAGGACACAAACATTGGAGGAAAGGAAGTCAAGGATCCAAGAGGTCCGGTTACGGAAAGGATCATCTATGTGGATATAGCAATCGCCGAGACACAGCAGTACCGGAGAGTGTGGAAGTGAACTAGGGACTAAAATACGCAAAGAATGAGAGTGACCAAATACTACAATAAGGAACAGTGGTGATGTGGCATGAGGTGGTGTGGCATGAGCTGGGGGCACTCAGGGAGAAGGGAAGAAAAAGGCCCTGGAAGCAGCAATGAGGAACAAGGAAGACACACTTCCACCTGCAAGATCAGTGGTACAAGAAAAAGAGAAAAATCAGTCATTACTTAAGAGAGCTACAGGGGAAGCAGTGTCCTTAGGGAAGAGACAGACTTCAAGTACAGCAAGAAGGCTGGAGAATCATCACAGAAGCTAAAGATATAAGGGATTTTGCTGGTGAATGACCATAAATTCCAGAAGCCACAATGAAAGGGTTTAAAGATAGATGGTTTTGATTTAGCACAGCCCATGCTAAATGCATACCTCCCAATTCATCTAGTATGCTAAAGGGGAGATCAACTAAGAAGACAGCAATCTGTTTCAAAGCTGGAGGAAAAACTAGGTGAACATATTGACAGACAATTTGTCTCTCATGAGAAAGAACTAATTCCTTCTTAAGGAATTTCCATAATTTTGATTATATTTAATGTTCACCTCAAGTGCTGACTTTTGAATTTATCCTCCTACCTCTCCTCGACCCTTCTACACATGTACACACACACGTGCATAACCATATAGTGTCTCGAAGTATTTTATTTTCTCAGTCTATACCTTGTACGGGTCCTCAGGATCTACCCAGGCCACATGAAACATATGACGAATTTCCTCTGCCAGTCCAATTCTTGCTCCACTGTTGGCTGCTACATAGATGCGTGGGATACCTTCTGCCCTGGCAAGCTCAGACGCTCTGAGGAACAGCAAATCCTCCTGGGGCCCAAAGGACCCAATTTGGTATGTTATGTCATTGCCAATAACAATGATATCTCGGCCTTCTGGATATTCAGGACTTTTAAGGGTCATTTTCCAAGCTACCATGCCGATCTGTAAAGGCATAAACAAACAAATGAATACAAGCTTCTCACATGCAGATTTTCCCCCCAGGTTCCTTGAAAGTATCAGACTGTACCTAGACAAAGCCTTCACATAAAGATATGTATTGCTGAAGAACCAAACTAGAAACAACATTTTAGCATACTTCTCTAGATTTTGTTGAGAAGGACTAGTTTACTAATGTATTTCAAAGTAGTCTCAACTCCTTCTTTGAGCCACTCAAAGAAGATGGGAAAACCAATGTCTAAATGAACTCAAGATGTGCACTGGGAGGATGCCATGAAGCCGGTACTTAAATCCAGAACTCCCATCTTTCTACCCTCTCTACTAAGACATTATTTTCTTCTTTTGTGAGATTCCTTCCAAGAAATCTTCAAGACATGAGAAGGGAGCAGAGAAAGGATCATTTCTTGTGCACTATACAACTGTTGTGATCCTGGGTCCTTTTATCATCCTCCAGCATTTAATGGGAATAACAGAAGCACTCTTCACTGGCTTGGTTTAGGTATCTTCTCTTTCTGCAAGAATTTTCTATAGCTCAGTGTTGCACCCTCTTCTCTTGCTGCTTTCTCCCAGCACCAGAAAACGAAACGATGCAAGGAACTAATCTCTTGCTGCATAATGATACGTGTAAACCTCTGTTCAGCCCACACAAATAAATGATATTGACTTGAAAGCAGGGATAACATGTCTCTTTCCAAACCTTCACAGCCCTCTCCTCTTTTAATCCCCTTCTATATGAAAACAAGCCAATACTTCCACTTGTTTATTCGCTAGTTCCATTTCTTTTCATTCACTCACACACCAGTTACATCTGCACTTTTTCATGCCTGCCTGCCTGTTTCCCCTATACCTGGATAAGTAATATTTTCCATTCTCTTTTTTCCCCCTTTCTTTCTGTTTCCCTCCCCTGCTTACTCGCCCCCAAACACAGAGCCTACCAGATGAGTATTCTTGGTCCTGCCTAATGGAGCCCAGCCACATCTGCAGCCTTAGTCCCTCATCCCCAGGCTGCAGCATATCACCTCATTGGGGAGCCGGCCATCAAGAAGGGCCATTAACAGATGTAAATAGCAGCATCCCTGGAAAGCCACATGCATCACCCAGACTCAACCGGGCCAGTGATCATAAGCTCTGAGTACACATTCCTCAATCCAATTGCACATCCACTGTAATCAGGTTGGCTGAAGCTTTCCACACAGCTATTTGTGATTCTCAGCATTAAGAAACATATATATGAAACACTCACAGATAAATAAAAGCTATTTAATACATCATACTATTGCCCAAAAACAAATCAAAATGGATATAATACACAGGAAAAAAATCCAGTCACCTTCTGAGATAAGATATTACTCTATCTGTTCATTAAAGACAGAAAGGAAGGAGAAACAGATTATACAAAAAACAGCATAAAGCAACTCCAAGTATTAGGATAATTTTGGTTGTGGTTTTTAAGAAGCTGGTTAATACACTGCCTGCCTGGGGAGAAATATTTCACCTGCCTTCTCATGTACCTCTCTAACCCAACACCTCTTTTGCTTTTCAGGAAGGAAAAGCTATTTCTTTTCTACTTTTCTCTAAATGCATTTGTAGTTAGGAAGATTGGGTTTTACACAAAATTTTATGATATATTAACCTTAGCTATCTAGGCCAGAAACAGCTTAGACACAAGCCCTGAAGAATCTACTTCTGCGTTTGCATGCTAATGTAAACATTGTGACTATGTGGCACTGGGCAGGCAAATAATACTCTTATCTTTTGTTATTACCTGGGGACTCTGTGTCACTTGGGCAGTCAGTTCAACAACTGGCCAGGTCATTATGCTTGCAATATTGACTTCTAATGAGGTGTCAACACAGTGGCACCAGGAACACACTACTCTTTATCAATGTCCTTCCAAAGTGTGCCTAAAATCGACACCTCCCCTAAAAAAGTATCATTACAGAGAGTAGAGTACTATCCCAGTCTTAGTATAGCAAGATTCCTTATGGAAGAGATTAAGTTTTGAGTGAACACAATGGATAAACATGAAAGAAAGCATCTGTTATTGAACTGACATTAAAATTTACATTTCGTTGCTAGTCAAACACTAGGGAATATAATGGTAGACATGGGCTTTAGTGTCAAACAAACTTGAATCCAAATCCAGGCTCTATTACTTATTAACTGTATGACCTTGGGAAAACTATTTGACTTTATTGCACTTCAGTGTTCCCACATAAAAAATTAAGGAAAAAAAAATACCTATGGGTTCGATGAAGCTAAATAAACTATTGGCAGCAGAAATCTGTATTAACTTCAACATACAAAGTTTGACCTTTTCACTGCTTTCAATCTATCTAAATTTTACCCGTTCCAAAACGGTTCATTCAAATTTCATTTCCTCAGTAAAGCTTCCCCCAGTCTAAAGTGACTCCACCCTTCTCCAATCTTCTACTGAAACCTTCATGTACAGAACTCATTTGATAATCAATCACATAGTGCTTAGGAGTACTTTTAGCTTACCCTCTTGAACCATTATATCATCTCCTCCTATGCCCAGTATGACCCCTCTACATAATATAGGTGCAGTAAATATTTGCTGGTACCATAGTCATCTCATTTTTTAAAGTGACACTTGGTAAATAGATAACATCAAGGACTTAGAGCATTGTCCCTAACTTACCTCTGGGAACCAGTGAATAACAGTCCTAAATATCATTAAACTATTTTATTTTTAAATAAATAATAAGAAGAAGAATAGCTACCATTAACTGAACATCTATTATATGCTATACTGTACTAGATGTTGAGACAAATACTGATTGTGGTTATTCAGAGCTTAGGTTGGGGAGTCAGGCTATCTTGGTTCACCTCTTTAGCTTTACTCTTTATTAACTATATAGCCTTTAACATGTTACTTAACCTCTTACGGCCTCAATTTTTCCAATTACAAAATGGGGGTATAGTACCTTTCTGGAAGGACTGTTGTGAGGAACAACACGTTAAGTTAGTACAGGGTCTGGCATATAAAAGCCCTCAAATATTAGCTATTGGTAGTAATATTATTAAATCAAAGGTAGCTGTAATTATTGCCACAAGAAAAACGAGGCATGAAGCAATTAAGTATATTTTTCTTGTAGCTAGTATGAATTTTTTAAAAACAAGGTCCATACAAAGAGAATTGGTATTTCCTTTACTAAAGACTATAAGGAAGTATGTACCTTATTTTACTAAGTACTTAAGTAGTACTAGTGCTACTGCAATTTAGCTGAATACAACATGGAAAGATGAGTATCAATTATAATACAAACAAACGTCATTGACACCTAAATGCAATGTGGGATCCTGGAAAGTAAAAAGGACATTAGTGGAAAAACTGATGAAATCCAAATAAAGTCTGCAGTTTATTTAATAGTATTGTACCAATGTTAATTTCTTAGTTTTGATAATTGTACTATGGTTATGCAAGATGATAATAACAGGGAAAGGAGTCCCTGGTGGTGCAAATGGTTAAGTGCTCAGCTACTACCCGAAAGGTTGATGGTTCCAGCCCTCACGAAGGTGCCTCAGAAGACAGATCTGGCGGTATGTTTCCAAAAGGTCACATTCTTGAAAACCCTATGGAGCAGTGTTACTCTGCATACATGGGTCGCCATGAGTTGGAATCCACTCAACAGCAACTATCAACGACAACAACATTATTAGGAGAAGCTGGGTGAAGAGTATATGAAAGTCCCTGTACTGTCTTTCCAACTTTTCTGTAAATATAAAATTATTTCATAATAAGTTAAAAGAAAAATGTCATGATAAAAACTATTTTGGGAAGGAAGTAAACTGACTAATGGGGTCATTGTTAGTATCCTGTGCAGCCTTATAAAATGATAGTTATGAAGACTATGAATAGCATTTTACAATACCCATGATCTAATACTAAATTAGAAAAAATAAGTAGGATTGTACACATACTATAACTTTTGTGAGAGGCAAAATAGTGTGGCAGTTTAGGGCACAGACTTAGGAGCCAGACTACCTGGGATGAAAACAGATTCAGTCAGTTTTTTAGCCATATAACCAAAACCAAAACCGAACCCGTTGCCATCGAGTCAATTCTGACTCAGCGGCCCTATAGGACAGAGTAGATTTGCGTCATAGAGTTTCCAAGGAGCGCCTGGTGGATTCAAACTGCCGACCTTTTGATTAGCAGCCATAGTACTTAACCACTACGCCACCAGAGTTTCTTCTAGCCATATACTCTTAGGTAAATTACTAACCTTTCTGTGCCTCAAATTTCCTCATCGGTAAAATGGGGTAATAATAACCTACTGCTTAGGTTTGTTGTGAGGGTTAAACACATGTTAAGTCCTAGAATAGTAGTGGGCATAGAATAAGTGCTTAATACGTGTTACAACTACATACACATTAAAAAATCATGTTATACAAAAAAACAAAGACATTTAGAAAAATGAGAATTATAATGATGAGATTATATGGTATTTTCTTTTTCATCTTCCAAATTTGTGTTTATATTATATTGATAACTTTAAAATTTTACAAATTAAAAATAGCTAACATGATATGGGTGAGGGAAAAATATGGAAATAGATGGTGGTGAGTTGCACAACTATCAACCTTTTGGGTAGTAGCCAAGCGCTTAACCATTTGCACCACCCAGGGACCCCCTCCCCTAGTATTATCATCTTACATAACTGCATGACAATTATCAAAACTAAGAAATTAACATTGGTACAATACTATTAAATAAACTGCAGACTTTATTTGGATTTCACCAGTTTTTCCACTGATGAACATAATTAATCTTGTTGAATTGTTGATATAAAAAATACTGAAATGGCAAATGTTTTGTTTTTTATATATATATATATATATATATATATATATATATACATATTTACCATAAAAAAAATTTTTTTTTTTACCATACACATAAAAAAATAACTAAGAGGACTATAAATTGTCTCTTAACTGAGTGATGGGCATATGGAAATTTAAATTATTATCTGTAGTATTTGTTTGAACATTTCTATAATAACATATTTTAAACGGGAAAAAAAAATCTCACCAACCTAACGGATTTCCCACATTTTAGAGGAAGTGATCTAGGTCTTAGTCATACTATAAGAGATTATATTTATATAAAATTTGAAAGATATAAACATCTGGGAATTAAGAACCAAGAGAGAAGAATATCAGAAGCTGTCTTAGTTTGTTGGGGCTATCACTTTTTAGTTTTTTTTTTTTTTACAAGAAGTGCTCTGCTATTGATGTGGTAAAATGTAAACATATGTATATATAGGTTTATACAATATTAATATCTCTACCTGAGAAGTAACTGCTTCAGTGTTTTTCTGGTCTGATGTCTAAATACATATTTATACATTTAAAGTCAATATTTGTACGATAGACAAGAACAGTGCCTATCAGCTAAATACATATTTAGGACTATACCACATGTATTACAAACATGTACTAAAATCGAAAGCTTATATTTATACAGAGACTTTCATCTTGAAGGGGGCTAAAGAGCTTTACAAACATATGTACATAACAGAACATTTGCACTGATAGGCAGGCAAGGTATCAATTCATCCACTCCCCTACTTCTTCCAGCAGTCCTGGATAGGGACACATGGTGTCAACAGATGCAGGTCTGTAACAGCTGCAGAGACATGTAACACAATAATCCAAGTTGTGATGCACAGTCACTGAAATGGGGCTTTCAACTTGAGAACAGCCCCAGCTCTCCTTGAGTGTAGAAGCACTACGGCCATTTCCAGCTTTGTGCGTTTAAATTATTCTCTACCAAACTCAACTAATCACTTGACAAAATTGAATTTGATACTGGAAATGGTTTCTGAATGCAAAATACTTTGTCTGATAATGAAAACTAGGTTGAAAAAAGCTTCCCCCTGCCCCTGTTAGATTTAAAAAAAAAAAAAAAGGGTCACAACATTCAGGAAAAATGGTTCAAAACACTCTATCTAAGAATAGCTTTGTCTCAGAGGATTGGGCCATTACTTCAGAAGACAGTCAGATTCTCCCCTCATTTAATTAGGGCACTGTAAGTTTTCCAGTCAAATCACTCTTTATAGATGGGTGTATCTATATTATACACACAATGGGGATTTTATATTGAAAATTATGCAATCACTATAAAAGTATACACAAGTGTGACAATGTGATTAGGAATGTGACATTCATTGATTTCACCTAAGCTCAAGCTGCCTTGTATATTAACTGAAAAGTAACAATCAAGGGAAATCCCTTCATCGAGTCCCCTCGTTTTCCCTTTTCTCTCCTCCCAATGTTTTTATCCAGGGGAAACCTGGTGAAAATGACACTCCAGGGCTAAGAGCTGAAGGAGGACTGAAGGGCTAAGGAAACAATAAAAGGGTAACAGACAGCCTGAAAGGGGCTTGTGGGTTTACAGTTTAATGAGCCTGAGACTCAGGCTTTTTTGGCACTAGTGGTGCCACCTCCCTCTTCTCTGACCACTGCTTCTCTGAATAACTGACTAACCAAGTGGTCCCGGGTACTTACTGCATGTTATACTTTCATTAATATAGCCATAAATAATTTTTAAAGTTAATAGTTAAAAAAAATTTTTTTTTATAACAGAACATTCCAATTGGCAGGTTTCTTAGTTTAGGGTTATGAACCTAAAATCATTATCTTAAAGTCAAAAAGGGGAGAGGGTAAAAGAGTTACAGTTAATAAGCTAAGGATAGGAGAAATAAATATTTGTTTTCCTAACACATGCTCTAAGGAAGAAAATATTTCTTTGGCCATAATCTGATCCTGGAATAAACAAGCTCAAGTGAGGGAGGAGGGAATGGGGAGGAGAAAGCAGGCAGAAGAGAACAGTCTTATTTAACTGTTTTTATGTGGGTAAAATGATTTGTGCCACAGTATTTCCATAAGAAGTGGGACCATTATTTTCCTGTAGAAACACATTTGGTTTGAAAAGTATCACTGGACAGGACGTGAAAATCAAACCGAATGAATTATTCACAACCTCCGATCAGAGGTGATCATTATTTCTGATGCTCCAAACAGTGATTAGGATTCCGCCCTGAGATGTCATTTTCTCACTGAGTAACACCAGCAATAGAGAGAGGCTTTATCTATCTATCCATATATGTATTTTTTCTCCTGGGAGGACCTTGGTTTAACATTACTGAAACAGATAGTAAAAACATGATAATATTAACATTTATTCTGATGGTGCCCATAAATGCCATTAGTCTGACACAAAGTGTCAACACTAATCATGACCCAAAATTAACACCAAAATTGACATCAACACTAATTGTACTATCGGTGTGGACAGAATGTGCAAGCATATACAGAGGCACTTTCCACAGCTGCTATTGTTACCATAATAGCAACAATATTAAGCTCAACAAAGAAATCTGAAGAGACAGCTAAGGGGCAAAACAGGATAGGATTTTGTATTTTAAGAGTGTAAGAAGTATCCATCAATTCTAGCCACGCTGTGGGAAGCAGAAAGAGAATATCTTCAACACAGTTACCTTTAACTCCACACTTGGAGTTGAGCTGTAATAATATCTTTCTACATATATTTAAATATAGGTTAGACTTGTGGTGGAGATGTTGAAGCTTTGTTATTTTTCATGCTAAAAATCTAAGAGTTTTTATAGCAATGCCTCCAATAGCTATTGTTCTAATTCTACTAATGCCAGGAAGATCACACCACCCTGCATAGCCCTGGAACAGCAATACAAAGAACCCTAGAATGTTAGAGCGAAATGAACTTAGGCATTATTCTGCATCATGAAGATGAGAAAACTGAGATCCAGAGGGAAGGACTTTGAACTTGAACTCCTTTTCAGACACCTAACAAAATGTTATCCTTTCCCCCTGTTTGTATCTTCTGTGGAACATCAAATCTGCACTTTTAACTAGATACTATCAAAAATAATTAAATAGTAATTTTAACTCATGATAGAATCTCATGGCAAGACATATTTCATGAAACATCAGAAAATACTATTTGGCCTTAAAAAGTATATTTTTAGACCATAAGACAATGCAATACGTGATATAGTTTGTGCCATTCGAAAAGCCATGCAAAAAAAGAGTCAATGCCTTTCTTATACTGCATTATCTGCCTTATATTATATTCTACTGCATAGTGTTGTATGATCACATAAAACAGGTCAAAACAATTTTCTTAACAGCTGAAAACTTTTTTTCATGCTTAGATCATTCAAAAATGGCTGAACAAACTTAACTCGACCCTTGTAAAAAGTGATAAAAAAATTTTTTTTTAGAGCAAAAAACTTTCATTCCAGAGGTAATTCTTTGAAAATGTTACCAAAGATTGGAAACAATAATTTTGAACAGGGGAATTATTCCCCCCTGTAATATTTATATACACGAAACCACAGTAGTTTTATACACACACGTACACACAGTAATTTAATAAGTACACCAGATGTTTAAAAAGAATGCACTGGAGCACATACGAGCCAGTGGTATTTGAGAAATGGGGTACAGGATTAATTGGTTGATATGGAAATTAACCAAGTTGGCCTACTATAGCTCCAGAGGCTTTGCCCATTAATCATACAAATGAATGCTGAACTCTGATGATCCATGCCACACCTCATTCTCTGGTGTCATCTGCCGCTGTCCTGAGGTTCATTATTGCCTCTAGTTGGAGCTGTAAAGTTTCTAGACATAGGGTACTATGTCACATTCTTTTAGGGAAAATCTTAAAACTTAAGA
This sequence comes from Loxodonta africana, assembly GCF_030014295.1. Lineage (NCBI taxonomy): Eukaryota > Metazoa > Chordata > Mammalia > Proboscidea > Elephantidae > Loxodonta > Loxodonta africana. The sequence continues at coordinate 51,657,235 of NC_087359.1, forward strand.
CATGCACAAAAATGCTGGCAAGTACATCCTTTTGTTTAAAGGCTATCTCTAGGATTTACATTTGAAAGAAACCAAGGAGCCTTCCATAAGTGCTGCTTTAGGGTCAATGGATACATTAGGATTTTTAAAGTCAATCAAGCTCACTGGGCCTTCGTTTGCTACCAATGAAAATGGGTCAAAATACTAATAAACCTGATGAGAAATCTCCAACACCAATAAAAGTCATTCAGAAGGAATTCTACATACATACCCCAAAAGCACAGTGTTAGAAATTCATTAGGAGTAATTTCATGGTAGGAACACTTATCTTTCAAAATTAGCCTCAATATTTTTCTAATGAGGGATCCAACGTTGGTTCTGAAGATCATTTTAGACAAAGACTTGTAGTCAAATATGTTCACTTAGAATATGGCTGATAAAGAAAACACATCATAATTTTAAATAAAACTATCTTACTATATATTACATACTTCTTCTTTCTATATTTGTAATTTCTATCTTGCTTAGCCCTGCAAGGATTAAGAATTGATTTTTTGAAGCCCTTGACAAAAAATAAGGCAAGCACGAATTATAGATGTTTATGTATAATGAATGCTACACGGTCCCTTTCTGCTGAGGATCTCAAGGCACTTACAAACATTCTCCATCTTCAGGAACTGATTGGTGGCAAGGACCACTAGTCCCTCTTTATATGTAGAACCATTAGTGTACAGACCATGGTCCTGTTTTAGAGATCTGCTCTTCTCAGGATTACTTTAGAGCTGAACTTCAACATACAAATACACCTTTTTTCAACATGTATGTAAAAGGCTGACATTGACTTAATTTCCACACTCAGCATGAAAAGGTAACCTGATTTCAAAGGAATGAATGAAAAGCACAGTAAAGTACACCCAAATTAGCTTCACATTCATCAACTATTCTGAGGTTAAATTGAGCAAAACAATGTACAACAGTCTAATGTTAAACTAGAAAAATACTTGGGTTCTGTGTTCATGAGTAATAATAGTCAACCCTTCCCTCATCCGAGTCTACAAACATACACACTGTCTCCAGTCACAGGAGCCCTGGTGGCACAGTGGTTAAGCTCTCACTGCTGCTAACTGAAAGGATGGTGCTTCAAACCCATCAGCCGCTCTCCGGAAGAAAAATGTTGTATGTAGTCAGCTTTCAAAAAGATTACAGCCTTGGAAACCCTATGGGGCAGTTCTACTTTGTCCTGTGAGTCGGAATTGACTTGATGGCAACGGGTTTATTTTTTTGGTTCCTCCAGTCACAGAGTTTCAGATCATAATGGGTCCCTACTACAATTCAAGTCCAGGATAACTCAAGCAATCCCTTTGAGAGTATAGAAAATGCCAACCAAGTGAATTAAGACTGAGAGTCAGGGTGGTTCTTCTAAAATAAGAGGTCCTTTGAGTTAAGAGGTTCAACTATCAAAGCGGATCTACTAATTAATTTCTTACAGTCTTTTAGGCTTATATAAGCTGAACAACTTCCCTTCTTTACTCAACTCCTAAATGTTTCTCTTTGGTAATCAGAGATTTCAAATGATTAAAGCAATATATAAATGAGGAATACAGTCAAAATTGTAAGATTTGTACAAGCTGACGGGTAGGTGCAGGGATATTTGTCATATCACTTTCCATATTTTTCTATATGGCTGAAATAAAAAAAAATTAAAGGAATGTTTACACTTTGGTGGTGCCAGTAATTAAACAACAATTAAATATGATCATGCTGGTAGAGCTGAGCACTTCAAGAACTGAATTCCTAATACCTACCATCCTTATCATTTTACCCCTGAGAACATAAAGCAGAACTAAAACCACAATACTGGTCACTATGGTAGCTAGTCCTTAAACTTTAACTTACACTCATTTTTTTCCCTCCTTAATCAGTCTTTTTCCAAAAACATGTTTCTTCTAAAAATGTTTTCAGTCATGAAGTTAAGGTTCAATAGATCTCTACCCAAAGAGTTAAAAATGCGATTGCATATTGTGAGGAACACTAAGCAAAGGCTACCACACCAGCTAAAAGAAAAAAAAGGAAGGGATATTCCTGGATTCGTTTCACCAAACGGCAATTCAAGAGGCTTGTTTGAATGCTAAGTTGCTGAGAAGGAAAAACCCTGACACCTAGCGCCCATCTGAAAAAATGAAACCTGGAATCACCACAATTCTTTTAAGTCTGGTCGTTCGTGTGGGGGTAGCCATGAAATTGCATTCAATTTGGAATCTACTTTTCTCTCAGAAAAATTTTAAGGAAAAAAAAATTTAATACAAGAATTTCAGTCTCTGATTACCAGTCCTTTTTTGAGTACACATTCTCTACCTAATTATTATAACTGTTTCTGGACACAGCGCGTTCTCATCTGTTTTCATTATAAGAGGAGTGATGAGGTAACAGATGGGTTCATACTGTTACAAAAAATCCCATGTTCATAAATGTTAAGGAAAAAAGGGTCCTAACTTCCACTCACCCTGAAGTTACTATAATAGTTGCCTTTCTATATATCTTTCATCATTGCCCAATTTAGGGATTCCTGATTTAGTTTACAGAGCTGTTGTGAGTAAATATAATAGAAGAACGCTAATAACTTGTTTCAGAACAAATAAGAACACCTTCTCAAGAAGGCCAGTGTTTTCTTTGTCTTACCAGGCAAAGTTGAGTTGTTCTCTGTCAAGTCTGTTACAGCTCTTGGCCTGATCTTAGTCTGAGCCTTTTAATAACGGGGTTTAGTGTGAAAAGTAGCTGCACTGGATTGTGAACTGTTACTCAAAATGTTGCCACCTACAATTACAGCTTCCACCAAATGATCAAAACAGGTTAGCAAACTGGCAGGAAAATGAAAACGATTCCTCCGAAATTGAGGAGTAGTAAAGCAAAACTGTTGGTTAGCTATATTTCTTCTGTGTCCAGGCTCAACAGCTCACATGCATCCAGCTATGTATTTACATATTGTGCCCATCACTGCAGCATCACAGCAGTTAGAAATGAAATCAATTTAGTCTGTGTTGCAATCACATTTTCCTCAATTTTCACCTTTACTTGAAACTATTAAAAAAAAAAAATAATCCCGGACAACCCATCTTTGGAGCTATTTGCAAGTAACACAGTTAACAGATTTGGTCTACATCTTTTTTTCATTCCTACTCTCCATTCATACTAAATGCAATGCCATTCAGATCTGACAATGAGAAAAATGTTTCTCCGATACCTTTCATCATGCATTAGGTGGCATTCCTTCAGGTACATCTTCCTTTACTTGGAAGGGACAATGAGGGAAACAGGAGAAAGTACCTAATGCCGCATCAGAAAAGCTCTTTCTCCTGCCTCTAACACAGGCACAAATGTTCAAAATGCAGGTCACATCTCTGCTGAAACAGCCAATATTCTTCCTCAAATGGCAAACAAGTTACCTAAAACTAAATGGAACTGAATTGTTCTAAGTCCTGGTCCCATCACCATTTTACCTATTTACTGTCGTAGAAAAAAAATAGGGAAGAAAGACTGGCCACCCATACAGCCGATGGTCTGATAAGTGCAGGTTTTCTGCCTTTGATAGTAGGGACAAGCATCTTAATTCATGGAAAAACTGTGGGAATCTCTTGTTTTACCCTCATTCCTTATATTCGTGGGCTAGCTTTTAAACCCAGAAACTCCAGTCCTTCAAGGTAATGCAGTACCACTCATAGTGATGGCCTGCTACAGCCATCACCTTTGGAGAACATCACATTGTAATGATTTAATGTCTATGTAGTATTAATGCATTTACATTGAGCCCAGGCTCTCAGAACACTAACAGGCCAATTTTTGATTCCTTTTTTTAATAAAACTATTTTTCAGGGCTCTGTTCAGATGCCCATTCTCTTTGGGATAGGAAAGATTTGCTCCAAATCTCATCAGCATGAGCTCTCTTCTTTTCCCTCACATCATTCTAGGGGTAATATGTAGAGTGCCATGCTCGTGACAGACTTGTCTCTTTGGCCAAAGAAAATTAAACTGCAGTAGCTGAAAGTCAACTTGCCCTGATAAAACTGGGCTCAGCATGAAGAAATACATCCTACTGACACCTCGTCATCTCTTAGGCACAGCTGTCCCCCAGAGTTCAGAATGCTGAAACTCCATTCTCAGATTGGTCAGTCTCTCAGCTCAAAGACTCAGAGACAGCAAGCTAACACTCAGCTTCAATCCTAGTCAATCATTTGAAGAAGAAGAAAAAAGAAAACAGGCAGCTAAGGAGGAAAAAGTATAGAATAAGAAGAAAGTGAGAACTAACAAAAGCAAAAAAAAGAAACCCTTTCCAAAAATAACAATTAACTTTAGCGGTTTCAAGTTTATTAAAACACTGGGCAAAGGAAAACACGTGGTCGCTATCCTGATTTTACTCCTAATAGCTATAGTCCTACACAACTGGTTAAGACATCTCTTTTCTACCAAGGTTAGTTAGGTCTTAAAAGGGTTAAAAAAAAAAAAACCTTTAATTTTTTTATTCTTTTTTTTCTGTGTGTGTGTGGTCTTTGGGTACAGAGTTCCGTATAATAAGACTATTTGTATTCATACTGGCAGAGTAAACACTACATGTTCATGCCCAGGCAGCTCTGTGCTTGTAATTTCAGCAAGAACAGAGCTCTGTCCCTCTGGGACCTCACTAGTCCCCCAGTCTCCATTCGCTCAAACACAGAATGAGCGCAGAGAGAAAGCAGGAGAGAAAGATCATGGCAAGAGGTTTCACACAGCACTGCAGCTAGCTTTCATGTGGCCCCAAATCTCATTTTGTGTTTTAATTACATTAGTTAAAGACATTTTTTCTCAGCCCCATGTTCACAAGGGTGCCTTCCATTCCTGAAGACTACACTGTTTAATGAATCAGAATTTAAGTACAGCACAAAGCCTTTCTTTGTTGTTGAGGGGCTCACTATGCAGATGCTACAGACAGTGGTACAAACCTTTGCTGCAACTTTGTGTGCTGACGAGTATTAATCTACTCTTGTCAAAATTCTATGTATTCTCTCTCCCTATCCTCTTGCTTCTGCTATTTGTCAGGGTTTAGATTAGAAGAACTCCTACAAGTCTGATACTCTCCATTTGGTCTGATGCTTACATCCATCTTCATACCAAATCATCTACTCTTGGCATCTACTGGTGCATTTACTAAAACAGCCATATACATTTTACATATAGTAAAATTTTGGGGGGAAAAAAGTGTATAAAATGCAAAAAATTGTGTAACATCTCCAAAGCTCTACCTAGCCTGTTTATGGTGAATACCCAGGTGAAAGTTACTTCTAAGGAATGAGGTTTATCTAGGGATTATACCTAAGATTGAAATAAAAATTATCTTTTTTAGTTTTGTTACTGTTACCATCATACATTAGAAGCATAGTTAAAATCAGGAAGAATCTTTATGTATGGGAGAAGACATAACGGGATACGGCAGAATATGACTTTATATTGCTTCCAATGGTCAAGCACTCCACTACTAGCCGAAAGGTTGGCAGTTCAAACCCATCCAGAGGAGCCTTGGAAGACAGGTCTTGTGATCTGCTTCTGAAAGGTCACAGCCTTGAAAACCCTTGGAGCAGTTTTACTCTGCACACATGGGGTGGCCATGAGTCAGAATCGACTTGACAGCAACTGAACGACAACATGAAAAAAGACTCCAAAGCTAGAAAATGAATTCTTGGATACTATCAAGAAATGTGTTCTCTGTTACTTTCTTTTATGTTTAAACTCCTGGTCCTTACTGAGGCCCTTTAAGAGCAATATATTTACCACATTCACAACAGCAACAGATCAAGAGAACTGAGCATGGAAAAGACACCAAAAAAATCCACATTAGTATACAAGTAAGTACCCAAATAAAGAAAAACATCAAGCAAAAGTAAAAATTTTTATTATACAAAATTTCAAATATATTTGAAAATAGAGAAGATAACATAGCCCCCTGTACCTAACACCTTGCTTCAATTATGAACTAATGACCAAATTTGTTTCATCTATACCCCTACTCTCATCCCCCCATTATTTTGAAGCAAACTCCAGACATCAGATCATTTAATTTGTAAATATTTTAATATGTATGTCTAACAGAAATATTGTTTTTTTAAAAAGGCAAAATCTTAATACCACTATCACACCTGAAAAAATTGACAATAATTCCTTAATACCCAATCAATGCTATCTCTTTTTTTAAAGAACTCAGTACTAGTAAGACTAGCTTGAGGCCTATGCCACCTGGGTTTTCATTAATACTCTTTAATAACCACTCCCACAGAAAGCTGGTACTAGTGGGCACAGAGATGAGAAACAGGAGGAGGAAGGATTTAACTACTTGCCTCATTTCCTCCTGGAAGCCTGTTCATGTGGACCAGCTGACCTTGATCATCCAATACCAGCTCAGTATACGTCAGTATGTCAGAAGGCAATGGAGGTGACGGAAGGAATGCTTGAGTGGTCATAGACTCCCAGAGCTTGATCAGGGACTAGTGAAGGAAAGAAATTTGAGAAATCAGTGACAATTAACATTTCAATATGGACAACAATGAATATAAACATTAGGCCAATCCGGTATTGTTCTTTCTTTTCCCCAGTGTTCTGTTTAGAGTCTAAGTGTTAGACTAAATTCTCCAGCTTCCATTCTCAGTTAAAACAAAATTGTAAAAAACAATATCCTTGCCAGAAATCAGGCATGTTTCCAACAAAGTCAAACTACTGAATGATTTCAAATCAGCACTAGAGCATTAACAAATATAACAGACTTGGCGATATCCCAGGAAAATTAAAAAAACTAAGTAAGTGGCATCAACTCCTTCTAAAGAAAAAGAAAAAAATTTCTAGAGAAAGGAGAGTAACCCAGAAAGTGACACGACAATCAGCTAATACAAAGAAAACCCAGGAAGTCAAGATTAGGGTTTCTACTAGAGATTCAGAGGAAGCATCCTCTTTCTAACATCTTTTCATAGCTAAAGGCTCATATATAGGACTTAGCTCACTAGAGTTGTAGACCTGATACATAGGCATAGAAACCAAATTAAGTAAGGCTATATGTAAATGTGTAAATCAAGTCTGCTCCAGTTTGAGAAAACAGACACACCTGTCCATTTTAAAAACATGATTTTCATTCCCAACTTCATATGAATAAACAAATCCCTGCTGACGTGGGAACTGGTTCAGTTCTTTTTTTGCTTGCCTTAAAGCAACATTTAAAGCCCAAATGACTCATATACACCTACATGTCTTAACCACTGTATTTATGTCTATTATACAGGAAGAATTACATAGAATGGAATTTCCATTTATAACACTGGCATTGGGGAATAGGACCAACACTCAACTTTTGGGTTAAGAATACTATAAAACGATAATACTGAATGAAGATATATCTATGTTTCAAGAGACAGCACTTGTAAACAAATGGTTACATAAAGGGAATCACTTGTATTTGTGGATAATACAGGTATTGTAGACTATTTACCAAGGCCACATATATTACTTTATTAAAATTCAAATGGGGTAATATTGGTAGTATTGACTAAAAGACTTGGAAAAATCCTATATTCATAGACTGTTTTAAAGGACAAATTCACTATTCTTTTGATACCTTATTCTTTATCTCTTGCATTTTTTGTTGGTGATATACTTTTCTTGCTTCTCACTGATGGAAAAAAAATCTGCAGCATAGAGAGGATTCACTATACAGATCAAAGAAATTTATTTTCACATACAGGATGAGATTCATAATGTCATGTTTTCGCACGCTAGTTTTTATTCAGCTATAATAATAAATCTCCCACCCAAAAAAAAAAAAAAAAAAACTTTAAACTGTGTACAATGAACTCTATATCCATTTGTATATGTTATCTACTTTGATTCTCATCATATTAACTTAGGGTATCAGCTAGGGACCTGGGTTACCTTGGAAAACAGGAAAATGAGAACTAGAGTTTCATATCCCTTTTTAATATCCATAACTTGAATATAGGCTTAGGAAATTTATACCTGAATGTAACTCCTCAAATAGGCCATTGTAAACTACCACCACAGACATGTGGTCTCAGTTTATTCTCTTCTACTCAATAGAGGTTTCCAGTCTCACCATATCTCCTTGCCAATTCTAAAGAACCAGCTAATAACCCAAGTTGACAGCCAACAAATCCCAGACTAAGAATGAAATGAGAATAGAATCAAGATATTTCCTGCCCTTTGGAAATAGCCCCTTTCTGGTCAAACCTGCACCTGATGAAAACTGAGGAAAAGCTTGCCTTCCTGGAACATGTCAGAGCCCCCAGTTAGCCATCTTTACCTGCCGAAACATCTCTGGGATATCATAAATGTATGTGGTCCCTAAGGATTGTGCCTGGAACCTCTTTGATTGAAGCAGGTCTTTGGTCACATATGGAGTGTTGATTAACATTCCATGCAGTGGTCCCTGTTTGTCTCCATATGCCTGAAACATGATCTGCAGGAAAAAAGAGAACATGGGTAGTTAAGCAGAGAGAAAAAAAATCAGCTAGCTCCTAGAAGGTCTTTTTCACAACTGTTATTTCTTGAAACACATTTTTGGTGGTGGACGGGGGTAGCTAAGACATTTCTCCTAACATTAAGTACTTGGTACTTTCATATCTCTACAGACTAACCAACTCCAAAAAAATGGTATGTAACTAACCGTACACCATAGGGTGCTTTTGCTTTTTAATTACTTGAAATCAACAAAAAAGCATAGCATCAATTTCACTTTTCACAGATGGACTGACAATGTTTGCCTTCTAATGTGAAAATGAATCCCACATACACAGAAACAAAGTATGTCCACTAACCAGTCTGAGTAGTCCTACTATTTAACCTGAGGAACAGCTATGCAGTAAAAGATAATTCTGTTCTTTTCCCAATGGTAGAAAGCCAGATCAAGATTCTAGTATATTATCTGTGGTTTAGTCTATTTGATTAGAATGTGCTTTATAAGCATTATTAATCACACAAAGCCTTCAAAAATTTTTAGAAGTGGGTTTCATCCATCTATGTAGTTAACATAAAAGACATAGTCTATAGTAATATAAGTGTGTGTGTATATATATATATTTATTCTTTTCTCCCTAATATACCATGGTTATAACTATTGAACAGCTCCTGCAATATCTATCTTGCCACATAATGAAATCACCATACCAGTTTTTAATCATTTTAACTCAAATATTTCTAGAAGAGTACCTCATACTCCATATATTTAGATAGTTTTATTTGCTTATGAATATTTATAAGGGATGCTATCTCAAGTCAATTAATATTTATTGAGTGCCCAGAGGTTATATCACACTAAACTAGGCACTTTACGCATGAATACATATAGATTCCCAATGTAGTGAATACAAATGAAGATTGGGATACAATAGATACACCCACATATCTATTTGGGTCTAAAAAATATAATCACAAATCTACCATTAATGAATAGATTTGTAGACCCGATATACAGGCATACGAAAATAATTAAGTACTTTCCTGAACCCTGGGCACAGTTCCCTTCTCCCAGTCAGCTAAGTGAATCCTTAGCCCTAGTTTAGCTCTGAGGAATAAGAGTATTCTGCTGGCTTGTCAATCAGGTCCTGTTCTAGACAAAACTTGTCTAACGCTGCATAAAGCCCCACAGAAGAGAGCTCCCAGTCTTCTTCCACAGGACCACTGGGGAAAGTCACCACATGGAAGGAAGAAGTAGAAATGTCTTAGGAATGTGAGAGGCAGAAGTAGTTAATGTTTTAAGAGATTCAAACTGTTAAGTGAGGCAAGGATGTTGGTACAAGAAAACTGGACTCAGAGGAGATAAGCTGGATCAAAATAAGAAAATGGAGTAAAATCAGCAGGTTCTTGGGACTGCATTCCTGTCTATAAGAGAGGTAAGACCTTTGGGTACAGGGTTTGGAATTCAGTTTTGCCAAACTCTGGAATGAAGTTATGCTGGTCATAGTTAAACAACCTGTGCGCACTGAAGAAGCGGGTTGGAGAACGTCCTCCAGATATATACATCCACACATTGCTGGTGGGAATTTAATATGGTACAACCACTTTGGCAAAGAGTTTGGCAGTTCACTTTACAGCTAAAAGTATGCTTACTATGACCCAGCAATTACATTCTTGTGTAGTTACCCAAGAGAAATGAAAGCATACCCACATAAAGATTTGTAAACGAATGGTTGTAACAGCTTTGTCCATCAACAGATGAATCAATATAAACATTATGGTATATCCATATAATGGAATGCTACCCAGCAAAGAAAAGGAACTAATCAGTAATCCATGCAACATGGTTGAATCTCAAAAACGTTATACAGAGCAAAAGAAGCCAGACAGAAAATAGTACATATTGTCTGATTTCATTTATGTGAAATTCTATGCTATGACAGAAAAAATTAATCTACAGTGACAGAAGGCAAATAACTAGTTGCCTGGGGCTGGGATTGGTGCCTCTATCTTTCACTGCGAAGTGGAATGAGAGAACTTTTTGGGGGAACAAATATGTTGTCTATCAGGATTATGATGGTGATTATATACATGGGTGTATACAACTGTCAGAATGTACTGAACCATACAGATAAAATGGATGTATGTTACTATATGCAAATAATTATCTCAATAAAAGTGATTTAAAATGTATATCTTCCCCACAACACATCGGAAGTCAATTCACTTAAGTAATGGATTATCCAATCTCTTCTCTGCACTTTGACTGCCTGACATCAGTGTTTGTTACATCCATTACCACCAAGACTACAGGAGGAAAATGAAAAGTTCCATCAAAAAGGCTTCTCTTTTGGAAAACAACCACTGATCCCTTATAGTTCTGTGCTTATTTCATGATAGCACTTACCATACCATAAAGACTATCTACCTGTCTTCTCCCATTGTGATGTAAATTTCTTGATGAAAGAGATTGTTTCTGACATCTATAGTGCCTGACACGTTACAGGTGTTCAATAAATGTTGAATTAAGAAACAAATGACATACATGGTTCTATATTATCTCAAACTCATGTAACAATTCACTCAAGTAAAGGTGAAAAACAAGTTGGTGATGAGCCCAAGTAAGCATTAGGAGCACCAGAGCTGCGTTGGGAGGCTGCTCCTTTTGTCAGTTCCCTCCTCTAGTCATGGGCTCACAAGTTAGTTCATCTGCAGCACTGGCTCTAAAGAGCCTGAGGGAGACCTCTTCCTTCAGGGCTTCCTAAATATGAAGGACCCATGGTAAAAGAAGTTTCCCCTTAAGTTGAGGTGACTCAGCCACTCATTCAGATATCTATTGAGTGTATATTTTGTGCCAGGCACTTTTCATGCCCCTGTGACACCACTAGCCAGCTTGAGGGAAATCTGAGAGCTTTCTAATAAAAGAAAACAAATAGTTATGAAGAACAACCATATTTATCAAAAACATTAAAATCTCAAGTGGCCATCTTATTTTTCACACAAATAGACCTGTCTTGAAGCCATTGTAGAAGTTAATTAAAAACATACCTGCCCATGGAAAGCTTTGACTGAAAACGTCTTTAAGGTTGTCTTGGAAAACATCAAATACAGCAAAAATTATTGAAAACTCTGTCTCTTGCTCACCCATCATGCTCTTGCACTCTCTCTCTAACTGTTCACTTCTCACGAGATAGATTTCTCCAGCCATCTAACTGGGAATCGAAGCGCAAAATGAAAGGTCACTCTGATAACTGTCTAAACTCAGATTTTTAAAATTCATCTTCAAAAGACTGGGAAAAAATATCTTTGCCTACCTGTGTTCATAGATTTAAAAGGACAGATAAAAAAAAGAAACACATAAGGTGTTCCTGGCACCCATACAAAAAGCCTTCTTTATACATACTGGAGCAAGTGTGACCTTTAATCAGAAGGAATGCACTTCCCAAGTTCAAGCCAAAGACCTAAAATATCAGTTCTTAAGAAGACATGAGCAATGGTGAACCAACCTAAATCTAGTATCACAGAAAATAAACCAAATATTTAGAAATGAAGGTGGCAAAACAGATTAAAATGAATTCTCTGTTATCACAGAATCAATCTACGGAAAGACTCACTTTCTTTCCATTTTCATATTGTCATTTTTCTACCTGAAAAAATGGGTTACAGTTTGCCACTTAGCCCTTTTGTAGATATATCTAACAACTGAACTCTTTGAAGGAAAGGTGATAATCTTTGAAGAAACTTTGGTGAACTCTTTGGAAAAGTACAAACAGATTAACATAATGGGTAAATATGATAAAGTCACTGACTGATATTGCACTAGCTATTATGCTATGTTGAAATTTCCCTTCTTTAAGACACAAGTGGGCAGCATATTCCAACAATCCTCTTTTCCTTACTTGCCAAAGAGTGGTCTATCTAGGCTGAAAACAGAAGAAGGACAAATCACACCAGAGGAGACTAGAATGCTGAAATGGCCTAAGAGCCCTCTTAAAGAGCTCTAATTTGCAGAAATACCTTTGGAGTCAGGTTCACGTGGCATCTGTCAAGTACTCACCAATATGTGACAAAAGGTTGAGGGTTTTATAAGGTTCATGATCAAGAACATAGGCACATCTTCTAGGCAAATGAAAAGTTTTCCAAATTCATACAACCATCTAAGCTGAGAAAGGATAACCCCACTAGATGAATCAATGGGATTTGCAAGTTTGAGCCTTCCACAACAAGGATAAACGGCTTAGTTGTGGGACCAAATCAGAACTCTGAGGAGCCTGCTTGACTACCATACCTGTGCTGTCCTGGAGTCAGTCACTTCCTTGTACAGGCTGATGTCCAAGTAATAGCCAGACTCGTTTGTCAGGAAGAGGCGGATGGGAATTGCTTTTCCGGTTGGTGTCAGGCGAATGTTGATTTTCAGTTCTGCCTGGAGGACGCGCAATTTCCACAGACGACTTCCATAGCGCATTACCATGCTCCGCACAGATTCCTCAATCTGACACAAACATATCACCAAGCACAAAACTTAAATACCCTGTAACAAGGACCTGTTTCAGGACTGCCCATCTTCGGAAAAAGATGCAGGTTTCTGGAAATGTGTCCTACATACAGTCCTTACAAAAAGCGGTCAGCTAGTTTCTCCCCAATCTTACTCGTGCTTGGAACAAGTCAGGGATGATTTCATGCCGACCTGGCATTTGAGAGGTTTTCGCTGGCTCACAACACCCAAATCTGTACAACTCCTTCCCCTTTTTCCAATTAAATTCATACCTGGTTTATATCAAAGCTCTGTACTATCTAAAATTATAAGCCAGGGGATTTAAGAGAAAGTCCCAAGTAAGAATAAAATCTCTAGTTAAGCAGCTATTAAGTAGCATTTATATGCATGGTAACTATGTTTCATTGCACTTACAGGACCCTACGTCAACATAGCAATTACCACTATGAGTTTTTTTTTCCATACAATTTTATTAAACTTTATAATATATGCCTCTTGGTAAACTGCACAAATTAAAGAAAGGCAATTTGTAGGTGCTGCTAGAAAGTTCTCTTTAAAGAGAGTCTGAAGCTTGGTCTTTGCCAAGTCCAACTGAGATTTAGGTAGTTTCTCTAAGCTTTATACCAAGGCAGCTTAGCGCCCCTAGTTTTCAAGGTTAAGACAGTTACTTTAACTGGCTTTACACGTCATTTCTCCTTACTGACATACGAAAGGGAAACTTTTCCCCCCAGTACAGCTGCAGGTAGCTAGGGCGCACACCCAGCCACAGCCACTGCCGCTGAGTCGATTCCGACTCACAGCGACCCTGTAGGACAGAGTAGAACTAACTGCCCCACAGAGTTTCCAAGGAGCGCCTGGCGGATCTGAACTGCAGACATCTTGGTTAGCAGCCACAGCACTTAACCACTACGCCACCAGGGTGTCCGCTAGGGCATACAACTCAAAATTAATGTTTTCTTACATGAAATCTCTTCCTAAAATGCTTTCTTACCAAAATTCAAAAAGCCCAAGTCCGTGCCTACAACTGATTTTGAGAAAGGGGCTGCTGGTCCTTCTACCCCAAACGCCACAATATTACAGAGAAAAGTTAAGAGTGAGCAGGAGCAGAAAGCGGCCTGCCTTCCTTATGCCTGGATGTAACCGTCAAGTGCAGAAACACCTTGTTTCCTTCCTTAAATTATAGGGAATGCATTTTAGAATAGAACTTCAGTGAAGAAAACACACGTAATACATGTGAAACTCCTTATCAAACACATGCTCTATGAAAAAATACTACCGAGAAATAAGTTAGGCACGCTGGAAAGGTGCATTACCCTGCTAAGGTCACCAGTTAAGTAATATTTAGCTTACAGAAGCAGTAGTTTACTCAATGGTACTCATATAGACTGTACAGTTCATGCGATTTTGCCAAAATGTCCAAAAACAACAAAATAAATATTCTAGATGAGAAATCCTAGGGAATCAAATAAAATAGGACCCGTATCAAGGCAAATATCATAAAACAGGCACCAATCGGGAAGAGAAAGAGTTTGTATGTTTTTGCACTGCTTATAAATGACTAGCATGGTATCATCGTACCACCTTCAGCTTTCAGCTCTGCTCTCAATGGCTGTACCAAATTTTCTACACCATCCCAGAAACCCAGTCTTATAGGCATTCTGTAAACTTCAAAGATTAAGGACTCAACCAGCTCAACATGTGTACCTGTTTCTGAGCCCAAGTGAGAATAAATATGAATGAACCTCTCTGCTTGTGCTTGCTAGTGCTGGGAGAAAAGCTGAGGAGAAATGTACCTTTGACGGGTCCATGATGACTGTGGGCACAAAGTTGAGGAAGATGTGGTTACAGTCAGTACGGACATTTGTATTGTTAAAAGCCACTTCCAACTCATCCATGGCTTCCAGGAGCAGCCGCTCCCCTTCGTTTTGTAGATATTCAAAAGAAGCTTCCTGTGCAGGAAGAAGGTCACCATCAACATTAATGTGTTTTAAAAGAGGCAATAAAGAATAGTTGTTATAATTACTCAAACAGTAGTATGTCATAAATCATAATGCACCGGGAGAAAATGTTATCTACCCTTTTCCCTAGAGTCATACACAGTCAGCCCAATGACCACAGGTAGCAGGGGCAGGCAGGGTTCAGAAAGAGTCCCTGTCAGTCTTTTCTGCCACCTCTCAGTGTATCATTTCAACAGGTGGAGATGCTGAACATCCCCAAAGCTGTAGCCCCAATATGATTATATATTTCCCATATGCCAAAAAGAACTAAACCTGTTTAGGAAGGGAAAGCTGAAAAAAGGTTATGGTTATGGGATGGAGTAATAACTAACACACCAGTAAGTGCCTTGCTATATACAGACACTGCCCATACCTCTGGACAGGTTTACACAGGGGTCCTCCATCATCACCCAACTCTAACTGATTTTTCTGTTAGTATGCTGTTCCTCTTCTCAAGTGGGTACTATTATGATTCCATTACCAAGAAAAATCAAATTAAAAGGAGGGAAAAAACCACTTTATTATACGGAATATTTATTTTGCGAGAGAAATGACTTCCAGACATCTCCTGGTTATTGGAGAGTAGAATACAAGAGCCTTGATTTAAAAAATAAAAACATGATTTTGAACCATGCCTGTTTTTCTGTCCCTTCTCACAGGAATAACTCTACACTAAAATATAACACCCACCTTGGTGACCAGGTCAGAATGTCTGATGATTGCCCGCACAAAGAACCTATAGTCTGTCACTTCTGTGCCCACTTCCACCTTGGCTGCCCCAAGATACAGGTGCATCTTGTGATTAGCACACGGGATGGCAGTGAGGTCAAAATTTCTCATCCGGTTCAGTTCCAACTGAAAAGCCAGGGCAGGCTCCAGGTGACGATATATACGATCCTCTTCAAACTGAGCACAAGAATGGGATAAAAAAAACAGCTCACGACAGGCAGTTACAAAATTATATTATGAATGCATATGTAAAAGAGATGCTTGAAAACAGAAATGATGTGCTAATGAGGAACAAAAATGAGCTACAGCTATAGCTTACATAAGATTACGTACTAAAGCATCTATTCACTTCCCAAGCTTTCATCGTTTATGCTTTTACGAGTAGTGATGCTCTCCATTAAAAACCAAAGAATCAAAACAGCAAAACAAAAAGAAAACCTTTCTCAATTCCTTCAGAAATCTTGCTGCACGTAAATGTTTTTATAATTCATCTTTGCCATTTATCCACAGGCTGGTTCACATTAATATTTACTTCACATGTCAGTGTTTGGCCTACCCAACTAGTCTAAAACATTTAACGGCAGGGCCCATGTCTTATACTCCAATCATTTCTGGCACAATAAGAAGGACATAGTAAATATTCAACAAATAAACATATATATGCATTTTAAAGAGATATTTGGTTTTGGAACATACTGTATCTATAGCTGTATAACTAATTATGTATCCTTTTAAAAAGTTGTATTACTACATTCACTGTATGTTTTGTCAGCATACACTTCAACTGAGTGAACAGAGAGAGAACACCAAAAATGTAAGTTGGTAACAGGAAGAAACCAACATGGTTTGAAATTATTTACTTTAATTGAAAAACATATGCACACAAACAAGAATTGATTATAAATGAACTATCTGTAGGTGGCAAGAACAGTCCTACTAAAAAAAAAAAATAGGTAAAAACAAAAAATGAACCCATTGCTGTCGACTTGATTCCGACTCACAGCAACCCTATAGGACAGGGTAGAACTGCCCCATAGGGTTTCCAAGGAGCAGCTAGTGGATTTGAACTGCCAACCTTTTGGTTAACAGGTAGTAGCCCTTTAATATCACATCATTAGGATCATTCTAAATAGGGATGATTTTGAAATTTATAGCCTTCTTTGGGTTGTTTAACACATTGACTCTTTCCTAAACCAAACTCTTTCAGAAGGAAGTCTTCTCTAGTTCCAAGACACATGTAAGGCAAAGGGAAGCACAAGTTCAGTTAGAGAAAGGAGATGGGTATGATAGCATATGGCAAAGATAAGCCACTCTTGGCCTTTATTAAAAAAAAAAAAAAAAAGAGGAAGGAATCAGTCCTTACCTTATCCCTTGCACGGAATGTGAAAAATTTAGGGAATTCTCTCTGTGTGGAAGAAGGAGGGAGAAAGTGTCAGCCTTTCATAGATACGGCTCTTTGGGGTAAACAGTATAGAGGCAGTCAAGCATGTAGAAGACAGTGTCTTAGAAAACATGCTACTTACTTAAGCTTAGTCCAGGGAATATGAACGATCCTTTGGTTAATGACCCCACTTCCGAATTTAAGAATCACCACACTATTAATCTAATTTCAGTATCTACCCTCTCCTAGGGGGGGAAATTGGTATTTTTGACATCTTCCAAGTGAAAAAAATCTCGTAGGTGCTGCTCTTGGCACAATCTGGCAAATAAAACCAATACACCCTTATGCTGCAGTCACTCCAATCGTAGTTACTAAACTGATTTCCCAAGTTTCTCCTAAAAAACTCTTAAAATGTAAACCAGCCAGACAGCATAGAATCCCCAATTCACGTTTTTTTTCACATTCATTTTCAAGTCAATGATTTCAAGGGTTTAAACAATAACATTTCAAGACAAAGAAAAGTACAAGATGCTACTTTGGTCACTACCGTTATATGCATAGAAAAGAATGGGGTGGAACTAGTGAACTTGCAATCATCAGGTCTTACTGCTCTTTTGCAGGGCATTAACAAGAAAGCAACCAATTTACTAGAACCTTATTAATTAACAAAGATGAATTCAATTAGCAGAGTTCATTAGTTTCTGAAATTCAACTTATTAACACCAAATACTCCTGTTTCTCGGATGGGAAGCTCTACATGTAGTGTTGGAATCAAGTCATTACTATTTGCCTCTATAGGAGGTTTCATTAGGCATCTTCTTCATTATGAGAGCAAAATAATCAAATACTTATTGGTGTAAGGCAGAGAGACCAAGACTAGCTGTTTAAATCTTCCTCAAAGAGCTTTAGGAACCACAAAAGGAAGATGGACTGAACACTGCCTAGGTGCCATGCAGCCTGGTGTGCTGTTCCATCAAATGCTCTCAACAACCTTTTGAAATAGGTATTATGACCCCCATTTTACAGATGAAGAGTCAGAATGTGAACATCGGTCTCTCTAATGCCAGAATCAGGCCCTTTTCATCTATATCACTCCACCTCTCAAGTACAGGGTACTACCTTTCTAGTTGTGTTATCATCCAAATTTCTTATTTAAAGGATTTTTCTTTGATGAGAGAAAAATTAGGAACCAAGACTTTAAAGAAAAAAGCAGAAAACTAACAAAGTGAAACTGATGCTGAAAACTTGTTCTTGAATTTGTTGAAAATTTCTTGAATATTTTCCACAGGTATTATACCTCACTCTCACCTTAACCAAAGCTTACCTGGTTAATAAATCATTTTACATTTTCCCTGGCATTTTAACTGTAAAACTGCATTTAACAGGCTCCCAGGAGCCCATTTACCAAGCCTGGGGAAACCCCTTGTCCAGGCTAGGATCTCTGAAAGCCCTTTGAAAGTGGATTTTACACAGGACTGATCTTTTACTGATGGTGTTTTGCTCTAAATTCTGACCCCCACTGAATGATAGTGAAGAACAAGAGGATGGCTTCAAGGTTACACAGAAAGATGTTCAGCTGAATTGTCGGTAAATTTCATGCTCATGGCTTTGTACAGTCTAGTTTTGGCTTTATTCTAGAGAGGTATGGCTTCTGAAAGCATTACCTAAAAAAGTAACACAACAAAAAGAGGAAGGAAAACAAAACCGTTCTATGAAATTCTCTGAAATAAAAGTCAAGGAAAGTGATAATACAAATTTTAAGCACACACTCTTCTATTCTGTCATAGTTATTAATTAGCTAGCTAGTTAATTAAAATATTTAGTATGCTATTTATTCAAGTCCAGATATTTATAGATCAAAAATCATTTTCCTTCAAAAAATAAAAATAACCAAAAAAAAAAAAAAACCTTTTTTGCTACACCAATTAAGAAAATTTGTAGTAATTAAAGGCCATGAAAAGCAAACTTGAATGGAAACACTTTTATCACAAATAGTGAAAGAGATTGACTAATTCTTGGCTACTCACTAAAAGTTGGCAGAGGTGGGAAATGACTACCAGTCAGAAAAACCACTTCCATTAAGGTTATTTAGGAAAAAAATGTCATGAGATAATATAAACAAACTTCTTGGAAAAAAATTTCTGAGTAAATTTTCAGCCCTACAGCAAAATCCTCAATTTAAGTATGGCACATTCAGGACAGGACGCAATAATAAAGTAGCACTGCCAAGCAATTCTTCAAGAGATCTGGAAGTCTGAAGACTTTTTTAGAAAAATCTATTCAATAACACTGCTTTCGGCACTCAAAAACCACAGAAACAGATCCTAAAGATAGGAAAGAAAAAATCCAAAAGTCTCTGATTGTATAGTTTTAGTAAATTCTCTCATCCCGCTTCATCCTCATACCGCAATTTTTCCACTAACAGCATTCATGCTTATTCCATCACTAATGTAATTGCTTTCCAGGCATTCTACTAGTGTTATGGGCAAATATCATAATTGAATGTACACAAAGAAAAACACTCTGAGTGTTCTGGTACCAAAAAACAAAAGAATGCAACATTTCTCAGGAAGAAATTATACTCCTGCTGTGTTCTAATCAGCCAACCGTCATCAAGACAATCAAAATAATTTGCCTAAATTAGCCAATCAAGACACCCTGCAAATCAGAGAATGTGAAAACCTGCAACAGAAAACATCATAGCTGATTATGATACTAATAATCGTGTTAAAAACCTAATGAGATGAAGAAATTGGAAGCTTGCTGGTGCAATTCTCTTTTACCTCAACATGCTGAGAACTAATTATATAGACTGTAATTAAAACAAAAATCCAAACCAAACCTTCTGAAAAAGTAATAGCTGGTCCACTAGCAAACAGAACTACTTAAAAAAAGAAAAGAAATGAACTACTAACTACGATAACTGTTTATGACAGTGGGCTCTTCCTTTGAGGCCCAAATTTAAAAACAAATAAAAAAATTAATTTTAAAGTAGGAGTCACTTACTTAACAATCAGTAAAACTACAATTACCTCTTGGGTGATTTATAGCAGAATTTTAAAATCCCATGAAGTCTTATAAGCAAGAAACAAAGGAAACATTTTAACAGATGCAAAACTGATAAAGAATCTTATCACAGTTTTTGGGCCTAATGCCTTTGTTTAGGTGGCAAAAGATATGAAAAAATCCTGAAAATATGCATTTTGGTATCCTTAATAAAGCTTAGTCGAAAAAATATGGAAAGCTTCAAAAAGAATACTTGTATTTTGTTAGACAGTACATTCTGCTGTACTTTTTGGCATTCCCAGACCTGAAATGTGAAATAGAGACAAAAAAACCAAACCCACTGCCATCACAGGGACCCCCTAGGACAGAACAGAACTGCCCCACAGGGCTTCCAAGCCTGTAATCTTTATGGAAGCTGGCTGCCACATCTTTCTCCTGTGAAGCAGCTGGTGGACTTGAACTACAGACCTTTCGGTTAGCAGCTGAGCAAGTGCTTAACCACTGCACCACCAGGGCCCCTTTATACTATAGAAAGTTGTAGAACTGCAGCTTAAATAACTTTAGAAATTCAAGGAGGCTCTTCTACTTTCAAGGCTTCAATTTTTTTTTTTTTAATACGATTAAGATAGTAGACTTGTTTTTCCTCAAACTTTCCCTTTTAAATATCAATGTTAAGCAGTTATTCAAGTCCCATTACGGGTACTTGATTTAATTAGATGGTTATGAAAATAGGCTTGACACTAAGTCTCTTTAACGCCGGTGAATACTGCCAGCTCAGAAGAGCAGTCTCCATTAGAGTGAACAAACTACAGCAGTGGTAGACATTCCTGTGACACATCTCTGGGGACTATGGCGGTTAAACAACGAAGTTTAGAAAATGATTATACCCTCAATGGCATCTGAAAAAACACCTAATAACATACAGACTTTGTTGGAACCTCTACTACTTTGGCCCTCGCTTGCCTTGCTCTGGTTCTGTGGCTTGCTGCTGAGGCAGTCCGAAAGATTGTCTGAAGACTATGTAACAGTACAGCTGCTTCATTCCCCACCAGCCAATGCTGTTCTTGAGCCAGTCTCGGTAACCTTCCTCCTCTCCTTGCCCCCTCATGTGCACACTCTCTCTTTTATTCAATAATATAGGGATTTCACAGTGTAGACCAGGGAAGGCTGCATACATCACAGTGGATTACCAAGAAGCCAGAGCGATCAAGGGATTCATCTCTAACACTCCCAGAAAGCATCCTCTTTTTCCACTACACTAACTAAGGGGCAAGCACACATCAGATGACATGACAGAGGCTAAGCATCCTTCATGAATGCCAAGCTACCACCAGCAGAGGCACTCACAGCAGCGCCATGGCAGTGAGCCCCAGATTTGTACAACTCCTGCCAAGGCTTCTGGGCTATTGTAGATCCTGACTGGAGTTCAGTAATAGTTGCCCTGGCCCCTTGCATAACCACTAATCATTTCTAAGGGGCCTAAAATAAAAACACTCCACCTCCTCTGTCCTTCAATTCTTCAAAGCAAATCAGTTCACAACTAAATATCCTCTATGTCTGAAGTGGCTTTTCCTATACATGACAAATCAAACCACTTGATTATTTAACTGATTTCTCATTTGATGCCACTATAAATAGGAACTGGACAATGATTCCCAGGGAAGAATCCCTGCTGGGCTCACTTTCGAGCAGATTTTGCCTATATGTGTCTCTATTTAACCTAAATCAGTGATGTTGGGAAAGCAGGGAGAGAAAATGTTTTAAAGCTGTTAGATATGCTCTAGGACATGACATAGATTCACAAAGAAAGCATTTTTTTGTTACATATTTTACACTTAAAAGTAATGTCAGTGAGAACTACTGTCAACTGGCTTTTAAAATATTTTAGTGGAGAGTTTTAATTCATTATGGAATGAATTTATCACAGGAAACCAGTTAGCATGCTACAGATGTAAAGACTCTGTCTGAGCCATAAGGAAAAAGAAAAACAATTTTACCAATTCAGTATTTTTCCCTAGAATAATATGACTATATTCCAAAGTCAGTGAGATAAGAAAAATCAAGTTAACACTTAAGATTCTTGCCCGACATTCTTCCCAAAGCCAGGGCCTGGCTCTAGTATGTCTACCTTAGTTCTGACCAGCATCTACTGGCCACAGTATTTATTCATAGGCTTTCATATTCTACCCCCAAGTAACAATTTTATTCTCTAAGCTCCTGATTTTTCTTCTTAAAGCCCAGGGGTTCTTTTTAAGCTCCTCATACTTCTCCACTGTCCCCAGTTTCCTATTTAAAGTTATTGATCGATATATATCTGCACTCTGCTTGGTTTCCTGACATCAGTAACACAGGCAAGTTGTGTAGTCCATAACATTTCCTGAAGCATTTCAGAAAATCTTAGTTCTTTAGCTTGCAGGTAGGTTCTCTTGTTTCTTTATAGACTAGCCCAATAAGGTGAACAGTGAGAGAGAAAACAAAACGTCATGCGCTGGAGACCTAATAAACAAAAGTGCAATAAAAGTAATCACAGGTAGGTCCTTGAATTTAGAAAGTCCTTTCCAGAATCTGAAATGCTATCTTCATTAATGCAAATGAATAGGGCTTGAAAACGAAATTATCCTAATTGCTAACATAAAAATAAATAAATAAATAAAATTCCTATCAGGAAAAGTAAAACTTCATAATATCTTCTGGAATCTTATTTAAGTACATTAGGATCACTTTTTAAAGAGATACTGTGGCTACAATCAGCCATTTTAGAGAACGAGAAATTTACTGCAAACTGGACTTTTAACCCCACTGCCAAATCTCTTTTCAATAAAAATTTTACCCCATAAATATTAACAGTTAATTCAGTTAAATGGGAAAACAAGCAAATTACTGTTTAATTTTTATCTCCTGCTCTTAGAATTAACATAATTAATATAAAAAGGGGATTAAAAAAAAGAAACCCCACTAACTTAGCTCTGCTAAGGCATTTTAAATAATAAATCATTTTTCTTCTGAATTAAAAATTTGCAATAATAGAACTTGAATCCATCTTTGGTGGAAGCCAAGACCCCAAAGTGCCAGTGGCAGTTCTTGATTACTGACTCACTGTGTGCATCAAAGAAATTACCAGTTAGCTCCTGCTTCTACCCTAGTCATCTGGATAAATGCATATGCTCATTCTTAGCTATTTCTCAGAAATACACTGAGAATTCATTACAGGGTAAAACAAAACCAAAAACACCTTTAGTTGGAATACTCAACAGAAGAACTGAATATTCACTATAATACTTTCTAAAAGGAGAGGAACCAAACGTCACTCCAGCCTTTTTAAATGACTCACACGTATTCTATGTTTAAATAATCAATGGCATACAAATAAAACAGTAAGTAATCTTTTGTTATTGTTCCTTTTACTTACATGAAATCTCTGATCCACCTCACAGTTGACCTGTTTCCTGAAATCCTTTCAAGTGAAAAGCAGAAAGGAAAGGAAAACAGCAGAAGCTGGCGATTAGTAACAAAATTAAAAACGTATTGAGTAAAAGGTGACAAGTTGAACTAATGTTTTTCCTTAATTAAATTTATAGAAAAAGTTAATTCCTTTTAAAAATTCTACAAGTAAGCATATGACTGTAATCCCATTTTTTATTTTTAATAGCTCTAGCAAGCAGCACAAGGAGTATTAAACCAAAAAACCAAACCCGCTGCCATCGAGTCAAGTCTGATTCACAGCAGCCTTATAGGACAGGGTAGAACTGCCCCATAGAGTTTCCGAGAAGCACCTGGTGGATTCGAACTGCTGACCCTTTGGTTAGCAGCCACAGCACTTAACCACTACACCATCAGGGTTTCCACAAGAAGTATTAGAGAGGTACAATTTATATGCCGATATACCTTTTGCGCAACCAGGAATGTAAGGCGCCGGATTCCATGCTCAACCAGGGTAGCTTTCTATGAATAAACATGTAAAACAGAAAATAGATGAGCTCCCCATTCATCCAAAACTTTACCTCATGCAGTCCTCTTAAGTCTCTAAGTAGACCAAGCACCTTTTTTGGAAACCTACGTCTTGGCTCAGTACTTCCAAACTTGCAAATAAACAAATCTTAATCTGCCTCCCGGGACTAAGTCTTACGGAATAGGTTTTATATTGATCTGGACAAAATTGAAAGAGAACTCTGTGGGGGAGAAAGGGTCACATGAGGTCACTTCAGTTCTCTCAGGACTGATTCAGGCCAAAGTAGACCTTAACCCAACTTCTGGTTACAGAAATCACACTGGTAGGGGTGTGTCCAAATGTGGAGATTATTAATAGTGATACAGAAGCTACATGCAATCAGGCAGAGGGAAAAGAACTGCCTATAAAAACAGAAAATAAAGGTAGTAAACTGTTATGTGGATGATAAATATTACCTACTATCAGATAACAACATTCCTAGAATTCAACCTAGCAATTCCCGAATTTTTCAATTCTTCTAAAACACTTCCCCTACCTTACAAGACGTGATTAAAAAAAAAAAAGGTTTTCTTTAAAAATTGTTAAAAGCAAGGCTTGACAGTCTTTTAAATTTAGTGATTTAACTATTCATATCTCCACTTGGAACAAATAAGCAGTGTATCAGACGTCAACAGAGACCAGCAGTTTCAAGACAGCTCCTTATATGAATCTTGGGCCTTTGGACCTAAGCCTTCCTCTATCTTGTTCTGCTCACTTACCTCAAGAGGCAGAGACAAAGAAAGAGATTAATGAATTTAGTAAAAACATTGTTTTTAAAAGTCCCTAACAAAGAGGGACTACATGCCAACAAGCAGAAAGCCAATCACCAGCTGAATGACCTGAAAGAATAAACAAATAGCACAAATAGGGAAAAAAGAATATTTCACAAACTAAATTCACACTTTAGTTGACCACATTCCTTGCTATAACTCTAACCAAGAGATATGTTCCAAAGACAGTTCCTAACAGTTGTAACAATTAAATTAGAAATTTAATTTAATTCTTGGTACAATTTGAATTTTTAAAATTTCAAATTGGCTTCTTATAACTGAGTATGTTCTATTTCTCTATTTCTGCTATGGCATTGCTTAGTAATAAACTTGATTTTACTAACAGCATAAAAAAAGATAACTGGGAAAATTAATTACCTATAAGTAAGCTCTAATAATGAATTCCCAGGTCAAATATAAATAAATTGTGGTTTAATCACATCTTAAGATTATCTGTACGGCCTTAGTGTAAGTAACCAAGTGTTGCCACTATAATAAGAAAAACTGTGCTGAAAGAAGGGTGTTTCTCAGTCTCTCAGTATGCCAGGAACAGAAACATTTCTTCTGACACCAACAAAGAATTCCACTACAGACAAGTCCTTCAAAGACAAGCATCAATAGCTATGTTCTGGCAAGGGAAGAAAATAACTTTAATAACGCCATGATTTAAAATCAAAATTGTTATTGCTTTTAAAATTCCACAAGTGGCTGACAATAACAGCAGAGCAACAGGATTCTGATTACATTGTAATAATGTGGGTCTCACAGCAAGTCCACAGCTATTACCCAGCGATTAGGCGTCAGCACCTGGAGAAACTCCATTTACACTGACTGCTTCAATCTCCTCCACAAGTCATTTACAAATATATGATCCTAATTTCTATGAGAGAAAAAAAGACATGCTGGGACTAGAAGATTATTTGGACAATTTGGATCAACCTATTTGATAGTTTAATATGTGCTTTAAAAAAAAAAAAACTTTTTCTAAGCTGCTAGGAACATGATCATGAAGTAAAAAAACGAAACTAGTTATTGCTTCAGCTTTTTTAAAATTGCTTTTCCTTCCTTTTCTTTCTTTCCTTTTTCAAAACAAAACCTTAAAACCAAACATGCTGTGGCTGAGTTGATCCCGACTCATAGGGACCCTCTAGGACTGAGTAGAACTGCCCCACAGGGTCTCCAAGGAGTGGCTGGTGGATTTGAACTGCTGACCTTTAGGTTAGCAGCCGTAGCTCTTAACCACTATGCCACCAGGGCTCCTTTTTCAAAACAAGGAGACACAAATGACAAATATTCCTGAATAAGCTGATGCAGTTAATTGCTTCTTGTGGCTTAGAGAGTCTACACAGTCTACAAGTACCTCCTGAGTAGCCTTAGGGAAAGACATTGGATTTTTGTGTGCCTCAGTTTACAAGCAGAGTAAAGGAAAAGGGTAATTTATTATCACTCATTAATGCTACAAATATATATAATGAAAATGAAGAAACTGCCTCTTTAAATATATATCTAAATGATATATATTTAGAACTGAGGATGATAAAAAGCCTAAAGTTGACATCAAACTATGAAAAAAAAAATCAAATATGGATAATTGGTGGCTCAAAACCTGGAAAGAAACTTTCATAGATTATTTCAGGAAGCAGCAGCAGCCACCCACGACATTAGGACTCTTCAGCTAAGGTTTCCTGGGTCACTGGGCCTCAGGTTTATTTTATGTGGTCCCAAGTCAAGGCAAGAAGGAAGGTAAATTTCTCTTCTAAAGAAAAATCCCCAGCCATTTCTTCTGCTTGTACCTTTCCCCCTGTTGGCCACTGCAAATCCATAGTCAGTTTAAGTGCTGTGAGGGCATTATGGAGTAATTGCTAGCACTCATCTTAATCACAAAGTTACCATTTTCCCTGGGTGTCTACCATCAGCCTTATATGATGTGAATGTTTATGGTACCAATTATTTATGCCATGGAATAAAATTTTTAAAAAATTATTGAGTTCTTTCTTTATAGTAAGGCAGGAGCCTGGTGGCACAGTGGTTAAGCACCTGGCTGATAACTGAAAGGTCGGTGGTTCAAACCCACTAGTGGGAGAAAGATGTGGCGATCTGCTTCTGTAAAAACCAACCAAACCCATTGCTGTCAAGTCAATTCTGACTCATAGTAACCGTACAGGACAGAGTAGGACTGCCACATAGGGTTTCCAAGGCTGTAATCTTTACAGATACAGGCTGCCATACCTTTCTCCCATGGAGCAGCTGGTAGCTTTGAACCACCAACCTTTCAGTTAGCAGCTGAGTGCTTAACCACTACACCACCAGGGCTCCTTTCTGTAAAGATTACCTTGGAAACTCTATGGGGCAGTTCTACTCTGTCCTATAGGGTTGCTGTGAGTCAGAATCGACTTTACAGCACACAATCATAAAACAACAGGCTAGGTGCTTTCCATTCAAAGAAAAGACATAGATCCTGCTGTTAGGGCAGTAAGAGAGGTGCTTTTAAAAAAAACAAACCAAACCTGTTGCCGTTGAGTGGATGCAGACTTATAGCGACCCTAAAGGACAGAGTAAAACTGCCTCAAAGAGTTTTCAAAGAGCGCCTGGTGGATTCAAACTGCCGGCCTTTTGGTTAGCAGCCATAGTACTTAACCACTACACCACCAGGGTTTCCTGAGAGAGAGGTGCTTTGGCATCCTTCATATTTCACAGTGAAATGTAATTGTAGACTATCGTTTTATGGCTCAGTGGTTAAGAGCTTGGCTGTTAATCAAAAGCTTGGCAGTTCAAATCCACCAGCCACTCCTTAGAAACCCTATGGGGCAGTTCTGTTCTGTCCTATAGGATTACTACGAGTTGGAATTGACTCAACAGCAATGAGTTTGTCCCAACTACACTATAAACATCGTCAAGGCTAAGAATGTGTCACTGACTCAAGCCCCTAGATCTGTACCCCTCAGAGCTGATGTCAAAAGCCTTAAACTCTAGTCTCTGCTCTATGATCTACTGGCTGGTGACTAAGGGTCCTTGATCCCTCTGAGCTTAAGCTCTTCCCCTTGTGTAAACTTGGAATACAGTGGTTAAGAGCTATGGGTGCTAACCAAAAGGTTGGCAGTTTGAATTCACCAGATGCTCCCTGCAAACTCTATGGGGCAGTTCTACTCTGCCCTATAGGGTTGCTGTGAGTCGGAATTGACTCAACGGCAATGGGTTTGGGATGTGGTAAGGTGCAAATAAAAAAATCTCCATGGAAGTTCTTTATAAATCAAGAATGTTATTATGTAGCACTTTTATAAATATATGCTGACTGATTAGGAATTCAAGGGAAAATAAGACATTTTAGTTAGGGCTAGAGAAGTCGTTAAGATAAGCAGGGCTTAGAAAAAAAGACAAAAACATTCCAGGTCAGAGGAAGGAGAAGTGAGGAAATAAACAAGGTACACGAGACAAGAAAGACCTAAGTCTTCCCACGGAACAATAAAGGCTAGGTTATGGTGGCCTGTTAAATTTTAAGTTAAGGTGGTATCCTGAAAGTAAGAGAGAATCCTTAGTGGGAGAATAACACAGTAAGGGGGCATTTTGGCCATTTAATCTTGTGGTGGTGAGCAGGATGGAACTGTCTGGAGGGAGAGAGTAAAGGAAGATAGATGGACCAAAAATAAATCTGTTGCAGTGTCTCAGGTGTGAGTAGTAAGGGTTTAGGCTAGAGAGATGGCGGTAGAAATTAAAAAACTGAAAACAAGAAAAGAGAGAAAGGGTAAGAGACACTGCAAAGAAAAAACAGAGCTTGGTGACTGACCAGATACAAATAAACGTGTATAGATGGTAGAGGAGTAGAATAAGGGAATGGCAAGGAAAGAAAACTGTCAATGATTTCTTAATGATTGGGGGTAATGGTTTTGGTTGTTTTTTTTTTCTTTCGAGGGGTGTGGCGGGGAGAAGAAATGAAGGAAAATGATGGGAATTTACGTTTAGATTATGGAGTTTGATGTCAGTGAGCTATCCAAGTGACATAAAATTGAGAGAGGATGAAAATATAATTGATATTTTTTCAAGGAAGGAGGGAGGAGGACATAGAAGTGACCTGAGAGGAGTTTGGGCTTAGACATGTAGAGTTTGATGTTACCAAAGGAAAATATTCACCAAGAGACTGTAAGTTCAAAGATTGGAGCTCTAGGAAAGATTTAAGAACACAATTTCCCTAAGAACATTTTAAGTATTTGAGGTCTTTATTTC
Organism: Loxodonta africana; assembly: GCF_030014295.1. Lineage (NCBI taxonomy): Eukaryota > Metazoa > Chordata > Mammalia > Proboscidea > Elephantidae > Loxodonta > Loxodonta africana. The sequence continues at coordinate 51,686,282 of NC_087359.1, forward strand.
TTGACAGAAAACGATATTCAATATTATTAAATTACTTTGGAATTCTATTCTTACATGTAGAACTATATAAAAGCCATAGCTATTAGCAGTGATAGACCTTATAAGTAGCAACTGATAAAAGGATAAATATGATACACACCTAGCAGAAAGGGGCCATCACCAGTTTCCACCCAATCTAGGACTTACATTTTGCTGGGTAAACTCTCTGAACATAGCTGCCAGTCTGTCATCCTCAATATCACAGTCAGTCTTGATAGCTACATTCAGAATGTGAATTGGCTCTTCCCTGGGGACCTGTAACCCAAGAGATTATGAGGCCGGCTAATACAGAAGCAGGGAAAAGTTACAGTACTTGGTAAAACACCTGAAAAAGAGGTACATATCATGTAGTGTTTCGGGTTACCCACTAGTAGGAATAAACAAATTGAAACCACCTCCCAATAACTACAACAGAAATTAAATAAAGTATCTTTTAAAAGGCAACAAAGGCATTTGCCAGAGGTGGCCCCAAATCTAGACTTGACATGAAATTGTAGATCACTATGTCCTTGCTTTTTCACCAAAAAATGATAGTGAAACCATTTGCCACATCTCCCTTCACAGAAAGTGAAAAAAAATAATTGAAAGTAGCCACCTGAACATATTCTACATAGCATATTTCCTTTTAATTTATCAAACAATGGAAATATCAAGCCACAGGGAAAATAATCTAGTAAGGAAAGAACAGGACAATTTGTTTACTGAGAAATGAGAAGGAGGGATTTAATAAAAGGACAAAGTTTTAAACAAAATGCCTGTTTTTTCTGCAATCTAAAGTCCACCATTTCCTGAAGACTATGATAGCACCACTATGCAAAAATATATCAGATCACTGGGTAAGAATTCAAGAACCAAAGCTCAACTCTTAAAAAACAATATTCAGAGACCCAGAGGCAGCTGTAATGGATATACTTAAGCCCATTCAATACTACAGAGTCTAAAATTAATACAATATTTTTTAAGTTAGAATTTATATTCCCCCATTTCTAAAAAATGCTTTGATGAGGCATACAAGTTAAATGATATAAAGTAATACGAAGACGAATTTTGCCCTACGATGTTCCAAAATCAGAAAGCTAGTAAGTATATAGTATAAATCCCGTATCTGAAGGAACAAACTAGTCTCTTAAAGGGGACACTATACCTTGTCTTCATCATATAGAGATGTGTGACCTGCCTCAGGGAATGTGGGGCTTTGGGGTGGGGAGTCACAGAAGCAGCCCATCACTTCTTCAAAGATCCTGAAAAATATCAGCGAAACACCCACCATGAAAACCCAAGTGGCAGGAAACTAACGCTGCCATTTCCAGCTCTGTCTAAAAGAATAATTTATCCTGCCCTGTGCTCAAAAGCCAACTGAATAGAATCACCACTGGCTAGAGGAGACATGCAAAATTTCACCAAGTGGCAGAAATTAGGAGGATGGATTGTTTAACCTTTAATAACCCATATATATTTTTTCTTTAAAAAAAAAAAATGATTTAAAGCTTTTTTGTTTGTTTTCATATGTAAGATATGAGCACTGCTGTCATCATCAGTCTTAAAGTAACAGAAAGAGACTGGGACTGGAGCAGTGACAGACCAATGTAATTACCCCTCCCCCTAGGGTAATGCATCAGTATACATCAAGAGATAGATGCTGAATGCATTTAATCAAAAGATGTATAGTCTCTAGTGGGGCTTACTCTAGTGTTGTGTTTAATTTCTCCTGACATTTCACTCATCATAGAGCAGACAGCTTCTTCTGTTACCTCCTAAGGAAAAGATGGTTTTCGTTTTTTTTTTTCTGAGTCGGCTCACACTACAGGCAGAGGCTTGTAGAGTCTGAATGAGAGGCAGAAACGGTAGGACACGTGTCTCTCTGAGGGCATATATAGCAAGGGCTACATGTCCTTAACTGGCTCATGGCTACTGTGGGGATCTTTATTTGCTTGAGAAGGCTGAGACCCCAAAACAGAGACACCCATAGCTCCCCTTGTACAAGACACAGTTCCACAGCGTCTTACCTGACAAAATCTTCGAAAGTCCGAAAAGAGACCATTCCGCCCATCCGCTGACATGGTGGAGTGAATGAGTTGTCCAAGAGCACATCGCTGACACTAGCTACATGAGTCATGCCATAGTGGTTGAGGTTGGAGGAGAAGGACATTCTAAACGGCAATTGAACCACATTTATTAGACAGGGAGGGCAGGAGCAAGGATTGTAAGAGCAACAATAGGGAAAAGGAGTTAGAAGAAAACTCTCAAGTAGGGTCAGGTTGCAGAGCAGATTTGGTTTTTTACCCACTAAGGCTATCTCAGCTAGATTCATGTTAACCCTTTCATCTGGATTTCCCCATACAAACTATATTTTTGTCATCCCAAAATATCTCCAAATAAAAAACCCAAAGGCTGCCTGGAATTTCACGGCAGTTTTAATACAACGGCATTATGCCGTGTCTAATGAATGAGTGGCACATAAGGGGTTAAAAACCATCCTGCATCTTCCCCTTCCCTATAATAACACTCTTTTATTTAAAAGGAAGTAAGCAAGCCAAATGAGTTATAACTATGCAATACTCAAGGAATTTTTCTCTAGAAATTGTAATAGATTAAGTATTCATAGATGTATATATAAAACAGCAACTCGTGTCACTTGGAATGGTTTAGTAAGTAATTATATATACTACATTAAAAAAAACCACTATGGTATAGGAACAAGTCAGTCTGTAAAGGAATTTTATTGAGGTATTATTTTTTCCTTTAATGGGTTGATAGAGATGGTAATTATTAGGATTACAGCTCTCCTCCTTTTTGAGAAAGAAAATTTTCAACCTCGAATTGCAAATTTTCCTTTTTATATTTAAACATTTCTACAACAACATCTACCCTTAATTCCCAGCAAGATGCAAAAGGGCAGAGCATGGGTCTCAAAGTATGTGTAAGCATGACAAACAGGTGCTGAATGGAGATGCTTGAAGTGAACTGAACTGATTTGTTCAATCTGAAAATATAATGAATCTGTTTATTCCTTGATGCACCTCGGCAGTAGGTACTGATAAATAATACTGTAAAGTGTTTCTGATTGCCTAGTCAACCAGGAGAGCCTCTTTGGAAGGACCAAGCTAAAGAATGCCTCCAGGACTTGCCTGACATGTTACCAGCATACTGATCTGAAGCAAGTTCAGAGCAAGGCAATGGCAACTCAACTTTGGGAAGCTGCCCAAAAATTTCCTTGAAGTGCACCACCTGCAGGGTTGCAGGGGGAAGAGAGCTAGCAATGGTGGATCTGAGATCTGGGTACATACTGCACCCTATTGCAAATCGTAATTATAAAACGCAATGGAATTCTTTGTAGGATGTGAGTGCTGCTCACACAGACTATAGAGACTGACACTCAGATTTTTATTCTTTGGCAAACGAGGACTATGAAAAAGGCACCTCATCTTTTGACAGTACTGGAGAAGAGAAAGGCAGAGTGGAGAGGAAAGTACTGATACCACGAATGAAACAAACAAATGAAGCACACATCAAGCAAGTCTTAACATACGGTGCTCACTAGAAGCTGGGATTCGGAGCTGTATTAACTCAGAAATGCTATCATTCTCCTCTTTTCTAGGATCACCAAATATACTTACTAATGGAGCAAGTTTGTGAGACATTATATCAGAAAAGGCAAAAGGGTTCCAGATTAACACTTAAAAGGGAACTCCCTCTGAGTAAGCTAATAGGCTGTGTTTGTGGCAAACATGGGGTTAAGTATCTTTTTCACTAAAATTGAACCCCAGGGGAAACATCTGCTATTCTGTTTCCTTCAGGAGGCTCAAGGGCCAGGACAGCCAAAGGCAAGCAGCAATGGGCCAAGCCCACCCTTTAAGGGCAGATAAAAGGACCAGATAAAAGCATTCCCTTTCCTCTCCCCATCCAAACTGAATTCTAAAAGCTATGATCAGTTTTGATTACCTAATGTTTTAAAGGGAGAGGGCCAAAATAAACACAAGCCTATATAATATTGCAATGTCCAGCTGATGGTCTACAAAGAGCTTAGTACTTGAGCCTTTTGTGGGTTCAGTTCCAATCACAATTGTTATCCTCTCAAACTTGCATGGTGTTGCCTTGCTTGGCTCAGGAGCAGGAGAAACTCAGAATACTAATATATCACTGGCGTGATTTATACTGGCCGAAAACTTCTTCACAGGGTTATATATATATATATACCAAAATTTAAATATACTTTTTCAATATTAATCTTACTATAAAACTTGAAATTTCTTATAACACTTTAGAAAAAAATAGCTAATGAACTGATAAAACATGAAATCAGCTATTTCTGGATTTGCATTCCTCTAAAAGGAGAAGCAAATTAGAGAAACTAAATATTGAAAAAATTATGAACAATTTTCCGTGATAGGATTAACCTTAGGGGTTTCTCCTCTGAAAGCCCCAAACTAGAGACAGAGAATGCAGCAAAAGATGTTTCCAGCAAAGCCGAACATCAGGCAGATGAACCCCTTATCAAATACAGCAAGATGGGAGCTTTTCCAGACTGAGGCTTTTTAGGTATTGCTTTTGAACAACTGAAGAAAAGCTGAAGACATGTTTTGCAAACAGAAAGAATAATGTAGTGTCTTCAAAGGGGAGTTCAGGACTCCCTAGAAGAAGCAACCATATTAGCTTATCAAGGGTAGTGTTATTTCTTCCTGGTTTCACTATTAAAAGTTACAAAAAAGGTAATTTTAGTTGGAAAAGAAACTTAACATACGGTACCTGTTTAGCGTGGGGATGTTCCCTCTGTAATTAAACAACCAGAGTTAGTTACTGATAGGTTAGTGAAAGCCATAATAAAAGAATTGTCAGAGCAGATACAGACCAGTCCTGAGGAGCTCCAGTTTGGCAGCTCTGGCATTCAGCAGACATACTTAAGTGCTCATTACTTTTCAACCCCCGGGGTGCCTCTAAAGAGGCATGCCTCCTGACCTACCTCACCATAGCAGCTGTTGATGGAAAGATTTGAAATGTATTTACCATGGATTAAAAAAAACAAAAAACAAACTCTATTATAAAATACAATGCAGAATAGTAGTAAAATACAGGTGGATGAAAATTAGTTTAAGCTATATAATATGGTATGTATCTTAAGCCTCAATGTGAAATATAATTCTTAAGAATATGCTTAGACAAGATTCTCAGAGACTCTTCTTTCTTGTTCTATTTTACCAAAGGTGTAATAAGGAGGTCCACAGAAATTGATTCCATATTCCCTCCCACTCTAATTGTTTCTCAGGATGTGATAAACCTACAAGCTATCCTCCAAAGAAAATAATTCAGTAAATTGGGTTCCCAGCTACCTGTTCTAAGTCTCTTTAAACATGTTCTTCCTCCCACAGGACAGGGGAAAAGAGAAGGGTGCTATGTACTACGGGAGCTTAAAGGATCTAAAAATAATGCAAGAAGGTAATGATAACTGATTCTTTGACAAGAGTTATGTAAGTTGCTAAAATCAATTAATTGATATTTTCTTAATTAAATGATTTTAGGGTAATAATGATTTTTAAAAATTGCTCTAAGTTTAAAAACTCTAGGCCTCTCATCAACAAAACCTTACCTAAATTCGGCTAGCCCTACAATTTCCTTATAAAGAATGTGCCAAAATCATGAAAGAGAGGCTGGGATAAGGAAGAAAAACGACAAGCCAAGTCTCCTGCATTCGCTTTGATCTCTGTTACCAATTCTTTTTTAATTTGACATTAATCATTTCCTCAACTGAAAAAAATCTTGATTTTCAATGTTAAAAGGGCAAATTTATTCTTGCACCCACAATTTAGGGACACTGTAAGGGGGGTTGATTGGTTGATATTTTAACCTTCTAACATTCTTTTGCCAGCATTTAATCATTGTTGGGGTTTTCCAGCACACAGAGGACTTATTGGGCAGAGCACAGTGGGTGGTGCTGATGATATGTGCGAAGGAGGATAGAGGGAGGAAAATGATACACTTTCCATGGCAGTGAAAGGAGCAGAATAGACTGAGCTGGCCATATAAATAAAAAGCAGTGACATATCACTACACACAAACTGTATACCTTGTGTGATTTGTGAGTAGCAATGCTCTTTGCATCAAACCTGAATCATAGAGTGAATTCGGAAGACAGCAAGAGCAACCTCCTAGTGCAAAAACCTGAAACTCTGCTGTTTGGATTTCTTGAACCTGTCACTCAGGGAAGTGGGTTTCATTTTACAACAGATCCTCAGTTATAAGGCACGTGGCTCTCATTAACACAGGTTCTACAGCAGAGGGAGGCGTGGGTAGGCAGAAAACTAGCTGCAGAGGCTAATGAGAACACATCTTCCTATTAAGATATACAGGATTCTAAAGAAAGGGGCCACCTGTACAGTTTCTTACATGAACCTCAGTTCATAAAGAAGATCTCTACAACTAAAGCAATCTCAGGCTCCATCCATCCAGGATTTTGGAGTTTAGAAATGAGCATAATCTGTCTCAATGGTTAACCCATTCCATAAACTAATAAAATGGTCTCATTGCTTCTGTAGTATACTCTAATCCCTTAGGGAGTCTTCACAGGATTCGGGCCAAGTTTTCAGTAGAAAAGGGCCTGAATTGAAAAGAACAACAAGCCTGCCCTTCTCCATGAGCAATTCTCAAGCTCTCATAGGGAGCCCCCTGCTGCCTTGCTACAGGAATTGTGCACCATCTACACGGTATGGGGTAAAAAACAAAAACTCCCAATATTTCCAGTTTTTAAAGGAATGGCCCTAAATCAATCATGTAAGAGGTAAGTTCAGAGCCAGGCTATTCTCTCCGGTAGAATAAAAACCTTTGGAGTTGTAAGGGTAGTGAGCAGGGATAGAAGGATAAACTGTATATTACCAGTTAAACACTTAGCCATGTCCATAATGATCACTTATTCTGTTTCTTTATACAGGGCTATTTGATTGATTTGAGATATAACAAGTATGGTATTGTACGTACTACTGTGATACACAATAGATCCATAAGGCTAGATTCATGGTCTGCACAATATAAACAACTAAGGAAGAGATTGTATGAGTCAAGAATTCCATTTATGCAGCTAAAGATAAAATCTTCCATATTTCACCACATACTTATCATACAAAAATAGCCAAATTGCTCAATCTCTGATAAAGCAATTGACTGCATTTTCAAATACACAAATGAGATAAAAATTCACTATTCAGAAGTTTGCTGTTTAGACTATTCAAAGCACTTTACCATGATAACTCTTCTGTCATGATGTTGCAAAAAATATCGGCATCACCTTCCCTCTACTATATTAGCTTCATTTTAAAGGTGTGATAACTGAGAAACCAAAGCAGATGCTTTCCAGTGACACTGTTCAATATGGTGTCATAAACCAAAATCTAGACCTGGCATTTTCTCATCTCAGTTCCTGAGACTAGCACTCCACATCGATATAGACCTTAAAGAAGGACAAGAGAAATCCTTTGAATTCTGAGGTTCTTGGCATTAAGTCACTTGTGATTTTATTGATCTGCCTGCCCAGAATGGCTGGCGAGCCTACTTCAATACGAATGCGAAGTCAGAGTTGCTGCCTGCTAGCTGAACCCTCTTTAAGGAATACTGACTTCTTTGGTAGTCACAAGTTCTCTGAGCCTTTTACCATCTCTTCCAGCTGAATTTCATTTTGCTTGATTCTAGTGGGCCCTGAATAAATCTTTTACCGTATAAAAATGCTCCTGCTTCTTTTGCCTTCTAACTTGAAGAAAAAAAAAAAAAAAAGGACCCTATATGAAAATGATGTGAATGCATGCAAACAAGCAGGGTTTACATCAAGCTGTGACTGAGAGCCAGTATAGGGCAAATCTTTTGAAAACAGGCAGCAAAGCAGAATCAGAAGAGGCCTGCTGAATAACCTACTAGCAGTCACTAACAGCAGTACCATAGGAGAAAGAGCAATTTGACTGGCTGTGACCAGTGGTGGTCTCCTTGCGTGACCATATTCCTGCAGGAGAATCCAAATCAAAAGCTGTAAAACACATCTGAACCATGTATTTCTATTGGCATCTCTCCCACCAGCCCACTGCAGTTCAGATGCCCTGATTCCACTGCAGAGCTTTAGTTTACATTAAAATGATCATTGCTTCATTCATTTACAGCCCCTCCAAAGCCCCTTCTTTGCTCTGTTGGAAGATTTTGCACTTTCTGAAACAAGTACACCAACAGGGCTACAGCATATTATGGCTGCTTGCTGTATAATTAGCTACAAACCCACAGCACAAAACCACAGGGATTTACAGGTGCCCTGGATTCTGCTTTTCCTTCCCCCTGGGATCGGCTAGTGTTCCTTGACAAGAAAGGACCTTGGGCTACCTTAATAATATATTGAGAGTTTTAAACACGACTCTCCAATCTTACAAGTCTAGAGTGCCAAAATAACACAGCAGAGGCTAGAAGCTGAGCCATGGATACAGGAAAGCACTTTGGTAAGCACTTAAACCTGCTGAGAATCTTCTCTTCTGCCAGATGCTTGCATCTTATCAGTGGACTACCCTGAATGAGGGAGGCAAGCACTGTAGGATTTTATTTATTTATAGCTCATTCTGGCCTGCTAACTATAAGTGCCCCCATTGCTAAAAAATGTTACAAGTTGGATGACTTTTGAGTGTCTCAGTACCGTCCAAAAAGGGGTCCAATGTCTGAGTGTCAAAGATATCAGAATCCTCAAGGATAGCAGCAGGCTGCTGATTAGTCATATGGACAACTTTTGATTTCTAACCTTCACGAAGAAGAAGGTCCACCGACAGCTGAACATTGAAGGTGCCCAGCAGCCTGAACTCAGTCATGACCAAAACATGTGCTATCAGAGAAGTACACAGCCAACCTCTTCTGGATATAAGACATGACAAAAGGAAAGTGCTCGAATTAAAATATGATAACACAGGAGGCCAAATTCACAAGGAGCAAATAGCAGAGAAGGTGTACCACAACCTAACCTAAATAAAACATGGATTTCCATTTAAAAATTGGTGGAAGTAAACACTAATAGGTCCAAAATGTACAGAAACATACAACAAAGTTAACTTAAATCTCCTGGATCAACTTTGATGCTTCTTATTTGACAAAAGTTAAAAAAAAAAAAAAAAAAAATACTTTCACTGATGTACATATGAAAATCATTTGAAGTTTTAAATTTTGTACTCCCAGACTGTCATAATATATACAGCCATATGCATAGCCACAGAGTTTATGGGATATTATACTTTACATACGTTTGTATAAGTAAAGATATATTCAGGATGATGCTTCACTGTAACATGTCTTTATATCACTAGCACCAATGATAGATAAACGGGTTTCAGAATAGGAAAAAAGACAGACACACATATACTTCTGACTCTAAACCCTGAGCCTCACTGGAGGAAAACAGTAAAAAAAAGAAATGCTGAACAATATAGTAGAGCTCCAGGCTTAATCAATGTAAAATACAGGTATAACTCACTAAAGGGTTGGACTGATAGAATCTTCGACAAGAGAATTAGGTCCTAGAAATCTGGATAATAATAAAATGTTCCCTTAGTGTAGACCAGCTGCTTTGATTATTCCTGCACCAAAAAAAGGACTGAAGAAACCCATTCACTTCTCCTTCAAAAACAACTGCTAACTGGCTACAAATCACCTTTAACAAAAACAAAAAACAAAAACACAGCAAAAATCCTCTTCCCTCAAAAAAATTCTCACACAGTAGGACATAGCTTGTAAATGCTAAGGAGATAAACAAGGAAAAACACACATACATACAAACATACACATGTATCACATATATACAGGTTTCCAACTATGCCTAAGTCAGGAAAACCTCTGCAGCTACTGTTCAGCTGAAGAGAATTTAAGAAGAAAAGGGTAAATCCAGACTAAGAGCTTCCCTGAGTGAAACTCTAATAACGAGATCCTTTGGTGAATAAGTAAGACCTGGGGATGCAAAACAAGCTGGAACTATAAATACCAGAAAAAATTTGGAAGTCTTGGGTTGAAGATCAAGAAGAAGGTAACAGACGCCTTGATGGAAGCCTACCTAGTAAGAGCGGTGATGCAGGAAGTCACAGAGGTTAGGAATAAAATAAATTATTTAGTAATATGTTGCTGCTTTTTTTTTTTTAATATTGAGAGAAAAAAATACAGTCAAATTATACCGAAATAGATTATTATATTGAAAAAAAATAACTAAATGTCAAAACGATATAAAGTCCTTATAAGAAATTACAACAACAAAAACAAGGGTACCAAACATGTTGGCCACACACTAACTGCCCAAGTGTGCTAAAAAGGAGTGCCTTCTCCCTTAGACGATGCTGCTGTCATTTGCAATGGCAACTGCTTGTGCTTCGCCTTCTCTAAAAATCAAAACAGGTCCCAATGGGACAGAGGTCTTCAATCCAAACAGTATCTAGGGCATTTTCTTGAAAATATACTCTGTTGCTGTCAGTTTGCAGACAGAGAACCATGTTTCATCCCAACCCGGGGTGCTAAATCTCTAGTCAAAAACAAACTGCAGGAATGGAACTCCACTAGGTGACCCCATAAAAAACAAGACACTAGTCTTGCTTTGATATTACAGCTTACAAGATACTGGCTTCTAAGGATTTGTTGGACAAATTTAGTCTATGTCAAATGAATGCCTGGCTAGGAATGTGAAGACCAAAGGCCAGGAAAGGAAATGGGAAAAATTCAGTTAAACAAAGTATCTGGTTTTATCCTCTAAAGGATTTTTGGTCTGTTACCCCTAATTGAGAAACAAATCTTTATAAAATTCTGTTTTGTAGTGATAAGTAAAATATGTATGATAAGGCATTAATATGCCTGTTCTTTATTTTCACTGAATAATTTTTAAAGCACACATAAAACATTGTAATGTATTATCTACAGTATCAGGTTTGGTTAATTCCTGTAACTTCTGAGAGCAAGCAACATAACAATAAGAGCTTTTCTCCCTCCAAGAGGCACTATTATTAACATAAAGCAAAGAGGACTCAGTGTTTATTTGTGGTTGTCTTATTTTATTTTTTATCTAGAATGGCACTGCCCAATATGACAGCCACTAGCTACACATGGTGACTGAGTACTTGAAATGTGGCGAGTCCAAATTGAGATACGCCATTAAGTGAAAAATACACTAGGAATTTAAAATTTTAAAGACAGTACAGGAAAAGAACAAAAAAATCTTATTAATAATTTTTTATATTGATGACATGTTGAAATATTATGGATATAATGACTTAAATAAAATGTTAACAAAATTAATTTCACCTGTTTATATGTTTTTTAAATGTGATCAATACAAAATTTAAATTACATATGTAGCCTGCATTATATTTCTATTCAACAAAGCTGATCTAGAGGTAATGATCCTCAATTATAAGTGTTCATCAGAATTCTCAGCGTTTTTTAAAATAGTATTCATCTAGACTCTAACTGACAATCTTGGGAGTCGCAGCCCCAATGTGTGTATTTTCAAATATTCCTCAGGTAATTCTAAGGTACATCACTAGTTAAGAATCATTAATCTAGTGATTGGTGAACACAATAATGTCCTTAGGCTTAAAGGACTAGAAGTGGAATGGACAGTGGTAGATGGTCTCCAGTAACTTATTTTTGAAGAATAAGAAGCAACATGCTTACTGCCTGCTTATTTAAAAGAATAAGAATAGAAAGAAATAAAAGTACTAGAGTTGGAAGAAAAGTTGGATTTTGGCTCAAAAATAGCAAAAGCTACTGAAAGGAACCTAAGTTTCTTTTTTAAGCAAAAACATTTTTAAGAAAATATAAAATCTAACAAAAGTAAATTCAAGCTGCGAATTTACAATAACCGTCTAAATAAGCTATACTCTAAAACTGAATAGATGATTTTGTGATATATTCCTAAATTTACAAAGGAACTTTGGATCTAAAAAAAAGGATTAAAAAGATTTTAGTATCTTTCTGGTTTTCAGAAAGATTATTTTATCTTTCCTTCTGTATTTTGCCCTTATCTTTACCTTCACATATATTTTATATTTTTACCTTCACATATATATCAGTAATACTGATAATGACAATACTAATAAATCCAAGTAAAAACAGCTTTAAAATCATACACACAACCAAGGAAGACTCTCATATAGGGAGACTACAGGATTACAGTTCTGCTCAAGTCCGGTCTTTATCCACAGGGGTGTATATGCTCAGACGTTTAGAGGGACTAGTTTACAAGTTTGGAAACCACATCAGAAAAAACAGAGATTTGAACCATTGATGTGGAAAGGTGAAAAAGATCTATTAACAGAGCAGTTAATAAGAATTGCCCTTATTAACTGCTCTGTTAATACATCATTTTTCAGTCACTCTTTCATGAAACTGGACACATATCCTCAAAAAAGTAGGACAAGGAGAGCAATTCAGAAAGACAAGGAGGGAAGGAAATCAAAAGCAGCCCTGGAGCCTCACTACAAATCACTGTCCAAAGGAAAGAGGTAGAAGAAAGCAGAAAGAAAAGGAGACTGCCCTGAGAATTACAAAGAACATTAAGTATAGCATGTAGTTCTCTACAATTATTCAAGGAATGCAGGAAAAGAAAGACTGAGTGCTGAGCCCATGTGTGCCATGAGTACTTCGCCGTTCGCTGAAGGACAACTATTCGTTTCTATAAAATGAGATTCTGAAATCCATGGAGGCAAAAATGTACCGAGAGATGCTTGCTAAATCAAGGATATATGCTTTTCTCTGCCAGCCATAAGCTATTTCTGAGGTACAGAAGTGAAAGAATCTTCTGAGACAAAGAAAAGAAGTACTTTTCTGAAGACGCCACAGCTCTTCTGCTGACCTCTGCTGGATCAACAGTGGCATCCAGTGGCCAGAAACCTCATCACAGACTTCTTTGTCTCTAGGAAGGGTTACTATTGCTTTGGGTGAAGTGGCAATTCAGAACAAAACCATTTCTGGTGTCTATAACTAAAGATCCCCAAAGACATAGTACTTTGTAATACAAAGTGAAGAACTGAAGGCATAAAGAAGAAATGGTGGGGGGCAGGCTAAGATTGGCTGTGGTATTTATATTTCCTGTGGTATTACTAAAAAGAATGAAAATACAGGAGAAGGTGAACAGATGTGTGGGTGAATTTGTAGATTTTCACTGCCTTAGTATAGTTTAAAAGAAGGACAATACAGATAAATGAAGTATTTTCCTTTTAAAGCCAAAGCAATACTGAAACAAATTTCCAAACATATATTTTATTTTTTAAAGGACTTGAGAAGGTAAAAATGGAATTGGCATGGCTTAATTAAGTAATTTACTTATATTTAAGAAGTTTGGTTCTGAAATGTGACCTGTAAAAACAGACTGAATTTCAACTACGAAATTAATGTGTCTGTTTTTAGGGAGATAATAAAACTGGCTCAGATATACCTTTAATCCCTAGCAAACATACAGAAAAGCAAAGCATTCCACCCCAGGTTTTTTTATGTTCCAATTACTGACCTTAAACTGTTTAAAAGACTGGTTTCCTGACAATGTTCCTGCAAGTAAAATGCTAGTAAATTCTTTTTAACTTAAAAGAAAAAAAAACAAAAAACAATGCTGCCTCAATGACAAAATATAAGCAAAAATGAATGGAGTAATGCTTTTATCTGAATTAGGGTATATTTTCTTTTTTAAATTAAAGATCAGAAGAAGTAGGCATCAAAAGGCTCTTCTCCTATGGGTCAAATTTGTTTATTTTCTGCTCCACGTTTCTAGCTAAAAAAACATGGACTCGTCATACGCATTACTTCCCTTAACCCTCCTGACATAGCTCTGGTTTGCTCAGGTACACATGCCAGCTCAAACTTACCTATTTGGATGAGATGTGGGCAGCATGAACTGAAATTCCACCACGCAGGTGTTGTCTCTAAGCTGGCGGTGTTGTACGCTGTTAAGTTCATAGGCAATATAAGCCCTTCGAACATACACCTGGTTAAAAAATAATCCTCGGTAAATACACTTTGAAAACAGAAACTAAGACATGGCTAGTTCAGGAAAAAGACAGTCTCGAAAAGAGGTTATCTGATGCAGACGTAGGTGGTCTGTGGTGAGAGGAGTCTCAAGGCTCTGTGCATAGCTTGGTTTAACTAATAAAGCTGGAGTTTTAAGGCTGTAACGTCCCTGTGTGGTGCAAATGGCTTGTGCTTGACTATTAACTGAAAGATTGGCAGTTTAAACCCACCCAGTGGCACAGCAGAAGAAAGGCCTGGAGATCTGCTCCCATAAAGATTATAGCCAAGAAAACCCTATGGAGCAGTTCTACTCAGTAACACATGAGGTTGCCATGAGTCGGAATCAACTTGAGGGCAACGGGTTTGGTTTTGAGTTTAATACTATAACTATGACTATGTGGAAACAGAACCAGCCTGCCTCTGCTGGACACCTCTAGGTGTACCATAAACCTGCTTTCACGCTAGCCTAAACTCAGGTGGAGGCTTGATCTTGAGCAAAAACGAGCACACAGAAGAGCCACAGCTACTAACTCATTAGTCATGACCATTTCCACAGAAGATAAAAGCAAGCAGTGAGAAAAGTAAGAGGCGCTGAATCTAGGCAATTTAATGAATGAATACCGAAGACAGATACAGTTCAACTCTTTTTACAATCCTGCATCTTTGTTTGCTTTTGTTTCTCTCAATGCCCCAAATTCAATTTTGGATCTTTTATATCCCCAATCCCTAGGCAAAAGCAGTAAAGCATAATTTGATATATAATATCTCAAATGCACTAACTTCAGTGTTGAAGAAACAGCAACAGGAAAAACCATCAGCCCAATCTCAGCCACTTCACAGACAATTTGCCACATACATATTTGTCCTTTTGTGACTGACTATTTCATGCTCCACATCTTCAACGTTTGTCCACGTTGTAGCATGCATCAGGACTTCATTTCTCTTTATGGCTGAGTAATATTCCATTGAATGATGTGCTACATTTTGTTTACCCATTCATCTGTTAATGGATATTTAGGCTATTTTCGTCTTTTGGCTATTGTGGATAGTCCTACAAGGAACAATGTTGGACAAGTATCTTTTTGTATTCCTGCTTCTAATTCTTTTGGGTATGTACCTGGGAGTGGAACTGCTGGATCATATGGTAGTTTTACATTTAACTTTTTGAGGAACCACTAAATTGTTTTCGACGGTGGCTGTTCCATTTTACAATCCCACAAGAAATGGATGAGGGCTCCAATTTCTCCACATCCTCACCAACATCTGTTGTTTATACTTGGCAATTTTACAGCAGTGTTCAGGGCCTACAATTTTTTTACCTGCTGATGTAGTGTGCTGATGAGTAAAAAGTCTTTTGAGTCAGACTGACCTGAGCTCAAATGCAAACTCTACTTATTATCTATGTGATTTTGGATACATCACTTAACCTCTCAAGAGTCTCACTTTCTTCTTACTTTATAAGGTTAGGTGTAGGATTAAGTGAGAAAAATAAAGCACCTAAAACACAGTCCATTAAATGCTATTACCTTCTTTCCTATGAGGAAATATTCCTTAAGAGCTGCCTGACAATTCAAAATATTAACTAAAATTTAATTTGATCAGAAACACATAATGTAAGGTTACACATGTTCTGATTAGCCATGTTTTTTCATTCATTGTGTTATGGAGAATCCTAATTCATTATGAAGTAGGAGAATTCAAACACCTGGAAAATACAGACTACTGAAAAATGCTGGCAGCTATTTTCCTGTGACTGGAGCTAGAAGCTAGCAATGAGTTCAGATGAAACACTTGGGTTATGTGTTATGTATATTTTTACAATAAAAAATTCAATTTAATTTAAAAAGCCTTGTGATCAAAGAAAAAGAACTGATACAATAGCCAAATGGACAGAGTAAATCAGCTAGAAACAAAGAAAAAGGTAATGTCACATTACCATAAAAACTTACCTCCAGAGCTGCCATCCTCACTACCTGGTTGCTGTGATAGAAGAAGTTGGGTAGGACATCAAAAATAGATGTTTCAGACAAGATGAGTTTCTGGAAAGTATAAAGACAGGCTTAAGTTACTACATTCCTAGAGAGAACAATTTCAGTAGATACTATTTGGCATTCAAAGCAGCTAGTGAAACCTAAGAATTTTTTCTATGAATACCATATATGAGCTTAATCTCATTGTGCCTCAGTTTCCTCAACTACAAAATGGGGAAAATAATAGCTCCTGTCATCATACAGCTGTTGTGAGGATTCTATGAGTTAATATATGTATAATCCTTAAAATAATGCATTAATGATATGCTACTATGTTTATGACTGTTATTATCCTTTCTGACATACATCTGTACCGCTCTTCCTAAATGTCTCATAACTCCACTACAGTAAACCTTGTGGTTCCTAGATTTCAAGTATGAATCAAGTAAGTAAAAATGTCCATTCTTCTCCTTCTACTTTCCCTGGAAAGAAATCTAGAGAAAGCCTGAAGAGCCCCTTTGCCAGATATAACAATAGTATGGTTCCAGGAAGAAAAACAGAAAGTCACTCCTAAGAAAATGATGTTGTTTAAAAAATAATAGTCAAGGTCTTTCCAATTTGTAATAAAATTAGCCGATACTCTATTACAAAATTGGCTGTTCATAAAACTTAATAGTAAGCATTAAAATAAATGATATTTAAATAGTTTTGCCTCCAGAAGGATAACAACTATCTATGTATACATCTGGAGCCCTGATGGCACGGTGGTTAAGAGATTGGCTGCTCACCAAAAGGTCAGCAGTTCAACTCCACCAACCACTCCTTGGAAACCCAATGGGCAGTTCTAATCTGTCCTATATGGTCGCTATGAGTTGGAATCTACTCGGTGGCAATGGGTTATATACACATCTGATTCAAATATCAGAAATCAACCGGGGCTGCCACGGAATTCTGACCTAGAAAACTTTCTAGGAAAAGCACAAGGGGCAAAGACTTCAGTAGGCAGGCCTATTTGATCTTTATTTGTTTTTAATTGCATTGTGCTTTAGGTGAAAGTTTATAGCTCAAATCGGTTTCTCATTCAAAGATTTACATACATATTGTTTTGTGACACTGGTTGCAATCCCTGTAATGTGACAGTACTCTCCCCCTTTCCACTCGGGTTTCCCCATGTCTATTTGTCAGTTTTCCTGTCCCTTCCTGCCTTCTCGTCTTGCTTTTGGGCAGGAGTTGGCCATTTGGTCTCATATATTTGATAGAACTAAGAAGCCCATTCCTCATGTGTGTTATTGTTTGTTTTATAGGCCTGTCTCATCTTTGTCTGAAAAGTGGGCTTCAGGAGTGGCTTCAATTCTGAGTTAGCAGAGTTTCTGAGACTTCTGTGAGTTTGAATTTTGTTCAACATTTTTCTCCTGCTCTGTCCGGAACTCTCTATTATGATCCCTGTCAAAGAAGTTGGTGGCAGTAGCTGGGCAGCATCTAGTTCTTCTGGGCTTAGGCTGGTGGAGGCTGTGGTTCACGTGAGCCTTTAGTCCTTTAGGCTAATATTTTCCTTGTGTCTTTGGTTTTCTTCATTCTCCTTTGCTCATGATGGGATGGGACCAATAGATGGCCGTTTGCAAGCTTTTAAGACCCCAGATGCTACTCACCAAAGTAGGATATAGAACATTTTCTTTATGAACTATGTTATGCCAATTGACCTAGATGTCTCCCACTATTTGATTTTTAAGCTAAATCACAATTCTAACAGCACTGCATGGAAAAAAAAATTCATAAATATAAATTGTTTTTAAAAATCAAGGTATAAAATTTCATTACACTGAAAATCAAAATTGATTGACTGATTGATTGATTAATTAAACCATGCTTGGACATAAAAGGGACAAGACTGCAAAGTGATAGAAAAGGGTTATAAATATACCTGCAGGTTCTCAATGCAAAACTGATGTCCGTACATGTCAATAGCTGATAGGAAGATAGACTCTACTTGGTTATGGCGAAGCTCATATGACGGCAAATGGGAGGCAATAAGAACCTGGAGTGAGGGCAAAATAAGAGGCATAAGTTCCTAAGGGAGTGATTATTCTAGGCTCCTATTAGGCAGCTCTGATACAAAAGCAATAAATATAAATCTGTAAGTGCAGGCATCAGAGATAAAACAGAGACCAAGTAAAACAACTTCTAGGTTCTGTAACATAAAGCCAATGCCACCAAATACGGAATCTCAGCTGACTCTCACCATGATTTGCGTTGTGGGCGATTTCCCACGGGGGTAGGGGGAAGGGAGAGAAAACAGCTTCAATCAAGTTCCATCAGTGCATGTGATTTACCATCGCAAAGCTGCTAGTCCTGGGGACTGCATGACTAGCTGTTAATTGGGAATCAGATCTGGCAGGGAGCAGCTGGGGGGAAGGTGGTTGCAGGAGATCTAACTAGCTTTTTGCAACTTAGAAGCAGAAAGAAAGACTAGGAAAAGCTGCTCTGACAACCCCAGGTACTCAGCACCAAGGAGATGTCAGGAAGTAACACCAATGCATGTGAGGAGCAGAGAGAGTGAAAGCAGTGTCACAAACAAACAGGGACACAGTAGGACCTGAATACCCTCAGCAGGTCACTGAGAGGTTCAATAACTCTGAGTAGTTCAGTGACATGGATACAATTGTAGAGAAAGCAGAAGGTCATTGAACAGCTTCAAATGCTGCTTCCTTGTCATGCCCATGCACTGAAACACAAAGGGAGCGCCAGCTCACCGGTTCCCTGCTGAAACCTTTTGGAATGGAAATGAAGACTGCAGGGTGAAGTGAACTGGACTTCTCTGGGGTTGTTCTGATTGCTAGTGACTAAGATGCATTTCATTATCTTTGTTTCCACACTTGATTTTTTTCCTATATACTTAAAAGTTTTCATCTGCTTCTAAGGTCTCTTTGGGAACTCAGAAATTGAGTCTATTTCCTTCCCTTAGTTTCCTTTTCTCCACCTTACCCTGATATACTACCACAGGGCTACTAGGGAAGGTAGGGAATAACACCAGTATTTTTTAATGGGGAAAGGAGTCCTATTTAATAAGACTCACGTTAATCTTTTCCCTTCTCTTTAAAAAACATATACCACATGAAAAAATTTGTTCTCAGGGCAATGCAATATACATAGAAAATTGCGTGGTCTTTTCTCATGCGACTGAATTAAAGAAGTTCATTGTGTCTAGGACAGCCCAACCTATGAAAATCATTCCTCACTCACCACAGCCAACAAATGTCCTTACCTGGCGTGCTCGAAGTGCCACTTTAGCATTGGTAGTCTTACTGAGTTGGGTTAGCTCTGTGAGGATATTCAGCAGCTCATCAGTGAGAGTAGGGTCTCGGCCACACAACTGATCCTAATTATTAAAGAACATACACATTAAAAAGAACTGAGATGAATAGGACTTTGAAATGGGGAAAGAGAAAAAAATCAAAGTGACATAGTCGGATTAACAAGAAAATGCAAAATTCCTGTTATCTTTATCCTCAACAAGTGGTTAAGGAGATCTCATAGGAGGTGGCTGCTAAGAAGAAGCCCAAATCCCTCAGCCATTCAGATTCAAAATCACTAATGTATTTTTTTTTATAAATCAACACTACACTTTTTAACATGCAGAAGAAATCATCAGAGACCATTAAAAGGGGCCAAAGGGATTCTCAGTAAGAAAAAGCAGATGATGTCTCAAAGTTTTAAGAGGTTTTAAACAATACAGGGGCTAAACCAGGCTTCCAGCTCCCTCTCCCAGTTTTGGAAAGAAGGCAATATAAAGCTATTCCTGCTGGTTTTCATTCCACAAACCAAATGTTCAATATCCCAAGAGGGTACAAAACACAAGAGCAAATTACTCACTTATAAACATGCACTAAATAAAAACACCATTTCATTTTCCGGCAGTTCTGCATCCAGCATTTATCCTCTCACTGTACCAAGAATCACTTTACCATATCTAAATATGGTCAATCCTAGCTGGATTAGTGGGCAGAAATGAGCTCATATTATAGAATCCAAGGTTTATTCAGTATTGGGTCCTTCCTCTTGCAAAAATTTTAAAACGTCTTTAGAAAACTCCTGTCGTATTTTGAGAGAAAGATTTCTTCCGGAGTCCAGTGGAGGATCAGTTTACTCCCTAAATTTATCCATTATCCATGTAATTTTCATGTAAACAG
Organism: Loxodonta africana; assembly: GCF_030014295.1. Taxonomy (NCBI): domain Eukaryota; kingdom Metazoa; phylum Chordata; class Mammalia; order Proboscidea; family Elephantidae; genus Loxodonta; species Loxodonta africana. The sequence goes on from NC_087359.1 coordinate 51,706,461, forward strand.
ATAAAACTGCAGATTCAGTTTTTATAAATGCTTTGTCCTTTTTAAATTTTACAGAGCTATTTGTAGCAGTAGTTCTTCATACCACATTGTCTAAAATATACATATTTAGGCATAGTTCCCTCTACCTGGGAGTCTGAAATAATTGCCTTTATATTTAAAAAAAAAAAAAAAAATATTTTAGTGAATCTTTATTCTCTCATTACTATGAATGGGACATGCAGATGACAACGAAATCCCAAAGGGCCTTCTTGTTGTTGCTTTTTAATCTTCTCCCTACCTTGATTATCAGCCCTTTTCTGGAAGAATCTCCATTGCAGGGATGCTTTTTATAGTCCTTTGTCACAGCAGTACAAAAAAAAGCTTGGAACTTTTGGCCTTTGGGGCAGATGTGCATTTACCAAAACACTTTTTCCAAAACCACTACAATTTCCACATCACAAGGTAAATACTTCTGGAATACTCAACACCATTACGCTATCAAGAAGACTTCTCAAACATCATCAAGCAGGAAACACTTTCCAGTTCCCAGTTCACCAAGCAGTGGTCTGCTCCAAGTGTCCAGAGTGATAAAATATATTATGAGATGTATAGTTAAGGAAGGAAAAATACTGTTTTCACTCATTTAAGACAGGGACTTCACTCATTGAGTGGGAAGAAGAAATGCTCCTTTTTAAAGATCCAGGGTTCTGCTGAATATCTAGTCATAGCTAAAGGACTGGTTCCACTGGTCCTAGGGCATAAAAGCAAAGGAGCGGGGGCGGGGGGGAATTTAACTAAGCCCCATTTTTCGCTGAGAACTAAAGAACAAAATAGAATTTCAAGGGACTATATAAAATCACCAAAGACAAGACCATAAAAAGACAGAAGAAAAGAATGGATAAATTACAGTGGGTAGAGAAGCCAAAGTAAGTTTTCCCTACCTCAACCCTCTTACTTAATGCTCCTAATGGAACAAACAAAAAACAGTTGCTGTTGAGTTGATTCTGACTCATGGCAACAAGCCCACGTCAGTCAGAGTAGAATTGCGCTCCATAGGGTTTTCAATGGCTGATTTTTCAGAAGTAGATCACCAGGCCTTTCTTCCAAGGCCCCTTTGGGAGGACTCAAACCTCCAACTTTTTGGTTAGCAGCTGAGCACGTTAACCATTTGCACCACCCAGGGATTCCATAATGTTCCTAATAGAAAAAACACACTTCTTTCTGAGGTACTCGTTTCAATCATCAGAATGATTCACTGAAAGATGTAAAAACATAACAAGGGTCCGGGGTAATACCACAAATCAGCTACTCTCCAAACGGCCAGAGTAAAGTCTCAACATTAACAACAAAAGCTGACACAACAAAATAAAAATACTAGTCACCTTCTCAATTTGTAACAGATTTGATATGGAATGTTTCTCCTTTAAAGCAAATCTATGTTCACCTTTTGAAATAAAACTAAAGCAAAAAAATAAATAAATAAAAATGGAGTTATCCTCTTGCCCAACTATAGATGATGCTTTAACTTAAAAAACAAAACAAAGCAAAATGCTCAAAACAACTTTTTCATTTCATCTTTCTACCACGAGAAAAGGGAGTGAGAAAGGAGGTAGGTAAGAAACACTATCTGTAAGAAAAGTGAACTATGGATTTTATCACCAGCTGACAATCTTCTGGGCTACCTGTGACAAAGTACAGAAACCAGACCTTTCCGGGATGGGAAATATCAAACACAGTATGGAAAAACCACTCCTACCATTAGTTTATCCTGTCTTAGAAATTTTCCACTCAAATATTATTTTTTCCGTTGTCATCAAAAGTACTTAGAAAAAAGACTGGCAATAGAAAATTGTGTGTAGAGAAACTTTCTTAACCCTTTCTGGTCCTTGACCTAGACACAGTGTTCAGGTCCTAAAAGAAACCACTAGGGTAAAAGACCATCCTGCTCTTCATAATCACCCATCCTAAGATGCAAACATCCAATAGAAAGCTATGGTCCTTTATCCTAGAAGCAGGCTTACTTTGGGTAACTGGACAGCCACCTAATTTTGGTGAACATTTTGTGACAATGCCACTTAATGATGGTTTATGCTTGCCCTAGTGGAACAGTGGTTAAGTGGTTAAGAGATTGGCTACTAACCAAAAGATCGGGAGTTTGAATCCACCAGCCTCTCCTTGGAAACCCTATGGGGCAGTTCTAATCTGTCCTATAGGGTCGCTACAAGTCGGAATTGACTCATCGTCAGTGGGTTTGGGTTTTTTTTTTTTTATGCCAGCAAATGTGTTTCCTCAACATAAAGAAGTTCATTTAAAGAACCTACCTGCTGATTTGGGGATTACAAGTCACTTGCATAAATACGTAGGCCCAAGTGAACATTATTACTCAGCGATGATTAAGATTGGTACAACAGTTATTTCTTGCTTTTATTCTTGACCTGGATGGTGGCTAACTATTGGGAATATCTTAAATCTGCAGAAATACACTATACATGTGTAAGTGCCAACACTACAGCCAAAGTTAAGTAACTGACAATCAGAAAAGTCCAATATAGTGCAACTTGCTCTTAGCAACCTAGGCGTGAAATGCCTCTGAGGAAGGCAATTGTGAATGAAAAGAATGACCTAACATGTAATGCCTTCAAGACATTAACTTGTTCAACTGGGTAAGGCACTAATCCCAATGTCAGTAATGAACTGGGAGCTTCTTCCAGCCATCACACCTGGACTTTTGGACATTCCAAGGATGTCATGGAACAGGTCTAATGAATTATTACTATCACCCTTATTCAGCAAACGTGGGTTCACTGCGAAAGACTTTTCTTCTTTACTTACATATTGGACAAGGTTATTTGCATGTTGAGAAGGAAGAATATGCATTGACCAACTTTTGAAATGCTTCCTGTCTAAACCAAATCAAAAGCTCATATGCATAGCATTATTCACAAAGGAGCATGTTCATGTGGGCCATACCGGAAATAAAATATAAGCAGTGAAAGACTACACTCAGAATCCAAGTGGCTATAGGATAGATATTTTTTATGTAGACACTATGCAGATGTTGATAGTTTTTATTTGTACTAAATTGCTTAGAAGCTCCTGGGTGACGAAAAGGTTAAGCACGTGACTATCAGCTAAAAGGTTGGCAGTATGAACCCACTCAGAGGAGCCTTGGAAGACAGGCCTGGTGATCTACTTCCAAAAGGTCACACATCCTTGAAAACCTTATGGAGTAGTTCTACTCTGCACACCTGGGGTGCCAGAGTCAGAATCAATTTGATGGCAATTAACAACAACAAAAAATTGCTTAATTTGGTTAAATAGTCCCCTATGTATCCCTAAATAGACACAAAATATTAAGCTCTAAGCTTTTGCCTATGAAGTTATATTTCAAAAATAAATTTACCATCAGCCTTCCAGACTTTGTTTTCAGTTGTAGCACAACGTTTCCCATTTGGAAGAATCAAGGTGAGACTTTAGCATTCTACTTGATGTTTTGCTTTCCAGCTAGTATGAACATCCCTGAAGCAAGTTACCAGTAGGCATGTTATGGTAATACCTGGAGGGGATGAAGGTATCTCTTCAACCTGGAGCAGCCCAACATCCCCTAACACTGATTCTCAGAAGCCTGGTTTTATTTATTTATTTATTTATTTTATCCCTCTTCTAGGTTCAAAGGCACACCATCAACATTCCTACTTCTAGAAAGCAGAGAACGGAACACAGGGCATGTAACCACCAATCAGGAAGCCAAGGTAAGCAAAGAAAGAGGAACCAGCAAAGAACATAAACTGGGAGAATCACAATGGCAGCAGGTCTAGGTCTAGGCAGCAGGTCAATGAGACCTACAGAAATAGTAACCCAAACAACTAAAAAGGCTTTTATCCAGCTACTACCAGCATTAAGGCTGTGTGTGTGTATGTGTGTGTGTGGTGTGTGTGGTGTGTGTGTGTGTGTGTGTCAGGGGTGGGGCGGTATCTTACTATTATCCAAGAAGAAAGGAGATGTCTGGTGTTCAGTAATGTCAAATCAGAAACGAGCACCTTCTGAGCTTTTGACCCTTCTCCATAAGTCACTGCTAGCTGATCTTGTGCTCAATGCTGTTAGTTAACTTCTTGATTTCTAAATCTCTAAGACGAGGGTGAAAATAATGAATATTTCAAAATAAATTAAAATGTGAAAGCCTATAGACCCTACTTAGGTTTACTGAGTTTTATTTTGTTTTCAAAAGAAAAACAAAAGGACAAATCTGTCTTTGTGGTTCACATCTTTAATCTTCCTCCTCCTCCCGATCCTATTCATCCAAACCCAAACACTAAGAATGAACTCTTTTCTCCAAAGAGCTTGGCTTGTTGGGAAGAAAAGTTTGGGTCCCATCCATGCAGGTAAGAAGTAATCAGGATGACAGGATGGGGAAAAAAAGAACAGCAAGTCAGAGTCCCATTGGCTTCTGCCTGTCCTGACTGGCAAGAGCAGAAAGCAAAGCCTCAAACCAGTTCTCTGACAGGGCCCAACGCCTCTGCAGCACCCCCCGTGTAATTACACACTTGAGTGACTGGACTCTGAAGAAAATTGAAGGCCTGAGCTCCGAACAGCTGCCATTTTCTCTCTCCATCACACCAGCGTGATTACTTGAGAAATGAACAGCCCCGGCTCAAAGCTACTCCAGAATTCTCAGAGGAAATATGGCTCCGTGTTCCAATAATGAGATTCTTAAGGCAAGCGTTACTTACAATCACTCCGCAAAAGGAGCGAGCCGAGCCCCTATATCTTACAAATTAGAATTTAAGAAACCCAGCGACAGTCTTGGACGATCATTACTCTTCTGCTGCTCCAAGGATTCTGGGCTTTGGTCTATTTTTAGTGCAGAAAACTGTTAGGTTCTTAAAAAGGTAATCATAATAAAGTGAAAAACCCACGATAATTAGCTTCCAATAAAGGCAAAGTCTGCCACATTTTAGGCCCAAACTGACGGATTCCTCTACCTCTTCATCATTACCCGTTTCTGCCTGACAGTCATGGCTTTATTCAAATAAGAATTAACAATCCTACGATAAATTTTTTTTTAAAAAAAAAGCTAAATATTCCGAGATTTTTTCCCCTCTGATTGAGGGGAAAAAAATTCTTTCCTGAAATCTGCCATTTGAGAAATTTGAAATATTACACAGTGCTGATACATACATATATATATGTATTTTTTTTTATCTTCCCAAAGCATTTCTGGTTTCTCCCACTACCTAGCTATTTTAGGCTAGCAGAGGTAATGAATTCTCCTGGTAATTAAATATTTTAAAAAGTTGGCTATTCTCGACGGCACTGGGTTTTTTGGTTTGGGTTTATTCTAAAAAAATGTTATATTCTCTAGAGTTAAACAGCTAGGCCAGGAACTGAATGAGTGGCATTGCTGTTAACCAAAGACAAAGTTTAGACTCAAGCTAAAAAAAAAAAAAGAAAAATCCTCCCTTAAAATGTGAGGTAGATAGTTTCCCTTCATTCTGAAATATGAAATAAAAAAAGGCAGTGAAGATTTATGTTTTTTTCCTCCAAGAAGGAATGGTAAAATTAAGGTACCAAGAATGCCAGTTCCACAAAGGGACAAAAAAGAAAACTCTCTAAAAATGAAGAATACTGTAGTCCCCCCAAAAGACAAACATGCACTAGCAAAGCAACTGCTCAGGACCATGGGGTGGCGGACTCTAAGAATAATCCTATTGTTCTCTGAGCCCTAGAATTAACTCAGTCAGAAAGATCTAAAAGCAAATCAGTTTTTAAAATCTTTGAGTCTCTAAAAATTCTACCCAGTGGTCAAATGTCCATCATTCACATTCACGTTTACCAGTCTCGCCCCTCATGTCCGCTGTCTGCTAATGCTCATACTACTAGGTTATGCGAACCAATGCGTATGTCTACTGTCAATACAATAATCTCTGCTTAGAGTTTCATGTAAATAAAACAGAAAGAGACCCAGGAAGTTGCAGAATAAATTAAATTTCTTTGGGCACTCCTGGATTTCTAACAGTTTTGTTTTCAGTTTTTTAAGTTTTGACATGACAGCCATTGTCTATATCCATGGAACAAAATAGTTATAATAGAAGAGTACACTGGCTAGATAAGACTACATTTTAAAGCTACTATCATGAGTTTCAGGGAACCCTGGTGGTGTACTGGTTAAATGCTATGGCTGCTAACCAAAGGGTCAGCAGTTTGAATCTACCAGGCGCTCCTTGGAAACTCTATGGGGCAGTTCTACTCTGTCATGTAGGGTCGCTATGAGTCGGAATCGACTCGATGGCACTGGGTTTTTTATCATGAGTGACAACACAAATGGGGAAGCACAGGGCCTCTCTAAATGAAGTCAAGAGATTTGAGTTCCTGTGCATGATTATATGCAAAACAGCCAGAGCAGTCCTTTCCTAACTAGGTCGGGGTTCTTCAAGTCAAAGACAGAGGCAGACCTAAGAAAACGTTAACTCACAACTAGAGCCCCGCTCATCCCACAATTACAACAAACAGCTTTCTCTCTGACCACAGCCATCAGAAGGAGAAAAATGCTTTTTTTTCCCATATCAACCACCCTTCCAGATCCTGAAGAATGGAACTCACAATAAGCATTGTGACCAGAAGATTCTTCTTGGTGACTTGAGCATGAGAGAAGATGTAGTTCAGTACAGTGTTCATGTCACTCTTGTTCTCCTCCCGTAAGGCGAACACACATTTGTCATAGTGACCTGCAAGCAGCAAAAAGAACGCTCATATTTACATTTTTTTAATGTCTATAATTCCCCTGATAAGCAGTGACAAGAAACCTCTTGAATTTTCTTGGAAGGATTTGTACAGGATTGGTAGTGTGATTTATTAAAAAGGAATGCTGGACTAGGAGTCAGGAAATCTGGACATAAAACCTAGGCTAAAGGCCTAGCTCTGTTACCAATTTTCTATGTGCTCCTGGGCAAATCACTTTACCTTCTGACCTCAATTTCATTATATTAAAAAAAAATTGGGGTGGGTGTGCCTTGAATACTGGGGGTTTGAGAATAACTCCAGTCCCACCCATACTCTAAACTCTCTCATTTAGCTTCCTGGAATAATTTCCTTAGAAGAAAGGGTTCTGTTGCTTAAAAATAAATTTCAATACCATTAACCTTGATAATATTTAAAGCCTACAGCTTTAGATTCTAGATTCCATGTTTAACTCGCTGAAAATATTTCATCCTAACTGATAGGAACAATTTTAGCTTAAAAAAAAAAAAAACCTAACACACCAAACAAATATCAATATCTATAAGCAGTTGTGGCTGCCAGCTCTAGAATCAGCATTTGTCCCTATAAGTCCATGAAACAGCTAAGCATTACCTAGGAATTCCAAATCCAAACCAAGGCATAGATTGAGGAGAACCTTGCATTAAACCAAAAGGTCCATAGGGAGACTACAGTTATGTATATTTTCACTGGCCTTTCATAAAAAAAAAAAAAAAAAAAATTTTTTTTTTTTGTTTTTCGTAAGGCCACTAGAGGCAAGTTAGTGCTGATAGGAAAGCTGTGCCTTGCAACAGAAGCATAAGCTTCAGGTATACTACAGTGATAACTACCATGGAATACAGGTAATATTCAGGCCTTTAGAAAACAGCTTACCTCTAAATTAAATTTCCAGGTAATGAGGAATTAGTGATTGAATATTTATTCTCAAGGATCAGAATTTATGAAATCATGAAAATAATAAAGGATTATCACCTCAGTTCAGATTCTGTGTTAAAAACCAGAATAGTAGTATTCAAACTGCACTACCATGGGTTCCTAGAATACTTAGGACATTCAAACAGGGAAATTCTGCTTTTTATCTGTTTTAAATATTAGAGACTGACACAAGGTTTTATTTCAAAAGGAACCCAAAATACGTTTGAAGAACAGTGAACTGCAATATCTAGATAGCCCCTAATTTCATAAAAGACCATTTAAAACAAAAAAGGAAGCAATTTAGAAATTGGTGGTTCTTTATAAATTCACACTTCTTTCTACTGAGTCTTAGCTTTGAAGTGAGAGCATAAATATACCTAGACTACAGGAACTACTAGGACCAGGGAAAATAAAGAGAATACACTCACTTTCACAGGGGGAGGGGAATGCTAATAGAAAAGAAGCAGTGACACTAAGCATACCAGTTTTTAAAAACTTTTTATTGTAAAATATACATACGAAAGAATGTTGAAAACATTTACTAACACTCACGTACTATCATCTTTCTTTAGATAGATCCAATAGAACATTTTTAGTGCCTTAAAAGGTCCCTGTGTGCTCCTCCTCAGAGACAACTACTAAGGTGAATTTTAGGTTAGTCATTTATTTGTTTTTCTTTACATTTACCACTAATGTATGTATAGTTTGATTTTTCCTGTTTCTGAATGTGATAAAAACGGCATCATTCTGTACTGATTCTTTTGTAACTTGCCTCTTTCCCTTAACGTTATGTCTTTGAGATTCATGCTTTTGTTCATGTGTGTACTATAGCTCACCCATTTTCACTGCTGTATAGTAACCCATTGTGAGAATTCAGTTATTTATTCTATTATTGGAAATTTGGATTATTTCCTGTCTTTCTTGTTATTATGAATAAAGCTTCCACAAACATTCTTGTATATGTCTCCTGGTAAACACGCATAGGCGCTTCCCTAGAGTATATTATCTAGGACTGAAATTTCTAGGATCAATGTGTTCAACTTCATTAGGGTCTGACAAACCAGTTTCCAAAGTAGTTGAGTCAGTTTGTACTTACACCAGCAGCAAAACAGTATGGTCTTTTTAATAATTTTTGCCAATATGAGAGGGTAACTAAATCTCATTGTTATTTCGGTTGACATTTCTCTGATTACTAATGAGATCGAGCATCTCTTCATAAGTTTACAGATCATTTGTGTTTCCTCTTCCGTGTTATATCTTTCTGTTCTTCTATCAGGTTATCTATTTCTTATTGAGTCATAGCAGTTCTCTATATATTCTAGATACTAGGCCCTCGCTAATTGAATGTTTTACAAATATCTTCTCCCACTTTGTGATTTGTATTTTCAGTCTCTTTATGATGTCTTCTGATAAACAGAAGTTCTTTTTTGCACTGTGTTGACTTTTATTTCCCTAATGTAAACACATTTCCAGCATGAATAAGCATATGCTGAAAGCAGAAACAGATAAATAAAAAAACAATATGAATACACAGGACTTTTCACACAGGAATTTTAGATCATCTGCCCCAAGTTCTAATATTATTTTTAGAACATTGACAAATAATCCAGCCTGAGGAAGCATTCTGAGAAGATGACTTGCAATCAGGACTCAGAGGCATAGGCTCTGATTGGTAATGAAACTGAAAGCAACGAACGGATCAAGTAATTCCATCTAGAATGTGGTGTGTTACCTTTCTGCAAATGGAAGGGAAAATAAGACATTTAAAATGCCATCCTCAGGTTTCTGTAAGTATAGCCAAGAAACGAGAGCAGTACATTTACAATCAAGGGGCAGCAGGGCTATTTAAGAGCATACTGAGAGGCCCCGTGGCAGAGAAAACGCAGCCCATAGTGACTAGCAGAAAAGAATCAGAAGCTGGGTGGGTCACACAAAGCCTAGCGTTAAGCACCATCTGAGTAATATGAGTAGTAACTGCACAGTCCGTCTAGTGGCTTCGGAGAACTCACACATGCATAACACACTGCCAAATCTGAAAAACATGGCAGCCAACAGGCTTTCGCAGCTTGGAGGTATCCTGAAGACATGGCCAACTGAGATACTCAGTTTAAGCCTTTTCAGTGACTCAAAGAAACATTCATGGGATAGAAGAACATGACACCTTTCTTCCTAACCAGTACTAAAAAATTAGAAACTTTTGAGCACAATATACCCCAATACATCTAAGACAATGGGTTTATCTCCTCCCACTCTCTAAAAAAAACTTCATTAGGCAGCCTTTGATTCTAACTAAATCCAGAATTCCCTACAGATTGTCCTAGCTGTCTGGGACTGTAAGGAGACTTCTTTCTGCCAATGATCTTTGATTGACCCATTTGTCATGATCATCATATAACCAGTTCCATGGTTCAGAGAGTATAGAGCACAAATTAATTGCATATGAGACTTATCCTGCAAAGATGCTGGCTCTTCTTCCAAGCTATTTTATTTTTTTTTAATTTTTATTGTACTTTAGATGAAGGTTTACAGAACAAACTAGCTTCTCATTAAACAGTACACACACTGTTTTATGACATTGGTTAACAACCCCACAACAGTCAACGCTCTTTCCTTCTCAACCTCGGGTTCCCTATTACCAGCTTTCCTGTCCCCTCCTGTCTTCTAGCCTTGCCCCTGGGTTGGTGTGGCCCTTTTGTCTCATTTTGTTTTAAGGGCCTTTCTAAACTTTGACTGAAGGGCGAATCTCAGGAGTGACTTCATTACGGAGCTAAAAGGGAGTCCAGGGACCATACTCTCGGCGTTTCTCCAGTCTCTGTCAGGCCAGTAAGTCGGTCTCTTTCTGTGAGTTAGAATTTTGTTCTACATTTTTTCCAGCTCAGTCTGGGACCTTCTATTGTGATCCCTATCAGAGCAGTCAGTGGTGGCAGGCTGGACTCAGTCTGGTGGAGGCTGTGGTAGTTGTCGTCCATTAGTCCTTTGGACTAATCTTTTCCTTGTATCTTTAGTTTTCCTCACTCTCCCTTGCTCCTGAAGGGGTGAGGTCAGTGCCGTATCTTAGACGGCCACTCACAGGCTTTTAAGACCCCAGATGCTACTCACCAAGTTGAATGTAGAACATTTTCTTTATAAACTATGTTATGTCAATTAAGCTAGATGTTCCCTGAGACCTGGTCCCCACAGCTCTCAGCCAGGCAATTCGGTCCTTCAGGGAGTTTGGTTGTGCCTATGGGAGCTTAAACAGAAGTACTTAGGTGCACTAAAATCAGTCTTTTCTTTTGTAGCTTGTATATAACAAAATCTTCTCTACTCTGAGGTCATGAAAATATTCTCCTATTGTTGCTGTGATTGAGGTGGCCCCCAACTCATCGTGACCCCATGTGCAACAGAACAAAATGCTGCCCAGTCCTGCACCATCCCCATGATCAGCTGTAGTAGTCTTGCCTTTAATACATATTTATGTCTTTAATTCATCTGGAATTGATTTTTGTGTGTATGGTATATGGCAGGGACTCTATTTCTTCTTTTGCAAATGGATAACCCATTTCCCCAATATCGTCTATTGAAAAATCTATCCTTTCCCTATTATCTACAATGCTTTCTCTGTCATAAATTTTCTTCCATATATGTACGGATCTCTTTCTGGGCCCCCTCTTATGTTTCATTGTCGGAACTGACTCGATGGCACCTAACAACAAAAACAGCAGTATCACAATTTCTGATTAATATGGCTTTATATTAAATCTTGATAACTGATTGGACAAATTCCTTCACCTTTTATTTCATTAGGGGTATCTTGGTTATTGTCAGACTTTTGTTTCATGTACATTTTAGAATCAGCTTGACAAATTCCATGAAAAAACCCTCATAGGAGTTTTATCGGAACTTCGATTAACCTATAGAGAGAATTGACACCTTTGCAATAGTGTATACTCCAATCAAAGACCATGCTATATCTCCATTTAATTAGATTTCCTTTAATAGTATTCACTAATTATAATTCTCTCCAAAAAAGGCTTGCATATTTTTCGTTAGATTTATTCCTTGGTATTTCATATTTTTGACTGTTATTTTCCACAGCATATTCTTCTCAATTGCTTTTTTAACTAATTGCCCTACTATAAAGAAATGCAATTGAATTTTATATGGTGATTTTTATATACAGTAACCAAGTTAGGCTCTTAATAATTCTAATAATAGATCTGTAGATTCTTTCAGGTTTTCTAGATAGACATCACATCATGCTCAATAGTGGAAAATTTGTTTCCTTACTTCTTTCTAGTCTTTGACTTTTAATTCTTTTTCTTATCCTACTGCACTGGCTAGGACCTCCAGTATAATGCTGAATAGAAGTAGTGATAGCGGTGTCCTTGTCTCATTCCTAATCACAAGGAGAATACTTTCAATATTTCATCATACATATGATCTTTCCTATAGGTCTTTTGTGGATGCCCTTTATAAAATTAAGAAAGTACACTTCATTTGTAATTTGCCAAGAGTTTATCATGAATGGATGTTAAATTTTGCCAAATGCTTTTCTTCTCCATTTCTTGAGATAATGACCATGTTCTTCCTCCTTTAAATCTATGACATGGTAAGTTACATTGATATTTCCAATATTAACCTAACTTGGTTTTCATGTATTATGTTATACACTGTTGGACTCAGTTTGCTAACATTTACTTTAGGAGTTTTTGTTGTTGTTCATCAGTGACAAAGCCATCCTTTAATGGATACAAAAGGGATCAGAACAGATAAAAGAAAATTTTTGGTAATGTTTCAAATTCTGTGGTTTTTCACTGCCATCTTGTGGCACGAAGCAGTATCAACACAGCTTTAATATCTCATCCAGGGTATTTCACACTTAGGACTTTATGTATCATTTAGTGAAGCTCTTCAGAGAAAGCCAGGGACAAATTACACCTAAATGATACACTGAAAAGTACTGCAAATATGGGCTCTTCCCAGATGCCTGTGGCTCAATGCATGGATTAGCTGCTGAGAGGCAAGCCCTCCTGATATGGGTTTCTCAATTTCAGCCTGGTCATGACTTAACTTGAACTATACAAGGTCAAGAAGATATCAATAGGTAATTCTAATCTCTACCAGAAAAATTATCTCAGCCCTTTCCCAGAAGCAGAGTGGATTTACAATCTCATCAAGATGAGTTCTGTTGTTGTTCTTTCTTTGGAGCTAGTGGGATATGGAGGTTTGGTTTTTATGGAGTGAGGAAAAAGAAACAGTTTGTTAATGGGAAGTATTGGTGACAGGATGAACTGGCTTAGCTGCTAGCCAGTCCTAAAAGTATAGATTGAGTTGGTCACCAGCATCAGAAGCTACTCAGATAGAGTCCTCAGAAAGAGGCTTACCATTCTGGAATTGAGTCTCCACTCGCAGGTACTGCCGGAGCAGATCCATCACCACAGCCTTCATATGGCCTCGGATGCCACTTCGATACCTAGACAAACAGAAAAAGTCTCCACTGAAAAACCTGGCAGGCCAGCCCTATTAAATAGTATACACAGGGACAAAATTTATTTTTCAGACTTTACACTGGACTGCTTTTCCTTGGAATACAGGGTAGGACGGGGGGCAGCCTAGCATTATCTAACCTCATTAATTCAAATTTCAGGCTTAAGAGAAATCTGGCTATAGATAAGATTTTCTTAAAGGAAAGAAAGAAAAAAAAAAAAAAAAACCTCCTAGCCTGACAAACAGTGCCTTGATTCTACTGCTAAGTAGAAATTATCACCACATCTTTGGACAGGCTAAGGCACGTCTGAAAGATTTATAAAGTGAGTATCTGAGAGCTGAAAATCCTCTGTGGATCTCCCTTTAGTCCAATAGTTGGCTATATAAGCTAAGAGGAATAAATACCATACTTGGTCCTGTGCCAGAAGAGTAATTAGGAGCATCATCAAAATTACGAGGAAAAAGAAAACAACAAAATTTCTGTGCTTTAAAAACTGATAGAAAGATGTAGAATATACCAGAAAGAAATCATCAGAAATACTGAGTGTGAGAGCTAACTCACAATTCTATTATTGGTACTTCCTAATTTATTTAAGTCAAACCTGAGGTAAACCTCTCCATGACTACTTATAGGAAAGGGAACCAGAAGAGACATGTAATTACCTCTGGACCAGCTGTACAATGCTCTGAGTGTTCATGAAGAAGACTTCTCGCTCAGATTTCCGGTTCAGTGTAGCTGCATGGCTATCTAGGATATTGGCAATCTAAGGCACAAGAAAGGGAAAAATGAAGCTCAACCCCGAAAAGAACCCAAAACACCAACCTCTATAGCATCACTACTAAAAATCTCCTTAGTTACAACACAACAATTCCTACTATCTTTCATATGCTGGGAGCAGCTGGAAGTTATTGGGTATAGGTTAGGGGCTTGTGTTAAATAAGCAAGTAACTTTCTCTCTTCATCCTTTCCCGGATGGATTAATGACTGCATCACAAAAACTACCATGCTACCAGAGGCTCTGACAAGCAAGATCTGCCCAGCTTTGTATGTTTGCTTTAGCATGATGCTAAGGTAATAAAGAAGTCTCCAATGATGAAACTATGAACATCCCTCTACTTTACATTCAGTAAAATACCTCTCATTAGGGCATGGCCAATGTATGCTTCTCTCATAACCATAGATACTTTACATTTCACGGATGGTATTTTCATTACTGTGCTTGTATCTTGAGGCAGTTTTTGTGAAGGGTACAATGCTTAAAATTGCAAACGCACAACATTCAGACAGTAAGGAGGTTCCAAACAGGAAGGAGTCTTACAAAAAACATGAACTCAATATTGATAGTCAATAGGAAATAATGATAGTGTTACACTATAAGTACCTGTTGGCTGGGAAACTGACAGAGGACTGATGTAATGTTGCTAGCATACTGAGCCATTTCCTTCTTGATAGACTTCTCCACGTTTGGGGGGATACGGCCAGAGACACTGGTCATGATATCTTGCAATTCTAGGAGAGGCAGGGAGGGATCTCTGAGTGTCTTCATCAATCGCTCTACCCAGTCTTTTACCTAAGGAGAAGGAAACAATAAAACAGGATCCGGACAGTTAACGTAATCCCCAAATAAAACACCTGAATTCACTACCACATAGTATCTACTTTGAAACTGCAATAAATGCATCTAACTAAACACTGTCCTTGCTCTCTGGTTTAAAAGAGTAATTTCGATTAAACATGGAGTCAATGACAGAGATAAGAATCAAAGATTTACAGACTTCAAATTCCATAACAAAGGGTGAGAGAGTTCCAGGCCAAATAGCTCTTTCCCTCCCTCTAAAAAATCCTTATGAGACTTTAAACTATTTTGGAGACAAGGTACCCCCATTTGTACATCCCTTCCCCAAGAGAAGTGATTCATACCTTGCTGCTAAAGAAAGGATCTGGAAGGCAGTATCCATTCATTACGTTGACCAGATTATCCAGGACATAGTGGAAAACTCGATGGAGCTTCTCGCCTCTGAGGGCTGTGCTGTGGATCTGTGGCAGACTACCTGTGTGAAGCTCAGCCTGTCAACCGCAATGAGAGACGAAGTCATCCACTATCTCCTATTCAGGGTACAAAGGTATCAATGCAACTCAGTCTTCATTCAAAACCCAAATAATCCTTTCACCATACCCAGCTACCAGGAGTAAAGTCAACGGAGGCAACATCATGAGGAAATTACAGAATCTCAGTAGCCTAGTAACTCTTGCAAACTCTAGTTCCACAATACCATAAGCAAAATACGAGGTATATAATCAGGGGTAAAAAAAAAAGAGCTTAAGAAAAACTGGCAAACCAAGCATTGAAATCACTTGGCTCTTCACACTACTCCTGCCGTACCATTCAGCTCTTGCAGAGTAATATTCAGAGTACCTTCCTGCTCACCTGCTGGACCTTGCTGGGGTTGTCCAGCTGCAATTTGGCTATTACACAGCCAGGGTCAAGAGCTGCTCCAGGCCGCTTGACATAATGGATACAGCCAGACTCTGCAGCTGTCAAAGTCATCACCATCTTCATCACCTATAGTGAAAAATACAAATTAGAACCTGATCTCTCTTTTCATAGAAGAATGACTTTAAGAGATCAGTTTCTCCCTCAGCATCTAAATTGGTCTATACCTAATTCACTCCAGAAAAATAGGAATCTTTCAAAATCTCCTCTAGACTAGAAAGGCAAGCAATAAGATAATCTCTCCCAGGACCCAGCTTTAGGGATTAAGGACACTTACATTTATCTTATTTCTAACTTTTAAATAAATCTTGCCACAGTTTGTATTTTTACTTTTTCTGTACTTAGAAGTGATGAACAATTTAGCCTCCTTATAGCAGCGGCTCTAGCCTCTCACTCTCAAGACAGTCTTGTCTACCTATGACGTCCAGGTCATTCTTTACTCCTCTTTCTCCCTTATCTACCAGTTATCGAGCCCAGTCAAGAACATCTTCTAAACCTCTTCAAAACTCTTTATTGCCATCTCTTTAATTTAGGCCCTCATTTCTGGCCTACAGTACTTCAAAAACCTCCTAACAGATTTCCCCACCTATGATTTTGTATCTCTTTCCTATACATCCTCCAACAATCATTCTAGAGTCCAAATCTCATCATGCCACTTTCCTGCTTAAAATCCTTCAGTGACTTCCAACATCCTTCAAGACAGTCTAAACTTTTTTGTATGACTAATAGGATCCTTTGTGATCTCACATCCAATTGCCTCTTTAGCATCTTTGCTTGCCACCCCTCCATTAAACCTTATCCCCTATTCTCATGCAATACCACTTTGCAGCTCCCTAAATACACCATACTCTCTTGCTCTTCTGTACCTTTGTACCTGCTGTTCCTTCAGCTTTAAACACTCTTCTCTGCCTTTCTTCCCCCGGTCTATTACTGCTTATCTTTCAAAACTAAGAACAAACGTTTCCTTTCACAGGAAGTCTTCTTTTACTATCCATCTACAACCTCTCCACCCTTGTTTGAGTTAGGTGGTCCTCTGTACTCTGTCTTTAGCTCTCTCACAACTCATCATGTTGAATTATTTGTTTGTTTTGTATCCCACTCCATCTACCATCATATTTACTCTGTATAACCAACACTTAGCATAACACCTAATACTCAACAAGTGTATCTACTTTTAGAGCTAGAGATGCCTACCTACGTCAAAGAAAAACTAAGAGGTTTTTACTTGTTTTTAAAATCTTATGGTTCATAACCCCAGTTATACCAACTGATACTCTTTCCTATCTAATACTCTTCAGTCCTAGTCCATCCAGCCAACGCTTTTTCTCCCTTCCCTCCCATGACCTGACAGCCCATTCACCACCCTGACCTCAATCTCAGCATAGCACTGGCCAGCAAACACATGGCCTCCATCCTCTATAATGTACTGGATTAGCTTCCCAGCAGAAGGTGAGCGGATCACTGATGGGTCATTCTCCTTCTCAAATACACAGGTTTTATTGCCAATTGTAATGCGATACCTAGGAGATAAGTGAAGTATGTAAGCCAGTAAAGCAATTCAGATATAAAGGAATATGGTAGAATAACGTCAATCTTTAAAAAAAAAAAACAAAAACCTGAAAACTTTATCTGCACCCCCCACAAGCACATGTTACTTGTTTATAAAGCCAAATAAGCATAATTTCCTTCAATAAGGATCAGATTAAATAAATTATGGTAAACCAAAAATAATGCATTGCTGTTAAGCCAATTCAACTGTTTTCAAGGAGTGGCTGGTGGATTAAAACTGCCGTCCTTTTGGTTAGCAGCTGTAGCTCTTAATCATTGTGCCACCAGGGCTCCAAACATTGTTAGTCACTGAGTTAATGGAGTAGAACTGCCCCATAGGGCTTCCAAGCAGATCACCGCATGGAGTGGCTGGTAGGTTTGAACCCCTTGTGGCCTTGTGGATAGCAGCCAAGCTACTTAACCACTGTGCTACCAGGGATCCTAAATCATGATACATCCATATAATGGAACACTATGTGGCCATCAAAAAAAAAAAAAAACAGGGCCTAATTGCCTCCATGAACAACTGCCTCCTTTGCCATGAGACCAGAAGAACTGGATGGTGTTCAGCTACCATTACTGAACATTTTGATCAAAGATTCCATAGAAGAATCCTGATCAAAAGGGGAAAAATGCAAACCAGAATTTCAAATTCTCATGGACTCCAGGCTTCCTAGAGCCATGAAGGTTAGAAGAATTCCAGAAACTACTGCCCTGAGATAACCTTTAAACCTTAAACCAAAAATATCCCTTGGAGTCTTCTTAAAACCAAACAACAGTTTAGCTTAACTAGTAAAAAATGTCTGCCTTGAGTATTACGCTCTTTTAAGAACTATCCATATGGGATCAAAGTGACAACAGCAACTTGAAGGATAGGAAGCTTACAGGACAGTGAATTTATGTTAATGGAGAAGGAACAACTCAGAAAAGGAGGGAAAGAATGGTTGCACAATGTGATCAATGTCACTAAATGGTACATGTAGAAACTGTTGAACTCGTTTATGTTTTGTTATGTATACTCTCAACAGTAATGACAAAATAAATAAAATTAAAAACAAAAAATGGCAACTCTATAAGACAAAACAAAACACGAAGATAATGATGTAGTAGCTAACATTTCTTGAGCCCTTAGTATCTCCCAGACAATGTTCTAAGTGCTTTACATGTGTTAATTCTTTTAACTCACAACAGTATGACTGATATCCTCAATGAAAAAAAACAAGGTGCAGAATAACATTTAAATGATGTTTTTATTTGTGAATATATTTAAGAGAAAAATACAGTGTGTACACATCTATAACTTGTTTATGCATATAAAATTTCAGGAAAACTGTACACAAAGCTGTTATCAATGGTTGCCCACAAAGAGGAGAATTTATTTTTCATTGTGTACTCACATCAGAGTGGTAGGGAGACATGGTTTTAATTGTAATCCTGGAATTTCTGTTAACTGCATGTATTATTTTCTTATTTGGGGGAAAAAAAAAAGAGTATCAAAAAAGGCCTTGAAAAATCTCAAGAGTCTGGACCTCAAACAGCCACTCACCTATCTACTTCCTCCTTCATGTATGTGGTATAGCTGCTACCATCATAGGACAAGAGCAGTCCTCCATCACTTAGCCGATGCACATCTACTTCCACACATGAGCCATTCATGATCACCACGTAGGAGTTGGGGGACTGTCGAGTCACCTGTAGGTTAAGAAGTACCAGAAGGAAAAAGTCAATGTGTCCTTCCATGTGGTGCCTCAGACAAAATTTCAGTACCTCAAAGATACCGGTCAAAAAGATCTGTCAGAGGGAAGAAATTCATGGCATAGGTGCTATTAGCATGAGTGACTGTGGGCATGGTTCAGTCCTGCTGCAAGCCAACAGGGCTACCTTATTCTCCCTGCTCTGGTTGTTCCCGTCTCCCCTTTATCTCTGGGCTGTATATGTGAAATTGAAGAGCAACTAAAAGGTTGTCACAGAATCATCAAATACTGCTTTATGCTACTGACATAAATAATATAACTGTAATTTCACTAATGTCCCAGCCCCTGCAATAAACCAAATATTTCCCCCTACCTCTTGACCTTTAAAGAAAGCAAGATAACAAAGAGACAAAAAGTAAGGTGCATATGCTGAGTGAAATGTCAGACTAAAAGGACAAATATTGTACAATCTCATGTATACAAAATATCTAGAATAAGTAAATACATAGAGACAAAAAGTTTATTAGTGGTTACCAGGGGCTTTAACAACAACAACCCGTTGCTATCAAGTCGATTCCTACTCACAGCAACCCATTAGGACAGAGTAGAACTGCCTCATAGGGTTTCCAAGGAGTGGCTGGTGGTTTGAACTGCTGACTTTTTGGTTAGCAGCCATGTCTCTTAAGCACTATGCCACCAGGGCTCCAAGGGAAATGGGGAGTTACTGCTTAAGGGGTACTGAGTTTCTGTTTTGGGTGATGAAAAACATTTGGAAATTGTGTTGATGGTTGCAAAACACAGTGAATTAATGTCACTAACTTGTACACTTAAAAATGGTTAAAATGGCAAATGTTTTGTTACACATACTTTACAACAAAATTTAAAAAAATAAGATGTAGGCGTCAGCAGGATTAAGCATACCTTAAGTACATACTTCACCCCCTCATAGATAAGTTCCACATCTACTGTATTCAGAAGTGTGTGAGCTGGAAGGACTTGACCCCTGAAAGAACAAAAATGTGAGAGACACGTTCTTCTAGAAAGTTCTACAAGTTTATAAAGGAAGCTCAAAAGTCATTGACTGCAGCATTTCTTGGAATATCAAAAACCTAAAAACAACCTATATGACCATCAGTAAGGTACTGAATTCACAAGTCATGGAAGAGCCATATAATGGAATATTACACAGTCATTAAAAAAAGAAAGATGAAGCCTTACCTAGGAATATGGAAAACTCTCTAAAATATACTGTTAAGTGAAAAAAGCAAGGTATAGAACAGTTTTAGAGTGGACTACTATTAGTGTTCTAAAAAAGGGGGAGGAGTGGAAAGAAACAATATTAAATGCATAGGTTTTATAAATTTAGAATATCTC
Source organism: Loxodonta africana (assembly GCF_030014295.1). Lineage (NCBI taxonomy): Eukaryota > Metazoa > Chordata > Mammalia > Proboscidea > Elephantidae > Loxodonta > Loxodonta africana. The sequence goes on from NC_087359.1 coordinate 51,726,691, forward strand.
TGAAAGATTACATAAGAACCTGGTAACACTCGTTGCCTAATGGGAAGGGAACTTGATAGGGAGGCAACAGAGGTGAGGAGGAGAATTTTCACTGCATACTTTTTGTGCCTTTTGAATTCTGAACCATGTCAATGCATTACCTGTCCTTAAAAATAAATAAAATTAAAGCTTAAAAAAAATCAATAAAAGCCCCAGTGCAATCAACCCTCATCTACTCCTATCAGCTGGGACTTTATTTAGGATCTTTAAATTAAAAAAAAAAAAAAGGTAGTAGGCCATGGCTGGGTGGAGGTGAAAGTGGAAAAGGAAGGACATTACCAAAGAGGGAAACAATACCAAAAAAGACTTTTGATAATAAGAGAAAGGGAGGGATAAACAAAGCGTGTAAAGTCGTTAGTAATTGGTAAATCTGGGTAAAGAAAACATAGTTCTTTGTACTATTGATGCAACTCTTCTATAAGTTTGAAATTAAAATACAAGTTTTAAAAACAAATTTTATAAAAAAACGTTTAAAAACAGTCTTAGAGAGGAGAGGAGACTGCATGTAGCACATCTGTACAACAATAGGGAAAACATTTAACTAAGAGAGATTGCATGTTGAGGAACGGAAATAAGTAAGACGGGACTGACAAGCACCAGCAGCTCCTTGGAAACCATATGAGTTAGCTCTACTCTGTCCTGTAAAATTGCTATCAGTCAGAATCCACTCCACAGCACAGGGTTGGATTTGGTTTGGTTTGGACTGACAAAAAGGGACTAAAGTACAGAGGGGTTGAAAGTCATACTGAAGAGTTTAGATTTAATACATAAGAAATACCGGAGCTGCTGAAGGTTTTAGTGTATGAAAGTAACAATGAAAGTATTAGCCATAAATAACTGAAACCTCAGTTCAACTTTCAGATACCTCACAAAGGAGTTGACTTAAGTCTAATAACAGAGAAGGAAATAAAATGCCTGTGATTAAAGTGCTTGAAAACAGTTAGCCTCTGGACCATTTCTCCGAGGACTGAGACGCAGAGCTTAGCTTAGTCTCCAGAACTCCAGAACTGGTGTTAAGCATTCGCTTAGCACCATACATTTCTGACCCTTACTTGAAAGTCTTATGAGGTCATCCTAAATATCAGCTCAAATTATTAATTCCTGAAATGTATTATAGGTAATACATGTAATATTTAAGGTTCAAAGCTAGAGAAAAGCATCAGATTTTTATCACCAGAGATTTGATGCTTGTACAGAATAAAAAGTTTACTTCAGCAACCTATCTAGCTGTGATATAAACTAATCTCTGGAAGCTGCAGTTAGAGTCCCAAAATAATTTGCGATAAACGCTTAATTTTCCTCTTCCTCCTTCCCCCAAGGTCAGTGAAATAACAAGTAGCACTCTCAAACTGTCAGGAACAGACTGAAGAATAAACAGGTCTTTGAGCCTCAGTCCTATACTCAAGACCAATGGTAAGCTTGCACAACCTAAAAGAAACAAAGCCTACCTTTCTAAGGAGTGAAGGAAGTTAGAGATGCTATTCCGCAGGCTCACATCTGCCACGTGGAGAGCTCCACACACAACTCCCAACATGGTGTCAGGTCTCTCTGCCTGAAAGGAAGAAAAAGAGGGTAGATTAAAAGCCTGGTCACTTGGCATTGTGGCCCCTCAATTCAAATCAGGCTCAAGTTTGCTATGAAAAAACAACTAATATTGAAAATCTCCATCCTTATTGCCCAATTGGTTTTTGAGATAAAAAATGAACACATCTCATTTTAGAATCTGAATAGACGCCTCATTTGAATAGAGATGAATGAAAGGAAGACTGGGGGGGAAACACCTTTCCCTTCCACCACTCTCCCTAAAATTTCCACTGAGCTGCTCAGAGAGCAGCTCAAAAACAGATTTTTGAGAAAAATGAATTTTAAAAGGTACAAAGATTTGGATACTGTTAATCTCAAAGAAAAATGGAGTGCATCCAAATTTTGGACCATCAAACAATTAACATGAATCTAGTGATTTTACACAAAACCTTGGGTAATTCAGAATATCCAGGAATTTAGGAACAAGGGGTAATAACCCTCTTGATTTAAATGAGGCCCATCTCAGCAGAACTGTGAAAGTTGGGAACTCTGAAACAGATGAAACATCAAATGAGGAAAGAGGAAGTATTTCAATCCCTGTATGTCTCTTTAAATATATCCCAGGAAGTAACACTAGAACACATAAAATGACTGTGTAACAGGCACAAGAACTTTTACAGTGCTAAAACTACACTGACTCCTACATTTTTCCAGGTAGATGAAGAACCACTTAAATGAGTACAAATAAATCTAATCTAGTGACATGGAGTGATCCCACAAGCCTATAAAAATTCAATCCCAGGAGCTGTTTCTGCAAGTGGAGAAATACACACCTGTACTTTTTCGGCTATCAGTCTGTCCAGCCAACCAGTGTCAATTCTATTGAACTGAAAGCTTTCAGTCTCCAACAATTTGATCAGGTATTCAACTGTAGTTCGAAAATCACCCCGAATAGACAGCTCCTTCAAAGCCACTACCATATTTCTGGGAGAAGAACAGAAGCAGGTCTGTTTCAGCAACAAACGTTTCAGTGTTTTTCCACTCATTTTAAAGGATTGATCTATTCCTTTGAACTCTTCGGAGGGAGTGGAGAAAGGACAAATCCAAGAACAAATGAGGGTGCACAGAGAAGTGTGCTTATTCATGGGTGTTCCAGGTAGGGAGAACTGGCAAGTCAGCAAACTTATGAATTCTGACTGATATTACCATAAGATCATCAGCAAATCACATTCATTTCACATATAAAGTACGGAACAAATTATATACAAACCACCTTCAGTTTTTACTTATTAGGTTACCATCCTATTCATCACTGCTGGCTAAATAGAATTAGGGCATACTTCTCCCCATCCTTAACACCTTATTTATTCTATTAAGGTATATTTTACAGTATACAATAAATTTTATAATATACAGTAAAATAAACAATATACAAAATATACTATAAAATATACTGGTTTTAAGTATACAGTTCAATGAATTTTGACAAATGCTAATACCTTAAAGGTTTACATACACTGAGGCAGCTGTCTGGGTGCAGTCAGGTATCATCAACTGACACTACATATGAGAGTGTTTCTTAACCTGCATTTTCTTAAGCTGTGTAATGACTTGGTCTTTACTTTTATTACTTCTCAATTAAGTATAAAATGGTCTAATTTTAACAGAATTTCAAGTATTATGGAATTTTTCTGTGTATTTCTACCCAGTAATCTATCTTGTGTAGGGCTACTAGTTACTTCACCAAATAATTGAATATGCACCTCACATATTTAAGACACAGACTAGGTTCATAAGGCAGAGACTAAAAATATAATAATTATTTTTAAAGTATAAGGCAGAATATTATAAATGACGTTGGAGAGATACAAGCAAAATGCTGGAGAGGTTCTAAGAAGGGATAAAAATCTACCTACCTACAGTTTCATGAAGAATATGAAACCTGACGTGGGCTAAAAGTATAACTGGGATTTTAACTGTGAGAGGAATACTACTCCAGGTGATACAGGCATTCCCTCAGCCTTGAACATTATTCTCTTTTCCACCTCCATTTTCTTCTCTGTGCCTTTCATTGGCCTGGTTTACTCCTATACACTCTTCAGGTATCAGTCTAGATGTCACTTCCTGCTGGGAAGCCTTCCCTGACTCCCCTCTAGACAGAGTTAGTTGCCTCTGCTATAAGCTCCTATGACATCCTTATATGTCACAATATCATAGCACTTAATACACTGTGTTTTAATTTTTCTCTTCCTTTAGACTGTAAAGTTCCATGAGGGCAGAGATCCTATTTTGGTCATCAATGTATCCCCAGAACCAGCACATAGTAGATACTAAGTAAATATTTGTTGAATAGAATGAATGAATACGTGAACAGAAAAAATAGCAAGAACAAAGGTAAAGAGGGGAGAAAAAGGTTGTGTTCAAGAGATGAACGGTATGATTGAAGCAGACAGTACAGTAGAGGGGGTGAGTAGGGGAACTACTGGGCAATCCATTCATTCAACAAGCATTTTCTGAATGCTTATTATGGTCAGGAGATACTGCAGCAGCAAGAAGACATGGTCCTACCCTCAAGGTATTTAGATTATAATCTGGGAGAATTGGAACACAGCTTAGGGCTATTTTTGGAGAATAATCTAAACACCAAACTGAAGAATATAGACTTAATGTAATTTAAAAAAAGAAAAAAAATTTCTGACCTGAAGAATAAACATTTGGTATTAAGAAGCGAGCTTATTGTAGAGACCGTATTTTTAACGTGCTAAAAGTTAATCTCATTAAGAAAATTATACAGAGCCGGTCAGGAAGGAAAGAGTAAGGCTTCTGGCTTGGGACACAGAACGTGCCTCATAGAAAGCATACGGTGGTCTACTGAATCAGGACCATATATCTAAATGCAAACAGGGACCACTTTGGAAGATAAATGAGTGAGGAAGAGGGGATGGGGCTGTGGTGAACTAGAGAGTTCGTGTCTCAAATAAACAGTCACACAAAGTTTGAGCTGACTTTTGCCAAGTGGAATATAAAATCCATATTGTCATTATCATCCCATTTTTTAAGAAAATGTAGAAATCTAGATTTTTATTTTAATCTCTAAATCTTTATTTCAATCTCCCAATTTTTTAAATATTAGCAATTTTTTTTTAATTAATATTTTATGAGCCAATCAAAACATATCTGTAGGCTGAGACTGGCCTGAAAGCCACAGGTTTGCAAGCTCTAATGTAAACATGATACACACTTGGGCAAAGCAGGATATGGCAGTAAAAAAAAAAAAAAGGTAACTTTAGACTAGATAGTTTTTCTGGTAGCATTGTTTTAATTTTGAAAAACTCAACTGATAGTTTTGAATACATGGAAGGAATTGTACAGGACAAAAGAGAGAAATGTTGAGACTTCCCTACTTCTGAAACATTATTAATAACCAATATTATCCATAAATACTTATTGATTACCTATTCTTTGTGTATATTTCAAAGGTCAAGAGAATGGTATTAAATGTTTGGTATAAAAAAACCAACAATTAAAAAGTAGAAAGTACTACCTTCAATTTGGATATTCTAAAACATCCGAGCTGTCCAAATTATGTCCTAAAAGCCCTACTTTTTCAGGCGAGCAAAATTGCTGTTAATTTAATATGTAATGTTTATTAAAAGAATACTAATTAATAACACATAGGATATACCAGCCATGTTTGTATAAGCTGTGTGTATACTTTATAACACAGCAGGGTATCTTATCTAAGCACTCTGGACAGTTCTCTTATATCCTTGTCATAAGACAAGCAACATAACTTTATTAGTTTAAATATCTATAGGGCATTTACAGTTACATCACTATTTTTATGACAAATGACAGATCTTATTTGTGATTTATTTATGCCAAACCCTTGGGCAAGAATCTCCCTTTCGCCACTCCTCATCCCCAATCACAGTACCGTTTATAAGGAAAAATATGACACCCTTAAACCAATCAATTATATAAGTTTATCAAAAGTACTTGAAACACAAAAAAATACTTCAAAAGTCTTAGAACAACAATCAGAAAAATATCTGTCAAACCCAGCACAATCTTACATAATGTAAATGTAAGTATGATTTTAAATAGTTTCATCAATAAGGCTGACCATATTGGTACTTTTGTAGCAGATAAATGGTTCTCATTCCTGTGCTCATCCCTTCACTGAAGATTAATATGAATTTATTTTGTAAAATGCAACCAAATGTTTTTATACTCACGAAATTGCTTCCTCTCTGTTTTCTCCCCAGGAAAAGCAGTGACCAAACTGAGAATCAGCAAATTCATGAAGTCCCCCTGCGGCAGCAACACTGAAATAACCCCAAACGTTCTTATTGCTGCGGAAATTCAACTCCTGAACTGTTCCTGAGCTGGGCTTAAAACCCTGTTAGAGAATGATGAATACGAGAGACTGTATCACATTTCTAAGAAAGACGACATTTATATATTCATTGTTTAGGCTCTCCATTAATCATGCACAGAAGCAGAATGATGCACAAAAATCAAGGTCCAGTGCTACAAACCCAGTGGGGATCTAATAGTGATAAAGTGGGATTATATGACCAGTGGAGCAATGATCACTTATTTATCTGCTCCAATCAAAACCTCTATACATTTCCCTCCTGAGAGAAAGTCCCAAAATGTTTCAGACATATGCCCTCAGATATTATCTAAAGTTCCCAAGGGGAAAAAGGCGTAAACTTTTTAAGTCATGGGTTACCTCATCTGGATTTTCACTAGTGATCCGAGCAGCAATAACATGGCCCCTTGGGCAAGGAACATGAGCAGAATTTTCAAAATCAATGGGAGCATCGCCCCAGGGAGATACCCCATACATCATACGGATATCCTTGATTCTATATAGAGGGATCCCCATGGCAATCTGAAAGTTAATAAAACACACATTATTCATTTTCCATAGTTACCTTCCTTAAAATGTGAAGGCTATCAGATTACCTACAGTTTTTCATTTCATTAGCCACCACCTAAAACATTCTATTTTTATAGTCTGTATTCTATAATTACCAAACAAGTAACTCTAAGTTACCTGAAACAGAATATGTCACTACAGATGAGTTGCTAGATATTCTTCATTCCTAAAAAAATACTCCAATTCCTAATGCAATAGACACAAGTTCCCCTTAGTGTCTATTCTCCATCACGAAATCAACATGAAAATATCCAAGGGAAATGTCAATATCAGTGGTTATCCAATAAGTTCAGAGAGCTAAAAAGTTCTAACTCTGTCATAATTATCTCTGTCATTCCCACAAACCAGTGAAGGAAGTAAAATAAATCTTTAGTCCTTAATGAGAACCCAGAGGTGGCAAAAAATATGTTAGATATAAATAATACCAAACCTTATCATTAGCTATTACTGCTTCCAATAATATTTCTTTCCTGGCCTAAGAAAACCAAAACCAAAATCAAATCCATTGCTGTTGAGTCGATTCTGACTCAAAGCGAGCCTACAGGACAGAGTAGAACTGCCACAAATGGTTTCCAAGAAGCTGCTGGTAGATTTGAACTGCCGACCTTTTGGTTAGGAACTAAGCTCTTAACCACTGCGTCACCAGGGCTGTGTCCCTGGGCTGAGAGGAGGTGCTAAGTGACAACTAGCACTTTATACATTATAAAATCAAATGTGGGGGGAAAACGCAGGATAACAGAGTCTTACAGGAAAATCCACCACTTTCATATGGAATTTCTCCAATACAGAACACTGGTAAAAAGGAGTAGGGAGCAATTCCAAAGTTGTAAAGTCTTCTATAATTAAACAACTGAATACAGCATTTTATTTGTAAAGTTTCTTTCTGAAACGTGAGTTTATATCCGATGTAGCTGGCTAAAAAAAAAATAGTAATTTTCCCATTTCAGGGAAACCAACCCACACTGTACAACCCACATAACACAGCACAAGAGAAATGAACATTAGGTGAGACTCAAATAGGAGGTGCTTTTCTCTTATAGAGGCCTGGTGGCACAGTGGTTAAAGTGCTCCACTGCTAATCAACCTGTCGGCAGTTTGAACCCACTAGCTGCTCCGCTGTAGAATGAAGTCTGCTTCCATAAAGATGTACAGCCTTAGAAACCCTATGGGGCAGTTCTACTCTGTCCCATAGGATCACTATGAACTTGACCGCAGTGGGTTTGGTTTTTGGTTTCTCTTATCAGACACTGGTTAAATCAGTTTTTTAGGTATCTCTAAAATTCTAAACTTCTCTAGGCTCCTCCTTGAGCTCAAATCAGGGTGACTCACCTGGAGTTGTGCTGCGGGGAGGTTGACATCAGCCACCATCTCTGTACAAGGGTGCTCCACCTGTAGCCGAGGGTTCAGTTCCAAAAAGTAGAAGCTGCCATCCTGGCTGTAGAGGTACTCCACAGTCCCAGCACTCACATAACCAACCATTTTGGCAAGTTTCACCGCACACTCAAAGATGAAAGATAAGCAAACATAAGTATCTCATCTTGCCACTGCTGGACCATTGCTTATCTACATACAGCCTCTCTCTGACTCAACTATTCAATGTTTATAAGAACCACCAAAGACTTTTAGCCACATTAAAGCAAATTTCACTCTGATTACTATACAAGATCCCTGGACACAAATGACAAACTCAACGAAAAGCTGTGAGAACACTGAGGATTCTTCAATTTGGATCAAAAGCAACCTCACCAATGAGGAATGATGCAAACACACACTGTGGCAGACTCATCACTGTCCCTTAGTTTCTGGCATTCCCAATATTCTCCCCTTCTTCCAAGGAACATAGCTGCCCAGCTAGAAACTAGATTTTCCAACCTCTCTTGGAAACCCTGGTGGTGTAGTAGTTAAGTGCTACGGCTGCTAGCCAAGAAGTCAGCAGTTTGAATGCACCAGGTGCTCCCTGGAAACCCTATGTGGCAGTTCTACTCTGTCCTATACAGTTGCTATGAGTCGGAACTGACTCGATGGCAACAGGTTTGGTTTTTGGTTTTGTCTTGTAGCTAGTGACTAGGTATTGTCAACAGTCAACAGTGTTGAGTGACATATGCACAACTCCTGAGTCATGTTTTGAAAAGGAAATTGCTTGCCCTCTGTTCTTGGAGTTTCCCCTTCCTATGAATGGAACATGGCCATGATAGTGCAAGCCAGTTTCAACTATGCAAATGAGAATATGCTAAGAATGGCAAAATGAGATAGAACCTGAATCTCAAGATAGCCTCATGAATAGAACTGTCCCACCAGTGCTGGAAAGCTTACCTCAAACTATTCTGGAAGAGGAAAAATAAACTATCCTATTTGAGTTACTGTATTTTTTGGATCTTTTTGTTACATTAGCTAAACCTGTATCCTGTTGTTATCAACTGACATCAGGTAGGCCCTTGGCTCGTGGTAACCTCATGCACAAACGAACAAAGCATGCCTGGTCTCCATGATCGGTTGCATCAGACTATTATGATACACAGGGTTTTCATTGGCTGATTTTTGCAATTAGATCATCAGGCCTTTCTTTCTAGTCTGTCTTACTCAGGAAGCTTTGTAGAAACCTGTTCAGCATTATAGCAATACGCAAATCTCCACAGACAGATGGGTAGGGCCTGTGCTTAAGGTGCACTGGCTGAGAATCAAATCTGGGTCTTCTTCATGGAAGGCGAGAATTCTACCACTGAACCAAACCTAACCAATACAAAAATTGTAACTGTAGGTAGGATGCTGCTGTTAAAAAAATTAAAATATGTGGTTTTGGCTTAGCAAGAGGGTGGTGGATGGCAAGGAAACATACTGTAGATTGGAAAGCTGGTAGCCTCCTTGCTACGGCATAAAAAACATTTGGTAAGCTTTAAGAAAAATGGTTAGAAAAAGTAGTAATGTTAAAGCTGCCAACTGCTTTTGTACCCCCCAAAACAGATGATTAGAAACACTGCAGTGTCAAAGGTCAGATAAGGGTGCCACTTTAGTTTCAGCTGGTTTCAATGTAAAAAAAAAAAAAAATTAGCCAGCATTAAATTGAGGAGTGAGATGGGGTAACCACAGAAGCCAGTGCGTAAGAGAGGAAAACTTTGTATCATCCAGAAAAAAATCTTTGCGTTTGGTTATTCTAACCTGAAGCTGACTGGAAGCAAACAGCCCAGAAGCCTACTAAATTTGTGAAGGATTGTACGACAAAAGAAACCACAAACCTGGCCTTCAAAAGCCTGTGATTGGTGACTGCAGTAATCTTTGTGCTCCCAATCCTGAACCAGAAGTCAGCTCTGCCAAAGAAGTTATAGTTTCCATATCCCAATTCACAGAGAAAACTGAACAAGGAAAAACTTCACAAAGAGCAAAGCCAAGTGCCTTGAGGGACAATGGGCATGGGATTTACTCCCAAAGAGCAGAACTAGGGACAGACAGAGGACTAATTGAGGTACTACTCCACTACATGGTAGGGAATCATCACAGTTCCTGCCCAGAAGGTTGTGATTACTGCTACAGACCAATGAGAAGCCCTTGTGGCACAGTGGTTAAGTAATTGGCTAACTGAAAGGTTGGCAGTTCAAACCCACCAGCTCCTCCACAGGAGAAAGATGTCGCAGTCAGGTTCCATAAAGATTACAGCCTTGGGAAACCCTATGGGGCAGTTCTACGCTGTCCTATAGGGTTGCTATGACTCAGAATCAACCCAACAGCAATGGGTTTGGTTTTGGTTTTAGAGACCAATGACTGCTAAGTAATTTTTCATTTTTCCCTCTCCCAAATGGGAGTTATCCTGTTCCTAATCCACCACAGTATCTTGAATACACAAGGGGAGGAGAGTTGACAAGGGGTCGATTAACCTGTATTTTAGGTCACTGGCCCATGAAAAGTCACAAGCATATCTAATGGAGAGGAATGTACACCACCGGGTGATCTTGGATTTTTAGGTGAATGCAGTAACTGGAAAAGAATGTAGGTTGCTTTCCTTGAGGGAAGCAGTGTGGGAAAAGGGTGTGAAAGGATATTAGGTAACCAGAGGAACAGACTGTGGCACAGATTGCTAAAAGCCCTCTGGTAATTTTTCTCTATTTTATCCTTTTTAGTAATAGAACCTCCTGAATTTTAGCTGAGCACATTGCCACCCAGCTAGTGACTACAATTGCTAGCATCCCTTGCAGCTAGGTGTGACTGTGTAACTGAATTTTGTCCAATGGGATGTGAGCAGAAGTGACATATGTGACTTCTAGATCATGTCTTTATATGACTGCCCTCCATGTCGCCTCTTTTCCTCTTTCCACAGGCTACAATGTGAACATAATCTTGTGAGCTAGGTTTAATCAAGATGATGACACCATCCTAGGGCAAGGGCTGGCAAAATTTTTCTGTAAAGAACAAAATAGTAATTATTTTCAGCTTTGCAGGTCATATAGTCTCTGCTGCAACTATTCAACACCACCATTATAGTGCTAAAGTAACCATAAAAACCCAGTGCCGTTGAGTCGATTCCATAGATAATATAAATAAATTTATTATGATATATAAATAAATCATCTGGCTGTGTTCCAATAAACTTTATTTACAAAAACAGGTCACACTTGGCCTAAGAGTCATAGTTCGCTGGCTCTGGCATGGAGCAGTGCCATAGCACAACACTGGATAGCTCACCTCTGAACTATGATGAGAGAAAGAAATAGAAACTTATATATATACTTTACGCCACTGTATTTTGGAAGTCTCTTCATTACAGCAGTTTAATACTGCATCCTAACACACGCACATGAGTGTGTGGAAGTAGGAGTTACATTTGCAACACAGATTACCATACAGTTAGCTTATTTAGAATTCAGAAGAAAGAAGACGTGGAAAACACGTGTCCAATAAGATAAAGACTGAATCACAATTCCGGGGAAGACCACGTTCAGACTCTTAAGCTAGAACTGTTTCCAAGGCATCCTTGAAAATCTCTGAGAGATTATATTCTATGCAAAACTACAGAACTTTAAAGATACTTACGGAACCTTTCAAAAAGATAATGTATTTAGATAAATTCATGTGAAGACTCGATTATAATCAATCTAGAAAACAGAACTACTTATCAGAAATTTATTAGAAAATCAAGCAATAAGATTAAAAATTCTGAAACATTTCTCCTCTTTATCCCTACCCAACATAGTTTTTTTCTTTTTTAACTAGGTAACTATTTTCATTGGTGACTCTCCTAGAGAAGAAAAGCAGAATTTTTTTTTTCCTCCAGAAAAAAAAAAATCCTATCAATTATCCAGAATCCTTGCTTGAAATTCCACTATTTTCAGATTGGACATGAACTGAACTACAGCAGTTCAGTATAAGAAAACAGAAATCAAAGCTTCTCAAATACACACCTGTTCCATATGTTCAAATACCACTGGAGTAGCAATAGCAGCAGGTGCCTCTTCAATAATTTTCTGGTGCCTGCGCTGTACAGAGCAGTCACGACCAAACAAAGAGATGGCATTGCCATACTGATCTGCTAGGATCTGCACCTCCAAGTGACGAGACTGTTTGGCTAGTCTCATCACAAATATAGGTGATCCAGGGACTTCAGCTTGAACCTGTATTAGAAAAGGAGATACAGCAAATTCTTAATTGGTAACACTTCTTGCTGTCCTGATAAGCTGCTTCAATTTTAACAGGCAGATGCCTAGAAGTGCCAGGAACCACGTTAATCAGTAGAAATTAAAAAAAAAAGAATAAAATATAGCCCATGCCCTTTTATATTTAAGATACTACATTCTTAGTTATGTAACAAAAATTAATTAAGGACTATAAAAACATATGAACATCCAGTGTGTTACAAGGGTAAACAACAAAATATTTGAAAATACACACGTATACATACACACGAATCCCGTAACAGCAAAATACTGCCATCAACTCTGTACAGGCAACTGTCCAACTCTCAGCACACTAGATACTTTTTCCTGTTTCACATTACATCATATACTGTATTGTCATAGTTTTTTTACTTTTCAAAGAACTTTCATCTTCAGTTTTGAAGAATAGTGTCACTGGGTACAGAATCCTACGCTAGCAATGATTTTCTTTCAGGGCTTGAAGACAACTCAATGTCTTCTGCCTTCCCCTGCTTCTACTGAGATGTCAGCTGTCAATATTATTGTTTTTCTTTTGAAAGTAATCTTTTTTCTCCAGCTGCATTTAAAATTTTCTTTTTTTTCTTTTTTGGAGTGGGGGTTGGGGTGAGGGGTGGTTTTACTTTGGTAAGTTTAGAAGTGGTTCTCTTTGTATTTGTCCTGCTTGGGATTCATAGTGCTTTTGAATCTGTGTTTGGTGTCTTTTGTCAGTTCAGGAAAATTCTTAAGTCTTTATCTCTTCAAATATTGTTTTTGGTCCATTATTTCTTCAGATATTGCTTCTGCTCCATTCTTCTCTTCTGAAACTCCAGGTACGTGATTTAGATCATTTCACTGTATCCCAAATGGCTTTTAAGTTCTGTATCATTTATGCTGTATAACAAGTCACCTCAAAATTCAGTGGCTTGGTTAGGACATCAACTATTTTATCGTCTCATGATGTTGTACCCATCTGGATAGTTCTTCTGGTCTTGCTGGGGTCATTTACATGTATACGTTCATCTGGTGGCTCAAATGTGGATGAATGACCTAAGATGGTCTCACTTACATGTCTGGTGATTTGTGCTGACTGTTGGTTGATAGGTCTAGGAAGCCTCAACTGGCACAGCTCATCTCTGCTGCATGTGGCCTCTCATCCTCCCATAGGCTAGACTAGGCTTCTTCAGTGGTGTTCCAAGAGGGTGAGGGCAAAGGCTGCAAGGCCTCTAGAGGTCTATGCTTTGGAACTTATGCAATACTACCTTGGCCACGGTCTAATGGTCTAAGCAAGTCACAAGGCCAGCTAATATTCAAGGGGTGGGGAAGAGACTCCACCTTTTCTGGGAGGGACAGCAAAGTCACATTGCAAAGGGGTGTACATACAGGGATGGAGGAGTTATTGTGGCCATCTGTAAAACAGCCTACTGTGATCCACCCTCTGGCCACAATAATTCACATACCTCCCACATGCAAAACAGACTCACCCCCTCCCAAGACCCCCAAAGTCTTATCCAAGCATGGCATCAGGCTTGACGTCCATTTTCTCATGAGTCATGTCCAGAAGCAAATCCAGTTCCTTGGGTACAGCTCCACACGGTGAAGTTCCTCTTGGTCCAATGACCTGGGAACTAAAAAGACAAGTTATCTGCCCCCAACACTCCCAATACATAGTGGTGAGATGGGGAGAGGATAACTGCAATATATAATTCCAGTTCAAAGAGGAAAGGAATGGGAGGTACACTGAAGTCACTGATCCATAGCAATTCTGAAATCCAGATAGTACATGTTTTCAGGTTACCTTATTCCAGGGGCAGGGAATTTTTTAAAATTAAGATCTGGCTCTGCTCCCTGGATGTGGTACCCTAATCCATGGCTCCCCACTACTGTTAGCTCTGCCTTCTGGGCTTCTGGCTCTGCTCTCTGAGAAATATGTCTTTTTATTAGAAATGACCATGTTTTCAGCTGAGGAGCTTTCTCAGCTTGCTTCTTGCCCATAGAAAGTTGAAGGTTCAGAAGCTTTTTTTTTTTTTTCATTTTGACAACTGTCATTGTCTATCTTTTAGTCCAAGTTTGTGGTGCATTCATCAATGTAAGTCTCTTAAAAACTTTGTGGGTTTCCTATGAATTGTATTGGGGTTCAGTCCTTGCCCCAAAAGCCACATCCATAAGTCTTCTCCAGACAGATCTCTATACTTTGGGCATGTCAGTCTGCTTTAAGATAACACCCTTAAAATTATTAGAAGCCCTTTTGTCTAGCTGAGAGAGTCTAACAGGTACTGCCATAAATATTTCTGAGGTCTTCAAGGATCTTACAGGCACTATTGATTTGGCCTTTACTCTGAGGCCATTTCTTAACTTTCAGAATCTTTTGCTAGCTGGAGAGACTGGGAGTAAAATACAGTTCTATTTTCAAACCCAGCATGTCCTGGGCCCTTTACGCATCCTCTAAATTCTGCACGCAAACTAAACATTTCCTTCTTGCACTCATCTCTCTTTTGTAGTTCCTTAGCATACACAACTAGGAGCATTCAACAGATACCTTCAACACTTTGTCTAGAGATCTCCTTTATCAGATCCACATGTTCACTGAACAAATTTTCTGTCTTGCAAGTTATCTCAGGCAACATTTTTCACCAATTGTTCCATCATTACAGAACATGTGTAGCCTTTTTTCCAGGCTCCAATAACAACTTCCTCATCACCTTTCCAGCCTCCACTAACAAACTGTTCCCATTCCTCAAGCCTCCACTAACATCTTCCTCACCATTTTTCCAGCATCTACCTAACAGCCAATCTCAAAATCAACGTCACGTTTAGCTTTTTTGTTATGGCAGTATCCCACTTCTATATATCAATTTCTGTGACAGTTATCTATTGATGCCTAACAGACCACCAAACCTTTAGTGGCGCAGGACATCAACCATGTTATGTGCTCATAATTTTGTGAATCGGCATTTTGAGCTGGACTCAGGTGGGCAGTTCTTCTGCTGATCTTGCCTGAAGTCACTCTTGTAGCTGTGGCCATCTGGCAGCTTCAGTGGGGTTGGAGGGTAATATGGCCTCACATGTCCCATAGTTGATGCTGGCTGTCACCTAGCAGTCTAGGAGGCCTCGGCTGAGATAAATCATCTCTGTTTCATGTGGCCTCTCTTTATCCAGTAGGCTAGACTGGGCTGTTCACATAGCAGTCTCAGCGTTCGTTCCAAAAGCGTAAGAGCAGAAGCTACAGGACCATTTCAGGTCTAAGCTTCAGAAATTTTACACCACTTCTGCCACATTTTATTGGTCAAAATAAGTCCTAAGTTCAGCTGAAATTCAAGAGATGGAAAAAGAGACTTTACCACTTGATGGGAGGAGCAGCAAAGTCATATGTAAAGGGGTGTGCATATAGAGATGGGAAGAGTTATTATGGTCATCTTTACAAATAATCTCCCATATGCTTTTCTCTATATTTTTCATCCTGTTGTGTCTCTTCATGCTTCAATCTGGATTTTCTTCTGACATCTCTTCCAGTCACTAATTCTCTCTTCAACTGCATCTAACGTGCTATTAAACCTCTCTATTTACTTAATTGTAGTTACTGCAATTTTCACTACTGAGATTTCAGCTTGGTTCTGCTTTATGTTTCCACTTCTCTGCCAAAATCTTAATCTTGTCTTTTATTTCCTTGACTATATTAAACATAGTAACTTTAAAGTTCTTGTCTAATACTTCCATTATCTACATCCTCTGTTGGTCTGTTCCTACTGTATTTTGTTTTTCTTGGTTTTCAGTTATGTAATTTTATATGTCTATTTATTTTTAACCAGATGCTTGATGCTATATGTGAAAAATTAATAGAAATAATTTGAGCTTTGGGATGTTACCCTTCTCTGGATAGGATCTGCATTTGACCCCTGCAGGTGGCTAGGCTAGGGGCACGACAAATCCTAGAACACCTTGAGTATTTTGAAGCTGAACTTTAGAATCTGTGAGGGTAGGTCCATTTCCAGTTTATCTTGAGATACAGCCCTTTAGGATCCCAACCTAAAGTGTGGTTGGTTTCCCAGGGTTCCCCCTCTTCAGCAAGTACTGAAGTTTAATTTTTGTTCCCCTAATCTTGCAAATCTGTTGAAAGTTCTGATAAGCTTTTCAGTTACCTCTTCCCAAACTGGAAGATATCTCTAGAGAAAGATAGAGTGGCCTCAAAATCCAGGCTCATCTCTGCGGGTTTCCCCCTTCTACATCTTAGTCCCATAATTCTTCGCTGCCTTAAACGGTCTCTAATGCCTTAAAACAACAACAAAAAAAAATTTTCTTAAATTTGGTCCAGCTCTTCTAGCTGTTCTCAATGGAAGCATTGGTTTCAGTCATCTAGTTGACCATTAATGGACCTTTAAGAGTTTTCACATAGAACTTCCTCTTGGTGTTCTAGACTCAACTCTTTGATTCCATAATGATACGTAGTTTTGACTATCTAAAAGATTAAAAAAAAAAAAAAAAAAGCATGCTTTTTCTTTTGCTTCTAAGAGCAGGAGACCTTTTCTCTATACCACATGAGACACTGATCTACCTCATATAAAATTAGTATTATTACAGAGAAATGTAAAGAAAAAGACTGAGGTAATATTCAGCTTCTGACCTTCAAAACAGAATGCAGCAAGGCAGTATTTTTACCATTTTTTGTTATCTACTATACTGAGAAAAGGACTTGAAGCACTTACTGATGAAAATCAAAGACTATATACAGCATTCGGTATGGATTATACCTCAACATAAAAAAAACAAAAATCCTCACAACTGGTCTAATAAGCAATATCATGATAAACAGAGAAAAAACTGAAGTTGTCAAGGATTTCATTTTACTTGAATCCACAATCAACTGCCGCTCATGGAAGCAGCAGTCAAAAAATCAAATGACATATTGCACTGGGCAAATCTGCTGCAAAAGACCTCTTTAAAGTGTTAAAGAGCAAAGATGTCACTTTGAGGACTAAGGTGCACCTGAGCCAACCCATGGTATTTCCAATCCTCTCATATGCATGCAAAAGCTGGACAATGAATAAGGAAGGCCAAAGAACTGGTGTCTTTGAATTGTGGTGTTTGCGAAGAATATTGAATATACCATCGACTGCCAGAAGAACAAACAAATCTGTCCTGGAAGAAATAAAGCCAGAATGCTCCTTGGAAGTGAGAAGATGGGGAAACTTCATCTCACTTATTTTGTACATGTTATCAGGCGGGACCAGTCCCTGCAGAAGGACATCATGCTTGGTAAAGTAAAGAGTCAGCAAGAAAGAGAAGAAGGAAGACTTTCAATGAGTTGGATTGACACAGTGGCCACAATAGGTTCAAACATAGCAACAATCGTGAGGGTGATGCAGGACCAGGCAGTGTTTCATTCTATTGTATGTAGGGTTGCTATGAGTCGGAATCAACCTGATAGCACATAACAACAACAACAACAACAACGTATCATGGAAGATGCAGTTCATAGAGTTTTCCCTTTAGCCCAGGACAATAAAGCAAGAATTTTGCTGCTGAAAAGTTTTAAAAAAAAAGGCAAAGGTAAGTAAAAGATGAAAAATACGGAAGCTGGGAGAGTGAAAAGGCCAGAACTATGTTCAAATTTTCCTTTTTCTGGGTGTTGATAGGAGAGAAAGAAATGAGTCAAGTAGGTAAGAGCAACATTAGGGCAGGGCAAAGAAGGCTCCTGTTTCACTTCTCCCTCTCTGTTTCAAGACTCTGAAAAGAGTTCATCTCCTTGCTTGCCACCACAATCAACTTACAGTATGGCCACATCAACTTTGCTACAAAGCATAGGGTCAGACAAAGAGAGAGACCCTTGGTTTAGCTTTTCTGAGCCACCTTCAATTCTCATGGGTTTGCCACAGGGTTTCTGTACCAGGGTGTGGTGGTCTGGCAGCACAAGAAAAGATGTAGACTGCTATGCCAGCAGGGTAAGTGAGACACATGGCAGAAACTCAGAGGTCTATAGCCAACAGGAACTAAAGTGAGATAAAGCCAATCACAGAGCCTGGGCCTGCCCAAGCCAAAAGCTACCAGATCTGGCGTCAACCATATCCCACACTTTATCTATAATGGCAGCAGAACAGGGGCATAAAAATGGACAAAGACAACAACTCTCCCTTGCCATTAGGAGATCCTATGAGCCACACACATCTTATAGGAAAGAGTTATGACAGAATAACTCTATTATTTGAATACCTAATTGAACAAAACTTTAAACTGAACTGGACATCTGATTAACTTATTTTCCTTGCTAATAAGCAGGTGGACACTAGTGAGAAAGACCTGATTAGTTATAGGCAAAATAAAAAATTATATATTCTCTGACATTCAAATTATAGTGAGTTAAGTCATCTATCTCTGATACACGTTAATTCAAATAAACAAAAATAACTTATACCCTACCTGTCTGAAGAGGTTAGGGAAGTCATCTGCATTGTTGACTTTTCGGATTCCCTTCCCTCCTCCTCCTTCTGAAGCCTTGATCATTACTGGATATCCAACTTCTTCCGCTGCCTTCAAGAGAAAAATGGGAGAAAGGGTAGTATTAGAAAAGAAGGAGAAAACTAGCACTTTCCCTCTTCAAGAAAGCAGTCATTTTGAAGGTCTATATATGGTATTATACAAAGTATTAGTTGAAAAAAAAATAGAACAGTATTTGTGGTATTTGGTCAAAAGAAATCACCATTTTTGTAGGTTAAAAATGGTTGAATATTGGCAATTTCATATGGCTCAATCTAACATAATCCCACATAGGTCAAGAACAACAAAACTGTATATATTTACATATGATTATATATGTATTCATATACTCACATATGTAAGTACAAAGAAAAAAAAGGCTTGAAGAATATATACCAGTGGTTATCCATAAAAGCAAGATGGGTAGATGGAAACTTTCACTTTTTACAGAACACAGTTCTGTAGTATTGGATTTTTTTTCCTATAGTATGCAAGTATTTATGTATTACTCATATTTTTTATTTGAAAAAAAGACATAAGTAGTTCACTTCAGTAGGTGGTCTCAGTACAGCTTTCTACCATACAAGACTCAATAAACCAGAACTCTTGAGGTCTCAGAAATTTTTCCACTCAACTTTTTATCAAAGATAAAAATGACAAAATATTGATAAAGCTAGTCAGAAAACTAATTTTCAGCACATGCTACATCATGCCTTTTTGCATTAATTATATATTCATCAAGTAGGAAGCTGTTCAAATCAAGATAGACCCATATATTATGCAACTATTAAAAACAACAAATAGCTTTCATAAGCAAAGATATGGAAGATGTCCAAATTATGTTAATAAGGTAAAAAAAGTAAGCTGGGAAAAAATTAACCAAAAATTTTAAATAACCAAGTCATTCCTTTATCAAATAATCCCATCTCGTCTTTCAAGGTTTTGCTACATTATAATAATATCCAAAAGATCTGTCACTAGAAAACATTACTTCAAATTTTAATTTGTCTCAGTAGATTAGAGATAAATACTTCACCCATGTTTCTTTCTCTTCTAAACGTCCATTAACTCTATTTTTTTCTAAGCTTATATAAACAGGACGAACTCAATCACTGGGTGACAGGTGATCAAAGAAACAAAGAGCCACAAATATGGAAAAAATTTAAGTAGTAGGTAATGGGCAGTCAGTAAGTAAGAAGGTCAGCCTTTTAAAAACATATGAACGCTCTAGCCACTGGTAGGTCAGTCATTAAAAATATTTTAGAAGAATTTTAATGACGGGGGAAATGTTCCTATATAATATTAAGTGGGAAAAAATATCTAGGATCATCAAACAATATATTTAGTTGGATCCCAATTTTATTTTTATTGTAATTATTATAATTACATGAATTTACTACATGAATCTGTAAGTTAAAAAAAGACTAGAAGAAAATATATGAATACATTAATAGGCATTATTTCTGGATGATAGATTTGTGGGTGGTTTTATCATCTCTTTTCTGGCTTTCCGAATTTTTTACCAGGAAATTTTGTTTTAAAATTACAACCAGGAAAAAAATATAATTTTCCCTGGGAAGTAAAATAACTACTTCCCTACAAAGGAGCTTCTACTCTTTTCCAAATTATACCAAATAGTATATAGCATCTGCAATTCAATTGTAAATATTAAGCATGTCACTAATCTCTTTGATAAGAATACTTAACAAGAACATACCAGTTAAACATAGGCAGTTTGTTTTTCTAAAATAGCCTCTTTCATAATCTACCTAGACACTTCTAATTAGTTGAACAGTTAAAGAGGAACAAACTTCAGATAACGATAAAGGACAGAAGAGGTAATATGTTGAAGAAAGGCTCTCCTTTTGCCTGGGTTCAGGATTCCACATGGATGGACAATGATTAGACTAACATTTTTGGCCTCTCTCTACTCCTTGCCAGGGGAAAAGAGTGAATTATGTGGTTGGTGAATTTGGAAGGAGGAAATGAATGCACACACAATCAGCCTCTTCTCCTTTAGAATCAGTCCACTGCAAAACACAGGTTCTTTGTCAGCTTTCAGTCATACAATAAGTTGAATGGTATTAAAGCTCTGCTTCTACAGAAGGAAGTCTGTGGTTACTCAGCACTGCCAGCAACCAGTAAGTCTGTTTAACGTTCAGCTTAGGAATCTGAGTGTTGCCGTACACTTAAGCCAGTTCACCAACATCTCCACTTGCAATAAAGCTGACATTTTGATCTCTACCTGCCTGATTCCTTAGTTCTGAACTCAAGCAGGGGAAAAAGTGTGTTGTTCATAGGACTCCCTCACACCCTAACAGGTGGTAGAGAAATGGAGAATCAGTAGCCCCTTAAAACTCAGATTTAAACACGTGAGAAATATTGTTCTGTCCAGATGATCAGCTTGCTCCAAACCAAATTTTAAAACTATACACCTCCTGGTCTTACCACCCTAAAACCATCATGGGTGTATCATGAACCTGGCTCCAAATCCCTGTATTTGTCACTATAGCTGTCAGCTGAAAAGCATCACTCACTGGAGTTAGTAACCTACCTTCAACCCATCATCTACATCCTTCACATAACCTTTCTCGTACAGTTCCTGGGGAACATTTAAGATACGTTTCGAAAAATCATTTTCCTGCCAGTCCACACGAAGACCTGCAATGAGTAACAGTGATTAAGCAGAGGTATGAGAGGTTCTGCTCTTGTCAATTTTCAGCTACGCCTTCTTTAAAATGTTCTCATATTTATCCAAAATTGAGGATAGGTGGAAGAAAAAGGAATGACATTAAAAAAAAAAAAACCTGATCAGTCCTTGAGGTTGACAGTCTTTAGCCACAGCAGAACCTGGCTACTTACATTTTCACTCTGGAAAAAGCCAGGTGCTAACAGGGAAGGACTAATAAAAATGCAAGGACACACAAGACCAAAAAAAAAAAGTATGGCAGATTTCTCACAGCAACTCAGCAGGCAAAATACCTTCGGTTTTCAGGCCCGCTCCAGGGCCAGAGGTCTGGGAAATAATTCAATCTTTATGAGCCCTTGGAAATGGAAATGGCGGTTTTATGGGTCTCAACAGAGTCATGATTCCAAGCTTCCTGAATGTCCCTGTACTCAGCCACAAGGGGAACGCTATAGCCTCTCTATTCAAACAGAACAAATTCAACCTTTTATTTTAAACTATTTGACCCAGCAGGTCTGGAGAGGATATTCGATCCCCCTGGAGAGCCTGGGCAACAAGAGTTCAAATCTGTTCAGCTTCGAGACAATGGTCATTCCCATTTGAAAGAGGTTTTAGTGTATGCCTACTCCTTGCACTTGAGTATTCAAAAAAAAGGGAGGGGGGAGGGGGAGTTTATATTGTTATATATTTTTATTAGCTATAATAATTCCCATGGTACTTTTTAAGGAATTTGTCAAGAAAAAATCATTTTTTGAAAATTTTATCTTTCTGCATGCCTGGAAGAAAAGCCGGTATCGAGGACAACTTAAGAGGTCAAATGGCATTAGACAGGCGAAGCAATAGATTGTGGGTTGACAAGAAAACATTGGCAGGTAAACACTTAGATACATAGATTTTAGATTTTATCTTAGTAAACCAGGCCTGGCAAGGCAGGTTCAAAGGCCTAACTCCTTCTAGGAAGTACATCTCCAAGGAAAACTCCAGTCCACACAGAACAGACTGAACCATATGAGTTTTTCCCAGAGTTTCTCCAAATTAAGTCCCAACATCATTATGGATCAAAATTTAGCATCTATGTATTTGGTACTAAATTCATACTCCTAAAACATGATAAAATCAAAGGTATATCAAGCCAGGAGATACAGGGTACCATTAATCAGCTTGGATTCTACTTCTTGGCCAAGTATCCCAATACATTTTGAACAAATTTAAACCCCAAACTACAGTTCCAAATGCCCTACTGTGCTTTGCTGTACTTTATGACAGAAACAGAAAATAGCTTCTTACCACTGCCACTCCAGGGAAGAGTTGGGATACCTGCTGTTTGAGCCACGATGGAAGATGCAATCTTATCCCCCAAAGCCCACATAGCCTGGCTCGGAGGACCTAAATCAAAACAAGAAAAGAATCCCAACTGTAACATTTTTGCAAAAGAATCCCAACTGTAACATTTTTGCCTCATTTTCATCATATATATTTATCCTTGTATTATAATTATTTTGGTATTTGTCTTATCTTCCTTCCATCACATAACATGGAAATCATAAACTTGATTATGAGAACGATTTCTTTGTACCCTTTATAATAGCTAATGTATAAGCTTTTTATAATAAATCTACATATATGTTGAATTAAATTCCTGAAAAATCTTACCCTAATTTTATCATCCTTCCTGATCCAACTGTACCAGATTACCAAAGTTGGTTTTTTTTTTTTTAATCAATATCCTAAAATAGGGACTATAAAGTTCTGGGGTTAAAATGTGAAATATTGTGCCCTCCTTGGTCTTTGGGGAACCAAAGAGGAAATTTAATAGTTTTTTTTACAGAGGATAATCATCACTGTAGAAGATCCCAGAGACAGAGACAGAAACACTTTAAGTTACATAACCTTGAGTTTTCCCTTTGCCATAAGGAGAACAGAAAAGTCACAAACAGCTCTCTTCGATAGGAATATAACCTACATGGCTTAAATGCAAAGGCACCAATTCATATATAAGGGCCCATTGACAGAGTATTCTAAATATTCAATTACCTTCGTTATTTACAAATAGGTCCTTTCTCCACATTATGCTTTCATAATGTTAGTAGAAAGTTTTAAAAAGTCAGTGTTTTGAACATCAGAGCTTCCCCCATACCTCATGGAAAAGAATCCAAGGACAGAAAACACAATCAAATGAAGTGGGATAAGCAGGTTGTAAGAAATGAAGAGGGTTATTTTGAGAGCTATGGATTAAGACAAAAAAAAAAAAAAAGCCCAGTAAATGTTAAACAGAAGAAAATCAATAAATGGGCAAAATTGACAGAAACGATCAGAAAGACAGGAATAGAAAGGCTTACCCATGAAGGCAATGCTATTTTTCAAGAGAAGTTCCGGGAGCTTGGGATTCTCAGAAGCATGACCCCAGCCAGCCCACACTGCCTAGAAAGGAGTACAATAAGATTCATTCTTAAAATTTACGTTAAGAAATAGCCACAAACTATATTACTCTCTACCAAAACTGGTCCTACTTCATGAAGTACAATAGCTCCAAAGCAGTCTCATGCTTAACTCAGCTTCTATGCTTGTATTACTGACAAACTTTTTAGGAAACAACAATAAGTAGTCCATTGTGGCAAAACCCCTGAAGAGGACAAAACCAAGTTGAAATTGATATTAAGATTCCATCTAGAGTTGTTCTTTGGGAACTCAATTCGTAGCTTTTCAACTAAGATTCTATAGAGTCTTTTCCGGAAATATTGGTTATTTTTCACAGATTCAATTACTTTGGTCACCCAACTACACTTTTATACCTAGTGGTTACACTGTCATTCAAGTGTAGAGTTTTTCCTCTTTGGGCTTTACTGTAGTTAATCTTCTTAATCCAATGTGGAGTCCTGGTGGCGCAGTGGTTAAGAGCTATGGCTGCTAACCAAAAGGTCAGCAGTGTGAATCCACCAGCTGCTCCTTGGAAACCCTATGGGGCAGTTTGACCCTGTCCTGTAGGGTCGCTATGAGTCAGAACTGACTTGACAGCAACAAGGTCTGTTTTTTGTTTTTGTTTTTGGTAACCCAGTGTGATAGGAAAGAAACTAATTCTCTGAAACACCACCATATTCTGGACTAAGAATATTCCATTGAAAATCAATAACTTTCATTTACTTTGGATGGTTTGAAGGTGATATGGATGGAGTAAATAATCACTGAAAGACCCTTCCAACCCTCTGTTTATATTGTTTATTGTGACTCATTCAATTCTTCCTCTTCCCTGTCTTTTAGTTATCCTACATAAAGGCATTTAAGAGTTTTCAACAAGGGTGTTTTAAATAAAAGTTGTTAGATAGTGTTGAGTTGGCTAAGGGCAACCTCAAGCACAATGTGACAAAACATTGCCCAGTCCTGCTCCATCCCCATGATTGGTTTTGGATCACGCTGCTGTGATCTATAGAGTTCTTTCATTGGTTGTATTTTTGGAAGTAGATTACCAGGGTTTTCTTCCTAGTCCATTTTAGTCTGGAAGCTCCTCTGAAACCGGTTCAGCATCATAGCAACACATAAGCCTCCACTGACAGACAGATGGCAGCTGCGTGTGAGGCGCACTGGCTGGAAATCAAACCCTGGTCTCCCACATGGAAGGTTCAAATTCTACCACTGAACTACCAACGCCCCCTTAAATAAAATCCCAGTTTTTCTATGGATCTCCCTTGTGCCTCACTATCAAATGGCTGAATATGGCTTTAAAGGAGACATTGGGATCTCTTACTTGTACTGGGATCCTTTTAGCAATATCGAGAATTAATTCTACATTTGCATAGTTGTTGTTGTTTGGTCCTCCAGGCACTGGCACATAGTGATCTGCCATCTTAATGTATTCTGAAAATGTAAGCAAATTAATAAACACATGATTTATTTTCAGAAATATAATGGTATAGCAAGACAATGTAAAGAACAGGGACTACCACAGGTAACCACAGGGCAAACAACATTAATCGGGTAATTTCCAGGACCATTTAGTTGGAAGCTCTGACTTTGTTAAGTCACAGGCACTAATATGAGCCAATCCACATTTAGGAAGCTCTTACACTAAAACAGCCATTCTCAAACATTTCACTGTGAAACTCTTCTAAAGGGTCTTTATGACTCCCTATATCAAGGCTGGTATGTCTGTCAGTTAGTAACCTGAGTATAACTATTCTATTCTGAGGAAGAGTTCTAGTGACATCTTTAATTTGCTTCGCACCCTTTTCCTGGTGTGGAGTTGGGACAGAACTGGGGAAGAAGGTAGGGTATGGAGAGCCCGTAGGCTGGCTAAACAGGAAAGGTTAGTTATAGATCTTGAAAAGGGTTTATCTGGAATGTTAGAGGTAAAGGGTATTTGAAAGAGACTTTAGAAAGACTACCTCTTACCCTCCTTATATATTTTTTTTTTGCTCAGTATTCACTTTCAAATTTGTCTTCTGATATTTCTTTCTTCCTATTATGGCAACAATTATAGCAGAGCAGCTACAATGTGAAGGCACTGTACTAATAAACACTTTATATACGTATTATCTCATTTAATTCTTGTAACAGTCCTATGTATGATAGGTATTATTGGCCCCCAGTTTACAGGAAATTATGGCTTCAAGAGGTTAAGTAAATTGCTTAAAGTCCGTATCTACCATAGTCATGAAATTTCTTAAACTTTGTGTTAATTTTGAAAGATTCTAAGTTCTTCTTTAAAAATTTTCACTAAAAGATACAGAGCCCCACAGTTTGTTCAAAATGAAAATGTGTTCATTGTTCTCTTTGATTATAAAAGGAAAGTGTGCTAATTAATAATAAAAATTTTAGACATCAGAATTTAATACTATTATTTTTAAAAAGTTAAAATCACCCACTGTCCCACCATTCAGAGATAATCAGTTCACTTTAGCATACCTGACCAGCCCAAAGGCTCTAGGAAGAAATAACCGGAGATTACAGCCTAGGAAACCCTACGGGGCACTTCTACTCTGTCACATGGCATTGCTATGAGGCAAAATCTACTCTGCAGCACCCAAAAACCACCACAATGCTAAATTTAACAATATATTGTGGGTATCTTCCAACATTAGGAAAAGGAGATATATTTAATAACATATTTTAATGGATGGCTAATGTTTTGATACTCCATAATTCATTTAATAACCTATTGATAGAAATATACATTATTCCTAAATTGAAGAATATTAAAATAATGTGATGATGAACATCCTTGTCTTACTATCCAATTTTATCTTCAGGATATGTTATAAGATACAAAACTATTGGGTCAAAAAATATGCACATTTTAAAAGATTAAACCACTTTATATTCTCACCAGTAGTATGGGTGGCCAATTTCCCTATGCTCTCACCTCTATCAGGTATTATCAATCTTTTTAAATTCTTACCATTTTTATCAGTTAAGAAAACGAACAGATCTATCACTGTTTTGGTCTGCATTTATCCAAGTACCATTAATGCTGAATCTCTTTTCTTACGTTTACTGATCTTTTTGTTTCTTCTTTTATGAACTACCTATTTGTGTTCTTGTTCATTTTCTATTGAAGGAAATCTTTTTCTTATATATAGTAACTCTTTGCTGGCAATACATTTTACGAATCATCATTTGTCTTTAACTTTTTCTGTTTTTATTTACCAAATAGATATTTTTATTTCTTATGTAGTGAACTCTACCCAACCTTTCCTCTGTGGCTTGTTAAACAGCTTTTCTGTAGTTCAGTGGCCCTAGATAGAGGAAAAGCCTTCTTTAATTGCTGACCTACACACAGGTAGAGTACTGCTGCTGCCAACCAACAACAGTTTAAAGTTCTATAATAACCAATCTGATATTATCATTAATGTACCTAACGAGAAGCCCTAGGAAGTAGAAAAAGAAAGCTCACCCTAATTATGTAACCTTTATTTCTCTATCATCCTGTTTCTACAGTTCCTTTACTACCAGAGACAATATTCTTGAGCATATTCACAAATAAGAAAACTCTCCTCAGAAGAGAATGCCAACTCTTTAGCATGGATTTTACAAATCATCCAACTTCTCCAGTAACTATGATGAAATAAAAATATGCAACTGTTCAATTACACCATCCTCATCAGAAAATTTGCCCCTTTCCCTCCAGTCTCAGAGGACAAGATTTCTCTCCTATCTAAGGCTCCTTTTATCACAATTTTCAAAATTATGAAAATAATTAAGGTTCTAAACTGGACTGTGATGATAACTACACAACGGTATAAATTTACTAAAACTCATGGATTTGTATATTTAAAATGATGAATTTCACGGTTTGTGAATTATACTGAATAAAGCTGTTAAAAAATACAGTAATATTATAGAAAGGTTAGAAAAAGTAGAACAGAAAAAATCACCCATAATACTAATTTGTTAATTCAGCATCATTGGTATGGAGCCCTGGTGGGAGTATGGTTAACAGCTCAGCTGCTAACCAAAAAGTCAGCAGTTCGAATCCACCAGCTGCTCCTTGGAAACCCTATGAGGCAATTCTACTCTGTCCTATAGGGTTGCTACGAGTTGGAATCGACTCGATGGCAATGGGTTTGGGGTTTTTTTTGTTTTTTGGTATAGTAAACCTTTCTAGAGTTATATTTTTTAAATATTGTTTTTAAATTATAAAATTGTATAAACTGGGAGGATAGAGAGAGAGGGAAGCTGGCAAAATTGTCACGAAAGGAGAGACTGAAAGGGCTGACTCAATAGGGGGAGAGCAAGTGGGAGTACGGAGTAAGATGTATGTAAACTTATATGTGACAGACTGATTGGATTTGTAAACGTTCACTTGAAGCTTAATAAAAGTTAATAAAAAAAAATTGTATAAACTCCATGTTAAAAAAAAAAAAAGAAACTTGGGAAAAAAGCAGAAACATACAAATAGAAATAAAAACATCCCAAAATTTCACCCCCCAGAGAAAACCATTATTGCCATTTTGTTGTATGTCCTTACAGCCTTTTTCTAGGACTATACACAGCACTGGAAACCCTGCTAGTGTAGCAGTTAGGAGCTATGGCTGCTAACCAAAATGTCGGCAGTTCAAACACACCAGATGCTCCTTGGAAACCCTATGGGGCAGTTCTACCCTGTGCTTTAGGGTCGCTATACGTCAGAATTGACTCGATGGCAATGGGTTTGGTTTTTTGGTATACACAGCACACTTTTTTCTATTACTACATTATGCTACAAATCTCCTTGTATAGCCAATTTTTTTCTTAGTAATTGTGGTGGACAGATACTAAGGTGGCCTCCATGACTCCAGCCTCCAGGTATTCATGCCTCTCAATAAGTCCTTTTCCTTGGGTGTGGCAGGATCTATGACTTGCTTCTAGCCAATGAAATACAACAAAGGTAATGAAATGTCACTTCCATGATAATGTTACATAAGAATATAACCCATCTTACTTGTTTTGAAGTAGCAAGCAGTCATTTTGGTGAGGCCCATCAGAAGCCCTGCTGGGCATAGCGGTTAAGTGCTATGGCTGCAAACCAAAAGGTCGGCAGTTCAAATCCACCAGGCGCTCCTTGGAAACTCTATGGGGCAGTTCTACTCTGTCCTATAGGGTCGCTATGAGTTGGAATCGACTTGACGGCACTGGGTTTTTTTTTTTTTTTTGGTTATGTGACAAGGAGCTGAGAGTAGTCTCTAAGTCTCAGTCTGACAGCTCACAAAACACTGAATGCTTCAACAACCATGTGAGCTTGGAACAGATCCTTCCCCAGTGGGCACTGACGAGATCACACCTGTCTGCAACCTTGTGAGACTCTGAAGCAAAGGACTCAGCTAAGTCCTGCACTGACCCACAGAAACTGTGAGATAATGTGTTGTTTTAAGTCACGAAATTAGTGGTAATATTGTTACACAGTAATAGATAACTAATACAGCAATATGCCAAAACTCATTCTCAGATTAATATTATTCAACAAAATATTTTTTTTAAGGCTGCGTGGTGTTGTACATTTTACTAGACTAATCCACCAATGTTGGACAGTGAAGTTACTTCCAGTTTCTACTTTAAGTAATAATGCAATGAAAAGTCTTTTTGTGGATATATTTGCCCCCATACTACTGATTTATTTTCTTCAGGAAAAATTATAGCAAACAGAACTTCCTGGTCAGAAGATAGGCATATTTTTGTCCACTTGTGCTCTTGATTCCATCTCCTTCCAGTTCCTCAAGAGATGAAAGGTCTCTCATGTACTTCAGCTCCCTCTCCCTCTTTGGCTCCTTGCTCTCAGACTATAAATAGTCCCAAATCTCTTTAATCCTAAAAAATAAAAATCTTCCCTTGACCCTAAATTCCTCTTTAGTTAGTATCTTTTCTTCTTCCTTTCTCATCCAAAATTCTTAAAAAAAAACTAGTCCATATTGACAATCTCCACATCCCCTCCCGTTCATTCATTCCTTAATATATTTCAGTCTGCATACTTACATTGTTCCACTGCAATTATTCTTACAAGCTGCTATCAGTGATTTGGTAACAGATTTACCGGGCAGGTTTCCATTCTTATTTTCTTGGACTACTGATACAATGGACTCTTCTTTATTGAAATTCTCTCCTTGCTTCCTTCTTAAAAGGATAGCTCTTTAAGCCAAAGGTAGCTATGGGTAACCTTAGAGACTATACCTTACAGATAAATGTATTACTGCGAAGAAAGACTAGCCACACCTTTCACTATACCAACAGTCTTATCTACAACTCTCAGATGGAGCACTACCCAAGTAAAGAGAATACACAGAAGAGCTTACATAAGGAGACCCACTCAGGTTCTAGGAGGTTCCTCTCTCAGGAGAAGGAAAAAAAAATAAAAAGAATCTTAACTGTAAGTTTCTCCAAACTTCTAGAGTTCATAAGGGAAATAGCTTTTTGTTTTTTTCCAAACCTTTCCGCTTATCCACGCTAATGTAGGTGGCATGGCAAATACTTAACACTGAAAAAGGCATAAACCTGAAAGCCAAAATCAACACACTAGTTCAACTTCTATCTACTTATACGCAGAACACGCGAATCTGTGTTGAGGTTAAATATAGTGTGATCACTTTTATATGCCTATTATTGACAATTTTTAAAAGAGAAATCCTTTTTAAAAGATTTCATCGAATATCCTAGGATTTGGGAATTCCCCAATGCTAACATTCTCCTATTTAAAAACTGTACTATTCAATGTTTTACTGTTGAAGATGATGCTTTCTTAAAACTGATAACTCACCTGCATTGGCTTTAAGGTCTTCAGGTGTGACCATGACAACAAACCGGATTGCACGCTCATTTCGAAACATCTCATAAGACCACCGACGAATAGACCGCATGCATTTCACTGCTGCAATTCCATTGTTGGCAATAAGAACCTATGAAAGTGAGAGGATAGGAATCGGAGGAAAAGAGATGCGATTTATCTTTCTCTGAAAAGCCAGATTTTCAACCAGAAACTCTTATTACTACTGGTCTAGGCAGTTAAGAACCAGCTCCCACATGATCAAGCAGATGGTATTTTAAAATGCTAGCTAACCAAATACTTTAGTAAGTGCCCACTAAAAAGAGTGTTCACAAGAAAAATAGCAGAAGAATCGAAGCATCCTGAAACTTCTCTGTAAACAAAGCTTTCATCTCCTTACTTGTCTTATAATCGTGTCCCCAAGGATAATAAAGGCAAGGGAGACACATAACTTATATTTATTGGAAGATTAACAGAGAAAACCACTGAATAATACTTTCAGGAGTGGGAATACAGGGTGCCATCCTTTATTCACTGCACACTATTTCAACCAAGTCATCCTATCAGCTCTGACATGGTTTAGATAAAAGTAACACAGGATTACTCATAACATTTCAAAATACCTGAAATCTTTAAATATTAAAAAAAAAAAAAAAATTTTTTTTTTTTTTTACATGTGGTATATTCCCTCTAAACATTTCAAATACCTCGTGAAACCCAGTAAGGCACAGTGTATCAAACTGTTTAAGACTTTTATTCTGAAACTCTTCCTACTCCCTTAGGCCTAAATACCATGCTGTGACATACAGTATCTCCCCACCACCACTCCATAAACCAATTAATATCTCATACCCTCTCAGATCAGTGCTGCTCAACTCTGTAAAACCACAAGATCTTTCAAAAAGAACCTTACAAGCACTATTTCATCATCTTAATTACTTATGACTAAATTTTTAATGGTCAATACATATTCCTGAAAATAGTGAAATGATTTAATAAGATGCTAGGAAGGCAGAAAAGGATAATTCCACATAAAGAGGCAAAGTCTCTGAAAATCCAAATACCAGTTTTGAGCAAATTCAGACAATAAGGTATCAAACCTCATCTACTTTTGAAAAAAAAAATAATCTAGCAAGTTACAACTTACCTTCTCAATCACTTTATTTCCCCCAAAACGAGTAACAAATTCTGCTGGAGAAGCCACAGTGAAATCTCGCTGTGAGTCTATTTTCTTTCGGTCTCGACCCTGTTTCACTAGGTACATACCAGACATGCTGGACCTATAAAAATAGAGTAACCATGAAGGGCTATAGATAAGATTTCTTCACACCATCTCTCTCTCGGAGACCTGCTCTTCACTGCCATACTTGTGACAGGACTCCCAACTGCATCCTTGTGAAGACTGCAACCTGACAGACCACACACTTTTCAAATAGGAAAGCATTTCCTTGTTTGTGGAAATTTAAGAACAAAGACAAAAAACTGTTTCGGAGCAATAAGAGACAGTATCAAGGTTTACCAACACATGCTATCACAAAAAGATGGGCTAAAGGTTGAATGAAATGATACAACATAAATAATGGACTCAGGGAATGTTAAAGCTAAAATGCAGTTGGCAAGGTTGTTTTTGGATCATGACTCTGACATGCAGAAGACCTTCATCTTTGTATTTCTAGCTTCCATCTTTCTTATGAGCTCTAAATCCACATTTGTAACTACTTAATGTTTCATCTGGGTATACCATGGGTATCTCAAAATCAACAACTGCAAAACCAAATTCTTTACAAGGCAGCACTATATACCTTATTTTGTTAATTATAAGATGCTCCTTTTTTTTTTTTTTTACATTTTAAAATCTCTAAAATCGGGATGCATCTTACAATTGATGGTGTGTCTTTCTTAATTAGAAGCTTTTTTCTTTTTCTTTGCTGTTGTCAGTTGCCCTCCAGTCTCATGGCCACCCACATGTACAGAGTAGAACTGTTCCATATGGTTTTCTTTTTATATTTTTATTGTGCTTTAACTGCAAGTTTACAAATCAAGTCAGTCTCTCATACAGAGCCTTATATATACCTTGTTATATATTCCTGGTTGCTCTCCCCCTAATTAGACAGCACATTCCTTCTCTCCACCCTGCGTTTCCATGTCCATTCATCCAGCTTCTGTCCCCCTTGGCCTTCACATTTCCCCTCCAGAAAGGAGCTGCACACATAGTCTCATGCATCTACTTGATCCAAGAAGCTCACTCCTCACCAGTTATCATTTTCTGTCTCATAGTCTAGTCCAATCCATGTCTGTAGAGTTGGCTTTGGGAATGGTTCCTGTCTTGGGCTAACAGAAGGTCTGGGGACCATTACCTCCAGGGTCCCTCTAGTCTCAGTCAGACCATTAAGTCTGGTCTTTGTATGAGAATTTGGAGTCTGCATCCCACTGCTCTCCTGGTCCTTCAGGGATTCTCTGTTGTGCTCCCGGTCAGGGCAGTCATCTGTTATAGCTGGGCACCATCTAGCTCTTCTGGTCTCAGGCTGATGTAGTCTCTGATTTATGTGGCCCTTTCTGACTCTTGGGCTCAAACTTACATTGTATCTTTGGTGTTACTCATTCTCCTTTGCTACATGTGGGTTGAGACCAATTGTTGCATCTTAGATGGCCAGTTACTAGCGTTTAAGACCCCAGATGCCACTCTCCAAAATGGGATGCAGAATGTTTTCTTAATAGTTTTTATTATGTCAACTGACCTAGATGTCCCCTGAAACCATGGTCCCCAAACCTCTGCCCCTGCTCCACTGGCCTTTGAAGCGTCTGGTTTATTCAGGAAACTTCTTTGCTTTTGCTTTAGTCCAATTGTGCTGACCTCTCCTGTATTGTGTCTTTCCCTTCACCTAAATTAGTTTTTGTCTACCATCTAGTGAATCCCCCTCTCCCTCCCTCCCTTCCTCTTCCCTCTTGTAACCATCAAAGAATATTTTCTTCTCTGTTTAAATTATTTCTTGAGTTCTTATAATAGTGGTCTCACACCATATTTGTTCTTTTGCAACTGACTAATTTCACTCAGCATAATGCCTTCCAGATTCCTCCATGTTACGAAATGTTTCACAGATTCATCATTGTTCTTTACTGATGAATAGTATTTCACTGTGTGAATATACCGTAATTTATTTATCCATTCATCTGTTGACAGGCACCTTGGTTGCTTCCATCTTTTTGCTATTGTAAACAGTGCTGCAATAAACATGGGTGTGGGTATATCTGTTTGTGTAAAGGCTCTTACTTCTCTAGGATACATTCCAAGGAGGGGGATTGGTGGATCATATGGTAGTTCTATTTCTAGCTTTTTAAGGAAGTGCCAAATCAATTTTCAAAGTGGTTGTACCAGTTTACAATCCCACCAGCAGTGTCTAAGTGTTCCAGTCTCTCCACAACCTCTCCAGCATTTATTGTGCTTTTTGGATTAATGCCAGTCTTGCTGGAGTGAGAAAGAAGCTCACTGTAGTTTTGATTTGCATTTCTCTAATGGATAATGAATGTGAGCATTTCCTCATGTATCTGTTAGCTACCTGAAAGTCTTCTTTAGTGAAGTGCCTGTTCATATCCTTTGCCCATTTTTTTAATTGGGTTATTTATCTTTTTGTTGTTGAGTTTTTGCAGTAACATGTAGATTTTAGAGATCAGCTGCTGATCGGAAATGTCATAGCTAAAAACTTCTTCCCAATCTGTAGGCAATCTTTTTACTCTTTTGGTAAAGTCTTTGGATGAGCACAGGTGTTTGACTTTTAGGAGCTCCCAGTTATCTAACTTCTCTTTTGCTGTTTGTACAGTTCCAGTAATGTTTTGTATACTGTTTATGCCATGTATTAGGGCTCCTAGCGTTGTCCCTATTTTGTCTTCCATGAACTTTATCATTTTAGATTTTATATTTAGGTCTTTGATCCATTTTGAGTTGGTTTTTGCGCATGGTGTGAGGTATGGGTCTTGTTTCATTTTCTTGTAGATGGATATCCAGTTATGCCAACACCATTTGTTAAAGAGAATGTCTTTTCCCCATTTAACAGACTTTCGGCCTTTGTCAAATATCAGCTGCTCATATGTGGATGGATTTATATCTGGGTTCTCAATTCTGTTCCATTGGTCTGTGTATCTGTTGTTGTACCAGTACCAGGCTGTTTTGACTACCATGGTGGTACACTATGTTCTAAAATCAGGCAGTGTGAGGACTCCCACTTTGTTCTTCTTTTTTAGTAATGCTTTACTTATTCGGGGCCTCTTTCCCTTTCCATATGAAGTTGGTGATGTGTTTCTCCATCTCATTAAAAAATGTCACTAGTATTTGGAATGAAATTGCATTGTATCTATAGATTGTTCTGGGCAGAACAGACATTTTTACAATGTTGAGTCTTCCTATCCATGAGCGACGTATGTTTTTCTACTTATATAGGTCTCTTTTGGTTTCTGCAGTAGTGTCTTGCAGTTTTCTTTGTATAGGTCTTTTAAATCTCTGGTAAGATTTATTCCTAAGTACTTAATTTTCTTAGGTGGCTATTGTAAATGGTATTGATTTGGTGATTTCCTCTTTGTCGCTCTCTTTGTTGATATAGAGGAATCCAACTGATTTATGTATGTTTATCTTGTATCCTGATACTCTGCTGAACTCTTCTATTAGTTTCAGTAGTTTTCTTAAAGATTCTTTAGGTTTTTCTGTGTATAAGATCATGTCGTTTGCAAACAGAGATACTTTTACTACTTCTTTGCTAATCTGGATGCACTTTATTTCTTTATCTAGCCTAATAGCTCTGGCTAGGACCTCCAGCACAATGTTGAATAAGAATGGTGATAAAGGTCATCCTTGTCTGGTTCTTGTTCTCAGTGGGAATGGTTTCAGTCTCTCTCTGTTTAGGATGACGTTGGCTGTTGGCTTTGTATAAGTGCTCTTTATAATGTTTAGGAATTTTCCTTCTATTTCTATTTTGCTGAGAGTTTTTACCATGAATGGGTGCTGTCCATATGGTTTTCAAAGCTGTGACTTTTTGGAAGCAGAACACTAGGTCTGTCTAATGAGGAGATGCTGGATGGGTTTGAACTGCCAATCCTTGAGCTAATAGTTGAGCACTTAACCGTTTGTCCCATCCAGGGACTCCTCTCCTACACACCTATTAAAAAATTAGAACAGTTAAAATCCAGACACTTCTAACACCTAAATAGCCAATTCTCACTATTGAATGCTTTCTGTTTATAAAACTAATACAGTTTCTCTTTCCTTGACTGGACCTTGACTGACAGACCCTCTCAAAGAATGGTGTAAGGATTAAATCAGATAATGGATATAAGCTCCTTTAAACACTATTTGGAGCCCTAGTGGTGCAATGGCTAAGCTCTCAGCTGCTAAGGGAAAGGTCAGCAGTTTGAACCCATATAGTGGCTCCACAGGAGAAAAGACCTGGTGTAACGATTACAGCCTAGGAAACTCTATGGGGCAGTTCTACTCTGTCATATAGGGTTGCTACAAGTTTGAATCAACTCAACGGCACACAACAATACACCATGTGGTCCCTAGGTGGCGCAGTTTGTGCTTGGCTACTAACCAAAAGTTGGTGGTTCAACTCCACCCAGCTACTCAACTTCCATAACATTAAGCCATTGCCATCGAGTCGATTCCAACTCACAGTGACCCTATAGGATAGAGTAGAACTGCCCCATATGGTTTCCAAGGCTGTAATCTAAACAAATCCATCTTGGAAGAAGTATAACCAGAATGCTTGTTAGAAGCAAGGATGGCGAGGCTACTACGTCTTACATACTTTGGACGTGTTGTCAGGAAGGGTCAGTCCCTGGAGAAGGACATCATGTTTGGTAAAGTACAGGGTCAGCGGAAAAGAGGAAGACCCTCAACGAGGTAGACTGACACAGTGGCTGCAACAATGGGCTCAAGCATAATAATGATTGTAAGGATGGTGCAATACCAGGCAGTGTTTTGTTCCGTTGTGCACAGGGTTGCTATAAGTCGGGATGGACTTGACGACAACTAACAACAATGATCTTTATGGAAATAGACTGCCACATCTCTCTCCCACAGATCGGCTGGTGCGTTGGAACCACCGACCTTTCAGTAAGCAGCCAAGTGCTTAATCACCGTGTCACCAGGGCTCATTTTGGAGAGATTACTGCAGTTCTACTACAACACACATGGAGTTGCCATAAGTCATAATCAACTCAAAGGCAGTTGTTTTTTTAAGTAATATTTTAAGGTGTTTTTTGGTGAAAGTTTACACAGTAAATTACCATATTTTACGCAAATAATGCGTGCACTATACTTTTTTACCAACCACGCAACCCTTCCCCCCACCACTAGTTTCGTAAGTGAGCTATCTGTGCATCTTACGTGTAGGCATTATTTGTGAAAAAAATACAGTAGGTTTCCATTTGGCTATTTCCATGAAAGTTGTTCAGTGATATTACTTACATTTTCACAATGTGTCAACGTTCTCTTTGTGTTCTGATTGTTCCATTTCCAGAACTCTAGTTTCTCATCTTTACTTCAGAGTAAATGTTGATCTTTTGGTCTTACATAGATGGTTTTTTAGTAGAGCACTGTACTTGCAGACGGTATCTGTTATTTTGTGTTACATTCTGTTATTTCACTGAAAGGTGATCTCAGTGGATAGGTTCAGTTCGAGGTTTAAAGAGAGTCTCTGGGTGACAGTCTCAGGGAGTCTTCTGGTCTCAACTAGTCCAGTAAGTTCTGCCTTTCTTAAGAATTTAAGTTTTGTTTTACATTTGTCTCTCACTCTATCTGGCACCATCCTATTGTGACCCTAGTCAGAACAGTTGGTAATGATAGCTGGGTCCATCTAGTTCTTCTGGTCTCAGGGTAGATGAGCCCATGGCTCGTGTAGGCTATTAGTCCTATAGACTGGTTTCTTCTCCTGATGAGTACAGATCAATAGTTGCATCTTTGACGGCCACTTGCAAGCTTTTAAGATCCCAGACACTACTCACTTCATTAGGAAGCAGAACATAAACTTTGTGAACTGTATTATGCCAATTGACTGAGTCGTCCCATGAGCCTAAGGTTTTAAGCTTTCAACCCTAGAAAACCAATCTTGCAAGGTGCTTGGTTATATCTGAGAAGTGTCTGTCATTGTGTCTTCTATAAAAATATGTTCCTGCACCCATATATCTGTACTTACACATACTAGTAGATATTTCTATCTATGCAGGTTTTTTGTTTGTTTTTTTAAACACGATTTGGTAAACAGCAGTTTTCTTCTATTCCTATCTTTTCTCCTTTCCCCTACAATCTAACTTTGATGCGGCAGTCAATTATCTTTTCAAAATAAAAGAGTATGATTAAAATCTTCCCACAAAGAAAACAGCAGGTCCAGATGGTTTTAAAGGACAAGTTCTTCCAAACTTTCAAGGATAGTAGCTCTAACCAAACTTCCAGACAACAGGAAAAGAATTGAAACTCCCCAGCTAGCTTAACAGTGATATCAACACAAAGATGTTATATGAAGGAAAAATTCCAGGTCTATTTTACTCATAAGAATGGGGAAAATATTAATCAAAACTATGTTCACCATGACCAAATTGAGTTTATCCCATGCAAGAATGCAGAAAATCTGTAAATGTAAATCATATAAACAAATTAAAGAGAAAGGGGATCAACATAGAAAACACAAAAGAATCTGCAGACCAATTATTAGAAATAATAGGAAGCAAGTGTCTAGCTATATGGTTAATATATTAAAAGTCCCAAAATATTACATATAACAGATTACATACAGATTAGAAAGTTAAAAACAATTACAATATATATACTTTTGTTACACAGATGATACAGTAAAACCGTATAAAAAAGACAACAAGGGAACATGATGAGAATGGGATTAAGGAAAGTGGTTCTCTCTGTGGGGAGGAGCCAGGGAGATAGGCTGAGGAAGAAAGACTATATGGCTACATGTAGGTTACTGGCAAAGATCTGTTTTTGTTTTAGGTGGTGGATTTTCAAATTACTTTTTTAAATAGCTAAATAATTAATCGTTAAATAATACTGGGCCACATGTGGACCAATGCTGAGCAACTGTGTCATGAACCAAG
Source organism: Loxodonta africana (assembly GCF_030014295.1). Taxonomy (NCBI): domain Eukaryota; kingdom Metazoa; phylum Chordata; class Mammalia; order Proboscidea; family Elephantidae; genus Loxodonta; species Loxodonta africana. Next base: position 51,765,297 of record NC_087359.1, read on the forward strand.
GATTGTGATTATATACGTCTCTGCACCTGAATTAAAACCACACACTCCTCAAGAGATCAGCTTTCAGTATCTAGGGAGGCAGTGAAGGGACAGAGAAGAACCAACAAAGGAGCTGCCAGAGTGTGAGACAAGAGGGGAAGAAAGCCTTTACTGACAAAATTAAGCTGCAGAAGGAACTAGTCATGAGATTTAATCAGTGATCTCTGGAGGTAGTAAAGATGTGCTCTGAGGGTCATTTATAAGGAAATTGGAGAGAAAAACAGAAATCCATCTTTTAATGATGGGATCCTCCATATAGCCACAGTCATATTGTTATTTGCAGTTGTTTCCAAACTTTACTAAAAAATTGACAAACCAAAAAATCCCGTGTGCCAAATGCTTTTCCCTAGCCATCAATCAAATGTTATACTTTGTGGAACACTCTAGTATTGCACATAGCTTAATTCTTAAGTGTTCATTTACAAAATGAAATGGCAATTACATATTGGGTCATCAGTTGATACTAAAACAATGCTACAAAAAGCTGTCCTGTAGCAGGTTTAAGTAGGTATGTTTGTACAAATAAAATATCCATAAATTTATTTAAATGGTACAGCACAAAGAATTCAGTAATTAGGAAAAACTTAAAAAAAAAAAAAACTTCGCCAACTTTAACCCAGGTTCTTTCAACACACAGAAGCCACTCTATGTTAAAGGAAACAATAAATAAAAGAAAAATACCACCAAAACAAAAATGTTCAAGTTGCTTCCCTCTGCTGTATTTTGCCAGTTTTTAAGTACTATTTCTTACTCTTGACTACAATTTTAAATATGCAAATATTTCTACTTCTCCTTTAGACTGTTTAAGTCTTCCTGAAAGCAGCCACCAAATCTTACAAGGTTGTATTTTACAGTAACCAGCATACCATCTGGCTTTCTGCTGATATATAGTGTTCTAGATCTTAAAAAAAAAATTAGACCAATCTTCTTTCTTTCTTCTTTTAATGCTTCTATCAATAAGACTCAGTAAGGCGTTTCCCCAAAACATTTCCTTACATTGTAGGCAACTGAGGTAGCTCTTGTTAACTTCCCAAACCACCACCACCTATGGGAAGGTAACATTAAAAGACAGTTCAAACACGAGTGTCTACTTTACCTACTATACTTAAAGATATGGCTACCACAAAGGCTACACATTCCACAAATGGCACTCAATATATATGCTTGCTAACTGACTCTAAGACTGTCGATCTACTAGATACTTTCTTTATCCTTTCCCATGCAGGGATTTAGTTATCTAGCATTCGGATTGGAACTTTAAGGCTAAGAGAAGCCTCAAGGAAAATGAGGCCCAGAGAAGTAGTGTAACTAATTCAAGGTCACAGAGGTAGTTGCCAGACCAAAAGCCAGTTTTCCTATGTCCCATTTCAGTGTTCTTCCAACTACAACATGGAAAATCTCTGATGAAGATAAAAACCAGTGACCTGAAAACATGTGTTAATAACAAAAATAAACTCCCTGGCCTATAACTTGAGTTATTTGCCATGCAGTCTTATTTCTTTTAGGCCCCGATCAGTATCAGTGTATAAAACTGAGTAACAACATGGATAAATCTCAGTTATGCTGAGAGAAAGCAGACAGACACCAAATGGTACATACTGTATGATTCCATTTATAATCACATTCTAGAACAGGCAAAATAAATCTACAGTGAAGAAGCAAATCAGCGGTTGGCCAGGGGCCAGGGTTGGGGAATTGACTGCAAAGGGGCACAGGGATGATGGAAATGTTCTATATCTTGATCTTGATTATGCTGGTGGTCATGCAGGTATGTCAAAATTCAAACTGTACACTTAAAAAAGGTAAACTTTACTATAGGTAATTTACACGCCAACAAATCTGACTTAAAAAAAAATCATCCAACCGTCCACTTAAAATTGGTGCATTTTATTGTTTTAAATTATACTTCAATAAAGTTGACTTTTAAAACACTGTTACTTCATTTAAGACACAACTATAGATCTCATCTTGTCTGGTACAAAAGAGAAAGAAGGAAACCAAAGACTCAAAGATGAAACTAGTCTACAGGACTAGCAGTCTATGCAGACCACGGCATTATCTACTCTGAGATCAGAAAAACCAGAGGGTGCCTGGCTAACATTAATGGCTGCTCTGATCAGGGCCACAATAGATGGATCCTGACAGAAGGGGAGAAAAATGTGCAACAGAACTCAAATTCTTAAAAAGTCCAAACTTACTGGACCCACTGAGGCTAGATACTCCATAAACCTTGAACTGAAACTACCTCCTGAGGGCACTGTTTAGATAAATAACAGATGGGCTCATAATATAAAGAACATCACCAGTGAGTCCTGCGCATTTAAAAAAAAAAAAAAAAATCATCTGTATGAGATTAAATGGTCAACAATTACTCTAAAGCAAAGATGGAAAAGTAAGGGGCCAGGGAAACCAGGTTACTTGAAGCGAGGCATTCAGAAGGGAATTAATGAGAAGGTTAAAACACTGAAAAATGTAACCAATATCTCTGAACATTTTGTGTAGTAATTGCTAACAGGGAACCTAATTTGCTGTGTAAACTTTCACTGAAAACACAACAAATAATTTAAAAACAAAATACTGTTACTAATGATACAGAAAAGCAACAAAAACTTGTTGCCATCTAGTTGATTCCAACTCATAGCGACTCTACAGAATAAGACTTGTTACTGCCAGCCTCTAGTCCCTTGTACTTGTTCTCTGTGTGAGGAATGTCTCTTCCCTCCTTGTCTTCCAACAAGTACTCCAATCATCCTTCAAAATGCAACTAAACTGTCAGTTCTCCCAGTGACCTTTTGTTGACACCGATTCTTCCAGCTTCAACCCCTAAGGAAGTTACTGAGCTACATCAGAATTTTCACATACATCTTTCCTATTTATCATGCTATATTGTAATTTATGAGTTTACACGTCTGTCTCCCCTGAGAAACACTGTAACCTAGAGGTCAGGGATTCTTTATCGCTCTATCTCCAGCACCAGAAAGAGTACCTGGAACGTATAGGAGCCACTCAAACATTTTCAAATTATTGTTACTGTTTGTTAGTTTTTGATAACTACATAAAAATAACCACCACCACTTCTGAGTACTTGCTATGGGACACTGCTCATCTTTTTTACATGCACTGGTATATTTAATCCGTATAGTAACGTTATGACATTTGAGCCCCATTTTACAAATGAGGAAAAAGTGAGGCTCAGAGAGATTATGTAATTTACCCATGAGGATACATACAGCTAGAGGTGACGAAGCTAAGATCTGAATCTAGACTCTGAGCTGGACCATTCTACAATACCGTCTCTTTAGTTCAACTGCAAGGAGCCATAGTGGTATAGTAGTTAAGCAGTCAGCTGCTGACCAAAAGCTTGGTGGTTCGAACCCACCAGCTGTTCAGTGGGAGAAAAATGTGGCAGATAGCTTCTGTAAAGATTAAAAAAAAAAAAAAAACCCAGTGCCAGATTACAGCCTTGGAAATCCTATGGGGCAGTTCTACTCTGTCCTACAGGGTTGCTATGAGTCAGAAGTGACTCAATGGCAAACAACAACAGTTCAAATGTACTGAACAGTGTCAGAGTTTATAATCTCACTGCATACTCATGCAAAGAATTAGGCCTTTACAACAAACACCAGGGTTGTTTTTCTTTTTCTTTTTCTTTTGCATATGGTTTTAGAGAACAAATTACTTGTATCTTTACTGTCATGTCTTCTAATTTTTATATGAGCCCTTCAAATACACGTCTGCCATACTAACCATTATAAATCCCAATTCCCTCAGAGAATGGCTAAAAGTATTACAAAATAAATAATTGATAAGATTATATTGATCTGAGAGGAGATAAGCTAAGCAGACATAATCTTAAATTAAGTTTTAAAAAAGTAAAGATAAAATTGAGGAGTTAGGAAGGGGCAAGAGTGAAACGCGACATATCTTAGGAGAAAAAAATTTATTTTCTTTTAAATTGCAAAAATTTGAAAACATTGGAATGTTAATTTGATTGCTCTCACTAGGAAAGTAATTTTTAAAAGTCAGAACTCAGAATGAGTTTCATATATTCAATAATAAATATGTTTATGAATCTTATAAGCAAAGATGCACAACCTTTAAGGAGAATTCTGTGCTGCCCAGTGGCCTAAACGATAACAGGTGGCTTTAAAGGCGGGGTACGGAGCATCTGTAAGGTCCCTAAAAGCATCATAGCACACAAACGGGTATGACTTGTGTTCTGTGAAGGCAGTTTCACCTTGCTAGGAAACCCTGGTGGCGGAGTGGGTAAGAGTTCGGTTGCCAACCAAAAGGTCAGCAGTTCGAATCCACCAGGTTTTCCTTGGATGACCTATGGAGCAGTTCTACTCTGTCACATAGGGTAGCTATGAGTACAAAAATGAGGAATAGTCACTATACATACTACTAAAAGAGCAATGAGCAGTTAGACTCTGTCCCACTGATAAGTCTCTAAAGGTTTTACCCTTGCTGCCATCAAGCTGCTATGAAATTCTCAAAGCCTCTTGAGAAAAGCAGACTTTGATTCCCCCTCACCTGCTGCCATCAAGTCAATTCCAACTCACTTCCTAATCCGGGCAAAGATTATAAAGTCCTCTCAAAGGACAGCTTGAAGTTAACAACAACAACAACAAAAGGTATTCTGAAAGCAAGTTAGAAGAAAGAGAAGACGTCTGGTTAAATAAGGTGGACTAAACTCAAGCATCTTTCTCTGGCCCATGCAAAAAGATACGTGTCCTTAAGGACAAAGAGAACAGGAGGAGAATCTACAGCAAGTAAGACTGTCAACAAAATTGTATTATAGGACAAGAAAAGAAAGTGTGATAACTTGATCAAATTTTAGATTTCTCTGCTTTGTTAAAAGCTGAAGGAGTAAGAAAACAATAAGCAGCAACCCAATTCTTACAGCACACCCACAAAGGCTCAAGGATTAGAGGCATCACATAAGTGCCATGGAAGGTTAGGGGCAGAGTAAAGTTGAAGGCAAAAGACCTGACTGGATGTCTGTATAAGCAGCAGTAGGAACACCACAGATACCCAGCTCCCCTCCATCTTATCCTAAGAGCCACACAATTACTGGTTCCCCCCTCCAGTAATTAAGTTTACTGAAGTTAACTCTCTGAAGTAGTACGACTCCAGCAATTAAGTTTATTGGAGTTAACTCTCTGAAGTGACAGAACTACTTTAGACATGGGGAGGGTCAGGGGTTGCACGAGGGACGGGGTGGCGGGAGGGAAGTGGTTGTCTACCAGGCACAGGTGAGGGCAGAAGTGAGACACCATGTGAAAACAAGAGGATCTCAGAATATTTACTCTTGTCTACCTTCTCTCAGGAAGCTATTAGAGAACGTGGTCTTCCAAAAGGAAGGAGCAAACAAAAATAAAATTTAAAAGCGAAGACAAGGGACACAGAAGATCCAACACAGAAGAGAAGGGAATTCCTTAGACGACTGTTGCACAACAGACTTAGAAAGCAACCAGTTCAAACTGGAGGAAGGCCAACTATTCTAGGGGGGATGCCTCCTTGGCCAAAAAAAAAAAGGACAGATCACCCGCAGTATTTAACCATATTAAGGAGAATTTTAGCGTGCTGTCAAAAGAGTTTAAAGATAAATTAATGAATAGGCAACAAAAAATGCAATCATTAAATAAATTCACAAAAGAAATATAATTCTAGAACAGCATGCAGCTTAGCTATGAATATGTACATAGACATAAAAATGTAAATAATAAATATGAATTTAATAAAAAACTGTTAAATAACCATATTAAACGATGGGAAGGTGGGGTGGGAAAGCATGCGTGGGGTGAAGTTGTAGAAGGGTGTAAAAGAGCTAATCCGCATTTTCCACAGAGGGAAGTCAATGGCTGATATATAAAATTGAAAAATCAAGAAACATCAGGTAAACTTATTACTTGAAATACAGATATAAAACACAGGAGAAACAACTATGTTGTGGAAGAGGAATAAAATAAGGTCTTCTGTTTTTATTTTATCTGAATTTGAAAATTATGTTCTTAAAAATATGAAATTATATTCACTCAAAATTATAATCTACACATATATATTTGAAGATGTGTAGATGATTAATAAGGTCCCTTTTCATTCTACAAAAACTCTATTTTATATACAGCAAAACCTGCGAAAGCTGGAACCTGTATAAGGTGGAAGCCTGTCAAAGAAGGAAAGCTCATATATCTTCCACTAGAATGAGTGATAGAAAAGTAGTAAGGCTGCACCATGTCAAAGGCAGAAAGCCTGTAAGGCCTGAAAAAACTAGGCAGTCTCATTGAGTTTCAGCTCTTACAGGTTTCAGTGTGTGTGTGTGTATTCCCTACCCACCCACCCTGTCCCCGCCACGTGCTTTTACATCTCTCTGTTTTCAGTTGCTTTTACTTATTGGACTCAGTGGAATTTTTACTTGCTTTTTCCCCAAAGGGGCAGAAAAGGCAATGAAAAGGAAAAGGAAAAGATGATTGTTCTAAAGACAAATTTTGCCAACTCAGTGATTTTTGTTGTTTTCTGTTTTTGTCAAGGTCTAGTTTAATTTTTCAGTAATTTTGTTTACAGTAAAAACTCTAGATTACCAAAGCAAGCAAACAAACAAAAAAGATAATGGAGGGACCCTTAATGACTGCTGTCAAGCAGATCATACAGGTCTTTTTTGTCAATGAAGTAGCAAGAAATCCAGGTCTCTGCTGGGGAGGCACAGATTTGCAACAGGCCTAAGAAGGCCCAAAAGGGTCTGATTCATCTCCCTCAGCTGCAGTTCTAACAGGAGGAAGAAGAACGATTCCAGGGTAAAGAAGCTTGGTTGGCCTCCTCTACAACTCCAGCCTAGTTACCACTGTCACATGCCAGGACAACTGCAGCAGGCACCTTCTCTGGCCCCAGAGACACGTTTGAAAATGGTTTTCTGCAAAACTACCTTCAACAGGATGCTACGCACTACGTAGAACTGATATCCTTCCCTCACAATTGAAAGGCCTTCACCCTTGAAAAACTAGCCAAATCCAGTGAGCTTTTCTGGCCACAGAGTGGCAGATTCCTTACAGAAATAATAGCACAGCAATGTCTGTACTGTGGTGTTATTTTAATGTGACTACAATATCAGGTGTGGGCTCAGATATCTTTGGTTCAAATCTGAATATAAAATAAACGTTTAGAAATTCAGGAGCAACTATGCCAGGCTTTATTCATTTCCTTAAAAAACAGCTTTCATTTTCTTATAGAAACAATAAAACATCAAATGTCCCATATTTCTAGGGCTTAGCTGTCTGTGCCTTATTGTTTTGTTTAAAGTGTGTATCACCCAAATATGGCACCCTAAAACTTACCTTTGGAGCATGTAATATCTCATCTCCTTATTTTCCTCTGCAGAACCCTCCATATCAAGATGACAAATGAATGGAAGATTTTTCTTCAGATTTTGGTCTTGTAAACACAAGCTGCAGTTCTTCCTCCTGTTGCAGCTGCTTAAAACCCAGGAGGACAAGAGACGCTATGCCTTCTGCCTACTTCTTGGCCTTGCTTCAGTCAGACTAGAGTATTCCTAATGGCCTCACACTATAGCCTTTTTGTCTTTGTCCCCAATTTCTTTATTTCCCTACCTTTTCCCTCTTTTCGTATTTTCCTGCTACACTTGGCCCACACACAGAATTGGTCAATTTCTCAAAGGGAATGAAAAGAGAGGGGGAGAAGTATAAAAGCTTGCATAACTAGTGAAAAGATCACAGCAGCTCTGCTTTAGCTGCAGCAAACATGCTTCAACAACAGTCACTTCTTCTGACAGTCATCAGAGAACAGCTCTACCACCTCTCCTGGCTGCCAGAAGCACATGATAGGGAGAGCTTGGGGTAGAAAGAAGACAAAGTTTACAAGGACAACTGAGCCAAGAAAATAATGAGGTCATGAAATCCAGAGGGAGGAGGACAGCACAGCCTAAGCAGGTAATTTCTGAGAACCAATCAAAACAAATAATACTGATTATCAGATGGCAAGAGGGGGGAAAGCAGGTCAGGAGGGAAAGAAAGCAAATACAAAGGACAGAACGTGCCACTTATTACAGAAGTTTGAATAAAGTGGGAATCATGATTCTAATTTTCAGACCAAAATAGTGATACACAGACATATATACACTTAACCTTCTTAAACAACAAAATCTAATACTTTATTCACCACAACTTGACAACAAGAAAGGAGCTAGTACAACTGCGATATAGAGAAGATGTGAATAAAATCCTTGGAACAGACCAAGGCAGATATTTTAGAGAAAGAGGTCTAACCCAGTTAAAGCAGGGAAGAGCTTCTGCCTAGAGCCCTGGTGGTGCAGTGGTTAAGTGCTTGGCTGCTAACCGACAGGTCAGCAGTTTGAACCCACCAGCCACTCTGTGGAGGAAAGACGTGGCAGTCTGCTTTTCTGAAGATTACAGCCTTGGAAGCCCTATGGAGCAGTTCTACTGTCCACTGTCCTATAGGGTTGCTATGAGTCGGAATTTGACCCAAAGGCAATGGATTTGGTTTATTTTTTGAGAGAGACTACCAGGACACACATATTGTTATGAAAGCAAATTTGGCACAGATTGACAGATCCTGTGAGGAAATGAATACAACAAGGCTTCAGTGAAAAGAAAAAACTTAATTTTGTAAGACAGAGAAGCAACAATGGCTGAATGTTATACAGTAACATCTTCCTGCTTCAGTAGGAAGCCCATGATATTGCCCCCTTCTAATGGGAGAAATGGAAACCCTGGTGGCGTAGTGGTTAAGAGCTACTTCTGCTAACCAAAAGGTCAGTAGTTCGAATCTACCAGGTGCTCCTTGGAAACTCTATGGGGCAGTTCTACTCTGTCCTATAGGGTCGCTATGAGTTGGAATTGACTCAACGGCAATGAGTTTGTTTGTTTTTTGGTTTTAATGAGAGAAAAACAATGGCAAAAGAGCATCTTAGAATCTACAGAATCTCAACTTCCTGAAACAAGTCCTCAGGACTGGTATAATTAGCCAGAGTCATATCTAACCTGATCATGCACCACAGAAAAATATTTCCCAACAAAATGCTGGAAATAGTTAAAAAAACTGATGCTAACCACGCAGAGAACCTATTAACTTTCCAGAAAAACTCTGCAAAACAGAAATACACAAATGACCTGACGCACAGAAGGATAAATGATCAGATAGAAGACAAATGATTAAACAAATCCCTATCATAGGACATTCAGGTGGCCCAACTTGAAAAGACTCAATTAATCTATGTAACATGATCACTAGCCATAATAAAAAATGGAAATCCTGGTTTGTTCTCTGGTCTGCGGTCTGCACCACTTTGTATCACCCCTTCCACACTATTCCAACACCCGTAAAGTTAGTCAAATTTATTTTTTCCTTCAAAGAATCAAGATGACACCGAGGAGCCCTCCTTTCTTTACATCTCTTCAGAATATCATGTCTCAAAAATAGACCACTGGGGCTTTCGTTCAGGACAGCTACAGTGACCACAGATGTCGCAGCAGCTCAGATTTTACACAAAGCTAAGTATCTCCAGATACAGGCAGTTTCTGAAAAAGAATCACTCTGCCCTTGTTATATAAGTTCGACATTCAAAGAGCAAATAAAGTACTAAGTATAGAATAAAGCAGTCCATTTCACATTTAACTGTATCAGAAAAATGTACTAAATAGTCACACTCAGTAATCCAGTTTGTGCTTTCTTTCACTAAAAGGAACAACCAAACACAAACACAGCACACTCAGATCTAAAAACAAAGCTAATTTCTACTCTTTTATGAATGCTGCCCACAACCCTTCAATAATATTAGAACACAGAAAATAAAAAGCCACATTCATTCCTCCAAATTCAAAGCATCTCCGTTTTAATCTACCACGAATATAGTGTCCAAGGTAGACACGTACCTGCCACAAAATCCAACTAGAAGCCCACACTGATCCCAGCATTGTAACATGCCAAGCACCAAGGATGACGTAGCAGTTTATCCAGCAGCCAGCGATGCATTAGCTGGCTTGGCTGCAAATGCAGTGTGAGTTACTACTGCAGCACACGCTGTGATAGACTGTTCATACTGGCACTTTTACAGGCTAGAAATATTGGATAGAGGATGTAGCTTTGTCAAAAATCAACAGGTCATATTTATAAAGGTTTATCTGAGAATTCTACATTCTGTTCCACCGATCTTTATGATTATCTTGAGCCAGTGACACACTGTCTTGATAACTGTGGCGTTGCTGTGGGTTTTGAAATCAGTTAGTATAAGGCTTCCAACTCTTCTCTCCTTTCTCAAAATTGTTTGGCAGTGTAGGTCATTAGGGTGCCCATGTAAATTTAGGATCAGCTTGTCAAATTTTATGCCCTGACCTATCCTCCCGGGGGGAAAAAAAAGCCTACAGGGATTTTAATATGGATTTTGTAAATTTATAGATCAATTTGGGGAGAAATGCAATCTTGACAATATTAAGTCTTCCGATCCATGAACTATCCCACATTGATTTAGATCTTTAATTTATCTAAGCAGTGTTCTATAATTTTCATTGTATAAGTCTTACACTCCTTTTGTTAAATGTAGTCCTAGATATTTTATTCTTTTTGATGCTATTGTGAATAAAATTGCTTTCTTAATCTCATTTTTGGATTAGTCATTGCTAGTATATATAAATGCAATTATTCATTTTTGTATATTGATCTTGTACCCTGTGACCTTGCTATACTCATTTAAATTTTAACTTTATGGAGACATAATTCACATACCATATATTTCACCCATTTAAAGTGTACAATCCAATGATTTTTAGTACATTCACATAGTTGTGAACTATCACAACAATCAATTTTAGAACATTTTCATACCCATATCCAGAAGTTACTCCATTTCCCCTAAAGCCCTCCCCCAGCATTAGACAACCACTAATGTACTTTTTGACTCTATAAATTTGCCTATTCTGGACTTTCGCATAAATTGAATCATACAGTATGTAGTCTTTTGTGACTGGCTTCTTTCACTTGGCATGATGTTTTCAATGCGTAGCAGGTATCAGTACTTCACTACTTTTTGTGGCTGAATACTATTCCATTGTATTGACTATCCCACATTTTATTTATCCATTGATCAACTGATGAACATCTGGGTTGTTTCCATTTTGTGATTACTATGAATTGCTATGAACATTCATGTACAAGTTTTTGTATGGACATATGCTGTTGTTTCTCTTGGATATATAGGAGTGGGACTGCTAAGTTATACAGTAAGACTTTGTTTAATATTCTGAGGAACTGTCACACTGTTTTCCCAAGCTGCTACACCATTTCACATTCCCACTAGCAAAGCACGAGAGCTCCAAATTCTCCACACCCTCGCCAACACTTGTTACCGGCTTTTTCAGTCTAACCATAGTGAGCACGAAATGGTGTCTCATTGTGGCTTTGATCTGCATTTCTCTAATGACTAATGATTGGAGGCCTGGTGGTGCAGTGGTTAAGAGCTCAGCTGCTAACCAAAAGGTTGACAGTCCCAATCTACCAGCTGTTCCTTGAAAACGCTATGGGGCAGTTCTACTCTGTCCTGTAGGGTCGCTATGAGTAGGAATTGACTCAACAGCAATGGGTTTGGTTTGGTTTTTTGGTTAATGACTAATGATGCTGAGTAACTTTTCATACGCTCATTGGCCATTTGCATATCTTCTCTGAGAAATGTCCATTTAGATCCTTTCCCTGTTTGCACATTTTAATTGGGCTATTTGTCTTTTTATTACTGAGATGTAAGAGTTTTTTACATACTCTGGACATCAGGATAAATATCAATTCCTTATCAAATATACACTTGCGAATATTTTCTCCCATTCTGTGGATTGTTCTTTCACCTTCTTGATAGTGTCCTTTGAATTTAATTTTTATGAAGTCCAACTTATCTAATTTTTTTGTTGTTACTTGTACTAATGGTGTCATATCTAAGAAACCACTTTCTAACCCACAGTCATGAAGATTTCCTGCTGGGTTTTAGATGAGAAGTCAGTCACTTATGATACTGATGCTCCTCTTCTATGTGAGAGTTGTTTTTATCTCACTGCTTTCAAGATTTTTTTCTTGTTATTTGCAGTAGTTATGTTCTATAAAGTCGCCATGACCAAACCAGTGAATGCTGAGCCAGTGCTCCTGGGAGAAATGAAGTTTGACTATGATGTTTATAGAAGCGGATCTTTTAGTATTTGTCCTCCTTGGTTTGTTGAGCTTCTTGGATAAGTAGATTAATGTTTTGTATCAAATAAGAGAAATTTTTAGCCCTTATTTCTTCCAAAAAAAATTTTTTTTCCCTTCTCTCTCCTTACCTCTGGAACTCCCATTACACAAATATTAGTTCTCTGAGTATTTTGAGGAGCCTTTCCAAAACCACTATACCATTTTACATTCCCACTAGCAAATGCATAAGAATTGTCCCACAGATGTCTCAGCTGCCTGTTCATTTCTTCAGTCTTTCCTCTTTGTTCTTCACACTAGATAATTATTGTTCTATCTTCAAAATAATTCTTTCATCTGTCACCTCAAATCTACTATTGATCCTCTCTCATGAATTTTTCATTTCAGTTATTGCGCTTTCCATCTCTTGAATTTGCATTTGTTTCTGTTTAGTTTTTTATTTTGAAATAATTATAAATTCACAGGAAGTTGCAAAAAAAAAAAAAATGTACAGGGAGATGCTGAGTTCCCTTCACCCAGTTTATCCCAATGGTAACATCCTGCATAATTACAAAGCAATATCAAAACCAGGAAAATGACACTGATACAATCTACCTGCCTTATTCAGATTTAATCAGTTTTATGTGTACTCATTTGTATTTGTGTGTGTGTGTAGTTCCACGCAATTTTTCACATGTGTAGATTCATGAAACCACTACCACAATCAAGATACAGAACTGTTCCATCACAAGAGTCCCTTGCGCCATCCCTTTAATCTCCTCTCCCTGCATCCTTACTCCCTTGCAATCACTAATTTGTTTGTTCTCTATAATTTTATTATTTCAAGAAAGTTATATAAATGGAATCATACAGTATACAATTTTTTTGAGGCTAGCTTTTTCACTCAGTGTGATTTCTTTGCGATTTATCTAAATTGTTTAGTGTATCAACATTTCCTTCCTTTTTATTTCTGATTAGCATTGATGGGGGGTGAACATACCACAGTTAAACCATTCACCTAACGGAGGACATTTTGGCTGCTTTTTAGCTATGATAAATAAAGATGCTATAAACAATAATGTGCAGGCTTTAGTGTGAATGTAAGTTTTCATTTCTCTGGAATAACTGTTTCAAGAGGACAACTGGTGGGTCATATGTTAAGTACATGTTTAGTTTTACAAAATATCACCAAATTATTTTCCAGAGTGGCTGTATCATTTCATATTCCCACCAACAATTTGTGAATGATCCAATTTCTCTGCATCTTCACCAGCATTTAATGTTGTCTCTATTTTTTATTTTAGGCATTCTGGTAGGCATTTAGTAATATTCCATTGTTGTTTTAATTTACATTTCCCCAATCTTCAATGATGTTAAACAGCTTTTCATGTGTTTATCTGCCACTTGTATATGCTCTTTTGGAAACCCTGATGGTGTAGTGGTTAAGTGCTACTGCTGCTAACCAAAAGGCTGACAGTTCAAATCCACCAGGCGCTCCTTGGAAGCTCTATGGGGCTGTTCTACCCTGTCCTATAGGGTCTGTGTGAGTCGGAATCGACTCGACAGCAACGGGTTTGGTTTTTGGTTTTATACCCTCTTTGGAAACGCTGGTGGCATAGTGGTTAAGTGCTATGGCTGCTAACCAAAAGGTCGGCAGCTCGAATCCACCAGCTGGTCCTTGGAAACCCTATGGGGCAGTTCTACCCTGTCCTATGCGTTGCTATGAGTTGGAATCAACTCGACAGCAATGGGTTTAGTTTTTTTGGCTTTATATTCTCTTTGGTGACATTTGGTTCTTTTTTATACTTTCTAGCTCCTTATTGAGAATTTCTATTTATTGATTCACTGTCATACATTTCTTTAATTCTTTAAATGTGTTTTCCTTTAGTTCTTTGAACACATTTATAATAACTGTTTTGAAGTTTTTGATACTTGCAGTTTCTTATTGACTTCCTTTCCTAAATATGGGTCACACTTTCCTGTTTCTTCACATCTCAATTTCTTGTTGAAAACTAAACACAATAATTAATTGTAGAAACTCTGGATAATGATTTCTTTTACCCAAAGAAGGCTGTTGTTGCTGCTGTTTTTTTGTCTTTCCTTTGTTTAGCAACTTGCCTGGGCTAAATCTGAAATCTGTTTCCCCCTCAGTGTGTAGCCACTGATGTCTCATTTTCTTTTTTAATTTTTCTGTTTAAACCTGGCTTCTGAGGGGTTGCCCCTATGTCTGCATAGCTTATATCCCTATGTCTGATATGGGTTTGGCCCTATGTCAGCCAACGATTAGTCAGGAGTTATGTTCAAGTACCTGAAGTCAGTAAGGCTTCTGTACTCTGCTGATGAATCTGTGCATAGCAGGGTAGTACATTTAAAGCTCTGGGAATTTTCAAGTCTGCCCCAGTTTTTAGTTTCTGTTGGGCCTTACCACATTTCTGTACAGACACACAACCTCATCCAGCAATATAACTACAACCACAGCTTAGGTTAGCAGAGCAGCTGGTCCTCCATACTTGGCCACTGCTGAGATCATCACTTCCACCAACAACATCACGGGATGAGGACATCACCTGCCACCCAAAATGAGCAAGCCCCCTTTGGCCACAGCATCAAAGCTGCTACTCTGCATAGCCTACATACCTTGGCCAAACCTCCACACCAACCAAGTTGGGGTAAGGGGGGTCGGAACAGTCCCAGGCAAGAATACTACAAGACTTCCACTGTTCTTACTGAATTACAGCAGTTTTTAAAGCATAAATGTTTCTTAGATTGTTGTATGCCTTCAGGTTGACTTCAATAGTACTGAAATGGTTGTTTTTGTCAATTATGTCAAGCTTTACACAGTAAAACCAGCAAAAGCCAAAAACCTGTGTAAAGCAGAAACCTATCAGAGAAGGAAAACACAAATATTTTCCACGAAAACAAGTGATAGAAAAGTGGTAAGACTTGAACCCTGTCAAGGCAAAAAACTTGGGAGACCTGGAAGAACAAGACAGTCATGTCCAGTTCTGGCTGTCACTTGTTTCAGTGTAATTGCTTTTTGTGTTGAGAATTTGCTGATCTCCTCGCTCAGCTATAGCTGGAAGTCCTGCCTGTTTTATTTACTTTTTATTGATATCCCAATCGATATCCTCCCCAAGTGTTATGGAATGAATCGTGTCCCCCCAAAAATATGTATCAATTTGACTATGCCAGGACTCCCAGTATTGCGTGGTTGCCCACCATTTTGTGATCTGATGTGATTATCTTTTGTGTTGTAAATCCTAACCTCTATGATGTTAATCAGGCAGGATTACAGGCAGTTATGTTAATGAGGCAGGACTCAATCTACAGAATTAGGCTGTATCTTGGGTGAATCTCTTTTAAGATATAAAAGAGAATCGAGCAGAGGAGAGGGACCTCATTACCACGAAGCAAGAGGAGCCAGGACCAGAGCATGCCCTCTGGACCTGGGGTCCCTGTGCTGAGAAGCTCCTAGACCAGGAGAAGATTGTTAACAAAGACCTTCCCCCAAAGCCAACCGCTAGCACCCTGAATTCGGACTTCTAGCCTCCTAGACTGTGAGAGAATAAACTTCTGTTTATTAAAGCTATCCACTTGTGGTATTTCTATTATAGCAGCACTAGATAGCTAAGACACAAGGTAAACTCTATTCTGACTTCTATCACTATAAATCACTGTACTTCAATTTCATATAGTCGGTCCTCATCATTTGTGGATTCTATAGTTGCGAGTTTGCCTACTTGCTAAAATTCATTTATAACTCTTAAAAATCAATACCCACAGTGCTCTCACAGCCATTCATGGACATGTGCAAAATGGCAAGACATTTGAATCGCCTGATATGCACGTTCCCAGCTGAGACTGAACAAAGCAAAGCTCTGCCTTGCTTCAGGTCTTGTACTGTAAATAAGTGTCCTTTTTACAGTCTATTTAGTGCCACATTTTCCACACTTCTGTGCTTTTGACTGGTGACTTTGCTGTTTAAAAACGCCCTCAAGCACAGTGCAGAAGTGCTGTCTGGTATTCCTAAACGCAAGAAAGCTGTGATGTGCCTTATGGAGAAAAGACATGCTTTGTTCAGGCATGGGTTACAGTGCTGTTGGTTGTGAGTTCAATGTTAATGAATCAATTGATAATTGAATAATTAAATACACTAAATGAGGTGTCTTTAAACAGAAACACACAAAATAAGGTTATGTATTGATCAGTTGACAAAAATGTCACCAGAGGCTTTCAGGCAACTACCCATGTATTTCCACTGTGAGCAGCAGTTCGGCATTCACTAATTTGGTGTTTGTGGCAACTTTCTAGAACATCACTTCTGCAAATAACAAGAATTGACTACATGGGGGTATTATACTATATGTATTTCATGTCTGGCTTTTGATCAATATCATGTCTACGAAATTCATACATGCTGTGACATGGCAATAGTTCGTTCATTTTCATTGCTGTGTAGTATTGCATCATCTGAGTATCTCATGACTTATTTATCTGTTCTACTACTGATGGACCTATGGGTTGTTTGTAAAGTTTGACTATAGTTGTTTTTTGGTGGACAAATTATACTCAGTTCTTTTGGATATATATCCAGGGATAGAAATGCTTGTTGATGGGGTATGTGTAAATTTAGCTGTAAAAGATACCGCCAAATAGCTTTCTATACTATAGCCCTTTATGACTGTCCTTGGCCAACTTGCATATCTCTCTCATTTAATGAGCAAATATTAATTGAGTGCCTAGAAGGTGCTGGATATACAACTGTGAAAACAGCATAGTCTCTGCCCTCATGATGCTTATCATTTAATAAACAATCAAACAATTCTACCAATAAAAACATAACAAACTGTGACAAATGCTATGTTTTGTTTTTTAACATTATTAGTAGGCCACTCTGAGGCAGTGACATTTAACATGAAACCTAAAGGACGAAGACCTAAAGTAATCACCGAAAGAGTGAAAGAGAAGTCCAGTCAGAAGGACCAGTGCATGTAGCCCTACGCTAGGAAGAGACTGGCATATTAGAAAAACTGAAAAGGCCAGTGTGATTGGAGCACTACCAGCAAGTAGAAGCTGACAGAAGTAAGTTCATTGAGGGTTTCATGAGTGATGTTAAGAACTTTGTACTTTATGCTAAGTGTAATAGGAAATCAGAAGGCAGGGGTATAATAATAGAAGGGAATCCAGTTAAGTAACTATCCTAGTAGTCCAAGCGGGAGTCGGTAGACTAAGACTTGAACTAAGGTGATGGTAAGTGAACAGACTGAGATAAAATTGGAGCTAGAATCAATAGAACTTAAGTAACTTCCGAGGTTTCTGGCTTGAGCAGAGTGCCTGAAGGTGTTATTTAGTGAAATGGGGACAATTAGAGGAAGATCAAATTTATCGAGAGGGTAGAAACTATTGGTGTGGAGTCAGTCCCAACTCATAGCAACCCTACAGGACAGAGTAGGGTTCCCAAGGCTATAATTTTTACAGAAGCAGACTGCCACATCCTTCCCCATACAGCAGCTGGTGGGTTCAATTGGCAACTTTTTGGTTAGTAGTTGAGTGTTTAACCAAGTGGGTAGAGGGGATGGATGTCATAAATTTGAGTCATTGGCATATATGTGGTAGCAAGGAGATGAGATTACCTAGGGAGAAAATGTGTATCAAGTGAAAAGAGAAGGTCCGGGACCAAGCAATGAAAAACTCCAATATTTAAATATTTTAAATTAAGAGAAAGAGAAAACGTGTGCAAAGGAGATTGGGAAGAATACCAAAGAGGTAGAAGGAAAGCATGGCTTTCAGTAGAAAAGAGAAGCTATATTTCAAGGAAAAAAGTGTGCAGAGCTACTGAGAAGTCTAGAAGGATGAGAACTACAAAGTGTCCCCTGGATTTAACAACACTAATAAATTAGTAATTTTAACAAAAGCATTTTCAGTAGCATGGTAAGGCAGAGGCTAGTAGCTTGAAGAATACATGGGAGATAAGGAAGCATGAACAGCACTTTTGAAAACCTTGACCATAAAGTAGGGCAGAGAAATAGGACAATAGTCCAAATGGAACGTGGCTATTGGAGAAGAGTTTGATAAAGATGAATGAGATCACAGCATGTCTGAATGCCAAGAGGAATGATGGGTAAAGAGAGAGAGACATCTACAATGTAAAAGAAAAATGAATGACTAAAGGAGGGAGCATCTTGAGAAGTCCTTGTAACAAGAAGGCCTGATAGTTTCTATTTTCTCAATGAAATAGGAGGCGAAGTTATGAATTTAAAGTGTGCGTCTAGAAAGGGCAAGGGATAGCACAAAGGGAGACTACCAGCTTAAAGACAATGGAGAAGGAATGAAATTATTGTTGTGGAAAATGGTTGGCCAAATTAGCAGAAGAGAAAACAAAAGAGAGAAAGAACAAGAAAATTTTCACAGCACAAGCAGCAAAGAGTGATGACCTCACAGGGTGAATAATATTTCAACAATTAGGGGAATGGCATTTCAATAAGAAAACATGACAGAGAGAGAAAGACAGACAGACAGAAACAGAGAAAGAGGCTGTAAAAATGGCACAGTGGTGGTGTCTGACCTCCTCTAACTTCACAAGAGGGAAGGAGAATCAAGATCAACAGCCCAAGGCTACTTCTTAGGAGGCAGAAGTCAGATATGCCTCCTCCTTCCGCCATCTTTACCAATTCTGACACCAACTGTCCCTCCCGTAGCACTCTCTACTTCTCTGCTGTGTTCGATAATTCATTGCCATTGCCACACAGAACTCACAGACCATACGATTATGGGGTTTATTAGGGAAGTAACAGGTTACAATTTAGGTACAGGAATGCTCAGGATACAATTCTCCCATCAGGACAGCCTCTTCCCAGCCATGTTCACAGGAATGCCACTCTCTCAGCCTCTGCCCTGCTCAGGCAAGTGTTACAAAGCTCTTTTAGCTCTGCCAGTAAGTGCCCAGAGGCACCCTGCTTCACTAGCAAGCCTCGTGCCAGGGAGCCCACCACACCATCTCCTGCCATCCTTCTCTGCCACCGTTTCTCAGGCACTTTCTGTCTCCTGGGTCCAGGAGCTTCTCAGAGCAGGGATCCCAGGGGCGAAGGACACATTCTCCACTCCTGGCTGTTTTTCTTTGGTTGTGGTGGTATCTGATCTCTGCTCTGGAATTGGCTCTCTTTTAAGGCAAAACCTTGGTGGGTCACAATCGCCCTATTTGCACAGTCTCACCCAGTCACTTAGATGGAAGTTACAAGACCATGGGAGAGAAAGGCCACACAAAAGTGTTCCACCACACCACACAAGCAGACAGAAAGAGACTTAGATACAAACAGAAAAACCAAAGGGCACAAAGATGGAAAGGAGTCAATTGTATAGTGTGACTAGAGTAGAGAAAGGAGAAAAAGAACACTGGATACGTGGGTAGAGAGACAAGACTATAAAGATCAGTTTTGGCCAGTTTTGTTGAAGGATTTAAAAGCAATGCCTGCATGCTACGCCTCTGCCACTTACTAGGTAGGTAAGTTACATAAACTCTCTGAGCCTGTATCTTCATGTGTAAAATGAAGGTAATTAACGAAGCTGGAAACCCTGGTAGCATAGTGGTTAAGTGCTACGGCTGCTAACCAAAGGGTTGGCAGTTCGAATCCACCAGGTGCTCCTTGGAAACTCTATGGGGCAGTTCTACTCTGTCCTATAGGGTCGCTATGAGTCGGAATCGACTCGATGGCACTGGGTTTGGTTTTTGGTTTTTTTATACATATGCTGTTGTTTGGTTAAATGAGATAGTATTTAAAACACTTAGCACAGTGCCTGACTCACAGTAAATGCTCAATAAATGGTGGTAAAGGTGGGGATTGTTATTATGTTAGGCTTTACTCTGAAAGCAGGTTTTTAATAAGATGTGAAGTCAGGAGAAGCTGAAGTCAGAGAAAAGAGTCACGGGGCCATTGCAATAGATGAAGCTAAGGCTAGAGATAATGAATACCTAAGTAAGGTCATTGATAATGGGAACTGAAAAGAAAAATTTGAGGGGGAAAAAAAACATAGAGGTGACATGATACAATCATTTGCATTTAATGGATCAGAATGTCCTGAAACTCTTAAGTATCTTTCATTGACAATCTTCCAAAAGTCTTCCTGACTAATACAGTCCCACTTTTGTAACTGTCATTAGATTTTGCTCGGGAGGAGGATAGAATTTTATTTATGAAGGGTATTCAGAAAAATATCAGGTTCTATAGTTATTACAATAACTTCATTATTATTTCAACAAACAGTGCCACCCACATGCCTAAAATCTGAAATTGTTAAAAAGAGACAGGAAAGATTCTCAAGTATATCTGGCATGAGATGGTCCCAACTTGAAATAACAGCCTCAAGTCAAAGCCTCTGTTATGGGTTCAGTTGTGTTCTCCAAAAAAGATAGTTTGAAGTCCTAACCATTATCTATGAATGTGACCTCATTTGGAAATAGGGACTTTACAGATGTAATCAAGTAAGAGAAGTTCATTACACTGGACCCTAATCCAATACGACTGGTGCCCTTACAAGAGAAGAAACACAAAGAGACTTATAGGGAGAATACCATGTGATGATGAAGGCAGAGACTGGAGAGATGTGCTTACAAATCAAGGAATATCAAGGATTGCCTGGAGCTACCAGAAGCTAAGAGAAAGGTATGAAATAATTTTCCCCTAGAGACTTCACAGAGAGCATGGCCTGCTGACACCTTGATTTCAGACTTCTAGTCTTCAGAACAGTGAGAGAATGATTTTCTGCTGTGTTAAGCCACCCGGCTTGTGGTAATTTGTTATGGTAGCCCTAGGAAGCTAATACAGTCAACTAATACCTTTAATTCTTTCTCTACTTCTTTTAAAAAATTTTTTTTTAACTTTTTTTTCATCTTGCTCTCCCTTCAAGTAACTATTCTCTTTGTTTTTTCCTATCAACTTCTTAAAAGAGTAGCATACAGATAGAATTCCAACTCCTTGACCACTTATTCACTGCTTAATCTCTTGCAAACTACAAAAGCTGTTCTCCCCAAGGTCCTCCTATTCACTAACGCCAGTACTTTTTCTCAGTCCTTTATGTTCAAACTGCCAACCTTTCGGTTAGCAGCTGAGTGCTTATCTGCTGCACCACCAGGGTTCCTTATTAGAAGGTTACTAGTGAGTTTTTTAAGTGTAGTCTTTCTTTCAGTGAACTGTTAGATGCAGAAGACTAACTACAACAGCTTAAGTAAATGAGACTACAAGTTAAAAATGGTAGATTGAACATTCATTTCTGATTCCTACTGAAATTCCACAAAAGTAACAGTAAAATGGTAACAGAGGCATAAACACATAAGAACAAAGAATGGAAGAAGAGATCTCAACAGATAAGAGATGGCATCAAAATTGTGGAAAATAGAAAGTGAATGGTCAAGAAGCAACTGCCTCAGAACCAAAGAATCTATACTAGAGGAAGCCACTTAGAAACAAGCATAACTCTACTTGCAACCCCAAAACCCACTGCCATCCAGTCCATTCCGACTCATAGCAACCCTATAGGATAGAGTAGGGCTGCCCCATAGGGTATCCAAGGAGCAGCTGGTGTATTCAAACTGCCAATCTTTTGGTTAGCAACCAAGTTTTTAACCACTGTGCCACCAGGGCTCCAACTCTACTTCAGCACTCTGTGAAAACCAATATATCTCTGCTAGCGAGGGTAGGGAGGGGTTGGAAATCCTAATAGTCTATATTTTACTTAAAAGCACTATACAAATGTTAATTTCTTAGTTCACTAAATGTAGGGTTGTCAAATAAAATACAAGATACCGAGATAAATATGAATTTCAGGCAAACAACAAAGTTTTTTTTTTTTTTAATGTAAGTATGTCTCATGCAATACTTGGGACATACTTAAACTAAAAAAATTATTTGTCATTTATCTGAAACTCAGATTCAACTAAAACCAAAAACCAAACCCAATGCTGTGGAGTCCATCTCAACTCATAGTGACCCCACAGAGTTTCCAAGGCTGTAAATCTCTATGGAAGCAGACTGCGACATCTTTCTCCTGAGGAGCGACTGGTGGTTTTGAACCACTGACCTTTCCTATATTTTTATTTGCTAAATCTGGCAACTCTAGATAAAGGTATCATGGTTATATAAGATGTTAATATTAGGGAAAGCTGGGTAAAGGATACACAGGAACTCTGTGCTATAACAATAGCACAACTCTTCTGTAAATTGGAAATTATTTCACAATAAAAAGCTAAAAAATTAAGTTTATAAAAGATTTAAAGGACATGAGAAAGTGTTACGTTAAAAAAAAGTAGGAAATGGAAGGATTTACTCAGGAAAGGCAGTTAATTGTTGCACACCTCAAAGTAATCATGTCACCAAATTGTACATGCAGAAACTTTTGAATTGGTGCTATGTTTTGCTGTGTATACTCTCAACAACAACAAAATGAATAAAAAAATTTTTTAAGGTAGGAAACAGCTGTGTGTTCATTATGGTTACATATATTTTTTTTTTTTGAATGAAAGTTATCCTTAAGGGGTAAAAAACATTAAAAGGATATTAACAATGGTTATCTCTGCATGTTTATATACTGTATTTTTATTTTTGTGTTTATACTTTTCAGATTTCTAACTTTTCTATAATAGGCATATATTCTAATATCAAAAAATTTTAAAGTAGGAAATACAAATTTTACTTGTAAGTGGACATTAATAGAAAGAAAGAGAGGGAAATAAATGCAATTATACTAGAAGTAATAAAAATAATAAAGACATTTTCAAGCAACTGTCCTAACTGTGTCCTATTTACAACATTCAGAGTTTTATTTTCACCATTAGTTAAGTTTGTAGAATGAACTCCAGAGACTAAAATATATACACACAGGCAGCTCCAGTTTTCTGAATGGAAAGTAGGGGTGGGTGGGAGGTAGAGAGAGGAAGAAACTATTGCCCTTAACAAAAGAATACAAGTTGGAGATCTCATAATGTCCTTCTCTGTCTACTCACTTCTAAGGCACCATGGCAACTGGGATCCTCAGATTATTAAGGGAGGAGGATTGAGAGTACAGAATTTGGAGAACTGTTGGGGGAAGGGAGAAAGTTCAAAAGAGAAATGCTAAGAAAACCAAAACATAAGAACACTCTCCCAGGCCTATACATGAGCCATGCCATAATATAAACTTACAACTAGAACCAGTTTCCTTATTTTCCATGTTGAAGTTTGAGAGAGACGAGTCAAAAAATAGAAGGGGGATTATAATTTCCTGCCCTCTCAGTAATGGCTATTCTCAGCATATGAATTATAATATTGATAGTATATGTTTGCTCTAATCAAATGCCTTTCAAACCTAAATTTCCAGGTTTTAAGTTCAAAAAAAAAAAAAAAAAAAATTTTTTTTTTTTTTTAAGCTCAATTATACAAAATCTTTAAAGAGGTTTTTCCAGTTAAAGTTTACCTCACAGAAGGACTCCTCCATAACAATAGCATATTATATTCCTGGTATACTTTATTTTTCCCAAAGCTTTTGCAACTATTATTAAATTTTATCTCCACTGCTAAATTTAAATACAATCATTTTATACTCATGCAGTTTAAAGTTAGAGACTGAAAAGGGGATCCTGTTTCTTTCCAGTTCAAACACTAACATATACAGTTACCACTAAAAAGCTCTGCCCTTCATAGCTTTTGATAAAATAATATTGTACTTTACAATGTCTGTTTTCTTTGTGACCATAAAAGTCGTCAAAATACCATCATCATTAGTATACCACCAAACTGTTGTGCTACAACTGCTGGAACAATAAAAAGGGCAGAATGTTAATTTCTCTTTATTTTTCCTTCCATTTCTCTCTATGCCACCAAAACGTACTAGCAGACATGTACTTTATAATTTGCTATTGTCCTCTTACAAAAGTCACTGTCAAAAAAAGGGCGTAATGTGATAAAGAAATTTAAGGGACATAATTTATAACATCTGGTCTTATACTACTTTGGATAAACCAGCATTTTGTGGTCAACTGAAGAAATGTAAATATGGTAAGTATATTAGATGAGAGGAAAATTAACGCAATAGAAAATTTATTAAAAATAGAAATTGTTGACTAAAAAATATTATAGAATAGTACGTACAGTATGATTTCATTTCAATAAAAGAGATGTATACATGCATATGCATATAAAACAATCCAGCAAGACTATATGCAGGGTATTAGTAGGGGTAATCTCTGAATGGTGAATAAGAAGCTTTATTTTTGCTTGCCTGTGATTTTGTTTTTAACTTTCTGTATTGCTTTAAAAAAAAAAAAAAGCATTATTTTAAAATATATTTGCTAATTTCTATGCCTTTTTAATAAGGCTGATATTTACTTAGATAATAATTGCACAAAAATAGAAAAAAAAACACAAGAATATCTTTTATACCCATGTTTCCAGTTTAGTGTAGTGGTTGATAGTATGAGCTCTGACTGGATTTAATACCCAGTTTAGCACACGAGGAAATCCTGGTGGCGTAGTGGTTAAGTGCTACAGCTGTTAACCAAGAGGTCGGCAGTTTGAATCCGCCAGGCACTCCTTGGAAACTCTATGGGGCAGTTCTACTCTGTCCTATAGGGTCGCTGTGAGTCAGAATCGACTCGACGGCACTGGGTTTGGTTTTTTGGTTTTAGCAAATGACTAGCTGTGCGGCCTTAGGCATATTATTTAACCTGTGTCTTAGTTTCCATACCCATAAAATGTGGGTAATAATAACATAATACCTGCTGTTGTGAAGATTAAATGTAATACTCCACATAAAGCACTGCAGAGTGTCTAGCACATTGCAAAGCACTTAATATTACCTACTATTATTTTTCTAATTAGTTACTGAGAAAACACGACTGCTAGTTCTTAAAGATACTGTGAAAAATAGGATAGGACATAGCAGCAATCAGCCCTGTATCTCACTATTCTTGTCTCCTGAACAGCCCTCTTGACTCAGTGGGAACAGAAACCAGAAGTCTTTCTCAGATTCTCGCCTCAGCACCATTAATTCCTATGGAGGAAGGGCTGCAGAGATTTACATGAACTTTTAAAAAGTCTTCAACAATGCAATATGGTATCTAGCAGCTGATTCCAAACTCATCAGTTTGTGTTCTGTTTCATTCCATGACTGGTATCCTGGGACAAATTTTACAGATTATTTCTAACTTCAAAATTCTCCAGTTGGATTCTCGAAAAGCTCAAACACCTTACAGGCAATCTGATATCTGAATTTTCAATTTTCTAAAATATTGGTACAGTATTTTTCTTTCTAGACCAAAAAGGAGATAGGAATATAACTCACATTCAAGGAGCCCTTCCTGAGTGAACTTAACCACTTGCATCTTCCAAAGCAGTCTTGAATTCCAGCTGGAGAACATCTTACAGTGGATTTATAAATAAACAAGTAATACCAACTACAGATTGTTCTCAAAGTTGTTAACAAACTTACTAAGTAAGTATAAAATGTTGACCATTCGATACTTCGGGCATAAATCATTAAGAAGTTTAAGAGAAAATTCAGATGGAGTTTCAAATACTCCATGAATTACTGGCTAAAAGAGGTTTAAAGAAATCATACTACCCTAAGAGGTAAAAGACCCAAACGTGGGGCTAACCTGTTCTCGAATGGACTTCAATCAAGAACTCAGCATACTAGTTGATAAAACTAATTACAATCCTCTGTTTGCATCATTCCATGGAGTGAACTGGACTTACACTGTATATGAAGTATATGGAACCCTCTGGCCTGAAGTGATATCCCACAATGAACAGAGAAACTGCCAATATCAACAGAATTAGATGGGCTTATATGCCACCAAATCGTACACTAGTTACCAAAATTAAGATACCCACATTGAATCTTTAATGGTCTTTCTTCTCAAATATTCAATTAATTATTAATAACAAAGTTGACAAATATATCAACCCTTAGCTGATTTTATCTAAAAATAAAAAGCCCCAAAACGGTTGTCTACAATGAAGCCTGTATATTGCCAATAAGCTATACTAACTTCCTTAGGGCCTTACTATATTTTCAGATGTTTAGGTTAAAAAGCTTAGAAAGTGATTCATCCAGTCTTTCACTTGTACTCTAGAAAATACATGATGCAAATCATCGTGCCTGGATAAGTTTAGGTTCTATTCCTGCCTATCCAACCACATTCACTAGGCTTCTCTTAAACCCACTGCCATTGAGTCGATTCCAACTCAGTAACCCTATCGGACAGAGTAGAGCTGCCCCATAGAGTTTCCAAGGAGCGCCTGGTGGATTCGAACTGCCGATCTTTTGGTTAGCAGCCATAGGACTTAACCACTACGCCACCAGGGTTTCCAGACTTCTCTTAGTACCTAAAAAAACCAAACCCATTGCTGTTGAGTCGATTCTGACTCATTGCGAACTTACAGGACAAAGTATAACTGCCCCATAGGGTTTCCAACCAAGCTTTAAATGGGTCAACTCTCACTTTATACTATGGCAATTACTCCACTTGGTTTCAGATGACCCCCAGTTAACATCTCTTAGGAATGTTCCTGCCCCTTTAACATATATCACCTGCGAAGGAATAGGCACTTCATTCTACAACCTGATCTTAAACTCAACAAATCTCTATTTTTCAGCTCAAAGAGTATCTGAATCAATATCCTCATATTTACAGAGGAGGAAAGCTCAAGAATATAACATAATTGTCTATGGTCACTTACCTAACTAATGGCAAATCTGGTATTAGAACAGTTCTACTGTCAAAAGAATTTCTCAATTTGAATTAATTTAAATTACTCCCAACCCACTGCCGTCAATTTAAATTACTCCCAACCCACTGCCGTCGAGTCGACTCCGACTCATAGTGACCCTACAAGACAGAGTAGAACTGCCCCATAGAGTTTCCAAGGAGCCCCTGGTAGATTTGAACTGCCAATCTCTTGGTTAGCAGCCATAGCATTTAACCACTACACCACCAGGGTTTCCAAATTACTCCCAGGGACACCAAATCCACAGGTGACTTAGAAATAAATCAAGGTAGTCTTTGTTCTATTTTGGAAACATTAGCTGGCTGAGAAATGACTGGGGATTGGCACTTTCTCCTTCCCTGGCTGCCAATCACACTTCAGTCCTCCTCCACAAGCTATGAGCATGAGTTTTCCAACAGCAGGGCAGGCAAAGAAAGTCTCTGGTGCTCATGCCACTGTCCACATAGGCTTTGCATAAGAGCTATCAACTTTGGGAATAACTTGGTGTTATGGATACAACTGTGTCCCCCCAAAATATGTACTGTAAATCCTAACCTCTATGCCTGTGGCTATAATCCCATTTGGGAATGGGCTGCCTTTGTTATGTTAATTAGGCAGCATTGGTATAGGGTGTATCTTGAGTTGATCTCTTTCTGAGATATAAAAGAGATTAAACAAACATCCCACTAACCCGATTCCGACTCATAGCAACCCTATAGAACAGAGTAGAACTGCCCCATAGAGTTTCCAAGGAGCACGTGGAGGATTTGAACTGCCGACCTCTTGGTTAGCAGCCATAGCACTTAATCACTACGCCACCAGGGTTTCCTTAACAAACATACAAGAAGAGAAATGGCGAAAGAGAAACACTGTACAAATGGCTTGGCAGAGTAATTCGACCTCCTCTAAGGTCACATGGGGGAGGAGAATCAAGATCAACAGCCCAACGCTGACTCCTGTGAGACAGAGGTCAGACGTACCTCCTCTTTACAGCCTTTTTACCAGTTCTGACACCAGCCATCCTTCCCATGGCACTCTCTACTTCTCTGCTGTGTTCGATAATTCGTTGCAATGGCCACACAGAACTCACAGACAATACTCACAGTTTTGGGGTTTATCAGTGAAGTAAAAAAGAAACCCATTGCCATAGAGTCTGACTCATAGCAACGCTACAGGACAGAGTAGAAGTGCCCCATAGAGTTTCCAAGGGGCGGCTGGGGGATTCCAGCTGCTGACCTTTTGGTTAGCAGCCAAACTCTTAACTACAGCACTACTAGGGCTCCTATTAGGGAAGTAGCAAATTACAATTCAGGATCAAGACGGACTCAGGATACAGTTCTTTGATCAGGACGGCCTCTTCTCAGCTGTGCCTGCAGGCAGGGCTCTCTCTAACCTCTGGCCCTTCAGCCCTCGGGCCTTCTGGGCCGGTACAGCCTCTGTCCTGCTCCGGCAAGTATTACAAAGCTCTTTGCTTCACCAGTAAGTGCCCGGAAGCACCCCACCCTGCCAGTAAGCCTCCGCCTGAAGGCACTCAGCTCTATAGCTCTGTGGGTCAGCAAGCGGAGCTCTACTGACAAGCAACTAGAGGAACCCCACTCCGCCAGCAAACCTTCTGCCTTAAGGTGCTCAGTTCTCTCATGTGCTCGGAAGCCCACCATGCTGTCTCCTGCTGGTCTCCTGGTTCTGCTGTCTCTGCTGCGACTGTTTCTCTGCCACTGCTTCTCCCCATCTCTCACTGTCTTCCATGTTACAGCTCTCTGTCTTCTGAGTCTAGGAGGCTCTTAGCGCAGGGCACCGGTCCAAGGATGCACTCCACTCCCGGCTCTTCTTTCTTGATTGTAATGATGTTCCGCACATTCTGCCTCTGGGATGGCTCATTTTAATATAACAGAGTTCCATCTCCAGGGTTCTATACACCTTATTTGCACGGTCCCACCCCCACAAACATGTTACGCACCTTATTTGTATTATCAGCAAGCTTTCCAATTCCTCTGGAGGGCCATAAGCACCTTATTTGCATAGTCCCACCTAGTCATTTTGTGCAAGTTACAAGACTACGGCTAGAAGGGCCATAGTAAGTAATTCACTGCACTGCAGATGCCAAATCACATGAACACTGCCCAGGAACAGAAGCTCAGAAGAGACGAGGACCTTCCTCCAGAGGTGACAGAGAGAAAGCCTTCTGCTAGAGCTGGCACCCTGAATTCAGACTTCTAGCCTCCTGAACTGTGAGAAAATAAATTTCTGTTCGTTAAAGCCACCCACTTGTGCTATTTCTGTTGTAGCAGCACTAGACAGTTAAGATACTTGGCAACTACAAACTACCCTGTAATACCATTAGCTGAGTTCCCTATACTGGTATTTAACTCATGATTGCCAAACTCAATTTCCTAATTCAAGAAATGAATATTATGTTTCACATAGCCTCAAACTGGGCAAATTTCTCAAGGTGTTATGTGGCTTTCAGGATTTAGATTTAACCCAGTGTTTCTCAACAAGGGCACTATGGCATTCAGGGAAGGAAAGTTCTTGGTTGTATGGGACTGTCGGTGCATTGCAGAAAGTTTAGAATCATTGGTACTCTGTCCTCTAAATATAAGTAGCTCCCCCAGTCATAACCCCCACACATTTCCAAAAGACCCCTAAGGAGAGATACCATTACCAGGTCAACCATTAAGTGAACTATGAATAAAAATTTTTTACATAAATATGAAGATCTAACCCCTTTTCCCTGCCACTAATACTGTCTTCCATTTCTCTTTTTTAACCCAGAGATGAGATATAGTACTTTGTTCAGTAACTCCACAAAAACCAACTCTGTCTGGACCAGTTACGTAATTAAGATACTGGTATGGTCAGAAGAGTAGAAAAGTTACAGTAATGGAATCAGGGTAGGTGAGTTTGAATTCCAGTTTTCCAGCTATTCAGCCTTAAACAAGTTGTTTCTCCTCTTAGGGCCTCAGTGTTCTCATCAATTAAAAAAATAATATTTGGACTAAGTTTTTTCTCTGGTTCACTGCAGTTCTAGGAATCTGTGAAGTAAAACACAGTTAATTT
This sequence comes from Loxodonta africana, assembly GCF_030014295.1. NCBI lineage: Eukaryota > Metazoa > Chordata > Mammalia > Proboscidea > Elephantidae > Loxodonta > Loxodonta africana. Next base: position 51,795,311 of record NC_087359.1, read on the forward strand.
GCTTTTCTTTCAACCTTCGCAGACCTAAATTGGGTGACTGCTGATACATACTCCCTCATCTCTCAGAAGCCAGGACCCCAAAGCCCCAGAGAAAATCATAAGCAGGATAGTTATACTCAGCCAGACCAGTTTACACAGTCTATGGATATCCTCGAGTTTATAAAAAGGAGCTAACTTACTTTATGACCCATTAATAATAGAAGCACCAAGATAATAACAGCAGCAATAGCTACCCTAATTTATGTTTATCTAGGCTAGACCCATACCACAACTCTGGCTGCACATTACAATCATCTGGATGGTTTTGTTTATTTGTTTTTAAATGCCCCAACTCCAAGCCAAACCAAGACCAAATGAATCAGTCTCTGGGGATGGGCTTATTTTTTAAAGGCTCCGCAAGTGATTCTGATGTACAGAGAGAACCAAGAACTATTGATCCTGACTTTTAAATCTCAGAAATGCAAAGTATATCACGAAAGGTTAGTATCTCACTGGCTGTGTAATAATCAAACATCAATAAGAAAAATTCAGTGCTACTATTTATTGACATTCTCAATTATACACAGAATTATGTTTCTAGAGAAAAAGGAGAGCTCTTTAACAACACTTTGTTCATACCACAGCCCTTTATTGAAGACTGGCTTTGCTAGAAACAGAATATAAAACTTGACACAATGAAGCAGCTCAAGGAAAGATTTATTACAAATTTGTCCACCCCTGAAGAATTCCCATCACTCATCAAGATGGTAACAACGTTAGTTAAAGTAGTATAGAGACTGAAATTCTTCAGCCTAACTTTCACATAATCAAAGACCTACTATGTAGGAAGGACAGGAAAAAGTTAAGAGGAACACTGAGGAAAAGACACTTCCAAAACCTGCACTCCAGGCAAAAGACATCATTTCTCACTTACTCATCAGCGCTTTAAGTCTACTGACCTAGGAAAGGGTGAGGCTCTTTTGGCTAAACTTATTCTCGTTCTTCTCACAACAAAAATCAGCCAAACCAATTAAGATTGGTTAAATACCTAAGCCACTGAACTTTCCTCTTACCTCATCTGTAAGGCCAAGCCATCCTGTAGGCCAGAGATTCCCAAATCAGAGAGTGTATCTGAGCTGACAGAAGCTGGTGACAGAGAGCCCTCCTTTTCTTCAAGTAGGTCCAACTTTACCAGGTTGCTGATCTCATCCTCTGAGTTATCTTCAGACACAGAACCAATTATGAATCGAGAGTGCTGGTTCAGCTCTACAGGTTTGGCCATGGCAGTGGGCTCATCCATCATTCCTTCAAAATGAGTTCTCAGAGCTATAGAAAAAAAATGAAGAATAAGTGAGCCAAAAAGGTTATGGATGATAATCTCTGAGGACAGCCAACTCATTTAGGTTATACCTAATATACCACCTGGAAGCAAGGCAGAGTCTGTGAATTAGTTTTCTTGGCTAGTCTACTTCAGGGCCTTTGTTTTCTCCATGAGGATAGCTAACTCATTTAGGGTATACCTAATATGCCACAGCTGGCCCCTGGAAGGCCAAGGAGCCATGCTTGTTTTGAGAGTTTGAGTACCTGAGTACTAGCTTTCTTAGCTATTCTCCTTCATGACCTTTGTTTTCCACAATGGGGAAAAATTGGGGTCATGGTCTAACTATGCCTAAAAAGTAAAAGCGAGCTCCTTTTTCCCCAAAGAAATCTCTCTCAAAAAACTGTTATTCCCAATCTCTTTAATTATTTGATAGTAACAAGAGACAATTACGATCAATGAAGAAGCCTTTGTAGTAGATGAAATCTGCTTTTTACACTTCTACAATTTCAGTTGTTAATATTGGGTAAAGGGTACAGGGCGATTTGGGGAGAGTTGTGGTTGTCTGAAACTTGGTGTTCAGAGCAAATCACACATACTATCATCAGGTTCCAAACACTATACTTTGAGAGGCTATAAATTTTCATGGATGCACATCTTTAAAGCAAATTCCAAACGAGTATTTTTTTTTTTACTAAAAACAAACTTCACCTGTCCTCACGACATTTTTCTTAAATTACATCTTTCAAAAATTCACCTAAAAATATCTACTTTTGGCTCTAATATGCTGACTTCAACATAGGGAGAAAGCAAATCTACCACTAAATTTATAATTAAAGTAATAGAGGTGTCATCTCAAATTAAGTACTATTTTTCTAGATATAGGGCCTTACTGGTCAGGATTAATATTAGCATTAACAAACTAATAAAGACTGAAACATAATTCAAAGTCCACAACAACAACAAAAACCAAAACTAAATAAAAATACTTATTCTGTCATCCCAAAAGTCCCACTAAAAAAGCTTCAGAAAGTATACATCGACTCAATATCAAAAAGCTTGTAGCCTGACCAACCATTTTAATTCAGAGACTAATGGTTCCCAATTCTGATTTTAAAGTGCTCTAAGATATGGTCTACCTTTTCACTGGTATGATTAAAAAAATTTTTTTTAATTGTGTTTTAAGTAAAGCTTACAACACAAATTAGTTTCTCATTCAAAAATTTATGCACAAATTGTTTTGTGACATTGGTTGCAATCCCCACATTGTGTCAGCACTCTCCCCCTTTCCCTTTCCACCACGGGTTCCCCTTGTCCATTCATCCAGCTTTCCTGTCCCTTCCTGCCTTTCGGGCAGGTGTTGCCCATTTGGTCTAGAGTATACTTGATTGAACTAAGGCAAGAACTCACGTATATTATTGTTTTATGGACAGAAGTAAAATCTTTTTCATTTTGAGCTTATTAACAAAGTTTATATGGTTTAAGGTATAAATGTAGGTGGGAAGCAGTGTTCTTTCACATCTAACAACAATAAAACAACAAAATGTAAACATGCTTGGGAATTACCACTCTAGAAAATTATTTGTCTTTGCCAAAATGTAAGGATGTTAGGAGATAGATACTAAACATGCTAAAACTACACATACATAATTATTTTACATAATTTGTGAATTAGAGCTTATTCATTTACAGAGACAAAACAGTATTTGCAAATGCTAGCACAGTGGGTCTCAACGTGCAGTTCCTAGACAACCACCAGCAACAGCAATGCTGGCATCGCCTGGGAACTTGGTATAAGGGCAAATTCTGAGGACCTATTCCAGACCAAGGGAATCATAAACTTCAGGGTCGGGGGAGCCCAGCAATCTGTTTTAACAAGTCCTAAAGTTTGAGAACTACTGTGCTAGAGGAATAAAACTGTGCAAACAAATTGCTAGGAATGCAAAAAAAAGAAAAAGAAAAAAACCTATAAAACATTTCCTAAAAGTGAGTTGAAGATTACTTAATCTCTTATTTTTAAAACTAGAATCAAATATAAAAAAGTATCATGTGACAGGAAAAAAACATTTTAAATTGACTATATACAGGTCTCCCTTGGAATTTAGGTTTCTTTACAAAAAATAGGAATAAAACAAAATGTCTCCAGTTTTTAAAAAGGGATTCATTTCCAGAAGCCTAAAAGAAAATCAAATCATTTTAAAAGAGAAAAAGGAACAAAGGAAGGAGAAAGTTCCTAGATTCACCACTCTGAAGAACACAAGTACAGCAGCAAAAAGGCTACCACTTTCACATTTTAGAGCAGTGAATTCTCAAGTCTAAAAATAATGGTAGATCACCCTGAGAGTATGGCCCCGACATCCTTTCAGCTCAATAATGAGGCCATTCCTGAGGTTCACCCTTCAGCCAAAGGTTGAACAGGCCCATGGGACAAAACAAGACTAAAGGGGTACACCAGCCCTGCAGTGGGGACTGGAAGGTAGGAGGGAACAGGAAAGCTGGTAATAGGGAACCCAGGGTTGAGAAGGGAGAGTATTGATATGTCGTGGGGTTGTTAACCAATGTCATACAACAATGTGCGTACTGTTTGACGAGAAACTAGTTTGTTCCGTAAACCTTCATCTAAAGTTTAATAAAAAAATAAAATAATGATAAACCAAAAACCAAACCCAGTGCCGTTGAGTTGATTCCGACTCATAGCGACCCTACAGGACAGAGTAGAGCTGCACCCCCCATAGAGTTTCCAAAGAGCGCCTGGTGGATTTGAACTGCGACTCTTTGGTTAGCAGCCGCACCACTGAACCACTATGCCACCAGGGTTTCCAAAATAATGATAGATCCACAAAATAAAATTCCATCTTAACTAAAACAGAAAATAATGGCTGCCTTCTTCACAAGAAAAATAAGTCCCTTAGATGCAGATTCTAGCTCAAAGTCTGCTGAACTCAGATGACCACTCAAAAAAATTTAGAGCCATGTGAAAGGAACAATTCTTTAATTTCATGAAAGAAGAAACAGAAAGGGGAAACAGAGCATGGTTCCCAGGCTAACAAACGCCAGACTTGATAAGGCCAACTTCAAAATTTTTTCCTCTGGCAGAGAAGAACATGAAGGTAGCTTTCCCCAAAGGGCTGCAAAGATTGGAAGCAGCTTAGCAACTCTACTAAATGGTACTCCCAGCCACAAGCTTAAGAACCACCAGAGAAGCAAGGTCATGAATGGAAAATCACTGAGTAGCTATCCAGGAGCTGTTCCAAAGCCAGTCCCATTTCTAATGATTCTAGTCCTGAATTAAAGAGAGGTGGTGGTGAAACACTACCATTGTCACAGACTCCATGTTCACTTCAGCTTATCCACCCTAAATCTTTCATTATTCTTTTGTGGAAGGTAATTTGGAGGGGGGGGGGGTTGGCGTGGAGGGGAAGGCAACTTTTAATGTAATAGCCTACAGTTTAATATTTTAGCACATGAACAAAATTTTTAAACACATTGCAAACACGAAGGAGCATTATTTGTAACTGACCTCTTGTGATTCTTATTGTCTGAGCAGATATCCACCTCCAAAAAGAACTAAAGAGAGAAAGAGAAAGAGACTTGAAATTTTTTAAGAAATCCAAATTTTATCAATTCCTGTTTTGCTCAGTGTAGCACAAAATAACTCTCAAAGAAAAATTTTCTGGTCAAATCTGTTATTTAGCTTGAAGCATAAAGTTCAGTTATTTATTCAATTCTGTACAACAAAAGCATTACACAACGACTCTATTATTCATGAAAATATTAAACAATAGCCCAGGCTTACCATTTCACAAGGTGGTTCTCCAATTGTATACGTCAATGAACACATTCCAACAGTGTAACTTCTGATATTTCATCAAAAAGGGGGCAATGGGGAGAAGAGGTCCACTAGATTCTCTACAATTTAGTCAGGCTCTGACTATGTTTTCCAAGTGGTTACACCAGCAAAGGTTGGAAGCCAGAGAGAGGACAGAGCTCCCATTATACTAAATACTAAGGAGTCTCTAGCTATTCTCCAAATCCTGCGCTTCCTTCTAAACCCAACAATGGTAATCTATCTAGGGTAGAAATTCCCAACATTGACCATGCGTAAGAAGTACGTGTGGAGCTTTTTAAAAATAAACATATCTAAGCTCCACCCCAGATCTACTGTATCAGAATCACTTCTCAAGGCTCAGAGATTTGAATTTTGGTAAGTTCCACAGTTAACGGACACTGATGCAAATCCAGGTTTGAGAACCACTGGTCTAAGGGTGGAGAAGAAAACAGAAGGAAAAGAACCTATTACATAGATACAGGAAATCTAGAACTCCTGAGAGATTACCCCCAAATGACAGTGGACATGATCGGGGACAGATGTATCCTGTGAGTTATGTTAACTGGGGAACGAGGATTTATTTAGTCTGAGACAGAATTGTTCCCGACAGTTGTGGTCGGGCAACAGGGTGAGGAGAGGAAGGGAAAGTGATCTGAATCAATGACCAAAGGTGCAGTCAGACCGCAGGGCCCAGGCCCAGACTCTGACTCCGCCAAGGTGTGAACAGCAGCACAAACTTGCAAAGTCACCCAACATCTCTAAGCCCCTTCGTCTATAAAGACGAAAACAAAACCAGTGGTAGATACACACCTCTTGGGACTGTTGTGAGAACTGAATACATGATTTTGTAAACTATAATGCACTAAGACCAGTGTTTCTGAAACTATGGGTTACCACCCAGCAGGATGTTAGGAAATAGATTTAGTGGGTTACAGCCAACATTTTTAAAAAAAGAAACAGAATGGGAAACGTTTAAGACTGTACCACATTTGATAAGGGTAAAAATTGTTTTGTAAAATTTTGTTATCAATAGGATGATAGCTTTGTGGATGAGAATCAGCATAAAGCCTATTCCCAGAAGACAGAGATCAGTCGTATCCCTGCTTTCCTACTTCTCCATTTTTGAAACCAGCCGCCCACATGGCACTTCCCCTCTCTCTGTCCCTAGCCACCCAGGGCTAAGTCAGATCTTACAAGTTAAGCAGACACCGTTCTAGGGTTCATTAATTTGCTGGAACAACTCACAGAAGTTATTATACTTACAACTACCGGTTTTATTAGAGTAAAAGGGTACAAATCAGGATCATCATAAGGAAGAGATGCACAGGCAAGGTCTGGGAAGACTCCCCATTCACAGCTACCCTATCTCAGAGAGGGCACATCACCCTCCCTTTGCCTACCACGAAGCTCTCAGAGCCTTAGTGTTCCGGGCTTTTATTGACAGCTAGTCCTGTATGATAGCCTAAATAATGCCTCCTGAGGCTAGTTCACATCAGTCTCCCAAGGGAATCTTTTCTAGGCTGGCCAGCCCCCACTCACCAGCATAAATCCTCCGGTGTGGCCTGTAAGTCCCAGTCCAAGGAACCCCAATTACTCCAAGGATTATTTTTCCAGAGCCAAGAACAAAGGCTACCTTACTTAGGGTAAAACTAGGTCCTTTACCCCACAATCAGTTATACAAAGGTCATGATGTACACAACATCTTAGTTCAAGTTGTAGTTAAAAAAAAAATAAGTCAACAACCCACAACTTATCCTCATCCTCCTGCCCTCTTCACATTATTTCCTCACTTGAGCTCATAATGAGTTCAGTATCTAAATCAATAGTTCTTTAATTTTCTTAGATCAAAACACTATTAGAAATCTGATAAAAGCTATGGACCTTTTCCTGACAAAAATCCACCCTGACACAAAATTTTGTTTGCATACAAGTTTGGGATCCCTAAAGCCTTGCCATGAAGCCTTGCCCCTTCCCTCTAGAAAGAAGACAAAGAATGGTGTTGACATCTGGGGAATGCTCATGCAGCTGTTGTCCTGTCCCCTGCAAAACAAGGCCCAGAGTTCTCTTTCCCCATATCTGATTGTAGGATAGCATGCTTATCAAAATAAAAATTAATATTTTCTTCATTATATTAAATTGTTGAAAATGTAAGATCTCTTTTACTTTTACATTTTTTTAATGTATAAAATATTCTTGAACTTTTATTTAGGAATCCTTGAAAATATGTGAAGACTCCCAAACTGTATCCTATATTCCTGAAAATGGGGCAAAGCTGATTACAGCAAATGAACTTAAGAGTCAGTCTTCATTTCATTCAGAGATACTTCTCTAAATAAGCAGAACAGATTTCACCAAACTCAGTTAAGATGTTCTCCTTGAACTCAAATGACACTGGATTTTCCAAGTAATTATTATTTTTTTTATAACAAAGAGGCAGTAATTAGTTTTTGAAGCCACTAATAGAAGTGTCCAAGCTATGTGTGCGGCTACACAAGACACAACAAATAGTCTCTATTTGCCTGGAGCAACAGAGGAAGAAGGAGACCCAGGAATGGGAGAAGGAAATGGACTGCAGGTCTAATGAGACCAGAAGAAATGGATGATGCCTAGCTACCATTACTGAACATTTTCATCAAGGACCCAATAGATGGATCCTGATCAAAAGGAGGAAAAATGTGAGACAGAACTGCAAATTCTCATGGAAACCAGATTTACTGGATCCATTGAGACTGGGCGAATCCCCAAATCTATTGCCTGGAAACAATTTTAAACCTTGAACCAAAACTATCCCATTATGTCATTTTAAAAGTAAACAACAATTTAGCTCAATTAATAAAGAATGCCTACCTTGAGCACTGTATTCTTTTAAAGAATTACCTGTATGAGACCAACTGACAACAGTAACCTTAAAGCACAGATGAGAATTTAAAGGGCAAAGAGTCTACCTTAATGGTGTCAAAACATTATGGTTAGAGATAGTAAGAATGGTGACACATTGTGAAGTATGTAACCTTTGTCATCGAACTGCACCAAAAAAAAGTATCCAAGCTAATACAACACATTCTTACTCTTTTAAGCCATAGTAAGTTCACAGTATTTTTCAAAAAGAATGACTGAATTTGCCCTTTTCATCATTTTACTGATGAAATTTTAAATGGATTTTGGTACTAATTTAGTGACCCGTAAGGAGATCGCAGGTTGTTTTTTTTTTTTTATCTTTAAATCACATTTTATTTCCTGTAAGTTTTAAATTTTAAAAATAATGGGCAGTTGTGTCCCAAATAGTGAGGCTGCTGCTGTGTATTTAAAGAATAATAGGATCTGGACACTAGCCAAGTGGGTAATGGACATTAAATAAACAATTACAGTAGTATAATAACTGCTAGATGTGGAAACACAAAAGAAAGGTACTTAATCCAAACTTGGAGGTGGTAACGATGAGGAATAGAGTCAATGAAGACTTCCTGGAATGGGAAGACATTACCAGTAAGGAACTGGAGGGATATGTAAGGAGAGAGAGGAAGGGGCATTCCATGTAGAAAGGATATCTAAATAAAGACCCAGATGGTAGAATACGATGAGTTATGAGAAATACTACAGCTGAATGGTTGCAACAGAATCAAGGTTATTTCCCTCAAATGCCAGCTCAAGGCTTTTTGTTTTTTCATAAAACAGAAGAGTGTGTGTCTTAGTTATCCAGGGCTGCTATAACAGAAACACCGCAAGGATGGCTTCAACAAACAGAAGTTTATTCTCTCACAGTCTTATAGGCTAGAAGTCCAAATTGAGGGCATCACCTCCAGGGGAAGGGTTTCTCTCTCTGTCAGCTCTGGAGGAAGGTCCTTGTCATCAAACTTCTCCGGTCTAGGAGCTTCTCAGTGCAGGGACCCTTGGTGCAAAGGACATGCTATTCTCCTGGTTCTTGTTTCTTGGTGCTATGAGGTCCCCCTGTTTCTGCTAGCTCCTCTCTTTTATATCTCAGAAGAGATTGATTTAAGACACAAGCTAATCCTGCAGATTGAGTCCTGCCTCATTAACACAACTGCCACTAATCCTACCTCATTAACATCATAGAGGTAGGATTTATAACACATAGGAAAATCACATCAGATGACAAGGTAGTGGACAATCACGCAATACTGGGAATCATGGACTAGCCAAGTTAGCTCACTAATTTTGGGGGGACACAATTCAATCCATAACAGTATGTATTTAAGGGGACAGTGGTCAAAGAAGACAACAGAGATCAATTGTCTCTTCTATTCCCTATTTCTTAGCTCAAGAATACAGGCTATTTTTAAGGATGAAGCTAGTGCAAGCTTTTGCAACTTTCAAGAAATTTTGCCAAATTTCTGGGTTAAGACAGCGAGTTGAATACATACCCACTTTCATGCCCTTTTGAAAACTCACTAAAACAAAAGTAAAAGGATTTTTTAAAGGTATAAATCCAAAAAAGCTCTACCAAAAATAAACAAAACCAAAAAAAAAAAAAAAAAGTGAGAGGAGGCAACAGGAAGATAATTTTCTTGGAAAGCAAATGCAAGAGTTATAAATGACTTGGCAAACTCAAGAAAACTGAATCATAAGCTGACTGTAGTAAACTCAGAATCAACATAATTTATATCAGAGAATTTCCAAAATGCTCAGGAACTGGAGGTGAAGGAGCTAAAATAAGGACTGGTTGAAATTGTTTCAGAAGCTTCAGATCCTCAGACTTTCTTTCCAAGTAGTGAAACCCGGTGCTTGTTGCTCTACCTGGTGAAACACTAAAGGTTTATTCTCTGGAGCAGGTCAAACAAAGGGTCTCAGATTGGGCGATACCAGCAACAGTTAAGTACAGGAGTATGATACTAAAAATGGGGAGATTAAATAAGCACATTGAGTGAGAACTCTCCAGTCCTCTCCAGCCTCCTCGAGGGAGACTGAAGGATACTTCTTTGCAGAATCTGACCAACCCAAGAGAAAATAACCTCAAGTTAATAATACTGGAGTTTCCTAATAAAGTTGCCCAATCAGGTCGCCCCCCAGTGAAGTTAACAGTCAACAAGCCCAACTCACATTCTCATAACCTCTAATCAGCTTTTCAGTTTCCCCATCTTAAATATAAGCAGACAATTAAAGATTAACAGATGTCTGAGAAAAACCTCCAACATGAAGGAGACAAAAACAACCACCTACAGGAAAAAAAAAAGCAACTTGAGGAAAGAGAATGCACGGGACAAGAAGACTTTAAAAACTGGCAGGGGTGGAGTGGGGTGGCTTGTGTGCCTCATCTCTGTGGTACATTTCCCAAAAACTCATAATCCCAGTCTAATCATGAAAAATGACCAGATAAATCTGAATTGAGGGGCAATTTACAAAATACCTAGCAAGTACTCCTCGAAAACTGTAAAGGTCTTTTTAAAAAAGGAAAGACTGAGAAACTATCACAGATCAGGAGAGACTAAGAAGCCATGACCACTAATGCAATGTAATATCCTAGATTAAATCCTGAAATAGAAAAAAACGTATCAATAAAAAAGAAGCTGGCAAAATCCAAATAAAGTGTGCAGCTTAGCTAATAGTGTTAAACCAGTGCTACTTAGCTTTGACAAACGTACTGTGGCTATGTAAGTTATTAACATCAGGGAAAGCTTGGTGAAGGGAATATGGGAACTTGCTGTACTATCCTTGCAACTTTTCTTTAAGTCTAAAATTACCTCAAAAAATGCTTTTCATGTTAAAAAACTAACATTATTCTCTTGAGAGAGCTGAGAGAAGATACCAGATACAAGAAACAAACAGGATTTTCTCTTTAAAAAAATTTAAAGCAAAAAAGTTCTGAGATGTTAAAAATATGATCACAGCAATGAAAAAACTCAATTCAAGAGTTAGGAGATAGAGTTAAGAAAATCATAAATCAGAAGAAGAAGATATACATGAACGATAGCAGAGAAAAGCCGAGAAAATTAGAAACCTTTTCAGAAGGTCCAATACATGAGTAATACCAAACCCAAAACGAAACCCACTGCCATCGAGTGGATTCCGACTCATAGTGACCCTATAGGACAGAGTAGGACTGCCCCATAGAGTTTCCAAGGAGCGCCTGGCGGATTTGAACTGCAGACCTCTTGGTTAGCAGCGGTAGCACTTAACCACTATACCACCAGGGTTTCCATGAGTAATAGAAGCTGCCAAAAATGAGAACAGGACTAAATAGAAGGCAAGAAATAATGTAATAATTTAATAGAACTTCCCAGGACCAAGGCGCATGACTGCCATTTTAAAAAGCCCCACAAAGTGCCCACAACAATGAATAAGACCAGGCCCATACTAAAGCACATCACTGAAATTTCAGAAAGTGCAGTAACACAGAAGATCCTATAAGCTTCCAGAGAGAAGAAAAACCAGGTCACATACAAATGATCAAGAACGGGAACGCCTTTTAGACTCATCGATAGTAACACTGGAAGCTTGAAGCCAATGAAAAAAAACGCCTTCAAAATTCTGAAGGAAAATTATTCTCAACCTGGAATTATAGACCTAATCAAGTGTTCATCAACTGTGAGGACAGAATATTTTCTGACAGCAAGATTTCAAAATAATTACCGATAGAACCAAAAAACCCACCACCGTTGATTCTGACTCATTAGAATGAAGAAATTAGAAAATGTATTTCATCTTACAAAGACCAATTCAATAATTCATACAGGCAAGGATCATAAGTGAATGTTAAAATCACTGGACAAACAGTTATTGGAGAACAAGATCACCTCACAGGCTATATGTTAATTATATTGGGAAAAAGATACTTTCACAATGGAGATATCCAACAGGCAGCACTTCAACCAGGTGATAAACATCACCAATATTAGGTCAAACTGGCATTACATGCCTTCTGATGTGATGCTATTAGAAATACATGATGTTATACATGCAGCATTTTCTTTTTAAGTCAACATTTATTGAGTATTATCTGTGCCAAGCATGACAAATACTTTATATACGTTACTTCATTCAAGTCGCTCAACAAGTCTACGAAATTGATCTTTCAATGTATATGGCATTTTTGACAAAAATGGTTCATTTGAGTCTAATCATGATTAGACAAATCCAGATTGTATGACAATTTACAAGACAACTGGTCTGGGCTCTTCAAAAGTGTCAACGAAAGGTAAATGCTAAGAAAGACAAAAAAAGGATAGGGTTATTATTTGAGATTAAGGAGTCCCTGAGTGGTGCAAACACTAAGGCACTCTGGAGTCCACCCAAAGGTGCCTCAAAAGAAAGGCCTGGTGACCTACTTCTGAAAAATCAGCCACTGAGAATACTTTGGAGGAACCCTGGGGATTCTGGGAAGATGGCGGCGTAAACAGGCCATTGTTCCGACCCTCCCCCACAAATACAACAAGGAAATTGTGCTCAGCTTTGAGAGACTGAATCGAGAAGCGGAGGAAACCAACGGGGAACTGCAAACAGGCAAGAATCAACGAATGAACAAGTTGCATATACTAGGAAAATCGCTTCTCCCACCGTCCCTGCCCTCCCGCCAGCCCTGTGGGCCACTGGCTGCTGTGAACTGGTGAAGCAGCCCCAGAAAAAGAGCTTGCTGTCCTAACCACCACAGCCCCTGACTGGACAAAGAGACAGGACCCCAAGCTTCTGCTCTAAAATCAACAAGGCAGAACTACCTGCACCGTTAATTTGGAGTGTTCCAGCTCCTCCCCTACCCAGACACTGTAGGCTGCAAACCTACTGGAAATTGCTACAGAAGGCCAGTGCAGTGGCATCTGCTCTCATAGTCAACACTCTACCTGCCTCCCTGTGCACGCCACAGCTTAGGCCTCTGAAACCAACTTAGGCCTCTGAAACCAACTTAGGCCTCTGAAACCAACGGGACAGACCTCCCAGGGACTCAGTTCAACTCTGTCTGTTCTCTTTCAGGCAGTGCTGAGAACTGTTGTGTGCTAGGAAGCAGGAGGTTTTTGAGTGGAGGCTACACTCAATAGCCAACAATCTACTGGGTGGACCCTGAGAGCAACAAGGCAGACCTCCATGGGGATCTGATCACAGTGTGAAACCTCCTTTGCCACTTGGTAATTTTTGGTTGTCAGGCTGTTACAAACTGCTACAGAAGGCCCCCAAAGTGGAGTCTGCTCCCATAGTCAGCACTCTACCTGCCTCTGCGTATACCCCATAGCTCAGGCCTCTGAAACCAACAGGAAAGACCTTCCTGGGGATCAGTTTGGGTCTGTCTACTCCCCCTTCCAGTTGGCACTGAGGACTGCTGACAGGCTGCTATGTGCTAGGAAGCAAGTAAGAGTAGTGGAGCCTACACCCACAGCCAACATATTACAGGGGTCTCTGATAGCAACAAGGCAGATCTCCCCAGGGTTCCATTTGGAATGTGACAACGCCTTCCCCAACCAGTAAGTTAGGCTGCTGAACTGATATGAACTCTTACAGAAGGTTCCCTACAACAGAGTCAGGAGATGGGTAACCTAAGTGGAGACTGATCCCCCAACTACCACAGAGTCAATGGGGCTCTGAAACCAACAACACATATCTCTCAGAGGACCTTTTCGGGGGTGCTATCCCCTCCTCCTCCTGAAACAGAGGCAAGTCTGCCTGTGCTTTCCCTGAATTTCAATTCAGATATAAGGAGCCCCCACAGAGGCGGGGAAAAAAGCCTCAGGCAAAACCAGATGGAAATACCCAGCCCCAAACAAGGCTCACTAGGTGTCATGGGTTTTCTTAACTAAAAACGTGGCTGCAAAACAGCGAAGGGAAAAGAGTAATAACCAGAGAGAGAGGACTGAACACTGTGGTGGATAGATTAGTACATGATATCGCACCTGAGTGGTGGTGCCCTCTGGTGGACAGATTGACTACAGCATGTTCTCTGGAGTGTCTGGGAGAAACTGAAAGTTGAAAACCAAGATCTGGAACTTTCAAATCCTAATTAAACCAAAGAGGAAGAGGAGCTATCACAGAGAGGGAAAAGAAACAGTAAGCAAAGACTATATGCTCTGCCCACCTGTCTTAGGCTGTGCTCTCTAGAGAAGCAAAACCAGTGAAGTGTGTACATACATACACCACCAGGAGTCCATCGGTTTGTCATACTCTGTGGCTTGCGTGTTGCTGTGATACTAGAAGTTTTGCCACAGGTACTGCAAATATCAGCAGGGTCACCCTTGGTGGACAGGTTTCAGCGGTTCTTCCAGACTAAGACAGACTAGGAAGAAGGACCTGGCAGTCTACATCTGAAATACCTAACCAATGAAAACCTTATCAACAGCAGTAGAACATTATCTAATATAGTGCTGGAAGATGAGCCCCTCAGGTTGCAGGCACTAAAAATACGACTGGGGAAGACTTGCTTCCTCAGAGTAGAGTCAACCTAATGACGTGGATGGAATCAAGCTTTCAGGACATTCATTTGCTGATGTGGCATGACTCAAAATGAGAAGAAACAGCTGCAAACATTCATTAATAATGGGAACGTGAAATACACAAAGTATGAATCTAGGAAAATTGGAAATGGTCAAAAATTAAATGGAATGCTTAAAGATCTATATCCCAGGTATTAGTGAGCTAAAGTGGACTGGTGTTGGCCATTCTGAACCAGACAATCATATGGTCTACTCTGTCAGGAATGACAAACTGAAGAGGAATGGCATCACATTCATCATCAAAAACAACATTTCAAAACCTACCCTGAAATACAATGCTGTCAATAATGAGATAATATCCATACACCTAAAAGGAAGACCACTTAATACGACTATATTCAAGTTTACGCACAAACCACTAAGGCCAAAGATGAAGAAATTGAAGATTTTTACCAACTTCTGCAGTTTGATCAAACATGTAATTAAAATGCACTGATAATTACCGGTGACTAGAATGCAAAAGGTGGAAACAAAGAAGAAGGAATGGTAGTTGGAAAATATGGCCTTGGTGACAGAAATGACGCTAGAGATAGCATGACAGAATTTTGCAAGACCAACAACTTCTTCATTGCAAACACCTTTTCTCACCAACATAAATGGTTACCTCACCAGATGGTATATACAGGAATCAAATCAAAAACATCTGTGGAAACAGTCAATGGAGAAGCTCAATATCATTAGTCAGAACAAGGCCACGGGCTGACTGTGGAACAGACCATCAATTGCTCATGCACAATTTCAAGGTGAATAAAATAATAAATCCAGGACAGCCAAAGCACGACTTGAGTATATCCCACCTGAATTTAGAGACCATCTTAAGAATAGATTTGACACACTGAACACTAATGACTGAAGACCAGACAAGCTGTGGAATGATATCAAGGACATCATACATGAAGAGAGTAAAAGGTCATTAAAAAGACTGGAAAGAAAGAAAAGACCAAAACAGATGTCAGAACACACTCTGAAAGTTGCTGCTGAATATAGAGCAGCTAAAGCAAAAGAAAGAAATGATGAAGTAAAAGAGGTGAACAGGAGATATCAAAGGGCAGCTCGAGAAGACAAAGTGAAATATTATAATAAAATGTGCAAAGACCTGGAGATAGACAACCAAAAGGGAAGAGCAAGCTTGGCATGTCTCAAACTGAAGAAAAAACTTGAGCCTTGAGTTGCAATACTGAAGGATTCTACATAGAAATTATTAAACGACACAGGAAGCATCAAAAGAAGATGGAAGCAATACAGAGTCACTGTACCAAAAAGAATTGGTCTACGTTCAATCATTTCAGGAGGTAGCATATGATCAGGAACCAACGGTACTGAAAGAACTCCAAGCTTCTCTGAAGGCACTGGTGAAAAACAATGTTCTGGGAATTGACAGATTACCAACCTAGATGTTTCAACAAACAGGTACCAGCTCTGGAAGTACTCATTCATCTATGCCAGGAAATTTGGAAGACAACTACCTGGCCAACCAACTGGAAGAGATCTGTATTTGTACCCATTCCAAAGAAAGGTGATCCAACAGAATGCGGAAATTATTGAACAACATCATTAATATCACACACACACAAGTAAAATTTTGGTGAAGATCATTCATAGGCAGTTGCAGCAGTACATCGATAGGGAACTGCCCAAAGTTCAAGCCAGATTCAGAAGAGAACACAGAATGAGGGATATCATTGCTGAAGTCAGATGGATCATGGCTGAAAGCAGGGAATACCAGAAAGATGTTTATCTGTGTTTTATTATTTTATTTTATTCAACTGTGTGGATCATAACAAATTATGGATAACACTGCAAAAAATGGAATCCCAGAACACTTAATTGTGCTCATGCCCAACCTGTACTTAGACCAAGAGGCAGTCTTTTGAATAGAACAAGAGGATACCATGCGGTTCAAAGTCAAGAAAGGTGTACATTAGTCTTGTACCCTTTCACTATACTTATTCAATCTGTGTGCTGAGTAAATAATTCGAGAGGCTGGACTATATAAAGAAGAACACGGCATCAGGATTTGTGGAAGACTCATTAACAACCTGCATTATGCAGATGACACAACCTTGCTTGCTGAAAGTGAAGAGAAATTGAAGCACTTACTAATGAAGCTCAAAGATCACAGCCTTCAGTATGGATTGCAACTCAACATAAAAAAAATAAAAATCCTTACAACTGGATCAGTAATCAACATCATGATAAAGGATTAAATATTGAAGTTGTCAAGGATTTCACTTAACTTGGATCCACAATCAATGCCCATGGAAGCAGCAGTCAAGAAATCAAATGACACACTGCATTGGGCAAATATGCTTCAGAAGACCTCTTTAAAGTGTTAAAATGCAAATATGGCACTTTGAGAACTAAGGTGTGCCTGACCCAAGCCATGGTGTTTTCAATCACCTCACATGCACACAAAAGCTGGACAGCGAATAAAGAAGACCAAAGAAGAATTGATGCCTTTGAATTATGGCGTTGGCGAAGAATATTGAATATACCATGGACTGCCAGAAGAACGAACAAATCTGACTTTGAAGAAGTACAGCCAGAATGCTCCTTAGAAGGATGGCAAGACTTCATCTCATATACTTTGGGCACATTATCAGGAGAGACCAGCCCCTGGAGAAGGACATCATGCTTGGTAGAGTAGAGGATCAGTGAAAACGAGGAAAGCCTTCAACAAGATGAACTGACATAGTGGCTACAACAATGGGCTCAAGCATAACAGTGATTGTGAGAATGGCACAGGACCAGGCAGCATTTTGTTCTGTTGCACACAGGGTCTCTATGAGTTGGAACCAACTCAAAAGCACCTAACAACAACAACAGAGAGAGAGAGATTTATCTCAAGGAAATGACACACAGTTGCAAAGTTTCTCAAGTCCTAAGTCTGTGAGTCAGGCCTCAGCCTGGAGGCTTCTAACTCACATAGCTACAGGGGCTGACAAACCCAAGATCAGCAGGTCAGATGGCAGGCCGCTGGCTCACATGCTGTGAGGGCTTAGAATCTCAAGATCTGCAAAGAGCTGTTAGCTCAAGTCCCAAGAACCAGAGGTAAGATGATAACGAGCTACATGCAGGATCCAGAGTGAGCAAAAGCCAACGAGCTTTGCCAGAATGGCCGTATATATTGGATGCAGGCCACACCCCCAAGGAAATGCCCCTTACAACTGACTGGCACCTCACAGCAGATCTCATCACGGAAGTGCTTACATTATATCATATCTCATCATGTAGATGATTATATTATAGAAGAGCAATCAGTCCAATGTCTGCCAAATTACATCATTACTGCACTGCCAAACCAGAGAATCATGGCCCAGCCAAGTTTACAGATAACCTAAACCATCACACAACCTATGAGTTTTTTTGCAGAAAGTAGTACGGACAAAAACACTGAATGCTGAGGAAAACTGAGAAAGTTAACACCCTTTAAAATTCTAATGCCTCAACAAAAAAATCACAAGACACACAAAGAACAGAGAAATAATGGCACATTCAAATCAGTATGACAAAGGGAGTAAAAGTGCATCCAGAAATTACCAAATAATGAAAAAAAAGGAATATAATACAACATTAAACATAATTAAAGAACTAAGGGAAAACACAGACAAAGAGCTAAAAGAAATAAGGTAAAACAATACACGAACAAAATAAGGATCTAATAAAAGAGATATTGCAACTGAAACGGACAATCACTGAAATGAGAGAATAACAGAAGGACTTAGCAACAGATTTAATCAGGCAGAAGAAAGAATAAGTGAATTAAGATAGGTGAAATTACAGATGCTGAAGAGCAAGAACAGAGGCAGAAGAAGGCTGAGCGCAGTTTAATGGAATTATGGGACAACAAGAGCCCTAATAGACACATGGTGGGAATTCTAGAAGGAGACGAAAGAAAGGGACAGAAAGAATATCTGAAGAAATAACAACTGAAAATTTCCCCAATCTAACAAAGGACAGGAATCTACAAATCTAAGAAGTTCAAAGAGCCCCAAGCAGGATACCCAAAAATGTCTATACCAAGACACATTATACTTAGGCTAAGATTAAGTGCTCCTTTCTCCTCAGAAACATGGGGAGGGCAGAAGGCAATGGAATGATATATTTAAAGTGCTGAAAAGAAAAACCTGTTAACCAAAAACAGTGTATCCAGCAAAACTATCCTTCAAGAATGAGAGTGAAATTAAAACATCCCCAGACAAACAGAAGCTGAGAGAGTTCATATCCACCAGACTAGCTGTACAAAAAATACTAATGGGAATTCTGTAGTGGAAGGGAAAAAACACTAGAAAATAAGTCAAAGCTATACATAAAAAGAAAGGTCCCTAATATCTTAGCTATCTAGGGTTGCTACAAAAGAAATACCACCCGAAATTCTCATAAAAAGACCAGACTTAATCGTCTGACTGAGACTAGAAGAATCCCGGCGGTCATGGTCCCTAAACCTTGTTGGCCCAGGACAGGAACCATTCCCGAAGACTACTCATCAGACATGGAAGGGACTGGACAATGGGCTGGAGAGAGATGCTGATGAAGAGTGAGCTACTTGTATCAGGTGGACACTTGAGACTGTATTGGCATCTCCTGTCTGGAGGGGAGATTGGAGGGTAGAGAGGGTTAGAAACAGGCAAAACGGTCACAAAAGGAGAGACTGGAAGAAGGGAGCAGGCTGCTCATTAGGGGGAGAGTAAATGGGAGTATGTAGTAAGGTGTATATAAGCTTATATGTGACAGACTGACTTGATTTGTAAACTTTCACTTAAAGCACAATAAAAATTATTTAAAAAAAAAAAGAAATACCACAAGTGGATGGCTTTACCAAACAGAAAATTATTCTCTCACAGGTTAGGAGGCTAGAAGTTCGAATTCTGGACACGAGGCTCTTGGGGAAGGCTCTAGGGGAAGATCCTTGTCTCTTTTCAACATTTGTGGGTATAGCATTCCTTGCAGATCTCCATGTGTCTTGGCATCAATCTTCCCCTGGATCTAGAAGGTTCTCAGAGCAGGGATCCCAGGTCCAAAGGATGTGCTCTGCTCCCGGCTCTTCTCTCTTGGTTGTAGTGAGGTCCCTCCTCTCTGCTCACTTCTGTCTCCTTGTATCTCTTGTAAGATAAAAGGTGTGACTCAAAGCAAGGATGTGATTTAAGTAAGGGCGTGACTTCAGTGGGGTGTGACTTGAGTTGAACTCTCTTCTAAGGCTGTAACTTAAGGTACAACCCACACTCATCCTGCCTCATTAACATACAGAAGTTAGGATTTACAACACATCACAAAATAGAGGACAATGACATCAGATCACAAAATGGAAGACAACCACACAATACTGGGAATCATGGCCTAGCCAAGTAGACATACTTTTGGGGGACAGAAGTCAATCCATGATACCTAATAAAGGTAAATGCATGGACAAGTATAAGGACTAGTAATAAGATATTTGTGCTTGATAATTCTAAATGTTTTGTCCTTCATGTTTTTTAATAACAAATACATAAAAAGCAAGGATAAAATTATGTTACAGGGCACAAGAAATATAAATTAGCAAAAACAATAACAAAGGAGGGAAATGGTACATACAAATTCTTGTATGTTACTGAAATTAAGTTGGTACTAACTTATCCTAGAATGTTGTAAATACTAACTGTTAAATGTAATATTCATGGTAAACACTAAGAAAATACGTAAAAAACGTACACAAAAGGAAAGGAGAAGGGAACCAAAAAGGCTCACTACAGTAAATGAACAAAACACAAAAGCAAGCAGTAGTAAAGGGCAAAGACAAAGAAGGTTTAAGACATACAAAACACAAATAACAAAGCGTCGGAAGTAAGTCACTTCTTATTAGTAATTACACTGAATGTAAATGGACTAAATGTTCCAGTCAAAAGGCAGAGAGTGGCAGAATGGATTAAAAAAACATGATCTAACTATATAATGTTTACAAGAGACACACCTTAAATCCAAGGACACAAATAGGTTAAAAGTGAAAGGATGGAAAAAAGCATTCCAAGCAAATAATAACCAAAAGAGAGCTGGAGTAGCAATCTTAATATCAGACAAGTAGACTTTAAGACAAAATCTCTTAGAAGAGAAAAAATGGACATTATATAGTGATAAAAGAGTCAACTAATCAAGAAGATTTAACAATCATAAATATTCACGTACCCAACATCAGGGCATCTAAATATATAAAGCAAATGCTGACAGAATTGCAGGGAGAAATAGTACTACAATAATAGTGGAGCCCTGGTGGCACAGTGTTTAAGAGCCTGGCTGCTAGCCAAAAGATCAGCAGTTCAAATCCACTAGCCACTCCTTGGAAACCATATGGGGCAGATCTACTCTGTCCCATAGGGTCGCTATGAGTCGGAATCAACTCAGTGGCACACAAAAAACAACAACAACAAACAATAATATTTGGAAACTTCAATATGCCACTTAAAAACTGGCTAGAACATCCAGAACGAAGAACAACAAGGAAACAGGGGACCCGACTAACACTATAAACCAACTAGACTTAACAGACATATATAAAACACGCCACCCCAAGACAGCACAATATATATTCTGCTCCAGTGCACATGGATCATTCTCCAGGACAGACCACATTTTAGTTCACCAACCAAGTCTTGATAAATTTAAAAAGATTGAAATTATACAAGTATTTTCTCTTACTACAACAGAGTGAAGCTAGAAATCAGTAACGGGGAAAAAAAAAATGGAAAATGCACCAATATATGGAAGTTAAACAATACACTATTAAACTACCAATGGATCATGGAAGAAATCAAAAGAGAAATCACAAATTTCTTAGAAACTAATGAAAATGAAAGCACAACATACCAAAACTTAATGCAGTGAAGGCAGTACTCAGAAGGAAACTTATAGCAATAAATGCCTACACACACACACAAAAAAAAGGAAGAAAAATCTCAAATCAGCAGCCTAACTTGACAACTCCAGAACCTAGAAAGAGAAGAACAAACTAAGCCTGTATCTACCAGAAGAAAGGAAATAATAAAGGTCAGAGAATAAATAAATAAAATCGAAAACAAACAATAAACCCACCAAACCCACTGCCGTCGAGTTGATTCTGACTCATATCAACCCTACAGGACAGAGTAGAACTGCCCCATAGAGTTTCCAAGGAGCGCCTGGTGGATTTGAACTGCCCACCTCTTGGTTAGCAGCCATAGCACTTAACCACTACGCCACCAGGGTTTCCGACAAACGATAGATAGAATCGATAAAACCAGAAGTTGGTTCTTTGAAAAAAATTAATAAAAGTGACAAACCTTTAGTCAGACTGACAAAGAAAAAAAAAAGAGAAAGGACGTAAATAACCAAAACAAGAAATGAAAGAGGGGACATTACAACCGACCTGATACAATAAAGAGAATTATGACAGAATATTATGAACAGCTATATGGCAACGAACTGGTTAACTTAGATGAAATAGATAAATTCTTAGCAGCACACAATCTACCCAAACTGATTCAAGAGGAAATAGTCTCAACAGACCTGTAACACCTGAAGAGATCGAACCAGTGATCAAAAACCTCCCAACAACAACAAAAAAGTCCCAGACCAGATGGCTTTACTGGAAATTCTACCAAACATTTAGAGAAGAATCAACACTAATACTGTTTAAACTCTTCCAAAAGATAGAGAAGGAAAGAATACCTAATTCACTCTATGGCGCAAACATAACCCTGATACCAAAACCAGAAAAAGATACCACAAGAAAACTACAGGCCAATATTCCTTATGAATACAGATACAAAAATCCTCAACAAAATACTAACAAACAGCATTCAACAGTATACTAAAAGAGTCAAAGAGTCATATACCATGCCCAAGTGGATTTACTCCAGGAATGGTTCACCATTAGAAAATCAATCAACTAAACACAATATCAATAGGACAAAGGAAAAGAACCATGTGATCATCTCTATCGATGCAGAAGAAACATTTGATAAAATCCAACAATGTTTCTTGGTGAAAATCCTAAAGAAGACTAGGCTAGAAAGGAAATTCCTCCATATGATTCAGGGCATATATGAAAAGCCAAGAGCCAACATTATACTTACTGGAGAAGGTCTGAGAGATTTCTCTTTGAAATCAAGAAAAATACAAGGGTGCCACTCTCCCTACTTCTATTCAATATTGTATTAGAAGTCCTAGCCAGAGTAATAAGACAAGAAAAACAAATAAAAGGCATCCAGATTGGAAAATAGGAAACCCTAGTAGGTAGCATAGCGGTTAAGTGCTACAGCTGCTAAAACCAAGAGGTCAGAGTTTGAATCTGCCAGGCACTCCTTGGAAACTCTATGGCACAGTTCTACTCTGTCCTATAGGGTTGCTGTGAGTTGCAATCGACTTGACGGTAGTGGGTTTGTTTTGTTTTGTTTAGACTGGAAAAGAAGTAAAATTTTCTCTATCCGTGGATGACATGATCCTATATATATAGAAAATTCCAAAGAGTTCACAAGAAAACTTCTAGAACTAATAGAAGAATTTAGCAAAGTTTCAGGGTGCAAGGTCAACAAACAAAAATCAGTTAGGTTTTTATACACTAGCAATGAGAAATCTGAAAGGGAAATTAGGAAAAGAATTCCATTTATGACAGCATCTAAGAGAATAAAATACCTAGGAATAAATCTAACCAGGGACATGAAGGACATATACAATGAAAACTATAAAACACTGCCGAAAGAGATTAAAGAAGACTTAAATAAATGGAAACATTTTCCATGTTCACGAATTGGAAGACAATATTGTTAAGACATCAATACTACCCAAAGTAATCTACAGATTCAATGCAATCCCAGCCAAAGCTCCAACAGCCTTCTTTACAGAAAATAAAAAAGCCAATCCTCAGCTTTGTATGGAATGGCAAGAGGCCCTGAATAGCTAAAGCAATGTTAAAAGAGAAAAACAAAGTAGGAGGACTGACACTTTCTGATTTCAAAACATACTATACAGATACCATAAGGACCCACGGTGGCACAGTGCTTTGGCTGCTAACCAAAAGGTGGGTGGTTCGAACCCACCAACTGCTCTACAGGAAGACGATATGACAATCTGCTTCCATTAAGATTTGCAGCCTTGGAAAGTCCATGGGGGCAGTTCTACTCTGTCCTATAGGGTTGTTATGAGTCAGAACTGACTCGACAGCAATGGGTTAGGTTGGGTTATACAGCAACAGTAATCAAAACATCCTGGTACTAGCATAACAATAGATACAAAGACCAAAGGAATAAAGTTGAGAGTCCAGAAATGAACCCACACATCTATGGTCAACCGATTTTTTTTCATAAGGGTGCTGCTATTGGGGAAAGAAGAGTCTCTTCAATAAATGGTGCTGGGAAAACTGGATTTCCACGTGCAGAAGAATGAAACAGGATCCAAGCCTCACACTATACACAAAAACAAATTCAAAATAGATTAAGTACCTAAATGTGCAAATTAAAACCATAAAATTCTTAGCAGAAAAAGCAGGGGCAACGCCGTCAGGCCTAGCTTTTAACAATGGATTATCTAACATAATAACACAAGCACGATAAGCAAAACACAAAATAAATAAGACCTCATAAAAATTCAAAACTTTTGTTCGTCAAAATAGTTTACCAAAAAAGTGAAAACACAAACTACCGACTAGGAGAATATCTTTGGAAATCATATATCCAACAAGAATCACTAACATAAAACTTTGGCAACTTAACGACAAAATGACAACCCAATCATAAAATGGGCAAAGGATGTGAATGGACATTTCACCAAAGAATACATTCAAATGGCCAGTGAACACATGAAAAGATGCTCAGTGTCATTAGCCATCGGAGAGATGCAAATCAAAACCACAATGAGATACCACTTCACTACCACTAGAATGGCTAAAATTAAAAAAAAAAAAATTAAAATAACAAATGCTGGCAAGGATGTGGGGAAATTGGAGCCCTTACCCATTGCTAATAATGGGATGTAAAATGGTACAGCCATTGTGGAAAAGTGTAGCAGTTCCTCAAAAAACTAAGAATAGAACTACCATATGATCCAGCAATTCAACTCCTAGGTATATACAGAAAAGACTTGAAAGCAGAGACTCAGAGACTTGTACATCAATGTTCACTGCAGTACTATTCACAATAGACAAAAGGTGGAAACAACCTAAATGCCCACCAACAGATGAATGGATAAACAAAATATGGTACATACATACAGTGGAATGCTACCCAGCCAGTATAAGAAATAAAGTCTTGATACAGGCTACAATATGGATGGAGCTGGAAGACGTTATGCTTAGTGAAATAAGTCAATCACAAAAGAACAAATATTGTTTGACCTCGCTTATATAAAAAGACAAGAAAAGGCAAATGTATAAAGAACAAAGTTTACCAGGGATGGAAGGGAGTGGGAAAGAGGGGGTTAACAGTGATAGAAATATTGCATTGATTAAGGGTAGGTTTGCAAAGTTGATTACTGTAATTGCTGTCAAAAATTGTACAATAAATAGTAAAAAAAAAAAATTTTTTTTAAATAAATAAATAGTACACCTGTAAAAAGTAGAATTGGCAAATTCAACTTGTATGTGATAGATATATTTACAACACTGACAAAAAAAAAGAGTAGCTGCTGAGGCTGCTTATGTACAACATAAAACCTCATGGGATTTGGTTTGGAGGTTTACGGTCATAGTTTTATGAGATATCCCAGTTAATTGGCCTAATAACGTGTCCACTGCTTCTGTCCTAACTCCTAGTTCACTGTGTAGTCCCTGGGCTCTTAAAAACTTACAAGCAGCCATCCAATGCATGACAAGTGGTCTCTCTTTGCCTGGAGCAACAGAGGAAGAAGAGTCAGGAATAGGAGGATATTAGTATATGGCCAATTGCCTTCATGAACAACTGCCTCCTTTGCCATGAGACAAGAAGAACTGGATAGTGTCTAGCTACCACTGCTGAACGTTTTGATCAAAGATTCTACAGAATCTTTGGATTTCCACATACAGAAAAATGAAACAGAATCCAGAATCTTTGATCAAAATGGGGAAAATGCAGACCCAAATTTCAAATTCTCATGGACTCCATACTTTCTGGAGTCAAAGGGGCTAAAAGAACCCTGAAACTACTGCCCTGAGATAATCTTTAAGCCTTAAACCAAAAATATTTCTTGAAGTTGTCTTAAAACCAAACAACAGGTTAGCTTAACTAGTAAAAAATGTCTGCCAGGAGCATTATGCTCTTTTAAGAACTATCTATATGAGATCAAACTGAAAGCAGGAACTTGAAAGATTAGACAGAAATCTTAAGTGGTAGTGAATTTATGTTAACAGAGGAGGACCAATGCCGAAAAAGTGGGTGAGAATGGTTACACAACTCAAAGAATGTAATCAACGTCACTGAATTGTACATGTAGAAACCGCTGAATGGTGTATGTTTTGTTGTGTTATCCTCAATATGAATAAAATTATATTTAAAAAAGAAAACTCTATGGAGCACACTTCTACCCTGACACACGTGGGGCCACCATGAATAAGAACTGACTCAACAGTAACTGGTTAGAGATATGAGAACTAAACATGATGCATGACTCTTGACTAGGTCATATATTAAAACACACACACACATAGCTATAGAAGACATTACTAGGACAAGTGAGAAAACTTAAAATGGACTATATGTTAGATATAAACATACGAATATTAAATTGGGAGGATATGGCATTATGGAGCCCTGGTGGCACGGTAGTTAAGCATTTAACTGCTAACCAAAAGGTTGGCAGTTCGAATCCTCGGAAACCCTATGAAGCAGTTCTATTCTGTCCTATAGGGTAGCTGTGAGTTGGAACTGACTTGATGGCAATGGGTTTGGTTTTTGGTTAATGGCATTAAGATTAATTAGAAGAATGTCCTAGTTCTTGAGAGAAACATGCAGGAATATTTAAGGGTGAAATGTAATGAGGCCTGCAACTTAGAAATGGTTAAAAGAAATTATATATGTATGTATATACATACATACATATATATAAAGAGACAGAGAAAGACAAAACAAATACAGTATGACAAATGGTACAACCACTATGGAAAACAGGACACCACTTTCTCAAAATATTAGAAATAGAAACTGCCTTAAGATCCTACAATTCTACTTCTAGGTATATATCCTAGAGATCTAATACTAAAGACACAATCAGGCATACACACATCTATGTTCAATGTCACACTATCCATAACAGCAAAAAGGTGGCAACAGCCTAAGTGCTTATCAACAGACAAATGAATAAACAAAATGTGGTACACACATACAACGGAATACTATGTAGCCACAAAGAGTAATGACGAGTTCCCAAAATATAATGTGGATGAAACTACAAGTCATTACGCCGTGTGAAATAAGTCGATCACAAAAAGACAAACACTGTATGATGACTCTAACTGATTAGTGATTACCAGGGAAAACGGAGGCTAACGGTGATGGAAATATTGCATTGATTAAGGGTAGGGTTACATAGCCGATTATTGTAATTATTGTCAATAACCTATAAAAATTTGAATTGGCAAAAGTTGTGATAGATGTATGTACAACAACGACAAAAAAAAAAAAAAAACACAGCTGCTGGGGCTGCTTATGTACAACCAAAAACCACTAACATTCACTGATGGTTACCAGGGATAGGTGGGAAAGGGGTGGAGATCACTCTCCAGATAGTAGACACTTGTTATTTTGGGAGACAGAAAATATTACGCCAAATGTGGGTGAAATGTATACAGCCTGACCAAGGTAAATGTCACTAAGAAATATGCAAGAATAAAAGGATGTTTTTATGCTAGGACATATACAACAGTGTAACAACTAAATAATAGGAGTGTGGACACATGTATGTGTACAAGTTTAAAAATACATATGTATGTGTATATAGGTAGGCATATATAGATGTATCTATATGCCTGTGTATATACATATGTAAGTGTATGCATTCATATATGTCTACATATGCAATAAAGCACATAGGGGTTACAAACATGAATATTTATTAAACACCTTGTGCGACTGGTTTACACAGTCTGAAGGCTTAGGATCATTGTTTCATGGGACAACTCAATCAACTGGCGTATCATAGTTCATAAAGATAATATTCTACATCCTAGTTTGGTGAGGAGCATCTGGAGTCTTAAAAGCTTGCAAGTGGCTATCTAAGATACAACTATTGGTCTCTACACATCTGGAGTATAACAGAATGAAGGAAACCAAAGGCTCAGAGAAGAAACTAGTTCACAGGACTGACAGTCTATACAAATCATGACCTAGTCTACACAAAACGAGAACTAAATGGTGCCTTGCTACCATTACCAACCGTTCTGTTCAGGAACAAAATACATGGATCTTGATAGAATAGGAGCAAAACGTAGAACAGAATTCAAGTTCTCAAAAAGTTCAGACTTATTGGACCATTTGACACTGGAGGATTCCCCAAGACTACCGCCCTGAGATGCTCTTTAAACCCTGAAACTATTCCATGAGGTCATCTTTTTTTTTGCAAATTTTACCTTATTTCTTCCAAGAATCTTATAAATTAGACTTACTAATCTCTTTTTATTTATTATTGTGCTTTAAGTGAAAGTTTACAAATCAAATCGGACTCTCATACAAAAATTTATAAACACCTTGCTATATACTCCTAATTGCTCTCCCCCTAATGAGACAGCACACTCCTTCCCTCCACTCTCTCTTTTCATGTCCATTCAGCCAGCTTCTGACCCCCTCTACCCTCTCATCTCCCCTACAGACAGGAGATGCCAACATAGTCTCATGTGTGTCTACTTGATCCAAAAAGCTCATCCTTCACCAGTATCATTGTCTATCCCATAGGCCAGTGCAATCCCTGTCTGAAGAGTTGGTTTTGAGAATGGTTCCTGTCTTGGGCTAACAGAAGGTCTGGGGACCATGACCTCCACGGTCCTTCTAGTCTCAGTCAGATCATTAAGTCTATTTATGAGAATTTGGGGTCTGCATCCCATTGCTCTCCTGCTCCCTCAGGAGTTCTAGGTTGTGTTTCCTTTCAGGACAGTCATCGGTTGTAGCCAGGCACCATCTAGTTCTTCTGGTCTCAGGCTAATGTAGTCTCAGATTTATGTGGCCCTTTCTGCCTCTTGGGCTCATAATTACCTGTGTCTTTGGTGTTCTTCATTTTCCTTTGCTCCAGGTGTGTTGAGACCAATTGATGCATCTTAGATGGTTGCTTGCTAGCATTTAAGACAGTGGGATGTAGAACAGAATGTTTTCTTAATAGATTTTATTATGCCAATTGGCTTAGATGTCCCCTGAAACCATGGTCCCCAAACCCCCACCCCCATGAGGCCATTTTTTAGCTAAATAACAGATTGGCTCATAAAATAAACAATATCACTTGTGAGTACTATGCTCCTTTACAAAAATCACCTGTACGAGACCAAACAGTCAACACTTATTCTAAAGCAAAGGCAAGAAGGTAAGGGGGCAGGGAAATTAAATTACTGGTAACAGAACCAGAACAGAAATAATGAGAAAGTTGACATACTGTGTAAAATGTAACCAATGTCAGGACAAATTGTGTAGAAACTGTTAAGTGAGAACCTAATTTGCTGTGCAAACTTTCACCGAAAACAGTATTATTTTTAAAAATACATAGCAAAATGTTAACAGGTGAATCTAGGTCAAGTATAGAGTGGTATTTACTGTAACATTCTTTTCAACTTTTCGTAGGTTTAAAATTTTTCAAAACAAAAAGTTGGGAAAAATATTTACCTCCCATGCATTCTTTGTCAGGATGCTACTGGAAGGTATTTTCCTCCAAAATGAGGGAATAAACCAATAATAAGGAAGAGATAGGAAATAATTTCTCCACAGCAAAAGAGAAGTAAAGATGATCCCCAGGATGATGGTGAAGAAGTTCAAGATGACTGCTATGTACCAGCTGCAGAGGGCAAGCAATTTAGACTGGAACAGTCAGAAAAGTCTGAGAGAAATTTTACAGAAGATAAAAATGAGTGAAATGTTTGATCCTTCTCAATGTCCTGAGGGATTTAGAAAACTGGTAAAGAGTGAGACTGAATGAATGGTAAGTACACAGAAAACAGAGCAAGCAGAAATCAAGACCATTATTAACTCCAGGAAAAGAGTTATGTAGGATAGAAGAGTAATCATGGGATATTACCCAACTAAATTCTATGTGGCATTTACACATTCTTAATAATATAAAGACTGAACACAGAAATATCCAAAGTTAAAATATCACTCATCTGGGTAGTTAATAGTGGGGATTGGGAAAGGTAAAAGTGAGCCGTGAAGGTAAAGAGAGAAAAGAAAGCTGAATCCTCTCCTTCTATAGTAAGACATCAATAGATAATGCCTATTAAGAAAAATCAAGAAGTAGCAAGGTAAGTATTTTACAGACAAGCAGGTATATAACAAATACATCAGCTAAAAGAAATGAAAGCGGAAAAGGAATAATGAGGGGAAGCTCTAAGGACTACTGTTTTTTTCTAACCAATTATGTGGAATTATACAGTATTTTAAATTATGTGCATGTACAACTTTGAAGAAAATAAGTATGTGAAAATGTCTTCCCTATAACATTAAAGGAAGAAACCAAAGTCGTGTAAAGTGTGCATCATCTGTATAAAAAGTGGGTGGAGGAAAAATACATATAAGCATCTGCTTGAATATGCATAGAATGTCTGGAAATTATTTTAAAATTAGTAACATTAAATTTAAATTAAAATATTTGATAGTAATTATTAAAAATTTTAAGAAATTAACACTGGTTGCCTCTGACGACACTGTACACCCTTGTATACTTCTTGAATTTTGAACTATGTGAATGTGTTATCTGTGTATTACCTACTTAGGAGGTAGCGGTGGCTTCAGTGGTAGAGTTCTCGCCTTTCATACAGGAGACGTGGGTTCAGTTCCCAGCCAATGCATCTCATGTGCAGCCACCACGTGTCTATCAGGGGAGACTTGGATGCTGCTGTGATGCTGAACAGGTTTCAGCGAAGCTTCTAGATAAGACAGACTAGGAAGAAAGGCCTGGTGATCTACTTCTAAAAAGCATTAAAACCCAACGGATCACAACGGTCCAATCTGCAACCGATCGTGGGAAGTTGCAGGACCCAGCAGTGTTTCATTCCATTGTGTATAGGGTTCCCGTGAGTTGGGAGCAACTCAACAGCAGGTAACAACAACCACTTACTTAAAATCTTTAAAATTTCATTTATTTTTAAGTAAGTTTAATAAAAAGCTTTCCCAGTTAATTCCATGCTACTATGATCCCTTAGCCCATAGCTGCCTAAGCATTTAGCTAAGCAACTTGTATGCCACTCACTTATTTATTAATACGTGTTGCTGTGTAATTGACTCTGAGTTATCACCTCAATAAGGCTTGAAAAAGTCATTATCTCTTCCAATTGTTTTAGACTTACCACCCCCAACACCTCACAACTCTGTACAAACACTAGGCTTTTTTTGTAGGCTGAGTGCCTCATCAGAATTCAAATGAGTATTTGACTTACAAAACTAGGGGGCATGAATCACGAACAGGGTGTGTATTTCAAATATTAGTCTCTGGAAACACTTAGAGGACTCCAGATAAAAAGTCATTCTGTAAATTCAAAAACCTCTGGGATTATGAATCAATTCACGCTCATAATTTTATTTCACTGAGCAGCATTTAGATAAGCTGAACCCATGATGCAGATGGGTCAGTGACCATCCAGTGAGCATCAGGGATAAAAATAATTTCCTCCTTGAGGAAATATTGATGTTTACCCCCACGTCCTCTGGATGTGTTAAGGCATTGTAGTTTACATTACCTGGCAGAAATTTAGAGCTGGAGAAATTTACAAGTTAAAGCAGAAATTCCTAATTCTTCTGGAGTTACAGCATCCTATGCAGTCCTAGGGAGACAGTTTTAAGTTAAAAATAATAAAGAACTCTCAAATAATTAGAGCATGTGCCCCATAATGCATTTGGTCAGACTGTGAGCTGCCTATAGCTAGAAGTTTTCAGCATGAGTATTAGATAAAATGGAGCCCTCTTGGCACAGTGGTTACAGATCTTGGCTGCTAACCAAAAGTTTGGCAGTTCAAATCCACCAGCCACTGCTTGGAAACCCTATCGAGTAGTTCTGCTCTGTCCCATAGGATCACTAGGAGTCGAAATCGATTCAATGGCAATGGTTTTGGTTTTATTAGATAAAATATTCATATTAAGTAGAAAACTGGACTAGAAAATCCCTAAGGTACTTTCCAATACTACAAGTTTTATTAAATTTTTGGGTTTATGAGATGCAATCAAAGGGAAATTGAATACCTTGCCTTGTTGGGCTGGGAATACTACTAAATGTTGAAGCACAAACAACCCACCTATCCATTCTTCTGGTGCTAATCTGTTGATATCATTCCTAATAAACTTAACTAACCAAGCTCCTATCAACCTACTATCCTCCCAACTCAGAGCATGGGTAAATACCTGCATATACATGTATGCAAACACATGACTAAAGATAGATTTGAAAGCTGTCTACAAAAACAGAGGATAATTTTTAGGAACTTCATTACTGAGTGTACTTTTAATTTCTGTTGTATGGAATAATCAAATATTCATAAACAAGATCTTATACCTCATGAAAAAGATTCTCCAAAACTGACTGAAACTGTTTTTCAAACTTAATTCCAGGAGTTTATTTGGAATTTTCAAACTTTGTGTTAACATTCAAAAGATGAAAATCATTTATACATGCTTATTCTAAAGTATCTAGGATAACCACTTTATAACTAGTACTTCCATGCAATTTCAATTCCTGATATCATGGGACGGTAAAGATCATTGCGGTTATTCACATAAAGGAGAATAAGTACGGCAGGCTGAAAGAGTGGAATGAGTTCAAGTCTCAAATAATATCACTGGATAGTGGAACCAATTGAGGTCACCAAACTTCAAGTAAGGCCCTTAACATCCCTTTTTGTTAAAGCCACTTTTCACTTGCCTCCTTAAACATTATGAGATTTAATGGTAGTCTGAATAAATAACAAATTGGTAAGAGAAGTGGATCACTAGAGCACACATATTAAGACTGACTGGCTAAACTAGGTCCTACCAACAGGTTTATATTCTTTGTGTAAGCGCACAAGTCATGAGTTTCCCATTTATTTAAAATCACTTTTAAATAGTCTATTATATTCAAGTTGTAACACTCAATTAAAAGTTTTCTAAAATTAAAGAAACAAAAAAACTAAGCACTAATCTGTTGAAATGAAAGATTGATGAAGTTTTCCTTCAAAAATATGTCACCTCAATAGTTAATTTTTTTCAGCCACTTTGTAGTGTTCATTTACTTCTTTGTAATCTTATGTTTTAAGGACTTAGAAAAACTGTAACTGCATAGCTCCTATCATTATTAATCTTTAAGAACATGTTAGATAATAATACAACTTATTTTCCTGACTTTTAAAGATTCTCCTCTCCCAATTGAAAATTCTAATTTCTAACGTATTATTCCAACAATTTTTATTTATTTCTCCTTTCAACCAAGACTATAATATTAGGATACTACTTATCCAGGAAAAAAAAAAAAAAAATGAAAAGGACAGAAAAATACTTGCCCCAGACCTGTTAAGCCAGTCTGTGTGACAGGTAAAAAAAAAAAAAAAAAAAAAAAACTGTTCTAGTCACTGACTGAAAGGAAATAGAGTGTTACATAGTCATCTACACTTGGATCTCTTCACAGCACTTGAGAGAGGCAACATCAGATGAGAGAGTTCTCTCTGGGGCTGACTTTACAATGAACTTTAAATTCATTAAGTGAAATGCCATCATTTCCCTAACTTTCCTCCCACTTTAAAAACAATCAGATCTTATGCTCGATGTATTTCCATTCTGCCCTGGCAAATCAAAAAGAAAACAGACAGACAAAAAAACACAAAATTTTGCAACACCAACACAGGCAGCTTCGTAAGTTAATACTTTGTCCATGATATACACCACTTTACAATGTTTGTAAATTACGTCTTGTGTTCACAACAATTCTCCAGTTGGGTATTAAATAGTATTTAGAAAAGAGAAAACTGAAGTAAGAGAAGTGGGAAGAAGCTTAGAAGCTTGCTACTTTGTAGCAAGCAAGGACCTACCTGGATACTACTAACAGCAGTCCTGCTCTACTAGACCACAAGGCTTTCCTGAAAAAACTACTAGACCACAAGGCTTTCCTGAAAAGTACCTGTCAAATAGGCAGCACAGAAATCCTTCTCATCACAGACATTCAAAACATTCCCACCAAGAAGCAAGAAACAAATCAGAGTATTCCTACCCACTGAGGAAGAGGAAGCCATGTAACCAAAGTATGCTTCTCAATCTCCATTATAGCACTGGGGGAAAAAATTAATGAATGAAACCAGAGACTCAAGGGAGAACAATTTCTGAGACTGAAGAGGGAGGTTATAAGGTTTATTCTGCACATTGGGAAATTTCTGAAACACCACTTAGTTACAAAAGTTATCAGGAAGTCCTAGGTTCTTTTTGATTTAGGTCTTAAACCCCCAAAACAAAAATATCTGAAATTTAAGTATTTCTCCTATCTATCTAAGTAGTCACATTCTCCTTAGTATCTATAAATTCCACAAAGTCTACATGGGGTTCCTAATTTGTAGAGTTGATTCCAAGTGTCCACTACTGTACCCTTGCCCTTCTCCAAATCCAAAAATAATGTTGGCGTTGACCCTGGCAGGGCCTTCACGCGTATTTTCCCCTGAAATCACTAGCCTCACATCACCTAAGTCCTATCTCCAGCGGCTTCCCTTGAGCAGTCTGGCAAACGGGAAGGAGAGAGTAACAACAGGCACAAACATTTACTACGTCCCTCACAGAAAACATAGAATCCTGAGAGCAGGGACAACCCACTTTCCCACGATACAAAGACACAGCAAAGCTGCACCCCACCACACCTTATTCCGCACGAAAAAGGAAGAGACTTTCCATGCAACTAGACCCAACCCTCGACATCTGCCTCACGTGGGTCTTCTCCCCTTCCCAAGCCCAGGATCGGATTGGGGAGAGAGGTCTGGAAAGGAACCAGACCACGTGGGCACTAGGGGTGGGTGGACGGCGAGCTCCAGGCACACGCCCCGGCCCCTTTCTGGGGCCCTGGGCTATACGCCTCTCAGTTCCGGGGTGCGAGAGCCCCACCGAGACCTCAGGCGCCTACACGTCTCCCAAGCTGCGGCCTCAAGGCCCCAGAACTGCACTGCGGGCTGGGCTGCTGGTGCAGGGTCTGGCGAGGATGGAGCCCGGGCCGCGTGCGAGCGCAGGCTGGGAGGTGGCCCACTGCCTGCGCGCCGCGGCCCCTGCCGGCCCCAGCTTCTCCAGGTCCCAGGCCGCTGGCTCGGGGCGGCCCCTCATCGTACCTCGAGGCAGCGGCGTCCGCAATCCGGCGGCCTGGGAGACCCTGCGCGGACGCGGGGCTGCGTGTGAGGAGACGCCGGCCGCTCCGGCGATGGCTGACAAGCGCGCAGCTCCAGGCCGGCCGGGCACACGGGGAAGGGGCGGGGCTTCGTGGGAGCCCGCCCCGCTCCTATCCCTGCCTCCCAGCTCAGCCCGCGAGCCCCATGAGGTGACTACGTCCGGGGTTACTCCAGGCCGTTCACCTCCGACCCCGCTCGGGGATGCGGCGCGGACCGGCCCGCCGTGGGGGCGAGGCGCGGTCCCGAAGGGCCCGGCCGCGGCCAATGGGAAGGCGGCGCGGGGCGGGGCGACGTGAGGCGATGCCGATGGTCCGAGCGCGGCTCTGCCACTCCCGGCTGAGCGGCGAGAGGGCGGGCGGGCTTCGGGCGGTTGCGGAGCCCTAGGCTCTCGCCGCCCCTTCCCGCGGGTAGACTCTTCCTCCCGGCAGAGAGGGCTGTGGGGTAAAGGGCCCCACATGCATCTTCCATCTGGGTAAAGGCGCCTGGGACTCAGAAAGTGAGGGGCCAGGACCGGTCGGCCTGTAGCCAGGACTAGGGTGCTCAAACAAGGCGGACCTTGCATAGACCTTATGGTGTTAATCCCACACCACCTGAAGAGGCGTCCATGAGTTGCCCAGGATTACACATGCTGCTTTCCAAGTCGGTGCAGTCTAACCCCTATTCTGGAACTCCATATCCAGCCCCTTTGGCTCGGTCCTCAGCCCCCGAAGCAGCTCACCCTAAAGTGATCTGAGGTGCTGGATCCCGGAGACTTAGAAAAGAGAGCTCACTGAGATGGGCAGTGTTCCAAAACACAACAGTCTTCTGCCTACCCCAGGAAGGGAAAATAGGTGGCAGCCAGTTTGTAACTTCTCCGATTGGCAAATGCCACCCATCCTCCAGGGTGGTTACACCAAGCCTTTGAGATGGGGTCAACCAGTTCCTCTAGTTTTGCCACTTATTTCATAGCAATGCTTTTTTGGTGGCTGTTTGTTAAAAATCAGTAGTAACTAGGGGATGGAAAGAGTCCCAACACATAATACAATTGGGCGGGAAGAGAAAGAAAACTGGAGGTGGGCCTTTTGCACGTCAGAAGAAAGGAATAAGTTCTAACCCCTTCCAAGAAATTATGGAGCACCCAGAGTACTTTCCTGGTCCTTACACAAGCAAGTGATAGAGGCCAGAAGTGCAGAAGGTAACAAGCAATTGGGAAGAAATTCTATGCCAGAGGGCACAAAATGAATAAAATACACACCCCAGAAGTTACTGGGTAGAAGCGGAGGCAGGAAGAAAGAAGATACTGATCTACAAGGAACAATACATATTCATCTAGGAACCCTCATAACACCACTAACTGGTGGCTTCTCCAAGAGTTTACCAACCCATTTTTAAGTGTTTATGTCGTGGAGTCAATTCCCACTTGCAGCAACCTTGTAGGACAGAGTAGGACTGCCCCACAGGGTTTCCAAGGCTATAATCTTTACGGAAGCAGACTGCCACATCTTTCTCCTGCGGAGCAGCTGGTGGGTTTGAACCGTTGACCTTTGCTCCCTTTTTAAATAATAGGGATTAGAAATAAATTGGGAAATGAGATATGGACTTTATAGAAGTGACCCATATTTCACAATAACTGCCCTCCTGGGATGCAGCTGTCAGTTGAACAAACATAGGAAAATTCAGAACTTTTGTAAAAAAAAAAAAAAAGATACTTGAGCAAGACTTCTTGGTTTAACAAGACATTTGATTTGACTGAATAAAAATGTGGCCTGGGAAGCAGGACGCCTTACCTGTACCCTAATAGTGCTATCTGAAGCTGGCATGAAGGAAGTAACTTTAGACAGAACCAAAAACCTTGAAGTTGGCTCTTTTATTTTTCATCTACTTCTCCTAGTTCCTATTAATAGGAATTCTCCCCAGAATTCTTTCTTAGCAATGTTGCTGTGTATCAGCTTTAGGAGCACTGCAAAACCAAGATTTACCCTCAATAACTGTCCTTGTATGAAAATTTAAGAAGCTCAATGGTTAAGTGCTTGGCTTCTAACTGAAAGCCTTATGGCTGGAATCCACCAGCAGCTCTGTGGGAGCATAAACCTGACAATCTGCTCCTGTAAAGATCACAGCCTAGGAAATCCTATGGGGCAGTTCTACTCTGTACTACAGAATCCCTGTGAGTTGGAATCGACAATATGAAACCTTTGTAAGCCCTTGCATGTCCTGCTTTTGACCTCACTGATTATTTGAAGAAATTGAGCTCTCTAAATAACTAGCTAAGGAAGGGCCTAACGAAAGCTAAAGTGAAAGAAATGAATTATGCTGCACCAAAACCACTCACATAGGACCTAATAATCTAATTGTTATCACCAAATGTTAGGACAACTGGGCAGAGAAATGGGCAAGGAACTGTGTCTTTAAGACAGTACACCTAGAATTTCAACAACCCCTAAGTATTGTTTGGCACATGCCACAACCTGCCCATCTCTAGATTCTTTAGAGCTGTTGCATGAGTTCTTGCCATGCAAGCCATTATGTCTGTAAGAGGCAGGGGAGGAGAGCCAAAGCATGGGGAGAACTTACTATACAAGATTAAAAGTGGAAGAGAAGGGGGTGAGTGATACATTTCTAGAAGCTGAAACTGTTTTTGTTATCGAGTACCATCGAGTCAGCCCCAGTTCATAGCAACCTCATGTGACAGAGGAGAACCGTTCCATAGTGTTTTCTTGGCTGTAGTCTTTACAGAAGCAGATTGCCAGGTCTTTTTCCTGTGGAGCCGTTGGGTAGATTCGAACTGCCAGCCTTTCAGTTAGCAGCTGAGCATTTAACCATTCTGCCTCCAGGGCTCCTTGAAGCTAAAGGTCCCAAGTATCAAATGGCTTCCTGGGTTTTCAAGATGGCTGCATAAAAGCATCAGGGATTTGTCCTAAGCATCCTAGCTACCTTACAACATCAAAGATGGTATCATCCTTCTGTGGGGAAAGTCAGAAAGGTCTAAGAGGGGTCCCTGTCTTTAAGTGATGACAATCTAGTTGGGAAGCTAACACTAAAAGAGTGTCTAC
Source organism: Loxodonta africana (assembly GCF_030014295.1). Taxonomy (NCBI): domain Eukaryota; kingdom Metazoa; phylum Chordata; class Mammalia; order Proboscidea; family Elephantidae; genus Loxodonta; species Loxodonta africana. The sequence continues at coordinate 51,833,394 of NC_087359.1, forward strand.
TTCTAGCTCCTTAGATTACAGCAATGTGAATTTGTAAGAGCCATAGATGGGAAGAGGATAAATTCTCATAAAAATGATAAATTATCATTAAAAAAAAAAACCCAGAAATACATAAACAATATGCATGTCACTGTCCAGGTAGCTCCATTTAGCACTTTATTATCAATTCTAGTTTAGGGCAGTGTCTCTCAAAAACTATGTCTTACTGACCACCTAAATTGGAATCACTGTTCATTAAAAATGTACATTCCTATATCCATGGCAGATTTTATTTTTAAACAATCAACCCCAGTAATGATTCTCTCTGAATCATTACCGCTATTGTTCCCTTCTTTGCTGCCAGGGTCTCTTTTTAACAGAAATACCTCCTACACCTGCACTTCCAGGAGAGGAAAGTTTATCAGGTCAGGCTTGAGTGGAATCAAGGGAGGAAAGAAAGTGCCTTTATAGAAAAAGGAACCATAAAGAGCCCTCTGTCCTGGTGTCTGTCTGACCATAAGTAGCAAGGTGAATGATAAACCTTTAAGACAGAGGACAGAGGAAATACTGGGTATTACTTCCCAGAGGCCCCTAGTATATACCTAACATACATTGCCATCTGGCTTCTACCACTTAAACCATGCTTCTTATTCCTCTGTGCCTTTTCTTATGCTGGTTCACTCACTGTTCCTCCCTCTTAATTTTCTGATCTCTTTCTTCCATGAATTCTTACAGCAATATGGTCACCACCACATGGTTTAGCATTTAATTATGCTGTAATTTTTTGTGTATGCATGCTTGGTTTAGCTCTCCAGCTAAATTTTAATGATCTTGAAAGCAGAGAGCATTTCTTATATTTTGAAACCCCCACTATAGCTCTTAGAGTAGGACTAGGTACATTCGTACATGCTTTATTGAAATAAAGATTAACTCTACCTGAAAGGCCACTCTGCTCCTGATGTCTTCTTTTCCGTCTTCAGGTTACTTCTAGGAGGCAAAGCCTCCAGTAGGTTACTTAGAGGCTTTGCAGATGAGCGGACTTCGTCAAGAAAGTCAGTGCCTTGCCCAGAATTGTGGCTCCAGTCATAAGAGAAAAAGAAGGCACAAAGGCCTTATCTGAACAGTGTCCCTTTGCTCCGGTCAATTATTCAGGTTTGTCAGAGTTAAGACAATGAGGGAACTGCACACTATAAGGCCAGAAAATGTCCTCAGGGAGGCCACTTTATAAGTCTGGTCATAATGATGAAAGGCAGGATTGCACAATGAAAGAGAGCATTCAAACTGGAAACTCAGCATGATGTTTTCACATGGACAGTTGGGTTTTCACATGGCATTTCAGCTCTCCCTCCCTCCTTATTAGCCAATCCTGAACACTTCCAGTCCCTCTCCATACTTCAGTGAGTCACCAAATCCTAGCTTCTCTCTCCATGAAGCCTCCAGTAAATATCTTTCTTTTTAAATCTCCCTTTCTAAATTCCACATACCTTACATCTAAATACCTGGAGAAAGTTTAAGGGTCCCTTTTATCTAAAGGCAGAAAAATGGACAAGATGACCCTTGTAGATCTTGCCCAATCCTGGGATTCTGGCATTTTATATTACCCAGTTTTACAACTTACCCATCTCTGACCTCACTCCCCTGGTGAAAGTGCTCCTGCCAAGTTTGTTTCCTGCTTCTATCCTTACCTTCTCTTCAGACTTCTCCAGTGTCTCCATTACTCTTATATATGACTCAGCTTTTTCCTGCTACATTTTAAGGCCTCCACCCTGTCTACCCCAGGTAGGGTATTGTTATTACGTATGAAACAATAAATAATAAAACACAATATTAAGAATTTTTTGTAGAGCCTTTACTTTCAAGGAAAACCAAGCCATTGCTCACCTTCTTTTTAACTTTCTCATTCCTTCAGTCTTAAAGTTTTCCTGTATCACTACCTGAACCAGAAGATTTCACAATGTCCCTCTGTGTGTGTGTGTGTGTGTGTGTGTGTTTTAATCTCATCTCTGGTTAAGATATTAGACTAGCAGGTAGAAAGCTATCTCTGCAACAGAAGTCTTATTTGTCAGTAGACCCACTATGTTGACATGCCCAATTTTCTTAATGAAAACAACAAGGAAGAATTAAGGATAAAGAAAACAAAAAAAATAATAAAAAGAAAATATAGCTTAAATCAATGAATGAGATAGCGATAATCAATTGAATACCACAGTTGTGGGGTAATACAAGCAAGCAGAACTGAGTACTTGGAATCTAAGACAAAGACACCTCATGAACAGCAAGGACTTTGCCTTCTCTGTGCTCTGTATTTGGAAAGAGCTTGAGCTCTTTAATCAGACAGGCCAGGCTTTAAATCTTGACTTCATCTAATAAGCTCTGTGACCTTGAACGAATGATTCCCTTTTGGAGTCTCAGTTTCCTTTTCTATAAAGTCAAGATATAATACCTACCTTGTAGGGTTGTGTTTTTGATTAAGTGAGATAAGCAAAATATAAAGCTTGTAGCACAAATCTTGGTATATAGGCACACAGAAAATGTTACTTCCCCCTTTCTCTTCCTGCCCTCCTATTTTCTACCATTGTTCAGTAAAGAACCAAATACCCTACGGATGATCACTTGATTCAAAGAATGACTATGTTATTAAATCCACCCCATCCCATCCATATTCCCAGGGTAACAGAGCACGCCATCAGGGACCTAGGGATAATCTGAATCCTTTCCCCTTACTTGGAGGGAGCAAGTAAACAGGAGAAATGACTGTGGCCTGAGCTCTGGGAACCATCCAAAGGGTTGGCAGTGTGAGGTACGCCTGGCTCCTGGCTCAGCTCAAGCCAACAGTTGTGCATACTGGAAAGGCTCTTTGACCCCCCTGGAGAGAAGTGGAACAACAGGAACTTTCATCTACTGCAGGTGGGAGTGTAAATGGAGATAAGACCTTAGAAAACAATAAAGCTGAACATACCCTGCATACCCTACAACCCAGCTTCCACTTCGTAGTTTATACCCCAGAAAAACTCTTTCAAATGTACCCCAGGAGCATTGTTTATTATGGCCAAAAACTGGAAGCAGTCCAAATGTCTCATTGAAGTAGAATGGTAAATACATTGTGGTATATTCATAAAATGAAATATTATAAAGCAATGAGAATGCATAACTATTGCTACATGAAACTATATGGGTGAATTTTATAAACACGTGGAACAAAAGAAGCTAGACACAAAAGTAATGTATGCTTCCTGTTACACAGAGTTCAAAAACAGGCAAAACTCATTCGTGGTGCCAGTGTTAGAAGTCTGGATAATAGCTCCTCTTGATAGTGGGTAGTAACTAAGAGAGGACATGAGGGGAATTTCTGGGGTACTAGTTACCAAGGTGTATTCATTTCACTTTACTTAAAAATACATAGTCTGGTTCTATTTATATAAAGTTCAAAAACAGGCAAAGCAAAATAAAACTTAAAAATGTTGTTTAGTGATACATATATAGATAATTCACTATGTTTAAATGCCAAAATAAGGATTGCAAAAATCAGGATAGCCATTGTGCCTGAGAGAAAGGAAAGGAGTGTAAGCAGAGGGACAGACATAAAGAACTTGTAAGATACTACTAGCAATGTTCACTTTGTTAATTTGGGTGATAATTACATGGTTTTCACATTATTGTTATTATTACTTAAAATGTACTTATATTCTATATACTCTTCTGTACGCATGATATAGTCTACAATAAAAAAAATAAACCAAGTGAACAAAAATCATATACTCTTAAAAGAACAAGTAGCAGAGTATGGCAACTCTTCGAAGGAGTTAAGATAATAATTTTAGAGCTGGAAAAGACCTTCGAAACCATCTTGCCCAACCACCTCATTAAAGAAACCAAAACAGAGGCCCAGGGAAGTGACTTGTTCAAAGTCATTCAGTCTATTACAGAGCCTAATCTAGAACCCAGGTAGCCCTCCTGACTTCCTGTCAAGTGCTCCTCCCACAGTCCCCTGCTGATTCATCCTTTCAGTCCTAGTTTCCTACTTTCTTCCAGACACCAGATCTCTTATCTGCATATATCACAAAATTTGCCTTTGTTATAACTTTTTTTCTGTTTTTCCTTTTGATGTTTTTATTGTGGGGAAAGAGATCAGGAGAGAGATTCTTCCCTCCACAGATATCCCAAACACTTAGAAAACCAATCAAAATATCTAGTAGTAAAGAAATAGTTCCAGGTCTTTTTCTCTGTCTCCCCAAGAATGGTCTGTTTCAACACGCAGGCTGACTTTTGGGCCTCTTGAGTTACAAAGGAAAAGAAAAGGATCTAAATGAGGGCTTAGAGGAAAACTCTTCTTTCCGCTTTGGTCTTTTTTTGGCCAAGTACAAAGGATTCTTTTGGGAAAAGTGAGCTCTTCTGCCACCTTGTGACACAGGATGAGAATAGCAAGCCTTCAGATTCTTCCCTACCCTTGCACCAAGGTGGCAGCACTGTAATGTGCCATCTAGGAACTAATCTACAGCAAATTTCAAATACAGTGACAGGGGAAATGGGTCTAATATCATAAGGGAGCAGAAAATGATGCTAAGAAGTAGTAAGCAAAAACCATGAAACCCTGGGAAGGCAATGGAGCCCCTTTATTCTGCCTTACCTACTTAAGAAAATCAACTATAGGTAACTGTAGCAGGGAAAAAGGAGTAAGGTAGGGCTGCTCTGGATAAATAAAGATTTAAGGCACATAAAAAAAATACGTCCCTAATCACGTATGTCCTCACTTTTTTGCTCTTTTACAGAAAAGCTTCTTGAAAAAGTTATCTACACACCTTCACCTCAAATTCCCTTTCACCCTACTCCTACTTCCACCACTCCACTGAAACTGGTCTTAGCAAAATTGTCAAACCCAGTGGATATTCTTCCCTCATTATAAAAACCTATCAGCATTTGATCAATTGACCACCCCTTACTTGAACTTGAACTACTCTCCTCTCTTGGCTCCTGTGACACCCACTCTCCTGGTTTTCTCAGCTCAGATGTTACCTCTTTCAGAGAAGGCACTCATGACCACCCTATATGAAGTGGCCTCTGCCAGTACATAATCCTTCATCTCATCACCCTATTTCTTTACAGCAACTATCACAATATTTAATTATGTATTTGTATACTGTTTGTTATTAGCCCTTCTGCACTGTTTTATTTTTCAACTATGTTTATTGTCTGCTTCCCATTATTCCACGAGGACACAGACTTTGCCTTGCTCACTGATAGAATAGTGCCTGGCACACAGTAGGCCCTCAATAAATACTTGTTGAATGAATTAATGAATGAAAAGCACTAGGGTTAGATGTCTAGCACTTCCTCTCCTCTTCCACATTTCAGGCAGCATGTTGTCCTTCAATGACATCTCTTCCCTTCCACTAGGATGTTCCTTGATGCTCAATTTAGCTGGATTTCAACCTATATTAAAATGTCAGGAAACAGGGTAGTATGTAGAGTATGATTTGACTCATATCTCCGGTACTGGGAGTCCCTTGAACAAAGTTCTCCTGCATCATTATCAGAGTTTCACCTTCCAGAACCTTCTTACACATAAGTCATCCCATGTTGGCTCCAATGGACTACATTTACAATGGGCAGAAGGAGCAGAGGCTCTGGACTAGGGTAAAGGATCTGAGCAGGTCTTCATGTCTACTTTATAATTTACCTAGCTATTCCATCACAAAGTCTACATAATATTACACCAGATATATAATCTTTACTAAAAGATAAAATTTTAGAAAAATTTTCAACAACAGTCATCTGTCTAGGAAAGCCTTCCCAAATTGCAGACAGTCCCACTTTTCCTGACTGTCTTACACTGGGTTCTCTAGAGAAGCGAAACTAGTAAAGCATATAAATTGTATATAGCGAGAGCTTTATATCAAAGAAATGGCTCATACAATTGTAGAGGCTGGAACGTCCCAAGTCCATTGATTAGGATGGAGGCTTCTCCCAATTCATGTAGCTGCAGGGGCTGGAGAACCCAAGATTGGCAGGTCAGAGAGTAGGGCTCCACTCACAGGTTGTGAGGATCTATGAAACCAAGATCGGCAGATAAGCTGATAGCTCAAGTTCCAAGAACCAGAGGTCAGACAAATAGGAGGCAGCCACAGGAACCACAGCAAGCAAAAAGCCAGAACACCTGCTTATATTTGGATCCAGGCCACACCCCCAGGGAAACTCCCTTTCAACTAAATTGGCTACTCATAGCAGATCCCATCATGGGAGTGATTACATATAAAAACTGAGAATCATGGTTCAGCAAAGTTGACACACAATCTTAACCATCACAATCCACCCCTTGTCAGCTTACCACATGTACACATCTCCTTAAACCATACATTATCTCTGAATAAAGACAATTACAAAGTCATATTTGTGCCTAAAATGATACAATTAACATGTGTACAGCTGAAAATGCACTAGCCCTATCTATATCTTATATTTTATAAGTGAAGAAAATAAAAATATTTGATGCACACATACAAAGCAGAAATATAACAATTACAGTTCTCGTTTCTACAACTGGTCATGTGGTTGTAACTGATATTTAGAACTATCTTCTTCCACCACCCATTCAGTACTTCCTTTGCCCTCAGCAACCACCTCAGGTGGTCATGGTTCTTTGCCTGGTGGAGTGACACAAACCTTCATTTCTGAAGGGTCCAGGCCACTAGTAGTCATGTTGGAATTGGGTTGCTGCAGTTTTCCATTGACTTTAATCACCGGACATGGTAGTACTAAGAGGCGCCCTAAGGGATCTCCTCATTCCAGATGTACTCTTCTTTACCTTCATTATATAATATCAATCCAATTTCCTCTTGGTAATCAGGATCAATCACAACAGCCAGTATGGTAACTCCCTTCTTTGTCTGTTGATCCAGAGGCATAAGGAGCCCAAAGTGGCCAGGTGGCATTCTTAGCTTCTAGTTCAGTGGAATCAGTGACGTGTCTCCAGGTGGGAGCATTCTTTTCTTTGGAATTAAGATCTCTAGACTTGCAGGGCATAAAGCCATGGGGACAGGAAGCAAAAACCTTGCAAGGAGGTCACTAGGGGTAGTAATGAGTGGTACCACTCCCACTTCCACCCCTTGATTCTTAGATCCATGAATCCTGGCTATGGGAGAAATAGCACCATATTCTGGATGCTGATGTAAAGCATATACAGCCTCCTGGAGAATACTGCCCCAACCCTGCAGGGTACTGCCACCTAGCTGATGCTGTAATTGTGTCTTTAGAAGGCCATTCCATCGTTCTATCAAGCCAGCTGCTTCAGGATGATGGGGAACATGGTAAAACCAGTGAAGCCCATGAGCATGGGCCCACTGCCACACTTCATTTGCTGTGAAGTGAGTCCCTTGATCTGAGGCAATATTGCGTGGGATACCATGATGATGCATAAGGCATTCTGTAAGACCACAGTTTTGGCAAAAGCATTTCACTGCATGCAGGGAAGGCAAATCCATATCCAAAGTAAGTGTTTATTCTAGTAAGGACAAAGCACTGCCCTTTCCATGACAGAACTGGTCCAATATAATCAACTTGCCACCAGGCTGCTGGCTGATCACCTCGAGGGATGGTGCTATGTCAGGGACTCAGTGCTGGTCTTTGCTGCTGGCAGATTGGGCACTCAGCAGTGGCTATAGCCATGTCAGCCTTGGTGAGTGGAAGTCCATGTTGCTGGGCCCATGCATAACCTCCGTCCTGGCCACCAAGGCCACTTGTTCAGGAGCCCATTGAGCAATGACAGGAGTAGCTGGGGAAAGAGGATGACCGGTTCCCACAGAATGCATCATCTTATCCACTTGATTGTAAAATCATCCTCTGCTGAGGTCACCCTTTGGTGAGCATTCACATGAGATACAAATATCTTCACTTCTTTGGCCTATTCAGAGAGGCCTATCCACATACCTCTTCTCCATACCTCCTTGTCTCCAATTCTCCAATCATGTTCCTTCCAAGTCCCTGGCAGTCCAGCCAAACCAGTGGCCACAGTCCACGAATCAGTATACAATTGCACATCTGACCATTTCTCCTTCTAAGCAAAGTGAACAACCAAATGCACTGCTCGAAGTTCTGCCCATTGAGAGGATTTCTCTTCACCACTGGCCTTCAGAGAGGTCCCAGAAAGTGGCTGAAGTGCTGCTGCTGTCCACTTTCAAGTGGTGCCTGCATATCATGCAGAACCATCTGTAAACAAGGCACAAGTTTTCTCTTCTTCAGTCAACTGATCATAAGGAACTCCCCACAAGGCCATAGGTGCAGACTGGGAGATGGAAGGTAATGTGACAGGTGTGGAGGCCATGGGCTTTTGGGCCACTTCCTCATGTAACTTACTTGTGCCTTCAGGTCCTGCTTGGGCCCAATCTCTTATATACCACTTTCATTTAATGACAGAGGCTGCCATGCACGTCCAACTTTATGACTCTGTGGGTCAGAAAATACCGAGTTCATGATGGGCAGCTCAGGCCGCATGGTGACTTGCTGTGCCTTGGTTAAGCATTCAGTCTCTGCTAAGGCCCAGTAACAAGCCAAAAGCTGTTTCTCAAAAGGAGGGTAGTTATCTGCAGAGGATGGCAGGGCTTTGCTCCAAAATCTTAAGGGTCTGCACTGTGATTCACTAATAGGTGCCTGCCAAACACTCCAAACAGCATCTCTATCTGCTACTGACACTTTAAGCACCATTGGATCAGCTGGATCATATGCCCCAAGTCGCAAAGCGGCTTACACAGCAGCCTGAACCTATTGCAGAGCCTCTTTTGTTCTGGGCCCCACTCAAAACTAGCAGCTTTTTGAATCACTTGATAGCTAGGCCAGAGTAGCACACCTAAATGAGGAATATGTTGCCTCCAAAATCCAAAGAGGTCCACTAGGCATTGTGCCTCCTTTTTAGTTGTGGGAGCAGCCAGATGCAATAACTTATCCTTCACTTTAGAAGGAATATCTTGACATGCCCCACATCACTGGACCCCTAGAAATTTCACTGAGGTGGAGGGTGCCTGAACTTTTGTGGGATTAATTTCCCACCCTCTAGCACACAAATGTATTACCAATAAAAAGTCCAGTCACTGACACTTCTTCCTTACTAGGTCCAATTGGCATAATGTCATCAATGTAATGCGCCAGTGTGATGTCTTGTGGAAGGGAAAGGTGATCAAGGTCCCTGCGGACTATATTATGACATAGGGCTGGAAAGTTGACGTAGCCGTGAGGTAGGCAAGTAAAGGTCTATTGCTGGCCTTGTTAGCTGAAGGCAAACTGCTTCAAAACAGGTGTGGAGAAAAAGGCATTAGCCAGATCAATAGCTGCATACCAGGTACCAGATGTATTAATTTGCTCAAGCAATGAAACTACATCTGGAACAGCAGCTGTAGTTGGAGTCACCACCTGTTTTCGATAATCTACTGCCATTCTCCAAGATCCATGTGTTTTTTGCACAGGCCAAATAGGCAAGTTGAATGGGGATGTGGTGGGAATCACCACCCTTGCATCCTTCAAGTCCTTGATGGTGGAAGTAATCTCTGCAATTCCTCCAAGAATGTGGTATTGCTTTTTGTTTACTATTTTCCAAGGTAGGGGCAGTTCTATTGGCTTCCACTTGGCTTTTCCTGCCATAATAGCCCTTACTATATTTGTCAGGGATCCAATATGGGGGTTCTGACAGTTGCTGCATATATCTATTCCAATTATGCATTCTGGAACTGGAGAAATCACTACAGAATGTGTTCGGGGATCCACCAGACCTGCTGTGAGATGGACATGAGCCAAAACTCCATTAATAACCTGACCTCCATATGTCCCCACTCTGACTGGCAGGCCACAGTGATGTTTGGGTCTCCTGGAATTATTGTCAGTTCAGAGCCAATATCCAGTAATCCCCGAAAAGTATGATTATTTCCTTTTCCCCAGTGAATAGTCACTCTCGCAAAAGGCCATAGATCCCTTTGGGAAAGGCTGGGAGAGAGATTAAAGGCAAAAATTTTTGGCAGTGTGTTGGAGTCCTTCCTCAAGGGAACCCAACCTCCCCTTCATTCAAGGAGTTGTGGGTCTTTAAACTCGTTCAAATCTGGGAATTGATTGAGGGACTGTGACTTTCTATTCTGGGGATTCCAGTTAGGCTGCTGTCCACCTGACCAAGAATTTATCTGTTTTTACAGATCAAGTAAATATTTAGTAGATTTCCTATCTATTTCACTCCTAGGGACACCATGACTAAGTAGCCAATGCCATAAGTTCACACAAGTCAGACTATTCTGATTACTGTCCATTACTCTAACCACATCCACCTTGTCTTTGTAGATTGAGTACAGCCACCTGGCCCCAACTACCATGGGGTCCCATTAGCCCTACTGTAGTTAGGTGTCTTAATTCAGTTACGGCAGTTCCCACTGTCAAATCTGATTTACATAATATAGCAATCACAGCAGTCTTCAAGACTGCTAAGCTCCCTTCACGAATTTGTTCTTCACAGTTGTGGTAAAAGGTGTGTCCTCTGGATACTCCATGTGTGGGTCTGTAGGTCTAACCTGATAAATCTACTCTATCATGCCAATTTCCCTAAGCCTTTGGATACGTTCTTCTACACTATACTAAGGCAGGTCTGGTACTTCAACTTGATTTAGTGTAGACCTTGTTGTAAACCATGCTTCAGCAACCCAACCAAATAAACTATTAGATCCTTTCCTGACTTCTTGAGCTGAAACACTGAATGAAGAATCTGTGCTTAGTGGACCCATATCAATAAACTCAGTCTGATCCACCTTTTGTTCCTTGTACCATTATCCCACGCCCTTAATAGGCATCCCCACACATATTTCCCAGGTTTCTAATTGTACATATTAGAAAAGTCAAGCAGTTCTTTTGGAGTGTAACATACCTCCTCCTGGGTCACACTTTGTACTTCACCTTTTGGGGCTCGCTGGGACTTAGGTCTAGTTATAGGTCTAGAAGCCAGGATTGAAAGTGTGGAATTGCTTTGAGAACATTTAGCATTGTCTTGTAAAGCATCTGCCTCAGACAATGCCCCAAGCAACGACTCAAGCAAGGGCTTTTTGGAGGCAGCTGGGCTAGGGCTAATTCTCATTAGATGGGAGTGGAGGAGTTAGTAATTTTTCTGGGCAGGGTAGTTCAGCAAACAAACATGAAGTAACCTCTTCAGATGGGAGTGATTCTGCTGACAGGACTGATTCAATAGAATTTAGTGGCTCAGTATTTCCAGCTTCCTGATTATCTGGCCATATGTCCCCAACCCAAGTTTCAGGATCCCATTTCTTCCCAATCATTGCCCTTACTTTAACTTCAGATACCTCTCGAGGTTGGCAATAGAGCTAGCATTATAATGCAGCCACTTGCACAATAAAAGTCTGGGTTTGGTTTTCAGCAACATCAGCTCTGTTACTATAAGAAATAAGGTGTTCTTTCAAGGCACAAGTGGAAACTTTGAGGTCATCTATGCAGCACCTGAGCTTTGACTCTGAAGCCCTGAGCATCTCTTTCTTTCACCAGTTTTTGTCTAGGACCAACAAATCAGCTTCCTTATTACTTCACATTCTGATGAAACTAGAAAGACATCACACGTGTTCACCCAGAGCTTCACCTTTCCAATACCTCATCTCTTGGTGGTGATATTTTGCGTAGTTGTATTGCCACCTCACCCCACGGATTAGCAGTGCCCTCTTTACTGCTGGAAGCAGAGTCATCAACATCTTTAAGACTAGCCAAACTTGAGAACCAATTTAGAAAACTCATCCTTATAATTTTGTTTCTCTAGAACCACTCTCGGTACCAAATGTCTTAAGGCTGGGTTCTCTAAAGAAGCAAAACCAGTAAAGCGTATAAATATATATAGACAGATTTATATTAAGGAAACGGCTCACGCAATTGTAGAGGCTGGAACGTCCCAAGTCCGTGGCTTAGGATAGAGCCTTCTCCCGATTCACGTAGCTGCAAGGGCTGGTGAACCCAAGATCAGCAGGTTGGGGAACAGAGCTTCACTTACAGGCTGTGAAGACTGACGAATCCCAGGATCGGCAGATAAGGTGATAGCTCAAGTCTCAAGCACTGGAGGTCAGAGGAACATGAGGCAGCTGCAGAATCCAGAGCAAGCAAAATGCCAGAACATCTGCTTATATTCGGATGCAGGCCACACTGCCAAGGAAACTCCCTTTCAACTGACTAGCTATTCAAAGCAGATCCCATCATGGCAGTGATTATATACAAACACTGAGAATCATGGCTCAGCCAAGTTGACACACAATCTTAACCATTGCACTGACCTCTCAGCCCAATAGTCATTCTCACTTTACTATTCAGGAGAGTGTGAAAATGTGCAAAACTATATAGGTACGCCTATCCTAACATGAGTTTATATGCACAACTGCGAATAAATTCTAGAGATCATTTGGCTGGAACTCTCAATTTACAGAGGAGAAAAACTGAAATCCCCAAGGTGATGTTATTAACAAGGTCTGTACTAGAACTCAATTCTGTGGATACCTAGTTCAGTTCTCTCCAGTGTAACTCAATGACTCATTCAGTCCTAGTTTCCTGCTATATTCTACAGACCACATTCTTTAGTAGGCTCCACATCTCTTTGTCAGTGTGTTAATCTGTATGCCTCGGTCAGTGAGCACGCATGTGAATGTCTACGTGTCTCTCAGCAAGTATTTGTAAAGCATATCACTGGATGTTAATGCCCTTTCTGCTGGGGAAGCCTCTCTGTAATTAACAGTTTTGCCGGCACCAGCAATGAAGTGAGGGGAAGACCTTCTGAGTCAATCATTAATAAACAGACTCGGTCCTCTCTCCAATCACCTCTATTCCTGGGTCTTCAGGAAATGAGGGAAAATAATCAAGGTGGAACCAGACTTTCCCACAGTCAAACGTAGGTCCAGGGTAGTGAAAGCAGCTAGAGAGTGGGCTATAAGAAGCTGTGACAGATTAGCAGCTTACTGTCTCTGCAAGGAGTATGTGCTCAAGTTAACATGGATACCATTTTGGTCTTCAGCCTAATCATTATATCCTATGATGTCAACAAGAAAGGTAAGTATTTCTCTAGTCTGATAGCCTAGAAAATCCATTGGAAGGCCTAGAGAGATCCCTGTAAGGCAATGCCTAGGCTCTCTTCTGCCAGATACAGATATAGCCGATACCCAGCAGGTGATGCTTTGCAGATGTCATCCCATGTATCCTCTTGTCTCTACGCAGAGCTGCAATTTGTTCAACCCAGAGCAATAGCTGTCTGTTCCATGATGAGAGGTTTTCAGAGAATGTGATGCATTCTTCTGTCTTGTTCATGTAATTAACATTGAAAGTTCTCTCACTGTTAGATGGCTTTCTTTACTGAAGGGTGCTGGTACAGTTTCAGCATTGTCATCAACTAAGACTCTCAAATTCGTAACCCTTCATAAAACATTTTTAAGGTGAGTCATATATCCAAATTTCAGATGGGGATGATCCTGGGTGTGGAGAGCTAAGGGAAAGAGTAGGTGGGGGTGGAATGGCACCATTTGCTTCTCGCTGATAATTGTTTATTTAAACCATTATTCTTTGAAGTGTTTAAAACATTTCATCTCCAAAATTAGCCAGTTAGAGTTAAGGCGAAACAGCATAATGTGCAACAGTAATAAATTTAACTAATGATGAAAAGTCACAACACCCTGTGAGTCATGTACTACAAAGCATTAATATGATCTACAGTCCAGTGGCAACCTATAGATATACCTTGGATTCTCACACTTAATAAACTTACACATTCTTAATAGACAAAATTTTCTTTAACACCAAAAGGCAGACAGAACATAAAGGAAAAGAGAAATTAAGTAGGGTCTGGGGGAATAGGTTGTGTAGTCTTTTATTAACTTAATTCTATTTCAACTTTCTTTCTCCTAAAGGTAATAGGTTGCTACTCAGTTTTCTTTATACTAGGCTAACTCCTAAAAATATTTGGCTGAAAGTTTTAAAGTATTTTGGGGGAAGTTTCATCTTAATTGGATTGCCAGTTTTATAAGAAGGGATTACATTCTTTTGTATTTCCCCCTTCAGTGCCCAGAATTCTGAAGAATAAGAACCCAGTAAATCCTGACGTTTTTGTTTTCTAGCTACCTCAGAAATCAGCGAAAGCAGCTGCCAAGTGGAACTGCTGCCTGAGCTCTTCCCAAAGGATGTGAGAAACATCAGGGATATGCTAATTCAAGGTAGGGAATGGGCCCTTCCTGGAAAATTACTTTGCCATTCCAAGGAATGTCACCTTTAAAACTTGTTTGTCTCCTTGCTTCCTAGGCTAGATCTTAAATATCCTATTTTAAAGATATGTATCCCCTCCAAGAGGCTTTCTGGAAACCAATTTTTAACTGCTATTACCTAAGGCATGACTATATAAATCAAACAGATGAGGGTAAAGAAAGAGAAGGAATCAGAATTCAACCCTTTCTGCATTAAACAAAATAATCTATGAGCATTTCTCTGTGCTGAATTCATGGCAGTCACCCATTCTCACGGAACTCCATGGCAGGAAGGAGGAAAAGTTTGGCTTGTATATTTAGTATGAAAAACACATGCTAAGGAAGAAGTGAACTGAAAAAAGGAGAAAGTGCAACAGTGGAGTTTAACAGGGTCATAAGGGCTGGGTAGGAAGTAGAAGTAATTTAGTTGGGCAATGTTCAGATTAAGAACCAGCTGTATTTTTCTGTCTTACTTTTCTCCTTCCAGAAGCCCAGGCAGAAGCCAAAAGGGCCACAATCATCCAAAATCAGACTCTGGCTACCCTGCAATGCTCTGGGAGCAAAGTGAAAGTCAGTCTCATGTATTCGGAGAAAAAGCGAAATATCAAGTATACTCTGAAGAACCTAAGAGTCATTGCTGCTCCCAGCAGAAACAGCTCAGCCTCCCCAAGCTGTCACCTAGCCCCTACATTCAAGTCTCAGACTGGATCCCTTCTGGCAGGCAAAGGTGAGATTGGAAAAGGAGATGGAGGTAGGCGCTGACTTTTAGTTGACATCCTTGAAGGTTCAGTGGCAGCTAAGGCCACAAGGAAATGGATACCGCTACCCGCCCCCCACCCCACCCTTGCGCAAATCTTGTCCTCTCTGAGCCTGAGTTTTCTAATCTCTAAGGGACCTTCTGGCCCTGACATGCTGTGATTTTCATATGATCTACATTTCTGATGGGTCTTCTTTTGACAATGGCAATTTGAATTTTTAAAAAGATTTTTATTTGTTTTGAAGCACACAATAAAATATTCAAACAGCACAAATTTATGTTGAAAAGTAAGTTTCCCTCCTACTCTCAATGTTCTCTCAGTGTTCCGGTTCTCTATCCCTAAGGCAACCAGTATTACGATTTATTGTATTTCTTTCCAGAGGTACTCTAAACATGTATGTTGTTGTCATTGTGTGCCACCCAGTAGATTCTGACTCATAGCGACCCATTATGACAGAATAGAACTGCCCCATAGGGTTCCCAAGGGGCAACTGGTGGATTTGAGCTGCCGACTTTTTGGTTAGCAGCCTGAGCTCTTAACCACTATGCCAAGGCTCCAAGCATGTATGGATGTATATATTTCAAAAATATAAATGGTAGTATGCCATACACACTGTTCTGCACTTTGTTTTTTTCACTCAACAATGTATCTTATAGATTGCTCCATAGCAAGAAGTATAAATTTGACTCATTCTTTTTAACAGTCGTACAGTATTCCTTTGCATTTCTGTACTATAATTTATTTTACCAGTCCCCTATTGATGGATATTTTGGCTATTTCCAATCTTACAGATACAAACAATGCTACAAGCGATGACCTTATACATTCTCCGTGTACTTGCAATTTACCAATAGAATAAATTTCAAGAAGCAGGATTGCTGTGTCAAAGGTGTTGATAGATATTGTTAATTATCCTCCATAGAGGTTTGTCCATTTTGCACTCCTACCAACACTGTGTGAGACTGCTTGTTCCCCTCATAGACCCTAGGCAGGGCTTTTTGACCTTCACCTTATGTTTCACTGCTTCTGTCCTCCTTTTCTTCTTCCACCCCTTCTTTTTATGAGGTAGTTTATCGTCAATAAATTGGAACTGGTAGTTCTCCTTTTATATACAGGCAATCCCCTAGATGCTACTGCTGCAGTGCTGGAAAGATAAAATAAAAATTGGCACTTTTAGAGAAACTGGGAGTTCACATGCAGAATTATGGAAAAAAAAAACTTTAAAATTATAGTCGATTTACAGACTAAAAAACCAAACCCACTGCCATCAAGTCAATTCCAACTCATAGCAACCCTATAGGACAGGGTAGAAACCACCCCATAGAGTTTCCAAGGAGTGCCTGGTAGATTCAAACTGCCATCCTTTTGATTAGCAGCTGTAGGACTTAACCACTACGCCACCAGGGTTTCCTAGGGACTAGAGGTTGGGAAATAAGTGGATAGGCTCTTAGGATGTGGCCCAGGTACCATAAATTACATATCCTCTTATGACCTAAATGTTTTCACTCACTTTATTATACTTCCTAAAATTCCACCAGTGATAATTTGTGCGAAAAATAAACTCTTGAAAACTCACTTAACTTTCAGACAGTTAATATTAACACAAATTAATTCAGTCAAATTGCTTTCCTTTTAACATGCGGCACCCCCTTGAGTCAATGGCATTATGATGGGAAGTAGTGGACTTAAGTTAATATGGAGTCTGGATTGCTCTAGGGGGTGAATCTTTCCTGATACAGTGCTAAGCATTGTGGAGCTCACGGCAAATAAGGATAACAGCACTCAGAAATTTGGGACAAGGACAACTGGAGATTGGATGTGGGGAGGAGAGATGCCAAAGATCAATTTGACTTCACTCAAAACTTTGCCTTGGGCTAGCTTAGAATCCAGGGAAGGAGGAACATAATCCCTTCATCCTTCCTCTATGACATGGTGATTGGTTCCCAGATCAAATGGCTGTTTGTGGGTTAGTGTGGGGACCTAATCATAATTCACCACACATTTCTATGGAATAATGATGAATTCCAAACCACCAACTTATGAATGGACTTCCAAAACATAAATCCATTTATAAGTTTAAAACTGCCTATTCTAAATTTAAACCTGCATTGAGTACTAGGATGTAACAGACTCAGAATAGGGCTGAAATGAAAATTAGGTAAATGGTCATGCTTACAAAGTCATAGAAGAGATGCCTTCTGAAGGTACCACACTATGAATGTGACCGGTTAGTCTGCATAGGAAGATGTCCTGGAAACTGTCAGAAGACAGTTCATTAAAATGTTCTAGAGTAAAATAGGAATTCGAAACTCCTAAGGAGTAAGGATGAGTAACTTCTGACAAGTTACTCAATTTCTCCAACGCTCAGTTTCTATAGCTACAAATGAAGGATCTGACTAATCCAAAGTCCCTGCTATCGAGTCGATTCTGACTCATAGCAACCCCACAGGGTTTCCAAGGCTGTAAATTTCTATGGAAGCAGACTGCCACATCGTTCTCCCACAAAGCTGCTGGTGATTTTGAACCGCTGACCTCTCCCTTAGCAGTCGGCCCCTTTAACCACTGTGCCACCAGAGCTCCTTGGGATTTGACCGTTGTTGTTGTTAGGTGCTGCTGAGTTGGTTCCGAATCATAGTGACCCTATGTACAACAAAACGAAACACTGTCCAGTGCTATGCCATTCTCATGATCGTTGTTATGCTTGAGCCCATTGTTGCAGTCACTGTGTCAATTCATCTCATTGGGGTCTTCCTCTTTTACACTGACCCTCTACTTTATCAAGCATGATGCCCTTCTCCAGGAACCAGTCGCTCCTGATAGTATGTCCAAAGTATGTGAGACAATGTCTTACCATTCTTGCTTTTAAGAGGCACTCTGGCTGTACTTCTTCCAAGACAGATTTGTTTGTTCTTTTGGCAGTCCATGGTATATTCAACATTTTTCACCAACACCATAAGCCAAAGGCATCAATTCTTCTTCAGTCTAATTCATTGTTGAGCTTTCGCACACATATGAGGCGATTGAAAATACCATGGCTTGGGTCAGGTGCATCTTAGTCCTTAAAGTGACATCTTTGCTTTTTGGCACTTTAAAGAGGTCTTTTGCAGCAGATCTGCCCAATGCAATGCATCCTTTGATTTCTTGTCTGCTGCTTGCTTGCATGGGTGTTGAATGTGGATCCAGGTAAAATGAGATCCCTGACAACTTCAATCTTTTCTCCATTTATCATGATGTTGCTTATTGGTCCAGTTGTGAGGATTTTTGTTTTCTTCAAGTTGAGGTGTAATCCATACTGAAGGCTACGGCCTATGATCTTCATCAATAAGTGCTTCAAGCCCTCTTCACTTTCAGCAAGCAAGGTTGTGTCATTTGCATATCGCAGGTTGTTAATGGGTCTTCCTCTAATCCTGATGCCTGTCCTTCTTCATGTACTCCAGCTTCTCGGAAAATTTGCTCAGCGTACAGATTGAATAAGTATGGTGAAAGGATTCAACCTTTCCTGACTTTATACCACACGGTATTTAGGGTATTTGGGATTTGACTAGATGGTCTAATTTCTAGATATACAAAGTGGAGGGTTAGCTCTTGAAGCACAAACCCAACTGCAATGTATGTAAGGTCTCTCAAATAGCCTTTCAAAGTGACAGTCTTATTAGAGAATAATCTCTAAGGGAATTTCTATTTAGATACAATGTACTTAACATTTTCTATTTAAAGTAATTTTGTAAAGCAAAACATCCTTTGGGACGGTAATCATCTCCTAAGCTATCCACTTCATAAATCTGATTTTTTTATATCTCCTTAAAGTGGGCATTCTTGTTCAAATATCATCAGCCAAAGAAAAATTATTGCTGGAATTCCATCATCACAGGGAGTGAGGTATTTGCATTTACCAGTGTGCTCCAACCTTAACGTTCAGTTATCTAGCAGATGAGCTCTAAGAGACAGGAGCTGCCAACATTGATGGACATTCACTTAGAGGTTAGGCAGAACTGAAAATGCAGTGACAAATGATGCCTACTAAGTAGACTTTGAAACAGTGGCTCCCAGGAGGTAGGAAGATATGCCACATTGAAATACTATTATCCCCATGACTAGAGGGTATATTTCTACTTAGAGAAGAATCTCTAGATTTGTTCTCTTTCAATCACAGTATTGCTCAGTTTACAAAGTGTTTTCATGCTTGCTTTCTTGTTTTTTAGGGAGCTCTGGTGGCACAGTGGTTAAAGCGCTCAGGTGCTAACCAAAGGATGGGCGACTTGTACCCACCAGCTGCTCCGTGGGGGAAAGATGTGGCAGCCTCCTCCCGTAAAAACGTACAGCCTTGGAAACCCTATATATAGGGCAGTTCTGTTCTCTCTTATAGTGTCGCTACAAGTCACGATCCACTTTATGGCAGTGGGTTTGGGTTTTCTCTTATACCATCCTTATGAAATAGATTGACCAAGTATTGTATTTTCTTAACCACCTTACAGATAAGGAAACCAGACTTGTGACATGTCCAAAGTAAGATTTATTCATCTTCATCTCAGCTGTCTCATAAACACACGTTATCACTTCAGAGAACTGATTGGCACCATGCTGAAAGTACTTAACATAATTTCCTTTTGAACCTGTTGATTCTATGCGTATCTCTGCCTATAAGTGCCAGCACTGTCTTCCTGATTAAACTGAAATCAGGGACTGCTCCTTCCCCTGGACTTTCAGGTACAGTGCCCAGTACTGTGGCCACTGGCATGTGTGAAAAAGAACTATCATTTTCACATAGCCTTAAGACATGAAAGCATAGTTTAGAAAAGTCAAGAAAAGTTACAGACATTAATTTAATAAGCAGTGATATGACACCAATAAAATTGAAATATGAACCACTGTCTGAATTAGATTAGGTCAGTTCTGGAGTCAAGAGAAGTTAGTTCCAAACTACGGCCAGAATCCTTTCACTTTTTATCACTTTTACTAGTGGTTTGAGTCACCATCATCTCCCATTTGGATTTCTGAAATAGCCTCCTTAACAGGTTACCCTGATTGATTCTACCCTTGTCCCCCTATGCTCTATTCTCAATAGTCAGAGTGATCCTTTAAAAACATAAGTTATTCTATCACTCTTCTGCTCAAAACATTGCAATGGCTCCCCATTTCAATCAGAATAAAAAACCTTAACCTGTCCTACCAGACCCTATATGATATGGGCCTGTTACCTCTAGATCATCTACTACTATCACCCTTGCTCACTTCACTCTATTCCAGTCTCACCAATCTCCTTGACATTCCTCTAAAACACTAGCATGCCTGACACATTCTACCTTGGGACCTTTACTCAAACCATCTCCTTTTCCCCAGATATCTGCTTGTCACTACTTAGCCAGGTTTTGCTTCGCTAACCCCCTCACCTCCTTGGAAAAAAAAAAAGGAGTCTGGGCTCAAATCTTACCTTCTCAATGAGACCTACCCTATGTGGCAGGTTGCCCAACCACTGGCTGCCCCTGCCTCCAGACTCTTCCCTTTCAATTTTTTTTAAAAGTAGCACTGATCCCCTTCTAACATACTATAAAATTGATTTATTATGCTTACTGTTATCTGCTTCCCTTCCCTCCCCTCCCAGCTCCACCCTCCCTTCCCTTCGCTTGTTCCCTTGCTAGAATGTATCCAACTGATATATCCAAAGTACCCAAAGCAGTGTCTGATGTATAAGATACTCATTTTGAAATATTTGCTAAATGAGGAGTTTACAAACTGGGTGACCTTTCCTCCTACCAACTCCTCCTTTTTCCCAATCCTCTCTCAGAGTAGTTAACTTAGATTCCACCATTGACTTAGAATTGCAGCAATCATTAAGGCAAGTTATATTTCACATTCTTCCTTGGACTTTGGAGCCGCCTTCTTTAAAGAAGGAAACTTTTAACAGTGTTATGCCCTCCGTCCTTATTATTATGGCCTTAATTATAGGCAATCAAGATAAGGTCTGATCCTACTTTAGTCAAAGGCCCCATGGGGGTTAATCTGTATCTCTTATTAGTATCCCTATCCTCATTTATTCTTGGCATTACTTTGTGTCCACACCCTAAACCTATGGACAAATCAATGGGGCCAGAGTTAGAAATGTAATGTCAGCTGAATAGAGCCAGGGTTTGTGTCAGATAAATTCAAAGGCCGGATAAAATTTTCTCAGTTGTCCTTTCATTGTTTTACAGCTTTTTTACCAGGTATCTCCCAATGTAAGGTCTACCCAGTAACGGTAGCTTCATCAGAGACTTTTTCCATCATTATCGTTTCCATAACTCCTGGGAACAAAGAAAGAGCAAGAACTACAAGTATTGATGAATTTTCTAGGCCTTTGAAACAACAAGGTACAGAATAAGAAGGGGTAAGACAAGAATGAAAAGAAAAGGAAGCATTTTTAGCCCCAAAATTAGTTTGTATCTCCTAGGATTTTCCAGGAGGTTGCGAAGTTACACAGAGTTCACACCTGAAAATCATTCCATTTCTTAAGAAAAAATCAGCTTCTCTACAAACATGGTCTCAGAAATTTTTGTAGGTTGACACCATCAATGATCCTTTATCTCCAACGAAGTTCACCTGTAGCCAGATTTGAGGCCAGGATAAATCTTATTCACATGGTAGGTTAATTCCAGCCATTTTGTATGTATAGATAGATGATACTGCAATACTAAATAATCCTAACATTGATGACAATAACATGTTTTCATGTATACTGTTTTTAGAAACAAGACTCCCTAAATTGGCCAGGACTCAAATTCTGTATGTAAGATTACAGTTTGGGTTATACCCCAGTTTCTACAGGGGAAAAAATAAATATGAGATTAGTAATAACAAAATGCATACAAGCCATCTGCCCCCAAATTTGGCTTATGACCCAGAAGCACTGCCGATTCACCTTAGTCCCTCCTTATGCCCCAGTAAAGCCAAGAGGATGGAACATAGGAAAGATGATTTTCTAATCCCATACAATGTGTCAGAGCAGAAGAGTAGGGATCCTGAGAGAGCTGCTGACGAAAGGTGAATTTAGAATTCTTTGCGCACCTAGCCTCTTCTCCTGAGTGCAAAAACTAGCCCTACTTGATCATGAAAAATTCCAAATCCCCGGGAAGAGGCTGCAAGGAGGCTAGGGCAGAGCCCAGGATGCTCACCTGACTCCTGATTCTGAGTCTGAATTGGAAATTCATCTTCTGCCTCTGAGTCAGGTGGAGCCCTATTAGTCTTGTGAGCTAGGAGATCTTCAAGTCAAAGAGTCAATTTCTTCCCTTTCTCAAATTTTCTTTTCTCCCTCTTCCATTCCTCTCTCCCCTTTTAGAAACAGATGACGGCCTAGCGAAGAGGCAGAAATGGAGCATTGTGGTCAAATTTCTGATTGCTGCCACCCTGTTGCTCAGCGGAATCGCCATTATAGTGTTTGTCATTTTTGAAGTTCCATGCCCCGTAAGTTTGGGTCTTTGGCCTGGATCTGTAAGGGCCTACTGTATTCCAGAGGCAGTTTGGCATAATGAGAAAAGCACAGACTTTTGAGTTCGGACAGACCTGTCACTAACACTCACTAGCTCAGTGACTTTGGGCAAATTGCTTGACTTCTCCAACCTCAGTTGCCTCATCTGTAAAATGGGACTCAAGATATGTGTCTCTTATGGGTGGTTATGAAGGCTAACTGAAATTCTGTATGAAAGGTGGTCCCCAAATGCTAGTTCCTTTCTCTGTTACACTTGGACATTCATTAGGGAGGATAGCTCCAGTAAGACCTAATATATTTTTTACAAGAGATGATTTCTTTAAATGGCTTGACATGATATTTGGAAGATAACCAAATGCATACAAACCACCAGACACTAATACCAGTCATCTTCCCCCTTCAGAGTCAATGCCTGAGAGCCAGAGAGCTGTGTCAATGCCAGTGGTTGCGGGGAAGGCAAAGGAAGGGAGCCAGCATGGGAGACCAGCAACCCAGGGTAGCCAAAGCCCAGCCTGACTCTCAGCCTGAGAAGGAAAGTGTTCTCTGTATTGTTTACAACATTTGCCTGGAGAAAATGGGGTTAATATATAAGTATTGGGGAAGAAGGGGGTTGCTTCAGTTACGAAGCAAATGTGGGCAATTTTTAATGTGTCACCAAACAGGAAAGTATAACTCTTTTCCTAACAACAGCCTAGCCAAATCCAAATAGGGTACTTACTGAAGATATCCCAGATATACTGAATCAGAATGTCTGCAGTACGGCCAGGAATCTTATTTTTAAGATTTTTAACAAGCTCCCTAAATAAGAAGTGGATTTACTGTTAAACTAATGAAGCTTAAGCTTCAAGACCCATGGGCCCAAACCAAGATCTTGTATGCAATTCTGTGATTTTAAAATCTGTATACTTTTTCTTAAAAGCGTTCCCCTAAATTGTAAGAGCTTCAGAACCACAACATATATATCCACTCTGTCCCTCAGGTAACTCTTATGTACATCAAAGTTTAGGAAGCACCACATACTTTGAAGACTTGGCAAAACAACTTCCTTCTTCTCTGCCCTTGGGTTTACCTGATAGGATTATAAATGAGTAGTGTCCTTTGATGTCTGAAACAGACACTATGCCACTGGCTCAACACAGCTGCTTTAAATCCAGCTTCCCCACCAGGAGTGGACTCAGCCTTTGAATACTAGAAATTGACAGATGCCTTCTCTTATTCCCAAAACATCTACAGTACTCACTAAGGCAAAGAGATGAGATAGCCAATAATTCCAAAATTAAACAGGGTGTTCACTTTTGTAGCATTATAATGTTAACAATGGGTCTCTATAAAGCAATTTTACTCTGCACACATGGGGCTGCCACAAGTCAGAATTGACTCAACGGCAACGAACAGGGCAACTGTGCAGTATGAATGTCACAATGCCCAAGCTTAAACTTTTAAGTGAGGAAAATGAAGAATGGGTCTCAAAGATTATCTAGTCCAGGATGGCAAATTCCGGGCACTCATGCCACCACTCTTTATGTCTACTGCACATACCAATAATCAAGCACTGCACTCTTTCCACCCAGGCACGGCCTCTCAGTCTTTCTTCTCACAGCGCTCCAAGTACCCACTAGCAACTTATTTGTCACCTCTGGTCTAAACTAAGATTTTCTATAATCTCATTTCTTCTAATATTAGATGATAAGCCCATGCAAATTAGTATGATTTTATTATATGGTGTATTTTTAGTTTTGTACTCTAATCAACACGATCATTTGTCATTTGAAGAAAAAGGCCTCAAAGGGACTAAAAAGTCTAGTCCAGAAATAGAGGAAATCATACATCAGCAACTCTGAATTTCTTCTATGAACAAAATGGGCTACTAAATGATAAAGGAATTTTTTTAAATAATAAGGCAAAATGTTATATGCATTACCTCATTTGAACCCTACAAAAACCCTCAGCAGGTATCTACGATTAAAAAAAAAAAACAAACAAACCAAACCCAGTGCTGTTGAGTCAATTCCAACTCACAGTGACCCTAAAGGACAGAGTAGAACTGCCCCAAAGAGTTTCCAAAGGAGCGCCTGGCAGATTCGAACTGCCGACCCTTTGGTTAGCAGCCATAGCACTTAACCACTATGCCACCAGGGTTTCCATCTACATTTTACTGATACTTAAATTGAGGCTCAGAGAGATTACATGACTTTCCCTATGTCACACAGCTAGTGAAAATAGAATCCAGGTCTTTCAATTCCTACACTGGTATTTATTGGTTTATTTATATGTTTCACAAAGTATTACTGAAAATGTTCTATGTGCCAAGGACCCTGCCTTCAAGAGGCTTACAGTCTAGTTGGGAAGAAAAAGCGGACAAAAAAAAAAAAATCTTAATTATGCTAATAACAGGTTAAGCACTTAGAAAGTACACACAAATTCAGACAGGCCTTAGACTCAGCTGTGGTGAGGGTAGGATGAGATTAATAAAAAAAAAACTTCATCCACATAGACCCAAATCTTGGCTCCTTTTTATTTTATTTATTTGTTTATTTTATTGTACTTCAGATGAAGGTTTACAGAACAAACGGGTTTCTCATTAAACAGTTAGTACACATATTGTTGGTTAACAACCCCATGACATGTCAACACTCTCCCTTCTCCACTTGGTTTCCCTATTACCAGCTTTCCTGTCCGCTCCTGCCTTCTAGTCTTTGTGCCTGGGCTGTTGTGCCCCTTTAGTCTCGTTTTGTTTTATGGGCCTGTCTAATCTTTGGTTGAAGGGTGAACCTCCGGAGTGACTTCATTACTGAGCTATAAGGGTGTCCGGGGGCCATACTCCTGGGGTTTCTCCAGTTTCTGTCAGGCCAGAAAGTCCGATCTTTTTTTGTGAGTTAGAATGGTGTTCTACATTTTTCTCCAGCTCTGCCTGGGACCCTCTATTGTGATCCCTGTCAGAGCAGTCAGTGGTGGTAGCCAGGTACCTTCTAGTTATACTGGACTCAGTCTAGTGGAGGCTGTCATAGATGTAGTCCATTAGTCCTTTGGACTAATCTTTCCCTTGTATCTTTAGTTTTCTTCATTCTCCCTTACTCCTGAAGGGGTGAGACCAGTGAAGTATCTTAGACGGCTGCTCACAGGCTTTTAAGACCCCAGACACTACTCATCAAAGTAGAATGTAGAACATTTTCTTTATAAACTATGTAATTTGGCCCCTTTTTAAAACATACCAAAGTTGTTTGGGCCTGATTCAAGAAATGAAGTAGAATCACTGTGTCTGGGATCCAGTGCAGCTGCGTACATAGGGCCTCATCCATTCAAGGCAAACAAGGAGTTGAGGGGCACTCTGCTAGTGGGTTATAGGTTCCAACCAATTTTAGGTTCTCCTATATTTTTTACATATGTGCACCTTGCTCATAGTTTCTCAATATAAGCATGATAACTTTTCCTAGAATTAATGGGTAGCAAAAAGCCAAAACAATGTGTACTTGGAATTATATGGGGTTTTGTACTTAGTTTTTCCTTTGTTGGCACATGAAGAAATATCCATTTGCATCTTTCTTTATATTTATATTTCCTCTCTATCTCTAGGTTGGACAAGATGCTCCTAAGTCATCAAGTTCAAAGAAAACTGCAGGGATCACTGTTATCCACCAGACGTACTTCTGAAAAGTTCTGCTCTACCTCATACATTGAATGAAAGATACTGCAGTCTTGCCCCATTGTTAATCAATATGGGTAGATTCTCTTGGCAATTTTACAACTGCATCTTCAACAAGGACATCACATTCAAATACTGATGCCAGACCAAGGAAAGGGGGAGCCTGGGCTTAGCAGTCAGAATGACCCTCATGCCACAGTTACTGACTTAGCCACAAGTCTCTATGATTCACTTTGTACATCCATAAAATGGGTATTTTCCCAACCCATCAAACGAAAACAAAACGTCTTCTCTCCAGCACTTTGAATGGATCTTATTGCTCTCTTTGACAAAAGGATTAAACATTAGCCTCTAAGGAACTGGGCAAAGCCACCATTAGTGTGGCACAGCTCACCAACTCCTTGGTTATCCTCACAGCTGAACCCATGCTCACTGGCTCTCAATTAGCTTAGGGCAGGTTCCCGCTTTCCCAGGTTGATGCTCATAGGGTTTCAAGAGTTAGCCTCTGCTACTACATATAGCAACTCTAACTGAACTTCTCCTATGGACAAAATGGGCAACTAAATGATAAAAGAATTTTTAAAAATAATACTAAGGTAAAATGTTATACACATTAGGGACCTCATACAAATAGGACCCAGGTGAAGTTTCTTGATGACCCGATTACTAAAGTGGGTCTGCAGATTATACCTACCATAATAGCAAGCTGCATACATTTTGAGCAAGGGTTCCAGAGCAAAATGCTTATGATAATGCTATTCCTCAGGGGAACTTAGTGATGAGTTAAGTCTGACCTGCCTAAATAAGATTTTAGTGAGAAAGTGAAAATGGCTGATTTTGAAGCAGTGTTTAAACATAAGCAAAAAAGGGAATGGAAGGAGGGATAATAAAGGATGCTTCTTTTCATAAGGATCTGAAATCATTCCTTTAATTTTGGCAAACTGCGCCTGTTCTGGAGCCCAGGCAGCGCAGCAGTTAAGAGATTGGCTGCTAACCGAATGGCTGGCAGTTCAAATCCACCAGCTGCTCCTTGGAAGCCCTATGGGGCAGTATCTACTCTGTCCTATAGGGTCACTGTGAGTTGGAATTGACTTGAAGGCAACAGGTTTGGTGTTTGGTGCCTGTTTCTAAATGGTTCTATTTTCTTAGTTCTCCAGTGAAAATCATACACAACTTGTATCCTTCTTTCTTTAAGCGTAGTCCAAAAAAGTGATTCTCAAAACTGTATCAACAGGGGAAAATGCCCTAAACCCTGATTTAATATTCAAGCTGAGCCTTCTAAGACAAAACAGACGCAAACTACGGATGATGATGGTTTTCAAGGAAGCCCTAGAGATCCTCTACACCAAAACCCAAACCCAAACCCATTGCTGTCAAGTTAATTCCGACTCATAGTGACCCTATAGGACAGAGTAGAACTGCCCCACAGAGTTTCCAAGGAGCGCCTGGCGGATTCAAACTGCCGACCCTTTGGTTAGAAGCCACAGCACTTAACCACTATGCCACTAGGGTTTCCAGAGATCCTCTAGGTATCCTAAATTTCCATAGAGCATCCCATGAAATACATTAGATTGAGAGGACAGAACACTAAGGCTGGCATTTGGGTAGACGAGTATATGTTTGCGCCCTGCCACTGATTGACAACACTGCCTCAAGTTTATCCTGCCATTGGTGGCTCAGTTTGATCACCTATGAAATGAAAGAAAAAAAAAGAAGTTTGTTCCCTTCCAGGACCACTAGGGAAAATATATGCTTTGAAGCTCTTGGTCTAAGCAGGACTAATGCCTACATTCATCTCCACCCCTCCCAGCCTCATCCACCACAAAATCTAGAAACATGAAGTTTCCCTGGAGATGAAACCTGTGGCAAAGTCTACACTCATCAACTCTTCACAGGAGTTTAGTTTGGATAATATTTGTCCTGACTTTCCTTATAGGATGTACTGACAGAATCAAAACTGTCTATTTTATTTTGGGGACAATTTCCTTCCCCTGACAAAGCAACCTCCTTCTGAGGAATTTCTGATTACTTAATCAGTTAACCATTTTGAATCCCATATTCCCTTATCAGTGGAGATCTTTGAAAACTAAGAGATGGGTGAAACGGCACAAAGGGAAGGAAGGGAGAATTCCCATGGAAATTTTAGGACGTGGACTTTAATCTGCAGATCACTTCACAGCAGTACACAATTCTCCCTCCGTCATTATTATAAGTTATAGACACAGCTAGACAAAACACTACTTCTGCGGAAACATCGTTTTTCTATGGGGAAGTGCCAAGTGTTCCTCTGGAAAGTGACTAGTCAGCAAGGTTTCTATTGCAAATTCTTTCTCAATAAGTTACCACACTATACTTTTCTGATTATTAAAGTACATTCTCATCATAAAAACGTTTAGTATAAAGAATAAGATAAAAATTATACCTAATCCCTCCTCCCAGAGAGGAATCACTATTAACACTTTACAGACATTATAAATACAGTGGACCCTGTGAAAGCCAGAACTCAATGGGACTGCCTTGTTTCTCCAGGTCTTGCAAGTTTTTCGCCTTTGACAGGGTGCAGTCTTACCACTTTTGTATCGCTGTATTAACGGAAAATATTTGAGTTTTCCTTCTCTGACAGATTTTCACCTTATACAGTTTCCGGCCTTCACAGGTTTTACTGTGTATATATATATTTACATATATAAAAAGATGAGGAGTATAATGTTATTTGTGTTACATGTAACTTTTTATGGATATGTGTACAGTAAAACCTGCAAAAGTCAAAAACTGTAAGGTGGAAACCTGTCAGAGAAGGAAAACTCAAATATTTTCCACTAACAGAGCGAAAGAAAAGTGGTAAGACTGCACCCTGTCAAAGGCGGACTTATATGCGGTGAGACATTGCCTGAATGGACCTTATGAGGTGCATGGCTGTACACATATCCATAAAAAGATACACGTTACACAAATAACATTATATTCTTCATACCATTTCAAACCTGTCCCCCTTTTTTGCTAACATATTATTACCATATTTCTAGTTACCGCAATTATTAAATTGTCTTTATTTTCAAGTTTTAGAGGGGACTGGAAGTCATTCCACCTTTTTTTAAAGGTCCAACTTATCCCAACACTGTTTGACAGACCCAAAGATTACTAAGGTAGGTAGGTGCTTAGAGCAAAGAAGGTACAGTCACAAAACTTACAGTTTAAACTTCTGATGCTATTGCTGAATAAAATTCAGTAAGTAGTTATATTTGTATGTGTGTTGAGAGCACTACTCTGTTAAATATAAACATTTAAAATATACAATTTTATAAGTGTATTGCCATTTCCTCATTTTTTAGATGTACCCATGATCTCAAAATTGGAAGTGACCTAGGACTCTCTGGATCTCTGAAAAGCCTTCCAGGCCTTCAGCGGGCCATTAGCATCCCTCCTTCACTGTGTGCCTAGCTAATGCAAGGGATGAACAACCAGAGATGGGTTTAAGGATGGTTCTAGCCCTAAATATTCTTTTTCTCTCTCCCCAACCTCTTCTCTCTTTGGACCCTCTTTTCTACTCAGCAGATCCTGACCTAGAGCACTTTCCTTACGTTCCTGTCCAGGCCTAGTTATTTTCCAAGGAAGAGTTACTATGTGTACTTACAACTAGGGACCAGAAATACTTTTTTTTTTTTTTTAAACCTTGGACAGGCTGACAGTCCTGTGAGCCCTCCTCTTTTCACATTCTGATCCTCTACTCCTGCTTGCATGCTTAAAATACCAGTTAATGACCATCTCCCTCTCCCAGTTACCAGAATGATTCCATTTCCTGAGTTCACACAATGGCCTTAATGTTGTTTTGGGCTGTTACTATCTTTTTTATGTATACTCCCTGGTTCTTCTGCTTGAAGCCTGTAATGTCTATTAACTACATACCTCAATATTCCTTTGTATCCAACAAAGCACCACACAATAGTAGATACTCAAAAAATTTGTGGATAATGTCATACTACCAAATGGATAGTTGAGGTGGCTAACTGACTTCCTAGAAGAGAATGAAGTAAAGTTTATTTTTACATCAAAGCTGCTATTGGTTACCACGGGCCACAAACTAATGAGGGGCCATCCTATATCGTTGGTAACATGCAAAAATCTCTCTAAGGCTATATTCTTTTTTCTAGTATTTCTTTTTTTCTTCATCTTTCTCTTCCCTGGCCTTATTCCAACACTTTCCTTTTTCCTTTCCTTCTTTTGCTTTTCCTTATTCAGTGACCTGAGCTTACCAGTCATCTAATACTCAAACTGCATTCCTGAGGAGCTTGGATCCATGTCTATACTAAAACTTCAGGTCCAAAGAGCCCTTTCTTCTACCTAACCTCCCATATCACCAAGTTTTTACTTGGTGCTGGGTAACAACAAGAGTGCCTTGGGCTACAATTTAGAAACTTACAGAGGACTTTTGTGAATTTGCACTACCCCGTGGCTGAAGTTACTAGCTGCAACCTCAGAAAAAAATACCACCACAACCACCACCAGCAGTTTGCTGTTGAGTTGATTCCAACTCATGGCAATCCCATGTGTGTCAAAGTAGAACTGTGTTCCACAGGGTTTTCCATGGCTGACTTTTTAGAAGTAGATCGCCAGGCCTTTCCTTCTGAGGTGCCTCTAGTGGACTCACACCTTCAACCTACCGGCTATCAGCTGACCACATCAACTGTTTGCACCACCCAGAGGCTCCACTGAAATAGGAAGTGGACATACATGAGTAAATGTAAAACAGGTATTTAAATCATAACAGATTTGTTGTTACGTGCTTTCGAGTCAGTTCTGAATCATAGTGACCCCATGTACAACAGAACAAAACACTGCCTGGTCCTGCGCGATCCTCACAATCGTTGCTATATTTGAATCCACTGTTGCAGCCACTGTGTCATTCCATCTCCTTAAGGGTCTTCCTCTTTTTCACTGACCCTCTACTTTACCAGGAGCCCTGGTGGTGCACTTTACCAAACATGACGTCCTTCTTCAGGGACTTATCCCTTCTGATAACATGTCCAATAGTCACAGTCAATAAAACACAGGCAAACATCTTTCTGGTATTCTCTGTTTCAGCTAAAATCCATCTGACATCAGCAGTGATATCCCTCATTCCACATCCTCTTCTGAATCTGGCTTGAATTTCTGGTAGTTTCCTGTTGATGTATTTCTGCAACCGTTTTTGAATTATTTTCAGCAAAGTTTTACTTGTGTATGATATTAATGATATTGTTCAATAATTTTCACATCCTATTGGATCGCCTTTCTTTGAAATGGGCGCAAATAGGGACCTCTTCCAGTCAGTTGGCCAAATAGCTGTCTTCCAAATTTCTTGGTATAGATGAGTTAGCATTACTCACCTATGCCAAGAAACAGATATGAAGGCTATATCATTGCCCCAAACAAGAAAATCTTGAACAACAGATACATCCTGTTCTATTTTAAGCCCTGTTTTTTAAAACTTAAAATAGGATGGAGAAGGATATATTTAGGAACATGGCGTCATGGTCTCACAGAATGAGATGATATTCAGAAAATTGTCCAAGAATTCATTCAGGCCAGTACTGTTCCCTAATGTACTTCTAAAGACTAAACAGTGCAGGCTATGGGGATAAAGTCCTGACTGCCTTATAGAAGAACAGAACATTATACATATGGTAGTATCGGATAGTAGTTTATTTCTTACATGATGAATATTCTTGGACATATCTATGTCCAGGAGAATGACAAAAGATAGAATTCATGGGACATAGGATATATACATTTTCAACTTTACAAGACCGCATACAGCTCTCCAAAGTGGTTGTACTAATATACAGTCCCACCAGCAGTAAAGAGAAGTCCATTATTCCACATCTTCCCTAACTTGGAAATCTCAGAATTAAAAAATTTTGCCAATCTGATGGCTGTGAAGAAGTATTTCATTATTGCTGTTATGTGTCTTTTTCTGCTTAATAGCGGGGTTGAGGGTTGTCTTGGTTATCTAGTGCTGCTGTAACAGAAATACCACAGGTATTTATTTAGGAGGTTAGAAGTCTGAATTCAGGGCACCAGCTCCAAGGGAAGGCTTTCTCTCTCTGTTGACTCTGGAGGAAGGTCCTTGTCATCAATCTTCTCAGCACAGTGACCCCGGATCCAAAGGATGCCCTATTCTCCTGGTTCTTGTTTCTTGGTAGTATGAGATCTCCCTGTCTCTCTGCTCTCTTATATTTCAAAAGACATTGGCTTAAGACACAACCTCATTTTGTAGATTGAGTCCTGCGTCATTAACATAACTGCCTCTAATACCTGCTTCACTTCATGATAAAAAAAAAATAGAGGGGGGAAAATCACACAATACTGGGAATCATGGCCTAGCCAAGTTGACATATTTACGGGGGACACAATTCAATCCACAACATTCTACCCTTTGGCCCTCCCTTAAATTCATGTCCTTGCCACATGTAAAACATATTCACCCCATCATATCATACCTAAGGTCTTAAATCAACTCCAAGTCCAAAATCCAAAAATTCCTCTGTATTTGTGAAATCTAGAATACAAGTTATCCGCTTCCAAAGTACAATGGTGGAACAGGCACAAGCTAGATATTTCTATTACAAATGGGAGAAACTGGGGGAAAAGAAGTGATAACAGGCACTGTGCAAGTCAGCAGCAGCCATCTAAGATGCATCGATTGGTCTCAACCCACCTGGAGCAGAGGGGAATGAAGAATACCAAAGACACAAAGTAAACATAACACAGGGTGGGGAGGAGGAGTGTGCTATCACATTAGGGGGAGAGCATCTAGGGTTACATAGCAAGGTGTGTATAAGTTTTTGTATGAGGAACTGACTTGATTTGTAAACTTTCACTTAAAGCACAACAGCAACAACAACAAAAAACTACTAGCATCTGTCACTCTCTTTTTCTGAAATTAAACACCTAAGGAATGCACAGATTCAGTTTCAGAATGATTTATTTAGATAATTGTTTTCTTAGGTACCTGCAATGACTCTATAGGGTGTAAAAGAATTGCAACCTGTGTATTAGCTAAATTCCTGGGCCTATTTTTTGCTCAAAATCACTGAGCTCTCCAGGGTAAGCCATAAAGTAACTTTGTCCAATATTTGTATTTGACTAAGGGCAGTAAAAATAAACTTTGGCAAAGCAGACAGTGTGCAAGAGCCACACTGCAGTTAGGAGAGTCTGTCTTTGGCATCTCTGGTGTCCTCAGTGGTACCTGCCCCTTTTTACCTCTCTAACTCCTTTCCTCCTCTCCAGACAGAAAAAAACTGGATTCTCATATCTACGCTTTAAGTGAAACCCTTCACTTCAATATGCTCATTCTTCCTGGGAAATTAATTTTAAGCCTTTTCTCTCTAATTAGAGGTTAAAAAAATAGGTAAAATGTGACACACATTTACTATACAGGGATAAAAGGCTTTGTCTTCTGCTAATGTTAGAAAAACAAGTAGATTTGGGGAACATGTTATTGGCCTGAACTACTGCAATAGCCTTTCCCCACATCCACTCTTGCCTCCTTTTAGTCTGTTCACAATTCTCCACACTGAAGCCAGACTGAGTTTTTCAAAATGATCTGTTTACTCTTTTACTAAAAACTATTCAGTGACTTCTCACCGCTAATATCCAAGATCCTTAACAAGACTGCCAAGGCCCTGAATAACCTGGTCCCTATTTCGCTCTCCAATTTCATCTTCCCCTACTCTTCCCTTTATGCTAGCTTCGACCACACTGGATTAGCTTCCTTCTTTCTTCTCTCAGGGCCTATGCTGTTCTCTGCCTGAAGCACCGTGTTCACTCCTTCATCCTGCTTTCCTCTTCCTTCACTACTGTTTGCCTATTTAACTCCTAATCATCATTCAGATTTTGGCTCAATAGCCACTTCATCAGTGGAGCCCTCTTTGACCTCCTCAATTCCTTCAGATTTCCCTGTTATATCCTTTTAAAATGTAAATGTTCTTTATGGTATTCATCTGTTTGCAACTATGTATTTCTGTGTTTTGACACCTGTCTCTCTTATAGAGCTAAACTACACTGAGAGCAGGAATCATGTCTGTTTTACTTACATTGTATCCCCAGGTCTAGGATAGCCACAGGTACTGGTAGAGACTTAGTAAATAACTGACCTTAATGAAGAGTCACAGTTGGGTTGGTCCTCTTACCTGATTCTCTTTGCTTCTAGGTTCCCAGGTAACAAAAATTTAGAACTCATCTTCTCTGTGCCCTTCCTTTCTTTACTGTGGATCACCAGGTTGCTCTACCTGCCTTCCACCTCATTTAACCCTTGAAGCAGCTACAATGATTATCTGTGTTTTACAGAAGAGGGAATTAAAGCTTAGAGGTTTGTCCAAAGTCACAGAGCTAATAAGTGACAGAGCTAGGATTCCAACATAGGCAATTGTCTTAGTTACCTAGTGCTGGTATAACAGAAATACCACAAGTGGATGGCCTTAACAAACAAATTTATTCTCTCACAGTCTAAGAGGCCAGAAGTCCGAAATTAGAGTGCCAGCTCCAGGGGAAGGCTTTCTCTGTTGGCTCTGGGGAAAGCTCTTTGTCATCAATCTTCCCCTGGTCTAGGAGCTTCTCAGCACAGGGACCCTGGGTCCAAAGGATGTGCTGTTCTCCTGGCTCTTGTTTCTTGGTGGTATAAGGTCCCCATCTCTCTGCTTGCTTCTTTTATATCTTAAAAGAGATTGACTTAAGACAAAACCTAATCTTGCAGATTGAGGCCTGCCTCATTAACATAACTGCCTCTAATCCTGCCTATTAACATCATAAAAAAAAAAAACATCATAGAGGTAAGATTTGCAAAGCATAGGAAAAATCACATTAGATGACAAAATGGTGGACAATCACATCATGTGAGAATCATGGCCTAGCCAAGCTGACACACATTTTGGGGGGACATAATTCAATCCACAACATTCCACCCTTTGGCTCCCAAAAATTCACATTCTTGCCATATGTAAAACACATTCACCCCATCATATCATACCAAAAATCTTAAATCAACTCCAAGTCCAAAATCCAAAAATTCCTCTTCATCTGTGAAATCTAGAATACAAGTTATCTGCTTCCAAAGTAGAACAGTGGGACAGGCACAAGCTAGACATTTCCATTACAAATGGAAGAAATTGGAGGAAAAGAAGGGATAACAGGCATCAGGCAAGTCAGCAGAACACACTACATTAGCCCTCAAGGCTTGAAAATAATCCACTGTTCTCTGAGACCATTCAGACGACGGCCCTGCCCTCCAGACTCTAGGTACTGGCCATACTCTCTGGATTCTGCATGGAAGAACCTTGGCCCTGGGCTTCAGCTCCACCTTCCAGGCCCTACTGGAATGGCAACTCTTCTCCCTCATGCTTGGGTGGCCCCATTCTCCTAGTCCATTTGAGTGGTGACTCCATCCCTTGAGACCCCTGAGGTCGTGGCCCTACCCTTTAAGAATGAGGCAGCTCTGCTTCCCGTTTTCCTTGGCTCTTCAGCTTCTGCTTCCTGGCTTCAAAGCTCTTGATAAGTACCTGGAGGCACCCCACTCCACCAGCAAACTTCAGCAGTAAGGCACGCAGCTTTCTAGCTCCATGGGTTGGCTCCATGCTGTGTCGCATGGTCTCCTGGTTCTGCTGCTGCAGTTTCTATGCTGTGCTTCTCATTGTCTGTGCCATCTCCAGTGTAACAGCTCTCCTCACTTCCTTCTGAGTTCTCACCAGAACTGTCTTTGATGTGGATAATTCCACCAAAAGTGTCTTTAAGGAAATCGAGGCTTTTACTATTAGGAACTTTAAAATTCTTTCAGCCTCTATCCATTCACAGTTTTAAAACTGCTTCCACATTTTAGGTACCTGTTAGAACAGCACCCCACTCCTGGTACCAAATTCTGTCTTAGGTATCTAGTGCTGCTATAACAGAAATACCACAAGTGGATGACCTTAACAGAAATTTATTCTCTCATAGTCTAGGAGGTTAGAAGTTCAAAATCAGGGTGCTAGCTCCAGGGGAAGGCTTTCTCTCTGTTGGATCTGGGGGAAGGTCCTCGTCACCAACCTTCTCCTGTTAAGGATCTTCTCAGAGCTGGGACCCCAGGGTCTAAAGGATGCAGTATTTTCCTGGCTCTTGTTTCTTGGCGCTATGAGGTCCTTCTGTCTCTCTGCTTGCTTCTCTCTTTTATATCTCAACAGAGACTGATTTAAGACAGAAGATAATCTTATAGATTGAGGCCTGCCTTATTAACATAACTGCCTCTAATCCTGCCTCATTAAGATCATAGAGGTACGACTTACAACACACAGGAAAATCACATTATATGACAAAATAGCGGACAATCACGTAATGCTGGGAATCTTGGCCTAGCCAAGTTGACACACACTTTGGGGGGACACAATTCAATCCATAGCAGTAGTTGACCTCAAAATCCCTACGCCCTTAACCAAACCTATCTTTCATTAATGTTTCTCTTGAGTGGTTGATCTTTCTTATCTATTTTCTAAGAGCTGTTTATATTAGGAGGATTAGCCCTTTGTAATATTCTTCCATTTTGCCATCTATGTTTTGACATTGTTTAAGGTATTCTTTTGCCCTGCAGAAATGTTTGAGTTTCATGTAGCCAAAGCATTAACCTCTGCGCTATGCCTTCTGTATTTCGAGTCATAGTAGAGAATTTTGCCTTCCCACTCCAAGATTATAAAGGAATTCTCTCATTTTCTTCTAGTACTTTTATGGTTTTCATTTTTTCTATGTTAAGTATTTAATTCATTTGTAGTTTATCCTGGTATAGGGTATTGATTGAAGTTTATTTTTTTCTCCCAGATAGTTATCCAACTGTCCACACAATTTATTGAATAACCTGCCTTTATCATATATTAAGTTCCTATATGTATTTTGTTTTTTTTCTGGACTTTCTATTCTATCCCATTAGTATACCTGTCTTGCCCATATGCTGGTACAATTTTTTCCAGTGAACAGTTTTTAATCTTTATCTTTGATTTCTCTATAGTATTTGGCACTGTTGCCTAATCCATTTTCCCTGATGTGCTAGATTACTGAGTAAGTGAGGAAACATGTACTTAGGGCACTAACAAAACATAGGCATCAAAATTATGAAGGGGAAATATATATATGTGTATATATATACACACATATATACGTATACACACACATACATACACATATATATTAATGAGTAATTTTAAAATAATCAAATAGGTCATCATTGGAAAAACTGGAATTTTGTTGGATTTCTCTTTCATCTGTCTTACAGCTTATAATATTTTTATTTTGAATCACATGGGAACCACCATAGTATTTTTAGTTACTTAGGGCTTGTGATGGTTAATATTATGTATCAACTTGGCTAGGCTAGAATTCTCAGGGGCTTGGCAGACACTATGTATCACCTCCCATTTTGTGATCTGATTTGAGCAGCCAATCAGTTGGATGATGAGTTTCCTTGGGGGCATGGCCTGCATCCACGATAAAAATGAATGTTATGAGAAAGTTTGCTCTCTTTCTGATCCTGCAACCTTCTTGGCATCTGATCCTGATTCCTGGGAAGTAAGCCAACAGGGACTTCCAGCCTGTGACCTGATCTACAGATTTTGGATTTGTCAAGCCCCACAACCCCGCGAGCTAGCAGAGGTCTCCAGCCTGCCTTCTGACCTGCAAATTGTGGATTTGTCAACACCTGCAACCCCATGAGTCAACAGAGGCCTACAGCCTATTGCCTGACCTGCAGGTTTTGGGTTCCTCAGCTCCTGCAACCACATGAGCCAGCAGAGGTCATCTGCCTGTTATCTGCCCATGGATAAGGGACTTGGCAACCTCCACAACTGAATGAGCCATTTCCTTGAAGTAAATGTCTCTCTATACAGCTATATACGTTTCGTTGCTTTTGCTACTCTAGAGAACTCAGACTAAGACAGAGTCCTAAAGAGTCTTAATCAGGCTCTACAACTTTCTCCTCCCAGTCTTTACTGCTGCTTCTCTTTCTTAAATCTACTTCTCCCTTTCTGGACTGCGGGCTTTTCCTGTGTCTCACCTGTTGTTGTTGTCCAACTTTCTATTCTTCACCA
Organism: Loxodonta africana; assembly: GCF_030014295.1. Taxonomy (NCBI): domain Eukaryota; kingdom Metazoa; phylum Chordata; class Mammalia; order Proboscidea; family Elephantidae; genus Loxodonta; species Loxodonta africana. The sequence continues at coordinate 51,871,553 of NC_087359.1, forward strand.
TTTTTTTCCCCATTCAATCACCTTAGGCAATTTCAATGTCTCCTATGGCTTCAAAATTCCTATCAATCTGCTGCCGATTCCCTAATCTATATCTCTGGCCTAGACCTCTTCCTTGGATTTTGAATCTGCCTAGTGAACATCATCTATATATCCTATTTTGTTGTTGGTGGTGGATGCCATTAAATTTTTTTTGAGTCATAGTGACCATATAGAACAGAACAGAACTGCCCGATATGATTTTCTAGGCCATAATCCTTACGGAAGCAGATTGCCAGGTCTTTCTCCCATGGAGCAACTGGGTGGGTTGGAACTGCTAACCTTTCGGTTAGCAGCCGAGCACTTAACTGTTGCACCATTGCACCTCAAACTCAACATATCAGAAACAAAGCCTGCTTTTTTTCCCTTCATGTCTGCTCTTTGCTCTGTTACTTCTCTTGGTGAGTAGCACCGTCATTCACCCAGTCAACCAAGCTGGACATTTGGGAATCATCTTTAATTCTACCACTTTATTCACTTTTCTCCCCATAAATAATTATTACTTCTTAAACACCTTAAACCCATTTCTTCTTCCCCATCCTCATTCCAACTACATTAGTTCAAGCCCTCATCATCATGCTGCAACTCCTGCCCTTTCTTTTTGTCACTTTCAGGCAACACCACTACCAGATAGTTCTAAAACCCAGATTAGTGATAACACCAGTCCCTAACTCAAAACGCTTCACTGGCTCCCAATGGCCTTTGGAGCAATGTACAAAGCCCTTCATGGTCAGACCTTTGTCTGCCTGTGCAACTTCATATACAGAGAACTCCTCTTTCTTGCTCTCTACACTCTAGTCACATCGACCTAACTGGCCATGCTATTTCATGCTTCTGGGGCTTTACATAATTTGCTTTTTTTGCTTGGAATTTCCTTCTCGTTATTCTCCAAGACTTAACTCACATCTAAGATACAACTATTGGTCTCTGTATGTCTGGAGCAAAACAGTAAGAAGGTAACCAAAGTCACAGAGAAGAAATAAGTCTACAAGGTTGATAGCCTACACGAGCCATGACCTCAACTACCCCGAGACCAGAAGAACTAGATGGTGCTCCACTACCACCACTGACCAATCTGACTGGGGACACAACAGATGATCTTGGTCAGAATGGGATAAAAACGCAGCTCAAAACTCTAATTCTTAAAAAAAAACTCAGACTAACTGGACCATCTGAGACCAGAGAACTCCCTGAGACTGTTACCCCAAAGTGCTCTTTAAATCTAGAACCAAAACTATCCCCTGAAATCACGTTTTAGCTGAAAAGCAAAGTAACACAAAAAGTAAAGGATATTACCCATGAGATTGATGTTCTACTAAAAAAAAATTTGTAGTAGTCTAAAAAGTCAATATTTAATCCAAAGCAAAGATGAAAAGATAAGGGGGGCAGGAAAACTGGAATATGGAAATGGAACAACCAGACCACAAAGTGAATACTGACACAATGTGGAAAATGTAACTAATGTGATTGAGCAATTCGTCGGGAAACCGTCAAATGGGAACCTAACGCTTTTGTGAATTTTCACCAAAAACACAATAAAATATTGTTAAAAATAATAAAATAAAAAGAAATAAAACTTCTGGTCTAAAAAATAAAGATGTAATTCACCACTTTCCAGATACCTACCTCCTAATTCTTGCTAGAATTAACTAATCCCTTCTTGGAGCCCTCAGTGTACCCAGCACATCTCTGTTACTGTAAGTGTTATCTTCTGTTGGCATTATTTTTGTACACATCTCTCTCTCCAACTGGACAGTAATCTTCTTCCTGAGGGCACATACTGTTTTATTACTCTTTGAATTACTAGTACCTGGCACCGTCCTTGATCCATAGTAGGGCTCAATAAATACTTGTTGAATGAATGAAGGAATGACATACAAGAACACTCTAGAAGTTTCAAGCTGTTTCACAGCCTTAGAAACCCAAATTTTCCACATGTAGAGAACGGCCCCATTATTCAGGAGCAGATTCGCACTAACCAAGCTCATACAGAAGATTAGAATGACAATTTATTAATTTCCAATGAGAAATATAACTGTCATATGTACAGAAATATTACCCTTGCATAACTAGCATATCCTGAGCCTGAAGGTCAGCCTACATGGAAAGCTGCATTATTTATTCTCAACAGGGAAGAATAAAAATCTTATTCTGGGGGGGCAAAAAAAAACAAACTTACTCTTTTATGTATACAGATATACACAAAGCACAGAAAGAGATATGTAGCATATCTGTGGTATTAAAATTTCATGGAGGGTGGCAACTAGAAAAAAAAGAAAGTCTAAAAGGGCTCCTTGGGGGAAATAATTAAAAAAGAGAAACATTGGTTTAACCCCATACTGATTCTTTTGTAAGGAATCAGAATAAGGAATTAGTTTCAAAATCCAAATATTCAACGGCATCAGGCTGATTAACTTTCTCTACAATGTAATAGTCTATAAGGGGCAGTAATACTTGAAATTCATTGGCCAAGAATCTATTCCTCAAATGGGCACCAAGAAAGTTGGCTTCAATAAGGTCTAACTCTTCCATTATCTACTAACCCTTCCCTCTTTAAGACTGACTCGTTCTCTCTTTGAATGCACTAATATATATCCTGTACTTCTCTGGAGCCATTCTATCTTCTAAAGTAACTTTAAATGTCTCGGCTGTGATCCATTCCCTCCTGAGGTTGTATAAAGCAGTGGTTAGGGTTTGGGGCTAAGAGTCAGAATCTCTATTATGCTGCCTACTTACACTGAGCATCAGTTTCTGCATCAGTAAAATGGGAGTAACAACACTTCCCTTAAAGATTTTTTTAGGGACTAAAATGAGAGAATACATAAGGAGAGCCTTGAACACAGTAGCTATTTTTAGTACCAAGTTGGGACAAGAACCCTGCTGTGTTATTCGGAAGGGTGTTTTTTGTGTGTGAGTGCATGATTAAATAGTAAAGGGTTTCAGAGAAAACTGTTGTCCTTGGCATAGTTACGGATACCAGAAAATTAATAAAGCGAGCAGACAAAAACTGAAAAATGTGTTTGGCTATGTAAAAATAACCAATTATACTCATTTATGTAAACAGCTTAACATTTAAGACCTAGTTATCAGGCAGCACAATAACAATTACATATACCATTACATATATGTCAGATTACCCTTGTAAATTTTACTTGATTACAATAGTAAAGTACTAACTCTATACTCTAAGGAACAGTCTGTGGTGTTAATTGCTCATAACTCGAAAGTCTGTTCACTGTGGAACACAGCTCCTGAGTTTGTTTTCCATTTGAGGCAAGGCTAGATTATCCATCCCAGATTGCAACTAAGCATTTACCCTGTAACCTGTGAGATAATTTACACTTTCCTTAGTTTTCTGTAGTGAGGAAGATGCTGAAGAAGTGGACAGCAAAGGAAATTCTGTTTAATTGCCTGGTGCTCCGTAAACCTGCAGGACTTGTAGATAGAGTTCTTGTTCAAATAATGAAGAAAATTCTAATGCTGAGCACTAGTCAACCTATCTCAGCGCAACTTCTATACAAGTCCAGGGTTATTTGTGGCACAACTCTACAGTTAAAGTTACAATTATAATTTGCTTGCCCCCCACTATGAACTAGGTACTATATATACACACCTCATGATAGCCTTAAAAAACGCTTATGAATTAAGTATCTTTATTTTCATTTTATGAATGAGGAGAAAAAATGCACAGAAGGATAGTAACTTGCCTAATTCCTGAAGGTGGTAAGAGGTGAAGGCAGGATTTAAATTCAGGAAGGTTTCAAAGGCCATGCTTTTTCAGTTATATTAAACTGTGCCAGGTTCCTTATCAATCATATTTCAAGCATTTATTGGGCACTTATTTGTTACAAAAGAGTACAGACTGCCTGTCACTGAATGATGCAAAATACTTTAGGAACCTGTTTTGATACACAAAAGGTGGAGGCCCTGTATCAGGCTGAAAAATATGCAGCTAGGCTGCCTAGATGGCATCTTAAAATTTTATAATAAAGAGAAGCCACTCACATCTGGGATCTTAACACTAGCAAGCGGCCATCCAGGATGCATCAATTGGTTTCAACCCGTCTGGAGCAAAGGAGAATGAAGAACACCGAAGACTCAAGGTAATTATGTGCCCAAGAGACAGAAAAGGCCACATAAATCTGAGACTACATCACCCTAAGACCAGAAGAACTAGTTAGTGCCCAGCTACACCCAGTGACTGCCCTGACAGGGAACACAACAGAGAACCCCTGAGGGAGGACAGCAGCGGGCTGCAGACCTCAAATTCTCATAAAAAGACCAGACTTAATGGTCTGACTGAGGCTAGAGGGACCCCGGAGGTCATGGTCCCCAGACCTTCTGTTAGCCCAGGATAGGAACCATTCCCAAAGCCAACTCTTCAAACAGAGACTGAACTGGACTATGGGGTAGAAAATGGTACTGGCGAGGAGTGAGCTTCTTGGATCAAGGAGACACATGAGACTATGTGGACAGCTCCTGTCTAGAGGGGAGATGGGAGGGCAGAGGGGGTCAGAAGCTGGCTGAATGGACACAAAAATAAAGAGTGGAGGGAAGGAGTGTGCTGTCTTATCGGGGGCAGAGCAACTAGGAGTATATAGCAAGGTGTATACAAATTTTTTGTATGAGAGACTGACTTGATTTGTACATTTTCACTTAGAGCACAATAAAAATTTTCAAAAAGGGAAGCTACTCAGCAACATTTCTAGTTCACCTAATTTTTAGATTCTACCCAAAGCCTGGTGACTCATGAGAAGTATCCTGTACTTTCTGCAGATCAGAAAGAAGTCAATGGGGAAGGAAGAAGCAGAAAAGATAGGCAACAAAGGGCTGAATTCCTAGAACTCTGTTTAATGGCCATGGGATTATGAAAACTCTGATACCTGCTTTAGTTTTAAATAGTGAGAGGCAGACCCCAGTGCTTGAGAAATGGTTACCTGTAGACCTTTCATTTTTAAGTAGAGTAGCAGAAGGTGCTTCAACCCTTCCTATGCAGGCTGGCCACTGGAGAGGTAGATCAAGTTATATAAGGACTCTTGGAACCTTCTGGAGGGAAAAGGATTGATTCTGTAACTGCTTTGACTAGGGTGGCCACAAAAAGGGAAAGACAGGAGACAGCATGGGAAAGGAACACTGCTCCTGAATGCAAGAGGCAGCAGCAGAGGCCAGAGAGGCTAGCTCTCAACTAGACCACTTGTGAGCCAAGGCTTCTGTGAAAATAATTGAGTGTGTGAACTCAAAGAGGTGAGAGCTAAACCCTACAGCCCTGAGCCTCAGGCTTTTGAGAGGTGCAGTTCTCTCCACTGAGTGTGTCATAGGAAAACACCTTGCCTTGAGAAGGCCCTACAGTTGGGAAAGGGCTCTGTTCCAGGACCCAAATCTCTGGCTAATTTATACTGCCTGGGTACATCTAAGAGTAAAATCTTAGATCTCTAGAAGGCATAGTTAGACTTTTGTACTTTCTGTTTTTATCCATTTTTAAACCAAACCACAGAGGGCCACCTCAGTTTTGGCAAAAATAGAGATGAAATGACATAAAGTTTATAAAGTCTTTGACATAGTCCTAAAACCCAAGACATAGTAGATAACAAGAAATAATAGAGAATCATTTCCATAGAGAGGGAGGCTCAGAAACTGCACTTCTGATTTTAACTACAGCAGCTTCAGCGGCTGAGCAGGAAATGTTGGGATATTTTGGTTTCAGTCAATATTAGCCATGTAACAGAGTTTGACAATAAGACACAATTTTCCTTGTTGGGTTTCTAGTTAAAAAGTCAGTTTCTCAGTTAAGAAGGAAAGGGCTTAGAGAATGTGTGATAAGGTCAATTTTCAAAAATACTGGTCCAAATGGAATTATCTTGGATATTATTAATGTCGATTTCTAGCTTAAAGAAGACAAAAAAAAAAAAAAAAAACCCAAACCCAAACCCATTGCTGTAGAGTTGATTCTAACTCGACGACCTTACAGGACAGAGCAGAACTGTCCCCCTAGGGTTTCCAAGGAGTATGGTGGATTCAAACTGCCGACCTTTTGCCTGGCAGCTGAGCTCTTTACCACTGTACTGCCAGGGAGACAGAAGGAATTTTTCCATATTCCTTTGTTGTTAGGTGCTGTCAAGTCAGTTCCAACTCATAGCAACCCCATGCACAAAAGAACACTTCGTTTACAGAGATGTAAGACTTTCATAATCTAAATGGAAGAAATCAAAGGAATAACTGGAAAGTTGGGTGTATATATATACATATATATATATATAGTTAATTTAATATCCCTTCCTGGTGCTTAATAAAATTGTTGAATGAAAGTTTACTGAAAACCACAGAACACGTGTTTGCCACATTGTGTTCCTGCACAGCTTGTCATGAAGTAGATCTTACCTCTAATTATAATTAAAAAGATATGAAGTACTAGAAAGAAAGTACAGCAAAAGGGTGACACTAGCTTTTCACAGGGCTGTAGAATTATTGATGATTTTTCATTCTTTGTCCTTTTTTTTTTGGATCGTCCGTGTTCAACAATTTACTTGTACTACTTTTATAATCCGGAATTTAAAAAAGCTTTTCTAAAAATAAGTAATAAAACTGATCCCATTTCCCTTAGAAACAAAGTTATGACAGGGAGTAGTATTCCTGGTCAAATTTCAGGTGCTGATCCCTCTACAGTAGGTTAAGTTCCTTTATGTTCTCACAGTTGCCTACACTCACTTATAACTCATAATGTTATATATCTTTATTTCTTGTTTAATTGCTTGTTTTCTCTCCTAAAGTGTATGTCTGTGATGGCTCCACAGAAATATCAGATTTGAGCATAGTGCCAAAGCATAGACTGATAGACAGACTGACAAAATATTTAACTTTTTGAAGTAATCATAAATAGGAAGTCCCTGGGTGGCACGAATGGTTAAGTGCTCAATTATCAGCTGAAAGGTTGGTGATTCGAACCCACCCAGAGAATCCTGGGAAGACAGACCTGACCATCTGCTTCAGATAGGTCACAGGCTTGAAAACCTTATGGAGCACACATGGGGTTGCCATTGATCACAACTGACTCAACGGCAACTGACAACAACCACCACAATCATAAATGATGTCGAGTTGGCCCCTGACTCACGGCAACCGCATGCACAATAAAATGAAACACTGCCCAGTCCTGCGCCATCCATTGTGATCCACAGGGTATTCGTTGGCTGATTTTCAGAAGTAATCGCCAGGCCTCTCTTCCTAGTCTGTCTTAGTCTGGAAGCTCCACTGAAATTTTTTAGCATCATAGCAACATGCAAGTCTCCACTGACACTGGCAGGGAATCAAATCTGCAAGAATTCTACCATTGAACCACCAATGCCTCAATCATAAATACTACTATTAATAATAATGATAAAAACCAAAACACACTGCCATCAAGTTGATTTCAACTCATAGAGATCCTATAGGACAAGGAAAAACTGTCCCACAGGGCTCCCGAGGTTGTAAATCTTTACAGAAGCAGACTGTCACATCTTTCTCCCACGGAGCGGCTAGTGAGTTTGTATCACTGACCTACTAGTTAGCAGCCGAGTGCTTTAACCACTATACTCCCAGGGCTCTTCTTACTACTAACAGTTAACATTTATTGAGTGTTTACTCTGTGCCTAACAACGACTCTCTAAGGTAGGTACAGATTTTATAGATAAGGAAATGGTGGCAATCATCTTTTAAATAAATACTTATATGTTGCTTACCACGTGCCAGGCACCAATCTAAACACGTTACAAACATTAATTTTTTAACCACCTAAAAGCAAAGACACAACTCAAAATTATATACATTTCTAAGACAGGCACTTCAAAATGTTAACACTTAAAAAAAAAAAAAAAAAAGATCAATTAGAGCCTCAACGTTATCTTCCAAGTTACAGAATGTTAGAATTTATGCATTTAATGATTATTTACTGCCGTAGAGATGAACCAAAGTTTGGTTCTGGCCTTGGTATATGCCTAAAATCTGTTATTGAGTTTTGGCTTTTAGAAAGATGGAAGAGCCAAAATGCCTGCTCTGGTGTCATTTCTGGGATCTCTGAACTTGTGCATAATCAACAATCATATGAGCATGTGGTTACCACCACATCTAATCAGCATAGCAATGTTTTAAGATGATGAAGGCATACTATTCAAATTTACTGTTAAATCTGAATATTCGCTTTAAATATAGGTAAACCATCTTTGATGTAAGTTGGTGTGAAAAATCTCCTGAAAGAGCTTTACCATTTTTCTCAACTGTGATGCAGTAATTGCACACAAAAAAAACCAGAAATAACTGAAATAAAAATGCTAGTGAAGGCAACAATCTACAGCAATATTAAGCCTGCTTCCGAAAAAATTCAGAAAGCAGTGTAAGCAATGTACGAAGCTTTAGTTTGTGGGATTGCTTTGGTGAAACTGATCACACTAATCGTAATGGATCAAATTTTCAAGTCAAGGAGTTGACTAGGACCTTATCCTTGGAAAGGAAAGAAAGTCGAGTAAGTTGGTAGTAACATCATCATTACCAGTATCCTATGCTGGCATACCCAGCCAAAAAATATCTTGCTTCTTCAACAATTTAATTTGAAAGTGGGTATGTTTCATATTGCAAATACACAGTAGTGACCACAACTACAATGTAGTGACAGTGCTAAGGAATAATTGTAACTGCTCATAATGGCAAGCAAGGAATAATTGTAACTGCTCATAATGGCAAGCTATTAAAATATGGTATTAGAATTTTAAACGTAATCATAAAAAACAATTCAAAAATTTTTGACAGTATCTCAGATTTATTCTTATATCCCAGAAGTTCACTTTATCGTGGTAATATTCAGCTTCTGCTGAATACTGGTTTTAATACTGAGTCAAGCATTTGGCCAAAATACATCTTTGGTGCATCTCCAATACCACATGTTAGGCCCTGGGGATACACTGGTGAATGAAATTCAATCCTGCTCCTCATGAGACTTACAGTTTAACGAACAAGGAAACAGGCAGTTAGTCATCTCTGCTTTGACATATTACAGGGAGCACTGGAGGCACGTAAGAGGCTACTTACCTCAGACTTGTGGGGTGGGGGACAGGGGGAGTTAGGAAAGGTTTTCCTGAGGAAGCGACGTCTAAATGGAGGTAAGAGTCACCTTGGCAAATGAAGCTTGGAGGTAACATGTTCAAAAGGCAGAATCGGATACTTCCATCTGCCTGGAGAATGGAGTGTAAGACAGGGCAGTGATGATAAAGAAATAGGATGAAGCTAGACTCTGAAGGGTCTTCTACAAAGAATGACCACATAATTTATTGTACAAACTGAGCCACTTTACAGAGTGAAAGGGAGTGATAGTAGTCGTCACGTAGGGACAACACGCGTCAACCAGGATTGTCCTGAGCAAATCATGACTATGGTCATTCTACTTGTAAGCTATGTCATGGTGCTTGACCTCCAGTGAAAGCATGGAGTGCTTATATTCTCTTTTTACCTTATACACTTTGCCTGAGTGACTTCATCCATTCCTCTGCCTTCACTTGCTCATTTCACAAATATTCGCTGAGGACACACTTCTGGGCACTGAAGTTACAAAGAAGAAAAGACACAGTTCCTGTCCTCAAAAAGCTCTGTCTAAGGAAGACACACATCCAAAGAAACAATTCTAATACAATTATACAATTTTAGCCCTGAACTCTCCACTGAGCTCTAGACTCATATATTTGTTATTTTCATTCAGATTGAAAAACACTGATCTAAAACAGAACTTTTCATTTCTTTTCTAAATCTGTTTTTCCTTCTGCTGGTCTCTCCCATCTCATAAATACTATCATCCACCCCAAAACTTAAGGCAAAAACCCAGAAAAATAATGCCTTAAATCAATGTTATTCCTCCTATTGTACATTTTAATTTCTACACATCTTTCTTAAGCACACTGATCAAATTGGGGCTTAGAATTCTAATGAAGGCCTACCATCCAGTTAAGAAGGGTAATTTCCAGTAGCTTGAATGCTACATTTTTAATGAACAGATCTCAGTACTATGTGGGGCTGTTTTTATTCTACAGTAGCACAACACTGATGACTCATCTTCAGTTTGTTGACAATCTTGACTTCCAGATTTGGATATATGCCCTAGTCAGTCTCAAAAAAGTTTCAGTTTAGGTGAGAAAGGCACGATGATATTCCCTAAGTATTTGACCCTATTTCCAATTTGTGGGGAAGGTAGGAGTGGTTGCAAACCTGTAGGTGAACTGGCTTCACTGATGAACTATCTGCGAGACAACTGCTGGGTAAAAAAGGACAGCTTATGCTGTACAGGGTGATTTTAATGCATTTACTGTCTGTTCTCCACACACAGCTGCCAGACTGATCCTTTTCAAACAAATCTGATCACTCCTTTGCTCTCAACCCTGCTACGGCATTCTATCACATCCCAATAAAATTCTAAATCTAACAATGGCTTAGCAAATGATACATGATTTGGCTCCTGGCTGTGTCTTCTACCTTCTTTTTCTTAATTTGCTGTGCTCCAGGCACACTGGTCTCCTTGCTGCTTCTCTAACAGGCCAAGCAAGTCCCCATCTCAGGGCCACTGCACCTGCTGCTTCTCTTCTCGTAGAATAGTTTCCCTCCAAACATCCACATAGCTCCATCTCTCACTCAATGATTAGATTTCTGCTTATGTGCCCCTCCACTAAGAGGCCTTCCCTATCTACTCTACCTAAAAGAGCATCCTCAAATCATGCTCATTCACATTACCTGGCATTATCTATTATTTGGCAATACAGAATATATATCGCTTATTGTCAATCTTCCCCACTATGAGCTCATGAGGCAAGGACTTAGTTTTGTTCACTGTTGAATTCCCAGCATCTAGGACAGGGCCTCCTCATTAAATATTTGCTGAATGAATGAATAAGTAGATTTTCAGAATGTATCAGATTTAAAACTACCCTATAATTATTGACATGCTATGTAGAAAAATGTCTGAAAGGCAGTATACCAAAATATTAGCTGTTTATTGGTGGTGGTGGAAGCTGATTTTTACATCATTTGCGCTAATGTGAATTTTCTGATTTTTTTTACCATAAACTTGTATTACCTAGATACTAAACAACCAATAAAGAGGTAGCGCAGGCAGAAAGTGTAAGTGAATTCTAAAAGAGGTCAGGCAAATTTCTGAAAGACAGACTTGAAAATTGATAAAACAGTACAATACTTAAAATAAACCAAGATTTGAATCCCCTTCCCCAACACTTCCTAGCAGTTATTTATATACTTGGAGCCTAAATTTCCTTACCTGGAAGATGAGGTAATAATAGTGCCTACCTCCTAAGGTTGTCTTTGACGATTAAATGAGACCATGCGTGTAACCTGTTTGTACAATGTCTGGCATGCAACAAGTACTCGACAAATGGTGGCTATTAAGATAATTATTATCAGTAGTAATAAGAGATGGTGGGACATACCTAGCCCTCAAGACTGACATCAGAGTGGACCACCACATCCTCTCATCATTGGGCCTCAATTTGGGTCTCTGAAGCCCCAAAACGGGATGATTCTTTCAAAAGAAGGCAATTTCGACGTTCCAGCCGCATCTGAATAAAACGTGCCCCGTTCACCCCTTCAATCAGTCTGGTTAATCCACGAGCGGCGCTCCAACGCCCAGACTTGAGAGGTGGCCACTCCTCGCCGTCCTTGGGCCCAGTCCCTTTAGCCTGTTTCCTCTGCTGTACAGCAGGGCGGAGGATGGGGAGTGCGCTAGGGTAGGAATGTTAAAAACAAAATCAAAGCAGTACCGGTCCGGTCCACCTCGCTGCGCTGTGAGGAGGCTCAAATGGCACCACGCACGGGGAGCCTCTGGCGACAGGCAAAGCGCTACACGGGAATTAATGATTACTGGTCAGATTCAAAAGTCTGAAGAGCGGCGGCGCGGGCCGGCAAGGGAGCAGAGCCGGCGGTGGCAGTGGCGCGGCACCTGGCGGGGGCCACAAGGCCGGGGAAAGCAGAGGAGGGGGCTGTGGCCCCGAAGGAGGCGGCGGCGGGCGCGCAGCGCGCTCACGCCTGCACAGCCCAGGAGCGAGCACGCAAGCCGACGGGCACGCGCACGGCCTGCGACTCTGCGGCGCGGAGGAGGGGGACGCGGCGAGGTGAGGCGCGAGGCTCCGCAGGGAGGACAGGCGGCAGGGCGCCAGTCTCCCTGGCGGGACGACGGGGAAGCGGGGACAACTAGGGAAGTAGGGGGAAGATGAGCGGGCTGGGGACCCTGGTGCCGAGAGAGACGCAGCGGGGGCGCGGGCGGCGCAGGGCCACGCCACGCTGTGGGGGAGGGCGACGTGGGGCGGAGCTTGACCCCGGCCCCGCCCCGCGCGTTTGGGTCGCGTCCCGCCCAGTGGGCGGCACCGTAGTGCCCCAGTCGCAGTTGTCTGGTCTTAACAGTGGGGTGCGTAACAGTAATCCCAGCTGTGTGTCATGCTCTTGGCCGACATTACCACATTGAGTCTTCACGTAGGTCTTCCAAGGTCGGTATTTTTGCTCCATTTTAGAGCTGAAGAGAACTGAGGCTCAGGTAAAATGACTAGTGCAAGGTGATACAACTAAGAAGGAACCAAGCTAGGATTTGAATCCTTGTTTGCAAAACTTCAAAGCTTGTGCCTTTACTCTGACCACCTGAATCCTGTGCCTCACAGTACCTTCTGTTCTTCCTCCTCGCAGTAACTTCTTTGAATTTGGCAAACGATAAATTTGGCACCCATTCTCTCAGGGATGTTAGTGTCAGAAATGTGGTCTCGTGAGAAAGGAGAGGTAACAAAAAGACTTTGCTTATTGCAGTACTGTGCATATGACAGAGAGAGTGCTGACAGCCGATGGCTTATCAGAGTGTGTTGTTCTACACATCCTTTACTTGACCATTTCTGGTAAGCACAGCTGAAATGACACCGAGATCACTACCTGTAAAGACACTGTGTAAGTAACAATCTTTCAGGCACTACTCCTCTTTTGAAAAAGGAACATGCTGTAGGGTTGTGAGGATTCAAAGAGATAATCCACATTCAGCAGTAAAAAAAAAAAACCTGTTGCTGTCGAGTTCATTCGGACTCATAGCGACCCTACAGGACAGAGTAGAACTGCCCAGTAGGCTTTCCTAGGAGTGGCTGGTGGATTCGAACTGCCGACCTTTTGGTTAGCAGCCACATCCTTAACCACTGTGCTACGCAGTTAAATCCATTTTCGGTAGAATCATTCTGAACTCACAGCACCCCCATGTGTGCCAGAGTAGAACTGTGCTACACAGGATTTTCAGTGGCTGATCTTTTGGTAGCAGGTCTCCAGGCCTTTCTTCCGAGGCACCTCTGTGTGGACTGGAACCTCTAACCTTTCAATTAGCAGACAAGCATGTTAACCATTTATACCACCCAGAGACTTGGGGAAAGCTCAATAAATGTTGGCTATTATTTTATTACTGAGTGCATAATACCCTTTGCTAAACTCATTTTTCTTCAAAGACCAACTTTTCCTAGGACTACAGCTGAAGGAGAACCCCCTAACCCCCAAAAAGAAAAGTTAATTGACAGCTATGTTATCTGAGTGTTGCCTACACTTGAAGATGAATTAATTCCCCATCCTAAAAATAACAGAGTAAAAGAAGTCACTCCATCCCTGATGGAGCAGAAGAAATGTGGGATGCAGACCTCAAATTCTGGTAAAAAGACCAGACTTAATGGTCTGACTGAGACTGGAGGGACCCCAGAGGACATGGCCCCTGGACTCTCTGTTTGCCCGAAACTAAAACCATTCTCAAAGCCAACTCTTCACAGATTAGACTGGAGTATAAGACATAAAATAATACTGGTGAGGAGCTCAACTAGGCACATGAGACTGTGGGCAGCTCCTGTCTGGAGGCGAGATGAGAAGGCAGAGAGGAACAGGAGCTGGTTGAATGGACACAGGAAATAGAGTGGTGAAAAGGAGTGTGCTGTCACATTGTAGGGTGAGCAACTAGTGTCATATAACAAAGTGTGTGTAATTTTTTGTATGAGAAACTGACTTGAATTGTAAACTTTGACTTAAAGCACAATTTAAAAGAAAGTCACTCCTGGGGGTCAAAAGACACAGGTTAACCTATTGTAGAACCAACATTTGTCCATTCCTTATGCATTTATTGGGTTTCTTCTATGTGCTTGACATGGTGCTTGGTACTTTAAGTCATACAAATTTACATTGGATGTTGTCCATGATTTCATTTAATCCAGAAGTGGAAAGAATACGCATCCAGGAGTTAATTGCCACACAAAATAGAATGTGAAAAGTACCAGAAAAGAGATAGCTCAAAAGCTGAATGTAGAAGAGGCATGTTGGAGTCATTGAGTCATCTAGGGTAAAATGTGCTTTCGTTTCTCCCTTCAAAGAAGGTACTTTTTATGCATTGAACATACTTATTGATAGAGTAGATGACTGAATAAATGAATTTTGTATTAGGATTCCTTGGTTTCTAGTAAATGTACTCATTCAAATTAAAGGTTTATTGGGAAGATAGAGGATTGAGAGAAGAGCTGAACCATTGGGCCGGTCTGGGGATCTCAACAGCTAGAAGTCATGGACCAAATTCTTTGACTAGTGAATGACTGAATTTCAGTTCCCTTTTGTCCTGTATGTCTTACTTTAGGTTCAGATTTCATTAAGATCTGCTTGCAATAGCTTATTTGGGGGTAGGGGATGGAGTTCTGTGATTGCCAGCTCATCCAGAACTATATGAAATGTGGGAGGGTCACTTCCCCAAAGGAAAGAAGGCTAAAGGGAAAAGTGATGCTAGACAGACAAAAAAAATAGCTGTTCATCATAAATATGTAGGGATAGTATGGCCCAGGCTCTGTGCTGTATCATTTATATGAATTATGATATTTGGTTATGATAGTTAATTCTCACAGCAACTCTAGGATGTAGATAATATACCCCATTTCATAGGAAAAGGAAGTAGGCTTATAGAGAATACTTTGTTCAGCATTATAAAGCCAGGACACAGAGCTGAGTACCTTGCACTATCCTCTTTATCTTGTCCTTTTGAATTATTTCCTGATCCATGTGTCATGTTTGTTTGTTTCATAGGGGCTCCTCAAGCTTTGGTGTATGTGTTGGCCAGTTCTGAAATCTCCTTGAAGATCAAAGGAGCAGTCTTTGACAATTAGGGAATGGACCGTTTGGGTTCCTTTAGCAGTAAGTACAGTGGAAACAAGTCCCATGTGAAACTGAAGTGGAAGCTGATCAAGGAAGAGAAATAAACACTTTGAAGTTAAACAATAAAGTCCTGTGAATCTGATCCTGAAGAAATTATAATAGTATCAAATCAACCAATACTTACCAATTGCCCACTGAATGCATTACATAAAGCCTATCACTCTGGCTTGTATAAGAAAACTAAGCTGTGGATTTCTCTTTAAAACCATTAGTATCTTTCAGGTGTTTTGATTTAAGAAAGAACATCAGTGATAGGATAAAGGAAATGCCTCCTTTGTAGGTAGGATATGTGGTTTAAGAGTAAACAGCAATATAATAAAAAATATGCACAGAATTATGGTGCATGTGTGAAATAAATGCAGGTAACCCCAACTATGGAAAAAAAATTATACTGTTGTTTGATTCTGAAGGTATGAGATTTGACAAAACTAGAAATCGCATTGCTAGATATTTAGTAGAGTCCCAAAGAAAAGACTCAAAAAGGTACTTTTTGGGTATTGTTGCCTCTTCAGCAGTCTTTTAAAGGACCTCTAATTTATTCTCAGGGAGTTCCTGAGTGGTGCAGACAGTTAAGCGCTTGACTACTAGCCAAAAGATTGGCAGTTTGAACCCGCTCAGCGGCTCCTCAGGAGACAGGCCTGGTGATCTGCTTCCAAAAGGTCACAGCCTTGAAAACCCTATAGAGCAGTTCTCTGCACACATAGGGTCACTCTGAGTTGGAATCAACTTGACAGCAACTAACAATTTATTCTCAAGGAGCTTGGGTGGCACAAGTGATTTTCACTTTTCCAGCTAACCTAAAGGTTTGCAGGTCAAACCTAGCCATTGGCTCCTGAGAAGAAAGGCCTGATGAACTACTTTGTAAAGATTATAGCCAGGAAAACCCTGTGGAGCAGTTCTGTTTACTCTGTAACACACGGGATCCCACAGCAGGGAACAATTTACTCTCAGCCACACTCAAGTTTTGGGATATTTATATAGGTTTAGGCTGGAATGAAGTCTTCAGGTACAGTTAGTTCAACCCTCTCATTTTATACCATATGGATAAGGAACCTAAGCAAATTACCCCAATGCTGGGAGTTTAAACCAAAACACCCCTTTTTTTTTTTTTTTAATAATCTTAAAACTTTTTATTTGGAAATAATTTCAAACCTCACAGGAAAGTTTGAAGAACGGTACACAGAATACCCATGTACCTTTTACTCCGTTTGCTTTATTATTTGTGTTCTCTATCGATCTATGGAGAGACACGGATACATACAGATAGATAGGCAAACATACCATATTGTTTTTCTGAACCGTTTGAAGGTAAGTGGCATATATCCTGGCCCTTTACCTATAAGTACTTTTGTGTTTATTTCCTAAGAATAGGGATTTTTTTTTGTTGTATAACCTCAGGATTGTTATCAACTTTAATAAATTTAACAGTAATAAAATACTTTTATCTCATTTACCATCTTTTTTCCAGTTTTTTCAATTGACTTGATTATGCTCTTTATGACATTTTTCCTTCCAGTACGGGATCCAGTCAGGGGTTAGATCTTGCATTTAGTTTCAATCTCTCGAGCCTCCTTTAAACTGAAACATTTTCACAGCCTTCCCTAGTCTTTTGTGACATTGACACTTTTGAAGAATATATCCCTTCCCCCTTTTTTACTACAAATTTCTCATTTCGAGTTTGTCCAATCTCACTCTTCCTCTACCCCGCCCCACCCCACCCCCCATTTAGATATCAGACTTTCACTTTCTGGTTTATCTGTCCTTTATTTCTTTTTGTAAAGTTAAGCAGACGTATATATGCTTTCTTATTTTCTCACTGAAAAGATAGTGTACTATATACTGTCCATTGCATTGTTTTTCCGTTTAATAGTATCTCCTGGAAAGCACTCCATATTAGTTTATAGAGATCATTCTCATTTTTGTTGTACAGTTGCTTAGTACTCCATTGTGTGACTGTGCCAAAAGTTATTCAGCTGATTTCCAATGCTCGGACATTTAAGTTGTATTTTGCAATTGCAAATGATGCTCTACTGTGTAACTTTGGGTATATGTGTTTTTGGGTTGTTGGAGATGTATAAAAAAAACTAAAACCAAACCCACTGCTGTCGAGTCGATTCCGACTCATAGCGACCCTTTAAGACAGGGTAGAACTGCCTCATAGAGTTTCCACAGAGCACCTTGTGGATTTGAACTGCTGACCTTTTAGTTAGTAGCTGTAGCTCTTCACTACACCACCAGGGTTTCTTGGAGATGTGTATTCAGGGTAAATTCCTAGAAATGGGATTGCTGGATCAAAAGATAAATACATAGGTAGTTTTGTTTAGCTACTGCTAAGGGTTTGTGCCATTTTGCATTCCCACCAGCAATATATGAGAGTGCTTGTTTCCCCATGGCATCACTACGAAACTGGTGGGTGAGAAATATCTCAGTGTAGTTTCAATTTCTATTTCTGTTATGAGTGAAGCTGAATATCTGTTCATATGGTTAAGGACCATTATTAGTTTTGTGTGTGTGTGTGTGTGTGTGTGTGTTACCTCTGTATGTCATTTGTGATGGGAATTTTGATCTTTTTCACCCTCTCAATTTTTAAAAAATTCTTTGCATGTTAGGGGTTTTAGCCCTTATTTGCTTATGGTGTTTTTTACTTCCTTGTTTCTTCCATTCTCTTCAGCTACTCTACATTCAAGAGCAAGTTTCAGAGTCTCTTCTGACATCCATTTTGGTCTTTTCTGTCTTCCCTGTCTTTTAATGACATTTTGTTTTCTTCATTTATGTCTTTGATGTCATCCCACAACTTGTCTGGTCTTCAGTCATTAGTTTTCAGTGCATCAAATCTGTCCTTGAGATGGTCTGTGAATTCAAGTGGGATATACACAAGGCCACGCTTGGCTCTCGTGGACTTGTTTTAATCTTCTTCAGCTTCAACTTGCACACGAGCAACTGATGGTCTGTTCCACAGTCAGCCCCTGGCCTTGTCCTGACTAATGACATTGAGCTTCTCGGTCTCTCATTCCACAGATGTAGTCGATTTGATTCCTGTGTATTTCATCTGGTGAGGTTCATGTGTATAGTCACTGTTTATGTTGTGGAAAAAAGGTATTTCCATTGAATAGGTCTTTGGTCTTGCAAAATTCTATCATGCTATCTCTGGTGTCATTTTTTGTCTCTGGTGTCATTTCTATCAGCGAGGCCGTGTATTCCAACTACTGATCCCTCTTTGTTCCCAACAGTCGCATTCTGATCATGGGTAATAATTAATGCATCTTGATTGCATGTTTGATCAATTTCAGACAGCAGAAGTTGGTGAAAATCTTTGTAATTTCTTCACTTCTTCATCAGTAGTTGGTGCATAAATTTGAATACCTGTATTAACTGGTCTTCCTCATAAGCATATGGATATTTTCCTGTCACTGGCAGTGTTGTACTTCAGGATAGATATTGAAATGTTCTTTTTGACAATGAATGGGACGCCATTCCTCTTCAATTTGTCCTTCCTGGCATAATAGACCTTATGATTGTCTGATTTAAAATGGCCAGTACCACCCCATTTCAGCTCACTAATGCCTAGGATATCTATCTTTAAGCATTCCATTTCATTTTTGACAACTTCCAGTTTTCTTAGATTCATACTTCATACATTCCATGTTCCGACTATTAATGGATGTTTGCAGCTGTTTCTTCTCATTTTGAGTCATGAGAAATTATGAAGTAAAAGACCTGAACAGAAGATTTCAAAGAGCAACTCCAGAAGAGTGAAGTATTATAATGAAATGTACAAAGACCTGGAGTGAGAAAACCAAAAGGGAAGAACGTGTTTGGCATTTCCCCAGCTAAAGAAAAAATTCAGGCCTCAAGTTGCAATATTGAAGGAGTCTGTGGGCAAGTTATTGAATGACGCAGGAAGCATCAAAAGAAGATGGAAGGAGTACATAGTCACTGTACCAAAAAGAATTGGTTGATGTTCAGCCGTTTCAGGAGGTAATGTTGGAAGACAGCTACCTGGTCAGCTGATTGGAAGAGATCCATATTTGTGCCGGTTCCAAAGAAAGCTAACCCAGCAGAATGTGGAAATTATTGAACAATGTCATTAACATCAGACACAAGTAAAATTTTGCTGAAGATAATTCAAAAACAATTGTAGCAGTACATTGACAGGGAACTGCCAGAAATTGAAGCCAGATTCAGAAGAGGACATGGAACAAGGGATATTATTGCTGATGTCAGATGGATCTTGGCTGAAAGCAGAGAATACCAGAAAGATGTTTACCTGTGTCCATTGACTATGCAGAGGCATTCGACTATGTGGATCGTACAGATTATGGATAACAATGTGAAGAACGGGAATTCCAGAACCCTTAATTTTGCTCGTGTGGAACCTGTATATAAACCAAGAGGCAGTCTCTCGAACAGAACGAGGGGATACTGCATAGGTTAAAATCTGAAAAGGTGTGCATCAGGGTTGTACGTTTAGCCACACTTACTGAATCTGTACGCTGAGCAGATAATCCGAGAAGCTGAACTGTATGAAGAAGAACAAGGCATCAAGATTGTAGGAAGACCCGTTAACCACCTGCAATATACAGATGACACAGCCTTGCTTGCTGAAAGTGAAGAGGACTTGAAGTACTTATTGATGAAGATCAAAGACTACAACCTTCAGTATGGATTATACCTCAACATAAGGAGAACAAAAGTCCTCACTACTGGACCTGTTAAGTAAAAGGTGATAAATGGAGAAAATATTGGAAATTGTCAAGGATGTCATTTTACTTGGATCCACAATCAATGTCTTTGGAAGTAGCAGTCAGGAAATCAAACGATGTCTTGCATTGGGCAAATCTGCTGCAAAAGACCTCTTTAAAGTGTTAAAAAGCAAAGATGTCACTTTGAGGACTAAGGTGCACCTGACCCAAACCATGGTATTTTCAGCCACCTCATATGTATGTGAAAGCTGTACAGTGATTAGGGAAGACTGAAGAAGAACTGATGTCTTTGAATGATGGTGTTGGCGAAGAATATTGAATATACCATGGACTGCCAGAAGAATGAACACATTTTTCTTGTAAGAAGTATAACCAGAATGCTCCTTAGAAGGGAGGATGGCAAGACTTTCTCCCATGTACTTTGGATGTCTTATCAGGAGGGTCCAGTCCCCAGAGAAGGACATCATGCTTGGTAAAGTAGAGGGTCAGCAAAAAAGAGGTAGACCCTCAACGAGATGGATTGACACAGTGGCTACAATACTGGGCTCAAACATAGCAATAATTGTGAGGATGGTGCAGGACCAGGCAGTGTTTCATTCTGTTGTACATAGGGTTGCTATGAGTCGGAATTGATTCAATGGCACCTAACAACAACAACATGGTGTTTTTTGGCCAAGACAGGGTTTTTTATTTGTTTTGTTTTTGTTAATGTAGTCAAATTTATTAATATTTTATTGTATCTGGATTTTGAATGATGGGTAAAAAAAAAAAAAAAAAGAAAAAGCCTTTCCATACTCCTAGGTGATGGAGAAGTTCTGGAATACTTTTTTGAAGGGGAGTGTGTATCAAAAACCTCAGAAAACCTCCTGTATGCTCGACGATTCTGTTTCCAGGAAAATATATATCCTGAAGAACAAATACGAAATGTTGTACGACCAAGAATGTTGTCTCTAGCGTTCTTTAAAATCAGAAACAACATAATGTCCACCAGTGGGGGACTGGTTAGATTAGTTCTCAATCTTATCAGAACCAGTAATTTCTTTTTATAATATTTTTAAAGACTTTTAATATTGGGTAATGAGATATATAGATAATATAACATACAGTTAATATACGAATATGTAATAATATGTAAAACTGTGTGTGTGATTTCAAAAACATAAACATGCCCTGACTATGATACAAAGCAGAAGTAAACAGGACGTAACTTCTAATAAAATAATGCGATTTATAATCAAATAACGTGTATTTCAATATATTAGGCATGGCTACAGTAGAAGACATAATGACTTAAGTAGTCAGATGCTTGCACCCATTTGTCCAATCACGGTTTGAGTCTTAGAGAACAAATGCAGAATGATTCGGATGTGTTGTATTAGTGACTCAGGAATACCACAAGTTTGGGTAACTCCTGGTAAAGTTCTGGAAAAAAAACCATACAGTCTCCTCTAGAATTGTTATACATCCAATTGCCTTCCTAGAAGAGTCTATTTATAGTAAAACTGTCAAAAATATTTTACATTCTATTGTAGTTAGGTTCTAGGCTCATGTAATTATGAACAGGTTTTTCACCTACTTGAATATCTAGTGGGACATAATGAAAGTTGTGCAGGACGCGGACCAACTCTGTTTTATAGGACTGTCTTGAGCATTGCAAGGTTTCTAGCCTACCTGGTCGCTGCCTGCTAAATGCCAGGTAGCTCTTCTCAATCATTGTAGCAGCCAAAAAGCACCTCGCATTTCCAAAAATGCCTTCCTAGGGGGCAGTACCACCTCTGTTGAGAACCACCAGGTTAGATAATTGATACCAAACTAAACCAAACCCATTGCTGTTGAGTCGATTCCAACTCATAGCAACCTGTAGGACAGAGAACTGTCCCATAGGGTATCTGAGGAACAGGTGGTGGATTCGAACTGCTGACCTTTTAGTTAGCAGCTGAGCTCTTAACCATTGTACCATCAGAGCTAGCTAGCCATGTAATACTACTCATCCATTAAAAAGAATGAACAAGATCTGTACTGTCATGAAAAGATGACCACAATATATCGTCACATGAAAAAAACGGGCTACAAAACACGTGATTCCTACTCATAGCAACCCTATATGACAGAATAGAACTGCCCAGTAGGGTTTCCTAGGAGCAGATCACCAGGTCTTTTCTCCCACAGAGTGGCTGGTGGGTTTGAACTGCTGACCTTTCAGTTAGCAGCTGAGTGTTTAACCATTGCACCACCAGAGGTCCTTACAAAACATATATAATACCCCACTTTTGTTTAATACGCAAGCACACGCACAAAAGAGGGGCTGTAAGAATATCAAAACGTTAATGGTGAACATTTCAGGGTAGTGGGTTATGGACAATTTATACTTTATACCTTTATGTCTAAAATTTTAGCAACTATAAATATGGGCTGCTTTTATAAAATAATTGCTTTTGGACCTGAGAGGTTAAAAGCTCTTTACTAAAATGTGGTGTGTTCGTGTAGTAGAATATTATTCAGCCATAAAAAGGAATGAAAAACTGATACATGCTACAATGTTGATGAATCTGGAGAACATTAAGCTAAGTGAAAGAAGTCAGATATAAATGGTCATGTACTGTATTATTTCATTTATATGAACTATCCAGAATAGTTAACCCATAGAGACAGAAAGCAGATTGGTGGTTTGCCAGAGGCTGAAGGAGGGCATAGTGGATAGTGACTGCTTAATAGGTGCAGTGTCTTGGGGGTGATGGAAATGTTTTGGAACTAAACAGAGGTGATGGTTGCACAACACTGTAAATGTCCTAAATACCACTGAGTTGTGTACTTTAGAATGATTAATTTTATGTTTTGTGGATTTTACCTTAATTTAAAAAAAAGACTCTGATTTGCGGCTGATGCTGTTTTTGAGAAGTTTGAGGAAAGAAAAGCAAACTTAAGTCAGTGAAATAACAGGAAGAGGGTAATTTGGTAAAAATTGGCATCTAGCGATTAAATATTAAATAATTTTCATTCTTCTGTGTCACAATTTAAAATGAGAGAAGTGGGCAGCTACTGCCAGGAGTAGTACATACATTTCTCACCCCTGTCAGTTTCCTCCAGGTCTTCATTTAGAAGCAACAAAAAATAGTACTCCCCACTTGAGGAGAAAAAGATGCCTTGAAGAGTGTTTCTTGAACTTTAGGGAGGAAAATGCTGTTACAGAATGTGAGAACTGTTGCCTCAGGCTGAACAAATAAAATCCCTTTATCTACCTTCAAAGCCTTTGTTTTCT
Source organism: Loxodonta africana (assembly GCF_030014295.1). Lineage (NCBI taxonomy): Eukaryota > Metazoa > Chordata > Mammalia > Proboscidea > Elephantidae > Loxodonta > Loxodonta africana. The sequence goes on from NC_087359.1 coordinate 51,894,773, forward strand.
TAGACGCCTGCCATTGATCACAGAGAATGATTTACTAAATTGCCCTGATTCCACCAGAGAAGCAGAGTTTGGGGCACCAGGGACGCACATATCTGCATCTTTTGGCTTTAGAGAGTTTGGATTGTACTCCTTGCCTTACTATTTTAGAGACATAATACTGTCATTGGAAACCGGAGGAAGGTCTACTATGTTCTGTGTTTAGCATGGAAAAAAGGGAGGGAGAGACTTTGCTGAGTGTAAATCCCAACTCAGATATAAAATATAAACTGATATATTCCAAGACAGTGTACTGATTACTTGGATGCCCTCTCCTAGATTCAACGATTGCTAGCGTTTTGTCAGATTTGCTTTATCTGTCTGTGTGTTGTGTAGGTGTGTATCCTTTTTTTCCCCCTGACCTGAACCATTGAAAAATAAGTTGCTGGCATCATGACAGTTCTAGTTAAAGATTGTGTTTGTAAATTTCTGCAGGGGCCATTCTAACTTAAACGCTATTTAAAGTAGTCTGCTTGACTGTAGGAAGGCACAAAATTGCCCTGAAGTAAAAAGTAGCATTTGTTTTTTTCTTACTTGGATTGAGGTCACCTTGTCTCCATGAGCTTTTCAGCAGAACTCACTACCTGTGTAGTTTGCAGATTTTCACCTTCTTGCACTTAAAATGATCATACCATGTTTTGAAGCTAGTATATTTGTTTTTCCTTTGCTCTAGATGATCCCTCTGATAAGCCACCTTGCCGAGGCTGCTCCTCCTACCTCATGGAGCCTTATATCAAGTGTGCTGAATGTGGGCCACCTCCTTTTTTTCTCTGCTTGCAGGTAACTCACTAAGGAGAGGCTTGCCTAGTTTTATGGATATAGTAAATTCAGAGATTATTATTGATTGCTCAGGAGAGCCATACCTTATTAAGTCTGTTCCTTCCAGTCAACCCTCCACCACATGGTTTACCAGTGACAAGTTAGAGAACAGAGCAGGTGGATGAGACAAAATGTTGAATAGTCCACATCTGTCTATCAACTTAGTGCTTAACACTTTTTTTTGCCAGTGGGTCTAAAGTATTGTGACTGCAGGAAACAGCTGAAGGACTGTTTCTCCTGATAGCATCTGTGTCACTCTTTATTGTCCCAAAGAGTGATATCTGGGCAGGTGACAAACAAGGGAACAAACCATGTTGTGGATATGATAATACTAATTATAAGTGCTTACTCTGTGCCAGGCACTATTCTCTGTATTTTACATGAATTAACGGTTATGATCCTCACTACAAACCCTATGAGGTAAATATTATTATCTCAATTTTATAGATGAAGAAACTCCAGCAAGGAGAGGTTGAGTCACTTGCCCAAGATCAAGCAACAAATACTATATTCCATCAGATCCAAGATGCCATTGATTATTTCAGAAACTTTAAAATGTGTAAAAGTGGCTGAGGGAAATGATAATGTGCCTCAATTGTAAGACGAATCCTGATTTCAAAGTTTTAAAATACGAAAATAAAGCATGCCTTAGAATTGCTGAGGTAGGGCAAGTATAGAATAGGGATTCAAATGTAGGCAGTCTAATTCCAGGGCTCCTGCTCTTGTCAAAGGAGGAGTTGTCCTAGAAAAAGTTTTTTTTTTTTTTCATGTTGCTTTTTTCTCTTTGAGGGCCACTAAAAAGCTGCAGTCATGAATATAGTATCCTGTTGCAGCTGTAGACAAGATTAAATGAATTCCTCATCACAAGAGTAGAACACCCAGAAATCATCTATCCTGTTAGAAAGCATTTCAAAAAGTAGCCTATTAGTAACTTAATTTCCTTTTTGTTTTGCAGTGTTTTACTCGAGGATTTGAGTACAAGAAACATCAAAGTGATCATACTTATGAAATAATGGTAATGATGAAGTTGCATGGAATTTCCATTCATTTTTCAGTTACTGTACTGGGAATGTATCTTTGTTCCATCTCCAAGTATCTTTTTTTTTCCTCTTCTGAATTTGGTTGTCATTACCCAAGCAGTTTTTTTTTTTTTTAGAGTTTTGTGGCTCTACTCATGTATTTAAGTCCAAAAATAGTTTTATATATACTCAGATTTTTGTTTAAAATTTTGAAGTAATTTATATGAAATACTTTTTGACATTTACTGATATGAAGAGGGTATGCTACTTTTTAGGTTTGTTGATACACATACAGCAAATATATTGTTACTCTGTTTTGGCTCATAGTATTTGTATGTTGTTCATATGAGCAGTGTGGTGAAGCTTATGTCTAGTCCATCCCCCTGCCTTGGGAAATTAGTTACCTCTTGAGAGTTAAACTATAAAATGAACACATAGCAAATGAGATAATTAGTACATAAAATCACTTTCACAAAGCAGACTGATTTTTAGTCCACAATAAGACTTGGCTGTAATTTGAGTGATTGTGTTGCCACCTCTATAAAAAAAAAGCTGAGAGGCAGGCGTTGGTAGTATTCCTTCTGAGCTCTGGCTTGGGGAGTGGGTACAGTTATAAGCCAAAGTGAGTATCTCATCTGCTTGAAGATATATATACCTTTATTGAGATAGTTTTGTCAGTTATCAGAGCGTATTAAGCATATAGCTAAACCTCCTAGTTCACCAAGCAGTTTTCTGACATTTGATTTCCCACAGTTTTTCTTACAGAAAAGTCTGCTGGCAGGTATCTGCTTGACAATAATAATCTCACATTATAGATTAATCATTTGGTGCTGTGGTAGTTTTCTATTGCTACTGCTATACCAAATTACCAAAAATTAAGTGGCTTAATTTACACAAACAGATACATGCACAATGGGTCCACTGCAGCACTGTTTACAATAGCAAAAAGTGGAAGCAACCAAGGTGCCCATCAACAAATGAATGGATAAATAAATTATGGTATATTCACAAAGTGGAATACTATGCATCGATAAAGAACAATGATGAATCTGTGAAACATTTGTAACATAGAGGAACCTGGAAGATGTTATGCTGAGTGAAATTAGTTGTAGAAGAAGAAACACGAGACCACCGTTATAAGAACTCAAGAAGTAGTTTAAACAGAGAAGAAAATATTCTTTGATGGTTACAAGAGTGGGGAGGGAGGAAGGGAGGTGGGTATTCACTAATTAGATAGTAGGCAAGAACTATTTTAGGTGAAGGAAAAGACAACATACGGTACAGGACAGGTCAGCATAACTGGACTAAACCAAAAGCAAAGAAGTTTCCTGAATAAGCCAAACACTTCGAAGTCCAGTGTAGCAGGGGCGGGAGTTTGGGGACCATGGTTTCAGGGGACATCTAGGTCAATTGGGACAATAAAACCTATTAAGAAAGCATTCTGCATCCCACTTTGGAGCGTGGCGTCTGGAGTCTTAAACGCTAGCAAGCAGCCATCTAAGATGCATCAATTGGTCTCAACCCACCTAGAGCAAAGGAAAATGAAAAATACCAAAGACACAAGGTAATTATGAGCCAAGAGACAGAAAGGGCCACATAAATCAGGGACTACGTCAGCCTGAGAGCAGAAGAGCTAGATGGTGCCCGGCTGCACCCAGTGACTTCCCTGACAGAGAACACAACAGAGAATCCCTGAAGGAGCGGGAGAGCAGTGGGTTGCAGACCCCAGATTCTCATAAAAAGACCAGACTGAGACTAGAGGGACCCCAGAGGTCATGGTCCCCAGACCTTCTGTTAGTCCAAGACAGGAACCATCCCCAAAGCCAACTCTTCAGACAGGGTTTGGCCTGGACTATAAGATAGAAAATGATTCTAGTGAGGATTGAGGTTCTTAGATCAAGTAGACACATGAGACTATGTGGGCAGCTCTTGTCTGGAGGAGAAATGAGAAGGCAGAGGGGGACAGAAGCTGGCTGAATGGGCACGGAACTACAGGGTGGAGAGAAGGAATGTGCTCTCTTATTAGGGGAAGAGCAACTAGGAGCATATAGCAAGGTGTATATAAACTTATGTATGAGGGACTGACCTGATTTGTAAACTTTCAATTAAAGCATAATAAAAAAAAAATTAAGTGGCTTAAAACACATTTGTATCTCACAGTTCTGTAGAAGATTGGTAGGCCTGGCTGGTTTGCTCTAGGTCCCACAAGGCTGAAATCAAGGTGTTGGCAGGCCTTAGGCTCTTATCTGGAGGCACTGGGGAGAATCTACTTTCAGGCTCATTCAGGTTTTTGGCAGAATTCAGTTCCATGCAGTTGTTGGACTGAAGTCCGTTTCCTCACTGGCTGTCGGCTGGGAGTCGTTGTCACATTCCAGAGGCCGCCCACATTCCCTGACTCCTCTGTCCCTTTCCCCATCTTCAAAGCAAGCAACAACGGGAAATCCTCCTCACACACACAATCTCCTGCCTCTTCTTCTGCTGAACCTGACTCTTCTGCTGTTCTCTTTTACTTTGAAAGGCTCCTGTGATTACATTGGACCCACCTGGATGATCCATTATACTCTCCCTATTTTAAGATCACTTGTTTAGTAACTTTGATTCCATCGGCAGAGTCCCTTTACAGCAGTATCTAGTTAGTGTTTGATTGAATAGCCAGGAATTCTGGCTACCACAGCAATGTATCTACTTCAGTTTCTTAAAAATCCTTTTAGAAAGGGCTGCTCAGCATCTCTGAATGTGATCATTTTTGAAGTCTTGTTAAGGTGGGTTTCTAGGCGTGTAGTGCTGAGAGTCAAATCTTGGACCATAATGAATTAAAGAAATGTTGTATAGTAGAGTTCTTGGCAGCCAGCTGGCTAGCCTTCCCATACCTCTAGACATCTTGCATCTTTTAATTAGTAACTTCACTAATTACAAGACCTAATATAATTCTTTTTTCTTTTTATCAATTGTAAAATCAGTGAAGAGTTGGGGTAATATGGTCAAAGTAGGCTTTAAGTTCATTTCACCAAGGTTATTAGATCTTTAGAAAGCTAATTTAGTCATCCCATTTCACAGAAGAATGCCTAGAACCATGAGGCAAATTTATTCATTTTCATTGTGAAAATAATCCTTCAAGGGGTAATTTAATATAGCTTGGGTAGGTTGTTGAGTCACGCTTATCCACTGTAAGAAAGCTGACCATGAGCTCTCTTTAGCTATTCTGGGCACCATGTCTTCTGCATAGTGCTGAAGGCACTGACTAAGTTTCCCTCCAGGTCCACGTAATTCTTCTGAGTACATCATCCTTTTCTCACATATCCAGCACTCAAACAAACACATTTTAGAATTCTATACTTTGGGGAGCTTTTGAGGGTTAATTATACTCCTTCGCTTTTTTTTTTTTTTGCCTGTCTTATCTATTCCCAGTGAATCTTTCCTTCTAGAGTGATGACCAAGTTTGTCTTTCTGTACATGAAGGCACTAAAAGCTTGAGTTTTTGCATATGAAGCCTCAGATAACTTTAAACGGTTTTTAGTACTTTTGTCATCTCACAGTGCTATATTTTTGGGAGTTACTCATGCTGTGGTGGGTGGTGCATTAATCAAGATTTCTGAGTCCTATGCCTATTTTTGTCTTGTTTAATTCTTAGAACCTTGAACAAGTCAAGACAGCTCCTTCTGCCACACCCTCTATACCAGTGGTTCTTAAGCTTTAGTGCGTAAGAATCACCTGGGGGCACGTTAAAATGTAGATTCCTAAGCCCTGCTCTTAGAGATTCTGATTCAGTAGGGCAGGAGTTTGGTCCAGGAGTTGAAGAACATTGATGCACCTTTTTAAAAAACTGCCTTATGCCTTTTTTGGGGGAGGGGGTGGAGGTGTAGAAAGTTCTCGTTTATTTCACAGTAAAGTTGATGAGGGCTAATGATTTAATGATTATTTAATGTTCTAAAATATAATTTGGGGAATAACATGGGCTCTTCAACTAGTATGTGAGTTGTCATATTTATGGTTGTATAGTACATGGCCCTGGGTGGCACAAATAGTTAAGTGCTGGACTACTAACTGACATCTGGGCTTTGCCCAGGTTTTAGCAATTATGAATAAAAATGCTATGAACTTTTTTTGTATAGGCTTTTTGTGGATATATCTTCATTTTTCTTGGAAAAATACCTAAGAGTGGAATTGCTGGGTTCAGAGTAAATGATTGCTTAACTGTAAGGAATTGTTAAAAAGTTTCCCAAAGTGGTTGTATCGTTTTGCACTTCTACCAGCGATGTTTGAGAGTTCTACAAACTTCTTTATATTCTTAACCAACATTTGGTATTGTTGGTCTCATTCATTTTAGCTATTCTAGTGGGTATGTGGAAACCCTGGTGCTGTAGTGGTTAAGTGCTATGGCTGCTAACCGAAGAGTCGGCAGTTCAAATCTGCCAGGCGCTCCTCGGAAACTCTATGGGCAGTTCTACCGTGTCCCAAAGGGTCGCTGTGAGTCGGAATCGACTCAGTGGCACTGGGTTTGGTTTTGGTAGTGGGTATATAGTGGTATCATAAATATATATATTTTTTTCCTTTTTGCAGTTCTAATTAGGATAGAAATAAGGTCTGTACATTGCACTTAGTTGCCTCTTAAATATATTCTGTGTTCTCCCTCCATCTCTGTCTCTGTCTGTGTCTTTCGTTTCTTATAGTTTATTTGGCTTTTAAGAAGCCGGATTGTTTATCTTACAGCTGTGACTACAGTTCAGATTTTGCTGATTATGTTCCTCTGTCTTCTGTGTTTCCTGAAAATTGGTTACATTTAGAGGTTACATTCAGGTTTGCTATACTCATTATGATCATTGCTTAAATCTATTAATCATTGTGGGCTGCAGATGTTCCGTTTTTGCTTAGTAGGAATCTTCTATAAGTTGGCTCCTGCCTCCTTTTGACATGACCCTTGTATTATTTGCTTTCTGCTATACAAGATGCTTCAGACTTGTTTTGTTTTCCTGACCCTGACCTGGAATCAACCTATTCTTTAAGGGGCCCTGGTTCCTCTTAGTAGAAAATGGTACTCAGAGACTGTGAACTGGGCACTAGAAGTACTCATTGCTACTGGGTTAGTCATTGTTTCTAGAATTGTTTCTGGACATTTTCAGTGGTTAGAGTGAGAAATTTTTTTGTTAAGATAAAATGCATCATGACTTCATACTAGTACTTTCAATTCAAATACAGAACTATAAGTTTTGTTTAATAATCTTACAACTCTTACACCTGTATCTTTTTTCGAACTAAAATCCCACTTAGCAATGATGACAACATAATCACTTGTTTGCTTTAACATGTTCAGATACAGTAATCTCAGAATGACCACACCAACACTACTGAAAACAGTTTTTTGGTTTTTTTTTGCGGGGGGGTCAGTTCTTTTTTGTTCACAAGGTATGTTCTACTAGGGATATATAGTCAAATTAATGTGTCTTAAAGTAACTTGAAATAGTTCCTTTCTGTGTGATTTTGCCTTCATATTGATTCACAGGTTTATTTGTTACATTTTGCTTTTGATTCTTAGGGATTGTGTTTTTAAAATTTTATGTTACTTTATAATTATGTACAATACTTATATGTTTTCTAAGTCAAATCTATAAAATGAGGAATGTTCAGAAAGATCTAGCTTCTATCCTTGTCTTTTTCACCATTCCCTCACATCCCTATAAGCAACTGGTTTTTTTTTTAGGTGTATAATGTTTTCTTCCATTAGAGAAGATATAAACATACACACACACTCCTATTTGCTTTTCCCTCTTAGCTAAATGGGAACATGCTGTAATATTTATCTTTGTACTAAGTTAAAAAAAATAATATTTCTTCATGAGATGCATGGCGTTTAGGAGTGATAGTATTTATTGGAGACCCTTGCAGCTAATGGTGAAAATAGGGATGCAGAAGGTAGACAACTAGTAAGGATGTACGTTAGGTACCTCTCAACACAACAAGAAAGACAGTCATTAAAAAATAAACTAGTACTACAGTTGGGTTCCTCGGTTCCATTTCTTTCTCTGTTCTTAGGCAAAACTTTTTTCTCCTTAGACCTCAGATTTTCCTGTTCTTGATCCCAGCTGGACTGCTCAAGAAGAAATGGCCCTTTTAGAAGCTGTCATGGACTGTGGCTTTGGAAATTGGTGAGAGCTTGGTGCTTAGGGTTATTCTGCGCTAGTGGGCTCAAGAAGGAAGCCCCTGTTGAAGGGTAAAGGGAAGAGCCTTGAAGAGAGGAATTTGGGAGCCATATGTTTCTTTCTTACTGATCCATGATTTAAAGCAAGTCCTCTTCGCCTGTGCACGTTCTTTTCTAGGGCTGCAGTGCCCCACAGGGATGTGGGATGCCTAGTGGTCTATGACTGAGCATCTCTAAAAGGTCACTCTGGGTGTATCAACATCGGAAAGGCTGAGTGTTCCTTTCTGAATATAGGGGAAGTTTAGACTTATCAAATGTGCTTTTATATGATTTTTTATTGGCTATAGATGCTCTAATCATTTAAGAGTCAGACTTGAGGTAGAATCTTACCTGAGATTTAAGTTTCATAGATTTCCTATTAGCATTTTTTGTCATTAACTTTCGAACACCTGCCTGAGTCCAAGGTTGGCAAATTGACCAGTTCTCAAAGCTATTGCCCTAGGAGGCAACACCACTTAAAAATACCATTTTTACCATTTGGAAACAATTCCACACTGATGATTTCATTTCACACTAATACCTAACTAGATAGTGGAAGCATTCGTGAATATATTTTGTTCATGAACAATCTGAAGCTTAGGGAGTTAAAATTGTTTGTTATGATCACATAGCTTATTACTGAAGGGCTCTTAACTAGATCCTCCCTGTCCTGATTTCCTAGTGTATGTAATTTTTCCTTATATTAATCAGAATATATTATGTTATTTCTCTTATGCTGAGGGCCCTGAAGAAGACCTGAGTTCCATTCACGTTTTGCTTGTATTCATTCATTTAGCATTTATTAAACGTAAAATATTGTGTACTACGGAAAATAACAGAGAAAGTAGAAAAAATGAAGAGCTTGCTAGTTATCTTTGGCCTGGTTTTTATTTTTTGCTTCACATTCTTTCTAACTCTCCAAAATGGGCTAGTCCTCCCTGCCCCCCTTTCCTCATAGTCAACTGCATAAAAGACTATTTATTGCCTCTCTACTCAAATTGGGTAAGGCACTAAGCGGGGTAGTGAGGGGGGCTATAGCTAAGAATTAAGACATGGATCCAGCTCTCAAGAAGTTTATAGTCTATTAGGGGAATCAAAATATATATACAAATGGTTGAAGTAAACAAAGCAGAGCATAGTTACACCTTAGGAGAAAGATAAGTAGAATACTGTGGAAGAGAGAGGCTGAGGCAGGGACCTTGAGAGATATGATCTCTACCTCTTCATCATCTGGGCTAGGAGTCAGGGATCTTGAGTATAAATTCTGACTTTGTCACTTACTACCTTTGTATTCTAGAACAAGTTTCTTAACTTTTGGGGGCATCATTTTTGCTGCTAAATTGAGAGAGTAATAATATCCACACCACAGAGTTAATACTAGGGTTAACTTAAATTTATGTTGTGAAGGTTTCTAGTTCAGAGTCTGGCAATACTGGAAGCTGTAGTAAAGAAATGTTTGTTCATGTGAAATGTTTTGTAAACTATAAAACACTGCAAATATAAAACTATATGTGTATTTTTAATTTCTGAAGTGGTTTAAATATTTATAGCAATTCTTTCCTTATAGACTAGCTCACAGAGAAATTTAAAATTTTTTAGTGATTTTTCTTTCTTTTGGTTGAATAGAGAACTTTTTAGATATAATTTCTATATCTTAGAATAACAAGATTTGGAATGTCAGATTATACTTACACTAGGCTTATATTTGTCTCATTGTTTTACTGATACCTTCTTGATATCATTCTGGAGGTATCAAACTCCAGATGTTACATGGAAAGAACAAACCTTGCTTTTAGCATTACGCATAAATGAAAGCTCTGTTTCCTTCTTTCTTTTTCCCATTCCTTCTCTAGGCAAGATGTAGCCAATCAGATGTGTACCAAGACCAAGGAGGAGTGTGAAAAGCACTATATGAAGCATTTCATCAATAACCCCTTGTTTGCTTCTACCTTGCTGAACCTGAAGCAAGCAGAGGCAAAAACTGCCGACACAGCCATTCCATTTCACTGTAAGAGCCTCCTTTATTTTGGTTTGGGATACTTAGTTCATCCTTAGGCCCTGTTTCCGTAGTAGATAAATAGTGGTTTGATGTCTTAGACAGCTAAAAAGCTAGTGGAAGATAGAAGAAGTTGGCATGACAGTTGTTGAGTGTCAGGTCCATAACATGGCAGGGTGGGAATGTATCCCAGGGATCAGAGATCTATACTGGATAAAGGGTGCCTGGAGCCAGTTTGTAGCTGTACCCACTCTGAGTCCCTTAAGCATATCAGTTAACTTTAACGCTTGCTTCTGCAAGTGAAGATGTCCAGAAAGGGCCGACCTTCTCATGCTGTTGTAAGTATGAGTCTTTTTGCAATTCCTTCAGAGAGTTAGTGATCATAGATATTAGTTACTTAAGAGAATCCAGTATTTGATTAATTATTATTAATCACACCGCATTTGATTAATTATTATTAATCACCCCACTGTTAAGTCCAAGAAGCAGTCTCTTATTGTTGTTCATTTGGTTGTGGCAGTGATGGCGAACTTTTTTTTTGCCTAATGTCATGTAGCTGAGGGATCCATGGAACTTTTAATAAAACACAATAAAAAACATGATGAATTATAAATGGACATCTTTCCTGAGTGGCTCCCAGAGCATAAGTAACGAGATGTGAATGTTTTCTCTTCCCTCCTCCCTTTCCTCATAGTTACTAGAAATAGTTTTATAGCTGTCTAACTTGGAGTCTCATGAGACCCCTTATTTGCATAGCACTTTGGGTGTTGGTCTGTACTTTTTTCCCACACCCATTAGACCCTTTGGTCCTCAGAGCAATCCAGTGAGATGGGCAGAGCAAGTGTTCTCCTCATTTTATCCATGAGGAAACTGAGGTTCAGAAGGTTAAATAATTTGCCCAAGGTGAGGGGACTAGTGGATGCTAAACTTGGGACTCTTTTTTTTTGTTGTTGCCTTTCCGTTGGATAAGATTTGTAAACTGAAATTGTTCCTACGGGGGTAAAAGAGCTGAAGTAGACAGGGTAGTAAATAGTTTGGTTCTATAATATTAAAAGAAAAGGTCCTTGGCTTCCTTTCATGTTGTTGTTATTGTTGGGTGCTGTCAAGCTGATTCTGACTCATAATGACCCCATGTGACAGAGTAGAACTGCCCTATAGGATTTTCTTGACTGTAATTTTTACTAAACAGATCGACACGTCTTTTGCCCATGGAGCTACTTGATTTGTTCAAATTGCTAGCCTTTCCATTAGCAGCTGAGTGCTTAACTGTTGCACGACCAGGGCTCCTTTCTTTCATGTTAAGAAAGCAGAAATCAGAGTTAAGGCCCCCGTATGTATTTAGAGGATTCCGTAAGTCTTATTTTCCTTTTTAAGAAATCAGTCTGTATTTCCATTATACCTTACTATCTCTTTTCACTTTTCCCTTTATAAAAACCTTTTGAATTTTATTAATTCTCTTGGAAACATTCTGACTCCAAACAAAAGTACTTCAGGGTGTGGATGAAGGCTATCTCTGTGTCACTTTTTCATACTAATATTCAGTAGCTAAGAAAAACTTTTCAATTCTTCAGCTGCAGATGACCCTCCCCGACCTACCTTTGACTCCCTGCTTTCTCAGGACATGGCAGGATACATGCCAGCCCGAGCAGACTTCATCGAGGTAGGAGAAACTTGTTCTTAGCACGGGCACAAGACATTTATTTCCAACAAGGCTTATATCTCTTGCCCATAGGCTCCATACCACTAAAAAGAGATTTTCAAGGCAATGTAATTTGTAGGGCAGTGCCTTTTCTTGTTTGTAAACATTTTATGTGTGGAATAATAAAAGTTCTTCAGACCAAGCATCTGTTTCTCAAGTAGCATTAGTGTTGGCTCCCGCTTCTTCAGTAGGTATGGGATTTCTGCAGTATGATTCTCATTCCACACCTAGGGGGTTTCAGGTTGTTGTATTGTATCAGAGGTTGGCAAACTTTTTCTATACAGGGCCAGATAGTAAATACTTTAAGTTTTGCAGGCCATATAGTCTCTTTTGCAACTAAACTTTGCCATTATGCTACAAAAACAGCCATAGGTGATATGTAAACAAACAAGTGAGCCTGTTTTCCAATAAAACTTTATTTTTAGAAACAAGCACTGGGTTGTATTTGGCCCATGGGCCACAGTTTCCTGACCCCTGTACGGCATCCACAAAGATATAAGGAATAGTGAATGTTTATAAAAACTATATGTTTTTTCTCCAGCCATGGAATTAAAACTGTGTGAATATACTTACAAGTCTCTTGATTTATTGTCTAATCCACAACTATAGTGCTGCTGGAGGTAACTGGAGAATTTATTAATAAACTACAAACAATTTTGCCAGCCACACCCAGGTCAGCGTTTTATTCATGGCAGGTGATATTGCAGAGCTACCCTATAGACATCACTGCCCACCCCCCGGGTTGTATTCATTGAATAGAATATGAACAAATCTACCCGTTGAACAGTATAAACAATGTTATTGAGTAAATAGAGCACTCAAAAGGTAGATAAATTAATGCAGACATTTTTCTTACCCCCAAATACTTGAAAGCCTCGTCAAAGTTAGGTTTTCTCGGGAATGATCAGACTACTTTTAATTTTTAGAAGAATAGGTTTGGCTTTATTCTTCAACTCAAAATTCTGATTGTTGCTGTCCCTACTGCCTTGAAAGTCTTCCAGATTTTTCCCATGACTTCCTATTACTTGTAGGAGCATCCTGACCTTTTACCGCATTCGCTATTTTTTTCAATAATTTATTTTGTTTTATTTATTTTTTTTGTTGTTGAGAATATATGCAGCAAAACGTACACCAATTCATCAGTTGCCACTTGTACAATTCAATGATACTGTATTCTTCCAGTTGTGCAGTCTTTCTCGCCCTCCTTTTCTGAGTTGTTCCTCCCTGATTAACATAAACTCACTGCCTCCTAAAGTTCCTATGTAATCTTTCAAGTAAAAAACCCAGTAATCTTTGAAGTAGCTGTTTGTAATTTGATCCCATAAAAATGGATCTTAAAAAAAGTATAATGTTCAAGGCAGACATTCTTTACTAGTCATGTAAGCTATATTGTTTGGTTTTTACGAAGATGTCGGGGAATATTTTGGTTTAAGGTTTAAAGCTTATCCCAGGGCAGTAAATTTGGGGATTCCTCCAGCCTCTATGGCTCCAGAAAGTGGAGTCCATAAGAATTTGTGATTCTGTTCTGCATTTTCCCCTTTTGCCATTCACTATTGTAAACAAATACTTGCTTATGTATTTTCTGTTTGCTTCTAAGTCATGACTACTGTAAAGCTATTAATTCAAGTTAATGGGTTTGGGGTGGGGATTTTTTTTCCCAAATAGGAGTTTGACAATTATGCAGAATGGGACTTGAGAGACATCGATTTTGTTGAAGATGACTCGGACATTTTACATGGTAACATTTTATTTTAGCAAATGTTTATTGAGTGCAAACTATGTGGTAGATACTGTGTTGGGTGCTAGGGATATAAGGGTGAATAAAATGTCTCCTTTGCCCTCAAGGAATACAAAACCTAGCTGTTAAATTGCTGAACTTATCCTGTTGCTGGATTTCAACTACATTGAGAAAGATTAATTGTGGTGATGGTAAGAATGCTGACATACGATGGTAGTTGGGAATACCCCAGCCCTCAGACTGTGTGATCTTTCATTTAACTGAGATTACGTCTACACTGAGGTAGTTGGTTAAATGGCCTTCACTGCCTCCTCAGAAAGAAGAGAATCAGCATGAAGACCTGGGGACTTTGGTGGCAACTACTGGTACTAGGTGTTCACTTGTAACTTAATTATTATCCCGTATCTCCCACAGCAGGGAACAAGAATGGCATTCATTTGAAAAGTTTTTAGGCCAACAATGAGAATTTCTTGTTTCTTAGAGCTATTGAATTTATGACACTTCTGAATTCCCATCTTAGATTAGCCTTCTAAGCATTTGTGTCACCTGTTCTGTTAAAACTTCAGTGGTAAGTGTCACAGGGCTCTTAAAAGTGGGTGCTTAGACTTTCATTGAGTCTTTTTTGCCCCCGCCCACCCTGTCCATTTTGAGTGAACTACACATTTAAAATACTCCTCAGTCTTCTCTCATCTCAGTCCAGAATTGAACATGGTACAGTAGATGGATAATGCTCTCTTGGAGCCTGTATTCCCCAAGCAGCATCTTCATTATTTCTTGTAAATCTACATCCCAGACAGGAAAAAAAAAAAAAAAAAGACAGGAAAGGCAGGTAAAAATCTGGGTCGAATTGAAAATCAAGTTTCATTTTGTATTAACTGGTACTCTGTCACTAGAAGGGAAATGGCTCGTCTCTCCGTAGACAAGCTGCCTGGGTATTTGTTACACCAGATCTAGAACCAAGTAAAAACCTTCCTAAAAATTTTATCTTAGAGTTTTTCTCTACATATTTCTTGAGCCCCACCCCCACCCCCACCCCCACACACAAAATTCCGTTTCTCCTCTTTTCTCCCACCCAACTTTTATGGAAAGTCAGAGTGACGCAGATTGAACTAAAAGAGGAAAGCTTGAAAGCAAACTACTTTAGCATTCACTAGATCCATTGTGTTTGTTCAGTTTTCCATGTCAGTCTCTTCAATCCCAGTGACTCATGTTATTGTCTTTTCTCACCTCTCGTGTTATTCCCTTGAAGATAGTGTGCAGGTTACCATTCAGTATTTCTCCTCGTACACACCAGCTTTAGTTAAAATTGTATCATATCCCGGCTTGTATCTTCCTTACCCAGAACACCAGTTTTCCACATGCAAAAAGGGCAGCTTCATAAGTACCATCCTTTTAGATATTCTTCAGAAATACTGAACTTTTCAAAGTCAAATTGTCTAATGCCAATAATGACTCAACTGTGTAAGGGACTTGCTGAATCACTTCTCTAGGCCCTAATCCAAGATCTCCATTCTTATATCTTGACATTAATAAGACAGCTGTAGTAATGGTTGGTATTTAATTTTACTCTCCATTCTTTGTACCATCAGGATTTGTAATTTTTTTCATGGTGCATTTGTGGTCCTTCCTGTAATTGAGTGGGGACAAAAAAATAATCAGAAGCAATTGACTAGCAGTCTTTTTAGTTGGCCTTTCAAGTCTATAGCACGTACTTTAGCTATTTGTGTTGTTTCTTCTTTCAGTTCTGCAATCTTGTAAATCACCAATTTTCATTTGAACCAGACCTCAAGCATTAGTTATTAATCCGTATACACAAGTAGCTTCAACAGAAAGTAAATAATAATCCCCACCTCCCCCCTTCCCCTACCTGTAGTGAACTGTAAAATGTTGAGATAGGTACTTTTTAGAAAATTGATAACATTTTAAAGAGGTTTGGCGGTACAGGAGACCAAAGGGATGACTTGCTGGTGTCACAAAAGAATCCTGTGTTAGTGGGTCTGAGTCTCATAACTCTTCCTGCAGTGTGACCGGCTGTCCATGGGGCGTATTGCTCCCCGTCTCTCCCAGAGTCCTCAGTGAAAGGGACTAAGAGCTGAAGGCGGCTCAGGAAGAAATGAGAAAGAACACACCTGGAAAAGAGAAAGGCAGAGGTTTTGTGGAAATCGGAACTCTGCTGCTACCTCAGGCTTGCTTCTGAGTTGCTATGTGGTCTTGGGCAAGTTGTTAGAATCTTGCTCATGGTTGCTTTGTGTCCCTTGCCAGTAAAGAAGGGGTAACCTCAATTAGCCAGAGAATGTGAATGTCATCCATGACCAATGATACATAATTCCGATTGCTGTTATAAGCATTCCATTACGCCATTATACTCTGTATTACTGAGCTTTAACAACGTTCCTTCTGTGTTCTCTCACTTGTAACTACTTGGAGGAAGCAAACCGTTGGGCTGGATTTCGTATTCAATCCCAGGTCACCTGGGAGATCAGCTGGTGCCACCAAGTGCTTTTCTCACCCAAACATTTTCCTTTGAGTCATAAAATTCGTGTAATGAAATTAGTTTGAATGACATATTCAAGAGGCCTGGGATACAATGAAGGCATAATTAATTGCATTCCAATCCTGCCCAGAAAGGACATTGCAGATGAAATAGTATCTGGGAAGACAATAAGGAAGTTCAGGAATCTAAGTGGCATCTGATCATATAGCGAAAACAGAAACTACTGATTCACAGAGAGAGCGATACAGAAGATTCGTAACTTCCCTTCTTCTGAAAAGATCGTTTGGAACTCTGCTGTCTCATGGTATGTTCTGGGATCTCAGTGCTGATGTTTAATGTAGTTTCCTTCTTGCTGACATCTCTCCACATCTCCTTTCATTTGGAAAAATGTCTTGTAAATGGCTTTATGGACCCCTCTTGGCTAAGTTTTCCAGCATCCTGAAACCCTGAGTAGGGCATCTTTTAATCATTGCTGTCTGACCGATAACCTGGGCAAGAGGCATTGTGAACTTCTTCCTATGTGTTGGGTCTGTGCTTTCAACACTTCTTAGGGTTGCATATCGGAGTAGTTTACTCTACTTCTATTTAGACAGCTAGGTTCGGTAAGACTTTTTGACCAGACATAGAGTCCCTCTGCCCCCCACCTTTTTTTCTAATTTCACTTCTTTGACCCTTACTATCTGGTTTTTCATCCTTTAATAGTTAATAGAGCAGAGGTCCAAAAATACTGAATGAAGCAAGAAGCATCAAAAGAAGAAGGAAGGAAGACCCTTTCAAGATGGATTGACACAGTGGCTGCAACAATAGGCTCAAACACATATAGCAACAATTGTGAGGATGACGCAGCACTTCGTTCTGTTGTATGTAGGGTCACTGTGAGTTGGAACCAGCTGGAAGGCACCTAACAACAAAACAAGAGCAGAGGTCTAGCCTGATGTCTGTGGGCACTCACCTATTGGTAGTGTCCTTTCCTTTATAGTTACTTGGTTGTTTTATGCATAGGTCATTTTTAAAAAACATGAATAATAATAACTAATACTTATAACACTTACTGTGTGCCAGTACCATTCAAAGTCTTTTCTATAGCTGAACTCATTTAATCCTCACAAAACCCTATGAGGTGGGTATCTCCATTTTAAAGATGAAGAAATTGAAGTATAGAAATGTCAAGTAACTTGCCCGAGGTCATATAGCCAGCAAGCGGCAGAGTCATCTCCACAGTTTACACTCTTAATACTGTGCAATACTTACTGCCTTTATAACTTTGAATTTGTGTTGCTATTTCTTTTTTGTGAGGCTTCACATTTTTTACCTCCCATAGCCTCACCACAGTGTTTTGTTCTGTTGTGCACAGGGTTGCTATGAATCAGAACCGACTTGACGGCACCTGACAACAACATAGCGTCACCACATTCCTCAAAAGTGGGAATAGATACATATTTTCCTGTTTTATATTTGGGAAATGCACAGAGAAGCTATGTAACTTGCCTAAGGCATCCTAGTTGGTGGCTTTAACCATTAGGTCATAGGGTTGAATTGTGCGCATCTTGGTCAAAAGCTTCTTGGGGAAATGACTTTAAAGCAGTTTTGCTTCTGGGGAATACCTGAGTCACAGGTTTGTGCTTGTTTGGTTGCAGTAAGGATTTTGATTGGCCTCTCTGCAGTTAAGGCCCCTGAGTTGGTTTTCTTGCCAAGCAAGCAGTAAGTGCCTTCTGTCAGGAAAACAGAAACATGTTGCCAGCTATTTTGAACAATGTTAGAAATACACTGCAGTGGGAAGGAGCTGCCTCTGACTTCTGCCCACTTCTTGAAATATTTTAAGGACAGTCTTTTGGAAATTTTATTATCAGTTCCCAGTGTAGTTATAGGAGACTACCTTTCCCCAAAGCTGAGATATCAGAGATTTTGCATCAGTGAATAGGTCATGGGTGTTTTCGGTTTGTTTATTTTTAATGATCTCTGGTTCTTTTTTTGCCAGCTTGTCCTGGAGTCTCCAGTCGCTTTAAGTAGAATGTGAACCAATGATTCTCATTCTTGCAGTATCTGCCTTCTCATTTTCATTCTGCCTGCTGTGCTGTGGTCTTCCCTGGGTTATTCATGCAGTGAAGATCTTGTAATCAGTTACTTCTATCTGAATGTGCTTTACAAAGAAAAGAAATAGCTTCAAATATGAATTTTTCTCTGGGAGATTTCCAGTTCCCCTCCCAGTTGTTTCTGTGTGTTCCTTTTCTTCCCTTTGTTCTCCAGACCCGGTTGTACAAGTTTAAACTACTAAAATGATCAGGCAGTAGGACTAATTATCAGCAGTATTTATTTATAGGTTTTTTTCTAACACAGTCTCAAGTTTTTTCCTTTCTTTTTTAAAAATTAAATCCTTCTAAAAATCTTAGGAAATAAATAACAGGGTAAGGTAGTGTCTTAGAAAAATTATAGGACTGTTTTGTCAAAATTAGTAGCAATTCCCACTGGACTTCAAGGCATTTATTTTCTGTTGAGCTCCTATTATTATTGTCAGATAGATGAGATAAGACATGTAGAGGGCCTGGAACATGGTAAGTACTTAATATATTATTGCTACATTTGTTTTCATTTTTGTCTTGAACTGTTAAGTTCCTAATTCATCCTCTCTCATAAGAAGTAGAGTCTACTATAAAACTTGTATTTCGTTGTACTGCATGTCTGAAACACATCCTCTCCTCTCTGGTCCTATCCACCTCTTCCACCACACAGGGATGTAAAATGTGGCTCCATAAAACCAAACCAAACCTGTTGCCGTTGAGTCGATTCCAAATTACTGTGACCCTATAGGACAGAGTAGAACTGCCCCATAGGTTTCCAAGGAGTGCCTGGCGGATTCGAACAACGGACCTTTGGGTTAGCAGCCGTAGCAGCCTGGCATAATATTCTAAAGCCTATCATTCTTCCAGAAACTGTGTTACAGAACATTGGCAGGGTATGGGTCATTCTTTGTTATCTGTCTTAGGCTGGGTTCTCTAGAGAAGCAAAACCAGTAAAGTGTATAAATATATAGAGAGAGAAAGATTTATATCAAGGAAATGGCTCACACAGTTGTAGAGGCTAGAACAGCATCCCAAGCTCATGGGTTAGAATAGAGGCTTCTCTTGATGCAAGTAGCCATCGGAGCCGGCAAGCCCTGGGTTGGAAATTGAGAGAGCAGGGCTCTTGTTCACAGGCTGTGAAGATAGACAAATCCCAGCTGCAGGATCCAGAACGAGCAGAAGGTCACGAGCCTTGTCAGAATGTCCACTTATATTCAGTGGAGGCTATATGCCCAACGAAACTCCCTTTCAACTGATTGGCTACTCACAGCAGATCCCGTCATGGAGGTGATCCATCACATGATATCAAATCTCATCATGGGAGTGATCACACCATCACATGACTATCAAACCACTAAGAATCCTGTCCCAGCCAATTTGACATACAACGTTAATCCTAACAGTATCTGAATTTTTATATGGAACAGCCCTATAAATCAAGAAAGATTTCATTTGTAGAAAGA
Source organism: Loxodonta africana (assembly GCF_030014295.1). Taxonomy (NCBI): domain Eukaryota; kingdom Metazoa; phylum Chordata; class Mammalia; order Proboscidea; family Elephantidae; genus Loxodonta; species Loxodonta africana. The sequence goes on from NC_087359.1 coordinate 51,914,272, forward strand.
GTTTTGCTACCTAAATAAAAAAGTTGAAAACCATCACCATAAAGCTTGAACCTGATAGTATTATTTTTAGTTTGTGGACAGTTAAGAGGAAAAATGAAGAAGTGTTGTTTAAATTTTTGAACTGTTTAAAAAGTTAATGAACAAAGAATCCATAGTAGTTAATACTGAAACTTTAAAAAATATTACATTCACTCACCTGTCTAGATCATCCAGCTATGACTTAGGTTATTTTTATCTCGGACCCAAGACGAAAAAGGTGTGAATAAACTATTCCTGGACGTCTCCCTGTGATGGAAGTTACATACATATATAGTGCATCTGCTCAGAGCCCAACATAGAAAATTTTGATATTTCTTCCTTCTAATCTGAGAAAATCCTAAGGGCAGAGGTAGCGGAGAGGTGTGCAGTAATGAGTCAGGATGGAATATCCAGAATTTATTTCTACTGTCTTGAGAGGGCTATCATATTAATACTGTATGTGGCTCAGCAACTTTGGTGTCGGTCACACAGTGAAAGAAATTAGTGATGCTAATGAGCCATTGTGTTTTGTTCTTCTTACTTGGTTGGTCTCATTTTTTTCTACCCTAAAATCTAGTTCTAACAGAGGTGTGGGTTTCAAACTATTTCATTGAAGTACCTTTAGGGGCTACTACGGGGAACGGTAGTTGGGGAAAGAGTTAGGAAGTAAAGGATCAGTTAAAGTCGATCTACTTTATCTGTTCCAAATAAGATTTTTTTTATTTGAAAACGGTTTAAAACTTACTCTAGTAGAATGTATAAATTCTTGCAGACTCAATGCCTCCATGGGCTAAACTTGAACTTGGATCTCACATTCTTTGCATGAGGAATGAGATCATACTGTCATCTTGAGTCTATCAGCATTCCAGAGGCTCTGGGCTCTATTTTGGAATGAAGTTTATTATCCTAGAAGTGATTCACATACATAGCCAAATTTTTTGCTATAAAGGCTGTTGTGTTATTAGGAATTACATTGCCTAACATTTGAATAACGTGTTTTAGTTTTTCAAAGCACACATAAAGCTGGTCATTATATTGTCTTCTAGAGCATTTTCCTTCTGGGAATACATTCAGTAATTAAAACAAAAAACACTAACCTCTCAACTTATACAAAGCCTAAAAAAAAAAAAGGAGATAATAAATCATTAAAATAGTTTCAGAATTTACTGAATTTAAATTTTAAGATGCCTTCAGACTCAATAGATTATAAATGAATAGAATAATGTAGCATAGTGCTGAGTTATATATTCCTTATATTTTCTTCAGGAGTTGTTAAGAATTGGTCTTCATTTCTTAACCTTAGAGGTTTTCTGACTCCAGAAAATCTGTGGGAGTTTTTTATTTGTGAGATTTTTTAAAATACACATTTCACTTTCAGTTAAGTCAGATTTAGGATATAGGACTAACACGAAGAACGTAAACCTACTTACAGAGAAAGTAAACATGTTGGTCAGTTTCAGCATCTTTCCTACTCAGGGCTCTGGAGCCAGACCACCTAGAGCTTGGATCCCTGCTCTCTACTTAGCAGCTGTGTGATCTACTTAGCAGCTGTGTATGGCATTTAGGGCTTATGAGGGAGTGGTAGGAACCGAGACTGGAGAGGTAGTTAGGATACAAATAATAAAGGGTCTTTTATAATATATAGGAATTTGAATTCCTGTAAGTGGATAAAAGAATTATAAGCAGGGAATTATGTGTCAGATTGCACTTTAAAATATTACTCTTGATATCATTTAAAGGGGGATGAATTGTAGTAAAACAGAACCGGAGTCAGTAAGGAGGTTGGTGCGGTGATTTAGGTGAGACAAGTAAGGAATAGGGTTAGCGATGAAGAGGAAAAGATGAATTTGAGAGAGGTTTAAGTGTTAATTCATTGACTGCTGTATGTGGACAGGGGGAGGGAAGAGTCCAGGTTGATTTCTGTCTTGGGCAACTAGGTTTACTATGGTGCCATTAAACAAGGTAAGAGCTTTGGAGAATGGCAAAGGGGTAGAATACAAGTTTGCAATGGAAGGTCACGAGACAATGAGATATCTAATAGGGCCTGGAGCTTAAAATAGATGTTTAGTGTGAGCTTTTACATATATATATATATGTGTGTGTATATATGCTCACACACATATATATATTTGGCTATACTTGTATATTTATTTACATGAATCAACCATTCCACCCTTTGTGGAATGTGTGGCAAAAGCATCGCAAGTATAGATCTTGGGGTTACAAGTAAATTTTAGCAAGTAGGCAATTTGCAAATACGGAATCCATGAATAATGAGCAACTGTAACTGTTTTTTAAAACATTTAAAGAATTGGGAAATACTGGCTTGAAGAATCAGTAATCATTCCAAGTTAAATATGTCTAAAATAGAATACATTATCTTTCCGCCAAACTTGTTTCTCCTCCTGTTATCATACGAACAAATGAGAAACCACACTTTGTGTTACCTCTGTGCTCTATATCGACCTCATAATGCCTCTTACTCTACTGGATTATAAACTCCATGAGGGAAGAGATCACTTTTTACATCCCTGGAGTTCAGAATAGTGTCTGGCATGTAGTTAGTGTTTAGTAAACATACGAGTGAATGCCAATTTTATTTTGCTTCCTTATTTATACATCAGTCTCCTTTAACAGGAGCTTATATATTTTGATGATAATTCTAACCATAAGAGTGGATGAGTTTATAGGAATAAGATGAGGGTGAAAAGAGAAATGAGAACAGAACCCTGAGGAACTCTGAAGATGGAAAAAGAGTGGCCAGGGAAGAAAGAAGACCAGAATTATTGTATCGAGTAAGACTTTTGTTATCCACTGCCTCTTTTCTCCCTATTGCCCATGTCTTTTAACAAAAGACTAAAGCCAGGAAAGGATTGGGACGTGGACAACCAAGCAGACCATGGCTTCTGGATTGGTTAGCCTGTTCAAAGGAACTTTTCACTGCTGAATGCAAAACTCTACCCCCTAAATATTTGCTGTTCCCCAGCTGAAAACTAGCACTCTAGGCAAGTGTCTGTGCTACACCCTGAGCTTACTCCCCTGCAGTTATGACCACAAGCAATACTCATTTTTATGCCTAATAGGTAAAATTTCTAACTCCCATGTATTACCAAATTCAGACCCTTTGTTGAACTGATATGTGAAAGCTGGTGATATACATCCACCACTCATCTGTCAGTTTGTGGTAATATAGTAGTTTGCATGTTGCTATTTATGATGTAGGAAGCTATACCACCAATATTTCAAATACCAACAGGGTCGCCCATGGTGAATAGGTTTCAGTGGAGCTTTCAGACTAAGACAAACTAGGAGGAAATGCCTGGTGATCTACTTCTGAAAATTAGCCAGGGAAATCCTTAGGGATTACAAAAGAATATCGTTCGATGTAGTGCTGGAAGATGAGCCTCCTAGGTTGGAAGGCACTACACAATAGTCTCAGCAACGGACTCAAACATACCGCAACAATCATGAAGATGGTGCAGGACTGGGGAATTTTTCCATGTTCTGTTACTCATAAGGTTATCATAAGTCAGAGCCAACTAGCCTGCAACTAATTACAACAACAGTAATACACATAAGAATGACCAAAAGTGGTGTTCAGTTGAAAGCAGAAATTATGTATACAATAAAGCCATATAAATATATACATAGGGAAAAAGAACTTCATAATAATTTACTGGTAGAGAAATTCAGTATCTAGGATATTTTTAAGTTTCTAAGAGACAGATTTTCAGAGACCAGTGAGTGTGGATTATTTAGCAATATGATTGAACAATAGAACAGTTTGAGTAAATGAGTTTTTTCAGTCTTAGCTTTATTTGTTTATTTATTTATAGCTCTGAAGATGGCTGTGGTAGATATCTATCATTCCAGGTTAAAAGAGAGACAAAGGCGGAAAAAGTAAGTACAGAAAACTCTCCTGCCTTCTTTCAGTTTTGGACTATTGACTGCACATACTTGACAAGAACGTTCTGCCTGTGACTCATTTTTTGACCATGGGGAAAACATTTAGCCTTCTTGGGCCTCAATTTTTCCATTTGTCAAACGGGGGTAATAATCCCCACCCTGTTTTTACCTTCTCCTTACTTCTTGCTAAGGTTATGATGACCAGCACCGTCATTACATGGGTGCACTGTTTGGAGTTCTTTGGAAAAAAAGAACAAGATAAATTCATAGTGTTATGAAGTTGTTATGATTTTTGTTAATGCTCTCATTCTAACTGTTCATTTTTTATGAGAAGCCTTTCATCTAAAAGAATTTCATAGAAATTCTGAACACGTTTCAGGGACTCCTGGTTATTCCTTCTCATTGCAACAGATCAAAAAAATATACATTCAGATTTAGAAATTATGGATCCCAGACCCCTTTTAGATTACGGAGACTTAAACAAGTTCAAAGAAGGATATGCAGAGTGTGTGAGTATTGTATGTTGATGTATTTGTGTAGCAATATCACTGTGTTATTGAATAGAGGAGGCGCAGTGCAATCTCAGCAGTAAAAAGGAGAGTGACTTGGGAGGCACTCTTGAGGGACCAAGATGTGATTTATGCTAAAGCTGACTCTCTGCATGTCTGGAGTTAGCCTTCATGAAGTACTGAAGAAGCTTACCCAGCTGCTCTTGTGGGAAGCTTCATTCCTAGTCATGAATACTTCTGGTATAAATCACAGGTTCCAGACACATGTCTGCATGGCTTCCCTAAATTCTGTTTTACTTAAAACACATAGTTGGAGCTAAAGAGTATTGTGGAACTCAGTAGTTAAGGTGCTATTAGATCTCAGGTGTTATGATGCCCTTCCATTAAAACATGCGCTATATATCTATATATCTATATATCTATTTCAAATGGTTTCAAAGCATTATGTGAATGCACAGTTGTAAATGTTCATTGTGTGATCATGGTGCCCTTTTATGGTTAATTGTTTTCCCTTTAATGGCTGTTCTCAATTATCATTTTCCCAATCTGAATAGATGAATTTTTACGATGTGGACACAGATTCCCTTCTGTTTCGTCTTAAGGGACAGATGTGTTTTCCAGTATCTGTGAGTGCTCATTGATTGATTCATTCATCCAGCGTATCTATTGAGAGCCTATTTTGCCCAAGGAGGGGGAAAATATGTGATGCTTGGGAGCCTAAAATTGTATAAGTGGTTCACTGGCCTGCAGAACTTTGTAGGGAGTGACTTCTTTAGACCTCAGTGTTCTCCCTCCGAGTGTTGAGGATTTCTAATGAAAACGACTTGTGGAAAACATTAAATGTGAAACTAATTATACAGATTATTGTGGTTTTTTATTCTAGAATTATAAGAGACCATGGACTAATCAACCTTAGAAAGTTTCAGTGTAAGTATTAGCTGTTTTCTTTATTTTAAAATTTCTTCCAACATTGTTAAATAGTTTAAAACACATCAGTTTTGGCAGTGTTCTTAATCCAAGTAGCACATTAGCACCACCTAGAAAGCTTTAAAACATTCTAATGCCTGAGCATCACCCCAGACTAAGAATCTCTGGGGTTGGAGCTAAAGCAGCTATATTTTTTAGAAGCCTTCAAAGTGATTCTGACGTATAATGAGAGGTAAGAACCACTAATTTATAGTTACCAACCTTTGCATTAGAATTCTTCTTAAAAAATAGTATACAGCATGAATATTAATGGAATATTTTCTGGAAATAGATTGGGTCACATTTTGTAGCTACACGTTAAACATTACATAACCTTGATCATCAGATTGTAAAAACATTTTCAGGGAAAGATCAACAGAAACTGGTATCTTTATTTTGCATGGTGGAGGACAAACAAAAAAATTACGTTTAGCATTATAGGATGGTGATAATCTAGAATGATTTTAAATACTAATGTAGTTTTTTTTGTTTTAAATATAGGGGATCTCTAAGCTAGACAGAAAAAGTCCCTGTACTTTCTTCCTTTTACAACATAGTTTGTTCAGCAAATACGAAGGATGATCTCATAATAACAATTATAGTATTCATATAAAAATGTTTGTAATAGTTGTATGTCTTTTCAATCTAAATAAACATATGTAGTTTTAAAAAATATATAGTCATGATCATAAGTATGGTACATTTTATGTCCTTTTTTTAACGTTACATAACACAGTTTTCAAGTTATTGTGTTTTGAGGATGTCACTTTTAAGAGTTCTATAATATGTTGTGTGTGTATATGTGTGTACATGTATAGTTAGGTATGTAATTATATGCTTAATCTGTCTTCTTATTAGATGTGAAACTTATTTTCAGTTGTTTTAATCTTGATAAATAATGCCATGATGAACTTACTCGTGAAAAAAGCTTGTTTGTATTTAAGATTTTTTTTTTGAGGTAGATTCCCAGAAGTGGAATTAAAATGTCAAAGAATATAATCATTAAAAACTCTTGACACATACTTCCAGATTGCTTTCGAAAAAATGGTTGTATCAATTTATATTTCTTCTACAGTGTATGGGATTGCCTGTTTAACCCCATCCTCATCAGGAACTTGTAGGGGTACAAAAATAATTCAGGATCAGATTTCCCTTGCCCTTCCTATAGACAATAATTGGTCGTGTTCTGGTAGCCACAGTGGTAGGTTCCTCTGTCCAAATTCCTGGGCTTTCCAGAATCAGTCAGCTGAGTTTTGACCTTTACTCATCGTAGACATTGACTCTCACATAAATTCTGTTCTCCGCCGGTGGACAGAGGTCAGTTGGGCCTCGTTCTGTTAACTATATTTCTTAAATAGAGTGCTGACGGGGAAGCTCTGTTGCTTCTGAGAATGTAGAAGTGGCATGTACAGTGGGTTTCAGAAGTATTCAATTTGCCATTACACTGAATGTACAAGTGGCCTTAATATGGTAGGCAGGTTTTGTTTTGTCTTGTTTCTTCTTCAGATTTTAAAATTTTACTCCAAATTCTTCTGTGTTATTCTTGCAGCGAGGGTTTTTTGGTAGTGAAAATAATCCGTGGCTACTAATCACATCAGCTCCTGGAATTTGTGGACAAAAATCTTTCCTGCAAGGGAAGAGATTCATCTGAAAAGAGGACTTAATTTAAATAACTGTCATAAGTGAACACTTGTATCTAGTTGAAGAGTGGACAGTACTAGCCTAGTTTTATTGATTATCTGATTGAAATGATCAAGCAGCCGTTCTCGAGTTCCTGGCCCCTATAAACTGTCAGTTGTTGTCGATTGGTTTTACTCTCCTCTTCTTTGACAATATCTCTTATATTAGAAATGTGGTCAGTGGTGATCCCCAAGGTTGGCTGGCCCTCACTTCCCAGCACATGGTAGTTATCAAAATATAACCTCATTAGTAGTAAATTAAGTTGTAGTACTTAATTTAGGTAAGAGAATTGCAAATGACCCACATGGAGAGTGAAGAAATATATGCCTCTCTTGAGGTATGTCGGTAGGGAGAAGATTCCAGGTGGGGAAGGCAAGAGATCACACACTTCCCAGGAAAACCTACTTCTAGACAGATTGTTGTGTCTACGGTTTCCTTGTTTTTCTGTGCAAGTTAATACTAGAGATTTTAGCCAGCGTTGTTCCTGAGAACGCAAAATCTACCTTTAATTGTCTTTCACATTAAAAGACAATGAGATGTGGGAGGTCACCAGGGTGCTCAGAGTGGAGGTGATCTCCGGTGATGACAGCATTTCTATGTGATAGTTACCGTGATGACTGTTAATCATGATTAGTGTTTTGCATTCTTAGCTTTCACGTTTGCTTCCTGTCACGGGTAAGTAAGTCATGTGAGGCTGGGACTAGTGTCCTCCCATTTCACTTGTAAAAGAAATGCAGAAAACTTAGGGATCCTTAAGTTTTCCATGACATGGTTGTGTTTTTACTTTCTCTGAAGTAATGGAACGGCGGTATCCCAAGGAAGTCCAAGACCTTTATGAAACCATGAGGCGATTTGCAAGAATTGTGGGGCCAGTGGAACATGACAAGTTCATTGAAAGCCATGCATGTAGGTGGTTTTTGAGCCTTGCGCGAGTCTTTGTGTGTTTATATAAATAGGAGAGATAATAGTGTGTTTTATGTGAAGGTCTATAAATAAATAAATGGATATTGCTGTCTTTGCTCCCCTTTATTACCATGAGATAAATTTGGGGCTGTGGGGGTGGGAGAAGAGAGATTAAAAAGCCTAATGGCTTACTTTTTTCCCACATACAAAGTAGATTCGTAGTATTTTCCCCATTTTATTATGGAAATTTTCAAAAAGATAGTGTAATGAAGCCCCACGTATCTATCACCCAGCTTCAACAGTTATCAACACTTTGCCAATCTGGTTTCATCTTTACTGCCCAAGCAACTCCCACCCATAACTGGAATGTTTTTAAGCAAATCTCAGACATCATATTATTTTACCCATAAATATTTTAATACTAAAATTTGTTTTAAAACTGGGGACAGAGTTAGATGACCAGTGGATATAGTGCTTCCATCGTTGCTCTTGCACTTCTGTGGAGTATTCCGGCGAGCGCTCTAGCCAGTTACTGTTTGATTTTCACTATAAAAAATTGAAGTTGTTAAGACAGTAAGACTGGACTTTGAAATAATCTGGCCTGGGTGGCTTATTCTGAGCTTTCACTGTAAGATTTTTGTATTTGGCCCCTCAGTTTAGTTCTGGAAAGGTACTTTATGTTTCCTGTCCTCCTCACGCAAATATTTCCTGCATCAGTGTTGCAGGCATTTGTCTGAGTCAGATTGGTTGTCCTCACCAGACACCCTGTATGGTTGGCGTTCTCTGTGTGGTTTGTACTGGGTGAGTGATCCTTTACTCCCTGCCCCAGCCCGTGCCATCCCTGGTTTATGTGTCACCTCCAAAATATACCTCATGGTCTGTCCAGGCTCTTCCTTCATTCTCTGTTCCAGAAGCACCCAAATTTGAATGTCATATCACTTAATAACCCCGGGTAGTGCAACCTGATCTGCGTGTTCAGAGGAGGAAAAAATTTCTACTTTATGGAAAACTATGCTTTTCTGTCCCTATAGGAGAAAAGCTATAAAGAAACTGTCTGGGTCCTAAGCACAGAGCATTTGTCCTTCTCTTGCGTCAGGGACACATCAAACATGTTTTATAAAATAATTTGGTTACGTGGCTAGAACTTTTAACAGAGCAGGGAAGCTTGGTTGTTTAAAAAATTATATTCATTCTGTAGACAAATGATTCCAGCCAATTCTCTAAGTTTTCTAAGAGGCAATTTCAGCTGCCGTCTCTTTGAGACAGCAGCTGGAGGACAGCTGGAGTAGGCTTTTCTAATGAGAAGCTACTAACAAGTAAGATTCTCTAAGTGGAATTACCCAGTCTTTTATAGAAGGCAGAATTACTGAAAATACTCAACAGCAAACTGCTCATTCATGTTAATTTTGTTTTTTCAATTTTTCTCTTTGTTCTTTTTGGGGAAAACAGTGGAATTTGAACTCCGAAGGGAAATCAAGAGGCTCCAGGAATATAGGACAGCAGGCATTACCAATTTTTGTAGTAAGTATGCTTAAGCTACATACTGAGGGCAAGTGTCTGCCAGACACACAGAGGAAAGTCTTTGAAGTGTTGGGGGATTTTTTTGAAAACACGTTTTTCTTTTTCAGAATGACCTTTTGATCTTACTTTGCAGTAACATTTCATCTACTTAAGCCCCCTAAATACCTGATGTGGATTATCTGAGATAGATAAGAGAGGTGCTGCTTTAGATTTAGGATTCTGCTGTTGACTACTAAAAAAGGAGTTTTATATTGCAGTTTTTAGTCTCAAACCTTTTAAATTGAGTGATGCATGGTCTAATCATTCTTAATAACCAAACTTCAACTGGCTCTAGGTATTTTCATCCCACATTCTTGGGGTTGTTGTGGTAGTAATGATAGTAATAGCAGCTAATGTGTCACTTTGAGGACTAAGGTGTACCTGATCCAATCCATAGTATTTTTAATTGTCTCATATGCATGGGAAAGCTGGACAATGAATAAGGAAGACCGAAGAAGAATCGATGCCTTTGCATTATAGTGTTGGTGAAGAGTGTTGAATATCCCATGGACTGCCAGAAGAATGAACAAATCTGTCTTGGAAGAAGTACAGCCAGAATGCTCCTTAGAAGCAAGGATGGTGAGACTTCATCTCATGTACTTTGGACATATTATCAGGGGTCCAGTCCCTGGAGAAGGACATCATGCTTGGTGAAGTAGAGGGTCAGCGAAAAAGAAGAAGACCCTTAATGAGATGGACTGACAGTGGTTACAGCAATGGGCTCAAACATAGCAACAATTGTGAGGATGGTGCAGGACTGGGCAGTGTTTCATTCTATGGTATATAGGGTCACTTTGAGTTGGAACTGACTTGACAGCATCTAACAACAACAACATCCATCAGATGCTTACCATGCACCAGGCCCTGTGCAAGGCATTTTACCTGGATCATGTTATTCGATCCTCATCACAAACTCATGAAATATGTACTGTTATTTCCATTTAATGAAGAAACTAAGATTTAAAGAAATTAAAGAGATAGTAGTAGAGCCAGGTCATAAGAGAAAGGCAGTGTATTATAGTAATTAAGAGCTGAGGGTCTAGACTCAAACTTGGTTTTGACTTGGGTTTGGATTCTGGCTCTCCTGTTTATCAGCTCTGTGATTCTGTTCAAGTTACCTAAGTTTTCTAAGCCTCTCAGCGTTAGTATGAAAATTTAATTAGAGATAGTATGTAAAAACATAGCACAGTATCTACCAAACAGTAAATCCTCAATAAATAGCTTCTGTTGTTTTGTTGTTATTATTGGAATGATCTTTCCCATTCCCTCTTTCTTGCTGTTTCAAGTCCCGGTGATGGTTGAAAGCTATCACCTACTATCTACAAGTAGCTCTGCTTCTTAACATAGTGCAGTGGGTGTAAGCTCAGCCAAGTGTAATGGGTCTGAAATTATTTTTACAGTGGAAACCTGTTTTGAGGTGAAATTTTATGTGAAACTCCAGTCTGTAAATAAAATAAAAATGGAACTGCTTTGGATGAATTCGATGGCTTATGTGTAGAGCCCAGTATTTGGCACTTCCCTTGCTCTATACACTAACCCTAAGACAAGCATCCTATGCTATCCTGGAACTCTGTGGAACATAATTTGAAACCTGCTGGTGTGGTTATTTTGGAATCTGTATACCCTCGTTAATGTGTAGGAAAAAAAGCACATAACTTTTTTCTTTCTCAAGATGCGTATAAAGACTTTGATACCCGGTTTTGGTTACCTGATATCAGTTGCCTCTGGAAATAGGGGAAAGGAATCTCACTGGCCAAGGAGGACTTATTTTTGTTTGTAATTCTAACTGTTTTTTAAGGAAGAGTATATTCTTTTATCATTTGTGTGACTTTGAAAAATACATAAGTAGAAAAAATAAGACAGGAAGTAAGTATGACAATATTAAGTTAGTTACTTTTGGGGGGTGGAAATAGGAGTGACCGTTATTTTCCTTGTACTTTTCTGGGTTTTTTTTGTTTGTTTGTTTTTTCCTCTAAATTTCTTAATGAAAGAAAAGGGAAAAACATTTCATTTGATGTCAAGAAAGGAGATTTCAGACTCAAGGAAATGTACTTTGTTTTTGGAAAAATAATTGTGGAAGAATTTTTTCTAAGGAAACCAAAAAAAGACCAACTGTTTGCTGGTCAGTTAGAAAGCCCTTTAGATCTGCCGCTTGGTCATTGCAGTCATTGTGTTTTCTATACCTCCAGGTGCCAGAACCTATGATCACCTCAAGAAGACACGAGAGGAAGAACGTCTTAAACGCACCATGCTCTCAGAAGTTCTCCAGTATATCCAAGACAGTAGTGCTTGCCAGCAGTGGCTTCGCCGGCAAGCTGACATGTGAGCAATTAGTCTAGAGTGATGGAGACATTCCCTCTTGGACACTTTGGCTTTTACATGTATTTTTTTGACACTTCATGGGCCCCCAAGATGACAGACTAATAATAATTGGGCAGCTAGAAGAATTCAGAAAGATTTTAGCAGTCCATCTTAGAAACAGTGTGGTACTGGCAGTTTTGATAAACATAACTGACCTCTTAGATCCTACTTTGCTACTTTACTACTATTTTTAAAAATTAGTGTTTTCCCCCTCAGCCTCCCACCCACGCACCCTCTCCGCCTCCATATCCACTGATGTGGTTTCCACTGGAGAGTCATGTTCCTGTCCCATCCCATGAATAGTCTCAGTGGTGTCCCAGGCTAAGAGCTTGTCTCAACAAGTCCAAGAGGTTTTTTCCCCCCAGAACAGGATGTTTTTCCTGGTTAGTGTAGTGGCATATCCTGTAAAACATAGTGCACTCTATTTCATTACCTCTCTTCAAAGTGACCCACCTAAAGAATGGCATCTAGTCACACACAGGAGCTTTTTGAAATTGCCTTCTTTGATGTGACATAAGTTTAAATTCCACTTCTTTATTGTAGTGATTCCGGCCTGAGTCCTATTCCGATGGCTTCAAATTCAGGTAACTATTTCTCATGCTGGAGCAAGTCTTGTGAAATTGGCATTTTAGGAGATATGGTGACCCAATAACACCCCTTCCCCTTTTGTGGGAGTGGGATGATTAGGCAGAGTAAGGATAAGCAAGTGTTAGCCCAGTTTATAAAACATTGGCAAGTCTTCAGAATCTTCATGGCCAGTCGGGGACTGTACTCAGAGTCAGAGTACAGAGACAGGAGAAGGAAGAATTCCAGAGAGGCGTCTTTATCTTCCCAGGGTTCATGGTTAGTTAATTTACTTGTGGATGTATCTACTACAGATTTTGAGATTTGTCCTGCAGGGGATAAATTAAAAACTTTGTATCCAGTATGAGCAAAAAGATACATTATTTGCCAGAAAACCCAGAATTTCATAGTAAGTTGGAGACTTAAGGTATATCTATTTTTTAGTTTTTCTTTTTGGGTATATCCTATTTTTAGCTTAATTTACACAGCTAAATTAATCTATATGCTGTCTCATAACCCCTAGTGATTGGTAATCAGTAACTGGTAATTTGGGGAGGTATTAGTTATATAAGGAGCTCTGAAACCAAGAGTGTTTTGTTTCTTTGCCCATTTTCACGGTTTCATTCTCCCCTGCTCCGTATGGCAGGATAGCCATTTCCCCTGATAACATATGACCACGCCACTCATTAGACATAGAGTAGTCAAAAAGACAACCCATGTGTAGTTTCACCATTCTTTGGAGGCTTGGAACAACAGACCTCAGTAAATTCAGGATTTAGGTAGCTAGCCTCTTAGACCTCTTTAGGGATGATATATATATATTTTTTTCCATTATTATTTTTAATACTTAAGGGAGAAAAGGGAACCTTTTAGTGAGTTGCCAAGCCAGCTAGATATAAGTTTTATTTTGTAAGTTTCTTATTTCCTAGGGCCTTTCTCCTCCCCCCCTCCAAAAAAAAATTTTTTTTAATTTTTTTTATTCTCCTCCCCCCAAAAATCTAAGTACAGAGATACAAATAATTAAAATGAATGTATGACTTTGATATTTGTGTTTTCTGCACCAACCATACTCACTTATTCATTGTTGCTTCCCAGGTGAGCGTTAGCCTTTCTCACCCCCGTGTTTAGGTTGAGGAGACCCCTTTCTCCCTTTTGTTCTGAGTTGCTTCTGAACAATGCAGAGTCAGAAACCTGGCATCAGTGATTTGTAGCCTAGCCTCTGATGATTTTTGTGGGACACCAAATGATTTTCAGTCTCCATTTTTGAGCATTTGGGGGTGAGGCTAGGCCTGCTGGTTGTCGAGAAGCCTTATCTCCTTTGTTGATGTTACAGAGGAGCCTGATTTCCAGCAGAGCAGCCTATAACAGCCCATCATCCCCTTTCTCTGCTCCCCTCAAAAGTAACCCCCTTAAGACTTGCTAATATATTAGTCTACATTTTCTTTTATGTAACTTAGTCCATCTATCCACAACTGAACATGAATTCCAAGTATACAATGAAAACAGAACAAAGGAAAAAGAACTTTGTACATCTAGCTTCCCATCTTGGGCAGTGAATTCCTACTTGGGTTTCTTGCCCAGGTATGTGAGTTGACCTCAGCCTCTGCCTTGCAGTATAATAGCTCATTGTTTCTGTGTGTGGCTCTTTCAGGTAAACAGAGCTACTTTGGAAGGAACAGATATTCTCTCACATAATAAATAAGAAGGGCCTTATGCTGGCCTAACAGTCTGCCTTTGATCTGAAGGCGAATGGTACTTAATTACCATGTTTGCCTTGTGCTGCTGGCAGAGTGGCAAGGGTTAGGGAATGTCTCTCCTACAGACTTGGTATTTCCATTCATCAGCTGTCAAGGCAGGCAGTATGTGACCTTTCTGAACTGGATGACATCTGGACTTTAGATCTTAGGGATTCTCATTTGGTTAGGAAGAAATAAGTGATAACTACTGTGAACAGTCGTTTGATGCTAAAGTATGTGTGATTGTATGCGTATTTTGGCAGAGCAAACAGCACGTGGGTTACGGTACCGCTTATATTTTCAAGTGGAAGTTTGGAGTACCGGTGTTATTAGCTCAGCTGAGGCCTAAGCAGTGGATGGATAGAGGTTCCTATATATGATCCTTTACCTAGCTGGCCTGGCGGACTGAACTTTGTGTGTTTTACACCCAAGGAATTGTCACACCTGTGAGCTGTATTCCCTTTTCTGTGTCTATAGGTAGACGAAGTGCACCACCTTTGAACCTCACTGGCCTCCCGGGCACAGAGAAGCTGAATGAGAAAGAAAAGGAGGTAACAAAAAAAGGGGAACTCGAGGAAAGGGAGTAACCAAACCAAACCCATTGCTGCTGGTTATTCATTGAGTTGTCACTAAAAACCCATTACAGGATCAAACCCCTTTTTCTCCACTCGTTTGACATATCTGTAATCTATCCTAGGAGAAGTCCAAGAGTAAAGAGCTAACCTCGGGGAGTTTGAAGGAACCCCTTTCCTCATCATTCTGCCACCATTCCTCTTTTGGGGGAAGAATGTGTCATATGGAAATTAAATAATAGCAGCACCTATCATTCATTCAGCATTTACCGTGTGCTGGATACTGTGCTATTAAGTACTTTATAAAATTAACTTTTTATAAACCTAAAATAACTTTTTCACGAAAACAAGTGTTTTCTATTAGAATGGCCACTTTGAGAAGTTCTACACTTATCCCAACAATATAATAATCACTTAAAATATTTTTGGAATTGTCTCCAGGGCATGCTTATAACCATAAAAAAAAAAAAAAAAAAAATGTAGTCGCACATTAATTTTAGTAAAAAAATACCATGACCTACTTCCCCAACTGTAATCATCAGACTTGTCTTCATATTGCTTTTGGCTGTTTGTAAATTTTAAATCCAGCCTCCAAAGAGTCATCAAGGGTTTTCAAAAGAATGTGTTACAGCTCTGAAATCCACTCCAACAGAGGAATTCCTCTTGTGCTTCTCATATGCTCCCTTTACAGTTCCCAAGATCAGTCTCCCCATCTGCCACCCCATGGCGTTAGGTCAGACAATAAAGAAGAATCACTATGAGAGGGCTGGTACAGTCAATCTCATTATTTGTTGATTCCACGTTTGTGAATTTGTCTGCTCACTAAAATTTTTTTGTAACCCCAAAGTCAAAACTCACAGTGCCTTTGTGGTCATTCGCGGACACGTGCAGAGCGGGGGACGATTTGAGTTGTCCAGTGCACGGGTTCCCAGCTGAGATGGAACAAAGCAATGCCTTCTTGTTTCAGCTTTCATACTGTAAACAAGCATCTTTTTTGTGGTCTGTTGAGTGCCAAGTTTTTCGTATTTTTCTACTTTTTGTTGGTGATTTCTCTGTTTCAAATTATTCCTAAGCATAGTCCCGAAGTGCTGCCCAGCGTTCCCAAATGCAAGAAAGTTATGATGTCCCTTACGGAGAAAATACAGGTGTTAAACAGGGTTTGTTCAGACATGAGTTATAGTGCTGTTGGCCCTCAGTTCAATGTTAATGATACATATTAAATAAGATGTCTTTGGACAGAACCACATATAAAACAAAGTTATGTGTTGATCAGTTGACAAAATGTTGTGAAGAGAAGCTTGCAGGAATCTAACCCTGCATTTCCCATAAAAGCAATGGTTCAGTATTCACTAATTCGGTGTTCACAGTACTTTATAAGAACAAAACTACTGCACATAATGAGAATTGGTGGTATTAGTCTTTTCTTTAATCCACCAAGAACAGTGAAGATTAGTTTGGGAGTAGAAGGAAGTGTATGTTATATCTGAGTGTTTCTAAAGAAGGTCACAGGCCAGTCTGATTAAGTAATGAATGGCCTAGAATTTCAAGCAGTTTTTACCCTTACGCACATCATGGTCTCAGACTCCTCATAGCTGAGTAACAGCAGGTGAACTGGAATTGAGCCAGCTTTCTAGATTTTTAGCAACTAAAGTGGCCTCATCTTAACAAGGTCTTTCTATTTCCTTTCTTTCTCAAGTAGGAAATGTAATCACAAAAGCCGGGGCCTACTACTTCATACCAACACTAAAGATAATATGATTCACACTCCAGAGTCAGAGTGTCTGCATCCTCACCCCACCCCACCCCACCGTGCCCTGTGGCTCTTCCCTGACTGACTGACTGTATTGGAAGGTGCTGGGCTTCTACCTAGGCCTTTAGTGCTTTACTCCTGAGTGAGCCAGGCTGCTCCTCAGGAATGCATGCTTTTAATTCCCGAGAAGCCCAGGCCCCTGAGCCAGCCTGCTCGTGCTAAAGATACTCCCAGCATCACCCCCTGGCTTTCTCTTCCTGGGTGTCTGCCTTTAGGGAGTGTTCTTTCCAGAGATGACACCAACTGGAATGTAGTGCAGCCACCCAACAGCTCCTATAAATAGCTGGAGGTTGAGGTCACTCTTTTTTTATGTTGGCTATACCTGTTGGACTGAATGATGACAATGACAGATGTTAATGTTTACTAAATTTGCCATGTCTTGCAGCTTTGTCAAATGGTGAGGTTGGTCCCTGGAGCCTATTTAGAATACAAATCCGCTCTGTTGAACGAATGTAACAAACAAGGAGGCTTGAGACTGGCACAGGCAAGAGCACTGATCAAGATAGACGTGAACAAAACCCGGAAAATCTATGATTTCCTCATCCGAGAAGGATACATCACTAAAGCCTGAGGCTCTAAGGACTTGGGATCAGAAATCAGAAGTTTGGAATGTGGTGGGCTGGAGGACAGTATGGGTATTCTGGAAAGTTTTGTTTTGTGCTGAATTCTCATTGTAAAGAGAGAGGAAGGACAAAGGAAAACTTACGTTGTTTTAATGTCTACTTTTGTCTCTATCTTGCTTTAAAACACTCCTGTTGTTGGTATTGTGCTGCAGAGTTGTGTGCTAGATGAGTTATTATTAAATGTGAGTGGGCATTCATTCCTAACACCTCTCATTTACCTAAAACAAGAACCATAGTACCTCATATCACAGTGTTGGTAGAAATAGAACTCTAAACCACAGTCATTGGTCCCAGGAGTCGGCTCAGAGTCTTACACTTCAGAGGTAGGTTTTCTGATGATCTATTTTGCCTTCAAACATTGTAGACAGATAAAGTTTTTAAAATACAGAGAAGGGTTATAGAGCATGAGAACAATTTTTCCTTCCTTTTAAGGATGTTTTAAGCTGACAATATATGTTTATGAGCAAAGGGGAGGAAAATCTCCCCATGATGTTCTTGTCCCAAACTTCGTAGCCTGGCTGTCTAATCTGCAGTAGACTTTGGAGGAGGTGGCACCAGATATAATATGTCTCTGTTATTTTTAGAATTAATGGATTAAAATGTTTTGCTATTTAATTTGTGGGTGTGTCAAATATTCTGGTAACTAACGCATACTTAGGGTATTGGACGCCTGCCCCATCACGCTGCACTGTCTCTGCTAACATGTGTGTCCTGGACTCACCCTGTTCTTACCCTGGGTTACCCAGGATACCAGTCAAGGAGGATGGAGAAGATGCAGCTGACCTCAGCTTTGCTTTGATTTGAGACCTTAACTCTCATTTCTCAACCTTGAAAAGCTAGCCTCCAATAAAAGCTACTTTTGCTCATGTAAAACAAAAGTAAAGCAGTTTCATAGATGGGACTCGCTAGATATGAGGGTGAGTAACCCCACCACGTCTGAAACCTGGTCCTCAAACCTTTCTGAAGAGTAAGAAGCTAAACTCAAGAGTCATGGCTGTCCCATTTCTATTAGAAGCAAAGTTGTACACAGAAATAACTTTCAGAATCTGCACAGATGTCATCCAGTAGCTAATTCTTTAATCCTTTGACTTTCAAAACATCTAATTAAAATATTGTTTGCTGGAAACATTTGCTCAAACTCCTTGAAGTAAACATGCATGTATTGCTAACAATTCATCTAGGGGTTGAGAAAAGGAAACTCTTAGAATCTGTGGGAACTGGAATAGAGGACTTCAATCTTCAAAAAGGGTGGTTTGTGAAAATGGTCTCTTTTCTTTTAAACAGTTGTATCTCTTAGAAAATATACTCTACCACTACCACCATCACCCCTAGTCAGTTATAAAGGGTTACCTGTTACCCCCGAAAGTTAATTTCTGTCTTCAGAGAGTGAAATGTCTACTGACATCCCACAACTTTTGCATCCCTTTCTTTTCCTGTCATAAAAAACTGAAATTCATTAGACATCAGTGTCAAGTGATATCTGTTCGAGTCCTAATCTTGATTAAGGAAGACTTCCTGGGAGAGGTGGGCTTTTAGGCAATGATAATATTGAAAGGAGAGAGAGAAAATGGCAGATGGAAGTGGGAGACAGTTCCAGACATAGTGGGTGGAGGATGATATGGAGGTAGCAGTGGGAGTAAGAAAAATGGTGCCAAGAGATTTATTTGGCTAGAACAAGAGGGGCAGCTGTGGTAGGGGGGGAGGATGGTAGGACAGTCTAATGGAAACGTTGGAGCCAACTGAACTCTAAAAAATTGATGGGGAATCAGTAGATTTGATGAGGGAAATGGCATGGTTGAACATAGTGATAGAAAAATATGGCTGTAATTTCAAATGACTGGATTTTAGAAAGTATGATTATTGTTTTGGTAAAGTCAACTTTGCCAGTTTAAAGATATAGAATCCCTATGAGTTCCTCAAAGGTCAAGCTGTACTTTGTGTAACGAGTACTCTTGAAAGGAGTCCCTGAGTTGGTATCTTTTTGCATTTATAATAGAAAAGCAGTTACTGATATTTGATGTGGCTGGCTTTAATACATTTGTTCTTATCACCTAGGGAAGCCCACTTCTTGGTACTAAAAATCTAGGCTAGCAAGGCCTTTCAAAGAACATTCTATCCTTTGCTTCTAGACAAGGTTGGTCATGAACCAACTACATTAATAGAGGTCTTGCCTAGTTTAGATCCTCTCAGAAGAAGGAATGTTTGCTTTGAAATTCAGCAACATGAATAAAGACCTTTTATTGTTAGAAATTTTTTATTGCAGTTTAACACTGAAGGTTTCTGCTGGAGTTTTATGCATATCCTGCCCTGTCAGTGGGAAATAGCAAACTTTTCGTAAGGACCCTCTCCTATGCCGAAAGACCTAGACCATCTATCCTGAGAGACTAAGACTAAATATTTGCCGTTCCTCTTTTCCCAGGTTCCAGTATCTGTCCTTTTATTGTTTACCCCTCCCACTGATTTTATCTGAACTGGGCTAATCAGCTAGACGTTGCCTAGAGGTAAGAACAGTTTTACTGGGTTTCAGTCATGAAACCATCAGCTGGTGGTAGGTGGAAAAATGGGAAGGCTGATGACATTCATCAATAATGAAAAAGTTCTAGTTGGTAAGTCTAGTCCTAAAATTCCTAGTTTTAGGAAATGTGTCCTAAGAGAACTAAAATCTTCGATGTGAAGAATCAGCCCCAAATTACACAGAGTAGCTTGGGAAAACTCATTCATACTTACCTCTCAAGATACTGTTTCACTGTCTCCAGGCAGGAGAGTGGTACTGTGTTCTAAACAGCATTCTGGAATAGCGCCCGTCCATTTTTAAGGATCTCTTTGTGGGTACCTTCTAGGTAGACACTGCATTATTTTGAATAACACAGAAAACTTCTTCATAACTTATATGTACCTGGCTTTTTATTTCTAATTTTTGAAAACAGCATTTTTTAATTAAATTTGTTTTAGAGGAATGCTGTGAAGAGCAGTTAAGTCTGGAATATTTTGGAACCTTTTTTTTTTTCTTTCTTTCAAGTAGCCTATCTATGAAATATCCACCAGAACTGAAGTGCTGGTGAGCTACTTTTGAGGAGGTTACAGGCGAATAGTTACTAAAAGATCTGTGAAACTAATTTCCATATTTAATGGGAGAGGGAGTTGGTTTTCTGTTCAGTGTTTGCCTGCCACCTTGGTTTCCAGCAGTTGAGGTTACTGTGATTAGAGGGTATCAGGTGTCCTTTGACTCTGTTGAGCAAGTTTACAGATAAAACACAGGAATTTAAGGAATGTCTGAATATCCTGCATCTGACATTAAAATTCCCTTGCCACTATGAGTTGCTTGTTATGTATTGTGTACTAGGCTCCCTTCCCTGCTGAGAGTAAGAATAAGAGATAAGAATGGAGACGGTGACAACTTAAAAGGTTTAAAAACCCAAAGCTGAGAGCTGCAAAAAAATTGATTTAATATATGTAGCCCTGGATGTCACTGTACCTTTCCTTGTCTGTGGAAGCCCTGCAGTTAAATTTTGGCAGCCCAGACTTATTCTAGATCTTTTAGCGTTGGATAGTTGAGTCTAATGCACTTATTTTCTACTTTGGAGCCCAGGGGATTGATTAAGCACTAAACTAATCATGTAGTTGAATTAATCTCTCCTTCTTAACCAAGTGATACTTTTTATCCCCTTGCCGTGGTCTCCCCAGAGGTCTTATATGGCAAAAAGCTTCCAGGTGACTTGCTAGTAATCCTTCCTCCCTTGGTCCAGAGTTATGTTGAATAGAAGTAGCCTCTTAGTAAGTGTGCAAAGGAGAAGACCTGATAGCTGTTTTAAGAAACCAACACTTCCTTAATGAAAGCAAAAATGCTTGAAAATGCTGTCATCTTATCACTCTTATTCAGTTAAGTGCCAGCTCAAGATACTTTTAATAGGTCTCTCTTCTTCTGGGAGAGCTATCTGCCCAGTATACTCCCCGATCCTGAAATTGTTTACAATGACCTAAGTCTTTTTTTGCCTACTAGACAATAGGTAGCTACTGATCAAGACTTTTTCCCTATTCCACCCACTGCTGTCCCTATTAAAAAAAAAAACCCTTAATTTAGGGAATTCCTTTAAAATGTATATATATGTATATAATTTTAAGAAATAATAAATGGAACCTGGGCTGAATTTTAGTGTCTGCAATGAATGTGAATGTGCCCTATAGGAAAACTAATTTTGAATTGGGGCTAAGAAGTCTGATGTTTCTGTCAGTTTTCAATCTTTGGAAGTTGTCTAGGCTGAAAAAGGCTATTTTCAGGGTGAATTTAAAAGCTTTTCCCCAGAAATCATGGAAAAGAAAGAAAAGGTCAGAAATGCCAAGGAGACACTAGCTCCCACGTACCCAGGGCCTTGGAAATGGGGGTAGGCTGACTGGAACTTTTAGCAGAGAGGGGGCAGCAGCTTTCTGACCCTGATACAGGAATTTGCTCTCTGCCTTGGAGAGGTGGGTCAGTCTCTCTTCCACACAATATCCCTTATTAGGAGCTTCTTTTTAACTAAGGACAAGCTGTAGCAGAAAAAGCCACTCTACCGGAGCCGTTATTGCTTAGAAGATAATGCCTTGATATATTTTTACCATAGGACATTTTATCTGAGCTCCAGCCAGGATAAGTGCCAACAACATCAACCTTACCTGGCTCCTACTGCATCAAGAAAATCTTTACCTTGTTCTAGGCATTCAGATTCAGGGCACCTGTCAGATTAAAGTCAGGGCACAGGTTTAACTTCACGATACAAAGCAACATGCTTTTGAGAGTGAAATCTCCGAAGAGTGCCTCCATCCCTAACAACTGCAGAAAAGAAGGCGTCTGTGGGAGAGAAGGGTGGCTATAGACGTCATTGCATCATCCAGATCCCAGCTGTGACCTGGCTCAGAGTTTTCCAGTTAAAAATAACCATGGCGTGTAGTTGGGGGAGAAAAAGTAAACTGTTGCATCTCCATGGAAACTAGGAAAGAAAAAAAGGCAATCTACAGATTCCTAGCACATGTGGCAAGATGGGGAGCCCCGGTGGCGCAGTGGTTAAGAGCTCGGCTGCTAACCTGAGATTGGTAGTTCAAATCCATCAGCCGCTCCTTAGAAACCCTATGGGGCAGTTCTACTCTGTCCTATAAGGTCGCTATGAGTCAGAATCGGGTTTGGTTTTTTGGTGCAGGATGGAGTGGATGTAGGGACTGGAAGTTTAGAGACCCTCTGGATGAAAGAAGATACCCCTGGTTAGCAGCCAGGATGTAGCCAGATGTTCCCCCAGGGCTCTGGAGGCACATTTTGCAGCAACAATATGTTTGCAGTGGGTGCCTTTTGGATCTGGTAAAGAATTATTTGAGGCTTCTGACTTTTTCTAACATAGGCTTGCTATTGTTTGGCAAAGCAAAGAGCAGATGAGAACACAGTAGGTTAAATGTTGCCTTCTAGCCAATCTGGGAACCTTTGCTCTCTGCCTCACCCACCATCCCCCAATTCACATTTCACTCTTGGGCTGACGTGGACATTTACTCCCGTTCAGTAGGACCTGGTGTTTTCTTTTTGGTTTTGTAGGAGAAGGCACCCTGCTGG
Organism: Loxodonta africana; assembly: GCF_030014295.1. Lineage (NCBI taxonomy): Eukaryota > Metazoa > Chordata > Mammalia > Proboscidea > Elephantidae > Loxodonta > Loxodonta africana. Next base: position 51,937,055 of record NC_087359.1, read on the forward strand.
TGCAGTGGTTAAAGCGCTCAGTTGCTAACTGAGAGGTTCGAACCCACCAGCTACTCTGCTCAAGAAAAATATGGCAGCCTGCTTCCGTAAAGATTACAGCCTTGGAAACCCAATGGGACAGGTCTTCTCTGTCCTATAGGATCACTATGAGTCGGAATTGACTCTACAGTAATGGATTTGGGTTTTTTGTTGTTGTTTTTTTTTTAATTGTAGGAGATTATACAGCAAAGGGAACCCTGGTGGCATAGCCGTCAAGTGCTACGGCTGCTAACGAAAAATTCGGCAGTTTGGATCCGTCAGGCACTCTTTAGAAACTCTATGGGGTGATTCTACTCTATCCTATAGGGTTGCTATGAGTCGGAATCGACTCAACGGCAGTGGGTCGTGGGTATGCAGCAAAGGGCAAACACATCTAAAGACTCAGAATGTCTTTAATATGTCTCTTACATTGTTGATATTGTAACTACCAGAGATGACTGACTCTTGGGGGAAATATTTCTTCATTGCCCCTCTTTTTAAAAACATTTTTTTCCCTCAAGAAATCCATGAATACATTCTAGTTGTAAAAAAAAAGTATTTTAAAAAAACCACTTCTTCTTAAATGAAGAGCTTACAGCAAAGAGAACTGAAGAAGTGGGATCGTTTATATTACTGTCCTTACATAAATGCTTGTTTACCTGCCCGGTGTATTAGAGACACCTGAATGCTAATCCTTGTTCTGCTACTTAATAATAATGCAACCTTGGGCAAGTTTTTAAACTCCTAATGTCCAAAATGTGGTTGATAATACCTTCCTGACTGGAATTTAAAAAAAAGGAATTAGACGGGATAAAGTATTTAACACAACTGGCGCCACCTCTCTTTCCTTCCCTTTCTCAGTGAGCCTTTGACATTTTAGTTTAACTCCAGTGAGGTATGAACAAGCACATGATATCCCTGTACCACACATTCACATAATGCTGAAGTTTCACAAATGGGCACTAAGATCCGAAAGGCACAGAGCAAATGTTAAAACAGACAGATGTGCGTTTGGCAAGGGTGTTGTTTTGTTTATCTTGGAGTGCTCACCACTGTGTTATCATTGTCGCAACCCCAGTTAAATTAAGGGAAAAAAATTGCTGAGACATAAATTTTAAATACCTAGTTATCCTAAGACACACTGTATTATGTATTCCCTGATACAATGCCTAGAAACCCTGATGGCATAGTCGTTAAGAGCTACGCCTGCTAACCAAAAGGTCAGCAGTTTGAATCCACCAGGCGCTCCTTGGAAACTATAGCGCAGCTCTACTCTGTTCTACAGGGTCACTATGAGTCTGAATGAACTCAACGGCAACAGGTTTGTATGTCTAACTCAAGGGCTTGAAGTCAGATTACAAAACCATATGCATACTAGATTATAACTGTGTAAAGAAAACTAAAAACTCAAGGATAGGAAAAAAAAGACCAGAAAGAAATTGTCTTAGTCATCTAGTGCTGCTGTAACAGAAATACCACAAGTGGATGGCTTTAACAAAGAGAAATTCATTTTCTCACAGTCTAGTAGGTTAGAGGAAACCCTGGTGGCGTAGTGGTTAAGTGCTATGGCTATTAACCAAGATGTCGGCATTTCGAATCCACCAGGCGCTCCTTGGAAAACTCTACGGGGCAGTTCTACTCTGTCCTATAGGGTCACTATGAGTCGGAATCAACTCGACGGCAGTGGGTAGTAGGCTAGAAGTCCAAATTCAGGGCGTCAGCTCCAGGGGAAAGGTTTCTTTGTCTGTTGGCTCTGGAGGAAGGTCCTTCGCATCAATCTTTCCCTGGACTAGGAGCTTCTCCGCTTAGGAACCCCGGGTCCAAAGGATGTGCTCTGCTCCCAGTACTGCTTTCTTGGTGGTATGAGGTCCGCAACTCTCTGCTTGCTTCCCTGTCATTTTATCTCTTGTGAGATAGAAGGTGGTGCAGGCCACACCGTAGGGAAACTCCCTGTACATTGGATCTGGGATGTGACCTCAGCAAGGGTGTTACATCCCACCCGAATCCTCTTTAACCACAGGCAGAGATTATGATTTATAATACATAGGAGAATCACAAAATGGAGGACAACTACACAATACTGGGAATCATGGCCTAATGAAGTTGACACATATTTTTGGGGGGGTCACAATTCAATCCATGACAAATCAAGATGCTAATTGTTGTTTTGTTAATAGAATTATGATTGATAGTTTTTTTCTTCTTCTTTTGTAATGTGACATTATTAGCAGAAAAATAAATTCTATGAGAACTATGAAAACTCTAAAAGTTTCAAGTGTTTTAATAAAATCTAATCCTTATGATAGTCATATAAGGTATCATGTTACATCTTATAGCATAGGCCTTAGGCAAACTTGTGTAATAGATGAATTGTTTTGGGGGACCCCTCTCCTCCTAGTTCTTTTATCTTTTCCACATTTGTAGAGTTTCCTCCCAGATACATGGTATCCACTGTCCCTGTCAAACCTGCCAAAGGACAATAGCTTAAGGGTTTACTGCCCTTGGGAGATTTGCATTTTTATAGTTACCAATGGCATACACTCTAGAATTACAGGCATTAGCAAGCCACACTTGAGACATCTGTGAGCCGGAGGACCTGATGGTACACTGGAATCAAACTTCTATAGGGTAGGGCATCTTGATCACAGCTGTTCCACAATTCTGACAGATACATCAAAGTTGCTGTCAATTTGTTAACCAGAGGCAATTATATGAATGGAAGACGCAATTATTCTTTCTGAGGGACTCAAAGTCTGATTAATGAAGGATCAGTCCTTGTCAAAGCAATTAAGGAGAAGATTTTTTGAAAGGCAGACCTCAGAAGCCAAGCAGAATAGATGTTTCCACCCTCTACTTAGTATGTCTTATCAGATCAGCACTCATTCTGCACAAAGGTAGCAGTGATCTAAAGCACTGCTTATTTAGATGTAGTCAGGAGAACCCACACCCTCCCTGGGCACAGACAAGTTGTACTTTTGTAGCAGATGACTTCTAAAATGTTCCTACATCCAGGTTGACACCTATAAAGACACCTGTTTATAGTCTAGAGATGTGCTGTTCAATAAGGCAGCCACTAGGCTCATGTGGCTATTTAAATGTAAGTAAAATTTAAAATTCAGTTCCTCAGTCATACTCGCCGTATTTCAAGTGCTCAGTAGCCACCTGCAGCTAGCAGCTACTCTATTGGACAGCACAGATACAGAACATTTTTATCGTGGCAGACAGTCCTGTTGGACAGTGCTGGTCGAGAAGATAGTATCTTCAAATTGCATTTTTTGCAGAGGCATATATAAGCCCACATTGCCACATTCTATAAAGGCATAAAGCACATCCCTACACCCATATATGTGTATGTGTGTGTGTGTATATATATATATACGCACACAGACACACTTATCACTTCTTCCTACTTAAAATCTCTAGATCTTTATACTACATCACACTCAATACAAACTCTGTTTTAGCCCACCTCCCTCCTCTTTTCTGATGAGAATATGATTCTTCATGCTAAGCTTCCTCCTATAATCCATGAAAATACCCAGTTCTTGTTACTTAATAGAGCTTGTTCTGGCAACCTCCCTTCTGTAGAGCAAACAGGCTTGAATCCCAAGAGGGATGCTGAGTCATTGAACTGACTGAAGGAAGGACTGTGGGGGGAGAAGCAGAAATGAAAGCGGCATACATTGTTTCTATAAGAGATTTTGGTATTTTGGTATTGGCATGTCAAAAATAAGTCACTAGATAAATTGGTGGTGGGACAATTGAGTGCTGGGAAGGTGCCTTTCTCAGGCAAGACTTGAAACCCTAGTGCTTTACCCTAAATTGAATTCTGTTTTGTTCTCTCATAGATTAATTTTGCTTAATTTTAAAGCTTTGATTCTTTTTATGGAGGCAAAAATGAAGAAATCTCTCTAGTCTAGGCCTTTTAAGCTCCCCTAAGATTTTTTTTTTTATCACTAAAAGGCCTTTGATATTATATTTTTGTCTGGGAAGCAGACAAAACTTTTAGATAAATCCTGTCGTCTCGGGATGACTGAGTCAGGTTGGCCAATGAAGACCAAGAAGAGCTGGGGGGAAAAAAAAAGCCTTAAAGCTTTTGGTTCAAGATGCAGTGAGATGTAAACCCAGTGGCTGTTTTTACTTCCCCCAGCAAGCCCTCCCCTCAAAGCTATGACTACTCCTTTGACTGTTCACCAGTTTTGATGCCAATGATTTACAAATGTGAGGAGGTGGGTCTGGTGAGTAAAGGACCGGGCACCGACTCAGGATTCTTAGGTGTCTGACTCACTGCAGAGCCTCAAGGAAGTCATTTATACATGCCTTGTCTCCCCGTCACCTGCCAGAGGCAGAAGGGAGGGGAGCGTTGTGCTAAAAACGTCCTTTTGTACATCTACTTATGTCACAGATGGGCAAACCTAAAAAAAAAAAAAGACCCCTAGGGTGACACAGGCAAATAACCCCTCAAGGAATGCATGTGTCCAGCCTGGGCTCGGTTGACTCTACAGCTCTATTTCGGAGGCATGGGCTGTGGATCTGGTGTTTTGAGACTCAGAAGAGCACCTGTGATGGTGGTGGTTTGGTGGTCTTTGGGCAGCAGCAGATGGCCATAATCTGTATCTACGTTTGAGTCTCGGACGATACAGCTTTCCAGTTACTAAGAAACTGCCCATCCACAAACCAAGCAAAAATACATCCCGGAGTTGCCAGGAGACCTGTTTTCCCTGACTCCCCTGTTGATTACACGATGCGGGCGGGGTGAGAGGCGGCTGATTAGTCACTAACTGCAGTCTTAACACTTTTTATATTTGTATCGTTTTCTTGCCTTTAGTTCTCTCACAACCAGAAAGTAGTACCCTAGGACACCATCCCTGCAGCAATAGACGAGGAGACCACCGGGGACCAGGCTGCCTGCGGGGGAGCGAGCGCCGCGGGAGCTCGCCGCGCGCCGGGGCCGCGTCCGCACGGCGACCGAGGCCGCTGCGCGCACGCGCGCCACCCGCTGCCCCGCGCGTCCCCCGCGGGCTCCCCCCGCGCGGCGCGCCTCTCCCGCCACGCCCCGCCGCGGCCGCCCCGAGCGCCCCCCGACGGTGGAGGGCGGTGAGGCGCAGGGAGCGTGCGCATGGCCCGCCCCGGGCGCGGGCGGAGGGGATGAGGAGGGGCGCGCGCGGCAGGCAGCCCGCAGAAGCCGGGAGCCGCGCAGGAGGACGCAGCCCCAGCCGCGAGCCCAACAGCCGGCCGGTACGGGGCCCGCAGGCCGGGGTGAGGGGCGGACCGGGCGGGACCTCGCGCCGACAGGGCCCCCGGGCGCTGGCGTGATCGGAAGGCCGGGGCCCCGCGCGACCCTCGTCTCCGGGAAACTTCGCGCCGGCGCCCCCACCTGCTCCTCAGCGATTCTCGCATCCTCTGGGCGCCGGGGCAACGGGGGCGGGAGGTGGGAGAGGCCCGGGGCCCCCTCCTCAGCGCTCGGCCCCCACCCTGCTGCTCCCTCCCTGTGCCAACGCGCTCGTCCCGGTGCCCGGTGTTCAGAGCTCCTTCGCGAGCATCCTGGGCTACTCCTCTCCTCTCCTCTCCTGCTTCGTGACCCGCCGGCGCTGCGCCCCGCCATGGCCTCTGCCTTCACCTCCTCACCCCTCGGGCTGCAGCCGCCCGCTCCGAGCCGCCCGAGCCGACGGCGCCTTTTTGCGTCTTCCAAGATTTCGGTTGTGTTATCTTCGGAAGCAACTTGACTTTCAGCGATGCCAAGTATTCAACTTGCGTGTTTCTCGGCGGTGGGAGATTAGTGTGCACAGTCCTAGCATACGTCTTTTGATTTCTCCTAAGTGCCTTTGGTTGAAAGCGAAGTTGCGTTGTTTGTACGTGTGTGAGAGAGGAGTCGGGTGCTGTAACTGGCGTAAGTGCGTTGTATAACTATGTTATTTAGGGGGATGTTGCCAATGGCACCAGCCATAGTGTGGTAATTGGGCATCCCAGAGGCTAGGGAAGGAGGAGTGGCTTACAAATGCAGTTTTTCTGTGTAGGAAAAATTTTTAATAAAGCACCTTGTACTTCTTACCCAGCAAGACCTGAAGGCATTTTCCATGTTTTAACTCGTTAGCTGTTCGTTAGTTTTATACGAAAAGTAGGTGGAGAGCAGTCTTGTCCTGGTTTACACATGTTAAAACGGAGGCAGAGAGCTAGTTCCTGATTCTTTACTGAGCTTAAAGGAATATGGACCAAGAGATTTTACCTAGAAGTGCCTGGAATTCCTAGTCCATGAGGCCACTCAGAAGTATGATGGAAAATGTTGAAATTTCCTCCCTGAGACTGTACAGATCAATTAAAAGTCAGGTGGGGGCCACTGAGTTGCTTAGCAGCTCCATGCTTGGAACTCAGCTCTGCCACAAAGTTAAGTGGCACTGGACAAGTCACAACTTCTCCATGCTATTTGCTGCTCTTTAAAATGAAGGGAACAAAGATTCAGCATTCTTTGCAAAGTTGTGCAAGGTTGTCTGGAAGTCCCACTTCCTTGAGTGAATTCTCTGGCCCCCTTTAGAAGTGTGGGGAATGAGGCGCCCCTAGATGAATAACCTTATCTGCCAGACACACCTGAGAATTCACATCAGGGACAAGCTGGGGTGGAGACCCCGACCTGGGCAGAGAGGAGCGCTTTGCCAGGCACGCAGAGGTAGGAAGGAGCCCTGCACGAGGCAGCTTGACACATGGGCCCTGTTCCTGCCTCCAGCTCTGACTCATCTTCTGACGCTTGGGGGAGGAGAGGTAGTTGCTTGATATTTTTGTCTTTCTCCTATAAAACGGGAGACAGTTTTCCTCCTTCCAAGTCTTTTGAACGCCGGTGTCTGTGCTGAGTTTTCGTCTGACATCTTGTACATTGGTTGACTGCAGGTATGGATTCTTTGATACTCTTTAATAGAATGACATAAATGTATGTTCATATGGTGAAAAACCAGCCAGGTTTATAAGTCCAGGAAACCCATTTGACTCAGCTGTAGCATTTTTAAAAGATGGGCTAAAAGAAGGGATCTCTGCTTGATGGATTCTTTTGGCATTTGTGATTTTAAGGCAAGGTGCATTAAAAATGCTTTTCCCAGTTTCACAAGAAATGCATTAACTCTTCTCTGTTTAAGAAACTTACAGTAAGATTACTGATACGATTAAAGCCTTCTTTTGAGCATCTTTCCCAGAAGCGGTAGCCATATCTATCTTTATCAGTTTGTGTATATCCTTTTAGACTTTTTAAAGGTAATTTTTAAACTGAAATTATTTTAAAACTGATTGGCTCTGTTCATAGATATTCTGCTTATTTCCTGAACAGGTAACATGTTTTTTAAGTACAACTGGTTGTAAAGTTTTATTAACCCTGATAGTATGGTATTTATTAACCCTCATCACATAGTGCTTCCCAGGGGTGTGGGCAAACGACCCCTTTTTAAACAGCTTTTGAATCATTAAAGCAGTTGAATCATTAAAATCCTAGGCTTTATTCTCAGTTGCAAATGAAAACTTACCTGTTTAAAAAAAAAAAAATCTAGGACTACTAGTGTATTCATCCTTTCTTTGCTTATAAGAAGTCATACAAGGGAGTGGAAGGCAGGGAGAGTTGCTAAAGCAACGGCTGCCTGGGTATAAACTTACAGAGCTTACATTTAAGGTGGTAGCTTTAGTTATTTATGAAAGCTTCACTGGGAGGAAGACAAAGAAAGTGTTAATGTGGGCACAGTAATTTCAGAAAGGGTAAGCTAGAACAAAATTTGTATCAGGAGTTTATGGATTTATTTATTGAACACTTATTGAGGACTTTTACCATGAGAAGGGTACCATGCTGAACACTGGGATAGAAAGCATATAAGGTCCCTGATCTCGCGAAGCTGAGGGGCTAATAGTGACTTACAGAGAGGAAGTGTTCTTTCTCCGGATTGGCCAGACTTGTAATGGTTCTAAATTCCTGGAAATCATCATTGTATTTATTTAACCTTTTTTTATTGTGAATTATAACACACAGGAAAGGGTAGAAAGCATAAATGGAGAATTTAATGAATCATTTTGAAGCAAACACGTGTATAACCATCTTATAGGTCAAGAAATTGCCTCCCCTCTTTTTCAATGACAACCTGTCCCCCACCCAAGAGGTAACCTAGCCAGGTAACTAGCTTGACTTTTATAGGAATCATTTTCTTTACATTTTTAATCCCTTAAATATAAATGTCTAGATAATATAGTTTTGTTTTGCCAGGTTTTTTTTTTTTACCATTATGCAAATAGATCAATAATGGGTATTCTTTTGAGTCCTACTTTTTTCTTTGATCAACATCATATAGATAAAAATTTTTAGGTTTAAATTCTTGCAGCATTATGTTTTTTAAGATTTATCCATCTTGCTGCCTGCAACTGTAGTTAGTTCATTTTTGTGTGAACATACCACAAATTATCCGTCTACTGTTGATGGACATTTGGGTTGTGTCTGGCTTGGGGCAGTTAGGAATAGGGCTGGATCATAGATATAGGTATCTTCAGCTTTACTGGCTAATGCCAATTTTCCAAAGAGATTGTTCCAATTTACATTCTCCAGTGGTGTCAGCCTTGAATTTATAATCCACTGTATTTGTTGTCTAACCACAGCATGCTTGGATATTTCTTGAGTACATGAATAAAATAAATATCACCTGGGTGGTCTGGTCCATGGTGCTTCAGTATATTTATATTATGTTTAATCATCTGGTTTAGACCAACATACTACTGCCCAAATGCCAGAGATGGTTTTTCCCTAGTATTTGTTTGCATACTACCCAAGAGAATCCTTCCATTGATCTTTGTATAACAGGAAAGTTTACGTATGCAAAATGAAGTATTAAAGATAAAAGTATGTATTATCTGTGTTTTAAAGGTCTTGAGTTAATCTTACTGTTGGGCAACCTGAGTGCCTTAACATGGTGACTTGTGTTCTTGAACGCTTGCCTTGTGCCCAGTCCCCAGTGTGCAGGCCAACATTGCTGGCTGGAGTGAGTGTGATGTGGGCAGGCTCCCAGGCCAGTCCTTGTTAAATTAAATTACCCTGGGAGGTTGGGTACTCACGTGTTTACACACATGTGCTTCTTCCCCAAGAGGCACTGAGCACAGGCCAAGGGTCACACTTCCTAGGCAATTCCAAAGCAACCATAGCATCTCTGTGATGGAAATGACAGTTTTACAGTTTTTAAAATGAGTTTGAGCTTTTCTCCACATCTTCCTTTGTTTGTGACAGTAGAGAGTTTAGAGTTTGTTTTGATACCGAGAATTCCTGCTTTTTGAGCAAACATTTGCCAGGTTAACTTTGAATTGCCTGTGTGCTGTTTTGCTAGCTGGATTTACAGCTGGGGTGTGTGTATGTGTTTGTGAGAGAGAGAGATCAGGACAGGTATTAAACTCAGGTATTTGTTAAGTACTTATTATGTGCTAACAGTGTTTCTGTCCTTTGAGAAGAACAGTCTACAATTCTGTAGGCTTACAAAATGCCCCCAGCGGGATCATTTTCCTTAGATGAAGGAGTGATGGAGGAATAGAAGCCCGAAGAATGTGTTTGCAACTTGCTCTCTTTTCAGTCTCTATTTATATAAATCATGAATATTTTTGTGCTTGTCTACTAAAGCTTGTTTTCAGGTTTCAATAATAAGTTTACAAAAGTACTTATATAAGTTAGAAGTTAAGAAAAGACACCCATAGAAGGGGATAGAGAGTCATGTCAGAACCTCCTAACCTTAGTGATGGGGGAGAAATCCTGTTTGTGTTCTTTGATATCCCCTTGGCCTTCCTGCAGGCAGTATTTCAAGGAGGAGCTCCAATTCTGACCTCTCACAGGACCAGGCGGTGGGAACCCATGTGAGGAGACTGGGTACCAGGGTCATGGCAGGCTACTATGTGTGGCCCACAGCCCACCCAGCTTACCTCCACACTTCCCATTCTCTTACACTCTCAGAGAGTGACCATCTACTCCACTTGGTCAGCCTTTCCACTCCCTCTGCCATCTTGAAGTCTAGGTGGACAAAAAGTTTCTTTTAAAATTCATATGCAACTACTGGGTTTATTTCTGTCTTTGTCCCAGAATAGTTCGAGCAACAATGGCTTATGGCAGTTATTTTTTGACTCCTCAAGTCTTTGACTTTGTGGGTACACATGGGGAAACTCTTTAGAGAGAACAGGCTGCTTCTGCTGACTAGTAAACAAACATTAACATAGCAGAGAGAGCCTGTGGAGCACCAGACTTCCTTGCCTGGAGTAGAGAGACCATGAGGTGAAACTCACAAACTTGCTTATAAACCATTCTTAGCTCACAGGCTGTACAAAAGCAGGTGGTGGACTGGATACAGCCCCTAGCCAGAGTTTGCTGACCCCTGATTTAAGCAGGAGTGGAGAGTTCAGAAGCCATTGCATTCTCTTCTTCTGTGTGAATAGTAAGTTAGGGCTATTTTAACAATTAAGATGACACTATTATTTCAGGAAACAAAAAGTCAAGGGAATAATTTTAGTCTTTTGACTCCTGGTTAGCAAAAAACATGATTCTTTACTTTGTTACAGGAGGGTTTAGAAACACCCAGTTACCCTCAAAATGCCTGAGGTAGGACTGCTGTCTCTCAGAATGGGAGGGAAAGATTCCCTCCATCCAACTAAAGCAGGAGACTTTCCTGGTTATCTCAGCCTGCTCAGAAACTCTAGTGGATAATTATAGATGCCTTTGATTGATAATGAAAAATGGGAAATTAACCTCTAATTTATAAATGAAGTTAATTTGATATAAAACCCTGAAAAACATGGAATTTGGCCAGGGGTGTGATAAAGAAGTCCTTGTTGGGAAAAAGTCGAGGCTCACTGCTCAAGTTTGAAGGATTTGGATGTGTCTAGTGAGCCATCAAAGGATGAGATGATCAAAGGGTGATCAGGTCTTCACTATTCAATTCTTGTCCTGTGAACTTTATTCTAATTTATAAGTTCTTTTTTTGGCCTTCCTTAAAGTGATAATGAACTTTTAAGAACTGAGATCTTATGAAAAAACCTGTGTTTTCTGAGATTTCATGGCCTTGCTTCTCAGTGCGGTAGTAACTTTGACAATTTTGAGTCAGACTCCTACCTGTCTGGGTTTTATTGCTGAGGTGTGATTTTTTTTTTTTTTAAGTACTTTGCCTCTAGGTAGTCTGACCTATATAAATCCAATCAAAGTTTACCACGTAACCATGCATCTATGATTCATATTTAATTTTTACTACTCCTTGAAGATTATTTATATAGGCTATTGCACAAATTGGTTTCTAGTTATTACCAAACAAGTTTAAATGGCATGGAATTTGGCAAGCATTTTCTTGGTTCAGGTTTATTAGATATTTCCATACCCAAAAACCATCTCATACCATTTAGCAGTTTAAGATTTTTAAAGATTAATATCTGGACTATAGGTAGGGCACAATGAGAAAGACTTTATGTTCCTTAATTGCCTTCTTTTTGTACATTCTGGTGGTCTTTAGATTGTTTGATCTGTCATGGTCAGATTGTATGACTAATCAACAAACAGACAACTCAGGGGAGGGAGGGTTCTGGTCTCACTGGGGTTACTAATTTCATGTGTAGTCTGGGAAAGCCTCTGTTTGCTTCTGTTTCTTATCTGGGCTCTATGACCCTGATCTGTGTGTGACAGGCTGAGCGTGCTCGCGGGGCCTACAAAGCACGGGCGCACAAGTTTGCTTCAGCAAGTCCATTGGGATAGAATGAGGAGATTAATGAGTGGTGCTTCTCACACTTCAGTATGGATACGGATCACCTGGGATCTTGTTAAACTGAAGATCTGATTCCTTAGGTCTGATGCAGGGTGTGATAGTCTACATTTTAACAAGCTCCAGATGGTGTCAATGCTGCTGGACCTTGGACAACACTTTTTGAGTAGTGATGGGCTATGGAGAAGCGTTTGTGTTCTCCATTTGAAATCTAAAAAATGAAGCTCTTGAAAGGAAAATGGCAGCATGTTTTAAATGGATTGGAGGGAAAGCATGATAGTATAATCTGTGAGACACCTCTCCCTAAGGAACAACTCAGTTTTTAGCAGCACTGACTACAGTCATGCACAGCATCACATCTGTCCGTTCAGGCAACATCCGTCTGGCCACATATATGTCCATGGTCCCATAAGGTTATAATAGAAAAAATAAAAAAAGTAGAGTCCAGGAATCCCTTTTGGTCAATGGTACGTAGCAGACATGCATTCATTATTGTGAACTATTGTATGTATTTAACTCAAATTTTTAATATAATAGGCTTTATGGCAGTCTGTTCTTTTTACAAGTTGGATGTTCCTAAGCTGAGGATTGCTTGTATGTGATATAGTGTTTGCACAGCATCCAAATCATATAACATCCTGTTTCACAAAAACTTATTGTGGGTGTTAAGTGACACATGAATACTCTACTTTGCCTTGATCCTGTGCCTTCCCTGCATTGCTGTGGCACCTATTCTTGAATTTGATTCACTAAATGCTATCTTTTGTTATGCAACTGCTTCTATGTGTATCTTGTCTCAACTCTATAAAATGGTAAAATCTTAGCACAGGGTTGTGTCCTGTGTTACATTTATATCCCTGTTCCAGTTACTATTGCTGCATAACACACAACCCCTAAACTCAGTGGTGTGAAATTACCATTTTTATTGTGCTTACAGATTCTGTGGGTCAGGAATTTGGAGCTGGCATCTGGGGCCTCAGCTGAATCAAAACCCCGGGGGTAGCTTGAAGGCTGGGAGTGGAATCATCTTGAAGTGTCTTCACTGACATAGCCAGTGGCTGATGCTAGCGGTCAGTTGGAGCCTCAGTTGGGCAGTTGGCTGGAACACCTACATGGAGCCGCTCCATGCGGTTACTCCATTAAGCTAACTGGGCTTCCTCACAGCATGGTAGCTGTGTTCCAAGAGTTAGTGTCCTAAGAGAACAAGTGTGTGACACTTTTATAATCTAGATTCTGTACTCTCTAGGTTGAGGCAGTCACAAAGATTTTTCCAGGTTCAAGGGGAGGGGTCATAGACCTTACCATTTGATGGGAGTATTGTCGAGGTTACATTGTAAGATGAACATGTAGGATGGGAGATACTGTGGCCATCTTTGGAAAACACATTGGGTCACAGCCCCCAACAAAGCTTAGCACAGTGTTGAACACATGGCATGACTCAGTAAATATTGTTGTATGAATGAATGATAAGTAATTTAGGTGCTGATGGGGGTGGGGATAAAACTGAAATATCCATTCCAGGTGTGTACCAATTATCCCATGAAACCCAGATAAATTCCCTTTACCTCTTATGGTTACTGATAGTCTCTTCTCCCTACTGTATGCGTTTTATTTACACCATGGAGAATCTATGACTTTATAATATGGAACTAAACTTCTAAAATTCTGTGCATCTTATGTCACTATTTGGCATGTTTTGTTTCTCTGCATTCAGCAAGTGGTCTGCTCAGCTCCTTCTCTGGGCTGTGGCATAATCCACATCTAACAGCTGGCTAGTGTCTAACAATGATTGGTGCTTTTCTAGACTCACGAAGTGCTGTGTTAATGGGCTGCTTATCCAAGTGAGGACATCAAAGTGGTCATCCTGGTCACCACTACACAGGCAGTTTGCTCTACAGCTGCGCGTCACAGGGAAAATGACTGTTGCTGAATCAGAATGGTGATTTGTACGTCATCCCTGGACCCTTAACATACCAGTTAATTTATATGGTGGGAAAGCAAAAACAACCCCCCCCCCCGCCACATGTAAGATACTGAGGTGTTTTTGGCAAGTTGCTAAAGCATTCCAGATGACTGAGAACAATTTGCAAATTCAGTATCTTTTACTTCATTTTACCTTAATATGACTATAACTCAGTATTTAATTATGTGAATCTTACTCTTAATGTTCTTTCAGAAAGTTATTTTTCCTCAATGAAGTATTGCCCCACTGTGATTTTATTTTTATTTGCTAGAGGTATTTTAAGTTTTTCCCCAATGAAACATGCATCTGATTTAATAATGAAAATTAATGACAAAAGTGGTATCTGTTTACGGCAGTTTATGCTGAAATGTTTTTTTTTTTTTTAAAGCGTAATTTCAAGCTTTTTAAAGAGAACTAGATAGACATTTACTTTAACGGAAGGGGAAAATGTGGCAATGTAGGCTTTTCAGGTATTAAAAAACAACATTGTAGGCCCCCAGTATGTCCTGTGACCCTCTGAAATTCTCAAAGCTAAAAATATTTCAGTCAGATCATTTTACACAGTCATCCCTAGCACCATTGTGGCCATTTCTGCTTATTCAACATGAGGAGGGGAAACAGTAGATAGAATTTCAGTTCTTTAACTGCTGATTCTAGTGGTTGTTTGTCATGATTAAAAAACAAAGGAAAAGTAGCCCCCATGGCACTAGGATGGTTGCCCCGAACAGGCAGCAACTCCAGGCAGCTGTCGGAGTCCTGCTCGCTGCTTCCGGTACGGAGATGTAGCCTTTGTTGATATGGACGCCAGTGCTAACCACAAAGCTGCACCGGTCCCAGGGGCTCTCCTATGCAGGGAGCAATCAGTGGTTGTTATTACCTTATGCATTATTGAGATTACAGGCCCACTGGGCAGACAACTAATTCTGCATTTTGTTTAGCACTTAGGGTTTTGATGCTTATTATTAAAAGAGACCAACATCATCTCTGACGCAACATTCCCTATAACTTAGAAAATAACTCTCTGGGGTTGACATAGGGCAGCTTCTTTTTTCTGTCTTTTACTCATCTTACCACCATCTCCCTGGCTAGGAAAGCCCTTCAAAAATGTAAATGTAGCTGCCAGAGGAATTTGGGAGGGCTTAGTTGAACACCATGGACAGCGACATGGACATTCCTCAGCGTTCTTCCTGGCCACCCTTGTTCCAGTGACCAGTGTGCCACGTAGGAGTGGGGTTTTCAGAGAGAATGTGCAATCCTGACCCCTTCCGTGGGGGGTCATCTGTTACTGTCCTAACAGGTCTCCTTTCTCTGTTGCGCAGCACACATTTACTAAGTTGAGTCTGACACACCAGTGATGTTTTCTTTTATTCTTCATGATCAAGCTGTGCTAATCTTAGAAATGGGCCACACTAGGGCTTCTTGTACTAACCTGGCACTAGTCCTGCTTAGGTCCCTCAACCATCAGGAGTGTGATTTTTGTACCGAATGGTTATATTAGTCTGTGGCATTATTTCCCTCTTCTGGGCAGTCTGGAAACTGGAGCAGCTGGCTTAGCCCATCTGGGCCCAGTGTATTCTGAAAGTAGCATTTAAACGAGTTCTTCTTAGGCTGTTCCAAGAACCTTTTTGTGCACTGAAGGTGCTGGCTGGTGGTGGTGGAGTGCTGTAAGGCAGACAGTGAGAACACAGCCATCTAGCCCCACAGGGAAGCAGTGTGCAGTCTTGAGCCAGAAGTCGGGACACCTGGGATCTTTTCCTTGTTCCTTGTCTTCTCCACATTGCAGTCATGTCACCTTTTGTGAATCTTGTCTTTTTTCAATCTGTAAAAGGGGTCAGGAGTGTTTGTCAGAGGAGCACCTGCAGTATCTGTGCCCTCTGAGTGCTCTCTGGCAGAAGTTGTTTTTCTAAAAGTTGGGATGAGCTCTGGCATTTTAAGCAGGTTTGTTGGCACGAGACTGACTAGCAGCAGCAGGGACAGAGCATCGTGTCTGTCTAACTTGGATTCTGCCCCGAGGACTCACAATCTGTTTGCTTTTCCCTGCAGCACCAAGTACCTGTCACTGCTCAAGGGATGAGAGTTGATAGAATAAGCTAGGCTTTCAGCCCACCCATTACATGCCCTTGGTCTTTGATGAAGGCCTTTCTGCTAAAAAGGCCAGTAAGCCTGGGGCACCCTTGCCTCAGAAGGGCGAGTGGCTTCCCAAGCTGAATGCTTATCTGGGAGGCCACAAGGTGGAGTCCCTCCTAATTAGACAATAACTGGATAACCTAGTTGGAAATTGGATTAGCATCTTCCTGATTTTCCACATTGAGGAGGGACTCATCACTGCTGTTTGAAGGCCTAGTTTTGTGTGTTCATTACCACAGTGACCTTGCTTTGTAAACTATTAGGGTTCTGCCAGGGAAAGACTTGGAAGTGGCAGAAGATGGTGCTGCTGCAGGCAAAGATTTTCTCTCCTAAAAGTTTCTGCCCCTGTTTACATTTTACACCAAAAACAAAAAAATCCCAATGTCTTACTCATCTAGTGCTGCTATAACAAATAACACAAATGGATGGCTTTAAAAAGAGTTTATTCTCTCACAGTCTAGTAGAATTCAATTCCAAATTTAGGGCATCAGCTCCAGGGGAAAGTTTTCTCTCTCTTTTGGCTCTGGAGGAAGGTCCTTTTCATCAATCTTCCCCTGGACTAGGAGCTTCTCCACACAGGAACCCTGGGTTCAAAGGATTTGCTCTGCTGCTTTCTCCTTGGTATGAGGTCCTCCACTGTCTGCTCGCTTTCCTTTCATGTCTTGTAAGATAAAAAGTGGTGCAGGCCACACCCCAGCGAAACTCCCTTTACATTGGATCAAAATGTGACCTTAGTAAGGGTGTTACAATCCCAGCCTGATCCTTTTTAACGTAAAGTTACAATCACAAAATGGAGGATGACCACACAATACTGGGAATCATGGCCTAACCAAGTTGACACATATTTTGGGGGGATAACAATTCAATCCATGACACCCAGCAACAACCAAACTACACGTACACACATACACCACATTTCCTTTTGTGACTACTTCCTCATTCCTCTTCATGATGAGATGTAACCTGTATACTCCTCTGTGTACCCCTGCATTACTTATTAGTCATTTGATGTGGGTCTCCAAAGAGAGGTCAACCTTGGGGGAGACAGCTGGCTTAAGACAAGGCCAGTTGTGGGGAGGGACCTGTGACCCATCAGGCACCACCAGCACTCCCAGCAGCTGCGGAATGAGTGCCTCAGTCCTAAAGAGGAGAATCCACAGCCTCCATCTCTGCAGGGATTGGCAAAATGTATTTACGACTATCAGCATCTCCTTCACCTGAGAGATGCAAATTCTTCAGCCTGTACTCTGGAACAACTCAATCAGAAACTCTGGGTGGGGCCCAGCAATATGTGCTTTAACAAGCCCTCCAGGTGATTCTGATGCATGCTCAAGTTTGAGAACCACTGAATTATAATGATATAACTATTTTTAAAGATTAAAAAAAAAAAACCTATTTAAAATGTTAAACATACACCTATCATATGACCCAGTCCTTCCTCTCCTTGGTATTTAACCAAGAGAACTAAAGGCATATGTCCACACAAAGACCTTTATAGCCACTTTACCTGTAATAGCCTAAAACTAGAAACAACCAATATCCATCAGCAGGTGAATGGATAAACAAATCATGGTATATTTTATTTACACAATGGAATACTGCTCAGCAGTAAAAAGGAATGAACTACTGATATACCCACTAACAGGTGAATCTCAAAATAATTATGCTGAGTGAAAGAAACTACCCTCCCCCCAAAAAGATATAATTTCATTTGTATATTAAAGTCTAGAAAATGCAAACTCATTTATAGTGAAAGGTCAGTGGTTGTTTCGGAATGTGGATGGGGGTGAAGGATAGATGCACTTATAAAGGGGCATTAGGAAACTTTTGAGGGCGATATATTTATTACTTTGAGATCATGGTTTCTAGAGTGTCTACTTATGTCAAAACTCATCAAGTTGTACAACCGATCAAGTTGTACGTCAATTTGCATGTCGATTATACCTCAACAGAGCCGTAAAAAATAAAAATTTAAGTGCGATGATTACCTGGGAAAGGTCAGGGGGCCAGTAGAAGAGGAACACTAGCTTCTTAAATGTTGTTCATGGGGACTCATCATTATTACATAAATGAATGAAATAAGAGGGCCATACATGGAAAACAAAGGAAATTTCCAGTTGCTCTCCAGAGCACTGGGGACACCTATAGTTGGCATTCATGGCTCATGTTTACACCACTGCTTTTTGTGAAGCGTCCTCTTGCCTCATCTAGATGATGTCCTGCCCACACCCTAGCACCTGACTTAGACTTTTTTCTTGGTACCCGCTGTCCTCTGTGGGGTGTTGTAGTCACATGGCTGATGATCCTCCCTTCGTCTTGTCTGGCGGTTCTACGCACTGTGTTAACTAAGGGTATACGGAAGAAGACTCTACCTTCAGTTTTGCATCTTGCAGGCAAAACTGCATTCTTACAGAGTTCTGCAGTCCTCACATTTCATTGATGTGTTTTGGTCTCTGAGCCTTCTTTCAAAAATGTGTCTTTGCTACTGCCAAAACTGTACTTCCAACATTTGTCTCACTATAGTTATATGTCATTAACAGAAAGCTGAGAATCAGCTTGACATTATTACTGGAGTATTCTTTAAATGCACATCTTGAAAGATTTAGCATGCCTTCTACTTCCAAGATTTATTCCAGTCAAACCCAATTATTAGTAAAAAAAAAAAAAAACCAGGAGGAATTCTTTTAAACTTTGGTCATATTCCTGCATCCTTGTCTTCCAGCAGGTCTGATTTGTATCCACTATAACCAGCACTGCTCACTGAGAATTTTCTGGATCGATCCAAGGGCTCCAGAGTACACTGGAACTTCCTCAGCAAGTGAGTATTCCCTGTACCACCTCTCTTGAAGCTGAGCATGTTTTCATTTGACTGAAATCCCATGGGGCTCCTTAACTTACCCAGGGTGGAGAAGCCCACATCCCCGTGGGCACAGACTGTAACGCATTGTGATTTTGCAGTGAGAGGAACTGATGTGTCTGAAATCTCACAAACCAAAAATTTCCCTTTCTGTTACTTATAGACATACTGTATAATAGTGAATGTCTTTTATAGACACTGTATTAGTGAGAAAATATTCAGATATTAAATAATTCCAACATACAGCATCTGATGCCAGTGGGAGTCATCCTGGCCCTTAGAATTGGTAGAGGGAGGTGGAGCTCAGCCACACGCAGGGTCAGGTCAGCTGCAAATGCTCATTAACTTACAGGAATGCATTGTTGAGACCAGGGCCTTCAAATTGCCTGGGATTATTTCCATGGAAATGCCACAGCACAAGTTACCTAAGCTAATTGGATTTCTAAAGTGTTCAGACGTCACAGATATGATAGGGAAGTAGCTATTTTAAAACAATAAAGGGCTACAGTGATCATACGTCCTGGCTTTCTGGAGTTGATCCAATTCAGTATCTTTTTAGTTCATAAAGGCAGTTCATTAAATACATTATCTAGTGCAATATTATTTTTGTACCATTGTACAAAATTTTTTTAAAAAGGCTATCATAGAATATATGGAAGTGGGCAAGGAAGGTATGAAAGAACATGGCTGTAGGGAGGATCAGCATTTCTGATTTCTTCTTACTCATCAGGCAACACCTTCAACAAGAGCAGGAGTCTGCAAGATTGTTGTTCAGGAACCAAACAGTTCAACATGTTTTCTCCTTTTCCTAAAATAGGATGACTATTTCCACATAGAGCTTTTTTTTTTATAGTCAGTAGAGAGTTAAGTTTTACATTGATTTTACATATTGGAGTCTTAGGGTATTCTTCCTGGTAATCAACAGGAAATGATTTGTCTACATTCTTGAAAGAACGTACACTATTGTAGAAAATAACTATTTCTAATCCTTTCACCTTCCCATTCCACAGACACGGCAGAAAGCTGTGATGAATCAATAGCATTTAAAGTACTGACAGATATCTGTATTTTGCAGGAAGAAGACTGTAATTTCGGATTCCTTGGCGGAAGGAAAAAAACCCACTCTGGTCTTGCTGCCAACGATGCAAGTGTGATTACCGGCGTCTTCATGAGCTCCAGAGGTCACAGCACACTACCACGGACTCTCATGGCCCCTCGGATGATTTCCGAGGGAGACATAGGAGGCATTGCTCAAATCACCTCCTCTCTCTTCCTGGGCAGAGGCAGTGTGGCTTCCAACCGGCACCTCCTCCAGGCTCGTGGGATCACCTGCATCGTTAATGCTACCATAGAGATCCCCAATTTCAACTGGCCCCAATTTGAATATGTTAAAGTGCCTCTGGCTGACATGCCCCATGCCCCCATTGGACTGTACTTTGACACAGTGGCTGACAAGATCCACAGCGTGAGCAGGAAGCACGGGGCCACCTTGGTGCATTGTGCTGCAGGGGTGAGCCGCTCAGCTACTCTCTGCATCGCTTACCTGATGAAATACCACAATGTGTGCCTACTGGAGGCGTACAACTGGGTGAAAGCCCGGAGGCCTGTCATCAGGCCTAACGTGGGCTTCTGGAGGCAGCTGATAGACTATGAGCGCCAGCTCTTTGGGAAGTCAACAGTTAAAATGGTACAGACGCCTTATGGCATAGTTCCAGACGTTTATGAGAAAGAGTCCCGACACCTGATGCCTTACTGGGGAATTTAATGCCACCAAAGCCTGCATCAGCAGCCCCCTGAGCAGTACCAGCATCTGCTATACACCGTCTGCTCCCCTCTTCACCTTTCTTTTCAAATGGTTGACTTTTGCTTCTCCCTGGAGTGTTTTTTACACTGGGTGTTCAAATTTATTTTAAGAAGTAGAAGGGAGGGGAGGGACATAAGGGAATGCATACATTGCTAGTAACATTTTTAAAACTTAACATTTTGGATAGTGTTTATGAAAATCTTTAACTGGCTTTTAATCATTTTTAACGATTTGAACAGTTTATAAGCTGTCAGGTTCTGCTCTGTTCTGAATCCCACCCAGGCCTTTTGGCACCACTGCAGGTGCTAGGGGAGCTCAGTGCAAAAAACATCACTTTGGGCCCCAGTTAACCCTTTAGAGACAAGCTTTGCTTAAGGCTGCCGACCAAACAGATGCTTAGGGAAGACTGATACCAGCTTCAGTCTCTACTGGATTGGTAGCCCTACTCTCTCCTTTTCCCTCTATTAGTGACTCTGTAAGTTAAAATAAGTAAACCTTTGTCATTTAGCTGTTAAGTAACCATAATGAAATCTGCTGCAAAGACCCTCTTGGAATCAATGTGTCCCAGGATTATATTAGCATTATTTTTAATAAATATATCTGCTTAGCATATTAGCATTTTTACTAATTAGAATTAATTTCAGGGTGTGTGTGTGTTGATGGAAGAAAGACACTCTCCAATAATTGTGGTAAATTACGGCTCTCTGACAAATTACGGATGCTAGTTAGAGAAGATCACCCAGCTGAATCATGTCAACGACAGTGGAGCTCTTTTCCTTTCTACCCTCCTGGGAAACCACTGGGAGTTTACCAGGTCACCTCTTACTTTTAGATAGGGGGAGCCACTGTGAAATCTGCCCATACGGTAGAACCACTGCCACAGCACTGCTTTATTTTACTTCATTTGCCAGGTAGGTTGTATCCATGGAATAATTTTCTAGTTTTTTGGTCCTTTATGTCAAGAAGCCATAACTGTAATGCCAGTACCTGCATATAAATTATATCCCAGAGTTTACCTAGTTGCTGGCAATGTTTTTCCATCTATAGTCTCCCTTTTTCTTGTTTTACACCATTTGCTCACGTTTATAAACCTGCAGAATTATTGCCTAAATAGGAAGATCTGAAGTTACTAATAGTTCTTAATAATCAGCACATGATCAGAACCAATCCAGGAAGCTTCTTTTAGTATGCACACATACTTCAAGTCTGGCACCGCAAGTGGTTTGCAATTGGCTGCTAACCCAAAGGCAGGCGATTTGAACCCACCCAAAGACAGATGTTCCTGGTAATTAAGGGGATTTTCCTGTAGCAGTCCTAGTAAACATCACTATTCGGATGTTACTGAGAGTGTTCTTAGCACTTGGGAAGCCTTCTACCTTTCTAGTCTAAGTGCATAGGCCCCTGTTCATCCTCGTCATTTGCATCTATGACCCAGCAGGGAAAAGACTGAGAGAAAGTCTAGGAGCTGTGACATTCTACATTTGTTTTTCACTGTCAGTGAAGTTTAGCAAGTGGTTATTTCAGAACAAACAAAATATTTTACAGGCCAAGCGTTATAATGTCTAAACATGTCAATTACGGAAACTATTTATTAAAATATAAACCAAAGAAAAAAGCCACTTTCTTTTAAAATACAGGAATAACTTTCACACCACACAACACAAAAGACAACCCATTTTCATGGCATTCCTTGGTTAATACAGCCATGGCTACAAAATAATGAGATGTCACTTACACATGAATACTTTTTTTAAAAAGTCACAGGATAATCACATCAAAATATAAATAATGGAATCAAGTACACTTTTATTATAATGGTGTTTTGATAGAAAAGTATTTGTAAAGTGGCATTTTCACCAGAAAGATGCTTTAGTTAAGCTTCATTTCCTGGGCTTGGCCTTGTTAAGGAGGGGACTTGCCATATTGCTATTTGATATATACTTTTCTAAAGAAATACTAAGTAACTTTAGGAAAAACCACTGAAGCCAAACACATTTCACCCTTCATTCCAATCTTTGCTGGAATGGCTGACAACAGGCTATAATATACCATCCTGGATAGCATGTCTTTGAAAATGTCAAAGTGTTTATTAGCTGGTCACAAAGGAAGGCGTATGACCCAAAAGGTGATGATAGGGGGATTTTTGTAGTGGTCCCCAGTGCAGAGCAAGTATCTCAAATTTGCTATAACATAAAGGCCCTAGAATTTTTTTTAAACGTAAACAGAAATTAGAAAGCATCCTTCAGTAGAAAACAAAAAAATACATCTACACAAAATAATTTAAAAGATACAATCCATACGGAATGCTAACTAGTAGCTATGGGAAAAATAAAGCATGGATAATACCCTATACCCCATACCTCTTCTATCTCAAACATGTTCAGACAAAAATTAAATTACACACTGAGCCATAAAATTTTAAAAGGCAAAATAAAGTACCAAAAAAGAAAACTGCTTTTAATCGCCACTCAGGCAATGGGGTGAAGCTGCCTAACACAATACACAGTATGGTAATAAGTAACCTTGGTTACTGTTTCCAAGGACACTGGGCTCTTGGCTAACAAGAGCTGAGGTGAAGCTAAACGCAACACTGAATCATTTTAATGAACGGATATAAATAAAATCAGCACAATAGTATTCCGCACTCTCCCAGTACTTATGGGTGGTATCTCATAAAACACTTCCCCTATTAAACAGATATTAAAAGTAGTGAATACTTTTCATAGCAAAGGCTTTTTGTTGATGTCTGCTGAATGTTCTCGCACCTTCCAAGTGACTAAGCCTATCATACAAGTCAGCAGAAATTATACTTAGGAATTTTATTTGAGACATTCTGAACAGACCTAGGAATGGAAATCAAGCTGGTTAACAGGTGAACATATATTTTGAAAATGTCACTGATACCGCCCATTGTCAGAGAATTGCAGTCCATAAAGCATTTGCAAATAAATGTCTCAGCAATGTGAATTCTGTCCAACTGTGAGACATCGTGGTGGGAGAGCCTGTTATCATGACTCCATTATGGGATTTTTAAGACCAATTAGAAACCTGCTCGAAGTCTAGTGCCACGTGAAACACTGGTGCTGCTCTGGATGACACGGAGCACAGAGGCCCCCAGGAGAGCCTGCTGGAAACCTGTCTGCCTCTGTTGACACTAACACCCCACTAACCCTGCAGAGGGCAAAGGCTTTAACGTGACAATTCTGAGACAGCTGTCTCAGTCATTAATACCTGGCAATGGTGTCATCTGCAGCAAATAAGAAGAGATTTATGTCATCAGTGCTTCTCTGTGCATTCTGGCACACAACAAGGCAAAGCAAGAGCCTCACCAAGAACCATTTAATGAAACTGTTCTACACCTCTCTTGGAGAAGATGGATGAAAAAGTGTAAGAGGGAAGAAAGGCGTACTCCCTCATGTTTTGTCCTACAAGATGGAAAAATTAGTTAATTATGTGAAAGCAGCAATTATATGGACAGAACCACCTTTTTCAGCTCACAAATACAAACTAAGTCTAAGGCAGAAAGCCCAAGTCACACAAAGTGAAGCATACGAGATTCAAAATCTCTCTATAAAGTACATAATTGACAGTTCAGAGAAATGTTTTCCTAACATCGGTATGTTCTTCCAATACAGTCCTTAACTTGTTGGCTTAGAAAAATTTTTTTTATTTTATGCATTCAGTTTTAACAGTAAAGAAACTTCCCTAATTCAGAGAGCATGAGCCTTTTCTTCCTAAAATTCAGTGCTGCTTCTATGTACCTTTACCATAAATACACGTCTTACCATTCTCCTCACTAGGCCAGGAACTCCACCTTCTAACCCTGAATTAACCTGCAGGTTTCTCATGGATACTGCAAAGACAAGCAGCATTGGTCTCTATCTAGTCATCTTTGGAGATGTAGAGAGAAACCACTGCAAAGATATTTCTGTCAGTTGCCTTTCCAAATCTTGTCTGAAAAAAAACACCATGTTAAGTCCGTGTGTGATGTAAAACAGAAGGTTTTCAGTGAGGGCTTCTAAAGGGAAAGATACCGATCCTGATAAACAAGGACTTGGGCCTCTGTAAAATAAACTTTCTTATCCACTGCAAAGCTCCCAGGTATGTTTTAGGGAAAAGTTTTCTTGAGTTGACCATTTTAGAAATGAAGGAAAGTACAGAATTGGTTCAGTTGTGAGAGTAAAGCTGAGAAACCTGCCCGCACCCACCTGCCATCGTCCAATGGAGAGGAGAATTTTTCTATAAAAAGGTAAAAGCATGAGTTTAATCACATTTCTCCCTTTTTATTCATGTCAGGTATTAACAAACTACATGCAGATAAATGCATTCTACTTCACAGGACAGTAAGTGTTCTAGATATAAATAAGCACTGGCTTGAAGCAGTTTTGCCAATTCCAGTCCTACAATCATAACTTATTTTTCTTCGAATATCAATTCTTCACAGTTTCAATATTGCAGCAGCAATTGTTCCTTAGATAAAGAAAATTGTGGTCCATATTTTAAAACATGAGAACTTGAGATAAATTAGCAAACTTCTGGTGCCACATGCATTTTGGACAGGGCAATTTTATCTCAAATTCCAGAGACTGGCGGTGGAATCTAGGGGACAAAGTGCCTGCAGGAATGGCTGGAACCTCCACAGATTTTTTTTTTTTTTCCTCCTACCTTTTGGGGAATTCTTCATATAGATTTATAAAGATGAACTTTGCAATACTTGCATTCTGTTAATTGGTCCCTGTCACCCCCTGGGGTGTGATGGAAAAACAAACAAAAAAACTGGCTGGTGCTTCACAGAGGAGCTTTTCAGAGCAAATCAGGCAGGATAAGACCAGGAGGTTTTGGTTCAACACAGTTGATCCAGAAGTTGGCACAGCTGGCATGATACTGGTGCCCTCCATATGCCAGCTTGAAATTGTCTGTTTCTGAGTTGAATGCCTGCCAGAAATAAACAGAGACATGGGGCAAGTCAGATTTCTGCACCAAAGTGCTGATCGGCAACCAACACGTTCCCCTCTCCAGAGTCTGAGGCCAAAATGGCACACACACAGAAGCTGAGCAGGTGGCTATAGGAATTCAAGTGAGAAAGTTTTTTGCTGCTAATAAATCTTTACCATTAAGCCTAGTTTCAGCAAAAGAAGGTTAAATCTTTCATAGAAAAAGTAGATGGAAGCTATGGGGGAGGGGGTTTCATGACATTGGGAACTAAAATAGCCAAGGGCTGCCGGTCATTTTATCCCTCATTCTGCTGAAGGAAGCCCTTCCCTAAGGAATTATAACATGTAATCCCTTAAACGTCTTTTATGCATTCAAATTTCTGTGGCCGACTACAGTCCTATCCTCAAAGAAAAAATGTAAGAGAATTAGAAAGCAACAGACAAAAACTCTTAGGGTCTAATACCAGTGGGAGCTGTTAACTTGTCTGACACAATTAAAAAGTTCAAAAGATACGGGGTTTGTAAAAAATAAAAGAACATTAAACACATAAGAATTAGCTCCAGATGAATAATGCTTACAGGTAAGCTACAGTGAGCCAGGGACGAGTGGCCCAGAACTCAGCCACTTCCTGGGGTTAGTTTTCTAAAAGCACTACAAATAAATAAAACAAAACTCTACAACCTAAACAATTTGTTTTTTGTCTGCTAATGGCCAAATCCTGAAGTAGTCTAGCTCTTTGATCACATTCTGTGTGCCACTATACAACTTCAGCCTTCCAGAAGTTGCTCATTCCGTTACCCTGCTCCTTGTAGAGAAAAATAACCGCAACACCAGAAGCCAGTTGTGAGATACAAACATGCAAACATGACGGAAGTGGATCCACACAGACATGTTAGTTGATTAAATCAAACATTATGGGAACAAAAATGACTCAGTAAAGGATTCATGATTGGAACGGTTCAGACGGCAGCGGAATCATCCGACTTGCCTTCCACACTCAAAGTTAAGATGGAGACGCTAAGATAATGTGTAACCGGTTCATACTTTTTTAGGATGTTCTTCTGCAGGCTTCTCTTCTTTCTGAAATAACGTTGAAACCGTAAGTCAACAAAATCCCCAGAACAGAGCCTCTTGCCTCCAAACAAATACTTACAGGTTGAACCTTTTCTCTCTACCAGCCCCACTGTGCACAGCGTACTGCAGGTACAATGCAAATAGCATGCTCATTAGAAAGGGCAGATCAGCACAGCTTGCCTATACACCTACCCCAATGCCCTTTTGAAAGAACTATCTTTTTCTATGGTCAGCTCACCTCTGGGCTTTATAAAATCCCACCTCTGGTCACAGACCTTGCAGGGAAGTGAGCTAGACAAGGTTATCTCCTAGGTCATTTTAGAGCAGCACTTTGCCGCCTGCCTGGCGCAAGCAGGTTGACTTACCCGGCTCCTGGAGTCCACATTTAAGAGGCACACCCCACAAGCAAGTTCCTGAGCATTTTTAATCCCAGGGCGGAGCATACAGGAGGAAAAATCCAGTGAATTTTCATCTGGCTGTGAGGATGACAAGACAAATGGGTAAGAACCCAGCAATTCCAGACACTGTTTGCTTCACCCCCTAGTGATCAGACCCCAGTGGGTCCAGCGGCAAATTAAGGACATTTTCTAGAATCGCCAATACAATCATTTAATTTCTCAAACACTTAAGTTCTAGTGCTGGAGATGCAGGCTTGAGCAAGAAATGGTCCCTGTCTTCTGAGAACTCACAGTCTAGGGTGGGAGCTGCGTGGGTATCAGGCAATAGAGGGCCACAAGAGCCATACTAAGGGTCAGTACAGGGTGCCAGAGCACAAAGAATGGGCACTTACCCCAACCGAGGGGGAAGAAGCCTAAAGTTAGAGAATGCATCCTAGAATTTAGGAATGTCTTGGCTGAATTCTGATGTAACTCAGGTAAAGGGACGGAGTAGGAAGAGATAGGGGAGACTGTAATATTCTGTGTAAAACAAGCAGCCCAGATAAAGATCTCTAAACAAGACCAGGTGTGGGAAGAAATCTAGCAGGTGAGAGCCAAGCGTACGAGGGAGGAGGTAAAAGATGAGGCTGGAGTGTGGATGGCTCTGAAAGGAATACAAGGGGTTGAGACTATCCTGGGAAGCCATGAAGGGTTCTAATTGGAGCATGACAGAATCAGGTTTGTATTAGGGACAGATCCCTCTGGTTGCAGCATAGGCAAAAACTGGGGGTGGCAATCCTCATGGCATGGGCCTTGTAGAAGGGTATTATAGTGATCCCGGAGAGAGAGACTGCGGGTGAGAGCTAAGGTAACAACAGTGGAGAATGGAGAAACGAACACATGCAAGAGATGTTAAGGCAGCAGGATCAAAGGGCTGGATGACCTGTGTGATGTGCTAGGGCAGCTGAGAGGATTCCCCATAAGGTGGTACCTGAGAGGAGGACCAGGTTGGGGATGGAGTGAGGCTGAGGAGATGAGTTCAGTTTGGTCCAACTGGGACAGCTAAGTTCAGCTGTTGTGTACATGGGTGGTTGGATATGTAGGCCTAGTGCTCAAGGGCAAGAGATGTGGACGTCCTCAGCTAGAGACAGGGAACAAAAACAATAGCTAATAAGTCAAGCACTTACTTGTGCTAAGCGCTCTGCTAAGTATTTTACGTGCATTATCTAATTTATTCCTCACAACAAACCCATGAAATATGGAGAGTGTTACACCATGATTTAAAGGGCAGGTACCAATCTTGGAAAACTCAGTTGCTTAAAAGTTGAATACACATCTACTCTATGAGCCTGCAGCTCCACTCCTAGAGTTTATCTAACAGAAACAAAAACATATGTCCACAAAAAGTCTTGTACAAAAAATGTTCATAGCAGCTCTATTCATGTTAGCCCAAACTGGAAACAGCGCAGGTGTCCATCAACAGGAAAATGGATACACAAACCATGGTATAGTTATACAGTGAAATGTTATTCAGCAATAAGAAGGACTGAACTAATGACACATACAATAACACAGATGTATTTAAAGCGCATTATGCTGAGTAAAAGAAGCCAGACACAAGAATACATAATACCATATAATTTCATTTATAGAAAGTTCTAGCACAGGCAAATCTATAATAATGGAAATCGTATCAGTGATGGCTTTGGGGTGGGGAGCTGACTGGGAAGGTACACAGGGAAATTTACAGGGTGATAAAAATTTTCCATATAATAGGGGTATGGGTAATAGTGAAATAACAAAGACATATTTCAGAACGTCACTTATCTGTCAAAGACGTGAGTGACTTCTTTGCTGAATCAGGTAACAGCTCTCAAATACTGAATAGAGTATTTTCCATTTTTTGGTGCTATTCACAATGTAATGGCTACAGACATAATACACTTTTAAGTTTAATTTGCATTTTCTCCATCACTTTCTAAATGCTAGACAATCAATGAAACAGTGAATCAAGCCCTGATCTGTAGCGCTGACTGATTTCCATGGTGTAAATAGTCCCACAATGGCTAATTTCAAGTTATTAATGTATGTCACTTGGCAAGAAATGTCAGCAGTACCATTATATAGCATCTGTACCCTAAAGATACAGTAGACTAGGGTGACCACCTGTCCCAGTTTGTCCAGGCCTGTCCTGGTTTTAACACTAACAGCCTCATGTCCAGGGAAATCCTCCAGTCCCTAGCAAACCAGGACAGTTGGTCACTCTGTCTTCTGGAGGCTCTAGGGGAGGATTTGTTTTCTTGCCTTTTCCAACTTCTAGAGATCACTTGCACTTCTTGGCTTGTGGTCCCATCTTCCATCTTCAAAGCCAAAAGCATAGTATCTTACAATCTCTCTCTCTTTCTGTATCCATCATCACATCATTTTTTCTCAATCTTAGTCTCCTGCCTTCCTTTCATAAGGAGGGAGCCCTGGTTGTGTACTGGTTAGTGTTTGGCTGCTAACCAAAAGGTCGGCAGTTCAAATCCACCAGCTGCTCCTTGGAAACCCTATTGGGCAGTTCTACTCTGTGCTATAGGGTCGCTATGAGTCGGAATCGACTTGACAGCAATGGATGTGTGTGTGTGTGTGATTACACTGGGCCTACCCAGATAGTCCATCTCAGTCTCATCTCAAAATCCTTAACTTAATCACATCTGCAAAGTCCCCTTTACAATGTAAGGTAACATAGTCACAGGTTTCAGGTATTACAGTGGGAAATCCTTTCAGGTCACTGCTTTGCCTACAACATTCCCCCTTCTGTCAACTGAGGACAGCCACGCAGAACCATGGTGAACAGTCTGTCTCTAAAACACTGTATAAATTGGTAGGATGACAAAAATGGTATCATTATTAGAAAATAATCTGTTTTCCTGATATGTCATAGTAATTGGAAGCAAGTTTTACTCTGAAATTCACCACTTATTTCCAGTTGAAAGGCAGAACAAAGGAATTTGTATTATATTGAGGATAACACTGGAATCAAAGAGCTTGTGTGATTTTCAGCACAGTAACATTCCTTTCTCTTTTCTTGGATTTTAAATAGCAAAAAATGGGTTAGTGTTGTTTTTCAGGATTGAATTTTTTCTTTGTTCCAAACCTAGCACGCTCCAATCCACATCCACAAAATAAAATCTTAAATAATAATTTATTCAGGGAGCTGACATTCAGGGCGCATCACATCTCACTAAAATCCACGATTTTTCCCTCTTGAGAAAGGAAGAACTTCCTGGTTGTGCCCAGAGGAGATATTCTTTCACCACAAGAGGGAGTCTTAGTCCGTGGATAAAAGGAGTCCTAAAGCAAGAGAGTGACATAAAACTCTGCCAGCGTAACTTCCAGCTAAATAAACATTTAAAGCAAAACAAAACCAGTTGCCATGGCGCCAGCTCCAACTCATGGCAGCCCCATATGTGTCAGAGTAGAGCTGTGTTCGCTTTGGAGTTTAAGACTGTAGACTCCACTTTCCTTAGCCTAGCACCACAGCTGTGACGCAGCACTACAGTCTGGGACTTTTCACCGGAGAAAAGTAAGGCAGATAGATGCCTTTTGATCAGATTCATTTCATGGAGCCTTCGCGGCAAGGAACAAGGCTTTTTCAGCATCTTCGAAGCTGGAAATAATAAACACGATAGCAAGGAGAAAGGATTCTGACACAATGATGTGGATTCAAACCCCAGGCTTGTCAGGTTCAGGCAAGTTTTATCTTCTCTGAGCCCTTATTTCTTCACCTCTAAAAATGAAGGTTATACTACTGACCTCATAGGACTGTTACCAAGATTAAATGAGAATGAATGCAAGCAGACAGCACAGTGCCCACAGGTCACGGGTAAAACATAAATGCTAACTACTGGTAGCAGTGTTATTGGAATCAAAGTGCCTGACAGTGGCAATTTGGTGTTAAGAAACTCATCTACCTAAAACTAAGTGATGGTGTAAAGGGCTGAAGGCTGCCTATGCAACCTCAATCTTGCCTGTCTCTATTAACAATCCCCATGTTTTAAGCCTCTAATCCAAAGTACTCAGAGTCTATGTAGTTTTGTTATAAATGAATTGAATTACATAGATGTTGGTTTGTATGTCTTTTACATTTATGAGTATATTCTTATCAGTTCTGTTAAAGTACAAGCTTCTTCATGACAAATCATACCATATACTGCCTCTGTTGACTGTATTATATTCTTCATGCAGTGGACAATTCAAGTAAATTCTATAGACTGAGGTCCTACCAGTTATCAAGAGGAAATGACATGGTTATAATGTGGGAAAGTATAGTTTATAAAGAAAACATTCTACATCCTACTTCGGTGAGTAGTGTTTGGGGTCTTAAAAGCTTGTGAGCAGCCATCTCAGATGTATCTACTGGTCCCTTCCCAACTGGTGCAACGGAGAATGAAGAAAACAAAAGACACAAGGGATAGAATAGTCCAAAGAACTAATGGGCCACAACTACCACAGGCTCCACCAGACTGAGTCCAGCACAACTAGATGGTGCCTGGCTACCACTACTGACTGCTCTGACAGGGATCACAATAGAGGGTCCTGTACAGAGCTGGATAAAGATGTAGAACAAAATTCAAATTCACACACACACAAAAAGACCAGACTTGCTGGTCTGGCAGAGACTGAGGACATCCCAAGAGTATGGGACCCCTGGACACCCTTTTAACTCAGTACTCATCACTCCTGAGGTTCGCCCTTCAGCCATAGATTAGACAGGTCTGTAGGGCAAACAATAATACACCTGAGGAATGTGCTTCGTAGTTCAAGCATGTATACAAGGCTAAATAGCACACCAGCTGAAAAGCAAAGATGAGAAGGCAGGAAGAGACAAGAAAACTGGATGAATGGAAGCAGGGAAACCAGGGTAGACAAGTGGAGAGCGTTGACATGTTGAGGGGTTGGCAACCGATGCCACAAAATAATTTGTGCATTAACTGTTTAATAAGAAACTAACTTGCTCTGTAAACTTTCACCTAAAGCACAAAAAAAAAAAAAAGACATGGGTAGCTGATTTGAGGGTTTATCTAGTTTTCAAGGTGCTAATTACAATGAGAACTGACTGCCACCAAAACAAAAACCTCACAATCTTAATGGAAAGAAGGCTTTTAAGCTGTTCTAGGGGGTCACCGGGGGAATGTACAGAAAAGAACTTGACTGATTATATCAAGTGCTGCCAGTATACTCTCCTCTTGCTTCATCTCATTAACTCTAATGTTAAATACTCCCACATCCACTCCCCAAGAAAAAAGTTTTGTACCTCTCTGATTCTACCCACACCACTCGCCCATTTCAAGAAGCCAACAGAGCATAGTAGTTAAGAAAAGAACAATGTTGTATATTTAACATCCTTCTTTTTATGGGTTTGTATTTATTTAAATGTGTTGACTTAGGAAATATTCCCAGAAGTAGAATCACTGAGTCAACTATTCCAAACTTTTGTACGTCCTTCCATTAATTCATTTAACTTTTATTGGGTGTTTATGCAGTGCCCAGCACTGTATTCTGATCAAGAACCAAAAGATGAACAAAATGTGGTCTTGGTCCCTGCCCTCAAGGAGTTCACAGTAAAGAGGAAATGCATTGCCAAACCCCCTTCCCATAGGGTGGTACCAATTTATATTTCTCCCTTAATGTATTAAAAAAAACCGAGTTGCCATTGAGTAGATTCTGACTCAATAGTGACCCTATAAAACAGGGCAGAACTGCCCCACAGGGTTTTCAAGGAGCAACTGGTGGATTTGAACTGCTGACCTTTTGATTAGCAGCCTGAATTCTTAACCACTGTGTTGATTAAGCGCTATGGCTGCTAACCACAAGGTCGGCAGTTCGAATCCACCAGGTGCTCCCTGCAAACTCTATGAGGCAGTTCTGTTCTGTCCTATGGGGTCACTATGAGTCGGAATTGACTCAAAAGCAATGGTTTTTGGTTTTTTCCTTAATGTATAGTCCACATTTTACCACATCAATGCTATTAGGATTCGAACAAACAAACCAAACAAAAATTTGGCCTATTCTTAGGTAAAAAATGAAATTTTGTTTTAATATGAATTAATGTTTACCTGTAATTGACTTGTATGCTTTCTTCGAAGAGCAAAGACATGGGGCCATTGTCAGTATGTATTGCTACGCTTTTTCCTAGTTTACCACTTAATCTATTTCTTCCACACTTAGGATGACTTTCATTAAAATGTTCTTTGGAATTATGTTGTTCTGCCTATATCGACAGATATTATAAGAAGCTACTCAATGAAACCTGTTGCTTTAGTTATTGAAAGGATATTTTAAAAGATAATGTTGGTTACATTACAGTTTCTCTTTACAAGAACCCATAAAAGGTATTTCTTTCTGATATTAGTACCAGAAATAATTACACTTCTCCTTAATACTGGGCTTATTTTTATATTATGAACACAGTAAATCATGAAACTGAGCATGTCTTCTTTATATCAATTCCTAGAAAGTTTAAGGTCAACTGTACAGCCCGCCCCTAGCAAATGCAAGCACTTTAAAAAGCATGGCTGTTTTGTACACGTAGCTTCATCTCTGGCTTGATCTTATCTTCCCTACTCTCATTTTACCTGTTTCATTTTCCTTATCCATTTCCTTTAAAAATGTAATCCAGTTATTAAAATTAACAAGTACAAAAAAATGCATGGTACCTAGTTTTTTTAAAAATCATATAGTTCAAAAGAGTGTAAAACAAAAAGTACAGTGTGCCACACTCACAGAACCTCAGCTTCTATGTTAGCTGTCAGACAGAGCTTTCTGGTTAGGTTGTCTTCACTATCAACTATGATCAGGTCTTATTTTTCGATGTGTACCTGTAAGATTTTTCCATCATGTCTCAAGGTAAAAATACTAAGAAGAAAAAACAACAACAAAAACACACACATACACAAAAACACTAAAAAGTCCCACCAAACATTGTGGGAATACCTTATTAGTGTTCTAATAAAGAAATAAGGGACACGGTCTTGCTTTTAAGGAGTTGAGAAGCTCGTGGGCAAGAGACAAGGAAACCCACAATTACCAACAAGCATGTTAAGTGCTAGGACGGAGCAATGCGCTACGGAGACACACAGGAGCGACATCTAATTTAGACTGAAGGGGGCTAGGGATGACCTCTGGAGAAAATGATGCAGAGGCCCTGAGGCAAAAGCAGCTTAACAGCCGCAGAGAGGCAAGGGCAGTCCAAGTGACAGAAAAAAACCTTATGTGCTGAGCTAAAGGAGTTTAAACTTGACCCTGAAGACCATGAGAGCCCACTGCAGGATTTTAAATGAGATTTAAATGACATGATCAAATTTGCACTTGAGAAAGAACAATCTGGTAGTGGCGTGCAGACCAGACTTATAGAGGATGAAGAATGGAACCAGTAACCCTATCTGAGAGCTCAGAAGGGATGAGGGCCCGAGTGATGTAATACATTTTTAAAAATAAAGTTTCCAGTTTGTTATATTTTCTAACTATTGTTAATATGTGGGAATGCTATGAATGTTTGCCAAACTCAATAAATATAAGTCCTTGAATTCAGATATTTAGAAGTATTTCATATTATCAAATATAATTTTGTCTCTTTTCAAATATTTATAGTTCATTTCTTATTGTACTGGCCAGAACAATACTGTTGAAAAATAATTACCCATGCTGTATGATTTTAGGTTATAAATTGAAAAACTGTCCAAGGGAACAAAATAGAAAATGATTTAAACTCTTTAAGAATGTAATATTACAAACCAGAAGCAACGTAACAATGGTGAGGCGATTTGCTATTTAAGACATGTTGCTGGAATAGCTGGGTATTCACCTGGCTATCAGGACAGTGCAATAAGAATTGCTTCCTACCACATGGCTGCAATCCTGTTCAGATGGGCCATGTAGTTAAATGTAAAAAAAGAAAAGAAAAGTGAGGCAAATGGAATAGCATATTTATTCCAGCTGTGGAAGGAAGATAAATTTCTGACTATTGTGGAAATAAAGGATATCATAAAAGACAAATGAGATACGTATGAATATATAAAAATAAAATAGCTTTGCCCCATGAAATGTAAAAAGAGACAGTAATAGAAGAGGGAAGAAAATAACTGATAAAAGCTTACTATCCAATATATATTAAAAAATTATTACGAATGTATAAGGTCAATAGTCATATTCCATTTAATAAATGATCAAAAGAGATGAACAGTTTATGTGAACAAGAAACAGGAATAGTAAATTATCATCTGGAACACTGCACAGCTTTTCCAGAAAAGAAGGAAATGTAAATTCCAAACAACTTTAGGGAATCATACACTTGTTAAATTAAGAAATCTTCAAAGAAAGCTAGAACACAGTACAGAGAAATGTATACTTATATACTGCTGGTACCACAGTCAACTAGTTCAAGCTATCAGGAAAACCATCTAATCAATGGAATAAGAGCTACATACGCATGCATGCACGTACATGTGCACACACATGCACACACTCTGACCTTGGAACCCCACTTTGAGGAAAATATCCCCAGAAGAAGAAACAGTCATTTGTTTAAAGATATTCAGAGTAGAACTATTCATAATAGGAAATAATGAAAACAATCCAAGAGCCTAATAAAGGTAAAGAGGTTAAGCAAACTACAGTACAGCAACAAGTTATATAGCATACAGCTTTTAAAAGAACACAGAAAAAAAACAAACCAAACCAAACCCATTGCCGTTGAGTTGACTCCGACTCATAACGACCCTACAAGACAGAGTAGAACTGCCTCATAGGGTTTCCAAGGAGCGGCCGGTGGATTTGAACTGCTGACCTTTTGGTTAGCAGCTGTAGGTCTTAACCACTGCACCACCAGGGCTCCAAAGGACACACAGAGAACACAAATAACTAGAGGTAAAAAGGGAGGAACTCAAATCCACAGTTTGCAAGACATGCATACATGTATGTGAGTTAAGAAGGATGTAGAAAGAGAGTACATGCTTTCCTGTCCTCTTAATTTAGGTACAATGGTTTTGGAGCTCCCCAGAAGCCAACTTGAACTGTTCAACTAACTGCACAAATGTCATCCTTCTCCTTTAACATGACATGGACCGCTAGGTACCTTCAGATTCCAATAAGTGCCATTGCAGGAATGTATGTCCTGTTTTACAACATGGTTTCTGGAAAGAAAAGCAACTGCTAAACCGTCTAGTGGGCTTACCGTGAGTGTGGCGAGTGACATGAAGCCGATTAGGTTATTCCACACTTTGTCAATGTCCTTCAATAGCTGCTGGAGTTTCTCACTGCACACTGCGGTGGCCTTTATCCCCAGCTCCACACGTTTGGTTACTCTATATACCTCAACGACACCTGACAGAGCAAGAGAGTAGAGGGTTAGGTGTTGAAAGTGTAGAGAATGAGATAAGCAAGACAACAAGCAGCATTATTATTTGCTGGTATCTTTGTTGGAATTAAGGACAGAGGTGACCTTACTATTCCTCGAGACCAACCCACCCCTCAAGGCTGCTGTAAGAGCACAGGCTCTAGAGCTACACTAAAACCAAACTCACTGCTGTCGAGTCAATTCCAACTCACAGTGACCCTATAGGACAGAGCAGAACTGCCCCGCAGGGTTTTCAAGGACCAGCTGGTGGATTCCAACTCCTGAGTTTTTTGTTAGGAGCCAAATGCTTAACCACTGCACCACCAGGAGCTACACTACTTGGGTTCAATTCCTAGCTCTGCCACTTGCTAGCTATGTACGCTTGGGCAAGTCACTTATCCTCTCTCTGCCTCGGTTTCCTTATCTGGAAAACTGGGCTAATAACAGTACGTCCTCAAAGGGTTATTGAGAAGATGAAATGGGTTAATATATGTAAATGGCTTAGAACAGTGCCCAGAGAACAGTAAGTGTTATGCAAGTATTAGCTTTCTCTTTTTTTCCTAAATTCTTAATAAGCCCATCTGTTTGAATTTGGGAAATCCCATTAAACTGGTTGAAAACAAGAATATTGAAAGTTTAAAAGAATCTAAATGTTAGTATCATCACAAAGCAATTTAGAAATACCTCATCCTTCTAAAGTTCCAACAATTTATAAACTCTGTGGCTTCATGTATCTTTACATAGGACACAGGATGCAGACGGCTCTTATCCTGTGATCTCTGAATTGTGGCTGAACTTTTCAAGCAAGGACGATAGATGCCACGTACTTTTACACTCTAAAGACAGCCACCAGACACAGCCCCATGTCCCTAATCCCCTTACCCTAGCCTTTAAAGAGAAGACTGGAGGCATGACAGGGGATCTTGCAAGGGGTATGTCACCAATCCGTGTAGGGCACTGTGACTTTTTCCTCTTCCTTCCCCAGGGGAAGGGCAGGGGTTGTTGCCCACCCTAAGCCATGTGGGGGCTTCTAAGAGAATCTCCCACAGAGATTAGGAAACCTACTAGAAAGGAAGGCCAGGTTCCCTATTTCCTGATGAACATCTGCTTTGCAACAAAATTGGGCTTGTTTGGGCAGGAAAAGAGGAACTAGAGTGAGGTGGCAGAGTAGAGGAGAGACCACATGCCTTCACTATTCAATCAGTCAGCAAATATTTCTGAGTGCCTATTATGTGCTGGGTACTATTCTAGGTGTTGGGGACACAGCAGTGAACAAAACAGACCAAAATCCTTGCTTCCTTGGAGCGTCATTCTAGTGGAGGGAGAGAGACTATAAACAAGATTGAAAAAAAAAAAATTAAAGGTAAGGGCTAAGGAGAAAGTTCAGCAGGGAAGGGTACAGGCAGTGTCAGGGGGTGGGGAGAGGAGAGACAGTTTTGAGAAAGTGAGGCCAGGGAAGAAGACCTCACTTAGATGGTGATATTTGAGAAAAGATCTGAAAAAGATTAGGGTCCAGCACATGCGGCCACAGCTAAGATCAAGCTTGAGGAGGGCTAGGATGCTGAATAGGACAGAGATTCAGGTTGTAAATGGACTGGGATGTTTAAGAGCGGAAGGAGGCCAGGAAGCTAAGGAATCTGTTGGTGATGTCATTAATGGGTAGAAAGAATCCAAAGAGCATGGTGAGGCAGTGATTGGAGACAAAATGATTTCATTTTTATCCTTCACCTAGTTCAGACTCTTCGATAAACCAGTAACACAGATGTAATTTTATACTGTTGCTATTATGTGTATAACAAGGACTAGAAAACTTAGCCATAGAGGCCTTAAGTCTCATAGTTGTTACCGCTGTGACTTAAGCGTCTTATCTACAAGTGCAGATGCTACTAAGTGAAGTCGTCTGTGGCATCAGAGATCTAGATTAAAATACTTAACATAAGGGGATACTGAAAATAATGCAAAGTGCCATGATTTTAAATAACTAAAATATAAAAGAACATACCTAATAAATATTCCATGCCTTGGGCTGACTGAATTACTTCTGTGCAAACAGAACTACTACTGATGCCATTTAAGGTATCATTTGCCTTCTTTATGACCTACAAGAAATGAAATCACGTCACCTCATGTAACTGAGAAAAGTCATTGCAAATCAATTTATTAATTAGTAGTAGAAAACCGACCAAAAAGCCAAGAGGTATGTAAAAGCATAAGTAACTGATGTATGTATATGATTACGCTGAAACAAATCTGAGAATTTAATTTTAACCTTGAAGAAACAATCCTCTCTTTCCTTGGAAGACAAAAGACAGAGATGCCCCAGCTTAAACATTATTTTAAGTTAGGCAGAGTTAATGATGGCACTTGGTTTTTTCTTAAACACAATGAGAGATGAAGGCACAAGTGACAGTGGAGCCCGAGTTTGCTACTATATATGCGAAAGAAGTCTCACTTACAGTGGACGACTTTTCATAGTTTCAGGCTGCACAAGGCCATCAAGGGAAGGCTCTCCTCAGGTTTGCCTCTACCCATTCAAATGAACCAAGGAGAAGACAAAATGGCACAAGACGGCACTTACATAGGTGTGAACACTACAAGTGACATACTCACATCTAGGGCACTCCCCAGGCATCTCTGCCATTCATAAGCGTATCTCTCATTCTCCTGTGAATTAAAAAAAAAAAAAGCTGGGTTAAATGGGTACGCCTGGGATCCTTTATTTATGACTTCTGTCAATTCAAGGAGCACTGGAAGACTTTGTTTTTATTAAAATTATTTTAGCTCAAGCCCAGTTTATCTTTTTGAACTTACTAATGATTATTTTAAATGACTAATAAATGTAACTTCAGAGCACGTGGCCTGTAAATCTGAGGGAAATGGTTTATAGTAGTTTCCCTCTTTAAATGTTGCCTCCTTTCCGCCAGTAACGGTATAACCCTTTCTTCTAAGGTACTAACCGTGTAGGTGTCTAGCACAAGAGTCAACATCAAACCACTGGCTTTCTGCCCCACGGTTATGATGCATGTGAATGTGTGATAAAGATGGGGGCAGGAGGAGAGTTAAGGGTGTTGGTTGCAGAAGGAAGCCAGCATGGGACTAAGATGAAGCAAATACAAATAGTTAGAAGACCCAGAACATTTTCCCTTCCTCCCGTTTTGAGGTTTTAACATTCACTAAGATGGGAAACTATGAGTCAGAATCAATTTGACATCAATGGGTTTGATTCTGGTTTTAAGATGGTAAAATTTAAATGCTCAGAAAGAATTTCCCAAATACTTCTCTCCTCATAAAGTCCCATGAAACATTTCAATTTTAGGGTCACTAACTACTTTCAGTAGATGCCACATCTGGGAAGTATTTTCATCTAGGACTAATGTCATTCTCTCACTTTAAATACACATTTTACGCCCAGTGTCTTGAGATTTTCTGCCCCTCGTTTTCCCAGGTGAAAGCTGAAGGCATTCCACTGGGACCCTTGGTGCCCTTGACCTGGCTCCTGTGGAAGGCCAGCCTGCTTACCTCCACTTCTCCTGTTAGGTCTTTGTACTTGTCACGGATAACAGGCAGAGCAGGCTTTTCACTCAAAGTGTTGGAACGGTCTCGGAAAGGCTGCTCCAAAGCCGGAGAAGGAGAGGAACGGCTTATTTCTTTATCACCAAGGCTCAAACTCCTCTTGTGAGATCCTGCAAGTGGACAGCACAGCCAAAGGTCTGAGTCACTCAGCTTAGTTCAAGCAGAGGCTCTTCCCTGCCAACACAGCCCTTCTTCAGGTGTTTATGTCACAAGGCATTCAGAAACACAATTCTCATTCATTCTGCCTGGGAAGCTACATGTTGGATCTTTGCAATCCTTCCTCGTTTGGCTTCCTTGCCTTTAATTTTTTCCATTACTCTTCTCTGATCTACCCTGATTCCTCCAGAACTTTAACTGCAGAATCACTGGAGTCTGGAGGACAAAAGTGACTTTCTAAACATCACTGCATAAGACTTGTATTGCTTTTCTAGTCATTAGTTATGAATTTGTACTGAGCTCCTAAATATTCTTTCAATCTGTGATCAATGATCCCTTCTTTCAGGATGGGATTAAAGCAGAAGAGGCAAACTCAAACGCCTACAGAGACCAGGCAAGTAAAGTAAATGACTGAAGTAGCCCAGTTGAAGACAGGGAGCGGTGGGGATTGTGGTAAATTGGGGAGAGCTTGCCCAACCTAAAGGGGCACTGCTACTCTGGCTTTAAGAGTCAAGAGGTGGGAATGCAGGCCCAGTACTGACAGATATAATGACTTTTCAAGAAAAGCTAGAAATCCAGGTTATGTAATCTCTCATGATTTTTAAATATTGGCAACTGCTTCAACCTTAAAAAAAAAAACTTCTGTGTGGGCAATTAAAACTGAGCTGCAGGCTGGATCTAGATCTACATGGCAGCCTCTGGATCACAGAACATAGTCTATAGCCAGGAATAAGAGCAGAGCTAACCTGTCCACAAGTACATCAAATGCATTCCTCTGGCTCCACACACCTCACCAATAAGCCAATGAACAACAGACTATGTTCTGTTTGTTTTTAACCCACAAAGAAGTTTTCTGAGGAATAGTGATTTGACTTCAGTTCAGTCTCAGGGAAATTTTTTTTTTTCCCCAGGCTAAACTACAGTCATGGAAAACAACAGTTGTTGCCATGGGTTGGGGTGGGTGAAGGGTATGACTACAAAGGAGAGGATAAGGGAGTTGTTTGGGGTGATGGAATTGTTCTGCATCCTGATTGTGATGGTGGTTATACAAAACTACATGTGTGCTAAAATTCACAGAATTGTACGTAAGGGAAATCTGTTTATAGTTATCGCTAACAGGCCGTTCTCTCAAAGGTCAAGAAATCTATTTCCTGCTAAACCAGGGACCAAACTTTTATTCCTGAGAAAGAACATCTAACATCTCAGTGGAAGAAACCAGGATAGCAAAGTCTACATTGAAGCTACTTACCTTGAACAGAAAGGTCAAAGGTCGCCAGCTCACTTTTGATCATTTCTTCACTGGATTTCATTTTGCTTTGTGAATTGGCCAGTAAAAAGTCAAACTTGCTAATTTTGGGCTTTTCACTTTGAAACTCTCCAAAGTCATCCGAACATTCTTTTGGGGTTTCATGAGAAGTGCCACTAGAAGCTGGGCTTGGACATGTAACCTCTTGGCTCCGTTCTGCTGAAGGCAGGTCCTGACTTGTGAAATCTTTGTAGCTTCCGCTTTCATAGTCCTTTTGCTCACTGGCCTGGGGTATTCCATCTTTAAAACTGGCAAACGCCGGAGATGTAGTTTCTGGAAGACCATCTTCACTCGCAAAGGTTGTTACTTTGGAGAGAGATGTCATGGTGATGCTTTCAGAACTGCCAAATGAGGTCTCTTTCTTTTGAAGAATTGAGGCAGCTGAGGAGGATCCACTTCCTGCTGAGAGGACAAATGGAGAGAGTTTTCTGCCCTGAGAGGCCTCATCCCTGTCTGACCAGTCATAGCTTGTAAGAGTGCTCACTGCAAAATTGCTACCGTAGGTTCCAAAAGCAGCATATTTTAAGTCCTCTATATCTGAAAGGGAAATAAGACCCCACAATTAGAGACAAGCTCACAATTTAGGCAAACTGTCCTAAGTTCTGCAGAAGCAAAATGTCTAGCACATCTGATTAGTTTTGTGCATATTAGAGTTAACTACATTCAGAGGGTATAGCTGGGCTGTAAAATCTGATCTTAAAAAAAAATAAATAACACATTAGCCTTCAGCTGGCATCTGTATGTAGTAATGAAGAACCATTTTCTTCGGATATAAAAATTACTACAAAAAAACAGGCAGTTCATCTACCAATGTTTGATACAAGATTAGCCATTTAATAACTTGTCTATTTACTTATATTTTAAAATGTACTTACATATTCCCTGCCTAAAACATGGCTCCTTCCATCCTGTTAGAAAATGTTCCTTTAAAACATGTTCAATTCATATGAAAAGATACGCACGTGACAATTAAAAATTTACGATTTCTCAAAATTAAGGTAAAAATAATGTTTCCTAACTTTCAACCAATTATTAGAAATTTCTGTTTCAGGCAAAGCCAAATATGAGGTTTTAATCAAGCAATTACT
This sequence comes from Loxodonta africana, assembly GCF_030014295.1. Classification (NCBI taxonomy): domain Eukaryota; kingdom Metazoa; phylum Chordata; class Mammalia; order Proboscidea; family Elephantidae; genus Loxodonta; species Loxodonta africana. The sequence continues at coordinate 51,979,447 of NC_087359.1, forward strand.
TACCTAGTTGTTATTTTGGTCAATTTAGACGTCATATTGCTGTGGTGGAGTGTGAGGAAAGAAAAACCAATCTAGTCTATGTCAGCCCCTAAAAAATACAGTCAAGGGGCTGGGTCCGGTTGGGCTCTGTTTCTCATTCAACTATGAGTTCCATCCCCGATTTGGAAAAAAAAAAAAAAAACAAACACCCTGGGGCAAAAGACTCATTTTACAAAACATTCGTAATACACATTTGAGAAATTTTAAGAGGCATAAAAATGAAGAAAGAGTGTAGGTTTTTTATTTAGACAGACCTGGTTCAACTCCCAGCTCTGCTATCTACTACTTGTATGACACTAGGCAAGTTGTTTAACATTTCGGAACCTCGGTTTGCTTATCTATAAAATGCGGAGAAGACCATGTGTACTTGGAAGCACTGTATTTGGATGATTAAGTGCGTGTAAAGGGCTCAGCTCAGTGCCTGGTGAGCAATGCATAGTAGCTATTCTATTATTTGTTCAGCATAGTTGCCTCCGGCCTCAATTAGGCATTTAGTTGCAGCTTGGGGCCTAAAATGGAAGTATTTCAAAGTAAAAATTAAAAGTAGACTCACTATTTCAGTGGTGTTTACTGTGGAAGAAGTTTCTTGCTCAGTTTCAAAAGGCAAAGCAGCTGTGGCTGCGTCAGGCTGCTGTGGAGAAGCTACATGTCCACTCGGTCAGTCTGGCGTCTGCCACGATTTAGATTTTTACCCAGGTTTAATTTCATTTTAGTCATTGTACACAAGACAAGAAGACCAATCACCAGATCTCCCTCTGGCAGCCACACACACGATTTACAAGGAAAAGTCTCGAAAGCTGTGTGGGCCAGATTTTCCTAACGAAGTCAGTGAGGTGACACCAGCACTGGGTCTTTTTTTACCTTTCTCTCACAGCCATACTGCATAGTTCATTAGAGTTAAAGGACTCTTAACATTTCCAGACCTCTTCTAATATGTATCTCTCTTTAAAATCCCTTAGGAAAAGGGTACTAAATTAATAATAACAATAGAGAGCCCTAGATATACAAAAAAGCCAACCACTGAAAAGTAAATATCACAGGATGATATATTTTTAAATTCTGCAGTGCAAGTGGTACCCTTCAAATGTGGCTAATTAAAAAGGAAGGGGGAAAGAGATTCAGGTGAAAAATTTATAGGTTAGAGGGAATGAAACAAGCCTCTGGCTGTAGTGGTTTTCTTTCCCCCTTTTTAAAGGCATTAGAAGGTACCCTGACTCAAAAGAGGTGAAATTCAATCAGAAGGCAGAGGCAGCTAAGCACGAGCCTGGTCTTCAAGGGGTAGGTTCAGAAGAACATTTCATAATCCAGGTATTTTCATTATTAGACCCTGCCAGAAAGCTCTTTTGGAGAAGTTATATTAGGAACTATTCCCAGAATCTCATCTATTAAGAGGGTAGTAATTTTCCTAGAAACCAAGGATAAATGTAATGAAACCTTAGCTCTAGTTTAAAAACTGTAACCAAGTTGCTATGGTAATAAAAGACCCTTTTGTGTAATTATGCAACAAGATTTTTTTTTTTTTTTAAACAGAAGTGACTGTAATATACTCAGGTAAAAGGCAATATATAAGTCAATAAGGGGTTACCTTAGCTGAAGAGCTTTCAGTCATTTCTATAATGTACAGATCTTCACTAAATCTTATTTTTTATTAAAAAATGGTACATATAACATTTTGCCTTTTGGAACAACTCATAAAAATGACCAAATGAAAGACTTAAGTACAGTGGAAATACTTTATATATACATATATATACATATTTAAATAATGAAGAATAAATATACATGATTTACTAAAAGCAAACCTCAAGGTTGAATTTTATATATTATTTTGCTTATTTATTAGCTACTACAGTGTGGCATAGTGGTTAAAAGCTTGGCTGCTCAACGAAAGGTCAGCAGTTAAAATTCACCAGCTGCTGCTTAGAAATCCTATGGGACAGTTCTACTCTGTCCTATAGGGCTGCTAGGAGTCGGAATTGACTTAAAAAAATAACTGAGTGAAGTATAATTAATTTGAACACATAAGCAAGTATTAAAAAATTGACATTATATACGGAATGTAAGACATAACTCGGTAGCCCTAAACAATATAAAAACAGAGTAGTATTTCCAGGCATGGTAAATTTTGTAAACCATTTTCTAAGAAAAATACGGCAAATCGGGTCACTAGGCTAGGTCAAACCAAGAAAATTCCTCATTTCCTGTGTTAACAGTTCTACAGCTGCTAAGCAGTCAAATTATATATATTATCGTATAATGGTCTTAAAAATATTAAAGCTTCTGTAAGACCTACAACATAAAAGTGATGGAAGCCCTGTTTTGAAAAATATGGAATAACCCATATTTTCTTTTGTAATCACTGAATTTGCTACAGAAGGGTTTTCAATTTGATAGCTGAATTCTGAAAATTGCAAGAGAAAAAGAAAACAGAATGGATGCAATAAAATGAACAGAGACCCACTACTTTATTTCCATTTCTATCGGAGAACTCTTGGACTGTGCTAGGTTGAACTGCACTTGCACATGGATAATATGCCAAACTGTGTGCTTCAATACATGTGTTTATGTTTGCAACCAGGAATGTCCTATGACAAAGGGCAAAAGAATGAACTATACAATTTGCTTTCCATCATGGATCTCAAATGAGACATGGATTTCTTGTTCATGCTGGCAAGTCACCCTATCAGCCTCTTCCATAAGCTCTATTCAAATCCCTTTTGAATAGGTGTTGTAGGCGAAAACAAGGTATTTCTTGGGACAAAGAAGGTAACGACATTTTCCCGTGGATGTTTCTAAAGCTGTAAGCGTATGGCCATGTGATTAAGAGTTACTGGCTTTTAAGGAAGGGGTTTAGAGAGAGAAGAAAGGTGGTAACACGTGCAAATTCCACTATTCTCAAGTATTTTATATCACAATAAAAATGTGCACTGGACTAAGGAAGAAATATCTTTTAATTTCCAATACTGATTTAATCTAAACTTCATTTACCAAAGCAAACCATGAAATATTTATACGTTTCAGCTCCTCTCCATCCCTCATCCTGTTCTTCTTTCTGAGAATGGTCATATTCATATTCTCTATGAATTATAAAACCTGGTCTGACTGTATCCTGTAAGTCTCAAACACGCTGATAGGTGCTGTTGAAGAAAACAGGAATGAAAGTAATCATAGTGTAAGTCTGACAGGCTATAAAATGTGGCTATATGTCTGCCTTCCAGTGTTTTCCCGTCTACATGAAAACTTCTCAGTCTTCATTTGTATAAATGAATGGTTTAAATCTATGGTTTAAAATATATCCATGCTACTGTAAGCACCTTCAGGTTTCTGTGTCAGTGCTTTAAGTTCAAAAAAGAAAAGTGCCAACACTGTGGAATTTTTAAGTCAGAGGAAATGAATGACAAGGGATGGTGTCAGGATACACAGTGCGACTGCCCATGGTCACCATTATAAAGCTTCTCAAATGAGCACAAAAGATGGTTAATGCAATTAGGGCCTCTTGGCCAAAAAGGGGAGCCAGCAGCACCCAGGAGACCTGAGCATATGACTTTCTCATGCTCTCAAAGCTACTGGCCAATATTTTCCAACACAATTTGTCAAAAGTACTCAACTGATGGAAAAAGAGATCTAGAAGCAGCTCTTTAAAAATAACTTGATTCTTTGAGTTGTTTTAGGAGTTCATGTTCATTTGCTACTTTTAAAAATCAGCAGGGATTTTAATGCAACCAATAAGAGTTAATTGTGGAATCTAAATACATTTACGTAATTTCTCATGCACTGATGTATGAAATCAAGCGCTAACCATATCTTAATTGGCACTGGGGTAAACAAAACATAGCATTTTTTGTTTGTTTATTTAAACCTGTAGCACAGAGTTCTTCAAGTCTTTACTCTAAAAAAAAAAAAAAAATTATATTATTACGTTATTAAAATGATCTCCCTAAAAAGTAGTATTATTACTGGGGAAACATTCATTGCTTAGTCTGTGAATGTATGTTTTACACACGGTCATTTTTTGCAGTCTGCTTAGATAAATGCAAAAAGGAGTTAAAATAAGGCAGTCCCAGATAGACTACCCCTGCATTAAAGAATTCCATTTGTGAAGGAATTCTTCAGCCAATGGAACCAAGAGATGGGTCTTATACACAGTACCGGAACATCCTAAGTAAAAGGCAGATGGTGTTATCATTAGATGGAGGCTACACTAAGATCTCTTTCTTCCAAATCTGTTAGCTGCACACATCATCATTAGAGTAAAAAACCCGTTGCCATCCAGTCGATTCTAACTCATAGCGACCCTACAGGACAGAGTAGAACTGCCCCATAGGGTTTCCAAGGAGCGGCCCAACTTTTAAGGACTGTGCCACCAGGGGATAATGCGTTTTTATAAGATTTTTGAAACCAAGTATTATTCAATTTTCTAAAGCCTCATACTCTGGAAAACACAGTATTTTAAATGGCAGGCCCAACTTTTCTTAGAGTTCATCTAAATCCCAACATGCAATTTTTTTCTTTCTTAAAAAGTACTATTTCAGACACTCTAGCTGATCTCTCAGGAATCATTCAGTGGTTTAATTTTCTTCCTCAAATTTTAAAAAAGAACAAAGAACCAAAGCCTTAAATCATAAGAATAAAAATTTTAAACCATGGAAATAACACTTTTTCCACAGCTTTTCTTGGTGTAAAGTTTCTGACCTGAAAAACAAAACCCTTCCAAAGTTTCCTCCTATCTATTACACTCTAAGATGAACAACAAGTTGTTTTCCAAGTTTGGCCTATTTTTGTTGCTAACTTTCGTTGATCCTTCTAGAAAGTGTTTTCTCAAAAATCGAAAATGTTTTTAACCTTACTTTGTCTGACACATGCCTAGCTAAGGTCATCTGAAGAACTTGCTTTATGGACTATCAGTAAAAGAGACTTGAAGTGGCTTCATAATACACTCTAAAACTCTGAAAGATAACATATGCTCCACAATCAGAGAATGGAGTGCTCGATTTCAAAGTCAAATTCAGTCCTGAAGACTTCTAGGCATTAAGTGAATGCTCTGCAGTACAGAAATTATCAACTTAAATTCAGTTTATATTTACTGTGATTATAAGTCCATCTCAATACCATTTGATGATTTATTTTAAATTCAGTTTATCAACATGCAGTTATTAACAGATATCTGTTCTTCTCTTTCCCCTATATTCAACTCTTAGATCTTCCTTCTCATCTTCCCCTTCTCTTCACAGTGTAACTCCTAGTAGAGAGAAAGGCTCTGTGAGGTTTACTGAGCAATGAAATCTACTCAGTTTCTTCAGAAACTGGGATAAATTTTATCTTTCCCTATTAACATAGTATGAGGTTGCCTTATTTTTTCAAACATTTAAAGTTATATTTCGATTCCAATGTCATGTTAAAAACTTACACCAGTGGAATTATAAGAGAGAAAAAAAGTTAAAATGTACTAATACTTTCTAAGGAAAAAGGTGTTTGAGGAAACAAAACAAATGGGAAAAACCCTCAAGTCCGAGGAGAAACTACTGTTTCAAACTTGGTCTGAACCAGGTATTTCTTTGGTCTAATCCTGAAAAAGTACAAATTACACACATCCCCACACTTTCAAAATATGCCAAAGAATTATTTATTAACACAAGACTTACAGATCACAAAAGAGAGCGGTACAGAAGAGCTGGAAAGGAAGTCATCAGAACAAGCATGCAGATCAGTGTTTGCCAAGGAGTATACTAAAGCAAGTTCGAAAAGGCACATTCGCACAGAAAAATGTCCAAAGTGAAAAAGAGACATCAGAAAGCAGCCAAAATAAATAAATAAGGCGTTGGTTAAAATACAAAGATTTTCAATGTCCAAGAAGAGATACTTCACAGGTAGGTAGGTAGCTACAGAAGTCTTGCTAACCCTTTGAAAATGTCACAAATGAGCGGTAAGCTCTCGCTGCCAACAAAACCAGATGATCTTATGACTGCACACGAAGATGCTTCAGTGCCAGAGAGATTAAACCCGGGGGGGAGAAACAGCAGCTGAGCTGAAATTATATGCAGCAAGGGCTCAAAGGGTTAAATGTAATAATACGTGGAGATTCAGGCAACGTTATTAGTATTATCTACCTTCCATACAAAGAATTATAGCAAGAGTTAAAAGAGACAGTATCCCCTTCAGAGTTAAGTTAGGGTTTCTAAGCAAGGTTATGGTTCATAGCCATCTACAACGTTTTAGTCTCTCTTCATACCCACTTCTTATTCCTCCAATAATGAGTACCTTTAACCCTCAAACTAAGAGAGCAGGAGATACTGTGGTGAACATGAGGATAAAATAAACCCAAATCACATTGAGGACGTCCCTGCCATTTACCTTCTACAATACATGTATGCAGCAATTTTGCTCAACAACAATATAGCTTATTGGTCAGTATTTCAACCCCTTTAACAACCGCTCTAAAGGGATACTGCTCCTTTCCGACACAAGGTTTACAGATCAAGGGAGGAAACAAGCTGCATTTAAGAATATCCTCAAACTGAAGGGACTTGGCTTGAACGTTACAGGTTCAAAGCTCGGAATGTTCCAAACATACATAAAAGAACATGAGCACAGAAGATTATTTTAACAGGTTAATCAGAACAGGCGCCATCAAAAAAACCAACCTTCCCTCCCCAAATAAAATTAAAAATAAAATACACCCTGAACCTGGATTAGATTTCTCTCCTAAGGACATCTAACTTGGCACTGTGAAAGAATACAGATGCACTTTCAGAAAAATAGCCTCTAATTAATAACTTCAGGGTCCAAAAAGGCTAGTATACTTGTTATGAAATTTGTAAATAAAATTCCAATACTGTTGTTAGAAACTGGAGCACTGCAACCAGCTGCGGTGGCTCAAGCAGCTCAGACCAAAACCAAAGAAAACCACTCTATCAAACCACCACCAACAACAACAGAAAAACATCTGAGACGAGTACAAACAAGGAAAGTAGACAGTCAAGGGCACAAAGGGCTCTGCCCACAGCCCACTGCACCTGGAACACACCTTAGCAAACAGCAACAGGAAATACGAGTTGTCTCCGCTAACTTGCTCCTGATTCAGCACCCCGTTTAAGAACACCTTTCAACAGCCGAAGGATTGACTTACCAATCTGATAGACCCAGACACTTTAATACTTTATAATTTCTGCCCAAGTCTGTAAACTTGCAAGTGTCCTAAGTGTTCTTCTCATCCCCCCCCCAAAAAACCTTCATAAGCATAATACAGTCCCTAGAATAATACAGTAATGCTGAGATAGCTCTCATTATTAAAGGCCACAAAATAGGGTTTATCATTCTATATACATTTCAAAAAACAAAACAAAACAAAAAACTAGGTCACTTGGGAATCTAGTTTTTATGACAGGAAGTTGGACTAGAGAATAAACTGCTACATGTAAACCCACACAGATTTAAAGAGGGCTCCCTCGTAAGATGTTGTTGGTCAGTTTTCAAATATTTTATCAGGAAGTTAGTAGTCACCTATTCTAGTACCTAGAGATTTGTTACAACTTAACACTTGCAGTAATAGAGTTAACACTAAAAACAGTACCTGGATTCCACTGACAATAACAACACATGCCCTCCTTCTTGCCAGACCCTGACACACAGGACATCCACGCACAAGCCCTTTCCTTCTTCTCTTGAAGGGTCACGGCAAACTGCAGTACAACTGGTTAGAATGTTTTACTTTCTTGGCAGAACAAGAGTCAGTTTTGTAAACCAAATGGAATACTATACCGCCTGCTGCCAAACAAATCCAAAGGAAAAGAAAGGAGAGGGAACCATTGACCTTACTCACAGAAATGGAGAAACACTGCTGGCACTGCAGAAGTCTTTATAAAATTTCTGGCAATGTAGGTTCGCTTACCAGTAGGTTTTTATGTGCCTGTTAGATTTCAAAAATAAGAATATCTAGCTCTCCATTCTAAGTTGCCACCAAATCAAATTTAATACTGCTTTAAGGGGACTGGCAACGAAGAGGTTAATTATATTAGAAATTCATAAAGATAAAGGGCCAGTGCTTCACTCTTTAGTCAGCTGACACTCACTGAACCATCTCTGAAATCTACACCACCGTCACCAGAGCAATCTCACCAATTCCTCACCTGCAGCAGGAGGATGCTGGCCACTAACTGTTGGCAAATCCAAAGAGCTATCAGACATGACATGCTTAAGATCGCCTCCCACATCAGCCAATTTCATGTCAAACTGAACAGAGAGGGCATCTTCAGAGTCCTCCTTGCCAACACTGCTGCCACCGATAGAAGGGAGATCCAAGGACTTCACCGAAGCAGAATCTTCTTTGGTGTGTCTGAAGGCCACTGCTTTTTCTCCCAGGGATTTGTCCGAGCTCATGGAAGAAAACTTGTTGGAGTGGAAGTCAGCAAAATCGTCATCACTTTTTCCCGAAGGAGTGCTCTCTTTGAGTTCTTCAACACCTAGTCCAGATCCTTCCAGAGAAAGCTGTCTGAAGACATCATACTTGGTAGGCGCAGCAGCTGGGCTCTGTCCACTCTTCACTGTGCCGCCTGAGGTGCTGGTGAGAGGAACAGGACTAATTTCCTCTTTCAGGGCATCATATTTGTCATCTGCCTTTTGCTCAGATGAAATTGAACTATTACTGAAAGCCATAAAATCCGCAAAGTCATCCTGCTCCCCAACAGATGCTGGACTAGAATATCCCCCAAAAAGGCTGAATTCTCCAAAATCATCGGCCAAACTAGAAGTTTTAGTTGATGCCAATGCTGTCGTAGCTGCAGCAGAATCTGCTGGCTGTGGTCGTGTGGAAATAGATTTCGATCCACTAAATGCAGCTGAAAAAGACACTGGTTTCTCGCTGCCGCAGTTAACTGAGGAAAACATATCTAGATCTGCTAAATTCAGAGGATTTTTCACTTGTATTTGTTGTTTCTGTTGTACAGCTCCCGAGGGGAAGGATGCTGGAAAAGTTTTGTCTTTTGTTGGCGGTTCTAGTGGTGATATGCTATCGGCTGTTTTAAAATCGGTGAAACCGTCATCAGTTCCTGGACATCTGAATTCTGCAAAGCTTTCTCCTGAAAGAAAAAACAACCAAATAAAAAAGAATGTTGAACTGAAAACCACATAGTACACATGATGTTAAATTACAAGCATAATTTTATAGACTTTTCTCCACTGGCTTGACATTATTTAATCACAGTTTAAAACCCATCAAATACCCCTTTGGAAAGAAACCACATGCTTGTTTACACATTGAAGTTTAGTGATAATGAAGTAAATAAAAATCAAACTGAGAACACCTAACAGTACTATTTTCATTTGCTTATATTTTTAGAAGGCCAAAAGCATACTCGGAACATTTTCTCCCTATGGCTAGCCAGCCAAGCACACAATAAGAGCATACAACGGAATAAGAAATAGGTGCTGAAGAGAGAATAGTGGCCCTCTACAGCCTGTTACTCAATCATCAATAAGAAAATACAAAATTAGAGGTACTCGTGAAGTATTATGAGAAATCCTGCATTGTTAAATTGAGGATGTACAACACTTGGTTCAACCAGGCACTTTAAGGCTATCATCAGATACTTGCTAAAGTATATGAAAGCATTAATTTGAAGGGAACTGTAATGCCAACGTGGCTAAGAGTATATTAAAGTAGCTTTTCCCCATACCCTCCAACTAACAAGCTGAATCTCACAGAAAGATCTGTGAGCGTTCGGGGTCTTCTTGAAACCAGCCATTTCACTATACCAATGAGCACTTATTCTTATTTTTAAAATTCAAAGAGATTTGAATAAATACCACCTCTACTATTTAAAATTTCAAAGGGCATCATTAAGACTTTAGTTTATATTGTGCTAGTCTGAGAACAGAATTACTGACTGAATTATTTTTTGTTAGAGAGAATAGGTACTAATGTACTTCTCATAAATACCTAAATAGGCTCAGTTAACAAGTTCATAAAAATCTGGGCCCAAGATTCTTTTTTGTGTGTGTGTGTTTTAAGTGGAAGTTTACAATTCAAGTCAGTCTCTCATATAAAAACTTACACACACCTTGCTATGTAACCCTAGCTGCTCTCCCCCTAATGTGACCGCACACTCCTCTTCTCCACCCTGTATTCCCTGTGTCTATTCAACCAGCTCCTGTCCCCCTCTGCCTTCTCATCTCACCTCCATACAGGAGCTGCCCACATAGTCTCATGTGTTACTTGAGCCAAGAAGCTCACTCCTCACCAGTATCATTTTCTGTCTTATAGTCCAGTCCAATTCCTGTCTGAAGAGTTGGCTTCGGGAACAGTTCCAGTCTTGGACTAACAGAGAGTCCGGGGGCCATGGCCTCAATCAGACCATTAAGTCTGGGCTTTTTTTATGAGAATTTGAGGTCTGCATCCCACTGTTCTCCTGCTCCATCAGGGATTTTCTGTTGTGTTCACTGTCAGGGCAGTGATCGGTGGTAGCCGGGCACCATCTAGTTCTTCTGGTCTCAGGCTGATGGAGTCTCTGGTTTATGTGGCCCTTTCTTGTCTCTTTGGGCCCAAGATTCTTAATAGGGTTTCTACTCTTTGTTTCATGGTAATGTTATCACTCATAGGTTTGAGTTAGGATAGAGATGATCTCAGTTTTCTACTGGTGTCTCCAGGTCTTCTATAAAATCCATTAGGCTATTCCAGGTAATAAGAACCAGACATATACCAAACACAGCTATACCAACATCACTTATTATTAAAAATATGACTGCCATCTCTGGAAATTTATAAATTTTAATTTTCTCTCCCATTAAAAAAAAAACTCCTATTCCTTCCCTAAAAATGAGATACAGAAGTTTATGAACCATAAAAATATGTTTAAAACCAAGATCTAATTCTTAAAATTGGCATATAAAATAATGCAGACTTTAAATATGTTGTGCTTGAAATAGGAGCCATTGTGGTGCAGTGGTTAAAGTGCTTGGCTGCTAACCAAAAGGTTGGTGGTTTGAACCTGCCAAAGGCTCAACAGGACAAAGATGTGGCAGTCTGCTTCTGTAAAGATTTACAACCTTAGAAACGCTATGAGTCAGTTCTGTTCTGTCCTATATGTCACTATGAGTCAGAATCGACTTAATGGCAGTTTGGTTTTGGTTTGGTGTTTGAAACATGATTTATACTTCGATGTATCAAATGGAAAACAATGGAAGCTGAGTTTTTGTCCTAATCTGAGGTACTAGCCAATTCACCAGTATAATTTATCACTACAGAGAAATGCATTTACGATTATCACAGGAAATTTTAGAATGGGGGAACAGCATTCCATCTTCCTGTAATTTATGTTTTTAAGACACACCACTAATAAATGTAAAGTCAATTTCATATATTAACAGGAGAAGCAGATGTAAAACTTAAAAAAAAAAATCACCCTAGAATTTTAGGCACATGTATCACTGATTATTTCTGTATCATTTCTATAAATGAGAGAATAATAAGCAGTCAACTTTATCATGGCCTAAATTTCTGATGAGCTGCTTTGAAATATCTGTGAAATTGATGAGTTTTGGTTTGTTAGTTTTAAAACAAATCACTACAGCAAACTAAACTTACTGAAAAATTGTAAACTTTTCCATCAGAAATGTAAGCTGGGTGAAAGGGTCAAATAAAAAAAGAGGGTTTACAAGTTCAAACACAAAAGCAAATTTTTTGGCAGATAAATTAGTTGCAGTCATTAGAAGCTGGCATATCAGTAGGTACATTAAACAAATTCTTTCATGGACAGTTTTTTATTAACTTCGGAGTCTTCATAAGCTTCCTTCTCTAATTATCACTTTTTAGACCCTAAGAACATCTCAAAAGAAATCATATTTTGCTAAAACTTCAATAAGAAGTATCATTATTTTATGTAGAACATTTTCTTCATCTACTTTGGGTTATGGCTTAAACTGAGGGAGTAGAAAAAGAAAACATTATTAAATTCCATCATTTAATAATCTAAGAAAACCACAGTTTTTAACAAAATACTATAAGATTCTCCATAAATTTTAAGACAAAGTCTTTACACACTTTGATGATGGTGGGCCAATGTGTTTTTAATGAGAGTATAAAAACAATACCACTCCATGAAGAGTTATAAAATATATTTCCCTCAAATGGAGCCCTGGTGTCACAGTGGTTAACAGCTCAGCTGCTAGGCAAAAGGTCGGCACTCTGAATCCACCAGTCACTTCTTGGAAACTCTGCAGGGCAGTTCTACTCTGTCCTGTTGGGTTGCTATGAATTGGAACTGACTCAAAGACAAAAGGTTTGTTTTATTTTAATTTTTTTTAAATGAACCAAAGTTGGCACCTCTGGGTTGGAAGGCCTTAGAATTAAAGTTAAGATAGAATAAAAGCAAGCAAACAAATGACGATAATACTCTGGGATTATGTTAATAAAGGGATGACTAAAGTACTGCTAGGAGCCCTGGTGGCACAGTGGTTAAAGTGCTCGGCTGCTAACTGAAAGGTCTGCAGTTCTAACCCACCAGCCGCTCCATGGGAGAAAGATTTGGCAGTCCGCTTCCATAAAGATTTACAGCCTTGGAAACCTGACAGGGCAGTTCTACTCTGTCCTATAGGGGTACTATATGTCAGAACTGACTTGAGAGCAATGGGTTTAGTTTTTTGGTTTGGAAAGTACTGCTGCCTGGTGGTGTAATGGTTAAGTGCTCTGCTGCTAACTGGAAGGTTGGCAGTTTGAAGCCCCAGTTGCTCTGTGGAAGAGAAAGATGTAGCAGTCTGCTTCCATAAAGATAACAGCCCTGGAAGCCCTATTGGGCATCTGTACTCTGTCCTACAGGGTCGCTATGAGTTGGAATTGATTGGGCGGCAACAAGTTTAAAGTACTGCCTGGAGCCCTGGTGGCACAACGATTAAGAGCTTAGCTGCTAACCAAAAGACTGGTGGTTCAAGCCCACCCAGTAATTCTGTGGGAGAAAGACTTGGTGATCTGCTCCCATAGAGACTACAGCCTAGAAAACCCCATGGGGCAGCTTTACTCTGTCACATGGGGTCTCTATGAGTCAAAATCAACTCTGCGGCACTTAAAAACAATAACGAAGTACCCAAAGTAGTCCCTGGGTGGTATAAATGGTTAACGTACTTAGCTTTTAACCAAAAGCCTGGAGGTTCAAGTCCATCCAGAGGCAGTTGAGAAGACTTGATAATCTACTTCCAAAAAATCAGTCACTAAAAACCCTATGGGGCACAGTTGTACTCTGACACACATGAGAATCAAGGTCACCATGAGTTGGAATTGATTAAGTGACAACTGGTGAAAGTACTGCTTATGTTTTGGTGGCACCATTGTCTTTCACAGGAATAAAACACATGTCATATGATCACTAATACCATATTCCACAAAGAACCTTGACATTAAGTCACGCTCTTTACTTCAAACTTGTCTTGGCCAAAGAGTCGATGAAAGCATTGCTAGGAGTTAAATGAAAACTTAGCAAGCTAAAAGTTCCTCTAGGGCTTATCTTTGTACTCCTAGAACCTGATACAGGCTCTGTAGAAGAAACAGATAGTACATCCTAAAGGCTTGGATGAAACACAAGAAAATATTTCCAGAACCTAAGAGCTGCAGAGGAATTGAGTATTCTTAGAAGAGGCGGGTTTCCCTTTTTGGTGGTGTTTAAGTAGTACAGTTTCCATCATATCTACCTTACTTTCGTATAATCTCCCCCACTCCCTCAACCCAGGCAGAAAGGTGGAAATAAATGACTTTTGAAGGATGCTCCAAGTTTGAGGATTCAGTACATAAAGACAGAATGTGGTACTGTTCCCTGAAGAAAATCCTTATTAAAGCATACACACTTTACAGCATGCACAGCAGAATTTTGGAGGGCGTAATTTGACTTATGGATTATCTAAACCCCAAACACTATGTTCATTGCTGGATATAACCATAAACATAATTGTATATGCATGGCTCTCAAATGATCATTTTCTATTCCCTTTTAGTCAACTTAAGCCCTTTTATCAGAGTTATAAACCACATATGCACATACACACCTCCCTCTTCGTTTTTCTCATTAAGTTATAGCTTATCTTGAAAATCTTTAAGAGTAAAAGACTGGTTGCTGCCTACTGCACAGTTCATAGATTGCTGCACTGTCAACAGTTCAAGTCTTGTTGACTATCTCTGAATTCACCTACGATAACCAAAAGCAGCCATAGCCTTCTATCTGACATAGGAATTGAACATGGCTTGAAGGCTTCCAGTGAAAGAGCACACTATCTTCAGAGGAAGTTGCATCCATTTGTGGTCTGCCCTAAATTTTAGAAAATAATTTCCATATTTTGCCTCCTTATAATTTCCACAGCAACATACACACAAAAAGTCTTATCACTCTTCCATAAAATAATCCCCTACCCAGCACAGTAAATATCACAATATTTATTAAACATAGTAGGTACCCATTAAGGTTTATTGAATTAAAATATTTTCAGTTTGAATATCAATCATAATAGTCACCACTACACTGTTTTTTTTTACCCATTTGGTTTTTTCTCCTATAAACACACACAATAAAATTATGGAATGTTCAGGAGTGTCACGGAAAGAACCACTAAAAGTCCCTTTTATTAAAAAATGGAAATAATCTATCCATTGAAGGAATCAAAAACTTACCTAAAGATTTACTCTCTGCTGTCTGTTCAAGTTCTCTGAAAGCACTATATTTATCGCCAGGCTCTATGGTGTAAAAACAGAAGTTCAGTTAAGGTTAGGAACCCTGAGATCACAACTTAGAGAAGTAAGGCAAATTAGGTCAACCAAGCATCCTTGCCATGCAATATAAGCACTTCACACATTTAACATAAAAGGCCACCACTAAAAACAAAGATTTCGACAATTCAATTAAATGTTACATTCACAAGTTTATGAATTTACAAACTGTTTTCACCTCCAAATGGAACAGTATTTTCAGAGGTCTTGTCAGTTGCAATTCCTTTAAACACTGCATATTTATCCATGGAAGCTGATGTTTTAGTTCCAGGAAGTGGTATCAACAAAGAAGGGGCACTAAAAGGGAGAAAGAAAAATTTCTTAAAGCCTAGACCTGGTAGATTAGAACTACTGACCTTCTGGATAGCAGCCGAGCTCTTAACCACTGAGCCACCAGGGCTCCTATCATCAGACAGGAGATTAGCATTAAAATGGCAAATAGGCACCTAGCTAAAACACATGACTTCTTGTTTTAAAACTTGGGAACTACATATATAACATCACAAATAGCTAACTGCCCTTTTCCTGGTGGGGGAGGGGCGGAATGTATATATACAAAAACAACACCTGAGCATAATAATTTGCTAAATTTAAGAGGGGTGAGATCCATGCTGAATGGCTAACCATCTTTTTAAGTCATAATAATAAAGACTGGAATAGCACCGGAAGTAGATTACTATAGAATGATGACCTTCTGCAATTTTAACTTAGAACTGCAAAAGCAAACTGCTCCAAATATGTATACCCCATCTGAGAAAGAAACTATATTTGAAAGTAAATTATGGTAACTTTAATACAAAGTATTCTCTAAAATAGGTTCAGAGTGCAAGGTGGAATAGTTAAGATAAAAATCTATTTATTAAATGTTGTTCAAGCCAAGATGTAAATTGTTCTTCTTTTGATCATATTGCATTGCTTACTGGCAGAAGTTCACACATCTGATAAGCAGCAGTAGAGTTAATACAATTTGCATTTTTATAAGGATCAAATCAGTGACTCCTGAAGCTATCTTTGTAGCAAAATAACAATCACTTCAAAATTAGATAAAGATACTTTTGCCTGTGAACATATTTCTTACTGGATGGAAAAACAGTGTAATGAGTAGTATCTGTGTGGGTAATTCCTGGAAGGCTTAAACACATACTATGAAAGCAGTGCTTTTTTTTTTTTTCTTTCTTCTTTTTCTTATCAGACCCAGGCAGCTCCCTGGAAGAACCACCTTTACATATGTATGACTACATTCCACCACTGGTTTGTGTCGTTCAATACCACATACATGTTATATAAATGGATTTCTATTGAGTTTTTTTGCCTTGGAGCAAAAATCTTTCCACAGTCATTTAAATCTTCTTATCAGAGGCCTACCAGAAAGGTAAAAGCCTAGCTCTAGCACATGCATGCTAATGGCGTCCACAGTGCTTTAGGACTGAGTGCCATCAAACAGTACAGTGGAGCTATAATTTAATTTCACATCATTACCAAACAGCTGCGACATATTTGATCTTGATAAATGCAATAGGTAATCATCTATACATATTAGGTGAATTTTTTAAAGTTCCATAAGTAATTAAACTACAGCTCAGTGTACAGACTGTTACGTATAGGCATAAGGTTAGTTTATATCTTAGAAAAAAAAATCACAAGATTGAATGATCTATTTGTTTTTCACGGCCCTCCAACTTTAGCTATAGTCACGTTAAATCTTTCTAAGTCTGACATTTAATTGAACATTATTAATTTTAAAATTATATTACAGAATTGGGAAAAAAGAGCATCTTCAGGGTAATGAAGTACTGTTGATTGAAGTCAACAAAATTCCATTCAAAAAAAGCTATGACTCAGACTGTAATTTTATACATATTGCCAATGAATAATTCATTCTGGTTTTCTCCGAAGTTACTATTAAAGGAAACACTGTAATCACCATGGAAGTGTTTATACCAGTTATATATCATAGTCATTACCTGTTCCAAACTGTTACTTCTACTCTTTAATAATAAAGGAAGGTGCTCAAGTGAGACAGTTATTGTTTTAAAATTTAAGAACCTACATTCAATCGAAAGGTAAGACTTTAGAGAGAATACAGCCACCAAAAAAAAAGTATTTTGCTCTTTCTCTCCAGTGATCCATTTATGTTTTATAATCACTTCATACAGCTATGGTAGCTCCTTTTACTTAGCTGTCCATCCTGCTAAATGTGCACATTTAAAAAGGAATAATTAGAACTTGGCAAAATAAACTGACCAAAAACCTCTATATCTTAACCCTTCTTGAACTTTTCTATCAAAAATGCCCCATGTTTGTTCCATTCATTATTATAGGCTTCCCAGTGCCGGCACTCAGGGAGTATTTCCTGAATGAATAAATGAATGATATTGTTGCCAAAAGGTCGGCAGTTCAAATCCACCAGGCGCTCCTTGGAAACCGTATGGGGCAGTTCTACTCTGTCCTATAGGGTCGCTATAAGTCGAAATCAACTCTACGGCAACGGGTATTGCTGTCTGCTAGACCCTCTTTGATGCCTTAGGATTTTGGCTCAACTGCTATCTCCCCTTTGACTTTGATATCCAGTCCAACACTGAGTCCAACCAATTTCTCAGAGATACACTTTTCGGTGTCGATGACTCTAAACCCAGAGTACTTCTCGTCATTTCACACAGAGTTACCACACAGTAGCAAGAATCACTTTTATCATGCCACTTCTGATTTCTAAAATGCTTTACAGGTTAAGTCATGAATCATACAGCATCCCACGATTGGAGCCACCCTTAACTAACATCATTTTCTCACAGACTAAAAATGCTCTAAATTTTAGCTTGCTTCTCATACCTTACGTGTCTTTTCAGTGGCTCTGACAAGAAATGCCCATTTTCTGTTTAAAAACACCTTTGAAAGTGATCCCACCTAGGCTCAACCACTCATACCATGATTTAACAAATCTCCTTTAAAAATAAACTCACAATGTGGAATACAGATTATCATAAATTAGGAAAATCATTGTATATACATTTTAGCACCAACGTGAAGGGAGCTGTGTCAGCTAACATAAATATCCAGATAAAACTAAGCTCTTTAGAGCAGGAACTGGGTTTTTTGCTTCTGTATGTCTGTGCCTATCCCAAGGTCTGTCACATCGTTGTTGTTGCTGTTAAGTGACGTTGAGTTGGTTCTGACTCATAGCAACCCCACATACAACAGAACAAAACACTGCCCAGTCCTATACTATCCTCATAATCGTTGCTACGCTTGAGCCCATTGTTGGAGCCACTGTGTGAACACATCTTGCTGAAGGTCTTCCTGTCCTTTGCTAACCCTCTACTTTACCAAACATGATGTCCTTCTTCAGGGACTAGTCCCTCCTGGTATCATGTCCAAAGTATGTGAGATGAAGTCTAACCATTCTTGCTTCTAAGGAGCATTATGGCTGTATTTCCGGCACATAAACCCAAAACCAAACCCGTTCCCATTGAGTGGATACTGACTCATAGCGACCCTGTAGGGCAGGGTAAAACTGCCCCATAGGGTTTCCAAGGAGGGGCTGGTGGATTCGAACTGCCAACCTTTTGGTTAGCAGCCGAGCTCTTAACCACTGTGCCACCAAGTCTCCTCTGGCATATAAAAAAAAAAAAAAAAATAGCAGATATTAAATAAATGTTTCCAGAGTAAATAAATGACAAGGAGTGTGGACTCTCAGTTATCAGCAAAATATTTTCATTCAAGGAAAGCATGGAAGTAGTCAAGTCTGAACTGTAAAAGGAACACCTACGAAGTATGGCTATATATGTGAAAGTAAACTATTATGTGGAGACAACCCCATATAAAATTGTTAGTACCCCATGTATGTCAGGTCTGGCCACCTTCATAAAACTTTTCTGCCCCCAAATTTTAACTTCAACTACTGATTTTTTTCCCCCCAGAAGAATGAATCACTGATTTGATAAATTCAGTTTATGGCCCACATACTATAATATATTCATCCAACAAACCTTTACTAATTCTATATCCTAGGCTAAGCCCTATGTATAAAAATTTGTCAGACTGTCTTTAGGTACTTACAGTCTAGTGAGGGAGACAGTCAAGTAAACCAGTAACTACAATACAATGTAACTAAGGGACAGATATTCATAAGGTACTATGTGGTAACCAAAAGGTTGGAGATTTGAATACATCCAGAAAGAAAAGCCTGGCAACCTACTTCAAGAAAGCAGCCATTGAAAACCCCACGGAGCACAGTTCTACTCTGACACACATGGAGTCATCATGACTTGGAATTGATCGGATGGCAACTGGTTTTACAGCAGTAGAGAAGGAAGGGACCTTACTCACCTTGGGGGTGTAGGTTGATGGAGAAAGGGTTAAGAATGACGATTTTTGAAGTGGAACTAGAATTAACTACAGAGGAAATAGTTAAGTGTATTGCAGACATAAGAAAACAGAACACACAAAGACCAGAAGCTTGAAAGAACATGGGCAGTGTGGAGTCATTTTGGCACGACTGGAACATAAGCTGTGGGGAAAGTGGAAACAGTCAGCAAAGTACACAGGAATGAGATCATGCAAGGCTTTTTCCCATGCCAAGCAGAGCTGACAGAGTTGATATTCCCAAAGGAGAGAGGAGGGAGTCAAAGATAAAATCCATGTTTCTGATTTGATGACTGGTTATGGTGATACCATTCACCAAGGCAGGGAACAATGATCTAAAAAATTTTTATTTAACTTTGAGTAGGAAAATAATGAGTTTAATTTTATGCAGGGAATTTGAGATGCGTTGGGTCATTCAGATAGAGATGCCAAGTTAGCAGCAGAATGTATATACTTTTTTTTCAAAGAAAGAGATCTGGGATAGAAATATCTTTATGTTTCTATAAGGTTAGCCTGGTGTAAGCCAAAAGCCCACTACCATCAAGTCAATTCTGACTCACAGCAACCCTACAGGACAGAGTAGAATTGCCCCACAGAGCTTCCAAGGAGTGCCTGGTGGACTCGAAGTGCTGACCTTTTGGTCAGCAGCCATAGCTCTTAACCACTGTGCCACCAGGGTTTCCTAGCCTGGTGTAGAGGTCTTGAAATCCCATTTCTTTACAGTGACATCCATCATGTTTCTTCCATCCCATTGTTGCCAAGTTGATTCCCACTCAGAGTGACTCTATAGGACAGCAGAGAATTGCTCCACAAGGTTTCCAAGTCCATAAATCTTTATGGAAACAGACTGCCATATCTTTGTCTCACGAAGTGGCTGGTGAGTTCGAACCGCCAACCTTTTGGTTAGTAGCCAAGCACTTAACCACTGCGCCACCAGGGCTCTTGTTTCTTCTATATGTCCCTTATATGTGTTTGATGTGTTCTTAAAATCAGGAGCATAATGTCTCTCCCTAATTTGTAATTCTCTATAATCCCACCTCTGAGTTCTTGTTACAGTGGGTATGCAGAAGGTGCTAATTAAAAGATGATCAACTGGTTAAAAAGCAAGAGATGAACCAACTTGCAGAAAAAGGGACATAAAAGAAACAGACTGTGTATCCTGGCAGAAACAAGTTCCAAACATAAAACCAAAGAAATTGATATTGCTTACTCAAAGTCCAGTGTGTTCCACTCTGTGGAAGAAATATCTAAATACTTAAAAAAAAAAAAAAAAAAAGACAGGGAGGTGTTGACAATATACTGAAACAGTTACTGTACCTAAAGGTTAAACTAATACATAAAACATTAGAGATATATTTGTGCAACTGTCTATTCAAACAAACAGAAATCTGAAGGACTAAAAGCCATTGCTCTCAACTTAAATATAAGAGAGACATGAATAAGTAATTATATTTGGATTGCTGAATTATGACTTCTGTGGAAAATTATACTACAAAATATCAGATTATGTTTCCTTGCCCAAAAAGTTTTTCAACAGTTGAAGATCTGGACCCAACACAAGAACATGAAGTCATCATCGCACACATGCACTAAGCTATAATAAATCAGGTTTAGCAAAGGCAAAAAGAAAATACTGGCAAGCGATGAAATGGCAGGAGCTGAAGTTTAAGGTGGACAAAGGAGAGAGAAGTGAGAAGAGTAAAAGTATGAATACCATTGCAGTCAAGTCTATTCTGACTCATAGCAACCCTACAGGACAGAGTAGAACTGCCCCATTATTTCCAAGGAGTGCTCAGTGGATTCGAACTGCCGACCTTTTGTATAGCAGCTGTAGCACTTAACCACTACACCACCAGGGTTTCCAAAAGTATGAATAAAGACAGGATAATCAAGAAAAATTTTAATCAAGAAAAATATTAGAGTAAGGAGTCTCAATTTTCTTCTTATACTTAGTCTTCTCATTGTGCACGTTTCTTTTTTAATTATTAAACACATTGTTAAATATAGTCAATTCTTTTCTACCTGCTTCCATGCTGGGAATTATTTGTTTTTGAAGAAGCAGACACCTCTTGGAAATCACTGAATGAGTCATCAAGGGATCCTGACTTCGAAGCATCTTGAAAATCCTGAAAGTCATCTTCTTCTGGTTTTACCACCTAAGATTATAGGGGACATTTAAGTTGAAAACAACATCAAAGTGATAAAATAGTTAACAACGAATTTCCAACTGTCAACCACAAAGACTGCATTTTAAATTCCCCCATTTAGGTACAACTACCTAATTTCAGAAGAACGCTCTTCTGACATACCATCAACATATGTGCTTAAGGAAAGAATCTTGTATTTTTAGACACTCTCTGGTACAAATGGTAAAAGACTGGTTTAAAGACTGAATCTACACAATTTTTTAATAGCCGAATTGCATTTTCCAGGTTACTGACCAGACCAGACATCAAAAAAAACAAAACAAAAACAACCAAACCCATTGCCATCAAGTTGATTCCAACTTATAGCAATGTTAAGTACTAACAAAACTTCATCTGCCTTACAGAAAAATGAGCTTGTAGTATATTGTTCTGTACCTTAAAACAATGTAATCATGTAACATGGCCATCTTTCTAGGCAGTACATGTAGATCTATCTCATTTATTTTGATGACCTAATAGTTTACCACTGTATGGATGAACCAAAATTTATCTGACCTTTCTCCTGATGGACACTTAGTTGTTTCTAATGTTTTACTCTCACAAACAATGCTACAACAAATATCCTTGCATATCTTTGTTAATTTGAGTTACTAACAGATTCCTAATAGTGTGGCTGCTAGGTCAAAAGACACAGGCATTTAAAATTTTGACAGCTATTGCCAACTCGCCTTCCAAAAAAGCCTGCATGAATAAGCCCTACAGTATATCAGTTACTTTTTCCTACATTTTCACTGACACTAAATATTATAAGTTTGTTTAAATTTTGTTAATCTGAGAAGTGAAAAATAAACTAAGGTACTTTATTTTTAAATTATTATTCTTAATTTTTTTTATTGTGCTTTAAGTGAAAGTTTACAATTCAAGTCAGTTTAAACTAAGGTATTTTTAACTTCAGGCTTGGTGGTTTCCTCAAAACACACAGTCAAAAAATTTATTTTATTAGGTTGAGGTTAAAATATATATTCTATAAAGAACTATAAATTTTTAGCTAAAATTCAAACAGTTTAAGGCTTAAGAAACATCTTTGTTTTTTTAATAATAATAAAGTAAATTTTATATTGTTTGAATACTGTTTATTCTTCATCTCAAGAGTCCATCACAATTCAGCAATATTCTGTATGCCTCCCTGGAAAAAAAGCTGCCCGGATTTACTTTCAAGTATTATTTGGAATATACACAGCTTCTCCACTTACCTGATTTGCAGGGTAAGTTGGCAAGAAGCCACTGGAAGCCTGAGCTGCAGCTCCACCCACTGGTCCAACAAGGTTAATGCCCATGACTGGTTGTCCCAGGTTGAGAGGCATGGAGCCTGCAGGGCCTGAAGGCATCACGGTTGGCTGACTCACTGGGGTAGGAAGAGTCATAGGAAAGCCACTTAAAGTTGGAATAGGAGCCGCCGGGAACTGGTTTAAAGCGTCAGGACTCATGGCAGGAACTCCCCTCTATACAGAATAGGAGGAAAATGGAATCGTTTTGGGGGATGGCAAACCATATACAATCTAAATCTGGCAAACAGAGACCTAAATATAAAACTTGTAGCCCTGGTATGTTTCTACTCTGATTCTCCCAAAACTTATGAATTTGATACCCTCCCTCCTCCCCTCGCCAAAATGTAGCAAATTTAATGTAAAATATAATACTCAACAAAGAAATTGCCAACACATACCAGTTCTGACATTCCCCTCTCTTGACAATTTGGGTTAACTCATCATAATCTAATCATTCAAAATTACTGTATAACATGAGAAAAACTGTTACCAGACTGAGAATACTTGATATTTAAGGAATTTTAACTAAGGACTTCAAAGGACAGCGAGAGTAATTTTACCTATTACTGACTAGCTCTCAAGTTCAGAAGGGATATAGTTAGCCCAGAGGATGTTAATATACTAAACATTCTTTAAACAAAAGAATATTTTGCTAGGATGCACATTATATAAGCTGTGAATTTTTATAGTGTATTCTGAAAATGATCTAAATTTCAGTGTACAGATTTCTACAGCGTTATAGTCAAAAAAGGATTCATACTCTTTCAATTTATATTGAAAAGTTTTTTGACCTAAGTTAAGAAACATTGTCTACCTGTGTTACAGCTATCATGGCCAGAACGGTATAAAGTTCTTCTTTAGTAAGTTTGCCAGGTGTAGTTCGATTAGCTAAGGCCCATATCTGTCCAAGAGTTTCCCTGGGAAGTCCAGATGACATCAGAATAGGATAAAGTTTAGCAGTATCTATTCCAGTTGGAGTCATTGTGGTTTCTAAAATTTTCTTATAGGCATCTATTAAAAGAAAGACCATATTACAAATGTAAACGCATTACAAATGATTGATCTTTTTTATTGTTGCTCTTGCTATACAAAAATAATCTTCAACCTTAAATCAAACTGCTGTAAAGATATCCAAGTGGAAATATCCAGCAGGCAATCAGGGTCTGAAGCTCAGAACAGAGATTGGAACTTGGTCCTAAAGATAAAGACTTAGGGCTGAAGGTACGAGAAAGTCTTTTAATTCAGTAGAAGGTTGTAATGTCAGTAAGACGGGGGGCGGTATAAGCAGATGCTATGTACTTTAAAAGAGAAGAAATCAGAGAGTAATAATGATGGAAACAGTTTGAAAATAGCAGTAAGATGCAGGAGTTATACCAACACCACCTTTTTCCCTGCCCAGAGAATCAGAGGCTGTGAGAGAAAACACTACTGGGGAAGGTGCTATGGAAACAGAACCTTCAGGGAAAGATCTGCTTTTAGTTAAAAGGTGAGGAAGCAGAACAAGTGTTTGAATAAAGAGACAACGGTAGTTTTTCATAAATTGGGGCTTCCAAAGAACACAGCGGGAAAGGCTGTTAGAGGTAGGGTTGCCATGTAAAGTACAGGACACCCACACTGCATGGGACAGACTTACATTAAACAATTATTTGTCGTTTACCTTAAATCCAAATTTAACTGGGCATCCTGTTTACTTATTTGCTAAATGTGACAACCCTAGTTAGAGGAGCTGTTGGGGATGAAAAGTGGGTAGGGTTAAGGCAGACTGAGAAAAATGTTTAAAACACAAACTTTACATCTAGAATTATAAATGTGGAATACAAATTAAGAGGTGGGTCATCAAAACAAACATTTTGGCTAAGAACGTATACACACATATATGTTTGGAGGGAGGATACAGAAAGAAATGTAAGTCAGGAAAAAATGAATAAAACTTAAAAGTACACCAAGATTTAGATTTTTGTTGTTGTTTTTTATTTATCTGGCTTAAAGACAGAGAAGAAGAGGAAAAGATATAAACTGTAAACGGGGAATTGGAATAAAAACCATTATATTTATGTATAATTGAAGACAAATATGGGACTTCAATTATACATAAATATAATGGTTTTTCATCCCCAACAGCTCCTCTAACTAGGGTTGTCACATTTAGCAAATAAGTAAACAGGATGCCCAAATCTATATATATCATATATAGATTATGATATAAACTAGACATTGATGGTTTCTTACATAGAAATTCAGCTATGGGTATCTTGCATAAGTTTTATTAAATCAGCCATGGAGAAGAACGAACTTTAGCATATGACCAACATAGAAAATTGAAGACCTAATGAAAGTTACCTTTAGTTTTGAACAGACTGACAAACAAGTTACAATATGCATATACTATTGCAACAGTCACTAGCCTATGTATACCAATCTTAGCTTAAGTAGACTATTTCCTCACATTTAATTGAGTAATATCACAAAATGTGCGCCTCTGTGATTTTTCTGGCTCAGCAGAAATAATATACAAAGAAAAAAAGTAAATACCACCTTCCAATGTAGAAAAAGATGCCACCTAGTTTTTTACTTCATATAATATCACATGACAAAGAAGTCAGAGTATTTAAAAAAATATAAACTAATCATTAACAGTTGAGAAAAACTGATATTTATTAAACAAATTAGTTTAATGAAATTAATTAAACATTAATGCTATCTGGCAATCTAGTAAATATTTGATAATGTCTCTTAAAGCATGACAAATCCAAGAAAGCTCTTAGAAATAAAAGGATATGATGGTCAATAAAACATTAAAGCAAAACACTTCTCCCGCCTTTATAGTTATTCCCTACAGGAGGTAGCTTAGGAAACACTGGATTTATTTAATTAAGCTTCTGTACTCCTTCAGAAAAAAGTTAAAAGAGAAAAAACTTAAAATTCCTTCTGTATAGTTTTTAACCACGACAGTAAACATTTACAACTACACTTATAAAATCTGAAACAAAATAGGTCAAAAAGGGATCCCGAGCAAGGAACTCTTACCTGGAACCAAGCTCTCATTGTAAATCCAAGGAGGCATTCTGGGCTGAACAGGATCCTGGGAGGGAAATATTCCCACACCTAAAAGACAAGGTGCATTAGGAACAGTCCCTGATGAGTCTAACGGTCTGTGAGGGAGACGAGAAAATCACATCTAGCCATGGTTGTTACAGGAGAGCACTGGCTGGAGACACTTAAAAAAAAAGTCACCAATACAACTAAAATATCTGGTTTCTAAACAACTCTTACACATTAAGTATGCCCTAAAGAATAAACTATATATAGAAAAACTAAAATATACCAAATCAATATTCTAAATCATATGAGGTTTTTATCATCTCATGTGTATTATAAATTAAAGGAAAAAAAAAATGACAGGCACTGGTTTAAAACCATGTATGTATAAAAAATTCAACCGCCCAAGTTTGACTTACAGCTTTTAATACGGCGTCTTCACAAAGTCTGATTTTTAATTTGAATATGACAGCTGCTGCCGTAGATGTATAGGGTTTTTGTTTTGCTTTGTTTTTTTGCACGACACAGTAATTTCT
The DNA here is from genome assembly GCF_030014295.1 of Loxodonta africana. Classification (NCBI taxonomy): domain Eukaryota; kingdom Metazoa; phylum Chordata; class Mammalia; order Proboscidea; family Elephantidae; genus Loxodonta; species Loxodonta africana. Next base: position 52,005,638 of record NC_087359.1, read on the forward strand.
TGGCCAATAAAATATCCTCTAAAAGTTTGCCTCCTGGGCTGCCCACATTTTAATTCCTCTCTATGAGCTGAATTTATAAAATTTGGATCTTTTAGGCTACAGTGCATATGATTTATTTCAGAGAAAAACAAAAAAGCAAACCTGTCACGATCCGACTCACGCTGACCCTCTAGGAGAGAGTAGAACTGCCCTAGAGGGTTTCCAAGGAGCAGCTGGTAGATACCAACTGCCAACCTTTTGGTTAGCAGCCGAGCTCTTAACCACTGTGCCAAAGCAAAACTATATTCTCATTGGTGACTTTTCCAGTTGTAATTTTAACTTCTCAATCTTTATGGAAGAATGGAAATTGTAAGGGGAAAAAAAACACAGTTTTTATAAATTGAGAGGAAAGAATATTTTAAAACAGGAATGATTCTGATTAAGAAAACTGGTTATCAAAATCATTTTTTAAAAAGGCCTAAGAGTGTGCTGAAAGAATTCGGAGCAAAATCTTAGTGGTTAATTAGAGAAAGGGATGCATTAACTTTATTTTAAGCGAGATTTCAACTAGCAAAATCAAGCAGCATTCATATTAAGATTAATGCTTAATATGTTAGCATTTAAGCGACATTTGGTTAAACGAATTTTTTTGCTGAATGTTTCACGAGCTCACCACTCTCTTCAATTGACAGGTTTTGGTCTGAAGTCTTTTCTGCCTCTGCTTTGGTGGCACCACTTATGCATCCATCTACAGCACCCCAGGTACTGGCCGTTAAACTGGGATGGTTCTTACTGGAAGCTGGGCCTAGGGCTTTGTGCTCAACTTCAGAAGTATTTAATTTAATTTGTTCCTGCCCAGATGTACTTATGTCACAAGATACTAGGAGCTTCTCCTCCAAGGAAGGGCCTAAACAAACAGCATGAAGGGTTATTTGTATACAATGCATATCTCTAATCTTTTCCATCATCCATTCCAGCCCCATACTCTCCAGGGAAGGCCCAGCCACATAAAAACTTGAATATAATTAAATCACTGTGTTTGTATAGAACTTGAGAGGCTTCAGAGATTTAGAGGACTTATGCATATGTTCTACTCTGATTCTCAAGAATCTGATGAGAGCGTAGGGAGAATGGTATCGGAGAAGAAGTACTAACTTTGAAATCTGGAGACTTACAAAAGATACAGACACTTCTACAAACTACTGGGAAGACCGCTGGCCAGTAACATCTCTGGGTCTGTTTCCGCATCTCTCAAATGAGAGTTTGGATTAAGTGTGTGTCTCCTCAGATCTCTCCCATCACTATGCTGTATCTCAAGACAGAGTGTATAACTGCACCCATTATTGCACAGCGGAAAAAACTGAGGCGTACAGATGTCTAAAGACTTGTCCAAGGACGAACGACTTCTGACCCCAAATGGTCTGTCACAGAATCAGAGGAGGCACTTTCTAAAGTAGTTTTCCTTGGCTCATTATTCTTCAGAAAATGATACTGATGATGTTCCCAAACAAAAGAGTAATGTCCTTAAGAAATCAGCTTGTTTTGAAAGTTGTAAGGTGGTTTACAAAGTTCCTAACTTAGGACAGCAAAAGTTTTAAATCACTTTTCTAGAACGCGAGGCCCCCAGAATTGAAAAAGCTAGACTTTTATTTTGGCGGAGTTCCAAATACTCATGCAATGCATGTACAGGTTTCTTTACCAACATCGTTACATTATTCTGTTTATATAACAGAAGTAAATTTTCCTAGAATACTGTAAGAACATTTTCATTAACAATGCTAGGAGTTACCTGCTTTCTGTACAATGTGTGAGGCTGAAGCAGTAGAAAAATAAGGAATTTGCCCAGGGATATCAGGTAAGGCAAATGACACTGGAATCTGACCTGGAGGGAGAGGCTGTGTCCCAGCCTTCTGTGTATGCAACTGGCCAACTGGGGTGGTGGGGTGGAAAGACTGAAAAGGCTGGGAAGTGGAAGAAGGCCCACATTTGGGAACTTCAACAGGCCCCTGCATAAAGTCACTGAATTCTTCTTCATCAAGAAAGGCAGGTGATGGGGAGACAGTTATAGTAGAATGAGATGATGTGGGACAATCTGCAAAATGGAAAATGGCAATGAAACACACAGAAATGAAAACCAACAGGGAAAAAGAAATCAAGAGGTAGTACAATTTCAAAAGAATATACTGAAATATGAATAGTGGAGGTGAACAAGAAATAACACAAGTAACCACAGTCAAATGGAATTACATAATGGGTGCAAAAACACTGTGATATCTATTTATACGCAACTTTGTCTTTTTAAAAAGAGGTTTTATAGCTATTTTGCATTCACTTAAAAAATAAACAACAAAAAAACTTCCATAAAACTCAAAATTTCTTCCCTTCTTTGATTTGGTTAGAACTAATTTTTCTTTCTGACTGAAACCAATAATAATTTATATCAAAGTGGTGATTACTTTTGAAACCCAAATGATCTGTTTATCTGGATGATAAAAACAGATGTAAGAAAACCTATTTATATACTGCTGAACACATTACAGATTGGACAAATAAATACTCCAATGTTTAAACTTCACTCTGACAGTAAGGAAGAATGCATAATACAAACTTGTAGTTTCTGACACATCATGCCTGATCCATACACTTGGCATAAATCACAACATAAGGAATGAAAATTACAAAAGATAACAAGAACATTAAATATATTACCAAGGTGATATTTCCTTGTGAAAAGCATAAAAATTGGGAGACCATAAAGTACTAAAGCAAACAATTCAACAACCCATTTATGAAAGTTAACCTCGACCAATGGCTATGTTTGAAAACATCACTATGGTTTTTATATTGTTAAATGTGAGATTCATTTATGTAATAAACCTGGTCCACTACATTTGACAAGAGGTTCATTAACAATATTATTGTTATTTCTTCACATTTTAACTACTTTGAATTGCTTTAATATTTATTAAAGACTAATGTCACAGGAGAGTGGTCCAGGTGGCGTAAGCAGTTGACTGGCTGCTAACCTAAAGACTGGCAGTTTGAACCCACCCAGCAGCACCTCGAAACAAAGCCCTGGCAAACCGCTTCCATAAAGATTAAAAACCAAAAACCAAACCTGTTGCCTTCAAGTCAATTCCAACTCACGTGACCCCATGTGTTAAAGAGTAGAACTGCTCAATAGGGTTTTCTTGGCTGTATTATTTATGGAAGCAGATCGCCAGGCCTTTTTTCTGTGGCACTGCTGAGTGGGGTCAAACCACCAACCTGCAAGTTAGTAATTGAGTACGAACTGTTTGTACCACTTGGGGACCTTTCCCTAAAGATTTCAGCCAAGAAAACCCTATGGAGCAGTTCTACTCCGTAATATACAGTGTCCTCATGAGTCAGAATCGACTCAGTGGCAACGGGTTTTAATGTCACAAGGTGTGGTCTTTATAAAAAAAAAAAAAAAAAAGGCTTTCATCTGAAAATGAGGACACTACATGCTTACTACCTCTCTTTTGGATCAATAAAATAAAAGCTGTAAACGTTTAAAATTCTATGAAAGACACATAATGAATATTCAAATTATTGCCTTAATTTTTTTGTTAAAAAGAAAAAGCCTTCTTGGACCAGCACTAGCACAAAGTAGAAGTAATGGAAATCTGAGCTCTACTTTGGATGTTTTTAAAAGACATAATGGACCTTGCCTATATTAGCAGTAAGGCTGCAAAGGCTCAACCACTGTTTCTTTATATTTGTCTGGAATTACATTCGTTCTATGTGGTATATATTTTGGCTCATAAAGTCTCACAGCTATGTATATGATTAATAAAAATCATTAAAATTACGTCATAAATACAGTTTGTATATTAAGTGTTTTAGAAAAAACATCCTTTGGGGAAAATGAAAAGATACCCTTTGGTAGTGTAAAGGTTGGAAACTGTTTTTATAGACTGTACTTTGGGTCTAGGTTTAAGATCCTAACTGAAGAGGCACTGGAAACTCCTAGGCTTGCTTTAGAAACATTTTTTTCTGACTTAGCATGAAGCAGTTAACTAGAAACTGTTAACTGTACACACGTTGACTGAACTCATCAGATTGTCTGAACATCAAAACACCACTGCATTATTTAACAATGAGGAATATTCATTATTAAACTATAGCTGGCTGTCCAAAAAGGGCATTTTATGTAGACTGAGGAGCCCTTGGGTGGAGAAAATGGTTAAGCACTTGACTACTAGCTGAAAGGCTGACAGTTCAATCCCACCCAGAGGCACCACAGAAGACAAGCCTGGCGACTGGCTTCTAAAAGCACACAGTCTTGAAGACCCTATGGAGCAGTTCTCTGCACACATGGGATAGCGGTGAGTTAGAATCAATTTGACAGCAACTAACAACAATATGAATTGATCAATGGTTGACCTAACAATGGCCATTGTCTCTGCCTTCTTCTCCTTTTTCTTGGTTCTATGCAAGGTCCAGTTTTAGTATTAACTTCCAATATATATATTTAAACTATATCTTGACTAGTTATACAGTTTATAATTTTCATTTTTAGATGGTTTTTCTGTCTGAACTCAATCTGGTTGTTAAGGCCCATTCCGTTTTCAATCTCAGTATATTTTTATTTGGGGGCATAGTTTTGGAATCAGAATCTGGGACCATAATCTAACAAACAAAATTAAGAGGACAGCGTGAAACCATCCCAGAAAATCAAGAATGTGGTTATCAATGTGGGTGCCAATTATTCTCTCCTGATAGTGCTTGTAAAAGGTATTACAATAAAGGGTTTAAGATAAAATGTATTAATATAATCTGTACCAGTAAAAGACACTAGTTTCTTGGTTGACTGAATAATCTATGCAAACTGTTTGCCTAGTAATGGTACGTTACTCTTGATATTAGTTGAGAATAAAATGTGAAAATATTGAATTGTTTTAAAAAAGGATGTGGTAACCATTACACAAAAACAAGACTCATTTCGACTACCAAATGTATAAAACAAAACAAAAAAAATCCCTTCACCGTGCTCTAAAAGCAGGTACTTTTTTTGTTTTTCCGATGGTAAAAAGTACATAGAAATGTGTTAGAGAAACTAAAATTTCATGAGGAGCATTACTACTCCTGAGACTTTTTTTTAATGGTCCATTTTAATCACATTGAATAATAAAATCTTAGCTAGCTCATAAAAAGTAAAATTAATTTGAAATAATAAAAATGAAATGGTAAACTCCTTTATTACATTTGCTTTGAGATAATAGTTTTTTTTTTTTTTTACTAATGTTAACATACTCATTGATAAAGAGATTTACAGCTCAAGTTGTCATACTGACATTTAACTCTTAGGCAAAGAGAGTTTTTTTTCCCCCTCCCAAGACATTTATCCAGGCCACAGCTCTGAACTCTTTCATGACTGAATTTTTTTTTTTTAAATTTTTTGGTGATGCCATGTTTCTTCACTAACGGGATGGATGCTGAATCACTACTGGTAGATTTTTATTATTTGAAAAAATGAGGTGCCAATTGCAAGTGGGCAATACTGGTCCCATGTTCCATGAAGCATATCACACACGCAGTACCTATCCGTCCCATGGCCCAGAAGTGCATCACAAACTGCTTTCACCCCCAAAACATTTACCTGAATATTTCAGAATGTCAGCAACTGTACCTTCCCAATAACACAGAGGAAAAAGTAACATCCTTGCACGCCTTATCTTGCTGTTACAGAAGTCAAAAGACACGATCACTCCTCCGGGAAGCATTCCCTATACAGATGGCTCTCAACACTCAGATGTAGTGCAGACCAACTTCCTTATTTTTTAGGCAGTTGCACCAGTGTCTGCCATGACGCCAGAATGTACTAAAATGGCTCAAACACCTGCCAATAAACCTCCAGGGGTGGAAAATATAGCTGGAGCATATATGTGCCATCCCTTGTTAAAGAGTTAACTCACTGTAAATTTTAAACCATCCAAATTTGCACTTAGCTAGAAGGAAGAGTTCAGCTCTGACTCTTAACACATACAATGGTCAGTTACTGCGACTATAAATCACTTTTAAAGAAAAGAAAATTTTAACATCTCTTAAAATTAAAACTACCTGGTTTCTTGGGGTGTGATGCTGGAGTGGGGTGCATCTTAGCATCTCTGGAAAACCCATCTAAGTTTCCTTTTATGGCTTCCAAGGCATCATCTCTACTCTTCTCTCCTGTCTAAGAAACAACAAAAATATGTACGTTCATTCACTTTTTTTGCTTCCTTGAAAACCTCCCCAATTAAAAGTAGAGAGATTAGTGTATTTCCAACATTTTTGCCAAAATGATTTCCCAAGTCAAAAAGGCACTGATAAATGTACAAAGCAAATGTATAAAAGGATACTCCATTGAAAATAAAAAATTAAAAGTCTTATTTATAAATGCTTTATGATAGTGCTACTAAATATTAAGTATCCTGAATTAAGAGAAATGCATTTTCGTATCAGCAAATTTAGGATTAAGGAACCCTGGTGCCTAGTAGTTAAGCGCTTGGCTGCTAACCAAAAGGTGGGCAGTTCGAACCCACCATCTGCTCTCCAGGAGAAAGATATGGCAATCTGCTTCCACAAAGGTTACAGCCTTGGAAACCCTACAGGGCAGTTCTACTCTGTCCTATAGGGTTGCTGCAGGTTCTCTCTGAGTTGGAATCCACTCAACGGCACACACAAGTTTAGGATTAATGGTTCCCAAGTAAAGATTATGAATATTGCCATAGTAATAAGGAGCTGAGAAGATAACGGCTGATATCCTACTCCTCAGCAATAGAGCATCTTTACAGAAAAAGGAAAATTTTTCAGTTCAGGACACGACAAACCAAAACGAATCAACCACAGCCTCAGCTTGGGCTGCTATCTCAGCAACAAAAAAGGAGAAGAGGCATGTTTGCGGGGACGGCATGGATACATTACCTTGGGTTTCACACTACTGAGAAGTCTGAGCTTTTGTTTCTGCTCTTCAAACTGACGTCTTTTTCTTTCTTCTTCTAAGAGTTTTTGCTGCTGTTCAAATCGTTTTCTATAAGAAAAAGAATCTGGTGAAGAACCACCTCCGGGGATTATCAACTATGCTATACTCATTTTGCATTTGTTGATCTATGAACTCACTCCACTGCTATTATATCTAATTTTGTTCTAATGAGAATCCTATTTTCCCACTATATTAATCTCAAAATATTTGAAATGAGTCTAAACATGTTCTACCTAAGTAATACATATGAATTTATTTCCTGTCTAATTTGCCAGGGGAGGAGACAACTTTTTTCATGTAAAAGTATTCTCAAAATCAGATAGGCAAGCAGACAAACATAAAGACACTCTTTGCTCTGCATATAAAAAAGAAACTTCCACTTGGGAAGGTGGTGTCATCTGGAAGAAAGAACAACGATCTGGAACCAGAAGGCCTGCATTTAGTTCCAGCCTTTGTCAGTAACTGTGTAGCGTTGTGTTATGGATTGAATTGTGTCCCCCTGGAATACATGTTGGAGTCCTAACCCCTATAAATGTGGATGTAGTCTCATTTGGGAATAAGGTTTTCTTTGTTATGTTAATGAGACCGTATCAGTGTAGGGTGTATCTTAAATCAATCATTGTTGAGATATAAAAGGAGCAGAGTAGGCACCAAAAACCAAACCTGCTGCCGTCAAGGTGATCCCAACTCATAGTGACCCTATAGGACAGAGAAGAACTGCCCTTGGAGTTTCCAAGGGGCGCCTGGTGAATTCGAACTGCTGACCTTTTGATTAGCAGCCACAGCACTTAACCACTACACCACGAGGGTTTCCCGAGTAGGCACAGAATAGGGGAAAGACAGATGCCATGTGGAGATCTCCAAGGAACGCTAAGAAGAATGTTAGAGAAGCTGAGACAGGGATTTTCCCCCACTCTGGACAGAGCCGAAATCCTGAATTCTGGCTTCTGGCTGCCTAAACTGTGAGAAAATAAGTTTCTGATCTTCAAACTACCCACTTGTGGTATTTCTGTTATAGTAGCTGTCTTAGTTATCCAGTGCTGCTGTAACAGAAATACCAAAAATGGATGGCCTTAACAAACAGAAATTTATTCTCTCACAGTCTAGGGGGCTAGAAGTCTGAATTCAGGTCGCCAGTTCCAGGGGAAGGCTTTCCCTCTCTGTCTGCTGTGAGGGAAGGTCCTTGTCATCGATCCTTCCCCAGTCAAGGAGCTTCTCAACGCAGAGACCCTGGGTCAAAAGGACACGCTATTCTCCTGTCTCTTGTTTCTTGGTGGTATGAGGGCACCCTGTCTCTCTGCTTGCTTCTTTCTTTTATATCTCAAAAGAGATTGATTTAAGAAACAATCTAATCCTGTAGATTGAGTCCTACCTCATTAACATAACTGCCTCTAACCCTGCCTCATTAACATCAGAGGTAGGATTTACAACACACAGGAAAATCGCATCAGATAATGAAACTGTGGACAATCACACAATACTGGAAATCATGCCCCAACCAAGTTGACACACATTTTGGGGGGACACAATTCAATCTATAACAGTAGCACTAAGAAGCTTAATACACCTTAGTTGACAAGTTGCTTCATTTCTTTGGACCTCATTTGCCCAGATGTAAAGTAAACCAAACCAAACCGGGTGCCACCGGGTCAGTTCTGACTCGTGGCGATCCTGTACGTTACAGAACGGGACTGCTCCACAGACTCTTCTCGGCTGTAATCCTCCTGGAAGGAGTTCACCCGGTCTTTCTTCCACTGAGCCACTCAGTGGGTCGGAACCGCCAATCTTTAGGTTAGCAGCCGACTGCAAACCGCTTAAGCCACCCACGCTCTTATACAAGTAAAATAGGGTTGAATAAGAGCATCTATAGGGTCTCTTCTGGCTCTAAACTTACAGTAAAAGTATTTTCAACATTTTGAAAGGCAACTTGACTGTTCTGGTATTCAAATCTGCATTAGAGAATATTTGACAAGTTTTAAAATAACTGTTCTCATGTATCTTTGTTATCCTTGAACCCTAGAGGTCTCTTACTGCTGCTCTTCTGCAAACTGCTTCTGCATGTCCGGAGTGTACTGTGGGCCTGGGGGATGCATTCCCAGGAATGGCGCTTGTCCCATGTAAGGCATTCCTGCTGCTGGCATTGGTCCCATTGGTATCCCTGCCTAGAAGAAACAAACGAAAGCTTAAAAAACAAAATTTCTCCTTTTAATTATCACAAAGAAAAACTGTAACTTCCATTAATTCTTAATTTTTTTAAATTTGTGAACTATACTAATGCATTCTTATAAAAGATTCAAAGATCATAGGCTTCTCTTAACATCTCCTTCACTTCCATTCCTTTTGTGTTCTCAGAGGTAACACTGCTAACTATCTAGGGCGGGGTGTGTGTGTGTGTAAAATCTTTCAGGCTGTGTGTGTATGCAAACATGCACGCACAATTTATACTCCTATGAGCTCACTAATCCATATTCTTTGAGAATAGGCATCATATCTTAACTATCTCTGTAATTTCAAGAATAGCTGAGAACATGACTTACAGTAGTCATTCTACAAAAAGAATTAAACCTGATTTTCCAGTCTGTTTGATCAGATAATGAATGTTTTGATGTTCGTTATTACAGGCTTAATACCTAAACTTCTATAAAAAACAAAATATACTTAATCAACAATAAGTGATATATCAATACAATAGTATAAAACTTTCTGAAGTGTCCAGAAATAAGAACAGTGTAACACAATAGCTAATCACAAAATCGAATACTATAATGATGATAGCAATGACAATGGCTAACTCAGTGAGTGAAAACTCCCCTACTCCTCAGTCTCCCCCCTGAAAGGTCTCCCTTCTGCCACTGACTGAAACTGGCTATCCTCTGAACCCCTCTCATTTGGAGGTTGCTGCTGCTTCAACATTCTTTGTAGGTGGGGAATGAGCCCCTTTCCTTCTTATAACCTTGTCTCCTCTCTCTTCCTTCCAAAACCTGGGATACATTTAATTTCTTGTTACTGGATTTTTTTATCCTACCCTGTTCATGTCGTCTACTGACTCTCAACTCCCTCTCTCTTCAACTGACGTCTTCGGAACTCAGCTATCTTCCATTCTATCCTTAAACTGTTCTTGGTGATGTTGACAATCATGTAGATGACTCATCTAACACTGTGGCCTCTCAGGTCTAGATCTCCTCACCATAATCATGCCCGACATACCAATGCAGCTTTCCATGGTCACAGTGTATCCTCAGTCTTTTCAGTACCAGTAACTGCATCATCTCCAAAATCTTGATTTTAAGAATCCCGCCACTTGAGCATTACCTCCTATCCTTCCGGTTCATCTACTCCAGCAATTCTCTTCCCTCGTTAATACCTGCCATCTATTAATCTTACCACTTTTCCCACCATCCGTCACCCTCATCACGTCCTCACTTCTCTTCCCGTCCAGCTTAGATTCCAGGGTTCAATATTATAATGCTCTTGTAAATATCCTTAACTCCCTTATCTCTCATTCCTCAGTATGGTCTCCTGGGAAACCTCATCCTCGGTTAGAGTCAACTAATCACCTTCTCTTATGCTTATATCCAAACAGCTGAACCTTGCTGGTAAGAAAAACACTGGTGATTTGCTTTAAATTCTTGATTACAAATCTCAAACTGATCCTTAACGTAGTCCAGTCTATACCATAGTCCTATGTAAGGTTTTAATTCTTTGAAATGTGTTGAGGTTTGTTATGGCCCATTATATGGTCAATTTTTATAAATATTCCATGTCTGCTTAAAAAGAAGACATATTTTTTGCAGTTGTCGGGAACAGCATGCTCTTATACGTCCATTAGTCAAGTTTGTGAAGAAGGTTGTTCAAACCTAAATCTTTACTGATTGTAGATTTGTCTGTTTCTCCTTAACATTCTGCCAATTTTTACTTTATACATTTTCAGGCCAGGTTATTAGGTGCATACAAATTTGGAACTGTTATATCTTTTGGGGGGAGTGTAGCCTTTTATCAATGATGAAAGACCCTCCTTACTTCTAGGCTTTTTAAGGATTTTTGCCTTAAAATCTATTTTGTCTGATTTTACTATTGCTATGCCAGCTTTTTTTGTTAATATTTATATTGTGTATTTTTCCCTATCCCTTTACTTTAAACAGTTATGATTAAGTTCACATATGTACAGGTGATGATAGCTAGCTCATGAATGGATGACAGTGATTCAAAGGTGCCATCCCTTTTAAGATGCAGTCTGTCTTCAGGTGTGTTAACATGTGAGAAAAATGGTCATTTTAGAATCAATGGAATATGGTAGTAAGTGGACAGGGAGGGAGTCAAACTCATGCCTAGCCACTCTAACGCCCATGTATGCTAAGGTATATTGCCTCATGTAAGTGGTATATAGAAAGCATACACCCACCATGTACAATCAGTATTTTAAGTCTCTGGGACATTGATTTCCTTATTGAAAATCAATCAAATGGCTTCTGATTATGATTTAATTTCCCATTTGGCTTGAGAGAGAATGCATCCATCATGTGGACATGAGTATTTCTGTTCCCCCGAAGAGTTGTCCATATTTACCTTCTCCATTTTCTTACCTTCCATTTAATTCTTCAGTCCATTCTAACTTGGCTTTGACCCCCTTCTCACCACTCCATCAAAATTGCATTGCTTTCATCAAAGTCACCAGTGAGTTGCTAAATCCAATGGATAATGTACTAACTGTTCATCAATAAGGAAATGCTGGTAAATCTATAGTATGAAATATTATTCAGCCATTAAAAAACTCAATATAGTTTTATATGCACTGTGATAGACGTGTGCTTTCAAGAGTATTTCTGTTCTCTTCTTTCCAGTCACACGGGAGGATTGCACTTTCTGCCCCACTGAGGTTAGGCGTGGCCTTGTAGCTTGCTTTACCCAGTGACCTACTTCCCTGCAGCAGTTACCAAAGTTAACTACTTGCTTTCTCTTAAAACTTCCTCTTTTCTTGGCTTTAATGGCATATTTTTCGTGCTGCTTTCTTTTATTTATTTCCCTCACTTACGTTGCTGCTCCTCTTCGATATCCTCTACTGGCAACTTACTTACTGAGATTTAAATGTTGAAATCTTGAAGGCTCTATTTTCTCTGTCTACAGTCTTCCTTGATGTTCCCATTTACACCTCTGGCATCAATTGCCTCTATATGCTGATGACTTCCAAACCTATAATCTTCAACCCAGAGTGACACATGTGAGTTCTAGGTCAATTTATTAAATTGCTTCTGGACAGCTCCACTTGAATGTCATTATGTATCACCAAACAATCTCCTCCAGTGTTTAATTTATTAACAGCACCACCAGTTTGTTGCTCATGCAGAAAACTGGGAGTCAGCTTGATCCCACTGTCTCCTTTACTTCCAATATCCAATCACTCAGCAAGTCCTATTGATTTTGTTTCTGAAGTAGTTCTCAAAAACACCCATCTCTCCATCCCTCTGCCACCACCCTAATTTAAGTCAGCAACATTTCTCATCTGCTCTCCTACATCAGCCTTTTAATGATTTTCCGCACATCTACTCTTGCTCTCCTTTCTCCCTCCAATCGTTCTCCAAAGAGCAACCAGAATGATCTTTTAGACACAAATCTGATCATGTCACTCTGCTGCTTTAAAATATTCAATGGTAAAATAAAAAATAAAAGAAATATTCAATGGCTCCCTAATGCTCTTATGAGAAAATTCAAAATATTTAACATGGTCTCTAAGTTCCCTGTATGACCTGGACCCTGCTTGCCTCAGTTCCTCAAACATGCCACACTCCCTCCTGCCTTAGAGCCTTTACACATGCAGCTCCTTCTGCCAGTGTGTTCTTTTCCCATCTCTTCATCTGCCTAATATCTACTTTTCATTCAGATTCAGCTGAAATGTCACTTCCTCAGAGAAATTTTTCTGACTCCCAATGCTAAGTCCTTTTATATTTTCTCACTACATATGTACACTTCCTTTGTAGAATTCACTAAGGTTCACACTTCATATTTAAGCGTGTGATTAGCTGTAAATGGATAAAGTATCAGTCTGACTGTATTTATCAGTCTTATGTGTGCCGTTACTGCTAAGCTCATTAAGAGATAGGTCTGTTCTCAGTATGCTGACAAAGTCAGGTTTTTAAGCATTTAATTTATCAAAAAAAAAAAAAAGAATGCTACTTGTGGGGTCTTTTAGCAGACAGCCTACTTCTTTTTCCCCGGCTGATGTCTTGTACGACTGCATTCTTGTTTTCCATATCTAGCACACAGCAAATATTTCACCATTACCATAATCAATACACCACTGCCAATTTCTCCCCTACTGGGAGAACTCTGTATTATATGGTTAAGTACAGAGGTATTAAAGACTTAGGTTCAAATCCCAGCTTACTATCACTGTGTCCTTGAGTATCCTCACAAAACTTCAGTTTCCTCATCAGAAAAGTGGGGATACCGCCTCTTTAAAAGGTTATTATGAAGATCGGATGAGTTAATTCAATATAAAGAATAGTAATTTTTGGCTCTGAGCCTTTCAAACATGACACTGCTCCTTTCATGAGAACAGTGCTGCTGCTTCTAACAATGCTACCTCATGGAATCAGTCCCCTAAATATTCCAAAACGTCATTCTAAATTCGTCTACGCCGGTATGCAAATAAAGAAGTTGCCAGATTTTCCCTAAGTGATTTCTCTTGTTTTCTCTCACTCTTATGAACATGTCTTCATTTAATTTTGAAGAAAGTCATCTAAGAGGCAGGCTATACTTATTTCCAAAAATTACATTTAGCTGGTAGTATGCAGACACGTAGCAACAAACAATAAATCCGTAAACAATCAGATAAAGAAGTACCTGCATAGCAATAGGTCCTTGAGACATTTGAGAGCTGTAATTCATTCCCATCATGCCTTGCATATTAGGCTGCATGACAGAGACCAAAGGAAATCCTTGTTGCTGCATTGGCATTAGGCCTGCTAAAAAAACAAAAAGGCATCATTGACATCTACGTGTTTTCAGAAACTTCATTTTCTTAAAACTGTAAGCACATAAAGGACTTGTTACTTGAGGGGCAGCGAAGTTGTAGTGCAAGAAGTACTTAGGCTGTGGAGTAAGTCTGAGTTTGAATTCCAACTCTACGATTTACATAGCTATGTGATTTTGGGCAAGTTACAAAACTTCACCTGTAAAATGCGGATAATACCATCTATTTGACAGAATTTTTATGCATATTAAAAAATTTAACAGTATGGCCTAATTGTGGTATTTAGCCATCAGGATGGCCCCAATGACTTCTGCCTCTTGGCATTCACACTGTTGTGTATTGTCTCTTCCCACAATGAACAGGACTGACAAATATAGCCAATAGGATACTGTGGAAACGACAGTGTACAAGTTCTGAAGCTAGGTATTAAAGACACTGCAGCTACCTCCTTGTCTTCTTGGATCACTTGCTCTGGGGAAAGCCACTGCCATGTTATGAGAATACTCAAGCAGTCCTATGAAGAAGTCCATGTTGGGAGGAACTGAGGCCTCCTGCCAAAAGGCAGCATGAATTTGTCACCTATGTGAGTTGGCCACCTTGGAGACACATCTTCCAGCCCCATCAAGCCTTCAAATGACTCTGGTCCTAGCCGACACCCTGCAATCTCATGAGAGTCTCTGAGCCAGAACCACCCAGCAAAGTTGTTCTACAATTCCTAACCCATAGACACAGTGTGAAGTAATAAATGTTTATTGTTTTAAGTTTTGGAGTTATTTGTTACACAGCAACAGATAACAAATTTATTAGCAGGAGCATAAACTCTGGAGGCTGACTAGAAATGTCACCTTACTAGCTTTGCAACCTTGAGCCACTTAACTTCTTTCAGTGCCTCGGTTTCTCATTTGTGAAACTGTTTAGTACCTAACGAACTCTTATTCCTCTTCCCTTTCATTACAGGAATAGTTACTATAACATTTACCACAAAACAACCATCAACCACTGTGCAAAGTACGTAATGAAATGGCAGGAAAACTATCATAAAAATATGATTTCGATTAGTACCTCCCAAACTCTTCCATGAAGTATCCCTAACAGCAGTGGAGAATAAACACACATCCCTGTGGTGACTTAATAAATATTAAATGCCTACTTGATGTTAGGCATAGTTCTATATGCTCAGTATACAATGGTGAATAAAATAAAATTCCTACATACAAATTCCATTTTAATTTTGCCTTTTACCACCGGTTATACCCACGTTTGTTCTATTATATGGAGCTTTCCACATTTTCAAGTAAAAAAAATAAAGACTCAGAAGGGTATACCATGTTTACTTGGTGGTTTTTGTGTACCTTTATTTATTTAATTTTGGAAGCATGGACATTCGCATTTGTAGGTAACAGCTGTTAGGAGCATGCCATTTGTTCATTCATTCAACCAATCATGTATTCCAATATTTGACTGCCTACTCCACGCCTGGCACCATTCTAGGGATACAGGAGTGAAAAAAACAGGTTCTTGCCCTCAGGAGCTTACAGTCTAACTGGGAAAGAGAGAGAAAAAAAAAAAACCTGTATCAGCTGGTGGTAAGAGCTAAACTAAAAATAAAGCAGGGTAAGAGGGAAAAGGAAGAGTCAGGGAAGGGGCGGTTGCTATTTTATATAGGACAGTCAGGAAAGGTTTCACTACAGGGTAACATTTTGAACAAGGGCCTGAAGGAAGTAAGACAGCTAGCCTTGCAGATATTTGGGAAGAACGTTCCAAAGAAACTGAGCCCTGGTGGTGTGCTGGTTAAGAGCTTGGCTTCTAACCAAGAGGTTGGCAGTTCAAATCCACCAGCTTCTCCTTGGAAACCCTATGGGGTAGTTCTACTCTGTCCTATAGGGTCGCTGTGAGTTGGAATTGACTCAATGGCAGTGGGTATGACTTCGGTTTTTATTCCAAAGGAACAGCAAATGCAAAGGCCTGGGGTCTCATGGAGAATTACAATGCACAGATTGAACATATCCATACTAAGATGTTTCCTCTCTTATCTCTTTGGATGTAAAGCTTTGTTTAATTTATTTGATTTTATTCTTGAGTGGGAAATTCAGGCATTTGGTACAATATCCAAAAGGCCTGAAAGTATATAAAGTGAAAAATAAGTCTCCTTCTCTTCCTGTCTCCTGTTTACCTACACATGATTTGGGGTAGTCCATGCTATCAGTTTCTTGTATATACTTTCTAAAATAATCCAGGCATAATTTAAAGTCTTTAAATGATCAAAGAGCCCATTCTAGCATCGTTACTGTTAGATGCCACTGAGTCGGTGCCAACTCATAGTGACCTCAAGTACAAAAGAACAAAACATTGCACGGTCCTATGCTAGCCTCACGGTAGTAGGTATGTTTCAGCCCGCTGTTGAAGCCACTGTGTCAATTCATCTCATTGAGGGTCTTCTTATTTTATGCTGACCCTCTACTTTACCAAGCACAATGTCCTTCTCCAGGGATTGGTCCCTCCTGATAACATATCCAAAGTAAGCAAGATGAAGGCTCGCCATCCTTGTTTCTAAGAAGCATTCTGGCTGCACTTCTTCCAAGACAGGCTTGTTTGTTCTTCTGGCAGTCCATGGGATATTAAATATTCTTCACCAAAACCATAATTCAAATGCATCAATTCTTCAGCCTTCCTTTTTCATTGTCCAGCTTTTGCAAGCATACAGGGCAAGTGAAAATGCCATGACTTGGGTCAGGTGCACTTTAGTCCTCAAAGTGACATATGTGCTTTTTAACACTTTAAAAGAGGTCTTTGCAGGAGATTTGCCCAATGCAATACATTGTTTGATTTCTTGGCTGCTGTTTCCATGGGCACTGATTGTGGGTCCAAGTAAAATGAAATTCTTGCCAACTTTAATATTTTCCGGTTATCACAATGTTGCTTATTGGTCCAGTTGTGAGAATTTTTCTTTTTGTTGACATGTAATCCACACTGAAGGCTGTAGCCTTTGACCTTACCAGTAAGAACTTCAAGTTCTCCTGACTTTTGGTAACCAAGGTTGTGTCATCTGCATATCACAAGTTGTTAATGAGTCTTCCTCCAATCCTGATGCCATTTCTCCTTTATATAGTCTGGTTTCTAGGATTATTTGGTCAGCATACAGATTGACTAAGTATGGTGAAAGGATACAACCCTGATGCACACCTTTCCTGATTTTAAACCACGCAGTAGCCCCTTGTTCTGTTCAAATGACTGCCTCTTGGTCAGCACAATTAAGTGTTCTGAAATTACCATTCTTTGCAATGTTATCCATAATTTGTTATGATCCACAAAGTCAAATGTCTTCCCATAGTCAATAAAACACAAGTAAAGATCTTTCCAGTATTCTCTGCCTTCAGCCAAGATCCATCTAACATCCTTCATTCCACATTCTCTTCTGAATCTGGCTTGAATTTCTGGCAGTTCCCTGTTGATAGTAAGAGAGCCCAAAAGGTTGCCTGAAATTTTTTTTCTGAAATTTGAAATTGTTTTTGAGATTCTTTTTGAAAGTATTTTAGAATGAATATTGAATGATACAGGAAGCATCAAAAGAAGATGGAAAGAATACATAGAGTCACTGTACCAGAAGGAATTGGTTAACGTTCAGCCATTTCAGGATGTCTGTAGCCATTCTAGATTTACCTTCAGCAAAACTTTGCTTGTGTGTGATATTAATGATATTGTTCGATAATTCCTACATTCTGTTGGATCATCTTTTTTTGAATGGGCACGAATATGAATCTCTTCCAGTTAGTTGGCCAGGTAGCTGTCTTCCAAATTTCTTGGCATAGATGAGTGAGTGCTTCCAGCGTTGTATCTACTGAAGCTTCTCAATTGGTATTCCATCAATTCCTGGAGACTTGCTTTTCGTGAATGCCTTCAGTGCAGCTTGGACTTCTTCCTTCAGTACCATCGGTTCTTGATCATATGTTACCTCCTGAAATGGCTGAATGTTAACCAATTCCTTCTGGTACAGTGACTCTATGTATTCTTTCTATCTTCTTTTGATGCTTCCTGTATCATTCAATATTCATTTTAACATACTTTCAAAAAGAATCTCAAAACCAATTTCAAATTCCAGAAAAAAAATATCAGACAACCTTTTGGGTTCTCTTATTATCCCATTCCTTCATTCTGTATGTAGATTTTGGCTTGAAAGTTTATAAAAATGCAAATTATTGAACCAAGATAATGAATGCATAACTCTGTAGTGCCTTTCTAAAGAACAAAAGATCTCAAACCATTTGATGTAAATCTGGGACACACCTAACTACAGACAGCTTAAATAATGCATAAATGTGAACACAATGAAAAGAATACAACTAACCCTTAGAAAATTCTACCTGAAATTCAACCTCCACTGCTGATTATAAAGGCAGACAAAGTCAGTGTGAGCCACTGGCCTGCTACTGAGCCGCTCTTTATCCTTCATCTCTCTTGGTGACTTACGAGTTTCCGTTTCTCTATCAAGTCTACCATAACCAATTAACACTGCTTTGTGAGATGGACCAGTTTTCAGAAGCACCTTGGCGGCAGGGATGTGTGCAGTAAGCAGAAAGAAGCAAGAGAGACAAGGCCAGATACATTTCTCCTTCAGTGTTCTGCCCTAGTTGCACAGCAGCACAGATCAAGATCACATCCCTTTACTACTGTTTAGTTGAAGAGAAGGCTAAAATTCATATAGGTGGACCCTTGTTGGCAATCAAGAGGAAAGGAGTACACCTAATGGAGAAATGTCTAGGAATAAAACCGAGACTTAACTGGTTTAAACTGAATCAGATTATGTCATCTTTTTCATGTATGTGATTATTGTAAGACCAGAGTCCCCGGGCAGTGCCAACAGTTAACATGCTCGGCTGTTAACCAAAAGGTTGGAGGTTCGAGTCGACCCAGAGGCTCCTCAAAAGAAAGGCCTAGCAATCTATGCTAAAAAAATCCACCACTGAAACCCCTACAGAGCCCAGTTCCACTCTGATACACACAAGGCTGCCCCGAGTCGGAGTTGACTTGATGGCAGCTTTTTTTTTAATAGTAAGATCAAATTTATACAGAGAAAATTTGACAGCATAGAATAGCTAAAGAGGTTCATTCAGTCATTCAACAAACATCTACAGAGAACGTATTCTGTGCCATCAGCAAGCTGGGTGCTGAAGACACTAATAAGCATAAGGCAGATGTGGTCCCTTGCCCTGTGGAGCTCCCAATCTAGCAAAGACGAGAAGGGGGAAGACGTCATTAAGAGAATAAGGTCATTTCATTTTTGTCACCTGCTCTTAATATTCTTGTCCTAAAAGTCTCCTTGAATTTCTGAAGTAAGATAACAATCTGTTAGCATAATGTTTAGTAAGTTTGAGAGAAGTGAGGGGTGATACCTATTACTATCTGAAATTACATAATTTTTGAGAAATTTTAAAAGTAACTATCATATACTTTCAAAACAGTAGGAACATTTTACTCTATCTGGCAGCAATAAAACTTACTTCCTATTTTGTCTATTTAATCCCTAATTTCAAAAACATAATAGTGAAAAATAAAAGTTCAAAACCTAAGCTTTCACATACCTTGAGGGGGTCTTATTCCACTTGCAACTGGAAACATGAAGCTGAAAACAGAATAGAAATACATCATGATCTTCACATGTACAAAGATTTCAAATAAAAAGTAATTGTTTACATAAATAAAAAGATCATAAACAGGGCCCCAGTGTTTGTTCTGTAGTACAATACTGAACTGTCCGACCTCAATACAGACTGAATGTTCACACGATACACAACAATGTTAACAGGTTACTGTGAGGGAAATGTTCTTGAACTAGAAGACAGAAGACCTGGCAACTAGTCCTGGCTCTGCCACTGTGTGACCTCCCTGGATTTCAATTTTCCCATCTATAACGTGAGAGGGTTGGAGTAGATTAATTCAGCGAACATTTATTGAGTGTCTACTACATGAAAGGAATGAGTCAGCTCGCAATCTTGTTGAAGAGACAGATGTCAGAAGTAACTATAACACAGGACAGAATGTGCTAAGTGCTATGACAGAGGTCCAAAATGCTAACAGAGATGAAAAGAAAAACATTAATTTTGATGGTTACATCTTTAAAGGTTTTGTGGAGGTTTTGTGAGCTGGATGTCAAAGGAAGAAAGAGACACACTATACAGCTTGGGCAATGACTCTGAGGCCAGAAATGTAGGGTGTGTTCAGAGAAATGGTTTAAGGTTGAATGTGATATACGATCAGAAGAGTAAGCAGATTGCAGACGGATTTTAAAATGCTTAATTTTATTTTGAATATTAAATGAAGCTGTCAAAGGGTTTTAAGTAGGAGAGTGACATGATCAGAAACGTGCTGTTAACAGGGTATATATAGTAAAGAGATGCCCTGAAATATAAAGAACTAGCTAAGCAACTATCACAATAATATTTTTTTAATTTTATTTATTTTGTTGTTGTTGAGAATACACATAGCAAAACATACATTAATTCACCAGTTTCTACCAGTACAATTTAGTGACAATGATTGCATTCTTCAAGTTGCATAACCGTTCTTACTCTCCTTTTCTGAGTTGTTCCTCCCCCCAACCGAGTCTCTGTTTTCATGCTGGAATTGTTTGATTATATGATAGTTCTATTATTAGAGTTTTGAGGAACTGTCACACTGTTTTCCACAACAGTTGTATCACTTTGCACTCCCACCAGCAATGGGTAAGAGTTTCATTTTCCCCATACCCTTATCAACATTTATTTTCAGTTTTTTTAAATTTCAGCCATCCTAGGGGGAGTGAAACGGTACTTCACTGTGGCTTTGATATGCATCTCTGTGATGGTTAATGATGATGATACCATCATAATCTTAGTAAAAGAGTCATAACTAGAGTCATGAGAATGGAAAAGAAGGGGTAAATGAAAGATATTTAAAAGGAAGAATCCATAGGACTTGGCAACTGCCAGGAAGGGGAACAGTAGTGAAACGGCAGAAAGCACTGAAGACTGATGCTGACACGTGGAGCCAAAGCAACTGCAAGGATGTGATGTTTACTGCAATCAGGAACCCAGTGTCAGTAGGTATGGGAAGACTAGAAATAGGAATGATGTCTGCAAGGCGCACTCTAACAGACAATCAGAAAAGAAATTCAAACTCAGGAGAGACACCTAGATAAACGTAGCTTAACTAGTAGTTGTTAGGTCGACTCTGACTCACGGTGACCCTGTGTGTGTCAGAGTAGAACTGTGCCCCCAGGGTTTCCAATGGCCAATTTTTTGGAAGTGGATTACCGGGGCTTTCTTCCGAGTCCCATCCAGATGGGCTCTAACATTCAACCTTTCAGTTAGCAGCTGAGAGTTTTAATCGTTTGTACCACTCAGGCACTCCAAATCTAGCTCAGGCGCTTTTAAAAAGAGGTTTTAAAAAAAAAAAATTAAGATTGGGTTGGAGATGAAATAGCCAAGGGAATGTGGATGTTTAGTGAGAGGACGACCTTGGAGAATACTCATGGGAATGTTCATTAACAACCAAGTCAACAGTAACAGGTTTCGTTTTTTAATGCTGTAGAAAAGCTGATAAGAATGAGGATTGAGAATAAATCACTACTTTGGAAAATGGTGATCTTTGTGTGAGCAGTTTCAACAGTGGTAGAAGAAGGGACACGTAGGGAGAAAGATTTAGGATACAAAAGATGTACTACTTAGTGACTGATAAAACCAGGTCTTTGAGGGAACAGGATTAACATAGCAAGGTAGCGAAAGATATTTGCTTTGAAAAGGAAAGACTTCTTTCTCCGAGATTGGAGGTCCCTAGGGGGTACAAACTACGAGCACAAAAGCTGGCGGTCGGAACCTTCCCAGGGGTACCCTGGAAGAAAAGGCCTGGGGTCTGCATCCATCAAGATTTCAGCCAAGAAAACCCTACGGATGCAACTGTACTCTGATGCTCATGGGGTCGCCATGAGTCAGAATCGACTTGACTACAACTGGTTTTAAAGGAAGAAAAATCTGAGAGTCAAAGATCTTGGGGGAGGGAGGGGGATTCTGCTTAGCCTTTAGAGAGTCCAGTGAAAACCAGGAAATGTATATCAAATTTATGTGTTCTTGCATTTTTCTATTACATGCCTGCCCTCCCCAGAAAAAGGATAAAAACCAACCAAACTCTATAGTCTTTTTGGCACTAACACATTATGGTTTTTTTTTTTAATTTTGTAAAGTCATTTACAAAGTTCTAATTGGAGAGCCCCAGAAATGTGTGTGCCTTAATTGACTAAGCCACTGAACGTGGCTGTACATTGCAGCCTTATAGAGGACCTGGATCATAAGCAAATTCCGCTGCTGACAAACAGGCTTGCACCCAAAGAGGGGCCTAAATGGTGAACAGCTTTCCTGAACTGCACACAAGAGGCACTGGCTAATAATGTGATAATTGAATAAAATGTTTAAATTTCAAGTTGAAGCTTGGTAAAACTTCAATTTTTAAACAAATTAACTCATATACTAAGATTTATAAACTTAGACACAATATATTTAAGTAGTTAGCCTGTCAAAACTTTTCAAAATTAGCCCTCAAAATTAAAATTACCAATATGGCTTAGTGGCTAAGTAAAAACCGGAAACTTGAGTAACATTTTCTTTTTCCAGCTCTGCCAAAATGTAACTATGATGCTCTAAGCAATCCCCTGAGGACCCTGTCAGGTTTCCTCTGTCAGTTCAGGACAGTAGCAACTTTGTCAAAATCCCAACTAAGACAACCAAACAGACAGAAACAAATGTATAAAGGTTACTTCAAAAACAAACCAAACAAAAACTAAATTAAAAACACTACTGACAAACATGACTTGTTCCAGTAAAAATTTACCAACCCAAGTTACTTAGCAACCCATGTGGCATTCTGATGATTTTCTCTGAAACTCGTGGATGTCAACATGCTTAACAACTGGTTAGACAAGCAGCTAAGACACTGATAAGACAGCAAGAGCTTGGCAATAAATTGGGCAGCAAAAAGGCCAACAATCTGATTTTACAGAGAAAACCACTAATTCGTTACTGCGGATGTTACAGTAAGAAAGCTGAACTGTGAGCTCTGCTTGTCACAGGCCTGTTTCATGTATCTTTTTTTTTTTTCTTCCTTACTTCTGTTACTAACCTAGATCAGCCCTTCAAATCTCAGGCCTGCGATGCTACAAGAGCTTCCTAATGGACTGCCCCACGTCCAGACTCCACCCCTTCCAGTGCAGCTCCTGCAGCACTGGTGAGGTGCATCGTCCTAAAGGACCATTTTTACAATGCTGCCTTGGTGTTAAAAATATGTAATAATTCTCCCTTAAACTGAATTTCCTTAGTGTACATTCAAGGCCCTCTCCAATTCTGGCACAACTTTCTATTGTCAGTTTTCTCTCACAAAACTCTTCTTTCCCTTACCATACGATCCAACAATCCCACTCCCAGGAATATATCCTGGAAAGATAAAAGCCATCACACCAATAGAGATATGCACACTCACGTTCACTGCAGCATTATTCACAATAGCAAAAAGATGGAAACAACTTAAGAGCCCATCAACAGATGAATGGATAAACAAATTATGGCACATACACACAATGGAATACTACACAACAATAAAGAACAATGATGAATCTGCGAAGCATCTCACAACATGGATGAATCTGGAGGGCATTATGCTGAGTGAAGTAAGCCAATCAAAAAAGAACAAATATGAGACCACTATTATAAAAACCCAAGAAAAGGTTTACACACAGAAAAAAACAATCTTTGACGGTTACAAGGAGGGGGGGAGTGGAAATCACTAACTAGCTAGCAGACAAGTGTTAACTTTGGTGAAGGGGAAGACAACACACAATATAGGGGAAATCAGCACAACTTTACCAAGGCAAAGTCAAAAAGCTTCACAGACACATCCAAACTCCCTGAGGGACCAAGTAACTGGGGCTGAGGGCTGGGGACCATGGTCATGGGTGACATCTAGGTCAACTGGCACAGCATAGTTCACAGAGGAAATGTTCTACATCCCACTTTAGTGAGTAGCATCTGGGGTCTTAAAAGCTTGCAAGCGGCCATCTAAGTACATCTGCTGGTCCCATCTCATCCAGAGCAAAGGAGAACGAAGAAAACCAAAGACACAAGGAAAATATTAGTCCATAGGACAAACGGACCACATGAACCACAGCCTCCACCAGCCTGAGCCCAGAAGAACTAGATGGTGCAACAGCTCTGACAGGGATCACAATAGAGGGTTCCAGATAGAGTGGCAGGAAAATGTAGAACAAATTTCAAACTCACACAAAAAGACCAGACTTACTGGTCTGACAGACTGGAGGAACCCCGGAGACTATAGCCTACGGGACACCCTGCTGAGAACTGAAGCCACTCCTGCAGTCTACCTTTCAGCCAAAGTTAGACATGCCTATAAAACAAACAATAACACACATGAGGAATGTGCTTCTTAGTTCAATCAAGTACATGAGGCCAAATGGGCAGGCAACCCCTCCCCAAAATGAAAGACAAGGCAGGAAGGGATAGGAAAACTATAAGAATGAACACGAGGAACCCAGGGTGTAAAGGGAAAGGGTCAGAGTGCTGACACACTGTAGGGATGAGACACTAATTTGCACTGTAAACATTCACCTAAAGCACAATAAACAAATAAACAAACAAACAAACACTCTTCTCCCAGACTTAGAGCCACAGTCAACCTGGCCTACCTGCTGTTCCCTTAACGTTCATTAGAACTTTCCATTTCTCTGTCAGTATCTTGACCCTTTCTTTTTCTTCCAAATGAATGGCCCAGCTGAAACATCACTTCTTCTTTGCCTTCTATGCAGCTTGAATCCACAAATACTTAGACTGTTTTCTATGTGCAGTGTAAGAATGTGCTAGAAGCTATGGAAGATGAAGAGATGAGAAAGTCCTCAAGGAGTTTATAAAAGAGCAGAATAGACAAGTTCACAAATGATAATACCCCAGAAGGACATGATCTCTTTGTTCTCCTTTATCTTGTACTACAGTTATTTTGTATACTCCTGGAGGATGGGGGCCATATCCTGAACAGCTTTTGAATTCATTACAGCAGCAAGAACAATGCCTTATACATGCAGGTGTTCAATGACTATCAGCTAAATGAATACAGATTAGTCTAGATCTCTCTTTTTTTCTGCTTTGATTAAAAAAAAAAAATCTATACTTCTCATCTTCTGTGCAAATTTTGCCATTTACACAACCCTACCACTTAGTCTTAAGTAGCCCATTCAGAACATCAGACAAAAATAGGCTAATACCAGGCAGGAGGGGGACAGGAAAGCTGATAACAGGGAACTCAAGTTTGAGATGGGGAGAGTGTTGACACGTCCTGGGGTTGGCAAACAATGTCACAAAACAATATGTGTATTAACTGTTTAACGAGAAACTAATTTGCTCTGTAAACCTTCATCTAAAGTACAATAACAAGTAAATAAATAAATTTAATTAAAAAAAAAGGCTAATACTATTAAAATTGGAAAATGCCACTGCTTTTCATCTCTTAGAACAGAGACTTTTATCTATGTAATATGGTCAATTATAGTTCATTATAAGCTTATCTCCATTAAAAGCTTAGAGAGGTGGCCTGGTTCTTTTTCCTCTTCCGTAAAACACGCTTAAGGCTCTATAAGGTCCACTTCCTTATAAAACAACTTCAGTCCTTATCACTGCTCTCTCAAAACCACAACACTTTTTTTTCTAAATGTTATTTTTTTTGTTGTTGAGAATACACATAGCAAAACATACACCAATCCAAGTTTCTATATGTACACAATTTAGCGACACTAATTATAAACTTCAAGTTGTGCAACCATTCTCACCCCCCTTTTCTGACTTGTTCCTTCCTCACTAACATAAACTCATTGACCCCTAAGGTTCCTATCTTTCAAGGTGCTGTTGTCAATTTGATCCCAGAGAGATAGTTCTTAAAAGAGCACAGTGCTCAAGGCAAACCTTTTTTTGACTAGTTAAGCTAAACTACTGTTCAGTTTTTAAGATGACTTCAGGGGATATTTTTGGTTTAACATTTAAAAATTATCTCAGGGCAACAGTTTCAGGGGTCCATCCACCCTCCACGACTCTAGAAAGTCTGGAGTCCGTGATAATTTGAAATTCTGTTCTGCATTTTCTCCCTTTTGATCAGGATTCTTCTATGGAATCTTTCATCAAAATGTTCAGTAATGGTAGCTGGTCACCATCCAGTTCTTCTGGTTGGCAGTTGTTCTTGGAGACAATTAGCCACACATTCCATATCCTCCTCCTATTCCTGACTCTCCTTCCTCTGTTGCTCCAGGTGAAAAGAAACCAATTGTTGTGCCTTGGACGGCCGCTTACAAGCTTTTAAGACCCCAGGCACTGTGCAATGAACATTAAGTAGAACTGAACATGTTATTAGGCCAGTTAATCTTAGCCATCCTACTGGTAGTGAAGTGGTGTCTCACTGTGGTTTTGATTTGATCTCTCTGATGGCTGATGACGCTGAGCATCTTTTCATGTGTTTAATGGCCATTTGAATGTCTTCTTTGGTGAAGTGTCTATTGAGTTGTTTGCTCATTTTATGATTATTTGTCTTTTTGTCGTTGCTAAGTTGTCCAAGTTTTATATATATTTTGGTTATTAGGTTCTTATCAGATATATGGTCTCTGAAGATATTCTTCCAATCGGTAGCTTGTCTTTTCACTTTTTTTGTAAAGTCTTTTGATGAACAAAAGTTTTTAATTTTTATGAGGTACCATTTATTTGTCTTTTGCTATTTGTACTTTTGTTATTATATTAGATAATCCACTGTTGAAAGCCAGGCCTGACAGCACTGCCTTCTGTTCTTCTAAGAATTTTATGGTTTTAGTTTGCACATTTAGGTCCTCAATCCATTTTCAATTTGTTTTTGTGTGTGGCATGAGACATGGATCCTGTTTCACTTTTCTGCATGTGGAAATCCAATTTTCCCTGCACCATTTATTGAAGAGATTCCTATCCCCAGCTGTCCATAGATGTAGGTGTTTATTTCTGGACTCTCAATTCTACTCCATTGGTCTATGTGTCTATTGTTATACCAGTACCAGGCTGTTTTGATTACTGTAGCTCTCTAGTATGTTTTCGCTATGAGTCAGAATTGATGGCAATGGGTTTTTTTTAATAGTATGTTTTAAAATCAAGAAGTGTGAGTCCTCCTAGTTTGTTCTTCTCTTTCAACATTGCTTTAATTACTCAGAGCTTCTTGTCATTTCATATAAAGTTGATGACTGGTTTTTCTATTTTTGCGAAGAGGGCTGTTGGAATTTTCACTGGGATTGCATTAAATCTATAGATCTCTTTGGGTAGTATGCTGACATCTTAACAAAACTAAGTTTTCCAATCTATGAACATAGAACATCTCTCCATTTATTTAAGTTTTCTTTAATCTCTTTCAGCAGTTTTATAGTTTTCACTGTATAAGTCCCCCATGTCCTTGGTTAGAGTTATCTCTAGGTATTTTATTTTCTTAGATACTATTGTAAATGCAATTGTTTCCCTAATGTCCCTTTTAGATTTATCATTGCTGTTGAGAAACCCAACTGATTTTTGTTTGTTGACCTTATACCCTGCAACTTTACTAAACTCCTATTTGCTCTAAATGTTTTCTGGTGGAGTCTTTGGGATTTACTATATTTTTTTTATTGAGCGCACAACTTCTCAGCCTTAAAAAATTTCCAATATATGTAACATATTTACTATGCATTTTTCAAGGTAAGGATTATTTTAACCACTTTTCTCTCACATGTACCCTGTAGAATTTTAGAATGTCAATGTTACTACACTGACAGAGAAAAGAGAGAAGTTTTAACATCAATCATTTGAGTTTCTATCAAAATCCAGGCCATACTTATAAACATTTGTGTCCATGGACATATGATGATAAAATAGTATGAACTAAAGGAATGATCCATGCAGCTTTTTGCATCTGAGGTCTTCTCCACCTAAAAAAAAAATAAAAATCTGGGCCTACAATACCAAAATCTTTTAAGTTTATTTTTCCCTAGAACTTAGTATCACCATTAATCATACACTAGATCAAATTAAAATGTAGCACAACTCAGGGACGTTTTAGAAAAAACCATCACACACAGAAAAGAAACAGATGTTAGTACTTATTTTTCTCCTCCATCCAGAAACTGCCGTATGCCAAGTATTCATGAAAAGCTCAAATGTTAGTGAAAACTAGTTAGAAAACAAAAGAGAGAAGAAAAAGTTTTAAATCTTAAGTCGAAGATGAGCAGAGGAAATGAAAAATGGGGCTACACACAGGTGGCTTATTGAACAGAAGCTGCTTTTTTTCCCTAGCATATATACAGCCACCTGCAGGAGGTGATAACTTAAAAGACCTTACACTACTAAAGTGTTCATGACTCCAAAATTAAAGCATTACATATCAAAAAACTAACACATCATTTTCCAAAAATAATTTAGGATACTGAAAATAAAGAAGCTAATTTTACCACCACATGTGTGTGCAGTGTGTGCTGGCTAATACAACAAAATGAGACTAGGTCTTTACAGAAGTGGGGTGAAAACTTCCCAAAATAAAATAGTTCCTTAGACGATAACAGACTTTTCTCAAGTTGCCAATAAATGTCATCTCCCTTACGGGTCTGAGTATGAGAGCCACAGGCAGTTATTAGCTGAAAATGACAGAGCGCAGGTTGTTTAAAGGTTAAGTAATAGTCTGGAAGTTTTTTTTCTAATAACTGTGTAAGTGCTGTCAGCAGTGAATTTTCTTTTATTTTTATTAGGCCTTTTAAAAAGGAGATTTTGACAAGTCTTAGAGTTATGTCTACAACAGAAGAGCTCTAAAGACGATGACTAATTCAAAAGTCTTCAGATTTTCCTGCTGTTTCTCGAATGCTAAAGAAATAAATAAAAAGGAGGAAAGGACACTCTAAAAGAGGAAAAACCAAATAGCACGCGCACACACACACATCTTAGGAACAGTTCCTCCAGCTTTGTGATCAGATTTTTCAGAGCCTTCCTACAACTGTCCCTGGTCAAGCGCTGCGGCTTCAGAGCCAGCCAGTGCAGGGCTAGAAGCGAGGAGCCTCCAGCCGGGTACCAGCCAGCCCGCGGAGTGGCCCCTCACCTACTCCCCTTCCCTTCCTCGCACTAGGGCGCGAGCTCGCTCCTCACTCGACCCCAGGCAGCCAGTGCTCCTGAGCTTGGAACCCAGGAGTCGGGCGCCCCGGCTGCACCCGCCCCCTCGGCCTAGGTCCCTGGAGGACGACCCTTCTCCAGTAGCCCAGTTCCAAAAGAAAAGGAGCTGGCGAAAACCGCCATAACCGCCACACACCCCTCGCCGCTGCGGAGCCAGCCCTAGGTTGGCCGGAAGGTCCCATCGCGCTCGGACCAGCTTTTTACACCCACCTGCCACCCCCGCTGGCCCCCGCGCCAGTTCCTGCGGCCGAGCCGCCGCCAGATCCAGTGCCCGGCCGCAGCGCCATCTTTCTCCCGGCCTGCCGCCGCCGCCGCCGCCGCCGCCGCCGCCACCTTACAAGCCGCTGTCAGCCGAAGACAGCTACTTCCGGGGCAAACGCCAGGCCCCACCTCACCGCACGCCGGGTGACGGGGCGGGGCCACGCGCCCACGTGACTCCCCCGGCCCGCCCCAGCCGGGAGGAGCGGCACACTCTTGCCACGTGACCCAGCCGCCGCTGGGGTCCTCCGTGTGCGATTGTAGCTCTGGGGCTGGTGGGGCGGTTGCGGGCGCAGCGCCAGTGGATCTGGCTTAAGTCTCTGGCAAGGCCCTCTGGTGGCCTCAGCTGGCGGCGGAGCGACAAGGCGCCATTGTTTCTCAGTTTGAAAACGAGATCATCTTGGTTAGTGGAAAGAGTAGATTCTTCTTTAAACTGGATGGTGGGTACGCGGGTGTTCTTTCATTGTTCTTTACACGTGAAGAATCGACCGGACCTGGATGGCCCTTGGATAGCTTCTCAGCGCTAATCGGCTCTCTCCACTCTTTGCCTCCAACTCATCAGCTTCCTTTTGGTACCCACCCCAAGGGCTGATGGATGGTATTTAAAATTTCAGGAGACCAACCAAGTGCACACAAACCCAAATGACATATAAAACCTCCAAGGTGCACTAGTCTTGTTCGGTCCTGCCATCGCGCCACCTAACAGTCCCTTAATTCATTTGTTTTTCCCATACTTGCAGTGTTTCGAAAGCAGTTACTTCAAAATTACTCAGACCCTCTCTCGGTTTTTTTTTTCTAATCAAACTAGTCTGTAAATAACATACAGGAGCTAAGAGTAAACTTTTTCAAGCCCTCAGAGTTTGCTTAGTAGTATTTGATTAATTAGCTTTATCTACTTTCACCTTTTCCTCAGGGCTTTTACTGGAAAACAATTTGTAATAATAGCTACCATTTACTGGGCACAAATTACAGGTCAGAAACTTTATATGCATTTTAAAAAAATCCTCAGTGTTACTTAGTACTGGCATTTTCGATGAGTGAGGAAACTATGCCTAAAAAGTTAATTCACCCAGGTCATAAACCACAGTCAGCAGAGGCGGGATTGAAACTCCAAAGTTTTTGCTCATTTTATGAAAGCAGTGAACGTGTTCCTTTGTCATAACTGTCTATTCAGTAATTTCACTTCTTTCTCTTCTTAAGTGAAACTGAAATTTGTGTAGGAGATAGTTTCAGTCAACTACAGCAGCTAAAGCCAATATTAACCCACTGAGGAACAAAGTCGGTGCAGGTATATAGTCATTTCATTTACGGATGGGTGGTTATACAGAGGAAATTAAGTCAAATGAAGGGAGTGTATCAAGGTCATAGAAGACGTGATGTTTCTGCCTGGAATGATTTGTTGCCCTTCTTTAACTGCTGACTCCTAAGAGACTCAGCTCAGGCCTCTGGGAAACCTTCCAGGACATCCCCATCTGGGTCTGATGCCCTCTTTTAATGCTCCCGCATCCCAGCCTTACCTCTGACATAGCACTTGCCACACTATTTGTTCCTTCACTTCTCTCCACCACTACATTATAAGGGCAGGGACTGTGTTATTAAGCCTTTATTCCTAACAAAAACTAAAATGTCTGTTAAATGAATATTTGTTGTGAGTTTGTGTCAGGCTCAGAAGTAGGTACTTCCAATCTTGAGACATAATTGTTGTTAAATTGGTATTACTTCCATTTCACAAATTAACACCTGAAACGCTGAGACATTAAAGAACTCCTCCAACGTCATACAGTCTACAGATGGGTAGCAACGGTATACCTGACTCCAGGATATATACCGAGTCAAGGATTTGTTTGCAAGAACGAACAAAACATTACGTGCCCATAAATATTCTTTGCACCTTGGAGCAATAGATCTTCATTTAAATAAATTCTGAAGATGAACAATTTTTGTCCCACCTAAAATATTCGAGACAGAGTCTACCCGTCAAAAGTCTGTGAACAAAAGAAATAAGTTTAATTCAAATGCTGCTAAGAAAAGCTTACAGTTATTTTAGTAGTACTGGTAATAGCTAAACATGCATGTGTGAAGCACCATTCTAAATACTTTACATGTATGAAGTCAATGCTTTTATTCTGCTGTACAAAACTAGCAATAAAGATCTTCTAATAGCAATGGATATTTTCCATCACTGTATAATCATAATCCTTTACCTCTGGGAGAAATCTGTTTACTAAACAGATGAAGGGCCAAAAAGCCTCAGGAAAGATAAGGTGAGAAAGAAGAAGTGTATCAAGTAACGGAAACATTCTTCCCTATCATGGTAAAACGTTTATTGGTTTTCTAGCAAAATCATCTTGCATGGAAAGAGGCAGGAAAAAGCTTGGTTAAATCATGGAAAATGAAGTAAGAAGAGGCTGACCAGAATCTTGTAGCTGCAACATTATCCCAGGGAAGGTATGGGCTACCTTACCAATGAGGTATAAGGATATTTAATAGGCCAAAGAATTAAAAATCTGAGGTAACTTGAATAACCAACCGTAGATGAGGAATCTCTTTGTTGTGGCTCACCCTACAAAAGGTCATCACAAATTAAGAAACAGTAAAAAAGAAAGCAGCAAATTTCTTCTTGGTAGACCGCCTATGCTGCTTCTTGTCCATCCAAAGACAAGGGCGGGGACAATCATTACTTCGAAATTGTTCCAGATGCCTGTGCACAGCACATAGCACACCTTCCTTCACACTTAAAGGGAAATCCTCAGGAGCTCACCACACCTGAGTGTTGTTAAATAAGCTTCTGGCCTTCTATGAGAAGTATCTCTTTGGATTCAAACCACAGAAAAAAGCCAATGACCATTATTTCCATGGTATAATCATTTAAAAGTCACCTTCAAACTGAAATTTGACATGACACATTGACAGCAGAATCATAAATCATTCTTCACCACTCCTATGTACTTGTACTTGATTTCCAACGACTGACACAAGTGATTTTATAACGTGAAGTATTCTGCAACAACATTCACGCTGGGATCATAAAATTATATTTCTAGGATAGTCTTAAAAAGTCTGCTTTTAAATTCTGTCTTCAGAAGCTACTTCTTGGTGTTCTGACCAGTGACCTTTTCCCTGTGTAAAAAAAAAAAAAAAAAAAGTAGGGAAAGTTAAAGCAGAAATTCTACCTATATGCACTTGCCAAAATTTTACAAGTCTAATAAACATTTACTAGTACCTATTGTGCATCAAGTATATAAGACATCAGGAATACAAAGACATGGTCTCTGCCTTTAAGAAACTCACAATCACCTAATCTGTTAATCGAACCCATTGCTGTTGAGTCAATTCCAACTCATAGCAGCCCTACAGGACAGAGTAGAACTTAGAACTGCCCCATAAGGTTTCCGAGGAACAGCTGGTGGATTTGAACTGCTGACCTTTTGGTTAGCAACTGAGCTCTTAACCACTACACCACCAGGGCTCCGCAATAACCTAAGTGAGACAGAAACATCACAACATATGACACTATTACATGGTGTGAAAGACAGATTCTGATCCTGACCTAATAATAAGAATTAACATTTACTGAGTGTTTATTAACTGCTAAACATTGTCATTAGCGCTTTGTTAGCTCCCGTCAAGTCGGTTCCGACTCATAGCGACCCTATGCACAACAGAACGAA
Organism: Loxodonta africana; assembly: GCF_030014295.1. NCBI lineage: Eukaryota > Metazoa > Chordata > Mammalia > Proboscidea > Elephantidae > Loxodonta > Loxodonta africana. The sequence continues at coordinate 52,038,722 of NC_087359.1, forward strand.
ACACTGCCCGGTCTCGAGCCATCCTTACACTCGTTGTTATGCTTGAGCTCGTTGTTGCAGCCACTATGTCAATCCACCTCATTAAGAGTCTTCCTCTTTTCCACTGACCCTGTACTCTGCCAAGCATGCTGTCCTTCTCCAGGGACTGATCCCTCCTGACAACATGTCCAAAGTATTTAAGACACAGTCTCACCATCCTTGCTTCTAAGGAGCATTCTGGCTGTAGTTCTTGTAAGACAGATTTGTTTGTTCCTTTGGCAGTCCATGGTATATTCAATATTGTTTGCCAACACCACAATTCAAAGACGTCAATTATTCTTCAGTCTTCCTTATTCATTGTCCAGCTTTCACATGCATATGTGACTGAAAATACCATGGCTTGGGTGAGGCACACCTTAGTCTTCAAGGTGACATCTTTGCTCTTCAACACTTTGAAGAGGTCCTTTGCAGCAGATTTACCCAATGCAATGCGTCTTTTGATTTCCTGACTGCTGCTTCCGTGGCTGTTGATTGTGGATCCAAGTAAAATGAAATCCTTGACAACTTCAATCTTTTCTCCATTTATTATGATGTTGCTCATTGGTCCAGTTGTGAAGATTTTTGTTTTCTTTATGTTGAGGTGCAATCCATACTGAAGTCTGTGGTTTTTGATCTTCATTAGTAAGTGCTTCAAGTCCTCTTCACTTTCAGCAAGCAAGGTTGTGTCATCTCCATAACGCAGGTTGTTAATGAATCTTCCTCCAACCCTGATGCCCTGTTCTTCTTCATATAGTCCAGCTTCTCGGATTACTTGTTCAGCATACAGATTAAATAGGTATGGTGAAAGAATACAACCTTGACGCACACCTTTCCTGACTTTAAACCAATCAGTATCCCCTTGTTCTGTCCCAACAACTACCTCTTGATCTATGTAAAGGTTTCTCATGAGCATAATTAAGTGTTCTGGAATTCCCATTCTTCGCAGTGTTATCCATAGTTTGTTATGATCCACACAGTCGAATGCCTTTGCATAGTCAATAAAACACAGGTAAACATCCTTCTGGTATTCTCTGCTTTCAGCCAGGATCCATCTGACTTCAGCAATGATATCCCTAATTCCACGTCCTCTTCTGAAAACCGGCCTGAATCTCCCCAACGTGTCTGTCAGTTTGTTGTACTGTGGGGGCTTGCGTGTTGCTGTGATGCTGAAAGCTATGCCACCGGTATGCAGATACCAGCAGCGTCACCCATGGAGGACAGGTTTCAGCTGAGCTTCCAGGCTAAGACAGACTAGGAAGAAGGACCCGGCAGTCTACCTCTGAAAAGCATTAGCCAGTGAAAACCTTATGAATAGCAGTGGAACATCTGCCCTTTACATATATTAAATTGGGTCATCTTCCTAACAACGTATTATCCTAATTAATACAGATGATGAAAATGAGGCACAGTATGGTTGAATAATTTGCCAACCATCATACATTGGTATAAGTGTTAGGCATGAACCCCAACAATCTGATTCCAGAGCCCATCCAGTCTTCAGAAGAATATGAACTGCAGGGGTATTTGCAGAGAAAAATGAATAAAAGTTGGCAAAGCTGGTTGTATGGAAGGCAAATAAGTCAAACGTGATTCAAGAGCTTTCTAGCTTCAGTACTGTGTGAATGGTGAATGACATTAACTGCCATTAAGTGGTAACATAGAAAAAGGAAAAAGTTTTAAGAAAATATTCAATGTTTGCATATTATGGTAATACAAAGTTATTTTCATATATATTAACTCCTTTAATCCTCCAACCAATCCTGAGTATTATTTCTATTATATATAGGGGGAAAGAGGCTTAGAGAGATTATGTGACTTGCCTAGGGTCACAAAGGAAAGTAGGAACAGAGCCAGTTTTTCTGACTCCAAATCCAATTCTTCCCTCTACTACGCCAGGCTGAGTTTGTAGTGCCTGTCTAATGTCCACTAGACAACAGAGATTCAGGTTTGTAGCTCAGTTATGAACTGGGGCTAAAGATATAGGCTTCAGCATTATCAGCATAGAGCTATGAGCTGAGGCTACAGGCATGGATGGGACCATTACACGAACATCATTAATGAAGAGATAAGCTAGCCCAAGATCACGATGGGTCTTGTTTATACTCTAACAAGTATGGTCTTCAAATGTGAGGAAAATGGAGGGATAAGCAAAGCGTCTTAAACAGAGTACGGATGTGACAAGATTCATACCAAGCATCCTAAAAGTCTTAGTGCAGCTTTGAACTTTAATGTTCGCAGAAGTATAAATGCCACCAAAATCAAAACCAAATTCACTGCCATCGAGTCGATTCTGACTCACAGCGACCCCCTAGGACAGAGCAGAACTGCCCCATAGGGTTTCTAAGGCTGTAAATCTTTACAGAAGCAGACTGCCACATCTTTCTCCCACAGAGCAGCTGTGGGGTCAAAGTTCTAACCTTTTGGTTAGCAGCTGAACACTTTAACTACTGTGCCACCAGGGCTCCTTATAAATGCTACAAACTTAGAAAAATCAACATTTAGGGTTTAATTATTTAAAATATTACAATACTGATGTTTCTTATTAAAATTCAACACAACCACCATCTTATGCTTTAGCTGACTGGCCTCTGTAAAAACTTTCATCAGCTGCCAAACACGCCTGGAAGAACTGCGTTTATCATCTAGCGTTGAGATCACCCACAGAATGAGGTTCTGATGCATGTACAACAGTTCTGATGTAACGCCCATAAGAAAAGGCAATGAGACAGGTTAGGTGATCAAGATGGCCAAGCAAGACAACCTCCTCTACTAACCCACGGGTCACCCAGAAACTGTTGCCACAAAAAATTAAAATAAAATTTTATTAAGAATTCTCTAAACTGAATAAGAACAAATGAAATTTAAATGATTAATTTTTCAATTTTTTTTTTTTTTTTTAAGTTTGTAGCATTTATTTTCCCCAAGTCAATAATGCTTTAGAAGTGCACTAAAACTTTGGGGCATCCCACACCCTCTAATTGAATTTTATTCCCCATAGTCAATACAAAAATGTCAGGAAGACTCTTGCCCCACTTAGAAAATAAGTATATTCCAATTTACATGGCTTTGTTCACCTTGGTCCCTCTGTATGCCTGAATTTTCCCTAATGTTAAAGACTTAGGTTCAAGTTCTGCCTCCTTGGAACCTTCTGTAACTACACCAAACCACGCTGATCATTCCCTTCTCTAAACTTATATTTTATTTAAAATTTGTTCTCTATTTCATGTATACTAATATCCTTTCCATAGCTTCAGGGAAGGAGTCTCATTTTATACTTTTTGTATTTCCTACCACCACCAAATACCTGGCAAGACCATAGGTACTCAGTAAGTACCTACTTGTTGATGAGAACAGTTTTTCTAATGTCTTCCACAGAACACATATAAGGTAACAGAAAGCCACATTAACTTATTTTTAACTGTAGTATCCTAGGTCATTGACAGTACTCTCAGGGGAAAAACACACATACACACACACACACACACACAATAAAGAAATCATTACAATCAAGCAATTCTATCAGAGCATGTATTAACAGGTAGTGGTATAATTTGAAGAGTGCCATTTTCATTAAATAGTGAAAAGAATAAAGCTGTTTAGAATATTTCAATCTACTCTTATCAACCTACTTCCCAGCAGTAATGGGTAAAAAGGTAGTCCTGTGTGTATGCTAAAAATCTGTTTCAAAATCCTACTAAAATTCAGTTAAGCTATCATGAATTTACCCAAGTGATACACTTCAGAGGTGTTACAACATTCTTCAGCATAAGACTGAAGTCATGTTGAAGTCCTGCCCAGAATACAGAGCTTCAAGAATAATCAATTTAAGATAATGGTTTTAACTACTGGCCTCAGAGGTATTCCCTAATGCAGGCTGTGTGAAGACGGTGGGCACTATCAAATCTACTTGAGAATGAACTGAAATCATATTTTCAAAGATGGAAAAAATAGATTAATATACAGATACAGAAAAATTCCAATGCTGAATCATCCAAGTTCCTAAATCATAGGCAATCTATTACTTCTATCACATTCTATAAGGGACTGCAGACCTATGGATTCCACTTCTAAAAATTTATCCTAAGGAGAAATAATGCCTACCATTATCTATATGATGGAGTCAAAAAGCAGCCATTTCTCACCATATACTTACTGTTTATCCTTAGCTTTCTCTAAGAAGTACTTTGGAGTTGTACTAATACTCTCCCTTTCCAATGGTTTCTTAATCATTTTTTTCTTTTGTTTGCTGAAAGGAACAAAGTAAGAGAGGAAAGAATTAAATTAAGTGCAACTTAATTTAGAAGAGCTAACACTAAAACTAGTTTTGATTCTTGATCATAAAATTCATTTTTTAAACCACTCACTGGTTTAAAGTGGGGGCTGGATCCATTTTAATATAACAGATTACCTGTTAGCATTTAGACCTAACACAAAGGGATGATAGATAAATTCAATTAAAAACTAACAAAAAACCCCACACTAATTCTGATTAAAATACAGGCTGTGTCAACTTTATGTCCTATGTCAACAAGCATTAGAGTTTGATTCAGGCCAATCAGCTGCTTTTTACTATTAGATTTATGAACTAAAATAAATTCTAAGCACATTTTACTCAAACTGAATGATTTAAAAGGAAAAAAACAACATCTGAAATTTAAAGATTCAAAAAAACTACAAGCAAAGAACACGTAGTATTCACAAATACTTAAAAGCAAAATTATCTTAATATGCTCTAAAAGTAGTAGGATTGTTAGAACTACAATGCATAAGAGGGGATGTGGAAGCAAGAATGCACATGCAGAGAGAGAGAAAGACAGAGTGGCTCCAGGTAAATTCAAGGCTGTACCTTAAAAGTTTTTTGAAACCTTTTATGTATTCTGGTACAGGACATCCGGCTTGCTGTATAACATTCGCAATACTGAAAAAGAAGCCCCAAAACAAAAATTTATATCATGTCAAGCTGGTGTTTATGTACTTAAACCCTCTGCACAATATAAGAGAAACTACAATTATCCAAATGGTTAAATATTCTGATAAATTATCACCAGATGTTATCAGGTTGGATTATTGAGAGAAAGGGAAGCATACACCATGCTAACATAGTGCTGACTGAGCTAAACAGACCTGGGGGCTAATTTAAACTTACTTCCTGATTCAAAAACCTTAATATTACATTATGAGTAATAGCCAATGATGGGTATTGAGAGAACTGTGTGAGTCTGAAACTTAATAATGAACATTCCATTATGAATATTTCCAAATTTTAATAATGGAAGGGCAAAAACAAGCCCCTTGATCAGTTTTCCTTTTCTCATGGCTAAAAGTTGGTTAACTAATACTGTAACAGAATTTGGGACATAAACATTTTGGAATTGATGAAATTCTCTGGTAAGTGAATACACGCTTAAGAACAATGAAGCAATTTTGCCAACTTAATTCCAAGTTATTTTTCCTAATTTACCTTCTTAATAATGGTTTATCATCTTCAGTGAAAAATGTAACAGCTTTTCCTTTATGTCCCGCTCTTCCAGTTCGACCTAAAAGAAATCAGACCATTAAAAATATTTTAAGAGCAAACAATAATCAAAAAACAGCAGGAGTGGCAATATTAATCTCTGACAAAACAGACTTTAGAGAAAATTCCACTACAAAGGATAAGGACGGACACTATATACTGATTAAAGGGTCAATACACCAGGAAGACATAATGTAATAAATATTTACAAACCCAAAGAAAGGGCTCCAAAATACATAGGACTAACTCTAACGGCACTGAAAAGAGAAAGAGACAGCTCTGCAATAATGGTAGGAGACTTCAACGCACCACTTTTGGTGGATGGAACATCCAGAAAGAAGCTCAGTAAAGACACGGAAGATCTAAACGCCACAATCAACCAACCTGATCTCACAGACATACACAGAACATCCGCCCACCAGCAGCCAAGTATACTTTCTTTTCCAAAGCACGTGGAACATTCTCCAGAATAGACCACTATGAGGCCATAAAGCAGGCCTTAACAGCATCCAAAGCATCAAAATATTACAAACCATCTTTTCTGACCACAAAGCCATAAAAGTAGAAATCAATAAAAGAAAAAGCAAGGATAAAAAAATCAAACACATGGAAACTGAACAACACCTTGCTCAATATCTACTGGGTTACAGAAGAAATCAAGGACAGAATAAAGAAATTCACAGAATCAAATAAGAATGAAAAACACATCCTACCAGAACCTTTGGGACACAGCAAAAGCAGTGCACAGAGGTCAATTTATAGCAATAAATGCACACATTTAAAAGAAGAAAGGGCCAAAATCAAAACATTAACCCTACAACTCAAACAAATAGAGAGAGAACAGTAAAAGAAGCCCTCAGGCACCAAAAGAAAGGAAATAATAAAAATTAGAGCAGAATTAAATGAAACAGAAAATAGAAAAACAACTGAAAAGACCAAAAGCTGGCTCTTTGAAAAGATCAACAAAATGGATAAACCACTGGCCAACTGACAAAAGAAAAACAAGAGAGGAAGCAAATAACCCTAATAAGAAATGAGATGGGCGATATCACAACAGACCCAACTGAAACGAAAAGAATCATAACAGAATACTATGAAAAACTGTACTCTAACAAATTTGAAAACCTAGAATAAATGGACAAATTCCTAGAAATACACTATCTACCTAAACTAACACAAACAGAGGTATAAGAACTAAATAAACCTATAACAAAAAAGGGAATGAAAAGGTAATTAAAAACTCTGAACAAAAAAAAGCCCTGGCCCTGATGGCTTCACTGGAGAATTCTACCAAACTTTTAGAGAAGAGTTAACACCACTACTACTAAAGGTATTTCAGAGCAAAAAAAGAGATGAATACTCCCCAAATCATTCTATGAAGCCAGCATAACTCTGATACCAAAACCAGGTAAAGACACCACAACAAAAGAAAATTACAGACCTATATCCCCCATGAACATAGATGCAAAAATCCTCAACAAAATTCTAGCTAATAGAATTCAACAACATATCAAAAAAAAAAATTCAACAAGACCAAGTGGGAGTCATACCAGGTATGCAGGGATGGCTCAACATTAGAAAAACAATCAATGTAATCCATCATAGAAATAAAACAAAAGACAAGAACCACATAATCTTATCAATTGACACAGAAAAGGCATCTGACAAAGTCCAACACTCATTCATGATAAACTCTCAGCAAAATAAGAATAGAAAGGAAATTCCTTAACATAATAAAGGGCATTTATACCAAGCCAACAGCCAACATCATCTCCTAAATGGAGAGAGTCTGAAAGCCAATTCCACTTGAGAATGGGAATCAGACAAGGATGCCCTTTATCACCACTCTTATTCAACATTGTGCTGGAGGTCCCAGAAAAAGAAATAAAGGGCATCCAAATTAGTAAGGAAGAAGTAAAAGTATCTCTATTTGCAGATGATATGATCTTATACACAGAAAACCCCAAAGAATCCTCAAGAAAACTACTGGAATAGAAGATTTCAGCAAAATATCAGGATACAAGATAAACATACAAAAATCTGTTGCATTTCTCTACATCAACAAAGAGAACTTCAAAGAGGAAATCACCAAATGAATACCATTTACAATAGCCAAGAAGATAAAATACTTAGGAATAATCTAACCAAGACGTAAAAGACCTATACAAAGAAAACTACAAGACACTACTGCAAGAAACCAAGAGACCTACATAAGTGGAAAAACATACCTTGCTCATGGACAGAAGACTCAACATTGTAAAAATGTCTATTCTACCCAAAGAGATCTACAGATACAATGCAATCCTGATCCAAATTCCAATGGCATTTTTTAATGAGATGGAGAAACAAATCACCAACTTCATATGGAAAGGGAAGAGGCCCCAGATAACTAAAGCATTACTGAAGAAGAACAAAGTGGGAGGCCTCACACTACTTGATTTTAGAACCTATTACACCACCACAGTCAAAACAGCCTGGTACTGGTACGATAAAAGATACACAGACCAATGTTACAGAATTGAGAGTCCAGATGTAAATTCACCCACGTATGAGCAACTGATATTTGACAAAGGCCCAAAGTCTGTTAAATGGGGGAAAGACAGTCTTTTTAACAAATGGCGCTGGCATAACTGGATATCCATCTGCAAAAAAATGATAACAAGACCCATACCTCACACCATGGACAAAAACTAACTCAAAATGAATCAGAGACCTAAATGTAAAATTTAAAACATTAAGGATCATGGAAGAAAAAATAAGGACAACACTATTTATGCCCTAATATATGGCATAAATAGAATACAAAACATAACTAACAATGCAAACACCAGAAGAGAAACTAGATAACTGGGAGCTCCTAAAAATCAAACACTTACACTCATCAAAAGACTTCACCAAAAGAATAAAAAGACAACCTACAGACTGGGAAAAAATTTTTGGCTAAGACATATCCAATCAAGGTCTAAGGTCTAAAGTCTACAACATACTACAAAACTTCAACAACAAAAAGACAACCCAATAACAAAATGGGCAAAGGATATGAACAAGGACTTCACCATAGAAGACATTCAGCTGGCTAAGAGATACATGAGGAAATGCTCACAATCATTAGCCAATAGAGAAATGCAAATCAAAACTACAATGTGATACCATCTCACCCCAACAAGGCTAGCATTAATCCAAAAAAACACAATAAATGTTGGAAAGGTTGTGGAGAGACTGGAACACTTATATACTGCTGAAGGGAATGTAAAATACAACCACTTTGGAAATCAATTTGGCACTTCCTTAAAAAGCTAGAAATAGGAGTACCATAAAATCCAGCAATCCCACTCTTTGGAATATATCCTACAGAAATAAGAGCTGTCACTCGAATTGACATATACATACCCATGTTCACTGCAGCACTGTTCACAATAGCAAAAAGATGGGAATAACCTCGGTGCCTATCATGGATTGAATTATGTCCCGCGAAAACGTGTGTATCAATTTGGCTGGGCCACGACTTCCAGTATTGTGTGGTTGTCCTCCATTTTGTGATTGTTATTGTAATTTTATGTTAAGATGATTAGGGTGGGATTGTAACACCCTTACCCAGGTCACATTCCTGATCCAATGTAAAGGGAGTTTCCCTGAGGTGTAGCCTGCGTCGCCTTTTCTCTCTCAAGAGATAAAAAGGAAAGGGAAGCAAGCAGAGAGACAGGGGGACCTCATACTACCAAGAAAGCAGTGCAGGGAGTAGAGTGCATTCTTTGGACTCAGGGCCCCTGCGCAGAGAAGCTCCTAGTCTGGGGGAAGATTGATGAGAAGGCTGACAGAGAAAGTCTTCCCATGGAGCTGAGACCCTGAGTTTGAACTTTTATCCTACTTTACTGTGAGGAAATAAATATTTCTTTTTTAAAGGCATCCACTTGTGGTATTTCTGTTATAGCAGCACTAGATGACTAATACAGTGCCCATCAACAGCAAAAAAATAAACAAGTTATGTTATATTCACGCAATGGAATACTATGCAACGATAAAGAACAATGACGAATCCATGAAACATCTCATAACATGGATGAATCTGGAAGGTATTATGCTGAGTGAAATTAGTCAGTTGTGATAGGACAAATATTCTATGAGACCACTATTATAAAAACTCAAGGAAAGGTTTAAACACAGAAGAAAACATTCTTTGATGGTTACAACCATGGGGAGGGAGGGAGAGGAGAACTCACTAACTAGATAGTAAGCAAGAATTATCTTAGGTGGAGGGAAGGACAACACACAATACAGATGAAGTCAGCACAACTGAACTAAATCAAAAGCTAAGAAGTTTCCTGATCACAACCAAACACTCCTAGGGAAGGGGGTCTGGGAACCATGGTTTCAGGAGACATCTAGGTCAATTGGTGTAACCAAGTTTATTAAGAAAATGTTCTGCATCCCACTTTGGTGAGTGGTGTCTGGGGTCTTAAAAGCTATCAAGCAGACATCTAAAATGCATCTATTATTCCCAACCCACCTGGAGCAAAGAAGAATGAAGAATACCAAATATTAGCCTGAGAGATAAAAAGAGCCACATAAACCATCTGAAAAACTAGATGGTGCCGGGCTACCACCAATGACCACCCTGACAGGGAACACAACAGAGAGTCCCTGACGGATCAGGAAAAAAGTGGGGTGCAGAACTCAAAAAGATGAGACTTAATGGTCTGAGACTGGAGGAACCCCAGAAGACATGGCCCCCAGACTCTCAGTTATCCCAGAACTAATACCATTCCTGAAGCTAACTCCTCAAAGATTAGACTGGACTATAAGACATAAAACGATATCCATGAAGAGTGCACTTCTTAGTTCAAGTAGATGCACGAGACTACATGGGCAGCTCCTATCCAGAGGTGAGATGAGAAGGTAGTAAGGGATAGAAGCTGGTTGTATAGACACAGGGAATCTGGGGTGGAAAGGAGGAGTGTGCTGTCACATTATAGGGAGAGCAACTAGGGAACATAACAATGTGTGTATAAATTTTTGTAAGAAAAACTAACTTGAGGTATAAACTTTAACTTAAAGTACCATTAAAAAATAATTTTTTTAGCGGAAGGGACCCTCAAATTTCACATATAAAAGTCACTAGATTTTCACAGCACGGAAGAATGAACAAGTTTGAAGGGAATAGGAGAGATGCTAAGATAGATGGGTGGGAGGAAGAGGGAAAATAAAAGACAACTCACCTATCCTGTGGATATATTCCACTGAACTGGTTGGAAAGTCATAGTTGATCACCAAGTTCACGCCTTTAAAGTCAATCCCTCTTGCCAGCAAGGCTGTACAAATAAGAACCCAGATTTTCCCCGCTCTGAAGCTATGCACGGTGTTATCTCTCTGGTTAACAGATCATATATTAAACGCTTTAGTACCATTCTAGGAATGGGAAACAAGTAATTCATAAATTTAGTATCAACAATTTTAAATTTAGTAGTTCTTCATGGTTTTTAAAGTACATATTTGACTTCACCTGTTGCTGTGTCCTCTCTGCGTGAATAACGTCCACATTAATACCTTCATATATGAGCTCATGAAAAAGTTCTTTAGCCCTTTCAATGGACTGAACAAAAACAAGAACAGGTGGACTGAAACCCTAAAAGAAAGAAGGCAAAAATCAGCACACATAACCCATAGCCAAGGCTACAATTGCTCAGTATTTCATAATATAATTTTAGTTCATGAAAGAAGCTAATTCAGTTTAGTGCATTTTTCACTGTGAATTTCTTGAACTAGTGGTCTAAATCTGCCTCCATCTTCCTCAGCCACTCTCTACAATGGCTATCTGCTCTTATCAGTCAACTTGAACTGCAGTCTCCATTTTGCTAATTCCAATAATCTTTTTAAATTAATTCCTCTTCAACTTTCTACAGTAATAATGAGTACCCACTCCTTGGAACATTTACACCTTGGCTTCTGTGCCCAGAATTTTTTTTTTGGTTCTTCTTAAAATGTAATAACTACCGTCTTTTTTTTTTTCTTTCTCCTAATTGTGATATTCCCTAAAGCTTACTCCTTGTTTCTTAGTTCTCTTAATATAATTTTTATCATATTGTACTAAAATCTTAACATTAACTACTAGCCCTAAGCAAATGATTTTTACATTTAAATCACTGAACCCCACCTCTCACTCACTCAAACCAGCTTTCTGAAAATTTTCAACTATCCATGTACTCTCCATGTGAGGACTTCTTCATCTTTTTATATTGGTTCACATACCCTTTACAGAATCTGATACAAGCTATGAAGGTTTCTAATAGACCAACCACACATTCACAAAAAACCTTAAGATATAATTTCAGAGAGTTCACAGACCTAAAACTCATACTAACCCAACTAGTTGCTGTCAAGTCGATTCCAACTCACGGCAACCCTACGGGACAGAGCAGAAGTGCCCCATAGGGTTTCCAAGGCTGTACATCTTTATGGAAACAGACTGCCACTTCTTTCTCCCACAAAGCAAGCAGGTGGTGGGTTCAAACCACTGATCTTTCAGTTAGCAGGTGATTGCTTAACCACTGCGCCACCAGGGCTCCTTCCTTAGGCTCATACAAGGCTAAAAATCCTAGGTGTACAGATCTCCACATGAATATCTGTGAAAACCTTAAATTTCATAGTGCCAAACCTTAAAAATACTAATACAACTAACACATAGCATTTACTAAGTACCAGGCTCTATTATTGGTACTGTATTTATATTAACTCATGTATTAATACTAAAACAATCCTATGAGGTAGATATCATTAGCCTAACTTTACAGGTAAGGGAACTGTGGAATGAAGAGGTTAAGTAAGTTGCCCAAAATCACACAGTAAGCGGTGGAGCTAGAATTCCAATCTAGGCAGTCTGGCTCCAGAGTCCATGCTCTTAGCCGTTAAAGATGACTGCTTCTGCAGTCACCAGACACTTGTAAACACCTCCCCCCTTTCATTTTCCAACTATTCATCCCACTCTATAACTAAGGCTGTCACCCTCGTTAACTTCTCCTCATCTCTGCCCAAAACCAAATCAAACCAAACCTGTTTCTGTCAAGTTGATTCTGACTCAGCAACCTTATAACACAGAGCAGAACTGCCCCATGGGGTCTCCACAGAGCAGCTGGTGGATTCGAACTGCTGACCTTTTGGTTAGCAGCCAAACCCTTAATCACTGGGCCACCAGTGCTCCCATCTTTGCCCCGCCTAATCTAATAGCCCACTAATTGGTTTCCTTGCTTCCAGTCTCTTTCTATTACAATTCATCCTACATACCATTGCGTAATTTTCTTTAAGAATTATCTGGCTATGTTCTTTAAAAAATGTCCAGTAGTGAACATCTTGATCAAAGATTCCACAGAATTCTAATCAAAAGGAGGAAAATGTAGAACAGAATTTCAAATTCCCATGGACTCTAGACTTTCTGGAGGCATAGAGGGTAGACGAATCCCTTAAACTACTACCCTGAGATAATCTTTGAACTTTGAACCAAAAATACCCCCTGAACTCTTCTTAAAAGCAAAAAATAGGTTAGCTTAACTAACAAAAAAGACCTGCTTTGAGCATTATGCTCTTTTAAGAATTATCTATATGGTATTAAACTGACAATAGCAACTCAAAAGACTGGATGGGAAACTTAGGGGGCAGTGAGTTTACATTAATGACAGAGGAACAACTCAGAAAAGGAGGGTGAGAATGGATGCACAACTCCAAGAATGTCATCAAGGTCACTAAATGGTACACGCAGAAACTTTTGAACTGCTGTGCATGCTGTGTATATTCTCAACAACAAAATACATAAAATTTAAAGAAAAAAAACATCCAACAGTCTCTCTTAACTTGACCCAAACTTGATCTTCTTTAATTTCCCACCATAAACTCTATTCCCAAGTAACCTCTTCATCAGTCTCCAAATGCATCATGTTCCCCTCCACCTCTTAGAGTTAACTCAAGCTGCTACCCTTCAATACTCTTCCCCTTCACTTTTTGTTCCTTTAAGGCTCGGGTTATAGCATTTTTTCCTTAAGGCTTTTCCCAACCAATTCAGCTCATGATGTCTCCATTATGACCACATGGATGCTTAAGAACAAACTCTATAGCCTTGTAAGGTACTTTATCATAAACTATCTTACATACATGTATTTATCTCCTAAATAAGATTAAGTTCAAGGGGAAGGGCTTAGGGTTTATATTTCTCTTATTACTCCCCCTTACCCTCAGTACTTAACTATTTAACTATGGCTAGGGTCGCTATGAGTTGGAATCAACTTGATGGCAGTGGGTTTGGTTTTTCTGCTCAATACTTATTGAAGGAATAAATACAGAAAGCCCCACTCAGAGCACTCATTTTATAATGTCTCACTTCCTCTATAAGAAATCAGGAGAGGGACAGCGGACTTAATGGGCAGATACATATGCAGATGAAGAAAAATGAGGCTTTCAGGGCATCAGATAGCTCTTTTCCCAGCTTACCTTGAGCTAGGAACAGAAAATGTAGTATATTCTGAGAGGTGAGCCTCTTCTCCTTGGGACAAGAATTGGCACAATGTGCTTCTTAACAATTTAACACTGGATTACAAAATATGATACAGGAACAGTGCTCAGCCTCCTATCAGTGATAATTAGGCTTGGTGACCTCTATCAAAATTCAAGAATGTAGCCCCAATATACCTTTTTAACAAGTTCTCTCATGGCCAGAAGTTTTCCAGTCTCAGACCCAACAAAGAGAAGTTCTTGTTCTACAGTCTCTACTGCAGAATTCCTGAAAAGAAAACATATCTCTTAGTTTGCAAGAGCCAATTTTTCTTTTTTTTCCCCTGAACTCTAAATAAAATGTACGTACCTTAACAAAATCAACTTTCCCACTAAATATAAGTACTTGCTTATACTATAATTTGAACTCAAAATTGTTAGTTGTAAATATTTAAATTATAAAAGTAATATGTCACCTCCAGAAAATTTGAAAAGTATAGAAAAATGTAAAGAATAAAATAAACTGTTCATAATCCCACCATTTTAGAATAAACTTTGACATTTTGGTATATTCCAGTCATAAATATTCATGTATTTCTAATCATTTGGTTAGAAAAAAATTTCCAAAGGTAAAATTACTGGGTAAAGTAATGAGAACATTTTTAAGGATATGACATATGGCTAAACTTAATGACTAGCAAATGCTGATTTACAGGCATCTAGGGATGAGGTACACTAAGACTTCATTAATGCTCTGTAGGATCCTGTAATATATTATACTGTTGCAAATATTTTTCACATTCTATTGTCTGCTTTTATATAACACTTATGGTGACTTTGTTCTGCTTTCTTTTTAAACACAAGAATTTTAAAGCAGACAAGGGCATCCTTTACCATCCCACTTGGCTTCTTTTTAACTTAACACGGTATTACAAGCACTTTTTCATAGCTAAAACCAAAACCAAACCCATTGCCATCAAGTCGGTTCCGAGTCATAGTGACCCTATAGGATAGGGTAGAACTGCCCCACATGGTTTCCAAGGAGTGCCTGGTAGATTTGAACTGACGACCTTTCGGTTAGCAGCCATAGCTCTTAACAGCTATGTCACCAGGGTTTCCATTTTTCATAGCTACAACCTTCATATTTATCATTTCATGGGTTGCATAATATTCTATATCATAATTTCCTTAACAATTTCTCTACCACTGAGTATTCATTTAGCATAAAAGTCTCCCCAAAATAATTTGTCAAAAGAATCATAAACCAACGAATTACTAATATCAGCTCCCTTCTCTATGGTCCTAGTTAAGCTATCAAGAAGCTAACTCCTCTGGATGGCCACAGGCTCATGTCCTACTTTGTGGGCGGGAGAGATCATCTAAAACTGTAATGATAGTAATACTAATACGATACTTTGAGAACTCCCTTAGGATTATTTTAAAACAGAAAATCCATAATCAGTCTTCACTTAAAAGAATACAACTCTATCAGTAAAATCCTGTCCTTTAATCTCAGGCCAAATACCTATCACCTTGACTCTAAGAAACTGACTTGTATTTAAAGAAAAAAGCAGTGGGATAATGCGGAAGAAGAATTACCTTGCTCCAATGGATACAGTAATGACATTGTCCAAGTTGAGTTTGCACCACTGTTCAACATCGTATGCAAAAGTGGCACTGAACATAGCTCGTCTGACCTTGTGGGATGTGCAGGCCAGGAAAATGGAAGCCAGCTGGTCTCTAAATCCAGTTTTACCATCTTCAAACAGTTTGTCTGATTCATCTACCACGAGCCACTCAACACTAAGAAATAACAAAACAACTTGTGGATACTAAACTGGAAGATTCAAGAAATGACATTATACTGTGGGAACACATGAGGAAGTCAGACCATGATGTTGCTCTCAGATCTATTTTATCATAACAGAAAGAAGTATAAAAAAAATAAGCAGGAGAAAGGTAAACCTCAAAGATATAAGATTCCAGTTAGCAATAAAAGAGATTCACATAAACCTCATGAACTATACTCCCATTACTAAGATGTGAAAAGGTCTAGAAAATTCTGCAGTAACTGCTTATAAAAATATGTAACCTTTAGGTCAAAACCAAACCTGTTGCCGTTGAGTTGATTCTCCAACTCCTAGTGACACTATAGGACAGAGCAGAACTGTCCCACAGGGTTTCCAAGGAGCAGTTCGTGGACTCAAACTGCCGACCTTTCGGTCAGGAGCCAAAGGCTTAACCACTCATCAACAGAGCTCCTTCTTCAGATCAGACAGTTATTTTTCTATGGATTTAGTGAAAATTATTATTCTGAGCACCAACACTGACTAAAAGCTGGCAGACAGCAAGCTCCAAAGGGTAACACAAGCAATTGAGGATAAAATACAACCAAATGAAAAACACACCTAAAGGACATGAAAATATTATTTGTACCTTGTTAGGTCTATTCCTGGAGGATCTTGCTTTAATAAATAAATCAGTCGATTTGGAGTAGTCACAAGAATATCTACAGGAAAGATAAAGGGTACAAATTATAAAAACAAGCATCGTGCCTCTTGCCCTTGAGAATTCATCCTCCTTGAATTTCAGTTAATAACCTGAGGTGGAAAGTGGAGGGAGTAGTTGTACTCATTAGCCAACAACAAAATTCATCCTCATTAGTAAGCTAATGTACCAAACCCAAAAAACCAAAACCATCGCCATTGAGTCGATTCTGACTCACAGTGATCCTATAAGATAGAGAAGAACTGCCCCATAAGGTTTCCAAGGAGCGGCTGGTGGATTCAAACTGCCGACCTTTTGGTTAGCAGGCAAACCCTTAACCACTACGCCACCAGGACTCCAAGCTAATGTATATATCTTTTTAATCCATGATAGCAAAAACTGCTATATCCTTTCTCTCCTTTTATTATATTCAAGCTGCCCCCTTAACTTCCAAGTAACAAGAACATTATAATCCAATAGTTTGTTTTTAAAAAAAAAAAAAAAAAATTTTTTTTTTTTTTTTGGGCAGGAAAACCCTGTCTTTCAATGAAGTTTTACTCAGAAGTTGAGATAAAAGACAATAAAAGCACATTCTCTGGATGATATAAAGGCAGGGATATAAGCCATTCTTTGCCAGGGTGTCTTGTAGGGTTCCAAAGGGCTACTTTAAAATCACTGGTATAAAGTAGGGTTTTTCAGCTTCAGCACTATTGGCATTTTGGGCAAAATAACTTTTTCTTGTGGGTGGCTATCTTTTGCACTGTAGGATGTTTAATAGCATCTCTAGCCTCTACCCAGTGATGATTAAAAATGTTTCTAGATATTGCCAAATGTCTCCAGGGCAGCAAGGAAGCCAGGGATGTCTCTGGAACACAGGATTAAAGTAACTACTGTAGCACAGACAATCTGCAACAATAGTATTAACAAACAACAATCTACAAATGGATACATACATAGATACATATGCCAACAGATGAGGGAGTGGGTAAGGGAGCACACTCACCAGCATATATGGGTTTGGAGGTAGAAATTTCTAAACACATGACTGTAGGTACTCCTCATATATTACTATAGACAACAGAGCACGCAAGGTGCACAGTCAGGGAAACCTCTCAGACATAACTGAACACCTCACGGGATGAAGTTGTCAGGCTTGAAGGCAAAGGACCATAGACTCAACGGACATCTACATCAACTGGCACAACACAGTTCTTAAAGACAATGTTCTACATCTTACTTTGGTGAGTAGAGTCAGGGGGCTTAAAAGCTTGTGAGCAGTCATCTAAGATACAACTATTGGTCTCTTCTGGTTTGGAGCAAAGCAGAGTGCAAAAAAAACTAAAGACACAAGGGAACAATTAGTTCAAAAGATTAACGGCCATGAACCAGAGCCTACACGATTCCAAGGCCAGAAGTACTAGATGGTGCCCGGCTACCCCTACCAACCACTCTGACTGGGATTACAACAGAAGGTCCAAGAAAGAATGGGAGAAAAATGCAGAAGACCAAATTCACAAAAAGGACCAGACTTAGTGCTCTGACAGAGACTGGAGGAACCCCTGAGACTACGGTCCCTGGACACCCTTTTAACTAAGAACTGAAGCTACTCCCAAAGTTCACCTTTCAAATCAGGCAGGCCTACCCTGGAGGTCATGGTCCCTGGACCTTTTGTTAGCCCAAGACTGGAACCATTCCTGAAGTCAACTCTTCAGACAGGGATTGGACTGGACTATAAGATAGATAATGATACTGGTGAGGAGTGAGCTTCTTGGCTCAAGTAGACACATGAGACTATGTGGGCAACTCTTGTCCGGAGGCAAGGCGAGAAGAAGGGGACAGGAGCTGGTTGAATGGACACAGGGAATACAGGGTGGAGAGGGGGAATATGCTGTCTCATTAGGGGGAGAGCGACTAGGAGTACAAAGCAAGGTACGTATAACTTTTTATATGAGAGACTGACTTGATTTGTAAACTTTCACTTAAAGCACAACAAATTAATTAAAAAAAAAATTAGGCAGGCCTATAAAGCAAATAACAACACACATGAGGAACGTGTTTCTTAGATCAATCAAGTATATGGCAACAAATGTGGAACACCTCCCCAAAAGATAAAACCAAAACGGTAGGAAGGGACAAGAAAACTGGATGAATGAGACCAGGAAACCCAGGGTGGAAAGAGAAAAGTGAAGAGCGTTGACACAATGTGGGGATTGCAACCAATGTCACAAAACAATTTGTGTATAAAATTTCGAATGAGAAACTAATTTGCCGTAAACTTTCACCTAAAGCACAGGGAAAAAAAAAACAAAGATGCCTCTGGTAAAGAACCACTGGTCTATATTTATGTAGTTGCTGGGCAGGAGCAGAAGGTGGAGCGGGGGGAAGGTGTCTATTTCAGCTTCTCTAAAAATCAAACCAATTATAAGACTACACTTAACAACTCTTAGGTGGATGTTAGAATACTTGTAATTTCCAAATCCCTTACATATCCAAGAACGAATCCCTTACCAAACTTCTTAGATGATTTAGGTCCAAATTTTTTGGCTGCCACTGCTGCTTTGTGAATCATGTGTATCCTGAACCCTGTTCCCTCAGAGATTTTTAATAGTTCTCGGTGAATCTAAAACAGAAAATAAAAAGCAATAGCTGCTAAGATACTTGTATAAGATCTACAGTTTTTTTGTATTATTAACAAAATTATTACTGACCCATGAATATCTGAAATTAAGTCTGCAATATTCTGTAGATTAACCTGCAATCTCAGCTTTTCAAAACTTCAACACCCAATAACATTCAATAGTTTCTTCAGGCCTAGTAAACTAGTTCTAAGAGAGAAAACCACCCTTTTTCTAATCTGTTACATATTCATTTTAGAATACAGCAAAACTACAAGACTATATATACTTCTTGGCATGTATTTATATTGTTACTTAAGCAGATTGGGATGATGGAGCAAATCACTATTAGTTTTACATTCGCAAAAACTGAGATGAGGTTTTGTTTTTCAAGGTTTATTTTCTCACGAAAAATAAATTTTAGATAGGGACTGTATATCACAATAGCCTCTCAACTTTAAGGATCTTAAAGTACTTACCAAGAGGTCTAAATGTTAAAACCATCATCTTTTAAGAAATTACGAAAAGGCTTAAGAGACTTGCCCATACGTGGGAAGACAGAGAGCAGTAGTATGCTCTGTACATTAATACCTGACCATGACAGAGATGTGGACCTTGCTCTTTGGAGACCTTTTTATTTGAAAGAGCACAGTAGCAAACACCAAACACATTCTCTTCAAAAGCTACAAGTCATACCTGGCTGGCAAGTTCTCGTGTTGGTGATATTATCAGAGCCCTGAAGCCTTTATTTGTGGGTTGTTTCAGCTGCATTAAAATGGGAATGCTAAAAGCCAGAGTCTTTCCAGATCCAGTAGGAGCAGAAGCCAGAAGTTCACGACCCTAAAAACATAGAGTACACTAAGTACAAGGAAAAGTGCATAAATTTGCAGAGTCTAGTTAAATAATGCTACCAGCCACAGAAATAACAAAATTATAACAAATCCAATCATTCAAGTCCCCATCTACTTTTTAAACTTAACCCATAACAGCTTTTCTAACATCTCCCAGCACTGTCACCACCACCCCAAGGAGTCTCTGGGTATTGACACTTAAGACCACTTGTACTACCTGAACCCTATAAAGAATGTAGATAACTGAAACCCAAAGATTATTCACAAGCTCTACTATACACATTCATTTCAATTCTTCTCTCCTACTAAACTCTTTTACAAAGCAAAATTAAAAATCAACTTTTTGTTCTAATATTTGTGTTGCTCAATCCCTAGGAAAGGTTTCAGTAAAATACAGAATGGCTGAAAGAAAAAGTGGCTTTGTCCTGATGTATGCTACAACATGTATGAACCTTGAAAACATAATGCTGAGTGAAAGTCACAAAAGAACAAGTATTATATAATCTTATTTACATGCAATGTCTACAACAGCAAGTGGTTGTCCTCCATTTTGTGATTGTATTTTATGTTAAATAGGATTAGAGTGGGATTGTAATACCTTTACCAGGTCACATCCCTGATCCATTGTAAAGGGAGTTTCCCTGGGGTGTGGCCTGTACCACCTTTTATCTCTCAAGAGATGAAATAAAAGCTAGCAAAGAGGGTGGACCTCATACCACCAAGAAAGCAGTACCAGGAGCAGAGCGCATCCTCTGGACCTGGGGTCCCTGAGCCTGAGAAGGTCCTTGGCCAAGGGAAGATTGAGGACAAGGACCTTCATCCAGGCTGACAGAGAGAGAAAGCTTTCCCCTGAAGCTGACACCCTGAATTTGGACTTTTAGCCTACTTTACTGTGAGCAGAGAGGGGGGACCTCATACTACCAAGAAAGCAGCACTGGGAGCAGAGCACGTCCTTTGGACCTGAGGTTCCTGTGCTGAGATGCTCCCAGACCAGGGGAAGACTGGTGACAAGGACCTTCCTCAAGAGCTGACAGAGAGAGAAAGCCTTCCCCTAGAGCTGACACCCTGAATTTGGACTTTAGCCTACTAGACAGTGAAAGAATAAATTTCTTTTTGTTAAAACCATCCACCTGAATTTCTGTTATAGCAGCACTAGATGACTAAGGCATCATATGTCTATCAATAGGTTAATGGATAAACAAATTGTGATATATTTATGAAATGGACAAGTTTCAGCAACTAAAAAGCAGCAAACTACAAATATATGCAACATGGATGAACCTCAAAAAATTATGTAGAAATACTCAATACATGGAAGGTCAGCTCAACTGGACTGGACCAAAAGCAAAGAAGTTTCCGGGATAAAATGAATGCTTCAAAGGTCAGCGGAGCAAGGGCTGGGGTTTGGGGACTATGGCTTAAGGGGACTCCTAAGTCAACTGGCAAAATAATTCTATTACGAGTTTTCATTCTGCATCCCACTTTGAAATGTGGCATCTGGGGTCTTAAATGCTAACAAACGGCCATCTAAGATGCATCAATTGGTCTCAACCCACCTGGATCAAAGGAAAATGAAGAACACTAAGGTCACACGATAACTGTGAGCCCAAGAGACAGAAAGGGCCACATGAACCAGAGACTTACATCATCCTGAGACCAGAAGAACTAGTTGGTGCCCGGCCACAACCGATGACTGCCCTGACACGACAACAGAGAACCCCTGAGGGAGCAGGAAATCAGTGGGATGCAGACCCCAAATTCTCATATAAAGACCAGACTTAATGGTCTGACTGAGACTAGAGGAATCCCGGCAGTCATGGTCCCCAAACCTTCTGTTGGCCCAGGACAGGAACCATTCCCGAAGACAACTCATCAGACATGGAAGGGACTGGACAATGGGTAGGAGAGAGAAGCTGATGAAAAGTGAGCTACTTGTATCAGGTGGACACTTGAGACTGTGTTGGCATCTCCTGTCTGGAGGGGAGATAGGAGGGTAGAGAGGGTTAGAAACTGGCAAAATTGTCACGAAAGGAGAGACTGGAAGGGCTGACTCATTAGGGGGAGAGTAAGTGGGAGTATGGAGTAAGGTGTATATAAGCTTATATGTGACAGACTGACTTGATTTGTAAACGTTCACTTAAAGCTCAATAAAAATTATTAAAAAAAAAATTATGTAGAGCAAAAGAAGACAGAAATAAAACAGTGAATAATGTATGATTCCATTTAAAGTTCCATGAAATTCTAGAAGAAGCAAAATTAATATCTGGTGATAGAAACCGCAACAGCAGTTACCTCTGGGCACCCCTTTGGGTGGGGTGAGAACTAAATGAAAAGGGTCCCAGGAGAATTTTTTGGGATTATAGGAATGTTACATATCTTAATTGGCGCAGTGATTACATTGTTGAAACTCACTAACTATGCACTTAAAACCTACGCATTTTATTGTATGTAAATTGTATTTCAATAATACAAATACTGGGAAAAACCTAAATCAGGTATGTACAAAAATTTTAGGAAGTATCTTATTTCTGAAATAGTTCCTGGGCATCATAAGCTAAATCCAAAGTGAATAAACATAGGCCCCATTCTCAGACAGTTTGCACTCTAGAAAAATGGAAAAGACAAATATAATTGGCGCAAATACATGGTAAAATGTAAAATATAAGATAAAAATCATGGAAAAAAAAAAAAAACACTAAATACCAAGGAGAATAATGTGTTCAGGGGAAAGGTGTTAGTAAAGGGAAAAGATCACATCTAGTTGCGGGGATCAAGACAAGTTTTATGGAGTGTTATGGACTGAATTGTGTCCCCCCAAAATGCGTGTTGTAAATCCTAACCTCTATGCTTATAGTTATAATCCCATTTGGGAGTAGGCTACCATCATTATGTTAATGAGGCAGGATTAGTGTACAGTGTGTTTTGAGTCAATTTCTTTTGAGACATAAAAAAGATTAAACGTAAACTGTAAACTAGTGGTGGGGGGGGGGCTGCCAAGTCCATGAAAATTGCACAGCAGCAGCAGCTCAGAAGAGACAAGGACATTCTTCCAGAGCCAACAGACAGAAAGCCTTCACCTAAAGCTGGCACCCTGAATTCGGACTTCCAGCCTCCTACACTGTGAGAAAACAAATTTCTGTTTGTTAAAGCTACCCACTTGTGGTATTTCTGTTATAGCAGCGCTAGATAGTTAAGACATGGAGGCATGGACATTTGAGACGGGCCTTAAAAGCAAGAGAAAGATTTCAACAGAGGAGATTAGGTAGGAGATTGAAACGGAATTTCAAGGAAAGAGGGAAGAGAGTGAGCAAACACACAAAGAAAGGAATGTTAGAGGCATTCTAGACCTGCATACTCACGTGCAGCATAACGGGAATGGCCTGCATTTGGATTGCTGTAGGCACCTGGAAGCCTGCATCGAGAATATTCTGAAGTAGTCGAGAGTTGATTTTATATTCCTGGTCAAGTTGCTGAAATGTAGCAATTGGGTCAGGAAGATCTGTTCCTTGGACATGAATTTTGTGTTTATTCCGGAAGAAGTTTATCTGAAAAGTGAAGCAAAGGGGCCACCATGGATATCGGCCAAATACATTGCCAGATGTTATCAAGTAACAATAATAGTTTCTGGGATAAACCTAGTAGCATATGGAACTTTTTGGTTACATTGCAAACCCTAAAAGATCACAGATATTAATCTTTTCCTTTTTTAAGAAAGATTCCTTTCATCTTTAAAAAAAATTACAGATATCAATCATGCTCTTTCATAGAAAGAAGACCTTCATAACAATGAACTCTACCCACGCTTTCTTCATATTAAAGTGTCACACTGCCATGAGTAAAAAAGGAGTGCTGATGGTGCAGTGGTTAAGCATCTGGCTGCTAAGTGAAGGGCCAGTGGTTCAAACCTACTAGCTGCTCCACAGAAGAAAAGATGTAGTACTCTGCTTCCATGAAGATTTACAGCCTTGGAAACTGTATGGGGCAGTTCAACTCTCTCCTACAGGGTTGCTGTATGTTGGGGGATGCCTTTCAATTATGGTGTTGGTGAAGAATATTGACTATATGGACTGCCAGAAGTACAAATCTCTCTTGGAAGAAATACAGCCAAAGTGTTCCTTGGAAGTAAGGATAGCGAGACTTGGTCTCATGTACTTTGGACATGTCATCAGGAGGGACCAGTCCCTGGAGAAGGACATCATGCTTGGTAAAGTAGGAGGGTCGGCGAAAAAGAGGATGACCCTCAGTGAGATGGACTGAGACAGTGGCTGCAGCAATGGACACAGGCATAACAAATGACTGTGAGAATGGCGCAGGACTGGGCACTGTTTCATTCTGTTGTACATAGGGTCACTATGAGTGCAAACCAACTCAATGGCTCCTAATATGAGTCAGAGTCAGAATTGACTTGATAGCAATGAGTCAGAATTGACTTGATAGCAACGGTTTTGGCTATGTTGTTGTTGTAGTTAGGTGCTATTTAGTCGGTCCCAACTCATAGTGACCCTATGTACAACAGAATGAAACACTGCCTGGTCCTGGGCCACCCTCATAATCGTTGTTACGCTTGAGTCCAATGTTGCAGCCACTGTGTCAATTCATCTCGTTGAGGGTCTTCCTTTTTTTATTTGACCATCTACTCTACCAAGCATGATGTCCTCCTCCAGGGACTAGTCGCTGCTGATAACATGTCCAAAGTATGTGAGACAAAGTCGCGACATTCTTGCTTCTAAGAAGCATTCTGGCTGTACTTCTTCCAAGACAGATTTGTTCATTCTTCTGACAGTCCATGGTATATGGAATATTCTTCACCAGCACCATAACTCAAAGGCATCAATTCTTCTTCAGTCTTCCTTATTCATTGTCCCACTTTCACATGTATATGGAAAAAAAAAAAAAAAAAAACCCAAACCCATTGCTGTCAAGCTGATTCCGACTCAGCGATACTAAAGGACAGAGTAGAACTGCGCCATACAGTATCCAAGGAGAGCCTGGTGGATTCGAACTGCCGACCTTTTGGTTAGCAACTATAGTTCTTAACCACTATGCCACCAGGATTTCTGCATGTATATGAGGCGAATGAAAATACCATGGCTTGGGTCAGAAACACCTTACTCCTCAAGGTGACATCTTTGCTTTTCAACACTTTAAAGAGGTCTTTTAGCAGCAGATTTGCCCAATGTAATACTTCATTCGAATTCTTCACGGTGCTTCCATGGGCGTTAATTGTGGATTCAATTAAAATGAAACCCCTGACAACTTCAATCTTTTCTCCATTTATCATGATGTTGTTTATTGGTCTAGTGGTAAGGATTTTTATTTTATGTTGAGGTACAATCCATACTGAAGTAAGTGTTTCAACTCCTCTTCACTTTCAGCAAGCAAGGCTCTGTCATCTGAATATCAAAGGTTGTCAATGAGTCCTCCTCCAATCCTGATGCTGTATTCCTCTTCATATACTCCAGGTTCTTGGATTATTTGCTCAGCATACAGATTGAATAAGTATGCTGAAAGGATACAACCCTGACACAACGTTCCTGACTTTAAACCACGCAATATCCCCTTTTTCTGTTCAAACAACTGCCTCCTGGTCTATGTACAGGTTCTGCAGGAGCACAAATAAAGTGTTCTGGAATTCCCGTTCTTCACGTTATCTATAATTTGTTATGATCCACACAGTCGAGTGTCTTTGCGTAGTCAATAAAACACAGGTAAATATCTTTCTGGCATTCTCTGCTTTCAGCCAGGAGCCATGTGACATCAGCAATGATATCCCTTGTTCCACATTCTCTTCTGAAACTGGCTTGAACTTCTGGACATTCCCTATCAATGTACTGCTGCAACAGCCTTTCAGTTTTCAGCAAAATTTTACTTGTGTGTGATATTAATGTGATCCAACAGGATGTGAAAATTATCGAACGATATCATTAATATCACACACAAGTAAAATTTTGCTGAAGATGAATATTTGGCTATGAGTGATGTTATCCATATTAAGGTGTCATACTCATTTTTTTTTTTTTTTTTACTCATAGTTTTATACATAAATTGTCAGAAGGCAGACAATGAATCCATTTATTTTCTTCATATGGGACTAAGCATGCAAGTCTAGATGCTTTTTCATGATTGACCCTAGAACTTTACTATGCAACTATATATTACAAGTGAGTGCCAGAAGTGGAGTCCAGTGGTGTTGATTTGGTTTGTTTCCCCATTCTCTAATCTAGAGACAACCACATTCTGGATTCTGGGTTACTGAAGCACTGCCACTGCAATCTCTGAAGTGAGGTGAACACAATTCTCCACCAGCAACACATAGGTAAACAGCACATATGATAACAGTATACTTGTTTCTTCTGTATACTACTTACCCTTTTCTCAAGTTATAAAAAAGGTTCTTAAGAATTCTAACTCTCTAATTCCTATTAAAGGAAGTATCTCTTAACCAGTGAACTCAACACAGAGAAAGGGGACTAAATTTTATGTTTATCCAAGTGGATTGACAAGTACGGCCCCAGGCCAAAATCTGGCAGCTCCACAAGGGTATGGAATTAAAAAGGGGGAATTCTAAACACACTGAAACTTGAACAGGTCAAGAAATATATAGCTATAGCTAAGAATTTCAAACTTTAAAATGTCCAGCCAAAGCGCAAATGCCTAATTTGTTTTAAGTTTTCACTAAAATAAAATCCAATATAATGTAATTAATCTTCTACCTTTGCAAACTACAGTCATTTTTACCAAGAGAATAACCCACGTACAGTGGAAAAAATCACTAGGTCAGAAAAACATACACTTTCTGGGCTTAAGACATTTTTTCTAACCTTTTCCTTTCTGAGATGCTCCAACTTGCCTGAAGTTAGTTTATTTTCTCCTTTAACTTTTTTATCTTCAATCTTGGCTTCCACAGATGATATCCACTGTATAGTAGCTCCTTCTTCTGGAGACGTAATTTCTAAATAAATTTTTAAAAATTAGAAGATTTTAAGTGTGACATTCTTGGGTATAGCAAAGAGGTTACTATCTTCACACTAAAAAAAAAAGTACTAGCTGATGATAAGAGGAAGTATAAAAATTAGAAAAGGAGAGATTAGTTCTATGTTGCTATATTCAGAGCTCTGAAGTTCATCTTCCTTTTTGGTTGTTTCAGCTACCTTAGAAGGTAAATGGTATGGTTGTACACTTGGAAATCACAAGCAAATTAACTGAAAGACTATTTAAATAGAGAATTAAGGTAGCCAGCTTTTCTATACCCAAACAACAACCAGCTAGAAAATAAATATGAAAGAAAAGATTTTACTTACAACAGCAATAAATGCAATGCAATACTTAGGAAACGTCAGTACTATAAATACAGCAATTCTCCTATAAATAGGACTAGTTCAATTAAAAGTAATGACAGGATTTTGGTAAGTGGGTTTCTAACTTTAAAGTTTATAAGAAAAACAAACGTATGAGAATAACCTAATAAAATCTAAGAAGAGTAACAAGCAAAGACTAGCCGGTATTTAAAATTTTTTTTCAACTTCAGTGAGGTGTAACTGATGTACAATAAACTGCATATATTTAAAGTATATAATGAGTAGTGACCCATTAAACCATCAGCACACATGACCCATCAATCCATCCCTAGGCAACCACTGATCTGCCTTCTGTCACAGTAGACTAGTTCGGTTTTTCTGAAATTTGATATAAACGGAATCTTATAATACATATTAGTCTTGGTCTGGCTTCTTTCACTCGGCACAGTTATTTTGAGATTCACCCACGTTGTTCCACGCACTGACAGCTCTTAACGTGTTATGTTTTGCTAGGTAGTATTCCACTCCACGGATATATAACAATTTGTTTATCCATTCACCTGTTGAAGAACATTTAGCTACGACAAACAAAGTTGCTATGAAAATTTGTGTACAAGTTTATTGCAGCAATATTTTTAGTGGCAAATACCTGGAAACAACCTGAATGCCATCAACTGACATACTGTCTGACTTGTACCCATAAGCTTGTATTACTTTTGTAACTGAAAAAAATTAAAGAGAAAAAGGGTAACAGAAACCAAGCACTAACCTGGAGTCATCATCTTTCTCTTTTTCTTGTTCTGTTTCCTCTTCCCTTCGATTAAGCTTTCTTCTTCTTTCTCTTCACCTTGGAGTTCTTGATGCATTCTGGATGTGCCATACTCACCTGGGACAGACTTCTTGTTTCCAAAAAAGTCCAGTCCCTGCAGCACCTCTGAAGAATTAAAGTCATGTTTCCTTTTTCCTAACTAAAAACCAAAAAATTTACAATAAAATCTACTAAGAGATAGCATTGCTTTCATCCAAGCAGGACTGGCAGTAAGAAAGACATAAGCCCACTGACTTCACCCTTTTTCTTTTTTTTAAAACCTAATCACCAAATATTTGTTGAGTTGGTAAGTGTGTTTGGGCAAATGGAACCCAAGATATATTTTCTGACCTCATAAAATAATCATATGAGCACTAACACCCATGTTACTTATGTACCTAAGACCCATTGCCACTGGCATATTTCTAGGCATGTTTACACATGAATTTACTTCATCCTTTCAACAACCCAACGAAGCAAATAGCATTATTACATATAAGAAAACTGAAGCACAGAGAGGTTAAGTAACCTGATCAAGGGTCTACAAACTAGTAACTGGCAGGCCTAGAATTTGGACCCAGATAATCTGGCTCCAGAATTCGAATTTTTAACTCTATTATACTGCCAGTCGGTGCCCTCGTGGCACAGTGGTTAAGAACTCGGCTGCTAACCAAAAAGTCAACAGTTCGAATCCACCAGCAGCTCCTTGGAAACCCTATGGGGCAGCTGTCTCCTATAGGGTCGCTATGAATCGGAATCGACTCAACGGCGACAGGTTTGGTTTGGGTTTTTATCTTGCCAAAGAAAGAAAAAACACACGTGTCACTTGAAAACCTTTTCGTGACTGTCCACTGTTGACAGCATCCAGTCCCAACAGCAAATGCTGACATTCAAAGTTTTTCAAAATCGGGCTCCAATTGGCTTCTCCTGATTTATCACTCATCACTTCCCTATGCAAGGCCCTTTACTTCGGAGCCACTCTTCTCATTGGTTACTTAACACGCGTGGGGTTGGGACAATAAGAACCATGTCCAGTAAAACGATATGTATACCAAGTCAAATCTGGACAGTGTACAGTGAAAGGATCTGTACTCTTCATTTTTATTTGTTTCTGCTTTCAAATTTCCACCAATTTCGGCGAAAATGTTCCCTTTGAAAGGATCCCAACTTTGCCTTGAATAAATTAAGATGCAAAAAAAGAGCATTTCCGTGCCAGACCGAATTAAATCTACAGAATAATCGGAAAGAGTACATTCAAAACTCGGGACCTGAACCGGTTAGGTCTGCCGTAAGATGAATAAAAGAGGACAGAAAAGTTCCCAATTATCGTCAGGGCCAGGCTACCGGGTCACCGGGTGCGCTGGCTCCCCAAGCAGCCGGTTCATTCTCGGGCTCCTGCTCCTTCCCGGCTACTCAGCCCCCTACACCATCTCGTCCCCCTGCGCACATTACCTGAAATCGGGCTGCATCTGTCGAGAAGCGATTCACGTCGAATTTGGCCCCCGCGCCAAGCCGGCGAAAAAGATCGTGGACATCCATCTTTACCCAGAAAGCCCCGCGGCCCAACGGCGCCTGCGCAGAGGACTTCCTCTTCCCAAGACAGTCTCCCGCGGGACCGTGGGCGGAAGTGTCTCAGGGAGGCGGAGCCTGGCTGTGGTGAGAGGCTCGCGAGTTCTATTGCTGTATAAACACCCGCTGCGGTAGAGTCGTTTCCGACTCTTAGCGACCCTATAGGACAGAGCAGAGCTGCACCATAGAGTTTCCAAGGAGCGCGTGGCGGATTAGAACTGTTGACCTGTTGGTTAGCAGACGTAGCACTTCACCAGTAGGCCACCAGGGTTTCCATTATTGTATCAAGAATAGTCCATCGTTAATTCACCAACTGTCTTTGACAAAGTATTTATGGAGACCCTCTTATACCAGACACTTCTAGCGTTTTAGGGACACTTGTTGAACAACACCTAAAATCCTTCTCCTCAGGAAGCTTATATTCTAGTGGGGACAGAAGATGTAGTTATCAAATGAAGAAGCAAGATAATCTCTGAAATTGAAAAGTGCTATTGAACAAGTGAAAGTTTAATTAATAGAGAAGGGGCTACTTATACGTAGATTAGTCAAATTCACGCTGATGAAATGATATTTGAGCTAATTGAATTTTCAGAAGGCGGCAGCTTTTCAGAGATCTGGAGAAGATCTTTCTAGATAGAGGAAGCATGTGCCCGAAGGAGGGAAAAGGATTGGCACGTTGAGAGAATAGAAAGAAGGCCAAGGTAACTGGAGCCAAGTTCCAGTGAGGAAGAGTGGTACAGATAAATTAGAGGGACAAACGGAAACCAGATCTCGTAGAACCTTGCAACAAGGGCATGGTAAAGAATTTGGATTTTAATCTAAGCACTCTGGGAAGCTATTCAAATATTTTTTTTAGGGAGAGAGCAAGATAATTTAGTTTATCACGTTTTATTTTTATTTTCTTCATACCTTAAATCCTTCAGCCTCTCTACTTGGGCACGTTAACCTCTTGGGCTCGTTTCCTCATTTATAAAATGAGAATGAAGATACCCACTTCGAGATTGTTCTGAGGATTAACCTAGGCTCATAGGCAGTGGTGTGTGTAGTGGAAAGAGCCTGGGCTTGGGCATCAGAAAGACTTAGGTTGAATCCATTTGTGTCACTTAATAATTTGATAATCTTGGGTGAGTTATTTCACTGGTCTGTGCCTCAGTTTACTCCTCAGTAAATTAACCCCCACCGACTGCTGTCGAGTTGATTCTGACTCATAGCAACCCTATAGGACAGAGTAGAACTGCCCCATAGAGTTTCCAAGGAGTGCCTGGTGGATTTGAACTGCTGACCTCTTGGTTAGCAGCTGTAGCACGTAACCACTATGCCACCAGGGTTTCCCCTTGGTAAATTAGGGATTGTAATATCTACCTTGAAGGCTAGGAGTAACAATGGTTAACCATACAGGGGTTGAAATGGTTGACGTGGGTCAGGATACTAGATATCTGTATCTATTCATGCAATCCTAATACATTGTAGTTATTGTTTAGAGCATTTGGAACAAAATCTCAAACACAGTAGATGGTTAATAAATACTAGTTATTCAACTCCCATCAATTATCAGCTGTGTGACCTTGAACAAGTTACTTATCCTCTAAGCTTCAGTTCATCCTCCTGGAGTAGTAGTTCTTGACTTTAACCACACAGTAGAATCCCCTGAGGAGCTTAAAAACAAAACAAAACTGGGTCTGCCCCAAGAAATTCTGGTTTAATGGCTTGGGATGACTTCCTGGCCTGTAATTTTTTAAAGCTCCCTAGGCAATTCTAATTATAGTCAGGGCTAAGAATCCCTGCTGGGATTACTTTCTTAAAGTCCAAATGGAACCATGTTGCTTGGCACTGGGTTTTTTGCTGGGGGGGGGGGGGGGCGTTGCTTCTCTGCTTAACAATCTAGTGATTTTCCATTGTCTACTGAATGGAGTCTAAACTGCTGTAACTTGCATGTTATTGTTGTTAGTTGCCATCGAGTCAATTTTGACTCATTGGTCACCCCATGTGTGTAAAGTAGAACTGCTCCATAGGGTTTTCAAGGCTGTGACCTTTCAGAAGCAAGTTCCCAGGCCTGTTTTTCTGAGGCACCTCTGTGTGGTTCGAACCACCAACCTTTTGGCTACTAGTGCAGTGCTTAACCGTTTTGCTACGCAGGGATTCCGCAACTTGTATACCAGGCCCTGTAAGCAGTGGTTCTCGATCCTTTTTCTACTTCAGCATCTCAAGAAATATGACATACTCCTGTAAATAATTTCAACCTGGGTTCAACTCCCAGCCCTATCAGTTATCAGCTGTGTGACCTTGAACAAGTTACTTACCCTCTAAGTTTCAGTTTTCGCATCTCGTTTTAGCCATACTTCTTCATAACTCTGAACTTTCGTACATATTTTTCTTTCTTCCCATAATGTCCTGTCTCCCTTTCCTCCCTGTTAAACACCTTATGTCCTTCAAAACTCAGTTTACATGTTTCCTCCTCTGTGAAGTCTACCCTGAATGTTCCCTCCTTGACATAATCCATCTCTTTCTTTGAGTTTTCCTAACACTTTTTAAGTACCTCTATTTTAGTTACTTTCCTGTTAACATCGTAATTGTTTCCACAACCATCCCACATCAGACTTTGAGCTTTTGGAAGTGTGGGCCTGTATCTCATTTGTCTTCATATTACATTTGCTTATATGGGGCCTGAGTCATAGTAAATGGTCAATAAATCTTGTTGAATTAATGAAGTGATATAAAATAGACAAAGATCCCTCCCTAAACCCGCAACCTTGTGAACTTAGGAATGGACCTGTGTCTTTTGCTTGGTGCTTTGTAATAAATTTTGGCTGATGAATGAATGAAACCAAATGGAAAATGTCAGAGGTATACTATTTCCTACTTTGGCCGTTCTCAGCTGACTCATTAAGGGGCCATTTCCTCTTGGGAAAAAACAAAGCAGTGCTCTGGCCACAGAATTTTGTTTGCTTCACTATTTTAAAAGCATCATCAATAAAAGTTGTGAGGAAATTTAATCGTGCTTTTGTATAACTGGAATTTCTCCAAAAACCAGTATGGTTTAACTGGTAAACACACATGGTCTCTCAGCTGTAGCAAGTGAGAACATGAACTGTGTATAAAACTGCCGTGGGGACTAGTTAGGATATCTCGTGGTTATGAACAGAGTTTTAATTCTCTGCCTTAAAAGTGTGTTTTTGAAAATCTTCTCCTCACCTACGTGCTTAACATTCAGATAAAAAAAAAAATTTTTTTTTTTTATTATTGTGTGCCAGGCATGGACGAGGGCCTAGGGATGCAGAGATGAATTAGGCACAGTCCCTGCTTAAAGTCAAGTAGGGATAGAGAGCTCTTTTCAAACAGAGCAAGGTAGTTCACTAGGTACTGTAGTCTAAGTTATAGGAAGTGAGAGAGTGGTTGCTCTGGTGGCAGAGGTGGGTGGGCTTTGTAGAGAATTAGGAAAGGCTTTGTAAAGGAGTTGAACCTTAAAAATAGACTTAAAATATAAAATGTTGACCAATTAGACAAGACAGGTAAGGGCATTCTGAGTAGGGGGAAGAACAGGAACAAATATAAGGAAGAGTGAAAACAGACTCTTGTGTTTGGGGATCAACAAACAGAAAACAAAGCTGGAAGGGAATGATGTATTAAGAAGCAAAAGTTGCGGGAGTGGGGTTGGGACAAGTTCCTGAAAGCACTTATGTGTACACTGAGGAGTTTGGACTTGATCTTGTAGGCACTGAGACCCATTGAAGGATGTTAAATCAGTGATATGAACAGTTTTTACCTTTAAAAGATCACCAGCAACAATGTGGAAGGGAGGCAAGTCTGGAGTCAGGGAGACCTGAGACCTAGAGAATATTATAATAGTAGTCTAGTGAGGAGAAACCAGTAGCAGTAGGGAAGAAGAGAATGGAGTGGATCTAAAGGACGTTAAGGAGTAAAGTTGATAGTATTTCCTTAGTGACAGGGAGAGGGAGAAACCTAGGATAACTACCAGGTCTCAAACTTAGGGGCTGAGCGAGGGAGATGGGAAATATTGGAGGGTTAGGTTTAGGTGAAGGAGCCCTGGTGGCGCAATGGTTAAGTGCTCACCTGCTAACTGAAAGGTCCGTGGTCTGAACCCACCAGCCACTCCATAGGAGAAAAGACCTGGTGGTCTGCTTTCTTAAAGATTACAGCCAAGGAAACCCTGTGGGGCAGTTCTACTCTGTCATGTAGGGTCGCTATGAGTAGGAGTTGACCTGATGGCACAAAACAACACAACAGGTTTGGTTGAGAACAGTATAATAAGTTTGATTCTGAATAGACTGAGATTTCTGTGGGACTCCTGAGTGGAGATTCTAAAGGTCATTTGGAAATAGGAAGTATTTCTTCACAGAGAGCTAGAAACTATTAGACCACAGCTTCAGGGTCTTAATTAAAATGCAAGTTGAGGAGAGGGTACTTAATGTAGATAAATCTATCAGCCATTCACACATAGACAAAAATATTACTTTCCCTGGGGCTAAGTTTTCAATTTTATATTCTCCAGATTCACCAATACTCTAGTCGCCATGAGTTGACTCCGACTCATGGTGATCCTGTGTGTGTCAGAATAGAACTGTGCTCTATAGGGTTTTCAGTGGCGGAGTTTTGGGAAGTAGGTCACCAGGCCTTTCTTCCAAGGCACCTCTGTGTGGAATTCTTGAACCTCCAGCCTTATGGTTAGCAGCTAGTTGAAGGTGTTAACTCTTTGTACCACCCTTGGATAAACACCAATACTCTAATACTTTAGAAATCCAAATCGACTACTTAAGAAATCCAAATTTTTATACTTTTTAAATTTTTATGCCATCGATAAAAAGTCAATAGAGTGTAGTTTTCAGGCTTTAGTGTAAATGTAATGCAGTGTAAATGTAACTACTCAAATATTCTTGCAATCAGGACAGAATTCTCTAGGGTCAAAGCTGACCTCAGGGTGGCACTCCAGTCTTGTCAGAATCAAGTACTCTGAAATCTTTTTTTTTTTTTTTTTAAGGAAACAGTCCTCTATGCTGAAGTAAAGAGTTGATGTGAACTCTGGGGTCCATAGACCCCACTGATTATATTCCTGGGGAGTATTTCTAGGGTGGGGGATATGCTTTTCTGCGTTTAAATCAGTTGCGAGCTAAGTCTGGATCAGCAGTATAGGTTTATAGTACTGTAGAATGTCTCTACCCAAAAAATAAATTTCATCAGAGTTCAGAACTAACGAAAATAATATTCTCATTCTTACTTTATTATTAAGCTACTATTTATCAAGTGCCTACTGTGTGCTGCCCACTGCCCTGGGTATGTTATATATTAACCTGCACAACAACCCTCTGAGGTTGATATTATCCTTGTTTTTCAGAGGAAGAAACTGAGGCTTAGAGACATTAAGTAGCTTGCCTCAGATCATATAGGTAGTAAGTAGCCATGCTGGATTCTGAACCCAATCTATATGATTCTTTAGCAAGGTTGCATAGCCTCATGTTACTGATGCCAAGAGCCAAGCAGTAACTAATGAAACTTGGTTTTTTCCAGGTATAGACTGTTTAGCATGAAGTGGTTTAAGTAATAATATATTTAAGGAGATCTAGTGAGAACCTCATTGGAGTCCTGACAGCGTAGTTGTTAAGAGCTCAGCTGCTAACCAAAAGGTTGGCAGTTCAAATCCACCAGCTGCTCCTTGAAAACCCTATGGGGCAGTTCTGTTCTGTCTCATAGGGTTACTGTGAGTTGGAACTGACTCGATGGCACATAACAACAGCAATAACAAGTGAGAACCTCAGTTGTAAATTTGAGGCCTCTCCCTGAAACCCTTCACCACATCTTTGTGCCATAGAGAAAAATTCTTTTGCTTTTATAGTGGAAAAGATAAAGGGACAGGGAGGACTTGTTGACATTAATTGGTCAGCAGTGGAGCAGAGAGCTAATTCCTATTTTTGATCTCCATCTGTGAAAGCCCAAATCCCACAAAGGTTTCCAAATGAAATATTTAGCTTTCTAAGGGATATGGAATATATTGGTGAATCTTAAACCCTATGTAAGGGAAGCCACCCAAAAGAAAGATGCAAATAGCAAAAATTCCAGAATAATGTTATTGTACTGCGTGTAGACTGTGGGGGTGGAAGTTAGTTACCCTTACTCCAAGAATGCTTAATCAAGAGTGCCTAATCATATTTTTTAAACATTTTTTAAATGCCTTACGGATTTGAAAGCCATAAAACTTCTCTGCATCTCTAGAGATTAATGTCAGCCCTTGGTATATTCTCAACCTGAGCTAACTACCAATCTGCCTGTTTTGTAAAGAACTGTTCTTTTAGTGAGAGGGAAAAATGACTGGAGAAGCTTTTTGTTCAATATGTTGGTGTTTGCATGATTTACAGTACAATTAACCAGTCCTGTAGCCCTGGCAGATGAGCTCCCTTCTTTATTCGTCATGTTTCCAGCAACTTTAGATCATCAGCTCTGCTGGGAGGAAATACCTCCTTCTTAGAGATTTAAAAATATTACGTTCCTGATTGTTCCCAGGGGCAGAATGTGATCCATCCTTACATACCTATTGTTTCTCAGTTTTGGGTTTTTTTTTTTTTTTTGATCACTCCCAGGGGCAGAATGTGATCCATCCTTACATACCTATTGTTTCTCAGATCTAAGGGATCCTCTCATTATTTTTGTACGGCATTACTTATGGAGTGAAAATCTATTTAATAAATCATAAAAATCCAATATTAGAAAGAATTTTGTTGTCTAATTGCTTATAGTCACTAGAGCACTTTTGTTAAGATGTAATTGTGCTGATTAAAAGATATAAATACAAAATCTAGTGACTCAAAATCTAAAACAGAAACACCTACGTGGACAAATATATAACAAACATTATCACAAAAAAGGTCTAACAGAAGCCCTGGTGGCGCAGCGGTTAAAAGCACTTGGCTGCTAACCGAAAGGTCAGCTGTTCAAACCTACTAGCTACTCCCAGGAGAAAGATGTAAAGATTACAGCCTTGGAAACCCTATGGGGCAGCCTTGGAAACCCTATGGGGCAGTTCTCTTCTGTCCTATAAGGTTGCTATGAGTTGGAATAGACTCAGCAGCAGTGGATTTGGTTTGATTTTTTAGTTATCTAGTGAAACTTTAAATGTGTTTACTTTTGGTCCAGTAATCCCACTTCTAAGCATTTACTTTGAATATATACCTCCAACAATATGAAAATACATAGGCACAAGGTTATTTATTGCATCATTGTTTGTATTTGCAAAATACCGGAGACAACCTAAATGCCCATAAAGAGAAGAGTGGTTGAGTAAACTACGCATGTGTTACTATGCATAGTACTATGCATGTGTTAAAAAAAGAATGTGGAACATGTCTATGAACCGATAGGGAGTGAATTCCAAGATCCATTGTTTAGTGAAAAAAAGCTAAATACAGGAATAGGTATGCTACTTTTTGCGTAAGAAAGAAAGGGAAGTGAGAAAATATACATGTGTCTGATTTTTTTACCAACAAGAAAAACAGAAAGGATAAACCAGAAACTAATGAGACTGGTTACCTACAGGTAGGTGGGAATGAGGTAGAATGAAGTGGGGCTGAGAAGTGACCCTTTCTCTTGAATATTTCTTTGTTGTTGTAAAAATATATGTAACACAACGGGAATATTCCTTTTTATATGGTTCTATCTTTTGGAATCATATTAATGTTTTATATATAAAAAAGAAATCAGCAAGAATGGGGAGAGGGAACCCTAAAATGGAACACAAACGAATCAACCTGTTCCAAATAAATAATATAACCACACTAAAAAGCAGAGGATGGGGAGAATTAACCCAACCCAAGTAACTTTAGAATATAATTTTTTGATTATATATTCTCAGACCAAAGGAAAAAATGAACTGTAAATGAATATTAAACTATAGTGGGGTTGTTTTTTACAGTGGAGGTTTTTAGTGGGGTTGTTTTTTACAGTGGAGGTTTTTTTTTTTTTTTTCCCCAGCAATTCTGAAACTACTTTCTGTGTATTCTAGAATTGGGCAAATAAGTAAATATGGATAATGGGATTCAGGTTTCTCACTGACAGAGAAAAAAAAAAAAATTTTTTTTTTTTTTTTTTAATAGAGAAGGAGGTTATAAATAAGGAAAGGGAGAAGAGTTGAATGAATCCTGTGGTGTTGGATTAGAATTGGACATAACAGTATGGACTCATGGTTTTTAATACAGATAGATAGCTATGGATGTGTGTTTCTGTGTGTATATACATCTGAGTATTCCCTAGCTCTGTTCACTGCGAAAGCCCGGAAGCAGTGACTCAGGAGCACTGAGCACACCTGGCACCCAGATCTTGGTTTTTAAATTCTGTTTCCCAGTAACCAGAACTCTTTGGGAAATTGGCCAGTTCTGGGGCTAGGGCTGGGAAAGTACAAGATGAACTTTGAACATCTCATTATGCTAGAAAGTTAGGAAGTGCTCTAAGAGCGATGAAGGCATGTCAAAATAACACAGAGTTATCCTGAAGGGACTCCCGGTGGCCAAATCGGGGACGATTTAAGCATAAACAGTAATGGTAATGGGTTATAAATCATTGAATAAAATATGAATCCATAGGCATAAAAATAATTAAAAGAATAAATGAAGAAGAGAAAGTGAGTTCTTACAGTCGAATGTCAACTAAATAAACGTAGAAGGAATGATGGAATTAGAAAATCACTATTTGGCAATCATCATAGTAATAACTGAATCATTACTGGATGGTAAAACTAGTGAGTAAAGTTTGGATGAGAAACATGATATTTACAAACTCATGAGATAAGTTTCCACAAAAAATTTGTTAATTACAAAGAGAAAACTAGTAAATTTACAGTGGAGCAACCTGGCACATACTGTGTTTATGAAAAAATCAAAGCAAATGTCAATATTTGGGGAAGTTGAGTGAAGCATATACAGGAATTTTTTGTACTGTTTCTACAACTTTTCTATAAATCTGAAATTATATCAAAATTAAAAGTTAAAAGGAAAAGACAGCATTTCCAAGGAGTTTGCTAAGCTACAACAAGACAGAGGCTGTGTAATCAACGTATAGCAAGTTCATTCTGCCTGCCTCCTTAGCAGAACAGTTTATGGAAGGCCATAGTTTGGGGGTGGAGGTCGGAGGACAAAAGTCTTAATATAAAATGTTTTTAGAAAAGACTCTAGAAAAGATATAAACCTGTTAGAAAAGGGCTTTTGATAGCTGTTTTTAAAAACTGTCTGTAACATGTCAGAAACCCTGGTGGTGTAGTGGTTAAGAGCTATGGCTGCTAGCCAAAATGTTGGCAGTTCAAATCCACCAGGCACTCCTTGGAAACCATATGGGGCAGTTCTACCCTGTTCTATAGGGCCACTGTGAGTCGGAATCGACTAGATGGCAATGGGTTGCTTTTGTTATGTATCAGAGATAAATTCTTTGTTTCTAGTTGTTTAAAAAAAAAATGGATGAAGGTTTCAAATCCCAGGAGCCTAAAAGTTGAGGAAATCAGAAAATAAAAAAGTGGATGAATTTCTCTTCTCTTCCAAGAAACCCCATTGCCATCCAGTGGATTCCTACTATAGCAATCCTATAGGACAGAGTAGAACTGTCTCATAGGGTTCCCAAAGCTCTAATCTTTACAGAAGTAGACTACTCACTCAAACAACCTATTTGGGCATATCAAAACAAAACAAAGCAAGAAGCTAGGATACAGTAAGCAAACAAAATAAACTAATACAATAACTTGTAGATGGCTTGGAGACAACAGTCAATATCAAATCACATAAAGAAGCAGACCATGATTGCTTCAATAAGCTCTCAAAACAAAGAATCAAGGGATCTTCTGGATGAAGGTGCCTTCCTGGAATTCCGGATGCAGAATACAAAAGATTAATATACAGAACCCTTCAAGACATCAGGAATGAGATCAGGAAGGAGATCAGGCAATACACAGAACAAGCCAAGGAACACACAGATAAAGCAGTTGAAGAAATCAAAAAGGCTATTCAAGAACATAATGAAAAATTTAATAAGCTGCAAGAATCCATAGAGAGACAGGCAATCAGAAATTCAGAAGATTAACAGTGAAATTACAGAATTAGACAACTCGATAGAAAGTCAGAGGAGCAAAATTGAGCAAGTGGGATGCAGAATTGGTGAGATTGAAGATAAAGCACTTGGGATCAACATATTTGAAGAAAAATCAGATAAAAGAATTAAAAAAAATGAAGAAACCCTAAGAATCATGTGGGACTCTGTCAAGAGAAATAACCTACGAGTGATTGAAGTACCAGAACAGGGAGGGATAACAGAAAATACTGAGAATTGTTGAAAGTTTGCTGGCAGAAAACTTCCCTGATATTGTGAAAGATGAGAAGATATCTATCCAAGATGCTCATCGAACTCCACGTAAGGTAGATCTTAAAAGAAGGTCACCAAGACATATTGTAATCAAACTTGCCAAAAGCAAAGATAAAGAGAGAATTTTAAGAGCAACTAGGGATAAACAAAAAGTCACCCACAAAGGAGAGTCAATAGGAATAAGCTCGGACTAATCGACAGAAACCATGCAGGCAAGAAGGCAATGGAATAACTTATATAAAGCATTGAAGGTAAAAAAACTGCCAGCCAAGAATCATATATCCAGCAAAACTCAAATATGAAGGTGAAATTAGGACATTTCCAGATAAACAGAAGTTTAGGGAATTCATAAAAACCAAACCAAAACTACAAGAAATACTAAAAGGAGTTCTCTGGTTAGAAAATCAATAATATCAGATATCAACCCAAGACTAGAACACTGGACAGAGCAATCAGATGTCAACCCAGATAGGGAAATCACAAAAATAAATCAAGATTAAAAAAATGCTCAAAACAGGGAAACACCAGTGTTGTTACGTAAAAGAAGAGAACATTAAAACAATAAAGAGGGACTGAGAAACGTAGTCATAGTTCTTTCATATGGAGAGGGAGACAAGGCGATATAGAGAAATAAAAGTTAGGCTAAAACATAGAAAAATAGGGGTAAATATTAAGGTAACCCCAAAGGAGACTAACAATCCTACTCATCAAAATACAAGAAAAAAATACTCAGCAGAAACAAAATCAACAACAATGAATAAGAGGAAAAGACAATATATAAACTACTCAGCACAAAAAATTAAGTGGGGAAAAAAGTGTCAACAACACACAAAAAAGGACATCAAAATGACAGCACTGAACTCACACATATCCATAATTACGCTGAATGTAAATGGACTACATGTACCAATAGAGACACAGAGAGTGTCAGAACGGATAAAAAAACACGATCTGTCTATATGCTGCCTACAAGAGGCACACCTTAGACTTAGAGACACAAACTAAAACTCAAAGGATGGAAAAAATGTATATCTTTTATTTTCTTTTGTCTAATTGGGGATAAACTTCTGTTTTGCAGACAACAAAACAGAAACAGAATCAGCTTGGAATGAACAATAAAATTTTAACATCGTATAAGTCAAAGGTAAATTCTTGCATTTAAGGAGTGGGAAGCAAGGAAAGTAGATGATAAATGTTTCAAATGATAGTATATGTAACAAAAATATTTTGTACTACTAAGTGCACAGGGTTAACTCAAGGAACATTGCAAGTTTAATTGAACCTCTTTTATGCAATTTTATTACTCAAAAATTTGAATGTTCAAAACCATTATACAAGGGAAGGTGATTATTCACTTTACAAAAATATGGTGTGAAATTCCTTGGTATGTTTAAAGTATTGTGTTTTTGTCTGGGTGGTTCACTGAAATTAAGACGTACAGCCAACTTTTTTGAACACGCTATTTTATAAAATTAGAACAAGTCCACAAGAACCAAAGTATGACCTTGAGTATATCCCATCTGAGTTTAGAGACCATCTCAAAAATAGATTTGACACATGGAACACTAATGACTGAAGAAACCAGACGAGTTGTGGAATGACATCAAGAACATCATACATGAAGAAAGCAAGAGGTCATTAAAAAGACAGGAAAGAAAAAAAAGACCAAAATGGATGTCAGAAGAGACTCTGAAACTTGCTCTTGAAGAACATAGCGTAGCTAAAGTGAAAGGAAGAAATGATGAAGTAAAAGAGCTGAACAGAAGATTTCAAAGGGCAGCTTGAAAAGACAAAGTATTATAACAAAATGTACAAAGACCTAGAGATAGAAAATCAAAAGGGAAGAACACATTCAGCATTTCTGAAGCTGAAATAACTGAAGAAAAAGTTCAAGCCTCGCATTGCAATATTGAAGGATTCTATGGGGAAAATACTAAATGACACAGGAAGCATCAAAAGAAGATGGAAGGAACATGCAGAGTAACTGTACCAAAAATAATTGGTTGACATTCAACCATTTCAGGAGGCAGCATATGATCAAGAGCTGATGGCACTGAAAACATTGGCAAAAAAAAACAGGGCTCCAGGAATTGACGAAATACCAATTGAGATGTTTCAGCAAACAGATGCAATGCTGGAAGCGCTCACTCGTCTATGCCAAGAAATTTGGAAGACAGCTACCTGGCCACTCGAGTGGAAGAGATTCATATTTGTACCCGTTCCAAAGAAAGGTGATCCAACAGAATGCAGAAATTATTGAACAATATCACCAACATCACACACAAGTAAAATGTTGCTGAAGATAATTCAAGTCGAATTCAGAAGAGGACGTGGAACAAGGGATATCATCGCTGATGTCAGATGGATTCTGGCTGAAAGCAGAGCATACCAGAAAGATGTTTACCTGTTTTTACTGACTATGCAAAAGCATTCAGCTGTGTGGGTCATAACAAATTATAGATAACATTGCGAAGAACGGGAATTCCAGAACACTTAATTGTGCTCATATGGAACCTGTATGTACACCAAGAGGCAGTTGTTTGAACAGAACTGTGTGGTTTAAAGTCAGGAAGAGTGTGCATCAGGGTTGTATCCTTTCAACATACTTATTCAGTCTGTATGCTGAGCAAATAATACGAAAAGCTGGACTATATGAAGAAGAACGGGGCATCAGGATTGGAGGAAGACTCACTAACAATCTGCGATATGCAGATGACACTACCTTGCTTGCTGAAAAGTGAAAAGGACTTGAAGCACTTACTGATGAAGATTAAAGACTACAGCCTTCAGTATAGATTACACCTCAACATAAA
Organism: Loxodonta africana; assembly: GCF_030014295.1. NCBI lineage: Eukaryota > Metazoa > Chordata > Mammalia > Proboscidea > Elephantidae > Loxodonta > Loxodonta africana. The sequence goes on from NC_087359.1 coordinate 52,081,518, forward strand.
GAAAAAAAATCCTCACAACTGGGCCAATAAGCAGCATGATGATAAATGGAGAAAAGATTGAAGTTGTCAAGGATTTCATTTTACTTGGATCCACAGTCAACACCCATGGAGGCAGCAGTCAAGAAATCAAATGATGCATTGCACTGGGCACATCTGCTGTAAAAGATCTCTTTAAAGTGTAAAAAAGCAACAATGTCACTTTAAGGACTAAGGTGTGCCTGATCCAAGCTATGGTGTTTTCAATTGTCTCATGTGCATGTGAAAGCTGGACAATGAATAAAGAAGACCAAAGAAGAATCGATGCCTTTGAATTATGGTGTTTGGCGAAGAATATTGAATATACCATGGATGGCCAGAAGAACAAACAAGTCTATCTTGGAAGAAGTACAGCCAGAATGCTCCTTAGAAGCAATGATGGCGAGACTTTGACATACTTTGAACATGTTCTCAGGAGGAACCAGTCCCTGGAGAAGGACATCATGCTTGGTAGAGGATCATCGAAAAAAGAGGAAGACTCTCAATGAGGCCGATTGACACAGTGGCTGCATCAGTGGGCTCAAGCATAACAATGATTATGAGGATGGTGCAGGACCGGGCAGTGTTTCATTCCACTGTACATAGGGTTGCTATGAGTTGTACTTGATGGTACCTAACAACAACAACATTTTATAAAACAAGGAGCCTTGGTGGTACAAAGATTGAAAGCACTTGGCTGCTAACCAAAAGGTTGGTGGTTCAAACTTACCCAGCAGCTCTGCGGGAGAAAGACCTGGTGTCTTAAGCTGGATTCTCTAGAGAAGCAAAACCAGTGAAGCATATATATATATATATATATACACACACACACACACATATACATATACACACACACATACATATATACACACATATACATGTATATACACAATATGCACGTATATATATATATCCTGGTATTGCAGTGGGTAAGAGCTATGGCTGCTAACCAAAAGGTTGGCAGTTCAAATCCACCAGCCACTCCTTGGAAACCCTGTGGAGTAGTTCTTCTCTGTCATATAGAGTCACTATAAGTCAGGATCCAGTTGATGGTAATGGATTTGGTTTTTTTTGTTTTTTTAAGAGAGATTTACCTCAAGGAAATGGCTCGTGCGGAGGTAGAAGCTGGCAAGTCCCAAGTCTTGGGTGAGGCATCAGGCTGGAGGCCTCTCCTGACTCATGTAGCTGCAGGAGCTGAGGAACCCAAGATTGTCAGGTAAGACAGCAGGCTGCTGGCTCAAGTCCCAAGAGCTGGAAGTCAGATGATGATGAGCTGGATGCAGGATCCAGAGCAAGCAAAAGCCAGCGAACTTTGCCAGAATGTCCATATATGTTGCATGCAGGCCACGCCCCCAAGGAAACTCCCCTTACAACTGATTGGCTCATCACATCAGATCACATCATGGAGGTGATTACATTATATCACAAAATAGAGGATAACTACATCATTACATAACTGCCAGATTATATCATTACATAGCTGCCAAACCACTGAGCATCATAGCTGAGCCAAGTTGACACACAACCTTAATGATCACACCTAGTGATCTGCTTCCATAAAGATTACAACCAAGAAAACCCCATGGGGCAGTTCGACTCTGTCACATGGGGTCACTATGTGTCAGAATCGACTCGATGGCACCCAGCAACAACATTTTATAAAACATCCCTTTTTTGTTTCATGTTGCCTTTTGAGTTTTCTGTTTTTTAGGACAGGAAGCAAAACGTGCATCTCCTAATCTCCTTTCTGCTAAAAGAGAAAATGAAACACGAAGAGAATTTTTTAGCGCCACACAGTAGAAAATTGGAAAGCATCTGGGTTATAAAAAATCATGTAATAAGTACCTAACAGCTGCAAGTTCTTTTCACAATAAAGTGATGGAAACGCTGGTGGCGTAGTGGTTAAGTGCTACAGCTGCGAACCAAAGGGTCGGCAGTTCGAATCTGCCAGGCGCTTCTTGGAACCTCTATGGAGCAGTTCTACTCTGTCCTATAGGGTCGCTATGAGTCAGAATTGACTTGACGGCACTGGGTTTTTTTTGGGGGGGTATATAACAATAAGTAAAATTGAAAGTGCCTAATTCTACATGATCTTGTGTTAGCATATGTGATTTTTGCCTAAGGTTTTAAGTCTGTACTGACTCAGCTGATACAGTCAAGATTATGTCAGTATATATATTATCCCAAGTGAAGTGGTTGAAATAGGCTTAATGACAGATGAAAGGTTACCCCTGTCTTACTTCTATAACCAGTATAAAAATTAACTTTAGATTAGTGTTGGAATCAATTTGATGGCATCCAACAATAAAACAATGTCAGCTTACATTAATAGCATGAAAAATTTTAAAGTTTCACTTTGCATCATCATTTTAATGACAGATCGACTAAGTAAAAATGGAGTTCCCAGAGCATTGAGTAAGGTACCTCTGAGTCATCTTTGCAAAGTTATTCAGCCCATGCTGAAATATCTTCCTTAGGACCTCCATTATTTTAATTATAGAGCAATTACGGAGCATTGCCTCCTGTGGCCAGTTAGCTAGGCGTCACCCCCTTGCTTTTCACTGCTCAGGCTCACTAAATACCTGGGATTGTCTAAGCTGGAAATGAAGCATTTCTGTGGGTCCTTGGGAGACGCAGGGAGATCTAAGATAATCCTGATGGAAAAGGGATCTTTTTATAGATCTGAATACTAGAGAAGGTACCCTGAACAATTATCCTCAGGGCTGTGAGCCATAGCTTAGTAGCTAACGTTTCATTTAAATACCATGATGAATTGGCTGCAAAAAAAGTATGGGGAGGAATGTGAAAGGATTTGTATAACAAAGAACCATAAATCATCTCTGCTAGAGTGGGCCCCTATCACTCAGCCTGTGGTCTTGTCAGAGAAGCTGCAGGGAAAGATGAGAGGGAAGAGGGTCTTCCAGCTTCGGGGGCTGCAGTATCCACCAAACCAAAGACCATTTACCCCAACCAAATCCTTCCTGAGGTATCGTTCATTTATTCATTTAGGAGAGATATTTTTATGTACAGAGCATCCACTATATGTGATGTACTGTTCTAGATGCTGTTGGGATAGAAAGAGGAAGGTGAGGAAGTACCAAGATGACTAAGATACAAGTACCCACCTTACTGTTTTTCCCCCTGCCTTACTATTTATTAGACATGTTTATGGCAAGGATCCTACTTTCTTTTATAGCGTCAGCATTGATAGAGACATATCTCACTTTGTGAAAAAGATATATTTCTGAGGCTTTTTGGCATTAAAGCGAATTTTGATCCATTGGTGGTGCAACGATTAAGAGCTCAGGCTGCTAACCAAAAGATCAGCAGTTTGAATCTACCGGCCGTTCCTTGGAAACCATATGAGGCAGTTCCCCTCTGTCCTATAGGGTCACTATGAGTCAGAATCAACTCGATGGCAACGGTTTTGGTTTTGGTTTTGGTTTTTTTAGTAGTTGTTAATTACTACAGTTAGGTGGTTTACAGATGGGCATTTTACTAGTGAGGAAACTGAAGCTTATAAAAGTTAAATAAGTACTTTACAACTTGGAGAAAGTAGAGTACTACAGTTAAAAACCCTAGAGTTAAGCATACTTTGTTCAAATTCCTTTTCTAACACTTACTATTTATACAACTTAGTGCAAATAATTTAACTTCTCTTGGCCTCCAATACTTTATTTCTAAAACGGGGATGATAATTGATAACAATATCTACCTCACTGATTGTTATAAGAATTAAATGAAATCATTAAATGAGATCAAAGTGCATGGCACATACAGCGAACTCAGAAAGTAGGAGATACTATTGTTACCAAAAGTCACCCAGTCAGCAAGTGGATTTTAATCCAGTCCGTCTGACTTGCAGGTAGGTACTTGCCCTTTTCTAGTAAACTCACCACCAGCTCTTTTTTGCTCCAAGCTGGAATTCTAAAGAGTTATCAGATGCTATCAACATTTCGAAGACTTTTTAAGTGCAATAAAGTGCATTTTTAGGGCAGTGGATGTATTCTGTATGATACTGTAATGATAGCCACATAACATTATGCATTTGTCAAAACCCGTAGGACTGTACAGCACAGAGTGAACCCTAATGTAAACTAAGGATTTTAGTTAATAATAACGCACCAATCAATATTGGTTCATCAACTGTAACAACTGCACCATAGGAATGAAAGACGTCAATCATCGGAGAAACAGAGTGTGGGGGGTGGAGGCATATGGAAACTCTCGGACATTTGCACAATTTTTCTGTAAACCTAAAACTCCTCTAAAAAATAAAGTCTATTTAAAAATTAATTCATTGATTTTCCTTTTTTTGGTGTTTGCTTTACATTTACCCATAAATGTTCACACATCTATAATTTTGAATTAGCCTTTACCCAGTCTCAAATAAAGGAATACATTTTTTTTTTCCGACCTTAAGAGGAATAACCAACCACTGCCTTCACCAACATGGACTTTTCAAAACGCTTGCCTTTGAAAGAAATCATTATATGGAATTTCTTGTGATGAGTGGGCTCAAAACACCCGATGGCTAAAAACAGGTTTGTCCGATGAAACCCAGGTGAAATGGAAAAGCAAAATCGTGCTCCCATCCTCCCAGCAAGCCCTGCCTTGGAGTACTGCCCCTCCCACACACACCCCCTAAAAGAGGGGTGAGAGCCTAGGGTCAAGGAGTGGTGACCAGGTTAGCAACAACAGCAACAGAGAGAGGAAACAAAAGAACAGAAAGTGGAAGCGGCTGGCTGAATGCCTGAGCGTGTTTCTTTGCTGAAAGAGAATGGCAGGACAACGATTCAAACAGAGAGAGGAGGGTGGAGGGGGAAGAAGACAGCTAATGGATGGGGTGGCCCAGCAGGGGTCAGAGGTCATGAGGGCACTGAGTGAACTAATTGGCCACTCTGTGCATATTCACTTTCTGCTTCTACCCTACAGCTGGGCCTTGAGAGAAAGGCCAGGGGCAAAACTAGCTTTATTTATTTATACCTGAGTTTCAGATCAACTGGTAAAAAGAAACTGAAGCTGAAAAGGAAGATGAGAACCTCTTTTTCTCCTCCAGAAACATCTGACCAGGGGCAGCTTTCTGCAAAGGAAAATGCTAAGGATTCAGGAAACCATCTCATTCATCGGTGGATTTCTTCATCATCATCATTCTCACGTGTTAATTGGTTGCCCCAAGAGTTAGTTTAGCACATCACAGATGGGAATGAATTACAGACGCCAAAAAAAAAAAAAAAAATTTTTTTTTTTTCTTTTTTTCAGCCTGTGACATATGTTATCAGAATTAGACAGCGGCCTAAGGGATCATCTAGTTCAGCTCCCTTGTTTCATGTATGAGGAAATGAATAAAGCAATTTGCTGAAGTTCACAGAGAAAGAGGCAGAAAACAGAGTAGAGGTCAGGTCTTCTCACTCCCAGTTCAGAGATTTTTTTCTATTAAATGTTGTTATTGTTGTTGGGTGCCGTTGAGTCGCTTCCAACTCATAGCGACCCTATGCACAACAGAACGAAACCCTGCCCAGTCCCGTGCCAGCCTCACAATCGTTGTTATGCTTGAGCCCATTGTTGCAGCCACTGTGTTGAGCCTCCTCTTTGAGGGTCTTCCTCCTTTCCCCTGACTCTGTACTTTGCCAAGCATGATGTCCTTCTCCAGGGACTGATCCCTCCTGATAACATGTCCAAAGTATGTAAGACACAGCCTCGCCATCCTTGCCTCTAAGGAGCATTCTGGGTGTACTTCTTCCAAGACAGATTTGTTCGTTCTTTTGGCAGTCCATGGTATATTCAATACTCTTCACCAACACCACAATTCAAAGGCATCAACTCTTTTTCAGTATTCCTTATTCATTGTCCAGCTTTCACATGCATATGATCCAAATGAAAATACCATGGCTTGGGTCAGGCGCACCTTAGTATTCAAGGTGACATCTTTGCTCTTCAACACTTTGAAGAGGTCCTTTGCAGCAGATTTGCCCAATGCAATGCGTCTTTTGATTTCTTGACTGCTGCTTCCGTGGCCGTTGATTGTGGATCCAAGTAAAATGAAATCCTTGACAACTTCAATCTTTTCTCCGTTTATCACGATGTTGCTCATTGGTCCAGTTGTGAGGATTTTTGTTTTATGTTGAGGTGCAATCCATACTGAAGGGTGTGGTCTTTGATCTTCATTAGTAAGTGCTTCGAGTCCTCTTCACTTTCAGCAAGCAAGGTTGTATCATCTGCATAACGCAGGTTGTTAATGAGTCTTCCTCCAATCCTGATGCCCCATTCTTCTTCATATAGTCCAGCTTCTCAGATTATTTGCTCAGCATACAGATTGAATAGGTATGGTGAAGGAATACAACCCTGGTGCACACCTTTCCTGATTTTAAACCAATCAGTATCTCCTTGTTCTGTCCGAACAACTGCCTCTTGATCTATGTAAAGTTTCCTCACGAGTACAATTAAGTGTTCTGGAATTCCCATTCTTCACAGCGTTATCTATAATTTGTTATGATCCACACAGTCGAATGCCTTTGCATGGTCGATAAAATACAGGTAAACATCCTCCTGGTATTCTCTGCTTTTAGCCGGGATCCATCTGACATCAGCAATGATATCCCTGGTTCCACATCCTCTTCTGAAACCAGCCTGAATTTCTGGCAGTTCCCTGTCGATATATTGCTGCAGCCATTTTTGAATGATCTTCAGCAAGATTTTGCTTGCGTGTAATATTAATGATATTGTTCTATAATTTTCACATTCAGCTGGATCATCTTTCTTGGGAATAGGCATAAATATGGATCTCTTCCAGTCAGGCCAGGAAGCTGTCTTCCATATTTCTTGGCATAGATGAGTGAGCACCTCCAGCGCTGCATCCGTTTGTTTAAACATCTCAATTGATATTCCATCAATTCCTGAAGCCTTGTTTTTCCCCAATGCCTTCAGAGCAGCTTGGACTTCTTCCTTCAGTACCATCGGTTCCTGATCTTATGCTACTTCTTGAAATGTTCGAACATTGACTAATTCTTTTTGGTATAATGACTCTGTGTATTCTTTCCATCTTCTTTTGATGCTTCCTGCGTCATTTAATATTTTTCCCGCAACCCGAGACTAAAATTTTTTCTTCAGTTCTTTCAGCTTGAGAAACGCCGAGCATGTTCTCCCCTTTGGTTTTCCATCTCCAGCTCTTTGCACATGTCATTGTAGTACTTTACTTTGTCTTCTCATGCCACACTTTGAAATCTTTACTTCTCAGAAAAACACTAACTCTGAAAACTTGAGCAAACAGGTGCATTTAACAGCTGAGCCTATGGGTCAGACAGCCTGGGCTAGGATGCTGGCTACTAGTTCTGTGACCTGAAGATAGTTACTTAATCTTTCAAAGCTTCGGTTTGCTCATCTGTAGAAAGACAGGGTTGGAATATGGATTAAATGAGGCAAATACAAGTAAAGTGAGCAAAAAATGTTAACTAATACTGTTGCTATTATTTTATAGCCCAGTATAGACTGTGCTTATGATGATAAATATGTAACACAGTGGACAACAACTCCGTCTTCTCCTATAATCTCCATGGACATTGCCTTCTAAAATGAAAACCCTCATTCCTTCTTAGTAAGAGACCAGTGAGGAGGAAAACTTTAGAGCCTTGCCTGAACTTTTTACAGAGCTCACCAAATTCAGAACGAGCTGCTTGCAATGAGTCAATAATGCATACTAAGGGCTTAGAAAAGTTTCAGACAAACTCAATAAGGGTTAGTTGTTATTATGACAGGGAGGGAGGGAGTTCTTTGCCACTGTGGGGCTTACCCTTTGTGAGGGCTGTTGTAAGGGAGATTCATGAATCAGATGGAGGTTGGCCAAGATGGGGTCTGGGTCCTGTGACTTCTTTTTAACTTTTGTGTAGTGTAATCCTTTTAAGTCCGAATTATTTTTTATATGTGTCCCCTTCGGATGGCAGCACATACTATAAATGGGTCACTAGCATCCCAAGAACTGTGAGAGGCAAAGAATATCAGTGGGACTTGCATTTCCCAGTGATCAAATGGCAGCACATACTATAAGTGGGACACTAGCAGCCCGAGAAACCTGAAAAATCAAAACTTTAAGTGGGCTTTATCTGTCCCAGGGTTGGCTAGCTCTTCCTAGAGTTCTGAAGCAAACCTTCACCCTGGTACCACTGCGCATGGACTCTGGGAGCAGATGAAAATATAGAAGAGACATAGTGAGAACATCCAGGAACTTTGACTCTACCATCCCACAATAAAGCTTTACTTTATGGACACCATAGGGTCAGAGTGGAGACCATGATCTTTAACCCAAAATTTAACTTTGAAGCTCTCTTTTGTCACCTGATCTTCCCACTTTGTGTTTTCATTCATTCATTCATTTATTATTGAAGTTTAATTTACATACAATAAAATGACAAGTCTTAAGTGTTCAGTTCAATGAATTTTGAAAATTGTATACATTTATGTAACCTCCACTCAACTCAAGAAATAGAACATTTTCTATCACCCCAGAAAATTCCCTTGTGCTCCTTTTCAGTCAGTCCCCAGATTCCCTTCTGCTCTCCTCCTAGGCAAACACTTTCTGACCTCTATCACCATAGATTAGTTTTGCCTGTTGTTGGATTTCTCATTCTTTTGTATCTGGCTTTTTGATAAACATGTTTTTGAGATTCGTTCACATTGTTGCATGTATCAGAAGTTATTGTGTATACTACTCCATTGTATGAATATACCATAATTTATCCATTTTCCTGTGATGTGCATTTCAGTAATTTCCAGTTTTGGACTATCATGAATAAGGCTGTTATGATCATTCTTATAGATCTTCTTGAGCCCCATTGCATTTATATTTTAATGATAAGGTATATACAGAACACTTTGAAGACTATTACAGGTACTCATGTATTCACTATCCAGATTTAATAAAAATTAACATTTTGCCATATTCACTTGTCCTTAAGGAAACATTACAGATTTAGCTGAAACTCACTTTGTCTCAGCCCCCTCTCCTATTCCCCTCTGTACTTTTACATGTTTACTACATATACATATAAAAAAAATTATGAATAATATCTATCTTATGTATGGATGGATCAATTTTCATCTAATATGCTGGACACTCAATGGGCTCTTTCCATCTGGAAAGTCATGTCTTTTACATCTGAGAAATTTTTCTTGGATTATTTATCTAAAAATTTCCTCTAGTCTGTTTTCTCTGATCTCTCTGGAACTCTGATTATTCAGATATTGGACCTCCTGGATTGGACCTTTTATTTTATTTTTTCTTTTGAGAAACAGTTTTCATTCTCCTGGAATCCATATTTCTGGGGCCCATGGAGTTGTAATGACCCACTCAAGCCATTGCCTTGAGATCTTCTTTTGAACCTTGAGCCTTGAGAAAACTGGGTTCCCAAAGTCACCTTTCAGTCAAACAATAGCCTAGTCCTAGGCATTGGGCTCTTTTGAGGAATTACCTATGTGCAGTCACTTTCGAAAAACAGAAACTCCAGGGTCAGGCTGGAAACTGTGTTTTAGGGTAAATTATTATATAAACACACTGTTCTGGCCCCATTTTCATGGCAATGTCATAACTTGGGGCATAAGGATCTTTGAAGTTCTTTAATCTTTGGAACATTTTTCACTCCCTAATTGAAATGTTGGAACCCTGGTGGAGTCATGGTTAAGAGCTATGGCTGCTAACCAAAAGGTTGGCAGTTCAAATCCACCAGGATCTCCTTGGAAACCTTATGGGGGCAGTTCTACTCTGTCCTATAGGGTCCCTATGAGTTGGAACTGACTCAACGGCAACAGGTTTGATTTTTTTGGTAACTTTATCTTCCAATCCGCTTACTAAGTTTTTCGTTAATGTTATCATATATATTTTTAACTTCCAATAGCTCTTTTTAAAAAAATTATTCGAATATTCCTTTTATAGCTTTCTGTTCTTATTTTACGGATGTAATGTCTACTCTTACTGCCTCAAGAATAATAGTTATAGTATTTTTTGTTTGTTTTTAGCTTCCCTTTTTCTGCATAGCATCTGTTTTTTCAAGGTTGCTTTTTTCTGTTTGTTTGGTCTCTATCTTTCATATAAAAAGCCTTCATTAGAAGTCTGGTAATTCTTGGATGCTCACTCATATTTTAAAGTAGGGCACTAAAAAACTGTTTGAAAGCTCTGAGCTTGTGAGTAGGGCTTGCCAACTATGGGGTTCACTGTCGGGTTATCAGGCTGGGCCACTTCCTTGGGGAAGGACCTGATATTAGTAGTTTTAAGCTTTTTCTCTTTGATGGTTAGCATTCCTAGAGAAGCACTTTTCCCAATCTCCTATCTGGAGATTATAGACTCTCTTGACTTCATCCCAAGGATTCCTGGGAGCTTTAGCATTTGGTATATAAACAATGATCCTCTTACTCTCCATATATTAACCTGCCCTCAGCTTTACCTGTTGTTCTCTGCAAAGGTCTGACTGAATCAGGGAAAGAAATATGGGGAGCTAATGGCTTTTTAAAGGTTTTCATCCAGTCTTCATATTTTTCACTCTACATTCATCACCATTATTTGAGGTACCTGGTAGACCAACATGGATTCCTTTCCAGCTTTTTCCATTTCTGGCTTGGGATTCAGCTTTCTTAGGTCTACTGAATCAGTTACCCCTCATTTATCTACTTTCTAGCTTCCAAAATTTTGTTGCTGTAATCTTCTCTCCTGTTCTTTATCCTTGTTAATTTATGCCTTAAAAAATAAAAAAGAAAGAAACTTTTCTGTCTTTGTTGTCATTTTAGTGATCAATCGGCTTTCTTTACCTGGAAATCTCTTTTATTGCGATTTTTAAGTTGCATTTCTCTGAGTACTGGTGAGGCCAAGTACCTTCGTGTATATATATTTTTTCTTTTTCTTAATTTTTATTGTGCTTTAAGTGAAAGTTTACAAATCAAGTCAGTCTCCCATACAAAAATTTATATACACCTTGCTATATACTCCTAGTTGCTCTCCCCCTAATGAGACAGCACACTCCTTCTCTCCACCCTGTATTTCCGTGTCCATTCAGCCAGCTTCTGTCCCCCTCTGCCTTCTCATCTCCCCTCCAGACAGGAGCTGCCCACATAGTCTCATGTGTCTGCTTGAGACAAGAAGCTCACTCCTCACCAATATCATTTTCTATTTTATAGTCCAGTCCAATCCCTGACTCAAGAGTTGGCTTTGGGAATGGTTCATGGCTTGGGCTAACAGAAGGCCTAGGAACCATGACCTCCAGAGCCCTTCTAGTCTCAGTCAGACCATTAAGCTTGGTTTTTTTATGAGAATTTGAGGTCTGCATCCCACTGCTCTCCTGCTCCAGCAGGGGTTTTCTGTTGTGTTCCCTGTCAGGGCAGTCATTGGTTGTAGCCAGGCACCATCTAGTTCTTCTGGTCTGAGGCTGATGTAGTCTCTGGTTTATGTGGCCCTTTCTGTCTCTTGGGCTCATACTTACCTTGTCTCTTTGGTATTCTTCATTCTCCTTTGCTTCAGGTGGGTTGAGACCAATTCATACATCTTAGATGGCCACTTGCTAGCATTTAAGACCCCAGACACCACTCTCCAAAGTGGGATGCAGAATGTTTTCTTAGTAGATTTTATTAGGCCAGTTGATCTAGATGTCCCCTGAAACCATGGTTCCCAAACCCATGCCCCTGCAACATTGGCCTTCAAAGTGTTTGGTTTATTCAAGAAACTTCTTTGCTTTTGGTTTAGTCCAGTTGTGCTGACCTCTCCTGTATTGTGTGTTGTCTTTCCCTTCACCTAAAATAGTTCTTGTCTCCTATCCAGTTAGTGAACACCCCTCTCCCTCACTCCCTCCCCACTCTTGTAACCACCAAAGAATATTTTCTTCTCTGTTTAAACTATTTCTTAAGTTCTTATAATAGTGGTCTCATAAAATATTTGTCCTTTTGCAACTGACTAATTTCACTCAGGATAATGCCTTCCAGGTTCCTCCATGTTTTGAAATGTTTCACAGATTCCTCACTGTTCTTTATCAATGGGTAGTGTTCCCTTGTGTGAATATACAATTATTTATCCATAATTTATTTATCCATTCATCCATTGATGGGCACCTTGGTTGCTTCCATCTTTTAGCTATTGTAAACAGTGCTGCAATGAACATGGGTGTGCATATATCTGTTCTTGTAAAGGCTCTTATTTCTCTAGGATATATTCCAAGGAGTGGGATTGCTGGATCATATGGTAGTTCTATCTCTAGCTTTTGAAGGAATTGCAAAATCGATTTCCAGAGTGGTTGTACCATTTTACATTCCCACCAGCAGTGTATAAGTGTTCCAGTCTCTCCACAACCTCTCCAACACTTATTATTTTGTGTTTTTTGGATTAATGCCAGCCTTGTTGGAGTGAGATGGAATCTCATTGTAGTTCTGTATATTTTTTGACTATTGTGTTTCCTTTTCTGTGACTTGCTTCTTCATACTTTTTGCACATTTTTCTTTTGGGTTCTTTGTCTTTTTCTTACTAATTTGTTAAAACTCTGTGTAAGCTAGAACTTAACCTTTATTAGTTGTAATCATAAATATTTTCTCCCACTCTATGGCTTGACTTTTAACTTTGTTTATAATACCCTTTCCATTTTAATGTAATTTAATAATTAATAAATTAATTTTTCCTTTTAATATAGTGATTTTATCCTTTACGGTATTGTACTTTATGGGTCTTACCTAGGAAGTCACGTCTTATCCCAAAGACACAAAAATGTTCTCCAATATTTTCTCCTATGAGCTTGAAAATTTTGCTGTTTACACCAAGGCGTTTAACCGACCTGGACTTGTTTTTGTATATAGTGTGAAGTAAGCTAACTTTATTTTATTTTCCTATATAGATAATCAATTATTCTAGCACCATTCATTGAATTGTGCACACTTCATCCAGTGTTCTGTGGTGTTATCTCTGTAATATACCAAGTTCCCACATACATGGATCTGTTTCTGAGCTCTCTATTCCATTCCATTGGGGTATTTATCTTTGTGTCAGTACCACACTGTTTTCAATTACAATAGCTTTATTACAAGGTTTCACATCTGGCTAGGCAAATGCCTCCTTTTTATTCTTCTTCAAAATGTTCTTAGCTATTCTTGGCTCTTTACTATTTTAAGATTAGCTTGTGCATTTCCTGTACACAGATACAACCAAGTTGGGGTTTTTATTGGAATTGCATTGAATTTATAGATTAATTTGGAAAGGATTAACTATTTTATAATATTGGGTCTTTCTATCCATAAGCACGGTATATTGCTGCATGTATTTAGGTCTTCTTTTATGTCTTTTAGGAGCCCTGGTGGTGAAGTGGTTAAAGCACTTGGCTGCTAACCAAAAGATCAGCAGTTTTAACCCACTAGCCTCTCTGAGGGAGAAAAATGTGGCAGTCTGCTTCCCTAAAGATTTATAGCCTTGGAAACCGTAGGGTAGTTCTGCTTTGTCCTATGGGGTCGCTTTGAGTCAGAATCGACTAGATGGCAGTGGGTTTGGTTTGGCTTTGGTTATGTCTTTTAATGAGATTTTAAAATTTTCTCCATTTGGGTCGTACACTTATTTTATTAGATTCATTACTAACATTTTTTAGTTTTTGTGAAAATGGTGAGAGGAATTCTTAAAGATTACATTTTCTAATTAGGAATAATTTCAATTTTTTGTATGTTGATAGTAAATTCAGCAACCTTGCACAATTCTTTTAATAGTTCTGATACTTCGTCTATAAATTCTCTTGGATTCTCTATATAGACAATCCTATTTGGATTGTCAGTAAATAGCAACAAGTTTGTTATTTTCTTTTCAATCTTTATAAATTTTATTTATTTTCTTGCTTTACCACATTGGCTGGAGTAGCCAGTAAGATGCTGCATGAAAGTGATAATAGCTGATAGCTATTAGTTAAAGGAACTCCTAGCTTAGCTATGTCACCAGAACTGTTTCTATGGAGCTATGCTGTGCCTGTTAAACCTTTAACAGCAAAATATATATGTCTTTGGTGTTTAAGAATAGGTGTTTTTAGTCTTATATAATAGTTTAAGAAACTCAAAGAGGTAACTTACTCAAGGTCACACGGTTAATATGTGGGAGATTCAACCCAAAATCTTCTGATTCCTAGTCTGAGGCTATTTCCATGATTCCACACTTCCTTCCAGCTAGTTAACTGATAAATCTATCCGTACTAATGTGTTACCCTTCCCAAATAACAAATTTACATTTTACAAGAGATACTTGGGAACAAACAATGCCTTTACCCAATTAAATGACTCTAATAGTGGGAATTCTGGGCAGTTGTCCTCTTTTGCCTAAAGAGAAAAAAAAAAAAGGCTCTGTCTATTTATAATATTTTATCGATTCAGAGACTCTTATAGTTGGATGGGTTCTTATCTCATCCAAGCCCTATTTAGCATAGGTGTCCCCTGTGCTGCATCCCTGAGAGATCATCGTCAAGCTTTTTCCAGCTGCCAGGAATGGGTTCACCTCACTGTTGAGCAGTTGAATAATTCTCATGTGGAGCCACAACCTGCCCACTGGGCCAGACACCAGGATGTTTTCTCCTCCACAAAATATCTCTTCACATATTTGTTCTTCTTATATCTTCCCTCCTGAGTCTACCCCTAAACATTCAGCTATCGTTTTTCAGACATTTCACTATCCTGGTCATTCTCCTCTCAATGCTTTCTAGTCGATCAATGTCCTTCTTGAAAAAGTGATGCCCGACTTTAAGGTGTGAGTTGATAATAAACAAAATGGAACTCTTGTGTCACACAGTATCTGGGCGTAGTTACTTGTATTGATGTAGTCTAGATTTTTAGCAGCTTTGGCACATTGCTCACTCATGTTAAGTTTAGGGTTAACTAAGCCCTCCGTGGAGCCCTGGGGGCATAGTGGTTAAGAGCTCAACTGCTAACCAAAAGGTCAGCAGTGCAAACCCACCAGCTACTCCTTGGAAACCCTATGGGCCAGTTCTACTCTGTCCTGTAGGGTCACTGTGAGTTGGAACCAAATCGACGGCACCTAATAATAACAACAACAACAAGCTCTCCCTATATTTTTTACTTGAACCATATTACTAAAAATGTAATCCTGAAGGCTGGACTTTATACATAACCTCACTAAATTTAATCATTTGTGTTCCTGGTTTGTAATCTGCCTTCTGTGATAAAGCATGCCTGTGTAGTGTCTCCTTGGGGAATGCAAGGAGAGATTGCCCTGCCTTTCCTAATCATTCAGGCCAGGAGCCATGTTGGCATTTTTAACTTTTTCTCCACTTCCATCCCCTCTGCCCTTCCCCACAGAACTGTGGAGCTCTCCAGGTCAGAACAAGGTCTGTGGGGAGGCAACCAGGACAGAAATCTACTGTTCTGGAGACAAGCCACGCAGCCTTTGCAGTTTGCTGGCTGCCAATAGGAAAACACCTGTTGGGGTCAGAGGTAGATGAAGCTATTAGGACTGCTGTCCCAGGACAATAAAACTTTCCTCAAATTTCACAACATTGATATTTTGCAGTATTTACTGTAGAGTTAAAGTAAAATTTCTTACATGAAACCAGAAATCTCATAATTTTTTAAAAAATCCCTTAAGAGATAATAGAAGAGCTATAGGAGTCTGGTATCCTAGGGGGAGACAGCAGGAGTCAGAGTGCTCGGCTCAGTGTTGCACCCCTGTTTTAGCAGCGTTATCATCCACCCTTCTATTCAGTTAGCACAATTGCAGGTTACGTCTTTAAGACCAAAATTCTAGTTACCTATTTCTCCCCTGGCTCTGCCCTGCTTACAAATCCATACTTGCAAATTAATAAGGCATTGCCCCACCTCAACACATGCTGTTCATCTTTACTAAATACTTGTAATTTTGCCTGGGCAGTACTTACAAGGACAGTGTTGTGTGTACCCAATATTGACCAGGGAAATAAGAAAAATTGCAAACATTTGTATAGCACTTATTATGTGGCACCCATTGTTCTAAGCACTTCAACTCATTTCATCCTCACAATAGTCTTATGTGGTATATACAATTATTATCTTTATTTTATGGATGGGGAAACTGAGGCACAGAGATAAGTACTTGCTCAAGGTCATACAGCTTGTAAGTGGTAGGGTAGGATTAGATCCTGGGCAGTCCAGCTCTAGTGTCTGGGCTCTTAGCTACTCTGCTATGCTGCCTGTCACCATGAAAAGAGCTGCAGTGGCTATCATACGTGTGGGGTCTGCAGCCCCACCCCTGAGTTTCACCCAAAAGCTACTCTGCCAAATGATTTCATCTCATTACAATCATCAAGAATATTACTTAGGGTGGCATCTTCCAGTAGGTTTAGCCTCTCTATAGACGAAGAAACGAGACTCAGAGTGTTAAGTAATGTACGTGGCATCATGCAGGGAGTAAGTAACAGAGTCAGGATGTGAACCAAGCTCTGGGTGACTTTAGCATCTACACACTTCCCCTTACACTACACAGCCTCTGTCATGGCTCCATATCTTCAAAAAGAGCCTGAACATTCTCACTACTCTTTTGCATCGGGTAGAAAATATGCGGGGCTGTTCTTCACGGAAAAACCATTATCATGATCATTAACTGGGTGCTAGATGCTATGATCTGGGATTGCTCTTCAAGCCTCAAATTGAGGGGCCCTGAAAGTATGAGTGTTTCATCATCGATTTGGCAGAAGTAAGCTGAAGGCCACACAAGGTTCCCGTCCTAGAATTCTTCATTTCCTGAGCTGGCTGACTGACTGAAGTTACTGCTACTCATACTCCATTCTCCGGCCCTTGCTTTTAAATCAAACACATTTATTTGTTTTCAGGATGTGAGCCAAGGGCATAGTTCCTAGAGAGCTGTGTGGTGATGTCTGGGATCCCTGGGTTGTGCACATTGCTGTGCACATGCATGTACAGGGCACACATGCACCTGGCATAGACGAGCACACACACCGCCACATTCAGGGTGGGAAGTTTCTGGAAACAAGGGCAGCCTTCAGGACATCAGCAAGTTCATCTTGGTGCCATCTCTATTCCCAGGTGCATTGAAGTGGCCAATCATGCCCCGCTGGGTAGAGTGAGGCCTGCCCTCTCTGCCCTGGTCTCATCAGAGGCATCCTTTCCAGGAGTATATCCAGCAGCCTGGGGACAGAGTTCCTTTCAAGCCTGCCCAAAACATTTCCCTGGTCTTGGACCAGCAGGTTGGTCTGGCAAGAATGCCCACCTCACAGCCCCTGATCAGGGGTCGATGCTCTTAGTCAGCCCCCTGGCCAGCAGCTCTCCAGCAGTGATGCCAGGGATGCTTTCTTAGGTCAAAAGGGAAAGCATTGTTGCTGCCCTGTGGTCAAGCAAACAAGCTGCTGGCTTTGAAGTTCTAGATGGGATTTGCTCAGGCTGGAGTTGTAAGACTGAAGGAGAGGCCTGGAAGCCTCCCCCAAGCCTATGTTTGTTAACTCCACCTGCCAGCCAGAGGCCTGGCGTGTTTGATGTCTGAGTAGAAGCAGGAGGAGGGAGGTGCACTCCAGGGGTCCTCCACAGGACATCTTTCAATTCCTGCTGAGCCCACCGTCTACCTAGGAGCAGAGTACAGGCCAGACCCAAGGCTAGAAGAGCCCCTCACAGGCCTGTGAAGGAAGGAAATACCCAATTCTCTCTCTTCATGGTGCTCTCAAGAGGTGTAGTCCAAGGCAAATTGCAGAATGTACTGCTTCCCTTGGGTACTGTTTTTATTCAGGTGTCATCAGGTAAAAATGAACATGAAAGAAGGCTTGAAGGGGGAACACTGGCTCAGAAGCTATAGGTATGACCAGAGATACGGATTTCCCTTCTGCCAATAAATGAAATGTACTGGACGAGGAACCCTGAAGGTGGGGAGGAGCTTTCAGAGAGCAGAAGCCTGGGCAAGACAATGCACCCACAAGGCTGGCTCTCTGGGCTTGCCTGGGATTTCACTGTGTTCCAAAACATGATCATTACCTTTCAGGCCAGGACCACAGGGAGTGGGACGAGTGATAAAGCACTATCAACCAGCTCAATATTCCCATACAATAGTGGCCATGAACAGTCCTGCTTCTCTCTATCTCTTACTCCCTTCCTCTCTCCTCTCTCTCCCCTAAACTCCCCATCCACCTCCTCCATTGCATATTGCTACTAGATTCTCACCCCTACCCCCAACACCACTCTCCACTCTGTCCCTGCCTGCCCACTCCCCCAACTCCTGACGTGTTGCAACTGAGAAAGAGCTCGTTTATGATAAGACCTTGAAATCTGGAGTTATAAGTTCTGCCCAGAATGGGCTGCCCTATCTCTGTGCTAATGCTTGTGGTGCCGAAAGGAGGCTCACCTGGTTGTGACCCATACCCTGGAGTTCCCTGCTCCTCCTCTGCAAACATGGGACAATGGGCAAATGGGAGTTACCTGTCTCAACAGGTGTTAGCTGGACCTCACTTTCCTACAGGGTGATGGGGAGGTCACCCTCCAGCCCACCCACTCTAGACATTCCTGTGATTGTAAAAGCCCACCTTCAAATATAACCCTCTCCCTGCGCCTCCATGACTTCAACTACAGAAGGCCGAGCCCAGCTCAGTGGCCTTAGAAGTCCTCACTTTAGCTACTGAGTCAACTGGCAGGAATCAGGCAGAACCACTATGGGAGTGCCCTGGTACCAGCTCTTTATTTTGCCCATGCCTCTGTTGTGGTACTTAGAATGCATTGCAATTGGCGTTTTCCATGTCAGTCTTCCCTACAAAGCTGTGAGCTCCTTGAGAGAAGAGACTGTTTGTTATTCATCATTGAACCCTAGTGCCCAGTGGACTGTACAGCACATAAATATTTGTTAAGTGACTAGGTGAATGCTGTCGTACTCATTCCCAGCAAATATTTATTGAGGGTGTCTTATGTGCAGTGACTCCGTTGGGCAGTAGGGGTGTAACAGTTAATTAGACAGTATTCCCACTTTCAGGGGTTTAACCTGGAGTCAGGAAGACCAATCGAAGCTTCACTTGCCAGGTCAGAGGAAGAAGCTGGAGCTGGGGCCCCCAGGAAATCTGCACTGGCAACTGAAAGCCTGGGGTCTTGGGAAAGTTGGCCCTACAGACCCAGATACCCATTCACCTTCAATTTCAGTATATTCCAGAGTGGAGCTGTTAACTCACCAACTATCTCTGTGTCTACCTTTTCCCTATGTGATTTCAGTGTCCCCTTTGAAAAAATGTTAATAGAATTTGTAATGTCTCTACCTGGAAAAAATTTCTCAGCTTTTTAACCCTGGGAACAAAGGAAGCAAAACTTGCTCCCACGATGCCCAACTGAAGCCATACTTGTTAGTTGTTTGGTGTTTGGTTTAGGTTCCCCATGGATTTGAGGCCAGAGCTGCTTCTGCCCTAAGGAGGAAGGAAGGAAGGGATGGAGACACCTGGAGTTCAGTTAATCCTAACACACATTTATGGAATGCCTCATTTGTGCTGAGAGCTGTGCTGGCCACTAGGAATAGAGAAAATAATAGCATAAGGGACACCTCCTCTCAGACAGGGGGCTTATATCCCTGAGAACTGGCAAGAAGGACAGCAAGCTGATCTCTTGGGGACAGAGGGCCAGCCCAGATGATGTGAGGGGCCTCTCAGGCCAATGCCCTTGTCGCATTGCGGGGAGCTTCAATGTACGGGGTGGAGATCTAGCTATATGTATGGACTATGTGAGACCCAGGGGTGATAGTTTCTGTGTGGTTCTTTCAAGCCAGTGCTTCTTAAACTTTTCTATCGAAATACCGCTAATGGAAGAGAAGAGTGAATTCATACTTCTTGAGGGCCTTGGGCTTTTAGATCACCCAGGCCATTTTAAGCCCTAAGTTTTATCTTAAAAACGCATGTACATTTTACATTATTATCATAATCTATCGATTTGCTTTTATATGAAAGTACAGTTAAAATTACTTATCTCTGAATAAAATTGATGCTCCAGGAAGATGAGCTGTTTTTTTTGTGGCTTCTTGTACCCTCTGGGTAATTGCTCTATACCCTAGTTTAAGAAATGTGACTTTTAAGACATCTGGCCCATACGTATCTACCACATTCAGGGGCACCACCCCAAAGTGGGCCTCTAACACACTTGCATGGTCATACCCTTGATCCTGAAATACTCCTCTGGATATGTTCTCATCTAGCATTCTGTGCTGCCCCGGCTACACACTCCTCCCAGTCTGGCCCCCACCCCCACCCCAGGATCCTGTCTCCTCCTCTGGGCTTACCCCTGTTCCTCTAGCAGGACTTGAATATCAGGTGGCCAGTAATACTACTCCCTAAATATCTAGGGCCGTGGCGTGGCTGTAAACCTTCTTACAGTCTCCTTCACGGAGAATGAACAGGGAAGGGGCAGCAGTAAGCATAGGTTCCTGAGGGAGGTTGAAAACAACTTAACGTGGATACTTAATGAACTAATTTACTAAAGGGTCCTGGGCTCCGGATTGTCCCTGCAACTGCCTTGGTTGGCTTTATCACCATACCCCACCTCACTTTCCCTGACATAGCTGCTCCATTTTTACAATAAACTAGGGGTCAAGACCCCCGCTTATCTGATGATGTTGAGATTAGGTGATCCAGGGTCCATAGTGGGTTTGTTATGGATTCACTCTACAGTTATCAATGGTTTTCACGTTTTCGAAGAAGTGCAACCGCTGTATGTATTCATGCAGGTGTTAAGGCATTCATGCATTTGTTTATTCATTCAACAAGTCTTTATAGAGAGTACTGTGTACCAGGCACTGTATGAGGTACTGGAGAAATAGTAATGAGAAAGACTGACATGACCTCGGCCTCCTTAGACCTTGCAGTCTCATGTGGGAGACAAAATTAAATAGTCTCCAGGGAAACAAATGAAACAGGATCCAAGGGGGCAACCCCAGGGTCTTCTGCTACTGACTGCTCTTGGCCCTGGATGTGGGGTGACCCACCCTGCCCAATAGTATAAGTAAACACACAGTAGGTCTTGGACTAAGTAGATTGTCAGGGGTAATGGTGGGTTGTCTATAATTCCTCACATGAAGGTCAAAAAATATAAAATGAAAGTCCCATCTAAGTCCCCTCACCGTCCCAATTGCCCCAGAGACAAAGACCAAACAGTAAACGCGAAAACATGCTTGAGAATGAGAAAATTCATTATTTCATCCAATTCTCACATTAGATTTGCAAAGTTAAGTGGCATGGCTCTCCCGCATTTCAGACACAGATTCTGAGACCTTAGAAAGGTGAAAGCAGCCTGTTGAAGCTCACCTGGTCAGGACAGAACTAAGATAGGGCTTACCAATGATGTGGGGAGAAGTAGGGCCCAGGGTGTGACTCAATTCCACTGAACAATGCTGGGACTGGAGGCCTCCAATAACTCACTAGACAGACCCCTGCAGGTCTGGAGACTTTGGCTGCTGCTCCTTATCTTTCCTTCCAGGGCTCCCAATGGCTTGTGCAGATTCTATGGCTCCAGGTGTAAAAAACCCTGGACTCTAGAACTCAACTAAGAAAAAGCAGACCTGGTAAAACAATGGAAGTGTGGGCTTTGGAACTTATCCAAACAACCATAGCACTGTCCCTTCCTCCCCAAAGATTGACCAGTGACCCCTAAACCAGGGGACTGGATTGTTCCTGTGAAACCTGGCAGGGCTTTGGCAAATGCCTAACAAAGACTGTCCCTCTTTCCCACCCTTCACCTTTGGAGTATCTTAATCTAACCTAGTACTACCATTTAAAGGAAAATACAAGCAAATTTGGAGTGAGTTAGTTTGTACAGCTCATAATGTTTAGTCACCTTCCTAGGACATTAAGGCCTCCAGAAGAGTCACTGAAAAGTTTGTGAGGTCTACTAATTCCAGTGCGAGTGAGGAATGTGTTTATTCTTCCAAGGGGCAAAGATCCCCCACTCAAAGTGACGCTGCCACGTTGTGTAACCAGGAACACAGGTTGTTGCTGATGTAAATAAATGCCAGGGGCAGACCTGCCAGGAGCCTGGGTCTCCTTTTCCCAAAGCTGTTTCTTATGAATGGCTGTACCCAGTGAAGCAATTTCCTGCCTTGTAAATTTCTGCCCACCAAACCACATCTCCTATCTACCGCTGCCTCGCTCTGGGTCATAAAACAATTCCCCAGAAACCAATCACAGCCCGATCAGGAGTCCTTGAGTAACGAGAAAATTACCCTCCACCTGCAGACGTAATGACACTTACTAAGCTAGTGGCTTTGCAG
Source organism: Loxodonta africana (assembly GCF_030014295.1). Taxonomy (NCBI): domain Eukaryota; kingdom Metazoa; phylum Chordata; class Mammalia; order Proboscidea; family Elephantidae; genus Loxodonta; species Loxodonta africana. The sequence continues at coordinate 52,103,743 of NC_087359.1, forward strand.
TTTCTGAACGTAAACATCACATGCCCTGCCCCATGCCTTAGCTCTGCTCATCTGGGATGTGGGGCCCACATATTTGATTCTTAGGCCCTAGATCGTTTTGCTGAGACACCGTCAGGCTAGTGACCCATTGCCTTGACCTGAGGATCCTGCAGCTTGGAGAACACATTTCACTGTGTCAGATCATGATTTACAGAGCCAGGACAAGAGAAGTTCAGGCAAGGGTCCTAGGCATGCAGAGGATGGGTTGAGGGAATCCATAAGGATAGAAGACAACTTGTGTTGAAACAACGCTGGAAACTCATTGATTTAGATACTCAATTTGCATTTTGTGGTCCTTCAGACTGGAATGTCTCCTACAACTCCCATCCACCCAGTGAACTGCCACTCATTCTTCATGATACAGTTAAAAAATCTTCCAAAAAACCTTCTCTGATTTAAACCTAAGCAGAATTTCCTCCATTGTCCTACCACTATACCTTCTAACACCTACCCACTAGATTGCAATTACTTATTAACTTTTTCTCTCCAGCCAGGCTGCGAACTCCTTCAGGGCATCTTGGTATTTCCAGCACTCACCACAGTGCCTGGCCCAAAGTCAGTGTGCAAAAGGAGTTTGTTGAATGAATGAGTAAATGGGCATCCTCACCACACTTAGATGCTTTGCATATTGAAAATGTACAAAGAATATTGTCAAAGGAATAAAAATCCTGAGTTAGCCCCATAGTAGGTAATGAGAGGAATAAGATAAGGTGTCTGTCCTTAAGAAGTTTGCAATCTGGTTGTCTTTCTGTGAATGGTAGGATTGTTTGCAGTGGGGAGTAAGATTGGACCGGTGGTTAGGCGGAAGGTTTTTTTTTTTTTTTTGCTTTGTTTTGTTTTCCCTCTCTTTGAGTGCCAGTTCAGAAGCTAAAATGGGTTTGAGAGGTGGCCTGCTTTTTTTTTAACTCACTGAAGTCTTTTAACTTTAACTTTTAGAATAGAACTGTACTGGCCATGATTCTAACTAGTCGTGGTACTAAACTAGCCATAAGGCATCACACAGGACTGCCATTTTATCTCTTTCTTTTCTCTTTATCCCTATCTGTAAAAGTAATACCAATGACTTCCTCCTTCCTTTGAATCTTGGGAGGCATTAGAGAGTGGTAGTTATGGTGGTGGTGGTAGGTGTACATTTGGGTCATTTTCCAGACATAACACTAGTTAACGTTATGATATACATACACTTAATCAATCATTCCTTCATTCAAAAAATACTAAATGCCTAATACGTGCCAGGTATCAGATGCTGGGAAAAAGTGAAAAAAACACAAAGTCCCTGCCCTCACAAAGCTTATATTTAGGGCGAAAGGGGAGATATTCTAGTGAAGGTAGGAATGGGACCTGTCATGTTCTTCCATATTGTATTCCCAGCAGGGCTGGATGCTAATAGCTAATGTTTATTGAGCATTTCCTTATGTGCCAGAGCTCTGGTGGTACAGTGATTAAATCTACAGCTGCTAACCAAAAGGTCGGCAGTTGGAATTCACTACCACTCCTTAGAAACCTTGTGGGGCAGTTCTGCTCCGTCCTGCAGGGTCGCTATGAATTGGAATCGACTTGACAATGGGTTTCTCATGTGCCAGGCAAAGGGTTTTACGTGCCTTGTATCTCATTTAATCCTTATGAGAACCCTATTTTCAGGTAAAGAAACAGACTAACCTACCTAGGATCACATGGTTAGTAAGTGGTAGAGCCAGGATTAGAACCCAGACTTGTTTAACTACCCAGCCTGAGCTCATAACCACAACTGCGTCTGCCAACAGTAAATATTTACTAGATGAATAAATGGGTGGATGAATGGTTAACCCTACCTATAGTGGCAATCTTTTGTTTTGCCTCCATGATACAAACACGAGCAACATGTTTAAGTTTTTCATTTACTTACTGATTCAAACTTCTCCAAAGTGTGGCCTCTGTCGAAAGTAGATTTTATGAAGATTAAGAAACAACCATTTTTCTTGTTACCATCCATGCTTTCTTGGAAAGACAACCTATTTCATAAAAAATAATGAATTATAATTGAGAAAAGTTGATTTAGGTTTTGTACAAAAGAAACTATAACCTTAAGTTCTCTTTTTTGGATTTGTGATAAAGTCTCTTAATGGCTCCAAAGACATCAGGTCCTAATCCCTGGAAACTATAAATGTTACTTTATAAGGAAACAGGTCTTTGCAGACATGATCAACTAAGGAAGATTATCCCAGATAATCTTGGTCAATCACATGTATCCTCATAAGAGGGAAGACAAGGGAGATTTGACACACACCCACAGAAGAAGAGGAGGCAATGTGACCAGGGAGGCAGAAACAGGAGTGATACAGCCACAAGCCAAGGAATGCCGGCAGCCACCAAAAGGTGGAAGGGGCAAGGGATGGATTCTCCTCTAGAGCCTCCTGAAGAAGTGGGTCCTACCGACACCTTGATTTGGGCCCAGCAATACTGATTTTGGACTTCTGGCCCCCAGAACTGTGAGAAAATAAATTTATGCTGTTTTAAGCCCCAATTTGTGGTAATTTGTTACAGCAGCCACAGGAAACAAATAGTCTCCTAGAGGAGGAGGCAGCAAGGGGAAAAAGTCCTGAAGTCTTCAGCTACCAACACAGGTGATTCAGAAATATTTACTCATCTATCTTTCTGGTGAGGATGCCCAAAAGGAGTCCTGACTTGGAAAACGAGTAGATCCCCCTACAAAAATGAATCGACCTCCTTCCTCCCATCCCACCCCCCTCTCCCCCTTTCTGCTTTGTGTTTCGTCCTAGTACATAACAACACCTGATGTGGACTCTAGTTGTTTAGTTAGTTATCATTGGCTCCCTTCTAGTTGAACATAAACTCCATGAGAGAAGTGACATTTTAAAATGCTTTTCTCCTCATGCCTAGAAGAGTATGTGGCACATAGAAAGGACTCCAATGTGTCGAATGAGTGAGTGAATGTCATGTTATGACCACCTAAAGAGCCTTGGGATATGATAATATCAGCCAACACAGCATGACATACTACCAAGATGCTTCCTAAAATAGCACTTAAAAAAAAAAAAACAAACTGAGATAGATTTCAAGCTCAGATAACACTTTTTTCTCCCACTTTTTACAATGCCAATTTCTATTTCCTACTTTGTTTAGGCCTTGGAATCATCTTTGATGCCTCTCTTTGTCACACACCACTACTAAACCGTTAGCAAATCCTGGTGCTCGAACTTCAGAAATCTCTACCACCACCCCCTGGTCTAAACCACCATCATCTCTTGCCTGGATTATGGCAATAGCCTTCTGCTGTCACTCTTGGGTTCCCTACATCTCAGCAAACAGAGGGATTCTTTTAGAACGTAAGTCAGATCTTGTTCCTGCTTTTCTCAAAACTCTTTGAAGGCTCCCAGCTCACTCAGAGTAAAAGCCATACAAAGTCCTTATAGCACCTGGTGGCAAGGCCCTATGCCATTTGTCATTGTGCCCCGGTATTCCACTTACTCTCTGACCCACCACTTTCCTCTTGTTCAGCTCCGCTTTTCTGTTCCTGCCTCGGGTCTTTGCATTCACTGTTCCCTCTGCCTGGAATGTTCTCCTAGCTGGTGTCCACATGGCTTCCTCCCTCAGCGGCCTCAGGGATCTCAAATGTTACTTTCTCAGCGAGGCCTTCTCTGCCATCCCATTTAAAATTGCTGCCCTCATCAGACACGTACGCGCTTGCTCACAAACACACGCTCACACACACACACACATTCACATATTTTTTTACTGTCTATCTCTCTGCATTAAAATATACATTCCATGAGGGGGGATATTTTGTCTGTTTTGTCCTCTGATGTATTCCCAGTGACTAGAACAAAAGTCCCTGGCACACAGTCCAAAACCAAATCCATTGCCATCAAGTCAATTCCAAATCATAGCGACCCTATAGGACAGAGTAGAACTACCCCATAGGGTTTCGAAGGAGCAGCTGGTGGATTCCAACTGCTGACCTCTTGGTTAGCAGCCAAACTCTTAACCACTGCACCATCAGGGCATACAGTCAAAACCAAACCAAACTCATCGCGGTCGAGTCGATTCCAACTCATAGTGACCCTATAGGACAGAGTAGAACTGCCCAATAGGGTTTCCAGGGAGCACCTGGTGGATTTGAACTGCTGATCTTTTGGTTAGCAGCCATAGCTCTTAACCACTATGCCACCAGGGTTTCCAAGGCACAAAGTAGGTAACAGTAAATATTTCTTGAATAAATGAACAAGAAAAATTATTTTGGACCAGATGATGTTTCCAAAAGCAGAGAAATACATAGAAGGTCTTATAATGACTTAAAAAATCAAGCGTGCTTTTCTTATACTGGAATTTTTTTTTGTCCTTTAAAAAAAAATTGCTTTTCTTGTTTTATATCTTCCATAATTTGACTGGGAATAAATGTAATAGAATCAGTTTTTAAGGGTGTCTGGAAAACAGGGCACAGGAAAAAAAATTGCCTTTTGGGAATACAACACACTATAGTATCTGGTAAGGAAATTAAATAATGTGTGGAAATTGCAAATAGCTTGTGCTTGTGTTGCGAGGACCTGTTAGCATAAGTGTGCGTACACATACCACATGAAAACTGCTTTGATGATCCCTGCTTTTGATGTTGTCCTCCTCATGTTTATTTTGTTCTCTCTCCCTTAGAAAGTGTATGTGCATGCACATAGCACCTTGCATTCACCCAGGAAAAAGAAATGTTCATCCAGGCGTGTGCGAAGTCTGCACACCCCAAAGAGTCATTTCTAAAATACACTCACGTTATAAATCTTGGCTGACAATCCAGTATTTGCCTAGCAGAAATGACCTCTGCATCTTTGGGGGTGGGGGGGCTTATAGGCATTTGGTTCAGCTGATTGTAATTTCTTAGAAATATTCAGCCTATTTGATGTGGTTGGGAGATGTTCAAAGCACTGAAACATGGATGTGTCATATTGCACAGTGCAGTCCAATACTGACAGTCTCTTATTTTCCGGGACAGATTTGATGGCATCTGTTTCAGTTAATTCCTAACTGAAAGGCAACACATCAGCCCTGATTTTCCCTGGGCAGCAGTTCCTGTGTTCTTCCTCACCCACACCTTTCTCGGCTCCTGGACTTCTCCGGGAGCCCCACCCCCTTTGCAAGCTCAAAGCTGGTTTTAGGTCCAGCCTCTCAGCTCTCTGTGGCCCTCCTACTCACTGCAAACTCATCACATTTTATCTTCTTTCCCTAAGGAAGACAAAGTCACTCCCCAGGCAAGCCTGTCCCCTCTCCTTAGATCTTCCCTTCCTGACTCATCCTTAGTTCACCTCTCGATTTGCCATCCACATAGCAATGAAAAAAATCATTTTACCAATTATTGGCAGTTTTCTTTAATAAGCAACAGATTTGTGATTAGGTTACCAGGAAATATCAAGCAAGGCCAAAGACTATATGAGAAGGGACTCTGGGATGGCCTAATATCAATACTTGCTAACACATAGCGCTCACTAGGTATCAAGCACAGTTCCAAGGATTTAAGACAGATTAACTCATTTATTCTTCAAATGACCTTGTGAAGTGGTATAAAGTACTATCCCAATTTTGTAGGAGGACACAGGGTACCAGAGAGGTGAAGCAGTACAGCTGGAGAGTCTATGTAATCAAGGCATTCTGGCTCCAAAAGAATATCAAAGACTTTTCCCCAACTGTGACCCAAGAACTTAGATTCTTTGGCTGTCCTCATTGTATTCTTATCAAGCTGAATTCAGTAGCTAACACTCCATTATCTAAACCTTTGAAGGGAATACTCCACAACTGTTTGCATGGAAAAGTTCAATAGTTTTTAAGGTGGGTCTTCATCCCTAATTTCACCTTCTATTCCGGGATGTTAAAATGATCTGCCTTCCCCAGAGCTCAACCTTGAAAATGACAGCAGATCATGGTAAAAAATAAAACCATCTATTAGCCTGTTGCTCCATAACATGCTGGCAAGAAGGTATCTGGGAGTTTTTAGCTGCAAATAAATCTGCAAAGTGGATGTTTCACATCTGGGCCCACACATAGTGGGACCCCTTGTCCCTCTTACAGACACTGGAGGTACATCCCTGTTTGATTTAAAAGAAGGGAGGTGCTAACCTCTCTGGTGCTTCCAGTTGCCAGGGTCAGGAAATGTCCCTAGAGACTGATGCTAGTTTTTCCCTAGCCCACCCACCTTCCCTCCTTTCCACCTGCATCTCTGCCCAGATAACCTCTTTTATCTATATGACCTTCCAGATTCTCAGGGTTGTTGCAACAATATAAGATCTAAAATCTACCAAATGCAGATACTTGCTGTTCCAGAAACAACATAGGTCCTGGAGTTTAAGACCTCTACTTTCCTTCCTCTTCCTGGAACTCACAGGTCCCAGGGGTAGCTGGAGACATTCTTCAGGAGATCCTAACTAGTGAAAGGGGATCTTGGCTTCTTTAACACTGTGGTGCTTGGCCTTGTCACCAGTCCTTCTCAACTATGGGCTTTGGCCACTTCAGCCTAAATTACACTGTCCTGGGGATCCAGGAAGAAATGGAGGTCAGCATTTTCATATTCATCCATCCCTGCCCTGGGTACTTAGTAGATACTCAGTAAATCTGCCTGGCTCACCAAGACTCACATCTTCTCCCACAAGGATATTGACAAAGCTTGTTGCTCAGGCCTGGTCAGTATGGTTCCCTTGATTACACTTTCCCTTGGAAATGCTCTGTCCAAAAGTGAAAAACCATAGACCTGAGGGTCTTTCTTATGCAAAAGAGGAGGCAGCAAAGAAGACAGGTCCATCCTCTTTACTCCTGGAGTCAACACTGAATTGTCCCTGCTCAGGGATTCTCCAGGCCTTTGGCTTTTCACCTTCAGGACTATTTGTATTCATTAGCATCCCCACCAGAGAGAAAATCTCAGGCAGGAGCCAATACCCACAAGAACCCCTTCTCCTAGTGACTAACAGCCCTACAGAAGGAAGGGTGGGAGGAAAAGCTAGAATTAGTGTTTAAAATGAGATTGAAAACTTATCCACAGGGTTCCCATTCTTCCTTCTTTTTATTTGTTCCTGTGACCACAAGTCACCAAGAATTGGCTCTATCGCTTTACTCCTGTGAGTTGCAGAGAAGAAAAGGGCGTTGGATCCAGCTCTGACCTGTAGAGTCTATCTGACGAATAAACTCTTCCTTACCTTGATTAGCAGTAAGGCCACCATAAAGAATTTGGATATGACAGCAAGTGAAAGTCATCCACCTCTCTATATCCCCAGACTATACACTTTGTGATTTTAGCAGAGCAAACGGAAAATTCCACAGAGATGTAGGGCCAAGGGTTCCTGGTGGAACTGTGGCAGGGGAAGTGTCAGAGACAGAAATATGAGACTCTGGGCAGTGATAAAATAAATTGTTTTAATGGGAGGCTTTCTGAAAGGCCAACTTTTTCTTTTGCTACCAGTTTTCCTACCCTGGGGTTTTTTGGGGGTGCCCCGGCTGGACCTCTAAGCCCACAGGAAGCTAGGATGGTATTCTGATCCCATGTTCAGCCCCTCCACAGATCTGGAGGTGTGTCTTAAGATCAGGAGACAGGAGTTAGCTGGCAGTCAGTCTAAAATATATAGTCACTCTGTGTGTCCAGGCCTGAGGGTGGGGGCAAAGGACCTCACTTCCAACTTAGGGTATTTCTCCATAGGGGAAGAGAGAGGGAGAAAATCACTTCTGAAGGTTCAACTCTGACCTTTACAAAGAAAACTAATAAACACTTTAGTATTATATACAGGGCAGAAGAGAGAGGAAGTAAAGGGGAAATTGCACTTAATTACAGTAGTTTATAATTTACACGCATTGGACGAATTTACTTCTTTAAAAGAAATCTCAAGATCATTTGGGGATGGGGCCAAGGGGAAGGAGTTTGCTGATATTTACAGTGTATTTGGCTCAGTTCAATAGCACGTGTCCTCCTCTCCTCATTTCAGTAACAGATTCAAGTTTTCTCATGAGTTTGTTCGATGAAGGAGCAAAATGTAGACACTGCAGCTTTCTCTGACTCTTCCATGGTTTCTTGTCTCCCAAGTTTATGACAGACAAGACTTTGGGAGAGTCATCATGACAATACTGCATAGAAGGGAAGCTGAGCTTCAGGCTGGGCCTCCCAAGAGCGGATTGTCCGAGACGCCAGCAGGATGTCAGGTAAGCTGGAACCTCTCACAGATGCTTGTCAGGTCACTGGGCTTTTCCATGACAGCTTCCCAGAGGGTGATGGTGTGGAAAATAGGATCCTTGTTGCTACGCACAAAGTAAGTGATGTGTGGGCATCACCAGGCTTGGAGAGGACACTGCAGAGAGAAGGAGAAAGAGCTCAGCTGTGTGCATTTTAGCAGGGACACAGACCATTAGTTTGGCTTCTCCAAGAGCACCAACACCCAAATCAACCAACAAAGAGCTGAGGGTGGAGGGCTGGCGACCTCCTGTGTGCTGCATTCTGCAATGTTAGTCCAAAAGCAGACTCCATTTTGGAAAATGTGGGAGCCAGATTTTTTGGCCACTTCAGAAGGGGGAAGTGAATTGCTGGGGACCTGGAGATAGTTATAGCTTGCAGCCCTTTATCCTGAAGTGGGCTCCTTTTGCTGTGAGACTGCTCAGTATGGTTCAGAAGACAGCTGTACAGGGAGCTCTTGCCTCTCATGTAAGTGAGGGTCTCTTCCTAAGACCGCTAAGAACAGGGATCCCTAAACCACTGCTTCCCAAATTTTAATGTGCATACAAGTACCCAACACAACCCAGTGCCGTCGAGTCAATTCAGACTCATAGTGACCCTATAGGACAGAGTAGAACTGCCCCATAGAGTTTCCAAGGAGCGCCTGGTGGATTTGAACTGCCAACCCTTTGGTTAGCAGCCGTAGCACTTAACCACTATGCCATACAAGTACCAGGGACCCTATTAAAGTAGGCCTGGCGTGGGGCCTCAGATCCTCTGTTTCTAATAAGGTCCAGGTTGTCCTGGTGCTGCTGATCCACGGTCCATACTTTGACCAGCAAGGCCATAAACAATATGAGGAAATTACCACTTATTCCAACTATCCATCAGGGAAGGAGGTTTGAGAGAGCCGAGTGCTTTCTGCAGGTTTGTTATTATTAGGAAGGGAAGGCCTGGGGAAGGATCCAAGGACTGAAGGCCTGTGGTACTATACTTCTCAAAGCGCCAGGGCAGAAGACCCCAAAAAGTCTAGAGAAGCCCTCTGAGAGGTGCCACATGACCCAGCCCAGGGTAGCCACCCGTTCAAGGGCTCTGGGCTGCATTCATGTTAACTGCCATGCAATATCATTACTCTCCTTTTTTCTCCCAGGGAGTCCGTTTTTGCTTGCCTCTGCCTCCTTCTTCCCTTTTGCTTTTGTTGGCATCTAAGGGGAAAAGTTCTGCATTTTGTCTTTTGGCCTAATTTTCTCAAGGGTTCCCCTCAAACACACATACACTCACACACACACACATACACATACACACACACTACTAAAGGCCTATTATTCTATTATTACCTCATTCCATAACCCTATTTGAGGTTACCATTACCTCCATTTTATAGATTAGGAAAGACTCAAAGAGAGTCAGTGAATTAATTGTCCAAGAAGTAGGAGAGTGTGGAGCCGGAGATTCAAGCCCAGTTTTGGGTAACCTCCAAACATGTGTTCTTTCTACAATGCCCTGAGGTTCAGAGCCCTCTACTAGCTTTGTGCTCTTGGTCAAGTTACTCTTTCCATGCCTCAGTTTCTTGACCTGTAAAATGTGATATTAAGAGACCCTACCTCAGGGGGTTGTTGTGAAGATTAGAGGAGTTTATACATGTCAAGTACTTAGAATGGTGCTTGGCATAATTGTTATTCTTAATACTGTATTGCACAGGGTTACTCAGACCGTGATGCTCTTTTGAGTCCTCTTAAGAGTAAGATTGAGCTGCACATTCATTTGATGAGACAGGTTTCTGATCCTTTTAAATTCTTTAGGCCTTGGTCAGGATCCTCTGATACCCTTTGCCTCCTCTTCCTCTCTCTACCCACCCCCACTCTCAAGTCTCTTTACTTCCCACTATCAGCCTTTTTCCAATTTTCAGAATTCAGGTGGAGGAGAGAGAAAATGGCTTGTGACCTTGCAGGTTTCAATAGAAGAGCAAACAAGAAGGGCAGATAAGGAGACGCCAGCAAGATTCTATGACCTGTCATTAGGGATGGGCTTCCCAGCTATCAAATGTTTGCTCACATAATAAAATGGTGGCAGAGCCCTAAATGTTGTCAGAGGAACTAGAGTTATTTGCCCCCTTCAGAGTCTAAACACAAACATCTGATAAGGGGTACACTGTAGTCCCTCAGAAACGGAGGCCCAGCATACCCAGCCCCATGGGGCCTTGCCCAGAAGATCTTTGAGTGACTATGAAGCCCTCCATCCGAAAGGGGTGGTAGCTGTAGGTATTGTTAAGGACACCCTAATTCTATGAGGATTCCTCAGATAATGGTAATAGCTAACATACTGTGTGCAAGGCACCATGCTAAGGGCTTTCCATGCATCATAGCAATTAATTCTTACATCAGCCCTTTGAGGTAGATAATTACTCATTCATTTAACATATTTTGGAGTGTCTGCTACATTCTTAGCACTTTTTTTAGGCACTGAGAATGCAGATATGAAAAAGACACTGTCCATATCCTTGTGGAGCTAATGTTCTAGTGGGGGCTTTGGACAATAAACAAGTAAAGATATATAGACACACACACACTCAATTACAATTTTAGGTGGGGATGAGTCCTCTTGTAGAAAAATAAGCATGGTAAAAGGTTGGGTGAGTTGAGGGAAAAGGGAATAATTTAGGGAGTGGGACCAGGAGAGGCCTCTTTGAGATGGTGACATTTAAACTAAATGAAATGAAGAAGCAAGCATGTAAAGATGCAAGTTTAGAGTGTTCCAGGCAAAACGTACCCTAAATGCAAAATTCCTGAGGTGGGAATTAGCTCTGGTATGGCTGAAGCAGCAAGCCAGAGAGGAGAGGAGGAGGTGAGAATGGGGACATTGGCAATGGTCCAATCACATAGGGCTTTGTAAGCCTCTGAATTTTATTCTGGTTGTTATGGGAAGCTATTGGAAGGTTTTGAGCAGGGGAGTGATATGACTGATTTTGCTTTTTAAGAAATCATTCTGGTGGCTGTGTAGCAAATAGATGGTAGTGGGGCAAGAGTAGATGCAGGAGATGGGGGTGGGAGGAACTGTAGGAGACCAGTAAGAGATAAGGTGACCTGGACTAGGACAGTACTGATGGAGATGGTGAGAGATGGTCAGATTTAAGATGCATTTTGTAGAATGCCTAGCAGAACATATTGATGTACTGGATGTGGGATGTGGAGAGAAAAATCAAGGGTACTCTTAGGGCTCTCTCACCTACAACTGGTACTATTTGCTGAAATGGAGAAGCCCACAGAGGAAGCAGTTAGGGTTGAGAGAAACTCAGGCAAAATGAAAAGTTCCTGTTTTAGGCATGCTCTCTTTGAGATGGTGCAATGGTTAAGTGCTCGGCTGTTAACCAAGAGGTTGGCGGTTTGAACCCACCAGCATCTCCGTGGGAGAAAGATCTGGTGATCTGCTTCCATAAAGATTATAGCCTAGGAAACCCTATGAGTCAGTTCTACTGTCGCTATGTGACAAAATCGACTCGGCAATACCTAACAACAACATCAGCTATATTAGGCACACATGTGCCCATGCCCATGAGTTTGTGAATGGGCATGAAGATGCCAGTCTAGAGTGGTCTCAAGAGAGAATTGAGGGTGAGGAAGTGAAGATAGAGAGTATACATAACTCACTTCTATTTTTATTAACTTACATTAGAGTAATTGTAGCTCTATTAATGAAAAATAATTATTGCAATTCCAATTTTACAGAAAAGGGAACTGGGGCCTAAAAAGAGTATAAGTAACTCATCCAGGGTCTCACAACTGCAAAATGTGTGCTCTAAACCACTTGTAAGATTGCTTCCTTCAGTCTTCTGAATGTGGCAACAAGGGGAAATAAATGTCCTTTGTCATTTAAAAATCTCCTTCTAAAGCTTTAGAGACACTCATGGTTGCCAGGAAGGAAAGTGGAGTGTGACCCAGCTTCCAAAAAAAATGTACTAGATTATTCCTTTGAGCCAAGCACTGAGTTAAGGGTTTTACAATTCTTACTGCATCTGGTCCTTTCAACGATCCCATTATTCTCACTTTACAGGTGAGGAAACTGAGGCTTAGAGAGGCTAAGACAGTTCCCTGTGGTCATGCAGTTAAACAGTGGTAAAATCTTGAGCCTGGGTCTGCCTAACTCTAAAGTCCAAGTTCCTAACAATCAGGCAATAGTGCCTCACTGTGCAATGAAAGGGGCTGGGAGGGAGAAGAACAGCTGCAAGGAATTTATGATGAGGTGCCCACCTTCTTGTCAGCACCCTCGGCTAGTGACTGCTCTGGAGGCCCTCCCTTGACCTCCCTATAAACTGGGAAGTGCAGCAACAGCAGGTAGGGAAGTCATGGAAGCAGGAGTCAGCTCACAGCCTGCCCACACTTGTTCTGACCGAGGTCAGTGCTTGCTGCAGTGTGTGTTTCCAGACTGCCGGGCATTGTTTTTCAGAGCTTAGCATGGCCCACTCAGACAGTACCTCACTGGCACCCAAGGGCTGAGGAGGAGAAGGTATATGCTCTGCAAAGGACAGATGGGAGTAGCTGCAGGAGGATTCTGGATAAGAAGGTCCCAGCCTGAGGTTCCTGAAAAGTGATCCACGACCCCCCTGGGGCATATCTGTCTTGATAATAGGAAGTATTGAGATCAGACAGATACAATTTCAAATCCTGGTTTTAGCCTTATACCTTTATAACCTTGGGTCATCATTATGGGTGCTTAAAAATAGATAGGAAGGATTGTAAATGTGGAAGTTGTTGTGTTGGCCAATATTTTAGTAAATAGATTTTCACCACAATTTTTAAAAAATGGATAGGAAGGCAAGTACCGTTAAAGGAATGAGTTTAGGATTTGGAGTCAGAAGACCTAAGTCTGGAGGTCCAGCTCCAGAACTTATCATCCATGTGACCTTGGCCAGATTCCTTCCCATCTATGAACCTCAGTTTCCCGCTCTGTAAATCAGGTGTAAAAATATCTACCTTATAGAATGAGAGGGAGGGTTGGCCAGGAAAGGTAAATAGGAAAAGCACCCAGAGTACTTCTTGGCAAATGGGAAGCATTTAAAATGTGCTAGTTCTGAATGTATTCATTTATTCATATTTACTGAGATCTACACTAGTTTTTTTTTTTTTTTTTTTTTTACTATAGCCTAGGCATTTGGCTAAGCACAAAGGGCTTGGTTCCCTTGAGAGGCCCTTGAACTGTTTGTTTCTTCCCTGGGGGTGGATGAGAGGGAACCCCTGTGTCACCAGGAGAATGGGAAACAGTGATCTGCAGCCCAGGCCCAAGAGGATGAATGAGCTTGAGAGATTGTTCTAATCTTGAAATTTTAATGTCAGAACCTCCTTCAACCACATGTAGGTTGAGGATTGAGTTAAATGTTGAAGGAGTTGGTAGAAGGGAGGGGAGACAACCGTCTTCTAAAAGGATCAGCAGAAAGGAGAAGGCCCAGGGAGTTACCATTCTGAATACTTGATTCTGTACCAGATACTCTGTTAGGCACTTTGAATATTCTGTGAGGTCAGCGTAAAAACCAGTCGCCGTCCCATCAACTCTGACTCATGCACGCCCCATGTGTATCAGAGTAGAACTGTGCTTCAGAGTTTTCAATGGCTGATTTTTTGGAAGTAGATTGCTAAACTGTTCTTCTGAGGTGCCCCTGGGTAGATTTGAATCTCCAACCTTTTGGTTAGCAGCCAAGTGTGTGTAACTGTTAGCACTACCCAGGGACTCTGAGGTGGAGGTGAGAAGGGAGTGGTAGTGGTTGTGGTGGTAGAATTTTCTGAGTTTACGGATGAGGAAACTGAGTCTCACCGTGGTTAATTAACTGCCCAAGGTTGTATAGCAGAGGATCAATAGAGCTGGGATTAGCTCAGGTCAGTCTGTTTTTCCTACCACGCTGGCTTCCTACCACACTGGCGTGCCTCTAAAATAGCATTTCCATGGGTGCACCACATGGCCCTGTTCAATGTGCACATTAGCACATGAAAGGTTCTGAGAAGCCTTGCCAGGTGGTGCTTAACTTGTTTAATCTAGCAGTTTGCCCAACATATTTGACCAAGGAATCCTCTCCTCCCACCCTATATGACTCTGATATCTAGCAATAATTTTAAAATCCCTTTGAGAAAACAATACTTTAAAACAAAGAAAAAAAGCAGAATTGCCTCCTGGTCTCTTTAGGAGCTCACTTCTGACCCTCTGTCTTAGGAGCAGTCTGTAAACTGTCACCTTGGATGACGCCTCTGCTGTCAGGAGGCAGCACCCTTACCTGCATTTTACTTCATTCTTCTTTCCCATTTCCTCCCTCTGCTTCAGCCTGTGAGAAGAGTTTCCTGATATGAATACAGTACGTGGGCTTCATTTTTATTCTTGTTCCTGGTCATTAGTGACCATAAGAAGGGCAATTACCACGAGCATTTTAAAGATGGTATTGGAAGGCAAGTATTGTTTAGTGGGAAGAGTTCAGGATTTGGAATTAAAGACTAAAGTCCGGAGGGCCAGCTCCAGAATTTATCATCTCTGTGTCTTGAGTAGGTCACACTCCCCATCTCTGAGCATCAGTGTACTTCTTTGTGCTTTTTAGGAGGTTATAATAAAGAGAACATGATAAAGCAATGTTTGTGAGAAGTATAAACAGTAAAAGTGCTACATGAATACTTTTTATTCTTACTATCATCATCATCATCCCAGACTTTTCTATCGTCAGACTCCTGAAAAGTCTAGGGACATGGAGAAAGCTTCATGGTGGTTCTAGAGGGCTGCTCGTGCAGCTTCAAGGTCAGCTGGCTACTCTGTCCGGTGGAGGGGAAGCCACTCAGGGGCTGGTGCAGGATCTCAGGGAGCATCTGAAAGTATTTGGATTAAGAGGCCATTTCTTGAATTCAGAGGACTTGTTTCAACAAGCAAGCATCAAAGTCAACTTGGGAAAGACAGGAATAATTAATCACAGGCCCGTCTAGGGCTGACCAAGCGGCAGATGGATTGATAAACCTTTCAAAGGGAAGGTATTCCCAAGGAGGGCTGCTGCGCCTGGCTGCCCCCCTGATTGAGATTTGTGAGCATAGATAAATGTTTTCCCTGCTCACTACAAAGACTGGGAAATTGCACAGGAGTAGAAGGGCAGGGCAATGGGGTGTTGTTCTTTCATCTTCCATTGGGTGAGAGAAGAGTGGCAAGGCAGGTCCCACACACCTCTCCTTCTACCCCTAACTCCAGAGCCCTGCTGACCAGGCCATGTGCATGTTTCAGCACCCAAGACATGCCAGGCACTTAATCTACATGACCTCACTAAATCCTCAGAATAAGTAGATGTTACAACTCTCATTTTACAGATAATGAAAAAGAGGCTCAGGGAAGTCAAGGTCAACGAGCAAGTGGCACAACCAAGAATAGAGCCACCTGCTCCACTACACCACAAGGCTGGAGAAGCTCTGTACTGGTTGGAAGGAGATGGGGGTAAAGGAAAGAACAGAGAACCCCAGGCCCGTGGAAGGACCTGCTCTGAAGCTCACAGCAGTGCATGAGGTGTGATTTGCAGTGCTTAGATGAAAAAAAGACCATCAAGAAGGTCAGACTCTATGGAGAGCCTCTGACATGAAGTTCAAGGTTGTTGTCTATTTATCTAGTAATCAATAAAGGCCAAACAGTTCCCACACTGCACAGACCCCAGCTACTAAAAGGCTGTATTGTGTTATTCTGGAGTCGTCATCAGTGTTCAGACATCTTGTCCTGTTTTCTGACTTTCCGTGTGCCATTGCAGTCCAGCTGTCCAGGCTGCAGCAGCGAGGCTCACAGTTGACTACGCCATCACCTCTGTGTGACCATTAACCCATTGCTGTCGAGTCGGATCACCTCTATGTGAAGGGGGGAATTAGTCATCAGCTGAAACAGTGACTAAACCTCTGGATTCCCCGTTCGCTCTGCAACAGGAAGTTGGTTCTAAGTTTCTTACTGAAAATACCAAATGAATGCAGCCCCCTAGAAAGCCCAGGCTGTCTACTGGGGAATCCCCATAGGTTGTAAGAACTGGATCATCCCTGGAGCTTACAGCATTCTGGGTCCAGCATGGGTCCTTGACTGGGGCGGGGGGAGGGGACAGCCTCAGGATCCCTGCCTCACTTTCTCCATTGACTAACTGGGGTCAACTTGTGGAAAATCCTCAGGAATCCCTCTTGCAAAGCATGAAAGTCAGTAAGAAGAATGTGACTCCTGAATCCTCCTTGGAAGTACCTTTTTCCATGGATCATCAAGCAATTCATCAGGGAACACTCAACTGGAATACACAAAGGTTCTGCGTAATCTAGTCTCCAGTGACCTATCAAATTTCAGTCTTTACTTAGTGCTCTTGTTGGGGGAGTCGGGGGAACAATAACCCCCTTTAGCCTGGCCTGTGGTCCATCTTCTTTGACCTGTGATCCCAGGGATTCCTTTAGCAAGTAACAGAGAGTCTCAGAAGGATCAAACTTAAGGCCACATCCAAGCTTGCCACACCTACTGCACACCAATAGCCTTAGTCATGGCCCCGTTCGCCACCCGCATCCTGCTGACATTACCTGTTTACTGGAAGACATGTTGGTGAGTGTACTGATGCTGCTGGTATCTGTTACCACCATCGCAGATGGAAACCGGGAGGTGTGGGAATACTGGGGGGGTTCCTGCTTATGCGCATACACTGGAGAGAGTGAAGACAAAATCAACTGGAGATAGCACAGATATGTACACAGTTACAGACCCCCCCATTCCACACCATAGCTCCCATTTTCCTGGGCAGATAAAAGGCGCTGCTGGTGGTGGTTATGTTTAGGAAGGCAGCATGATGTGGTAAAAAGAATGAGCATGTATTTTAATCCTGGATCCACAGTCAAGTTACTTAACCTCAGTTTCCTCATCGGTAAAATGGGAATGATAACTATCGTAGGATGAGAAGAGATCACGTGTAAAGTACTTTTGACTGAATAAATAAACACCCTTATACACTGCCCACATGTAGTGGTATTTGGGGGTCCTCCTGTTCCTCTCCCATCGTCATCAAGTCAATTCCAACTCACAGCGACTCTGCAGGACCGAGTAGAACTCCCCCATACAGTTTCCAAGGAGCGGCTGGTGGATTCAAACTGATAACCTTTTGGTAAGCAGCCAAGCTCTTAACTACTATGCTCACTTTCAATAAAATATTAGATGCCTGGATATCGAACAAGTGATCCGTAGGCAAGTGTGGCTCATCTGGGATTTCAAGCCCCAAAAGTTCTACGTGCCAGCAAACATGAAGGAGCTGGCCAATATATGCTTACCATTTCTGCTGTGACTCAAACATGAGGTCTCACGCTAGCTGTTGTAGATTGATTAGTAATTGTAATTATACAGATACAATTAATTGTATGTTTCTGGGCTGTTCAATTTGCGCTAAAATGTTATCATAGCCTTATGGAGACAAAAGGAGACTTGTGTTGTTGTTGTTGTCAGGTGCCATGGAGTTGATTCTGACTCACAGCAATACAATGTGACAGACTAGAACTGCCATTGAGATTCCAAGGCTGTAATCTTTATGGGAGCAGATCTCCAGGTCTTTCTTCCGAAGAACCACTGGGGGGGTTTGAACCACGGCTTTGGTTAGCAGCTGTGCACTTAACCGTTGCGCTGCTAGGGCCCCTTAAAAGGAGACTAGATTCAAATAAAACCTCTAGGAGCGTGTGATTTTTTTTTTCCTTGTACTTGTTTTCCAAGTCTGGAACCTTTTGACTCATGCTAGTTATCCATAAAATTCATGTAAATTTCAGGTCACAGGACCAACTAATGAAAGCACGTGGGTGCCTGGTAGTGAGAGATGGACCAGCCTGTCCTCAGAACATGGAGCCTACCAAGGAGTTCCCCAAGTAAGGAAAGAGAGTGAAGGTCACTGCCACTCCTTGGCTTGCCCGTCCTGTACAGGGAGGCTGGTTATTTCTGGACCAAGGGCCTTATACGGCATCTTTTGTAACCAGCCGGGCCTGCTGGGCCTTGGCAGGACACAGGCCACTAGTGACCAACCTCTGACTGTCCCACCCAGGCCTGACCACTAGGAAGCCTGGCCAGGTGAGGGGGTGGGGGAAAGTGAGGAATATATGGCCAGGCTCTGGGGGGAAGGGGAGTGAGGCATACATGTCCCCAGACTCTGCTACAGGCTGTGGCAGATTTTTAAAAGCACAAAAATGTGATTGGAATGTGAGATGGTGCTCAGAAACCAGCTCCACAAGCCTGAGTAGGGATTGAGCCCTGAGGATAGAAGAGGACTGAACTTGGCTGCTCTCCCTCAGACCTGTAGCTCTGTCTGAGGCAGCCAGGGGAGAAGCCCAAGTCTTCTTCCCCTTCCCTGCCTTCTAGGAGTCCGTTAATAAAAAAAAAGTCACTTGTGTTTCTATAACTTTATGCCAGCAAAACACAGTTCACGCCTATTTTTATTTCATCATCATAATGGCTCTGAGTGGATATTTATTTTTATCTTCATATGATCCTGTATGCACATTATTTCCATTTTATGGATGAAGAAACTGAGGCTTAAAGCAGCTAAGTAACTTGCCAATGACTACATAGCTGGTAAAGGAGCACTGAAGGCACAGTGGTTAAGCACTAGGCTGCTAACTGAAAGGTCAGACTTTGGAACCCACCAGCGGCACCACGGGAGAAAAGATCTGGCAATCTCTTCCCTAAAGAAACCCTACGGGGCAGTTCTACTCTGTCCTGTAGCGTCACTATGAAAGGAACTGACTCGATGGTGTACAACAACAATACATAGCTGGTAAGTGTAAGAGCCAGGATTTAAATTCAGGTCTGTTTGCCTCCAGGACTAGCATTCTGTCCCAGAGACTTCCCTAGCGTTCTTCTAGTACTATGCCTGAGGCAGGGAAGTCATCCTTTCTACAGGGCCTCCCAAAACTTGGAGGCCAGGGCATATACCTAGGTCTAGCTAGAGGATTGCGGTCTGGGGGCAGAGATCCAGGGACTAGGGATGGGTGGGAAATAATGGATTGAAAGGTAGATTAAAGCAGGGGTAGAAACTGGATATGGGAAACAGTCTGGGGTGGGCGGTGGGTGGGGAAAGAAACTGTAATACTCCTTGTCCAGGATGGCACATGGTTGGTACTTTCCACCTATGTTCATGAGTTCTTGATTAGAGATGTTTAGGGTGTATAAGTTAGAGGGCATGGGGTGCTGGAAGCTTCTTCTATTTTGGGCAAGGGAAACAGGTTTCAAATCACATGCCAACCCTGATCTTTAGGTAATAGCTGCTTGGAATTTTAGGTTGAGAGTCGACTGTACAGCAACTAACAAGAATTTGGGAAAAGGTGCTATAGTTGACTTGGTGATGTCTTCCATGGGTGCCAGTGTGGGAAATTATGGCGTGTATTCCACAATTTTTTTTTTTTTTTATTCCACAATTATGCTATCTCTGCTCTTTATCTCCAACTCCCCTTTACATGTAGGCCTAAATTGTCCTCTTCAAACTTTCTCCTTGGGAACCTTGGTAATAGAGAACGAAACTAGAAAAGTCACAGCAATACTCAAGGCTTATGGTTGAGAAATTGTCTTCATTGGTACTCAAAGTCAGAAAAGCCCTACTTAAGGAAAAATGACCAAACCAATGAGTTTCCAAGACAGTTCAGATCAAGAGAGGGAAGCAGGGTTGTGAAGGGCCCTTCATGCTCCCCTCCCCTAACATGCCCATGTCCTTACTATGTGAGTTCTGTAGCTGAGTCACGGCGGCCATGAAGGGCTGCTGGGCCATGTGGCTACCCGGGCTCTGCTGCATGAGGGGCTGCTGGTGAGGGCTGTGCAGCTGCTGGGAGAACTGGACAGGCTGCAGGGCTGCCAGGCTGCCGGCCACACTGTTGATGACAGGGACACTCTGTGCTTGGGAGGTGTTGAGGCCTGTGGGAGCAAGAGGGAAAGATCGGAGATGGCTTCTGGAATAAGGAGAGGTAAAAGGACGGGAACAGTCATCAACTAAGCCCTTGCTATGTGCGAGGCTCTGGGCTGAGCTTGTTACATAAAAGATCACATGGGAATCGATTTTATAGACCCATCTTATAGACAAAGAAACTGAGGCTTAGAGCGATTTAGGTGACTTGCTCAAATCCCACAGTGAACTGTAGATGGAGACAGATTTTAAACAGGTCCAACTGAGACCTGAGAGTCTCCCAAAGGCATCCTGTAACCTACCAAACTTGGTTCCCTTGCAGTTACCAGAGCTCTGGGGAAGCTGATTTTACTTGTCCACTCCATGCCTGACTCTCTGAGACAGCCTTGCCCAGGTGTCCTCAGGGCAGAGTTAAAGGTGTTTACAAGATTTGTAGCCCAGATCTGTCTGTCCAGCAGAGGGCAGGAGTGTGCAGGGACCCACATTCTGATTAAAATCAAAGCAACCTCTGAAGCCCTAAAGCCTGTAGGAAGCCCGAAGACCCCTCCTTAGTGGACTGTGCAAAAACCCTGAGTTCAGGTGCCTGCTTTGTTCACTGTAGCAGAAAGAGGGGACAAAAAAAACAAAAACACCACTATACTCAGCCAACCTTTCAACTGATGAAGTGAGTATACTCTTATCTGGCAGTGCAGGGCATGTGGCAACAAAAGGACCAGGTATTGAAAGGAGGAAGTAGTAGTAAGTTCAAGGCTGGCCCTTGTCAGTTATAGTGAGTCTAGCCATCTTTCTCTTCTGAGGGTATCAAGGCTTATGCGGCTACTACGTCTATATTCTGAGGCCTCTTCTGAACTGGGGCCAGCACTGTAAGGACTGGGTCTCCCGCTACCCATTCTCTATTTGCTGCCTGGGCAGGACTCTGGGGAAGAGACATGAGGCAGAGTGGGAGTGGGGACAAGAGGATTAGGAGGGAAGATACCCCAACCTCTTTCCTGGAGTCATTGTTTCTTTGATCTTGCTTTCTGGGAGGTGAGGGAAAGAAAGGGGCAAAGAAGGAAATCCAGAAAGAGGTCTATTTTAGGTAAATGCAGCAGAGACACCTAGAGAGCTTTCCTGAACAGGAGAAGATTTCAAAGCAGGTTCATGGGAAATCCTCAGTGGAGATAGCACAAAGCCCTCAACAATTGTCTACTCAGAGCTTTAGCTGATATGGTTATCAGAAACCTAAAAGGCAAGACCCCTGAGTAGAAGTGAGGGGGGAATAATGCCCCTCCTGACTCTCCTGGGTGGGGGCGGGGGGCCAGTATCATCTGATCACCACCAGAATAACAGTATCATCAACTCTCCAGGGAGCTCAGCTTCTCCCAAGCCAGGGTCTCACCTGATACCCTGATTTTCTGCTTCCCTCATGGATTTGTTCTTTTCCCAGGAGCCCACTGCCACTGCTCTTTTTGAGAACTCTCTGCTCAGGAAAGCAAATTATCCTGGTTCAGAGTGGATAACATTTGAGGGCACTGGTCTGAAACCTCCCTGTGCCTCAGAGTCATCTGGGAGAGTTCTTTAAGAAATATACAATCCTGGGCCTCACCTAAGACTTAATGAGTCAGAACCTTTAGAAGTGGGGCCCAAGACTTTTATTTTCAACATATCCTGTGATCCCAGTGTGCCTCAGTTCCAGGATTGAGAACTACTGATGTCATTCTAGCTTCCACAGTGTACGACTCTTGGTCTTTTTATCTGTTTTCTGGGTGCTGTTGTTATTGTTAGTTGTCATCAAGTCAGCTCCGACTCATAACAACCCCATGTACAACAGAACAAAATGTTGCCCAGTCCTGCACCATTTTCATGATTGTTGGTATGCCCAAGTTCATTATTGCAGCCACTCTGTATACTGAGTGCCTTCCAACATGGGGGGCTCATCTTCTGGCACTATATCAGACAATATTCTTTTGTGATCCATAGGGTTTTCATTGACTAATTTTCAGAAGTAGACTGCCAGGCCTTTCTTCCTAGTGTTAGTCTGGAAGCTCCAATGAAACCTGCCCACTGTGGGTGACACTGCTGGTATCTGAAATACTGGTGGCATAGCTTCCAGCATCAGAGCAACACATAAACCACCACAGTACAACCAACTGACAGAGACGGGTGATCTGGCACTGGTTCCTGCTTAATGAGTGGGCCATGAAGAAGCATGCTAGTCATCCAGTAGATGAGTGCAGAATGGGGAATTGGTACTGTTAAGAAAAGTGTTATATTTGCCAACAGCCTCTGAGGCAGGACCCATGTACCCAGCAGGTCCTGAGTCAGCTAAATGAGAATGTTTGCAAACAGGTCATGCTACCACTTGATAGGATGGGCCCACAGTGTCTTGGCAAAGTTTTCTGGTGATCTTCCCCATTCTTCATCCCCACCCCATCCCAGATACACACACGCACACACGCGCACACACACACACACACACACGCACACATTCTGGTATTGCCCATCTGCAGTAGGAGATTAAGATCATTGAGAAAGTAGAGAAGTATGGCTGGAGAAAATTAAGATGAACAAAATTGAAAAATATGAAATAGCCCAGGGAAAATTTTAGTTCCAATAGTACCTTAAAACATACATGATTGTGTCAGCCAAGGCTTGAAGTGGGTGTAAACAAGGTGGGTGTAATGGTGTATGTCTCATTTTGGTTGTAGAAATAAGGGAATAGGATATCTTATCCATAAGTCTTTTAATCAGATCTTCTAGAAGGCATGCAAGCTGGTATCCTATCTCATTTTTCAATCCAAACCCTGGTATTAGTGTGGTTATTATATTCCTGGAGAGGGTCTAATGAAAAAGCAGTAATTTTTTAGTTGTGAGTCCTCTAAAGTTTTCTCCATTCCCATTTTCCCTCTGTAAAAATAAATTCAGAGTGTGTCAGTTTCTGAGCAGCTGAGGACAGAATGAGAGCTATACATGCTCACTGAATAAATTTGTATTGAGTAACTTCTATGAGCCAAGCCCTGTTCAGAAGTGATCAGAGCTCCTCACCTGGCTAGAGCTGACTTAGGGAGAGAAGAGGGAAGGAAAGAAAAAGGTAAGAACAAAATAAAGAGGCAGTCAACATGGGCACTAGACGCAGGAAGGCCAAAATACAAGGTTGAAAGAAAGATATGACCAGAGTGCCACGTTTATGTCTCCTTGACATGTCTCAGAAATACTTTCATGGGTCACAATGATCAGTCTGAGAAACAATGACTTGGCCGGAGCTGTCACGATGAAGCCAAAAATATGCTGAATACTCATCAACATTAAAACTCTTTAAGAGATACAAAGTCACAGCCAGCTTCACCGTTCCCATGCCCTGAAATGCTCCATCTGTGACCTGGCACAACTTCACTAGCAGAATATGAGCTCCTGAAGCTGGAAGGACCCGATCCATTTCCCTGTCTTCAGGCATAGACAATCTATTTCTCCTTAAAACTCTCAAGGCTCAGAGATGCTACGACAGGGCTCTCTCTCAATGTGTTTTCACCACTGGCCAAGGAGGTCTCTCTTAGGACCATGCAGAATTCCCCATTTAGAAGGAAGCCCATCATGTCTTGCTCCATCTTTAGCAACACAAACTTCCCGGAAAACCTGCTATATACTTGCTGATAGGAATGAATACTAGTCAGAAGTATAAGATGCAATATTATACATGCTCATGCTTTATTGTTTTAGAAGCATGTCTGTATATGTTGTCATTTTATTTCCTCAACAACCCATTTTACAGATGAAGAAATTAAACCTCATAAGGGTTAAATGATTGGTCAAGGATGATGCATAGCTGGTAAGCTGTGACCACTGTCCAAATCCATTCCATAGTTTTCTCTTATTTTAGGCTAAAAAACCCAAATATTGTTGAGAGAGATAAGATACTAAAGAAATTAAATCAAATCTACCAGTTGTGGGTGAGCTTGAAGGGAGTCTTCTATAATTCTTTTTTTAAGCACGTTGACCTACTTCCCATTCCTGTTCTTCTTGCCCCTAAGGTTTCTGAATAAGAACAGAGCTTACTTTGTGCAATGGCCATGACTCCAGAGAGGGGGGTCATGATGAGGTTTTGAGATTGCTGGGTATTGTGGTGGGACAGGCTGTGAATATTCGTCAAGGTGCTGACAGGGGGCAAACCTCCTCCCGAGACTGAGATCTGCTGGAGAGAAAAACAAGAGTAGCATGAGCAGAATTGGAACTGCAAATGACAGTTTTCAAAATGACATGACTTAACAATTCCTTGGCATAGCTACTTAGAGAGCATTCACTGATGCATTCATTCAGTCGGTCAGTCAGTCACTCAGTAATAATTATTAAGCACCTACTGTGGGACAGGCACTGTTCTAGGTGCTGAGGATATAAAAAAAAAAAATAGCAGTAAGTAAAACAGACAATAATCCTTGCCTTCATGGTCTTCATATTTGTTGACTATCATTGAATTACTGGCTTGCTTCAGAAATTCTCCTACCCATGTATACTATATGGTTGTCACTTTCTCAAGTTGGATGTATCCTCTGTTCTGCTCTCTGCCTTTGTATTATTAGGGTTAAAGATACATGATTGCTAAAAGTAATAATTGAAGAAATGCCTTGGAAATTCCCAAGTGATAGAAGATTAGGGACCAGGCATAGAAGCCCTCATTGAGTACCAGGTTCTATTATACACTCCTTGTATATTAATTCACAAACCTCACCACAATCCTACACCTCATAGGGGGATCCTACTGTCACCCCATTTTACAGATGAGAAAACTGAGGCTCAGAGTAGATATCTGTCTTGCCTAAGACTCCATAACTAGTAAATGGTACAACTGTAATTCAAACCCAGGTTTGTCTGACTCCAGAACCCAAGTTATTACCTGTTATAGAGGACTCACCTTGCAACTATTCAGCTATTATTGGATTTCTTCACTTGTTTCAAATCTTTGCTATACATAAAAAAAAATTTTTTTTTAAAGAGCTGATGTTGCAATAATAAGTCTACTAAACATGCCTTGGGCTCCAATCACTCCCATTCTGTTTTATCACTGTATTTTAATGACAGATTAGTACAGGAAAGCTACTGGTTTTTTAAAATTTACTTAATAGACGGCCACTTCATTAAATTCTTTTGTTTATTCCTAATAGTGTCTTCCTCATTGATTCTCTTCATTTTTGCAAGTATATAATTGCATCACAAGCATCACAAGGGTCTCTTCCTCGCTAATCTTATATTATGTCTACATATCCTATTGTATTGATTAGAACGTTCTAAATAGTATTAAACAAAACAGCTATAATAAACATGCTTGTTTTGAGTCTGATGTTATCAAAAATGTTTTCAGTGTTTCTCCATTAATTATAAGGGAGCTATAAATTCTACACACACACACACACACACACACATACTTTTTTTCATGATAAAGTAGTCTACTATTTATAGTTTTAAAATAATTAAAAAAACATTATTAAGAAAGGATTGTCCCCCTCATTCTGAACTGACCTAGACACTGCCGATGGCATTAGGAACCCTAAGAGGTGCTTTAGGGTTAGGATACATCAGATGTCTAAGACATTCGGCATCCCTTCTTTAATATTTCATTACCCAAACCCATTGCTGTCGAGTTGATTCCGACTCATAGTGACCGTACAGGTCAGAGTAGAACTGCCCCACAGAGTTTTCAAGGAGGGGCTGGTGGATTC
The DNA here is from genome assembly GCF_030014295.1 of Loxodonta africana. Taxonomy (NCBI): domain Eukaryota; kingdom Metazoa; phylum Chordata; class Mammalia; order Proboscidea; family Elephantidae; genus Loxodonta; species Loxodonta africana. The sequence goes on from NC_087359.1 coordinate 52,129,526, forward strand.
GAACTACTGACCTTTTGGTTAGCAACTGTAGCTCTTAACCACTATGTCACTGGGGTTTCTTTGCGTTACCCAGAGCTCTGCAAATTAGAAGTCTTACACCAGCATCCAGGGAAGGCCCTATCTCCCACCATACCCTTCTGATTGACCCCAGCATTTCCAAGGTTAATTTGAAATAGAGAGAAAGAAAAGCCAAACTGATTTGTTTGTGTTTTTAAAATTGAACATCAAGAAATGAGCTAGAGGTCACATGATGAAAAAGGAATTCCAGCCACATCAAACAAGAAAGAACCAGCCTGTTTGCTGGACTTGTTTTTCAAAATGTCAGAGTCATAAAAAAAAAAAATCAGTAACCTGCCCTCGGACTGAATCTCTTGGGTAATGTGGTCCTGTGGAGAGAGTCAAGGAAGTGACAGTAATCCTTCTGCCACTCCAATGTTTGGTTTTAATGGCGAAAGCTGGACATGGATGCCAATAATAAAAACAACTTAAATGTGTACGGCTTTAGAGTTTGTAAGGTGCTTTCACTGATTCTGCTCCATAGATAATGGCACAAATAGTGCTGGCATTACTATTGCCCCCATGTTATAGACTAACAAACTGATTCTCTCCCGAAACTATGGCCCCCAGACGCTCTGTTAACCCAGAGCTGAAACCATTCCCAAAGCCCACTTTTCAGACAAAGATTAGACAGGCCTATAAAACAAATACATATATATACATATATATATATATATATATACACGAGGAATATGCTTCTTAGTACAATCAAATGTACGAGATCAAACGGGCAGCTCCTGTCCAAAAGCAGGATGAGAAGGCAGGAAGGGACAGGAACTGGACGAATGGCACAGGGAACCTGGGGTGGAAAGGGGGAGCATACTGTCATGTTGTGGAGATTGCAACTAATGTCACAAAACAATAAGTGTATAAATTTTTGAATGAGAAATTAACTTGAGCTGTAAACTTTCACCTAAAGCACAATTAAAAAAGAAAGAAGGAAAAGAAACTGACTCAGAAAAATTGCAAGAATAACTTTTTACTTGATTAATAAGTGAGGAAGCCAGAATTCAAACCCAGGTCTGCTATGTTTGGGAGCCAAGTAACCTTGGTCAAGTTACTTCCTACTGTAAAATGCAACCACTATTTTCTACTCTCCTCAAGGACTGATGGAAGCCAGGGACTTGCCAAGGATATCTATGATGATCTTCATGTGATAATTCAGAGAGCCTTACTGATATTAATAGCTGAAAATGATAGGTCCCTTCACTGTGCTAAGTGCTTTAGGTTCCTACAGTCTATGAGGTTGGCATCAGTATCCCTATTTTGAAGCCAAGAAAACTGAAATTCAGAGAAGAAATGTGCCCAAGCGGTAGAATTGGCATCAAAAGTAGGCTATCTGTCTTAAGGCCTAAACTTTACTGTGAAGTATCCAGTATGTACTTCATTTATTAAAAAAAGATTTGTAGCAAGGTTCAACAAGCACAGACTACAACCTTAAACCTGGCCAGGTTTTGTCAATGCATGCCATTTAAGCATGCGGATGGGAATCACACAGTATAACACAGGGCTCAAGTGAATAGGCATTTCCAAAACCAGTCCCTGGGGGAAGATTTCAAAAGCCTGTCCTATTGAAAGTCAGCACACAGAGATCATCGCTCCTATTACAGTGCTTACCTAAAGAACAGCAGAACTACAATCAATCTGCACACTAACCCTGTGATGTAGGCATTGTTGTTGTTAGGTGCTGTCGAGTCGATTTCGACTCATAGAGACCCTATGTACAACAGAATGAAACACTGTTCAGTCCTGCACCATCTTCACAATAATGATAATGATGTAGTAATTATTATCCTCCATTTTACAGATGAAGAAACTGAGGTTAAACAATTTTTTCATCCTATTGCTGATAAATGACAGAGCCAAGGCTTGAACACCGGGCTGTGTCTGCAGTCTTTTTTAACTATACCCTACTCTTATTTTGGTGGACCGAGATCTGTGATGTTCTTGCTAACAGAGTATGGACTCTTGAATGTGAGCATCCAGTGATGGTGACACAACATAGGAAGCAAGATGGTGGAGACAAGTGAAAAGCTAGTCCTTGCAGATGAACTTCCAAGTGTTGCTAATGTTGAAGTACACTGTCTTGGTCAATTATCAGTCCAGTAATTTACTGCTCTGTTAGGGCACTGCTGAGCAGAACAGAAGAAAAAAGCATGTTTGTGGGCTGAGTTTGGAACAGCCCTGGCCTGGGTGAGGCAGTTTGCTTCTTAGATGGAAGGGCGGGAGAGCTCAAAGGGAAACCCCAAGGACCATCAAACAATAAGAGTGGAGACTTGGAAGGTTTTATCCACTGAGAAATCAAGACTTCTTCCACAACTCCCCCTTCTTCAGGGAAGCCTGGGTAATCCTTAGCTCTAATTTATTTGGGTTTCAAAGTGACTGAGAAAATTGTAAGGACTTGTCTGTGACTTTAAAACAGTAACTGACATAATTGTTCTTCATAAAGAATAACCTTTCTTAAGTGATGAGGGGAGGGCAATGGGGCTGTACAATGCTTCCTGTGGGAGTGTCCTTTCACTTTCGTCTGCTGGGACCACTGCCAGGGAGAGCAGCTCAGGTCCCCTGAAAACTAGAGTTGGCCGGGCCAGCTCTCTCCTAAGAAACTACACTTTGTTTTTCCTTTAGGGAGCCAGGGACTCCATCACGTGTGACTCACCATTTCTGTGTTGCCTGCATAGCACACACGTCAAGGTCTAAAATGGCATCTGCTTCACTGCCACCCTCCCCCAACTCCAGCCCCCACCTGGCTCTGCGTCAGACACCTTGAGGGAATGTGTGTAGCTCTACCTGCAGCAAGGAAGCCAGGAAGCTGTGGCTCCTCCCTCACCTGAAATACAGAGCATGACCCAAAGGATAAAGTTTTCCATTTCCTACCCTGACAAGTATTGTAATGCTTCTGTTCTCACATTGGCTGCACTTCCCTGCACGTACATGTGTTGTTTGAGGACTAGGACCTTGCAAACTCAAGATTCAAATAGCCTATTTCTCATCAAGTGTTCTAAACCTACATGTGGGTGTTGGGCTGTGGTTATAGAACATTTAATTTAAAGAGAATAACATTAACATTCACACAACAACAAGACTGTCATTTATGGAATATTTACTGTGCCAAACACTGTGTTGAGTATTTCACATGTATTATCACATTTATTCCTCCAACAACCTATTGTTATTATCCCATTTTATAGATGAAGATAAGAAACCTAGGGTAGTTCAGTAACATGCCCAAGGCTACACAGCTATTGAGTGCTGGAGCTGGGATTTGAACTCAGGTCATTGCAACTTCAAAGGCGGTGTTTCTCGCTCACTCTGTAAGCATTGCCCCACCCCATCTGCCATTTTGTGCTGTGATCTTCCCGAACATGGCATACAGTGTCCTTCAAAATCCCAGTTCAAGAAGCCTCTCCCTACCTCCTAAAAAAAAAAAAAAATTTTTTTTTTCCATCCACTAAATCCTTACTTGTTATGACTCTCCTTGCTAGCACCAAGGGGGTGGTGAGGAGGGGGCTCGTTTCAAAGTGAGGCACTCTCTGGGTTAAAAAAACTGGCTTTGGAGGCCTTGGGGTGGGGGGGATGAATGAACATTTTATCAACACAAATGTCATTGGCAGCCCCAGAACAAACAGTGTCCCGCCCGGCTTGGTCCTTTATGAGGCATTCAATCAATAAAATGAGAGCAGGACTCTGTCAGATTTATTGGCTGGGTTCAAACTGAACACCTCTTCTACCCGCCAAAGGCTGGGTCACCAGTTCTACCTTTCCGTTCCAACTCTGGACAGCCCCCATTTTTCCCTGTGGGGCTACAATGGTTCATTGTTTGAGGCAGGCCTTGTGAGAAGTTGTGTTTGTTTTGCCTCTTATCTTATCAGCTCCAGAGCTACAATGGCCCAGGTGTACTCACCATTTTACCATCAGGTGAGAGGAGATTGTGGCCTGGGTCCAGGCTGGCTGGGGAAACTTGCTGTAAAACTGACTGGCTGGTCACCATGGCGCTGTTGCCATGGTGACTGATTGTTGAGGAGGAAGTGACTTCATTGTTTCCCTGCTGGCTGTAGCGAACTCCTGCAAAACAACACAAACCCAATTGGCAACATTAATGCCACAACATTAATGGAACACTGACTTGGGCCCCTTGTTTTCAAGGGTAGATGACAAGAAAACAAAATTGTTTTCTCCTCCCCTGTCTGCCCATGAGAAATAGTGGCTATCTTTTTCTAGGGTAAAGGTGGCATGGCCTCTAAGTCTAGAAAGTAAGCTCCATGAGGGCAGGACATTTTTATCTGTTTTGTTTTGTTCATTGCTGTATTCCCAGTGCCTTGGTACTTGGTAGCTACTCAATAAATATCTGCTGGATGAATGAATGAATGAATTGTGCTAGTTGTTGCTTCAGCATAGTTCTTCTAGGGTTAGGGGCCGAGACTGGCCTTCTTCTGGCTGGAGTAGTTCTTTTATTCTTCAAAGTGCCTTCTAGAAATTTTTTCCTGGCATCCCTTGACTCTGTGGGGCTGCAAAGTATGAGTAGACCCACTTTTTCAAAGAAGAGTAACTTGCCCAGTGACCCCTGTAAGAGCCATAGCAAAATGCATAAGTCTGTGTACTGCCTTTTTGGCAGAGCCCAAGAGGCCAGGAGACCCAGGCAGAGCAAGACAGGGATGGAACTGCAGCTAAGAATCTTTGGCTCTGGAACTCACATTCCTTGATGGGGTCCCATTTGGCTGACTTCCAGGGCACAGGGGGAGGCACGTCTGCTAGGAGGTGGGGCAGGCGGCACACACAGGCAGGATGTGGATGCTTAGTTAACCACTGCAATTTGGTCTGCAAGGGAGGGAAGAACCACAGTCTGTTTACAACCCCACTGCTCTGACCCTCCCTCTTGCTCAGGAACCAAAATGGAGGGCTGCTCTCAGGAAAGGTAAAGCGCTAGACAGAGACCAGGCAACTGAAAGAAGGTGAAGGAGGGCAAAGAACCCTTGGTCCAGTTTGCAGAAGCAAAGTCCCACTTGATGTGCCCATGAAACAGCCAAGGACAAGGCTGGGAGCAGCTGGGAATGTCTTACCCTAAGCTCACAGCATAGAAAGACAATCTTCTCATTTCTTGTTCTGGATTTGACAAAAAGGTTTTGGGGAACCTTGTCCCTACCTACATATGAGGGTAACCAAATGCTCTAGGCATGGAATCATTTGGAGAAATGGGCCAACCATTTGGCCTCACTTCTCGTTTTGCCCAGTTTCCCAGGATGAGCCATTACTGTATACTGATTTGTTTGGTCTGTTTCCCCCTTGCCCTGCCTTCTGTTCCCACTGGAGCCCCAGCTTCTAGAGGAGGCTACAAAGGCACCCCACGGACCAGGCAAGCTGCCATAGCCAGCAGCCTCCAATTCACTACAATGAAGTTTGCCTAAAGAGACTCAAACCAGTTTTTCTTGGATCCTCCTAAGTATATTACCCAAGGCTGATATGACCTAGAGCTTAAGTGGGCTGGGGGAAAAACAAATAAATCCTAAAGAAGGGTTCTAACTTTCAAGAGCAATTTGTTTGACTATGAAGTGGCTTGATGCTTGTTCTATGGGCTTTTTCTATTGGCTATTTTTCCCATCCTTTGATTCAAGCGGCTCCTGATGAGAGTGTTATTGGCTATGGGAAAGTACTAGAATTCAATGGATATTGGTCTTATACATTTCTGGGGGTGGGGGAAGACAGAGGTCATGAAGTTGAACAAAGGCTTCCACATCTCCAAACCAATAACCCCTGCCCAGTCCTATCTCCTGCATCTCTGCAGAGCTCTAGGCCTCCTATTTATCACCCTCTACACCATCCCATGAATGGTGGAATGGGTGGAATACACAGGAATAAAATCAACTACATTTGTGGAAAGAGATGATGGAGAAGCTCAATATCATCAGTCAGAACAAGGCCAGGGACTGACTGAAGAATAGACAACCAATTGTTCATACGCAAGTTCAAGTTGAAGCTGAAGAAAATTAAAACAGGTCCACAAGAGCCAAAATATGACCTGGAGTATATCCCACCTGAATTTAGAGACCATCTCAAGAACAGATTTGATGCATTCAACAGTAATGACCAAAGACCAGATGAATTGTGGAATGACACCAGGGACATCATCATGAAGAAAGCAAAGGTCATTAAAAAGACAGGAAAGAAAGAAAAGACTAAAATGGATGCCAGAAGAGACTGTGAAACTTGCTTTTGAATGTAGAGTAGCTAAAGCAAATGGAAGAAATGATGAAAAGCTGAACAGAAGATTTCAAAGGGTGGCTCAAGACGACAAAGTAAAGTATTATAATGAAATGTGCAAAGACCTGGAGTTAAAAAGCCAAAAGAGATGCTTGGCATTTCTCAAGCTGAAAGAGCTGAAGAAATAATCCAAGCCTTGAGTTGCACTATTGAAGGATTCTATGGGCAAAATATTGAACAATGCAGGAAGCATCAAAAGAAGATGGAAGGAATACACAAAGTCACTGTACCAAAAAGAATTGGTTGACATTCAGCCATTTCAGAAGGTAGCATATGATTGAACAGATGGTATTGAAGGAAGAAGCCTAAGCTGCACTGAAGGCATTGGCAACAAACAGTGTTCCAGGAATTGATGGAATGCCAATTAAGATGTTTTGACAAATAGATGCAATGCCGGAAGTGCTCACTCGTTTATGCCAATAAATTTGGAAGAGAGCTACCTGGCCAACCGACTAGAAGAGACCCATGTTTGTGCCCATTCCAAAGATAGGTGATCCAAAAGAATGTGGAAATTATTGGACAATATCATTAATATCACACACAAGTAAAATTTTGCTGAAGATTATTCAAAAGTAGTTGTTGCAGTACATCAACAGAAAACTGCTAGAAATTCAAGCAAGATTTAGAAGAAGAAGTGGAATGAGGGTTAGCATTGCTGATGTCAGATGGATCTTGGCTGAAAGCACAGAATATCAGAAAGATGTTTACCTGTGTTTTATTGACTACACAAAGGCATATGACTGTGTGGATTATAACAAATTATGAATAATATTACAAAGAATGGGAATTCCAGAACACTTAATTGTGCTCATGTGGAATCTGTACATAGATAAAGAGGCACTCATTTGAACATAACCAGGGGATAGTGCATGGTTTAAAACCAGAAATGCTGTGTGTCATGGTTGTAACCTTTCACCATATTTATTCAATCTGTATGCTGAGCAAATAATCTGAGAGGCTGGACTGTATGAAGAAGAACATGGCATCACAACTGGAGGAAGACTCATTAACAACCTGCGACATGCAGATAACACAATCTTGCTTGCTGAAAGCAAAGAGGACTTGAATCACTTACTGATGAAAATCAAAGACTACAGCCTTCAGTACGCTGTCAAGTCGATTCCAACTCATACAGACCATATAGGACAGAGCAGAACTGCCCCATTGGGTTTCCAAGGAGTGGTTGGTGGATTCAAACTGCCAACCTTTTGGTTAGCAACTGAACTCTTAACCACTGTGCCACCACGGTTTCTCAGTATGGATTATACCTCAACGTAAAGAAAAAAAAAAAATCCTCACAACTGGACCAATAAGCAACATCATGATAAATGGAGAAAAGATTGAAGTTGTCAAGGATTTCATTCTACTTGGATCCACAATCAACAGCCACAGAAGCAGCAGACAAGAAATCAAAAGACCTTTGGGGAGACTGGAATTCTTATGCATTGCTGATGTGAATGAAGAATGATACAACCATTTTGGAAAATGATATGGTGCTTCCTTAAAAAGCTAGAAATAAAAATACCAGACTATCCAACAATCCCACTCCTAGGAATATATCCTAGAGAAATGAGAGCCATCACACGAATAGACATATACATACCCTGTTCATTGCAGCATTATTCACAAAAGCAAAAAGATGGAAACAATCTAAGTGCCCATCAACTGATGAGTGGATAAACAAATAATGGCACATACAAACAACAGAATACTCCACAACAATAAAGAACAATGATGAATCTGCGAAACACCATGGATAAATCTGGAGGGCATTACACTGAGTGAAATAAGTCAATCATAAAAGGACAGATATCGTATGACACCACTATTATAAAAACTCATGAAAAAGTTTACACACAAAAAGAAACACTCTTTGATGGCTATGAGAGAAGGTAGGGGTGGAGAGGGAAAAACACTAAATAGACAATAGATAAGTGATAACTTTGGTGAAGGGTAAGACAGTACACAATACTGGGGAAGCCAGCACAACTTGACCAAGGCAAGGTCATGGAAGCTTCATAGACACATCCAAACACCCTGAGAGACTAGATTACTGGGCTGAGGGTTGGGGACCATGGTCTCAGGGGACATCTAGCTCAACTGGCATAACATAGTTTATAAAGAAAATGTTCTACATCCTACTTTGGTGAGTAGCTTCTGGGGTCTTAAAAGTTTGTAAGCACTCGATAACTGGGCGCTCCTAAAAATCAAACACCTATGCTCATCCAAAGACTTCACCAAAAGAGTAAAAAGACTACCTACAGACTGGGAAAAAGTTTTTAGCTATGACATTTCTGATCAGTGCCTGATCTCTAAAATCTACATGATACTGCAAAAACTCAACTGCAAAAAGACAAATAGCCCAATTAAAAAATGGACAGAAGATATGAATAGACACTTCACTAAAGAAGACATTCAGGTAGCTAACAGGTATATGAGGAAATGTTCACGATCATTAGCCATTAGAGAAATGCAGATCAAAACTGCAATGAGATTTCATCTCACTCCAACAAGGCTGGCATTAATCCAAAAAACACAAAATGATAAATGTTGGAGAGGCTGTGGAGAGATTGGAACTCTTCTACACTGCTGGTGGGAATGTCAACCAGTACAACTACTTTGGAAATCGATTTGGCTCTTCCTTAAAAAGCTAGAAATAGAACTACCATATGATCCAGCAATCCCACTCCTTGGAATATATCCTAGAGAAAGAAGAGCCTTTACATGAACAGATATATGCACACCCATGTTTATTGCAGCACGTTTTACAATAGCAAAAACATGGAAGCAACCAAGGTGCCCATCAACAGATGGATGGATAAATAAATTATGGTATATTCACACAATGGAATACTACGCATCGATAAAGAACAGTGAGGAATCTGTGAAACATTTCATAACATGGACCAACCTGGAAGGCATTATGCTGAGTGAAAATAGTCAGTTGCGAAAGGACAAATATTGTATAAGACCACTATTATAAGAACTTGAGAAATAGTTTAAACTGAGAAGAAAACATTCTTTTGTGGTTGGGGGGGGAGGGAGGGAGAGTGGGAGAGGGGTATTCACCAATTAAACAGTAGATAAGAACTACTTTAGGTGACGGGAAAGACAGCACACAATACAGGGGAGGTCAGCACAATTGGACTAAACCAAAAGCGGTTTCCTGAATACACTGAATGCTTCAAAGGCCAGCGTAGCAGGGCCAGGGGTCTGGGGACCATGGTTTCAGGGGACATCTAAGTCAATTGGCATAATAAAATCTATTAAGAAAACATTCTGCATCCCACTTTGAAGAGTAGCGCCTGGGGTCTTAAATGCTAGCAAGCAGCCATCTAAGATGCATTAATTGGTCTCAACCCACCTGGATCAAAGGAGAATGGAGAACACCAAGGACATAAGGTGATTACGAGCCCAAGAGACAGAAAGGGCCACGTGAACCAGCAACTACATCATCCTGAGACCAGAAGAACTAGATGGTGCCCGGCTACAACCAATGACTGCCCTGACAGGGAACACAACAGAGAACCCCTGAAGGAGCAAGAGAGCAGTGGGATGCAGACCCCAAATTCTCATAAGACCAGACTTAAAGGTCTGACTGAGACTGGAAGGACCCCAGTGATCATGGCCCCCAGACCTTCTGTTGGCCCAGGACAGGAGCTATACCCAAAGCCAACTCTTCAGACATGGATTGGACTAGACGATGGGTTGGAGCGGGGTGCTAGTGAGGAGTGAGCTTCTTGGATCAGGTGGACCCTTGAGACTATGTTGGCATCTTCTGCCTGGAGGGGAGATGAGAGGGTGGAGGGGGCTAGAAGCTGGCGAAAAGGATGTGAAAAGACAGAGTGGAGGGGGACAGCAGGCTGTCTCATTAGGGGGAGAGTAACTGGGAGTGTGTAGCAAGGTGTATGTGGGTTTTTGTGTGAGAGACTGACTTGATTTGTAAACTTTCACTTAAAGCACAATAAAAATTATTAAAAAAAAAAAAGCTTGTGAGCACCAATCTAAGATACTTTACTGGTCCCACCCTGTCTGAAGCAAGGGAGAATGAAGAAAACCAAAGATACAAGGGAAAGATTAGTCCAAAGGACTAGTGGACCATAACTACCACAGCCTCCATTGGACTGAGTCCAGCACAACTAGTTGGTGCCCAGCTACCCCCACCAACTGCTCTGATAGGGACCACAATAGAGGATCTGGGACACAGCTGGAGATAAAAGTAGAACAAACTTCTGGCTCACACAAAAAAGACCAGACTTACTGGTCTGACAGAGACTGGAGAAAACCCAAGAGTGTGGCCCCCAGACACCATTTAACTTAGTATTGAAGTCGCTCCTGAGGTTCACCCTTCCACGAAAGATTAGACAGGCCCATAAAACAAAGCGAGACTAAATGGGCACATCAGCCGAGGGGCAAGAATGAGAAAGCAGGAAGGGACAGGAAAGCTGGTAATGGGGAACCCAAGTTAGAGACGGGGAGAGTGTTGACATGTCGTGGGGTTGGCAACCAATGTCACAAAACGGTATGTGTATTAATTGTTTAATGAGAAACCAATTTGCTCTGTAAAACTTCATCTAAACCACAATAAAAAAGAAAAAAAAAGATACATAAAAAAAAAGAAATCGAATTATGCGTTGCATTGGGTAAATCTGCTGCAAAAGACCTCCTTCAGGTGTTAAAAAGCAAAGATGTCATTTTGAGGACTAAGGTATGCCTGACCCAAGCCATGGTATTTTCAATTACCTCATATGTTTTTGAAAGCTGGACAGTGAATAAGGAATACCAAAGAAAATTTGATGCCTTTGAATTATGGTGTTTGTGAAGAATATTAAATATACCATGGAGTGCCAGAAGAACAAATAAACCTGTCTTGGAGGAAGTACAGCCAAAATGCTCATTAGAAGCAAGGATGGCAAGACTTTGTCACACCTACTTTGGACATGTTATTAGGAGGGACCAGTCCCTGGAAAAGGTCATCATGCTTGGTAAAGTAAAGAGTCAGGGAAAAAGAGGGAGACCCTTAACAAGATGGACTGACACAGTGGCTGCAAAAATGGGCTCAAAAACAGCAACAATTGTGAGGATGGTGCAGGACCAGGCAGTGTTTCCTTCCATTGTATATAGGGTCACTATGAGTTGGAACCGATTGGATGGCACCTAACAACAACGCTACTATTCCATTAGATTAAATTAGATCCTTTTCTCCACTCACATTCACTACCAGGTTCCCAGCAGGCTGCTTCCAACAGCTTGAAGTGTTGTTATATAGAAGAAGAAAGAAATCTGAACCTCAGGGCTCAGAAGGTGGAGCTAGGCCCAATGGAAAAGAGGGATGCAGACTTTAAACTGATAAAAGGAGAAATTTCCTAATGATGACAGGCAGTGGGAAGATTATGGGCTCTGGAACCAGACAAACTCAGCTTCAAACCCTGACTTTGTGCTTAATAGATGTGTGATCTTAGGAAAATTACTTTCACTTCCCAAACAGAGCTATTTTTGGATTAGACATAACATCTTTAAAGCTCCTAGCATAACTATAAATGGGGATGCTGTGGGGAGTGAGCTGAGGTAGAGGTGGACTCCAAGATATTTGCCCTAACATGCTAGAATTCTAGATAGTTTAGGGCACATTTGAAGGACTGAATGAAAATACCTTTCCATAAGAGAACAGTTCCCAAGGACCCCACTCCTACTGGGAGCAACTTGGGAGGGAGACCTGGCCACTGCCCTCTTGTTCTTTCCTTTTTGAGGACCTGGACTTCACCCTGTTTTTCTCCTGCTTTCTCTGACTCTCTGACCAGCTATTTACCTCCCCAAGATGCTCTGCTCCTGAGAGAATGGTGATAACCCTGGGAGTCAGGGGTATTTTCACCTCCCAGCCTGTCCCCATCATCGATTCAGTCTCAAATCAAACAGTCTCTGGGTTTAGCCTATTTAATTTGGCTGGAGGAAGAAGGCCAGCCCTCTGATGATCAAATATGGGTCACAGGGAAGCTTCTCCCCTACCACAAGCTACGTAATTATTTATTTAAAAATAATTAACCAAGGATATCCGCAGGAAACAAAAGCCTTCTTTACAAGGGAGCCTGGCAGGAGAGGGTCAAGAGCCATTTGTTAGAATCCAGACAGCATAGCCTAAGGCTATCATTTTCAAACTTTTTTCTCCCCAAGCAGAACTTCATTGTATAAGAAATATAACGGTGGAGCTGCTCTGTTTCAAGACAGATGTGCCCCTCTGATAGGCCTAGACATTCCTTTAAAAACCTCTGGCTAAGGGATAGGGTCCTGTCTGGAAATCAGGGGATCTCTGTTTTGATCTCAGCTCTGCCATCAATTTACTAGGTGAGCTTCAGTTTCCTCATCTATAAACCACAGGACTTCCAGCTGCAGGGAGAGGGCTACTACCACCACCATGGGGCATGTGGGAGCTAGGCAAACAGACTGCTCATCAGCTCCAAGTTCACCTGTAACCTTTCCCAGCAATGCTTCTCTCACTAGGAATTTGGCGATCACCCTGGACACTGAAGAGTTGCTGTAATCTGCCAACACTATTAAAGGGGAATGGGAGGGTGAAGGGTCATCAAAAGGTGTCTGCTGGCGATAGGCCAGAAATAGATGTTCTTGTTAGAGGAAGGAGAGACCAAGTCCTTGTGTATTTCACAAACTCAGAAGAGTGCTTGAAATGAGAACAAAAGTGGAGTGCAAGTAGGTAGGCTCTAGAGTCAGGCAGCCTGAGCTTAAATCCTGGCTCCACCACATAATTGCTGTGTGGCCTTGGGGAAGTTACTTAACCTCCCTGAACTTCAGTTTCTTGTCATTAATAATATTTTTTACCCTTAGGCCATTGTGAAGATTGAATGAGTTTATGAATGTGAAAGCACCCAGCCCATGCTTGGCATGTAACAGTTGCTCAAGACACATAATTCCTCCTACTTTGGGACTGTCATTGTCTAAAAGGTGTATTTAGGAAGGTTGAGTTCACAAAGCTTTACTGAGCACCTCCCATATGCCAGGCAATGTGCTAGGGAGCTTGTGTTAAGAAGAAGTGGAATGGCATCTTCCCTTCTTTCTTCACCATTGCAAGCTCTGGAAATGAAGGGCTCACGTTTAATAGTGACTGGGCAAAGGTTCCAGGTTGATAGCCACAAAGGGCCCTGGGAGAAATGAAAATGCCAGAAGCTGGCCACATACCTTCTACCCACTTCCTGGCTTAAGCTACTAATTGGCCATATCCCCATCACTGGCCTTATGAACCTCAGTAAATGTGTCCAGCAGTAGAAGACAGCCTACCTAGAGTCTACAGGCCTTGATGAGAAGGTCACCTACTTTCATTTGTTCCCAGGCCTCAGTAACATGGACGTAGGGTTACTTCTGAATTCCTGACAGCATATGGGACAGAGACAAATTATTTGGTTTCAATCTAATGACTGGTCAGAAGAGTCAAAAGCATGGAAGAAACTGAAGACTTAATGGTTCCAAGAAACCAACATCTCCATGCCTTGCCTTCCTGCACCAGTGCCCTTGTCCAGGGCACTCTCACATTGCGGCCTAGATTTCTTCCTAATACAAAATCTCACCACATTGCCGCCCTGCTTGGAAACCTCTGTTGGCTTCTTGTGCCTTCTGGAAAAGCCCCAACACGTTATACTGGCAGAATAGGGGTTTCCTGACTCCAGTCTGCTTTATTTTCACCTTTTCCCACCACATCTGACACAGTCATGCCAGAGCACTCCTTGGAAAGTCTCTCCTGTCTCCTGCCTATGTGTGGTTGCTTATGCTGTTCCCTCTGCCTGGGAGCTCTCTTCCTCTTCTTCTCCGTGTCACGTTCTTTAAGAGAGCTAAACGTTACTTCTTCTCTGAAGCTTCCCTTGATTCATCCTGGTGGTTAGATGCTCCATCCTTTGTGTTTTACACCTTGCATAAACTCCTACAGCAGGAGTCACCCTGTGCTGTAGTGCTCTGATGATATGCTTACTTCTCTCTTCCTCTCAAAGAAAGAGATGGCTTTTTACTCATTGCTGCATCCTCAGAGCCTAGCAGAGTGCCTGACTCTGTCACTATTTATCAAATATAGGTATGAGTCCTCAGCTGCCTTGAATACCCATATTCCAGAACAAGAAGCGTCAATTCTAGTAGAAAGAGAAAATACATTCAGTTCTGCCATAATGCTTGTTTTAAAAACGTGAATCTGTTCTAATTCTATTACTGTATCAGGGAATGACGTGAGTATAATATGCAGATTTTGCATTTGCTTATAAGAGATTTCATCCTTGAGAAACATGTGAATTCAGAAATCTGCACCCAGCTGAGTGGAGCTGTGCAGGGACTCACTAAACTTGCATGTGTATGCTTGCACGCATGCGTGCACACACACACACCTTAAACAGCTACAAAACCCAGTGCCATCAAGTCGATTCTGACTCATAGTAACCCTACAGGACAGAGCAGAACTACCCCATAGGGTTCCCAAGGCTGTAATTCTTTACGGAAGCAGATTGCCACATCTTTCTCCTGTGGAGTGGCTGTGGGTTCGAACTGCTGACCTTTTGGTTAGCAGTCTAGCACTTTAACCACTGACCCACGAGGGCTTCTCTCCAAACATCTACCAGCTACCTCAATTCAATGTGTGTGTTATAAGCCATATCCATCCACATCTGCAGTTAAAATGTTCCTTCTGATTTCAGATAATCCTCTGTCTACCTCTTCACAATAACTTCCAAGATGCAACTCTTCTGATGCCCACTTACTTCACAGGCAGACTTCAGGACGTTTTCAAGGTAAAGTGCCGTATTTATTGTTGTACAGCATTTATGTATTTCCTAAGCACTTAACAAGTGTAAAAACTGTGCTGCAGTTTTTATTAGATTCTTATCTTCTTTTTAATGTGTTACTGCCAAAGTTTTTTAATGTTGTGCCCTTAACCCCATTTTCCCCGTAAGGTTTTTATTGCACAATGTTGCATAGTGTGGTGATTTTTAGGATATGTACGTTGGATTATGGAGGGGCCCTGGTGATGCAGTGGTTGCTATGAGTTGGAACCCAACTCATCAGCAATGGTTTTTGTTGTTGTTGTTGTTGGATTATAGGTGAACGGACTGTACACCTGTGTTCAAATCCAGGCACAAATGCCTTATAGGAGGAGCCCAGAGAGGAGCTGTTCAAGGTGTAGTTAACCACAGAGACTTTTCAGAAACCCATGTTTCCTAGGTTTAGAGCTGCAGTGCGTAGAGCCCTGGATAGCTAATCCAACTCTCTCAAAGCTTCAAAAAATAGCTGAGACCCCAGTCCCATAAATCCGGAGGCCAACGGGGTACCAGCCTCTACACATTTTAATTCCTCTCTCTCTTTGCCTTAACTCTGATAATTCTGGGCCAGTCAACTTCCGGGCCTTGGCATTTCTGCACATACAACAGGCCTATAGATCTCCCTCAGAAGCCAGAATGGTGAATGAATAAAACAATGTTAGAGAAGCATTGAGTTCTCCTGGGAGACAAAATGCTGGGTAAACATCAGCCAGGAAAGCATGACCAGAATTGCTCTTTTAGTAAGAAGAGGAGGTAGAAGTGGGAACTCCTGGGGCTGGGCGAGGTGAGGCTCAGCTTGTCCCCATGTGACTTTTGGCACTGAAATCTGAGGGTCCCTTTCATTGGGGTCTGCAAGCTGCACCCAGAATCTGGTGGGATGTCTTTCACCCTTGGCATTTCGAAGCCAATCTCCCATCCCTGATAATGCAGGAATGTTCCTCCACCTGGTGGACCTTTGCCAGCGTGAGTGAGTGTCCCAGCCACGAACAGAGTAAACATTACTTAACTGGCCAGGGCTCTGTCACACACATTCTTCCCCTGTGTTCCTAACCTCATGCAGAGCACAGCCCAACCCTGCTGGGTCTGAAAACTGGGAATTGAAACTCTGGCAGGAGGGAGAAAGCTCTTCCCAGAGGAAACAACCATGCCTGTAGATTATGGTAGACAGAACTTCTTTGCTATGAAGCCAAAACATAGTGTTGGGGAGGGAAATGGGAGGAATTGGGCCAGTCCTGATGGACCAGTCCTGCATCCTTATAGCTCCACCCCCACATAAGAGGAGTCACTTTTCTTGAGAACAGAGGCAGAGAGACAAATGATTCAGTCTGGTGAACTTCTGAGAAACTCATTTGGGATAAAAGAATGTGAAAAATTCACGGGCTTGAAACTGGGAACTCCAGAAATGAAAGCTTTCATGGAAGCAAGTGTTCCTGCCTCGGTTTCCTCATTTGTAACACGGGACTACTGCCAGTTCTTATTAATATTTCCTTCTCTCTGGGGATAAAGATTAATGTTTTCAGAGAGTTTAGGAGATTAAAAATCTGAAAGCGTGGGAGGAAAAAGCTGATGCAAGATGAAAGCAATTTGCACACTGGGCTGGTTTTAATTCAGATCCCTTTCTACCCAAGGTGGCATAGTTAGGAGCCTAGTTCATAAGAGGAGAAACACAGACAGGCCTGCAGGGACGGTAAACATTCTTGACTTCAAGGATTTAAAGTTGAGTGATACTTAAGGGAAGCCCACAAACTGGTTTTCTTATAAAAATCAAAGCAAATGTAACCAAGAAAAGAAAAAAAAAAAAAAAAAAGTCTTCCATCAAAAGCATCTTGGCTGAGAACAGAAGCTAATATGCACAGTGCACCTGGGGAAATTGCATGCCAGGGAGGTAGAAGAGCAACAGAAATGCTCGCTCAGCCTGTGCTCCCCTACAAGGTCTCTCTCAGTCACCACACCACACTTAGTCCTTACCAGAGAGCTGTTTCTGTATGCAAATATTAAATGGCTTGCAATGAATACTTCAGCCTGGAAACTGCTGCTGTAGGTTAAGGAAATGAGCCCAGCCCTGAAGAACATGTGAAGTCCTCACATGTGTGAGCATTTTACACAGTCTGCCTCACAGTGTCGCAGATGCCCATTTGACAGAGTAGAAAGCTGAGGCTCTGAGAGGTCTTCACTACCTCTTGTTAGGAATCTCCAACCCTAGGAACCTCCTAGCAAGTCAGTGGTATTTCCAAGCTGACCCTTTCCCTTACCCTCTCCTACCACGTAATCAACTCCAGACTTGTTAAGCCTCTCGTCATGACCCACTAATAGAAATGATTCTATTTGTTTGTTTATTTCTTCTTGGCTTGATCCCTCACTAGAATATAAGTTCAATGAAGGCAGGACCTTGCCTGTCTTCTCAATTGTATTCTCAGTACCTATACAGAGCCTAGCCCATGCTAGGCACTCAGTAAATATCTGTTGAATGAGTAAATGATGAATGCATAGCCTACGCTTCAGCTCTAACCCAGGGCTCCAAAACCCCTTCACCTTTAGTCTACTGCATTGAGTGTCAGAAAAGTGACAGTGATACAACTTTATCCTCCAAATCTCCCAGTTTTTCTGTGGTTATGGAGAGGTAAGCATATTTTGAAGGAGGAAAAAGGGGGAGTAAGAGAGAGGAAGAGAGGAGGTGAAAGAAAGATTAAAATATAATCAAAATAGAAGGAATAGTACTGACAAATTTGGGTAATTTCATGTTTGAAGGCATGAAACTGATAAACATGAGAGGCATGAGGTAGACACACTGAAGAATAAGTACAATGTGCAGGCCTTCTTTCACACCTAAGATCACGGATCACCAGAGAACACTTTATCTTGTACAAAATGGCCAATGGGATGCCTGCTGGGTACCTACCCATTCTCCACTTCTTGGGGCCTAAGCACAACACCCATTATCTGGGGCACTTTAACAGGGGTAGGGGGTGGGGGTGAGGGGTGAGGGGTGAAAGACGGGGTTTCCTTAAGCACAGGCTGACCATTTCCAAAGGTTTTGGGCTTCACACGGGAACCCCAAATTTAAACTCACCAAGTTAGAACCCAGTTTTGAGGCCGTTTGAGTTTAACTTGGGATAAACAGAAGGATCAATTAACGCAAATTTGCTTTGGCAACATAGGTAACTCAAATGCCTTTTTTTTTTTCAAAGAAACTGGGATAAGACTAAGAAGGGTTAATGGTGGACATCGTTAGGTCTAGAGGCTGTGGGGACAGACAGTGCCCTGCTGCACACTGGCTCCTGGGGCCTGGTCTTTTCTGAGAGGCTGCCTTTGCGGCTAGAATAATGTGGCTGTAACAAAGGCCCCTGGGCTTGGCTGATGAGAATGATGATGCCCCTAGTGGGTCTGGGCAATGGGAGAAAGGCTATAAAGCCATCAGCAGGCTGAGCCACTGGGTGTCCACACAAAAGTCAAGTCCTATAAACAGACATCTCTATGGTGACTGAAGGTCTAATAAAATTGCCTTAGAAAAGAGAAGTTTTCCATTGGGACCTATTCATTAGCAGGACCCTACTGGGAGGTGATACCCAGGGAGAAGATCCTTTGAGACTGGGCTAGTTTCAGAGCTGCCTCATTATAGGGGTTTGCCTGGCCAGGCCTTAGCCTCTTCATCACCATCACTGAGGGCAGCTTCATCAGCATCAACATCATCATCATCATCATCACCATCATCATGACAGATAGCCACTCATCACCCCGAAAGCTCATGGTTGAAGCACTGGGTGTTGGGCTCTGAGACCTTGGCAAGAGGATGATTACTGGCTTCTATTCTGCTGGGAGAACGGGAACACTAGTCAAGTGCTCAGGGAACACCACCAGGGAACTAGTGGTTGCCTAGAGCTGGGCAGTTTCCTTTCTGTCTCTCCAAATGACTCTGATCTACAGCCCAATCCATTTTCTAGACCTCAGTTCACTCAGTGGAAACTCAGGAGGAGGCATTCTTGTTCTTCTCTTGCCCAAGAGATGCTGGTAAGGGATTATATATAATAAACTAAAAAACTAAACCATGGAACATTAGGGTTAAGAGTAATAATATGTTCTTTGAAAACTTTTAGTAGCATTTAATGTTGACATTGAACTGTGATACTTTATATTTCAGTTAAGCAGTATTAGTGGGGTTGGGGCTGGATGACATTGTGTCTAGAAAAGGGAAAAATACTTTAAATAATGTATGCATACATTATGTATAATAAAACTCATTTCACCTGCAATTTAACTCTAAAACTGAATAACAAGAATATAAAACATGGGGAAATGCATTAAGCTTTTGAAGGCCCTCTATAATAGATATCTTCATTCCCTAAATATGTGGTGTCTACTATGTGTCTGACACAGGCTATGTGTTGGAGACACCATGGCAAATAAATCCAACTCAGGCTTAGATGTTGGCTGTTATTGTTAGGTGCTGTTGAGTTGATTCCAAATCGTAGCAACCCCAGTTGATGGAGTAGAACTGCCCCAAAGGGTTTCCTAGGCTATAATCTTTATAGAAGCCGATTGCCAGGTTTTTTCTCCTGTGGAGCCACTGGGTGGGTTCAAACTATGGGCCTTTTGGTGGAGCCCACTATTCTACCATTCAGAACACAGCATATAGTGAGGTAGGTCTTTAGAGACTTTAGGGACCTTCTTCGTGGTGAGGATAAGGCTTAGTTGGTTTGTTTCTGTTTCTTTGACAGGTAGGGATGTAAACTCTATGCTTCCCCTCTGAATCCTAGTAGTGGGATTCTAGAGAAAGATGAGGAGGGGTTACTCATTTCTGTTTCCATTTGTAAAACATCTTAAGATGAACTGCGCATTTACTTTGTACCCACGATGCGAATGAACTTTACACAAATGGGAGATGTTATTCAGAGGCTTTCTTGCTGAGCAAGAACTCACTTGGGCTTCATTGAGAACCCAGTCCGACAGGTGCTGACTCAGGAGAGGCACCCCACAGTGGCAGGGCCAGAGGGCATGTGCATTCGGGCTGCCACTCAAAGGCCCTCAAAGTGTTAACCTCCAGCAGTAATAGGTGTCTGGTTTATACCCATTATAAATCTGTTTATTGTGACTGGCCCCACCCAATCTGCTGGTGCTGTAAAGCTCTAATGGTCCCTAATAAAGACGGAAGGCTTCTAACAGCACACAGTTCCCGAAATGGGGAAGGAGCGAGAGAGTGAGAGAGAAGAAGGAAAGAGACAGAGGATGAGCTTAACAGTAAAATATCACAATGGCAAACCTCCCACTGCCACTTCAAGCACTTCTGGGCCCCAAGACTTGATACTACACAAATCTCCAAATAACAGTTCAGAGCTGAAAGGGCCCTGGTCCAACACCCTCACTTGCTAGAATCCCTGAGAAGTTAAATGATTCTCCCAAGGTCACTCCACTCCATGGTGGCTCAGGTCTCCTGAATCCTGATCCAGGGTTCCTCACACTAGCTGCCTCACTTCTTGCAATTCAGCAAAGGGAAAATCAGGATTGTCTTTAACCTCTTCAGAACTCTCCTGTCCCGTGTAGCCTAGTGATGATGTCTAGTCCTGGCTGTGCATCTAAATCTCTTAGGGAGTTTGTCGAAATTTCCCGTGACTGATCCTTCCCCCAACCCAATTCTGATGTGAGTGGGTAGATGAGCCATATAGAGTTTTGATAAGCTACTCAGATGATTTTTATGTGGCCTTGGAAGGAGATTTGAGACCCATGGATCTTGCTAATACTTGGGTTTCATTGTTTCTGATGTCCCAAATGACAAGCAGGGCTCATAGAAAGGAAAATGCTTCCAGGGCGAAACTGTAAAGCCACACCTTTATCAAGGACTCAGGCAGATCCAAAGCACTGCCTCTCCCTTAATGCTCTGACGGTTCCTGAGTCAACCCAATAACACTGTGCTGGAAGTTAACCTTCCTTCTCGGGCCCTGTGCTTGGCACTGAACGTGTTTTACCATATTTAAGCCTCATGACAGCCGTAAGGAGATAGATATAATGACCTCAATTTTATGGATGAAGAAACTGAGGCTCAAAAAGGCTAAGTAATTTGTTTGAGGCCACATCACCAGATAGTCACAGAACCACAATTCAAGTCTAAGCCTGTTGTGGGCACTGCACTTTGCAACCCAGACATATCCATCTGAGTCTGGTCCTGAGCAGGGACTGCCTGTAACCAGCTTGTCTAGGGTGTTGTAGACTTCCCTTAGGAAAGCCATTGAATGCTGAAGATTGTCTGCTTTGTGTACCTTTAACTTGGGAAAAGCATGCCAGAGTGCCCATCTTGAGGAAGTTGGCCCTTGACTTCCAGAAAGCATTAGAGAGATTGAGTCCTCACTGGTTGACTCCTCCGTGGCTGAACTCAGACAGTGTGCTTTTGTAAAAGCTGCTGAAGTCAAAGCAGAGGACAGTGGGAAGGTTTCTTAAGCAGACGCATGCTCATAGATTGAGAGAAGTAGCTTTCAGAGAATCAGCCCTTTGCCTGAAGTTTAGGGGAACTTCCCTTCTAAGAACAAAGGCCATTGAGCCTCTTAGACACCACCTCTGCCAGGAGTGCTACACTCCCTCTAATTGGCAGGTTCCCAGGGCTAATTACTAACAAACAAAATACACAAGCAGGGTATTCACACGTCCTTTAATTAAAGAAGAAAAATGCCCTATTTGGTACAGGAAATGCAGGGTCATCTTATGAACCTGACCTCCTTCTACATGATCATGAACCCCCACCTCCCAGCCCTCAGTCCCTGGGGCTTCCCGGCCTCCTCTCACTGTACAGCATATTTTGAATGATTTCTGAAACTACATTATGAATATCATAGAGCATTCCTTCTAGGAAGAACAGGAAACTTCCTTCTACCTAATGTGCCATAAGAAGTCAGCCTGAGTCTACTGCAAACACCAAGACAAGTATCTACTTGGAAATAGTCAAATTCTCTAAAAACCACAACAGAAAAAAACAAAACAAAACCTCCCAGAAGGACAGAGGGAAGAAGAGAGAGGCAATAAAGCTCTGCAAGCCAGGGTAATAGCTATCATTTATGAGAGCCTGCTACGTTAGGAGTGCTTTACATACACCACTTATCCTTCTGGGATCTACATGAATGGATGTCTTCATTTTACTCATGGAGAAAC
The DNA here is from genome assembly GCF_030014295.1 of Loxodonta africana. Lineage (NCBI taxonomy): Eukaryota > Metazoa > Chordata > Mammalia > Proboscidea > Elephantidae > Loxodonta > Loxodonta africana. The sequence continues at coordinate 52,151,779 of NC_087359.1, forward strand.
TGAGGCTTAGAAATCCCAGTCACATGCTCATAGACTGAGGGAAGTGACTTGCCCAGGGTCACATAGACACTTGCCCAGGATCACACAGCTAATAATTTGAATATAATATAATAATTTGGACTAGTAATTCCAAGTTGAGGTTGGAATTCAGGTCTGACTCCACGGCCCATGATTTTGTTGCTATTCCCAATGGATTTATAAGAGCATTTCCCAGAGCATTTTCAGTGCCCCATTTAATAAGCCCCAAAACCAAAACAAACATACAAAAAATCCTGTTGCTGTTGAGTCAATTTTGACTCACAGTCACCCTATAGGACAGGGTAGAACTATCCCATGGGGTTTCCAAAGAGCAGCTGGTGAATTTGAACTGCTGACTTTTCAGTTAGCAGCCAAGCTCTTGCCTATTGTGCCACCAGGGCTCTACTTAATAAACCCCAATCAATGCATATTAAATGGTGGGATTGAGAGATAAAAGGAAATTAGTTCCTAATTTAGTAGGTTTAAGATTTTCACTATGCAAATTGTGGTCTTTGGGCCATCATCTTCAGTAGCACCTGGGAACTTGTTAAACATGCAGAAACTCAGGCTTGGCCTCAGACCTACCTGCCGAACCAGGGTCTGCATTTTAACCACACCCTAGGTAATTAGCATGCACTTTTACACTTGAGAAGCACTTCCTTGGAGCACTGATTCTCAAATTTGGTTGCGTATTGGGATCATCTAGAGAGTTCTAACTACAGACCCCCAGAGATTTTAATTTAATAGGCCTTTTTTTTTTTTTTTTTTTTTGGTATACAGCCTGGGCATTGGGATTTTTAAAAAATGTGTTTTATGCAAACTGATTTTTAAGTAAACAATTCAGTCATTTTTTTTAAGTATATTTGCAAGGTTGTACAACCATCACCACTATCTAATTCCAGAACGTTTTCATCACCCCAAAAAGAAAGCTCGTTCCCATTAGCAGTCACTCCCCATTCCCCCTTTCCTCTAGCCTCTGGAAGCCACTAGTCTACTTTCCATAGATTATAGTATGGATTTGCCTATTCTGGCCTTTTCATATAAATGGAATCATGCAATATGTGGCCATTTGTGCCTGGCTTCTTTCACTTAGCATAATGTTTTCAAGGTTCACCCACATGGTAGCATATATCAGTACTTCATTCCCTTTATGGCTGAATACTATTCCTTTGTGTGGATGTACCACATTTTGTTTATTCATCAGTAGATGGACATTTGGATTATTTCCATGTTTTGACTGTAATGAATAATGCTGCAATAAGCATCCGTGCTTATTTGTTTTTAGTCCTCGTGAGTATATATCTAGGAGTGAAATTCCTGGATCCCTGGTGGTACAATGCTTATGAGTTTGGCTGCTAACAAAATGGTCAGCAGTTCGAATCCATCAGCTGTTCCTTGGAAATGCTATGGGGCAGTTCTATTCAGTCCTATAGGCTCGCTGTGAGTTAGAATTGACTCTACAGCAACGGGTTTTGTTTTGGTGGTAACTCTAGCACTGGGATTTTTAAAAGCTCCCCAGTTAATTCTGAAGTGTCTTAGAGCAGAGGTCAGCAAACTGTGGCCCACAAGCTAAAAATGGTTTTTAAATAGTTGAAAAGATTTCAAAAGAAGAATATTTCATGATGTGGAAATTATATGAAATTCTAATTTCAGAGCCCATAAATAAAGTTTTTTGGAACATAGTCATGTTCCTTTGTTTTGACTATGAATGCTTTTGCAATACAAAATCAGAGTTGAGTAATTGTGACTGAGACTCTGTGGCCTGAAAAGCCTAAAATATTTACTATCTGGTCTTTTACAGGAAAAGTTTGTTGACCCTGTTCTAGAGTACTTGTGAACAGCTAGGATGAGAACCATGAGTAAATGCTTCACTCGACTATATTTCTGGGTTATGTTCTATATATATATGTACGTATATTTATATACATATATATATGTATTTTTTCCTCCTTCCCCATTCATGTTTGTATTTCCCGCTAGAGAAGTGGGTAGAGGCATAAGGCCAGATCTTGTGCCTTCCCATCAAGCATGTAGCTTCAAAGGCCCTTGTAGAGATCTCTGCCTCTCTCTGCACTTCTGGTGCTCAGTTCCCTCCAAGTTCCTGTCACTTCCTATCAAACCTTTACAACAAGCAGATTCCAAGGGTACTTCTTGCAAAACTCACAGGCTGTGGCCCTGTGCTTGCCAGCAGCTTCCTTCCTTCCCAGAGCTGACTGGAGGGCAGCGAGGAGTCCTTGAATTCTCTAAGGATCCTTCGGGGCATTAGGCATAGCCAATAGGGCTGCCTACAGTGATAGGACCCCAGTATCTCCACAATCCCTTTGTGTGGGGTGGGAGCGCCACCAACCCAGCAGCCAGGTTTCTTTGTATGCAGACCAGGGTCCAGTCACTATCAGGGAGAGGCTGACAGCAGAATGCTCTGAAGGTTGAGCCTCTTAGTCTCATTAATATCCTGATTGTTTTCCCCAATCTAGGGGCAGCCAATGGGGTGGTGCCCACAAGATAAAATGGCCTTCAAATTCAACAGATAAAATGGCAGCCAGATAAGATCCCTAAGAAGGAGGATATAGACCCATGTCTACCACAGGACCCCAAGTCAGTACAGAAGTGTTTACCTTCTTCAAATACTTTAAAGATGGTTCCTAAAATATTTTGCAGACATTTTAAGGCATGATTTGTTTCCCTTCTGAACTGAAGTAATCTGCTACTTAGGGACAGTTGGGTTTATTTACTGTGGGGACCTTTGCTGCTAAGATGAATATTTTTACAACTGCCCTCATAACCTCCGCCCCCCACACTTGTCTGCTGCCCAGGGAAGGGGTGAAGCTCCCAGAGGTGAGCTGAGGTATCTGCTCTATCTCAGAAGCCCCATTAAGTTGTTAAGGCATTTAGTGCCCCAGACAGTGCAGATTACAAGGACAGTTCAAATCCCTGGACAGACGGGGATGGGGTCCTGAAAGAGTAGGCTTTGGTTTCTTCTCTAAGCAGAGTGCAGAATCCGCCTTGAGCAAGGACAACAGCTGGGAAGGAAGCAGTAAACTAGTCAGACTGGGAGACCCCTACTCTTACCCCACCTCCTTAGTCCTATTCTCCCGAAGCTTCTCTGTCCTTCACAAGGACACAGTGAGAATGTGGGAGCAGAAGGGACTGTGGGAGGATTGGGATATGTATGCGTGTGTTGGTTTCTGTGCCTAGAAAGTTCTTGTTGTTGTTAGGTGCCACTGAGTTGATTTCAACTCAAAGCGACCCCATGTAACAGGGTAGAACTGTCCCAATAGGGTTTTCTAGGCTGAAATCTTTATGGAAGCAGATCACCAAGTCTTTTTCCTGCAGAGCCTTTTGGTTAGCACCCAAACACTTAGCATCATGTATATAGCAAAGAAAGATGGAAAGTGGAACAAGTTAAAACCTGGCTTGTCACTTACTAACTATATGAGCTTGGCGAATTATTTACGTTCTAAATATCCCCCTTTCCTTGACAACAAAATAAGGATAAAAATACAGATAGTTTCTACCTCTCGAGGTTGTTGTGAGGATTAAATAAGATGATACATATAGATGCTCAGCCCAGGGCTTGGTACCTGTAAATCCTCAACCAACACTAGCTATTATAATCATTCACACTTAGTTATAACTTTGCCACTGGGCACTGTTGAAATTTCCTTGGGTTCTGAAGATTTTAGCATCAGGGAAAACAGCAGCATCCACACAGGCAACCTGGTCCAGAATTTGACTTTCCTTAGACCTAGGGTTAGATTCCTTCAGGCAACTTGGGAGGGGGTATGGGGGAAGGTAGGGAAGACAGGAGGCAGAATTCTCTGTTTTTCAGGCTCTGATCTGACTAGCAGTAGAGACAAGTCCACTGAGCTTGGAGGGAGAGGGATGGAGTTCGAGGGATAGATGAGTAGCAGCCACAGAAATAAGTGTCTCCTCTTAGGTAAAGAGGCTGTGGTCCAGGATTTCCAAAGGTTCCCCTGGAAAGGCCTCATCTCTTCTCTGGGCCTCAGTCTCTTTCCAGGAGAATGACAAGGGCACTACTGGGGAGAGCAAAGGCAGATGAAGACCTTTTGTCCTTCCTCTCCCTCTGTGAGGCAGCGGCCAGGTGAGTTTGCTGCAGACTAGAGCAAAGGGTACAGTGAGCAAGGCCACCACAGATTGTGCAGCCAGATCTCCTGGCTTAGGCCAAGGCTAGCCCGACTTCCATCCCACGCCAACTTCCTCCTCCTCCTTGAACCGATCAATTCGAGCACCAGTCTCCAACCAGTCCTCTTCCTTGCGGCAGCCCTGCCCTCTGACCTTTTGGGAGCCTTTCTCTTGATTCAGCTCCAGAATGGAGGTAGAGGCCATCACTCCGGGCCTGCTCAAAGGCCTCAGAATGGGCTGTCATGGGCCCTATAACCAGGGACAGCTCCTGCTGGCGAGAGCTGGAATGGGGAGGGGCAGATAAAGGCCTTCTAGGCTGAAGATAAATGGCTGCCTGCAGCCTGCTACAGTAACTTCAGGCCCCCAAGAAGAGCAAACAAAGGGTGCCCCTGTGACACTCACTGGAAAGATGAAGGCCCATCAGCGGCAGCCAGGCTGGTTCAAAGCCCCAACTTAATTGTCAATTAAGCATGCATAAGGGAGACAATGCCATGACAACCCCTGGCTGCATGCTGGTGTGTGATTGTAAAGCCACGGAGGGGAAACGCTGAAAACAGCTGATTCTGCTGACAATGTGTTTGTAGGGCACCTTGTAACCAATCAGCCGCTGACAGAGGCAAAGTGCTCCTCCTGCCATCCCTATTGTGCCGGACATTCCAGGACCAGGGTCACACTGTGGTCACTGTGGGCAAGTGGGCCACAAGGAGCTAAGTGTGGCTGGGGAGAGAAGGGGCTCAGTTAGAGAAACGATGCCCTGCCTCTCAAGGAAGAAAGTCCCAGGGAAAACCTTGTCTCTGAGTGCTGCCAGCCCTTCTGGCTTTGATGCTGATGTTTGGGTAGAAGAGAGGATTAGGAATGGGGATGAGGGGAGTGGGGCCTTACTCCTACCCAGCTCAGCCTTAGAGGTTGCTAGTGCTGACTGTGGATGTTGGCTTCACCTCAGCCACCATGGAGCTTTTTTTTTTAATTCTGTATTCAGTTAAGTTTTGGGCTTGACTCGAGACCATATCTTGGCCACAGAGACCATGATGGGGAGCACACTGCTGAGACACCGCAGACAAAAGCCTTCTCTGAGCATTTGGCTCCAGCCTGCTCATCTGCCTAGTGCAGGATGCACTTCTCAGGAGCCTGTCACAGCCCATGGGGCCTCCCTGGCAGCCTGAAAGGGGAGAGCAAAGCAGTGGTCCTAGCATCTGGGCACTCCAGGCACCAGCACAGTGGCTGCCTCTGCTTCCAGAGCCTGTGCCAGGATATATCTCATTGCCTCTCAGGAATAATGCCCCAGTGTATGAAATCAAAAAGAAAATGTTTTGCTGCCTGCCATTCTCTCCACGGTTATTTATGTGGCCATCTGTAATAAGAGCAATGATGGCAGTGGTTATGGTTTATTGGGAAATGCGGTATTGCACGTTCATTTGATCCTCATATGTACCCTGTGAGGTAAGCACTATTGCTCTGTTTTACAGATGGGAAACTCAGACTCAGAGAAGTTATATAAATTACAACCTAGCTGGTTAGAACCATGATTCAAAACTAACTCCAGAGAATCCAGCCTCTGGGCTTGGGACAAGGACTACTTCGATTAGCCCTGAGTGAAGACTGAGGCAGAGGGTAAGCTAGACGCTGAAAATATACACCAAAAACCTGTTGCCATGGAGTCAATTCTGACTTATAGTGACCCAGTAGCACAGAGTAGAACTGCCCCATAGAGTTTCCAAGGCTGTAAATGGTTACAGAAGCAGATTGCCACATCTTTCTCCTAAGGAGCTGCTAGTGTGTTCAAACCACTGACCTTTCAGTTAGCAGCTGAGTACTTTAACCACTGTGCCACCAGGGCTCCTTGAAAATATATTGTGTCCCATAATTGTTGCTCCCTTCCCTAGAAAGACTTATGAAGCCCCCAAAGATAACCTTGACCCCCGACTGGTTGTGGGGACTCCACGTTGGCATAATGGCTTCCTTACTAGACTGTAAGCTCTAGGAGGGCAGAGATGTGTGCCTTATATATGCTTAGCATGGTGCTTGGCACTTGGATAAGCACTCAATGCACACTTGTGCTGCGGGAAAACATAGAATAGAAATCAGCAAAACTGAGTTCTAGTCCTTGCTCTGCTGCTACTTCTCTGTAACTCTGACACGTCACTACCTCTTCCTGGACCTCAGATTTCTTCTTTGAAGTCCATCACAATTATAACATTCCATGATTTTTTTAAAAGGTCCAGACTTCTGGGGCACAGGCCCTGGAAAGGCCATCAGAGGGGTATCCAGGCTGCATCTCACACCCACTCTGCTCCATTTCCAATACCTGCTCCCCATCCCTGCAGCCCTAGCTCTCGATGTCTCCTGTTGGAATACAGAATGCTTAAGCTAACGGCCCTGTGGTGACCTCCACACAACCCCAGCTTGTCAGAAAGCTGCTGGGCCTTTGTTTGGCTTGCAGGCTCCCTGACTTTGGTGTGGAGATCACAGGTTCCAGCACAATGGCCATTGTCTTCACAATAATGTCCCTTATCCCAACCACGCCCCCTGCAGCGCCCAGATTCAGTTCTGTGGATCACTGGCAGCAAGTGCTCCAAGTCCTGTTCCGTGCCAGCCACATGCCTTTGGCACTGTTCTTTGAATCCTGCTTTAAATTTCCGTAGAGGGGCTAAGTTATTCTGCAATCAGGCCAGTATTTGCCTGGGGATATTTCTACTCCTCAAGGGTAACCCAAACTTTCTCCTGCTCCAGCTGAGCTCTTCCCTCCTGTGAAAGCGTGACCCAGAGACGCTTCCAGCCCTGGCCCGGGCTACATGTTGGGTAGTATCAGGCTTCCACAGACCCTTGAAGATAGGAGACTCCAAGGTAGTTTCCCTTTGGAAATTTCTGTACTATGGGAGGGCATGGCTGTGCAACATATATTTGAATATTGCCTGACTGGTGGCTCTAAGCCTGTTCTTGTGATATTAGTCACCCCAACACTTGCGTTAACTCTCAGAAGGGCAACCAGCAGGTGAATGAACAGATTTCAGAATCATCTTAGAGTCAAAAACAGTGCTTGGATTTTCTTTTGTAAGCCCTTCCCCAGAGCAGAAAGGGGACCGTGCCATACTTTGTCCACATGGGCACCATGGAGACCCCAATAAACACACCAATTCTGGGAAGCCAGCTTTCCTGAAAGAACTAAGTCCAGTGGAAGTGCTCAGCCCCAGCCTGTGCCTGATGCAGCGCTCAGCATACAAGGATACTTTCCCACAGTGGAGAAGCAGGATTGCATCGTGACAAATCCAACCTCACGGAAGAGGCATCACCAGTCCAGGCCAGGGCCTAGCACATAGTAGCACACAGTAGGTATTCAATGGGTTTTGGCCAACTCATCACTGAAAAGATTTCAAGTGACTGACACCACCCTAACCCTGATGGAGAACAGAAACCAACAAGCAAAAGCTGCCAATGGAGTGGCCCTTCCCTAAGGGCCACAGAGCTTCTCCTGCTGCAGCTGGACAGAGTGTCAGGGGTGGGACATGGACAGGGATGGAGAAGTACAGCATCGTTCTCCATCACAATGACTGATGATGCAACATCACGACCCCCCCTGCCTGCGGCTTGCACCTGGCATACCACTAAGGCAGCTTTCTCTGTATATAATGTGATGGCTGCACTGACCCTCTGAGTCAGCAGCCACACAGGGAGAAAAACAGGGAATAGAGAAGAATAGCTCCCTGGAGGCCAAACTATCTCTTACACTGCAATGTTGACCAGGAGCTGGAAGAAACCTGAAAAAAGCCATGTTCTTTTTTCATGAGAATAATCTTGCAATGGGAAAAGACCAGCCCTAGTACCATCCCAAAGCATTTACTCCTGTGAAAATTCTTGGGCCAGGTGAGACCTGCAGGAAAAACCAGGGTGGTCCACTTGCCAAGGCAGTGAAGCCCAGACCCTGCTTACCTGACAGCTTGTTTGGAGGAGAGGCACTGGATTGGTGGTGGGGGGAGCCATGGGAGAGCAGAGGGTTCAGGCTGTGTGTCTGGTTGGAACTATAGGCATCCATGGCCAGCTTCTGCCGGAAGGCCTCCTCCTTCCTGCGGTTTGCAAACCAGTTGTAGACACGGACCTCAGTGACTAGGTTGGAGCCCAAACCATGAGCTTTGGATGGGGAGACGCCTCTCTGCAAACATTCTGCCCTGGGAATAGATAGAGGGGAGATGGTGAGTGAGGGTGACCAAGGGGGCTTGCCAGTGCTTGGCCCCAAACACAAAATCATAGTGGTCTTGGTTAGGAATGTGAGGAAGCTGAGGATACAGTGGGAGGCTGGGAAAAATCCTGTCCTGAGAAAAAGTAAATCCATCTAATTATCTGATGATGATAGCTTGAGTGGGCCCTGAACACAGGTACGAGGCAAGCGATGCTGCTCTGGAAGTCAGGGGTGTAGGCCTCTGGTGTGGCTCCTGATGAGAAGAGAGCAAGCTGGGGCCAGGCAATTAGGGGAAAGAACAGGGCCTAATTAAGGCATGTGAGGGCCCTAAACACTGATAATCTGCAGTGCCCCTCCTCTGCTTACTTACGCATTCGAACGGGATATATGAGTTATATATATGCATATATATGTGTGTGTGTGTCTTAGCTATCCATCGTGTAACTTCTTTTTAAATGTGGTTATATTATTAGCAACTGAACACAAAAGTGGTGTGTACCATTTTAGTGGAATGAAATTAACTGGATTATAAAATTTTCAGTGGATGCGAGGTACTAAGATTTTTACTATATACTGTATTTTTACGCAAATAACGTGCACCTTCTGCATTTGTTTGCCGGCTGCACCTTGCCCCCGTGAGGCACCCTCACAAGCACTGCCATGCCAATCCTCTTCCACACATTGCTGTTAAAAAAAAAAACATAACATAGTGTGTTTACAAAAACACCTCGAGGGAGTAGGGCACGGCAGGCAAACAAACAGAGAAGGTACACATTATTTGCATAAAAATACCGTACCCCATTTTCTACAAGAAGAATATTCTACAACAAAGAAAATGAATGAGTGAACTTAGCTGTTTCAACAGTGTAAAATTCTATTGACCTCCCACAATGAAAAATTGACAATCCCTGGTTTTGCTTTAAACAGCTTATACTTCAATTTTGATGTGCAAGAACATAGCCTCATGTTTGTATCATGGCAAAGAGCATGGCTGGCCCTCCTGGCTGGAGTTGCTGGATCAGCAGATGTCCATGTACAAAATGGTTCTCTCCAAATGGATTAGAGACCTGTTATCTATTAATGTAATCCATCTTTGCCCGGTAACCGCTTATGTTGGATTTAGTTGCATATTGGGTGAGTGTAGCCACAGTTAGACTTGACAGCCCACCCCCACCTCTTGTTTATTAGAAAGAAACAGTATACTTCCAAGAGGCTCACCAAGATAAGGAGTTTCAATTACACGGGAGGGGACTGTAGGAGACAGATGTCAATGAAGGTGTTGAAGTGGTAGGGGCCTCATAGCTTAAACAACTTTGTGCGTGGGCACCTTTGTGACCCTGCGTGAACTTTATTTCTAGCTGGCATATTCTTAAGCATTGGAGCTGGTACCAGTTTCACTTAGTGCCCTGCCAGTTCCCTTCCACTGTCCTGTCTGCTTGGCATCTATGGGTCTTTGCTTTGGACAACTTGTGCCCCTGTTTTGTTGATGCCCTAAGCACATGCTTACCTTGCTTATTGAGTAATTTGTCCCTGGGAAAGGTCCAGACTGGGCCTCCTGACTGACGCCTCCTTGTTTTGCCATTCTTCCCACCTCATCAAAAGCAAAATCCTTTGCTGGCTCTGCCTAAGTCCCTTCAAAGCACTCTGAAAGGCTTGGACACAGATGTGCAAGGGAAGCCAGATTTCTTAAGCACACCCCGGGAGTCTCCTCTAAAAGGCTAGCTGGGTGGGGTTTTATCAGTGGTGACAAAACCCCAAATCCAGGTGTGAGAGATTTCTTAGACACCACTGGATGCTGAGGGGCTTCTCATTAGCAGGGAGAACAGAAACACAGACTAAGACCTCTGTGGCCCACCAAGGCTGATTCTTCTTCCTCCCCACTTCCTGCCCTGACTTGCCTGGTCTTATCCTTCTGCATCTGAAGATGACCCAGCTCAGAGACAGAGAAAGAGCCCACAGGTCTTGGCCAAAGAAAAGAGTAGATTTTAGAGTCAATATCAGAGTCAGGGAGGAGGGGGCAGGAATGAAGCAAAAAGCCTTCCTGAGGGTTTCCAATCATTTTCTTTGAAATTACATGTAATTAAGATACAAAAAGAACTCTTTTGAGCCAGGGTGGGCAGAGTGGACTGAAAAGATCTGACAAATTCTTACTATCCTGCCAAGTTTCCTTTTGTACTAATGGGTGCAAGACAATTGGGGGAGGCCAGAGCCAGAGTCTGTGGCTAAGGGATAGTTTTGCCCTGGCGTGTATGGGGTCACCTAATTCTCACTTCACTTGTATCATATCTTAGACCAGCATTCTCCAGAGTACCTTCTTTAGAATAATAATTCCATGGGTATTATTAGTATGTATTCTACAGAAAAAGGATTCCATGGTTAACAACCAAGTCAGCAAAGTTATGTGGGTTTCTTTACTGCAGGACTTCTCAGAGCCTTTAATGTATGTCATGATTTCCTAAGAGGAAGTGCGTATACGGCATTTCTTAAACTTATTTAATATATTAAAACTAGGGTTCTGCGATACACACTTAAGGAAACCCTGATTTATCCACATGGTGGTGCAAAGAGTTATTGTGCTTGGCTGCTGACTGAAAGGTTGGAGGTATGAGTCTACACAGAGGTGCCTCAGAAGAAAGTCTTGGCAATCTACTTCTGAAAACTCAGCCATTGAAAACCTCACGGAGCACAGTGCCACATGGGGTTGCCATGAGTCAAAATCTACTTGACGGCAACTGGTCACTGGTTATTTGGATGACCAGTATCTCAGTATCCCAGGACTAGGGGTGGGTCTGTGGTCTATGTGCTCGCCTGACCACTTGAATGAGCTGCTGGTGGTGTTACCTGTTGCACTCCTCCACTAAGGCCTCCCTCTCTTCCTTGCTGGGGTTCTTTTGCCGGTCGTAGGCCTGGTACAAGATTTGCTGGGATGCGGGCCCCCATTTGAACCGGTTGCGGCGCATCTTCTTGTTGGTAGGCTCAGAGCAGGCGTCATCGGACTGCCCAGGCCCCTGGCTCTGTTGACTGAACTCTGGAAAGAGAAACAGCAGCTGATCCTGACTGCTTTTGTCTGTCATATTTCCAGAACTCTGGACTGTCTGGTTGAATTCTGAAAAGAGAAAGGAGTAGATTTGATAGGGTCTGTAGCTTTCACGCAGCAGATAGACAGACGGACAAAGACACCTTTATTCCTCTCTCCTAAATTTTATAAGCTGCCATTATTGCATGGGGGGCTACAGAGATGAGTCCCTATGACAGGGCCCTCACTGCCCTCCTTAGTTTACTCCACCAAAGCCACCGCTCTCCTTTCTTTAAAAGAGCTCAAACACAGACAACCATTGTTTTAAGGGCAATTTATTTTTTTGTTGGCTCACTGGCCCTCAGCCATAAAGCAACACTCTGAATCCTGAACTCTTGTATTTTGATGTCGAGAGGATGAGCTCAATGAAGTTTTAGATCTATATGCGCTTAGGTAAAATATTCAGAGACTTTAAAAAGTTCTGCCTACCCCACCTCTCTCTTCACATATTCTGGCTATTCACATTATGTAGGAGCCCTGGTTGCACAGTGATTAAGGCGCTCAGCTGCTTTGAACCCCCAGCTGCTCTGAGAGAGAAATGTGGCAGTCTGCCTCCGTAAAGATTACAGCCTTGGAAATCCTATGAGGCAGTTCTACTCTGTCTTATAGAGTCACTATGAGTTGGAATTGACCAGACGGTGGTGGGTTTGGTTTGGCTTTATCCATATTGTAACGGTGGGTTCTTTAAGAAAACCCCAAACCTTTGAATACTGATTTGAAATAAATATAACTAGAGCTTTGTATTAGAAAGACGGTTAAGTGACTTGCCCCAAAGAAAAGATGCTCTTTAGATCACAAATAATTTCAAAGGCGGTGGTATGTGTGTGTGTCCAAAGGTGCTGGTGTGTGTGTGTGTCCAGGGACCAATTTATGAAGGCAGCAGTCCAAGAGGAAAAGGTCTTACAGACCTGCCTACAGATATGAAATATAGCAAGTACAGAAGACCGTAGTCATGGGGCATTTTTAGAAATGGTATTTAATGAGTTGGAGAAGGATAAATGTAGATGGAATGATCCTCCCTGTCTGTCTAATTCCCAGGGCCCAGACATATTGTGACCCTCAGTACATTTTTGTTGAATGAATAAAGAAAACCAGCAGCTCAGGCTAGTGGTGAGACCTCCTTACCCTATGTGGTTTAAATGAGATTAAGTATTTGCTCATAGAAGAAGAGAGCTTTATTGTCTTCTCCCTCACATCTGCATGAAGGAGGGGTTCATCAGGGCTGATTAATTCCATTTTACAGATGGGTAAACATAGAGGCCAAGCACCTGCTGAGCAAGGACACCTAATATATTCATTTCTCATATTCTGGACCTTGATGTTTTTCTTTTTTGGTTCCTGGAGGCACTCCTGCAGGTCTTAGAGCCTTGAAGGTCACAACTTCCAGTCACACTGAGCCCTGGGGTAATAAGTCTGGACATGCTATTATTGACAAATGCTGCCTTTCCTGTTTCTTTGGACAGCTGGAATCCAAAATCCTTGAGGTTTCATAAGTCGGGGCACTACCGAATGCTTGAATCCCCTCTACGACACCCCACCAAGTGGTCCTTCAGTCTACATAACTCCAGCAATGGGGAACTTACTACTCATCCAAGGATCCATTTCCATTTTGGTCTATCACTAGGAAGCAGTGGGCTTCTAATCAGCCTGGACTTAGGATCCCAGCTGCAGGTGGTGTTAGGCTTTGTTTAATTAACCAGTTGCTGATTGGCCAAGTTAATGAATAGTCTCCTGGGTAGATGGACTGAGCTTGTCACTGGGGCGTTTGTTTTGGGACCCATCCACTTCGGATGATTCTTAGGCTACCTTAGGACTTTACTTTCACTGGTGTCCAACAACTCCTTTAGATACCTGAGTTGCTGTCAGATATACTCACAAGAAGTCACAGACTCAATGGGATAGTATAGGACCCCAGCCAAGTTGTTTAATTTCTGGGTCATCAGCTTCCCCACCTGTGCATGTTACTGGCTAAAAACCTGAGGAACATGAAATAGTCTTTTAGAACATCTAACTTTAGTTCTACTCTGTCCTATAGGGTCGCTATGAGTCGGAATCAACTAGACGGCACTGGGTTTTGTTTTTTTTAACTTTAGTCAGGATGATGATGATGGAGATAACTCAAATTCCTACAGAGGTTATACTTTTCAAATTGCTGTCACGCCTCTTATTTGTTCTTCAGCTCTATAAGTGCAGTTACTATAGGGACAATCTAATGGGGATAAAGAAGTTTCTTGCTCAGTGAGGGTCTGTCTTAGTGTCTCTGCCTCTGGCTTTGTGTGGCCCTGTGGAATTACTATGACTAATATCCAAAGCCAGTATTGATAATCCAAGCACTTGAGATCAATTGACGATTTTCATTTGATGTGGACAGATTTAATAACTGTTAACATTCATTGAACCATTTCTATAGTTAGGTCTTATGCAAAGTCCTTAAAATGTATCCCTTCATCTCCAATTCTCACAACATTTCCATGTGAGAAGTATTATTATCTTCATTTTACAGATGAAGAAATTGAGGTTCAGACTGGTTAAGTGACTTGCCCCAAGTTGTGTGGACTTGAGGCAGGAGCCAGGCTGTGAACCCAGCCTACAGACTTTAAAGCCCCTAGCCACCAGCCAATGTATCAACTCTCACTAAAAACCAAAACCAAATAATACAGCCACAAAACTCTCAGATCTGACTTATGTGGAAATAACAAAACCAACTCCTGAAGCTTTGTGGTGGATGTAAGACACACTCATAGCTGCCCCACAGTGTGGGGGCTGCCTTTGTCTCTCCGTTGCCCACTGGGGAGCAGCAGCCTGAAACCCAGAATATGCCAGGATCAGCCAGACTGGCTTGCCTTCAGGCTCTACCCATCTTACGGATTTGGCCCCAGCCTCTCTCAATTTTTGAAGAATTAGACATCTGTATGCCCTCCAACCACCACCAACTTCCCTCCACTTCCTTTCAGAGTATTCAGGAGAAGAGAAAATGTTCATTGCCCATAAAAATTAACTTGGGCAAGTTGGCTCCAGCTGCCTCCTAATAGGCTTGGGAGCAAGCTTGGACAAGGAGATTCTGCGTGTGTAGAAGGGTCCATGAATACTGCCATTTTTTTTTTTCAGGAAAATGTGCAATTCTATATCATCTTTTTTTTCTTCTCTCCCCTCTCTTCTTATGCCCACCCCATTCACTTGAGTTACTCTTTTATTTCTCCCACTTCCTAATTTTTTATCCTATGCATATTTGTCTTGTGTTTATCCTTCAAGCCTTGCTTCAAATGTCACCTTCTCTAGGAAGCCCTCTGTCATTTCTCCAGGAAATTTAACAATTCCTCTGCTGCCCCTTGTTTATGCCTGTATAACAGCTCTTAGCAATCATCACTATTAAACATCTCTCCCTCTTTAGGTTGTAAAGTTGTAAGTCCCTAGACTTGTGCATCACAAGGCTGAGCACAATTTTTTTTTTTAATTTCCTAGCACAACTCTTGCCACATAATAGGTGTTCACATATTTACAGAATGATGGTTCTTAAAATTTATGTCTCAAGTGACTTTAAAACAATAACAACAACAACAAAAAAAACTTTCCAGGACTGCCATAAATTTTTGTAGAATGTCTCATCTCAAGCATCTTGAAAAAATTTCTGGGACTTTTGTATTTTTAGAAGCTCCCAGATTGGCTTTCCAGCCTCCTTCTCCTTTCTGAGGGAAGTCTCATTGAACATAGAGACGCAGCTCAGACTGTAGATGTCTTGTAAGACTTGGATTGTGTTGAGGGAAGGTCCCAAGGATTCTCTGGCTTTTGGGGACTGCAGCTCCTGAGAATTTTCTTGGAATTTTCAGGAACTACAGAGAATTGCTTCATGTCAGGAACACATTTTAAAAGAGCCAGTCACCATGGGTAGAGGGTAAACCCATGCTTTAAAAGGTGCCTCTGCACCTAGGCAGCAAACAGCTCTCACTTTGCTTCTTACTCCTAATCTATCCATTTAATGCTTCCAGGAAACAACCACAATATGAGATGAACACCTAAAACCTTTCCTTCCACCATGAAGGCCTTTCTAGCCCGCAGACATTGAGACATCTGAATATTGAAACAATCACTTCAGAGCAACGTGTGACAGTGAACAAGTGTGAATTTAAAAAACTGACCAACTAGCTGGAGGAAAAAACTCAGCCCAGAAAGTGGTGAAGACTAACATCTTAACAAAGACAGAGAAACCCAGGCCTAATTTTAGAGGATAGTGTGTGGGGAGATTGAAAACTGATATTAAAAATTTCCAAGGAAAAGGACCAGATGGAAATAACTGAAGTGTCGAGTAAAAGTCTACTTTGCTAAAATAAAAACGATATGTCATTCAAACGCAGTTCAAACTTCCCCACACTTTCAAAATCTCTCAGTGTAATTGTGTGGAAGAAATCTTGGGACAGAAAGGAAATTTTGGGGTGGGAGTGGAAATGATAGGACTCGGTTGGCTAGAGTTCCCAATGTAGACATCTTTACTTGCCCTGCCTTAGCTAGAAGCAGCTTCTTCATTAGTAGGATCACCAGCTGAGGTCCCAAAACTACCAATTTTGGTGAATGTGAATAAGTCCCTTAAATTATTTCAGGACTCAGTCCCCCCCACCCTTCCCCCCAAAATAACACAGGGACAGGTTCTGAATATATCTATGCAAACACCCTATATTTCTTACACTTTCTTGAGGGAAGGAAAATAACAGTAATAGTGATCTGCTATGAAATGTGTTCTTTGGAAACTCTGACCTGTAGTCTTGTATCAAGGGGATATACTTAGCCTACTTTGGGGAAGGTATCTCACTCTCTTACCTACTTGGTTTCAAAGAGAAGCAGGGACCAAAAAATTCAAGGTACATTGTACACATTCAGTGCTTGTCAAAGCAACTGGCTGGGTAGCAAAGGATAGTGAGAGAGGAAATACGAGCCAGTCCATTGTACAGCAACCATGAAGACCAAATCCACCTGCCAGCTTTCTTGTATTCATCAAGTGCTCAAGCAGTAGGCCTTCCCGATGAAGGGGAAACTGAAGCAGCCCACAGGGATCAGAATTAGGCCAAAGGTCACTCCAGGTTGAGGCAGAGGCAGGATTAAAACACTTACGTCTGAGGATCTCCCGCTGCTTTCTGACGTACCAGGTGTACAGTGCAGCGCGCTTCTGGGTCTTCATAGGGGTGCCCTTATTGAGATGCTGGGAGAGGTGCGACTGGTTCAGGCCCGTGACATCGACCACCTCCCTCTGGGGGATGTTGTGTTGCTGCATGTAGCCCTTGATCATTTTGGCAGCCCTCCAAGGGTCCTCGCTAGACAGACAAGCGTATGGTTAGGATGCTGGTGGGCAATGTCCAGAGGGAAATATTTTCTTTCTAGGGGTTTTACCTAAAGTCTGTGCAAAACTCTAATCTTCACCCATTTCTCCACTTGTCCTAGTTACATCCTTGGGAGGGGTATGAGGCCAGAATGGAACCTAAATAGAAAAGGAGGTAAAGGCCTCTGTACTCTATCCCTTTCTTCTGAGGTTAGGAAGGAAAAGATAAAGATGACTTCCCATCTTCAGGAGTGGGAGGGCACTGCCAGTACCTGCTCTCTTGTTGTTTTATTTTTCTTTCCTTCATTTTCCCAGAATGTGAGAAATTTAAAGGCAAGAGGCCCATTGGAAAGTGGGGATGCCATTAGCTTGGGGCTGGGCTGATCATGCAATGACATGGGCAGGGGGTTTGGGGGCTTGGTAGCATCAGTTTTTAAGTTCACCTAATTTTTTAAAATTTTAATTTAATTTTTTAAAATTTCAGACTAGACCTCTATCACCTTATTTTTCTTCTGAATGGGTGCCCCGGTTTCTTATCAATAAAATGGTGGTAAAACATGTGTTTACCTCCTCAGAAGTAAAAAGGATTTCTTAGTCAAATATTAAATAACTTCCAGAGTTGTAGAAAAGTTCTAAGAAATACAAGACCTTCCTCTCTGGAACTGAGGAATCAATCATACCATGCGGTTAGGCAAATGAAGTTGTTTTTTTTTTTCCCTAATATTATTCACAGCCCTATCTCCCAAATAAAACCCAATGGTGCAAATAACCTTAATTTCTAGAGAAGATATTAACAATCCCATATACCTTGCTTTTCTGTATTCTTACATTTCTAGTCTGTCTATTCTGATATAGGGTAAGGGTATCTGGAAATCAATGTTTCTCATAAGTTGCAAGCTTGGGGCAGGAACATAGTTACATTTTTCATTTCTCAAAAACCCAGGTGTGCAAAAAGCTTTTTAAGAGCAACGTATTGGTGCCTCGCTTAGAAAAAAGTTTGGATTTTATTTATCTAAACTGTTTTTCAACTTTGCCAATATCTTTTTTTTTTTTTTTTTTGCTTATTGAATGGGAGACTTAAAAATAAGATATTATTTAAAACAAGAAATTAAGACAATAATGCACCGTACAAACAAAATATTAAAGAAGCAATACATCCACATGCACTATTTAATGCAGCTACATATTTAATTTACAGAAGCTAACATCCCTCTAGTGTATGCTGATGTGTATATTAGCCTGACAGCAGAAAAATAAAGGGAAGCACTAATTTCGGGTGAAGCAATAAAAAATGGTGTAAGGCAGAAGCCAAAACAGATACTGTGTTGCAATGTAATAACCAATTTATTTCTACATGCTATCTATACTTTGTCAAATAAAATTAACTTTGCCTAATGAATAAATAAAAAAGCCCATTAACTAGACTGAGATATTTTGTAAGCATTTGAGTAGTTGTGATTATTGAAGCAAGCCTTTGATATTAAATTCAGGAGAACGCGAGCTTTGATTAACAGTTTTTGAGGAACGCAAACTTTTAGTATTAATTATATGTAAATTAATAAGGAATTTCTTAAGTATTCACAAAGGTACTGACACATAATATATAATAATGACGTAACAACAAAAACAACAAAAAGAGAAAATGTGTTACGGTTTCAAGCTTGGAAAGTGACCTTGAATAAGAGAAAAATTATGTAATAAGCATTTTGGACATATCAATTTAAATATCAGAGATCATTTTAAAACTAACTCGTGGAGAATTTTTCCACAGGTATTTCTAGGGTGGAAAAACACTTCGAACAAATTCGAACAGTCGCTTCAAAAGGGAGAAGAAGTGTCTGGATTTTAAAAGTTAATATTGCTTTTATTATTATTATTATTGCTTTAACAGATTTCTTGGCTATTTTTGTTTTGTTTTAAATTTCTTTACCTGTGTTAATTTTGTGTGTTCAGGAAACCTAATGAAATAGTGTAATGTTTTAAGTGAGAAGCGTTTTGTGGAAAGAGTGCTAAATTAGCTCAACAATTGGGAAGGTTAAAAACAAAACAAAAACAAAAACAAAATCTCAGGAAAATCCTATAAACTATAGTAAAACCTTTAAGCTATCTGGCCCCAGAATTCACATGTATTCACGGAGAAGAGCTCGGAGAACTGGCAGTCTTTTTTTTTTTTTTAATTTGAAAATACAGCAATTTTCATGGGTTTCCAACCAGGACAAATACACGGATCTCCAGAGGCGCGCGCGGCCATTGTGTTCAGAGCGCAGGTGTCAATCGCCCGACCTCGGCGCCCGCATTGTCCGCCCAGCAAGGTCCTTTTCAAACAATAACTTTGCTGTCCACGAGCAGAAAAGCCCTCGACCCTACCGCAATTCGCCGCGCGTTCGTTAAGAAGGCTCAACTCCGGCTTCTCTGAAAGCAGCTAACTTTCCAAACGCCAACATGCCCGAGCCCTAGAAGCCGGCGAGCAAGGCCGGGAGTTGGTAACCGGGAAGCGTGCACTCCCCGGCTTTCTTTTCTTTATCTTCTAGGATTTATAAAGAACGTCCAGGCGCTCCAAAAAAGTGGCTTTCCCTTTTCTTTTCTTTTTGCTTTAGGGGAACAAGGTGGACAAAAAAGAGACTGCGTGTGCTGGCGCTTGGGAGCCGACTGTGCAGTGACCTGGGAACCGCTAACACTTTCTTGAAAAATTACTTTAATAAAGTCGGACCACTCCCGGGGGGGTGGGGGAGGGGAGGCGCACCCGTTCGGAAAAGGAAGAAAAGCCTCGGAGTCTGTCCTACGTCCCCACCCTCCCCCTCCGCCCTGCTGGAGCTGAGGGGCTTTGCACAGGGAACAGGGCTGAGGTCCCGGGTCCTCCCCGCCGGACCTGGCTCTCTCTGGCGGCCCTCGGACTCCGCTGGCGGCTCCGGCGCTCGGACAGCCCGGGTCAGACGGCGGGCGGCACCTGGGCCTGGCTGGCGCGCCCCGCGCACGATGCGTGTGCGCTGGGAGCGGCTAGCAGCCCCGCGTCCGAGTTTGGATTTCCTTCCCCCTCTAAGCCTAGTTTACAACTTCACCAATGAATAACCCGCTGCTCTTTTCAACCTAATCACTGCTCTTTGTGTATCTTTCTGTTGATGATTTATAGAAATAAATTAATAACACCCCAACTCCACGTGCTGTAGTTTATGTTACATCTCTGCTGCTACCAGCCCGGCGCGGGGCTGGGTGTAGAGGGGCGCCCTAGGTCCCATCGGGCTTCCCGGATCCTCCGAGCACCGGGCCAAAAAAGCAGGCGCCGTGGCTAGCGAAAGGGTCTAGGCCCGCTGGCCCCCGATGGAAGGCAACGGGAGCTCGGGTAGTCGGCCAGGCCCGGGTCAGCCTTCAGGCTGCGCTGGTGCCTCAGTCGCTCCAAGGGACTCGTCTTCCGATCCCTCTCAACCTCCGGGACTCACACTTTTCCTGCGCCCTAACGCCCGCCAGGGAGAAATCGCCACCACGCCGGGGAAAGGCGAAGAAAAAAAATCTCAAAACGAATTGCAGCAAAATACTTCAAAAAATAAATAAAGTCCCCCCCCCCCCCACCATGCACCGACTGAAGGGCAAGCCGTAGGGCCCCCGGAGCGCAAATTCAAACGCAAGGTCATACCCCACCCCAAACTGCAGCTGCGGGCGTGCGGCTGAGGCCGCCAGCGTCCCGGGAGCGACTTGGGTCTTGGCAGTTGCCTCGAGACCGAGGCGCTGGAGAGTCCGAGGCCACGCGAGCGGCTCGGTCCTAAAGCCGAGTGGCCGGGAGCGACGTGTGGTCTAAGGGAACCGCTCTGCTCCTTGGATAATTAGTAACTAGCTGTCAAAGCCCTGGACCGTCTGGGGAGGTCCAGCAAACGATCCTGGAACTGAGATAGGCGGCCAGCCTGCCTGAATTCCCCGGGGAACGCCAGAATGTCGGCGGCGAGATCGCCAAGTGCCCTCCTTTCTCAGGTTGAGACCAAACTCGCTGAGACCCGGGCTCTTGGCCGCAATTGCCCCACGTTGGCTTAAATGCGTGCTTTCTTTTGCCCCGCGTGGGCCCAATCATCCTACATCAAGCATTTCCCTTTGCAAATGTAAACCGGCTTTGGGATAATCCAGGGACCTTGCACCGGCGCAGCTAGCGCGGGTGCCCACCAGAGAACCGCCTCTGAGATCCTGGCCCTGAGTGCCGCCAATCCCCCAGCAAGAAACGAAAGAACGCTGCGCCCGAGGCTGGCCTTCTTTTTCCCGGACCCAAGAGGTGGCAACCAGGATAAATGAGTGGCCTGGGGCTTGTAGCAGGCCCGAGCATCTGGGACTGGGGAAAACACCGCTGTCTTGGCACCCATCGGCACCTCCAGTCTCGTGGGCAAACCTCTAGGCAAAGGGCTTCGCAGCGGCCGGTTCTCCCGGCCAAACCCCAGCCAGCCTGGAGGATCCCTCGGGTCCCGGCGCTGGGCCTAGGTTTGGGGAGAGAAAGCCTCGGGGTCCCGGAGTCGTTTGGTTGAGAAACTGGGAGGGGTCCGGGTGTTGGGAGAGAAGCGGAGCGCCCCCCGGGGGACTTTTCTGGTGGGAAACAGGCTGGCGAAAGTGGTTGAGCGCTGTGTCGCTCAGGCACAGGGCCCAAGGTGCAGAGGTCTCAGGCGCACACCTCTAGCCTCGCTCGGTGCCTACCTGAGCATCCGGTCCACCTCGGCCCGCTGCTCCGCCGCCTCCTCGGTGTTGAGCGCCTGTAGCTCCTTGAGGATGGGAGGGGTGTCATAGTCGTCCCCGTCCTCAGAGCCCTCGTCCCCAGACAGGCGGCCCTTGGCGTGGCCGTTGGTGAGAGTGTGGAAGACCGGCTTGGTGTCTGGCTCGGCCCCGCTCCCGGGGGACAAGGGCAGCGTCTCCAGCTTCACCCCAAAACTCGGGGATGGCAGCAACTCCTCCAAGGCCTGGACCAGCACCTCCTTGGTGACCCCGGAGCTCAGCAGGGCGCTCAGGAGTTCTTGCTGGAGCGACGTGAGCTTGGACACCATTTTCCAAGGACGGGGGTAAAAAGGGGGTGAGGGGGTGGGTGGGTGCGAGAGAGGAGGGTGGAGGGGGAGTTTCACCAGCGAACCCCAAGTCCGGGAGCCCCCCAACCCTTCAGCCTCCAGACACCTGTTACTCTCCGGGGCCCGGAGTCTCCTCCAGAGGAGTCAGAAAACTTCTACCTTGCCATGATCGCCACCATTAGGCCATATAAGATATGCAAATTAGTGGGAAGGGCCCGGCTTTCGGCAAGATGCAAATGGTGGTGGGGAGGGGGGAAAACCGAGAGAGAGGGAGAGCACGAGGGGCAGACACTGGGAGCCGAGGCCCCGGGCCGAGCGGGGCTTGCCAGGATCCATTGTAATCACGCTGGGGGGCTAAAGCTCTTCTTCTCCTGATTCTGTTTATCAGCCAAAGTTTAGCTGACCTTTGGACTTGTTAAGCAAGTAGCTTGCAGCCTAGTGTGGAAGGCGCCAGGGCTTTTCCACCGGCTGCAGATTCGGCCTTAGTCCCGAGAGATGAAGAAACTGCGCTCCGGGGGTTCAGGTGAGAACTAGAGGAAGTTGAGGTGCTCTTGAAATAAGGGGGTGAGGGAGGAGGTGAAGAGTAGAGAGACTCTTTAAGGCGTTCCAGCCGACGCAGGCGGTGGGCCAGGAGAACAGCCGGGCGGAGGAGAAACTGACAGCTTGAGGATGGGCGCAGAGAGTTGGAGGAAGTGGGGTGATGTTGAGCGGGGTGAATAAATGGTAGATTGGAGGGACCCCATTTATTTCTACTTCGGTTACCGCTGCTCAGGCCCGAGGCCCTCACCTGCCGGGTTGGGCGGTTTGGATTTGCAGAACTTCCGGCACCAAGAGCGTAGGTGAGGGGAAAGGGTCGGGAGGACCCTTGAAGGAGGGGCCAACTAATTTATGGTCAGAGGGAGTAGCCAAAGTTGAGCTCCCCAGCAGCGGGGCTGCACCATCGCCCAGCCTGGCCAAGCCGCGGGGGAGGTGGACGCTTGGGCAGCGCTCTCCTGTCTAAACAAGGGATATCAAAGCGCCTCCGCTTTGGGAGCAAAACTGGGATTATCGGGCCTCCCTTCTAGCAGTGAAAGCAAAGCTCGGCCCGCCGCTGGATGGATGGAGCCGACTGATTTCTGGTTTGTTCGCAGCTCCTGGACACACGCGGTTCGGGGCGGAGGACGCGCTTTGCAGACGCGAAGTCACACGAGGCTGGAGTCGTGAACACCCAAGTTGGGCAGACGCAGGCAAAATCGCTGAGCGAAAGTTTTTTTTTTTTCCCCCCACCTCGGGCTCGGTGTGGGTTTTTCAGCACCAGCGAACTTTCGCCCGCATCTCCCCTCCCCGCGGAAGGGAACGGAAGGCAGAGTGAGGCGCACCCAAGTCTACAGGCTGGGACCTGACCCGCAGAAGAACAGAGGAAGGGTCTTATTGGGATACATCTCTCACAGATCCCTACGTCCTAGGACAGAGGACTACTCCTTTGCCTGTCTGAGCCTCAGTTTCATCATCTGTGAAACGGGGATGCTACAGATACCTCTAGTGCAGGGAGGTTGTATACATGTTGAATGAGACCACGCGTGAAACCTGTGGTCTCATGGTAGTGTTCACACTTTCCAGTCTGGGAGGGCAGAAACCCCAGTAGTAAAATCTAGCCACCGCCCCCTCTACCCTTCCACCCCCACCAAACTTAGTGTTCTCGGAGTCAAGGAGATACAGCCTTTAAAAGCTGGTAGTAGCACTCGGGTTGAAGGAACTGAGAGGCTAGGGACACAAATTCAGAATCAGCTGGGAATTTGCAAAGGAATTTCTAAGCAAGTTCTCCGACTTCTCCTACTTTCAAAAGATAATTAGGAGGAAGCTGAGGTCGGGCTGGGGGTAGAAAGGGATTTCTGGCTAGAGGCGGAAGGGCCTGCACTCTCATTTGCTGAGTTTAGGAACAAATCTTTCAGGTGTATGAATGCTGAAACCCCAGATGTGATTGGTTCCATCCTAGCTGCTGAGGAGTTAGGCTGCCTCTTTTAAATACTGGGCCTGCTACTGGTGCCTGGGCCACCTGCCAGCTGAGAACCTCAAAGAATTGTGGTGGTTGTATGCATGGAGACCTAGGAAAGGTTAACACCACTCTGTCTTTCTTCCCCTGAGAAAGAGATAATAAGTTCGTGGAAACGAGGGCCCTTCATTTCACTTTATTGTTTTTGAGTTTGTTGTGACATATGGCAGGTCCTTGCCCTTCACAGTTCTGCCCAATGAAAAAATTTCCCTGGCTACCCAGCTCCCCTCAACAACGATAATGAAGTGTTCAGAGTATATGTCCCTGGAGATCAATCTCTTTCCTTGTCGCTCACTTGCTATCATGATAGAAGCACTCAAGTGTAATAAAGACCAGTTTCTGTGTTTAGCTGGGAAAGCCCATTAAAAAATCAGCAATCACTTCCCTTTTAACAACAAAGCTTTAATTTGTAGTTCCAACTGCTGTGCTGCCTAGTCTGACTCCTAAGCCTCTTTATCTTTCAAAATTTAGGTGTCAGCAAACCCATTTCTCCCCCATCCCCAGACAACTATGTGAACTTAGAAGAAGTTTCACAGAAAGAATAAGGAAAACTTCCTGTGAGTATCCCGGTAACCTGGCCATTCATATCCAGCAAATTTTCGCAACCCTCCTGTCCAAATGTAGTTTGTATATGCCACCTGGTACACTGTGGGTTCTCACCAAGTACCCACAACAGTGCGTCTGGGAACAGATTCAATACCCATCTCTTCACATGGAAGTTTAAGAAGAAAAGTAGGCCAGCAGATAGTGCTGGTTATATGTCATAAAGCAGATTAAGGTGTGTGTCATAAATGCTAAATAAATGAGTTATCTAATAAACCCCTTTGTTAAACTTCCCCCAAATAGAGGAAGAAATAGTACAGTTAAAATAATCTTAATTTATCCTTCATCTAGGATAAGTTGGTGATGAACTAATATAGTTAGGCCCATTTTAAAGGTGGGGAAATAAGACATAGGACAGTTTAAGGAGGTTGCTTGGAGCTGCTGGAGTAAATTAATGGAAGGGCTGGGATTGGAGCTCAGAACTTTTGAGCAGGGCTTTAGAATGAGAAAAGACTTTGGCCTGTCTTTCCAACCCCAAGAAAGGCCTCCAGCTTTTGTTGCTTTGGGAGATGGGATATTGAAAGGCGGATTCTATCAGGGCAAGGTAGAGGAGACAGAGCAGAGAATAGAGGGCAGACCTGAGAGTAAAACAGACCTGAGTTTGAGTCTGAGATCTGCTTAACCAGCTTTGTGAACTTGGGCATGTTATGTAATCTTTCTGAGCCTCAGTTTCCTTATGTGGAAAATAATAATAATGCTCTACTCTGTTTTTGTGAAGATTAAATGTGTTACTTACCTGCAGGTTTCTGGAGTATGGCAGGCTCTCCTATGTTTAGAAAGAAGAAGCACATCATGAAAAGGGTACAAGGAAGTGCAGACACTGAACTCTGCAGGCTCTTAGATTGCCGGCTTATTTTTAGGAGGAATTGAATTTGAAGAGACCATAGTAAGTTCTTCTACTCAAGTGGAAAATCTGCAGCTTAAATCCAAGCTTTTCTATGAGGAATGCAGTCCCTGGAGTAAAATAACTTAAAATCCCACTTGGCTCATCATTCTATGAAGGTTTTCCAAGAACCATCTTGGTAATTTCACAGAATGGCATATATGGCTCCTGTGGACTCACCTCCCCTGTAACTTCGCAGCATAACTGAGATCTTTTTCCTGCTCTTGTAGCACACAGCTGTCCCCTCACTTTCCATGGTTGTTCTTCTTTGGTTACAGCAGGGAGAGATTAGTGTTCCCTGTCCTTTCCAAGGCTTTCCCATTGATTGGACAGAGTGTCTAGAAGGACTCAAAATGAAATTATCTCTAAAGTAAAACATAAATACTACCCTACCCTGGCCTGAAGGAGGTCAGGGTGGGTCTTACTGTTAGAGAGCAGTGTTGCAGCCTGGAAAACGTCCTAAGGGTCAGGAGCCTAAGGTTCTACTTCCAGATATAACGCTCCTTCCTGGACGACTCTTCAGCTTCCCAAAGGCTTTGATAAGCACCTTCTTTGGGCCTCTGATCCCACCTTTGAAAATGGCCAGTTGGGGATGACCATTTAAGTTCCCTAACATTTCTATGATTTGAAATTCCTAAGATATCTTAAATTACTGGGGTGCCCACTTTCAGGCCTTTGGGTAGATGCTCCAAGAGCTCAGGCCAGACCCCTGTGTGGTGGTAAACATAGGATTTTTGACTAGCCCACAAATAAATACATCATAGACAGTAAGCTTCATGAGGTCAGGGACCTTCTCATGTCTTACTCTTCAGTGCCTAGAGCAGTGCCTGATACATAGTAGATGTTCAATAAAAATACTTGTTAAGTGAATGAGTAAGCGATCATTTCTGCATAATGCCTTTACGGATAATTTTTGTTTCTGTATTTGTACATCTCAGTTTTTACAAGTTGTCAGTAATGAGGTTACATTTTAAAAATAAATACCTTTTCCAGGTACAAAAGAATACATACTGCATGATTCCATTTACATGAAGTTAAAAAGCAGGGAAAACTAATCCATGGTGATAGAGGTCAGAGTCGATGTTATCTTTTAGGATATATTTGGAAAGGGCATGAAGGAGCTTTCTGGGGCATTGGAAATGTTTTATATCTTGGTCAGGATAGTGGCTACTTCATCAGGCCATACACTTAGAATTTGTGCATGTTGCTATATGTAAGTTATAACTTAGTATAAAGTAAATTAAGTTAATAAACAATTCCAAAGTAGAAGTCACCTCTCTACTCAGCCCTGTGTCCAGTGTATGACCCTCCAGATTCTCTTTTATCCACCATGTATAGTTTATCATCATTAAAATTTATAGAATAGTATATTCCAGAGTTCAGCAAACTTTTTCTATAAAGGACCAAATAGTATTTTAGACTTGTGGCACATATATCTCTGTCACAACTACTCAACTCTGCTGTTACAGACAGTACATAAATGAATGTGTGGCTATGTTCCAATAAGACTTCGTTTATAAAAACAATTGGCCAGCTGGATTTGGCCCATGGGCCATAGTTTGTCAACCCCAGGATAATTTATACGGGTAGAAACCCATAGACCTGAAAGGCACCATAGAGATCATCGCACTTAACTTCTTTCTCTTCTGGATGAGGAAAAAGACTCAGGGGGAAGTGATCCCAGGTACAGCACAGTACAGTAGGGAAACCCTAACTTTGGAGTCAGAGACATCAGCTGCTTGCTGGGCGTTATAAGAATGTATAGGTGTGAGTCTGGGGCAAGTTACTTGATTTCTTTGAGCCTTTATATTATTGTCATATGTAAAGGTGATAGTAATGGAATTTATGCCTCATAGGGTTGTTAGAAACATTAGATGAGGTAACACAGGAAAAATGCCTTGTATGGGGACTGGCACAGCAGGGCTTGGTTTCCAGTCCAGGGCTTGCCTAATCATAGCACATGGCTCAGGGATTCCTTCCTCCCTCCCTCCGTCTCTTCCTTCACTTCTCCCATTTAAATGTATAGGTTCTGTTTTAAGTTCACTAACACTTCCAAGTGCCTACTATGTGCAAAGCCTCTTGGGGAGAGCTGTGAGAGAAATGAATGGCTATGGCAAAATCTCAGGTCCCACCAATCTTAACCATCATCTTCCTTTCTAGAAGTCCCAGCTCTGTGATTTCATTTCCAAATCATGCTGCTATCATAAGATCCTTGCCAGGGAAACTACTAAAGGGTAGACGAGGTTTCTTTCATTTTGATTCAGCAACCCCTCCTGCTGGGTCATTTTTAGAAAAAAGATGTTCCCAGTACTTGTAAAAGATTAAATAAAAGACCAGTGACCTAGTATGATATTAAACTAATAAATACTACACCTAGCACAGAGAGGCTTCACTCTGCAACAATAATCTATTCTTCTTTCTTCTACTACAACACCCATCAAAAGAGATTGGCAGTGGGCCCAGCACACAGTGGCGCTCCATAAATGTTTATTGAATAAACAATATGGGCCAGGCTATGGTGTCTAGACTAAAGCAGTAACTTTTACTAAAATTTCTTCAGATGTGTTTTCAGGTTTATATTCATATGAGTGTTAGTGAAGTGCCCTTGCTACACCCTTCTCTTTTTTTTTCTCCCACAAACCTATGAGGTACACATTATCGCCCCCATTTTATTGTTGAGGAAGTCGAGGCTCTGGGAGGGTAAGGATTGGCCCAAGGACCCCAAAATGGCTGAGGGGTGGAACCTTGGACTTGAACTACAGACCTTCTAATTCTGTGTTAAGTACCTCACTTCTGGCTCTTCCACACCTTCCAAGCCCTCTACCCACCCAAATAGAGGGGGGAGCACACAGAATTTCCCTGCACAGCCTCAGTGCAGAGAAAAATCTTGTAATTGCCTTAGAGAGCGAGATCAAATTCTTTCCCCTCTAAGGAGCTGTCTGGCACGTAAAGAACTATAGTATTTGTACAATATGCTCTGATATGCAAACAGCTTTCTCACTTCATTTGATCCTCAAAATAACTCTGCAAAGAAGGCAAGGCAGGGATTATTATCCACATTTTACAGGTGAGAAGACTGAGGGTCGGACAGGAAAAATGACCCCTGAAATTGCCATAAGCACTATCTTCCGATCTAAGCCTTCTGAAACTAGACTTCAGTATTTTCTCCACTTCATCGTGTTTGTGTAATGACAAGGTTAACAAAAAGTGCTGCCCATGAACAGGTGCAACGCCTAAGAATAAGACATAATAATACCTCCATTTCCACTCCTGATGTCAAGCTTGAGTAATGGAAAAACACTTTTTTCCCATTAAAGCATACCAAGGAAGTCTTTGGGTACAGTCTATGAGTTAGGAACCTCTATCCAGTTGATGCTGCCCTGTACGCCGCCCTCCCCTCCCCCCAACAAGCACATACATCTCCTCTCCTCAGATCCTAGAGTCCCCAGTTGTATGGCGGGACCAGGCATCACCCTGTGTCGGGTCAGGAGTGCTGCCTCATGACATACACCTTGGCCATGAGAGTGACCACTTGGCTTAATGCTAAGGAACGACCAAGGTATTATTTTCATGTCCTGCTAGCTAGACACAGACCCTGCTCCCAGACCTGGGGGTGAAAGCTGTGCAGGGCTGAGTCAATGCAGCAAACATTTATTGAGCATCCACTATGTGCTGAGCACTGCGGTAGGTGTCTGACACTGTTGGGATGAACAAGATTCAATTGCTGTCCTAAAGGGGTTTATTATATACTTACCTCTGTTGTTAGGTGAATGGAGTAGATTTCACAAAAAGCACTGTATCTTACATAAAATATCACGTTTAATCTTCATAGCAACCCTAATAATTTCTATTTTTAGTTTTCTCAACTGAGGCTCAGAGACCTTGTGAGTTGCTCAGAGAGCTTGTGGTTACTCACGCTGAGTCAAGATTCAAACCCAGATCTGTCTGGCTTCAAACATCCTTCTACACCAGCAAAGAGGCAGGTGCTGTAGGGGAATCAGCATGGGCCTTAGAGTCAGACTGATAAGGATTTGGAACCTGTCTCTGCTGTTTCCTAGATGTAACTTTGGTCAAGTTGCCACTAAGAACCTCAGTTTCCTCATCTGTAAAAGGTAGGACAATAATTCCTCCTATGAAGAAATTATCAGGAAAGATAATATATGTAAACCACCTGGCACAATTAACAAAGAGAAGCAAATGTTGATAATAATAGAGGGGCCAGCAAAGTTCTGTGGGGCTCAGAGACCTTGAAATGTGAGTGGGATTTTGACACCAAGGAAAAGTCAGAGAATATTCCAGGCAAAAAGAAGAGCGGAGCAAAGACTTGAAGACATCAAAGTAGATGATGAGGTGATGGGGGTGGAGGGCAGGCTGGGCTGTTTGGACTATGGAAGGATGTTGCAAGTGTTGAAGCTGGAGAGTAAAGACAGGACTGATTAGAAGCAAACACTGGATGCCAGCCCATGTTTAAACTTCTCACCTTAGGCAATGAGAAGTCTCTGAAAGTTTTCAAGATGGGGCCTGCCATTATTAACTTGTTTTTTAGAATGCTCATAACAAGATTAACAGTAGTAGTAACTACTAATTGAGTGCCTACATCACTGTGCTGAGTGATTTACACCGTTTACACTGCCTGGACCAGGCAGCGTTTCATTCTGTTTTACATAGGGTCGTTATGAGTCAGAACCGACTTGATGGCACCTAACAACAACATCTCATTTAATCCTCATAGTCAACCAAAGCTACTCTCATCATCTCCATTTTACAGATAAAAGAAAATGAGCGAAGTGCTTAAATATGAGGACTCTGGAACCAAAATGCAGGATTCAGATTTTGGATTCACACCTCATTAACGGTGTACCATGGGCAAGTCACTAAATCTCTCTATACTTCAGTGTTCATCCTCTAAATGGTGATAGAAATAGTTCCTGCTGAACAGGGAGGTTCTAAGGGATAAATGAGTAACATAAAGTGCTTAGAAAATACATCGTCAATAAGCTCTTAATCATTCTTTTTTTTTTTAATCAAGGTAAAATACACCATAAAGATAAAATTTACCATTAGTGACACATTTAGTACGTTCACAGCGTTGTGCAACCATCATTACTGTCTAGTTCCAGAACGTTTTCATCCCTCCAAAAGGCTTAAAACATCCTATAACCCTATAACCATTAAGCAGTCACACCCTATTCCTTCTTCCCCTCCCCTCAGCCTGGGGCAACCACTAATCTACTTTCTACCTCTTGTTTTTGTTAGTCGCTCTCAAGTCAGTTCTGACTGATGGTGACCCCATGAGTGCAGAGTAGAACTTCTCCATAGGCTTTTCAGAGCTATGATATTTCAGAAGCAGATTGCCAGGGCTGTCTTCCAAGGTGCCTGGGTGGGTGGGTTTGAACAAACCTTTTGGCTGGTAGTGGAGTGCTTAACCATTTGTGCTGTTGTCTCTTCTGGATTTTACATATAAGAGGAATCATGTAATATATGACCGTCTGTGTCTGGCTTCTTTCACTTAGCATAATGTTTCCAAATGTTCATCTATGTTGTAGTATGTATCAGTACTTCATCCCTTTTTATGGCTGAATAATATTCCATTATATGGACATACCATAGTTTCTTTATCCATCAATAATTAGCTAGAGAGAAAATTGCCTCGTGGGTATTCTGTGGGACTCTTCCGTGAGACTTTGCCCTTATCCCTGTAAGAGGTGAGTGCAAGTCTGTAGGGGGGCAGGTGCAGAAGGGATGGAAACCAGGGCATGGGTGAGGGTTGCTGTGAAAGAAGACTCTTCACAGGCTCTGGTGGGCTCCCCTCCCAGAGCCTCAGGAGGCGTGAGGTATAGTGCATCCACAGACCAGGAGGAGGCCAGAAGTTCAGCAACTCACCTGAAGCCTCAGTGGAGCAATGGGAATGTTCAGAAATAATCTTCACTAGGTTTCATGGTGCTAAGACCCAGCCCCTTTCACCCAACGCTTTCACTGCAAGCCATCTCCGGAGTGACCCCTACAGCACCTTGCTAATTTCCACTTCTGCATCTTTGCGTCTTTGCACCTGCCATTTCCTCCACCTAGAAGAGCTCTTTCTAGCCAAACCAGATTCCACAACTTCCCTGGAAACTTGATTTAAAATTCATGAGCTGCAGGAGGCCTTCCTAATTAGCTATGTCACTTCTAATCATATCCACTCCACACCCCCACAACTTTTTAGGATCAGCTGAGGGCTCAATCCCTTTGAGAAGCCCCAGCTACCCCCATGTTGAGTTATTAAGCAGTGGTTCTCAGCTGTGGGTGGTTTGCCCCCCAGAGAAGATTTAGCAATGTCTGACATGGCTGTGCTTGGGGTTTAATGCGCTGTAGTTGCCATCTTGAAATTCTTACTAGTTTTACCTTTGACTTTCCATTTTGTAAGTGAAGTCTGATGGGACAATGGAGCATGTGCAAAGGACTTGGAGCCTCAGCTCAGGCATGGCCCTACTCCCACCACCTCCTTGCCTTTCTGAGATGGGTTTTTGGCATCTGGTCCTCCACCTCCTGGATCCACCCAGCCTCCCCTTCCCTACTCCCATCCAGCAATTGCTGCTGTCCCCTGTCCCCTTAGGAGACCTGGGTACAGGCGTCGGGAGGGGCAGGAAAGAGTGCTCACTGCCCTATGCCCAGGGTGGAACAAGGCGGTGGTCATCCCTGCCCCTGGCTGGCAGTACCATGGAGCATTAGGCAGGTGACTAAGCAGTGGGGAAGCCTCTTAGCCACTCATGATTCAGGTACCAAGTGTGTCCTTGTATGGAGGTTGCAATACCCTTGCGGGTTGTCCATGTTGCAATGCCCTTGGGGGTTTTCCACCTGCCATGGGTTGAAATGGTGGTGGCCTATGGGAAGGGGTGGTGCCTGGCTTCACTTTCATGCCCCCAGCTGGGAGACAATGTGTTGGTCTGATGGCTGGCCAGAGGGGGAAGCTGGTGGGCTGTGTACATGCATGAACTTCGAGTCACGAGTCACAGGGTGGTGTTCTGGATTTGAACTCTCCACGTCAGTATCCCTGTGCCCTAAGGAATGCAACATTAAATAGCAAATAAAAAACAGAGAGTGAGAGAGAAGAGAGGGGAAAGGAACCACAGAAGGGGGAAAAAGTTTATATTTTAGTATCTTTAATGTGCTTTTTTTTTTGCTTGCTTTTTGAACAAGGGGCACTGCTTTTTTATTTTACGCTGGGCCCCACAGTTATGTACTAAAAAAACCAAATCACTTGCCATCAAGTAGATTCTGACTCATAGCGACCCTATAAGACAGAGTAGAATTGCCACGTAGGGTTTTCAAGGCTGTAAATCTTTACAGAAGCAGACAGCCACATCTTTCTCCCAGGGAATGGCTGATGGGTTCAAATCACTGACCTTTTGGTTAGTAGCTGAGCACTTAACCACTGCACCACCAGGGCTCCTTTGCAGTTATATAGTTGGTCCTAATGTACAGAGACATTTTTTATTGTCATGGATGGAGGGTGCTACTGGTATCTAGGAGGTAGATGCCAGGGATGCTGCCAAAAATCTTACAATGCACAGGACAGCCCCCACAAGAAAAAATTATCAGGCACAAAATGTCAGTAGTGCCAAGGTTGCATAACTCTGGGTTATTGGTTCCTCCTGTCTGATTCCAGTGTCCTCTGTTTAGACCTCTGTCCTGGCTCTTTGCCCACATTGCCAAAATGACCTTGTTACTTGTCTAGACTGGAAGCTTCTCAAGGACCGTGATGATGCACAGTAGGGTATCAACACTCATTGACTAGGCTGGAGGGTAGGTCTATGAACGCACCTCAGCACATTTTAATCTATTATGTTGTGCTTGCTGAAAGTGCAGAACTGCTTATAGCTATTATTAAGGCGTTTCATGATTGTATGTTTTATCTCCTTTAAGCAAGTTTTAAATCCCCAAAGCACAGGAAATAAACTTCTGTAAGTGCTTGCTTACTAACTTCTTTTGCTCTGTGCTGATTTCACCTTTCTGCATGTCCAGGACCCAGGGTACATTTGTTTACTCATTCAGCGAACATTTATTAAGCATTTACTACACATGAAATGCTGGGGATTTAAATATGGTGAAGATACAATTCCCACCTTCATGGAGTTCATTCTGGTCAGGGAGTTAGAGCGTGTTTTAACTCAGCATGATGAAGCATCACCACATCAAAACCAAACCCACTGTTGTAGAGTCAATTCCGACTCACAGCGACCTTATAGCACAGAGTAAAACTGCCCCATAGGGTTTCCAAGGAGCAGCTGGTGGATTCAAACTGCCAACCCTTTGGTTAGCAGCCATAGCTCTGTTCAGTTGCTGAGAAATGAGCCTTCAGAAGACTATTGATAAAGAAGAGAAGAGAGAACATTCAGTGACCCCATTTCTAACAGGAATCCCTGAAGCCTTGTTTGGGTTTCTAACTCAGTCCTTTGCAGCACTTAGTTTGTTCATTCAACAACTATCTATTCATGATAGGTACTGGTGATACAGCAGTGAGTCAAGCAAAGTCTCTGTTCTCACAGAGCTTATGCTCTAGAGAGGGTGGGAGACAGACAACACACAAAGCAGTACATTGAATGATGGCGTGCTCTGGTGAAAAATAAAAGGGCAGGGGAAAGTGAAAAGGTAGTGCAAGAGACACTATTGTAAACAAGGGGTAATCAGGGAAGACTTTTCAAATAAATGACGTTTAGCGCAATGTCAGGGTAGAATTCAGTAGAAAGTTCGGTGATAGAATTCTCACCTTCCATTGGGAGACTGGGGATTGAGTCCCAGCCAATACACCTCATGTGCAGCACCCATCTGTCTGTCAATGGAAGCTGCGTGTTGCTATGATGCTGAGCAGGTTTCAGGGGAGCTTCCAGACTAAGATAGGCTAGGAAGGAAGCCTGGTGATCTACTTTCAAAAATCAGCCAATGAAAAACCCTGTGGGTCACAATGGTCCTATCCACAACTGATCACGGAGATGGTGCAGGATAGGGTAACATTTTGTTACGGTGTGCATGGGATAGCCGTGAGTCGGGGGCTGACTCGATGGCAGCTAACAACAAGCTGAAAATCAAATTCAGTGGCATTTCTCATTGTGACAGCTCTCATCAGGATCTGGAGTCTCTCAGCCCTCCCCACAGCTCAGTTCCTACGTGTGCCCGGAAATCACCTTTACGTGTAGTCAAAGGCACTGACAGTAAATAGGAATGAGTTGAAAAAAATGTGATTAGGCTTTTAAAGGAATTTTCTTTAAAGCAATAGTTAGAAAACATTTTTCCTGAGTTACTCCTCTCAAAAAAAAAAAAAAGTTTGAGCACCTCATTCTTATTATTTGTTGTACTTGCTACATGTAGGACTGCACGAATGTTTTATTCTCGTTCTAAAGCAAACACAAAAATAAAAAGGATGGCATTAAACGTAAATATAAAAATAAGATCTTGTCTTTTCATCCTGTACTCTCGATGTATCATCTTATGCAACCCACTTTGGAACCCCTGTTCTAATGCATGAAAGCACTAAATTTTATTATATTTTTGGATGAGCAGAAACCTGGTTATAAGTCTCAGGATTTTTTTCTCCCTAAATTTTATTTATTTTGTTGCTGTTGTTAAGAATATATACAGCAAAACACACCAACTCAACAGTTTCTACATGTACAATTTAGTGACATTGATTACATTCTTCAAGTTGTGAAACCATCCTCACCCCCTTTTCTGAAGTGTTCCTCCCCCCTTAACATAAACTCATTGTCCCTTAAGGTTCCTATCTAACCTCTCAAGTTGCTCTTGTCAATTTGATCCCATATAGATAGTTCTTAAAAGAGCATAATGCTCAAGGCGGACCTTATTTATTAGTTAAGCTAAACTACTGTTCAGTTTTAAGATGACTTCAGGGGATATTTTTGGTTTAAGATTTAAAGATTATCTCAGGACAATAGTTTCAGGGGTTCATCTACCCTCCGTGGCTCCAGAAAGGCTAGAATCCATGAAGTCTCAGGAATTTTCTAAGAGTTGGAAAAAATAAGAGGAAATTGACTGGAGACAAAGGATAAAAGAAAGGAAAAAAGGAAGAAAAGAAAAAGGGGATGATGAGAATAAGAGAGAAAATAAAATTTTACAAAGGAAGGAAGAATGATAAAAGCGAGAGAAAGAAGGAAGAGGAAAGAAATGAAAGTAGGAAAAGGAAGGAAGGGATAAAGGAGTCAGAGAGAAAGGAAGAAAGGCAGGCAGGCAGGCAAAAAGTAAAGGAAAAATCCCCCAAGATGCCAATGGACAAAGACAGTGAGTATGCTCTCGGCTTGGCCTTTGCCCAGACCTCACTGCGTTGTAAGAATGTTCTGTCACAGTCTGTAGGCTGGACCTTGGCCTCTTTACACACATTCAGAATCACCAGCTAATTAAGTGGATATTGTTTTCTGGTCTATCTCTCTCACCCTATTGCTGGTTCCCCTCCATGCCCCTCACTTAGCAGTGGTGTCAGGAGTGATGTAGAGGCCGACCTTTTCCCATCACTGTCCCGCACACCTCATTAACTTCTCCTTGCAGTGGGAGATGACCATTATGGATTAGAAAGGCTGACAGGTTCTTCAGAGAGCAGAGGAATGGGCAGTTTCCCAGAAGCTCCTGACCCAGGAATTCTTTCCTGTAGGGCATAGGAGAAAATTTTGGGGTTTATAAAACTATCGAAAGTTGTCTTATTAGAAGCTCTAGAGAACCCTGAGCACTTTTTTTCTATTTGGACCCTTGCTTTGAAAACAAAGGGGTGAGACAAGGAGCTTCAGTGGAGAGCTAATCACAGACTATAAAATGATTCAAAAATATAAAATCGTACAAAACAGAAACGAAAGCAATGTTTATTGAATGGATTTTTTTTTTTTTTTTAATTTTGAATTCGATCTAGCCCTGGGCCAGGAGATATGCAATTTTTGTTGAATGAATGAATGGTGAATTTTCACAATAATCCTGTGACGATACAAGGTGGGCAGCGTCTGAAGCCCAGAGAAGCAAAATGTAAACACATGACAAAGTCCTGTCATCGTCACCGAGGCACTGCTTCCATGCATTATTTTGTTTCCTTTTGGAAGACTTGCCACTTGCCTACATGCTCTGGTTCAGTCATTCCTTAGGACAATGGGATTTAGTTCACGTAAGTTGAGCACCTACAAGGAGACTAGCATGGTGGTGGGGGGTGGGGTGGGGTGGGCAGGGGTTGGTAATAAAGCTCCAAAGCCAGCCTTGGCCTCCGAAAGGCCAGGCAGGCACTACTGCAGCACTGTTACAACCTCAGTGATCCTCAGGCCTGCTGCTTTCAGGGTTTCTTCCTTTTCTTACTCTTAAATATTTTTCTAATCTATGTGAGCAGTCACTTAAAGAATGCTTTTTTTTAAAATTACAAAACTAATAGGTGCTTGTTTAAAAACCTCTATCAGAATTGTATACAGAAAAAAGAGTCCACTTTCTTACCTATTTATTAATTGGTTCTCAACCTCCTCCTGTTCTCTAAGCACTTGCCATTCAGTTTACCTGTTTCTTTCAGACAGTTTTGTATGCTCACACAGACGTGTACACATATGTGTGTATATATATGCTTTAAAAAGCAAAGTAGGATCATTGATTTCTTCTCTTCCATGGTAAGGTAGGGACAGATTGCTGGATTTGAATTTCCACTCCACCCCTTACTAACTGTGACGATGGGCTAGTTACCTCTCTAAATCTCAGTTTCCTCATCTGAACATAGGGATACTATTGTTATTAGGACTTAATAAAAAGAACTGTGAGAGGTGCTTGGCCCAAAGGAAACGCACAGTGAGGGCTGACCATGGTTATTTTTCTCTGGAAGTTTCTTCCATGGCCTAGTGGTGGGCTCTCTGAGTAGTCAGGGATCAGGGAAGCCCACAGAGAGGAGACAGGACCCTCCAGGAGGTGCTGTGCTTATCCCTATGATACGGGTACCACCTTGCTACAAAGGGCCTAGCTAAGAACAAGTTAAGAACGTGTATCTTCATCTTCCCAGCCATCAGGAACAGCAGTTAGAATATGAGTATCTTTTTCAAAAGTATAGGTCCCTGGAGTAAAAACTCATAACATAAATTTTTAAGGAAGAAGCCACAGAACAGAGCCCAAAAAACACTGAGGATCTGAGGAGTGTGGGTAGGTAACTATAGAAAGGTAACGGGGTAGCAGCATTTGTAGTCAGAAGACCTAAATTCAAATTCTGCCTTGCTATATAATATACAACCTTAAGTCATGCACACTGTAAACTCTTTGATCTTATTTTTCCCTGTCCAGTATTGTCTACCTTACAGGATTATTGTGAGGGTTAAAGAGAAGTGGATATGCAAAAGTCCTTTACAAACCTTGAATCTCTAGGTAGGTGTAAACAATTATTACTAACTTTTTGTATCAATAGGTTCGTGTCAATGTCCTGCTACACAGCCCTAAGTAGTACTGGAAAAAATTTTTTTTTTTTTAATGGAAATAACTTTCTTACCGTTTTTTCCCCCTTTGCTAGTATACAGCATTGTAAAAAAATAAAGCAGAATGAGGAAGTGCAAGTTTCCTTTATCTCAATTGCTGTTGACAGCTGGGGTCTATCCTTTCACACTCTTTGGTTCTTATTTATTTCTTAAAAGACATCTCAACATATTAAGTGAGGAAAAAGGTTTCAAATGTTTTTATAGTATGATCCCATTTACTGCTTATGAATTACTGCCAATCCAATATTAGCCAAGAGAATTAACATGCAAGACACTGCATGAATATATGATCTTTAGAGGCTTATGATCCTGAAAGTCTACCAAATTATTTCCAAAGAACCTTCTGTAGACGCAGTGACCCTCAAGCCTGCTGCTTTCACTTTCTTCTTTTTCTTATTCTTAAATGCTTTTCTAATCTCTGTGAGCATTCACTTTAAGAATACTGTTTTTTTTTTTAATTATAAAACTAATAGGTGCTTGTTAAAAAACCTCAGTCAGAACTGTAAAAAAATAAGAGACAGTCTGCTTTCTTACCTATGTATTACCTGTATATAAGCTAGATAGAACAGTGCACTTTAGGACCCAGGTGCCATATCGGTAAAAATGAAGATGTTGTTGTTGCTAGGTGCCATCAAGTCAATTTTTGACTCATAGTGACTTCATGTGACAGCGTAGAAATGCTCCACAGAGTTTTCTAGGCTGGAATCTTTACTGGAGCAGATTGCCAGGTCTGCAAAGCCGCTGGGTGGGTTTGAACAGCCAACCTTTTGGTTACCAGCTGAGCGCTTAACTGTTGCACCATCAGGGCTCCTTAAAAATGGAGATAAAATAGTGCAAATTCATAGTTTTAATGAAGATTAATATTGAAATGTGGGTAAAGCGCTTAGAACAATATTGTTATCAAGTGAGCCCTCAATAAATGTTAGTTGCTACTATTATGAAGAATAAATACATTAAGGGTAGTTTGTTACCAACTTCCATTAAAGGGTTTGCTTACTGATTATCCCAGAATAGTTTATCAGATTAACCTCAGTTACTTGGGATAAACAAACTAGAAGGTTTTAGGAAACAGGACTCTCAATTTATTAGGGTTAAAAAAAAAAAAAAGGGAGAGCAAAAGTAACGAAGATTGTGTAAAAACCCTGTGGAGGGTGGGAGTGGCGGATGGCGATGGTTAGATAGTCAGGCTAGGTGATAGTACTGGAATTTGTAATCTGTGGTTACCCACTGTTGCTTCTTTGGTCTGAGCGTTAACAACTGTTAGGTGATTTCACGTGCCTGCCTATTTCCCTGTCCAAAGCTTCCGTAGCGCAACTGCCAGCTTTGCTAATACGTGAGGAAATAGTGATTTTTTTCTCTGCCAATGATGAGAAACTGACTATATGAACCATCTCATAAATCTAGAGCAAAAAAAAATTTTTTTCTATTTAATCTAATTCTAAAAATCCTTCCTGCTCCCCTGAAGTTAAAGACATTATAAAAGTGTTGGTTGTATTACTTGGAAGGGAACAAGAGGCACATGATTTTTTGAAGTTTAAAAGTTACTTTCTAAAACAGCATTTGCTACCACAGGGGATTTCTTCTGTACCCTGGAAAGCTATCTCACACACACACACACACACACACACACACACACACACACACACACCTCCCAGCTTTTAATGAATCATATAAATAACTATTGTGACTTTAACCCACAACGAAAACGTTCTGCTTTTTTGGTCGTCTTTGAGGTTTACCTTCTAAAAAATGTTTCTAGCAGCCAAGTTTGGGTTTTGTTTTTCCTTCTGATCACTGCTGAGACTAAGGACTTCAGGCTGTTTACATGGGAGAGATTTAGATATGGCTATTTGTGTGGTGTTGTATCAAGGGCTTCAAATATTTACCAGGAGGTTTGGTGGAAAATGTCTAGACCAGTGCAAACACCGCAGGCCCCAGAGAAATCCAAGAAGCTCAGGTGATTGTTCAAGAACCCCTGATCTATCCTACTGTCACTACAAGGAAACTCTCTGGATCTCTGTCGAACAGGATGCTTCCACTGAAGAGACTAGTGTGAAAGGATCTTGTCCTTTGAAATGGCAGTCCTGTGAAAGGATCAGTCAGTGAAAGGATCCTGATTTCATTGCACCCAGTTCCATTATTTTAAGATCTGCATGAGGTATAGTGGAAAGCCACTGGCCTAAGTAAGACTCAGGAGAGCTGACCGCTAGCCCTAGATTTGTCACTTACTCGCTGGGTCACTCTGACAAGCCACTGGCCCTCTCTGGGCCCTGGTTTTCTTAGTTTTAAGAGAAGGTGGTTACAAATTCTCGTAAAAAGACCAGACTCAATGGTCTGACTGAGACTAGAATGACCCCGGAGGTCATGGTCCCCAGACCTTCTGTTAGCCCAAAACAGGAAAGCCGACTCTTCAGACAGGGACTGGACTAGACTATGGGATAGACAATGATACTGGTGAAGAATGAGCTTCTTGGATCATGTAGACTCATGAGATTATGTTGGCATTTCCTGTCTGAAGGGGAGATGAGAGGGTAGAGGGGGTCAGAAGCTGGCCGAATGGACATGAAAATAGAGAGTGGAGGGAAGGCATGTGCTGTCTCATTAGGGGGAGAGCAATTAGGAGTGCATAGCAAGGTGTATATAAATTTTTATTTGAGAGTCCGACTTGTAAACTTTCACTTAAAGCACAACAAAAATTAAAAAAAAAAAGAAGGCTAAGCAAAAATATCTCTAAGGCCTCCTTCTTTGATCCTACCTCTCTCTTAAGTACCTCCCAGGTATAGGCATTGAACCAGGACTGCAGTGGAAGATACAAAAGAGAATAAAATGAGTCTTTTTTCTCAAGAAAATTTGATATAGTTGTTTAAGCCTCTTGTATTGTTTCTTAGCTTCTAGGCAGTTTCCTGGAAGCTCATAATCTCACTAAGTACACCTTGGGTTGTTGTTGGGTGCTATCGAATTGATTCTGACTCAAAGCGACCCTATGTGACAGAGTAGAACTGTCCCATAAAGTTTCTAGGCTGTAATCTTTAAGGGAGTAGATGGCCAGGTCTTTCTTCCACAGAGCCGTTACGTGGATTCAAACCATCAGCCTTTTGGTTAATAGCTGAGTGCTTAACCTTTGTGCCACCAGGGGTCCTTGTACACCAGGAAGCCACAGGCAGGAAAACCTGGTGGCAAGGTGGTTAAGAGCTATGTCTGCTAACCAAAAGGTCGGCAGTTCAAATCCACCAGGTGCTACTTGTAAACTCCATGGGACAGTTCTACTCTGTCCTTTAGGGTCACTATGATTTGTAATCGACTTGACAGCAATGGGTTTTTTGTTGTTTTTTTTTTTTTAGCCACAGGCAAATACATAATAAATCATTTATTTATACTGTATTACAATATAAAAAAACAAATATGATGAAATAATGTCTATGTTTCCAGACTTTGGGGCCACCCTGAATTTTTTGCACCAGTGACCAACTATCTAGAAGGCCAACACACAGATAAATACATCTATAATAGCAGTTACTTTACGTGTAGTAATAACCCTAATATATTACTCACCTGCAATATGCCAAGCTCTCTGCTTACTGGTTTACAAACCTTGTGTCGGGAATCCTCGCGACAATCTTGTGAGGTAGGCATTTCCTTCATTTTACAGACAAGGAAACCAAGACTCATGCATATAACTTGCTGAACATCATGTAGCTAGTCAGAGGCTCAAAACCTAGCTCTTAGTTCCAGAGTCTGGACCTCTTCCACCATACCTCTGCCTCTGGGTGCTGCGTTTCCTATTTTACAAAGCAGATTTTGAAGAGGAGTAGATTGAAGCACAGAGACATGCCCAAATCCCTTGGCTAGAGTGGCAAACATGGGACTGGAAGCCAGGTGTTCTGACTCAGAAAAGCAGGGCTTTTCCCCACCTCAAAACATTGCTTATGCAACATGCTCTGGTTAACACAGTTTTGTAAGATTTTTGAACCCCTTTGGGTGGGGCAGAAGTGCCACAAGCCTCTCCCACGCACTGTTGTTTAAACCCATTCCTATTTCCTTCCTCAAACCTACTTCTCCTGCAATCTCTCCCAATTCCATCCTTGAAGCTGCTCATGTCTGAAATCAAGGACTCATCCTTCAGCATGTCCTCTTGGACCTGCCTTTAAATTAAACCCAGAATCCTACCACCTCTTGGCACTTTCATCAACATCCCTGCTGTCATGCCAGTCTTCTCTCTTGTCCTCCCGTCTCGTCCCTGAGTGTCGAGCTGGAACAGTGCTAAGAGATCATTTAGTGCAAGTTACCCCTACATCTTATTCTCCACACAGCAGCCAGAGGGACCTGGTTAAACTGAAAGTCAGATCATGTCCTTCTCTGCTGGGAAATTCTCCAATGGCTTCACATTTCACTCAGAGCAAAAACCCTGACACCCTCAGCTCTAGTCACACTGGCCTCCTTGTTGTTACAGGAACATGCCAGACACATATCTGCCTTAGGGCCTTTGCACTTTCTGTGTCCCTGCCCTGGGATACTTTTCCCCAGATATCTGCATGACCTACCCCTCTTCTCCCTCAAGTCTACTAATTTTCATCTTCTCAGTGAGGCTTTCCTTGCCCACCCTTTAAAAAATTGCAACTCATTTCCTACTATGTATTCTCTATCCCTATACCCTGTTTTTTTTATTCCAAGTATGTATTACCACCTGACAAACTATGTATCAAACCAATTTATTTCGTTTATTGTTTGTCTTGCCCAACTAGAATGTACGCCCTGTGAACGCAGGGATTTGGGGGAGGTCTGACTTGTTTGCTGCTGTAACCCCAGTATTTAGAACAACAACTAGTAGCTCTCAATAAATGTTTATCCAATGAATGAATTAAAGAAACTTCCTGGCCTCTGACAG
This sequence comes from Loxodonta africana, assembly GCF_030014295.1. NCBI lineage: Eukaryota > Metazoa > Chordata > Mammalia > Proboscidea > Elephantidae > Loxodonta > Loxodonta africana. Next base: position 52,194,401 of record NC_087359.1, read on the forward strand.
GTATTTGAATTTCAACCTTGCTGGGTCTCACCTCTTTCTGATCTGCGGAGCTGATCATTTTTATATCTTGGTCACATGGCTGCTCTTTCTAGGCACAGTATGGTCATTCACTTATCACTGCCCCTCTACTTGAGCCCAGCTCCCACCTAAGCAGCCCTCAACAGAGGTTGGGGCAATGGGCTACAGCTGTGGTAGCCTCTGACCTAATCTCACATTCTGTGAATTTAACAGGAGACATTTATTCAGCGTCGTTCTAGACTCCACCGTAAAATACTGCCTTCACACACAACACTCGCAGTTTCAGGAGGTTCCCAGCTACTAAAGGTCAACCATTCAGTTTATTGAATATTAATTATTCAAAGCCTCTGGTTGTTCGGGAAATGTTCAGCCAGTGATGAAATGAGATTTCAAGGCCCCCGAGGTTGAATCAGAGCCACTCTTTCCTTCCCTCTCTGAAGGGATGAATGTTCTGTAAAGAGCCCCTGAGTTTCTGGACTGAAGAGAGGGCAGTAGCAGCAGGAGGAGATGTGAAGTTATTCATTTTGTAATTTGCAAAAAAAGGAGTCATTTCTAAAAGTTTCTGCTCGAGATTTTTAATAATAGAATTGCCCTTCAAAATTTCCTTAGGAGTATCAAGAGTAAAAAGAGAACCTACAGACTGGGAAACAAAAATTTGGCTATGACATATTTGACAAAGGTCTAATCTCTAGAATCTGCAAACACCTTTACAACAAAAAGACAAACAATCCAATTAAAAAATGGACAAAGGATATGAACAGGTACTTCACTAAAGAAGACATTCAGGTGACTAACAGACACATGATGAAATGCTCTTGATCACTAGCCATTAGAGAAATGCAAATCAACTAAAATAAGATACCATCTCACCCCAACATTACTGGCATGAATAAAAAATCAGAAAGTAACAAGTATTGAAGAGGCTGCAAGGAGATTGGAACTCTTATGCACTGCTGGTGGGAATGTAAATTGGTACAACCATTTTGGAAAATGATATAGTACTTCCTTAAAAAGCTAGAAACAGAAATACCATATTATCCAGCAATCCCACTCCTAGGACTATATCCTAGAGAAATAAGAGCCATCACACAAATAGACATATGCACATCCATGTTCACTGCAGTATTATTCAAAATAGCAAAAAGATAGAAACAGCCTAGGTGCCCATCAACAGATGAATGAATAAACAAACTATGGTACATATGCACAAAGGAATACTACACAAAAATAAAGAGAACAATGATGAATCTGAGAAACATCTCATAACATGGATGAATCTGGAGGGCATTATGCTGAGTGAAATAAGTCTATCACAAAAGGACGTGAGACCACTATTATAAAAACTCTTGAAAAGGTTTACACACAGAAAGAAAGAATCTTTGATGGTTACAAGGAAGGGGAGAGGTGGAAAGGGAAAAACACTAACTAGATGATAGATAAGTGGTGACTTTGGTAAAGAGTAAGACAGTACGCAATACTGGGAAAGTCAGCACAACTTGACCAAGGCAAAGTCATAGAAACTTCATAGACACACCCAAACCGCTTGAGGGACCAAGTTACTGGACTGAGGGCTGGGGACCAAGGTCTGGGGATATCTAGCTTAACTGGCATTACATAGTTTATAAAAGAAATGTTCTGTATGCTACTTTGGTGAGTAGTGTTTGGGGTCTTAAAAGCTTGTGAGTGGCCATCTAAGACATGGCTGCGGCTCCCATCGGGAGCAAGGGAGAATGAAGAAAACCAACGACACAGGGAAAGAATAGTCCAAAGGACTAATGGACCACAACTACCATGGCCTCCACCAGACTGAGTCCAGCACAACTAGATTGTGCCCAGCTATCACCACCGACTGCTCTGACAGGGATCACAATAGAGGATACTGGACAGAGCTGGAGAAAAATGCAAAACAAAATTCTAACTCACAAAAAAAGACCAGACTTACTGGTCTGACAGAGACTGGAGAAACCCCGAGATTATGCCCCTGGACACCCTTTTAACCCAGTACTGAAGTCACTCCTGAGGTTCACCCTTTAGCCAAAGATTAGACAGGCCTATAAAACAAACAATAACACACATAGTTCAGTGGGCACACCATTGAACTAAATGGGCACACCAGCCCAGGGGCAAGGATGAGAAGGCAGGAGGAGACAAGAAAGCTGGTAATGGAATCCAAGGTTGAGAAGGGGAGAGTGCTGATATGTCATGGGGTTGGCAACCAATGTCACAAAACAATACGTGTATTAATTGTTTAATGAGAAACAAATTTGCTCTGTAAACCTTCATCTAAAGCAAAATAAATAAAGAAAGCACAATTAAAAAAATTTTTTCTTAGGAGTGATATTGCTTGTGAAAACAAAGCATGCTTTCCCATTTTGCAGATGAGAAAACCACATGGAGAAGGGTAGTGATTTTCTAAGGACAACAGCAACCCAAGCAATTCTACCCCTTGTATTAAGGAATAGTCATGTTTGCATTCATCTACCTAAAGTGTCCCGGACTGTCTCTGGAGGGATTACATCAGCCTGAAAGTTTGCCCTGCACTGACAGAAAGAAAAAGAAGTGAAACTCACTCACCACTGAATCCCCAAAGGACGTTGTGTGAGGGGTGAGAGCAGAGCAGGCAGAGCTGCGGAGAACTTTAGAGGTGGCATCTGTGTCCCAACTGGAACAGTCATTAGAAGTCTTCCAGGGCAACCTATGCCTGGGGAAGCTGAGGCCCGAAGGGGACAAGTGACTCTGGGACCCTGGCCACACAGGGACTTAGTGATTGGAAAGGAGCCATAATTCTCCTGCCTTGAGTCTCCACATGGAACTCTATCCACTATACCAAGGCCCTCAAGTGACCTTGGAGACTTGTTGGTCTTGCATTCTCAGAAAAAAATAATGAGGCCAAGGAAGGCTTAGGAGGCCAGGGAAGATATACTTAAAATGAACCTTCACTCCCTTTGGCCACCACTCGTCTGTCAGTCTATCATACTGTGGTGGCTTGAGTGTTGCTGTGATGCTGGAAGCTATGCCACCAGTGTTTCAAATATCAGCAGCATCACCCATGGTGGACAGGTTTCAGCAGAGCTTCCAGACTAAGACAGACTAGGAAGAAGGGCCTGGTGATCTACTTCTAAAAAAAATTGGCCAGTGAAAACCTTATGAATAGCAGCAGAACATGGTCTGATATAGTCCTGGAAAGTGAGTCCCTCTGGTTGGAAGACACTCAAAAAGAGACTGAGGGAGCAGCTCTCCCTCAAAGTAGAGTCAACCTTAGCAACATGCATGGAGTCAGGCTTTCAGGACTTTCATTTGTTGATGTGGTACAACTCAAAATGAGAAGAAACAGCTGCAAACATCCATTAATAATTGGAACTTGGAATGTGCAAAGTATGAATCTAGGAAAATTGGAAGTTGTAAAAAATGAAATGGAACGCAGGAAGATCAATATCCTAGGTATTAACTGATCTGAAATGGACTGGTATTGGCCATTTTGAATCAGACAATTACATGTCTACTATGCCAGGAATGACAAATTGAAGAGGAATGGCTTCGAAAGCATTGTTAAAAAGAACATTTCAAGACCTGCCCTGAAGTACAATACTGTCAATGATAGGATAACATCCATATGCTTAGGAGGAAGACCAGTTAATATGAATATTATTTAAATTTATGCACCAGCCACTAATGCCAACAATGAAGAAATTGAAGATTTTTACCAACATCTGCAATCTGAAATTGATCAATCATGCAATCAAGATGCATTGATAATTACTGGTGATTGAAATGAGAAAGTTGAAAACAAAGAAGTGTCGGTAGCTAGAAAATATGGCCTTGGTGATAGAAAGGATGCTGGAAATCAAAGGACAGAATTTTGCAAGACTAACAACTTACTCACTGCAAATGCCTTTTTTCAACAATATGAATGGCAACTATATACGTGGACCTCGATGGATGGAACACACAAGAATCAAATCAACTACATCTGTGGGAAAAGACAAAGGAGAAACTCAGTATCAGCAATCAGAACAAGGCCAGGGGATGATTGTGGAACAGACCATTAGTTGCCCATATGCAAGTTCAAGCTGAAGCTGAAGAAAATTAAAACAAGTCCACAAGAGACAAAGTATAACCTTGAGTATATCCCACCTGAATTTAAAGACCATCTCAAGAATAGATTTGTCACATAGAACTCTAATGACCAAAGACCAGATGAGTTGTGCAATGACAACAAAGACATCATACATTACGAAAGCAAAAGGTCATTAAAAAGATAGGAAAGAAAGACCAAAATGGAAGTCATAAGAGACTCTGAAACTTGCTCTTGAATGTAGAGTAGCTAAAGCAAATGGAAGAGATGAAAAAGTAAAAGAACTGAACAGAAGTTTTCAAAGGGCAACTTGAGAAGACAAAGTAAAACCGTATAACGAAGTGTGCAAAGATCTGGATGAGAAAACCGTAAGAGACGCTCAGCCTTTCTCAAGCTGAAAGAACTGAAGAAAAAATTCAAGCCTTCAGTTGCAATACTGATGGAAGGAATGCACAGAGTCACCGTACCAAAAAGAATTGGTCGACATTCAGCCATTTCAGGAGGTAGTATATGATTAAGAACCACTGGTATTGGAAGAAGAAGTCCAAGCTGCGCTGAAGGCTTTGGCAAAAAACAAACCTCCAGGAATTGACGGGATACCAGTTGAGATATTTCAGCAAATGGATGCAAGGCTGGAAGGGCCCACTAGTCTATGACAAGAAATTTGGAAGATAGCTACCTGGCCAACCAACTGAAACAGATCCATATTTGTGCCCTTTTCAAAGAAAGGTGATCCAACAGAATGCTGAAATTATTGAACAATATCATTCATATTACACACAAGTAAAATTTTGCTGAAGATAATTCAAAAGCGGTTTCCGCAGTACATTGACAGGGAACTGCCAGAAATTCAAGCCAATTCAGAAGAGGACATGGAATGAGGGATATCGTTGATGGAGTCAGATAGATCTTGACTGAAAGCAGAGAATACCAGAAAGATGTTTAGCTATGTTTTATTGACTGCAAAGGGATTCGACTGTGTGGATCATAACAAATTATGAACAACATTGCAAAGAATGGGAATTTCAGAACACTTAATTGTGCTCATGTGGAACCCATATATAGACTAAGAGGCAGTAGTTTGAACATAATAAGGGGATACTGCATGGTTTAAAATCAGGAAAGGTGTGCATCAGAGTTGTATCGTTTCACCACATTTATTCAATCTGTAATGCCAAACAAATAATCCCAGAAACCGGACTATACGAAGAAGAATATGGCATCAGGATTGAAGGAAGACTCATTAACAACCTGTAACGTACAGAGGACATAACCTTGCCTGCTGCGAGTAAAGAGGACTTGAAGCACTTACTGATGAAGATCAAAGACCACAGCCTTCAGTATGGATTGCACCTCAACATAAAGAAAACAAAAATCCTCACAACTGGACCAACAGGCAACATCATGATAAATGGAGAAAATAATGAAGTTGTCAAGGATTTCATTTTACTTGTATCCATAATCAATGCCCATGGAAGCAGCAGTCAAGAAATCAAAGGACATGTTGCATTGGGCAAATCTGCTGCAAACAACTTTTTTAAAGTGTTAAAAAGCAAAGATGTAACTTTGAGGACTAACGTGCGCCTAACCTAAGCCATGGTATTTTCAATTGCCTCATATGCATGTGAAAGCTGGACAATGAATAAATAAGACCAAAGAAAATTTGAAGCCTTTGAATTATGGTGTTGGCGAAGAATACTGAATATACCATGAACTGCCAGAAGAACGAACAAATCTGCTTTAGAAGTACAGCCAGAATGTTCCTTAGAAGCGAGGATGGCGAGACTTTGTCTCACGTGCTTTGGATGTGTTATCAGGAGGGACCAGTCCCTGGAGAAGAACATTATGCTTGGTACAGTGTCGTCAAAAAAGAGAAGACCCTCAAGGGGATGGATTGAGACAGTGACTGTAACAATGGGCTTGAACATAGCAACAATTGTGAGAATGGCACAGGACTGAGCAGTGTTTTGTTCTGTTGTACACAGGGTCACTATGAGTTGAAACTGACTGAAGGCATCTAACAACAACAACACTGTTTCGGTTCCCTGGAGTTTATTTAAGCTGATGTGATTCTCCTATGTGCTGTAAATCATACTTCTATGATGTTAATGAGGTAGGATTAGCGGCAGTCTAAAAAAAAAAAATTTTTCTTTTTTTTTATGTTAGTGAGGCAGGACTCAAGCTACAAGATTAGGTTATGTCTTAAACCAATCTCTTTTGAGATGTAAAAGAGAGAAGTGAGCAGAGATACAGGGGGACCTCATAATCACCAAGAGAGCAGTGATGGGAGCAGACCACATTCTTTGGGCCCGGGGTCCCTGTGCTGAGAAACTCCTAGTCCAGGGGAAGGTTGATGATAAGGACCTTTCCCCAGAGCCAAAAGAGAGAGAAAGCCTTCCCCTGGAGCTGGCCTCCTGAATTTGGACTTCTAGCCTCCTAGACTGTGAGAGAATAAATTTCTCTTTGTTAAAGCCATCCACTTGTGGTATTTCTGTTATAGCAGTACTAGATGACTAAGACACTCAGGAACTGGTAGTACCCTAGGGACCCAGAAGACTCTTGGCAAATCAAGGAGAGTTGGATATCTGAGCATTAAAGGAAGATGATTTTATCCCTAGCATTTAAGACAGACTTCAAGTGAGCAAGGTTAGCCATGAGAAGGGAAGAAGGTTTTATACAGAATGAGAATATCATAGAAGTAGGATTTACAGCGCGTAAGCAAATCACATCAGATGACAAAATGGTGTACAGTCACACAATACTGAGAATCATGAACTTGCCAAGTTGACACATATTTTGGGGGGACAGAACTCAATCCATGACACTAACCCAGTTATTTTTCCCTAGAGTGTTCAGTCATCCTGGGTGCCAAATCATGGCCATACCTTGTGTCTGTGCCTGCAGATTATGGCTGTCATGTTTTGCCATCCTGGGCATAAGGATGACTGGGGTCCCAGAATGTAGGTGCAGGGTTTCAATTCTACCCCTCTTACACCCCTACTATTCACTCACTCAGACCATCTCCCAGACTGGAAGTACGTTAAATTGTTAAGCCCACTTGACCTCCTCTAATTACCACCATGGCTTCTGAGTACATTGAAATTAAAATTGCCCTAATACTACTAATACTAATAATAATACTTTGAAGTGTTGAATAGCAAAGATGTCACCTTGAAGACTAAGGCGCGCCTGACCCAAGCCATGGTATTTTTGATTGCATCATATGCATGTGAAAGCTGGACAATGAATAAGGAAGACCGAAGAAGAGTTGATGCCTTTGAATTATGGTGTTGGAGAAGAATATTGAATACACCATGGACTGCCAGAAGAACGAACAAATCTGTCTTGGAAGAAGTACAACCAGAATGCTCCTTAGAGGCAAGGATGGCGAGACTGCGTCTTACATACTTTGGACATATTGTCAGGAGGGATCAGTCCCTGGAGAAGGACATCATGCTTGGCAGAGTACAGACAGGGTCAGCGGAAAAGAGGAAGACCCTCAACGAGGTGGATTGACACAGTGGCTGCAACAATGAGCTCAAGCATAACAACAATTGTAAGGATGGCGCAGGACTGGGCAGTGTTTCGTTCTGTTGTGCATAGGGTCGCTATGAGTCGGAACCAACTCGACGGCACCGAACCACAACAACTACTACAGTTACTGCTACTACCACCACTATCACTAACTACCGCTACTATCACTACTACTATTCCAAACATTGTAACCACCACTACAGCTACCACTTCTACTACCCCTCCTGCTGCCATCTCCACAACTGCTATTACTACTACCAGTATTACTATCACTACTGCTACCTCTACCATGCTGCTCCTGAAGACTTACTATGTGCCTGGCTTATGGCATTTTACTTACATTATCTCATTTGACTCTCACGACGGCCCTTGAAGTAGAAAATATTATCCCTATTTTATAGATAACTAAGACTTGGAGAGTCATATGAATTGTCAGAGTTCCCACAGCTAGTAGGAGGTGAGGCAGAATTTGAATGCATATTGTCTGACACCAATGCCTTATACTTATGCATAGCCTTACACCATGATGCTAAACAGTCTTCTAGTGTTCAGAAATGGCATTGGCCTTGGGGTCAGAGAGATCTGGGTTAGAATCCCCCCCGATCAGGTAACTAGGCAAGTTAGGCTTATCTGTAAAATGGGATTTCCATCCCCGTGTATCAATTTCTTTTGAGGATTAAATTGTTGTTAGCTGCCATTGAGTTGATCTCCAACTCATGGAGACTACGCACAACAGAAGGAAGTGCTGCCTGATCTTGTGCCATCGTCATGATAGGTTGTGGATTTGACCATTGTGATCCATAGGGTTTTCACTGGCTGATTTTTGGAAATAGATTGCCAGGCCTTTCTTCCTAGTCTGTCTTAGACTGAGGATCAAATGAGATAATGTATATAAAACATCATGCTTGGTAAAGTAGAGAGTCAGTGAAAAAGAAGAAGACCCTCGATGAGATGGATTGGCACAGTGGCTGCAACAACGGTCTCAAACATAGCAATGATTATGAGGATGGTGCAGGACAGGGCGGTGTTTCTTTCTGTTGTGCACACGGTCACTATGAGTTGGAACTGACTCAACAGCACCGAACAACAACAATAATATAAAACACTTAACAGAGAGGCTGCGCAAAGCCCATCCCAACTCCCAAGGAGCCTAATGGACTTCCTATCTTGTGACTCTCCTCCCACAGCCAACAATAGGTCCTCTGCAAACGTTTGTAGGATGACTTGCTCTCCACTCAGGCCTTACAAACTGCTTATTCCTCATTCAGTCATTCATTCATTTATCACACATGTGTTGAGCACCTGCTATAGGCCAGTCACAATGCTTGGGCCCTGGAGATAAGAAGGTGAGGGAAGCAGATATGGTCACTGCCCTTGTGGAGTGTACCCTAGTGGAATTTTCTGTGTGCAAACTACAGGGCATGCAAAGGTCAGTATGGAACAATCAAGGCATGTAGTACCTGACGAGGCTGGAAAGGGAGGATAAACAAGGACATTGATGACTAGGCACAGCAAAGATTAAGATAAATGTCTTAAGAAATTTGGGAATGGATAATTGAAAGGGAGAGAACGTCCATCAAAGGAGAGAGAAACCCATTGGTGGACACATCAGGCAAAGCTTTGTAGCATCAATGCAAAGCAAAAGGAAATGGCCAAAGGTAGCAGCCTGGAGATACATCGTAGGTAATTAGTGCCTTATCACCAAGAGACCACTGAACCTCTCAATCAGACTTTAGGACTTTGACAGTACTTCTGACAACCAACCACTCTTCTGCCACAGCTTTATTTCAAAGGGGGATACCTGGCCAGTAGAGGTTCCTCCAGAACCAGCAAGGGACAGCATTAATAACCAAGTAAACATACTCCTGCTATATGCCAGGTACTGTGCTGGACTCCAATCCTCTTGACCTGCAAGTGGGGACCCCATTTTATAGATGAGAAATCAAGACTCAGAGACATTCAGTGACTTACTCAAATTACTGCATGTGGAAATCAGGATGCAAACCCGGATTCATCTAGTTGCAAAGGCCACGTTCTTTCCGTCATAGGACGCATTGCCTCTTTCCTCTTTCCCTGAAAATCCAGGAAACCCATGAACATTCACTCAGGTCTGATCATCTAGGGAAGGGGCGTTAGTAGAGAATTTTCCCTGAGCTAAGGGAAAAGCAGTGTCTTCTATATGAAGGAGGCAGTGCTGTGTACACACAGGGTCATTGATAGAAGTGGGTTAAATAGCATTTGGGCAATGTGGCATAGCGAAAGACTGCAGGGTACAGTAGTTGGTGTCAGGCAGACCTGGGCTTGAATCCCAGCTGGGCAATTTTTTTAAACCTCGTTTTAGCCTGTTTCCTCATCTGTAAGATAAGACAGAAACTGGTAACATCTACCATAGGGATGTATAGGAGAATTAAATCAGTTACTACAGGAATAGCACAACAAAGTGTGGGTGTATGATAAGCATTTAATATTTGTTAGTTATTCACATTCCTTTGCTATGAAAAGAGCCTTCGACAGTGTTGAGAACATTCTAGGTGTTTGGTGTACAGCTATTATGCTTCCTTTTTTTAGAGTTGGACAAAATCCTAGCCACCGCACCCATAACCTATACGATCAAGTGGGTGTTTCATGAGCTTATGAATTTTTATAAGGTTCTATTTTTGCAATTTCATGTAATGCTCCAGTGCCTTTGGACACGTCAGCTCCTGACCTTTCGGTGGGTGAGATACTTCCCATAAACAGAACCATAAAAGCCCACTGGTTTTCTCCTTGTTGTGTGAGTTTGTTTGGTGCTCTCCCTCTCTCCTGTGCCATTTGAATAGTGATGTCATATTTCCATGTCTTCTCACCTCTATTGAAAAAGACCTACCAGTAATTCCTTCCCCAGTGCTCAGCAATCCCCAGGGGGAAGTCATGGTTTCAGCAAGGCCCAGGCATCATGAAACAGAGAGAACTGACAGGGTGGAGAAGTTACTCAAAGGTAGGAAAGAGAGAGAAACGCCACCCACATGCATTTACTAAGCTCAAGTCAGTGGCCAAGTTAGCCTTTTTTTTTTTTTAAGACTTGTCAAGACATCGATATAACAACATTTAAGAAAATAGAATAAAACAACCACCCATTTTTTTTTCCCAAAATGTTAACCTAACTTCTTTTCCTCTGTCATCTATTTCAGTTTTTACACGTTTTTATGAAAATTATGATCATACTGTAGGTCTAATTTGGGGTCCCTCTTTTCTCTTAATGTTATTTCAGAAATGCCTTTTCTATATTGCTGCATCTTTTTCATGCCTGCCATGGCAACTACAGCATCATGGCCCATCCTGAGACTCATACTGCTCAAGCATCTTAATCCAAAGCAATCTGAGGGATGAGTGGAACAGAGACATTGAGTCACAAAGCCTTGGGATCGGGCCTTGGTTCTGCCATTTACTAGCCATGTAACACTGATCTAGTTACTGCCTTTGGCTCTGAGTTTCCACAACCACGAAGTGAGTGTAATGCAGACATGACAGTGTTGCTGTGAAGCATATGAAGACCTATCAGAGAATTTCAGCAAACGGTACTGCTATTAGAGATGTGTTATTATTCATGTTATCGTTGAGTAGTTCTAAATAACACCACATGGACACCTTTCACAACTTTTCTTCTTTTGACTTATCTTTTGGGGAAAAGTCCTCAGATATAGACATTTTTTGTGGTTCTTTGATATGTATTGGCAAGTTACCTTCTAGAAAGCTGATACCAATTTGTATTATCAGCAATGTAACCCAGCACTGGATTCTTACATTGAAAACAATCTTATTTCTAATTTAATAGATGCAAAATTGGATCTTATTTCAGCAGTATCTGTGATCCAAAGCTAGCAGTAAAAGAAGGTATGGAGCCTAGTAGCGCTTGTAATACAATTCTTTAGGAACCAAGATGCAGAAGTTGGTAGAATTTGATGTTGTTATGGTATCCATTGCAACTACCTGATTCTGCCTTCGTATTGGAAAAGCAGCTATAGTTAATATGTGAACAAATGAGCATGGTGTATTCAATAAAACTTTATTTATGGACACTACAATTTGAATTTCATATAATTTTCATGTGCCATGAAATGCTATTTTTCTTTTGATTTTTTTTCAACCATTTAAAAATGCACAAACCATTCTTAGCTCACGGATGTACTAAAATAGTGGGTCATGGTTTGCCAATCCCTGATCTACATGGTTACATACATTTTTTGTAAATTCGGTGCTTTTTTTTTTTTGCAAGCAAATCTAGGGAATCCTGAAAGTATCAAAGAGAAAGTTAAGGATGGTGGAGTTTGTTTTACAGCTTTTGATCTTTCATAAATCAGCCCCTTCCCCTCACTGGGCCTCAGTCTCCCCATTTGTAAATGAGGGAGTTCATTTAGCAACTCCTCAGGTCCCTCCCTGAAATTCCACCTGTATCTAAAGTGCCCATTGGGGTGATGCTAATGTTGAGGTTGGCATGGCAATGGTATGCTCGCCACAACTCTCCCCTAACCACAAGCTTGGGGCCTGTGGGCTTTGTGGCACCCTGTTCAGCTGAGCTGCCTTTTTCCTTTTAATCTTTTAGAAAGAAAGGATTGAATACACAGAATGCAGAGCTAGGACCCTTTGCCTCTTTTTTGGTAACAAAAGTTGGGCGAGCCCTGGGAGAAACCTCCTTCTTCATCTTTGTTCTCTTTCCCAATTTATTTTAAAGAACCATTTGGGGAGCTCACTGTCAGATGTCATGTGTCCATTCCAAGGGTGAACAGTACGGCCTGGGATACTCACAGCTCTGGGCTGGCTCAGGAGATCCCCGTCGTAGTTTCTCTTGGTAGGAAGTGACTACGGCCTGAGAGCCCTAGACATTGTTTATAGGCCACTATCATTGCCAGTGAAAGAAAAATGCCTAGGGCAATGTAATTAAATGTAGATGGGATTATTACTGGAATAAATTTTTCTGTTTCCCCTTCTTCAAGAAATATAACAAGTTTGTGGTATCAGAGTGGTGTAGTAAAGGGGCTTCCACTCAAGAAGACCACCAGCTAGAGGTATGAGAATTAATAGGCTGATGGCCTGCCCTTATCATTGTAATTTCTCCCTCTTCTCAACACCATACTAAAAATTCAAGCGTCCACAATCTGTCTAGGATGGGTTCTCAAAGCATTTGTTCTTGGAGGGACCAAAGAGGTTGGAGTCTGTGCCAATGTAATCTGAGTAAGGGACCTGGTCTAGTTATGACCCCAAATGCTGCAGCTGGGTGCACAAACGAATGGGGTCCCTGGGTCCATGAGTGGGCATGACTGAGGAGGCTCCCTTGCTACAGTTTTGCTTGAGGGCTCAGAAAAAAAAAAAAATTGTTGGCATTTGTCACTAGAGAAGAAAACCCATCCCTAGACTACCCTGCAAGGAAATGTATTAAGACTTGTTTTCCGTCGTTCACCCAGGGAAATAATTGTTTCTTCGTTTTCCCAAGCTCCTAGAATACTATTATTAATCTTATTATTATCACCTCATTAATAACTGTTTTTTTTTTTTTTTTAATAACTGTACCATATGGAACAAAATGCTTTCCTGTCTGTATTTTTCAGTAGCCCCTGAGCTTGGAGGGTCTGAGTCTTTCTCTTTTTCTTCAACTTTATTGTTTATTTTCAAATCACCACCTCTAGCCCACATTCCCTGTGTACATTGCACAGTACTGGCTTGTTTTACGTATTGGACTCTTCTTAGTTAAAGTGTGGTCCTTGGACCAGCAGCATTGGCATCACCTGAGAGCTCTTTAGAAATGCAGAACCTCAGACCCTGCCCAAACCTACTGAACCAGGATCTGCAGTTCAACAAGATCCCCAGGTGGTCTGTGTGCACATTCAAGTCTGAGAAGCCCTGAGTTAGACAAGAGAAATTTACTGAGTGTATAATGACAAGGAGAGTCAAGAGACATGGGTCCTAGTGTTGCTGTCATTCTCTCTGCCACTCTCTTTGTATGCAACCTTTAGCAAGACATTTCTCACCTTTGGGCCTCAAATTTTTAGCTATAAAATGAGGACTTCGGACTGGATCAGATCAAACTAAATTAATTTTTGAGCAGAGCCCTATGTAAAGCTTTATCCAAACCAACGAAAACCAAACCTGTTGCCATCAAGTCAATTCCAACTCCTAGCTACCCTATAGAACAGAGTAGAACTGCCCCATAGGGTTTCCAAGGAGCGACTGGTACATTTGAACTACGACCTTTTGGTTAGCAGCTGAACTCTTAACCACTGAGCCACCAGGGACCCACGTAAAGCTTAATAGGAAGGATGAAAGATGAACCAGACATGAGCCCTGCCCTCTAGGAACTTAGATTCTAGTGATGGAGGTAAGAAAAACACAGGCAGTTCTCAGGTTACTGAATGAGATCTGTTTCTAAGTATGTCTTTAAGAATTTGTAGGTAAGTCGGAACAAGTGCATATGGTTCTTATTTAGTTCAAGAAAGGAATCTTGGTCGTGCAGTGGTTAACAGCTCGGCTGCTGACTAAAAGGTTGGCAGTTCACACCCACCAACCGCTCCTTGGAAACCCTATGGAGCAGTTCTACTCTGTCCTATAGGGTCGCTATGGTCGGAATCAACTTGATGGCAGTGGGTTTAATGCAAGAAAAGGTTCAAAGACTTGCCAGTGATTTAAAAGCTGCCTGTGTGGCAAGTGAAGGTGATTGTGATGAAGCATTTGTTGCAAGTAGGGGCTGGTTCTATTGTTTCAAAGTGAGGGCAAATTTACACAACATTGAAGGGCAAACACTAGCTGTCTGCAAGTTGGAGGTTCTTAACCCAGGGACTTACTGTATGCAAGTAATGATAGTACAGAGTGAAAAGTGGCAGGTGCTCCAAGAGAATGTGCTCTGGGGCTTCAGAGAAGAAGGCTACTGCTGGATCGTTCTAAAATTCTGACCTTCTATGGTCTCAAGGCAAAGGTGAATTTCATGTAAGAGGCTGGTTGAGATATCCCTGTGCTCTAGCAAGCCACCATGAAGTTAAGTCCACAAAAGCTACAATAACCACTCTTCAGGAGGAAGGGGAATCATTTTGGAGGAAACCCAAAGATTCTAAATAGGTAAATAAATGAAATAAATAAAAATACCCCATAAAAGTTACTATTTCCCATCCACATTAAATATCATCTAGATTGTGAGTTTCTGTGGCCCTGGAATGTAGACCCCAGGAGGTCTACAGCAAGAGTTCAATAAATGTTTGTAGAACTGAACTGAAGGACTCTCATGGGCAGGACAATCATGCCCTGGGAATGGAGGAACATAGCTTTCTCTTGGGCAGTTTCAAGGCATTCTGAACAAAATCCTACAACACAGCAAATTATTATCCTGTCTTCACTCTAGAAAGGCAGATTCTACGAACTATTTTCTTCATTTGCTGAGGCATGACTGGAAATTTTCTGAGGATCATACTTCAGTCTCTGTCCTGTAGGCTTGGGTATTTCTAATGCCCATGAAGAAGAGCCTATCAGTAAGTTGCCTTGACATTTGACTGTTAGCACTGTCAGAGATAAATTATAATGCACAAAACTTGTCGTTAAATTATTCCTTAAACTAGTTCTTCCAATATTCCACAATGTAAGTCAATACAATTGTTTCCCTTCTGAAGAATAAAAAAGTTAGGCGTATTTTATGTCCATTATAACTGGGAGAGAACTCAGTTTATGTGTTAAATCATGTGTCCGCTGGAGTCACTGGATCCTCGATTTCCACAGAAAGAAAGATATGGAAAGATGAACAGGATTCTTGAATTTCTGTTACTGATGTTATGTATCTTTTTTGAATACATTTAAAATTATACACTGTAGGACACTGGCTGTCATTCATTTATTCATTCATCAAAAACAAATTTCTGGAAACTTCTGGTAATGAGACAGACTGATTTATATGATCTTGTTTCTGCTACAAACACATAGAAAATCTGTTTTAAGTAAAAATTATTTTTCCAAACACAGAGATCAGCTTGTAAGAAACAAAGAAAGAATTCAAAGCTGGAGTAGTGTTGTGGATTAAATGGTGCCCCTCCAGAATATGTTGGGATCCTGACCCCTAGACCTGAGGATGCAAACCTGTTCGGAAATAGGATTTTGTTATGTTAATTAGATCAAGGAGTGGATTCTAAATCTAATCACTTCTGAGTTACAAAAAGACCAGATTAGACACACAGACATGCATACATGGGGGAGGAGTGGTACAACTGCCATATGAGGGTAGTCTACAAGTCAAGGAGCTAAGAAGTACTTCGGGCCACTGACAAGGAAGGAATCAACACGATCAAGACCCTGACTCAGACTTTAAGCCTCCAGAACTGTGAGAAAATAAATTTCTGTTCTTTAAAGCTACCCACTTGTGGTATTTCTGTTACAATAGCACTGTTGTTGTTGTTAGGTGCTGTCAAGTCAGTTCCGACTCATGGAGACCCTATGTTCCACAGAACGAAACACTGCCCGGTCCTGTGCCATGCTCACAATCGTTATGCTTGAGCCCATTGTTGCAGCCACTGTGCCAGTCCGTCTCGTTGAGGGTCTTCCTCTTTCCCGCAATAGGACTAGGAAATAGTACTAGCAAAATAAAATAAGGAGTAAGTGAGAGTTGAGACCGTGGTGGCTGACAGAGGTCTCAGATACAGATTTTTTAACACCAAATGAAGGTAAGAAGAGCAACTCTGAGGACAGGAGGAGGTGGGAGTGAGGGATGGAGTCTAAAGATTATCCTGCACATGAATGGGAGTTGGAAAACTATTCGCCAGCCTAAGGAATTTACAAGTAGCCTTGCTACCCACCTGAAACTCGGGGTAGAAAAATAGACATCCGTGTGAAATTGTAAACCAAGCCTATGCCATATGTAGGTGTGGAGGTGAGGCAGTGTAAGAATCAGTTTGAACAAGTAAAATTACTGGGATACCAGAAGAGGCAAATGTGAAACTGCACAAAGACAGCCCCTTCTGAAGGCAGGCCTATAATTAAAAGTTAAAAACTGTAGTAGGAAATGAAGTACCATGAGGGAGAGTTAACAGAGACAACAAGTACGGGTATTAGTATTCCCCAAACTGGAGATGATAGAACATTCTGAAAGAGATTATAGACTATACCAGGAAACAAAGCACCGTGAGGGAGAGTTAACAGAGACAAGTAGGAATACTGTTGTTATTTGCCATTTAGCTGGTTCCAACTCATAGTGACCCTATAGGGGACAGAACAAAACACTGCCCGGTCCTGCGCCATCCTCAAAATCATTGCTATGCTTGAGCTCATCATTGCAACCACTGTGTCAGTCCATCTCATTGAGGGTCTTCCTCTTTTTTTCTGATCCTCTGCTTTACCAAACATGATGTCCTTCTCTAAGGATTGATTTCTCCTGATAATATGTTCCAAGTACTTGAGATGAAGTCTCGCCTTCCTCACTTTTAAGGAGCATTCTGGCTGTACTTCTTCCAAGACAAATTTGTTCATTCTTCTGGCAGTCCATGGTATATTCAATATTCTTCACCAGCAACATAATTCAGAGGCATCAATTCTTCTCCCGTCTTTCTTACTCATTGTACAGCTTTCACATGTATATGAGGCAGTTGAAAGTACCATGGCTTGGTCCAGGTGCAAATTAATCCTCAAAGCACCGCATCTTTCTCCCATAGAGCAGCTGGTGGGTTCAAACCTTTGACCTTTGGTTAGCATACAAGCGCTTTAATCACTGCACCACCAGGACTCCTCACTGAAAATGACATCTTTACTTTTTAACACTTTAAGAGGTCTTTCGCAGCAAATTTGCCTAATGCAATATGTTTTTTGATTTCTTGACTGCTGCTTCCATGGGTGTTTATTGTGAACCCAAGTAAAATGAAACCCTTGACAACTTCAAAATGTTCTCCATTTATCATGATATTGCTTATTGGTCCACTTGTGGGGATTTTAGTTTTCTTTATGTTGAGGTGTAATCCATACTGAAAGCTGTAGTCTTTGATCTTCAACAGTAAGTACTTCAAGTCCTCTTCACTTTCAGCAAGGAAGATTGTGTCATCGTGTGATCTGCGTATCACAGGTTGTTAATGAGTCTTCCTCCAATCCTGATGCTGCATTATCCTTCATAAAGCCCAGTTTCTCAGATTATTTGCTCAGCATACAGATTAAATAAGTATGGTGAAAGGATACAACCCTGAGGCACACCTTTCCTGATTTTAAACCATGCAGTATCCCTTTGTTCTATTCAAAAGACTGCCTCTTGGTGTATATACAGTTTCCACATGAGTACAGTTAAGTGTTCTGGAATTCCCATTCTTTGCAATGTTATTCATAATTTGTTATGATCCACACAGTTGAATGCCTTTACCTAGTCAATAAAATACAGGTAAACATCTTTCTGGAATTCTCTGCATTCAGCCAAGATCCGTCTGACATCAGCAATGGTATCCCTGTTCCACCTATTCTTCTGAATCCAGTTTGAATTTCTGGCAGTTCCCTGTCAATGTACTGCAGCAACTGCTTTTGAATTATCTTCAGCAAAATTCTACTCCTGTGTGATATTACTGATATTGCTCGATGATTTCCACATTCTGTTGGATCACCTTCTTTGGAATGGGCATAAATATGGACCTCTTCCAGTCGATTGGCCAGGTAGCTGTCTTCCAGATTTCTTGACATAGACAAGTGAGCACCTCCAGTGCTGGATCTGTTTGTTGAAACATCTCACTTGGTATTCTGTCAGTTCCTGGAGACTTGTTTTTTTTCAATGCCTTCAGTGGAGCTCAGACTCCTTCCTTCAATACCATCAGTTTTTGATCATATGCTGCCTCCTAAAATGGTTGAACACTGACCGGTTCTTTTTGGTACAGTGACTCTGTGTATTCCTTTCCATCTTTCTGTGTCATTCAATATTTGCCCATAGAATCCTCCAATATTGCAACTTGAAGCTTGAATTTTTTCTTGAGTTCTTTCAGCTTGAGAAATGCTGAGTGTGTCCTTCCCTTTTGGTTTTTTAACTCCAGGTCTTTGCACATTTCATTATAATACTTTACTTTGTCTTCTCGAGCTGCCTTTTGAAATCTTCTGTTCAGCTCTTTTACTTCATCATTTTTTTCATTTGCTCTAGCTAGTCTACATTCAAGAGCATGTTTCAGAGTCTCTTCTGACTTCCATTTTGGTCTTTTCTTTCTTTCCTATCTTTTTAATGACCTTTTGCTTTCTTCATGTGTGATGTCCTTAATGTCATCTCACAACTCATCTGGTCTGTGGTGGTTAATCAATACATTAAATCTATCCTTGAGATGGTCTCTAAATTCAGGTGGGATATACTCAAGGTCATATTTTGGCTCTCATAAAAAAAAAAAAAAAACTTGTTTTAATTTTCTTCAGCTTCAACTTAGACATGCATATGAGCAATTGATGGCCTGTTCCACACTTGGCCCCTGGCCCTGTACTGACTGATGATACTGAGCTTCTCCACCATCTCTTTCCACAGAGGTAGTTGATTTGATTCTTGTTTATTCCATCCGGTGAGATCCACATGTAGAGTTGCTCTTTATGTTGTTGATAAAAGATATTTACAGCGAAGAAGTTGTTGACCTTGCAAAATTCTATCATTCGGTCTCTGGCATAATTTATATCACCAAGGCCATATTTTCTAACTATCCTTCTTCCTTGTTTCCAATTTTCACATTCCCATCACAAGTAATTATCAATGCATCTTGATTGCATGTTTGATAAATTTCGGATTGCATAAGTTGGGAAGAATCTTTAATTTCTTCATCTTTGGCCTTAGTGGTTGGTGCACAAATTTATCTTGCTTGTGAGCATATGGATATTACCCTATCACTGACAGCGTTGTACTTTAGGATAGATATTGAAATGTTCTTTTTGATGATGAATATGATGCCATTCCTCTTCAGTTTGTCATTCCTGGCATGGTAAACATATGATTGTCAGATTCAAAATGTCCAATACCAGTCCCTTTCAGTTCAATAATGCCTAGGATATCAATTTTTCAAAATTTTTTACTGTGTTTTAAGTGAAAGTTTACAAATCAAGTCAGTCTCCATACAAAAATTTACATACACCTTGCTATATACTCTTAGTTGCTCTCCTCCTAATGAGACAGCATACTCCTTCTCTCCACCCTGTATTTCCATGTCCATTCAGCCAGCTTCTGTCCCCATCTGCCTTCTCATCTCCCCTCCAGACAGGAGCTGCCCACATAGTCTCATTGTCTACTTGAGCCAAGAAGCTCACTCCTCATCAATATCATTTTCTATTTTATAGTCCAGTCCAATCCCTGTCTGAAGAGTCGGCTTTGGGAATGTTTCATGGCTTGGGCTAACAGAAGGCCTAGGGACCATGACCTCCAGAGTCCTTCTAGTCTCAGTCAAACCATTAAGTCTGGTCTTTTTATGAGAATTTGAGGTCTGCATCCCACTGCTCTCCTGCTCCCTCAGGGGTTTTCTGTTGTGTTCCCTGTCAGGGCAGTCATTGGTTGTAGCCAGGCACCATATAGTTCTTCTGGTCTCAGGCCGATGTAGTCTCTGATTTATGTGGCCCTTTCTGTCTCTTGGGCTCATAATTACCTTGTGTCTTTGGTATTCTTCATTCTCCTTTGCTCCGGGTGGATTGAGACCAATTGATGCATCTTAGATGGCTGCTTGCTAGCATTTAAGACCCCAGATGCCACCCTCCAAAGTGGGATGCAGAAAGTTTTCTTAATAGATTTTATTATGCCAATTGACCTAGATGTCCCCTGAAACCATGGTCCCCAAACCCCTGCCCCTGCTACGCTGGCCTTCAAAGTGTTTGGTTTATTCAAGAAACTTTGCTTTTGGTTTAGTCCAGTTGTGCTGATCTCTCCTGTATTGTGTGTTGTCTTTCTCTTCACCTAAAATAGTTCTTGTCTACTACCTAATTAGTGAACACCCCTCTCCCTCACTCCCTCCCCACTCTCGTAACCATCAAACAATATTTTCTTCTTTGTTTAAACTATTTCTTGAGGTCTTATAATAGTGATCTCATACAACATTTGTCCTTTTGCAACTAACTCATTTCACTCAACATAATGCCTTCCAGATTCCTCCATGTTATGAAAAGTTTCATGGATTCATCGTTGTTCTTTATCAATGTGTAGTATATCATTGTGTGAATATACCATAGTTTATTTATCCATTCATCCATTGATGGGGACCTTGGTTGCTTCCATCTTTTGGCTGTTGTAAACACTGTTGCAATGAACATGGGTGTGCATATATCTGTTCATGTAAAGGCTCTTATTTCTCTAGGATATATTCCAAGGAGTGGGATTGCTGGATCTATTTCTAGCTTTTGAAGGAAGTGCCAAATCAATTTCCAAAGTGGTTGTACCATTTGACATTCTCACCAGCAGTGTATAAGTGTTCCAGTCTCTCCACAACCTCTCCAACATTTATTATTTTGTGTTTTTTGGGTTAATGCCAGCCTTGTTGGAGTGAGATGGTATCTCATTGTGGTTTTGATTTGCATTTCTCTAATGGATAATGATCATGAGCATTTCCTCATATATCTGTTAGCTACCTGAATGTCTTCTTTAGTGAAGTGCCTGTTCATATCCTTTGCCCATTTTTTAATTGGGTTATTAGTCTTTATTTTGTTGAGTTTTTGCAGTATCATGTAGATTTCAGAGATCAGGCACTGATCGGAAATGTCATAGCTAGAAACTTGTTCCCAGTCTGTAGGTAATCTCTTTACTCTTTTGGTGAAGTCTTTGGATGAGCACAGGTGTTTGATTTTTAGGCACTCCCAGTTATCTAGTTTCTCTTCTGGTGTTTGTGTATTGTTAGTAATGTTTTGTATACTGTTTATGCCATGTATTAGGGCTCCTAACATTGTCCTTACTTTTTCTTCCATGATCTTTATCGTTTTAGATTTTATATTTAGGTCTTTGATCCATTTTGAGTTAGTCTTTGTGCATGGTGTGAGGTATGGGTCTTGTTTCATGTTTTTGCAGATGGATTTCCAATTATGGTAGCACCATTTGTTGAAGAGACTGTCTTTTCCCCATTTAACGGACTTTGGGCCTTTGTCAAGTATCAGCTGATCATATGTGGATGGATTTATGTCTGGATTCTCAATTCTGTTCCATTGGTCCATGTATCTGCTGTCGTGCCAGTACCAGGCTATTTTGACTACTGTGGCGGTATAAAAGATTCTAAAATCAGGTAGTGTGAGGCCTCCCACTTTGTTCTTCTTTTTCAGTAATGGTTTACTTATCTGGGGCCTCTTTCCCTACCATATGAAGTTGGTGATTCGTTTCTCCATCTCATTAAAAAATGCTATTGGAATTTGGATCGAAATTGCGTTGTATCTATAGATCACTTTTGGTAGAATAGACATTTTTACAATGTCGAGTCTTCCTATCCACGAGCAAGGTATGTTTTTCCACTTCTGTAGGTCTCTTTTGGTTTCTTGCAGTAGTGTCTTGTTTTCTCTGTATAGGTCTTTTATGTCTCTGGTAGGATTTATTCCTAAATATTTTATCTTCTTGGGGGCTAGTGTAAATGGTATTGATTTGGTGATTTCTTCTTCCATGTTCTTTTTGTTGGTGTAGAGGAATCCGATTGATTTTTGTATGTTTATCTTGTATCCTGATACTCTGCTGAACTCTTCTATTAGTTTTGGTAGTTTTCTAGAGGGTTCTTTAAGGTTTTCTGTGTATAAGATCATGTCATCTGCAAACAGAGATACTTTTACTTCTTCCTTACCAATCCGGATGCCCTTTATTTCTTTATCTAGCCTAATTGCTCTGGCTAAGACCTCCAGCACAATGTTCAATAAGAGTGGTGATAAAGAGCATCCTTGTCTGGTTCCCGATCTCAAGGGGCATGCTTTCAGACTCTGTCCATTTAGGATGATGTTGGCTGTTGGTTTTGTATAAATGCCTTATTATGTTGAGGAATTTTCCTTCTATTCCTATTTTGCTGAGAGTTTTTATCATGAACGGGTGTTGGACTTAGTCAAATGCCTTTTCTGCATCAATTGATAAGATCATATGGTTCTTGTCTTTTGTTTTATTTCTATGATGGATTACATTGATAGTTTTTCTAGTGTTGAACCATCCCTACATGCCTGGTATGAATCCCACTTGGTCGTGGTGAATTATTTTTTTGATATGTTGTTGAATTCTATTGGCTATAATTTTGTTGAGGATTTTTCCATCTATATTCATGAGGGATATAGGTCTGTAGTTTTCTTTTTTTGTGGTGTCTTTACCTGGTTTTGGTATCATGGGTATGCTGGCTTCATAGAACGAGTTTGGTAGTATTCCATCCTTTTCTACACTCTGAAATACCTTTAGTAGTAGTGGTGCTAACTCTTCTCTGAAAGTTTGGTGGAACTCTCCAGTGAAGCCAGCCGGGCCGGAGCTTTTTTTTTGTTGGCAGTTTTAAAATTACCTCTTCAATCTCTTCTTTTGTTATGGGTTTATTGTTCTACCTTTGTTTGTTTTAATTTAGGTAGGTAATGTGTTTCTAGAAATTTATTCATTTCTTCTAGGTTTTCAAATTTGTTAGAGTACAATTTTTCGTAGTAAGCTGATATGATTCTTTTAATTTCAGTTGGGTCTGTTGTGATATTGCCCACTTCATTTCTTATTCGGGTTATTTGCTTCCTCTCCTGTTTTTCTTTTGTCACTTTGGCCAATGATTTATGAATTTTGTTGATTTTTTCAAAGAACTAGCTTTTGGTCTTATTAACTCTTTCAATTGTTTTTCTGTTCTCTATTTCATTTAATTCTGCTCTAATTTTTATTATTTGCTTTCTTCCGGTGCCTGAGGATTTCTTTTATTGCTCTCTTTTTTTATTTGTTCAAGTTGTAGGGGTAATTCTTTGTTTTGGTCCTTCTTTTTGTATGTGTGCATTTATTGATATAAATTGACCTCTGAGTACTGCTTTCACTGTGTCCCAAAGGTTCTGATAGGAAGTGTTTTCATTCTCACTGAATTCTATGAATTTCTTTATTCCATCCTTAATGGCTTCTATAATCCAGTCTTTTTTGAGCAGGGTGTAGTTCAGCTTCCAAGTGTTTGATTTCTTTCCCCTGCTTTTTCTGTGATTGATTTCTACTTTTATAGCCTTATGGTCAGAGAAGATGCTTTGTAATATTTTGATGTTTTGGATTCTGCTAAGGCTTGCTTTATGACCTAATATGTGGTCTATTCTAGAGAATGTTCCATGTGTGTTAAAAAGAAAGTATACTTGGCTGTTTTTGGGTGGAGTTTTCTGTATATGTCAAGTTGGTTTATTGTGGCATTTAGATCGTGTCTTTATTGAGCTTCTTTCTGGATGTTCTGTCTTTCACTAAAAGTGGTGTGTTAAAGTCTCCTACTATAATTGTGGATCTGTCTATCTCACTTTTCAATGCTGTTAGAGTTTGTTTTATGTATCTTGAAGTCCTGTCATTGGGTGCATAAATATTTAACGTAGTTATATCTTCCTGGTATATTGTCCCTTTAATCATTATATAGTGTCCTTCCTTATCCTTTGTGGTGGATTTAACTTTAAAGCCTATTTTTTCCAAAATTAATATTGCCACTCCTGCTCTTTTTTGATTGTTGTTTGCTTGATATACTTTTTCCATCCTGTGAGTTTTGGTTTGTTTGTGTCTCTAAGTCTAACATGTGTCTCTTGTAGGCAGCATATAGACAGATTGTGTTTTTTGATCCTTTCTGCTTCTCTCTGTCTCTTTATTGGGGCATTTAGTCCATTAACATTCAAGGTAATTATGGATAGGTATGAGTTTAGTGCTGTCATTTTGATGTCTTTTTTTGTGTGTTGGTGGCATTTCCTTTTTCCCACGTAATTTTTTGTCCTGAGTAGTTTATCTGTATATATTGTCTTTTCCTCTTTTTCATTGTCGTTGATTTTGTTTTTGCTGAGTATTTTTTTCTTATATTTTATTTTGATGAGTAGGATTGTTAATCTCCTTTGTGGTTACCTTAGTATTTACCCCTATTTTCTAAGTTTAAACCTAACTTTCATTTCTTTGTATCACCTTGACTTCCTCTCCATGTGAAAGATCTATGACTACATTTCTTAGTTCCTCTTTATTGTTTTAATATTGTCTTCTTTTACATAATGACATCGCTGTTTCCCTGTTTTGAGTATTTTTTAATCTAGATTTATTTTTGTGATTTCCCTATCTGTGTTGATGTCTGGTTGCTCTGTGCTGTGTTCTAGTCTTGGGTTGATATCTGATATTATTGATTTTCTAACCAGAGAACTCCCTTTAGTATTTCTTGTAGTTTTGGTTTAGTTTTTACAAATTCCCTAAACATCTGTTTATCTGGAAATGTGCTAATTTCACCTTCATATTTGAGTTTTGCTGGATATTTGATTCTTGGCTGGCAATTTTTTTCCTTCAGTGCTTTATATAAGTCATCCCATTGCCTTCTTGTCAGCATAGTTTCTACTGAGTAGTCTGAGCTTATTCTTATTGCCTCTCCTTTGTAGGTGACTTTTCGTTTATCCCTAGCTGCTCTTAAAATTCTCTCTTTATATTTGGTTTTGGCAAGTTTGATTACAATATGTCTTAGTGACTTTCTTTTCAGATCTACCTTATGTTGAGTTTGATGAGAATCTTTATAGATATCTTCTCATCTTTCACAATATCAGGGAAGTTTTCTGCCAACAAATCTTCAACAATTCTCTCTGTATTTTCTGTTATCCCTCCCTCTTCTGGTACTCCAATCACTCATAGGTTATTTCTCTTGATAGAGTCCCACGTGATTCTTAGAGTTTCTTCATTTTTAAAAATTCTTTTATCTGATTTTTCTTTGACTCTATTGCTGCCAAGTGTTTTATCTTCAACCTCACTAGTTCTGCCTTCCACCTCCTCAATTCTGCTCCTCTGACTTTCTATTGGGCTGTCTAATTCTGTAATTTTATTGTTACTCTTCTGAATTTCTGATTGCTGTCACTCTATGGATTCTTGCAGCTTACTAATTTTTCATTATGTTCTTGAATAACCTTTTTAATTTCCTCAAATGCTTTATCTGTGTGTTCCTTGGCTTGTTATACATTTTGCCTGGTTTCTTTCCTGATGTCTTGAAGAGTTCTATAAATTAATCTTTTGTATTCTGCATCTGGTAATTCCAGGAAGACACTTTCATCTGGAAGATTCCTTGATTCTTTGTCTTGAGAGCTTGTTGAAGTGATCATGGTCTGCTTCTTTATGCAATCTGATGTTGACTGTTGTCTCCAAGCCATCTGTAAGTTATTGTATTAGTTTATGTTTGCTTACTGTATCCTAGGTTCTAGCATTTTTTTCTTTTGATATGCCCAAATAGGCTGCTTGAGTGAGCTAGCTTGATTATTTTCACCTTTGAAGCTCTAATGTCATGTCATCAGATGGCTAGTGCTGTTATCAGGTATATCAGTCTAGGAGTCCATTCACTTTTCTTGTACGGATTTAGCTCAGGTGTCCAGGTAGCTGGTCATCAAGTGTGTGGTACAGGCTGTATCCTACAGTCTTAGAGGGGCAGGGGTGATTGGTGTATGCACAGGTACAGGTATCTGATTGCGGGAGGGGCTCACATTCTGAACAAGGCAGGGGGTTGACAACTGTCCCCCAGTGTCTGTGAGAAAAGCACGCCCCTGTTCCGTAGAGTGCACAGGTGGGTGGGTTCTGCAGCTGGACCATGGGCACCCAGTGCTTTTGGTTGTAAGGACAGGGAAGTACCACTTATCCTTGGACCCCTGTCACAGATGGCTAGGTGACATGGATGGAACGAGCAGTCCTTAGGCCCCTGATGTGGGTAGGTGAGGACTCTGTTTAAAGGCAAAGTGGTGTCAAACTTCAAACACCCACCTCTGCAGTGCACAGCTGAATCAGTTGCAGTCTGCCAACGAAGGCTTAGTCTCCTGAAATGGGCCCATTTGAAAGATATTCAAAGTCTGCGGGCCATTTGTGCCTGGACAGGAGCCACTTCTGCCCTGAGCTCCCCAGTTTAGTGGAGCTGGCAGATTATCTTTTCCCACAATTGTGAATTTTTTCCTTCTCTAAGACCCAGAGGATGTCTCAGGGCACACAGCAGGGCCTATCTCAGGCCTAGGAAAATCAACAGCCACTGAAGCTGGCGTGGGGGCTGGAGGTGGTAAATAAACCCAAGTACTTCACTTTTGCCAAGAGTGCTGTCCTTCTCTCATTCCGGAGGTGTGAGTAGGCTGTGCGACTGGCTGTTTCTCCCTGAGGAAACCACATCCAGAATGCTACCACAAGCCCCACCGTGGCTGCTCCAGGGAATGGTGCTTGAGAGTTCCTGGTGATTCAGGTCTGGCAACTCCTCGCTGCATCTGAACTGTCTCTCCCTCTCCCTGCTGCTCAGTCTGTTTTCTAACTTCATCTTTGATGTTCAGGGCTCCTAGCTTGTCATATATATAATCATTTTACTTGTTTTTTAAGGTCTTTCTTGTAAGAGGGATCACTGGAAGCATTTGACTACTCTGTCATCTTGGCCTCGCCCAGAATATCAATCTTTATGCATCTCATTTCATTTTTGATGACTTCCAAATTTCCTTGGTTCATACTTTGTACATTCCATGTTCTGATATTTAATGAATGTTTGCAGCTGTTTCTTCTCATTTGAGTTGTGCTACATCAGCAAATGAAGGTCTTGAAAGATATTTCCATCCTCCTCATAAAGGTTGAGTCTACTTTGAGAAGGCAGCTATTTCCCAGTCATATTCTGAGTGTCTTCCAATCTCAGGGGCTCACCTTCTGGGACTACATCAGACAATGTTCTGCTGCCATTCATAGGTTTTTACTGGCCAGTTTTTTTCAGAATTAGACTGTCAGGTCCTTCTTCCTCATTTATCTTTGTCTGGAAGCTCCACTGAAAACTGTCCACCATGGGTGACCCTGATGCTATTTGAAATACCAGTTGCATAGCTTCCAGCATCACAGCAACACTCAAGCTACCCCTTATGGATTGAATTGTGTCCCCAAAAAATGTGTGTCAACTTGGCTATTCTAGATTTCCCAGTATCATGTGATTGTCCACTATTTTGTCATCTGATGTGATGTTTCTATGTGTTGTAAATCCTACCTCTATGATGTTAATAAGGCAGGATTAGAGACAGTTATGTTAATGAGGAGGACCCAATCTACAAGATTACGTTGTGTCTTAATTCAATCTCTTTTGAGAAATAAAAGATAGAAGTGAGCAGAGAGACACAGGGACCTCAGACCACCAAGAAACAAGAGCCAGGAGAATATTGTGTCCTTTGGGCCCAGGGTCCCTGGACTGAGAGCTCCTAGACCAGGGAAAGATCGATGTCAAGGACCTTCCTTCAGACCGACAGAGAAAGAAAGCCTTCCCCTAGAGCTGGCACCCTGAATTTGGACTTCTAGACTCCTAGACTGTGGGAGAGGAAGTTTCTCTTTGTTAAAGCCATCCACTTGTGCTATTTTGATTATAGCAACACTGGATAACTAAGACATCACTACAGCATGACAAATTGACAGAGCGGTGGGTAGGAGTACTAGTTTCCCCCAAACTGGAGATAATAGAATATTCTGAAACAGATTATAAAATATGTATGTTTAAACATTTGAAATGGTAAGAAGGGGTTAAGAATGAGATAGTATGAAAAAAAGAATAGGAAAACCTAAGAAAATATAGTCACCAAAACCTAAAACTTAATGGATAGGCTAGATGATAAAATAGGTACAATTTAAGAGAGAATTAGTGAGATGGAATATGGATCTGAGGTCCCCAAATGAGTCACCTAAAGTGAATTATGAATAAATAAATAGACAAACATGAAAAAGAAGTTAGGAGATATGGAGAATAGACTATGAAGGTCCAAAATACTTCTAAGAGAGGCGGGGCCAAGACAGTGGAATAGTCAGATGCTTCATGTCTTCCCTATTACAACAAAGACCAGAAAAAACAAATGAATCAAATATATATGACAATCTAGGAACTCTAATCATCAAAGACAAAGCTGAAGAATCGGACTGAGCTGCAAGTGAAAGGAGAAGCAATTCAAAAACAGTGGAAACAGGAAACTATGGAACATGGGATTACTGGCATACTGCTGGCTGAATCTGCACAGTGCACACAGGCTGAAGCAAGTAGCAACATCCCAAGCCAAAACCCACACCATCTGGTGCAGCTAAGAATCTGTTCACACCTCTAGAACCAAATGAGAGTGACACCAGACCTCTGAAAGTTAAGTGGAAGGTCCCAAGACACTGTGCTTGCTGGCACTAAAACTCTACCCCCAACCAGAGCTCCATGGGTGAGGTGCACTCCCTTCCCCTCACTCACTCTCCACTATGCTCCAACACCAGTCCTAGGGCATTCAACAATGCCATGCCCCCTAAGCCAAGAACTCACAGCAGGCTGGGAGGCACCTGCCCCTTTGCCCAGCTACTGGCATAGTGGTTCCACAGCCTTACAGCACCATTTACCCTCACCCTTCATCCCCACTGCAGTGCCTCAAGGGCCAATCCAACACCACACACCCTCATTACCATAAAATGGGAGGGCATCCACCTGAAGCCCATTTTCACCTGCAGCAGCCAAGTGGGAGCTACAGATTTGTGACATTTGACACTGCCCCACCCTCTAAGAAGGGGCCTCACTCACCCACACAGGGGCCTTAGAGCTGGCAGCACGATCTGCTCCATCTAGCCACCCACGACAAAGACCTGAGAGTTAGTGGTGCCTTCCAATCCCTCCAGCCAACAGCACCAGGTGCCCAAGGACTGGCTGCACTACCCCTACTACATGTTGTAGTGGACAGGGACATGTCCTCCATCTGGGGTAACTGGGGCAGCTGACAGCCCCCTGTCTTGCCCTACACATCACCTCCCACTGCAACCATAGACCTGTGGCTGCTCTGAACACCTCCATGCAGCCCTGCCCACATAGGGCTGTAGGCGAGAGTCTCTGTGCACACACTCAGTGATTGATGATCCAGACACCTGTGTACCAAACAACCACACCCCTGCAAGAACAGTGAACAGCCTCCCAGGCTCAAACCTAGCAGCTGCTCTGACTACCTGGAGACAAGAGGTGAGAGTGTCAATGACACAAAAACCAAAGTAGCACACACACCCAGCCTACCCAGATGTATCAAAACAAGACAAAACAAATCAGACAGAAAATACATGACACAGTAAACAAAATACAATAAATAAATAAATATAATAACTTATTGATGCCTCAGAGACAGCAGTCAATATTGAATCACATAAAGAAGCAAGATAAGATGGCTTCAGCCAGTGACCAAAATAAAGAACCAAAAAACCTTCCGGAGGAAGATAAAGCAATGGAACTACCTGATAAAGAATTCAAAAGACTAATATACGGAGTTTTCCGAGAGATTAGGCAAAACTCAGACCAAACCAAGGAGCACACAGACAAAGCAATAGAAGAATTCAGGAAACAAATACAAGAACAAAATAACAGAATAAACAGGCTGCTAGAAACTATACAGAGACAACAACTAGAAACCCAAAAGATTAACAATAAAATTTCAGAATTAGACAACTCAATAGAATTGAGACAATGGAAGTCAAAATTAGTGAGATTGAAGATAAATCCCTTGACACTAATTTGTTTGAGGAAAAATCAGAAAAAAGAATTAAAAAGAAGAAGAAGAAGAAGAAAGCCTAAGAATTACGTGGAATAATGTCAAGAAGAAAAACCTACAAGTGATTGGAGTACCAGAACAGGAAGGGATAAAGGAAAACACAGAATTGTTGAAGATTTGCTGGCAGAAAACTTCCCTAATATTAAATGAATGATGAGAAGATATCTATCCAAGAAGCTCAACAAACTGCATAGGATAGACACCCCAAAAGAAAGTCACCAAGACATATCATAATCAAATTTGTCAAAACCGAAGACAAAGAAAGAATCCTCAGAATGGCTAGAGATAAATGAAAAGTCACCTACAAAGGAGAACCAATAAAATGGATTAGTTCTCAGGTTACTCAGTAGAAACCATGCAGGCAAGAAGGAAATGAAATGACATATATAAAACTTTGAAAGTGGGGGAAAAAAAAACAACTGCTGGCTAAGAGTTAAATATATTCAGCAAAATTTTCTCTTAAAAAATTCAATGGCAAAATTAGGTCATCTCCAGATAAACAGAAATTAAAGGAATATACAAAAACTAGACCAAAATTACAAGAAACATTAAAGGCAGTCTTCCAGTTAGAGAGCCAACAGCATTAGACAACAATCTAAGACTAGGACAAAGGACAGGTCAACAAGATATCAACCCAGATAAGGAATTCACAAAAACAAATCAAAGCTAAAAGGCTGAAAACAGGTAACCAGAGACATCAATATGTAAACAATGACAATGTCAAAACAAAAAAGAGGAAGTCATGGTAATATCAAGAAATTAAACGTTGCCTCAAACTTAGAAAAATAAAGGTAAATTTCAAGGTAACCACAAAGGAAGCTAACAAACTTACATATAAAAATAAAAAAGAAGAAAAACATAAAGACCTAGTAAACACAAAAGCAACAAAAATGAAAGAGATGAAATGAAAATACATAAACAAAAAGAACTCTGCACAGAAAATTAAGCAGAACAAAGAAACTGTCACATCATCAAAAAAAAAAAAACCAAAATGACGACAGCAGTAAATTCATGCCTATCAATAATTACACTGAATGTAAATGGCCTAAATGCACCAGTAAAGTGACAGAGAGTGGCAGAATGAATTAAAAAAAAAAAACATGATCCATCTATATGCTGTCTACAAGAGACACAACTTAGACACAAGGGAAAAAAACCCAAAACTCAAAGGATGGAAAACAATATATCAAGCAAACAATAACCAAAAAAGAGCGGGAATGGTAATATTAATCTCCAATAAAATAGACTTTAAAGCAAAATCCACCGTAAAGGATAAGGAAAGACACTACATAATGATTAAAGGGTCAATACACCAGGAGGACATAACCATAATAAATATATATGCGCCCAATGACAGGGCTTCAAAATGCATAACACAAACTCTAACAGCACTGAAAAAAGAAATAGACAGCTCCACAGTAACAGTAAAAAAAAGTAGCTCCACAATAATACTGTTTTCAGTGAGGGACAGGATATCTAGAAAGAAACTCAATAAAGATAACCCCAGCCCAACCCAGTGCCATCAAGTCGACTCCGACTCAGTAAAGATACAGAAGATCTAAATGCCGCGATCAACCATCTCGACCTCACAGGCATGTACGGAACACTCCACCCAACAGCAGCAGAGTATATTCTTTTCCAACACACATGGAACATTCTTCGGAATAGATCACATTTTAGGCCACAAAGCAAGAGTTAACAAGATGCAAAACATCAAAACAATACAAAATAAAATAAAACATCAAAATAATCATCTTCTCTGATCATAATACCATAAAAATAGAAAACAGTAACAAAAACAGCAAGGAAAAAAAATCAAATACATGGAAACTGAACAATACCTTGTTTAAAAACTACTGGGTAACAGAAGAAATCAAGGATGAAATTTTAAAAATTCATAGAATCAAAGGAGGATGAAAACACTTCTTACCAAAACCTTCGGGACATAGCAAAAGCAGTACTTAGAGGTCAATTTATAGCAATAAATGCACACATCCAAAAAGAAGAAGGGATCAAAATCAAAACATTAGCCTTACAACTTGAACAAACAGAAAGAGAGCTGCAAAAAAAAAAAAAAAAAAAACACTCAGGCAACAGAAGAAAGGAAATGATAAAGATTAGAACAGTTATAAATGGAACAGAAAGTAGAAAAACAATTGAAAGAATCAACAAGACCAAAAGTTGGTTCTTTGAAAGGATCGACAAAATTAACAAACCATTGGCCTAGCTGAGAATAAAAACAGAAGAGGATGCAAATAACCCAAATAAGAAATGAGATGAGTGAGACCACAACAGACTCAACTGAAGTAAAAAGGATTATAACAGAGTACTATGAAAGCTTGTACTCCAACAAATTTGAAAGCCTAGAGGAAATGGACAAATTTCTAGAAACACACTACCTACCTAAACTAACACAAACTGAGGCAGAAAAGCTAAACAGGCCCATAACAAAAGAAGAGATTGAAAAGGTAAAAAAAAAAACTCCCAACAAATAAAGCCCTGGCCTGGACAGTTTCACTGGAGGATTCTACCAAACTTTCACAGAAGAGCTAGCACCAATACTACTCAAGATATTTCAGAGCATAGGAAAGGAAGGAATAAGCCTGAACTCATTTCACGAAGCCAGCATAACCCTGATACCAAAGCCAGGCAAAGACACCGCAAAAAAAGAAAACTACAGACCAACATCCCTCATGAACATAGATGCAAAAATTCTCAACAAAATTCTAGCCAATAGAATTCAACAACATATCAAAAAATAATACACCATGACCCACTGGGATTCATACCAGGTATGCAGAGATGGTTCAACATTAGGGAATCAAGCAACATAATCCACCACATAAATAAAAGTAAAGAACCATGTGATCTTTTTTAAAAATTGTCCTTTAGATGAAGGTTTACAGAACAAACTAGCTTCTCATTAAACAGCTAGTAAATTTTTTTTTATGCATATTGTTTTGTGACATTGAATACCAACTCCACAACATGTCAACACTCTCCCTTCTCAACCTTAGGTTCCCTATTACTACTTTTCCTGTTCTCTCCTGCCTTCTCATCCTTGCCCCTGGGCTGGTGTGTCCCTTTAGTTTCATTCACATGATCTTATTAATTGACACAGAAAAGGTATTTGACAAAGTCCAACATCCATTCCTGATAAAAACTCTCAGCAAAATAGGAATAGAAGGGAAATTTCTTGACCTAATAAAGGGCATTTATACAAGGCCAACTACCAACATCATTCTAAATGGAGAGAGTCTGAAAGCATCTCCCTTGAGAATGGGAACCAGACAAGGATGCTATTTATCACCACTTTTATTCATATTGTGCTGGAAATCCTAGCTAGAGCAATAAGCCAAGAAAAAGAAATAAAGGGCATTCAACTTGGTAAGGGAGAGAAAAAATTATCCCTATTTGCCGATAATATGATCTTATTCACAGAAAACCCCAAAGAATCCACACACACACATAAAAAAAAAACTTTTGGCACTAATAGAAGATTTCAGCAAAGTAGCAGGATACAAAATTAACATCCAGAAATCAGGAAGATTCCTCTACACCAACAAAGAGAACTTGGAAAAGGAACTCACCAAATCAATACCATTTACAATAACTCCCAAGAAGATAAAGGACTTAGAAATAAATCTAACCAAGGACGTAGAAGACCTGTACAGAGAAAACTACAAAACACTACTGCAAGAAACCAAAAGAGACCTACATAAGGAGAAAAACATGCCTTGCTTGTGGATGAGAAGACTCAACATTGTGAAAATGTCAATTCTACGCAAAGCAATCTACAGATACAATGCAGTCCCGACCCGAATTCCAACAGCATTCTTTAAAGAGGTGTAGAAACAAATCACCAACTTTATATGAAAAAGGAAAGGCCCAGATAAGCAAAGCATTACTGAAGAAGAACAAAGTGGGAGGCCTCACACTATCTGATTTTAGAATCTATTTTACAGCCGTGGTAATCAAAACAGTACTGCTACAACAGACTCATAGACCAATGGAACAGAGTTGAGAACCCAGATGTAAATCCATCCATCTATGAGCAACTGATATTTGACAAAGGCCCAAAGTCCATTAAATGGGGAAAAGACAGTCTCTTTGACAAATGGTGCTGGTAAAACTGGGTGTCCATCTGTAAAAAAATGAAACAGGACCCATACCTCACACCACACACAAAAACTAACTCATAATGGATCAGATACCTAAATACAAAAACCTAAAACAATAAAGATCATGGAAGAAAAAATAGGGACAACAGTAGGGACCCTAATACATGGCATAAGTAGGATATAAACCGTAACTAACAACGCAGGAAAACCAGAAGAGAAGCTAGATAACTGGGAGCGCCTAAAAATTACGTTCATCAAAAGACTTCACCAAAAGAGTAAAAAGAGAACCTACAGACTGGGAAAAAAATTTTGGTTATGACATATCCGAAAAGGGTCTAATCTCTAAAATCTACAAGATACTGCAACACCTCAACAACAAAAAGACAACTAATCCAATTAAAAAATAGGCAAAGTATACGAACAGACACTTCACCAAAGAAAACATTCAGGTGGCTAACAGACACATGAGGAAATGCTCACTATCATTTACCATTACAAAACCAAAAAACCAAACCCGTTGCCTTTGAGTCTATTCCGACCCATAGCGACCCTAGAGGACAGAGTAGAGCTGCCCCATAGGGTTTCCAAGGAGCACCTGGTGGATTCAAAATGGCAACCTTTTGGTTAGCAGCCATAGCTCTTAACCACTACACCACCAGGTTTTTCCATTAACCATCAGAGAAACCAAAAAATACAAAATAACAAATGTTTGAGAGGTTGGGGGGAGATTAGAACTCTTATGCACTTCTGGTGGAAATGTAAAATGGTACAACCACTTTGGAAAATGATATGGACCTTCCTTAAAAAGCTAGAAATAGAAATACCACACGATCCAGCAATCCCACTCCTGGGAATATACCCTAGAGAAATAAGAGCTGTCACGCGAGTAGACATATGTACACCCATGTTCATTGCAGCACTATTCACAATAGCAAAAAGATGGAAACAATTTAAATGCCTATCAGCAGATGAATGGATAAACAAATTATACATACACACAACGAAATACTATGCAACGATAAAAAACAGTGATGAATCTGCAAAACATCTCGCAACATGAATGAATCTGGAGGGCATTACGCTGAGTGAAATAAGTCAGGCAAAAAGAACGAATAGTGTATGAAACTACTATTATAAGAACTCAAGAAAAGGTTTACATACAAAAAAAGTATTCTTTGATGGTTATGAGGGTGGGAAGGGAGAAAGCGGGGAAATCACTAATTAGATAGTAGACAAGTGTCAACTTTGGTGAAGGGAAGGATAACACACAGTATAGGGGAAGTCAGTGCAGCTGGACTAAAGCAAAAGCATAGAGGTTTCCTAGACACATTCAAACACTTTGAGAGACTGAGTAGCTGGGGCTGGGGCCTGGGGACCGTAGTCTCGGGGGACATCTAGGTCAATCGGAATAACATGGTTCATAAAGAAAATGTTCTACATTCCCCTTTGACGAGAAACATCTGGGGTCTTAAAAGCTTCCAAGTGGCCAACTAAGATACATCTATTGGTCCCATCCCACCCTGAACAAAGGAGAATGAAGATCACTAAAGACACAAGGAAAATATTAGCCCAAAGGACTAAAGGACCACATGAACCAGAGACTCTAACAGCCTGAGATCAGAAGAGCTAGATGGTGCCTGGCTACCACCAATGACTACTCTGCCACAGACAACAACAGACAGTCCTGGGCAGAGAGGGAGAAAAATGCAGAACAGAATTCAAATTCATGAAAAAAGACCAGACTTACTGGTCTGATGGAGACTGGAGGAACCCCTGAGACGATGGCCCCCAGACACTCTGCTAACCCAGAACCAGAATCATTCCCAAAGCCTACTTTTCAAACAAAGATTAGACAGATCTATAAAACAAAAAATAACACACACGAGGAAAGTGCTTCTTAGTTCAATCTAATATACGTGACTAAATAGGCAACTCCTGTCCAAAAGCAGGACAAGAAGGCAGGAAGGGACAGGAACTAGACAAATGGACACAGGGGGCTCAGGGTGGACAGGGAGGGTAAGCTGTCACATTGTGGGGGTTGCAACCAATGTGTCACAAAACAATATGTGCATAAATATTTGAATGAGAAAATGTAGAAATGGCAATATTTAAAGTGTTATTGACTTCCAAAATTGAAAAAAGGTACGAGTCTTCAGGTTAAAGGCGTACACTGAGTTCCATAAAGGATAAATAAAAATAACTGCACACTTAGACACATCATATTGAAACTGCAGAAACAATAGAGACAAAAAATACTTAAAGCTACCACAGACAAATACAAAGACTTTTCCTACAAAGTAATGTCAGTGGAAGTAATCTTTAAAGTGCAAAGGAAACATAACTGCCAGTGTAGAAATCTATACTCAGCTAAGGTATTATTTGAGAGTGATGACAAAACAATATTTTCA
Organism: Loxodonta africana; assembly: GCF_030014295.1. Lineage (NCBI taxonomy): Eukaryota > Metazoa > Chordata > Mammalia > Proboscidea > Elephantidae > Loxodonta > Loxodonta africana. The sequence continues at coordinate 52,231,189 of NC_087359.1, forward strand.
GGCAGACAGTTTTCTCTCACAAACCATCACTGAAAGGACTACTAAAGGATGTACTTCAGCATGTTTACATATATATATATACACACACACATAAAACCCAAAAAAACCTAGTGCCATCGAGTCGATTCTGATATATATATATGTGTAAACATGCTGCTATATCTAAATAAAGGAGCTCTGGTTGCACAATGGTTAAGTGTTTGGATGCTAACTGGAAGGCCTATGGTTCGAACCCACAAGTGACACCACAGGAGAAAAGATCTGGTGATCTGCTCCCGTAAAGTTTACAACCTAGGAAACTCTAGGGGGCAGTCTACTCTGTCTTACAGGGTCACTATGAGTTGGAATCAACTTGATGGCACACAACAACAACACATCTAAATAATCATGGGCTAAAAAAATTTTTTAAAGAGTAATTTTTGGTGGTTTTAAAAATAAAATGAAACCAAAGTACTAGAAGGATATGACAAAGAAGTTGGGAAGGACAAGTTAAAGTGCGCTAAGATTCTTGGAAACCCTGTGGGGCAGCTCTACTCTGTCCTGTAGGCTCGCTGTGAGTCAGAAGCGACTTGACAGCGACGGGTTTTCAGGTTCTTAGATTTTGGGGGAAGAGGTTAGATATATTGATTAACTTGAGATTTTTTTAAGACAAATATTTATTTTAAAAATTTGTTTTCACTAAAAGAATAGAAATAGATTATAAACCTTCCATACCAAACAAAAGAAAATATGATCAATTTGGTAGAATGCAAATAAAAAAAAAAAAGGAGAGAGAGAAGAAAGTAAATAAAGATAAAAAGAAAACGTAAACGAGGATGGTAGAAATAAGTCTACAAATATCAGAAATATGAATGACTCTAATTGGATGAAACACAAAATTTCTGAGCGTGTGTTTGATACCAGGCATTTTACTGGGGATACAAAAACAAATAAACTGTAGCTTCTGTTCTCGAGAAGCTCACAGCCTAGTAGAGGCTGGAGGGGTAGGGGCGAAGATGGGGCCAAACAAAGCAATAATAGCAGTAGGCTGTGTTTGATAAAGAGAAACACAGTGTTTTGAAGCTACAAGGAGGGGCATCTTGTGGGGAGAGGGGCAGGGAACATTCGGAAAACGGTGACACCTCAGCTGCATCTTGAAGGTTGAGTAGGACAAGACAAAAGGGATAGGAAGGGTGCAAAGGCATGTAGATGTGAGAGAACATTGTCCAACTAACTTCTTTTGTTACAAAAGAGGAAACCAAAGCTCAGGAAGGGTAAGGAGACTAGACAAAGCTAGTTAGCAGCAGACCCAGGATTTGTACCCAAGACTTCTCTCTCCTTTTATATACCCTTTTTACTGTTCCACAGCACCTTATGTTTGTAGCAGGAGGCTCGTTGAGCGGATGTTGTTGCGACTCCAGTCAACTTTAAAAATGAGCTTCATCCAGGGTGTGAGGCTGGATTTGTCTCTGGTCTATCCCAGGCTGGAGCAGAGCCAGGAACTTGGCAGTTTCCAGGGCCGTGCCGCCCAGCTCACCCTAAGGAAGCCTCGGCCTCCAGCCATAGTCCTGTCGCCCAGCTTAATCATTAACTCCAAGTTCACAGGGCTGGAGCTGGAATGCACAGGACCTGAGGAGCAGGCTGGGTGTCTATAGAGTTAAGAGAAAGATGGCTCTTGAAGCAGGAAGGGACCAAAGCTTAAATGGGGGTCTTCTGTCCCTGAATGGATCTACACTCTGGGATCAGAAATAAGGGCTCTCACCGTGATTCTCAATTTCGTTAGGGTTTACACAGCATCTTCTTAGCCTGATTTCAGGAATTCCTTTCAGTGTTCATAGCATATTGTGCTTCCCTCTGCCATAGCCCTTACCACACATAGTAAGTATTTACTCATCCATCTTCCCTACTAAACTGTGACCTCCTGGAGGGCAGGAGTCCCTCTTCTATCTCAGCATCCTCAGTGCCTGACACAGCCTGGCACACAGTACGTGCTCATCAAATGTTTGCTGATTGAATAAATGATACCTTAACTCTGCCATAGGTGTTCCAAAGCGTAGGCCTTCTTTTTTAACTAAAGGAAATGGAAATATTTTGCTTAGGAAGTTCAACAGCAGTTCCCAAACATCTCTTAAGATACCCTGTGGTATCATAAAATATCATAGACCCGAGATGAGGTCCAGTGGGCTAAGAGAGAGCATTTACAAATGTTCTTAAAGAGTCTATTCTTCTCTTCATTCCCAGCCTTTGGATTACTGCAGAGCATATTTAAGGTCCTTTTGGTATTCTTGGGAGAGGGGTTCTATTCAAGCATGAGGTAACATTTTATGGAGAAAAAAAGTCCCGTCCTGGGCAAATTTCACCAGCATAATAAAGGTAAGGAGGCCTGGTGGCTCAGTGGTTAAGAGCTCAGGCTGCTAATCAAAAAGTGGTCAGGTCGAATCTACCAGCTGCTCCTTGAAACCCCCATGGGGCAGTTCTACTCTGCCCCGCAGGGTCACTATAGTCCGAATTGACTCAACAGCAATGGCTTTGGTTTTTTGAATAAAGGTAATCGCTCCTTATAATTTCTGAAAACTGCACACTGCAGCTGGAAAGACAGTATTAGCAGTGAAATTGTCATGCCCTGGGAAGGCACCTTTAAAGGGACTTTCAGATTCCACAAAAGAAAACGTCTATTGGGAGGTGAGGTGCAGGGGGCAGCAGGATTTCCGTTTTTTTCTGGTGAGCCAGAGTCTCCTAATCTGTAAGATAAAGATATACATCTCTTCTTCACAAGGTACTTGGGAGGATTGAATGAAATGATGGAGATGAAGCCTTGGCATCTAGGACATAATCATGCTGCAAATATTCTCTCTCTCTCTCTCTCTTGAAAGTTGTAATCTGGAACATGTACAGAACCAGAGATGTGGAAATAAATTCTGCTCTTAGAGTCCATGTGACTGGTGCCCAAAGATTCAGCAGTCCAGTCTGGAAGAGAAAAGAGTCACTCTGCTGAGCACCGGCTTAAAGTATAACGCTTACCTATAGTGTTGCAATAGCCAGGACTGCAAGATGCTGGAAGAAGCTTCCCTTGCAAGAATAGTTGTTTTCCTAGAAAAGCCAGCTTGCCTGGTTAGAATTGAGCCAGAAAGGCTGGCTCTCACTCAAACAAATTCTTAATCACCCCCAAGGCCCTGCACCCCAGGAAAATGGCCAATATCAGGGAGTCTCCTTCTGTGCTAGACTCTGAGTTTTTTCATAATTCAACTAGTTTGCATTCACCTCTTTGCACTATCTACAATTTCTCAGGGTTCTGTGAGTTCTTGAAAACTCTAGCCCTCAGTGATTGTTATGTCAAGCTAAGTTCATTCAGGAAGGACCCCAGGCTTGGATTTCTCCAGCTTCCCACCTACCCTTGGTCCTAGCCCCAACCCAGAGCTCATTGCCTTTGTAGGGAATTAGAAAACTCCGGGCTGCTCTGGTCATCTGATTTCTTTGCCTTTCCCCCTTTCATTTTTCTCCCCTGCCCTAAAGAACTGGGATGAAATGAGAAGTAAATTGCCAAGGGAGATCCTTTCTTGGGGCAAATTTCCTGTCCTTGCTTCCCGGGCACAGAGACCCCGAGTGGGGAGGCCAGTTGCAGGGGCACTCTCCCAGAACCAGCCCTGGGGTGACAGGTGCAGGCAGGATCCACTGTTTCATGGGGGGCGGGGGGGGGGAGGGGAAGTTGAGAAAAAGGAGGAGGAAGAAAGCAAGACTGTGTAGGAGACCCCAAGGGCTGCCCCTATTCCTCCACCCCTCCCCAACCCGAAACTGTCAGTCTCCACTAAGCCTCAGTGAGAGAAGTGGGGGTGGGGAGAAGAGACGGGGAGGGGGAAATCAAAGAAAATTGCAAAAGTCAATGGCCTGGAACTAGAGGCAGCCTCAGCAACTGCAGTGTGACTTTGATTCCCCTATCATAACCCTGAATTAAAAATTCAGGCAATTATCTGCATGGCTTCCTTCTGATTAGAATGAGCCGGAGCCTCATTAATGCATCGGCACAGAGGAAAGCCATTAGGGTCTGTGAAATGGAATGTTTCTCTGAGAACAGGTTCCGCTTGATGTAGAATATCCAGCAAAAAGAAATTTCACACATTTCTGAGCTCAGAGTCACAGGACAGCACTCTGCTTCAGGGCTGCAGACCCCGCCACTGTCGTCTCCTCTCAGCTGGCTCTGGGTGAAAGCCACCTTTGTTTCCCAGCCTCTCTCTGGCACCTCTGTCCCCTGGAGTGTGTGGAGGGAGGGTGAGGGAGCTGAGGGGCCAGAAGGGACTTTGTGGCTGCTGCTCCCCTTGCTTGGTCCTAAGACACCAAGTGGGTCTTGATCCCAGTTTCAAAGTCCTTGAACCATGAGGAACTCTGAAACTTCTTAGGAATTCACCGCCCTCCTTTGCTAGAAGAAGTAGAAGCAAGCTTGTCAAGGTCAGTGAAGGTCCTAGACTCCAAAAAAGATAAAAGTATCTGTGTGTCCTCAACAGTCTTGGTACTTTCCTGACTCGTGTGATGACTTGAGCGTCCCAAGGTGGTCCAAGCAGGATTGGGTGAAGCTGAGCCAGCCTAGAGGACTTGTTGCTTAGTAGAGGGTAAAGGGTTGGAGGTAAGAAGACCACCCTTCATTCATGGCTCAGGGAACCCTTTATTCATCCCTTATTCTGTAAGCTCAAAGTTTACAGAAATGCAAAATGCTCAGTCCCTATGAGGGTGAATATCCCTACAACATCTGACGCTCATAAGCTCTCATGCGCGCTCTTTGGGATTTTTAGGGGCAGTTTTCTTCCCCAAATGACTGCGTCTCACTTATAGGGAAGCCCGAGAGAACTTTTCCAAGCAACTACCTTTCCAGCATTAGCAAGTTCATCTCTTGGGAGAAGTAGGCTTGACTCTATCTAGGGTGTGAGTTGGATTCCCCGTCTTACATTTCAGGCAGCTCGACATTTTGCTAACACAGGGATTCTTGGGACACCAAACATTTATCCTTGGGATAAATATCACAAAAAACCTCTATAGGGAGGAAAGCTGGGCTTCCTACAGGCTGAAGATTGAAAAAGCTGAAAAAGTTTTTGTAGGGAAAAAACTATTCACAGTCAATAGGATCCCAACCGGGAAAATGTTATCCATCAAACCGTTTGAGCAAGCCACTTTCTTTTCCTGGCACACCTGTTAACTATTCCGTGTTAAGAACCAAGGCCAAGTGTCTATGTAAATCTGTAAACTCAGTGAGACAGTGGTCAGGATATTAGTCAGGATATTGAGTGATGTAATTTGTACCAACAGTGCCCCCTACTGTATATCAGTGACACTAGGCAACCAGTAATAATTCAGTCTCTCAAAATGTTTTTAGCCATATCCCTCTGTTAGAAGGGTACATTCCTAGTCACCAAGGGGTTTTTATGAAGCATGTTTTCAATACTGCAGACAGTTTTGTGGGTGAAGACTCCTGGAGTTTACTTCACCTTCCAACACAAACAAGATGCTTGGGGATTCAACCATGCTCTTTGTGGCTCTGCGTGTCCATTTATCTAACACTTTGTTCTAACTGGACTAATGCTAAACAAAGTCAGATGCACTAGAGAATTAGCTGTGACTAGAGATGATACCCGTGTAAAGGTCTGTTCTAAAGCACTCAAAGGCTTGAATGGATGGGTGGTTATCTCTCTAGCCTCACCAGCTGGAATGGGCAAGAAAGCAGCTGGCCAAAGGTCAGGAATGTGGACCTTCTAGAGAAGGAAGCTAGCCCCACTTCCAGCTCCACGCTAAACCCCAAACCAAACCTGTTGCCGTCGAGTCGATTCCTACTCATAGTGACCCTACAGAGTCCTTATTTCCACCATTGAAAATGATCTAATCCAAATCAAGTCCATAGTCCCATCTACTGTATTTCTCAATATTGTAAGCATAATCTCTCTTCCCAGTTAGATCGTTCTTTCCTTCCATAACTCAATTTCTACCTTTGTAACTTGTCACACCTTATTCATGCATTCATTCAACAAATATTTTTTAAATGACTATTGTGTGACAGACATTGTTCTAAGAACATAAACTGAGCATGAAACAAAGGAAGTCCCTGCTTTCATGGAGCACACATTTTAGTTGGAGATACAGACGATAAGCAGGAAGAAAAACGTATGGTATGTCAGGGGTGTAAGTGCTGGGAATAAACAAAGCTGGTAAAAAAAAAAAAAAACAGAATATGGAGGCCTGCTTCATACAGGTGGTCATGGAAGGCCTCTCAGAAAAGCACATTGGAAGCATTTCTACTCTGCTCTGGTAATCTTTCTTCTTTCTCTGCTTCAAAACTGGTCTCGTCTCTTTCATGAAACATCTCTGGTTGACTTTTCCCCTCCTTTGACCTTTCCTTCTGCTCATCTCTGCTCAAGTTTCTTCATTCTCACAAAGATATACATTATATCTTTGATTATAATCTCCTTGAGGACAAGGGCCATGTCTTGTATTTCTTTGATTTGCTACCGGAGCCAAATTCCTGAAGACCCTGTATTATTGCCCCCATTTTACAAGTGAGGAAGGTGAGCCTCAGTGAGGTTAAGTTGTTTATACAAAGTCACATGACTACCAAGTGGCAGAACTGGGATTTGAACCCTGATCTATCTGGCATTGTAGCCTGTACTTTTTCCACTCTGGCGCACAGCATAAAGTGAGTGTTCATTAACTGTTGCCAATGAGAAATGAGTGAAAGGAAGGGATGAGCTCTATCTCTCAGAGAAAGGCCATTTGGAAGAAATGATCAAACTCCTCTTGGCTGCTGGATTATAAACCCTTTCTTTGCTATTAAGCAGGTGACCACGGGCACTTCATTTTCTCTTCCTGGGGCTCATAATCCTTCTTTGTCAACTGAGGTTAGATCAGATGATCTCCCAGGTCTTTCCCAGGTCAGAATTTCTAAGGAATATAATCTTCTACCAGGAATGGGAAGGTGAGGAGAAACCAAGTGACTTCTCTACAGCAAAGATCTGAATCTGATTTTTTATTAAGAGCCAGAGAACAAAACAGTTTGTTCATTCAATTAAAATTCAACAGATTCTGAACTATTACGTGTTGGGCCCATGTGTGTGCTGAGCATACAGAGATAAATTTTTAAAACATTGTCCTTCCCCTGTAAGATATCTAAAGGGAAAGGCAGATATGATAATAAATTATTACAATAATAATAGTAATAACAAAAATTTTCTGTGGCACTCCCTCTGTGCTACAAACTATGCTGAGCATTTTATATATTTTAGCTCATTTTAATCTTCCCAACTATCCTATGAGATGCTACTATAATTATGCCCACTTTACCAGTGATTAAACTGAAGCACAGAGAAGTATGTATCTCAAAGAGATAGTGTAAGCAATAATAGTGGACAAAACGTGTGTATTTACAGGGCCTGAGATGCAGGAATAATCATAGGCAGGTGTTTGAAGCGAGATAACATTTTGCAGCGTTAACTGATGGTTTCTTTGCCCTGACATATTCTGTTATCCCTTGCTTAACGCTTCTGCCATTGAGGATCAGTCACACAGTCACCCAGTTGGAGACAAGGGAATTTCTGTAGAGAGCAAAGAAAAGGTTTTAATGTTTTGATATTCAAAATCCTTCGCCGTGAGGTAACTCAAGACATAAAACAAACTGGATGGGTTGGACCCAGTTTTCTTGCCCCAGGAAAGGAGGAGCATTAGAGGGAGAAAGAAGCATGCATAGACCTCCCAGAGAAATGGGGCCACAGAGCCCTCTTCACCGTTGATCTGGGAATCCCGTGAGGCCTGGTGACCAGGCCCTAGAATAGAAATGGCTGATATTTGTGTTAAATGTGCCTGAGACACCTGTTGAGTTTGCTCCCCAGGCCCTGGTATGATGAAAGGGCAGAATGTCCTGGGTTTGAGAGCAGAAAAGAGAACTTAGCCCTGCAAAGTCTTCAGCTAGCACGGCGCAGAGAGCTGAATGAATGTCCGTCTCCCTAGGAGAGGAACCCAGTAAACCGAGTGGAAGCAAAAGGAGGGTCACAGGACCAGAAGGGTCTCCTTGAATGGAAACAAGGAAAAGTGTCGCAGCAGCATGGGGAAAATGATGCCCCAGGGCCAGATTGGGGATTGGGTGGTTCTGTGGCTGTGGGAGGTGGCCAGAAGGGAGAATCCTTGACGGTGGGGATTTCTGCCTGCTTTCATCACTGCTCAGTCTCAGGGCTTAGATCAGGTAGTAAAAGTGACAGATCAATGTTTGTTAAATGAATGACATTAGGTGGGCTGCCTCTCGCATGAGGCCTTTTGGTTCTAAACCCCAGCTCTTCCTCTTACTAGCCATTTAACCCTTGGGTAAGTTTCTTATCTTCTCCATGCCTCATAGATAAAATGGGGATAAAATAGTACTCCCTCACAGTACTGACCTGGCACAGTGGAAGCACTTAGTATTTGCTCTTAGTATTACTAGATGCCACTGCCCCACCTTTAGGTCTTTGGGTGGTACAAATGGTTTGCCCTCAACGACTGACCTAAAGGTTGGTGGTCCGAACTTCCCCAGCAGTGCAGTGGAAGAAAGGCTTGGCAATCTTATTCCATAAAGATTACAGCCAAGAAAACCCAATGCAGCAGTTCTACTCTACAACACACAGGGTAACTAAGACTTGGAATTGACTCAATGGCAACAGGTTTCAACCCCACCCTTGTCCTGCACCTTGGCCATTACATTGTTTCCCCTCCCACCCCAAACTTAGATACAACCCTGAAGAAAAGAACCAAACCAAACCTCTTGCTGCCGAGTCAACTCTGACTCATAGCAAAGAAAAGAGGGGGCCTCAAAATTGGCTAAGATCAAGTTACCACCATGATACTATGGTGCTTATAACAGAAACTAAACTAAGAACTTAAAAAAATGTGTTTAGTTAATTTATTTCAAATAACATATTTGTAAAATTTTTTCTTGTGCTTTAAGTGAAAGTTTACGAATCAAGTCAGTCTCTCATACAAAAATTTATATACACCTTGCTATATACTCCTAATTGCTCTTAACCTAATGAGACAGCCGGCTCCTTTCCTCCACTCTCTCTTTTCATGTCTATTCTGCCAGCTTCTGACCCCCTCTGCCCTCTCATCTCCCCTCCAGATAGGAGATGCCAACATGGTCTCAAGTGTCATTCTTCACCAGCATCTTTTCCCATTGTCCAGTCCAATCCGTCTGAAGAGTTGGCTTTGGGAATGGTTACTGTCTTGGGCTAATAGAAGGTCTGGGGACCATGACCACCGGGGTCCTTCTGGTGTCAGTCAGACCATTAAGTCTGGTCTTTTTATGAGAATTTGGAGTCTGCATCCCACTGCTCTCCTGCTCCCTCAGGGGTTCTCTGTTGTGTTCCCTGTCAGGGCAGTCATTGGTTGTAGCCGGGCACCATCTAGTTCTTCTGGTCTCAGGATGATGTAGTCTCTGATTTATGCGGCCCTTTCTGTCTCTTGGGCTCATAATTACCTTGTGTCCTTGGTTTTCTTCATTCTCCTTTGCTCCAGGTGGGTTGAGACCAATTGATGGATCTTAGATGGCTGCTTGCTAGCGTTTAAGACCCCAGACACCACTCTCCGAGGTAGGATGCAGAACGTTTTCTTAATAGATTTTATTATGCCAGTTGACTTGGATGTCCCCTGAAACCATGGTCCCCAAACCCTCACCCTGCTACGCTGGCCTTTGAAGCATTCAGTTTATTCAGGAAACTTCTTTGCTTTTGGTTTAGTCCAGTTGTGCTGACCTTGCCCATATTGTGTGTTGTCTTTCCCTTCACCTAAAGTAGTTCTTATCTACTATCTAATTAGTGAATACTCCTCAACCTTCTTTCCTCCCTCCCCACTCTCATAACCATCAAAGAATATTTTCTTTTCTGTTTAAACTATTTCTCAAGTTCTTATAATAGTCGTCTTATACAATATTTGTCCTTTTGCAACTGACTCATTTCACTCAGCATATTGCCTTCCAGATTCCTCCATGTTATGGAATGTTTCACAGATTTATCGCTGTTCTTTATCAATGGATAGTGTTCCATTGTGTGAATATACCATAATTTATTTATCCACTCATGCATTGATGGGCACCTTGGTTGCTTCCATCTTTTAGCTATTGTAAACAGTGCTGCAATGAACATGGGTGTGCATATATCTGTTATGTGTAAAGGCTCTTATTTCTCTAGGATATATTCCAAAGAGTGGCATTGCTGGATCGTATGGTAGTTCTATTTCTAGCTTTTGAAGGAAGTGCCAAATCAATTTCCAAAGTGGTTGTGCCATTTCACATTCCCACCAGCAGTGTATAAGTGTTCCAGTCTGTCCACAACCTCTCCAACATTTATTATTTTGTGTTTTTTGGATTAATGCCAGCCTTGTCGAAGTGAGATGGAATCTCATTGTACTTTTGATTTGCATTTCTCTAATGGCAAATGATCATGAGCATTTCCTCAAGTATCTGTTAGCTACCTGAATGTCTTCTTTAGTGAAGTGCCTGTTCATATCTTTTGCTGATTTTTTAATTGGGTTGTTTGTCTTTTTGTAGTTGAGTTTTTGCAGTATCATGTAGATTTTAGAGATCAGGCGCTGACTGGAAATGTCATAGCTAAAAACTGTTTCCCAGTCCGTAGGTAATCTTTTTACTCTTTTGGTGAAGTCTTTGGATGAGCATAGGTGTTTGATTTTTAGGAGCTCCCAGTTATCTAGTTTTTCTTCTGCGTTGTTAGTAATGTTTTTTATACTGTTTATGCCATGTATTAGGGGTCCTAACGTTTTCCCTATTTTTTCCTCCATGATCTTTATCGTTTTAGATTTTATATTTAGGTCTTTGATCCATTTTGAATTCATTTTTGTGCATGGTGTGAGGTATGGGTCTTGTTTCATTTTTTTTGCAAATGGATATCCAGTTATGCCAGCACCGTTTGTTAAAAAGACTGTCTTTTCTCCATTTAACTGATTTGGGGCCTTTGTCAGATATCAACTGCTCATATGTGGATGGATTTATGCGTGGATTCTCAATTCTGTTCCAAAGGTCTATGTATTGTTGTTGTACCAGTACCAGGCTGTTTTGACCACTGTGGTGGTATAATAGGTTCTAAAATCAGATAGAGTGAGGCCTCCCACTTTGTTCTTTTTCAGTAATGTTTTACTTATCCAGGGCCTCTTTCCCTTCCATATGAAGTTGGTGATTTGTTTCTCCATCTCATTAAAGAATGTCATTGAAATTTGGATCGGAATTACGTTGCATCTATAGATGGCTTTTGGTAGAACAGACATTTTTACAATGTTGAGTCTTCCTATCCATGAGCAAGGTATGTTTTTCCACTTATGTAGGTCTCTTTTGGTTTCTTGCGGAAGTGTTTTGTAGTTTTCTTTGTATAAGTCTTTTACATCTCTGGCAAGATTTATTCCTAAGTATTTTATCTTCTTGGGGGCTACTGTAAATGGTATTAATTTGGTGATTTCCTCTTCAATGTTCTTTTCGTTGGTGTAGAGGGATCCAATTGAGTTTTGTATGTTTATCTTGTATCGTGATACTCTGCTGAACTCTTCTGTTAGTTTCAGTAGTTTTCTTGAGGATTCTTTCGGGTTTTCTGTGTATAAGATCATGTCATCTGCAAATAGAGATACTTTTACTTCTTCCTTGCCAATCTGGATACTCTTTATTTCTTTGTCTAGCCTAATTGCTCTGGCTAAGACCTCCAGCACAATGTTGAATAAGAGTGGTGATAAAGGGCATCCTTCAACAATATTTTACAATGTTTTTGGTGAAAGTTTACATAGCACACTTGGTTCCCATCAAGACCTTGGCTGCTAACCAAAAGATTGGTAGTTCAAATCCACCAACTGGTCCTTGGAAACCCTATAGGGCAGTTCTACTGTGTCCCATAGAGTCCCATAGGGTCAGAATCGACTCGATGGCAATGGGCTTTGGTTTTATACAAATTGTTCAGAGACATTGGTTACATTTTTCAAAACGTGTTAACATCCTCATTAAATCCCTTCTGGATGTTCCATTTCCAGTAACCTGGTTTCCCTATCCCCTTACCCTTCCATTTTTGCTTTAGAGTAATTGGTGACCCTTTGGTCTCATGTACATAATTTTTTTTTTAATTAATTTTTATTAAGCTTCAAGTGAACATTTACCGTTCCAAACAGTCTGTCACATGTAGGTTTACATACATCTTACTCCCTTCTCCCACTTGCTCTCCCCCTATTGAGTCAGCCCTTACAGTCTCTCGTTTCGTGCCAATTTTGCCATCTTCCCTCTCTCTCTATCTTCCCATCCCCCCTCCAGTCAAGAGTTGCCAACACACTCTCCAGTGTCCACCTGATTTAATTAGCTCTCTCTTCATCGGCATCTCTCTCCCCCCTACTGACCAGTCCTTTTCATGCCTGATGATTTGTCTTCGGGGATGGTTCCTGTCCTGTGTCATCAGACGTTCTGGGGAGCATTGTCTCTGGGATTCCTCTAGTCTCAATCATACCATTAGGTATGTTCTTTTCATGAGAATTTGGGGTCTGTATCCCATTGGTCTCCTGCTCCCTCAGGAGTTGTCTGTTGTGTTCCCTGACAGGGCAGACATCGATTGTGGCCGGACACCAACTAGTTCTTCTGGTCTCAGGATAATGTAGGTCTCTGGTTCATGTGGCCCTTTCTGTCTCTTGGGTTCTTAGTTGTCGTGTGACCTTGGTGTTCTTCCTTTGCCTTTGCTCCAGGTGGGTTGAGACCAATTGATGTATCTTAGATGGCCGCTTGTTGACATTTAGGACCCCAGGCGCCACAATTCAAAGTGGGATGCAGAATGTTTTCATAATAGAATTATTTTGCCGATTGACTTAGAAGTCCCCTCAAACCAAGTTCCCCAGACCCCAGCCCCTGCTCCACTGACCTTTGAAGCTTTCATTTTATCCCGGAAACCTCTTTGCTTTTAGTCCAGTCCAATTAGGCTGACCTTCCCTGTATTGAGTGTTGTCTTTCCCTTCACCCAAAGCAGTTCTTATCTACAGATTGATCAATAAAAAACCCTCTCCCTCCCTCCCTCCCTCCCCCCTTTGTAACCACAAAAGTATGTATTCTTCTCCGTTTTTTCTATTTCTCAAGATCTTATAATAGTGGTCTTATACAATATTTGTCCTTTTGCAACTGACTCATTTCGCTCAGCATAATGCCTTCCAGATTCCTCCATGTTATGAAATGTTTCAGAGATTCGTCACTGTTCTTTATCGATGCGTAGTATTCCATTGTGTGAATATACCACAATTTATTTAACCATTCATCTGTTGATGGACACCTTGGTTGCTTCCAGCTTCTTGCTATTGTAAACAGAGCTGCAATAAACATGGGTGTGCATATATCTGTTTGTGTGAAGGCTCTTGTATCTCTAGGGTATATTTCGAGGAGTGGGATTTCTGGGTTTTTTTTTTTTTTTATGGTAGTTCTATTTCTAACTGTTTAAGATAACGCCAGATGGATTTCCAAAGTGGTTGTACCATTTTACAATCCCACCAGCAGTGTATGAGAGTTCCAATCTCTCCGCAGCCTCTCCAACATTTATTATTTTGTGTTTTTTGGATTAATGCCAGTCTAGTTGGTGTGAGATGGAATCTCATCGTAGTTTTAATTTGCATTTCTCTAATGGCTAATGATCGGGAGCATTTTCTCATGTATCTGTTGGCTGCCTGAATATCTTATTTGGTGAAATGTGTGTTCATCTCCTTTGCCCACTTCTTGATTGGGTTGTTTGTCTTTTTGTGGTTGAGTTTTGACAGAATCATGTAGATTTTAGAGATCAGGCGCTGGTCGGAGATGTCATAGCTGAATATTCTTTCCCAGTCTGTAGGTGGTCTTTTTACTCTTTTGGTGAAGTCTTTAGATGAGCATAGGTGTTTGATTTTTAGGAGCTCCCAGTTATCTGGTTTCTCTTCATCATTTTTGGTAATGTTTTGTATTCTGTTTATGCCCTGTATTAGGGCTCCTAGGGTTGATCCTATTTTTTCTTCCACGATCTTTATCGTTTTAGCCTTTATGTTTAGGTCTTTGATCCCCTTGGAGTTAGTTTTTGTGCATGGTGTGAGGTATGGGTCCTGTTTCATTCTTTTGCAAATGGATATCCAGGTATGCCAGCACCATTTGTTAAAAAGGCTATCATTTCCCCAATTGACTGACACTGGGCCTTTGTCAAATATCAGCTGCTCATACGTGGATGGATTTATATCTGGGTTCTCAATTCTGTTCCATTGGTCTATGTGCCTGTTGTTGTACCAGTACCAGGCTGTTTTGACTACTGTAGCTGTATAATAGGTTCTGAAATCAGGTAGAGTGAGGCCTCCCACTTTCTTCTTCTTTTTCAGTAATGTTTTGCTTATCCGGGGGTTCTTTCCCTTCCATATGAAATTAGTGATTTGTTTCTCTATCCCCTTAAAGTATGACATTGGTATTTGGATTGGAAGTGCGTTATATGTATAGATGGCTTTTGGTAGAATAGACATTTTTACTATATTAAGTCTTCCTATCCATGAGCAGGGTATGTTCTTCCACTTAAGTATGTCTTTTTGAATTTCTTGTAGCAGAGTTTTATAGTTTTCTTCGTATAGGTCTTTTACATCCTTGGTAAGATTTATTCCTAAGTATTTTATCTTCTTGGGGGCTACTGTGAATGGTATTGATTTGGTTATTTCCTCGTCGGTATTCTTTTTGTTGATGTAGAGGAATCCAAGTGATTTTTGTATGTTTATTTTATATCCTGAGACACTTTCAAACTCTTCTATTAGTTTCAGTAGTATTCTGGAGGATTCCTTAGGGTTTTCCATGTATACGATCATGTCATCTGCAAATAGTGATAGCTTTACTTCCTCCTTACCAATCTGGATACCCTTTATTTCTTTGTCTAGCCTAATTGCCCTGGCTAGGACTTCGAGTACGATGTTCAATAAGAGTGGTGATAAAGGGCATCCTTGTCTGGTTCCCGTTCTCAAGGGAAATGCTTTCAGGTTCTCTCCATTTAGAGTGATGTTGGCTGTTGGCTTGGCTTTGCATAGATGCCCTTTATTATGTTGAGGAATTTTCCTTCTATTCCTATTTTGGTAAGAGTTTTTATCATAAATGGGTGTTGAACTTTGTCAAATGCCTTTTCTGCATCTATTGATAAGATCATGTGGTTTTTATCTTTTGTTTTATTTATGTGATGGATTACATAAATATTAAACCAGCCTTGCATACCTGGTATAAATCCCACTTGATCAGGGTGAATTATTTTTTTGATGTGTTGTTGGATTCTATTGGCTAGAATTTTGTTGAGGATTTTTGCATCTATGTTCATGAGGGATATAGGTCTAAAATTTTCTTTTTTTGTAATGTCTTTACCTGGTTTTGGTATCAGGGAGATGGTAGCTTCATAGAATGAGATGGGTAGTATTCCATCTTTTTCTATGCTTTGAAATACCTTCAATAGTAATGGTGTTAAGTCTTCTCTGAAGGTTTGGTAGAACTCTGCAGTGTAGCCGTCTGGGCCAGGACTTTTTTTTGTTGGAAGTTTTTGATTACCGTTTCAATCTCTTTTTTTTGTTATGGGTCTATTTAGTTGTTCTACTTCTGAATGTGTTAGTTTAGGTAGGTAGTATTGTTCCAAGAATTTATCCATTTCTTCTAGGTTTTCAAATTTGTTAGAGTACAATTTTACGTAGTAATCTGAAATGATTCTTTTAATTTCATTTGGTTCTGTTGTGATGTAGTCCTTCTCGTTTCTTATTCGGGGTTATTTGTTTCCTTTCCTGTTTTTCTTTAGTCAGTCTAGCCAATGGTTTGTCAATTTTGTTAATTTTTTCAAAGAACCAGCTTTTGGCTTTGTTAATTCTTTCAATTGTTTTTCTGTTCTCTAATTCATTTAGTTCAGCTCTAATTTTTATTATTTGTTTTCTTCTGGTGCCTGATGGGTTCTTTTGTTGCTCACTTTCTATTTGTTCAAGTTGTTGGGACAGTTCTCTGATTTTGGTTCTTTCTTCTTTTTGTATGTGTGCATTTATTGATATAAATTGGCCTCTGAGCACTGCTTTTGCTGTGTCCCAGAGGTTTTGATAGGAAGTATTTTGATTCTCGTTGTTTTCTAAGAATTTCCTTATTCCCTCCTTGATGTCTTCTATAACCCAGTCTTTTTTCAGGAGGGTATTGTTCATTTTCCAAGTATTTGATTTCCTTTTCCTAGTTTTTCTGTTATTGATTTCTAGCTTCATTGCCTTGTGGTCTGAGAAGATGCTTTGTAATATTTCGATGTTTTGGATTCTGCAAAGATTTGTTTTATGACCTAATATGTGGTCTATTCTAGAGAATGTTCCATGTGCAGTAGAAAAAAAAGTATATTTTGCAGCAGTTGGGTGGAGAGTTCTGTATAAGTCAATGAGGTCAAGTTGGTTGATTGTTTTAAGTAGGTCTTCTGTGTCTCTATTGAGCTTCTTACTGGATGTCCTGTCCTCCGAAAGTGGTGTGTTGAAATCTCCTACTATAAATGTGGAGGTGTCTATCTCACTTTTCAATTCTGTTAAAATTTGATTTATGTATCTTGCAGCCCTGTCATTGGGTGTGTAAATATTTAATATGGTTATGTCTTCCTGATCAATTGTCCCTTTTATCATTATATAGTGTCCTTCTTTATCTTTTGTGGTGGATTTAAGTCTAAAGTCTATTTTGTCAGAAATTAATATTGCTACTCCTCTTCTTTTTTGCTTATTGTTTGCTTGATATATTTTTTTCCATCCTTTGAGTTTTAGTTTGTTTGTGTCTCTAAGTCTAAGGTGTGTCTCTTGTAGGCAGCATATAGATGGATCGTGTTTCTTTATCCAGTCCGTGACTCTCTGTCTCTTTATTGGTGCATTTAGTCCATTTACATTCAGCGTAATTATAGATAAATAAGTTTTTAGTGCTGTCATTTTGATGCCTTTTCATGTGTGTTGTTGGCCATTTCATTTTTCCACATGCTTTTTTGTGCAGAGACGTTTTTCTTAGTAGCTTGTGGGATCCTCATTTTCATAATGTTTAACTTTGTGTTTGTTGAGTCGTTACGTTTTTCTTGGCTTTTTTCTTGAGTTATGGAATTGATATTCCTTTTTGTGGTTACCTTATTATTTACCCCTATTTTTCTAATTAAAAACCTAACTTGTATCCTTCTATATCGCCTTGTATCCCTCTCCATCTGGCAGTTCAATGCCTCCTATATTTAGTCCCTCTTTTTGATTATTGTGATTGTTTATCTATTGATTTCCGTGATTTCCTGTTATGTGTATTATTTTGTTTATTTATTTATTTTTTAGAATTAGTCTTAATTTGTTTGTTTTTGTGCTTTCCCTATTTGAGTTGCGTTGATATCAGGACGTTCTGTTTTGTGACCTTGTATTGTGCTGGTACCTGATATTATTGGTCATCAGGCCAATCTCCTTTAGCACTTCTTGCAGTCTTGGTTTAGTTTTTGCAAATTCTCTAAACTTGTGTTTATCTGTAAATATCTTAATTTCTCCTTCATATTTCATAGAGAGTTTTGCTGGATATATAATCCTTGGTTGGCAGTTTTTCTCGTTCAGTGCTCTGTATACGTCGTCCCATTCCGTTCTTGCCTGCATGGTTTCTGCTGAGTAGTCTGAACTTATTCTCATTGATTCTCCCTTGAAGGATACCTTTCTTTTCTCCCTGGCTGCTTTTAAAATTTTCTGTTTGTCTTTGGTTTTGGCAAGTTTGATGATAATATGTCTTGGTGTTTTTCTTTTTGGATCAATCTTAAATGGGGTTCGATGAGCATCTTGGATAGATATCCTTTCGTCTTTCATGATGTCAGGGAAGTTTTGTGTCAGGAGTTCTTCAACTATTTTCTCTGTGTTTTCTGTCCCCCCTCCCTGTTCTGGGACTCCAATCACTCGCAAGTTATCCTTCTTGATAGAGTCCCACATGATTCTTAGGGTTTCTTCATTTTTTTTAATTCTTTTATCTGATTTTTTTTCAGCTATGTTGGTTTTGATTCCCTGGTCCTCCAGTAGTCCCAGTCTACATTCTAATTGCTCGAGTCTGCTCCTCTGACTTTCTATTGCGTTGTCAAATTCTGTGATTTTATTGTTTATCTTTTGGATTTCTACATGCTGTCTCTCTATGGATTCTTGCAACTTATTAATTTTTCCACTATGTTCTTGAATAATCTTTTTGAGTTCTTCAACAGTTTTATCAGTGTGTTCCTTGGTTTTTTCTGCATTTAGCCTAATTTCATTTGTGATATCTTTAAGCATTCTGTAAATTAGTTTTTTATATTCTGTATCTGATAATTCCAGGATTGTATCTTCATTTGGGAAGGATTTTGATTCTTTTGTTTGGGGGGTTGGAGAAGCTGTCATGGTCTGTTTCTTTATGTGGTTTGATATGGACTGCTGTCTCTGAGCCATCACTGGGAAACTAGATTTTCCAGGTAATCAGCTAAAAAAAAAAATGCCGTCAGATCCCTATCTGAATTCTCCCTCTGGCTCCGGGTATTCGGATGTTAATGGAGCCGCCTGGGGAGGGTGGGGGAGGGATCAGAGAGCTGGGAGTGTAGCACCACAGAATATAGAGCTGAACACCGCGTTCACAGTCCGCCCCCGTCTGCCAAAATCCGGGCGGGACGGCTTCCCGGCTAGGACACTGCTTTCCCTGCTCGGAGACCAGTCACTTCCTCCCGGGGACTACTCCCTCCGGTGCGCGGCACCGCTGGCGCGCACTGGGTGGGCGTCTCCCGCACTAACGGGTGGGCCCGCCCCCAGGGTCTATTCAGGAGAATATAATTGGACCCCGCACTCGCGCCCCGCCCGCGGGCGCCCAAATCCCAGCGGGACAGCTCGTCAGCTGGGACGTTGCTTTCCCCGGTCCGAGACCAGTCACTTCCGGGGTTTTCTCCCTCCCGTGCGCCGCGCCACACGCGTGATCTGGGTGGGAGTCACCCCCACGACCAGGTGGGCCCGCCCCCGGGTCAATTCAGGGGAATATAATTGGACCCCGCGCTCACACCCCGCCCGCGCGCATGCCCAAATCCCAGCGGAATGGCTCCCCGTCTGGGACGCTGTTTTCCCCGCTCTGAGACCAGTCACTTCCGGGGATTTCTCCCTCCAGTTCGCCGCGCCCAGGCGCGGACTGGGTGGGCGTCCTCCCGCACGAACGTGTGGGCCCCGCCCCGGGGTCGCTTTAGGGAAATATAGCTGACCTCCCCCCCCCCGCTCGCGCCCCGCCCGCTTCCTGCCAAACTCCCGGCGGGATGCGTTCCCAGCTGGGATGCTGTTCTCCGCGCTCCAATATCAGTCACTACCTCCCGGGTGCTTCTCCCTCCGGCTGCTCCACTACGCTGCCCGCGCCAACCAGCTAGACTTCCTCCCGGGATGGGTTCAGGGGGGAAGGGCTGGGCCCCCCGTCTGTGCCATCTGCCTCCTGGGCTCTGCCCCAGATCGGGCTCCGAAGGTCACCTGCCTGGTACGCTGGCTCCTAGTTCTGAAAACGGTCGCCGTCTGCCCGTATTTGTTCGTTTTCCGTCTCTAAGTCTGTGCTTGTTGTTCAGCGTTCGTAGATTGTTATGTATGTTATCGATTCCCTTGTTTTTCTGAGTATTTGTTGCAAGAGGGATCCGCGGCAGCGTTCACCTAGTCCGCCATCTTGGCCGCCTCATGTACATAATTTTTAAAGGTGCACAGTACTCGCTGGTAATATTCTTTAGGAGTCAACCTGTTATTTAGCTGAAAGGTGACCTCAGGGAATAGTTTCGGTTTACGCAGTATCTCAGGGCAGCAGTCTCGGGGAGTCCTCTAGTTTCAACCGAGTCGGTAAGTCTAGACTTTTTAAGAATTTGAGTTCTGTCACATTTTTCTCCCCTTCTATCAGGATCCATCTATTGTGGCCCTGATGAGAACAGTCATTAGTGGTAGCCAGGCACCATTTAGTTCTGGTCTCGGTAAATGAGGCCGTGGTTCCTGTAGGCTATTAGTCCTGTAGGCTAGTTTCTTCTCTGAGTCTTTGGTTTCCTTCTTTCTGTTTTGCTTTGGATGAGAAGAAACCGATGGTTGTATCTTAGATGGCTACTCTCAAACTTTTAAGACCTCAGACGTTACTCACCAAACTCGGATGTAGAAAGTAACCTTGATGAACTATATTATGCCAGTTGACCAAGTTGTCCCACAAGAATATGATCCTAAGACTTCAAACTCAGAAAACCAATCCCTCTAGGTGTTTGGTTATGTCTAAGAAATATCTGTAACTATGCCCCCATGTGCTTCATCATATATATGAACATACATGCATGCATACAAACATGTATATGCATATAGCTATGGAGCTGTGGTGGCACAGTGATTAAGAGCTATGGCTGCTAACCAAAAGATCAGCAGTTCAAATCCATCAGCCGCTCCTTCAAAACTTTATGGGGCAGTTCTACTCTGTCCTATAGGGTCACTATGAGTTGGAATCAACTCGATGGCAACAGGTTTTGGGTTTATAAAAAAAATACACACACACACACATATATATACATACATACATACATATGTAACTACACATATATTTTTTGGTTGCTGTTGGAAAATTACATATGTCCTAGCATTTACCAAAAATGTCCTTTTGTGTGTGTGTGTACTTCTTAGTGACAGCATTTACCAAGCCGTGTGTACTTCACCCACATTTGGTGTTACCTTTCCTATCACCAAAAATAACATGTGTCTACTATCTAAAAGGTAATTCCCCCTCTACCCACTCACCAATCCCTGGTAACCACCAATGAACATTTGTTTCTGTATGTATACTTTTTTTGTCTCCTTAAAAAAGTGGGATCATACAATATTTGTCCTTTTGTGACTTATTTTACTCAGCATAATGTCCTCTGGATTCATCCATGTTATACAATGTTTCAAGGACTCATCATTTTTCTTTATGGTTGCATAGTGTTTCATCGTACGTATGTACTGCATTTGCTTATCCATTCATCTATTGATGGGCACTTCGATTGTTTCCATGTTTTTGCTATCGTGAATAGTGCTGCAATGAACATAGGTGTGCATATGTCTGTTCGTGTCACTTCTGTTAGGTTTCTACAACATATACCTAGGAGTGGAATTGCTGGATCATAAGGTATTTCTAGTTTTTTGAGGAAGTGCCATTTTACAGTCCCACCAGCAGTGGATAAGGGTTCCAGTCTCCCCACATCCTTGCCAGTATTTGTCATTTTCAATTTTTTTTGGTCAGTGCCATTTTAGCAGGAGTGAGATTGTCATGGATTGAATTATGTCCCCCCAAAAATGTGTGTATCAACTTGGTTAGGCCATGATTCCCAGTATTCTGTGGTTGTCCTCCATTTTGTCATTGTAATTTTATGTTAAAAGGATTAGGGTGGGATTGTAACACCACCCTTACCCAGGTCAGACCTGTGATCCAAAGTAAAGGGAACTTCCCTGGGGTATGGCCTGCACCATCTTTTATCTCTCAAGGGATAAAAAAGGAAAGGGAAGCAAGCAGACAGTTGGGGACCTCATACCACTAAGAAAGCAGCACCAGGAGCAGAGCACGTCCTTTGGATTCGGGGTCCCTGCGCCTGAGAAGCTCCTTGACCAAAGGGAAGGTTGAGGACAAAGACCTTCCTCCAGAGCCGACAGGGGGAGAAAGCCTTCCCCTGGAGCCGATGCTCTGAATTTGGACTTGTAACCTACCAGACTGTGAGAAAATAAATTTCTCTTTGGTTAAAACCATCCACTTGTGGTATTTCTGTTAAGGCAGTACTAAATGACTAAGACAAAGATAGTATCTCATTGTAGTTTTGATTTGCTTCTCTCTAATGGCTAATGGGTTTTTTGTTTTTTTAATGGCTAATGGGAGCCCTGTTGGTGCAGTGGTTAAGAGCTCGGCTGCTAACCAAAAGGTCAGCAGTTTGAATCTACCAGAAGCTCCTTGGAAACCTTATGGGGCAGTTCTACTGTGTCCTATAGGGTCGACTATGAGTTGGAACCTACTCCATGGCAATGGGTTTGGTTTATGGAATGGCTAATGATCTTGAGCATCTTTTCATGTGTTTGATGAATGTCTTCTTTGGTGAAGTGTCTTTTGCCTATTTTTTAATTTGGTTATTTGTCTTTTTGTTGTTGAGTTGTTGATGTTTTCTATATATTTTAGAGTAAATTAAGCTTTTTAAGTTACTTGTGCAACTGATTTTCTAGTCTTGTGTTCATATTCAAGGAGAGTGCTTATAAAAATTAGGTGTACCTTAGAGATCCTTGCTAGCATTTAAATTTTTTTTTCTTTGTGGTGAGATATATGTATATATATATATATATACAATTTTCCATTTCAACCACTTTACATGTACAATTCAGTGACATTAATTTTGTTCTCCATGTTGTGCAGCCATCACCACTCTCCATTTCCCAATTTTTTAAATCACCCTTAACAGAACCTCAGTACTCATTAAGCAATACCTCCGCATTTCCCTTCCCACTTGCCTCTGGTAACTGCTAATAAACTTTGGTCTCTATGCATTTGCCTATTTTGGATATTTCACATAAGTGGGATCATACCATATTTGTACTTTTGTGTCTGACTTATTTTACACAGCACAATGTTGTCAAGGTTCATCCATGTTGTAGCATGTATCAGAACTTTATTTCTTTTTATGGCTAAATAATATTCCATCACATATATATATATATATATATATATATATATATACACACACACCACATTTTGTTTATCCATTTATCTGTTGATGGACCCTTGTTTCCATTTCTTGGGTATTGTAAATAATGTTGCATTGGTGTACAAGTATCTGTTTGAGTCCCTGCTTTCAATTCTTTTGGGTACGTACCTAGAAGTGGAATTGTTGAGTCATATGGTAGTTCTACGTTTAACTTTTTAAGGAACTGCCATACTGTTTTCTACAGCAGCTGCACCATTTTACAATCTCACTGGCAATGAACGAGGATTCCAATTTCTCTGCATCCTTGCCAATACTTGTTATCTTCCATTTTTCTGATCATAGCCATCCTTGTGAAGGTGAAATTGTATCTCATTGTGGTTTTGATTCTTTGCTTGCATTTTGAATTAAACAGTCCTCTCTCTTGTAGGCGCGTTGGTACATGACCAATTTACCTCTCACCTTGTCTTTCTAGAAAAGCACAATCTTCCAGGTGAGTTATCATTTGCAAGCGCTGCTAAACAGAACTCAACTTTAAGGCAAAGAGTGTAATTCAGAAACTCAGATCTCTTTCCTTCCCTCCCCTCTCCCCCAAAGCTCTGAGATTTCCTGAAGAAATTAGGCTCAAAGAGTTTTATCTTGTTAAGATGTATGCCCTCTTGAAGGTGAGCAGTAAAGATTACCATTATTTTGTTAGTAAAAAAATCTTCTGAATTTACCTGGCCACCCACTTACCTAAATACCAAGAGGGTGATTGATTATCCCATTTGCCAGGATTGTCCCTATTTTAGCACTGAAAGTCCTGCATCCTTGAAAACCCCTCAGACCCAGACAAACAGAAACTGTTAGTCATCCTAAATGCGAATAACAAATCAAGTAGACTTGTCAACCCAAGGAAGTATTTGGAAATGTCTTGAAATAAGAAGAGCTCACCTCCTGGGGAGGAATAATGAAACCAATCTCTCTGGGTGCACTTTCCACTCTACTCAGTATTGGCTCTGAAGACCCTGTGTAGGGAGCTGTGCCCCGACTGGAAACACCTTATTTGGCAATGAGGAAATGGAAAGGTAGAGAGGAAAAGTCTGTTTCGAGTTGGGCCACGTGACAAGCCTATAACCCCTTGTATTTGCATTCTTCCCATAGAGTCCTTCCCTTTTATTCAAACTCTGGACCCTCACAGCAAGTCCCAGTCAACTGCACAGGGTAGTTCTGGTGCCCCAGCTTCACGGTAAAGTCTGTCCGCCCATGTCCCACCAGCGTTGAGCCCTGCAATTTTATCCCCATGCTAAAGAGCAGTCCCAGGCACAGCATAGAGGTTCCCTCAGGACACATGGAGTGGCTGCCAAAAGCCTCTGGGTGTTCCTCTTCTCTCAGACCAAGTGTCCTTTGCTGTGCCTGTCGTGTCCTGGGAGCTCACTGAGTTAGCTAGCTGCATGCAGAACGAGTTTCTGGTCAGAGAAAATGCAGTACAGCCTGTTTCTGCACCTCATGGGCAAATGTGAGGGCCCATTAGTGCTGTAGGTATTTGGTTGCTAAGGTTGGATTCCTGAGGCTGCAGAGCTCCTTTCCACAAGTGAATACAGAGCTGCAGCCCTGTCTGCCTGTCTGGGGTTGAGTCTCTCAGCCATACTCTTCACACCTCTGTTACTATCCCATCATCTTGGCCACACAGAAAAGAATATTCTTCAGCCCTTCCTCTCCTCAGAATCACAGGGGTATTTCTTTCAGGCACATGGGTCAGAAAAACTTCTTTAATCTTGAGGGATTGATTTGTTCTTTCTGTAGATGCAAAATGGATTAAAAAAAAAAAATTTTTTTTTTTTTTTTTATAGGGCTGGCTAAATCATTTGTGCGGCTCAGGGCAAAATGTGGGGCTTTTGCAGGGGGGAGGAAGTCAATCTTCCGTTTCCACAAGCTGCTGCCTCAACCCATGGTGGACAGGTAACCCCCAACGGATGGGCTTGGTACCTGGATCAGGGATGGGCCCAAGGCCTCTGCCGAGTTGCCAGCCAAAGGTGCCATGGCACTGCCAGAGAAGGGTGGAGAGAGCTGCCACCTTGCCCTGTCCCAAAACACATGCCTGATCTCACTCTTCCCCATGCCCATGCCCAGGCTTCTGCAAGGATTGGAGACAGATTGTGGAATGCTGGTCTACCCCTGCCCATGGATCCAGCTACCGCCCTGGGCAGAGGGCAACATTGGTTGCAGGATCTAGTGGGATGGGGGAGGCTGAGTAGGACCAGGGTACCAGGGGGCAGAGGAACGGGTGGTCAAGAACCTGTTTTGGGGAGATTGGGAGGCAATAAAAAGTGGGACACTTGTATGAGTCAAGGTTGCACTCTCCCAGGGCATGCTCCATTTTCCCATCAGACTTCACTTATAAAACAACTCCAAAGATAAAATTATTAAGAATTTCAAAATGGCAACCTCAGAGCATTAAACCTCAAGCGTGGGGTCCTTCTGAGTGTGTGGCCCTATGTGACCCTAGAAGTTGTAGACGCAAGAAGCTGGCCCTGATGATGGGAATCTGCAACGAACGATGTTTCTGTGTTCTCTTTAGCCACTGGGAAGCTCAGAGCCAAAATTAATGGTTGTCTTTAATAACTATGGAAGACCTGGGGCTTACATAACACATTCCAACTTTCTGTAGTCTTGATATTCAGATCTCTCAATATTATTCTGCTGGGTTTGACTTTTGTTTCCCATTTTCCTGTTTATGTAAGAATAAGTATTATAAATACATTTGAAATCCTTTGTAAAATGAGGCAGACTGCAAATTTTAAAAAGGAAACATTTCTCCTCCTGAATCCTGACTTTACTTCTCAATTTAAAGACATCATTTAGGTTATGACAGAGCAGTTGGAATACTTGTACCACTATAGCTCTTCTGTTTGGATGTTTGGAAATTCAGAATGAAATACACTATCGATCCACCAATTTGAAAGTGTTTTTCCAGTGGCAATGGCTTTACTTGGAGCCGGTCATACCCAAGCTCCTCTGTAAACATTTTAGAAACAGAAGACCTCTCCCTAGGGCTGCTTGAATGTCTTACAACATGGTAGTTAGCTTCTCCCAAAGCAAGGTATCCAAAAGAGAGAGGAAGAGAGAGCCACAGTGCCTTCTAAGACCTAACACCATTGCTTCTACCATATTCTGTTATTAGAAGCCAGCCACTAAATCTAGCCCAAATTCAAGGGGAAGGAAATTAGGTACTACCTTTTGGAGGGAAGACTATGAAAGGATTTATGGATATACTTTAAAACCATCATAGTATCCCAAAGCACTAAGCGGCCAACCATAGATGAATTTCCACAAAGACTAGCTTTAGTAAAATCCTGGTAGTAAGAATACGGGCTTTGAGTCAAATCTGAGTTTGAAGCTACACTTTGATCCTTACCAGTTTGTGGGATCTGGGGCAAAATGATCATCCCTGAACCTTAATTTCAGGTAAAATAAAAATAATAATAGTAATTCTTGCATGGATTATTATAATACTCATTATAATTTATTATATTATAATCTAAATATGTAAATATAAAATATTATATTTCTTATAATATTTAAATAAGATGACATATGCAGGGACATATGTTATTTTATGGCTCTGAAGCTTTTACAATTTGAGAGGATCCTCTTTAAGAAAAAAAATTCAAAATTACAATTATAAGTTAGGCACAAACATGAACATTTATTTACAATTAGAAATGACAAAAAATAACATTTTAAAAGCTGACAAATATCACAAAATATAGAAAAATATTAAAAAAAAAAAAAAACTACCTGAACACACACATTCTCTTTAAAATGCCTCTTTCCTACATTTGGACTGCATACTTTTTAATTAGTCCTTGTTTTAGTAATCTAGTGCTGCTATGATAGAAATACCACAAATGGGTGGCTTTAACAAACAGAAATTTATTCTCTTACAATTTAGGAGGCTAGAAGTCTGAATTCAGAGTGTCAGCTCCAGGGAAAGGCTTTCTCTGTCGGCTCTGGGGGAAGATTCTTGTCATCAATTTTCCCCTGGGTCTAGGAGCTTCTCAGCACAGGGACCCTGGGTCCAAAGGACATGCTCTACTCCTGGCTCTTCTTGCTTGTTGGTAATGAGGTCCTTCTCCTCTCTGCTTGATTCTCTCTTTTATATGTCAAAAGAGATTGACTCAAGATACAACCTAATCCTGTATATTGAGTCCTGCCTCATTAACATCGTTAACATCGTAGAGGTTAGGATTTACAACACATAGGACAATCACATCAGATAGCAAAATGGTGGAAAATCACACAATACTGGGAATCATGGCCTAGCCAAGTTGACACACATTTTTGGGGGACACAACTTAAAATAACAAAGATTTTATAATATCATTTTCCATAGTGAGAAAAGAAAGATAATTCAGTTTTTCTTTAGCATGATTGACCAAAATTTGTTTTTTATTAATGAGAGGTTATTATTTAATTCCACAACTCATTATTGGTAATGTCATGAACATTTTTAGTGTTGTCAAATTTGGGGAAACCGCTATCAGATGTCTTTCACGTAAGAGCTCATTTCAAGTGTTCTTGTGTAGTGAATTGATGACATTCATTACCCAGGGCTTTAGGAAGGGCTTGAAGCATTGGTTCCCCTGTAAATCCTCCCCTAGAAGCAGGTAAGGGTGTAGCATGGAGCCTAACACTTAGTAGGTGCTTAGGAAATAGAAGAAGCTTGGCGACAACACTCATCTTCCTGCTCCATTGCCTTAGGCAGAGTCAGGGATTTCCCATGCATAATTTTATCTCCCTCCTTTTCCAGTAGCCCCTATGGGGGCCCCTGAGAAGACAGGGACAAAAACACACCCCCTGCTGTGATGTAGTGGAAGGAACACTGGACTCAATAAAAAGTCCTAAGTTTAAGTCCTGTCTTTGTCACTTATCAGCTGTGTGACTTTGGGCAAATTACCTAACTTCTCTGTACCTTAGTTTCCATCTTCTCTGGGATGAACATAGCTGTGCCAGACTCATAGTATGCTGTAGATATTACTGACAAGTTATAAGTAAAAGGGCTTTATAAATTGTAAAGCATTTTTGCCAATGTATTTTTAGTTTGGTACCTTGAAGAGTCACCGAGGATTCAGATTGGACACTAGTCAGTGTCTAGGGGCATCTTAAGTCTGTTGTTCTCTGTGGCCTAAAGAAAATGGAAATTCAGATTAGATTTTAATTATATTTGGCCTATAGGCCAAGACAACAAGATTGTCCATTATTCCCACAAAAATGTATTGAGCCCCAGCTATTGCCATAATTCATCCTACTGATGGGAATTCAAGGATAAATAAGACACGGTCCTTGCTTTTTGGGACGTGGTGCTGGTAGATGGAACCCCAGACAGTCATCTGGAGGGAGGGTTCAGCTGCTAAATCTGCTAAGTTTGCGAACTTGGCCTCTCCTTCAAAGGGGCATGGCTAAATGTGGGAGAGGGGTATGGAAACAAATGAGTTAAACCCCGCGTATCTTGGAGAATATAAGGATGGGTGTCTGACCACTAGCAAAGCCATGGGAGGTTGAACGGAGCCCCACTGAGACTGGCTGTTCTTGGGGAATTTTCAGGAAAGCTTTGAAGTGCCGCCAGGACAAGGGAGGCTGCCTCATCCTGGAGGTGCATTCACTTGTAATTTACTCCTCCATGTGGGCTCCGGAGCTCTACTCTTATTAATTCATCACCCACTCAGCCCCACCCTGCTGAAAGGAAGACTGACAGAGGAAGGGGGGCCATGGGGAGAAGTCACTAAATTAAGACAGTCCTTGGGAGTGAGTGGCCAACAGATGGAATTGACTCCCGAGTTTCTCTCCTTAAAACATAAATATTTCTAAGTAAGATCACAGACTCCCTCGTCATAAAATCAATGAAACCGCAAGGGAAAATGATCTCCCGCATGACTGCCCGGCAGATATCTCCAACAGAGTCATTTCCCGTCCCACAGAGGCAGCTGTTCTGAGGCTCAGGATTTGAAATCCAGGCACCATAGTGGAGTCTTTGAGGCTAAAAGGAAATCAACTGGTGGTTGGGTGCATGTCTGTCTTGTTTGACTTACAGAAGTTAGAACAGAAGCTAGGTTTATGGGTTCTGTGCAACCCCTACAGCAATGTGAGACTTTTTCTTGAAGTTAGAAGACTTGGGTTCAAGTTCCAGCCCTTGTAAGGAGTCCCTGCATGGTGCAAATGGTTAAGTGCACAGGTACTAACCAAAAGATTGGAAGTTTGAATCCACCCAGAGGCACCTCAAAAGAAGTCCTGGTGATCTACTTCCAAAAGATCACAGCCACTGAAAACCCAGTAGAACACAGTTCTGTTCCGAAACACGTGGTGTCGCCGTGAGTCAGAACTGACGCAATGGCCATTTTTTTTTTTTTTTAATTACTGACTGGGTATCTTTGGACAAAACAGAATCTCTGTGAGCCCAGTTTCCTCATCTAATAAAATGAAGATAATAATGCAAAATGGGATCAGTCTGCCCTATAAAAAAAATAGGAGAGGATAAAGATCAAAAGAGACCTGTCTATACAAACGCTTTGTAAACCATAAAGCTCTTGATAAATAACAGGCTTTGTTATTAAAAAAATAAAAGATTCAGTTGTGCTAATGGAACCTGTTAGAACTCCTTACACTGTTGAGTGACAGAGAACTTAACCCAGATCAGCATAAACAACAAGGATGTTTTGACTTGTGTAATTGAAAAGTGTCAAAGTAGGATTCATTCAGGTGAGGACTAACATCAAACAACGTCACCAAGGGCCAGTTTCTCTCCATCTCCCTACTCTGCCTTCTATGGTACCACAGTGCTGCAAGTCTCACATCTTCATGCAATGGCATCCAGGGAAAGAGAGGTGCTCTTTCCAATAACTTCTGCAGGAGAGAGATGGAAAGAGAGGAATGAGAAAATTTCCTTTTTCCAAGTATATATCAAGCTTCATTGGCTGTCTTTATATAGTCAGGGGATCGGATATGCTGATTGACTTAGGAGAATTAAGGCCCCTCTCTAGGCCTTTTTTTTTCTAGGCCAACAGGCAAGATGCATGCCAAACCAACCACAAGGCTTGACATTTGGAGGAGGTTATTTTATCAGAAGAAGAGTGAGTGAATGGCGGGTTGCAAAAACAATATATAATATAGTCCACCCTTAATCTGGTCAATATCCACACATACCTATCTTTCCATAAATATACTTTAAAAAATATCCACCATCTACATAAAACACAGTCAACTTCTTCCCTTAAGAGAGACAAGCCACAATTTCATCCAGCTCAGGTTCCCTGGGTGATGTGACATTCTCACTTGGTATATGAAGCTCTTACTGGTCTTGTCAGGCCTGCTGAGGCTAAATGGTGAGTTTAACGAGGTGGATGTACTCAGCAAACAGTTGTGAACAGGGTAATTACAGTAAAAACTTACTTGGAAAAGGAAAGAAATGAGAAAAGAATTGCAGCTGCTAACCAAAGTGTCGGCAGTTCAAATCCACCAGGCGTTCCTTGGAAACTCTATGGGGCAGTTCTACTCTGTCCTATAGGGTTGCTATGAGTCAATCTACTCAATGGCACTGGGTACTGGTAAAGGTCACAGGTACATAGCCCAGATCATGTTCTGCCAGAAATCACAAGGGTGTCCTGCCCTGGTAGTGAGTATATGGCTTCTTCAGTTCTCATCTCTGGAAGATTCCCCTTTGCCCACAGCTTTGTGGCCAAGCATGGATTACAAAAAATTGCTCAGAATACAGGCAAAGTCTCTGCTTTGTTTTTCGTCTTTGTTAGGTATGAAAATTGAAGCCAGCCAAGAGATGTCAGCTATGGGGAGGGAGTGTAACACTAACCCTTACATATATATCACCAAATTTTGATCAACGGGTAAAACTTATTTTGCTATAAGTCATTTTCTACGCTACTCCCTGTCAGATTGAGCATTGAGCTCAGGGGTCATGCACCTCAAAGTAGTGTGAGTCCAACCTACTTTAAGAGTGAGGAGGCATAGGGTAAGGTCACATCAAGCCATTGCCCAAGAAAACAAACAAGTTTGCTGGAGCATTCGGAACTTTGCCTTGATAACACAAGAGACGTGATCAGGGCAAGAACAGATAGACTCACACAATGACGTGGGGCAAACCAGGGAGTAGAGCGTTAACTGTTAAGGATTTTGAACTCTGTGAGACGTTGTTACTCTGTTGTTGTTGTGATCATGTTGTAATAATTGCTGGCTTGTTTCATGTTGCTTTGAGTCTTTTAAGCTCTTCAAGCATGCCACCAAACATTCTAGGATTTGAAAAGCTGAGAGCCACTGTGTTATCCACTTGTTCTCTAGAGTCCTCTCTGATTAAGTTTGCCAGATAAAATACAGGATACCCAGTTAAATTTGAATTTTAGATAAATGAGGACTTTTTTAGTGTAAGTATGTCCCATGCAATATTTATTTACCTGAAATTCAAATTTAGTTGGGCATTCTATATTTTTACTTGCTAAATCTGGCAATCCTACCTCTGATTCCCTTCTAGTCATTGCCAAGTGACACATGCAACTCCACATTGGGGCCAATGTTTTGTAATGTGCACCATCTAGTGGTTACATGAACAAGGAGGAAACCAAGAAACTTCTCCAAAAGACAACTTGAAAATAGGAATGGAATAAAGCTGAAAAAATAAAACTATGCTTTAGTTAAAAAAAAAAAAACAAACTTTTAAAGCTCTTTTGGCTTCCTTCTTTGGACGGAGTGTCTGTGATTAGATCAACAGTATAAATTGTCTGGTGAATATTTGAAATCCTTTGTGAGTCATCAAGTGTTTAAACAGCAACACCCACCTGGCCGAGGCCTTGGCCTCCTCCATTAACACATAAATGCTAATACACAACCTTGGCCTTGATCTAGTGTGGTTTCTAGTGTTCCTAGTGATTATTTTACAATAAGCACGTGGCTTCTAGCAGTATCTATCAAGTACAATAAATGTCAGGCCGGGGCAATTTTATTAAACCCAAATAGGCCTGTAGAGAGACACAAGGAAGCAAGTATTTCCTGTTTTCTGTCTTACTGAGCGGGGCATAGGGCTAAGTACCAAAGGGAATTGGCCAATGGGCCTCACTCTGGCTACACGTTACAATCACCTTGGGTGTCTGTTAAAAATATCAATGCCTGGGCCTTACCCACAGAGATTTTGATTTAATTGATTTGCAGCAGGCCTCAGGCTTGGTATTTTTTTTTTTTTAAAAAAAAAGCTTCCCAGAAGAGTCTAAAAGGAAGACAGGGTTGAAAACCGCTAGTAGTTGATAGGGCACAGATAGGAAAGAGGTGTGATCCTTGAACAAGTTACTTACCTCCTCTGAGACTGTTTTCTCATTTGTAAAACAGGGATAATTTAACTCACCTGCTTGAATCCTTGGGGTGATGAAGTGTGAGTAACACGTGCTAAGCTGTTAGCCCTGTAGCTAGCACGTGACAGGCTTCAGTAACTTACTGTTCTTCCTCCTGGCAGACAAGGTAAGGGGATGGATTCTTACCACACTGGAGGAAAGAATCCATATCTGGGATGTAGGCTAGTGGGTTCGAACCGCCAATCTTTCAGCTAGTAGCTGAGTGCTTAACCATTACACCACCAGTGCTCCTGTAATCTGGACATGGGCCAAATCTTACCATAGGAAATGAAAGGGGTGTGAACATCCAGTCCTGCCAACTATGCAGGCGCAGGGTGTGAGTACGCAACTTAACCGCCTTGACAAAGAGGCAGGGCCTTGGTGACCTCTAAACTCAACAGAGTCTTAAGGGGATTGAGGCCCTCCCCTTGCAGCTCCCACAGCTCTCAGCTGACAACTATTACAGAACGCCTCAAATTATAATGATGTACTTTAAAAATAACGTTCATGGCCCTACCCCAGACCTACAGAACTAGGACTGTGGAGGGTGCGGTCAGAGAATTTGTTTTAACAAAGGATTCCGACACACACCAAGTTTTAAAAACCACAGCTGAACATGTTAACTTTTTCACCACCTGTGATTGCGTGTGTGGATCTAAAATTATATTAGAGATTGCTAGTATGCTCTCCAAAGTAGTCACACGTCAACAGTATTATGATGGTTTCCATTGCTTTTACATCCTGTGAGTTCTTAGTATTGTCTGCCTCACTACATGTCAATTTGATGGGTTTGAAGTGGTATGTTATTTTCATTGTACACCCACTCCTCACTTATTGACATGGTTAGGTTCCAAAGACCAGGTCGTTACGTGAAAATTGGCATTATGCAAAAATGGAGGATGACCACATCAGTGAAACCTGCCAGAGCTGGAACTCAACAGGATCGCCTTGTTTTCCCAGGTCTCATAAATGTTCTGCCTTTAACAGTGTGCAGTCCTACCGCTATTCTATCACTCTCTATTAGTGAAAATATTTAAGTTTTCCTTCTCTGGTAGGTTTCCACCTTACCCAGGTTCCAGCTTTCACAGGTTTTACTGTATTATATAGTGATGTTATATATTGTTTATTGTACTATATATTGTTTATGTGTGATAAGCCCCAAATTCAGGGTCGTAACTACTATCCAGAGAAAAGAGGAAGGGGAATGGGCAGAAGGGTTTAACTTTATCTGCAAACTTTTTTGGTATATAACTAACTTCTGTTTCCAAATTAAATTTTTGTTGTGTTTAGTTGTAGGATTAATACACAGTTGAAACAGAAAAAGCTTACTGCAAAAACTTTGAAAAATGAAAGTGTATGCACAGCAAATAACTCAAGGTGTTAAAGTTCTTAAAAGTTGCATGTAGGTCCATGGGTGCTCATTATATTATTTGCCATACTTTTCTGTATATGCTTGCTGTACTATATCATAAAAAATTAAGAAATATCTGTGTTAAAAAAACAAACAAAAATAACATTTACGTCTATAAAAGCAGAAAATGTAGATAGTATTGGGCAACATAGAAAATAACCACCCTAATTCCAGAAGAGCCACTATCAACATTTCACAGCATTTATTTCTAGGACCTTTCTCTCTCTAGTCTCTATTCCCCTAAGTTGAGGAGTCCTAGTGGTGCAGTGGTTAAGAGCTCAGCTGCTAACCAAAAGGTCAGCAGTTCAAATCCACCAGTCACTGCTTGGAAACCTTATGGGTCAGCTCTACTCTTTCCTGTAGGGTTGCTATGAGTTGGTATCTACTCGACAGCAACAGATTAGGCTTTTTTTTTCTTTGTGTATGATTTTATAAACTAATTTTCCCCCTAACCTTATCATTATATCAAGAGCATTTTCCAATGCCTTTAGTACTTTTTGAAAACACAAATCTAAATGGCTGCATAGCCCAAACCAAACCCAACCCATTGCCATCAAGTCCATTCCAACCCAAAGCGGCCCGGTAACAACAGAGTAGGGTTTCCAAGGCTGTAAATCCTTAGGGAAGCAGACTGCCATATCTTTTTCTCCTGCGGAGCGAACCAACGACCTTTCCATTCACAGCTGAGCACTTTAACTACTGTGCCACCAGGGCGCCTTAATGGCTGCATAGTAGTATTTCAGCGGTTCCTAAACTTTAGGGTATATTAGAATCACCTGTAGGCTTGTTTAACACAGATTGCTGCCCTAGCCCAGGCTTTTCGAATTCAGGGAGGGGGGAGATTGGCATCTCTAACAAGTTCCTAGGAGATACTGGGCTGTTGGTCCAGGAGCCACACTTTGACAACCACTACATCATATGGCTGTCTTGTTTGTAACTCACTTGTCTGCCTCCCTCTCTAGTCAGGTGGCAAGGACCATGATTTATGTACCTCTGAATCCCTTGTGGCTAAAACAGTGCCTATTGTATGGATGCTTTTCTGAGCGCAGGGCCCTGTGCAACTGCACGGGTTGCATACCCATGAGGAACCCTCTGTGGCCCTGAGGGCTGAACTGGACCCTAGGAATGGAAGCAGCAGGAAAACACTTTGGTTCTCCCACATTTCTAGCCAGTCAGCAACGGAATAAGTGAATGCATCCCGTATCGCCAGAGATGGTTCGGAGGCAGTTGAGTGACGGCTTGGGAATTTTGCAGACAGAATTGAAAGGGAAGAGGATTTGAGAGTTGAGTGGGATGGTGGGGTGGTGATGGAGGCAGAGTAAAGAACCTCTATGGTCCATTTTAACCTTAAGATTCTGTGATTCTGAGTTCACCAATGCAAAAGAATGGGGTGTGGTCTCCAGAGACTTCATGGGGGAGCTGGGGTATGACCCTACTGGTCGGGTAGGATTTAGAAGTTAGACAAGGAGAAGATAACTTCCAAATATTTTGGGGGCAGTGGGGGTTGTGAGAAAGCATATGCTAATCCATACAGAGTTAAATAAAACAAACCCAGTCCCTAGAACTTCTACATGTAATGCCTCATCTTTGGTTTTACAGAGAAATTCAACATAGACTAGATAGTCTTCTTGAAGAGATACCTTATCCACAAGTTCATGAACTAGCCGGGATCAGAGCTAGTTATTGCAGAGCCATTGCTGCTGCGACTTCTTCCTTCTTCCTCTTTTTCCTTTTCCTCTTGCTCCTTCCCCCTCCTTTTTCTCCTCTCCCCCGCTTCCCTCTTCCCCTCTATTCTCCCCCTCCTCCTTTTGTGGTTGTTCTTCTTTTTCTTCTTCAGTCATGTGAGTTTCTACATTCATAAGGTGTTCCTTTAGATGAGTGCACTATGCAATACTGAAGACTTAATAAGAAACGGCGTTAAAATCAGATTTCACATTGAAGCTTGAAATATTTTAGAGACAAAATCTGTCATTCTCAGCATATCTACTGAGGTGCTCTGGGTTTTGTTTTTGTTTTGCAGAAAAGGCTGTAAGGCAGAGAAGCTGTCTTGTTTTGATTTCAGTTTCTGTACTTCTGTATTTTACCACAACAACGTATTTATCGTAAATGCTACCACTCTGCTTACAATTTAGTCCAGGATAAGAACTCAGAGCTCCATTTGTTCTTTGAACAAAATAGGCTTTAGGATAAACTGTAGGGTGAGAGGGAGTTTTTTGATGGAAATTTATTTTCACATACTCTCCAAATTCGCAAGGTATCTCTATAATTATACTAGTAACTCTAATAATAATGAAAAAATAATAGATGCAATTTACTGGATGTCTCTTATTTGCCAGACATTGATCAGGATACTTTACACGTATTATCTTTTTTAACTCTCAAAGCAGCCCTGTGGATCGGGTTCTATATCCCCATGTTACACATGAGGAAACTGAGGCTCAGAGTTTGTTTCCTAAGATGACACAGCTGGTAAATGGCAGAGCTATTTCTTACACCCAGCTTTTCTGTCTGCAAATTCCTTGCTCTTTCTACTCTGATATTCTTGTAAGGCTATGCTGCATAGTTCCTCTAAGATCATGCCTGTGCTGGAGAGGTCTCTACTGAGCCCCTCATATATCAATGGCATTCAGTTTCCAGCCCTAGCCACCCAGTATTTTGAGGCACTTGAAACCAGGTTAAAAATATATTCACTTCCTTCTAGTTGGCTCAAGAAGTCAAATACCATATTTTTGTTTTTTATGGCACTTACCTTTGAGTAGCTGAGTCACCTATAAGAAGAGGGTCTTATTGGTGCCTTTGTGATGGTACTAAAGGCTATATCTAAGGATCTTATGGACCCCTCCTTGGAAGGAGGAACAAGAAAACAAGCAATGATTTATGAAAAGAGATATACCAACCCAGAAACTGGACTTCAGCATCAACCCATTCTTCATACTTCAAGGCATCTTGTGCTGAAATGATGTCACTTCCTCTGGGAAGCCTTCCACGACCTGCCTCTGCTCCAGGCCCATGAACTATCCCTTCCGGGTTCCTCCTGTGTTCACACCTCTGCTCTTGTTCTCAGTACACTACATGAGCTGAGGTTGGGTGAAGCATATGTATGCACACATATCACCTTCTCTAGACTATGAGCAACCTGGACAGAGCACAGAGTTGGTCTAGACTGGCTCCAACCTTCTCAGGGAGTCTGTGGATACCCAAGAAGAAGGGGTTCCAGGACACGTGCAGTAGATAGTGGGCTGGAAGGAGCCACTTTTGCAGGGCTTTGCTTGGGGACTCAGGATTGCATGAATTAGTACTACACCAGGGAGAGCTTTGAAAATCTTGATGGTTCAGTGCTGCAGTAAGTCTTGTCTACATCACAGCATGTAAGTTTTCTGAACATCCTAGAAAGTTAGTCTCTTCTCTGCAACCCCACAGAACCTGTACCTAAACCTGCCTCAAGACTTACCACATTTATTCCTTCATTCACCAAGCATTTATTGAGAGCAAATATGCTCGCAGTTGTGCTGGGTACAGGGGATACAGTAGTGACTGACACAGTCATGGACCTTGTCCCCATAGAGCTTATAGACAAGGAAAGAGGCTTACAATCACCCAGATTGAAATCGTTCATTTCCATGTGGGGTCTCCCTAGTACACTGTGAACTCCTTGAAGGTACAGATTAGGTTGTATCCTTTTTTTCCTTATTGGCTCTACAGCATGGCCTTGAATGAGTCAGGCTCCTTTCTTAGCTTCTATACAATTAGAAAGTTAAAAACGATGACCTCCAAGGCCTCTTTCCACTGTGAGGGTTTATGCTCTAAGAGATGACACCTAAGTCCCCTTAACCTCCAATGAATAACAAAACCTGGTTCCCCT
Source organism: Loxodonta africana (assembly GCF_030014295.1). Lineage (NCBI taxonomy): Eukaryota > Metazoa > Chordata > Mammalia > Proboscidea > Elephantidae > Loxodonta > Loxodonta africana. The sequence goes on from NC_087359.1 coordinate 52,268,476, forward strand.
TTCTTCCATATCAGTCCCAAGTGGTTGTATTCAGGTGGCATATGTCCCCAGAGAATATGTTCCACCCAACCCCATTTTCAAAACCTTCCATGAAAACAAACAGAGAAAAGAAAACAAATCCTATAAACCACTCTGGACCTTTGTAGTGCAGATCTCCACCTCAGGGAACCTAGTGTACATTCCAGAGCAGCAGGGCACAGAGCAGGACCCTGGCCTGGCGATCCCTGTACCCCTGCTGACACAGCACAAGGGCCAGAATGGGAAGGGTCACAGGCAGACACACACATCGCACGACACTGCAGAGGGTTTCAAAACCTCAAGGGGCTGTTTTGGTTCAGCAGCTCCTGTGGCTTGAATAAGTTAATCAGTGATGACATGAGATTAATTTATAACTTGACAGCGGACAAGATAGTTCAGACTTTGGTGGCATGGCACTGATCTGTGGCGTAGGACATTGCTCAGAAGACAGCTGGGTCTGCAGCTTGCTACAGAAACTGAGGATTTCAGGTCTACAATGGTTCCTGGTCCAAAGAGTGGGAAAATGTGCTGAGGTCTCTCCCTTCCTCTCCCTGGCACATGTGCTTAGAAGACTGTCCATACAACAGCAAGGCCCTTTTGAAGAAAAGTTCAGTTAAAAAAAGTCCAGTTAAGAGGGAGCTTTAGCATGCCAACCCACCCCGCTGATCAACTGTGTGTGATTGGGCAGGGGAAGAGAGCAATAGGGAGAGAGGAGGTAATGGAAGGATGTGAAAGGATGCACAGAGAGCCAGAGGGGGTGAGAAGGTTGTTCCTGCGGCTGAAGTTACCCAGCTCATGGATTGCTCCTACTCCAGAGAAGGGTCAGGCTTCAAGGATCTGAAGGATCTTTGAGGATCTACCCCTCCCTTTCCACACACCTCCCTCTATCCTTTCCAACTTTAGACCCCTCTTCTAGGCCCCAAAAGACAGAAGGAAAACATGATATGCAGGTCCCTCTGGAGCCTAACTTTTATGCTCCCGATACTGCTTTTATCTCCAATAAAATTACCCCCTTTCTGTCACGTTGGAGAGGTATGACAGTCTGTGGATGTTGGCTGTAGGTGGTTCTGTTTTGCCAGCTTCGGCAACCTCCTATTTATGGCCAGGGCAGCTTGGGATTCTTAAGTCAGGCCTGTTTATCAAGGAAGCCCCTAGCAATGCTGCCCTGATGGACTCTGGGCTCAGTAAAGCTTTTCCATGAGGCCACAGTCTAGCTGGAGACAGAAGATAAATGGAACCAAAAACAGGAATGAGGCCTGCATTAAAAATGGGGGTGCATCTCTGTGGGCTGCTGAAATTGGGCTTCCTGCTTGAAAGGGCTCTGGGGGCTCAGCTGAATGGTGGTTAACTGAGCCTTAATTTCTACCAGAAGCCTGATTCTTGTCATTTTGACCCAGTCCTACTTCCTAAACACACTCCATGTAGTATCCCATCTCCCTGTCATTGTTCATACTCGTCATTTGGTCCAGAATGCACTTCGCTCCACTCTTCACACTGCTCACTTTATCAACCATCAAGACCCAGCTGAGGTGTCTTCCCCGAGAGCCTTCCACAAAACTTTAGGTTGAACTTTGGCCTCCTTTTCTCTGCTTCCACAGCAGCCCTGTTTCCTTATACTTATTGCAATGATATGTTGAGTTCTCAACCCTGATAGGCAGATCAGGGTCACCTGATGGACCTTGTTAAAACACAAATTCTAGACACCTGAACCACAGTCTATTGGGGTGGGGTTTTGAAAGCTGGGTTTCTGTTAGTTTCAGATGCCAGGTTAGTGCTGGGTATGGGTCTCTCCTATCCTTCTAGACTCCAATTTCCTTGATGTCTTTTCTAGTCTCTGTTCCCTAGGTGTAGGCACAGGGCTTATGGCATGGTGACCCCATGTAACTGCATAGACAGCCCCTAGGCCTAGCTGAAAGGGATGCAGAAGCATGAGGCCCATGCCCTTTAACTTACAACATTTTCATTCGTTCATACCTCCTGTTTTGTGCCCCAGACACTGTGCTGGGTTCTGAGGCACAAAAGCAAAACTTGCCACAGTCTGCCCTCACCACAGCTTACAGGGGAGCTAGAGGTGAATCAAATGTCCTCACATACAAGTAATTACAAATTGCAAAACAAGTGTTATAAGGGAAACACAAAGGTGCTCTGAGAACCTGTAATAGGGACTCTGGTATAGGCTGAGAGGTCAGACCTAAACAGGGCTGGTGAAGGAGGGGAAGGGCAGGGGAGTGCTCTCATACTGGTTTCTTAGAATTGTTCTAATTTGGAAGCCAACTGGGGAGTACTCGAGGTTTAAGGCACTCTAGATAATTTTTTTTTTTTTTTTTTTAAGATACCCCAGAGTGGCGTAGTGGTTAAGAGCTATGGCTGCTAACCAAAAGGTCAGGAGTTCAAATCCACCAGCTGCTCCTTGGAAGCCCTATGGGGCAGTTCTACTCCATCCTATAGTGTCACTAAGAGTTGAAATCGACTCAACGGCAACGTGTTTGGTTTTGGTTTAGACATCCCAGATGGTCTCCAAGAGAAGCTTCTACTCATATCCTCCCTACCACCCAGCCTCCATTTCTCCTTTTCTGCCATCTACTCTTGCCAGGAACCTTTGGGAGATAATATATTTGTAAACAGAGGAAAGACCTGTTTCTGCATGATGAGGGCTGCCTGCTAGCATATACAGTGTCTTTGCTGAGTTACAAAGAGGTGCACCTCTGAACTGACACTAACTCTGCACTTGACACATGGCCTGGTCAGTGGAGTACTGGCTGGATTTAAGCCCCTACTGCCTCCCATACACACCCTTAGCCAAGCACTCTCATGCAGTAAACAACTTGAACAATGTTCTATGGTGGCCCGCTGCATGTCCTCTTGAGCAGGACATTCATTCTGGCGTCTTGGCTCCCCTCATGAGCTGGAAGATTTCTTCACTCTAGGAGGAGATAATTACATCTTCTTTTTATGGGTATAAATCTGCACGAACATTTAGAAAGGAATTCATATGTGTTTTCTGAAGGACTGGGTGTTTTTCTTATCTAAATTGAAATAAGGATTCTTTTCAATGTGCTCCAAGAGAGTTCTTTCATATGGTAATTCACACACACTCTGGCTGATAAGCCATAGACTTGGCATAAGGTTCAAAGCAGAAATTGTGTTCAGATGAGGCACAGGGATGCTTTTTGATCTGATTTGCTTTTAGCCACTGACATTGGAATAATTTTGGCATCCAAGTGGCAGTGGGCCTGAAAAACATGGCAAAACAAGATCTCTTTAAATTAAGTCTGGAATACCTAGAATGGGTAGAGGACTCCTTGCTACATTAGGGAGCTAAAAAAGAAGCATTTTCTGGTGTAAGATAACTCTTGTCACATAGCAGCAAGTCAGAAGATTTGAGCGGGTATGGCCCTTGAAGCTACATTATCCATATCCTTCCTTTTACCAGTAGTGAAACTGAGGTTCAGAGAGAGAAAGTGGCTTGGCCCATGTGAGTGGCAGAGCCTGAACTGCTCATGGTTTATTCCCCAGATTGCAGCCAACAGTGTCCATTATGAGGATGGTATGAACTAAATGTGGGGTGGGAGGGCAGGGGGAGGAAACGGGTGGGAAAGAGACACCAGGACAAGAAGATACAGTGTCTCACCAAGTCCAGTGTGGTCTCTCAACTTTCAGTTATCAGAAGCTGCTCCTCCTACCCAAGAGGGGTTAGGGATAAGCCTCATCTTCAGGAGAAGGCACCAGCAGTGGAGTGGAAACTGGGAACGGTAGAAGGGAAGATCGAAGCTAACCTTACAGACACAGGAAAATACTCAAGTGAATTGCTTGTACTTTACTGTTTCACAAATGATAGTATTAACTGACGGAAGGGGAGGAGGGTTGAGTGTCAAAGTGACATCCTACCTTGGGTCCATGTCTTTCCATGTCTGACATTTGAAGAAACACTTTCAGTTGTGAAGATAAGATGAGCTAATGGGTTCTAAGCCCCTAGTTGGGTGTCTGGCTCACAGTGGGTGCTCAGTAAATAGTAGCATTTCTCAATGGAGATCCTGTTAAGAAAAGGGAAAGAGGAAAGGAGCTATATATCTACCATCCATCCATGCATCCATGCATCCATGCATCCTTCCATCCATGCATCCATCGGTCCATGCATCCATCGGTCCATGCATCCATCCCTCCATGCATCCATCCGTCCGTCCATGCGTCCATCCGTCCGTCCATGCGTCCATCCGTCCGTCCATGCGTCCATCCGTCCGTCCATGCGTCCATCCGTCCGTCCATGCGTCCATCCGTCCATCTGTCCACCCAACATCTATCTAAACATCTCCTTTAACCCCTTCAACCGCTTCAACGATGCTTTCTCACAGATGAGGAAACAAAGAGGATAAGCTTCTTGCCCAGGGCCACACAGCTGGAATAAAGCAAAACTTGGTTCTTGTGGTTCCATATCATTTCCAACATGCCATGCTAACTTATTTTTAGACTCTTCATAATTTCTGTCAGCTTCAGCTGACTCTTCTTTTCCTTGCTCCCACACCTTGCCCTCCCTCCCCAGAGGACATGGTCCCTGCGTCCGTGTGCATTTGAATAGAGGTGTGGCAGCTCATAAACAAGGTCTGACTTTGGAAGACAAGTGTGTTGAGAATGCTGGAAATGGAAGTCCCTTTCCCAAAGTTGCAAGATCAGGGGACATTCTGGGACCATGCAAAAACTTCCTCAGCAAGCCTACACTCTGTTCTGATTCACACTAGGAAAGTCAGCATAGACATTTCAAGCTGAGGTTGCCGCTTGCTCTGTCAGTGACAAAGTTCCTGAGGAGTCCAGGGCCCTCTTCCCTTCCCTTGCCTCTTGTTTACACTTCTGGTGATGAGGTAGGAATAGCTTCAAACAAATACCTTCTTCATTTCTTTTGGGAAGTTGTACTACAGATTAGGGAGTTGTGAGTTTTTCATTAACATTCAGTTCTCTAATGAATTTTGCCAGAATTTAACTCTAAAAAATAAAATCCAGTATTTCCATTTCCTGTTAAGGGCATAGGTGAATCTGGAAAGGCAAATTCAAAAGGTGCGCTTTTCTCATTCTGAAGCGCACATCCAGGACTACTGACTGGGCTGGGAATGAGAAGACCTAAGCTTTGGTTCTGGTTCCCGCCCTGCTGCCTGTGTGATCGCAAATCAGTCGTTTAACCTCTCTGGGCCCAAATGCTTGCTAAGGACTTTTTCAAATATTTTATGATTATGAACGCTGAGAGAGATATCTCAATAACGTAGTTCCTGGGTAGTGCTAAATTTCACATGTTCACCATGGCCAATGATACTTAACAAATCTAGAACTTGCTTTTGATTGGAACAGGGACAGGTGTTTAAAGTAAAGGCAAGATCTTCTGGGTCTGTGGGTTTGGTAGGTCAATCAGGCTGTAGAGTCCTGGGCATTTTACGCTGAAAAATATTTCCCATTTGCTTAAAATAAAATCCTGAAGGGTAAGTGGTGTTTCCAAATTCCACTGAGATGGAGCCTCAGAACTTGAGAACTTGACCATGTAGTCCAGACTCCTCAATGGACAGGTGTGAAGGCCCAGTGTCTGGGAATGAAGTTTCCCAGGACGTCTGGAGAGTTTGAGACAGAACCTGGCTGTCATCATGTCCAATCTAATGCCGGTGCCATGGGACTGTGCTTTCCCTTTGTAGGATGCAAAGCTGATTTGAAGGACAAAGTATTATAGAAGTTATACAGGCATCTTAAGAACAACATTTTTAGTGAAAATGAAGATTTATGTTTCTATTTTCAGTTTAACATACATCCAGACCCTGCACTTCTTCAAACACTACTCTGGACGTGTAGATTCACATTTCCTAAAGGACAGTGGTTAAGAGCTACAACAACCTACGGCTGCTAACCAAAAGGTCAGCAGTCTGAATCCACTAGCTGCTCCCTGGAAACCCTATGGGGCAGTTCTACTCTATCCTATAGGGCCACTATGAGTCAGAATCAACCTGATGGCAACAGGTTTGGTTTTTTTTTTTTAAAGCCACCCCAGTGAGCAACTCTTAAATAATTCAAAAAGAATTGTCAAGGCTGAATGCACACCAAGGTTTCCATGTGCCCAACTCAGCAGATTCAGGTATGACCCCTACCGAGCGTGGACTCTGAACCGGCGCTAACATTCTCTACGCTCAATGACCACTTCACACAATGAATTCATCTGTGTAATTGTGCTTAGCTGTCCCAAGATTAACTCCATGTTTGCATGAAGATCAAAATGCTTACTTTAAAAAGTTTGGTTTTCTTCAGTTTCTGTCTTATCTGGCGAGGCATTCGTGCTTGGAATTTCCTGGGCTTTTTAAAATCTCTTGTAGGGATTAGAATGTGAGGGCAAAAGTAGGGAGTGGGGTGTCTTACCTCTTATTATTTTCCTTTTTTTTGAAACAACAATTGGTAATTGTTCTTCACTGTCCTGGTGTTCTCTTGGCAAAGGCATCCCAGACCACTGGGATCTTAAAGTGGGTAATAGCGTTCTTATCCCCACCGGGAAATCCTATACTTGTTAGAACATGATCTAGAATTCTGCTTCATTAAAAAAATTTTGATTGAAGTATAATTCACACAAAGAGGACACACCTGAAGTGGACGGCTGGATAAATTTTCATATACGCATATACTTCCGCTTTGCTTATTTTTCAGTTTTTCTTTTTAATATCTTCAGCTTTTGTTCAGTATCACTTAGTGCCAGAAGAGTCTGTTCTGGGCTTTGCCAAGGACAGTTGCTTCAGAGTGGGGAGGAGGTCAACATTCAGAGCACTGGGAGGGTGGTGGCATGATTCAAAGCAAAAGATCTGACTGTCTACCGTTTTGCCTCACTTGCACTCTAGCCACAAGCTCTGGGAGGAACGCTGGAAGGCACACCGCACGCTCGCTCACAGTGGGGATGGGCAGGTAACAGGGAGCCATTTGAATGGAGTGGGGTGTTTCCACTTAATCATTACCATTGCTGACATCAATGAAAAGCAAGTAATGCATATTATCTGCATAGGTGCCTATAATGAGTGGAAAGGAACCCACGCTCTTAGTAAGTGCTAGGAGGAGGTAGGTGGCAGAATACAAAACTGGGAGTGGGGAAACAGTGTGGTTTGTATTTCAGCTTCAATGTACCATTGTTTTTGGTGGTTGAACAGCCCAAACTGCCCTGGCTATTTCAAAACGATGTCAGAAGGGGAGAGGTTAGGCTCCCCAGCATGTCCAGTGGGTGCCCAGGACACAAGTCAGCCTGGAGAACAAATACACCCTTTTTGGAAATAGGAAGCCAACTGTTTACTTTGTCAAGTAATGCCATAAAAGAGCTTTATAAGTTGATTTTCAGCTCCTGAGCTTTGGACTGACCCCTAGACTTGTCTCAAAAGGATTCTTCCGGAGGAAGGAAAGTGCTGAGGCTCTCATGGCCAGTGCTGGGTCAAATGACAATTTAAATCAAGTAGAACCTCCTCTGCCTACAAGTTGAAGCAGCTCAGGCAAACACCACCAAGACAGCTTTGAAACAAAGATGACAAGATGACTATTTCAGCCTGAACAGAAATCACAACCTAGCTTCAAAATTCATTTTGTTAAGTTTTTTAAAAGTTGGGACCAGAGGCACTATAGCATTCAGGGGACCCTAAATACAATTCATTTATTTAATCCATTCATTCAACAAAGAGTTATTGAGTGGATATGCCAACATGTATGGACTAGGGATATGTAGTATGAGTGCTGGCAGCATTAAGGGACCATTTGAGGTGTGAGGTCATGTATTTAAAATGAGAGCAGCCAGCGTGGTTGTGAGTTTTTCTTGAACCTCTTTCAGCTACATGGGGTCAGGTGCTAAGTAAGCTGACAGTTGGATTTAACCAGGGTTGTGGTTTTGCCAAGGAGCCCTGGTAGCTCAGTGTTAACGAGCTTGGCTGCTAACAAAAGGTCAGTGGTTCGAACCCACCAGCAGCTCCTTGGGAGAAAGATGTGGCAGTCTGCTTCTGTAAAGATTACAGGCTTGGAAACCCTATGGGGCACTTTTGCTCTGTCCTATAGGGTTGCCATGAGTTGGAATTGACTTGATGGCAATGGGTTTGGTGATTTTGCTGGGAGTCCCTGAGTGGTACAAATGGTTAACATGCTCAGCTTCTAACCCAAAGGTTGGCACTTTGAGTCTACCCAGAGCCACCTCAGAAGAAAGCCTGGGCAATCTACTTGCAAAATATTGGCCATTGAAAACCCTATGGAGCACAACTCTACTCTGACACACATGAAGTCCCCATGATTCGATGGCAACTGATTTTCTGGCCTGTTTCAGACTCAGAACTGACACAGCATTGGCAAGTTTATGGTCTTACAAAACCTGAAACACGCTTTGCAAGTGAATGATGAAGATACAAAAAATATTGCATAGAAACACCAAGATCTTGAATAAGGACAGGACTTTGGAATTGCAAGAGGAATGGAAAAGGGTTGATGGTAGAAAAACCTGTCCTTGAGTTGAAAACCAGCTAGACAAGTGATTACAGACTTGGGGAGACCCACTGGTGCTGGGAATGCCATATGGCCCTTTTTCCCCAGTACATGGGCAAATTGTTAAAAACAAATCAAAATCTCTAATTAGAAAACCATTTTCAATTCTGATTCCTTTAAGGAGTCTGTTGTCACGCTCGGATGTTTTAATAGCAGTGGTTAAGAGATCGGCTGCTAACTAAAAGGTTGCCAGTTCAAATCTACCAGCCTCTCTTTGGAAACCCTATGGTGCAGTTCTACTTTATCCTATGGGATGGCTATGAGTCAGAATTGACTGGGTGGCAATGGGTTTGGTTTTTAACCCTTGCTAAGGGAGCTGGTACCGTGGCTTAGCTGGCTAAAGCTCCTGCCTAGTAAACAGGAGATCCTGGTTGGAGTTCCAGTGGTGCCTGGTGGCGTAGTGGTTAAGTGCTATGGCTGCTAACCAAGAGGTTGGCAGTTTGAATCTGCCAGGCGCTCCTTGGAAACTCTGTGGGGCAGTTCTACTCTGTCCTATAGGGTCGCTATGAGTCGGAATCGACTCAATGGCAGTGGGTTTGGTTTTGGTTTGGGCTGGTGCCTGGGACAATCAAAAACAGTGTATTATTGGAGCCATGGTGGCACAGTGACTAAGAGCTCAGCTGCCAAATGAAAGGTCAGTGGTTTGAACCCACCAGCTACTCCAAGGGAGAAAGATGTGGCAGCCTGCTTCCTTGAAGATTACAGCCTTGGAAACCCTATGGGGCAGTTCTACTCTGTCCTATAGGCAGAGGTATAAATGACCTATGGCAGGTAGGGCCCAAGCCCTGGGCTACTTGAGGAGAGGCCTCAATAAGCAGTTTCTATAGGCCATTGCAACTGTGAGAGATCATTCAGCCATTTAAAACTAATTGCCATGGATGCTACTTTCCATAGATAGGCTCCTGTCTATAGGGTTGCTATCCGTCGGAATTGACTGAATGGCAAAAGGTTTTTTTTTTTTTTTTTTTAATAGGCCTTGCTAATCTGTCCCTCCTCCCTGCCCCCCCTCCTTTCCTTTTGATTGTTGTTGTTATTAGGTGCCATGGAGCTGATTTTCCACTCATAGCAACCCCATGTGACAGAGTAGAACTGCCCCATAGGGTTTTCTAGGCTGTAATCTTTATGGGTTTAATCTTTATGGGAAGGAGCCCTGGTCGTACAGTGGTTAAGTCCTCAGCTGCTAACTGAAAGGTCGTGGAGTCAAATCCACCAGCTGCTCCTTGGGAGAAAGATGTGGCCGTTTGCTTCTGTAAAGATTACAAGTTGGAAATCCTGTAGGATAGTTCTGCTTTGTCCTGTTGGGTGGCTGTGAGTTGCATTCGGCTCATCAGCAATGGGCTTGGTTTGGTTTTGAATCTATGGGAGCAGATCGCCCTGACTTTTTCCCGAGCAGCCACAGGGTGGGTTTGACTACCAACCTTCTGGTTAGCAGCCAAGTGCTCAGCAGTTATGCCACTGGGGCTCCTTTCCCTTCTTATTAAACAGAGAAAACAGGCCTCAAACTCAGAAGTTTTGTTAGCCTAGGATTTGATAATACTGCTTTGTTTTATTGCATTTATTTTACGGTTACCTTCTGTTAATGGCAAATGATACTATTTTTCCATGTAGCATAGTTTTTTAAAACCCTCTTAAAATACATGTATTTAAGTTTTTCTTTTTAAACTGAGTTGATTTCTACAAAAATATTAAGTAAACTATAGTGTAGGTTCTACATAGGTATGACAACACTGGGCAGATAGTTCTTGGAGTTTGGGAAATACATGTTGGGTGGCATTCCCCAACATGATCCGGCACTGTTCAGACAGGGCAGTTTTCTCTGGACATCAGGGCGGTGTTTGTAATACTATTTAGATCTCTGGATAACTTAGGCTGGGTTTTTTTCTTTCCTTTTTAAATAAATATTTACCTTTTTCTAATTACCGTTGTAGAGAACTCAGAAATACATGAAAATATGTGGAATAAAAGGAGAAAATATAGAAAAATATGTAGAATAGAATGAAAAATCACTCATTGTCTCTGCAATCAGGAGGAACCACTCCTGATACATTGGTAACTTTTTCTCCCTCTGTGTATCAACAGTAAAGAGCCCTGGTGGCGCAGTGGTTAAGCACTCTGCTGCTAACTGAAAGGTCAGAAGTTCGAACCCACCAACTACTCTGTGGGAGAAAGACATGGTGACCTGCTGCTATAAAGATTACATTCTTGGAAATTCTGTGGGGCAGTTCTACTCTGTCCTGTAGGGTCACTATGAGTCGGAATCAACTTGACAACAATGCGTTTGGTTTGTGCAGCAACAGAGTTGGTATTATAACGCAAATGTTTTATTTTTATAGTCTGCTTTATTTCCTTGACATTATAGCCACACATGCCCCCACACCACTTAAAAGTGTTTATTAACTGTAAGATATTTAACATAGAGAAGCCCCATTATAATGTTGTGACAAATATCTTTATGCATATAGCTTTTGTCAGCATTTTAGATGGTTTCCTTACAATGATTCCAGAAGTGGCATTCCTAGGTGGGAAGATTTTTAAGACTTCTGGCACACATATTGCCGAACTTCTTCCAAAAGGATGGGACCTGAAGGTACTCAGACCTGTACCCTCACTCTAGTTTGTGGACGTAGAGTAGGGTAGTGGCTGTTCCTGGAAAGAGCTCAGGCTTAGCTACTACCCAGCTGTGTGGTTTTTGGGAAGTTACCCAACTTCACCAATCCTTGCTGGTGCAGGTCAGCCCAGTCACTGCCCAATAATCCGAGCAAGCATTCTTCATATCTAGGCTCACAAGTGTTCATATGTCAGCCTTCAAGGTACAGGCTTCATTGACTTCACTATATGGGATTTCCAAGCATGTAAAGGCATCAACGAAAGTTTTCTGCACAATTACTTGTCACAACAGCCTAACTGCTTTTTTGTAGCTGAGGTAGGAAAGGGTTGAATAAACATCCCTGACTTGAGGCAAGAATTAGAGAAGGATGCCCACCTGCTGGGCATCCACCATGGCTGTACCAGGCCCTGTGCTGTGTGCCTTGTGTTCAGCATCTCATTTAACTCTCACAAACAGCTTTTCTCCAGGTGTATTTACACAGAACACTGGTTCCACGGGATGCTAATAGGTATTCCTTGCAAAAAAGGATTCTGTTGCTTGGAAAATGCTGTGTTAAACCGATTCTTTTACAGATTTCTCAGAGCTTACTTGTTATTAGCTGCCATGAAGTTGGCCTCTGACTTGTGGCAACCTCCTGCAAAATGGGATGGAAGTCTGCCGTGTCCTGTACATCCCCACCATCAGTTGCGGATCAGACTGTGTGATTCACAGGGTTTTCATGGACTGTTTTTAGGAAATAGATCTCCAGGCCTTTCTTCCTAGTCTGCCTCTGTCTGGAAGCACCGCTGAGGCCTGCTAAGCATCAGAGCAACATGTTAGCCTCCACTGACAGAGTGGTGGTGACTGTGCATGAGGCTCGTTGCCTGAGAACTGAAACCCAGTCTCCCACATGGAAGGCAGGAATTCTACACCGAGCCACCGTGGGTTCTCCATGGGCGGCACAAATGGTTAACACACTTGGCTGCTAACCGGAAGACTGGCAGTTCAAGTCTACCAAGAAGTGCCTCAGAGGAAATGCATGGTGATCTCCTTCTGAAAAATCAGCCATGGAAAACTCCGTGGAGCACAGTTCTCCTCTGACACACATGGGATCTCCCTGAGTTGGAATCAACTCCATAGCAAAGCTGACTTAGTCTAATGTTATTTGAGAAGCCTCAAGGTGGGGATGTGATAATCAGCATTTGCCAAACTCACTTGACAAACCAACTCTTTCCCATCCCATGGGATTGACATTCCACAGAACACATTTTAAGAATCACTGCTGAAAGCAAACAACCTTGCAAGGTAATTTTTACCCTTATATTTTACAAATGGAAAATTGAGGCTCAGATAAGTTGTCCAAGTCTGCACAGCTAGTAAGTAATGAACTCAGGATTTGAACCCAGTCACCTGACCCCAAGCCTGTGCTCTGTTCCACTACCCTGGAGGGTCCAGGACAGGGCTCAGAGTGTAGGCTGCCTCTTACCCCATGGGTGCATGAAACCAGCGGGTGAATTTTAAATCAAGACCAGAGCTAGGACAGAGAATCCGAAACTGAGAACATTGATCATGGAGACTAGGCTACCATGGAAACCAACACCGAGCTAATGAACCAAGGAAATGAGGAACCTGGAAAGCCAAGAATGAGTGGTGGGAGGTGGTTTGGATGAATTCTGGAGGCGGAGTATTAATACCCCAAGGATTCTTTCTTTTGGTGCTTTCAGGTGGTTTATAAGGAAGCAGGATTCATTTATCGTGTCCAAGTTAGGGTGGAAAGGGACAGGAACAATTTTCTGTTTGAGGGCTGCCTTTATTATCCAGTAGCTCTTGACTATGTTAATTGCTCCATGCTTCCCAATCTAAGGTACCCCCTCATCTCCTGTCACCCTGTCACCCACACAGCCTCAGTGTGGGCTGGATCCTGCTGGGGCCCTCCTCTTTAACAGTTTCACATCTACCACACGTTCATTCTACTGCTTCTGAGGTGTGGAAGAAATGGATCCCGATAACATCATAACATCCAAAATACTACGATTCCATGCATTCAACACAGATTCACATGCCAGGCACTGTCCTAGGCACCGGGGATAATATTAGTGAACCATCCAGACACAAATTCCCTGCCCTCATGGAGCAGTCATTCTAATGGGGGAGAGAGACAGGAAGCACGGTATGTAAAAAGTTAGATAGCGATAAGCAATAAGGATAAGAGGGGGACATGGATGGGGGTGGTATAAAGTGTTGAGGTGGGCCTGACATTGGATGGTCCCTGACTCTCACCTCCTGTGCTTGCTCTCTCTCTCTTCCCACCTCTTCCCCACCCTTCTCCCCTCTTTCCCCTTGCCTGATTCACTCTGTCTCCTTGTTGTGGCTCCAGCACACCGGGCACTCTCCCCTCATAGGGCCTGTGTCCTATGTTCTGTCTTCTCTCAGACATCCCAGGGTTCACCTCCTCACCACCTTCAAGTCTTTGCTCAAATGTCACCTTCCAGTGAGGCTTTCCCTGACCATCTCATTTAAAACTGCAAGCCTTGCCCAGCACTCTTTTTTTTTTCTTGTTATATTTTTCTTCATTGCACTAATCTACTTTTTACACACTAACTTGTTTTTTTTTTTGTATTCTGTTCCCACTAGAGTTTAAGACCCACAGTGAAGAGATTTTTATTTTGTTCACTGATCTATCCCACTGTCGAGAGCGAAGCCTGGTGTTCATGAAGTATTCGCTGAATGAGTAGAGAAGTCAGTATCACGCTGCTTGAAAGCTGTTCCTCTTGCTGTGTGATCCATGGAAACACCGTTTAAATGACCCCAAGTCAGAAGGCTGGGGATCATCTACAGTCTATCCTTTCTCTTTGTTTTTTTTTTTAATTTGAAATTTTTTCCTTCTTTTTCTCTCTCTTTTTAACAGCTTTATTAGGATGTAATTCATATATAATTCACCCATTTAAAGTGCACGATTCTATGGCTTTTAGTATATTCACAGAGTTGTGCAACCATCACCACAACCAATTTTAGAACATTTTATTACCCCCCCCAAAATCCCGCATCCCTTAGCCATCACCCCCAAACTCTACATTCCTACCGCCCACCTCCCCAGCCCGGCCCTAGGCACCCACTAATCTACTTTCTCTCTCTATGTATTTGTCTGTTCTGGACATTTCATGTAAATGGAATCACAGTATGTATGTGGACTTTTGTGACTGACTGCTTTTCATCATAATGTTTTCAAGGTTCATCCATTTTGTAGCCTGTATCATTACTTCTTTCCTTTTTATGGCTGAGTAATATTCCATTGCATGGCTATACCATGTTTTATTTATTCACCCATTAGATGATCGGCTTTTGGGTTGTTTCCACTTTTTTAGCTATTATGAATAATGCTACTATGAACATTCATGTACAAGCCTTTGGGTAAACATAGTTTCATTTCTCTGGGGTATACACCTAGGAGTAGAATTGCCGGGTCATATGATAACCCCATGTTTAACCATCTGAGGAGCTGCCAGACTCTTTTCTCTTCCCTGTCTATATCCAACCAACCATGAGAGGCTGTGGTTCTCTCTCTGGAATCTGTGCTCTCTCTGACACTGCCTCATCAGTTCTCACCTGGACGGCTACAATGCCTCCAAAGTGGGATTCCTCTTCAGTGGGTCATACCCAGACCAAGGACACCAGACTGACTGCAGGTGGCACTTGGGCATGAGCCTTTTTCGAAATTCCCCAAGTGATTACAATGTACAGCCGAGGGCGGGAGCCACCGTATCATCCTTCTCATCCATGTCCTACACTGCCTCCTGAGTGCTTTTCTAAAGCAAATCTGATGGCGTTACCTGCACTCTTCTCAAAACCCCTCTGTGACTCTCTCTGGCTGTCACAATAAAATCCAAACTCCCCAGGATGCCATACAGGTTTCTGTGACCTCCACCCCACCTCTCTCCCCATCTTGCCTCTTTCCACTTCCTGACTCCCAGCACATATACTCTGCCATGCAGAACCACACACACTTCCCAGGTGTGGTACTCTCCCACACCTCCAGGCCTTTGGACAGGCCATTTCTGCTTCTGGAAATACCTTTTCCCATATTTTCGTCCTTCAGGACTCGCCTCCTCTAGGAAGTCTTCACTGATTACTCTCCCTTGGGTAGCTGAGTAGGACCCCTCCTCCAAAGCCCTGAGCAAGCCTCTGTTGGGACTTTTACCACACTGCAGTGTAGTTGAGTGTTCACTGGCCTCTAGTTTGTGAGCTCCTCAAGGTCAGGACCAACATACTATTCATCTTTGTATTCTGAACACAAAGACGCCTGGCACATAGTAGGTTTTTTTTGCGGGGGGGGGAGGGAGGGGTGGTAAATGAAAGAGTGAATAAATGAATGAGTGAATACCTACTGGTCTTTGCAGAAGCAGGGGGCCAGGGAGGAACTCTTTTTGGAGGGGGAAGACAATGTAATTTTTATTTCTTTTTTTGGTTTCAGAGTTTTTTTTTTTTGTGCTTTAGGTGAAAGTTTACAGAGCAAATTAGTCTCCCATTCGATAGTTTGTACATAAAATGTTCCATGGCATTGGCTGCATTCCCCTCAATGTGTCAGCACTCTCCCCATTTCTGCTCTGGGTTCCCTGTTTTCTTTCCTCTGGATTTTCTACCCCTTCCTGGCTTCTCATCTTTGCTTTTGGGCAAATGTCGTCCTTTTGATCTTATATTCTAAGGAACATGTTCCTCTTGGGTGTTATTGTTTATTTTATGGGCCTCTCTGTTGTTTGGCTAAAAGACGGTCTCTGAGAATGGTTTCAGTTCCAGGTCAGAAGGGTATCTTAGGGCCATAGTCTCGGGGGTTCCTCCAGTCTGTCAAACCAGTAAAGCTGGTCTTTTTTTGTGAATTTGATTTTTTGTCCTACATTTTTCTCCCACTCTGTCCAGGACCCTGTGTTGTGACCCCAGTCAGAGTAGTCAGTAGTAGCAGCTGGGCACCATCTAGTTCTTTTGGTCTTGGGGTTGCTGCTCCCTTGAGTCTCTGGTTTTCTTCACTTGCCTTTGCTCTGGACAGGAAGAGACCAATAGTTACATCTTAGGTAGCTGCTCACAAGTTTTTAAGACCCAAACATGACTCATCAAGGTAGGATACAGAACACTGCCTTTATGAACTATGCTGTGCCAATTGATATAGATGTCCTCCAAGTCTACAGTCCTTTGCCTTCAAGCCTAGGAACTTCATCCTACAAGGTGTTTGGTAATGTCTAAGAAGTTTCCATGACCGTGCCCCTCGTGTGCTCCATTGTCTATATTAATATACATACGGCACCTACAACTGCATATGTAGAAACATTCACAACCAAACCTATATCTGCAGGTTGGTGTGCTCCCTCACACCCTACCCAGGTAGGAACTCTTACAGCTGCCACATTGCCCTCTTCCAAGTCCCAACAGTAACCATGGGGCAGCCAGCAGACCTTGCTCTACACCCCTGACCAGCTGAGTTCCTCATGTGATCCCATGCCACTACAATACAACACCAAACTGCATCTCCCCAGCCTGTGGCCTAATCTGTTTTACTTCTCCAGCAACGGGCCCTGGAGCCAGCAAGTATCAGCAATAAAGGAGGCACTGTGTGGGACAGTCCTTCCTGCAGCTAAAGGCAAAGTGTCCCAGCCCAGAGCTAAACATATAAATCTACTTTCAAAGGCCCCGAGTGGGGCTGAATGCCCTTGTTGCTTCTCTAGCCATAAATCTCCAGGCTCAGAAAGGTAATTGCCCTCCCCTTGAAAAAGCTATAAAGAGCAGGGCATACAAATGTCAGTAAGGAGCAGAGACTATAAAACATTACTCTGGGTGGGGCAAGAGCTACCTGTCTTCTGACCACTGAGCGTCCCTCCCAGCGTGGGCCACAGCTGTCTCTGGGGGAGCGGCTGGAGGCTGCAGAGCTCAACTCCTCGTGATGGAGGATTCCATGGAGCATTTGCCTTGTGATCACCAGGCTCCCCTTTGCCACTCTGCCCACGTGGATGCCGCTTTACTTCCTGTGAATAGTGGCATCTCTGTAAGCCAGGAGGGCAAGGACAGGGAGGGCAGGGAGGGTAGGGAGAAGAGCACTGCAAAGGGAGTCCACTCCGCTGTCGGCCATGTGTCTGTGGTGACTCCCTTCATCTCTCTGGTTCTTGGTTTCCTTGGAGGTAAGGGGATGGGGTGGAGGGTGGACTAGATGACCCTGAAGGCAGCTTTCAGCTCTAACTTCACAGCTCACTTCCCTTGAAAGGAAAGCTGTATGAAGATTTTCCTCACAGGTTCTGAATTATCAGGAAAATCACCATGGGATACACCAGAAGTAAAACAGTAAAACCAAATCAAAACAAAAGAAGCTTGAAAATATCTGTACTCTTTGTAATTTCAGTTCTCTAGGTGGCCTCTGCATGCTCCTGGCAACAGAACACAGTGCAGAGGAAACAGCACCAGACGGAGGAGTCCCAAGACCTGAATTTAGTTCCTGCTCTGCCACTGGCTAGCAGTGTCACCTGGGATAAGCCAATTCCCCTCAGTAGGCCTCAGTTTGCTCATCTGTCAAATAGGAATATTTAATACCTTCCTACTTCATTCAACAAACCCTTGCCAACAGCCTCCCATGTGCCTGGCCCAGTGTTGGAGAGGAGATAGGTGAATAAGGCACCATGCTAACTCTCAAGGAGCTCACGGTTGGCTAGGCAAACAGACAAGTAAACAGACCATTGTATTATAGGGACGTGAGTGATCAGACAAGGATCATAATAAAAATCATGATAACAGCTAACATTCATTTAGGTTTTACTAGTGCTAGGCATTGTGCTAGCAGCTTTGTATGGGTCATTTCATTTCATCCTCCTAACAAGGTGAACACTGCAAATACCCCATTGTTCAGGTGCCAGGGAAGGCACAGAAACCCTGGTGGCATAGTGGTTAAGAGCTACAGCTGCTAACTCAAAAGGTCGGCAGTTTGAATCCACCAGGGGGTCCTTGGAAACCCTACGGGGCAGTTCTACTCTGTCATTTAGGGTAACTAACCCAGAGCCGTCGAGTCGATTCCGACTCATAGCGACCCTATAGGACAGGGTAGAACTGCCCCATAGAGTTTCCAAGGAGCACCTGGTGGATTCGAACTGCCAACCCTTTGGTCAGCAGCTGTAGCACTTAACCACTATGACACCAGGGTTTCCTTTAGGGTAACTATGAGTCGGAGTCGACTTGACAGCCAACAGGTTTGGTTTGGTTTTTAGGGAAGGCACCCCAGGGGGAGTGATGTGTCAGCTGAGACCTGAAGTGTGCAGAGTAGCTTGTCAGGTTAGGCAGGAAAGGCTAGAAGGGAGGAGCCCTGGGGATTTCAGGGACCTCGAGTGGCTGACATGGCTGGAGCTGAGGGTAGGTGGAGAAGAAGGAATGATGGATGGTGGACAGGTAGGGTGGGGAAGGCAGCCATGAAAGGTCTTGTAAGCCGTGTGAAGGAGCTAGTGAAGAGCCATGGTGGATCAGCTTGCCTCTTGGGAAAGATCCCTCTGGCTGGGCCAGCAGGAGTTTGGAAGATGGGTTGAGCAGGTGAGAAGGGAAGGGGGAGACCGACAGATCTGCTAATGACTGTGATGCCCTCTTGGAGGCCACTGTGGTAGTTTCAGATGTGGTAGTTTCAGAAAAGAGGCAAAGGGCCTGGGGTTAGGGAATGGAGGTCAGAGGGGACTGATGGCTACAGACTGATGTGGGCTTGGGAGTCGAGGGTCTCAAAGGCAAGGAGAGCATGTACCCAGGCAACCTCCTAAGAAATCACAGCCTGATGATGACGGTGTTCCAGCTTCAGCCCACAGTGGGGCAGCCATCCCATCATGCCTCAGTCTCTTTCTCACCCCCACCTGCAGCCATCACCATGCCGTAAGTGAGCCAGAGGTAAAGAACGAGGACACGGGCCTTCTAAGCCCTGGCAAGACTCCTCGGGCAGGAGGTTGCAAGGGCCTGAGGAGGAATTTCTGTGGCTTTATAGAGAAGATATTTTATGGACAAATGAAAACAAAAACCAACTCTTTTCTTCCTCTTACAGCTTATATTCATTTTCTGAAATAAATATTCGGTATGTTAAGTCTGATCATGGGGATGGCACACGGCTGGGCAGCGTTTCTTTCCACTGTACATGGGGTTGCCATGCGTTGGGGGCCAAGTCAACGGCAGTCAACAACGGTAATGAGAACTAATCTGCTCCTCCTCCCATCATATTTGGAGACAGCACAGCAATCATAAAATCTGTGTGCTTCTTTGAAATGTGGCGTCTGGGGTCCTAAATGCTAACAAGCGGCCATCTAAGATACATCAATTGGTCTCAACCCACCTGGAGCAAAGGAAAATGAAGAACACCAAGGTCACACAACAACTAAGAACCCAAGAGACAGAAAGGGCCACATGAACCAGAGACCTACATCATCCTGAGACCAGAAGAACAAGTTGGTGCCCGGCCACAATCGATGACTGCCCTGACAGGGAGCACAACAGAGAACTCCTGAGGGAGCAGGAGATCAGTGGGATACAGACCCCAAATTCTCATAAAAAGACCATACTTAATGGTCTGACTGCGACTAGAGGAATCCCGGCGGCAATGCTCCCCAGACCTTCTGTTGGCACAGGACAGGAACCATCCCCGAAGACAACTCATCAGACATGAAAGGGACTGGTCAGCAGGGGGGAGAGAGATGCTGATGAAGAGTGAGCTAATTAAATCAGGTGGACACTGGAGAGTGTGTTGGCAACTCTTGTCTGGAGGGGGGATGGGAAGATAGAGAGAGAGGGAAGATGGCAAAATTGGCACGAAACGAGAAACTGAAAGGGCTGACTCAATAGGGGGAGAGCAAGTGGTAGAAGGGAGTAAGATGTATGTAAACTTACATGTGACAGACTGATGGGAATGGTAAATGTTCACTTGAAGCTTAATAAAAGTTAATTAAAAAAAATCTGTGTGCTTTAAATGAATAGTTCTTACATATTTTAACAGTTACACTGACTAAACAAACCTGCCTTTGTTAATTCAATTTGGTAACTTGTTTTTAACAATCACAAAGCTCCTGGCACTGTGCTGGATTCTATTGTGTATATAAAAGAGATTTCAACAAACATACATTGAGCAACTAATACACACAGGAAGGGTAGTACCAACGGGAAGGAGGCAGTGCCTCTGCCCTTAGGAGGAGCAATTAATGAGTCACACAAATTACCTTGATCTCTCTAAGCCTTAGTTTTTTCAACTGTGTAATGGGATAATATCTACTTCATACAATTGTTGGGGAGAACAGAGTGTCTTAAATTATAGCTATTATGATCTAACTCAGTCCTTACAATGATAAGTGAGTGGATATTAGTAACCCAGGGTTACAGACAAGGAAACAGGCTCAGTGGGAGGTGGGGTAGTGCAGTGGAAAGAGCATAGGTTTTGTAGGTGAATCCACCTGGGCTCAGATCCTGGCTTGGCAATTTACTAGCTATGTGATCTTGGACAAGTTACTTAATCTCTTGGAGCTTCACTTTTGGAATCCAAAAAAATGGGAATACTATAATTCACCTCAGAGGGTTGTTGGGAAGATTAGATAATACAGGTGAGGTGCTTTGGCACAGAACAGGTGGTTAGAGAGGTAAGTTCCTTGCCCAAAGCTGCACCGCTAGATTCAAATCCAAGTCTGATTGACCTCTAAGTCCAGGATCTCCTTACCGTATCATCCTGCTGACTGGATGAACATGTTGAGGGGAAGGACAGTAACAGAACAGCTTCCAGGAGAGCTTCAGTCATTTATAAGCAGCCCACTTCAGTTCTCCCTCACCCACTTCCAAGTTCTGTTTTAATTAAACAATTTTTATACCAGGCACTCAATAAAGAAGGTGCTACGGACAAAGAGTAGCCCTGGTAATGCAGTCGTTAAGAGCTCAGCTGCTGAGCAAAAGGTGGCAGTTTGAATCCACCAGCTGCTCCTTGGAAACCCTACAGGGCAGTTCTACCCTGTCCTATATGGTCACTATGAATCGGAATTGACTCAGCAGCATCAGGTTTGACTTTGGTATGGACAAAGAAGGAAATGGCACCTATTTCCCAATCCCCCACTGTCTCCTTCCTGGTCTCAGAAGAGGACATTGTCATGGACTGGCATGTTCCCCTGGTTGGATGGGATTTGCAGTGGCTATCACATTAATGGTTTCCTAAACCTTGGCTCTGCTGGGTGGGGTTGCATTTTTCCTGCTCTGGGAGAGCTGGTGACATAACAATGGGTGTTGGGACATTATCTTAACTGGGTGGATACTACACCAATTCCAACAGCCCCTGTCAATGACCAGGGCCAGACTTTCCCTGATTCTTCCTTCCTCTGTCCCTCTCCCCCTTCACCTGTCTGTCAGAACAGAGTCTACTCTTCCCAGCTCTATAAGAAGTGAGGGGCTTATTATTTATTAGCTTATTTTCCTAGGAAATCATATTCAGAGGAGTATGTAGGTACCATTAGCTTAACTGTTTTACTTTACTCAGGAAAACAAGTTTAATATGTGAAAACTTTTTTTTTTCCTTGCTAGGTCTTGCTAATTAGTTATCTTTGATTCAGGATATATTTTACATTAAGGCATACTATCTGAACCTTTAATGTAGTTGGTATAACCCTTGCTTCTTTCCAAGAAAATTACAACAAAATTTCTGCAGAAAAGTTCCTAGTTCAAAGGCTATATTGTTTTCCTTCCAAACCCCAGGGTTAGATAATCACACACAAAAATTTAAGAAATAGTCTATAGACACATCCAAGTAGAAACGCCCATAGGTAGCTGAAAATATAAGACCTGAATTCAGGGCTAAAAACGTAGACTTGGGAAGTGGTGGGTAAAACTATTTGCATTGATGCTGTCTTGGTTGGGGTTCCTCCAGAAACTGACTCTGAGAGAAGGATTTGAATGCAAGCAGCTTATTTGAGAAGTGATCCCAGAGGGGAGGGGAGGTGGTGCAGCCCATAAAGGGTCATTATTGAGCCAGCTACCACTGTGGACAATAAGTGAACTGTCGGAGCCAAGGTGGAACTCTTACCTCAGAGCTCAATGACGCCAAACATTTTCCTCCTCTCTCCTACAAAATATCTGTGACCAGTCCCTTTGCTTGTACCCCATATTTCTCTGCTTTTTTTTTTTTTTTACCTAGCTTCTCTTCCTTCTCACCTGACTCAGAGGAATGGATGTTCCCTTTTTCTTACAAATGCCTCCACTTCAACTCTTGATCTAATCCCTTCTCGTCACCTCCAAAATCTCACTCCATCAGTGGTCCCCTGCCATTTTCCAGCTCCTTCTCCACTGACTCCTCTCCCTTTGTCCTAATCCTTCCACTTAGGGTTTCTGTGCCATTAGGTTTCTGTTTTCTCCCTTCTCCCTCCTTGCACTAAGGCTTTTCTCAGAGGTGAATCTGTCAAGCACTTGACATATGGTCTATACACCCTCATTTTAGACACAATTCTATCATAATTTGCTTCTAAAATTTTCTCATCTCTACAAAATGAGACTAATAGTATCTATTTAACAGCAAGGATTAGAGGTTAAATAAATGTCTAGCACAGGGCCTGGTATAAAATAGGCACTTAATACATGGTAGCAACTAATACCACCACTAAGCTTTATTATTAGGGTTTGCAACCCACAGATGATTAGAAACAGAAAATTGTAATAAAGAGGGCTGACGGAGGCAGGTGGTGAATACTAGCAAGAACTGACGGCTGACTCAAGCAAAAGAGAAAAGAAGGAAACCAAAGACTCAAAGAAAAAACTAGTTTACAGGACAAATAGTCTACACAAACCACTGCCTCCTCTACCCTGAGACCAGAACTAGATGGTGCTCGGCTACCACTACCGACCGTTCTAATCTGGGCCACAATAAATGAACCTAATAGAATGGGAGAAAAATGTGGACCAGAACTTCAAATTCATAAAAAAACAAGCAAACAAACAAAAAAATCAGATCTACTGAACTGGTTGAGACTGGAGGACTCCTTTGAAACTACTGCCCTGAGATACTCTCTCAATCTTGATTCGAAACGAACCCAATGCCACCTTGTAGCTAAATAACAAACTGGCTCACAAAATAATACTAACCAAAAGTAGTGACCTTTAAAAAACCCACCTATATAAGACCAGTCAACAATTACTTTAAAAGAAAGATGAGAACGTAAGGGAGCAGGGAAACAAGATTAATGGAAATGAGACCAAAAAAAAAAAAATCTTTTTTTTTTTTTTACAACCAGAACGGAAATAAGGAGAATGTTCACACAAAATGTTCCAAATATAATCAGTGTCACTGAACAACTTGTGTAGAAATTGTTGAATGGGAACTTAAACTGCTGTGTAAAACGTCACCAAAAAAAAAAAAAAGTGGCAGCCGACAACTTGACGCTGAGGAAGAAAACAGGAAAGTTCTAAAAAGCAGACACAAGAACTCTAAAAAGCAGACACAAGAACTCAAAAAGCGTAGCAATTTGGGACCATTTTGCATAAGAAGTCTGTTTGCCTTAATAGCTCTGGAGGCCTTCCAGTCTTAAGGGACAGTCGCAGTATCGGGTGTTTTTAAGAACGACAACTGCAGTTAGTAAGAAGGACTAGTTCTTCAATCTTCACAACATTTTCATTCGGAATATAAAGGGTTTGTCGTAAATGTTGACACTAAATGTTCGACAACAACGAACGGCAGTTGACACTCCCAAGCAAAGGGTGATGCCAAGCCCTATTCAGTCAAGCAGCCAGGGGCAGGAACATTCTTGTCTAGTTGGTCACCTGATGCTGAACTTTCTGTTTTAAAGGCCAATAATTAAAGAATTTGGGACTAGCATGAGAATCAAAGAGCAGTGAGATGAAGAGAATAGGACGCACACACACAGACACGCGGGAAGATAAGAATGTAGTCAGTTAGCACCCACGGGGAAAGGATGGTTTGATTATCCGATCAATGGTGCAGGGCCAACTGGCTAATTGCTTGGAAAGTCAGAAAATTACATTTCTGCCTCAGAGTGTACAACAAAACACAATTCTAATGTTTATTAGAGTTACATGCAAATCAACAAAAACTGGAAAACAACATCCAGCAACAGATAATTGGTTAAATTGTGGCATATCAATACTATAGACAACTATCTAGTCATTAAAATCATGTTTTGGAAGAATATTTAAAGCTCATGACATTAAGTAAAATAGTAGTCTTCAAAAAAAGTATATAGCTTACGATCACAATTTTGTAGACTAATTCCCACAATGTATATGGGAGTAGGCACCCACCCACACACAGACATACACACACACATCTGGAGTGTTTGAGTCCACCTGTATAGTATATGCTTATACTCACATACATGTGTGTCATGAAAAAATGTCTAGAATGAAACATCAAAATGTTAATAGTGATTATCTCAAGGTATGAGGGTAATTTTAGCTTAACGTATTGCTTTGTTTTTTCCAAATGTTCCACAACACAGATTTATTATTTTTCTAACAACAATGCTAGTTATAAAATTAATCTATGATGACTCTAATATTAAAATATTTTAAAATAATTTCTTTGGCAAAAGAAAGTGTAAACCAGCTTGGGGAGCATATTCCACGAAGGCTGGGAGTCCCGTTGGCCAAGGAGCCCTACTTTTCCCTAATACTCCATCACAAAACGACTAAACATGAGTTTACAAACTCTTCTGGAACTTGGCATCATGTGTAGCCCGTACTTGTCTGGGGAGGAAACCTGCTGGCCCAGTGCTGGCAACCTGCTCCTGTGGCAGGTTAGTGCAGGAGTGGCCCAGGTGATCTCATCTCCATTTCCAGGAGAAAAAATAAAGTGAATGGTTAGCATCTGCACAATTAAAATTTTTCGCTTATAAAATTTTCTTAAAACTTTTGATGCCTGCAGTTACTCTGATATGTTAGAATCTAGTATGAGACTTTATCACATTTAGTCCTGACATATTTAACTTTAAATTACATACATTTAAAACATCACCATTTCAGTATGCACACGTTCTCAAATGAAGACCACAACAGCCTGGGTCTCTGTTTTTCACTAGTTCTCCCGGTGATTCTGAAACACACCAGCTTGCGACCCACTCTTGTTGCACGTTCTAAAGTAGAGGGGCTCAAACTTAGTTGTCATTAAAATCCCTAGTCCGGGTTCTAACATTCCCAATGCCAAGACCACATCCCATAGTACCTAACTCAGAATCTGGAGGTGTGGCCTGTGTATCTGTATTTTTTTTAAGCTCTCCTGGTGATTCCAATGTGCAGCCAGCTCTGAGAACCAGTGTTCTAATGAGAGCAATCAGATACACAGGAGCTGCAGTTCCCGAACCTGGGAAACAGTTGTCAAAAATGCGGAGTCTGAATGACTTTATGTTCTCTGTCTCCATCTGCTGGCCATTCCACCACATTGCAATAATTTACCTACACAATTTGGGTATTTGAGGCAATGCAGCTTCTTTAAGTTTACAAAAACAATCAAAGAGAACCAAGAAGAGCTGAAATTTTAGAAAAATACACAATATGCTCTTGTAAATAACAGAAAGGTCTAAGAATTATGATTTTATGGCCCACACGTACGAAGATTATAAAAACGTGGAGGAAAAATGTAAATTATAAGATGGTATCTTTGGCTTAAGATTTTCACCCAAAGGAAGGGGAGGCATGCCTCTCTGGGAGTCTTCCTAGATCTCCTAGCATATGTGTAGAGTTTGAAATAGTACACTTAACATTATAATACAATTTTACATTTGGAAAACGAAAGAAAAAGGCCCTTCAATCTTTTATCCTCTTAATACAAATAACACAAGATAGAGTTTCAAGTAACGGGTAAATTCACTGGCGTTGGAATCCAAAAGCCTGGTTCAAGTACAACTCTGCTACCTCCTAACTCTCTATTCCTGCAGGTCACCTACATTGTTTTTCTGCTGACTGTATCTGTAGAATGGGGATAACAACAATAACTGCCTCAGAGATTGCTGTGGGGATGAAGTGCAATAATGAATTTAGGAGCAAGGCGCAATGCTTGGTAAGAAAAGGCAGCCAATAAACGTTAGTTATTACCATGGTGCTTACGTAGAAGGTAGACCCTATCTTTCAGGTACCAGTGATTCGTGGGGGAGGAGGTGGTTTTCATTCACTCAAAAGATATATCTAGTCCTACCATACCTGGCACATCCTTGCCCCGCCCCTAACCCCTGGCAACCACTGACGTATTCTTGTCACTATAGTTCTGCCTTTTCCATAGTATCATATAAACATAATCACACATTATGTAACCTTTTAAGACCGGCTTCTTTCATTCAGCAAAACGCCTCTGAGATTCCTCCACGTTGTTATGTATATCAACAATTAACGCAGCATTCAGTCCACTGTATCACTGTACCAGTCTGTTTATCCATTTACCCACGGAAGGAAACTTCAGGTGGTTGCTGGGCTGTGGGGAGGCACGTTCCAGAGTTGGTACTTGGGGAGCTCAGTGCAGCAGCTATTTACCAACCTGTACGGAGCTGTTTCAGTCCCTTAGCAACTGGTGCAGCTGTACACTGCAAATTGGCTGAACATCCACTCTGCCTACAGCTTTCTATAAATGGCAACGTGATAAAAACA
Source organism: Loxodonta africana (assembly GCF_030014295.1). Classification (NCBI taxonomy): domain Eukaryota; kingdom Metazoa; phylum Chordata; class Mammalia; order Proboscidea; family Elephantidae; genus Loxodonta; species Loxodonta africana. The sequence goes on from NC_087359.1 coordinate 52,295,207, forward strand.
GAAGACTCTGCACCCTACTTTTCATTAGTTTATTATAAAAAAGGAAAATAATTCCCAGAAACACAATATAGAGATAAACAGCTGCTGCTGAGTCGACTCGGATTCATGGTAACCTTACGTACAACAGAAGGAAACTCTGCCTGGTCCTGTGTCACCCTCATGATCACTGGCCTGTTCGAGGCCATCACTGCAGCTACTGTTGTCGGTTCATGCCACCAAGGGTCTCCCTCGCCCTGCCGGCCCTCTCCTTCACCAAACATGATGTCCTCCTGCAGCAACTGATCCCTCCTGATGACGTGTCCAAAACAAGTGAGTCGGACAATGTTCTGTTGTGTCCATAAGGTTGTCATTGTCTAATTTTTGGAAGTAAATTGCCAGGCCTTTCTTTCTAGTCTCTTAAGTCTTGAAACTCGGCTGAAACCTATCCACCATGGGTAACCCTGCTGATACTTGAAATACTGGTGGCATAACTTCCAGCATTACATCAACACACAAGCCACCACAGTATGACAAACTGGCAGATATTCTATCGATTTTTTTTTCTGAGACTAAATACTCTTCCCAGCCCCTCTCCCCACATCTGCTTGGTCTACACTACAACCTGGCTCCTTAGCAGCTGGTGGCACGGGTCAGAGGTCCCAACCAACCAGAACACGGCCAAAGCAGGGGAACCACTTTCGTAAGTGGCTGAGCCCTTTGAGAAACCTTTAAATAGCGGCTAACTCATTCTAAATGAATATTGGGTGGACTGTTTTTCTGCCCCTAAGATTAGAGCCCACATATCAGGTGCCTGAGTGCGGGTCTTCCTAGTACCACACTGGACATCCAGAAAGTATGGTGAAATGCTCAGCGATCTGTTAACCCAAGGAGTGCCACTTGTGATCCAGCTGAGTCTAAATAAACAGTCAGGATATCTTCTAAGTAGCCCATGATGGCCCTTTTGGCTGTGTCTCCAGCCAGTGCCTGGACGCTGCCTATGTGCTCCAGGGCCGCCTTTACCATTTGGTCTCTTTCCTGCGGGCTGTGGGGTGTCCCGGTGTCATCTCCTTCAGCTCCTGATTTTAAAAACTGTAGGATATAGGACTGGATCATGTCCCCATTCTGTTCAAGGGCTTCTTTGATGCAGGGCAGGTCTGAGGCGCTGGCCAAGCTCAAGAGGTGAATCAGAGCCTGGCAGATTTGGGTCCGTAGGCTGGCACAATACTTGAATTCCAAAAAGTCTGTGGTGTCTTGGCTCTTCTGTAAGGCTGTGACCAGTGCATTCCAGATCTGTGTGTACTGCTCAGTGGACCCATACTGCTCTCGCTTGCCTGGGATGGAAAGGGCAGTGGCAGATTTGATGCGCACTTTGAAGTTCTTGCATGTCGTCACAACCGATGTGAGTGCACTGTAGGCCCGGGAGGTCCACGAGGCTGATCCTAGAAAGGATCCGTAGTCATTAAATCAAGTGAAGGCTTAGATACAAGTGGGGGCATGGGGACCGAAGGAAGTATATACACTAGTGCTCCAGTTAGTCATTTCCTGTTTTCATTCTTACAATACTTCTATAGAATCAGGGTGGTGAGTGACTAACTGTGCGACCCTGGGTAAATGGCAATGTACCTGCCCCCAGGCCTTCCCTTTCCCTAGACCAGCTAGCTACCCTAAATAGGTAGCCTCTGATGACCTAGAAGAAGGCTTCTTTTTCCCCTTTGGGAAGATGGCCTCCGGAGAGGGGTGAGGTTTGGTGAGGGGAGCATGGACTGAATTGTAGCCTCTGAGCAGTGCGCAAACCATGTAACTGCAAGCGGCAGCCTTGGTCACGGCAGTAAAAAATACGCCCTCCCCCTCCCACTGGATTAGCATCCAGACACTGCTCTGGCCATGCGAAGTCATGCATTTTATCCCAAAGAAAGAGAAAACTTCTAATTCTGAGAAGATGCGAGATTTCTGTGTTTTCTCTCTTCCTGCAGGCCCCAGGAAATCAGCCCACCCTTCTCACCTGTCACCACTACCCACTCCATTTTGGGGGGTCATCATTCCTCAAGATGGACAACAGTGGTGTAGAACGCAGCTTCCCTAACTCTATCAGCCCTTCCCAGCATTTTTGTTCCCTTCAAGGATAGGCAAGCAGGCCCCTTCCATTTTGTGGATGTTACTGCCATTTACAACAGGCTACCGTTGGAGGTGCTAGAGTCTCTCATACACTGTCCTAATCACCGTCCGCCGTCTATTTCCTGACTCCCTTTTCTTAGGTGGTTCCTCACGCCTCTGCCACTGGATTCTTTTCAGTCCATCAAACCTTCTGCCTCCTTAAACCCCCTTCTTCCCCTCAGTCATGCACTCCCCTTTCTTTAGGTCAGCTTCTCTCTCTCCAGTAACCAGAAGGCAAGGATCACACAGGGTAAGGCAGGAAACAAGCCTGCAGTTCCCTGGTTTCAAGGACTTCTTGGCTCTCCAGGAGGCAGACATCCACCTCAATGAGCTCCAACCCCACGTAGGATAGGTCACCTTAAGTGATTTCCTCACTGGAAGAAGCTGTGAGGTTATTTCTCTAATGGCTCCCAGCTGACTGGTCAGCCTGGCCACTTTCAGAAATGAAAGGGGAGCAGAGTGAGGGTCCCCTAATCTGATGCATACGTCGCTGGTTCAGAATGACTGTCTCCTTTCCAGGAACGCACACCATGTATCAAATCTTGTCACAGAGACAAATGTGTAAGAAAAATGCTGGCATTTAAAGTACATGGGATTTGGAGGTGATGACCCATAAGCATAAGCCGCTGTTAGCTACTGAGTGTAGAGCAATGTGTACATTACTCAGAGACAGAGGTCCTCCTTACAGCAGCATTCCACTTCTCTACCAAGGCTCACAGAAGACTTCCAATTTGTATCCTCTTTATTCCATGCTAGTTTTTTCCTTTATCTTATCCTGATTATTAAAATAATATACACTCATTGTAGAAAATTTAGAAAACGAAATCAGAAAAAGTCCTACTCATCTTCCTATCCACAGGCAACCACTGTTAATAATTAGGCCAGTTTCCTTTTAGTCTTTTTTTTCTGCCTATTTATTGAGATCATACTGTAGAAAATTTCATATCCTGCTTTAGTTTGCTTAACATCAAAAGTATTTTCCCATATTACCGGAAATTCTTTGTAAACACCATTTTAAATGGCAACAAGATATTCCATTAAAAATACACACACACACACACACACATATATATATAATGAATAAGGAAGACCAAAGAATTGTTGCCTTTGAATTGTGGTGTTTGTGAAGAATACTAAATATACCACGGACTGTCAAAAGAACGAACATACCTGTCTTGGAAGAAGTACAACCAGAATGCTCCTTGGAAGCAAGACTGGCGAGATGTGTCTCATGTACTTTGGACATGTTATCAGGAGGAACCAGTCCCTGGAGAAGGGCATCATGCTTAGTAGAGGGTCAGCAAAAAAGAGGAAGACCCTCAACGAGATGGACTGATACAGCTGCTGCAACAATGGGCTCAAGCATAACAACTGTGAGGACAGAGCAGGACCACGCAGTGTTTCATTCTGCTGCACGTAGGGTGCTATGAGTCGGAACTGACTCAACGGCACCTAACGACTACAACAATGCATGAGGATTTATTAACCATTCCTCTGAAGTTGGGCATCCAGTATGTTTCCATTGTTCCTAACACTGTGATAAACACCACTGTGACAAGCATCTTTAACAACAATGTAAGACTGGTGTGTGCTATCCAAAGAGGTCCTCCCCAAGAGAGAAGGAAACTTTCTTACCTAACGGAAGAGCAGGATTTTTAAATACATTTCCCAACGCATAACAAGCATTCCATCGGACTTTCATGGCAGCCTCAACTAGAACAGTAGAAATTAGGGCCTGGATAGACTCCTCGATGATTTCAGTAAATCTGGGTTTTTCTATATGAGATGGCTGCAGAAAATGAAGCAAATTTCCAAGGGCCCGGACTGCATTACTCTTTACCTAGAATAAAATGTAAAAGCATTTGAAACCTGTTTTGCCAGAGATGTTTCAAAAACCAAAATTTCAGCTTTAAAAAATGCCCGAAGTCCTAGACTTCTTAAAGCCAGAAAGCTAGTGAAAAACGTACACCATAAAGGTGGCAGAGATCCACTATTTGCCAGCTCTTGGAACTCTGCAAAGTCTTGTCTGGTGACACTGTGAACCATCCTACAAAAACTCCTCTCCCTGATTTTTTTAGTGCTTAAGTGGACCTCCGAGATTATCTAGTCCATCTTCCCCATTTTAGAGAGAGGGCTGCAAGGCCCAGGGTAATAGGACAACACTGGTCCATAGCAAGACTAGGAGCAGAAGGTAGACTTTTCTACTAAAGATTCTCTGCCCTTGCGGCCTATTAGAATCATCTTGGGAGTTTAAAAAAACAAAACAAAACAATTCCCAGGCCCCAACCCCAGAAAATCTGATTAAATTAGTCTGAGGGGGGCTTCCAGGGGATTATTGGGTTTTCAGTCCTTGATATGGGTCATATACTGGGCTAAGTGCTTTAACATAAGGCATCTCAGAGTCCAGTGAGGTATATGTAACTATTTCCATGTTATAGGTGAGAGTACTGAACCTCAGAGAAGTTACATAATGCAGCAAAGCTCTCCTAGCCAGGGTTTAAATCCATGTCTACCTGATCTTAGAGCCCAGGTCTGTTTTTTAAACTCATTTGTATAATGGGCTATTCAAAGCCAAGGGCTCATCTTTCTAACTTGTCAATTCTACTTGAAGATTTTTTGGGGAAAAATATAGATTAATATTAATCTATTTAATTAATCTTAATGTTAAAACAAACATGGATATTATGGAGTACTATTACAATGGGTATTGTTTGTTTTCACGAAACAGGAGACAGTAAATAAACTGTAAAGGTGTGGCGTGGCCCCCCCTCTACCCCTAGAGGATAGCTTCAATCTCCTTGGAATAGGGGTAAATTTGGTGGGACAGTTTGAGGAACATCACACTCCAGGCTGGGATAACACTACAATACACTAAGTATCTAAATGAGAAATACGAGGTTTTGCTGAGATTCTACCTTGTCTTTATCCTTGGATGCTTCTATAGCTGATCGCAACATTTTCAAGAGCAGGAGGCCAGAGAACTCTTCCTGGAAACTTGGGTCTGGTGTTTCCCTACTCCACCAAAAGCAGGCGAAATATGTAAAAAAGTAAAATCCATGTATATATAAAATGTATTCACTTAGTGTAGCTAGAAGAACTTCAAGAAAACAGCTCAACAAATCTGTTCAGATTATACCAAGAACTTGCAGTTTATACCTTCTGACCCCGTAGGCCCACGTCTAGGAAAGCATGCAGAAGAACATTTCAAAATGGAGATTTCATGCACAAAAAAGTTCACTGCATATAAAAGCCTAATGCTATAAACAGGCTAAATGTTTAATAACAGAAGAATCGTTAAATAATTATCGCACAGGCATAGATAGTGCAATATTACATGATAATAAAAGTCCAGAAAACAGGAGGATGCTTGTACATATTATATGTCAGAGTTAACAAAAAGCAGGACACTTGTGTGTCCACAACTGCCTTTGGGGAGGGAGCTACAGGGTCAGAGTAGGAGAAAGCCTTTACACTAATATCTCTTTGCATTGTTTAAAAAAAAATTTTTAACCTGTGGATATATGACTTAAAAAAATATAAACACTATATTTAAAAAAGTAGGACAACCATTACTAAGGTTTTAGATTTCTACTTTTGTATCTTCCACATTTTCTATAACGTGGATATAATACTTATAGCAACACAGCATTTTATATATATATATATATATATTTATCTCTTAATATATTGGAGTCCCTGGATGGTGCAAACTACTAACGAAAAAGTCGGCGGTTCAAGCCCATCCGGAGGCCTGGCAATCTGCTTCCGAAAGATCACAGCCGTGAAAAGCCTATGGAGCAGCTCTAGTCTGCACACGTGGGGTCACCAGGAGCCGGAACCTAACGGCAACGAACAACAACAACTCAGATACGTTCCTAGTACACATTAGGAGTAGCCTGTTAATGCTGTTACTGCAGAGGGCTGCATAACGCGGGAGAATTACTGCCAATTCTTTCGTGTGAAGGACCAAAGATATCCCTTGGGACCTCAGTCTCGTAAGCCCCCTAGGAGAACAAGCTCTGTCACCTACATGTTGATAATCAGAGCGTCCGTCAGATTCCCCAGGGACCAGGCTGCTTTGGCCCGGACGTTCGGAGACTTGTCTTGAAGTGACCTCAGCACTGCATTTGCAGTGTCTGCAACAAATACGACGTCCTAGAAGACAGACGAAGCAGAACAGAACACTGTGGTCCCTTTAGGAGTTCACACTGGCATATTCGAAACTCTCAAATATATTTTCAGATAAAGCTATAATCCTTTACTGCAAATTTCTACTCGGAAATCAAAATTCATTTATTCCACCAACCTACTGTTCTTCTGGTTTATTTTAATTTGGACACACATTAAAATCCCAAGGGAATCTCTCCCACAATTTTGGTATGAGCTTAGGGATTTTGCTCTTGTGAACATCTTGTAATCTGCTACATGGTAGGGAACAGTATAAATCCAATCCCAAAACGTGGGGATAGGTCCAGTCCTCACATTCCCACTTCACCCTTTTGCCAGCCACCCACGTAGCATTTTCTCTTCTACTCTAGCCACCCACAGCTGGGTCAGAGTTCACAAGTTAAAGGGACATCGTCCCTCAGATTGCCAAACAGGCAGACACCAGTTGTAAGTTTGGGGAACCCACATGACACCCTTACTTTCTGACCCACTGGCTCCTAATGCCCCATGAGATTCAGTAATTCTCTGGAACGACCCACAGAAATCACAGGGAGTAAACCTTACTTATGGCCACAGATTTACTATAGCTGAAAATGACATAAATGAATATACATATAGGGTAAGGTCTGGGAGGGGTACCGGCATGCAGCTTCCATGTCCTAAAAGGACGCACTACCCTCCTGAGACCAGATATTATCACCAACCAGGAAGTTCACCTGAGCCTTAGAGCTCAGGGCTTTTTACTGGCCACATCACGTCGTTATGATAGGTTACATCATACCTCCTGAGGCTAGGCAACATCAGACCACCAGGTGGTACCTCTTGGTCTACTCAGTCCCCATTCATTAGCCTCAGATGTGGTCTAGCTCTCAGGAACCAAGAACAAAGGCCAAATTGCTTTCTGTACCTCACATCTGGCCTGTGATAGATATTTTTGACTTCTGTGCTTAGACCGATTTTCACCTTGGGAAACAATGTTCTGACAATGAAATGCATTCCTAAAATACACTGTATGATTATATACTTCTGGGTGAGATAAGTGTGAAGTAAGAGTGAATGCAAAAATAATTTCCTTTTAAGTAAAAGGTATATAACGCTCCAAATTCTTACTATCACACAGCAACATCCTATTTCATTTTTATTTAATCATGCAATAATTTAAGCATTTACTGGGACACTTAGGGTCCCAGGGAGTGTGCTAACTAAAGAATAAATGAATTACAGGCATTACTATATTTTAGTAGCAATTGAGGAAACCAGATTTCAAAGCAATTTAATTTCCTTTTACTGTCCAATTCAGGGGCTCCATCAACATTAAAAAAAAGCAGTGATACGGATTATAAAAGAGACAGAGAAGAGCTAAATAGACTAATTCTGACCTGTCTGAGACAAGGAAAAAGCACGTAGACTCCAAGGGCCCGGGATGTTGCAGCTTTCACCAAACGGTTCTTATTGTCATTCAGCCCAAGCAACATCGTGATGCATAGGATCTGCCTGTCATTCTGCAGTAAGGAAGGGTGACAAAGGAAAAGTGAGAATGAAACAGCTATGAGCCAATGTCTTCAACATGTGACCAAAATATCTGTATTTGAGTCCATATTCAGGAACTGAACACAACTGTGACCCTAAGGCTACCTTTGTTAAAGAGCAAAGGTTCAATTCAGATTCAACCATCACCTAAGCACACACTTTGTAGAGGGTACATGCAGTATCTGTTATCACATTTAATCTGTACAACCTTCTACTTCATTAAAGCTGCTTCCTTTATAAAAGTTCATTTATATAATAAGAAAAATAGATGCAAATGCCATTTAGGACTGATGAAAATTAGCTGTTTGAATACAGTATGTGCTGGGTACCAAGCTAAGTATTTTCACATACTTTATAATATTTCTTACATTATCCCCATCTTATAGAGAGTAAAACGAAATTTTCAGGGAAGTTAAGATAATCAAATCAGAGTACAAGAGTTACGATTCAAAGCTAGGTTTTTCTAACTCTCAATTTTGAAATTATCCTGAAACCTCCCTGACTTTAAAACTTCAAGTGCTCCTCTCACTTGTACCGTCTACCTTCTAAAGCACAGGGGGAAAAGTCTCTCTAGGTACATTACGGTTTACTTTCAGTTTTTCCATCTGCTGCTCCCCACTTCCCTCTCTCCATTCTCAAATAGAGTAAGACCTTTTCCTCACAAATGATGTTGGAGACTGGTACAAGTGAACAAGAAACTCAAACTCTGATGCTTGGAAGCATGATTTAATGATGAACCAGTGCCCCTAAAGTTACCGGCAGAATGCTGAAGGCCTCTGGCAAGATGGACGACAGGGCATCACAGGCGCTCGCCTGAAGAGTCGGATGTTCAGAATTCTGGAGCGCTCTGGGTAAAGGGCCGTTCAGCATCATAGTCCAGAATGTCACCACCTGGAATGGAAGCACAGCTCAAGCTAGCCCAAGAGACAACAGGCAGACATACTTGACACTAAGCCTATCAGAAGTGACTGTAGGAATGAAAGGTTTCTCCTTACAGTAGTGGCTTTTTGTAACTGCTTTCACTGGCTCTTCTTCCACAGTGATGAAAAGAACTTTAGAAAACAACTAGTTGAATCCTTTCATTTTACTGATTAGGAATCTACAGCTGATGAAATTAAGCAGCAACAGTGACAATAATCATGAGGATGAGGATGACAGTAGCAACAACAGCTAAGGTTTTCCTGAGAACTCACTATATGCCAGGCACTGTTCTAAGTGCTTTATACATATCAACTCATTTTAATCCTTAGCACAACTAAATGAAACATTATCCCCATTTTTTGCACAAGGAACTGAGGCACAAAGAGATAAGGCAACTTGCTAATAGGCAGCAGCAGAGCTGGATTAGAATCCGTATCAGCTGATATCCAACTAGGGCTCAGGGCTCAGGGCCCAGGGCCCCAGAGCAGCCCAGAGGCTGTGTGCACGGGATCCAGAGGCAGAGGTTGGGTCAAGTCCCTCAGCTGCTGCTTTCTGCCTCTGCAGACTCAGTTGAGTCACTTAACCTGTCTAAGCTTTAGTTCCTCTTCAATAAAACAGGGCAAAGACATCTATTTGAGTGTGTGTGATAATTAAATGTAATAGTTGTGTATAAAGTTCCTAGAGGGGGCACTCTTAAATTCAATACTAGGCTCTATTTTAAGCACCTTGAACAATCATCTCACTTTAAAACCCCTCAAGGTAGGCATCTGAATGGCATCTTTAACAGTTTCCTGCCCATGTCCAAGGATGCCTTACAAAAAATCTGCACTAGAATGTCCATTTGCAAATTTGTTTTGGTGTCTCCAGTTTGTGTTCCATGGACCTAGTCCTGGATTTTGCTGTGTACCCTATGGGCCAGTTCTGTCCTCCCACCAACCCCAGACCCCGGAAGCCTGGTTTTGGCCTTCCCTGCCCAATCTAGCAGAAGGATGTGGACAGAAGGTATGGGTGCCAGTCTCTAAGAAGGCCCACAATAATTTCTGCCTCCCCTGGGCAGTTTCCTTCCACACGGAATAGTGCTGACCTGTGTAACCAATAGGACGTTGAGGAAATGATGGTGTGAAACCTCCAAAGCGTCCATGACCACAGCATCCACCTTGTGCTCTCTTTCTCGGATCACTTAACTCTGGGAGAAGCCAAGAGGACACCCAAGCAGCCTTATGGAGGGGTCCTCATGGGGGGAGCTGAGTGAGGTTTCCTGCCAACAGCAGCACTAGCTTGCCAGGTATTGAGTGAGCCACCTTAGAAGAGGATTCTCCAGCCTCAGTTGAGCCTTCAGATGATTTCAACCCTGGAATGTCTCAAGTCTGTGGGTCAGGCAAGAGGCTTCTCCAGCCTCTACAACCACGAGTCATTTCCTTGATGTAATCTCTCCCCATATGTATTTATACGCCTTACTGGCTTTCTTTCTGTAGAGAATCCAGCCTAAGGTTTAAAGGTTATCTCAGGGCAACAGTTTCAGGACAGGGTTAGAGATTCTTAATTCACTGCAAGGATGACGGAAGCTGTGAAGGGAAGAGGTAAGATGAGGGGGAAGGAGGAGAAAACATCACTGATGTTGAACTGATTTTGCTTTTGGTACCAGGTAGAAGCCTTTTTTGGTGGAGTCACGTGTCCCTTCTCCAAAGAACTGGCACAGAGTGGGAACAACAGAAACAAGCAGAGATCACAGGAATTTAAGACAAATCATGGGCAGGTTAAGAGAACTAACATTCATTGGGCACTACTATGTGCCAAGGTCATTACATTTCACTCAACAGCTGTGTGAGGTAAGGATTCTGACTCTTCTTTATAATGACGAAACTCTGCTCATAACCACATTGCCATGAAGTGGTGCTCCCCAGATTTGAGCCCAGGCCTTCTGACTCCAAGTTCTTGGTTCTTCCCACCAGTCTTGAGCATGCTGAATAACCAAACTAGGCTGGTTTTAGGCAAAAGAAATACTGGTTTTCCCACTGCTGGCTGGACATAATCCTACCACACACTGAACTGCAAATAAACCGACATGCCAGTAAAACCTATTCATGCGAGTTTCCCATCATCCTAGATTATAAACCAACATTTTTATCACTGGAAGAAACCATGCCATCTACTCCACTTTATCACTGAGCCTCAAAATAAAGACACAAGTGAAGAACTAAGAAAACAAACTACAAATTCACATTTACTTACTAAAAGGACTGGCACTCTCTGATCAGGTGCTATGGTAGAATCTGGTTTGTACTGTTGTATTAAGCCTGTACCCAATTCTTCCAGAAGCTGCCAAGATAAAAAAGAGAGAGATTATCGAAACAATGGAGTAGAACTATGGAGGTTACAAACAACTTCACTTTGGTTTGGAGATTACCCCAAATCAATGGAAAAAAGAATTTCCAATTGCTTTTCTTTCATTTCTTAGTAACTCCTATCTCAGAGGCATTCTTCCCAAGAGCAAAATCACTACCTATATATTGTTAATTTACTACCAAGTCAATTCTTTGGGTTTATATGTAGAACTGAAAATACGGGAATATCTGACTTCCTTACCAGAAATACCATCCGTAAAAATATTTGTATTCAAACCTTCCTTAGGAAACCTCAGAATTGATGGACATACATCAGAAGCAAGATACATAAAATGAAGAGGAAAAAAGGCAGGTAGCTTTTAGTAAGATATTACCTTTGCTCCGTGAAGCTGAATGGATGGATCTGCTTCCCCCATGCACTTGCAAATCACCTCTCCAAGCTCCATCAAGTAGACCTGAGCCATTGAAAAGTAGCCCCTTGCCAGATGAGCCAACACCTGTCAAGAGAACAGTGGCAGGGAATTAACCTCGTGACCTGAATTCAGGGCTGAGATATACAGAAGTGTTTCAGTATTTCACAAATCAGTCATACTTTACAAGGGCTACAATCTGATGTTGAATGAAATGAAGAATGACTATTTTTTTCCTGATTAAAACCAATTAACCATACCACATAATTTTATGGTGCTTTACAGTTTGTAAAATGTTTTTCATTAATATGATCTCATTTGAGCCTTGGAACAATTCTTTGAGATAGTGAATTTTTCAAGCTGAGAAATCTAAGGCTGAAAAGGCTGAAGAACATATTTCATGCCATACAGATAATCAGCAGAGAACTCAGGGTGAAGTCAGTGTCTTAGATCCTATTCATATAGGAAAAGCAAGTATTTTTATCTAGGGTTGTTTATCTCCTTTGAGGGAACAATTATTTTGTCTTCTCTAAGCAGCAGATACAAGACCAGAGAGAAGTTTATAGAGAATTAAACATTTAATTTGCAGAAATCAAAAAAGATTAATGGTACAATTTCTTTCAGAATTGCTATATAATCTATTATACCCACCTGTCATATTCATACAATACCTGAGATGACTAAAGTAACATGCAACAAGAACAAAAGAGTGAATCTTGACATTTTACAACCAAGAATCTTTCAAAACAAACAACAAAACAAACCACCTATACCTAAAACGCAACTCCCAGTAATACCACGAGCACATGGCTTCATTTTCATGGACTCACTTCTCACAATCACCTAAGGTGGAGGAATGGTTACCTCTACTTCAAAGATGAGGAAATGAAACCTCCTACCTGTAAGGCCTCCAGTCGCATGGGGGACGGTTCATAGGTACTTCCTGCTGCAGAGCCAGCCTCACTACCTGAACAGGAATCCTCCTTGGGCAATACAACAATGGAAATGCAAAGTCGAATGAGCCAGCAGGGCTCTGAAGACCCCCTTGGTGAGTTAACTGTGGTTTCTTCTTGAGAGGTTCCTGAGGGGGCTTTCTTCCACCAATCAGGAAGGCTCGGATGTGGAGTTGCTGAACTGCTATTACTGAGTCCAGAAGAACACGGCTGTTGTAAAAGCAGCTGAACTTCAGGTAAAGGTGCATGAGTAGACACTATGGCTCCCAAGAGCGTGAGGCTTGACACACGAACATTTACATCTGCCAAAGGAAACAGTAAGAACCTATTAGCATGGGATCACAGTTATCACCACTAAGGATCATAACTGTCTCTGTAGGCAGCTGAAACTTAGGGGACTCTTGTTTAACCTGAATCTACCTAAACCTCTAGACTTAACTTGCAGTTGAAAGGAAATAACCTCGGACAGAAGTATAAGTTTAAACAACACTGTGAAGAAACAATCACACAAATCCGGAAGGTGAGACATTCTATAAGACAACTGGCTTGGACTCTTTCAAAAATCAGTATCATGGTCGGGGGGGGGGGGCAGAGGTTGGGGGACTACTCTAAATTAAAAGAAGCTAAAGGGACACAGTACCATTGGTTCCTGATCATATATGCCACCTCTTGAAATGGTTGAGCATCGACTAATTCTTTTTGGTATAATGACTCTGTGTATTCCTTCCATCTTCTTTTGATGCTTCCTGCGTCATTTAATATTTTCCCCATAGAATCCTTCACTGTTGCAACTCGAGCCTTGAATTTTTTCTTTAGTTCAGCTTGAGAAACGCCAAGCGTGTTCTTCCCTTTTGGTTTTCCATCTCCAGCTCTTTACACATGTCATTATAATACTTTACTTTGTCTTCTCGAGACACACTTTGAAATCTTCTGTTCAGTTCTTTTACGTCCTCAATTCTTCCTTTTGCTTTAGCCGCTCGATGTTCGAAAGCAAGTTTCAGAGTCTCCTCTGACATCCATCTTGGTCTTTTCTTTCTTTCCTGTCTTTTCAAAGACCTTTTGTTTTCTTCACGGATGATGTCCTTGATGTCATTCCACAACTCGTCTGGTCTTTGGTCACTAGAGTTCAATGCATCAAATCTATTCTTCAGATGGTCTCTAAATTCAGGTGGGATGTACTAAAGGTCATATTTTGGCTCTCGTGGACTTGCTCTGATTTTCTTCAGTTTCAGCTTGAAGTTGCATATGAGCAATTGATGGTCTCTTCCACAGTAGGCCCCTGCCCTTGTTCTGACTGATGATACTGAGCCTTTCCATCGTCTCTTTCCACAGATGTAGTCCATTTGATTTCTGTGTGTTCCATCTGGCTAGGTCCATGTGTATAGTCACTGTTTATGTTGGTGAAAGAAGATATCTGCAATAAAGAAGTCGTTGGTCTTGCAAAATTCTATCATTCGATCTCCGGCATTGTGTCTATCATCAAGGCTGTATTTTCCAACTACTGATCCTTCTTTGTTTCCAACTTTCGCATTCCAATTGCCAGTAATTATCAATGCATCTTGATTGCATGTTTGATCAATTTCAGACTGTAGCAGCTGATAAAAACCTTCTATTTCTTCATCTTTGGCCCTAGTGGTTGGTGCATAAATTTGAATAAGTCGTATTAACTGGTCTTCCTCGCAGGTATATAGATATTATCCTATCACTGATAGCGTTGTACTTCAGGATAGATCTTGAAACGTTCTTTTCGACGATGAATGCAACACCATTCCTCTTCAAGTTGTCATTCCCAGTATAGAAGACTACATGATTGTCCGATTCAAAATAGCCAATACCAGTCCATTTCAGCTAATGCCTAGGATATCTATGTTTATGCTTTCCATTTCATTTTTGATGATTTCTAATTTTCCTAGATTCATACTTCGTACATGCCAGAGTCCGATTATTAATGGATGTTTGCAGCTGTTTCTTCTCATTTTGAGTCATGCCATATTAGCTAATGAAGGTTCCGAAAGCTTTACTCCATCCACATCATTAAGGTCGACCCTACTTTGAGGAGGCAGCTCTTCCCCAGTCATCTTTTGAGTGCCTTCCAACCTGAGGGGGGGCTCATCTTCCAGCACTATATCAGACAATGTTCCGCTGCTTTTCATAAGGTTTTCACTGGCTAATACTTTTCAGAAGTAGACTGCCAGGTCCTTCCTCCCAGCCTTAGTCTGGAAGCTCAGCTGAAACCTGTCCTCCATGGGTGACCCTGCTGGTGTCTGAATACTGGTGGCATAGCTTCCAGTATCACAGCAAGACATAAGCCCCCATAGTACAACAAACTTACACAGTGGCTACAACAATGAGCTCAAGCGTAATAACGACTGTATAAGGATGGCTCAGGACCTGGCAGTGTTTCATTCTGTTGTGTGCAGGGTCACTATCATTTGGAACTGACTCAACAGCACCTAACAACAACAACAACAAAGGGACACAACCACTAAAGGCAATGCATGAAGCATGAATAAATCCTAGTTTTAAAAGGAAGCTATAGAAGACTTTTTAGGACATGTGGAGAAATTTGAATGTGGACTAGACATCAGACGATGATGTTGTAAGGTTGTTAAGTATCGTTGAGTCGGCTCCAACTTACAGCAACCTTATGCACAACAGAACAAAACACTGCCCAGTCTTGCACCATCCTCACAATCGTTTATACTTGAGCCCATTGTTGCAGCCACTTTGTCAATGCATCTCATTGAGGGTCTTCCTCTTTTTCACTGACCCACTACTTTACCAAGCATGATGCTCTTCTCCAGGTACTCATCTTTTCTGATAACATGTCCAAAAGTACATGAGACATAAACTCACCATCCTTGCTTCTAAGGAGCATTCTGGCTGTACTTCTTCCAAGACAAATCTGTTCATTCTTTTGGCAGTCCATGGAATATTCAACACAATTCAAAGGCATCAGTTCTTCTCTGGTCTTCCTTATTTAGCCCTGCTTTTGCATGCATACGAGGTGATTGAAAACACCATGGCTTGGGTCAGGTGCACCTTACTCTTCAAGGGGGCATTTTGCTTTTTAACACTTTAAAGAGGTCTTCTGCAGCAGATCTGTCCAATGCAATGCGTCTTCTGATTTCTTGACGGCTGCCTCCATGGGTGTTGATTGTGGATTCAAGTAAAATGAAATCCTTGACAACTTCAATCTTTTCTCTGTTTATCATGATGTTGCTTACTGGTTCGGTTGTGAGGATTTTTGTTTTATGTTGAAGTGTAATCCATACTGAAGGCTGTAGTCTTTGATCTTCAACAGTAAGTGCTTCAAGTTCTCTTCACTTTCAGCAGTAGTTAATACGACTATTATTCAAATTTACCCACCAACCACCTAGGCCAAAAATGAAGAAACTGAAGATTTTTACCAGCTTCTGTAGTCTGAAATTAGATGATGTATGCAATCATTATTTTTTTAGGTGTGAGAACAGTATTGCACTTTCAGGAGACTGTCCATATTCTTAAGAGACATGTGCTGAGATATTCCGGGGTGAAAATCATGTCTTCAATTTACTTTCAGACAGTTTAGGGAAACAGAGTCATATATTCACATACATATACACATATGTAGAAAGAGAAAGCAAATATGACAAAATGTTAACAACTGTTAAATCTAGGTAGAGGTACACAGGTATTCACTGCACTGTTCTTTCGACTTTTCTGTGGATTTGAACATTTTAATAAATAAAAACTTACTGCAGGACAAAACCAGACATGTGAAAGGCACCTCTGAAACGCGGTGACTCCCCTCGGTTTACAGATAAAGAAAAGTAGAGCAGTGGATTAATAAGCCGGGAGACTTGGTTTTAATCTTCTCTCACTAATTAGATGAGGGACCCTAAAGCAAGATTTATCTTTCTGGGCTCCAATTTACACATTGGTGAAAGGAGTAGACCGGGCTGAGTTTAAATACCATTATCTCATTTGAGCCTCAAAAAATTCTGAGATAGGTATAATTCTTTCTACAGGAGGAAATTAGGGTTCAGAGAGAGCCATGGCTACAAGAAGGCAGAAATGGAACTGGGCTGGAGACCCTCCCTGGACCCCAGCTAGCTTTAGTGCTCTTCCTGTAATATCACTAAAACACCCACGGTTCCTCCTAGTTCCACAATTCTTACTGAAAAACTTAACTCTTCAGATCGTGGCCTGATTCTAAAGCTTACAAACAAAAGAAAAACAAAGATCCTAAAGGCAAGTGTTTATAGCACATACATAATACGTGTGGGAGCAAGTCAGGAAGTAACAGAAAATAAGACTCTGAAGTCAGTGGGGAATTTGAAGTTCTGGGATTTTATCTCAACTTCAGAGGAGGTAAGTTAGGTTTTGTGTCCCACTTCTTTCCAAAAACAGGATGATATCTATTCATCCACCCATTCAGTCATCTATCCACCTTCCACCTATATGTCTAAAGGACATGAACGATTATACACTGGAGGGGGGCCCCTTGCACTTGGCTCAGTCTTAATTCTAAAGGGTTACTTTGGGTACTACACTGAAGCATCAAAAAGGTATTAAGCTTTACAATTAATTCCCTATCTCACTTCCTTCCAGTAAAAACCACTAGGACTTCAGGGGTCAAAAGTGGGGTTGTAGGAACAGTTGGTCCCCTCTCAGTTTGGGGAACAGTAGAGATTTCTTAGAGCTGCAATACTAGGTAAATGTCAGTTTATGTTCCTATTTATCCTTTAGGATATTTATAAAGATGAATATATGTGAAAATGCTCTGATACTTTTTCTTACTAATAATCTAGATTTGATGGATATAAAGAAGCAATTGAGCTTGAATTTTTACTGTGATAGCTAGTTCTATGTATCCACTGGCTAACCTATAGGATCCAGTTATTTAATCAAACACTAACCAAGGTGCTGCTGTGATTTTGTAGATGTGCTTAATATCTACAATCAGTTGACTTTAGGTAAAGGAGATTACCCTGGATAATGTGGGTGGGCCTCATCCAATCAGTTGAAGGCCTCAAGAGCAAAAACTGAAGTTTCCCAGAGAAGTAAAAATTCAGCTTCAGAACTGCAGTGTTAATTCCTGCCTGAGTTTCCAGGCTGCCATCCTGTCCTACAAATTTCAGACTTGCCAGCCCCCACAACCGAGTGAGCCAATTCTTTAAAATAAATCTCTTTATATGTACATGTATAATATCCTCTTGGTGCTGTTTCTCTGGAGAAGCTTGATTGATACCAACCTTTGTGGCGGATATAAGGCTTTATCTGGTTCCAGACTTTGGTCAGTAGGCTGAGCTTCAGACGGTTGTAAGGTGCGTTTGATACTAAATTTGCAAGACACTGCAAAACACAAATGAGAGAACAGCCCATCAACAGGCCCAATTAAACCACAGTCTAGAAACAAAATTTTACAGCATATAATTTAGAAAGCTTTTACACTTATTTGAACATCAGTTCTTTTTTGGGGAATGGGGGCGGGGGACACTTTTGTTCTCATTGGTACAGCTTAATACTAAAGATAAAGGAGTATTTTTAATAAATCATTTATTTGGACAGAGATTCTAAATAAGATCAGACAAGTAGGTACAGACGACCAAATAGGATATCTTTAATAAAATTACTACTTATTTATATTCTTAAATCAAGTTACTTTTGGACAACATGAAACACTATATAAAATTAAAACAGAGAAACCTCTTTGAAACCCACAGATAACTTGACACATTTACCTTAATTATCTGAGTAAGGGTCTGCGACGATGACTCTGCCACCAAAGCTAACAAAAGACATCTGTGTAACTCTCTAATGCTGGAAGCGATCATTACGGAGAGCGGAGTAAAGGCCCTCCTGTGGGCACTGGTGTCTTCGGCAACACAAAGAAACTGCTTTGAGCCTTCCAAGATGGCAGATAAAACTTGCAGAGCACAGGCACGCGTCTGAAATTCCGGGAGGATTCACATTCGTTAGGTCAAAAGCAGGAGTAACATCCTGTTCTTCCTCTCTCTCTCTATATGTATTTCAATTTTCAAAGTACTTAGGATCATTTTAATTAGTAAAATAGTGGCGATGGGATTATCTATCACATCTAAAAGTACCCATGAACTAGACCACTTGCAGCCCTGACCTAAAAAAAGACACCTGAAATCACACTGTTGTCAGGCTTTCTTACAGTAAAGAATAAGTCTTAGCTACACCACAGTTAAAAAAAAATCTGAAATTTTAAGCATTAGAACAGCTTAAAGATTAGAAGTCTGGTTTATTCAAGCATAAAGCCAACTGAAAAGATAGAACTAAACAACCCAGGAGGTGGAAAAAAAAATACACCCATTTAGAGTCTGTTTAATATCATACTTCCTGGGGACACTCTGCTTTATGAGCGCTCCTTGTTAATAGGATATTGGTGATTTTTCTCCATTGAGATATAAAATTTATACAGAAATTTCATAAGGTAACAAATTATTCTTGTTATAATTCTAATTTAATTTCCTTTAAACTCTGTTTAATATATTTGTGTTGTAAAAACATTATTTGCAATATTGGGTCTGGTTTATATCAATATTTAATAAACGAATCATCACTTTCAGCAGAAATTACTGATATACAGTAATTTCAATTTTTACTGTGATAGCTAGCTAGTTTTATGTATCCACTGGGCTAGCCTATTAAAAAAAAAAATTCCAGTTATTTAATCAAACACTAACCGAGGTGCTGCAGCCCCCAAAGAGCTCATTTTGTTGATTAAGTTTTTTTTATCTGAATATTTACAATGATGGAAAGAAGACTTTCCAATCATATAAACGATGGTGTGCTCAGTTTCACTACTGTCTAGTTTCACTTGCTTGGATATGAAGGCTTGTCCAGGAAACAGGAAAGCATTTTTCCTTTTTTGCAATTTAAAAATGTAGCAGAAATGTCTGCTGAGGTAGCTTAGTCAACCATTATGTTTTTCTTTTTTATGTATGTTTGGTCTCAGAATATTTCTGGAAGGGTGATGTTTTGAAGAAGTCACTGCTGGGAATGGGTACCACATAGGTTTCAAAGCAAGGCTCTTCTTTGGCTCTGTCCAAGTACTGATTATTCTTCACATGCTTCAGGATTGATTTCATTAGATCACACTCCCAAAGCTGGTTGTCTTCTAGGAGGCACGTGAACACTGTCAGGGCCTTCAGATTTGGAGACATCCAAGCAAAGGTTATCTGTCTCAAGGTCTTGGAAGGCCATGTAAGAGAAAACTGAGACGTAAGTGTGTCTACCCAGTCTAGATACAGATGGGCTACCATTCTATCAAAGTTAAAAACTCCATCCTTTTCATCCTTTTTTCTAGCTATGTTACTAATTATCTAGATTTTACTTTGTTTCTACATTTCACAGCTCTCAAACAGAAATAAACCTCATGGAATTTTAAAATCAGGATAAAAATTCTCAAGGTACCAAGAGAAAGGTTTGCCTTATAATTTGTTCCTTAGACCAAGCCTTGATGATACATCTCCATAGTCTACCTTTGTAATACCACAGGAAATCACATAGAAGAGATTCTTACATTAGTCATCTGTTACTTTATTGATAAGTTGCTCTGTGCCTCCTGGAAACATGTAAGGTGTGCTGTCTAAAGCACATGTCCAACATGTAGGCATGTGACAATTTCCCAAGTACCATCACACTGCCAAATCCTAAAGGATATTTCTAAGTTTTCCCCTTCCCGATTCACAATCTAGCATCTCATGTTCCGGATTCCTACAAGAAATCTCTGTCTACTGTTGGTGTCGTGATTGAGAGTCCAATCATCTTTTTCTCTTTCCATTTGTCTTTGGGAAATTTCTCAGTATGCTTGTTAAAAACATGCTTCCAGCTGAATCTACTACAGGTCATGTGGGAGCCTGCCATGAACTCAGAAGTATCATCACTGAGCACTTCGATGACAAGATATACTATTACTGCCCTGTCATGTTTAATCCTGGCTAAGAGAAACTTCAGTCATCCAACTCTACATTCACAATGATGACCACATGGGCTTTAGACATCCCACTCCTTTTAATCTAGCTCTGATCAATCCAAAATGCTGTTCCATTGCTACATGAACTGGTACTTTTAATTTTTGTACATAACTCTATAGAAGTCTTTTTTTAAAAGTCTCTTACTGACATCTACCACAGTACTTTGTTCTAGCATGTGTCTTCTGCACAATTAATCACACTTCGGAGAGTCTGCGGAAGTATGTTTCAAACCTTGTTGTGGACAATAATCACCACACTTATTTACACACTTCTAAAAAATGCTGGTGGTGTAGTGGTTAAGGGTTATGGCTGCTAACCAAAATGCTGGCAGTTTGAATCCACCAGGTGCTCTGTGGAAACCCTATAGGGCAGTTCTACTCTGTCCTATAGGGTTGCTAAGAGTCAGAATTGACTTGATGGCAATGGGTTTGTTTTTTTGATTTAAGCTAATATAGTGGTTAAGAGCTTGGATGCTAACCAAAAAGGTCGGCAGTTTGAATCCACCAGGAGCTCCTTGGAAACCCTACAGGGTAGTTCTACTCTGTCCTATAGGGTTGCTATGAGTCAGAATCGACTCAACAGCAACAGGTTTGGTTTTAAATATAGGGTAAAAATCTGTTAAGTACAATCATTCCACTTGCTATTAAACTGAACTGGCTGATTTCAATCATTTCTGTCATCTTTTTTTTTTTATGCTCTCTAAGAATTATGACTGGTTTTTCCATTTCTATAGGACCTTCATGTGGCTTTTATACTGGATCTAGGACGTCTCTAAGAGGAAGTTCTGTATCTTTTTTTTTTTTCATCACATTTCTTGTATTCAGTGAAGTAAAAGAGCAAAACATTTTTAAAAGGTACACAAATCAAGGAGATGGATAGGACTACCTTGTGATATATAAAATCTCTCATGGCACTCTAAGTCAAATGCAAATACTTAAAGAATATAAACATAAAAAAATTATTTCAATCCAGTTTCATAAAATACGACCTTATAACCTGTCTGTATTCATATTCCAAACCCACGTCTTCCATATCCACTTAGTCTGGGTAGGTGCGGCGTGGTGGTTAACTTGGGTTGCTGCCTGCTTCATGGCATTATCTCCTTGGCCACTGCTGGCAGTGGCCCCAGCTAGTAGGTCTTCAAATAAACTATAGTAGTTTTCCTTTCAATTACTAAAATGGCTTCATTACACTAATTTAATCGCCACCACTCATTTTTCATCTTCCTCCCAGGTGATTTCGTACTGAGTCAGTCTATCTGAAACATTTCTGCTGGCTTAACTGCTTAGGATACTGAGTGTTTCCATCGTAGCTCAGCATTTGAAATGCCTGATAAGGCATTCTGGTACGTAATTGAGGCTAGCTTACTTTTCTTCACCCTGAAAGGTTATTTGGAAATTTTCTTCTGTAGTAATTAGCTACTCAAGGAGATGATCATAAGGAGTTCCAGTGCACTATGGGGTATTACACCTTTTTTTTTTTTTTTTTAAAGGGAATATCTAAAAAATAGAAGAGGAATACTACTGGCATCACTAAAACCACTCTCTTTGAAAGGGCAGCTGGTTACCTAAAGACTCCAGACGCTATCCAGCATGACTTTTTTAGGCTCATTATTGTACACAGTACCTAAGTAGCAGACCTTTTTCTTTCTTGGTTAAGAGGCTAACTTTCAGAGAGGAGTTAACACATTCAAGAAAAGGCAAATACGGGATATCTTGCTGCAGCCATCCATAACTGCCAAGCCATTTTTTCGTTGTCTTTTTTGTAAAATAAATTTCTCTTATGAAAATACGTAAATTTTACATGTGGTTTGAAAACTACAGAAAAGTTCAAAGAAAAAAAAAAAAAGTTGTGATCATTCTGTATGTATAATTCTATATCCTGTTTTCACAAAACATTATAAGCATTTTTCTAAGCCTTACACATCTTTCATAACCATTATGTGCCATGATATTCCATTTAGTAGTTTAAGCCATTTCTGACTTTTTGCTATTATAAATGACACTTCAGAGTCAACATTTGCACAAAAGGGAGAGAAGCACAGCTGCTGCAGTTATAACTCTGTGTGCTCAGGCCTTCAGTGAGCCCTCGGGCAGGAGGCTACCTCAGTGTGACTTTTGGTACATGTCTCCCTGCCCATTATAAGTCCCTTTCCTGTCTTCCTACTCTCAAGTAAGGATTTGGGTTAATATTAGTAAGAGCTGTATTCAGATAAGATCAGATAAAGCAGAGAGAAAAAAAAAAAAAATGAAGACTTGTAAATGTTTTCTCCTTATTATAAAGCTTGAAAGTTTTTACCTTTGGAGAAGGATCTTTTAATGTAAGAGTCATCAAGGACACAGACTGTGGGCTTCCGAGTTCGGGTGTATCAGGAACAAAGGCAGACCAGTAGCCATAAAGAACTTTTTTTTCTATTGATTTTATAGTAGAAAGAAAACAAGCTAATGCTCCTTGACGAACTTTGGCTTGGTAAGACCTTTAGTAAACAACAGAAGGAAGAAAACAAATCTTTAATAAATAGGTTTAAAAAAGGCAAACATAAAATGCTATTTATTCCAGACAATTCAAAGGATACACATTCTGAATAAGCCCTGAAAGATGCCGAGATATTAAAAAATATATCCTTTAAAAATATATTAAAGCAATATCTTATATAAAAAGTTAATAGAGCCAAAAACCAAAAAACACATTAAATAGAGAATAAGACGGCAATCAAAGACCGCAGCCTTCAGTATGGATTACACCTCAACATAAAACAAAAATCCTCACAACTGGACCAATAAGCAACATAATGATAAAAAGAGAAAAGACTGAAGCTGTCAAGGATTTCATTTCACTTGGATCCATAATCAATGCCCATGGCTATAGCAGTCAAGAAATCAAACAATGCACTGCACTGGGCAAATCTGCTGCAAAGGACCTCTTTGAAGTCTTAAAAAGCAAAGATGTCACCCTAAGGACTAAGGAGCGCCTGACCCAAGCTATGTATGGTGTTTTTAATCATCTCATATGCATGCCAAAGCTGGGCAATGAATCAGGAAGACTGAAGAACTGATGCCTTTGAATTCAATGCGAAGAATATCGAATATACCACGGGCTGCCAGAAGAACGAACAAATCTGTCTTAGAAGAAGTACGGCCAGAATACTCCTTAGAAGCAAGGATGGTGAGACTACATCTCACATACTTTGGACATGTTATCAGGAGGGATCAGTCCCTGGAGAAGGACATCATGCTTGGTAAAGGGTCAGTAAAAAAGAGGAAGATGCTCAGTGACATGGAATGACACCAGTGGCTGCAACAATGGGCTCAAGCATAACAATGATTGTGAAGATGGTGCAGGACCAGACAGGGTTTCATTCTGTTGTACACAGGGTTGCTATGACTTGATGGCACCTAACAAGAGGGCAACATGTTGACATTAGGAAACTGGTGTTAAATATGACACACTGCAGGACATCCATCCATCCATCCACTCACCCATTCAACAAATAGGTGCTGAGTGTCCTTACTTATGTGCCATCGTGCTGAACTGGCAGACATAACAAAGCCCCCGATCCTGAAAAGCTGATTAATGGCAGAGATGGGCAGTTGAAGAGACAACTGTAACACATTATGAACAATGCTAAGTTGTGTCCATAGGGAGGCAAGGGGGAAATCAGAAAAGGCTTCTCAGAGATAATCACTGAGCTCGTATTCAAGATTAGTGGTGGTTAACAAGGCAGAAAGGCAAAAAAACGAAGGAAAGAATATTCCAGGCAGAGGAACACATAAAAAAGCAGATCAAGGGAGTAAGGCATATTCAGGGTAACGCAAAGCCCCACATCAGTGAATGTGAATCGTCAAAGAAATCACATGTAGCAGACAGATTTTAAAGTTATAAACTTATGAGTAGCTCAGAATATAAAATAGAAAAATATTACCAAAAACTACTACCTCATTTTACTCTGCATGCCTCCTTCAGCATCAGAATAGTCTGACTCACTACTGCTGACCCTTTTCCAGCTGGAAGAACTGCAGGGAGAGGAGACTCGATCTTTTCCCGCAGCTCCACTTCCATCTAATGGCAAGCTCTGGACACCCGGGGAGGAGCGACACTGAGTGTTCCCTTTATGCAGGTGCACTCGGCCCGTGGTTGGCGCTGCTTCTATTTCACCATTGGCTTCTTCGTCCTCTTCCTCTCCTTCTTGGGTTTTCTTTGGTTTTACTTTAGCTTTTTTCTTCTTATTCTGATTTTAGGAGCAAGTGAAAACATAATATAATAGCTATTTCAAAATAGTTTTCAACTGAATCACTGGTACTTCCTCTCAGCTGATCAATACCGAACACGTTCCCAATGGCAGTTTGAAGAAAGAAGAGGAGAAAAGAAAGTGGCACTTACTTAATACCCCACCTGTCAGGCACTATGCTAAGTGCTTACACACACCCAGCTGAATTATAAGAAATAAGGTATGAAATACATGGGACAGAGCAAAATATGTAGCCTGCGTTCCAATTCTACCTCTGTGGTCCTGAGCAAATTGCTTAGCATCTCTGAGCTTTCCCTTCCTTCTCTGTAAGCACAGGCTAATACCGTCCACCCAGCACAGCTGGTGTCGAAGTATCCAGCCTTTCTCAAATAGGGTTCCACAACAGAATAAAGGCTTATAGAAAGTGATCTGAATGACTATTTTCTCAATTTTCCAAAATAAGATACATAGCTAGTACCATTCTAGATGCATAGGAGAGAAGTTAATCCATTACACACAATGCACGTTCTAGGGCACTGGGGTTTTTAAGTAAAGGCCAGTTCCTTTTCTCCTACTTCCTGCTTTCTCACATATAAATATCTCTGGAATCTGTGTCCTCCTCCAGATATCCAAAGCCCCTGGCCTTGGGGAAGGAAAGTCCTCATATCACTTCTACCTTGGATGGCTTAATTCAGCTCCAGACTCATACTTTGTTACTTGCTACCAGAGAGGTTTTTACAAAATGCAAATCTCATCACTTTGCTCCCCTATATAAGATTTTTCAATGAAGCCCCAGCACCTACAAGATAAAACCCCAAACTCCTTAGTATACCATACAAGGCCCTCATGATTGAGCCTCTGCTATATGCTGGCCTCAAGGAGCCCTGGTGGTGCAGTGGTTAAGTGCTTAGCTGCTAACCGAAAGGCTGGCAGCCTGAATCCACCAGTTGCTCTGCAGGAGAAAGATGTGACGGTCTGCTGTGAAGGTTACAGCCTTGGAAACACTACAGGGCAGTTCTACTGTGTCCTATGGGGTCACTATGAGTTGAAACTGACTCAGTAGCAAGGGGTTTTTTGGGTGACACAAGGGCCCCACCCTGCCCTCCATGCACCTGAAGCTCTAGCCCTCCTGGTTAACAGATGGGCTGTGTGCACTCTCATTCTCTGAATGAAACACTCTCCCTTCCTTCTTTGTACTGGTGACTACTGAACAGGAGTCTCAGTTCAGCCACTACGTTTTTTAAAAAGCTTCCTCTTACTCCTCCATGGGGTTGGGTGCCCAGAACATGTTCCCAGCGTACCCTGTGAATATTCTGACAAAAGAAATCATGACACTGAAATATGGTTGTTTACTTATCCATCACCCCTCTGCCCTGCTAAATTCTTGAGTCTCTCGAGTTATATCCTTAATTCCTAGCACAATGTCTAGCATATAGCAGATGCCTGGTAAATGCTGAACAAGTTGCTAAGTAAATGCGTTTCTAATTATAAACATTTTTATCAGGTATTATATTTTTGCATGTAATATCTTGACCATGTATCTGTATGTTTTAGGTTCTCCAACATGAAGGATATGGCAATTATCTGGAAAGGCTGGGAGATTCAGTGAATGTAGGGAGTGTAGGGATTGTAAGCTGACTGGTAGGTGGGCTTCTAATGGTCTAGAGAGCAGCTGGCAAATTATGTCCTGAAGGCCAAATCCAGGCCCCCTCCCTCCAGTTTCTGTAAATAAAATTTTGCTGGACCGTGGCCATGCCTATTCATTAACATAACGCCTACAGTTAACTGCACTGTAACAGCAGGCTTGGTAGTTGCGACACAGACCTCAAATCTGTACTCTCCAGCCCTTTGTAGAAAAGGTTTCCTGGTGCTTGGTCTTCAACATTTTGGGGATGAGGAAGAGCGGCTTTCGGTGTACAGGTGAATGCACGTGTTCATAGCTGTTACACGGCCTACACCTCTTAGAAGTAAAAGATGCTTTAACTGGTATTTTCAACAGTCTGATGAATTTAAATTTATTATGCTAAAAACCCTAACTGAAATCAAATTCAGGGTGGGCCTTTGGGGCAGCAGTGATGCAAATCATAGAAAACATGTATAGTAAGCAACTAAAACAAACAACCCACCATTTAAGTATGAACAGGAACAACATACCACAGGTGGCCGAGAAGCACAGGATTCCGATGGCTGCGGTCTGGAGGGCGGTGGCCCATCATACTGAGGAAGCGGGGTTGGGTATAACACTGTAGGTATCTCTATATTTAGTCCAGGGAGCCCATGAAACATGGCTTTCTAACAATGAGGATTAAGGAAACACACACACATACATACAAAACATAAATCATGAAACAGAATCATTCAACACGTTCTGGATCACAAACTCCAGCCAATGAATATTTAGAAGCTTATTAAGGAAACAAAAACAGGACAGAAAATACTGTCAAGGTTTAGGGCTTAAATGGGAGCTTCAAATTAGCTAGCCTCTAACAAGGTTTGGTCAGATTAAGTTAGGTTAGGTTTTAGTTTATTTATTTACTTATTTTTTTATTTGTTAATTAAAAAAAATTCATCCAATCATTTTTTACCAATTATTTTACCTATCTATAATTTTTTTAGCCAATCTATCATTTTTATTTCTATTAAACAAACAAACAAAAAACGTTGCTAATCAAGTTAATTCCAACTCATAGCAACCCTACAGGACAGTAGAACTGCCCCATAGGGTTTCTAAGGAGCAGCTGGTGGATTTGAACTTCCGACCTTTTTGGTTAGCAGCCATAGTAGCTCTCAGCCGCTGCACCATCAGGGTTCCTTATTTATATTACCATCTCCATACCTAGCTATCTATTTATTTGGGAGTAGGGGAGATGGTACAGGGAAAGAGTTAAAATGTGGGTTTTTACTAAGATAAAGTTAGGATTAGCATACAGAGCTTAGACTGGAGGTCAGCATGAAGCATCCTGCTCTTTTCTGGCTGAACTGAAGACAGCTAGGTTCCCAGAGAATCTGACTGACTTCCCAACTGTCAGCCAGGCTCAGAAGCTAAAGGGTGGCAGCCTGCTGTTTGGTCTGCCTACTATAGGGAGGAGAAAGCTAAGAAGTTGGTTTGTACTTCTTTCAAGTACAAACAGGTATAAGTAGGTTTGAAATCATCTAGAATTAAATTACTTACAGATCATACCTCAAAACCTATCCCTTTCCCAAGTTAAGATTCAGAGATAAAGTTTTGATACGTTTGCTAAATTGAGTTTTACTGGTTTCTATTCTTAATTTTAAGTATGCCTAAATTTGAACATTTTATTTTTCTCTCTTAAAATGTAACACTTTAAAGCTAGTCTGAGGGTGACGATGTAAAGCTGTGCCTGGGGTTTAAACAGGAAAGATACCAACCCTAATGGGACCTGGGGTTTAATGAGCAATGCCTTACCTTTAGCACAGCTAGAAGAGCTCCAAGTTCTTCAGTTTGTGTCAGTTTCATCTTCCCACTATTTAGAAGTGACTGTATACCTTTTAATGCATTTTGTAACAACTAGGGGAAAAAGGAAGATCAAGTTAGAAGGCAGAATAAAATTTGCTTGTCCAGGGATCAACTTTGAAGCATCATTTAGGATGAAGAAAAAGTCTTCAGTAATGAGAAAACTTTCAGACAAAAAAAAAAAGAAAACAACAAAGCAGCAGAGATAAAGATCCAGAAAACAGACCTGATGAACTACAGGTAGTTCCTAACTTACGACAGGGTTCCGTTCCAAAGATGCTGTGGTAAGTTGGTTCTGATGTAAGTCAAATGCCTCATTTTTTATTTTCATTATTATTGCCTTTTATTATTAGTTTTTTTTTTTTTGATTTATTATTAGCATCTTGATAAATCCAATTTTTATTTGTTTCAGGGGGTTGGCATGAGAACGAGAACGTCAACAATTATGCACTGCAACACTGTATGCGGCACATATTACTAACAAAAAAAGGCACTGTTATTAGTACAGTCCGTCCTAACTTGAATATGTGGTAAGTCAGGGACTGCCTGTACTACTCGTATTGAATAAGAGCGTTCTTACCATACAAGTCTATAAATCAGCATGTACAAGTGGTAAGAAAGAAAAAAAGAAATGTTTAGTGGGAAGAATGTGGTAAAGAATCAAAAAGTAGAGTGGAGATCAAAGTGGGGGTAGTCCCAAGGACACCCTGTAATATAGCCACCTCAGAAACTCTTCAAGCAAGTGAATGTATGTTGGACCAGATGATAAATTACAAAAACTTGGTTCCTGGAGGGCAATTCTGATTGAGACTGATTTCTTGATTCCGCAATCTCACTTCCAGGAATCTGTCCCTAGGAAATACTCCCCACAGGCATGTGGGGAGGATGTGAATGCTATCTTCCTTTGAAATAGTGGAAACATTTTAAAACTCCGATTTCCACCAATTATGCTGGTGTAACAATGATGATATAAGAAGCCATCCCTTTGTTAAACGTGAAACTCAGTAAATAATATCAGCAGGCACTTTGCCAAGCACTTTAAATGCTTTATTTCATATACTCCTCATAAGAATCCTATAACACAGTCTTAGCCCATTTCAGGAATGAGAAGAATGGGGGCTCAGAGAAGTTAAGCAACTTGCCCCAAGTCTCCCACCTATAAAAAAAAATAGCAGCTGGAAAGTACATCAACAGGTACGGAAAAGATGTCCAAAAGATACTTTAAAATAAAGGGCAAGTTGAAAATGGTATACTTAATATGATCCCATTAAAAAACTGTAAGTATGCTTATTTACACATAGAAAAGCACTTGGGGGCAAGTAGGTCAAGTTACTCCCAGTGGCTATATCTGAGCAGAGGACTATAAGGAACTCTCACCATCTTAGATCTCTAATATTTGAAATCCGCCACTGAATTTAGAACATGTTAACAAATTGCCATATTTGCATCAGATTTTCTTTAAAGAAAAAAAGCAGTTGCTGAAATTCGCCTCCTTTTCTTCTACTTTAAAGGCAGATACTAGCCTGAAATTGTATTGCTTTTACAGTCAGGAATAAAAAAATAAAGATATTCTTTTTTAAACCTAGGCTTGTAAAAACAAATAACCACCCCCTATGGAAAAAAATAAACAAAAACAATTTTGTTGTAATTTAAACCCAAAATGTATGATTTTAGTCTTTTCAGGTTATAAACACTCTACTTCTATCTATATCTCCAGACAAAACATAATACACAGCAGCCAAATTAAACTTTTCGGTCACAGCCTCTGTTCTATCGCTGCTCCCAAACACATCAGTAACATTTACAAGATCAGTGATATTCCCACCTACCATGCAAAATGTGATATCATCCATGTCAGACAACTTTGGAGACTGTAAAGTGGTCAAGAAAGTTTGGAAGCAGATGCTTTGGTAGGGCTCATCCAGGTAGGGATGTCCTGGCACACTAAAATACACACAGAATAAACAATTCAAACTCAGTTTCCTTTGAAATGGGCTTTGCAAAAGAATATGAATTAAAAATAGCAGTAATCCAGACTAACTGAGTTGGAATACACCCCTGAATGGAACTGCACTATAGGAAACTGTGCACTTTGGTTAATTCCTCTCTGCTGTGGGCCAGGCACGAGCCTGGAATGAATATGGAGAAGGAGGAATACTTTCTATAAGGAAGGGTTACAGAAGTTTACAGCGAAAAAGAAATCTCAGTTCTGCTTTTCAGTTCTAAGAGGGAAGCCATACGGACAGGTCCTGCCAAGCTAGAATCACACCGCTGAACCTGTCTTCTTAGCCACTGGACAACACTGGCCTGGGTAGAGACAAGGTACCATAAATCAGATCAAGTTTGTGCTGTTCATTTTCTATTGCATGAATCTAGAAGTGGGCGGCTGGAATTGGTTCCATTTTCTTAAAAAAGAAGAGACTGGCCTTGACAGATAAATCTCGCCACAGCTTAAATTCACACAAATACATCTTTCTAAATGAGTTAATATTGTTAGAATTTATACCAACAGAAAACAAAACCCTGACATATTGCAAATATTATCACTTTTACCCTATTTTAGGGACAAAGTGCTGGCCTACTCTTTTATTTATAAGCTTTCGTTAGAAACAATACTAAAATTAAAAACAAGCAATATAGTATGATCTTATTAGTAAAGGACATGGGAAATGCACAGTGGGTTATTTTTCTAGTTTGGCTCTGGCGTCAGAGGGATTATACCACTTACAAAAAGCCCAAGAGAGAGCCTATATCATTACTACTGCAAAACCTGATTGAATCCACATACCTGAGACATAAGTTTGCCATACAATGCACTGCTGCCCTCCTCACTTCCGGGTCAGACTGTGCCGGGTCACTCAACTTTATCAAGAGTCCAGTCTTGCCTACCAAGTCTGGGAGGTACTAAAACAAAATAACAGCCAACATTGGTCGAAGAAAAACTTCTCAAAAACATTATCTGTTAGACAGATTTCATTTTCATCCACAGGGAAGATAAATACCATAAAGACTGACTATTGTGTAAATCTTTCAAGGTTACACATCTTACTCAAAGTTATGCATCTAATTAGTGGCAGGACAGAAGCCTGAACACAGGTCTGTTGGTCCAGAGCCTATACTCCTAACCTTTCAAAGGGAAGACAGAACATAGTTTCAGCTACCTTTTGACATTTTGAGCCATTGCAGTAAACCAGAGCCGCCAGGGCTTGAAGAATTGCCATGTGCGTCCAGGGACTACACTGCTGAATAGCAGAGATAGTATATGCCAACAGGAAATCCAGGTTCTGTTCATCAACAATCACCTGCCAATACAGGAAAAAATACATACAGCCTAACTTCTAAAACACATTCTTACCCTTTTACGGGCATGTATGCTCACCTGAATCAAGCTGTGTAAGAAAGTGAGTGTCTCCTCCTTTTTTTGTCATCAGGATCAGCTCTAAAGGCCCTGAAAGTTTGATCAAGACAGGAGCCTTCTCCCTGACCCAGGGCCTTCACTCACTTCTTCCCCTTAGTCCCTTCACTCGAAGTAGAACCTGGCAAAGACCTTGTAACTTTTCCCTCAACTAGCCAGAAACTGGCAGCTATAAATATACACAGATACATACGACTCAATCCACTGAAATTTCTTAGTTAAATTGCCTTATGCATAGTAGATGCTCAATAGTGAATAAATGTACCTGCTAAATTGCTACTATGTCTGTTGCATGATGTCAGGAATACAACAGGCAGAGACAGCATATCCCTGCCATCAAAGAGCTTAGAATCTTGCTGGGACAGACTAGGCTAATCCAAGAATCGATTCATGGATAACTGAAACAAACTGTCATCAAGTGCTAGAAAGTTGGTTAAGGGTAATCAAATACTTTTCCGGTTGCCAGTGTTACAAAGATGATACACCTGAGAATAATAAACATTCAGAAGCCACCCCAGTGCTCTGGGATGTAATACTATCATGAAAAACTCTAAGCCTGAATACAGTCTGGCTTCACATGTAGCAGCAGACACCGCTGGTGCCTACCCAGCATCTGTCTCCTCTTTCCCTGCTGGCAGGGTACTGATTTTATTTGGCTGCTTACCTCTTCCACATGAGACCTAGGGGTAAATCCTACTTAGTCTAAGATAATGGTTCTCAGTTTTCTCCCTCAGGGGACATGTGGCAACATCCGGAGACATTTTTGGCTGTCACACTGGAGGGGTGCTACAGGCATCTAGTAGTTAGAGGTTGAGGATGCTGCTAAACGTCCTATAATGCTCAGGACAGCCTGCCACAGCAAAAAACTGTCGGCCCAAAATGTCAACAGTGCCGAGGCTGAGAAACCCTGAGGTAAGCCAACTCTGGCTGTACACTGGAATCATCTAGGGAGCTTAAACCTCCCACTTGACTCTAATGTAGAGCCAAGGCTAAAACCACAGATTTAAGCCAACTATGGTAATACTGTTCCCCTGGTCAGAAACCCTGGTGGTGTAGTGGTTAAAAGCTATGGCTGCTAACCAAAAAGGTCAGCAGTTCGAATCCACCAGGTGCTCCTTGGAAATGTTACGGGGCAGTTCTATCCTGTCCTATGGGGTCGTTATGAGTCAGAATTGACTCGACGGCAACGGGTTTGGTTTTGGTTTATTCCCCTGGTCAGACAGTGGTTTAGAGAGGAACTCACATGACCTAGGTCTCCAACAGAGGTATCAGGGGAGGTTGGCTAGAAAGTTTATGAGAAAAGCTTCCTCGGCTTCTGCTGGATGTCATTTGTTTTTTGTATGTGCTGACGGTGAGAGAGGCTAGCCAAGAATAACCCACACCCTGAGGATGGCAGACTGGAAAGATGTCAGTGAGCCTCGTAATATAATTTTTTAAAAAATGTGTTTAGCTACTACGGGTTGGATTTTTTTTGTTTCTTGCAGCCAAAAGCATCCTAGTTGATAAAATTCAAATGTGTTTGTGCACTTAACTGCATTCATATACATTATCTCAAATCTTCATTTCTGAACTGTTCCTAAAAAGATACCTAATTTATTTATATTCAGCTTGATATAAATAGCTAGGGTCTTTTTTTGTCCTAATGTTCCCTCTCCTCCAAACCATTTTTTATGTTTTATGAAGAACAAAAGTAGACCACAAAAATGGTAGCTTTAGAAAACGGGAAAAAATATTGACGGGAGGATGGAGGTGGGGTCATTTCAACAGATTCTCAGTTACATCTTGGTCACATAGATCTGTGAAAAATTCTAAGACTGGGAGGAGGTTGGGGGAAGGCTGGATGACATTGGTTTATTGAATCCAACAGAAAGGAATGCTTCTAATGGACAAACTTCTAGAATTGTGAAGATTTTTTTTTTTTTTTTAGTCAGTTATATTTGTTTCAATATCATCCTTATTATGGCGTTTGCTTTTCCTATCGCTTCTCAAAAGACTGGCCTATCACACCTACCACAGATGTAGTATTTCAAAAGGTATTTACTTATTATTAAAACTCACAATCTGAGTTCTAAAATTACCTGTAGTCTGTTAAGTAAATGGTGAATAAGTTGAGACACTTTGCTGACAAGATGATTCTGATTAAGAGGCACCAGTCGGCAAGCGTGGACAAGAAGAGCACTGACATCCTATCAAAAAAAAACAAAGAAATGGTGCTATACGTATCAGGCAAGTAAAGACGCTCCCAAACAGACGCAAATGGGAAAATAAATGCAGATGTTCATATCCAAGGATGGGGAAAGACACTTTTGAGGCAGAGAGTAGGGGAAAAGAAAATGACAGTGCAAAACAGAATGTGCTAAAAAGAAAGAAAACAATCAGTATGGTTTTGTCAGGCTAAACATTCCAGAATCTCTACAGACATAAGCATAGTACATGTAAACAGCCAAAAAAAGCATCCAGGATATGAAAGCATGCACTAAGGTAAAGATACCAAAAAGTAAGCAAACCAGACTTTCCACGCTATTGGGAAAATCAGAAATGACACTTGTATAGATTTTATGTAGAATTAGGGAATTCTAAAGGAAGAGGAATCACATCATTCATTCACTGATGTTTACTGAATAAAAAGGCTCTAAGTACCTGCTATGTGCAGTAGTATGCTAGGTCCTTGGGCTCCAAAGGTTAAAAAACAACAAAAACATGCTCCTGAGTCTCAAAGAGCTTACAGTCTAGTGAGGAAGATAGAAATACCTACAAATAATTAAAATAAAGTGAACTAAATGATGAAAGAATTAAGTATTAATTTGATGGAGCAAAACCACGAGGCTGGAAGAGGCAAAGGGTAATTAGAAAGGTCTTGTGGAGGTGACTTTTAAGCAGAATCTAGGATGATCTGAAGGATGAGTAGAAATTTGCCGGATAGACGAGGCATCAAAGGGCATTGCAAGCAAAAAGACTGACTCCGACTCATAGCAACCCTACAGGACAGAGTAGAACTGCCCCACAGGATTTCCAAGGAGCGTCTAGTTGATCTGAACTGCCCACCTTTTGGTGAGCAGCAGAGCTCTTACCCACTGTGCCACCAAGGCTGCTATATACATAAATATTTTTTAATTTCCTCCTTCCTTTCCTCATATTAAAGGGCCCTGGTTGCACAGTGGTTAAGCGCTTGGCTGCACACTGAAAGGTGGGCAGTTCAAAGCCACCAGCAGCTCCACAGGAGAAAGATTTGGCAGTCTGCTGCTGTGAAGATTTACAAACTTGGAAACTCTACGGGGCAGTTCTACTCTGTCAATACGCATCAGAATCAACTCAACGGCAATGCGTTTCGTTTTGGTTCTTCCTCATATTGGTCTCATACTCTATGAATTGTTCTGAAGCTCTCTTTCACCATTTACCAATATGCACTGAAGATGTTTCCCGATGAGACTTTTATAGTCATATTTTTTTCCCCATTATAAAAAAGTTCACTCTGGCAGCAGAGCAAAGAATGGTTTGGAAAAGGGCTGGACTGGAAATCAGTCAGGAGTCCAGGTGAGAGTCTTCATGACTGAGGGCATGATGGGAATAGAGAAGTGGAGATGAACTGCAAAATACTTATGAGGTAGATTCCGAAGAACTCAATGATGGGTAAGACTGAGGATGAAGGAAAAGGGAAGAACCAGGGATAACTCCAGTGTTTGTACCTTGAGTCACTTAGTGGACTGGGTGCATGTTTGTATGTGTTCGGTGGTGAAATGGGTTGGGGAGCGGGAAGAGTGTATTCGGAGATAATGCATTCATTTTAGGAATTGTCAAGAGCGAGGTGTCTATGAACCCCAGAAAGCAGTGGTATGGCTACGTCAAGAGTTTAGGGAACTCAGCAGTTACGACAATATAAGTGGTAACCAAGACCTGATGTGTGTGGATAAGATTACTCAGAGAGAGTGAAATTAGCTTCTAAAGAGGCGGCAGAGGCGGAGGAGCTAGCATGGAAGAACAGAAAAATCAGGGACTTTTTAACAGGCTTTGGTTCCAATTCTAGCTCTGCCATTGGTCAGCAATACGACACCAGATCTTTTTGAGCATCGGTATTTTCATCAGTAAAATAAATCTAGTAATATCCACGTCCTAGGATTACTGGAACCGTGCGTTTTTACTGTACGTGGTCCATGTACCATGTACTTAATAAATGGAAGTAATGAATTTGGTGTACAAAGTGTTTCGATGCACAGCGAGGGAGTGGGGGGGAGGGACGTAAGGTAGTACCAGAGGTGACATTTGAGGTGTTAATCAGAGCAGATGTCATCAAATTAAGTTTTGAAAGATGTGAGTTTGCCAAGCACTGAAGTCTTCCAGTTGGAGAAGGGCAAAGAATGTGCCTCAAGCGGAAGGCGCAAACAAGCCTGGAACTAAGTAATTCCGCAGGGTGCGGGAAAAACCCGGAGAGGCAGGCGGGAACCAGCAGCGGGGATGCCTCAGGGGTGGAGCAGGGGCCAGCAGACGCGGCGCCGTCCTCCCCATGGGGCGCGCCGCCTACCTCCGGGGCCACGCCGTCGCCCTCGCTGTAGTTCTCGGAGATGAGCTGGTCGAAGAGCAGGTGGATCTCTGTGCGGGCGGAGCTGCTGTCGTCCGGATGCAGGGCGCGGAGCCTGGCCGACAGGCGGCGGAACCCGTTCCCAGGTTCAGGGGGTGGCTCCCTCGCTGCCTCTCGCGTCGGCTCGCGCAGCACGGAGCCAACAATCTGCACTGTCGCCATGTTGCCCCTAAGACACCAGGAAAGTACTTCCGGGTTACGTTCCCCCCTCCCCTGTCGTGTTCTAGCTCCGGAAATGCTTTATATGGACCAGGTCGATCTCCATAACTACGCGACGCCTCAGACCGACGCTCAGCAGATTCTTGTTAGCGATTGGCTTCACTTTTTCGCCCACCCACGTCTTCTGAAATCCTAACTGAGAAGTGGAAACTGTCTTTTCAGAAAGCTTGTTCCTGAACAGGGGTGACATTAGTCTTGAGTACTGACATTCCAAATTTAGCCTGGGGTAGGGGAATCCTAGGGATGTCATGACGGAGAGGGGCTGCTGTGGATGGCGGTGGCAGAAACTGCTGGTTCAAAGACATCCTTTTCTTACATAGCAGTAGAACCCCTGATTTTTATCCTGGCACGAGGCCACCCTGAATAAAAGGCTACATTTCCCAGTATCCTTGTAGCTGCCTGTGGCTGTGTGAGTAATAGCTGGCTAATGGAACGTAGAGCAGCTTTCCCGAACTTAAACAACACCTAGCTGCACTCTGTTCCCCTTTCTCCCGGTTTTCCAATCTGAATCCTCTCATGAGTCATGAGACACTTAGCCCAAGAAAAGTAATTTGAAAGTACGGGTTGAATCATGTAAACTATAACTTGCCTAAGGATGACCTATCCCTCGGTGGTGCAAATGCTTAACAACTCAACTACTAGCTGAAACGTTGATGGTTTGAACCCAGCGAGAGGCACCTTGGCAGACAGTCCTGGGGATGTTTCCAAAAGGTCACAGCCTTGAAACCTTTATGGGGCAGTTCTGCTCTGCATACATGAGGTTGCCATGAGTTGGAATGGACTCCCCCGTGCAACTAACAGAAACAAGGCTAACCTGGTTGACATTGAACACCTCAAGATTTTCTGAAGCCTTAAAGTCAAGAAGTTGGAAAATAAAATAGCCATTTTAAAATCTGTGAACAGTTTTCAGCCACCCAAGAGATTAATGTGTGGAATTCACATTAGGGCAGACTGAGAAAACCATCTCTAGGGCCTTTGAGTTATGAAAACATAAAAGTAGACCTTCACCCTTGGCTCTTAGGGAAAACCTTGTAGTCACCTGAATGTGTGCGTTTTATCCTGAGAATAAAACACTTTTATTCGACAATGAAAACTGGAGGGTTTGCTTTAGCAAAGCTAGTGCGCTGAAACCTTTAGGTTTCTTTGGGGGAGAAGAGTTTTAGATTTAGATAGCACCATACTTGTATATGGAAACCCTGGTGGCTTAGTGATTAAGAGCTACTGCTGCTAACCAAAAGATTGGCAGTTCGAATCCACCAGGAGCTCCTCAGAAACCCTATGGGGCAGCTCTACTCTGTCCTACAGGATTGCTATGAGTCGGAATCGACTCAACGGCAATGGGTTATACTTGTATATGGTCCCTCATGGCATAGTGGTTAAGAACTCAGCTGCTAACCAAAAGTTCGGCAGTTCAAATCCACCAGCCGCTCCCTGAAAACCCTAAGGGCAAGTTCTCTGTCCTATAAGGTTGCTATGAGTCGGAATTTACTCGACGGGAGTGGGTTTATGGGTATACTTGTATAATATTGCTTATTCCTGGGATATGTATATATGTGTGTTGTATATGTGCATGTATGTGTGTGCATTTTTGATATCCAAACATTTGCTCGGAGAAGATCAGAAATTGAGACCCAGTGACTAGGTGTCTTAGCCTGGGTTCCTGGAAAGCAGAGCCGGAGATGAAGTTGATGTGTGAGTGATTTATTCAGGAATGAACAGGGAAAGGAGGAGAACCAATACAAATATGTTCCACTGAATTGGCCATTGCAAGGAATGACAGGTTCCTCAATTCTTGGGACTTTCTGAGAAGACCAAACCTCTGCTTCCATTATCACATTGCCTTCTTCTCATCTGTAGTCAAGTCTCCCTCTGCCTCTCTCTTATAATGACACTTGTGATTACATTTAGGGCCCACCTGGATAATCCAGGATACTCTTCCATCCCAAGACCCTTAACTTAATCACACCTGCAAAGTCCCTTTTGCCATTAAAAGGTAACATTCACAGGTTCCAAGAATCATGGCCTGGAAGTCTTTAGGGGCTATTGTTCAGCCTACCTGCTTCCTGCTCCCCCAAACTGTGGAAACTCACAGCTTGGCAAAATCTCTCTCCCAAGAAGATCACCAGACACATCCCTTCTCCTCCCCATTGTCAACCTTTTTATATTCTTACAGTGGGTGACGGGTTTAAATTTTGAATATGATGAACTGGCACTTCATTCTGGAATTTCAGGGTTTTTTTTTTTAGCATTTTGGAACCCAGTCAAGACTTAATTTTTATTACCCATGGATCATCCTGACTAAAGTAAGCTTGGTCCCTACTCTAATCACATCCATTTTTTATTTCCTTCAAAACGTTTATCATAATCTGTGGTTATTTTGTTTATTTGCTTATTATCTGTTTCCTTTTCTAGAATGTGAGTTCTGTAAAGGTACAGGCACCACCTGTCTGATTCGCAGTTGTATCCCCAGAGCTAGCACAGCACCCAAGACATGGTGGGTGCCCCAGAATGTTTGTTGATAGAATGAATGAACTCAATATTTAATTATTTATTGAGGGCCTCCTATTTGCCACCTATTGGTTGATATGAAAATCAAATGGGATGTTTACAAAAATGCTTTGTGAACTGTAAAGTTCTATAAATCTTAGCACCCAAATGAGATGGATATTATTATTTTCACCTTTTCACTGGTAAGGAAATGATGCCAGAGAGCTTAATTGGTATATCAAGAGCCATGTGGGCAGTAAGTTGGTCAAAATCAGACTGGAACCCCGGGCCTGCTGAATCTTAAGTCTCTGTGTGTGAAAAATGTAGACCAGAAGTTGTAAGCCTGTCTTTCTCTCCCATATTTTGTAACAGGGAAAACCAGGAGAAAGCGTATCCCAATTAAACCTTGAAGTTCTAGAGGCATACAAAATTATGACTAAGAGTTATTGGCTCACCTCTTGATTGTAGTTAATATTTATTGAACGTTTTGTATCTGTCAGGCACTATGCCAAATGCTTTACATGAACTAACCTCTTTTATTCTTGTAGGTCTACAAGGTATGTTATACAGATGGGGAAGCTGAAGCACAGAAAGGTTAGGTCACTCACTGAAGGCCATATAGCTGTGTCGTGGAGTCAGTTTTGAAGCCCAGAGGAATTGAATTCAGGGTCTGAGATCCTAACCTCTCTGCTATGATGCCTAGACCTTGGAATTTGACCTGGGATTATAGTTCAGGCCCTGACATTTACCTGCTGTGTGATTTAGGGAAAATTACTTAATTTCCCCAAATCTCAGTGTCCTTGTCTATAAAATGGAGGTCATAATAAACACAGTCACAGGGTTGTTATAAGGGTAAATTAGATGATGCTTGTGGAGAATTTAACATAGTCCTTGTTGCATAGCAAGCAATCAACAAATAGCGTCTATCCCCCTCCACCTTCTCTTCCTCCTCCTCACCATCATCATCATCACCACCCCTAACCAAATACCTCAAGTAGTCTGGGTTATTTTAATGATGATGATTTATTAAAAGAAACAACTTCTTTTCCCTTCCCGCCCCCCCCCCCCCGCCCCGCCGCCCCATGCCCTTGCGGTCTTCATCCTTGAACCCTCATTTTCATGTCTTCCTGGACAAGGAGCTCCAAACAGTCACATTGTCAAAGGTAGGAACTCTAGGAGGTGATGAACAGTTGTTAAAAAAAGAATGACCCATAAGATAAGTCTTCATCTGGACAAAAAAATTATGTATGAAACTTATTGCTTCTGCACCTGGATCCACAGAATACAAGTGAGAGGCAAAATAGTTCCCAATT
Organism: Loxodonta africana; assembly: GCF_030014295.1. Lineage (NCBI taxonomy): Eukaryota > Metazoa > Chordata > Mammalia > Proboscidea > Elephantidae > Loxodonta > Loxodonta africana. The sequence goes on from NC_087359.1 coordinate 52,335,370, forward strand.
CTATGAATTAATAAGCAACTGCAAGGAGCCAGCAAGGCCATAAGCACCCTAAGTATTATGGATAGATTGAACAAATAATAACTTCTGAGCACATATGGATTATTTTTCAAGTCTCTGTTGATTCTGTTGTGTTTAATACAGCTTAACAAAACTGAATCATTGTAGTTTTTTATTATGCTTTTTTTTTTTTTTTTTCAATAAATGGCTACTGAAAATGGATGGACCATTGTATGGCCCCTGAAATATTTTTACAAGAAAGGTCAACATGGCAAAGTTCATCGAAGGCCTTAAAATGAGCATGCTCTTTGATCAGTAATTGTACTAATTAGAATTTATCCCAAGGAAATTAGTAGAGACATGCCCACCCATTTAGTCCCCAGTACAGTCACAATAATCTAAGAATGAGTAATATCTTAAATGTGTATTAGCGGAGGTTGCTGAGTCAAAGGTGTTGTGTGCGTATAGGATAGATTTCTATAAGGCTATTACAGATGACCAGGTAGCAGCATCGGCATTGATATTTAAAGGTGTTTACTAGCTATTTTTAAGTGAAATGATCAGGGAACCAAAATAGGCACGATGTGATCTCATATTTACATAAAAATGAGATCACATTGTGCCTACTCTGGTTCCCTGATCATTTCACTGAAAAATATGAATGTGGTTAAAATAGGAATGAAGGTGTTAAGCACACATCATTTTGGAGTAGGGGACTGCAGATGATTTTCATTTTTTTGTTCAACTGAATAGTCTGTTTATCCTCCAGGATTTACTAGGCAATGAAATTATTCTAAACAGTTGGAAACCACCATCCTGTGATGGACACACCTTTTTCTTGGGAAGGATGGGTAAAGAGGGAGAGGCAATAGGGAGACAGCTGGACTTCTGTTACACCCATTTCTGGAAAGTCGCATTGGGTCCAGTGTACAACCTGCCTGGGTTGACAAGGTTTGGGGGAGCAGGGAAGAGCCTATACTTCTTACCTGTCCTTAGTCCGAAGCACAGATGTGGCCACAACCATTGCTGACACACCGCTCCCCTGCCTCACAGTCCCAGTCACTTCTGCAGAGTTCTACGCAGGAACCTATGTTAGAACAGACCCGGATGAAAACCACTGTGCTTTAGGACAGGTCCTGTGGGGAGCCAGCCCTTGATTAAGCAGTCAGTTGTCCTTTTTTTTTTTTGTTGTTCAGTTCATGATACAATTTATAAATGATTACTGGCAGAATAATACTCTATATCTTATCTATTTCAGTAAAAAAACAATGCATTCACCTAAGTAATCTCATTTAATTGAGAGTAAGACCTACATTAAAGATGGGGATCATTGTGTTTGTGGAGGGGAAGCCCAAAAAGGCAAGACCAGGGATGACTTAAGTGGAAAGTCATCTTTCCACTCTGCAGGGAAAGGAGCAGAGAAAGATGGCCTCCCATTGACCGAGTGCCAACCAGGGTGCCTTACAGCCACCCTGTGATGTGGGACTTACTAGCATTGTTTTACAGGTGTGGGAGCTGGAGCTTGCAGAGATATGACCATTAAGTGCTACAGAAGTGGGATCCAACCCTAGCCCTGCCTGGCTTCTGGGCCCAATTTCCTTCTGCTGTGCCACATGGTAAAACTGACCCAGACATGAATTGTACATCTCCACATTTCAAGGAGTCTTCCTAACCTGAGTGGAGGCTCTCCAAGTTCCCAGGGCCTCAAGGTTGGCTCTGAAGTTGGACAATGAAGTTGGTCCAAGAAATGAGGTAAGACTCTACAGGGGCTTCTAGCAAAACATGTGCAGAGCCCTGGGTGAATGAATGTGTGTTCTGCCTTGAGTGGATACTCAGCTATTCTCAGGAGTTTATCTGATTCTGTTTCTGGACCTTTCTGGGCCTTTGTTTCCTCGTCTGTAAAATGGGGCCCTTGAATCCAGCAGAGGAAATGGGTTTTATCCTCCAGTGTCAACTCCAGCCAATGAAGGTGGCTATCTGAATGGTGTTCTGAGAGGTCTCAGATGCCTTGGCCCAGCTCAAAGAGAAAGAGTGTTGTGACTGATTAGCAATTTCTGAGAGGTGTAAGAAGAGGGGCTGGTGGGATATCTGCAATGTACTTGTAGATTGGCCTCTGAGAAGAGCAATACCATCTCTCCTTGCTCCTATTAGCCGTTGTCGATTTGTGGTGAGAAGGTTGAAGATCCCTTGTCCCCACTTATAGCAGTTAGATCATTCATTAAGTATATACATTATCTGTTAATTTCTTCCTAAGTGTAAAGCATACAGCCAGTTGCCGTTCAGTTAATTCTGATTCATGGTGACCCTATGTGTGTCAGAGTAGAACTGTGTTCCATAGAGTTTTTGGTGGCTGACTTTTCAGAAGTAGATCACCAGGCCTGACTTCTGAGGTACCTCTGGGTAGACTTGAACCTCCAAACTTTCAGTTAGCAGCTAAGTGTGATAACCATTTCCACCACCCAGAGACTGTATGTATAATATAAAGCATAAACCAAAAAAAACCAAACCCGTTGCTGTTGAGTGGACTCGGACTCACAGCAACCCTATAGGACAGAGTAGAACTGCCCCATAGGGTTTCCAAGGCAGTAATCTTTACGGAAGCAGACTGCCACATCTTTCTCCCACAGAGCAGCTGGTAGGTTCGAACCACCAACCTTTCAGTTAGCAGCCCAGCGCTTAACCATTGTGCCACTAGGGCTCCTTGTATAATGCATCCCCTAAAAAAAACCCACTGCCATGGAGTCAATTCCAACTCATAGCAACCCTATAGGACAGAGTAGAACTGCCCATAGGTTTCCAAGGCTGTGATCTTTATGGAAATAGACTGCCAGGTCTTTCTCCTTCAGAGCCATCTTTCTCCTTCAGAGCCGTTGGTAGGTTCAAACCACCAACCTTTCTGCTGGCAGCTGAATGCTTAACTACTGCTCCGCCAGGGCTCCCAGGTATAAAGCCTAGAGGTAAATTGTTGAGGGGTTACAAAGATGTAAGACAGGGTCATTACCTTCAAGCAGCTTCTAGTCTAATAACAGAGGTAAGACTTAAGTTCAAAGTTCAAAAAACAAAGCAGTATGTGATAAGAAGGTATCTTTAGATGACTAAAGGGGCTCAGAGAGGAGAAGACCTGACTTCCAATTAGGTTAATCAGAAAAGGTGAGTCTTGAGATGCAGGCAGTTTTCAAGGCAGAATTCAGGGGAGTGGTGGAGTGTTGCAAGAAGAGAAAAGAACCACTAGCAATCACAAGGGGAAACATACAATGGGGGGAGGGGAGGGCTAGGGCGAAGTTCAGTTGGGTGCTTAGAGGGCAGAATTTAAGGAGGCACTTGCACAACCCTGAGAGCACATGCCTCCTCAGATTTTTGTACCCTGAGTGCCTCATCTGCCTCACCCTAGTTCTGGCCCTACAAAGCAATGTAGACAGGAGAAACGGCAAATGGAGACTTTCCATTTCAGCTGGAGGGCTGGATAGGTGTTGGAGAAGTGTTGGAAGTTAAGCAAGAAAAAAAGGGGCAAAGGTAGAGAGGGCAGATCTTGAGGGCCTCAGAGGTTTGGACTTCATTTGGTAGGCCGGAGAAGGATGGGATTGCCACTTACTTGGGAAGATTTTTCTGGTTTGACGGTGCATTATGGACTAGGATTTAACAAGCAAGCAAATTTCAGAAGAAAGAGAGGCAGGCAGAGCTATTTGGAAATTATTGCAATGGCTCCGAAAATAAATAAATAAAAACCAAACCTGTTGCTGTCAAGTCAATTCCGATTCTTGGCGACCCCATGTGTTACAGAGTAGAACTGCTCCATAGGATTTTCTTGGCTGAGATCTTACAGAAGCAGATCACCAGGCCTTTCTTTCATGGTGCCGCTGGGTGGGTTTGAACTGCCGACCTTTAGATTATCAATCAAGCATAAACCTTTTGCAACACCGAGGGACCTGCAATGGCTCAAGCATGGAGTAATCCGGGTAGGAAATACAGTGCGGCGAGGGGACATAGGAAGGAAGGAACACATGCAAGAGACAATTTCAAAAAATGGGCTGTATTTGGCAACCAGTTCAATGTAAGGAAAGAGGAGCAAAGAAGAGAGAGGAGCAAAAGTTAAATCCCATAATATTTTGTGAGAAGAAGGGAAAAACAAAAGATACAGTGAAAGAGAATCCCAGAGAGAAGAAAGCTGGAGCATTGAGGGAGTGGAAAACAGTGTCACATGTTGCAGAGGGTAAAGACTTTGGCAGCTGAAGAGAGGCAAGTGGTTTGTCAACAAGACCTAAGAGAGAAGTTTCAGGAGAGTGATGGGGCAGGGATGGAGGCTATAGTCAGTCTTCAAGGGGTTAAGAAATGAGTTACGGGGACTCGAAGGGAGGGAATAAAGTCTACTCCTTGGAGAATGTTGATGGTAAAGGGAAAGAATAGATTAAGATGATATTGTTTAGCCTGATTAAGAAAATGTTTTCTCCAGGTGATCGAATTGATTTGTAGTGAGAAGGAAAGAGCCGGGGAAGAAGGAGCTGATGGAGAGATGGAGAGTGGCTAATGGAGCAGAGTTGCAGAGGGGGCAAGAGAGGAGTGGAAAGTCTGGATGGAGGGATGACCCAGGGAAAGGAGGGGCAGAAAGTGGGGCAGAAGCAGAGAGATTTTGGGCTGGGGAGCTGGTGGTGGCAGTCAAGGTGTGGCCCTGCAGTGGCCCCTTAAGGAGCATGTTTTTGTCTTCTCCCCTATTCTCCCCTCCTCCCCCTGCACACACTGGTCTCCGATTCCCCACTTTCTGGCTCCCTCATTCAAAGAAGAATGAGGTTGCCTGCTGCCTGGACTCACCCAGAAGTTTCAAGGATCTCACAGCAGCCTGAAGCTCTTGCACTTCTAGGCTGAGGGCGAGAAGGGTCACAAGGATGAGGAAGCCTATCAGCTTCATGTTGCTGTTGGAAGCCTTTGGTAGAAAGGCAGCAGGGTTAAGAGCTGCCAAAATTTATACGCTTCTGCCCGCCCACTGAGCAAGAATGCAAGGCCAGGGGTGGGACTAGGGAAGTCTAAACCCTGCCCAGAAACTGACATTTCTGGAGAACAGAAACCACGTATTCCTTTCCCTGGGTAACCATCCGTTCCCCAAGCAAGTCTCTGAGTCAGGGAAGCACCCTCGTCTGACCGGCAAATAGGACTCCTAAACCAGAAAAGCTTTGAGTAACCCAGAAAAGGAGCAGCGTGGAGAGATGGGTACGAACTTTTCAACACAAGTATTGGATGTAGTGTACTCAAGGTCCTGGCACATGCTTGGCATAAGGAATAAAATGATTAAAAAAATTTTTAAAAAGCAGACACCCTCCTGGTCCTCATAGAAATTACAATCCAGGAGCTAGGTAGCTAGGTCCTTTATATACTTTTCTATTGGAGAAAAAGTCAAAGTTTTGCATTGTTTCTTAAAAATATTCTGATTATAATCTCCGTTTTATTTTTATTTGCACCGTAATTAACATAGGAGAAAAAGAGTTTCTTCCTCTCTAATCCTAAGAGGATCTGAACAGTCTTTATAATGGCTGAATTAATTATAAAATATCAATGAAATTACAGTCTTTGGACTAAACATTACAAGGTTTTGGGAAAGCTCAATTTCTTATAAGAAATGTATAGTGAGTAAATGGAATTTCCCACACCAGACTAGTCAACTTTATAGTCTTAACAGTCTGTTGCGGGTAAAGAATAATTTCATTACAAAGCTCCTTACAAATAAATTACTCAATTAGATGATAAGATAGAGAATATATGTACATATGAGATACAAAAAATTTTCACCCCACCTTATGTTATTTTAAAGCCTGGTGGCATAGTGGTTAAGTGCTACGGCTGCTAACCAAAGGGTCGGCAGTTCAAATCCACCAGGCACTCCTTGGGAATGCTACAGGGCAGTTCTACTCTATCCTGTAGGGTCGCAGTGAGTCGGAATTGACTCGACGGCACTGTGTTTGGTTTGGTTTTGGTTCTTATGTTATTAATGTTTTCAGGGTAACTTTCCAAGTTACACCTTTATCTATGTAATGGAATGGAATAACTGACTGATATTTTATTACCAAAGCCCAGCATCATCAGTGCCTCCCTTCCTACTTCTGTTCCTCCCTTCCTTACTCCCTTCTTTCTTTCCTTCCTTCCGTCATTCCTCCCTCCCTCGTTTCCTCCTCTCTCTTTATCTCCTTCCCTTCCCATCCTTTCAAGACTCTTTATTAAATTGCTAATTAACTCTGTGGCTTCTGACTTCACCTCTAACTTTAGCAAAGGACGTATCAATGAATTGGAGGCTTATGATCTTTTAGTTCTACACCTTACTTAAGGAGGAACCCTGGTGGTGCTGTAGTTAAGAGCTTGGCTGCTAACCAAAAGGTCAGCACTTTGAATCCACTGGCTGCTCCTTGGAAACTCTATGGAGCAGTTCTACTCTGTCATGTAGGGTCAATATGAGTTGAAATCGACTCGAAGGCATAGGGTTTGGGTGGCGCAACAATTGAACTGCTGACCGAAAGATTGGTGATTCAAACCACACAGACAGTACCTAACAATAACACCTTATTTAAGCTTCACAGCAACACTTTGAGGTAGTTATCACCATCATTAAAGGAGCCCTTGTGTCAAAAGGGTTAAGCACTAGGCTGCTAACTGAAAAAAGGTTGAAGGTGTTTCGATCCCACCTAGGGGCTCTGAAGAAGAAAGAGCTGGTGATCTGCTTCCATAAAGATTATAACAAGAAAACCCTATGGGGCAGTCCTACTCTGTCACATGGGGTCACTATGAGTCGAAATTGACTAGACGGCACCTAGTAATAGCAACATCACCATCATTGTGTTAGTCTGAGTCCTCCGAGTGGCAGATGCCAAGAAAGAATCATCCGTGCAAAGATTTTATTAGGGCAAATGCCTGTGTGGGAGAAACTGGGGAGGGAGCCGGAGAAAGGCTGGGAGAGTCATCAGACTGTGATGCAAATGGAGTGAAGAAGACAGGGAGAGACTGCTTGTGCAGTCTAAAAAGGGTTTGACAAGACTGTTTGAGTTCTTAAGCCAAAGTCAACTGTTAGAGGAATCTCAAGTCTCCCACGAGGAGGCCTGCTTTAGTATCCCCACAGCACTCAATCATTGGCTGGAGTAGCCTGTGGGAAACATAGTTTGAGTATTTGCTGTGATGGATTTTAGAGCTCAGCAGCTGGAGTCTGTGGTCAGTTACACTCCCTACAGTTGGAGGTCTGCAAGACTTATTCTCAGGGCTGCCACAATCATCACCATTTTACGGGCAAATTAGGCAAACTGATGCAGAGAGATGTTACGTAGTGTACCCAAGGTCACACAGCTACAGCTAAGTAAAAAAATGCAAAATTTGAATCAGTTTTGCCTGACTCCAGTTCTTATATTTCATTTAAAGGAGAAAAGTTCCTCTTGTGTCCATGTAGAAGAAAGCTGTCACATCCATGGAATTTTAACCTGGAGGGTACTTGTTGATCTTCCCTCCTAACAACACTTTTTAGAGATGAGGAAACTCGAGTGCCACAAAGAGGACTTGACTTATCCAAAGTCACATAGTGGTGACACTAGTCTTAAACATAGGTGCATTCAGTTATAACCAAGAATTCCTTTTTAAATAGTACCACCACTAATGCTGAAAACAGCAACACTGCGGGGTGCTTGCTATGCTCTGGGTGAGGCAAAAAGTTAATGCATTCAGGTGCTAACTGAAAGCTTGGAGGTTCAAGTCTACCCGGAAACACCTTGGAAGAAGGCCTGGTGATCTGCTTCTGACAAATCAGCTCTACTCTGACACGTATGAGGTCGCCATGAGTCAGAGTCAACTCGACAACAACTTGCTTGGTTTTGATTTGGCTCTTTTTTCTGGGCATTGTGCTGAGTTCTGTGTATAAATTTTCTCCTTGAATTCTCACCCCAACACTGTGGGGCAGGTGCTATTCTTATCCCCACTTTATAGGTGTGGGAAAAGAGCCTTACAAGGGTTAAGTAACTTGACCAAGGTCACACAGCTACTAAGTCGGGATCTGAGCACAGGTGGTCTGGCTCCTGAACTCAGACTCTTGCTTGCTACACTATCTTCCTCTGGTCCAGGTCTAGGTGGAGGATGTGTGGTTGACATTCTGATGATGTCCAGATCTTATCCTGCAGTCCTTGCCGGCAACCTAGCCTCGGTCTCACGCTCCGGTTTCAGAGCTCTGGGGACAACAGAGCTGCCCCTATAGCTCTGCTTGTGAGCAGTTAAATGCTCCCTATCATTACTGATAATGACCCTCTCATATTGCAAAGGGCCTCCTTGGGAGCAGGAACCTTCTGGGTGGGGACAGATCTCTGCAGACAATTGGCTATGCTCTTAACCACCTTAGGGAGAAATAACATAGGATTGTGACTTTATTGACTCTCCCTGGCTTGTGACTCTTTGAGCAGAATTTGCTCACTTACTAAGCTTCTTGACCTCAATATGGGAGCCCTGAACCCTCATGTGGTTACTGAGCTTACTGTTATACTAGATTAAACCCTGGGCTGTCTTCATGGTTCAGTTTAGAATTTCTAGCAGAATAAAAATTATGAAGATTAATAACAGGTTCTGACTCCCCATATTTATTTTTTTTACTATTTCCTTAACGAACTGATACACTTTTGCATAAGCTTCTATAAGAGTCTGCTATAGAAATAGATATAACTTCCCTTTCATAGAAATTAACAATAAAGTCACTGCCAATTTTGAGGACTATGTGCCAGAAGTAGATTTATTTAGTCTTCCCAACAACCCGATGAGGTAGGAACTATGAGCCTGCTTTGCAGGTGAGAGAAGTGAGGCTCAGAAAGGGCAATTATTTTTTCCAAGGTCACACAGATGCACACCAGATCTGCACACTCGAACTCTAACTCTTACCTACTGTGCTGTGCTAGCATTGGTCTTATTTTTACAACCCCAGAATGGCCTTAGTACATAGCCAGAAATAGAGGCCACCTGCTGGTCCTCAACTATCTTAAAACCAAGTTATAATTTTTGGTCCATCTTGCTTCACTTTGATCCAGTTGAGCACTCAGAATCTTCTATGGCAAGTAGATTAGCTCAAAGCAAGATTTCTCTAATGAAATCTTGATAATTAGTGACATGCTAGATGAAGTAAAATTCTGTGTGCATTTATCTGTGCCCCAGAGAGGAGTCATAATTATTTTCTAAAGATTTGGACCGAGCCGGACACTTAATGTGTACTAGTTAAGAGCACTGTGTTTGGCATTGATCCTGGTTCTGGTATTAACTTTGGATATGTAAATAAACCTCTCTTGCATTAGTTTCCCCATCTATAAAAAAAAAAAAAATCTATAGTATAGTGATAATACCTGCCTATAACAGAAACAATTTGGAGTGTCTTCCTAATTACAATGACTCCTTCAGTGGCACCCCCCCCCACCCCCACCCCAGAGGGCCTTCAGAAGCTGTGTTTGTATAACCAGGAAGATGTCTGACCCAAACTGGGTCAATCAAATTCTCTCTGTCCTGAGTGAAATTAGTCAGTTGCAAAAGGACAAATATTGTATAAGACCACTATTATAAGAACTCAAGAAATAGTTTAAACAGAGAAGAAAATATTCTTTGATGGTTGTGGGGTGGGGGGAGGGAGGGAGGGTGCGAGAGAAGTATTTACTAATTAAATAGTAGATAAGAACTACTTTAGGTGACAGGAAAGACAACACACAATACAGGTGAGGTCAGCACAATCGGACTAAACCAAAAGCAAAGGAGTTTCCAGAATAAACTGCTTCGAAGGCCAGTGTAGCAGGGGCGGGGGTTTGGGGACCATGGTTTCAGGGGATGTCTAAGTCAATTGACATAATAAAATCTATTAAGAAAAAAAAAAATTCTCTCCGTCAGCATTCTGGATTTGGGATTAAGAAAATCTAGTATGTTCTGGACTAATACTTGAACTTGGGGGTCGTAGGGTGACCATATTCCCTTTCCCCAACCCTGTGGGTCAAGAAACAGAGGAAGATGGTCAATAGGGAATAAAATCTACATCAATGTAATATTTTTAAAACTATGGGCTGGCTTTGCGAGTATATGAGCTATGCGATTGCACGGGGCCTCCTTATGAGGGCCCCACATTTGGTTTAATGCTCTGCTGTCACCATCTTGAAATTCTTAATAATTTTTGAATTATTATTATTATTAAGGGACCCTGCATTGTTATTTTGCACCGGGCCCCACAAATTATGTAGCTATTCCTGCCCCAGCCGCAGACTATCACAGAGATGACACCAGGAAACTCAGTGATTAGTTGAGATAAAGAACATCTGCGAAGTGACAAGAAAAGACCCAGAATTTAGCACGTTGATTAGCCAACCCACCCCCAATCAATATGAACAGGAAAACTTTCTCCTTCCAGGTGCCATCTTGAGGAGGGAGAAGGCCAAACTCTGAGAGGGGAGAAATCGCCCTGGCAGGAAGTGTGAGCCTTGAATTTGACTAAATAGCAGGGCTTCAAACCAGTTTGCCTGGTTCTACCCCCGGCTGAGAATTTGCATTTCCACCCCGGATATACTGAATCAGAATCTACAGTTTAACAAGATCCCCAGGTGATACTTATATAAAACTTCCTGGGAACTTGTTAGAAATGCAAATTCTCAGCAGGGAACTTGTTAGAAATGCAAATTTTCGGCAGGGGTTTGAACAGGAATGAACCAGTTCAAAGCCCTGGTCCAAAGTCAGCAAGAAAATTTATGCTAGTGCTTCTAAGGAGCATTCCGGCTGTATTTCCTCCAAGACTGATTTCTTTGTTCTTCTGGCAGTCCACAGCATATTCAATATTCTTCACCAACACCACAATTTGAATGCATCAATTTTTTTTGGGGGGGGGGTCTTTTTCACTGTCCAGCTTTCACGTGCATACAAGGCCATTAGAAAGACGCACCTAAAAAAAATGGTTAAGTGTTCAACTACTTGCTGAAAGATTGGCAGTTTGAACCCACCCAGAGGTATTTTGGAAGACAAAATACCTGGCGATCTGCTTCCGAAAGGTCACAGCCTTGAAACCCTGTGGAGAAGTTCTACTCTGCACACGTGGGGTCACCATAAGTCAGAATCAACTTGACATCAACTAACAACAACAGCAAATGGTTGGGTACCTGTTGCTGTCGAGTCGATTTCAACTCATAGCAACCCTATAGGATGGAGTAGAACTGCCCCATAGGGTTTCCAAGGAACGGCTGGTGGATTCAAACTGTCGATCTTTTAGTTAGCAGCCGATCTCTTAACTGCTGTGCTACCAGGGCTCCAGAAATGGTAGGATAGTTGGTGTGCATTGTCACAGACTATTTTCTTTCTGACTTTTACATATTTTAAAAAACATACCGTCATAGTCACAGCCTACAGGAGACTAAGGAGACATGACTAAATGAATAAAGTATGGACTCGTGTTGGTACATTAATTATGACAAATGTACCATGAAAAAAAAAATTGAGTCAAGTCCATTCCGACTCATAGCTACCCTATAGGACAGAGTAGAACTGCCCACAGGGTTTCCAAGGAACAGCTGGTGGATTCGAACTGCCCACATCTTGGTTAGCAGCCATAGCTCTTAACTACTGCACCATACTGCCTGGAAATTTTAATTACTCTTCCTGTTCAGTCATTGACTAGCATAAAGCTTTAGACCAACATGCGGATAATTATAAGATAAAGAGCGCCTCAGTGTTTATTTTGCACATTCTTATAGAGGTGTGTAAGTTTTGACCTAGTGAATTAAGCTCCAATCTTTGATGCAAGGAGGAGCTACGCCTTTTTAAGGAGCTGGGTCTTTAGCTCAGCAAATGATTTGATTTTTACAATGACTACTGCTGCAATAAGAATAATTTTCATCTTAGACAGCATGTTCCAATTAAAAAATACTTTGGTATGTGCAATCTGAACAAACCTTCTTACTAGTAAGATCTCATTTGAGGATGAGATTATTGAAGGCAAGGAAATCTTGAGGAAAAAAGGATATGTGTGACATAAGCATCTTCTGTCTTGTCCCAGGTTTCAGCTTTTTTGGTGGCAGTTGTGACTCCTCAGGGACAAGCAGAACTTCTCCTATGCGCCTGGTGCTTTACACAGGTAAACAATAACTGAAGAAGCCTGGACCATGATGCTATCAAGAGTAAGTCCTTTTTTTTTTTTTTTTTTTTGCCTCCCACTGTCCATTTAAACTTTACTGAGGGGTAGTCCTATAGTCATTTTTATAAATCTCAACACTTCCTGGATTCAGAAATTAGAATGCTGATGTAATAATTAAAACTCTAATTCCGCATTAGATGATTTAGCATTAAATCATCTCCCCTCTCTTCCTTCAGGTTGGAGACCTGTTTGGGAGGAGGATGGGGTTCTTGTATTCTCCAATCTCTCTCTGCTCCTGTCCTCCTTTCTCTGGTTGCCATTTAGCAACTGTCAGAGTTGAAATGGGGAAGAAGGAAGGAGAGGTGAGGGGAGGACGGTCTACTTGGCTGGGAGATTTGGTCCTTTGGGCCTGACAAATAGTTAAGATTGAAGTTATTGGGTGGGCCTGGCAGGTGGACAAAGCTACCTCTTTCTCCTGTGGGTACTTTGAAGGCTTTTCAGAGGCACTCACAGGGCCTTGTCCTGGTTTTGGTGGCTGCATTTCAATCAGGGTCATTTAGTATGAGTCCTTCCTAGCCCTATGGACCTCTTTCTCATGAGGACTTTTTGCCTTCTTCAAACATGTTAGGGAAGTGGGTGAGGACAATGAATGAAAACTACTCTTGAGAAAGTTAGTAGTAAAAGCAAAGAAAAAAAGAAAGCAGTGACAAGATTCAGGAGATCTTTCTTAAGATAGAAGAGACCCAACTGTATCTGTGGCTAGAGAGGAAGAATCCAGTGGAGGTGTGGGCTTGGTGATGCTTAGGAGAGAGGGGTGGCTATGAAGTACAGGAACAGAAGAGGCCCAGGGGAGGGATGGAGGGTGCAGTTGGAGGAATGAGATTTGAGAAAGAAAAGGAGAGCTTGTGAGCAGATGTGGAGAGATGCGGAGATGGATAGACAGATGGTGGCACCTGCTGTTCCTCCTAGTATAGAATGTCTTATGCCCCCTTCCTTTCCCACCCTCTTCTCCTCATCTTTGCATACATTGGACCCCTGACTTCTCTCTATCCAGCTCCTCCTTCTGACACTAACAGGCAGTTTCTGTCTGGACTGGACAATCAGCCTTGAGAGTTGAGAGGGCAGTCCAGTAGCCTGTGGCTCTGTGCTAAGGGTGGGGAGGGCTGCAAAGAGGAGGATGCCTCCCCATTATCTGTTGCTGAGTGATGTTTCCTTTTCTTTTTTGAAGCTCTTTTTTTCTTTGTATTTTAGATGAAAGTTTACAGGACAAACTAGTTTTTAATTAAACAGTTACAGTTCTGTGTGGCCATTGCAATGAATTATCAAACCCAGCAGAGAAGTAGAGAGTGTCATGGGAGGATTGGTTGGTGTTAGAATTGGTAAAGATGGGGAAACAAGAGGCATATCTGACGGCCATCTCATAGGAATCAGCCTTGGGCTGTTGATCTTGAGTCTCCTTTCCCCTTGTGAAGTTAGAGGAAGTCAGATACTGCCCTCATGCCGTTCTTACACCCTCCCTCCCAATAAGCTGGGCCAGCTTGTGGAACTTGGTTAAGACAGAAGTATTTGGAAGCTTAAGACCTGGTAGGCAGCTGATCTTTCTGGATGATGCATATCCGTGTTTGGCATTGAGTAATGATGTATTTTCAAAGAAGCTCTCTGAGTCAAAGGAAATAACTTCTTCTGCCTAATAATTAAGACTACTAGTGAATGGAAGCTACTTTGAATGACAGAGAGAAATGGGGTGAAAAGAAAGGTAACCAGTAGTTATCAGGTACTTTCTATGTGCCAGGTTTTACGACACACACACACACGCACGCATGCGTGCACATTTTTTGTTATTTTTGTCATTAGTTGCCATCAAGTTGTCTCCTACTCGTGGAGACCTTATGTATAACAGAATAAAATGTTGCTCAATCTTGTACCATCCTCACAGTCATTGATATGTTTCAGTCCATTGTTGCTGCTACTGTGCCAATCCATCTCATACAGAGTTTCCCTCATTTTCACTGACCCTCTACTTTACCAAACATGATGTCCTTTCTAGACATTGATCTTTCCTGATGATGTGCCCAAAGTAAGCAAGATGAAGTCTCACTATCCTCGCTTCTAAGGAGCATCCTGGCTGTATCCTCCAAGACTCATTTGTTTGTTCTTCTGGTAGTCCATTCAGTACTCTTTGCTAATACCACAATTCAGATGTATCAATTCTGCTTTGATCTTCCTTTCTCATTGTCTAGCTTTTGCATGCATGCGAAGTGATTGAAGACACCATGATGAAGCAAGACGGCGAAGTGAGTGGAGGCTCCCATTTACTCACCCAGCAACTGACCCACTGAACAATGAATAAAAACAAGCACAGATTGAGATCACAGAACTCCAGATGGCAACTGAGGTGTTAGGGAGTTGGGATGAGCCCAGAAGTGGAGAGAGGAGGTGCGGGGATAGCACAGAAGCTGAGAGAACCTACCCGCTAACATGGGCAGAGTTCGCTCATCACAGCCATTTCGGGATAGGGCTGAGTAATACACCGGACAGGGAGCACAAAGAAGAAGCTAATCTGAGCAAGCTGTAGCCTGATTCTTTTAAGGCAGTGCAAATTGAATGAGAGTTCGTGGGCCATGCAATTGGAACGGGGCAAAGGGAGACTGTGGTGCTGCAAGAAAGTGCTGTTGAATCTCACTGAGGCCTGAAACAGATGGACACTTGGACCAGGAGAAAGACCAAGGGCAGGAGGGCAAGAGGAATACTTCACACTGACAGGGTGACACAGAATGAAACAGCCTAAAGTGGGGGGACACCATGGGAGAGTCTGTGCAGGGGTGCCTATGAGGGAAAGACATAGAGAGTCCCCCATCTTCATCATAGGAAAGTCAAGCCCCACCATTGCAACCTGCTTAGCGCCCCCTACTCCGCCCCATGCATTGTATTGAATTCCAGAGATCAAATATCCAGAACGCCTGAATCAGCACTGAAAAAAACCAAAGGATAAGAGTGCCCTCTAGTGGTTCTCGGGAGGAGATACCAAGCCCGCAGCTGCTGGGTCAATTCTAACTCACAGCTACCCCGGGGGGCTGAGCGGAGCTGCCCTGTGGGGTTCCCAGGTCTGTGAGTCTTTGCAGAGGCTGGCTGCTGCATCTTTGTCCTGTGGAACAGCTGGTGGGTATGGGCACTAGCCTTTCAGTTGGCAGCCAGGTACTTGGCCCCTGTGCCATCAGGACATCCCATCAGAAAAATTTCCCACAAAATCCAGGATACAAAATTTAAAGTAAAAAAAAATAAACCCAAAAAAGATAACAATATGCCTGCCTTGCTGCACCATAGCTGAGCAACCAGTCCTGCCCACCTGGATAAGGTGGTGAGAAGTATTGTGCCCACAGATGAGCAAGCAACAAAGCCCGCCCACCCCACCTGCCCAGACATAACCAAGTAAAACAAAAAAGCAGGATGAAACAAATTTACAATCAATAAATGAAGAAAATAATTCCTGAAAGTCCTGAAGACAGCAGACAATATCAAAGCATATTAAAAAAACAGAACAAGATGACTTCAGAAAATGACCAAAATAAAACACCAGATGACCTCTGGTAGAAGAAAAGGCACTGGAACTATGTGACAGAGAATTCAAAACCCTAATATTCAGGGCTCTCCAACAGATGAAGGAAAACGCAGACAAAAATAAGGAAAAAATAGACAAAATCATGAGAAATACAGACAAAATCAGGGAAAACACAGACGAAGCAATGGAAGAATTCAAGAAAATAATACAGGAACAAAACGTCAAAATAAAAAATAGAAATCATACAAAAACAGCAATAAGAAATCCAAAAGATAAACAACAACATTTCAGAAATGAACAGTGCAATAGAAGGTTTTAGGAGTAAATTTGAAACAATGGAAGACAGGATCCGTGAAACTGAAGAAAAATCCTTGGCTACCACTTTGTTTGAGAGAACATCGGAGAAAAGAATAAGAAAAATGAAGAAACCCTGAGAACGATGTGAGATACTATCAAAAGCAAAAATTTGCATATGATCAGCGTTCCAGAACAGGGGAGAAAATGGAAAACATAGAAAGGATTATTGAAGGTTTGCTGACAGAAAACTTCCCTAATATCATGAAAGATGAAAAGCTGACCATCCAAGAAGCTCAACAAACCCCATGTAGGATAGATCCCAAGAGAAAATCATCAAGATATGTCGTAATCACACTTGCTAAAACCGAAGACAAAGTAAGAATCCTGAGAGCAGGTCAAGAAAAGTGAAAAGTCGCATACAAAGGGGAAACAATAAGACTAAACTCTGATTACTTGGCAGAAACCATGCAGGCAAGAAGGCAATGGAATGACATATATAAAACTTTGAAAGAGAATAATTGCCAACCAAGAATAATATATCCTACAGAAATCTCACTCAAATATGATGATGAAATTAGGACATTCCCAGATAAACTGAAATTAAGGGAATATGTAAAATCCAAACCAAACTTACAAGAATTATTAATGGGAGTCTATTTTTTTTTTTTTTTTTATTGGTTAGAGAGCCAACAACATCAGACAACAACCTGAAACTGGGACGCAGGACAGCATCGACCAGATACCAACCTAGGTAATGAACTCTCAAGGATAAAACAAAACTAAAATATTTACAACAGGGAACCAGAGAGGTTAATCTATAAATGACAGCAATGTCAGAACAATAAAAAAGGGAATAAATGGGGTAGGTATAGAACTTTCAAATAGAGAGAAGTCAAGACGATATTAAGTAATAAAAGACTAGTTTAAACTTAGGAAGATAAGGGTAAATTTCAAAGTAACCACAAAGAAAGTTAACAAACCTATTCATCAAAATGAAGAAAAACAAAGTCTCAGTAAACTACAAAAACAAAAGAAAAAAAAATCCACAGACAAAAGGAATTCAGCACAAGAGAGTATGGGGAACAAAGAAAATGTCAGCAGCCACACACACACAAAAAAGCACTACAAAATGACAGCAATAAACTGACACCTATCAATAGTCACACTGAGTGTAAATGGCTTAAATGCACTCATAAAGAGACAGAGAGTGACAGAATGAATAAAAAGCACAGGACTCATCAATATGCTGTCTACAAGACATGTACCTTAGAATCAAAGACAAAAATATATTAAAAATCAAAGGATGGAAAAAAAAATAAATCAAGCGAACAACAACCAGAAAAGAGCAGGAGTGGCAATATTAATCTCAGATAAAATAGACTTTAAAACAAAATCCACCATAAAAATCAAGAAAGGACATTTTATAATGATTAAAGGGGCAATCCCCCATGAGGACATAACCGTAAT
The DNA here is from genome assembly GCF_030014295.1 of Loxodonta africana. Classification (NCBI taxonomy): domain Eukaryota; kingdom Metazoa; phylum Chordata; class Mammalia; order Proboscidea; family Elephantidae; genus Loxodonta; species Loxodonta africana. The sequence continues at coordinate 52,352,781 of NC_087359.1, forward strand.
AAATAGCTACATACCCAATGACAGGGCTCCAAGGTGAATAAAACCAACTCTAACAGCACTGAAAAGAGAAAGTGACATTTCCACAGTAATAGTAGGAGACTTCAACATGCCACTCTCAGTGAAGGACAAAACGTCTAGAAAGAAACTCAACAAAGATACAGAAGATCTAAAGGCCACAATCAACCAACTTAACCTCATAGACATATATAGAACACTCCACCCAACAGCAGCAAAGTACATATTCTTTTCCAAAGCACACAGAACGTCCTCCAGAATAGACCACATCTTAGGCCACAAAGCAACCCTCAAAAAAATGCAAAACATTGAAATAATACAAAGCATCTTCTCTGATCACAACATCATAAAAGTAGAAATTAACAACAGGAAGAGCAAGGGAAAAAAAAATCCAATACATGGAAACTGAATAACACTTTGCTTAAAAACCACTGGGTAATAGAAGAAATCAAAGGTGGAATCAAAAAATTCCAACAATCAAATAAGAATGAAAACACATCATACCAAAACCTTTGGGACACAGCAAAGGCAGTGCTCAGAAGCCAATTTATAGCAATAGATGCATACATCGAGAAAGAAGAAAGGGACAAAGAAAACAATATGGCCCAAGTTCAACAATAATGACAAAAAATAGTAAAGCACAAAAAATCACAAGAGAAGAAGGACCAGTCAAAAGCAAAATATGAATAAGAATAAATTTCTCCTATGAAGGCCAGAATAGTGTAAAGATTTGATAATTTTCAGACTATGGTGCTAAATATATTTAAAGAAAGCAAAAAGCATACAAAAAACAAACTAGCAGAGATCAGGAGACAAAGGGAGGAAGAAAATGAGAGACTCAACAAAGAATTTCAAAACAAAAAAAACCTACTGGAACTGAAGAATAAAACAACTGAATTAGAGAGCAAGAGAAACACTCGACAATAGAGTTGAACAGACAGAAGATATAATAAATGAGCTGGGAGACAAAGAAACTGAAATTATCAAGTCTCAAGAGAAATAAAAGAATAGAACAAAGAAAAGTGAACTAACCCAAAAGGAAACATGGGATTCAATTAAGAAGTCTAACATTAGAATTATTGAAATCCCAGAGCACCATGGTAACAATAAAGGCATAGAAACAATTTTCCAAGAGATAATCAGAGAGAATTTCCCAGATCTGAACAGATAATCAAGCCTGCAAATCCTGGAAGCTATACGAATCCCAATTAAAATAGACACAAAAAGATCAACTCTGTGCCATATCCTAATAAAATTCTTGAAAACCAGAGACAAGAAGAGAATTCTGAAAGGAGCAAAAGAAAAACGCCATAAAACATACCAAGGGGCTTTCATAAGAATCTGGATTTCTCTTCAGAAACTCTCGAGGCCAGAAGACAATGGAGTAATGTATACAAACTACTGAAAAAACACAATTGCCAAACAAGAATTCTTTACCCAGCAAAGTTGTCATTTCAAAACAAGGGGGAAAGCAAGACATTCTCAAACAAACAGAAGCACTGGGAATTTGCCACCAGCAGACCAGCTCTGCAAGTAAGTGCTACAAATGGAAAAGCAATAGCATTAAATAAATTCTCATACCTTTACACGGGGAAAAAATAAACAAAAAATAAGAGAGAGAGAGAGAGCGATCTCCAAAAAATGCGACAACATGGGCAATCATAAGGATCAAGTATATGATATTTTCAGGGAATAAACACAATAATTAAATCTCATAAATAATACAACATCAAGTTTAGATGAAATAAGTACAAAGTAAACTTATCGAATATAAGTTGTATATTAATGTTAATGGAGACACACCAACAGAAATGAAGGAGGGAGGAGCGTATCAGGAATAGATTTACTACGTAAAGGTTGTATGTTAACAGTTGTTCATATGTTAAATGTTCTTGCAACTGTAAGTTGTGTGATGTAACATATGTGTTAACCACTAAGAAATTACCAAGACAAAACATTCAGAAGAAGGAAGTTAGCAAAAAGGATCATCACAAGAAAGCAGCCAAATACAAACAAAAACAGAAAAATCAGAATTAAAAAAAAGAAGATACGAAACACTTCAAAAATAGCAAAATGAGTGAGGTAGACATTTCATTTTTAGTAAAGACCTTGAATGTAAATGGTCTAGACATCCCATGCAAAAGGCAGAGAGTAGCAGAATGGATACAAAAAGAAGACCAAAAAAAATCCATCCTTTTGCTGTCTACAAGAAGCACATCTTAGACATAAGTACACAAGTGGATTAAAAATAAAAGGATGGAGAAAAATATTCCGTGCAAACAGTAAATAAAAAAAAAAAGAGCAGGGTGGCCATACTGATATCAGATAAAATAGATGTTAAATCAAAATCTATTATAAGAGATAGAGAAAGACATTACATAATAATGAAAGGGTCAATCTAGCAAGAAGTCATAACGATTTCAAATATATGTGCACCTGATGGCAATGCACCAAAATACACACATATACACACACAAAAATACTAACATGAAAGGAGAAATAGACAACTCCACAATAATAGTAGGGGACTTCAACACACCACTTTCAATTACAGCCAGAACATCTAAAAAGAAGATCACTGCGGACATTGAGAACTTAAATAAAACCATAAACCAACTGGGCCTAACAGATATATATAGAACACTCTGCCCAGCATCAGAACAATACACATTCTTCTGCAGCACACACAGATCATTTTCCATAATAGACCATATGCTATTACGCAAAACAAGTCTCAACAAATTTAAAAAAGTTGAACTCATACAAAGCATCTTCTCTGACTATAGTGGTAGGAAGCTGGAAATCAACAACAGGAAAAATAAGGGGGAAAAAATACATGGAAACTAAATAATACACTATTAAAAAACTATCGGGTCATAGAAGAAATCAAAAGTGAAATTAAATTCCTAGAATCGAATGAAAATGAAAGCACAACAACATATCAAAATCTTTGGGACAGAGCAAAACAGTACTCAGAGGAAAATTTACAGCAATAAATACCTACATTAAAAAAGAAGAAAGATCCAAAATCATTAACTTAAACTGACAACTCAAATAGAAAGGGAAGAGCAAAAGAAGCCAAAAGATACCCGAAAAAAGGAAATAATAAAGATCAGGGCAGAAATAAATGACATAGAAAAACAACAGAAAGAATTGAACAAAACCAGAAGTTGGATCTTTGAAAGGATCAATAAAATAGACAAATCCCTGGCAAAAAAAAAAAAACAAACCCAGAAAAGGCAAATAACCAAATTAATAAATGAAATTGGTGACATTACAACTGATCCAACAGAGATAAAGATCATAACTGATTACTATGAAAAATTGTGCTCCAACAAATTTGAAAACCTAGATGAAATGAACCAATTTCTAGAAACACACTACCCACCCTAACTAACACAAACAGGTAGAAATTTTAAATAGATCCATTACAAAAGAAGAGATTAACAATGTCATTAAAAAAAATACTACAACCAAAAAAAAAGACCAGGACCAGGTGGCTACACTAGAGAAGTCTACCAACCATTCAGAGAAAAGTTGACACCAATCCTACTCAATCTCTTAAAAAACAGAAGAGGAAGGAACACTACTGAACTCTATGAAGCCAGCATAATCCTGATACCTAAATCAGGCAAAGATATCACAAACAAAGAAAATTACAGACCAATAATCCCTTATGAACATGGATGCAAAAATTTTCAACAAAATTCTAGCCAACAGATTTCAGCAACATATTAAAAAAAAAAAAACATACACCATGATCAAGTGGGATGCACACCAGGATTACAAGGGTAGTTCAACATTAGAAAATCAATCAGTATAATCCATCCCATAGATAAAACAAAGGAGAAGAACTATACGATCCTATCAGTTGATGCAGAAAAAGCATTTGATAAAATTCAATACCATTTCCAGGTAAAAAATTCTCAGCAAAATAGGGATAGAAGGGAAATTTCTCCACATAATTAAGGACATATATGCAAAACTAACAACCAATATTATACCCAACAGAGAAAGGCTGAGAGCCTTCCCTTTGAGAAAGGGAACAAGACAAGGATGCCCATTATTACCACTCTTATTCAACATTGTACTTGAAGTCCTAGCCAGATAAACAAGGTAAGAAAGAGAAATAAAAGGTATCCGAGTTGGAGAGGAAGAAGTAAAACTATCTTTATTTGCAGGTGACGTGATCCTACACATAGGAGATTCCACAAAAAACTGCTGGAACTAATAGAAGAATTTAGCAACATTGCTGGGTACAAGATCAACACACAAAAATCACTTCGGTTCCTCTTCACTAGCAAAGATTACACCGAAAAATAAATCAAGAAAACAATTCCATTTACAATAACCCCCAAGTTTATAAAATACCTAGGAATTAACCTAACCAGGGACACAAAAGTATTATACAATGAAAATTATAAAACACTACAAGACACTGAAAGAGACCTACAAAAATGGAAAGACATCCCATGCTCATGGATTGGAAGACTTAATATAGAAAAATGTCAGTTTTGCTGAAAGTGATCTACAGATACAATGCAATCCTGATACAGATCCCAACAATGTTCTTTACTGAAATGGAAAAAAGAATGACCAACTTTATATGGAAAGGAAAGAAACCCTGAAAAGCCAAAGCAATATTGAAGAAAAAGAACAGAACCAGAGGCCTCAGACTCCCAGATATCAAAACATGCTATACAGCCACTGTAGTCAAAACAGTTTGGTATTTGTTCAACAACAAACACACAGACAAGTGGAACAAAATTGAAAACTCTGAATTAAACTAAGCAATCTATGGACAACTTATTTTTGACAAGGAGTCAAAGTCCATTCAATGGGGCTGAAACAGTCTCTTTAATAAACGGTACTGGCAAAACTAGATATCCACCTGCAGAAAAATGAAACAGGACCATACCTCACACCATACACAAAAACTACCTCAAAATGGATCGAAGACCTAAATGTTAAACCCAAAATCATAAAATTCCAGGAAGACAAACTAGGGAGACAACTGTGGGACCTAATCTTTTGTAAAAATTGGACAGCAAACATTGCAACAAATGCACAAATAGAAGAAGACAAAATAGATAAATGGGACCTCATAAAAATTTAAAATTTATGCTCATCAATAAGAAAAGAATTTTTTTTTTTTTTTTATCAATAGACTTTATTAAAAGAGTAAATAGACAACATATAGACTGGGGAAAAAAATCTTTGGAAATGACTTATCCAATGAGAGTCTAATCTCTAAAATCTGTAGACATTGCAACAACTCAACAACGAAAAGGCAAACAACCCAATCACAAAATGGACGAAGGACATGAACAGAACTTTTACCAAAGAGAACATTCAAGCAGCCCACAAATGTATGAAAAGATGTTCACCATCATTAGGCAATGGAGAGCTGCAAGTCAAAACTACAATGAAATACTATCTTACCCCAGTTAAAATGGCATTGATTAAATTAAAAAACAGATAACAATAAATGATGGTGAGGATATGGGGAGTTTGGAAGTCTTATCCATTGCTGGTGGGACTGTAAAATGGTACAGCCACTGTGGAAAATGGCATGGCACTTTCTCAAAAAGCTAGAACTAGAACTACCCTATGATGCAGTAATCCCACTCCTAGGTATATACCCTAAAAAGAGACCTAAAAATAATGACACAAACATGCACACCTATGTTCACTCATGCTTAATTTACAAAAGCAAATAAATGGAAACAATCCAAGTTCCCATCAACAGATGAATGGATAAGCAAGTTGTGGCACATATATACAGTAGAATACTACCCAAACATAAAAAACAATGATGAGTCCGTGAAACATATTATAACATGGATGGACCTGGAGGTCATAATGCTAAGTGAAATAAGTCAACCATACAAGGACAAACACTGTATGATCCCTCTTTTACAAGAAACAAGAATAAATATAGAGAGACCAATGTTTACTGGTGTTTTTTTACCACGGAGAGGAGGGGGATGGGGAAAGTACACTTTATACTGTAGAGACTAGTTATTTTTGGCGATGGAAAAAGTGGCACCGAATGTGGATGTAGTAAACACAGCACAACCAAAGTAAAAATGAGTGTTTAAGCACATATGGATGGGTATAGGTAAATTGGTATATAGGTAGGTACAGGTGTGTGAGAACAGATAAAAGTATCCGTAGGTATGTGTAAATACAAATATGTGAGTATGGGCACATAGATTCATAAACTAAACCCAAACCCACTGCCGTCGAGTCTATTCCAACTCATAGTGACCCTATAGGACAGAGTAGAACTGCCCCCATAGAGTTTCCAAGGAGCGCCTGGTGGATTTGAACTGCTGACCTCTTGGTTAGCAGCCGTAGCACTTAACCGCTACACCACCAGGATTTCCCATAGATTCATAGGAGACACAAATACACATACTCCTCAGACATAACCAAATACCTTCCAACACTGGTTTTCTGAGTTTGAAGAGTTAGGACCATAGTTCTTAGTTGGCATAGTTCACAAAGATCATGATCTGCGTCCTAGTAAAATGAGTGGTGTCTAGATCTTAAAAGCTTGCGAACAGGCATCTGAAACATAGCTATGGGTCTCTACTCACCAGGAGCAAAGTACTAAGAAGGTAAACAAAAGCTCAGAGGAAAAACAAGTCTAAACGAGCCACAACCTCATCCACCCTGAGACCAGAAGAACTAGATGATGTCTGGCTACTATCACAGTAGTTGGTCCTAGATAGAATGGGATAAAAATATGGCTCAGAACTCAAAATCTTATTTAAAACAAAAAAGAAGCCAGACAAACTGGAACAATAGAGAATAGAGGACTCCCTGAGACTATCACCCTGAGACACTCTTTAAATCTAGAATCAATCCTATCCCCTGAGATTACCTTTTAGCAAAATAGCAGAGTGGCACACAAAATAAAGGATATTGCCCATAAGGTCGGTGCCTTCCTTAAAAACCGTCAGTATGAGACCAAATGGTCAACAATTACCCAAAAGCAAAGACTAGACGATAAGGGGGGCAGGGAAACTAGAGTACTGGAAAGGGAACGAACTGAACACAATTAAAGAGAATGTTCACACATTGTAATAAATGTAACTAATGTCACTGAACAATTTGTGTGGAAATTGTCAAATGGGAACTTAACTTGCTATGTAAACTTTCACCAAAAACTCAGTAAAATATTATTAAAAAAAAAAAGACCATGTCTTGGGTCAGGCATTCCTTAGTCATCTAAGTGACATTTTTGCTTTTTAAACCTTTAAGAAGTTCTTTTGTGGCAGATTTTCCCAATGCAAACTGACAGATGGGTGGTGGAGATATGTGTGTGTGTGTGTATAGATATAGATATACAGATATTTCCCCTCCTTTTGAAAAGCACAAATACTCTCAAGGATTATCTCCATCTCAGATGAGGAGACAGTAACTTGCCCAAGTTTACACAGCTACTTAATTAGCCAAGTCTTTCTGACTCTAAACCTCAAACTTCCTCTTCCACATTAAAACCCACACCCAGTGCCGTTGAGTCAATTCTGACTCATAGCAACCCTACAGGACAGAGTAGAACTGCCCCGTAGAGTTTCCAAGGAGCGCCTGGTGGATTCGAACAGCTGACCCTTGCCTATGCCTTTTCTTTACACACATTCCTAAACCAGATTTTAGATTCAAATATTAATATTACAGGGCTTGACCTAAGATTGGGAACTGGTATCCTTTTTTTTTTTTCCTCCCCTTAATCTCCACAGAACTATCTAGAATTCTTCATTTGGTCACGCCACCTGAAATGCCAGTAATTAGACATTTCATTGAGTAAATAAGCTTCCTGCCATATTCAGATGTGGGGGAAACTCCGTATCTGATAATAATAACTTTTACTTCCTCCTTCCAACTTGTACAAAAAAACTCAAGCCTTTTATTGCAGAAATGTTGATCCAGTTTTTACATGTAAGTTTGTATTTTTCCTCTGGCAAAAGCTGTTCAGGAGAAAATCCATTTTACAAGAGTGGCTCTGTTAAATGTCTGACTAATAAGGATTGGCCATGATTGGGAGGGGAGTCTCTTTGTGTGTGGCAGAAACTGGCTGACTGCTCACCAAACCCATTTCATCTTCCTGAGCACACAGCTTTCTTTGCACTTTGCTTGGCCTTGTGAATGAATTCTAGCCAATGGAATAGGATGTGCACCAGCTCTGGGGCAAGGTCCTTAACCCCGCAACCTACCAGCACCCGTACACAATCCTCCATTCTCTTCCCTTTTATTAATAGCCTGGAACACATAAGCAAATTATCCCAGAAGCTGTGTGCTGAGGTTGGTGAAGCCCACAAGATTGAAGGAAGCTGGATCCTGCTTCCTTCCACTTGGAGAAATGTTGCCTGCTACTCAGGAGCACACAGAATGGGACAAAATAAATTATGAAACAAACAAACTTCCATTGAGTTAAGCCAGTGAGATTTGGGATTTATCTGTCCCAGGAGCTAATCAATACCATTTGAATTCTAATTAGTCACATCACTCTCAAGAAATCCACTTGATCCTTTCCTTCTATACAACCCTTCTTCCCTGCTCCATTTCTGAAGAGAGTGGCTACTTTTGGGGATTTCTAATTTCTTGAAGTCACTGTTAACTTTTCTTAAATAATGGTGCCTTGCAGCTGTTACAAATTACTACGTTCTTAATGCTGTGTAGTATTAAAAATAAAAAAAGCTACCTTTTTTTACTGATTTTCATATAACTTACCTTTCTCCAAATATCTGGAAATATTCACCATCTTTTTTTTTTTTTTTAAGCCAGAACTAATTTTAATCACTCCTTTTCAAATTAGTATTCCCATTCTGGTTCCAAGGGGCTGTTTCTGGCAGCCAAATATACATCTCTGCTACTGAATAAAACTAGTTTTGACTCTTGGAGCTCCCAGGCCCCTTTCCCACTAGATGACCAGGACTAACAAAGTAACTCTTTTTTTACTTTAGAAAAACAGTGTGCAAATCATGTCCAGGAGATTCCAAGGGGCTGTTTAAGACTTTGCAGTTCAGTAGAACTCTGGCCTAAGTAAGCCAAGTTTGACTAGTTTTTAGGTTTCCTTTTCTTATGGCTTGACTCTACCTAGAACAAAATATTCAAGTTTCTCCAGGTGTCTATTCCCTCTTCTGTGTTTGTATTAAAGTAGTCAAAAGGATTGGCGGGAAAGAATTTTCACTTCAGAGTTTGCCAGAGCCTTCCTTGTAATAGAATTTTCCCCCTCCTCTCTCAAATGGTTGACCACAATTTATTTATTCTTGTTTTCACCATCGTATTTGAATGAGAGTTTTGCAGGATATTTTATTCTTGATTGGCAACTTTTTTCTTTCAAGGTTTTTTCTATGTCATCCCATTGCCTTTTTGCCTGCATGGTTTCTACTGAGTAATCAGAGCTTAGTCTTATTGTTTCCCCTCTGTATGTAACTTTTCATTTTTCTCAAGCTGCTCTTGGTATTCTTTCTTTGCCTTTGGTTCTAGTGAGTGTGATTATGATATGCCTTGGTGATTTTTGGGGGGGGTCTGTCTTAGTTATCTAGTATTGCTATAACAGAAATACCACAGGTGGATGGCTTAACAAAGAGAAATTTATTTCTTTACATAGGAACTCTTTCTTTCTCTGTCTGCCTCTCATCAATCTTACCCCAGACTAGAAGCTTCTCTGTGCAAGGACTCCAGTTCTAAAGGACGCACTCTGCTCCAAGCAATGCTTTCTTGGTGGTATGAGGTCCCCTCTCTCTGCTTGCTTCCCTTCCCTTTTTATCTCTTCAGAGATAAAAGGTGGTGTAGGCTATACCCCAGGGAAACTTTCTTTACATTGGATTGGCGATGTGGCCTTTGTAAGGGTGTTACAATCCCACCCTAATCTCTTTAACATAAATTTACAATCACAAAGTGGAGGACAACTGCACAATACTGAGAATCATGGCCCAACCAAGTTGACACATATTTTTGGGGGGCACAATTCAATCAATGGCAGGGTCTATACTATATGGGGTTTGTTGAGCTTCTTGGGTGGTCAGCTTTTCATCTTTCATGGTATTAAGGAAGTTTTCTGTCAGCAATTCTTCAATGATCCTCTCTGTGTTTTATGTTTTCTCCCCTTGTACTGGAACTCCGATTACTTGTAAATTTTTGCTTTTGATTGTATCCAACATAATTCTCAGGGTTTCTACATTCTTTTTTCTGATTTTTCCTCAAACAAAATTGTACCCAAGTGTTTGTCTTCAATTTCACTGATCCAGTCTTCCATTGTTTCAAACCTGCTCCTCAGACCCTCTATGATACTGTCCGTTTCTGAAACCTTATTGTTTATCCTTTGGATTTCTCATTGTTGTTTTTGTGTGATTTCTAGTTGTGAATTTATTTTGACATTTTGTTCCTGTTTTGTTTTCCTGAATTCTTCCATTTTTTAAATCTGTATTTTACATGAACTTTCCTATTTTTTCCTCATTTTTGTCTGCTCTTTGCTTCAACTCTTGGGTGGCTCTGAATATTAGAGATTTGAATTTCCTATCAGGTAGTTTTAGTGTCTTTTCTTCTACTGGAAAGTCATCTGGTGTTTTATTTTGAACACCTACTGGAAGCATCCTATCCAGTTTTTTTTTTTTATATGTTATGATATTGTCTACTGTCTTCAGTACATTCAGTAGTTATTTTCTTCATTTATTGATTGTAGATTTGTTTGTTTTGTCCTGCTTTTTTGTTATTTGGTTATGTCTGAGCAGGTGAGCTATGCATTCTTTGTGGTTTGCTCATCTGTGGGCACGATAGTTTTCACCTCCTTGTCCAATGGGCAGGGCCAGTCACTCAGCTATGGTGTAGCAGGGCAGGTCCACCTGAAGGAGAGGGGCTAAGATGGGTTTGTAATGGCAAGTACTGGGGCGACAGAGCAGGCTGGGGGTCAGTGCAGGGCAGGCTCCTGTAGGTAGTAACTGTGCTGCTTGGGGGTGTGATGTTCAGTACACGGTACAGGTAGACAGGAGGGGGGGAGAAGTTGTGATGTGTGGAGCCGATATGGGTATGGTAAAGAAGAGAGAGAGGAGAAAGAAACAGGAGCCAAAAAACCAAACAAAAATAAGCACTGAGAGAGCTTGCTGTTGGAGTGGGGAGATGAGAAATAGAAATGAAAAAAGGAAAAATGAGAAAGAGAAAAAAGTGAATTAAAAAAAAAAAAACAAAAAACCCAGGAATCCCACACAGTGGCACGTACTCAGGAGACAGGAAAAGAAGGAAAGCAGAGAGAGACGAGAAACTGAGAAATTAAGAAAAACAAAAGGAAAAGAGAAAAGAAAAATAAAAAAATAAATAAATAAAAAGAAAGATCCCTCTGGTGTGGCTTCACAGACCGGGGAAGTGGCTCCCAAGCCGCGTAATACAGCCTGACTTGAATTGGCAGAGATGGCTCACAGCGCCAGGTATTCAGGAGACAAGGAAAGAAGGGAAGTATAGAGAAATGAGAAACTGAGCAATGAAGAAAGACAGAAAGAAAAAAAAAGAAAGAAATGCCCTCTGGGATCCCACTGACGCGGCTTAACTGACTGGAGAAATGGCTCCTGAGCCACTCAATACAGCCGGCTAGAAGGGTTTTCCAAGCCACAAAAAAGAGAAAGAAAACACACAAACAGACAAAACAAAAACAAAAGCAAAAAACCACTCAGGGATCCCAGGGTGACACTTTTAATACATCTCCTTTTAACTTACCTACTTGACCTGTGCAGAAGACTGACTTTTGGAGATGAAAGTAACTTAAATTTAATCAGATGGTAACTCAGCTTACAGCTGATGTTCCATATTTTTATCTTTATTGGATCAAATCAATGCTGCCCCTGGTACTTTATATGCAGCTATTAGTTTGGAAAATGCTCTAATTCTCTATCTGGATTAGTATATGCTGTCAAAAGCCATATGCTTTGAGGTAGTTGAGACAGCAATAAATCTCTGTCTTAACCTAGGGCTATCTAGTCTGCGTGCACCTTAATTACCTCATTATCCCTGTATAAATTTGCTCATTTAAAAAAATTACACATCACCCCAAAACTCAGCGGCTTAAAACAACAAAGATTGTTTAGCACTTGATTCTGTGGGTGGTTGGGCAGTTCTAGTCAGGGCCAGCTCAGCTGATCTCTGCTGGGCTCACTCAAGAACCTGCAGTCAACTGGTAAGTAGCCAGGCAGTTAAATGAGTTGGGATGGCCTCTCTCACAGGCATTTTTCAAGATATTTCTTGCCTTACATTTGCTGTTGTCTCATTGGGTAAAGCAAGGGACGTGATGGCTAAGCCCAGAGTTAGCATGGAGGAGGGTATCCAAGGGTGTAGATAAAGGGAGAGGCAAAATTGGGAGCATTCATGCAATGATCTACTGCCAACTGCCCTCTGGGCCCAATGATTCACATTGCTGTTGTTATTAAGTGCCATCGAATTGGTTCTGACTCATAGCAACCTTATGTACTACAGAACCAAACACTGCCCGGTCCTCGGCCATCCTCGTTATTGTTATCCTTAAGCCCATTGTTGCAGCTACTGTTTCAATCCATCTCCTTGAGGGTTTTTCTCTTTCTCACTGACCCTCTACTCTACCAAGCATGATGTCCTTTTCCAGGGATTGGTCTCTCCTGATAACATGTCCTAAGTATTTGAGATGCAGTCTTGTCATCCTCACTTCTAATGAGCATTCTGGCTGTACTTCTTCCAAGACAGATTTGTTTGTTCTTTTGGCAGTCCATGGTATATTCAATATTCTCTGTCAACAGCATAATTTAGAGCCATCAATTCTTCTTCAGTCTTCCTTATTCACTGTCCAGCTTTCCCATGCATATGAGGTGATTGAAAACACCATGGCTTGGGTCAGGCACACCTTAATCTTAAAGGTGACATCTTTGCTTTTTAACACTTTAAAGAAGTCTTTTGCAGCAGATTTGCCCAATACGATGCATCTTTTGATTTCTTGACTGCTGCTTCCACGGGTGTTGATTGTGGATTCAAGTAAAATGAAATCCTTGACAGCTTCAATCTTTTCTCCATTTATCATGATGTTGCTTACTGGTCCACTTGTGAGGATTCTTGTTTTGTTTATGTTAAGGTGCAATCCATGCTAAAGGCTGTAGTCTTTGATCTTCATCAGGAAGTGCTTCAAGTCCTCTTCGTTTTCAGCAAGCAAGGTTGTGTCATTTGCATAACGCAGGTTGTTAATGAGTCTTCCTCAAATCCTGATACCCTGTTCTTCTTCATATAGGCCACCTTCTTGAATTATTTGCTCAGCGTACAGACTAAATAGGTATGCTGAAAGGATACAACCCTGACACACACCTTTCCTGACTTTAAACCACACAGTATCCCCTCATTCTGTTTGAATGACAGCCTCTTGAACTATGTACAGGTTCTTCACGAGCACAACTAAGTGTTCTGGAATTTCCATACTTTGCAAAGTTATCTGTAATTTGTTATGATCCACACAGTTGAATGCCTTTGCATAGTCAATAAAACAGGCAAACACCTTTCTGGTATGCTCTGCTTTCAGCCAGTATCCATCCGATATCAGCAATGATACCCCTTGTTCCATGTCCTCTTTTGAATCTGGCTTGAATATCTGGCAGTTCCCTGTCTACATACTGCTGCAACTGCTTTTGAATCATCTTCAGCAAAATTTTACTTGCAAGTGATATTACTGATATTGTTTGACAATTTCTACATTTGGTTGGATCTCCTTTCTTTGGAATAGGCACAAATATGGATTTCTTCCAGTCAGTTGGCCAGGTGGCTCTCTTCCAAATTTCTTGGCATAGTTGAGTGAGTGCTTCCAGTGCTGCATCTTTTTGTTGAAACATCTCAATTGGTATTCCATCAATTCCTGAAGGTTTGTTTTTCATCAACATTTTCAGTGAAGCTTGGACTTGTTCCTACAGTACCATCAGATCTTGATCATATGCTACCTGCCAAAATGATCGATGTGGTAAAAATCAGGTGAAATTATGCGGTACTGATCAGTAAGGAAGAACAAGCAAGCCCTTGTGTACCTTGCTTATTTGGGGTTATTTGGTATAGCCCCAATATCCCCTTGCTTCAACAGGCTAGGTAAAAATGAGGTTGCATTCTGTTTATTCTAGCTCACATTTTCCTGTTAGCAGCTCTCCTCTCATACCAGCCCACTCCCTTCCCTATCCTTCTACTCTTACACCCATAACTTGGGGGTTTCCAGGGATTCTGCACATGAGAACTTCCAGGGGTTCTTTCTTATTCCTGATTGGGGCTGGAAGGAGAGGGGCCCCAGCATTCTTCCAAGCACCTCCATGTGTCAGACATTGTATTGCATGAGCTTCATGTACAGTCTTCTTTATTCCTTGTAAAAACTCATGTAGATATCATTATTACCATTTTAGGGATAAGAAAACTGGGACTCTGAGAGATCAAAAGGTGGATGCAGAGTGTGGGGACACTAGTTTTGTTTTACCCTTCTCATCTGTGATATACATATGCCAATTTGTCTTACTTTAGCTGTTTTTTTCCCATAACTTTCCTATCCACACGTCTATGTTGGAGTCACTAAACTTCTATCCCTTCCATCTTGCTTCTACTTTTCATTAATTTGGAATGTTGGGAGATCTTGTCTTGACTTCCCCCTTTATTTCTTGAAAAGAGTAAGTCCTTGACTATTCCAGGATGGCTGTGAAGGAGGCTGTCAACATAAAGATTCAAGACCCTAACCAGCTGTTGGAATTTCTGACAGATGAGTACCCACCAAGTAGTTTGATATCATCAAGTCAATGGTCTTAATCATTGGAGAATAGGTAACAAGGCACATTGTGTAAAATTCAAAAGGCATAAAATGATATCCAACAAAAAAAAAGTCTCCCTCTTAGTTCTATCACCCAAGTATCCACTTCTTTTCTGTAGAAGCTATGAATGAATTGTTCATGAATTGCACTGTCTCAAGAATTCATTCAGAGATTCAACAGTTTTTTAAAAGTGTCAGTTAAGGAAAAACAAAAGTAACATTAAGGAGTGCCCAGGCCATAAGGGCCTTAGGTTTCTAGTCTTTATCAGGAAGGAACTATAAACTTCTCCTTCCACTGGCTTAGAATTACAAGGTTGTGCTCTGGGAAAATTTTAACTCAGACATAAAATGCTTCCTTCTCCCCCGTTTTACTCAATTCCTCAAACAAGGAGTTTCTGGAAACACCCTCAGCAACTTTCATAAGGCTACCTATTTCAGGTGATGTATATAAATTTCATAGACACAGAGTTTGATGTGCAAAAATGTAACTTTTTTTTCATAATTGAAATCAACTCTTTAGTCCCCGTTTCTTTTGGTGGCAGAAAATTTGATCTGGCCAACAAGGTAAACATAATTGCTTCCTGATTTTGTTCTCCATCTGCTATAGGACCCAAACAACATTCCCTTTGTTTCCATCCTTCTTCCTTTCCTCCCCTTCCCCCAATCTTCACAGGGCCCTTCTGCATTCTGGAGGACTGGTATGTGATGGGTTGTCAGTATTACCCAATGCAGGTCCTGCTTGGTGTGGCTTCTTGCCAATAAAGACACACCGAGGTGAGGAGGGAGGAAGAATGTTTATTGCAAGTTTGAAGACATGGAGCAAGGAGGTATATACCTCAAATCAAGCTCCCCAAACAAAGGGAGGCAAAACCTTTCATACCGTCTCTCACAAGAAGTACATACAAATATTATGGACTACATAGGCTATCCTGGAGGACAGGCACAGTAAGACAAACTGCATTTTTTTGTTTGGCATGTAGGCTAGTAAACTGGGTTGACTGGCTTGAGCCACACCCAGGGCTTGGAAAGCAATGGACAGGAGGCGACAGGTTCCTCTTAGTTTGAGCAGCTCCCAAGTGAGCCACACCCATCGCCACCACCTACGGTTTTATTTGCTAATGGACAGGAGGAGAAGGTAAGCAGCTCCTGGCTGCATTGCCTGGCATCAGATACACCAGGATCTTGCTCCTTCATGGCCCCTGACCTCTGCTGACATCTGATGAGGTGCCTCTCAGCCCATCTGGTCACTGAGCACCATCCTCTCTGCTGCGTAGTTTGTTCTGCCAGGGTGTCCTGGTTCAGGTCCATGGCTCTGTTCCTTTTGTCCCACCCTAAGCTCTTCTGAGCCCACCAGGCCTGGGGCTTCTTGGAAAGGCTGGCAGTCTCTTTGAGCCACGCCTCCCTTCTGCTCCCACACCTCCTACACCTACATACCACCCACCCTCATTCTAGGCAGGGTTGGGACCCCATTAGGGTCATTCTCAGATGTCTAACTCTTGGGCTCACATCTTTCACTTTCTTCTTCCACTAGCATCTGTTTTATTTTCTCCTCTAACGTGGAAAACTAGTTCTTAAAATCATCATGGATTTAAAGTATATATATGTGTATATAGGAGCCCTGGTGGAGCAGTGGTTAAGCGTTAGGCTGCTAAACAAAAGATCAGCAGTTCAAATCCACCAGCTGCTCCTTGGAAACCCTATAGGGCAGTTCTACTCTGTCCTACAGGGGGACTGTGAGTCTGAATCAACTGGAAAGCAATGGGTATGGGTATGGGTATGGGTATGGGTATGGGTATGGGTATGGGTATGGGTATGGGTATGGGTATGGGTATGGGTATGGGTATGGGTATGGGTATGGGTATGGGTATGGGTATGGGTATGGGTATGGGTATGGGTATGGGTATATATATATGTATATAAAGTTTATACTGTCAGACCTATCCCCAGCTTCCTTGGGGCTTTGACTTAGGTACGTCCTCACCTACAAATCATTTTCTCTCAAAAAACCTAGATTCTTGAGATGAAAACCTATGCTTTCAGAACTATTATTTCTATTATGAGTTTTTAAGAACAACCCATAGTGAAACTTCATTGACTTTTTTTTTTAATAATTTTTTTTGAGCTTTAACTGAACGTTTACAAATCAAGTCAGTCTGTCACATATAAGCTTATATACACCTTACTCCATACTCCCACTTACTCTCCCCCTAATGAGTCAGCCCTTCCAGTCTCTCCTTTCATGACAATTTTGCCAGTTTCTAACCCTCTCTACCCTCCTATCTCCCCTCCAGACAAGAGATGCCAACACAGTCTCAAGTGTCCACCTGATACAAGTAGCTCACTCTTCATCAGCATCTCTCTCCAATCCATTCTCCAGTCCCTTCCATGTCTGATGGAATGGTTCCTGTCCTGGGCTAACAGAAGGTTTGGGGACCATGACCGCCAGGATTCCTCTAGTCTCAGTCAGACCATTAAGTCTGGTCTTTTTATGAGAATTTGGGGTCTGCATCCCACTATTCTCCTGCTCCCTCAGGGGTTCTCTGTTGTGTTCCCTGTCAGGGCAGTCATCGGTTGTGGCCGGGCACCATCTAGTTCTTCTGGTCTCAGGATGATGTAAGTCTCTGGTTCATGTGGCCCTTTCTGTCTCTTGGGCTCATAGTTATCGTGTGACCTTGGTGTTCTTCATTCTCCTTTGATCCAGGTGGGTTGAGACCAATTGATGCATCTTAGATAGCCGCTCGTTAGCGTTTAAGACCCCAGATGCCACATTTCAAAGTGGGATGCAGAATGTTTTCATAATAGTATTATTTTGCCAATTGACCTAGAAGTCCCCTTAAGCCATAGTCCCCAAACCCCAGCCCTTGCTCCGCTGACCTTTGAAGCATTCAGTTTATCCCAGAAACTTCTTTGCTTTTGGTCCAGTCCAGTTGAGCTGACCTTCTGTGTATTGAGTATTGACCTTCCCTTCACCTAAAGTAGTTCTAATCTACTAACTAATCGGTAAATAACCCTCTCCCATCCTTCTTCCCTCCCCCCTCGTAACCACAAAAGTATGTGTTCTTCTCAGTTTATACTAATTCTCAAGATCTTATAATAGTGGTCTTATACAATATTTGTCCTTTTGCCTCTGACTAATTTCACTCAGCATAATGCCTTCCAGGTTCCTCCATGTTATGAAATGTTTCACAGATTCGTCACTGTTCTTTATCGATGTGTAGTATTCCGTTGTGTGAATGTACCACAATTTATTTACCCATTCATCCGTTGATGGACACCTTGGTTGCTTCCAGCTTTTTGTATTGTAAACAGAGCTGCAATAAACATGGGTGTGCATATATCTGTTCCTGTGAAGGCTCTTATTTCTCTAGGGTATATTCTGAGGAGTGGGATTTCTGGGTTGTACGGTAGTTCTATTTCTAAGTTTTTAAGAAAACGCCAGATAGATTTCCAAAGTGGTTGTACCATTTTACATTCCCACCAGCAGTGTATAAGAGTTCCAATCTCTCCGCAGCCTCTCCAACATTTATTATTTTCTGTTTTTTGGACTAATGCCAGCCTCGTTGGAGTGAGATGGAATCTCATCGTAGTTTTAATTTGCATTTCTCTAATGGCTAATGATTGAGAGCATTTTCTCATGTATCTGTTAGCTGCTTGAATATCTTCCTTAGTGAAGTGCATGTTCATATCCTTTGCCCACTTCTTGATTGGGTTGTTTGTCTTTTTGTGGTTGAGTTTTGACAGAATCATATAGCTTTTAGAGATCAGGCGCTGGTCGGAGATGTCATAGCTGAAAATTCTTTCCCAATCTGTAGGTGGTCTTTTTACTCTTTTGGTGAAGTCTTTAGATGAGCATAGGTGTTTGATTTTTAGGAGCTCCCAGTTATCGGGTTTCTCTTTGTCATTTTTGGTAATGTTCTGTATTCTGTTTATGCCTTGTATTAGGGCTCCTAAGGTTGTCCCTATTTTTTCTTCCATGATCTTTATCGTTTTAGTCTTTATGTTTAGGTCTTTAATACACTTGGAGTTAGTTTTTGTGCATGGTGTGAGGCATGGGTCCTGTTTCATTTTTTTGCAAATGGATATCCAGTTATGCCAGCACCATTTGTTAAAAAGGCTATCTTTTCCCCAATTAACTGACACTGGTCCTTTGTCAAATATCAGCTGCTCATACGTGGATGGATCTATGTCTGGGTTCTCAATTCTGTTCCATTGGTCTATGTGCCTGTTGTTGTACCAGTACCAGGCTGTTTTGACTACTGTGGGTGTATAATAGGTTCTGAAATCAGGTAGAGTGAGGCCTCCCACTTTCTTCTTCTTTTTCAGTAATGTTTTGCTTGTCCGAGGCTTCTTTCCCTTCCATATGAAGTTGGTGATTTGTTTCTCCATGACATTAAAAAATGGCATTGGAATTTGGATCGGAAGTGCATTGTATGTATAGATGGCTTTTGGTAGAATAGACATTCTTACTATGTGAAGTCTTCCTATTCATGAGCAAGGTATGTTTTTCCACTTAAGTAGGTCCTTTTTAATTTCTTGTAGTAGTACTTTGTAGTTTTCTTTGTATAGGTCTTTTACATCTTTGATAAGATTTATTCCTAAGTATTTTATCTTCTTGGGGGCTATTGTGAATGGTATTGATTTGGTGATTTCCTCTTCGATGTTCTTTTTGTTGATGTAGAGGAATCCAAGTGATTTTTGTATGTTTATCTTATAACCTGAGACTCTGCCAAACTCTTCTATTAGTTTCAGTAGTTTTCTGGAGGATTCCTCAGGGTTTTCTGTGTATAAGATCATGTCATCTGCAAATACAGATAATTTTACTTCCTCCTTGCCAATCCGGATGCCCTTTATTTCTTTGTCTAGCCTAATTCCTCTGGCTAGGACTTCTAGCACAATGTTTAATAGGAGCGGTGATAAAGGGCATCCTTGTCTGGTTCCCGTTCTCAAGGGAAATGCTTTCAGGCTCTCTCCATTTAGAGTGATGTTGGCTGTTGGCTTTGTATAAAAAAAAGAAAAAAAATGTATAGATGCCCTTTATTGTGTTGAGGAATTTTCCTTCAATTCCTATTTTGCTGAGAGTTTTTATCATAAATGGGTGTTGGACTTTGTCAAATGCCTTTTCTGCATCAATTGATAAGATCATGTGGTTTTTGTCTTTTGTTTTATTTATATGGTGTGTTACATTAACAGTTTTTCTAATGTTAAACCAGCCTTGCATACCTGGTATAAATCCCACTTGGTCGTGGTGAATTATTTTTTTGATATGTTGTTGAATTCTGTTGGCTAGAATTTCGTTGAGGATTTTTGCATCTATGTTCATGAGGGATATAGGTCTGTAATTTTCTTTTTGTGATGTCTTTACCTGGTTTTGGTATCAGGGATATGGTGGCTTCATAGAATGAGTTAGGTAGTATTCCGTCATTTTCTATGCTTTGAAATACCTTTAGTAGTAGTGGTGGTAACTCTTCTCTGAAAGTTTGGTAGAACTCTGCAGTATAGCCATCCGGGCCAGGGCTTTTTTTTGTTGGGCGTTTTTAGATTACCGTTTCAATCTCTTTTTTTGTTATGGGTCTATTTAGTTGTTCAACTTCTTGTGTTAGTTTAGGTAGGTAGTGTTTTTCTAGGAATTCATCCATTTCTTCTAGGTTTGCAAATTTGTTAGAGTACAATTTTTCGTAATAATCTGATATGATTCCTTTAATTTCAGGTGGGTCTGTTGTGATGTGGCCCTTCTCGTTTCTTATTCGGGTTATTTGTTTCCTTTCTGTATTTCTTTAGTCAGTCTGGCCAGTGGTTTATCAATTTTGTTAATTTTTTCAAAGAACCAGCTTTTGGCTTTGTTAATTCTTTCAATTGTTTTTCTGTTCTCTAATTCATTTAGTTCAGCTCTAATTTTTATTATTTGTTTTCTTCTGGTGCCTGATGGATTCTTTTGTTGCTCACTTTCTATTTGTTCAAGTTGTAGGGACAGTTCTCTGATTTTGGCTCTTTTTCTTTTTGTATGTGTGCATTTATCCATATAAATTGGCCTCTGAGCACTGCTTTTGCTGTGTCCCAGAGGTTTTGATAGGAAGTATTTTCATTCTCGTTGCATTCTGTGAATTTCCTTATTCCCTCCCTGATGTCTTCTATAACTCAAAGTCTTTTTTCAGGAAGGTATTGTTCAGTTTCCAAGTATTTGAATACTTTTCCCTAATTTTTCAGGCCTTGTGGTCTGAGAAGATGCTTTGTAATATTTTGATGTTTTGGATTCTGCAAAGGTTTGTTTTATGACCTAATATGTGGTCTATTCTAGAGAATGTTCCATGTGCGCTAGAAAAAAAAAGTATACTTTGTAGCAGTTGGGTGGAGAGTTCTGTATAAGTCAATGAGGTCAAGTTGGTTGATTGTAGCAATTAGGTTTTCCGTGTCTCTATTGAGCTTTTTACTGGATGTCCTGTCCTTCTCTGAAAGTGGTGTGTTGAAGTCTCCTAGTATAATTGTGGAGGTGTCTATCTCACTTTTCAGTTCTGTTAAAATTTGTTTTATGTATCTTGTAGCCCTGTCATTGGGTGCATAAATAAATAATATGGTTATATCTTCCTGGTCAATTGTCCCTTTAATCATTATGTAGCGTCCTTCTTTATCCTTTGTGGTGGATTTACTTTAAAGTCTATTTTGTCAGAAATTAATATTGCTGCTCCTGCTCTTTTTTGCTTATTGTTTGCTTGATATATATTTTTCCATCATTTGAGTTTTAGTTTGTTTGTGTCTCTAAGTCTAAGGTGTGTCTCTTGTAGGCAGCATATAGACGGATCGTGTTCCTTTATCCAGTCTGAGACTCTCTGTCTCTTTATTGGTGGGTTTACTCCATTTACATTCAGCGTAATTATAGATAAGTATGTGTTTAGTGCTGTCATTTTGATGCCTTTTTATGCGTGTTGTTGACAATTTCATTTTTCCACTTACTTTTTTGTGCTGAGGCGTTTTTCTTTGTGAATTGTGTGTTCCTCATTTTCATAGTATTTGACTTTATGTTTGCTGAGTCGTTACGTTTTTCTTGGTTTTTATTTTGAGTTATGAAGTTGTTATACCTCTTTGTGGTTACCTTAATATTTACCCCTATTTTTCTAAGTAAAAACCTAACTTGTATTGTCCTATATCGCCTTGTATCCCTCTCCATATGGCAGTTCTATGCCACCTGTATTTAGTCCCTCTTTTTGATTATTGTGATCTTTTACATATTGACTTCAATGATTCCCTGTTTTGAGCATTTTTTTTTAATTAATCTTAATTTGTTTTTGTGATTTCCCTATTTGAGTTGATATCAGGATGTTCTGTTCTGTGACCTTGTGTTGTGCTGGTATCTGATATTATTGGTTTTCTGACCAAACAATTTCCTTTAGTATTTCTTGTAGCTTTGGTTTGGTTTTTGCAAATTCTCTAAGCTTGTGTTTATCTGTAAATGTTTTAATTTCGCCTTCATATTTCAGAGAGAGTTTTGCTGGATATGTGATCCTTGGCTGGCAGTTTTTCTCCTTCAGTGTTCTATATATGTCATCCCATTGCCTTCTTGCCTGCATGGTTTCTGCTGAGTAGTCTGAACTTATTCTTATTGATTCTCCGTTGTAGGAGACCTTTCTTTTATCCCTGGCTGCTTTTAAAATTTTCTCTTTATCTTTGGTTTTGGCAAGTTTGATGATAATATGTCTTGGTGATTTTCTTTTTGGATCAATCTTAAATGGGGTTCGATGAGCATCTTGGATAGATATCCTTTCGTCTTTCATGATGTCAGGGAAGTTTTCTGCCAGCAGATCTTCAACTGTTCTCTCTGTGTTTTCTGATATCGCTCCCTGTTCTGGGACTCCAACCACACGCAAGTTATTCTTCTTGATAGAGTCCCACATGATTCCTAGGGTTTCTTCATTTTTTTTCAATTCTTTTATCCGATTTTTTTTCAGCTATGTTGGTGTCAATTTCCTGGTCCTCCAGATTTCCCACTCTGCATTCCAACTGCTCGAGTCTGCTCCTCTGACTTCCTATTGCATTGTCTAATTCTGTAATTTTATTGTTAATCTTTTGGATTTCTGAATGCTGTCTCTCTATGGATTCTTGCAACTTATTAATTTTTCCACTATGTTCTTGAATAATCTTTTTGAGTTCTTCAACTGTTTTATCAGTGTGTTCCTTGGCTTTTTCTGTAGATTACCTTATTTCATTTCTGAGGTCATCCCTGATGTCTTGAAGCATTCTGTAAATTAGTTTTTTATATTCTGCATCTGGCAATTCCAGGATTGTATCTTCATTTGGGAAAGATTTTGATTATTTAGTTCGGGGAGTTTTAGAAGCAATCATGGTCTGCTTCTTTATGTGGTTTGATATCGACTGCTGTCTCCGAGCCATCACTAAGATATTGTAGTGATTTATTCTATATTTGGTCACTGAGTCTTATCTTGTTTTGTTTTCTTTCAATATACGTAGATGGGCTACTAGATTGCGCTGTCTTGATTGTTGTAGTCCTTGAATCACTTATGTCCTATTACCTGCTGGTTTGGGCTGTTACCAGATATATAAGTCTAAGTGTCCATTCACTATTCTTGAGTAGAATCTGATTGTGTGTCACCAGGTGTGTGGTGCAGACTGTCACCTATCCACCTAGAGAAGTAGTGGTGGTAGTTGTGTGCACCAGATTCTAGTAGCAGCAGGGGTTCACACTCCAGGGGGGGCAGGATGCTGACAGGCTTCCCCCAAGTGTCAGTGAGGTAGGAGTATCTCTATTCCTAAAGCACTTTGGTGGGTGGGCTCTGCAGCTGTACCTTAGGCCGCCAATGCAAGTACCTCTACAGATTGGTAGGTGTCACCCTCCTTAGACCCCTAAGTCCGGAGGCTAGGTGGTCTGGGGGGAGCTTCAGCCCTCAGTTCCCTGTTGTGGGTCAGTGTGGGCTCTGTTGAATATGCAGAGATATCAGACCTGGGAAATTTGTCTTTCCAGTAAATCCACTAAAACAATTACAGTCAGATCCCTATCAGAAATGTCTTTGCATTATAATAGCCACCTTGTTCTCTGTAGGGATGAAAGCCCGAGATATGGATCACATATGCTTGGCTGGAGCTGGTTCTGTGTTTTTAGTCCAATTAGGGAAGGATTTTTGGTCCCTGGGTTTTTTGTAGCTGCTTCTCTCAGGCCAGGAGAATGGGTTAGGAAAAGAGCAAAAAAAAAAAAAAAAAAAAGAAAGGAAAGAAAAAAAAATGCAGCCCAGTTCTCTTTCTGGCTCAGGATATTCCAATGTTAATGAAGCCGCCTGGGAAGGGGAGGGGAGGGTTCAGATAAACAGGAGAGAGTAGCACCCCAGAATATAGACAAAGTTACTTATCTTGCTTGGGATGACTGTTATATCTGAGATTCCCGAGGGGCGCCTTGACTGTGTGCCCTGGCTGGGTAGAGATTTGCCCCTGAGGGTCAGGCCTGCGTCCTGTGCTTGTGCTGTCTCAGAAGTCGTGGTTAGTTCCTCCGCTCCCAGTCCAAAGCCCAGCGCCAAGGTTCCCCGGCTGGGATGCCGCACTCCTGGCTCCAAAACCAGTCACTGCCTCCCGGTGACTTCTCCTCTTGTCAGCCATGTTGCTGTGCTGCCTGCGTGCACTGGCTGGGCTTCCCCCGAGGTCAGTTCAGGGGGCTGGGGCTGCGCCCCGTGTTTGCGCTGTCTCAGGATGCTGTGCTCAGCTCTCCTGTGCCCAGTCCAAAGCCCAGCGCCAAGGTTTCCTGACTGGGATGCTGGCTCCAGGCTCCGAAAACAGTCGGTACTTCCCTGTGGTTGTTCATTCTCAGTCTCTGTCACTCAGGTCAACTCTTTAGATCTGTGTTTGATGGTCAGGGTTCGTAGATTGTCATGTATGTGATCGATTCACTTTTTTTTCCGAGTCTTTGTTGCAAGAGGGATCCAAGGTAGCTTCTACCTAGTCAGCATCTTGGCCCCACCTCTGATTGACTTTTTCTAAGCTGTGTCCACCCTCTCTTATCTACTATCTAATTAGTGAATGCCCCTCCCCATCCACCCTCCCTCCCCCCTCTCGTAGCCACAAAAGAATGTTTTCTTCTCAGTTTAAACTATTTCTCAAGCTCTTATAATAGTGGTCTTATACAATGTTTATCCTTTTGCAACTGACTAATTCACTCAGCATAATGCTTCCAGGTTCCTCCATGTTATGAAATGTTTCACGGATTCCTTACTGTTCTTTATCGATGCGTAGTATTCCATTGTGTGAATATATCATAATTTATCCATTCATCCATTGATGGGTACCTTGGTTGCTTCCATCTTTTTGCTATGGTAAACAGTGCTGCAATAAACATTGGTGTGCATATATCTGTTCATGTAAAGGCTCTTATTTCTCTAGGATATGTTCCAAGGAGTGGGATTGCTGGATCGCATAGTAGTTCTATTTCTAGCTTTTTAAGGAAGCGCCAAATCGATTTCCAAAGTGGTTGTACCATTTCACATTCCCAGCTGCAGTGTATAAGTGTTCCAATCTCTCCACAGCCTCTCCAACATTTATTATTTTGTGTTTTTTGGATTAATGCCAGCCTTGTTGGAGTGAGATGAAATCTCATAGTAGCTTTGATCTGCGTTTCTCTAATGGCTAATGATCGTGAACATTTCCTCATATATCTGTAAGCTACCTGAATGTCTTCTTTAGTGAAGTGTCTATTCATATCTTTTGCCCATTTTTTAATTGGGTTATTTGTCTTTTTGTAGTTGAGTTTTTGCAGTATCATGTAGATTTTAGAGATCAGGCGCTGATCAGAAATGTCATAGCTTAAAACTTTTTCCTAGTCTGTAGGTAGTCTTTTTACTCTTTTGGTGAAGTCTTTGGATGAGCATAGGTGTTTGATTTTTTGGAGCTCCCAGTTATCTAGTTTTTCTTCTACATTCTTTATAATGTTTTATATACTGTTTATGCCATGTATTAGGGCTCCTAACGTTGTCTCTATTTTTTCTTCCATAATCTTTATCATTTCAGATTTAATATTTAGGTCTTTGATCCATTTTGAGTTAGTTTTTGTGCATGGAGTGAGGTATGGGTCTTGTTTCAATTTTTTGCAGATGGATATCCAGTTATGCCAGCACCATTTGTTAAAAAGAGTGTTTTTTTCCCCCATTTAACTGTTTTGGGGCCTTTCTCAAATATCAACTGCTCATATGTGGATGGATTTATGTCTGGATTCTCAGTCCTGTTCCATTGGTTCATGTATCTGTTGTTGTACCAGTACCAGTCTGTTTTGACTACTGTGGCGGTATAATAGGTTCTAAAATCAGATAAAGTAAGACCTCCCACTTTATTCTTCTTTTTCAGTGATGCCTTATTTATCCAGGGCCTCTTTCCCTTCCATATGAAGTTGCTGATTAGTTTCTCCATCTCATTAAAGAATGTCCTTGGGATTTGGATCGGAGTTGCATTAAATGTATAGATCGCTTTTGGTAGAATAGACATTTTTATAATGTTAAGTCTTCCTATCCATGAGCAAGGTATGTTCTTCCACTTATGTAAGTCTCTTTTGGTTTCTTGCAGAAGTGTTCTGTAGTTTTCTTTGTATAAGTCTTTTACATCTCTGGTAAGATTTATTCCTAAGTATTTTATCTTCTTGGGGGCCACTGTAAATCACATTGATTTGGTGATTTCCTCTTCGATGTTCTTTTTTTTTTTGGTGTAGAGGAATCCAACTGACTTTTGTATGTTTATCTTGTATTCCGATACTCTGCTGAACTGTTCTATTAGTTTCAATAGTTTTCTGGAGGATTCCTTAGGGTTTTCTGTGTATAAAATCAAGTCATCTGCAAATAGAAAAAATAGAGATCCTTTTAATTCTTCCTTGCCAGTCTGGATGCCCTTTATTTCTTTATCTAGCCTACTTGCTCTGGCTAGGACTTCCAGCACAATGTTGAATAAGAGTGGCAATAAAGGGCATCTTTGTCTGGTTCCTGATCTCAATGGGAATGTTTTCAGGCTCTCTCCATTTAGGGTGATGTTGGCTGTTGGCTTTGTATAAATGCCCTTTATTATGTTGAGGAATTTTCCTTCTATTCCTACCTTGGTGAGAGTTTTTATCACGAATGAGTGTTGAACTTTGTCAAATGCCTTTTCTGCATCAATTGATAAAATCATGTGATTCTTGTCTTTTGTTTTATTTATGTGGTGGATTACATTAATTGTTTTTCTAATGTTGAACCATCCCTGCATACCTGGTATGAATCCCACATGGTCATGGTGAATTATTTTTTTGATATGTTGTTGAATTGTATCGGCTAGAATTTTGTTGAGGATTTTTTCATGAGGGATATAGGTCTATAATTTTCTTTTCTTGTGGTGTCTTTACCTGGTTTTGGTATCAGGGATATGGTGGCTTCATAGAAAGAGTTTTGTAGTATTCCGTCCTTTTCTATGCTCTGAGATACCTTTAGTAGTAGTGGTGTTAACTCTTCTCTGAAAGTTTGGTAGAACTCTGCAGTGAAGCCATCCGGACCAGGGTTTTTATTTGTTGGGAGTTTTTTGATTACCTTTTCAATCTCTTCTTTTGTTATGGGTCTATTTAGTTGTTCTACCTCTATTTGTGTTAGTTTAGGTAGGTAGTGTGTTTCTAGAAACTCACCCATTTCTTCTAGGTTTTCAAATTTGTTTGAGTATAGTAATCTGATATGATTCTTTTAATTTCAGTTGGGTCTGTTGTAATATCGCCCATCTCATTTCTTATTCGGGTTATTTGCTTCCTCTCCTGTTTCTCTTTTGTCAGTTTGGCCAGTGGTTTATCAATTTTGTTGATTTTTTCAAAGAAGTAGCTTTTCGTCTTGTTAAGTCTTTCAGTTGTTTTTCTGTTTTCTATTTCATTTAGTTCAGCTCTAATTTTTATTATTTGTTTTCTTCTGACGCCTGTGGGTTTCTTTTGTTGCTCTCTTTCTATTCGTTCAAGTTGTAGGGATAATTCTTTGATTTTGGCCCTTTCTTCTTTTTGGATGTGTGCATTTATTGATATCAGTTGACCTCTGAGCACTGCTTTTGCTGTGTCCCAAAGGTTCTGATAGGAAGTGTTTTCATTCTCATTGCATTCCAAGTGTTTGATTTCTTTTCCATGCTTTTCCTGTTATTGATTTCCACTTTTATGGCCTTATGGTCAGAGAAGATGCTTTGTAATATTTCAATGTTTTGGGTTCTGCTAAGGCTTGCCTTATGACCTAATATGTAGTCTATTCTATAGAAAGTTCCATGTGCACTAGAAAAGAAAGTATAGTTGATTGCTGTTGGGTGGCATGTTCTATATATGTCTACAAGGTCAAGTTGGTTGATTATGGCACTTAGATCTTCCTTGTCTTTATTGAGCTTCTTTCTGGATGTCCTGTCCTTCACCGAAAGTGGTGTGTTGAAGTCTCCTACTATTATTGTGGAGCTGTCTATCTCCCTTTTCAATGCTGATAGAGTTTGTTTTATGTATCTTACAGCCCTGTCATTGGGTGCATAAATATTTAATATGGGTATATCTTCTTGGTGTATTGTCCCTTTAATCATTATATAGTGTCCTTCCTCATCCTTTCTGATGGATTTAAATTTAAAGTCTATTCTGTCTGAAATTAATATTGCCACTGCTGCTCTTTTTTGCTTATTGTTTGCTTGATATATTTTTTTCTATCCTTTGAGTTTTAGTTTGTTTGAGTCTCTAAGTCTAAGGTGTGACTCTCATAGGCAGCATATAGATGGATCTTGTTTTTTAATCCATTCTGCCACTCTCTGTCTCTTTATTGGTGCATTTAGTCCATTTACATTCAGGGTAATTATGGATAGGTATGAATTTAGTGCTATCATTTTGATGTCTTTTTTTGTGTGTTGTTGACAGTTTCTTTTTCCCACTTGATTTTACGTCCTGAGTAGATTTTCTTTATATATTGTCCTTTCTTCATATTTGTTGTTGTTGATTTTGTTTCTGCTGAGGCTGTATTTTTCCCTTGTATTTTATTTTGATGAGTAGGATAGTTCGTCTCCTTTGTGGTTACCTTATTGTTTACCCCTATTTTTCTAAATTTAAAACTAACTTTTATTTCTTTGTATCGCCATATCTTCCTCTCCATATGGAAGGTGTATGATTACATTTCTTAGTCCCTCTTTATTATTTTAATGTTGTTTTCTTTTATATAATAACATCGCTGTTACCCTGTTTGGGGCTTTTTTTTTTTTTTTTAAGTAATGTTGCTTTGTGTTTTTGGATTTCCCTGTCTGGGTTGACTTCTGGCTGCTCTGCCCAGTGTTCTAGTTTTGGGTTGATACCTGATATTGATTTTCCAGCCAAAGAACTCCCTTTAGTATTTCTTGTAGTTTTGGTTTGGTTTTTACAAATTCTCTAAACTTGTGTTTATCTGGAAATGTCTTAATTTCACCTTCATATTTAAGACACAGTTTTGCTGGACATATGACTCTTGGCAGGCAATTTTTTTCCTTCAAATTTTTAAATATGTCATCCCATTGCCTTCTTGCCTGCATGGTTTCTGCTGAGTAATCCGAGCTTATTCTTGTTGGCTCTCCTTTGTAGGTGACTTTTCTTTTACCCCTTGCTGCTCTTATAATTCTCTTTATCTTTGGTTTTAGCAAGTTTGATTATAATATGTCTTGGTGACTTTCTTTTGAGATCTACCTTATGTGAAGTTCGATGAGCATCTTGGATAGATATCTTCTCATTTTTCACAATATCAGGGAAGTTTTCTGCCAACAAATCTTCAACAATTTTCTCTGTATTTTCTGTTATCCCTCCCTGTTCTGGTACTCCAATCACTCGTAGGTTATTTCTTTTGATAGAGTCCCACATCATTCGTAAGGTTTCTTCATTTTTTAAAAATTCTTTTATCTGATTTTTCTTCAAATATATTAGTGCCAAGTGATTTATCTCCGAGTTCAGAAATTCTAGCTTCTACTTGCTCAATTCTGCTCCTCTGACTTTCTCTGGAGTTGTCTAATTCTGTAATTTTATTGTTAATCTTCTGCATTTCTGATTGTTGTCTGCCTATGAATTTTTCCAGCTTATTAAACTTTTCATTATGTTCCTGAATAATCTTTCTTATTTCTTCAGTTGCTTTATCTGTGTGTTCCTTGGCTTGTTCTGCGTATTGCCTCATTTTTTCCTGATGTCTTGAAGGGTTCTGTATATTAAGCTTTTGTATTCTGCACCTAGTAATTCCAGGAATGCACTTTCATCTAGAAGATCCCTGGATTCTTTGTTTTGAGAGCCTGTTGAGGTGACCATGGTCTGCTTCTTTATGTGACTTGATATTGACTGTTGTCTCTGAGCCATCTATAAGTTATTGTATTAGTTTATGCTTGCTTACTGTGTCATAGCTGCTTGCTTTGTTTTGTTTTGGTATACCCCTATGGGTTGCTTGAGTGAGCTAGCTTGATCATTTTCACCTTTGGAGCTCTGGTGTCCTGTCCCCAGCTGGCTGGAGCTGTTATCAGGTATATCGGTTTAGGAGTCCATTCAGTTTTCTTGTATGAATTCAGCTCAGGTTTCCAGGTAGCTGATCATCACGTGTGTGGTACAGGCTCTGTCCTACAGTCTTAGAGGGTCAGGGGTGATTGGCATATATACTCGCATCTGATTGCAACAGGGGGTCATGCTCTGAACAAGGTAGGGGGCTGACAACCGACCCCCACATGTCTCTGAGGAAAACACGTCTCTGTTCCCTAGAGCATGCTGGTGGGTGGGTTCTGCAGAGGGACGATGGGCACCCAAAGTTTTTGGTTGTAAGGACTGGGAGGTACCAGTTATCTTTGGACCCCTGTCGCAGGTGGCTGGATGACCTGAGTGGAGCTACCAGTCCTTAGGTCCCTGATGTGGGTAGGTGAGGACCTTGTTTAATAGGCAAAGCAATGTCAAACATCAAACACCCACCTCTCCACCGCACCGCTGAAATGGTTGGAGTTTGCCAACAAGGGCCTATTCTCCCGAAATAGGCCCACACAGGTCCATGCAGAAGGGAAAGTTGCTCAAGGTCCACAGACGGTTTATGCCTTGACAGGAGCTGCTTCTGTCCTGAGCTCCTCTGGTTAATGGGGCTAGCAAATTATCTTTTCCCCCACTTGCAAATTTTTTCCCTCCCCAAGCCCGGGAGGAAGGCTCTAGATGCTCACCAGGGTCTGTCTCTGGCCCAGGGATTCAGCTGCTGAGGCAGGCTTGGGTGTGGGGGTGGGGGGGCGCAGTAAAATATATGCAAGTACTTAGCTTTTGCCGAGAGTGCCGTTCTCCTCAGGTTCCGGAGGTGTGCGTGGGCTGTGTGGCTGGCTGCTTCTCCCTGAGGAGACTACGGCCAAACGCTAGTACCAGCCTGCCGCTGCCACTCCAGGAATGGTGCCTGAGGGCTCCCTTTGATTCAGGTCTGGTAACTCCTCTCCACTTCTAAACAGTCTCTTCCTCCCCCTGCCCCTCAGTTCATTGTCTAAGCTTGCCTTTGATGCTCAGGGCTCCCAGCTTGTCGAAAATATACTCGTTTCACTTCTTTTTTCAGGTCTTTCTCCCTGGAAGCGTCTGTCTAGTCCACCATCTTCGCTCCACCCTCGAGTATGGGTTTTAACTGACTGCTTGCAATGAAAGGAAATGGTAGGGAGACAAGGAAGTGGGGGATTAAGGGAAAACACCTTGTTAATTTTGTCAAACAATTATGTTACATAATTAAAGTAACAAAGAAAGGCAAACAGGGCCACTAGTGTTAAGGAAGCTTCTTTGAATGGATCTTTGCCATCTTTCTTTTTAAATGTCACTGTCTCTGACCTGAGTCTCCTCCTCTATCTCATCTTGCAAAAGAAAATTCCTGGTGCTCATTCTCCGTTTTTCATGAAACAAAAGAAAGATCTGGATTGGCGGGCTGAGCCTGTAGTTAGGCATTTGAAGGACTTGGCAGGGATAGGAAATGGTTATCTGGAAATTCCACGAGAAATGGAATCCAGGAAATTTAGGAGTCTAAAGAAAGAAGCCACAGTACCACAAGAACAAGACTTACATTCCAGCCTTGAAAAAGGAGGAATAAAACTTTTATGGCTACAGGTATGAAGGCTGGGTTTTGCAGACTGAGGACATCCAGGGATTCCCGGTGTTCATATTCAGTCTTCTCCCTTCATTTTTAGACACATGTGATGGCTGCTGTAGACATTTCCCAAGTCCTGATACGTCATGAGGCCTTCCCACATCCCCAAATTGTGATTGTCACTAGAGCACTAGAAATGAGCAATTTATGGAACCTTTTTTTTCTTCTTCTTCTTTCCTACAAAGAAATGAAGGTTTTATTGTTACTGGAATAAGGTTCTTGCCTCTCACTGGTCA
The DNA here is from genome assembly GCF_030014295.1 of Loxodonta africana. NCBI lineage: Eukaryota > Metazoa > Chordata > Mammalia > Proboscidea > Elephantidae > Loxodonta > Loxodonta africana. The sequence continues at coordinate 52,384,916 of NC_087359.1, forward strand.
AGAATGAGCAGGTAAGACACATAGAGTTTTCCACATGAGCAACGCTTTATTGAAGAGGCTTGCAAGCAGAGATGAGGTGGGCCTAGAGCAATGCTTACCCTTGTCTCACAGAACAAAAGACGAGCCTGAGTTTCTAAAAGTATTGGGTGGGAAAAGATTCATGTTTATTCACAGGCACAGGCGGGGATATGTTAACTAAGGTGGTGTGCCCAGCAGCTTTCCAAGATGGCTTCTGTCCTGGAGGCCTCTGGGATTATTATAGGGTGTCATGCCTGCGCAGTCTCTCACTCCCCGGGTTCAATTACCCGGCTGGGGCTGCAGCCCCTCACTGCCCCTGGTGCAAGATCATACAGTGGTCACACGTGGATGTTCTGCATGTGTCCCTGGGGTTGGGTTTCTCCAGCAGCTTCTGAAAGGCAACTTTACAGAAGTTTGTGGGCTACTTTTAGATACCCTGCCACATTGTTCTGGGAAATGGCTTTGTTTGTGCGCCCTGGTCCATTTCTTGTTATTTTGCTTGCAGATTTGGGGGCCCCTCTGTTCACTGTCTTACTAAGTCTCTAGGCTCTACACTCAACCCCCATGACCTCCCTGATAGTATAGTCTATTTCTCTTTTACTTGCTTCTCCTCTAACCACACCAGTCTTTTTCTTATTCCTCAAACAGGCACCCTCCGATCTCAGGGCCTTTCTTCCCTGTCTTATTATTAGGTTGGTAAAGTGTTTTTCACTTCCATGTTGACGAAAAGCATACTTTTCAGTGGGTGTAAGGTGGAGTTGAAGTATTTGCAAGGTATGGACTTTCTCTGCATTTCAGTTTATTCACATGGGACATGGGGATGCCAATAGAAGCAACTCCCCAGGTTTATGAGAATTCCAGGATATAAGGCATTAATTATAAAGTACAAGCTCAGGGACTGACTCTAATTGGGTGCTTAGTAAAGGCTAAATTTTGTTGTTATTTTTCAAGTGAATTCCTTCTCCCCTGCAACCTTGCAGCTCCCAAGACTGCAATGCTTGCTTCAACAATAGCAACGAAAAATGCCAAACAGGCCATTAATTACCCAGTGCTGGAAACTCCAAATGCTGAAGTAGCAAGCACCAGATTGTATTGTTTTATAGAATTTCTGCTAACTAAATTTCTTTATGTAACTGTGGTGAGAGTTCTTTGTCCCATATCCAGCTAGGTCTCAAGCCAGGAGGAAAAGGAGAGTATGGGAACATTCAGCTAAGAACTATTTCATCAAAAATTTACCTTGGGAAAAGTAAGGAAACAAATGTCATGGGTCAATGTGTGTGAAGTCAGTGTCTCCTCCACTGTGGGTGGCCTTGTGTATATTGGCTTAGTCTCTTTGGAGGATAATTTGGCAATATCGTCCAACTTTTCTGCATGCATAGCCTTTATATTTCTATGTATAGGCATCTATTCTGGGGACATACTGACATGTAAACAAAGAGGCATATACAAAGATGGTCATTATAGCATTGTTTGTGATAGCAAATATATATATATATATATATATATATATATAGTCATTGGAGTTTGATTAAATAAACTATGGGACGTTCATACAATGGAAATCTAGGTAGCAGTTGTTAAAAAAAAGAGAGAGAGATTGATTTGAAAATCTCTCCAAGACACAATATTAAGTGAATAAAGCAAAGAAATACCTACAGTATAACTTCACTGTGTCTGTACAGATTCTGAGATGCTAGGTGTGAGCTGGCTACCTGGGGTGGCATCTGAGCCTGTTCACATGGCTTGCTTAGTATTTCACTGCTTGTAGGGTGGCTTTTACAGGCCTTTCCACAGGTGGTCATGGCGGCGCTGTCCCAGCACTGATCACCAAGGACAAGGCAGGCTTTCTATTCACTGTGTTTTGCAGTGGCCATTGGAGTTTCAACTCTTTCTCTGAGATTCTGTAACTGGGCTAGGTACTAGGGCAAGCTTCCAGCTCAGGCCCTTACTGAACAATCAGCACTATTCGCTTGCAGTTTGGCTTACTCTGGAGTTCACAAAGACAGCTGTCTCTCTTAGAACCTCTTGGTACAGAGCCTGAGCAGAGTAATTCAGTGACAACCAACCATAAAGATGGATTCTATCTCTCAACACTTAAGGGCCCTGGCCAGCCCTTTGAGTTGCATCTTCTTGGGTGAATGACTTCATTACCTAAGTTACTACCTTTGTGTTAAGAGGTGGCCATCGGCGTTTTACACCTGCCAAGGGATCTCTGTACTGGGGGCTGACCAACCAATGACTCCAAAGTATACATTCACCATCTCTTCCAGAATTACTTCAAATCCTTCCAGAACTGGAATTCCAGGACTCCCAAGATGGTCCCTTACAAAAGGCATCTGACTCCATAGATTATGCTCCCACTCTGAGATCCTAATTTACACCAAGAAAATCCTTTTGTTTGGCCATGATTCCTAAAGGTACCAGGAAAACAAATGATTTAGCAAGTTGTGCTTTAGAAATGAACAAAGTCCTAAAAGTCCTGAATGTCTCATGTCGGGTACTTGCATCTTCCATGAACAATACCCTACTCAGAGGGAAAGCAGCTCTGAAATAGAACAAAGCAACTTGTGGGCACTGCCTAGATAGCTTATCATTTTTATTAAATCATCCCTGCTGTACTGTCTCTTGCCCCACCCTCCCTTCCAGGAACACTGAAATTATAAATTGGAGCTGAGCTTGCTGTGTACACCACATCAAAGGCCAGCATGAAGACAGGCATGATTTTAGTTCTGGTGATTTTCAGCACCCTGGGGATGGAGATGGCTTGTGCTAAGAGACTTCCTTCCAGAGAAGAGTGTGCTGAGGGCATCCTACCTGAAAGCAGGAATAGCTGAGTCTCCATTGCACCTGGGGATGATTTGCCATAGAAGCAGGCAGTGTTTCCACTGCAGAGTAGAGATTTGGCATTGATCAAACCCATTTCCTTTAACCTTCAGGTGTGGTCAGGCTGCATGTCACATTTTCCTTATTTGATTGATTTGGGTCTGGTTAGATGTTGGGCTTAAAGAGTAGAGTCTGTCCTTTAAGCTGGGAGACATACCCCGGATGCGGGACTCGATGGGGGAGTAAATCCGGAATGAACCCAGGCATGTGTGATAGACAGCTGTCAGTGATCAGGGATAATAATGTGACCCTTACACTCCTTTTCAAAATGTGGGACTGAAGCCTTGGCATAACTAATGCCACGATGAACCTATAACTTTTTTTTCTTTTTGCCTGTCTTCTCCTTTCTGCATACCTTTGTTAATGACTTCATTTTTCTTTGTCCAGCCACCTGTGACTTACAACCCCCCACAGGAAGATTAGGGCCCAGATGTCTGGCATGAGTATCTTTAGCCTGATAAGGAGATGTCCGGCATGTATCTCTTTAGTCTGAGAAAGAGTCTGTTATAATTCTCTTGTAATGGATAACTCATCAGGACATGCCATCTGCCAGCTACAAAGACACTTCTAACCTTTGTAAAAATCATATATAAGCTCTAAAGTAAAAATGCCTTTTGGGACTCCATGGAGACAGCCTGTGTTGCTGTTGGATTTTCCTTTGGTGGACACCTCCTAAATAAACTTTCTCTCTCTTTCTGACTTGGAGTATGTTTCATTGGCTCAACTTCTCCAGGGCACCGACCCTAATCGGGCAACAATATCTTCTTAGGAAGATGTAGAAAGGAGGTTTTTGCTTGCTGGGACTCCACAGAATTTTGGAACAGGGAAAACTTTCTCGCAAGGGCCAGACTGTGAATATAGGGCTTAAGAGTGAGAGGGGAGCTGACAAGGCTGAAGGAAGATCTCAGGGGCATGAAGAAAGAAATAGAAGAGGCTGGAGACCTGCCAGATATGAGGGCTTCAGACCTCCAGCACCAGTTCTCCTCCCTGTCTTAGTAACTGTTCTAGGCTGCAAAAAGACCATTGTATCTTTCAGGAAAACAAAGACCTGGAGTCTGTCCAAAGGTTGAAAAAGGTGTCTCTGGAATCTGTCTTAATGGGTGCTCAGGAGATGAATCGTGTCCCAGGAGAATGAAATCCTGCAGCAATGGGCGTGGCCAAGTCTGCGAAACTCCTCCTAGTAAGTATAAGTAGTTAAGAGCTGTCTAAGGGGGCAGACAAGTCCCCCGTGGACTTTGCTCCAAGAAAAAGGGGCTAGAAGTTAATCGCAGGAGGACTTCTGGTTGCTGTAGCTAAGTCCTTCCCCTAAAAGAGAATCCCAGGGTAGCCCCGATGGGCCTAAATGAGACAATTATCCATGACCCTAGATTCACAGGTCATTATCACCAAAGATTTCTCATCCTCTCCCTTGCCTCCTGCCCCAGAGGGATCAAGCACATCCCTTAACTCTTTCTGGAAAATGGGTGATAGTAGGAGAAGGAGAGGAAGAAAAGTGAACCTCCAATTTATTGAATACCTCCTATGCCAGGCACGCATTATGTTGAAGCTGAGGTAAAAAAATAAACCAAGTCAGGGCACACATTGATAATCATAACCCAATGGAATAAGTATAGATTTCAAATATTTCTGTGGGAGTGAGTCATTAGCTTTGCCTGGGGGATTTGGGAAAGTTGTCAGAGAGTAAACTTTTAAATGGGAGCTTATAAAATGCATACAATTCACCAGATGAAGAGCAGTCAGTCCAGAGCACAGAAAAATGTGAGTCCTCCTTTAGAGATGAGAAGGTGATTATGGTGGTTAGACATAGGAGTGTCTTGGGGGGACTGTAGCAGGTCATACAAGCCAGAGTTCAAAGGACAATGAGCAGTCAGTCAGAGAGATTAATTGGTAAATAGCTGAAGATTTTTAAGCAGAGGAAATTTCATGATTTGATTTGTATTTTAGATGGGTGGCTCTGGTGGCCGTGTGAGAGATTGACTGAACCTTTATTAAGCATGCCTGATGAGCAGCCATGAAAGATTTCTCATGAATCCGTGAATCCCATGCTTGGCTTAACAAGAAGACCCTCTCCACACTTCATTCCTGGATATTCCCAATTATTAGAATTGTAGCCCTAGAAGATGAAGATCTATAATGAGCTTGTGCCCAAAATAAATAGTATCTATGGCATTATTCAGGCGGAATTCTTCTTTCTGTTTAAGAATTTGAATGGACCTTCTGTGGACCAGCAGTACCATGTGTGTTCACTGCAGTGAACCCCATGAATGCAAGGCACTTTTGACACCAATAGATCAGAGACAAGATCCTTCCATCTAATTCCTTCTTTGCTTCCTTGTGTATATCTCCAGACAGGGCAAAGACCATAAGAATATTTTCTTGGGTGTTCTATGAACATAATTTTTGTCAAGCAAATAAAGTTAAAAGGCCAAGCAGCACACAGCTGTCCCATTGGAGTAGCCTTTGTTGAGGGGAGACTTAGAAGGAACAGAGCAGGTGTGGGGATACCCCATTCCAACCTCTAGTAGGACTGGATGCCCAACTCCAGGAGAGTGACCTTGACACTTTGGTGGTGGGGCTTCAAGTGGCATTGGTAGAGATGTTCCAGCTTCTGCTCTGGAGTTATTAGAGTCAGGATACAACAGGATACAATACGTGGAGGAACTTTGGCTTCAGCTTTATTCGATCATCTCAGCATTGATGATAGGGAAGCATCACCTCTCCTCTGGCCTGAAGAGTGGATTGAGGTCCAAACCCTTCCCTGGGTTGATCACCTGAAACTCTCCTGAAAGAGGCTAGCATGCAAAGGATCAGTCGTGAACAAGTTAACCAATACTTCTCAGGTAAAAATACAATGAGGAAAAATGTGATGTGAGCCTCTGTATTAGGGTTGACTTGTGGGATGTCAGATTCTGAGCTCCAGGATGGAGTCTTTTACTCAGACTTGAGTCAGAGAATAAGGCTAGATCTCCTAAAGAAGCCATGATAAAAATGATACTCTGGGTTAAACACTACAAGTTCTATGTCCCAGAGCTCTCTGTTTACTCCTACTACCTCCATACCAAGATTCCCCCACTTAGCTTGCTGACCTTTGATATCCCATACTTGCTTGTCCTTGTCCCCAACACTGCTCTTTTGAACTTTGGATTTGCTCTCCTTGCTGTCATGCTTTTGCTGGTAGTACACCTATGGACTTATCAGCTTCCAAGCAACATTGTCTCTGATTTAGACATGTATTTCACAGTATAATATGTGAGAAAACATGCCGATGTTCATAGGATTAACTGTTACTAACATACATTCCATTACCCAGGGTAATTGGCATTTTTGAGAATGTAATGACTTCTTAAAGATTCAGTTGGCTGCCAAGTGGGGAAGATCAGGGTACTGTCTGTTTATGAGGTATAGTTTTCTCCATAGCCAGAATGCACAGATTTAGAAATCAAGGGTGAGGTCATGGTAACAGATTTCATAATTTTCTACAATCTCAAAATCCTTGTCTCTAGTTTCCGGACTATGAACTTTGTTGCCGAAGAGGCTTTTTAATTCGAGGGACAATTATGCCCTTCAGGGGCCATTTCAGATTACCATACTATCTGGGCACAGATTAACAAAGAGGGAATCGGTGTTGGCTGAAATGACTGACCTTGATCAGAATGGGGCAAAATGTTTGCTACTACACAGTGTAGGTGAGACCCAAGAGTCTCCCTGGTGCATCCATGTAGATCATCGTTGTAGGCAGGATAATGCCCTACCCCCCAAAGATGTCCATGTCCTCATCATCAGAACCTATGAATATGTTACTTCACATGGTAAAGGGACTTTGCAGATGTGGTTGAGTTAAGGATCTTGAGATGGGAAGAGTATCCTGGACTATACCAATTGAACTGATGTAATCACAAGTGTCCTTATAACAGGGAGATAGGAGAAACAGAGTCAGAAGAAGATGTGATAACAGAAGCAGAGGTCAGAGTGATACAGGAACAGAAGCCAAGGACTGTAGGCAGCCTCTAGAAGCTGGAAAAGGCAAGGAAGCAGATTTTTCCATAGACCCTTGAGAAGGAATGCATCCCTGCCAGGTTGCTTGGATCCTTGACCTCCAGAACTCTGAGATCATAAATGTATATTGCTTTAAGTCACTAAGTGTGTGGCAATTTGTTAAAGCAACAATATGAAACAAATGTTATCTCTATGCCTAGCAGTAAAGGTCATTGGAGACTAATGGAAACCCATATAGGCAGCACTTCTAATGGCTCAGACCCATAAAACTGAAGTTTTGGACAACCTTACCAGGAAAAATTCTGCCCAGCTGAGGGTCTTGGTAAAGGCCACTGAGGTATCAGTAGGTGGTGGAAGGATCTTCATGACCAATTGTAGGAATAAAGTATTTAGTCTCTCTTGTATTTTTCTGGTTTATGCTAGATTTAATCATGTTCACCTTTTTTTTCTTTGAAAATAAGAGCTATCCTTCCACTGACAGCTGTGGAGGGGTAGCCTTATCAGACCAACCCTCCCTCTTGATGACCACGTTGAGATCTGGATAAAATGTGAGAAATAGTGTCTGAAGACACTGGATATCAAAAAAAGCAAGAAGGACAAAAGAGTAAAAGTTCTCAAAGAGAAGGAAAATGAATTGCAATAAACCAGACAGTGTGTATTCTCTTCTGATTTTTCCCTCAAGGAACTTACAAATTATATTTGTGAGGGACAAGAGTTTGAGTACAAACAGGAAGTGGCAGGGCGGGTTATAAAAAGGTATGTGGAAAACTAAGCAGTCTCGTGATGCTGGTTGTTTTTTTGTTTTTTGTAATATGTCTATGATTACAGACATTGTAGACCTTAACTCTTTGACCTCATTACAAATAGTCTGGGAGGACAAAGTTCCCTAAGGCAACAATAATATTTATTTCAAATGGCAGTAAAACTATTGGAGCTTGGGACCCAGCAGGGAGACAGACCCTGGTTAAGAGACAAGGCTATTAGATGTGCTAAAGAATTATTCAATAATAGTAATAGCAAATCAGAAATAGGCCAACCCTCACAAAAACTGAAACCCAGTCATGAAGTACCTAAATCATGATTGGATCAGGTAATATTCCTTACTCCTAGGAAATAACTCCTTTCCTGATGAAGATTACATTACTCAGAGTGTACACAGTTTTTTCTACCTAATTTCCAGAATTTAAGCAAAAATTACTAGACATGCCAAGATACATTACAAAATGACCAAAAGACAAGAGAGAGAGAAAAAAGACAATACAAACCCCACATGGATAATCCAGATACTGGAGGTATAAAATATGAATTTTAAAATAATTGTGATTAACATAATCAAGACAATAAAAGCCCAAAGAAGTGTTTCATCAGAGAGTTCCAATCAATTAAAAAAAAAATTAAAAGTAAATTCCAGAAATAAAAAAGTGCAGTAACTGAAACTTTGAACTCATAATCTGGGTTTAACAACAGATTAGACAAATCAGAAAAAAGGATTAGGGAAATGGAAGATAGGTCAGTAGAACATATCTAGACTGGGTTCACTGAAAAAAAAAAAAAAGATGTAAAATTCAGAAGAACAGAGACCAAAAAAAAAAAAAAAACCCAAACCCACTGCCATGGAGTTGACTTCAACTCACAGTGACCCTAAGGACAGAGTAGAACTGCCCCATAGGTTTTCCAAGGAGCATTCTCCCTCAAAGCAGCTGGTGGATTTGAACTGCTGACCCTTTGGTTAGTAGCCAATCACTTTAACCACTGCACCACCAGGGCTCCTCAGAAAAGAGCATGATATAAATAAATAGAACATGATAAAAAGACAAATATACATTTAATTCAAGTCCCGGGCCTTGACACCCAGCGTTTTGTGCCCTCTGGTACAGGAGAAGAGATTTTCTTTATATTCTGCCTAGAAGGGTCTCTGGTTTCTACATTTAGACCTAAACTGGTGCTGAGTTCTAGGTGCTTGTGCTGTTCTCATTATGAATTCTGAAGGGGAAATGTTTATGTTCAATATTTGGGGCTCTCCTGCAGTGGTTCTATATTTCCAGGATTCCTCCTCACTTTCCAGGGGTTATGGTTGCCCTGACTCTGTTCTCTGATTCTTTAAGCCAGAAAGATAACAAGTTTTCTACTGGATTTTTAGTTGCTCTGCATGGCACTGATAGGGTCCTGTCCTCAGACTAGAAGCCATAAAAAATGGGGAATTCCCCCAGTGACATTTCCTTCTTCCAATTGTCAATCCCTTCCAAAATCTGTCTGGTTTTTAAAAAATCCAGTGTTTTCAGGTAGCTGGCTGCTTTTCTTGTTTTCGTCTTTTGTAACATGTTCATGATAATATACATTTTTGACTTTAACTTTAGGAACCTCATTGCAAAGATTTTGGAGAGAAGGAATTCCCTAAAAAAACAAGAATATCTCTGTTAAATGGCAGTAAGACAAAGGGGAAAATTGCTGAGAACTTTCCATATTATCACCGGATTGAATTGATTGCTTCTGAATCTCTCCCCAAAATACATGAACCTAAACCTCCCTCCACCCAAAAAAGTCCACCTCATTCCAAAGGAATCAGGTTGCCAGCAGACACTTCCTGGAGGCTCCTCTATGCCTATCCCCTCTTCCTGCCACATCATATGGTGGGAGATTATAAACTGGCTGGGATATGTGAAAAAAATCACACTCACTGCGGTCGAGTCGATTCTGGCTCATAGTGACCCTACTGAATAGAGTAGAACTGCTCCACAGGGTTTCCAAGGCTGTAATCTTTAGAGAAGCAGACTGCCACATCTTTCTTCCATGGAGTGGCTGGTGGGTTTGAACCACCGATCTTTCTGTTAGCAGCCAAGCACTTAACCACTGTGCCACCATCATTGACACTGACTGTTAATGAAGTTGTGCATCATCTTTGTCCTGGTGACTTTCCTTACCCTCAGGATGGAGGGAGACTGGGCATACAGACTCCACTGAGAAGCTCACAAAGGATGGCCTTGAGGGGAGAGAAGATTTAGACCGTTTTAGACTGAGATGATTTATATGTGGGAATTTCATAGAATTAAGCTGTGTTTCCTTAGCAGACAGAGGAAATTTTTAATGATCAAATTTATATCCTCAGTTACTATGGTTTGGGGTAATGCATCCTACTTTTACTAAGATGTTGTTTTGGAGTAATCTTTGAGAGTAGAAAGTAAAAGTCACATCTTCAGTCCGCAATTGGATCACGGACATTTATATAATTGGTACGTTGCTGTTATCATTAAGTTCTGTCAAGTCAATTCCAACTTATAGTGACCCTATAGGACAGAGTAGAATGGCCCCGTAGAATTTCCAAGGAGTGGCAGGTAGACTTGAACTGCTAACCTTTGGTTAGCAGCCGAGCTCTTAATGACCATGGCACTGGGGCTCCAGCCACTAACCAAAAGGTCGGCAGTTTGATTCTACCAGCCACTCCTTGGAAACCTTATAGGGCAGTTCTACTCTCTTCTATAGGGTCACTATGAGTCAAAATGGACTTGAAATGAGTTACTTGGTATAAATTTTTCAAGTCCATTTTGACTCATAGTGAGGAGTTATTCTGTTTGTGATATGACATCTTATAATCTTTTCTCAAAATTTCTAGGAAAAAGGATGGTTGTGCTTCTGGAAATTTTCCTCCTCTCAGTACTCTGAAGCTTATGAGAGGCTGAGGGGATATTCTTCACAGGAAAACAAATGTTTAAGGGACAGTGTGGAGCTAACAGGTTCTGGGGTGAGCGGAGACAACAGGAATACAAGGGCAGAATGGAAGGCTCTGAATACCTGCCCAGGCCTGAGGGATTTTAGGCGGTCTTACCCTTGTCTAAGTGACCAGTCTTAGTTCTTGAAAGCCTGTGGTATATACTAGGACCAGAAAGACCTGGCACCTGCCTACAAGGGGAGCCTCATTTTATGCCTATTATCCCAACTACGTTGTTAATAGTGGCCCACTTTCACTCAAAAAAGTACCCTGATTGGGACAATAAACCTCATGACCTGCCTACTAATACAGGACATCAGGTCACTTGATCTAAGGAATCCTTTGTAAGAGAAACTACACTATAGAAAGGAAGAGAGCTGCTTCCAGGTGCTCCTGTGAAACGAATGACCATGACCCTGGGTGCCTAGGGTCAGATTCTCTCAGGACTTTTCATATGTTAAAATGTTGATCAAAGTTCTAAAATCCTTGAGATGGATCAGTTCTGCCTGGAAACTAGGTTATCTGGTTGGGGGTATAAGAGATGGGCACAGAAATGCAAAATAAGAGAGGGAGCGTTTATTGATTATTGAATGCCCAAACTACTCCAGACCCTGGTGTCAGGATAAAAAGAAAAAGGGAGAAACACTTGGGAAGACAGACCCATCCAAAAAGTTAACAGTGTGCATGACTAGTGCAATGGCAGAGATATTTGCATGGTTCACTGGGAGCAAGACGGGAATTACTAGCTCTGTCTGAGGAGGTTAGGAAGGAATGAGCAAGTAGGGCCTATAAGAGCTGGAGCTGAAAGGGGAGTTTGAGATCACCAGGTTGAGAATGGAGATGAGGACAGTGAGGGCAGCAGAGACAGTGTGTACATAGCCTTGGAGATGGGAAGGGCTAGGGCCTGGGGGATGTCTTAGTGGGAGTCATGGCTGGGGAGTAAGCTATAGTGTGGGGTCTGGGCCGGACATCAAGGGCTTTGAATGCCATGCTAAGGAGAATGAATGGAAAATCACTGGAGACTAAGAAAAGTGATATGAACAAAATTTGTGTCTTAGAACATCACTGCTGATAATCAGAAACTATCGTATAGGGAATACTACAGGTCCAGATATCTTCAACAGTGAATTCTGCCAACATTTAAAGAAGACATAATACTAATTTTGCATAAACTTTTTCAAAAATAAACAGGCTAGCGTAAGTATGATACTAAAATTTGACAGCCATTTAAAGAAAATTACAGATCAATATCCCTCATGAGTATAAGAAAAATCCTCAGTGAAATATTAGCAAATCAAACCCAGGGATACGCATAAAGAATAATGCACCATGACCAAGTGCGGTTTATGGCAACCGTGCAAGTCTCTTGTAATATTAAAAAAATTAATGACCATTTTAACAGAATAAGAAAAACCATACAATCATCTCAATAGTTGGAGAAAAAGCATTTGACAAATTTATAGTAAAAACTCTCAACACACCAAAATTAGAAGGACTTGCCTCTAACTAATGGAGGATACCTAAAAAAATCCTGTAGTAAACATCATTTTTAATAGTGAAATATTGAAAGCCTTTCACTTAAGGGAAACCCTGGCGGCGTAGTGGTTAAGTGCTACCGCTGCTAACCAAAGGGCTAGCAGTTCAAATCTGCCAGGCACTTCTTGGAAACTCTCTGGGGCAGTTCTACTCTGTCCTATAGGTCGCTACGAGTTGGAATCATCTCGACGGCACTGGGTTTGGTTTTCGGTTTTTCTCTTAAGATCTGAAACAAGGAAAGGATGCCTACTCTCAGCACTTCTGTCAAACATTTTACACAAAGTCTTAACTAGGACAATAAGACTAGAAAAAAATAAAAGGCATAAAGACAGAAAAGGAACAAATAAAACTGTCATTTGCATATAACATGATTGTGTGTGTACAAATTTCCGCAGAATCTGCAAAAATATTCTAGAATAAGTGAATTTAACAAGTTGCAGGATAGTTTCTATGTAAATGTCAATTGTAATTCTATACACTAGCAATAAAAATTGTGGAAAATAAAATATAAAAATAGCACTTATAATAGCTTCAAAAATATTAAATAATTAGGGAAAACATAATGAAAGATGTGCAAGACTTATATGCTGAAAACTACAAGACAATGCTAAGAAATGTTAAAAGAAACCTAAATAAATGGAGATTTATACTATGATCGATCATACTTAGGAAGACTCAATAGTGTAAGATGTCCATTCTGTCCAAATTAATCTATAAATTCAGCCAATCCCAATCCACATTTCAACAGGCTTCTTTGGGGAAATTGACAGATTTAGTTTAAAATTTATATGGAAATACAATCTTTTTTTATTAGACTAGTCAAAACAGTCTTGAAAAACAAAAATCAAAGTTAGAGGATTCATGCTATGTAATTTCAAAGCCTACTCTAAAGCTACACTGATCAAAACCATGTGGCATTAGAGGAGTGCTGTTTCCCTTGTAGAGTGACAAATCCCAGGACAGTATTCCAGAGTCTCAATAAGGCAAGGCTCTTCTTCTTATTCTCTACTCCTGGAACCACAGCACTGGAATAATAAGACGATCAATAGCGGCTTTACTTTGAATGGTTGATTTCTGATTTTTCAAAGGGAATGCTGAGATGGTTGGTCTATAGAACTTTTTTTCTGAGTAAACTCTTAATGTTTCTTTCCCCAGTCTGTTTCTGTCTTTCTATTTAAGATATGTACTAAAAATCTTATCAACAGCATCATAAAAACCAGTACATACTAATTGACAATAAACCTGCCTGACTCTGGACCAGCGCAGCTGACGTAAAGACAGAAAAAGCTTCCAGGAAATGGAACTTTACAGATGAAGATCTGGAATTTGTTAACTTTATTAGTTGTATTTCAAGGCAGTATGGTCACACTGGTTAAGTACTACGGCTGCTAACCAAAAGGTTGGCAGTTTGAATCCACCAGGCGCTCCTTGGAAACTCTATGGTGCAGCTCTACTCTGTCCTATAGGGTCACTACGAGTCGGAATCGACTCGATGGCAACAGGTTTGTTTTTTTTTTTTTTTATGATCACACTGGCAATGGAAAATAAGATACTGGTAGTCCATGGCACAGAATGGCAAAATAGGTACTTAGATAATACCAAACCAAACCCACAGCAGTCAAGTCAGTTCCGACTCATAGTGACCCCATAGGCTTTCCAAGGCTGTAATCTTTATGCAAGCAGACTGCCGCATCTTCTTCCCACAGTGCTACTTCCTCGGGTACCCTACATAATGTGACCCTAATACCTCACAGCATGTTTTCTCTTTTTCAAAATGGCCGATTGAGAGCTTGACATAACTAACAGCATAATGATACTCTAAGTAACCTATAAGTTTTTTTTTGCTTGGTATTTTGTACACTCTCACTTTCAATGTCCTTTTTTATCACACCAGCTGCACTGTTCTCTTTCCAAATGGGTGTGGCGCCTTCTCAGCTCCTGTGACCTTGGTCTACCTCCTTTTCTTTGTTCTCTTGGAAGATGGCCTTCAGCTTGCAAGGTGGCAGCTAGGAAGGCTGCCTGGTGCTTTTGGTCTGCACCTTTTTTTCTTTCTTTCTCCCTGTCTCAGTCAGAGTAAACTTGGCAGACTAGTTCCACTAGCTGAGAGATTTATATATATATATATTTTTACCTGTTAAAAACAAATACTAGAGTCCTGATGTCCGGCATGCATATCTTTAGTTTCATAAAGAGTTTCTTGTAATTGTCTTGTGATGTATGCTCATCCGACCATCTGTAGGTTATGTGCCTGAAGACACTATGTAACCCAAAAATGATATATAACCTCTGATGTAGAAATTGCCTTTCGGGACTCCATGAAGGCTGCCAATGTTGCTGTTGGGTTTTCTGTTGGTGTCTCCTCCTAATAAACTTTCTCTCTCTTTTTGACTTAGAGTACATTTCATTAGCTCAACTGCTCCAGGGCACAGACCCTAATCAGGCAACAATAGTATTTTGGGAAATATAATAGCTTTAAATTGTACTCATTGAAAAAACAACCTCAACTATTGTGTGTGAAATACCTACTTGTTTGGGAGAAATGTTTCCACAATTCTTTGCAATAAGTTGGCAATGGCTAGGGTTGGAAGAACATGAAAAGACACATATTTGGCAACCCCTCTGTGCCACGTCTTTTCAAATACATTATTTTACTTAATCCTCAGAGCCCTTTATGATGTAGGTGTTATCACCTCATTTTACAGATGAGGAAACTAAAGAATGAACAATTTTTTTTTTCTTTTGCTTATCTTGCCTGATTCCTCTTTACTGTCTTCCTGAAGTCACTGGGATCACATTGCAAATGGTGACACCCGAAGAGGTTTCCCCTTTTTGCCCTAAAATTTGGGTCTCCCTCCCGTTCCAGAGGGAACTAAAGGCCTGTCTAAGAGCAAAGCCTGGGACAGATTTAGGCCCCATCACACCATCTACCCCCTACATGTCTGTCAGTTTGTCATACTGCGGGGGCTTCCGTGTTGCTGTAATGCTAGAAGCTATGCCACCAGTGTCTGGATACCAGCAGGGTCACCCGTGGTGGACAGGTTTCAGCTGAGCTTCCAGACTAGGACAGACTAGGAGGAAGGACCCGGCAGTCTACTTCTGAAAAGAATTAGCCAGTGAAAGCCATATAAATAGCAGTGGAACATTATCTAATATAGTGCTGGAAGATGAACCCCCCCCCAGGTTGGAAGGCACTCAAAAGATGACTGGGGAAGAGCTGCCTCCTCAAAGTAGAGTCAACCTTAATGACGTGGTTGGAGTCAAGCTTTGAGGACCTTCATTTGCTGATGTGGCACGACTCAAAATGAGAAGAAACAGCTGCAAACATCCATTAATAATCATAACATGGAATGTACGAGGTATGAATCTAGGAAAATTGGAAATCATCAGAAATGAAATGGAACAAATAAACATCAATATCTTAGGCATTAGTGAGCTGAAATGGACTGGTATTGGCCATTTTGAATCAGACAATGCACCAAACTTACAAGAGTTATCAAAGGGAGTCCTTCAGTTTGAGAACAGACAACATCAGATAACAGCCTGAATCTAGGATGTGAGATCACACTAGCCAGATGCCAACCTAGGAGATGAACTCTCAAGGACTATTCAAAGCTAAAAGATTTACAACAGGAAACCAGAGAGGTTAGCAAATGACAAAGTCATGGATTGAATTATGTCCCCCCAAAAATGTGTGTATCAACTTGATTAGGCCATGATTCCCAGTATTGTGTGGTTGTCCTCCATTTTGTGATTGCAATTTTATGTTGAGAGGATTAGGGTGGGATTGTAATACCACCCTTACTGAGGTCACCTCCCTGATCCAAGGTAAGGGGGTTTTCCCTGGGGTGTGGCCTGCACCACATTTTATCTCTCAAGAGATAAAGGAAAGGAAGGTGGGATGCAAACCCTAAATGCTTGTAAAAAGATCAGACTTAATGGTCTGAGACTAGAAGGACCCCAGAGGTAATGGTCCCCAGACCTTCTGTTAGCCCAAGACAGGAACCATTCCCAAAGCCAACTCTTCAGATAGGGATTGGACTGGACTATGGGATAGAAAATGATACTGGTGAAGAGTGAGCATCTTGGATTAAGTAGACACATGAGGCTATGTGGGCAGCTCCTGTCTGGAGGGGAGATGAGAGGGCAGAGGGGGTCAGAAGCTGGCCGAATGGGCACAAAAAGAGAGTGGAGCGATGCAGTGTGCTGTCTCATTAGAGGGAGAGCAACTAGGAGTATATAGCAAGGTGTATATAAGTTTTTGCATAAGAGGCTGACTTGGTTTGTAAACTTTCACTTAAAGCATAATAAAAAAAAATTGACTTTTGAGTGAAAAAAAAAAGGAAAGGGAAGCAAGCAGAGAGTTGGGAACCTCATACCACCAAGAATGCAGCATCTGGAGTAGAGTGCAGGACACAGGGTCCCTGCACCTGAGAAGATTCTCCACCAGGGGAAGATTAAGATAAGGACCTTCCTCCAGAGGCAACACAGAGAGAAAGACTTTCCCTGGAGCTGACACCCTGAATTTGGACTTGTAACCTACTAGGCTGTGATAAAATAAATTTCTCTTTGTTAAAGCCGTCTACTTGTGGTATTTCTGTTATAATGGTAATAGACGACTAAGATAGACAGCAATGTCAGAACAATAAAAGAGGGAATAAACAGTGTAGGTACAGAACTTTCTAATGGAGAGGAAGGCAAGGCAATACCAAGTAATAATAGACTGGTTCAAACCTAGGAAGATAAGGGTAAATTTCAAGGTAACCACAAAGAAAGTCAATAAACCTACTCATCAAAATAAAGAGGAAAAATATAAAATCTCAGTAAAAACTAAATCTACAAAAACAAAAGAAATGAAAAAAAAATCCACAAACAAAAGAAATTCAGCACAGGAGAGTAAGAGGAAGAAAAACAACGTTAGCACCACTACAAAATAACTCACACCTATCAATAATTACACTCAATGTAAATGGCCTAAATGCACCCACAAGGAGACAGAAAGTGACAGAATGGATTAAGAAAAAAGACAGGATCCATCAACATGCTGTCTACAAGAGATACACCTTAGAAACAGAGACATAAATTTATTAAAAATCAAAGGATGGAAAAAATATATCAAGCAAACAGCCACCAAAAAAGAGCAGGAGTGGCAATACTACTCTCAGATAAAATAGACTTTAAAACAAAATCCATCATAAAAGACAAAGGGCACTATATCATGATTAAAGGGATGATTCATCATGAAGACATAACCAAAATAAATACCTATGCACCCAATGACAGGGCTCCAAAATACGTAAAACAAACTAACAGTAATGAAAAGAGAAATTGATGGTTCCACTATAGTAGTAGGAGTCTTCAACACACCACTCTCGACAAAGGACAGAACATCTAGAAAGAAACTCAGCAAAGGTACAGAAGATCTAAAGGCCACAATCAGTCAACTTGAACTCATATATAGAACACGTCACACAACAGCTGAAAAGTATACATGCTTTTCCAAAGCACATGAAATGTTCTCCAGAATAGACCACACCTTAGGCCACAAAGCAACCTTCAACAAAATCCAAAACACTGAGATAATACAAAGTATTTTCTCTGATCACAATGCCATCGAAGTAGAAATTAACAACAGGAAGAGGAAGGAAAAAAATCAATTACATGGGATCTGAATAACACCCTGCTTAAAAAGCACTGGGTAATAGAAGAAATCAGAGATGGAATAAAAAAATTCCTAAAATCATATGAGAATGAAAATGCATCATACCAAAATCTTTGGGACACAGTAAAGATAGTCCTCAAAGGTCAATCTATAGCAATAGATTCACACATCAAAAAAGAAGAAAGGGAAAAAATCAAAACATTAGCTACATGACTCGAACAAATAGAAAGAGAATAGCAAAAGAAGCCTACAGCCACCAAAAGAAAGGAAATAATGACAATAAGAGCAGAAACAAATGAAACAGAGAATAGAAAAACAATAGAAAGAATAGACAAAACCAAAAGTTGGCTCTTTGAAAGGATCAACAAACTGACAAAAGAAAAACAGGAGAGGAGGCAAATAACCCAAATAAGAAATGAAACGGGGAACATTACAACAGACCCAACTGAAATAAAAAGGATCATAACAGAGTATTATGAAAAACTATACTCCAACAAATTTGAAAATCTAGAGGAAATGGAAAAATTTCTAGAAACACACTACCTATCTAAACTGTCCTAAAATTATGTTGAAATGAACAGACCCATAACAAGAGAAGAGATTGAAAAGGTAATTTAAAAAACTCCAAACAAACAAACAAAAAAAGCCCTGGCCCAGATGGCTTCACTGGAGAATTCTACCAGACATTCAGAGAAGAGCTTACATTAGTACTACTCAAACTATTTCAGAACATAGAAAAGGAAAGGATACTTCCAAATTCGTTCTATGAAGCGAGCATAACCCTAATACCAAAACCAAGCAAAGACACCACAAAAAAAAAGAAAATTACACACCAATATCTCTCATGAACCTAGATGCAAAAATTTTCAACAAAATTCTAACCAATAGAATTCAGCATCATATCAAAAAAATAATACTCCACAACCAAGTAGGATTCATACCCGGTATGCAAGGATGGTTCAACATTAGAAAATCAGTCAATGTAATCTACCACATAAATAAAAGAATCACATGGTCATCTCAGTTGACACAGAAAAGGCATTCAACAAAGTCCAACACCCATTCTTCATAAAAACTGTCAATAAGATAGGTATAGAAGAGAAGTTTCTCAACCTAATAAAGGGCATCTATACAAAAGCAACAGCCAACATCATTCTTATTGGAGAAAGGCTGAAAACATTACCCTTGAGAATAAGAACAATACAAGGATGTCCTTTATCATCATTCCTATTTAACATTTTGCTTTAAGTCCTAGCTAGAGCAAAAGGCAAGAAAAAGAAATAAAAGGCATCCAAGTTGGTAAGGAAGAATTAAAACTATCCCTATTTGTGGGTGATATGATACAATACATAGAGAACTCAAAGGACTCCAGAAGAAAACTACTGGAATTAATAGAAAGATTCAGCAGGGGAGCAGGATACAAGAGAAACATACAAAAACTTGTTGGATTCCTATACACCATTAAAGAGAGCAATGAAAAGCAAATCAGCAAAACAATACCATCTATAATAGCACCTAAAAAAAACCCATAAACTTAGGAATAAACCTAACCAGGGATGTAAAAGACCTAAACAAAGAAAACTACAAAACACTTCTGCAAGAAACCAAAAAAGATCTACATAAATGGAAAAACATACCATGCTCATAGATAGGTAGACTTAACATTGTAAAAATGACAATTCTACCCCAAACAATCTACAAATACAATGCAATCTGGATCCAAGTACCAAAAACATTCTTTAAAGAGATGGAAAAAAAAAAAATCATTAACTTTATATAGAAAAAGACCCCAGATTAGTGAAGCCATATTGAAAAAGAATAATAAAGTAGGAGGACTCACACCACCTGACCTCCCAACCCAGTGCCGTCAAGTCGATTCCAACTCATAGCGACCCTATAGGACAGAGTAAAACTGCCCCATAGAGTTTCCAAGGAGCGCCTGGCGGGCTCGAACTGCCGACCTTTTGGTTAGCAGCCTTAGCACTTTAACCACTACACCACCAGGGTTTCCACCCTGCTATATAGGTACAGTAGTCAAAACAGCCTGGTACTGGTACAATGACAGAGACATTGGACAACAGAACAGAATTCAGAACCAGATGAAAATCCAGGGGATTGACAAGGGCCCAAAGTCCTAGAAATGGGGAAATGACAGTCTTTTTAACAAGTGGTGCTAGCAAACCTGTGTGTCCATATGCCAAAAAGAAGCAGGACTCATACATCATACCATACAAAAAAACTAACTCAAAATGGATCAAAGACCTCAATATAAAACAAAAAACTGTAAAGATCAGAGAAGAAAAATAGAGTCAACACTAGAGACCCAAATACACAGCATTAACAGGATACAAACCATGGCTAACAACATAGGGACTCCATACGATAAGCTAGATAACTATAATCTTCCAAAAATTCAACACTTATGTTCATCAAAAGACTTCACCGAAAGAGTAAAAAGAGAACATACAGACTGCGAAAAAATTTTTGGCTATTACAATTCCGACAAAGGTGTAATCTCTAAAATCTATAGGAAAATCCAACACCCCTACAACAAAAAGACGAATAATCCAACTACGAAACGGGCAAAGGAAATAACAGACACTTCACCAAAAAACACATTAAAGCGGCTAACAGACGTGTGAGGAAATGCTTGCAATCACTAGCAACGAGAGAAATGCAAACCAAAACCACAATGAGATACCATTTCACACCACATTACTGGCACACACACAAAAAAAACCCCAGAAAATAACAAACACTGGAGAGGCTGCAGGGAGATCGGAATGCTTATGCACTGCTGCTGGGAATGCAAAATGGTACAACCATTTTAGAAAAAGATATGGTGCTTCCCTAGAAAGCTAGAAACAGAAATACCATATGATCCAGCAATCCCACTCCTTAGGAATACATTCTAGAGAAACAAGAGCCGTCACATGAATAGACATATGCACACCTCTGTTCATTGTAGCATTGTTCACAATAGCAAAAAGATGGAAACCACCTAGATGCCCATCAACAGATGAATGGATAAACAAACTATGGAGTACTACACAATGATGAAAAACAGTGATGAATCTGCGAAGTATCTCACAACATGGATGAATCTGGAGGGCATTATGCTGAGTGAAATAAATCAGTCACAATAGGACAAGTATTGTCTGAGACCACTACTATAAAAACTCATGAAAATGTTTACACACAAAAAGAAACAATCTTTGATGGTTACAAGGGAGGGGCGAGGTAGGGGTAGAAAAACACTAAATAGACAATAGATAAACGGTAACAGTGGTGAAGGGTAAAACAGTAAACAATACTTGGGAAGCTGGCACAACTTGTTCAGGGTAAGGTCATGGAGGCTCCATGGACAAATCCAACCACCCTGAGGGACTGAATTACTGGGCTCAGGGCTGTGGGGACCATGGTCTCGGGGAATATCTAGCTAAATTAGCATAACATAGTTTATAAAGAAAATATTCTACATTCTAGTTTGGTGAGTAACACCTGGGGCCTTAAAAGCCCGTGAGCAGCCATCTAGGATACTCCACTGGTCTCACAAGGGAGAATGAAGAAAACTAAAGACGCAAGAAAAAGATTAGTCCAAAGGACTGATAGACCACAGCCACCACAGCCTTCACCAGACTAGGTCCAGTACAACTAGATGGTGCCCAGCTACCCCCACTGACTGCACTGATAGGGATCGCAATACAGGGTCCAGGACAGAGCTGGAGAAAAATGTAGAAGAAAATTCTAACTCAAAAAAAAAAAAAAACTAGACTTACTGGCCTGACAGAGACTGGAGAAACCCCTCAGATTGTGGCCCCTGGACACCTTTCAGCTCAGTAATGAAGTCACTCCTGAGGTTCACCTTTCAGCCAAATATTAAACAAGCCCGTAGGACAAAGTGAGACTAAAGGGGCACACCAGCCCTGGGGCAAGGACTAGAAGGCAGGAGGGGAGAGGAAAGCTGGTAATAGGAAACCCAAAGTTGAGAATGGAGAGTATTGATATGTCATGGGGTTGTTAACCAATGTCATAAAACAATATGTGTATTAACTCTTTGATGAAAAGCCGGCTTGTTCTGTAAAACTTCATTTAACGTACAATAAAAACAGCTTTTAAAAATTGAGGAAAAAATAGACAAATTCATGGAAAAGGCAGACAAATTCATGGAAAATACAGACAAAAAAATGGAAGAATTCAGAGAAACAATGCTATTTCAAACTGTTTTGATTACTGTAGCTTTATAGTAGATTTTAAAATTAGATAGTGTGAATCCTCTAACTTTGTTTTTTCTTTTTCAAGGTGGTATGGCTGATCTAGATCGTTTGTATTTCCATAAATTTTAAAGTAAGTTCTTACAATTTCTTATTGGGATTGGTAGAATTTATAGATTAATTTGGGCAGAATGGCCTTCTTATACTATTGAGCCTTCCTAAGTATGATCATCCACCACTCATCTGTCAGTTTGTCCTACTGGTGGCTTGCATGTTCCTGTGATGCTGGAAGCTATGCCACCAGTATTTCAAATACCAGTGGGCTCACCCATCGTGGACAGGTTGCAGCAGAGCTTCCAGAATAAGACAGACTAGGAAAAAGGACCTGGCGGGCTACTTCTGAGAAAATTGGCTATTGAAGATAAATTTCTGTTAAATAAAACCACTCGTTCGTGGTATTTCTGAAACAGCAGCACTGAGAAACAAAGACGGTATCTTTACTGCCATTTGACAGAGCTATCAATGTTTCTTTAGGGAATTATGTATCCCAAAATTCTTTGTAATAAGACTTCAAGAGTTAAGGTCAAAAATGGCTATTATCACTATGCATCAATAAAGAACAGTGATGAATCTATGAAACATTTCATAAAATGGAGGAATCCGGAAGGCATTATGCTGAGTGAAATTAGTCAGTTGCAAAAGGAAAAATATTGTATAAGACCACTATTACAAGAACTCAGGAAATAGTTTAAACAGAGAAGAAAATATTCTTTGATGGTTACGAGAGGGGACATCTAAGTCAACTGGCATAATAAAATCTATTAAGAAAACATTCTGCATCCCACTTTGGAGAGTGGCGTCTGGGGTC
Organism: Loxodonta africana; assembly: GCF_030014295.1. Lineage (NCBI taxonomy): Eukaryota > Metazoa > Chordata > Mammalia > Proboscidea > Elephantidae > Loxodonta > Loxodonta africana. The sequence goes on from NC_087359.1 coordinate 52,407,796, forward strand.
TTAAATGCTAGCAAGCGGCCATCTAAGATGCATCAATTAGTCTCAGCCCACTTGGACCAAAGGAGAATGAAGAACACCAAGGACACAAGGTAATTACGAGCCCAAGAGGCAGAAAGGGCCGCATAAACCAGAGACTACATCAGCCTGAGACCAGAAGAACTAGGTGGTGCCTGGCTACAACCGATGACTGTCCTGCCAGGGAACACAACAGAGAACCCCTGAGGGAACAAGAGAGCAGTGGGATTGCAGACCCCAAATTCTCATAAAAAGACCAGATTTAATGGTCTGACTGAGACTAGAAGGACCCCAGTGGTCGTGGCCCCCAGACCTTCTGTTGGCCCAGGACAGGAATCATTCCAAAAGCCAACTGGACTGGACAATGGGCTGGAGAGGAATGCTGGTGAGGAGTGAGTTTCTTGGATCAGGTGGACGCTTGAGACTATGTTGGCAGCTCCTGCCTGGAGGGGAGATGAGAGGGTAGAGCGGGTTAGAAGCTGGCGAAATGGACACGAAAAGAGAGAGTGGAGGGAAGGAGCAGGCTGCCTCATTAGGGGGAGAGCAATTGGGAGTATGTAGCAAGGTGCATATAAGTTTTTGTGTGAGAGACTGACTTGATTTGTAAATTTTCACTTAAAGCACAATAAAAAAAATTTTTTTAATGGCTATTATCATGGACATAAGTATTACAGAAAACTACCAGCATCATGACACTGCTAAATTATCTGCTTACATTTTTTTTTAATAACTTTTATTAAGCTTCAAGTGAACGTTTACAAATCCGATCAGTCTGTCACATATAAGTTTACATACATCTCACTCCCTACTCCCACTTGCTCTCCCCCTCTTGAGTCAGCCCTTTCAGTCTCTCCTTTCTTGACAATTTTGCTGGCTTCCCTCTCTCTCTATCCTCCCATCCCCCCTCCAGACAAGAGTTGCCAACACAATCTCAAGTGTCCACCTGATATAATTAGCTCACTCTTCATCAGCGTCTCTCTCCCACCCGCTGACCAGTCCCTTTCATTTCTGATGAGTTGTCTTCGGGGATGGTTCCTGTCCTGTGTCAACTGAAGGTCTGGGGAGCATGGCTGCCGGGATTCCTCCAGTCTCAGTCAGACCATTAAGTTTGGTCTTTTTATGAGAATTTGGGGTCTGTATCCCACTGATCTCCTGCTCCCTCAGAGGTCCTCTGCTGTGATCCCTGTCAGGGCAGTCATCAATTGTGGCCGGGCACCAACTAGTTCTTCTGGTCTCAGGATGATGTAGGTCTCTGGTTCATGTGGCCCTTTCTGTCTCTTGGGCTCTTAGTTGTCGTGTGGCCTTGGTGTTCTTCATTTTCCTTTGCTCCAGGTGGGTTGAGACCAATTGCTGCATCTTAGATGGCCACTTGTTAGCATTTAAGACCCCAGATGCCACATTTCAAAGTGGGATGCAGAATGATTTCATAATAGAATTATTTTGCCAATTGACTTAGAAGTCCCTGCAAACCATGTTCCCCAGACCCCTGCACTTGCTTCCCTGACCTTTGAAGCATTCATTTTATCCCGGAAACTTCTTTGCTTTTGGTCCAGTCCAATTGAGCTGAACTTCCATGTATTGAGTATTGTCTTTCCCTTCACCTAAAGCAGTTCTTATCTACTGATTAATCAATAAAAAACCCTCTCCCACCCTCCCTCCCTCCCCCCCTCGTAACCACAAAAGTATGTGTTCTTCTCAGGTTTACTATTTCTCAAGATCTTATAATAGTGGTCTTATACAATATTTGTCCTTTTGCCTCTGACTAATTTCGCTCAGCATAATGCCTTCCAGGTTCCTCCATGTTATGAAATGTTTCAGAGATTCGTCACTGTTCTTTATCGATGCGTAGTATTCCATTGTGTGAATATACCACAATTTATTTACCCATTCATCCGTTGATGGACACCTTGGTTGCTTCCAGCTTTTTGCTATTGTAAACAGAGCTGCAATAAACATGGGGGTGCATATATCTGTTTGTGTGAAGGCTCTTGTATCTCTAGGGTATATTCCTAGGAGAGGGATTTCTGGGTTGTATGGTAGTTCTATTTCTAACTGTTTAAGATAACACCAGATAGATTTCCAAAGTGGTTGTACCATTTTACATTCCCACCAGCAGTGTATGAGAGTTCCAATCTCTCCGCAGCCTCTCCAACATTTATTATTTTGTGTTTTTTGGATTAATGCCAGCCTTGCTGGTGTGAGATGGAATCTCATCGTAGTTTTAATTTGCATTTCTCTAATGGCTAATGATCGAGAGCATTTTCTCATGTATCTGTTGGCTGCCTGAATATCTTCTTTAGTGAAATGTGTGTTCATATCCTTTGCCCACTTCTTGATTGGGTTGTTTGTCTTTTTGTGGTTGAATTTTGACAGAATCATGTAGATTTTAGAGATCAGGCGCTGGTCGGAGATGTCATAGCTGAAAATTTTTTCCAGTCTGTAGGTGGTCTTTTTACTCTTTTGGAGAAGTCTCTAGATGAGCATAGGTGTTTGATTTTTAGGAGCTCCCAGTTATCGGGTTTCTCTTCATCATTTTTGGTAATGTTTTGTATTCTGTTTATACCTTGTATTAGGGCTCCCAGGGTTGTCCCAATTTTTTCTTCCATGATCTTTATGGTTTTAGTCTTTATGTTTAGGTCTTTGATCCACTTGGAGTTAGTATTTGTGCATGGTGTGAGGTATGGGTACTGTTTCATTTTTTTGCAAATGGATATCCAGTTATGCCAGCACCATTTGTTAAAAAGGCTATCTTTTCCCCAGTTAATTGACACTGGTCCTTTGTCAAATATCAGCTGCTCATACGTGGATGGATCTATATCTGGGTTCTCAATTCTGTTCCATTGGTCTATGTGTCTGTTGTTGTACCAATACCAGGCTGTTTTGACTACTGTGGCTGTATAATAGGTTCTGAAGTCAGGTCAGGTGAGGCCTCCCACTTTCTTCTTCTTTTTCAGTAGTGCTTTGCTTATCCGGGGCTTCTTTCCCTTCCATATGAAATTGGTGATTTGTTTCTCTATCCCCTTAAAATATGACATTGGAATTTGGATCGGAAGTGCGTTAAATGTATAGATGGCTTTTGGTAGACTAGACCTTTTTACTATGTTAAGTCTTCCTATCCATGAGCAGGGTATGTTTTTCCACTTAAGTATGTCCTTTTGAATTTCTTGTAGTAGAGCTTTGTAGTTTTCTTTGTACAGGTCTTTTACATCCTTGGTAAGATTTATTCCTAAGTATTTTATCTTCTTGGGGGCTACTGTGAATGGTATTGATTTGGTTATTTCCTCTTCGGTGTTCTTTTTGTTGATGTAGAGGAATCCAAGTGATTTTTGTATGTTTATTTTATAACCTGAGACTCTGCCAAACTCTTCTATTAGTTTCAGTAGTTTTCTGGAGGATTCCTTAGGGTTTTCTGTGTGTATAATCATGTCATCTGCAAATAGTGATAACTTTACTTCTTCCTTGCCAATCCGGATACCTTTTATTTCTTTGTCTAGCCTAATTGCCCTGGCTAAGACTTCCAACACGATGTTGAATAAGAGCGGTGATAAAGGGCATCCTTGTCTGGTTCCCGTTCTCAAGGGAAATGCTTTCAGGTTCTCTCCATTTAGAGTGATATTGGCTGTTGGCTTTGCATAGATGCCCTTTATTATGTTGAGGAATTTTCCTTCAATTCCTATTTTGGTAAGAGTTTTTATCATGAATGGGTGTTGGTCTTTGTCAAATGCCTTTTCTGCATCAATTGATAAGATCATGTGGTTTTTGTCTTTTGTTTTATTTATGTGATGGATCACATTAATGGTTTTTCTGATATTAAACCAGCCTTGCATACCTGGTATAAATCCCACTTGATCAGGGTGAATTATTTTTTTGATGTGTTGTTGGATTCTATTGGCTAGAATTTTGTTGAGGATTTTTGCATCAATGTTCATGAGGGATATAGGTCCATAATTTTCTTTTTTTGTAATGTCTTTACCTGGTTTTGGTATCAGGGAGATGGTGGCTTCATAGAATGAGTTGGGTAGTATTCCGTCATTTTCTATGCTTTGGAATACCTTTAGTAGTAGTGGTGTTAACTCTTCTCTGAACGTTTGGTAGAACTCTGCAGTGAAGCCGTCCGGGCCAGGGCTTTTTTTTGTTGGGAGTTTTTTGATTACCGTTTCAATCTCTTTTTTTGTTATGGGTCTATTTAGTTGTTCTACTTCTGATTGTGTTAGTTTAGGTAGGTAGTGTTTTTCCAGGAATTCATCCATTTCTTCTAGGTTTTCAAATTTGTTAGAGTACAATTTTTCATAATAATCTGAAATGATTCTTTTAATTTCATTTGGTTCTGTTGTGATGTGGTCCTTCTCATTTCTTATTCGGGTTATTTGTTTCCTTTCCTGTATTTCTTTAGTCAGTCTAGCCAATGGTTTATCAATTTTGTTAATTTTTTCAAAGAACCAGCTTTTGGCTTTGTTAATTCTTTCAATTGTTTTTCTGTTCTCTAATTCATTCAGTTCAGCTCTAATTTTTATTATTTGTTTTCTTCTGGTGCCTGATGGATTCTTTTGTTGCTCACTTTCTATTTGTTCAAGTTGTGGGGACAGTTCTCTGATTTTGGCTCTTTCTTCTTTTTGTATGTGTGCATTTATTGATATAAATTGGCCTCTGAGCACTGCTTTTGCTGTGTCCCAGAGGTTTTGATAGGAAGTATTTTCATTCTCGTTGCTTTCTATGAATTTCCTTATTCCCTCCTTAATGTCTTCTATAACCCAGTCTTTTTTCAGGAGGATATTGTTCATTTTCCAAGTATTTGATTTCTTTTCCCTAGTTTTGCTGTTATTGATCTCTAGTTTTATTGCCTTGTGGTCTGAGAAGATGCTTTGTAATATTTCGATGTTTTGGACTCTGCAAAGATTTGTTTTATGACCTAATATGTGGTCTATTCTAGAGAATGTTCCATGTGGGCTAGAAAAAAAAGTATACTTTGCAGCAGTTGGGTGGAGAGTTCTGTATAAGTCAATGAGGTCAAGTTGGTTGATTGTTGTAATTAGATCTTCCGTGTCTCTGTTGAGCTTCTTACTGGATGTTCTGTCCTTCTCCGAAAGTGGTGTGTTGAAGTCTCCTACTATAATTGTGGAGGTATCTATCTCGCTTTTCAATTCTGTTAAAATTTGTTTTATGTATCTTGCAGCCCTGTCATTGGGTGCATAAATATTTAATATGGTTATGTCTTCCTGATCAATTGTCCCTTTTATCATTATATAGTGTCCTTCTTTATCCTTTGTGGTGGATTTAAGTCTAAAGTCTATTTTGTCAGAAATTAATATTGCTACTCCTGCTCTTTTTTGCTTATTGTTTGCTTGATATACTTTTTTCCATCCTTTGAGTTTTAGTTTGTTTGTGTCTCTAAGTCTAAGGTGTGTCTCTTGTAGGCAGCATATAGATGGATCGTGTTTCTTTATCCAGTCTGTGACTCTCTGTCTCTTTATTGGTGCATTTAGTCCATTTACATTCAGGGTAATTATAGATAAATAAGTTTTTAGTGCTGTCATTTTGATGCCTTTTTATGTGTGTTGTTGACAATTTCATTTTTCCACATACTTTTTTGTGTTGAGGTGTTTTTCTTAGTAAATTGTGAGATCCTCATTTTCATAGTGCTTGACTTTATGTTAGTTGAGTCGTTACGTTTTTCTTGGTTTTTATCTTGAGTTATAGAGTTGTTATACCTTTTTGTGGTTACCTTATTATTTACCCCTATTTTTCTAAGTAAAAACCTAACTTGTATTGTTCTATATCGACTTGTATCACTCTCTATATGGCAGTTCAATGCCTCCTGTATTTAGTCCCTCTTTTTGATTATTGTGATCTTTTACCTATTGACTTCCATGATTCCCTGTTATGTGTATTTTTTTTTTTAATTAATCTTACTTTGTTTGTTTTTGTGATTTCCCTATTTGAGTTGATATCAGGATGTTTTGTTTTGTGACCTTGTGTTGTGCTGATATCTGATATTATTGGTTCTCTGACCAAACAATATCCTTTAGTATTTCTTGTAGCTTTGGTTTGGTTTTTGCAAATTCTCTAAACTTGTGTTTGTCTGTAAATATCTTAATTTCGCCTTCATATTTCAGAGAGAGTTTTGCTGGATATATGATCCTTGGCTGGCAGTTTTTCTCCTTCAATGTTCTGTATATGTCGTCCCATTCCCTTCTTGCCTGCATGGTTTCTGCTGAGTAGTCAGAACATATTCTTATTGATTCTCCCTTGAAGGAAACCTTTCTTTTCTCCCTGGCTGCTTTTAAAATTTTCTCTTTATCTTTGGTTTTGGTGAGTTTGATGATAATATGTCTTGGTGTTTTTCTTTTTGGATCAATCTTAAATGGGGTTCGATGAGCATCTTGGATAGATATCCTTTCGTCTTTCATGATGTCAGGGAAGTTTTGTGTCAGGAGTTCTTCAACTATTTTCTCTGTGTTTTCTGTCCCCCCTCCCTGTTCTGGGACTCCAATCACCCGCAGGTTATCCTTCTTGATAGAGTCCCACATAATTCTTAGGGTTTCTTCATTTTTTTTAATTCTTTTATCTGATTTTTTTTCAGCTATGTTGGTGTTGATTCCCTGGTCCTCCAGATGTCCCAGTCTGCATTCTAATTGCTCGAATCTGCTCCTCTGACTTCCTATTGCGTTGTCTAATGCTGTTATTTTATTGTTGATCTTTTGGATTTCTACATATTGTCTCTCTATGGATTCTTGCAACTTATTAATTTTTCCAGTATGTTCTTGAATAATCTTTTTGAGTTCTTCAACTGTTTTATCAGTGTGTTCCTTGGCTTTTTCTGCAGTTATCCTAATTTCATTTATGATATCATTAAGCATTCTGTAAATTAGTTTTTTATATTCTGTATCTGATAATTCCAAGATTGTATCTTCATTTGGGAAAGATTTTGATTCTTTTGTTTGGGGGGTTGGAGAAGCTGTCATTGTCTGCTTCTTTAAGTGGTTTGATATGGATTGTTGTCTCCGCGCCATCACTGGGAAACTAGTTTTTCCAGAAAATCCGCTAAAAAAAAAATGCAGTCAGATCCCTATCAGAGTTCTCCCTCTGGCTCAGGCTATTCAGATGTTAATGAAGCCGCCTGGGGAGGGTGGGGGAAGGAACATAGAGATAGGAGAGTAGCACCTCAGAATATAGCCAGAGTTGCTTGTCTTGCTTGGAATGACTATTATATCTGAGATTCCCGCGGGGCGCGTCACCTATGTGTGCTGGCTGTGTGGAGATTGCCCCCAGGGGGTCTGGCCCGCTGGAGTCATGGTCAGATCATCCGCTTCCAGCCCCACGCCCAGCGTCAAGGCTCCCCTACTGGGACGGTGCACTCTCGACTCCAAAATCAGTCGCTGCCTCGCGGGGACTTCTCGTCCCTCCAGCCGCGTGGCCGTGCCGCACCCGAGAACCAGTTGGGCCTCCTCCCGGGGTTAGTTCAGATGGGTGGAGCAGCTCCCCGTGCTTGTGCCGTGACCGAGTGTCCCGGCTGGGACGCTATTCTCCCCGCTCCAATACCAGTCGCTGCCTCCCGGGGACTTCTCCTACCGGCTGAGGCCCACGCCGCCCGCACAACCCGGCTGGTCCCCTTCCCGGGGTTAGTTCAGGGGGGTGGAGCAACTCTCCGTGTTTATGCCGTACCTGCGTCCAGTCCAAATCCCTGCGGGATGGTTCCCCGGCTCGGACGCTGCTCTTTCTGCTCCAAGACCAGTCACTGCCTCCTAGGGACTTCTCCTACCGGCTGCGTCCCACGCCACCCGTGGAACTGGCTGGTCCCCCTCCCGGGGTTAGTTCAGGGGGGTGGAGCAGCTCTCTGTCCTTGTGCCATACCTGACTGGTACGCTGGCTCCAGGCTCTGGAAACAATCGCTGCTTCCCCGTATTAGTTCGTTCTCCATCTCTAAATCTGTGTTTGTTGTTCAGGGTTCGTAGATTGTTATGTATGTGATCGATTCACTTGTTTTTCCGTGTCTTTGTTGTAAGAGGGATCCGAGGTAGCGTCTGCCTAGTCCGCCATCTTGGCTCCTCCCCCTCTGCTTACATTTTTATAACCTGCTCTGCCACTTTCTGTTTCGACTCAGTCTCTTGTCCCTCACAGATGTAATTTGCAAATTCCTTTAGGAGAAAGTCAGGAAAGAACACAGAATTTCTGCTTTGTTGCAATGCATTTTCCTTCTCTTTCAGATCTTTTACTCTTTTGTCCTAGTTATTTCATTTTTTTTTACATCTAATGTCTTCAGATACCTTTTTTTGTATTTTTTCCATATCTCAAAGTGGTTGTCAAAAGGGAGGGTTGGTCTGATAAGGCTACCCCTTCACAGTTTTCGGTGGAGCTGTAGCTTTCATCTTCAAAGGACAGAAAAGGGGGAGATGATTACAATCTAGCACGAACCAGAAAAATACAAGGGAGACTAAATACCTTATTTCCAGAATTGGTCATGAAGATTCCTCCACTACCTACTGATATCTCTGTGGCCTTTACCAAGCCCCTCAGTTTGACAGGAAACCCAGATGGCAGAGTGGTTAAGAGATATGGTTGCTAACCAAAGGGTCAGCAGTTCAAATCTACCAGGTGTTCCTTGGAAACTCTATGAGGCGGTTCTGCTCTGTCCTATAGGGTAGCTATGAGTCAGAATCGACTTAACGGCGATGGGTTTGGTCTGGCTTTCAGCTGGGCAGAATGTTTCCTGGTGAGGAGGTACAAAGTCTTAGTTTTGAGGGGTCTGAGCCATTGGAGGTACAGCCTATACGGGTTCCATTAGTCTCCAATGGCTTTTACTATTATGCATAATGATTACATTCTTTTCCAATTGCTACCATAACAGATAACCACAAACTTGGTGACTTAAAACAGTATACATTTATGATCTTAGTATTCTGGAGATCAGGAGTCCAAGCAACCTTGGCAGAGGTGCTGTCCTTCAGGAAGGTCTAGGGGAGAATATGTTTCCTTGCCTTTTCCAGTTTCTAGAGGCTGCTTACATTCCTTGACTTCTGCTACTGTATCACTCTGACTCCTACTTCTGTTACATCTTCTTCTGACTCTGCCTCTCCTACCTCCCTCTTATAAGGACCCTTGTGATTACATTGGGTAAACTGGGATAAGCCAGGATAACCATTGCATCTCGTGATCCTTAACTTAATCACACCTGCAAAGTTCCTTTGGGATGTAATGAAAAATATTCACAGAAGGAGCCCTGGTGGCACAGTGGTTAAGAGCTCAGGCTTCTAACCAAAAGGTTCGCAGTACGAATCCTCCAGCCACCCTTGAAAATTTTATGGGGCAATTCTACTCCATCCTATAGGGCCGCTATGAGTTGGAATCAACTCAAGGTAACAGGTTTGGTTTTTAGTTTGGTTGGTGATTAGGACCAGGACATCTTTGGAGGGAGGGACATTATTGTACCTATGACAATGATCCACATGAATGCACCAGGGAGACTCTTGGGTCTTGCCCACACCTCTGCCACTCTCCACTGTGTAGTAGCAAGCATTTCACCCCTTTCTGGTCAAGGTCAGTCATTTCAGCCAACACTGACGACCTCTTTGTTAATCTGTGCCCGGATAGTATGGCAATCTCAAATGGACCCTGAAGGACATAGTCCTTCCTTGAATACAAAAATCTCTTCAGCAGGAAGGTTCATAGTTTCAGCACCAAAGTCCACAGAAACGGGAGACAACGATTTTGAGATTAGAGAAAATTATAAAATCTGTTACCATGACCTGACCCTTAGTTTCTAGATCTGTGCATTCCGGCTATGGAGAACATTATAGCTTATAACAAGACAGCACACTAATCTCCCTCACTTGGCAACACAACTGAATCTTCAAGAGGCAATTACATTGCCAAAAATACCACCCACTCCTGGACAGTGGGATGTACATTAATAACTGTTATTTCCATGAACATCAGCATGTTTCCTCGCATACTGTACTGTGAAATACATTTCTAAATTACAGAAAATGCTCCTTAGCATTTGCTAAGTTCATAGATGTACTGGCAACAAAAGCATGACAGCAGCAAGAGCAAATCCAAAGTTCAAAAGAGCAGTGTTAGGGACAAGGACAAGCAGGCATGGGATATCAAAGTTCAGGAGGCTAAGTGGGGTAATCTTGGTAGAAAGGTAGCAGGAGTAAACAGAGAGCTCTGGGAGATAGAATTTGTAGCGTTCAACCCAGAGCTTGGTTTTGATCATGTCTTCTTTGGAGACCTAGCCTTATTCTCTGACTCAGGTCTGAGTCAAAGACTCCGTCCTGGAGCCCAGTATCTGATGTCCCACAGGTCAGCCTTAATACAGAGGCTCATATCCCATTACTTTCCCATCTCCAAAGGAGGACTCACATCTTTCCTGTCATCTAGACTATGCCCCCTTTATCTAGTGAACTTTATGCATTTTTTAATCTGTTTTTTTTAAGTATGCTGTAAGTGAAAGTTTATAAACCAAGTCAGCCTCTCATACAAAAACTTATATATACCTGGCTATATACTCCTAGTTGCTCTCGCTCTAATGAGACAACACACTCTTCCCTCCATCCTCTGTTTTCATGTGTATTTGGCCAGCTTCTGACCCCCTCTGCCCTCTCATCTCCCCTCCAGACAGGAGCTGCCCACATAGTCTCATGTGTCTACTTAATCCAAGATGCTCGCTCTTCACCAGTATCATTTTCTATCCCATAGTCCAGTCCAATCCCTATCTGAAGAGTTGGCTTTGGGAATGGTTCCTGTCTTGGGCTAACAGAAGGTCTGGGGACAATGACCTCTAGGGTCCTTCTAGTCTCAGTCAGACCATTAAGTCTGGTCTTTTTACAAGAATTTGGGGGCTGTATCCCATTGTTCTCCTGCGCCCTCAGGGGTTCTCTGTTGTGTTCCCTGTCAGGGCAGTCATCGGTTGTAGCTGAGCACCATCTAGTTCTTCTGGTCTCAGGCAGATGTAGTCTCTGGTTTATGAGGCCCTTTCTGTCTCTTGTGTTTTTGGTGTTCTACTTTATGCATTTTTAAATCTTCTTCTCAAGTGTTTCCTGGTTGGATCTTTACCTGAGAAATAAGGGTTAACTTGTGCAAAACTGAGCCTCTGCAAGCTGGCCATCTCCTGGAAAACTTGTAGTGCTGAGAGATTCAGGCAATCAACTCTGGACAGGGACTGGACCAGGGAAGGGGTGGTGCTTCCTAGTCATCTGTCCTGGGCTGGCAGAATAGGGCAGGAACTAAAGTTCCTGCAAGTATTGCTATTGTATTCTGACTCCTAATCACTCCAGGGCAGAAGCTGGAACATCTTTACCAATGCCACTTAAAACCCTACCTCCTAAGGGCCATGGTCACTCTCTCTGAGTAGGGCATCCAGTCCTACCAGACCTTGGTGTTGCCTTAGAATGGGATGTCCTCACACCTGCTCCTGCTCCTTCTCAGTCACCCCCAATAAAACCTGCTGCAACAGGCCTAGTGTGTGCTTCTTGGCCATTTAACTTTGTTTGCTTGACAAAAATTATGTTCACCGAAGGCCCAAGAAAATACTTTTACACCTGTTGCCTTGCTTGGAGATACAGCTAAGGAAAGAGGAAAGGAATTAGGTGGGAGGATCTTGTCTTCGACTTGTTGGTATCCTGAGTACCTTACTTTCATGGAGCTCACTGCATTGAACACATGTGGTACAGCTGGTCCATAGAGGGTCCATTTGAATTCTAAATGGGAAGAGTGACTCAGCCTGAATAATGCCACAGACACAATTTATTTTGGACACAAGCTCATTAGATCTTCGTCTTCTAGGGCTACAATTCCAAGGATTGGGAATAGGAAGGAATGGAGTGTGGAGGTGATCTTGTTGTTATGCCAAGCATGGGATTCATGGATTCATGAGAAATCTTCCATGGTTTGTCATCAGGGGCACTTAATAACGATTCAGTTCACCTTCACAGGACCACCAGAACCACTTTTCTGAAATACAAATTGGATCATGACATTTTCTCTGCTTCAAAACCTCCAGCCATTTACCATTCAATCTCTTTTTCAGTTGGACTCTGCCTTAGATGACCCACTACAGTCCCTTCAAGACACTCCTTTTCTAACCAGCATAACCACTTTCCCATCTCCATATGGGGACCCACATTTTTTCTTTCATCTAGACTGCCCTTCCTTTTTCTGATGAGCTTTATGCATCCTTTAAGCCCCTTCTCAATTGTTCTCCACTCTGACAATTTTCCCAACTCACCCAGGCAAAGCTAATAATGGCTGTCATTGCTCCCACAGGACCTATTAGAAATCGGTACAAAGCACTCATCTCATTAGGTTGTAATTATTGATATGGGCCTGTCTCCCTGACCTGGTTGTGTTTATTTTTTCTTCTCAACTTCACCATAATGCCCACCTGGCACAGGAAACCCATTACCATAGAGTTAATTCCTATTCATAGCAACCCTATAGGTCAGAGTAGAACTGCCCTATAGGGCAGCCCCAAGGAGGGGCTGGTGGATTCGAACCTCTGACCTTTTGGCTAGTAGTCATAACACTTAATCACTGTGCCACCAGGGCTCCTGCCTGGCACAGGAGATATTCAATAAATTGGGCTTTTATGTTCCTTCCCCTGGTCCCTCAGTGATCTCCCATTTTCCAGGAAGAGTTAAACACTATTCTTGGCCCCTTCGGCGCTAAGGAGGAAAGGAAGATGAGAAATCCTTGGTAATAATGATCCTGTAAATCTTGGGTCATGGATGCTTGTCTCCATTGGGCCCCTCACGGCTACCTGGAATGCAGCTTGCCTTCTAGGGGAGGGACTTAGATATAACAAACAGAAGAACTTCTGCCATTTGCTTCCAGCCCCTTTCTCTTGGACCAAAGTCCACTGGAGACTTATGCACACCCTCCGACAGCTCTTGACTGATTTATACTTACTGGGGTAACAGGAGTTTTACAGACATGGCCACACCCATTGCTGCAGCATTTCTCTCCTCTGGGACACGATTCATCTCCTGAGCATAGTTCAACACATATTCCGAAGACATCTTTCGGCACCTCTGGACAGACTCCAGGTCTTTCTCGCCCTGCAATATACAATGGTCTTTTTGCAGCCCGGAACGGTTACTGAGACAGAGGGGAGAACTGATGCCAGAGCTCTGAAGCTCTCGTATCGGACAAGACTCCAGCCTCTTCCATTTCTTCCTTCATGCTCCTGAATTATTCCTTCAGCCTCGGCAGCTCCACTCTCACTCTGAAGCCCCTATTCCCACAGTCTGGCCCTTGAGGAATGTTCTCTTTACTCCAAATGCTGCAGAGTGTCACAGGCACTGACATAACTCCCTCCTTTCCAACTCTTCATAAGAAGATATTATATTATCTGTGATCACAGGCCGCCATCTCCCCATCCCTGCACATGCTGGGTTCTTTCTGGAGCTACTTCCCTGTGGAGTCCCGCACCTAGGGCATGTCTCCTAACTAGAGGAGAGACCCTTTTCTTTGCCCCCGTAATCTAACCAGACTCAACCCAATCTAATAAGGAGAAGAGGACACGTAGGTTAACCGTGCATGAAGGTCAGAGGAAATGTGTCTGACAATACCAAATCTCCACTCTGCAGTGGAGACACTGCCTGCTTCTGTGGCAAACCATCCCAAAGTGTGAGGCAGACTCAGCTATCTCTGCTTTCAGGTAGGATGCCCTCAGCACACTCACCTCTGGAAGGAGGTCTCTTAGCGCAGGTCGTCTCCATCCCCACGGTGATGAAAATCACTAGAACTAAAACTATGCCTGTCTTCATGTTGGCATGTGATGTAATGTACACACCGAGCTCAGCTCCAATTTATACCTTCAGTGTCACTGGAAGGGAGGGTGGGGGGAGAGGCAGTAGAGCAGGAAGAGTTTAATAAAAATGACAAGCTAACTAGGCAGTGCCCACAAGTGACCTGGCTCCTTTGTTCTATTTCACAACTGGCTTATTTCTGATTAGGGTATTGTTTCTTGGAGATGCAAATGCCCATGGGAGATTCAGAAACACGTTTTAGGAGTTCGCTCACTGCTAAAGCACAACTTGCTGAATCACTAGTTTTCCTGGTACCTTTGGGAATCTTGGCCAAATAAAAGGGTTTTTCTCTGTGTAAATTAGGATCTCAGAGTGGGAACATAAGCTATGGAATCTGCTGTCTTATGTAAGGGACCATCTTGGGTGTCCTGGAATTCCAGTTCTGGAAGGATTTGAAGTAATTCTGGACGAGATGATGAATGTGTGCTTTGGAGTCATTTGTTGGTCAGCCCCAGGACACACGTCTCTTAGAAGGTATAGAACGCCTATGGCCACCTCTTACACAAAGGTAGTGACTTAGGTAATGGAGTCATTTACCTGAGGAGTTGCAACTCAAAGGTTACAAGCTGGCCAGGGGCCTTAGGGGTTGAGAGAGAGCGTCCATCTTTACGGTTGGTGGTCACTGAGTTACCCTGTACTGAGAGGTTCTGAGAGAGACAGACGTCCTTGTGAACTCCAGAGTGAGCCAAACTGCAAGTGAAGAGTAGTGACTGCTCAGCAGCAGCCTGAGTGGGAAGCCTGCCATAGTTCCTGGCCCAGTTACAGAATCTCAGGGAAAGAGTGGAAACTCCAACGGCCACTGCAGAACAGAGTGAATGCTTTGTTCCTGGTGATCACAGCTGGGACAGCACCCTCATGACCACCTATGGAAAGGCCTTTAAAAGCCACCCTACAAGCAGAGAAATACTAAGTAAGCCATGTGAAGAGGCTCAGATGCCACCCCAGGTAGCCAGCTCACACCTAGCATCTTGGAATCTGTAGAGGCGCAGTGAAGTTATAGTGTAGGTATTTCTTTGCTTTATTCACTTAATATTTTGTCTTGGAGAGATTTTCAAATCAATCTTTCTCAGTTTTTAACAACTTCTACCTAAATTTTCATTGTATGAACATCCCCTAAATTTCCATTGTATGAACATCCCATAGTTTATTTAATCGAACTCCAGTGATTATAAATTTAGATTTTTTGCTATCATAAACAATGCTGTAATGACCATCTTTGTATATGCCTCCTTGTTTACATGTCAGTATGTCCCCA
This sequence comes from Loxodonta africana, assembly GCF_030014295.1. Lineage (NCBI taxonomy): Eukaryota > Metazoa > Chordata > Mammalia > Proboscidea > Elephantidae > Loxodonta > Loxodonta africana. Next base: position 52,422,874 of record NC_087359.1, read on the forward strand.
GAATAAATGCCTATACATAGAAATATAAAGGCTACGGATGCAGAAAAGTTGGATGATATTGCCAAATTATCCTCCAAAGAGACTAAGCCAGTGTACACGAGGCCACCCACAGTGGAGAAGACACTGACTTCACACACATTGACCCATGACATTGGTTTCCTTGCTTTTCCTAAGTTAAATTTTTAATGAAATAGTTCTTAGCTGCATGTTCCCATGCTGTCCTTTTCCTCCTGGCTTGAGACCTAGCTGGATATGGGGCAAAGAATTCTCACCAGAGTTACATAAAAAAAAAAAAATTTAGTTAGCAGAAATTCTATAAAACGATATTCTATAAAATTTCTATAAAACAATACAGTTTGCTGCTTCAGCATTTGGAGTTTTCAGCACTGGGTAATTACTGGTCTATAATTGTTTTTTGTTGCTACTGTTGAAGCATGCTTTTCAGTCTTGGGAGCTGCAAGTTTGCAGGGGAGAAAGGACTCACTTGGGAAATAATGACAAGATGGTTCCTTTACTAAGCACCCAATTAGAGTCAGTCCCTGTGTTTGTACTTTATAATTAATGCCTTAGATCGTGGAATTCTCATACACCTGGGGAGTTTCTTCTCTTGGCACCCCCATGTCCCAAGTGAATAAACCGAAACACAGAGAAAGTCCATACCTTGCAAATATCTCAACTTTACCTTGACCCGCTGAAAAAGTATCCTTTTCATGAACATGGAAGTGAAAAACACTTTACCAACCTGATAAAACCTTCATTTCTTTGTAGGAAAAAAAAAAAAAAAAAAAGGTCTCCATAAATTGCTCATTTCTTGTGCTCTAGTGACAGTCACAAAGGGTCGGCAGTTCGAATCCACCAGACGCTCCTTGGAAACTCTATGGGGCAGTTCTACGCTGTCCTATAGGGTCGCTGTGAGTTGGAATTGACTTGAAGGCACCTCACAACAACAACAACAGTGACAATCACAATCTGGGGATGTGGGAAGGCCTCATGACATATCAGCACTTGGGAAGTGTCTACAGCAGCCATCACATGTGTCTTAAAATGACGGGAGAAGACTGAATATGAACACCGGGAATCCCCAGATGCCCTCAGTCTGCAAAACCCAGCCTTCATACCTGTAGCCATAAAAGTTTTACTCCTCCTTTTCAAGGTTGGCATGTGAGACCTTGTGGTACTGTGACTTCTTTTTTTAGGCTCCTAAATTTCCTGGATTCCATTTCTCCTGAAATTTGCAGACAGTCATTTCCTATCCCTGCCAGTCCTTCAAGTGCCTAACTGCAAGCTCAGCCAACTAGCCAGATCTTTCTTTTGTTTCAGGAAAAACTGAGAATAAACACCAGGAAGTTTTGTGTTCCAAGACGGGATAGTGAAGGAGAAAATCGATCAGAGACAATGACATTTAAAAAGGAAGATGGAAAAGATTCGTCCAAGGAAGTCTCCTGAATACTAGTGGCCCTGTTTGCCTTTCTGTGTTACTTTAATTATGTAACATGTAGCCATTTGAGCAAATAACAAGGTGTTTTCCCTCAGTCTCCCACTTCCTTATACTCCCTACCATTTCCTTAGGTTAGTTAGAAGCAGTTAATTAAAACCTATACTCACTGCCCTCATGAGATGGTGGACACAGATTAGAAATCAAGTTTCAAGATGCGTTGTTCTTAAAACTCATAATAGAAATAGTAGTTCTAAAAGCATAGGCTTTTCATCTCAAGTATCTTGGTTTTTTGAGAGAAAATATTTGTGGGGGAGAGTGTACCTAGTATACATGGAAACTCTGGTGGCATAGTGGTTAAGAGCAATGACTGCTAGCCAAAAGTCGGCGGTTCGAATCCACCAGATGCCCCTTAAAAACTCTGTTGGGCGGTTCTACTCTGTCCTATAGGTTCGCTGTAAGTTGGAATCGATTCGATGGCAATAGGTTTATATATCTATATATACTTAAAATTCATGATGATTTTAAGAACTAGTCTTCCATGTTAGGGGAGAAAATAAAATAGACATTAGTGGAAGGAGAAAGTGAAAGATATGAGCCCAAGAGTTAGACATCTGAGAATGACCCTAATAGGGCCCCAACCCTGCCTAGAATGAGGGTGGTATGTAGGCGTAGGGGTCTGAGAGCAGAAGGGAGGCGTGGCTCAAAGAGACTGCCAGCCTTTCCAAGAAGCCCTGGGCCTGGTGGGCTCAGAGGAGCTTAGGGTGGGACAAAAGGAACAGAGCCAGGGACCTGACTCAGGAGACCATGGCTGGACAAACAACGCCACAGAGAGGAGGGTGCTCAGTGACCAGATGGGCTGAGAGGCACCTCATCAGATGTCAGCAGAGGTCAGGGGCCACGAAGGAGCAAGATCCCTGTGCTTCTGATGCAAGCCAATGCAGCCAGGGGCAGCTTACCTGCTCCTCCAGTCCATTAGCAAACAAAACCTTAGGTGATGGTGATGGATGTGGCTCAATTGGGAGCTGCTCAGACTAAGTGAAACCTGCCTCCTCCTGTCCATTGTTCTCCAAGCCCTGGGTGTGGCTGAAGCCAGTCAACCCAGTTTACTAGCCTACATGCCAAAGAAAAAAAATGCAGTTTGTTTTGCTGTGCCTGTGCGCCCCAATAGTCTTAGTCCATAATGTTTGTATGTACTTCTTCTGAGAGACGGTGTTACTGGAATAAGGTTCTTGCCTCTCACTGGTCAAGAATGAGCAGGTAAGGCACGAAGAGTTTTCCACAGGAGCAAAGCTTTATTGAAGAGGCTTGCAAGCGGAGACTAGGAGGGCCTATGCAATGCTTACTCCTGTCTCACAGAACAAAAGACTTGCCTGGGTTTTTAGAAGTTCTTGGGTGTGAAAAGATTCATGTTTACTCATAGGCACAGGTGGGGATATGTTAACTACTGTGCACACACAGCAGCTTTCTAAGATGGCTGCTGTCCCTGAGGACTCTGGGATTCGTAACAGGACTTATTATGGGGTGTCACACCTGGGCAGTCTCTAGCTCCCCAAGTTCGATTACCCAGCTGTTGCTGCAGCCCCTCACTGCCCCTGGTGGAAGGTCACACAGCAGTCACAAGTGGATGATCTGCGCATGTCCCTGGGGCTGGTTTTATCCAGCTGTTTCTGAAAGACAACTTTAAAGAAGTTTCTGATACCCTGCCCCACTGTTTTGCGGAATGGCTTTGTATCTGTGCCCTGGCCCATTTCCTGTTACTTTGTTTGCAGATTTGGGGGCCCCCTCTGTTCCCTGTCTTAACGGTACAAAGGTTTTGCCTCCGTTTGTTCAGGGAGCTTGATTTGAGGTATACACCTTCTTGCTCCCTGTCTTCAAGCTTACAATAAACTTTGTTCCTCACTCCTCATCTTGGTGTATCTTTATTGGTAAGAAGCCACACCAAGCAGGACCTGCTTTGGGTAACACTGACAACCCATCACACACCAGCCCTCCAGAAGGCAGAAGGACCCTGGGAAGATTGGGAGAAGGGGAGGATAGGGAGAAGGACGGGAGCTGGGAGAATGTTGATTGAGTCCTATAGGAGGTGGAGAACAAAACCAGGAAGCAATTATGTTTACCTTGTTGGCCAGATCAAATTTTCTGCCAACAAAAGAAACGGGGACTGAGAGATGATTTCAATTATGAAAAAAAGTTATATTTTTGCATGCTAAAGTCTGTGTCTATGAAATTTATATGTGTCACCTGAAATAGGTCATCTTATGAAAGTTGCCAAGGATATTTCCAAAAACTCCTTGTTTGAGGAATTGAATAAAGGGGAAAGAAGATAGCATTTTCAAATTTCAAGGAAGTATTTTATGTCTGAGTTCAAATTTTCCCAGAGCACAACCTTGTAAATGTAAGCAAGTAGAAGAAGAGGTTAAAATTCCTTCATGATAAAGACTAGAAATCTAAGGCCCTCGTGGCCTGGGCACTTCTTAATATTACTTTTTCTTTTTTCCTTTTACCGACACTTTTAAAAGACTGTTGAATCTCTGAATGAATTCAAGGGACAGTGCAATTCATAAGCAATTCATTCATTGCTTCTACAGAAAGGAACTGAATACTTGGGTGATAGAGCTAGAGAGGGAGACTATTTTTTGTTGGATATCCTTTTCTGCCTTTTGAATTTTACACAATGTGCCTTGTTACCTATTCTCCAATGATTAAGACCATTGACTTGATGATATCAAACTTCTCGGTGGATACTTATTTGTCAGAAATTCCAACAGTTGGTTAGAGTCTTGAATCTCTAGACTTCATTTTGTCAGCCTCCTTCACAGCCATCCTGGAATAATCAAGGATTCACTCTTTTCAAGAAATAAAGGAGGAGATGAAGAGAAGATCTCCCAATATTCCAAATTAAAGAGAAATAGAAGCAGGATGGAAGGGATAGAGGTTTAGTGATTCCAACACAGACATGTGTGGGTAGGAAATTTATGGAAACAATGAAATACTATAAGACAAATTGGCATACATATGTCACAGAGGAGAAGGGTAAAACAAAGTCAGTGTCCCCACACTGTGCTTCTACCTGTTGATCTCTCAGAGTCTCAGTTTTCTTATCTGTAAAATGGGGATAATGATATCTACATGAGTTTTTGCAAGGAATAAAGACTGTACAAGAAGCTCAAGCAATACAATGTCTGGCACATGGAGGTGCTTGAGAAATGTTGAGGCCCCTCTCCTTCAAGCCCCAAGCAGGAACAGGAGAGGACCCCTGGAGGTTTTTATGTGGAGCATCCCTGGATACCCCCAAGTTGTGAGTGTAAGAGTAGAAAGATAGGGAAGGGAGTGGGCTGTTGTGAGAGGAGAGCTGCTAACAGGAAAACGTGAGCATGAATAAACAGAATGGAACCTCAGTTTTACCTTGTCTGTTGAAACAAGGGAATATTGGGGTTACACCAGGGATGAATTACCAAATAAGCAAGGTATGCACGGGCTTACTTGTGCTTACTTACTAATCAGTAGTGTACAATTTCACCTGATTTTCACCACATCAGTCATTTCAGGAGGAAGCATATGATCAAGAACTGATGGTACTGAAGGAAGAAGTCCAAGTTGCACTGAAAGCACTGACGAAAAGCAAGCCTCCAGGATTTGACGGAATACCAATTGAGATGTTTCAACAAACGGATGCACCACTGGAAGCGATCACTCGTCTATGCCAAGAAATTTCGAAGACAGCTACCTGGCCAACTGATGGGAAGAGATCCATATTTGTGCCTATTCCAAAGAAAGGAGATCCAACCAAATGTGGAAATAGTCAAACGATATCAGTGATACCACACACAAGTAAAATTTTGCTGAAGATCATTCAAAAGTGGTTGCAGGAGTATGTAGATAGGGAACTGCCAGAAATTCAAGCCAGATTCAGAAGAAGACATGGAACAAGGGATATCATTGCTGATGTCAGATGGATCCTGGCTAAAAGCAGAGAATACCAGAAAGATGTTTACCTGTGTTTTATTGACTATGCAAAGGCATTCGACTGTATGGATCGTAACAAATTACGGGTAATATTGCAAAGTATGGAAATTCCAGAAATCTTAATTGTACCCATGAGGAACCTGTACATAGATCAAGAGGCTGTTGTTCGAACAGACTGAGGGGATCGTATGTGATTTAAAGTCAGGAAAGGTGTGCGTCAGGGTTGTATCATTTCACCATACCTGTTCAATCTGTGGAAATCCTGGTGGGATAGTGGTTAAGAGCTATGACTGTTAACCAAAGGGTCAGTAGTTTGAATCCACCAGGAGCCCCTTGGAAACTCTATGGGGCAGTTCTACTCTGTCCTATAGGGTCACAATGAGTTGGAATCGACTCGATGGCAATGGGTTTTGGGGTTTTATTCAATCTGTATGCTGAGCAAATAATCTGAGAAGCTGTACTATATGAACAAGGGGGCATCAGGATTGGAGGAAGACTCATTAACAACCTGTGATATGCAGACGACACAACCTTGATTGTGAAAGTGAAGAAGACTTGAAGCACTTCCTGAAGAAGATCAAAGATCATAGCCTTCAGCATGGATTACACCTCAACATAAAGAAAACAAAAATCCTCACAACTGGACCAATAAGCAACATCGTGTGATAAATGGAGCAAAGGTTGAAGTTGCCAACACCCATGGAAGCAGCAGTCAAGAAATCAAATGACACATTACATTGGGCAAATCCGCTGCAAAAGACTTCTTTAAAGTGTTAAAAAGCAAAGGCATCACCTTTAAGATTAAGGTATGTCTGAGCCAAGCCATGGTGTTTTCAATTGCCTCATATTCATGGGAAAGCTGGGCAATGAATAAAGAAGACTGAAGAAGAATTGATGCCTTTGAATTATGTTGTTAGCGAAGAATATTGCATATACCATGGACTGCCAAAAGAACAAAAGTCTGTCTTGGAAGAAGTACAGCCAGAATGGTCATTAGTAAGGATGGTGAGACTTCGTCTCACTTACTTCAGACTGTTATCAGGAGAGACCAAACCCTGGAAAAGGACATCATGCTTGGTAGAGTAGAGGGTCAGTAAGAAAGAGAAAAACCCAAGGAGATGGGTTGACACAGTAGGGGCAACAATGAGCTTAAGCATAGCAACATTCATGATGATGGCTCAGGACCGAGCAGTGTTTTATTCTGTAGCTCATAGGGTTGCGGTGAGTCGGAACCAAATCGATGGTACCTAACGACAACAACGCGAGCCACTGGGCCCTTAGGGCAGTCTGTGGTAGATTATTGCATGAATGTCCCAATTTTGCCTCTCCCTGTATCCACACCCTTGGATACCCTCATCCATGCTAACTCCGCACTTAGCCACCATGTCCCTTGCTTTACCCAATAAGACAACAGCAAACATAAGGTAAGAAATGTCTTGCAACGTGCTTGTGAGAGAGGCCATCCCAACTAATTTAACTGCCTGCCTACCTACCCGCTGACTGCAGATTCCTGAGGGAAACCTGCAGAGATCAGCTGAGCTGGCCCTGACTAGAGCTGCCCAACCACCCACAGAGTCAGATGCGAAACAATCTTTGTTGTTTTAAGCCAGTGAGTTTTGGGGTGGTGTGTAATTTTTTTTTAGTGAGCAAATTTATACAGGGATACCCACTGCCGTGGAGTCAATTCTGACTCATAGCAACCCTATAGGACAGAGTAGAGCTGCCCCACAGAGTTTCCAAGGAGCACCTGGCAGATTTGAACTGCTGACCTTTTGGTTAGCAGCCACAGCACTTAACCACTATACCACCAGGGTTTCCTATACAGGGATAGTGAGGTAATTAAGATGCATGCAGACTGGATAGGCCTAGGTTAAGACAGAGAAGATTTATTTCTGTCTCAACTACCTCAAAGCATACGGCTTTTGATAGCGTATACTAATCCAGATAGAGAATTAGAGCATTTTCCAAACTAATAGCTGCATACAAAGTACCAGGGGCAGCATCGATTTGATCCAATAAAGACAAAAATATGGAACATCAGCTGTAAGTTGAGTTACCATCTGATTAAATTTGTTACTCTCATCTCCAAGAGTCAGTCATCTGCACAGGTCAAGTAGGTAAGTTAAAAGGAGATGTATTAAAAGTGTCACCCTGGGATCCCTGGGCGTTTGTTTCTTTTTTGTATGTTTGCTTGTTTGTTTTCTCTTTCTTTTCATGGCTTGGGAGCCTCTTGTAGCTGGGCTGTACCACTTGGCTTGGGACCCACTTCACCTGACTGTGCAGCAGCGCTGGTGGGATCCCTGGGGCATTTCTTTTCTTTTCTTTTTTTTGGTCTTTCTTCATTTCTCAGTTTCTTGTCTCTCTATATTTCCCTTCTTTTCCCATCTCATGAGTACCTGGTGCTGTGTGCCATCTCTACCCCTTCTAGTCAGGCTGTATTACATGGCTTGGGAGCCATCTCCTTAGTCTTCACAGCTGCACCAGTGGGATCCTTGGGGGCCTTTTTTTTTTTTTGTCTTTCTTTATTTCTCAGTTTCTTATCTCTCTCTGCTTTCCTTCTTTTCCTGTCTCCTGAATACCTGGCACTGTGTGCCATCTCTGCCCCTTCTAGCTGGGCTGTGCCCCAAGGCCTGGGATCCACTTCCCCATCACTGGTGGGATACCTTGGGGCATTTCTTTCTTTTTTATTTATTTATTTATGTTTGTTTGTTTTTCTTCATTTCTCAGTTTCTCATCTCTTCACTCCAACAGCAAGCTCTCTTAATCCTTTTTTGTTTGTTTTGTTACCAATGGCCAATCTGACAGAAAGGGTCCTTGTCTTTTCCCGAGTAATAATACACGTGAAAGACACACTTTATCTTCAGCAAGTTTTATTTTCCTTGAGTCATGTAAAAGGAGTCAGTGGGGGATTAGGCCTCTCCAAAAGACTGACTCGAGAAAGGAAGCAAGGCTAGGGCTTATATGGGTTCGGTGGAGACAACAGAGTAATGAATATTTAGTGGGCTACTTTCAAGGCGCCGGTACTTCTCAGAATGGCGGTTCATGCTAATTAGGTTGTGCGTGCATCTGGAATCCAAGATGGAAATCGCTAATATTCAAGATGGAGCCCTCTCAGCAGCCCTTGGCATCACTTATTATGGGATATAGTGCAAGTGCACTAATCTTCGGCGCTACTGTCACCAATTGCCAATCTGTCACAAAGGGTCCTTGCCTTTTCTCTAGTAAGAATACTCATGAAAGACAAACTTTATCTTCAGCAAGCTTTATTTTGCTTGAGTCAAGCAAAAGGAGTCAGCAGGGATCTAAGCCTCTCCAAAAGACTGACTAGAACAGGGAAGCAAAGCTAGGGCTTATGTGGGTTTGGTGGAGACAATAGAGTAATGAATATTTAGTGGGCTTCTTTTTTTTTTTCAAGGGGTGGGTACTTTTCAGAATGGTGATATATGCTAATTAGGTTATGTGTGCATCTGGAATCTAAGATGGAACCCACCGATATTCAAGATGGAGTCCTCTTGGCAGCCCTTGGCATCATTTGTTATGGGATATACCACAAGTGCACCTGATCTTTGGCATTATATCGCCATCTTCGGAGGGCTAAGGAAGGTTAAACAGTGGTCACACTTTGTTCTTCTATACATGTGGAGACTGTGAAGGAGGAGGGGACTAGAAAAACACTAAGAAGGAGATAGTAATTCATGGGTTGTTTCAATCTCATCTCAGGTTGACAGGGTGGGTTCCTGTTTACCCAACTTCTAGATGGTAATCTTTTAACAGCTCTTTTGTTGAGCCGCTGGCATTGTTAACCCTATCTGTCTCAATCCCCCTGAGAAATTTCATACTCATGACTCTTTATGAGGGTGTAGGGGCAGAGGTCTCTTCTTCTGTAACTTCTTCAAGCTCCCTACCTTTTCTAAAGTTTTGTAAGGACTGGCAGTCTCACTTTCAGGAATGCGCTGAAAACCCTGCATCATCTTGGAAACGTTGTAACCTAGAGGACACAAACTTCCTCAAAAGCTCAAGGAGACAAGGCCCAAAAATCACAAGTAGAAGCATAGCCACTAGGGGGCCCAAAAAGGGTAGAAACCAAATAATAGAGGGGAGTGCCTCCCGCACTGTCCACCAAATATCTTGGCCTCCCCTTCTTTTGTTTCTCAATCTCACACTGTTCTTTTCTTTACATTCTCTATGTCTCCCACCCTCACTTTCTGGAACTCCCCCCAGCCTCACCTTCTCTCTCTGTCTCTCTAATCTTGTCTCTCTCTCTCACTCATTCTCTTCTCCTCCAACCTTTTGTATCACTTTCTCATCCAGGCTTTTTGTATCTCTTCCTTTTAGTCTCACTTTTTTTTTTTTACTAAGCTGTGTAAGGGCCATAGAGTGTGGGCTACATGGAGTACGAAGGGGTACCAATATCCTAGGAGCCCGACAAATGTCTGTGGTTGCTTCACAGTTTCTGGGCAGGGGTAGGCTTGGACTTTATCACCACTTCAGGCATCACTCCCATCTTACCTGACCAGATAACTCACTAAAGTACTTGACCAACAAGCCAGGCCCCTGTATTTTTCCTCGTTCACCGCCCATCCCTGCTACTGGAGGTGCGTGACTATCCCATCAGCTGCAGTCTGGTCCTTCGTCCAATTTCTGAAGTTTTTTTTTTTTCTTTCAGATGTCTGTAGAGCTTTGTCCTATGAAGATGATATTAACAATTTATTGATTTTCAGTAGCTTCAGGATCTATGTCAGTGTGTCTCCGGAAGGCCTGAAAAATTCTTTCAAGAAACTCAGAGGGGTTTTCTTTCGATTCCTGAACTACTTTATAAATTTTTGAGAAGATTTTCTGTTTTCGTACCCCAGTTTTAAGGCCTTCAGTAAGCACTTTCTATAATGCCTCAGCCTACTCATGCCCTCCTTCGAATAGTAGTCCCGCTCTGGATCAATTCCAGGGACTGCGTTATTGGCTGCCAGTTTGTTAGGATTTTGGGGGTCTTCATTGGTCCAACAAATTTTCTATTTACTAAATGCTGAGTAGAAAGTCTTTTGTGTTCTGTTTGATTGGCTTTATGTGAAAAGTTCCCTAAAAGATAATTTGCAAGAGTGTCTCATCTATTGTCTTTATCTCAGGGCTCATTTGATGTGTCTTTGTGAGTCTTTGTGAGCCCTTGTGAGCCCAGCTCCAGCTGGGTCACATTCTGTATGCTCAAGGACAGGGAACACATCGATGATCAATACCTGGACTTAGTTGAGCTCCTGGATGGCAGCCATTGCAGGCTCTTTAAACTCATGGTGCTGGGTTTCCACTGGTTACCATCTGGTTCTTCACCAGGATCTTGAGGAAGAGCAAAGTTCTCATCAACTGCAGACTCAATGTACATCAACATTTTAGCCCGAGGCTTTTCTTTTGCCTTTTAAGTGTGTAAGACAATAGCAGATAAATTTTATTATGTCTAATACTATCAGGGCTATCTCCTGTAGTAGTGATCTTGCTCAGGTACTCATTCTTGATAATAATCAACCCAATAAATCTGGTGTTTGTAAGGGTGTTACAGTGTGTAACCAAGTAGCTTGTTGTCCCATTCTATGTGTTTTCTTTTTTGCGTTATTTATCCATATACAACAAGACGTATTCGTTATAGCACAGACTACACTTCTCTTGGACCAATAAATAAAATCTAAAGCCATATTCTCTTATATCATGCCACCTTGGCTTAATGAGTCCAGAGATCACTGTTGTGTTTCCATCCCATTAGCAACTTAGTAAAGATTTCTCTAACTCAAATATATCATAAGTAGGAAGTAAAGTAACCAACCACACCCTGAGTGTTGGGGCAATGGACTTTTTTCGGACTCTCGTTTTACAATGGGTAACAAATTTAACATTACCTTTATAATATTTACTATGAATATCTAAAGATAATCTTAAAGTTCTCAAAGCGTACTGTCCACACATTCAATCAGGAATCTGAACAAGAAATTGTCCACGTAAATTCACTATCAGTTGGAAAAGGATCATCTAAACTAGTATAGGTGAATATATCACATAAAAATGTATCTAGAAGGAACACACAAAGTTTCTCTAGAGGAAACAGAAAATATAGAAAAGCTTACATGTGACAACCAAGTTTTCATTAGGGAATTCATGCTTAGCAAGATAATACAGGATGGACTTCTCCTGTTGGAGGTCTCCAGTTAATCCGTCTAAAACATACTAAGTGTTCTCCCTGAGGGCAAGCTGCCCCTTCTTGGTTTACCTGTTAACAGTCATGGGTCACTTTCTCAGAAGCAGAAGTGGAATCTAAGACAAAATGTAGTCCGAGCCATGAGGTCGATCTCCTCTGAGAATCTGGTTTTCTTAAGATGTGTAATTTTCTGTATAGCATGAGGGTGAGAGTTTGATTATAAATATTAGACAGGTATTTCATGTAACATTGTCTAGAAGACTGATTAAAGTGATTACTGATTTATCCTAAACATAACTCTATTTACTCATCTTGGGAGTCAGTTTTGCAAAACAGGCTGAATTTAAAAAAAAAAAAGCACAAGCCCAGAGCAAAATCGTCTTACTAGTTTACCTGGATAATTGTTTGCCTCAGAGTGGCTTCAGGAACCAGTTTTTTCTCAAAGCTGGAGGTTCAAAAGGACACCCAAAAGTGATGGTCTATGTAGGTTGCCCCAACCTGCATGAAAGCCAGAAGCCTGGATTCCAAGAGAACTACACACAGCTCTCCCATGGTTCTCTCCTTTGGATCATGATCTTGTTATAGAATCTTTGATCAAAAATGCTCAATAAATGGTAATTGGGCACTTTCTGGTTTTTAAGATCTCAGGCACCATACAGCAAAACAGGAGGTAGAATAGAAACACTAACAATAACACTAGGCCTATTGTCTGATATAACTAATAAAACCATGACCCTAAGGTCTTTGTATCAAGGGAACAAATCTCCTGAGGTGTTTGTTTATGCATAAGCAGCATCAGCAACTGTTTTTCATGTGCCTCAGCAACAACTATATTCTGTCACACCTAAGATTATTTATCAATAAAACACGGCAACGTTTACCTATCAAAGCACAAAATATTCTTTGAGAGAACCAATAGGAAATCTAAAGCTATTCTAATTTGTAAAATCATAGCTCAAATTTCAGACACTTTTCTGGTTGTGATATTTACAACTTTGCTAAATTTACCAACAGGAACTTCTAATTCAAGATTTAAAATAACTAAACCCATTAGTTGGATAATTTAGGAGAAAAGAGGAAAATGGTCTCTTATATCCAGAAAGCAGGACCTTAAAGCTTTATTTCCAGAAAGGAAGACCTTAAAACATCAGAAATACTCTCACAGAAAACCCGTAGTATCGTTTCGTTTACTCAGTCTCGTGTAGTTACCATCTGCTGCAAGTGATTCTGGATTGACCACAGTCTGCAAAACCATCGGCTTCTGCATGGAATTCTGGAAATTTTGATTGAGTATAGTCAGCCTTTTTTGCAAGTTCAATATAGTCCATCTTTTTTGTTGAGATATTCTGGTCAAATGTTTTCAGAAAATCTGCAACGTAAAAACTTATCTGCACATGACGGAACTTAATATGGCCGTGATTAGTTTATAAACATAACTCTTAACAGTGAAAGACCTGAAAGAAATTAATTACAAGCATAATGTAAAGGCCAAATAAAATCAGTTAAAAAAAACTTCAGCTAAAAATATTTCTAAATATACCCATTAATCATATTTTTAAAGAACTTCATAATAATCTTGAGATGAAATACCATATAGTTGGGATATACTAAGAATATACCGAGATTATCAAGTCTCTAAATACCTGAATAGTAATAAAAAATAACGTCATAGGTAAATGATTTGAATTCTCCAGTCAAACTATTGGCTTTGATCATCCTAGATTCAAAAAATAGTTTCAACCAAGTTAGCAATAAAGAAATAATAACAAAATTATGATATACTATTATACATTTGCTGTCTAATTTTTTTTTTGTCTAATATTAGGAAAAACACAAGAGGAAATACTAACATATAAATTTTAACCCAAAGGAAAAGAATCAGCACTTCTCTTGATTTTTACAACACGTTCTATGTCATTCATAACATGTTAAATAAACCTTTTTTAACCCTTTTCCCTTATAAAAATTTTGTGGCTTTCCATGAAGTTTCAAACTCATCAGGAGTTTGAAAGTTACCAAGAAATAACACTTTTAGTTATTTAACCAAAGATCTTAAAATAAAAACAAAAACCTTAGCTTTTTCTTTTTTCTTAAAGCCATGTGGCTTGGTTTCCAACTCAGGAGTCTTATTCTAATGAGAGAGGAAGATTACACAAAGAAGAGATTAACTCCTCAACTCATAATCAAAGAAACTTTTGTTATTTTAACAGCAAGAAACCTAATTCTTTGTTTTATATGTTATTTAACATTAAAGCTCTTAAAAATCTCATAAATTAAGCCATTAAACTTTAATCAGACAGATAAAACTTTTGACCATTATCAAATAAATTTCTTTTTTCAATGAACCTCTTAGAAGTTTTTTTGGTGTATATCTCTTATAGTACATCCCTTTAAATGACAAAAATGAACTTACTCATTAGCAGACCTAAATACACACATATACATATTATAGTGAGGCAGCAATTTTCCTTGTCTTTTTTTTTTTTTTTGTCTTAAAAAGGTCTCCACCTAGTTGGAAAGGGCTTTTCAAAAGCTTCTCTGGAGCTATACCTTGGAGACTAGGGCTGGGGGCTGAGAAGGCCTGACCTTGCCCCACCCTTTCGTACCTTTTAACTCATGGTAGAAGACAAAATTAGGTCATTCTAATTCATTTACGTATGTTTAAGTCAACCTAGATGTTTTTGAAAGGGAAAAGATGACTAATTTCTTTCTTTTACTGTTACTTTACTTTAAGACAAAATTATCTTTTTCTTCAGCCGAATCAATAAATTCTCAGGAGTCTCTATAAGTATGTTCTAATTTAACCTGAATTTCTTTTTACCAATTAATTTTTATGCATCACACACAAATTTCACATAAGACACACACAGAGGCAACTGAGAAAATCTTGCAGTCTCAAACTCCCAGACAGCCCCAGTCACACATAAGATTTACACATAAGAGGAACAAACAGAGCCCTCCGACCAGACAAGCCAGAAAGGGAAAGGGGGAAGGGGGATGATCTTAGTAAGGTCTTACACATTGTTAGGAATATCTGAATCTCTACTTTCATCCTCCAGATACCTCCCATCCCCAGTACCAGGTGAAGGGGCTTCCATCTCCCAATCTAAACATAGATATCTGCATCCACTCCCCAGAACCAGAGTGCACTAACCACACACACAAAAACGATGGCCACCACACACTCATACATCTGACAAAACTCTAGAGTCACCAAGATCAAGAATAGTTTTAAAATGAAAGAAAAGAAGAAAGAAAAAAAAGTCAAGGAAGTAGACTATCAGAGCGCTCTCCACAACCTCCTGCTAGAGGTATGCGACCCTCTCCGAAGCACTGTCTGTGGCCTCTCTTATCAGAGTCTCACAACCGGCTTAATTTACAGAGTGCCCTCCCTGACCCTCTGATGGGGTTCACGACCCATTCAGTGGGTGTTCTCCACGGCTCTGTCTGATGTCCGTGACCCGCCCTTGGGGTATGCGGTGATCAGCCCCTAACAAGGACTCATTTCTTGTCCCGAAACTCTCTTTTGCAAAAGCCAAACGACCATAGCCCTCTCCGTGAACCCCCCTTTTTGGGGCTGGCGACCCATTGGTGGAAAGAGGAAAGAAGAAGACGGGAAGAAACTGGAGTATGAGAGACCAATAGAAGGGCCTCCTGAGAGAACAGTTTAAAAAGAAAAGAAAAAAAGTCAAGGAACTAGACTATCAGAGTGCTCTCCATGACCTCCCGTTGAGGGTACACACCCTACTCCAGAGCGCTCTCCATGGCCTCCACCTATTGGAGGCTCGGGACCTACTCAATTCACCGTGTGCTCTCTACAACCCTCTAGTGGGGTTCGTGACCCACTCGGCAGGCGCTCTCCACGGCTCTAGCTAAGATCTGTTACCCGCCCTTGGGATATGGGGTGATCAGCCCTGAACGAGGACTCACTCCTTGTCCCCAAACTCTCACAAAACCCAAATGACCGGAACACTCTCAGTGAATCCCCCTTCGTTGGGGCTCATGACCATTTGGTGGAAAGAAGAAAGAAGAAGAAGAGAGAGAAAAAAAGAAATGGAGACAAGGTATGCAGGAAAAAAAGAGGATAATAAAGGTTGCCGAAGGGAGAAGGAGGATGAGGGGGAGAATTGCCTGAACTTACCACTTAAAGAGACACCAGACAAAAAGATCTGGGCGGCCACATGTCTCTGAGTAGAGGTCTGTTCCAGAGGCTCAGTCCCTCTGGTCTGCATCCCCTAACTGGGGCTAATTTGAGCTCCTAGTCTCCTGGCTGGCCCACCAAATTTTGTTACCAATTACCAATCTGACACACAGGGTGCTTGTCTTTTCTCCAGAAAGAATACACATGAAAGACAAACTTCATCTTCAGCAAGCTTTATTTTGCTTGAGTCAAGCAAAAGGAGTCAGCAGAGATCTAAGCCTCTCCAAAAGACTTGCTCAAAAAGGGAAGTAAGGCCAGGGCTTATATGGATTCGGTGGCGACAATGGAGGATGAATATTTACTAGGCTTCTTTCAAAGGGTGGGTACTTCTCAGAACAGCGGTGTATGCTAATTAGGTTGCAAGCACATCTGGAATCTAAAATGGAACCTGCTGATATTCAAGATGGAATCCTCTTGGCAGCCCTTGGCATTACTTATTATGGGATATAGCGCAAGTGCACTTGATCTTTGGCACTGCATCACTATCTTCACACGGATAAGGAAGGTTAAACCGAGGTCACACTTTGTTCTTCTGTGCATGCAGAGCCTGTAAAGGAGAAGGGGACTAGAAAAACACTAAGAAGGAGATAATAGTTCATGGGTTGTTTCAATCTTATCTCATGTTGACAGGGTGGGTTCCTGTTTACCCAACTTCTAGATGGTGGTCTTTTAATAGCTGTTTTGTTCAGCTGCAGGCACAGTTAACCCTATCTGTCTCACTACATCCCATCTTTGGAGGGCTAAGGAAGGTTAAACGGCAGTCACACTTTGTTCTTCTGTGCATGTGGGGGCTTGTAAAGGGGGAAGGGACTAGAAAAACACTAAGAAGGAGATAGTAATTCAAGGAGTATTTCAACCTTATCTCATTTTGACAGGGTGTGGTTCCTGTTCACCCAACTCCTAGATGGTAATCTTTTAACAGGTTTTCTGTTCTGCCAGCACAGTTAACCCTATCTGTCTCAGTTTGTTTGTTTTGGCTCCTGTTTCTTTCTCCTTTCTCTCTTCTTTCCCATACCCATATTAGCTCCCCATATCACAAACTCCCCCCTCTCTCCTGCCTACCTACAATGTGCACTGAACATCACACCCTCGAGCAGCACAGACACGGCCTACAAAAACTTACACTGAATTGATCCCCAGCGCACCCTGGAGGCTCCAGGACATGCCATAAACAACCCATCCTAGCCCCTCCCCTTTCAGCTGGACCTGCCCTGCTACACCGTAGCTGAGTGACTGGCCCTGCCCATTGGACAAGATGTGAAAAGTATCATGTTCACAGACAAACTAACAATGAAGAACGCACAGGCCACCTGCTCAGACATAGCCAAATAAAACAAAAAAATCAAAATGAAACAAACAAATCTACAATCAATAAACTAGAAAATAACTACTGAATGTCCTGAAGACAGCAGACAATATCAAAACACATTAAAAAAGGATAGGATGGTAGCAGTAGGTATCCAAAATAAAACACCAGATGGCTTTCCGGTAGAAGAAAAGGCACTAAAACTACCTGATGGGGAATTTAAATCTCTCATATTCAGAGTTATCCAACAGTCGAAGCAAAAAACAGACAAAGATGAGGAAAAAATACACAAATTCATTTAAAAGGCAGACAAATTCATGGAAAATACAGGTTAAGAAAATGGAGGAATTCAGGAAAATAATACAGGAACAAAATGTCAAAATAAATTCACAACAAGAAATCATACAAAAACAACAATTAGAAATGCAAAAGATAAATAACAAAATTTCAGAAATGGACAGTGTCATAACGGGTCTGAGGAGCAAATTTGAAACAATGGAAGACTGTTTCAGCGAAATCGAAGACAAACCCTTGGATACAAATCTGTTAGAGGAAAAATCAGAAAAAATGATGAAGAAAAATGAAGAAACCCTGAGAATTATGTGGGACATAATCAAAAGCAGAAATTTGTAAGTGATCAGAGTTTCAGAACAGGGGTAGAAAACAGGAAACACAGAGAGGATCACTGAAGAATTACTGACAGAAAACTTCCCTAATACCAGGAAAGATGAAAAGCTGGCCATCCAAGAAGCTCAACAAACACCACATAGGATAGACCCTGTCATCGATTGAATTGTGTCCCCCCAAAATACATGTGACCTTGGTTAGGCCATGGTTCCCAGTATTGTGTGGTTGTCCTCCATTCTGTGATTGTAATTTTTTTTTTTTTAATTTTTATTAAGCTTCAAGTGAACATTTACCATTCCAATCAGTCTGTCACATGTAGGTTTACATACATCTTACTCCCTTCTCCCACTTGCTCTCCCCCTATTGAGTCAGCCCTTACAGTCTCTCGTTTCATGCCAATTTTGCCATCTTCCCTCTCTCTCTATCTTCCCATCCCCCCTCCAGTCAAGAGTTGCCAACACATTCTCCCGTGTCCACCTGATTTAATTAGCTCTCTCTTCATCAGCATCTCTCTCCCCCCCACTGACCAGTCCTTTTCATGCCTGATGATTTGTCTTCGGGGATGGTTCCTGTCCTGTGCCATCAGAAGTTCTGGGGGGCATTGTCTCTGGGATTCCTCTAGTTGCAATCATACCATTAGGTGTGGTCTTTTAATGAGAATTTGGGGTCTATATCCCATTGGTCTCCTGCTCCCTCAGGAGTTGTCTGTTGTGCTCCCTGACAGGGCAGACATCGATTGTGGCCAGGCACCAACTAGTTCTACTGGTCTCAGGATAATGTAGGTCTCTGGTTCATGTGGCCCTTTCTGTCTCTTGGGTTCTTAGTTGTCGTGTGACCTTGGTGTTCTTCCTTTGCCTTTGCTCCAGGTGGGTTGAGACCAATTAATGTATTTTAGATGGCCGCTTGTTGGCATTTAGGACCCCAGGCGCCACAATTTAAAGTGGGATGCAGAGTGTTTTCATAATAGAATTGTTTTGCCCATTGACTTAGAAGTCTGTGATTGTAATTTTATGTTAAAGAGGATTAGGGTGGAACTGTAACACCCTTATTAAGGTCACATCACTGATCCAAGGATTGTAATTTTATGTTAAAGAGGATTAGGGTGGAACTGTAACACCCTTATTAAGGTCACATCACTGATCCAATGTAAAGTGTGTTTACCTGGGTGTTACCCACACCAGCTTTTATCTCTCAAGAGATAAAAAGGAAAGGGAAGTGAGCAGAGAGGGGGGACCTCACACCACCAAGAAATCACTGCTGGGACCAGAGTGTGTCCTTTGTACCCGGGGTCCCTGCACAGAGAAGCTCCTAGTCCTGGGGAAGATTGATGAGAAGGCAGACAGAAAGAGAAAGCATTCCCCTGGTTCTGATGCCCTGAATTTGGACTTTCAGCCTTCTATACTGTGAAGAAATAAATTTCTCTTTGTTAAAGCCATTCACTTGTGGTATATCTGTTATAGCAGCACTAGATAACTAAGACAGACTTCAAAAGAAAATCACCAAGGCATATCATAATCATGCACGCTAGAACCAAAGACAAAGAAAGAATCCCAAAAGCAGCTCAAGAAAAATGAAGTCATATACAGAGGGAAAACAATAAGACGTATCTCTTATTACTCAGCAGAAACCATGCAGGCAAGAAGGCAATGGTATGACACATATAAAACCTTGAAAAAAAAAAAACTGCCAACCAAGAATAATATATCCTGCAAAACTCTCATTCAAATATGATGCTGAACATTCCCAGATAAACAGAAATTAAGGGAATATGTAAAAACCAAACCAAACTCACAAGAATTATTAAAGAGAGTCCTTCAGTTTGAGAACAAACAACATCAGACAACAGCCTGTATCTAGAATGCAAGATTGCACCAGCCAGATACCAACCTAGGAAATGAACTCTCAAGGACTATTCAAAAAAGATTTACAAAAGGAAACCAGAGAGGTTAATCTGCAAATGACAACAACATCAGGACAATAAAAGAGGGAATAAATGGTGTAGGTATAGAACTTTCTAATGGAGAGGATGGCAAGACATTACCAAGAAATAATAGACTGGCTCAAACCTAGGATGATAAGGGAAAATTTCAAGGCAACCACAAAGAAAGTTAACAAACCTACTCATCAAAATAAGGAGGAAAAATATAAAGTCTCAGTTAAAACAAAATCTACCAAAAAAGAAACAAAGAAATGAAAAAAAAAATCCACAAAGAAAAAGAATTCAGCACAGGAGACTAAGAAGAATAAAGAAATTGTCAGCACCACACACACACAAAAAAAACTACTACAAAATGACAGCAATAAACTATCAATAATTACACTGATTGTAAATGGCCTCGATGCACCCATAAAGAGACAGAGAGTGACAGAATGAATAAAAACAACAACAACAACAACAAAAAAACAGGATCCATTAATATGCTGTCTACAAGAGACACGCCTTAAAAACAAAGACATAAATTTATTAAAAATCAAAAGATGGAAAAATATATATCAAGCAAACAGCCACCAAAAAAGAGCAGGAGTGTCAATACTACTCTCAGATAAAATAGACTTTAAAACAAAATCCACCATAAACAACAACTATATCTTGATTAAAGGGATGATCCATCATGAAAACATAACCATAATAATAACTACGCACCCAATGACAGGGCTCCAAAATACATAAAAGAAACTCTAATGGCACTGAAAAGAGAAATTGACAGCTCCACAATAATAGTAGGAGACTTCAGCACACTACCCTTGGTAAAGGACAGAACATCTAGAAAGAAACTCAACAAAGACACAGAAGATCTAAAGGCCACAACCAGCAAACTTGAACTCACAGATGTAAATAGAACACTCCATGCAACAGCTGCAAAGTACATGTGCTTTTCCAAAACATGTGGAATGTTCTCCAGAATAGGCCACATCTTAGGCCACAGAAAAACCCTCAACAAAATCCAAAACATTCAGATAGTACAAAGTATCTTCTCTGATCACAGCACCATCAAAGTAGAAATTAACAATAGGAAGAGTAAGGAAAAAAAAAAAATCAATTACATGGCAACTAAATAACACCTTGCTTAAAAACCACTGGGTAATAGAAGAAATCAGAGGTGGGAAAAAAAAAAATTCCCAGAATCAAATGAGAATGAAACCACATCATACCAAAACATTTGGGACACAGCAAAGGAAGGGCTCAGAGGTCAATTTATAGCAATAGATGCACACATCAAAAGAGAAGAAAGGGACAAAATCAAAACATTAGCTACACAACTCAAAAAAACAGAGAGAGAACACCAAAAGAAGCCTACAGCCACAACAAGAAAGGAAATAATAATGATAAAAGCAGAAACAAATGAAATAGAGAATAGAAAAATAATAGAAAGAATCAACAAAACCAAAACTTGGTTCTTTGAAAGGATCAACAAAATTGACCAACCGCTAGCCAAACTGACAAAAGAAAAACAGGAGAGGAGGCAAATAACCCAAATAAGAAATGAAATGGGGAACATTATAACAGACCCAACAGAAATAAAAAGGGTCATAACAGAGTATTATGAAAAATTATACTCCAATAAATTTGAAAATCTAGAGGAAATGGAGAAATTCCTAGAAACACACTACCTAGCTAAACTGTCACAAAATGATGTTGAAAATCTGAACAGACCAAAAGCGAGAGATTGAAAAGGTAATTAAAAAAAAACTCCAAACAATAAAATGCCCTGGCACAGACGGGCTTCACTGGAGAATTCTACCAGACATTCAGAGAAGAGCTTACACCAGTACTACTCAAACTATTTGAGAACGTAGAAAAGGAAGGGATACTTCCAAATTCATTCTATGAAGCAAGCATAACCTTGATACCAAAACCAAGCAAAGACACCACAAAAAAAGAAAATTACACACCAATATCTCTCATGAATCTAGATGCAAAAATTTTCAACAAAATTCTAGCCAATAGAATTCCACATCATATCAAAAAAATAACGCACCATGACCAAGTAAGATTCATACCAGGTATGCAAGGATGGTTCAACATTAGAAAATCAATCAATGTAATCCAGCACATAAATAAAAGAATCACATGATCATCTCAATTGACACAGAAAAGGCATTCAACAAAGTCCAACACCCATTCCTCATAAAAACTGTCAATAAAATAGGTATAGAAGAGAAATTTCTCAACCTAATAAAGGGCATCTATGCAACAGCCAACATCTTTCTTAATGGAGGGAGGCTGAAAACATTCCCCATGAGAACAGGAGTAATACACCCAAAATTGTCCTTTATCACCATTCCTATTTGACATTGTGCTGGAAGTCCTAGCTAGAGCAATAAGGCAAGAAAAAGAAATAAAAAGCATTCAAGTTGGTAAAGAAGAAGCAAAACTATCCCTATTTGTGGATGACATGATACTATACATAGAGAACTCAAAGGACTCCAAAAGAAAACTACTGGACTAATAGAAAGATTCAGCAAAGCAGCAGGATACAAGATAAACATAGAAAAATTCATTGGATTTCTATACACCATTAAAGAGAACGATGAAAAGCAAATCATGAAAACAATGCCATTTATAATAGCCCCTAAAAAAAATAAAATACTTAGGAATAGATCCCACCAGGGATGTAAAAGACCTAAACAAAGAAAACTACAAAACTGTTCTGCAAAAAACCAAAAAAGATCTACATAAATGGAAAAACATACCACGCTCATGGATAGGTAGACTTAACATTGTAAAAATGACAATTCTACCCAAAGCAATCTACAAATACAATGCAATATGGATCCAAATACCAAAAACAATCTTTAAAGAGATGGAAAAAACAATTAACTTTATATAGAAAGAGAAGAGGCACCAGATTAGTAAAGCAATATTGAAAAAGAATAATAAAGTATGAGGACTCACACTACCTGACCTCAGAACCTACTATATAACTACAGTAGCCAAAACAACCTGTTACTGGTACAATGACAGAGACATTGGACAATAGAACAGAATTCAGAATCCAGATGTAAATCCATCCACCTACGGTCACCTGATCTTCAAAGAGGGCCCAAAATCCAAGAAATGGAGAAATGACAGTCTTTTTTAACAAAGGGTGCTAGCCAAACCGGGTGTCCATATGCAAAAAAATGTCACAGGACCCATACCTCACACCATACACAAAAATTAATTCAAAATAGATCAAAAACGTAATATAAAATCCAAAAGTGTAAAGATCATAGAGAAAAAAAACAGGGTCAACACTAGAGACCCTAACACACAGCATTGACAGTCTACTAACCATAACTAACAACGCTTGAACTCCAGAAGATAATCTAGATAACTGGGAACTTCTAAAAATTCAACACTTATGCTCATCAAAAGACTTTACCAAAAGAGTAAAAAGAGAACCTACAGACTGTGAAAAATTTTTAGCTATTACAATTCCGACAAAGGTCTAATCTCTACAGAAAAATTCAACACCTCTACAAAAAAATATAAATAATCCAGTTTAAAAGTGGGCAAAGGAGATGACAGACACTTCACCAAAGAAGACATAAAGCTGCTAACAGACACATGAGGAAATGCTCATGATCACTAGTCATTAGAGAAATGCAAATCAAAACCACAGTGAGATACCATCTCACCCCAGCATTACTGACAGGAATCAAAAAAACAGAAAATAACAAATATCGTAGAGGCTGCCCAGAGATTGGAACTCTTATACACTGCTGGTGGGAATGCAAAATGGCACAACCATTTTGGAAAACGATACGGTGCTTCCTTAGAAAACTAGAAATACCATATGTTCCAGCAATCCCACTCCTAGGAATATATCCTCAAGAAATAAGAGCCGTCACACCGACAGACATATGCACACCCGTGTTCGTTGCAGCATTGTTCACAATAGCAAAAAGATGGAAACAACCTAGATGTCCGTCAACAGATGAATGGATAAACAAACTGGTACATACACACAATGGAGTACTACGCAATGATAAAGAACAATATTGAATATGTGAAGTGTCTCACAACATGGATGAACCTGGAGGGCATTATGCTGAGTGAAATAAGTCAATCACAAAAGGACAATTATTGTATGAGACCACTACATGAAAAGGTTTACACACAAAAAGAAAGAATCTTTGATAGTTACAAGGGAGAGGAGAGGTGGGGGTGGAAAAGCACTAAATAGACAAAAGTTAAGTGGTAACTTTGGTGAAGGATAAGACAGTACACAATACTGGTGAAGCCAGCACAACTTGTTCAGGGTAAAGTAATGGAGGCTACATGGACAAATCCAACTTCCCTGAGGGACCGAATTACTGGGCTCAGGTCTATGGGGACCATGGTCTCGGGGAACATATAGCTCAATTGATATAACATAGCTTATAAAAAAAAAAGTTCTACATTCAACTTTGGTGAGTAGCGTCTGGGGTCTTAAAAGCCTGTGAGTGGCCAGCTAGGATACTCCACTGGTCTCACCCCTTCTGGAGCAAAGGAAAATGAAGAAAACTAAAGACACACAAGGGAAAGAGTAATCCAAAAGACTAATAGACCACAACTAACATGCCCTCCACCAGACTGAATCCAGTAGAAATAGATGGTTCCCAGCTACCAACACTGACTGCACTGTCAAACAAAATTCTAAGTCAAAAAAAGACCAGATTAGTGGCCTGACATACGCTGTAGAAACCCAGAGAGTGTGCCCCCCCTCCGACACCCTTTTAGCTCAGTAATGCAGTCACTCTTGAGGCTCACATTTTAGTCAAATATTAAACAGGCCCATAGGGCAAAACTAGACTAATGGGGCCCACCAGCCCAGGACCAAGGACTAGAAGGCAGGAGGGGAGAGGAAAGCTGGTAATAGGAAACCCAAGGTTGAGAAGGGTAAGTATTGACACGTCCTGGGGTTGTTAAAAAATGTCATAAAACCATATGTGTAACTAACTGTTTAATGAGACACTAGTTTGTTCTGTAAAACTTCGTTTAAAGTACAATAAAAAAAAGATTTTAAAAAAATGAGGAAAAAATAGACAAATTCATGGAGAAGGCAGAAGAATTCACGGAAAATTCAGACAAAAAATGGAATAATTCAGGAAAATAATACAGGAACAAAATGTCAAAATAAATTCACAACTAGAAATCATACAAAAACAACAATTAGAAACAAGATTTCAGAAATGGACAGTGTCATAGAAGGTCTGAGGAGAAGTTCTGAAACAATGGAAGACAGAAGCAGTGAAATTTAAGAGAAACCCTTGGATAGAACTTTGAGGAAAAATCAGAAAAAAGAACAAAGAAAAATGAAGAAACTCTGAGTATTATGTGGGACACACTCAAAAGCAAAAATTTACATGTGATTGGCATTCCAGAACAGTGGTAGAAAACAGAAATCACAGAGAGAATCACTGAGGAATTGCAGACAGAAAACGTCCCTGATATCATGAAAGATGAAAAGCTGACCATTCAAGAAGCTCAACAAACCCCATGTAGGATAGATCCCAGAAGAAAATCACCAAGATATATCATAATCACACTCCCTAGAACTAAAAACAAAGAATCCTGAAAGCAGCTTGAGAAAAATGAAAAGTCACCTACAGAGGGGAAACTCTGACTTAGCTCTGATTACTTGGTAGAAACCATGCAGGCAAGAAGGCAATGGAATGACATATATAAAACCTTGAAAGGAAAAAATTGCCAGCCAACCTGCAAAACTCTCATTCAAGTATGATGATTAAATTAGGACATTCCCAGGTAAACAGAAATTAAGGAAATACATAAAAACCCTACCAACCTTACAAGAATTATTAAAGGGAGTCCTTCAGTTTGAGAATAAAAGTGTCACCCAGTGAAATGTTGGAGAGTCAAGTTATTCATTTTCATCAGAATCGTTGCAATCCACAAGACCCAACTCTTTCCTTCTCGATGCCCTGAGTTTCATACATAGTACCTGGCAAAGTTGAGATTCCAATTAGTTCTATGTTTCTACCATCACCTGATCAAATATTAGTTCTGATTTTCAGATGAAACAGGCACGGATTTCCTTAGGGCACAGTAGATGTTTTTATGTTTCTCTGAGCTACACTTCAACTAAGAATTTAAAATTCTGATCAATTGTTTATTTTCTGAAACACTTGCAGTGAGTGCAGTTAGAAGCCACCCTGACTTGATATTCCCCCGCGGGGGAAAAAAATTGCCATTGAGTAGATTCCAACTCATAGTTGCCCTATAGGACAGAAGAGAACTGCCCTATAAGTTTTCCAAGGAGGGGCTGGTGAATTCAAACAGCTGACCTTTTGGTTAGCAGCCTCAGATCTTAACCACTGTGACACTGGGACTCCCATATTTCCACCATAGCTTTCTATTCTAATAGCCCCTTAGACTCCCAAAGAATTTCCTTCATCAGGCATTTCATCCAAAGCAACTATAAATGATCATTTTAGCATCTCTTTGGTCATTCTGTGCCATGGACTACTGGTGTCCTATTTTCCACTGACAGTGTGACCATGCTGCCTTCAAATACAACGAGGAAACCTAACTAATCCCAGATTTCTACTTTTAAAATTCTGTTTCTTGAAACCTTGTTATCTCTTGACATCACCTGCACTGGTCCAGAGCCAGGCAGACTTATTGTTAATTAGCATGTGCTGGCTTTGATGATGTTGATGATAAGAATTTCAATACATATCTTAAACAGAAGGAAGGACAGAGACTGGAGAAAGAGATATCAAGAGTTTATTCAGAATAAAATTCTATAAATCATTGAGCAAATCTGCTGCAAAGGACCTCTATAAAGTTTTGAAAAGCAAAGGTGGCACCTTGAAGACTAAGGTGTGCCTGACCAAGCCATGGTATTTTCAATCGCATCATATGCATGAGAAAATTGGACAATGAATAAGGAAGACTGAAGAATTGACACCTTTGAACTGTGGTGTTGGTGAAGAATATTGAATATACCATGGACTGCCAAAAGAATGAACAAATCTGTCTATCTGAAGAAGTAGAATCAGAATGCTCCTTAGAAGCAAGGATGGCGAGAATGTATCTTACATATTTTGGACATGTGGTGAGGAGGCATCAGTTCCTGGAGAAGGACATCATGCTTGGTAAAGTACATGGTCAGTGGAAAAGAGGAAGAGCCTCAACAAGGTGGATTGACACAGTGGCTGCAACAGTGGGCTCAAGCATAACAACGATTGTGAGCATGGCACAGGACTGGGCAATGTTTTGTTGTGTGGTACATAGGGTTGCTATGAGTTCGAACAGACTGGACGGCACCTAACAACAACAACAAAATCGACCATCGCAGCATTCCATTTGAAAAATCAAAAATCAATTATTCAAACTAAAATCATTACAGATCTTATTATTCCAGTGCTGTGGTCCCAGGAGTAGAGAATGTCCAGGAAAGGGCTGTGGAAGATCCTTGCCTTATTGAGACTCTGGAGGACTGTCTTGGGGCTTGTCACTGTACAACGGAAACAACACCCTTTATTCCAATAGCAAACTGTTTTGATTAGTGTAGCTTTACAGTAGATTGTAAAATTAGATATCATGAATCCTCTTTGTTTTTTTCTTTTTCAAGGTTGTTTTGGCTGGTCTAGATCATTTGTATTTCCACAAATTTTAGAATAAGTCTGACAATTTCTTATTGGGATTGGTTGAATTTATAGATTAATTTGGACTTCTTACACTGTTAAGTCTTCCTAAGTATGATCATCCACCACTCGTCTGTCTGTTCTACTGGTGGCTTGTGTGCTACTGTGATGCTGGAAGCTATGTCACCAGTATTTCAAACACCAGTGGGCGCACCCATGGTGGACAGGTTTCAGCAGAGCTTCCAGACTAAGATAGACTAGGAAAAAGGAACTGGCGGGCTACTTCTGAAAAAATTGGCTAGTAAAGATGAATTTCTGTTGATTAAAACTACTCATTTGTGCTATTTCTGAAACAGCAGCACTGAGAAACAAAGACAGTGTCTTTACTGCCATTTGACAGAGCTATTAATGTTTCTTTAGGGAATTAAAAAAAAAATTTTTTTTTTTTTGGAATTATGTATCCCTAAATTCTTTCTACTGAGCCTTCAAGAGTTGAGGTCAAAAATGGCTATTATCTTGGGCGTACGTATTATAGAAAACTACCTGCATCATGACATTGCTAAATTATGTGCTTACCTTCTTATAACCTACTCTCTCAATTCCTGATTGGACTCAGTCTCTTGTCCCTCACAAATGTAATTTGCAAATTCCTTTAGGGGAGAGTCAGGAGAGAACACAGAGTGTGGGCTTTGTTGCAATGCGTTTTCCTTTTGTCCTTGTTTTTCTTGACATCCAATGTCTTCAGATACCATTTTTCGTATTTTATCCGTATTTCAAATGGTTGTCAAGAGGGAGGTATGGTCTGGTACGCTACTGCTCCGTAGCTGTTAGCGAAAGTGTAGCTTTTATCTTCAAAGGACAAAAAAGGGGGAGATGATTACAATCTAGCATAAACCAGAAAAATACAAGGGAGACTGAACATCTTATTTCCATAATTGGTCACGAAGATTCCTCGTCTACCTACTGATATCTCTGTGGCCTTTACCAAGCCCCTCAGCTGGGCAGAGTGTTTCCTGGTGAGGTGTTTCAAACCTTTAGTTTTGAGGGACTAAGCCATTGGAGGCACTGCCTATATGGGTTCCCATTAGTCTCCAATGACTTTTACTATTAGGCGTAAAGATTACATTCATTTCCTATTGCTACTATAAGAGATAACTGCAAACTTAGTGACTTAAAGCAAGATGTATTTATGATCTTAGAGTTCTGGAGGTCAGGAGTCCAAGCAACCTTGGCAGGGATGCGTTCCTTCAGGAGGGTCTATGGGAGAATCTGCTTCCTTGCCTTTTCCAGCTTCTAGAGGCTGCCTACATTCCTTGGCTTCTGTTCTTGTATCACTCTTATTTCTACTTCAGTTACATCTTCTTCTGACTCTGCCTCTCCTACTTCCCTCTTATAAGGACCCTTGTGATTACATTGGGTAAACTGGGGTAATCCAGGGTAATCTTCCCATCTTGAGATCCTTACTTAATCACACATGCAAAAGTCCCTTTGGGATGTAATGTAAAATATTCAGAGGAGGAGCCCTGGTGGCTAATAGCTTAGGCTTCTAACCAAAAGGTTGGCAGTTCGAATCCTCCAGCCATCCTTGGAAAATCTATGGGGAAATTCTACTCTGTCCTATAGGGTCGCTATGAGTTGGAATCGACTCAAGGTAACAGTTTTGGTTTTTTTGTTGGTGATTGCGGCGAGGACATCTTTGGAGGGAGGGACATTATTGTGCCTACGACAATGATCTACATGGATGCACCAGGGAGACTTCTGGATTTCACCCACACCTCTGCCATTCTCAACTGTGTAGTAGCAAACATTTGCCCCTTTCTGATCCAGCTCAGTCATTTCAGCCAACCCTGATTCCTTCGTTGTTAATCTGTACCCAGATAGCATGGCGAGCTGAAATGGACCCTGAAGGACATAGTCCTTCCTTGCACACAAAAATTTCTTCAACAGCAAAGTTCATAGCTTCAGCACCAAAGTCCACCAAATCAGGAGACAACAATTTTGAGATTAGGGAAAATTATAAAATCTGTTACCATGACCTGACCCTTAGTTTCTAGATCTGTGCATTCTGGCTATGGAGCAAAATTATACCTTATAACAAAACAGCACCCTAATCTTCTACACTTGGCAACACAACTGAATCTTCAAGAGGCAATTACATTGTCAAAAATACCACCCACTCCTGGAAAGTGGGATGCACATTAATAACAGTTATTTCCATGAACATCAGCATGTTTCCTCACATACTGTACTGTGAAATACATTTCTAAATTAGAGAAAATGCTGCTTAGGATTTTCTAAGTCCATAGATACACTACCAAGAAAAGCATGGCAGCGGAGAGAGCAAATCCAAAGTTCAAAGGAGCAGTGTTAGGGACAAGGACAAGCAGGCATGGGATATCAAAGTTCAGGAGGCTAAGTGGGGTAATCTTGGTAGAAAGGTAGCAGGAGTAAACAGAGAGCTCTGGGAGATAGAATTTGTAGTGTTCAACCCAGAGCTTGGTTTTGATCATGTCTTCTTTGGAGACCTAGCCTTATTCTCTGACTCAGGTCTGAGTCAAAGACTCCGTCCTGGAGCCCAGTATCTGATGTCCCACAGGTCGACCCTAATACAGAGGCTCATATCCCATTACTTTCCCATTTCCAAAGGAAGACCCACATTTTTCCCGTCATCTATACTATCCTTCCTGTATCTAGTGAAATTTATGTATTTTTTAATCTTCTACTGAAGTGTTTCCTGGTTGGATTTTTACCTAAGAAATAAGGGTTAACTTGGGCAAAACTGAGCCTTTGCAATCTGGCCATCTCCTGGAAAACTTGTAGTGCTGAAAGCTTCAGGCAATTAACGCTGGACAGGGGCTGGAGCATTCATCGGACCAGGTGAGGGATGGTGATTCCCAGTCATCTGTGCTGAGCTGGCAGAATAGGGCTGGAGCTGAAGTTCCTGAAAGTATTTCTATTGTATCTTGACTCCTAATCACTCCAGGGCAGAAGCTGGAACATCTTTACCAATGCAACTTAAAGCCCTACCTCCGAAGGGTCATGGTCACTCTATTTGAGATGGATATCCAGTCCTACTAAACCCTGGTGTTGCCTTAGAATGGGATGTCCCCACATCTGCTCCTGCTCCTTCTGAGTCTCCTCCCAATAAAACCTGCTGCAACAGTCCTAGTGTGTGCTTCTTGGCCATTTAACTTTGTTTGCTTAACAAAAATTATGTTCACAGAAGGCCCAAGAAAATATTCCTATGCCTGTTGCCTTGCTTGGAGATATATCTAAGGAAAAAGGAAAGGAATTAGGTGGGAGGATCTTGTCTTTGACTTGTTGGTATCCTGAGTACCTTGCTTTCATGGAGCTCACTGCATTGAACACATGTGGTTCTGCAGGTCCATAGAGGGTCCATTTGAATCCTAAATAGAAAGAATGACTCAGCCTGAATAATCCCACAGACACAGTTTATTTTGGACACAAGCTCATTAGATCTTCGTCTTCTAGGGCTACAATTCCAAGGATTGGGAATAGTAAGGAATGGAGTATGGAGGTGATCTTGTTGTTATGCCAAGCATGGGATTCATGGATTCATGAGAAATCTCCATGGCTTGTCATCAGGCACACTTAAGAAAGATTCAGTCCATCTTTCACAGGACCACCAGAGCCACTTCTCTAAAACACAAATTGGATCATGACATTTTCTCTGCTTCAAAATCTCCAGCCATTTACCATTCAATCTCTTTTTCTGGCTGCTCATTACCCTCTGCCTTAGATGACCCACTACAGTCCCTCGAAGACACTCCACTTCTAACCAGCACAATCACTTTCCCATCTCCAAAGGGGAACCACATTTTTTCCTTCATCTAGACTGCCCTTCCTTTATCTGGTGAGCTTTATGCATCCTTTAAGCCCCTTCTCAAAAGTTCTCCACTCTGACAACTTTCCCAACTCACCCAGGCAAAGCTAATAATGGCTCTCATTGCTCCCACAGAACCTATTAGAAATCTGTACAAAACACTCATCTCATTAGGTTGTAGTTATTGATATGGGCCTGTCTCCCTGAACTGGTTGTATTTATTTTTTCATTTCAACTTCACCACAATGCCCACCGGCACAGGAAACCCATTGCCATAGACTTGATTCCTACTCATAGCGACCCTAAAGGTCAGAGTAGAACTGCCCCATAGGGCAGCCGGCAGAGCAGCTGGTGGATTTCAAACTCTGACCTTTTGGCTAGTAGTCATAGCACTTTATCACTGTGCCACCAGGGCTCCTGCCTGGCACAGGAGATAGTCAATAAATTGGGGTTTTATATTCCTTCCTCTGGTCCCTCCAGGATCTCCCATTTTCCAGGAAGAGTTAAATACTATGCTTGGCCTCTTTGGCGGTAGGGAGGGAAGGAAGATGAGAAATCCTTGGTAACAATGATCCTGTAAATCTTGGGTTGCGGATACTCATCTCCATTGGGCCCCTCAGGGCTGCCTGGAATGCAGCTTTTCCTTCTAAGGCAGGGAATTAGATACAGGAAACAGAAGTTCATCCACCATTTGCTTCTAGCCCCTTCCTCTTGGAGCAAAGTCCAGTGGAGACTTATGCACACCCTCTGACAGCTCTTGACGGATTTATACTTACTCAGGTAACAGGAGTTTTACAGACATGGCCACACCCATTGCTGCAGCATTTCATTCCTTTGGGACACGATTCGTCTCCTGAGCATAGTTCAATACATGCTCCGAGGACATCTTTCGGCACCTCTGGGCAGACGCCAGGTCTTTCTCGCCCTGCAATATACAACGGTCTTTTTGCAGTCCAGAATGGTTACTGAGACAGAGGAGAGAACTGATGCCAGAGCTCTGAAGCCCTCATATCTGACAGGACTCCAGCCTCTTCCATTTCTTCCTTCACGCTCCTGAATTATTCCTTCAGCCTTGGCAGCTCCACTCTCACTCTGAAGCCCCTATTCCCACAGTCTGGCCCTTGAGGAATATTCTCTTTACTCCAAATGCTGCAGAGCCTCACAGGCACTGACATAACTCCCTCCTTTCCAACTCTTCATAAGAAGATATTATATTATCTGTGATCACAGGCCGCCATCTCCCCATCCCTGCACATGCTGGGTTCTTTCTGGGGCTACTTCCCTGTGGAGTCCCGCACCTAGGGCATGTCTCCTAACTAGAGGAGAGACCCTTTTCTTTGCCCCCGTAATCTAACCAGACTCAACCCAATCTAATAAGGAGAAGAGGACACGTAGGTTAACCGTGCATGAAGGTCAGAGGAAATGTGTCTGACAACACCAAATCTCCACTCTGTAGTGGAGACACTGCCTGCTTCTGTGGCAAACCATCCCAAAGTGCGAGGCAGACTCAGCTATCTCTGCTTTCAGGTAGGATGCCCTCAGCACACTCACCTCTGGAAGGAGGTCTCTTAGCGCAGGTCGTCTCCATCCCCACGGTGATGAAAATCACTAGAACTAAAACTATGCCTGTCTTCATGTTGGCGTGTGATGTAATGTACACACCGAGCTCAGCTCCAATTTATACCTTCAGTGTCACTGGAAGGGAGGGTGGGGGGAGAGGCAGTAGAGCAGGAAGAGTTTAATAAAAATGACAAGCTAACTAGGCAGTGCCCACAAGTGACCTGGCTCCTTTGTTCTATTTCACAACTGGTTTACCTCTGATTAGGGTATTGTTTCTTGGAGATGCAAATGCCCATGGGAGATTCAGAAACACTTTTTAGGAGTTCGCTCACTGCTAAAGCACAACTTGCTAAATCACTAGTTTTCCTGGTACCTTTGGGAATCGTGGCCAAATAAAAGGGTTTTCTCTGTGTAAATTAGGATCTCAGAGTGGGAACATAAGCTATGGAATCTGCTGTCTTATGTAAGGGACCATCTTGGGTGTCCTGGAATTCCAGTTCTGGAAGGATTTGAAGTAATTCTGGACGAGATGATGAATGTGTGCTTTGGAGTCATTCGTTGGTCAGCCCCAGGACACACGTCTCTTAGAAGGTATAGAACGCCTATGGCCACCTCTTACACAAAGGTAGTGACTTAGGTAATGGAGTCATTTACCTGAGGAGTTGCAACTCAAAGGTTACAAGCTGGCCAGGGGCCTTAGGGGTTGAGAGACAGCATCCATCTTTACAGTTGGTGGTCACTGAGTTACCCTGTACTGAGAGGTTCTGAGAGAGACAGACGTCTTTGTGAACTCCAGAGTGAGCCAAACTGCAAGTGAAGACTAGTGACTGCTCAGCAGCAGCCTGAGTGGGAAGCCTGCCATAGTTCCTGGCCCAGTTACAGAATCTCAGGGAAAGAGTGGAAACTCCAACGGCCACTGCAGAACAGAGTGAATGCTTTGTTCTTGGTGATCACAGCTGGGACAGCACCCTCATGACCACCTATGGAAAGGCCTTTAAAAGCCACCCTACAAGCGGAGAAATACTAAGTAAGCCATGTGAAGAGGCTCAGATGCCACCCCAGGTAGCCAGCTCACACCTAGCATCCTGGAATCTGTAGAGATGCAGTGAAGTTATAGTATACATACTGCTTTGCTTTATTCACTTAATATTTTGTCTTGGAGGGATTTTCAAATCAATCTTTCTCTGTTTTAACAACTTGTACCTAAATTTCCATGGTATGAACGTCCCATAGTTTATTTAATCAAACTCCAATGATTACAAATTTAGATTTTTTGTTATAATAAACAATGCTGTAATGACCATCTTTGTTTACATTGTCTTCGTTTACATGTCAGTATGTCCCCAGAATAAATGCCTATACATAGAAATATAAAGGCTATGCATGCAGAAAAGTTGGACGATATTGCCAAATTATCCTCCAAAGAGACTAAGCCAGTGTACTCGAGGCCACCGACAGCGGAGAAGACACTGACTTCGCACACATTGACCCATGACATTGGTTTCTTTGGTTTTCCTAAGTTAACTTTTTAATGAAATAGTTCTTAGCTGCATGTTCCCATGCTGTCCTTTTCCTCCTGGCTTGAGACCTAGCTGGATATGGGGCAAAGAATTCTCACCACAGTTACATAAAAAAAATTTAGTTACCAGAAATTCTATAAAACAATACCGTTTGCTACTTCAGCATTTGGAGTTTCTAGCACTGGGTAATTACTGGCCTGTAATCGTTTTTCGTTGCTACTGTTGAAGCATGCATTTCAGTCTTGGGAGTTACAAGGTTGCAGGGGAGGAAGGACTCACTTGGGAAATAATGACAAGATGGTTCCTTTACTAAGCACCCCATTAGAGTCAGTCCCTGTGCTGGTACTTTATAATGCCTTAGATCGTGGAATTCTCATACACCTGGGAAGTTTCTTCTCTTGGCACCCCCATGTCCCAAGTGAATAAACCGAAACACAGAGAAAGTCCATACCTTGCAAATACTTCAACTTCACCTTAGACCCGCTGAAAAAGTATGCTTTTCATGAACATGGAAGTGAAAAACACTTTACCAACCTGATAAAAACCTTCGTTTCTTTGTAGGAAGGAAGAAAAAAAAAAGTCTCCATAAATTGCTTATTTCTGGTGCTCTAGTGACAATCACAATTTGGGGATGTGGGAAGGCCTCATGACATATCAGCGCTTGGGAAATGTCTACAGCTGCCAGCACATGTGTCTAAAAATGAAGGGAGAAAACTGAATATGAACACCAGGAATCCCTGGACGCCCTCAGTCTGCAAAACCCAGCCTTCATACCTGTAGCCATAAAAATTTTACTCCTCCTTTTTCAAGGCTGGCACGTGAGACCTTGTGGTACCGTGGCTTCTTTCTTTAAAACAATAAATAAATAATTTTTTTTTTTTTTTTTTTGGCTTCTAAATTTCCTGGATTCCATTTCTCCTGAAATTTCCAGACAGTTGTTTCCTATCCCTGCTAGTCCTTCAAATGCCTAACTGCAAGCTCAGCCCACCAGCCAGATCTTTCTTTTGTTTCAGGAAAAACTGAGAATAAACACCAGGAAGGTTTGTTTTGCAAGATGAGATAGAAAAGGAGAAAAATCGGTCAGAGACAATGATATTTAAAAAAGGAAGATGGTAAAGATACGTCCAAGGAAGTCTCCTGAACACTAGTGGCGCTGTTTGCCTTTCTGTGGTATTTTAATTATGTAACTCGTAGCCATTTGAGCAAATAACAAGGTGTTTTCCCTCAGTCCCCCACTTCCTTATACTCCCTACCATTTCCTTAGGTTAGAAGCAGTTAATTAAAACCTATACTCACTGTCCTCATGAAAAGGGAGGACATAGCTTAGAAATCAAGCTTCACAATGGGTTGTTCTTAAAACTATAATAGAAATAATAGTTCTAAAAGCATAGGCTTTTCTTCTCAAGAATCCAGGTGTTTTGAAAAAATATTTGTGGGGGAGAGTGTACCTAATATATATGGAAACTCTGGTGGCATAATGGTTAAGAGCAACCACTGCTAACCAAAAGTCGGCAGTTCGAATCCACCTGGCACTCCTTGGAAACTCTGTGGGGCAGTTCTACTCGGTCCTGTAGGGTTGCTGTGAGTTGGAATCGACTCGATGGCAATGGGTTTTATACATATACATATATATACTTTAAATCCATGATGATTTTAAGAACTAGTTTTCCACGTTAGAGGAGAAAATAAAATAGATGATAGTGGACGAAGAAAGTGAAAGATGTGAGCCCAAGAGTTAGACATCTGAGAATGACCCTAATGGGGCCCCAACCCTGCCTACAATGAGGGTGGTATGTAGGTGTAGGGGTCTGAGAGCAGAAGGGAGGCGTGGCTGAAAGAGACCGCCAGCCTTTCCAAGAAGCCCCAGGCCTGGTGGGCTCAGAGAGGAGCTTAGGGTGGGACAAAAGGAACAGAGCCATGGACCTGACTCAGGAGACCATGGCAAGACAAACAATGCGGCAGAGAGGAGGGTGCTCAGTGACCAGATGGGCTGAGAGTCACCTCATCAGATGTCAGCAGAGGCCAGGGGCTATGAAGGAGCAATACCCCAGTGCTTCTGATGCAAGCCAATGCAGCCAGGAGATGCTTACCTGCTCCTCCAGTCCATTAGCAAACAAAACCTTAGGTGATGACACTGGGTGTGGCTCACTTGGGAGCTGCTCAGACTAAGTGGAACCTGTCCCCTCCTGTATCCATTGTCCTCCAAACCCTGGGTGTGGCTGAAGCCAGTCAACCCAGTTTGGTAGCCTACATGTCAAAGAAAAAAAATGCAGTTTGTCTTACTGCGCCTCTGCACCATGATAGCCTATGTAGTCCATAATGTTTGCATGTACTTCTTGTGAGAGACATTGTAAAAGATTTTGCCTCCCTTTGTTCTGGGAGCTTGATTTGAGGTATACACTTCCTTGCTCCATATGTTTGAGCTTGTGATTAACATTCTCCATCCCTACTCACCTTGGTGTGTCTTTATTGGTGAGAAGCCACACCAAGTAGGACCTGCTTTGGGTAACACCGACAGCCCATCACACACCAGCCCTCCAGAAGGCAGAAGGACCCTGATTAGATTGGGAGAAGGGAGGAAAGGAAGAAGGATGGGAACTAGGAGAATGTTGAGTCCTATAAGAGATGGTAAATAAAATCAGGAAGCAATTACATTTACCTTGTTGACCAGAGCAAATTTTCTACCACCAAAAGAAATGGGAACTGAAGAATTGATTTCAATTATGAAAAAAAAAAGTTATATTTTTGCACATCAAATTCTGTGTCTATGAATTTATATGCATCACCTGCAACAGGCAGCCTTATGAAAGTTATCAAGGATGTTTCCAGAAACTACTTGTTTGAGGAATTGAGTAAAGGGGTGAGAAGGTAGCATTTTCAAATTTCAAGGACACGTTTTATGTCTGAGTTAAAACTTTCTCAGAGTACAACCTTGTAAGTCTAAGCCAGTAGAAGGAGAGTGTATATATATATATACGTATATATACGTATATATACGTATATATACATATATATATATATACTCCTAACCAGTATTATTTTCTATCTTATAGTCTAGTCCAATCCCTATCTGAAGAGTTGACTTTGGGAATGGTTCCAGTCTTGGGCTGACAGAAAGCCTGGGGACCAGACTTCTAGTCTCAGTTAGACCATTAAGTGTGGTCTTTTATGAGAACTTGAGGGCTGCATCCCACTGCTCTCCCACTAGAAGGAGAGGTTTAAAGTTCATGATAAAAACTAGAAATCTAAGGCCCTTATGGCCTAGGTGCTCCTTAATGTTACCTTGGTTTTTCTTTTTATGGACACTTTTAAAAGACTGCTGAATGTGAGTGAATTTAAGGGACAGTGAAATTCATGAGCAATTCATCCATTGCTTCTGCAGAAAGGAACTGGATACTTGGGTGATAGAGCTAGGAAGGAGACTTTTTTTGTTGGATATCCTTTTTTGCCTTTTGAATTTTATACAATGTGCCTTGTTACCTATTCTCCAATGATTAAGACCACTGACTTGATGATATCAAACTACTTTATTCATCTGCCAGAAATTCCAACAGCTGGTTAGGGTCTTGAAACTCTAGACTTCATTTTGTCAGCCTCCTTCACAGTCACCCTGGAATCATCAAGGACTCACTCTTTTCAAGAAATAAAAGGGGAGATGAAGACAAGCTCTCCCAACATTTCAAATTAAAGAGAAATAGAAGCGGGATGAAAGAGATAGAGGTTTAGTGATTCCAACACAGACATGTGTGGGTAGGAAAGTTATGGAAACAATGAGATACTATAAGACAAATTGGCATATGTGTATCACAGATGAGACTTGCCCTTGGGCTGCTTATTGAGCAATTGGTTATCTTTTGCTTTAGATGGATTAATGAAAGAGAAGTTGATCTTTCAAATTAAAGAGAAGCAGAAGCAGGATGAAAGAGATAGAGGTTTAGTGATTCCAACATAGACATGTGTGGCTAGGAAAGTTATGGAAACAGTGAGATACTATAAGACAAATTCGCATATGTATATCACAGACGAGGAGGGTAAAACACCTTATGATCTCTCAGAGTCTCAGTTTTCTTATCCGTAAAATAGGAATAATGATATCTACTTGAGTTTTTGCAAGGAATGAAGAAGACTGTACATGAAGCTCATGCAATACAATTCCTGACTCATGGAGATGCTGGGAAAATGTTGGGGCTATTCTCCTCCCAGCCTCTAGCAGGAACAAGAGAGAACCCCTGGAGGTTTTTATATGGAGCATCCCTGGATACCCCCAAGTTAAGAGTAGAACAATCGGGGAGAGAGTGGACTGGTCTGAGAGGAGAGCTGCTAACAGGAAAATGTGAGCATGAATAAATGGAATGCAACCTCATTTTTAACTAGTCAGTTGAAGCAAGGGGATATTGGGGTTATAAGACAGGGAACAGATGGCCCCCCAAATCTGCAAACAAAGTACAGGAAATGGGCCAGGGCACAGAAACAAAGCCAATCCCTGGAACAGTGGGGCAAGGTATCAGAAAATAACCCACAAACTTCTTTAAGGTCATCTTTCAGAAGCAGCTGGATAAAACCAACCCCAGGGACATGTGCAGAACATCCACCTGTGACTGCTCCGTGACCTGCCACCAGGGGCGGTGAAAGGCTGCAGCAGCAGCTGGGGAATTGAGCTCAGGGAGTGAGAGACTGTGCAGGCATGACACCCCATAATAAGTCCTGCTACAAATCCTAGAGGCCTCCAGGACAGAAGCCATCTTAGAAAGATGCTGCACATACACGGTAGTTAACATACCCCCGCCTATGCCTATGAATAAACATGAATCTTTTTCCACCCAAGAGCTTTTAAAAACCCAGGCAAGTCTTTTGTTCTGTGAGATGGGGGTATGCGTTGCTTAGGACCTCCTAGTCTCCTCTTGCAAGCCTCTTCAATAAAGCTTTGCTCATGTGGAAAATTCTGTGTGCCTTACCTGTTCATTCTTGACCAGTGAGAGGCAAGAACCTTATTCGATTCTGGCAACAATTTGGTGAGCCAGCCAGGAGGCACAAGGGAACCCTTTGTATCCCGTTCTCTGACCCAAGGCAGTGTGGAGAGGAGAATTGCCTGAACCCTGTGGGCGAACGTAGCAGCTGTTGAGACTGATTTCTTCTCACGTTTCTCCACTGGATAAGGACTTCCATCTCCTACTCCTCGCTGCCTGACCTTAGTTTCATTTTCCTCTTGAGAAAACTTTCTGTGTTTCTTTGGAAACGGGAAGCACGATAACAAGGACTCAATAAACATCTGAGTGGCAGGTAAGAGCATGAGTCCACCTAGGAGTCCCCCACAGACCGGTGTCTCATACCTTGGGGGGCAGAGTCACTAGTGAAGGGTGATGGGTTCCCAGTGTGATAGGTTCTTCTGACCCTAGGGAGCAAAGCACGCCTTTTTAACCTCAGGGGCTAAGGGGCTACACACCAGAATTACTAGCGAAAAGTCTACAAAGGGTCCCCGGCGTGATGGGTCTTCTGACCGTAGGGACCGGGACACCTTCTTTTTGACCACGAGGAGTAGGGAATTTCTGGTCTGCTGGTAGTGCACTGTTTGATGGGAACTGCAGCCCATCCCTTTTCCTCTTCTTTCCTTTCCTCTCAAGCTGACCTTTTGCCCAGCCACTTGTTTCAGCTGTTGTTTTTGTGTGTCTGGATATGGTCTGTGTCTAGATGGTGCACCCTGTTTCTGGGGGAATGGATGTAGACGTCTCTGTTTAGATTGAGAGATTGAAGCCTTTCCGTTTGATATTGGAGATAAGAGGTATCTGAAAGATCGAAGCGGAGATTCAGATATCCCTAGTAATGTATTAGACCTCACTAAGCCTTTTCTGATTTGTCTGGTCCGAATGCTCTCTGTTTATTTGTCTTATGTGTGACTGGGGCTATCTGGGAGGTTGAGACTGCAAGGTTATCTCAGTTGCTTCTGTCTGTGTCTTGTTTGTCCCGTTGATACTTTTTGTCTGTGTGAGCCCTAGAATATTTGGCCTTGGGCCAAAGGTCTTACTGACTCCTTCCCAGATCTCTTTCTTCCTTTTTGTTGTCTCATCTGCTACCTTTGTTTTTGTCATAAGATTTCCTATCAAAGGGAGAAAGCTACCAGTCGTACTTGGACCTGGTGCAAACTTGATTCTCTGGAAAAGATAATCCATTCACAGAGCAAAACTCATCCTCAAGGACTTTGAAGCTCTTGGCAGCCTCATGAAATTGCTTGAACTACTTAAAATCTTGATCCAACAGGGTAGAGTTGATTGGACCAGATCTTAATCACCAGGACACACATTCTAGGGGCCTCCATCCAGCCCCAGGGTCTTTAATAATAGGACATAAGAAATGCAGGATGGGTATGGGTTGTAGTATCCCCAAGAACTTGCCCTTGGGCTGCTTATTGAGCAATTGGTTATCTTTTGCTTTAGATGGATTAATGAAAGAGAAGTTGATCTTTCTTTGTAATACAATTTGGCCACAATATTCTCTAGGAGATCAGGAGACTTGGCCTAGGGATGGGAGTCTTTCCCATAATACCATCTGTCAGCTGGATCTGTTTTGTAAGAGAGAAGGAAAATGGTGAGAGATCCTTTATGTACAAGCCTTCATGGCCCTTTATCAAGACCCAAATCTTGAGCCAAATGTAAATTTAAAAGAGAGAAATCCGTTATACTCTTCTTACTAGAGTCAGAAGAGGGGGAAGATTTACTTTTTGACCCCCCTTTCCAAACTCCAAATAAACCTACTGCACCTCCAAATGTTGAGGAGGAGGTACCCACCATGAGTTCCTCCTGCGATCCCCCTGGGGCTGTAAAATCAGGGTCTCCGCTATATATATCCCTTCGACTGGTAATTCAGCTAATTTAAAGACTCCACACCGAAGACTCATGAAACCGTCCCTTTGTCAACATGTACTCCACTATTCCCATCGTTAACCCCAGATCCAACAGATCCTAGCCCTTTAATATACCAACCTTCTCCTATGGGATTGAGGTCGGGAAATAAGTTGTACCGACCTTTGCCTCCTACACAAGGCCCCGGGATGTACTCCTTAAGACAGGTAGCTGATGGGAATAGAGGAATCACACGGATTCATGTCCCCTTCTCAGCTTCTGACCTTAGCTTATGTAAAGAAAAATTGGGGAGTGTCTCTGAAGATCCTGAAAAATTTAGAGACGAATTCATGAAACTTAGTCTGAACTTTAGACTAACTTGGGGAGATATTATGGTTATTCTTACTCATTGTTGTTCCTCTGATGAAAAAAGCTAGAATTCTGACAAAGGCCAGAGAGTATGCTGATGGTATCCATCGACCCCATCTGACTCATGAAATTTTTAAACCAGGAGAGGAAGCAGTTCCTGAGGCAGACACACAGTGGGATTACAATACAGATGTGGGATCAGAAAAAGCCAAACATCTAGTTACTTGTGTATTAGAGGGGATTCAAAAGTGCATCACTTGCATCAATTGGTCTCAACCCACCTGGATCAAAGGAGAATGAAGAACACCAAGGTCACACGATAACTAAGAGCCCAAGAGACAGAAAGGGCCACATGAACCAGAGACTTACATCATCCTGAGACCAGAAGAACTAGTTGGTGCCTAGCCACAATCGATGACTGCCCTGACAGGGAGCACAACAGAGAACCCCTGAGGGAGCAGGAGATCAGTGGGATGCAGAGCCCAAATTCTCACAAAGAGATCAGACTTAACGGTCTGACTGAGACTAGAGGAATACCGGCCGTCATGGTCCCCAAACCTCCTCTTGGCCCAGGACAGGAACCATTCCCGAAGACAACTCATCAGACATGGAAGGGACTGGACAGTGGGTAGGAGAGAGATGCTGATGAAGAGTGAGCTATTTCTATCAGGTGGACACTTGAGACTGTGTTGGCATCTCCTGTCTGGAGGGGGGATGGGAGGATAGAGAGAGAGGGAAGCCAGCAAAATTGTCAAGAAAGGAGAGACTGAAAGGGTTGACTCATTAGGGGGAGAGCAAGTGGGAGTACAGAGTAAGGTGTATATAAACTTATATGTGACAGTTTGACTTGATTTGTAAACGTTCACTTGAAGCTCAATAAAAGTTAATAATAAAAAAAAAAAGTGCATCACTAAGCCTGTTAACTATGACAATGTCAGAGAAGTCACTCAGGGGTCAGAAGAGAATCCAGCTGTATTCCTCACCAGGCTTACCAAGTCTTTTAGGAAATACACCAATATTGACCCCGAAAGTAGGAAAGAGAGAGCCTTAATGGCCATGCATTTTAACTCCCAGTCTGCATCAGAGATGAGATGGAAGTTACAAAAACTGGAAACAGGCCCCCACACCTCACTCTCCCAACTGGTTCAGGTGGCTTTTAAAGTATTCAATAATAGAGACGTGGCTGCCGAGGAGAAAGTGAAAAAGGAAACTGAAGAAAAAATGAAGAGAAAAGCCTGTTTGTTGGCAGTTGCTCTCCAAAGCCACCCACCTCCAGGTAACCCCAGAGGAAGCTGAAAGCCTGGATTTGGGCCAGCCCAGCAACTGGTGAGTATAGACGCTGACCAGTGAGGGTATTGTCGAAAGTGAGGTCATTGGAAGGCAGAGTTCCTGAGCACCCTAAAGCAGGACACCGGTTGAGCCCCCTTGAAGGTCTGGACTGACAACTTCCATTCAGAGAATAATGACATTCTCAGAAGAAGGCCTTGAAGAGGCCGAACACTGATGGGGCCTTGGAGCTCACCTACCTCCCAGCTGTACCATCAATATCTCCATGGGAGAGCCCAGGGTTACACTTGATGTGGAAGGTAGGGAGACTGAATTTGTTTTGGACAGGGGAGCCACCTTCTCTACTTTGAATTACTTGATAGCCCCTCTTTCTGGGTGGGAATGTGCAATTACTGGCCTAGACAGGAAGCCGAGAATTAGGAAATTCACTTGTCCCCTCTTGTGTCTGATAGGACCATACTCCCTAACACACTCTTTCCTCTATGTCCCAGAAGGCCCAGTTGCTTTGTTGGGACAGGATCTAATGAGTAACCTTGGGGCAAAAATACTTTTAGAGACAGATTTAATAGGTGTCATAAATGAAAACCTAGAGTTACTTATGTTATTAACTAATGCCCCCCAACCTAGAGACTGGATACCACCAGACATTCTAAGTCACGTGACTCCAACAGTATGGGATACAACCACATCAGGGAAGGCAAAAGCTATAGAACGGGTACTCATTAAACTAAAACCAGGAGTACCTTACCCCTGGAGGAAACAATACCCACTGAAGTCCGAAGATCAAGTTGGCATCAAACATTTGTTAGAACATTACCTATTGCATGGGTTAATTAGATCTTGTAAATCGCCCTGTAATACTCCAGTATTCCCCGTAAAGAAACTGGATGGCACCTATAGATTTGTATAAGACTTCAGGGCTGTTAATGAAGCAGTAGTTCCTATACAACCCATGGTCCCCAATCCCTACACCCTACTAACACAAGTCCCAGGAGAAACACAATATTTTACTGTCTTGGATCTGGAGGATGCCTTCTTTTGCATACCTTTACATCCTAAATGCCAATTTCTCTTTACCTTTGAACGGAGGGACCCAGAAGAGCAAGAAAATACACAATATTTCTGGACCCGGTTACCTTAGGGTTTCTGAAATTCACTCCATTTGTTTGGAAATGCCTTGGCAAAAGAATTAAGAGAAATATCTTTGCCAAAAAGCACATTATTACAGTATGTTGATGATTTATTATTGGCCAGCAGGACCAAAGAGGCCTCAGATACAAATGCCATTCTTTTATTAAATTTCTTGGGAAAGAGGGGATATTGACTATCCCCAAAAAAGGCACAAATCTCCCAAACTCAGGTGCATTATCCTGGGTTTATCCTGAAGCCTGGAAAGCAAATACTGGCCCCTGACAGGAACAGGGTAACCACAGAGTATCCCCTCCCCAAAACCAAGAGACAGCTTCAGGGATACTTGCGGATGGCCGGATTTTGCAGAATTTGGATTCCCAACTTTGGCCTTATAGCAAAGCTGTTATATGAGGCCCTAAGAGGAGAAGAGAGGTCACCCCTAGAATGGACAGCCGAATGCCGGCAAGCTTTTTTTTTTTTAATAATTCTTATTGAGCTTCAAGTGAACGTGTACAAATCAAGTCAGTCTGTCACATTTAAGTTTATATACACCTTACTCCATACTCCCACTTGCTCTCCCCCTAATGAGTCAGCCCTTCCAGTCTCTCTTGACAATTTTCTCAGCTTCCAACCCTCTCTACCCTCCCATCCCCGCTCCAGACAGGAGATGCCAACACAGTCTCAAGTGTCCACCTGATACAAGTAGCTCACTCTTCATCAGCATCTCTCTCCTACCCACTGTCCAGTCCCTTCCATGTCTG
Organism: Loxodonta africana; assembly: GCF_030014295.1. Lineage (NCBI taxonomy): Eukaryota > Metazoa > Chordata > Mammalia > Proboscidea > Elephantidae > Loxodonta > Loxodonta africana. The sequence continues at coordinate 52,467,471 of NC_087359.1, forward strand.
ATGAGTTGTCTTCAGGAATGGTTCCTGTCCTGGGCCAACAGAAGGTTTGGGGACCATGACCGCCGGTATTCCTCTAATCTCAGTCAGACCACTAAGTATGCTCTTTTTATGAGAATTTGGGCTCTGCATCCCACTGATCTCCTGCTCCCTCAGGGGTTCTCTGTTGTGCTCCCTGTCAGGGCAGTCATTGGTTGTGGCCGGGCACCAACTAGTTCTTCTGGTCTCAGGATGATGTAAGTCTTTGGTTCATGCGGCCCTTTCTGTCTCTTGGGCTCTTAGTTATCGTGTGACCTTGGTGTTCTTCATTCTCCTTTGATCCAGGTGGGTTGAGACCAATTGATGCAGCTTAGAAGGCCGTTTGTTAGCATTTAAGACCCCAGACGCCACATTTCAAAGTGGGATGCAGAATGTTTTCATAATAGAATTATTTTGCCAATTGACATAGAAGTCCCCTTAAGCCATAGTCCCCAAACCCCCGCCCTTGCGCCGTTGACCTTTGAAGCATTCAGTTTATCCTGGAAACTTCTTTGCTTTTGGTCCAGTCCAGTTGAGCTGACGTTCCATGTATTGAGTATTGTCCTTCCCTTCACCTAAAGTAGTTCTTATCTCCTAACTAATCAGTAAAAAACCCTCTCCCACCCTCCCTCCCCCCGCCCCGTAACCACAAAAGTATGTGTTCTTCTCAGTTTATACTATTTCTCAAGATCTTATAATAGTGGTCTTATACAATATTTGTCCTTTTGCCTCTGACTAATTTCGCTCAGCATAATGTCTTCCAGGTTCCTCCATGTCATGAAATGTTTCACAGATTTGTCACTGTTTTACCACAATTTATTTAACCATTCATCCGTTGATGGACACCTTGATTGCTTCCAGCTTTTTGCTATTGTAAACAGAGCTGCAATAAACATGGGTGTGCATATATCTGTTTGTGTGAAGGCTCTTATTTCTCTAGGGTACATTCCGAGGAGTGGGATTTCTGGGTTGTATGGTAGTTCTATTTCTAACTGTTTAAGATAACGCCAGATAGATTTCCAAAGTGGTTGTACCATTTTACATTCCCACCAGCAGTGTGTAAGAGTTCCAATCTCTCCGCAGCCTCTCCAACATTTATTATTTTGTGTTTTCTGGATTAATGCCAGCCTTGTTGGAGTGAGATGGAATCTCATCGTAGTTTTAATTTGCATTTCTCTAATGGCTAATGATCGAGAGCATTTTCTCATGTATCTGTTAGCTGCCTGAATATCTTCTTTAGTGAAGTGTGTGTTCATATCCTTTGCCCACTTCTTGATTGGGTTGTTTGTCTTTTTGTGGTTGAGTTTTGACAGAATCATATAGCTTTTAGAGATCAGGCTCTGGTCGGAGATGTCATAGCTGAAAATTCTTTCCCAATCTGTAGGTGGTCTTTTTACTCTTTTGGTGAAGTCTTTAGATGAGCATGGGTGTTTGATTTTTAGGAGCTCCCAGTTATCGGGTTTCTCTTTGTCATTTTTGGTAATGTTTTGTATTCTGTTTATGCCTTGTATTAGGGCTCCTAAGGTTGTCCCTATTTTTTCTTCCATGATCTTTATCGTTTTAGTCTTTATGTTTAGGTCTTTGATCCACTTGGAGTTAGTTTTTGTGCATGGTGTGAGGTATGGGTCCTGTTTCATTTTTTTGCAAATGGATATCCAGTTATGCCAGCACCATTTGTTAAAAAGGCTATCTTTTCCCCAATTAACTGACACTGGGCCTTTGTCAAATATCAGCTACTCATATGTGGATGGATTTATATCTGGGTTCTCAATTCTGTTCCATTGGTCTATGTGCCTGTTGTTGTACCAGTACCAGGCTGTTTTGACTACTGTGGGTGTATAATAGGTTCTAAAATCAGGTAGAGTGAGGCCTCCCACTTTCTTCTTCTTTTTCAGTAATGCCATACTTATCCGAGGCTTCTTTCCCTTCCATATGAAGTTGGTGATTTGTTTCTCCATCACATTAAAAAATGTCATTGGAATTTGGATCGGAAGTGCATTGTATGTATAGATGGCTTTTGGTAGAATAGACATTTTTACTATGTTAAGCCTTCCTATCCATGAGCAAGGTATGTTTTTCCACTTAAGTAGGTCCTTTTTAGTTTCTTGCAGTAGTACTTTGTAGTTTTCTTTGTATAGGTCTTTTACATCTTTGATAAGATTTATTCCTAAGTATTTTATCTTCTTGGGGGCTACTATGAATGGTATTGATTTGGTGATTTCCTCTTCGATGTTCTTTTTGTTGATGTAGAGGAATCCAAGTGATTTTTGTATGTTTATCTTATAACCTGAGACTCTGCCAAACTCTTCTATTAGTTTCAGTAGTTTTCTGGAGGATTCCTTAGGGTTTTCTGTGTATAAGATCATGTCATCTGCAAATAGAGATAATTTTACTTCCTCCTTGCCAATCCGGTTGCCCTTTATTTCTTTGTCTAGCCTAATTCCTCTGGCTAGGACTTCTAGCACAATGTTGAATAAGAGCGGTGAAAAAGGGCATCCTTGTCTGGTTCCCATTCTCAAGAGAAATGCTTTCAGGCTCTCTCCATTTAGAGTGATATTGGCTGTTGGCTTTGTATAGATGTCCTTTATTATGTTGAGGAATTTTCCTTCAATACCTATTTTGCTGAGAGTTTTTATCATAAATGGGTGTTGGTCTTTGTCAAATGCCTTTTCTGCATCAATTGATAAGATCATGTGGTTTTTGTCTTTTGTTTTATTATACGGTGGATTACATTAATGGTTTTTCTAATATTAAACCAGCCTTGCATACCTGGTATAAATCCCACTTGTTGGTGGTGGATTATTTTTTTGATATGTTGTTGAATTCTATTGGCTAGAATTTTGTTGAGGATTTTTGCATCTATGTTCATGAGGGATATAGGTTTGTAATTTTCTTTTTTTGTGATGTCTTTACCTGGTTTTGGTATCAGGGATATGGTGGCTTCATAGAATGAGTTAGGTAGTATTCCGTCATTTTCTATGCTTTGAAATACCTTTAGTAGTAGTGGTGGTAACTCTTCTCTGAAAGTTTGGTAGAACTCTGCAGTATAGCCATGCGGGCCAGGGCTTTTTTTGTTGGGAGTTTTTGGATTACCGTTTCAATCTCTTTTTTTGTTATGGGTCTATTTAGTTGTTCTACTTCTGATTGTGTTAGTTTAGGTAGGTAGTGTTTTTCTAGGAATTCATCCGTTTCTTCTAGGTTTGCAAATTTGTTAGAGTATAATTTTTTATAATAATCTGATATGATTCTTTTAATTTCAGTTGGGTCTGTTGTGATGTGGCCCATCTCGTTTCTTATTCGGGTTATTTGTTTCCTTTCCTGTATTTCTTTAGTCAGTCTGGCCAATGGTTTATCAATTTTGTTAATTTTTTCAAAGAACCAGCTTTTGGCTTTGTTAATTCTTTCAATTGTTTTTCTGTTCTCTAATTCATTCAGTTCAGCTCTGATTTTTATTATTTGTTTTCTTCTGGTGGCCTGATGGATTCTTTTGTTGCTCACTTTCTATTTGTTCAAGTTGTGGGGACAGTTCTCTGATTTTGGCTCTTTCTTCTTTTTGTATGTGTGCATTTATCGATATAAATTGGCCTCTGAGCACTGCTTTTGCTGTGTCCCAGAGGTTTTGATAGGAAGTATTTTCATTCTCCTTGCATTCTATGAATTTCTTTATTCCCTCCTTAATGTCTTCTATAACCCAGTCTTTTTTCAGCAGGGTATTGTTCAGTTTCCATGTATTTGATTTCTTTTCCCTAATTTTTCTGTTATTAATTTCCACTTTTATGGCCTTTTGGTCTGAGAAGATGCTTTGTAATATTTCGATGTTTTGGATTCTGCAAAGGTTTGTTTTATGACCTAATATGTGGTCTATTCTAGAGAATGTTCCATGTGGGCTAGAAAAAAAAGTATACTTTGTAGCAGTTGGGTGGAGAGTTCTGTATAAGTCAATGAGGTCAAGTTGGTTGATTGTTATAATTAGGTCTTCCGTGTCTCTATTGAGCTTCTTACTGGATGTCCTGTCCTTCTCCGAAAGTGGTGTGTTGAAGTCTCCTACTATAATTGTGGAGGTGTCTATCTCACTTTTCAGTTCTGTTAAAATTTGTTTTATGTATATTGCAGCCCTGTCATTGGGTGCATAAATATTTAATATGGTTATATTTTCCTGGTCTATTGTCCCTTTTATCATTATGTAGTGTCCTTCTTTATCCTTTGTGGTGGATTTAACTTTAAAGTCTATCTTGTCAGAAATTAATATTGCTACTCCTGTTCTTTTTTACTTATTGTTTGCTTGATATATTTTTTTCCATCCTTTGAGTTTTAGTTTGTTTGTGTCTCTAAGTCTAAGGTGTGTCTCTTGTAGGCAGCATATAGACGGATTGTGTTTCTTTATCCAGTCTGTGACTCTCTGTCTCTTTATTGGTGCATTTAGTCCATTTACAGTCAGCGTAATTATAGATAAGTATTTTTTTTATGTGTTTAGTGCTGTCATTTTGATGCCTTTTTATGTGTGTGGTTGACAATTTCATTTTTCCACTTACTTTTTTGTGCTGAGACGTTTTTCTTTGTAAATTGTGTGTTCCTCATTTTCATAGTATTTGACTTTATGTTTGCTGAGTCGTTACGTTTTTCTTGGTTTTTATTTTGAGTTATGGAGTTGTTATACCTCTTTGTGGTTACCTTAATATTTACCCCTATTTTTCTAAGTAAAAACCTAACTTGTATTGTCCTGTATTGCCTTGCATACCTCTCCATATGGCAGTTCTATGCCACCTGTATTTATTCCCTCTTTTTGATTATTGTGATCTTTTGCTTATTGACTTCAATGATTCCCTGTTTTGAGCGTGTTTTTTTTTTTTAATTAATTTTAATTTGTTTTTTTGATTTCCCTATTTGAGTTGATATCAGGATGTTCTGTTCTGTGACCTTGTGTTGTGCTGGTATCTGATATTATTGGTTTTCTGACCAAACAATTTCCTTTAGTATTTCTTGTAGCTTTGGTTTGGTTTTTGCAAATTCTCTAAGCTTGTGTTTATCTGTAAATATCTTAATTTCGCCTTCATATTTCAGAGAGAGTTTTGCTGGATATATGAACCTTGGCTGGCAGTTTTTCTCCTTCAGTGCTCTGTGTATGTCATCCCATTGCCTACTTGCCTGCATGGTTTCTGCTGAGTAGTCTGAACTTATTGATTCTCCCTTGTAGGAGACCTTTGTTTTATCCCTGGCTGCTTTTAAAATTTTCTCTTTATCTTTGGTTTTGGCAAGTTTGTTGATAATATGTCTTGGTGATTTTCTTTTTGGATCAATCTTAAATGGGGTTCGATGAGCATCCTGGATAGATATCCTTTCGGCTTTCATGATGTCAGGGAAGTTTTCTGCCAGCAGATCTTCAACTATTCTCTCTGTGTTTTCTGTTATCCCTCCCTATTCTGGGACACCAATCACAGGCAAGTTATCCTTCTTGATAGAGTCCCACATGATTCCTAGGGTTTCTTCATTTTTTTTAATTCTTTTATCTGATTTTTTTTTCAGCTATATTGGTGTTAATTCCCTGGTCCTCCAGATTTCCCACTCTGCATTCTAATTGCTCAAGTCTGCTCCTCTGACTTCCTATTGCGTTGTCTAATTCTGTAATTTTATTGTTAATCTTTTGGATTTGTGCATGCTGTCTCTCTATGGATTCTTGCAACTTATTAATTTTTCCACTATGTTCTTGAATAATCTTTTTGAGTTCTTCAACTGTTTTATCAGTGTGTTCCTTGGCTTTTTCTGTAGCTTGCCTTATTTCATTTCTGAGGTCATCCCTGATGTCTTGAAGCATTCTGTAAATTAGTTTTTTATATTCTGTATCTGGCGATTCCAGGATTGTATCTTCATTTTGGAAAGATTTTGATTATTTAGTTTGGGGGGGTTGTAGAAGCAATCATGGTCTGCTTCTTTATGTGGTTTGATATCAACTGCTGTCTCCGAACCATTACTAAGATATTGTAGTGATTTGTTCTATATTTGGTCACTGAGTCTTATCTTGTTTTGTTTTCTTTCAATATATGTAGATGGGCTACCAGATTGCGCTGTCTTGATTGTTGTAGCCCTTGACTCACTTATGTCCTATTACCAGCTGGTTTGGGCTGTTACCAGATATATATGCCTGAGTCCATTCACTATTCTTACATAGAATCTGATTTCGGGTCATCAGGTGTGTGATGCAGACTGTCACCTATCCACCTAGAGAAGCAGTGGTGCTAGTTGTGTGCACCAGATTCTAGTAGCAGCAGGGGTTCACACTCCAGGGGGGGCAGGATGCTGACAGGCTTCCCCCAAGTGCCAGTGAGGTAGGTGTGTCTCTATTCCTAAAGCACCTTGGTAGGTGGGCTCTGCAGCTGTACCTTAGGCCCCCAATGCAAGTACCTCTACAGATTGGTAGGTGTCACCTTCCTTAGACCCCTAAGGCAGGAGGCTAGGTGGTCTGGGGGGAGCTTCAGCCCTCAGTTTCCTGTTTTGGGTCAGTGAGGGCTCTGTTGAATATGCAGAGATATCAGACTTGGGAAACTTGTCTTTCCAGTAAATACACTAAAGCAATTGCAAACAGATCCCTTTCAGAAATGCCTTTGCATTATAATAGCCACCTTGTTCCCTGTATGGATGAAAGCCCAAGACTGTGGATCACATATGCTTGGCTGGAGCTGGTTCTGTTTTTAGTCCAATTAGGGAAGGATTTTTGGTCCCTGGATTTTTTGTAGTTGCTTCTCTCAGGCCAGGGGAATGGGTTAGGAAAAGACCAAAAAAAGGGAAAAGAAAAAAAGAAAAACCACAGAGCAGTTCACTCTCTGGCTCAGGAAATTCCAATGTTAATGAAGCCACCTGGGAAGGGGAGGGGAGGGTTCAGATAAATAGGAGAGAGTAGCACCCTGGAATATAGACAAAGTTACTTATCTTGCTTGGGATGACTGTTTTATCTGAGATTCCCAAGGGGCGCGTCGACTGTGTGCCCTGGCTGGGTAGAGATTGCCCCCGAGGGTCACACCCGCGTCCTGTGCTTGCGCTGTCTCAGAAGCCATGGTCAGTTCCTCCGCTCCCAGTCCAAAGCCCAGCATCAAGGTTCCCTGGCTGGGATGCTGCACTCCCATCTCCAAAACCAGTCGCTGCCTCCCGGTGACTTCTCCTCCTGTCAGCCACGTCGCTGCGCTGCCTGTGTGCACTGGCTGGGCTTCCCCCGAGGTCAGTTCAGGGGGCTGGGGCTGCACCCCGTGTTTGCACCGTCACAGGATGCCGTGCTCAGCTCCCCTACGCCCAGTCCAAAGCCCTGTGCCAAGACTCCCCGGCTGCGATGCTGCACTCCCAGCTCCAAAACCAGTAGCTGCCTCCCGGCGACTTCTCCTCCCGCCACGTCGCTGCTGCTGCCCACGTGCACCGGCTGGGCCCCCCCAGGTCAGTTCAGGGGGATAGGCCTGACCCCCGTGTTTGCGCGGTCACAGGATTCCATGCTCAGCTCCCCTGCGCCCAGTCCAAAGCCCAGCGCCAAGGTTTCCTGACTGGAACGCTGGCTCCAGGCTCCAAAAACAGTTGCTGCTTCCCCGTGGTTCTTCATTCTCAGTCTCTGTCACTCAGGTCAACTCTTTAAATCTGTGTTTGTTGGTCAGGGTTCGTAGATTGTCATGTATGTGATCGATTCCCTTGTTTTTCCAAGTCTTTGTTGCAAGAGGGATCTGAGATATCATCTACTTAGTCAGCCATATTGGCCCCCTCTTCACCAGCAAGCTTTTCAGGGCCTAAAAAGTAACCTTGGGCCACCCCAGCCTTAGGACTGTCTGACGTAAGGAAGTCGTTCAAATTATATGTTCATGAGAAACAGGGAGTGGCATTAGGAGTTCTTACTCAGGGTGTAGGGCTGGTCACCCGACCTGTGGCCTATTTCTCCAAATGGTTAGACTCGCTGGCCCAGGGCTGGCCAGCACGCCTACGAGCAGTAGCTGCAACTGCTCTCCTGGTAAAAGAATCCTCTAAGTTCACCCCGGGACAACTCACTGAAGTATATACACCCCACCAGGTACAGGCGGTCTTGGAAGTCAAGGGAAATCACTGGCTATCAGGTGGCAGGATTACTCAATACTAGGCCCTCCTCCTAGATACCCCAGAGGTAAACTTCCAGGTGTGCCAAACTTTGAAGCCTGCCACCCATTTATGCAACCGTCAGCCAGACTGGTGTTATTGACGCAAGAGTTTTACCACCAGGAACATCAGCCCAAAAAGCTGAGCTAACTGCCCTGGTGTGTGCCCTAAGGGAAAAGAAGGGATTTCTCTTCTGATGAGACAGGATGGATGAAGAACGATGAGGGAGTATTACATGTGCCTGAGTATTTATTATGGAAAAGAGTAAAAGCCTTTCATGATGCCACACTCTATGGCAGGGATGCCCTCCCAAGCCTATTGTCTAAATGTATAAAAGGAAAAGGGCTACACTAAGTAGGTAAACAAATTACCAATAGTTGTGAGATCTGTCTGAAGAACAACCCACGAAGCCACCCTATACCGCCACCTCTGGCTAGAACCGTCCAACATCAGGGTACCTACCCAGGGGCGAATGGCAAATAGATTTCACTGTTATGCCATCCAAGCAGGGACTAAAATACCTGTTGGTGTTGGTGGGTACCTCCACTGGATGGGTAGAAGCTTTTCCCACTAGCACAGAAAAGGTTTTAGAAGTGGGAAAATCTTATTAAAAGAAATGATTCCCCAATCTGGACTACCAAGGTCTTTACAATCTGACAAGGGCCCAGCATTCATAGCAATAATGACCCAGGCTCTCTCCACAGCCTTAGGCATCAGTTACAAGTTACACACAGCCTGGCATCCTCAGTCCTCAGGAAAAGTAGAGAAGGTGAATCAGGCTCTAAAAAGGACATTGGCAAAGCTGTGCCAAGAAACCCAGGAAACTTGGGTTAAGTTATTACCCATAGCCCTCGTGGGAGTTAGGGCTGCCACTAGGGGAGATTTAAAACTCAGTCCGTACGAAATGCTACATGAAAGGCACCTTTTAACAACAGTTCTACTCTTAGACCCTGAGCTACACCATCTTCCTAAATATGTTACCCATCCGGAACAAGTGCAGAAGGTCCATAGAGAATATGGTAATAACGTGCTCCCCACACCGGAAGAAGGAGCCCCTACTCCTGTTAAGCCAGGAGATACTGTCCTTCTTAAAACCTGGGAAGAAGGATCATCTGAAGATCAGCTGTCTGAGAAATGCAAGGGGCCCTTCCAGGTCATACTGACCACTCCTTCAGCAGTCAAACTTAAAGGAATCACTCCATGGATTCATAATTCTAGAATTTAGCTTTGTACCCTACAGGAGCTGGCCGATAGAGTTGACGGACGACACATCACCTACACCTGTCAACCAAGAGACGACTGGAAGCTTCTCTTCAAAAAGACGACCTAAACCTCATCAGAAGCGCCAAAGGGAAGCAAGCATGCTCCTGTTAACCACAAGAAAACCTAAAGCTCCCCTTCAGAAGAGTAACCCCACCTAGTAGCGGATATGCTACAGATAAGTAATCTGTTTCTCTGTTGTATAACCCTAGTCCTTTCCCAGGCCCCATCTAACACTCTTACCCTGGGTTGCCAAACCTCCCTTTTTTGCTTTTTCCCTTACTTGCGAGGACTCATCATCACCTTCTCGGAACCCCCTCAGCTGGCGCCAGGGTATTATGCCCTCACTAAGAGAAGAATCCCTAAAAAAAAAAGCCGTCCGATGGTTCCTTAACAGCAGAGCAGTAATAGGACTCAATAAGATGATCCAGCAATCAAGCTGAGAATGAATATGTGGAAAACCTCCATCTCTATGAGATAACTGAGCTCCCCTCTTGGGGCCCTTAGCAACAATCTCTGCCTGTTTACAAGGCTATCAACTGACTCCCCAAGAAGGGGCCCTGATGGTGCACACTAACTTAGATCAGGTAGCGAGAGACTTCTACTCGGGTGGGCAGGAACAATGCCCCAGTCCAGTATGAAGAAGTGACAGAAGCAGAGCCCTCCATCCACATTCCCATAAAGATTTATGGGCTTGAAGTCTCTCAGGGGGGTAGTAAGACAGGGAACAGAGGGCACCCCAAATCTGCAAAGTACAAGAAATGGGCCATGGTGCAGAAACAAAGCCATTCCCCAGAACAATAGCCTGCAAACTTTTTTAAAGTTGTTTTTCAGAAGCAGCTGGATAAAACCAGCCCCAGGGACAGGCACAGATCATCCATCTGTGACTGTTCTGTGATCTTCCACCAGGGGCAACGAGGGGCTGCAGCAGCAGCTGGGGCATTGAACTCGGGGGTGAGAGACTGCGCAGGCATGATACCACATAATAAGTCCTGCTGCGAATCCCAGAGGCCTCCAGGACAGGAGCCATCTTAGAAAGCTCCTGGGCACGAACCATAGTTAACATGACCCCACCTATGAATCTTTTCCTGCCCAAGAACTTTTAAAAACCCAGGCAATAATTGGACTGGACTAAAAGCAAAGAGGTTTCTGGGATAAAATGAAAGCTTCAAGGGTCAGCGGAGCAGGGGCTGGGGTCTGGGGAACTTGGTTTGAGGGGACTTCTAAGTCAATGGGCAAAATAATTCTATTATGAAAACATTCTGCATCCCACTTTGAATTGTGGCGCCTGGGGTCCTAAATGCCAACAAGCGGCCATCTAAGATACATCAATTGGTCTCAACCCATCTGGAGCAAAGGCAAAGGAAGAACACCAAGGTCACACGACAACTAAGAACTCAAGAGACAGAAAGGGCCACATGAACCAGAGACCTACATTATCCTGAGACCAGAAGAACTAGTTGGTGCCCGGCCACAATCGATGTCTGCCCTGTCAGAGAACACAACAGACAACTCCTGAGGGAGCAGGAGACCAATGGGATACAGACCCCAAATTCTCATGAAAAGACCATACCTAATGGTATGATTGAGACTAGAGGAATCCCAGAGACAATGCTCCCCAGAACGTCTGATGACACAGGACAGGAACCATCCCCGAAGACAAATCATCAGGCATGAAAAGGACTGGTCAGTGGCGGGGAGAGAGATGCCAATGAAGAGAGAGCTAATTAAATCAGGTGGACACTGGAGAGTGTGTTGGCAACTCTTGACTGGAGGGGGGATGGGAAGATAGAGAGAGAGGGAAGACGGCAAAACTGGCACGAAAGGAGAGACTGAAAGGGCTGACTCAATAGGGGGAGAGCAAGTGGGAGAAGGAAGTAAGATGTATGTAAATCTACATGTGACAGACTGATTGGAATGGTAAATGTTCACTTGAAGCTTAATAAAAATTAATTAAAAAAAAAAAAAAACCCCAGGCAAGTCTTTTGTTCTGTGAGACAGGGGTATGTGTTGCTTAGGCACTCCTCATCTCCGCTTGCAAGCCTCTTCAATAAAGCTTTGCTCTTGTGGATTCGGCATACCTTAGTTGTTCATTCTTGACCAGTGAGAGGCAAGAACCTTATTTGATTATGGCAGCATTTACACCAGGAATGAATTACCCAGTAAACAAGGTATGCAACGGCTTCCTTGTGCTTACTTACTAATCAGTAGTGCACAGTTTCACCTGTTTTTCACCACATCATTCATTTCAGGAGGTAGCATATGATCCAGAACTGATGGTACTGAAGGAAAATGTCCAAGCTGCACTGAAAGTGTTGACAAAAAACAAGCCTTCAGGATTTGATGGAATACCAATTGAGATGTTTCAACAAATGGATGCAGCAGTGGACGTGCTCACTTGTCTATGCCAAGATATTTGGAAGACAGCTACCTGGCCAGCTGACTGGAAGAGAACCATATTTATGCCTATTCCAAAGAAAGGTGATCAAACCGAATGTGGAAATTGTTGAACACTATCAGTAATATCACATGCAAATAAAATTTTGCTGAAGATCATTCAAAAGTGGTTGCAGCAGTATGTAGATAGGGAACTGCCAGGAATTCAAGCCGGATTCTGAAGAGGACATGGAACAAGAGATATCACTGCTGATGTCAGATGGACCCTGACTGAAAGCAGAGAATACTAGAAAGGTGTTTACTTGTGTTTCATTGACTATGCAAAGGCATTCGACTGTGTGGATCAATACAGGTAATAGAAAACATTGCAAGGTATAGAAAATCCAGAACACTTAGTTGTACTCATGAGGAACCTGCACATAGATCAAGAGACTGTTGTTCAAACAGAACAAGGGGATAGTGCGTGGTTTAAAGTCAGGAAAAATGTGCATCAGTGTTGTATCCTTTCACCATACCTATGCAACCTGTATGCTGAACAAATAATCCAAGAAGCTGGACTATATGAAGAAGAACAGTGCATCAGGATTGGACGAAGACTCATTAACAAACTGTGATATGTAGATGACACAACCTTGCTTGCTGAAAGTGAAGAAGACTTGAGCCACTTAATGATGAAGACCAAAGACCACAGCCTTCAGCATGGATTACACCTCAACATAAAGAAAACAAAATTCCTCACAACTGGACCAATGAGCAATATCATGATAAATGGAGAAAAGATTGAAGTTGTCAAGGATTTCATTTTACTTGAATCCACAGTCAACGACCATTGAAGCAGCAATCAAGAAATCAAATGACACACAGCATTGGGTAAATCTGCTGTGAAAGACTTCTTTAAAGTGTTAAAAACAAAGATGTCACCTTTTAAGATTAAGGTGTGCCTGACCCAAGCCATGGTGTTTTCAATCACCTCATATGCATGGGAAAGCTGGGCAATGTACAAGAAAGACTGAACAATTGTTGTTGTTGTAAGGTACCATCGAGTCGGTTCCAACTCATGCACAACAGAATGAAACACTGCCCAGTCCTGCGCCATCCTTACAATTGTTGTTATGCTTGAGCTCATTGTTGCAGCCACTGTGTCAATCCACCTCATTGAGGGTCTTCCTCTTTTCCACTGACCCTCTACTTTGCCAATTTCGATGTCCTTCTCCAGGGACTGATCAGTCTTGACAACATGTCTGAAGTATAAAAGGTGCAGGCTTGCCATCCTTGCTTCTAAGGAGCTTTCTGGTTGTAATTCTTCCAAGACATATTTGTTCATTCTTTTGGCAGCCCATGGTATATTTAATATTCTTCGCCAACACCACAATTCAAAGGTGTCGATTCCTCTTCGGTCTTCCTTATTCATTGTCCACCTTTCACATGCATATGATGCAATTGAAAATACTATGGCTTGGATCAGGTGCGCCATAGTCTTCAAGGTGACACCTTTGCTTTTCAACATTTTAAAGAGGTCCTTTGCAACAGATTTACCCATTGCAATGGGTCATTTGATTTCTTGGCTGCTGCTTCCATGGCTGTTGATTGTGGATCCAAGTAAAATGAAATCCTTGACAACTTCAGTCTTACCTCTGTTTATCATGATGTTGCTCATTGGTCCAGTTGTGAGGGTTTCTGTTTTCTTTATGTTGAGGTGCAATCCATACTGAAGGCAGTGGTCTTTGATCTAAATGCTTCAAGTCCTCTTCACTTTCAGCAAGCAAGGTTGTATCATCTGCATAACGCAGGTTATTATTGAGTCTTTCTCCAATCCTGATGCCCCGTTCTTCTTCATATAGTCCAGCTTCTCGGATTATTTGCTCAGCATACAGACTGAATAGGTATGGTGAAAGGATACAACCCTGACGCACACCTTTCTGACTTTAAACCAATCACTATCCCCTTGTTCTGTCCGAACAACTGCCTCTTGATTTATGTACAGGTTCCTCATGAGCACAATTAAGTTTTCTGGAATTCCCATTCTTCACGATGTTATCCACAATTTATGATCCACACATTTGAATGCCTTTGCATAGTCAATAAAACACAGGTAAACATCCTTCTGGTATTCCTGCTTTCAGCCAGGATCCATCTGACATCAGCAATGATATCCCTGGTTCCATGTCCTCTTCTAAAACGGGCTTCAACTCCTGGCAGTTCCCTGTCGAAATACTGCTACAGCCGTTTTTGAATGACCTTCAGCAAAATTTTGCTTGCATGTAATATTAATGATATTGTCCTATAATTTCCACATTTGGTTGGATCGCCTTTCTTGTGAATAGGTGCAAATATGGATCTCTTGCAGTCAGTTGGCCAGGAAGCTGTCTTCCATATTTCTTGGCACAAGTGAGTGAGCACTTCCAGCACAGCATCCATTTGTTGAAACGTCTCAATTGATATTCCGTCAAATCCTGGACCTTGTTTTTCACCAATACCTTCAGAGCACCTTGGATTTCTTCCTGCAGTATCATCAGTTCCTGATCATATGCTACCTCTTGAAATGGTTGAGCAGCGACTAATTCTTTTTGGTATAATGACTGTTCATTTCTTCCATCTTCTTTTGATGCTTCCTGCATCATTTAATATTTTCCCCATGGAATCCTTCACTATTGCAACTCGAGGCTTGAATTTTTTCTTCAGCTCTTTCAGCTTGAGAAATGCCGAATGTGCTCTTCCCTTTTGGTTTTCCATCTCCAGCTCTTTGCACATGCCATTACAATACTTTACTTTGTCTTCTCGAGCTGCCCTTTGAAATCTTCTGTTCAGTTCTTTTACTTCATCAATTCTTCCTTTTGCTTTAGCTGCTCCATGTTCGTGAACAAGTTTCAGAGTCTACTCTGACATTGTTCTTGGTCTTTCCTTTCTTTCTGGTCTTTTCAATGACCTCTTGCTTTCTTCATGTATGATGTCCTTGATATCATTCCACAACTTGTCTGATCTTTGGTCACGAGTGTTCAATGCGTCAAATCTGTTCTTGAGATGGTTTCTAAATAGGTGGGATATACTCAAGGTCATATTTTGGCTCTCGTGGACTTGTTCTGATTTTCTTCAGTTTCAGCTTGAACTTGCATATGAGCAATTGATGGTCTGTTCTACAGTCAGCCCCTGGCTTTGTTCTGGTTGATGATAGTGAGCTTTTCCATTGTCTCTGTCCACAGTCGTAGTTGATTTGATTCCTGTGTGTTCCATCTGGTGAGGTCCATGTGTATAGTCACCATTTATGTTGGCAAAAGAAGGTATTTGCAATGAAGAAGTCATTGGTCTTGCAAAATTCTATCATTCTATCTCTGGCATTGTTTCTATCACCAAGGCCCTATTTTCCAACTACCAATTCTTCTTTGCTTCCATCTTTCACATTCCAATCACCGCGTGTCTGTCAGTTTGTCTTACTGTGGGTCTTGCATGTTGCTGTGATGCTGGAAGCTATGCCACCAGCATTCAGATACCCATAGGGTCACCCATGGAGGACAGGTTTCAGCTGAGCTTCCAGACTAAGACAGACTAGGAAGAAGGACCTGGCAGTCTACTTCTGAAAAGCATTAGCCAGTGAAAACTTTATGTATAGCAGCGAAACATTGTCTGACATAGTTCTGGAAGAAGAGAACCTCAGATTGGAAGGCACTCAAAAGACGACTGGGGAAGAGCTGCCACCTCAAAGTAGAGATGGCCTTAATGAAGAAGAATTAATGCCTTTCAACTATGTTGCTGGTGAAGAATATTGCATATACTATGGGCTGCCAAAAGAACAAACAAGTCTGTCTTGGAAGAAGTATAATCCGAAAGCTCATTAGTGAGAATGGTGACGCTTTGTCTCACTTACTTTGGACGTGTTATCAGCACAGATCAATCTCTGGAAAAGGGCATCATGCTTGGTAGAGTAGAGGGTCAATGAAAAAGAGAAAGACCCTCAATGAGATGGATTGATACAGTAGCTGCAACATGGGCTTAGGCATAACAACGATCATGAGGATGGCCCAGGACTGGGCAGTGTTTTGTTCTGTAGTACTTAGGGTTGCTATGAGTCAGAACTAACTCAATGGCACCTAACAACAACAACAATGTTAATCATTGGGCCCATAGGGCAGTCTGTGGTAGATTATTGCATGAATGCTCCCAATTTTGCCTCTCCCTGTATCTACACCCTTGGATATCCTCCTCCATGCTAACTCTGAGCTTAGCCATCACGTTCCTTGCTTTACCCAATAAGACAACAGCAAACATAAGGCAAGGAATGTCTTGAAAAGTGCTTGTGAGAGATGCCAGTCCAACTCATTTAACTGCCCACCTATCTACCAGCTGGCTGCAGATTCCTGAGTGAGCCCAGCAGAGATCAGCTGAGCTGGCCCTGACTAGAACTGCCCAACCACTCACAGAGTCAAGTGCTAAACAATCTTTGTTGTTTTAAGCCAGTGAGTTTTGGGGTGGTGTGTAATATTTTTTTTAATGCTCGAATTTATACAAGGATAGTGAGGTAATTATGGTGTATGCAGACTAGATAGCCCTAGGTTAAGACAGAGAAGATTTATTTCTGTCTCAACTACCTCAAAGCATACGGCTTTTGATAGCGTATACTAATCCAGATAGAGAATTAGAGCATTTTCCAAACTAATAGCTGCATACAAAGTACCAGGAGCAGCATCACTTTGATCCAATAAAGTTAAAAATATGGAACATTAGCTGTAAGTTGAGTTACCACCTGATTAAATTTAAGTTACTTTCATCTCCAAGAGTCAGTCTTCTGCACAGGTCAAGTAGGTAAGTTAAAAGGAGATATATTAGAAATGTCACCCTGGGATCCCCAGGCATTTTTTTGTTTGTTTTCTTTTTCTTTTCGTGGCTTGGGAGCCCGTCCTAGCACAGCTGTACCACCTGGCTTGGGAGCCACTTCCCTGGTCTATGTAGCTGCACTGGTGGCAACCCTGGGGGCATTTTGGCGGGGGGGGGGTCTTTCTTCATTTCTCAGTTTCTCGTCTCTCTGTAGTTACCTTCTTTTCCTGTCTCCTGAATACCTGTGTGCCATCTCTGCCCCTTTTACCTCGGCTGTACTGTGAGCCTTGGGAGCTACTTCCCCAGTTTGTCCAACCCAACAGGTGTAAACCCCGGGGGCTTTACTTTCTTTCTTCTTTTTTTTTAAATCATTTTTTTTCCTTTTTGTCTTTCTTCATTTCTTAGTTTCTCATCTCTCCCTACTTACCTTCTTTTCCTGAATACCTGGCGCTGTGCCATCTCTACCACTTCTAGTCAGGCTGTATTATGCAGCTTGGGAGCTACTTCCCCGGTCTTCGCAGTAGTGCCAGTGGGATGCCCTGAGGCCTTTCTTTTCATTATTTATTTTTCTTTCCTCTTTTCCTTTTTGTTTTTCTCCATTTCTCAGTTTCTCATCTCTCTCTGCTTCCCTTCTTTTCCTGTTTCCTGAATACCTGGTACTGTGTGCCATCTCTGCCCCTTCAAGCTGGGCTATGCCCCCAAGACCTGGGAACCATTTCCTGGTGACCAGTGGGAACCCTGGTGGCATTTTTTCTTTTTTTTAAAAAAAAAAAAACTTTATTTATTTATTTATTCTTTCTGTTTTTCATCATTTCTCAGTTTCTCGTCTCTCCACTCCAACAGCAAGCTGTCTTAGTACTTTTTTGTTTGTTTGTTTTGGCTACTTTTTTTTTCTCCTCTCTCCCTTCTTTCCCATACCCATATTAGCTCCACACATCTCAACCTTCCCCCTCCTGCCTACCTGCACTGTGCCCTGGACATCAGACCCCTGAGCAGCACAGGCACAATCTGCCAGAACCTGCCCTGCACAGACCCCGGTCTTCCCTGTCGGCCCCAGTACGTGCCATAAAGAACCCATCCTAGCTCTTCGCCTTCAGCTAGACCTGCCCCGCTACACCGTAGCTGAGTGACTGGCCCCATCCATTGGACAAGAGGTGAAAAGTACTGTGCCCACAGAGAAGCTGACAATGAATGCACACCCCACCTGCTCAGACATAACCAAATAAAACAAAAAAGCAAGACAAAACAAACAAATCTACAATCAATAAACTAAGAAAATAACTACTGGGACTTCTGGCCAACATGGCACCATAGACAGAAGCACCATGTCGTCTCTTTACAGCAAAGACCTGAAAAACTAAGTAAAACAGAGACAAACATCATTCCTGGAACCTGAAGTGTCAAATGAAGAGATAAAGAACCCAGCCAAATAGAGAATGGAGTAAGAAACTGACAGAGGACAGAAAGCAAGGAGAGATACGTGCTGAAGGCCCCATCAGCTAATGCAGCACCGAATTGCCATCTTGGACTGCTGTAGGGGATTGGCAGACAGGGAGCATGGGAAAGCAGCTTTGCAGAACCCCCAGAAGGAGACAGAGCACCCAATAACCAGCAATATACACCTTCACACCCTCCCCCTCCCCTTGCCCCCCCCCCCCCCCCCCGCCGCCGTTCTTTCCATGGTGCTCTACCTCTGAGCTTGCGTGCTGGCTCCCATGGCTCAGCCAGTCAAGAATTGCAGCATCTCTGCCATTTGGCTTTAACTCATCCACGTTGGAGACAGGTAGTATGGAAAAGCAGCTTCACAAAGTTCCCAGCGGGAGACAGAGCACCCAGGAACAAGCGATATACACTTTTCTAACCCACCTTTCTTCCTACCCCTGGAGGTAACTGCTTTGGCCTCAGGCTACTTGGGTTTGCCCTGCCCACACTGGCCGGGCTCCTAAGCTGTTATTGGTTCTTTCTCTTTTGGTTTCTTCTGTGCCTCCGATCACCTCCCCCTCCTTTCTCGGGAACACCTGGCTCTGTGTGCCATCTTTGCTTCTTCTTGAAAGGCTGTGAAGCCACACTCGACTGGGAAACCACTTCCCTGGCCTGCAACACCATGCTAGTGGGATCCCTGGGGCTTTTTTTTTTTTTTTTTTTTTGCCTTGTTTTGCTTTGTTCTGATTTGTTTTGTTTGTTTTCTTTTTCTTTTCACAGCTTGGGAACCCCTTCTAGCCAGGCTGCACTGCACAGCGTAGGAGCCACTCCCCCAATCTGTGCAGCTGCGTAGGTGGGATCCCTGGGGGCATTTCCTTTTTATCTTTCTTTCTTTTCTTTTTCCTCTCTCTCTTTTCCCCTTTCTGTCTTTCCTCTTTTCTCAGTTCTTGTCTGTCTACTCTTATCTTCTTTTCTTGCCTCCTGAATACCTGGTGCTTTGTGACATCTGTACCCCCTGTAGCCGAGCTATACCGTGCGGCCTGGAAGCCACTTCTCCAGTCTTAGCAGCCCCACCGGTGGGACTCCAGGACTCCTGGGGGCTTCTCTTTTCTTTTCCAAATTTTTATCTAGTTACCTTTTTTCCTTTCCTTATTTTTTTTTTCCTTTTTGCTTTTCTCCATCTCTAGGTTTCTTTTCTCTCCACCCCAGTGGCAATATCCCTTAGCACTTTTTTTCTTTCTTTTTTTGCTTGTCTGTTTTTAGCTCCTGTTTCTCTCTCCTCTCTCTCCTCTTTCCCATACCCCTATTAGCTCCACACATCACAAACTCCCCCCCTTTCCTGCCTACCTGCACCATGCACTGAACATCTCACCCCCGAGCAGCACAGGCATGGCCTACTGGAACATTCCCAGCACTGATTCCTGGCCTGCCCTGTCAGCCCTAGTACATGCCACAATCACCCCATTCCAGCACCTTCCCCTTCAGCTGGACCTGCCCTACTCCACCATAGCTAATTGACTGGCCCTGCCCATTGGACAAGGAGGTGTTGTGACTACAGACGAGCAAACAACAAAGATCACACAGCCCACCTGCTCAGATATAACCAAATAAAACAAAAAAGCAGGATGAAACAAATAAATCTACAATCAAAAAACAAAGAAAATAACTACTGAATGTTCTTGAAGACAGCAGATAATATCAAGACATAAAAAAAAAAAGAAAGGATGGTTCCAGTAGGCATCCAAAATAAAACACCAGATGACTTTCCAGTAGAAGAAAAGGCACTAGAGCTGCCTGGCACAGAATTCAAATGTCTAATATTCAGAGCTACCCAAGAGTTGAAGAAAAAGCAGACAAAAATGATGAAAAATTGACAAATTTTTGGAAAAGGCAGACAAATTCATGGAAAATACAGATTAAAAAATGGAACAATTCAGGAAAGTAATACAGGAATAAAATGCCAAAATAAACTCACAACTAGAAATCATACAAAAACAACTATTAGAAATCCAAAAGATAAACAACGAGATTTCAGAAATGGACAGTGTCATAGAAGGTCTGAAGAGCAGGTTCAAAACAATGGAAGACTGGATCAGCGAAATTGAAGACAAACCCTTGGATACAACTCTGCTTGAGGAAAAAAGCAGAAAAAAATAATGAAGAAAATTGAAGAAACCCCGAGAATTATGTGGGATACAATCAAAAGCAAAAATTTCCAAGTGATTGGAGTTCCAGAACAGGGAGAGAAAGTGGAAAACACAGGATTATTGAAGAATTGATGACAGAAAACTTCCCTAATATCATGAATGATGAAAAGCTGACCATCCAAGAAGCTCAAAGAACCCCATATAGGATAAATCCCAAAAGAAAAACACAAGGCACATCATAATCACATTTGTTAAAACAAAAGACAAAGAAAAAATCCTGCGAGCAGCTCAAGAAAAACAAAAAGTCACATACAGAGAAGAAACAATAAGTTTTAAGTTCTGATTATTCAGCAGAAACCACGCAAGCAAGAAGGCAATGGGATGACATATATATAACCTTGAAAGAAAAAAAATTGCCAACCAAGAATAATATATCCTGCAAAATTTTCATTCAGATATGATGGTGAAATTAGGACATTTCCAGATAAACAGAAATTAAGGGAATACATAAAAACCAAACCAAACTTACAAGAATTATTAAGAGAGTCCTTCAGTCTGAGAACGTTCAACATCAGACCACAGACTGAACCTAGGAGGCAAGATTGTATCAGTCAGATACTAACCTAGGGAATGAACTCTCAAGGTCTACCCAAAACCAAAACAATTGCAACAGGCAACCAGAGAGGTTAATCTGTAAATGACAACAACATCAGAACAGTAAAAGAGGGAATAAAGGGTATAGGTATAGAACTTTCTAATGGAGAGGAAGACAAGGCGATACCAAGTAAAAATAGACTGGCTCAAACCTAGGAAGATAAGGGTAAATTTCAAGGAAACCACAAAGAAAGTTAACAAACCTACTCATCAAAATAAAGAAGAAAAACATAAAGTCTCAATAAAAACAAAATCTACAAAAAAAAAACAGAAATCCATAAACAAAAAGAACTCAGTACAGGAGAATAAGACAAACAAAGAACATGTTAGCACCACAAAGAAAAAGCACTAAAAAATGACAGCAATAAACTCACACCTATCAATAATTACACTGAATGTAAATGGTCTAAATGCACCCGTAAAGACATGCAGAGTGATTGAACGGATTAAAAAAACAGGATCCATCAGTATGCTGTCTACAAGAGACACACCTTAAAATAAAAATATAAAAATAAAAAGGTAGATTTATTAAAAATCAAAGGATGGGAAAAAATATATCAAGCAAATAACTACAAAAAAAGAGCAGGAGTGGCAATACTAATCTCAGATATAATAGACTTTAAAACAAAATTCACCATAAAAGTCAAAGACGGGTATTATATAATCATTAAAGGGATGATCCATCATGAAGATTTAAGCATAATAAACATCTACACACCCAATGACAAGGCTCCAAAACACATAAAACAAACTCTAACAGTGCTGAAAACAGAAATTGACTGTTCCACAATAATAGCAAGAGACTTCAACACATCACTCTCAGAAAAGGACGGAACATCTATAAAGAAACTCAACAGAGATACAGAAGAGCTAAAGAGCACGATCAGCCAACTTGATCATAGACATATATAAAATAGTCCACCCAACAATTGCAAAGTACACATTCTTTTCCAATGCACATGGAACATTCTCCAGAAGAGACCACGTCTTAGGCCACAGAGCAACCCTCAACAAAATCCAAAACACTGAGATAATACAAAGTATCTTCTCTGACCACAATACCTCAAGTGGCAAAGAGCTCCACGTTGAGCGCCAGAATTTGTTACCACAAATCGTGGATTCAAGCCGCCTGCTGCAAAGCCAATACTGAGACAGGAGGAGGTAAGCAGCAAGAGGGCTTTATTGAACACCGGTGTACAAGAGACAGAGAGGCTTACGTTTCTCTCAAATTCTGTCTGAATCTAGAGGACTAATTGGGGGGGTTTAGAGGTTTTCAGGAATGTTGGTTTTTCTTTGAGGTAGATGCGATGATAAAGTGATCTATTATTGAAGTCCCACAAGTCTCTTCATACTGTCCTGGTTTCTGTTACAGGATGGATCTAAGCTTTGTTTAGCTACCTAGGTTTTGTGCATTGTTTTCCTTGGGACAGGAACATAGCTTAATTAGCAACTAAGAATTGATTACCTTATTTTTCTTTAAAGGAACAAACGTGGGAGAGATTACGTTTCAAAGACTAGCTTATACAGTTATACTGAAACATTAGAAAATACATTCTCTCTACTTCAATATGAAAACACTAAAGAAAATATGTTTTCTCTACTTCAAAACCTCTAGCTAAACTGACAAAAGAAAAACAGGAGAGAATGCAAATAACCCAAATAAGAAATGAAATGGGGGACATTACAACAGACCTAACTGAAATAAAAAGGATCATAACAGAGTATTAAGAAAAACTATACTCCAACAAATTTGAAAACCTAGAGGAAATAGACACTACCTACCCAAACTAACAGAAAATGACATTGAAAATCTGAACACACCCATAACAAGAAAAGAGATTGAAAAGATAATTTAAAAAAACCTCCCAACCAAAAAAAACCCTGGCCCAGACGGCTTCACTGGAAAATTCTACCAGACATTCAGAGAAAAGCTTACACCAGTACTATTTCAGAACATAGAAAAGTAAGGGATACTTCCAAATTCATTCTATGAAGCTAGCATAACTCTGATACCAAAACCACGAAGACACGACAAAAAAAGAAAATTACAGACCAAGATCTCTCATGCATATAGATGCAAAAACTCTCAACAAAGTTCTAGCCAACAGAATTTAGCATCATATAAGGAAAAAAAATACACCATGACCAAGTAGGATTCATACCAGGTATGCAAGGATAGTTCAACATTAGAAAATCGATCAACGTAATCCACCACATAAATAAAAGCAAAGAGTCACATGATCATCTCAATCAATGCAGAAAAGGCATTGGACAAAGTCCAAAACCGTTCCTGATAAAAACTGTCAATAAAATAGGTATAGAAGGGAAATTTCTAAACATGATAAAGGGCATCTATGCAAAACCAACGGCCAACATCATTCTCAATGGAGAGAGGCTGAAAACGTTCCCCTTGAGAACAGGAATAAGACAAGGATGCCTTTTATCACCACTCCTATTTAATATTGTGTTGGAAGTCTTAGCTAGAGCAATAAGGCAAGAAACAGAAATAAAGGGCATCCAAATTGGTAAGGAAGAAGTTACACTCTCTATTTGCAGATGATATGATACTAAGACAATCCACAAGACTCCACCAGAAAACTACTGGAACTAATAGAAAGATTCAGCAGAGTGGCAGGGTACAAGATCAACATACAAAAACAGTTGGATACCTATACACCAATAAAGAATGATGAAAAGGAAATCAGGAAAATAATACCATTTGTAGTAGCCCCTAAAAAAATAAAATATTTGGGAATAAATCTAACCAGGGATGTAAAAGACCCATACAAAGAAAACTACAAAACACTACTACAAGAAACCAAAAGAGATCTACATAAATGGAAAAACATATCATGCTCATGGGTAGGTAGACTCAACATTGTGAAAATGACAATTCTACCCAAAGCAATTTACAAACACAATGGAATACCGATCCAAATACCAACAGCATTCATTAAAGAGATAGAAAAACTTATCATTAAGTTTATATGGAAAGGGGAGAGGCTCCAGATAAGTAAAGCACCACTGAAGAAGAAAGATAAAGTAGGAAGACTGTCACTACCTGACCTCAGAACCTACTCTACAGCTATGGTAGTCAGAACAGCCTGGTACTGGTACAATGACCAATACCTTGACCAATGGAACAGAACTGAGAACCCAGATGTAAATCCATCTGCCTATGGTCACCTGATCTTCGACAAGGGCCCAAAGTCCATCAAATAGGGAAAAGGCAGTCTTTTTAACAAATGGTGCTGGCAAAACTGGATGTCCATCTGCAAAAAAAAAAAAAAAAATCAGACAGGACCCATACCTCACAACATATGCAAAAACTAACTCAAAATGGATCAAAGACCTAAATATAAAGCCAAAAGCTATGACGTTCATAGAAGAAAAAATAGGACCAATGCCAAAGGCCCTAATACACAGCATTAACAGAATAAAAATCACAGCCAACAACACACAAGCACCAGAGGATAAGCTAGATAAGTGGGATCTTCTAAAAATTAAACACTTATGCTCATCCAAAGACTTCACCAAAAGAGTAAAAAGAGAACCTACAGACTGGGGAAAAAACTTTTGGCTATTACAAATCAGGCAAAGGTGTAATCTCGAAAATCTACAAGAAATTCCAAACGTCTACAACAGAAAGACATAATCCAATTAAAAAATGTGCAAAGCATATGAACAGACACTTCACCAAAGAAGACACTCAAGCGGCCAACAGACACATGAGGAAATGCTTATGATCTCTAGCCATGCAAATCAAAACCATAATGAGATACCATCTTACCCCGGCATTACTAGTACGAATCAATAAAACAGAAAATGACAAATGTTGGAGAGGCTGCAGAGAGATCAGAAATCTTATGCACTGCTGGTAGAAATGCAAAATGATACAATCATTTTGGAAAATGAAATGGTGCTTTCTTAGAAAGCTAGAAAGAGAAATACCATATGATCCAGCAATCCCACTCCTAGGAATATATCCTAGAGAAATAAGAGTTACCACATAACTAGAATAGATCACCCATGTTCATTGCAGCATTGTTCACAATAGCAAAAAGATGGAAACAACCTAGATGCCCATCAACAGATGAATGGATAAACAAACTGTGGTACATACACATGATGGAGTATTATGCAAAGCTAAAGAACAATGGTGAATCTGTGAAGCATCACATAACATGGATGGATGCGGAGGACATTACGCTAAGTGAAATAAGTTAATCACAAAAGGACGAATATTGTATGAGGCCACTGCTGTAAAAACTCATGAAAAGGCTTACAAACACAAAGAAACAATCTTTGATGGTTACGAGTGTGGGGAAGGGTGGGAATAAAAAAACACTTAATAGACGATACATAAGCGGTAACTTTGGTGACGGGTAAGACAGTACACAATACTGGGGGAGCCAGTACAGCCTGTACAAGGCAGGGCCATGGTAGCTCCGTAGACACACCTAAACTCCCTGAGGGGCCAAATTGCTGGTTTGAGGGCTGTGGAGACCGTGGTCTCAGGAAACATCTATTCAATTGACATAACAGAGTTTATAAAGAAAATGTTCTACATTCTATTTTGGTGAGTAGCATCTGGGGTCTTAAAATCCTGTGAGTAGCCATCTAGGACACTCCACTGGTCTCAGCCCTTTGGGAGCAAGGAAGAATGAAGAAAACTAAAGACACAAGGGAAAGATTAGTCCAAAGGACTGATGGACCACATCTACCACAGCCTCCACCAGACTGAGTCCAGTACAACGAGATGGTGCCCTGCTACCACCGCTGACTACTCTGACAGGGATCAAAACAGAGGGTCCCAGACAGAGCTGGAGAAAAACACAGAACAAAATTCTAACTCAAAAAGAAAGACCGGACTTGCTAGACTGACAGAGACTGGAGAAACCCTGAGAGTATAGCCCTCAGATGCCCTTTCATCTCAGTAATGACACCACTCCTGAGGCTCACCCTTCAGCCAAAGACTGAACAGACCCATGGAAAAACAAGACTAAAGGGGCACACCAAACTTGGGGCAGGAACCAGAAATTAGGAGGGAACAGGAAAGCTGGTGATAGGGAACCCAGAGTTGAGAAGGGAGAGTGTTGACATGTGATGAGGTTGTTAACCAACATCGTACAACAATGTGGGCACTGTTTGATGAGAAACTAGTTTGTTATGTAAACCTTCATCCAAAGTTCAATAAAAGAAAAAAAGCAAACTAAAGAAAATAACTACTGAATGTCCCGAAGACAGCAGACAATATCAAAACATACTGAAAAAAAAAAAAAAAAAAGGACAGGATGGTTCCAGTAGGCATCCAAAATAAAACACCAGATGACTTTCCAGTAGAAGAAAAGGCACTAAAATTACGTGATAAAGCCCTAGGGAATTCAAATCTCTCATATTTAGGGCTATGTAAGAGTTGAAGCAAAAAGCAGACAAAAATGAGGAAAAATAGACAAATTCATGGAAAATACAGATTAAAAACATGGAGGAATTCAGGAAAATGATACAGGATCAAAATTTCAAAATAAATTCACAACTAGAAATCATGTAAAGACAACAATTAGAAATCCAAAGCATAAACAATAAGGTCACAGTGTCATAGAGCGTCTGAGGAGCAGGTTTGAAACAATGGAAGACTGGATCAGCGAAATTGAAGACAAACTCTTGGATACATCTCTGTTTGAGAACAAATCAGAAAACATAACAAAGAAAAATGAAGAAACCCTGAGAATTATGTGGGATACAATTAAAAGCAAAAATTTGTGAGTGATCACAGTTCCAGAACAAGAAGGGAAAATAGAAAACACAGAGAGGATTGTTGAAAAATTACTGACAGAGAACTCCCATAATACCATGAAAGACAAAAAGCTGACCATCCAAGAAGCTCAACGAACCCCATATAGGATAGACCCTGCCATCAATTGAATCGTGTCCCTCCAAAATATGTGTCAACTTTGTTAGGCCATGATTCCCAGTATTATATGGTTGTCCTCCACTTTATGATCGCAATTTTATGTTAAAGAGGATTACAGTGGGACTGTAACACCCTTACTAAGGTCACATCACTGATCCAACATAAAGGGAGTTTCCCTGGGGTGTGGCCTGCACCACCTTTTGTCCCTCAAGAGATAAAAAGGAAAGGAAAGCAAGCAGAGAGGGGACCTCATACCACCAAGAAAGCACTGCTGGGAGCAGAGTGTGTCCTTTTGACCCGGGGTCTCTGCACAGAGAGCTCCTAGTCCAGGGAAAGATTGAAGAGAAGGCGGACAGAGAGAGAAAGCCTTCCCCTGGATCTGATGCCCTGAATTTGGACTTTTAGCCTACTTTACTGTGAAGAAATAAATTTCTCTTTGTTAAAGCCATTCACGTGTGATATATCTGTTATAGCAGCACCTAGATAACTAAGACAGACCCTGAAAGAAAATCACCAAGACACTCCCTAGAACCAAAGACAAAGAAACAATCCCAAGGGCAGCACGAGAAAAATGAAAAGTCACCTACAGAGGGGAAACAATAGACTAATCTCTGCTTACTTGGCAGAAACCATGCAGGCAAGGAGGGAATGGGATGACATATATAAAACCTTGTAAGGAAAAATTGTCAATCAAGAAAAATATATCCTGCAAAACTCTTGTTCAGATATGATGGTGAAATTAGGACAGTCCCAGAAAAACAGAAATTAAGGGAATATGTAAAAACCAAACCAACTTTACGAGAATTATTAAAGGGAGCCCTTCGGTTTGAGAATAAAAGTGTCACCCAGTGAGATGTTGGAGATTCAAGGTATTCACATGCATCAAAATCATTGCAATCCGCAAGGCCCAACGCTTCCCTTCTCAGTGCCCTCAGTTTCATACACAGTACCTGGCAAAGCTGAGATTCCGGTTAGTTCTGTGTTTCTAATATCACCAGATCAAACGTTGGTTCTGATTTTCAGATGAAACAGGCATGGATTTCCTTAGGGCACAATAGATGTTTTTATGTTTATCTGACATAAGTCTCAACTAAGAATTTAAAGCGCTGACCTATTGTTGATTTTCTGAAACACTTGCAGTGCAGTTAGAAGAAGTCACCCCCACTTCATATTTCCATCCAAAAAAAAAAAAAAAATGGCCATTGAGTAGATTCCAACTCATAGCAGCCCTATAGGACAGAGTAGAACTGCCCCATAAGGTTTCCAAGGAGCAGCTGGTGACCTTGAACTGCTGACCTTTGGTTAGCAGCCTGAGCTCTTAACCACTGTGCCACCATAGTTTTCTATTTTAATAGTCCCTTGGACTCCCAAAGAATTTCCTTCATCAGGCATTTCATTCAAAGCAACTATAAATGATCATTTTAGTATCTATTTTTCCAATCTGTGCCATGGACTACTGGTGTCCTATTTTCCACTGACAGCGTGATCGTGCTGCCTTCAGATACAACCAGGAAAGATAACTAATCCCTGTTTTCCACCATTAAAAGCCTACTTCTTGAGAACTTGTTATCACTTGAAATCACCTGCAGTGCTCCAGAGCCAGGGAGATTTACAGTCAATTACCATGTGCTTGGTTTGATGACATTGATGATAAGAATTTCAGTATACATCTTAAGCAGAGGGAAGGACACAGACTGGAGAAAGAGCTATCAAGAGTTTATTCAGAATAGAAGTTCTATAAATCAATGAGCAAATCTGCTGCAAAGGACCTCTTTAAAGAGTCGAAAAGCAAAGATGGCACCTTGAAGACTAAGGTGTGCCTGGCCAAGCCATGGTATTTACAATCGCATCATATGCATGAGAAAGTTGGACAATGAATAAGGAAGACTGCAGAATTGACACCTTTAAACTGTGGTGTTCGTGAAGAACATTGAATGTACCATGGACTGCCAAAAGAATGAACAAATCTGTCTTGGAAGAAGTACAACGGGAATGCTCCTTAGAAGCAAGGATGGGGAGACTGGGTCTTACATACTTTGGACATGTTGACAGGAGGGATCAGTTCCTGGAGAAGGACGTCATGCTTGGTAAAGCACATGGTCTGCGAAAAGAGGAAGACCCTCAACAAGGTGGATTGACACAGTGGCTGCAACAGTGGGCTCAAGCATAAAAACGGTTGTAAGGATGGCGCAGCACCGGACAGTGTTTCTTCTGTTGTGCATAGGGTCGCTATGAGTCAGAACCGACTCAATGGCACCTAACAACAACAACAACAGCAACATAGCAGATTTTAAAATTAGATAGCATGAATCCTCTAACTTTGTTTTTTCTTTTTCAAGGTTCTTTTCGCTCATCTAGATCACTTGTATTTCCATAAATTCTAGAGGAAGTCTGACATTTTCTTATTGGGATTGCTTGAATTTATAAATTAATTTGGGCAGAACGGCCATCTTACATACACTATTGAGTCTTCCTAAGTATGATCATCCACCATTCATCTGTCAGTTTGTTCTACTGGTGGCTCATGTGCTGCTGTGATGCTGGAAGCTATGCCACTGGTATTTCAAATACTAGCAGGTTCACCCATGGTGGACAGGTTTCAGAAGAGCTTGCAGGCTAAGATAGACTAGGACAAAAGACCTGGAGGTCTCCTTCTGAAAAAATCGGCTAGTGAAAATAAATTTCTGCTGATTAAAAACACCCGTTTGTGTTATTTCTGAAACAGCAGCACTGAGAAACAAAGGCAGTGTCTTACTGCCTTGTGACAGAGGTATTTATGTTTCTTTTAGGGAATTATGTATCCCAAAATTCTTTGTAATGAGGCTTCAAGAGTTAAGGCCAAAAATGGCAGTTATCATAGCCATATGTATTACAGAAAACTACCTGCACCATGACACTGCTAAATTATCTGCTTACCTTCTTATGACCTGCTCTGCCACTTTGTTTGGACTCAGTCTCTTGTCCCTCACAGATGTAATTTGCAAATTCCTTCAGGGGAAAGTCAGGAGAGAGCACAGAGTGTCTGCTTTGTTGCAATGCATTTTCCTTCTCTTTCAGATCTTTTACTCTTTTGTCCTTGTTGTTTTTCTTGACATCCAATCTCTTCAGATGCCATTTTACATATTTTATTCAGATCTCAAAGTGGTTGTCAAGAGGGAGGGTTGGTTTGCTAGACTACCCCTCCATAGCTGTCCGCAGAAGTGTTGCTTTTATCTTCAAAGGACAAAAAAGGGGGAGATGATTACAATCTAGCATGAACCAGAAAAACACAAGGGGGACTAAATACCTTATTTCCAGAATTGGTCATGAAGATTCCTCCACTACCTACTGATATCTCTGTGGCCTTTACCAAGCCCCTCAGCTGGGCAGGAATCCCTGGTGGCAGAGTGGTTAAGAGCTATGGTTGCTAACCCAGGGGTCGGCAGTTCAAATCCACCAGGTACTCCTTGGAAACTCTATGGGGCAGTTCTACTCTGTCCTATAGGGTCACTTTGATTCAGAATCGACTCAACAGCAATGGGTTTGGTTTGGTTTTCAGCTGGGCAGAATGTTTCCTAGCGAGGAGGTACAAAGCTTTAGTTTTGAGGGATCTGAGCCATTGGAGGTGCAGCCTATATGGGTTCCATTAGTCTCCAGTGACTTTTACTATTAGGCATAATGATTACATTCATTTCCTATTGCTACTATAACAGATAACCACAAACTTAGTGACTTAAAGAAATATGCATTTATGATCTTCCCGTTCTGGAGGCCAGGAGTCCAAGCAACCCTAGAAGGGATGCTTTCCTTCAGGAGGGTCTAGCGGAGAATCTGCTTCCTTGCCTCTTCCAGTTTCTAGAGGCTGCCTACATTCCTTGGCTTCCGTTCCTTTGTCACTCTGACTTCTACTTCTGTTACATATTCTGACTCTGCCTCTCCTACTTCCCTCTTATAGGGACACTTGTGATTATATTGGGCAAACTGGGATAATCCAAGATAATCTCCCCATCTCGAGATCCTTAACTTAATCACACCTGCAAAGTCCCTTTGGGGTGTAATGAAAAATACTCAGGGAAGGAGCCCTGGTGGCACAGTGGTTAGGAGCTTAGGCTTCTAACCAAAAGGTTGGCAGTTCGAATCTACCAGTCATCCTTGGAAACCCTATGGGGCAGTTCTACTCTGTTCTATAGGGTCGCTATGAGTTGGAATCAACTCAAGGTAACAGGTTTAGTCGTTGGTTGGAGATCAAGATGAGGACATCTTTGGAGGGAGAGACACTTTTGTGCCTATGACAATGATCTACATGGATACACAAGGGAGACTCTTGGGTCTCGCCCACACCTCTGCCATTCTCCACTGTATAGTAGCAAACTTTTTGCCCCTTTCTGATCAAGGTCAGTCATTTCAGCCAATACTGATCCCCTCTTTGTTAACCTGTGCCCAGATAGTATGGCAAGATGAAATGGGCCCTGAAGGACATATTCCTTCCTTGAATACAAAAATATCTTCGGCAGCAAAGTCCATAGCTTCAGCACCAAAATCCACCGAAACAGGAGACAAGGATTTTGAGATTAGGGAAAATTATGATATCTGTTGCCATGATGTCACCCTTGGTTTCCAGATCTGCCCATTCTGGCTATGGAGGAAACTATACCTTATAACAAGACAGCACCCTAATCTCCCCCACATGGCAGCACAAGTGAATCTTCGAGAGGCCATTACATCATCAAAAATACCAACCACTCCTGGACAATGGGATGCACATTAATAACAGTTATTTCCATGAACATCAGCATGTTTCCTCACATACTGTACTTTGGAATACATTCCTAAATCAGACACAACGTTGCTTAGGATTTGCTAAGTCCATAGATATACTACCCATAAAAGCATGGCAGCAGAGAGAACAAATCCAAAGTTCAAAAGAGCAGTGTTAGGGACAAGGAGAACTTGGTATGGAATGTCAAAACTCAACAGGCTAAGTGGGGGAATCTTGGTAGTAATATAGCACGAGTAGAGAGCTCTGGGAGATAGAACTTGTAGTGTTTAACCCAGAGTATCATTTTTATCAAGCCTCTTTTGGAGATCTAGCCTTTTTCTATGACTCAAGTCTGAGTCAAAGACTCCCTCTCAGAGCCAGTATCTGATGTCCCACAGGTCAACACTAATACTGTGACCCTAATATTCCCCAAAGTGTTTTCTCCTTTTCCAAACGTGCAATTGAGAGCTTGACAAAATCTTGTAGGCCATGATGAGCCTACAAGATCTTTTTCTTTTTTTGCCTGCCTTCTCCCTTCTGCATATCTTTGTTAATAACTTTATTCTGCTCTGTCCGGCCACCTGTGACTTATGAACCCCCACAGGAAGATTAGAACCCAGATGTCTGGTGTGTATATCTTTAGGCTGATAAGGAGATGTCCAGCATGTATCTCTTTAGTCTGATAAAAAGTCTTTTGTAATTATCTTGTAATGCATAGCTCATCCAGGCATGCCATCTGTGGGCTACAAAGACAATTCTAACCTTTGTAAAAAAATCATATGTAACCTCTAATGTAAAATTGCCTTTAGGGGACTTCATAGAGAGAGGCTGCATTGCTGTTGGATTTCCCGTTGGTAGACACCTCCTAAATAAACTTTCTCACTCTTTCTGACTTGGAGTACATTTCATTGGCTCAACTGCTCCATGGCATGGACCCTAACTGGGCAAAAAATTTTTGGAACCCAACATGTGGCTCGAATTACTCGGGCCCTGGTTCTATCTCCCTAAGGACTAACCCCATGGGAAGGACCCGGGAAGAGAGGAGATTCACTCCTCTTTGAATTCTGGAGGTCTCTCAACCTGGGTAGCTCGGAGGTCCAGCAATGGGGGAGGGTTCCACGGCAGCGAGCTGCAGACAGAGGGAGAAAGTTTCTGTTGGCCATGGTAGGTAACTGGGCATTGGGTGGTACATCACCTGTAAAAGCCACAGGGGTGTCAGCTCTCATAGACTCCCTTCAAGAAAAGGGTGACTAGGTCCTGTGGGAACAAGAGACCAGTGAGGTTCCCCATTGCAAATGGGTACCCAGGGAGGTAAGGTTCTGGCTGAGAGTGCACTAGGAACTGAACTTATTTCAAAAGAGATCCCCCTTACTAAAATTTTGTGTAATCAAGTGTGGTTCTAGAGATTTTGGTACTAATCTGTAGTTTGATCTGTTTTGTACTTCAGCTAAAAAGTGGGAGGAAAAGCTGTACGCAGAATGTTTTATGACTTTATGGCATGAAAAAAAAAAAAGGATAAAGCCTCTGTTTTAGCCCGTCTTGTGCAGGTAAAGATGATGACAGCTACGAGATGAAGAACCAGAGGATGTTCTCATTCCCCACCTTGAAAAGCCCCCTCAACACTCACTCTGACCCTTTCCCCATGGCATCAGAATTTGAAGATGGGAAGGCGTTAAGGGGGGCAGAGGAGGTGGGACAGGATGGTCTCCCCACCCCATTCTAGGAGTAGGGTACAATTCAGCCCAGTTCCCCCAGGAGGCCTCTACCCACTCTGGGAGGTGCCAGTCCCCACTGCAGAAAGGCCACCTCAGATGATGTGCCTCCATGATCCTTTCCCAGCTTCCAATTTGTAAAATTGGAAGTGAAACCTTCCAGAGTATTTGTCAGACCCACGTGCCACAACTGAACATTTTTCTCACATTTTCACTACCCACCATCCTACATGTGCAGATTGCCAGACTTTATTAGATGCACTCCTCACCACAGAAGAAAGATGGATGGTACTAGCAAAAGCAAAAGAAAAGACAGAAGACAAATACAGTGATGAAGGAGATGTAGCTGGAGTACCAGCAGATGACGTGGTACCAGCTAAAGAGCCAAGGTGGGACCTGAATACAGAGGAAGACAGATGGAGTCTCATAGCTTACCGAGGGTTTCTCCTCTAGGGGCTAAAGCATGGGACATCTAGACAGACACTTCAGTAAGACAGAGGAGATCATTCAGGGGTTGGAAGGAAATCCATCAACCTTTCTGGAATGGCTCGTGTCAGGATTCTGTAAGTATACAAACAACGACCCTGAACTGCCCCAGAACCAGTCCTCTGATCAGTATGACTTTCATTTGGCAGAATGCTCTGATATTGGCAGGAAATTGTAGAAGGTAGAATGAGGACTAGGGCTCCTGTCTTTCACTCAACTCGTTGAAATTGCATTTAACTTTTTTACCAACAGAGACCAGGTAAAAGACACCAAGAAAACGACCAGGACATGAAGAAACAGGCCAATCTACTGGCCACTGCTCTAGGATCATCTGGAAGAAGATGATGAGACCAAGGTAAGGACAGGCCCCATCTAAAGAAAAACCAATATGCATTTTGCAAAGAGGAGGGACACTAGAAAAATGAGTGCCCCAAAAGAAAGAATGGAAAAGGGCCAGGCAAGATTGAAAGGGGGGGAGAAGATTTCTCAAGAAACTATGAAAGAGCAGGAGGAGGACTCCAAATGATGGAGACTGGGGGGAGAAAACTTTTGATTTACCTTCTACCAATTCCCTGGTAGGAGGACAGCCAGTAGACTTTTTGGTTGATACTGAAGCAGACTTCTCAGTATTCACCCAGAAACCTAAAGTGACTGCCTTGACCAACAGTACTCAAGTTTTGGGGGTGACTGGAAAAGACCTGACTAGATTCTTTTTGCAGCCCATGGACCATGAAACAGGAGAAACTAAACTATCCCACCACTTTCTATACATGCCCGAATGCCCAGCCCCTCTTTTACGGTGGCATTTCCTAAGAAAAGTCCATGTTAAAATCTCTTTTGATGAAAAA
Organism: Loxodonta africana; assembly: GCF_030014295.1. Lineage (NCBI taxonomy): Eukaryota > Metazoa > Chordata > Mammalia > Proboscidea > Elephantidae > Loxodonta > Loxodonta africana. The sequence goes on from NC_087359.1 coordinate 52,501,973, forward strand.
GGCTTGTCTCTGACAGTACCACCAGCAAACACCTGAAAAGTGCTCTCTTAGCCCTCACCCAACCAGTGCTATCCCCAGCGTCCTTCTCACCAAGGTTCAAAGAGTGGTTGATGCCTTGGCCCCATGGGTTTGGGCCAGTGGCTGGCCAGGAGGAGCTTGAACCACCGTCCCTGTGATTGTGGAACTGTTACCCAACATCATGCCTCCTCAGATTAAACAATATCCTCTGAGAGTGGAGGCTCATCTGGGACTGCAGGGACTGATCACTCGATACCTAGAGCGGGGACTGTGGCAAGAGTGCTGATCCCCATTTAACACTTCTGTTCTGCCGGTGAAGAAGGCATCGACTGACGAGTACCAATTTGTTCAAGATTTGTGGACTGTTAACAAAGTTGTGAGGGCCTTACACCCCCAATCCTGAGCCCATATACCCTACAATTGGCTCTCTTGCCTTCCTGTACTCATTTTACTGCTGTAGGTTTAAAAGAGGCTTTCTTTTGTATCCTTCTGGCCACTGAGAGCCAGCTGATCTTTGCTTTTGAATGGGAAGGGGACAAAGGAAAAAAACAGCTCTGTTGGGCTGTGCCACCCCAAGGGTTTAAGAACTTCCCCACTATTTTTGGAACAGCGCTGGCCCAAGATCTAGAGTGGTTACCTCCCCTCAACCAAGGAATAGGGCCCTTTCCAGGTGAAATACGGCAAATTGACTTTTGTGAAGTGTTCAAAGCTAAACATCAGATAAAATATTTCCTGGTGTGTGTAGATTCTTTTTGAGGATGGGTAGAAACTTTTCCCTGCTGGGCCAAGACAGCTGAGAGAAATCATCTCCTGCTTCGGACTTCCAGAAGGCCTCAATAGTGACAACAGCGCTCATTTTTTATCTGCAGTGGTTCAACACGTTTCGGCTGCTTTAGGTATTAAGTGGAAACTCCACACAACATGGAGACCCCAATCTAGTGGAAAGGTTGAAAAAATGAATCAGGCCATAAAACATCACCTTAGTAAACTGTGCAAAGAGACCAGGCTGCCTGGACAGATGTCCTGCCACTGGCCCTCCTCCGAGTCTGTATTGTACCCCGGGGAAAACTTAAAATCAGTCCTTTTGAAATACTTTGTGGGAGATCATATTGTCTCAACCAACTCTCCCCACAGTCCTCCACCCAGCCCCCTAATGTAATGATGTCTAAATATTTGCTTTCTCTAACCAAAATTCTTTCCCAGCTACATTCAGCAGTGTGGGTTAGGCAGAAGTCCGCTCTTGAGATAGCTGTGCGCTATTTCAAGCCTGGCAACCAGGTGCCCCATTGAAAGTGGAAGAACCTCCCATGACAGTGTAAGTGGACTGGACCCTCCCCCATACTACTCAGCACTCACACAGCTATGAAGCTTACAGGAATGGTTCCATCATGCCTGTGTCAAGCCCTGCCCAGTCTACAGGGATAAGAAAGAGTGGAAAACCCAACCCATTGATGGCCTGAAGTTAAGACTTTCTAGGGTTAAAAGTAAAAACGTTTTTAATGCTAGCTTAGATGGGATTACCGTTGGATACCAGGGAGACTTTTGCCTGGGAAATCCTTGTCCCTGAGATAAATGCTCCCCCCAACCCCTTGTTAAAAGATGAACATTTTTAGATCTATATTGCTAGAGAAGTGTTAAACATTATTAATTTTTTCTGGACGGGGGATTGCATGACAACTCTGCCCTCAAGTCTGTCTCATCGGGGTTTGTAGTCCCTTAAAGGCATTGAGAAATTTCATCATTTTTTAACACACAAAGAAAGAGTTATGATATTCTGTCATTTATAGTTGGCAGCCTGTTACAAGATTCATGAAGGATTTGAGTTTTCTTGGCTGACCTCTTGCCTGCCAGATATTACCTGGCTTAAAACCTTTTTCATTAGTAGAATTGGATGGGTTGCTATAGACCTGTTAATCTGCTGCTGTCTCCAATTTATGTGGCCTATATGTGGGGTGGCATTCTCTGTCCAGAGTCAGACTGTCCAATGGATGGCTCAAACCTGTTGCAGACAAAAGACCCAATCCTTTTGCTTAAAACTTTCTGATCTAAAAGAATAGGTTGAAACTTGGGATAGGTGTGTGTGGCCACCCAAGCTTCAAAGGGGTGGAATATGTGACCCTAATACTCCCCAGAATATTTTCTCCTTTTCAAAATGTGCAATTGAGAGATTGACATAACTAACGCCATGATGAACCTATAAGTTTTTTTTTTTCTTTTTTTTGCCTGCCTTCTCCTTTCCGCATACCTTTGTTGATGACTTTTTTTTGCTCTGTCCGGCCACGTGTGACTTATGACCCCCCACAGGAAGATTAGAGCCCAGGTGTCTGGCATGTATATCTTTAGCCTGATAAGGAGATGTCCAGCATGTATCTCTTTAGTCTGATAGTGTCTTGTAATTATCTTGTAACGAATAACTCATTCGGCCATGTCACTTATGGACTACAAAGACACTTCTAACCTTTGTAAAAAAATCATGTATAAGCTCTAATGTAAAATTGCCTTTTGGGGACTTCATAGAGAAAGCCTGCATTGCTGTTGGATTTCCCACTTGTGGACACCTACAAAATAAACTTCCTCCCTTAGAGTCCGAAGCACTTGGAAATTTTCTTGACTTGGAGAGTTGGAGTAATTTTCATTGGCTCTAGTGCCCCATGGCATGGACCCTAACCGGGAAACAATACAGAGGCTCATATACCACTACTTCCCCATCTCCAAAGGAAGACCCACATTTTGCCCATCATCTAGACTACCCTCCCTTTATCTAGTGAACTTTATACATTTTTTAAAATCTTCTCAAGTGTTTCCTGGTTGGATTTTTACCTGAGAAGTAAGGGTTAACTTGTGCAAGACTGAGCCTTTGTAAGCTGGCCATCTCCTGGAAAACTTATAGTGCTGACAGCTTCAGGCGATCAACTATGGACAGGGACTGGACCATTCTTCAGTCCAGGGGAGGGGTGGTGATTCCCAGTCATCTGTGCTTAGCTGGCAGGATAGGGCCGGAGCTAAAGTTCCTGCAAGATTTGCTATTGTATCCTGACTCCTAATCACTCCAGGGCAGAAGCTGGAACATCTCTTCCAATGTCACTTAAAGCTCTACCTCCTAAGGGTCATGGTCAGTCTCCTTGAGTTGGGCATCCAGTCCTACTAGACCTTGGTGTTGCTTTAGACTGGGATGTCCCCACATCTGCTCCTGCTTCTTTTGAGTCTCCCCCCAGTGAAACCTGCTGCAATAGGCCTGCTGTGTGCTTCTTGGCTATTTAACTTTGTTTGCTTGACAAAAATTATGCTCACAGAAGGCCCAAGAAAATATTCTTATGCCCATTGCCTTGCCTGGAGGATATAGATAAGGAAACAAGAAAGGAATTAGGTGGGAGGATCTTGTCTTTGACTTGTTAGTATCCTGAGTACCTTGCTTTCGTGGAGCTCACTACATTGAACACATGTGGTACTGCTGGTCCGTAGAGGGTCCATTTGAGTCCTTAAATAGGAAGAATGACTCAGCCTGAATAATGCCACAGATACAATTTATTTTGGACACAAGCTCATTAGGTCTTCGTCTTCTAGGGCTACAATTCCAAGGATTGGGAATAGTGAGGAATGGAGTGTGGAGGTGATATTATTGTTATGCGAAGCATGGGATTCATGGATTCATGAGAAATCTTCCATGGCTTGTCATCAGGGGCACTTAATAAAAATTCAGTCCGCCTTCACAGGACCACCAGAGCCACTTTTCTAAAACACAAATTGGATCATGACATTTCCTCTGCTTCAAAACCTCCAGCCATTTACCATTCAATATCTTTATCTGGCCGCTCATTACCCTTTGGACTTTGGCTTAGATGACCCATTACAGTCCCTCCAAGACACTCCACTTCTAACCAGCTTAATCACTTTCCCATCTCCAAAGGGGAACCCACATTTTTTCTTTCATCTAGACTGCCCTTCCTTTATCTGGTGAACTTTATGCATCTTTTAAGCCCCTCCTCAAAAGTTCTCCATTCTAACAACTTTCCCAACTCACCCAGGCAAAGCTAATAATGGCTCTCATTGCTCCCACAGAACCTATTAGAAATCTGTACAAAGCACTCATCTCATTAGGTTCTAATTATTGATATGGGTCTGTCTCCCCGACTTGGTTGTATTTATTTTTTTATCTCAACGTCAACACAACACCCACCTGGCACAGGAAACCCATTGCTGTAGAGTTGATTCCTACTCAATAGGAATAGCTACCCTATAGGTCAGAGTAGAACTACCCCATAGGGCAGTCCCACAAAGCGGCTGGTGGATCTCTACCTCTGACCTTTTGGCTAGTAGTTATAGCACGTAATCACTTCGCCACCAGGGCTTCTGCCTGGCACAGGAGATATTCAATAAATTAGGGTTTTATATTCCTTCCTCTGGTCCCTCCAGGATCTCCCATTTTCCAGGAAGAGTTAAACACTATGCTTGGCACCTTTGTCAGTAAGGAGGAAAGGAAGATGAGAAATCCTTGGTAATAATGATCCTGTAAATCTTGGGTCATGGATACTTGTCTCCATTGGGCCCTTAGGGCTACCCTGGAATGCAGCTTCACTTCTAGGGGAGGGACTTAGATACAAGAAATGGAAGTTCTTCCGCCATTTGCTTCCAGCCCCTTTCTTATGAAGCACAGTCCACTGGGGGCTCGTCTACTCCCTCGGACAGCTCTTGAATGATTTATACTTACTGGGATAAGAGGAATTTTGCAGACACGGCCACACCCGTTGCTGCAGCATTTCATTTCTTTTGGACAGGATTCATCTCCTAAGCATCGTTCATCACACACTCCAAACATATTTTGTGGCACCGGTGGGCAGACGCCAGGTTTTTCTCGCCCTGAAATATACAATGATCGTCTTGCAGCCTGGAATGGTTACTAAGACAGAGAGGAGAACTGATGCCGGAGGTCTAAAGCCCTCCTATCTGGCAGGCCTCCAGCCTGTTCCACTTCTTCCTTCACATTCTTGAACTGTTACTTCAGCCTCGGCAGCTCCACCCTCACTCTGAAGCCTCTAGATCCACACTCTGGCCCTTCCGGAATGTTCTCCTTGCTCCAAATGCTGCAGAGTGTCACAGGTAAGAAATCTACACTGCCATAACTCCCTCCTTTCCACCTCTTTGTAAGAAGATATTATACTACCTGTGATCACAGGTTGCCATGTCCCCATCCCCACACATGCCGGGGTTCTTTCCAGAGCTACTCCCATGTGGAGTCCCACACCCAGGGCATGTCTCCTAAGCAGAGGAGAGACCTTTCTCTTTATCCCCATCATCTAACTAGTCTCATCCCAATCTAATAAGAAGAATGGAACATGTACGTAAACCATGTATGAAGGTCAGAGGAAATGTGTCTAACAATACTAAATCTCCACTCTGCAGAGGAGACACTGCCTGCTTCTGTGGCAAACCATCCCAAGGTGCAAGGCAGACTCAGCCCTTTCTACTTTCAGGTGCCCTCAGCACACTCACCTGTGGAAGGAAGACTCTTAGCGCAAGCCATCTCCATCCCCAGGGTGATGAAAACCACCAGAACTAAAACTATGCCTGTCCTCATGTTGGCCCTTGATGTGATGTACACACCGAGCTCAGCTCCAATTTATACCTTCAGTGTTCCTGGAAGGGAGGGTGGGGCAAGAGACAGTAGAGCAGGGAGAATTCAATAAAAATGACAAGCTATCTAGGCAGTGCCCACAAGTGACCTGGTTCCTTTGTTCTATTTCACAACTGGTTTCCCTCCGCTTAGGGTATTCAGCTTGCTCTACTCCTGGTCCCCTGGGAGGAAAGTGCCTACCTGAATGGGAACATTAGGGGAAGGTTCTAGGGTGTAGTAGTTTGGGGTAGAGGGAGGGAGAGAGTTTGCTCAACCTAGTGCATGAGGAAACAGATTCCCTCCTATCTGGAGCATGAAATAGGGAGACAGGCTGTGCAACAGAGTAGAAAACACAGGCCTGGCATCCAGAAGTTGCTCCACAAATGGTAGCTCCCATCCCTTGTCCTGCCTCCTTTGTTTTGCCACCAGCATTTCCAAATTGTAGGAGAGGAGACCCAGATTCTGGCCCTGACCCTGCCCTCTTACTAATAATAAAACCAGAGCAAGTCATGATTCGGCTCTGGTTTTCATTCATCATATGAAAGGATGGGCCTCTAAGACCTTTCCAAATAGGAATCCAAGTCCTATCAGAGAGCCAGGGGGTTCTCAAGAAGAGGAAATCTTCCTCATAACCTGGCTGGTGGTTTTTGTATCCTAAGTAAAGCTTTAGCCCTCATGCTCAACTGCTGAAGCAGACCCTCCACTTGAGAGTGCCTCATCTCATTATAGTTCATCGCCTCTGAATGTATCAACTCATCTTCTAGAACACTCCTTTCTGAGCTGTAGCTGGTGGGCAGAGAGGGTCAACGTCAGTGCCTCTTCAGATGGGTAATTGTATTAGTTTCTTAGTGCTGCCGTAACAAATTACCATCTTGGTGACTTAAACTAACACATACTTATTCTCCTACAGTTCTGGAAACTATACGTCGAAAATAATTTCAAATGGGGCAAAAATCAAGGTGTCAGCAAAAACGCATACCCTTGAGGCTCTAGGGGAAACTCCATTTCTTTGCCATTTCCAGATTCTAAAATTGCATTCTTCCATTTCTTGGCTCCTGGCCCCTTTCTCCACCTTCAAAACCAGCACTGTGACATCTTGCTTCAGTTGTCACATTTCCTTTTTCTTTTCTGTAGTAAAATCTCCCTCTGCCTCCCTCATATAAGAACATCTGTGATTGTGTTCAGGATTCACTTGTATAATCCAGGACACTCTTTCCATCTTAAAATCCTTAACTCGATCACATCTGCAAAGTTCATTTTGCCATGTAGGGTAACATTCACAGGTTCCAAGGCATGGACATCTTGGTGCCCATTATTCAGCCTACCACGGTGATCTACACCTTGTCTCAGGCCTCAGGGTCATCTAGGCTATTGCCCATCCCCTCCCTCAGAATAGGCTTGTGTATCTTTCTACAAAGACCACACCCTAACCTTCCAGGCCACTCCACTTCTTCCTCCTTTCACTCCCTTTAAAACCGAAACCAAGCCAGTTGCCCTCAAGTCAGTTACAGCTCATGGCTACCCCATGTGTTTCAGAGTAGAACTGTGCTCCATAGGGTTTTAAAGAGTAACTTTTTGGAAGCAGATAGCCAGGCCAGTCTTCTGAGGCAACTCTGGGTGGGTTCAAACCACCAACCTTTTGGTTAATAGCTAAGTGCTTAACCATTTTGTGTCACCTAGACTCCTCATTCCCTTAAAAAAAAAAAAAAAAAAAAAAAAAAAACCCGTGGCTGTCAAGTCAATTCTGATGCACCCACTGTATTGGACAGAGTAGAACTGTCCCATAGTGTTTTCAAGGAGCAGCTGATGGATTCAAACTGCCAACCTTTTGGTTAGCATCCAGTCTCTACCACTGCCTAGGACAACACCGTCCAATAGAACTTTCTGTGATGACGGAAGGGTTCTACATCTGCACTGTCCAATGTGGTAACCACTAACCACTTGTGGCTCTTGAGCACTTGAAATGTGACTAGTGTGACAAAGGAACTTAATTCTTAACTTTGTTAAATTTTAATTAAATCTAATTGAAATTTAAATAGTCACGAAAAAAAATTTTTTTTTTTTTTTTTTTAGCTAACAAATTGACCAGCTCTGTACTAGGAAAATGAAAGCAGAAGCTAAGACCAGGCAGTTTCTTTGCTTCTAGCCCCTCCTCACATCTGTTTGGATTAGCTCTGTGCCCTCCCTCCTTTTCCCAGCCCCTGTTGAGTCTTAAGGAGTTTCCTATATGGCTTTTGGGATGAGGCAAGTGGCTAAGGGCAAGACAAGAACAGAACTATGTTTATTGGCCCCAGGGAAGTATAGGCCCCCCAGTTCTGCTTTTGCGCTGGACCAAGAGCACTCGGCTTATTTCAAGGTAGACCCCTCCTCACCCTCTTCCCACAATGGGTCACCCTTTTGGGAACCACAGAGGTATGTCACTGATGAAGGTACACAGTAAGGACACTACCTGGAGTTGTCACTGGCTGAAGTCTGCTCTTTCACACACTTGGAGTGAATTTTTCGAGAGTCACTTACCCATCTCTAGCCTTCAGTTTCCATGCCATGAGAGGGTTGAACCAGACGGTCTCTGAAGTTCCTCTCTGCTTTAATAGACTATGATCCTATGTCCATGGATTAAGTCTCTATTGTGCATGTAAGTATTTTTCAGAGCCATGTTCCCTCTGATCCATGTTATAGGATGTTCTGATTGAAGGATATCACACAGATATGGCTCTAGGTTACTCTTGAAACACTCCAGGACCAAACCAGATGTTCGTTCCTCTGTCCTCATGATAATACTTCATATTAGCTTGGGCTTGTCCTCATGCTAATGCTTCACATTTGCTTGGTCTTTAGAGTGCTGATCCATTGACTAACTGGTTCTCATGAATCTTGGGAGAACAAGACAGTATTACCATTTTAAGAGAAAAAGCTGAGGCTCAGGGAGGGGAGAAGAGAATTTTCTGGGTGCCGGGCCCCAAGATGGGTGATTTACATATCACTCTGTAATAACCCTTTGAAGTGGATAATATTATCCCCTCGTTGTTGTTGTTGTTAGGTGCCATTGAGTCAATTTTGCCTCATAATGACCCATGTGACAGGGTAGAACTGACTCATAGGGTTTCCTAGGTTGTACTCTTTATGGGAGCAGATCACCATGTCTTTCTCCCACAAAGCCACTGAGTGGGTTTGAACAGCCAACAGGCAAGTGCTTAACTGTTGCACCACTACACAGGTGTGGAAATGCAGGCCCAGTAAATTAAGATGTCTTTCCTGATGCTACACTGATAATAAGTGATGTAGGTCCACTTTTCTGACTCTGAATTGCTGGTTTGCCCCTCTGTGTTTTCTGCTGCCTCTATAAACACTTCCCTACAAGATGCTGAAATGATAACCCTTTGCACCACAGCTTTTTGTCCTTTTCAGATCATCCTTTTGTGATGTTCTCCAAACCTATTTAGCAAGTCATTTTAACTCACTGAACATCTGTTTCCTCATCTATAAAACTGAGGGAATAACAGTATCTACTTCAATTAAAAAAAAAACCAAAACCATCGCTGTCGTGTCGATTCCAACTCATAGATACCCTATAGGACAGAGTAGAACTGCCCCACAGAGTTTCCAAAGACCGCCTGGTGGATTTGAACTGCCAACCTTTTCGTTAGCAGCTGTACCTCTCAACCACTACTCCACCAGGAATTCCATAAGGGTATTAAAATCCTTGTTGAAACTTTAGATGAGATCATGTATTTAGAGCATTTAGCCCAGAGCACATAGCAGTAACTCAGTAACTGCTAATTCTTATTATTTTTGAAGCTGTTATCCATACTAATTAAAAAAAAAAAAATCCTTCATTGTTGAGTCAATTCTGACTCATGGCACCCCCATGCGTGTCAGAGTAGAACTGCAGTTCATAGGGTTTTCAGTGGCTGTGATCTTATGGAAGTAGATTGCCAGGCCTTTCTTCTGCAGTGCTTCTGGGTAGAGTAGAACTGTCAGCCATTCAGTTAGTAGCCAAGTGCCAAATGTCTGTGTCACCCAGGGATCTGTCCATATTAACATTGTTGTTCTTCTGTGTCATCAAGTTGATTTCCACTCTGAGCGACCATATAGGCCTGAGTAGAACCCCACCATAGAGTCTCCCAGGCTGTAACCTATACAGGAACAGATCTCCAGGTCTTTCTCCCCCAGAGTGGCTGGTGAATTTGAATTGCACACCTTTCAGTTAGCAGCTGAGCATTTAACCACTGCATCACACAGTACCAGGCAATTCCCTTCACCCCAAACCAAATTAAAACCACAAAGGAACTGTCTACATTTTTTAAAAAGTTTTATTATGAAAACACATGGAATCAAACTATATCACCTATGTATTCTCTACAATAGCAGAGAAACAGTAGTGGTGGACCATCCCCATGGGGGACCTGTGTCCCTAAGCAAAACAAACATAAATAATAACAACATCACATAATACAGTAACATGGCACATAGTAAAGATTAAACTAAGAGAAGGAAGAGGGAATGCTGAGAGGAGCCTTGAGCATGGAGAGGATGTGTCTCACTGAGGAGTGCCGGGGCTCAGGTGCCCCTCTCTGGAGACTTGCTGCTCTCGGGCCAGGAGTGGCTCAGTTCAGCTCCAGGTCATCCATGTACTCCTGCACCCAGGGCTCACTGGGGTTGGCACAGACTTCCCTGCCCCTTTTGGTCTGGAATCTGAGGGTGAGGAATGGACAGATTAGACTCCCATGGAATCTTTGAGGACATCTGGTACTATTATTTGCTTATAGCAGGCATCTCTCTCTACTTCAGCACAACTGCTCGTGTTTCACATTGAGCAGCTCCAGTGATGGAGCTCCTGGTGTGGCACTGGAATAAGATTCCCTGTAACTTTCACCCTTGGGACTTCATTGTGGCTCAGAGGTTACCCAGATGAGGAATCAGTGAGTCTTGCAATTAATGTGGATACATCTCCCCATTCCCTGCTGCCCCTAACAACAACTTTTCTACATGTTTTCTAGTATGATTTAGGAAATCAGTTCACTTCTTATTTCACTTTTTGTTTTGACTTTCCCTGGTTTCCTAACCTCTGCCTAACTTCCTTGCAGGAACCCCCCTCCTCTCCCTTGGCTCTACCCAGCTCCTACAGGACTCAATAAGCAACCTCATGACCTGTTCCCTCACTGCTCCCTGGACACCAGGGCTTTCAGCTCTGAGATTTGCTTCCCTGGTGCTTGGTCCCCCACCCCCACACCAGATAGGCCCCCTTTTCACTGTACTACCCTCGCCCTTGCCTCCCAGAGGAGCCTAGGGGTTGATACTCACACCACAGCTGGCTTGGCACAGAGGCTGCTGGTCTCATAGTAATCAATCACAAAGTTGCGAGGAAGTTTCCTTAGGGCGTAGGAGAAGCAGCAGGCAGTAGGGGGATCTGAGCCCACTAAAAGTAAAGGATGAAGTGAGATCAAAGCTCTACATGAGAGTTGCTCATTTATAGCATTCCTGTGGAGCTACCAGAACCACAAATATGGTCCCTCACATAAAATTCCACTCACCCTGAGTGGAAGTCATATTTTGAATAGAGGATCCTCAGAGAAGATCATGGAAGAATTCTAAAAGATTGGAGCTGGATCGAGTCTCAGAGCTAATGGCCAACTCCCTTCATTTTATAGGTGTGAAAACCAAGGCACAGAGAAGGACAGGGACTTGCTTCAACACCTAGTGAGAAGCAGAGACAATTCTTCAGCCTGACTTCTACCCCATCCTTTTTTCTGTATTGGTTCCTATTTGTTTCTTAAAAAAACAAAAAACAGGAACTTGAATATTGTTGAATGTCTACTAGAATCCACATTTAACAGCAGACTATTTGGAATCTTCTAGGTCCCACTGTTGGACCAGCCCCAACTAGAGAAGTGGACTCTGCATACACACTGACTCTAGAAATAGCAGCTGAAAAGGTGGACTTACTTGGTGCTGAGAGGGCCGGAGAACAGAAGGCAGCCACAAGCACAAGGAGAGAGAGGATGGCCATGCAGTGCTTCATGGTCTTAGCTGAAGAGAGACTTTCCAGAAGCTGAGACTGCAGAGCTCAGAAGCTTCAGAATTCAGACTATGTTCTGTGATGATACTGAGTTGGGAACCCCTCTTTATAGGGACTTTGGGGCCTTGGACAAAGGTGGGGGCACAGGTCGGCAAGTGGAATTTCCAGGGTAGAGATGATGTCATGGTGTGGATCAGGGAACTAAAGCTAGCTGAGAGTGAAGAGCTTCTAACAGCTTCTCTTCCCCAGTGCGATGTCATCACAGAGGAAAGAGGAGGGAAGTGGAGGGGAAAAAAGTGGGCTGCACCCCAGACGGAAGTGGTACACCAAAGGCAGTGACCGAGACTGGGGAGAGAATTGCAAACCCCAGAGGAAGGATGAAATGTTCACACCTTCTAGAAGGGCCTTGTAGACAGCAGTTGTGAAGCCACACAATGAGTTTAATTGTTGGCTTTTGTTTCCTAGCCTCTCGTTGATCTGTCTTTGGTTCATAGAGTTAAAATGTTTTGTTCATGAAACAATTTTTTCTTCACACCATTGAAATCATAAACCGAGAATACAAGGGACCTGTGTCCATAGGATTAACCAAATCAATTGCCTCCAAGATTGAGGCCATTTCTAAGTAACAGTCAACAGAGAACCATAACACATGCCTCTTGAATACACAACCAAAAAAGTGCTCACCTTCTCTAGAGAACCTTCTCTGACCTTCTTCCAACAGAATTATGTATCCTCTATGCTCCTACAGCCCTGGAGCTACTTCCCTCATATCACCTATCACATATATATCTTTTTATTTGATTGTCTTCCCCACTGGATAGTGAGTTTTTTCATGCAAAAACTGTATTATGCTTATCACTATATAGACAGTAGGTGTTCAATAAATGCTTGTTTAATGAAAGTCCAAAGGGAGTATGTGTAATGCGGATTAGGATATGTACCCCATTTAGTCAAATGAAGGAAGAATGAGCTGAGTATTCTGACACTCTATCCAAAATGTCTTTCCACCAGCCCAGAGCCAATGGTAATTTCTCTCCTCCTCCAGCCCTCAGCCCACACCTCAGTGGTTTTATGACAAGAGATACTATTCTAAGACTCAACTCTTTCCAGCTCAGGGTGAAGAGGTGACAGCAAGAGTCAGCCATGGTTCCTGGGACTCCATCTGCATTCTGGGGGCCACCCTTTCACTACCAAGTGGGAAGAGCGCTTCACTTTGCCTCATTCCTGTACTGCAGAGTTTTCTCATTCCCACACTTTTGACTAGCACTGTGCTCATACCTCTATTCTGGGCACTTTCACACCAGTTTTGTCATTTTTTCCTCCCAGTCTCTCTAGGCTGCAGGCAGGACCAACAGTCACAGCAGTAAAACAGCCTTGCAGTGCAGAGCTTCTGCTACTTTTTGTTTCCCCTAGCACAGCCATGTCCATGGTTTTATCTGATCCCAATCCATTTTGCCATTGTACAGATTAGGAAAGCAAAACCTAGAAAGATTAAAAGACTTGACCAAGGTCACACAGGATGTATGTCAAGACTCAATGTCTTCTCCCTCATCCTTTTTCCTGGTCCAGAGAGGACTGGACTCACTCCACAGGTGTGACCCTCTGAGATGGCACATGGAGGGAATCTCTGAAGATACCAGGCTCTCTGGAGAGATTGCTAAACTGATCAGGAGTAGAAAACAGAGGTAGTCAATCTGGACATCCTGACCTCTCTCATAAGGACTTGGGCTTAGATTCATGACTGTCAAGAGAGTATTTTTTGTTGGGTTCAGGAGCACTAGCCTCTAGGAGGTGGAATTCTCAGAACTCAAGAATTCTTTTGGAGCAAATGTTGAGACTGAAATCCAAGATGAGCTGGAACACATGGTCATTTTGCCAAGATAATAAACCAAGAAGAGGCAAATTCTATGGTTTTGCCAATACGGTAGCCAAATCACTTGGAGAAATGGGAGGAGAAATTGGGTCATGGACTGAAGAAACAAATATACAATTATCCAAAGCTCAGTGTTCAGGATGGAGTCCACAGGGCAGCTCATCTGTGGCCACAACACTCCACCTTCTGCCAGCCATTTCCACTCTTCTTAAGGTGGAAATGGGTCTTTCCCACAGTCTGCTCCCGGGCTATCAGGGGTGGAGGGCAGTGATTTTGTTGTTTTTAGGTTCTGTCGAGCCAGAGTCAATGAATGAAAGTCAAAGACTACAGCCTTCAGTATGGATTACCTTATGTACAAAGGAACCAAATAGTGCCCAGTCCTGCGTCATCCTCACAATTGTTGTTATGCTTGAGTCCACTGTTGCAGCCATTGTGTCAATCCATCTCAATGAGGGTCTTCCTCTTTTTCACTGACCCTCTACTTTACCAAGCATGATGTCCTTCTCAAGGGACCTATTTCTCCTGATAACATGTCCAAAGTATGTGAGATATAGTCTCGCCATCCTTGCTTCTAAGGAGTATTCTGACTGTAATTCTTCCAAGACAGATTTGTATATTCTTTTGGCAGTCCATGGTATATTCAATCTTCTTCATCAATGCCATAATTCAAAGCTGTCAATTCTTCTTCAAACCCATTAAAAATGTGGCCGCTGAGTAGATTCTGACTCATAATGACCCTGTAGGACAGAGTAGAACTGCCCATAGAGTTTCCAAGTAGTGCCTGGTGGATTTGAACTGCCGACATTTGGAGCAAATGCTGAGACTGAATCAGTCAGTAGCACTTAACCACTATGCCACAAGGGTTTCCACTGCAATTCTTCTTCAGTCTTCCTTATTCATTATCAGGCATTTGGCATGCATATGAGATGATTGAAAACACTATGGCTTGGGTCAGGCGCACCTTAGTCTTCAAGGGGATATCTTTGCTTTTTAAGACTTGTAAGAGGTCTTTTGCATCAGATTTGCCCAATGCAATGTATCCTTTGATTTCTTGACTGCTGCTTCCATGGGTGTTGATTGTGGATCCAGGTAAAATGAAATCCTTGACAACTTCAATCTTTTCTCCATTTATGAAGTTACTGCTTATTGGACAAGTTGTGAGGATTTTTATTTTCTTTATGTTGAGGTGTAATCCATACTGAAGGCTGTAGTCTTTGATCTTCAACAGTAAGTGGTTCAAGTCCTCTTCACTTTCAGTAAGAAATGTGTCATCTGCATAATGCAGGTAATTAATGAGTCTTCCTCCAATCCTGATACCCCGTTCTTCTTCATACAGCCCAGCTTCTTGGATTATTTGCTCAGCATACAGATTGAATAAGTGACTTTAGAGAGTGCTAAATTCCTGAAACAAGGGTAGGACCTCAAAATATTTGGTGACCTCAAGAAAAATTCCAGTATTCCTTATGAAGCTTCTTAAAAGGATCTTTTGGATATAGAATAGAGTCAGTGTCTGAATAGATGTGGTAGATTTGGCTGTGGGGAGTCAAGCATGAGTCCCAGGTTTCTGGTGTGGAAACTTGGTAGGAAGGGATGCCTTTTACTGAACAGACAATACAGAATGAGGGGTGATTGTGGAGGAAAGGGGCTGACCCAATACCGAGATACACACACAAAAATGGCAAAAACTCAAGATAGGTACATGAGCCTGGCTGCAGAAAGAAGGGGCTGCGTCAACAAGACACTGTCTCTCCAGGGCACTCTAGGATGCTGGAAAGGTAACCCCAGGGTGTTGTCTCCACCTCCATGAAAGGTGGGGCCAAACCTGGTACAGCCTAACTATGCAGACCACACCTGAATAAAAGACGCCAAGGCTAGGCCAAACAAGGAAATCATCAATAGATCCTTCCATGGAGCCACTGCTACCAAAAGAGAAGAGCTAAGATGGACAACAGAGGAGGTGGAGCTGAAGGGCCAGAAACTGGAAGGAAAACAATCCAGGAGGGTTAGGGCATGAGAAGGAGGGTGCGCAATGAGGAGGCCAGCACAGTACAAGGCAGTGATGGTGGAGCCAGAATTCCCTGGACCAAAGGCCAGGATACTGCTGGGCTAAGGTGGGGCTTCAAAGAGAGGCTGGAATGAACCAGAAAGCTAGGACACAAGTCAGAGCTCCTCTGTGATAAAGGGTCTACACTGTTGCCTGATGGCTACTTTCTGTTACCACCATCTAAGGTGTCTTGGATGGTTCCCGAAAGATCAAGACCTTGATACCTTGGCTTTTGGTCCTTTTCTTCCCATTTGTATTCCAATCCCATAGTAGGACTTTGGTCATAACACATACCGTTATGCTGATGATGTTCATTGACCCCATCCGACTCATGAAAGTTTTAAACCAGGAGAGGAAGCAGTTCCTGAGATAGACACAGGGTGGGATTACAATACAGATGTGGGATCAGAAAAAGCCAAACATCTAGTTACTTGTGTATTAGAGGGGATTCAAAAGTGCATCACTAAGCCTATTAGCTACGACAAAGTCAGAGAAATCACTCAAGAGTTACAAGAGAATCCAGGTGTATTCCTCACCAAGCTTACCAAGTCTTTTAGGAAACATACCAATATTGACCCCGAAAGTAGGGAAGAGAGAGCCTTAATGGCCATGCATTTCATCTCCCAGTCTGCATCAGAGATAAGACGGAAGTTACAAAAACTGGAAACAGACCCCCAAACCTCACTCTCCCAACTGGTGGAGGAGGCTTTTAAACTATTCAGTAATAGGGACGTGGCTGCCGAGGAGAAAGTGAAGAAGGAATCCGAAGAAAAATGAACAGAAAAGCCCGTTTGTTGGCAGTTGCTCTCTAAGGCCACCCACCTCGAGGCAACCCCAGAGGACCCTGAAAGCCTGGATTTGGGCCAGTCCAGCAGCCAGTGAGTAGACCCTGACCAGTGAGGGTATTGTCGAAAGTGAGGTCATTGGAAGGCAGAGTTCCTGAGCACCCTCAGCAGGACACCCGGTTGACCCCCCTCGAAGGTCTGGACTGACAACCTCCGTTCAGAGAATGATGACATTCTCAGAAGAAGGTCTTGAAGAGGCCGAACACTGATGGGGCCTCGGAGCTCACCTACCTCCCAGCTGTACCATCAATATCTCCATGGGAGAGCCCAGGGTTACACTTGTTGTGGAAGGTAGGGAGACTGAATTTGTTTTGGACAGGGGAGCCACCTTCTCTACTTTGAATTACCGGATAGCCCCTCTTTCTGGGTGGGGCTGTGTAATTACTGGCCTAGACAGGAAGCCCAGAATTAGGAAATTCACTTGTCCCCTCTTGTGTCTGATAGGACCATACTCCCTAACACACTCTTTCCTCTATGTCCCAGAATGCCCAGTCGCTTTGTTGGGACGGGATCTAATGAGTAACCTTGGGGCAAAAATACATTTAGAGACGGATTTAATAGGTGTCAAAAATGAAAACCTAGAGTTACTTATGTTATTAACTAATGCCCCCCAACCTAGAGACTGGATACCACCAGACATTCTAAGTCACGTGACCCCAACAGTATGGGATACGACCACATCAGGGAAGGCAAAAGCTACAGAACTCATTAAACTAAAACCAGGAGTACCTTACCCCTGGAGGAAACAATACCCACTGAAGCCCGAAGATAAGTTGGCACCAAACATTTGTTAGAACATTACCTATTGCATGGGTTAATTAGACCTTGTCAGTCACCCTGTAATATTCCAATATTCCCCGTAAAGAAACCGGATGGCACCTATAGATTTGTATAAGACTTCAGGGCTGTTAATGAAGCAGTAGTTCCCATACAACCCATGGTCCCCAATCCCTATACCCTACTAACACAAGTCCCAGAAGATACCCAATATTTTACTGTCTTAGATCTGGAGGATGCCTTCTTTTGCATACCTTTACATCCTAAATGCCAATTTCTCTTCGCCTTTGAACGGAGGGACCCAGAAGAACAAGAAAATACACAATATTCTTGGACCCGGTTACCTTAGGGTTTCTGAGATTCACTCCATTTGTTTGGAAATGCCTTGGCAAAAGAATTAAGAGAAATATCTTTGCCAAAAAGCACATTATTACAGTATGTTGATGATTTATTATTGGCCAGCAGGACCAAAGAGGCCTCAGATACAAATGCCATCCTTTTATTAAATTTCTTGGGAAAGAGGGGATATCGAGTATCCCCAAAAAAGGCACAAATCTCCCAAACTCAGGTGCATTATCCTGGATTTATCCTGAAGCTTGGAAAGCAAATACTGGCCCCTGACAGGAACGGAGAGGGGGTAACCACAGAGTATCCCCTCCCCAAAACCAAGAGACAGCTTCGGGGATACTTGTGGATGGCCGGATTTTGCAGAATTTGGATTCCCAACTTTGGCCTTATAACAAAACCGTTTTATGACGTTCTTTAAGAGGAGAAGAGAGGTCACCCCTAGAATGGACAGCTGAATGCCGGCAAGTATTTGAGGACCTAAAAACTAACCTTGAGCCAGCCCAGCCTTAGGACTGCCTGACGTAAGGAAGTCGTTCAAATTATATGTTCATGAGAAACAGGGAGTGGCACTCGGAGTTCTTACTCAGGGTGTAGGGCTGGTCACCCGACCTGTGGCCTATTTCTCCAAACGGTTAGACTCGCTGGCCCAGGGCTGGCCAGCATGCCTACGAGCAGTAGCTGCAACTGCTCTCCTGGTAAAAGAATCCTCTAAGTTCACCCCGGGACAACTCACTGAAGTATATACACCCCACCAGGTATAGGCAGTCTTGGAAGTCAAGGAAAATCACTGGCTATCAGGTGGCAGGATTACTCAATACCAGGCCCTCCTCCTAGATACCCCAGAGGTAAACTTCCAGGTGTGCCAAACTTTGAAGCCTGCCACCCATTTATGCAACCGTCAGCCAGACTGGTGTTATTGACGCAAGAGTTTTACCACCAGGAACATCAGCCCAAAAAGCTGAGCTAACTGCCCTGGTGTGTGCCCTAAGGGAAAAGAAGGGATTTCTCTTCTGATGAGACAGGATGGACGAAGAACGATGAGGGAGTATTACATGTGCCTGAGTATTTATTATGGAAAAGAGTAAAAGCCTTTCATGATGCCACACTCTATGGCAGGGATGCCCTCCCAAGCCTATTGTCTAAATGTATAAAAGGAAAAGGGCTACACTAAGTAGGTAAACAAATTACCAATAGTTGTGAGATCTGTCTGAAGAACAACCCACGAAGCCACCCTATACCGCCACCTCTGGCTAGAACCGTCCAACATCAGGGTACCTACCCAGGGGCGAATGGCAAATAGATTTCACTGTTATGCCATCCAAGCAGGGACTAAAATACCTGTTGGTGTTGGTGGGTACCTCCACTGGATGGGTAGAAGCTTTTCCCACTAGCACAGAAAAGGTTTTAGAAGTGGGAAAATCTTATTAAAAGAAATGATTCCCCAATCTGGACTACCAAGGTCTTTACAATCTGACAAGGGCCCAGCATTCATAGCAATAACGACCCAGGCTCTCTCCACAGCCTTAGGCATCAGTTACAAGTTACACACAGCCTGGCATCCTCAGTCCTCAGGAAAAGTAGAGAAGGTGAATCAGGCTCTAAAAAGGACATTGGCAAAGCTGTGCCAAGAAACCCAGGAAACTTGGGTTAAGTTATTACCCATAGCCCTCGTGGGAGTTAGGGCTGCCACTAGGGGAGATTTAAAACTCAGTCCGTACGAAATGCTACATGAAAGGCACCTTTTAACAACAGTTCTACTCTTAGACCCTGAGCTACATCAACTTCCTAAATATGTTACCCATCTGGAACAAGTGCAGAAGGTCCATAGAGAATATGGTAATAACATGCTCCCCACCCCGGAAGAAGGAGCCCCTACTCCTGTTAAGTCAGGAGATACTGTCCTTCTTAAAACCTGGGAAGAAGGATCATCTGAAGATCAGCTGTCTGAGAAATGCAAGGGGCCCTTCCAGGTCATACTGACCACTCCTTCAGCAGTCAAACTTAAAGGAATCACTCCATGGATTCATAATTCTAGAATTTAGCTTTGTACCCTACAGGAGCTGGCCGATAGAGTTGACGGACGACACATCACCTACACCTGTCAACCAAGAGACGACTGGAAGCTTCTCTTCAAAAAGACGACCTAAACCTCATCAGAAGCGCCAAAGGGAAGCAAGCATGCTCCTGTTAACCACAAGAAAACCTTAAGTTCCCCTTCAGAAGGGTAAACTCACCTAACAGCGGATATGCTACAGATAAGTAATCTGTTTCTCTGTTGTATAACCCTAGTCCTTTCCCAGGCCCCATCTAACACTCTTACCCTGGGCTGCCAAACCTCCCTTTTTGCTTTTTCCCTTACTTGCAAGGACTCATCATCACCTTCTCGCAACCCCCTCAGCTGGCGCCACGGTATTATCCCCTCACTAAGAGAGGAATCCCTAAAAAAAGCGATCCGATGGTTCCTTAACAGCAGAACAGTAGTAGGACTCAATAAGATGATCCAGCAATCAAGCTGAGAATGAATCTGTGGAAAACCTCCATCTTTATGAAATAACCGAGCTCCCCTCCTGGGGCCCTTAGCAACAATCCCTGCCTGTTTACAAGGCTATCAACTGACTCCCCAAGAAGGGGCCCTGATGGTGCACACTAACTTAGATCAGGTAGCAAGAGATTTCTACTTGATTAGGCAGGAATAACGCCCCAGTCCAGCATGAAGAAGTGACAGAAGCAGAGACCTCCATCCACATTCCCATAAAGATTTATGGGTTCGAAGTCTCTTAGGGGGCAGTGGGACAAGGAACAATTAGGTTGTTCTTGTCGTTGTTGTTGTTAGGTGCCCTCGAGTCACTTCGGACTCATAGCAACCCTATGCACAACAGAACGAAACACTACCCAGTCCTGAGCCATCTTTTCTATCATTGTAATGTTTGAGGTCATGGTTGCAGCCGCTGTATCAATCCACCTCGTTGAGGGTCTTCCTCTTTTCTGCTGACCCTTGTACTCTGCCAAGCATGATGTCCTTCTCCAGGGACTGATCTCTCCTGACAACATGTCCAAAATATATAAGACGCAGCCTCACCATCCTTGCTTCTAAGGAGCATTCTGGTTGTACATCTTCTAAGACAGATTTGTTTGTTCTTTTGGCAGTCCATGGTATATTCAAAATTCTTCACCAACACCACAATTCAAAGGCGTCAATTCTTCTTTGGTCTTCCTTATTCATTGTCCAGCTTTCACATGGATACGATGCAATGGAAAATACCATGGCTTGGGTCAGGCGCACCTTAGTCTTCAGGGTGACATCTTTGCTCTTCAACACTTTAAATAGGTCCTTTGCAGCAGATTTACCCAATGCAATGCATCATTTGATTGTTTGGCTGCTGCTTCCATGGCTGTTGATTGTGGATCCAAGTAAAATGAAATCCTTGACAACTTCAATGTTATCTCCATTTATCAAGATGTTACTCATTGGTCCAGTCGTGAGGATTTTTTTTTCTTTATGTTGAAGTGTAATCCATACTGAGGGCTATGGTCTTTAATCTTCATAAGTAAGTGCTTCAAGCCCTCTTCACTTTCAGCAAGCAAGGTTGTGTCATCTGCATAATGCAGGTTGTTAATGAGTCTTCTTCCTCCTGATGCCCCGTTCTTCTTCATATAGTCTAGTTTCTTGGATTATTTGCTCGGCATACAGATTGAATTGGTATGGTGAAAGGATACAACCCTGGCGCACACCTTTCCTGACTTTAAACTAAGCAGTATCCCCTTGTTCTGTCCAAACAACTGCCTCTTGATCTATGTAAAGGTTCCTCATGAGCACAATTCAGTGTTCTGGAATTCCCATTCTTCACAATGTTATCCATAATTTGTTATAATCCACACAGTTGAATGCCTTTGCATAGTCAATAAAACACAGGCAAACATCCTTCTGGTATTCTTCGCTTTCAGCCAGGATCCGTCTGACATCAGCAGTGATATCCCTGGTTCCACGTCCTCTTCTGAAACCAGCCTGAATACCTGGCTGTTCCCTGTTGATATACTGCTGCAGCCATTTTTGAATGATCTTCAGCAAAATTTTGCTTGCGTGTGATAGTAATGATATTGTTCTAGGATTTCCACATTCGGTTGGATCACCTTTCTTGGGAATAGGCATAAATATGGATCCCTTCCAGTTAGTTGGCCAGGAAGCTATCTTCCATATTTTTTGGCATAGACGAGTGGGTACTTCCAGCACTGCATCCATTTGTTGAAACATCTCAATTGATATTCTGTCAATTCCTGGAGCCTTGTTTTTCACCAATGGCTTCAGAGCAGCTTGGACTTCTTCTTTCAGTACCATTGGTTCCTGGTCATATGCTACCTCTTGAAATGGTTGAACAGCGACTAATTCTTTTTGGTATAATGACTCTGTGTATTCCTTCCATCTCCTTCTGATGCATCCCGCTTCGTTTAATAGTTTCCCCCATAGAATCCTTCACTATTGCAACTCGAGCCTTGAATTTTTTCTTCAGTTCTTTCAGCTTGAGAAATGCTGAGCATGTTCTTCCGTTTTGGCTTTCTATCTCTAGCTCTTTGCACATATCATTATAATACTCTACTTTGTCTTCTTAAGCCGCCCTTTGAAATCTTCTGTTCAGTTCTTTTACTTCATCAGTTCTTCCTTTTGCTTTAGCTGCTCGACATTCACGAGCAAGTTTCAGAATCTCCTCTGACATCCATCTTCGTCTTTTCTTTCTTCCCTGTCTTTTCAATGACCTCTTGCTCGCTTCATGTATGATGTCCTTGATGTCACTCAACAACTAGTTTGATCTTTGGTCGCTAGTGTTCAATGTGTCAAATCTACCCTTGAGATGGTCTCTAAATTCAGGTGGAATATACTCAAGGTCATATTTTGGCTCTTGTGGACTTGTTCAGATTTTCTTCAGTTTCAGCTTGAACTTGCATATAAGCAATTGATGGTCTGTTCCACAGTCAGCCCGTGGCGTTGGTCTGACTGATGATATTGAGCTTTTCCATTGTCTTTTTCCACAGATGTAGCCAATTCTATTCCTGTGTGTTCCATCTGGTGAGGTCCATATGTATATTCACCATTTATGTTGGTGAAAGAAGGTATCTGCAATGAAGAAGTCGTCGGTCTTGCAAAATTCTATCATTCCATCTCCGGCATTGTTTCTATCACGAAGGCCATATTTTCCGACTACTGATCCTTCTTCTTTGTTTCCATCTTTCGCATTCCAATCACCACGTGTCTGTTTGTTGTACTGTGGGTCTTGAGTGTTGCTGTGATTCTGAAAGCTATTCCACTGGTATTCAGATACCAGCAGGGTCACCCATGGAGGACAGGTTTCAACTGAGCTTCTAGACTAAGACAGGCTAGGAAGAAGGACCCAGCAGTCTATTCTGAAAAGAATTAGCCAGTGAAAACTTGATGAATAGGAGCAGAACATTGTCTGATATAGTGCTGGAAGATGATACCCTCAGATTGGAAGGCACACAGAAGAAGACTGGGGAAGAGCTGCCTCCCTCAAAGTAGAGATGACCTTAATGAAGAAGAATAAATGTCTTTGAATTACATTGTTGGGGAAGAATATTGCATATACCGTGGACTGCCAAAAGAACAAACATGTCTGTCTTGGAAGAAGTACAGCCAGAATGCTCATTAGTGAGGTTGGTGAGTCTTCGTCTCACTTACTTTGGATATGTTATGAGGAGAGACCAGTCTCTGGAAAAGGGCATCATGCTTGGTAGAGTAGAGGGTCAATGAAAAAGACAAAGACCCTCAACGAGATGGACTGACACAGTAGCTGTAACATGGGCTTAGGCATAACAACGATCATGAGCATGGCCCAGGACCGGGCAGTGTTTTGTTCTGTAGTACTTAAGGTTGCTATGAGTCAGAACTGACTCAATGGCACCTACCAGCAACAAAAATGTTAATCATTGGGCCCATAGGGCAGTCTGTGGTAGATTATTGCATGAATGCTCCCAATTTTGCCTCTCCCTGTATCTACACCCTTGGATATCCTCCTCCATGCTAACTCTGAGCTTAGCCATTGTGTCCCTTGCTTTACCCAGTGAGACAGCCACCAACATAAGGCAAGAAATGTCTTCAAAAGTGCTTGTGAGAGAGGCCAATGCAACTCATTTAACTGCCCGCCTATCTACCAGCTGGCTGCAGATTCCTGAGTTAGCCCAGCAGAGATCAGTTGAGCTGGCCCTGACTAGAACTGCCCAATCACCGACAGAGTCAAGTGCTAAACAATCTTTGTTGCTTTAAGCCAGTGAGTCTTGGGGTGGTGTGTAATTTTCTTTTAATGAGCAAATTTATACGGGAACAGTGAGGTAATTAAGGTGCGTGCAGACCAGATAGCCCTAGGTTAAGACAGAGGTTTATTTCTGTCTCAGCTACCTCAAGGCATATGGCTTTTGATAGCATATACTAATCCAGATAGAGAATTAGAGCATTTTCCAAACTAATAGCTGCATACAAAGTACCAGGGGCAGCATCGATTTGATCCAATAAAGATAAAAATATGGAACATCAGCTGTAAGTTGAGTTACCATCTGATTAAATTTAAGTTACTCTCAACTTCAAGAGTCAGTCTTCTGCACAGGTCAAGTAGTTAAGTTAAAAGGAGATGTATTAAAAGTGTCACCCTGGGATCCCCAGACTTTTTTTACTTGTTTTCTTTTTCTTTTCGTGGCTTGGGAGCCTGTCCTAGCACAGCTGTACCACATGGCTTGGGAGCCACTTCCCTGGTCTATGTAGCTGCACTGGTGGCAACCCTGGGGGCATTTTGAGGGGGGGAGGGGGGCCTTTCTTCATTTCTCAGTTTCTCATCTCTCTATACTTACCTTCTTTTCCTGTCTCCTGAATACCTGTGTGCCATCTCTGCACCTTCTACCTGGGCTTTACTGTGAGCCTTGGGAGCCACTTCTCCAGTTTGTCCAGCCCAACAGGTGGTATCCCTGGGGGCTTTACTTTCTTTCTTCTTTTTCTTTTTAATCATTTTTTTTCCTTTTTGTCTTTCTTCATTTCTTAGTTTCTCATCTCCCTCTACTTACCTTCTTCTCCCGTATCCTGAATACCTGGTGCTGTGTGCCATCTCTGCCCATTTCTAGTCAGGATATTACGCAGCTTGGAAGCCACTTCCCCAGTCTTTGCAGTCGGGCCAGTCGATCCCCAGGGGCCTTTCTTTTTATTTATTTTTCTTTTCTCTTTTCATTTCTGTTTTTCTCCATTTCTCAGTGTCTCGCCTCTCTCTGCTTTCCTTCTTTTGCTGTCTCCTGAATACCTGGTACTGTGTGCCATCTCTGCCCCTTCTAGCTGGGCTGTGCCCCAAGGCCTGGGAACTACTTCCCCAGTCACCAGTGGGATCCCCGGTGGCAGTTCTTTCTTTTTTTTAAAAAAAAAAAAAAACTTTTTATTTCTTTCTTTTTTTTTTCTTCATTTCTCAGTTTCTCATCTCTCCACTCCAGCAACAAGCTCTCTTAGTACTTGTTTGTTTGTTTGTTTTGGCTACTGTTTCTTTCTCCACTCTCTCTTCTTTCCCATACCCATATTAGCTCCACACATCACAACCTTCCCTCTCCCTCGTGCCTACCTGCACTCTGCACTGAACATTAGACCCCTGAGCAGCACAGGCACAATCTGCCAGAACCTACCATGCACTGACACCCAGCCTGCTCTGTAGGCCCCAGTAGGTGCCATAAACAACCCATCCTAGCCCCTCCCCTTCAGCTAGACCTGCCCTGCTATGCCATAGCTGAGAGATTGGCCCTGTGCATTAGACAAGAGGTGAAAAGTATGGTGCCCTCGGACGGGCCTACAATGAAGAATGCACATCCCAGCTGCTCAGACATAACCAAATAAAACAAAAAAGCAAGACGAAACAAGCAAATCTACAATCAGTAAACTAAGAAAATAACTACTGGGACTTCCGGCCAACATGGTGCCATAGACAGAAGCACCATGCTGTCCCTTTACAGCAAAGACCCAAAAAACTAAGTAAAACAGAGACAAACGTCATTCCTGGAACCTAAAGTGTTCAATGAAGAGTTAAGAACTCAGCCAAGCACAGAATGGAATAAGAAACTGACAGAGGAAAGAGAGCGAGAGAGAGGTGCTGAAGGCCCCACCAGCTAACGCAATACAGAGCCGCCATCTTGGACTTCAGTTGGGGATCAGCAGACAGGGACCACAGGAAACCAGCTTTGCGGAACCCCCAACAGGAGACAGAGCGCCCGGTAACCAGCGATACACTCTTGCCCAACGCCCATTCTCTCCCTGCAGCTCTACCTCTGAGCTTGTTTGCTGGCCAGTCCGGAAGTGCAGTGTCTGTGCCACTTGGATTCACCCCACCCACTTCGGAGACAGGGAGTGCGGAAAAGCAGCTTTACAAAGTTCCCAGCAGGACACAGAGCACCCAGGAACAAGTGATATACACTTTCCTAACCCACCTTTCTTCCTACCCCCGGGAGGCAACTGCTTTGGCCTCAGGGTGCTTGGGTTTGCCCTGCCCACGCTGGCCGGGCTCCTAAGTTGGTGTTGGTTCTTTCTGTCTCTTTTGGTTTCTTCTATGCCTCCTACCACCTCCCCCTCCTTTCTCTGGAACACCTGGCTCTGTGTGCCTTCTTTGCTTCTTCTTGAAAGGCTGTGATGCCACGCTCGACGGGAACCACTGCCCTGGCCCGTGACACCATGCTGGTGGGATCCCTCGGGCTTTTTTTTTTTTTTTTGCTTTGTTCTGTTTTGCTTGTTTTCCTTTTCATTTCACGGCTTGGGAGCTGCTTCTATCCAGGCTGCACGGCATAGCTTAGGAAGCCACTCCCCTAATCTGTGCACCTGCGTAGGTGGGATCCCCGGGGCATTTCCTTTTTTTCATTTTTTTTTTTCTCTCTCTCTCTTTTTCCCTTTCTGTCTTTCCTCTTTTCTCAGTTCTTGCCTCTCTACACTGGTCTTCTTTTCCTACCTCCTGAATACCCGGTGCTGTGTGACATCTGTACCCCCTCTACCAGGCTATACCCCGTAGCCAGGAAGCCACCTCCCCAGACTTAGCAGCCCCACCGGTGGGACTCCAGGACTCCTGGGGGCTTCTCTTTTCTTTTTTTCTTTTCCAAATTTTTATCTAGTTACCTTTTTTCCTTTTTTTTTTTTCTTTACTTTTTGCTTTTCTCTATCCCTAAGTTTCTTTCCTCTCCACTCCAATGGCAAGGTCTCTTAGCAGTCTTTTGTTTTCTTTTTCCTTGTCTGTTTTTAGCTCCTCTTTCTCTCTCCTCTTTTCCATACCCCATACATCACAAACTCCCCCCTTTCCTGCCTACCTGCACCGTGCACTGAACATCACACCCCCAAGCAGCACAGGCATGGCCTACTGGAATGTGCCCAGCACTGATTCCTGGCCCACCCTTTTGGCCCTAGTATGTGCCACAAACAGCCTATCCCAGGCCCTCCCCTCCAGCTGGACTTGCCCTACTCCACCATAGCTGATTGACTGGCCCTGCCCATTGGACAAGGAAGTGAAAAGTATTGGGACTACAGATGAGCAAACAACAAAGATCACCTGCTCAGACATAACCAAATAGAACAAAAAACCAGGATGAAACAAATAAATCTACAATCAAGAAACAATGAAAATAACTACTGAATGTCCCGAAGACAGCAGACAATATTAAATAAATAAATAAATAAAAAGAACAGGGCAGGATGGTTCCAGTAGGCATCCGAAATAAAACAGCAGATGACTTTCCAGAAGAAGAAAAGGCATTAGAACTGCCTGAGAGGGAATTCCAATCTCTACTGTTCAGAGCTATCCAAGAGTTGAAGAAAAAGCAGACAAAAATGAGGAAAAAATAGACAAATTTATGGAAAAGGCAGACAAATTCATGGAAAATACAGATTAAAAAATGGAACAATTCAGGAAAGTAATACAGCAATAAAATGCCAAAAATAAACTCACAACTAGAAATCATACAAAAACAACTATTAGAAATCCAAAAGGTAAACAATAAGATTTCAGAAATGGACAGCGTCATAGAAGGCCTGAGAAGTAGGTTTGAAACCATGGAAGACTGGATCAGCGAAATTGAAGACAAACCCTTGGGTACAACACTGTTTCAGGAAAAATCAAAAAAAATAGTGAAGAAAAATGAAGAACCCTGAGAATTATGTGGGATACAATCAACAGCAAAAATTTACAAGTGATTGGAGTTCCAGAACAGGGAGAGAAAGTGGAAAACACAGAGAGGATTATTGAAGAATTGATGACAGAAAACTTCCCTAATATCATGAATGATGAAAAGCTGACCACCCAAGAAGCTCAAAGAACCCCATATAAGATAGACCCCAAAAGAAAAACACAAGGCATATCATAACCACACTTGCTGAAACCAAAGACAAAAAGTCCTGTGAGCAGTTTGAGAAAAACAAAAAGTCACATACAGATGAGAAACAAGGCTAAGCTCTGATTATTCAGCAGAAACCATGCAGGCAAGAAGGCAATGGGATGACATGTATAAAACCTTGAAAGAAAACAATTGCCAACCAATAATAATATATCCTGCAAAATTTTCATTCAGATATGATGGTGAAATTAGGACATTTCCAGATAAACAGAAATTAAGGGAATACATAAAAACCAACCTTTCAAGAATTATTAAAGAGAGTCCTTCGGTCTGAGAACATACAACATCAGACCACAGACTGAATCTAGGAGACAAGATTGTACCAGCCAGATACCAACCTAGGAAATGAACTCTCAAGGTCTATCCAAAACCAAAACGACTGCAACAGAGAACCAGGGAGGTTAATCTGTAAATGACAACAACATCAGAACAGTAAAATAGGGAATCAATGGTATAGGTATAGAACTTTCTAATGGAGAGGAAGACAAGGCGATACCAAGTAAAAATAGACTGGCTCTAACCTAGGAAGATAAGGGTAAATTTCAAGGAAACCACAAAGAAAGTTAACAAACCTACTCATCAAAATAAAGAAGAAAAACATAAAGTGTCAATAAAAACAAAATCTACAAAAAAAAAAAAAAGAAATCCATAAACAAAAAGAACTCAGTACAGGAGAATAAGACAAAGAACATGTTAGCACCACAAAGAAAAAGCACGAAAAAATGACAGCAATAAACTCACACCTATCAAAAATTACACTGAATGTAAATGGTCTAAATGTACCCATAAAGAGACGCAGAGTGATTGAATGGATTAAAAAAACAGGATCCATCAGTATGCTGTCTACAAGAGACACACCTTAAAATAAAAATGTAAAAATAAAAAGGTAGATTTATTAAAAATCAAAGGATGGGAAAAAATATATCAAGCAAATAACTACAAAAAAGAGCAGGAGTGGCAACACTAATCTCAGATGTGATAGACTTTAAAACAAAATCCACCATAAAAGACAAAGACGGATATTATATAACCATTCAAGGGATGATCCATCATGAAGACTTAAGCATAATAAACATCTACACACCCAGTGACAAGGCTCCAAAACACATAAAACAAACTCTAACAGCATTGAAAACAGAAATTGACTGTTCCACAATTATAGTAGGAGACTTCAACATATCACTCTCAGAAAAGGACGGAACATCTAGAAAGAAACTCAACAAAGATACTGAAGAGATAAGGAGCACAATCAGCCAACTGGATATCATAGACATGTATAGAACACTCCACCCAACAGCTGCAAAGTACACATTCTTTTCCAATACACATGGAACATTCTCCAGAAGAGACCACATCTTAGGCCACAGAGCAACCCTCAACAAAATCCAAAACATTGAGATAATACGAAGTATCTTCTCTGACCACAATGTCATCAAAGTAGAAATTAACAACAGGAAGAGTAAGGGAAAAAATCAATTACATGGAAACTGAATACAACCCTGCTTAAAAAACACTGGGTAATAGAAGAAATCAAAGATGGAATCAAAAAGTTCCTAGAATCAAATGAGAATGAAAATGCATCATACCAAAACCTTTGGGACATAGCAAAGGCAGTCCTCAAAGGTCAATTTATAGCACTAGCTGCACACATCAAAAAAGAAGAAACAAACAAAATCAAAACATTAGTTACACAACTTGAACAAATAGAAAGAGAACAGCAAAAGGAGCCTACAGCCATCAGAGGAAAGGAAATAATAAGGATCAAAGCATAAATAAATGAAATAGAGAAGAGAAAAACAATAGGATCAGTAAAACGAAAAGTTAATCCTTTGAAAGGATCAACAAAATCAACAAACCACTAGCCAAATTGACAAAAGAAAAACTGGAGAGAACGCAAATAAGAAATGAAATGAGGGACATTACAACAGACCTAACTGAAATAAAAAAGAATCGCATCAGAGCATTATGAAAAACTATACTCCTACAAATTTGACAACCTAGAGGAAATGGACAAATTCCTAGAGACACAATACCTACCCAAACTAACACAAAATGACATTGAAAATCTGAACACACCCATAACAAGAAAAGAGACTGAAAAGGTAATAAAAAAAACTCCCAGCCAAAAAAAGTCCTGGACAAGATGGCTTCACTGGAGAATTCTACCAGACGTTAGGAGAGGAGCTTACACCAATACTACTCAAACTATTTCAGAACATAGAAAAGGAAGCGATACTTCTGAATTCATTCTTTGAAGCTAGCATAACCGTGATGCCAAAACCAGGCAAAGACACGACAAAAAAAGAAAATTACAGACCAAGATCTCTCATGTATATAGATGCAAAAACTCTCAGTAAAGTTCTAGCCAACAGAATTCAATATCATATAAGGAAAAAAAATACACCATGACCAAGTAGGATTCATACCAGGTGTGCAAGGATGGTTCAACATTAGAAAATCAATCAGCGTAATCCACCACATAAATAAAAGCAAAGAGTCACATGATCATCTCAATCAATGCAGAAAAGGCATTGGACAAACTCCAAAACCATTCCTGATAAAAACTGTCAATAAAATAGGTATAGAAGGGAAATTTCTAAACATGATAAAGGGCATCTATGCAAAACCAACGGCCGACATCATTCTCAATGGAGAGAGGCTGAAAACGTTCCCCTTGAGAACAGGAATAAGACAAGGATGCCTTTTATCACCACTCCTATTTAATATTGTGTTGGAAGTCTTAGCTAGAGCAATACGGCAAGAAACAGAAGTAAAGGGCATCCAAATTGGTAAGGAAGAAGTTAAACTCTCTATTTGCAGATGATATGATACTAAGACAATCCACAAGACTCCACCAGAAAACTACTGGAACTAATAGAAAGATTCAGCAGAGTGGCAGGGTACAAGATCAACATACAAAAACAGTTGGATACCTATATACCAATAAAGAATGATGAAAAGGAAATCAGGAAAATAATACCATTTGTAATAGCCCCTAAAAAAATATTTGGGAATAAATCTAACCAGGGATGTAAAAGACCCATACAAAGAAAACTACAAAACACTACTACAAGAAACCAAAAGAGATCTACATAAATGGAAAAACATATCATGCTCATGGGTAGGTAGACTCAACATTGTGAAAATGACAATTCTACCCAAAGCGATTTACAAACACAATGGAATACCGATCCAAATACCAACAGCATTCATTAAAGAGTTAGAAAAACTTATCATTAAGTTTACATGGAAAGGGGAGAGGATCCAGATAAGTAAAGCACTACTGAAGAAGAAAGATAAAGTAGGAGGACTCTCACTACCTGACCTCAAAACCTGCTATACAACTACAGTAGTCAAAACAGCCTGGTACCGGTACAACGACAGATACCTTAAACAGTGGAACAGAATTGACAAGCCAGATGTAAATCCATCCGCCTTTGGTCACCTGATCTTCGACAAGGGCCCAAAGTCCACCAAATGGGGGAAAGGCAGTCTTTTTAACAAATCGTGCTGGCAAAACTGGATGTCCACCAGCAAAAAAAATCAGGACCCATACCTCACAACATATGCAAAAACTAACTCAAAATGGATCAAAGACCTAAATATAAAGCCAAAAGCTACGATGTTCATAGAAGAAAAAATAGGATCAACACTAGAGCCCCTAATACACAGCATTAACAGGATACAAATCACAACCAACAACACACAAGCTCCAAAGGATAAGCTGGGATCTTCTAAAAACTAAACACTTATGCTCATCAAAAGACTTCACCAAAGGACAATACTCAATACACGGAAGGTCAGCTGAACTGGACTGGACCAAAAGCAAAGAAGTTTCCGGGATAAACTGAATGCTTCAAAGGTCAGTGGAGCAAGGGCGGGGTTTTGGGGACTATGGCTTAAGGGGACTTCTAAGTCAATTGGCAGAATAATTCTATTATGAAAACATTCTGCATCCCACTTTGAAATGTGGCGTCTGGGGTCTTAAATGCTAACAAGCAGCCATCTAAGATGCATCAATTGGTCTCAACCCACCTGGATCAAAGGAGAATGAAGAACACCAAGGTCACACGATAACTATGAGCCCAAGAGACAGAAAGGACCACATGAACCAGAGACTTACATCATCCTGAGACAAGAAGAACTAGATGGTGCCCGGCCACAACCGATGACTGCCCTGACAGGGAGCACAACAGAGAACCCCTGAGGGAGCAGGAGAGCAGCGGGATGCAGACCCCAAATTCTCATAAAAAGACCAGACTTAATGGCCTGACTGAGACTAGAGGAATCCCAGTGGTCATGGTCCCCAAACCTTCTGTTGGCCCAGGACAGGAACCATGCCCAAAGACAACTCATCGGACATGGAAGGGACTGGACAATGGGTTAGAGAGAGATGCTGACGAAAAGTGAGCTACTCGTATCATGTGGACACGAGACCGTGTTGCCATCTCCTGTCTGGAGGGGAGATAGGAGGGTAGAGAGGGTTAGAAACTGTCAAAATTGTCACAAAAGGAGAGACTGGAAGGAGGGAGGGGGCTGACTCATTAGGGGGAGAGTAAGTGGGAGTATGGAGTAAGGTGTATATAAGCTTATATGTGACAGACTGACTTGATTTGTAAGCGTTCACTTAAAGCTTAATAAAAATTATTAAAAAAAAAAAAAAAAAGACTTCACCAAAAGAGTAAAAGGAGAACCTACAGACTAGGGAAAAAATTTTGGCTATTACAAACCAGACAAAGGTGTAATGTCTAAAATCTGAAGAAAATCCAATACCTCTACAACAAAAAGACAACCAATCCGATTAAAAAAATATGCAAAGCATATGAACAGACACTTCACCAAAGAAAACATTCAAGCGGCCAACAGACACATGAGGAAATGCTTACGATCTCTAGCCATCAGAGAAATGCAAATCAAACCATAATGAGATACCATCTCACCCCAGCATTACTGGTACGAATCAATAAAACAGAAAATAACAAATGTTGGAGAGGCTGCAGAGAGATGAGAAATCTTATGCACTGCTGGTGGAAATGCAAAATGATACAACCATTTTGGAAAATGAAATGGTGCTTTCTTAGAAAGCTAGAAAGAGAAATACCATATGATCCAGCAATCCCACTCCTAGGAATATATCCTAGAGAAATAAGAGTTACCACACGACTAGAATAGAACACCCATGTTCATTGCAGCATTGTTCACAATAGCAAAAAGATGGAAACAACCTAGATCCCCATCAACAGACGAATGGGTAAACAAACTGT
Source organism: Loxodonta africana (assembly GCF_030014295.1). NCBI lineage: Eukaryota > Metazoa > Chordata > Mammalia > Proboscidea > Elephantidae > Loxodonta > Loxodonta africana. The sequence continues at coordinate 52,535,173 of NC_087359.1, forward strand.
GGTACATACACATGATGGAGTATTATGCAAAGCTAAAGAACAATGGTGAATCTGTGAAGCATCACATAACATGGATGGATGCGGAGGACATTACGCTAAGTGAAATAAGTCAATCACAAAAGGACGAATATCGTATGAGACCACTGCTGTAAAAACTCATGAAAAGGTTTACATACAAAAAGAAGCAATCTTTGATGGTTACGAGGGTGGGAAAGGGTGGGAATGGAAAAACACTTAATAGACAGTAGATAAGCGGTAACTTTGGTGACCGGTAAGGCAGTACACAATACTGGGGGAGCCAGCACAGCCTAAACAAGGCAGGCCCATGGTAGCTCCATAACCAAAAAAAAAAAAAAAAAAAACCCACTGCCATCGAGTTGATTCCGACTCATAGCGACCCCACAGGACAGAGTAGAACTGCCCCATAGAGTTTCCAAGGAGCGCCTGGTGGATTCCAACTGCAAACCTTCTGGTTAGGAGCCATAGCTCTGAACCACTACACCATCAGGGTTTCCGGTAACTCCATAGACACACCCAAACCACCTAAGGGACCGAATTGCTGGGCTGAGGGCTGTGGGGACCACGGTCTCAGGGAACATAATAGCTCAATTGACATAACAGAGTTTATAAAGAAAATTTTCTACGTTCTACTTTGGTGAGTAGCATCTGGGATCTTAAAAGCATGTGAGCAGCCGTCTAGGACACTCCACTGCTCTCATCCCCTCGGGAGCAAGGAAGAATGAAGAAAACTAAAGACACAAGGGAAAGATTAGTCCGAAGGACTGATAGACCACATCTGCCAAGACCTCCACCAGACTGGGTCCAGTACAACAAGATGGTGCCCTGCTACCACCACTGACTACCGTGACAAAGATCACAATAGAGGGTCCCGGACAGAGCTGGAGAAAAATGTAGCACAAAATTCTAACTCAAAAAGAAAGACCAGACTTGCTAGACTGACAGAGACTGGAGAAACCCTGAGAGCATGGCCCCCAGACACACTTTCAGCTCAGTAATGACACCACTCCTGAGGTTCACCCTTCAACCAAAGATTGAACAGGCCCATGGAACAAAAGAAGACAAAAGGGGCGAACCAACCTTGGGGCAGGGACTGGAAATTAGGAGGGAACAGGAAAGTTGGTGATAGAGAACCCAGGGTTCAGAAGGGAGAGTGTTGACATGTGTTGAGGTTGTTAACCAATGTCATACAACAATGTATGTACTAACTGTTTGATGAGAAACTGGTTTGTTCTGTAAACCTTCATCTAAAGCTCAGTAAAAAAATTAAAGAAAATAACTACTGAATGTCCCAAAGACAGCAGACAATATCAAAACATATATTAAAAAAAAAAAAAAAGGACAGGATGGTTACAGTAGGCATCCAAAATAAAACACCAGATGACTTTCCAGTAGAAGAAAAGGCACTAAAACTACCTGATAGGGAATTCAAATCTCTAATATTCAAAGCTATTCAAGAGTTGAAGCAAAAAGACAAAAATGAGGAAAAAATAGACATATTCATGGAAAAGGCAGACAAATTCATGGAAAGTACGGATGAAAAATGGAGGAATTCAGGAAAATAATACAGGAAGAATATGTCAAAATAAATTCACAACTAGAAATCATATAAAAACAACACTTAGAAATCCAAAAGATAAATAACAAGATTTCAGAAATGCACAGAGGGTCTGAGGAGCAGGTTTGAAACAACGGAAGACTGGATCAGCGAAACTGAAGACAAACACTTGGATACACTCTGTTTGAGAACAAATCGGAAAACAGAATGAAGAAACCCTGAGAATTATGTGGGATACAATTAAAAGCAAAAATTTGTGAGTGATCACAGTTCCAGGACAGAGAGAGAAAATAGAAAACACAGAGAGGATTGTTGAAGAATTACTGACAGAAAACTCCCATAATACCATGAAAGACAAAAAGCTGACCATCCAAGAAGCTCAACGAACCCCATATAGGATAGACCTTGCCATCAATTGAATCGTGTCCCTCCAAAATATGTGTCAACTTTGTTAGACCATGATTCCCAGTATTATATGGTTGTCCTCCACTTTATGATTGCAATTTTATGTTAAAGAGGCTTCGAGTGGGACTGTAACATCCTTATTAAGGTCACATCACTGATCCAACATAAAGGGAGTTTCCCTGGGGTGTGGCCTGCACCACCTTTTGTCCCTCAAGAGATAAAAAGGAAAGGAAAGCAAGCAGAGAGGGGACCTCATACCACCAAGAAAGCACTGCTGGGAGCAGAGTGTGTCCTTTTGACCCGATGTCTCTGCACAGAGAGCTCCTAGTCCAGGGAAAGATTGAAGAGAAGGCGGACAGAGAGAGAAAGCCTTCCCCTGGATCTGATGCCCTGAATTTGGACTTTTAGCCTACTTTACTGTGAAGAAATAAATTTCTCTTTGTTAAAGCCGTTCACTTGTGGTATTCTGGTATAGCAGCACTAGGCAACTAAGACAGACCCCAAAAGAAAATCACCAAGACACATCATAATCACACTCACTAGGACCAAAGACAAAGAAAGAATTCCAAGGGCAGCACGAGAAAAATGAAAAGTCATATAGAAAGGGGAAACAATAGACTAATCTCTGATTACTCGGCAGAAACCATGCAGGCAAGAAGGGAATGGGATGACATATATAAAACCTTGTAAGGAAAAAAAAAATTGTCAACCAAGAATAATATATCCTGCAAAACTCTTGTTCAGATATGATGGTGAAATTAGGACATTCCCAGATAAACAGAAATTAAGGGAATATGTAAAAACCAAACAACTTTACAAGAATTATTAAAGGGAGCCCTTCGGTTTGAGAATAAAAGTGTCACCCAGTGAAATGTTGGAGATTCAAGGTATTCACATTCTTCAAAATCATTGCAATCCGCAAGGCCCAACGCTTCCCTTCTCAGTGCCCTCAGTTTCATACACAGTACCTGGCAAAGCTGAGATTCCAGTTAGTTCTGTGTTTCTAATATCACCAGATCAAACGTTGGTTCTGATTTTCAGATGAAACAGGCATGGATTTCCTTAGGGCACAATAGATGTTTTTATGTTTATCTGACATAAGTCTCAACTAAGAATTTAAAGCGCTGACCTATTGTTGATTTTCTGAAACACTTGCAGTGCAGTTAGAAGAAGTCACCCCCACTTCATATTTCCATCCAAAAAAAAAAAAAAATGGCCATTGAGTAGATTCCAACTCATAGCAGCCCTATAGGACAGAGTAGAACTGCCCCATAAGGTTTCCAAGGAGCAGCTGGTGACTTTGAACTGCTGACCTTTGGTTAGCAGCCTGAGCTCTTAACCACTGTGCCACCTTAATTTTCTACTTTAATAGTCCCTTGGACTCCCAAAGAATTTCCTTCATCAGGCATTTCATTCAAAGCAGCTATAAATGATCATTTTAGTATCTATTTTTCCAATCTGTGCCATGGACTACTGGTGTCCTATTTTCCACTGACAGCGTGATCGTGCTGCCTTCAAATACAACCAGGAAAGATAACTAATCCCTGATATCCACCTTTGAAAGCCTACTTCTTGAAAACTTGTTATCACTTGAAATCACCTGCAGTGCTCCAGTGCCAGGGAGATTTACGGTCAATTAGCATGTGCTGGGTTTGATGACGTTGATGATAAGAATTTCAGTACACATCTTAAGCAGAGGGAAGGACACAGACTGGAGAAAGAGATATCAAGAGTTTATTCAGAATAGAAGTTCTATAAATCGTTGAGCAAATCCACTGCAAAGGACCTCTTTACAGAGTTGAAAAGCAAAGGCGTCACCTTGAAGACTAAGGTGCGCCTGAGCCAAGCCATGGTATTTTCGAACACATCATATGCATCCAAAAGTTGGACAATGAATGAGGAAGACTGAAGAATTGACGCCTTTGAATTGTGGTGTTGGCAAAGAACATTGAATATACCATAGACTGCCAAAAGAACAAACAAATCTGTCTTGGAAGAAGTACAACCAGAATGCTCCTTAGAAGCAAGAATGGCGAGAACGCATCTTAACATTCTTTGGAAATGCTAGCAGGAGGGATCAGTTCCTGGAGAAGGACATCATGCTTGGTAAAGTACATGGTCTGCGGAAAAGAGGAAGACCCTCAACAAGGTGGATTGACACAGTGGCTACAACAATGGGCCCAAGCATAACAACAATTGGAACCGTGGGGCAGGACCAGGCAGTATTTCGTTCTGTGGTACATTGGGTTGCTGTGAGTTGGAACCGACTCAACGGCATGTAAAAACAGCAACAAAATCAACCATCCCAGCATTTCCTTTGAAAAATCAGAAATCGATTATTCAAACAAAAGCCGTTGTAGATGTTATTCCAGTTCTGTGGTCCCAGGACTAGAGAATACCCAGGAAAGGGCTGTGGAAGATCCTTGCCTTATTGAGACTCTAGAGGACTGTCTTGGGGCTTGTCCCTGTACAAGGGAAACAACATTCTTTATTCCAATATCAAACTGTTTTGAGTAGTGTAGCTTTTGAGCGTATTTTAAAATTAGATAGCATGAATCTTCTAACTTTCTTTTTTCTTTTCCAAGGTTGTTTTGGCTCGTCTAGATCATTTGTATTTCCATAAATTTTAGAGTAAGTCTGACATTTTCGTATTGAGATTGGTTGCATTTATAAATTAATTTGGGCAGAACGGCCATCTTACATACACTATTGAGTCTTCCTAAGTATGATCATCCACCACTCATCTGTCAGTTTGTTCTACTGGTGGCTCATGTGCTGCTGTGATGCTGGAAGCTATGCCACTGGTATTTCAAATACTAGCAGGTTCACCCATGGTGGACAGGTTTCAGAAGAGCTTGCAGGCTAAGATAGACTAGGACAAAAGACCTGGAGGTCTCCTTCTGAAAAAATCGGCTAGTGAAAATAAATTTCTGCTGATTAAAAACACCCGTTTGTGTTATTTCTGAAACAGCAGCACTGAGAAACAAAGGCAGTGTCTTACTGCCTTGTGACAGAGGTATTTATGTTTCTTTTAGGGAATTATGTATCCCAAAATTCTTTGTAATGAGGCTTCAAGAGTTAAGGCCAAAAATGGCAGTTATCATAGCCATATGTGTTACAGAAAACTACCTGCACCATGACACTGCTAAATTATCTGCTTACCTTCTTATGACCTGCTCTGCCACTTTGTTTGGACTCAGTCTCTTGTCCCTCACAGATGTAATTTGCAAGTTCCTTCAGGGGAAAGTCAGGAGAGAGCACAGAGTGTCTGCTTTGTTGCAATGCATTTTCCTTCTCTTTCAGATCTTTTACTCTTTTCTCCTTGTTGTTTTTCTTGACATCCAATCTCTTCAGATGCCATTTTACATATTTTATTCAGATCTCAAAGTGGTTGTCAAGAGGGAGGGTTGGTCTGCTAGACTACCCCTCCATAGCTGTCCGCAGAAGTGTCGCTTTTATCTTCAAAGGACAAAAAAGGGGGAGATGATTACAATCTAGCATGAACCAGAAAAATACAAGGGAAACTAAAAACCTTATTTCCAGAATTGGTCATGAAGATTCCTCCACTACCTACTGATATCTCTGTGGCCTTTACCAAGCCCCTCAGCTTGACAGGAAACCCAGGTGGCAGAGTGGTTAAGAGCTATGGTTGCTAACCAAGGGGTCAGCAGTTCAAATCTACCAGGTTTTCCTCAGAAACTCTATGGGGCAGTTCTACTCTGTCCCATAGGGATACTATGAGTCAGAATTGACTCAACAGCAATGGGTTTGGTTTGATTTTCAGCTGGGCAGAATGTTTCCTGGTGAGGAGGTACAAAGCTTTAGTTTTGAGGGATCTGAGCCATTGGAGGTGCAGCCTATATGGGTTCCATTAGTCTCCAGTTACTTTTACTATTAGGCATAATGATTACATTGATCTCCTATTGCTCTATAACAGATAACGACAAACTTAGTGACTTAAAGAAATATACATTTATGATCTTTATGTTCTGGAGGTCAGGAGTCCAAGCAACCTTGGCAGGGATGCTTTCCTTCAGGAGGGTCTAAGGGAGAATCTGCTTCCTTGCCTTTTCCAGTTTCTAGAGGCTGCCTACATTCCTTGCCTTCTGTTCCTTTGTCACTCTGACTTCTGTTTCTGTTACATCCTCTTCTGACTCTTCCTCTCCTCCATCCCCCTTATAAGAACTCTTGTGATTACGTTGGGCGAACTGGGATAATCCAGGATAATCTTCCCATCTCAAGATCCTGAACTTAATCACACCTGCAAAGTCTCTTTGGGATATAATGAAAAATATTCAGAGGAGGAGCCCTGGTGGCACAGTGGTTAAGAGCTTAGGCTTCTAACCAAAAGGTTGGCAGTTCAAATCCACCAGTCAGCCCTGGAAACCCTATGGGGCAGTTCTACTCTGTTCTATAGAGTCACTATGAGTTGGAATCAACTCAAGGTAACAGGTTTAGTCATTGGTTGGGGATCAAGATGAGGACATCTTTGGAGGGAGAGACACTTTTGTGCCTACGACAATGATCTACATGGATGCACAAGGGAGACTCTTGGGTCTCGCCCACACCTCTGCCATTCTCCACTGTATAGTAGCAAACTTTTTGCCCCTTTCTGATCAAGGTCAGTCATTTCAGCCAATACTGATCCCCTCTTTGTTAACCTGTGCCCAGATAGTATGGCAAGATGAAATGGGCCCTGAAGGACATATTCCTTCCTTGAATACAAAAATATCTTCAGCAGCAAAGTCCATAGTTTCAGCACCAAAGTCCACTGAAACAGGAGACAAGGATTTTGAAATTGGGGAAAATTATGAAATCTGTTACCATGATGTCACCCTTGGTTTCCAGATCTGTCCATTCTGGCTATGGAGGAAACTATACCTTATAACAAGACAGCACCCTAATCTCTCCCACATGGCAGCACAAGTGAATCTTCGAGAGGCCATTACATCATCAAAAATACCAACCACTCCTGGACAATGGGATGCACATTAATAACAGTTATTTCCATGAACATCAGCATGTTTCCTCACATACTGTACTTTGGAATACATTCCTAAATCAGACACAACATTGCTTAGGATTTGCTAAGTCCATAGATATACTACCCACAAAAGCATGGCAGCAGAGAGAACAAATCCAAAGTTCAAAAGAGCAGTGTTAGGGACAAGGAGAACTTGGTATGGAATATCAAAACTCAACAGGCTAAGTGGGGGAATCTTGGTAGTAATATAGCACGAGTAGAGAGCTCTGGGAGATAGAACTCGTAGTGTTTAACCCAGAGTATCATTTTTATCATAGCTTCTTTAGGAGATCTAGCCTTATTCTCTGACTCACGTCTGAGTCAAAGACTCCCTCTCAGAGCCAGTATCTGATGTCCCACAGGCCAACACTAATACGGTGACCCTAATATTCCCCAGAATCTTTTCTCCTTTTCAAAATGAGCAATTGAAAACTTGACATAGCCAACACCATTATAAGCCTACAAGATTTTTTCTTTTTTTTTTTTTTTTGCCTGCATTCTGCTTTCTGCATTCCTTTGTTAATAACTTTGTTCTGCTCCATCCAGCCACCTGTGACTTATGACCCCCCCCCAGGAAGAATAGAGCCCAGATGTCTGGCATGTATATCTTTAGCCTGATAAGGAGATGTCCAGCACGTATCTCTTTAGTCTGATAAAGGGTCTCTTGTAATTATCTTGTAATGAATAGCTCATCTGGCCATGCCACCTGTGGGCTACAAAGACAATTCTAACCTTTGTAAAAAATCATGTGTAAGCTCTAATGTAAAATTGCCTTTAGGGGACTTCATAGAGAGAGGCTGCATTGCTGTTGGATTTCCCGTTGGTGGACACCTCCTAAATAAACCTTCTCACTCTTTCTGACTTGGAGTACATTTCATCGGCTCAACTGCTCCATGGCATGGACCCTAACTGGGCAACAAATTTTTGGCACCCAACGTGGCTCAAATTACTCAGATCCTGGTTCCATCTCCCTAAGGACCAAGCCCCTGGGAGCGACCTGGGAAGAGAGAAGATTCACCCCTCTTTGAGTTGTGGAGGTCTCTTAACCTGTGGAGGTCCAGCAATGGGGGAGGGTTCTGCGGCAGCGAGCTGCAGACAGAGGGAGAAAGTTTCTGTTGGCCATGGTAGGTAACTGGGCTTCGGGTGGTAAATCATCTCTAAAAGCCACTGGGGTGTCAGTTCTCCCAGACTCCCTTCAAGAAAGTGGTACTAGGTCCTGTGAGAATGAGAGAATAGTGAGGTTCCCCATTGCAAATGGGTACCCAGGGAGGTAAGGTTCTGGCTGAGAGTGCACTAGGAACTGAACTTATTTCAAAAGAGATCCCCTTTACTAAAATTTTGTGTAATCAAGTGTGGTTCTAGAGATTTTGGTACTAATCTGTAGTTTGATCTGTTTTGTACTTGAGCTAAAAAGTGGGAGGAAAAGCTGTATGGAGAATGTTTTATGACTTTATGGCATGAAAAAAAAAGGATAAAGCCTCTGTTTTAGCCCGTCTTGTGCAGGTAAAGATGATGACAGCTACGAGATGAAGAACCAGAGGATGTTCTCATTCCCCACCTTGAAAAGCCCCCTCAACACTCACTCTGACCCTTTCCCCATGGCATCAGAACTTGAAGATGGGAAGGCGTTAAGGGGGGCAGAGGAGGTGGGACAGGATGGTCTCCCCACCCCATTCTAGGAGTAGGGTACAATTCAGCCCAGTTCCCCCAGGAGGCCTTTACCCACTCTGGGAGGTGCCAGTCCCCACTGCAGAAAGGCCACCTCAGATGATGTGCCTCCATGATCCTTTCCCAGCTTCCAATTTGTAAAATTGGAAGTGAAACCTTCCAGAGTATTTGTCAGACCCATGTGCCACAACTGAACATTTTTCTCACACTTTCACTACCCACCATCCTACATGTGCAGATTGTCAGACTTTATTAGATGCACTCCTCACCACAAAAGAAAGATGGATGGTACTAGCAAAAGCAAAAGAAAAGACAGAAGAAAAATATAGTGATGAAGGAGATGTAGCTGGAGTACCAGCAGATGACGTGGTACCAGCTAAAGAGCCAAGGTGGAACCTGAATACAGAGGAAGACAGATGGAGTCTCATAGCTTACCAAGGGTTTCTCCTCTAGGGGCTAAAGCATGGGACATCTAGACAGACACTTTAGTAAGATAGAGGAGATCACTCAGGGGTTGGAAGGAAATCCATCAACCTTTCTGGAATGGCTCATGTCAGGATCCCGTAAGTATACAAACAATGACCCTGAACTGCCCCAGAACCAGTCCTCTGATCAGTATGACTTTCATTTGGCAGAATGCTCTGATATTGGCAGGAAATTGTAGAAGGTAGAATGAGGACTAGGGCTCCTGTCTTTCACTCAACTGGTTGAAATTGCATTTAACTTTTTTACCAACAGAGACCAGGTAAAAGATGCCAAGAAAACGACCAGGACATGAAGAAACAGGCCAATCTACTGGCCACTGCTCTAGGATCATCTGGAAGAAGATGACGAGACCAAGGTAAGGACAGGCCCCATCTAAAGAAAAACCAATATGCATTTTGCAAAGAGGAGGGACACTGGAAAAATGAGTGCCCCAAAAGGAAGAATGGAAAAGGGCCAGGCAAGATTGAAAGCAGGGGAGAAGCTTTCTCAAGGAATTATGAAAGAGCAGGAGAAGGATTCCAAATGATGGAGACTGGGGGGAGAAAACTTTTTTTTTTTTTTCCTTGACTTTCAGCCACCTTGACTTTTTTTTTTTTTTATTAACTTTTATTAAGCTTCAAGTGAACGTTTACAAATCCAATCAGTCTGTCACATATAAGTTTACATACATCTTACTCCGTACTCCCACCTGCTCTTCCCCTATTGAGTCAGCCCTTTCAGTCTCTCCTTTCGTGACAATTTTGCCAGCTTCCCTCTCTCTCTATCCTCCCATCCCCCCTCCAGACAAGAGCTGCCAACACACTCTCAAGTGTCCACCTGATATAATTAGCTCACTCTTCATCAGCATCTCTCTCCCACCCGCTGACCAGTCCCTTTCATTTCTGATGAGTTGTCTTCGGGGATGGTTCCTGTCCTGTGTCGACAGAAGGACTGGGGAGCATGGCCGCCGGGATTCCTCTAGTCTCAGTCAGACCATTAAGTATGGTCTTTTTATGAGAATTTGGGGTCTGCATCCCACTGATCTCCTGTTCCCTCAGGAGTTCTCTGTTGTGCTCCCTGTCAGGGCAGTCATCGATTGTGGCCGGGCACCAACTAGTTCTTCTGGTCTCATGATGACGTAGGGAGAAAACTTTTGATTTACCTTCTACCAATTCCCTGGTAGGAGGACAGCCAGTAGACTTTTTTGGTTGATACTGAAGCAGACTTCTCAGTACTCACCCAGAAACCTAAAGTGACTGCCTCGACCAACAGTACTCAAGTTTTGGGGGTGACTGGAAAAGACGTGACTACATTCTTTTTTGTAGCCCATGGACCATGAAACAGAAGAAACTAAACTATCACCACTTTCTATAAATGCCTGAATGCCCAGCCCCTCTTTTAGGGTGGGATTTCCTAAGAAAAGTCCATGCTAAAATCTCTTTTGATGAAAAAGGCTTGTCTCTGACAGTACCACCAGCAAACACCTGAAAAGTGCTCCCTTAGCCCTCACCCAACCAGTGCTATCCCCAGCATCCTTCTCACCAAGGTTCATAGAGTGGTTGATGCCATGGCCCCATAGGTTTGGGCCAGTGGCTGGCCAGGAAGAGCTTGAACTACCGTCTCTGTGATTGTGGAACTGCTACCCAACATCATGCCTCCTCAGATTAAACAATATCCTCTGAGAGTGGAGGCTCATCTGGGACTGCAGGGACTGATCACTCGATACCTAGAGCGGGGACTGTGGCAAGAGTGCTGATCCCCATTCAACACTCCTGTTCTGCCGGTGAAGAAGGCATCGACTGACGAGTACCAATTTGTTCAAGATTTGTGGACTGTTAACAAAGTTGTGAGGACCTTACACCCCCAATTCTGAGCCCATATACCCTACAATTGGCTGTCTCGCCTTCCTGCACTCATTTTACTGTTGTAGATATAAAAGAGGCTTTCTTTTGTATCCTTCTGGCCACTGAGAGCCAGCTGATCTTTGCTTTTGAATGGGAAGGGGACAAAGGAAAAAACAGCTCTGTTGGGCTGTGCTACCCCAATGGTTTAAGAACTTTCCCACTATTTCTGGAACACCGCTGCCCCAGATCTAGAGTGGTTACCTCCCCTCAGCCAAGGAGTGTTCCTACAATACGTGGATGACCTCCTGATACGAAGCAAGTGTGAGGAAGACTCCATTACAAATACTGTGAGTGTCTTAAATTTTTGACCAAAGCTGGATACCAAGTGTCTTTATGAAAGTTACAAGCTAACCTCATGGAGGTAAAACACCTAGGTTTCTTCATCTCCCAAAGGGCAGATGCATTTACTACCTGAAAGAATAGAAACCGTCTTTTGCCTGGCCCCCTTCCTAAGACACATAAACAACTTAGAGGATTCCTAGGAACGGTGGGTCTTTGTCACATCCAGATCCCTAATTTTGGGGTCTTGGCACAAACTATCAGGCTACTCGGGGGGCAGAGAGAGATCCTTTCAAATGGACTCCTGAATGTCAATGAGCCTTCTGTGATTTAAAGTCCCAGTTGAAGGAAGCCCCACCCTAGGACTGCCAGATTATCAAAAACCCTTTGAATTACATATAGATGAAAGGAGAGGAGTAGCCTTGGGTGTGTTAACACAGTTGTCTGGACCACAGAGACACCCTGTTGTCTATTTCTCTAAAAATCTGGACACTGTCTCAAAAGGCTGGCCAGTGTGCCTCAAAGCAGTTGCTGCAGCTACCATTATCATAAAAGAGGCTAATAAATTTAGTTTCAAACGTGATACTATCTAATTTGACCCTCACTCAGTGACTGTAGTGTTGGAAAAAAAAGGACATTTGTAGCTCACCCCCAGTTGGCTAGCACTGTATCAAACTCAGCTTTCGGGAGAATCAAATTTGACTTTACAGGTCAGTTCATGGCTAACCTCAGCCTCCCTGTTGCCACTCGGCCCCTGAGAGGAAATTATTCATAATAGTATTGAAAGTCCTTGATGATATTTTTTCACGTCGACCCAATTTGCAAAATAATCCCCTGCTTGGAAAAAAAAAAAAATTTTTTTTTTTTTTGACCCAGATATCTAGTTCAGTAATGGCAGCAGTTTTATGCAAAAGAGAGTCCAGTGTGCAGGGTATATGAATGTGTTTTTCAGCTGTTATTGAGAGCAAGCCCATACCAGCGGACACCTTGGCCCAGAAGGCCGAACTCATTGCCACGATCAGAGCCTTGGAACTGGCAGAAGGAAAGAGAATTACAATTTACAAGGATTCCCACCATGTTTTTAAAGTACTGCATGTGCATGGAGCTTTGCTCAAAGAAAGGGGTCTCTTAAACGCAGGAGGCAAAATTACTAAGTTTGGAGCTGAACTGTTGCAACTTTTGAATGCTGTCCTGAAACCCCAGCAGGAACCATGCAATAATACGAGGCAATACCGCAGTCGATCAAGAAAGCCAAAAGAGTAGCTGCTGGAGTCTGCCCAATTTTCTTTCTCCTTCCAAACTTCTCCATGCCAGATGAACCTCCCCAATATACTCAAGAAGATTTACAGAGAGTCCAGGAATGGGGTGCCACTCGAGAGAGTCAGGGCTGGATACACATCACTGACAGTAAGATTTTCATCCCTGCCAATCAGATTTTTAATTTGATTTTTAATTTACATCAGGCTTCACATTTTGGGAAAGAAGCCATATTTGATTGGGTAAGAAAACATGCCTTGGCAGAAAGCTCATTACAGCCATTCACCATGTGGTTGACACTTGCTTACTTTGTGCTGTCAATAATCCAAACACTTATGGGCCCAAGATTTCAGGCCCTCAAGGAATAGGGCCCTTTCCAGGTGAAATACGGCAAATTGACTTTTGTGAAGTGTTCAAAGCTAAACATCAGATAAAATATTTCCTGGTGTGTGTAGATTCTTTTTGAGGATGGGTAGAAACTTTTCCCTGCTGGGCCAAGACAGCTGAGAGAAATCATCTCCTGCTTCGGACTTCCAGAAGGCCTCAATAGTGACAACAGCGCTCATTTTTTATCTGCAGTGGTTCAACACGTTTCGCCTGCTTTAGGTATTAAGTGGAAACTCCACACAACATGGACACCCCAATCTAGTGGAAAGGTTGAAAAAATGAATCAGGCCATAAAACATCACCTTAGTAAACTGTGCAAAGAGACCAGGCTGCCTGGACAGATGTCCTGCCACTGGCCCTCCTCCGAGTCTGTATTGTACCCCGGGGAAAACTTAAAATCAGTCCTTTTGAAATACTTTGTGGGAGACCATATTGTCTCAACCAACTCTCCCCGTAGTCCTCCACCCAGCCCCCTAATGTAATGATGTCTAAATATTTGCTTTCTCTAACCCAAATTCTTTCCCAGCTACATTCGGCAGTGTGGGTTAGGCAGAAGTCCGCTCTTGAGATAGCTGTGCGCTATTTCAAGCCTGGCAACCAGGTGCCCCATTGAAAGTGGAAGAACCTCCCATTACAGTGTAAGTGGACTGGACCCTCCCCCATACTACTCAGCACTCACACAGCTATGAAGCTTGCAGGAATGGATCCATCATGCCTGTGTCAAGCCCCTCCCAGTCTACAGGGATAAGAAAGAGTGGAAAACCCAACCCATTGATGGCCTGAAGTTAAGACTTTCTAGGGTTAAAAGTAAAAATGTTTTTGATGCTAGCTTAGATGGGATTACCGTTGGATACCAGAAAGACATCTGCCTGGGAAATCCTTGTCCCTGAGATAAATGCTCCCCCCAACCCCTTGTTAAAAGATGAACATTTTTAGATCTATATTGCTAGAGAAGTATTAAACATTACTAATTTTTGTCTGGATGGGGGATTGCATGACAACTCTGCCCTCAAGTCCTGTCTCATCGGGGTTTGTACTCCCTTAAAGGCATTGAGAAATTTCACCATTTTTTAACACACAAAGAGTTATGATATTCTAACATTTATAGTTGGGGGCCTGTTACTAGATTCATGAAGGATTTGAGTTTTCTTGGCTGACCTCTTGCCTGCCAGATATTACCTGGCTTAAAACCTTTTTCATTAGTAGAACTGAATGGGTTGCTATAGACCTGTTAATCTGCTGCTGTCTCCAATTTATGTGGCCTATATGTGGGGTGGCATTCTCTGTCCAGAGTCAGACTGTTCAATGGATGGCTCAAACCTGTTGCAGACAAAAGACCCAATCCTTTTGCTTAAAACTTTCTGATCTAAAAGAATAGGTTGAAACTTGGGATAGGTGTGTGTGGCCACCCAAGCTTCAAAAGGGGGGAATATGTGACCCTAATACTCCCAAGAATGTTTTCTCCTTTTCAAAATGGGAGTTGAGAGCTTGACATAACTAACGCCATGATGAACCTATTTTTTTTTTTTTTTTTCCTTTTTTGCCTGCCTTCTCCTTTCTGCATACCTTTGCCAATGACTTTGTTTTGCTCTGTCCGGCCACATGTGACTTATGACCCCCCACAGGAAGATTAGAGCCCAGATGGCTGGCATGTATATCTTTAGCCTGATAAGGAGATGTCCAGCATGTATCTCTTTAGTCTGATAAACAGTCTCTTGTAATTATCTTGTAATGAATAACTCATTTGGCCATGTCATTTATGGACTACAAAGACACTTCTAACCTTTGTAAAAAAAATCATATATAAGCTCTAATGTAAAATTGCCTTTTGGGGACTTCATAGAGAAAGCCTGCGTTGCTGTTGGATTTCCCACTGGTGGACATCCAATAAAAAAAAACTTTCTCATTTAGAGTAGGAATTACTTGGAAATTTTCTCAACTTGGGGACTTGGAGGACATCTCATTGCTTCTACTGTTCCATGGCACTGACCCAAATCAGGAAACAATACAGAGGCTCATATACCACTACTTTCACATATCCATAGGAGGACCCACATTTTTCCCATCATATAGACTACCCTCCCTTTATCTAGTGAACTTTATATATTTTTTAAAATGTTCTCAAGTGTTTCCTGGTTGGATTTTTACCTGAGAAGTAAGGGTTAACTTGTGCAAGACTGAGCCTTTCAAGCTGGCCATCTCCTGGAAAACTTGTAGTGCTGAGAGATACAGGCAATCAACTATGGACAGGGACTGGACCATTCTTCAGTCCAGGGGAGGGGTGGTGATTCCCAGTCATCTGTGGTGAGCTGGCAGAATAGGGCTGGGGCTAAAGTTCCTGCAAGTATTTCTATTATATCCTGACTCCTAATCACTCCAGGGCAGAAGCTAGAAAATCTTTTCCAGTGCCACTTAAAGCCCTACTTCCTAAGGGTCATGGTCACTCTACTTGAGTTGGGCATCCAGTCCTACTAGACCCTGGTGTTGCCTTAGAATGGGATGTCCCCACACCTGCTCCTTCTCCTTCTGAGTCACCCCCAATACAACCTGCTGCAACAGGCCTGGTGTGTGCTTCTTGGCCATTTAACTTTGTTTGCTTGACAAAAATTATATTCACAGAAGACCCAAGAAAATATTCTTATGCCCATTGCCTTCCTTGAAGATATAGATAAGGAAAGAAGAAGGGAATTAGGTGGGAGGATCTTGTCTTTGACTTGTTGGTGTCCTGAGTACCTTGCTTTCGTGGAGCTCACTACACTGAACACATGTGGCACTGCTGGTCCATAGAGGGTCCATTTGAATCCTAAATAGGAAGAATGACTCAGCCTGAATAATACCACAGACACAATTTATTTTGGACACAAGCTCATTAGATCTTCGTCTTCTAGGGCTCCAATTCCAAGGATTGGGAATAGCAAGGAATGGAGTGTGCAGGTGATCTTGTTGTTATGCCAAGCATGGGATTCATGGATTCATGAGAAATCTTCCATGGGATTCATGGATTCATGAGAAATCTTCCATGGCTTGTCATCAGGCACACTTAATAAAAATTCAGTCCGCCTTCACAGGACCACCAGAGCCACTTTTCTAAAACACAAATTGGATCATGACATTTCCTCTGCTTCAAAACCTCCATCCAGTTACCATTCTATCTCTTTATCTGACTGCTCATTACCCTTTGGACTCTGCCTTAGATGACCCACGACAGTCTCTCTAAGACACTCCACTTCTAACCAGCTTAATCACTTTCCCATCTCCAAAGGGGGACCCATATTTTTTCCTTCATCTAGACTGCCCGTCCTTTATCTGGTGAGCTTTATGCATCCTTTATGCCCCTTCTCAAAAGTTCTCCACTCTGACAACCTTCCCAATTCACCCAGATAAAGCTAATAATGGCTCTCATTGTTCCCACAGAACCTATTAGAAATCTGTGCAAATCACTTATCTCACTCATTGTAATTATTGATTTGGGCCTGTCTCCCCGACCTGGTTGTGTTTATTTTTTCTTCTCAACTTCACCACAATGCCTACCTGGCACAGGAAACCCATTGCTGTAGAGTCGATTCCTACTCATGGCGACCCTATAGGTCAGAATAGAACTGCCCCATAGGGCAACCAGCCTCAAGGAGGGACTGGTGGATTCCAACCTCCAACCTTTTGGGTGGTAGTCATGGCACTTAATCACTGTGCCACCAGGGCCCCTGCCTGGCACAGGAGATATTCAATAAGCTGGGGTTTTCTGTTCCTTCCTTTGGTCCCTCCAGAATCTCCCATTTTCCAGGAAGAGTTAAACACTATGCTTGGCATCTTTAGCAGTAAAGAGGAAAGGAAGATGGAAAATCCTTGGTAATAATGATCCTGTAAATCCTGGGCCACGGCTACCCTGGAATGCAGCTTCACTTCTACCGGAGGGACTTGGATACAAGAAACGGAAGTTCTTCCGCCATTTGCTTCCAGCCCCTTTCTTATGAAGCACAGTCCACTGGGGGCTCATCTACTCCCTCGGACAGCTCTTGAATGATTTATACTTACTGGGATAAGAGGAATTTTGCAGACATGGCCACACCCGTTGCTGCAGCATTTCATTTCTTTTGGACACCATTCATCTCCTAAGCATCGTTCATCACACACTCCAAACATATTTTGTGGCACCGGTGGGCAGACGCCAGGTTTTTCTCGCCCTGAAATATACAATGATCGTCTTGCAGCCTGGAATGGGTACTAAGACAGAGAGGAGAACTGATGCCGGAGGTCTAAAGCCCTCCTATCTGGCAGGACTCCAGCCTGTTCCATTTCTTCCTTCACGTTCTTGAACTGTTACTTCAGCCTCGGCAGCTCCACCCTCTCTCTGAAGCCTCTAGATCCACACTCTGGCCCTTCCGGAATGTTCTTACTTCAAATGCTGCAGAGTGTCACAGGTAAGAAATCTACACTGACATAACTCCCTCCTTTCCACCTCTTCGTAAGAAGATATTATACTATCTGTGATCACAGGTTGCCATCTCCCCATCCCCACACATGCCGGGGTTCTTTCCAGAGCTACTCCCATGTGGAGTCCCACACCCAGGGCATGTCTCCTAAGCAGAGGAGAGACCTTTCTCTTTACCCCATCATCTAACCAGACTTATCCCAATCTAATAAGAGGAATGGGACATGTAGGCTAACCATGCATGAAGTTCAGAGGAAATGTGTCTAACAATACTAAATCTCCACTCTGCAGAGGAGACACTGCCTGCTTCTGTGGCAAACCATCCCAAGGTGCAAGGCAGACTCAGCTCTTTCTACTTTCAGGTAGGATGCCCTCAGCACACTCACCTGTGGAAGGAAGACTCTTAGCGCAAGCCATCTCCATCCCCAGGGTGATGAAAACCACCAGAACTAAAACTATGCCTGTCCTCATGTTGGCCTTTGATGTGATGTACACACCGAGCTCAGCTCCAATTTATACCTTCAGTGTTCCTGGAAGGGAGGGTGGGGCAAGAGACAGTAGAGCAGGGAGAATTCAATAAAAATGACACACTATCTAGGAAGTGCCCACAAGTGACCTGGTTCCTTTGTTCTATTTCACAACTGGTTTCCCTCCGCTTAGGGCATTCAGCTTGCTCTACTCCTGGCCCCCTGGGAGGAAAGTGCCTACCTGAATGGGAACATTAGGGGAAGATTCTGGGGTGCAGTAGTTTGGGGTAGATGGACGGAGAGAGTTTGCTTGACCTAGTACGTGAGGAAACAGACTCCCTCCTATCTGGAGCACGAAATAGGGAGACAGGCTGTGCAACAGAGTAGAAAACACAGGCCTGGCATCCAGAAGTTGCTCCACAAATTGTAGCTCCCATCCCTTCTTCTGCCTCCTTTGTTTTGGCTCTGGCTGTCACCCAGAAACCTAGAGAAACCTTAGCTAGAAAGTCAAGTAAGCAGATGCCAGCTCCCTGACCCCAGGATAAGAATAGGAAGTGTATGAAAAGAGGGGAAAGAAAAACAACAACAGTCTCATATTGGGCAATGGTCTTATGTTGCCCCACCACAATGATCCCATGGTATCACGTGTAATTCCTGCATGAAGGATAATTTCACGAGGGTGACCAGGCTTTCTGCCACCTTCCCTGGAAGGAGGCATCTGATGACCTAGCCTCTGCTGAACTGAGTTACTCCCTTCCAGTTTGCTCAGGGGCAGGAGGGGGTGGAGAAAGGACTTAAGTGTAGGAGACACCAAAACAAAACAAAAGCCATTGCTGTCAAGTCAATTCTGACTCACAGTGACCCTATAGGACAGAGTAGAACTGCCGCATAGGGTTTCCAAGGAGCGCCTGTTGGATTTGAACTGCTAACCTTTTGGTTAGCTGCTGTAGCACTTAATCACTATGCCACCAGCATTTCCAAATGGTAGGAGAGGAGACCCAGATTCTTGCCCTAACCCTGCCCTCTTACTAATAATAAAACCAGAGGCAAGTCATGATTCAGCTCTGGGTTTCATTCATCATATGAAAGGATGGGCCTCTAAGACCTTTCCAGATAGGAATCCAAGTCCTCTCAGAGAGCCAAGGGGGTCTCAAGAAGAGGGAATCTTCCTCATAACCTGGCTGGTGGTTTTTGTATCCTAAGTAAAGCTTTAGCCCTCATACTCAACTGCTGAAGCAGACCCTCCACTTGAGAGTGCCTCATCTCATTATAGTTCATCGCCTCTGAATGTATCAACTAACCTTCTAGAACACTCCTTTCTGAGCTGTAGCGAGTGGGCAAAGTGGGTCAACATCAGTGACTCTTCATTTGGGTGATTGTATTAGTTTCCTAGTGCTGCCATAACAAATTACCATCTTGGTGGCTTAAATTACACATACTTACTCTCCTACAGTTCTGGAAACTACACGTCCAAAATAATTTCAAATGGGTCAAATATCAAGGTATCAGCAAAACTGTGCACTCTTGAGGCTTTAGGGTAAAATCCATTTCTTTGCCATTTCCAGATTCTAAAATTGCATTCTTCTATTTCTTGGCTCCTGGCCCCTTTCTCCATCTTCAAAGCCAGCACCATGGCATCTTGCTTCAGCTGTCACATTGCCTTCTTCTTTTCTGTAGTAAAATCTCCCTCTGCCTCCCTCATATAAGAACATCTGTGATTGTGTTCAGGATTCACCTGTATAATCCAGGATACTCTTTCCATTTTAAAATCCTTAACTCAATCACATCTGCAAAGTTCATTTTGCCATGTAGGGTAACATTCACAGGTTCCAGGGCGTGGACACTTTGGTGCCCATTATTCAGCCTACCACACTGATCTACACCTCGTCTCAGGCCTCAGGGTCATCCAGCCTATTGCCCAACCCCTCCCTCAGAATAGGGTTGTATGTCTTTCTCCAAAGACCACGCCCTAACCTTCTAAGTGACCCCACTTCCTCCTCCCTTCACTCCCTTTAAAACCAAAACCAAACCAGTTGCCATCAAGTCGATTACAACTCATGGCTACCCCATGTGTTTTAGAGTAGAACTGTGCTCCATAGGGTTTTAAACACTAACTTTTTGGAAGCAGGTAACCAGGCCTATATTGTGAGGCACCTCTGGGTGGGTTCAAACCGCCAACCTTTTGGTTCATAGTTAAGTGCTTAACCATTTTGTGTCACCTAGAAACTTCTCATTGCCTTAAAAAAAAAAATAAACCCATTGCCATCAAGTCAGTTCCTACTTACCCACCCTATAGGACAGAGTAGAACTGCCCCATAGAGTTTTCAATGAGCAGCTGATGGATTCAAACTGCCAACCTTTTGGTTAGCAGCCAATCTCTTAACCACTGGCTAGAACAACACTGTCCAATAGAATTTTCTGTGGTGATAGAAATGTTCTACATCAGAACTGTCCAATGTGATAGCCACTAGTCATTTGTGGCCATTGAGCACTTGAAATGTGACTAGTGTGATAAAGGAACTTAATAACTTTTTTTCATTTTAATTAAAACTAATTGAAATTTAAATAGTCACGTGTGGCTAATGGCTAACAAATTGACCAGCTCTGTACTAGGAAAATGAAAGCAGAAGCTAAGACCAGGCAGTTTCTTTGCTTCTAGCCCCTCCTCACATCTGTTTGGATTAGCTCTGCCCCCTTCCTCTTTTTCCCAGCCCCTGTTGAGTCTTAAGGAGTTTCCTATATGGCTTTTGGGATGAGGCAAGTGGCTAAGGGCAAGACAAGAACGGAACTATGTTTATTGGCCCCAGGGAAGTGTAGGCCCCCCAGTTCTGCTTTTGCACCGGACCAAGAGCACTCGGCTTATTTCAAGGTGGACCCCCTCCTCACCCTCTACCCGCCATGGGTCACCCTTTTGGGGACCACAGAGGTATGTCACTGATGAAGGTACACAGGAAAGGACTCTAAACTGGAGTTGTCACTGGCTGAAGTCTGCTCTTTCACACACTTGGAGTGAACTTTGGAGAGTCACTTCCCCATCTCTGGCCCTCAGTTTCCAAACCATGAGAGAGTTGAACCAGACGGTCTGAGAGGTTCCTCTCTGCTTTAATAGACTCTGATCCCATGTCCATGGATTAAGTCTCTATTGTGCATGTAATTATTTTTCAGAGCCATGTTCCCTCTGATCCATGTTATAGGATGTTCTGATTGAAGGATATCACGCAGACATGGCTCTAGGTTACTCTTGAAACACTCCAGGACCAAACCAGATGTTCGTTCCTCTGTCCTCATGATAATACTTCATATTAGCTTGGGCTTGTCCTCATGCTAATGCTTCACATTTGCTTGGTCTTTAGAGTGCTGATCCATTGACTAACTGGTTCTCATGAATCTTGGGAGAACAAGACAGTATTACCATTTTAAGAGAAAAAGCTGAGGCTCAGGGAGGGGAGAAGAGAACCTTCTGGGTGCCAGCGCCCATGATGGGCGATTTACATATCACTCTTTAATAACCCTTTGAAGTGGATAATATTATCCCCTCGTTGTTGTCGTTGTTAGGTGCCATTGAGTTAATTTTGGCTCATAGTGACCCCGTGGGACAGGGTAGAACTGACCATAGGATTTCCTAGGTTGTACTCTTTATGGGAGCAGATCACCACGTCTTTCTCCCACAAAGCCACTGAGTGGGTTTGAACTGCCAACAGGCAAGTGCTTAACTGTTGCACCACTACACAGGTATAGAAATGCAGGCCCAGTAAATTAAGATGTCTTTCCTGATGGTGTACTGATAATAAGTGATGTAGGTCCACTTTTCTGACTCTGAATTGCTGGTTTGCCCCTCTGTATTTTCTGCTGCCTCTATAAACACTTCCCTACAAGATGCTGAAATGATAACCCTTAGCACCACAGCTCTCTTTCCTTTTCAGATCATCCCTTTGTGATGTTCTCCAAGCCGATTTAGCAAGTCATTTTAACTCATTGAACATCTGTTTCCTCATCTATAAAACTGGGGGAATAACAGTCCCTGCTCCATTGAAAAAAAGAAAAAAAAAACCATTGCTGTCAAGTTGATTCCGGCTCATAGAGACCCTGTAGGACAGAGTAGAACTACCCCATAGAGTTTCTAAGGAGCTTCTGGTGGATTTAAACTGCCGACCTTTTGGTTAGCAGCTATAGCTCTTAACCACTACTCCACCAGGGTTTCCATAAGGGTGTTAAAATCCTTGTTGAAACTTTAGATGAGATCATGTGTTTACAGCATTTAGCCCAGAGCACATAGTAACTCAGTAACTGCGTATTCTTATTACTTTTAGAAGCTGTTATCCATACTAATTTTTTTTAAAAAGTCTTTTGTTGTTGAGTCAATTCTGACTCATGGCACCCCCATGCGTGTCAGAATAGAACTGCAGTCCATAGGGTTTTCAATGGCTGTGATCTTATGGAAGTAGATTGCCAGGCCTTTCTTCTGTGGTGCCTCTGGCTAGATTAGAACTGCCAACCATTCAGTTAGCAGCCAAGTGCCAAATGTCTGTGTCACCCAGGGATCTATCCATACTAACGTTGTTGTTCTGTGTCATCAAGTTGATTCCCACTCTGAGCGACCATATAGGCCTGAGTAGAACCCCACCATAGAGTCTCCCAGGCTGTAACCTATACAGGAACAGATCTCCAGGTCTTTCTCCCCCAGAGTGGCTGGTGAATTTGAATTGCACACCTTTCAGTTAGCAGCTGAGCACTTAACCACTGCATCGCACAGTACCAGGCAATTCCCTTCACACCAAACCAAATTAAAACCACAAAGGAACTGTCTACATCTTTAAAAAAGTTTTATTATGAAAACACATGGAATCAAACTACATTACCCATGTATTCTCTACAATAGCAGAGAAACAGTAGTGGTGGACCATCCCCATGGGGGACATGTGTCCCTAAGCAAAACAAACATAAATAATAACAACATCACATAATACAGTAACATGGCACATAGTAAAGATTAAACTAAGAGAAGGAAGAGGGAATGCTGAGAGGAGCCTTGAGCATGGAGAGGATGTGTCTCACTGAGGAGTGCCGGGGCTCAGGTGCCCCTCTCTGGAGACTTGCTGCTCTCGGGCCAGGAGTGGCTCAGTTCAGCTCCAGGTCATCCATGTACTCCTGCACCCAGGGCTCACTGGGGTTGGCACAGACTTCCCTGCCCCTTTTGGTCTGGAATCTGAGGGTGAGGAATGGACAGATTAGACTCCCATGGAATCTTTGAGGACATCTGGTACTATTATTTGCTTATAGCAGGCATCTCTCTCTACTTCAGCACAATTGCTGATGTTTCACATTGAGCAGCTCCAGTGATGGAGCTCCTGGTGTGGCACTGGAATAAGATTCCCTGTAACTTTCACCCTTGGGACTTCATTGTGGCTCAGAGGTTACCCAGATGAGGAATCAGTGAGTCTTGCAATTAATGTGGATACATCTCCCCATTCCCTGCTGCCCCTAACAACAACTTTTCTACGTGTTTTCTAGTATGATTTAGGAAATCAGTTCGCTTCTTATTTCACTTTTTGTTTTGACTTTCCCTGGTTTCCTAACCTCTGCCTAACTTCCTTCCAGGAACCCCCCTCCTCTCCCTTGGCTCTACCCAGCTCCTACAGGACTCAACAAGCAACCTCATGACCTGTTCCCTCACTGCTCCCTGGACACCAGGGCTTTCAGCTCTGAGATTTGCTTCCCTGGTGCTTGGTCCCCCACCCCCACCCCAGGTAGGCCCCCTTTTCACTGTACTACCCTCACCCTTGCCTCCCAGAGGAGCCTAGGGGTTGATACTCACACCACAGCTGGCTTGGCACAGAGGCTGCTGGTCTCATAGTAATCAATCACAAAGTTGCGAGGAAGTTTCCTCAGGGCGTAGGAGAAGCAGCAGGCAGTAGGGGGATCTGAGCCCACTAAAAGTAAAGGATGAAGTGAGATCAAAGCTCTACATGAGAGTTGCTCATTTATAGCATTCCTGTGGAGCTACCAGAACCACAAATATGGTCCCTAACATAAAATTCCAATTACCCTGAGTGGAAGTCATATTTTGAATAGAGAATCCTCAGAGAAGATCATGGAAGAATTCTAAAAGATTGGAGCTGGATCGAGTCTCAGAGCTAATGGCCAACTCCCTTCATTTTACAGGTGTGAAAACCAAAGCACAGAGAAAGGCAGGGACTTGATTGAACAACTAGTTAGAAGCAGAGACAATTCTTCAGCCTGACTTCTACCGCATCCTTTTTTCTGTATTGGTTCCTATTTGTTTCTTAAAAAAACAAAAAACAGGAACTTGAATATTGTTGAATGTCTACTAGAATCCACATTTAACAGCAGACTATTTGGAATCTTCTAGGTCCCACTGTTGGACCACCCCCAACTAGAGAAGTGGACTCTGCATACACACTGACTCTAGAAATAGCAGCTGAGAAGATGGACTTACTTGGTGCTGAGAGGGCCGGAGAACAGAAGGCAGCCACAAGCACAAGGAGAGAGAGGATGGCCATGCAGTGCTTCATGGTCTTAGCTGAAGAGAAACTTTCCAGAAGCTGAGGCTGCAGAGCTCAGAAGCTTCAGAATTCAGACTATGTTCTGTGATGATACTGAGTTGGGAACCCCTCTTTATAGGGACTTTGGGGCCTTGGACAAAGGTGGGGGCACAGGACGGCAAGTGGAATTTCCAGGGTAGAGATGATGTCATGGTGTGGATCAGGGAACTGAAGCTAGCTGAGAGTGAAGAGCTTCTAACAGCTTCTCTTCCCCAGTGCGATGTCATCACAGAGGAAAGAGGAGGGAAGTGGAGGGGAAAAAGTGGGCTGCACCCCAGACGGAAGTGGTACACCAAAGGCAGTGACTGAGACTGGGGAGAGAATTGCAAACCCCAGAGGAAGGATGAAATGTTCACACCTTCTAGAAGGGCTTTGTAGACAACAGTTGTGAAGCCACGCAATGAGTTTAATTGTTGGGTTTTGCTTCCTAGCCTCTCGTTGATCTGTCTGTTGTTCATAGAGTTAAAATGTTTTGTTCATGAAACAACAATTCCTTCTTCGCACCATTGAAATCATAAACCGAGAATACAAGGGACTTGTGTTGTGTCCATAGGATTAACCAAATCAATTGCCTCCAAGATTGAGGCCATTTCTAAGTAACAGTCAACAGAGAATGATAACACATGCCTCTTGAATACACACCGAAAAAAGTGCTCACCTTCTCTAGAGAACCTTCTCTGACCTTCTTCCAACAGAATTATGTATCCTCTATGCTCCTACAGCCCTGGAGCTACTTCCTTCATATCACCTATCACATATATATCTATGTATTTGATTGTCTTCCCCACTGTATTACGCAAAAACTGTATTATGCTTATCACTATATAGACAGTAGGTGTTCAATAAATGCTTGTTTAATGAAAGTCCAAAGGGAACATGTGTAATGTGGATTTAGGATCTGTACCCCATTTAGTCAAATGAAGGAAGAATGAGCTGAGTATTCTGACACTCTATCCAAAATGTCTTTCCACCAGCCCAGAGCCAATGGTAATTTCTCTCCTCCTCCAGCCCTCAGCCCACACCTCAGTGGTTTTATGACAAGAGATACTATTCTAAGACTCAACCCTTTCCAGCTCAGGGTGGAGAGGTGACAGTAAGAGTCAGCCATGGTTCCTGGGACTCCATGTGCATTCTGGGAGCCACCCTTTCACTACCAAGTGGGAAGAGTGCTTCACTTTGCCTCATTCCTGTACTGCAGAGTTTTCTCATTCCCACACTTTTGACTAGCACTGTGCTCATACCTCTATTCTGGGCACTTTCACACCAGTTTTGTCATTTTTTCCTCCCAGTCTCTCTAGGCTGCAGGCAGGACCAACAGTCACAGCAGTAAAACAGCCTTGCAGTGCAGAGCTTCTGCTACTTTTTGTCTCCCCTAGCACATGTCCATGGTTTTATCTGATCCCAATCCATTTTGCCATTGTACAGATTAGGAAAGCAAAACCTAGAAAGATTAAAAGACTTGACCAAGGTCACACAGGATGTATGTCAAGACTCAATGTCTTCTCCCTCATCCTTTTTCCTGGTCCAGAGAGGACTGGACTCACTCTACAGGTGTGACCCTCTGAGATGGCACATGGAGGGAATCTCTGAAGATACCAGGCTCTCTGGAGAGATTGCTAAACTGATCAGGAGTAGAAAACAGAGGTAGTCAATCTGGACATCCTGACCTCTCTCATAAGGACTTGGGCTTAGATTCATGACTGTCAAGAGAGTATTTTTTGTTGGGTTCAGGAGCACTAGCCTCTAGGAGGTGGAATTCTCAGAACCCAAGAATTCTTTTGGAGCAAATGTTGAGACTGAAATCCAACATGAGCTGGAACACATGGTCATTTTGCCAAGATAATAAACCAAGAAGAGGTAAATTCTATGGTTTTGCCAATACGGTAGCCAAATCACTTGGAGAAATGGGAGCAGAAATAGGTCATGGACTGAAGAAACAAATATACAATTATCCAAAGCTCAGTGTTCAGGATGGAGTCCACAGGGCAGCTCATCTGTGGCCACAACACTCCACCTTCCGCCAGCCATTTCCACTCTTCTTAAGGTGGAAATGGGTCTTGGTCTACTGCTACAGTCTGCTCCCTGGCTATCAGGGGCGGAGGGCAATGACTTTGTTGTTGTTAGGTTCTGTCGAGTCAGAGTGGACCAATGAAGGTGAAAGACTACAGCCTTCAGTATGGATTACCTTATGTACAAAGGAACCAAATAGTGCCCAGTCCTGCGTAATCTTCACAATTGTTGTTATGCTTGAGTCCATTGTTGCAGCCATTATGTCAATCCATCTCAATGAGGGCCTTCCTCTTTTTCACTTACCCTCTACTTTGCCAAGCATGATGTCCTTCTCCAGGGACTAATCCCTCCTGATAACATGTCCAAAGTATGTGAGGTATAGTCTCGCCATCCTTGCTTCTAAGGAGTATTCTGACTGTAATTCCTCCAAGACAGATTTGTATATTCTTTTGGCAGTCCATGGTATATTCAATCTTCTTCGCCAATGCCATAATTCAAAGCTGTCAATTCTTCTTCAAACCCATTAAACCTGTTGCCGTCAAGTAGATTCCAACTCGTAACGAACCTGTGGGTTCAGAGTAGAACTGCCCCACAGAGTTTCCAAGTAGTGCCTGGTGGATTCGAACTGCGGACATTTAGTTAGCAGCAGTAGCACTTAACCACTATGCCACAAGGGTTTCCACTGCAATTCTTCTTCAGTCTTCCTTATTCATTATCAGGCATTTGCATGTATATGAGATGATTGAAAACACTATTGCTTGGGTCAGGCACACCTTAGTCTTCAAGGTGACATCTTTGCTTTTTAAGACTTGTAAGAGGTCTTTTGCATCAGATTTGCCCAATGCAATGCATCCTTTGATTTCTTGACTGCTGCTTCCATGGGTGTTGAATGTGGATCCAAGTAAGATGAAATCCTTGACAACTTCAATCTTTTCTCCATTTATGAAGTTATTGCTTATTGGACAAGTTGTGAGGATTTTTATTTTCTTTATGTTGAGGTGTAATCCATACTGAAGGCTGTAGTCTTTGATCTTCAACAGTAAGTGGTTCAAGTCCTCTTCACTTTCAATAAGAAATGTGTCATCTGCATAATGCAGGTAGTTAATGAGTCTTCCTCCAATCCTGATGCCCCATTCTTCTTCATACAGCCCAGCTTCTTGGATTATTTGCTCAGCATACAGATTGAATAAGTGAGTTTAGAGAGTGCTAAATTCCTGAAACAAGGGTAAGACCTCGCAATATTTGGTGAGCTCAAGAGAAATTCCGGTATTCCTTATGAAGCTTCAGTTAAAAGGATATTTTGAATACAGAATACAGTCGGTGTCTGAATAGATGTGGGAGATGACGCTGTGGGGAGTCAAGCATGAGTCCCAGGTTTCTGGTGTGGAAACTTGGTAGGAAGGGATGCTTTTTACTGAACAGACAATACAGAATGAGGGGTGATTGTGGAGGAAAGGGGCTGACCCAATACCAAGATACACACACAAAAATGGCAAAAACTCAAGATAGGAAACAAGGGCCTGGCTGCAGAAAGAAGGGGCTGCGTCAACAAGACACTGTCTCTCCAGGGCACTCTAGGATGCTGGAAAGGTAACCCCAGGGTGTTGTTTCCACCTTCATGAAAGGTGGGGCCAAACCTGGTACAGCCTAACTATGCAGACCACACCTAAATAAAGGAGGCCAAGGCTAGGTCAAACAAGGAAATCATTATCAATAGATCCCTCCATGGAGCCACTTAGCTTCCAAAAGAGAAGAGCTAAGACGGACAACAGAGGAGGTGGAGCTGAAGGGCCAGAAACTGGAAGGAAAGCAATCCGGGAGGGTTAGGGCACGGGAAAGAGGGTGCGCAATGAGGAAGCCAGCATAGCACAAGGCAGTGATTGTGAAGTCAGAATTCCCTGGACCCATGGCCAGGATGCTCTGCTGGGCTGAAGTGGGGCTTCAAAGAGAGGCTGGAATGAACCAGAAAGCTAGGACACAACTCAGAGCTCCTCTGTGATAAAGGGTCCACACTGTTGCCTGCTGGCTACTTTCTGTTACCACCACCTAAGGTATCTTGGATGGTCCCCGAAAGATCAAGATCTTGACCCTCTGGCTTTTGGTCCTTTTCTTCCCATTAGTTTTCAGCCCCATAGCAGGACTTTAGTCATAATACATACTGTTAGCCAAATAATTAATTCATTCACCAAATATTTATTAAACACCACTGTGTGTGAGGACTCTGCTTATTGTCAGTGATAGACAGACATGGAATTTACCCTCGTATATAATTGACCAATTCTACTGAGATTCCTTAGGATTCAAATTTCATCTGTGTGACTCGGAGCAAGTTATTTCACCTGGGAGCCTCAGGTTACCACCTAGGAAATCTCTCAGTTCCTTTCAGCTCAACTCCTTTATATAATTCACTCAACATATATATATACTGGATGCATACTCTGCTTGCGATTATGTCATCTTCCAACTCAAGTGAAAACACATACAACCAAGGGCTGTTTCTTGGTTTGGGGATTGATATAAAATAGAAAGCCTTAAAATATATAAACAGTAAGATAGAATTATAGGGAGCCCTGGTGGCAAAATGGTTAAGTGCTTGGCTGCTAACCAAAAAGTCTACAGCTCAAACCCACCAGTGGCTCCAAGGGAGAAAAGACCTGGCAATCTGCTCCCATAAAGATGACAGAGTAGGAAACCTATGAAGCAGTTCCGCTATATCATATAGGTTTGCTGTGAGTCAGAGTCGATTCGACAGCACACAACAAAGATAAAATTTTATATTCAATAAATCACTTTTATTAGAAAGAACAAAATTATAAGAAATAGAGACTATGTCAGGAAATTCATCAATTTATAGTTACCATGTGCTAGAATTTGGGGGTTTTAAATCAACAGTACATGGTCTATACTTCTGAGGAGAAAAACTACATAAATAAATAGTTACAACACAATGTGGCAAATGCTGTAAACCGGGAGGTAAATAGTAAGATCCAGTATTAAAAAGTGCTTGATTCAGCAATTTCCATTTCCTTCTTCTCACTCTTCCAGACTCATGTAATCCAGCTCTCTGAAACTGAATCACGAGTGTGAAGGGGGTTCCCCAAGGAGAGAGTGAAAGAATACCAACTTGGTATCAATCGAGAGCTGGAGGCAGAGGGGGCAGGGTGAGGAGAAAGAGGCATTGTCTATGATACAGAGTTTCCAATGAAACAAGTGACAGCGACCCTTTTATTTGCAACTGACAGTAAGGAGGGAGGATACTTGGATGCTAATGCCTCAATGAAACTTGCCACTGTCCCCGATCTTCCCTTTGCTTAGCTTCCCTCTCAACCAGCCTTTAGCAATCATAGAGACGGAAGGGAAACAGAGTCTGTGTGCCTAAAGTAACTCTACAGATACAGGAAGAACAAGAATTCTTAAGGTGTGATCTTGCTGTGCTTATGTCTAATTTTCTCCATTTGTCTCAGATACCTAATATGTCAATTCTATTCCCTTTTGGAGGAATTTAAGACCTTCTCTGGTATGGACTTAATTTAGCTTCATTATCCACATTCTCCCTCACCACTCTGGAGCTATGCTAAACTACTTATTCTCCTCTCCGAGCAGCCATTTCACACCTCTGTGACTGTCTCAGCTGAACTGCCACCTCCCATCCCATCTATATAAGTTCCAATTCTGTGTATCTTGGAAGTCACAACTAAAGTCCCATCACTTCCATGAAGCCCTCCTTGGTCCTCCTGTGGGAAGTCCTTTCTCCCTCTTTCTGGTGTTCTGAGATTTCATTTATTCCTGTCCTAGGAATCCTAGAACTTTTTGCTTTGTGCTGTGGTTACTTGTTCACACAGTAACAAGAAATAAACAAGTAACAAGAAGAAATTAAAGTTGTCAGTTATTTCATTCTGCTTGGATCAACCATCAATGTCCATGGAAGCAGCAGTCAAAAAAACTAAATGATGCATTGGGTTGCAAAAGACCTCTTTAAAGCTTTTAAAAACAAAGATGTCATCTGATGACTAAGGTGAGCGTGACCCAAGCGCAAGCAGCCTTTTCTGTCACCGCATATGAATACAATGGGATATGAAAGAGAACAGCAAAAGAAGCCCACAGCCCCCAGAAGAAGGGAAATAATAAAGACCGGAGCAGAAATAAGTGAAATCGAGAATATAAAAACAATAGAAAGAATCAACAAAACCAGAAGTTGGTTCTTTGGAAGGATCAACAAAATCCACACAAACCACTGGCCAAATTGACAAAAGAAAACAGGAGAGGTTGCAAATAACCCAAATAAGAGATGAAATGGTGGACATTACAACAGACCCAACTAAAGTAAAAGAATCATAACAGAGTACTGTGAAAAACTTGTTGTTTTTGTCAGGTGCAGTCCAGTAAGCTCAAACTCACAGCGACCCTATGTACAACGTAATGAAATACTGACCAGTCCTGTGCCATTCTCACAATTGTTCCTATGCTTGAGCCTATTGTTGCAGCCACTGTGTCAATTCATCTCATTGAAGACCTTCCTCTCTTTTGCTGACCATCAACATAATCAAACATGATGTCCTTCTCCAGGGACTGGTCCCTCTGATAACATGTCCAAAGTATGTGAGATGAAGTCTCACCATCTTTGCTTCTAGGGAGCATTCTGGTGGTACTTCTTCCAAGACGGATTTGTTAGTTCTTTTGGCGGTCCATGGTATATTCAATATTATTTACCAACACCATAATTCAAAGGAGCCAATTCTACTTTGGCTTTCGTATGCATATTAGGCAATTGAAAACACGATGGCTTGGGTCAGGCTCACTTTAGTCTTCAAGGTGACAACTTTCCTTTTGAACACTTTAAAGAGTCTTTTTTGAAGAAGATTTGCCCAATGCAATGGTTGTTATTTGATTTCTTGGCTGGTGCTTCCATGGGTTCAAATGCTTTTTTGAAGAGATACAAATACACATTGATTTATGGTTGGAAAAAGTTCCCAGCTAATTTTCTTATCAGTCTACAGTCATCTGACAAATTTTCCTGGTGCCTTTGAGAATTATGTTCAAGAAATTTTTTTTAAGTATCAAAAGTGAGGATCTAAATTGTCTGGGATCCTCCATTTCCAAGTCCAAGGGTGGCTCATGCACCATTCCCTTTGCCCTAATTAAAGAGCTTATATAAATAGAGATATAGCCCTGGCTCTTGGTCTATGTTTGGGGATCTGAAGGGCACTTTTTGAGTAGAAGGTAACCAACCCTAAGAGTTAATTAATTAGAAATCTTGTTTGTCCTTACAAACAGACTTGTTAAATAATCCTGGATTAAAATTAAAAGTGTTGACTTTCTCACAGATCCCATAGGGTTCTGTGCCTCAGGGCATATATCTCAATGAGAAGGTTGTCCTGAAATGAGACATTGTGTGTGTCCCAACTCCATCTCCTATGCTTCCATTCTGATCTACTCACCATTTCCACATGACTGCACAACCTGCTCATGCACCTGTCCCTTACACACTGAAGTTTGCTTAAATGATTATTCAGGGGGTAGGGCCTGGGAAAAAGCCAACCTCCTGTACAAACTGGGGCAAGCTATTACACATAATTGTTACTGATTTTTTTGTTTTTTTTGTTCTATGGACATCTTTTTTTTTTTTCCGCAACCACTTTGCAAAGGGTAAACATGGCTGACAAGAGAATAAAGCTTTTGGCTCATTCCACATAGAGAAAAAGCTATTTTGGGCCTGTGATTTCTTCCTGAGATCCAAACACTAATGTGGGATTAAGAAAACAAACTTTGAAAGGCCCCGCTTCCCAGATGATACCTTTCTACAACAGTCAGTGTCACAGACTTCCAGAAGGGTCAAAACCAGAGCAAGGGAGCAACCCAAGCCCAAAGACACCATTTTCTTACACCTTATACATATAGTATGGAAAGGTATAATTCTTGCCTGAATGTACTCAGGAACTTGGCATTCCAAAGATGCAAATCAAATAATTACTTAGTAAGGAACCAGAGCCAAACTACAACCTTGAGTATATCCCACCTAAATTTACAGACCATCTTAGGAGTAGATTTGAACCACGGAATGCTAATGACCAAAGACCAGATGAGTTGTGGAATGACATCAAGGGCATCATACAAGAAGAAAGCAAGAGATCATTAAACAGACAAGAAAGAAAGAAAAGATCAAAATGGGTGTCAGAAGAGACTCTGAAACTTGCTCTTAAATGCAGAGTAGCTAAAACAAAAGGAAGAAATGATAAAGTAAAAGACTGAACAGAAGATTTCAAAGAGCAGCTAGGGAAGACAAAGTAAAGTACTATAATGACATGTGCAAAGACCTGGAGTGAGAAAACAAAAAGCAAAGAACACACTCCACATTTCTCAAGCTCAAAGAGCTGAAGAAAAAATTCAAACCTTGAGGCTGCAATATTGAAGGATTCTGCAGGGAAATTATGAAACGATGCAGGAAGCATCAAAAGAAGATGGAAGGAATACACAGTGTCGCTGTAACAAAAAGAATTGGTCAAAGTTGAACTATTTCAGGAAGTAGCATATGATCAAAAACTGATGGTATTGAAGGAAGAACTCCAAGGTGTGCTGAAGGCATTGGTGAAAAACAACTGAGATGTTTCAACAAACAGGTGCAGCACTGGAGGTGCTCACTGGTCTATGCCAAGAAATTTGGAAGACAGTTACCCGGCAGACCAACTGGAAGAGATCCATGTATGTGCCTATTCCAAAAAAGGTGATGCAACAGAAAGTGGAAATTATCAAACAATATCGTAAAATTTTGCTGAAGAGAATTCAAAAGCAGTTGCAGCAGTACATCGACAGGGAACTGCCAGAAATACAAGCCAGATTCAGAAGAGGCAGTGGAACAAGGGATATCATTTCTGATGTCAGATGGATCATGGTGAAAGCAGAGAATACCAGAAAGATGTTTACCTGTGTTTTATTGGCTACTAGGCAAAGGCATTCAACTGTGTGGATTATAACATATTATGGATAACATTGTGAAGAATGGGAATTCCGGAACACTTAATTGTGCTCATGAGGAACATGTACAAAGACAAAGAGGCAGCTGTTTGAACAGAACAAAGGGATACTGCATGGTTTAAAATGAGGAAAGGTGTGTGTCAGGGTTGTATCCTTTCACCATACTTATTCAATCTGTGTGCTGAGCAAAATAGTCCAAGAAGCTGGACTATATGAAGAAGAGCATGGCATCAGGATTGGAGGAAGACTCATTAACAACCTGTGATATGCAGATGACACAACCTTGCTTGCTGAAAGTGAAGAGGACTTGAAGCACTTACTGATGAAGATCAAAGACTACCACCTTCAGTATGGATTACACTTCAACATAAAGAAAATAAAGATCTTCACAACTGAATCAATAAGCAACATTATGATAAACGGAGGAAAGATTGAAGTTGTCAAGGATTTCATTTTACTTGGATCCACAACACCCAAGGAAACACCAGTCAAAAAATCAAAGGACACATTGCACTGGGCAAAAAGATCTCTTTAAAATGTTAAAAAAGCAAAGGTGTCACTTTAAGGACTGTAGTGAGTCTGACCCAAGCTATCTTGTTTTCAATCTTCTCATTTGCACGTGAAATCTAGACAATGAGTTCATACAAGTTATGTCAGCAACACTCTTAACCATGCTATTCAGGTGCAATGGCGTTTACATACAATCTCCAAGCTAAAAAAAAAAGGATTCAAATGTAAAGCTGCGAGTGGGGGCCAGCAAAGGGAAGAATTTTTCAATGTAACACTGTAGGGGAGGAAGCCAAGTAAAGAGTACAGCACTTTGGGGGCTCTGTCTCATAAAGGGAGATAATATATGTGAACGGGCCTGCACACACTGGGTGTTAGTTAGTTCTCTTCCCCTAATGAATATGGTTGCCAAAACCCAGGAACCACAAGCCTGGTGAATCTTTGTGCATACCATTTTCTTAACAGGTATTTTAGTTTATGAAATTCCTTTTGAGGGTGCTTCCACTAACTTCACTCAGTCTCAATGCCTTCTAGTCTCTGAGTCTCTCTAGTCCCTAATTCAAACTCTCAGGAGGGAAAAAATCAGATTGAATCAAAGTGTTATATCTAGTTAATTAACCTAATGTCAGAGAGTCAAGTGTCACTTCTTAAAAATACTGTCACTTGGCAAAGATTAAACTGGACTATAAGATATAAAAATGATAGTGGTGAAGAGAGTGCTTCTTAGTTCAAGTAGATACCCAAGACTCAATGGGCAGCTCCTGTCCAGAGGCAAGATGAGAAGGCAAAAACAGTCAGGAGCTGGCTGAATGGACACGAGAAATCAGGACGGAAAGGAGGAGTGTGCTGTCACGTTACGGGGAGGGTCACATAACAATGTGTGTACAAATCTTTGTATGAGAAACTAAAACTTGAACTGTACACTTTCACTTAAAGCACAATAATAATAAAAAATAATTTTAAATATATGTATATTTAAAATTAAATGTGTATATTTAAATATATGTTTTAAATTAAAGATATATATTTAAATATATATCTTTAAAATTAAAGATATATATTTAAATATATATCTTCAAAAATTAGATTTATATATTTAATTTTAAAATTAAAATTAAATATATATATATGGTCACTTGGGCTTTTTCCAAAAGAGGGAGCGTTATTGTGAGCCTTATACCCAGCCAAAGACACACACACACACATATTTCTGTATATCTTAAGATGCCCCCCTTACATGATCCACTTCCCAGATATAGTCACCAACATACCCAAACCTCCCCAACAGAGAACCCAAAGACACATCCTGCTGCTCTGCTTGCTGGGGTGTCCTATGGCCGCTTTTCTCTGAGTACAAGTTCTCTGAAATATTTCCATCACTCCTCTATTTATATTCTGATCCCATCTTCATATTTATAAATTCTGCAGCCGTTAGAATAATAAAATTTTCCATGATCAATAAATATACAATAATGGGTTAAAGAAAGGAAAATAAACATATACTGTTGAAAAACAGTCTATTTAAAAAAGAAAATAAGTGATATGTATTATAGTCTAGCACTAAGCAGAGAAATATAGAGGAACGATATAGTCCTTGTTTTGCAAATAGTTATGTAGCTTCCTACAACCTCCAGTCAAGTTTTCCGAATCTTCGCAAGAAGCTCATCAGGACAAAATTTTTGGTGAGTGTTGTGAATCAGACCTTCAGTTCTGAGGGGCCTGAGTCATTTGGAAGTACTGCCTGTGGGAAGTTGCATGAGTCTTCCATTAACTTCTACTTCTACTTTGGTGGTCTAAAACAGTATTTCAGAAACATATCTGTGTTCCATCCATGTCGCTTCCAGTCCCCATTATGACCAGTAACATTTTTTGCTTTTGCCTGTCAAGGACAATTACTGCAGCCAATACGGAAACTTTCTCTTTTTAAAAGTGTATACGTACTTGAGACACAATAGTCAGAATAAGGACAGTGGTCTCGGAGAACGTGACTTCAGAGAACAGCATCATGCTGCCTCACCATGTATTTCACTGTCAGAGGAGCTTCTTAGTCAGAGGCAATTTGCTTGGGATCCCATGGTGGCCGAGAAGGCCATGGCTAGTGGTGCTGGTGCAACCAGGACGGACAGCAGAGCAAAGCCAAGACCTGCATTGTCATTTGTGTTTTACTTCTCTTTGTTGCCAGTGAAGGACAGATCGCTTTACAGGTTTTAGACGGCAATACAGAATTAACCTCGCTCAAAGAAATGTTCGCCCCTGGTTCTCGGGAAGTAACCTCTAAGCCCTTGGAATGAACTACCTGGTGAGAGTGTCTTTGTTTACCTGGGGGCCTTGGGCCATGGCAGATTGTCTATGCTAACAATGTGATTTATGATGAAGTCTTGGGCAATGCAGTATTAGCCCGGCCTCTGGAGATCCTGGAGGCTAAGGTCAGCCTCACAGGCGGTCAACTAGTCTACCCTTACAACCCCTGATAAAACTGCACACCAAGGTTTGGATTGGCTTCCCTGGTTGACAATACTCCATGCCTATTGCCACACATCATTGCTGGGAGAGGCACTTGCTATCTGTAAGGCTCCACTGGGAGAAGACAACTGGAAACTCTGTGCCTTGTCATTCTTGGCACATGCACCTCTTCCCTTTGCCAATTTCAATCTGTGTCCTTTTGCTGTAATAAACTATAACTGTGAGTATAATGACCATTTTTAGTTCTGTGGGTTCTTCTCATGAGTTACTGAACCTGAGAGTAGTCTTTGGGATCACCTGGATCGCACAAATAGATAGTTTTGGAAGAGCTGAGAAATCACATGGCGTTCATGAGTATGAAATTTCAACATAAAAGGAACCTGTGCCGTCACGTGTGGTTATCATACTCATTTTATGAGTAGACATTGCAAATATCTGGAAATCAAAAAAGCTGACTTCCAAGAGTCCATAAGTGGAAGGGTAGTAGTCAATATGCGACAGACACTCTTTCATTAACAAGTCCTTTTTTTAATGTATTGGTGTTGAATTGGGAGGTGCTTTATTGAATTGGGAGACCTTGGTGGGGTACAGGTTAAGTACTATGGCTGCTAACCAAAAGGTCGGCAGTTCGAATCCACCAGGCACTCCTTGGAAACTCTATGGAGCAGTTCTACTCTGTCCTATAGGGTCACTATGAGTCGGAATTGACTCGATGGCAACGGGTTTGGGTTTTTTTTGGTTTTCTTGAATTGACCAAATCCCTGAAATAATCGGTGATCCATAAGAAAGGCAAAAACTGACAATGCTTATGATAATGAAAAAAAAAAAACTGGTCAAATTTTCAATTAACGTGAAAACACAAATACATCGTTCCACTATCAGACACAATCAGCAATTTAATTTCAGGAAAAAAATCTTCATCGATATTAAATATTGTTATTTCCCATTGTTTTAGTTACGTAGTTTTATTTGTATTTAACTGGTCATTTGTTTTGGCTTTGTATTTCCATAGAAGCTTGTAATCATTAGGAGTTTATGCCTATTTTCATCTTCATGCATATTTAATTTTAATAACAATTAAAGTAATTTACATCAACTCTAGAAAAAAAAAATTTTTTTTTTTTCTAGTTTACCTCAAGAATTTGTTTTCCCTTAAAAGAGCCTCATTTATGTGGATACCTGATTTGCATTCTCAATTCCCTTGTATGCCTCACCTCCACCCCCCCTGTCATTTTTACCTCCTGGGAATATCCTCTCCTTTTCAAAAGACTCTTTGCTTAATATTTGTGCAATTTTACAAGTCTTTTTTAATGTTTTTTCACCCCAGAACCAACTTGCTGTTTACCCTAAAAGAATATTATATTCTCCACCTCTTAAAATGCTTGCAGCCTTTTCACTAAGAGTTGTTTTTAATTTCAGCTTCTACAAAAATACTAGCTTCCAAATTTCAGCCTTGGCCTTCTGGACATCGCTGCCCAGAGCCCTCACAATACACAGCAGCTTTGCCCAACTCTCTTTTGCCTCTGGGTCTTAGTGTTCTTTTGTGTATTTCCCTTTATGAAGATTTACCATTTTGGAATGAGAAGGAGGCATGCCCTCCTGCTGGAGGGACCACACACAAAAAAAAAACTTACTGCCGTTGAGTCGATTCCGACTCATAGCGACCCTAGAGGACAGAGTAGAACTGCCCCATAGAGTTTCCAAGGAGCACCTGAAGGACTCGAACTGCAGACCTTTTGGTTAGCAGCCACAGCTCTTAACAACTACGCCACCAGGGTTTCCACAAAGGTACGTGAATTTGACAACATGTAGATAATATTAATGGCTTCCCATTCCTAAGCACTAACCTTGTGATAGGCTCTTGATAAGCTTTAACATTCTTTTTTTTTTTCATTAAACCAACAACCCCATCAGGGAGAAACTATAATTTCCATTTTTTAAGTGAGAAATTTGAAACTTAGAAAACTTATGAAAGTTGACTATGATAACCAAGATAGAAAAATATCAGACGCAGTACTTGAACTCTTACGTGGCTCCAAAGGCATGCTTATGGCCCAACGTGAAGTGGCTTTATTATCGCAATTGAGGCGTGGCCTTGGGAAATATCTATCTGTCCCATGAATTTTTTTTTTTTTATTGTGCTTTAAGTGAAAGTTTACAAATCAAGTCAGTGTCTCACACAAAATTTTATATACACCTTGCTACATACTCCCAATTGCTCTCCCCCAATGGGATAGCCCGCTCCCTCCCTCCACTCTCTCTTTTCATGTCCATTTCACCAGCTTCTAACTCCCTCTACCCTCTCAGCTACCCTCCAGGCAGGAGATGCCAACATAGTCTTAAGTGTCCACCTGATCCAAGAAGCTCACTCACCAGCATCTCTCTCCAACCCATTGTCCAGTTCAATCCCTGTCCAAAGAGTTGGCGTTGGGATTGGTTCCTGTCCCGGACCAACAGAAGGTCTGGGGGCCATGACCACCAGGGTCCTTCTAGTCTCAGTCAGACCATTAAGTCTGGTCTTTTTATGAGAATTTGGGGTCTGCATCCCACAGCTCTCCTGCTCCCTCAGGGGTTCTCTGTTGTGTTCCCTGTCAGGGCAGTCATCCGTGGTAGCTGGGCACCATCTAGTTCTTCTGGTCTCAGGCTGATGTAGTCTCTGGTTCATGTGATCCTTTCTGTCTCTTGGGCCCATAATCGCCTTGTGTCCTTGGTGTTCTTCATTCTCCTTTGATCCAGGTTCGTTGAGACCAATTGATGCATCTTAGATGGCTGCTTGCTAGCATTTAAGACCCCAGACACCACTCTCCAAAGTGGGATGCAGAAGGTTTTCTTAATAGATTTTATATATTTTATATGCCAATTGACTCAGACGTCCCCTGAAACCATGGTCCCCAAGCCCCCGCCCCTGCTACTCTGGCCTTTGAAGCTTTCAGTATATTCAGGAAACTTCTTTGCTTTTGGTTTGATCCAGTTGTGCTGACCTCACCTGTATTGTGTGTTGTCTTTCTCTTCCCCTAAAGTAGTTCTTATTTAGTATCTAATTAGAGAATACCCCACTCCCACCCTCTCTCCCTCTCCCTTCTCGTAACCATCAAAGAATAATGTCTTCTCTGCTTAAACTATTTTTCGAATTCTTATAATAGTGGTCTTATACAATATTTGTCCTTTTGCAACTGACTAACTTCACTCAGGTTTTTTGGGAACTTCACTCAGCCTAGAGCCTTCCAGATTCCTCCATGTTATGAAATGTTTCACAGATTCCTCACTGTTCTTTATCGATGTGTAGTATTCCATTCTGTGAATATACCATAATTTATTTATCCATTCATCTGTTGATGGGCACCTTGGTTGCTTCCATCTTTTCGCTATTGTAAACAGTGCTGCAATGAACATGAGTGTGCATATATCTGTTTGTATAAAGGCTCTTATTTCTCTAGGATATATTCCAAGGAGTGGGATTGCTGGATCGTATGGTAGTTCTATTTCTAGCTTTTTAAGGAAGCGCCAAATCGATTTCCAAAGTGGTTGTACCATTTGACATTCCCACCAGCAGTGTATAAGTGTTCCCATCTCTCCACAGCCTCTCCAACATTTACTATTTTGTGTTTTTCCCACGAATTTTTTTAAATAAATTTTTTTACTTGGGTAATTTTATATTTACAGAAAATTGCTAAGATAGTACAGAGAGTTGCCATATACCTCACACCGGGTTCATAGATTTTTGACAAAGTCTACAGATAAACTCAAGTAAATTTGAATATACAGTATGTATTTTTTTTATATGTCATATATCGAATTATGTCCCCCCAAAAACATGTGTATCAGTTTTGCTGGGCCATGATTGCCAGTATTGTGTGATTTTCCTCTATGTTGTAAATCCTGCCTCTATGATGTTAATTGATGATGTTAATGAGCGAGAATGGGTGGCAGTTGTGTTAGAGATGCAGGACTCAGTCTACAGGATTGGATTGTGTCTTGAGGCAATCTCTTGAGATATAGAGGAAAGGGAAGCACGCAGAGAGTTGGGGACCTCATACCACCAAGAAAGCAACACCAGGAGCAGACCACGTCCTTTGTACCCCGGGTCTCTGCACCTGAGAGGCTTCTCAACCAGGGGAAGATTGAGGACAAGGACCTTCTTCCAGAATGGAGAGAGAGAAAAAGCCTTCCCCTGGAGCTGATGCTCTGAATTTGGACTTTTAGCCTACTTTACTGTGAGGAAATAAATTTCTCTTTGTTAAAACCATCCACTTGTGGTATTTCTGTTATAGCAGCCCTAGATGACTAAGACAGTATATGTATATATATTAGTTGGAAATATTTGAGTTTTCCTTCTCTGACAGGTTTCCACCTTACACATGTTCCAGCTTTCACAAGTTTTACTGTACAAATATATATATAAATAATCAACCAATTGTCATTGAATTGACAGTGACTTATGGTATCTCATGTGTGTCAAAGCAGAACTGTCCTCCATAGCATTTTCAGTGGCTCATA
The DNA here is from genome assembly GCF_030014295.1 of Loxodonta africana. Taxonomy (NCBI): domain Eukaryota; kingdom Metazoa; phylum Chordata; class Mammalia; order Proboscidea; family Elephantidae; genus Loxodonta; species Loxodonta africana. The sequence continues at coordinate 52,576,045 of NC_087359.1, forward strand.
TTTGGAAGTAGATTACCCAGCCTTTCTTCTGAGGTGCCTCTGGGTGAGCTCGAACCTCCAAACTTTTGGTTAGCAGCTGAATGCATTAACCATTTGCACCATCCATGGACTCCATGTACATACACACGTATATGTATATATGTAAATAAATATATATGTGTATACACATATATATTTAATTTTACAATAAATAAAAATGCCAGATAGTCAATCATCTTTCCCAAATTTTTGTATCTTGGAGGGGACACTGGGAAGCAGCAATGTGACCAGACGCTTGCTAGATACCTGACTGAGGGTTCAGTTTGGGGTCACAATTTTAGCTCCAGAGCGTTGCACCTTTTCACAGGTGCAAGTTTAGTGGAAAATTATTTTTGTTTTGCTCTTTCCTTTCCTTCCTGGTCCCACTGACTCATGGATAATCCATGAGGGCTGGCATCAAATCCAGGTTACAGTCGTCAAGCCTGATCCATCACCCTCCCCTCTAGCAACCAAGGCCTTGTTACTTGGCTAAGGTCATCAAATAGGCTTTCTTCTTTCCCTCAGGGTGAGTCTGTTCCCAGCTGTTCCTTAATCTCTCAAATCTAAACAGGTACCTGGCAGAGCCACTCAAGTGCATGATCTGACACCCACCAGTTGTTTGCATGAACTGGGTAGGGATGGAGCCTTCCAGGAAGAAGATTGGGGTCCCCAAGTCAGAGACAGACATAGGAGAGCTGAAGGAAATGGTTTTCTACCTGTCTTCTCTTGCCCAAACCCAGTACCCTCGAGTCGATATGAGTTCTCTAGCCCAGTACCTCACAATACATCTGAGCTCTGTTGAGAGAGAGGTAGTCATTAGCCTCTCTCACACCATTTCTGCCCACAACATGGTGTGACAGGTGGAATGCGGACTGATGAGAGTTAATGCCATTCTGGCCGTTGGAGGGGCTTTCATCTTTGACAGCACCTGGCAGGAGTACGCTGGGCTCCAGCCACAAATGGCCAAAAATGGCTTGGCCTTGGGCAAACCACATCAAGAAGGCTGTTAGAAGGCCATGAGTTGGACTTCTTTTTGAGCTCATGTGGAGCATCCCTGGAGAACTCCAAAATATGGGTGTAAGACTAAGGAGATAAGGAAGGGGGTGGACTGGTGTGAGAGGAGAGAAGCTAATAGGAAGTGAATGCAACCTCATTCTTTTACAAATCTATTGACACAAGGGGACGTTGGAATTACACAGATGTGCCATATGTTGTGGTAGGAGAGAAAAGATGGTACCTCAAGGGCTTCTGGCCCTAGGATTATATATGAGAACTCAGAGTGGAGAAGAAATTAGGAAAGACAGAAAGGGAATACAGTACAGCAAGAATAGCATTAGAACTCACCACTTACCACTAATGCCAGGATAAACCTATTCAAAACACACCAGTCTTGGGCCAGATTCCCCTACAGGGAGCTCCCTGTAATTAAGAAGAATTCTCTAGCCACTATTAAACCATTCTCTCCTATTCACAGAGGCAAGAGTCACTTCATCATTTTGTCTACTTGAAGGTCCTGTTTATTGCCTTGCCTTTGGGGTATTTTTGAGACAGATCATGTATCTCGGATAGATCCGTTTGTTCCTGTTTTGTCAGATTCATGTGCAAGGAAGGGGCTCTCACTGGCAAAATATATTGCAAACGCTTCTTTCAAAGGATTCTGGAAATTGTGGATCCCAGGCTTCACAAGGGAGAGTTTATCAAAAAGCAGGAATGATTTTCACAACTTAAAAACAAAAAGCAAACAACTCAATCAAAAACTGGTCAAAGGACTTGAACAGACATTCCACCAAATTCAAATGGCCAACTAGTGCATGAAAAGATGCTCAATATCATTAGTCATTGTTGTTGTTAGGTGCCATCCAGTCTATTTCAACTCATAGTGACCCTATGTGACAGAGAACTGCCAAATAGGGTTCTGGGCTGTAATCTTTATGGAAGCAGATCGCAGCTGGGTGGGTTTGAACCACCAAACTTTTGATTAGCAGCTGAGCACTTAACCATTTGCAGCGCCAGAGTTCTTTTATTGGCCATTCCAAAAAAAAACAAAAACGATTGCCATCCAGTCAATTCCAACTCATAGCGACACTACAGGACAGGGTAAAACTGCTCCACAGGGTTTCCAAGGCTGTAATCTTTACAGAAGCAGACTGCCACATCTTTCTCTCATTGCAGCACTATTCACAATAGCCAAAAGTTGGAAACAGCTTAAATGCCCATCAACAGATGAATGGATAAACAAAATGTGGCACATACATGCAATGGAATACTACTCAGCCAGCAGGAGAAATGAAGTCCTGATACATGCGACAGTACGGATGGAGCTTGAAGACATTGTACTGAGGGGAATAAGCCAATCATAAAGGACAAATATTGTGTGACCTCACTTATATAAAAAGACAAGAGAATGCAAATGTATAGACACCAAAATTTGTTAGTGGCTACCAAGGGCAGGAGGCAAGGGGAAAGGAGGCGTTAACAGTGATGGCAAAATCACACTGATTAAGGGCAGGGTTCAACAGTTGATATTGTAATTGCTGTCATTAAGTTGTAGCACCTGAAAAAAGTTGAATTGGTAAAAGTTGTGTGATAGATTTACAAAAATGACAAAACAAAACAGAACAACAACAACAACAACAACAAAGAGTAGCTACTGAGGCTGGCCTATATACAAGCAATCACCTCATGGGTTTGGTTCCTTGGTTGGAGGTTTAGGGTCATGGTTTCATGATACATCCTAGTTAATTGGCCTAATAACATGTTTAGCGCTTCTGTTCTACCTCCTAATTTGTTGCATAATGCCTGGAATCTTAAAAGCTTGCCAGCGGCCATCCAAGGCACAACAATTGACCTCTATTTGCCTGGAAAACAGAGGAAGAAGAGTCAGGAATTGGAGGAGTCTATGGAATGTATGACTAATTGCTAATTGCCTCCATGAAAAACTGCCTTCTTTGCCATAAAACCAGAAGACAACTGGATGGTGCCTGGCTACCATTACTGAACATTTTGATGGAAGATTTCATAGAAGAATCTTGATCAAAAGGAGGATAATCAGAACAGAATTTCAAATTCTTATGGACTCCAGACTTCCTGGATGAACCCCTAAAAACTAACCTCAGACCAAAAATATCCCCTGAAATCTTCTCAAAACCAAACAATAGTTTAGCTTAACTTGTAAAAAAGGTCTGCCTTGAGCATTATGCTCTTTTAAGAACTATCTATATGGGATCAAATTGACAACAGCAACTTGAAAGATTAGACAGAAACCTTAGGGGGCAGTAAGTTTATGTTAATGAGGGAGGAACAAGCCAGAAAAGGAGGGTGAAAATAATTGCACAACTCAAAGAATGTAATCAATGCCACTGAATTGTACATGTAAATGTAGAAACTGTTAAATTGGTACATGTTTTGCTGTATATATTCTCAACAACAACAAAATTTAGAAAATAAAAAGAACAGGTATCTGATATTTAGAAGAAATACTATTCCCAGAAGAGAACAGAATCCGTTTCTAGCTTCAGTTTATCTTATTAAAGGCTAGGTCTAACACTAAATTTGATGCTTGCAAAAGATGTCAGAAAATTGGACATTTGACTAGTTGTAATTTTAACTTATTTTATTTATTTCAACATGACCCTCAGGACTAAAAAAGAAAATTCCTACTCTAAAATGACCCAATTGCCACAAAATGGTAAATTGAACAAACTGGCCTTTGCTGGACTGAAGAAAGGTTGACTTTCACCAAATGGTGGCTAAAGAGATAAAGGAGGAGATTCAGCATTGTTCTCAGAAAATATGAGCACCATACCATAATTCCACATGAGAAACTCTGTCAAGAACAAAATGAATACCTACCACCAAGACAAACTGACAGAGGGAGTCATGGAAGCCAGGGTGAAACAAAAAACAGAGAATAGAGCCAATTCAAGCCAACCAAGCCCAATGAAAGGCCAGATGAGAGAAAAGGTAGAAGCCAGCCAAGTGGAAATGCCTGTCTAGGTAACAGTGCAAATGAAAGAACCCACTAAAATTAGCTATGAGCAAAGGTTAGCCTTTATAGGCCAACCCTGAAAATGATTGAAATACAAACGCTTTACATGAAAGCAGTCTCCTCCAAATAGAGAGAAAACACAAAATGAAACTTTTCAAAACATCACTATATTTAGAGATAAAAGTGACCCTGAAACATGTTTTATCTCAAGGAGAAATCACTTAATACACTGCTACCAAAACCAAACCAAACCCATTGCCATTGAGTGGATTCCAACTCATAGCAACCCTGTAGGACAGAGAAGAACTGCCCATAGGGTTTCCAAGGAGCACCTGGTAGATTCGAACTGCTGACCTTTTGGTTAGCAGTCAAACTCTTAACCACTCCACCAGGTCTTAATTCAGTGAGAATATTTGAAAAACAAGTCACAAAGGTAATTACTGCTCTTTTTTCAGTATTTAAATAAATTCGTATACTTTAAAATCAAAACGATAATAATAATAACAATAAAAAAGCCTTCCTAGAATGAAGAACCACATTATGACTGTATGACCATCCAGAATCATATTTCCCATCAAGAATACGTGTGAATATAGAATAATTCAAAGACCACCAATTTCGAAGGATAGTTTTTTTATACCCAGTTTGAAGAAAGATAAATAAAACTGTAGCGTACAAAGAAAAAGAAAGGAAGGCTGAAGAGTTGACTTCAATTAGGGAATAAATAAAGTTATATTTTTGCACATCAAAGTTTGTGTGTATGAAATTTATATACATCACCTGAAATAGGCCAACTTGCCAACAATGTTTCCAGAAACTCTTTGCTTAGGGAATTGAGTAGAAGGGAAAGAAGTACCATTTTCAAACTTCCAGGAAGCATTTTACGTCTGATTTAAATGTTTTCCACAGCACAACTGCCAAGAACTTTGTGTCAGCCTGTAGGAGCAAAGGTTTAAAGTTGCTTTTCTTTTTTTCATGATAAGGATTAGAAACATAAGTCTCTTATGGCCTGGGTGTTCCTTAATACTGCTTTTGTTTTTTTCATTTCCTGACCTTTTTAAAAGGCTGTTGAACCTCTGAATGAATTCAAGAGAGAATGGTAACAGTCATTCATTGCTTCTAGAGAAAGGACCTGGTGTATACTTGGGTGATCGACCTAGAAGGAAGAATTATTTGTTTAGTGGTCATCCCTTTACACCTTTTAAATTTTACACAATGTGCCTTGTTATATATTCTCAAATGATTAATTTTAAGACCATTGAGTTCATGATATCAGACTACTTTGTGGGTTCTCATCTGTCAGGAATTCCGACAGCTGGTGTCTGCATAAAACCAGAAAGAAACAGTTGCTGTCAAGTCAATTCCAACTCATGGTGACCCATGTATTATAGAGTGGAACTGCACTCCACAGGGTTTTCAAGGCTGTGATCTTTCAGCAGTGATCGCCAGGGCTTTCTTCCAAGGAGTCTCTGGGTGGATCTGAACCACAAACTTTTCAATTAGTAATCCAGAGCTTAACCACTCGCACCATCCAGGAACTCCTTGGAGTCTCCATTTCCATTGCCATACAGCTGATTGTGACTCATAAAATTCCTCAGACCATCTTGTTAGGAACAGACCTGTCTTTCCCTAAATAATAAATTTTTTTAAAGATTTTCTCTTTTTCTTCTGTATTTATGTATTTTTCAACAATATCACACGTCTAAAAATGAAACTTTGAAAAGTAGAAAAATGCACTCGCAACTTTGCCTCCCAATTCTTACAACTTTTTCCATTTTTCCAGCTTCCTAGACTCAGTGGGAACCGAAGGGGAGAAGAGTTTTGAAGGGAGACAGGGTGGACACAACTGCAAAAAAGAGAGAAGACAAGTCCCGTGGGTCTCTGGAAGTAAAGGGTGAGTGGAGAATGCAGCTCAGAGCTGCAGTGTGCCCACAGGGCTCAGCCACGGGAAGGAACTTGATTTCTTTCACCATCCTCAGTTCAGCTGTCCTCCTTCGTCTTTGCTTCAGCTTGCTCTGCTTCTGGCCCCCTGGGAGGAAAGTGCCTACCTGAATGCAAACATTAGGGAAAGATTCTAGGGTGGAGCAGGGTGAGGTAGGGAGAGGGAGAGAGTTTGCTTGACCTAGTACGTGAGGAAATAGATTCCCTCCCATCTGGAGCAGGCAATAGGAGACAGGCTGTGCAACAGAGTAGAAAAACACAGGCCTGGCACCCAGAAGTTGCTCCACAAATGGTAGTTCCCACCCCTTGTCCTGCGTGGTCTGTTTTGGCTCTGGCTGCTACCCAGAAACCTAGAAAAACCTCAACTAGAAAGTCAAGTAAGCAGATACCAACTTCCTGGCTCCAGGGTAAGAAAAGGAAGTTATATGAAAAGAGGAGAAAGAAAAAACAACAACAGTCTCATGTTCAGCAATGGGCGAACTCCCATATTCTCCCACCACAAGGATTCCTGGTGTCACATGTAATTCCTGCATGAAGGATAATTTCACAAGGGCGATCAGGCCTTCTGCCACCTTCCCTGGAAGGAGCTATCTGATGATCTAGCCTCTGCCGAACTGAGTTACTCCCTTCCAGTTTGCTCAAGGGCAGGGAGGAATGGGGAAAAGATTCAATTGTGGGAGAGGAGACCCAGATTCTAACCCTAACCCTGCCCTCTTACTAATAATAAAACCAGAGGCAAGTCATAGTTCAGCTCTGGGTTTCATTTGTCAAATGAAAGGATGGGCCTCTAAGACCTTTCCAGATAGGACTCCAAGTCCGCCCAGAGAGCCACAGGGGTCTCAAGAAGAGGCAAGCTCCCTCTTAACCTGGCTGGTAGTTTTGTATCCTAAGTAAAGCTTTAGCACTTATACTCAACTGCTGAGGCAGACCCTCCTCTTGAGAGTGCCTCATCTCATTATAGTTCATCGCCTCTGAATGTCCACCTTGCCCTGGGTTTTCCCTGCAGGGAAGTTCAGCTCGCCTTCTAGAACACTCCTTTCTGAGCTGTAGGGGGTGAACAGAGAGGGACAAATCAGGGACTCTTCAGCTGGGTGATTGTATTAGTTTCCTAGTGCTACTGTAACAAATTACAAACTTGGTAGCTTAAAATACCACATATTTATTCTTCTACAGTTCTGGAAACTGCAAGTCCAAAATCATTTTCAATGGGGCAAAAATCAAGGCATCAGCAAAACTGTGCATCCCTGGAAGCTCTAGGGGAAAATCCATTTCTTTGCCATTTCTAGCTTCTAAAATTGTATTCTTGCATTTCTTGGCTCCTGGCCCCTTTCTCCATCTTCAAAGGCAGCACCGCGGCATCTTGCTTCAGTTGTCACATTGCCTTCTTCTTCTTTTCTGTAGAAAAGAGAACAGAGGAGCCCCCAAATCTGTAAACAAAGTAACAGGAAATGGGCCAGGGCACAGAAACAAAGCCATTCTCCAGAAAAGTGGGGCAGCTTATCAGAAAACAGCCCACAAACTTCTTTAAAGTTGTCTTTCAGAAGCAGCGAGATGAAACCAGCCCCAGGGACATGCGCAGAACATCCACCTGTGACCGCTGTGTGACCTTCCACCAGGGGCAGTAAGGGGCTGCAGCCGCAGCTGGGGAATTGAACTCGAGGAGTGAGAGACTGTGCAGGCACAACACCCCATAATAAGTCTTGCTATGAATCCCAGAAGCCTCAGGGGCCATCTTAGAAAACTGTTGTGCATGCACCGTAGTTAACATATCCCTGCCTATGCCTATTGATGAAGTAAAAGAATTGAACAGAAGATTTCAAAAGGTGTCTCGAGAAGACAAAGTATTATAATGACATGTACAGAGAGCTGGAGATGGAAAACCAAAAGGGAAGAACATGCTCGGTGTTTCTCAAGCTGAAAGAACGGAAGAAAAAATTCAAGCCTCGAGTTGAAATAGTGAAGGATTCCATGGGGAAAATATTAAACGACTCAGGAAGCATCAAAAGAAGATGGAAGAAATACAGAGTCATTATACCAAAAAGAATTAGTCGATGTTCAACCATTTCAAGAGATGGCATATGATCAGGAACTGATGGTACTAAAGGAAGAAGTCCAAGCTGCTCTGAAGGCACAGGCGAAAAACAAGGCTCCAGGAATTGATGGAATATCAATTGAGATGTTTCAACAAACAGATGTATTGCTGGAGGTGCTCGCACGTCTATGCCAAGAAATATGGAAGACAGCTTCCTGGCCAACTAACTGGAAGGGATCCATATTTATGCCTATTCCCAAGAAAGGTGATCCAACCGAATGTAGAAATCATAGAACAGTATCATTAATATCACACACAAGCAAAATTTTGCTGAAGATCATTCAAATACGGCTGCAGCAGTATATCGACAGGAAATTGCCAGAATTTCAGGCCGGTTTCAGAAGAGGACGTGGAACCAGGGATATCATTGCTGATGTCAGATAGATCCTGGCTGAAAGCAGAGAATACCAGAAGGATGTTTACCTGTGTTTTATTGACTATGCAAAGGCATTCAAATGTGTGGATCATAAATTGTGGATAACACTGTGAAGAATGGGAATTCCAGAACACTTAATTGTGCTCATTAGGAACTTTTACATAGATCAAGAGGCAGTTGTTCAGATGGAACAAGGGGATACTGATTGGTTTAAAGTCAGGAAAGGTGTGGGTCAGTGTTATATTCTTTCACCACACCTATTTAATCTGTACGCTGAGCAAATAATCCGAGAAGCTGGACTATATGAAGAAGAACAGGGCATCAGGATTGGAGGGAGACTCATTAACAGCCTGTATTATGCAGATGACACAACCTTGCTTGCTGAAAGTGAAGAGGACTTGAAGCACTTACTAATGAAGATCAAACACCACAGCCTTCAGTATGGATTACACCTCAACATAAAGAAAACAAAAATCCTCACAACTGGACCAATGAGCAACATCATGATAAACGGAGGAAAGATTGAAGTTGTCAAGGATTTCACTTTACTTGGATCCACAGCCATGGAAGCAACAGTCAAGAAATCAAAAGACGCATTTCATTGGGTAAATCTGCTGCAAAGGACCTCTTCAAAGTGTTTAAGAGCAAAGATGTCACCCTGAAGACTAAGGTGCGCCTGACCCAAGCTGTGGTATTTCCAATTGCGTCATAAGCACGTGAAAGCTGTACAATGAATAAGGAAGACCAAAGAAGAGTTGACGCCTTTGAATTGTGGCGTTGGCGAAGAATATTGAATATACCACGGACTGCCAAAAGAACAAACAAATCCATCTTGGAAGAAGTATAGCCAGAATGCTCCTTAGAGGCAAGAACGGCGAGACTGCATCTTACATATTTTGGACATGTTGTCAGAAGGGATCAGTCCCTGGAGAAGGACATCATGCTTGGCAGAGTACAGGGTCAGTGGAAAAGAGAAAGACCCTCAATGAGGTGGGTTGACACAGTGGCTGCAACAATGAGCTCAAGTGTAACAACGATTGTGAGGATGGCACAGGACCGGGCAGTGTTTCATTCTGTCCTGCAGAGGGTCACTATGCATCAGAACAGACTCGACGGTACCTAACAACAACAACAACATGCCTATGAATAAACATGAATCTTTTCCTGCCCAAAAACTTTTAAAAACCCAGGCAAGCCTTTTGTTCTGTGAGACCAGGGTAAGCGTAGCTTAGGCCCTCCTTGTCCCCACTTGCAAGCCTCTTCAATAAAGCTTTCCTCATGTGGAAAACCCCCCGTGCCTTACCTGCTCACTCTTGACGAGTGATAGAGGCACGAACCTTGTTCAATTCCAGCAACACCTCTGCTCTCTCAAATAAGGACATTTGTGATTATACTGGAAACGCTGGTGGTATACTGGTTAAGAATTCAGCTGCTAACCAAAAGGCTGAGGGTTTCAATCCATGAGGTGCTCCTTGGAAACGCTATGGGACAGTTCTACTCCATCCTATAGAGTCAATATGAGTCAGAATCCACTCAACGGCAACTGGTTTGGTTGTGGTTTTGGTAATTACGTTCAGGATAAACCTGAGTACCCAGGATACTCTTCCCGTCTCAAAATCCTCCACTTGGTCACATTTGCAAAGTTCACTTCGCATGTAGGGTAACATTCACAGGTTCCAGGGCATGGATGTCTTGGGGCCCATTAGTTCAGCCTACCACAGTGATGTACACCTTGTCTCAGGCCTCAGGGTCATCCAGCCTATTGCCCACCCCCTCCCTCAGAATAGGCTTGTGTATCTTTCTGCAAAGACTACGCCCTAACCTTCTAACCCACCCCACTTCCTTCTCCTTTCACTCCCTTTAAAACCAAAAAAAAACCAGTTGCCATCGAGTCAATTACGGCTCATGGCAAGCTCATGTGTTTCAGAGTAGAACTGTGCTCCACAGGATTTTAAAGACTGACTTTTTGGAAGCAGAAAGCCAGGCCTGTCTTCTGAGGCACCTCTGGGTGGGTTCAAACCATCAGCATTTTGGTTGGTAGTAGATTGCTTAACCATATGTGCCACCTAGGAACTCCTCGCTCTCTTTCAAAAGAAAAAAAAAATCCCATTGCCGTCGAATCAATTCCGACTCATCCACCCTATAGGACAGAGTAGAACTGCCCCATAGGTTTTCCAAGGAGTGGCTGATGAATTCAAACTGCCAACCTTTTGGTTAGCAGCCAATCTCTTAACCACTGCCTAGGACAACACCATCCAATAGAACTTTCTGTGATGATGGAAATGTTCTACATCTGCACTGTCCAGCATGATAGCCACTAGCCATTTGTGGCTACTAAGCAGTTGAAATGTGACTAGTGTGACAAAAGAACTTAATTTTTAACTTTATTTGATTTTAATTAAATCTAACTGGAATTTAAGTAGCCAAGTGTAGCTAGCAGTTAACAAATTGACCAGCTCTGTACTAGGAAAATGGAAGCAGAAGCTAAGAGTAGTCAATTTCTTTGCTTTTAGCTCCTGCTCACGTCTGTTTGGATCAGTTCTATCCTCTCTCTCCTTTTCCCATTCCCTGCTGAGCCTTAAGGAGGTTTCTACACGAGCCTTGGGATGATGCAGGTGGCTAAGGGCAAGACAAGAAAGAAGCTATGTTTGTTGGCCCCAGGAAAGTACAGACCCCCCAGTTCTGCTTTTGAATCAGACCAAGAGCACTCAAGTTATTTCAAGGTGACCCCCTCCTCACCCTTCTCCCACAATGGATCGCCCTTTTGGGAACCACAGAGGTATGTCACTGGTGAAGGTATACAGGAAAGGATACTAATCTGGAGATGTCACTGGCTGGAGCCTTGCTCTGTTACAGACTTGGAGTGACGTCTGGAGAGTCACTTCTCCATCTCTGGCCTTCAGTTTCCCTACCATGAGAGGGTTGAACCAGATGGTCCGAGAGGCTCCTCTCTGCTTTAATAGACTACAGTCTTATGTCCATGAATTAAGTCTCTATTGTGCATGTAATTACATTTCACAGCCATGCTCCCTGATTCATGTCGTAGGATGCTCAGATTGAAGGATTATTATGTAGATATGGCTTTAGGTTACTCTTGCAACACTCCAGGACGAAAAAATGTTCATTTCTCTGTCCTCATGATAATACTTCATATTAGCTTGGGCTTGTCCTCATGCTAATGCTTCACATTTGCTTGGGCTTTAGAGTGCTGATCCATTGACTAATTAGATTTTCATGAATCCCAGGAGTGCAAGACGCTGTTCCCATTTTAAGAGAAAAAACTGAGGCTCAGAGAAGTAAGGAGAGAAAGTTCAAGGTACCAGGCTCCATGATGGGTGATTTACATATCGCCCTATGAAAACACTTTGAAGTGGATAATATTATCCCCACTTTTTTGTTGTTGTTAGGTGCCATTAAGTCAATTTGGGGCTCATAGCGACTCCACGAGACAGTGTAGAACTGCCTCATACGGTTTTCTAGGCTGTAATCTTTACCGGAACAAATCACCAGGCCTTTTCTCCCCCAGAGTGGCTGGTGAGTTTGACCTGCAGACCTTTCAGTTAGCAGCTGAGCACTTAACCATTGCACCTCACAGTACCAGGCAATTCCCTTCACCCCAAACCAAATTAAAACCACAAAGAAACTGTCTACATTTTTTTTTTAAGTTTTATTATGAAAACACATGGATTCAAATTATGTCACTCATGTATTCTCTGCAATAGCAGAAAAATAGTTAGTGGTGGACCATCCCCATGGGGGACATGTGTCCCTCAGCAAAGCAAACATAAATAATAACAATACTAAAAAATACAGTAACACAGCACATAGTAAATATCACATTAAGAGAAGGAACAGGGAATGCTGAGAGGAGTCTTCAGCGTGGAGAGGATGTGTCTCACTGAGAAGTGTCAGGGCCCAGGTGCTCTTCTCTGGAGACTTACTGCTCTCAGGCCTGGAGTGGCTCAGTTCAGTTCCAGGTCATCCATGTACTCCTGGACCCAGGACTCACTGGGGTTGGCACACACTTGCCTGCCCCTTTTGGTCTGGAATCTAGAGAATGAGAGGTGGGCAGGTTAAACTCCCATGGAAACTTGAGGACATCTGGTACTAATCCTTGCCTATAGCAGACATCTCCCTATTGAGTATTATCACTGATGCTTTATATTGAGCCGTTCTAGTGATGGAGGTCCTGGGTGTGGCACTGGAATCAGACTCCCTGTTACTTACTACACTTTGGACTCCATTGTGACTCAGGGGTTTCCCAGATGAGGAATCAGTGAGTCTCGAAATTAATATGGATGCATCCTCCCACTCCCTACTACCCCTAACAACAACTCTTGTACATGTTTTCTAGCATGATTCAAGAAATCAGTTCACATCTTATGTGACCTTTTTTAACTTTCCCTAGTTTCCTGATGTCTGGCTAACTTCCTTCCAGGAACCCTCTCTTCTCCCTTGGCTCCACCCAGCCCCTACAGGACTCAACAAGTAACCTCGTGATCTGTTTCGTCACTTCTCCCTGGACACCAGGACTTCAGCTCTGAGACTCACCTCCCTGGTGCTTCATCCCCCACTGCCATCCCAGATAGGCCCCCTTTCCGCTCTTCCTACTCTCACCTTTGTCTCCCAGGGGAACCCAGGGGTTGATACTCACACCACAGCTGGATTGGAGCAGAGGCTGCTGGTCTCATAGTAATCGATCACAAAGTTGCGAGGAAGCTGCCGTACGGTATAGGAGAAACAGCAGGCAGTAGGAGGATCTGAGCCCACTAAAAGGAAAGGACTGGGTGAGATCAAAGCACTACACAGGAGCTGCTTAGTTATAGCATTCCTGTGGAGCTACCAGAACCACAAATATGGCCCCTTGCATACAATCCCACCCACTCTGAGTGGGTGTCTTATTTTGAATAGAGGATCCTCAGAGAAGATCATGGAAGAATTCTAAAAGATTGGAGCTGGATTGAGTCTCAGAGCTAATGGCCAACTCCCTTCATTTTACAGATGTGGAAACCAAGGCACAGAGAAGGACAGGGACTTGATTGAACAACTAGTTAGAAGGAGAGACAATTCTTCAGCCTGACTTCTAGCACCATCCTTTTTGTCCTTTTTGTTCCCAATTGTTTCTTTAAAAACAAACCAAAACAAAAAACAGGAACTTGAGTCTTACTGAATTTCTACTAAAATCTAAGTTTAACAGCAGACTATTTGGAATCTTCCAGTTCCCACTGTTGGACCAGCCACAACAAGATAAGTGGGCTCTGCATACACACTGACTCTAGAAATAGCAGCCTAAGGGCAGACTTACTTGGTGCTGAGAGGGCTGGAGAGCAGAAGGCAGCCACCAGCACGAGGAGAGAAAGGACAGCCACACAGAGCTTCATAGTCTTGGCTGAGGAGAGGCTTTCCAGAAGCTGAAACTGCAGAGCTCAGAAGCTTCAGAATTCAGACTGTGTCCTGTGATGATACTGAGTTGGAAATCCCTCTTTATAGGGACTTTGGGGCCTTGGAGGAAGGTGGGGGCACAGGAGAGTGAGTGGAATTTCCAGAGTATAGATGATGTCATGGTGCCAAAAGGAAATTGAAGCTAGCTGAGAGTGAAGAGCTTCTAACAGCTTCTCTTCCTCAGGGCAATGTCATCATAGAGGAAAGAAGAGGGAGGTAGTGGAAAAAAGTAGACTGCACCCCAGAGGGAAGTGGTACACCAAAGGCAGTGACTGAGACTGCAGAGAAAATTTCAAACCCCAGAGGAAGACTGACGTTCACACCTTCTAGAAGGGCCTTGTAGACAAGAGTTGTGAAGCCACATGATGAGTTTGATCATTGGCTTTTGCTTCATAACCACTTGTTTACTTATCTTTGACTCATGGAGTTAAAATGTTTCATTTATAAAGGTCCTAACAACAATTCCGTGTTCACACCAGTGAAATTATAAACTGAGAATAAAAGGGACTTGTGTCCATGTGTTTAACCAAATCAGTTACCTCCAAGATTGAGGTCATTTTTAAGTAATAGTCAATAGAGAACGATAGCAGATGCCCCTTGAATACACAACCAGGAAAGTACTCACTTTCTCTAGAGAAACTTCTCCTACCTTCTTCCAACAGAGTCATGTATCCTCCATGCTCCTACAACCCTGAAGCTAAGTCCATCACATCACCCATCACATATATATCTATTTATTTGATTGTCTCCCCCTCTAGATAGCGAGCTCTTCCATGCACAAACTGTACTATCCTTATCTCTGCAAAGACAGCAGGTGTTCAATAACTACTTGGTTAATAAAGGTCCAAAGGGAGTATGTATAACATGGATTTAGGATGTGTACCCCATTTAGTCAAATGAAGAAAGAATGAACTGAGTATTCTGACACTCTATCCAAAATGTGATTCCACCAGCCCAGAGCAGGTGGTAATCTCTCTCCTCCCTCTGCCCTCGGCTCACAGCTCAGTGGTTTTATGGCAAGGGATACTATTCTAAGACTCAACCTTTTCCAGCTCAGGGTGGAGAGGTGACAGCAAGAGTCAGCCATGGTTCCAGGAACTCTATGTGCATTCTGGGGGCCACCCCCTCACTCCTAAGCAGAGAGAGCTCTTCACTTCCCCTCATTCTTGTACTACAGAGGTTTCTCCTTCCCACACTTTTGACTGGCACTGCACTCATAACTCTGTTCTGCACTCTTTCACATCGTTTTCTCATTTTTTCCTCCCAGTCTCCCCAAGCTGCAGGCAGGACCAACAGCCACAGCAGTAAAATGGCCTTGCAGTGCAGAGGTTCTCCTACTTTTCATTTCCCCTAGCACAGCCACAGCCGTGGTTTTGTCTGATCCCAATCCATTTTGTCATTGTACAGATTAGGAAAGATAAACCTAGAGAAATTAAAAGACTTGACCAAGGTCACACAGGATGTGTGTCAAGACTCAAGGACTTCCAACTCCTGGTCCAGAGAAGGCCAGGCTCACTCTACAGAGATAACCCTCCGAGATCGCACTTGGAGGGAATCTCCAAAGGTACCAGACTCTCTGAAGAGATTGCTAAACTGATGAGGAACAGAAAACAGAGATAGTCAATCTGGATATCCTGGCCTCTCCTGTAAGGACTTGGACTGAGATTCATGAGTGTCAAGAGAGTACTGGCCATTGGTCCCAGGAGCACTAGGAGGTAGAATTTCCAGAACCCAGGAATTCTTTGGGAGCTAATGTTGAGGCTGAAATCCAAGGAGAACTGGAACACATGGTCATTTTGCCAAGATAATAAACCAAGAAGAAGGAAATCCTGTGGTTTTGCCAAGATGGTAGCCAAATCACTTGCGGAAATGGGAGCAGAAATTGGGTCATGGAATGAAAAATAAATACACAATTTCCCAAAGCTCAAGATTCAGGATGAAGTCCACAGGGCACCAGTAACCACCACACTCCACTTTCTGCCAGCTCTCCCCGCTATTCCTAAGGTGGAAATGGGCCTTGGTCTACTGCCACAGTCTGCTCTCTGGCTATCAGGGGAGGAGGTCAGTGACTTTGTTACTGTTGTTGTTAGGTGCCATCAAGTCAGAGTTGACTGATGAAGATCAAAAACTACAGCCTTCGGTATGGATTAACCTATGTACACCAGAATGACACGCTGCCCAGTCCTGCGCCTTCCTCACAATCATTATGCTTGAGCCCATTGTTGCAGCCACTGTGTCAATCCATCTCATTGAGAGTCTTTCTCTTTTTCGCTGACCCTCTACTTTACCAAGCATGATGTCCTTCTCCAGGGACTGATCTCTCCTGATAATTTGTCCAAAGTAAGTGAGACGTAGTTTCGCCATCCTTTCTTATAAAGGAGTATTCTGTCTGTATTTCTTCCAAGACAGATTTGTGTATTCTTTTGGCAGTCCATGGTATATTCAATCTTCTTCATCAACACCATAATCCAAAGGTGTCAATTCTTCTTCAGTCTTTCTCATTCATTATCCAGCCTTCACATGCATATTGAGGTGATTGAAAACACCATGGTTTGGGTCAGGCGCAATTTAGGCTTCAAGGTGACATATTTGCTTTTTAACACTTTAAAGAGGTCTTTCGCAGCAGATTTGCCCAATGCAATACATCCTTTGATTTCCTGACTGTTGTTTCCATGGGCGTTGACTTTGGATTCAAGTAAAATGAAGTCCTTGGCAACTTTAATCTTTCCTCCATTTAGCGTGATGTTGCTTATTGGTCCAGTTGTTAGGATTTTTTATTTCTTTATGTTGAGGTGTAATTCATACTGAAGGCTGTGGTCTTTGATCTTTGTCAATAAGTGCTTCAAGTCCTCTTCACTTTCCACAAGCAAGGTTGTGTCATCTGCATATTGCAGGTAGCTAATGAGTCTTCCTCCAATCCTGATGCCTCTTTCATCTTCATATAGTCCAGCTTCTTGGATTATTTGCTCAGCATACACATTGAATAATCGACTTTACCAAAAACCATTAGGGAGTGTTAAATTCCTGAAACAATAGTAAGACCTTACAGTATTTGTTGAGCTCAAGAAAAATTCCAGTATTCCTTATGAAGTTTCTTGAAAGATATTTTGAATACAGAATATAGTCAGTGTCTGAATAGATGTGGGAGATGAGGCAGAGGGGACTGAAACGTGACTCCCAGGTTTCAGGTGTGGAAGCTTGGTAGGAAGAGATGCTTATTTCTGACCAGAGAATACAGAATGAGGAGTGATTGTGGAGGAAAGGGGCTGACCCAATACCAAGATACACACACAAAAATGGCAAAATCTCAAGATAGGAAACAAGGGCCTGGCTGCAGAAAGAAGGGGCTGCGTCAACAAGACACGGTCTCTCCAGGGCACTCTAGGATGCTGGAAGGGTGACCCCAGGATGTTGTCTCCACCTCCATGAAAGGTGGAGCCAAACCTGGTGCAGCCTGACTATGGGGAACACACCTGAACAAGGGTGGCCAAGGCTAGGTCAAACAAGGAAATCACTATCAATAGATCCCTCCATGGAGCCACTGCTACCAAAAGAAACAAGCTAAGATGGACAACAGAGAAGGTGGAGCTGAAGGGCCAGAAACTGGAAGGAAAGCAATTCAGGAGGGTAGGGCATGGGAACGAGGGTGCGCAATGAGGAGGCCAGCACAGTACAAGGCAGTGAAGGTGGAGCCAGAATTCCCTGGACCTATGGCCAGGATGCTCTGCTGGGCTGAAGTGGGGCTTCAAAGAGAGGCTGGAATGAACCGGAAAGCTAGGACACAACTCAGAGCCCCTCTGTGATAAAGGGTCCACACTGTTGCCTGCTGGCTACTTTTTGTCACCACCATCTAAGGTATCTTGGATGGTCCCCCAAAGATCAAGACCTTGACACTCTGGCTTTTGGCCCTTTTCTTCCCATTAGTATTTCAACCGCATAGTAGGACTTTGGTCGTAACATATACTATTAGTCAAATAATTAATTCATTCACTAAATATTTATTAAACACCACTATGTGTCAGGACTGTGGTTATTGGTCATACACAGACGTAGAATTTACCCTCGTCAATGAAAGTATAAAATTGACCAATTCTACTGAGATTTCTTAGGATTCAAATTTCGTCTGTGTGACCTGAGACCATTCATTTTACCTGGGCAACATCAGGTTACCACCTAGGAAATATCTAAGTTCCTTCCAACTCAACTACTTTATATAATTCATTCAACATTTGTATACTAGATACACACTCCTCATGTGATTATGTTATCTTCCAACCCAAGTAAAAACACATATGACAAAGGGCTGTTCCTTGGTTTGGGGATTGATATGGAAAGTCTTAAACAGTAAGATAGAATTATAGGGAGCCCTGGTGGCAAAATGGTTAAGTGCTTGGCTGCTAACCAAAAAGTCTGCAGTTCAAACCCACCAGTGGCTCCAAGGGAGAAAAGACCTGGCAATCTGCTCCCATAAAGATTACAGCATAGGAAACCGTATGGGGCAGTTCTACTCTGTCCTATACGGTCGCTATGAGTTGGAATCAACTCAACAGCACACAACAACAAAGATAGAATTATATATTCAATAAATCACTTTTAATTAACAAGAGCAAAATTGTAAGAAATAGAGACTGTCAGGAACTTCATCAAGTTATAGTTACCATGTGCTAGGATTTAGGAGTTTTAAATCAACAGGACATGGTCTGAACTTTTGAGGAGAAAAACTAGGTAATTAAATAGTTTCAACACAATGTGGCAAATGCTGTAATCCTAGAGCTAGATAGTAAGATCCAGGATTAAAAAGTGTCTGATTCAGCAGTTTCCATTTCCTTCTTCTCCCTCCCCCAGACTCGTGTAAGCCAGCTCTCTGAAACTGAATCACGAGTGTGAAGGGGGATCCCCAAGAAGAGAGTGAAGGAATACCAACTTGGTATTAATCAAGAACCGGAGGCAGAGGGGGGCAGGGTGAGAGAAGGAGGCATTGTCTATGATCTAGAGTTTCCGATGAAACAAGTAACAGAGACCTCTTTATTTGCAACTGACAGTAAGGAGGGAGGATACCTGGATGCTAAAGCCTCAAGGAAAATTGCCACTGTCCCAGATCTTGCCTTTGCTTTGCCTTCCTCACAATCAGCCTTTAGCAACCATAGGGATGGAAAGGAAACAGAGTCTGTGAGCTTAAAGTAACTCTACAGATACAGGAAGAACAAGAATTCTTAAGGTGTGATCTTGCTTTGCTTATGTCTAATTTTCTCCATTTTTCTCTGATACGTAACATGTCAATTCTACTCCCATTTGGAGGAACTTAAGACCTTCTCTGGTGTGGACTTAATTTAGCTTCATCATCCACATTCTCCCTCACTACTCTGCAGCTATGCTAAACTATTTACTCTCCCCTCTGAGCTGCCATTTCACACCTCTGACTCTGTCAGCTGAACTGCCACTTCCCACCCCATCTATATACGTTCCCATCCTGTGTATCTTTCAAGACCCAACCAAAGTTCTATCACTTCCGTCAAGCCCTCCCTGGTCCTCCTGTGAGGGGTCATTTCTCCCTCCTCTGGCATTCTGAGATTTCATTTATTCCTGTCCTAGGAGTCTTAGCTCTTTCTGCTTTGTGCTGTGGTTACTTGCTCACATAGTAACAAGAAATAACAAGTAACAAGAAGAAATTAAAGCTGCAATTATTTCATTCTACTTGAATCAACTACCAATGTCCATGGAAACAGCAGTCAAAAAAATTGAATGAAGTATTGCATTGGGCTGTAAAAGACCTCTTTAAAGTTTTTAAAATGCCAAGTGTCATTTGATGACTAAGGTGAGCATGACCCAAGCCATGGTCTTTTCTATCACCCCATATGAACACAAAAGTTGGTCAATGACAAAGGAAGATAGAAGAAGAATTGATGCATTTACTGGAGTGTTGGCAAAGAATATTGATATACTGTGGCTTGCCAAAAGAATAAACGGATCAGCCTTAGACGAATTACAAACAGAATGCTCTTCAGGAGCGAGGATGGTGAGACTTCAGCTTGCTTACTTTGGACATGTCATCAGGAAGGATCAATCTCTAGAAAAGGACATCAAAGTTGGTAAAGTAGAAGGTCAGTGAAAACAGGGGAAACCCTGAATGAGATGGCTTGTCACAGTAACAACAATAATGGATTCAAACATACCAATGATGATGAAGATGGCACAGGACAGTGCAACGTTTTGTACTATTATACATAAGATCTCTCCGAGTCCAGAGCTGACTCCAAGGCAACAAACTACCATACCAACACCTGTCCCTACTAGACTAGACTAGGGACATCTAGAAGGCAAAAGCCAATAAAAATAAAAATAAGTAAATCATTATAAATGAAATATATGCTTATTAATTATATAAAAATATAATAAAAGATGGAAAAGAAAAAATTCATAATTAGATTTAGCTAAGGAACTAGAGTACTCCATTATCTTGGCCCTTGTCTCTACTGGTGATGCTGTAAATGTTTTGAAATAAAATAAATTTGTTCATAAATGTGTGCGCTGACCACGAAGGTAATACATTGTCACTAAATAAAATAAGAAAAATCCGTAAAAAGAGAAAACCAAGGAAATTAATTACCCATAAACCTATCACACAAATATAAGCACAATTAATGCATTAGGCCATTTATTTCTGATGCTTTTTATTTTTTCCATGCCTGTTGTTGTTATTATTAGGTGCCATCAAGTTGGTCCTGATTCATAGTGACCCTATGAACAACAGAATAAAACACTGCCCAGTCCTGCACCGTCCTCACAATCGTTATTATGCTTGAGCCCATTTTTGCAGCCACTGTGTCAATCCATATCCTTGAGGGTCTTCTCTTTTTTGCTGACTCTCTATCAAGCATGATTTCCTTCTCCAAGGACTGGTCCCTTCTGATAACATGTCCAAAGTAAGTGAGACAAAATCTCACCATCCTAAGGAGCATTCTGGCTGTATTTCTTCCAAGACAGATTTATTCGTTCTCCTGGCAGTCCACGGTATATTCAATATTCTTTGCCAACACCACAGTTTGAAGGCATCAGATTTTCTTCAGTATTTGTTATTCATTGTCCAGCTTTCACATGCATGTGAGGTGATTGAAAATACCATGGCTTGAGTCAGGCTTACCTTAGTTCTCTTTGCTTTTTAACACTTTAAAAAGGTCTTTTGCAGCAGATTTGCCCAGTGTAATACTTTCCTTTGATTTCTTGGCTGCTGCTTCCATGGGTGTTGATTGTGGATCCAAGTAAAATGAAATCCTTGACAACTTCAATCTTTTCTCTGTTTATCATGATGTTGCTTACTGGTCCAGTTGTAAGGATTTTTGTTTTCTTCACATTGAGGCGTAATCCATACTAAAGGCTGTAGTCTTTAATCTTCACTAGTAAGTGCTTCAAGTCCTCTTCACTTTCAGCAAGCAAGGTTGTGTCATCTGCATAACTCAGGTTGTTAATGAGTCTTCCACCAATCCTGATGCCAAGTTCTTCAAATAGTCCAGTTTCTAGGATTTTTTGCTCAGCATACAAATTGAACAGTATAGCGAAAGAACAAAACCCTGATGCACACTTTCCCAGATTTTAAACCACATAAAAAAAAAAAAAAAAAAAACCACATAGTATCCCCTTATTCGGTTCAAACAGCTGCCTGATGGTCTATGTACAGGTTCCTCTTGAGCACAATTAAGTGTTCTGGAATTGCCATTCTTTGCAATATTATCCAAATTTGTTATGATCCACACAGTCGAATGCCTTTGCATAGTCCACAAAACACAGGTAACCACCTTTCTGGTATTCTTTGCCTTCAGCCAAGATCCATCTGACAGCAGCAATGATATCCCTCATTCCACATCCTCTTCTGACCCTGGCTTGAATTTCTGGCAGCTCCCTGCTGATGTACTGCTGCAACCGTGCCTAGGGCTTAAACAAATCTATGTGGTTACAATATCTGTGTGTGTGTGTGTGTGTGTGTGTGTGTGTGTGTGTGTGTGTGTATTTATATACATCCATGGGAGTCCCTGGGTAGTGCTTAGCTGCTAACTGAAAGGTTGAAAGTTTGAGGCCACCCAGAGGTGCTTTGGAAGAAAGCCTAGCAATCTACTTTTGAAAAATCAGTGGTTGAAAACCATATGGAGAACAGTTCTACTCTGGCACACATGGGGTTGCCGTAAGTCAGCAACGACTCAATGGCAGCTACAACATATCAATGCACGTATACTCATATACATTTGTCGAATTCTTCCTCTTGTATTATTTGCACAATTTTCCATCCTGCTCTTTTTTAACAATTTACACTATGAGTATATTTATGCTATTCACTTCATTAATTTTAAGGGTTTAATTATAAATAATCCAGTGGATATGGAGTAATTGGCTTTAGCACTCCTTGATAGTGGAAAATTTTGGTTTCTATGTTTTAGCGTTATAAATAAGACCGGGTCAGATGTCTTTGTGTTTGAAGATGCCTCTGTAAATGGGTTCGTTTCCTTAAAACTTTTTCCTAGAAATATTTCTTCTGGGTTAGCAAGTATAAATATTTTTAGGCTCGTGATAAGTATGGAACACCCACATCTAGTATTTTTATCTTTATGATCCTCAGCTAATGCCTAACGCAGTGCCCTTAGTGACTCAGTGACTGTTTGGTCAATGCACAAATGACTGAACTGTGACTTGCTTCCTGTTCCTCTAGCCGGGAATTCCTAACCCAGTGCCTTTCGTCCAGGGGAGGCTAGGACCATAGCCCACAGCATCATCGCATCTGCCACCTCCCTCCACGTGATTAGAGAGGTTGAGGAAGCACAGAAATTTCAGCTTTGAGGGAAAGAAAGGGGCTGGCGAGTTCATGTATACCAGTACTTACGAAAAAAGCTCCGCTAAGAATAGCCCCGGATTTACACACACCCCTTTCCTCCCGCTCACGAGCGAAACTATTTCCCCAAGAGAAACCAGAACAAGTCATGAGTGGAGGCCTGAGACATCCCGTTCAGAGATGCTATTCTTAGACATCCTGAGCCCTGTGGTCTCCAGGGACCCTGCGTTGTGCAACACTCAGTATGACAGTACCACTATGCTGAAAAATTTCCTCCCTCACCCCCAATTTCCATTTCCCCATTAGCCAGGGCTGCCTATAAAAAGCAGAGGAGATGGCATCGGACTCCAGAAGGAGCAAGTGGTAGTGAGGAACCAGCCCCAACTCCGCTCTCCTGACACTCGGACCCACTCTCCTGTCTCTGCTCACCACCATGAAGGTCCCTGTGGCGGCTCTTGCCATCCTCCTCTGCATCGCGGCCCTGTGTACCCACGTCTTCTCTACACCAAGTGAGTCTGTGTGTTGAAAGCCCCGAGAGAAACTAGAGAACTTTTTAAAGGGTTATAAAACATCTCGGTCTATTTGTTTAAGACTTATTTTTATCGTTATAAAGGGGTCTTAGCTATTCTGGTATCCTGATCTGAGGTTCAGGGTGGCATAGGGGAATTAGGGTCCCATTTTACAGATGGCAAAATGGTAGCCTAAATAAATGAGTTCCACAAGAAGCAGAATCCAGGCCTGGTTACTTCCTAGTGGTGTCTTCCAACCACTAACTCTCCCTAGGTCTACCCAAGAGTTCTGTCCCTTGAGTGTCTTAGGAGAGATGCCCAAGGTTTCTCTTTGGCTGGGGTATGACCTCTTGACCCTGATAAAATTCTCTGAAGGGAGATGAGATAAGAGAATACTCTACTTGGATATCTGAATTACATAAAGAGCCAAAATAGAGTGAAACAGAGTGAAAACAGAGTCCAAATGAAGACTCAAATAGAAAGAAGAATACAGACAGAAACAAAGAAAGAGGCCGGGACATTTCATCCCCCAACCCCCACCCCTGTGAATGAGGCTGTATTCCCCCTTGTCTTCCTCACCGTCTCAGGGGCCAGCCCTGGGAGAAGCTGCCTTGCTTTTTCTTCCAAGCTGTATGACTCAGGCTCATTCTGTTCCTTCTTCCACAGTTGGTGCCGACTCCCCAACCGCCTGCTGCTTCTCCTATGTCTCCCGGCAGATGAAATTCAAATCCATAACCGACTATTATGAGACCAACAGTCAGTGCTCCAAGCCCGGCATCATGTAAGTGCCAGTCTTCCTGTCCACCACTGGGGGAACATGGGAAGATCTGGGGTGAGGAGCATCTCCAAGAGCACACAGAGACCAGAGGATCCATCTGGGAAGACTCAGCCTTCTGGGAGTCTAGTAAATGTGCAGGAAACAGCCAGTCTCTGAGGTGGTCCTGACCTGGCCAGGGCCTTACAGAGTCAGGGAAGGCTACCCCAGACCAGAGGGAAGAGAAGGGAAGAAGGGAGTGGCATCAGGAGCCTCTGAGGGGCCCCCATGAGACAGTGAGAGAAGCTCACTGAAATAGGCAGATGATCCCTGAGAAAGTGGGCAGGCTCTGAGCTGCCAGGCACAGATAAGGATGAAGGAGCCACAGTGGACCCAAGATTCCCCTACTGTATTCCTCAGTGTTTAATCCTCCTGCCTCTCTCCACAGCTTCATAACCAAAAAAAACCAGCAGGTCTGTGCCAAACCCAGTGAGGCCTGGGTTCAGGAATACATCACCAACCTGGAACTGAATGCTACAAGGAGCCCAGTGACCTCTGTGGACAGACTGTAGAGCAGGGGCTCAAACCTCAGAAACATCCTTGAAGCCTACACAGCTAACTCTCCTACCAGCGGTGTATCTACGTAAAATAGCATCTATGGCAATTAGTTTTAAATTCCTGAATGACCTCTCACAACTGTTGATGGAAACTATGATAGCCAATAGATACTATTCATTGGCGCCCACCCACCCCCAGGTGGCACCCAGGGCACGTGCCCTATCTGCCATACCTTTGATATACCTCTGCTACGGCTGATGGACAAATAACCACACTATGGGACTTTTCTTAACTTAACTTTTAATTTATTTATACTATTTAATTTTTATTTAATTTTTGTAATTTATTTTCTCTACGGTACTGTGTGACTTGCTTGCTCCGATAGGACCCAGGATATGCTCTCCACCACCCCACCCTCACTTTTCATTCATACTGTGATTGGTAAGAATTGAGTGACTATCATTGGCTTGTTCTAGGCAGATGTTGTACCAAAGCCACCAGACTGACAAATAACCATTGGACACACTGAATAATAAAGATGCTCTTTTTAAAAAGTAAACCAGCATTGAGTTTGGTTTTGTTCTTCTGGCAAAGCTGGATCATGGGTTAAGGACAATGATGGCAAAGAATAGCAAGATGTGTGTCTTAGTTATCTAGTGCTGCTAAAACAGAAATACCACAAGTGGGTGGCTTTAATAAACAGAAATTTATTCTCTCACAGTTTAGGAGGCTAACAGTCCAAATTCAGGGCACTGGCTCTAAGGGAAGGCTTTCTCTCTCAGCTCTTGGGGAATGTCCTTGTCTCTTCAACTTCTGCCTTCTGATTCCATGGAGATCTCCATGTCTTTTGGCATCAATCTTCCCCTGGGTCTAGGAGTTTCTCAGCACAGGGACCCTGGATTCAAAGGACACACTTTGCTCCTGGCTCTTCTTTCTTGGTGGTAGTCAGGTTCCTCCTCTCTGCTTGCTTCTCTCTCCTTTTACCTCTTGTGAGATAAAAAGTGTGACTCAAGCAAGCGTGATGACTTGGGTAAGGATGGTGACTTAGGATACAGTCCAACCTAATCCTGCCTCATTAACATCACAGTTTAGGATTTACAACACAACACAAAATAGAGGATAATTACATCAGATCTCCAATGGAGGATAAGCACACAATGCTGGAAATCTTAGCCAAGTTGGCACATAGTTTAGGGGGATACAATTCAATCCATGACAATGTGGAATGGAGGGAAGTTGGGAGAAATTCAAGGGGGGCTACACAGTTACATCCACTTTACACAGAAGGCACGTTCCAGAACATTGAAACAGTTGAATATTTTATAAACCAAATCATAATTTGCATACTCTGGGGAAATTCACTACTTGAATAGATACCATGAAAAAGAGTATTCCATATTGCATATTTACAATAAATTAAACCTCCTGAATAATAATTGCTAACACTTTTTAGGCGTATTCTAGGCTGAGTGCTTTATATGCATTGTCCATTTAGTCCTCACAATGCAATAGACCAGCATAAAAAAAACCAAACCCACTGCTGTTGAGTCAATTCTGACTCTTAACGAACCGACAGGACACAGTAGAACTGCCCCACAGGGTTTCCAAGGCTGAAATTTTTACAGAAGCAAGTTGCCAGGTCTTTTCTCTCGTGGAGATGATGGTGGGTTCAAACCACCAACCTTAACAACTTAACCACTGCACCACCAGGGCTCCGTACACGTACTATACCAAACCAAAAAACCAAACCCATTGCCATCGAGTCGATTCTGACTCATAACGACACTATTGGTCAGAGTAGAACTGCCCCATAGGGTAGTTTCAAACTGCTGACCTTTTGGTTAGCAAATGAGCTCTTAACCACTGCACCACCAGGGCCCCTACAGTACTCTTAATATTCCCATTTGACAGAAGAGTTAACCAGAGCTCAGAGAGGTTAAACAATTTGGCCAAGATCACACAGCAAGTAAATGGTACAACTGAGATCCAAAACCACAAACTTTAACTACAGCCTGTGTTCTTAACCACTAGCCTAGCCCACTAGAAGTCTAGTAAATGTACAAGACATAGGGCATTTCAGAGTCTGAGACTTGACCGAGATCCGTGTTCAGCCCCTGGCAGTTCCTAGCTCTCCTCCCCGGGGAATATCCTCCCTAGACACACCTGAGATGTACTTTGGGGAAGATCCATTTCCTGGGGGCTGCCTACTTCCTGTCAATGTGAGTTAGGAGCCTGGGGTTTGCTACAGGTGTTGGGCAATCAAAGGCTCTTTAGGACCGGTCTTGTGGTTTCTGTGGCAATATAACTTCCTGCTAATGATCTTAGGCTTCGGGTTGATTTTTTTCTGATCGATTGCATAGGCTAAAACACCTGAAGCAGAGCTTGTCAAGTCATACATTTTGCATTTTAACTGTGGTTGGGAATGTGTAGGAGTCCCTCCACGATGCAAATGGTTAACATGCTCAGCTGCTAACCAAAAGGTTGGCGGTTCCAGTCCACCTAAGGATGCCTTGGAAGAAAGGCCCATGATTTAGTTCTGAAAAATTAACCATTCTGAAGACCCAATGGAGCACAGTTCTACTCTGACACAGGTGGGGTTATCATGAGTCAGAATCGATTCTATGGCATCTGGTTTGGGAATGTGAACTTCCTAGCACAGGCCTCTAAGGTCGCTATGAGTCGGAATTGACTTGAAAGCAATGGATTTTTGATTAGCACAGGTCTCAATACTGTATTGCCTCTACCTTTCAGGCTTCTGTTGTAAGACCTCTGCCTCCATCTTTTCCCCTGCTGGTGTAACACTAGCCTCAGGGGCAGAGGTGCTGATAATTTGATCCCTGATCCAAGGCCACGTCCCCCTGCACCTTCACAAAGAACTTGATTGTCCTCGTTAAGTAAGGAATATGACTATTTCAGAGGAGGGGATGGAAGAGGGAGCTACCGCTGAAATTGGACCCCAGGTTTATCTCCTATAAATCTCTTACCTCCCTGTTTCTGCTCACACTAGCTGTGGCTTGGAGTAGAAAATTTTGCATTTACAGCCTATTATGGGTTGAATTGTGACCCCAAAAAGATATGTAGAAGTCCTAAACTCCAGTACCTGTGAATGTGACCTTGTCTAGAAATCGGGTCTTTGAAGAGGTTATTTGTTAATATGAGATCATACCGGAGTAGAGTGGGCTGGAATCCGGTATGAATGGTGCCCTTATAAAAATAGGAGAAGAGACACAGTGGAAAAACAACCAGGTGAAAATGGAGGCAGAGATTGGAGTGATGCATCTACAAGCCAAGGAACACCAAGGATTGCCTGGCACCACCAGATGTTAGGAAGAGGCAAGAAGCATCTTCCCCTGGAGCCTTCAGAGAACACATGGATACCTTGACTTTGGGCTCCTAGCCTCCAGATCTATGAGATGAGACAAATTCTGTTGTTTTAAGCAACCCACTTTGTGGTACAGCAGCCATGGGAAACAAATACACAGCCCTTGGCACTCCAGATTACTGAGCACTCAGCCAGCAGGTTCACGGGCCTTTCTTAACAAAACTAAACTTTTTCCCTTTCCAATTTCACATGAGCCCCACTTTAACATATCCTAAACACTTTCCTAAAGGGCTTTACTGGTAGACGCAAGAATGATTAAACTCCAATACTTAGATTTTATTTTTCCTATCAAATTCCTTAATGCTGCAGCCTTAGCATTTGTCACTGGACGACAGTGCCACTGTGCCCAAAAGGCAGTTCCCACTCACAGCAGCAAGAGCAACGCTGGGCATCTATTAGAAATGCAAATTCTAAGCCTCCTCCCTTCACACCTACGGTATCAGAAACTCTGGAGGTAGAACTCAGGAATCTGTGTTTTAACAAGCCCCCAGGTAATTCTGATGCATACTTAAGTTTGAGAACCACTACCATTTAACAAGGACCCTTCGCGGCTGCTAACTGAAAGGTCAGGTGTCCAAACCTACCAGCAACTTCATGGAAGAAAAGACCTGGTGATCTGCTCCCACAACACTTACAGCCCAGGAAACCCTTTGGGGCGGTTCTACTCTGTCCTACAGGGTCACTACGAATTGGAATCAACTCTACAGCAAACAAGAACCATTCAACAAGGGAAACCTGGGTGGCACAAGTGCTGCACTACTAGTGAAAGGCTGGTGGTTAGAATCCACCGAGAATCTCCTCAGAAGACTTGGGATCTCCATGAGTGGGAAGACTTCATGGCAACACTGACAACATCAGCCATTTATCCCACCCTACCTCTTCAGCTCAGCTAATTGCACACTTCAGGGCCTGTTTCTTTTAACAGATCGTGTATCTCTGTACAGATATAGATCTCTGTATATCTCCAGATGGTAGTAGTTTCAAGGAGGAAACAAAACAATACCACCCAACTCAAAGAAGCTAGAATAAATAAACCTTGTGACCCTAAGACTGAAGGGCCCAAAGGTGACTCTGGCTTCAGGAAGATTGAAAGCAGCAGCCCTGTGGTATTAATTAATTTTTCTCTGCCTGATCTCCCTTCCGCGTGAGAGGTTCCCAGGATGACTGCTGGTACTTTCCATTGCTATATGAATCCTTGTTCATTTTCATCAGGGAAAGGAGAGCTTGTGTCCTCACTGGTTCTTTTGCATTTGACTGACTTAGTTCAGGAAAACAATTCCTAACTGGAGATGGGTTTCACTGGTTTATTTAAATTAATCAAGGCTCATGCCTGGATCTGTGGGTTGGATGAATTTCACAGAAATTTGAATTCTGAAAATTATAGAGAAAGGTGGCTTCCCAAAGGAAATTTGGGGTTCTGATATCAGGAAAACTATAATACAGATGCTGGGCAGAAAAAACATGTTTTCACTATAATGCATTTATCTTTTTCCTATTGATTTTTTTTTCTTGCTCTCTGAGGGGCACTAACCTTTTACATAAGTCTCTGGGTGGTGCAAACAGTTTGTACTTGGTTGCTAACCAAAAGGCTGGCAGTTCAAATCCATATAGTGACGCTGCACAGCCGTTGAAAACCCTATGAAGCGCAGTTCTACTCTGAAACACTTGGGATCATTATGAGTCAGAATCAGCAATGACACAGGTTAACCCTTCTTATGTGATGAGCATTTCTTCTCCTTTGCTTTCTAGCATTAGAAACTATTAGTCTTTCATTTTTAAAAAGATGCTGACGTGTGCATTTCCTATTGCCCTATAAATGACTATTGCCGAAATCTATGGCTAACGAGACATTAAGCTCCTCACAGTGTAAAAGTAACCACTGGAAAGTGGGGCTACACAGCCACTTCAAAACAGACTAAGAGGTTGTAGACTTGGCCCTACCACAATCACCTCCCGCCCCCTTTTATATAAGCAGAAGACTGGGGAAGGAAAAAATGTGGGAACTCTCAGAATAATGAGTCATCCATTGAGATTGTCCATACTGGGGAAGAGAAGAGAGTCCTTCAGTACTGGATGGATGAAGGGGTAGACCACAGGGGACAACACATACTTGCTTCTTCTGTTCCCCCTTTTTCCTGGAATGAGTGTCCAAAATTCACCTATCATGCCCTGGTGGCACAATGGCCAAGTGCTACGGCTGCTAACCAAAAGAGCTGGCAGATTGAATCCTTCGAAACTCTATGGGGCAATTCTACTCTGTCCTATAGGGTCGCTTATGAGTCGGAATCGATCTGGTGGCAACTTGTTTGTTTTGTTTTTGTTGTTGTTTTGATTACTATATGATATTGACCACACTCCCAGCTACTGGAGTGGGTCCTGATTAGAATAAGCCAATTCGCATCATGAGTTTTTTAAAACTTATCATTAAAACATAAGCGCTTCCCAAGTCATCACGTTGTTTATAAAGGCTGGCTAATATTCAATCAAGTGAACACACCATAATTTCCTTACGCATTCACATATTGTAAGCTATTTAAACTGGGTTCAATTTCAAACTGTTATAAATACGCTGGAGACTAAATGTTCCCATGCATAGACTTTTCTCCACATGTGAATTTATTGACATAAGAATCGATTCCTAGAGTTGGGCTTTCTTGGTCAAAGAGTAAGAAGCCAGAGCCACCTCTGTAACTTTTTGAAGTTCTTGAGCCATATTAGCTAGCATATCTAACATATCTTTGTGTCTTTTGCTTAGTGCACATTGGAGGTTCTAGATGAATCTGTCTTGAATGAGCATGTGTCTGAAAGGCTGGCTCCACTCCCAACGCTCCCATAGCCCAGGCTTTGCCAATACCCTCTGTCCATCTGGTGTGGTTCAAGCTGGGTCTTGCTACTCAAGACTGGTGGCATCATCACACATGTCACATCTACGCAGTTAGAGCAGCTGTGGAATAACATCAGAAATATCTGCTTTGCCTGGGGGAAACTATGACTACAGAGGTTTAGAGAGATGGAACTAGCTAAGTGTGGTCCCAGGCTGACACTAACATCTCGCCTTCTCTCACTGTGGAAACCACTTCCCTATAAACAGCCCCGATCAAGTGAGAAGTTGAACTATTCTTGCAAATACCCCGAACCTGTGGTTGCCCAAGGCCCTCTTTGCATGTACAAAACAGCAAGACAACACTGTGCTTAAAACTTCCTCTCTTGTCGCCCCCAGTTTCCACCTCCCCATGGTCCAGGGCTTCCCCATTAAGAGAAAGGGACGTTCCTGGAAACCCAGAAGGAGTTTGGCAATAGCAAGAGCCCAAACCCAATTTGCTCCATCCACATTCTTCAGCCCTCACTGTCCTCCTCACTATGCCTGCTGTACCCGAGCTTCTTCTCACCAGTCTGTGCTCCCTTCTGCCCTTTGCTCTTGTTCTCCCACTCACTGGCTGGGGTCAGGCAACATCGCCAAAGTCCTAGGAACAGAGATACCAAAACAAAAACCTGTTGCCATGGAGTCAATCCTGCCTCATGGTGACCCCATATGTTTCAGAGTAGAACTGAACTCCATAGGGTTTTCTTGGCTTTAATCTTAAAGGAAACAGGTTGCCAGGGCTTTCTTCCACAGTGCCACTGGGTAAGTTCAAATCGCCAATCTTTAAGTTAGTAGACTAGCACAAACCCTTTGCACCACCCAGGGACCCTGAAGCCAGAGATGCCCCAATAAAACAGAGAACTTCACAAGAGGTTTTCAAAATTCTCCAGGCTATCTGTCCAGGAGACTTTTCTTTCCAAAAGAATTGGCTTTCTATTTTGTATGCCTGGAAGACAGGGTGAGCTCTATCCTATTTTGGGAATGGGAAAATCGAGTGGGTTTTCAACAAGAGTCAGAATGCAGGTTCAGGTGCCTTCCAGTGGTCGGTTGAATAAACAACCTACCTCAGCTCTACCCCCCAGAGCTCTACCAGAGATGACTTACAGAAATTGTTTCTTGCTGCGGGGAGGCGGGGGGGAAGGGGGGGCTCTTCTTAAGCCAGATTAAATTCCTTAGGTGGAACTGGGAACAAAGCAGACTGTTATAATGAGCTGCACTCCCTGCAAAGCAAGATAGAGACCAAAGCTAAGATTAAAGCAGAAAAAGACAGGCCAAAGGCGGGGGAGTGGGGTGGAACAATGCAACAAGAAATTTCCAGCTTCCTCTCAGCTCTCCTCATCCCTGGTGGAATGTCCCCACCAACTGCCTCCTGACTTTAACACTAGGCAGAAGGAGCAAGCTCGCTTGTTCCATTGAAAAATGAAAAATGTTGCTCCTTCACTCACAGTTGGCAACAGGTCCCCCAAGCATCTGCTACGTCCTCTGTGTCCCCCAGTGGATCTCGGGTAGATGACTGTTACAAGACCAGTGCTCAGTGTTATGTGAGGGCTGGTTCTCCCAAGGGCTAGTCTGGCGAGAGGCACGACATGTAGGGACAGAGCCCACAAGACTTGGAGCAGGAGCAACCTGCAAGGGCACCCAGTGGATGAGGGCCATCGAGGGAGCTCAGACCTCTGGTCCTATCTTGTGACAGGACACAGGAAGAGGTGCTTCCTCACCTGGCGTGGAGCCCACAGAAAGCCAGGGAGGAGATGCCCCAGGGAAGACGGGAGAGAGGAGGAGGTGATAGTAGGGGGAGGCTGCCTGAGGAGACTCCCTAAGTCATCGAGGAAAGGTCTGGGAATCTGAGGTTGGGAGAATATTCCTGAGAAAGTGGACAGACCTTGAGCCTTCCAAGAAGAGAGGGGATGGGGTGGGGAGCAAGGGATCAGAAATTCACCTGCTAATTATTTAACTCAGTTCCTCTCCCTAGCTTCCAAAGCAAAGAGGCCAGCAGGTCTGCACCAACCCCACTGAGTCCTGGTCCCGGAGCACATCATTGACCTTGGAGTTGAATCCCTGAGTGACCTGGAAGCAGCAAGAAACCAGTTACTCAGAAGCCACTTTTCTTATGGACTGGTTGCCGAGCAACCACACTCTGGGGCTTTTATTTAAATTCTATTTATTTAGGCTAATTAATTTTTATAATACATTTCTATGTGTTGTTAACAGTTTGCAGAACTCCCAAGACACTCCCTTCACCCCCCCTTCCCTCTGCCCCCCTAGTCACTCAGGGTGACACACGCTCAGTATGAAGGTGAGTGGTTGTGTTTCACTCTTGACACCATGGCTGCAACAACAGTTTCAAGCATAACAATGATTGTGATGATGGCACAGGACCAGGCAGTGTTTTGTTGTACAAAAAGTCGCTATGAGTCAGATCCGACTCGACATCACCTAATGACAACAACGAGGAACATTGTATCAGCCAAAAATATTTATAAAATGTTATATACAGTTTCTGTGTTCAGCTGCGTGAAATAAAAAAAAATTTTTTTTTTTGAAATTTTGGTGATTTTATTGGTTTTGTTTTATGACAAAGTCTAGGATCGCCAATTGGAAAAAAAGTGTTAAGGGCAAACAGTAGAAAAATCTGAAGAAAGGAAGTCAGTAGAAAGAAAATGGCAACAATACCTGTCTACATATTCATACAAGCTAAAAATGAAACATTATTTTATAAAACGATGGTTAGTTTATAAAATATTATACACCTAACGTATATTGTATACCTGTACCCATTGTCGTCAAGTCGATTCCGACTCATAGCGACCCTATAGGATAGAGTAGAACTGTCCCATAGGGTTTCCAAGGAGCAGCTGGTGAATTTGAACTGTCAACCTTTTGGTTGGAAACCAAATGCTTAACCACTGTGCCACGAGGGCTCCATATAATGTATAAAAAAAAAAAATATGCACTAGGTAAATTCGTGAACCACCAAGGTGAAACGTCCTTGATATATATTCATGCACCCAAGTTGTTTTTTTTTTCTTCATATATCAAGCTTTCTTAAAAATTATGCACCGTGCTTTTAAAAAAACAGTTGTTATTGAGTTGACCCCAACTCATGGCAACCTCATGTGTGTCAGAATAGAACTGTGCTCCATAGGGTTTTCAATGGCTAATTTTTTGGAAGTAGATTGTCAGGCCTTTGTTCTGAGGCACCTCTTGGTGGACTCCAACCTCCAACCTTTTGGTTAGCAGCCAGCCGAGTGCATTAACCATTAACACCATCCAGGTATGCCCTGTCTCCTTTCTCCTGTTTTCTTTTTCCCTGCTCAAGTTGACTCTGGTAAACCAACAAGTTCACTGCAAAAATAGATATCCAACAGGAAATGAGTCACCTTGCTAGCAGGAACTTCCAGTTTTTATAAGTTCCCCCCTTGAAACCCCTTCACTGGGCATAAAGATGATGAGAAGTAATGACCTCTCCTCCACAGAGGTGGCACCCACTAGGCTGGCCATTCGCAATGCTGACAATTCCCTCTCCTTCCTCTTTCTATATATAGAATGCCCTGGAAGAATTGTCTGCCCCAGTTGTTGGTGACTTAGTTAAAAATGTAAAATCCTTGCTGGTAATTTAGCCTCAGATTGGGGAAGTAGCCATTGTTTGTGGGACAACAGGATACAACCCAATCAAAATCCTTTACAATCAATGAGGTAATTCTGGAAGGTACAGAAGAGCAACAGACCTATTGCTGGAAAAAATGGAGTAGACCGTTAAAAGAAAGGTCCAGATGGTTTCCCAAATTTGCGGGGAGGGGGAATATGGTGCAATATAAACCCAAAACAAATATTCTTCATGAATAAAGAAAAATTAATATAAGAAAGTCCTGCACATTTAGTAAATACTTGTTTGTTCCCCAGCATCTTTTCTTTCTCAGTTAAAAGAACTTTTAAATGATCATTTGGAAAATTACCCCCTCTTGTATTTTGCAAGTCTGTTTCCGTAAAGACTTACAGCCTTGGCATTATGCTGAGTGAAATTAGTCAATTGCAAAAGTACAAATATTGTATGAGACCACTATTATAAGAACTCCAGATAAAGTTTAAACACAGAAGAAAATATTCTTTGATGGTTACAACGGTGGGGAGGGAGGAAAAGGGATATTCACTAACTAGACAGTAGACAAAAATTTTTCTCTGTGAAGGGAAGGGCAACACATATCACAGGGATAGTCAGTACGGCTGGACTAAACCAAAAGCAAAGAAATTTCCTCAATACAACCAAAAGCTTCGAAGGCCAGAGTAGCAGGGACAGGGGCCTGGGGACCATGGTTTCAGGGGACATCTAGGTCAATCGGCACGACAAAATGTATTAAGAAAACGGTCTGCATTCTGTTTTGGTGAGAGGCATCTGGGGTCTTAAATGCTAGCAAGTGGCCATCTAAGTTGCATAAATTGGTCTCGAACCACCTGGAGCAAAGGAGAATGAAGAACACCAAAAACACAAGGCAAATCTGAGCCCAAGAGACAAAAAGTCCGCATAAACCAGAAACTCCATCAGCCTGAGATCCAAAGAGCTAGATGGTTCCTGACTACTGCTGATGACTGCCCTGACAGGGAACACAACAGAGAAGCCCTGATGGAGCAGGAGAGCAGTGGGATGCAGATCTTAAATTCTCGTAAAAAGACCAGGGTTCATGGTCTGACTGAGACCAGAGCGACCCTGACGGTCATGATCCCCAGACCCTTTCATAGCCCAAGATTGGAACCATTCCCGAAACCAACTCTACAGACAGGGATTGGCCTGGACTATAACATAGACGATGATGCTGGTGAGGAGTGATCTTCGCGGCTCAAGTAGACACATGAGACTATGCGGGTGACTCCTGTCTGGTGGCGAGATGAGAAGGAAGAGGGGCACAGAAGCTGGTTGAATGGACACCGCGAATACAGGGTGGAGAGGAGGAATGTGCTGTCTCATTATGGGGTGAGCAGCTGGGAGTGCACTTAGGGGCATGTATATTTTGTATGAGAGACTGACTTGATTTGTAAACTTTCACCTAAAGCACAATAAATAAATTAAAAAAAAAGACTTACAGCCATGGGGCAGTTCTACTCTGTCCTATAGGGTCACTATGAGTCAAGATGGACTTGATAGCAGTGGGTTTGTAGTTTGTGTGGTTTTGAGCCCATTAATAACACTTGTTATAAATATTGATTGACTCAAATGAATCAGTCATCCGTTCCCCTAGACACAATGACTGACTAAGAGGTTCTGTAAAGGGCCAAATAGCAACAACTTTAAGTTTTGTTAGTCATACAGTCATTGTCACAGGTACTGAACCCTTCTGTTGTAGTGTGAAAATAGCCATAAACCCGTTGCTGTGGAGCCGGTTCCGACTCATAGTGACTCTATAGGACAGAGTAGAACTGCCCCACAGGGTTTCCAAGGAGCGGCTGGTAGATTCGAATTGCTGACCTTTTGGTTAGTAGCCAAGCTCTTAACCACTGCCCCACCAGGCTCTGAAAAACAGAGCCATAGGCAATACATAAACAAATGAGCCTGACCATCTTCCAATAAAACTGTTTTTGTAGACACGTTAAACACTTGAATTTCACACAACTTTCATGTGTTTCAAAATATTCTTTCAATTTTTTTTCAATCATTAAAAAAATTTCTTAGCTTGTGCACCACAAAAAAACAGTTGGTGGTCAAATTTGGTGCACAGGCCATAGATTGCTGAGCCCTGGGTTAAGAGATAAGGCTCCTAATCTAAGACACACCAATGAAAGTGAGCCTGAAGCTCTTTGCTGGAGATATGAGGATACAGACTTTCTCTTCTCTAGAGGAAATAATGATCCACATTGCATTGGAAGTTTCTGGAAGCTATTGTATCATTAGAGTAGCTAGTGGTGGATAAAGCTCTCATATTGGAGAGAGATAAGAGATTCCAAAAGGAAAACAGTTTATGGTAAGACACAAGGACCACAGGATCAAGTTTTGCCTGAAGCTAATTCTACCTCTTAAAGCTTCCGTTATGTTAGCTAATAAGTTCCCTTTATCATTTAAGCCAGAAGGAGTCAGCTTTCCTGATATTTATAACTGAAAACAGCTCTAATTGATACAGACTACAGTGTTGCAAGTAACCCAATAAGCCTGTTGCCATCAAGTCAAGTCCGACTCCTATTAGCCCTATAGGACAGAGTAGAACTGCCCCATAGAGTTTCCTAGACAGAAGTTTTTACAAGAGCAGAGCAATAACCAGGTCTTTCCTCCCACAGAGCTGCTGGTGGATTCAAACTGCCAATCCTTCTGTTAGCAGCTGAGTGTTTTAACCACTGGGCCACCAGGGCTCCTTCTGCAAATAACAGACCCCCAAAAATGGAATTGGCTGAGGGCACAAGCTAAGGTCAAACTCAGCGAGGACACCTATATCTAGCACAACTGGTTACACTCATGGCCTGTTATACTTTTACTACGGCCATTTGCCTACTAAGGTTGCATCAAAAAGGAAAATTCAGGATGTTGGGGACTGGTTACTTCTAGCATCGTTCAGTAAGGTCCATTAAGAAAGAGTTTAGCTTGCTTTGAAACTGGCTTGTCAGCAGAGAAGGAAAAAAAAAAGGTTTTCTTAATAGGGGTCCTTTCTGCTTGCTGCCTACAAACCAAGCCCATTAAGAATCCAGAAGCTTGCAGGGTTGGAAAAGCAGAATTCCTTCACTCCAATCTTAAACAGTGTAAGCAGAAATGGAAAGGTGGAAGACTAGGCAGGCCATAAAAATGGGGCCCAGAAGCTGCCGGACCCACCGCCTCCCAGGCTCCTCTTACTAAGTATTTATCTTGTTGACAAAATCAACAATCTGTTGCTTGTGAAGGAGCAGTTGGGATGCCCTCAGAGGCAGGGAGCTAATTATAACTTCCACACCTGAGGCATTGTTTCACCAGCAGAGGGCGATATGGAGCTAGACGTCACTAAAATGGCAGAGGGGTGAGGTGGGGAAGGTAATGACCACAGCTTGTTGTGCTGGGAGACCCACACTCCCAGGCCCAGTTCTTGATGCAACACTATCACAGTTTTTCTGTTTCTGATTAACTACCCGTAATAGTTAGTTTTATGTGTCGACTTGGCCAGGCCAGCTATTTAGTCAAACACTAATCTAGGTGTTGCTGTGAGGGTATCCCATAGATGTGGTTAACATCTACAATCAACTGATTTTAAGTAGAGGAGGTTACCCTCAATAACGTGGATAGGCCTCATGCAATCACTTGGAAGGCCTTAAAGCAAAAACTCAGGTTTCTCAAAGAAGAAGAAATTCTGCCTCAAGATTGCAGTATCAACTCCTGCCTGAGCTTCTAGCCTGTCTCATGGATTTCAAATTTGCCAGCCCCCAAAATCACATGAGCCAATTCCTTAAAATAAATCTTTATTACACACACAGAGATACGCACACACCATATATGTATATAAAAACAAGCCTGTTGCAGTCAAGGCAATTCCGACTCATAGCGACCCTAAAGGACGGAGTAGAACCGTCCCATCCAAGGAGCGGGTGGTGGATTCAAACTGTTGACCTTTTGGTTAGCAGCCATAGCTCTTAACTGCTGCACCACCGGTGCTCCATATGTATATATATATATGCATATAGGTATCTCCAAATATAGACATGTAAAACATATCATTCATATACCTGTGTGCGTGTGCACACGTGTGTGTGTGTGTGTAAAACCAATATATGCATACATTATATACAACTAATATGTACATTGGATTTATCAGAATTCTGACCTGATATACCACCCAGTGTAAGTGACCATAAGAAAATGTACTAGAGGCATTCAAAACAAGGAAGGAAGTTCTGTTATTTCTGAAACTCCAAGGCTGGCCAAAGCAGCCTGGGACTGAACTTCAACACTGTTTCTCAAACTTGGCCGCACATTAACATCGCCTGGGGAGTTCTAAAATTACTGAAGCCCAGCTACTGCCTAACCAAAATAACTTGTTGCCATCGAGTTGATTTGAGTTGATTCCCACTCATAGCAACCCTATAGGACAGAGAGGAGCTGCCCCACAGGTTTCCAAGGAGCAGCTGATGGATTCAAACTGCTGACCTTCTGGTTAGCAGCCAAGCTCTTAACCACTGTACAGCCAAGACTCTTGCCTAAGTCCAACTAAATTAGCAACTTCAGAGGTGAGGTCCTGGCTTTGCAGTTTTGAAAGCTCCCCAAGTGATTTGAATGTGAATTCAAGGTTGAAAAGCACTGCTGCCCACTTAAGCCAATCCATGCATTCATCCCCAACAAGAAATATATAAAACCAAAAAAACCAAACCCGTTGCCATTGAGTCGATTCCAACTCATAGAGACCCTGTAAGGCAGAGTAGAACTGCCCCATAGAGTTTCCAAGGAGCACCTGGTGGATTTGAACTGCCGACGCTTTGGTTAACAGCTGTAGCACTTAACCACTACGCCACCAGGGTTTCCAAAATATATGTAGCCTTTATAAAAGATATCTATCCCATGTAGGGTTACCAGATAAAATACAGGATACTCAATCAAATTGAAGTTCAGATAAATAATGTACAATTTTTTGGGTAAGTACATCCCAAATATTTTATCAGACATATTTACACTAAAAAAAAAAAAATCAATCGTGTATTTTTATTTGCTAGCTATGGCCACCCTAGTCCCCAAGCTTCACCTCAGATACAGCCACGGAGAACATTCTCCCTGAAAGCAGAGTTAAGAACAACTGAGAAGTTGACCAGCGTTCTCAGTCAACTGCCAGGCAGAGCATCCTTGCTAGACTATGAGTGGGGTTTGCTAAACCTTAACTAATATAAGCACTTGACACCGAACCCAGCATGTTGTGAGTCCTCAACAAATGTTAGCCATCAATCTGATTTATGAAGATGAACTTAAGCTCATAAATAGACACCACAGTATGATTCATCTTGGTATTCAGTTAAGTAGAAATTTTTCCTAGATCTTATTAGTTACGATTTCTTTATAAAATAATGTGCAGGAAAGTATCTCCAAGGAGAAGTTTGGTATCAGTATAATAGTACTCAATCTTTTTCTTCCAGTTTCTGTCCGTTTTCATTTTTCCCTACTTTTCCCCCACTATTCCTCTCAACCCGTGATTTGGATTCGCTGGGAAAACAAAATTAATACTGCCTTCACTAGGTAAATGCTGGTTTTCCTTTTATGTAAGTACCTTCAATATTTCAAAACACAGTGCTGGGTTGAATCATTCAATAAGCATTTGGTGTTTGATATTATTTAGTACAATTTTTCCCAAGAGAA
Organism: Loxodonta africana; assembly: GCF_030014295.1. Taxonomy (NCBI): domain Eukaryota; kingdom Metazoa; phylum Chordata; class Mammalia; order Proboscidea; family Elephantidae; genus Loxodonta; species Loxodonta africana. The sequence continues at coordinate 52,616,072 of NC_087359.1, forward strand.
AGTTAATCACACTCATCGGCCCCCACATCGAATGTGAGAAGATTGAAGGGGAAGATGGAGGAACAGTGAAGACAATGTCAAGAGATGTTAAAGAAAACATTTATTACATAACACAATTCAACAGTGGAAATAAATTACAAAAATTAAATAAGATACTTAAACTAAAAGTTAAGGAGGGTCCCAGCGTGTGGCCTGGGGTGGCAACCCATAGAAGAGGTGGCTTCTGGGGTTGCAGGGTCATTGTCCTGGCTCAGAGCTCTGCTCCTCAGACCGTCCTCAGATGTAACACCTTCCTTGCTTCCACTCAGAAATTCAGCTCCAGGTCTGTGACGTATTCCTGGACCCAGGCATCACTGGGGTTGGCACAGACCTGCCGGCCCCTTTTTGTTAGGAAGCTGTAGAGAGTGGAAAAGGATTAAACACTGAGGAATCCTGGGCCCACTGTGGTTCCTTCTTCCTTCTCTGACCCAGACATCTCAGACCCTATCACATGCTCGTAAAACTTCTCCTTAAACTCAGGATTCTCAGGCCTTCCCTCAGTGTCTCATATGAGGGTCCCCTCAGAAAGCTAACTTCCTGCTGTCATTTTCCCTCCTCTCCTCCCTCTGCCCAGGATGAGGTCCTCCAGAACTCTCTGCAGGGGCCACCCCTGGTGTCTTGCACCCTCATGGACCTCAAAGAGCTGAATATTCAGGGGGGCGCTGCTCCCTATCCCGAACCCTCCCCGTCTCTCCCCAGGAATGCCCAGGAGGACTAGCCCTTACACGACAGCAGGCTTGGAGCACTGGCTGCTGGTCTCATAATAGCTGTCCACAAATTTGCGCTGAATCTGCCGGGAAGTGTAGGAGAAGCAGCAGGCAGTCGGGGTGTCAGCACCAACTGTGGAGGAAGGGACAGAATGAGCCTAAGTCACTGTGAGAGACAGGACAGAAAGATCCCAAGTCATCGTTCAGAAGAAAAGGCAAGGCAGCTGCTCCTGGTGGGGATGTGGAGACGAAGGGATCCAGAATGCAGTTGGCATTTCTTCTCTTCCTTGACATTTTTATTTCTACGTCTTTCTCTCTTTTGATGTTTCTCATTCTCTGTTTATCCTGGTTTTGGGTCTCTATGTCTCTCTACAGAGAATTTATTTTCTGAAGAACCTACTTGTTTTATTTCTCTTTGAGGAGTTTCATCTGGAATTCATGAGGACAGCCAAAGTGAGTCTATCATTGATCACATGACTGGGAGCCAATTGGACCCAGATTCCACATCTTGTCAGAATTCCAGTTGGGCCTCCATTTTCCATCCATAAAATAAGATTTATCCCTACCTTGCCTCCCAGAGCTGGAGAATAGGATTGCTAAAATAAAACCCCTTGAGAAGGAAAATTTTGCTCAGGAAAGTCTCTGAAATTTCTGTCAAGTTTCTACTTGGAGGGCCTCAAGCCATAGGCTTTGGCATTGTGTCCAAAGTCTGGTCAAAGAGTAGGGGACAAGAGCAAAAGGAAGACAAACAGGAGGACAGACTCACATGAGGCAGAGCAGGTCTGGGAGCAGAGGGCTGCAGCAAGGAGCAGGATGATGAGGGAAGCCCCTGGGATCTCCATAATGCTGGGCAGGTAGAGTGGAGCTCACTGATGGCCAAGTAGAGCTAGGACCTGGAGACTTGAAGCTGTTGGCTCCTTCTTGGAGTCTAACCCATCTCTTCTCTTTATAGACATCCTTGGGGTATTAGGAGATGGAAACTTGGGGAGACCAAAGAGGAAAATTTTAAACATGGTGTTGGTGTCATGCTGAGTTACATATGCCAGGAGACCTTTGAGCCACAAGGGTTCAGACTCTTTGCAAGAATAGCTCAGTTGCTTACTTGTTGAGGAAATGGTTTCCACAGTGAGAGGAGGTGAGATGTTGGTGTCACCGTGAGACCACTTAGCTGGTTCCTTCTCACAAGAACAGATCTGTCGATAAGGTATTTCTCCCACAGAGCTGAACCTTCTGATATTACTCCCAGCGTTCCAACGACGTGGATGAGACATTGATGATAATGCCCTGGCACAGCCCAAGGTAAAACCATAATGTAGATGAAGAGAGTAGAATTATGGGAGCCTCAACTACCAGAAGAGTGAGATTGAGGTCAGACATTGGCTCATTCCTCACCTGTTCATTATGGAGTCCCTGAGTTAGCCCAGGTGAAGAATCTAAAAATGGGAGATACCATAAATGAAGAGTCTTAAAATATTCTCGCCCTTCAACCAGCAAGGCACTCTGCCAGAGACCTGACCTATATATATATAAACACATGTATGAAAGAAAGTTGTATGCACAAAAGTATTTGTCACAGCTTATTCGTATCAATTAAGAGATGAACTACAATTAAATAAATGACAGTATATTCACCTCTTACAATAATAATTAGCCCTTTAAAATTGGGCAAGTAAAAAAATTAAAAAATGAAGTCCTCTTTCCTCAAAAATCTCATTTCCCTGGAGATTCAGAGTTAACCGTTGGAACACTTCCTGTTTCCTTATCGCCAAGTCCAGAGATGGGCATAACCAGGGTTTCTCTGGCAGCTCAATGACATCATTAAGGACTCAGGCTTCTCAAAAGTATCCTCTCTGCTCCCCAACATTTTGCTGAGTTTTCTTGTTTGGGCTCTTCACCTCGTGGTAATAAGACGAAATCGACCCTATGGCAACAGGTTCTGTTTTGGGGTTTCTTTGTTTTTCTTTTTGGTATTGCAGTACATTTGTATTGATTCCAACTTTTAATTGTTATGAATAAAAAGTACCAAACATCTATACGCACAAAACTTTCTCCATACGTGGGGTTTTTTCCTCAGGATATTTTCCTAACTGTAGATATCCTGGGTCAAAAAGTAAAAACATTTAAGGCTCCTAATCTATACAGACACTTCATTATCTGATGCATGTTCATGTCTATTATCCAGCATCCAAACCAGTGATGCCATATTGTAGGAGTTTGTGAATGTTTGATGAATGAAACAGTGATTGAAAGGCCGACCTCATCCCTCTTGTCATTCCTATAGCCTAGGCTTTCCCGATTCCATTCTGTCTGTTGAGATCCAGATTAAACATGGCTTGGGCTACTCACGAGTCTGTGTTACCATCATATATGTTACATCTGTGCAGTCAAAACACCTGTGAAAAGCATGAGAAATTTCTGCTCTATGGGAGAGAAAATGTGATGGTGCAGTTCATATGTAGATCTTTTCTTGATAGTAGGAATCCACTAAGCTTGGCCTCTTGGTAACTGTTATGGATTGAACCGTGTCCTCCAAAAAGATGCGTTGAAGTCCTAATCCCTGGTGCCTATGAATGTGACCTGGCTTGGAAATAAGGTCTTCGCAGATGTTACCATTTAAGTTAACATAAGGTCATACTGGAGTAGGGTGGGTCCTAATCCAATGAGTGGTGTCCTTATAAAAGAGGGAAAGACACACAGAGGGAAGACAACCATGTGACAACAGAGGCCAGAGATTGGACTGATGAGGCTGCAGGCCAAGGAAAGCCAAGAATTACCAGGAGTCATCAGAAGCTAGGAGAGAGGCATAGAACAGATTCTCCCTCAGACACCCCAGAAGGAACCAACATTACTGACACCTTGGTCTTGAACTTCTACTCTCTAGAACTGTAAGACAATACATTTCTGATGTTTTGAAGCACTCAGCTTGTGGTGCTTTGTTATAGAAACCAATACAGTGGCTTCCCCCTCACTGGTTATTATTTCCCCTGAGCAAGGTGATATCATGGTCCTTCTCACCCAGGGTGTGGCGTAAGTGTGACTTGTGCTTCCAGGATGCGGTGACATCACCTTATGTGGTCAGAACTGCTACAGCAGAGCACCAGAAGCTCTGCTCCGTGGTAGGAACCATTAGTCTGTCTGTCTGTCCGAGTACCTTCCGATCTAACACTAGCATCTCATCTCCTTTCACTGTAGAAAACATTTCCACACAACCGGGCCCAGCAAGTGAGCAACTGAGCTATACTTGTATACCCTATCCCCCTGTGTGACCCAAGAAACCTCAGGATATGCAACTCACAGCATGACACAACTCCACTAGAAACGTCCCGTCTGGTCAGCCCCAGTCTCCAGCTCCTCAGTGTCCAGAGTCCCTGTCCCTATAAAGGGATGGGGGCATGGCTTGATCCCAGAAGGATGCAGGCAGCAATGAGTGCTCAGTACTGTCTTGGCTTTGCCCACAGTCCTCTGCCTACCTACTCTAACAAATTCATGAGATGGTAAATCAGGTGTGATGCTAGGAAGAGGAGACAGAGAGGCCATGAAAAGTAACAGGTTTATTATACTCACAGCTCCCAGAGACGGGGGGCACAGCAGGCCATGATGCAGGACCATGCAGGGGGTTGCACTGAAGGCAAGGTAGCAACAAGCTGGAGTTGTAGGAGAGGGTTTAATGTATGGCAAGCAGGGGGCGTTAGCTAGGTGCCACGAGATTCGTGGAGACTGGGCATTTTGAAAAATTCTGCAGGCTCAGACAGCATAGGGGCTGCCCCTCTTTGCTGAGTACCTGGCCCTGGGGACAATTAGAAAGGGTGAATAGCGGCCCAGAAGTAAGAACCTGATAAGAGCAGTGGTTGGAGAATGAACTTAATGAGCTGCTCAAGGAGAATGGACTAGCCTTCAACCAGGGCCTCAAAACTGGGTGAAGACAACATTTAAAGAAAATAATATTGTACTGCCCAGAATCAGAGAGGTCTCTGCCCTGGATGACCATCTCATCACCACGACCCTCAGCTCACAGATCTCGTCTATACCATAAGACTCTCTCAACACTTGTCCTTTCTTCATTTATGAGTTGTTCCCCATACTTTGATGAGGGCCTCAACAGACAGATCCTGATCAAACGGGGGGGGGGGGTATAGAGCAGAATTTCAAATTCTTATGGAATCCATCTCCTAAATTACAGAATGACACATAAAATAAAAAAACCATCTATACAAAACCAAATGGTTGACATTTACCCTAAAACAAAGATGAGAAGGTAAGCTAGGGCAGGGAAATTGTTGTTGTTGTTCTCAGGTGCCGTAGAGTTGGTTTCGACTCATAGCAACCCTATGCACAACAAAACGAAACATGGCCCAATCCTGAGCCACCCTTACAATCCTTGTTATGCTTGAGCTCGTTGTTGCAGCCACTGTTGTCAATCCACCTCGTTGAGGGTCTTCGTCTTTTCTGCTGACCCTGTACCCTGCCAAGCATGATGTCCTTCTCCAGGGACTGACCCTCCTGACAACGTGTCCAAAGTATGTAAGATGCAGTCTCGCCATCCTTGCTTCTAAAGAGCTTTCTGGTTGTACTTCGTCCAAGACAGATTTGTTCGTTCTTTTGGCAGTCCATGGTATATACAATACTCTTCACCAACACCACAATTCAAAGGCGTCAATTCTTCTTCGATCTTCTTTATTCATTGTCCAGCTTTCACATGCATATGATGTGATTGAAAATGCCATGGCTTGGGTCAGGCCTACCTTAGTCTTCAAGGTGACATCTGTCCTCTTCGACTCTTTGGAGAGGTCCTTTGCAGCAGATTTACCCAAAGGAATGCGTCCTTTGATTTCTTGACTGCTGCTTCCATGGCTGTTGATTGTAGATCCAAGTAAAATGAAATCCTTGACAACTTCAATCTTTTCTCTGTTTATCATGATGTTGCTCATTGGTCCAGTCGTGAGAATTTTTGTTTTCTTTATGTTGAGGTACAATCCGTACTGAAAGCTGTGGTCTTTGATCTTCATTAGTAAGTGCTTCAAGTCCTCTTCACTTTCAGCAAGCAAGGCTGTGTCATCTGCATAACACAGGTTGTCAATGAGTCTTCCTCCAATCCTAATGCCCCGTTCTTCTTCATATATTCCAGCTTCTCAGATTCTTTGCTCAGCAAACAGATTGAATAGGTATGGTGAAAGAATACAACCCTGACGCACACCTTTCCTGACTTTCAACCAATCAGTATACCCTTGTTCTGTCCGAACAACTGCCTCTTGATGTATGTAAAAGTTCCTCATGAGCACAATTAAGTGTTCTGGAATTCCCATTCTTTGTAATGTTATCCATAATTTGTTATTATCCACACAGTCCAACGCCTTTGCATAGTCAATAAAACACAGGTAAACATCCTTCTGGTATTCTCTGCTTTCAGCCAGGATCTATCTGACATCAGCAATGATATCCCTGGTTCCACGTCTTCTTCTGAAACCAGCCTGAATTTCTGACAGTTCCCTGTTGATATACTGCTGCAACCGTTTTTGAACAATCTTCAACAAAATTTTGCTTGCATGTGATATTAATGATATTGTTCTATAATTTCCACATTTTGTTGGATCACCTTTCTTGGGAATAGGCATAAATATGGATCCCTTCCAGTTAGTTGGCCAGGAAGCTGTCTTCCATATTTCTTGGCATAGACGAGTGAGCACCTCCAGTGCTGCATCTGTTTGTTCAAACATCTCACTTGATATTCCATCAATTCCTGGAGCCTTCTTTTTTGCCAATGCCTTCAGAGCAGCTTGGACTTCTTCCTTCAGTACCATCGGTTCATGATCATATGCCACCTCTTGAAATGGTTGAACATCGACTAATTCTTTTTGGTATAATGACCCTGTGTATTCCTTCCATCTTCTTTTGATGCTTCCTGAGTCGTTTAATATTTTCCCCCATAGAATCCTTCACTATTACAACTCGAGGCTTGAATTTTTTCTTCAGTTCTTTCAGCTTGAGAAATGCCAAGTGAGTTCTTCCCTTTTAGTTTTCCATCTCCAGCTCTTTGCACATGTCATTACAATACTTTACTTTGTCTTCTCGAGATGCCCTTTGAAATCTTCTGTTCAGTTCTTTTACTTCATCAGTTTTCCTTTCTCTTTAGCTGCTTGACGTTCGAGAACAAGTTTCAGAGTCTCTTCTGACATCCATCTTGGTCTTTTCTTTCTTTCCTGGCTTTTCAATGACCTCTTGCTTTCTTCATATATGATGTCCTTGATGTCATTCCACAACTCATCTGGTCTTCAGTCACTGGTGTTCAATGTGTCAAATCTATTCTTCAGATGGTCTCTAAATTAAGGTGGGATATACTCAAGGTCATGTTTTGGCACTCATGGACTTGTTCTGATTTTCTTCAGTTTCAGCTTGAACTTACATATGAACAATTGATGGTCTGTTCCACAGTCAGCCTCTGGCCTTGTTCTGGCTGATGATATTGAGCTTTTCCATGGTCTCTTTCAACAGATGTAGTCAATTTGATTTCTGTGTGTTCCATCTGGCCAGGTCCATGTGTATAGTCGCCATTTATGTTGGTGAAAGAAGGTATTTGCAATGAAGAAGTCATTGGTCTTGCAAAATTCTATCATTTGATCTCTGGCATTGTTTCTATCACCAAGACCATATTTTCCAACTTTCGCATTCCAATCGCCAGTAATCATCAATGCATCTTGATGGCATGTTCAGTCAATTTCATACTCCAGAAACTGATAAAAATCTTCAATTTCTTCATCTTTGGCCCTAGTGGTTGGTGTGTAAATTTGAATAATAGTCATATTAACTGGTCTTCCTTGTAGGCGTATGGATATTATCCTATCACTGACAGCATTGTACTTCAGGAAAGATCTTGAAACATTCTTTTTGACGATGAATGCAACACCATTCCTCTTCAAGTTGTCATTCCCAGTATAGTAGACTATATGATTGTCCAATTCAAAATGGCCAATACCAGTCCATTTCAGCTCACTAATGCCTAGGCTATCAATGTTCATGTGTTCCATTTCATTTTTGACAATTTCCAATTTTCCTAAATTCATACTTCTTACATTCCAGGTTTCGGTTATTAATGGATGTTTGCAGCTGTTCCTTCTCATTTTGAGTTATGCCACATCAGCAAATGAAGGTCCCGAAAGCTTTACTCCATCCACGTCCTTAAGGTCGACTCTACTTTGTGGAGGTAGCTCTTCCCCAGTCATCTTCTGAGTGCCTTCCAACCTGGGGGGCTCATCTTCCAGCACTATATCAGACAATGTTCCACTGCTATTGATAAGGTTTTCACTGGCTAACGCTTTTCAGAAGTAGACTGCTGAGTCCTTCTTCCTAGTCTGTCTTAGTCTGGAAGCTCAGCTGAAACCTGTCCTCCATGGGTGACCCTGCTGGTATCTGAATACCCGTGGCACAGCTTCCAGCATCACATCAACACACAAGCCCCCACAGTACGACAAACTGACAGACATGTGGGGGGCAGGGAAACTAGATGAATAGAAATAGAACAACCAGAACGGAAATGATAAAAATGGTGACATATTGTAAAATGTAACAAATGTCATTGAAAAATTTGTATAGAAATTGTTAAATGGAAACCTAATTTTTGTGTAAACTTTCACCGAAAACACACACACAAAAAAAAATTCTTATGAAATCTAGATTTACTGAGCCCGTTGTCACGGATTGAATTGCGTCCCCCCAAAATATCTGTCAACTTGGCTAGGTCATGATTCCCTTGTATGACTGACTGTATGATTGTCTACCATTTTATCTTCCGATGTGATTTCCCTATATGTTGTAAATCCTATCACTATGATGTAATAAGATGGGTTAGAGGTAATTATACTGATAACATCTACAGGATTAGGTAGTGTCTTAAGCCAATCTCTGGCAATATAAAAGATAGAAGCAAGCAGAGAGACATGGGGACCTCATACCACCAAAAAAGCAGCATCAGGAACAGAGAGCGTCCTCTGGACCTGAGGTTCCTGAGCTGAGATGCTCCCAGACTAAGGGAAGACTGATGATGAGGACCTTCCTTCAGAGCCGACAGAGACAGAAAGCCTTCCCCTGGAGCTGGCACTCTGAATTTGGACTTGTAGCCTACTAGACTGTGAGAGAATAAATTTCTCTTTGTTAAAGCCATCCACTTGTGGTATTTCTGTTAAAGCAACACTAGATGACTAAGACATCCATTGAGACTGGAAGAACCCCTGAATCTAATGCCTTGAGATGCTCTTTAAACCCTGAACCAAAACTATTCCCTCAAGTAATCATTAAACCAAACAACAGTTTAGCTCTATTGGTAAAGAATGTTCACATTGTACATAGCCTTTTTTAAGGATTTGTCTATATGAGATCAAATTGGCAACAGTAATTCTAAAGCATAGATGAGAATGTTAGGGAGCACTGAATCTAACTTAATAGTGATGCAATAATTTGAATAGAGGTAATGAATGATGACACAACTTGAAGAATGTAGCCTATGTCAGTGAATCGCACATGTAGAAATTGTTGAATGGGTGTATGGTTTGCTGTGGATATTTTCGAAAAACATAAAATAAATTTTTTTTTAATTTTTTTTTTTTTAAGAGGAGTTTTTCCCCAGTCTCTGAATGGACATCTAAACCACGTCACTAAGTCCTATGGCTTTAGAGTTTTTAAGTGAAACAGAGAACTTCACAGAAGGTTTCAAAATATTCTGGGTTGTTTCTCAAGGAGTTTTATCTACACTATTCTCTGGATCTGAAAGACAGGGAAGGGCTAGGACCATCTTTATTGGGAAAACTAAGGCCTAACTCAAGTATTAACAAGATGCAGGCACCAGGTCCAGTTGGCGCCTAGGATGAGCCAAGCAGCAGGTTAGCCTCAATCCTTTGTAGGAGCGGAGTGCCCTCCTTTGGGTGATTTACAGAAGATGGTCTCTTGCCATGAAATGTCTTCATAAAACAGATAAAGTTCCCCCAAAATAAATGGAACGAGGACCTCTGTTCCAATAGCTATATTCCCTGGAAAGGGAGCTAGAGACTGAAAATAAGACAGAGACAGAGATTAAAAACAAAAATTCAGGGTAAAGAAGACATGCCTGGCTTCCTTGGTTGTCTTTGTACCCAACTCCACAGCCCTGAGGAGTGATGTCTCATCTACTTCCTGGCCTTCTCAGAGGATGGAAGAAGCTGACTTAGCTTTTCTACTGAATAACGACTCAGGCTCTTGATGCCTCCTCCTTCACGTGTAGGGCAGACCCCACTGCCTGATGCTTCTCTTATGTCTCCCCAGATCTGTTCCAAATTTGCTGGTGATTATTGTGTGCTCCTACCCTGGTGGCATAGTGGTTAAGTGCTATGGCTGCTAACCAATGGGTCGGCAATTTGAATCCACCAGGTGCTCCTTGGAAACTCTATGGGGTAGTTGTACTCTGTCCTGTAATGTCTCTATGAGTCAGAATTGACTCGATGGTAATGGGTTTGGTTTTTATTGTTTTTTGGGTTTTTTTACCCTGGTGTAATATTCATGCTGGTCCTCTTGCCTGGAGAGAGAGAGGCATGTGGAAGAGAGACAGCCCACAGGACATGGGGAGACAAGTAACCTGCACAGGCACAGGTAGGAGGGTGGGGAGCCATCCTGAGAAGGCCCAGCTTCCCGAGGCTCACTGAGTGTGCAGGACACAGGAAGCAGCCACAGAGGTGCTTTCTGACCTGGTCTGGGGCCTTCAGGGAACCAGGGAGGAGCTGTCCAAGCAGAGAAAGGAGAGAGGCAAGAAAGTGACAGCAGGAGAGAGACTGCCACATGAGTCACCCAGGGAAGGTACTTGGGGATATGAGGGCTGGGGACAGTCTTTGAAACATAAACTGGTCCTGAGCTTCATACGTTAGAGAGAGGGATAGAGAGATCTTGGTGGGCCTGAGAATTTCCTTGCTAAACAACCCAATAGGCAATGGACAAAAGACTTGAATAGACACTTCACAAAAGAAAATACACATACTGCTAATAAATACATGAAGCAGCGTCCAACATCATAGGGCATCAGGGAGGTGCAAATTAAAACCACACTGAGATACCACTACACCCCACCAGAACGATTATAATCTAAAAGACTGACATTATCAAGTACGGACAAAAAAGCAGAGTGAGTGGGTCTCATGCATTTCTGGTGGGAGTATAACTTCACAACCACTTTGGAAAACGGTAAGGCGTCTACTACCAAATTTTATCTGTGTATTAAAATCTGATTCTGCAAGGTCATTCTTTGGTACGTACTCAACAAAAAATGTGCCCCAAAGGACACGCACAAGAGTATTTATAGCAGCATTATTCATAATAGCTCCCAAACTAGAGGCAACTCTAATGTCCATCAACACTGAAATAGACAAATTGTAGTGTATTCATGTAAAGGAATACTACACAGAAATGAAAATTTTCAAACTGTGGCTATATACAACAACATAGACAAATCTGACAAACATACTTTAAGTAAAAGATTGAGTAATACAAACAAAAACCTACTTTGTGATCTCATTTAAATAAATTTCAAAAACTCATATTGAGAGAGATAAGCCAGTCACAAAAGGACAAACACTGTACGATCTCACTTATATGAAATAAGTAAATATATGAGTCAAAAAACAAAACCTGTTACCCTCTAGTCGATTCTGTCTCCTAGCAACCCTACTGGACAGAGTAGAACAGCCCCGTAGAGTTTCCAAGGTACCACTGGTGGATTCAAACAGCCAACCTTTTGGATAGCAGCCGATCTCTTAACCACTGGACCACCAGGGCACCAAGAAAATATGTAGAAACCAAAAATTATTAGTGGTTACCAGGGGCAGGAGGGAGGGAGAAAGAAGGAGTTTTGGCTTAAGGTGCATTGAATGTGTGTTAAAGGTGGTGGGATTACTTGGAAAAAGGTAGTGAGAATGGCTGTACTACCTGAAGAAAGTAATCAGTGTTGCTGACTTGTGCACGCAGAAATTGTTCAATTGTCATATGTTTTTTTGTGTGTATTTTCACCCCAAAATATATATACATATGTTTAGAAAATAAACAAACAACAACAACAAAAAAAACCGGCAAAGATAGTCTGTGAGGCTAGATGTCAGGATAGTGGTAAAACTGGAAGAAAGAGGAGAGGGTATAGATTGGGAGAGGGCACCAGAGAAGGCTATTGCTCTGTTTCTTGAACTGAGCAGTGGTTGCACAGTTGTGTGCATTTAGTAATAATTCTTCAAGCTCTACACTTGTGGTGTGTTCATATTTCTGTTACATCTCATTAAAAAGGAAATCCCTAATATCCCAAACAAAACCACCATTAAGGTTTTATTTCACTCTCTTTGGGTTTTTTTTTTAATGAAATTACTTATGAAATTTTTCATCTTGCTTGTTAATATTTAATACTAAAAATGAAGTATTTGCACTTCATTCTATTTGTTTAAGAGGGTGCCTAATGGTCCAGCAGTTGGTTTACTTTATCATGCCACCATTGTAGAGTCCCTGGATGGTGCAAACAGTGAAACATGCTTGAATGTTAATGGAGAGGTTGGAGGTTTGAGTCCACTCAGAGGCACCCCAGAAGAAAAGTCTGGCAATCTATTTCTGAAAAATCAGCCATTGAAAACCCTATGGAACATAGTTCTCCTCTGACACACAGAGTCTCCATGAGCTAGAATCAATTTAATAGCAACTATTGTTTCCCCGCCACCAACACCACCATTGTAGAATATGTAGTTTGGTACCAACTATTTGATCAAAAATAAGCTGTGTCACACTGTTCCTAAAACTGTCTCCATTTGTAGGTTCATTTCCATAGGATAGGTTTTGAGAAGTGGAGTCTCTGATTTAAAGAGTATGAATACTTTTAAGGCTGCTAACCCTCATCCAGTGCTGAGCCCAGTGACCTCATTGTAGGCCTACGGTGAATATTTAGTAAATGAAGCCATTACTGGAAGGCTAACCCTACTTTTACCATACGTCCCAACCACACCTAGATGTCTGTCCATTTAGATGCAGTTAAGCTTAGCTTAGGCTTCTCCAGGCTCAGTGGCATCATTGCACATGTCGCATTTATTCAGTCAGAACAATTGCGGAAATCCATCAGAATGTTCTGCCCTGTGGAAGGAGGCTGTGAATTCTCACTTTAAAGAGATACCCATCATGTGAGGAGGAAACAGCTAAGCATGATTCCAAATTCCAGTCACCCATCTGGAGAACAAACTTCCTCATAAACACCCCAACCAAGTAAGCAGCTAAGCCATTCTTGTGTGTCCCTTAAACTCTGGTAACCATAGGCAACCTTGGGTAATGTAATTCACATGACACAATTATGCTTAAAATTTTCTTGCCTAGGCACCTTCAACTTCCATGTCTTGTGACCCAGGGATGTCTATAAGAAGGAGGGGAGATAGCTCAGATCCCAGAAGGAAGTCAGCAGTAGTGCATTTCCAAGGACCTGCTCAGCTCTGCCCACATTTCTCTGCCTGTCCAGCATCATGAAGGTCTCCGTGGCTGCCCTCTTCATCCTCCTCTTCAACTTGGTCCTCGGCTTCCAAGACTCCTCTCAAACAAGTGAGTCAGTTGTTCAGTTTTCTTTCACAGTCGTTCACCACACTCTTGCCAGAAATCAGACATCTTCCAAGGGCTGTGGCCTGAGACTCCCCATATGAAATTGTTGTTGTGCTTCTCTTGTGCTGTCAAGTCAATTCTGACTCATGACAAACCCATGAGTCACAGAGTAGAACTGCTCCATAGGGTTTTCTTGGCCGTGATCTTTACAGAAAAAAAAAAAAATATACAGAAGCAGCTCCTTTTTCCCCAAAACTTCAACTCTGATTTATGCTGCCTCTCTCTACTTCTTCCTGGTTCTCTCAGGGCTACTTGTTCTCCTCAGCAATGACTCCTGTTACCCTTGCTCCCTCACAGATTATGTTTACACTCCATCCAACTGCTGCCTCTCCTACACTTCCCGGCCACCACCCCAAAAAGTTGTGATTGCCTATTTTAAAACCGGCAGCGAGTGCACCAAGCCTGGTGTCATGTAAGTATCTGTTTCCCTGCCTGTCCCTGGGAAAAGACAGGCAGGACACATCAGGAAAGAGTGTCCATAGAAGCTGAGGTGAGGAGCAGCTCTCAAGTAACCAGCTGATAAGTAAGGAGCCATCCTAGGAAAGCCCATCCCTCTGGAGACCTGTATGGGCACAGGACACAGGGAGAGAGGCCACTGGGCTGTTTCCTGACATGGCTGGGGCCTGCAGGGAGCCAACAGTGACCCTTCCGAAAGCAGACGGAAGAGAGGAGAGGACCAGACAGCAGAAAGAGGGTGGCCTGAAAGAGTCCCCATAAATCACTCAGGGAAGGACTGGGGGTCCCTGGGGTTTAGGGGATGATTCCTTGATAAAATGGACTAGTCCTGAGTCTCCCAGGACCTGAAGAGGGAGGAAGGAGTCATAATTAGTCAAGAATGTCCTTACTCATTTCTCTATATGATACTTCTGCTCTCTCCACAGTTTCTTCACCAAAAAGGGTTACCATGTCTGTGCTAATCCCAGGAGCGACTGGGTGCAGAAATATGTCCGGGACCTGGAGCAGAATTCCTGAGTTGTCTAGAAGAAACCAGTTAGAGGGGTGGGTAGACTGGGGAGCAGGAACTTGAACTAGGGGAATAACCTCATAACCCCAGATGTCCTTCTCCTATAGGTCCCTCCTTTCACTAACCATACTCTAAAATCTTTCATAACTTTAGTTTATGCAAGCCATTTAAATATTCTAAATTGTTTTACTCCTTGGATGTTTTCTCTGAGAAATCTTATTGCATCCTCTTATCCCCACCATCCCTTCCCACTGGGCTATGAGTCCCAGTGGCTGACTCATATTTAGAATGATCCTGCTGTTCTCTCTAGGTAGACATTGAACCAAATCCATCCACAGATGCTTACTGAGTTTTTCTGAGCCCTTTACTCTGCTAAAAATGCCAGAACAATAAAGATACTTTTCATGTTTTTAAGTAAACCTCAGACATATGGTTATTCCATTGTTTTTGTTTTCCTAAAAAATCCATTTCAATGGTTGAAAGGAATAAAAGGGAATGATTAGGGGGGACATCTGAGTAGGAAGGGAAGACAAGAGAAAGAGGATGAGTGCCATTCTAATTACAACAGACTTTACACTGGTGATACATCCCCTATAGACTGAAAAAAAAAGCTAACTATTAAAAAGAAAAATTTGTATGTATCGGGAAAGTCCACCACTTAAATGAACACCAATGTAAGACATTCTGTCATGCATTATTATAAATTAAGCTTTCTTAAGAATACAAGTTAACAGTTTTTGAGAGCTTCCTATGAGCCATGGTCTGTGCTAAGAGGTTTACAGGCATTCTCTAGCCTTCGAAGTGTCATTTTGTATATACTCTTAATTCCCATCTGACATATGAAGAAATGGTTTCAGTGAGTTGAAAAAACTTGCCCAAGGTCACACAGCTAGTAGTGTTGGAATCAAACTTACAGACCAGAGTTCAAGACCCAATCTTAATTAACCACCAGGAAAGCTTCCCTCGATGAGCCCGTGTTCTACCTAGACCATATCTATCAGAAATGCACAGCTCCCTGATAAGAGACAGTCTACTCCAGATAAGCAAAGACCATCCTCTTGGGTGGGGTAATGGCCAGACAGCTCTATCTTCTAGTACATCACTTGATCTATAGGAAATTTATTCTTTCTTGAAAAGTAAGTGCAACAAAGTCTTCCTACCCAGCCGTTTATTGCCAGTTGCCTTTTCGCCTGTGCCAATAGGCTGTAAGCCTAACAACATACCTGCTGTTATGCAGAAATCTCAATTTGGGAATGAACAGAAGTTCTTCCCTCCTTGCAGACAAATTGTTACACATGACTCTTTTTCCAAGATACATCCCTTCTCTTGGTTCCATTGGGTAGAGGAGTGACAGCAGTTTGTACCAGCATCAATTTTTCTCTCCTTGCACCATTCCCCAATCTTTAATAATATAGACTGGAGGAAGTGAGGGGTTGGGAGTGAAGATGGTGGGGCCTGTCTTGCTATCTCCAGGTTCTATTCACCTTGGAGCATATATTTGGCCCCAATTATTGGACCATCTCTTTAGAAAAATTGCAACAAGGCAAGCCTTCTCAACATCTTGCATTACTCTACAAAAAATTTCAGGAAGTCAGAGGGAAGCAATAGTTCCTAATGCTTGAGAACAAATGGGAAGAAATATATGTTAATGAAGTTTTAACTCCAGAACAGCTCCACTTGTTCCCCACAATTTTGGGGCTGGGGAGGGGAGGAATGTGCCATGCATATGATTGACAGAGAAGTAATATCCTTCATTGAAAACAACAGATGAATGAGAAAAAGGCAAGCATATGCTGAACATTTAGGGGTATTAAGCAAACATTTTTCTATTTCAAAGAAATTAAAATATTCCCTTTCTCCATAATCTCTCTATGCCATTATCAGAGATGAAAGTGAATTTCACTTAGACTAGATCAAGTAGCCTGGGGAATGAAAATAACAGGTGCTCAAGCAATTTGTTATATAATAACTAGAATGGGTACGAGAGAGTGAGTGAAAGAAAATAGGATTGCTGCAGGACTGCTGCTCATGGCAATGATTGTTGTTGTTGTTAACTGCTGATGAGTCAGCCCCCGACTCATGGAGACCCCATATGTTACAGAGTAGAACTGCTACATAGGGTTTTCTTGGCTATAATCTTTATGGAAGCAGATCACCAGGCGTTTTCTTCCTTGGAGCCACTGGGTGGGTTTGAACTGCCAACCTTCAGGTTGGCAGCTGATCACAAACTACTTGCTCCACCCAGGCTCCTTCTCATAATGGTAGAGCAAGTAATTTTGACAAAATTGAAGATAACTAAAAAGAAAGCTAAATCTATTTTTAAACACCTTCAAAATAGTGTCTGAGAACTAAAAATTAGTAAGAATTATTGATTTGAGATCCCAGAAATCCATAGATACAAACCTAGCGTTCTAGGCCTCTTCTAGACTAAGGATGTTTGCAGTTCAGAAGAGGTGGCTGAAAAGGTAAACTGAACCACTGACAGCCTCAACAAACTGGAGGGAAAAATGAGATCCAGGGCTGTCCAAGTGTAGGAACCTTAGGAAATCATCCTCTGCTTGGGCTGATACCTGAGGAGTAGAAGTAGATCAGAAGTGAAAAAAAAAAAAAGTGAACCAGTCCTTAAATAGACAGGTGCCCACTTTCAGACACCTGGGTGACCCAGAAAATCTCAAGCCCTGAAATCTTTTTAACATAATCCAGATTCTAGTGCAATAGATGGCTGATTTAAAAAAAAAAAAAAAAAAAAAAGCTTAAAATTTTGGGCAGTAATCTGGAAACTCAACACAAAAAAAACAAAAATCCTCAAAACTGGTCCAATGAGCAACATCATGATAAACAGAGAAAATATTGCAGTTGTCAAGTATTTCATATTACTTGGATTTACAATCAACTCGCATGGAAGCAGCAGTCATGAAATCAAACAATGTATTGCACTGGGCAAATCTGCTGCAAAGGACTTCTTTAAAGTGTTGAAAAACAAAGATGTCACTTTGGGGACTAAGGTGCACCTGGCCCAAGTCATGGTGTTTTCAATCATCTCATATGCATGCAAAAGCTGGACAATGAATAAGGAAGGCTGAAGAAGGACTGATGCATTTGAATTATGGTGTTGTCAGAGAATATTGAATATGCCATGGACTGCCAAAAGAACAAACAAATCTGTCTTGAAAGAAATACAGCCAGAATTCTCCTTAGGAGTGAGGATGCTGAGGTTTCGTTTCATGTACTTTGGACGTGTTATTTGGAGGGATCAGCCCCTGGTGAAGGACATCATGCTTAGTAAAGTAGAGGATCACCAAAAAAGAGGAAAACCCTCAATGAGATGCAACAGTGGGCTCTAACATAGCAAATATTGTAAGGATAACGCATCACCAGGAAGTGTTTCATTCTGTTGTAGATAGGGTTGCTATGAGTCAGAGCCAATTCGATGGCACCTAACAAGAACAACAATCTGGTAACTATAATAAGTACTTTTGCAGATTTGGAAAAGAGCCAAAAAGAAATGCTAGAACTTAAAAAAAAAAATCAATGACTGTAATGAAAACTCAATGAACAAGTTTAAGAGCAGATTAAAAGCAACTGAAGAAATATTCATAATGTTTAAAAAAAAAA
The DNA here is from genome assembly GCF_030014295.1 of Loxodonta africana. Classification (NCBI taxonomy): domain Eukaryota; kingdom Metazoa; phylum Chordata; class Mammalia; order Proboscidea; family Elephantidae; genus Loxodonta; species Loxodonta africana. The sequence goes on from NC_087359.1 coordinate 52,634,024, forward strand.
ATTGCTGTTGAGTTGATTCCAACTCCTACTGATACTGGAGGACAGAGTAGAATTGCCCCATAGGGTTTCCAATGAGCACCTGGTGGATTTGAACTGCTGACCTTTTGGTTAGCAGCCCAACTCTTAACCACTACACCACCAGTGTTTCCTCACAAAGTGAAAGCACGCTGAAATGAAGTGAGGAGAAGCAGAAAGATGGAAAACACAAAAGAGAGATTAGACTGTCTGTCATCTGATTAATTGGAATGCCAAAACTAGGGGAGAGAATGAGACCGCAGGTGTATCTGAAGAGGTAATGGCTAAAATTTTTACAATACTCATGAAAGGTATCATTTCAAAGATAAGTAAGAATAAGTAAGAAATCCACACCTACACACATGGTTTAATGGCTGTTTGTGTACCAGCCATCTACTCTTTAAATGTTATAAATAATCTTACTTATATGATTATTTATTCATCATCACTCAGATGATGTGTAAATTTTAAAAAGTGACTTCATATTATAGGCACTTGAAGAGTGTTTGATAAATTAACAAAATCCTAAAAATGTTGACCTTTCTCTTGTCATATCTTGGAATATTGGGATATCCAGGCTATTTCAATAATATTTTGTCCATTCGAGTGAGGATTATTCATGACTGGAACCATTTATGGCATCAACATTTATATAACATCTGTGTGTCCAGAGCAGTTGTGAGGGAACATCAGAACCTTCTGTTTTATGGGAGAGAAACTGTCAGCCCACAGTTCATAAATATATCTGTTCTTTTGAGGAAGCCTGTGGGCAATACCAACTCCTGTTCACCCACTAACTGGGGAAATCTTTTCTTCAGAAGAACCCCAATGAATTGACGAAATAATTTCCTCAGAAGTGTCTCAATCAGCAGAAAAAAATGAGCTGTCCTTGCTTTCACTCTGAACCCATGTGTTGACTAAAGGGTCCTCTGGGTTATGCAACTCACAGATGACACCAATACCATGATTAAAATTTTCCCCTCCCATCTCCGTCCATTTCCATCTTCTGATGCCATGGGCTTTCCATGAAGAGAAGAGGCGATGGCTTGGACCCAAGAAGAAAGTACCAGCTGCAAGTACTCAAGTTTTGTCCTCGCTGTGGGGACGCTTCAGCCAGCCTCCTGTCTGCCCAGCATTATGGTAGCTTCCATGACTGTCTTCACTGTCCTCTTCCTCATGACAGCCCTCTGCTCCCAGGCTTCCTCAGTACTACTACGTTGAGCCCCTCTCCCTTCTGCCTTTTCCAGATGTCACCCTCTCTCTGGCCCAGAATGAGATCACATGGAATATGTCCTATAACAAAGATTCCCCAAGTGAAAATGGAACACTAAACATGGGGTTTTGAAATGCCCTGATCATTTTCTCCAAGAGGTCTTTCTCTCAAAAGGGTTCAGAGAGTGGGGCCAAACCACCAGTTGCCATTGAGTCAATTCCTACTCATGGCAACCTCATGTGTGTCAGAGTAGAACTGTGCTTCATAGAGTTTTCAATGGCTGATTTTTTCAAGTAGATCTCCAGGACTTTCTTCCAAGGTACCTCTGGGTGGACTTGAATTTCCAACATTTGTTTAGCAAACAAGCATGCTAACCATTTGTATACCCAGGGAATCCAAGAATGGGACAGGGAAAGTTAATTCCCACTTTATAGATGAGATCTTTGAGGCATAATTCACTGAGTTGTTGGCAACAGGCCAACTCCACGTCTATTTATTTCCCATTGGTGCAGGTAAATTTAGATTCAGTCAGCTGTTCTCAAGAGTTCCATCCTTATGATAACTTATAAGAGATGCCCCACCTATATATCTGTTGTGTTGTGACAGCATAGGCTAGATGAATTTCTCACCCAAAAAGCTGGGAAGCCAGATAAGACATTTTAAAGAGCTAAGGATGTGGCAGTCTACTTCTGAAAAGCATTAGCCAGCGAAAACCTTATGAATAGCTGTGGAACATTGTCTGACATAGTGCTGGAAGATGAGCCCCCCCAAGTTGCAAGGCACTCAAAAGATGACTGGTGAAGAGCTGCCTTCTCAAAGTAGAGTCGACCTTAAAGACGTGGATGGAGTAAAGCTTTCGGGACCTTCATTTGCTGATGTAGCATGACTCAAAATGAGAAGAAACAGCTGCAAACATCCATTAATAATCGGAACCTGGAATGTACGAAGTATGAATCTAGGAAAATTAGAAATCATAAAAAATGAAATGGAACACATAAACATTAATATCCTAGGCATTAGTGAGCTGAAATGGACTGGTATTGGCCATTTTGAATCGAACAATCATATAGTCTACTATACTGGGAAAGACAACTCGAAGAGGAATGGTGTTGGATTCATCGTCAAAAAGAACGTTTCAAGATCTATCCTGAAGTACAATGCTGTCAGTGATAGGATAATATCCACACGCCTACAAGGAAGACCAGTTAATACAACTATTATTCAAATTTACACACCAACCACTAGGGCCAAAGATGAAGAAATAGAAGATTTTTATCAGCTGCTACAGTCTGAAGTTGATTGAACATGCAATCAAGGTGCATTGATAATTACTGGTGATCAGAATGTGAAAGTTGGAAACAAAGAAGAAGGATCAGTAGTTGGAAAATATGGCCTTGGTGACAGAAACAATGCCGGAGATAGAATGATAGAATTTTGCAAGACCAATGGCTTCTTCATTGCAAATACCTTCTTTCACCAACATAAACGGTGACTATACACATGGACCTGGCCAGATGGAACACACAGAAATCAAATTGACTACATCTGTGGAAAGAGACTATGGAAAAGCTCAATATCATCAGTCAGAACAAGGCCAGGGACTGACTGTGGAACAGACCATCAATTGTTCATATGCAAGTTCAAGCTAAAACTGAAGAAAATCAGAGCAAGTCCACGAGAGCCAAAATACGGCCTTGAATATACCCCACCTGAATTTAGAGCCCATCTCAAGAATAGATTTGACCCATTGAACACTAGTGACTGAAGACCAGACAAGTCATGGAATGACATCAAGGACATCATATATGAAGAAAGCAAGAGGTTATTGAAAAGCCAGGAAAGAAAGAAAAGACTAAGATGGATGTCAGAGGAGACTCTGAAACTTGCTCTTGAGTGTCCAGCAGCTAAAGCAAAAGGAAGAATTCATGAAGTAAAAGAACTGAACAGAAGATTTCAAAGGGCATCTCGAGAAGATAAAATAAAATATTGTAATGACATGTGCTAAGAGCTGGAGATGGAAAACTAAAAGGGAAGAACTCACTCAGCGTTTCTCAAGCTGAAAGACCTGAAGAAAAAATTCAAGCCTCGAGTTGCAATAGTGAAGGATTCTATGGGGGAAAATATTAAACGACTCAGGAAGCATCAAAAGAAGATGGAAGGAATACACAGGGTCATTATACCAAAAAGAATTAGTCGATGTTCAACCATTTCAAGAGGTGGCATATGACCAGGAACCGATGGTACTGAAGGAAGAAGTCCAAGCTGCTCTGAAGGCATTGGTAAAAAACAAGGCTCCAGGAATTGATGGAATATCAAGTGAGATGTTTGAACAAACAGATGCAGTGCTGGAGGTGCTCACTCGTCTATGCCAAGAAATATGGAAGACAGCTTCCTGGCCAACTAACTGGAAGGGATCCATATTTATGCCTATTCCCAAGACAGGTGATCCAACAAAATGTGGAAATTATAGAACAATATCATTAATATCACATGCAAGCAAAATTCTGCTGAAGATCGTTCAAAAACGGTTGCAGCAGTATATCAACAGGGAACTGCCAGAAATTCAGGCTGGTTTCAGAAGAGGACGTGGAACCAGGGATATCATTGCTGATGTCATATGGATCCTGGCTGAAAGCAGAGAATACCAGAAGGACGTTTATCTGTGTTTTATTGATTATGCAAAGGCATTTGACTGTGTGGATCATAACAAATTATGGATAATATACAAAGAATGGGAATTCCAGATCACTTAATTGTGCTCGTGAGGAACCTTTACATACGTCAAGAGGCAGTTGTTCGGACAGAACAAGGGGATACTGATTGGTTGAAAGTCAGGAAAGGTGTGCGTCAGGGTTGTATTCTTTCACCATACCTATTTAATCTGTATGCTGAACAAATAATAAGAGAAGCTGGACTATATGAAGAAGAATGGGACATCAAGATTGGAAGGAGACTCATTAACAACCTGCGTTTTTCAGATGACACAACCTTTCTTGCTGAAAGTGAAGAGGACTTGAAGCACTAACTGATGAAGGTCAAAGACCACAGCCTTCAGTATGGATTACACCTCAACATAAAGAAAACAAAAATTCTCACAACTGGACCAATGAGCAACATCATGATAAACAGAGAAAAGATTGAAGTTGTCAAGGATTTCATTTTACTTGGATCCACAATCAACAGCCATGGAAGCAGCAGTCAAGAAATCAAAAGATGCATTACATTGGGCAAATTTGCTGCAAAGGAGATTTAAAGATGTCACCCTGAAGACTAAGGTGAACCCGACCCAAGAAATGGTATTTTCAATCACATCATATGCATGTGAAAGCTGTACAATGAATAAGGAAGACCAAAAAAGAGTTGACGCCTTTGAATTGTGGTGTTGGCGAAGAATATTGAATATACCACGGACTGCCAAAAGAACGAACAAATCTGTCTTGGAAGAAGTACAATCAGAATGCTCTTTAGAAGCAAGGATGGCGAGACTGCGTCTTACATACTTTGGACGTGTTGTCAGGAGGGATCAGTCCCTGGAGAAGGACATCATGCTTGGCAGAGTACAGGGTCAGTGGAAAAGAGGAAGACCCTCAATGAGGTGGATTGACACAGTGCCTGCAACAACGAGCTCAAGCATAACAACGATTGTAAGGATAGCGCAGGACCAGGCAGTATTTCGTTCTGTTGTGCATAGGGTCGCTATGAGTCGGAACCGACTCGATGGTACCTTACAACAACAACAACAAGTCTCCTGAAGAATAAGAATAAAAACCAAAATAGAGAGACAGAGACAGGAATAGGAAAATTACTAGGAAAAAAATCGCATGCCCCAGTTCATCTGAGTTCTCAGACCTTGATAAATGTCTCCTTCCAGTTCTTTCTTACCCTTCGATGGAAGAAGCAGTTGATTTTCTTTTGCTTCTAAATGACTCAGTCTCAAGCTATCCCTTCTTCTACACATGTTGTTGATACTCCAACCTCCTGCTGCTTCTCTTACACTTCCTAGAAGATCCCTTAAAATATCGTAGTTGACAATTATAAGACCAGCAGCCAGTCTCCCAACTCCACTGTCATGTAAGTGCCATTCTTCCTGCCCATTCCTGGGGAGACAGGCTGGGTGACCCTGGGGAGGGGAGCAGCCCCCATGGGTAAAGGGAGATGGATTGAACACCATCCTGAGCATACTCAGATCTCTCAGGATCCTCAAGTGTCAAGCAGAATAGACACAGACGCACACAGGGGGATGACCGATGCCATGTGAGGGCCCATCTATAAACAAAGGAATGCCAAGGATGGCCGGTAGAAACCAGGTACCGGGATAGAAGCACACAGAAGGAGAGGCCCTGAGCTGTTTTCTAACCCAGTCCGGGGCCAACAGGGAGCCAGCAGTAGCTGGCCAAGTGCAGAGCAAAGGAGGAGAAAGTGACAGCAGCAGAAGAGAGGCTGTCTGAGGAGATCCCCATGAGATATTCAAGGAAACTGGGGGCCCTGAGGTAAGGCAGCTGATTGCTGAGAAAGCAACAGACCATGAGATGTCACGTCAGAGAGTGGGATAGAGGGGTCACCATGGACCCAGAAATTTCCCTGCTGGATTCTCTTTCTTAATCCTTCTACCTTTCTTCATAGTTTCCAACCCAAAACAGGCTGATTGGTCTGTGCCAACCCCAGTGATACCTGGGCACAAGTATATCAAGAATCTGGGACTGAAACTGTGTGGTCCAAAAAGAAAGAGCCAGAGCCATCAGTAGATTGGGGATCACAGACCCGAGCCAGAAGAATGACACTTGCAGCCCCAGAAGCCTTCTCTTTTATGGGTCTGAACCCTACCACCACAAGCCACACTCTGGAACCTTCCATAATTTTAATAAATCATTTCAACTTTATGTATTTCCTATTCTGAATTGTGTTTTATTAAATGTTTACTTTAAGAAATCACCTAATACACAGTGATTGGAGGTGATGTGGAATGATCATGTTAAATCCTTTCTCTAGATATTGGACAAAATCCATCAGCAAACAAGAATTTATAAATACTTTTTCCATGAATATTTAATTTTTTGTACTAGGGTATAACCTTCTGGTTAATAAAAATGCGTTCATTTTTTTAAAAGTAAGCCTCAGACTTCTGGCCACTGTGTTGGTTGTATTCTCTTAAACACCAGGAACACTGGTTGGGAGGGACAAGAGGGTGTTATGGATTGAATTGTGTCACCCCAGAATAAGTGTGGAAGCCCTAACTCCTGTACCTATAAATATGACCCCATTTGGAAATAGAGGTTTTCTTTTGTTATGTTAATGAGGTCATACCAGATTAGGGCGGGTCCTAAACCTAATCACTTCTGAGTGCTGTCTTATAAAAAGAGAAGAATAGACACAGACACACACACACAGGGGGAAGACAGACACTATGTGAGGATCCATCTACAAGCAAAGGAACTCCAAGAATGGACAGCAGAGAAAGTAGGAGAAAGGCCCACAAAAGAATCAACATGGCTGGGGCCCTGATTTGGATTTGTAGCCTTTAGAACTGTGAGAAAATACATGTCCGTTTTTAAAGTCACCCACTGTGAGTTTTTTGTTGTTATTTGTTTGTTTTTGAGTTTTTTTTGTTTGCTTGTTTTGTTTTTTGGTTACAGCAGCTTTAGATCCAAAAAAACCCAGTGCCGTTGAGTCGATTCCAACTCATAGCAACCCTATAGGCCAGGGTAGAAACTGCCCCATATAGTTTCCAAGGAACGCCTGGCGAATTTGAAAGGCCAGCCCTTTGGTTAGCAGCTGTAGCACTTAACCACTATGCCACAAGCAGCTTTAGATAAGGCAAAAGGGAAGGTTAAGAAATGAGAGCAGGCAAGAAAAAGAAGATGTCCCACTGCAACAACACCCTGCCTTACAATGCTACCCTCATGGGAAGGCAAAACCAAAATAATGTATTCTTAATCAAACCATAATCTATATGCCCTAAAAAAGCTCAGCACGTTACATGAACAGAGAAGTAAGACATTCCTTCATGAACATCTACCCTTTTTTCTTTTTGTATAAACCAACTTTTCTTAAAAGAATAATGGCTTATATTTATTAAGGGTTTCATATGAACTGAGAACTTTCATGCATTGGCTCATTTATCCTCAAAACATTACTATGATGCCCCATTTGACAGGTGACGAAACAGGAGTTCAGAAAGTTTCCGTAACTTTCCCATGGCCATATAGCTAAAAAACTCAAAGAGCTAGGAGTGTTGAAATTTAAATCTGAGTCCAGACCCATGGCTCTCAAGGTGTTGTTCCACCTGGGACAGAAGTAATCTGTTGTGCCCTCTTCCATCAGGGGGGCTTTCTGGTTCCAGCTAACTCCTTGAGTGGGCAAAGGCAAGATGATTTAAGTCCTTTGCTGATCCTTGTCAAGATAAAGGGCAAAGTGCAGGCAGTCTCTTGGCTTGCCAGCTTTCTCCCTTCTCCTTTCCCCTACTCAGGTACACTCAGGGCACATCAACAAATACGTAACCTCTGCAGAGTCTGACCGGGGTGAGAAAACTTCTTCTTTCCTGGGTAACACCTCCAATCCCTACAGATATTTTTCTTGAAGTCCCCTCATTTGCCTTCATGGGAGCAGAGGAGTTTTAACACTCCCTACCCGAATCTCTCCTCTCTCCAGTCTCCTGCTGATGTAGACTAAAGGGATAGGGAGAGGTGGAGGGCCCGCCTATTATCAATAAAGCATCTCCATGGAAGGGGTATCTGGTCTGGCCTCTTCAGAATGAGAGACATTTAAGACCTCCTTTTCTGCCTTCTTCAACTGAGCAAGTCCCATTCAATATCTTGTTAAACTACAAAGAAATTCAGGAAGGCAGAGGGCAGTGATATCACCCACTGCTGAGAATAATTACTCATAAAATTACTCAAGAACTCTTCAACTTAGATAGGCCATTCACAACTACTTCCCCAATTTAGATAAGATACACCTCTGAGGAAGAAAGGAATAAGGGGTGGAATTGCAAAGAGGCACAGAGGCACTGTGGGCTCAGGGATGTTTGTTGTATTGTTACCTTTTATTCTCAATTCATATTTTGCATCTGTTGCTGTTGTTGTTAGTTGCCATCAAGTAAAGTCTGACTCATGGCGACCCTATGTGTGCAGAGTAGAACTGCCGTGCTCCATTTTCAAGGCTATGACTTTTCAGAAGCAGATGGCTAGGTTTGTCTTCCAATGCACCTCTGGGTGTGTTCGAACTGCCAACCTTCCGCCTAGTAGCGAAACACTTAACAATTCGCGTCACCCAGGGACTTGGTATATTTTGCATATACTCGATATTAAATAAAAATAGTTACAAAACCATAAAAAAAACTTATAGGAAAAAACAGTATGACCCCTTTTTTGTTTAATTGTGTATGTACATAATGTGTATTGTCTTAGTTATCTAGTGCTGCTGTAACAAAAATACCACAAATGGATGGCTTTAAAGAACAGAAATTTATTTTCTCACAGTATAGGAGGCTAGAAGTCCAAATTCAGAGCACCAGCTATAGAAGGATCTGAGGGAAGAACCTTGTCTCTCTTAGCTTCTGTAGCCCCATCATTTTTGGCTCCTTGGCGATCTTCACATGACTTCTGTCTTCCCTTATCTCTGTGTCTATGCCGCTCCTTATAACTCAAAAGTGCCTAAGTTTAAGATACTCCCTGCACTGATACGGTCTCATTAACATAACAAAGAAAATCCTATTTCTAAATTAACATCTACCAAAAAACCAAACACGTTGCCCTCAAGTCAATTCTGACTTATAGCAACCCCATAAGGACAGAGTAGAACTGCCCCGTAGAGTTTCCAGGGAACTCCTGGTGGATTCAAACTGCTGACATTTTGGTTAGCAACCATAGCTGTTAACCACTACGCCACCAGGGTCTCCTCTACGGGTACTGGTGTTAGAATTTCAACACTTCTGGGGGGAGACAAATTCAGTCCATAAAGTGTATAATGATTATACATAGAAAAATGACTGGAAAATTACACACTAAAATATTAATAATGGTAAACTGTGAGATTTGTAAGAGTGGTAATTTTCACATTTTTCCTCTCCTTTGATTTTCTTTAAAATGTTACAAAAAGCATGTGCCATTTTTGTCTAAAAAAATTATTTTAAATTATGCATAAGAATTTTACATGAAATGGAATTGTTCACAATATGTAGTGAAGTCAAAATATGGGTTATGAAACTGGTTTTTTGGTTTGATCCCATCTAGGGAGAAATCACACAGACAAAAAAAGATGAAGATACTCCTGAAAATGCTACCGTGAGATCACAGGGGATTTCTGCTTAAGTATTTTCTAGATTTCTCTATAATGCTGCTTTTTTTTTTAACAATAAAAGATGGTGAAAGCTTTGTTTTTTTGTTTTGTTTTAAGAAGAAAGCTTTGAAGACCTACTGTGTGCTTAAATTTGCAGAGACCTTATGCTCTTGTCCACGACTGTATCCCTGATACCTAGACAGTGCTAAGCTTATAGTATGCATTCCATAAATATTTACAGAATAAATGAATGATTGAACAAAGAGTATTCATTGAACAGACGGAAGAGATAAAGCAGAACACTCAGTCTCCAATCTTTATTTGCTCCTTCGCTGTCCATTCTATAATGGACAGAAAACCAAAAAACCAATCCCGTTACTGTCGAGTTAGTTCTGACTCAGAGCAACCCCCTGTGTGACAGAGTAGAAGTGTTCCATAGGGGTTTCTTTGCTGTAATCATTGTGGAAGCAGATCGCCAGCTTTTTTTCCCACAGTGCTACTGGGTGGGTTGGAGCCGCCAACCTTTAGGTTAGCAGCTGATCACAAACTGCTTGCACCACCCAGGGACCCCATAATGAATATAGAAAGGGCATAATTACTGCAGACAAGAAGAAATTGAAGCCCGAGATTGATTTTAAGGAGTTATTTGCCTTGGCCTGGTTGAAGTCTTTTCTAGAGGCTGAGACAATGTATCGTAGAAACTGCTAATATTTATAGATTCCTGGGAAGCAGAGAGGTTGTAGAATACTGAAGACAAGCCAACAGCAACCAACTTTCCAAGAAAGAAAGGGGAAAGAACATGGATTCCATGAACTTCAGAGTGGTCAGCACCTCGATTCTGGGCCAGATTCTATGCCTGTGCAATTACTAAGAAACCCTTTGTTGGTACTTTAAAATGAAGTAGTGACCATGGCAAGTCAGCAGGGGTGCAGTTAGGATGAGTCAGGCCTGAACACCCCATTTTCTTCTCTGTGAGATGGACAGGTGGGTGGGCTGGAGAGAGCTATAGCCAAAAGATCTAGTCTTCAGCTTTTAACTACAATATCCTGGGATCAGCGGGGAAACCAGTACAATACAGGAAAGTAATGTACAGTCTAATGGGGGCTTGCACCGTTGTTGTATGAACCAAGGCTCAGAAAGAAAAAAAAAACACAAACACTTTGGAGTCGGAATCCTCCCCAAGCCCCCAACACTCAACTCCACCCCTTCTCCCTCAAAAAGGGAAAGTGGGACCAGACAAGCAAGGCTGAAGCTCTGGGAAGAGGGCAAATGTTGCTTACTGAAGAGTAGAAGGCATATGACTCAGTGTCATCCGTAATTCGATTCAGGAGCCCAGGAGTTGGCATAGAGGCCCAAAGAATTGTAGGATTCAGCTTCTTTCCTTCTTCTACCCACACAGCTGTGTGTATGCCCATACCCTTCACATCTGACCTTCCTCTGACCAAGGAGACAAGGGCCCCTACTAGAGGTCTCTACTAGATCTGTCTATTGGTCTCACTCTCTCTTTGAATTTATGAAGGATGGGGACAGACACTGCTCCCACTTATACTCTTGATTGGTTGGGAGAACATGGGCAGCACAGGCCCTCTCCATCCACCTAAAGAGGGAGAGTGAAATCCAAGAGGGAAGCATCCATGTTTTTTTCTTGCTTACTTTCTCTTAAACCAACTGACAAGCGTTCACGTAAAATCTATTCACCAACAGGGCCTGTTGTTCAGGATACAGTTACCCAGGGCCCCACAGGAGTGAGAGCCACATTGGCTTGCTTTGTCAGTGCCTGTCATGCCCACGTGGATGAGATGACAGTGAAATGGGATGTCAACTGTTGAATGACCAGACCCAAAGCACCTGGATGATGGCTCGCATCTCCAGCCACTCTCATTCTCAATGACTTCTCTGCAGTCACCTGCTCTGTTTATCCCTCAAAAGCTCCAAGCCCATTCCCACTGCAGGGCATTTGTACTTGCTGTGCCCTCTCCCAGGACACACTTCTCCCAGATCTGCTTAAGTCTGGCTCCTTCTCAACAAGCAGGTTCCAGCTGAAATGCCCCTCCAAATGGACTCTCCTAACCATCTTACTAAGCAAACTTCCACTCAACCCTCAGGGGCTATCTATTACTTTCTTCTAAGTTTTTAAACATATCTCCTACTACCTTGTTTGTCTGACTCCCCCCCAGTAGAATTTGAGCACCTGAAGAGCAAGGACCTGGCCTTTCTTCTCTACCTGTGTATCCCCAGCCTAGAACATGCCTGGCATGTTGCAGAAGCTCAGTAAACATCTGTTGAATGAATGAACTTCAGCCCCGAGGAAGAGCTCAATACAAACACATAAGCAAGATTCCACTCATTTAAATCATTTGTTATGTATTTCTCTTAGTAACCATATGAAGCTTTAAAATCTTAATTAAATTTAATTTTTTAATTAAATTGCTTAAAAGATCCCATAGCTTGCAAGTGGTCGATTCCAGGACAAAAACAATACCTCTGACTAGATTAAAAGCTCCTGCTCTTTCCATTAGAACAGTGGTTTAATAGAAAAAAAAATCAACATGGGAACATTTTCTCTGCAGACAAACTTTACCCAGAACTCCATTATTTAAAACTGATAAAAAATAAAATAAAGCAGGTGCTTAATTTGAATTTGGTGGGGTGGAGGTAGGAGGCAGCCATGTTTACGAAACGTCCCAGTAGGGCGACCAACTCACTGCTCTAGTCCACACTTTATCAACACTGTCTCATTGCCCAGCCTCTGCTTCCACAGTTCTACTCAGAAGGAACCCAGCTCTCAGCCCCAGTTCCTGAGACATTCCTGGTCAAGGAGAGAGCCCTGTGTACCTTCCTTGGTTGCCAAGCCTTCAGTCAAACTCCCTATGCTTCTAAGTGGGAAGTGAGTTGAAGCTCAGCCTCCTTGAGAGGTTCCAATCTTGGCCGGTGAGGCCCAGCCATCCCAAGATCCCCTGTGGACCCAGCTCCCTGCTCCCAGCCCCCAATAGGCCTTGAGCTGGGGGTGGACAGAGTAGTGACCCACACTCCTAATCCTTGTGGGCCCTGAAGCTGCTGAACCTGAGACAGTCATTCAGGCCTCTGTCCTCATGGCCCACACTTGAGGAGAGGCTCACATGGAAGAGGCTAAACCTAGAAGCGCATGAGAGGAGGGCAGTTTCCACACCAAAGCCCTTGCTCTCTAGGCCTCTGCCATCATCACCCTCCAGATGGAGGTCAAACGTGATAACTTGGGTCTTCTCTGCCTTCTATTTTCCTTTGAATTTGTTGTCTCAGTTCTCTTATTTTTGATATGATGCCGGTCATAATTCTGAAGAGCCAAACTCTTATGCCATCAGAAATTTTTCTGTCTTATGACTTCCTGACCGGTAGCTATTATAAAGTAGGCTCAGAGCCCAGACTTCAAGAAGTCGGAGAGCTGACCAGTCCTCAGCCCAGTCCTGTTCCTGCAGCTGGTCACCCACCAGAAGGATGAGGGTCATCATGGCTACCCTGGCCTTCCTCCTCACTGTTGCTGCCCTCCATGCTGAGGTCGACAGAGGTGAGGCTTGTTACCCTCCCATTCCCCTTACCATCTCTATGAGGAACAAGGAGAAAGCAGTGGCTGGAAGTGTGGGGCTGTAGGGAGGAGAGGCAGGTGGTCCAGGAAAAGGTAGCCTGGGGGTCCCTGGAAAACAGGAGCATCTCTCTAATTCCTGGGCAGGACTCACTTTCTAGGCCTGGGGAGGGGAGAATCTCTCTCTGCCCCACTCTGAATACAGTCTATGCAGTCCTTGCATCCACAGACTATGGAGAAGCTGGCTCAGAACCCTCCAGCCTATCTGCTCAGAGGCCTCCGGGGGATACACGGGAGCCTCTGGAGCCAGGTAGAAGTGTAGGCTGCGAGAGAGGAAACCTCAAATGGTCAAATTGTTTTCATGGCTTATAAGAGTTTTAAAATCTTTCAGTTAGGCACAAAAAAAGACCAGACTTACTAGCCTGACAAAGACTGGAGAAACCCCGAAAGTATGGTCCCTGGATACCTTTGTAGTTCAGTAATGAAATCACTCCTAAGGTTCACCGTTCAGCCAAAGGTTAGACAGGCCCATAAAACAAAACGAGACTAAAAGGGCACACCAGCCCAGGGGCAGGGACTAGAAGGCAGGAGAGAACAGGAAAGCTGGTAATAGGGAACCGAAGGTCAAGCAGGGAAGAGTGTTGACATTTCATGGGGTTGGTAACCAATGTCACAAAACAATATGTGTACTAATTGTTTAACGAAAAGCTAAAAAAAAAAAAAAATTTTTTTTTTTTTAGTTTATCCTGTAAACCTTCATCTAAAATACAATAATAAATAATAACAAAACAAAAAATATTTCAGTTAGTTGTCAACATACTAAAAATCTATATTTCCAGTTTCTTTCCCAAATATGGAAGAACAGGTAAATCTGGGCCCAGGTTTCCACAGGATAACTTCTACTGGCACTTGCCCCATCTGGTCTTATTTGCAATTTCAAGGGCAGAGGCTCAGAAAGGGTGAATGTTCTGTTCCAGGTCACACAACTTTCAGGCGCAGAAACAAGGACAAGTCTAGTTTTCCTGCTTCATGGTCAAGGCACTGCTCCACTGGGACAAATAAACCTCCTTCTTCCTGTCCCAGCATCTCCCGGAGGCCTTTGCAGGGTGCGGGGGTGACTTCTCTTTTGCAAAGGAACAGTCCTGCTCTGTTGTGACCCACCCTGGGTACCCACTAGTTTTCTCATGTGAAAATTCTTTCTCAGCATTTCTCAGGAAATTTCTATGTTTTTCTGAATCCATGCTTGGTTGCTAACCAAAATAAATCCTTAAGGTGACAATTTCAACTGTGATTCTTGCTAGGAGATTTGAATGTTAAGTTATTTGAACAATAATATTCGCTGGCATCGTTTGAATATTTGCTACAGGCTATAAACCAAAAAAAAAAAAAAAAAACCCCCATTGCTATAAAGTTGTTTCTGACTCATAGCAACCCTGACTCATCTTAGCCTCCACAGGACAGAGTAGAACTGCCCCCATAGGGTTTCCAAGGCTGTAATCTTTACAGTAACAGGCTGCTACATCTTTCTCTCTCGGAGCGGCTGGTGGGTGCAAACCACTGACATTTCAGTTAGCAGCCAAGCGCTTATTCACTATGCCACCATGGCTTAATGCTACAAGCTATAAACCAAACCAAAACCAAACCCAGTGCCATCGAGTCGATTCCGACTCATAGCGACCCTATGGGACAGAGTAGAACTGCCGCATATAGTTTCCAAAGAGCACCTGGTGGATTCAAACTGCTGACCCTTTGGTTAGTAGCTGTAGCACTTAATCACTATGCCACCAGGGTTTCCAGCTATAGCTCTTTGTAAATACTTTCACAGAAGAAATACAAAGAGAAAATATGAATGTCATGGAACACTGTGACGTAAAACCAGAAACTTTTGCTAATTCGTGTAGAAAATCTAAATCAGCAAATGTAATACCAATTTGAATGGCAAAACCAAAATCAAGGCATGCAGCCAAGTGTCCATCTTGTTTATGAAACAACGTGTACCCTCATGCCCAACTTGAAGATGGTTTTAGATACTGTAAAATAGTGGGGATAATATCAATAGCGTCGCCAGAACCTGTCTAACTTCAGGGGGATAATGCAAATCAAGATCAGCCCAAAGGTGATTCCCAGAGGCAAAGGTCAGACATACCTCCACTCTCCAACCTTTTTACCAATTCTGACACCAACTGTCCCTCCCGCAACACTCTCTACTTCTCTTCTGGGTTCAATAATCCACTGCAGTGGCCACACAGAACTCACAGGCCATACTTACAGTTAAGTGGTTTATTAAGAAACAGGGTACAACTTGGGATCAAGATCAGTAGGCTATAACTCAGAATCTGGAAGCATGTAAGTAGACTCCCTTCTTCAGTGCGGAACAGCTCTCGTCAGCATCTCTTGGCTGTGCAGGCCTCCTTTTAGCGCCCTGAGGACAGATTCCTCTCAGCCCCACCACCTGTTACTGCTGGCTCTGCCACTGGGCTCCTTCCAATTCTCTCCCTGTCTTCAGTGTTACAGCCCTTAACCTGTGTTACAGCTCTTGTCTCCCATCTCTCTGCTTCCTCTTTTTTCTCTCTTCTTTCTTCCTTCTGCTTCTTCCTACTGTTTCTCTTCCTGCTTCTTTCTGTCTCAAAGAACCTCTGTGGGGTGGGCTGTTCATATCTAGAAACTCCTAGTCAATTACAAGGCAGGACCCTCCCACAGGGCCACAAACTGACCAATCTCTTCTTAGTAGGCCACAGACACTTCATTTGCATGGTAGTCTACAGACACTTCATTTGCATAATCTACTGACCAACCCTGCAAGGTTCATACCAACCACAGGGCAGGCTGCAGCCCAGGGCCAGACTAAAAGTATCAAACCTCGAGTTGTTTACAGCTTATCCAGGGAATGTCTATCAACCTGGACTACAGTAACAAACACCCTGGGGTAGAAAACTAGGGCAAAAGTAACTCCTCAGGATTTAAGGGGAAAATCTCAAGCTGTTTTTCTAAAGAACCAAGGCAAAAGGCCACATAAAGGAACTCGTTCTACCACAGGCACACTTTTTTTTTTTAAATAATATTTTATTGTGCTTTAGGTGAAAGTTTACACAGCAAATTAGATTCCCATTTAACAATTTTTATACACATTGTTCCATGACATTGGTTACAGTTTTCACAGTGTGTCAGCATTCTCATTATTTCCGTTGTTTGTTTTGTTTCCACTGATCTGGCTTCCCTAAAGACTGAGTCTTGATTTGGAGCCTTCTCTTTGAGGCATTAGTACCTAATGTACAGTAAACTCAAAATAAATTTTTATTGAAAGAATGAAGGATCTGTTCTATGATACAAAAATATCAGTTAAGATCAGCCTTCAATGTGGTACATACAGACAATGGAATACTACTCAGCCAGGAAGAGAAATGAAGTCCTTATACATGCTACAGCCTTGATAGAGCTTGAGGACATTATGTTTAGTGATATAAATCAATCACAAAAGGACAAATATTATATGACCTCACTTATATAAAAGGCAAGAACAGGCAAATGTATAGACAGAGATCAAAGTTTACTAGTGGTTACCAAGGATAAGAGAGGGGGGGAAAGGAGGAGTTAATGCTTACAGAACGCTGAGTTTCTGTTCATGGTGATGGAAAAATTGCATTGATTAAGGCTAATGGTTGCATAGGTGATTGGTGTAATTGATGTCACTAAGTTGTACACCTGTAATTTGTTGAATTGGCAAATGTGTATTATATATATATTTTACAACAATAACAAAAAGAAGAGGAAGAAGAAGAGTAGCTACCGAGGCTGTTTATGTACAACCATCCACCTCATGGGATTTGGTTTCTTGGATTGGGTGTTTAGGGTCATGGACTTATGGGACATCCCAGTTAATTGACCTGATATTGCTTTTAGCACTTTTGTTTTACCTCCTAGTTTGTTACATAGCGTCTGAGGTCTTAAAAGCTTGCAAGCGACTATTCAAGGTACAACGATTGGTTTCTATTCATCTGGAGCAACAGAGGAAGAAGATTCAGGAATAAAAGGAGGAAATGGAATGCATAGCTGATTGCCTCCATGAACAACTGCCTCCTTTGCCATGAGACCAGATTGGATGGTACCTGATTATCATTATTGAACGTTTTGATCAAAGAGTCTATAGAAGAATCCTGATCAAAAAAAGGGAAAATACAGGACAGAATTTCAAATTCTCATAAAGTCCAGATTTTCCGGAGCCACTGAGGCTCAATGAGCCTCTGAAAATATTGACAGGCACACTTTTAACAATTCGACTAACATCAACACAAAATGAAAAAAAAAAAAATTTATGTCTGAGACATTTGTTGTGAAGTAAAGATGAGGATGAGGACTACAAATAGGGCAATTAACGCTTTTTGTGTTTTAAATTTTCATTTTAGAATAATAACTTGAATATTAAATCATTGTAGTATTTTCAATTTTTATATAATTTTTTTTCCATTTAATTTGTGTTAATGTTCCCATCTTTTAATATTCTGTTATCAACTAACTATATCTGACAGAGGACATTTTAAATCTTATTGAAATATATAACCTTGTAGCAATACATTGGTACATTGTAATAATAAACCCTGAGTTTTGTTTTGTTTTTTTACAGAAAATGTCCAAAAAACTCAGTACAGCCTTCTCACAGACTCACTGTTTATTATATGGTCACTCGTTATCATTGGAGACCTGGTAGCATAGTGGTTAAGAGCTTGGCTGCTGACCAAATGGCCAGCAGTTCAAACCCACCGGCTGCTCCTTGGAAACCTTATGGGGCAGTTCTAATCTGTCCTATAGGATCACTATGAGTCGAACCGACTTGACGGCACGGAACAACAACATTATTAGCATTTTAAAAAAATACATAAACTAAGTGTTATGAAGAAATACAGAATAACTTATGATTCCAAGAATTCCCAGGAATTCTGATTTCTTATTCTCAAATCTCAAAGGCTAATATTTGTCAGAAATTTGGAAACACTATGATCACAAAGCCATACCCCAGTTCTGGTGAGGACCTGAGAGAAGGGAAGGTGGGCGGAGGGAACAGTAAGGGAGGAGCAGAGGTATTGGAGGAGGACAAGGTAAGAGTGGGGAGGAGGAGGAAGAGCCACCAGAGAGGTCCATACACCCTTCCAGGTGCTCCGTCTTGTCTCCTCCTGCTCCTCCCCCTACCCCCAGCTGATTCTCTGGGGAAAAGAGATGTAGGTCTAAGCCCCCATGTGAAGAAGGACTCAGCCTCCTCACACAACCCTCTTTCTTGCAGAACCAGCTAATGTCCCAGTTAGCTGCTGTTTCACCCATATCTCAGAAAATCCCACTCAAATTTGTGCAAGAGGACCATATGACCAGTAATGTGTGCTCCAAGCCAGGGGTCATGTAAGTACAGCCCCATTGACAGTGGGAGTGGGGGTACAGATGGTGAGAACCAGTAGCACCTGGGAGAGGGGTGGAACAGTCTATGTTGCCAAGGTACAACCAATGCAGTAAGAGGCTACTGAGGGCCAGCCTGGGGACTTCCCAGCCTCAGCTAGGCCTGCAGGGAGAGGGGTAGGAGCTGGTCCCAGTGGGTGGACAAGGGTCAGGAAAGGGAAGGGAAAAGGAGGAGAGTGGGGGCTGCCTGACTGGCCTTCTTTGCCTCCCTGGGGAACATCAGACTGGCAGTGAGGAGGGGAGGAGAGGGTTCCCTCTCTGCAAGGAGCCACCTGCAGCAGAGAGAGGAATGGAGAGCTCCATGTTGGGAAAAGAAGGGGATGGTGGAAGGAGATCTCCTCTCCTAGTTGCAGAACTCTCAATTTCTCATCCTTCCACTTGCTTCCATAGCTTCCAAACCAAAAATGGGTGACATGTCTGTGCCAACCCCAGCGAGGGCTGGGTGCAGGAGTACATTATGTATCTGGGCAGCAGGTCAAAGTGATCTGGAAGCAGTGGGGTCATCACCACTCAGGAACCATAAACCGCCTCCCCTCCCCAACTCTTTCAACCCCAGGTATGCCCTGGGAGTTGTTCTGCCCTGAATTTAAGCCTGTTCATGCTTTTCTGCTCTGTCCTCAAACTTTGCCATGACCCTCGGCCCTCTGGGGCCTGAGGAAGCTGTGGACCCCAGACTGCATCTGTCTTCCCCTTGCAGGCTCTTGGTTGTCTAAATAACACTGCGCGGTAACGAGTGAACCTGGTTTCTGGTGTGTATATTTTCACCACAATTAAAAAAAAGAGAGAGAGAGAGTGAACTAGTGGTTTAAGTTGATCCTCTTGCAAGTCAGAATGGTTTTGTTTATTTTATTTTACAGACATGTGTGATATTTATTATGTTTTAGGCGCTGTTCTAGGCACCTTGCCAATATCAACTAATCTAAATCATGGAAAAATGTGGGCAAACTTAGAATCCTGAGCAAGAATCAGGAGTCTGGAAAACAAATGATTCCTCATCCAGGGCCTTAGAAAACGAGAACAGTGTGGAAATACAGACAACCATGTTGAATATTGTTTGTCTGCACATGCATTGGATGATGGAGGTACAACCTACATACCTCATCGTTCCCTCATCCATGATGGGGCCACAGTTGAATGTTCATCCCCATTTCTGTTCCCTTTAAAACATTTACATCTCTGCCCAGCCCTCAAGACCTAGTGTAGTGACTGTTCCAGGACTCCTCAACCTCCGCACCCAAAGCCACTTGCTCCAACATCTGCTGAAGTCCTGCAGCCTCTTCTGCTGCTCATTTGGGCTTTATCCCTGATTCCTGGTGTGGCATGACTTTGAACATCTGACCATTTCCCTCCACCTGCACCAACATTCCAGCTAAAGACAGAGTCTGACACCCCACAGTGCCCTGTAACTCTGTGGGTATAAGAAAGAAAGGGAAGGTCAGTGGGAGGTGCTCAGCTCTGCTGTTGGGGACACTGAGGCTGATGGTGGCATGGCCATGCATTCTGGACACAGACCAGGGAAGGGGCTCAGGAACCCTCGGGGCAGTCCAGCACGTGTACTCCGACTCGGGCCTTGGGGGAGGCCCACTAGGGCTTTCTGTCTCAATCCTAAACTCTTGCAGAAAGGAAATGGATGCTGGGTGGCACTATAGGTTAGGGATCCCTCTACCTCCTGGGTTTAGTGGTGTGGTACTCGACAAAACTGGGTTTTTACTGGATGGGGACAATCAACTGCTCAGGGGCAAAATTAAGAAATTAGCAAAATCTACCTTTAGTGCCTTCACGTTCCTTCCTTCAGGGCCCTTTTTTTCACTTTACTGCTGCCTCCTCTCCCAAACTCCAATCCTTAGATCTCTGGTGACCTTGGGGTCACTCTCTCACTCAAATCCCATATGAAAACCAGCTCCCTGAGCCCCATTCACACAAAAATGTGATCAAAGCTTCAGGGGGAGCTCAAATCCCAAAGCCAAAGGAACAAGAACCAGTGAGGAGGTGGGAAAGACCTGGAGCCGCCATTACCACAACGTTTCAGGTCCAACCAGTTCTCACCATTTGCAACCCCCTTCCTCTGTCAATGGGGCTGTACTTAGAGGACACGTGGCTCACGGCACGTGTCACTAGTCCAATAAAAATCTTCCACAAAACTGAGTGGGATTTTCTGAAAGAGGTAGAAGAAACAACAGTAAGGTAGATTATTAGTTGGTCTGTAAGAAAGAAATCTATGTGAGGCTGCGGCATCACTAGTGACAATCTCTTGAATAAACGAAGTTTCCATTTTGGCCTCATCCTAATGTTGGCCTTATAGAATACTGAGTGTTATTAGGGGTTGAATTGTATCCACCACCACCACTGCCCCCCCACAGAACAAAATTGAAGTTCTTCAACATTAGCTGGCGATCAGAAAAACTGAAATGAATTTGTAAATAGATGCAAAACTGGTCAACATCCACAAGGCAATAATCCATTGGACCCCATTGAACAAAATCATTTACACTTCTATGGACAAAAATTATTTGCACTGCTGTTAAGCTTTCTGTAACTTACAGGGTCCTAAAATAGTTCAAAGACAATAAAGTCACATATCCCTATAGAATTAGATAAACCAGAAGGGTGGGCTACATAAATCAAAAAAACACCTGTTGCTGACAAGTACATTCCGACTCATAAAGACACGCAATAATCTTTCCTTCCTTCCTCCCTCCCTCCCTCCCTGCCTGCCTGCCTTTCTCCCTCTCTCCCTTTCTCTTTCTTTTTTTTTTTTTTTCTCTCTTTTCCAAGAGCTTTAAAGTCTTTCACAATTTTTTTTTTTTCTGACATTCCTCTTCAAGGGCTTTCTGCCTACTCTGTCCCTAGCTCATTCCCACTTACTCTACAGATCTCAGCTTAAATGGTAGTTCCTAGGAGAGGCCTTCCCTGCCTCCAAATCCAGTTTAGGTTTTCCTATTATTCCCTTTTGGAGCTCCCTGGGCTTTTCCTTTAGATCACTTATCACAGGTTATAATTTAAAATTTATTTGTATAGTTATTTCTTTACTATCAAGCTACCACAAGAACAGGTCTCCACTTTGCTCACCATTCTATTCCAATTATCTTACCCTGTGTGCCTTAATAGGCACTCAATAATTGTCTGTTGATTTTACCAATCAGTCAATCCATCAATAAATTGATAGATGATGAATGCTACCCCAGCACCAGGTTGTCAACATCATGTGTCATCATATGGCAGTGACTCAAAACATTTTGTAAATTCTAACCCCAACTAAAGTTAAACCAGGGACAAGGACTGTGCAGTATTCCTCATGCTGTCTCCAGGCAGTACTATTTTTTTTCTAGCCCCCTGGGGGTTGCCTATTCTATACCAGGTTCCTCTTCCCCCATATCCTGCCTGGCTGCCAAGGGAAAAAGTCTAGATCATAAAAGTCATCCTCATCCCTCCCCCCTCCCCAAGCCCTGTGGCTTGGCTTTCACTCTATGGTTTTTCAAAAAGCAGAAGCAATAATTCCAACCACATGTCTTCGTAACAAGACACAGTTTGTTACTTTTAACTGAAAGGACATGATTAACAAAGAGTCCAAGAAGACAGATTGTAGGGCAGGGATGGGACTGGATGGGGCAGGGACTCTGCCAACTGTATCTTTGAATCTCCAGAGGCCCAAACACGGTGGGGGAGGGGGGCAAACAAACCCATTGCCTTCAAGTCGATTCTGACTCAGCGACTCTACAGGACAGAGTAGAACTGCCCCATAGGGTTTCCAAGGAGCTGCTGGTGGATTCAAACTGCCAACTTTTTGGTTAGCAGCCATAGCTCTTAACCACTGCACCACCAGAGCTCCCAAGAAGGTCCTTAGGTGGTAAAAACAGCATGCGTTCGACT
The DNA here is from genome assembly GCF_030014295.1 of Loxodonta africana. Taxonomy (NCBI): domain Eukaryota; kingdom Metazoa; phylum Chordata; class Mammalia; order Proboscidea; family Elephantidae; genus Loxodonta; species Loxodonta africana. The sequence continues at coordinate 52,656,400 of NC_087359.1, forward strand.
GCTAACCTAAAGGTAGGCAGTTCAAACCCACCCAGCGGTGCTAGAGAAGAAAAGGTCTGGCAATCCGTGTCCTTTAAAATTACAACCAAGAAAACTCTTTGGAGCAGTTCTACTCTGACACACATGGGGTCACCATAAGTTGGAATTGACTAGACGGCAACAGGTTAAGGCCTTGAGCTTGGCTATGCTTTAAAGGAAATGGGTCCAAAGAAGGGCCTGAGGTACACTTGATGGGGACTTTTCTGTCCAATACATCCCCAGGAGCAGCCACTGTTGAGCTTTCTGGATCAGTCACTCACTCCCAGCAAGAGAGACAGATGCCCCATGATGTGCCAACAGGTCAGAACTCCTGTATGTGTGTCACGGCAACTCAAGCAAGCACAATTTTAGGAGTTAATTATAGAGCAGCTTTAGTGCGCATCTCCTGCTGTGCCTGGAAACTGATTCTGAGGGCTAGTTCTTTCTCTGCCCCTGGATTAAAACTCAAGGCAGGCCCCATGATTTTTCTAGTTGCTCTCAAGTAGTACAAGCCATTCATCACTCACTTAAGTCACAAAATACAATATTAATAAAAATAAATAGAAATTACAGTGCCGTGTGAAAGTCCAAACAATAAGGCTTCTCCCCCTCTCCCCCCACTCCTGGGCCTCTTGCAGGTGGAAAGCCTGGGGTCAGGGGAGGAGGGCGTGACCTGCTCCTTCTTACCCTCCTCACCCAGCCCCTATACTCCCCCTGCCCTTGCATTTCGGTCTCTGACAGGTCAGCATCTCAGATGGGAAGGAGGAGAGTCAGAGCCCTGAATGGAAAGCAAGAAGTCCAGGAGTTGGAAATGGAAGATCTTTTACTTTTAAAAGTGTGTGACAGAAAGTCCAATCAAAATGTCCTACAGAAAAACAAAAATAGTTTATTGCTCATGTGCTCAGAGTGAACAGCCAGGGTGCAGCAGCTCAGGGGAAGCTGGCTCCAGGGTGAGGAGCTCCACACAATTCCAGTGTTGAACCCATGTGCTCTTCCTCAGATGAACCAGGACATGGCTGTCTCCACAGAGCCTTTGCCACCCAAAGGAACAGCCTCTCTTCCCTTCCTTGCTGTTATTGTTGTTAGGTGCTGTCAAGTCGGTTCCAACTCATAGTAGCCCCATGTACAACAGAACGAAACACTGCCTAGGCCTTTGCCATCCTCATAATCATTGTTATATTTGAGCCCATTGTTGCAGCCACTGTGTCAACCCATCTTGTTGAGGGTTTTCCTCTTTTTCATTGACCTTCTACTTTACCAAGCGTGATGACCTTCTCTAGGGACTTATCCCTCCTGATAACATATCCAAAGCACATGAGACAAAGTCTTACCATCTTTGCTTCTAAGGAGCAATTTGGCTATACTTCTTCTGAGACAGATTTGTTCGTTCTTCTGACAGTCCATTATATGTTCAATTCCTTTCCTTATAATCTGAAAAATCGACTGCCTGACTCAAGAGGTGGGTCCACACCTCTAGCAAAGAAACCCATACTGTGATTGACAGCACCCGATAGAACCTAATAGCTGCATGACAGAGGAGAGTTCTCTTACCTAAACACTTCTGCTGCTCAAATCCTGCTAGCAGTCCTAAGAGGTGTCTGTCTTCAGTGTTGGCAATGGCACCATCCATAAACCTTCCCAGCTTTTGGACTGAAGTGTGTTTCATTTCAAGGACGTAGGGTAGGAGATGTGGAGATGCATTTTTCCTTGGGGCCTGAAGTGTTTGTCACAAGAGTGGACTTTTAGAGCTACAGGCCATGCTGTGCCAGCCCTGAGTGCCATATCCCAAGTGATGGAGGTACCCTTATGTTCACTGATAAATTTATTTTTGTGTGTTTGTGATACGTAGAATCCTCTAAAGCTGGAGTCCAAAACAGGGTCCCTTCTTACCCGGGTCTTAAAGTAGTACAAATCCTGATGCTTTGAAAATTTGGATGTGCAGCTGGATGGAGAGAGAACTGGAATACTACCTCGCCTGTTCGGGACAACAACTTGAGCTAAAGGGACCTTGTTTGCTCACCAGGTATTTTACTTCACAACTGTGATGGTTAATTTTATGTGTCTACTTGGCTAGACTATGGCTTCCAGAGGTTTGGCTAAACACTAGTCTAGTTGCTGTTTCATAATGTAATCTAATGTAGTATTATCAATGAATCAGTTGGAAAGGGAGCTTCTTTAGGGTATGTTCTGCCTCTAGACTGTGTATAGACATTTTTGAAGAACTCTCTTTACTCTGCACTCTTTCCATTGCACCTATGGATCTTGAGACATGAGGCTGCAGAAGTCTCCAGCCTGCCACCCAACCTACATATTTTGGACTTGCGAGCCCTCTATAATTGCGTGAGCCAATTCCTTGAAGTAAATAAATCTCTCTTTATATATATACATATATACACACACATATGCATATACACACACACATGCACATATATATACATACACGCACACGTACATCTATAGCCAGAATGCTCCCTGAAACCAAGAATGGCAAGACTTCATCTCATATATTTTGTATACGTTATCAGGAGGGACCAATATCTGGAAAGGACATCATGCTTAGTAAAGTGTCATCAAAAAAGAGGAAGACTCTCAAAGAGATGGATTATACAGTGGCTGTAACAAAGAGCTCAAACATAGCAACGACTGTGAGGGTAGCACATGACTGAGCAACATTTCATTCTGTTGTACATAGGGTTGTAATGAGTTGGAATAGACTCAATGGCACCTAACAACAACATAATATATAAACATATATATATATGTACATGTATATCTATACATATGGATACTTATGTGTGTCTGTGTGTGTGTGTGTGTGTGAACAGAGACAGCCCTGATGGTGCAATAGTTAAGCATCTGGCTGCCAACCCAGCTGCTCCAAGGAAGTAAGATCTGGCAATCTGCTTCCATAAAGATTAAACCCTATGTGGCAGTTCTACTCTTCGCAAGTGGTCGCTATGAGTCAGAATTGACTCAGCGCACCTAAAAACAACAACATATATCACACTGGTACTATTTCTCTAAACAACTCTAACAACAGCTAAAAGGATTTTATATGCCACTATTTAATATAGAGAATGTTGAGTGGGAAGAGTTCATGCCAAGTCATCTCAGAGACAGCTGGCCTGCCCCGTGTCCTGCCCCTCCAGGTATCTTTGGCTTCTATACAATCCCTGGTTCACCAGATGAGGTCAAGAGCCTGGCATGGCTTCAAGGAACAGCAGTCCATGCAAGAAAGAATCATGACTTCAGCCCCTTTCCTCAGAAGGGAGCTGTCTATTAGACAGCCATCTGAGGCTTCATGACCTTTCTGATAGACTGATAAGAAAGAAACCAGAGTGGAAGCTAAAAGTAACTGCAGAAAATTTCCACAGTGGATGTCTGAAAAGTAGGTGGGCCATATGAGGGGCCGTTTGGACCCAAATGTGCTGACCCTTGCCCTACACTCCCCCTAAAAATATCATACAGTAGCTCGGCTTATGCTACACAAACATGTTGTGCAAGCATATATCATAGGATGTGGTAAGAGCTGTGTGTACAGGCAGGAATAACAGAATATTTGGTATTTCTGCAAGGGAAGTAACTGGGGGATGTGCTAGGCAGTATTGTGAAATTATTGCAGTAGATACCTCACCATGTTTGCAAGGCTCATAGAGAAGTTTCTGGAACGTGGTTGTTGTTGTCTGTGCTATTGAGTCAGTTCCCTATGTACAACAGAACAAAACACTGCCCAGTCTTGTGCCATTCTCACAATCATTGTTATGCTTCAGCCCATTGTTGCAGCCACTGTGACAATCTATCTTGTTGAGGGTCTTCCTCTTTTTTGCTAACCCCCTACCAAGCATGATGTCCTCCTCCAGGGACTGATCCCTCCTGATAACATACACAAAGTATGTGAGACGAAGTTTTGCCATTCTTGTTTCTAAGGAGCATTCTGGCTGTACTTCTTCCAAGACAGATTTGGTCATTCTTCTGGCAGTCCATGGTATATTCAATATTCTTCACCAACACCACCATAATTCAAAGGCAACTATTCTTCTTCTGTCTTCTTTATTCATTGTCCAGCTTTATCATGCATATGAGGCAATTGAAAACACCATGGCTTGGGTCAGGTGCATCTTAGCCCTTGAAGTGACATCTTTGCTTTTTAATACTTCAAAAAGGTCTTTTGCAGCAGATTTGCCCAAAGCAATGTGCCATTTCATTTTGTGTCTGCTGCCACCATGGGGATTGATTGTGGATCCAAGTAAAATGAAATCTTTGACAACTTCAGTCTTTTCTCTGTTTGTCATAATGTTGCTCTTTGGTCCAGTTGTGAAGACTTTTGTTTTAAGTTAAGGTTTAATTCATACAGAAGGCTGTAGTTCTCTTCACTTTCAGCAAGCAAGGTTGTATCATCTACACAATGCAGATTGTCCATGAGTCTTCCTCCAATCCTGTTGCTTCGTTCTCCTTCATATAGTCCAGCTTCTCGAATTATTTGCTCAGCATATGGATTGCCTAAGTATGGTGAAAGGATATAACCCTGACGCACACCTTCCTTGATTTTAAACCACGCAGTATTCCCTTGTTCTGTTTGAACGACTGCCTCTTGGTCTATGTATAGATTCCACATGAGCACAATTAAGTGATCTGGAATTCCCATTCTTTGTATGTTATCCATAATTTGTTATGATCTACACAGTCAAATGCCTTTGCATAGTCAATAAAATACAGGGAAACATCTTTCTGGTATTCTCTGCTTTCAGCCAGGATCCATCTGACATCAGCAGTGATATCCCTTGTTGCACATCCTCTTCTGAATCTGGTCTGAATTTCTGGCAGTTCTGCATCAATGCACTGTACAGCCACTTTTGAATGATCCTCAGCAAATTTTACTCCTGTGTGATATTAATGACATTGTTAGGTAATTTTCACATTCTGCTGGATCACCTTTCTTTGCAATAGACGTGAATATGAATCTCTTTGAGTTGGTTGTCCAAGTGTCTTCCAAATTTCTTGGCATAGACAAGTAAGCACCTCCAGCATTGCATCCATTTGTTGAAACTTCTCAATTGGTAATCCATCAATCCCAGAGCCTTGTTCTTTGCCAAAGCCTTCAGTGCAGCTTGGACTTATTCCTTCAGTACAATCTGTTTTTGATCATATGCTACCTCCTGAAATGGTTGAATGTCAACAAATTCTTTTTGGTACAGTGTCTCCCTGTATTCCTTCCATCTTCTTTTGATGCTTTCGCCATCGTTTTAATATTTTCCTGGTAAAATTCTTCAATATTGCGATTCAATGTTGAATTTTCTTTTCAGTTCTTTCAGCTTGAGAAATGCCGAGTGTGTTCTTCTATTTTAGTTTTCTAACTCTAGGTCTTTGCACATTTCATTAATAATTCAGTAATATTTTACTTTGTCTTCTCAAGCCACCCTTTGAAATCCTCTGTTCAATTCTTTTACTTCATCATTTCTTCCTTTTGCTATAGTTACTCTACATTCAAGAGCAAGTTTCAGAGTCTCTTCCGACATCTATTTTGGTCATACCTTTCTTTTCTGCCTTTTTAGTGACCTCTTGCTTTCTTCATCTATGATGTCCTTGATGTCATTCCACAACTTGTCTGGTCTTCAGTCATTAGTGTTCAATGCATCAAATCTATTCCTGAGATGGCTTTAAATTCAGGTGGGATATACTCAAGGTCATACTTTGGCTCTCGTGGACTTGTTCTCATTTTCTTTAGCTTCAGCTTGGACTTGCATATGAGCAATTGATGGTCTGTTCCACAGTCGGCCCCTGGCCTTATTCTGATAATATTGAGCTTTTCCATCATCTCTTTCCACAGAGGTAGTCAATTTGATTCCTGTGTAAAACTTTGTTTTTTGTACTCCATCTGGTGAGGTCCATGTGTATAGTCATCGTTTATGTTGGTGAAAAAGTATTTGCAATGAAGAAGTCATTCATCTTACAAAATTATACCATGGACCCTGGCATTGTTTCAATCACCAAGGCCATATTTCCCAACTACTGTTCCTTCATCTTTGTTTCCAACTTTCACATTCCAACCACCAATAATTATCAATGCATCTTGATTGTGTGTTTGATCAATTTTAGACTGCAGAAGGTGGTAAAATTCCTCATCTTTGGCATTAGAGGTTGGTGTGTAAATTCGAATAATGGTCATATTAACTGGCCTTCCTTGTAGGCCTATGGATATTATTCTATCACTGACAGCATTGCACTTCAGGATAGAACTTGAAATGTTCTTTTTGTAGATGACTGCAACACCATTCCTATAATTTGTCATTCCTGGCATAGTAAACCACATGATTGGCCGATTCAAAATGACCAATACCAGTCCATTTCAGCTCACTAAAGCCTAGGATATCTATGTTTATGTGTTTCATTTCATTTTAGACAACTTCCAGTTTTCCTAGATTTATACTTCATAAATCCCATGTTTCTATTATTAATGGATATTTGCAGCTGTTTTTTCTCATTTTAAGTCATGCCACATCAGTAAATGAAAGTTTTGAAAGCTTGACTCCATCCACATCATTAAAGATGACTCCACTTTGAAGAGTCAGCTCTTCCCCAGTCATACCTTGAGTGCCTTCCAACCTGAAGGGCTCATCTTCTGGCACTACATCGGATAATGTTCCACTGCTATTCATAAGGTTTTCATGGCTAATTTTTTCAGAAGTAGACTGTCAGATCCTTCTTCCTAGTCTGTCTTAGTCTAGAATTTCAGCTGAAACCTGTCTGCCATGGATGATCCTGTTGGTATTTTGAATACCTGTGGCATAGCTTCCAGCATCACAGCAACATGCAAGCCACCACAGTATGACAAATTGACAGACGTGTGGAACATGGTATAAGGTTCAATGAGCACTGACTGTGAGTTGAAATTGACTCAATGGCAACAAGTTTTCTTTTTTGGTTGTTATTATTAGCCTTGTGACTGGAACAGCCATGTGGAGCAGCACAACCTTCTTCCTTGATCATGCCAAGCTAAGCAACAAACAGAGCTGATTGAATTCTTAAATATATCATCAGTGATGCTGCTGCTATTGTTGTTGCTGTTGTTGTCAGTTGCCATCGAGTTGACTCTGACAACTCATAGAGACCTTACAAATAACAGAACTAAACATTGCCCAGTCATGTGCCACAATCATTTGTATGTTTGAATCCACTGTTGCAGCTACTGTGTCAATTCATCTCATGGAGGGTGTCCCTCATTTTTGCTGACCCTCCCCTTTATCAAACATGATGTCCTTTCCTAGTGATTCATCTTTCCTGACGACATGTCAAAGTAAATGAGATACAGTCTTGCCATCCTCGTTTCTAAGAAACATTCTGGCTGTACTTTTCTCCAAAACTGATTTGTTCATTCTTCTGGCAGTCCATGGTATATTCAATATTCTTTTCCAATACTACAATTCAAATGCATCGGTTGTGGTCTTGGAGAAGAATGCTAGGAGGGTGATAAAAGACTCCGGAAGCACACAAAAATCATTCACAGCAGTGCTTTCTATATTGGAGAAGTCAAGAAGCTGCACTATGCTGTGAAATCAGACATTTGTTCCTCGTTTTTTCTTTCACTTAAATATGCATTCAGTACTATGTCAGACGCCTCTTATAGACCGCTTCCATTCTATCATCCCATTTCTTATTCCAACCACAGCTATAGCAAGTTCCATACAGGCTTTGCCCAGCTTCTTGTGGGTATAAGCCAGCCACACCTGCTCTTGGTCATGATACATACCTCTCATTCCTTGCGCTGGGAATTCTCGGATGCTGAGATGTAGTGTCTACAAGAACCTGCTCAATATTCAGACATGTGTAACCTGGAAGGACTGAACAACATGCTTGACTAAGGGGGCTTAGAAACAAGTGGAGAGCATTCATGACAAAGAGAAATAAGTTCAATGGGCATATGGGTAGAATGAATTGCCCTGTGGATGCCAGCCAGCCTCTCCTTTCAGCTTCAACAGTGCTAGTGCAACAGAGACACCGTGGTGGTGGCAGGGATGGAGGGTATGAGTGGGCCCAACAGTATGAGCTCCCTCTCACTAAGACTGAATGGCTTTGAGCAAGTTCCTTCTCATTGCTGGACCTCAACTTTTTTCTGGCTAAAGAGTAAGTTGCACCAGATCAGTAAGATTTTTTTTATTATTATTACTGTGCTTTAGGTGAAAATTTACAGAGCAAATTAGTTTCTCAATCAACTGTTTTGTGACATTGGTTGCCAACCCAGTGATGTGTCAACACTCTTCTCTTCTCCACCTCAGGTTCCCTGTTTCCATTCATCCAGTTTTCCTGCCTTCTCATCTTTGTTTTTAGGCTAATGTACCCATTTAGTCTCATATATGTGATATAACCTACGAAGCACATTCCTCACATGTGCTGTTGTTTGCCCTATACAAAACAAAAACCAAACCCATTGTGGTCCAGTCGATTCCAACCCACAGCTACCCTATAGACCTGTCTAATCTTTGGCCAAAGGGTAGATCTCAGGAGTGACTTCAGTACTAAGTTAAAAGGGCATCCGGGGGCCATACTCTAGGGGTTTCTCCACTCTCTGTCGAACCAGCAAGTCTGGTCTTTTTTTGTGTGAATTTTGTTCTACATTTTTCTCCCACACTGTCCAGAACCCTCTATTGTAACCCCTGTCAGAGCAGTCGGTGGTGATAGCTGGGCACCATTTGGTTGTTCTGGGCTCAGTCTGGTGAAAGTTGTGGTAGTTGTGGTCCATTAGTCCTTTGAACTAATCTTTCCCTTGTGTCTTTGGTTTTCTTCATCCTCCTTTGCTCAGCCAGAATGGGACTGGTAGCTGTATCTTAGATGGCTTCTCACAGGCTTTTAAGACCGCAGACACTACTCACCACATTTGGATGTAGAACATTTTTCTTTATAAATCATATTATACCAATTGAGCTAGATGTCCCTCAAGACCAAGGTCCACAGCCTTCAGCCCAGTAACTCAGTCCCTCAGGGAATCTGGATGTGTCTGTGAAGCTCTTGTGACATGTCAGTGAGATTTTTATTTCTTTGCTTTCAAATTGCAAGTCAGGGCCCATTGGTTGTGAAATCAATTTGGTGGTCACAAGTAGTACTTCCATTTCAATGTAATAAGAAAGATAGGGTAAAAAAAAATCAGAGTACATGACATGTGGTAAGGTTAAACATCCCATGAGCCATAACTAGGGTGACCAAACATCTAGGTCTTCCAGAACAGGCCTGGCATCATTTCACTCTCAAAAGTGTCCAGATTTTGATAGTAAATTAAATGGCTACCCTACCTGTAATCTAAGCCACAATAAAAGAGCATATCCCAAAGGGGTGCATACCTGTTGTGTGCTCTGGAATCTCAGGCAGGAATTCTTAGAAAGTAAGTCATTGGAGGACAAATTAACTGACCCACCCTTAAAAGAAAACAACCCGTTGCTCTTGAGTTGAACTCATGGAGACCCCACGTGTTTTAGAGCAGAACTGTGCTCCATAGGGTTTTCAATGACTATAATCTTAAGGAAGCAGATCACCAGGAAAGGAAGTAAATTACCAGAACTTTATTTTGCGGGACTGCTGAGTGGATTTGAACCACCAACCTTTCAGTGAGTAGTCAAGAGCAAACTATTTGCACCACTCAGGGACCTACTTGAGAGGAACCAATAAGTAAATAAGCATTTAAAATAAGAGTGTGATTGCTGCTATAGCAGATTTAAGTATAGATGCTGTGGAAGCACCCAGCAAGGGCATCTAGCCCAGCCTCAAGGGAAGAAGGAAGAGTTTAGAAGTCTTCCTGGTAGAGGTGACTTCTGAGTTGGGAGCTGAGGGGTTAGTAGGAATCAGTGTAGTGAATGGCCAATTTATTCATTGTTGTTGCTGGTAGATAGAGGCTGTGCAGTCTATTTTGACTCATAGCAACCCCATGTGACAGAATAGAACTGCCCGTAGGGTTTTCTAGACTATAAACTTTATGAGAGTAGATTCTCACGTCTTTCTTCTGCTAAGCCACTGGGTGAGTTCGAACCGCCAACCTTTCAGTTAGCAGCTCAGTGCTTAACCGTTGCACCGCTAGGGCTCCATACTAGGCATTAGTATTTGGGTCCTAAATAAATACATATTGACTCCAAAAGAGGAAGATCCGTAAAACCTAAATTAATAAATACATCGTCAGTTGTTAAATTTGATCTTCACTAAGATGACGTTACACTGGAAAATAGTGGAGCTGTGTATGTAAGGAAAGCCCCATTCTGGAGGGCCTTTTACACTCAAGAACTTTGGCATTTACCCTCAAGACCACGAGAAGCCACTGGCAGATTCTGTGTGAGGAATCACATGGCCATGTTAGAGCATTCACTCTGGCAGTCACCTTCGATTATCGGTTATTTGGGCACTTGAAGGTCCAGGATGGGGTGAGTTCAGACTTGGGATCATGAGTGCCTGGAAAGATTTCCTGACTCAACAGCCCCTCCAGCTCTGCATTCTGGTGGCTAACAGGACTGGCACCTACCTTTAAATTCCCTCTGGTTGAGACTCCAGGAATGGAACTGGAAATGGACACAAGAGAGTATCTAGCAAGTCCCACTCCTGAGCCAGAGAGTCTTGTGATGGTCTCCTCCACCACCACCACCATGCTTTGTTCATGGTTTTCTCCTGCAGAACAACTCTTAGCAAATAAAATTTATCTCCTAGAGGGAAGCATCTTTCTTAAAATATTTTTTCTCTTTGTCTGTGCCCATTGGACAGTTGCAAAAGCCCTCTATTTCCTGTTGAGTTCACAGTCTTGTTCCCTTTTTTAGAAATAACATGTTGATTGTTGTATAGCCAAAGAACAGCATACTGACCATTCCCCTACTTTCTGCCCTGTGACTTCCTGACCTTTCTCTTCTTATAAATACAGGCGCAGAGCTGGGGTCAGGAAGCAGTGAGCCCAGGAAGCCTCAGACTGTCTCTGCTTGCCCCCAGGAAGATGAAGGTCTCCACAGCTGCCCTCTCCTTCCTCATCCTGGCTTTTGCCTTTGGATCCCAGGGCCAGCTCATCCAGGGTGAGTCCAGAGAACTTTCTCAGTGGTGATCAGGTCCATGGTAATGTGCAGGGTTGAGGAGGTGATATGGAGGGACACCTGTGCCTCCTGAGACTGCTCCCTCTCCCAGACATGGTTATGGCACTAATTTAAAAGCAGTGGCAGGGTACAGACCTGCCTTCTTTGCAGCCTTTTGTCCCTGGGAGAAACTGTATGGGAATTATTGGTCCTATTGGGGAAACAATTATTTCTCTTTCCAGGCCAAAATCATTTAATGCCCTCTCCCAACTGATATAGGATCATTAAATCCTAGATCAATAGACCTATAGTAAAATTTAAATTTGTAGAAACAGTCATAGAATTCTGTAATGTTAGAGTTGGTATTTACCATCTAGTATGCCAAAACCAAATGAGTTCATGTAACCTCAGATTCTGCCACCAAGTGAGTAAATGAACAAACTTTCTGTTTCCAGAACTCTGAATTCCAGAAATATGGATAAAGGATTGTGGATTATATCACATGATAAAGACATTCAATTAATTTATTTATGTTGAATTTATAGCTAATTTCCAAGTCAATAGAATGTTTTCTTGTCACAAACATTTTCAAAGCCCCCCCTGGAAAATCTCAGGGCCCTAACGGAAACAGTGGCCTTGAACGCAGGCCTGGACCTCAAACAGGTGGAGGGTGGGCCAACATCAGTGCTGGAGTGGGTAGGTGGAGATGCTGAGACAACACTTCCTTCCAGTGATTCTTCTCCTGGTGCTGTCTGTTTCTCCAAGATACAGAATTAAGAAAACCCATCCTGACGGACCTTAGAGATAGACTCCATACTCACCAAGGTAAATGTTCAGTTATGGCACATATTTTAAAGCAGCAACAGAGGGGTACAAATCTGCTCTATGGCTTCAGCCCATTTACAGGGGGTGGGGGAAGGGGAGGAGGAGGACTCTGGGGGGGTGGGGGACATCTCTAAGAAGATCGGGGGGGCACCTCCTCCACAGATGACTTTCCCACTCCCACCTGCTGCTCCTGGCTTCTGCTGACTTGGGGCCAGGAGTGCTTTCTGATGCCTTCTGCAAGCATCAGGCCCTTCCACTTCTGGACCTGTTGTGGTCCACCTTGGGTGCCATCAGACACACAGATCAACCCTGGGGAGGGTCTGAAGCGAGGAGATGACAGTGACTGCTGGCAGAGAGGGAGGAAAACATCCTTTCCAAATCCTACACCTTCTCACCCTCCTCAGTACCCTTGAAGAAAGAGGGGAAAAGCTCTATCTTTCCCAAAAGAAAGATTTGGCCCTTATATGGGTCTCTCCCTTCTGCAGGCTTTCATCGTCCCTCTGACTGCTGCATCACCTACACCGCTCGAAATATCCGATGTGCGTTCGTGGATCATTATTTTGAAACGAGCAGTGGGTGCTCCCAACCAGGTGTCATGTAAGTGCCAAGCCCAACTGCCACGTGTTGGGGAAAGGAGTTTGCAAAGCCTGTGGGGAGGGGCCTGGTAGATGATGATCCAGGAAGTCCTGACCCTTCGACCTCCCAGGCAAGGGGTAGCTTGTGTCCTTATTATCATCCTGCAGGACAGTAGGTAGGACATGCTGCCAGTGCAGAGGGGAGGGGAGGGAAAGAAGGAGAAAGCAGGATCCCTATCCAAGGAAACTCCCATGAGTCACAAAGGGAGACTGAGAGAGGTCTCAGAGAGGACAGCGGCCCTGAGCTCACTTCAGCAGAGAAAAAAAAAAACAAACAGGCTAGGTTGAATGGGGAATCTGAAGGCGGGAAAATGGGGCTCCCCACCTCACTTGCTGAACACACCTTAGTTTATACTCTTTCTCCCTCTTGTTTCCCAGCTTTATCACCAAGAAGGGGCAACGTGTGTGTGCCAACCCCCTCATTAAGCATGTTCAGGATTGCGTGAACAACCTGAAGCTAGACTTGCTGCATAAAGAAGCTGGAAAAATAGCACTTGCTTGAGGAAAACGGGCCCAAGGTGCCACCCCGCCTCCAAATCTCTTGTCCTAAGTACCTCCTGGGATTTTCTCGGCCTGAAATAAAAAAATTTTTTAAATAACATTTATTGTTTTGTTCCAGTTATAAAGGTAATGCATCTAATAAAGAATATCCCATTTAACTCTACTGGAATTTTAGGAGGAAAAACAAATGGAAATAAAACTGCTTAATTCTCTCTCTTACCCACTGACAACTCTGGAAGACTTCCACAACAGATATCCTTCTTTGTTTATTTATTTAGAAGACAGTGCTTGTAGCTTTATCCTTGGGCAAACCCCACATGTGACTGCCTTCAAATGGGGACTGGTAAGGTTGTAGTCTTCTCACTCAATCTGAGCTTCTTCTCCAGCACACACACGCTCTGACTCTGATATTTGGGCTATCCAGGGTTCTGCTGAGAAAATCCTCCTTCTCAATGATCTTCTCTTTCACGTATAGAAAGATACAAGTTTTCTCAACCTTCTTGTATTTTGCCATCAAGCTGACCCATATCCTTCATATAGGGCAGAAACTCTTCACCTCGTGGTCTGCCGATGTCAACTTTTCTCACTTCCTATTACTACATCTGAATCCCTTTTTATTTTTATATTTTACATTTATTTTTATATTTTACAATTTCCTCTGTCATTTCAATGGGATTTGGGGAGGCAAGAGAGCAACACACAGGTGCTCAGGGTTCTGGCCTATATATATATATATATATATATATATATATATATATTTAAGTCAGCAACTCTTTAATGAAAACAATAAATGTCCATCTCAGTGGAACGGAAATAAGATCACACTCACAGGCACTAGGGGTTAGGACTTGAATACATCTTTTTTTTTTTTTTTAATCAGCAAACACTTATTCAGAACTTTAGAATTTATGGAGTTCATGTGTATCCTTTGTCTGAAACCAGATGACAACCTTGTGAGGTGGGTAAAACCACACAACCCTGGAGCTTGTATTTGGCAGAGGGGTGGAGGAGCAAACAGAACCTTGACTATCATAGTTACAGCTGCCACCAAATTCTTGAAGCCTCTCAAACAGAGTAATGTACGTCTCTAAATCAACTTATATTAAACAGTTAAAACAGGGGTGAAACTTTCCATTAAAGCAGTCAGAATGTTGCAGAGATTCTACAAGTGAGCTCAAACAGCCAGAGGCTTGTGTCTGGCCTATATTTTGATCTAGTTATGATCGTTCCTGTTGTCTTCATTCTGTCACTGAGTTCTGAATTCAGAAGCTCCGAGCTGACACCGGAGCCCTGGTGGTGCAGTGGTTAAGAGCTACTCAAGACCTTGGGTCATGACAATGGAAGCTCAACAGGAATGAGGGATGGAAACTGAGACTTTTCTTTCTGGTCAAGCATCTGGTCAGTGGTAGAGGATCTCTGAGGTCTTGGAGGGCACAGAAGCTTGTTCCATCTAGGTTAATTGCATAATACTCACATACCCTAATGTCTTAGGCTGGGTTCTCTAGAAGAGCAAAACCAGTAAAGCAAAAATATATAGAGAGAGATTTATATTAAGGAAATGGTTTACATGTTTGTAGAGACTGGAATATCCCAAGTACATGGGTCAGGCTGGAGGCTTCTCCTGATTTATGTAGCAACAGGGCTGGTGAACCTAAGAGCCATAAGTCAGACAGCAGGGCTCTGACTCACAGGCTGTGAAGACTGATGAATCCCAAGATTGGCAGGCAAGACCACAAGTAAGCTGCTAGCTCAAGTGTCAAGAACTGGAGGTCAGGCAAACAGAAGTCAGCCGCAGGACCCAGAGCAAGCAAAAGCCCATGAGCCTTGCCAGAAAGTCCACCTGTATTGGATGCAGGCCACACCCCCAAAGAAACTCCCTTTACACTGATTGGCTACTCACAACAGATCCCATCATGGAGGTGATCATGACATCATATGACTGCCAAACTACATCATAACTGCCAAACCACTGAGAATCATGGCCCAGCCAAGTTGAGAGACAACCTTAACAATCCTAATCTACCCCTTGTCAACTTGGCACCTGTACACATCTCCTTAAAACATACATAATCTCTGAGTAAGGAAAATTATAAAGTCATACTTGTGCCTAACATGATACAACAAACACACATAAACCGAAAAAGTACTTGTCCTGTTTAAATCTTATATTTTATAAGTGAAGAAAACAAAAATACTTGATGCACACATACAAGGAAGAAATATTCATAACAATTACAATCCTCATTTCTGCAACTGGTCACGTGGTCATAGCTGGTATTTAGAGCTACTTTCTTCCACCACCCATTCTGTATTCCCTTTGCCCTCAGCAAGCACCTCAGTTGGTCATGGTTCTTTGCCTGGTGGGGTGACCCAAACCCTCATTTCTGAAGGACCTGGGCCATTAGTAATCATGTTGGAATTGGGTTGCTGTAGTTTTCCATTGACTTTAATCACAGGGCATGGTAGTATTAAGAAATGCTGTAAGGAATCTCCTGCATTCCAAACATATTGTTCTTTGCCTCCATTATGTAATATAAATCAAATTTCCTCTTGGTAATCAGGATCAATCACACCAGTCAGTATGTAACTCCTTTCTTTGCCTGTTTATCCAGAGGCATAAGGATAAGTGGTCAGGTGGCATTCTTAGCTCCCAGTTAAGTAGAATCAGCGATATGTCTCTAGTTGGGACCACACCTCCCTTTGGAACTAAGACCTCTAGACCTGCAAAGCATAGGTTTGCAAATGGGTCAATAGGGGTAATAGGAAGTGGTACCAGTCCTATTTCCACCCCTTGATTCCTGGACCCATAAATCCTGACTCTGGGAGGAACAGCACCATATATTGGATGCTGGTTTAGAGCATACACAGCCTCCTGGAGAACATTACCCCAACCCTGCAAGGTATTGCCACCTAGCTGTCACTGTAATTGTGCCTGTAGAAGGCCATTCCATCATTTTATCAAGCCAGCTGCTTTAGGATGATGAGGAACATGGTAAAACCAGTGAATTCCATGAGCATGGGCCCATTGACACACTTCTTTTGCTGTGAAGTGAGTCCCTTGATCTGAGTTGATGCTGTGTGGGATATCATGATGGTGGATAAGGCATTCTATAAGTCCACGGATGGTAGTTTTGGAAGAAGCATTGCATGCAGGGAAGGCAGATCCATATCCAGAGTAAGTGTCTGTTCCAGTAAGAACAATACGTTGCCCTTTCCATGATTGACATGGTCCAATGTAATCAACCTGCCACCAGGTTGCTGGTTGATCACCTCAAGAAATGGTGTCATAATGGGGACTCATTGACGGTCTCTGCTGCTGGCAGATTGGGCACAGCAGAAACTATGGCCAAGTTGGCCTTGGTGAGTGGAAGTCCATGTTCCTGAGCCCATACATAACCTCCATCTCTGCCACCGTGGCCACTTTGTTCATGGGCCCATTGGGTAATGACAGGAGGGGCTGGGGGAAGAGAATGAGCAGTTTCCACAGAACACATCATCCTATCCCCTTGATTGTTAAAATCTTCCTCTGCCAAGGTCACCCTTTGGTGAGCATTCACATGAGCACAAATATCTTCACTTCATGGCCTATTCAGAGAGCTCTATCCACATACCTCTTCCCCATACCTCCTTGTCTCCAATTTTCCAATCATGTTCCTTCCGAGTCCCTGACCATCAAGCCAAACCATTGGCCACAGCACATGAATCAGTATGTAATCGCACACCTGGCCATTTCTCCTTCAAAGCAAAATGAACATCTAGGTGCACTGTTTGAAGTTCTGCCCATTGGAAGGATTTCCCTTTACCACTGTCCTTCAGAGAGGTCCCAGAAAGGGGCTATAGTACTGCCACTCCCCACTTTTGAGTGGTGCCTTCATATCATACAGAACCATCTGTAAACCAGGCACAGGTTTTCTCTTTCTCAGTCAACTGTTCATAAGTAACTCCCCAAGAGGCCATAGGTGCAGACTGGGAGATGGAAGGTAATGTGGCAGGAGTAGAGACCATGGGCATTTGGGCCACTGCCTCGTGCAACCTACTTGTGCCTTCAGGTCCTGCTCTGGCCCAATGTAGTATATACCACTTTCATTTAATGATGCAGTGCTTCTGTGCAAGTCCAAGTTTATGACTCTGTGGGTCAGACAACACCCAGCTCATGACGGGCAGCTCAGGCCTCATGGTGACTCTGTGTCTCATGGTTAAGGGTTCAGTCTCTACTAAGGCCCAGTAACAAGCCAAAAGCTGTTTCTCAAAAGGAGAATAGTTACCTGAAGAGGATGACAGGGCTTCGCTCCAAAATCATAAGGGTCTGTGCTGTGATTCACCAATAGGGGCCTGCCAAAGACTCCAAACAGCATCTCCATCTGCCACTGACATTTCAAGCACCATTGGATCAGCCGAATCTTATGGCTCAAGGGGCAAAGCAGCTTTCATGGCAGCCTGAACCAGTCGCAGAGCCTTCTCTTATCCTGGGTCCCCCACCCAAAATAGCAGCTTTTTAAGTCACTTGATAAATAAGCTGGAGTAGCACACCCAAACGAGGGATATGCTGCCACCAAAATCCAAAGAGGCCCACTAGGCATTGTGCCTCCTTTTTAGTTGTGGGAGGGGACTGATGCAATAACTTATTCTTCAATTTAGAGGGACTATCTTGACAAGCCCCACATCACTGAACCCCTAGAAATTTCACTGAGGTGGAAGGTGTCCGAATTTTTGTCAGATTAATTTCCTACCTGTCTTAGTCATCTTGTGCTGCTATAACAGGAATACCACAAGTATTAAAACACAAGCCTTTAACAAAGAGAAGTTTATTCTCTCACAGTCCAGTAGGCTAGAAGTTTGAATTCAGGGTGCCCATTCCAGGGAAAGGCTTTCTGTCTCTGTTGGCTCTGGAGGAAAGTCCTTGTCATCAGCCTTCCCTTGGTCTGGGAGCATC
Organism: Loxodonta africana; assembly: GCF_030014295.1. Classification (NCBI taxonomy): domain Eukaryota; kingdom Metazoa; phylum Chordata; class Mammalia; order Proboscidea; family Elephantidae; genus Loxodonta; species Loxodonta africana. Next base: position 52,674,342 of record NC_087359.1, read on the forward strand.
TCAGCATGGGAACCTCAGGTCCAACAGACACGCTTTGCTCCCAGCACTGCTTTCTTGGCAGTATGAGGCCCCCATGTCTCTGCTTGCTTCTCTCTTTTATATCTCTAAAGAGATTGGCTTAAGACACTAATCTTGTAGACTTCATCAATATAACTGCTGCTAATCCATCTTATTACATCATACTGATGGGATTTACAACACATAAGGAAATCACATCAGATGATAAAATGGTAGGCAATCATACAGTCATGCAATGGAATCATGACCTAACCAAGTTGACAGATATTTTGGGGGGACACAGTTTAATCCATGACACCACCCAATAGCATGCAACTGTTTTACCAATAAGTCCAGAGTCATTGACACTTCTTCCTTACTAGGTCCAATCAGCATAATGACATCAATGTAATGAATCAGTCTGACATCTTGTGGAAGGGAAAGGCGATCAAGTTCCCTGCAGACTAGATTATGACTTAGGACTGGAGAATTGATATAGCTCTGAGGTAGGACAATGAAGGTGTATTGTTGGCCTTGCCAGCTGATGGCAAACTTCTGGTGGTCCTTCAAAACAGGTATGGAGAAAAAGGCATTAGCCAGTCAATAGCTGCATACCAGGTACCAGGAGATGTATTAATTCACTCAAGGAATGAAACTACATCTGGAATAGCAGCTGCAATTGAAGTCACCACCTGGTTACATTTTCAATAATCCACTATCATTCTCCAAGATCCATCTGTTTTTTGCACAGGCCAAATAGAAGAGTTGAATGGGAATGTGGTGGGAATCACCACCCCTGCATCCTTCAAGTCCTTCATGGAGGCAGTAGTCTCCGCAAATCCCTCTGGGAATGCAATATTGCTTTTAGTTTACTATCCTCCTAGGAAGTGGCAGTTCTCATGCTTACCACTTGGCTTTTCCTATCATAATAGCCCTTTACTCCATTTGTCAGGGATCCAATGTGAGGGTTCTGCCTGTTGCTGAGCATATCTATCGCAATTATGCATTCTGGAACTGGGTAAATTACTACAGAATGGGCTCAGAGACCCACTGAACCTACTGTGAGATGGACACGAGCTAAGATTCCATTAATAACCTGACCTTCATATGCCCTCACTCTGGTGGCCCACAGTGATGTTTTGGGTAGGACCAACCACCCAGCTTCCTTATACTTCTCATTATGACAAAATTGTGGAAAGGTATCAAACATGCGATCACCTAGAGCCTCGTCTTTCACCAATACCTAACCTATTGGTGGTGATATTTTGCATATTTCTATTGCCACCTCACACCATGGATTAGCAGTGCCCCCTTTACTACTGGAGGCAAAGTCATTATCTTTAAGACTAGCCAGACTTGAAAAACAATTTTAAAAACTCATCCTTAAAATTTTGTTTCTCTAGAACTACTCCCAGTACCAAATGTCTTAGGCTGAGTTCTCTAGAGAAGCAAAACCAGTAAAGCATAAACATATATAGAGAGAGATTTATATCAAGGAAATGGCTCCCACAGTTGTTGAAGTTGGAGTGTCCCAAATCCGTGGGTCAGGCTGGAGGCTTCTCCTGATTCACATAGCTGCAGGGGCTGGCGAACCCAAGATCAGCAGGTCAGAGAGCAGAATTTTGGCTCACAATCTGTAAAGATTGATGAATCCCAAGATTGGCAGGCAAGACCACAGGTAAGTTGCTAGCTCAAGTCCTAAGAACCAGAGGTTTCACACTAACAGGAGCCAGGTGCAGGATCCAGAATGAGCAAAAATCCATGAGACTTGCCAGCAAGTCCACCTATATTGGATGCAGGCCACACCCCCAAAAAAACTCCCTTTTCAACTGATTGGCTACTCACAGCAGATCCCGTCATGGAGGCGATCACATCATTATACAACTGCCAAACTACATTATAACTCCAAACCACTAAGAATCACGACCCAGCCAAGTTGACACACAACCTTAATGATCACACCTATTTTCACAGTTCATCAAAAAGAGCATGTTCGTTTTTGCTTATTTACTTTGTGTGGTGCCTTCCACCAGAAATGCCCTTTCTTTCAATTCAACCCATCCTCCGGGGTTCAATTTAGGTCCTTCCATAAAATCTTCCTTCATCAACCCAGTCAAAAGAACCCATCTCCTCTTCTCTGAAATCCTGAAACAGATATTTTGTCCCTCAAATAGATATTTATTGAGGGCCTACTTTATGTTATGCTTTGTGCTAAGCAGTAGGAAAACAACAAGAACAAAACAGATTAGATTCCTGCTCTTCAAGAATATTCAGTTTGCAGAGAGAAGACTGAAAATCAGAATAAGACATGACTCCCAGGGGCAAGATTCATATCAAATCGATACCTAAATCTCCAAAATAATGTGGGACACTGGCATAAAAAGATGAAGCTATTCATACTGGAAAGATCCCTGGTGATCCACTCAGTTAAGTACTCAGCTGCTACCCAAAAGGTGGTTCGAATGCATGCTACAGCTCCATGTGAGAAAGACCTGCCAATCTGCTTCCGTAAGGATTACACCCAAGGAAATCCTATGGGGCAGTTCTACTCTGTCACATGGTGTTGCTACAACAACATTCATACTGGAGGCAACAAGCCTGGGGTTCAGGCTTCCCCAGTCAGGCTCAGTAAGGACTGAAGCAATCAATATATTGAAGTACGTACATCAAATAGAAAGTTGTACTATAGATTAGGGCTTCTGAAACTTTAACATGCATAAAAATCATCTGGAGGGATTGTTAAAATACAGATTGTTGGGTTGCACCCTCAGAAATGCTGATTTAGTAGGTCTGGGGTAGGACCAAAGAATCAGCATTTTTAATACATTCTTAAGAAATGCTGATGCTGCTGAGTGGAGAGAAGATTTAAAGAGGAAGTCTCACTCTTTGTTTTATAACTTTTGTGTTTTTGCAACTTTTATGAGAAGCACGTATTTCTTTAGTAACTGTCATGGATAGAATTGTGTCCCCCAAAAATATGTGTATCAATTTGGCTAGGCCATGACTCCCACTGTTGTGTGATTGTCCACCATTTTGTCATCTGGTGTGATTTTCCTATGTGTTGTAAATCCTATCACCGTGATGTTAATGAGATGGGATCAGTGGCAGTTATGTTGATGAGATCTACAAGATTAGATTGTGTCTTCAGCCAACCTCTTTTGAGATATACAAGAGAGAAGTGAGCAAAGAGACGGGTGACCTCATACCACCAAGAAAGCAACACCTGGAACAGAGCGCGTCCTTTGGACCTAGAGTCCCTGTGCCTGAGAAGCTCCTTGACCAGGGGAAGATCGATGCCAAGGACCTTCTTCCATAGCTGACAGAGTGAGAAATTCTTCCCCTAGAGCTGACGCCCTGAATTTGGACTTGCAACCTACTAGACCGTGAGAGAATAAATTTCTCTTTGTTAAAGCCATCCACTTGTAGTATTTCTGTTATAGCAGCACAAGATGACTAAGACAGTAACCAAAAAATAATTTAACAGTGCTCACTTCAGCAGCACATATACTTAAATTGGAACAATACAGAGATTAGTACGGTCCCTGTGCAAGGATGACAGGCAAATTCCTGAAGTGTTCCATATTTTCACATCATACCGAAACATTGGGGACACAGAAAATACTGTGCCCAGAGGCCAGTTTATGGCAACAGATGCACACGTCAAAAATGAAGAAAGGAACAAAATCAAAACATTAGCTTTACAACTCGGACAAATAGAAAGAGAAGAGCAAAAGAAGCTCACAGCCACCAGAGGAAAGCAAATAATAAAGATCAGAGCAGAAATAAATGAAATAGAGAATAGAAAAACAATAGAAAGAATCAACAAAACCAAAAGTTGGTTCTTTGAAGGGATCAACAAAATTGACAAACCTTTGGCCAAATTGACAAAAAAAAGAAGAGGAGGAAAATAACCCAAACAAGAAATGAATGGATGACATTACAACAAACCCGACTGAAATAAAAAGGATCATAACAGACCACTATGAAAAACTATACTCCAACAAATTTGAAAACCTAGAAGAAATGGACAAATTTCTAGAAACACACTACCTTCCTAAACTAACACAAATTGAAGTCGAAAATCTGAACAGACTCCTAATAACAGAAGAGATTGAAAAGGTAATAAACCCCCACCAAAAAAAACCCTGGCCAAGATGGCTTCATTAGAGAATTCTACCAAATATTCAGAGAACAGCTTGCACCAGTACTACTAAAACTATTTCAGAACATAGAAGAGGAAGGGATACTTCCAAATTCATTCTACGAATCGCATAACCCTAATACCAAAACCAGGCAAAGACACCACAAAAAAAGAAAATTACAGACCGATATCTCTCATGAATACAGATGCAAAAATTCTCGACAAAATTCTAGCCAATAGAATTCAACATTGTGTGAAAAAAATAATACACCACAACCAAGTAGAATTCATACCAGGTATGCAAGTATGGTTCAACATTAGAAAATCAATCAATGTAATCCACCACATAAATAAAACAAAAGAATCACATGATCATCTCAATCAACAGAGAAAAGGTATTCAATAAAGTCCAACATCCATTCCTGGTAAATAAAAAAAAACTTTCAATAAAACAGGTATAGAAGGGAAATTCTTCAAATAATAAACGGTATCTATATAAAACCAAGAGCCAAGACCATTCTTAATAGAGAGAGGCTGAAAGCATTCCCCCAGAGAACAGGAGCAAGACAAGAATGCCCTTTATCCCCACTCCTATTTAACACTTTGAATCGGACAATCATATGGTCTACTATGCCAGGAATGACAACTTGAAGAAGAATGGCTTTGCATTCATAGTCAAAAAGAACATTTCAAGATCTATCCTGAAGTACAATGCTGTGATAGGATAATATCCATACTCCTACAAGGAAGACCAGTTAATCTGACTATTATTCAAACTTATGCACCAACCACTAAGCCCAAACATGAAGAAATTGAAGATTTTTACCAACTTTATGCAGTATGAAGTTGACTGAACATGCAATTAAGATGCATTGATAATTACTGGTAATTGGAATGTGAAAGTTGGAAACAAAGAATAAGGATCAGTAGTTGGAAAATATGGCCTTAGTGATAGAAATGACACTGGAGATGGCATGATAGAATTTTGCAAGACCAATGACTTCTTCATTGCAAATACCTTTTTCACCTAAATAAATGGTGGCTATACATGTGGACCTTGCCAGATTGAATACGCAGGAATCAAGTCAACTACATCTGTGGACACAATGGAAAAGCTCAATATCATCAGTCAGAGCAAGGGCAGGGGCTGACTGCGGAATGGACCATCAATTGCTCACATGCAAGTTCAAGTTGAAACTGAAGAAAATTAGAACAGGTCCACAAGAGCAAAAGTACGACCTTGAGTATATCCCACCTGAATTTAGAGACTATCTCAAGAATAGATTTGACACATTGAACACTAATGACCAAAGACCAGATGAGTTGTGAAATGACATCAAGGGCATCATACATGCAGGAATCAAAAGATCATTAAAAAGAAAGAAAAGACCAAAACGGACATCAGAAGACACTTTGAAACTTGCTCTTGAAGGTCAAGTAGCTAAAGCAGAAGGAAGAAATGATGAAGTAAAAGAATCGAACAGAAGATTTCGAAGGGCAGCTCCAGGAGACAAAGTATTTTAATGACATGTGCAAAGACCTGGAGATAGAAAACCAAAAGGGAAGAACATACTCAGCATTTCTCAAGCTGAAAGAACTAAAAAAAAAATTCAACCTTCGAGTTGCAGTAGTGAAGGATTATAAGAGAAAAATACTAAACAACTCAGGAAGCACCAAAAGAAGATGGAAAGAATACATAGAGTCATTATACCAAAAAGAATTGGTCGATGTTCAGCCATTTCAGGAGGTAGCATATGATCAGGAACCAATGGTACTGAAGGAAGAAGTCCAAGCTGCACTGAAGGCATTAGTGAAAAACAAGGCCCCAGGAATTGATGGAATATCAACTCAGATATTTCAACAGATGCAGCACTAGAAGTGCTCACTCATCTATACCAAGAAATGTGGAAGACAGCTACCTAGCCAACTGACTGGAAAAGATCTATATTTATTTCTATTCCCAAGAAAGGTGATCCAACCGAATTTGGAAATTATCAAACAATATCATTAATATCACATGCAAGTAAAATTTTGCTGAAGATCATTCAAAAGCGGCTGCAGCAGTATATAGACAGGGAACTGTCAGAAATTCAAACCAGATTCAGAAGAGAATGTGGAACCACGGATATCATTGCTAATGTCACATGGATCCTGGCTGAAAGCAGAGCATACCAGAAAGATGTTTACCTGTGTTTTATTGATTATGCAAAGCCATTCAACTGTGTGGATCATAACAAATTGCAGATAACATTGGGAAGACTGAGAATTCCAGAACACTTGATTTGCTCATGAGGAACCTGTACACAGATCAAGAGGCAGTCATTCAAACAGAACAAGGGGATACCGCGTGGCTTAAAGTCAAGAAAGGTGTACATCAGGGTTGTATCCTTTCATCATACATATTCAATCTGTATACTGAGCAAATAATTCGAGAAGCTGGACTCTATGAAGAACAGGGCATCAAGATTGGAGGGAGATGCATTAACAACCTATGTATGCAGATGACATAACTTTGCTTGCTGAAAGTGAAGAGAACTTGAAGCACTTACTGATGAAGATCAAAGACCACAGCCTTCAGTATGGATTACACCTCAACATAAAGAAAACAAAAATCCTCTCAACTGGACCAATAAGCAACATAATGCTAAAAAGGAGAAAAGGTTGAAGTTGTTGAGGATTTCATTTTACTTGGGTCCACAATCAACACCCATGGGAGCAGCAATCAAGAAATCAAAAGATGCATTTCATTGGGCAAATCTGCTGCAAAAGACCTCTTTAAAGTGTTAAAAAGCAAAGATGTCACTTTAAGGACCAAGGTAAGCCTGACCCAAGCCATGGTGTTTTCAACCGCCTCGTATGCATTCAAAAGCTGAACAACGAATAAGGAATACTGGAGAAGAATTGACACCTTTGAATTGTGGTGTTGGCAAAGAATATTGAATATATACCGTAGACTGCCAAAAGAATGAACAAATCTGTCTTGGAAGAAGTACAAACAGAATGCTCCTTAGAAGCAAGAATGGCCAGAATACATCTCACATACTTTGCACATGTTATCAAGGGCGATCAGTCCTTGGAGAAGAACATCAAGCTAGGTAAAGCAGAGGGTCAGCAAAAAATAGTAAGACTCTCAACAAGATGGATTGACACAGTGGCTGCGATAATAGGCTCAAGCATAGGAACGATTGTGAGGATGGCGCAGGACTGGGCAGCTTCCTTCTGTTGTACATAGGGTCACTATGAGTTGAAATCAGCTCAACAGCACCTAAAAACAACATTTAACATTGTGCTGAAATTCCTAGTTAGAGCAACAAGCCAAGAATAAGAAATAAAGGGCATCCAAGTTAGTAAGGATGAAGTAAAAGTATCCCTATTCATGGATGATATGATACCATACATAGAGAACCCAAAGAACTCCAAAAGAAAACTACTGGAAGTAATAGATTCAGCAGAGTAGCAGGATACAAAATAAACACACAAAAATCATATGGATTCTTACACACCAATAAAGAAAACTATGAAAAGGAAATCAGGAAAGCAATATCATTTATAATAGCCCCTAAAAAAATAAAATAAAAAGTAATAAATCTAACCAGGGTTGTAAAAGACCTACACAAAGAAAACCACAACACACTACTACAAGAAACCAAAAGAGACCTACATAAATGGAAAAACATACCATGCTCATGGATAGGTAGACTCAACATTGTGAAAATATCAATTCTAACCCAAAGCAATCTACAAATACAATGGAATCCTGATCCCAATATCAACAACATTCTTTAATGAGATGGGAAAACTAATCGTTAACTTTATATTGAAAGGAAAAAGGCCCTGGGTAAGTAAAGCACTACTGAAGAAAAAGAATAAAGTAGGAGGACTTGCACTACCTGATCTCAGAACCTACTATACAGCTATGGCAGTCAAAACAGCCTAGTACCAGTACAACAACAGACACATTGACCAATGGAACAGTTGAGAACTCAGATGTAAATCCATCCACCTATGGTCACCTGATCTTCCACAAAGGCCCAAAATCCATCAAATGGGGAAAAGACAGTCTTGCTAACAAATGGTGCTGGCAAAACGGATGTCCATCTGTAAAAAAAAACCTGAAACAGGACCCATACGTCACACCATACATAAAAACTAATCCAAAGTGATCAAAGACCTAAAACAAAACCAGAAACTATAAAGATCATGGAAGAAAAAATATGGTCAATGCTAAAGACACTAATACATGGCATAAATAGGACACAAACCATAACTAGCAATACACAAACACCAGATGATATGCTAAATAACTGGAATCTTTTAAAAATTAAACACTTATGCTCATCAAAAGACTTCACCAAAAGAGTAAAAAGAGGAACTCCAGACTGGGAAAAAAAAATTTGGCTATGACAAAGGTCTGAACTCTAAAATCTATAGGAAAATTCAACACCTCTTCAATGAAAAGACAATTTAATTTAAACATGGGCAAAGGATATGAACAGACACTTCACCAAAGAAGACATTCATGTGGCTAATAGACACATGAACAAATGCTTGAGATCACTAGCCATTAGAGAAATGCAAATCAAAACCACAATGAGATACCATCTCATCCCAACATTACTCGCATGAATCAAAAGAAAGAGAAAATAACAGATGTTGGAGAGGCTGCAGGGAGCTTGGAACTATTAGGCAATGCTGGTGGGAACGCAAAATGGTACAACCATTTTGGAAAACAATATGGCACTTCCTTAAAAAGCTAGAAATAGAAATACCATACGATCCAGCAATCCCTTTCCTAGGAATATATCCTAGAAAAATAAGAGCCGTAACACAAATAGACATATGCACACCCCTGTTCATTGAAGCATTCACAATAGCAAAAAAAAGTGGAAACATTAAGTGCCCATCAAGAGATGTGTGGATAAATAAACTATAGTACATACACACAAAGGAATACTACACAAAAATAAAGAACAATGATGAATCTATGAAACATCTCACTATATGGATGAATCTGGAGGGCATCATGCTGAGAAAAATGAGTCAATTATGAAAGGACAAATACTGTACGAGACTACTATTATAAAAACTCATAAAAAGGTTTACACTCATGCATTACCGAAAAAGAAGAAGAAAGTGGGAGGCCTCACTCTACCTGATTTTAGAACATATTATACAGCTACAGTAGTCAAAACAGCCTGGTACTGGTACAACAACAGGCACATAGACCAATGGAACAGAATTGAGAACCCAGATATAAATCCATCCACGTATGAGCAGCTGATATTTGACAAAGGCCCAGTGTCAGTTAATTGGGGAAAAGGTAGTCTTTTTAACAAATGGTGCTGGCATAACTGGATATCCATTTGCAAAAAAATGAAACAGGACCCATACCTCACACCATGCACAAAAACTAACTCCAAGTGGATCAAAGACCTAAACATAAAGACTAAAACCATAAAGGTCATGGAAGAAAAAATAGAGACAACATTAGGAGCCCTAATACAAGGCATAAACAGAATACAAAACATTACCAAAAACGACGAAGAGAAATCAGATAACTGGGAGCTCCTAAAAATCAAACACCTATGCTCATCTAAAGACTTCACCAAAAGAGTAAAAAGACCACCTACAGATTGGGAAAGAATTTTCAGCTATGACATCTCCGACCAGAGTCTGATCTCTAAAATCTATGTGATTCTGTTAAAACTCAACCACAAAAAGACAAACAACCCAATGAAGAACTGGGCAAAGGATATGAACACACACTTCACTAAAGAAGATATTTAGGCAGCTAACAGATACATGAGAAAATGCTCTCGATCATTAGCCATTAGAGAAATGCAAATCAAAACTACGATGAGATTCCATCTCACTCCAACAAGGCTGGCATTAATCCAAAAAACACCAAATAATAAATCTTGGAGAGGCCGCGGAGAGATTGGAACTCTTATACACTGCTGGTGGGAATGTAAAATGGTACAACCACTTTGGAAACCTATCTGGCGTTTCGTTAAAAAGTTAGAAATAGAACTACTATACAACCCAGAAATCCCACTCCTCAGAATATACCCTAGAGAAATAAGAGCCTTTACACCAACAGATATATGCACACCCATGTTTATTGCAGCTCTGTTTACAATAGCAAAAAGCTGGAAGCAACCAAGGTGTCCATCAACGGATGAATGGTTAAATAAATTGTGGTATATTCACACAATGGAATACTACACATCGATAAAGAACAGTGACGAATCTGGGAAACATTTCATAACATGGAGGAACCTGGAAGGATTATGCTGAGTGAAATTAGTCAGAGGCAAAAGGACAAATATTGTATAAGACCACTATTATAAGATCTTGAGAAACAGTATAACCTGAGAAGAACACATACTTTTGTGGTTACGAGCGGGGAGGGAGGGAGAGTGGGAGAGGGTTATTTACTGATTAGTTAGTAGCAAGAACTACTTTAGGTGAAGGGAAGGACAATACTCAATACACGGAAGGCCAGCTCAACTGGACTGGACCAAAAGCAAAGAAGTTTCCTGGATAAACTGAATGCTTCAAAGGTCAGCAGAGCAAGGGCTGGGGTTTGGGAACTATGGCTTAAGGGGACTTCTCAATTGACAAAATAATACTATTATGAAAACATTCTGCATCCCACTTTGAAATGTGGCATCTGGGGTCTTAAATGCTAACAAGTGGCCATCTAAGATGCAACAATTGGTCTCAATCCACCTGGATCAAAGGAGAATGAAGAACACCAAGGTCACACGATAACTATGAGCCCAAGAGACAGAAAGGGACACAGGAACCAGAGACTTACATCATCCTGAGACCAGAAGAACTAGATGGTGCTCAGCCACAACCAATGACTGCCCTGACAGGGAGCACAGCAGAGAACCCCTGAGGGAGCAGGAGATCAGTGGAATGCAGACCCCAAATTCTCATAAAAAGACCAGACTTAATGGTCTGACTGAGACTAGAGGAATCCCAGCGGTCATGGTCCCCAAACCTTCTGTTGGCCCAGGGCAGGAACCATTCCCGAAGACTACTCATCAGACATGAAAGGGACTGGACAATGGGTTGGAGAGAGATGCTGACGAAAAGTGAGCTACTTGTATCAGGTGGACACTTGAGACTGTGTTGGCATCTCCTGTCTGGAGGGGAGATAAGAGGGTAGAGAAGGTTAGAAACTGGCAAAACTGTCACAAAAGGAGAGACTGGAAGGAGGGAGCAGGCTGACTCATTAGGGGGAGAGTAAGTGGGAGTATGGAGTAAAGTGTATATAAGCTTATATGTGACAGACTGACTTGATTTGTAAACTTTCACTTAAAGCTCAATCAAAATTATTAAAAAAAAAAAAAAAAAAGGTTTACACTCAGAAAGAAACAATGTTTGATGGTTACTAAACCAAAAACCAAAACTAGTGCCGTCGAGTCAATTTCAACTATTAGCGACCCTATAGGACAGAGTAGAACTGCCCCATAGAGGTTCCGAGGAGCACCTGGTGGATTTGAACTGCTAACCCTTTGGTTAGCAGCCGTAGCACTTAACCACTACACCACCAGGGATTCCTTAATGGTTAGTAGGGAGGGAAAAAACACTAACTAGACGATAGATACGTGGTAACTTTGGTGAAGGGTAAGACAGTACAGAATACTGGAGAAGTCAGCACTGCTTGACAAAGGCAAGGTCATGGAAGCTTCATAGACACATCCAAACTCCCTGAGGAAACAAAATACTGGGCTAAGGGCAGGGGACCACAGTCTTAGGGGACACCCAGCTCAAGTGGCATAACATTGTTTATAAAGAAAATGTTCTACATCCAAATGTGGTGAGTGGTGTCTGGGCTCTTAAAAGCTTGTGAGCAGCCAAGTAAAATACTCCACTTGTCCCACCCTGTCTGGAGCAAGGGAGGATGAAGAAAATCAAAGGCACAGGAAAAGATTAGTCCAAAGGACTAATGAACCACAACTATCACAGCCTCCACGAGACTGAGTCCAGCACAACTAGATGGTGCCTGGCTACCACCACTGACTACTCTGACAGGGATCACAATAAAGGATCCCAGAGAGAGCTGGAGAAAAATGTAGAACAAAATTATAACTCACAAAAAAAGACCAAACTTACTGGTCTGACAGAGACTAGAGAAACCCCGAGAGTATGGACCACAGACTCCATTTTACCTCAGTACTGAAGTCAATCTTGAGGTTCACCCTTCAGCCAAAAATTAGGCAGGTCAATAAAACAAAACAAGACTAAATGGGCACACCAGGCCAGAGGTAAGGACAAGAAGGCAAGAGGGAACAGGAAAGCTGGTAATGGGGAACCCAAGATCAAGAAGGGGAGAGTGTTCACATGTCGTGGGGTTGACAACCAATGTCACAAAGCAATATGTGTATTAATTGTTTAATGAGAAACTAATTTGCTCTGTAAACCTTCATCTAAAGTACAATAAAAAATAATAATAATAATTTAACAGCCCCTATGGGACCATTCTACTCTGCCCTAGAAGGTCGCTATAATTTAACAGAATTTTTAAATGAATCTTAATTGCCTCATTCTGAGGTCTGGAACTGGAATTGGACACAGGACACATCCCAGCCTCTGAAATTGCTCAGTCTGAGACAGTGCGCCCAGCCACCATGCTCGGTCTATATCTAAAAAAAAAAAAAAAAAGAGGGTTTATATCAAAGAAGTTAAATTAATTCCCACTGGGGAGAGAAGGCAGTTTCCTCCCTGAAATCTTGGCTGTCTGTGCTTCCTTCACTCCACCCTCCATAAATGTGCAGGATAGGAAATCGCTGAGGCATCACTGCTTCACTTCCCTTTGAACTCTCAGTTCCCTTATTTAAAAAAAAACTTGCCACAAGAATCATTTCTCAAAACTTTCTCGCCCAGGAGCCTCAGAACCCAGGTCAGCTCTGTTCCTGCTGCGCCTCCCCCCACAGGAGGATGAAGGTGCTCACCGTCACTGTCTCTTTTCTCATCATCGCCTCTACCCTCGGGTCCAAGACTGAGCCCTCATTTGGTGAGTCCAGTGTCTCATCTTCTTCCCATGAGCAGGAAATGAGCAGGAGTGAGGTGCCTGAGGCAAGAGGGGGAGGGGCTCTAGAAGGAGGCCTGTGGTCTGCTTAACCTGGCTTCACCTCACCCTCCCCAAGACCACCACCCTTTCCCTCTAGTCTGTCTCTCCACTTTCTCAATTCATCTCTTTGCGACTAAACAAGAGTGACCACCCCATTTGGGGAACATTACTCCCAAAAGGGAGCTCCGGTAGCGTAGTGATTAAGGGCTCGGCTGCTAGACAAAAGGTTGGCAGTTCAAATCCACCAGCTGCTCCTTGGAAACCCCATGGGGGCAGTTCTACTCTCTCCTATAGAGTCACTATGAGTCGGAATCGACTCCACGGCAACAAGTTTGGTTTTCTGGGGGGGGGGGGTTTACCCCTAAGAGACGAGGAGCAGTGTTTGGCACTAGTCTAAAGTGAACGAGAGCATTGAGGAGCCCGGGTGGCACAGTGCTTAAAGCACTAACCGAAAGGTCAGTGATTTGAACCCACCTGCTGCTCTGTGGAAGAAAGAAGTGGCAATCTGCTTCTGTAAAGATTACAGCCTTGGATACCCTATGGGGGCAGTCTACTCTGTCCTATAGAGTCTCTATGAGTCAGGATGACTGAATGGTGACAGGTTTAGTTTTTGTTTTGTTTTCTAAGTGAGTGGGAATCTGGACAGCTTGATTTGTTCTCTGAAGGCCGTTTGTCAGCTCAGAGAAATGAAGTGGGGAGAGTAAGATCCATGGTCTTGAGGACCAGGGGAGCCCCTATTCCAGTCTTTGGGTGTGAGACTATGCCAGGAATGATGCTGATAACAGGACCAGGCTGTTCCCTTTCCCTCCAAGCATCTGGCACCTGAGTGACCCATGAGATTTTCTTGGCCAAACACTCATGCTTCTGTCCAGGTTGGTTGTGGAGCACACACATGCCCCAGGACTCCACTCTGTAGCCACCATGTGTGTGTGCAGGGCTCCCCTGCAATGCTCCTCCTGCTCCTTCTGTAACTTCAAGTTCAGGGTAACTTTGTTGTCACCCCACTTCCGATCAGAGTCAAGAAACTTCAGAATTGGAAAACCAAAATAAACCAAACTGGCTACCGTCAAGTCACTTTCAAATCATGGCAACCCCAAGTGTACACAGTAGCACTGTGCTACTCAGAGTTTTCGATGGCTGTGACCTTTTGGAAATAAATTGCCAGGACTTCTTTCCAAAGCACCTCTGGGTGGGCTCCACCTGCCAACTTTCAGCTAAGTGTCGAGCACTTAACCGTTTGCACCACCCAGGGACTCCTTCAGAATTGGAAAGTAACTGGAAAAAATCGCCTAAACCAGTGATTTTTTAAAACTTTTTAAACCATGGAATCTTCAAGTAAAATCTTATACCGAGGGCCAATATGTAAAATAAAAAAAGGGATTGAGGGGGTGCAATACCCAGGACTCCTCTCTCTCAAATGCATCAGTACCTCCAAGACCGTCCCAAAGTATCTCAGAACCATAGGTAACCCAGCTTAAAAACCACTAGTCCAACCCAACGGCCTCGTTGACAGAGGAGGAAACTGAGAAAAGAGGGGAAGTGAAGTGGTCATGGGGGCAGTGGTGCTTCAGTGATAGACTTCTCACCTTACATGTGGAAGACCCGGGTTTGATTCCCAGCCAGTGCACCTCATGGGCAGCCACCACCCAAATGTCAGTGAAGGCTTGCGTGTTGCTATGTTGCTGAACAGGTTTCAGCAGATCTTTCAGACTAAGACAGGCTAGGAAGAAAAGCCTGGTGATCTACTTCTGAAAACCAGCCAGTGAAAACCCTATGGATGACAACAGTCCAGTGCATAACCGATCACGGGGATGGGGAAGCATTTCATTTCTTTGTGTGTAGGGTTGCCATGAGTGGGGGGCTGACTCAAAGGTGCTAACAACAACAAAGGACTCATGGGCACAAAGCCAGCAAAGGTCAGGCTGGGTTAGAATGGGGGTGTCCTGGCTCCCACAACAGTGTCCTTGGAGTTTGGTGGGGCATCCTTCCCTCTCTGCAGGACGTGGGGCCAATGTGGACACAGACAGGATGGCGGGACTGGGAGGGGCTGGGTCTGCATTCCCAAACGACATGTCTCCTAATCCCGACGATTTCTTCCAAGTATCCCTCCTCTTTGGCACATCTTTCCCCACTAAGTTATGCAGATTACGTGACCTTGGTCAAGTGTTGTACCTTCTCTGCTGCTGCCGCACAGGATGGTGCCCACTCACTGAGAAGCTCTGTGCTTGCTGCTCTTCACTCCCTTGTTGAAAGTCATCAGCCAATCTTCTGGAAGGGGATAAAGAAAGGCAAAGAGGGTGATTGCTGGTGAAGAAGAAGGCAAAAAGGAGCCAGAGGAGGGTATGGAGAGGGAAAAGAAAGGGCTGTCTCCAAGTTCTGGGGGCTCTCTCCTCCTCCCTCCCCTCTTCCACTCCCTCAGGTTTCAGGAGCAGCAAGCAGGCATAGCTTTCTGCCAAGGAGCCCAATCTCAGCTTCCCTCCTGGCTGCTTTCTTCTCAGAAGGACCTTACCACCCCACTGAGTGCTGCTTCACCTACATTACCCGCCGCGTTCCTCGGACCCTAGTGTCTGGTTATTATGAGACCAACAGCCAGTGCACCAAGCCTGGAGTTGTGTAGGTAGTACCCAGACACCTCTCTAGTGGAGAAGGAGTAAGCAGGATCTGGGGAAGGGGGAAACACAGAATGGGGTCTCCCCCAGGGCACCTTCCAGGTGTATCAACACAAGAAGAGATAGCTGAGGGGTAACCTGGGGGTTTTCTGGCCTGGCTGGAGCCTGCAGAGAGCCAGGCAGATGCTGGCCTCATGGATGGAGAAGCATCAGAGGAGGGAAGGAGAAGGCAGGAAGAAACTTCCTGAGAAGATTACAGAGGATGGGGGGCACAGAAACTAGGTGGGTCTTGGCCCCTGAGGAAAGTCTGGCCCTGAGCTGTCTCTAAGAAAGGGAGAAGGTCAGGTGGGACGTTTGGGAGGAAGAAGGACAGGCTCTCTCCTCCCAGCTGCTGACCCATTGGTGTACAATTCTTTCCCCCTCTTTATCCGCAGCTTCATCACCAAAAAGGGCTATGCCTTATGTGCCAACCCCAGTGATGACTGGGTCCAGGACTATATCAAGGGCCTGGAGGAGAACTGAGTGGCCCAGAAGTAGTAGAGAAGGCCACAGCTTAAAGAGAAGAAGCCAAGGCCCTCTTCCCACTCCCAACTCCAAGTCCCAGCCACCCCCTGGGAGCTGCCCTGCCTCGAAATAAAAACCACGCAGGCCCATCCCTGCCTTCATTCATTCCTACTGGATTTGTCCATTGGCAGTTCACTGAGGATATTGGTGAACTCAGCCTGCGCTTCAGCATCAATCCTCATGCTGCAGAAGTTTTTCCGGAGCCTGGTGCAAAAAAGAGGTCAGGGCTGCAATGGGGGTAGTGAGAAGGTGAGCAGAGATGAGGAGAAAGGCTCAATGGAAAGGCCACCTGTCAACTACAGCAATAATAACATAACATTTTCTTAGCACTTTCTACATTCTGAGCACTCAGCTAAGCAGTTTATATGTGTTACCTTATTTAAGCCCCACAACAAGTATGAACACTATGAATTATCATCTGATTTTAGGGATATACCTCCATAAAGTCCTCTTCATGGCAGTCAAATTCCCTTGTTCTTTTTTTCTGTGCTTCTCCCAAGGCTTTAGTTCCCTGCTGTCTGGGATAGGATGATTCATGCACGTATTTTATCCAATTCTGCCTCCTTCGTGTGCACACAGTCCCCCCAAAAAACCCAAACCCAATGCCATGGAGTCGATTCCGACTCATAGCGACCCTGTAGGACAGAGTAGAACTGGCCCATAGAGTTTCCAAGGAGTGCCTGGCGGATTCAAACTGCCGACCTCTTGGTTAGCAGCCGTAGCACTTAACCACTATGCCACCAGGGTTTCCGTGCACACAGTAGGTTGTACTATATTGTTTTATTCATCTTTGTATTCCCCACAAGTCCTAGCAGAAACCCTGCCCATACTAAGTTCTCAGAGGATGGATGGATGGACAGATGGATGGATGGGCAGGTGGGCAGGTGGGCAGATGGGCAGATGGATAGATGGATGGGTGGATGAAGGAATGCAATGGAGTAGGTAGGTGGGTGGATGGATGAAAGAATGAAATAAGAAAGGAATCGAGGAGATCTATCTTCCCAGAATAACACCCAGCATCTTCAAAGGTTTTCAAATCCATCTTCAGGAATAAAGGAGGAGGTCCATGTACTCAGAGTAACAGCATGCCCATTGCAGGGACTGTAGTGAGGCTACCCTAGCTTAGAGCCTTCCATGGACAAGGGCCAAGAAGGGGCCTGCATACTAAAGGTACAACCAGACGTCCTCAGGCCTCCTCACCTCCACAAACAGAGGGTACCCCAGACATAGACCCTCACTGCCCTCATAAAAACCCACAGCTTCACCACCACTAACTGCCTTGAACCCACCAGGATTAATTACTTTATATGTGCTACTCTATTTATGAGCAGTCACACCAAGGTAAGTGCCATAAGCATCTGCACATTTCCTATTCTGTCCCTGCCTCCCTCTACTCTCAACTCCTGAAGCTTCTGCTATGCTTCTGAGAGTCATAGACCACCATGGCAAATTCCCCTGCATCTTCAGTCTCCTCTCTGAACATTGCCTTCAACCTCTTGCTCAAAAGAAAGCCTGGCTCTCCCCTGAAGGTGCTTCCTTGGCAGCTTTCCCAAGCACTGACCGCCTTTCCTCCCTCAGCCCTTGCACCCTGGGCTTGGCTTCTCATTGCCACATCCCATTTTACAACAGAGACCTGACTTGTTCTTTTATTCTTAGACACTCAGCTGTTAAAGGGGAGCCAAGCCTGCTGGGACCTTTACAGGGGCCTAGTAGGCTGGGCCACCTGAGTTGCTGTGTGGCTCAGGGGAACGGTCTTCACTGAGACTGGGAATGGTGAGTGAAGGGAAATTTTCCTGAAGCCAAGGGTTGAAGGATGAAGTAGAGTTGATCAAGCAAAGAATGAGGGAAGGGTATTTTAGGAAGACGGAACAGCATAAGCAAAAAGCATGAAGGGGTAAAAGAGTTGGTGTGTTGGGGAATGGCATGTGGTTTCGTTATGGCTGGGACACAGGGCACACACAGGGCAAGAAGTGGAGAGAAACTGGGTCACTCATGAAGGAAACTGAATACCAGGCAAAGGATTTTGCATTTTAATCTGAATGCAGTAAGAAGTCTTTATTGGTCTTTAACCGATGCAGTAAGCTGGTCAGATCTGGACAGTGGAGTAGTCCTTGACGTTGTGAGGAAAAGGATGGGAGCGAGTAAGCACAGAGCAGGGAGACCAGTTAGGAGCTGTTGCATAATCTTGGCTTACAATTTGAGCTGGAAACTGGGGTGTAGGGGAGAGACAGGCAGTGTCAAAACTCTAGCTCTGTGGGGGGTAGGGGCAGACAAAACCTGCACGTTCCCTCCTCTGTCCCATCTCCCACTCCTCCCCGGCTGGCTCCCAAGGCCCGTCCTCTATGCCCTCTGGAGCTCATGGCCCAACAACAGCAGAATCCCACAGAGACACTTTTTGCCTCGGGTCCGGCCCCAGCTCCTCTTCTGCCCCAATGTGGCACAGTGGGTAAAGGCAAGGGCACTAAAAGTCTTAGGTTTCACAGGGATCTGCCAGCCAACGCTGACCTGCTGGAGTGAATGTTTAGTGGGTCATCACAGTGGTAATCCCTTCCCAAGGTTTGGGAACGTGGAGAGGTGGGGAGGAGAGAGGGACAGGTATGCCAGCCCAGCAACGTTCCATGAAATTCATTCCTCAGGAAATGAGCATGAAAGTGCTCCAGCTCAGATGTTACGGAAGCAATAATAGAAATGAACATCTCCCAAGGTTGTTGTAAGGATTTTTAAAAAAAAAGCTGTCACCATTGAGTCAATTCCAACTCATGGTGACCCCATGTGTGTCAGAGTAGAATTGTGCTCCATTGGGTTTTCAATGACTAAATTTTTTGGAAGTAGATGATCAGGCCTTCCTTCTGAGGCACCTCCGGATGGACTAGAACCTCCGACCTTTTGCTTAGCAGCTGAGCGTGTTTACTGTTTGCACCACCCAGGGGCTGTTGTAAGGACTAAATATTGGTAATTCCAGTTCCTGAGCACCAGCCACTTCCTGTATGCATAGAGTGATGATGAAGGGTCCTGAGCTTTTGCGTTAGACAAGCTGAGGGGTGAGCTCTGACTACATGGCAATCAGCAAATTACCTAAGTATATAAATCATGAAAACTCAGTTTCCTAATTTGTCAAATGACAGTGATATGACCCAGTTGATAGGGTGTTGGTGATGATAAGGGACCTAAAAATTTAACCGAATGCCTAGAATGTAAGCACTTGATAAATTATTATCAAATGAAATGAGTTAATATTTGTAAAGCATTTAGAAATGTACCTGACACAGAGTGAGCACTGTATAAGTGTTTGTTGAATCAATATCGTGATCTCTAATTTTCACAGCAATCCAATAAAACAGACATTATTATCCCCATTTTACAGATGAGGAAAATGGCTCGGAGAGTTTAAGCAATTGTCCAAGGTCACACAGCTGGCAAATGACAAAGCAAGGGTTTGAAGCTGTGTTTGTCTGACTCCTAAACTTGTGATCTTTAAACTCCACCAAGGTCCTGTGAACTGCAAGGCATAAAATTAGCATTGTCATCATGATGATGACAAATACCAATAACTGCTGGTAGGGATCCAAGACAGTGAGAGTTGAGACATCTCCATGCTGAAACTGGATGATAATGAGTCTGAGAGGCCACTTTTAGATATAATCTGCTCTTTTATCATGTTCAGAGAACCGAGTATCTACTGAAATATTAGGAACTATGTACTTCTTTTTTTTTAACTGAATTGCACGTGTAAAAAATGTCAAAATGGCAGTTTTTTGTTTTTGTAGGAACTGCTTTTTATATAGTTTAATACTGATCAGCAATTTTCTAGAAAGAAAGTTTAACTGGCCTAATGAGCAGTTTCACTAGCCACAGGGTCTTCTATTTGTTTACCCATCAAGGGGCTCAAGGTATGTCTAAATTGCTCACCACGATGACCCCCAATGTCTGGGGGGATGGTGAGCAAGAGGCCTCCTGGGATGGGGTCCTGAAGAGAGATAACCCTGTGGAGATGGTCCAGCCAAGAGACAAGCTAGGCCAACTCAATGCCAGAACTAAGTCCAGAGGGGCAGAGGCTAGAACTAGCAGGACACAGAAGCAATTTGTCCCAAGCACGGTGATGGAGCACCCCCTGCTAGTCATTGTTGGCCATAGAGTCAGGATTGGATAACCTGTACAGGCATCCAGGAAGAATCAGCTGACAACCCTAAAACCAGTCAAAAGTCCAATGTCCAAAGAGATAAGAGACCATCAACAAATAAACTAAAGAGGGACCCAAGGAACAGTCACCTTGTTTCTTCATAATCTGACATGAAAGAATGTGAGCTCAGTCAGGTGTCCTCTGATGGTGTGGGGAGACATCCTTCTCAGAAGCCACTAAACCCTATCCTTGCCTCAGCTTGTGCTATCTCTAATTCTGCATTATGTTCAGCCTCCCAAAGATGATCACCTTGAGGACACTGGGACAGCTCAACCCTCCCTCCCAACATAGAGGTGGCAGCAGGGACTTCACCAGGTACCATGATGAAATCAAACAAGTTTGGTTTTCAGTATTACCTAAGCAACATCCTACACACGTGACTGGGCGATTTATTCAACCTCTCTAAGCCTCAGTAGGCGCCCTGGTGGTGTGGTGGCTAAGCGTTAAGGCTGCTAATCAAAAGGTTGGGGGCTTGAATCCACCAGCCACTCCTTGGAAACACTAGGGGCAGTTCTACTCTGTCCTATAGGGTTGCTATGAGTCAGAATCAACTCGATGTCAACAGGTTTGGTTTTTTGGTTTTAAGCCTCAGCAAGGGCCCAAGGTAGCACAAACGGTTTGCACTTGACTTCTAACCTAAAGCTGACAGTTCAAACACACCCAGTGGCACCGCAGAAGAAAAATCTGACAAGCTGCTTCCCTTAAAATTACAGCCAAGAAAACTCAGAGCAGGTCTACACTGTAACACACGGGGTCACCATGAGGGGAATTGACTCGACAGCAGCTAACAACAAGCCTCAGGGGTCTCGTCTGTAATAATAATAGCAATAATCTCTACTCCACGGGACTGTTGTGAGGATTAAATAAGACAGAGTATGCAAAGTGGCTGGCAAACAGCACCCATCCTCCACGCACTCCCTTCCCCTACCCCAGCCCCTGCACCCCACGCATAAATTCACCTCTGAGCCAGGCCCCACCCTCCACAGGCTTGTTTGAGGAGGCCTGTTATTTCCCCTACTCCGCCAGAGAGCTGGGCAGTTGGAGAACAGATGACAAGTGGCAAGGAGGACACCCCCGTTCAGCTCGCCCCTGAAGCTGTCTGACCCCACTGAAAGGGTGAAGGTCTCCGTGGCTGCCTTCCTCCTCCTCTTCCTCACGCTCACCACTATTCCTGCTTTTCACAGCCAGTCAAGTGAGTCCACATGTCCATGTAGGGCAGGCATGACAAAGGGAATGGTGGAACTGGCAATGAGGTGTCACCAAGAGCCCTGTCAGGTGTGTGTCCTCGTCAGCCCCAGGGCCTCTACCCACCTTCCTCCACAGCTGCTGTCCTCATATTCCCGCCTTGAGAGTCACCATATGTAAGGAGAATAGGCTGTGGTCCAGGAGCCTCTGGGTTGAGCAGTTCCAGGGAGCTGGGTCAAGGGTTCCTTCTGAACCTAAGGAGTCCGAAGGATGGAGAGTAGGACTGATCGTTTAGGATGAGCCAAGGAAGTAGCAAAAGAGACAATAATAAATGTATGCCATGAAGTCAAGGGCAAGGCAGGTGCTCTGGGAGAGGAGACAAAACGAGTTTGGGGAAGCAGGCTGAAGTGAGCCATTTGAGACTAAGTTCAGGCAGGAATGGGGAGTCTGAACCTAGACATTCCTTCCTACCGGTGGCTGGTATGGATTGCTGAGACAATCGTGGCAACCAAAAGTAGTCCCATTGGGATGGCCCATTGGGCTATTTGGGGAATTCACGGCCCCTTTCTCCATCCCCCAGCCTAAAATGAAATAAAGTCTATAGTAAAGAGGAAAGAGATTGAGAGATTTTGGAGCCGTGAGAAGAGGAGTGCTTGGGATCTACAGAGAATGGAACTCACATTGCCCACTCCCTACCCCCTGCCTCTATCATCATTTATGAAAGCCTGGTGACTGCGGAGGGACCAAGACATTCAGCCCTTCCACATACCCACCTTAGGCTGCCCCAGCCCTTCTTTTCTTCCCTAAGGCTACCCTTGGCATGTAGTCTGCCCTGACTCTGCCTAAATAAATGCATGGGAAGCAAGGTCCCATGTTACAAGGTCAAGCCACGGTGTAATCTGCTCATATACTCTCAGGTATGTGGTCTTTGTAAACTTGGCTTTGAGAAGCAGGGATGTAAACATCACTTATGGAGGGACTGTGAGCAGAGGTGCCTCTGGAGGGTGGGAGGGGCAACAATACCCTTTGGGAAAGTCAGTTATGCCATTGCAATGGGTTCAGGATTCAAGTAAGAGAAAATCACCCACCCAAAGGATGGGTCAGCCAAATAGTGCTCTTCTGATGTCTCAAGTTTGCCACCAGCTGGAAGCAAGGGGTCAGCTACAAAGGGGTTTGCACTCTGTAGGTTTAGGGGTGGGCGAGGTCTCTGGTCTGGCCTCCTGTGTGATATCCCCAACCCATCAGTAGTCAGAAAAGCTCAAGGGTAACACAGCACTAGCAACCAACCAAGTCCACCACCCTGGCAAGAGTCACGGGTAAGGGAAAAAGAGCCATTTCCAGGGGACAAAGAGTGGTCACTACTATCACTTGTGTGCCAGGCTTTGAGTTAAGAGCTTTACTAGCATTTTCTCCATTAATCTTCACCATGATCCTATGATATCAGTATCTTTTTACCCTCATTTAATGGATGAGAAAACTGAAACATAGAGATGAAGGAATCTGCCCATGATTCAAAACATTCAGTCAAGATTCCATCCCAGGCTGTCTGACCCTAAAGCCTAAACACTACACTTTTTCCTCCCAGCCTAACCTTATGCTCCACCTTCTCACACTCTTTCTTGACCTCAGCCTTTCTAAAGGATAAAGCCCAAGCTCCCTGCCATAGCTCAGAAGGTGGGGCGACCTTGCCCTCCCCTCTCTCCAGTGTCATCTCTTCCCCCTCCTTCCTTCTCACCTTGCCTTCCAGCCACCCTCAACTGCTCAGTGCTCCCCAGATGCCTAGCCTCCCCTACATTCAGGCTTTCATACATTCCTTTCTTCCAGATCCTACACCTTTGTCTCTTTAAACCCTTCAAGAATCAACTCCAGTACCACCTGTTTTGGGGCTTCCTCCTCCATCAGCTAGGCTGGGCTAAGGGCCCTTCATCCTGTTTCCATTTAATCTTTTCCATCACAGACCACATTCTATTGTCATTTTTCTTTTCATTTTCTCTTTTTACCTTGATTAATATGTAAGCCCCTCAAGGGCAGTGACTGCATCTTCCTCATATTTTTATCCCCATAGAGCTTGGCAGGTAATATGAGCTCAATGCATGCCTGCTAAAGGAAAAAATGAAAAAACAAAAGAGTGAACCAACTCCCTCCTGTTTCACAGCCAATGTGACTAACCAAGCCATTTGAACTCAGTTCAGGGGCTGACTGTGTATGTGCCCCGGAGGGATTCATCTTTTTCATTTTCTCTATTATCCATCAAACTGTAATCAGTCCCTGCTAACAGATGGCTTTGCTATCAAAGGAGTGGAATACAATTGAGGGAAGATGGAGGTGGGCAGCCTCAAGTTCCCTCTCTGCCTCCCTGGCTCAGCTTTCAATATGATTCCCTCAGAAATCCCTGAAGCAGTGAACCAACAAGTCACCTGCTGCCTGAAGTATCATGAGAAAGTGTTGCCCAGGAGACTGGTGATGGGATACAGAAAGGCCCTCAGCTGTCACCTGCCAGCGATCATGTAAGCACATCCCTGCAGATATTTCTGTGGAGAGTGATGGGGAGCCTGGGGGCAGGAATGGGATGCCAAGACCGAAAGGTCTTCATGCAAGAAGTGGTGGAGTTGTGGTTAAGGACTTGGTCTTTGAATCTCAGGGGCCTGGGTTTAATTCCTGAGTTTGCCACTTAGAGCTGTATGGCCCAATAAATGGCGGCCATAATGAAGCCTAAGCCTGATGGAGCTAGGCTGAGTGGGCAAGGGGCGGAGAAAGGGGTGATAAGGTCTACAGGCCAAAGAGGGAGGCCTTCTGATGGGACCCAGACAGGGAAGGCCTAGGGAGGCTGTAAACATCATGAGACAAATCCCAGGTGAGCAAGAGGTGGGAGAGTGTGGACTGGACCCCTTATCTTCTCCATGGCCCACGACAGTCTGATTCTGCTTCCACACCTTCATCACCAAAAGGAACCGAGAGGTCTGCGCCAACCCCAATGACGACTGGGTTCAAGAGTACATCAAGAATCCCAACCTACCTTTGCTGCCCTCCAGGCACTTGGCCTGGGTTAAAATTACTATACCAGGGAAAGGGCAACCCTAGCTCCCCAACTATCCATGATGATCGAGTCTCAGTGGAAGCCCAGGTTTGGGGAAGAAAAGCGTAACCCTAAGAAGATGTGGGCAGCCTTGTGGTCTTGGCTAACGCAGTCGCATTCAAAGAAACAGGCCAGTGATCATTACAAAAAAAAAAAAAGTCATTAAAGCTATTTTGAATATTTTCTCAATCTCTGGAGGAAATACCAAAGGCTTTGGAACAGGCAAGGCATACATTCTTAATACAGAGAAAGACATCTTTTGTGTCCTTCTCCCCACTTTGCTTTTAATTCTTACCTCACAACAGTACACCTGCCATTTTAAATAATCCCTGATCAGCTCCCAAACAGCCAGACCATCTCTGGTCCCTGGGTCTTTACCCAATAAAAGCCTCACAGAGTTCTTGGCTTTTCTTTCCAACTGTATCCCTTTTTGATCTATTTCTTTTCCCATTATCCTTTTCTTTTCTGATATAAATCTTGGAGCCTTTCCCTCACTGATTGCCCAGGAAACAATGTAACAGTTTCTTAGCAGGCCAGGGTGGGAATGAGGCTCCATATATTCATATGTCAATCATTTGTATCCCTGTTGCTGTTTGGTCTTCCTCAGGGTGGCATGGGTACAGAGAGTGCCTAAAACAAAAGGAGGGGTGCAAACCTCCAGCTCCCATACTAAGCCCTAAAGGAAAGGAAAAGGGCATTAGACTAAGTCGAGGTTACTCTTAGTCCAAAACACAAGCACGCAAGAAATGAAACTTCCTTTATTTCCAGCTTGCTGCCTAACTTCCTGCTCCCTTTCTGCTAGGGTGGAAGAAACTTCATCTCAGTTTTTTCACGGCTTCTCCACATTGCCCTGAGAATTTGGTCAAGGTTGAGGGCAAGACAGTTTACATGGCACCAAGACCAGGCATATACACTCAATCTCCACCCCTCTGTCTCCAGCTCAATAGCAGGCATCCGGCTCAGACAATTTGAAACATTCCCCAAAAATGCTATTATAAAGGCAAAACAAAAAGCAGCCACCTTTGCTGGCAGAGGCCAGAGTGAACATAGGGGTGGGACTCAATGGGATCAGAAATTGAGACCTAGAGGCCAGAACAACATCAGAGTGTACTTACTACCCAGGGCAACGGGAAGTTTCAAAGTCCTTAGTCAGTACCTGGATCGAAGTCAGGAAACCAAACGTCAAAGACAGGAGAGAACTGAAAGAGGAAGCGCTTCAAGAAGCCAGGATCTTGGCAAGCTGGAAGGGAAATGTTGCTGTTCGTCTTTTTTGTCCATCACAGGAATTCAGGGTTGAGATGTCAGTCTGAAAACCAAGATAAATTGAAAGTCTGTGTGTACATAGTCAAATGCCACTCTAGCACAGAACACAAAGTTTGCCAGAAACTCCTAAGAGCTATGCTGTGTCCTTGTTGTTGTTAGAGGCCATCGAATTGGCCCCCAACTTACGGGAACCCCAGGAACAATGGAAGGAAACACTGCCCAGTCCTGTGACATCCCCCTGGTCAGTTGTGGATCAGACCATTGTGATCCATAGGGTTTTCATTGGCTGATATTCAGAAGTAGATTGCCAGGCCTTTCCTCCTAATCCAGCATAGTCTGGAAGCTCTGCTGAAACCTGTTCACCTTCATAGCAACACACAAGCCTCCGTTGAGAGATGTGTGGTGGCTGCACGTGCAGCGCATTGTCTGGGACTTGAATATTGGTCTCTGCATGGAAGGTGAGAATTTTACCACTGAACCATTAATGCCCTCTTGTTATTATTGTGGTGTGCCATCGAGTCGATTTCAACTCATAGCCACCCTATATTACGGAATAGAACTGCCCCATAAGGTTTCCTAGGCTGTAATCTTTATGGAGCAGATCACGAGGTCTTTTCTCCCACAGAGCCTCTGGTTGGTTCCAATCACAGACCTTTTGGTTGGCAGCCAAGAGCTTGACCATTGTGCCACCAGGGCTCCTTTAATGCCCCCTTAGCACACAGTAAATTAAATGCTCAATAAAAAAAATAGACAGGCCTTATTATTCCACTATCTAACTTCTCTTTAAGACCATAGGACATCAGGGCAGGAAGGCCTCCTTTTGAAGATAAGGGAACTAAAGCCCAGAGAAGGAAAGTGATTTACCCAAGGCCATACTTCAAGCCCCCGGCAGGGCTGGCACTAGTACTGGGGCCATGTTTTAAACCGAAGAAAGCTCTCATTTACAGCAGCCTGAGGCTGTAATGATTGGAGCTATCTGACTGAGGAAGCGGCAAATCCAGGGCCTTTTTCCATAAGCTGGCTCCCCGGAGGGCATGACCTCCATTCAACCTGCCTCGGGTTCCTGCCAAGAAGACTTTGAAGAAGCAACAGGGTGAGGCAGAAAAGGGCCCTGAATGTATCCAGATCCAACGTTAATCAATGATGACCTTAACCTCTCTGAAACCAGTTTCCTCATCTGCAAATTGGGGCTAGTCCCTGACAGAGCTATTGTGATAATCCCCAACCCCTGGCATGGGGTCTGGAACAACTATAATAAAATGGAAAATGTTTTTGTTCTCTTAGGAGCTAATACAAGAATCCCTCTCAGGAAGGAAAACACCTTTGTTGAAAAATGCTTTGGTGGCCCAGTTAAGTTTCCTAACTTCCCCAGGATGTGGCTACAGATGGGGGTCAAGTCTCCTGAGGAAGGGGCGAAGTGGCTCAGTGAACCGAGAAGAGTTCAGAACCATTTTGCCACTGAGAACCAGAGAGGAGGAGGAGGAAGACAGAGGAGTCGGGAAGTGGCTAGAGACTGTGCAGTTAACAGCATGACCACCTCCCCTCCCAGAGCCTCAAAACTTTTAACAGTTACTTTGCACCTGGAACTCATTCACTGTGAGGGGACTGGGGGAAGTGGTGAGGGACAGAGGCGGGGCCAGCACTCACAGAACCTGGGATCCGAGATTGAGAACTGGGAGGAAGTAAGTCCTTATGGACTCCCAGAAATCTTGGGGGAACGTTGCATTCCCCAGACTGTGGAATTGGGTAAATGAGAAGAATCCCAGCCAGCTCTCCGGAGCTATAGCAGGAGCTTAGTAAGTGCATACTATAAAGAAGGGGAAAAAGGGAGGGAAGGAGGAAAAGAGAGAAGAACGGAAAGAGGGAGAAGAATTAAACAAGTATGAAAGCACTTTCCAAAATGACTATACTCATAGACCTCACCAGGTGTACTAAACAGGAATCAAATTAACAACATCTGTCGAAAGAGACTATGGAGAAGCTCAATATCATCAGTCAGAACAGGGCCAGGGGCAGACAGTGGAACAGACCAGACCATCAATTGCTCATATGCAAGTTCAAACTGAAGCTGAAGAAAATTAAAACAAGCCCACGAGAGCCAAAGTATGACCTTGAGTATATCCCACCTGAATTTAGAGACTATCTCAAGGATAGCTTTGACTCATTGAACACTAATGACTGAAGACCAGACGAGTTCTGGGATGACATCAAGGGCAACATACATGAAGAAAGCAAAGGGTTATTAAAAAGACGGGAAAGAAAAAAAGATCAAAGCGGATGTCAGAAGAGACACTCCAAAACTTGCTCTTGAATGTAGAGTAGCTAAAGCAAATGGAAGAAATGAAGCAAAAGAGCTAAACAGAAGATTTCAAAGAGTGGCTCGAGAAGACAAAGTAAAGCATTATAATGAAATGTGCAAATACCTGGAGTCAGAAAACCAAAAGAGAAGAACATGCTTGGCATTTCTCATGCCGAAAGAACTGAAGAAAAAATTCAAGCCTCAAGTTGAAGTACTGAAAGATTCTATGGGCAAAAAATTGAACAACAAAGGAAGAAGCATCAAAAGAAGATAGAAAGAATACACAGTCAGTGTGCCAAAAAGAATTGGTCCATGTTCAACCATTTCAGAAAGTAGCATATGATCAAGAACTGATGGTACTGAAGAAAGAAGTCCAAGTTGTACTGAAGGCATTGATGAAAAACAAGGCTCCAGGAATTGAAAGAATATCGATTGAAATGTTTCAACAAACAAATGCAACACTGGAAGCGTTCACATGTCTATGACAAGAAATTCAGAAGACAGCTACCAGGCCAACTGACTGGAAGAGATCCACGTACATGTCCATTCCAAAGAAAGGTAATCTAATGGAATGTGGAAATTATTGAACAATATCATTATGGAAATTATTGAACAATATCATTAATATCGCAAGCAAATAAAATTATGCAAAAGATAATTAAAAAATGGCTGCAGCAGTACATTGACAGGAAACTGCCAGAAATTCAAGCCACATTCAGAAAAGGATATGGAACAAGAGACATCATTGAGATGGATCTTGGCCAAAAGCAGAGAATACCAGAAAGATGTTTACCTGTGTTTTATTGACTATGCAAAGGCATTCAACTGTGCAGATCATAACAAACTATAGATAACACTGGGAAGAATGGAAATTCCAGAACACTTAATTGTGTTCATGTGAAACCTGTACATAGACCAAGAAGCAGTCATTCGAACAAAACAAGGGGATACTGCCTAATTTAAAATAAGGAAAGGTGTGCGTCAGGTTGTATCCTTTCACCATGCCTATTCAATCTGTATGCTGAGCAAATAGTCCGAGAAGCTGGACTATATGAAGAAGAACAGGGCATCAGGATTGGAGGAAGGCTCATTAAAAACCTGCATTATGCACATGACACAACCTTGTTTGCTGAAAGCGAGGAGGACTTGAAACAGTGATGAAGATCAGACTACAGCCTTCAGTATGGATTGCACTTCAACATAAAGAAAACAAAAATCCTCACATCTGGACCAATAGGGCACATCATGCTAAACAGAGAAAAGATTGAAGTTGTCAAAGGTTTCATTTTACTTGGATCCACAATCAACAGCCATGGAAGCAGCAGTCAAGAAGTCAAAAGACGCATTGCATTGGGCAAATCTGCTGCAAAGGACCTCTTCAAAGTGTTGAAAAAAGCAAAGATGCCACCTTGAAGACTAAGGTGCGCCTGACCCAAACCATGGTGTTTTCAATCGCCTCGTATGCGTGTAAAAGCTGGACAATCAATAAAGAAGACCAAAGAAGAATTGAAGCCTTTGAATTGTGGTGTTGGCAAAGAATATTGAATACACCATGGACTGCCAGAAGAACAAACAAATCTGTCTTGGAAGAAGTACAACGAGAATGCTCCTTAGAAGTAAGGATGGCAAGACTGTGTCTTAGGTACTTTGGACATGTTGTCAGGAGGGATCAGTCCCTGGAGAAGGACATCAGGCTTGGTAGCAAGTCAGCAAAAAAGAGGAAGGCCTTCAAGGAGATGGATTGACACAGTGGCTGCAACAATGGGCTCAAGCCTAACAACGATTGTGAGAGTTGTATAGGACTGGATAGTGTTTCGTTCTGTTGTAAGTGGGGACGCTATGAGTCAGAACCGACTCGACAGCACCTAACAACAACTACCGAGTCTGACTCAGCAGAGATTCAGGTTTTTGTTTTGCTTCGAATTTTCGTTGTGGGGAAATATATGTAACTAAACATTTCAACCATTTTTACATGTACCATTCAGTGACATAACTACATTTACCATGTTGTGCAATAATCATCATTGTACCCAAATTTTTCATCACCCTTAATGAAACCTTTCATCACCCTTAACAAAATCCTTCATCACCCTTAACAAAAACTCTGTGCACCTTAAGCAATACCCCTCCTGTTTCGCCCTTCCACCCACCCTTAGTAACCACTAATGAACTTTGGTTTCTAAGTATTTGCCTATTCTAATATCTTCTATAAGGAGCCCTGGTGACAAAGTGGTTAAATGCTCAGCTGCTAACCGAAAGGTCGCAGTTTGAACCCACCACCCTCTCCGAGGGACAAAGATGTGGCAACCTACTTCTGTAAGATTACAGCCTTGGAAACCCTATGTGGCAGTTCTGCCCTGTCCTATAGGATCACTATGAATTGGAATCGACCCAACAGCACACAATTACAATATTTCATGTAGGTGGGATTGTACAATACTTGTCCTTTGTGTCTGACTTATTTCACTCAGTGCAACGGTTTCAAGGTTCATCCATGTTGTGGCATGTGTCAGGACTTCATTTGTCTTCCTGGCTGAATAATATTCCATTGTATGTATGTACACAGATTCAGATTTTGTGAGTTCCCTTCCCAGAAAAAGGCTACTCTCAGAGAAAGACAAGACCAAGTAAGATGACCGCGCCAGTTCTCAGTTCCCATGTTGCAGATTGTAACAGAGAAGGAGAATTTGCTAGGAAAGGACTCCTACCATGAATGGCAAAGCCAAGAAACAGTTTTGTGAGCACAGCTACTTCCATCCTGAGCCTCACTCAGAACTTTCCCCTTCCACCTTCTTTGTGCTCTTCCGGAACACGAGTCTTCCCCTCCAGACTCTATATTCTAAGATGAGGTTTATCATCTAAGCCACAGAGCCCAGAAGACTTGAGCGGCTATTCTCTCA
Organism: Loxodonta africana; assembly: GCF_030014295.1. NCBI lineage: Eukaryota > Metazoa > Chordata > Mammalia > Proboscidea > Elephantidae > Loxodonta > Loxodonta africana. The sequence continues at coordinate 52,705,641 of NC_087359.1, forward strand.
ATTCTCTCAATGAGATGCTTCTTACTGTTGTTATTTTGCACCGTGGAGTTGATTCCGACTTGTAGCGACCGTATAGGACAGAATAGAAGTGCCCCATAAGGTTTCCAAGGCTGAAATCTTTACGGAAGCAAACTGCCACGTCTTTCTCCAGCAGAGCGGCTGGTGGGTTGGAACGGCCAACTTTTCTGTTTGCAACTGAGCGCTTTAACCACTGCATCACCAGGGCTCCTTGCACCTGGCAGACCTCGCTAAATGTTTCCTCTTGAAATTCACATAAGACCTGAGAGAGTTCAGAAATCAAAGGGATGGAGTCCTTCTGGCTGTGAGTCAGGGGGTCAGGGCAGGAAAGTGTTGCCACGGAAATGGCATTTTAAAGTGGGCCCTGGAGGATGGTAAGGATTTGGAAAAGCTGAAAGGCAGTTCTACTTTGACTTGATCCTAGAAAAATTAGTGGGCAGCGCCACTCAGTGGTTAAAAGCCACAATGGCTAGTCTGGACTCTGTTCCTTAAAGGGCTCTCAAACTTGGTAGTATCTAAAAAGAAGACCAAAACAAAACCTTTGCCTGTCAGTCTATCCCGACTTATAGCAATCCTAAACAGGACAAAGTAAAACTGCCCCATAGGGTTTCCAAGGAGCGGCTACTGAATTCGAACTGCCGACCTTTTGGTTAGCAGCCCAGCTCTTAACCACTGTGCCACTAGTGCCTAATTCCAGTTGCTGAGCTGGCTTCTCCTGGTGCCCTCACCTCCCCGCCCCCCGCCCCCGGAAGCTTATAAAAATACTGCTGTCTGGGTTGAAATCCCAGAGTTTTTTTTTTATCTAATTGATCTGTAGTGCAATCTGTACATTAGCATTTTTAATGCTTCCCCAGACAACTCTAAAGTGCAGCCAGGATTGAGCTTCCCACCCTAGAGCATGCCTGAGAGTGCAGCCATATAGGAGATGGCCAGAAAAGATGGAAGTCAACGTAAAATAATACCAACAGTATTTTCCTGGCACTAGGCACTGCGTTATGTTATACATATACCATGAGATTGAGTCCCACAACAACCCCATGAGGTAGATGATATTATTATCCCCATCTTACAGATAAAGATACTGATGCAGATAGGTTTAGAAACCTGCCCAAGGTCAAAGAGCTATAAAGATGTCCTGGGTAGTTTCCATTTGCCCCTCCAGACCCTCCCTGCACCCTGCTCCACCCAGCTCTGTGCCCTGACTGGCACCTTTGTAAACTACCTTAACTGGGCTCCCTTTCCACTGGCCTCTGTTGGATTTGACCAATGAGCAGCATAGCAGGTATAGGAAAGAAAGTGTGGGGTATTTATTCCCCAGCTTCTTCCTGCCACCTGTGGGTTAGTAGTGGCTGTGTTTATTTTCTGATGGTCTTGGATCCTATTGGGCAACCCATTTTATACTGCGCATCTCAGTGTGTTTTGGTAACACTGTTTTCTCTCTACAATGCATTTGACCTAGAGGTAGTAGCAGCTTCTCACTGTCTCTAGCCCCCCAGAATGCTTCTCTATTACTTTTTGGTTTCCCTGAACCCTGCCCACACCTCTGTAAATCCTCTTTTCATTACACTCTCTTCAATCACACCTAGTGTGCCATCTATTTCCTGCCAGGGAAGCACTGGGATTTGAACAAAGCCTGTCAGACTTCAGTGCAGGCTGGTTTAATCATTACATGACACCACCTCCCGGCTGGCCTCCCAGGTTTTCCCAGGCATCACTCTGCACACTGCTCCCCCAAATGCTAACAAGAGACCACACTCAGTAGAGGATAGAAGCCACAGGCCTAGGCAGAAGAGTCCCCAATGTATATATCACCTTGTGTACTCTGTGATACATCATTACCCATTAGGGAAGAGCAAATTCACTACAGAGAGAGGCCACTCCACACCCACCAAAATGGCAAAAATTAAAAAGATTGACGGTAGCATGTCCTGGTGAGGGGGCAGAGCAGCTAGAACTCTCACACCTGCCTGTTGGGAGTGTAAATTGAATCACTTCGAAAAACTGTGTAGCAATATCTACTGAAGCTGAGTGGTAGTACAGCGGCAGAAGTCTCTGCCTTCCATGATGGAGACCCACATCTGATTCCCAGCCAATGCACCTCGCACACAGCCACCACTTGTCCACCAGTGGAGACTTGTGTGTTTCATACTGTATGAATCTAGGAAAATTGGAAATTATACAAAATGAAATGGAACACTTGAAGATAGATATGCTAAGCATTAGTGAGCTGAAATGGACTGGTAGTAGTCTTTTTTTTTTTAAACTCGGTTTCAAAGGTCTTTAATGGCAAGAATGTGTTTGACTAAATGAAAGAAAATATGGCCACAGTTTACATCTGTAACTGCTCTCAGAATAAGCCAGGCTCCCAACCTTCCGTCCTTGCCTGAAGAATATAGAGGAGCTCTACAGTGTGATGAAGTCACCGGAATGTTTGCGCGGCGACCACTGGGCAGATGGGGCAGGGGCGTGTGAGTCTGCTTTGGCGCCATTTTTTGTTAGCAGTAATGGCGGTCATCACTTTGACTTTTATATCTGAGGCTGTTTTGACAACTAGAAAAAGTTTTCACGGGCATTATTTTTTTAATTGTGCTTTAGCTGAAAGTTTACAGCTCAAGTTAATTTCTCACGCAAAAATTTATACACATATTATTAAGTGACCCTCATTGCAATCTCTATAGTGTGACAGCACACTCCCCCTTTCCACCCCAGGTTTCCTGTGTCCATTCAACCAGCTCCTGTCTCTCTCTGCCTTCTCATCCTGCCTCCAGACAGGAGTCGCCCATTTGGTCTCACGTTTCTGCTTGAACTAAGAACCACACTCTTTATGAGTATTATTTTATGTTTTATACTCCAGTCTAATCTTTGTCTGAAGACAAAGGTAATACGACTATTATTCAAATTTATGAACCAACCACTAATGCCAAAGATGAAGAGATTAAAGATTTTTACCAAATTCTGCAGTCTGAAGTTGATCAAACATGCACTCAGGATGCACTGATAATTACTGCTGACTGGCATACAAAAGTTGGAAACGAAGAAGGATCTGTAGTTGGAAGATATGGTCTTGGTGATAGAAACGACAGCAGAGATCACATGACAGAATTTTCCAAGGCCAGCAACTATTCATTGGAAATACTTTTTCCAACAAAAGTAAAAGGTAACTATACACATGGATCTCGCCAGCTGGAATACACAGGAATCAAACCAACTACATCTGCAGAAAGAGACAGTGGAGAAGCTCAATAACATCAGTCAGAACAGGGCCAGGGGCCGACTGCGGACAGACCAGGAATTGCTTATATGCAAGTTCGACAACACGATGCTGAACAGGTTTCAATGGAGCTTCCAGACTAAGACAAAGGAGGAAGGAAGGCCTGGTGACCTACTTCCACACATCAACCAATGAAAGCCTATGGATCATAACGGCCCAATCTGCAACCGACGGGGCAGCATCCTGTTCTGTGGTGCATGGGGTTGCCATGAGTCAGGTGCTGCCTCAACAGCAGCTAACCCACCCAATAGTCCGCAATTCCACTTCTAAGTAGATATCCAGTAGAAATAAGTGCTTAAGTCTACCGGAAGACTTGAACGTAAATGTTCACAGTGGCTTTATTCGTAATAACCAAAGACTAGTAGCAATCCAAGGTCCATCAGCAGGAGAGTGGATGAATGAACCGTGGCATGTCCATACAACAGAACACCACACAGCAATGGAAAACAACCACCCAGTGCTGCATGGAACGACATTATCAATCTCACAGACATAATGTTGAAGGAAAAAGCCAGACACACAAAAGAGGACATGCTGTAAAATCCCACTTATAAGAAACTAAAAAAAAACAGGCAAAACTAATCTATAAGGGTAGAGAACAGGCTAGCAGTTCCTGTTGGTGGGGGTGGGGTGGGGGACAGGAATTGACTCGGGTAAAGGATGAAAGAGCCTTCTGGGAGTTGTAAATGTTCTGTACTTTGATCAATGTAGTGATTATGAGAGTCTATATAAATGTAAAAATTAATTGAGCTATACACTTAAGATTTCCTCCCTTTATTATATGAGAGTTATACCTCAATAAAAACAGAATTTAAAAAAGTGACCTAGGTAGAAGAAAGCCTAAGATCACTCTGCGCAAACAGGGCGAATAGGTCTTACACGAGACACCAAGATAGATGTTTCTTAAGGTTTCTGTATAGCTTTCTAGATGTAGGGACTGGAATAACACATGACAAAGCAAGATTCTGTTCTTGGAAAGATGATGAGATAAGGCCAGTATTCATATAACCAGTTTGCTCATGTGCTGATCACATGTCTACTGACCACCTATTATGTGTCAGGCACTTTCTAGGCATTGAAGATAGATACAGCAATGAGCGAAACAGACAAAACCCTTGCTCTCATAGAGCTTACATTTTATGGGGGAAAAGAGACCATATGCAAATACACCAACGTCAGGTGGTGATAAAGGTCTATAAAGCAGAGGAAGATTGATGGGGAGGAGTGCTTTGTACTGTTTGATAGGATCCACTGAGAAGAACAACTTGACTTATTAAACTTGTCACCACAGGTTCCACTTCTGGTGTGGAAGACTGAGCACCTAACAAATTAATCATCCTGCAACTAAAAGCTATAAAATCTGGACAAAACACTTGAGAGACTGAACAAAAGCAGACAGAATTTGGAGGGGAGTTCGAGAAGAGTGAGGGGCAACCCCAGAAACGAGAGACTCACCAATGGGGAATCCCAATTCTTTGTACAAATTTAGGCCAAGTCTCTGGCTGGCCACAGAACCATGTATTCATGAGGCAAACTGAAAGCGACTTGTAGCTAAGGCTAAAGAACTAAGATTTGAGCTGCCATTCATTACAGGAATGGCAGTTTACAGTTTGAGTTAAGTGCTTGCTAAAGCCAAAATATAAAGCTTCTTGAGAACAGCATAGTAGGATACAGAACCTCCACAGTACAACATTCACAATGTCCAGAACACAATCCAAAAATACTTGACATGTGAAGAACCAAGAAAATGTGTCCCTGTCTCAGAAAAAGAGATAATCAATAGATGCTAACTCTAAGATGGCTTAGATGATGGAATTCTCACACAAGGACTTTAAAACAGCTATTATAACTGTATTTAGTGAGATAAAGAAAAATATGCTCATAATGAATGAAAAGAGAAAATCTCAAAAAAGAAATAGAAAAAAAATTAATGAAAATTTTAGAACTGGAAAATACATCAGAAATAAAAACTTTACTGGGTGAACTAACAGAATGGAGATGCCAGAAGAGTCAGTGAAATTAAGTATAGATCAACAGAAATTTTTGTAACACAATAGCTCATGTAAGAAGGCAGTGTGGCGCAGTGGAATGATGGTGGATTTTGCAGTCATACGTATTTCAATTTAAGTCCTAGCTTCACCATAATTAGCTATGTGTATTAATTACCTATTGCTGCATAACAAACAACCACAAAACCTCAGCGACCTACAACAATGGGAATTCATTTCGCTGGCTGAGAGTTGGATCATCTAGATTTAGCTTAGCTGAAGTAGCTCAGCCCTGCTACTTGGGTCTGATAAAGCTCATATGATAAAGACCACCAGAAAACATCCAACAAAGTCCGAGTTTTTCAATTTGCTGCAACAAAGAACAGTGCACACCAGCAGATGTGGGGCATCATGGTAAGAAGGAGTGGAAAGGGGCTTTTAGTAAGATTTAGGCTTTTGCTGAATGATTCTGTTTTGTTCTGTTGTACATAGGGTTGCTACGAGACAGAACCAATTCAATGGCACCTAACAACAACTGAATGATTCTGAGGAGAAGCTAAGAGAAACTGAGATTATCTTGGTAATTAGGTATCCCAGTTATCTTTGCTCAGGCAGTAGGAGAAATGAATCAGGGCTGGGGAAGTCGTAATAATGCAAACGAAGGTGATGGTTTTATGCTTTATAGCTGCAAATGACCCTGGGAACTTTGTTTTCTGTTGGCTTTGCATCTTGCCTTATCTGTGTCTATCATCATAGTCTGATTATTAGCCAACCAAAACCAAACCCACTGACATGATGTCAATTGCGACTCATATCGACCCCATAGGGTTTCCAAGGCTGTAAATTTCTGCAGAAGCAGACCGCCACATCTTTCTCCCGTGGAGCATCTGGTAGTTTCAAACCACCAACATTCTGGTTAGCAGTCGATCATTTTAGCCACTGAGCCACCGATCATTAACAGGTCTGATTTTTACCTTCTCAGTTCTGAACTGGTATTTACTCTCTCATGTCTCTCATCTCCTTCCTTGGACTAGTGGGCAAGCCCAGGCGTGTCCTCTCCTTGGCAATGGCAGAGGCACAGGAAACGTAAGCCCACCTGTGCATGTACTTTTCAAGCCTCTACTTGGTCTCACCTGCTAAAACCTCACGGGCCAAATCAACTTTACTGGATGAACCTTAAGTGAAGAGGTAGAAAAATATATCACACGGTCACATGGCAAAGGGTGTAGACATACTAGAGAATCACTGGGAAGGGGGTGAAGAATTGGAACGATAATCCATTTCCCACAAAGTGTGATGCTGGGCAAGTCAATTACATTCTCGATAATGTAATGTCAATTACATTTCTTCTATCTATAAAATAGTCCTTGGATTGGAGGGTGATTGAGAGAGGATTAAATTAATTAATGTATATATATTTATATAAAGAACATATGTTACCTCCTTCCATACTCACAGTAATCCTAGGACAAGTTCCTCATGTTTCAATGCCTCTTTTCCTGCCCTAAACACCCTGCATGTATGAATCTCAGAAAGAGACACGGTTTAAATGAGGGAACCAAGGCTCACAGAGGTTGAGTGGCTTGCCCAGGGTCACAAATGAGGTAAGGAGAACATATCGAACTTTCTCCAAACTCATGCTTTATCCTCTTTACTACAGCTTTATAATGAGCCACAGGCTGGTGTGACTGAAGTTCGGGTTAAAAGGTAGTCTGAGGCCAGATTGTCAAGTCTTTTGAGTGTCATGCAGAGAGGGTCTGTGTTATTTTCTTTAATAAAGTAAGGAGTTAGAGAAGGAGAGCTTTGGAGTCAGAAAAATCAGGATTCACATCAAGTTCCAGTAATCTAATGATGTGTAAAAAATCACCCCGAAACAACTTTGTGGCTTAAAATAATAACCACTTCCTATCTGTCATGCTTTTTGTGCGTCAGGAATTTGGGAAAGGCTTGGCTGGGAGGTTCTTCTCAAGGCATCTCATGTGGTTGCAATTGGATGATTGATGTAGCAGAGGCTGACACAGCTCGTGGTTTCTCTCTCTGGTCTCTCCAGCATGGCAGCTTCAGGGTGGCTACACTTCAAAGGCTTCCAGAGCAAGTGTCTCAAAGAGAACTGTCAGAAGCTGTGTGACCTTTTCTAATCTAGCCTCAGAAGTCACCCCACATCTCTCTGTTGAGACAGTCACAATGGTCCGCTCAGCTTCATGTGCAGAGAACTAGTCTCCACCTTTTGATGGGAGAAAAGTCAAAGAATTTATGGACACGTTTTAAAACCACCACAGCTCAGTTAACTCATCTGTCCAACAGAAAGAATAACACTATCTATGTCAAGAGGGTTGATGTGGGGCTTAACTAAGATCGTGTATGCCTGGTACATAGTAAGTTGTCATAACTCAAGGTCTGTGTTTCTTCAGGCAGTTTGGTACACCTGACTGTGCTTCAGTGTCCTTGTCTATACAATGGAGCTAGTAATTGTACCCCCATCATAGGGTTGGAAAGGGGTTTAAATGAGACCATCCATTTAAAGCACTTAGCATAGTTCCTGCCATATAGTAATTTAAAGCTCAATACATCTCTATTATTTTTATTACTAATAATTATTTATCAGAGTTATTGTTAGAATTATCATCAAGAGTTTTCACTGATTTCACCAAAATGGAGAAAGGAAGAGAGGATGAGGAGGAAGAGGAATCATGACGGAAGTACAGACCAGTAGAGATCTGATGATTCTCAGCCAATTAGGTAGGTAGATACCAGGAAGGTCATAGAGTTAGTCCTCCCACCACACCCCACCCATCCCCTGCTCCCCAAGGTGAAACAGGCACTGGGACCAGACTTCGGGGGCCAAAGATGGAATTCTGTTGAGCTGCCAAAGAATCTCATTGCTCTGGCAAATAGCCAGCCTCAGGGGACCAAGCTGAGCCCAGCCCCATGGAATTTCAGGGCAGGAGACACCCACCAAGGCCAGGCAGACCAGTAATACCAGGCATATCTGCCCAGGCCAGGCAACCCAGCTCGGGCTCAGGTTTTCGGGTCCAGGCTCCTAGAAGTCAGTGTCAAGAGCAAGGCCAGTTCTTGGTCTTTAGGTAAGTTTGGGGAACCTTTCAGAGACTGGGATCTTTCATTGGGATGAGACCAGAAACTCATCCTGCAAACTGGTATACACTTTTGGTGGATGGGTGGGGAGAAAATGGGGAAATATTCAGGCTTGGGATTCAGAGTAAGACAGGACCTCAGTTCTTCCAGAACAGACCCTGGAGAATAGGTAACAGGAACTCAGAACCAAGGCCAAGGTACAAGCCTTGTTCTTTTAACTGGGACCTTTGGCAAGAAAACAGGGAATAGTGACAGCTGCCATTTATTGAGCAGCTTTTGTGCGCCAAACACAGCACCAGGTACCTAGGGATGAGCTATGTGACTCGAAGCCCAGGGACTAGTGCTGGGGCATTGCATCCAGACTCTGGCTTTAAAAAGTGCCCCCATTCTCCAAGTACCCTCATGTCAGCCTTCATCTGCTCAGCAAGCCTGGGTGGAGGAAATCCACAACTCCAGCTGTGGGCTCAGGAAGATGGTGTGAGATGGGGGTGAGGCAACTCTCATTGCCCCTCAAACCACACCTTGCATTTAGCTATGACTTTGTACCTCCACAGGGGCTGTATCTGTAATGAAAGGATAACCACAAAACCTTTCCTGGTGTCATCTTAAATGACATTTCCCAATCATTCAGGCATTGAGAAATGTAACAACCTTCAGCATCCAGATGGGTATAATGTAGACTTCAGTTGCATCAATAGCATATTGCCTGTAATCTGACAAGCAGATCTTCAATTTGGATACAACCAATTTTGAAACTCGGCCAGTTCCCCTATCAGGAACTACTGGGGTTTTGACAAGGAACAATAAATTAAAACACAACCAGCTCCTTCTCCCCAGTGAGCTGCCATCTCCTCAAAGGACTGTTTCATTAAATCACAGAAACCTGCCCAAAGAATTACCACTGATGTAGTTTCTGAACTGGGGCTGACCTTGTCTGAAGTTGATGTAGTAAAACTATCCTAACAGCTGGCACCGTGTTTTAAGCACCTTTAGGAGGCTACATTTCCTAATGTTGTCCCTTCATACCATCCTGAGAGATGGAAAGTTTTGAAAATAAGAGTTGGGATTAATTATGGATTCTGGGGGATTGCCAGGAGAGGCCAGGCTTGAATTAGACACTTAAGGGAAAGTGCCTGGAAGCAGAAGATTCCAGGAAGGAGAGGTGTCCATAGCCACAACAGACCAGTTCTCATCCCACCCTCTGCAGACAAGCTCATCCCTCCCCAGTATGGCCTGGGGGTATAAATAGTATCTGTCCCACTGTTCACTGGGGTCCAGAAATCATCATCTGCTGCTCCAGGACCCTCAGCAGCTCCCTAATGCCCCCAGAAGGCCAGCCTGCCTGTCAGGCACCCTATGACTAGGACTTCCTGGAGACAGGGACCTCCCAATAGCAGTCCTGTTCTCCAGCCAAGTGACCAGTCCCAACTCAGTCCTGACATCGTTTTAAGTCCTTTTCCAATCCGATCCTGCTTTCCCTGCTTTGAGCTGAACTAAGACCCAAGATGACTCCTGTCCTTGGGTATCCTCGTAAGGTAACCCAGAGGCCAGCTCTAGGTCCCCCTGCCACCAGGAGAGCTGATCCAACTTGGCACAATTCCCAATGCTACAGCTTTGGAGTGTTCAGAGACCTTCGAAGATTTCCTTCTGTTTGTGAGGCTTTCTCACCACCACCACCACCACCACTCCACCATCTCCAAGGGCTGCCTCAGTTCTGCCTCCTGTCAATCAGGGCTGGATCACACACAAGCACCACTCATCCCGAGTGCAGCAGGAATAACGTTGTTAGAGCACCTCCTTGGTAAACGCTTTTCTTTCTCTGCACCTTGTCAGGTGGTCCCAAGGAAGAAGGCAGTGCAGTGTTCCTGAGGGAGGAGGAAGATATGATCCAGACACAGGAGGAGAAGCTGGAAACCCTGCTTCTTCCACCCCTACAGGAGTGGGGAGAAGAGTAGACAGCTGGCATTTTGGACAAACAAGCAGGTAGCAATGAGTCACAATGGTCTCACTTCAGCCCAGGAAAGGTTGGAGGGAGATCTGAAATCAGAGAAGCCTGTGTTTAGCTTTAGTAACTGTGGTATACTCATGCAATGGAATATTACGCAATGATGAAAAAAAATAAAGCACTGATAAATGCAATATGAATGAGTCTCATGGATATAATTTGGAGCAAAAAAAAGCTACACCTGTAACAGCACATATTCCGTGTCTATTTTTATGAAACTCAAGGACAGTCCAAACAGTGACAGATGTCAAATAGTGGTTACCCTCGGGAAGGGGGGTGGATATTCACTACAAGGGGAATATGAGGAAGCTTCTGGGAAGCTGAAAATGTTTTCTGTCTGGATCTGGGTGGTGGTTACACAGTATAGACGTATGTAAAAAAGTGCATCAAGCTGTAAGATTTACATACTTTATGCAAGCTATACTTCGATCTTTTTTTTTTTCAAGAAGGAGGTGGAAGTTTGGAGGGCTGAGGTATGGCAAAGCAGAGATGAGATTTTCATCTGCTTGGAAACCATGTGTCCATCTGTTAAGAAAGAGGGAGCTGCGCCATTATCGAATGTTTGATCAAAGGTTCTACAGCAGAATCCTGATTAAAAGGGAGAAAATGCAGAAGAGAATTTCAGATTCTTATTGAATCCAGACTGGAGCCATGGAGGCTGGATGAACCCCTGAAAGTTTTGCCCAGAGATAAGCTTTAAACCTTTGAACAAAAACATCCCCTGAAGTTTTCTTAAAGCCAAACAATAGTTTAGGTTAGCTAGTAAAGAATGTCTGCGTTAAGCATTGTGCTCTTTTAAGAACTATATGGGATCAAAGAGACAACAACTCAAGAGGTTAGATAGGAAGCTTAGGGGGCAGTGAGTTTATGTTCATTAAAAAAAAAAAAAAAATTTTTTTTTTTTTTAGTCTCTCTTTTAGTTTTTATTCATACATATATATATATAACCCAGTGCCGTCAAGTCGATTCAAAATCCCAAACCCTTTGCTGTTGAGTCAATTCCAACTCATAGCCACCTGATAGGACAGAGTAGGGTTTCCAAGGAACAGCTGGTGAATTCCAACTGCTGACCTTTTGGTTAGCAGCCAAATGCTTAATCACTGAACTACCAGGGCTATACATACATATATATATATATATTTATATACACACACATACATATACAAAAAAAAAAACCAAACCCGTTGCCGTCGAGTCAATTCCGACTCATAGCGACCCTATAGGACAGAGTAGAACTGCCCCATAAGGTTTCCAAGGAGCACCTGGTGGATTCGAACTGCCGATCTTTTGGTTAGCAGCCGTAGCTCTTAACCGCTATGCTACCAGGGTTTCCACACACGCATATATATACACATTTATATATTTATATATACACACACACATATATATACACACTTATATATTTATGTATATACACACATATATACACATTTGTACATTTATATATATACACACACATACATATATATATATATACTTTTTTTTAATGTTATCACCACAATTATTCAGGAGGGTAGATTTCTTCCAAACCAAAAAGAGCCCCCTTGGACTAAAGGGAGGCGGATGCCACATGCATCCTAACAGTACTGCCAGGAAGCAGGGAGACCCTAACAAGGGAAGGACTGTAGGGGACATCCAGACAGATGGGACCATGAACAGCCTTGAGGAAAGCTTCTGTGTCCCCAAATGTGAACCCAACCTATCAGAAACCCACAGACCCAACAGCCATACTTAATCCCAGGGAGGAGGGTTCAGCGGTAAACTATGGGGACAGATAATCATATGGGCCCCCAAACACTTGGACATGCCCCAGAAAGGCTGAGGTTAAATGTTCCACCTGGCCAGCAAAATTACAGAATAAAAATGTATATTAAATTAAGTTTTATGGGTAAAGTTTTATTTCCTGTAAACCTGAATTTGTAGAGATCGTTCTACATTATTTGAATCTTGTATAATGAGAATATGTTTGGTTTTACTTGCATAAGAACCAAAAAAACCAAACTCATGGCTGTCGAGTTGATTCCAACTCATAGCAACCCTATAGGTCACAGTAGAACTGCCCCATAGAGTTTCCAAGGAGTGCCTGGTAGATTCAAACTGTCAACTTTTGTTAGCAGCCATAACATTTAACCACCTCACCACCAGGGTTTCCTTGACTTGCATGACTTTCATTAATTTGTTACACTGACTCAAAGCTTTTCAAGTAGAAACGTTGGGTTACCCTGTATGCCTGGAGGCCAGGCCCATGAGGGCGGCAGGGGTCAGCTGAGGCGTTTCACTGTGGCTTCCCCATCTTTGCTCTGACCACGGACTCCCTTGAGGATCAATCCTGAGGCTGAAGCATGGTGGGACTTCTACCTGCCCCCTCCAGGGCTGGGAGTGCAGCCCGTGGCTCCTGGCTGCAGGACTAGCTGGATGCCCCAAAACAACAAAACCAAACCAGTTGCCGTGGAGTCAATTCCAACTCATGGCAACCCCAGGTGTTGTAGAGTAAAACCGCACTCTACAGCATTTTCATGGCTGTGGCCTTTTGGAGGTAGGCCACCAGGCCTGTTTCTTCTGAAACACCTCAAGCTGCCAACCTTTGGTTAATAGTGAAGCACCACCCAGGGACTCTGCTGGGTGCCCACCCACCTCCAAACTGCCTGCCCACCAGACAGAGTCCTCCCAGAGGCCTTTTCCTCTCCAGCCAAGCTCCAGAAGACCCCCTTCGTGGCGAGCCCTGGGTTTGCTGAATCTTGGCTGTTTACATCTCACAGTGGCAGTGAACTGCCCTCGCAATCCTCCCTGGAAACCCTACAGTGGAAATTCTGAATCACAGAAGTGACCCCACTTCCCTTCTCTTGCCGGAGTCCTCACCGTCACTTTCTAAGAAGCCTCTGTTTCCATCTCTGAGTCAGACCCAGCAATCCTGTCACAGCTCGAGGGAGAAGGAGGCGGGGCAGTTGGAAATATAAAGTGAAATAACACTCACTGTGCATAACTTAAGTGCCAGTCTGTTTACATATTCATCTCCTTTAATCCTAATATCCACCCTTCAGGGCAGGGATTATGGCTGCATGCATATAAGAAAACCAGTATTCAGAGAGTTAAAGTAACATGCTCCAACTCACAGGGCTAGTGAACGACCATGTTAGGATTCAAATCTATGTCTGACTTCAAAGTCCCCTAGTGGGACATGTCCATTACTGCTTCAGTGCTCCCCATGGTTCCTGTGACCCACTTCATGGAGTCTACACTCACAGCTCAGCTTCTGGAGGTACTGGCTGGGAAAGTTCTTATGCCCCTACTACCAGTCTCTTGAGGAGCCCTGGTGATGCAGTGGTTAGCCACTTGGCTGCTAACCAAAGGTTGGCGATTCGAACCCACCAGCCGCTCCAAGGGAGAAAGATGTGGCAGTCTGCTTCCGTAAAGATTACAGCTTTAGAAACCCTGTGGGCAGTTCTCCTCTGTCATACGGGGTTGTTGCTGAGTTGAAATAGACTCCGCAGCACCTAACCACAACGACAACATTTTGTATTGAGTACTTACAGTGTGCCAGGCACTGTGCTAAACTCTTTATATCATTTCCCTTAATCTTCCTAGAAACATTTGAGGAAACTATTATCTCCATTTAATAGGAGAGGGAGAAGGGACAAATTCTACAGAACAATAAAGAGAAAGGAAATCCAGCGAACACTACACTCAGAGCAGCCCCCTCTCGCTGTGACTCAGCTTCTGCTTCTACGCTTTTTTTCCTTTCTAACAAAACAGCTCCACATTCTAGTTTCTGAGCATTTCCTGGCTGGTCCCTGGGGTAAAATTAAGCCTCATTAAAGGTCGAAGCAATCAAAGAGCAAGTTACATGGCACAGAAGGAAAGATCCCAGCTGCCAGAGAGGTTCCCTCCCATTGTTTTCAAAAGCAATGCATTGCCACCACCTGTCAGTGAAGGCTTGCATATTGCTATGATGTTGAACGGGTTTCAGTGAAGCTTCCAGACTAAGGTGGACTAGGAAGAAAGGCCTGGCAATCTACTTCCACAATCAGCCAATGAAAACCCTATGGATCACAACGGTCCAATCTGCAACCTATCGTGGAGACGGCACCGTTCCAAGCAGTGCTTCATTCTGTTGTGCATGGGGTCGCCACTGTGAGGGCCAACTCAACGGCCACCAACAACAACTACCACAACAACTGGGCTTTGAAGACAGAAATGCGGTGGTGACGGTGCCGCGGCAAGGAAGCTACAAGGAGCCTGTGTGTCTGCAAAAGGAGAGGGTGGTTTTGTGGCTGGAGGACGTTGTACATGTGTCAGTGGGGGGCAGTTCTTCAGCATTAATCTTGTGGCTGTGTCAAAAATGTATATATCACAATTTAGACGTACCCAAAAAACCCATATATACATATATTTATACATCATTGTCTTCATTTTCAGTAACTGATGTCACACTGGAACATCCATGCCCACCAATGGTAGCAGAAACACTTAATGGCAATTAAGGGAAACCATCTCCTCCGGAACAAAGCAGTCTCACTTCAGGTATTTACATTCACGGCCAATGTAAAGTTCAAACTCTTCTTCAGGGCTCTTTCTTACCTCCCACAACGGGTCAGGAAGCAAGAGGTGCTTAAAGAGCCTCATGGCCCTGGCTGGGGGTGAAGGGTGTGGTTCTTGTTCTGCTGGCTTCAAGTGATGCTGTGTTGAGGTGTGGCTCATCTCACCAGGCCTTTGAACCCTCGCTGGCCGCCACAATGCCACAGTTGGTGGAACTTGTGGTCTGTCCTCTTGATGTGGCCAGGCCCCGTGGTCCTTCACTTGTGGCCACGGCCTCACCCAGTTCCCACTGACCTGAGTCACATCCTCCATCCTTTTTAAGCTATTCACTTTGCAGTCTCTGCTATGGGGCCAGCTGGAACCTCACCAGAGTGCTCAAAAATCTGCTCCATTCCCCATCAAAGATATTACAAGTACTCGAGTCCTCCCCTCCTCCCCCGCCCAGTATCCTCAAGGAGGTCTGAAGACTTGTACTGTTGCCTGTCACCTCTTCTTCCAGCTTCCACTGGATTCTCTGTTTCTTCCCATGCTGCTTCACCCCCCATGGGTCAGGGCCCTCATTTCTTCATTCCCCCAAAATACCACTGATTTAAGTCTACTGGGTGTAACGGCTGCTTTTAGCAGAGATTTTTACACTGGATAGGTGCTGCGTGTAAACCAAAAACCAAACCCAGTGCCATCGAGTCAATTCTGACTCATAGCGACCCTAGAGGACAGGGTAGAACTGCCCCGTAGAGTTTCCAAGGAGAGCCTGGCGGATTCGAACTGCCAACCCTTTGGTTAGCAGCTGTAGCACTTAACCACTACTCCACCAGGGGTGCACTGTGTGAAAAAAAAAAAAAGGGTGGTGTGTGTAAAAGTGAGAACTTGAAATTGGATACCAGCCATTGCTGCCCTAAAAAATCCCCTGGCTGTTCCCTGACTGAAGGAATTCATTTCCCCTGGCTTGATTTTCTCCCCAGGGTTTGGTCCACTGTGTTCCTGGGATCCCCACACATCTTCCCTCTTCTGCCTTACCTCCCCATTCCCCTCCCCACCCTGCATCTAGCACACCAACCAGGAAAAAAACCCCTAATTCCTATCGCTCTTATGCAGAACAATTTAGCCCTCCTGACTGGAGGGACAGTGGGTTTTGTTTTTTTTTTAGGGGGACAGTGATGGTTGACTGGTAGAATTCTCCATTTCCATACAGGAAACGTGGGTTTGATTCTCAGCCAATGCACGTCAGGCATGGCTACTATCTGTCTCTCAGTGAAGGCTTTCATGTTGCTATGGTGCTGAACAGGTTTCAGTGGAGCTTCCAGACTAAGCTAAACTAGGAAGACAGTTCTGACAATCACCCCCCAGGCCAGCCAATGAAAACCCTGTGGATAGCTATGACCCGATGGGGATGGCACAGGATCAGGCAGTGTTTTGTTCCAATGTGCATGGGGTCATCATGCATAGGGGGCCGGCTCAACCACAGCTAACAACAATAACAAGGCAATATGAGGCAGGGGTTATGTGGTGAGGGAGGCCCCCTTTTATAATCAAACATGCCCACTAGGGCATTTTTCCTTCTAAGCTAAAGAGAAGATCCCCCCCTGAGAAGAATTTGCCTTCTTGACTTAGTCAGCTTGACTAAAACAGTTTTATAATGCTTTATATAGATTTTATACAGATAGTGTTTGGAGTCCTCTCAGTGATGGGTAGGCAGTACTATGATTCATACCACAAACAGAGAAACCTGGGCTCAGCAAAGTTAAATAACAGAGTGAATACACAGACGAGTGAGAACTCACACCCAGTCTGCCTTTCTCTAAAAGCCCGGGCTCTCACCACTGCCCCTCCCAAGAGAAAGAGCTGGGAGTCTGCAGCTGTAAGGCAAACCTCGGTTTCAGGGCCGACTCCTATGTGGCAGGAAAGACCAGCGTGCCACAGATTCATCTATGAAGCAGTCAGGCTGGGACCCAGAAACCCCTGACATTGGGGGAAGCTGTCCACAAGGTCCCTACTGGTCTGACTCCCATCCTCAGGGAGCAGCCTCCAGGGCTCCTGCTCCTTCCCAAGTCAGTCTCGCCTTCACCAGAGTCCCCCACTGGAGACTTCAGTGCTGCGTCCCTTTGTACAAACAGCCCCCTTGGGGCTGACCGCACTCTTACTGCAGACCCCAAGGCTGACTTCCTTCCTGCACACAGTCCCCTTAGGGCTGACCATGCTGTCTCTAGACCTCAGAGCTGCAGAGAGGCAGCTGCAAACCTCAGACCATTGGCTCAGCAGCTACGACTGCACTGTACACTGCATACGCCGAGGCGCAATCAGTGTGGTTGTACCGAGTTCACTTCCAGCCACTACTGTGTCCCCCCCTGCTTCATGACAAAGGAGTCCCAGCAGGATGATCTAACCTCAGTGACAGGGAGCACTTAATGAGCCCCTACTGTGTGCCAGGTCTTGCGCACAATGACATCACCTCGTTCTCCCAATCACCCCTGCCCGTTTTACAGACGAGGAAACCATCTCATGAGGTCATGGCAGTTGCTGGAGCTTCTGCAGCTTGAATGGCAGGGTGGGGATTTGAACTACAGCGTGTGCAACTCCATAGCCTGTGCTGTTTCCACTATGAAACACCCTCTGTCAGGGAGATAAGTATCTACCCCTCCTGCCCCAGGATGAAATGTCACTCTTTATCTTTTTGAGGGAAGGCATATAAGGTTGCTCTTTTGGGGGCAAAGTGTGCTTCTAAAAGCCCACATCCCTGATGGGGTGAAGGCTGGGGCCAGGGTGAGTCATCGTGTTTCGAAGAACCTCAGCTGGGAGGACCTCGCCCTCAAACTGGTCTCAGGGGTAAAAGAGGACTGGAGAAAGAGAAGTTCCAAGACTGAAACCCCAAACCCCATGGAACTTCTCCCCCACTCCAGCCACCTGCTGTCAGATGACTTTTTATAAACGGGACCTATGTGCACATAAAGTTGTCAAGGATTTCATTTTACTTGGATCCACAATCAACGTCCATGGAATCAGCAGTCAAGAAATCAAACGACACATTGCATTGGGCAAATCTCCTGCAAAAGACCTCTTTAAAGTGTTAAAAAGCAAAGATGTCACTTTAAGGTCCAAGGTGTGTCTGATCAAAGCCATGGTGTTTTCAAGCACCTCGTAGGCACGTGAAAGCTGGACAAAGAATAAGGAAGACCGAAGAAAAATGACACCTTTGAATTATTTGGTGTTGCCAAAGAATATTTAGCATACCACTGTCTTAGTTATGTAGTGCTGCTATAACAGAAATAACACAAGTAGATGACTTTAAGAAAGAGAAATTCATTCTCTCACAATCTAGGAGGCTAGAAGTCGAAAGTCAGGGTGTCAACTCCATGGGAAGGCTTTCTATCTCCGGGGCTCTGGGGGAAGGTCTTTTTCATCAATCTTCCCCAGGTGAGGAGCTTCTCAGTGAAGGGACCCCAGGTCCAAAGGATGCACTATTCCTCTGGCACTGCTTTCTTGGTAGTATGAGGTCCCCGTGTCTCTCTGTTCACTTCCTTTATATCTTAAAAGAGATTGGCTTAAGACACAACCTAACCTTGTAGATTGAGTCCTGCCTCATTAATATAACTGCCTCTAATCCTGCCTCATTTACATCACAGAGGTAGAATTTACAGCACATAGGAAAATCACATCAGATGACAAAATGATGGACAATCACACAATACTGGGAATCACGGCCTAGCCAAGTTGACACATATTTTGGTGGTGGTGGTGGTGGTGGTGTGCCGTCGAGTTGATTCAGGCTCATCCTAAAACAAGCGAAAAAGATGAGCCAACACCACCAACCAGCTGCTCCCTTCAGGTAAGCCACCCATTCCACAGATGAGAAAATTGATGACATGCCTCACCCAGGGTCACAGCCTAGAGCCCTGTAAGTCCAGGGTTATTTCCTCCAGATAGTATATGTTTCACTCTCTGATCTTAGCTGTGGTCTCCTGTGTTGAGTTAGCCACAACTTGGAGAACTTAGCTGCTTCCCATTGTGAGACGAAAATATTTGGACATCCCACAAGATGTAGAGCTTCCTCTTGTCATTGCATTCCTGCCCAAATGAAAGCAGGCCAGCTGCCCCGACACACACACTCTAACCTAGCTGCTATTTCCAGCTTACTTGGGGCCCACAGAGTCTTAACTTCTCACCTCTCTGAGGTAGGCGGCAGTGATTATCCTGAACATTCATTCACCAGCCTAGGGAACTGAAAATCTCAACACGCCCCCTCCATGGTCACCACCGGGTGGTGGGCAGTAGGGGAGTGAAAGAAGTCAGAGCACCACATGAATCATGGGTGTCATCCGCCACTGTGGAGACAGAAGTAACCATGGTGAAAATTGTTCTCTTTCTTTGTACTTGGAAAGTACCTTCACATCCTTTAACTCATTTTACCTCCCCAGTAGTTCTTTGAGCTGGACGAGGTTGAGATTCTTATATTCATTTTTAAATTCTACTTTATATATAAGGCAAAGAAGGTATGACTTGTCCACTGCCAGACAGAGGCAGAGCCTACAAGAAGAGCCAGGTTTTCTAGTGTCTAATCCTGCCTTAGGATAACAAATCTCCTGGCAGTATAAAAAAGCCACACAAGCTGTCTCTTATCTATCCACATCCACAATGCTGTATAGGACTGTAAGAATGACACGGTGGTAGCATCTGACCGCCTCTAACTTCATGAGGGGGAAGATGATTCAAGAGCAACAGCCCAAGGCTGATCCCTATGAGGCAGAGGTTAGACATGCCTCCTCTCTCCACCATCTTTCCCAATTCTGTCACCAAGCGTCCCTCCCATGGCACTCTCTACTTCTCTGCTGTGTTCGACAATTCATTGCAATGGCCGCACAGGACTCACAAACAATACTCACCATTATGGGGATTGTTAGGGAAGTAGCAGGTTACAACTCAGGTTCAAGAATGCTCAGGATACAGTTCTTCCATCAGGATAGCCTCTTCCTAGCCATGCCACAGGCATGCCTCTCTCTGGCCCCTTGGCCTCTGCCCTACTCAGGCAAATGTTAAAAAGCTTTTTTAGCTCTGCCAATAAGTGCCCAGAGGCACCCCACTCCACCAGTAAGCCTTGGCCCAAAGGCACTCAGCTTCCTCGCTCCATGGGCCAGGAAGCCCACTGTGCCGTCTCCTGCCAATCTCTCCTGGCAATATCTCTTGTTGCTGCTTCTCTGCCACTGCTTCTCCCTGTCTTCAGTGTTACAGCTCTCAATTTCTCTCTCTTTTTCTTTCTCTCTCTCTCTGTCTCCTGGTTCCAGGAGTTTCTCAGTGCAGGGATCCCGAGTCCAAAGAATATACTCAGTTCTTGGCTCTTCTTCCTTTGTGGTGGTGAGATCCTCTCTTTCCACTCCTGGGATGGCTCGTTTTAAGCCTAGAAGGATGGCAAAACTAACGAATCCCTTTGGTGAGCCACCATTACCTTATTTGCACAGTCCCAACCAATCACTTGGGTAGGAGTTACAAGACCATGACGAGGAAGGCCACACAAGAGCAATCCATCACACCGCAGGGACCTTCCAGTATATGGATATACATGAATTCCTTCCCCTGAATTCTCATCTTTATTTCAGTTCCATAGATGCCTCCTTCAGGAGGAGACTCTTGGGATGTTTCTGACAGGTGGCCTTGCACTGGATCCTAAATGCCTGGTACAGCCCTCATAATATGATTGGTGCTCAGTAACGCTATGTTGCTTTGTTGGCTGAGAGAATAGAATGGATGAGTGGATGGATGTATGGGTGGGTGGATGGATGGATGGGTGGATGGATGGATGGGTGGATGGATGGATGGGTGGATGGGTGGTGGGTGGGTGTATGGACGGTCGGACGGATAGACGGATGGATGGATGGATGGATGGATGGATGGATGGATGGATGGATGGATGGATGGATAGATGGGTGGATGGGTGGATACTGGTTTCATTTGTTTATCTATTTTCTTTGTGTTTCCCTTCTAAAGATCACCTTGACGTCCTTTTATGGAATTACCTCTCCCCAAGAATGCAGTCTCGGTAGTACTATAAATCAGATGCTCTAGCTTCTCCAAGCCAAGAAGCAATTATGTGACATGAGCTTGGTTGGTCATACTCCCTCTCCTGGGACTCACCCACCACCCACTGCCGTCGAGTCGATTCCAACTCACAGCAACCCCATAGGCCAGAGTAGAACTGTCCCATAGAGTTTCCAAGGAGTGTCTGGCGGATTCGAACTGCTGACCTTTTGGTTAGCAGCCATAGCACTTAACCACTACACCACCAGGGTTTCAGGAGTATGAGTCTTTAATACAGTAAGGCGAGAATAGGAAAATTGGTTAGAGCACTTTTATTTCAACAGTGGTAACCTGATCAGACTGTCTAGTAGTTTCTGCAGCCCAAACACTCAGAGCATCTCTGGTTTCTCACCTTTTTTCCAAGCCAGGTTCTCCAGTGCTCCATTCATTCTACTAGCTACTCAACATTACCCCCAAAACATTACCTTCCTGCTTCAGGTGGCCAAGGTTGTTTTCTGTCCTTATGAACAAAGAATTTTAACTGATACTGATGTAGAAATGAATGAATAGATGAATGACTGGATGGGTGAGTTGATGGGTGGAGGAATGGAAGGACAGAAGGGTGAAGGAATGCAGGGTGAAGAGGAGAGCAGTGAACAAACAGAGGAATGCAGCATAGCAGTTGGAAGGGGTTCAGGAGCTAAGTAGCAAGCAAGGTGAGTCAGGCTTTGGGAGGATGAGAGGAAAAGAAAGGATGGTAGCCTCTCAGCCTTACTGTAGGAGCAGTAATATGAACTGATTTCAAGGACAACAGGACACCTAACCCAAATCTCATTCTAGTACACTAGAAATTCTTTACTTTGTTATCACTAGCTGAAATTAGGGATCCACAGACATTTTTTTCTACCTTTTAACTGAGAAGGGTCTCAGAAATCATACTGTCAAATCTCCATTGCCCAGTTAAAGAAACTGAGACCCATGAAGAGCAAGTAAGCAGTTTGCCAAAATCTCACAACTAGGTTTGGAGCTGAACTGGGACAAGAATTTAAGTCTCCTAATTTCCAGTTCCTTGCTCTTTTCACCACCCAAAACTGCCTCTATGAGGGAATGCCTGATGAATAAGGTACAGAATTTCCACATCTCATTTTGAGGAAATTCCCTAAGGGGACTTCCTTGCTCAAGCTAGGAAAAAAAAAAAAAAGCTAGAGGTCCTCAAAAATGCAAACGCCTTGGGGAATCCAAAGGTCCCCATTGTTCTAGCCTGAATGCCCTTCAGGCCTAAGTGCTGGGGGGTGAAGGGGCAGTGGTGAATGGGACAGGGGAAGCCCTATAAAGAAGAAGCAAGAGCCAGGGGACCCCCATCCCTGAGAATGGTAGCAATAAGCCAGAAGCTGAGGGGCTTCCTGGGACCAGCTCCAAAAAGGGACAGAACTCCAGACTACAACCGAAAGAATTCTGTAAGATTCTGAAACTCTTGTCGCTTCCTTTTTTCAGCCTTTCTGTGAAACCTTTTGGAAAAGGGTCTGGGTGCTGACCTGTGGAGACAGCAAGGAAGGGAGAAAAAGAGACCATGTCTCACTCCAAGGCCAGGCTCTGAGTGAGAGAAAACCTGAGGTCTGGATAACTAGGGACAAGGCCAGGGCATGGGGCCGAGTCTCTGAAGTCTGCTGTGCAGAGGGCAGGCGAGCTCAGAGTCAGCATGAGTCATCAACATTTTCTGTGTTTTCTTCCTTTTTTTAAGTGAATAACACCTAAAGCATCCAGCATGGTGCCTAACAGCTAATGGAAAATCATCTTCCACTTCCTGCCTCCATGACTCCTAATAATTTGCTGAGATTAACACCGCTAGTAGGAGGGGAAGAAATGCTGGGGCCTGGATGTTTGGGGAAAGGAAGGAAAGAAAACTTTCCCAGGCTCTACCTTGTGCCAAGAATGGTACTGGCTAGTTTGCTGGTTGCCCATTTCATCCTCTGAGGTGTTCTAGGAGTTAGGTGTTCTTAGCCCCATTTCCAGAAAGGAAACCAAGGTGTAGGATAGTTAGTAACTTAGCTTAGTCAGGGTTCTCTTGAGAAACAGAATCAGTGACATATAGAGAGAGAGAAAGAGAGGAAGATTTACTTCAAGGGATTAGCTCACGGGATTGTGGGGGGCTGGCAAGCCCAAAATCTGTAGGTCAGGTGGCAGGCTGGAGACCTGCAGGGTTCCACCAGGCAATGGGAAGAGTACAGAATGAAAAGTGTTCTGCCAAAATATCCATTTATAGTCTGGAAGCAGACTGTACCCTAAGGAAATTCCCCTTTTAAATGATTACACTGATAAATGATTACATTACATTGCACTAGATTACATCATAGGACAGCAACTAGTCTAGTGTTTGGTCAAACCACTGGGAGACATAGCCTAGCCAAGCTGACATATCAAATTAGCTATCACACTTGCCCAAAGACATACAGAAGGTAAATGATCCCATTTCAACCCCAAGTTTGTACCACTTCACGAGGCTCCCCCCCACCCCGGGGGGACTGGAGTGTAGGGGTGCTGGGTGGAAGTACTCTGGCAACATGAGTTCCTAAGGAGGAAGGGATGAGAAACTTCAAGAGGTAGGGGTATTCAGAAAGAAAGGGGAAGCATCTAACAAACATGCAGAGGAAAATAAATATTAAAAAACAGACTCCAAAGTATCAGGAGGGGAAGGGCCTGAAATCATCTATTACCCAGCAATACTGAAAGAACCGATGCCTCTCCCCGGGCCTCACTCCCACAGCCACGCCACCCCTCAAGGCACCCTGTGGTGGACTCCTCCAGCTACCCAGGGTAGGTGTACACAGTTCCCATCAGTAAACACACCACATGTGGTCTCCAGTTGCAGAAAACAAGTGGGGGTGCGCAGCCACGGTCCTGTGTGGGAAAGGTGAGAAGAGTGGGGGGAGGCCAAGCAGCAAACCGTCTGGCCTGGATGTGGTTGGAACTATGAGAACAGTTGTCAACGCTAGAACCCTGACATAGTGAAATACACATAAGGTGGTAACAGGGGAGGGAAGGGGTAAAATGTAATGACAGAAAGAACCAACCAGAGCTGGGCCAAAAGGCAAGGGCAGAATGTAGTAGAAAGAGATCTGGTTGGGGTAAGAATATTGCCTCCACCTGATGAGTCTCCTGAGCCTGCTAGGAGGCCTCAGCCTGCATCTCTGCACTGTCCTCCTGCAGACCCTCCAACCAGCACAAATGGAGCACCCACACCAAGCAGGGCTTTATAGAAACAAAGAAGGCTGAGCAGGAGCACACTCTCAGGGGTGGGAAATATTGCAGCTTGTAAACAAGGGCAGAAAAGGAGAGGGGCCGCCAGGGAGCAGTGCTCCAATTTGCGGATGGGCAACATTAAAGCTCATCTACCAGAGCTGGCTTTCCCTCAAACTGCTCTAGGAGCCCAGACTGGAATTGCAAGAGGATGGACAGACTTTTCCTGCTTTAGGCATTTTTTTAAAAAACAGAACAGCCAGAGCTGCTCCCAACATGATTGTGGGGCGAGGTGAGTGGGAACTCCAGGTCTGAGCAAATGTTTGGAGCCCAGATGGAAAGAGGTTTCACTTTCTCTGCCTTATGTTTGGTTTCCTAAAGTCACAATGTGAGAGTGGGCTGGCAGCCAGCCTAGCTTAGGAAAGAGTGAATAAAAAAGACAAAGACTGGGGTGGAGGGGGGGCGGCTAGACTGGGCTAGGCTAGGCTGGGTTGGAGGCGGTGGTGTCTGGCTTTAGTGAGGTATATGCTAAGAAAAGGGGTTCAGGAGGCATGAGAGCTGATGAGAAAGGGCCCTATGAACTCTAGAGACGCAGGGATGAGCTGCCAGTCTGTGAAACCCTTATCCGCAAAAGCGCAAGTGTGTGTCTTTGTGTCACCCAAGTGTGTGTCTTTGTGTCCTGCATGTTTGTGGAGAGTGCTCACAGCTTTCATCAGATTCTTAAAGGGCCCCATCACCCAAAAGACGTTGGGTCCAACCGCTCATTCTACAGATGCGGAAACTTAGCCCCAGAGAAAGCAAGCAACTTCCTCAAGGTCAACATTAGGAAATAATAGAGTTGGGTTTTGAACCTCGAAGTCCAACTCTAGAGAGTCCTGTACCTAATCAAGATGCCATAGAAGTTATTCAGACTAAATCAGCATTGATTTAGCATCTATCACGTCTAAGACATTGGTTGGAAAGCAGGGGGAGAATAAAAAAATAAATAAATGGAAAAAAAAATCATAGGACATTGTCACTGCGTTCAGGGAGTTAAGACAAGACCAGTGAAAAGATGATTACAATACAATAGACGATAGTTTTTCATGGGACATCCCAGTTAGTTGGCCTAATGTCGTGTTTAGCGTTTCTGTTCCACCTCCTAGTTCGTTGCATAGTACCTGGCATCGTAAAAGCTTACCAGCACCCATCTAAGGCACAATTATCGGTCTCTATTAAAAAAAACAAAAATAATAAATTTTTTTTTTTTTTTTATTCACCTGGAGCAATACAGGAAGAAGAAGAGTCAGGAATAGGGGGACTTGGAATGTGTGGCTAATTGCCTCCGTGAACAACTGCCTCCTTTGCTATGAGGCCAGAAGAACTGCATGGTGCCCAGCTACCTTTACTGAACATTTTGATGAAAGTTTCCGTAGAAGAATTTTGATCAAAAGGGAGGAAATGTAAAACAATTTCAAATTCTCACGGACTCTAGACTTTCTGGAGCCATGGAGGGTGGATGAACTCCTGAAACTACAGCCGAGATAATCTTTAAAACTTAAACCAAAAATATCCCCCGAAGTCATCTAAAAACCAAACAATAGTTTAGCTTAACTAGTAAAAAAATGTCTCCCTTGAGCATTATGTTCTTTTAAGAAGTATCTATATGGGCTCAAACTGACAACAACAACTTGAAAGATTAGATAGGAACCTTAGGGGGCAGTGAGTTTATGTTAATAAAGGAGGAACAAGTCAGAAAAGGAGGGTGAGAATGGTTGTACAACTCAAAGAAGGTAATCAGTGTCACTTTAAGCTGTACATGTAGAAACTATTGAATTGGTGTGTTTTGTTGTGTATATCAACAACAACAAAATAAATAAAATTTAGAAGAAAAGAAATAGTCTATATTTACTTATTTGTTGTCTACCTCCACCTCACCCCAAACATAAGCTCCAGAGGGCAGGGTCCTTGCCTTGTTCACCATGTGTCCAAAGTGCCTGGCTCACTGCATTCTCAATAACAACTTGTAGAGTGAATAGGAACAATTGGGTGGCATAGACCACCCATGCTGGTGGGACGGGGAGGGCAGAGACAGCTCCCCAACGCTTGTACCTCACCTTACAGTCTCCTAAGCACCTCCATGGCCATCACTCCCTTGACCTACTCGACCACCAGTGTGAAGGGTCAGGCAGGCTGGTGTTCTGAGTCCTCTTCTCAGGAACATAAAGTGCTGTGTGAATAATGACAGTTGCCATTTATTGAACACCTACCCCGTACCAGGTACCACACTGTTTACGCGGGCTCTTTGATTTTCTCATAGCATCAGTATATTAGAGCCCAAGGGTAGCTTAAAGGTAGCCCTGATTTTGCACAGGAGGAAGTAGCAGCAGAAACGGAATTAAAATTGAGTTCTTCTGCCTCCTTTGCTCCCCACAATCCACTAGAACCACCACAAAGGGACGAGAAACACTCCTGATGTACCCATTGCTTATTCTGGCTCAGCCACCCCACCACCCTAAGTCCACACCTCCCCATCCCTGCCACCATTTCCACACAGACATACACACACAGCTGGAAGATTTACCAGGATTTAAAGATGAGAATTATGCAGGGCCAGGTGTGGGCTTTCTCGCCTCTGTCCTCAGCTAGTGTCCGGACTCAGCATATTTGGTAACCAGGAAAATACTTTTCTTCCCTCCTTAGAGAAGGAAACTGATAGCAGTGAAAGGAAACAAATGGAGCTCACATGGAAAATTTGAGCCTTAGCAAGAGCTTTAGAATTTCTCCAGAAACAGTGCAGTGTGATAGAAAGTCCATGAGCTCTAGAGTCAGGACTTGGGTTCAATTTTGCATTCTCGCACTTAAGCAAGTCACTCAACTCCCTCTAAGCCTTTAAACTGACCCATCAGTTTAAAAATAAAGACTTTATGTAATAAAGTTCACGAATCCATATTAGTGGAGCCCTGGTAGTGCAGTGGTTAAGACCTAAGGCTGGAAACCAAAAGATCAGCAGTTCAAATCCACCAGCCGTTCCTTGGAAACCCTATGGGGCAGTTCTACTCTGTCCTACAGGGTTGCTATGAGTGGGAATCAACTCCATGGCAATGGGTTTAGTTTTGGTTTAATCCATATTAGTGGGTTGGGAGTCTGATCTAGATTGCTGAAAAGTCTAAAGTATCCTTAAAGGAATTGCAGCTTCTGAGTTTTTTTTTTTTTTTTTACTCTTAATAATAACACAATAATAACTATTTTTATTAAGTACTTAATATGTGGTAGATATCATGCTAAGAGCTTTATAACCATGAGCACTTTTATGGGGATTTAATTGTCTCAAGAACTGCAGGCGAGGCTACAACTATTATTCCTCATTTACAGATGAGGAAACTGAGACCGGAGAGATTAAGCAACTTGCCCCCAAAGCCCCTACTCTAACCACCAGGTTACACAACCACCTATGTGTTGGGTAATTTATGTTAGATCTGAGGGTGCTATGTGAAGGGAACAATTAAAATGGGCAGAACATGTTTGTGTGGAGGCACAGATATCTCTAAAGTGCTTGCGATTTGTTTCATGAAACCAGATGGCCATGCTTCCAAATTGTGTTTCTGTAGTTAATAGGCTTGATGCATGTGTTGTGAGGAAGGAACAAGAGGATTCTTGTGAAGAGTTTAAAACAGCACCCGGAACCAAGGAAGAGCTCGATTGCTTTTAGCTGCCTTATTGGAGTGGGTCAGTGGAAAGAGATTAAGCCTGACCATCAGAAACACCTGAGTTCAAATGCCCCTTACCAGCTCTGTGGCCTAGAGGATGTTAATGACCTCTTCTGAGGGTCATTTCCTGTTCTGCAAAAAGAGGATGATTACCACCATGCCTCAAGGCCATTGTAAGGAAGAAACAAGGTCTTCCTATTCTGGGCAATTCAAGTTTAGCTTAGCCAATATTGTGACAATAGTTAGCAAGACAAACCTATACTGGTTAGGTTCTCAGAATAGGTTACACTAAAAATTTTTTTTTGTTTTGTCAATGAACGCTTTTAGCTAATACAGAAGTCAACTTCAGCCCAGCCCAGGCCAAACTGTCACTAATTCTGAATTATTCAAATGGGATTTGATGACGAGTTACTCTATCCAATTCTTTGGAATAGAGTAAGGACCCTGACTCCAAACAACGGTACCCCATGGATGTCCCCAGCCATGAACGCTTTAATGGTGAGCAGTACTTAGTGGACAGAACACTGAAGTGGGAGCCAGGGGACTGGGTTCTGATCCCAACTCTGTCACTCATTTGCTGTGTTTCCTTAGACAAGTCACTTCTGCTCTCTGAGCTTGGTTTCCTCCTCTGAAATTGAAGAACATGGGATAAATGATCCCTGAAGTCCTTTGCAGCTTTCATATTCTGTAATTTTTGTGCCCAAGGAGGCCTGGGATGGGGATGCCAGCATTTACTGAGTTTCTTCCCCTGTGGAATGGGGGTAATAATAATACCTGCCTCATGGTTTTTCTGAGGATTAAATGAATCAACACATGCAAAGCCCCTAGAACAGTGCCTGGCACAGGGGAAACCCTCAGCAAATGTTTGCTAGTAATGGTAGTTATTATGTGTACACACTCTCTCTGCTTCACAACGAGACTGTAACCAATTATACCACTTTATACACAAAGAAATGGAAGCTCAAAGACGTTAAGCAATGTTCCCAAATTTCACCTTGCAAGCAAATGGGAGTGAGCCTGTGGCCAGAATGAAAGCAAGAAACTATCCCAAGAGAAATTACTCCAACTCTTATCTGGCGACAAGGTCCTCAATATCCCGTTGGGATCCACCTCCTATGAGGGCTGTAGTGCAAGGACTTCCCGTTCTCAGTAGAACGCCATGTACACAGCATCCTTCCATGGATGAGAAACGGGGGATGCAGAGGTGTGAGGCGTGAGCGAGAGCTTTGGAAGTAACCAGGTAAGGACAGTCAGTGTCTTCCGACCACGTCTTCTCTGCCCTTCCTCTTGCCCAAGGAAGGCAGCTTCCTGTTCTCCGGGGAGCACCCTGGCCTGAAAGGTGAAGCCCAGGATGCCAGCAAAGGAGGCGCTTTTCTAGCCCCGGTGCTTAGATTGGCTCATCTTGGGGCAAAGGGACTGGTGAGCTCACCCTGGAAGGGAGGGTGGTGGGGGAAAGACAGACTCGAATTTCCGGGGGCTATTTTTTTTTATTTCAGTTTTCTTTTCCGTTTTGTGCAATTTCACTTATGATACCAGCCAGTGCTTGACTGCTGCTTTGGAAACTCCCCTAAGGACGCCCCCTCGGCTGGCCCTGACTCCCTATTTGATGACGAGTTACTCTATCCAATAAAGATATCCAATAAAGACGAGTCACTCTATCCTATAAAGGGCTGGCCTGAGAGGGACCTGCACAGGATACTGAGACAGCACCTACAGCCTTCACAGCCTCTGCCCTCAGGCACCATGAAGGTCTCTGCAGCAGCCCTCACAGTCCTCGTCACGGCCGCCGCCCTCTGCGTCCCTGCATCTGCCTCTCCATGTAAGTCCAGGCCCTAGCCACAGCGGCCCCCCACCCCCGGCCCCCGCCAGCTGGACCCTCCACCCAACGCCCTCCCCACCTCTCTGACTATTCCTGGCCTCATCCTCTCTTCAACTGTTGCATTTACTTCCTGAACCTCATTATTTACACTCTTATGTATTGTTTTACCCAGATGTCCAGCTGTCCCTGATAGGTCTCTAAGTCCTTTCATGGCAGAAACCCCTAATCAAATTTCTGTGTCTCCAAAGTCTCCCCCGGAGCCCCGCAGGGTCTCACTGAGTGCGAGCTGCGGCTGGGGTATTAGAAAGCAGGGGCAGCTCAAGCTGACCTCAAAACACAATGGACTCATGCCTAAAAAGTTTCTCAGAAACTTCTGAGCACTTAACCAAAATCCCTCCTGGGATGGTCATATTCTGTCCCATTTCACAGATGGAAAAACTGAGGCTGCAAGAAGATAAAAACAGCTAATGACTTAAATACCTACTATGTGTCAGATAAGGAGCTCTGGTGGCTCGTGGTTAAAATGCTCGGCTGCTAACTGAAAAGTCAGTGATTTGAATCTACCAGGTACTCTGTGGGAGAAAAATATGGCAGTCTGCTCTTTTAAAGATTACAGCCTTAGAAACCCTATGGGGCAGTTCTACTCTGTCCTACAGGGCTGCTATGAGTTGGAATCGACTCAACAGCAACAGGTTTGGTTTGATTTTATGTGTCAGGTCATCTGCTGGTTGCTTTACATCCACCATCTTATTTAATACCCCCTTTGAGTTGTCCTTGACTTACAGATGGGGAAACAGAGGCCCAGAGAGATTAAGTACATTGCCCAAAGTCACACACTTAGAAAGTAGGGGAACTGGTATTCAAACCCAGTTCTATCTGGCGCTTAAACACTGCTCTTTTAATTGACACTCCCCAGTGTCATCTTGAATTAATTAACCAACAAAAAGTTCTCCTCTCTGTTCAGAGCCCTTCTCCCTATGACTCAGTCAGAGGGGCAATACGCACCTTCTGGTCCTTTTTAGGAGTCCTGGATGAGCCACAGAGCCTGGGTTCTGGAAGCTCTCCCCCTACCCATCCACCCTAGGTCCCAAAGAAAGCAAGTTCTGACTCATTTAAGGATCCTGGGAGGGTAAGAATGAGGGCAAAAGGTGCAGGGCAAGCCAGGAGGAGGCCTAGCATGTCCCGAGAGCCAAGGGCAGGGGGTTGTGGTATAGAGGAAACAAGACAAACTGGGCTCAAGGATTAGATAAGGGGAGGGAGATCCTCCAGGCCTCTGCTGGAATCTCCACTCTGCCACTGTATCCATGGCCAAGTGACTCTCTGAGCCTCAGTTTCTCATTCAAGGTAAAGCATATAAAGCACTCCGCAGAATGCCCAGTGTACACTGACAATGAATAAAGGGGTCTCATTCTTTCTTCCTCTCAGATGCCTCGGACACCACGCCCTGCTGCTTTGCCTACACCCCCCGCACACTGCCCCACGCCCACGTCAAGGAGTATTTCTACACCAGCGGCAAGTGCTCCATGCCAGCAGTCGTGTGAGTCTCAGGCCCCTGGAGCCCTCCAGACCTAATCAAATCCACATACAACCTCAGAGGAACTAGGGAGGAGAGGTGAGGGGTCAGGGCCCTAGTCACATTCAAATAATAAAAAATAATAATTTTTTAAAAACTTTTATTGATTGCAGAAATAATGAGGTTCTCTTTTAAATATATAAATAAATATATTTGGAAAAATGTAATAACCCCGACTAAAACCAAACCGAACCCATTGCCATCGAGTTAATTCCAACTCACCGAACCCATTGCCATCGAGTTAATTCCAACTCATAGCGACCCTATAGGACAGAGTAGAACTGCCCCATAGAGTTTCCAAGAAGCG
Source organism: Loxodonta africana (assembly GCF_030014295.1). Classification (NCBI taxonomy): domain Eukaryota; kingdom Metazoa; phylum Chordata; class Mammalia; order Proboscidea; family Elephantidae; genus Loxodonta; species Loxodonta africana. The sequence continues at coordinate 52,737,183 of NC_087359.1, forward strand.
CCTGGTGGATTCGAACTGCCGACCTTTAGGTTAGCGGCCGTAGCACTTAACCACTATGACACCGTGTCAAATGTCTGGTATGTATTATCTCTAAATTTCATACCCAATGAGTATGCATAATTCTCTCCATGTTCTGGGTAAAGAAAGTAAGGCTCAGAGAGATTTCATGACTCGCCCAAGGTTCTATAACAAGTGAGGGGTACAGTCTGTCTCTGGAATCTTCTCTTTCTACTAAAACAAGGTCTTTAGTGATCTTTGCTTCGGAAATTTAAGATGACGGAGAATGTAAATGGGACCATCCTGAAGTTTCCTATGGAAGGGCGAAATTTTTTTTTTTTTAATAATTTTTATTGTGCTTTAAGTGAAAGTTTACAAATCAAGTCAGTCTCTCACACCTTGCTATATAACACCTTGCTACACACTCCCAATTACTCTCCCCCTAAAAAAAAAAAAAATTTTTTTTTTTTAATGAGACAGCCCGCTCTCTCCCTCTACTCTCTCTTTTCGTGTCCATTTCACCAGCTTCTAACCCCCTCGGAAGGGTGAAATTTTTTAATCCAGAAGTTCTCATGACACCAGCAAAGGGACAAGTATTCAAAGTCGGGCTTTGGTTCTGATGAATCCATTTAGTGGTAATATTTAGCATTATTCATTTTAATTCTGCAAATACTTTTCAAATGAAAAATATCCTTCACTGAATACATATTATGTATGGGGAGAGACTGATGAGCCACCCTCCCTGCTGTTATAGGGCTTTATTGGAGGGACAGGATAGAGACAGCATGGCTGGAGTGCCCTGTATAAGAACAGTACAAAAGGCTACACAGCAGGAGGAGGGAGAGAGCATGTGCGGTTTCAGGGGTGAGGAGAGGGGACTTAGCAGAGGTTTCCTGCAAGAAGTGCCTGTTGAGTGGGACATGGACTGGCAGAGAAAAGCCTGAGGATCTGAGTCTATCAGGCAGAGGCAATGCCTCCAGGACTCGGCTTTGGTTTATGCAGAGTCTTCATGTAGGCAAGTCTGAGAGATGAGGCAGAAAGACAGAGGCTGGGCCTGTCCTGGAAGTCAGGACAAGGAACCGAACGCTTCTAAGCAGTCAAGTATGAAATGAGCTGGAACAGGAAAAGCCTAGAAAATAGGGGTCCAGTTTAGAGACCGTTGTGACTATCCACACGAGTGGTTTTGAAGGCTGAACAGTGCCTGAAGGAAAAGAAAAGAGACCGGGTGAGAAGCCTTCAGAGGTGGAATGAGCAAGCTCTGGCTGGTGGCTTGAAATCAGGAGCAAGGAAGAGAGAGGGGGCGAGGCTGAGGCTGAGGTGTCAACCCAGATGGCTGGAGAGGGGCAGAGCCACATAAGTCTCAAGGAAGAGCTGTTTATAGAGGAAAGAGAGATGTGTGTGGCTTGGGTTAGTTTGACCCTGAGGGGCCAGCAAGACAACCCTGTGGAAATGTCCAGCAGAGAGTGTGCTATTTGAGGAAGGGCATCGGGGCTGGAGATGTGACATTCTTTTCTAGGAGGAAGGGGTCTTCCAATAAAAGAAGGGCAATATAACACAGTCTTGGTGAGCACTGGCTCTGGAGCTAGCCTGCCTTTGTTAGCTCTGCCCCTTGGTAGGTGCATGAGCTTGGGACAGTCACATAACCTCTCTGAGCCTCAATTTTCTCATCTGTAAAATGGGGCGAATAGAAGTATTCCCCTCACTGGGTCACATAATAAAATGCTTAGAATACTGCCTGGCACACAGTAGGTGCCCAATAAGTGCTGACATCATCATCATCATCATCTAATTGTATTATTATATACATGGGAGTAATGGGTAAAACTTAAGGAGTGAATGCAATTCATTCATTCGCTACTGATTCAACAAATACCCATTACCACTATTTTATGCCAGGCTCAAGGCCAGAAACAAGGAGAAGAACACAGAGGAAAGGGCAGCAATGTTGAGAAACCACTCTTAAAGGACAGGTCAAGGTGGAGGTTCCCAAGGAGCCTGAGCAGACAGAGGGGCAAGTCAGGCAAATAGAGGGTCCCAAAACCGGGAGCAGGAGAGAAGGCTTGGCAAGGTATCACGTTCTGCAGGGAGGAGGCAGAAATGGAAGCCCGAGCAACTCTCACCCTAGATGTTGGTTTCCTGGCTCTTGACTTCCTGCCAACAGGCAAGGGGGCCAAGGAGAGAATGATTAGTCTGGCAGGATTTCCTGTGTGACTCCTGGGGGAGCAAGGGTAGGTAGGGTCTGTGCCTGAGCTCCCTCCAAATTCCGACTCACAGCGGCCCTATAGAACACAAAGAATCTGCCCCATAGAGTTTCCTAGGAAGCAGACTACCACATCTTTCTCAGGCGGGGTAGCTGGTGAGTTCAAACCACCAACCTTTTGGTTAGCAGCCAAGTGCTTAACCACTACACCACTAGGGCCCCTGACGCTCCCTCACCCTCCCACGCCCCGTCAAATAAGCGAAGAAACGCTAGAGGGCGCGAGAGCCCAGGATACCGTTTCTCCTCCCTTTCTCATCTGTGCACAGCAGGGTGGGAGCCAGTAAGAAAGCCAAGTGGCTCAGAGTGAGGCTCAGAAAGGGGAAACAGCTTCCCTGTGAGCAAATGTCATCCAGGCTGCAGCCCAAAGAGCAACCAAGGCATCTTCCTTCTCCCGAGACAACTTATGCCTTCTCTTGGCCTGGAAACATCTGGACTCAGGAATGTGCAGGAAAACATCCTAAAGAGGAAGTCAAATGAGAAAGGTCAAGCAGGCAGGGCTGACCCCTGGGTACTTCTGAGTATTCCAGAGTAATATGTTAATTGGCAGCACTTCTACCCAGGCCCAAGGTCTCCCCCAGACAGAACCATAGACCAGTCAGGCAGGCAGCTAGACCGATCCCCATGACCCCAGGCTTTTACACTTCCAGTTTACACCATCGCCACCTACAGAGATCAGGAGCTCTGGCTCTCAAGTTATTGTCAGCTGCCGGAGTCAGCCCCAGCTCCTGGCAACCCCATGCACAAATGAACGGAAACACTGCGTAGTCCTGTGCCATCCTCACGATCAGTTGTGGATCGTACCGTTGTGATCCATAGGGTTTTCACTGGCTGATTTTTGGAAGTAGATCGCCAAGCCTTTCTTCCCAGTCTTAGTCTGTAATCTCTGCTGAAACCTGTTCAGCATCATAGCAACACGCAAGCCTCCTCTGACAGATCGGTGGTGTCTGCGCATGTGGCACATTGGCTGGGAATCGAACCCAGGCCTCCGGCATGAGAGGCAATAATTCTACCACTGAACCACCACTACCCTCATCTCACACTCATAAGCCTCTACATCCTGGCTGGTTAATTGGTAGAAGTGCTTTGACATTGCCCCTCAGAGCCACGCTGTCCAATAACAGGAGCCATGGTCTCATGTTACTCTGATCCACACCAAAGCAGAGGCTACCCAGCAATCTAATAACGAGGACAACACATTTATGGTATTTTTCAAAACTCTTTCATACATTTGAGCTTCACAACAATTGTGCTAAGTAGGAATCACTTCTATCCACATTTTAGAGGTAAACAAATAGACTCAGAGTCCCTAAGTGATCTTCCTAAAGTCATCCAACTATTAAGTGGTGAAATCAAGACCCAAGTTCATGTCCTTTCATCCATCCATGCACGTACGGATATACTCACATATGCACTGTGTTGTCTGAAGCCAATCCACATGTTTTTTTTTAACCACTTTTCATTTCCCACTTACTCAGCCATGACTCTGTTCCCAGAGGACACAGAATTCACATTCGTTCTCTCCCAAGCACCCAGCACAGGGTCTGGAACAGAGGGAGCGCTGTTTGCTGGCCACTGGTTGACTAGCTCAACCCTGGGCCCTCAGGCTCCGTATCTCCAGATCTCTTTGGCTTTCCAGGCAACATGTTTGTGTGGGGTTAAAGTTCACACAAATCTACTTCTGGCTTAAAGCCCTCTGACCCAACAGGAGAGGAAATGTCCTTTCCTTAGAGGCCACAAATAAAACTTATGGGGCTCCAAATAACCCAGTACCACCATCCTTTCCCCTTATGTCTCAATCTACCTCATCCCAAAAACTGGCTGTCCCAGCCTTGACACAGTCTCACCCCTTCCTCTCCTTTTCCACAGCTTTGTCACCCGTAGGAACCGCCAGGTGTGTGCCGACCCAGAGAAGAAATGGGTGAAGGAGTACATCAACACCTTGGAGATGAACTAGGATGGAGGGCGTCTTGAAACTGAGCTTCTACAAATTTTTCAGTTGCTGCTTGCTCTTGTCCTAACCAGCTTGGGAGGCTGTTCCCCCAATCCTCTATTCCCACCCCTCCCTGGAAAGCAGGGATTCCACCATAAGGCAGCAGTTATAAAAGCTTCCCCCATCTAAAGCCTCAAAAATCTACTGAAGCTCTGCCCTATGAACAGGCAGTCTGTAGGTTCTGAGCTGCTGGCTCCTCGGGCTCAGCTTGGCCATGGCTTTGCGACCAGGAAGGAAGGTAGTGCGTCTCTAGAAGCAAGAAAGGAAGAAAACTGGGATCCTACGGGAATATCCCGGGGCCAAGTCCCATGTCAGCCCCCTCACTGGGACGGGATGACTGGCAAACATGAGAAATCAACTTTCTATTAAAATTCTCAGTGCAGTTGCAAAGCTGACTCCTGGTTTGATTTCCTCCTCAGGAACCCTCCTTCCCCAAGAGCATTAAGTATGTGCAGGTCTTGCACACATCTAGTGTCCACCGTAGATTTGGGGGCTGTCGTCCTGCCCAGTGAGCAGGGCTGGGAGCAAAAGCCCTCTGAGAAGGAGGCATGGCCAGGACAGAGCAGGAGAAATAACTGTGACTTAGCCACTCTGGGGGAACAGTCACTGTATCTCCCCACTCCCAGGTCTCGAGCAGTTTATACACTCTCTGCCTCCGACCTCAGCTGGCCCTTCCATCCACTCTGCTCCGCTTCTACCCTGGCCTACTCTCTACCTTATTCCCAGTAGGTTTCTTTAACACCATCCTTGTCCCAGAAATGGGATTTAACGGCAATCCCGAAACTCCTCAGTTCTTTAAAATGAGGAGCATAAGGTATTTTGTGGTTTTCCACAACTGCACCAGCACAAGGTAATACTTGAACTTCCCCACCTACGTGTCCCCTGCTGCAAACATATATTAAAGATATACATAAGAGTTATATAGTAACGATATTTAAAAAAAAAAAAAACCGATATAGCTAGCATTAATGGAGCACTCACAGTGCCTGGGTGCCAGGCATTGGCTCAGGCCCTTACATTCAGCTTACCTTTCCATACTCACAACCCTACGGGGAAAGTACTATTATTAAAAAAAAAAAAACCTATTATTAGCTCTGTTTATATTGAGAAAACCCTTGACAAGAGAAAGAAATGTCTTGCCCAAAGCTACACAAGGTAAAAAACAAAGGATGGGGGTACAAATGAAATTTAAACCCATGAGGTCTAATGCCAAACCCCATGCTTTTTGTTTCTACCTTTAATTTGTAAACTTTCAAGCCTACCGAAATTGCAAGAATACCCCCACGTACCCTTCACTGAGATTCAATTTTTAACATTTTACCACATTTGCTTTACCTATTTATGTGTGTGTGTATACACACACAGATTTACATATACATATATGTGTATATATCTCGCCAAAGCCAGCTGCTGTCAAGTTGACTCTGGCTCATGGCAACCACATGTGTGTCAGAGTAGAATCATGCTTCATAGGGTTTTCAATGGCCGATTTTTCGCCAATAGATCACCTGTCCTTTCTTCCAAGGCACCTCTGGGTGGACTTGAACCACCAGCCATTCAGTTAGCAGTCGAGTGCCTTAACCATTGGCACCACCCAGGGACTCGATAAACATACACATACACACACATATATATGTATAACATATGTGCATATGTGTGTATACATATATACATATACAGTTGGTATATACATTTTTTTTCTGAACCATTTGACAGTAAATTGCTATCACTTAACCTCTAAAAGTGTCAGTATGTATCTTCTAATAACAAGGACATTCTACATAACTACAACATGAGTAGCACACTCACACACTCAGAAAACTTAGCAGTGACACAATAGTATTTTCTCATACACGGTCTGTTTTACTTATCTAGTGCTGCTATAACAGAAATACCACAAGCGGATGGTTTTAACAAAGGGAAATTTATTTTCTCACAATAAAGTAGGCTAAAAGTCCAAATTCAGGGCGTAAACACCAGGGGAAGGCTTTCTCTCTCTGTCAGCTTTCTCATCAATGTTCCCCCAGACTAGGGGCTTCTTCACACAGGGACTCCGGGTCCAGAGGACACACTGTGATCCTAGCATAGCTTTCATGGTGCTACGAGGTCCCCCACTCTCTGCGTGCTTCCCTTTCCTTTGATCTCTTGAGAGATAAAAGGTGGTGCAGGCCACACCCCAGGGAAACGCCCTTTACCTTGGATCAGGGATGTGACCTGGTAAGGGGCTACAATCCCATTCTAATCTTCTCTAACATAAAATTACAATCACAAAATGGAGGACAACCACAGAATACTGGGAATCATGGCCTAACCAAGTTGATACACACATTTTCAGGTGGGCATAATTCAATCCATGACATTCCCCCCTTTGGCCCCCAAAAAATCACATCCTTGCAACAGGCAAAACATATTCACCTCATCATATCATAGCAAAAGTCTTAGCTCCAAGTCCAAAATCCAAAAAATCCTCTTCATCTGTGAAATCTAGAATACAAGTTATCTCCTTCCAAAGTACAATGGCAGAACAGGCACAAGCTAGACATTTCATTACAAATGGAAGAAACTGGAGGAAAAGAAGGAATAACAGGTACTAAGCAAGTCAGATGTCCTAGACGGCCCTGGGCTGGGTAAGCAAGTCAGCAGAACTCATTACATTAGCCCTTAAGGCTTTGAAAATAATCCTCTGCCCTCTGAGACAATTTACACAAGGCCCTGCCCTCCAGACTCTAGGTACTGGCCATCCTCTTCAGATTCCGAGTGGAGGCCCCTCGGCCCTGGGCTTCAGCGCCACCTTCCAGGCCCACTAGGACAGCAACTCTGCTCCCTTGGCTTTAGGCACACAATTCTCCTAGGCCATCCGAGTGGTAACTCCACCCCTAGAAACACCAGAGGCCTTGGCTCCACCTTTTGAAACCCTAGAGGTCCTGGCCATACCTTTTGAGAACTGAAGCTGCTCGGCTTCTTGTGTTCCTTGTCTCTTCAGCTTCTGCTTCCTGGTGTCTTGGTCTCTCAGCTCCTTGGGCCTCACGCCCACATCTGCCCTGCTGGGGCAAGTGTTCCAAAGCTCTGTAGCTCCACCAATAAGCGCTTGGAGGCACCCCACTCCGCCAGGAAGCTTCCTGTGCACAGGCACTCAGCTCTCTGGCTCCGTGGGTGGACCCCAGCATTGTCGCGCACTGGTCTCCTGGTTCTGCTGCTGCTGGTTCACTTCTGCTGCGGCCGCCGGCCCTCTGCTACTGTTTCTCACCATCTACACCTTCTCCAGTGTTAAGAGTTCTCCTCACTTCCTTCTGAGTCTTCTATCCATTTAGTTTCAAAACCACTTCCACACTTCAGGTATCTGTTAGAGCTGCACCCCACTCTTATGGTACCAAATTCTGTCTTAGTCACTTAGCTCTGCTATAACAGAGATACCACAAGTGGACGGTTTTAACAAAGAGAAATTTATTTCCTCACAGTAAAGTAGGGTAAAAGTTCAAATTCAGGTGTCACCTCCAGGGAAAGGCTTTCTCTCTCTGTCAGCCTTCTCATCAATGTTCCCTCGGACTAGGAGCTTCTTCACGCAGGGGCCCCGGTCCAAAGGATGCACTCTGATCCCAGCACTATTTTCTTGGAGGTATGAGGTCCCCCACTTTCTGCTTGCTTCCCTGTCCTTTGATCTCTGGAGAGATAAAGGTGGTGAAGGCCACACCCCAAGGAAACGCCACCGGTAAGGGTGTTACGACCTCATCCTAATCCCCTCTAACATAAAATTACAATCACAAAATGGAGGACAACCACAGAATGCTGGGAATCATGGCCTAACCAAGTCGATACACACATTTTTGGGGGGGGACATAATTCAATCCTTGACACAGTCCATAATCAAATTTCCCCAATTGTCCCAGTAATGTCCTTTATTGCTCTTTTTTTAAATCCAGGATCCAAATAAGAACACATATTACATTTAGTCGTTATGTTAGTATCCTTTTGTCTTCCAGAGCATTGATATTTTTTCAGCATTCAGACCAGATTTTTTTTTTTTTTTTATTGTACTTCAGATTAAGGTTTACAAAACAAACTAGTTTTTCATTAAACAGTACACATACGGTTTTAGGACATTGGTTAACAACCCCACGGCATGTCAATACTTTCCTTTCTCAAACTTGGGTTCCCTATTACCAGCTTTCCTGTCCCTTCCTGCCTTCTAGTCCTTGCCCCAGGGCTGGTGTGCCCCTTTAGTCTCATTTTGTTTTATGGGCCTGTCCAATCTTTGGCTGAAGGGTGAACCTCAGGAGTGACTTCACTACTGAGCTGAAAGGGTGTCTGGGTCCCATACTCTCAGGGTTTCTCCAGTCTCTGTCAGGCCAGTAAGTCTGGTCTTCCTTTTTGGGTTAAAATTTTGTTCTACATTTTTCTCCAGCTCTGTCTGGGACCCTCTATTGTGATCCCTGTCAGAGCAGGCAGTGGTGGTAGCCGGGCACCATCTAGTTGTGCTGGACTCATTCTGGTGGAGGCCATGGTAGCCGTGCAGACCAGGTTTTTTGTGGAACGTCTCTCAATATGGATTTGCCCGTTTGTTTCCTCATATTTAGATTTAGGTTCAACAGGTTTGGCAGGAATACCACATGGGTGACGTGTGTCTTTCTCAGTACCTCCTGGTGATGTTAAGTCTGATGACTTGGCCGTCCATGTTTTCTAGCTACGGTGAGCTGCCTGCTGTGTGCTGGACACTATGCTGGGCACTGGACAGGGCAGAAGAAAGAGGTAAATGAGCGACAATCTTTGCTCTTAGGCAGTCCAGTGAGGAAGACAGACCTGTGAACAGATAAGATGTATGAGAAACATTTAAAGGGAGACAACTGTACAAAAGGCTGTGATCACATTGAAGGTGGAAGAGGGAGGATTACACCTCTGGGTGGGTGGGGCAGGGAGCCTGGGGGAAGAGGCTTCAAAGATGAGATAACATTTGAACAGGTTGTGAAAGTTTTGAATAATACTTTAACAGGTAGAAAAGGAAGGGAAAAGTACGACAGGTAAAGGGAACACCATACACAAAGGTATGGCGGTATGAAAGCAGCTCCTTACTACACAGGTGAGCGTTCATAAGATTTGTGGGGAGTCTCTTGCCCTGAAGGAGTTGTGTGTATATAAAAGGGGTTTTCCCAACACTGCCATTTTCCTGCTGACTAATTCTAAGAACAATCCCTGCCCCCAACATGGGCTTACTGGAGCCGAACAGTTCACCAAACACTGACTTTCTTTTTGAATTTATGCCTCACCACGGCCCCTCCACTTCAGCCAGGCAGGTAAGATTTTCCCACTTTTCAGATGTGGAAACTGAAGCTCAGACAGGTAAAGCGATTGGCTCAAGTTCACAGGCCAATAGATGCCAGCGCTAGGGCTCAAGAATGGAACTCGAGTGTTCTATTTACCAAGGAGATCTGGTTGCTCAGCACTTGGTAGCTTCTACCTCCAGAAGTTGGACACTTCACTGGTCCTCTTATGTCAAAATGGATGAGTCTCCCCAAGATGTGCCTCCACCTCCAAAAGAGACCCAGAAGGAACCCCCAAGTTCTACCTCACCCCATCAGGGAAAGAAAAAGATGGTCTATGAGAAAACCATCACCAAGTCAATGTCCAAGTGCCCATGGCTGGAATTTCAAGAGAGGGCAAAAGGTGAGGCTAGAATGGAGAGGAACAGAGCCAGGGGCAGGGACCTGAAAGCCAGTGCCTGGCTCCCACTCCCAGCAGAGGCTGCCTAAGTGAGTTCAGCAAATTCATGGGAAGAGATAGGGCAGGCCCTTGGGTACTTCCATGGCTCTCCAGAACCCTCAAGGTAAGTCTTTAGCTCCTTAGCAGGACCCATGGGGCCTTCGAAGATGGGGCACCTGTGTGTCTCCCAACTTCTGCTCCCAGACCTGCATCCTGCTCTCTACCCCAACTCTCACACCTCCAAGTCTTTGCATAGGTTGTTCCCTGTGCCTGGTGCTTTTCCCTCTGTCTATCTGGCTGACTCCTACTTGTACTGAAGACTCATCTTGTATATAATCTCCTCTGGGAAACCTTCCTTGATCCTCCCAGCCAGGTTAGGTGTCCCTCGTCTGTACCATCTGCTTCTATCTATCTTCACATTTATTTCCTTCTGTTAATCACTAATTAACATTTATAACTCACAAACCAGACTGGTGGTCCCTGCCCAAATCCCCAAACCCAAAAAAAACCATTGCAGTCGAGTCGATTCCAACTCATGGCGACCTCATGTGTCATAGAACAGAACTGCCCCACGGGGCTTTCTTGACTGTAATCTTCACAGAAGCAGATTTCCAGGCCCTTCTTCCACAGCACTGCTGGGTGGGTTTGAACCGCCAAGCTTTAGGTTAGTAGACTATCGCCACGTACCACCCAGGGACCTCCAGAAATGCTAATTCTCAGACCTCACCCCAGATCTACTGAATCAAGAACTCTTGAGATGGGGTCCCAGAAATCTGTGTGTCAACAAGCCCCTCAATGATCCTGATGCACACTTAAGTTTGAGAAATGCTGAAGTAAGTCAATGGTTTTCAACCTTAGATGCACATCAAAATCCTCTGGGGAGCTTCATAAAATGCCTAGGCTCCATCGCCCCAGAGTCTGATTTGATTAGACTGATGTAGTAGGGCCTGATGTTGGATGGCTTTGAGTCAATTTTCAACTCATAGCAGCCCCATGTGACAGAGTACAACTGCCCCATAGGGTTTTCTAGATTGTAAATCTTTATGGGAGCAGACTGCCAGGGCCTAGGCATTATTAAAAGACTCCACAGATAATTCTAATATACAGCCAAGGTTGGGAACCACTCTGCCAGATCAGAGCTTCTCAAACTTCAACATGCATAGGAATCATGTGGAGATCTTGTTAAAGTGAAGGTCCTGATTCAGCAGGTCTGGGGTAGAACCTGAGAGTCTGCATTTCTGAGAAGCTCCCAGACTATGACAATGGGCTGCTGTTCCGTGGACCACATTTTGAATAGCAAAGTACTAGAAGACTATGAGCCCCTGAAAGGCAGGAATTATGCCTTTCTTACCTCCCTAGTACCTGGAAAAATACCTGGCACTAGTATTCACTAAATGCTGAATATATAAATATCTGAACGAATGAGTCTTTAACCCACCTTTGCAATTGCTCTTTCATTTGTTACTACACCACACTCTTATCCTTCTTCCCAGAATTCAGGAAAGCCACAGCTCTTGTTCACCTACCCTTGTCCTGCTAACAGGTAAGACCCCTAATTTCTGCCACCCTGGGAGCACTGTCAAAGTAGGAGGGACAGCAGACTGTCCCCTCCCATCAAGGCCAGCTCAGAGAACCCTGGCACTCACTCTGGGGAAGACATTGACTCTGCGTGACCTTGGACAAGTCACTTTTCCTCTCTGAGCCTCAGGTGCTTCCTCATTCACAGGCCAACCCCTGCCTTTGTAGGGCTGCAGAGACAGAATGTCTCTCAGGCCTGAGCTATGCAGGTGGTGCTTAGTAATGGGAGTTATTTTTATTAGTTAACACAGGGATCCAACAGGGTTTCCAGATAAAATACAGGATGCCCAGTTAATTTTGAACTTCAGATAAACAATGAATAATTTTTTAGTATATGTATGTCCCAAATATGGTATTCATTACCTGAAATTCAGTTTTAACCTGGCATCTTGCTTTTTGTGTTTATTTTTTGCTAAATCCAGCAAGCATATTCATAGTGGGTCAGTGCTCCATTTTCTGAAATCATGACAATCACTTGAGAACCCTTAATATTATATTTTCAGTCACCAACTTGGGAGTCACGGGCTGAAGCTCCTATTCCCTGTTGCCCAGAGAAATCTGCTGTAAAAACAGGAAGACTTGAGAAAGGGCAGGGATGAATCCCAGCCAAATCCTCACAAAAAGCCCTTTTTACCGCAAACCCTCCACTACAGTCAGAGCTGCTGTTTCACAACTGAGACAGTTTATCTGAAGAAGTCTGTTTTCCCAATGAAACTGTAAGTTCCATGAGGGCAGGGGCAATGACTGCATCACCAGCACCTCACACAGTGCTTGGCACATAATCCAAAAAAACAAAACCCAGTGCCGTCGAGTCAATCTTGATTCCTAACAACCCTATAGGACAGAGTAGAACTGCCCCATGGGGTTTCCCATGGCTATCGGTCTTCACAGAAGCAGACTCCCACATCTTTCTCCCGCACAGTGGGCTGGTGAGTTCAAACCATCAACCTTCTGGTTAGCAGCCAAGCCCTTTATCCACTGCACCACGAGGGCTCCTTTTTAGCACATAGTAGATGCTCAATAAACATTTGTTGATTCCTGAATGAATGAGTAGCCTATCTTTTCCCCATCTTAACTCCACATTTCCCCCACCCCTTGCCTTCCTTTTCATCTCTCTGCCCAGATTACCTTTTCAGGGAGCTCTGAGATCCTCAGCTAACCAAACTTTGTACAGATCCATTTACAGCTCACCAATGGCTTCACAATCTTCATCTCTTTCGATCTTCACAACAACCTTGGAAGGGGCACAGAGCGAGGATGATTAGCTCCATTTTACAGATGAGAAGACTGAGACCTGGGTAGGGTGAAGTAACTTTCCCAAGTCACACGTGGGCTAGGAGGAAGCTGTGACTCCAGCCCAGATCCAACACACATGTAAGGGCCTCGGAGACCCTTACTGAGGGATACCCACTCTGACTTCTCTGCCACTCATACCCCCAGATGCCAAAGGAAGAGTTCCCCCCAAGTCCAGAGTGCTGGAGGCAGCACCCAAGCAAGCCACACTCGGTGCCCTACTGCTACTCCCAGAGGCCTGAAATCTACTCGCACTGGCATACTCTCTATGACCAGCGAGAGGACCGCGAGGGCCAGAAGATACTGTGGAAAATGAGAGATCTCCCTAGGTGTGCTCTACCTGCCCCCAAATCCTCCACACCGTCTAGGAAAGAGGGGAAGGAGAAGGATGGGGTAGAACAGGGAGTGGGGCAAGTCAGCCTACAGGTCCCAGAGAGGACCCTGGGTGGAAGGGAGCCTTGGTTTGGGTGGGTGTCACTGAACTCTTCTCTGTCTTCCTCCGGTCCCATTCTTGAGCTGGGCTGAAGACTGTGGCAAGGAGGGGTTGTGATCTAGGGAGGAAGGAGCAAGGGAACCAAGAAGGTCTGTGCAATTTCTCATGCAGGCACTTCAGGGAGAGTATTCACCTCCAAAAACTTCATCTCCCCATGAACAAATTGTCTCTAAAACCTCAGGTGACAACCAGGGCCTTAGGGCCTACCTTGGACCCCCTGAAGTGGCAAAGATTAAAGGTCAGGGGCCATGGTGGGAAGGGGATGGGGAGGCTCCCTCTCTGTGAGTGTTCTTACCTTGGGCTCACACTATCCTTCAGCCCTCAGTCCCTGCCTGTCCAGTAGAGGGAGGGGAGGAAAAAGGACTACACTGGATGAGTTCCTTTGTTTGAACTTCTGTACTATATTTATCCTTTTCTTCTTTTCCACTGGCTGCCTGGGATGGGCAGGAACTCACACAAAGTCTGAAATCTCCCAGAGAGGATGAGCAACATTACGCAGCTCAGGTGAGACGTGGTAAGGGTTGGTTACAGTTAGGAGTTGGCTGCGCTGGAGAGTAAAGAGGCGGCTGAGGAGGCAGGTGGAGGTGGAGGTGGTTTAATGTACAAATTCCAGCTGTGTCCAGAGGATAATTCCAGGGGTGGTATCCAAGGTCTCTTTCTTTCCTCCACCCCTGTTGTTCTTGCAGGCTCTGGGGTGCCTGGGCATCAATGACAAATTCATCATGGAGGCATTATGGGAGGTGGTGAGTCTAGGGCTGCAAGGAGTTCAGGGGAGAGGGAAACAGGGTGTGATGTGTGCAGAGAATAGGCACATGGGTGCAGACAGGGCTCCCCAGAAGCTGCAAGGATGCTGGGTCAGATCCAGGGCAGAGAGAGCCACCAGTGTGTAGCATGTCCCCTATATCCTGCCCTTGGCTTCTTCAAGAACAGCTTAATGTAAAGGATGAGAAAGGGGGAATCTGAAGACCTCCTTGGTCTAATAGAAAAGACTGGACTGAAAGCCAGGAAAGAACTAGGGCTGAGTTCACTCTCTACCAATAACTGAAACATTGCCATATGCTTCTATGCCAGTTCACAACTGGGATCCTGCATCCTTATCCATAATCTCATTTAAATCTTCCACCAACAATAGGGACAGGAATTAGCATCTGCACTTTTCTAATATGAAGAGGAAAGCTTTGAGAGGCCAAATAACTTGCCCAAGGCCACGTGGCTACTAGATACCAGATGCAGGGATTTGAACAAAAGTCTTATTCCCAAATCCAGTGTTCCTTCCATTGCATCACCCTGCCTCTGCTCTGTTTGAGTGTAGAAAGGTCACTCTTTGGCCTCAGTTTCCTCACTCGTAAAATGAAAAAGGTGGGCTGAGATGATCCCTAAACCTCTGACATTCTATCACCTGTGGTATGTTTCCACTACCTGCCTCCTAAATCAGGCCAAAACTGGTCCAGAGAAAGTGAAGTTCGAGGCCTATCGATCCCTGGCTCTCCTGGGTAAGTACATTCTCTCCTGGGGTGAAGAACTGGGGTAGCTGAGAAAGGAGAAGGTGCAGCCAGTACTCAAGTCATTTGCGAAAGGGCAAAAGGGAGTGGAATGTACACCCACTACAACCTTGAGTTTAACAGAGCCTGGGAACTATCCTATTACTGCTGGGCAGAGAAAGGAAGGTGAGGTGAAAGGAAAGAAGAGATTGGAATGGGCAGAGAGGAAGGCTCTTGGAATTGTGGTAGAGTCCAGCCAGCTGCTCCAGTGTCCTGGGAAGATGGGCAACACCTTGGGAGCTAGTACTTGGAACTTCTTCTGTCTTGAGGGCACAGTGGAGTCAAATGGATTCTGGCAGAGGAGCAGCAGCCCGAGCTCTGCCTTGACCTGAGGATCCTCCCTGTCCAGGTTGCCTGAATAAGCATGTGATCCAGGCTCTCATCCACCATTTGAAGGGGAGAAATGAAGCTCGAAGGATGGAGACCCTGGTGGGGCTACGGATGGCTCTGAACAACTGGGTGGCTGTCCCTAAAGACAAGGTGATTGGGAGCAGATTCAGTAACTGGGGCAAACTGAGACAAGGTAATTGACCGTGTTGCCTGTGAGTTACATCAGGAAGAAGGCAGCCTAGCTCCCAGCTTGGATAGGGAGTGGAGTTCCTTGTGGAGTTGGACAGAAGCATATGGCTCTGCCATTTATTAGTCATACAACCTCTGAAAAGCCAGCTTTCCAAGTTGTGGTTTTGCTCATCTGTAAAATGGAGACAATAACTACCTTACAGCATTGTTGAGAAAATTCAATGAGATATGTCTGTAAAGAATTTAGTACAGTGCATATGCTCTTTAAATGGTAACCATTTATCATCCCTAAAATAACCTATTAAAATAAAGCCTCTCTCAAGACAGAATGGGACCAAGGGAGTTCTCTGACACTATTCTGGGTTTTTTTCACTTTAGGATCATCTTACTTTGACCCCATCACCGCCCCATGTGAAAGAGAATCCATCATTCATTCATTTATTCAACAAATATGTATTAAATACCTATCATGTGTCATGTACTGTTTTAGGCCCTTGGGATATATCAGTGGACAAAACAAAGAACCTGCTCTGTGGAGCTTACATTTTAGTAGGGAGAAATACATGCTACCCAATAAATTTAATTAGAAAAGTACATACAGTGAAACATGTAAGAGCCAGAACTCAATGGGATTGCCTTGTTTTTCTGGGTCTCAGGAGTTTTCTGCCTTTGACAGGGTGCAGTCTTACCACTTTTCTATCGTTCATTTTATTTGAAAATATTTGAGTTTTCCTTCTCTGACAGGTTTCCGCCTTGCACAGGTCCCAGATTTCTTAGGTTCTGCTGTAGTACGTTAGAGGCGATAGGGAAAACTATGTAGCAGGGTGAGGGTGAGCAGGAATGCTGAGTGGGGATGGGAATGGGTTGCAATTTTAAACATGGTGGACAGAGAAGGCCTCATTTAGACGGTGACGACAGAGCAAAGACATTCCAGCCAGGACCAGTCAACATAAAGGCCCTAAGGTGGGTGTGGTTGAGGAACATCAAGGAGGCCAGTGTGACTGCAGTGGAGTGGGAATAGAGAGCCATGGGAAATGATGTCAAGTCACAGAAGTTAACAGAAGACTAGATAATTGTGGCCTTCTGGGTTGTTTTAAGCACTTGGGCTTTTAGTCTGAGTGGAATAGGGAGTCATTAAAGGTTCTTGAGCAGAACAATGACATGATCTAACTTAACATTTCGAAAGGTTCACTCTGACTGCTGTGGTGAGAAACAACTGGGGGGTGGAAGGGCGGGCAAAGGGCAGTGGCTAAGAGTGGAAGCAAGGAGACCAATTAGGAGCTACTGAAACAATCCTGGAGAGAGAGAATGGCGGTTTGACCATGGTGGTAGCAGTGGAGGTGGTGTAAGGTGATTAAATTCTGGATATATTTTAAAAGTAAAACTTTGATAGAATGTGAGCTGTAAAAGAAAGTGGTGAAACAAGGATGAAGCCAAGGTTTTTGGCCTAGGAACCGAAAAGATGGAGTTGTCATCAACTAAAATGAAAAAAGTTATAGGTGGAATAGGTTTAGAGGTAATATCAGAAGTTCAGTTTTGGACAAATTTGACACGTCTACTGGACCTCCAAGGGAGATGACAAGTAAGCAGTTGGATATACAATTCGAAGCTTAGGAGAGAAGTCTGAACTAGAAATAGCAATTTGGGAGTTGTGAGCATACAGATGGTATTTAAAGTCATGACACTCATCACCAAGAAAAAAAAACAAAAATCAAGCTTTGGGGCATCCCAATGTTAAGAGGCCAGGTAGAAGAGAAAGAATTCAGCAAATACTGAGAAGTGGCCAAGGAGGAAGGAACGCAACCAAGAATGTGGTATTCCAACTCCTAGAGACCCTATAGGACACAGTAGAACTGCTCCATAGTTTCCTAGGAGTGCCTGGTGGATTCAAACTCACAACCTTTTGGTTAGCAGCTATAGCTCTTACCCACTACACCACATGGTTTCCTTTCTGAAAAACCACGTGAAGAAGATATATCAAGGAGAAACCAACTGTATCAAAGAATGTAACGGCCGATAATTGATATGTGCATTTAACAATGTAGATGCCACTGATTATCTTAGCAAGAGTCATTTTAGTGGGGTGGTAGGAGTGAAGGCATGATTCGAGTGGGTTTAAAAGAGCCTAAGAGGCAAGAAATTGGAAACTGCAAGTATGGATAACTTTTCAAAGAGTTTTGCTGGAAAGGGCAGCAGTTGGCACCACAGGTGATTCTAGAAAAGAGGAAAAGTAACAGTGTGTTTCTACGCTGTGGAGAACAATCCTATAGTTAGAAAAATGATTCTGAAGAGAGCAGGGAGAGTTGTTGCAGCAATGGCCTTGAGTTGGTGAGAGGGGATGAGATCTAATACACAAGTGAAGAAACTGACGATAAGATAGACATATGGTCACAGTCCACAGTAACAACTGGAAAGGAAGGGCAGCATATGGATGCAGGTGTTGGTAGTTGGACAGATGTGTTGGTAGATGTCTATGGAACTTCTTTCCTATTTGCTTTAATTTTCTTGGTGAAGTAAGAAACAAGGTCATCAGCTGACCTTGAGTCTCACCAGAGTGAGAATAGAGGAAGAAGTATTACAGGTTCCAGAGGAAAGACTGAAATAGGAGTGGAAAAGATATTTGCTCAGGGAAAAATAGTACGATTACCAGGCAGCATCAGGTTCTACATGAGTTTCATGCTCATATATTTAAAGCAAGATCAGTTGCCATAATTGTGTGTTTTTCTCAAGGAGGTGCAGGCAGAGCTGGATTTAACCAGGATTGTGGTTTTGTCGAGGGAATACAATGAAGCAAGAGGACGTAAAGAACTGAGGGTGAGGCAAGGGAGTGATTATAGCAGGACCTTGGAATTTAAGCTGGGTAAAGAGGAAAGGAGAAAAACCCTGACAGTATGACCCCCAGACACCCTTTTAACCCAGTACTGAGGTCACTCCTGAGGTTCACATTTCAGCCAAAGATTAGACAGGTCTATAAAACTAACAATAACACATGTAGTTCAACCATGTATACAAAATTAAATGGGCACACCAACCCAGACACAAGGACAAGAAGGCAGGAGGGGATAGGAAAGCTGGATGAATGGAAATGGGGAACCCAAGGTCGAGAAGGAGAGAGGGCTGACATGTCACCGGATTGGCAACCAATGTCACAAAACAGTATGTGTATTGTTTAATGAGAAAATAATTTGCTCTGTAAACCTTCACCTAAAGCACAGTTAAAAAAAAAAAAAAGAGGAAAGGAGGTGAGGAGCAGTGAAAAGGCGGTAGGAGCAGTGGATTGTTGGTCTGTGGGGAGTCAAACAATTGTTCACATCAAGATACTATAAGAGGTGAGCTGGAAAGATAGGAGGTGAGGGTCAGAGTGAGATCCACATGAAATGGAGATTATGGAGAAGCTGCAGATATGGGTAATGATGAGGTCTCTGTGGGGAATTAGTGGCTGAGGTAGAGTGGATGACAAGGTCATTGGATGAGAGGTGTTGGATCAATTACATGTATATATTCTTTAAGTGCCGGGAATTAAGACAGAAGCATTAAAGAAAAACAGTGACCAGAGAGATAAAATCATAGAGAAGTGAGGAGAGGTGATTTAGGAGCCAGTAGGTGTCATCAAAAATAAGGGTCAAGTGGATGAAATAATGTGATGACATGAGACTCATTTTAGGAAGGAGGGACAGTGGTCTGGAAGCAGCAGTGAATTGCCCTCTTACAAAGTACAAAGCCTGGCTAAGGATGTAGCCCTCATCCTGCCCATTTCTCCTCCTGCCTCCCTGTTAGAGGGCTCCTGTGGGGGACGAAGGGAAGCTGGCACGTCTGCTGCAGATGCTGATGAAAGCCTTGCCGAATGATGCAGCTCTGGAGGCAGCTCTGTGCCTGGGTTTCCTGAGGCCCTGCAGCAAGGTGGTCCTAGAGTTCCTGCTGCAGTGCCTAGGCGGAGGGCCTAAGACCCAGCAGATGAAGGTATGAGGGGCAAGCGGCTGGTCGCCCAGGGAGGACTGGGAAAACAGAAGTCACTGGTGACTTGGGAAGGGTCTGGATCCTGTCATCCTCATTCAGAGAAAGGGAGCTTCAGCAGGGAGCACTGTGTGTTTGTGAATATGAATATGCATATGAGGTCACGTGGACATATAAGTATACATGTGTCTGTGCACATCTGATATCTATGGATGTTCATTTATGTATGTGCACACATGAACTTGTGCTCTCATTCAAGAGGCCCAGAGGCAGGTGAAAGAACCCCACCTGATCCCACCAGTTCTAGCTCAGCCCTCAAGTCAGCATGGCCATTCTGAGTCCTCTTGGCCCTGTCTGCCCCACCCTGTCCTGCCCCCTAAAGGCACTTAGGATGCTGGTCAAGGTGATGCACGTGCACTCAGCCGCAGTCATCAAGGCCATCCTAGAGCAGCTGTGCTCTTCCAGTGTCCTTGAGGTAAACTCTGGGGGTGCCTTGTACCCTTACTTTTCCAACGCTAGAACAAGGTTGGGGGTAAAGGTAAAAAAGGGTCTGTCCTTCATGCCTTCCCCAACCCTGCCCTCAGCACCGCTTGGAAGCCACCAAGATGCTCAGGACCATTGGGCTGGAAAAGATCCGGGCACAGGAGTTGGAGGGACTCACATTTGACCTACTCAGGAAGAAGATGTTTAATGAACCTTTTCTGGTGAGTGTCACCAAAGCTCCCAAGCTCTCCCATCCCTGGAGACCTCCCCCGACCCAAAGTATCACATTCACGCTAACCTATTCCCTGTTACCCTAATGCAGCTCATGTTTTTAAGCTACTTTGCCTTTACTTAGGCAGTTCTCTCAGTTTGAAATGCCGAATCATTCTACCCTTCTCTGCAAGGTAAAAAGCTGTTCACTCCCACTGGTTAGTAACTCCTCTCTCCTCCTGCCTATTAAAATACTACTGCTCCTTCAAGACAAATCCAAATGATACCTCCTCTGGACAGCCTTCCCAAATTGCCACAATCAGAATCAACCCTGCCTTCCTCTAGGTTCCTTTACCTTTTACCTTTATTACAACTTGTTACAGAACCAGCGATGGCCCTTCTAGAGACATTTTCTCTGAATTGTAAATCAGATTATGTTTCGACTCTGCATAAAACTTTTCAGGGCTCCCTAACGCCTTCGAGATGGCTTACAATGCCCTTCCCAACCCAAGCCCTGCTTACCACCCTATGCTTAGGGCAGCCATGTCCTGCAAGTCCTCTGTTGTCCCAGTGTAATTACTCAGAGGGCCTCGTTTTGAAGAGTCCCAGTTTGGTTGCCTCGCTAAGCTGAACTATCTTCCGTTCCCCTATGCTCCCTCTTGCCGCCAGGCTTTTGCACGTGCTCTCCCCTCTGCCCAGGAACCACCCTCCAAAACCCTCTGCCTGGTTAACTCCCACTCATCCTTCAGGATTCAGCTGAGGCATCAGCTTCTCCAGGAAACATTCCTGGTCCCCCAGACCAAGTTGGGAGACCCTCTGATGTGCACCCTGCACTTAGCCCAGCTGTAACAGTAACACAGTACCCTAACTGTATATTTAACCGTCTGTTCCCCCTCACCAGACTCTGAGCTCCTCAAGGCAGGGACCATATGTAGCACAGAGTTCAATAAAATTTGTGATGCACTTAGATGTACCTCACTACACTCCCTCTCTCTTGTCCCACCTTGATCCCTCTGCAGGCTATGAGGCAGGCTGTGGCTGAAACTGTGGAGGAGCTCAAGATGAAGCCTATGATGATGAACTTGGTGGAGGCGTAAGTAGCCCGGACTAGGAAATGCCAGGGCTAAATCCTAGGCTGTGGGAAAGGAACAGGAGGGTCAGTGTCCCTGGGAAAGACACTCTTTGACCCTGGGCTTTCCTCATCTGTAAAATGGAGCTAATAATGCCTACCACTCAGGCTTGCTATAAAGCTTAAATTAAGATGAGGGCATGAAAAGGATTTGTTAAAGGTAAAGTCCTGGGCAGATGTGAGTTCTAACCATTTAGTGCCTCCTAGAAAACTCCAGCACCTGCTCTCCCTACCCAGCCCCTTTCTT
Organism: Loxodonta africana; assembly: GCF_030014295.1. NCBI lineage: Eukaryota > Metazoa > Chordata > Mammalia > Proboscidea > Elephantidae > Loxodonta > Loxodonta africana. Next base: position 52,758,571 of record NC_087359.1, read on the forward strand.
GACCCAAGAAACAAGAGAAGGAAATGAATGAAATTAGCATCACTCACTGGCATTATGCCTGTGAGAAGAAGCCACCAGCCTTTCTCCTCCACCTCTTAATTGGACCTCAACATACTCCCATCTACATAGGCAACTGATGAACTCATGTGCCACTGCACGCCAGGAAGCAGTCATCTCTTTGGTAAGGCCAGCTCCACTTCTCTGACCTGATTCCTGAGATGTGTTGATGGCACGGGGAATAGGAAATTGAGCAGAGTTACCAAGAGAAAGGGCTGTAAGGTTTGGGGAGGCTGTTTGCTTGCTTGTTCCTTTTAGGTTCCAGCCCTGCCAGGAGTTAAGAGTAACCTTTTCTTCAGGGTTGAGGATGGGTAGGACAAGGAACAGGAGATGGGGGTGGGGCACTGCAGAATTTATCTTGACTCTTCCTGGTGAATAATGGGCACTGGAGCCCCATGCAGTGAGGTGTGGCAAGGAAGAGGATATCTTGGCTGGGGTGGTGGGGGGCGGGGGGAGACAACAGTGGGTGGTTTCCCTCTCTCCAAGCTGCAGGGTCACAATGGGACTAGACTGAAAAACGGCACAGACAGGGCATCTTCCTGGAGCTGCTACTTAGGCACTCTATGCATGTGCACATGTGTGCACACGTGAACTTGTGCTCTCACTTAAGAGGCCAAAAGGCAGACAAAAGAAGTCCATCTACTCCACCAGTTCTGGGCTCAGCCCTCAAGTCTGCCTCTCACTCTGCCTCTGCCAGGGTGTCCTGGGTATCCGCAGCCCTCAAGTGTACCACCTGCTCCTAGACATGCTAGATGCAGAAAAGAGCCAGGATATGAAGAAAAGCGTAAGCCATTCCTCCCGCTTCTCCCTCTTCTCTAGCCCTTCTCTAAGCCTTTCCTGCCCAACCTCACCACTAGCTCCTTGTCCGGAGGGCGGAGAGGGGAATGAGCCTCAGACACGGTCCCTTAACCTCCTCCTTGGGGCCATCCTGGCCTGTGGCCAGAGCTCCTCCTCTTGGGTGCCCCCTCCTCTCCCAGCCTGAGCCTGAAGTATACCAGCCCAAGGACCTTTGTTTCAATGCAGCTACAAAAAACATTAATCCTTTTGGCCTCAACTGATCCCTGGGTCCAAAAAAAGTTGAAGAACAAGGTTCTCTTTGTATATGAGGCGCCTGAGACCAATGTAGAGCCAGAGCCTACAAGGTTCCGGAAGGAGCCTGAGAGCCCAGAAGAGTTAACTATCCAAGACTTTCAACTTGCACAGCTGAGCCCATTGTTTGTTGCAAAGTCCAGTGTCAAGATGGACCAAGAAGAAAAGTTGACAGCCCTGACAGGATCTGTCTTAAGCCCCACCATCAGTTCAGACTTGCATGCAGCCATTGCCTTCTCATCTCATTTCTCTAAACCAGTAAAAGACACGTCACAGGCTAAAGGGCCCTGGGAGCCAAGGATCAGGAAACAGCTCCAGACCCTCGCTAAAACCTCCAAATACATCAGCTCACTTCCTGATGATGCTTCTCAGGCTCCCCTGAGAAAACAATCTATACTTACCTCCCATGAATAAATGTGTCACTCTACCCAGCACACCTCTCTGAATCACTGCCACTGCTGTGTCCTTCCTCTTGTCATACTACAGAGGCTTCACTGCAACACCAGTCTCCTCATTCCTGGTGGGGTGTTCCTTCCACTCACCTACATGGCCTTTCATCAGGGGAAAGAGGGAAGGATAGAGCCAAAGCTTCTTTGGATAGTCAACCTGCCCTGCTAAATCAAGTCGTCATCTTGGCCCAGAATTTGATGACAAGCTAGAGAGTCGGGCCTCTGTCCAGATGGGGCCAGTGAAGGAAAACTAGGAGAAAATCCTATAAGGTTTGGCTCTTGGGTGCATTTACTCTAATTTGTCTCCTCCCACTCCTACCCCACCTGCCAAGTCCCCAGGTTCCCTATCATCCCAACCAATCAGTAGTCAGGAGTTAATTAAGCTGTCCTCAGGGCCAACCATCCCCTCTGCTGCCTCTTCTCATACACCTACTTTCTACCTGCCTCAGTCATTCCCTTTGAAGGATGCTATTTACCCTCTAAAACTGCCTCTGTTTCTCCCTTTTTTCTACTGAAGCTTCAGTTTCCCACTGCCAGTAGAACCTTCCACACCAATCTCAACAAGCTACATCCTCTATCAAGAAGGAAAAGCCCAGGTTTTGGGGTGTGAAAAATCTGAAATCTAATCCTAGGGTCCATCACTTACTTGATGTTTGACTCTGGACAAGTTACTTTTCTGATTCGGTTTCCTCACCTTTTATAAAATGAAGAGAATAATGCCTACCACCTCAGACAGTTCTTATGAGGATTAAATAATAATATAAAGTGTAGAAGTGCCTAACATTACATAGTAAGCACTCAAATGTGAACGTTTTTTGCCTCTGTTCCCTTCTTCAGGCTTGTCACTTGAGCCTGTGACCACTAGAGGTCAAAAAAGACTGACTCCTGCCACCCAAATATATATTCTCCCATTCCTATTGGAGTGCTCTAATGGAAGGTTAAGTTCTTCCCATCAAGCACAGAAAGAAGCTCAAAGGTCTTCTGCGTCCCTTCACTTCAGGTTCTAAATAGTATAAACAGTTAAAAAGCCCTGACGGTCAGAATGGGAATTCTGAATTCAGCATGGTGGTATCACTCAGGGTTATTACCCAACCTGCCCCACCACTTCCAGATACGTGTTTTGCCTCATAGAGCTGTAAGTAAATACTGAGTGTTTCCACTGTTCTGAAGTTTGGACAGCATTGCCTAGGGAATCTTCTAACTGTGTGGCACAAAAGACCAAAGACAAGAAAGATGTTCTTCCCCTCTTACCGCTTGTTTGCAGCTATGGGTCAAGAGCAACATAATCAAAATTTTCTTGGGCCTCAAAAGCCTTTGGGTACAAACAAGACCTTAGTAACTCAGATTTTACCTGCATAATTCAGGCTCTCAACTCCTACAAAATCCTGCATGCAGATTCCCAACCTCTCCCTGTTCATATTTGAGTGTCTTCAGAGAATGTCTTACTGCTCAACCAGATAGCAGTCTCTGCCCAACAGCATGCCAGTCTAATTCACCAATCCCTACCAGAAGACTTGAGATAGCACTGGGCATACAGGCCTTCATAGAGCACCAACCGTGAATATACTAGAGTCCTCCCAGTGCCAAATATGCCTAAATCAAACACTCTTAAAAACACACTTAATCCAAGCCCAGCCAGCTTCTCCCACAGTCTCAAAATCCCCACTCCCCTCAACCGTCAGGATCTGCTGGGACTTGTTAATGAATGAACTGAATCCCTCAAAAGTTATAAAAAAAAGTCCTAACGTCTGGTACCCATGAACACGACTATTTGGAAATAGGGTTGGTCTTAATTCCATCTGAGTAGTATCTTACACAAGAGAACAGAAACACAGGGAACAACAGCCATATGATAACAGAGGCAGACACAGCTGCAAACTAAGGAATGCCAACAATTACTGGGGACCAATAGAAGCTAAGAAACAGGCATGAACAATACCTCTCTCAGAGCCCTCAGAAGGCATCAACACAGCCAATACCCTGATGTGGACTTCCTGCCCCCAGAACTGCGAGGCAGTGAATTTCTCTTCTGTAAGCCACCCAGTTTGTGGTGTTTTGTTACAGCAGCCCTGGGTAGGAAACTAAGGCAGGACCAACCCTTGGACACCACCCAAAAAGTAAGCCCCTCTCTTATAGCTCCTCTGCCCCAAATCTTTCTAATGGGTTCTCTGGATGTTCTTTCTGATGGCAAAGAACATCCATATCCTCCACCTTTTTCTTGAACATTCTTACCCACCTCTTTGCTGTAACTGAAGAGGCCGCTTCCTGAAATCTCTCAGGTGTTGCTCATTCTCCAACATCTTTTCCAATGTCACCACTGTTCTGCACCCTCATAGGAAGATGACTGTTCCTCTGAGATTCCTGCTCTACGATCAGCTATACCACCCTCTACCCCACACCTCCCCATTTCCTCTCATTCATTGCCTGAAGCCGACTTCATCTTACCTTCACCTGCACGGCCTCCCTTTGGACAACCATCCAACACTCCGGCCCCGCAGTCCTTGATCTCAACAACAAAGGCCTTCTCTTTCGTCCACTTCAGCTACTCACTTCCACGGCCACACCTAACCCCTGACATCCCCAGGAATTACTCCATCTCTAAAATCTTAAATATCCCACTTTTTGACCCAAACCTTCTGTTAAGCTCTTGTCCCCACTACCAGTTCCTTGAATCTCATCAGTAGCACTAAGCTCTTGACTTCCCTAAATTCTACTAGCCTCCTCTTACATTTTTTTCCCTATTCAGCCTAGACCTCATGATCCATCAATACTATCCTCACACCTCCACTATCATCTCTCTGGTCAGTAAAGCCTCTACTCTGAATCAAACTGTCTCCATTCCTATAACCAGAATGATGATCAAAGCTGGAGAAAAACCATATATCCATGTGGAATGGTGTCCCTAGAATATTTGCCTACTACCTTAACCGAGCCTTATTGTTGCCTGGCAATTTTGTGTTTCTAGCCACCATACTTTCCTATTCCCCACAGTGGTTATTTCAAACCTTCTCGGCTATCCTCAAATCTCCTAGTCTCTTCAAACTTTCTATTGTATCACTCCCTCTATTCTCAGTAGACCGTTATACTTAAAGAAAAAAAAAAAAAAAAAAAAAGACATCAGACGGAATTACCTCAGCTTCCTGCCATCTCACCTATAAGCTTCCTTGAATGTAGTAGTTAAACCAGATGCCTGGGTTAGAACCTAGCTTTGCCACTTACCAGAGATGTGGCCATGGACAAACTGCTTAACCTCTGTGCCTCCATTCATCACTGTACCCTATGGGAAAACTCCTTCCCAATGGCAATCAAAACCATTTATACCATCCATCTCTTCCTTGAAATGTTTCCTGTATCTCCTTGCCTCATGTGATTGCTGTAAAAGTTGAAGGAGTTAATACACCACTGGCGCACAGTAAATTCCCAAAAAACGTTGGTCATTTGTTATTAGTATTACTAGCATCTGCACCTATCCTTCCGTCCAAATTGAATGCAAGAGGCATTCCCTTCCAGGGCAAATCCTCCATCAGTGTTCTGAATGCCATTCCTTCAGGGGATTTGAACATCAGTCAGTTATCCCCATCTCCTTCCAAACAGTATATAAATATGTTCAATTCCCACCCGTCTTAAAAACAACCTCCCAAAGCCCCTATCCCTGTCTAGCTACCTCCTCCTCTCATCTCACCCCACCTCCAACTACCCTTCATAATCAAGACTCTTCGAAAACTTGCTAGCTGATTCTAGCTAAGGTGGAGAACTACTGCTCTGAAATCTTAATCACATCCATACTCGTCACTTCCATTACCACTTATACATTGATGACTCTCAAATCTGTATTTCTAATACACGCAATTAGTCAATAAATATCCATCGGGTGCCTACTCCGTGCCTGACACTATTCCAGACACTAGGGTAGAAGAGTTAACAGACAAGGTTCCCTACTTCCCTGGAGCCTATATTCTAATAAGGGAAAGGTAAATAAACAACCACAAAAAGATCATTTCAAAGAGTGTTTAAGTACTATGACATTACAAGACTGACTGGGGAGAGGGGCGATATTTTAGATAGGATGATCGGGGAAGACCTGGGAGGCAAGGGTAGAATTTGTTCTGACACTGTAATGAAAACAGTCAAGTGAATACCTGACGGAAGAGAATCCTAGACAAAGCAAAAAGAATGTCCAAAGACACTTGAAGCAGAAGCAGATTTTGGTACTGTCAAGAACCATGGCCAATGTGTCTGAAGCAAGGTAAGCACGGAAAAATAGGAGGGTGGGGAGGGAGACCCAGACCAGATCCTATAGGGCTTTGTAAGACAGGGTAAGGAATTTACAATCAACATGCAAAAGAACATCATAGAAAGGGTTTTAAACAGAGGCGTGACATATGGTCTGATTTACATTTTTACAGTATCATTTGGCTGCTGTGTGAATAAGAAATTTTAGACAGCAAGATTGGAAGTATGGGACCAGTTAGGAGGCTACTGCAATTGTCCAGAAGAGATGATAGTAGCTCATACCAGGATTGTAACCAAGGCCATAAACATGGTTTCTGGATATATTTGGGAAGTGTACATAAAAGGACTTACATGTAAAGAACAAAAGAAAGTGAGAAATTAAGGATAAGTTCTTAGTTTTTGATCTGATCTGGGTGGATGGTGGAGACATTCACTGAGGTTAGGACGAAAATAATTTGGGGGCAGGAATCAAAAGTTCTGCTCAGTACATGTCAAATTCTAAGCACCCATTTTACACCCAAGTGGAAAGGTCAAGTAGGCAACTGGATATTAATCCAAAATTAAGGGGAGAGGTCAGGACTGGAGACATAAATTTGGTAGTCATCCCTGTATTAAATGGTATTTAAAGCCATAATCCGAATGAGATTGCCCAGGGAAAAAGCGAGTATAAACAGAAAAAAGAAAGGGGCTTAGAACAAGCCCCAGGAAATTCCTCAAATGTAAAGAGGTCAAGTACAGGAGAAGCTGGCAAAGGAGACAGAGGTCAGTAGGGCAGAAAACCAGGGGAGCATGATGTTTAATGCAACTTTTTCTGAGCTGTAGATCTGTATATCTAGCTGCCTACTGCATGTCTCTACTTGGAAATTTAAAAAGTGCCCCGAATTTAACATGCCCAAAACTGAATTCAATCTGCTAGCCTACCCTGAAACTTGTTCCTTTTCCAGCGTGTCCCAGGTCAATCAACAGTATCACATCCACTCAGTTATCCAGGCCACAAACCTCACTCTTCCCTCCTTATTTCTCAAATCTATTTAGTTATCTACTTCCCCACAGTACTATCTGAGCCCAGGCCGATGTCATCTCTCACCTGGCTTACCATTCCGACTCCAGTCCAGCCATACCATCCTTCAGTTATGCCCCTGCTTAAAATCTTTTAATGTCTCCCTTTCAAAAGACTGGCAGTTTGAATTCACAGAGGCACCTCAAAAGAAAGGCCTGCAATCTACTTTTGAAAGATCATGGCCACTGAAAACCCTATAGAGCACAGTTCTACTCTGAAACACACGGGGTTGCTGTGAATCAGAATCGACTTGACTGCAATTGGTTTGCCAGATTTGGAGGCAAGGGAAAAATAAAACACAAGGGCCTTATCCTATAAGCTTGTCCACTTCTCTAGTCTTAACTTTTGCATGCTAACCCTTAAATTCTTCCTACAGTAACTGAACTTCATACAATCCTCCTAAAGTGCAGAGGCTGCTCCCCACTCTGTCTCTCTCTTAACTCCTGATTTGCTCATGTCATTAGTTTCCCACTTGGAATACCATTTCCTCACCCCAGCCCCTTTACTTGACCGATTTCTATTCTTCCCTCAAGACTCACTGATCTCGCATGAGTAGATTATTTCCAATAAGCCCTCAAAGCACCTTGTACTTATCCTTATTGGAGGGCTTATCAAATTGTACCTTGTCTATTTACTTGATCAACAATATACCTAGCATCTGGTCCAGTGCCTTACCCATAAGGGTTGGATAAAGTTTTTCAATGAAACCAAATAACATATCATGTGCATTGCTATCTTAATCCTGATTTGTGGAATTCTTATCCTTCCTATCTAGCTTTTAGATCTCCATAGTCCCACCCAGCATATATGACCCTGCCCTAAACAAATGGTTCTCAACGTAAACTGACTTACTGTAACCACCTGAAGAGCTTGCCATAAATAGATTCCCAGCCCTACTCCCCTCCTCCCACCAAGATTCTGATTCAGTAGACCTGAGGTGATGCCTGGGAATCTGCAATTTTAGCAAACTCCTCAAGTGATTCTGACTTGTAGTCATTCTTGAGAACTATTCTAAACACAGTAGGAGCTCAATAAATAATTTACTAGACCAGAAGGTTACCAGACTGATTTCCTAATTCTTTAGGGTGAGAGTCTGCTATACCTGAGTCCTGAGTGTAACAGAACAATGCACTAATGTACAAAAGTCCACAAAACAAGCAGCCTTTATTGCAGTATTACAAAACACTTTCCATTTTGGCAATATTTTACAATGCACTCAGCTTCAAGGGTTGGGAAGGAGAAGCTTTAAAACTAAAAGGGGAAATTTCAATGGACATTTCTAGAAGAAAAACTGTCCCAGCCCTCCCACCCAAATAAAAATCCAAATGTCACTTAATTTTACTACCCAAGAAGAGGCCACGAGGAAAGCAGCAGGCAAAACTCTGGCAATTTCACTACGGATCATGTCAGAGACAAAGGAACATTCAAAACAGTCATCAGTACGGTCGGCTGCGCTGATCATTTCTGTAGTCGTTTCTAGGAATGAAAAATAAAGAGCCAGACTAAATTCTAATTTTCTACCAAGGGAGCATTAGACACTTCTTCAGGGTGCTGGTGATTGGCATCCGCCAGACAATGCATTTCTGTAAGGATGAGGCCATGTTTAATGTATTTCTATCCTCCTAGAAGGTGCTTCATAAATATCTGACTAATTTATCAGCTTTAAGACTCATAAAGTTTCCAGAAGAAGCTCTGCTATCACTAAGTCAAAATTTTTCCACCTAGAATAAGGACTCCAAACCACTGAGGTATTTCAGGAGGTCAGAGACTGTGCCAATTTCAGTGGAATGGGCAAGCAAGCACTTTCATGTATAAATTCTGGATCTGCCACTTATTAACTATGTGACTGGGAAAAAGTTACTGAACACCTCTGAGTCTGTAAGATGGGAAGTATATCTACCTCATGGGATTGACAAAAGGACTAGAACTAAAGTATATAGAGACACTTTAACATTATTTGTCACATAGTAAGAAGTGTTCAATACATTCTAGACTATTAACAACAGCTAACAATTACACAGTATTTACTACGGGCCAGCAAATGTTACAGCAATCCAATACAACTCTACAAAGGAGGTATTATTGCTATTATTAGCTTCATCTTACAGATGAGAAAGGGTTAAGTAACTTGCCTAACTAAGGTCACAGAGCTAGTAAATTGTGCAGCCAGGGCTGAACCCAGGCTGTCAGTCTCTTGATGCCATGCTTTTAACCATACCTAAATACACAAATTCTCACTATCCTATACTGCCTCTTTTAACCATATGCTATACAAATTCTCACTATCCTATACTGCCTCTGGCATACAGATGTTTTGTTTAATAAATGAAGCTGTTTTACACTGCTGGTTCTTCAACCTTTTCTGCCTCTACACCATCCATGTGCACAACACACTGCCACCAGTAGTACCGTGAGTGATTTTCCTCTGGCAAAGGTATTACCAGAATCTCCAGAGACACCAGTAGGGTAGCACATGTGTGGTTTGATAAAGAACCCCTACGAAAGGTGGGTTCTCCACTGACTTAAGATTAAGACTGCCTGACTTAAATACAGTTTAAAGTTAGTATGATTCCATCTCAATTATCTTCCGCTTTAGGGCAGAATAATACACACATAGACACGTATGTCCAAATACAAGTATTTACGAATAAGAATTTCCAAAACAAATTTTAGAAACTGCTAAGCAGGGAAATAAATGGATCTTCTCTAAGAGGGTTTGCCAATGAGAAATTCAAGTTCCAAAAAGTCAGACAATGAGAAACAAACGTGACCAACAGGTTCAGACTCTAAAATCTAAGAGCAGTGAGATTAAAAAGTTACCAAGTAATACTCACCTTCCTCCCATTTTGCCTCCATAGCCACCTCGGTCTCCACCATAGCCCCCTCCTCGGTCTCCTCCGTAGCCACCACCACTTCTGTCTCCTCCGTAGCCTCCACTTCGATCTCCACCGTAGCCACCACCACGGTCTCCTCCGTAGCCCCCCCCACTTCGGTCTCCTCCATAGCCTCCTCGGTCTCCACCATAACCACCTCCTCGGTCACCACCATAGCCGCCGCCTCGATCTCCGCCATAGCCACCTCGATCTCCGCCATAACCGCCTCCTCGATCTCCGCCATAACCGCCTCCTCGGTCTCCACCATAACCGCCTCCTCGGTCTCCGCCATAGCCGCCTCCTCGGTCCCCGCCATAGCCGCCTCCTCGGTCCCCACCATAGCCACCCCCACTTCTGTCTCCACCGTAGCCACCCCCACTTCTATCTCCTCCGTAGCCACCGCCGCCACTTCTGTCTCCACCATATCCGGCCCCACTTCTGTCTCCACCGTAGCCACCTCGGTCTCCGCCTCTGCCCCCACGACCTCTGTAGCCCCTCTCTCCACCATAGCCTCTCCCCCGGAAATCTGCAAGGCAGAAATGCAAACCAATTAGACAAACAGAATAATGTAAGCCTTCTTCATGTAGTCAGAAAACTAGCACCATGTTAAAAAAAAAAAAAAAATTTTTTTCTTTTTTTTAAGCACCATGTAGATGCCGTTAAATGGTGGACCGACCTCCTCCTGAGGGACGAGAGTCCTCTGGTCTGGGCTCATTGCACTGATTGCAGGAATTCCTTCGAGCAAAGTTCATATTTCCACATGACCTGAGAAAGCAGACAGACAAAATTCTCTTAGAGTTTCCACAAGATTCAGAACCCCATCTTGCACACCTCCAACCTAATCCCAACCCTACTCCCATCAAAGTAAATGGGATACTTACGGATTAGGACAAACCCAGTCCCCACTTTTGGGGTCTCCACCTCTCCCCTGAAAGCCTCCACGACCTCTATATCCTCCACGGCCTGGGGGAAGGGAGGGGAGAATGCAAGGGAAAAATCAGCAGCAGATACTAACAAAGCAGAGCAAACGCACCACATGAAAGAAGGGCAAGTGCCCAGCAATAATTGGGAAGCCTCCAAAAAACTAACTCTATGGCAGAACTTTGTAATTCTTTGATCTGAGGCTTATTTACTAAATGTAGGAAATTTGGGAACAGACCACAGACCCACATTACAGTGCAAACAGTGCACTAACGAACATCAAAATTTATTCTCTATAATACCTACTTAGTTTGAGAATACGTGATAAAGGTTAAATGAGAAGATACATCCCAAATTTGAGGAACTGGAACCAATATAAATAAATAAGCTAGCAGTAACTACATTACAGAGTTTACAAGCTAGTCAGGTTAACCCTGTAAGTAGGTTATCATTTAAACAATTGCCTCCTGATTTCCAGGTGAACACACTGCTATACAGTTTTCCAAAGGGATTTCTGGAACCTTCTCTGACTACTTTCTTACATACCAAATCTCCTATTCAGTACCTACCCTCATCTTAAGATAAAAGAAAAAAGACCTAGGGAGAAAAAGGGGTAGCAGTTGGGAAAGAACATGAACTCAAATTCAAACCCTTTTTACAGTATCCAGGCCTATCAGTAATGACTATCTTACCTCGTCGCCCACCTCCACTTCCACCTCCTCTCATGAATTCAGGTCTTCTGGTGGCAAAGGACACTTTAATGATGTTGCCGTGGAATTCTTTTCCTAAGAAAAAAGAAAATGGTTTTGCAGAAATGCTGGCTGAAGTTTCTAGTCCACACCTCCAGCTCCCAATACAAACACAACCATCTTGGTCATTTTCAGTTTCAGAGAAATAAGGCACGCTGACATGTATCCTCACAGAAACACAAATATACTAATGCTCCAAAGTCAAGGTAACAGTGCAAATGCATGACACAATCTATTCGATAGAGCAGATCAGCTACTGGGAAAGTATCACTTCTTTCTAGACTTAGGAAAAAAAACACATATCCAACATTTTTACATAAAAAAGGCCAGGCGCAGAACAATGTGTACTATGCTATTTATGTTTCTGAACGGTAGCATGTGTGCACTTGCGCATGTGTATACCTACATATGCATGCACATGCCATTCCCCACTGTGCTTATCTCTAAGGAGGGGAAGAGATCACTGGAGGTCAAAAGTAGAAAGGAAACTCATTTTTTATTATATACCCTTGGTACCACTTTAATTTCTTTTACCATGTGCAAGTGGTATCTTAAAAAATATGTATATATACACATAAATACATGCACACACACATATATTCTGGCCTTAAGAAAAGGAATTAACTGTTTCACTTTAATATGAACAAGAGAAATGATGTATAAGGAAAAGATGCCCAAGGATTCATAAAATAGTTATAAATCCAGGAGCCTGAGCTTCTGACCAAAGCCCTAATGATAGTGGCTGGCAACTTCCTGTGATACAGATGGTATGAATAAGCACTTTGACATAGGAAGCAACTCTCGGATCAGTATTCTAAAAACTGTGGTAAAAGCTGGTAATATCTGAACTAGGGGCCCTGGTGGCACAGTGGTTAATAACTGGCTGCAAATTAAAAGGCTGGCAGTTCAAATCCACCATCCATTCCTTGGAAACCCTATGAGGCAGTTCTACTCTCCTATGAGGTCTCTATGAATTGGAATCAACTGAAAGGTAATGGGTATTTTAATATCTGAACTACGAAGTTAAGTTTAAGAGGCTCATCTGCCCTATGCGCAAAAGCTACAAAAATTTTTTAACATTCCATGAGCAAAAAAAATTGCTTTATGATTCACAGAACCTACGAAAGAAACCGAAAACTCAGGCAGAATGGACTTAGTTTTCAAGAGCAAGGTGATGGGGGTCTAGTCTTAGTGCAAAAACGTAAAGAAAGTGGAGGTAAGGACAAACAGGGCATCGCTACCTCATCTATGAAGAAGAACTGCAACTATGTTCTGGGGGACACGTGTGCGATAATCTTGTATATGAAAGGGACTGTAAGTGTCTGTCGATTCATCACAGTTGAGAACCTTAGAGACAGTGGGGCGAGATAGCCTGAGTTTGAATCCTGACTCTGCTACTTACTCTATGACCTTGGAAATTACTTAACTTCTCTATACCTCAGTTTCATCATTTGTAAAATGTGGGTAATAATAGGGCATATGTCTCATAGCGTTTCCGAGAAGAATAAGCTAAGTAATGCACGTAACGCTCTTATAACCATGTCTAGCCTGTAAACCACAACAAATAGGCAGTAAATGTTATTATTAAATTAAGGTACAATAAAAATGATGAGTTTGTAATAACATGGGGAAATGTCTATGTTAAAACGATAAATGAAAAACGCATGAGACAAAACCGCATTTGGAATATAAACTATTTTAAAAATACATTTTAAAACGCTGGAAGGGAAGTTAATAAAATATTACAAGTGGCTATCTCTGAGTAAAGGACTATGGGTGCTTTACTCCTTTCTTCTACTTTCCTGTATTTTCAATGAGAAAATAAGACTGTCTCTTCTAAGAATGCACTAACTTTATATTTGAAAAAAAAAAAATCTAGATCTTAAAATATAGAGTCAACCAGGCAAATCCTCTACACCTATGCTAAGATGGCCTCAAGCACAAGGCATGATATAAGGAAATATTCTAGGCAAACAAGGGTAGAGCTTATTTCTAACGATACATACAAACTCTGACCTGCATACTTAATAGAACAGCTGCAAAAATAAACATGAATATAACCACTGCATTCCAGCACATACTTTGACTTCAACATTAGAAAACTTTGTCCAAATTGTATGTTGAAAACTATACGATGAGGCATACCATCAAACCAGTCAATGGCTGCCTTAGCTGAAGGGGGGTCATCAAATGACACTGTCGCCTCCCCTTTTGGCTTCCCCGTGTCCTTGTCTGTGTAAAGATTTATCATTGGTTTTCCAGTCTTCTTGTTTGTCTGAGGAAAAAACAAGTTGGTGTCAGACAGCATCTTAAAAATAAGTAAACATGTACCATTTAGATAATGTGAACTAGAAAATACTCTGCACCTAATATAAAGTTATCTACAGGCACTGGACAAAGGAAACTCTCCAAGCTACATTAAACGAAAAACCAAGCTATAAAAATGATACATGGTAGGCTGTTTTCTACATATAATTTCTTTAAACCCACAAAAAATAAATATGGATAATGCTTCATGTAAATATGTACCTTGTAAAACACAGAAAAAGGTCAGGAAGGATGCTTACTAAGTAAGTCAACAGGTTACCACTAAGGAGTAGACTGGAATTTGGCTGGGATGGGAATGGGAGACATGGGAGAATTTTTACCTTATAGAATTGTATTAACTTTTTATATATTTCCTGTGTGACTGGATTTAAAAAAAAAAAAAATTTAACTCCCCAAGAAGGAGAAAAAATGAATATGCAGACACCAAAACAAGGACAACTGATTTTGACAACTGCTACAACCTACTTAACACTGCTCTAAGTGATGCTTTCTAGAGAAGAGGTAAGAAATATATGCACGAAACAGTGCACAAGACCCTTGAGTGAACAATTAACAACTATGAAATAAAGCATTATATACTGCACTAATATGTAGCATAGATATTTGAATACCAAAAGAAGTTCTCAATAACAAAGTGAGTTTACATATATTGATTAGCATTTCAGAATCTACAAAAGGCTCACAACCTCATTTGCTTCTCCCAATTTTAGGAGGCAGGCAGGGACTGTATTTAGAGCAGGGCTTCAAACCAGTTCATTCCAGTTGGAACTCCTGCTGATAATTTGCATTCCGCCCCCCTCCCCACACACTGAATCAGAATCTACATTTTGAGAACCACTACTCTACTCTACTACTGGGTTCTCAGAACTAGTCCCTAACCAGCACATCAGCATCACTGGGGAACTTGTTAGAAATGCAAATTCTCAGCAGGGGTTCCAAAGCCTGACTTAGAGCCTGGGATTGAAAACTGAAGCTCCAGAAGGGTAAACCCCGAGGAAGGAAGAAAGGTAAACACAAGCAAGGAAGATATTTGTTAGCAAATTCAACAAAGGCCTACAGACATGGGTAAGCATCTGCATCAAGCAATTTTAAGAGACAACTCTTACTGGAATACAAGCTTATTATGTAATCTACACGTTTTAACCAGAATATGTTGGTAATTATGAGCTTTTCAACATTAAGTCATACTTCTTACTCACCTTGATAATTCCTATTTGCTTAAAGAACTCCCCCACTTGATCAGTAGACACACCCTCCCCAAGTCCTTGCACAAAGATTGTGTTGTTATCTGAATTATCAGATTCTGAATCTAAAGGGGGAAAAAGTTATGGTTAATTTTACATGTTCCTTGGTTTAACTACATCCTGTTCAGTAATCAAGAACAATGGTTTATACTCTGATATTCAACTGTTCCTATACCAAAAGGAATAGATGAGACCAACAATAAGAACCTTATACAGACATGCAAAGTGGTCAAAATAGTTATTTGGTAGGAGATCTTACAGCTAAACTTCAGGTAAATTGGATCAAGTCTACCACTATGTGAAATACATAGACCAATTTAAGGAAAATTTTACAAATCTCACTCTTCAGATTCAGATACAGGACTAAGGCTCATAAGGAGATGAGGAGAGTTAGTATAAGTGAGCATTCCCTTCTCTGAAGAGCTTTAAATCCTTATGGCTAATCAGTACCTTTAAAGCTCTCTGTAAGAAAATTTCCCAAATCTAAAACTTTGGACTTTCAAGCAAGCCAAGCAGAATTGCTGGTCTCATTCATTGCAATAAGCTTTGTATATACCAGAGGGTAGAAGCGCCTTGTACACACACCTTACCTTACACACGCACACTTTTGGATTAGTACAACAAAGTAAGAAAGATGTACAAAAATTCAGTCCAAGGCATAATTCAGAAATTGCCATCCATATAGAATACTTTGGCATCTTAATAAAAACTAAAGTTCTGATTCCAATATTTATTAAAATTCCTTGGCTCAAGTAGATTTTTAATCTCTAAACCATAATAACTTTCAAAAGGCTCCATGAGTAAATCTGGAGCCTTGAATTTCATTTAAAAATAAAAAGCCACATGAAATCAATGACCTCTGCCCAGAATAAGACCATTCTCTCATGTATAAACTCAGGTTTCTTAAACCCACTAAGGAGACTACCAATCCAATTTAACACTTTCTTAAGCACGACTTTTCTACTTCTAATTCCCTGATGATACCAATTTTCTCATTAAAATCTGATTTGTAGTAATTAAATGATTAATGCTATTAAGCAACAAAAATTCAAGTGTTTCTTCAAAAAAGAAAAAAACGTGGGAAAGCACAAAGAGCAATTTTCCCCAGCAAGCTATTCGATCAATTCCCCTAAATTTTTATTTCTGGTGTTTCTTTAGAATGAAGCTTCCTAGTTCAGGCAGCACTGTCAAATTAATTCTTCCTCCTGTGCTAGCCCCTCCAAACAGACACACTCTTCCATTCAAAAAACACAACCAAAACTAACATTCTCTTAAATGCAAAGTCACAAACTACCATAAGCCTTACCAGCATCTGGTCTGGGTCCATAATCCCTGTGACCTATGGAAAAGAAAAGGAAAACAAAAAAGCTATTTAAAGGAGCTCATTTAAAAACATAAGAAATAGAGTAATAATAACCAAGGCATGAAAAGTCAATACTTCCAAAATCCTTGAAGGTCAACCATCACAGATTTACAAAATAAATATATAAATTAATTTTTATTAAAAGTTTAAGAAATAAGATGAATGTCAACATTTCTTTAAACTTGTCCCAGACAGCACCCGCCATTTCGGCATTATGCTAGCATCACTTTTGTTAAGTTCTGGTTTGTGAAGGCTGATTGGAAAACCCTAATAATTTATGAACACCATGTCAGCTACCTTCTTTATACAAAAACATTTTGTCAAAATCCAGTGAAGGTCTCATTGGTCACCACAGACTCTTTCATGCAAATTCACGGTACAGAAACCCATTGGACTGTTTAAGAGATCAACTTTGCCTTTTTAATGTTTACTTTGATATATATATATGTGTATATATATATAATTTGTTTTAAGCACACAACACACACCAGCCTCAACAGAGTAAGAGAGGGCTTAGACTGCGTCTGCGGGATATTGGTGGCTCTTAGATTTATATAGCATTTCCACTGAAACATTTTGGGATACTCAGCACTTACCACCAAAATTTTTGAAGCCACCGCGGTCACCACCACTGCAGAGGAAAAATTGAAGAAATGATTTCTTCCTTAAGTCTCTAATGTGCTGAGCCCTGGGCTCAATCTACACTTAACTGTCACAAGTAGAGAGCCTAGGGAAACAGTAGCACCTCTAACTTTCCAGTAAGTTCCATTCATAGACTTCAAAATGTTGTTTCCATCTAAGTGTGCTCCCAGTGGGATCTACCTCCACAAGGGTACTTTTCAAGCTTACTACATAATATAGCTAATACACTCTTATTTTAAAATCTTCCCAACCCCAAGCCAAAGGGATACTGTTCAAACCGTAACTTAAAACTGGAGGCACAGCATAAAGAATGCTAAACCAGAGCAAATATTCTCTCCAAGGGGATATTTTTAAAATATGAGAAAAAGGAACAAGACTAGAAGAACAATACCAAGGTAAGATTTTCATAGCAGAACGGAAGAGGTAAAAACTTGAGTACTATGTTCTATTGTGATATCAAATAGTGGGTTTTATGAGATGAAGAAAAAAAGTGAGGTACAAATATGTACAAAAGCAAACCTGAATGAAAGCAGTCCTAAAATTTCAAATCATTCAGAAATCTGATAAAATGAGAACTAAAAGGAAGTGTAACTTTAAATTGCCCTCCTACTCCATACTCACTATAATATACATTTCTTCCCATTAGAGCTATTAATCATGCTGCCAAATGCTCTGCACACTGATTAGCAGAACACATTAGAGAATGCAACATACTCCAGTATCACCACTGCCCGCAACAAGACCATGACTTGATCTGGCAAACTACCATCGTCATATAATCAACAGTGCTCATGCACACAAGCTTTATGTAAAAATCTAAGAAGGTTTCTTTTATCAAGAAACTCTTTAAATAGCCATCCACTAAAAGCTTGTTTCTCTTGACTGGATTATATAATCCTCCAAGATTCAAACCACGAGCTGACAAGAGAACAAAAAACACCAGAAGCTTTCAGATGGCGGTATCTAATCTCCTGCTATAAGCCGAGAAACTAAGACCTCTGCTTTCGCCATCACCCTACCGTCTGGATGGCTATTCTGAGCCATTCTGAGAAAAACCACTCTAAGTGAGAAACTGTTCTCTCTTTATAATAAATCTATTCTACTACTTTGATGCCAAAATTTTTTTCCCTTGCAATAAGCTTCAACCTTGCTATTCTGATTTCTAGAAAAGCAGGAGAATAAAGCTACTTCAAGGCTATGCAGACAATGTGAAACACATTCACATACAGCTTCATACATGCAGAGCTTCCTACTAAGTCTTCCTATTAAGATCCCTCTTTTATAACTACTCAAGTCCTATACTTCTAAAAAAAAAAAAAATGACATGCTTAACTGATTACAAAAGAAAAGCAACAGGGTTCTTGAAAGTGAACTGCTGAAGTCTTGTTAATAGAAACCAAGATACCTCAGATTTCTTAAAATATGATCATTAAAGCTCCAAAGAATAGTAAGAGAGAAAAGAACTAGTAAAAATATTAAGTCCATGATCCTATGTTAGGAGGTTAAAGTGCCCAGAACAGACTTTTTAAAAAAGAAATTGAGGTCACTGTTTTCACAAGTGCTAGAAGAGATACCCCTTAATTACTCTGCTGTCATCTTAATGTGGTACCAAATTGTTAACCTGGCCACAGGGAGGAAAAATAATGAAACTTCACACATAAGCTAGGACTGTAATTTTCCTTTTGGCCAGGAATATAACTTTGAACAAGAAAAAAAAGGGCATACTCCTGCAGAAAGAATATAAAAACAATTAACATTTGAATAGGTTTATAATTTCTTATTCCTCCACATAATGACATTTTAACTCAAACCATCTTTACTGAGCACTTCCTTCAGAAACAAAGCAGCTGAAGATGAAAACACAATGGCCATAAACATGGAAACAACACAGCGCACTGAGAAAAGTGCCGGTCTTCAAACCAAGAGACTCATCATATAGTCTTCACTGCTAACTAATCATGAATATTTGGACAAGTTGGTAATTCTCCATGGGCTTCAGTTTCCTCCCTTACAAAATTAAGGTCTACATCCTCCTTTACAAAAAATTAAGGCTATTCAAAGGGTGGTCAAAGAAACAGCGGCATGAACACAGCCTGGGGAGCATCTCAGAAATACTGGATCTCATGCTCCACCCCAGACCTACTGAATCAGAATCTGCATTTAACACGATCCCCAAGTAATTTACATGCACATTAAAGTCTGAGAAGCACTGGTCTAAATGATCTCTAATTCTATGTGAAGCTTTCTTTTGAGTTCAAATGTTTCGATCATTTTCTTTTTTCTTATTAAGTAAACCACAAGCAGTACTTACTATTAAAAAGTAACAGCAGATAGGACTATAGTTAAGAATCTTTCAAACTTCATAGTCAAGTTACAAGTCCCTTTTCTACATCTGAGTACCTCATTAGGAAATTAAAACACAAAAGGTACTTGAACATCTGAGTCAAGATGTTGCCACCAACAAATTTGTTTTCATTCCCATAAAGACAAGCAAACATATACACAGAAAGAAGCCCTGAAGCAAAGACATTTTAAGGTGAAGTAGTAAAAGGTATTTAACAGAGACAAAATATAAGCATGTTCAACTTTACGGCTGAGAGCCTCCTGCATAAAAAAACCAGCTGTATACTTGACTCAACCATGCCAAGATGGTTCTCCAAGTTCAAAACCACAAAGATCAGCCTACCCTATGATAGACTTATGAGACTAGTATTACATATTTAAAGAAGACGGATTCTTTACCAGAATCTCTATACCCAACTTTAATTTGTTTTTTTTTTAATTTAAACTTAAACGTATCATGGAAACCCTGATGACGTAGTGGTTAAGTGCTACAGCTGTTAACCAAGAGGTCGGCATTTCAAATCTACCAGGCGCTCCTTGGAAAATCTGTGGGGCAGCTCTACTCTGTCCTACAGGGTTGCTATGAGTCAGAATCGACTCGATGGCAGTGGGTTTGGTTTTTGGTTTTAAATGTATCTATTTAAGGCTTAAAACTGCCAAGAAATAAAAGGACAACACAGGAATCTTTATTCATGGAAAATTCATTATCTAGAAAAAAAGGGTTACATAAAAATTTTAAGACATTAGTTTTTAATAAATCCAGATCACAATCTTTGGGGTGTGAGGAAAAGACCAATATTAATTCCAAAGGTAAATGACTCACTGGATTTAAATATCATTCCCAACAGTAGCTCTATTCACGTTTTCTTTCTTCCCATATATGCGTGGTAAAATGGCTTTCTGGATTCAACATTTACCAAAATTTCAGAAAGCCAAAATTCCATCATTCTAGAACTGCACTGTCCAATACAGTGTCCACTAGCCACATCTGAAATGTGGCTAGGCTGCACTAAGATGTGCTATAAATTTAAGATACAAAATGGATTTCAAAGTCTTAGGGAAAAAAAAACAAGAATGTAATAGCTCATTAATTATTTTTTATACTGATTACATGTTGAAATGGTATCTTAGATATATGCTGGCTTAAATAAAATATATTATTAAAATTAATTTCACCTGTTTAATTTTTAGGTTTTTTTTTTAAATGCAGCTACTAGAAAATTTTAAATCACACACAGCTTACATTGTATGTCTACCGGACAGCACTATTCCAGGCTACCACCACGACACACGTATACTTTAAAGGGAGCTAATCATTCTTGTCAGATGGTGAAGACACTCGAAATGCAAAATAACTTTTTTTAGGCTTGAGATATTAGCATGAACCTACACAACTACTTAGCCTGACACATACAAATAATGAAAAACAGTATCCATGATGCTCTGGCAGACAAGTTTGCAATGCATTAATCCCAATGTTGAATTTAAAAACACTGGGAGAATTTCTGAACAAACTTTTAATCCACTAAGATTTCAATGATCAATTTTAGACAACCATCCTTTTTCCTGCAACTGTTTTTTTCAAAGAAAAAGATTTCCTGCAGTCCCTATAGTTTTCACACATTTCTCTTTCACATGTGGAAAGCTGACGGCTTCCTTCTGATCTTAATTTGTCCTCCCGTCAAGCTCTCAAACAATCTAAGAGTAAGAATGTCCCATCCTGCAACATGGACCTCACCCTCATCCATAAACTACGCCCTCTTCTTCTTTAAATATAAATCCAACTAATCAGATACTGATGAAACAGCCCCCCAAAGGATGACTATTTTCAACCTTGCTATTTTTAAGTAAGATGATTAGAAACACAAATGGAAGTGTTGATGAAGACTAATGAGAAATGTTTGGGTATTTTTGGTACCTAAATGCAAAACCAAGTATCCAAAAGAAAAAAAAAAAATCCTAAAACTGGATATCTGAATTTAAGTTCAAAACTCTTTACCCTAATTATTTATTAACAAAGCACATCTTGAGCAAGATGTGACACATAAAAATTTTGCAAACTTTAAATTTCGAGGTCCATAAATGAAGCTTTATTGGAACATAACCATGTTTGTTTATTCATTTACAATTGTCAGTGTCTGCTTTGGCACTTTAAGGGCAAAGTTGAGTAGTTGCAACAAAAACTGTATGGCTTGAAAAGCCTAAAATATTTACTATTTATCCTTTTACCCTAAAACTTTGCTGACCCCTGATACAGGGAGTAATCACCTAATTATCAATTCACACAGATTTCTAAAAAAGGCCTTGCACAAACACCCCATTCACTGGCTGCAGATCTCCCACCACCACCAAAATCCTATTCAACCAGATCAGCATTTTGACCTAATATATAGGACTTCTGCTCAAGATTTTGTTTAAAAGCGTTCTAAGGCTAAATAGAAAGGTTTGAAAATAAAAAACTTTATTCATGAATCACTATCTGGGCCACAAATTATACTCAAACATATTGCCCAGGAGGTTATAAAAGTACTGAGAAATTGGACCTTTGGGTTGGTTAAGGTATGGACCTTCCCTCCTTTATCAGGGAGATCATTCAAGGTCCTTTCAGCCTTCTGGCCCTAAGATGAGTCATCTCTCACAGATGAAATTTTTGAAGACTTCCCTACCCTTTTTCATCCCTTTCTCCCTTAAAGGTGGGATTCTACCATCCTCTGCAGACAGTGACATAGTTTAATGGATAATGTATTAGAATGTAACTTCCTTATAAAGAAAATTAAACCTACAATGTACTATCAAATGTATACCATTCCAAGGTGGCCAGTTATCTAAAATCTAATAATAGAAAAATTTAAAAATCGGTTACCTAGTTTGGGGTTCTGTGTGAGGTAGGAGGGAAGCTATAGGGTAAGCACCATGTCACTTTACATTGCTCACTTCATTCATATCCATATGAGGGCAGACTGCTCTCTTTGATAATGAAGAGGCATACAATATCTTTGTTTTACCTTAGTAAGCTGACTTTAGCTATCAGTCAAGACTTTTAATGTCTAAGTATTATAAAATGTATTAAATATGTTTAGACTTTAGTTGTTCCACAATATCAAAGCACTGTACACTAAACAGAGAAATGTAAGTTAGTGAAATCAAATTCCTAGTTCACTTGAAAAAGCAACAGTGCTATATGTAACTGGCTTTATTTCTCAGGTCACCTCAGGAGACAGACAGTCCCTAAAGAGCAAATGAATGAACTGGTACGAGTATATCATTAAGTATCAGTTAATGGGCCACTGACAATTTCAGTTTTCAAGGAGCATAAAGCTTGCAAATTTGCAATCTGCAAAACTCATGTTGGGATTATAAATGTCAACTACTTTTTCATTTTTGTTTTTAGAGTCAAAGTGCTAAGTTTACAGAAATACTTAAAAATGATTGTTAAACCAATTTTCACAACTTACGTTGTAAGTAAATACCAAAACCTGAAAATACTAGCAATGAAAAAAAAAAACCTGAATCAAAGTCATTCTTTTCTTCAACCACTTAATCTAAATGAAATACACAATGGTATGTGATGCTGCACTAAATTATTTCGGTAATTATTTACTTAAAGAGGAGGGCAAAATAGTTCACTTACATTAGGCCTTTCATTTCCCAATCCCACCTTTACACTCTGCTATTGCCTCCTACACACTTTCCCTTCCCAAGGGGATTGAAGACTAAGGAATACCCTATCCTCCAATCTAGAGTTCACTTACCTGTTACTTTTTACATACAAAACACTTGGATTTTCCCGAGTCAACTTTTAAAGGAGTTTAGATTCTAGCTTTGGCAGAAAGACACAGTCAAGTGGTTTAACCACAACCATAGTGGGAGACTTTTCTCCACTGGTGTTTAAGATCCACCACATAAATTAAATGTTAACATAGCCTATTCTAAGGTAATTTATATACCATCTTACAACTGAAAATAATTTTGAATCTCTGTCTTCTTCTCCACAACATAATCTTTTTTAAGCCTAACTAAATTAGATGCTGCAATCAAACCAACTAAGTACCAAATTAAAAAAAAAAAAAAGAAATGTAGGCATTTACACCTAAATACTTACCTTGATCCTGTCATAGGACCTCTTCCATCCTTGTCATATCCCCCACGCCCTCTACCTCCTCCCTGTGACCCGCCATAGCCTCTATTATCTTCTCCATACCTACTCATATCACGACGGTCATCTACAAAAAAGGAAAACAACAAATACATACGTAAGTAAATAACCACTGTCATTTCTGACAAAGGCTTCATGTAACAAACTTAAATGGCTCTTTAAGTCACATGTTATGTACTTCGGAAAATGCCACACGTGCACAGAACTCAAACACAAATTATCATAAAACTACTTGAAATTACATGTTTTAAGAATTATGTAAAATTTCATCATATTCCATTCTGCTAACGTCAGGTTAGTAAGATGATGATGTGCAATAGTTTGAATTAAAGTATACCCATACCCTTAGGTATAAGAACTCTGGTAAATCAGATAAAAAGCACACCCCTAACCTTAAAACTTATTACTTTCTTCATCTCAAAACATTTGAATGTAAGCCAAACATGCACAGGGAATAGTTGGATTTTCAAGCTGAGAGGAGATATTCAGCGAATGAGTTCAACTTTTACCATTTACTTATTTATCCAGTCAATTATTCAACAAATATTTATTGAGCACTTAATATGAACTAAGCCCTATGCTAGGCATTGAAGGTACAACAATGAATAAAACAAGACCCTTGTCCTTGAAGTATAAAGAGATTACTAAATATAAGTGGTATATACAAGGTGCAATGGGAAAACAAGAGGGAAGAATGACCCGCCCTCCTTAGATTAGGTTAGAGAAAGCTAATATGGGGTCATAATCTTTCCAAATCAAGCATACCACCACCAACAAAAGGAAATGGTAGCAGCAGCACTGTCAAATAATCACTGTTCATTGAGACAAAGTAAATTCAGGTAGCCTGCCACCAAAAAGTCATGTGACCATCTGGGAGTCTCCATGAAATTCAAAAATAGAAATCTAGTAAATTAGTTTTGATGGCCATGAGAAAGGAAAATATTCAAGGTCACCTCAAATGTTCACGAACAGTTGAAATCCTCTATGAGCCTTTTAATCCAAAACTCAATATAAAGGTTAATTCTATGAGGGAAAAAAAGAAAACAGAAGTGGGTATACCTTACCTTGTGCGTGGTGGCTGTAATTTTCCCTTTGAGAATGATAGGACTGCTGGTTTTGATTATAAGAATCATGCTGCTGATCATAATTTGAATGCTCGTCATATGAGCCTTGATGTTGATCATAGCCTGACTGTGGGTCATATGACTCTTGCTGACCATAGTCTGACTGATCGTATGAAGGTGCTCTTCCACCTTGGCTAAACAGAAATCAAGAACTTAAGAGATTTTACAGGAGGATTACGTTTAACATAGCGAGCCAAGTGAGACTGATATGAGGCCTCACCAGCTAAACCTCTGCCACATTACATACTATTTTCCCATGATAATTATTTAGCTCTTTTACTAACAAAGTCTGCTTTTAGCCAATGGAATGTCTATCAAATGATGATTTCAATATTAATGAAGAGGTGCCATGTTATGAGAAAAATCACATGCACCTTTAAAAATTAGAGTGATGCACTAAATCACTACAGTTGTCGCTATCTCCTTGAATTAAAAAAAAAAAAAAAAAGGTTAAAAATGCCTAAGTACAACAGTATGTCTAATTCTTAAACATGCCACGATAAGCACAGAGTTACACTGAAAAGGTCTACATATGCTAATTTTTAACAGTGTCACCTCTTAAAATATTTTTGGAACTATTCTTTTAAAATTTTCTTTAGAACCTAGAGTACAGATCTACCTTAGAATTTACAATATATACATCTTTTAAAATACCTTCAAACAGTAAATTTTAGAAAACAGTAATAAATCATTTATATTTAAGTCTGTTAAGAAGAAGGAACTTGCTTTGTGATTCTTTTTTTAAGTGTAAAAAGAAATATATCAAGTAATGAGATTGCCTTCTTATTAATTCATACAATTCCAAGAGAAATTCTAAGCATGTTCTGAGTAATATGACTAACTACATGGGAATGCTGAATGGCAACTTAATTGGAAATGAGTTCTAATCTGTTTACTTAAAAAAAGGGGGGGAACAAAAAAGATCTCGAAATTAAAAAAAAAAAAAAAGTTGCCATCAAGTCAATTCCAACTCATGGGGCCCCCATGTGCTCCATGGGCTGATTTTTCAGAAGTAGCTTATCAGGCCTTTCTTCCAAGGTGCCTTTGGATGGACCTTTTGATTAGCAGCCTAGCGAGTTAATCATTTGCACACGTAATTTAATCTTATTCACGTCTTATTCTGAAGCAAAGCAATTTAACAAAGATCAGTATGTTGCCCAAGCGCCTACTGAAAGCATAATCAACAACGGTCAGAACTCTAGCACTTCACTTTAAAATTGCTGTCAAACCCAACCTAACATTTCCCTTTGGCCTACATTTATATGTCATGCTTCCAGAAACACAACTTTATCAAAGAATCCTCTTTAAATTTAAAATTAACCTTCTCTCTACCTCTGTAAGGAAACCCTGGTGGCATAGTGGTTAAGTGCTACAGCTGCTAACCAAAGGGTCGGCAGTTCAAATTCGCCAGGCGCTCCTTGGAAACTCTATGGGGCAGTTCTACTCTGTCATAGTTCCGACCATGAGTCGGAATCGACTCAATGGCACTGGGTTTGGTTTTGGTTTTCCATCTCTGTAAAACAGGAATAAATTACTAACTACCTCATTGTGGTATCTGAGGGTCAATTAGGTTGGAGAATACAAAAGCATTTTATAAAATGTAAAGCACAATTTTAAAAAGTTATTATTATTAAAATCAGTAACAAGTACAGGCTCTTGAAATCTGAAAAAAATCTATAAACTTCTTAGTGAATATTTACTCAGCTATATTACCAAATAAAATGTATTTTAGGGGATCTGACATATACGGATGGGTTTCGGGTTTTTTTTTTTTTTTCCCTAAAAAAGTAATACATTCAAATAGTTCAAAAATAAAGTCTAGATAAAAAGGTAGATTTTGAAGAAGTCTCATTTTTTACAGGCAGGTTTTATTTAATCTTGGATATAAAGAACAGGTCCAAATTTTTCTAACGTTTAAGTCACGTGTTCATTTACAGCTAAGCAATAATTTTACAAAACACAAATTATAAGAATCGAATTATAATGCTGTGTCAATTTCCAGATTCCGCATACCACGAAACTGAGAAATCCATACACTATCAAAACCTTTTCTGAAAAAATTTTTTTCTGGAAACTAGGAGTTTGTTGGTGAAATCTGCTTCACACCAGAAGTGTTATTTCCACTGTTCAACACCATCTCAGTACTTTTACTGTTTCCTTACCCTCCTGATGAGTCCGTGTTTTGCTGTCCCTGGTTATTATAAGGTTGCTGGCCATAAGAGCTCTGCTTTTGATTCTCATAACCACCGTAAGACTGTGAATAACCTAAAGATTGAATGGGTATACCATTTAGTGAAGGTTCTGATTCTTAAATTTCTAAAACAGCAAATTTAACAAACCAGTCCAACCTGATTGGCTTTGTCCATAACTGGAGTAGCTGCCATAGTTCTGTCCATATGAGGAATCAGTCGATTGCCCATAGCCAGAATAGCTCTGAAATTTAGGTAGATACTCAAATTTCATCACCTACTTAAGATAAAAACAGCTATTTATGAAGAAGGTAGTTTATACTTCAACCTACTTGTGGTGTCTGTCCATAGCCTTGGCTGCTTTGATTTCCATAGGAAGAATAACTGTAAAGGAAACATGCAATAAATACTTGAAAGAAATGTGCCAGAATTAAAGTGTAAATGAAGACTTCTACCTTCATTTTCAACTTTCGACTCAAATACAACCTTCTTTTCTAGAAACTGTCAATTTGCATGTCTCGTAGAGTCTAAACTGAAAAAGGTGACTATTACAGACATAAATGAAGTCATTTCAAGACCTCCTGAATGCCAAACAAATACCAAAAGTTCTCCTTTCGCAATCTCCCAAAAATAAAACACTTGAGCTAGAAAATCCCAAGAGAATTATGCTTACATCATGGCAAGGCCCATAAAAATATCTAAAGCACAAAAATGATGACTTTTCAAGTTAGCACTTTAATCAATTTAAGTTCCAATTTTGACAGATTATTTCTATCATTTGCCTTAGTTACATCTGTCTTTAACTTCCTAGAAAAAGCAGTGTGACATTAAAAGTGTAGTTTAATGCCTCAGTAATTACAGGCATGTACATCTTTAGAGTATACTTATCATAGACGAAATTATATTGTATCCCCAGTGTTGCTGCAGAGTCTGGCACACAGGAGTTCAATTTGCATTTTCTTTAATTTTATAGCATGTAAGTTCTAGCAAATCAGAAGCAAACTTTCTGGATACATACTATGACTTTCTAATATCCAAAGAAAAATAAAACATTTATTTGAAAGGAAAAAAAAACCTATTATTTTAGTCATAGGGTACGAACAGAATTCCTTAACTTTTAAAAATATATTTCAATGAACACGTTTGATAGATGCCTACTATGAGATTAGCACTAGCCTGTGAGATTAAAAAATGAAATTTGTTTTCATGAAGCTTAAAAATCTTATGACAAAGGATATCTAAAATGCTATATTCTGAACATCTCCCACTGAGCTGCGAAACATTCACATTATTATTAAGCTGAAGACTGTATTTCTGGTAAGCAAGAGAAGCCTAGTGGATGTATGCATTCACAAAAACACAGACTTTTTATTGTGAGCAAGGTAAGAATTTTACCAAAGCTAAATGTTTCTGTTTATAGGGCTTTAAGAAAATCTGCTCAGAAAGAAACACACGAGCATATTATACACCATCAAAACATGAAAATTTTTTTAAAGAAATCTGCTACAGTTCAGCTGCTTAAATTCCTTTAATAATTATATTTCTTCTAAGAAATGTCATAAAGAAAACAATCTTTAATTACTTACAAGATTTATTTTAATCTCTAGGGAACATCTACATTTATTAATGCAAACAGCCTTAAAAAAAGAAAAAAAAAATTTTTTCAGTACCTGTTTATACAGGCCTACTTTCTTTCCCTCTGTTAAGAACTATCATCTCTTACAGCATCCAAATACCAAGCCCCAAGAGGGAAACATGACTAAATTCACTTTTTTCTCAGTTTCACCCTTCACGGTATCATTAAATATATGTATACTTTACCTTTGCTGCTCACCCCCAGACTGACCGTAACTTCCAGTATCTAAAACACATAAAAAGAATTTTTAATCTTATTTAAAATTATGCGTCCCTCAAAGGCTAACTTTAGCTCTTCTAGATGAAACAGGAAAATGTCACAAAAAAATGCAGAAAGAAAAGCCAAGAATCAAAACGAAAAAGTACAAAGAAAAACCTGTACAGATAGTATTTGCTTTTTACAGTAATTAAGTCTTTGAAAACTTTTATTCCTCAAATGTGTGCTAATGGTCATAAGAACCAAGTCAATAACCATTAAACAGTTAATGAAAATCCATTCTTTTAACAAAAATTCCAAAGCTCAAAATTATAAAGCTGTATTATCTTTGTATGTAAAAGCTATTTGTTAAAACTATTAGAACCTAAAGAGGGAAAGACATGAACGCTAACAAGTTATAAATATAAATCGCAGGATTATATTCACGTGCATATCTCCCTCACACCTCCACCCCCCGGCCCAGCTATTCTCTACTGGACTGCTTGCTTGTCAGCAGCAACAAAAGATCTCCAAAGACTTGGAAAAAGCAGCTTAGTTAGTTGTT
This sequence comes from Loxodonta africana, assembly GCF_030014295.1. Taxonomy (NCBI): domain Eukaryota; kingdom Metazoa; phylum Chordata; class Mammalia; order Proboscidea; family Elephantidae; genus Loxodonta; species Loxodonta africana. Next base: position 52,787,787 of record NC_087359.1, read on the forward strand.
TAATTTTACCAAGCTTTCAGGGACTCAGACAGTTGGCCTAGAAAGTAAGCAATACCTGCTCCTAGATTCTACTTTAGTAATAAAAACTACCAAGGAAGGCATAAATTGATATTAATATGCACCCCAAAATAAAGCTAATCTGAACTATGGTTTTCAACATTTCAAAATGTCAGTCACATCCATTTTTTAAAGATGCTCTATGCTTTCTTTAGGCTTTTACTCAGAGCCAAATGAATGGTCTAAGTTTGTGATGAATCAGTAATTTCATATCAAATACTCTTCCAATTGTAATAATTGACTGCCTTCTGAGTCTCAAACTTCTTAGCATTAGACCCAACCTCACCCAATTTGAAAAAAACACTGAACAGTTCTGAAAACCCACCAATTCATATAAAGCTACAATGAGAACATTGCCATTGGCTGCGTAAGTACATGACATCACATTTGCCACTTTTCTGCAGTATAGTAAAAATCTCCAATCATGCTGACTGAGACCTTTTTTTAAATCCTTAACTGTGAGAGTATTAAAAGAAATTCTTACACAAATTACTACTTCTATGAATGTGGAGGAATGCACAAAACAAAACCCACTGCCGTCAAGTCGATTTCGACTCATAGCAACCCTATAGGACAACTACCCCACTGAGTTTCCAAGGAGCACCTGGCAGATCTGAACTGCCGACCCTTTGGTTAGCAGCTGTAGCACTTAACCACTATGCATAAGGCTACCTGAAATGAAAAAGAAAAAACTGCATCACTGCCATATCCATAATAAAATGACTGCTGAATTGTAGCTAACAACCAAATGTGAAAAGGATGCTGAATCTAACTGGACCACAGATTAGTTGCATCCATCAAATGAAAAAATACGAGAGATTCACCCAAATCAGAGACTGAAAACAGTTGAGGGGGGCGGGGATCTGTGTAAGAATAAAACTTAAGTACCCAGTGGATATATAAGCTTTGGCATGGATACGGACTTTCTCAATGGCAGAACTGCCTCTAAGAAAATCTCAGCTTATTTCCCTTTAGCTCAGGTGTAACTAAACTAGAAGCACCTGGGTCATCTGACCCTACCTCAACTCTGATAGGTACTAGGGTTCTTAACCCTTAACCCAAGAAGCCCTGGTGGCGTAATGGCTAAGAACTCTGCTGCTAACTGAAGGGTCCGAGGTTCGAACCCACCCAGCAGCTTCACAGGAGAAAAAAACCTGGCAATCTGCTCCTGCAGATCTTCAGCCTAAGATACCCTACCAGGCAGTTCTACTGTTTTAAAGGGTCACTTTGAATTGGAATTGACTGACAGCACACAACCACCTTAACCCAGCCCTCCTGAATTGTAAATTTGACTCATTTAGCTTGCCAACTTTAAAACTTGGGAAGATACAAAAATAACCATACTGACAAGTCTGAACCTTAGTATACTTTTATCAAACAGATGTTTTATATTCATCAGAGAAAACCAGTTTGTACCTGTTATTTAAGGCATTTCAAATAATTGTTCATTTATGAGAGCACCTGACACTCGAGCGCTGTGACTGGACCATTACTTCTAAGTGCTTTAAATTTCCAAATGTGTAGGGTTTTCTTTTTGTTTTTAGTTTCTATCTCATTGCTGGCAAAAAATGTATTTTCTATATTATTCTTTGGTTATCTGTCAGGATTTGCTGGGTTTTTTAACTCCCCCTGGGTAAACATTTACAGCAAAACCTGTGAAAGCCGGAGGCTGTGTAAGGCAGAAACCCGTCAGAGAGGGAAAACACAAACATTGCCCACTAAAAAGGTGGAAAACTTTCGAGATCTGAAAAAACAAGGCAGTCCCATCAAGTTCCGGCTCTCACAGGTTTCACTGTACTTTTAAAAATGTCTCCTACGTACTTGGAAAGAATTGTTTTGACTGTTGAGTACATTTTGTCAAATGTATAAAGGTCAAAGGAGTGTTTAAAATCTCTTTTGACTATGGATTTGTTAATTTCTTATCTTTTTGCTTTCTATATTTTTAGGCTATGCTGTCAAGTACATATAAGTACAGACTTTTTGTATCTTCCTGGTGAATTTTAACATTACCTGAAGGCTATCACTAAAAATGCTCAAACTTTGACTGGTAACATAACTTGAAAACAATCTTCCTTTCAGTTGATTATCTGCCTGGTTAATCTTTTTCTATCTCTTTACTTTCAATATTTCTTGTTCTTATGTTTTAGTTATGTCACTTATAAACAGCATTAGAGATCACTTTTTCCTAATATGAAAACCTCTGCCTTTTAACTGATGTTTTAGTACTTTTACATTCCCTATTATTTCTATCTTCTTATGTTGGACTTTCTGCTTCCTGTGGGTTTTTCCTTTTTAAAGCTTCTCCTCCTTTCTGCTGGACTTTCTTTACTCCCTTTTCTTCCTTTCTACTGTTTTGAAAGTTATACATTCAATTTCTGTCCCTTTAATTAGTCACCACTCATGATTATGTTCAATTTTTAATATGTGTTTTTTGACAAAGTTCAAAATTATCTTTCACCTAAAAAAAAAGGCCCTAATAATTCACTGGCACAGTGGTTAAGCGTTCAGCTGCTAACCAAAAGATCGGTAGTTCGAATCCACCAGCCGCTCCTTGGCAATCCTATGGGGCAGTTCTATCCTGCCCTACAGGGTCGCTGAGTTGGAATCAACTCGACAGCAATGGCTTTTTTTTTTTCCTTCTGTTTTAGTAACCCAATATCAATCACATCTTTTATCTATTAATTTGATTCTACCTCTTTTTTAATCTCTAAATTTAATCATTTTTATCTTCATTGTTCTACGCAGTCAATACTTGCTTTTTATTTACCATGTTTTCTTCCTCTAGGTTGTTTCTGCTTCCATCCCTCCCTTTTGGATTTAATTTCCGTTATTAGTTCTTTCAGTTAAGGCCTGAGCAGTATTCTTAGCCTTTTGTATCACATATCTAGGTAAAAAATTCCTGATCAATGGTTATTTTCGCTCTAGACTCTTAGGACTATTTGTTTTCTGGCTTGAGAAGTGTACTGTCAGTCTTACTGTTGATCCCTTTATCCTTCTTGTGTATTTGTTAATGGAGTTCACAATCCACAGTTTCGTAACAATGTGTCTAGGTATGAGTTTATTTTTATTGAGACTCATGCTTGACTCAAAAGATTCGTTTTTTAATAATTCCGGAAAATTCTCAACCACCTTACTGATTTCCCCCCACCTTCTCCTTTTGGAACTCATTACATGACAGGACTTTCCAACCTATTTCCCATGTTTCTTAATCTTTCTGAACTGACTTTTGGGTAAACAGATCACACGTAACTTTGCCTTCACTAACTTCTGCTAGGTCTGTCTGCTATTCAATTATCCACTTTTTCCATTTCTACAAGTTATTACTGGTTCTTTTTCAAATCCATGTGGTCTTCTTTTGTAACATCTTGGTCTTAAGGTTTAAACTGATAATTTAATACTCTCTTTTAGATTATTAGCACTTCTAATCCTATTTGTCACTTTAATTTGGTAAATTGTTTCCTAGAGATCTGCAATTACTTACCGTGTCCTAGGTTGTGAGGATTTCCTCAGAAAAGGTTTTTCATCTGTTTCTGCCCAGAACCAATTTTTAGGTTAATTTCTTGGCTTTAAGGTTTCCTGGCCCACATAAGTAGCCTAAACGCACACCCAAATTGTATGAGGTATAGGTTCCAGGTTACAAATTCTCAGCAAAGACTTTTTTTCACTCAGACCCCAAGCTTCCTTATAACTTCTCATGCTGGTACCGAACCCGGTGCCGTCGAGTCGATTCCAACTCACAGCAACCCTACAGGACAGAGTAGAACTTTCCCAGAGTTTCCAAGGAGTGCCTGGCGGATTCGAATCGCCGACCCTTTGGTTAGCAGCTGTAGCACTTAACCACTAAGCCACCAGGGCTTCATGCTGGTAGGAAGGTTTTTTCTAGTTCATTCTTTTACTGAAGGTACAGTACTTCAAACATTCAGGCTTTATACAAGGATCTCAGTTTCCATTACCAGGCTCTAATGGTCTTAAGGCTTCATCTTCTGTCCGTACACAGTGGGAATTAAAATCCATGTCTCTGAATGATGATGCCTACCCCCTCCTTCCAGGTCAGCCACCAAGTTAGCTCTATACTTACCATGCTGCTTCCTACTTTTATTTCTGGCATCTGAGGCTTTCCCTTCCCTTTTTCTAAGTCCTTGCATTTTTAAATGTTTGGCAACGGAGGATTTTTTCACCTATCTTGGTCTTCCATATTACCAGAATGAAAAGTATCTTGACTTTGTGGCTTTTAAATGTGTAATTGATATTATTAGACTTGTGATTTTAATCTGAAAGATGTTAGATAATTCACATTTGTAAACAGTATTTAACTGTCTGAAAGTCTGATTTACAATATTTACAATTTTGATTATGTACTGACTACTTAAATAAGTTTTATAAGTCTACCCCCCAGGCATTTGGAGTGTTTGAGTCAACTTGATAGGTTAAATTTATAAGTGTAGTTTGGAATGTTTAAAGGACTTAACTAAGCTTGTTAATGGCATTAGTTAAGAGGAGTTTACTGTTAAATTTATTAATGCACTTGAACATTCATCAAAGAACAAAAGCATTATACAAAATCAGAAATATTATTTTTACACACATATTGCAAAATGCATAAAGACTATAACAAGATTAAGTAAAACACAGACTCTAGCTTTAATGAACTGAATGTTAATTTAGAAACAAGAAACTATTAAGTAGTTCTTTTCACACATGAAAGTCAATCTCAATATTAAAAAAAAAACCAAAGTACAAAATGACAAATATCTGGTGTGGCAATTTGAAGACCAGTACCAATGGGTAAGCAAGTTCACAAATGATATACTGGAAAGCCTGAATTTTACAACTGGTAAACCCTAAAAATTAATTTGCCATTTAAATAAAAACTACAATGTTTTATTTTAAATAAAAAAAGTTTTATTTTAGATAAAACATTGCTTTATACCAATACAGTAGTTGTTAAAACTCAAGTCAGCCAGAAGTTTTTAATGACCACTGTATCCACTGAAACTTGGTAAATCTCTTCATGAAGGCAGGTTTTTTGTTTTTTAACCATGGATAGGTTCCACATCCTCCCAAGTACGTACTTCTGTGAGCTTTACCAAGCTTCATTTCAAACGATGCACCTGTTGTGCTGTACCACTGTCTACTCTGGAGTAAGAAATTATTTCTTGTAGGAGCAAGGAGTAAACAGATACTGAAAGGAGCAAGTGGTAAATTCAGTGCAGCTACTGCCTCTGACACCAGGTAGATGGGTCCCCAAAAGGGAGCAATATTCTGTTTCTATAAATCAGTGTTAACCCAAAAAAGTATCAATCACGTATATCATTGTCCTCTTCCATCATCTTTGTTCATCTGAACTCTTCTCAGCCTGCTGCTTCCTTTTTGTCACACATGTCCATCCTTATGCAAGACTGAGTTGCAACTTTTTTTTTTTTTTTTAATATTAACAGGTTTGCCTTTTAAATGAAAAACACAACAGACTCTGCCAGCAGACGTATTTTCACCCCAACTATACGGTTTCTGGAAAACGTTCTGCTTTTCCACTTGAAAAAGTGACATCTAACTCTCATGATGGTTTTTACCAAGTGGGTACCTAAGTTTTTGCAGCCTGTGATGTGATGTAGCCCAACAATAGAGGCCCTTGTGTGAACAGCTAGGGCTGCTAAATGAAGAGGACATCCAGGTTCCAGACTTTACATTCTCTTAGCACTACTCCCTCCCTTTTTCTCTTACACAACGGGTGGCCCCTGCCAATTTAACTGCCTCGTGGGAGAAAGACTGCCTTTCCTTTGGTAAATTTTAAGGCAAATGCCACATGCACCTGCAGAAGTCTATCAATAACAAAAAAAGGGCTCACTTTCATGCTCTTGCAGGAGGCAATCCGGAGAGGGGAGGGGAAATGGCGGTAGGGAGTGTGTGTAAAAAGGAAGCTGAATTATATGCAAACACCCCCAACTCGAACCCAGGCGGCTACTGCAAGGGGAGTAAGTACGATCTCGTACAAAGCAAACTCCTTTGAAAGGGCCCCCAGAGCGTCAAGGCCCCCACCTGATGAATGGGTGAATCAGGAAGGCCCAGCTCCACTTCACGGATGGGGAAACAGAGGTACGAGACGACGAGACGACTGGCCCGAGGCCTCGCTGAAAGATCGGAGGCGGAGCAGAGAACCAGAAGCACCGATTCTCTCAGGCTGATGCTCTCATCACAGCACCCCCCGCCCCCACGATGGCGTAGATGGCCTCCGCCCCCCGACTCACACACACCCTCCCCCGGGAGCGGCTCGTCTCCTCAGGTTCCAAGGACAGGCCCAAGATACTGATCTGCAGACCGAAAGCCGTGATTTGCAGACCGAGAGCGTTGGGATCGCGCGTCCCTCCAGTCCAACATGGCGGCGGCCACGGCCGCCCCCCCACCCCAAGCCTCCCTCAGGGCCGGGGGCTTTCCCTTGGGGCCCTCTGGTGGGCGGGAAGACGGCCCAACCCAGCCAGGCCCCTTCTGGCCGCTGCTGCTGCTCACTGTAGGAGTCACCTACCCGACATGACTAACGGCCGCGGCGCGGAGCCCCCAAAGCCCGCGGAGAACAAGGAATACCAAAGCCAGGCGGCGCGGCGGCCGGAGCTGTACTGAGGGCGGCGCGGCGGGCGAGCTCGACTGCGGGGCCTCGACAGCCAATCAGAGGGCAGCGGGCGGTACCACAGCTCCAGCCCAGGAGGGGTGATCTATATATCAGGATCAGCCTCCGAACCCTGGAGACATCATAATCTCTCTGTGTTCTCCCCTTCGCGAACGGTACCATTATTGAGAGGGAATTGAGAAGAGAAAATACCAATGCGGCTATTAGGATGGGGGAGGAAGCCGAGCCTACTCACTCCGTCCGAATTACGATTCTATTTTTCACTTCATTAGGTCCGATAGAGTTCGAAGTTAGGCAGCGACAGAGGAGGCACCTTATAAAAACAGGCTAGTGGTTAGGAAAGACCTTTCTCCCACGAAAATTTTTAATGGTATGACCTAGTTCGCTCTGCTTTTGCTGCAGAGAGCTTGAGCCACCTGGGGGCGTTCGGAGTCGACGAGCTCTGGGACTTTGAGTCGTGACGAGCTTGGGAACCGTACCCTCTCCCGATTTGTTGTAAAAGCCTTGTCAGAGGAAAAAAAAAAAAGATTACAAGGTGATACCGAAACAAAAGTCTGCATTAAAACAAAATCACACACAATGCATGACCCTGAGAAATGCGGGGGGAGGGGGGCGCAAGCTTCAGTTTCCAGCGCTATAATAATAACTAACTCTAATTGTCAGGCGCCTTCCATCATCTCATTTAATTCTCACAGCAGACTAATGAAATGCTAGTCCCATGTTACAGGTGAGAAAACAATCACTTGCCCTAGGTCGTACAGCTAGTAAATGGCCAAAGTGGAATTCGAACCCTGGGAGCCCGACACCATTGCTGTGGGCTTAACCGTCATGTCGTACCGCCTACCACAAACAAAATCAAACCCGCTGCCGTGGAGTCGATTTCAACTCACGTCAACCCCGTGTGTTACAGAGTAAAACTGCTCCATAGGGCTTTCTCGGCTGTAATCTTCATAGAAGTAGATCCCCAGGGCTTTCTTCACCTAGAGTGCCCTAAACTCTAGAGTAAGAGACGGGGCTGTGAAAAAGCTCGGAAAGCGCGAGACATTTTCCCAAAGGGTGTTGTGACATCTGAGCCAAACCCTAGGTAACGTGCAGAAGCTGACCAAGTGAGCAACGGGGAAAAGTACTTTCCAGACTAGTGTAGAACAAGTAATTCAAAGTGTTTGGAGTTTACCTTCAAGGAGAGAATGGTAGGAGATGAAGTTGGAAAAGTAGGATTTTGAAGGCACCCACTAGAGAATTTTTTTTTAATAATTTTTATTGTGCTTTAAGTGAAAGTTTACAAATCAATTCAGTCTCTCACACAAAAACCCATATACACCTTGCTACACACTCCCAATTTCTCTCCCCCTAATGAGACAGCAACTCTATGGGGCGGTTCTACTCTGTCCTATAGGGTCACTAAGAGTCGCAATCGCAATCGACTCCAGGGCACTGGGTTTGGTTTCTTTGGTTTGGTAATGAGACAGCCCGCTTCACAAGAGAATTTTAGAAGAGAAGAGTAAGATCAGATTTGCATTTTCAGGCTGCAGTATGAAGAATGCATTACCATAAGAGGGGCCTAGAAGCAGGGACACCAATTAGATGGCCAATGTAATAATTCTGGTAAAAAGATCATAGTGGCCTGAACTTAAGTAAACCCAGTGCCGTTGAAAGCTATGGAAATTGAGGTATGTAAAGAGATCCTAGGGATACTTGAGTCTGTAGACTGGACAAGACCTGGGGACCAATTCAGGTGGAGGGAGTTAGGCAAGACAGAGGAATCTGGGATAAATTTTGGATTTCCCACTTAGACAAGTGAGCAGATGGTGGTGTCATTCACAGCGAGAGGGAACAGGAGGAGGGGCAAGTTGGGGAGGAGGTGGAGGGGTAAGTTCAGAATTAATGCCTTCAGTTCAGAAAAAAGTTATACCAGCAGTAATTGTGCCCTCCACTCTAGGTAAGAAGGTCACAAAGCCTTCTAGGCAGGTCTAAACAAGCAAGGTTAAAGGAATAGAAATTATTTCAAGACTAAAAACCATTTAGTATACCATTATACAGAACAAGGCAACCCAGAGGAGGAGATGGGCACATACAATAGCAGGAGAGAATTGGTTTGGGAGGGGGGGCTCATGGTTCTTTTAAGAACTGGGTTATATTTTAAAAGAAGGAAATACAGAAAGTGTTGTCATCATTAACTCCTTAAGTTTGTACTTCCATCCATTCATTCACACTTCATTCAACTGCTATCTCCTCAAGTCTAGTATGTGTCAAGCCGTGGAAGATCCTGGAGATAGAGAAAATAGGAAGCACAACCCCTGCCCTCCAGAAACTGCAGTCTTATAATAGAGCCAGTACGAACCTGTGATTCTAGTCAACTACTGGACGTGTGAAGATTGGAGGGTTCAGAGGGCACTCTGGAAACACAGAGGAAGGGCATCTAACCCACATGAGGGGTGGAGAGATGTTAAGGAAGGCTTCCTGCAGGAAGTGCCTCCTGAACTGCGCTTTGGAGAGAGAGCAGGAATTAACCCAAAACAAACCAATCACATTGCCATCGAGTCAATTCTGACTCATAGCGATCCTGTAGAACAGAGTAGAACTGCTCTATAAAAAAAAAAAAAAGGGTTTCCAAAAAGCAGCTGATGGATTCAAACTGCTGACCTTTCGGTTAGCTGCCGAGCTCTCAACCACTGTGCCACCAAGGCTCCCGGAATTAGCCAGAGGGTGTATATCAAGAATAGTATGCTCTGATCAGACAGCAAAGTTATAACCCAAAACTCAGTGCGGTCAAGTTAATTCCAACTCATAGCAACCCTATAGGACAGAGCAGAACCGCCTCGTAGAGTTTTCAAGGAGTGCCTGGCAGATTTGAACTGCTGACCCTTTGGTTTGCAGCCGTAGCACTTAACCACTACACCACCAGAGTTTCCAGCAAAGTCTTGGGAATAGCAAGTGGCTCAGTCTGGCTGATCTGAGGAGTTGCAAGGGTGGGGAATGGTGATAAACAGAGTGAATCAAGTAAGCAGAAACCAGAGCCTGAAGAGCCTCGCATACTCTGCTGAGGAATTTCTGAGGCGTCTAACCCAGGGAGTGACATTATAAGTTTTCTATATCCACTATCTTTTGGACAGCCCTGTGAAATAGGTATTGTTGTTATCGACATTTTGTAGGTGAGAACATTGAGGCTCAAAGAGGTGAAATTCTTAGCCAATTTCACGTAACCAGTTACAGGCAGAAACAGACCTCACATTCAGGCCTTTGGACCAAGCCTGCCAGTCTTTTTCAATGTCACCTGGTGATCTCCCAAACTTGAAAGAGAAAACTTCTGCCAGGTCTGCACTGCTCTCGGGCTTCTTTCCAAGGGTCCTTCTCTACCACAGACTGACTCACAAATTGTCTCCTGTACCCTCCTCACCTTCCAGGCTTTTAAACCAGTTGCCATAGAGTGGATTCAGACCCATGACGACCCCATGTGTGTCAGAGTGGAAGTGTGCTTCATAGGGTTTTCAATGGCTGATTTTTTGGAAGTAGATCACCGGACCTTTTTTCTGAGGTGCCTCTGGGTGGACTCCAACCTTCTGGTTTGCAGCCAAGTGTGTGAATTATTTGCACCACCCAGGGACTCCTTCCAGGCTTTTGCCTGGGGATCATTCCATTTAGTGTATTACCTATAACAAACGTTTAATTTTCACCCAGTCATTCTTTGTGCTGCAAGATGATCTTCCTCCCTCTACCCCCACAATCCTGGCCTCAATCTGCATTTTTAAAGAAGACAGCAGGTACATTTTGCATAGCAGCTTTAGCCGGATGTATATCTGGGAAGATCTCTTGGTACTGGGCCTGTTGGCCCCTGTTCCATTCCTCTTTTCCTCACAGGGGAAGCTGACTGCTCAGCCTGCATTTCAGTATCAAAGACGTGTCTCCTCAGGTAGCTTCCAGCAAGAATTGGCCAATTAAGGACTGGGTAGCCCGGTCATTTAGGTCATTTACAAGCAGCCCTCCCCCGCCCCACACCCCGTCCCCACAGCTCACCTCTCCACCCTGTGTTTTCTGTGAAGACTGAAGGAGCACCACAGCTCCTGGGATGCCTGGGAAATGAGATAGTAGAGGAAAGGGAGAAGTGGGCAGGGGTAGGGGTCCTTTCTCTCTCCCGTTCTCTGCCTCAGGGGGCATGGCAGGCAGCAGCTGTCTTCTCTCCAGTTCCAGCTTCCACTGGTGGTCTTGGCTTCTGGGTTCCAGTAACTCGCTCCTCCCATTGTCCTTCCAGCCTGTGGCTGGTTAGCCTTCTTGCTATTATTTCTGGGTTGCCTCTGTCCCCTTCTTCCACCATTGATGAAGGACCTTGTAAGACATTGTAAGGACTGTGAATTTACTCAGAGTCAGTGGGGAAACCATTAAAACCCAGTTGCCCTCAAGTCAATTTTGACTCATAGCAACCTCATGCATAGAACTGGGGAAACCATTAAAACCCAGTTGCCCTCAAGTCAATTTTGACTCATAGCAACCCCATGCATAGAACTGTGCTCCATGGGTTATTCAATGCGTGATTTTTCAGCAGAAGATCACCAGACTTTCTTCTGACCTGCCTCTGGGTAGACTCGAACTTCCTACTTAGCAGGTCAAGTGCGTTAACCTTTTCTACCACACCCAGAGATTCCCGGGTGAACCATTGTTGTTGTTGTGTGCCCTGGAATAGATTCCAAGGACCCTACAGAGCAGAGGAGAACTGCCTCATAGGGTTTCCTAGGCTGTAATTTTTACAGGAAGATGACCAGGTCTTTTCTCCCTCAGAGGGACTGATGAGTTTGAAACACCGACGTTTTGATTAGCAGCCAAGCGCTTAACCATTGCGCCACCAGGGCTCCTAGGTAAACCATTTAAAAAACAAAACCTGTTGCCATCTGACTCATAGTGACTTTATAGGACAGAGTCGATTCATGATTTCAACTCATAGCCACCCTATAGGACAGAGTAGTACTGCCCCGTAGGGTTTCCAAGGAGCAGCTGGTGGATTCAAACTCCTGACCTTTTGATTGGCAGCCTGAGCTCTTAACCACTGCGCCACCAGGGCTCCAGTAAACTATTAGAGGGAGCCATTTGAGCAGAGGCCCTACATGATCCAACCTGTTTTGCCAGGATTACTCTGGCCGTTGTTTTGAAAGTAGACCTGGGGCAAAAGTGGAAGCAGGGAGAGGTTATTGCTCAGACCAGAGGAAAAACCTGACCACAACGATCTTTTCCCTCTTTTAAAATCTTGTGGAATTCACAGTTGCACCACATAATTCAAGGCTTGAGCACCTGATTAGAGGTTGATTTGTTCTCTGGTTGGGTTGCAAAATTCATCTCTGAATCCCTAGTACGTAGTCCAGTGCCTGAAACGGTGGTCACTAAAAAAAAAAAAAAGAAAGAAAACAAACCAACCTCGTATCTAATAAATAAATAGATAAATAAATGGGAGGAGGAGAGCATGACTTGTCTGTCTGGCTTGTCTGCAAACTCAAGCTCCAAGATCTTATCTAGGACTTCCCTGTGTTTCCCATGGGGCCCAGAGTAAGCACTCGGTGAGTGTTTGCTGAAAGAACGACAGCCCACTTTGTGTCAGGTGCCACAGGCAGTATGTGGCCCTGGTCACCGCTTCCCCCTCACACACACTGAGGCATCCCAGGAGCTATGCTCCTCTGGCCTTCCTAGATAGCAAGCCTCTGGTTCTCTGAGGCTCTGCCGAAGGGAGAGGCTACTTGTAAATGACCGGGCTACCCGGGTCATCCGACAGTGGCAGGCCCTTCCTGTTTGGGGTGGAAAGGAACCAGACACTTTCCTGTTAGCACGTCTTCTAAGCAAAGCAGCAGATGCTGAGCAGGTCCTGGCCGAGCCTTTCAGGCCAGATGCCTGGCAGATAGACAGCCTTTATGTGGAAGGGAAGTGGGGCACAGCGCCAAATTGGCCAGGTTTTATTGTGCTCCTTGCAAGTCCCTTGGGTTCTGGTGTGAGTAAAAAACAAAACAGAAGAGGCTGACGCCCTGCAAAACTGTAATGAGGGTTAGGGGGGAAGGGGCTGCTCTGAGCATTTGCCTGGTAAGGAGGTGCTCATGTGATTGCCCTGGGGCAAGCTTGTGTATGTCATCTGGATGTGAGTTTGTGAACCTGTGTGCACAATATATGAGTGGATGCCTGTATCTGTGCACCCAATAGCCAGCATTTATAGCATTTACCAGTTACTAATTGTCTTTTTTTGTTGTTGTTGTCTAGCTTGCTCCCCATAGCAAATCGGAGAAAAATAGGCAGAATGGTTGGTTTTTCTGTTTTTAAAATGGCAGAAACTCAGAGAGGTTAGTTGACTTGCAACGGTCACACAGAGAATGAAAAAGTCACAACTCAAGTCCAGGTCTGTTTTGTCCCAAATTTCTTGCTGTGGCACAGTGGTTAAGAGCTCAGGCTGCTAACTAAAAGGTCAGTAGTTCGAATCTACCAGCCACTTCTTGGAAACTCTATCTATGGGGCAGTTTTACTCCTCCCTGTAGGGTCACTGGAGCTCTGGTGGCACAGTAGTCAAGAGCTATGGCTGCTAACCAAGAGGCTGGCAATTCAAATCCACCAGTTGCTCGTTAGAAACCCTGTGGAGCAGCTCTGCTCTGTCCTAGAGGGTTGCTATGCGTCGGAATCCACTCCACAGCATTTTTTTTTAATACATGTGTATATATGTACAGAAGGCAGATAGGTAGGTGTACTTGTGAGTGTGACCCATATGGATGAGACATGCATGCACATACATGCTGGAGAGAGGAAACTTCTCTTACAGAGGTAGAAGCAGTTGCTAGAAAGTCAAAGCTTCTGGAATTGAGTCACAGCTAAAACTGCACAGAGGCTACGATCAATAATGAACACAAATTATCACAGCTAAAGTCCTCACAATTCTGGGAAAAGCCCCCTCTTCTGCGCCCCTAAACAGATTTAATGTCCTCATTATGACTCTTAGAGCCCTGGAGGTGCAGCTGTTAAAAGCTTGGCTGCTAACCAAAAGGTCAGCAGTTCAAAATCCACCAGCCTCTCCTTGGGAACACTACGGGGCAGCTCTACTCTGTCCTATAGTCTTGCTATAAGTCAGAATTGATGGACGGCAATTTTTTTTTTTTATTCCTGTTATTGTGGCTTTTTGGGGTTGGTCATTCCATGACTGCCTTTCTCTGAAACACAGAATTTCTTCTGATAACATCTACTTTGTGTTTCGCATACTTCCTGGGGAGGAGGAAGGGGCAGAGACAAAGCTGATTGTTCCTCATATTATAAAGAGAGAAACTGAGGCCCAGAGTGGCCTTTTCCAGGCTCACATATCCTGCCTGATTCAAGGGGTCCCGGGCAGGAAGATGACTCCCTGGCCAGCTGTTGCCTTCTGTCAGAGCAGCAGGAGTGGCCTGGGCAACTGCCAGTTACTCTCCTGGGCAGGCGACCTGCCCAGGCCCTGGCATGAGTTCCATAGAACTCCTGTCCACTGTTGGTGGGAGTGGGGGAGGTACTGAGGATTTGGGCCCAGCCCTGGTGCAGTGAAGGGTAAGGAGGTGAAGCTGCTCTCTTTGAAGAGACATGGAGGGCTATGCCAGGAGAGGTGGGTCAATCAAGCTTGGGAGGGAGGGAAGGAGAAAGGCAGACCCTTGGAGAACCTAGAATTATCTGGGACATTGGTATTTAGTATTTAGTGATTCAGCTGGTGTGGAGCAGGGTTCAGAGGTAGAACTCTCACCTTCCACGTAGGACACCTGGGTTCAGTTCTGGCCAATACACCTCATCTGGCCCAGTCACTTCATGTGACTTGTCTGTCAGTGGAGGCTTGTATTTTGCTATGATGCTAAACAGATTTCAACAGTGCTTCTGCTGGTTCCAGACTTAGACTGGGAAGAAAGGCCTGGCAATCTATTTCTGAAAATTCAGCCAGTGGAAACTGTGAGTCACAGCAGTCTGATCCCATTGTGCGTGGGGTCATCATGAGCCGGGGGCTGATTTGACAAAAGCTAGCAACAAAAACAGCAGGAGTGGAGTAAGGCTCAGGAATCTGAATTTTTAATACGCTCCTCCAAGTGATTTCATGTAAGTGGCCCAAGGACCACATTTTATAAATTTGATTTGAATCAAGATAGCGTAGTATTTCAGGGCGAAAGGTCTGGATTTATACCCTCCAGATTTGAATACTGGCTCCGCCATTACTGGATTTGTGACCTTGGATAACGATATAATCTTTCTGTGCTTCAGTTTCCTCATTTTTTAAACAAGGATACTTATAACAGCATCTTTCTAATGAGGGAGCTGCACAGATTTCCGTGAAATAATTTAAGTAAAGCACGTAGCACATACGTAACCAAAACCAAAAACTGCTGCTGTCGAGACGATTCCAATTCATAGCAACCCTATAGGACAGAGTAAAACTGCCTCATAGGGTTTCCAAGGAGCAGCTGATGAATTCGAACTGCTGACCTTCTGGTTAACAGCCAAGCTCTTAACCACTGCTGCACGAGGGCTCCAGCACATACATGGTGTGTGTTAATAGCTCCAAGTATTAATCTTTATGATTTGTTCCAGCTCCCGATTCCCATCCTCACCCCTACACCCACCAGCGGAAGAAATAATGGTGTTGGAGCACTACAGGAGCTTGTCACCACAGTGTTGTTTTGGATGTGGGTGATCTTTGGGCTGTGTTTTGAGAATCCCAGCTCCAAAGCCATTCTCCTCCCCTCACTCTCCTGATACCCCTGCTGTGGACTGAGGGTCTTTCCAATAAACCACAGTGCCTTTCTCATCTTCCTTTCTTCCTTCCATACCCTCCCCACCCCACCCCCACCAGCATGCATATGGCAAGCTGCTTTCCTTCCCCACTCCATCCAAAGTGATTTGGCTCAGGATGTGTCCCAGAAAATAAAAACATATTGCAAGTCAGTTGTGGAGCTAAGTAGGCCCCCAGATTCTTGAAGAAGATCACAGAATTTGGTGCTCTGAACTTGTGAGTAAGCTTCGGAGGCAGAAGGGAACCAAGGCCTACTGTTAACCAGGTTCTAAGTATGGAAGAATGCTGTCTTCCCTGGGAAACAAGTCATCATGTGTAAAGGTGTGGTTGAAGCCTGGGGTGGATGTGGGTAAAGAAAGCTCTGTTCTGCATAAATTCTTGCCGGCACTTCTAACCCTGGATGGCACTTCCAGGTGACCACAAGAATGGACAGGGTGGCAGGGGATGAGAATGGGATAAAATAATTCAACCAAGGACACAAAAGCAAAGAAGTCGATTTTCAAATACAGCAGTGGTGACGGTGTGCAAGATGCCAGGGACCAGAGCTAACCTGGAACGCAGAGAAAGATGGGGTCAGCTCTCTGGATGGCCGAGTCTGTCTTGACCGAGCTGGAATGGAGAAACCTGGGTTGTGCTGGAAGAAGGAATGAAGAAATTCTCCCTGGAGAAAGAATTGACAAACCTGGATTTGACTCCAGCTTGACCCACAGTGTCCTTATCAACTGGTGCTCCTCAGCGCTCCCTTCTCCAAAGCAGGGCTGTATCTTACCTGTCAAAATCCACCTATGTGCCAAGGCCACCATATACCATGGAATCTTCTGATGCCCCCCTCCCCCACTGTAGGGTTGCCAAACAAAATATAATACACCCAGTGAAACTTGAATTTCAGGTTAATTAACAATGAATAACATTTTAGTAAAAAATATGTCCCAAATACTGTATGGCATATACTAAAAAAATTTACCGCCAGTGGCTGTGGAGTGGATTCCAACTCATGGCAACCCCATGTGTGTCCCAGTAGAGCTGTGCTCCATAATGTTTTCAGTGGGTGATTTTTCAGAAGTAGATCATCAGGCCTTTATTCTGAGGTGCCTCTGGGTGGAGTCCAAACTCCAGCCTTTCAGTTAGCAGCCCAGTGAATTCGCTGTTTGCACCATTCAGGGGTTCCACACTAAAAAATTACCCCTTGTTAATCTGGTATTCAATTTTCACTACCCGTTGCCCTCGAGTCAATTCCGACTCATAGTGACCCTATAGGACAGAGTAGAACTGCCCCATAGAGTTTCCAAGGAGCGCGTGGTGGATTGTGAACTGCTGACCTTTTGGTTAGCAGCCGTAGCACTTAACCTCTACTTCAGCAGGGTTTCCTCAAATTTCAGTGGGTGTCCACAATTCTTATTTGCTAAATCTAGTAACCCTACTCCACAACCCCTCACAATCTCCTTCCCCCAGGCCCTCCACAGGACCTTGCTTGAATCTGCAGCAGTTTCACTGTCTGTTCTGTCCTTAACTGAGAACGTTCCTTCTAATCTCCCCAGCTGAACTGAAGTTCCCTGAGGGCTGGGCCTTGTCCACCAACTCTGGGGTGCCCTCCCAGGCAGGGACGCTCCTTACAGAAGTGCATAAGAGCACCCACCCAGAAAGGCACCTAGATGGACAAAAAAATACACCCTCAATCTTACACCCTTAGAGGGGCCCTGACACAGGTATCCGGCGGCTGGAAAGAAAGGTGCCTTTTTTCTTATTGGTCGGCCCAAGAAGCACCTGTTTTTAATTGGTCCACCCGGAAGAGTCCCTGTTTTTAATTGGCCCACCCGGTGGGCTTCCCTTTTTCATTGGTTGGTTGTTTTGTAGGTGGGCGAGGCCTGTTTCCAATTAGTCCACCCAAAGGAATGCCCTTTTCTAAATTTACTCGAAAAGGTGACTTTTTCCAATTCTCGGTCAGAGGTGGCGTCTTTTCCTAAACAGCACAAAATCATTCTGTGTGCTACTGAGGCCCTGAGTCTTAGGACAAAAACACTGCCCTACATGTGCTTTTAGCACTTTATAGATTCCGAACTATTTTTACACACATGAACCTCCCTAATCCTCACAACAATTCCAAGAGATAGATGTGATTGTTGCATTTCCATTTTACAGGTTATCGAGCTGAGGTTAGAAAAGAGACAGCGGCCTGCTCGCAGTTACTACGGCAGGTGACGAAAACAGCTTACTTTGCTAAGAGTTTAACAGTCTTCCGCATAAATCTTTTCATTCGACCCCTACAACGACGGTGTGGGATATACAAAGTTAAGCACGTTACATTCACTTTCTTTTCATCGTCCTGCAACTCTGGGTACTAAATATCATTTGCCCTCCTTTTATTGAGGAAGACAGTGATCCTCAAAGCGGTTAACTCCTTTGCCAAAGGTCACACAGCTGCAGGCTACTATTCATTAGATCACTAGACTGAGACAGGCACTGTGCTTATTTACAGGCGTTATTATCTCATTAAATCCTCGCTGCAACCATATAATATCAGTATTCTTATGATATATATAAATATCATATTTATCGATAAGAATAAGATATCTTATTCTTATTTAACATTTACTGATAAGGAAAATGGGTTCGGAGAGGATGAGTGATGTTTCCAAGATTACACAGCCAGCAGAAACACTGGTAGTGTGGTGGTGATGAGTGATGTTTCCAAGATTACACAGCCAGCAGAAACACTGATGGTGTGGTGGTGAAGTGCTATGGCTGCTAACCAGAAGGTCAGCGGTTTGAATCCACCAGGTGCTCCTTGGAAACTCTACGGGGCAGTTCTACCCTGTCCTGTAGGGTCACTACGAGTCGGACTGGACTGCAGCGCGTTTT
Source organism: Loxodonta africana (assembly GCF_030014295.1). Classification (NCBI taxonomy): domain Eukaryota; kingdom Metazoa; phylum Chordata; class Mammalia; order Proboscidea; family Elephantidae; genus Loxodonta; species Loxodonta africana. The sequence continues at coordinate 52,806,080 of NC_087359.1, forward strand.
TCTTGGGGGAGGGGGGGCGGGGAGGGGACACAGCCAGCAGGTGGCTAACCGGAATTCACACGGCTAACAAGCAGCGGATCTGGAGCTCAATCCCATTTCTTCTGACCTCAGCCTAGGCCTCCTCTTACACCCCAGGGCCTAACTCCCTTCCAGCCTTGCTGAAACAGTCAACGACCCTTTTCATCGAAGTCTTCGGTAGCCCCAATCACAAAGCGGAGGACCCTTCTTGCCACGCCCTCCCCAGAGAGATCAGGATCAACTGGAGGTGGCGGGCCAAAGAACCGATCCTCAGGGCGGTGGCAGGCGCGGGGCGAGACCGTGCAGCCTATGGAAGAGGTTCCAGGACTGTGGCGAGTCCCAGCAGCCTGGCGGGGTAGGTGGGGCCGGAGAGCCGGGCTCCCGCCCCCTCCTCCCCTCCCTCGGTTGTCCCTCCCTCCGTCCGCCGGCCGGCAGAGCGGCGCGGGGGCACTTCCCCGGCTGGACGACCTCGGGTCGGCTCGCGGAGAAGCGCCTAGGAGGAGCAGCCCAGCGCGCGGTCCTCGGGCGCCGGCGGCACCCAGAGACCTTGCTAGGAGGGCGCGCTCTCAGCGCCGGGGAAGAGCAGAGCCGGCGCATTCCCGGGGTCCCCGGCACAGCTCACCGCCAGAGGGGTTCCCCGAGCGCCTGCAGCTGCACGAAGCTTCCCGCGCCCCCGCGCCCCACGCCAAGAACCGCGGCGAAATGTCCACACGCGTCGGCCTCCTGCTGCGCGTCCTGCAGCTTCTGCTGTGGGGCGGCCTGGAAGTGGAGCCGGTGGAACCGGGAGGCGAGGAGTTGCTCAGAGAGGCGGAGGTACCTGGGTGTGTGCGGGTGGAGAGGGGTCCGCGTGCTTGAGTGAGACTCGCCAGAACTTTGCAGTCACTCTACCGTCGCACCTGAGCTGACAAACTGCGTGCGTTACCCTCGCCTTGCCCTCTTGCCGTTTACATTTCCTTGCACACAAAGGCCCTGGGACAGAATTCTCCCCTGGGCCAGGCAAGGCTGGGACCACACGGCCTTGGAGATCCACCTTGATTGTCTAGGGTGGGGGCGGGGGCAGCGACAAGGCGGGACGGACAGGGTAGAGCTGAGAGGGAACCCCCCCACCCGAGTTTGGCACGGAACCATTGCCCTTCGCCGTCTGAGCTGGGGAGACTAGGCACTCATTCATCGGATGCCCCTGAGACCTCCCTGAGCGTCAGACCAGACGCTAAGGAAGCCTCTAGATTGGTGCGGTGGAGAGGGCACTACTCAGTGGCCCGGCAAGCAGACAGAAGTGCTCTTGGGTTTTGGACCAGGCTTCTGGCCAGCTTGGACAAGTCACTTAAGTACTTAGCACTAGTTTCTTCATCTGTAAACTGCGCAAGAGTAATGTTACTCTCAAGAGCTGCTTTAAGGAGCTTTAAACAGTATTTCAGGACTGAAATTGAGGAAAGGGGTCAGGGAGGTGAAGGTGAACCTTAAAGACTCTCTGTTTCATTTTCCTCCTTTGGACCCATCTGCTTCCTTTAGGTTGCACATGGGGAGCTTTTTGTGAGGTAGAGATGGGTCAGTGTCTCCAGGTGGCACAAAGGGCTAGGCTGCTAACCAGAAGGTTGGTGGTTTCCATCCACCCAGAAGCTCCCAGGGAAAGAGGTATGGGGATCTACTTCCAAAATATCAGCCACTAAAAACTTTGTGGGCACAGTTCTACTCTGACACACATAGGGTGACTGCGAGTCAGACAGCAACAGGTTTGGTGTTTTGGGTTTTATTTTTGTTTTTTGGGGGGGGATCTGTTTTCTAGATAAGGGTGATGGTAGTAATACAATAATATCACCATTCCTTTCTTCCCCAAAGAAGCATCTCAATTTGTGGTCTTACCTCTTTTCAGCAATAGGACTGCTAAAAATAATCTCTGCTATTTTATGGAGAAGAGATATGTCTTAGACTGGGTCCTCCAGAGAAGCAAAACCTGTGAAGTCTGTATATATATGCGATATGTATAGAGAGAAAGTTTTATCTCGAGGAAATGGCTCATGCAGTTGTAGAAACTGGCAAGTCCCAGGTCCTTGGGTCAGGTGTTAGGCGTCAGACTGGAGGCTTCTTCTGACTCACGTAGCTGCAGGGGCTGATCGCAGGTAAGACCGCAGGCTGCTGAGCCAAGTCCCAAGAACTGGAGGTCAGATGCTGATTAGCTGAATGGAAGATCCAGAGCAGAGCAAAAGCCAAGGAGCTGTGCCAGAAAGTCCATATATATTGGATGCAGGCCACACCCCCGAGGAAACGCCTTTTCAACTGATTGGCTACTCACAGCAGATCCAATCATGGAGGTGATCACATTATGTCAAATCTCATCATTATATGACTGCCAAACAATATCATAACTGCCAAACCACTGAGAATCACGGCCCAGCCAAGTTGACACCCAACCTTAACGATCACAGGATGTGAACAAGTTCCAAATTCCCCAGCCCAGGACTCTGCCCTAAGACTCTTGCTCCCAAAGAGCTTCATTCCTGCCCTAAAAGTGCCAGTCAAGAGCTTCTTTCAGTATCTTTCCCTCCACTCCACTCCACTAGGTCATCTGAAGGATCATGCCGAATTTGGAAAACTTCCAGAATGAGGAAGGTCCTCTCTGAAACTCTCTGAATCACCCTTCCTTCCATCAGACTGCTCCCATTATCACTCTGGAATATTTGGAAACGACCCTGCTTCAACAAGGGGATCCTCTCTCAACTCCTCCACTCTCTCCCCTGCTAAGCACTGGTCTCTTGCTCTGTGCTCTCAGCTTTTGACATTCAGGGAATTACTTTGTTTCTTTGGATTTGGGATCTTACAACATTCAGTTCAGAGTTCCCATGGCCCCAGGAGAAGGCTTCTGCCTACCAAGCCAAGTCTTGCTAAGAGTCCCCCCCTCAAGTCTGGGTCCCAGGCAATCCTTGGCAGGGGAAAAGAGAGGGTGTCTGCCGCCCATGCCTGCAGTGGCCCCAGATGGACAGAATTTCATCTTGGGGTGTGCTTGGGAAACTTAATATCTAGCAGATTGAGTCTCTTTCAGTCTATTTAACATGATTGGGGGAAGGGTTTTTTTAAATCTCAGGACAAGGAATATCTTAAAAGCATAAAAAACTCTGGAAACATGTAATGGGTGTATATATGTCTCTGTACGTGCATGCACACCTGTGTATATGCGTACAAACTGGTGTGTGTTTATGTGTATGTCTGTCAGTATGTATTTCTGTATGTGGTCCATTGTATGGGCTTTGATGTCAGACAGATGTGTATTCAAACCATGGGCAAATCTTTTAACCCCTATGAATCTCAGTTTTTTTAATCTGTAAAATGGGGAGTAATAATACCTATCTCACAAGATTGCTGTGCAGTTTAATGGAGGTAATGTATGTAAAATGCTCAGCGGAGTGCTTAGTACATAGAAAACAGTTTATAAAAGGCAGCTGCTATCAATGTTGTTGTTATTATCAATCTTTATCCTATTTTAGAGAACACATCTTCAGGTTCAAACTCACTTGGTGACTAGCTTTCCCACTGTAAACAACAATAACAGGATAAAATATGTAAGGCAATTGTTCTCAGCACTGGGCAACAGGCAGCACAGACTGCAGCTCTTAAGAGAAGATGTTGCGGTTCCTGTGGCTACATTACAAATGACTCAAAACCTTAGTGAAGTAAAACAATCGTTTATTATATTCACAGATTCTGTGGGTCAGAATTTTGAATAGGGCACATTAGGGCAGCTTATCTCTGCTCTGCAATGTCTGGGGCTGAAACCATCAAAAGTCTGTTTATCACATATCTGGCAGTTGATGCTGGTTGTCAACTAGGGGCCTCAGTTCTTTTCTCTGTGGGCCTTTCCACCTGGCCACTCCACATGGACTAGCTTGGTCTTCCTCACAGCATGGTGGCTGAGTTCCGAGGATGAGTATTCCACCAGGCAGAAGTTTTTTTGTGTGACTTAGATTCAGAAGTCATATAGCATCACTTCCACTGTACTCCATAGATTGAGGTAGTCACAAGCCCCTACCCAGGCTTACAGGGAGGGAACGTAAACCCTATCTTTTGGTGGAAGGAGTATTGAAGTAACATTGTGAGAAGAACATGTGGAATGAGAGAGATTGTTGTGGTCATTTAAGGAAATACAATCTGCCACAGAAGAGAAACTTACAAAGTAAGCCCCACAATCACCCCAGCGCTATGCTCCGGGGCATTTCCTTGAAAGCAGTGCAGGGAGTTAAGACTCCAAGCAAAGCAGTCCTGCTGTGCTGAGGTGTCTGAGATCAGAGATGCTGAACCAGCTGGAATCTGTGGAGCAGTGCATCATAGGACGATCTCCACAGAAGAAGGTTCCCCGAAGTCCTTGGCTGAGGTCTATCCTGGCGTGTGTAGGTAGGACTACGTGAGGCTTGCCAGAGAGTAGCTGTTAAAGGATTGAGAGCAGAAAAAAGTAGGTCTTGCTCTAAAACATGGTCCTTACTCCTAAAGCATGACATTTCTGGGGTTTCAGATGGATGCCTGGGATGTTAACAAGTTTTGTTTTTTTTTTTCTCATTCTGGTTGGTCCAAAATTCCAACATCCTCCAGAACTGCTCAACTTCTAGAATAAGGCCTGCTTTTATGAAACTTAAAAAGGAGTACATTTAAACACTTTTTTTTTCCTCCATTTGTCATAATTTCCTTAAAAGACAACTGAATGCTTAAAGTAAAACCATAGCATTGTAAGTTGGCCTTTACATGTAAAAGTATTTGATTAACCCAAAAGAATTTGATTAATCCAAAAGTAGAGGAGCAGAAGAGGAACAAAAAAACAGAAGTACAAGTGGAAAGTGAGTAATAAGATGTTACACTTAAACCTAAACATATTATCATATTAAATGTAAATGGAATAAACACTCCAATTAAAAACTAGAGATTGGCAGACTAGATAAAAAAGCAAATCTATGCTGTATACAAAAGATACCTTTAAATATAAAGGCACAAAAGGTGGAAGGTAGAAAAGAGGAAAAAGAATTATCACACAAAAACTAATCATAAGAAAGCTAGCATAAAAAATAAAAGCTATATTAATATCAAACAAAATAGGCAAAAATAAAAAGATTATTACTGTAGATATAAGGGGTACTTCATAATAGTCAAAAAGGAAATTCAACAGAAAGACATGACAAGCCTAAGTATGCTTGTTTGCAGAGATTCAAAACACATGAAACAAAAAGTGACAGAACTAAAGGTAGAAATAGAACTCCTCAATCCTGGTTGGAGATTTTTTTATATAGCTTTATTAAGATGTACAATATAATCCACCCATTTAAATCATACAATTCAATGGTTTTTAATATATACACAGAGTTGTACAACCATAACCACAATCAGTTTTAGAACTTTTTCATCACCTCAAAAAGAAACCCTAAGAACTAGATGGTGCCCGGCTACCACTACAACCGCTCTGACCGGGATCCCTACAGAAGGTCGTGGTTAGAGTGGGGAAAAAATATAGAACAAAATTCAAATTCATAAAAAAGACCAGACTTACTGGTCTGAGAGAGACTGAAGGAAGCCCCTAGACTATGGCCCTTAGACACCCTTCTAACTTGGAACTGAAGCTACTCCTGGAGATCATCTTTCAACCGAATAACAGACGAGCCTATAAAATAAGCAATAACACCCTTAAACAATCATATATATGAGACCAAAAAGGAAACGTTGGCCCAAAAACAAAGATGAGGAGGCAGGAAGAGGCAAGGAAATAGGAGGAATGGAAATGGGAAACTCATTATGGTAATGGGGAGAGTTCTGACACATTGCAGGGATTGCAACCAATGTCATGGAACAATTTGTGTATCACCCATTGAATGGGAAACTGATTTGCTCTGTAAACCTTCATCTAAATCATAATAACAATAATAATAAAAGTATATTCTTTAGCTATTACCCCCAAACCCCTGATATCGGCTTACCTAAGCAACCTAAACAACAACTTATCTACTTTCTGTCTCTCTATATTTGCTTATTTGGGACATTTCATATAAACGGAGGCATATAATATGTGGTCATTTGTCACTGTGTAATTGAAGATTTTAACACCCCTTTCTCAGTAATGAATAGAAGAAGTAGACAAAAAAATCAGCAAGGATCTAGAAGACTTGAACAACACTATCAACCATCTTAACTGATACATATAGAAAACTACACTTAAGAACTCTAGAATACACATTCTTTTCAAGTGAACACGAATCATTTTCCAAGACAGATCATATGCTGTGCCATAAAATAAGTCTCAATACATTCCCAAATTTGAAGTCTTACAGATTACATTCTCTGATGACACTGAATTAAATTAGGAATTAACTACAATAAACGAAAACACCAAACTCAGTGCCATTGAGTCGATTCCGACTCATAGCGACCCTATGGGACAGAGTAGAACTGCTCCATAGGGTTTCCAAGGAGCAGCTGGTAGATTCCAACTGCTGACCTTTTGGTTAGCAGCCAAGCTCTTCACCACTGCGCAACTAGTGGTTGGAACAACACTTATTGTTGGAACAACAACCACTTATTGGAACAACAAAAAGATATCTATCAAATCCCCCAAAATTGGAAATACACTTCTAAATTACCCATGAGTCAATGAAGAAATCACAAAGAATATTAGAAAATGTTTGAAACTGAAAAATGATGAAGGCAAATCATATCAACTCCTGTGGTTTGCAGCTAAGCAGCACTTAGGATGAAATTTACAGCTTTAAATACATGCGTACATGTACATCTCGTCTGCCATGTATATGTGTGTCTGTCTGAATGTGTCTGTGTTCCCACCTCTCTGCATGCATTCCTGTGCCCTGTGTACATGGCTCTATGTGTCCCTTGTGTGCACACAAAGTAATAAAGTTGAGGGCCTTCCAGAGTGGAAGGAGGAGCAAGTCTGGGAGGAGACTTGCTGCTTACGAGACTGCGTTATGAACAAGTTCATTGTTGCCCACTTAGAAAAACTACAGCAACTCATAACACATAAATGGGAGAAGCCTCCACTGCTGAGTTGCAAGATTGAGAGTTAATGAATGAAATCATCCTTCTGGCCCCGCTCCCATTCCCAGCCAGACCCTGTGTTATTCTCTGGAGACAGACTGTCTCAAGGGGTCTATCTACCATGGTTTGCTTGGACCTTCTTTAGAACAACCAGGCAGTTTTCCAGGGCCTACCTCCTACTCAGTAGTCTATCCATATTTGCATGACTACTCCCAAGGTGGCAGAACAGCACGGAGCTGGGCAGCCCGTTTCTCCAGAGAGACATTGGAGCTTCTGTGGAGTGCCTACCCCCAGATGCAGTGTCTGTTTCTCATACCCCAGAGCCATTCATTTGAATTTTTGTGAGTCAGAAACCCAGAAGCCTGGGTGTGGAAGCGGTTCCCAAGAGCTCAGCTCAGTGACTCATGGGTACAGGGTGAATAGAAGTGCAGAAGAGACTCTGCGGAATCCTAGAGGACCACAAGTTGGTGGAAAAGCAGTCATGAAGCCAGTTGGAGGACCACGAAAACTAGCAAAAGCTGGGTGGTAGGAGCAGAAACATAGCAGGGAGAGACTGCTGGACAACTGCCTTAGTCATCTAGTGCTGCCATAACAGAAATACCACAAGTGGGTGGTTTTAACAAAGAGAAATTAATTTTCTCACAGTCTAGTAGGTTGCAAGTCCAAATACAGGGTGTTGGCTCCAGGGGAAGGCTTTCTCTCTGTTGGTTCTAGAGGAAGGTTCTTGTTTTCAATCTTCCCTGGTGAAGGAGCTTCTCAGGCGCAGGGGCCCCGTGTCCCAAGGACACACTCTCCTCCTGGTGCCGCTTTCTTGGTGGTATGAGGTCCCCAAATCTCTGCTTGCTTCCCTTTCCCTTTATCTCTTGGATCAGGGAGGTGACCTCAGTAAAGGTGTTGTTACAATCCCACCCTAATCCTCTCAACATAAAATTACAATCACAAAATGGAAGACAACCACACAATACTGGGAATCATGGCCTAACCAAGCTGATACATATATTTTTGGGGGGACATAATTCAATCCATGAAAACAACTTCTCCTTAATCCTAGCCTTGGTTAAGGCATTATTTTATGCCCTGAACTTGCCCCCTTCCCCCCACAAGCCTAGTGAGGACCATACAAGCTTATATAGTTAAAAAAAAAAAAAAAAAGTACGGTTGGTTGTTTGGCATTAGAAAAAGAGTACAAGAGGGGGTCTGGATGGGACTGGTCAGCTAATGTTTCCCATCTTCCTTAAAGACCAAAAATGAAAGGAGGAGCAGGGATTACAGCAAGAAGTATCTAGGCTACACCACACAGAACCTTGTGAATTGAGCTAGAACTTTGTGAATATGAGACTAGGAACAAGGAAGGGGAAGAGAAAAGAAAGGGAGTCAGACAGGAGGGAATGGGAAGTCTTTGCCCAAAATAAAGGAAGAAGACTGAGCTGAGGCTTGAGGAGCCAGAGAGTGAAAGCAAAGCATCCTGGAAGCAGGCATTTGTCATTTTGAAGGGACTTGCTTCAGTCCTGTTCAATGCCTGTGGCTTGTCAGGTGACCTGTTTGGGGTGTGCTGGGAGATGTGGTCCCAGCCCCTATTTGAAGGCTGCAGTCCACTGCCTAAGTAACTTCTGCCCGCCTCTCTGCTCTGCCCTTGGCCGGTCTTGTAGAGGAGACAGGAGAAACCCAGCTTGAAACATCCCAGCTTTATCTTTTTCTGAGTTGAGAGCCATCTCTCCAGTAAAGAGAGCAGCTTGGCCCCTGCTCCTTCAGCTTCAAAGCCTCTGAGCCACTTGTTTGAATGTGAAATAAACCATCCTGGGATATGTGTCAGAAGATTCTGGTTCAAGTGTTGCTTTTCCACTCATTGGGAACCTTTGGCAAGACACCGCGCCTCCCTGAAGGTCCCTGGGTGGTGCGAATGGTTTGCACTCCACTACTAGCCAAAAGGTTGATGGCTTGAACTTACCAGTGGCCCCATGGAAGGAAGGCCTTCGATCTGCTTCTGTAAAGATTACAGCCAAGAAAACCCTATGGAGTTTCAGTTCTACTCTCTAACCCCTGGGGTCGCCATGAGTTGGAACTGACAGCCATGGGTTTGGTGTTTTTTTTTTTTGGTTGCACCTCCCTGAGTCTTAACATCCTCCTCTTTAAGATGGAAATAACAACACTGGTTCTGCCTGAGTTCTCTCAACTTGATTATGACGCTCAAAGAAGGTGTAATGCCTTTAAAATCTCTAGAAAAGTCAGGGACTCTCTGTGCTCCCAATAACCAGAAAAACAGTTTTGTTTATAGAACATGCCAAGGCAGAACGCCAACTATCATTCCTTGCATCTTGACTTAGCTAATCATGCTAAAGATGTAGTTGAATGATAAGCACGGTCCCACGGAGTCACTATGGAAAGAATAAAATTGTAATGAAACATAATATGAGATGGAATAAGTCATAGGTAAAGCAATGTCGTTTCTGCACGAGCTTACCATTCTGCTATTTTTTCAATTCTTGGGCTTATTTTTGCAGCTGAAACTCTTTGATGGAGGATGTCACAGCCACAGTCTAGAGATGGCTCCTCCTAGACTCACCTACCAAAGGTCTCTTCAGTAATAAAACTCTGTGGCTATGGGGTAAAACTAACTTTTTTTTTTTTTTTAATTAAATACTGTCTTTTATTCTTTTTTTTTTTTTAATTGTGATTTAGGTGAAAGTTTACAGAGCAAATTAGTTTCTCGTTAAACAGTTAATATACAGATTGTTTTGTGACCTTGGTTGCCAACCCTGTGATGTGTCAACCCTCTCCACTTCTCTACCTCAGGTTCCCTGTTTCCATTTGTCCAATTTTCCCGTTCCTTCCTGCCTTCTTGTCTTTGCTTTTGGGCTGGTGAGCCCATTAGTCACGTATACATGATTGAGCTATGAAGTACATCCCTCACGTGTGTTATTGTTGGCCCTATGGACCTATCTAATCTTTGGCTGAAGAGTGGACTTCAGGAGTGACTTCAGTACTGAGTTAAAAGAGTGTCCAGGGGCCATACTCTTGGGGTTTCTCCAGCCTCTGTCAGACCAGCAAGACTAGTCTTTGTTTTTTTTGTTTGTGAATTTGAACTTGTTATAAAATTTTCTCCCCCTCTGTCCCAGACCCTTTGTTGTGATCCCTGCCAGAGCAGTCGGTGGTGGTAACAGGGCACCGTCTAGTTGCGTTGGACTCAGTCTGGTGGAGACTGTGGTGCTTGTGTTCTATTAGTCCTTTGCCTAATCTTCCCCTGTGTCTTTGGTCTTCTTTGTTTTACTTTGCTCCAGCTATCATGGGACCAGTAGATGTATCTTAGATGGCCACTCACAGGCTTTTAAGACCCCAGTCACTGCTCACCACAGTCAGATGTAGAACATTTTCTTTATAGACTTTGTTTTGCCAGTTGAGTTAGATGTCCCCTGAGACCATGGTCTGCAGCCCTCAGCCCAGTAGCGCTGTCTCTCAGGGCATTTGGATATATCTGTGAAGCTTCTACGACTTTGCTCTGATAAAAAAATAACATTTTTAATAGGACAGCAATCAAAGGTTTCCCAATGGATTTTCTCACTGGATTTTTATGAGTTGCTGTGAGAAGGGTAAAGCAGTATTCTTACCCCCATTTTGTACTTTGGGGCACACACAGGTTGAGTAACTTTGCCATAGTTCATATAGTCAGTCGCATAGCAAGGCTACAATAATAGATCTGGGATATATCTTAAGACTCCAAATGAAACGCTCATTTTAGAGAAGAGGAGACTGAGGCCCAGGAAGGCACAGGATCTACAGTTAGCAGCAGCACCAGGTATAAAATTCAAGACTCTCAGTCCAGTGCTCTTCTCCTTACAACCCAGCGACTCAGAGCTCTTGACTCAGGCCTGGGATTTGTCTGGCTACACCTCATTGCTATGCTTGCTCTGCTCAGAGATGGCCAGAATTTCCCCTTCCCTCAGGCTTAAAATGGGCTGGGCTCTCCACACCCTCTCATGACAAGTCAGAACACTTGCAGGACTAGAACCCCTAAAGTTCTGATTCTACCCAGCTTTCTGGGCCCCGGGAAGCGGTTTTCATTTTATCTAGACATCACAGCCACTCCTAGTGCTTTTCAGAGGTGACTCCCGAGGAAAGTGGCCCTGGCCCTGACCAAGTGGGTGAGGCATGTTGGCACAAGCTTTTAGGCAACAGCCAGATGAATCACCACAGGGATTCCTCTCCATTCAGCTCAAGGTTGTCGAGGAGAGAGGATGAGTGGAGAACCGGGAAGAGAAAAAACCTGGTGTTGGAAATTCAAGGCAGGGAGGAGCGGCCTGGGCACTGTCTCCATGAAGTGGGACAGGGATGATGCCAGGTGGAGCTCAGAGTCCCTAAGAGAACACAAGTAAAGCCCACACCGGGCAGATGCAGTGCAATATGTCACTTTTATATGGCCTTTCTTGCCATGGCTTTGTAACTCCCATCAAATGACTGGGTGGGACTATGCAAATGAGGTGCTAGTGGCCCACCAAGGGGATTGGATACCTTGCTAATAATGTAAATAAGGTGCATGGCACCCTTGTAGGGGTTGTTGTTGTTAGGTGCTGTCAAGTCGGTCCCGACTCAAAGAGACCCTATGCACAACAGAGCAAAATGCTGCCACTCCTGCGCCATCGTTATGCTTGAGCCCATTGTTGCAGCTACTGTGTCAATGCATCTCACTGAGGGTTTTCTTCTTCTCCTCTGACCCTATACTTTACCAAGCACGATATCCTTCTCCAGGGACTGACCCCTCCTGACAACATGTCCAAAGTGCGTAAGACACAGTCTCACCATCCTTGCTTCCAAGGAGCATTCCGGTTGTACTTCGTCCAAGACAGATCTGTTTGTTCTTTTCACAGTCCATGGTATATTCAATATTCTTCGCCAACACCATAGTTCAAAGGCGTCAATTCTTCTTCTTCGGTCTTCCTTATTCATTGTCCAGCTTTCCCATACATATGATACGATTGAAAATACCATGGCTTGGGTAGGGCACAGCTTAGTCTTCGAGGTGACATCTTTGCTTTTCAACGCTTTAAAGAGGTCCTTTGCAGCAGATTTGCCCAGTGCAATGCATCTTTTGATTTCTTGACTGCTGCTTCCATGGGTATTGATTGTGGATCCAAGTAAAATGCAATCCTTGACAACTTCACTCTTTTCTCCGTTTATCATGGTGTTGCTTATTCATCCATTTGTGAGAATTTTTGTTTTCTTTATGTTGAGGGGCAATCCATATTGAAGGCTGTGGTCTTTGATCTTCATTAGTAAGTGCCTCAAGTCCTCTTCATTTCCAGCTAGCAAAGTTGTGTCATCTACGTAACACAGGTTGTTAATGAGTCTTCCTCCAATCCTGATGCCCTGTTCTTCTTCACATAGTCCAGCTTCTCAGATTATTTGCTCAGCATACAGATTGAATAGGTATGGTGAAAGGATATAACCTTTACAAGCACCTTTCCTGACTTTAAACCACTCAGTATCCCCTTGTTCTGTCCAAGCAACTGCCTCTCGATCTATGTACAGGTTCCTCATGAGCACAATTAAGTGTTCTGGAATTCCTATTCTTCACAATGTTATCCACAATTTGTTATGATCCACACAGTTGAATGCCTTTGCATAGTCAATAAAACGCAGGTAAACATCCTTCCAGTATTCTCTGCTTTCAGCCAGGATCCACCTGACATCAGCAATGATATCCCTGGTTCCACATCCTCTTCTGAATCCAGCCTGAATTTCTGGCAGTTCCCTGTCGATATACTGCTGCAGCTGTTTTTGAATGATCTTCAGCAAAATTTTGCTTGCCTGTGGTATTAATGATATTGTTCTATAATTTCCACATTTGGTTGGATCACCTTTCTTGGGAATAAGCATATATATTGATCCCTTCCAGTTAGTTGGTCGGAAAGCTGTCCTCCATATTTCTTGGCATAGACGAGTGAGTGCTTCCAGCGCTGCATCTGTTTGTTGAAACATCTCAATTGATATTCCATCAATTCCTGGAGCCTTGTTTTTCGCCAATGCCTTCAGAGCAGCTTGGACTTCTTCCTTCAGTACCATTGGTTCATGATCATATGCCACCTCTTGAAATGGTTGAACGTCCACTAATTCCTTTTGGTATAATGACTCTGCATTCCTTCCATCTTCTTTTGATGCTTCCTGCATCATATAATATTTTCCCCATAAAATCCTTCACTATTGCAACTCAGGCCTTGAATTTTTTCTTCAGTTCCTTATTTTGAGAAACACCGAGTGTGCTCTTCCCTTTTGGTTTTCCATCTCCAGCTCTTTGCACATATTATTATAATACTTTGCTTTGTCTTCTCTAGCTGCCCTTTGAAATCTTCTGTTCAGGTCTTTTACTACATCATTTTTTCCTTTTGCTTTAGCTGCTTCATGTTCGAGAGCAAGTTTCAGAGTCTCCTTTGACATCCATCTTGGCCTTTTCTTTTTTTCCTGTCTTTTCAATGACCTCTTGCTTTCTTCATGTGTGATGTCCTTGATGTCATTCCACAATTCTTCTGGTCTTCAGTCATTACTGTTCAACGTGCCAAATCTGTTCTTGAGATGGTCTCTAAATTCAGGTGGGATATGCTCAAGGTAGTATTTTGGCTCTCGTGGACTTGCTCTGATTTTCTTCAGTTTCAGCTTGAACTTGCATATAAGCAATTGATGGTCAGTTCTACACAGTCAGCCTCTTGCCTTATTCTGACTGATGATATTGAGCTTTTCAATCGTCTGTTCCACAGATGTAGTCAGTTAGATTCCTGTGTGTTCTGTCTGGCGAGGTCCATGTGTTTAGTAGCCATTTATATTGGTGAAAAAAGGTATTTGCAATGAAGAAGTCGTTGGTCTTGCAAAATTCTATCATTTGATCTCTGACGTTGTTTCTATCACCAAGGCCGTATTTTCCAACTACCAATCCTTCTTTGTTTCCAACTTTCACATTCTAATCACCAGTAATTACCAGTGTATCCTGAGTGCATGTTCGATCAGTTTTAAACTACAGAAGCTGATAAAAATCTTTAATTTCTTCACCTCTGGCCTTAGTGGTTGGTGGTAAATTTGAATAATAGTCGTATTAACTGGTATTCCTTGTAGGCGTATGGATATTATGCTGTCACTGACAGCGTTGTACTTCAGGATAGATCTTGAAATGTTCTTTTTGACGGTGAATACAACACCGTTCCTCTTCAAGTTGTCATTCCCTGCACAGTAGACTATATATGATTGTCTGATTCAAATTGGCCAGTACCAGTCCATTTCAGCTCGCTAATGCCTAGGATATCATTGTTTATGCATTCCATCTCATTTTTGATGATTTCCAATTTTCCTAGATTCATACTTCGTACATTATTAATGCACAATTATTAATGGATGTTTGTAGCTGTTTCTTATCATTTTGAGTTGTGCCACATCAGCAAATGAAGGTCCTGAAAGCTTGGCTCCAACGACAACATTAAGGTCAACTCTACTTTGAGGAGGCAGCTCTTCTGCAGTCGTCTTTTAAGTGCCTTCCAACCTGGGGGGCTCATCTTCCGGCACTATATCGGACAATGCTCCGCTGCTATTCATAAGGTTTTCAGTGGCTAATTCTTTTCAGAAGTAGACTGCAGGGTCCTTCTTCCTAGTCTGTCTTAGTCTGGAAACTCAGCAGAAACCTGTCCTCCATGGGTGACCCTTCTGGTATCTGAATACTGGTGGCATAGCTTCCAGCATCACAGCAACACGCAAGTCCCCACAGTACGACAAACTGACAGACGTATAGGGATGGGACCATACAAATAAGGTATATGGAAGCCTAACGAGAGGATTGGTCAGTTTGGCCATCCCACTAGATTAAAATGAGCCATCCCCGAAGCACGAAGGGAGGATCTCAACACCACCAAAAAAGAAAAGCCGGGAGTGGAGCTTGTCCTTGTCCCTGCACTGAAAACCTCCTAGATCCAGGAAACAGAGAGAGGAGCAGTAACACAGAAGACAGCAAGAGATGACAGTGCTAAATGGCAGGAATGAGGAGACCTGGATGAAACAGTTGCAGTGGGGTTTCCTGGCCCACGGGTGAGAAAGCTGAGCACCTTAGGGCATGAGGCTTACTGGCGGAGTGGGGTGCTATCAGGCAATTATTGACTGAGCTGAGAGTTTTGTTAACACTTGCCCAAGCAGGGCAGAGGCCAGGCTGAGCGGCTGAGGGCCAGAGACCTGTCTACAGGCTGGGAAGAGGCTGTCCTGATTGAGAACTATATCCTGAGTGTTCCTGAACCTCAATTGTAACCAGTTAGTTCCCCAAGAAACCCCATAATCGTGAGTGTTGTCTGTGAGTTCTGAGTGGCCATTACAGTGAATTATCAAATCCAGCAGAGCAGCAGAGAGTGCCATGGGGGGGACAGTTGGTGTTAGAATTGGTAAAAAGGTTGGAAGGTGGAAGCATGCCTGACCTCCTCCTCATAGGAATCAGCCATGGTCTTGATTGTTGATTCTCCTTCCTCCTTGTGAAGCTAGAGGAGGTCAGATGCTACCACCATGCCATTTTCATAGCAGGAAAACTGAGGCCTAAATGGGATCATGACTCCTCCAGGAAGATTAGTGTTTGAGCTGGGATGTGAACTGGGGCCCCGCTTTCCAATCCTTCCTCTCCTGAGATCCCCTTGCTGCGTCCTCGATAGCACACACCTGCTCCTTCTCCATGCAGACAGGTGTTTCTCTCACCTTTGCAGGGAGAAACTGAGGTATGGCAAATAGGCTTACAGAAGAGGGTTAGGGACAGCTCCTAGAGCAAATGCCTCAACCCTGCCTCCTCCCCACCCAGAGATGTGGATCTGCCTCTGCTCAACAGAACTTCAGAGCACTCAGCACTAACAGTATTAAGGAGCCCTGGTGGCTCAGTAGTTAATCACTGTGCTGCTAACTGCAAGGTTGACAGTTCAAACTACCAGCCGCTCTGCGGGAGAAAGATGTGGCAGCCTGCTTCCGTAAAGATTAAATTACAGCCTTGAAAATCCTATAGGACAGTTCTGCTCTGTCATATAGGGTTGCTATGAGTGGGAATCAACTTGGCGGCAATGGGTTTGGTTTGGTTTGATGGGTATGTAAATAAGAATTTTAAAATACATGCACGTTAAACAAAAAATAAGTATACGGGAGTCCATCTGTGCTGATTCTTCCCATTATAACTACTTCAGTGCTTTTATGGAAATATCAAATGTCAAATTCTTAAGATCTCTTTTTCTCATTCTTTCGGTGCCTCTGCTTGGCTGGTGTCCTGGGCACATGCTCATTGGGCTTACTGGGAATTCAGCTCAGCCTTGGAACCCACAGGGTCCCAGAGACAAGTCAGAAAGGCCCAAGGGCTCGCCTCTGATGGGTCCCTGGAAAAGGCCTCCACCTTAGTCCTGCCCTGCATTCCACCTTGCCTGCCAGGCACTGCAGCCCAGCCAGGAAATGAGACGCCGCTAGTCAATTTCCCCTCCCTCCTCCCCCTCTGTCCAAAGCTTCATAGTTCTAGAACTGGAGCCAACTCCCTGATAAGGGCTGGGAGGGTCTGGGGGGAGGGGCCCAGGGAGTGCCAGCCATCTTGGCCTGTGACCTAGTCTCTCCTAAGTCACACACTGAGCAAAACTGCTTCTAAAACCAAAAAAAAAAAAAAAAAAACCAAACCCAATGCCGTCGAGTCGATTCCGGCTCATAGCAACCCCAAGGAAACATTAATTCCCTGGCTTCCCACAGAAAGCCACTCTGTCCACCTTTTCTCAGGGGAAGGGATGAGGCAAGGAAGAGAACCTGGCACCAGGCAAGTCTGAGGTAGAAGTACCTGAACTGAGAACAGAGGTGTTACTGCCTTGTTAAAGCAGTTCCCATTTTACAGATGGGTCATATTCCAAAAGTCTGTTATTAATTTTCCCGCTAAGATAAAGCAACTTGATCAACTGTTTATTGAGCACTTACTACGTACCAGGCACTGTACTGTGTATTCAAAACTAAACCAAACCTATTGCCTTAGAGCTGGTTCTGATTCATGGCAACACATGTGTTACAGAGTAGAACTTCTCCAGAGGGTTTTCTGGGCTGTAATTTTTACAGAAGCAGATCCTCAGGCCTTTCTTCCACGGTGCCACTGGGTGGGTTCAAACCGCCAACCTTGGTTAGTAGTCAAGTGCAAATCATTAGTGTCGCCTACGGATCTTGCTATAGATGCATTCCCTTATTTAAGTCTTCCAAGAATCCTGTGGGGTTATTCTTATTCCCACGTTGTGCATGAAGAAACAGACTTAGAGAGATTAAATAATTTGTCCCTAGCCACCCAGCAGAGTCAGGGTTGGGAACAGAATCTGGGCTCCAAATCCTGTGGCCACTATGTGAGGCTACACTATTTTGAAATGTACACAGTTTCCCAGAGTAACCCAGTAAAAAAACCAAACCAGTTGCCATCAAGTTGACCCCGACTCATGGCGACCCCGTGTGCTGCAGAGCAGAGCTGTGCTCCATAGGGTTTTCAAGGCTGTGACTTTTCAGAAACAGATCACCAGACCTTTCTTCCAAGGTACTTATCCATGGGTTCAAATAATCATTTGCAATACCCAGGGACTTCGATTGAGCCACTACCCAAACCTATTGCCGTCGAGCAGATTCCGACTCATAGCAACCCTATAGGACAGAGTAGAACTGCCCCATAGGGTTTCCAAGGAGCTCCTGGTGGATTCGAACTGCTGCCCTTTTGGTTAGCAGCCGTAACTCTTAATCACTATGCCATCATTGTTTCCGATTAAGTCACTAAAAAAAACTTCTGATTAAGCCACTAGAAGTCCTTTAATCCATTATGCATCCGAAAACAGTATGTATTTGCAAAGTAAAGAAGAAAACAATGGTGCCGAAATACTAATGCAGAAAAATATTCATGGAGAAAAAACCCCACTGAAATGGACTTGGAAAACATTCTGTCGTCTACAATGGAAAAGAGTTTGTTGAGAAGAGGATGTGGAGGTCACTAAAAACAGTGTAAATGAAATCCAGAAAGACAAATCTGAATACTTGCAAAGGCTTATGGGCTTGACAATCCTAGCTCTTTGTGTCTAGTTTTATTTTCCAACTTATGCATTTTCCTTGAGGCAGCAGCTATGATTGGAATTGATTTAAGAAATACAGAAAAGAAAAGCAGCAATAAGAGAACAAACAAGACAAAATTATTTCAGAAGTAATAAGAAGGGGTAAAAATTAGGAGGCTATGTGTACCTATTCACCACTTGTCTGAGAGTCTGTCACCCTACGGTGGCTTAGAAGCTATGCCACCAGTATATCAAATATCAGCAGGGTCATCCTTGATGGACAGGTTTCAGTAGAGCTTCCAGACTAAGACAGACTAGGAAGAAAGACCTGGTGGCCTACGTCCAAAAATTAGCCGGTGAAAGCCCTGTGGATCACAACAGAATATTGTCCAATGCAGTGCTGGAAGATGAGCCCCCTAAGTCAGAAGGCACTCAAAATACACAGTGAACTTGACCGTGCCAGTGATCATGAAGATGGCACAGGACTGGGCAACATTTCATTCTGTTTTATATGGGCTTGCCATGAGCTGAAGCCAACTTGATGACAACTAACAACAAAAGTATGTACCTCGGTATAAGAATTATGCAGCCAAGGGGGTATTTATGGGACTTTATCATTGAGAGAGGCAAGCTAGGACCCAGGTGCATCATCTCCTTGAAGGATGGGACTGGTGCTAGGTGTGGATAATGAAGTGAGGACACACTTCTCTCCATCGGCCTCCAACAACTTGGTTGCTGGGAGAACAGCTTCCAGGTATCTAAGGGCAGGCAGTGAGCAAAAAGCAGGTGAGCTGTGGGCTGTTCTCTAGTTTCACTGATTTCCCAGGAGACCTTGTCCAGGACCTTGGCTTCACATCATCTACTGCTGGAAGAATCCAGCTTCTCCTTTGAGCTCCAGAGTTATACGGCCAGTGCCGCCTTGACCTCACTAATCTTCCTCCCACTCCAGGCCCATCTGTTTCTCCCTCAGGTGTCCTCATACAGTAAATGGCATCACCTTCTGGTGCAAACGATTAATGAGCCCAGCTGCTAACCAAAAGGTTGGAGGTTTGAGTCAGCCTTGGGGCCCAGACTCCCTCTGTGTCTGCATTCCTCTGTGTTTCTGGGCAGCAGAGGGAAGGACGAGGCAGAAGGTAGAAGAGATATGAGCCCACTTAGAGGTGCCTTGGAAGAAAGGCCTGGTGACCTACTTCTGAAAAATTAGCCACTTAAACCCTATGGAGCACAGTTCTACTCTGATGCACATGGGGTCACCATGAGTCAGAGGTGACTCAACAGCAACTAGTTCCAAGCCAAAAGCTTTGGAGCCTCCTTTTCCTTCATTTTGTGTAATTAGTCCATCAGCAAGTCAAAGGAAACCCAGACTGCTTCCTTTAGTCGAGGAGCCTCTGCTTCATCTCATGCCCAGCTTCTTTGCACTTACTCTGTTTCAGCCTTCTTTCTGTTCCTTAAATGTGCCAATGCTATTCCTAGCTCCAGGCTTTTGCATTTGCTGTTCCCTCACCTGGAACAGGAGCCCTTATGGCAGAGTGGTTAAAGCGCTCAGCTGCCAACTGAAAGGCCAGCAGTTCGAACTCACCAGACTCTCCATGGGGGAAAGATGTGGCAGTCTGCTTCTGTAAAGATTACAGCCTGGGAAACCCCGTGGGGCAGCTTTGTTCTGTCCTACACGGGGGCTGCTATAAGTTGGAATCCCCTTTCCCATAGGACTCAGATAAAATATCAGCGCCTCAGGCTCCTTCCCTCACTGCCTTATCTAAAGTTTCTCTTATTCTAGATCACCTCACCTGATTTCTTCTTAGCACCAACACTATCTTCTTTATTTACATGTTATCTGATTTTATTGTCTACCTCTCTTTACTAGCATGTAAGCCCGTTTAGGGTTGTCTTGTATACCACAGCACTTAGCAGGGCGCCTGGTATATTGCATGAATGAATGAAAGTAAATAAGTTACCAGTTTTCTAATTCAACTGTAAGGTCAAAGGTAAGCACATTTGTTGTTCATTGGGCCTGAAATATGCCTGCATTGTAGGGGAGGAGACTTGTTTTTAGGAAGAAGACAGAATTAGAGAGATAATTCATTCCCAACCCACTAAGGACAGAGCTGGGACTTGGTCAGCTCGATTCCTAATCTATACAGGAAAGTTTCCTAGAAAAGTTAGATGTTTCCTAGCAAATTTGATGCATATGAATAGTGTATATTTGCATAGCACACACTATCACTATGTGACAGGCGCCGTGCTAAGTGTTTTATGTGCACTATTGTGTTTAATCCTCAAAGTAAATCTATAGGTTTTTTGGAAGTAGATTGCCAACCCTTTCTTCTGAGGTACCTCTGGATGGTTTTGAACCTCCAACCTTTCAGTTAGCAGCCAAGCACCTTAACCATTTGCACTACCCAGGAGCTCCCACCTATAAGGTAGCTACTATTATTAAGCCCAGGTTCCCTGGGTGGCACAAACAGTTGAGTGCTTGACTAGTAGCCAAAAAGTTGGTGGTTCAAACCCACCAGAGACACCTTGGAAGACAGGCCTGGCAGTCTGGTTCTGAAAGGCCACATGAAAACCCTGTGGAGCAGTTCTACTCTGCACACATAGGGTCTCCCTGAGTCAAGATTGACTCAATGGCAACTAACAACATTATTAAGCCCATTTTACAGATGAGAAAGTTGTGGTTTAGAGAAGTAATTTGCTAGCTGGGATTCAAACCCAGGCTATCCTGAGAGCCAATAACTCTCCCGTCCAGCACGCCCTACTAAATTCCCAACAATGCCATGAGATTCGCGGGGTAGGTATTGCTGGCCCAGTTTTAGGGATAAGGAAACTAAGGTTCAGAAAGGTTGACTTGTCCAAGGTCATCCAGTCCTTCTGACTTTGATCCCAGGACTTTTTTTGCTATAACTTATACACCCTCTTGGGACAAAAGGTGAGACAGGGCAGGATGTATGTGCCCTTGATCCTTGGAGGGGAAAGGAGGCTGCGTGATAGGAAATGTTGGTGGTCCTCTCTCCCCCAGGCATTCCTGGAGAAGTACGGCTACCTCAGTGAACAGGTTCCCAGAGCTCCTACTCAGCTCAGCAATGCCATCAGGTAGGACAGAGGGACGTGGTGAGCTTGGAGGTTTTGGGATGCAAAGCTGAGTCGTCTTACCCCTCTCCTGGAAGGCTGGCTGAGTAACCCCAGGAAGGTATCCTCCCTCTTGTGCCCAGGGACCATCGTCCTTTGCTTCCTCCTTCTCTGTCCCCAACCTCTTGCTATCTCCAGGGAGAATCCCTGCCCTCACCACTACCCCCCAGTCTCCCTCCCAGGTCTTTTATCACAATTCCTCCTGACAGGGAGTTCCAGTGGGTGTCCCAGCTGCCTGTCAGTGGCGTGCTGGACCGTGCCACCCTACAACAGATGACGCGGCCCCGTTGTGGGGTTACTGATGCTGAGAGTCATGCAGCCTGGGCCGAGAGGGTCAGTGCCCTGTTTGCTGGACGCCGGGCGAAAATGAGGAGGAAACGCTTTGCAAAGCAAGGTGAGCACTGTTCAAATCCAGCCAGCTGGGGAGTCCCCAACGTCCTGAAGTTCTATGGCCAGAAATGTTCCTCAGCCCTGGGACTGAGCTTTGTCATCATCTACTCTTTCTTAGGGCGGGGAGGGGGTAAGCAGTAGGCAAATAAGACCTCTTGGCTCCTCATTTCGAGCTCGAGGACCATGTTTGTGAATAGTTAACCAGTTGCCATCAACTGGATTTCAACTCATAGCGACCTCATGTGTGTCAGAGTAGTACTGTGCTCTATCGGGTTTTCAATGGCTGATTTTTTATTTCAGAAATAGATTGCCAGGGCTTTCTTCCAAGGTACCTCTGGGTAGGCTCGAACCACCAACCTTTTGGTTTCCAGCGAAGAGTGTTAATGTTGTTTGCACCACCCAGGGACTCCTGTTTGTGAATACAGCCACGGCGATGAGAATTATACATATATTGATGAATTTTCATTGTGCGAGTTTTTTCAAAGCAAACTTCATCAACCCCACTTAATTCCTTGATCAGGGCAGTTAAGCTGTTGCCATTTTTTTAATGCACATTTTGCTGAAGTTATTTTCATCCGAATTCGTTCTTTTTCATAAAAATTATTCGATAACGATGTGATCCATCAATCTGTTTTCTTTTGTCTATGGCTCATTTTTTAACAGCTTTATTGAGATGTAATGCACATACCATACAATTATTCACCCATTAGAAGTGGACGATTCCGTGTTTTTTAGTAGATGCTGAGAGTTGTGCGACCATCAGCCGAATCTAATTCCAGGATATTCTCATCACCCCACAAAGGAACCATGTGCCCAGCAGCAGTCGTTCCTCACTCCCCATCCCTCACTCTCACCAGCCCCTGGCACCCACTCACCTACTCTCTGTCTCTGTAGATTGGCCTGTTCTAGACTTTTCGTTATAGCACAGTCGCACGTTTTATACATTACAGCTTCTACTGTTGTGACTTTCCTTTTGTAGGTTTTTTTGTTTTGTTTTTTAACCAAACCCCCTCAGGCTTCCAGGGTTCACTGTATAGACCTCACATTGATGAAATTTTGGTTCTTCTGTCAATTTTTCATCAATAACAAGTTTTACCATGTGTAATTTTAACATCTTGATTGTTTTTACTAATCAGTGTTTGCAGTTTCAAAGATTTCAGTCAGGTTTGCATTTATAGTTAATTTTACTGTGAGCACTCTCTGGGCCATTGTCAGTCTTAATTTGCACTAAGTACTTTTATCCGTAATGGTAAAGGACAGAGGCACATAGTTTGTATTTATCTTTGAGGATGGCTGTTTCCAGGTGTTTGCCAATCCAATTCCTCTGTGTCTACCTATGTAGCCACTCTGGGTACCCAGTACTGACAGACCACGCTCCTCGTAAAGCAGACTCAGCCTTGAGGTCCAGACTCCCTCTGTGTCTGCATCCGCCTGTGTTTCTGGGCAGCAGAGGGAAAGACGAGGTAGAAGGAAGAAGAGCTATGAGCTCAGGAAGCTGTGGTAGAGCAGAAAGAACAGCGTCCCCGGAGCTAGGGGCTCTGAGTTCAAGTCTCAGCTATGTGACCTGGACATGTTACTTTGCTCTCTGAACCTTCGTTTTCTTCAGGTTGCAAGGGAGAGACAAGCCCTGATTACCAAATGGAAGGGGCTCCTTGTGAGAATGCAGTGTGAGGTGACGCAGCCCTGGAAGCCGTCTCAGCAGCTGCACCTTCAGGCTGTAATTGGCCTCACAGAGAACTGGGATAATACCTCTCAGGCACCCAGAGCATACCCTGAGCACTAGGGATGCTTCCCTCTGATCTAATGGCAGCTCACCTCCTTATGCCCCAAGAGGGGATCTAATGGAGTCCACTCAGCTCCATCAATTCGGAGCACCCCTGTTGGGCACAGATTTTTGCAAAGGCACCGAGGCTGGTGGCCTTACCCCTGTCCGGACTAGCCAAATTGCCTGGTCCAGACAGCAGTGGCCAGGTTGGATGGAGAGTTTTCCCTCTTACTTACAGCATGAGCCACAGAAGTGTGCCTTAGATAACATCTGCTGGGTGGGAAGATGTTCTCTAGAAAGGAGCTGTGGGCTCAACAGGCATTGAGCACTTTTGTTGTCTAAGGAAAGAAAACATAATAATATCGGTTAACATTTATTGAGCATGTATGATGTGACAGGCGAGGTTCTAAATGGATTAACTCGTTTAATCTCCCTAACAACCAAATGAAATAAGTACCATCATTATCCTCACTTTGGAAACACTGGTGGCATAATGGTTAAGTGCTATGGCTGCTAACCAAAAGGTCGGCAGTTCGAAACTGCTGGGTGCTCCTTGGAAACTCTACCGGGCAGTTCTACTCTGTCCTATAGGGTGGCTATGAGTTGGAATCAACTGGATGGCAGTGGGTTTGGTTTTTTTGGTTTTTATCCTCACTTTACAGATGGGCAAACTGAGGGATAAAGAGCTTGGGTAACTTTCCCAGCTAGAGTATGGCTGAACCTTGTGATTGAGAGGATTAAATGAGTTCCAGATGTGAAAATCCCCAAACATGGGTAGGTGCTTAAAAAATGACGTGGATTCCTAGATCAGTGACTGCATTAGGTGCCAGAACCCTGGGCTGATGAAGCCAGCTTCCGGCTTAGGGTTGCCAGACAAAATACAAGATGCCCAGTTATACTTGAATTTCTGATGAACAACCAATAATTTTTTGTTTTGACCTAATTTATATTCAAACATTATTTCTTGCTTATCTGAAATTCAAATTTAACTGAGTGCCTGTATTTTTATGTGTTAAATCTGCCAACCTCAGTCTAAGTGCTTGCTCCTCTCTCTTCTTGCAGAGCTGATTTTCAATCCCCCCGTGCTCCCTCACAGAGCTGGCAGGGGTGGGGGAGATGGATATTTACCAAGCACCCCCCACACATTGCAAATAAGGAAACTGAGGCTTGGCGAGATTCTGTAATTTGTTTTGTAACTTTGCGAGTGGAGGTACTGGCATTCCCACCCATGCTTTTTCCACAGAATCAGCTACCTACTGGTTATCAGGACTCTAGAGTCCTCCCCAGCCAAGACTTCTAGCTCTTCTCCCCTTTCCCATTTCCTTTTCTTTCTCCCTTCCCTTTAGGACAGAGTCCCTAGGTGGTGCCGCCCAGATGCATCTCAGAAGAAATGCCTGGTGATCAGGTTCCAAAAGGTCACAGCCTCAAAAACCCTATGGAGCAGTTCTACTCTGCAACACATGAGGTTGCGTGGAGTTGAAATTGACTCTATGGCAACTGTTTGTTTTTTATTCCATTTTGGACGTTGGAGCAAGAGGGGTACAATGCCTGGTGCTACACGGGTCAGGCAGAAGCCATGGAAACCAGTGAGAACAGGGGAGAGGGCTCAGGCTGCTCTCCCTCCCCTCCCTCATGGGTTCCTTCCTCCCTGATAGGCACGCCAACAATCCTCAATACTGCACTCCTCCCAAGGAAAATTAGGCATTCTCTCTCCAATCCTGTTCCTATTTGCCCTTCTATCCTCACCCAAAACACCACACACACACACACACACACACACAGACAGGATTTTTATCCTGAGAGCTGTCATCCCAGGGGCTACCTAGAGTGCGAGAATTTGCCCATCCTCCCTGTTTCATGCCTGTGGGGTGAGGTGCCCCCTTAGCTGCAAGGAGGCAGAATGAACCGCCACCTCAGAATCTTCTAGAAGACTTGGGGGCGGAAAGGAAAAGTGACACACAGCAGAGTGTAAAAAAACTGGAGCCAGCCAGTTCAGGCCCACTGGTGAAGACTTTCAATGTAGAAATATCTTTAGTACTAATGAACGTCAGGGGGCCTCTGGACCCTGGGCCTTCCCTCCACTTCCTTGTCTCCCTCCCTCCCTCAGAATCATTCCATCTTCCCTCCTTGAGGGTTGGTCACTGGCTGGGAGGCAGAGGTTGGGTGCCTGCCAGGCCAAACATGCCCCAGGGCAGCAGCATTGCCTTGAATGGAGCTTGGCTCAGGGGTGGGAGAAGGGACATGTCCCTCCCCCTTCCACGGGTAGGAGAATGGAGCCCAGCGCCTCTGCTCTCTAAACCCTCCCTTTCATCTGGAGAATTTCAGTTCCAGCAGAGCCCCTGCTTTGACCCCAAGGAATGATGTTCAGACAGATTTATAATCCTGGAGTTTTAGCAAATGTACCTGCTTATCTCCATAGTATAGTGGAAAGAGCACTGGATTAGGTGTCAGGGGGTCTGGGCTCAGGGCCTAGCTCAGCCAATCACTCATTCTGTGACCTGCGGGTCTCAATTTCCCCAAATAGAACAAAAACATTGGATAAGGAGATGGCCAAACTTCCACTACGTATTCCTCCTGCTTTTTCAGGCAAGGGCTTCCCCAGGGCAAAGGGGACAGGTAGCCTGAACCTGCTTTGGACCCACAGGGCACCTGCCCTTCCAAGGAGAAGAGATGGCTGTGGCCTGGGCCTTCTGTCCTCTGGCCTGGCCCCCTGGCATGACCAGGCCTGCCCTTCCTGCCTACTGTCCATGCTCCGGGGATTCTGGCCCATTTGTATAACTGAGGAAACTAAGGTCCAAAAGGGAACACAATTCTTGTGTTCTCCCTGGGCCCCTGGGTCCTGTAAGAGAAACTCTGGGTCTGGACCTTCTAACCACCCTGTTCCTGGGCATGTGGCAAGCTGCAGACTGACCCAGACTCAGTTGACCTGGGGCCAGAGTCTCAACGCTCAGGGAATAACTTCAGTTTTAGGCTAAAGGAAAGAAACTCTTAACTGAGCGGAGATGGGAAAATTCCTCTCAGTCAGTGACAAAACACACCCTTTGTTCTTATTTGTTTTCATTTTAAAGCTCTTCAGAGTCCCTGAGGAAGCAAGGGGGAGGGGGATGGGGGCAGGGATCGACCTCGAATGAATGAGTCTTGTGGTCGCCCCGCCTGAGGCACTGGAAAGGGCAGGGTGAAGTCTTAGGAGGTGGCAGGAGGGCTAGAGGGAGGGAAGGTGGGGGAGGGCAGCCTTAGCTATGGCCTCAAGGCCCCACCTCTCCCCTGCCCTGACAGGGAGGCAGGGGCTGGGATTTCCTGCCAGCAAGAGACACAGAGCTGTTCTCAGGGGAGAGAACAGAACCTAGACCGGGGGTTCAGACATAGACTTCTTCAGGTTGGGCAGGGGCTGCATCTCTATCAGACTGCGGTCTCCTGATGGAAGCCATTGGACTGAGGACTTTCCAGGGCTGAGGTGTCTCCTCTCAGTCTGAGGTTAGTGTCTCACCCGTCAGACTGGGGTTACCCAGGGCAAGGACTGTGTCTTCCCCATCAGATCAGAGGCTCCTCCATGGGGGCTTCGCAGGGACTGGACCCAGGTGTAACTGATGCAGCCTCTCTGGGTGTCAGGCAACAAGTGGTACAAGCAGCATCTCTCCTACCGCCTGGTCAACTGGCCTGAGCACCTGCCTGAGCCGGCAGTTCGGGGGGCCGTGCGCGCCGCCTTCCAGCTGTGGAGCAACGTCTCAGCGCTGGAGTTCTGGGAGGCCCCAGCCACAGGCCCTGCCGACATCCGCCTCACGTTCTTCCAAGGGGACCACAACGACGGGCTAGGCAACGCCTTCGACGGGCCAGGTGCTGACCTTCCATCCCCACAAAGCCTTTTCTCTCCCACACCCAGGCGGGGGCTTCTGATGGTGGGAGGGAAACCCAACCAGAAGAGACAGTCTAGGGTGTCACTGAGCATTCACTCTCCCTGTGGCCTCGGGCAAGCTGCTTCCCCTCTAAAGAGTCCTTAGTCTCTTCATCTGTAAAATGGGAACAATGATTCCTGCCCAATTGTGTACGACACGGCTGAAGGGAAGGTCAGATGAGGTTCCGTATGGAAAGTGCTTTGGAAGGTCTAAAGAGTGTTACCTGTTCTGGGAAAATCTTCTGAGACCTTGTCATCCATCCCCTGTCTCTAGAAAGGCCTGTGCCTTTCTTGTTCTACAGGAGTGGATGTTCTTCAGATCAGGACCCTCAAAAAATATCCAAAGGCTACCACTGTCCCGCTTATGCCCCCGCCAGCTGCCACAGGACAAGAGGGTTTTACCCCTGCCTGCCGCATAAATGCTCCACATACCCACAGCCACAGACCTCCTGTTTGTCTAAGCTGAAGGATTCTGCTGCAATTAAATGGTTCTCCTCCTATCCTGCACGGCATTGGCCTTTAGAACCTGAACACTGGCCCTCTGCTAACCTCCTCTCCCCTAACGAGGAAAACAAGCCTGATCGGTCCCCTTCAGGGAGGAGAATTAAACCCTTGTGTGTCCTGGGAACTTGCCTTCCCCCACCCCCACCTTTGCACTATCCCGTTTTCTACCAAACCCACCCACCGCAAAGCCGCTTCCAGGCCCGACTGCTGAGACCCCAGTTAGGACTAGATTTTGTGGAAGGCACACAGAGCGCACACATTTGCTCGCATGTAACTTACTTCACCCACGATACCCACATGAGATGTTTACGTCCATACCCAGGCGAGTCAGGTAGCTAAGACAGCACTGGAGGCCAGGTTCCGCCAGCGGCTCTCTGATGTGGGACAGATGCTGTGTCTTCCTGGGTTTTGATCTTCTCTCTGAAACCTGCCCATCCATCTCCCAAGGTTGTTGTGAAAACTGAATGGAATGGATCTAACAGTGCTCAAAACGGGTTGAGGCATATTCAAAATAGGAGGCATGTATTCCCCACCGACTCTCCACGCCCCTGTAAGGCTGTCCTTTAATGCGAGCGTCCCCACCTTTGCCAGGTCCCAGTTGGCCTGGGCTCCGAGAAGGCAGCTCTGAAGGTCTCTCAACAAGGCTCTAGGTCAACATTATCACAGTATAGCCTGCATCAGGGTCACCTGCCCCTGAGGAAAGCCAACTACCAAAAAAACCAAACCAAACCCAGTGCCGTCGAGTCGATTCCGACTCATAGAGACCCTATAGGACAAAGTAGAACTGCCCCATAGAGTTTCCAAGGAGTGCCTGGCAGATTCGAACTGCTGACGATTTGGTTAGCAGCCATAGCACTTAACCACTACGCCACCAGGGTTTCCAAGCCAACTACAAGGGGTGGAAACTGCACATCTAGTAAGCTCCACGTAGGGTGTGCAAAAAGCTTGAAAATCATTGCTGCAGCCCAGCTCCCTCTGCTGCTCTTACAAGCAGGGCTGTAGCGGTACACAGAGGCGCCTTTGTAGAGGAAGGGCAAGAACAAAAGAGTATATATAATCTTTATTGAAGAAAACAGACACATACAGAAAGTGTACAAATCATAAACTTAGAGCTTGATGACTTTTCACCAACTGAACATGCCCACACCCAGAGAGAGGAAGAGAATATTATGGTTCCATAATGACCTCTTCTAGGGGTTAACAACTATACCTATTTCTAGATCTTGTTTTTTTTTTTTAATTAATAAACTTCATTTTTTAGAGCAGGTTTTTTTAATGATTTTTTGTTGTTGTTGAGAATATACACAGCAGAACATATACCAATTCAGCAGTTTCTACAGGTACAATTCAGTGACATTGATTACATTCTTCGAGTTGTGCAGCCATTCTCAACCTCCTTTCCCAAGTTGTTCCTCCTCCATTAACACAAACTCACTGCTTTCTAAGTTTCCTATGTAATTTTTTGAGTCGCATTGTCAGTTTGATCCCATAAAGACCTTAAAAGAGCACAATGCTCAAAGGCAGACGTTCTTTACTAATTAGGCTAAACTATTGCCTGGTTTTAAGAAGATTTCAAGAGATGTTTTTGGTTTAAGTTTAAAGGTTTAAAGATTACTTCAGGGGTTCATTTTAGAGCAGGTTGAGGTCTCCTAGATCTTTCTGAAAATAGTTCTTATGTAGCACCTGAGTGCAAACACTGTTCTAAGTATTATGTTTAGCACCCATATCTAATCCTCTGGACAACAATCCTCAGAACAAAAGAAAGAAGCTCATTGTTATCATTCTCATTTTCGGATCAGGAAGCTGAGACACAGAGAAGTTAAGCTACTTTTCCAAGGCCAAAAAAAAAAAAAAAGTAATGGTAAAATTAGAATTTGAACCTTGGCGGTCTGGCCCCACACTGTCTTTACACTCCGCTGTCTCATAAGTGTCCACACCCCACAGGCTAGTCATCTGTGTTCACTGCCTCACACTCCAGCTTCTGTCAGACTTAATGCGGAGGGAAGTTGTGCAGCGGCAAACAGCGACACACACACCAAAGGCATTTGAGCTGGGCTGTGGATACTTGGGGGCGGCGCGAGCCGGTCGCTCCCCCTGACCCACTGTGCCACCTACAGGGGGCGCCCTGGCGCACGCCTTTCTGCCGCGCCGAGGCGAAGCGCACTTCGACCTAGACGAGCGCTGGTCCCTGAGCAGCCGCCGCGGGCGCAATCTGTTCGTGGTGGTGGCGCACGAGATCGGCCACACGCTCGGCCTGCCCCACTCACCCGCGCCGCGCGCGCTCATGGCGCCCTACTACAAGAGACTGGGCCGCGACGCGCTGCTCAGCTGGGACGACGTGCTGGCGGTGCAGAGCCTGTATGGTGAGCCCCCAGCCATGCCCCGATAGCGACCCACCCCTAACTCCTGCACCTCCAGTCCTTGGACACCTGCTGCTCGACTCAGATCGCCCATCCTAAGCGCAGGAATCTGGCGCTTCCCACCCCGGTCCTCCCCAGTCCTGAGATCCTTGGTTTCTCAAATCTGAAAACCCCATCCTCGGTCAAGCTCCTGGTTCCTCCTGACCCTGGCCCTCTCTTCATCAGTCCCATCCAATTCTTGCACAGTTCTCCCTTGCAGTTCAGTTCCTGAACTCTTGGCCAACCCGGCCTCAGCAGCTCCTCTAACATCCTTGCCTCATCCTTGGTCCCATCTCTTGCCCCACCCCAGACCCCAAAGCCCACATTCCTGCCCCAGCTGTGCTTGCCTGCCTCCTCGGCTCATGGATGTCCACTCCCTTCAACCATGAGCTTGAGTCTCTGCCTGGCTGTGAACTCAGATAAGGTCTTCCCTCCCAGAGCAGGCAAGGCCGAGTGAATTAGCCAGTGCTGCTGCTGCCCCAGGGACCTGCTGGGACCCCAGGCCTGCCCCAGCGTGTGGTTTGGTGGGGAGAGCCAGGAAGCCTGGGTTCAAGTCTCCATTCCATACCTGATCAGCCCTTGGGCAAAGCATTCCCCCTCTGAGCACCCTCAGTTTTACCTTCTGTGAAAAGGGGTGATAATTAAGGCCCTGCTTACCTCACAGGGCTGTTAGGCTGGTGGGTATGAACATGCTTTGTAGCCTGAGAAACCTGTGAAATGTAATGGTTATAGCTGCTGTTTCATGAGTATCTACCATGGGCCAGGCACTTAACATACTCATAACATGCCCATGAGATA
Organism: Loxodonta africana; assembly: GCF_030014295.1. Lineage (NCBI taxonomy): Eukaryota > Metazoa > Chordata > Mammalia > Proboscidea > Elephantidae > Loxodonta > Loxodonta africana. The sequence continues at coordinate 52,837,031 of NC_087359.1, forward strand.
AGTACCTTTTTGTCCACAGATGAGGAGAATGGGGCTCAGAGAGCTTAGGTAACTTTTCCAAGGTCACACAGCTGGGAAGCTGAAGACTGGACTCAGGAATTGTTGCCAAATTCTAAGTTCTTTGAACTCTGCCTCACTCCTCTCATAAGGGAAGGATAATAATGATTACTATAACTGCTATAGTTATCACAGCCTGCATCCCTGAACTCTGCCCTCACACCACCAGCATTGCCCAGGACTCAGAACGCTCTGCACTTCTTAGTCCCAAACCCTTGCTTGGCATCTGATCCCAATAGGTCCCTCTTTTCCAGGCTTTCCCTGGGATCAGTGATAGGGCTCAAGACCTCCAAAGAGGAGGTCTTGAGCCCTCAGCATAGCCCCCATCCATGTGTGTTTTCTCCCTCTTCTCTCCCTCCTCATGAAGGGAAGCCCCTGGGGGGCTCAGTGGCTGTCCAGCTCCCAGGAAAGCTGTTCACTGACTTTGAGGCCTGGGACCTTCACAGTCCCGGGGGCAGACGCCCTGAAACCCGGGGTCCTAAATACTGCCACTCTTCCTTCGATGCCATCACTGTAGGTAAGATGACCCCACCCAGTGCCATGCCTCACTTCTTTCTTCCTTGCACCTTCTCATCTCCAAGGGTCTCCAGAGCGGGAGGACAACGTGTGTGTGTGTGTGTGTGTGTGGGGCGACATTGTAAAATCCAGAAATCCCAGGCCAGAAGCATTCCACTGGCAGCAAGCCCACACCAGATACTGCTTCCTCCTGCCCACTTTCTCCTCAGCTCCAACTGTCACGCTCCCTCCTCTGCTGATCAGTTTGGGAAGCTGAGTTCTAGGAAAGTGCCTTCCCTGGAAAGAAGACAGGAGAGTGATGGTCCTCTCTCTTCTTTCATGTCTCTGGGAAGACGGGCAGCAGCGAGTGTACATTTTTAAAGGGAGCCACTTCTGGGAGGTGGCAGCTGATGGCAACGTCTCAGAGCCCCGCCCACTGCAGGAAAGGTGGGCGGGGCTGCCCCCCTACATTGAGGCTGCTGCAGTGTCTTTGGAGGACGGAGACTTCTACTTCTTCAAAGGTACCAGCCCTGGGCCAGATCAGAAAATTGAGGCCTGGAGCGAGGCGTCTTACCCAACCAAGGTCAAGAGGGGAAGAGTATCACACAGGGAGCCCATGGTGGAGTCTCTATTCCCATTTGAACCTGTAATCCCAGGGAAGACCCCACCAGGGGATTCCTCTCTGTGATGGAATGGGGGCTGGGCAGGTGTCTAGGTTGCAGCAGAGAGACCCACCCAGAACCCGAGACAGGGAAGGAAGATTTCAGAGAAGAGCCTAGGCGGATGTAGAGGACCCCTCCTGAACTCTGCAATTCAGCAGAAAGGGTTGGACCTGCCGTGGAGTCCTGGCTGTGTGGGGTTGGGCATGTCACTCGAAGTTCTGAGCTTGAATTTCTTGAATGGGGAAAATAATACCTCAGGTTTGTGGGAAGGATTAGAGCATAACATCTGCAGAGTGTGCAGTATGTTACTAGATGCATGGTGATGCTTCAGTAAACAGTATTCATTCATTCAAAGATTGAGTGCCTTCTCGGCACTAGACACTGTTGGAGACAGCAGTGAACAAAGCAAAAATCCCTGTCCTCATGGAACTACCAGTTACCACAGTACCTGGTAGTGAAGAAAGCTCCTGGTCTTGCCTATTTTCCATTTCTTACCAGTGGGGGGCGCCTTGCCTCCTGTGTGTGGTAAACAGGTTCAGGCGGTACTATCTGCCCTTTGTTGACACCGCCTAAAAGTCTGGACCACAACGGTCGTCCTACCTCCCCTACTGTTCATAAGTGAAGATTAGCATAATCCATTTTGACTGTTAAGAATGCTAACAACTCTGGGCTCCAACGTGGGGGAGGGGAAGGGAAGCGGATAGGAGACGGGTGGGGTGGAGGAATAAAAGCCGACAGCCGCCAACTCACCTTGCCCCTCCCCCATGCCCCACAGGGAGTCGATGCTGGAGGTTCCGGGGCTCCAAGCCAGTGTGGGGCTCCCCGCAGCTGTGCCGGGCAGGGGGCCTACCCCGCCACCCCGACGCCGCCCTTTTCTTCCCTCCCCTGCACCGCCTCGTCCTCTTTAAGGGGGCTCGCTACTACGTGTTGGCCCGAGGGGGCCTGCAGGTGGAACCCTACTATCCCCGTGACCTGCAGGACTGGGGCGGTGTCCCTGAGGAGGTCAGCGGTGCCCTGCCGCAGCCGGACGGCTCGGTCATCTTCTTCCGAGATGACCGATACTGGCGCCTCGACCACGCCAAACTGCGGGCGACCGCCTCGGGCCGCTGGGTCGCAGAACTGCCCTGGATGGGATGCTGGCACGCCAACTCCGGGGGCGCCCTGTTCTGAAGGCCCCACCACTTACACAACCGTTGGCACCCTAATGGCCAACTCGATTCCTCTACCCCAGAGGCGGAACCTGTCTGGGAAGCCTCTGAACCTCCTGTAGAAGACGGGGCAGGAAAACTCCACCAGGAAGTTTGTTGGCTTTTGTCCCCTGGAGAATATGGCGTTTTCTGTGTGCCCTTCCCGCTACATGGAGGTGGGGGTGGGATCAATCCAAGAGTCCCTGATCTCACGGCCTTTTCTCCAAGGACCTTTTTTCTCCCAAACCAAAAACCCACTGCCGTCGAGTCGATTCCAAGCGTTGGAGATTTTGCTTCTTCTGATAAAGGGGCAGCTCCTGCCCACAAGGGGGCAGCACTGGGATCCAACGAGAAAGGATGCAAGACTCTAAGCAGAGGTTGGGGACCCTTCTGCAAAACTGTGCCCTGATTCTCAGGGCTTCCTGTCTGAGTTTTGGAGAATTGTGTCTTATTTAAAGCAGAAACTCCGCCCTAAGGAAGCTTGGATGGGGCGGGAGTATGGGGTCTCCAACGTCAGAGGCCCTGAAGGGATCAGGACACTCAGCAGAAGGAGACTGATGCAGGCCTGCTAGGCCTCAGCTTTTTGTGAAGGTCTGGAATAAAGTGGAACCCCCAGATGGGGAGCTGGAAGCAGAACCAGCCTTCCCTGGAGCCGTTCTTCCATCCTTTCCAGTGAGTAGGTGGGTGTGGATGCGGAAAGGCTGGGACTGTGTGCATGGACAGTGCTCCACTGAAGCCAGGGCTGGCCGTGTGTGTGTGTGTGTGTGTGGTTATGATGGGTAGAAGGGGGCTTTTCTTGCTTCAAAAAGCAAAACATCCTGCCCCCTTCCCAGGCCAGACAGAACCATATGTATGCAGTAGGGTGTGCAGGCCCTGGGGATGCAGCCCTTACTACAGCTCAAGGAACAAGGAGGCTCTGCTGGCCCTGCTGGTTGGAGGGAGGCCTTGTCCTCACAATGGCCCCATTCTCCAGGCCACACAAGCAGCATTCCAGAAGCTCCTACCAGATGGCCAAGAATAGTTGGAATTCCTGGAGAAGGAACCAGCTCCCCAGCCCCCCACCCCCCCCCCCACCCCTTAGCCAGTCTGATTTTAGCATCTGGTTCTGTAGTCCTCTCCCTCAACCCCACCCCCCCCCACACACCTGCCGGCACCTCACTATACACTCATTAGCTTCAGCAAGACCAGCTTTCCAGGGGGAGAGGAGAATGGTCTGGCCAAGAGTTCAGCCCCCAACTCCCAACGGGTGTTCCTGGCTCTGGGCCTTCATTTTCTTCTCTGCAAAGTGGGCAGAATGGCCTTTGTCTGCCTTTGGATGCAGGCCCTGTCCTGGGAGAGGCAGAGGGAGGAGGCTCTTTGCCAGCTCTTTTCCCTCTGACCTGAAACCCAGGGGAAGGTGAAGAGGGTTAATCTTCATCACCCCCTCCCCCAGTCACCTCATCCTCACCTCAAGGCACGGACACTTTGATCAGAAGCTTTACTGAAGGGTTTGAGGTCAAGGGGCAAGTTTCTCAAAGGGGTGAGGGAACCAGGAGGTTATTTTCTCTAGGCGATTTCTCTGCCTGGGGGGCCCAGAAGGACCTGAAATACCCAAGAGATGAATGTGTCCGGGACCGAGTCAAGTGGGTGGTAGGCACTGGGTGCTGCCTGGGACGGGTAGCCCTCAGGAGGCGCTATTAGAGGAATGGAACTCCAGGCCTGTTGGGCTCCTCATTGGGTGGGAATGCCACGTCAACAATGGGCCTTCTTGACTGAGGAATGGCGGCTCTGAGAAGGGGCAGTCCTGTGGAATGTGCTGGAGAGGGCTCCGAATCAGGGGTGAAAAGATTGCGGGGTGTCTGGGTTCAGGCAAGGACGGAGGACACAAAGGCTTGGGGGGGCAGGCGCTCAGGAGCCCCCGGGCGCCCCCATCCTTCCTGAAACCCTCGCCTCACCCAGGTCCGGGTGTTCCAGAATGCAGTGAGCCACGTAGGCAGGGTGGCTGTGCAGGCTTCTGCATTTCTTGCAGAAAAGGATCTCGCAGCGAGCACAGCCCCCGCCGCGCGGCCGCTGCCGCCGCTTCTCCAATACGCAGGGCTCCTCCGGGAGGCTTCGCTTTCTGCGGGCGGGGACCCGGGTGCTCAGTGCAAAGTCCCGACCCGTTCATCCTGGAGCCCTGGCAGCCTCCATCCTACCCGGCCCCTAGTCCTCTGGCGGGACAGGGCGCCCTGGGGGCTGAGCGGCCAGGGGCGCGCCCTCACCTGTCGGCGGGAGCCCCCAAACCGCCGAGCAGCGCGAACGGGCTGAACCAGGCCCAGAAGCTGCTGTCTGAGCGCCGCAGCAGCGCCACCTGTTGGGTGCTGGACTCCTGGCGCAGCGGGCAGTAGGACACTGAGCCCCGGTCGCGGCCCTCGTCCTCCACCGCCACCGGGCACTCCTCCTCGCCCTCGGCCGCGCTCTCGGCCGGCTGCCTCTCCTCGTCTTCCTCCTCCGACCCCTCCTCCTCTTCTTTCTCCTCCACCTCCCTGTCCTGGGGCTCCTCCAGTTCCTTCTTCCACAAGGGGGTCTTCACGCCTGCGGGTGGAGAGGAGGTCAATGCAGTCCCCCGCCCCTAGTGAAGGGTCCGGGTACCCTGGTGTTGCCTACAACCGGCTCCTCCAAAAAGGCAGGTGCATGAAGGACCATGACTATGAGATGCACCAGGTCAGCAGGACTCCGGGAAAGGGGGTTACAGAGTGCAGGGATTTCCGGTCGAGGGGAGGGCCTGCCTGCCTGCTCCCATTTCCAGGCTCCTACATTTCCTACCTAAGGATTCCAGACTAGTCGCTTCTGTCAAGCTGTTTCCTCATCTGTAAAATAGAGAAAAGTGGTGCCAATCTCAAGGGCTGTTGTGAGGCTGAAGGAGATGTCCTGTCTGTGTAAAGCAGGGCTTTGGAAAAGAATCACCTGGGTATCTTGTTAAAATGTAGATTCTGATTCAGTACATTCGGTGTGGAAATGCAAATTCTTAGCAGTGGGTCAAACCGGAATGGACCGGTTGGAAGCCCTAGTGTAAAGCACCCAGGCCAGGGCCTGGTGCACAAGAAGCAATCAACAAAAGATAGCAAATGTGAGGCTGAAGACCGCAAATGGAGAGGAAACCGACGGGTCATCACCAAATTTCTTCTGATTGATTTTAGGGTTGGCATCTTATATCCTATAGGCTGTCAACAAACATTAGTTGCACTAATTGTAATTTTAATAGGTGATTGTTTATATATTGTTTTATGACCGGAATTTCCTTCCTCAAAGTGGACCTTGCGTTAAGGAAAACTGAAGGTGAGTGGGTAGGCTGCTGAGATCCAGCACCTCTGTATAATTAGAAAAAGGCGCCCCCTAGCGGTAGGCCAATTGGGAAAAGTGCCCCTTATGCGCAGACCAATTAGGAAACGGCTTGGGGAGAGGGGAGCCGCGAACCAATCAGAAAAATCTGCCTCTTCCTCAGTTCAGACTTGACCAACCTGGATAGCAAGCTGGATTTCGGTACCACCGTTAGGGAGCCCTAGTGGCGCAGTGGTTAAGAGCCATGGCTGCAAACTGAAAGGTTGGCAGTTTGAGTCCATCAGCTGCTCTTTGGAAATCCTATGGGGCAGTGCTACTCTATCCTAAAGGGTCGCTGTGAGTTGGAATTGACTCGATGGCACTGGGTTTGGTTTTTTTGGTTTTGGTTCCTCATGGGGTTCCCTTGTGACGCAGTGATTAAGCAATCGGCTGCTAACTGAAGCGTCGGTGGTTTGAACCCATCAGCCGCTCAGTGGCAGAAGGATGTGGCAGTCTACTTCCATAAAAATTATAGCTTTAGCAACCCTAAGGGACAGTTCTACTCTGTCCTATAGGGTCTCTCTGAGTCCGAATCATCTCGATGGCTTGGTTTTGGTTCCCCCTTACTCGGTGCCTTTGTTTATGGCACAGACACCACAGCCTGGGCAGGCAGGAAGTTCATGTCTGACATGGGAAGCAACCTGGCATCTGTCTCAAGGCATTTACTCAGTCATTCAGCAAACATTTACCCAATAACACCACATGCTCTGCTGTTCCCTGAACTGGGGGAAAAAAGAGGGTGGGGAGGGCAGGGAAAACACAACTTCTGGGCTTTGCCTTGGAAAGGTCTAGAAAATTTTCTATTGATCTCTGGTCCTCCTGCTTACGGGGGTGGGGACAAAGGAGGGAATAAAAAAATTAGTGTCCTAACTCATATGTATCAAACACCAACTGCATACAGTCACTGTGCTAAGCTCCTCTCATACACCGTGCCCCTTAATCTTCACAACCTTCTGAGGTAAGTAAGGAAGAAGGTAACAGAGGGCCCATGAATTTGTCCCAAGAGTTTGAAACATATAAAGTTGTTTCAAAGATTCTGCCAGTTCTTGGTGTTGCTAAAAGTGGAGAAACAGGTCCCATTTAACTTTCATTTGGGAAAACACATTAAGGAGACTTCTGGTTGTGAAATGCTAGGCCTGGTGCACAGCATGAAAAAGGAGCTGGGAACATTTTGGGGAGGAGTGGGAAATGTGTAGACAGTAAGGTTGGGACCTCACTGTAAAGGACTTAGGGAGCTGGACTGTGGAGTCTGGACTTTGTCCCTCAGCAGTGAGAAGCCACTTAACATTCTAATGGAGGGACATACTCTGAGGTGTATTTTAGGATGTTTTCTCTGACACTGCAGAGGGAGACTCGTTTAGGAGTCATTACAATGGTCCAGTCTAGAGAAGTCTAAGGTCTGAACAGGAGCAGGTGGAGATGAGGGAGCAGGTGTTAAGAATATTCAGGGAAAGGGCTTATAGCTACATGGATGGGTAACTGAGAAAAGGCTGGACTGCTACTCTAAGGTTGCCATGGTGATGGGCTGCTTAGCCCAAGCTGGAGTCAAGAGGCCCTGTCCTTGGACCCTCCCTGCCTCCAGCCCCACTCACTGTACTTATCCATTCTTCACAAAGTTTTGCTGCCTTCATCCCCTGATCAGGAACTGGGATGTGAGGGGGTCCCTAGGACCCAAAGAACTTTGTCTGGTCTCTAGGACCTCTGTTGGATCACAAGGGGCGGGGCCAGAACCTCACCTGCCATAGGGCTCCGTTCAAGAATAGCTGTCTTTTCCAGAAGCACTCAAAACCTAGTTGTCTTTGGGTCCCCTACCTTCCCTCTTGGAAAGGCACTAAAGGCAAGTAGAGGGTGGCTTTGGACTCAGATATACTGGGTTCAAATTCTAGGTCTCCCACTTTACTAGCTACCTGACCATCACATTATCTCTCTGACCTTCAGTCTTTTCATCTGTAAGTCAGAGATAGTATTATAGTACTGGACCTTAGCTGGCACACAGAAAGCACTCAAAACATTGTGTTTATTTGTATCATTTTCTCTCTTCCCTTTCCATCCTATCCCTATCCACCCTCAGCCCTGCTCTACACTCCTCCTACTTTCAGCTCATTGCCTTATCGCCAAGGAATAGAAGGGAATTGGGACCAAGTCAAGTAAAAAGCGGGGCTTGGACAAAAACCAGGTGCAGCTCCTAGATGTTGCATATGTGTGTGTGTGTGCAGGGTGTGGGGAAAAGAATAAAATCATGATGCCTTAGGAAAATCCTTTCCTTTCCTGCTCTTAGAGTGGAGTATGTTGGCAGGGTATGCAGAGGGGCAGAGGACTGAGGTCCAGCTACGGAGCGTCCTCGGTCTGGTGGCTAATTATAGGTAAACACCTTCACAGCAACATCTAGACTGGTGTTTGACCAAACAAATTGGCACTATAGCCTAGCCAAGTTGACACAAAATTAACCATCACACTCTGCTCCTTGTCAACTTTGCTCTCACATACACCTCATTAAATCATACGGAATCTCCAAATAAAGACAATAACAAAGTCATACTTCTGCCTAACATGATACAACTGTCCTGTGCACAACTGAAAGGAGGAAGATACAAAATCCTTGGTTAATGTCCATTCTTCTTGATATCCTGTAACTTAAATACACTGATGTAAAGTTAATACATCTTAATGATAATTGAGGATAAGAGAAGAAAACAAAGATATTTGAGATATATGAAATATCTGAGACACACACACTCACAAACACATAACAAAATAAGGAAGAAATACTCATAACAATTATAGTCCTCATTTCTGCAGCTGATTACATGGTCATAAAAAAATAGGGGGTATTTATAACTACCTCTTCCCCTACCAATTGCTCATTCCCTTTGTCTTCAGCAAGCACCTCAGTTGGTCATGGTTCTTTGCCTAGTGGGGTGATCCAAACCTTCACTCCTGTAGGGTCTGGGCCTTTAGTCATCCTGCCTGAACTGGGTTGTAGTTTCCATTGACTTTCATCACAGGCAGTACTAAGAGATGCCCTAAAGGATCTCCAGTAGTCTAAACGTACTCTTCATTGTGTCAATTTCTCCTTGGTAATCAGGATCAATCACTCCAATCCGTACAGTAACTCTGTTCTTTGCCTGCTGATTCAAAGGCATGAAAAGCCCAAAGGAGCCTGGTGGCAGTCTTAACTTCCAGTTCAACAAAATCATTGTTCTATCTCCTGGTGGAAGCGTTCCTTCCTTTAGAACCAAGACCTCTAGACGAGCATAGCATACAGTTGCAGGGACAGGAGGCAAAAATTTTACTAATGGATCGCTAGAGGAAATAGTGAGTGGTGACACCCCCATTTCCACCCCTTTGATTCCTAGACCCGTGAATCCTGACTATGGGAGAAACAGCACAGTTTCAGGCTGGGTTCTCTAGCGGAGTAAAACCATTGATGCACATGTATAGAGAGAGACTTATCTCAAGGAAATGGCTCATGCAGTTGCGGAAGCTGGCAAGGCCCAAACCCTTGGGTCAGGCATCAGCCTGGATGCTTCTCCTGACTCACATGGTTGCAGGGACTGATGAACCCAAAATCAGCAGGTCAGGTGGAAGGCTGCTGGCTCACATCCCAAGAACCAGAGGTAAGAGGACGACAAGTCAGATGCAGGATCCAGAGCAAAAGCCAGCAAGCTTTGCTAGAACATCCATATATACTGGATGCAGACCACACGCCTAAGGAAACTCCCCTTACAACTGAATGGCTAACCGCATCAGATCACATCATGGAAGTGATTACGTTTTGCTACTTATGGAAGAGCAACCAGTCCAATGTTTGCCAAACCAGTGAGAGTCATAGTCTAATCAAGTTGACACATAACATTAACTATCACAACTACCATACATTGGATGCTGATTTAGAGCATATACAGCCTCCTGGAGAAAGCTTCCCCCACCCTGTAAGGTATTGCCACCTAGCTGATGCCATAATGGAGTCTTCAAAAGGTCAATCCCCTGTTCTATCAAGCCAGCTGCTTCAGGATGATAGGGAACATGGTAAGACCAGTGAATTACATGAGCATGGCCCAATGCCGCACTTCATTTGCTGCAAAGAGAGTTCCTTTGTCAGAAGCAATGCTGTGTGGATACGATGATGGTAGATAAGGCATTCTGTATGTTCACAGGTGGTAAGTTCAAAGATAAGACGTGCTGTCAGTTCACTTTTGGTAGAAGCATTACAAGCAGGGAAGACAAGCCCATATTTAGAGTAAGTATCTATTCCGGTAAGAACAAAATACTGCCCGTTTGACCATGTAAGTGGTCGAATATAATAAACCTGTCACCAGGATGCTGGCTGATAACCCTGGGGAATGGAACCATATTGGGGACTCAGTGTTGGTACCAGATTAGGCACTCAGCAGTGGCTGTAGCCAGGCTAGTCTTGGTGAGTGGAAGTCTATGTTGATAAACCCATGTATAACCTTCATTCCTGCCACGGTGGCCACTTTGTCCATGAGCCCACTGGGCAAGGACAGGAGTGGCTAGAGAAAGGCTGACTAGTATCCACAGAATGGATCATCTTATCCACTTGATTTTTAAAATCCTCCTCTGTTGAGGTCACCCTTTGGTAAGCATTCACATGGGACACACATATCTCACTTTTTTGTCCATTCAGAGAGGTCTGACCACATACCTCTTCCCCATACCTCCTTGTCACCAATTTTCCAGTTATGTTCCTTCCAAGTCCCTGACCATCCAGTCAAACCACTGGCCACAGCCCATGAAATGGTATACAACTGCACATCTGGCCATTTCTGCTTCCAAGCAAAATGAATAACCAGGTGCACTGCTCGAAGTTCTGCTCACTGGGATGATTTCTCTTCACTGCTGTCCTTCAGGGATGTCCCAGAAAGAGGCTGTATTGCTGCAGCTGTCCACTTTTGGGTGGTGCCTGCATATTGCACAGAACCATCTTAAACCAGGCCCAAGTTTTCTCTTCCTTAGTCCAGTGATTGTAGGGAACTCCCCATGAGGCCATAGGTGCAGGCTGGAAGGAGGTAATGTAGGAAGAGTGGTGGCCATAGCACTTGTACCTTCAGTACCTGCTCAAGCCACATCTTGTATATACCACCGTTTCCATTTGATGATAGTGCGCCTTTGCATGCCCAACTTTACGGCTTTGTGGGTCAGACGACACCCAGTTCATGAGGGCCAGCCCACATTGTATGGTAACTTGATGGCCTGTGGTTAAGTGTTCAACCTCTACTAAGGCCTAACTAGCAAAGCAGTTTGCAGGTCAGCATGGACCTGTTGCAGGCTTCTCCTTTTCTGGGCCCCATTGAAAGCTAGCAGCTTGTTGGGTCAGTTGGTAAATGGGCACACCCAAATGAAGACTATGTTGCCTCCAAAACCCAAAAAATTTTATCCATTTTTATCCATTGTCAACTTGTTCCATAAGAATGAGAAAGAATTGTCTTGGGTAACATACTGAAATCAACCCAAAAGTGAACAAACCTCACGGGAAGGCACAAATTAAGAATAAAAAATAAAAACAAAACATATACCAACAGAATGGATGTTTCCCAGAAAATAAAAAATGATGGCTATTTATGGAATTATTAAATGGATCCTTGTTACAGAAAATTAACTTCACCATGAAAAGCAGGTTTACAAAATTTAAAGACATTATTTTTTATTGTAAAAATATACTAAAAAAAAAAACCCAATATGTTCTCTCTAAAAAAGTACAAATAGAACAATACAGACAGTGAAAATCCTCTGTAATCCTACAACTCTTATTTAACTATTAGTATACTAGGGAAACCCTGGTGGCGTAGTGGTTAAGAGCTCAGCTGCCAACCAAAAGGTCGGCAGTTGGTATCCACCAGGTGCTCCTTCGAACTGTATGGGGCAGTTCTACTCCATCCTACAGGGTCGCTGTGAGTCAGAATCGACTTGATAACAATGGGTTTGTTTGTTTGTTTGGTTGTTTTTTGGTAGTATACTAGAGTAAATCCTGCCACATATTTTACCCACATATACATCATTTTATTAACAAATAATGAGTTCAACCTCTTATTACAACAATTATGTTTTAACCACATTTTCAATTTTTAGACAGGAATAATGGAGTTCCTGCCTTGGACTGTGCTTGCACCAACTCCCTGATTTGTTAGTTTTATCACGGTTTTACTTTGTCAAAAAGCATAAAAGGTACATTCCGTCCTGTAGATAATTCTTCCTTAACTCACTATTTCAATGGATTCCATGCTTACCAGCAGCGCTTTCGTCACGGCTTTTCCCACTCTTGATTTCGCTATTTTGATTCATCTATTTGTTGGCTGGATTTCACTGTAAAGTAGTTTTTCAAGGAGGTATTAGAGAACTATGTTCCTTAAGCTCTTTAATTTTAGAATGTCTGCCTGTTGCCTTTATATTCAAAAGACATCTTAGCGTGGTAAAATATCTCTGGGTAAAACTTAATTTTCCTTAGAATTCTGTATGCATTGCTCCACTGTCCTCTGCTATTGAACACAGTAGTGGAGAAGGCTGAGGCTTTGCCAGGGAAGCTGAGTTCTAGTTTCTGTTCCGATGCCCCACTGAATGTACCAGACACAGACTTGGAACACCCAGCCAAGGGTGTGTCCCACTCCTTTGAGCTTCATCTTACTCCCCCAGCTCATCTTAAAGAACTGAGAAATATCAAACCCTCTTCTTAATGACAATAGTTATTGTCTGAAAAGGTTTCTGCTTACACCTTGGTTGCTTCTCTCTAAAACTACGCTACAGAGAATGTACAGGACTTCTTTATTCAGAAGTGTTTCCAGGGAAATAAAGTAACCATTCTGTTGAGTTCTTTGAGGACACTAGCTGAGCAATTAGGAAGTCCACAGCCTCCCCAAGAGACCAATGTAAAAGTAGTGCAAGAAGATCCAGAGAATTCCTGGAGTTTTTATTTCAGGTTAATGAATTTTGTCTTCTTTAAAGACACTGTGGAAATTCTGAGTTCATTTAATGATATTTTTCCTAAGTTTTAAAGGTTTTCTGAGCATATCCTGGAAGATTTTTGTTGTGGTGGTTATTGTTAAGAATAAAAGTATTGCAATTTTTTCCAATTTAAAAATGGAAGAAAATTTATCCATAACCTATGCACAGATTGAATAGCAGATTAATTTTACTAATGACCCTTAAGCAACATCTATGAAGATCATTTTGGAAGGAGAAGTGAACACGGACTAAACCTAATTTTCCAACATCATGTCAAGCTTCTTACCTTGCAAAGTTCTTCCAGTGTGTATTTTCCTAGGATTAGAGAACATCATTGACCACATAATGAAAAACATCTTCGAGGCCTGGTCCACCTTCCCTGATTCAGGTATGCCTTGGACAACATTTCACCAACCTTACGACATTCCTCTGAAAGTGGTTCATACTGTTTATCTGAGAACAAGCTGAAAATCTCATGGGCAAACTGTTCACGCCAAGATTTAAGTCTCATCAAGGCTATTAAAAGGGGTTTCTGCAAGTCTTTCATTGTTTGAATGGTTGTAAGATTGTAGGAGTCAGAGTAAAATATTTGCAAACCTGAGTCATCAGTGGGGTTTCCATTGTTTTCAGGACTCAAATAGAAGATTTTTCTCATGACACACACTTTTCCTGTGTAACCACCAATTTTGACCAGCTCCTGCTTTAAAGTTAGGGCAGTGTCTTAGTTATCTAACCAAAAAAACAAACCCATTGCCTTCAGTTCCAACTCATAGACCTTAATGGACTACAATCTTTGATAGACAGGAAGCATAAGAGGTAACGCTTTATTCACCCATTTTTTTCCTAAGGATATTTTCCGTATCATGACTTGGGTGAATAGAGCCCAAGAAGAAATCAGCAGTTTTACTCAGCTGAGGAAAAAGAGATCAGAGTTCACGGCTGCCAAGGCAACTGGGATTTGAGGAGCAAAATTCCAGAGAGGATGATACTGCCAAGGAGAAGCCAAAATCTGTGTACAAATTCCCTTCAACTCATTGACTAATGCAGGGTGAGATGCCAAGAAACCAAGAAAAAAAAAGCAACTGGGAGGCTAAAATACTGAACATAAGTTTTATCAGCCTCATGGTGCGAGGGTTAAAAAGACTGGAATTCAAGCCCCAGCAAAGTAAAGTCACCTTGTAAATACCTCAGATTTTAAGTTGAGACTTCAAAACAGCCAAGACCTAGGAGTAAGGGGAAAATTGAAAGAAATTATCCCTAGAAAAGTATAAAAAAAGAATCCAGGTGGTACAGTGGGACTCTATCTGCCTGGCAGATATAACCCTCTTTGGAAGAATACAACAACTTCCAAAGCATCTACAGTCTGTCATTCATAATACAGTAAACAAATAAAGAAACATGATAAAAATTAGGACAAATTACTAACAAACAAAAGAAAAAACAGGTAAGACAAACAGACTGACAAGCGATCCAGATACTGAAGTTATCAAAAGAGACTTAAACTATAACTAATATGTTGCAAAAAGGGGAAAAATCAGTAAAAACGGTAAATTTAAGTACATTAAAATTTAAAACTACAGGTTATCTGAATATGCCTTAAGAAAAAATACAAGCCACAAATTTGGAGAAGATCTGTAATACCTATACCAAAAGAGGATTGGATTCCAGAATTTGTAAGTTTCTCTTACAAATCAATAAGGGGGGGGGGAGGTTTAATACAAAAAAATGAGCAAAAGACATAACAGGCACTTTATAGAAGATGAAATGCATATGGTCAATAATGAAGAGATGCTCAACCAAATTAGTAATCAGGGAAATGCATACCATAAATAGATAGCACTTTGTAGCCATTTCATTCAGAAGAAGGAGGAGGAGGAGAAGTTTGACAATTGGAGAGGGTGTGGCATTTCTAACATATTCTTGATGAGAGTAAAACAACCCATCTACCTTGGAAGATGATTTGGCCTTATCTGATTCCCTGAACATCCACACACCTCCTGACCCTCCTTGGTGTGTACCCAAAGACAGGAATTCTACACTTAGGTGTGTACCCAAGAGACACTCTTGCACGTATGCAACAGAAGACTGAACAAGAATATTCAAGATAGCACTGTTCATATAGCAGAAAACAGGAAGTAACTCAGTTGCCCATCAACAACAATTTTTTTTAAAGGTAAATAAATCGGAGACACTAAGTACTGGTGACATTTCTTCAGCGACTAAATCTAGACATCCTCAAGCTAGGTCTCAACCTAGATTTTTCAGTGACATGATATACTTTCTTTTTCTATTTAAACTAAAATGCATTGGATTTCTCTCGCTTTCAAGCAAAGGAGTTCCTCTAGTTCCTTTTACACCAAAGAAAGTCTGAGGGAAATCTTAAGCCTTAGAATTTGACAGATTCAATGGCTAAAAACACCAAAATAGTCACATAAACACAAGACAATATGCTTTGATGATAAATTTCAAGACAGAGCTGATATGAAGAGAAGGAGGCTTGACCATACACCAACAAGCCCAAAGAAGCTAGAATCAAACTACATGGAAAATGACATCTCTGCTGCTGACTTTTCAAATTCTTATAAACAGGCCAACTGTGGGGAATGGATGAGGACATACATTGCCAAAGGGGCATCTCTTGTGGGAGAGTCTTAGAAAACAACAATTACCCTCTTAATTTGCCACAAGAGAGAACCCAGCTAATACTGAACGTATCAGAATTCTGCTTAGAACTGACCCCGTTTTCCAAATAGAAACATTATTAGATATTGTGACAAAAATTTAGCCCCTGACACTGCTGAAGCACTATATACCTGGAGTGAAAATTAATAGGAAAAATGTATTAATAATAAACACATTACCATATAATTAGTTTATCTGGAAAGCAATTAAAGTTAGAAGATGAGCGGGCTAGTGAAGGACAGCTGTTTTGTGCAGCAGATTCTGAGGAAGAAGTTTGCATTTGCAAAGACTTCAGAAGCTGCTAGTGCTGGTCTAATTTCATTTCAGGTTTTCCTTTTCCAAAATCAGATAAAAGAACAGCACTATTCTTTTCTTGAGTTCATTTTAGGGTTACGTTTGGCTCACCAATGGAAGAGAAAGGAGAGGGAGAGGGAAAAGGCTTTCTTCAGGGAAATAAATGGGGAAGGATAAAGAAAGGTGAAGGGGAAAGTAAATAAATAAATGTAGCAAGTATTCCTGAGAGAAGGAAATTCCTCTAAATGGACAGTTACTGAAATTGAGCTCACGAGGAAAAAAAAAAAGGAAAAGGATTGAGAACAGGGCTTGCTTGAAAATTAGTAAAGAGGTGGCAGGGAAGGCAGGCAGGGTGGGTTTGACTTGACCATCACCTTAGGTTAGCAGTCAAGCCCAAACTGTCTGTACCTCGTAGGGACCTCTGTACCAGGTAACACGGCTGAAAGAAGACAATGTACTTGTACAGAATACCTACTTTCTAAGCAGGTAGGAGAAAAGAGAGAGGGAACTACTGATCGTGTTCACCAAACCGAAAAAGCCAAACCCAGTGCCGTCGAGTTGATTCTGACTCATAGCAACCCTATAGGACTGAGGAGAACTGCCCCACAGAGTTTCCAAGGAGCACCTGGCAGATTTGAACTGCTGACCCTTTGGTTCACAGCCGTAGCACTTAACCACTACGCCACCAGGGTTTCCCCGTATTCACCAGAGATCAGTAAATTAGGCGATGAAATTTGAGGACTATGTATCTTTCCCCCAATCCCGAAGAAAAAATCTTCTTCACCAAATGCATACTTATTGCTAATTCCCATTCCTGATTTGGGTCAGTATCCACTGTGAACTGAATCCATTCCTTTGTGGTCAACTGCTCCATATGGTTGTCTTCCATGGGCCAGGAATTGGGCTCCCCAGCAAACACTACACAGCAAAATCCCACTACTTTGAGTGCACAAACATATCCACAAAGACTTCTATTATTATATACTTCAGGGAATTTGCATGAATAATTTACCTTCCTCTCCTCCACACAGAAGTGATGGACAGGCAACTTCCCAATGGACTGCTCTATTTCTTTTTCTAACTTAAGGAGATCAATCATCTCTGTTTTAAAGCCAATTATTTCTTCTTTATCGTCATTTAAACCAATAAATAAATATCCCCCATCAGTATTTGCAAAAGCAGAAACATATCGAGGGAGAATCTCTTGGATGTGTTGTAACAAGTTTTCTTTGAGAAGTATTTAATTTTAACATGTGTGGATTCAGTAAAGGTGAGTTTTTCTTTGTATGTAAGTTGCTTACTGTTAAAAAAAATCGGGAGCCAAGGTTCTGCACATTTCTTTCTTCTTGTACATCAATATGAGCCCTTGTTGAAAGCAATTTCGGTCTTAAATACAATCTCTTTCTAGATTCTTTCCTGTCTTTGAGGAACTCCAGCGCAACAATGGCACTCCTAACATTTGCAGATGTTATGTCTCTCTGGTACAAATGTTAAGGTTGTGTGTCAGCCTGGCTGGGCCATTCTGTGGTTTGGCAGTTATGATGTAGTTTTGCAGTTGTATAATGACGTGATCATCTCCATGATGAGATCTGATATAACGTGATCACCTCCATGAGGGACTCTGTTGTGAGTAGCCAATCAGCTGAAAGAGATTTTCCTTGCGGGTGTGGCTGGCATCCAATATAGGCGGACTTTCTGGCAAGGCTCCTGGGCTTTTGCTCACTCTGGATCCTACAGCTGGCTCCTGTTCTTCTGATCTCTGATTCTTGGGACTTGAGCTAGCATCTTACCTGCCATCTTGCCTGCCAATCTTGAGATTCATCAGCCTCTGCAGTCTGGATCTTGGGTTCTCCACCCCTGCAGCTACATGAGTTGGGAGAAGCCTCCATCCTGACCCACGGACTTGGGACTTTCCAGCCTCTACAACCGCATGAGCCATTTTCTTGATATAAATCTCTCTCTATATATATGTGTGTGTTTAAAGTCAGGAAAGATGTGCGTCAGGGTTGTATTCTTTCACCATACCTATTTAATCTGTATGCTGAGCAAATAATACGAGAAGCTGGACTATATGAAGAAGACGGGGCATCAGGATTGGAGGAAGGCTCATTAACAACCTGCGTTATGCAATTGACACAACCTCGCTTGCTGAAAGTGAAGAGGACTTGAAGCACTTACTGATGAAGATCAAAGACCACAGCCTTCAGTATGGATTACACCTCAACATAAAGAAAACAAAAATCCTCACAACTGGACCAATGAGCAACATCATGATAAACAAAGAAAAGATTGAAGTTGTCAAGGATTTCATTTTACTTGGATCCACAATCAACAGCCATGGAAGCAGTAGTCAAGAAATCAAAAGACGCATTGCATTGGCCAAATCTGCTGCAAAGGACCTCTTCAAAGTGTTGAAGAGCAAAGATATCACCCTGAAAACTAAGGTGTGCCTGACCCAAGCCATGGTATTTTCAATCACATCATATGCATGTGAAAGGTGGACAATGAATAAGGAAGACCGAAGAAGAATTGATGCCTTTGAATTGTGGTGTTGGCGAAGAATATTGAATATACCATGGACTGCCAAAAGAACGAACAAATCTGTCTTGGAAGAAGTGCGGCCAGAATGCTCCTTAGAGGCAAGGATGGTGTAACTGTGTCTTACATACTTTGGGCATGTTTTCAGGAGGAATCAGTCCCTGGAGAAGGACATCATGCTTGGCAGAGTACAGGGTCAGCCAAAAAGAGGAAGATCCTCAATGAGGTGGATTGACACAGTGGCTGCAACAATGAGCTCAAGCATAACAACAATTGTAAGGATGGCGCAGGACCGGGCAGTGTTTCATTCTGTTGTGTGTAGGGTAGCTATGAGTTGGAACCAACTCGACGGCACCTAACAACAACAACAAATATATATATAGATGCTTCGCTGGTTTTGCTTCTGTGGAGAACCCAGCCTGAGACAGTGGAAAGCCACAGACCAGAGATCTCTGAGCTCCATGACTTCACAAAATTAAAAAGTAGTGTCCTTGCTGCATGAAGTCTAGGTACTTAAGAACAACAGATGGCAGAATATTCCTAAAAGAATTTTCCAAATTTAATCCTGTTCCATCTTTTTGGTAACCATACTTCTCATTTTCGATTTTCGCCTTGATCATTCCCCCTCCAGAATGCAGCAAAGCACACACAGCTTGCAACACATTTCCGTTCTGCTTTTTTCTCAGTTGACAATTTCGAGTTTTTTTTTCTATTCTTCTCCCAACAGCAATTCTTCCCACATCTAGAACCAACTCAGCATAGTTTCCAAATCAATACAGATGTTCATTTTCTCAGGAGCCATTCAATTTCCAAACAGAAATCTTTCTCTGTAAAAACAGACAGAGCCATTAGAATAGGACCCAAGCAGGAGAGGGCAGATTCCATGAAGTGAGGTAATCGAAGCCAAGTCCTTCGCTGTATATTATTCCACTGGACTCCAGGGTAAAGTGTGAAGTAACTTTTTTTTAACAGATCTTGAGTTAAAATTACAATAATTTCTACTCCTAATTTTTCCAATTTGTTGCCATAGCTTTATGTGACTCTCTTCTATTTCTTTTAATCCATCTTTATCTGAGCTTCTATTTCCTTTTTAATCACTAATGTTGTATAACTTGCTTCCTCTGTCTTTTTTCCTTAAATAAGCCCACAAGGGGAGTCTGTTTCTCATCTTCTCGTGAACCAGTTTTTGCTTTTATTTATTATGTCTACTTTTACTTCAGTTTTTATAATTTCAGTTTGTACCTTCATTATAACCTTTTATGGAGAATCCTTTGAGGAAATGCTCAGTTGAGTTCTAAGAACATCCAGCACTATGCCATGTTAATAACTTGTCCCTCTTGTAAGGATGGGTTAGACTCACAAATTTTGGCCATTGATCTTTAACAAGGTCGGCCAAGTCACTGTGCCTTTTTCCTATAAGTTGTTCACTTATTTCCCATAAGGTAAACTTCTTATACGCAAAAGTTCTGCTTTAGTGTATATATCCCAAATCTATTAGCCCTATCCCTTTAAGGTCTATTGGGATCACTGCTTTACTATAGATGGAAACCTAAAAAGATTTTAGGTTTCTCAACTGACCCAAGGCAGCTGAGTAGAGTTCATCACAAGCAGCGGTCACTACAACATGAAAGGTTACAAAAGGGCCATATTCCTGTCCACTGCTAGACCACTGTCACAGATTGAATTGTGTCCCCCCAAAATATCTGTCACTTGGCTAGGCCATGATTCCCAGTATTGTGTGACTGTCCACCATTTTGTTATCTGGTGTGATTTTCCTGTGTGTTGTAAATCCTATATAATGTTGATGAGGTGGGATTAGCAGCGGTTATGTTAATGAGGCAGGACTCAATCTACAAGATCAGGTTTTGTCTTAAACCAATCCCTTTTGAGATATAAAAGAGGGAAGTCGGCAGACAGACATGGGAGCCTCATACCACCAAGAACCAAGAGCCAAGAGAATAGCACATCCTTTGGACCCAGGGTCCCTGTGCCAAGAAGCTCCTCTGCTGGGGAAGATTGATGACAAGGACCTTCCCCCAGAGCCAACAGACAGAAATTCTTCTCCCGAAGCTGGCACCCTGAATTTAGACTTCTAACCTCCTGAACTGTGAGAAAATAAATTTCTGTTAAAGCCATCCACCTGTGGTATTTCTGTTATAGCAGCACTAGATGACTAAGACAACCACTATCCTGGAAGCTCTGTGCAGAGGCTCAGCTGTAGGCTGTGGATATCACCCCTGCCTCTATATAAATTTCTGATCACAGGTAAGCAATAATAATTTGGACCCAAGACCATTTGTACAATTGGAGTTAGATCAAGAGAATTCACATGCCTGCAGAAGAAACATATATTCCATACAACACTTAGCCAATCTCCGGGACCAGGCAAGGTCTTCAATAAATGCCACCACTCCAGGTGTACCAGAATAGCTACCACGCCCCATGTGACTTGGGGCCTCTGAGCCTTTGTCACCTGATAAACTCCTTTCATTCTTCATATTATCCTTTGCTCCTTGGAGCTCCCACAGAACTTTGTACCCATAAAACTAACCCATACTGGGCACTAGGCACTAATTTTACTGTGGATCTAGGGATATCTTTGGAAACAGAGCCCTAAGTTGTCCAGAGTAGTTGTTTTCAAACCACAGGAAATCAGAGGAGGTCTCCTAGAGGTTAAGGACCACCAGGGGTAAGGGCTTTGCTGCCTGGTTCCTGCCCCAGACCCTGAGCCTCAGAGAATACACCCACCCTGCCTCCACCCCCTGCCCAATGCTTTTGGAGTGCCTTCTTTGAAACTTCATAAATCCCCCCAGTGCCTGGGACCAGTCAAGGCCAACAGTGTTATCCCAGCCGATGCCCAAGCCTGGACAAAACTACATGACTCCAGGTCCCCATTTCTCCTCTTCAGGGTGGTCAACGTTCTAGCCAAGAAGTTCTGGGACTCATGCCCATGGAGTTGTCCTGGAACCCCATGGCCAGGTCTTGGTTCCTGGAGGGCAGTCTGGCAAGTAGATCACTCCCACTACCCACAGCAGTATTTCTTTTGCAGCATCAAGGGACACTGGGTTGTCAGAATGGTGCTGACATGCTGCTTTTGATTCAAATTGTTTATGACAGGGAACCCACAAAGAAAATCTGCCTGGGGCCTCATATACCCTAGGAGTGGCCCTGGCTGAGTCATGAGGTATGCATATCTTCACTTTTACCAGAAACCAACAAATCGTTTTCCATAGTGGTTGTACCAATTTACAGTCCCACCAGCACCGTAACGGCCCAGCTGATCAACATCTTTGCCAATAACTGATAATATCAGATTTCTTTTTGTGAAGCTGGTGGAAGTGAAACGGTTTTCTCATTCGTGTTTTAAATTATACTTCCTTGATTGATGAGATTGTCCATCTTTTCATATGTTCTTGGTCATTCAGCTTTCCCATTCTGTGACATGCCTGTCCAAGTCTTACACTTATTTTTCTATTGGATTGCACTGCCTTTTACTTTCTTACTGATTTGTGGCAATTCATTATATATTCTAGATACTAATCCTTTGTCAGTCATGTGTGATGCAAATACCTTCTTTCAGTTTGTAGCTTCTGTTCTACTCTTCTCACGCTGTCTTTGGATTTTAATGTACTAATGTATCAATCTCTTCCTTATAGATTTGTGTTTTTGTGGATTTAAAAAATCTTTCTCAAACCTAATATTCACCTATATTTATTCTAACATCTTAAATCCATCTGGAATTATTTTGTGCATGCTGAAAGACAGGAGTTCAGTTTCTTTTTTCCATTTGAAAAGCCAATTTCTAAGCTCCATTTATTTAAACTTTATTCCCACTGATCTACAATGTCAGCTCCATAACTCAAATTTTTTAATGTGTGGGTCCATTCCTGGGCCTTCTAATTTGTTCCATTTGATCCTTCCTCTTTTTGCAACTACTGATACATTTTCTATTTTAAGGTGTTTATATTATGAATTATACTGTTTTCTCTTTATTAAATTAACCTTGCACTCCTGGAATAAATCCAACTTGGTTATGAGCTGTCATAATTTCTTATTACTGAATTTTATTTACTAAAATAAAAGACACATTGCATTGGGTAAATCTGCTGCAAAGGACCTCTTTAAAGTGTTGAAGAGCAAAGATGTCATCTTGAAGACTAAGGCGTACCTGACCCAAGCCATCGTATTTTCAATCGCATCATATGCATGTGAAAGCTGGACAATGAATAAGGAAGACCGAAGAAGAACTGATACCTATGAATTGTGGTGTTGGCGGAGAGTATCGAATATATCACGGACTGCCAAAAGAACGAACAAATCTGTCTTAGAAGTACAACCAGAGTGCTCCTTAGAAGCAAGGATGGCGAGACTGCATCCTTACATACTTTGGACACGTTGTCAGGAGGCATCAGTCCCTGGAGAAGGACATTCATGCTTGGCAGAGTACAGGGTCAGCGGAAAAGAGGAAGATCCTCAACGAGGTGGGTTGACACAGTGGCTGCAACAATGAGCTCAAGCATGACAATGATTGTAAGGATGGTGCAGGACCAGGCAGTGTTTCGTTCTGTTGTGCACAGAGTCGCTATGAATCGGAACCGACTCGACGGCACCTAACAACAACAACATTTCATTTAAGACTTTACATCTATGATTATGAGTGAAATAGCTTTGAAATTTTCCTTCCTCATATTATCCTTGACAGATATTGGTATCGAGGTTATAGTAGCCTCATATAATGAGGTGGGAATGTAGCCTGTTTTCTATTCTTTCAACATTTTACCCAATATGACCAGTTGTCTTCAGTGAGAGATGGATCATGATCTGCCACACTGCCAGAAACTAAAAAGACATAAAGTTTTGAATCTTGCTTTTCCATGTAATACATATATATAATCATGTTTGTAAAAGAATGATTAACTATTTTTTAAAAACTTCATTAACTGCTATATAATTTCATATATAGTATTGATGTACCATTATTTAACTATTCCTCTACTATAACCTCGATACCAATATCTGTCAAGGATAATATGAGAAAGTAAAATTTCAAAGGCCTTGAAGTTGCTTTCAATTGTTTGATATAACTAGACCAGGATCTTGAGACAGTACATTGAGGCTTAGATATGCTAATCATATTTCCTAATTTGTACTGAGTGAAAGAGTCCCAGGGGAAAGTACTTCCCCTCTCTCTGTATACAAATAAGCTTCAGACATATATAAAGACCGGTTAGAGATGGGAGATGGGAGGCCAGACAGGCAGGTGGGAAGGAAGCCAACTTGCAAAAAACGAATGGAACCCTACAAGGGAAAAAAATCCCTATATGTGAAGAAAGAGTCTGGATCAAAAGTGAAAAATGGTTAAGAAAACATGAGGTTATATTTGACCTCAGGTACATAAATAAGCTAAAACTATGTAAGTATAAAAAGTACATACATGCATACACACTAATTTAGGAAATAATATTGGAGTTATTATTCCCTGTCCCATGACCATAAAGAATGTGATCCAGCTGTGTTCACAAGGGCTCACAAGGACACATCACCTGGGCCCTGAGATATAAAGACAATGTTGTTGTTGTTGTTAGGTGCTGTCCGGTTGTTTCTGACTCATAGTAACTCTGTGTACTACAGAATGAAGCACTCCCCAGTCCCGTGCCATGCTCACAATTGTCGTTATGCTTGAGCCCATTGCTGCAGCCACTGTGTCAATCCAACTCGTTCAGGGTCTTCCTTTTTTTTTTTTTTTTACTGTGCATTAAGTGAAAGTTTACAAATCAAGACAATCTCTCATACAAAAATTTGTATACACCTTGCTATGTACTCCTAGTTACTCTTGCCCTAATGAGACAGCACACTCCTCTCCAACCTGTATTCCCTGTGTCCATTCAGCCAGCTTCTGTTCCCCCTCTGCCTTCTCATCTCCCCTCCAGACAGGAGCTCCCCACATAATCTCATGTCTCTACTTGAGCCAAGAAGCTCACACCTCACCAGTATCATTTTCTATCTCATAATCCAGTCCCAATCCCTGTCTGAAGAGTTAGCTTTGGGAATGGTTCCAGTCTTGGGCTAACAGAAGGTCTGGGGACCATGACCTCCGGAGTCCTTCCAGTCTCAGTCAGACCGTTAAGTCTGGTCTTTTTATGAGAATCTGAGGTCTGCATCCCACTGCTCTCCTGCTCCATCAGGGATTATCTGCTGTGTTCCTTGTCAGGGCAGTAATCAGTTGTAGCCAGGTACCATCTAGTTCTTCTGGACTCAGGCTGATGTAGACTCTGACTTATGTGGCCCTTTCTGTCTCTTGGGCTTATAATTATTTTGTGTCTTTGGTGTTCTTCATTCTCTTTTGCTCCAGGTAGGTTGAGACCAACTGATGCATCTTAGATGGCTGCTTGCTAGCGTTTAGACAGTCTTCCTCTTTTTCACTGACCCTGCACTTTACTAAGCATGATGTCCTTCTCCAGGGATCAATCCCTCCTGATAACATGTCTAAAGTATGTAAGATGTAGTCTCACCATCCTTGCTTCTAAGGAGCATCCTGGTTGTACTTCTTCCAAGACAGATTTGTTTGTTCTTTTGGCGGTCATGGTATATTCAATATTCTTCGCCAACACCCCACTTCAAAGGTGTCAATTCTTCTTCAGTCTTCCTTATTCATTGTCCAGCTTTCGCATGCATATGATGCAACTGAAAATACCATGGCTTGGGTCAGGCATATCTTAGTCTTCAAGGTGACATCTTTGCTTTTCAACACTTTAAAGAAGTCTTTCATAGCAGATTTGCCCAACACAATGTGTCTTTTGATTTCTTGACTGTTACTTCCACAGGCGTTGGCTGTGGATCCAAGTAAAATGAAATCCTTGACAACTTCAATCTTTTCTCCATTTATCATGATACTGCTTGTTGGTCCAGTTGTGAGGATTTTTGTTTTCTTTATGTTGAGGTGCAATCCATACTGAAGGCTGTGGTCTTTGACCTTGGTCAGTAAGTGCTTCAAGTCCTCTTCACTTTCAGCAAGCAAAATTGTGTCATCTGCTTAACACAGACGGTTAATGAGTCTTCCTGATATCAGTTCTTCTTTATACAGTCCAGCTTCTCAGATTATCTGCTCAGCATACAGATTGAATAGGTATGGTGAAAGGATACAACCCTGATACACACCTTTCCTGACTTTAAACTATGCAGTATCCCCTAGTTCTGTTCGAACAACTGCCCTCTTGATCTATGTACAGGTTTCTCATAAGCACAATTAAGTGTTCTGGAATTCTCCTTCTTCGCAATGTTATCCATAATTTGTTATGATCCACACAGTCGAACGCCTTTGCATAGTCATCAAGCACAGATAAACATCTTTCTGGTATTCTCTGCTTTCAGCCAAGATCCATGTGACATCAGCAATGATATCCCTGGTTCCACGTCCTCTTCTCAATCTGGCCTGAATTTCTGGCAGTTCCCTGTCGATATACTGCTGCAGCCTCTTTTGAATGATCTTCAGCAAAATTTTACTTTTTGTGATATTAATGATACTGTTCGATAATTTGCACATTCAGTTGGATCACCTTTCTTGGGAATAGGTATAGATATGGATCTCTTCCAGTCGGGTGGCCAAGCAGCTGTCTTCCAAACTTCTTCGCATAGACGAGTGAGCACTTTCAGCGCTGCATCCATTTGTTGAAACATCTCACTTGATATACCATCCATTCCTGAAGCCTTGTTTTTCACCAATGCCTTCAGTGCAGCTTGGATTTCTTCCCTCAGTGCCATCAGTTCCTGATCATATACTACCTCTCGAAATGGCTGAATGTCCACCGATTCTTTCTGATACGATGACTCTGAGCATTGCTTCCATTTTCTTTTGATGCTTCCTGTGTCGTTTAATATTTTCGCCATGGAATTCTTCACTATTGTAACTCGAAGCTTGAATTTTTTCTTCAGTTCTTTCAGCTTGAGAAATGCAGAGTGTGTTCTTCCCTTTCGGTTTTCCATCTTCAGGTCTTTGCACGTGTCAACATAAAACTGTCTTCTCAAGCCACCCTTTGAAATCTTCTGTTCAACTCTTTTATTTCATCATTTCTTCCTTTTGCTGCTCAACGATCAAGAGCAAGTTTCAGAGTCTCTTCTGAAGTCCATTTTGGCCTTTTCTTTCTTTCTTGTCTTTTTAATGACCTCTTGTTTTCTTCATGTATGATGTCCTTGATGTCATTCTACAACTTGTCTGGTCTTCAGTCATCAGTGTTCAATGCATCAAATCTACTCTTGAGATGGTCTCTAAATTCCGGTGGGATATACTCAAGGTCGTACTTTGGCTCTTGTCAACTTGTTCTAATTTTCTTCAGTTTCAACTTGAACTTGCATATAAGCAACTGATGGTCTGTTCCGCAGTAGGCCCCTGGCGTTGTTCTGACTGATGATATTGAGCTTTTCCATTGTCTTTTTTCCACAGATGTAGTCGATTTGATTTCTGTGTTAAGGTCCATGTGTATAGTTGCCTTTTCTGTTGGTGAAAAAAAGGTATCTGCAATGAAGAAGTTGATGGTCTTGCAAAATTCTATCACACCATCTCTGGCATCATTTCTATCACCAAGCCCATATTTTTCAACTACCGATCCTCCTTCTTTGTTTCCAACTGTCGCATTCCAATCACCAGTAATTATTGATGCATCCTGATTGCATGTTCAATCAATTTCAGACTGCAAAAGCTGGTAAAAATCTTCAATTTCTTCATCTTTGGCCTTAGTGATTGGTGAATAAATCTGAATAATAGTCGTATTAATTGGTCTTCCTCGTAGGCATACGGATATTATCCTATCATGGCCAGCGATGAACATTTCAAGATCTATCTATCATGAAGACAACAGCTAGGACAACCTTGGAAAACATCTTTTAGGGAACCTTTCACAAAAGACTCTGCACTCTTACCTTTTTCTATTAGCATTTAGTGAATAGAAAATTTGCTGGACCAATGAAGACCCTCCTGACTGTCATAACTGAAACTTATACCAATGATTGTTAAGACAATTTAAAACGTAGAATCACAGTTTCTAGCCAATCTGTGAAAATGTGAAGCTTTCAATGTTTTTGCCCATTTGTAATGTTAACATGGACAAGCAGACATGGCTGTAGCAGCATGCTTGTCTGTTTTCCCATTCTTGCCTATTCTGTAATATTTCCTTGGACTTGGGCAGACATGGCTGTGACAGCATGTTTGTCCCTTTTCCCACTTTTGTGTATTCTGTAATTTCCTTGGATTCAGGCAGACATGGCTCTGGCAGCATACTTATCTGATTTCCCATGTTTGAATATATGTTGAATAAAACTTTCCTTTTGCTTCACTAAACTTTGTGATTTTTTTTTCCGTACAACAACACACATAGAAAGGTTTCTAAAAATGGAATTACTGGGTCCAGTGATGAAATATTTAAGGTTCTCAATATATATTGTCAATTTTTTTTCCCAGAAGAATTGTATCTGAATATCTTTAGCAGTTTTATATCAGGGAGGATTACAGGGCTTCCCTGAGGGAGAGGTTTATGGTTGTATTAGAAGGCAGCACCATTCCCTTAGGTTGCCCAAAAGCTCAGAGCTAAGCCAGAAAGAAGTTACTTCCTAAGAGACCTGTCATTCATTCAAATGGGCCCCCTCCCACCAGGCCTAGGTCCCTAAAAGAAAATATTTAAAATGACCCTGAGAAAATAAAACAAACTCATTGCCATCGAGTAGATTCCAACCCATAGCAATCCTATAGGACAGAGCAGAACTGCCTCACAGGGTTTTCAAGAAGTGGCTGGTGGAATCGAACTGCCAACCTTTTGGTTAGCAGCTGAACGCTTAAGCACTGTACCACCAGGGTTCCATATTGTGCCACCAGGGCTCCCCAAAAAGATGAATTAGGGGAAGAAGTCTCGCAAGTCTCCTGGTAAGTAAACAACACACTGTCAGGTAGGCAGAGTCATTTAAGTATAAACTTAAGACTTAATAACAGCCTTAATGTGGCAAAGGGAGATGTGGATTCCTGCCAGATTCAACTTTCTCCATAGTACTTTCACAATTAGTGCTCTTCATATTTCTTACATTACACGAGGGCTGCGCCAAATGTGAGTTCACCTTCTCTGCTGACCTGGCAGAAGAGACTCGCCATCTGTACCCCAAAAGGCTGTAGGAGAATTGGTTTCACTTATGCCCAGCCACACAGCCCCAGCCCTGCCATCTTCTGGCATGCAAGCCCTACCAAGCAGCCTCTCCTCCCTCATTTCCTTCCTCTCCCATTTCTTCTTGCAGCCTTTGAACTACAGTCCTTCCACCTTTCCTCCCCGTCTACCTTCCAGCCCCCTCTACATCAGTCCCTGCCACAAATGATCCCTGCCTGGTTCATCCACTACCCACGGAAGGGGACGAGAATCATTTCTCACCCCAAAACACTTGAGGATGCTGCCACCCCTGGGAAGCCTAGAACTCACAGAAACTGTAGCTGAGCCACTTTAGAGGACCAAGGGCTTGTGGGCTAGCCTGGCATCCTGGCCATCCCAGTCCAGTGCTGCAGCTATCTAAAACCTTCTACAACTCAAGCCAAGTAGCCTTCAAGCAAACATCTGGAACACACCTTTTAAAAGATAAGCTGGAGACTAGAGCATACCAACCCCTAGGATCTAAAACTCATTAACCTCACTCACCTTAGAGTCTAGGTTTACAGGTTAGTTGTTCCCTCCGGAATCATTTATACTTCTGACTGTGACGGAAATTCTATCAGACTTGGAATGTTGGGATTTAGGCTGTGTTGTTAGCTGTCTTTAGTGGGAAAGGGATAATTATCCCATGGCATTCCGAGTTCCTTAGAGTAATGCCAGAACAGCACAGAACGGAGCTGAAAATTGGGATGGGAATGACAGGACTTGCCTCCTGGGGAACAAAATTCATGGAATATTCTTTGCCCTCCTCCCATGGCATTTTGTACTTTAGTTGGGGAGGGCATATAGATATTTTCTCCCTTATTCTGGATTATAAACTTCCAGCAGGGCAATATCGTGCTTGGTTTCTCTCTCTGGATCTACACCGTGGTTCGTCAGTGACCGAACAGCCCAGTCGTGCAACTACAGAATCTGTTCCCCAACTCCCCTCATGTTCCGCACCCTAGGGCCTTGGAGCACCCCCCATAAGCTCTGGAGACCCGCACTTGCCTGACCTGTCCACACTGCACTATGCCCTTCCCGCCTCACTAGCCCCTGCTTGGACACCGCTAACCCCGTGCCTTCTCGAGACTCAAGGCTCTTTAGACTCTTTCCAGCCCTCGCAGTAGGCAGAAGCCCTCGAGCCCCAAGCTCCCCATTCCTCAGCTCCCTCGTCCTCCACAAGTTGGTGGACTTTGCTACCGGGACAAGAGCCAAGGAGCCGTGACTCCCAGACGGAAGAGAAAGGAGCCTGGGAAGCGCAGTCTAGACTCCTGAGAGTTTAGAAGCTGGGGTTCGAAGGCTTGGACAATGGAATTGGAAGAACTAACCGGCCGGCGCTCCTGCCCATCGCAGAATTCCTCGCCGCGCGAGCGCCCCAACCCCGAGCGCCAGCCCCGCTCCGCGAGGCGAGCAGGCGCGCATTTGACGGACAGCGCTCGGGGCCAATAGTGACACCGGCTGCTGCCCGGACTCATTCGCGACGCGCCTGGAATTAAAAAGCAGTTGTGAATATCTCTGAGCGGGGTCGGTAGAGTTCTGGTTTCTTTTTTGCTTACTTGTGTTTTCTAAATTTTATGTGATAAGACAAAAAGAATAAAGATCCTTTAAGGGAAACGAAGAATGGACTTGGGTAGGCCCGGGCTACCGTCCCTGTCTGTGCGCTCTCCACCCGGGAAGGGGACGCGGGCCTTCCCCACGTTCCGGCCGTCCGCGGCCTGCGCTCAGCCCTTCCCGCGTAGGACGATGCAGGCTGGGGGCTCTCGGCGCGGCCGTCCGACCGGAATTTCTAGAACCCGGATTCTGGTCGATCTGCTGCCATCCCTCCACTCCGGGAAGTGTCCGCGGGCGCACGTTAAGCAACCCCAAGCCTTCGGCGGAGTTGGCATTCATTTGGCCCATCGAAACGAAAACGTGCCAGGCTACTGACGAAGTGACCCTGCCACGCCCTTCCAGCTTTACGCACATTCCTGGACACGCAGTGCTGTCCTGCTTAAAGGCGCAGTTGCCGCAGGGGACCAGGACCTGAAAGGCAAGAAAAACCAAACCCCCTGCCGTTGAGTTGATTCCGACGCATAGCGACCCTAAGAACTGCCCCATAGAGCTTCCAAGAAGCGCCTGGCGGGTTTGAACTGCTGTCCTGTTGGTTAGCAGGCGTAGCACTTAACCTCTACACTACCAGGGTTTCCCACCACACAGTACCAGCGTTTCCCACCACCCTGTCAGGGTTTCCCCAAAACCCCCAGCTATTAAATCTCCGGAGAGGAGTGGGCGCCTCGGCTGGAGGCAGATTCGAACACGCAACCCTAGTGGTATAAGGAGCACCTTGGAGCCATCTGGGACGATTAGTCCAGACCGGGCTCCAGTGCTTTCTTTGGAGGATACAGCTCTTACCACTTTGCTTTTTCAGCACTAGTGGAATTAAGGTAAATACCTGTTTCTCCAGCCCATCACATCTAAGACCTGTCCCCAATGCAGAGAGGCTAAAATGACTTCCATTCGCTTGGGATTTTGCAAGTCTGAACTCTTTCTCGCTAGCCCCCTCGAGCGGCACTCCAGACTCAAACAACTGCCTGCTATTACAAGTCCACTCTAGCATCTTCCTGTGCCTCTACCCTAGAAATGAAGAGTACTTACTAACACCGAGTTAACACACACCAGGGAGCAGGGCTTCCATCATCTCGTTTGATCCTCAAGCCAGCTCGAAGAAAACTAAGGTTCAGTGAGGTTAAGGAACTCTTCTTCAGTTGTTGGCTTACAAAATGGTAGTAAGGGGCTTTTCCCAGAGCTGACCTCCTTTCCAAGAAGTCAGCAAAAACATTTATAAGTTGTTCTATGGAAAAGTGTGTATGAGGCATGCGATTTTCAGATCAATTCAGAGTTGAAATTGCACCTTACAAAAAAAAAAAAAAAGCCTCCAAAAAAGTGAGCATAGAAAAAATTCACACAACTTTCAAATTATATTTTTATTAAATATTGAGTATCTGTGAGATAATATTTATGGAATATGTATAAGGTATAAAGAACAAAAGCATGACGTCTGCGTGCCCTTCACCCAGTTACAGAATGTTAAGACAATATAGAGTTCCCTGAGTGCCAATCCCTGATCCCATCTCTTCCTTCCTTCTTCCCTCAGAGGTAAAACACCATATCAAAATTTTGTGTTTATCCTTCCCTTGCTATTCTTTATAGTTTTATCATTTTTTCAGCATATAACAGATTTGGTTTTGTACATTCCAAACTATAGTACAGTGTATATGTTAATGGAATCATACTTAGAGTGTTTTGAAAAACATGTTGGCAAATTCTTTGACACTTCTCCCATAAAAGAGAAGTCTAATTCCCCTTGCCTTGAACTGCTGCCAACTTTGGTGACTTCTAACCAATTGAATGCAGCATAAGTTACAAGTTACACTGTGTGACTTCCAAGGCTATATTTGAAACGGCAATAAGTGCAGCCTCCACTTGGCCCTCTCTTTTGGAATGTGCGTCTGGGGGCCCTGAGCCAGTGTGCAAGAAGTCTAGCTACCCTGAAACTGCCATGCAGGAGAGACCACGTGGAGAGGAGAGAGAGCCAGGGAGAAAGCTAGAGAGGGAGACAGGTAGAGAGCGAGCCACCCAGAGAGAGAGGAGAGATCTGAGGAACCCCTAGCTGTTTGTCTTCCCACCATCAACCACAAGACTGTGTGAGTGCCACCAGATGATTCCTGCCCCAGCCTTCAAGTCACCCTGCCGAAACTGAAGCAGGGGCTAGGGAGGATAACTACCACCCAGGGGCAATCTCTAAATAGTGCCCCGCCCCCTC
Organism: Loxodonta africana; assembly: GCF_030014295.1. Classification (NCBI taxonomy): domain Eukaryota; kingdom Metazoa; phylum Chordata; class Mammalia; order Proboscidea; family Elephantidae; genus Loxodonta; species Loxodonta africana. The sequence continues at coordinate 52,869,210 of NC_087359.1, forward strand.
CCAATTTCAAGATAGATGTTGAGAGTGGCCAAGCCTCAGCAGAAACGTCTTATCCCCTCTTGTCCAGCTGCCTCAGTCAGGTGCCTTTCATATTTGTGGCACCTCATGAGGCTTCCCGGCTGTGCCCTGTCCCTATCCCAGACCCTCAGGACCCCTGAGTATAATAAATGGCTGTTTTACACCACCGAGCTATGGGATAATTTGTTGTGTATTTATATAACTCAAAATTCATCAAATTGTACACTTTAAACATGTGTTCTTTAATATATGTCAATTATACCTCAATACAGCTGTTTTAGGCATCCGAAGATGGCGTAAACGGTTAAGTGCTTGCTGAAAGGATGACAGAGCCCACCCAGAAGCACTCGGAAGACAAGCCTGGCGATCCGCTTGCAAAAGCAGCCTTGAAAACCCTATGGAGCAGCTCTACTCTGCACACATGGGGTCACCATGAGTTGGAATCCACGACTACTGTTTTTAAAAAGCAACTACACTTTTAAAAAAACAGACCGCAGGTTCGGTCAAATGGTCACCTCTCACAGCACGTGCGGCCTCTGAGCGAAATTTGGTGCATCCCAGGAATTTGGAGGCCAAGAATATCCCTCAACGCATCACCCTTGGTGCGGGACCGGGGACTACTGCGGCACTGGGTTCCTTTCCTCGCCCCCTCCTACGTTCGTCCTCGGGGAGGCGCAAGAACTGCGGTCCTTGGGAGCCCTGACCCCCACCCCCTCGGCGCTCCCTCTGCTCCCGCTCGCCCGGCCGCGCTGCGGGGGTTGGTGTCCACTTGCCCATTTTCCCGGCGCGCGGGGACTGGGCGGGAATCTGACGCCAGGGGGCGCTCGCCTTACGCTCCCTTAAATTGCTCACCGGTAGGGTCCCCCGGACCCGCCATCGGTGAGGAAACTGAATCTTGGAGCATTAGGGAAAGAGGCTGGGAAAAGCTCGTTTGCAAAAAGAAAACACGTGCAGTGTGTACAGCGCAGTCGAGAGTGCATTTAAATTCCCCGCGCGTCTTTGCAGGAGGCGGGGTGAGCTCACCCCAGGAGAGGCTGTCACAGGGCGCGGCGGGAGGGGACTGGGAACGGCACCGCGTCGGGGCCTCCTCCACGCTTCCTCCTTCTCCCCGGCACGGCGCCGTCGTCGTCTTCTCCGGGCGACGGCCGCCCAGGACTTCGACAGCGACCGAGCGGGCGCAGCTCGTGGCCTTCCGGTGGCAGGAGCCCGGCCTTGCCCCGCAGAGCCAGCCGCCGCGCCGGGGGTTGCGCGGTGAGTCCGCGCGGCGGCGCCTCGGGCAGTGCTCGCTGGGGCGGCGCACGCTGCCTCGGGGCCCGCGACCCGGCGCCGGCCGCCCCAACGCTGAGCCCCCGGCGCCCTCCCGCCGCCCCCACCTTCCCGAGGCGCCGGCGGGAGAGCGGGGCCGCCCCAGAGGCCCGAAGGCCCGGAGCACCGAGGGCTGTGGGCGAGGTCGGCGCCTCGTGGCCGCCTGGGACCGGAGACCGGGAGCGGGTAGCGGCCTACCAGTGGGTCCGGGCTGCGCTGCGGAGGCCCGGGAAGGCCATAGACGATATGCCACGTCACAAAACAAATCTCAATAAATTTTAAAAGATTAAAACCGTACAATGTATCTTCTCTGACCACCATGGCACGAATCTAGAAATTAATAACAGAAGGAAAACTGAAAAATACACAAATATGTGGAAAATCAGCCAACACACTATTAAATAACCGGTGGGTCAAGGAAGAAATCAAGAGCGAAATCAGAAAAGACTTGGAAAATATCACAGTCAAATGAAAACGAAGGCACGCCACACCAAAACTTATGGGATGCGGTGAAGGCAGTGCTCAGAGGGAAATTTATAGTGTTAAATGACATTAAGAGAGATGAAAGATCCCCGAAGGGGGAACCCAGCTCCGTGGTGGAGAACTCCTCAAACAAGCATGAATCATAAAATGTATACCTGTCCTTTATAGGTTACAGGTAAAATCTGTAGGAGCAGGAGAGAGACGAGATCTCCATTTTTTCACTCTATTTTTTTTCCTTACAAATGCATTTTAGATGCAACTGAAATTAGAACAACTGAAATTTGAACCAACTCAAATTGGCTCAATAATAAAAAGATGCTGTCACTGCTCCATCTGTCTTCCTATTGATTAAGATGTTCTCTGACCTAGTAAAAGTGTGAACCATTCTCCATTTCATCATTAAAGCCCAGCTCAAATTCTTTTGATTTCATTATATCTTCCAAATGAAATACATTTCCACCCAACCCCTCTTCAGAATTGGATGTCTATCTCAATTCTCTTCCATGTACCATTTATATCTCAATTCATCTCTTATCTAGAGTAGTAAAAAAAAACAGATAAATGTTGCGTTCAACTGAAAAAGACAAAAAGGAATTTAATTCACGTAAGCCAGAGGTTGACAAACTAGTCCAAATTTGCAAATCTGAAACACAGCCTGTTTTTGTATGACTCTTGAGCTAAGAATGGTTCTTACACTTCTATATATATAATATATATCATTAAAAGCTTTAATTAAAAAAAACCCACAAAGAAGAATAAGTGACACAGACAGCACATGGCCCTCCAAGCCTAAAATATACTATCTGGCCCAGTACAGAAAATGTTTGCTGACCAGCCCTTGTTAAGCAAAGTCAGCTAAAGGCAGTATGGTTGGAACTATTAACTGTCCCCGTCTCCATCCTTGCCTTCTTTTAGTGAATGCTCCCAGGGTGTTTGGCGGCCAGCTAGAGTCCATGTTTTTCAGCCTCCTTTGCAGCTAGTCGTGGCCCATTGTCTAAATGCTGGCCAGCGATGTGAACAGAAGTGCCATGAGCATCTTTCACATCGTATCCTTTAACAGGAGGTTGGTTGCTCTCACGCTGTTCCCCCTTCCTGCAACCTGGGACAGGACAAAGTACTGGAGAGCATTAATTATGTAGTAATGGCAACAGCCTTAAGGAGCAACAAGATAGAAAGAACCTGGGTCGCTAGACAACCTCATGGGGCAGAGCTACCTGCCTACTTGGGATCATCTGTCTACTTCTGAGAGAGAGAAATAAACTTCTCTCTTGTGTGGGTTACTGTTTTAGGGGTCTGTTATAGCAGTTTAGTGTGAGCCTAACTGATAGAAGTAGATAAATGGGTGGCCTAATACAGCTGAATCAAAGGTTCCAGCATCCTCAGGGTCCTCTTTCCTTTGTTCTCTTTGCTCTTTGTGTGCCAGCTACATTCTTGTTTATTGCAGAAGGGCTTTCTCCATGTAGTGAGAACATGGATCCAGACTCACATCCCTAAAAGCTTAACCATCTGGGAGGGCAAAGAACCTGCCCTGGTAAGCTCCAATTCAAAGATCCCAGGAAAGGACTCTGATTGGACTAGCTTGACTCACATGCTCCTATAGCAGTGGTCCTCAACCAGGGGCAATCCCATCCCCCCAGGGACATTTGGCAAAATCTAGAGACATTTTTGGCTGCCGCGCTTGGGGTTGGTGCTATTGGCATCTAGTAGGTAGAGGCAGGGATTCTGCAAAACATCCTACAATGACAAAGATAGCCTCTAATAGCCCCCTACAACAAGGAATTATCGGGCCCAAAATGTCAATGATGCTCAGGTTGAGAAATTATGCTTCGGACCAATTCTATTAAGTCATCAAGAGTCATACAGAACGTGACCACTTGTTATCAGCCTGGTCTAAGTCACCATCAACTCTTGCCTGGATGACTGCAATAACCTAACTGTTCCCCTTGATTCCACCTGCCCTTGAAGTCCTTTCTACACAGCGGTCAGAGTGGTCCTGTTCAAACCTAACTAGAGCATGACACTCCTCTGTTCAAACTGCTCCAGTGCATTTTTTATTTCACTCAGAGAAAAAGCTAAAGTCTTTAGTCACCCACAAGGCCCTGCATGATCTGGACCCCGTTTCCTCTCTGCCTCACATCCTATCTCTCTTTGCTATTTCCGGAATATGCCAAGCATCCTCCTGCCTCAGGGGCTTTGCACTGGCTCTTTTCTCTGTCCAAGCACTTCTCCCACAGATATTCATAGGGCTTGCTTCCTCACATCTTTCAGGTTTCTGCTCAAATATCCCCTTATTGTGAAGTCTTCCCTAACACCTTGTATAAAATTGCACACACACACCCCCATCTCCTTTATATCCCTTCATTTTTCCCCCTTTGGTTATCACCATCTGATTCACTATACCAAACCAAAATCAAACCCAGTGCCGTCGAGTTGATTCTGACTCACAGTCGGAACTATGACAGAGTAGAACTGCCCCAGAGAGTTTCCAAGGAGCGCCTGGTGGATGTGAACCGCCGACCTCTTGGTCAGCAGCTGTAGCACTTAACCACTATGCCACCAGGGTTTCCTGATTTACTACAGATTTGTTTATTATCTGTGACTCATCACGCAGCAAAACATAAGTAACCCCAGGGACTTGGTCTTTTTTGTTCATTGTTGTATCTTCAGGCCTACAATAGTGCCTGGCTCGTAGTATGTGTTCAAGAAATGTTTGTCAAATGAACGAATTGCTCTGGCAACGAGGAACTGCTTGACAGCTGGATCTAGAAGAATCACATGGTTAGAATGGGGGGTGGAGCAGATGCACCAAAGGAATTGGGGATTGCGATCATAGACAGGGCTGCTGGGAGAATCATTGAGGGCTAGGGCCCACCCAGTCCTGTGTGTGCTTGTGTGTGTGCATGTGTGTGTGTGCATGTGTGTGTGTGCATGTGTATGTGTATCCCAATGGCCTTATATTTTTACATACAAAAAGGAAAACAAAACCCGTTGCCATCGAGTCGATTCCGACTCATAGCGACCCTATGGGACAGAGTAGAACTGCCCCATAAGGTTTCCAAGAAGCAGCTGTTGGATTCGAACTGCCAACCTTTCGGTTAGCAGCCAAACGCATCCAAACCAAACCAAACCCAGTGCCATTGAGTCGATTCCGACTCATAGAGACCCTATAGGACAGAGTAGAACTGCCCATTAGAGTTTCCAAGGAGCACCTGGCGGATCTGAACTGCCGACCCTTTGGTTAGCAGCTGTAGCACTTGACCACTATGCCACCAGGGTTTCCGCCAAACACGTATTATTCCTTTATTTCTCACAACACCCCCGGTGAAGTAGATATTATTATTCTCATTTTACAGTTGGGGAAACTAAGGCACAGAGAGGCTAGGTAGGACATGAAGTTCACAAAGGGATTTAGGAAATAGGTCCGGGACTCATGTCTTTGGACTGCTTTCCTTTCATCCCCATCCTACCATGTTCACAGCAACTCCTGCCCCTGCTTTTCTCCCCCCTTCCCCAGGAGCTCCCACCTCGTCAACCTGGTGAGAGAAGCCAACCTCAGTTTCTCCTCCCTGCTCCATCTGCTCCAGGGTGAGCTGTCCAGGGAAGTCCTTGCCTGCCCGCCTGCCTGCCTGCCTGCCTGCCTGCCGGGAGGGTTAACAAGGAGTGTTTGTAGCAGCTGCTGTCTCCAAGGAGAGGAGAAGAAAGCAGAGTGAAGAGACAGGCCGCCACACCAGGCTCCGTGGCCGGTGGGGGGTGGGCGGCAGCCCGCTTGACCTGTCCAGCCCTCAGAGGAGAAAGGAGTGTCCTCACCTCTGTCATCCTGGGAGGTGGTGAACTCTACATGGACTGGGCAGCTAGACAGTGAGGTCGCTGCAGGGCCAGCAGGCAGAGAAAGTTCTGGCAGGCACTGAGGAATGTTGGGGGTTGGGGGCTGGGCCTGGCCAGGCCGCTGAAGCTAGAGGCAAATAGCAGAGCTGAAAGTCCTGGGCTCAAAGGCTGTGGAAGGGGACCCCCTGAGTCAGGGAGGACGGGGCCAAGACCCAGCAGGTGGCAAGAGTGAAGACCAGCAGTGGGAGAAAGGAGGTGTCTGCCTCTTCACCTGCTGACGGTGGAGCCATGTTCCAGCCCAGGGGGCTCGGGAGGAGGCCCAGGGTCCAGGGGCCTCCTGTGCGCAGCATCCGGCCCTTTAAGTCCAGCGAGCAGTACCTAGAGGCCATGAAGGAGGACCTGGCTGAGTGGCTGCAAGATCTCTATGGACTGGACATAGATGGGGCCAACTTCCTGCAGGTGCTGGAGACGGGCCTGGTACTGTGCCAGCATGCCAACACTGTCACTGAGGCTGCCTTGGCCTTCCTGGCTGAGGCACCTGCCCAAGCCCAAAGGATTCCTATGCCCCGAGCTGGAGTTTCCTGCAATGAGGCCGCCCAGCCGGGCACCTTCCAGGCACGGGACAATGTCTCCAACTTCATCCAGTGGTGTCGCAAGGAGATGGGCATTCAAGGTAACCACCCTAGACTCCTCCCTTCTTTCCCCTGGGCCCTTATCTTGTGAGGATTTCCTGGATCCTCCTTCAGATTCTCCTTGGGCCAGCTCATCCCTTTTCATGCCTCAGTTTCCCCATCTCATAGTAAATCCTCAATAAATAAATGTGCTGATTAATTAATTCATTTAAAAAAAAACCTGTTGAGCACGTCCTTTGTGCTGGAAACCTGGTAGCACAGTGGTTGAGAGCTACGGGTGCTAATCATAAAGTCAGCAGTTCGAATCCACCGGCCGCTCCTTGGAAACCCTATGGGGCAGTTCTACTCTGTTCTATAGGGTCACTAATGAGTCGGAATCAACTTGACGACAGGCAGTGGGTGGGTTTGGTTTTTGTTTTTTCCTTTGTGCTGAGCATCATGCTGGGCCTTAAGGACCCAGTGCGCAAGGAGTTCGGGGTCTAGGAAGAAAGAGAGGTGTGTAGATTTGTAAATCACAGCTGATGTGATAAATCCCCGTGTATGTACTGGGGAGCCAGAGGAGGTAACAGCTACTGAGGAGGTGCCAGTGGTGGCTGAGAAACCCTGCACAGAAGCGGGAGATTTGAAGACGAAGAAGAAGAAGTCTGGGGGAAAGGACATTCTAGGTGGGGGGACAGCAAGGGTGAAGGCACAGAAAAGGTTTAGTGTTTGGATGCCCGGGATAAAGCCAGGCAGGGCATTGTGAAGGCACAGGCCTGGGGTGGGGTGGGAAAAGGACAGGGGAAGAGGCAGGGGGTGTGTTGGGAGGGGCCCGGTCGTGCTGGGGCTTGTAGGGCTCAGGGGGGGGACATGTAAGGATCCTTCATCTCCTTGGCCTTATACCCAACCGTGGGATGAGGTGGGATGTTTCAGAGGAGAGGGAAGGGGTAGAGCCTGGGCTGCTAGTTGGTGGTGGGTAGTGAGGGCTAGGTTTGTTGTTTTTAGCCTCTGTTGAGTGGGCCCCTAACACATGGGGACCCAACACACAGTAGGACAAAACACTGCCTGGTCCGGTACCATGCCCATGATTGGTTGTGGATTGGACCATTGTGATGCACAGGGTCTTCAATGGCTGCTTTTTGCAAGTAGATGACCAGGCCTTTAGCAACACATAAGCCTCCCACATGGAAGGCAAGAATTCCACCACTGAATCACCAATGTCTCAAGGAGCAGGTTTAGAGAGTTAATAAAAGCTAACATTTTATTGAGGGCCCACCACAGCCCAGGCACTGTTCTGCAGATGTATAACAGCTATTAGCTCATCTAATCATCATCATAACAACCCTATGAAGACTACACCCCCATTTATAGGAGAGGAAACTAGCTCACAGACTGACCCACACAGCTGGCAGGTGGGAAACGCAGGACTCTGACAGTGGCAGTCCGGCTCCAGGGCCCACCTAGGGGTTGAGTTTGAGATGCCTGGTGGATATTGGAGGTGTGTGGTGGGTGGGGAGTATAATAAAGTGCTTCCTGCTCCTAGACCCATCCTGGCAAGCTGGCTGAGGAAGGCAAGATGGAGTTAACCCTTCCTTTGCCACGGGCCCACAGCCAGGCTCCAGGTTCCTTTGCTTTGCCTGTGTCGCCCCTCCAACTTCTACCTCTTCTGTGACATGGGCCACCCTGACTACACCCAGTAACTGGGCAATGCTGCTGGGACCCCTCCTGGAGGCTGGCTTGGCCCTAAGATCCTGAGACCAAACCACCCTCATGCCTGCCATCCCCATCCCAGGAGGCTCCCAGGGCGTTCACGCCCTCTGGCCTCAGTCCCCAGGACTGCAGAGTCACCGAGTGTCCTGTCCGAGCCCACTCTTGGCAGCTAGCATCCCCCACCCATTCCCCCGGAGGCCAGCAGGGGGCTCACGCTGCCTCCTCCCCCGCCCCCCAGAGGTGCTGATGTTCGAGACCGAGGACCTGGTGCTGCGCAAGAACGTGAAGAACGTGGTACTGTGCTTGCTGGAGGTGGGCCGCCGGGCCTGGCGCTTCGGCGTCGCGGCGCCTACCTTGGTGCAGCTGGAGGAGGAGATCGACGCCGAGCTGCGGCGGGAGCTGGCGCTGCCCCCGCCCGACCCGCCGCCGCCCGCGCCGCCCGCGCGCAGGGCCTGCCACTTCCGCAACTTGGACCAGATGGTGAGCGGCTCGGGACACGCCCTCCAAGCCCTGCCCCGCTCCCCATTCCTTCCCACCACCCCCCGCTACCTCCTACAACCGGCTCTGAGTCACCCCCTTCTTGGGCACAGTCCCAGCCCTGTCACGAATTCGCCGTGTGGCTTTGAGTAAGTCACGTTCCACTCTGAGCCTCGGCCCCAATCACAGGCAGTCCTGGCTATGCTTCCTGCTAGGTTTTTATTATAAACCCAGCACTCTGCACGTCGTTCATCTGACCCACACCACAGCCCTGTGCACGGTTTGTAAAAACAGACGCTGGGGTTTTGGTGCAAGTCTTAGTTCCATTGCTTTGTAGCTGTGTGACTTTGGGCAAATCATTTAACCTTTCTGTGCCTCAGTTTCCTCATCTGTAAAGGGAAGAGAGAAACCTTCTCTGGCTGTTGTATTAAATGAGCCAATGCATGTCAGTGCCTGAACAGTGTCTGGCCTATAAACAGGGCTTCATCTTACTGTAATGACTACACTATGACTTCACTCTTACTGTGATTAACCCCGTTTTCACCGCTGAGAAAACTGGAGCTCAGGGAGGTTCCTTAACCTGGCCAACGCATATGACACGGTAGAGACAGAACACCGACCCAAGCATGTCAGATTGCACATCCACCTTCCTTCTTAACCACTCCACAGCCTCCTTCAGCTGCCCCATGAGGATGCTGGGCAGTAGGTGGTCGCTAAAGGTCTTGTTCTGCCTGGGACAGTAAGAGTCTTCTCTCCCTCTTCTCAGTCCCCATCCAGAAGCCTGGGTGGCGGGGTGGGGAGTAGGTGGCCCCCCATGGTGCTTGACCAGTGTGGGAAGGAACTTGGAGTCTGGGCAGAGGGAAGGCTGAGCCCATACCCTTCTCCCCGCAGGTGCAGAGTCTTGTGAGCCACTGCACATGCCCCGTTCAGTTCTCCATGGTCAAGGTGTCCGAGGGGAAGTACCGTGTGGGGGACTCTAACACCCTCATCTTCATCAGAGTAAGTCCAGGGCTGGGGGTGGAAGGGCACCCGCGGTCAACAGAATAGGGTTTCCTTCCACGGGGCCTTGCCCAAGCCTGGGGACAAGGGCAGGAAGTCACCATTCACCCCTAAGTTATCAGGCCCTGGGGCTCTCTTCTTCCAGGGAGAAATTCCAGGCGGCAAGCCTATCCCCTCCTCCCATCAGGGCAGCCAGAATCACCACCTCTTCACCTTCTATCTGCCTCCACCTTAGCCTAACCGAGGTGATGTCTCCAGGCAGAAGAGGGGTATGGAGAAGGTACTTTCACTTTTCCATTCCCTCTACCCCACCCTGGCTTGATGAGAGCCCCAAGTTTGTGTTCAGTACATGGCCCCAACCACAGGGATCCCATAGCCTGCCCCTCATGTGGGTGCCTGGCTTGGTTCGTCCTACAGTGAGTAGGAGTACAGGTCTGCAATGTGCTTCCCAGTACCCCACCCCAAAACCGTCAGAGGGACATCTGTACCGAGGGGTGCGGCCAGTAGCTTAGGGGCATGGCCAAGCCCTTCCCTTGGGCACAGGCCACACCTGGGGCAGAGGCAGCTCCCTGGGTCCTCACCTAGCCCCCGGAGCAATACTCCTGTGAAGCAGGTGAGGGCAAGGAATTGTGCCCCCACCGAGCCTGGGGAGGTTATGTGACCTGCCCCAGAGGGGAGTGGCCGGGACACTCTTGGGTTCTTTTACACACATCACAGAGGCAAAGCCAGAGGTAATCAGGGCTCCTTTCTGATAAAGCATGTGCTGGTGCAAACCCCTTTCTAAGGAAGGGAGAGAAGGCAGTGCTCTGGGATCCAGTTACACAATGCTTGTGAGATCCTTGCCCAGTTGTAGGGCAACTTTCTGTTAGTCAGCCCCTCCTTTACCCTGACAACATGTGTTACCCAATGCCATATATAGAGGAGATGAAGGCTGCAAGACGTGTGCGTTCAAGCTACACCTGTGTACAAGGGTGCAATGGGCAGGTCAAAGGATGGAAATACCTCTTAGTGGGTGTGGAAGCCTGCAAGGTGGCCCAAGAAGTGGGGGAGCCCTCTACCCTATCCTCAACCTCACCCTTGCCTCTTGCAGATCCTCCGGAACCACGTGATGGTGCGTGTGGGTGGTGGCTGGGACACACTTGGCCACTACCTGGACAAACATGACCCCTGCCGGTGCACGTCCCTCTGTGAGTCTCCTGAGATTCCCCTCCCTGTGGTGGGAGAGGGGTAACTCTGGGTTGGGAGGCTGGAAGGAGAGACGGGATGTAGGTCTGATCTCCAAGTTCCAAGGAGAAAGCTAGGAGAGGTTGTTCCCAGACAGAAGAAAAGGCGGAATATGAAGGCAAGACGTGTGTAGGGGATGAAGGCTGGAAGATTCTACAGAAGGCACAGGTGTAGCGCCCTCTTCCCAGTCCTAGGTGGAGGAAAGCTGGGCAGTTATAGTGCAGTACCAATGGTAGGCGCGCGCGCACGCACGCACGCACGCGCGCACACACGTTATGGTGCAGTACCAATTGTAGGCACAAGGTGGCACCAAACACACGCATTTGGTCAGGGTGCCTCTCTGAAGCGCTGTAGTCTGGCTCTAGGGTCCACCATGGTGGCACCAAGCGTGGCTTGGAGGGGTCTTTAGCTCTTTTGTAATCTCTATCAGCAATTCTTGCCACCCTAAAGAAGCCTACAATCTAGGCAAAAGTAGTAGATTTGCAATACAAATACAGCTTTAAAACAAGTTCCCCAGTCCAGGCCTCTACCAAATGACATCCCCTGAAACCCTGGTGGTGTAGTGGTTAAGTGATATGGCTGCTGACCAAAAGGCTGGCAGTTGGCAGTTTGAATCCACCAGATGCTCCTTGTAAACTCTATGGGGCAGTTCTATTCTGTCTATGGAGTCGCTGTGTGTGGGAATTCACTCCACGGCAATGGGTTTTTATTTGTTTGTTATAAACCCCTCCTATAGAGCTTTTTTATAGAGCACTGGTGACATAGTGGTTAGGAGCTTCGATGCTAACCAAAAGGTCAGCAGTTCAAATCCACCAGCCGCTCCTTGGAAACCCTATGGGGCAGTTCTTCTCTGTCCTATAGGGTCGCTATGAGTTGGAACCGACTTGACAGCACCCGAAAGCAACAGCAGGCCTCTTCTACAGAACATTCTTGCGCTGCCACTGTAGGTCCCACTGTCTATAACGTGGGATGAAAGTGGGATGAACAGAATGGGGCATTGTGGGAGAGGACAATGGGTCATATCAGCAGGATATTTAACCCTCTCTCCTCTCCTCTCTCTGGGGCTGTGTTGGTAGCACACAAGCCGGGCAGCTTGCTGAAGCCCCCAGCCCCACCGGTGCAGCATGAAGTGAGGGTGCAGGATGGGCCCTTGCAGCCCCAGCCCACGATGACCATCAGCCGCTCCCAGAGCCCACTGCCCCCTGTGGACTGGAAGACATACACCTCTTCAGGCCGAAAGCTGAGGCCCCCTCCTTCCTCCTCCCCCAGCCCCTGCAGTGAACGAGGAGCAGGGATGGGCATCCTCAGAGAGATGGCGGCACCCCTGAGGTACACGGAGGGACAGGGCAGGGCCTCTTTCTCCTTTGGGGTCCACATTCTCACAGGCCACCCCAACCTGCCCCACATAAAAGGGAGCAGAGCTCACAGCACTGCCCCTCACCCCCTACTGCAACAAGACCTCAGGTGTTCAAAACTAAAAAGGCATCTTAGTTACTTCATACCCCATCCCACTTCACAGATGAGGAGGCTGGGGCCCAGAAAAGGAACAGGACCTACCCAAGGTCATTCTGCCATTTTGTGGTAGACACTAAGGGACCCCAGCCCTTAGTTGTGAGATCTGCAGTTACCCTGAGCCCAGACCAGGCTTCCTTCTGTTCCTTCTATCAGCTACACAGGGAGCTGACATAATGAAGACTTGGGCAGTCATGGATGAAGAGGGTGCATCTCCTTCATTAGAGGTGAAGTCTAGGAAGGCCCCTTTGCTATTCTGGCCACAGAAAGACCATCCCTTTCCAGAGGCAGGGGACTGGACTAGGTGACCCTGTTGGCCTTATGAGTTTCCCTTTCTGGCCTTATGATTCTCCCTTTCAGGTGCCAGGAGAGGTCACTCACCCCATCTCAGAGGCAGCTGCCAGCTGGGGACAGCCTATCCAGCCCTCGATCCTCATCCACCCATAGGGGCCAAGACTCACAGTGTGTGTCCTCAGGGAAGAGGGAAGACAGACACCCCTCTGAACTCCTCAGGGGAAGGACTCTCACCTCTTGGGTCCATGAGGAGACAGACAGTCGGGGAACTCATGGCAGGGCCCCTACCCCCCAGAGACTACAAGCCCCCGAAGTGACCACTAAAAGGACACCAGCAAGAGGACCATCTCCCCTGCCTCGTTCCTCCAGCCCAGTCAAGAACCTGAGCCTCAGGCAGCCACCTCGGGGTAAGGTCAAGGGTGCTTCCCCCCAGCTCAGGGAGTCAGCAATTGACCATTCTCCATCTCCTGTTAAAGGACCCACCAAGATCCCCACCCGGCTGCCCCCTGCCCGTCCCCCCACTCCAGGAAGAAGTTTTCCAGGTACTGAAAGTGGTGCTCCCATGACAGAGCTGGAGAGAGGCCCCATCCCACTAAGGGCTGTGGCTGGGGACAGACACCCAGCTGTGTCCAGCCATGGGAACTGCGTTGTGGGGACAGGGGAGGGGGACCAGAAGCTGGACCTCCAGGCTGCAGCAGAGGCCAGAGAACCCTGGGGAAAGGCCCCCCAGGAGCAGGAGGGGAGGTACACACCTCTGCCCCTGGGCAGGACCAAGCAGCAAGCCACCTATCATAGCCTTGAAGAGGAGATTCTGGCCAACATGAAGCTGTTGGAGGCAGGGGGTGCCCGTCCCCTGGGCACAAGGTCTGGGACCATTCCTCGCAGTGGAGTCTATGTCCCCAGCCTGGGTGGGCGCTGGCCAGAGCCTACGGATCCTTATGACAAAGTCATTCAAGAATTGACTCAGGGCCCCCCACCCCTCATTAAAGTAGACATGGGAGCCTGGGGGGCAGCCCCTACAGGATCCCGTAAGTCAGCTGTTACCCCAGACCCAGGAAGCCCAAAAGGGAAGCTGGGAGTCAGAGACAATGGGCCAAGGACTAAAGCAACCCTGAGTGCCAACGGCACTGGGATGAGGAAGGTACCATCCCAAGGAGGGCAGGACTGCTCAGCCCTGACTGTATCTGCCAGCCCAGAGGTCCCCATACTTTTGCCCTTGGACCCCAATTCTGACCAAGCCAAGGCATGTCCAAACAAGGGCAAGAGAACACTCCGGAAGCCCCAGAGGGTCCCATCCATCTACAAGCTGAAGCTAAGGCCCAGAATCCGGCCCCGGAGGGACCATAGGCCTGAGAAGCAGCCTTCACGCATCCCCAAGCCGCTAGCTTACCTCCACCTGGGTCCAGCCAGGGCACCCTCCAGGTGCAGGCTGTCAAAGGCAGCACTAGGCATCAAGGGAGAAGAGGCACCCCCAGTGGATGGGGCCTTTGAGGGGGGAAAGGAGGAAGAAGGAATGGAGAAGAAAGAGTCAGCCACCATACTGGAGAGCAGCCTTCCACCTCCTGAGGACCTGAGGCCTCAGCAGCTTGACCAAACCCTGCGCCCACCTGAGGAGGAGTCCTGGGTCTAAGGAGGGGCTTTCTCATCCCTGAGCTGGGGGTATGCAGGCAGAGGGAAACACAAAGGATGCCCACGTAGCCATCGATTTCCCAGCTACAGGAACAGACGGGAAGGTCCCTCACCTCCATACAGCACCTTGGCCAGGAGGGGGTCAGAAGACACATATAGACTCAGTCTGTTCATTTGAACAAAGGAGAGAACCATCACTCTGTGCCAGCTCCAGTTAGGTGAGGGGTGGTGGGGCCGCCCTGTATCTTTTTTCACCTCCTCCCCCAAGACATCTCCCCAAACTCCTGTTTTTTGGTTTCTGGCCATGCTTACCTGTTTCCACAACTCATATAAGTTATTAAAAACATGTGGGTCTCCTTGAGGCACCAACTTCTTGGGTCCCTCACTCTAGGATGCAGTGGTGCAGGAAGGTGTAGCTTCAGATGACACCACACTTGAGGAAAAGGGGATGAGGGGGATGGAGCTGGGGGTGGGGAGAAACTTCTCTCATCAGTCAGCCAACCTGAGAGACAACTCATCTTTCCTGGAAGTGGCTGGTGCATCAGCTCAGGGACAGGGACAAGGACAGCCCCACTATAGTCTTGCAGACCATTCCTGCCAAGAACTTCAAAGCTTTGCTCTAGGTTTGGGAACCACTCAGCATCAAGAGGGGTGGGTGAGAGCATTCCTTACACATCTACATACGTGAAGTTAGGATCCAGAGACTCAAAGGCTCAGCCATGAGTGGAGAGGACCAGACACAGAAGCAGAAGCTGGGACTGATCCAGTTGTGAAAGCTTTCCAGGAAAAGTAATGGGGAGGAGAAGTTATGCCCCACCCCCCCATGGTTTTAATTAATGGGAGGAAGTAAATCCTGAGCCCCAGACGCTTCATCATTGCTCTCCTGGTTGACCTGGGCTTTGGCGCTCAGGGCCACCTCATCCCCCTCCCCTCCTTTCAGAGAGGAGCTGGGCAGGCAGGTCCTGGAGGGACCCCTTCCCCTCCCACCAACAGCAACAGAGCTGACACTTTGGTACAGAAACAAGGGAAAACACTCCCTGATTTTTATTCTGACTTCTGATAACAGTGCGATGGGTGTCACACACACTTCCAGACCCTGTGGTGGGAAACCCTGGGGAGGGGGGAGAGGGAAGAGGAAGGACAGAGACTCAGAATGGGGGTGGAGGGATCCAAAATCAAAGACGTGGGATGAAGCAGAGGGGGTGTCAGGGGTCTATCAGGCAATACATTCCAGTGGCTCCCACAGGGGCAGCCAGAGGCCTGGGTCCCCCACCCCCCTCAGGTGCCTCAGAGCTGGGGGTGACAGGGCAAGGGAAATGCTGGCTGCCAGCCCTCCCCCGGTGGCCCTGGTGAACCACAGGCGGGGATGGAGAGGACAAAAGGGGGCAGGCCCTCTTCCTTACCCTCCCAGCCACTCAGAAGTGTGGGGAAGGGGAGCCATCTCCTCTTTTTCAGAGGGAGGCTCAGAGAGGGCAGGTCACTTGCCCAAAGTCACGCAACACTGCAGGGACTAGGACCCGGGAGCTCTAGAACTGTGCTACTCCTGTGGGTGGGGGTAGTGGGGTTCAGCTGGGGAAGCAGAAGGATCACTTCCCTCCCACGCTGGATCTCAGTGGGGAATTCTCCCCACGCATGACCTCCTCCCCAGACTCCTTTCCATCACCACTCCGGGCTACCCGAATTCCTGGTCCATGTGCCGCAGCCTCAGCCAAGTGGAGGCTGAGTTGTTCATCTGCCCCTCTGACAAGGGACTGCTGTCCTCCCACCAGACCAGGGCTGAGGGCTCAGCCCTGAGGGGAATTTCCCTTGGCCAGGACGAAGGGGACATGGCACCACTTCTCCCTCCCTCCAAGTCCCTCAGCATTCCCTCAGGCCGTTCCTAGTATCTTCATCATTATTATTGTTATTTCTAAATCAGTACAAAACTGACAGTGATCAGCTCCAGTGACGAGAGGTAGAAACCCGGCGACACAGCCGGTGGCGAAAACGGGGCGGAGTGAGTCAGGGCATAAGGTTGAGTGGTGTTGGGATAAGGGGATGTCAGATCCCAGACAGGAAGGTGAGACCTGAGGGCCTCCATCCTGGGGTCGGGTTGCGGGTGTATCTCCCCAAAGTACAGGGGTCCCCCTAATTCTTTTCCTGGTTCTGCTTCTCTGTAGATTACCAAAGTCATCTGAGATTTGAGGGAGACAGAGTCTGGGGCAGTCAGACTGGGGTGGGATGGGGAGATAGAATCTTCGCTGGCACAACCTGACCCTCCTGGGCACCCTGCCCACCACCAGCCCCCAGCATCTCCTGATCTGGCAGACCACCCAAAGCAGGAGGGAATAGAGGGCTGGAAGCTGGCATCATGGGAAGAAATCTATCCTTTGGGAGATTCCCTCTCCACACTGTCAAGAAAATAAATTTTAACCCAGGGGTGATCTGGCTTTGGGGGCAGGGAGGGGGTGAGGGGCACCCGGCAGGGACGGACCATCTAGTTAAGGCTGGAAGGTAGGTTGTTGTGTCTCTGGGGGCTGCTGGGCGGGGAAGTCTCCCTGGATGGGCGAGAGCTCAGCCTTCTCCCCCTGACTGACCTGGGACCTCAACCCTCCGACCCCTTGATTGTGGTCCCTGGGCCACCCGTATCTCTCTGCCCTGTACCGGTGGTGCTGACGGTCACATGGCCTGGCCTCCCAAAGCTGCCAGGATCTGTGACCAGGGAATGGACGAAATGAGAGCCCTGTGAGCGGAGCTGGGGGCGGGGAGAGGGACTGGAGGGTGGACAAGACAGCTAAGGACCGAGACATTTGGGCACAGAGACACGGGAAAAGACGACATGAGGAAAAACAGACACACTCTCTGGAGAAGACGAGTGGGGGCCCGGGCCAGGCAGCACCTCCCCACCCCCACCCTCCATTTCACAGGCTCTACCCTCCTCCCCATCCCAGAGGGCTGTGGCGCCCCTTGGAGCAGGGCCGGGTACAGCACTGACTGAAGCACTGAGGCGGCCATTCCAGGAAGACGAAGGAGGGAGAAGGGACGACTGGGCAGTTAGGGGAGGCTCCCTCTCACCCTATGCCTCTCGCCCGCCCGGAGGTGCGTGGCCGCGGGGCGACTGGGGCCGGGGCCTTCAGAGTTCTCATCGGGCCCCGCCCGGCTGAAGCCCGCAGTCCCGTGGGAGGCCGCCCCCAGCACCGCCTGCCCTCGGCCGGGCCAGCGCGGGGGCAGCCACAGGCGCCCTCGGGGTCGAGCGGGGCGGGCGCGGCGTCACATGATGGCGCAGCGGTTGCGGCGCAGCGCGCCCTGGAAGCGCAGGGCGGCGTGCACGTGCTTGCAGCGGGCGCAGCCGACGCTCTTGAGGAGCTCGCTGAAGAGCAGCAGGATGTGCCAGTTGTACTTGGCCGAGCACTCCACGTAGCCGCACTTCCAGGTCTTGCGCACCAGGTGCGACACGTTCCAGCGCGGGATCACGCGTCCCCGCTGCAGGTCCCGCTTGTTGCCCACGATGATGATGGGCGTCTCCGAGGTGCCGATCACCCTGCGGGGTGGGGCGGGAATCTCAAAACTCTGCCAGTCTCACAACCACCGGACCCAGGAAGGGCGGGCTGCCGGGCCCATACTAAGCGCTGAACCCTTGAGGTACATTATATTCTCTAATTGGCCCAACTGAT
Source organism: Loxodonta africana (assembly GCF_030014295.1). Taxonomy (NCBI): domain Eukaryota; kingdom Metazoa; phylum Chordata; class Mammalia; order Proboscidea; family Elephantidae; genus Loxodonta; species Loxodonta africana. The sequence continues at coordinate 52,886,950 of NC_087359.1, forward strand.
TCCAAAATGTGAGCACTGTTGCTATCCCCATTTTACGGGTGAGAAAACTGAGGTTTATTGAACTGGCCTGAAGTCATAGCTGAGTGGCCCTTGCTCTTAACAGCTGCACTAGCCTCACCAAGGTCAGAGTACCAAAATGAGTTAACAAAAATGGGGACGGTAAAATGTTGTGAATGTGTGTATGTGTGTAGGAACGAAATGGCACATATATTTCACCCGTGTCCTCCCACTGCCCCTTTTCCTGGGGGCTGGCTAGCACTGAGGCATCCACAGAGGTGCTGATGGACTGTGCCCTGGCCTCTCACCTCGTCTCCAGGATCTGCTGGCGGATGGTCTTGACGTACTCAAAGCTGTCAAAGCAGCAGATGTCGTAGACCAGGATGTAGGCATGGACGCTCCGGAGTCCCCTGCAGCAGGCGTCTGCCCACTCCTGCAACACCCCCACCCCCGCCAGTGCCAGGGTCAGATCAGCCATGAGGGCTTCCCTCGCACCCAGCCACCTCCAGCCACAGACCGGTAGCACTCTCACCTGCTACTGCAACCCAAGCCTTGCACACACCCATCCATCCCCAGGAGGCCAGACCCAGGGCAGAATGGAGGAGCTCAGCACTGCAGCTTCCTCACCCCCAAGCCAGGTCAGGGCACATCACAGTGTCTGGCCTGCAGGGCCACTGCATTGTTCTGTGCACATCTGGAGCTGAGGCCTGATGTCCCATTTTGTCTCTTCATCCATCTACCCTGTCTGTTGTACATTTATTAGATGCTCCTAAGAGCCAGTCCTGAACTAGGTATTGAACCTGTTGAAATCCTCTCTATCTTCCAAGGCTTAGCTCAAGTGCCACCTCCCCTAAGAAGCCTTCTTAAGTTCTCACCCTTCCCTTTATCTTCTGTTTCCTAAGAGCCCTTTGACTATAATTTGATTAGAACTGCATCCCCGTTCTGCTGTGAGCTCCTGGGAGGGCCAGGACCTTCCTCATTTTGACATGCTCCGTCCTATCCCCTCACTGCCCTAGCCAAAACCCATAATCCAAACCGACTCATAGCGGCCCTCTGGGACAGAGTAGAACTGCCCCATAGAGTTTCCAAGGAGCACCTGGCAGATTTGAACTGCCAACCCTTTGGTTAGCAGCTGTAGCACTTAACCCCTACACCACCAGGGTTTCCCACTGCCCTAGCAGATGCTCCTGAATCAAATCTGGGGGTAGGCCACTGGCTGATGAGCTCTCCATGGTCCTGAACCCCACCTTGCTCAGGCTGGGATCAATGCAACTCCTACTTCTAACCCTTAGAGGGCTACCTGGGGTTCTATTTGACCTGGGGTGCTTCACCCTGCCCTCAGGGTTGGGAAGGAGAGACCTGAGGAGGAAAAGATTGAGACTGGATGCATAACGAGGGCAGAAGTACAGCAGAACCCTAGGGTGTCCAGGGGATGAAATTTCCTGAATGCTTGTGGCAACTTCTCAGGGATGGGCTGCAGCTCGGGATGAATTAAAACAAACAAACACACACACAAACTTGGTGGATTTGGACTCACAGTGATCCTATTGGACAGAGTAGAACTGCCCCTTAGGGTTTCCAAGACTGTAAATCTTTAAGGGCGCGAACTGCCACATCTTTCTCCCGTGCAGTGGCTCGTGGGTTCAAACTGCCGACCTTCCAGTTAGCAGCCAAGCGCTTAACCACTGTACCACCAGGGCTCCTTTCAAGATGAAGAGGCCACTGGAAAGGCTAACTGTGCTGAAGAGAAGTTTCCTCAAGAGATTAATTAGCTAATTAACCTGCCAGCAGATGCAACTGCAAGGGTCCTTTCGGGCAGCCAGTGTGGAAAAGAAAGGGGCCCCTGACATTGGGGCGGGAGAAGCCTTCAAGGGCAAAGGGTTTTCTCCCTTGAGGGCCCAGGCAAAAAGCTACAAGGAGGTGGAGGCATGTCTTCTGTCCAGCTTAGGGGCTTGGGGCTGGGATCAGGCACAAAGGAGGACTACAGCTGTTTCTCCACCTCAAAGAATAAATAAAAGGGAAAAAAGTTTGGTGGAGAGTTAAGTCTGACTCCAGAAAAGCATTTCCCAACTCAGAGCTTAGAAGTTCTGCAGTGGATTTCCCCAGGGAGATGATATGGCATCTTTTCTTTGTGCTGAGGTTTTCATTTTTGGCACAGGGGGATGATGCTGAGGACCAATCTAGAACCATAGGAAACCATTAACTGGCTTCTCAGGCAAGGAAGACTGCATAGTGGTGGACACAGTGACCTCCCGAAGCCTGGGACCGCCTGTGTATGCGGGTCCTCCCCTACCCCGCACAAGGAGCAGGAAAAGGGAGGGAAGGAGAAAAGCGCAGAGAGGCTCCCACCCTCTGCAAGCTCGCGGCTGGAGAGCAGCTGCCAGCCTATGAGGGTGACAGCCCCACTTCAACCCCCAACGTGCTGCCTACTGGAGGGGGCCTCTAGGCTGCCTCCCACCCACTCCTCTCTGAAGGCTCCTACAAGGGAGAGGAGGAAGGCTTCTGATTGGTTGGGCTGTCCCTTCACCCCTTAATTCAAGGGAGGGGACCAAGGTAGCTGGGTTTTCATTCTGGCTTGCTCTATGCAGAGTTCCAAATTGTAAAAGATCACCTTAGGGCTGTGTGGAGTCAGAGAAGGAACAAGGAATGCAGTTCCAGGGATGCAGGGGAAGAGGGGCTGAGGGAGGCTCAGCCACCTAGGTCTCAACCATGCATTTGCCGGTGATACCTTTAGTGGGCTGCATATGCCCCCTAATTCAGCTTTCTTCTCTGATAGGAGAGAGGGGGCTGGAGAAGAAACAAGTCAGGCCCAGACCCAGGAGATGCCACTCTCCTGGGCTGAATCCCATCTGGCACTGGGGAAGAGTGTATTTTTCTTTTATTTTCAGATGATGGCCTTCAGGATTCTTGGTGTTTATATTTGGTCTCTGGGGCTTCCAGAGTATTTCTCTGCTCAGAGTGCCTTACCTGTGTACAGGAGGGAAGGCTTGGACATCTTGGAGAGTCTAAAACTCAGGATTAACCAAGAAAGGCTAACAATCCAATAGAAAAATGGGCAAAGGACATTAACAGTTCTCAGAAGCAGAAACACAAAGGCCCTTAAGCATACAAAAAGATGCTCCAATTCACTCATAATAAGAAATGAAATACAAACTACTCTGAGAATATCCTATCTCATCTACCAGGATGTCAAAAATCCAAAAGCTTGACAACACACTCCCTTGGCTCTCACATACATCTTTTGCAAAAGCAGAAAAAGTGCATCTTCTGTAGAGAAGAATCTGGGGACAACTTCCAAACTCCAGTTCCATCTATCCTTTGATCTGCCATTGCCATTTCCAGGGATCAATCCCCCCAATATACCCATCTATGTATAACATGACTTACGTACAAAATATTCATTGTGGTGTTGTCTGAAATAGCAAAACACTGGAGACAACCCACTTGTCCCACAAGAGGGGTCTCTATGGGACATCTGTCTTCACCATTAAATACAGTGTAGTTGTGAAAAACAAATGGGGACGATCTCCAGACACGGACATGGAAAGAGCTCCAAGTTATAATGTTAAGTCACAAAAGCAAGATGCAGAACAGCAGTATGTATATTTACATATTTTAATGTAAGAAGGGGGGCAGTAAGGATACATTTTCTCATTTGCACGGAGAAACACTGGAAGTATAAGTAAGAGACCAGTGACAATGGCTACAGAGAGTAGGGCTGGAATCGGGGCGAAAGAGGCAGAGGTGGGACTGTGATTTCTCTGGGTGTACCTCTGTACACAGTCTGGACTTTTCTATTGTGTCTTACCTGTTCTGAAATTAAAATTAAATTATATTTAAAAATATACAACTAAATGTAAAAAATAGAGCTCAGTGGGGAGGCTCGGAGCAAGGACTGAGTGTCCACTCAGGCTACCACTGAAGTCTCCTTTAGAGGAGACCAGAAGACCCTGGTCCCAACCTGCTGTCCTGCCCGGCTCATTGTGGCTGCTCTGGGACTGGATGCACCCGTCAGGCTTTCATCTTCGGTGCCGACCCCCAGCACCTAGGATGGGAGAGACGAGGGTCTCTGGCAGGTTGGGCCAAGGACCTCCTGCTCAGTGTTACTAAGGTGGTACCCAGTGCTGAGCCCCTCCCCTGCCCCCGGTCCCAGCCCATGAGATTGTTGCATTGGCTCAGTTACACCTGGCCAAGCCTTGCTGTCTTCTGGGTTTCTACTCCTCTGACATTCTGCACAGTCTGGTCAGAGGCCTCCTTCAGTGAGTAAACATGTCTTAGGACTTGGCTGCTCCCTGCACCCCAGCCCCACTCTGGAGGTCACGCATATGGCCGTTCATGATGACAGCAGCCAGAGGTAGAGACAGGAAAGGGGACCTGGCCTCGACAGGCACACCTGAGTCCAATCCCTGCAGGAAGGGTGCCCAGCAGGCCAGCCCTGAGGTCGGGTGGCAGAGCATCGCCCATGAGGAAAGGGCCTTGGGCAGAAGACCTGGTTGGGGTCTCCAGGGTCTCTCAGAGCACACGTTTCCCAGATCCTGGCCTTTGCTCCTGCCATCCCAGCACAGACAATGTGGCATGAGCCTCTGAGACCCCGCTAGGCAGAGCCCAGGATAACAGCAGGCACCTGGGGTTCCCTGCCCTGCTCTCTGCTGCCTTTTACCTGCCTAAATCCTACTCAGGTATCACCTCCTTCAAGAAGTCTTCTGTGACACCCTCACTCCAACATGGCGGGAGGGTTACACGCCCCTTAGGGGCTGGCTGCCTTAGCTCACTGCATCTCCTCCAGCAGTGGCACCTACACACTATATAACTGCCTGTTTGTCTTGTCTCACCAGTCTGTGAGTTCCTTGAGAGCAAATTCCACATTGCTCTTGCTCACCATCCTATACCCTCCCCCCAGTGCCCACCACAGGGCCTGGCACACGTTAAATTGTTTATCAAATACTTGCTGAATAAACCAGCAGATGAATGAATGGACTCCTGGTAGGGCTCTAAGCCGGGGGCCCAGGGTAGAGCGTGGAGCTGCCAAAGCCACCGTGGGCCCTGGCAACAGGACCAGAGCCCAGAGAGGGTTAGTGTCCACCCTCTCCCCATCCCCCTCGGGGCCCTCCTACCTGCAGCGTGTTGACAGGGAAGGCGCTGATGGGTGGGAAGTCGAGGATCTGGAGGTCGTGCACGTGGCCGTTCATGACGACAGCAGGCAGGTAGAGGCGGCGGGCGGTGGTGGGCACACAGACCTCGCTGAACTCGTTGTATAGGAACTGGCGCACAATGGCACTCTTGCCCACACCTCGCGCCCCCAGCACGGCCACCCGGTAGGTGGAGACCATGCCTCCCGCCCCACTCCGCCGCCGCGTCCTTGCCGCTGCCTGGGGCCCCCCCGGGCTGCATATTCCAGGGGCTGGGGGCTCAGCCACCGTCAGGACCAACCATTGCTGCTCCTGCTTGCCCTGGGTCCTCTGTGGCCTCCACCTGGACTGTGGGGACAAGAGGTGGGCTTACTGGGCTGGCTTATCCCTGGACAAGTCCTGCACTTTTCCACCCCTGGGACTTGCTGAGGCTGTTGCTGCACTTGGAATGCCCTCCCTTTCCCAGAATCCCTCTCTCCACCTATCCAAAACCTCTTCATCCTCCCTTCCCCATTTTTTCCTACCATCCTGCCAGTGGGGATGAATATTTCTTGACTTGCATTATGGCCTCACTTTTGACCACGTCTGACTCCTCAACCAAGGCAGGCTGCAGGGCAGAGTGGAAGGACCACTGGACTTGGGTTTGAAGCCCAGTTTCCCCAGACAATTCTATAGTCTGGAACAAGACATCAAACTCTTCCAAGTCTCACTTACCCTCATCCTGAAGGGGTGAGACTAGACAACAGTGTCTCAGTGGAGACCCTTCTCGCATTTTGTAGGGAGACAATCCTTTATTGTGTGGAACTACCCACACATTACAGGACATTTTACATTCTAGGAAGTAACTGCCAATTACCGTGATGACCAAAAATAACCCCCCATACTTCCAAATGCCGCAAGTTGAAAACCACTGGACTAGATGACCGCTTTGGCTCCGGAGCGCATTTGTTGAGCACCTACTCTATGTTATCCTTAGTCAACACAATATCCTTAAGGGATAAAAAAAGAGGTACTGTTATTCACCTTCAGAGGAGAGGCTCAGCGGGATTAAGAAATGTACCTAGAGTCACACAGTTGGGGATGGCAGCTACTCCTTTCAACAATGTCACAGTACTTCCAACTTTTAATTTAGTGATTTTAGCTGGTGAATGCCTTACAGGCCAAGGGCTGCATCTGCTTCTCTGGCTTCCCCTGGAGCCTGCACAGGACCTGGCACACAGCAGGTGCCCAGGAAAGGACTGCTGGGGGAGGGAGGTGGACCTTGATATGGGCTCATTAGCTCCTTGCTTGCTCAGTTTCAGTGACTTTAGAGCTTGGGTGTAAATCTCAGCTGTTTCCTAGCTGTGGGTCAGTGGGTGAATCACCAAACCAATCTGAGCCTTACTCGGCACATGTGTCAAATGGGGTCGATAGCCAGGTACCTTCTCCTTCTGTTAGGGAATATGCGTGGTATATGCCTGGGAACGCCTGTCTAGGACTATTTCTATGGGTCCAGGCAGGTGGGTGGCTGGATTACCACAGGGTCATGCTTTCTAGCATGTGGACACGTTTCCTCTGTGGATGCATGTTCTTTCATACGTACAGTCCACAGCTGAACGTCCCCCAGTCTGTCCTGGCCCAGAGGAACCGATCCACTGGGTATGTGTATGTGTAGTATAATAATAAAAAGGGCAGAGTTTGGAGTGAGGCTCACCAGGCTCTGCCACTCACCCAAAGTGTGACCTCGGGTAAGGGACTTCACAGGGTGTTGTGAGGTTGGGCAGGTAAAGCCTGTTGTCTGGCGCAGGGCAGGTGTTCACAATAAACAGTGGCTATAGGGCCTCTATGAGTCAGAACTGACTCGACGGCAACGGGTTTGGTGTTTTTGGTATTGTCATGTCCAGGGAGCCCCGATGGCACAGTGGGAAAACACTCAGCTGCTAACCAAAACATCAGTGGTTCTAACCCACCAGCCGCTCTGTGGGAGCAAGGTGCAGCAATCTGCTTCCGTGAAGATCACAGCCTTGGAAACCCTGTGGGCAGTTCTACTCTGTCCTGTGGTGTCCCCTGAGTCGGAATCGACTCATAGGCAAAAAGGGTATTGTTACGTGCAGGGTTCTTCATTCATCTGAGGTTCCACTATCTCGATGGGTCTCCTAGCAGTCCTGGGAAAAGTCACCACCTCTTGCTGCATGAGCTCATATACAGGTGGTGTGTGGGTGTGATTCTTGTCCCCACTTCACTGAAGGTAAAAACCAGAGAAGTAGGGAAGTGAAGAATATACAGCTAGTTGAGTTGTCAACCAAGACTAGGACCCTGATCTATTCCTGCCCCATGCTGTGTCCTTTCCCCAACAGCTGCTTACACTCATATGGGTTTGCAACTGGGAGAAGTACCAGTCCCTCCTCCCCATGTATCTCTCCAGGCCCCTGGGCCCCTCAGGCATCCCTGGCCACTGTTCACTTGGCAGAGAGCCTCTGCTGGGTTAATTACATAACTAGCACAAGCAGGTGGGGAGGAGGAGTCCTAGGGGAGAAGAGAGGGCAAGGAACCATGGAAGCCTCCTGGCCTCTCTGGGTGTGGCAACTAAAGGCTTCTCAGATATGCCCCACCTGCAGATTCTCCCGGACATCACACTCTCTACCCAGAACTAGCCTTTTCTGGGGAGTCACACGGAAATGAAGCGGGGCACAGCACTGGAGGAAGGAATGGGGTGTAGAGCCCCCTAGGCTGTGCCAGCCTCCTGGCACTCATCAGGCCTAAGCTGGCCCTGTCCTGGCCTCCAGGTGACTGTTGCATCTCTTTCTTCCCTGGCAGGGGTCCTGGAGTCTAAGTGTTTATTTATAATCCACTCCCCTTGGCACTGTGGGGACAGAAGGGGGGGTGTCCGGAGAAGCAGGGCCCAGCCCCCTGAGCGCTCCCTCCCCAAGGCCTGCACGCTGCAGTGAGCCTGCAGACAGCGCCGGGGAAGAGACCGGGGACACACTGGGGCCAAAGCCTGGCTCTCGTCCCCTTCCCCGGGCCTGGACACCTGGGTCCTTGCCCCAGACTGAGGGCCGGGGCTCTGTGGGCCCCGGGGGTCGGGTCACCTGTCCGCTCAATGTTTGTCCCCACCACGTTCGAGTCGGGGTGGGTGGGTGGGGGCGTCGGAAGATGCTGGGCTCCTTATGACCTGATTGGTAGGAGTTTGGGGGGATGCAAGAGCCCAGCCCGCTCTCCGCCTCCAGCACCCGGCAGGCACCCCCCAGCCCCCGCTCCAGCTCTCACGTGGCCGCCCCGCGCCGCTTCCCCGCCAGCCAGCCGGCCCCCTCCTCGCCCGACCGCCCCCTGGCCCGGCCGCCCCCGCCCCCAGCCGGCCCCCACCCCCGGCCCCGGCCGCTCCCCCTCCTCCCGCCGCTTACCCGGCGCCGTCCTAGCTGCCCCCCGCCCTGGCCGGCCGGCCGGCGGGGCCACGCTCCCCCCGGGCTCCGGCGCTGCCCCCCGGCTCCCCGGCCCGGGGGGAGAGAGGTGGGCGCGCCCCCGGCTGCCCAGTCGGCGCGGGCTCAGGGCGGCGCGGGGGCAGGTGCGGCCGCCGAGGGGGCAGGAAGCCTCAGCCCTGCTCTCCCTCCGGAGCGCGCCGCCCGCTGGCGCTGGAGGGCGGAGGAGGAGGGCGGGGGGACGGCGGGGGTGCCGGGCTGGCGTTCCGCTGGGTCCCTGAGCCTGACGCGTTCACGTGGGCAGCCCTAAGCCCCAGCCTCGACCTTCACCTCCCCTCCAGACTCTCCTGGAGGTATGTTTCGGCCTCACCTTGAGGAACGCGAGACAGGGACAGGACAGGCTCTGGAACCTTTGGCTTCACTCGGACACCTGCCCTCACATCCCCAACTCCCGCCACCCCCAGTTCCCTCCCGAGGTCCCTTCTGACCCTTCCTAGTCCGGTCAGTCGGTTACTGGGCGGGCATCCGCGTGCCCTCCTCAGTGTCTGGAGGACTGAGAAAGGGTGGTCGCTCTCACCCTTCCCTGCGGCATGAAAGACGGAGCAAGGCTGGCGCCAAGCTAATTTCCGGCCGAGGCTTGTCCTCCGCTCTCTAAAGTCACTGCTCCCCTCTCCTCTCCAGCCTGGGCGATACCGGCATTTGCCAGGGTCGAGGGCAAAAATCACTCGTTTATTTATTCTAAACCAATCATCAGCAACGTCATTGCATCCTTGGTAGCTAACATTTATTGAGCAGGTACTATGTGCCCAGGCAATGTTCTCTCATTTAACCCTCACCATCAATTCTATGAGGTACAGTCTGTTTCCCTTGGTTTACAGATGAGATAGCTGAGGTCAGGAGAGACTGTGCAAAATGAGGAATGCAGAGATTGAGAGTCACTAGCTGGGCGGCTACTGATGAGCTTGGCGTGGTTGGTGCTCACAGTCCAGTGGGGAGACTAGGAGCAGACAATCATCGCTAATGCGTGCTGTGTGCAAAGTCATGGTTCTACGGGAGGGCAGAGGGAGTGGCGGACTAGTTAGAGGAATCCTAGTTAGACGAATCGGAAGGCTTCAAAAGAGGCAACTTTTAGCTGGACCTTCGAAGTTGTGGGAGAAGTGAGTTTTGTAGGCAAGAGAAGTGGGGAGTGATCAGAGGCTTCCCTGATGAGAGGTGAATTCAGGAACCAGACGGGAGCTCAGGAGGCTGGAAGCACGGTGAGAGGAGAGGTAGCTGAGGAGAGGTCACAAAGGGCCTCTATTGCCATGGTAAGGAGTTTGAATCTAACTCTATGCTTGATGGGAAGCCACTGAGTTTTTCTACCCATGGGACCCAGGATCCTTCACTATGAGTTTCTATTACTTGTGCTCCAGCTCCCTCACAGAACCCAGCTTTCCTCCTCCCTTTGGGCTCTGCATTTTCGGCACCTTCCCAGTTGCTCCCCCTGCTCCTCCTCTCTAGACAGACCAGGCACCTTCCCAGTTGCTCCCCCTGCTCCTCCTCTCTAGACAGACCCGCGTAGTGATCACAGGCTTCAGTATCAGACAAACCTGAGTTAAAGTCCTGGCCCTACCTCTCATTGTGTGACTGAAGGCAAGTAACTTCAACTCTTTGAATCTTTGTTGCCTTATTAGTAAAATGGAGATGTGTGATTGGTTGTCCCACAGTTATATAGTGTCTAAAATGAACTAAGGTGTGTAAAGTCCTTCCCTCAGTGTCTGCCACATAATAAGTCTCCATGTGTGTAGCCTTTATTTTTTCTTGCCTTCTTTTAGAGACATGTGGCCATTCTTGGGAAGGTTGAATAACACCTTGGAAAAGCTTTTCTATTTATTCTAGGTGAGTTCCCAGGGGGTTGGGGTAGGGTGAAGGGTGAAGGGTGAAGGGCAAGGGCAGCAGTTATAAGTACAGGGCTAAGAAGGACATGGCCTCCTCCTGGAGCATAACTTTTAGGGGAGACATAAGATTTTTCTGGCCCTGTGGAATCACAACGGGATCGCCAATAGCCTCTTAACCTGATTAAATCATCTAGGGGACTATCTATTCCCTGATGCATCTGAAAATCTTTAATCCTTACCCCACCCAAGGATCCTAGGCTTAATGTTTATTCCACCAGGCCATGGCCCTTCACGCTGGTTCCATTTCAGCCCAAGGTGGACTGGAAATAAGAAATCATTCAATGCTCACACTCATACCTTGTGGCCAGGCTTCTTAGAAACTTCTCACCTTAGCTATATTAGAGGAACACAAAGCCACAGGTTAATTACGGGGGCCTTGCAGTGCAGTGAATTGCTTTAATATGGCCCTTCTAGCCATGATCTTGTAACTCCCACAAAGTTATTGGGTGGGACTATGCAAATAAGGTGCTTGTGACCCAGCCAGGGGATTGGACAGTTTTGCTAACACAAATAAGGTGCATGGAACCCTTGTAGGGGACTGGTCAGTTTTGTCATTCTGCTAGGCTTAATGGGAGCTAATCCCAAAGGTTGGAGGGGGACCTCACTAGCATGTGATCAAGAAAAGCCAGAGCAAAGGGCATCTTTTGGACCAGAGGTCCCGGTGCTGAGAACCTCCTAGACCCAGGAGACAAAGAGAGGTGTAACACTGAAGACTGCATGAGATGGCAATGGCACGGGACCAGCAGGCTAGGTTCCTGACCCACAGAGTGAGACGACTGAGCACCTTTAGGCAGGAGGCTTCCTGGCAGAGTGTGGTTGGTGCCTCTGGGTGCGTATCAGCAGAACCAAAGATCTTTGTAACTCTTACCCAAGCAGGGTTGAGGGCCATGAAGCCTGCCTGCAAGGCACCTTGAGAGGAAGCTGTCCTGATCTAAGAACTGTATCCTGAGTCATTCCTATTACTTCCAAATTGATCCTGATCCTGAATTTTAACCTGCTAACTTCCTTAATAAACCCTATAATTGTGAGTATGGTCTGTGAGTTCAGTGTGGTCATCGCAATGATTTATCGAAACCCGTAGAGAAGTAGAGGAGTGCTGTGGGAGGGATGGCTGGTGTCAGAAATGGTAAAAAGGTCAGAGAGTGGAGGTATATCTGACGACTACCTCAAAAATCCCCACATTTGGACCAATAAGCAACACCATGATAAATGGTGAAAAGATTGAAGTTGTCAAGTACTTCATTTTACTTGGATCCACAATCAATACCCATTGAAGCAGCCGTCAAGGAATCAAACGATGCATTGCATTGGGCAAATCTGCCGCAAGAGACCTCTTTAAAGTGTTAAGGATAACAGATGTCACCTTGAAGACTAAGGTGCACCTGACCCAAGCCGTGGTGTTTTCAATCGCCTCATAATGCATGTCAAAGTTGGACAATGAAGACCGAAGAATCGACGCCTTTGAATTATGGTGTTGAAAAAACTGAATATAGATACCATGGACTGCCAAAAGAACGAATAAATCTCTCTTGGAAGAAATACAGCCAAAACGCTCCTTAGAAGCAAGGATGGCAAGACTTCGTCTCACGTATTTTGGGCATCAGGAGGGATCAGTCCTTGGAGAAGTACCTCATGCTTGGTAAAGTAGAGAGTCAGCAAAAAGAGGAAGACTGTCAACGAGATGGAATGACACAGTGGCTGCAACAATGGGCCCAAGCATAATTGTGAGAATGATGCAGGACCAGGTAGTGTTTCATTCTGTCGTGCACAGGGTTGCTCTGAGTCAGAATCAACTCGATGGCACCTGACGACCACCTCACAGGAATCAGCTCTGGGTTGATGCTGTTGATCTTGATTCTCCTCAAGTTAGATGAGGAGGTCTGACACCAGACCGTTTTTACAGGCCTCATACTGGCCTTCAGTGGTAGGTCATTTAAAGCATTACTTTTGTATTAAAAACATAGCTTTAGCATAACATAAAATGCAAAATTTACCTGAATTTATGATTCAGTTAAGTCGTTTTGACTTGCTGGAAGTCACTTTAGGCTACAAACTACACCCTGAGGGGCCTGTTCGCTCTCCCCTACCATTAGGATAGCTTTGGTGAAAACACTTGAGAAGCCCTGTCTTTTGGGTCTGACCTTGAGCCTCATGTGGCTTTGGTTCAGGTGAGGGCACCTGATGGCTGAGTTGCAAGCTCAGGTTCTTGGGGAACAGATATATGGGCCCACCTGCAGTATTTGAGACCCAGACATGAAGTGGGACAGAAAGGACAAAGACCAGAACTTGCCCATCCCCAGCCCCCTCACCTCCCACCCCCATCATAGCTGAGGATTCCACTGGGTTTTCCCAGGCTGTTTGGCTAGATACTTGGAGGTTATGACCGTAAGCGAATCGAGTGAATGAAACAAAGGAGGGAAAGCTAGAGGCTAGATTTGAACACCATCCCCTAGGCACCTACATAGATGGGTGAGTTGTTGCGGCCCTGCACAAAGTAGGAATGATCCCAGAGATAGCAGTCCTGTCCCAAAACGATGCTCCTGGAAATCAAGTCCTTGAAAGTCACTTCTCCAACTGAGAAGTGGGACTAACCACCCCTAAATTAGTCTTTCCCTTGTTGGCAGCATCAAGAATGGCAGGGCAAAAGCTAAACGAAAAACTGAGATGGCAAGTTGGAGCCAACTCGGAAACTTTTCAACAAACATCTTTGTTGCTAATAAAATGTCCGGGGGCTGGTTGGGATTCTAGGATTAGTGTTCAAGAGATAGAAATGGGTAACAACGGGGGAGGTGTGATCTTTCCCAAGTGCCGTACCAGGTATTAAAATAAACAGGCTCTGGCCTCCTGGAGCTGGGGGTGGCAGGGAAAATACGGGTCCAAGCAAAATCAGAAAAAAGCATCAATAAATGAAGGAGTAGGAAGGCCCAAACCTGGGAGTTCTCAGCTGTTTTCTGGCCTCAGAAATGACATACCTGAGATCTCAGTATTTCCTAGTTGCTGGAGCAGAGAAAACTAGTGTGATCTCAAATCAAAGTCTGGGGCCAGTGTGGCCCTGCTTTTGGAGGCTGAACACATAGGTAACTTGGAGGCTTAGCAAAGTTGGATGCGGTTGTGAGCACGCAGATGTGACCTACTGGTCAAGTGCAGAGGGAGCCCACCAAGGAGAGGGCCTATTACAGAACCTTACAGGGAACGTGGAAGGAGGCAGTGGTGAGGACATAGAGGTGGAGTCTGAAGATGCGGATCTGCCACTTCTCACCTAAAAAATGGGCACCATGTTAAATCCATGCGATGGGCAAGGGAATAAGCAAGTAAAGCATGGAAGCGCTTCACCATTTTTAAAACTGCCACATGAATGCCAGTTATTATTGTAGAAGAGAAAGTGGGCAAATACATAGGAGTCTTTCTCTGGCCTGAGATTCTCAACCCCGGCTGGAAACACCTGGGGAGCTTTTTATAATGCAGATGCCTTCAGGACCCACCCCACGCTAGCTGAACAGAACCATCCGTGTTTTTTTTTTTAAAAAGTTCTCCAGCTGGTATTAACATGCACCTAAGGGTCAAATTTTTTAAGGGTCGAAGAGCCTCTGCTCTAAGCATTTTCTTTGCCCAAAAGGTTACTCCAGCCAGATCTCAGTAAAGCCCCTCTTCATATCTTTGACCCAGACCCCAGTCCACCCCCAGTGCTGTTCCTATGGCAGCTTGGGATAACTGCAGCGCACCAACAAAAATTTCCTAGGAGTTAAAGGCAGTTGGTTCACGGTGTTTGGATATCCCAGGAATAGGAATAAAGGCAGCTGTTTCTGAGCACCTACTGTGTGTCAGGCACTTTACTTACACTCACTTTTATGATGAGAGAGGTTCAAGGACTTGCCCAAAGCATGCAGGTATTGGCCCCCTCAGCCTCTTTCCACTCCAGGCTGTGGGAGATTTCAGTGGCTGACAGCTCAGCAGAATACAAACCAAAAAACCAAACCCATTGTCGTCAATTCTGACTCATAGTGACCTTATAGGACAGAGCAGAACCGCCCCAAAGGGTTTCCAAGGAGTTCCTGCTGGATTTGAACTGCAGACCTTTTGGTTAACAGCGGTAGCTCTTAACCACTACGCCACCAGGGGGCCCTCTATCTTGACACCACCGGGGGCACGTGTGCATGCGGGCTCACACACACACAAGCAGTTGTCTTTGACTTGAACTCCTTGGGAAGCTTACATTACAGGCAGCATTCCTTCTCTTTCCTTGGGAATATACAGATCCACAGTGCAGTTCTGAGAGGCCTTTATAATAAGTTGAGAGATTAGTGAAATGCCCTGGATAATAGAAAACCCATAAGAAACTACTGTGCTCCTTCTGCCCCTGGGCCTGGCTGGCTGGCTGCCTGCCCACAAGTCAGAAAGAACTGCCGCTGTCTGGCCGGTGCCCCTGGGACAATCCACCTGGGGCTCTGGCAGTGGACCTGCCAGGGAAGACAGATTGGTTTCTCTGAGTACTCCCTGCCTGCGGTGATGGTGTAGTGGTACTAGGTTCAGTTAACATATACAAGGTATAAGATCCTTCCTCATAAAAAAGAAAAAAAAAAAATTTTTTTTTTTCTTTTGGTCAGATGAATTTAAGATTGGCCTTCCTCATGCCAATCTTAAATTCATCTGACCAAATCCTTGGGAGGGCTAGGATGGCCAAAAAAAAAAAACCCAGTTTTAACAGAGTGGTTATTAATCCTCCATCCATCCCCTGGTCAGCTGTGATTTGTCCTAGAATGCCTGTTCTGGGAACAAAGTACATACCACAAACTTTATTTTGTGTAAATGAGAGTTTATTCACGAAGACACAAGGTGAGGCTTTCCCCCAACCCCCACCCTCCCCAGGACAGATCCCAGACAATAACAAAAGAATGACAAGCACCCTTAGGGCAACATTTACCCCTCCCCCCTCCCCATTTCTCTCCACATCCCAAACTTCACAGCACAGGCACACGGGAACAGGCTTGGGAGAGGACACTCAGGCAATCTCTGACCAGCAAGACTTCTGGGTGTGTGTTTGCTCTTCCCTTGCCTTCTGTACAGACGCCAGCCAGCAGTTACAAAGACCCACTGAGGCGGAGGCAGAGGAGGCGGGAAAGCAGGGCGACCTCGACCCTGCTTCCTCAATTCAGCCCAGCTTGAAATGGGCCAAAATGGAAGCCACGGTGGAAGCAACAGGTCTGTCTCTTCAGGAGAGAAGTCCTTTTATAATAAGCAGAATCCCTCTGTAATTCTGCTCAGGGGTGCAAAGGCTGGCAGCCTCCCCAAGGGAGCAAAGTGTTCACAGATTGGCTCAGTCAGGCCAGCTGAGAACTGAGGCTGTTATCCCTCATTGGCGGGAAGGCTGAGCAAGGCCTAGTTCTGGGGGTTGAGGGACAGATCTCGTATAAAAGTCTTGTCTCCTGGCCCTGATAAACACTCTTCCTTCAGGAACTAGTGTGCTTTGAGATGAGGACACTGTACCTGTAGTGTGTGCTATCTTCACTGCTTGTGTTCAGCTGACTCCATTGAATGATTCCCCAACAAGGGAACTTTATCCAGCTGCACTTCCACACCATACAACACTGACGTGCCCACCTCACACACACAATCCTCTGTTACTTCCTATTCCCCATATGCCTGAGGTATGGTGAGTGCAGGACATATTTTTCCCCACCCCAACAATTTTTCTCTTGGAGAATCTCAAGGCTTAAGAACTGCTTTGGGCATCCCCTCTCCCACGCTTTGCACTGGTATGAATCAGGGTCATTTCAGACATTACAGGGCTGGGGAGAGGGTGGGGGGTGGGGCGGCTAGCTTTCGCTCTTGTTTTCTTCCATTCCTCCTCTTGGACTCACTCATAGGTCTGAGTCCAACTTGAGGCCTCTCGACTTTGAGGTGTCTCTGATTTGAGCAGGACATTGAGCAGAGCAGTCTTGGTCATGGACCCTGAATACTGGGTGCCAGGCAAGGGGCCAGGCAAAGGAACAAGAGCCCACAGATGAAACTGTGTGAGCACTGCTAAATAAGCTGGTGTTGGGGGCACGAAGCATTCTTTGACAAATCATACCCAATGTGTTAAGGAGGGGATTTCACATGCCCCAGTCTTCTGAGAGATGACAAGAACTGCTTGACCCTCTGCGATGATCTCGATTTGCCTTGGTGTCTAACGTGAGTAAAGGGCAGATCAGAACTGGAGGGATGAAGGGAATCTGCGACACCGCAAGCTCACTTCATCTCTGCATTCACCCTGCTGGCCTCAAGAACTGCAGCTGCAGGAGCATACGGGCAGACAAGCTACTCCTTCATTTTGGCATTTGGATTTACCTTCAAGTCACTGAAAAGCTACTGTGCCGCAACCTGATGCCAATGGATGGAGTGCTGAAATCAGTCCGGAGGATGTGAACAGCCACAAAGAAGCAGGCACAGAAAGGCAGGAGAAAGGCAAACAATGAGAGACAGTCCTGCAGGGAAAACAACACTGATGGCGACTTAGGAGACCTGGCCCAGGTCTTCTACTGAAAAGGCTGACAGGCCTCAGGCAACACTACCTTTCTGCCTTGTATTGTCCTTTGCAGAAAAACAAAGTTAGATAAGCTATTACTTAAAGTCTGTTTCAACTCTAATACTCTGTGATTTTAGGTGTGAACAGAACCTAAAAAATACAGGGAAAGGGGTGAGTGGAGGGTATTTTGGCCCCTATCTCCCATCTCTTTTCAAATTCCTCAACCAATGTTATTTGTGGGTTTGTTCGGGAGAAGGAAAGTTCCAATTTTTCTCAGGCCTGGTGCTGACAGGCCCTATTTCCTGTGCCCTGAAACATCATTCAAGGAGGCACAGCCTTCCTAACTGCAGAGCAATCAAACGAGGTGATAATACGGGACAGGGGGAATCACAATGCCTGGCCAAGGAAAAGGAGTGTGGAAGGGGAAGAAAAAAAGTGAAAATCCAAATGACCAGGGACAAGGTTGTAAGACAGCCCCTAACGGGGTGGGGCAAGTAACTGTGTCTCCTCCTCCAGGACTGCGTGGTCAATGACGGTCAGTTGTTTCAGCACTTTTTACTGGTTACACTACTCCCTCAATTTCTATTATGTACAAAAATATAAAACAATAAAGTGCAGTTTATGTTTCAGTGACACTTTTCCTTGCTTTAATATTTTTTTTCCTTGTTCTGTTTTTGAAATGAGCTCTCGATTACAAAATATCAAACCACACTCAAAAGCAGGTATAGAAAACGCCAGCCATTGGCACAGCATGGAGAAGCCGACAAGTAAGGACAGACTGCAGCAGCAGGTGGCAAGAGGTGGGAAGTGATTGAAGCAGCGGTTACAAATGTTCACAGGAAGCTAAACATATCCAACAGGTTGGGCCCTAATGTTAGCGCAGGTTAGACTAGTCACTACCTTGGTGGGTGGCCTCAGTGTGTTTGGGTTCAGATTCTACACATCAATACAATTTCTTCTAGTTAAGAGCTCTTGGCTTGCACCAATCACAGGGTGGCTGGAGGACACTGGACCAGTCCATTAGTTTTTCAAAATGCTGTCATAAACCTGATAGATGTACTGAGAGACTTCAGGAGCTCTACACTTCAGTGACAGCTGTTAGGAAGAAAGGGAGAAAGAAGATTAGCATAAAGGTTGGCATTAGCTCAAAAGGCACCCAAGTAGTCAGTTCAAGAAAACCTCTTTCTGACACAATGGGAAAAGAGGTTCTATCACTGAATAGCCACACAAAGAGACCACGCTTTAAGAGTTTTAATTCAATCAATGTCAAGTTGTGTTGTATTCCCACCCATATTCTGTGCGTCTACGAAGGTAGGAAATAATCCATACTACAAACATCAAAGCATTTTGACAGTAAGGGGAATCTCTGTTCTAATGCTCTGCTGAGAGCCATAGCGATTAATGTCAAATGAAAAGAGAAAAATTGTTGATGGTCATTTCAGATGTCTGCCTTAGTTTCTCAGTCCGATAAGGAGACTGGTTATCCCAGGCACAATTTCAGAAGGATATACAATCAAGTAAAATAAAAGTGTAAGTTAGGTAGGTCCAAGGTCCTAGTCCTTTCTATATTACATGGAGGAGATTATACGCTGTTAGGGAGGGAAAACAAGAACAGAAAAAGATATTTACTCAACGTAATTGTACAACAATCTATGCCAATAGCTTCATCTCTTTTTCCCTGCCTTTTTAAACAGACAGGCAAATAACATCACTATTAAAAATATTTTAATGTTCAATATTGAGAATTTTACTTTGTGGGTCAACAGGACAAAATTTAAAATCAGATTTAGACTCTGTAATTATATTATTAGATATGGCAAAACATTATTAACAAAAATGTAACACTAACCAGTTGCTGTCCAGTCAGTTACAATTCATGGCAACCCCATGTGTGTCAGAGTAGAACTGTGCTCCACAGGGTTTTCAATGGCTGATTTTTCAGAAGCAGACTGCCAGGCCTTTCTTCTGAGGTGGACTCAAACCTCCAACCTTTTGGTTAGCACCTGAGCCTGTTATTTGTTTGGACTACCCAAGGACTCCAGAACATAACATTAGAGGCATGCAAATGCATCCTAGAACAAGAAATAACTTAAACTTTTTTTACTTTTTTGTATTTTTGACATCACCGCTCTTGTCTATTAAGGCAGATCAGCAAAAGTTATATCCCCCTGAAATCTTAGATTATTTTACCTCTTTATTCTCTTATTAGACACTCTGGATGATTTAACATAATATAAAAGGTGAGAATAGCTTTGGATAAAATATCGAAATATTGGTTAACCCTGAATTTCTTGAAAAGACTAATAACATCCTAAAAACTGAAAAGTGAAATTTAAAAAAACAACCACACAAAAAAAGGTAAAATCAAGAGGCTCTTTATTTACATTTAATATATACTCTCTAAGGTATTTGCAAACTGCTATTTGATACTGGATTTGGCAGTTCAAATCCACCGCGCGCTCTTGGAAACTCTATGGGGCAGTTCTACTTTGTCCTGTAGGGTCGCTATGAGTCAAGAGAATTCTAATAAATGTAAAACAAAACAAAACACCTCTAATTTAAGGATATAAATATGCACAGAAAATAGCTCACTTTGGTCAAATTTGCAGCTGTAGCTATAAGCATTTCCCTGACTTTCAAACTCTCTACAGAGGTAGGTTCCTGTCCCTTCTCCTCCACAGCCTCTCCACTGTCATTGTTGTGAAAAATTCAGTTGGGAGAATATGTGTGTTCAGAAAAGAGAGGACAGGAAGTTAAAGAGTTATGACTTTAAGGACGTTAACTCCCAGACTAAAGAGGATTGGTTCCTCTCCCCCAAAAGCAGTCCTATATTTTTTCATATCTTTGTAACAATAAGTTCTACAAGCTGCAGATTCATTTTTATTCATGACTAGTAAGGAAATGTTACTTTCTTCAGTAAAAGCCCAAACTATCAGGGCTGGCACTGGTGGGGAGTCACAGAGTGACCAGACCTTGACCCTGAGAATGTCATCTGCTTTTCTGGGGAGTGAGGTGAGAGGGGCAAGAATCTCTCTCTTCCCTTCTACCCCCGCCTTCTCTCTCCCAAATGTCCATCACTGTCCTGGCCTTTAACAAAGGGTCAATATTAGACCTAAACCATCCCTTGCTTTCTAACTAGTGCAGCTAAGGCAAGCTAGAATTAATAATAATAATAAAAAATTTTGGGGGGCCAAATCTCAAGGGAAACATATACACAAAGAATCTAAATAATCTGACTTATAAAGTATAGTTAGGACGCTAGGTCTCATTTGTATGGCTCCTGGGGAAAAGAGGCTTTACCTGGGTCTTAACTTTCTAACATCTAGCCTGCCTATGTGACACAGCTTTAACACCAACCACTAAGGAATGCCACCCATCTAGATCCACCAGGGGAGGAAGAGTCACCTCTCCTGTCTAATTAAAGCCAAAGGCTTACCCACCCAAGTCTGGAACACATGTTTCTTTACTTGGAATAAGCTCTCTCTCTCCAGGTGAGACTTACCTAACCATAGAGACATGACCTCATCCTTATAAGATATAGGGAATTATGCAGATGTTACTATTGGGGGAATTAGGGTTAAAGGTAAATGGGATCTTACTGTTTTATTTCTTACAATTGCAAGTGAATCTATAATTATCTCAAAATAAAAAGCACCATGGCCTAGCTGACACATAAAATCAACCACTGCAATAGGGGTGAAACTGTTCTTCAGTGGGCAAATGGATAAACTGTGGTCCACTGATACAGTGCAATACTACTTGGCGATAAAAAGGAACAAACTATTGATACACCCAACAACTTGGACAGATGTCAAGAGTGCTGTGCTGAGTGAAAAACAAGAACAAAAAAATCTCAAAAGGTTACATGTTGTATAATCTCAATTTATACAGCACCCTCAGGATGACAAAATCATAGTGATGGAAAACAGATCAGTGGTTGCCAGGTGTTAAGGCTGGGTGAGAGTCTAACCATAAAGGTTAGTACAAGGGAGTTTTTGCGGTGATGGAACAGTCCTGTGTCCTGACTGTAGTAGTGATTATCCAAATACACAAATATAATAAAATTTTATAGTACTGTGCATACCCCACCTCCGCCATAAGCAAAAAAAAAGCACATGTAAAAACTGGTAAAATATGAAAATGTTCTGTAGTTAACAGTGTTATATCAATATCAATTTCAAGGTTTTGAAAATGTACTACGGTTATATAAGATGTTATCTATGGGGAAAGCTGGGTAAAAGATACATAGAACTCTGTACTATTTTAAAAACTTCATACGAGTCTTAAAATTATTTCTCAGGTAATTTAAATCTTAAAACAAAAAGTTAAAACATAACTCATCTACCAACAAATTACATAATCTCGAACATGTCAGTAGTCATTTTAACCATGGTTTCCTTTTCTGCAAACTGGGGGTAATAATGGTTCTTTGACCTAGGTGAGATGGAAGATTGTATACAATAAAATAATGGGTAAGCAAAACAAAGCAAAAATGTGATATACATATGCATATACCTACATACATACATGCTTCTTTATTCTCCATCCAAGCTCTAACATTTTTAGACAAACCTGACACTCACTTTTTAAAGATGGGGTCTGTTGGAATCACTTGTCCACCTTTTCACTAATTTCAGAAAAGGGATTCTTTTTAAAATTCTTATTAATGACTAATTTTGGTCTCTAAGAATTAAGTGTTAACAATCACAGAGGTAAGTGGGGGTCACGCAGCAGGTTAGACTGGGTGTAGGACTGGGATACTGACAGTTCTGTCAAAGCGAACTCTCTACCTCCTAGCACAATCCTGAGCATTAATTTAACCCTAAATCACAACCAGAACAATGCATGCTGAGGGTGAAGAGGAACCAAGTGGTGTTTAATTTCAAGGTTGCTGTACTCTGAGCAAGCTTCTAGGGAAGTAAGTGGAGTTATTTAACAGATCTTGATTTTACAATGAAAACCTGCCCTCCAGGAACAGCACAGCAGGGTTTTCCTTTCTTGCGGAACTCAAGGGAAGTGGTGGGACAGGCTACTCTCCAAAAAAGATGAGAGCCTGTGGTGGAGGAGGTGGGTGGGAGGAATGTATACTTCATCAGGGGTAGCCTGAAGTTTCCCAGCTCACAAATGCTTGGGGAAACATCTAGCTTGACAGGACTTAGCAGTACGTGTGTACACACACACACACACACACACACACACCCCACCCACCCACCAGGAATTTTCAGTTCTATTTGGTACTGTTCCCTTGATGTATGCTAGTGAAAACAGGCTTGGTTGTCAAAATTAAGGAATGGGGTCACATAATTTTCTCAGCAAATGGCTGAGAGATGCTCCCTTATGGCTAAAAGGCTCCTTTAATCTACTTACTGTTCAGCTTCGTCAAGGTTAATCAATACTGAACCTCACTCCCCTGTCACTTTCCTGTCCCCGCCTTCAAAATGGCCTACAAAAACCTCAGAGGGATAAGATACTTCCCTGCATCACAAGGGTTTTTCCCTTCCTTTTCAAAATGAAGATGACAAGTGGCATTCTATTGGGAGGTAATACTTTACAATAGCAAGCAAATGCCCAGTGCTTGGATAGCTTTAACAAAGGAATTGCTCCTGCTCTATAAAGTATCACCAGAATTTTTATTTTAGTGTGCTACTCAAGGGGCCCTGGTGGTACAGTGGTTAAGAGCTCAGCTGCTAACCAAAAGGTCGGCAGTTTGAATCCACCAGCTGCTCCCTGGAAACCCTGTGGGGCAGTTCTACTCTGACCTATAGGGTTGATATGAGATGCAATCAACTCAACGGCAACGGGTGCTACTGAAGAAGTTTTCCAAACTAAAGTCCCCTTACAGGCTGCCAAAGGTATGTTTTATTTTGCCTTAACCTTTCATAATAAGCATTTAAGGTCATTCGGTGCTGCTGAAAAAGGCTCATGTGTCTATGACTGTGATATCCGTGGGTCGTGGACTCCAAATACAGGAAAGGCTTTCTTAAAATTGGCTATGCAAAGAATCCTTTTAGCAGCTTGTTACAGTACCACATGCACAGTTATGCTAACTAAGAATGAACTGATACTGAGGAAGAAGTTGCCAAGTTTTGTGAACAAGTCTGTATGTACCAGGAGGAGGGATGGGTTTGAAGCGCTCCTTGCTGCCAGAGGCACCATGCCTGCTGGATGGGGCAGACACTACAGAGAGAAGGTGTTCCACTGAGGCAGCTGGGGACCACTTTAGAGTGACTGTTTTGGATACCTTGGGTCTGATGCTCCTCTTCTAGGTCTTTCAAGGGTGCTAAAAAAATTAAGAGGGCTCTTACTTCCCTCCTCTAACCCACTTCACCCATCCTGGGAAAGGCCTTACCGTATAATTGGGGTTTCCCGGCTGGATACGTAGCTCTGCCAAAATCCAAATGCCATTAGTGAGCTTCAGGGATTGGTACAGCATGTCCTGCCCTTCCACATTCCTCTTGGCAATAGTATAAACATTGTTGTTTTGCAATTTGCTGGAAACAGTGTCTAGAAACACAGATTCAAAATCCAACACATAGAGTTAAGTCTCTAACAAAAGCACGCATGTGTGCTCAAGTTCCCTGACAAGTACAGCCACGTGCACACTCACATATTTCAAAAAGCCCTTCTCCCACACAAAAGCAAAGGACCTGCTTCTCAGATTCCAGGACAGAAAACAGAATAAGGAGCAACCAAGCATTAGTGCAAGAGTTATCTGTGAAGATTACAAAATGGGTGGGTTTAAGGAGTTGGTTAACTCTAAATCAAGTGCCAGATAGGTAAAAATGTTCAAAGAGGACAAAGAGAGAAATAGGTGTGTCACAGTAACTACCATGTTGGTGTTCATTTCTGAAATGCTGGTCCAGATCAATGGGGATTCACAGACTGGCCATCGAATCCACGACACTGTTTACCCAAGTCACTACCACTTTACTGCGAGCCACTCTGGCTTCAATTGCCAGGGTTAGACAAGGGGACAGAGTTGCAGAAATCTTGCAGGCCAAATCGATTAACCTGGATGTCTAATATGAAGATTCAAAAAAAAAACAAAAACAGGCAAATGATTTCTTATGCCTTTAGGGAATACTATGCCTCCAAATTAATAATAAAACAAACTGTCTTGACAAAAGACTTTGAGAGAAAGCGAAGTTGTGCAAAAGACTGCTACAGGCCCTGAAACCCCAGCTATTGCTGAGGTCAGAGTGGAGACTTTGGCAGTCACCAACTTGGGGTAAGAACAGGTTGGTGTTTTGGCTCTTCCTCATGGCCACAGCACCAAAGATCCGTGACATGGCAGAATTCAAGGACATTTCTTTCTCCTTGTTCTCCTACAGAAACCCTGGTGGCGTCGTGGCTAAGCGCTACAGCTGCTAACCAAAGAAAGGGTCGGCAGTTCAAATCCGCCAGGTGCTCCTTGGAAACTCTATGGGGCAGTTCTACTCTGTCCTATGGTGTCGCTATGAGTCGGAATCAACTCGACAATACTGGGTTTGGTTTTGGTTTTTGTTCTCTTACTGCTACTAGGAGAGATGCTGCAGTATCAGAGAAAATTCAAGAATACAGAGAATAAAGGTTGCTTCTTTGTGGCTAGTTCATTACGCTCATTTCTGATAAGAATTCAAATTACTCACGCCTATTTTAGGAATGAAATTCTCCCCACACAAAAACCTGCTGTATTCTACCATACTCTCTAGGAAAAACTGCCATGACAGATGATTTTTCTAATCTCCTAGATGGTAAAGCTCTCTGAGCACAGGGATCTTGGAGTTTTTCGTCATTGTGCTTAACACACTATCTGGGATACAAGCATTTCTCATCAATATCTGTTGCATGAGTCTTGGACTCAGGAGTTGTAGATGCTAATAGGAACATAGCTGCTGTAGAAATTAAAATCCATCTACTGAGGTGTGGGCTGATTTTGGGGGCAGTTCTTACCTTGATGCGTTCTCCCACATGCAAACCAGTGACAGCTCTGGGGAGAAGCCAGTAAAGCCTCATTCATTAAACATTTCCATCTCATTTACTTGTCACCTAGCTTTTCCTCTTTTACGTCCAGAATTTTCACTAACACTAAGCTGAGGAGTTATAACTTAGGAACTGGCTCCCTATGAGGAGCCGTAAGTGTATCTCAGGGTAGTTAAAGGCAATACTGCTGGAGGAGGGAGCCTCAATATGCTTCTAAAATCACCTTTGGGGCAGGGACTTGGGGCGGGGGGTCAAACAGTTCTGGCTGTCACCTTGGATCTCACAATGAAGGGCTCTTGCAGCTTAGGCTGGGTTGCCAGGCAACATCACCAGTTGAAGCTTTGGCTAATGCCTTTTAACAGGGCTGCCTTTAATACATAGGGTCTTGCTTCAAGTTGTTAAAAGCCATTCCTAACTTTTTAGGCTCTTACCCCTTTCCCAGGGAAAACACTCACAGTAGGAGGCTTTGTTGAAGAGCCACCTTGTTGTAGAGGTACAAACATGTTCTAGACTATATACATAGCCAGGCCCAGATTCCTACAGGCTTCTCATGATTTCACCACCTATGTAAGAGATGAAAGGCTAGCAAACAGAAACACACGCACACACTCACTTCTTCCAGAATTAAAAACCATGGCAAACAGCCAGGTAGGATAAGCAAGTTGAACGGATGTAACTTGAATATATTTGGAAGCACTGGCCAGGAACCCAAGCTCTTCTCCTACTGAATGGCTGTATGGTGATTTCTACCAGACGGCTGGATGCAGGGGGCGTTCTATATCATTAAGTATGTGTGAATCAATTCTTATAAATTTTAGATATTAGGTCTGAGTTGAAGATTTATATAATATATAGGTTGCAGGATAGTCAGACTTTGCTAAATGTACTTACTAAAGACTAGAAATGGGAGCCTGACTTAAGGAGGCAGCCAGACTGGGATAGACTTATTGACAATATATCTTTTTTTTTTCTTTTTACATACCTGAACCCCTGGGAAAGAGGATGGAATTTTAGTTGTGAAACTGTGAGAGTGAGAATATATTGTTAATTGTTCCAGTGTGTGCTGATGGCATCATGTGAAGCATAAGACACTGAGACCTGCTCCACAGTACAGGAGTAAAAATATATGGTTATCTTAGTTAATCTAGTGTTTCTGTAACAGAAATACAAGTGGGTGGCTTTAACAAACAGAAATTTATTTTCTCACAGTTTAGGAGGCTAGAAGTCCAAATTCAGGGTGCCACCTCTAGGGGAAGGCTTTCTCTCTCTGTCGGTCTGGAGGAAGGTCCTTGTCTCTTTGAGCTTTCACTCCTGGGCGACCTTCATGTTGCTTGGCATCTCTCTTATACAGACCTCTTGATCCTTGTAGAGATGATCAGTGCTAGGCAGCAGAGTCTCACACACTAGTGCCTTTCTCATTTAGCATTTCCAGTATTTACACAAAGTGTCACCAACCCTATCATATACACCTTTCTATTAAAACTTGATATATCATTAAGACTTAGGAGGAGGATTGCTTTTTCTTTATTCTCTAGAAAGAGATGGAAGAGCAAAAGCAAAGACTCAATGCTAGGTTAGTAAGTCCTGTAAGGCTGTGATTTCCTGTAGCCCTGAGTGTTAGTTCCATCTGTCAAACGTCTACTCTGGCACAGAAAAGCTATTTAAAGTGTTGGTGCTATTGTGATTAGGGCAGATCAGCTGGAAAGCCTGGTATTTTTAGCTCTCAGCTAGACCCAGGGTGTTGAATCAGAAGGCACTAAAACTGAAAACACTCGTGTTAATAGAGCTCTCATGATTGGAAGGAAATGTAAAGGTCAGGGCACTCCAGACCTTGGGGTGGAGTCAAAGGAAGACCTATAAGGGATTCATTGCAGGAAGAGGTCTTGCAAGATGCCCCAGAGGGTTTCCAAGGAGTGGCTGGCTAGCAGCTGAGCTCTTAACCACTGCACCACCAGGGCTCCAGCAGTGACATAGTGTGGAAAACTGATGGCTTTGGGCTCCTGGAGAAAACAAAGTGGCGTGAGGCCATGGCAGAACTGATCAAAACTGAATTTGCTCTGAGAAACTGTTCTAGGCTACATCACTAGGAGGAAGGACAGACTACTCTCTGGCAAGATCACCCACATACATCAAGGTGCAATAAGGGCCCTAAACTCCAATCTAGAAGCAGGGGGATCTTTCTACTATTTTGGCAGGCCAGAATAAAGTCCTCAGTCACCAAAACTTCCATTTTCTTTTTTGAAAAAGCCTGTCTGTTTCATACTGGACCACTGAAACCAAGCCTGTTTTCCAATTAATCTGACCTTTCTCTGTTCTCTCTACACCAGCATTTCCCAGATTATGTTCAAGGTACATTGGTGTTCCACGGATGTCAGTAAGCATTATGTAATTTTAAGTATCATGGTCAGATAAATTCAGGCAACACTGGATTCAAGAGACTTCTTCAATGTAGGACTTCTCAGAGCTTTTAGTGAGCTCATGTGCAAAGGCAACTTCTGACAGAGGCATAGCATATGCTATAATTCTCTAATTTAATTAACCACAGGCACTCCCCACCACCTTTTTTTGAAGAACGAGTATTCTCAGGAACATACTATAGAGTTGTTGCCATCAGACCAAGTACCATGACAGTGACTATAACCAGGGGCCTGGTCTTTTCCAAGCTGAGTGCAGAGGCTGCTTCTCTAACAGAATTCACTCCGGCTCTTGCCGTTAGCCACTGTGGATTCTGCATATGATGGTTTCCTGAAGATCGGCTTATACCATGGAAAGCTGCCCAGCCTCCTTTACTCATCAAATAAAGTTCATGGTAACTGTCCAATGAGCCTCAAAGAGAGGGACAGATAACACTGCCATCTACCTACAGTATGGCACACTGACACAACACAAAGCCTAATTTGAGCACAACTTTTTGTGAAGTACAGGAAACTCTGGTTTTGTTTAACAAATACATTATCAGTCACAGTGAGGAAACCTAGATTAAAAATGTTGGAGAGATAAACACTATTCCTGAACAGAAGCAACAAACTGGTTATGGAAATTGTAGAAGCCTCTTTCCTCAAACACCTTTCCAAGGACGCAGGAGAAGTCAGATGATCATTATCAGAGGACAACATCTATCTGAAATTTCTATACTAAAAGACGCCAGTCTGTGCGTCTTTTATTTCTTAACAGTCCAAGCAAGGCTTCAGTCTTCTGAAAGTTTCAGGAAGGGCCTACATGTTCATCACATTTAAAAGATGCTTCATAGGACGAGGCTGATTAATATCCTGCTGGATTTCCGAAGTCGTATCAGGAAGATTTATAGAAAAGATATGTATGAACACAGAAGATGAATACATCACGAAAACCCAATAAACTAAAACTAAAAACAAAAAGGTGACATCATATCAAAAAAATAACGCGCCATGACCAAGTAGGATTCGTACCAGGATGGTACGAATGTAATCCACCCCATAAATGAAAGGAAAGAAAAGAATCACATGATCATCTCAATTGAAGCAGAAAAGACATTCGACAAAGCCCAACAACCATTCCTGATAAAAACTCTCAACAAAATAGGTATAAAACCCATTGCCATTGAGTTGATTCTGACTCATAGTGACCCTAAAGGACAGAGTAGAGCTGCCCCATGTGGTTTCCAAGGAGTGCCTGGTGGATTTGAACTGCCGACCTTTTTGGTTAACAGCCATGGCTTTTAACCATTATGCCATCATGGTTTCCAAAAATAGGTATAGAAGGGAAATTTCTCAATAAAGGGCATCTACGCAAAACCAACGGCCAACATCATTCTTAACGGAGAGAGGCTAAAAACATTTCCCTTGGGAACAGGAACAAGACAAGGATGCCCTTTATCACCACTCCTATTTAATATTGTGCTGGAAGTCCTAGCGAGTGCAATAAGGCAAGAAAAAGAAATAAAGGGCATCCAAACTGGTAATGAAGAAGTTAAACTGTCCCTATTTGCGGATGATATACTATACACGGAAAACCCAAAAGACTGCATGAGAAAACTACTGGAACTGATGGAAAGGTTCAGTAGAGTAGCAGGATACAAGATAAACATACAAAAATCAGTTGGATTCCTATACACCAATAAAGAGAACAGTGAAAAGGAAATCACGAAAACAATACCATTTATAATAGCCCCTAAAAAAGAGAAAATACTTAGGAATAAATCTAACCAGGGATGTAGAGGACCTATACAAAGAAAACTATAAAACGATACTGCAAGAAACGAAAAGAGATCTACATAAATGGAAGAACGTACCATGCTCATGGACAGGTAGACTCAACATTGTGAAAATGACAATTCTACCCAAAGCAATTTACAAACATAATGCAATCCCCATGCAAATACCAACAACACTCTTGAAAAGAGATGGAAAAACTTATCATTAACTTCATATGGAAAGGGAAGAAGCCTCGGATAAGTAAAAAACTACTGAAGAAGAAGAATAAAGTACGAGAGCTCACGCTACCTGACCTCAGAATCTACTATACAGCAATGGTAGTCCAAACAGCCTGGTACTAGTACAGCAACAGACACATTGACCAGTGGAACAGAACTGAGAACCCAGATGTAAATCCATCCACCCACGGTCACCTGATCTTCAACAAGGGCCCAAAGTCCATCAAATAGGGAAAAGACAGTCTTTTTAACAAACGGTGCTGGCAAAACTGGATGTCCATCTGCAAGATGTGAAACAGGACCCTTACCTCACACCATATACAAAAACTAATTCAAAATGGATCAAAGACCTAAATATAAAGCCAAAAACTATTTCTTCTTCATAGAAGAAAAAATTTCCAAAGTCGTATCAGGAAGATTTATAGAAAAGATATGTACGAACACAGAAGATGAATATATCACGAAGACCCAATAAACTAAAATTTTTTGATATGATGTCACCTTTCTGTTTTTAAGTTTAGTTTTAATTTTTCTTCATAGAAGAAAAAATAGATCAATGCTAGAGGCCCTAATACATGGCATTAACAGGATACAAACCACAACCAACAACAAACTCCAGAAGATAAGCTAGATAACTGGGATCTTCTAAAAATTAAAGCTACAGAATGGGAAAAAATTTTTGGCTATTACAAATCAGACAAAGATATAATCTCTAAAATCTACAAGAAAATCTAACACCTCTACAACAAAAAAACAAATAATCCAATTAAAATACGGGCAAAGGAAATGAACAGACACTTCACCAAAGAAGACACTCAAGCAGCCAACAGATACCTGAGGAAAGAGTCGAGATGACTAGTCCTTAGAGAAATGCAAATCAAAACAACAACGAGATACCATCTCGCCCCTGCATTACTAGAATGAATAAAAAAAAAAGGAAATAACTGTTGGAGAGGCTGCAGGGAGATCAGAACTCTTAGGCACTGCTGGAGGGAATGCGAAATGATACAACCATTTTGGAAAACGATATGGCACTTCCTTGGAAAGCTAGAAATAGAAATACCATATGATCCGGCAATCCCACTCCTAGGAATATAAAAACCCAGTGCATCCTAGAGAAATTAAGAGTTGTCACAATAAATAGACATATGCACACCCATGTTCACTGTAGCACTGTTCACAATAGCAAAAAGATAGGAACAACCTAGATGACCATAAACAGATGAATGGATAAACTGTGGTATGTACACACAATGGAGTATACGATAAAGAACAAGCATGAATCTGTGAAGCATCTTATAATGTGGATGAATCTGAAAGGAATTATGCTGAGTAAAAGAAGTCGATCACAAAAGGACAAATATTATATGAGGCCACTACTGTAAAAACTCATTAAAAGGTTTACACACAAAAACAATCTTTGATGGTTACAAGGGAGGGAGAGGTGGGGATGGAAAAACATTAAAAAGACGACAGATAAGTGGTAACTTTGGTGAAGGGTAAGACAGTACACAATACTGGGGAAGCCAGCACAACCTGTACAAGGCAAGGTCATGGATGTTCCATAGACACATCCAAACTCCCTGAGGGATCACATTGCTGGACTGAGGGCTGCGGGGATCACGGTCTCGGGGAACATCTAGCTCAATTGGTATAACACAGTTTACAAAGAAAATGTTCTACATTCTACTTTGGTGAGTAGTGACTGGGGTCTTAAAAGCCTGTAAGCGGCCATCAAAGATACTCCACTGTCTCACCCCTTTGGGAGCAAAGAATAATGAAGAAAATTAAAGATACAAGGGAAAGATTAGTCCAAAAGACTAACAGAGCACAACTGCCATGCCTTCCACCAGACTGAGTCCAGCACAACTAGATGGTGCCCGGCTACCACTACTGATTGCTCTGACAGGGATCACAATAGAGGGTTCTGGACAGAGTTGGAGAAAAATGTAGAACAAAATTCTAACTCAAAAAGAAAGACCAGACTTGTTGGCCTGACAGAGACTGGAGAAACCCTGAGAGTATGGTTCTGGGACACCCTTTCAGCTCAGTAATGAAGTCACTTCTGAGGTTCACCCTTCAGCCAAAGGCTGGACAGGCCCATAAAACAAAATGAACCTACAGGGGCACCACTAGCCCAGGGGCAAGGACTAGAAGGCAGGAGGGAACAGGAAAGCTGGTAATAGGGAACCCACGGTTGAGAAGGGAGAGTGTTGACATGTCGTGGGGTTAACCAATGTCATAAAACAATATGTGTATTAACTGTTTAATGAGAAACTAATTTGTTTTGTAAACCTTCATCTAAAGTACAGTTAAAAAAAATTTAAAAAGCTAAAATGAGAGGACGATGGTTTTCTTTCTCATCTGCCATCTCACCTCCCCTCTCCAATATTATGCTTTAGCTGCAACGGGAGACTGGCAGCATGTTGCAAACCCCTTAGAAAAGCCACCAACATACAGAGAGGAAAGAATGGGCAAATGAGGAAAGAGGAAGGAATGACCAAGCACCAAGGCCCATTTTCATTCAAACTCATAGAGCCTTGTACTAACCTTGAAAAGGAGAATATTAACTTCAAATAGGGAACTGGAACAAAGGCAGGACTCTGAACAGCTTAGGGGCTCCTTGCTCATGAGAAATGCTTCAGTGAAAAAGAGCCCTAAGGACTGATAGCTGTTGTTGTTTCTCCTCTCGGGTTACCTCTTTTATGTCCTATTAGAGTAATAAAATTAACTACAAAAGGGTCTGGGGCTTTTTACTGGTGATTAAAGAGAGTACGTCAGATAAAAGCTGACGTAAGGTTGGAAACAAAAAGGTTACCAACCAGGCTTTAATCAACTGCCATGCATTCTGGTTTAATTATAAACACAGGATTCTATACATAGCATTCCAATATTGAAAGTTGATACGAAAGAAGAAGCGGTGCTTCCGATCCTTAGTAGCGTGCGTATCCTCAGGAGCCGCTTCAAGTGCTTGATGCTTAGGGTGTTTAAGTAATAGGACTAACTCACAAAAGAACTAAGTAGATGAATCCATTCTAGTCTGTCTCTTAAATCTCTTAGCTTATAAGTGATCCAGCACTTACATCAAAACCTCCTGAAGGTTTTTAAAGACAAGTTTGCAAAGTAATGTACTAGAAACAAGGGAGATGTGGAAAAAGGCAGGCAAAGGAAAGATAAAATTTTCAAATATCTAATTTGATTTGCTAAGATGAAAATGGAATTTAGAGTTATTACTCACCAGCATTTAAATGACATTCCTTAATCTGAAATTGAAGTTCATTTTCATTGGGAATATCCTTCCAGGTTGCAAGGAAGACCTGGCGCTCTGTATGAGGAAGCAGAAGGGAAGGAAGGATGTGCCCCACCTGTCAGTATTCTGATTTCTGATGCCTTGTGCCATGTCTCCTTTGAGGCGCTGGTTCCCTGCAATATAGCTAGCAGCAGCCTGGGATCGGAGCCAACACTTAACTATGCAGAGGCACTACACTTCAGGTCAATTAATCCCCCATCGCTGGTGCTGGGATAGTGGCAAGAGTTTAAGAAGTCAGACCATCTAAAGTTTTAGTTTTGGCTCCACTGTTTTCCTATTTGGGTAACTTTGTGTAATTTCTTAATATAGAGTCACATCTCTCCTGTCTACCCGAAAAGAGCCATTGTGAGAATCATATCGATTAAGTACCAATATAGTTTAATACATACCAATATAAGTTTTTTTTTTTTAATATAAGCTAGTTTTATTAGATGGTGGCTTTATAAGTAAGGAAAACAGCAATAACCACATGAGGAGTACTCATAGAAAAAAACTGTAAATTACTGAATTCTTATCTTGAAGCAGTAAGAACTTAACTCAGGGCTAATGGTTAAATTTATATGCATTATCTCATTAACTTATTTTAAAAA
The DNA here is from genome assembly GCF_030014295.1 of Loxodonta africana. Lineage (NCBI taxonomy): Eukaryota > Metazoa > Chordata > Mammalia > Proboscidea > Elephantidae > Loxodonta > Loxodonta africana. The sequence continues at coordinate 52,920,186 of NC_087359.1, forward strand.
CGATTGCTACTATGCAACCTTGGAAATGGAAACTCAGTGAAGTTAAACACCTTGCCCAAAGTCACAAAGCTAATACACGGCAGACCTAAGATTCAAATCTACAACTACCTGTCACCAGACCTCTTGCTCTATATTCTGGGTGGATGGATTATTTAGGTAATAGGCCTTCTGATTTAGAGACCAACAGCAGAGAAAAAATAAATGTGATTCAGGGGAATAAAGAAATAGCAATTGTTAAGAGCTTTAGCATATTCTTACCCCATTTTGTTAATCTTAAAATAACTTGTACCTCTGGGGCTTGCTCTGCCTGACATTCAGAGGAAGGGCAAAAGTATATTTGGCAGAAGGACAGGAGGACATACTTACCCATTTTGCCATCTTCTACAAAAAGCACATTGAGTGGGATGAGGCAGCTGAAATAGAAGACATCAATATTGTTTTTCACAGCCACCTGCCAGGAAAGTAACAAGGGAAAATTAGGACATCATAGGAAGCCAGGTAGGAGGAAAAGCACAGTGATGTGTCTAGAAATACACCATTCTACTTCCTTCATCTTTAGACAGTGCAGGACTCCCAAAATCAAGGCAGAGCAGCCCATACACTATTGATGCAAAACACATCTTTACTTACTTCACTGTCACAGCACCGTGACAACCTGCAACTCCACCTCTCCAGGAGGGCCGTCTTTGAGGCCTAACTTCTGTATCTAGAATAATCTATTCAGTTATTTTCATTTCTGTGATTATTAATAGTAGCTGCTACCGTTTAAGTACTAACGTAACTAAATCTAATCCTTATTATAACTATCCCAACAAAGTAGTTTTCATTCCCCTCTCATTTTACAGATGAGGAAACTGAGGTCAAGAAAGACTAAGCGACATCCAGGGTCACACAGCTAGTACAAAGAAGAGCCAAGATTCAAGCTCAGATTTGTATGACCCTAAACCTTGCAATCATATAGTCTACTGTGCTGGGAATGACAACTTGAACAGGAATGGTGTTGCACTCATTGTCAAAAGGAACGTTTTAAGATCTATCCTGAAGTACAACACTGTCAGTGACAGGATAATATCCATACATCTACAAGACGACCAGTTAATACGACTATTATTCAAGTTTACATACCAACCACTAGGGCCAAAGATGAAGAAATAGAAGATTTTTATCAGCTGCTGCAGTCTGAAATTGATCGAACATGCTAATCAAGATGCATTGAAAAATACTGGCCATTGGAATGCAAAAGTTGGAAACAAAGAAGGATCAGTAATTGGAAAGTACGGCCTTGGTGACAGAAACAATGCCGGAGATCGAATGACAGAATTTCCCAAGACCAACGACTTCTTCATTGCAAAGACCTTCTTTCACCAACATGAACGGCGACTATACACATGGACCTCACCTGATGGAACAAACAGAAATCAAATTGACTATATCTGTGGAAAGAGATGATGGAAAAGCTCAATATCATCAGTCAGAACAAGGCCAGGGGCCGACTGTGTAGAACAGACCATCAATTGCTCATATGCAAGTTCAAGCTGAAACTGAAGAAAATCAGAGCAAGTCCACGAGAGCCAAAATATGACCTTGAGTATATCCCACCTGAATTTAGAGACCATCTCAAGAACAGATTTGACGCGTTGAACACTAGTGACCGAAGACCAGAAGAGCTGTGGAATGACATCAAGGACATCATCCATGAAGAAAGCAAGAGGTCACTAAAAAGACAGGAAAGAAAGAAAAGACCAAGATGGATGTCAGAGGAGACTCTGAAACTTGCTCTCGAACGTTGAGCAGCTAAAGCAAAAGGAAGAACTGATGAAGTAAAGGAACTGAACAGAAGATTTCAAAGGGCATCTCGAGAAGACAAAGTATTATAATATCATGTGCAAAGAGCTGGAGATGGAAAACCAAAAGGGAAGAACACGCTCGGTGTTTCTCAAGCTGAAAGAACTGAAGAAAAAATTCAGGCCCCGAGTTGCAATAGTGAAGGATTCTACAGGGAAAATATTAAACAATGCAGGAAGCATCAAAAGAAGATGGAAGGAATACAGAGAGTCATTATACCAAAAAGAATTAGTCGATGTTCAACCATTTCAAGAGGTGGCATATGATCAGGAACCAGTGGTACTGAAAGAAGAAGTCCAAGCTGCTCTGAAGGTATTGGCGAAAAACAAGGCTCCAGGAATTTATGGAGTATCAATTGAGATGTTTCAACAAACAGATGCAGTGCTGGAGGTGCTCACTTGTCTATGCCAAGAAATACGGAAGATAGCTTCCTGGCCAACTGACTGGAAGAGATCCATATTTATGCCTATTCCCAAGAAAGGTGATCCAACCAAATATGGAAATTATAGAATAATATCATTAATATCACATGCAGGCAAAATTCTTCTGAAGATCATTCAAGAACAGCTGCAGCAGTATATCAACAGGGAACTGCCAGAAATTCAGGCCAGTTTCAGAAGAGGACGTGGAACCAGGGATATCATTGCTGATGTCAGTTGAATACTGGCTGAAAGCAGAGAATACCAGAAGGATGTTTACCTGTGTTTTATTGACTATTTAAAGGCATTCGACTGTGTGGATCATAACAAACTATGGATAACACTGCAAAGAATGGGAATTCCAGAACACTTAATTGCGGTCATGAGGAACCTTTACATAGATCAAGAGGCAGTTGTTTGGACAGAACATGGGGATACTGATTGGTTTAAAGTCAGGAAAGGTGTGCGTCAGGGTTGTATTCTTTCACCATACCTATTCAATCTGTATGCTGAGCAAATAATCCAAGAAGATGGACTACATGAAGAAGAACGGGGCATCAAGATTGGAGGAAGACTCATTAACAACCTGCGTTATGCAGATGACACAACCTTCCTCGCTGAAAGTGAAGAGGACTTGAAGCACTTACTAATGAAGCTCAAAGACCACAGCCTTCAGTATGGATTGCACCTCAACATAAAGAAAACAAAAATCCTCACAACTGGACCAATGAGCAACATCATGATAAATGGAGAAAAGACTGAAGTTGTCAAGGATTTCATTTTACTTGGATCTACAATCAACAACCATGGAAGCCGCAGTCAAGAAGTCAAAAGACGCATTGCCCTGGGTAAATCTGCTGCAAAGGACCTCTTTAAAGTGTTGAAGAGCAAAGATGTCACCTTGAAGACTATGGTTGCACCTGACCCAAGCCATGGTATTTTCAATTGCATCATATGCATGTGAAATGAATAAGGAAGACTGAAGAAGAACTGATGCCTTTAAATTGTGGTGTCGGTGAAGAATATTGAATATACCATGGACTGCCAAAAGAACGAACAAATCTGTCTTAGAAGAAGTACAGCCAGAATGCTCCTTAGAGGCAAGGATGGCGAGACTGCATCTTATATCCTTTGGACATGCTGTCAGGAGGGATGAGTCCCTGGAGAAGGACATCATGCTTGGCAGAGTACAGGGTCAGCGGAAAAGAGGAAGACCCTCAACGAGGTGGACTAACACAGTGGCTGCAACAATGAGCTCAAGCATAACATCGATTGTAAGGATTGCTCAGGACCAGGCAGTGTTTCATTCTGTTGCGCATAGGGTCACTAGGAGTCGAAGCTGACTCGACAGCACCTAACAACAACAACAACAACAAAAACCTTGCAATAGTTAAGAGCTCAGCTGCTAGCCAAGAGGTCGGCAGTTCGAATCCAGTAGCTCTGTGGAAACCCCTATGGGACAGTTCTACTGATGGCAGCAGGTTGGTTTAGGTTTTTTAAACCTTGTTTTTTTTCTATTCACAATAACTAGAGCTACATTGCCCCCTATCTTTTTTTAGATACTGGTTTTAAAGTTAGTTGCGTTATAAAATCTCATTTCCTAAGTCCTATTAAGGAAACGCTGGTGGTGTAGTGGTTAAGTGCTATGGGTGCTCACCAAAAAGGTTGGCAGTTCGAATCCACCAGGCGCTCCTTGCAAACTCTATGGGGCAGTTTACCCTGTCCTATAGGGTAGCTATGAGTCGCAATTGACTTGACGGCAATGGGTTTGTGATGGGCAACTCATTCTCATCTCAAAAAGGAGCCCCAGTGGCGCAATGGTTAAAGTGCTCAGCTGCTAACTGAAAGGTTGGCAGTTCGAACCCACCAGTTGCTCCGAGGGAGAGAAGACCTGGCAAGTAGGGTTGCAACAAGTCAGAATCAACTGGAAGGTACATAACAATATGATGGGGAAAAGCTGGTTGGGTCAAACAATGGTAAACACGATGGTTATAAGAAGGAAAAGCCTTTAGGCAAGTGAAGAAATGAGTTTTCTTCTCACAATACAAGCTTCTGATTTAGGTAGGCTGTGATTCTATGATGGTCTGCTCATTCAGAGGATGCGGTTTATATATTTTTTAAAAGCCACCGTAAGTACTTTACTCAGGGGCGACACGGATTGGTGTATATTCAGGAACGGGCAGGTTCCGCTGCAGCAGATCGTAACAACCGTACACTGTAAGAAGAAAGAGGAGGAGGGGAATTGCCCTAAACCACCATTTCCCACTGGTTTCTGTCACTAGCGGCTTTCTTATCTATGCTCTTGGCACTGTAGGAAAATATTTCTCTGGGCAAGTCCTATGACCAGTAACCATGCCTATTTCTCTGACTTTTGCTTTAAAAAAATAAAGAACAAAAGAAGTGCTTGTTTAGTTCCACTATTCTCCTCCCTATCCTCCCCCTTTTTTGCAAATGTCCACACTTCAAGAGCACACCGTCTCTTCGTCAAGATTTTGACTATGAGATCCAAATATCCTCATTCCGAAGGACATCCATCTTCCTGACTTTCAAGAGTATCGTTTTTCTTCTTCCATAACTGTGTTTGGCTCGGTCTACCTGACACAACCTTATCTCCAAGAAGAATCCATCCAATTACTTTCCTTGTAACGTGTGCTTTTAACCTTTCAGTTACCAAGGCTAGGTGTTTCTGACCCGTATTACATAGCCTGATGCCCAAAATGCTGAGATAGCAGGATTCTCAAAAAGTTTGAGTTTGGTGAATTTAAGCAGAGTAACCTCGGGAAGGAGGTTAGTTTATAAAGACATTCTTTAAGATGTATTAGAGTACCAATTTAGAACATTTATAGTAGTTGTGGGCTTCTGGGAAAGAGATTTTCTAATTCATCTAGTACTCAGCAATGAGAGAAGGAAACTCTTATTTTAAACAAGAAGATCATTTGGTGCCAGCCTTTCTTTGTAAAGGGCATTTAGAAGTAAAAAGTGGGGTGACAGGGCTGAGCTAGTGGTGGGTCATCGAAAGGTCATATATGAAATGCACATCAACCGAGTGATTATCATTGATCATATATCTTTGAATATAAAGCACTCGTATGTCACAATGCACCGTTCATTAAACGTTTATTAATGTTGACTATGTTCCAAGCATTGAAATATCAGGAAAGATACAGAAAACATAACCCTTGTTCTCTAAGGGACAGTATTAGTGGTCTTAAACAAAGGCTTATATCAGAATCACCTGGAGAGGTTCTTTGAAACAGATGCCAGGGCCCCACCCTGTATAAAGAATAGAAAAAAACAGAAACAAACAAAAAACCCCAAACCTGCCACTGAATTGATTCCGATTCATGGTAGCCCTACAGGACAGAGTAAAACTGCCCCACAGGGTTCCCAATGCTGTGATCTTTACGGAAGCAGGCCGCCACATTTTTCTTCCACGGAGCATCTGGTTGGTTTAAACTGCCAACCTTTTGGTTAGCAGCCGAGTGCTTAATCACTGTGCCACCAGGGCTTCTGTGTATAAATAACCACCACCTCTAAATCTGGGACCTGGCATGGGTATTATTTTGGAAGACTTTCCTAGGAAGATCAGCCAGATAAGCAATTAATTATATAAAAATGTTACACCTAAGAAGTCTGAATGGGCTTGCAAACATCTTGTTCTTCTAAAGGAATCATTTCAGTTAAGAGCTCTTTAACAACGGAAAAGACATGAAAAGGTCCTCTAGATGAGTGGTGCTAAATCAGTCTGCCTTGTAGACCCTTTTGACAAATAGACGAAAACCAAGGATCCTCTTCCTGTAAAATGTACATTCAACATTTCAACATACACTTTCAGGGGTTCCAGGACAACCTGAAGACTATCCCTGGAACTCTGCTCTAGAATAATTCTCTGCGAGTTGGAGCACCTAAATCAAAGGTGGCAGACAGTGGTTCAGAGCATGGACTCGGGAGCTAGAATTGTGTGACTCTGGGAAGTCACTCAGATGTTTTTCCTCAGCTGTAAAACAGACAACACACAACACCAGTACTGAATTCACGGGGTTGTTATGAACAGAATGAGTTAATATTAGCAAAGCACTTAGAACAGTGCCTGGCCCACAGTGAGTACCATCGCAAGTGTTTGTCAAACAAAGAAAAATCCTCTCTCCTTTTACCTTTCTACTCACAACAGTATGCTTCCAAGATTTTTCATAATTAAGGATGACCACATTAGACTTATCTGGAATCTTATACGTGCTCAAATGCAGTGCTTCTACTACGCTAAAAGGAGATCAGAAGAGATAAAAAGGCTTATTGGCAAACTGTTGTCTTAATGACTCTTCTTGTTACTGTGCCCTTGGTAAAATATCTCTTTATAGGATCAACTGCACAGGTCACCCTTTGGGGAAAATTTTCATCCCTTTTACATGAGCTTTTAAAAATCTCTATTTTGCAGCTTTCAAACTTTGACTATTGGCTACAGCTGCATTCATTTCAAGGACTGATGGCTCTTTTTGATATGGCCCCTGCTATTTCTCCAACCTATTTCCTTGACTTCAACCATATCAAAGTTACTTCTTGTTCCCCAACACTGAGCTCCATAACTCTGCCTTTTTACATGTTGTTCTTTCTGCTTAATATATTATTCTCCTCAAGCATTGTCTGGAACATAGCTATACCTACTTAACCTCAAGATTTAGCTCAAGCTTCAGATTTCTCAGGGAAGCCTTAACTTCTCTCTATAGCATCCAGTGCATACTTCCATTACAGCACTGACCACATAAAACAATTGTTTGTAAGTTGACATCAAACTTACCAACAATATAATGAGCTCCCTGAGTGCTGGGGCTTTCTCTCATCTTCACTAGCATACTGCTTAGCTCAACAAACATTCGTTGCATGAAAATGAAGGGGAAGGTGATGTTGAACAAATGACATGAGACACTGGTTTCTCAAGCTTTTTTCTACCTCTTTTGGAGCCCCGGTGGCGCAATGGTTAAGAGTTCTGGCTGCTAACCAAAAGGTGGGCAGTTCAAATCTACCAGCTGCTCCTGGGAAACCCTATGGGGCAGTTCTACTCTGTCCTATAGGGTTGCTATGAATCAGAATCGACTTGACGGCAATGGGTTTGGTTTTGAGTTTTATATCACTCATATGAATAACATAGCTCAATCAGTAACATCTCTCATTAGGCACACTGATTCTTAATGAGGCAGGAATGGGGGATGGGCTAGTATGTGGGTTTTTCTGGTTTCAAATTACTGAGCTAAATAACATCTACAGTATAAGTTAAGGAAGAATAACAGAAGTAGTAGATCCCAACCCATAGAATACTAGATCTCCAAGGATATACCAATCACCGCTTAAGTGCTGAGGAAAAAAAAAAACCAAGGGAAAAACAAAGTATGAAGCCAATTCAGTTCCAATCCTGATGTTGCTACTCTTAAATAGAACTGAATCAGCCTTAAAACATATGGTATTGAGTTCTCTAGAAAAGAGGAAAGGAAGAGGGACAGCCACTGTTTTCTTATTTTAAATTCACTGTACCATCAGGTACCGACCAGGAAGACATAATCCAGACAAGCTGAAGACCACTTTCCAATAGCTTTAACATCAATGCCTAGCTTACCTATGGGATATCAATTATCACATGTATATCCAACTGCCTACTTAGTATCTCCACTTGGATAATTAACAGATATCCCAAAATGAACGCACCCAGAACCAAACTTTTGAATTCCCTGCCTCATTCCCAACCAGAACCTCCCACTGTCTTCTCTCAGTAAATAGAATACTGCAAGCCTAAAGCTGGTCTCTCTGTTTCTGCTCTTCTCTTCCCCCACTACCTTGCCCCCAACTCCCTAGTCTATTCTCAGTACAGGGGTCAAGAGTGATCCTGAAGTGTACTCATAAATACTTCTCTGCTCAAACCTCCAATGACTTCCCATCTCACTCAGAATAAAAACCTCCCTGATCTTGTGTGTCACTACTCTCCCCCTTGCTTGCTCCATTCCAGCCACAGGAGCCTGCTGTTGTTCATACCAGGTATGTATGTTCCTAACCTCACGGCTTTTGTACTTGCTGCTTCTTCTGTCTGAAATGCTCTCCTCCAGAAATCTGCATGGTTCATTCCCTGCCTCCTTTAGGTCTTTGCTTTAATCAAATATTATCTTCTCAGTAGGTCTTCCGTGACCAACCTATCTATAAAGTTACGCCATCCGCCCACTCTCAATTCTAGTACTCCCTATCCCAATCCCTGTTTAACTTTTCTCCATTGCCTTCACTACCATCTGACATACTATTTATTTTACTTATTTCTTGACTTATTGCCTGTCCCCATGCCACACACCCCAAGTTTCAGGGGGGAAGGATTTTTTGTCTCTTGTTCCCCACTGTATGTATCTTCAGTTTCTAGAACAGTGACGGGCAAAGACTGCCAGTAAGTGGTCAATAAGAATGTTGTTGTTACGTGCCACTGAGTCGATTCCAACTTATAGTAACCCTATAGAACAGAGCAGAACTGCCCCATAGGGTTTCCAAGGCTGTAATCTTTAGGGAAGTAGACAGCCACATCTCTCTGCCATGGAGGGGCTGGGGGGTTCGAACCACCAAACTTCCAGTTAGCAGCCAAGCTCTTAACCACTGCACCACCAGGGCTCCTTTCAGTAAGAATCAATGCAAATGTACTACTCAAAGTTCCTGACCCCATTTGGGTTTAGGTAAGGCTGGAACTTAGTCTAAAGGCTCCAAAGGGACAATATTTATCCAGTTTTTTTGAGGGTACTTCCCCTAATAGAAGAGGAAAGTAGGGGGATGCAGGTAGGGGGAAGGGCCAGGACTAGGGGTACAATCTGAAATGGTCCACCATAAGAATACAATTTCTTTGAGTTCCATGCTCTTCCAAAGTACATTTATATATGTTGTAATATGAAAATGTGTTTCTCCATTTACTTTTGAATAAAACTGATGCTCCAGGAAAATGTGCCATGTATACTCTGTAGTTTTAAGTATCTCCTAGCACAATGTTTCATAAAACTGTAGGTCATGTCCAACTGGTAGTTCTTAAAATTTAGTGGCTGAAACTGGCATTATAAAATAGAAAATATCACAGTGCATCTCACGAAGGGTAAATGTTTCCTGAGCCTGCTTCAGTTTTATGTATTACGTGTATGTGTATACAGTGTGCATGTAAAATATATTGCCTAATGTGAGTTGCGGGGGCGGGGGGTCACAATTCTCACACACCAAATTAAAAGCAAGCAGTGAGGAAATGGGTTCAGTGAGCTAAGCAGTGAGGAAGTGGGTTCAGTGAGCTAAGGAACAGAATGCGCACCTCATGTCTTCTCTGAAGATATACAAAGCAGATCACAGGTGGTACCAAAGGAGCAAATTACCTAATTCTCTGTTCAAGTCTGTCATGTGCAACATGTGGCCATAACAATATTAACTCACCTCTCAGGGACATCAAGAGGAAGAGCAAATAGAAATGATTACAAGGCACTTTGAAAATACAGAAGCAGGCTATAAATGCTTAATAATAATAATAATGATTTTTAAAAGTTACTTTCAGTGGCTGCTGGGGAAAGAGCAGCTTGTCAGCTTCAGACTGTAACCAGCAATTAGCTTCTTTCCACAGTATAAGAAGCCTGCTGCAGTAGCTGCAGCCTCTTTATGGTGCCACAGCTGGAGATGAGTAGGCTAAATTAATATTCTAACCTTGTTCCTGTGTACTCAAAAGTACTATAAAAAGGTATGAGATGAACTCAGTCTGAACTCTAGCAAGTCAGGCCCAATAGAACCGCTCACCACAGGTAACCAAAGGAGGCACTGCCATGAGAAATACCAAGTCAAGTGGTACACAGCTCACCTTTGAGATTCTATCATCTACTCTTCCATGACGTCACTTGTGACCTTTCCAAGTTTCTGAAGAATATTTTTTCTTTTATTCTTCCTCTCCATTTAGCTTTTGGAAAGATTATTTGCAGGCTGGTCCAAGCTAGGACCAGGCAGTGACGCCAACCATCTCTAGTTCTCTGAGGAATGATTCATATGTGTTTTAAGCACTATACAATGTAGTCAACAGATCCTAGGGGAATGGCTCTGAGTGACAGGTTTTTAATGGTATGGACTCCGATTATGTGAGATTTGTCATTTGTGACTCAAGCAGAACTGGCCCTTTCTGCTAGCTGCTGGAGTTTAATCTACCTATAGTTTTGCATTCCTAATCAATGCCAAAAATGTCTACTATCTTTGAAATCTAAATATAGTCTTCCATCTCAAATCATATTAACTGGTAAATTATCTGGGAATTCTCAGAGATATCCTGGCAGTATTTGACAATGTCTGAGCACAGTTAAAAACATAGCAGGAATCATGAAACTCATCACAGAAAATGTCAATTTACTTTCCTTTTGATGCTAATTCAATTCTAACCTGAACAGCATCTTTAGTTCACCTTCAAGGTTAAGATTCAAACAAGAACCCTCCTTCCTATAATCTTTCCTAGTCCACCCAAAAGATCAGGTGAATTTCATGACAGCTGAGCAGCCCTCCAACAATTCCAATCTGCTGCAGATTCTAGACAAAAGCCGTACTTTCTTATTCTTAGGAGACGTTAGAACATTTTTTACTGTTAAGAGTGTGCGGATAGCAGAATCCTTTGCAGGGAAAATTTGACAGGTTCCTCTCCTCCCGATAAAAGCAGCCGTTCCATGTCACTAAGCTAATTTCCCCTTGGGCAACAATATCCACTTCAGCGTTTGAAGTTTCCATGTTTAAAGAGCTCTCAGAGTGGAAAGGAAAGCTTTGAGCACACTCCCCAGATGGTCTCTTAAACTGTAAATCCTCTAATAGCACATACAATTACTGAGGTTTAAAATGGCAATGAGATCTTAAGAATCAACCTCTTTTTAGTGGTCCTTGCTTTGAGAGGAGGTGAACAGAAACCAAAGATACTGAAACTGAAATACATGAACTCCTCCTGCAGTCCCCATTCTGCCACGAGATCTGCCTAATCTCAATCTCGAAGAACTCTGAAATAGTTTTTGCCATGGATCAGAATGCAGGCAGATTAAATCACCAGAATAACAAAGATTAAGACTGTAGTGATGTGGGCACGTATTGGTTTAAAGGAGTCTTGGATTGAACTGGTCAGTGGCTCAAACCCAGTAACCGCTCCACGAGAGGAAGATGTGGCAGTCTGCTTCCATAAAGATTTACAGTCTTGGAAACCCTACGGGGCAGTGCTATTCTGTCCTACAGGGTCACTATGAGTCAGACTCAATGGCAATAGGTTTTGTTTATTTTGGTTTGGATTAAGCTATCAAAATCCTCTGATTTAGGCAGGAGTTATGTCAGAGCTCCAGGGCTGTCCACTGGGAGAAGGCCAAGGCACAGCAGGGCCAGAATTACTGGGATCAAATTCTACAACTCTTTTGTAACTTAAGTTAGACTCTCAAGTACTACCTTAAAAATGCATTTCTCTCTCCTTCAAATCCGTTTAGGAAAAGGGTGGCTAGGTCACAATTTTAATGAAAGACTGCCTCTACAGAGGGTGGGAAAAGCCTACCCCCAGTCATCACTAAAGCTGTCCTCAACTGCTAAGAGTCAGGCTGAACTCACACCCTCCAAGTCCCAATACAACCTCCAGTGCTGTGGACAACCTGCTTTGTGACAGCTCATCCTTGTGTGAATTTCAGTTTAGAGGTTTCAACTTTTTTAGGCCTTACCTTTGAATTCATAAACACATCCATTTCTCATCAAAGTAAACTCTTCTGATAGCAAGCAAACGAAAACCTATCTGAAACTGGAAAGTGCTAGACAATTACTTTTTTTTTCCTTCTAAAGGTAAAAACATTCTGAGTATCATTCTTAAAAATTATTTTCTTACAGCAAAGAATTGAACAAGGAGACACAACAAACATCCACTGGCAGAAGACAACGTTTTTTGCCCTTCCTTTCAAAGTTTGCCTCCTTATAACTTTGTGTCCATCAAGATTTTGAAAAAGAAAGGCTTCTTTCAGGTCTGACGGTAAAAGTGGCTTGCTCAGTTCCATTTCCTGTCAGACATTCAAATTATTTTAGTTTCCCCTGAGACTCCAGGGCACACTGACAGGATATCCTTGAGCTTCCTCACTGATTCTGAGCTTGAGATCCCAATTTTACTCTGTGAATATTAACCAAAATAGTCTGAGGCTCTTAGGATAACAATTTAATAAATAGTTGTGTGGCGGCAATTTTTTATTTTAAAGAGGCACACAGACAGATCAGCAACAGAAAAAGTTCCCAAAATGTTAGAATAGTAACCGTGTTTTATTTTTCTACTCATGTCTAATCTTGGAAATACAATCCATTAGAAGTAATGGCGTCTAAATGTTTTTTCTCCCACTTAAGAGAAAATGAATTTGTGATTATGGTCCTCATCTCAAACTTGGGACTAAACCCACTGAGGTAAAACGGTATTAAATCAGAGTCAAGGGTAGACTGCAAGGCCACTGAGAAACAAGAGGCAACGATAGTGTTTAGAGATACTAAGATGAGGAGATGGGCTTGCTAAGTTTGGTTCACGAACTAGATGTATTTGATGTTTGTAAAAACTTCCTTAAATAGAAGCAAAAAGATTCATTCAACAAGAAATATTTATTAAGCACCTTCTGTGTACCAGGCCTTGTTCCAGGCCCTGGGAGATGTATTAGTGGAAAAAAATTAGACAAAAACTACTGCTCTTTTGGAATTTACATTCTAGTGGGAGGGGGAGCAGGTGGGATAATGAATATATAAATAGTATTTAAAATATTTTAAGTGCTGTGGGGAAAAAATAAAGGTTAAGGGGAATCATGTACCGGGAGTAGAGTGAGGAGGCCTCACTGAAATGTACCATTTTAGCAACGACCTGAAGCAGATGAGTAAGTAAACCATGCAGATATGAAGACTGGGAGAAAGAACATTCCAAACATGGAAAATAGCCAATCCAAAGCTCCTGGGGTGGGAGTGTACCTACCTGAAGATTACTGAGGAAGCCAGTGTGGTTATAGTGAAGTAAGGGAAGGAGTGGTAGATGCAGCCAGTGAGATAAGGTGGGGAGGGGAAAGGCATAACTCGATCATATAGGGCCTTGTAGACCACTGTTAGAACTTTGGGTTTTATGCTTAGAAGAATATTAATTGATATTCTTTCAGACTTACAGATGACGTAAGCCTGAGTGTAACAAGGCAGATGTATAGCAAGAATTACACAACTTTCACAACTCTGAAAGGACTTTACCTATGTAGAAAGAGTCACTGGCAGTTGTATACCCCACAGGGAACCCAGGGTCAAGGGAAAACAATGCTCTGTTGCATCTGTTCCTGCTCCAGGTAGTTTTCCTTACTTTTAAAAAATTTTATATCTTAGGCAAAATAAATCAGGAACTTATACCAAATGTACTCGTGATCTCTTCCTGCCAATACGGAACTCACTGCCATACTGACCAATCAATCCAGTTACTGATTCAGAAAACTTACCTTCCTTTAGCAGCCTACAACAGAATTACTCTATACAGCTTCAGTTGTCAGAAATAGTCAGCAATACTCTCATAGTCCTTTCAGTCTGCTTGACAGATACATTCCCAAAACCCTAAGGCCGTACCTTAAACAGATTCTGCTAGACTTATATAGGCTCTAAACCCAAAGGCACCAATCTACGTGTACCTTGCTGGGACTGGCTGGTGTGCCCTTGGCTGCACTCATCTCATCTTAGAACAGTATGTTGTTGGAAGGGGTGGGGACGCATGTGTTGTCTGCTCTATAGGGCTTATGGTTAGAGCTTTAAAAACACATTTAATACACATTGTACCAAATCACGTGGAAACGCTGGTGGTGTAGTGGTTAAGTGCTATGGCTGCTAACCAAAAGGTTGGCAGTTCGAATCCGCCAGGCGTTCCTTGGAAACTCTATGGGGCAGTTCTACTCTGCCCTACAGGGTCGCTATGAGTCGGGGTTGACTCGATGGCACTAGGTTTGTTTTTTTTTGGTTTGGTACCAAATCACAAATTGGTGAAGGCAGGACTAGAAATCTATCAGTTAAAGTGATTTGATATTCTATACCCTGGTCTGATATGACATGGGACAAAAGACCCAGTAGAAACTTAATAGAACAGACCTCAGTAATGGGGTAAAACAATCTACAATCTAAACTAGGTCATAGATAATAAGCATACGGTCTCAGAGCAGTTAGTTTCAAGTTGGAAATCAAACGGTGTGTTTACGTACTGCCAGGTATATTCTCTGACCTTATGTGAACAAAAAAGAGGGCATGTGGCTATCAAGATGACTGGGCAGATGGGCAGGCCACTGTGCACAGATGCTGTCTCTGGGTAGCTTCACTGGGAAGCGAGTCCTGAGAAGCAGGTCACACGCAGAAGGGACAGAAATTATTGTCAAGAGCATAGCATGAGCAGTTTGAGAAGTTTTGTGTTTTTATACTCAGAGTACCTGCTTCAAAACTCCTACAATGGCTCCTGGAAATGAAGACTGCTACAAAGCTAAGGACAACTATTTATTCACGATTTTCCCAAAACGGTTAGATAATATTTTCCTTTATCTCCATACTGTAGCTGGTTCTAACTACATTCACAAGTGTCAGGACTTCTGTTTCGTCTTCCCCATATAATTAGAACAAGAGAACTGACATTTATTTCCAGAACACACAAACACATGTCCTTCCACAAACTTAGGCCTCCCCGAAGGGAAATAAAGGGGAAAACAACATTCAGACAGTATATTTTCATTATAGGCCCACCTGACCGGTTTTCAGACCCTGCATACCTCTATTCAGAGGGAAACTTGTCCTATAAAACCCCAAGATGTAGACCTAGGATCTACAGATTGAATCCGAAGGAAGACATGTTTTAGTTCCACATTAGTAACTTCCCAGCGGAGTTTCTGGAGACAGAGTGGGCCACTTCAGGGTAGTAAATCAGTGGTGGTACTCAGGTAGAATCTGAAACTGCAATCATTGCTAATATAGGGTAATCTAAGCCAGAAATAGGCAGGGTTTGAAACAGACAATATTAAAGGTCATTCCTTCCAACTATGAGATTTTAATTCTTCACGTGTGCATACTCACACGGGTCAAAGTTTTTCTAAAGTTTTATTTTCAAGTTGTATGGACCTTGTGGAAACACCGGTGGCGTAATGGTTAAGTGTTACGACTGCTAACCAAAGGGTCAGCAGTTCGAATCTGCCAGGCGCTCCTTGGAAACTCTACAGGGCAGTTCTACTCTGTCCCATAGGGTCACTATGAGTTGGAATCGACTCGACGGCACTGGGGTGGCTATGGACCTTAGTACCATGAAGCCTGTGCATAACTCCTACATTAAAAATTGTGAATAAAGCAAACTCTTTTCTCATTAAACATGATGCTATAGGAAAATATATCAGAGTAAACATGAATAAAGACAGAAGATGACTCTCAAATAAATTTCAATCCAGCTCACTGGAAAATCCCAAAGAGTTCCCTTTAATTCCAACCTAAAATGTACTGTAAGGCTTTGCATAAAGATTACCAGCCATAAGGAAAACACAGGGAACGGCAACAGGAACCTACTTCATGTATTCATAATTCAAAGTTCCTTAGTATATAAAGATCACATGATTAAATCTATTTCCAGTAACTTAGCAAACAAAACACAAAACTGATTCTATTTTCTATCATCGACTCCTAGATATTTCATGTAAGTGGGATCATAGTATATACACAACTATTTAATATATAACTAAGACTCTCCTACCTACATATTGCTAATAGAATATTTTAGGTGCCATCCTCCCTATTAAGATATATACAGGCGTTATTTCTAGTTCTGAATCTATTTGTCTGACCTGGGAATCTCTGTATAGTTCCCATAAGATCCACCATTTTAAGAACTCAATGTCTATTTAAGCAGCATTGTGGTCCCATAAAGGCAATCAGAGTGCACAGCCCTCAACTGTGGATCTTGGAAGACCAGGAAGGCTTTAATAGTGAACATGTTTGGCTCACACAGCAGTCAAGAAAAGTCAGCAAATGTCAAGCTGGTTTGCTTCATTTGATGAAAGATGCTGAAAAGGTCTTCCATTTGGAAGCATTTACCAGTTTTTCTGGTACAATAGCTACAGCTGTGGGCTTTCTGAGTGTGAATGGACATATGTAAGACATGAAGTATCAGGGACAGGCACCATCTGTAACTGATTCCCTCACAGTCTGGGACTGCAATGTAGGAGTAGCAAGGGACAGAATTTTCCAACCAGGGCCACATACTAGCAAATACAGCTTTTGGCTGACAAAGATCTTAAAGACATGAATAAATACTATTGCAAGATTGTGTCCTTTGCAGCTAGTGTCTTCAGCACTTTCTGCCCTAATCACTCAAAGGTTAAATGAACTGATGAATACTGTTGCCTTGTTTTAGATGCAACATTCAAATAAAAAAAACTAAGACATTATGTCTATTTTTTCCCCTAATTAATATTCAGCCTCTTATTAAACTTTTATGTGGGTTTGAAAGGTGACAGAGAGATAAAAAAAACTATAGCTAGGAAAGGGTCAATTATCAGTCCATAGGTTCCCTCTAAGGCTCCTAATTATAAAGTAGTATAGAAGGAAGAAAGAAGCCCTGGTGGCACAGTGGCTAAGCGCTCTGCTGCTGACTGAAAGGTTGGCAGTTCAAACCCACCAGTTGCTCCAAGAGAGAAGGATGTGGCAGTCTGCTTCCATAAAGATTACAACCTTGGAAACCCTATGGGTAGTTCTACTCTGTCCTATAGGGATGACACGTGTCCTATAAGGATGGTAATGGGTTTGGTTCTTTGGGTTACAGAAGAAAGGAAAGAAGAATTAAGAAGGTGCTATCAGACTTTCAGGTAAAGACAATAAATTAAAAATCACACTTAAGTTTCCTTTTTTCCTGGAAGAAATTGTCATAATTAAAGGAGAAAATTTTTAATCACAGAAGTTTATAAAGACAGGGAGGAAAACAGCTGGACAAACAGCACCACCACAGAATCCCTTAAGGCTTAGGTTCGGTAGCACTTCTGGAATTGTCTGTGGAGGGGAGGCAGTGGGGTGTTGCTAAAAGAAAGAGGATTGCTTAAAAGCCATAAGATGCCACTAGACTCCTAGATCCCCACCTCTGTTCCATGCTGCTGGGCAGCTGTCTCAGCCCCCCAGGCCTAGCATAAAACTAAGATTGACCATTTTAGAGAGGATAAAATAGATGGCACCTAGAAGGGGATGCTGGGCATTGCTGAGGGGCGGTGGATTAAGTGAATGCTGAGACTCTCCAGTCTTTTTTCTTAACTTAGCTCCCAGAAAACTGACAGCAATCCTTTATATTTGAGATTTAGGAGACTAGAAGATAATGCTCAGAGGAATCAAGCCAGCCCAAGGGGAAAGACGTGAAGGTGTTGACATGCAGGATTCTAACTGCCCTCAGTGATAGGCAACTGAATTCCTGTCCTGGTCCTCATGGTTTAGAGGACCATACTCAGGTCCTCCTCTCTAGCCTTATCCTAAACCCATGGACAGGGGAATCCAAAGGAAACTACCCATCCAGAACACATAAAATTATCTGGCCAAATAGCCCCAAGCCTGCTTCCAGGGTCTGCTTGAGACACTTCTGCCAGTCAGTTCTCTTGGGGGTCAGTAAGTGCACCCCTAGGTAGGCCTCAAGGATGGCCAAGGGTCGGGAGTGAGATAGAGGAGGAGAGCAGGCTGTGAAAAAGGGTTCTCCAGTTATATTCCTGATTGAACAGATGGGGAATTTCAGCAAAGAACCAAACGGAAATTTTAGAACTAAAAAATATAATATTTAAAATAAAAAATGTACTTGGAAGGGTTTAAGAGGAAGATCGTAGGCTATGGAAGAGAGTTCAGTGCACTTGAAGACAGGTCAAAAGAATTATCCAATCTGAAGAACTGAGAGAAAAAAGATTGAAAAAATAAAATGGGACGGGGAGGGAGAGAGGGAGATTAAAAAACCCAGCTTCAGTGACTTGTAGGGCAGTATCAAGTCATCTAACAAATGTGTAATTGGAGTTCCAGAAGAGATGTAAATTGTACAGAAAAAAACCTGAATAATGGTAAAACTTACCCAAATTTGGAGGAAACTATCAACTTACAGATCCAAGAAAGCTCAGTGAACCCCAAGCCAGATAAATACAAGGACAACACCTAGGCACATAATAGTCAAACTGCTGCACTGTCCAATCTATTAAACACCAGCCACGTGTGCATTTGAAATGTAGCAAACTGAGAAACTAAATTTTTTATTTTATTTAGTTAGTTTAAATAACCACATGTGGCTAGCGGCTACCACACTGAACAGTATAGCTAAAGAGACTTAAGAGATACAAACCTATCACCAAGTATGGATTATATTTGGACCCTTACTCAAACAAACTGTAAGAATAAAAGCAAGCAAACAATTCAATTAAGATAATGCAACAATTTGAAATTTGAACACTGGATATTTGATGTTAGGGAATTCTTGTTAATTTTTTAAGGTATGAGAAAAGTATTGCGGTTGTGTTTTTAAAAGGAGACCATACGCTTTAGAGACATGCACTGAGATACGAATGAAGTAATATAATGTCTAGAATTTGCTTCAAAATAATGTGGACTAGGGTTATGGATAGGTGTAGAGATGAAACAAAATTAACCATGGATTGGTAATTATTGAAGCTGGATACTGGGTACCTAGGGATTCATGACACTATCCTGTTTACTTTTGTAAAATTAAAAATTTTCCACGAAACTTTTTTATAGAACAAAAAAGAAAAAAAAGGGAAATAGGAAAAAAGAAAATGACTGGTCTAGGAGGGTCAGCATCCAAACAGCAACAGTTCCAGTAAGACAAAACTAACTGAAAACTAATAAGGAGATCATCAACCAAAAAAAAGCTAAAGAAAAATTTCCAGAATTGAAAAATACAAGTTTCCAGTTTGAAAGAGCCCAATGAGTACCCAGCACACTGGATAAAAACAGACTCACACTGAGGGCACATCACTGTGAAATTTCAGGACACTGTGGATAAATAAAGGATTGTACGAGCTTTTACTGAGAAAGCAGAGGTTGCAGAAAACAATCAAGAATCAAATGACTTCAGACTGGGAGGTAAATGATTTCTAAATCATAATTTTATACACAAACCATCAGACAAGTATGAAGGTAGAATAAAGGAAGACATTTTAAGCCTCAAAGGCTTTATTTTCTGCACACCTATCCTCAGGAAGCTACTGAAGGATATGTTTCATTAAAATGAGGGAGTAAGCCAAGAAAAGGAAGGTCTAGTAGGAGATCCAACATTGAAGACAGATGAAGGGAATGAATTCCCAGGTTGATGATGGAGATTCATGGATGATGGCTACATTCAGGTGTTCAAGGAAATCAGTCCAGATCACAGTAGGTCAAAAGACTCCAGAAAGGACTTCAAGAAAAGGAAACCGACAGAATATTTTAAAAGGTTCTGATCTCAATGGAATTTGCAATTGCATTATAGTTAAAAACACAAGAAATTAAGCAAACAAAAAGAGACAGTTATTAACAATTATTTACAAAAAGTTTTAGGGAAAAAATAATCATAGCTTACAATATGGCTCAACATTGAAGAGCATACATAGTCACAATAACATAAACACTCAACACTGATTTAAGTAAATTCCAATATAATTCTATCACAAAAACTGAACGATGAGAAGTGTACACGCAGATGACGGCAGTGAGTGGGGAAGATGGAGAGGAATGCCTAAAATTGAAAAATTCAAAAGTAATGCAAGCATGTTTTTTAGATAGAAAGGTAGATTTAAAAAAAAGAATGAAGTAAAAGAAGTGAAAGAGATTGCCTCTGTGGAAGGATAAATTGGGGGCCATGTTGGGGAAGAGATGGCTTGGGACTGGGTTTTTCTTAACTAGTTACAGAGCTAGGTGACTCTTTAAACTGTGCTTTTATAACTCTGATAAAAATTAACACTTAAAATTTAAAAAGAATGTTGCTATCATGTTCTTCTGAGTTTACAGCCCAATGAAAAAGGAAGCCAAGGAGCTGTGAGAACTCTACAGCAATTATGCAAAGCCTGTGAGATTTACCCTGGGGATGAATACACATATGTCATAATTACATTGTCTCCTTGCAGTACACTGAATTGAAGAAGTGGTCACTTGCCAGGTGTCAAGTTTAAAGAAGTATATTGGGAAAAATGTTTCCAAGCAACTAACAGAGATGAAATGAAAAACAAGCACATTGGAGTCAGAGAAAGTTCATTCAGAGAAAACTCATTTAGACATTTGTTAAGGTTTTTGTTTTATTTAAATAGAAGGAATAAATTTTCTTCTTTAGGAATATAATTAGATGATATAAATAAACTCAAGAGAGGTTTCCAACCAGGGCAAACTAACTTTACTTTGTGTAATATTAATAAGTTGAATTCACAAAGGCTTTCACAACCAACATCAGTACAGCAGAACAATTCTTCTAAGTTCAAACCTATCTCTGAGGGGTAATCTATTTGACGTTTTAAGAGAGAACAGTGTCTTTTTTAAAAAATTTTTTTATTAACTTTTATTGAGCTTCAAGTGAACGTTTACAAATCAAGTCAGACTGTCACATATAAGTTTATATACATCTTACTCTGTACACCCACTTGCTCTCCCCTTAATGAGTCAGCCCTTCCAGTCTCTCCTTTCGTGACATTTTTGCCAGCTTCCAACTCTCTCTATCCTCCCATCCCCCCTCCAGACAGGAGATGCCAACACAGTCTCAAGTGTCCGCCTGATATAATTAGCTCGCTCTTCATCAGCATCTCTCTCCTACCCACTGTCCAGTCCCTTTCATGTCTGATGAGCTGTCCTTGGGGATGGTTCCTGTCCTGGGCCAACAGACGGTTTGGGGACCATGACCGCCGGGATTCATCTAGTCTCAGTCAGACCATTAAGTATGGTCTTTTTATGAGAATTTGGGGTCTGCATCCCACTGATCTGCTCCCTCAGGGGTTTTCTGTTGTGCTCCCTGTCAGGGCAGTCATCGATTGTGGCCGGGCACCAACTAGTTTTTCTGGTCTCAGGATGACGTAGGTCTCTGAACAGTGTCTTTTTAACCTTAAAACTGTTTCAAGCTGATCAGAAGATAATAAGTAGTTTCATGAAAAGCGTTTGAGAGGTGGAACATCGATGCTCTTTGCTGTGTCTCTTCTGACTGTCCCTCACAGTATATCTTTTCCTCATTTCTGTCATCGTTTTAGCAGATTTATTTGTTCTACATATTGGTATCATATTAGCCAATATAGCTAAAACTCATACTACATTAAAAATGTATTTCCTCAAGCCCCAAACATTTTTCTTTCCTGATCTTATGATCTAGACACTAGAAAAGTACTGATTTTTTCTACATGAATTCTTGAACATAAACATGCACTGTAATGTTTAAATGCCACATCAATCTTTACTTGGTTTTATCTGGATCTACATAGTCTAGGTTGCTGCAGTAAAGTTTTGATTTTTCTTATTTACACGGGGACAAAGGCAGAATGGATGTAACCCACTTACCCTGAGCTAGCCATTAGTTTCAACTTCCTTTGGCATGTATTAAATAGAGCTACTCATACTGGGCTTTTTTTAACTCATAGGGGGAAGTTTCTCTTTTCAAGTTTTCTCTCGTTGCTTATCTACTCCACTGGGAAATGCCAATTAATGAGAAAATAGCCACAATTATGACATTCCTGAAAGAGGATCTGTGGAGAAAACCTGGAAAATCAGTAGTTGACTATAAATGGTTTTATGGCTACTTTTTATAATGCCCAGGTTTGTAAAAACTAAACTTTGCTAGTCCTATTTATCATATCAATACTTTTGGGGTGGGGGAAGGATGGACTTGTATTAAGATTCAGCTTCTCTTGTAAGGGTTCCTATTCTGGATGCTCATTTTGTTGAATGCTCAGGATAGCAAACTGACATTCATTTGTTTACTGCTTCTTTTGGTTTTAAGGGAACATCTACCCTGGATTCTGTGACCCAAATTCCCTTTCCTATTTTTGAAGTAAAGCATTCTTGCACACATGCTGACTGTTCTCACACACTAGGCTTGGGGCTCTGTGGGCCAATGAGAGATTAGATTTCAGTGAAAAGGGAGAAGACACAGATTTAGTTAGTTACTTCAGGATCTTGTGCTGGAATTCCAGAAAAGCCTTTAACGCATTACTCTCATCATAGTAACAGCCAATTCCATCTGCATAGTAATCCTTGTTTTGTTCTTCTAATCTGAGCCAATTTATATTATGACTCACTCATCTTCACTCTAAACCCTTACTCTCTTTGCTGAAAAAGCAGCAGTCACGTACTGCGGCAATAAGGTGGTTAGTGAACTGGCAAATAGGCCTGGTGTGTTGGTATTTAAACCACTGCAGAACATTTAGTTTTAATTCTAAGTTTAACTGTTGCTGTCTCACTATCAGTACCAGTACCTCGCACTAATACTTCCCGAGGACTGAGCAATGGGATCCCACCTATCTTGACTGGAAGGTTGACATTTTCTTGAATCATTCAAAACATATCTTATAGTCTCATTTAGACTGTTTTATCATCTCAAGTTCTTTGAGACGTGGAACATCAATCCTCTTTGCTGTGTCTCTTCTGACCGTGCTTCACAGTCTATCTTTTCCTCATTTACTTTTCTTGCTGTTGTAACCTTGTGAGCTCACTTTCAGTAGAGATTTTCTTTTCATCTGAAGTCCTGATGGGCCTAAATTATTTAGAATTGTTGCTGAAGGGTTACTTTGCATTTGCTTCTGCCATGTACCCTAGGATTCAACGGTTTTAGACTAATTTAACATTAAATTATTGATTTGGAGGTTACTCTACCTACATCCAAAACCAAACCCACTGCTGTCAAGTTGATTCTGACTCATAGCAACCCCATAGGGTTTCTAAGGCTATAAATCTTCACGGAAACAGGCTGTCACATCTTTCTCCCTTGGAGCCACCGGTGGTTTTGAACCACTGACCTTTCGGTTAACGGTCAAGGGCTTTAACGACTGCACCACCAGGGCTCCTACTGTATTTACACAGCAAGTACAAATTTGGACAATATACCATATATGGACTAAACACAATGGGGCTTGGATTTTTCAAGAGGCCGTTCAGAATCCAGGTCAGAGAGAAACCTTGTCATTTGCCTAGAATGGTGAAAGTTTCCCTAGGGCCCCTTTCATCAAGGGGGCTGCCTTTCCAGGGTCTCACTTTATGCAAGGATCAGTTATAGCGCCTCATCCCAGGCTGCCTAAGGTTGTCTCTCTTGTTCTCGTGAACATTAAAATCCTTTAAAGACCATCTTAAGAATACGTTTGACGCGCTGAACACTACTGACCAAAGACCCGGAGAGTTGTGGGATGACATCAAGAACATCACACATGGAGATGGGGACCAAGATGGCAGAATAGCCAGACACTTCCTGCAATCTCTCTTACAACAAAGACCAGAAAAAACGAGTGAGATGATTATATTTATGACAAGCTAGGAGCCCTGAACACCAAAGGCAAAGTTAGAAAACAGACTGAGCGGCTGGGGAGGGAGAGATGATTCAGAAGCAGAGAGGAGTTAGCGGACCTGAATTGCCAGGAACCCTCAGGCACCATACCAGGGAATGGCTGTGGCGGGCTCGTGGTAGTGTTTGGCTGCAGTTTCCTCAGGGAGAAGCAGCCCGCCGCGCAGCCTACTCATACCTCTAGAACCAGAGAAGAACGGTGCTCTCGGCAAGAGCTAAGTACTTGCATATATTTTACTGCACTCCCAACCCCGAAGCCGGCTCCAGCTGCAGCTGAGTGCCCTGAGCCATCCTCATGGCCTTGGAGTAGGAATAAATTCACAATTGGGGGAAAAGATAATTTGCCAGCTCCACTAACCGGGGGAGCTCAGGACAGAGGCGGCTCAGGTCCAGGCATAAGTGGTCTGTGAACTTTGAATACCTTTCCCCCCGCATGGTCCTGTGTGGGCCTATTTTAAGAAAACAGGCCCTTGTTGACAAGCTGCAACCATTTCAGCTACGCACTGAAGAGGTGGGTGTTTGATATTTGACACCGCTTTGCCTATTGAACAGGGTCCTCAACTACCCTCACAGGGGCCTAAGGACTGATGGCTCCACTCAGGTCACCCAGCCACCCGCAACAGGGGTCCAGGGATAACTGGTACCTCCCAGACCCTACAACCAAAAGCACGGGGTGCCCATGGTCCGTCTGCAGAACTCACCCACCTGTATGCTCTAGGAAACAGGGACATGCTTCCCTCACAGACACTTGGGGGATGGTTCTCAGCCCCCTGCCTTGTTTACAGCGTGACACCCTCCTGCAACCAGATACCAGTACCTACACCTATTACCCGTGCCCCTCTAAAACTGTAGGACAGACCCTGTAACCACGCACTTGATGATCAGCTATCTGGACAACTGAGCTGAATTCATACAACAAAAGTGAATGGGCTCCTAGACTGATATACCTGATAACAGCTCTAGCCATCTGGTGACAGAACATCAGAGCACCAAAGGTGAAAATAATCAAGCTAGCTCACTGAAGCAATCCATGTGGGCGTATCAGAACAAAACAAAGTGAAATGCTAGGGTACAGTAAGCAAACATAAAATAAAGTAATAACTTATATATGGCTCAGAAACAACAGTCAATATCAAGCCACATAAAGAAACAGACTAAGATCATCTCAGCAAGCTCTCAAAACAAAGAATCAAGAGATCTTCTGGATGAAGGTGCCTTCCTGGAATTACCGGATGCAGAATTCAGAAGATTAATATATAGAACTCTTCAAGACATCAGGAACGAGATTAGGAAGGAGATTAGGCAATACGCAGAACAAGCCAAGGAACACACAGATAAAGTAACTGATGAAATTAAAAAGGCTGTTCAAGAACATAATGAAAAACTTAATAAGCTGCAAGAATCCACAGAGAGACAGCAGTTAGAAATTCAGAAGATTAACAATAAAATTACACAATTAGACAACTCAATAGAAAGTCAGGAGCAGAACTGAGCAAATGGAAGGCAGAATTGGTGAGCCTAAAGATAAAGCAGTTGGCACCAACATATTTGATGAAAAATCAGATAAAATAATTAAAAAAAAATGAAGAAACGTTAAGAATCACGTGGGACGCTATCAAAAGAAATAACCTATGAGTGACTAAAGTACCAGCACAGGGAGGAATAATAGATAATACAGTGAGAATTGTTGAAGATTTGTTGGCAGAAAACTTCCCTGATAGCATGAAAGATGAGAAGGTATCCATCCAAGATGCTCATCAAACTCCACATAAGACAAAATTTAAAAGAAAGTCACCATGACATATTATAATCAAACTTACCAAAACCAAAGATAAAGAGAGAATTTTAAGAGCAGCTAGGGATGAATGAAAAGTCACCTACAAAGGAGAGTCAATAAGAATAAGCTCAGGCTACTCGGCAGAAACCATGCAGGAA
Source organism: Loxodonta africana (assembly GCF_030014295.1). Classification (NCBI taxonomy): domain Eukaryota; kingdom Metazoa; phylum Chordata; class Mammalia; order Proboscidea; family Elephantidae; genus Loxodonta; species Loxodonta africana. The sequence goes on from NC_087359.1 coordinate 52,945,914, forward strand.
AGAAGGCGATGGGATGACTTATATAAAGCATTGAAGGAAAAAAACTGTCAGCCAAGAATCATATACCCAGCAAAACTGTCTCTCAAATATGAAGGTGAAATTAGGACATTCCCACATAGAAGTTTGGGGAATTCGTAAAAACCAAATCAAAACTACAGGACATACTAAAGGGAGTTCTTTGGTTAGAAGATTAATAATATCAGGTATTGGCCCAAGACTAGAACACTGAACAGAGTAATCAGATGTCAACCCAGAGAGGGAAATCACAAAAATAAATAAAGATAAAAAAACACTCACAACAGGGAAACAGCAATGTTATCAGGTAAAAGAAGACAACACTAAAACTATAAAGAGGGACTAGGAAATGTAGTCATAGATTTTTCATATGGAGAGGCAGACAAGGCAATCTAAAGAAATAAAAGTTAGGTTTAAACTTAGAAAAATAGGGGTAAACATTAAGGTAACTGCAAAGGAGACTAACTATCCAATTCATCACAATAAAATACAAGAAAAAAATAGAGACTCAGCAGAAACAAAATTAACAATGATTAAGAAGAAAAGAATATTTAAAGATAAACTACTCAGCACAAAAAATTAAGTGGGAAAAAGAAACTGTCAACAACACACAAAAAAGACATCAAAATGACAGCACTAAACTCATACCTATCTGTAATTACACTGAATGTAAATGGACTAAATGCACCAATAGACAGAAAGTGGCAGAATGGATTAAAAAACACGATCCATTTATATCCTGCCTTCAAGAGACACACCTTAGACTCAGAGACACAAACAAACTAAAACTCAAAGGATGGAAAAAAATATATCAAGCAAACAACAATCAAAAAAGAGGAAGAGTGGCAGCATTAATTTCCAACAAAATGGACTTTAAAGTTAAATTCACCACAAAGGATAAGGAAGGACACTATCTAATGATTAAAGGGGCAATATACCAGGAGGATATAACCACATTAAATATTTATGTACCCAATGACAGGGCTGCAAGATATATAAAACAAACTCTAACAGCATTGAAAAGCAAGCAGACAGCTCCACAATTAGAGTAGGAGACTTCAACACACTGCTTTCCGTGAAGGACAGAACATCCAAAAAGAAGCTCAATAAAGACATGGAAGATCTAAATACCACAATCAACCAACTTGACCTCACAGACATATATACAGACCACTCCACCCAACAGCAGCCAAGTATACTTTGTTTTCTAGTGCACATGGAACATTCTCTAGAATAAACCACATATTAGGTTATAAAGCAAGCCTTAGCAGAATCCAAAACATTGAAATATTACAAAGAATCTTCTCTGACCATAAGACCATAAAAGCAGAAATCAATAACAGAAAAACCAGGGAAAAGAAATCAAACACTTACCCTGCTCAAAAAATACTGGATTATAGAAGCCATTAAGGACGGAATAAAGAAATTCATAGAATCCAATGAGAACGAAACACTTCCTATCAGAACCTTTGGGACACAGTAAAAGCAGTGCTCAGAGGTCAATTTGTATCAATAAATGCACGCATCCAAAAAGAAGCAAGGGCTGAAATCAAAAAAATTATCCCTACAACTTGAACAAATAGACTGCAACAAAAGAAACCCTCAAGCACCAGAAGAAAGCAAATAATAAAAATTACAGCAGAATTAAATGAAACAGAAAACAGAAAAACAACTGAAAGAGTCAACAAGACCAAAAGCTGGTTATTTGAAAAAATTATCAAAATTGATAAACCACTGGCCAAACTGACAAACACAGGACAGGAGGCAAGTAATCCAAAGAAGAAATGAGATGGGCAATATTACAACAGACTCAACTGAAATTAAAAGAATCATATCAGATTACTACAAAAAATTGTACTCTAACAAATTTGAAAACCTAGAAGAAATGGATGAATTCCTCCAAACACACTACCTACTTAAACTAACACAAACAGAGGGGGAACAACTAAATAGACCCATAACAAAAGAAGAGATTGAAAAGGTAATCTAAAAACGCCCAACAAAAAAAAACCTTGGCCATGAGGGCTGCCCTGCAGAGTTCTACACCAAACTTTCAGAGAAGAGTTAACACCACTACTACTAAAGGTATTTCAGAGCACAGAAAAGGATGGAATACTCCTGAACTCATTCTATGAAGTCAGCATATCCCTGATACCAAAACCAGGTAAAGACACCACAAAAAAAGAAAATCAGACCTATTCCCCTCATGAACTTAGATGCAAAAACCCTCAGCAAAATTCTAGCCAATAGAATGCAACAACATATCAAAAAAATAATTCACCATGACCAAGTGGGATTCATACCAGGTATGCAGGGATCATTTAACGTTAGAAAAATAATTAATGTGATCCATCATGTAAATAAAAGACAAGAATCACATGATTTTATGAATTGATGTAGAAAAGGCATTTGACAAAGGTCAACACCCATTCATGATAAAAACTCTCAGCAAAGTAGGAATAGAAGAAAAATTCCTCAACATACAAGAGGGCGTTTATACAACTCAACAGCCAACATCATCCTAAATGGAGAGAGTCTGAAAGCATTCCCCTTGAAACCAGGAACCAGACAAGGATGCCCTTTTACCACCACTCTTATTCAACACTGTGCTGGAGGTCCTAGCCGGAGCAATTAGGATAGATAAAGAAATAATGGGCATCCAGATTGGTAAGGAAGAAGTATCTCTATTTGCAGATGACATGCTCTTATACACAGAAAACCCTAAAGAATTCTCAAGAAAGCTAGTGAATCTAATAAGAGTTCAGCAGACTATCAGGTTATAAGATAAACATACAAAAATCAGTTGGATTCCTCTACACCAACAAAAAGAACATAGGAAAGGAAATCACCAAATCAATACTATTTACAGTAGCCCCTAGGAAGATAAAATACTTAAGAACAAATCTTACCAGAGAAGTAAAAGGCCTATACAAAGAAAAGCACAAGACACTACTGCAAGAAACCAAAAGAGACCTACATAAATGGAAAAACATACCTTGCTCATGGATAGGAAGACTTAACATTATAAAAATGTCTATTCTACCAAAAGTGATATACAGATACGATGCTATTCTGATTCAAATTCCAACGACTTTTTTTGACGAGATGGACAAACAAATCACCAACTTCATATGGAAAAGAAAGAGGTCCCGGATAAGTAAAGCATTACTGACAGAGAAAAACAAAGTGGAAAGCCTCACTATACCTAATTTTAGAACCTATTATACCGCCACAGTAGTCAAAACAGCCTGGTACTGGTACAACAGATACACGTACCAATGGAACCGAACTGAGAATCCAGACATAAATACATCCACATATGAGCAGGTGATATTTTACAAAGGCCAAAAGTCAGTTAAATGGGGAAAAGACAGTCTCTTTAACAAATGGTGTTGGCATAATTGGATATCCGTCTGCAAAAAAATGAAATGAGACCCATACCTCACACCATGCACAAATGCTAACTCAGAATGGATTGAAGACCTAAATATAAAATCTAAAATGATAAAGATCATTGAAGAAAAATAGGGATAACGCTAGAAGCCCTAATACATGGCATAAACAGTATACAAAACATTACTAACAATGCAGAAGGGAAACTAGGTAACTGGGAGCTCCTAAAAATCAAACACCTATGCTCATCCAAAGACTTCACCAAAAGAGTAAAAAGATTACCTACAGACTGGGAAAACGTTTTTAGCTATGACATTTCTGATCAGCGTCTGATCTCTAAAATCTGTATGATACTGCAAAAACTCAACTACAAAAAGGCAAATAACCCAATTAAAAAATGGGCAAAGGATATAAACAGGCACTTTACTAAAGAAGACATTCACGTAGCTAACAGATGGATAAGGAAATGCTCACGATCATTAGAAATGCAAATCAAAACTACAATGACATTCCATCTCACTCCAACAAGGCTGGCATTAATCCAAAAAACACAAAATAATAAATGTTAGAGAGGTTGTGGAGAGACTGGAATACTTACACACTGCTGGTGGGAATCTAAAATGGTACAACCACTTTGGAAACTGATCGGTACTTCCTTGAAAAACTAGAAATAGAATTACCATACAATCCAGCAATCCCATTCCTTGGAATATATCCTAGAGAATTAACAGCCTTTACACAAACAGATATACGCACACCCATGTTCACTGCAGCACTGTTTACAACAGCAAAAGATGGAAGCAACCAAGGTGCCCATCAATGGATGAATGGATAAATTACGGTATATTCACACAATGGAATACTACACATCAATAAAGAACAATGATGAATCCATGAAACATTTCACAACATGGAGGAATCTGGAAGGCATTATGCTGTGTAAAATTAGTCAGCTGCAAAAGGAGAAATATTGTATGAGACCACCATTATAAGAACTCCAAAAACAGTTTAAACAGAGAAGAAAATATTCTTTGATGGTTATGAGAGTGGGGAGGGAGGGAGGAAGAGAGGGAAGGAGAGGGGTTTTCACTAATTAGACAGTAGATAAGAACTATTTTAGGTGAAGGGAAAGACAACACACAATACAGGAGAGGTCAGTACAACTGGACTAAACCAAAAGCCAAGAAGTTTCCTGAATAAACTAAACTCATTGAAGGCCAGCGTAGTAGAGGTGGGGCTTTGGGGACCATGGTTTCAGGGGACATCTAAGTCAAGTGGCATAATAAAATCTATTAAGAAAACATTCTGCATCGCACTTTGGTGAGTGGCATCTGGGGTCTTAAAGCTAGCAAGCGGCCATCTAAGATGCATCAACTGGTCTCAAGCCACCTGGAGCAAAGGAGAATGAAGAACACCAAAGACACTAGGTAATTATGAGTCCAAGAGACAGAAAGGGCCACATAAACCAGAGATTACATTAGCCTGAGACCAGAAGAACTAGATGGTGCCTGGCTAGAACCAATGACTGCCCTGACAGAGAACCCCCGAGGGAGCAGGAGAACAGTGGGATGCAGACCCCAAATTCTCGTAGAAAGACTAGACTTAATAGTCTGATTGAGACTAGAGGGACCCTGGAGGTCTTGGTCCCCAGACCTTCTTTTAGCCCAAGACAGGAACAATTCCCAAAGCCAACTCTTCAGACAGGGATTGGACTCGACTATGGGATAGAAAATGATACTGGTGAAGAGTGAGCTTCTTGGATCAAGTAGACACATGAGACTATGTGGGCAGCTCCTGTCTGGAGGAGAGAAGAGAGGGCAGAGGGGGCCAGAGGCTGGCCGAATGGACACGAAGAGAGAGAGTGGAGGGAAGGAGTGTGCTGTCTCACTAGGGGGAGAGCAACTAGGAGCATATAGCAAGGTGTATATAAATTTTTGTATGAGAGACTGCCTGGATTTGTAAACTTTCACTTAAACCATAATAAAAATTAAAACAACAAAAAAAAGACCATCATACATGAAGAAAGCAAAAGGTCATTAAAAAGACAGGAAAGATGAAAATGGATACCAGAAGAGACTCTGGAACTTGCTCTTGAACATAGAGTAGCTAAAGTGAATGGAAGAAATGATGAAATAGAAGAGATGAAAAGAAGATTTTAAAGGGCCATTCGAGAAGACAAAGTATAGTATTATAACAAAATGTGCAAAGACCTGGAGTTAGAAAAACAAAAGGGAAGAACACTCTCAGCATTTCTTAAGCTGATAAGAACTGAGGAAAAAATTCAAGACTTGAGTTGCAATACTGAAGATTCCATGGGCAAAATACTAAAAGACACAGGAAACATCAAAAGATGGAAGGAATACAAAAAGAATTGGTCAGCGTCCAACCATTTCAGTAGGTAGCATATGATCAAAAACCGACGGTAGTGAAGGAAGAAGTCCAAGCTGTACTGAAGGCATCGGGGAAAAACAAGACTCCAGGAATAGATGGAATACCAATTGAGATGTTTCAACAAATGGATGCAGTGCTGGAACTGCTCACCCGTCTATGCCAAGAAATCTGAAAGACAGCTACCTGGCCAAACGGTTAGAAAGAGATCCATACTGGTGCCCATTCAAAAGAAAGGTGATTCAACAGAATGCAGAAATTACTGAACAACATCATTAATATCACATGCAAATAAAACTCTGAAGATAATTCAAAAGCAGTTGAGCAGTACATCAATTAAGAACCGCCCGAAATTCAAGCCAGATTCAGAAGAGAGTGTAGAAGGAGGGATATCATTGCTGATGTCAGATGGATATTGGCTGAAAGCAGAGAATACCCAAAAGATGTTTAACCACCGTTTACCTATGTTTTATTGACTATGAAAGGCATTTGACTGTGTGGATCAGAACAAATTATGGATAGCATTGTGAAGAATGGGAATTCCAGAACACTTAAGTGTGCTCATGAGGAACCTGTAAATAAACCAAGAGGCAGTCGTTCAAATAGAACAAGGGGATACTATGTGGTTTAAAATCAGGAAAGATGTGTGTCAGGGTTGTGCCCTTTCACCATGCTTAATCTGTATGCTGAGCAAATAATCCGAGAAGCTGGACTACATGAAGAAGGATTTGGCATCAAGATTGGAGGAAGACTCATTAATAATCTGCAATATATACTGCAGATGACAAAACCTTGCTTGCTGAAAGTGAAGAAGACTTAAAACACTTACTAATAAAGATGAAAGATTACAGTCTTCAGTATGGCTACACATCAGCATAAAGAAAACAAAAATCATCACAACTGGACCAATAAGCAACATCATGATAGAGAAAATATTGAAGCTGTCAAGGATTTCATTTTGCTTAGATCCACAATCAACACCCGTGGAAGCAGCAATCAAGAAATCAAACAACATATTGCACTGGGCAAATCTGCTGCAGAAGACCTCTTTAAAGTGTTGAAAAGCAAAGATATCACCTTGAGGACTACGGTGCGCCTGACCCAAGCCATGGTTATTTTCAATCGTCTCATATACATGCAAAAGCTGGACAACGAATAAGTAAGACTGAAGAAGAACTGATGACTTTGAATTATGGTGTTGGAAAAAATTTTAAGAATACCATAGACTACCAGAAGAATGAACAAATCTGTCTTAGAAGAAGTACAGCCAAAATGTTCCTCAGAAGCGAGGATGGTGCGACTTTGTCTCATGAACTTTGGACATGTTATTAGGAGGGACCAGTCCCTGGAGAAGGACATCATGCTTGGTAAAGTAGAGGGGTCAGTGAAGAGGAGGAAGACCCTCAATGAGATGGCCTGATGCAGTGGCTGCAACAATGGGCTCAAGCGTAACAACGACTGTGAGGATGGCGCAGGACCAGGCAGTGTTTCATTCTGTTGTAGACAGGGTTGGTATGAGTTGGAACCAGCTTGGCAGCACCTAACAACAATAACAAGGGCTTATGTTGGTATTATTAGTTGCAGTATATTAGTATCTCTTAGTGCTGCAACAGTTTTAGATTCTGAGCTTACTACTCTGCTTTCATGTTGCCTGAACTCTAGAAAATTTATATTTCAAAGAGAAATTCAAGAGCAATAAAAAAAGAAAGAAACTCTAAGCTAGTATCTAAGCATTCTAAAAAGTCAACATTTTTAAGATTAAGAGGTTTTTGTAGACCAAATAAAGTATTTTGAACTCTTCTAAGATACCGCCACAGTCATCATAGATACATAATAATGTCGTTGTTGCTGTTAGGTGCTACTGAGTTGGTTCCAACTCACAGGGACTCTGTAAGACAGAGTAGAACTGCCCCATAGGATTTCCAAGGAGCGGCTGGTGGATTTGAACTACTGACCTTTTGGTTAGCAACTGAGCTCATAACCACTATGCCATCAGGGAGCATGAATCAAGAAAATCTAACTACCTGTGGTCATGTGTTCAATGATAACCACCATATGAATCTCAACTAAAATCTATTCTTATGTAACTGACATTCAAATTTCTTTATAAAAGCCTTAAAAAGTTTATAAATAGGATCTTAATAAAAAAGTTTCTAAATGTTTGTTGAATAAAAGAATGAATAATTTTGTGTCAATTCATGAATGTATGACTTTTTCTTCTTAAAAGTGAACAAAATATAGCATCTCTACAGAGAGGTGTTTCAAGCCTTATACTATACCATGACAAAATCGAACACCAGGAAACAGAGCGTTTGTTTTATACATAAGTGAAACAAAAATTGGCAAGATACCAACTTTCACTACCCAAGTGGAGTAGAATTCTAACCTGCAGGTTATTCAAAGGTTCCATCTTCATGACTGGGCCTAAGGTGTTGAGAGGCAGGGAGACATCAATGCTCTGGTTTGGCATCAGAGGTGTATGGATGGCCAAAGGAGTACTGGGGATGACACCAAAGCTAGAAGAAAAAATAAAGATATCACCGAAGTTAGTCAGTGGACAGGATTAAGCCACATCTTTGGGTTTCAATATTTTTTACTCCATTTGAAGGAAATACAATTTTTAATACAATTAAATTGAAGGAATAACAAGAACAAAGGTGTTTGATTCCAATTTGCTATAACATTGGTGATGTTTTAACTTCTGTCTCCATTAAATAGATCTAAGAAGAAAATACTCATCAAGCAGAATGGCTTTGTTAGTGCCATGATTCTAATTCTGCTAAGTTTCCTCTCTTTATAATGTCACTACATGGACAAGTTTGATTTTTTTTTTTTTTTTTAAATAAATCTATCCTTAAATAATCTTTAGGAGAAAAAAAATTTAAGAATTTTCACCCTATGAAGTTACCCTGTAAAGAAAAGTATATTATTTTATTAGCTTGATAACCTGCCTGATTAGTCCAGAGGATTATTTACTGGTAATTCTCATTATTTTTTCTTTTGTGTTCATTTACATAGGACACAATTAATCATTGGGAAAGAGCCAGCCTAAGTAAACCAGAATTGACTGGCTTTACAAACAACTAGGATAAGATATAGACCCAAATTTGGCAACTTTCTAAGCCGAAGACCTAGAGTACCCCACCCGTCTGACTTTCTACAGAAAGCTTCACTAATACTAGAAGAGTGGCATCGAGGTTAGAAAATCTTGAATCTGAAGTTACAGATCTCTATATACGAGGAGAGACCGTCTGAAAAATTTAAAAATAAAACTTCATATAATGGAGCAGAAATGGAAAACTGGACCTTATTGGGGCCCTGTTCAGAAAAACAAACTGTATAAAAACATTAGACAACTATGAAAATCTGAACGCTAATTACAGATTTGATGATATTAAAGAATTACTGTTAACTTTGTGGTATGATAATAATACTGTGATTATGAGTCAAAGTCACTCTCTTTTAAAGACATATATCATAATATTTATAGATTAAAAAACTTAGAAAAATCATAATATTTATAGATTATCATATCATAATAATTTATAGATTAAAAAACTTAGAAAAACAGAAGACAGGCAAAGAAGAGTCAATAAATGTATAACTGGGATCCCCAAAGAAGAAAATCAAAAACAACCGAACAGAACAAAAACTTACATCTAAGTCCTGAAACTTTCCTGAAATAAAAGACTTGTATCTACATATTGAAAGGGCACACCTTACTCAAAGAAAAACTGATGAGGATTGGTCAACCTTAAGAATGTCTTAGTAAAACTACTGAACTTTGAAACTTCGGGCAGCCAAACAAAATGATCACATCACCTAAATGAGGGAAAAATCAGGCTGGTAAATGACTTTTCCATAGCAACATTCAATGACAAAAGTCATTGGAGGAAGACATTCTAAAAGTTCGAATCAAGAATTTTCAAGTATAAAGGCTACAGTTTTGACCACGTAAGAATACAAGGAATATTGCTGATATGAGCCCTTTTTGAGGCATCTATTCTATGAGAAGATATCTAAGAAATGACAGTGGAAACTTGAAAGGACTGGCAGTAAGCACAGATCCACGACAAAATAAAAGATGGGGATAAAGGTAAAAGAATGTAGAAATGACATAATTTATAAAAAGGGGCAAGTAGATGGAACGTAGAATAAGCTCTCTAATCTGTCATTGCTGGGGGTTGAAGCTGACAAATCAAGTAGTAGAAGTTAAGTGTATTTAAAGTACGCATTTAAGAAAGTACTACTGATGTTGGGTAATAAGGGAGGGGGAAAAGGGAGAAAAAGATAATAAGTTATATTAAGAAACCACTAGACTACCTATAGAAAACAGGGACTAAGGGCATTTTTATAAAGGAAGAAGTATAAATAACAGAATAAAAATAAAATCCTTTCTAAGTTCCAGAACTACTTAGTTAAGAAAAAAAGAAAATAAAAGCAAAGACAAATAGAGATGAATGTAGGCTGTGCAGATTTCCTTGATTACAGTAGATTCCCCCAACAGCTTTGGCCTTTAACATGGCCAGCTTTTCAAAAGTGGCTGGAAATATAACTGGTCTTGGCAGAAGAAAATACAGTATTTCTAAACAATTTATTTCTAACTGCTAAGTTCTCAAATCCAGGGTACAAAAGTATTTCCAAATGATTAGAAATAAATTAGACAGTCGATGATAAAAACTGTCATTGACAGATTCTATAAAACCTGCTTTAAGAGTCCAGCAACTACTCTGGATTGCATTTACAAACAAATGGATCTGTCATTAAATTCTAGCAGCCAGATTCCTAAACCACAAAATTTAATAGAAACCACTGGTGTTTCAGAACTACACGATATCAACATTGTACTTCTTCGTGCTTTCTTCCTTAAGGCTGAGAATTTATTGCTAAGAGCACTCAGTCTGTATGCGATTAATCAGTTAACATGCATACTGATGGTCTTTCACATTTCTGACACCAACCAAATTAAGTTCATTTACCTCACCAAAATGTGAGCTTCAAGAAGACAAAGACTTTTGGTTCACTACCACAGCCCAATACTTAGAAATGTCTGAGACATAGATGCCAAACAAAATTATTCACTGAATGAATGAATAGATTTCAATTAAAAAAAATTTAAAAACTATTTCATTAAAGGAGCCCTGGTGGCGCAGTGGTTAAAGAGCTCAGCTGCTAATCAAAAGTTCAGCAATTTGAATCTACCAGTCACTCCTTGGAAACCCTATGGGGCAGTTTTACTCTGTCCTATAGGGTCACTATGGGTCAGAATCAACTTGACGGCAACAGCCTTTTTTTTTGTTTCACTAAAAACATTCCAGTTCTAGAATTCTTTAAGAAACAGTAAATATTTAAGTTCTTGTTTCTTTATTCATTTTGGATGTGCTTCCTTACAAACTTTCCTAGGGCTCCTAGATTTGAAGCTGACAACCTGCAAGAGCCAGGGCTCACTCTACGTCCAGCATCTGCCAACATGAGCGTTTTTACCCATTGTTTGATGGAACATTCTCTTGTTGGACACAAGGTACACTGTTGTCTGAGGATCAAGCTGGGGACTAAGATTTCTTACCTATTCTTGTTAAACTGGATGGCAAAGTCTGTCATGTGCTGCAGAGCTTTATTGGTGAAGTTCATTTCCATATAGATGTGTCCTTGGCGGTGAGTGAATGTTCCTGAAATCTCTAAGCCTTTAGCCTTTACTGCAGGCAGCCAGACCTGAAACACAGCATAAAGCTCAATGAACCAAGGGGATTTTTGTCTCATTGACATTTGTTTTTTAATTAAGAAAGATGAAATTAATCTGTTTATCTCCTTAGGAAATCATGGTGATTTTTATAACATAAGTCCAGGTCAAATGCAAAAGTCTCTTGATAAACTCATATTTTTAAAATTTGGAGCTCATTTCCAAATATCTAAGAACACCCCCTGCCCCCTCCCCCCCCAAAAAATCATAGGTAACCCCGGTTTCTTCTGGTCAATTTGGTCATTTTACTACTTTTGAGTACTGCTACCAAATACATACACAGAAGGAAAAGAGAATTCCAATGAGTATTACGTGTTTTTCTGTTAGTAGTTTTGGTAACAGGTTTAAATGGGAAAAATTCAATCCACTACTGAAAATATTAATCTATTAATGTAATCTCTGAAGGCTTTTTCATAATTACCAAAACAATAGCTAGTAATCTCCTTAAGGGACCATGGCTCATGTATATTTTAGCTCTTGCTGTGGTTTCTGGTAAATAGTAAGCACTCAGATGTTGCTTATATAATCAGAAAGCCTACTCTCTCTTTTTAACTCATTCATTACACAGCCCTGGCCCTAGAACCTATGTTACTCCTGGCCTGTACAATAAAAAAAATCAGAAAATTCATGAGATATTCTGACCACTATGACAGAATACTGAAACTCTGTGAGTGGTAAATTAACTATGTTCAGCATTACAAAAAAATGAAGCAATCCTAAGATACCATTTTTCATCTATCAGAGGATCAAAAAATTAAAAAAGTCAATAATACCCAATGTCGGACAGTATATACTATTGGTGGGAATGTAATTTGCTGCTATCTTTCTGGAGGGCAAGTTGGTAATTTCTATTTTAAAATGTTAAAATGATCAAGCAAATTCCAAGTTTACCCTATAGATACACTTACAAAAGAACACCAGAATATATACATATAACAAGGATGTTCACTGCAACACATAATAGTAAAAAAAAAAAAAGTGGGAGGAGGGCAAGGGGAATAACCTCAATGTCCATCAATAGGGCAATGACACTGAGTAAGTTATGATACATCAATACAGTACATGCAGCCATTCAAAAGAATGTGGTGAAAAAAAAAAGAAAAAGGTGCCAGACAGTAGATCCCACTGGCACAGTATTTTTAATTTTTAAAAATGCTTTGATTTGTGGTAAAACATATATAAAATATATGTAACATAAAATTTGCCATTTTAACCATTTTTAAGTGTACAATTCAGTGACATTAATTACATTCACCATGCTCTGCAACTGTCGTCACTTCTAGCTCCAAAACTTTTCCTCACCCCAAACAGAAACTCAGTACCCATTAAGCAGTAACCCTCCATTCCCTTCCCGCCCCAGACTCTGGTAACCACTGATCTGCTTCTGTCTCCATGCATGTGCCTATTCTAGCTATTTCATGGAAGTGAGGACATAGTATCTGTAAAGGATACAAACATACAGGTATATTTCCTTTTTTTCTAAAAATATATAAGAAAGTTATCAGTGGCTGTCTATGGGGAAGTAAGGACAAAGGGAGATTTAATTTTTCATTTTTGTACTATTTAAAGTTGTCATTTATGTACTTTTATGTTAGTAAACAAATGCATTTGATAACATTTTAACTAAAAGTTGAAAGCCTGTGGGGCTTTTGATACTCAACGCACAAGGTCAAAAACAAGCTCCATTTATCCAAGACTCACTTGGCAGCCTTCTCCTTGCTGATATACACTAGAAGAACTTTAGGGATAATACACAACATAGTAAACTTCACAACAGACCTACTGAATTGTGCCAGCGAACCATGACTTAGTTTTGAATCATATTTTTAGTTACTCTACGCAATATGCTGTGTATACACAGTTATGATTCCTAGAATGGACAACTGGTCTACGTCTCTGTAGCAAGGGTCCCCCACAAGGAATCAGATGAACAGGCAGAGAATTTAGGAAGTAACACAGCACGTTGGTCCTCAGGAAGGCAAGACTGCGCAAAGTTTAGCATAGGGGAAATGTGGATGGCACTATTCCCAGGCTCCTTAAGTGAGCTTCATTTATAGAAGAGTTTCCCCTTTTAAATTTCAATCTGAGTGACACTGAAATAAGGTTGTGGCTAGAAGAGCTCCAATGACACAAATCTAAATCAGAATTCCAAAAAGGTACAATAAAATTCATGAAAACTAGAGCAATGGCACTCTAGAACTCATGTGTAACACGGATGGGAAAAGGGAAATGGAAGGAATGAGAAGTAAAAATGTTACCTCTTACACCATATTTTCTTCCCTGCTGGTGCTGTGTACCAGTCTTTCACTACATTGACTTAACAGTGTTGACGAATAAGACAATATTTCTAAGCATGGGAATGAAACTCAAATACTTATTATTTCCAGTTTTAAGTCTAATTAATAAAAATGGTTAATGAGGATGCTAACAGTGCTTCCTATTGCTAAGTTTGAGGCCACCTTTCCTCTTCCTCTTAAATCCTCTAGAACAAATGCCCAAACCTTGGATTTATTATTACCAGTGGAAGTAACACTAATGTAGAAATCCTAAGTAAGCTGGGTCCTGTCTGTTAAAAGAGTGTCGACAGGCTATCTCTTTACTTACAGCCTTAGGAGCCACATATCCACCAGGTGCCATGCCTATGCCTGTGGAGAGTTCAAAAAGGTCATTCAGACCACTGCTGACCACAGCAGGAGTAGGTGAAGGAGCAAATGTTGCAGGCACCGATGATGGGATGAAGGACTGCCCAACCTGCAGAAAACAAAAAGGGGTGGGGCGGGGCAGGGAGATCAGGAAGAACAGATTAACAGTTCTTTAAATGTTGCTATGTATTCTAGTAGTATAGATAAATCAATAAGAAAACACTATAATTACAACATTCTTAGCAGTTGAACTGGTATACTGTTTTGTTTTTTTAATCATCACAGTTCTTTTTTTCATCACTAATAAAAGGGCTTTACTCTTCACAGATAAACACTCTTTAGAAGCCTTATCAAGAGAGAGTACTCAGTAGGATACAGGAACACAGTGATCCAAGACTTTGTTTCCAATTTTAGCTTCCATGATTCTGTGCAAAAGGCCTGCAGGTACGCTAACAAAGAGAAAGTTTGTTCCTATAGGAAGAGGGAGAAGCATCCAACTTAGACAGCAATTCCATTTCCACTTGGGTCCAGCCATATCTTACTTCCCTAATTCAGGAATAAATATCTAGTAGGATGCTCTCCTGGAGGAGATGGATATCCACATCCCCCAAACTAACTCACTTATGAGGAGAGCCTCACTCTGAGTCCATCTGACTCAAGTTCTTTCTAGATGACACCAGGAAATACAATCATTCTCCAGTCAAGATGGGAGGTTCCATTTCCTTTAGCTCTTTAATGCCAGGAAGACAAAGAACTCTGTAGACACCAGAACACCAATCCCTAAAGATGTCCCTAAACCAAATGCAGAAAAGATCCCAAGTAACCCTATGCTACTTCCTATTCTTCACCTACTGCTAGAGAGGTTTTGGTGTGCAGTGCTAGACAGCAGTAGTGGCTGGTCTGAGAATGTGTGCATAGGAAAGGCATCCAACGGGGGGCAGTGCTTCCCATGGTGAAAAAAAGGATGGCACTTACTGCCGGACTTCCTCCAATGCCCCCGCCAAGGTCACTGCCAAGCTGAAAGAGAGAAAGGAGAGAGAGGAGAGAGAGGAAGAGTTCATTTAGCTAAGTAGTGGATGCCCATATAGAGTCTGTAAATTGTTCTACTAGTTGCCGGAAATACATGCTATTCAACTTAACTCCCAAAGCCTAAAGAAATTCTAGATTGCAAGACAATACATCCTAAAGGGATTGAGTGGTGGCAGTGAGGGTGTATGGGAGTTTTGGGAAAAGCATTTGGAAAGAAGATGGAGCTGGGACATCTTAGGGATGTTTCAGATCCAATCTTTCCACTGGACTACATAGGCACAAACCCAAACAGGATTTAAAGCATTTGCATATTCCAAGAAGCTCTATCTCCAAGCAATAATATATTGAATAAATTTTACTTTTTCTTTAAAAGAAAATTTAAGGGAGAAAGAAAAACTAAAATGTGCTTTGGTCTACTTAAACCTGCTGCCTCACTGAGATGGTGGGAACCAAACCAGTATTGACCTGCAACTTCAAGCTTCAAAAATTATAGGTGGTACAAAAATTATTTCTAGAGTTTAGAGCTTTCCTCAGAAAGAAAATAGCTGGGACAGAAAGATATCTTACCTGGGGAAGAAGTGGAGAGGCATGCAACGCTTCAAATGTGTCTCACATTCACTACCACTAAGGTGAAATACTGTGATCTATTTGGAGTAGGTAATTTAAAAGGATGCTAAAGTTTTAGAGAATTAGACTAGATGAATTAGCTGGCAGACAGGAAAATACTTCCACATGATTTTGTTTTTCCTCAGGGCTCTGACACAATTCATGCTGAAGTTAGTCTTCCATGACAAAAGCATTAAGGAAAGAAGCTGAAAACAGCTGGCATTCAAGAAACATAAAACATACACATTATATACATCTAACTGTCCTGTTTAAAAAACAATACAGACCCTCTCCCCCTTTTCTTGGGCCACAGGTCTACATTTGCTTCCTTGCAAGTTCTCACACGTTATGCATTTAAAACTCCTCTTTGAATCACCAGATGCCTAGTCTGCTGAACAAAAGTTTCCTTTATTGCCTGTCATTTAGTGGTAGATTTGAAAAAGAGAATTTATTTGCCATCTCAATGAATAGATAAGCAGTATGTAAAACGGGGCTGCCAAATATTCAACAACAACAAAAAAACTATATTGAAAAATAGTGAGACTTACAACAAAAATCTATTTCCACCATGACAGAAAATAACATGAGTGAAGGCTTCCTAACTGGCATTAATGAACATGTTCTGCACTGAATTAACTGCAGAGCACTTCAAATCACAAAGTGCCAACATTTCCAGAATCTGGGTCCTGAAGACTATATAATGATTGGACATAGGATGGAAATCACATGCTTAAACAAATAAAAAAAGGTCATTACAACCAAGAATCTGAATAACTAGACAAGTGCAAAACCAAACAGAAAAAGTATCACACATCTGCTTTCTTCCCAGTTCTAGAATAGCACATGTCTGCAGCAAGACATCTGAAGAGCATGAAATTCCTTTTATTCAAACGTTTATATAGTATTTACTGGATACAAGGTGCTACGGAGAATGTAAAGATGGCAGGCAATCAGGGGAATACATACACAAATACGACCCAGGTTTTACAAACTGGCTGGAGAAACAAAACATGAATGCAAAACCATTCAGAATATATCAAAGCAAAAAACGGAAGTTCTGAGGGGAACAGCCTCCTTCTGGCTGAAGGATAATGAAGAAAAGTTTCAGGCAATGTTCGAGCCAAAAGAGTAGGATATAAAAAGCAAAATTGGGGAGAATAGGGATTTCTCAAACAGCACAAACAAAGGCCGTATGGTGCATGATCAGGAAGAACGAGTAGTCCAACTAGGCTGGAGCACAAGGTAGATGTGTGTTTAAAAAAAAAACTGCAGCGAGTAAGTTTGCAGAGGCAGGCTGATTATGGGACATTTTTAATTTTTCCTGCATAAAAATCCTGAGGTTTCTGAGACTAAGATTCAAACTTTCTAAGAGCACTGATAACTACTTCCATCACGTTAACTACTTCAATCCATTAACTTTGGTTTTCAACCACAGATACACAATTGAATGAATCACCTAAGGGAAGCTTTAAAAAATACTGATGCCCAACTTTCATCCCCAGAGACTATTTTAATTGTTCTGGGGTATAGCCTGGGTACCAGGATTTTAAAAAGCTTTCCCAGGTGATTCTAATGTACAGTCAATGTTGAAAGCCATGTCCTAGAGTAGAGAATTAGCTGTTATTTGGAGCCACACAAGATTCATCTTTGTTTGGAAATGACTTTGGAACTTACTCTCGAATACAAAGGAAGCCCAAAATTGAGCACAAAGAAAATCCCTTTGTAAGGAAGGGAAGAAAAGCTTAAACACAGAAAAACATGGAAGGAACTCTGCAACATGTTTCATTTGTCTGGATGTTTTATGATCTGGTTTTACAACTTTCTTGATGGGCCCACCTCTCCTCCTCTCGACCACTCTCTTCCTCCTGGCAAGGTTTATAATCCAAACTTGAAAGAGATGGAATTCTTTATGAACCTGGTTGGTACTAAATGGCAAGAAAGAAAAAACACACTGGAAGGGAAACAGCAGTTTTATCAAATATGTTAAATTCAACAAAAAGCACTGAGAAAAGGTGCTCAATGGTGGTGTCTAGGAAATAAAGTCCATTTATAACCCTTATAGTCTTTTTATCTTTGAGTATTAATGTGAATATTATCTTAGCTGGAAAAGATCTGAATGTACTCTTCCTCCCACGTTGCTTATCAATTTTTTTCAAAAACCATGGAAGAAACTGAAAAGCAACCCTGATACTCCTTCGTTTATTTTCAGTGCATCAGATACAACTTAGCTAGAATCAAGAACTCTGATCTTATAAAGACAAGACCCAAAGAGTAACAGAGACATGAGAGACATGTCGCCACAAAGATAAAGGTTCACCTAATGGTGCTATGCTTAGAGAGTAAGGGAAAGGACAATTTCAAGATACATTTTCTAACTAGTAAGGCTAGTTTATTCAGATTTTTATTTCACATCCTTTCCTCTTGACTAAGAAAGATTTGGGGGAAGAGGAACGGATGTTCCTCTCTGAAAACATGGCAAGGTGATAGCACAGTGATACGTGAGAGTGACTAAGAAAGATGTCAGCAACGATGCGAGCCAATTACCCAGTGAGTGGCCTCTCCTATTTACAGTGACAAGTGGGGTAAAGCAGGTATTAATCTAGAAAAAAGCTAGAGCGCTGAACAAATACACAGGAAAGTTGTTATATGTCAGCCTGAACTAGCCATTAACCATTTCAGTTCAGCTGCTGGCATTATTTGGAGTCAGACAAGATTCATCTGTTTGGAAATATTTATCAGGTAGGATATGAAGTCATTCAAACTAGGACTCGAGAAAAATTTCAGAGCGTTATCTGTTATCCGGTGAGCCGGTGAGACCCAGGAGTACAAAGGTGGGTGGATATACAGGGCATGGCTTTAATCCCAATCTTAGGTGTCTAAGTACTGGGTTTTTTGTTTGTTTTGGAGCTGTTCACTTCCCACTGCTCCCAGGGTTGACTTACTGAGGCTGCCATTTTCTCCATGAAGGAAACAATGTCGACTATAGGCCAATCAAGTCAGGATATAGGAAGAGGAAGCAAAGAAGTCCCAATTTCAGGCAAGATTTCAAATGGTGAAAACTGAGGATTCTCCTGAAGGTCTGTAGCTGATACAGCTGAAGGAACTGTCCCCTTCTCATACTTTAGTTCAAATTCTCTTCTAGTGTATAGTACCCCCAGTCCCCAATCTAAATCATAACAGTTGTAGTCATTAAATGACACCGAGAATAATATTAATATGTGGCTGCTGCCAAAGAGTGGTCACTTTACCATTCCTGAAGTAGTGCTGACTGGGACTCAGTTCACACGGAACTACACAATAACGTGTCACCGCACTGTTGAGTGAGTAATTGAATGGAAAGCAGTGTTTCTTGGTGATTTGTATCTTACAGGCTAAAAGGATTTCAGCATGGTTACAGGAGCTCTGAAACAGAGCCAGGTTGAGCCAAGAGTCTGACAAGTGGACCTGCATACGGTCTTAATCCAGCTACAGGTACCAAAGGAAATGCCCTCATCCAATGGCAATACGCTACAAAGTCAGAAATATAAAGAGAGAACTCAAGACTCAAGTTCTATCAAGTCTGCCTGACTCCAAGAAAAGACTTTTATAAAGGAATAATATCAACTGAGATGAGCACTGAGTAGACAAAAAAATTTCCACAAATTAAACCAATGACTAATTTGGGTTAGGCTCCTTTGAGGCACATACACCTAGCCAATCCAGAGTACATTCAACTGCATCTAAAGTTGAGGAGTTGTCTGGGTATGCGAAGACATTCTATTAATTACAAGCTTAGATCGTAAGCTCAGACATTTTCTTTACTCCAGTCTACAGTTTTATTTGATGGTTTCCAGAACTGACTAAACTGAAGAGAGTCTAAGGAATGTTCCAGTTCATACAGCTTGCCAATAGCTCTGATATTCAGGAGTCAAAACAGAATTACGTACCAACCCAAAAAACCAAACCCACTGCCATCCAGTCGATTCTGACCCATAGCGACCCTATAGGATAGAGGAGAACTGCCCTATACGGTTTCCAAGGAGTATCTGGTGGATTCAAACTGGCGCCCTTTTGGTTAGCAGACATAGCTCTTAACTGCTATGCTACCAGAGTTTCCAGAATTATGTAAATAGAATACAATAATTCCATCACAAACAATAAAATTTACACTAAAATTCTACTGGTGTCAAAAACATTAATCTGTATCTTTCCTATTAGGGTTTGGATTTTAGAAGGCATACATTATCTTTAAGCAAAAAGTATGTACGGTTTTTCAACTATTGGGCTGAAAAGTGTCATAAAATATAACTAACCAAATAGGTAAAAAGAGTTTGCAGTCATGGAAAACTATTAAAGAAACTGATGGCTGAGAAGGGGCTTGATATGGAATAGCATAAATGAGCTGAGGCCATACGAAATCATCCCAGGGACGACTCCTTAACTTGAGGGGAAAAGAAGCTTCTATCAGCACGAAAGCAGGCGGATGTAACAGACTACTTTCTGATACGAGATAGAGAACAGAACGTTCTAGCCCTCAGAACGGCCACTAGGTCTCTTAGGTCAGACAGAGCTCAACGCTATATATAGTAAAAATCTGGAGAAGCCCTGAATCTTGCCTTATTTTCATTCATAGCCTTTACTACCCGAGTATACAGTTGTTTATCATCTGCTCCCCTTGTTAGAATGTAAGCTTGCAAGGTCTGTTTTGTTCACAACTATTATTTCTAGTACACAGAATAGAGCCTGACATAAAGTGTAAGCACTCAAATATTTATTGAATGAATGAATGCTCTAGTAACCATATAAATAGGGCTACTGCCAGTATTGTTTCTTGGGGATACTAATTTTGAACTGAGTCACTTTATTGAAGAGCATCACAAAAGAGGCAGAAGGCTGATTAAATTACTTAGCAGCAGGCCTAGATCAATTATACTACACCGCATCTACATCAACAATGCCAACACATATGAATAGAACCAACTGGGGGAAAAAATAATCTCATCAGGACAGAGTCCTTTCTAGAAAAGAAATGTATTGTCTGAGTGGTTACGATAGCAAGTTTTCAGCAGAAGAATGCCCTGCGCATCATTTAATTGCTCTGAAAGTACTGCATTATCATGGCTTATCACCAGACAGACTGGAAGATGCGATTTTGAGGCTCTTCTTAAAAGTGGATAAGATGAAGTCTTGCTCCTTTTACTGCAAGAGATGCGTATAAACTTACCTAGCTCCTCCTTTCATGAATGATTAAACGGTCCTTCTCAAACTTTCATGCGCACCTTAGAGATACACTAGTGCAAACTCATAAACCCAGGACCCCTGGGAGGTAGAGCATGGAAACGCCCAGGGCAAACATGCCTTTGTTCTATCTTAAAAACGAATGCAGTTTTTCACCGTAAGCTATAACACATCAGTGTTTATTATGTGATTATTTACTTACCATCAAGTAAAACTGACACTGCAAGACGATGAGCCATGTTTATCCTGCAGCTTCAAATGTGCCCTGTACTGTGCTGTGCACTCCAGAAATTACGTGTCCCAGTTTGAGAAAGACCAGAATTAGGTGAAAGTGCACTGTATTCTGAACAAGCTGGAGGAATCACAGATAGTGGAAAGAGTACACACTTTGAATTCTCTCAGAAGTCTTGGATTCAGATACCAACTCTGTGATGGACTATGCAACCTGCAGTTTTCTGTCAAACAGAGTTCAACACCAGTCACTCTGCAGGGCTGTTCTGAGGATTAGAGATTATAAAAGTTCTAACACAGGGGCTGGCGCATAAATAGGCACTC
This sequence comes from Loxodonta africana, assembly GCF_030014295.1. NCBI lineage: Eukaryota > Metazoa > Chordata > Mammalia > Proboscidea > Elephantidae > Loxodonta > Loxodonta africana. The sequence continues at coordinate 52,967,499 of NC_087359.1, forward strand.
GATAATTGGCCATTTCCCCAAAACTGCCTGAGGTCAGCTATCACTGCGCCTCTACGTTGATAAAAAAGATTCAGTGGTTATAGGAGATGACCGCACTGAAGAATTTACTGAGGAAAACTGGGCAACAGCTTACCATGTTCTCTCCACAACACCAGCTACTCTAAACGCTTCGCTCTTAAATCACTGCAAAGCTCCTCAATGGAAGAAAAAGGAAGATGCAAAACTAATATGTACGAAGGGTTTCCTGTGGCTTAAAAAAATTATCACTACAATAGTTCATGACTTAAAAGTATCTGAAAGGCATAAGCCCATAACAAACAGGCAGGAGGTTTTGAAAAACATACACCAGAGTCAGGAAAGGGCAATTTCTCTTCTATTCCACTCCGCTCCAGCTGGGCACACAGAGCACATCTTTCTAGCATGAAACCCTTCTTTGCACAGAGGAAAGGCACGCTAGATAATGCTTTCTTTCCATTTTTGATGCACAATGGCAGCATTTATCTAAATACAATAATGCACAGCGCCCTGGATGAATAAAAGGCTATACTTTAGCCATGGCCTCTGCTGACAGCCAGATAGTAAAGGCAACAAATATTCTAGATTCGACTGCTACTTCTGCGACCCTTACAGGTGTCAGTCATCAGCACGTGGCGTATCTCTACAACACGTATATATTAAGAGTTACGCGCATGGCATCTAGGCCCCTTCTCACGCTCAACAACCTCAAGGACACGCACTGGGAGAAAAGCTACACTACCCAGAACAAGCAGTTTATTAGATTAAGCATCAGAGGCATCAAAAACACATATATCGCTACTAAAACAAAGAAACAAACCCAGATAATGACTTTTGCAAATCCAAACCTAAATAGGATACTATCACATTCTATAGGTGGAACAGATGAACTTTGTAAGTTACGGTACTTGAGTTTACTCCATAGCAAGGCAACAGTCACATTTATACTAACAAAAGGAGGAAACTGTTTGGAGAATACAAGCAAAAGCGAATACGCTGGAGGGCAAGCGAAAAATAAGGATGGGAGTGTTCCAGTAAAGAGACTAAAAGGAATATGCAGGAAGTCCATTTTATGAAGTCCTATGATGAAGAGGCATTCCATTTTAAAAATCTGAAGATCTGCCTAATTTCAAAGATTCTTGCTTCCCCCCCCCCGCCAAAAAAAGGCATATTAAGTATCACCTGGGAGGGATGGTGTATGTGTGTGAATGTGTGTGAGTGTATGTTTGTTTTATATCCCAGCAGTATTCCCATCTCACCCTCACTTAGTTTAAGAATCACTATTACTAATGGAAGAAGGTTAGGGCCTTCAGGTGTGTTGTGACTAATAATAATGACATTAATAAAGAGTAAGTAAATTGATAACTAGTTCCTTGAATATGACAGTTCCAGAAAAAGCCATAATTCACTGAACTTCAAAATTTCAAAAATGGGATAATGAAAGAAGACGAAGGACAGCAAGATATCTAATGGGAGGATCACCAGGATATGTAAAGGGGAGACCACAACCATCTTCTAATTAACAGTAAGTTCTGAGACAGGAACAGGAAATGGGTAAACAATCTGAAATACAAAATGCCTTCAATTTGTGCAGTCTCCAATTAGGGGAAGTGAACAAGGGTAAAAAAGAGACCCTGAGACGGAGGAAATAAATCTAAATTGGTCCAACTGACCTTTTGGCCAATTTCTAATAGGTCAGATCACCTAATAGAAAATCACAATGAAGAAGTACCCTGGGAAAAAAACAAAAGTAAAGTAAGAGAGGTCTGTTTTTCGAAGTGCCGCCGAAGAGGCTTGCCAGAATAATGTTAGGCTAGAATTAGAGCCTGTAAGTTCTTCTGTGGAAGTCACTGTCCTGGCTTAGAGATCGATTCTTACCTTTTCTACTTAGTTCCGTTTGGAATTTCATTTGACTCAGTGTTCTTAAACCTGGCTACAAAATTAAAATAACCTGGATAACGTTTAAAAAATACCAGAGTCTAGATCCTGCCTCCCAGAGATTCTGTTTAACTGCTCTAAGGCTGGGCCCAAGCACTGAAAGTATTCTTCTTATATGGTACCAATGTGGTACTAGAAGGCCTGGTGGTGCAGCAGTTAAGGGGTTAACCAAATGGTTAGCAGTTTTAACCCACCAGCTCTCCTTGGGAGAAAGATGTGGCAACCTGCTTCCATAAAGATTTACAGCCTCAGAAACCCTATGGAGCAGTTCTACTCTGTCCTATACAGTCGCTGAGTCGAAACTGACTAGTGACAGCAATGGGTTTGGTTTGGTTTTGGGTTTAATATGGTACTAATCATGCAGCCAAACCCTGGCTGCACAGAAGTTTAGAGCTTGGCTGTTAACCAAAAGGTCAGTGGTCTGAATCCATCAACTGCTCTTTGGAGACCCCATAGGGCAGTTCTACTCTGCACTATAGGATCTGACTATGAGTTGGAATTGATTGGACAGCAATGGTTTTGGTTCTGAATTATGCAGCCGGGGTTGAGAACATAAAACCTCAAAGTACTAAGCAGTTAGTGGCTGCTTCATTAGCAGCACACCACTGACCTCTATAGGTGAGGCTGTTAGAAACCAATATTTAAAAGCAGCAGCAACAGTCTAGGGGCCTTTCTGAAATGATTACTGAGCTCACCTGAGTTTTGCCTCCCAGATGACCATAGAATTCTAGTCCTGGCCATGTTTTAAAGGGAAGTCTGGGTCAAATTCTACTACTCCTAGCAACACTATTCTTTCTGGAAGGTAAATGAAAGACCTTTAACAAAAAATAATCTCAAGAGTTTTTTGCCATCCCTCAATTTGGGGGAGAGAGGAGTCCTCTTTCCAGGAGAGAGTTTACTACTAAAGTCAAGAGAAAAAGGCATCTGGGTTTATCAGAAGCTAACAGTGCAAACACCAAGCTGAAGAACATTTCCATGGACTAGGAGCTTGTTAAGAGTTTGTCAGAAATGCAGACTCCCGGGCCCCACCGTTGACCAACTGAATCAAAAATCTCTTGTACAGGGTCTTCAGGAGATTCATTAAAAAAACCCGAACCAAATCCACTGCCATCGAGTCAATTCTGACTCATAGCGACCTTATAGGACAGAGTAGAACTGTCCCATAGAGTTTCCAAGGAGCACCTAGCAGATTCGAACTGCCGACCTTTTGGTTAGCAGCCATAGCTCTTAACCAACTATGCCACCAGGGTTTCCAGGAGATTCATATGCGCGTTTATTTGAGAAGCACTGCTCCAAGGCAAGGGTTCATTGAAGAAATGCCACTGTCTACACAGATTAAGTGACAGCTTTGAAAATTTCCTCTTTAAATAATTTGCACAAGAACAGCAAAAGCATTTTAAAAGTGGCAAAGTGCTGCCATAGAAACTCACCTTCTACACAGTCAGATGTAGGCCTACTAAGCAGAATCCTGGTTCCCTCAGTGAATACATATTTAACCACATACAAATTCAAAGTAAAAACAGGGATTTTACTCCTCATTTTGATTTCTGGGATATACTTATATCCCAGAATAGGTTGAAGAAAAATTGCATGTGAACAGTTCTGGGGCTATAGGACCAAGGATACTAATTTAAATCCCAAAGTCAGGAAAAGCTAAAATTTGAGTTACATAGCAATACTACTCGGTCTACATAACAAAGGCTATATAATATTATATATATACTGGGTTTTATATAATATTTAGAAACTCAATTGGAAAAACAGCTCATTTCTTATCCTTAAAAAGAAAAAGAAGCCCATGTGCTACTTGGCTACTACAATCCAAGCCAGAGTATCTGAGGAATACTTTCAGGAATTGTAACAGATGACTGACCAGCTATATAAAATATAAGGACAAAACTCAATAGATTTTGGGGGTTAACAAGAGCTAATAAAAAAAAAAGTCAAATGGAAATAACTATTTCTTTCCTTCCATGCTACAGTGGGTTAAGAAACAAGAGTGTAGAATCCTAGGCCTAGCAACACTGATACACAGGGCCTCTTCCTCCCCTCCATGTCTCCAGTTTAATTTCCTTGGCATTTTTAGGTTTAATAAGACCACTTGTAGTAAGTCACCAGGCAAAGTAGTAAGTGGGGTTGTTAAGCCACAGACTTCAGGAAAATGTAAATATTCAAGTTGTAGTTGCTGTATCAACAGACTAGGAAGAGCTATTTTTTTTATACATACGTTTATAAGGGATCCTTGGGAATCTCCATGAATACTTAAATATTCATCTGTCAGTCTCCTGAGTCTATAAATAGGCTATATAAAAATGCAGAATGATCATATAGAAAGCTATTCTGCTTATCACAATCAGACAACTCCATTCATTAAAGATATAAACATTAAAAGCAAATGCTTATATTCCCAAGAAAGACAAGAGTGTTCATTTGTGTCAAAATAAGCTGGAGTCCAGAGCTCAGTCAGTGTATAGACTCTGGAAGCAGTGACTTTCAGTTAGTAAATGCACAACCCACAGACACGTACCTACAATCCTATTTCTTTACTCTCTCTGCCAGGTAAGAAATAAATGCACCTGTACTAGCGGGCATGAACCCCAGACGTAATACTGCTCATAAAGTCGAACAGAAATGCCAGCGTACGCAGCAGAGTGAGGTTATTTTGTTTATGTGATCTCTGAGAATATATATTTCCGTATTTATGGCATCTGCCTTCTAATTTCTGATGTTGGGAAATAAATCAATTTGTCAGGCATCTTTATAGTCATCAGGCTGACAAACATCTTATTTGTGTCTAGCTAAAACTGTCTAATTTCACTACAATAAGCACCTAGTTTGCAGGGACCCACATGGTGATGAGACCTGTTATTTTTCTGACCTTTTGCTCCACAAATGAAAGGTCATCTTAATATCGCTTGTTTATCTTGTATAACAACAAAAGATAATCTTGGTTCCCATTGGTGCATATATCCACAAATACTACGGAATACTTTGGAGCCTTTTCGTATTAGAATCCTGGAAGCTAATTAAATTGGAAGTAAGACTGGGGAGTGAGGAAGAAGTGGACAAAGGAAAAAAAGAACCAATTAAGCAGTCTTCCAAACTGCAATAAAGGTACAATTTATACATAAAGGGTTCAAATAGCTGCCTCAAAACCTTTTGGAATCAGACAAGGCATAAGCCAATAAAATATATAAATGGGCAAAGGCTTGAAAGCCTCAATGTAGGATGATCTCTATGAGGCCACTTTAATGCCATTTAGGTCAAAAGGGGAATTTCCAGGTTTTTTTTTTTTTATCCAGAGTTAAGAAGCAGGGGCAATAACCAGCTCTGGAAAGGATACTAAACATTAAGATTGCTGAACAACAGGTTGGTTAAACACAAAAATCTCTATTTAAAGGCAGGGCAACAAAAGAATCCTGTATGCTTGCAGATAAATCCCATACCAAAGATGAATAATATTACAATTAACTCTCTAAAGACAAGTTAACACTGTCCTTTATCAAAGGACACTATTGCTCAACAAAAGTTCCAGTTCTAAAAAGCTGAATAAAGTTCTCTAGCATATAAAAAACTAAAAATAACCACAACAGGGAAGGAAGATGCTTACCAGACTATCTAGTCCTCCTCCCAAGAGATCCACTGCTCCCATCTGCATGGATGATACCTGTGGCACATTGACCGGGGGACCAAGGTCAAGGTTCAAAAGGTCCCCTAGAAGGTCACCTTGAGAGGGTATAACCTGAGGCTGTTCCAGGTTGGTTGCGGTGGTGGTGCCAACAGGGCTGTCACCCGCATCAGTGCTGCAGTCACACACACATGAAGAGGACAAAGAGAAAAATCAGTATCACCTAGGACATAGTAAGATATATAACTATAAAACACAGGAGGAAAAAAGCCACTTATTTTATAACCATTTGTTGATTTACATGAAGAGATGACAGCAACTCTTGGCTTTATCAAAATACAGTTGATAAAATGAAAATAAATATATACCATGTAACCTAGTCAGTTAGTTTTAATTCAACACCTACTCTATGGCAGAGCAAGGTAAGGTGAAGTCTGAGGAAACATAGAAGAAACAGGAAATTAGGTTCCTGCCTCACAAAGCTTACATTCTAACAAAAAGTCACCATTTACGTAGGATCGTAGTCTCATGGGACAACTCAGTCAACCGGCGTAATACAGGACACAAAGTTCATGTTCTGTATCCTAGTGAAGTGAATAGGGTCTGGGGTCTTAAAAGCTTGCGAGCAGCCATCTAAGACGTGAATACTGGTCTCTACTCATCCAAAGAAAAAGACTAAAAAGGAAGCCAAAATCTCAGGGAAGAAACAAGTCTACAGGGTTGACAGCCTACACAAGCCACATCCTCAACTACCCTGAGAGCAGACAAACTAGATGGTGCCTCGCTGCCACCTGTGACTGATCTGACTGGAGTCACAATAGATAATTCTGATTAGAATGGGAGAAAAATGCTGAACGAAACTCAAATTCCTAAAAAAGGCCAGGCTAACTGGACTACCTGAGACCGGAGGATTCCAAGACTATCAGCCTGAGACAATCTTTAAACTCTGATTTTAAAACTATCTCCTGAGATCACCTTTTAGCAGAAAAGCAGAGCGACACACAAAATAAAGGATATGACCCAACAGATCAGTGCTCTACTAAAAAAACATCTGTAGGGGTCCAAAAGGTCAACATGTAATCCAAATCAAAGATGAGAAGATAAGGCACCAGGGAAACTAGAGTACTAGAAATGGAACAACCAGATACAATTAAAGAAAATGTTAACATGATGTGAAAAATGTAACTAATGTCCTTGATAAATCTGTGTGGAAATTGTCAAAAAGAAACCTAACTTGCTGTGTAAACTTTCATCAATAACAAAATATTATTAAAAAAAAAAGGTCGACATTCACAAAGAACTGAAAAGCACACTCACTGTATAACACAGCATAAAAGGGTATTATGGGAGTGTCTGCATATTGACAAAATACAGCAAAGAAGCAAAATGAACCAGGTGGGGTTAATTGTAAAAGCTTGAGAAGAATGGTGTTGTAACTAGATTTTGAGGAGGAACAGTAAAATTATTAGAACTACCAGAGTGAGACCCTCCAAAGAGGAAGGGATGGTTTGTGCAAAGGCACAGAGATTAAAGTCAATGATTTGACTTTAAAAATATATACATACATATATATATACACACACGTACATATACAGAGAAACAGAGACTGGAATTGGTAAGATTTGGAAGAGAAGATGGAGAAAATAGAACTTAGAATATTAGTCTGGGTAGTTAATTTTTGGTATGATAAGGCAATTCAGAATTACGCTTACTTTCTGAACAAAGAAATTAAAATTAACATTATTTTAGCAGCTATGTGTATAATAGACTGAACTTGGGAGAAGAGACACAAAGATCAGCTAAGAGTAATCTAAACTGCTAATGCTCTCACCTATATAGAAGGTAACAAAAGCCCAACAGCTGTGAAAATAAAAAGTGGTGAGTTCCAAGAGATATTAAAGACTAGGCGGGAGGAAATGATGATCTTCTCAAGAAACAGTGCTGAGTCAACTGGACGGCTCTATGGAAAAAAATGAACCTTGCCTCTACACCTCACAACATAAAAATTTAAAGATGAATTAGACTTTAAATGAAGGGTAAAACATAGGTGAAACCCTAGGGAAGCATCTTTATGACTTTTGAGTAGATAAAGTTTCTACAAAAAGTACTAACAATAAAAGAAAAAAAAACTGATAAACTATGCTTCATTAAAATTAAGAAAGTCTCTTCTTCAAAAGATAACATTAAAGGCTGAGACCTGACAGGGAATATAACACAGAGTTCCTGATGGAGCAGGAGCAAAGTGGGGTGCAGAACTCAAATTCTAGTAAAAAGACCAGACTTAATGGTCTGACTGAGACTGGAGGAACCCCAGAAGACATGGCCCCAGGACTCTCTGTTAACTCAGAACTAAAACCATTTCTGAAGCCAACTCTTCAGACAAAGATTAGACTGGACCATAAGACATAAAACGATACTCATGAAGTGTGTTCTTCTTAGTTTAAGTAGATACATGAGACTAAATGGGCAGCTCCTGTCCAGAGGCCAGATGAGAAGGCACAAACAGAAAGGAGCTGGTTGAAGGGACACGGGAAATCTGGGGTGGAAAAGAGGAGTGTGCTGTCACATTATAGAGAGAGCAATTAGGGTCACATAACAATCTGTGTATAAATTTTTATATGAGAAACTAACTTGAGCTGTAAACTTTCACCTAAAGCACACACACACACAAAAAGTTTACAAATAGGATGACATAGTATGTAACCTTTGGGATCAGCATTTTTCACTTGGTATGATTCTCTGGAGATTGATCAGGTTGTCGGACATAACAATAATTTGTTCCTTTTCATTGCTAGGCAGTATTCCATGGTGTGGATATACGCTAGTTTGTTCAACCAGTCACTTCTTGAAGGACATCTGGGTTGTTTACAGTTTTAGGATATTACAAATGAAGTTTCTATAATCGTTCTTTAAAAACAAACAAAAAACCCAGAGGCTGGGAAAACGTACTTTCCAAAGACCGAGAGAAGAAATTCATAACATATATATATGTATATATCTGACAAAGGACTTGTATCCATGTTATGTAAAGAACTCCTATATTATTCAGAAAAAGACAACTCAATAAAAATAAACACTTGAACAGGCACGTCATAAAAGAAGATATGCTAAGAGTCTGTAAACATGAAAAGAAGAGTTTCTTATTTATCAGGCAAATACAAATTAAAAACCATTCCAACTAGAATGGCTAGGATTAAAATGACTGACTACACCAAGGTTGCCGAGGGTGTGGATCATCTGGAGCTCTTACACACTGCTGGACAAAGTGTGCACAGGTACAATCATTTTAGAAAACTGGCAGTTATCTCCTGTAGCTAAACACACACGTCACGTCCTCTATGACCCAAGCAATCCACTCCTCGGGATAGATCCAAGAGAAATGAGTATGGAAGTCTACCAGAAGACATCTACAAGAATATTCATAGCAGCTTGATTCATAATAGCCCCAAAATGGAAACAACTGAGAGGTAGAAGATATAAAGAAATTGCTACATATTCATGCAACAGAAAACTATACACCAATAGAAAAGTACTGGTAGAATAAAGCAGATTAATCTCGTGGACGTGTTGAGTCAAAGAAGCCAGATGCAAAAGAATACACACTATATGGTTCTATTTATGATGCTAAAGATCAGGCAAAACTAATCTATAATGAAGAAGTCAGAACAGTGGATACTTCTAGAGAGTGGTTCTTGATAGCAAAAGGGCATGAGGAACTCTCTAGAGTGCTGGAAATATTCTACATTTGATCAGGGTGATAGTTATATGAATACATACATATGTGAACACTCATCAAGCTAGACACTAAAGATTAATGCTAGATTATAAAATGTATATCAGTTAAAAAAAAAATTTTTTCCCACAAAGAAAATCTAAGGCTTAGATGGCTTCACTAAATTCTTCCACAAATTTAGGGAAAAAGTAACATCTTACACAAACTCTAAAAGAGAATACAGAACGGCAATTGAGAAAATTTGAAGGTTTTCATACTGCTTATCGAATGATACCAAGGAATTATTTCCGATTTTGTTAGACTTAATATATCGTGATTATTTTTTTCAAAAGTCCTTATCTGTTAGAGATACCAAGGTAAAGTACTTATGGGTGGAATGATATGATGACTAGGATTTGATTTAAAATACACGAGACCCTTATGATAAATAAAACAAGACTGACAAAATATTAATAATTATTGAAGTTGACTGTGGACACGTGAGTTTATTACACTATTCTATCTTCCACGGTTTTTAAGATTTACATAATAAAAAGTAACAAATACATCACAAAAATTCAATTAATAAACAAGAGCTTTCCTAAAAATAAAACAAAAGAATCTAGGTAGGTTTCTACCATACTTGAACATAGAGCAAAGTATAGAAAAATTTAGTAGCAGAAGACAAACGAGGCTCCTAATAATCAGAGGGAAAATCTGGAGGGACGAGAGGAAAAATAACATGCACAGCTCTCAATTCTGTTAAGTTTCAAGTAAGTCCAAAAGACAGCTAAAACTGGCGCTTAGAGCTAGAGAAGCAGGCTTGGGAAGAAATTCATACATACATCTCAGGAAAAATCACCAGAGCAATGGGGGCGGGGAGGGAGGTAGTGGTAAGGGCAGGGGATCTAGAACCAGAAGACTGACATCAAGTGCTGGCTTCAATTACTAGTTGCATACTGGTGACAACTTCTCTGAGACAAAGTTTCCTATCAATAAAATAATTGCAGTATCATCAAAATACATAGTGAGGATCAAATGAGAACATGGTGTAAACTGCAAAGCCCTGTAATATATTGGTGGTAACTGTGGTTAGCAGATAAGTTCCCTAAGGGAATACACAGAGAAACACAGTAATAGACGGTTCAGACTGAGCCTTGTGGTACAACCATGATTAATGATCACAAAAGAGAATGAACATGGAACTGCAAAGATTAAAGAGAGAAAAACAATCTAAGAAAATTGACTTAGAAGGAAAAAAGCATCAAAGAAGCCAAGATGAGAAGTATCTATACGCGGAGCTAAACATAAAGAAAGAAGTCAAAAGGGGAAGTAATTTCATATACACCTGGCAAGAAATATATGAAATCTCCATAAACGGTACTCTTCGCCCATGAAATTCTATCATCTTCTGACATATGCCATTTAGAAAATGTGACAGAACACATGGATTTAATAGTACCTCTAAAGAGAAGGCAGAATAGGTAACACTGCACATATTTTCTTTCACTATAATGGAAAGCAAAGAGAAATATGAAAAGGTAAAGTGAGTTAGATAGAAAGAAGTAAATGATCCTGTAGTTTTTAAAAGTTAGTAGCCTGGTAAATCATTACCATGCATTCTTTCTAAGTGGAATATATAAAAAATATGAAAGTTTTTCCCATTATGAACTCATTGGAAATAACTCCATAAACTGTCACGGTTTAAGCAGTATTTTTAAAACGTGAGATTTTCCTAAATTAGACGACTATTTACCACCTCATCTCCACGGAGCAGTTGATAAAGATGTGCATAGTAAGCTATATACAACTGAATTCAAAACACCTAGTGAGATTTTTCTGGAAACTTTGGTGGCATAGTAGTTAAGAGCTATGGCTGCTAACAAAATGAGATCAATTTCTACTTATATTAAGGTTCATTACGATTAATGAGGGAAGGTAATTCTGAAAAGATTCTGAGACACTCATTATAAAAGTTTATTAGAACACTGCTCCTCCCTAATTGAAAGTTTAAGATAGCTACAAAGCAAGAGTTCCCTTTTACCTGAGAGTCTGTTTATAACAGAATTTCCTTTTTGATATGATCATTTTAATTTGGTAAAAAAGGTATAGGTAACTGAAGAACTATGTCCACATGGAATCTAGGTTGCTTTGACAGAACAGCACTGCATTATTTCATTATCAGCTTTACAGTATGAGAAGTATCTGCTAATGTTACCCATATGCTTCAATCAAAGGATAAAGGTAACTAAACCTACGTATACAGGCTTTTTTTCTAAGTTTTCAACTCTAGGAATATTTCTAACCTCATCTTACCGGAAACTTAACCAACTTTCAGACTTTATCAACTTAGAATGTGGTCTCTACCACAATTTTCTAAAGTCATCATTTTACCTACTCTCATACTTATGCAGTAACTTATGCAGAGGGGTCTTTCACTTTTCATTCAAACCTAGTTCACCTGCTTACCTCCCATGATGAATTGGCAAGTGTTTGCGATGGATTCCATGACTTCCTTCTACAAAAGCATTGGGAGGCTTATGGTACACAGAGGCCAAAGAACCAATGTGGCAGATTAGTTCGTCCAGCAGAGTTGGCTCAATAAGGTCTGTTTCCTCAGAGATCAGTGGCTTCTCAGACAAGACTACTTCTTTGGCTGTGACAGGGTCCGTTGAGAGAAGGCGCCAGTAAATATAGCCTCGGTCTCGAAGGTCAGGGTTATCAGAATCCTAATGAAAAGGCAAAAGCAAGAAAGTTTAGATGGAATTTTCTCCATACAGAAACCCAAACTGCTGGGTTTCTTGTCAAGGCAATGCTGTAGTAATTTATGCAGAGTTGGCCATTAAGAAGATAGCTGCTCAATGTAATTTTTAATACAGTCATAATCATGTAATTTCTAAAGTTTCAAGGAGTTTAAATATAAATTCAGATAAGTTAGTCCTATGACTCAAAGTCATACATAAGTTGGAAAAGGGAAAATAATAGATTTAGTCTGGTCAAAGTGAACTTGACCTTGGGACATAAAAATGACAAATATTAGCTGAATTATTCAGAACATATATCTTACATATATGTCACCCCTACCTTCTTTCTTCATTCAAATATTTATTACCTCCTATGGGAGACACTGCCTAGGCCCTGGAAATAAAGAGGTAACAATACACACTGCCTGACTTTAAGGAGTTCCCAGAATATTGGTACAATGTAATATGAGAGACTGTTGTTTTTAGGTGCCGTCACGTCGACTTTCACTTAGAGCAGCCCACGTAACAGAGCAGAACCGTCCCACAGGGTGTTCTTGGCTGCAGTGTTTAAGAAAGGAGATCGCCAAGTCTTTCTTCTGCTGAGCCACTGCGTGGGTTCAAACCGTCACCTTTTCAGTTAGCAGCTGAGAGGCACTATTACCTAAGTAATCAGAAACTATTAAAGACAGAACTTAAGTGTTTCTAAAAGGGGTGACATTTGAGCTTGGTAGTCTTGTTTTTTGTTGTAGTGGTTTTTAAATAATTTTAATCATGCTCATGGTTAAAAATAGTTACAACTGCCATACCACAATTGAGAAGCGTATGATGTAAAAATCAATCTCCTCCTATCTTCCAAACCCTCCCCAATCAATCCTCCATCCCCAAAGTAGCCATGGTTAACAACGTGGCATCCAGACAGCTTTCACATACACGTATAGTTATTCTGTATGACAGCAGTTTCATATTCTATATACCGTTCTGCAAGCTGCTTTTCACACTGGCACATCCAGCTACAGTTTGTTTCTGTATTTTCACCGCTGCATCATCATTTACTAGTGCTCTGTGGGGACATTTACATTGTTGCCTCTTTCTTTGTGCTCTCCTACCTTTTATTTATTATAATTATTACAAAGTGAAAATAAACACCATGGCATTTAGCTCCTTGAGTACATCTATATGGCAGCACTTCTTCTACCTGAGTTGTTCCAGGGCATCATGTTATGAAAGACAACAATAATTCCTGCTACAATTTCATATTTAAAAAGTACACACACACACAAATATTTTCTTTAGATGGGCCAATTTGAGGGCTTCCAAGTGAGTTTCTAAATGAGCAGATAAATTGGTTCATGATTCAGCCATTTAAGGCATTTATCATTCAGCTCAATACCAGCAGACACCCCGAAGGCTTTTGACAACAGGATTTAAAATTTTTTTTCCCCCTTTGGTGTTATATTGTTTAATTTGCACTCAAAATGGATTACTGGTTACAGACAAAAAACATAAAGAACACTGCAATACAACAAGTTAATAGAGTATAAAAATGGTAATTTTTACTTCCAGATAATCTATCACATTCACAGATTACATTATTCTAATGGAAATGCACATACACCTTTTCCCCACTCATTATCTCTTTATCCAGCATCTCACGTTTACGTCAACAGTAAAAAATCTACTACCCGCATATTCTGCACATTAACGACGTACATAACAAATGCCGAGGTGCAAGGTGACAATAACACTGGCTATGATGGTTAAGGTTACTTGTCACCTTGGCTGATTCTCAGAGGTTTGGCAGTTATGGAATGATGCGGTCAGCCTCCATTTTCACATGATGCCAATTACGCATAACAACCTTCTCTTTGGAACCTAACCATGTCAAGACGTGAGGAGAGGGGACACACACACGTACACACACACACGTCATCATCATCACCACCAAAAATGTCTCTAGTATTTGAAATGCCAGAGTTTAAAAAAAAAAAAAGTGATAATAATAACCAATTTTGTTTTGTTTTTTTAGGGGGAGTAATTTGCTCCTGAGTAAGTGTTTATAAATAGTCTGAAACCTTCTCACTCAGCTCTTCACTTGGAAACAAAGCTTGAGCATTATGAAAAAAAAAAAAAACAAGCTGATCTTTCAAAAGAGCAAAATACAGGTTTTTTAAAAAACAAGGTCAGGAAAGTAATTCTCCCCCTTTTTTTACATACAGGTTCAAAGTTAAATTTTAATCTATACATTTAGTCCCTAAAGCACATGTCATTTAAAATTTGTAGACAAATTATCCTATTTATTACGAAATTAAAATGAACACTGCACATCACTTATTAGCTGGAAAAATCAGTTTGTCTTTATAGATAAGCAATATTGTTAAAGACATTCAAATGATATTTATAATATAATACATTGTTTAATAATATACCAATCAAAAACTATTTTATATCGCAAATTATCTCTTTCGTACATTATGCAAATATCTAATCAAATGACTCCTCAAAAATTCCTATGGGTGTTCACAAAATTATAAGTTTCTGTGAAAGAAGTTTATAAGCTCTCCTGTCCCTCAAATTCAAAACTGCAATAGGGTAAATTGCTGGAGACAGAGTTACTGCATCAAAGGGTACACACGCTTTGAATTTTAATAGAAGACTGACTAAAAAATACAGTCCTATGAAAAACAAGTACAAAATTTTCAAGACTGAAGTCAAGAGTAGGCAAGGATCTCCTGTTGCTCCAGCTCTGTTGTTCTAAAGTCTGGTGCGTTAGGCCTTCTGTGAGCTGCCCTTTACTGTCTCCTTACTCAGGTGGAAGCACAATAAATCAGGCCCAGAAAATATGTGTGACAAACAAGAAAACAGAAGAGCTCAGCTGCTAATCAAAAGGTTGGCAGTTTAAATCCACCAACTGCTCTTCGGAAACCCTATGGGGCAAATCTACTCTGTCCCATTGGGTCGCTATGAGTTGTAATCGACTCAACAGCAATGTGTTTTTTTTTTTAATTGTGTGCCTGGTGACCTGAAAATTTGGTTTTCGATCTATTATACTGCTAGCCCTCAGGCCTTCCTCAGGATCTCAAGATAATAGTATACCTATAAAAATGAGAGCTTCCAAAACAATCCTCACTAGGTAAGCTCTAAAACAGTAGTTCTTAAACAACGTGTATCACGATTTTAACACACCAGGAAAGCTATTAAAAGTGCAGTTTGGAGGAAAAAAAAAAGTGCAGTTTGCAGGGCCTTACCCACAGAGGTTCTGACTCATTATGTCAGAAGTGGGACCCAGGAATTCGTATTTTTAACAAGCATCCCAGGAGATTTTGACAATGGTGGTCCCTAGTTAATAGGTAGAGATGTTAAGATGAAGACCTCTCTCCCATGCAGCAGGAATAACCACTAAGGCCTGGATACTTCTGTTCAGAAACAGAATCCCACCACCTAATTCAAACTAACATTACCCAGTGGATCACACTACTGTCAAACTGGTACTCAGCAACCATAAGTATCAGATTCTTATTCCACAAACTTGAGAAAATATCTCAGAGAATACCTGCGAAAGTGAAAAAGATTTACATACATGTGTTTACTCTTCTGTGGTAACTCCTCAGGCCTCATTAATTAATCGGACAGAAAAGGCAGGCCTACAGAAATTGCCTATTTAGTCATTTACAGCCAAACATGAAATCATCATCCACAAACATTTCAGAACTAGAAACCTTACTCATGTGCTAGCTTAGGCGCAATAGTACTGCAGGCAGGGAATGTACTCTCGAAGTCACTGTCAACCTTTGGACTAGGATAGTGGACAAGGACAAGGACCCTGGTGCCAGGCTACCTGGGTTTGAGTCCTAGCTCCCTCTTATAATCACTTCTCTGTGTCTCAATTTTCTCATCTATAAAACAGGAATAGTAACAGCACCATCCCTCATCAGGTTGTTGTAAGGATTAACTGAGTTAATATGTAAACTGCTTACCAGAATGCATGATACACAGTAAGCACTATACAAATGATAGTTCTTATTAAGATTCTGTACTAGTCCCTGTACAGAAAGTCTAGAAACAGAAATGTCTGTTGGTTTATTTATACTCCACCCTCTTCTAGAGAAGGATTTAATAAAGCTTACAAGAAAATGCATATAAAGCTAGAGAGCATAAATTAAAACTAGAAGCAGAAAAATGCATGCTACAATGGATACACATTTACTATGGGAGGTCCCTAAGTTTGATTCTAAGATTTTGAGCAACCATTATGAAAAGAAGCCCAGTCAGGTAAACCAGTCAGGGGGCAGTCAATTATACACCAATATACAGGAAGATCCAAAACTTGTCAGGAATTTAACAGGGCCACATAATGAAGAAAACATGTAATGGAATAAACAATGACTAACAACAAGTTGACAACAGATCCAAGTAGGATAGTTTCTCATGACAACCCTTAATACAAGTTGACGGTATCAGTATAATTCTGTAAAAACAATTCTATTAAACGTCAAATACAATGCAGTCTGGGTACCCAGCTCTCTAGTAATCTGGTTTGATTCTGGGGTGAATTTCAGGCTATCTGTAAGAATGGAGAGACCTGTATCCTTTAAGCAATGCTCCCTGAACACTTCATCTCAGTCAAAGTTGGATAAATACTGGGTGATAATGAGACTGAGTTTGAACTCTGACAAGAATCCAAAATACAGCTATCATATGCTACCTGTTAAATACAAATACATAGGCCTTAACAGACAATGGAGCTACAGACAGGGTTGAGAACTTAGGAAAACAGAGGACCCTGCCAAGGACACTTGCTTGAATATAGAATTTCTATCCCATATCTATCTGGAGGTGAGAAGAGGGAGCAAAGCCAAAATTTCCTTTAGAAAACTGTTTTGAATCCATTGTAACAGAGATACAAATGAGTTATCAAAGGTCTAGACACAGAAAGTCTAGAATGCTCAATTCAATAGTGATAACACTGAATAATCATTACCTTGATGGCTATGGAAATTGCTTTGCTTCAGGCAAAGGGAGATGCCCGAAACTTAAAAAAACACTTCAAAGAGCTCTTATAAATACATTAGAAAGATGAAAATTAATAGCGGGAAAGATGAGAGCTCAGAACTAAGTACTGTGAAAGGGTTTTAAATTTTGATAATATACCATTATAAAAAGATAAAAAAGAAAGGAAAATGGTAAAATGAATATATGACTCAGATTCCACGTGTAGACAAACTTAAAACCTATTCTCGACTTCAATGAAGACCATCGCTAAGTTATGATGGGTTGATAATCGTTCTACTACAGTTCACTGGAAGAAGAATTTTGGTTTCTGTTGCTCTAAAATGGTGACCTGATCTCTCAGGCTGGCTGCCACATTCCTGACATCAGAATCCATCTGAACATCTTTCTTCTGACACCCTAAAAAAAACACCCTAAGGAGGGTCAAAAATACCAAATTAATTCAAGGAAGCAACCTAAGGACTTTAAAATTATTTCCTGAAGACTGCTGAAATAGCAAATATTTTGTTACCTATATATTTACCACAATTTTGAAAAATTGTGAAAAAAAAATTTCTTTTATGAAGAAGGCAACCATTCTAGAAGGTAGAACATTACCTGAGATCTTTACTCCAACATTTCCCATCTGTAATGGTACCTATATCTGAAAGCTGAAACTAAGTAACCCTGAAAGGTACTGTCAGATCAGTGCCATTTTCATATTAGTATGTCCAAAAAAAAAAAAAAAAAATTTTTTTTTTTTTTCATTAAGTAGTTCCTGGGTGGTGCAAATGGTTAAGTGCTCAACTACTATGCAAAAGGTTGGTGGTTTAAACCCACCCAGAGGCATCTGAAAGACAGGCCTGGTGATCTGCTTTCAAAAGGTCACAGCGTTGAAAAATCAGTGCAGCAGTTCTGCTCTGCACACACAGTGTCACCATGAGGGTCAGAACTGACTTGATGGCACCTAACAATAACAGCCTGCCCTTCACTAAAGGGTCTAAGTTCAATTTTCATGAATGATCATGAAAACTGGAGTCAGTTAGCTCATTTAAAAACCCATACAACCAGTTACAATTCAATGGAATACATATAAAAAGCATCGTTTTTATATCTTAACAAGATTTAAAGGCTATACCTCTTCCAATTGAAACCTCCCTAGATGAACCTTCCCGGGAAGAGTTTCATAATTTCCTACAATTTAAAACAAGACAACTCAATCCCTCACTTTGTCCAGATTTCTTACCTGGGTTGCCAAACTCAAGACCTGCTGGACCAGCTCCTGTGTTTCTGATGGTTTCTTTAGAAACAGCTTCACTATGGCAGTAAGCAGAGTGAGCTGCACCTAAACAGACATAATCTGAGTTACTGTGGGGCCCTTCTGATTTTGACTATGAGACAAAGGCTAAGCTCAGTTGTTACCAACAATAGCAGTCAAACGTATTCATCGTCTAAAAACTCACTAGCCACCTGTCCTCAAATTGCATTTTTGGCACCAAAGTACATGCTAACTGATAGACATTAAACTGGTTCCTCACCAAGTCTTTTATTATTTACTTCCACCAAAAGATCCAACTTTGGAGGAACTATGGACTCATCTATCATACTGGGGCAAGAGCTAAGACAGTAGAATTATTTTAGATCAGTCAATGAGGGTTGGGCTGCTGGACAAACAAGGAGATAAGCAGCGTCACGAAGGACCTTGCAGAAATGCAAATGCTTAGGCCCCATGGCAGACCTAGTGAATCAGAAACTTTGGGGGTGGGGCCCAGCAACCTGTGCTTTAACAAGCTCCCCAGGTGTTCCTGATATTCACTACAGTTTGAGGACCACTGGCCTAAGTTACGTAGGATTGTTCTGCCAGGAATCGGTAGAACTGAAAAATGTCATCCCTGTGGAAGAAAAATGAACATATCATATATACATACACACACACACAGTTTCTATATATACATAAATACATACACACATACTATATATAAATACGCTCATACACATTCAAGAAACTGCCTAACCTTGACTTTCCCTGAAATCTTCCTAAAGAGATCTAGGACACAGGATATAGAAGAGAACTTACCTGGGTGCTTTCATCGTGAAAACCCTCTAGGAAGCTCTCTAGTAACTCATCTGCATTGTCAATTCTTTCAGCATATTCTCCCACGATCCAAATCATAGCTGCTCGAGCATCTGGCTCATCGAGCGAGTCTAAGTTCTCACACAGAGTAGCAATGATACTTTCATACCTGATACAACAAAATTGACCATGGTTACTGAAAGCAAAACTAAGAACTGTATTCAATAGTGAAACTAAAAAGCAAAACCACAGACAAGGCACCCTAAAACAAACCACCAAATTTCTAAGGCGTTTAGTCAAGAGAATGTACAGGCTTTTAAGTCAGAAAATTATAAATGTTTAATATTCTTCATTTATGTTTTAAGTATTAGACCTTATACCTTTATAAAAACTCATAAGATACTCTTTTCACATAGGAAAAAAAAATCTGTGGTGTAAGATAATACCACTACCTTGTATTTATAACAATCTTTCTCATAACTAGGTCAGAGAAATTCCATTTTGTTTTCAGGAAAACAGACAAAAACAGTATCCAGACTACAAACAATAACTCTGTCCGTTAATTCACCTCTGTTTTTTTAATAGAGATCTTTATATTCTTTCCTTCCAAGGTCCCTCATAATAATGATTTATTTCTCCTAAGAAACAAGTAATTCAAATTCTGATTTTTATATATTCTCTCATTTTTATCATGCTGAATCCGTATCTGTGGCTAATATAGTTTAAAGCTATATTAAATGAATGACATTATGTAATAATTTACATGTGGACAACTCAACAGTACACTTGTTTGCCTTACTTTCACTGATAAATCCAGGCCCTTAATAGCTCTTTCTTAAAATTCAACTGTCACAGTCCTTATTAACGTAAACCAGAAATGGATGTATTTCTCTACAAATAATATTGAGATACATATCTTTATCCTTAATCAAGATGTTTAGAAGCCCAACACTCCCCTTTTCTAAGAGAATGGTAAAGGTATACAGTTCTCTTTCTAAAAACACTTTTTCTAAAATTTTTTAATATACATATAATGCTTAATAAACCACTACCCTGCTGAACTATTTACTAGTTTCTGAGCACACTTAACACTTTAAAGACTAATCAAAAGCTTCAGCAGAAGGTATCTCTATGATTACAAAGCAAAACGAGATTCTGGGATACTTACAAGATCTGTTCTTATTTCACTCTTTCAGATTCTTTAACAGTTTGCTTTCAAAAACAAACCTGAAAAGGTATTTTTCCTTGATAAACTAAGAGGCCTCAATTTGAAAAATTGTGGGGAGAAAATGTCGATTTTGCATATCTGTATAGAACAGCTACAACGCGTCAGAAAAGGCCTGAGACTGAACTGTTACGTGTCCTGTAACTTTCCACAAAGTACTAGGTAACACGCAAAATGACCAACGCAGCTGTCACGTTCCTGGCTTTAATGGTAGGGTAATCGTATAATTTATCATCCAAACTGAGATATTTCTGACAGTAAAAAGGGGCATGGTCATTAAATATGCCGGGGTAACAGCAGGAACTGGGATTATGCCAGAGGCAACCTAGAATATACAGTTATCCAATTTAATGGTAACTTTACCAAAGAATCTGATTATGCTAACTTCAATATATCCCAATGGGCAGTATACAGTCAGATATAGGTTTAATTCTTCTGAAAGCAATAGAGTGAAAAACCAGGTTTTAATTCCTGTGCTAACTACCTCACGTGTTTCTGATTTTTAATAAAATATCCTATTACGACCAGTTACATTAAAAAGAATAATCCTTCTCAGCCAATTACAAAATGTCTTGCTTAAAACAGGAAACCCTGGTGGTGTAGTGGTTAAGAGCTACGGCTGCTAATCCAAAGGTTGGCAGTTTGAATCTACCAGGCGCTCCTTGGAAGCTCTATGGGGCAGTTCTACTCTGTCCTATAGGGTTGCTATGAGCCGGAATCAACTTGATGACAATAGGTTTGGTTACTTAAAACATAGAAACACAGAAATATTTGGACATACTTATTGGGATACTTTCGGAAGATGTCCCGGATGACAACAATTGCCTCTTGGACCACATAATTTACTTTCGTCTGGATGAGATCAAGCAATGTGCTTACACAGCGCTCTGCAGATTGCTGCGAAGAGGAACATAAAAAACAAGAAATCAGACAATCTGTCCAACAGTACCTTAAAAGAAAAACAACAACCAAAAAACTCTGAAACATACAGGTGCATCAACTATACTAAAAGGTTATGCAGTTAATTTGACCAAGATATACTAGATGCTAGGCTATCTGATGTAGATATATAGAAGTTTTACATATACTCCAAATTTTACTTATTACAAAATATACTGACAGATAAATCAGTTCAAATGAAAAGAACCACCCTGGGTAGCTGGCAGAGTAGAACTGAGAAGAGAGTTATAGAATAAGCCAAGGTAGGAGGCTCTTAGCTGGCGTTCATGTGTTAGTGGAAACAGCAGAGGTGTCTTTAAACTTTTCGAAATGAGATGCCAAATTTTTTACGTGCATGTATAGTAGGATCTGATTTTTGTAAAACATACACCTATGTAGGACTACATGAACAAGGATTTAAAATCATGTAACCAAATCACGTATACCATGCATCTCTGGGAGAATGGATGGAGAGAGAGTGTTCTATTTCTGTTTATCTTAATTTGTAGTCTCACAATGAACAAATACGGCTTTTCTAGTAGGCATAATAAAAGTTTGTTTTTTTTTTTCTTTTTAAATTACGGGATGAGACAAAAATGGTAAAAACTAAGGAACAGAAGAAGTGAGGAATTCCTGATCTTAATGCCTTAACTTCTCTCAAGCAAATAAAATTACTTCGTTTTATTTGGAAATTAAAAACGACCAGGGGTTTTTTTAAAGAAAAAGGCAAAAATTACTGGGGGTGGAGGGGTAGAACTATGGCGTTGACTTTTCGATGGTATTTACTCAACAGCTTATTGCTTAATCTTTACGCTAGCCAACTTAATATAACAAAATTATAAAATTTTTTACCTCAGTACGTTTATGGCAACTAGAAACACCTGTGTTTACAGTCATGCTAAAACATCAACTCCAATAAACTCTTAAAAGACACCTAAACTTCCACTAATAAGCCCCGTTCTCTTAGCTTAGCATTAAATTAAAATTCATTTTTTCATTTGTCACATCTTTGAAACCAACCACACATTATAAGGGTAGGCTGCCCTGAAAGAAAGCAGCAGCTCAATTTAGAAGCTATACAGAAAGTCTATTACAATTCCCTTGCTTCTCCTCATCCCATGGGCAGGTTAGTTATGAACAGGCAATTATTGCCCACCCCTTGCCCAAAAAGCTGTGCCTGGTCTAGACAACTCTTTCAAAGTGATAAACTTGCATGGCTGAAACAACTCTAGGAAAACTTTTAAGGCAAATCCAGGCAACCTGGGATAAGACAGCACTACATAAAAGGCAGGATTCTTAAAGGCTGAAATTAGGTTTCCAGGGAAAAGCACAAATGCTACCAAAATCTGTCCCAAAATTGTCTTCGTTGGTAAGTAGGTAGTTATACCTTGATAAAAATGTATGTGAAGTATGGTGATAAAAAAAGATATATATCAAGAACAAATAAACAGACTTCCATTTTTCAAATGCAGCAACAGAAGCATATTAAGTATCTGAAGCCACTGAGCTAGCAGAACCAGAGTTGAAACCAGGGTTAATTAACTTCTTGCTTATAACTACTAGTCCACTAAATGATTTATCAATGATAACTACATAGAAGAAGCTCTAACTGGAATAAAAACAAGGGAGGTCAACTGGGACCTTGGCTTTCACAGAAGCTTCTGACACAGCATCTGCCTCCTTCTCTTCCTGTGAAGTACTGGTCATACTGTACAAATTATTTCAGTATCCTTGAGAAGACATATGGCCCAACCCTCTGACTCTAAGAATTACATATAATCAAGTAGCAAGAACAAATATGGGGCTGTGAACCCACAATAACATAGTGAACAGAGGCCATCATTAATTTCAACAAATTTTGAATGAGGGAAAACAAATGGAGGGCTGGTGACTGATGAAGCAGGACAAAATAAGTTGCAGTGCATAATACCTGCTGGAAGGCTGCAGCCAAGCTAGAAACCAATCTGCCCTCTAAGGCCACAGAGGGGCTCTTCAAGAGGCCTTTCAAGTAAAGGTCAACTCACTATCTTAAAGCTGAAACCTGCTAATTAACAGCCTAATTAGCTGTCCTAATCAGCTTTCCTATTGTTTCATTCTTAAATATAAATGGGCTGCACTTTACTGTATTACATGGTATACACCCCAATTTAAAAATCATATATACGTATGTATATATACATAGATATGCAGTGCAGTGGGTTTCTCTTACATATGGCCTTACTGGCCTTGGGTTTATAATTCTGCCAAAACGATTAGCTGAGCCACAATCTAGCAAGGGATTGGTTGATTACTATGCAAGTAAGGGCCTGAAAATCCACCCAGTAAGATTGAGCCCCTTGGGGTCCAGCTCAGAGATTGGTGGTTTTATCACCCTGCTAGGCTTATATAAGGGCCAATCCCACAGAGATTAACAGGGACTTCGCTATCAACAAGAAGAGCCTGGAGCCGAACGCATCCTTTGATCCCAGGGTCTCTGTGCTGAGAACGTCCCAGATCCAGAACAGAGACAAATGTAACATGGAAGGCGGCATGAGATGGCGCAAGATGATGGCAAACACAGCAAAGTCTAGCAGCAGAGAAACAGCAGTAGGAGTATGAGTCGCAGGACCAGGAGACTGGTACAAGACGGTGCGGTGGGCTTGCCAGCTCAGAGAGAGAGAGAGGCGGCTGTGGTGGGCTTGCTGGCCCAGAGAGAAAGAGAGAGAGAGCTAAGTGTCTTCAGGCAGGAGGCTTGCTGGTGGAGTTAAAAGCTGTAACACTTGCCCGAGCCAAAAGGGACCGGCCTGCAGATGCGGCCAAGAGACGGGTCCAGCGTATGTGCGTGGCCAAGAGATGAGCCTCTTACTTCCAAGTTAATTCTGATCCCAAGTTGTAGCCTGTTACTTCCCTAATAAACCACATAACTAAGTATGACCTGTGAGTTTTGTGTGGCCACTGTGACTAATTATCGAGCCAAGCAGAGAAGTAGAGAGTACTGTGGGGAGTGGTAGCTAGTGTCAGAAACGGTGAAAAAGTTGGGGTGGAGGTACGTCTGACCTGTACCTCACAGGAACCAGCTTTGTGCTGATCCTGGTTTTCATCTCTCCTCCTGAATGCAGGCAGTTCCTCACACTAGATTACAGACACATAGGTATTTATGCGACCATCATCATACCATGTCCTAGATAATTAAATTCAAAGTGCAGAAACAAATCAAAAAACTGTAATTCATGTCTTTTGGGATACAAGAAAATATTGCAAGAATTAAAAAAAGAAGAGCAATACTATGAAAAAAGGTTCCAAAACATTAAAGAATAATAAAGAGAGGCTTTCTGGGATGATGGCTGTGCAGAAGCCAAAAAGCAATTCAAGCAAAACGACAGACGAGTTCAAGAGAGAAGGGTCTAGGACAAAAGGGAGCTTACAGATTTTGATACTATGCTTGAAAAGCTGGAAGAAGATAGGAGTCCAACAAAGATATACAGTGTAAGAAAAAAAAGGCCAATTACAGAAACTCCAGAGAAAACAAAAGGTTCTATAAAAAAGAAAATACAATCATTGCACATTGTATGGCACCACATATTTATGCGGCCATAGTATGCAAAATAAAAAGAAGAAATATTATCTCAATTTACAAAGAAATCAATATAGGACCAAAAATTCATAACTATACTGGAACACAGGAGAGAGGAAAAGTAGGAATAGGAGGATTATGAACTATACTTATCTCATAGCACAAACCTAATAAACAATGTCTACTATTTTAGTAAATCCATAACCAACTGGATAAGCATACTATTTAGAAGTATGGAAGTAAGCAAAAAAATAACTAAAACAAGCAATAGTTAAAGAGTTAAAAATTATTCTCTCTGGTAACAGGGTCTAGGTAGGGAAGTTCTTTAATATTTTAACTATGTGCTTTATTATTCCGATAAACTAAAAAAAAAAAAGTATTTAAAATAAAGGAATGAGGAGAACAGTCAGAAAGCTGTAATGTGATCACAACTACCATGGACACTTGCCTCCACCTTGATGGCACACCGTCCAATGGCTCGCACAGCTTTGCGAACAAAGTCAACATCCACCTCTGTGGCATATTCCTTCAGTTCTGCCAGAACCTGTTAAAAATCCAGGAAGTGGACAATGACTAAGGATTCTCAAACAGCAATTTCATGTCCTAATTTCTTCTAAAGGTCAGAACTTAGAATCTAAGTCACTATAAACTTGAGTCTGCTGAAGTCTGACCTGTGCAATGTTGGCTTGGGATGCCAAACGAATCATGATGTCCAACTTCTCCAGTTTAACATAGATGGGATCGTTGTACTTCACAAAGAAGACTTTGATTTCCTGCTTCAAGATTTCAGGCCTGTGGCACACAAACACAAGATAAGGAAGGTGAAGGCATATATCGATACATTCTTCCGAGTTCGTATTAATATCTAATCTGTGCCGCTCTGCCAGTCCCTCTTCCCCAGAAAAAGAGTCACAAACTTTCTCTACACTCCTCTATTCTTTTGAGTTCCATCTGACTATTTTTATCCTTTTTAAGGGTCAGGGTACATGTTGCCAAGAAGAACTGCTGGAATAACAACAATCCCACTCTAAACTGCAGTATACCAGGCAACTCTGGTGGCGTAGTGGTAAAGAGTCTGGCTGCTAACCAACAGGTTGGCAGTTCGAGTCCACCAGGCACCCCTTGGAACTCTATGGGGCAGTTCTACTGTGTCCTATAGTGTCGCTATGAGTCGGAATTGACTCGACAGAAATGGGTCTGGTTTGGGTTTATGGGTTTATGTAGTATTACCAAGGAGCCCTGGTGGAGCAATGTTAAGTGCTCAGCTGCTAGCCAAAAGGTCAGCGGTTCAAACCTCACCAGATGTTCCACGGAAGAAAGATGTACCAGTTTGCTTCTGTAAAGATCACTGCCTTGAAAACCCTATGAGGCGGTCCTACTTTGTCCTATATGGTCACTATGGGTTGGAATCGACGGTTGATGGCACACAACAACATGTAGTATACCAAGGAACTCTGGTGGTGTAGTGGTTAAGTGCTTAGATGCTAGTATACCAGAAAGAGACCCTTCAGAAAATAAATGGAATTCTAGGGCAACACCAGGCATTTATTACAGGAACACTCCAATATCACTTGTTAGCCTCCTGATCTGGGCAAGTTGTCCTGCCACACATCATTTTCATTTACATACACTAAAATTCTAACATTGGTCTACTTAGGATTGATATTATTAAGCTGAATTCAAAATTACAAATACTTTAATCACCAATTCATTATTTCCCAACCTTTTCTGGACAATTAGGTTGATGTTCCTCAAGGCGACGTACTGCACCTCTGGCTCCCCAGACAGCAAAGTGACAAGTGGAGGGGCTAACTTCTTCAGCAGCATATTGTAGTAGTCAGAGTCCTTAGGTAACAACTCTAGAAATTTCATTAGGACTTTTACTGCTGAGAGCACCACTGCTGAGTTGGCATGGGATAGCCGGGGAGTTACCCGCTCACAGATGCTGAGGGCAGAAAAGAAAAATTATTATCCTGAATTACAATTTCTTTACTCAATCCATTCTATAAGCTAATGTGTCAGAGTCCCATGGCCCAAATATTGAGAAATTAGAGAGTCAATTAGAAAAGTCGAAGCTCCATGCTTAGGTAAAACTGGAATCCAACACAGCAGAAGCCTCGTTCCCAGCAAACTACAGGCAGAGCAGGGGCATCAGGAAACCAATAATAAGGGATGTTTACAATGGAAGGACACTAGCAATACCCGAAAACACTTGAAGCTCACACCATTTACCTCCTGTTTTATAGTCCTCTCTGTCTCCCCACATTATGAAAGGGCTCCCTGCCTCACAGCCTATTTCTCCTCAACCTACGGGAAGTCAAATTAAGCAATCTGAGGGTTATTTCATAGTGAGAAGGAGCAACCAACTTGTGGCTAAAGGTTTCACTGTGAGATGCAGAAGGAGGTGGGCTGGCAGAGAAAACTACCCAGTCCCTTGCCTCAGGATTATAATGGAAACTTCATAAGTTCTTCTTCTTTTTTTTTTTAATATTCAAATACCATTGTAATGCTCTCTCAACCTTTTCCCCTTCCCCTAGCCCGTGCCACCTTCATTTAAATGCCTTGAGAAATCTTGTATATTTAATTATCTGTTGAGGATTTTTCAGAGATTAACCTAATTTTAATAGCTCTTAAACATCACGAGTGGCTAGCTGACTACATTCAACTATGGATACAAGTAGGTTGTGTTTCTCTTTCTTTCTCCTGTATCTGCATGGTTGACTCCCTGATCTCCTTCAAATCTCTACACAAATGCCACTGCCTCAGTGAGGCCTTCCCTGGCCACATTTTTAAAACTACCACCTCTCATACCCAAATGCTCAGCATTCCTTAGAGCCTTTCCCTACCATATCTTTCTCCTTAGTACTTATCACCATCTGACATGTTATATACTACATAATTAATTTTGCTTACTGCCTCTCACCTCACTCCCATCCCTTAGAGTAAGTGCTCCATGTCCACTGCTGTATCCTCAGGGCCTAGAACAGTGCCTGATGCATAGCAGGGGCCCAGTAAATTATTGCTGAATGAATGAATAAGTGTGATATGTCGATAACCAACAGAAAATAAAACTCTACCTTAGGTAGAGTTCTCTCCTGAAGATATTTGTACTTTCAATGATGGAAAGAAACTATCAGGGTGAACTAAGTCCAGAGGGAACAATTTCCCAGACAAGTGAAGAGCACTTACATTATAGTAGCTTGGAAATCAGCTTCAGCCAGGCAAGGAAGGTTCTTATCTACCGTAATTAAAATATGTCAACTTTAATGAAGAGCCAACAATTCTTCAGAAGTACTTTGCCTAGTACAGTGCCTATATATATAACATGCTCAATAAAAATTGGTGATAATTTCAACTCTGTAAACTAAAATGTGTGTATGTGCATATCAAATTTAGTAGCCAATTTCTGATAGTCAAAGGAAATTTATAACACTAAGTGATAGAGGACTGAGCTGCTACTGTCAGAACAATCCAGGTATGCCTTCCAAAATCTGCTCCAAATTCAGACAGATGTGATTTCCGTATCTAATGGAAAGCATCATGTATTCTGTCGACTGTCATTCCTAGGAACCAAAGCACTTTCTCTAGTAGAGAATTACAGGTATAGTTAAACTTAATAACTAGTTATCCAGCCACTTACTATGCATCTAATAGAATAAAAAGTTTGTCCTTACAGAGAAAGACACTCAATAACCTTTGTTTGCCAAATGGCCAGGAACTGCTGTGTGGGAGATGTGAGACAATGGTGATGGGATTTTGGCAGGTGGTGACTGTATTGTTCAAACAAGAAACGAAAAACACGCAGCATTTAGAAAGAGCTACTTTGGTATAGTTTACTCAACCATCAAAAATGTCCCTAAATCCAGTGAGAATATACCTTGGAGAAAACAACAATACCTACCCCACAAGCCACTGATCTTCCTCAACAAAAGAGACCCTTATTCTAACAGCAGACACTAGAACTTATTGAGTGAAGCAAGACTCCTTGATTCTATCCAGGAAAACAGACTCACCTCTGAGCCTCCCGGTCGTCTTTAGGGTTGTAGTTAGATAGGCAGTCGAGGATGAAAATCTGGCCCCACTCAGTGCACTCATTCAGGGCTGTTAGCAGCTTATTAATGTTCTGTGGGTTCAGATCAAGCAGATTGCTGTTTGGGTGAGACTCGCTGATTTCCGACAATGCTGCTACAGCATTAGCCACCACCTGGGAAAGAAGAGATATGACCTTGATTCACCAAGAACAGTTAACTTAGACAAATACTTCATCAATCGTCTCTGGATCACTTTATAGATCTCAACTCATAACCATTCCTGAACATTTTACCTGTCATATAGAAATAGAGAAACTGCTTTGAAAACATATATTAAGCTGCTAGTGATGGCATTCTAGAGCTTCCTACTAGTCAGGCAACCTGGCATTAAAACAATTCATATGTTAGCGGAGTCTCACACATGATCTACCATTAAAGCATATGTTAGCCATTTTAGTAATACTCAAAACTATGAATAAAATCAAGGCATATGAACAGCTATAGAAACAGCAAAGTCTAAATATGAAATACATACATTCGGCAACAGAAAGAAAAATCTAGGCCAAATAATTTTATACGTGCCTGGGTGTGTGTATGGTGGGGGAAGTTACGCCATTAAGCACGTGTTAGATTGTAAGAAAATGTGGGCTTGAGATCCTAGTTCACTAGTACGCGATGTTGGGACAACACATATTGTCTGAATACCGGGGATAATTTAATCCACCTCACGTTAGTTTAATCTGAGGATAAACTCAGATGACATTATGTATAAGTGGTTTCCACAAAGCCCTATGTAAACTTAAGGTGATAATATTCCTGTAATTCATCAAGTTGCATGTTTTTTTCACATTAACACCTCTGAAATTCGGGTGCATTTTATAGTCAATGACATGTCAGCTTAATAGGCAGAATTCTTCTTTCCTGGTCATACATAATAATGCATCTCATAATCAGTAGCATCTTAGATTCAACGGAATATGGCATATCCCCAATGTATCCTTCCTTTACATGCTATGATAAATGAAAAATTGCTACCTGAGACAACAAAGTAGAGGCCTATATTCTGACTAACAGAACTAGGAATCTGTATTAGTTACAAGAAGAAAATTCAACTCTTTATATAAAAATTACAGATTATTTATAATTAAAAAACCTACAACCAATGCATGTGTAAATAATTATAAAAGACTGCAAAAAAAAAAAAAAAGGAAGAAACGAAAGAAAACACAAAAATCTTTACTATGGCCCTATTTAAGTGAGTTTAAAACCACATTTTACAATGAAGCTCCCAGCTGCTACTAAAGATTAGGTGAGGCTGAATATTCTTTACGCATAAAATGTGATGGGAAATAGCAGCTTCAGCAATTATGTTGCTGAAAAGATTGAACTGTACTGTTGTATTGAAAGATTATACAAAATGTCAATACATTATTAGTTTCTACTTAAGTCCCTTGCTAAAAGCATGAGAAATCATGAGTTGAATGATTATTCTTTTGTAACCAAGAGAAGACACATAATGGCCACAATTCTGCTATTATTTTAATATCTATGCTGCCTGGGTAGTGTGCAAATTATCCCAGCATATGATTTTACATAGAAGATAAATGTCTAGGAAATCTGTATCCATTTTTATGTACAGAATAATGATGCCACAAATAGAATCATCTCCAGCCATAATGTGGTAATCAGAACAAAGATTCTAATATGAAAAATCAGACTCACTTGATAAATATGATTACGGGTATAATATTTTATTGTTATTAAGACAAATCAGGAATAATTACCTAGTTCACTTACTGGATGGTAGCATGTACAAGGTCCTTCTCTGATGTAATTTTTGTTTGCTAACTTTACCACATGGGGCCCTGGTGGCGTAGTGATTAAGAGCTATGGCATGCCATGGCTGCTAACCAAAAAACGTCAGCAGTCCAAATACACCAGCTGCTCCTTAGAACCCTATGGAACAGTTCTACTCTGTCCTGTAGGGTCACTATGAGTCAAAACTGACTCGAAAGTGACAGGTAACTCCACCATCAAGCAATGATGAGATAATTATCTCCCCCATCATCTCAGTGCTTTACAAGCAATGAAAAACTATCTTATTTCCTGTGTACAATACATTACATAGACCTGATTATAATACATAAAGGATTAAAATGTCATATTGGAAGTCTGCTTTGATCTAGCGCTGCTACCACACGACCAGTTTTGTCAAAAACAAACCTCCTACCACAATTCACCACTTCTGCTAGCCAAACCCTCTTCATGTTAGAAAAAAACTTATAAAGGCTGTTAATAGCAAACATAGAAGAAAAGGTGAGATTTGAAGAAATTAAAAAGAGCAATGGGGAGAAAAGGAAGAGAACAAGATGCTGAATAAAACGATCGATCATAATCCCTCTGTTATTATCATAAGCAATTGGAAATTAAACTAAGTGTGTAATGCAGTTAATGAGGTATCTGTTCTGGTGTTTTAAATGGCAATTTCCACTTACTATCACATATAAACAAGAAACAGAAAATTAAGTCTAATTAAAAGATTCAGAGATCAAATTAGAAAATTATATTTAGCAAAGCCTGCATTCTGAGAAACGCGATCACTGAAGACACTGACCAGAGGAGATGCTATTCTGCTCTCCAGTACCAAACTCAATTCTTCTAAAACTCTTCAAAGTTCCTTCCATCCTACCATTCCATTTTCATCTCCTAATCTTCACATTCAGACTGTTCTGTTTTCAGGAACTTACTAAGGCAGGCCCATAAGGGAGTTTTTCTAGTCAGTAAGCCATGTTTCTCTCACTCTTTAATGGAAATTCCAAATACACCAGTCGCAATGATTCTAAAGTAGGCAAAGAAAAAGATGACTTCAGACAGGAACCGGGAGGCTAAGCCAGACAGGGAAGGGAGGAATACTTACTTGTCAGTGTTTATACTTTGTATCTTTGGAATTCTATACTACGTACATATGTTGTCAATTAAAAAAAATAAACTTTAAATAGATTGAACCTTAAGATTCACTCATCTAGAGAACCTTCTCCAAACAATATTTCAACATCACAAAAGAGCAAATCCAACCCTTGCAGTAACTGCCTTGATTTATTCATGGGTTCAAACAATGGTATGCCTCTTTCACTTGAACCATGACTTTGAACTTAAATTGTTAAGATTACTATGTATAATTTTTTTCCCTAAGAAAACTGGTATTTCTCAGGAAATAACACCACGAAGAAAACAATGGCCTCCAAAACAATTACCTCAGAAATATTAGCGTTCCCAAGAAAGGGATTTATAAAAGAGGGTACTACTTTTAAAATGGATTTATAAATAGGGTTTCTTTAAAAAGTAAGCTTCCTCAGTATATTAGTTGACTTATAAAAAGTTGGCATCTATGCTACACAGGAATACATCCATAGCATTAAAAAAAAAAAAAAGACATCCATCTTGCCTCCCAATTACGGAAAGCTCCACTCTTTGGGAAACTGCAACAAACATTCCCCTGGTAGACCTAATACAACATGTATTTACCTCATATTTATCAAACACAAACATGC
Organism: Loxodonta africana; assembly: GCF_030014295.1. NCBI lineage: Eukaryota > Metazoa > Chordata > Mammalia > Proboscidea > Elephantidae > Loxodonta > Loxodonta africana. The sequence goes on from NC_087359.1 coordinate 52,999,895, forward strand.
ATAAACGCACACATACACAAAAGCATATATAGGCACACACATAACACTCAATACTTATTATTTATAGAGTACTCTTTCTCTACCTTAACTACAGACTTCTCTTCAATTTGATAGTTCCTTAGGGGTCCTTGGAAACCCTGGTGGCATAGTGGTTAAGTGCTATGGCTGCTAACCACAGGGTCGGCAGTTCGAATCCACCAGACGTTCCTTGGAAACCCTATGGGGTCGCTATGAGTCAGAATCGACTCAATGGCACCGGGTTTGGTTTGGTTTTGGTTAGGGGTCCTTAGAGTCTGTTATTTATTTATTTATTTTTAATTGAGGTGAGATTCACATAACATAAAATTAACCACTGGAAAGTAAACAACTGAGGGGCATTTAGTACATTTAGTGTTGTGTAACTACCACCTCCCTATAGTTCCACATTTTCATCACCCCAAAAGGAAGCCCTATACCCATTAAGCAGTTACGCCCCATTCCTCCCTAACCCCAGCCCCTGGCAACCACCAATCTACATGCTGTTCTATGGATTTACCAATTCTGCATATTTCATATAAATGGAATCATACAATATGGGACCTTTTGTGTCTGACATTTCACTCAGTATAATGTTTCAAGGTTCGGGCACATTGTAGCATGCATCAGTATTTCATTTCTTTTTATGGATGAAAAATATTCCATTGTATGTATATACCATAATTTGTTTATCCATTCATCCAATGATGGGCACTTGGGCTGTTGCCATCTTTCGCCTATTGCAAAAGGTGTTGCTACGAACATGGGTGTACATATATTTGAGTATCTCTTTTCAGGTCTTTTGGGGAATAAACCTAGCGGTGGAACTGCTGGGTCATACGGTTAATTCTATGTTTAGCTTTTTGAGGAATATAAATTGTTTTCCAAAGCAGCTGAACAATTTTTACATTCCCCCACCAATTTCTCCATATCCTTGCCAGCATTTGTTATTTTCTGTTTTGTTTTAATTACAGCCATCCTAAAACTAAAACCAAACCCGTTGCCATGGAGTCAATTCTAATTCATGGCAACTCCATGTGTTACAGAGCAGAACTGAGCTTCATAGGTTTTTTTTTTTTACTGTAATCTTTACAGAAGCAGATCATCACGCTTTTCTCCCACTGTGGGTGGGTTCGAACCACCAACCTTTGAGCTAATAGTTATGCACAAACCATGTGCGCCACCAAGGGACCTTGCAGGGGGTGTGAAGTGGTATCTCAATGTGACTTGACTTGCATTTTCCTAACGACTAATAATATTGAACATCGTTTCACACACTGGCCACCTGTATATCTTCTTTGGAGAAACACCTATTCAAGTCTTTTGCCCATTTTTTTGTTGGGTTATTAGTTGATTTTTTTTTTTTTAAGTAAGGAATTTGTGTTTTGACCTACTTTACACTATACCTGGAGCCCTGGTAGCACAGTGGTTAAATGTTTGGCTGCTAACCAAAAGGTTGGCAGTTTGAATCCACCAGCTGCTCCCTGGAAACCCTATGAGGTGGTTCTAACTCTGTCCTATTGGGTCCCTATGAGTCGGAATCGACTCAACGGCAACGGGTTTTTTTTTTTTTTTTCTTTTGGTTTATACCTAAGATTCTGGGTAACGCAAGTGGCTTGTGATTGACTGCTAACCTAAAGGTTGGTGGTTCCAACCTACCCAGCAGCTCCACAGAAGAAAGGCCAGGAGAAATGCTTCCATAAAGATCATAGCCAAGAAAACCTTATGGAGAAGTTCTACTCTGTCACACATGGGGTCATCACGAGTCAGAATCAACTTGATGGCAACAGGTTTTGTTTTGTTTTATACTGTACCTAACAGAGTTTCAGAGATAAAAGAAAATAATGGTTAAAATTTATTGCATACTTACTATGTGCCATTAATTCTCGTAACAACTCTGAGGTGTTGTTATTGTTGTTGTTTGCCATCAAGTTGATTCCGACTTAGTGACCCCATAGGATAAGGGAGAACTGCCCCATAGGGTTTCTTAGGCTTCTTTATGGGAATAGATCATCAGGTCTTTTCTTCCATGGAGCTGCTGGAAGGTTTGAACTGCCAGCCTTTTAGTTAGGACCCAAGCACTTTAACCACTGCGCCACCAAGGTTCCTCAACTCTTGAGGTAAATTCCCCCCCCACCCCCAAAAAAACCAAACTCGTTGTTATCGAGCAGATTCCAACTCACAGCAACCCTACAGGACAGAGCAGAACTGCCCCACAGAGTTTCCAAGGAGCAGCTGGTGGATTCGAACTGCCAACCTTTCAGTTAGCAGCCGTATCTCTTAACCACTGCGTCACCAGGGCTCTACTCTGAGGTAGTTACTATTAAAATCCACCTATTACAGATCAGGAAAAAGGGCTTAGAGAAGTTCAGTGACTTGTTTAGGGTCACACAGTAAGAAGGGGATAGTGCTGAAATCTGAATTCAAACCCGTGTCTGATTCCAGCATCTGCGTACTCTGTCCCCAGCATTCACACAAGGTGCAAGGGCTGTGTGAATTTCAACTGGGGAAAGGGGGAGAAAAATCAGGGCTGGGGGAGGATAATGTAACCAGAGTATTACTTCCAGATAAAGGTGACACGTAAATTCATACAAGGAAGAAAAATGTATTCTTCTGCTTTCATATATTTCAGAGATAATATCCTGATAGCACTTAAAGAGGCAAGATTTACTATCCAGTTATAAAACCTGATTCATAAGCTACCTCTATTTTATATGCAACAATTCTGAGGACATAAATTTGATCTCATTTTTTAAAAAAAGCAATGAGTTGGAGCAATGGATATGGTTAGAAAAAAAAAAAAAAACGTGAAAAAAGGACTCTAAAAGGAAATGTGGATATCCATTGAGAGTGGAATATCATAGACAGAAGCTCCTTTATAAGAAATCTTTCCTACATTTCCCCGTCCCTTTGATTTTCATCCTGCACTATAATTTTATTCATTTTCATAGTAGCCATGGGACCCAAGAAAGATATCACTTTCAGTATAGTGAGCAACTTCTTCCCATTAACTAAATTACTGTTTAGAGGAGTTTTCATTTCCAACAATGACCTTCAAGGTCACTCTGAACAGATTTATGCTTCAGTTTTTCTTTTCAATTTGCTATCCTTTTGGCTGGTGCCCCTGAAGATGTGACTAAAATAAAAGCAGCAGAATAAATTAACAAAACTATTACCATGAAATACACATGTGGTTTATTTTTATCCTCTTAAAAATCACCCACAGTTTGGGATTTTGTTCTCACCTTAATGGAGAGACAACATGTTAAAAGCACAGGGAACATATATATTCATCCCGTGGCTATATCAGTAGTCATTACCATCTCCTCAAAGAGACAATGACTATGTTTTTTTTTTTTCCTTAAAGTAAAACTTAGAGCTCATGTCTCAATCCAAAACACTGTCCAGAATGCCAACTGATAATATGCCTACTGTATTACATTCTACAAGGTCGCTATGAGTCAGAACCAACCCGACAGTACCTAACAACATTACATTCTATAATGTTCAGGGTTTTTTCCCCCAATTTTTCCTTTCTGGAATGAGAGCCAAAACTTACCATTGAGCCAACACACCTCATTGTGGCAAGAAAGTTTAAATACATGGTAACAAGTTTACAAATAAAACTCGATAAAAGTCATTATTTAAACTGGTGTAAGATATGATCTGATAAGATACAAATACTCTCAAAGTCCAAACACTACAAATATCAACAAATAGGCAAAAGGCACTCCTAAGAAATCACTTGGCCCACAGACTCTAAAAGTACACTAAAATATGCTGTAACGTGAACAAAACATTTAAAATTACACCACTTACTATCTTCCTTTTCAGAGTAAAAGTGCTCTCTTGCCAAATTAAAGCCTTGACATCATCTTAAAGGGGGCACTAAGAATTGAACGAGCCTTGATCCTTTGGTGCACCACTGAATTGCTATGTACAACAGATCTGCTTCCAGGAAGTTGCTGATGAGAAGTGCTGTAAAGGTATATCCTTGAACAACCTTTTAAAATTAATTCTACAATGATTTGGTAAGTAATATTGTAAAAATATTTAGCTCCGTTTGTAGGTGAGGTGGAAACCCTGGTGGTGTAGTGGTTAAGTGCTACGGTTGCTAACCAAAGGGTCGGGAGTTCAAATCTGCCAGGCGCTCCTTGGAAACTCTATGGGGCAGTTCTACTTTGTCCTATAGGGTCGCTATAAGTCGGAATCGACTTGACAGCACTGGGTTTGGTTTGGTTTTGGTGGATGAGGTGCCCTCAAAGGTAACCTAAGAAACAATGTCTGGCTTTAAATAACCTATACAAAAAAATAACCTATATAAAACAGTTTCAAAAAATTAAAAAAGATTTTTTGCCATTGAAAGATTAACCCTTCGAAATTACTGATATTAAGCATCACAAGCACTATAGAATATAAATGCTTGTTAAGATTAAGGGCTTTGCCAGCCCTCTACCCTTTAATGCTCACAACAATCCTATAATATAAGCACTATTTGTAATCCCCACTGTGCTGATAAGAATACTGACGCTCAGGGAGGCCGCACAGCTTAGAAATGGCAGAACCAGGATACAAACCCCATTCTGTTTGGTTACAGAGCAGGAACTTTAACACAATTGCTACAGTGACCAGAAGAAAAATTCCATTTCACAGCTAAAAAGCACGTTTCTGTTTTTCAGGTACTTTTAATACAGAGTAGGTCAATGCTTTATAAATGAAGTGACTAAATGCAATTTAGTACCCTAGACTGAACTGTGGAATAGTAAAACATTCCACATTAGTAGTAAAACTGGTGAATTTAAATGAAATCTGTAGTTATTAGTAACAACCTATGCTAATTTCTTAGTTTTGACAAGTGAATCATGGTTACTTAAGATGGTAATTTCTTAGTTTTGACAAGTGAATCATGGTTACTTAAGATGGGAACGTAAGTGAAGGGCACATGGGAACTCTCTGTACTATACACTTTCAACTTTTCAATAGATCTATTTTCCCCAAATGACTTTATTTTTAAAAAGCCTAACTTGGTAATGTGATGATGAAATAAAACCAACGATAATGATTTAAAAAAAGGGAGAATACATGGAAAAATATTTCCACAAAGTACATTAACACAGGAAAACAAAAAGTGTTTGCTTTCTTTAAGTAAAGAGAAGGGCTCAGATGAATGGTGGGAAACACAAAGGTAGGCAGTCTGCCTTACATCAAAGCAGCCTCCAATGAGTCCACTTACTCAACATTTCAATCCTTCAGAAATTACCCGCTGCCCCTGGTCACCCTTTCAGCTCAGTAATGAGGTCACTCCTGAGGTTCACCCTTCAGCCAAAGACTGGACAGGCCCATAAAACAAAAGGAGACTAAATGGGCACACCAGCCCAAGGGCAAGGACTAGAAGACAGGAGGAATAAAGCTGGTAATAGGGAACCCAAGGTTGAGAAGGGAGAGTGCTAACATGTCGTGCGGTTGTTAACCAATGTCATAAAACAATACGTGTACTAACTGTTTAATGAGAAGCTAGTTTGTTCTGTAAACCTTCATCTAAAGTTCAAAAAAAAAAGTTAAAAAATAAAAAGGGGACATGGATTAAAAAAAAAGTGGGGCAACTGGAAAAAAAAATTACCAGCTGCTCCTCTTTTAGTATCAAGCGTAACATCATTCACGTGTAGAACTCAGACACAGGCTGGACATATTAACTCCTGCATTTCTTTTATCAAGTGCCTACCACCCTCACATGTCTAAAATTCTACCAGCTCCGTAACTCCGTATTATGAACATTCGACATGAGGAGTATTATATGTTCCTAATTTCACTCACGTTTAATATTTTAACTTTGTAACTGTCACTTATTCATACATACTTCTGGATTACTGAAATCATATAATTAAAGTACCAAATTAAGTTATGTCAGTTAAGTTTTGCTATGCTTCTCGAACTACCCTCACTAGACAATTTAACATAGCGCACGTGGACACCAAATATATTCTGACAAAAAGCCTCCCAGAACCTAGAAAGCGGCCCAGATAGATGAGTTTTTCAACATTCATCATCTTAGACTGACAACCATACTTTCTAATGCTTAAATAAGAATTACAATAATTGGGAGATGCATAATGTTACTTCTGTTCCTCAGTAATAGCTGCAGCTTGTGAAGCATCTACTTAGGAACCCCTGGGTGGTGCAGTGAACATACTCAACTGCTAACTTAAAGGATGGAGGTTCAAACCCACCCAGAGGAGCCTCAGAAGAAAGTCCTGGTAATCCACTACTGAAAAATCAGCCCGTGAGAACTCTGTGGCGCACAGTTCCACTCTGACACACATGGGGTCGCCACGGGTCACAACTGGTTACATGCCACACGTTATGTTTTTAGATAATATATTATTCTGTAAAATAGATAGGAAACTGCATATTTGCTCAAGACCATATTTTTAGTAAGTAGCCAAGCCAGGACTCAGACAGCAGCCACTCTGGCTCTAAAGCCTGTATGGTATTTCTATAATCCATAAACCTTGGCACTACTGTGAATTTGGGCTGGATAACTTTATTTTGGGGAACTCTTTGTTGCACGATTACAGCATTCCTGTTCTCTGCCCATTAGATGCCATTTGTACCCCTCCTCTCAGTTGTGACAACCAAAAGTGTTTCCAGACATTACTAAAGGTCACCTGGGGAGCAACACTGATCCTGGTTGAGAACCACTGTCAACATCCCATGCAGCCTCTATGTGCTGGCTAGCATGCAGTCAAAACACACACTTCCTTCTGAGAAGACAAGTTATTTTTCATAATAGAGTTTTCTAGAAAAAGTTCAAATTCAAAGCAGCTGGAAGTTTAACTAGAGCCTTTGCTAAAGGGTAACCTGGGCCTGCGTTGTGGCTATTCTGAAAGCATACTGCTTTGGCAGAAGAAACTTCAGAAAATGAAAAAAATGTTTTTAAACTACTTTTTCAGAGGGGGTAGAGCAATGGAGGAGGGGTACTCCCACGGTCAGCTCTGAAAGTGACGTAAGACAGAACTCAGAAGGCCTAAAAGACAGAGCTCAAAGTGGCTATGTGGCAAACCAAGGGGACTCAGGAGCACTGAGCTCAAAAACAAAAAAGCAAAGTGTATGTGGTGGAGTTGTCATGCTAGTCAAGTGGCATATACACTGCTGGTGGGGATGCAAAATGGTACAACCACTTTGGAAATCAATTTGGCGCTTCCTTAAAAAGCTAGAAATAGAACTACCATACGACCTAGCAATCCCACTCCTTGGAATATATCCTAGAGAAATAAGAGCCTTTACATGAACAGATATAGGCACAACTATGTTCACTGCAGCACTGTTTACAACAGCAAAAAGATGGAATCAACTATGATGCCCATCAACCAATGAATGGATAAATAAATTATGGCATATTCACACAATGGAACGATAAAGAACTATGAAACAATGATGAATCCATGGAACATCTCGTAACATGGAGGAATGTGGAAGGCATTATGCTGAGTGAAATTAGTCAGCTGCAAAAGGGCAAATATTGTATGAGACCACTATTATAAGAACTCAAGAAATAGTTTAAACAGAGAAGAAAATATTCTTTGATGGTTACAGGGTGGGGAGGGAGGGAGAGGGGTATTCACTAATTAGATAGCAGGCAAGAAGTATTTTAGGTGAGGGGAAAGACAACACACAATACAGGAGAGGTCATCACAACTGGACTAAACCAAAAGCAAAGAAGTATCATGCATACGACCAAACACTTCGAAGGCCAGAATAGCAGGGGCGTGGGTCTGGGGACCATAGTTTCAGGGGACATCTGGGTCAACTGGCATAACAAAATGTACTAAGAAAACATTCTGCATCCCACTTTGGTGAGTGGCATCTGGGGTCTTAAATGCTAGCAAGCAGCCATCTAAGATGCATCAATTGGTCTCAACCCACTTGGAGCAAAGGAGAAGAACACCAAAGCACAAGGTAATTATGAGCCCAAGAGACAGAAAGGGCCACATAAACCAGAGATTACATCAGCCTGAGGCCAGAAGAACTAGATGGTGCCTGGCTACAACCGATGACTGCCCTGACAGGGAACACAACAGAGAATCCCTGATGGAGCAGGACAGCAGTAGGATGCAGACCTCAAATTCTTGTAGAAAGACCAGACTTAATGATCTGACTGAGACTAGAAGAACCGACCCCGGAGGTCATGGTCCCTGGACCTTCTGTTAGCCCAAAACCGGAACCATTCCCAAAGCCAACTCTTCAGACAAGGATTGGGCTAGACTGTAAGATAGAAAATGATACTGGTGAGAAGTGAGTTTCTTGGCTCAAGTAGACACTTGAGACCATGTGGGCAGCTCCTGTCTGGAGGCGAGATGAGAAGGCAGAGGGGGACAGGAGCTGGGTGAAGGGACACAGGGAATACAGACTGGAGAGAAGGAGTGTGCTGTCTCATAAGGGGGAGAGCAACTAGGAATACACAGCAAGGTGTATATAAGTTTTTGTATGAAAGACTGACTTGATTTGTAAACTTTCACTTAAAGCACACACACACACACACAAAAAAAGTCAAATGGCAGATTGTACCACAAACATGTTAACTGGAGTTGGAATATCCCAAGATGCTTCTAAGAGAAAAACAAAAACCACAGTTAGCAAGAAAACCCTAATGTACGGGTGAAAAGCTAGAGAATACTTACTATTGCCCAAAAGTCCATTTTTCTTACAAATGCAAACTTAGTGTAATTAAATTTTTAAAATTCTAGCATCTGAGAAGAAAACATGGGGGCTATTTTGCCATAATTCCAAAGTGTTTCCTTATTCTGAATACAGGATTACTTTAAAAATAATGGACTAATAAAATTCACATCTGAAAATAAGTTCAGTTCTAATTCCTTCAGAACAGATTTTATTATATGAATTTGTTCAGATATCAAAAGAATCAGAACCTTTTAAATCAATATCATAGCAATAATATTTACCTGTGCCTAACGTCTACTTCATAACTACAGTAGCAGCCATCACCTTGTGACCTCCCATAAGCCATGTGCTTTAACAGGCACTTTTCACGTGATAGGTCAATTAATACGCACAACAACTCATTAATCCTCGTTTTACAGACTCAGGGCGGTGAAGAAACTTGAATAAGAGCATAAAACTAGGAATTAATAGTGAGAATTTTTTACTTCAAAGTCCATCTTTTCTCTCTTAAATACTATTTCACTGAAGGTCAGCTTTAATCAAAGTATAAATGATAAAATAACCACAGGAAAGAGTTGTGTGCTATCCTCCCAAAATGACAGGAAATGAAAATATAATAAAGTTTTATTACCTGCAGCAAGGCACACTGCCCAGGAACCAGACTGGAGGTCAACTTAACCCCAAGAGTATTTAGATCTTGATCAACATTTTATTCTCATATTAGAAGATTTCAAAGTCATTTCTGCAGTCGTCTGGTGCTTTTACATCTAGAATGCCCTTCTGAAATGAGCTATAAGAAAACTAAGGCAGAACCCCTTGGAAGCTTTAATTTCTTTAGCAAGAGGTTCTAACATTCACTGGTGCAGTGCTGCCACCATGTGGAGCAGCATCTGAAAAAGTGGAATTTTACTCCTTAAGAGCAGTAAAATTATCAGAGTGAGAGGATCGAAAAGATTTCCATTAATAAAATAGTTTTCAGATAACTGAAGGTCTCAGGTTCAAAATTTTAACCATTTTGAGAAAATGAAACAGTTCTTAGTGTGTCTGCGTACGGTGCATTTATACACACATTCTACTGTATATATATATAATATACACAACAGTGTAAGATCCATGAAGGGACTCAGAACTAGGTCAGAAATTTGGCTACATCACTACTGGCTGTATGTTCATTCTTTAGCCTCTCTGAGTGTGCATTTCTTGATCTGTAAAACAAAATAACCTCTACTTCACTGGGCAGATATAAGAATGAATTAAAATATTTTAAGCAAAAGTATCCACCATAGGGCCTGGCCCAGAAGGCTATTAAATTTAAATTTCCCTTTTCCTAGTGACACGAGGCCATCATAAGTCTCAGGAACTTCTGAGATGTCTTAGCTATCAAACCTTACATTCTATCACTAGGCCTTGGAAGTTAACATTGATGCACTCATTCGTTCCTTATCAGCAGCATTTCACTCTACAAGACACCATGCTCTCCTGGTTTTCCTCCTATCTAACTGGCCACTCCTTCCCTATCTCCTTTGCTGTCCTTCTGCATCTCCCAACCGCCTAAATTGGGAGGCGCCCAGAGCTCTTCTCTACGTACTCTCATTCCCTGGGTAATCTTGTTTAGTTTCATGGCTTTAATTACCGTCCATATGCTATTGACCCCCACATTTTTATCTCATCTTGGATCTCTCTCCTAAACAGGCTCATACATCCAGGGGCGGCCTAATCGACATCTCCACTTGGCTATCTAATAAGCACCTCAAATTTAACACATCCAAAAGTCAACTCCTGTTCTCTTTCTCATTTCAGTAAATGGCAACTCCATCTTCCTACTGCTCAGGCCAAAAAACATAGGAGTCATCCCTGGTACCTCTCTTTCCATCACTCCCATATCTGCCAGCAAATCCAGTTGAGTCTGCTTTTAAAATATATCCATAGCCATTACAGAGATGCAAATCAAAACCGCAATGAAATACCATTTTACTACTACTAGGATGACTAAGATAAAAAAACAAACAAACAGAAAATGACTAATATTGGTGAGGATGTGGGAAATTGGAACCCTTACCCATTGCTGGTGGGAATGCAAAATACTACAGCCATTGTGGTGGTTCCTCAAAAAACTAAAAATAGAACTACTATATGACCCAGCAATTCCACTCCTAGGTATATACCCAAAAGACTTCAAAGCAGAGATCCAAACAGAGACCTGTACACCGATGTTCATCGCAGCACTATTCACAATAGTCAAAAGGCGGAAACAACCTAAATGTTCATCAACAGATGAACGGATAAACAAAATGTGGTACATATGCAAAACGGAATACTATTCAGCCAGTAGGAGAAATGAAGTCTTGATACATGCTACAATATGGATGAAGCTGGAAAACATTATGCTGAATGGAATAAGCCAATAACAAAAGGACAAATATTATATGATCTCACTTATTATAAAAGACAAAAAAAGGCAAATGTATAGAGAACAAAGTTTATTTGTGGTTATCAAGGGTTGGGATGGAGGGGGGGAAAAGGTGGCTAATGGTGATGGAAATATCACACTGATTAAGGGCAGAGTTGCACAGCCAATTATTTTAATTGTTGTCAATAAGTTGTACACCTGTAAAAAGTTGCATTGGCAAAAGTTGTGTGGATAGATATATTTACGACAACTTACAAAAGAAAAAAAAAAGTAGCTGCTGAGGCTGCTTGTGTAGAACAAAAAACCTCATGGGATTCAGTTTCTTGGTTTAGAGGTTAAGGGTCGTGGTTTCATGGGACATTCCAGTTAACTAGCCTAATAACATGTTTAGTGCCTCTGTTCTACCTCCTAGTTCTCACCACATGCCTGGAGTCTTAAAAGCCTGCAAGCAGCCATCCAAGGCACAACAACCGGTCTCTATTTGCCTGGAACAACAGAGGAAGAAGGAGAGCCAGAAACAGGAAGAGGACATGGAATGTGTGGCTAATTGCCTCCATGAACAACTCCTCCTTTGCTGAGACCAGAAGAACTGGATGATGCCTGGCTACCATTACCGGACATTTTGATCAAAGATTCCATAGAAGAAAATGCAAAACAGAATTTCAAGTTCTCACGGACTTCAGACTTCCTGGAGCCATGAAGGTTGGATGAGCCCCTGAAACTATTGCCCTGAGATAAATCTTTCAACCTTAAACCAGAAATATGCCCTGAAGTCTTCTTAAAACCAAACAACAGTTTAGCTTAACTAGTAAAAAAGGTCTGCCTTGAGCATTATGCTGTTTTAAGAACTATTTATACGGGATCAAACTGACAACAGCAACTTGAAAGATTACATAGGAAAGTTAGGGGGCAGTGAATTTATGTTAATGGAGGAGGAACAAGTCAGAAAAGGTGGGTGAGAATGGTTACACAACTTGAAGTATATAATCAGTGTCACTAAACGGTAGAAATTGTTGAATTGGCATATGTTTCGTTGTGTATATTCTCAACAACAAAATTAATATAGTTAATATATTTAAAAAATATATCCAGAATCCAGCAACCTCTCACCACATCTACCATTTCCACCCTGGTCCAAGTCACCAATCATTTCTTGCCTGGATTATTACAATCACTTCCAAACTGATCTCCTTGATTCTGCTCTTGCCTCCTCTGTAATCTATTCTTAACAAAGCAACTAAAGGGGCCTATTTAAAACAAAAGTCAAATGATGTCATTTTGCTCAAACTCTCTAATTTAGGTTTTCTCAATTTTTTAAATTATGGCCCCCCTACGGAAAATTTTTAGACATGAAATGTTAATACTATAGTTATATTGTATATTTTTATGTACTCTATGGATGTATATCTGTATGTTATACATAAAAAGAGTAAATGCTTACTCCCTTTAGTCAATGCAAATAACTAAATATTCAAATAACTATTTTATTAAAATAACTAATTTTTTTTTATTATGCTTTAAGTGAAAGTTTACAAATTAAGTCAGTCTCTCATACAAAAAGTTATACACACCTTGCTATGTATGTACTCCTAGCTGCTCTCCCCTAATGAAACAGCACATTCCTCCTCTCCACCCTGTATTCCCCACGCCCTTTCAACCAGCTCCTGTCCCCCTCTTCTTATTTTCCTTCCAGACAGGAGCTGCCCACATAGTCTCGTATGTCTATTTGAGCCAAGAAGCTCACTCCTCACCAGTATCATTATCTATGTTATATTCCAGTCTAATCCTTGTCTGAAGAGTCGGCTTCAGGAATGGTTCCAGTCTTGGGATAACGAAGAGTCCAGGGACCATGACCTCCAGCGTCCCTCTAGTCTCAGTCAGACCATTAAGTCTGGTCTTTTTTATGAGAATTTGAGGTCAGCATCCCACTGTTCTCCTGCTCCATCAGGGATTCTCTGTTGTGTTCCCTGTCAGGGCAGTGACCAGTGGTAGCTGGGTATCATTCGGTTCTTCCGGTCTCAGGCTGATATAGTCTCTGGTTTATGTGGCCCTTTCTGTCTCTTGAGCAAATAAAATTTTTAAATTTAAAAACTATACAACAAGGCCAGTACAAGGGTAAGGCCATCAAGGTGCTCCAGGAGCAATATTTAAGGAGGTAACCGATTCTGAGAATTGTGTAAGTGCAGGGTTGGCACCTGAGAGTACCTTCTTAAATTCTGCACCCTAGGCTCCTTGCTAGCATAAGATGGACAGTATCGGGAAAAACTTCTACTGCTACTGAGAAGTCTGTCAAGAATGTAAAAAATATTTTCTGGTTAGATGGCAGTAGGTCCAACAATTTGGTATCTAATGCTGTTGCTTGCTTTAGAAAAATCTAAAATCTTTTATGAAAGAGGCAATAAAACAGGATGCACTCTTGAGACAGCTTCTCAAAAATCTACCAAGTAAATCTTAAATTTTCTCCAAAAGACTTCCCAAAGATCCTTGTGAAAATCTCCCCAAATAACCTCCTGATTTACTGCAGTAAATGCAGGTTAAGACTTATTAAGAGCAATCTATAGTTCAATGTTATATTAAGTTCAAATACAGACCTATTCAAGTGTTGCCTATTTAAATTACTTATAATTGGGGAGTAGGGGAAGAAAACATAAAATAAGACTGGCATGTATTGATAACTGTTGAATCTGGTGGTGGTAGATGGGTTCATTTTATTTCTTCATTATTCTAATTTTGAATGTGTTTTAAAATTCTCATTAATATGTTTAGTTGTATATATTTTTACCACAATAAAAAAAGTTTTAAAAATTCCTATAATGTATAAATAAATATACACTACTTGAGTACTATGGACTGGATAAGAACCAGTCTATTTCACAATGAAAACTTTGAATAAATCAAATGAATTAAGCTTGTTTCAGAGTCTCTCTTTCCTCTCCACTGGGACGTTTCTGGATAAAGATTTCTAAGTGCTACTAAGGCGCACACACAAAAAAGAAGGCCTTTCCAGCTAAGACCTCAGTTAGTTCCTATCCCTGATCATCTCATTTTACAGATTCTGCTTTGAAGCATTTACATTAGATTGACATTGACATTAGGGTAGAGATACCATTTCTCCCTGAACTGGAGCTGCCCCATTCTTAGCCTCACTGAATATTTACTAAGTTTCCACAGGACACATAACATCCTGCTCATCTAGCCAGTACCTGGAACTCAAACACTTTCCAACTCCTCACTTGTTCTCAGGTAGAAAATTTCAAAGAACGTGGCTCAAAGTAACAAAGGGAATCAAAAGCAACGCCGAAAGCACAACTCGGTACCAGCTAAGGTGTCAATAAGATGGACGATACTGCCTTATAAACTCACTTCCTCATGAATTAAAAAAAAAGTGCGACACGGTAATGCTTGGGAGAAAAAGGGCAGGACTGAACGTCCCAATACTGGGGGCGATACTCTGTCAGGAGTCATGGTACAAGGATGTGCACATGCACACACACACACACCTCTGTCCCTAGGAGATGGTTAAAAGACTCCTTATGGTAGTCAGTACTAAAAGTACTTCTAAAAAATGTGCCTTACTTCACCCTTTGATCTTAAATACTAAACTTGAAGGATAGTAATAATAATAAACAAGAGCCAAGGGTACCTAAAGAGTAAGATACACCAATAAGAGAAGTCAAAGCAGAGATCTGAGCAGGTAATTTGAAAGTGACAGTGTCTATTTCAAGGCAAATTACAACTGTCCAACTGAAAAAGTTCAACAAAAAATTATTCAGGTTAGCCACTGCTTAAATCTTAGTGTTAGTCATCTCCAAGTAAACACTGAATTAGGCAAAAAGTGAATACTATAAACTAAAGAAAGTGACTATGTCCCTCCATCTTCTTGGTAATGATCCTTAGTGACCAATGACTCAATTCAAATGAGCTTCAGTTACTAGCAGAATCTTTGTACCAGTTGGGACTTATTCCCCTCATTACACGCAAAATTTAAAATGTCCAATAAGAGAGATAAAAAATCCCAAACTCTAGGGTATTGTGTTCTGGCTGCCAGACATTTAGACTATAACCAACATGTCTAAAAGGAATCTTGTCTTAGAATTCTCTTGTAGAAAAATGCATTATAATAATTAGGCAATAAAGATCACTTTGATTCAGTTTCCATTCCACACCACCAGAAAATACCACAAACATCTATCTGAAGATATAATTGTAAAAAGAAAAAACAACAACAACAAACAAATCTGATACAAAGTTAAGGTTTAAGACCTCCTGAAAAAAATGATGAAAGTATTGGTTTGGTTCTGAGCAAATACAGGGTAGGTACGATACAAAGGTTTGCTTTGAGACTCTTGTATTTTGGTGCTTGGTCTTCACATCAGAAACACCTAGGGTATGAGATTACAATCTGTGGAACACACAGAAATCATGAGTCCTACAGGAACTTATCGGTTAATGTCCCAAAGACTAGGTTTGTTTTAAACATGCCTTTAAAAAGGACCCATTTTGAAATAGTGCTCTTTATAAAAAGCAGAAGCTTCTTACCATTGGATTTGAATCTGCTATGAGATCTCTCAGAGAATCCAGGAATCCCTGATCTTCCACCATTTGGGCATTGATATCATGGAGCTTTGCCACGCAGACTGCAGCAGTTTTCCTAACATAGGGGTCTTCATCCTTCAAGCACTTGCGGAGGGGCTCACAGAGATATTCTGTAATCTTGTCCACCCGGATGCAGCCCATGGTTCTGACTGCCAAGGCTCGAATCAATGGATTGGGATCTTCACAGTCCTACAGAAAACAGTCATCAACAACTGTAGGTGTACAGTCTACATAATCCACAAAAGAATATTTCATCAATTTAGAAGCTATACCATACCTTCAGGTTACATTTTACATTAAAACCCAAATCTCCCATTCTATTTTTTTCCTAAGTATAAATCTGCCCTGAAAATACCATTAGGCTTGTATTTAGATGCAGGAAAAATGAGGCACTAGAAAGACTGTCTCAGTCCACAGTCAGTCCCCAAGTAACAGTAGAGAGAAAAAAGAGCCAGATTTCTGG
The DNA here is from genome assembly GCF_030014295.1 of Loxodonta africana. Lineage (NCBI taxonomy): Eukaryota > Metazoa > Chordata > Mammalia > Proboscidea > Elephantidae > Loxodonta > Loxodonta africana. The sequence goes on from NC_087359.1 coordinate 53,016,058, forward strand.
GGCCTCCAGCTAAGAGAGCAAAGGAGAGCACAGAAGCTGGTTTGGGCCAGACATAAATGCCTGGAGTTAAGCAGCAGAGAGGGCCCTCTGAGATTCCCATTAATGTGCATTCTCCTTTACCACCAAGTGCTTCCTGCACAGACCACAACAAACACTCCTTTAAATAGCAGTACATTAAAAAAATGTTTTAAACATTATAAATCTATGTGTAACTCTAAGTTCCAAACACTAGAAACTAAGTTCTTTCCAATGATATACTCCATCTGTGAACCATGAGCCAGGAAGATGAAACTTTATGTTCCGTCTGGTTCTGTAATACAGCTAAACACAGGAAAAGAAGAAAAATTCCCTGAGAAAGAAGAAAGCATATTGGTTATTTTCCAAACCAGTGTAATAGAAGTAATTTTAGAAATGCTGCCTGATTTTTTTTTTTTTTAAATGAAGACTAAGCTCCAAGCAAGGAAAAAAACCAAGAAGTGAAAAAAATATCAGTGGGAACAATCCCAGTATGCTCACTAAATCTAATAATAGAAAAAATCTACCTGGATATTCAAGAACATTAAGGAATGATCAAGTTTTTAAGATGTGACAATGGTATCATGGATATATTTTAAAAAGAGATCTTATTCTGACAAATTTACAGATGAAATGATATGATGTTTGGAATTTGTTTAAAGATTATCCAGTGGGAGGGGGGTCAGGAAAGTATATATAGGAGTGTAATTAATCAAGAAGCAGTCACATGTCCTTAATTACTGAAACTGCAAGATGGATAATATTTAGGAATTTATTACACTTCTATTTGGATATAATATAAAAAATTAATCAAATGCTGTAAAAATCTATTAAATAAAACAAAACAAAAGTAGTAGCTCCTGCAGTTTTTTTCACTTCTGACCCTTAAGCATAATTTCTACAAAGATAAAATATATGGAGAAAAAGATTTCTTATGAGAAGACAGGATCAGCCTCAGAAGTTTCCATGAGGAATGGACTTATGAACAGTACAAAGAAACACTGCTCTACTTGCTCCAATATCATCCTTAAAAGGAAATTACAAGATACTTTTAAAAGGAGAGAAAAACTGTAAAAAGTGGGTAATTATACAATAGTTCTAATGGTACAGTCCTAGTTATTGATACCACAATGACATACCCAACCTTGCCAGCCTTGCAAGGTAACAGTGAGGCTTCACCTGCCTTTCTCCTACCCATCTGACAAGAAAGCACCAAGCTCAGCTAATAGAAGGCTCACCATACGGTTTGAATTCCCCTGTATGACACACTGGCCTACAGAATGCTTAAAACACGAACGTGCTTAGTCATTTCCAGTACTTCCCTAGAGGCCCTCCTATGGAACAGAGGTTGCTTATTTGCTATGCAGCTACTAACCACACCAAGAGACACTTCTGAAAGGCTATCTGAGATAGAAGAGACTGCTGTTGAGCTCTTTGAAGTTACCTTCACAAAGCTGTTGACAGCCATGATGGCCATGTCTGGCTGACTCTTGGCATAGTTCATCAAGTAGAGATACACGAGTTTCTTTAGTTCCAGGTTGTCAGTCTGCATACAGTTCACTACATCTGGAAAGAGCGAGCTGAGAGAAGCAGAAAAAAGAGAAAAGGAAAGTGAACAGGTGTTCGTGCCAAGTTGTTCTGACAGAACATGAAGAAATGGCCTTATTTTGCAGTGGTTTTGATGTTAAGGACAAATATCCCCACAATGGTAATTACTATGAAATAAATTACTAAAGAAATCATAGTACTGGTCCCAAAAAGGTCCCCAAAAATAGATTAAAAAAAAAAAACAAAAACAACCTTTCATTATAAAAAATCAAACAAAAGAAGAGAGAAAAGTATAACAAACCCTATGTATCCATCATCCGGCTGCATAAGATATGTACCCAATCATATTTCAGCTACATCCCAAACACTGTTTCCCCACCCGCATCCCACCCAGCTGCTCCGGATTAATTTTTAAGCAAATCTTTGCAATTACGTCATTTCATCTATGTTAGTGTATAACCTTAGGAATCATTTTTAAAAATCACGATATCATTATCAGACAATAAAGTTAATAATTCTTCATTATCAATCCACTGCAGTTCTAAGGGCTATAGTTACAATACTTATTAGTGCTCATATTCTTCCATCCTTGACCAGTGGGAACTTATTCAGTTGGGTCCTGAGTTCTTGTGACTTGGCCTTTTATCTTCAATAGCTTCTGTGCTTTCTGGTTTGGCACAACATTCCATCCAAGCTCACCTTGTACATTTCTTATCCCATATCTGGAATCAGTCATTTCTCCAAGAAGCCTTGATTCCCTTTTAGCAGAATTTATTAATTTTTTTTAAAGTTACACATTGAGAAAAATGAGAATTTGAGTGAAATGAAATATAAAAGGAGTTTATATCTCTCCCAAGTTCTAGTCTTTTCATCATTTACCATTCTTCTAAAAGGCCATAAAGAAGAAATTTATGGTTCCATTCACAAAGTAGCACCACTAGCTGAGCGTGGGAAAGGTGGAGCTTATTGGATTTTAAAAAAAGACTGCATTTTTAAAATATAGCTTAACTATAATTTTATGAGAATTTAGCAATTAACCTTACGTCTAAGGCTTTACTACTCATAGTGACCTGTAGGGTCGCTACGAGTCGGAGTTGACTTGACGGCACTGGGTTTGGTTTTTTTTTTGGAAGGCTTTACTGATGTACATTATAAATTTTAAATGCTTCTAAAGATCTTACTACTAGTACAGAAGAGAGAAGAAACTATGGTAATGTATTTCTACAAAAAAGGGACTGAAATAACTGGCCACATGAGGTAGCTCTTGTTCACATAAAATCAGTGTACAGAAATGGAAATTATTTACAAAAGGGAAGAGGGCCCACAAGGTCAAAGGATGGACCACATCTCTGATGAGCTAACGACTTGTCCTGGAAGGCAAACTACCTGTTTAGCTTGCACTGTATTGTACCGAGTGTAGTTTTATGCACATGTAGCTAGTTAATAAACACCAATGGAAGCTCTTTTCCACCATGCTCCAAAAAGGAATTTTCTTTCTATTTGTCAAACAAATAGCTCATGTACAAAATAACTGTAAAACCAGTAAATAAATGCAAAACATTTAACCAACGGTATTTTTAAGATGCTAAATTATTTTAACAACCTGCACAAGAACAAGATTAAGAATGGTGGTCAAAGTTCTAGAGGTAGAAACTGTTAAATGCCAATCTACAAAGCTAGACACCTGTGCTGTCGAATATGGTCACTGCTAGTTACATGTGGCTACTGAGCACTTGCAATGTGGCTAGTCCAAACTGAGATATGATGTAAGTGTAAAACACACACTGAATATTTAAGACTTAGTATAAGAAAATAATGTAAAATATCTCAATAATTTTTTTATACTGATTACATGTTGAAATGATAATATTTTAGATAATATTGGGTTAAATAAAATATATTATTAAAATTACTTTCACCTGATTCTTTTTTACTTTTTTAATGTGGCTATTAGAAAATTTTAAATTATATGTGTGGTTCAAATTGTATTTCTAATGGACAGCACTAAATTGGATTACCTGCAGGGAAGAGTGAACGATGATAACATAGAAATAGCTAATTCTATCTTGTTTCTTTAAGCTATCTTTCTAGGCACAGCTGAAACTCTCTCCTCCAACAAGGGTTCTTCAACTCTTCCTACTTACACGATTCTTTTTCAGAACTCTTACTGCCCTTAGTACCTAATTATATAACTGCTTTATTATTCCCTAATTCTTCAAGTTTTGGGTCTCTTCAATTAGACAGTAAATGCCATAAAGGCTAAAAAGCATTTACTACCCTTTTGTTTGAATCATGATGTGGTATAGGGCTCAAAAACAAATAAACTGATAATTAACAGATTAACCAGTGGTATTTACCAAGCAAACAATAGGAGTTTGGCTTTTCTGTGGGAATCAAAAATAAACTTGACATTAAACAGCCCCAGGAAAGAGGTACGCCGACTTTTACCAGTTCATCTGTACTGGTTCTCTCAATCTAGATTTGTTTCTTGGCAAAAATAAATAGCCCTTCAGTAACCAGATAGATCATGAGTAGGCAAACTGCAGCCCGTGAGCCAAATCTGGTAAGCTGCCTTTTTTTTTTTTTTTTTAAATGAGTTGTACGCTAAAAGTGATTTTTCAGAGACGAGCATTTACAATTTACTTGATACAGAAAAAACTAACTTTGAACCCCAATTAAGCAAAATGTTATCTCCCACCACCAAAAAATTCCATTCTTCTCATTGGTAAACCTGTAGTGCAAAAAAACTTACTTATAGACCAATGCCCTTTAGGAATAGAAGTGCAAAAATCCTCAACAAAATACCAGCAAATGGAATCCAACAGCATATTAAAAGGCTTATACACCACTACCAAATGGAATTTAACCCAAAAATGCAAAGGTGGCTTAACATAAGGAAATCAGTGTAATATACCATGTTAATACAACAAAGGAAAGGAGCCACAGGATCATTCCAATTGATACAGAAAAGGTACTCTGACAAAATTCAACACCCTTTCATGATAAAAACACTGAGAAAACTAGGACTAGAAGAGAAATTCCTCAACATGGTGAATATAATTAATGTCACTGAATTATACACTTAAAAATTATTAAAAAGGCAAAGTTTTTGTTGTATATATTTTATCACAATAAAAACATTTTTAATCTAAAAACTGTAGTTAATTACTGGTAGTTTTTTAATTTCACCAACAAAAGTTAAGTATCCACATGATATTCTTAATTTTGCCTTTTAGCCCCCTAAGCCTAAAATAATTTACTACCTGGCCCTTTACAGAAAAAGTTACTGTTCCCTGAGATAGATGGTCATAGAATAGCAATTTAGAATCATACATACTTATGTGCTAACAAACAAAACGACAATAACAAAAACCCACTTCAGAACAATGGCACCTGGAACACAAGTTACTCAGCTCCAGCCACCATTTCCATCTGGACTCCTGCTTTGGTTAGCCAAGCAGCTCTCAACTTTTTGGTCTCAGGACCCCTTCTGTTTATACAGGTTATGTGTATTGTTATTTTACAAAATCAGGAGTTAAAACTGAGGAATTTCAAAAATATTTATCCATCTAAAATAATAAAAAACTCATTTCATGTTAAAGGTGTTGTTAGGTACCACTGAGTTGATTCCGACTCACAGTGACATGGGTGACAGAGATGAACCGCCCAAAAGGATCTTCTAGGCTGAAAAAATATTTACTGAAGCAGGTCACCAGGTCTTTCTACAGAGGAGCTACTGGGTGGGTTCGAACTGCTAAACTTTCAGTTAGCAGCTAAGTCCTTACCATTGCGCTACCTGGGCTCCTTCATGGTAACATAAATAACATTTAAAAACAAAACTATATTTTCAAAGAAAAAAGTTGGTGAGAAGACAGTATTGTTTTATATTTTTACAAATCTCTTTAATGTGTAGCTTAGATGAAGACAGGTGGATTCTCATATCTGCTCCTACAGTCAATCTGTTGTGGACTCTTGTTTTGGTTGAAGCCTAAGAAAATTCAGCTTCACACATGTACGTAAACTAGAAAAGGGAGGAGTGTTTCAAAAGCTTTCACAGGTAGCTGTGTATATTCTTTTTTTCAACTCAATGAATTATTTTAATTTTAAATTCATTGTGTTTTAGGTGAAAGTTTACAATGCAAATTTGTTTCTCATTCAAAAATTCATACACAAATTGTTTTGTGACATGGGCTGCAAACCCCTCAATGTGTCAACACTCTCCTCCCTCCCTTCCATTTCCACCCTGGGTTCTCCATGTCCATTAGTGCAGTTTTCCTGTCCCTTCCTGCCTTCTCATCTTTGCTTTTGGGCAGGTGTTGGCCATTTGTTCTCATATACTTGACTGATCTAAGAAGCACATCCCTCACACGTGTTACTGTTTGTTTTACAGACCTGTCTAATCTTTGGCTGAAAGGCAGACTTTGGGAGTGGCTTCAGTTCCAAGTCAGCAAGGTGTCTGGGGTCCACAGCCTTGGGGGTTCTGCCTGTCTGTCAGACCAGTAAGTCTGGTCTTTTTCTGTGAATTTGAATTTTGTTCTACATTTTTCTCTTGCTCTGTCTGGGACCCTCTATTGTGATTCCTGTCAGTGGTTGTAGTCAGGAACCATACAGCTCTTCTGGTGGAGGCTGTGATTCATGTGGTCCGTTAGTTCTTTGTACTAACATTTTCCTTGTGTCTTTGGTTTTCTTCATTCTCCTTTGCTCAGAATGGAACGGGTCCAATAGATGTATCTTAGATGGCCATTCACAAGCTTTTAAGATCCTACACGCTACCCACCAAAGTAGGATGTAGAACATTTTCTTTATGAACTATGTTATGCCAATTGACCTAGATGGCCCCCAAAACCATGGTCCCCAGCTCTCAGCCCCAGAAATTTGGTCCCTCAAGGTGTTTGGCTGTGTCTACGAAGTTTCTATGACTTTGCCTTGGTCGAGTTGTGCTGACTTCCCCCTATACTGTGTGTTGTCTTTCCCTTCACCAAACACTTGTCTAATATCTAGTTAGTGATTTCCCTTCCTAAGCCCTCCCCTCCCTCGTAACCATTAAAGAATGTTTTTTTCTCTGTGTAAACCTTTTTATAATAGTGGTCTCATACAAAATTTGTCCTTTTGTGATACTGACTTATTTCACTCAGCATAATGCCCTCCAGATTCATCCATGTTGTGAGATGCTCCGTGGATTCATCATGGCTCTTTATCATTGCTTAATATTCCATTGTGTATATGTACCACAATTTGTTTATCCATTCATCTGTTGGTGGGCACTTAGGTTATTTCCATCTGTTTGCTATTATGAATAATGCTGCAATAAACATGGGTATGCATATGTCTATTCACGTGACGGCAATTATTACTCTAGGCTATATTCCTAGGAATGAGATTGCTGGATCATATGGTATTTCTATTTTTAGCTTATTAAGGAGACGCCATTATCATTTTCCATAGTGATTGCACCATTTTACCTTCCCACCAGCAGTGCATAAGAGTTCCAATCTTCCCGCAGCCTCTTCAACATTTGTTATTTTGTTTTTTGATTAATGTCAGTAAGGTTGGGGTGAGACGGTATCTCACTGTAGTTTTGATTTGCATTTCTCTAATGGCTGATGATCGCGAGCATTCCTCGTGTCTGTTAGCTGCCTGAATGCCTTCTCTGGTGAGATGTCTGTTCAAACCCTTTGCCCATTTTTTCAACTGAATTGTCTTTTTGTTACTGAAGTATTCTATACGTTTTAGAGATTAGAGCCTTGCCGGATATGTCGTGGCCAAACATTTTTCTCCACATCCGCAGGTTCTGTTTTTACTCTTGATGAAGTCTTTTGATGAGCCTAAGTGTTTAATGTTTAGGAGCCCCCAGTTACCTAGTTTACCTTCTGGTGTTTGTGCATAGTTATGGTTTGTATTCCCTTTATGCCATGTATTAGGGTTCTTAGCATTGCCCCTACATTTCTTCCAGGATTTTTAATGTTTTAGATTTTATATTTAGGTCTTTGATCCATTTTGAGTTAGTTTTTTGTGTATGGTGTGAGGTATGGGTCCTGTTTCATTTTTTTTTACAGATGGACATCCAGTTTTACCAGCACCATTTGTTAACAAGACTGCCTTTTCCCCATTTAATGGGTTTTGGTCCTTTGTCAAAGATCAGCTGACCAAAGGTGGATGAATTTACATCTGGGTTCTCGATTCTGTTCCATTGGTCTGTGTGTCATCTCACTGTACCAGTACCACGCTGTTCTGACTACCATAGCTGTGTAGTAGGTTCTGAAAACAGGTAGTGAGAGGTCTCCTACTTTGTTCTTTTTCTTCAACAATGCTTTGCTTATCCAGGGCCTCTTACCTTTCCGTATAAAGTTGGTGATTATTTCATTAAAGAATTCTGTTGGTATCTGGATTGAGACTGCATTATATCTGTAGAGTGCTTTGGGTAAAACTGACATATTCACAATGTTGAGTCTTCCTATCTATAAGCCTAGTATGTTTTTCCACTTATGTAGGTCTCTTTCAGCTTCTTGCAATAGAGTTTTATAGTCTTCTTTGCGCATCTTTTATGTCCCTGATTAGATTTATTCCTACGTATTTTATCTTTTCTAGGGGCTATTATAAATGGTATTGTTTTCCTGGTTTCCTTTTCAAAGTTCTCTTTGTTGGTGTATAGGAATCCAAGTGATTTTTGTATGCTGATCTTAAATCCTGCTACTCTGCTGAATCTTTCTATTAGTTTCAGTAGTTTTCTTGTGGATGGATATTCTTTTTCGCTACTACACTAAAACTAGGCAAATTGTAGTTTCTTAAAAGTAACAATGTAGAATCTGAAACCATATCAATAAATGTTTTGTACTTTGTGGCATTAAAGTGTTAGCTAATCATGCATTTTGAATGGATCTTTTATCTGTGCACAATTTTGTGACATATTCATTGGGCTTTTGGAAAATATTCGGTTCGCTGAGTTACGCAGATCTTCCCAATGTAAACAAATTTCACTATACAATACCAAGCAATCATATTCACTGATTTCACCATAAGGCTAATCAGAAAAATCTTTAAGCGTTAGAAAACTGTCAAGCTTACAATAGTGGATACAAGTTTCCCAAAATTTTAATTTTCACTTTAAAGCTAGAAATTTATCTACTAGTCAATTATCCTCCTGAAGTGACAAGTTCGCTTTATTTTTGATAAAAGATCTCAAATACCAAAGTATCATTAAAGTTTGCCTGTCAATCATTCTTTGACATAAAAATGGTGTTCACAATCCAAACCATAACTTAAGTGTTCTGGAGTCAGCCATCACACTTTTGCTATCCAACAGACATTGTATGTGTAACTCCCATTTCATCACCCAAGATATTAAAGAGACATGTATCAAAGGTCAAGAATTAGTAAAATTACTTTTTAATGCTTTATGAAGGACAGCTCTTTTCCCTGAGTATGTGGCGGTGAAGAGTACAATGACTGGTCCTGATCTGGCACCACTGCCTTGATTTGTGCTAAGGCACCATTAGTTTTACCCCCTACCGTTTCTACACCGCCAGTGCAAATCTCAACACAGTGAAAAAGGCAAATGATGTCTATTATTATAAAATTAGTTTTTACCTCATGGACCCTATGAAAGGGCCTGGAGATATCAGGGGCTTACAGACATATTTTTAAATGATCTTGCTAAATTACAGAAACAAAACAAAACAAAAAGACCAAACAGATTTTGTTAACATTCATTTTCATCTTGAGTTCAGCATGTGAATGTAGAGTTGTAAAGTTGAGGGCACTGGCTCAAGCCTCTTAAGGAATATGTGATCTTCTGCATCTCAGTATATTTTTATCATCTTCTAAAACTACCTCAGCCAACATATTGTAACTGTGCTAGCTCTCAGGAGGTTTTATGCTAAATCTGTATGAAACAAAATCAAACTAATTTCACTCTTCAAAAAAAAAAACCTCAAATCAGAGAGTTAACATAAAAGCAACCATGCTTCCTGATGATGTTTTCGGTAGGATGGGACAAATCCACTTTTATAGATTCTATAATTATAATTGCTTTAAAGGACATAAAATGGGGTGAGGCTGTATGTGACCTCCGGCGGCATGATCACCCTTACCTAACATCCTTTCCCACAGTCATAGCAGCAATCACTTTCTTCACAGCCTCCTTCCTCTTTTCTTTCTTTTCATTGTTGAGCTCAGCTTTTAATTCAAAGATTTCTCCTACAAAACAGAAAACAACTGTGTGAGGCTCCGGGACGAAAGAAGTAGTGAGAAACGCAGCACCATGTTATAACTAAGACCACGATAGGTGGCCAGAGGCAGGGAGGCAAATCAAGTAAGATTATAAAAAATTACAGTACCGATAAAATTCAAAGCCTTAGAATATCACCTGAGCCACTGATAAAGACATCACCAATAAACTTTAAACACCTTTTTAAGTTATGGCCATAGAGGAAGGTGTAATCCAGACCTTTAGGAACCTTAGGAGTGAGAAAAAGCAAATCTCGTACCTAACTACAATGGGGAGAGAACCATATTTCAGGATTGATACTCATCAGAATTTCAAGATCCTGAGAAGAAAATAAATATAAACAGGAAAAAGACTTACAAATCAATGTTTTCAAACCAGAAGAGACTCCAGATATCTCATTCACACACACACTCCACTTTTGCAGAAAAAGAACTGAGGTTCAAAAGCCACAGAATAAGTCAGTGACAGAGCTAGGCTTAGAATTGTCAGCTGACTCTCAAATCTAGAGGTTCTCAACTTAGGCCACACACCAATATTAACTGGCCAGTATTTAAAAATAACAGTGCTCAGGCTCCACTCTAGACCAAATCAATCAGAATATCTAGGAGCAGAACTCTTAAGTTCATATTTTTAAAAGCTCCAAGTGATTCTAATGCTCAGGTAAGTTTAAGAATCGCTGCTCTAACCAATACTTTAAGAAGTTAATGGGCTTTAAGGTCCCACATTATTCAACCGATATTTACAAGAAAAATATTCCTGAAGCTTCAAGAATGGTACAAACCAAAGTCATTTCTAAAGGTACAATCTTGAATGGTTGCTCCAGCCCTGCGCTGTGAAATGCCAGGGACTGTCACCACTATTTGAAGGCCCAGTTCCAGGCTCACCTACCTTCAGGAGGCTGGAGCTGAAGTAAAAAAGTGAAGGTAACTCAACAAAATGAAAAGGTAACCTAGAGACTGGGAGAAAAATTTTGAGATCATATACCAGATAGGGCCTAATATCCAGAATACACATAAAATTCCTAAAACTCAACAACAAAAAGACAACCTACCCAATCAAAAAATGGGCAAAGGGCCTGGACAGTTCACCAAACAGGATATTCAAATGGTCAATAAGCACATGAAAAGATGCTCAACATCATTAACCATTAAAAAAACAGGGAGATGCAAATCAAAACCACAATATCACCTCATCCCCATCAGAATAGCAATGATCAAAAAACTGGAAACCAACAAGTGTTGGCGAGGCTGTGGAGACACTAGGACCTTTATTCACTGCTGGTAGGAATGTAAAACGGTGCAGCCACTATGGAAAACTTTTTTTGGCAGTTCCTCAAAAAATTGAACATATAATTACCATATAATAATCCCAACTCCAGGTATATACCCAGATAAAGTGAAGGCAAGAATTCAAACAGAAACCTGTACACTAACATTCACTGGAGCACTTTTCACAATAGTCAAAAGGTGGAAACAACTGAAATGTCCATCAATAGAGGGACAGATAAGCAAAATGTGATCATATACACGACGGAACATTAGGCAGCCGTAAAGAGAAATGACGTTCTGATCCATGCCACAGTATGGGTGAACCTTGAAAACATCATGCTGAGTGAAATAAGTCAGCTGCAAAAGGACAAATACTGTATGATCTCACTTATATGAAATAAACTGTTGTTAGTTGCTATCAAGTCGATTTCCACTCACGATGACCCCATATATGCTAAGCAGAACTGCTTCATAAGGTTTTCAAGGCTGTGACCTTTCAGAAGCAGATCGCCAGGCCTGTTTTCTGAGGTGCCTCTGGGTGAGTTTGAACTGCCAACCTCTCAGCTAGTGGTAGAGTGTGTAACTGTTTGTACCACCCAGGGATCCAGGAAAAAAGCAAATATATAGAAGCCAAAGGCTATTAATGGTTACCAGGGGCGGCAGAGAGGGGGAAAAAGCTTTTGTTTGGGGGGCACTGAGTTTACATTAATGGTGGTAGAATGTTTCGGATGAGGATAATGATAATGGTGGCACAACATGAAAAATGTAATCAACACCACTGAATTATAACTGTGTAAGTTGTGCTAGTGGATGTTTTGGTGTGTATATTTTCACCAAATTTAAAAAAAGAGAGAAAAAAAAACTCTTGGCTGATTTAAAAAGAAAAAAAATACCACTAAACCCATGGAAAAAGAGGTTAACTACTCCCACCTCAACTTTCCACTTATACCATCAAACTCTTCTACAACACTGCCTCATTTTCCTCTTTTGATGTTCATTTTCACCACATTTTATTTACCAGTATAGAAGTAGTAGGGGCAGCACACTATGTGATCTACCTGGAACTCCTAAATGGGAAGGATGAAAGGGACAAGAAACACTGAAGGGCTTGTTTCATCAACAAGCCACTTGTTTCATCAACATCCACTGTCAACAAGGTGAATAAATTAATATTACAAAATCATTGTTTTATTTGACAGCTGCAAAAATAGCACAACCGGAACAACTAGGCCCCTTAAAGTTTCACTCCCATCTATACTAAGTCCTATACTGCCAAAGTCCAGCCCTTCGAGTTCCCATCATTTATTTCTCGCAACAGTAAAGGACAAACAGCAGGGTTTCAGAAAGTCTGAATCACGAATGAAGGCAGGAATAGAAGAGTCAAAACTGGATATAACTGAAATTATTCCAATAGCATAAGCTTAAAGAATATGTTCCAGCAGCAGTTCCAGTGGGCGCTGCAGGAAAGAAAAGGGAACACAGTCTATCATTTCTTAAAATGTGGTATTTACCCAGCAACGATTCAATCCCTAATTCTCAAATTTTTCCAAATCCCTGTTAAAAAAAAAAAAAGATTACCAGGACCTCTTATAAGAAAAGGTTTAAAGAGATAGGTGAATTTTAATTACATCCCTTTATATCATCTTAGACAATCTCTTGCTCTTTTCAGCACATAAAATGTTAACAGAAAAAAAGAATATACACTTATCAGAATAGTAAAAAAATCAGAAAGAGCTGAAAATGAATGACAACACCAAACTGAGGACACTGTATAAATTAACTGGCCTATACTTTTTAAAAATGCCATTATCATGAAAGACATCAAGGAACTGTTCCAGATTAAAGGAAACTAAATTTAGAAACCAGACAACAAATGTAATGCATGATCCTGAACTGGATAATGGTCTGAGGGATAAAATTTATATAAAGGCCATTACTGAGATTTTGAATAAGATCTATAGAGTAGGTGGTAATGATGTATCATATTAAATTTCCTGATTTTGATAACTGCATTACGGTTATGTAAGAATTTCCTTATTCTTAGAATATACTAATACATTTAGGGCTAAACAGGCATGATATCTGCAGCTTACTGTTAAGTGGTGAAGGGAAAAAATACATATATTAAAGAGTTTGATAAAACAAACGTGGCAAAATGTTAACGACAGAAGAATCTTGCAATTTTTTTTTAAGACTGGAATTATTTCAAAATAAGAGTTTAAAAAACATAAGTAGGAGGGCAAGAGGAGGAGCAGAAGAATATTTTCCAGGAGGCTCAAGCCCATCTGTTCTGTTGTACCATTTCTGATACGTATCTTTTTGTTCCAACAGAGAACACATGAATGAGCTGCTTAATTAACAATTAGTCAGTAACTTTCAGCCTTGGCTACACACTGCAATCGCCTGAAGATCTTTAAAACAATACCAATCTCATCCCCAGAGATCCTGATTTAATTGGTCTGGGGTATGGCCTGGGTATGGGGATTTTTTTTTTTTTTTTTAAATCCTTTGGTTATTCTTATGTGTAGCCAGGATTGAGAGCCACTAGCTAGCTGGTAGCAATGCTTGGTAATTAGGAGGAGGAGAGAAAAAGGAAAAAAGATAAAAATTTAATACAACTGTAGAACATACATATGAGACACTTTGCCTCATTTACCCACCACTGCCGTGAAGTCAATTCTGACTCACAGGGACTCTATAGGACTGAGTGGAACTGCCCCCACAGGGTTTCCAGGGAACAGCTGGTGGATTTGAACTACTGAACTTTTTTTGGTTAGTAGCCATAGCTCTTAACCACTACACCACCAGGGTTTCCTTTGCCTCACTTAATGCCTGTAAAAATGGCATGGGGCAGTGTCTGATCCTAACTTCACAAGGGGGAAGGAGAATCAAGATCAACAGCGCAAGGCTGATTCCTATGAGGTCAGACATGCCTCCTCACTCTGCCATCTTTACCAATTCTGATACCAACTGTCCCTCCCATGGCACTTTCTACTTCTCTGCTGGGTTCAATAATTCATTGTAATGGCCACACAGAACTCACAGAAAATACACATGATTATGAGGTTTATGAGGGAAGTAACAGGTTATAATTAAGGTTCGGGAATGCTCAGGATATAGTTCTTCCATCAGGACAGCCTCTTCCCAGCTGTGCTCACAGGCTACCTCTCCCTGGCCCTCTGCCTCTGCCCAAAGGCACACAGCTTTCTCGTTCTGTGGGCCAGGAAGCCCAGTCCGCGGCTTGTCCTGCCACTGCTTCTCACCATCTTCAGGGTTACAGCTCACTCTCTGTCTCCTGGGTCCAGGAGCAGGGATCTCAGGTCCAAAGGATATGCTCTCCACTCCTGGCTGTTCTTTCTTGGTGGTGGTAGGATCCTCCCTCCCTTCTGACTCTGGGTGGCTCACTTCAAGCCCAATGGGATGGCAAAGCTGACCAATCTCTTTGGTGGGCCACAATTACCTTATTTGCATAATCCCACACAATCACTTGACCACGGCTACAAGTGCCATATTAAGTAACTCATTATACCGCAGCACCCCTCCTTGGCTCCACCCAATGCTTTTTCTCCCTATCTTTTTTTTTGCTTATACCCCACAAAAGCCATTGGCCCCTTGTCATTCATTCAGCTCTTTCTGGTTTTCTAACCATTCTGAAAAGTGCATATTCTTCTTTCTTCTGTGAATATTTTATGTGCTCCGATTACCAAGAGATTATCTATAATCGTATAAATAAGGTTGATCTGTATGGAGAGATATGGAAATATGAAGCTTCCATACACTGTTTTGCATGATCTCTTTTCTGTTAATGATAAAATTTTTTAAAATCATATGTATTAATATAGGCATGTATATATATGCATAGGAAAAGGCTAGGAGGATTCCTTGGGAATAGAAAAAAGAAAGCAGAGAACTTTCATGTTTACTTTCTGCATGTCTGTATTGCTTTCACAGTATTTGTTATGAAATTTTTATTTTCAAGTAAAAAAAGTAAGAGAAAATAAATGTGCTTCTTCCTATTTTGACCTCCTCAGATCCGTCAATCTTCAATGGATCAATGTTGATTTCAAATACCAAAGAGCCATCCCCCTCTTTCTCTAAAACAGAACCTTCGAGTCCATATGATGTGCATCGGGGAGGTGGGGCCAAGATGGCAGAATAGACAGACACTTCCGGCGAGCCCTCTTGCAACGATGATCCAAAAAAACAAGTGAAACAAGTGTATCTACGACAAGCTAGCAGCCCTGAACATCAAAAGCAAGGTTAGCAAACGAACTGAGGAGCAGGGGGAGGAAGAGACCATTCAGAAGCAGAGAGGAGTTACCGGACCTGAAATCACTGGGAGCCCTCAGGCACCGTTCCCAGGAGGAGCGGCTGCGGTGGGCTGGTAGTAGCGTTCAGCCACAATTTCCTCAGGAAGAAAAAGCCAGTCACACAGCCTACTCATACCTCTGGAACCAGAGAAGAACGGCACTCTCGGCAAAAGCTAAGTACTTGTGTATATTTCACTGCGACCCCCGCCCCCAAGCCGGCTTCAGCAGCTGTTGATTTCTCTGAGCCTGAGACAGGCCCTGCTGAGCACCTACAGCCATCCTCCAGCCCCTGGAGAATGAATAAATTCACAGTTGGAGGAACAGATAATTTGCTAGCTCCACTAACCAGGGGAGCTCAGGACAGAAGCGGTTCCTGTCCAGGCATAAACGATCCGTGGACTTTGAGTACCTTTCCCCTCTGCATGGACCTGTGTGGGCCTGTTTCAGGAGAATAGGCCCTTGTTGGCAGACTACAGCTGTTTCAGCTCTGCAGTGGAGAGGTGGGTGTTTGATGTTTGACAACACGTTGCCTATTAAACAGGGTCCTCACTTACCCACATCAGGGGCTTAAGGACTGGTAGCTCCACTCAGGTCACCCAGCCACCAGCGACAGGGGTCCAAGGATAACTGGTACCTCCCAATCCTTACAATCAAAAACACTGGGTGCCCATGGTCCATCTGCAGAACCCACCCACCTGTACGCTCTAGGGAAGAGGGGCACACTTTCCTCAGAGACACTTGGGGGACAATTCTCAGCTCCCTGCCTTGTTCAGAGCGTGACCTCCATGCTGCAACCAGATACTGGTACCTACACCAATCACCCCTGCCCCTCTGAGACTGTAGGACAGAGCCTGTACCACACACTTGATGATCAGCTACCTGGACAACTGAGCTGAATTCATACAACAAAAGCGAAGGGACTCCTAGACTGATATACCTGATAACAGCTCTAGCCATCTGGGGACAGGACCTCAGTGCTCCAAAGGCGAAAATAATCAAGCTAGCTCACTCAAGCAACCCATTTGGGCATGTCAAAAAAAACAAAGCAAGAAGCTATGATACAGTAGGCAAACATAAAATAAACTAATACAATAACTTATAGATGGCTCGGAGACAATAGTCAATATCAAGTCACATAAAGAAACAGACCATGATCAACTCAACAAGCTCTCAAAACAAAGAATCAAGGGATCTTCTAGATGAAAGTGCCTTCCTGGAATTACCGGAGGCAGAATACAAAAGATTAATATACAGAACCCTTCAAGACATCAGGAAGGACGTGAGGCAATATGCAGAACAAGCCAAGGAACACACAGATAAAGCAATTGAAGAAATTAAAAAGGTTATTCAGGAACATAATGAAAAATGTAATAAGCTGGAAAAATCCATAGACAGACAGCAATCAGAAATTCAGAAGATTAACAATTACAGAATTAGACAACTCAATAGAAAGTCAGAGCAGAATTGAGCAAGTGGAAGGCTGAATTTCTGAACTCGAAGATAAAGCACTTGGTACCAATATATTTGAAGGAAAATCAGATGAAAGAATTTTAAAAAATGAAGAAACATTAAGAATCATGTGGGACTGTATTAAGAGAAATAACCTACCAGACTGGAGTTCCAGAATAGGGAGGGATAACAGAAAATACAGAGAGAACCGTTGAAGATTTGTGGGCAGAAAACTTCCCTGATATTGTGAAAGATGAGAAGATATCGAAGATGCTCAACGAACTCCACATTAAGTAGATTTTTTAAAAGGAAGTTACCAAGATATAGCATAATCAAACTTGCCAAAACCAAAGATTAAGAGAATTCTAAGAGTATCTAGGAATAAACGAAAAGTCACCTACAAAGGAGAGTCAGTAAGAACAAGCTCGGACGACTCGGCAGAAACCATGCAGGCAAGAAGGCAATGGGATGACTTACATAAAAAAGCTGAAGGAAAAAAACTGCCAGCCAAGAATCATATATCCAGCAAAACTGTCTCTCAAATATGAAGGTGAAATTAGGACATTTCCAGATAAAATGTGCATCACAGCCCTATCTTTAAAAACCTATATTTTAACAATTTACTCAAATACACTTACATGTAGAAGTGGTAGATCCCTAATGAGATTGCCCCTGACATGCATGTTTGAGGACATCAGGAAGATTCTATTTGGGACCGTCTTTCACTACAGGTTCTCACACTTACCTTTTTATTTTTTAATATTTTATTTTATTTTTGGTGAAAGTATACACAGCAAAACCATACTTACCTTTTTTATTGGTTGTGAAGTACTTGGAGTCAGTCATGGTTCTGGATCTTTAATGTGCACCTACAATGAAAGAATATTTCTTTATCCAACTTATAAATGCCCAGCAAAGCATCCAATTAATTAAAAAAAAAAAGTTGTATAATATACTTTGCAGTTCAAGGGATGCAAAGAAAATTAAGAATGTAACTCCTGCCTCAAGGAACTAATAAAAACCCGCTGCTGTCACGCCAATCCTGACTCGAGGAACCAATACAGCAAAAAATACCAAAGTCCAAATGGAATGAGATGATAATCTGAACCTATCATGGCTTTGTGATTTTATCCAAAATTATCTCCTCAAAGCCTTGAAGAGCTAAAGTTAGACCTTTTTGTAAATATATTTTCAATTAGTCACTCAAAAGCTTTAAAATTAAGAAAAGTTTATTTGTTCTGAAAGCTCTCCCCACTACTTTCCATTCAGGAAAATCTGGTTTACATCTGTTTCAAGATGGAGTCACTCCAAAGCATGTATTCTGAAGGAGGGTAAGTTAGAAAGAGAAAACAATTCTGCCAATCTGTTCATCATTACATGCAATTTTCAATAAAAGGAATCTCTTTCAGAAAAACAAAAAACATCTAATTTGAATGCCAACATTCTTTCACAAACACTACAGAAAAGTATGCCTTAAATTATGGTTTTCGCATTTCCAACAATCTACACTTAGTCCAACAGTGTTCCCAAAGAATAAAAATATCAGTTCATAGTTAAAAAGGCAAAACAATAAGATATTCATCCTAAAGTTCAGAACATCAGAACTAACACTAAAACTTAAAAGAATATGGATTCCAGTCTCAACCTTAACTCTTCTGTCCCATTTCCCAGGAGAATTAATCCAGGTGATACGCGGTTCTACTAGAGAGATTCAAAAAAAAGGTATGAACTGACCATATCTCTTCCAGATTTTTGAGAAAGTATTTTCTCATTTGTGAAACTCTAAGACTCTGTCCAATGCAATTGACTTCTTAAGTATATTAAGTATTCCTTTTAATAATGAGTGTTTTTCTTCCTCACCACCATAATTAACAATACTACCACTTTCAGGACAGACATCCTGGCGCCTGCTCACTACTCCACTCAGTTCAACATGAATAATAATACACGTGGATAAACAAATGATAACACATTTGACAGAAACAACTGTAAATACGGATTTGGGAGAAAAGACCTAAGCATCAAAATAAATCAATGTAGTTAAGGAAAAGGAAGACAAGCCAGATAAACACGGGGGGTGGGGGGGTGCGGGGGGGGGGGGACAAAAGCCTGGGTTAAATCTGATCTGTAAAATGTGCTAATTGACAATCTAATGGAAATTAGGCTTACCTGCTATCATCTTTCCAATCATGTGCTTATTATTATCTACAGTCCCAATCCTTATACAAACAGCCTGTAAAAGGTTCCTTACGACGTGCCAGAATTTCAGTGAATTATGTTGTTAAAAAGAAGTTGGCCAGAACTCACAAATATCATTACAGAATACAGAAATTTCTACTTTAATATGTTGTAATTAAAAACTAACCTGAAACAGAGGCTTACCTTATTGCAATATTTTCATTGTCTTTCTAGCAAAAATTTAAATAATTTTGTAATCACTTAAGCCATTCACAATATAAAAAGTTAAGTAGCCAAATGAAGAAAGAAGTACTTCACATAAAAAACCTGGAATAAATCTGAAGTTGATAACAGCAGTGCAATGAGTTACTTAATACGGCCCTTTTAGCCATAGTCTTTGTCGTTGTTACATGCTGTCGCTCGCTTCTGATGCAGTTGCTAACTTCTGACTTTTAGCAACCCTATGCATGACAGAACAAAACACTGCCAGGTCCTGTACCATCCTCACAATTGTTGTTCTTGAGCTTATTGTTGCGGCCACTATGTCAATCCATCTCATTGAGGGTCCTCCTCTTTTTTGCTGACCTTGTACTTTACCAAGCATGATGTCCTCATCATTCTTACTTCTAAGGAGTATTCTGGCTGTACTTCTAGGACAGATTTGCTTGTTCTTCTGACAGTCCATGGCATAGTTAATATTCTCCAGCAACATCATAATTGAAAAAATTATTCTTCAGTCTTCCTTACTCACTGTCCAGCTTTCACATTCATATGAGGCGACAGAAAATACCATGGCTTGGGTCAGGCGTACCTTAGTCCTTAAAAGTGACATCTTTGCTTTTTAACACTTCAAAGAGGTCTTTTGCAGCAGTCTTTGTAACTCCCACCAAATGACTGGGTCAGACTATGCAAATGAGGTGCTTGTGGCCCTCCAAAGGGATTGAATAGCTTGCTAATAATGTAAATAAGGTGCATGGCACCTTTGTGAGGATGGAACCATGCAAATAAGGTGTATGGATCAGTCAGTTTTGCCATCCTGCTAGGCTTAAAATGACCCATCCCACAGATGGGAAGAGATGATCTCACCATCACCAAGAAAGAAGAGCCGGGAGTGGAAAGCGTCCTTTGAACCCAGGATCCGTACACTGAGAAGCTCCTGAAACCAGGAGACTGTAATACCGAAAACAGCAAGAAGCAGCAGCAGCAGAGAAATGGCTGCAGCAGTGGCAAGAGTTCCACAGAAGATGGCAAGGTGGGCTTCCCGGTCCATGGAGTGAGAAAGCTGAGCGCCTTCAAGCAGGAGGCTTGCTCACGGAGTAGGGTGCCTCTGGGAACTTAGTGGAGCTAGGTTAGTTGACCAACTGAGCTAGAGCTGGGCACCTTTGGGTCAAGGCTTACTGGTGGGCCAAGGCTTACTGGCAGAGTGGGATGCCTCTGCATATTTATCGGCAGAGCTAAAAGAGCTTTGTAACACTTGCCCAAAGAGGGCAGAGGCCAGGCCAAAGGGTCGAGGGCCAGAGAGAGACTTGCCTGTGGACACAGCTAAGAAGAGGTTGTCCTGATCAAAGAATTGGATCCTGAGCATTCCTAAACCTGAACTGTAACCTGTTACTTCCTTAACAGGAAGCCCTGGTGGTACAGCGGCTAAAGCACTTGGCTAACCAAAAGGTCAGTGGTCTCCAGCCACTCCATGAAAGGAAGATGTGGTACTTTGCTTCCACGAAGATTCACAGCCTTGGAAACCCTGTGGGGCAGCTCTACTCTGTCCTATCATAGGGTCACTATGAGTCGAAATCGACTTGACGACGGTGGATTTGTTTTTTTGGCTTTACTTCCCTAATAAACCCCATAAGTATTCGAGTATCGTCTGCGAGTTCTGTGTGGCTGTGGCAATGAGTTACTGAACCCGCAGGGAAGTAGAGAGTGCCTAGGGAAGGGACAGGTGGTGTCAGAATAGATAAAAAGGTTGGAGGGAGGAGGTCTGCCTCAGAGGAATCAGCCTTGGGCTGCTGATACTGATAGGGATTCTCTCCTCCCGCTGTTCAGTTAGAGATCAGACTCCACCCCCATGCCATTCTTACATACATACGTGCAAACAGAAAAACCAGCATACAGAAATGATTGCTAATGCCTCAAAGAGGCCCACGGCTAAAGTCCATCATGGTCTACCCAGGATGTTACTATGTTATTCTAAATCCTGTAAGAGCATCAAAACTCAGAAGATTTAAAAACAAAATCTGCTTGGAAATTTTCACCCAGTTTTGAAAGTGGACACAAAAAGTGTTCTGTTGTTTAAAGCTCTCATATACATACATACATACATTAAATGCTCAACAGGAATTTTCACCACAATCTGTTAAACTTTTAACTAACCTAGTCTCAGTCCAGTCTTTATGAGCAGCCCACACATATCACAATCTCTCTTAAGAAATTTCATTGTCAAGGAATATACTTATTTCCTGTTCACTGTGATTAAGTGTTCTTAACTAGCGAACAACGTACCCACACACAAAACTTCAAGAGAGAGGGTCAAATATTCCCCATTGTTGTTGTTGTTAAATGCCATTTAATTTCAACTCATAGTGACCCCAGGTGACAGAGCAGAACTGCCCCATGAGGTTTTCTTGCTACAATCTTTTGGGAAGCAGATTGCCAAGTCTTTTTCCTGTGGAACCCTTGGGTGGGGTTAGAACCGTTAACTTGCTGGTTAGCAGGCAAACACACTTAACCACTGCGCCGCTAGGGCTCCTTAGTATCCCTGCATACTTATACATAGATCATAAGAATTCCTGCTCTAAAGAGAGAGGAGAAACATACCACTCTTAGCGCACACTGTTTTAAACTATTGTAATGAAATATCCCTTTATTCACATTTGCAGAAAATCATTGTACCATGTCAGTTCCTGCCTTAAGCCAAAAGGAATTCCAAGAAAAACGAAGACGGTCCAAACAAAAACAAATGAGATGGTGGTTGCACAACACTGTGAATGCCACTGAACTATTGACCTTAAACTAGTTAATTTCATGTTATGCAAATTTCACCTCAATAAAAAAATATATAATTAAAAAAAAAAAGGTGGTGGTTGGGGGGACATTTAACCACACCCCAGAGATGGACACAGCCAGATTCTCCAAAATACAGGCTGGTGAAAACTGATGTCTGCATTAAGCCTCAAAAAAAGTAACCAAGATGGAGCCCATTAAAAAAAAAAAAAAATCAAGGATGTATTGAAGAGCAAAAAAATCAAGCTCCTAGTGGCGTCTGGGGTCTTAAACTCTAGCAAGCAGCCGTCTAAGTTGCATCAGTTGGTCTAAACCCACCGGGAACAAAGGAGAATGAAGAACACCAAAGACACAATGGAGTTATGAGCCCAAAAAGAGAGAAAGGGCCACATAAACCAGAGGCTACATCACCCTGAGACCAGAAGAACTAGATGGTGCCAGGCTATAACCAATGACTGCTCTGACAGAGAACCCCTGAGGGAGCAGGAGAGCAGTGGGATGCAGACCCCAAATTCTTGTAAAAAGACCAGACTTAATGGTCTGACTGAGACTAGAAGGACCCGGTGGTCATGGTCCCCAGACCTTCTGTGAGCCCAAGACAGGAACCGTTCCCAAAGCCAACTCTTCAGACAGGGATTGGGCTGGACAATAGGATAGAAAATGATACTGGTGAAGAGTGAGTTTCTTGGATCAAGTAGACACAAAGGACTATGTTGGCATCTCCTGTCTGGAGGGGAGATGGAAAGGTGGAGGGGGTCAGAAGCTGGCCGAATGGACATGAAAAGAGTGGAGGGAATGAGTGTGCTGTCTCATCAGGGGGAGAGCAATTAGGAATATAGAGCAAGGTGTGTATAAATTTTTGTATGAGAGGCTAACCTGATTTGTAAACTTTCACTTAAAGCACTATAAAAATTAAAAAAAAAAAAAATCAAGCTCCTCCTGGGGTTCTTTCAGGAGAGCCCCAGGAATAAGCAAAGCCACCCTGGAGCTCCAACTCACACTACTTTCCTAACTGACCAATCTGACACTTGACTATTCCCAGGGCTCCCGGTATGGCCTAGGGGTACTGTTAAACAACAAAGCTGCCACAGTCAGGGCACACATTCAATCTTACCTGTCCTAGCCCAGAGTGTGATGTCACCACATTTCAGAGAGGGCCTCCCTGCACAGGACTATATATTTAGATTTAACATAACCCAGTTTCTACCAAATATAGGTTGTGAAAAAAACCTCCCCACCTATTTCCCTCCAGTCCTCTAAAAGAAAAAATGAGCAACAAAATAAGATTAATAGCCTCAGTAGAATAAGGCCAGAAAAAAATTAATAGGATCTTAATTTCAAATGGCTCTCTGGGAAATGGTAGTTAAATTAGTGCTGAGGAGGCCACTAAGCTTTTCACAGAAGTTGGGCTTTACAGTTTAGTGCTCCATAGGGAAAAACTGGCTAAAGAGTTACCCAAATTACAAAGCAGAATGGTCATTCCTGCAACCTTTTATTACAAAGGTGAGAGGTGCTAAGTTCATTTCTAATCAAATACTAATAATGCAAAGATGGTAGCATCTTCAGGTATCATATAAAAAAGATAGCTCCTAAAAATCACAACAGACATTGAAAAGCCAAAATTGTTTGTGATTCCTATTCAAATGTGACAGAACACGAATTAGTTAATATTATACAGTAAGAAATGAGCCCAAAAGTTTTATATCCATCCACTTCTTAACTGAAATACCAATACACTCTGGAAAACTTAAGTCTGGAGTGAAAGAAGAAAGGAGACTAGGTCCTACCCAATTCATTCCGTGTTCAGGCCTGGTTCAAATCTGTGCCTAAAATGTGATATTGCAAAAATATACATCTATTTAAGAAAATAAAAAAAAAGATGGAAGAACTGGGCTTACATGAATCTCTTAATTCACAGTGAGAATGTTAGCTTTATATTAATTTTACCACCTAACTTTCAGTGAGGCTGTTTGCAGAACACACTATCCTTTCTGCTTCCTTGGGAGTTTCAACTGTTAAGACACCTACAAACAGTACTCACCTTACCACCACATTTAGTCATCACTGGAATGTGTTACACGTTTTCTTACACAGCTGCATCTCCTTCACCTACTGCTTTCTATTATTACTTTGTAAGTGTACCCCGAGGCTAAGCAATTGCAGAACACAAGATAATAATTTAAATTGTCCCTCATTTAGACCACCTTCTTTCTCAGTCATTCTGCCTTTTTTGAACTTGCTACGTCTTTTTTTTTTTTAAATCATAACATTTATGGTAACAGTATTCTGCATTTAAAAAAATTTTTTTAAAGTCAAAATTTAATGAAGCATCCGCACGGAACCAGGTGAGTTCAACAAAAGCCTGCTCCAAGATATAAGATTACCCTGTAAACAAATAACCAAAAAACCCACTGCTGTAAACAAATAGCATGCATAAATTCTTTGGATTCAAAGAATGTGGAAATAACAGGAAGTTCTAGTTTCTTCACTACTACCTTAACCTACCAACATTCCTAAACCAGATCATTCCTGCTAAGCCCAGAAAGGAAAAAGAAAAAAAACCCAAAACCATGCTGCTGTAAGATTAACCCCCACTTGCTTCCTCCTCTCTCACAGCTGGTCAAACTTCTGGAGGTTTCTTTTTCTTCCTCCCAAGCGTAAGGAATTCCTCTTCTTTCCCCAGGTGGTTAAGACTCTAGGGATAGGTTCCTCCATTGCAAGGCGGGGAGAAGTGTCTTACTCTCAAAAAAATCCTGGAGGGGAGGCGAAAAAGTCGGGCCTTACCGACGAGCAAAGCTTTGGGGGAATCCTCCTCCTTGGGGCTCAGTGGACACGTCTCAGCCTCTCCGGGAAGGACGCCAGGCGGGGAAGAAGGAAGGTTCTCCCCTCGGCCTCCCGTCTCCAACGGCCACACCCCTGGCCTTCGGCCCTCCTAACTCCCGGACTAGCCATCAAAGCAGCTACAGAACGTACGTCGCCACGGCACCCCGCATCTGCCAGCGGCCACGCCCGCCAATTCCCTCACCTCACCACAGCCAGCGCGGAGGAGTCTCTTTCGCCAACCCTCTTCCTCACAACGGTCACACACGACGGCTCCCTCGCCCTCAACAATCAAACAATCAAGTTCCTAGGATTTCGACCCTTCCGTCTCCGACCCGGGCAGGGGTTTTCCTCCCTCCCTTTAATGAGGGACACGCCCCAAAGTCGGCCAGCTCGAACTCACCGGAGGCAAGGGCGGGGGAGGCGGCAGCAGCCAGAGAGCGCGGCCTCGGTGGTGGTGTAATGGTTTCTTGCCCGTCACGATTCCTTCTGCAGGTCTAAGCCACTGCGCAAAACCCACTTTGCCAGGGACAAAGATGGGGGACAGGAAACGTGACGTAAGAGGACCTAGTCGCGAGACGTCATCGGCGTGCGCCGGAGAATCAGAAAGGCTGTGACCTCTGTCGTCTTGGCGACAGAATGATTTGCTTGGTCTAGAAAAGGTCTTGAGACCTGGGACCCGGAGGCTGTTTAGTGGCTATCTGAAGGGATATATTGAACAAACTGACATTCTCTGGATTTATTTCCTCGCACAGGAGTTCTCTGAAAAGTTTACATATAGAGCAGGTGAAATATCATGTTCCTTTCTGAAAACAAAACAAAATCAGCAAATTCACCTGTTGGGTCCAGCCAAGGATTATACACAGGCAGTGGGACGAGAGGAGAGCGATGCAAGAAGAGATTGAGTCGCCATTAGACATGAGTTCGAATTCCAGCCCTGAGGATGACTGGGAAAGTTACTTAACTTCACCGCAGTCTTAATTTTCTTTTCTCTGGGTTGTAAACCTTAAATGAGATAAAGTAGGTAAAGCGCCTATCATGTAATACATGTGCTTTTCACAAAAGTAAGTTCCCTTTCACCTTTTCAGAAACAAAGGCCTAGATTCCAGGATCCAGAACTAGAGAACAAGGTTAATCAGAGTAAGTAATAGGGATGGGTGTGGGAGTGGATCCTTTTTCCCTCACATTTTTACCTATTAAATTTGTGAGAGTGGAAAAGTATATGTTGTTGTTAGGTGCCCTGGAGTTGATTTCGACTCATAACAACCCCTTGTACAACGGGAGGAAACACTGTCCGGTCCTGTGCCATCCTCACAATCATTGCTGTTTGAGCCCATTGTTGCAGCCACTGTGTCAATCCATCCCCTTGTGGGTCTTCCTCTTTTTTGCTGACTCTCTACCTTACCAAGCATGATGTCCTTCTCCAGGGGTTGGTTCCTCCAGATAACATGTCCAAAGTATGTACGACGAAGTTTTGCTATCCTGTCTTCTAAGGAGCACTCAGACTGTAGTTCTTCCAAGACAGACTTGTTTGTTCTTCTGGCAGTCCATGGTATATTAAATACTCTTCATCAACACCAAATTCAAAGGCATCAATTCTTCTGTCTTCTATACTCACTGTCTAGCTTCCACATGCATATGAGGCAATTGAAAATACCCTGGTGTGGGTCAGGCACACCGTAGTCCTCACAGTGACATCTTTGCTTTTTAACACCT
Organism: Loxodonta africana; assembly: GCF_030014295.1. NCBI lineage: Eukaryota > Metazoa > Chordata > Mammalia > Proboscidea > Elephantidae > Loxodonta > Loxodonta africana. The sequence continues at coordinate 53,042,592 of NC_087359.1, forward strand.
TAAAGATGTCTTTTGCAGCAGATTTGCCCAATACACTATGTCTTTGATTTCTTGACTGCTGCTTTCATGGGCGTGGATTGTGGATCTCAGTAAAATGAAATCCTTGACAGCTGAAGGATTTTCTCCATTTATCATGCTGTTGCTAGTTGGTTCAGTCGTGAGGATTTTACAGTCCAGAAAATCCTATGAGCAATTCTACTCTGTCACAGGGTCGCTATAAGTCAAAATCAACTCTGTGGTACCTAACAATGACAACAATCTTTATGGGAGCAGATCCTCAGGTCTTTCTCCAGCTGAGCAGCTGAGTGGGTTCAAACCACCTACCTATTGGTTGGCAGCCAAACACTTAACTGTTACGCTACCTGAAAAGTGTGTAAGCATCTTAAAATTTCATTCTTAAGTAATCAGAAGTATCTAAAAGGTTTGTAAAACATAGTCGTATATTATTATTGCCCTTATTATTGAAATAGGTGAAAATTGGAAACCTAATTTTAACACAAGAGGGAACATAAACATTTATGGTAAATCAAATAGCTGCATAATGTTGTAGAATATTTTATGTCACAAGAAAATTCACGATCACGTCAAGAGAAAAAAAAACAAGATACCAAATAATATATACAGTGTGATTGCATATGTATTTTTTAAAAAGGCTAAAAATATTCAGCAGAATGTTGAGTGGTTATTCCTGGATGGTTAGAATTTTAATTTTCTTCCTAATTTTAGAAGCATTCTACGCTGAACATGTATTTATTTCTATGATTGGAAAATACTTTTTAAAATCATATTTTTGAAGACTATATAATGGAGTCCCCTGAGTAGTTCAAATGGTTAAGTGTTTTACTACTAACTAGAGATTGGTGGTTTGAATCCACCCAGAGGCACCTCAGGAGGACTGGCGATCTGCTCCAAAAAGGTCACAGCCTTGAAAACCCAATGGATTCAAGCTCTGCTCTGCAACACATGGGGTCACCATGAGGCAAAATTGACTCAGTGGTAACTGGTTTGGTTGTATTTAATGACAAGGGAAAATACTTTGAGATGATGTTAAGGAAAACATATGGCTGAATGTAACCAAAACCTGGAAGACAGTTAAGGTACCAGCCTGGATGAAAGTTCTGAGCAACTAATAGTCTTTTGTTATCAGGAGGGATCAGTCCCTAGGGAAGCACATCATGCTTGGTAAAGTAGAGGGTGAGTGAAAATGAGGAGGACCCTCAAGGAGATGGAATGACATAGTGGCTACAACAGTGGACACAAACATAGCACAACAACTGTGAGGATGGCACAGGACCAGGCAGTGTTTCTCTGTGTTGTACATAGGGTGCTGAGTCAGAATTAACTCACTGGCACGGAACAACCACCACCATGTCATACGTATACATATATGTGTGTGTATATATATATAGGAGAAACCCTGGTGGCATAGTGGTTAAGTGCTACGGCTCCTAACCAAAGGGTCGGCAGTTCGAATCCGCCAGGCGCTCCTTGGAAACTCTATGGGGCAGTTCCACTCCGTCCTATAGGGTCGCTATGAGTCGGAATCGACGGCACTGGGTTGGAGATTATATATACGTATATATGAGCCCTGGTGGCGAAGTGCTTAAGCACTCAGCTTCTAACCAAAAGGCAGTTGGAACCCATCAGCTGCTCTGCGTAGAAAGACGCAGCAGTCTGCTTCCATAAAGATTTACAGCCTTGGAAATCCTATGTGACAGTTCTATCCTGTCCTATAGGGTTACTATGAGTCCCAATCGATTGACCCGCAATGGGTTAATCTTTTTAATTGGCAGCAATAGAGCTAAAGGCTTCTATCTTCTGCTACTCAAAACCAAACCCACTGCGGTTAACTTGATTCCAACTTATAGCGACCATATAGGGAAAAGTAGTTCTATTTTGTCCTATATGGTCTCTCTAAGGAAACCCTGGTGGCGTAGTGGTTAAGTGCTACAGCTGCTAACCAAAGGGTTGGCAGTTCGAATCCACCAGGCGCTCCTTGGAAACTCTATGGGGCAATTCTTCTATGGGGTAGTTCTACTCTGACCTATAGTGTCGCCGAGTCGGAAGACTCAACGGCACTGGGTTTGGTTTTTGGTTGCTCTCTATAAGGGTTTCCAAGGTTGTAAATCTTTAAGGAAACACTTTTTCCCGCGTAGGGACTTATGGATTCGAACCGCCGACCGAGTGCTTTCCCCGCTGCGCCACCAGGCCTCCTTATCTCTTGCTGGGTCACTTCGAATCCTTTCCAGAAAGCGGTCAAATAAAATTAACGATCACCAATTCCTGCCTTGGGCACACGAGAAAACCCTCCCATCTCCCGATTTCTTTGTCCCTCGGCCTCTAGCACCATCGATCCTGGGAACACAGGACTCAGTACCCAGCCCAAATTATGTCCGGGGGCGTCAGGGCTCGGAGCACCGCAAACACCTCCTCAAAAAAACTTCAAAAAGAGATGATCAGATCTGTGGCTTTCACCTGTATAGACTCAGAAAAAGTAAAACAAACAGAGAGTTGGTCGCCAAAACTAGCCCATAGGAGACATTTTTAATTTTAGCGGGGGCGGAAGCGGAAGGGTCATAGAGTTCTCTACTTCCGGCTTCGGCGCCGCGTTCCGGACTAGAGCCCCTCTCCTCCTGCCACTTCCCTGAGGCCGCGGAGCCTTCTATTTCCGGTTACCGCTTCTGTCGTAAAGCCGAGACCTCCCCGCGAACGTGGCGTTGTGGGTCCTTCGCGCCTCGCCTGTGGTCAGCTAGCAAGGACGGGCGCGGGCGGGGATACTTTACAGCCCAAACTGGACACAGTCTTCGCGTACCGGACCCGTGTTGGCACCCCGATCCCTCAGAGAAGGCTGGCTTTTGAGCCCTCACGATGAAGGGTACCCGACGCGCAGGCTCCGGGACGGCCGCTCGAGAGGACAGCGTTTATCCGCCCATACCTCTCTCCCAGTTAGGCTCTACACTGTGAGGTGCAGCATTTGATAGGTCACCCCCTCCCCAAAGACTGCTTCCACCCATGTCCGCATTAACTTCGTTCTCAACCTCCTTAATTTGAAAGATCCCTCTCCACGCTTCCAGAAGAGGTCTTTTTCCCCCAGTTAAATATCATCCCCTTAGCCTGTAAAATTGAGTACGGAGTTTCGGATATCTGGCAGAAAAATTATCTTTAAGACGGAGCACCCATTTGATCCAAAAAAGAGGTTCATGCTCACTACAGAGCCTGGGAAAAAGTGAAGCCCAGTAAACACAGGAAACGATGGCTGAGCATGGGGCTCACATCACAACTGCTTCTGTGGTGGATGACCAGCCATCCATCTTTGAGGTGGTAGCACAGGACAGTTTAATGACAGCAGTGAGACCCGCCCTTCAGCATGTGGTCAAGGTAAGGTATTAATTCTCAGAAAGGTTTTAGGGACGACCGAGTAAAAACCAAACTAATAATTTGTTTAGCTGGTAGCCTAGGGTTTGAAATAACCAATTAGCATGTAATTTCTGTCCCATGATGCGTTATTGAGTCTCTGTTCTTGCAGTCCTGTACTGAATCTCTAACATTTCAGGGAGGTGGTAAGGTAGACCCCAAAAGAAGTGACTTGTTTAAGCCCGAACTATGTAGAATTTAAAGAACAAAGGGAATATAAATACAAGGTATGGTAACTGTGAAATAGAACCAATTTTATTGTTTTTTTCACTTTAGGTTCTTGCAGAATCAAATCCTGCCCACTATGGCTTCTTTTGGAGGTGGTTTGATGAAATCTTTACTCTGCTAGATCTTCTCCTTCAGCAGCATTACTTGTCTAAAACTAGTGCCTCGTTTTCTGAAAACTTTTATGGCTTAAAGCGGGTTGTAATGGGGGACACACACAAGTTTCAGAGATTGGCCAGCGCAGGTCTCCCAAAGAAGCAGCTTTGGAAATCTATTATGTTCCTGGTTCTTCTTCCCTATCTGAAAGTGAAGCTGGAGAAGCTGGTTTCTAGCCTGAGAGAAGAGGATGAATATTCTATTCATCCCCCTTCTTCCCACCGGAAACGATTTTACCGAGCCTTCCTGGCAGCCTACCCATTTGTCAACATGGCCTGGGAAGGCTGGTTTCTTGTACAGCAACTTCGATACATCCTAGGAAAGGCTCAGCATCACTCACCACTGCTGAGGCTGGCTGGAGTTCGGTTAGGTCGACTGACAGTTCAGGATATACAAGCACTGGAGCACAAACCATTTGAAGCCAGCATGAAGCAACCACCAGCCAGGTGAGGCCTTCACATTTCAAAAATATTCTGATTTCTAAATTTTAAAATCATATCCCAACTTCATGAAATTCACCTCCCTCAGTCCACTTTGAGGTATTTCATAGAATCATACAAAAAATCTTTGTGTTCATAAAACAAGGATTGCAGAACTCCATCATGGTAACCATCCACATTATTCTAGCTTCTTTTTATTGTACACTTGCTACGTGCCAAGCCCTGTGTTGTCTGCTTTACGTACATTATCTCAGCCCTCATTACAACCCAATGAAGTAAATGTATTAGCCCCATTTAGCTGCTGAGGAAAGCCCTAACAGGTAGGTACCTTGCCAAAGCCACCTGTACAATGTGGCAGAGATGAGGTTCAAGCCAGATCAGTAAAATTCTTAAGACAGTGCTCTTAACTATGATGCTGTGCTACTACTAGTTAGTGCTTACGAGAACATATATATATGTTCTCCTACAAGTTCATATGTATATATTCAATATTGCCAAGCTTTTAAGAGTTATTTCTCTGATGTACTATCTTCCACAAAAAATGGTCTATGCAATCAATGTCTACTAATTTCTCAAAAAGCAGAACTCTAGTCCTTTGTTATAAAAAAACAAATATTATTAAAAACAAATTGTCATACTCCTAAAATACTCTGAGTCGGAAAGAGGGAATCATTTAAAATAGATCCTTAAGGAGGTAATGCCAACCTAGTAACTATTCAATCTCCAAAGCAGTGATTCTGAGGGATAATATAAGAACTGCATTTATATTAATCATTCTGTGATTATAGCTAAATAGTTCCTCCCTTTACCGCCTTTTTCTATTCTCCCAACAGTGTTAGTGAGAAGATAAAGTCAACTCTGAAGAAAGCTGTGGGAGGTGTTGCCTTATCCCTCTCTACTGGCCTTTCTGTAGGTGTATTCTTTCTGCAGTTCCTTGAATGGTGGTACTCATCTGAAAATCAAGAAACCATCAAATCATTGACTGCCCTGCCTACTCCACCACCACCTGTACACCTGGACTACAACTCTGATTCTCCCCTACTACCCAAAATGAAGACTGTGTGCCCGCTGTGTCGTAAAACCCGGGTGAACGACACCGTTCTTGCCACTTCTGGCTATGTGTTTTGTTATCGCTGTGTGTTTAGTTATGTGAGGAGTCACCAAGCTTGTCCCATTACAGGGTATCCCACAGAAGTGCAACATCTGATTAAATTGTACTCCCCTGAGAACTGAAAGTAATTAGCATCTTATCTCGCAACTACTGCACTAAGGTCATAGGGCTGAGTTTCAGCATAATACATAGTATGTGATTACTTCTCAGCCTCAGTTCAGAATTGCATGAATTTTAAACAACTATATATTCCTGGAAACCCTGGTGGCGTAGTGGTTAAGTGCTACGGCTGCTAACCAAATGGTCGGCAGTTTGAATCCGCCAGGCACTCCTTGGAAACTCTATGGGGCAGTTCTACTCCGTCCTACAGGGTCGCTATGGGTCAGAATCGACTCGATGGCACTGCATTTGGTTTTTTTTGGTATACAGATTTCTTTAAAAGAATATATCCATTTGATCCTAAACTTTTGGCCTGCTCTCTAGATCCCTACTTATAGCTGACCCATATGTTTAGAGTATAAAAGTCAGGATTGGCAGGGGAAGTGAGGGCCAGTGTAGAGGAAGTGGATAGAAAAGGATAATTAGTACTGAAGGTTTTCCCATCTCTCCTGAGAGCTTCTATACCTCTATTCTTTAAAGAGAGAGATACTGAGCCATACATATCTTTATGAGCCATACGTATCTTTTCTGGGAAATGGGTTAAAGGAAATAGGGACTGAGTGTTTATATTTAGAGTAGACTGAAGATTTTAGAGTGAAAGAAAAGCTAACAGGAATGAAGAGGTAAAGGTAAAATACTGATCTAAAGTCTTCCTGCTTGCTGTTTTATTCGGTTGCTAAGCTGGCATGAATTATTCTGCCTATTACTAAGGTTTCTATGAAACACTTCTTAATTTTAAGAATAAATGTTGCTGGCAAAGAGCTGTCCCATGTTATGATTATGTGGGAACTTAATGATAGCTTGAGGTGCTTAAAATAAAATTTTCATTTATATCACTTTAGACTTTTTGAGATATGTTTGTATTAACATTTTGCTTTTTTTGCTAATCCAACAACTGGAACAAAAACCTCTACTCAAACAGCAAGAACTCAGTCTTGTGTGAAATACCTTGAATGAGAAATACTTCAGAAACAGTTAAATGCCCTGTGTAGGAAAACTCACGCCACTGGATTGGCAGGTTGGTGAAACTATATGAGTAAATAACAATCATTCCTAAAAGAGGAAAGATGAAATTAATTTGTAAGTACCTCTGCTGAGGTAGGTGTTTTCAAATACTTTTAACTAATTTTAGCAATTCAAAGCACATTCTCTGATAGCACAAAGGTGATAAGTTTTGAAATGAAATATCACATGGGTTTTAAAATATTAAAACTTTTATATATTATGATAAGAGTAAGTATAACAGACATATTTGCAAAAAATTCTTGCGAACCCTTTAAAAAAAAAAAAAACAGCTGTTGCCATCAATTCAATTTCAACTCATGGCGCCATGTGTTACATATGTTACAGAGTAGATCTGTGCTCCATAGGGTCTTCTTGGCTGTAATCTTTATGGAAGCAGACTGCCAGGCATTCCTCTCAAAGAGCTGCTGGATGGCTTCAAACCACCAACCTTTAGGTTAGCAGCCGATCATAAACCACTTGCGCCCCCTAGGGACCTTCCAAACTGAACAGGTTTTACAAAAACAAATAGCACAGTTAATTCAACAAAACATTTTTAATACACTACAAAGTAAATGAGGGAATTAAACCAGATTCAGGATTGAAGTGATGTAGTCCTCCATGAAGATTTCAAAGCCAGATTTCTCACTTCAGCCTAAGAAGGAAAATGTGAAAGTATCAGTAATTCAAAAGAATATCAAAGAAACACTCTTATACATGATAAAACCAGTATCCAAATAGGCTAGAGCACATCAGTGTGGAGAAACCACAACCAGAATCAGCTCAGAGAGAAGATTGAGGGATCATACCCTGGTCAAAGCCAAGACTAAAGCAATGGCCATACCAGGTCAGCCTACACTTCACTCATCATTGCCTCACTGTATTCCACCTCCTCGTAACATCTAAGAGCAGCCCAGTACCCTCATTTCACACCCAAGAAAATTGAGGATTACCTATGACAAAGTTTTAACCATGGGTTTTCAATATTTCATCTTCTACACATCTTCTGCTATACAAAAATGCAAACTTGCACTTTAAGCACAGAGGAGAGTGAATTAGCAGTTACTGTTCAAAAACATTTTTTAAATGAGCCCAAACACCATGCGTAACAAAATCTCAGGGACGTTTGTAAAGGGATTTATAGTCTAAAGCTAAAGCTTTAGAAAAGATTTTCTACTAAATTCCTTTAAAAAGTAAATTCCAGTTCGTTTAATATATAATTCAATTTACAATTCTACTAATAAGTATTAAAAAGTATAGTCATAAAATTTTTATACAGGAAACTTAAGAGTCCAAGACCCAGAGGGGTTGTGGTTTGCCAAAGGTCCATAGCAAATTAACAGCAGAGCCGGGAAAAAAACTGAGGTCTGATCTCCAGTTTTATATTTTTCTACTACCAGCTATATATAAGGTTTAATTTCATTTTTCTTCTGGCTCTGACCCTTAGATTTACCAATGAGGCGGCGCATGGGCAAGACAAAGAAATCAAGGCAAAGTCTGGATAATTCACAACCTGTGTCATCAATTTCTAACTCAGAAAGTTGACTACATTTCATTTATTCTAAATGGCACCTTCTGGTGGTTGAGTATCACTAACATGGAACAGTACCAGGCTCTCCAGACCTTTAGCATGGTATTGTCAGTGTCTAAATAACTATTCTGGGTACACCATATACTTTCTTCACTGACATTATATAGTCAAAAACTGACAGTTGTTGGTCTGTGTCCTCCATGCAGCAAATGAGCTCCATAAAGAAAGGGAAACTAACATACAAAGCACCTATGATACAGGGGCTATGTTTGACCCTTTATCTCATCATCCTCTACCGGTTAAGCAGGTACAAGTTAGAAATGAGCAAAGAACATTGGAGAGCTTAATTTAAATAACTTTGCCTAAGATCATGAAAAGTGATCTCAGCCAATATCAACGAGTACCTGACTTTAAAGCCCATGTTCCTTCTACCAGACCATATTGCTGTCTCACTGGGTCTCAGTGCCTCCAGGTTCTCTTCCATCCAACATACTCTGAATATTACATACATATTAACCTTAAACTACTGAGGTGTGATTATGTCATCACTCAGAAGCATTCAATGGCCCCCCATGGCCCAGGAATTAAAATCCAAACTACTCTGCCTAGCATTCAAGATGTTTCAAAACTGACCCAAATTTATCCCTAACATTATAACCCTAACATGTACCTTATAGCCCAAGCAAACCAGACTATGCTCTATCTGACTTTTGTGTGCTTCATCTAGAAAGTTCTTCCCCTCTGCAGAAACCTTTCCTGTACTTCAATCCTACATCTCCCTTTGTGACCCTCTAAAATACCACCTTTGACATGAAGTCCTTTCTCCATCATTCCAACAGGAAACATCTGTCCTTCCTCTAAATTATGGAAATACTTTGGTTGTACTTAAGCTGTGGTACCTATTTCACCTTGTGGAACACTTTAAGACGGAGACATCTAACATAAAATTCAAGGTCCTTGAAAATCTATCCCCTGCCTACCTTTCAGCTTCATCTTCAGTCGCTCAGCAAACCCACCATGTGCTCAAGCCACACACAGCAGTTACTTTCCAGTTCTCTGCCTTAGCACGTTTTCCTCCTCCTGGAATGGAATGCCTTCCTCAACCCTTGCAATCTGGAGAACGGCTAAATTTAAAAACTTTACTCAGATGTCACCTCTGGGAAGAGGTCCCTTAGTCACTCTCTCCTCTGACTCCCATAGCACTTTTTCGATCACAACACATCATAAGCCAACTATTCACCCATTCACGTGTCCGCTTGCCCCTCCCACCAGCCCCATCACATTGAGTTCCCAAGGAACTGGCCTAAGAATGCACCCTGGTATATCGATTGAGGAGGCTCAATAAACGAGCGTTTAATTCAATCAGTGAGCGATCCTCACAGCACACAAAACCCTAAACTCTGAGATTACAAAAGCATCAGCCGATTTAATCTCCAACGTTGACAGCACACCTCAACTATCTCCAAGCTCTCATTCCCCCAGCCTCCACCTCACCACGCTCAACTTAGCGCCCCACGCAAGACAGCCGATGCTTACACGCACTAGGCCCTCAATAATAACAAGGTCTAAACTCCATCAACTTCAGGAAACACAAAGAGAAGCCGTCCTTGGGGGAAACGCAAATGAGGCCGGAGCTAGGACTCGAACCGAAGGCCCTCACAGAAGTGCGCCGCCCGCCGTCCGAACTCCTAAAGCTCCTACGTCTTAGAACCCCTCAGCAGCTTGCACCCGCCGGAGGAAACTAATTGTGGCCGAGCTCTCCAGGTTTCCCCCCGGGGCGATACCTGGTTGCCGCGTTCCCACTCACCTCCGCCTCCATGCCGCGCCTGCGTCCCATAGCCCAGTGCGGCCCTCACCGAACAACCAATCCCCGGCGGCTAACGGGTCACGTGGGCAGCAGCCCTCGAGGCGGGGCTGGTGAGAGGAGCAGCCAATCGGAGGCCGAGGAGGACGTTATAGGCGGAGAGGGAGGGATCGCTGATGCTGCTTTCGTGTCTTTTCTTGGGGCCCGGGGCTCGTTTGTGAGAGCTGTTTCAGTTGCTTTCCTTCTCTGGGCTTTTTTTTTTTTTTTTTTTTTCGTACATCTCTGCCCTCGGACTTAGAAGCGACTGTTACCCGGGGTGGTTTTGCGGGTGCTTTGTTTGCACAACTGTGGAAGGGCATCTGAGGCGGGGTCGCAGTATTAGGATGTACCCTAGGTTAGCAGGATGAATTATTGATTCAGACAGTGATCCCACAGTATTTATTGCTCTTATGCCGCGTTCCCGACTGAGGACTAGGGTTTGGGGTAGAGACACGGATGAGCATGGCCCGCTCTGTCCTAGGGAAAGAACCCTGAGTGACTCAAAAGGTTTGCCCTGTCTACTAATCTAAAAGGTTGGCAGTTCGAACCCACCCAGCAAAGCATCAGGAGAAATGCCTGGTGATTGCTTGCACAAAGATTGTTGTGTGCCATGAGTGGATTTCGACTCTTAGTGACCCTATAGGACAGGGTAGAATTGCCTCTATAGGGTTTCCTAAGCTGTAGCCTTTATGGGGGCAGACCTACAGAGCGGCTGCTGTGTTTGAACCACCAATCTTTTGATCAGCAGCCACCCAGGGCTTAACCGTTGTGCTGTCAAGGCTTCCATCCTCAAAGATCACAGCCAAGAAAAACCTATGGAGTAGTTTTTCTGAAACTCACGAGATCGATTTGAGTCGGAATCAACTCCACTGCAATGGGTTTGGTTTGATTTTTTGGTCCTAGTGCAATATGCTGGCTGATCTAAAGCTTGGACACTTTCTAACCCTATTCAGAAGGAATTATTTTCTGCCTTGAATTTTTTGTTAAAACCATGTGTTTTACATAATGGAAGGCATTTTGATATCAGTGAAAGATTTTTTGAGGCAGTATAGATTTTGATACAAATAGTGGGACACATATGTCCTAAGTGAACTCTGGTGCTGGGATTTGTGGTATGAAGCCCGTTTTCTTCAGATTCACGCAGTTATAGAGATCCCCACCAGATGGCAGAAGGCGCTAAATGTGGGAAAGCAACTTCTCAGGAAATCCGAGGGACTGAAAATAGAGATGGGCGAGGGTTTATTCCATTACTCGTGAAAGGGCTAAATAAGCAAATAGTAGACACTGGTGTCACACGAAAAGTGCAGACGAGTGTCAAAAAAGGACGAAGGAGAGCAGGAAAGAGATCCTGGTAGAGGTGGCATTTGCTCTGGGTTTTTGAAGGATGGATGGAGTTTGAGAATGAGGCGATCCTATGAAAGAATCAAGAGTGAGATGGAGGCACCTGGGAGTCAAGGGACCAGTCTTACCCACTGAGACAGTTTGTATGTAGTGCACGTAAAGGTCGTGCAATAACTAGCTCTGCTTTTAAAATGAAATGTTTAGTGAATGAACATATCTTAAATTGCTACTGCTGGTTTTTAGCCAATTTTCAACAGCATAGCCAGATCACTTTCTAAGCTACTGTCTAAGCTACTGATTTCAAGTTGTTTTTCATCAGAGACATTTGCTGTAGAACCAAGATGTAGGGTCCTCCAGGGCTTGATACCCAGGGGACTTAACTAAAGAGCTTTGAAGAAGAGAAGCCCCCTCTGTTCATCTTCTACATTTTCCTCCCTTCCCCTGATTTAATTTGCAATAAAGAAGAACAAGAAGGAAACAACAGTCCAGTTTCTAGTACTCCTGCCCAAAGAACCGTTCTTCCTGTTGCTGGGTGGGAAAGGTGGGGAGGTACTTAGGTAGATTTCTGATTCTGAAGGCACTCAAGCAATCCAGAACCCCAAGCTTGAAAGGCAGTGGGAAGAGTAGGAGCCTTTGAATTTGACCTGGCTTTGAATCCCAGTTCTCTCACTCGTTGGCCATGTAATCGCAGTTTTCATGTAATATGTAAAGCTTCCAGTATGGTTCCTTGCACCTAGTCAGCAGATGTGCAGTAAATGATGGTCATTTCTAGCCTTCTAAAAGTAAATAATATCAAAGGGATTTCAGTGTGAAAGTAAGGCCAAGAAACAGGATAGATGATAGAACTAAAAGTGAGACTGAAATCAGGAGTAAAATGAATTAAGCAGGGTAAAAACTGAAGCTTAGAGCAGGCCTTTGAAGTTTATGTTGCTGTGCTGATTATATATCATAGTATCCGTTCTACCTCCTGTCCTGGAAACTCAATTCAGCCAAACAAAGAACAATGACAGCAAAGCAGAATTTTATAGGAACAGTAGCCTCAGCTGACAAAAAATCTTGGGATGTCCAGAAACCTAATTAAGAATGTCATCTCATCGTAAACAATTTGAAGCAGAAACACAGCGTTCCTCGCAGGTCTGATTTACAGGGAGAGAAGTGTATTAGTTTCCTGTGGCCGTTGTGGCAAATTACCACAAACCCGGTGGCTTAAAACAACAGAAATTTATTCCCTCACAGTTCCAGAGGCCAGAAGTTGAACACGAGTTTCACTGGGCCAAAATCAAAACATTAACAGAGCTGCACTCCTGCAGATGTTCTAGGGGAGGGTCTCTTTCTCCCAGCTTCCGGCAACTGCTGGATTTAGGACTCGTCCAAATAATCAAGGATAATATGCTCATCACAAATCTTTAACTTAATCACATCTACAAAGACCCTTTTTCTTTACAAAATAACATCTACAGGTTCCAGGGATTAGGACCTGACATCTTTGAGTGGCCATTATTCAACCTATTACAAGAAGTTGAACCCAGTTTAGCCAGCATCCCCAAAAGAGATAACTGACTCTCATCTGTTTATTTTTCCACCTAAATGTTTTTCATTATAGAAACAATTCATGTTATTGTAGAGCATTTAGAAAGTACAGAAAATTTAAAAAAAAAGAGGAAAAGAAATTAAATGAAAACTCATCTGTAATCTTCCCACCAAGGTATCACCAGCATCTCATCTGTGAGCATTTTTCTAGCTTGGATCTTATGTTTAACAAGGAAGAAGAGCTGGGAAAAGAGAATAAAAGTAAATAGGATATAACAAGCAATTTGAAATGTAATAAAATAAGTTAATTTTTCTCACAAAGTACGTGTACAGGATAAAACCAAAAAAAAAAAAAAAACTGCTGTTGAGTCAATTCTGACTCATAGAGATCCTATAGGGCAGAGTAGAACTGCCCCATAGGGTTTTCAAGGAGCAGTTGGTAGATTCGAACTGCCAACCTTTTGGTTAGCAGCTGAGCTCTTAACTACTGTGCCACCAGGGCTCCCTAATATAAAATGATGTAGAGCTTTTACAAATGAAATTAAGCAGGACAAGAGATGCATGTATGGGTATGTGGAAATGACTTTCAATCCATTTGAGATGGTAAGTTTAGCTTTGGCTTCTGACTTGACAACCCTAGAATTTTCCCGTTACTACCTCATTTACTCCCTGAGCTCAGGCCCTGGCCTGCTAATGTGTCCACTCATAGGCTCTTTGAGTCCTTATCAGCCTTCCTCAGTGGGTCAATGTCACGGAGATTTGAAGAGTCTGGCAGAGTTTCTGCTCCTCCCAGGCTGATATCAAAGGGCAACAGGGGCTGTGACAGAAGGCAAACATTCAGACCAAAGCCAGATGTGGAGCTGAAACAGCAAGAGGAAAAGCTCGAGCATCAGGTAAAATTTAAAAAAAAAAAAAAATTTAAATCTCACTTGTCTTACGTGCATTTTATGTCTGAGGGCATGAAAGGCCTAGTAAAATATCAGCTAAGGAGAAATTTGTAAAAGAGAATAAGTGAGAAATTCTGGAAAGTTTAAAAAGAACATTCATGTGGGGCTAGAATCTCAGAAAACTTTGTATTTATTGTCGTTGTTACCAGCATCCAGGTAACACCAAGAAGACTTGGGAGTCAGGAGACTAAAGGGTGTGCTAGCGCAAAAGCAATTTCTTCTGTGGGTCCCAGCAGGTCGAAGCTATAGTGAGACAAGTTACAGCTCAAAATAAGGAACTCTTTTCTAACAGAGCTGTTGGAAAATAGAAGGCACTACTTTTGAAAGATAGCGAGTTACTTGTTACTGGAGGTGTTCAGGCAGTTGCTGGATGGCAATTTATTGGGAGTTAGGAATATTACAGAGGGATTTATAAATCAGACAGATGGTTGGCTTGGCAGATCTTTAAAGTCCCTTTCAACTCTCTGTGATTCTATGATATGAAATGAATGTCACCAAAAATTTCTTCAAGAGGCCATAAAATACTATATTTACATGGACCTATAGGAGATGCTCACATACTAAAAAACAATTCCCCAGGTTGATTCTGGTTTGCCTGGAGGAAGTGAGAAGGCAACCAAAGCAACCTACTGTCAGAGGAGGGTACATGTCCTACTAGATGTCTGCTTGTTCCCTCTTGGTGGGTATAAACAACACCCACATGGCCTCTGAGAAGAAATAGGTTCTCTTCCCCTAGAGGTGGAATTTTGGTTTAGTAAACATTTTGTTTTGCAGTTAATAGGCAGTCAAGGGGGTCCTTTCTGAAATATTTGCTTCAGAACCCTAATTTCAATTCAGATTGCTGTTCCCTGGTCTGTGAAACAAAAAGAAGAAGAGAAAAGGAGGGCTGAGCACAGTTTAATGACCACATTCCAAAGTCTCATGTTCTTTTCCAAGTCTTAAGAGTTCTCTCAGTACAGTCCAGAGCTTATTAGGAGGGAAGGAAAATACTGCTGCGCCTGCACATCGCACTGTAAATGAAGAATGTGCTTCTAAAACTTAGAAGAGTGTTTGAAGTGCTAAACAGGCTAAAGCCTTCTAAACGTATGCAATAGCACATAAAGAATGCCAAATTTTGATTTGTTTTTATAGCAAAATCTTCTATGTCACACATACTTCAAAACTGCACTCCCTTAATTCTCTGCTTTCTCCCTTTCTTTTCCCCTTGAGTTATAAAAAGCAGCATCTTCTGACTTCTACTTCTGCATATTCACTGTGGTCCCTGTGCTAACCCACGCCCTTTATATCTGGGCTCAGTGTTGGTACTTTCTAATTCTAAATGGGAAAAGACTGATATTTTCAGCAATATGATTTTCCCATCATGAGAATATATTAAGCAATCACCTCTATCTATGCATGTTCGTGGTAGGAAGGTGAAGGATATTGGCAAAGTTGTTAGAAAACAGTAATGTCTAAGATAATTTTTCAAGGCTAAAATGTATCTCCAGTAATTTATAACTCTGAAGAAAGTATTATACTGCAATCTCTGGAATACTTGTCAATGTGGAAACAACATTTCTGTCCTAATTTTTTTTTTTTAATAGGAACCCCTTTCTACTGTTATTTGGAGCACAAAGAGACTGCTGAAATGGAGAGTCTTATGACTGATATTGGCACGCCCTACCCTGAGAGAGTTGTAGAGGTGGGCAGAGTGACTTTTGGAGAAGAGAACAGGAAGACGATGACCAACACCTATTTGAAAAGAACAGAGAACTCTAAAATCATCCGAGCTATCTGTGCACTGTTAAATTCTGGAGGGGGCATCATCAAAGCGGAGACTGATGATAAGGCATACAGTTACCGATGCCACGGGCTAGGGCAAGATCTGGAAACTTCTTTTCAAAAGCTTCTTCCTTCAGGGTCACACAAGTATCTTGACTACATGCAGCAGCAACACAATCTCCTGATTTTTGTGAAGTCGTGGAACCCAGGGGTTTTCGGCCTCCCCCTAAGGATTTGCAGCCTGCGTTCCAATTTGTATCAGAGAGATGTGACTTCTCTTATCAACCTGAGTGCCAGAAGTGCCCTGGAGCTTCTCAGAGAGAAGCAGTCTAGAGCCCAAAGAGGAAGACTGAGGGTGAAGGAGTTGCATTCTCAGAAAGCTCTTGACAGATACATTCAGGAAGAGGAAGATATGAAAGCATCTGCTTCAGAACTTTTAAAAAAGGACAAACTCGTGTTTAAAGAGAAACTCGACTTTACTGAGTCAACCCACGTTGAGTTAAAAAGGTTCACCACCAAAAAGATTGTGCCTCGTGTGAAAGAAATGCTGCCTCGTTATGTTTCTGCATTTGCCAACACTCAAGGGGGGTACCTAATTATTGGGGTGGATAATAAGAGCAAAGAAGTATTTGGATGTATGAAAGAGAAAGTAAACCCTGATTTATTGAAAGAAGAAATAGAAAACTGCATAGAAAAATTGCCCACATTCCACTTCTGCTGTGAGAAGCCAAAGGTGAATTTCACTACCAAAATCTTGAACGTGTACCAAAAAGATGTCCTGTATGGTTATGTCTGTGTCGTTCAAGTGGAACCCTTCTGTTGTGTAGTGTTTGCAGAAGCCCCAGATTCCTGGATCGTGAGGAACAATTCTGTCACGAGGCTGATGGCTGAGCACTGGGTGGCCCTGATGCTGGATATTCAGTCAGGTAAAGTGGGTGCAAGGTCTCTGACCAGTGGGCAGGAAGGAACTTGCCCCTTCTCTGCCTTTGGTGGGTATTTGGCAGATATTTTAGTTAAAAAATAGGAAGCTGCTTTTGCATACAAATATTCTCCCATTCCAAAAAAATAAATAAACCCAGTGCCGTCGAGTCGATTCCAACTCATAGTTGACCCTATAGGACAGAGTAGAACTGCCCCACAGAGTTTCCAAGGAGCACCTGGCGGATTCAAACTGCTGACCCTTTGGTTAGCAACCGTAGCACTTAACCACTATGCCACCAGGGTTTCCGTTCTCTCATTACAGGGTTCTTTTTCTAATGTCTTTATGTTCCAGTGACTCAGAATCTGAGCTCTTTGAGGTCAAGAAACGCTTGGATTTCAGTCCATTTTGGGAAGGTTATAGTATCCCATCAGCCATAAATTAGTGAAAATTCCTTTTTCCAGCAAAGGCTTGTTTAAAAAAATTTTGCAGGTTGGTATTCCTGGTCAAAAAATTTCATGAATAGTTGCACCCTAAAGAAAATATTTCAGAGAAATTTTGTTTAAGAATGACTCTTCACTAATTCTTTCAGAGGAAACATTGTTGTCAAATTTGAATTTTTTCAGTAACATTTTATTAAGTGTTTTAGGTGCTAATTCCATTAACCACTGGGTTTAGGGCACCACCAGGTGGGGGAAAATAATGCAAAAAGGAGATGCTGAGGCTGGAGATGGCAGTTGGGCATGGGGACACCTAGTGTTTTCACTTCCCTTGCTGTTTTGCTTGAAATCAGCCCTGGTGATTCCAAATCAATCCATAAAGGGTTTATAGGCTGAACTAAGCTTATAAACTTAGTGCCTTCATAGTCATTGTTCCAAATTTGATAAACAGAAGCTTGGATCAACACTTGAGTGATCAGAGAATTTTATTGGCTCATTCTTCCTCTTGTCCTAAATTTGTTTGAATTTGCTTCTTTTTCTGTGTCTCTCTCATTCTCTCTCTCTCTCACACACACACATTGGAGATCCTGCCACTTTCTAGCCCATCTAAACTGTTGAACGAGGACTTAACTACGTTATTGTTGTCGGTTGCCATCGAGTTGATTTTAACTCATGGCAACTCCATGTGTGTAGAGTGGAACTGTGCTCCATAGGGCTTCCAAGGCTATGACCTTTGGAAGAAGCCGTGGTGGCACAGTGGTTAAAGCAATTGCCTGCTAACCAAAGTCGGGGGTTCAAAACCACCAGCGGCTCCAAGGGAGAAAGATGTGACAGTTTGCTTCTGTAGAGATGTACAGCCTTTGTAACCCTGTGGGGTTATTATGAGTTAGAATTGACTTGAGGGCCGTGAATTTGGGTTTGGGTTGACCTTTTGGAAGCAGATCATCAGGCCTGTGGATGTGTTCAAATCACCAATCTTTCAGCTAGTAGTCAAGTGCTTAACCATTTGTGCTAGACAGGGACTCCTTAAACAACTATATATCTGTATATCTACATACTGTTGCTAACCTTTGCTGACCTTGCTAGATGGCTTTTCCTCTTAGAGATGAATTGGAATCAGAATATTAGAGTTGGAAGGAGACTTAGGGATCATCAACTCACTGTTGCACGTGAGAGAAGTGGAATGAGTTGCCCAAGAGAAGTCACACAGTGAGTTAGAAGATGTAAACTTTTGAGGAGTTCTCAGACTTTCTTTCCTGACGTAAGTGAACCGTTTGAGGCATAGTAAGTGTGAGGGGAGCTCAGGCAAGATGCATACCCCATGTTTCCCGTAGAAGAGCAAGGAAGGAGTTCTTTATTTATTTTTTTGTCTGAAACAACTTTCCATGTATTTGTTTAGCTCCTTCCAGTCTGGCCATAGATCACAGCTCTCATCCAATTTCACCAACTTCATCTGCAGTAAGAACCCCAGTATATCCCAGAAAAGTCCTGGAATTTAAGGGGACACTGCAACGGCATTTCTTTCCAGGTATTACCTCTTGATTTCAGCTGAGGGGAATATTTGTTTTCTAAAATTAAGTGGGAAGGAATTGGTAGCAATTAGACCAAGTCTTTCTCCTCAGTTAAGGTCAAATGTAGGACTTAGTAGACATAATGGTCCTGAAATAATGTTTTCAACCCCATACTTTCTACTCCTCACTACTGTGTGCTTTTGGGCTTCCAGTTAGTTGTATAGTATTTAGCTTTTGTTCTCCAAATTTGAAAATGCTGGAAATTCCTTAGGTCTTAAAAAATAGAAATTCCAGTTCAAAAGGAGCCGTGGAGTCATCTGAACTTCTAAAGCAGGGTTCCCCAACCTCGGCCCTATTGACGTTGGGGCCAGATAATTTTTGCTGTAGCAGGATGCTCTGTATACTGTAGGATATTTCACAACATCCCTGGCTCTACCCACTAGATGCTGTTAGCATCCCTCTAGTTGTGACAACCAGATACGTCTCTAGACACTGCCAAATGTCCCCTGGGGGATAAAACTGCTGCTGGTGGTTATTAATCACTGTTCTAAAGGAAAAATCTTAGTTCCTCAAAAGTATCAGCTTCACAAAAAGACCCTCTACAGGAAGGAGTACCTTCCCATTGGAAGCAGGCCACCTGGGGTTGAGGAGAGGATTCCAGGAGGCAGTTGCGTGAGGACTGTTCCCTGACAGCCTTCCTGTGTGCTAGAGCTACCAGAAACAAAAACTTCTAATCTCAGGCCTGGGCTCTAAAGAGGGGGTGGCCTCTCTATGTGGGTAAGGAAACCCATAGTTTCATGGCTAGAACCATTTCTTCCCTGTGATATTGCACCAGAAATACTTAGAACACACTTCTGTGCATTTTTCCTCATTTACTTTTATTCTTCTAATTTTCAGTGACACAGGAGGAGTTGCAATTTAAACCAGAGTCCCTCTGCAAGAAGTTATTCTCAGACCATAAAGGACTGGAGGACTTAATGAAGGCACAGATATATCCTTGTTCTCAGGGAATTGTAATATTTTCTAGAAGCTGGGCAGGTGATGTTGGCTTAAGGGAAGAGCGGAATGTCCTGTGTGATGCTCTCTTAATAGCAGTTAACAGCCCCCTGGTCCTCTATACAATCTTATTAGACACCAGGTGGATTGGAGGACTTGAATATGCCCAAAACACGGCTTATCAGTTAAAGCAGAAACTGGAAACTGTTGGTGGTTACACGGGGAAAGTGTGTGTCATCCCGAGGCTGATGCACCTGCCCACCACACTGTATTTGCCTGATGAAACCCCTGTGCACTACCCGCAGTCTTACAGGCTTGCGAATAAGGATGAAATGGAAGACTTGTTGCAGGCCCTTGTGGTGGTCTCATTGTGCTCTAGATCTCTTCTGAGTGACCAGCTGGGCTGCGAATTTTTCAACTTGCTTATAGAGGAGCAGTGCGAGCTGCTTTCAGAGAGCCTTCAGGAGACACGGGAACTCTTCATCCACTGCTTTCCAGGAACCAGGAAAACAGCCCTCGCCATAAAGATCATGGAGAAAATTAAGAACTTGTTCCACTGCAAACCAAAAGAGATCCTCTATGTTTGTGAAAATGACTCCTTAAAGGATTTTGTGATGTAAGAGTTTCACCAAGGAAACGTAATCAATGTATTTAGTCAATCTTTTCAACAGCGTCGCAAAAGCGATTTGTGTTTTAGTTTAAGATTTTGCAGTGTCTTAGCTGAATAAGTGCAAGAGCCTAAACTATATGCATATTTACAAATGATCAGGCAGTTGAAATAGAGGCAGGTTTTTTTTTTTTTTTAATAATCTACCATGTTCAGGCTTAAACATCTCTATAAATATGTGTATATGTATATTTACATATATATATACACACCCACACACCCCAAGTGTGCATATATGCATAACTTTAAATTTCTAGAACTGGAAATTTTTTTTTCTTTTCACTATCTATGACCTTATAATTAAAAAAAGTAGAAATGAAGCTATCTTGCTTAAATATACCTTTTTCTTGATACTTAATGCTTTAAAGTCATAGGGTATTTCAGTTAATTAGACATTATATTTACCAGGAAATTGTATGAAATACCATTTGATTTTGTTTATCAAATATTTTCATTTGTTTGATTTGTTCTGAATCAGTACTTTTAGAAAATGTGTAAATTTGCTTCTGATTTAAGCCTTTAGCTTTCAACTTAGCAGAAAAAAAATTAGTTGTGATACAACTCAGCAAATGAAGGTAAATTCATTTTGATTTTGTTTGGTTTACTTATTTATTGAACAAATCATTTTTGAGCACCTTTTATATGCTAGGCACTCTGCTAGACTTAATCTCAGGCCTGGGCCCTTAAGAGGAGGGTGACCTCTTTATGTGGGCAAGGAAACCTATAGTTTCATGGCTAGGGGAAAAGTACATTGAAGGCCTTGCCATCAAGTCCAATAAGGGAGATAAAGAAAAAATAATCAATGAGAGCGTGGTATAATTAATATAATAATGAAAATATATTCATCTTAACTCAGGCTAGAGGCTGGCTGGCTCACATACCCCAGTGGAGACCCTTGGGCCCATTCTTAAGAAGTCAGTAGGAGAAGTGAGTAAAATAGGGCAGGTTTTCTAGGAAAAGGGCACATCAAATGCAAAAGCACAGAGAACAGGAGAAAAACAGAGTGGTAGGTCTGACTGGAGCAGAGACAGAGTATGGATATGTGGCAGGTGATGATGTTGGAGAGGAGGCAGATGCCAGATTACGAAGGATATTGTAAGCTGTGTCAAGAACTGTGTTCTTTATTATGCTTTATAGTTAAGATTAAGACTATTCCAGTCAAAAGGATAATTCAGTTCAACAAATACCTACTGAACCTGTAATGTGAGGAAGATACAGAGAAGACTTAGAATTAGTACTTTTATTTAGGAAGCTCACATGGTCCATACTGGAGGAGACATGAGTAATTACAATTCAAGGCCCAGGAAATTATAGTTCCCAGGAACTGCTTATGTAAAAGGAGTCCTGGTGGTGCGGTGGTTAAGTACTCGGCTGTTAAAATTAGAGTATCTGTAGGATTGAGAGATTTTAGTTGGATCCAAATTAGACGAGACAACAAACAACCAAGTTAAAAAAATGCACACACACACGCTAAAAAAGAAAGGAAAACTGAGCTAAGTAAATGCGGTAGCTCCAGAGAGGCAGAGACTTTTAGATTTGTTACCCCTTCTTGACATGTCGTGGAACTCAGCAACCTCTTGATGTTTTCCTCACCAAAATCTAAAGAGGCTTTCTATGAGAGTGCATTTCTGCTTTTGTACTACGAGTTAAGTGGGGAAATAGGATTTGGCTAAGAGGAATTTATGTTAGTTTTTTGTACTTAAAAATTATGATATGCTTCTAGGGGACTATTTTGCAGCACTAAAAAGGACAGAGAGCAAAGAAATGGTAGTAAGGAGTGTAAATTACTTCGGAGACTTCCTTTAAATATAAGGAGCTAGTCTTCAAGGATGGTCAAGCAGCAGAAATGAGTTCTTAATTGAAAAGATAAAATCTCCTGGCTAAGTTCATTTAAAAAGATTTGCGCGCAGATTTAACTAGATAACCACAAAGAGTAGGGTTTAAAATTTACAGATTTCATCTGTTGGGTAATTTGTAAATAGAGCAGTTTTGCAGTATTCAGCACCTTACTGAATCACTTAATGAATCAGCCTCCAAATGAGAACTAGCTTCTGATTCCAATTCAGACAATAATGACTGCATGGTGTTGCCTTTGATTATATACCTGAAACCCTATTCTCTCTTTCATCCTTATAGCCAACAAACCACCTGCCAAGCGGTGACACGGAAAACCTTCATGCAAGGAGAGTTCCTAAAGATTAAACACATAGTGATGGATGAAACTGAGAATTTCTGTGGTAAATATGGTGATTGGTACATGAAGGCTAAGAACATCACCCATCCAAAGGTGAGGGGAGCTGGAAGTGGAAACCTTCACCATGGAATTCTCTGGATTTTTCTGGACCCTTTCCAAGTCTATAATGTGGATGTCAGTGGCCTTCCCCCTCCATCAGCTCAGTTTCCTCGAAAAACAATCACCAAGGGGATCCATTGTGCTCTGGAGATAGCACAGTTCATGAAAGAAGAAATGAAGAGGGTCAAAGAAAATATTCCCTTCAACATGTCTATAGATTCATTGGCATTGTTTAGGGAAGATGCCTACGAGGAAATAATGTGTGCCCAGACTCTTCCAGGGACGTGTGAGACAGAAACTAATGTGACAAAAGAACAAATAGCAAGCCATGTGGCAGAAAGATGTCATAACCTGTTCCAACGTGGCTATCTGCCCAAAGATATAGCAATTTTGTGCAAGAGATGGGAGGATAGAGGATGCTATGAACCTGTACTACTAAAAGCAATGGAATTAATTGAGACCCATGGAGCAACAGAAGTTGTGTTTAGCCAGGCTGCTGGTGTTGGGGGAAGTCACATTGTTCTAGACAGTATTCAGCACTTTTCAGGCCTGGAGAGGAATATTGTATTTGGGATTAGTCCAGAGTGTGCCCTGTCAGAGAAATTTCACAAACTCTGCTTTGCCTCCAGAGCTATTAAACACCTCTACCTGTTTTATGAAAAGAGGGCAGCCTCCTGAAAATCATTAAAAATGACACAAGAAGCCAGAAAGAGCTGAGTCCTTTCTCTGAGGCAGCTGACAGTACTCTTTTTCATATATTACAAGTGAGGAAATGGAAGCATGGTCAGTATGGCCTGGAGCCACAGAAATGTCTCTCGGGACTGAACTTTCTACTCTATCTGCAGTGCCACTATTCTTTTTCTAGTTCACTTCACCTCTTCCCTGTACAATTACAACAGACTTATAATTGGCTCTCTACCACCAGTTTCCTTAAATCCAAGCCAGCCTTCATCCTGTCACCAGACAGTTTCCACTAAAATGGAGAAGCTGCTTTTACAAGTCCCCCTGCTCATGTATCTTCAGTGAGTCCCTGCTACTTTCAAGCCAAACCAATCTTCAAGGCTTTCCATGATCTGTCCCAACTTACTCCTAGCTGCATCCTTTATTATGCTTCCATTTCCAAATGTCTCTAATGTACTCTGGATTTACTGTCCGATTTTTGATGTGAGGGCAGGGTGCCCTACAGGCTACTCACTTAGACTGGGTGTCTCAAGGGAAGCACCTTGATTGGCAACTCATACTGGCTATGGATCACCAGCTGTACAGGCCCAGAACTTGATTTCTTCTTTATATAAAGTCTGGATGAGTCTCTTAAGGTGCACTGGTGGCACTGTGGTTAAGGTGATCGACTGCTAACCGAAAGGTCAGGGGTTCGAAACTACCAGTGGCTCAGCGGGAGAAAGATGCGGCAGTCTGCTTCCGTAGAGATTTACAGCCTTAGAAACACTATGGGGTCATTGGGGTCACTATAGTTTGGAATCGACTCAGTCTCTTGGGGATGGCTTTATGCTAACCAAGCTTACTAAAGACCAATGCATAAATGAAAATGTCACTTTATTTACAGTGAAGATTGTAGTAACAAGTGGGTCAGATGCTTTTGCCAATCAGCACATCCAACAGTAACATAGGAAGCCAAATTATATGAACACAGCTTTGCAGCAGAGTGCTGGTAATCAGATTCAAATGTATGAAGTATTTAGCTATGTTAAACTACTGCAATCATCTCCAAAATATGGACATTCCCACCACAAGAGTTAGATCAGGTTTACGAGCTAAGGTAAATTTAGAATGCTAAGGGTAATCAGGTTATTCCATATTCCCTGCCTTGTGAAAATTCTTTCTCCTAGTTTCCAAAGCTTCCAGGTTGACCACCAAACTTCCCTTCACTCCACCCCAACATATACATATATACATATACATTGCTGTCTACATATGTTAGTACATTCACCTAGGCGAGAAACGGCTCATACTCTGCTGGTGGCCTGGAAGATGTTCTGTCTGTGAAGAACCTTTGCACATCTCTGATCTCTTTCATTATAATCTGATGATCATTTTATAATCCAACTCTCAAGAGTTTGTAGGGAGCCTGGGTGGATGCCACCATCCCTGGATCCTTGCCTTTGCCTGTGCCTGTTTCACTTTCTCAGTCTTTAAACCCATTTCTGTTCCCACCACCTGTTGAAATCCTTATTCACCAACCAAGTCCCTGTTTAGATCCCCACCTCCTCAATTAAACTTTCATCAAGCCCCTAAGTTAAACCTCGCCTCTCCTTTTTAAGCTATTCTATGGCTTCTTCTTCTTTCAATATTAACAATAGCATCAAACCCTTATGAACTCTGCCAGAGGAAGAATGGTTGCCATAGCAGAATCTATGTAACACCCTTTTTTCCTGTCCTCTTTCTAGTATATGTGAAATATGTACACATAAAATCAAAATTCCCTGTCTCTAGTCAGCTCCCAAAATGGCTGAGCCAGTCCTATGTTCTTTAGTACAATCTTGCTTTTCTGTTTATAAAAATTTTAAATTTGCTTTGGAAATACTTCTCTTTCCAGATTGTTTTTAACTTCTAGAAAAGGTTAGGATAGCTTGATTGATTCCAAGGAGGCCCAAATTCAGGAGAAAGCATGGAAATATTCTTTTGGCCATAATTTCAGATGGGGGAGCAGGTGAGGCTTGGACACACCTTCTTAGCTGCCTTTCTGAACTGCTCAGGCCCACCCAGAGGGGCCAGTCTGAACCCAGTGGCTGGCTTTCCTGGACATGGAACAAGACAACCCCTCCCTTGGTCCCTGCTGTGCTGATTACTTGGTGTTTCCTCTGAGGCATTAGGGTACTTTTGGGTGGGAACAAATAATTAAGTAAGTAATTTTTGGTGAATCAAAAGATAGCAATGCATTAACATTATTTGGATATAGGGAGGTGTGTGCATTCTATAAAAAAATTTAAAAGAGTCAAAACGGAGGAGGTTGGGAGTATGGAGAAGAGTGGAACAAGGAACTGCTATATTTTAATGATAAGCCTTAGTGCTATTTGATTTTTTAAACTATATGCATGTATTATATAATTTTTGGTAGACTAATTTATTTTAAAAAGAATTGTTTTAAATATTGAATTTGAGAGTCTTTGCCTGTTCTTAGCCTAGTCAAACAGCTCAGTCAGAGTTCAAGTAGAAGGCCTACCCCAGTGGTTCTCAACCCTGGCTGGACATTATAATCACCTGAGGAGCTTCAAAAAATATCAGTGATCAGGCCTGACACCAGACCAATTAAATTAGCATCTCTGGGTATGGGGCTTGGACCGGTATTCATTAAAAGCTGTCCAGATTGTTCTGATATGCTACTAGGATTTGGAACCATTGAACCCTTCTCCTGGTCTGTGCTCTCTGTCCCTAAAACAGATGTGAACAAACTTCTCTCCCAATTAAGCTGTGAGCTCCTTGAGGGTAAATATGATTTATACATCTTTATTGTCCCCAAATCAACTAGCACAATGCCTTGTACATGGCAGGTGCTCCGTAAGTATTTGTGGAATGGACTTGCTCCTTTCAGAAAATGGGAACCTACTAGGGAAAATGCTCCTATTCAATGAACTGAATATCTAATTTTGTAGACCTCAAAGAAGTCTGTGCGGAGAACAGTCCTCAATAATGCAATAATAAGGAATAAGATAATACAGGCAATTGAACTGTTTGTAGAGGGGCAGGCAAAGTAAAAGATCCATGATGACAGAAGTCTGTTAGATTTGAGTTTGAGATTGGTAACTGGCAGGTAAAAAGAATAACTTTCTAACTGGGTTGTACTTAGAATTCTAATTTTTTTCTACAGAGCCTTAATATGATGGAAAAAACAGCCAGTTTAATGAAATAACCAATTTAAAAGAGTTGCCTGCTGTAAGAAGCTCCTAAAACCTACTTTTAAAAAGAAGAATAATATGATACTGTTGTGTAAATTTGAAAAATGAAGCAAGGCAAAATAAAAAGTTCCTATCATATTGTTCCGACTCATAGCAACCCTACAGGACAGAGTAGAACTGCCCCATAGAGTTTCAAAGGAGCGCCTGGTGGGTTCAAACTTCCAAACTTTTGATTAGCAGCCGTAGCTCTTAACCACTACGTCACCAGGGTTTCCAGATTGAGTTGCAATCGACTCGATGGCAGTGGGTTTTTTTTTTTTTTTTGGATCATATTGTTATAAGTTTTTTTCAATTTTGCTTATTTATTTCCATTCCTTGTTGATCTGCAAATGCATTTTTACATAGTTATGATCAAGTTCTATATCAATTTTATATCCTGTGGATGATTATTTCCCCCCATAACCATTTCATGAGGCATTGTTGTAGGCTGTTTTACTGTTCCTAATACTTCATCCCTCCCTATACTGTACTGTTTATAGTTCCTAATGCTAGAACTGAAATATATTTTCCAGCTGTCTTGATGTTGCCTTGATGTGGACTTGGCCATGTGACTTGATTTGGACATGAAATGTTAGTAGTTGTGATGTATGCAGAGGCTTTACGTATGTTTTTAGCATTGAGCTTGCTCTCTTGGGTTTCTGCCTTTGCCATGAGAAGAACATGCCCTGAGTAGCCCATCAGTTACTGACGAATGAAAGACATGTGAAACAGACTTGAACTCAACTCACGGCCTGAAACCAAGTTCAATCGAGCTCAACTGGATCAGCCGAAACCCAAGTGATCTGCAAATACATGAGCGAGAAATAAATGCATATTATTGTATGGCTGAGATTTCAAGGTTGTTTGTTTCACAGCTGTAGCTAACGCAGATATTTTCCTGTCTCATACCACAGCCTTCAAAATTACAGTTTTACTGGTTGCACATATCCTAGCCAGGTCATATGAAATTTCAGGAATCATTCCCCTATGATTTGGGTCACTAGGAAATTTTACATTATTAAAATTAAGCCAGGCATATACTCAGGCATATAACCTTTTCTGTCTTTGGTATATTTATAAATTCCCAGAGATGGGGCTACTGGGTGAAAAGGATGGCCTGGATAAAAGATTCATCTTATGCATATTTTTTCTGTTGTGTTCTGATGGGACGTGCATAGAAAAATCCCAATCACTTTACCTGATAACATACAGATTTGTTGCCTTAAATAAGAGAACAATATGCTGATACCAGGTCCTGATGACAAAAAAAAAAAAAAAGAGGCATTGGTATTTTAGAAACAGGTGATTCAGGGTATGTTGTCTTCCCGTGGGAACATGCTCCCAGGGAAAGTAAAACCAACGCTCATCAACTTAACCCAGAAGCTCAGAGGAAGAATTTAACTTAGAGAATTACTGATAGGAACATGAATTATGTAACCTTAATATTATACAGAAAACAACTTTAGCTACTTGAAAGTTGTGTTGAAGTTTCCTACTATTATTGTGCAGCTGTCTATCTCACTTTTCAACGCTGATAGAGTTTGTTTTATGTATCTTGCAGCCCTGTCATTGGTGCATAAATATTTAATATGGTTATATCTTCTTGGTGTATTGTCCCTTTAATCATTATATAGCATCCTTTCTTATCCTTTATGATGTATTTAACTTTAAAGTCTATTTTGTCAGAAATTAATATTGCCACTCCTGCTCTTTTTTGATTGTTGTTTGCTTGATATATTTTTTTCCATCCTTTGAGTTTTAGTTCGTTTTTGTCTCTAAGTCTAAGGTATGTCTCTTGTAGGCAGCATATAGACAGATCGTGTTTTTAATCCATTCTGCCACTCTTGGTCTCTTTATTGATGCATTTAGTCCATTTTTTAGTCCATTTACATTCAGCATAATTATGGGTATGTATGAATTTAGTGCTATCATTTTGATGTCTTTTTTTGTGTGTTGTTGACAGTTGCTTTTTCCCACTTCATTTTATGTGCTGAGTAGGTTATCTTTACATATTGTCCTTTCCTCATATTCGTTGTTGTTGATTTTCTTTCTGCTCAGTCTCTATTTTTTTCTTGTATTTTATTTTAATGAGTAGGATAGTTTGTCTCCTTTGTCGTTACCTCTTTACCCTTATTTTTCCAAGTTTAAACGTAACTTTTATTTCTTTGTATCGCCTCGTCTTCCTTTCCATGTGCAAGATCTATGACTACGTTTCTTAGTTCCTCTTTATCGTTTTAATGTTGTCTTCTTTTACATAATAACATTCCCGTTTCCCTTTCTTGAGCTTTTTTATCTTGATTTATTTTTGTGATTTCCCTCTCTGGGTTGACTTCTGGTTGCTCTGCCCAGTGTTCTAGTCTTGGGTTGATACCTGATATTATCGATTTTCTAGCCAAAGAACTCCCTTTAGTATTTCTTGTAGTTTTGGTTTGATTTTTATGAATTTCCTAAACTTCAGTTTATCTGGAAATGTCCTAATTTCACCTTCATATTTGAGAGACAGTTTTGCTGGATATAAGGTTCATGGCTGGCAGTTTTTTTTCCTTCAATTTATTATTTAAGTCATCCCATTGCCTTCTTGCCTGCATGGTTTCTGCTGAGTAGTCCAAGCTTGTTCTTATTGACTCTCCTTTGTAGGTGACTTTTCGTTTATCCCTAGATGCTCTTATAATTCTTTATCTTTGGTTTTGGCAAGTTTGATTATAATATGTCTTGGTGACTTCTTTTAAAATCTACCTTATGTGGAGTTCGATGAACATCTTGGATAGATATCTTCTCAGCTTTCATGATATCAGGGAAGTTTTCTGCCAATAAATCTTCAACAATTCTCTCTGTATTTTCTGTTATCCCTCCCTGTTCTGGAACTCCAATCACTGGTAGGTTAATTCTCTTCATGGAGTCCCACATGATTCTTAAGCTTTCTTCATTTTTTAAAATTCTTTTATCTGATTTTTCTTCAAATATATTAGTTCCAAGTGCTTTATCTTCAAGTTCAGAAATTCTGCCTTCCACTTGCTCAATTCTGCTCCTCTGACTTTCTACTGAGTTGTCTAATTCTGTAATTTTATTGTTAATCTTCTGAATTTCTGATTGCTCTCTGTATATGGATTTTTCCAGCTTATTACATTTTTCATTACGTTCCTGAATTATCTTTTTAATTTCTTCAACTGCTTTATCTGTGTGTTCCTTGGCTTGTTCTGCATATTGCCTCATTTCCTTCCTGATGTCTTGAAGGGTTCTGTATATTAATCTTTTGTATTCTGTTTCTGGTAACTCCAGGAAGGAACTTTCATCTAGAAGATCCCTTGATTCTTTGTTTTGAGTGCTTGCTGAGGTAATCATGGTCTGTTTCTTTATGTGACTTGATACTGACTATTGTCTCTGAGCCATCTATAAGTTATTGTATTAGTTTGTTTTATGTTTGCTTACTGTGTCATAACTTCTTGCTTTGTTTTTTCGACATGCCCAAATGGGTTGCTTGAGTGAGCTAGCTTGATTATTTTCGCCTTTGGAGCACTGACGTCCTGTCCCCAGATGGCTAGAGCTGTTATCAGGTATATCAGTCTAGGAGTCCCTTCACTTTTGTTGTATGAATTCAGCTCAGTTGTCCAGGTAGCTGATCATCAAGTGTGTGGTACAGGCTCTGTCCTACAGTCTTAGAAGGGCAGAAGTGATTGGTGTAGGTACTAGTATCTGGTTGCAGCAGGGGGTCACACTCTGAACAAGGCAGGGGGCTGAGAATCATTCCCCAAGTGTCTCTGAGGACAGTGTGTACCTGTTCCTTAGAGTGTACAGGTGGGTGGGTTCTGCAGATGGACCATGGGCACCCAATGTTTTTGATTGTAAGGACTGGGAGGTACCAGTTATCCCTGGGTATAACTGGTGGGTGGCTGGGTGGTCTGAGTGGAGCTACCAGTCCTTAGGCTCCTGATGTGGGTAGGTGAGGAAACTGTTTAATAGGCAAAGCAACATCAAACTTCAAACACCCACCTCTCCACTGCACAGCTGAAACGGTTGGAGTCTGCCAACAAGGGCCTATTCTCCTGAAATAGGTCCACACAGGTCCATGCAGAGGGGAAAGGTACTCAAAGTCCATGGACCGTTTATGCCTGGACAGGAGCTGCTTCTGTCCTGAGCTCCCCAGGTTAGTGGAGCTGGAAAATTATCCTTTCCCCCAATTGCAAATTTATTCCTTCTCCAAGGCCAGGAGGATGGCTCTAGGTGCTCAACAGGGCCTATCTCAGGCCCAGGGAAATCAGTTGCTGAAGCTGGCTTTGGGGAGGGGGAACTTTAGTCACTAGAGACTGATGTCGTGTACTATCTCAGAGAAAGACAAGATGACCTGACCACAAAGAAGGCTTTCTTGGGAAGAGATAGACTGATGTGGAGAATACATTGAAGAAAAGAGCAGACAGTGTAGAGGTAGATTAGATCTCGTATGATGCCTGAGCTGCCCCAGTTTCCCAGGGTTTTGGGGAGACTGGCCATAATATCATTTTCAAGAAGCTTCAGTTTGAAATAAGCACAAAATTTATAATAACCATTTGTTACTATTTAGTGAGATCTTATTATAACCAGCTACTATTTGCTAAGTGCTTTATGTACATACATACATTCTCATAACAACTCAATGAGGTATATACATATTACTCCCATTTTATAGATGATAAAACTGAGGCACAGAGAATTTAACTTTCAGAGTCACAGTTTTAGTGAGTGGCACAGCCTGATAAATATAACATTTATATAGAATTCTTGATTTGGTAGTCTCAACTCTGGAAATCTTTAAGTACTCCAAAAATACTTTCCAGAGGCAAAAGTAACTCAAGTTAGCTATCAGAACCCTCTGTGAAATGCTCATCTCTGGAAAGCATTAACCTCCACTGTAAGTGAAAACTGCTGACTTGCCTATACTGTTTCCTATAGTTAACATCTGTCAGTCCTCCCAGAGCCTTCTCATAGTTTTGGAAAAAACTGAATTTCTTGATTTGAGAAGTTTAGGATCAGACTCTAGTCA
Source organism: Loxodonta africana (assembly GCF_030014295.1). Classification (NCBI taxonomy): domain Eukaryota; kingdom Metazoa; phylum Chordata; class Mammalia; order Proboscidea; family Elephantidae; genus Loxodonta; species Loxodonta africana. Next base: position 53,073,788 of record NC_087359.1, read on the forward strand.
TATTCCTGACCCAGTCAAGGTCAAGTTCTCTTGACACAAACTGCCAAATACCCTCTAAGGAGGCTGCATCCTGGCTTCTCCCACTGCAACCTTGGAGATGCTGCCTGGTGATTTAGAAAGTCCCCAGTTTCCTTCCTTCAATACCCCTTAGAAATATATATATAATCTCAGAGCAGATCCCACAGGTTATCAAATGAAACAGGCACGTAGGAAGTTCCAGGCATGGTGTTTTCCCTCTGAGTCTGTCTCACTCACAAGGGGAAAGAGAAGCCTTAAGCTGCCTCCTTCAATATCTTCATCTGACAGAAGGCATGCATGATTTTGAAATAAATGGGATCTATTTTAAATTTTGTTCCTTCTTTTATTCTTGGCCTAAGATGGAGGTGAAGAATGAGGAAGCAGGACATAGCCACTATGTACTTTCTCTTACTATTATTACCTCAGGTCATTTACATTTAAAGTCCGCATTCACTCCCTGTTTCATCAGGGAAGGCTATTCTTCTTAGCCCAACTATACAACTTGTAAGAGGCATAGGTGAAGGGGTGGGGGACAGTGAGAGATGCCAGGGCTCCCTTCCTAGCCAGGCACATATGACAAACAATCTCTACCAGTCAATGGCTAATGGCTAATGCATTAAAAGCCCTCTGCAGTCCCACTGTTGCCTCCTCTGGTACATATGATACAGCTAGCATATATTAAGTGCTTACTTTGTGTCAGACACTGTGAAAAATATTTTAACTATGCTGTATCTTTTATCCTGCCAGCAACTCTTTAAATTATATACAACAGCCCCACGTAAGGTTGAATAAGGTGGTACTAAGAGTCCTAGAGTCAGACTGACCCTGGCTTTCAATTCCAACTCTACTCTTAATTGGCTAGATGATTCCAGGCAAGTTACTTTGTCCTTGTAAGACTCAGTTTTCTCATCTGTAAAATAAGAAGTCGTAACTACATCATAAAATTAAGATGAAGACTGAAGTAAAGCATGGCATGTAGTAAAGTCTCAATAAATTTGAGTCGTTATTATCTCTGATTTACAGTTGAGGAAGCTGTGGCTCAAAATCATAGAACTAATGAGTTCTGAACTCAGGATCTCAACCCATGTCTGTCTGACCCCAGAAGTTCATTATAACCTCTATGCTATTCTGCATCCCTGTAAGCCAAATTTAAAGGCACGAGTCTCCTTACCAACAGTAATTTATTTGATCTGATGTTGAGATTAGGATTGGTTATACTTAGAATATTTTTGTTATTAACCAATATGGCTGTTCTTAATATGATTTACATAACAGGAAATGTTTAGATATGAAACTTTAAAAATATACCTTTCATTACGAGGTCTATATAATGACATTACAAAAAAAATCTAAAAATAGAGAATGACAGAGCTCATCCATATTCTCACAAGTGTATAACGCGTTTTCACTTTTGCTCATTCATTTCCAGTGTTTGTCCATCAGCAGATGCGTTTCAGTGGAGTTGTAATCATATTGTAATTCTGCTATGTTTCCTTGGGTGGGTTGTTTTAGTGGCCCTTTCCCACTTTGCACGCTGTCATACAGTATGTGAGACATTTTCCATGTCACAGCCAAGGGAGGAGTGATTCCCGTGTAGCAGAGTCTCTGTGTTCCATTGGTTTTTTGGTCCAGCCCATCTATAAAGAACTCACACCTATAGAGAGGAAGAGTGTAAAGAGCAAGTAAAAAGTGCAAAAGCTCTTTTACTAAATTCCATAAAATATGGGGAGTGCAGAAAACATTTGGGAGGGCTCAGCGATAGAGTAATACAATTAAGAAGGAAGCATTCTTCTGTTACTGCAAATCGCAGATTCGAGCCGCCTGCTGCAAGGCCAATACTGAGACAGGAGGAGGTAAGCAGCAACAGGGCTTTATTGAATACCACGTTCAAGAGACAGAGGGGGCTAAATTTCCCCCAGATTCTGTCTGCCCCAAGAGAGTTTTATAGGTAGAAGGTCAGGGTTTAGAGATTTCCAGGAATGTTGATTCTTCTTTGAGGGGGACATAATGACCAAGTGACCTATTGTTGACGTCTTGCAGGCCTCTTTACACCATCCTGGTTTCAGTCACAAGATAGGTCTGGGTTTTGCTCAATTATCTCCGGTCCTGATGGTATCGCTCATTGTTTTTGTCACCTTGGAGAGAAATATGGTTTAGTCAACAATAAAAAATCTTGATTACCTTGTTTTTCTACAATGGAATTTGTTTTTCTACAAAGGAACAGCTGTGAGGCAGATTCCAGAGCAAGTAATCAACATTCGCAAAGACAAAAGATTTTAATCACAGCTTATACAGCTAAACTAGAAAAATATGCTCTCTTATTTGAATGCCAAAACACTACAGAAAATATATTTTCTCTACTTCACTTCTTCCCTCATTTCCCCACAGATCACTGTAAGTAGCCTGTGTTGATGGCTGAGCCCAGCTCCTGAGGCATAGCAGTTGCCAGGTGCACAACTCAGGAGGTCTCTGAAACAAACATCTGTCCAAAGGTACCTAAACAGTGTTTCCTAAATTTTCCCATAAAGATTACAACCTGGGAAACCCTAGGGGCAGTTCTATTCTGTCACATAGGGTCACTATGAGTCGGAATTGATCAGACGGCACGTGACAACATGAAATGCTTAGCATAGCATTTGGCTCAAAATTAAGTCCTCAGTGAATGATGGGTATTGAGGCAGCTCACCTGAACCCTGCTGGGCTTCCTCACTGGACACTTTTTGCATATGGTTTTTTAAAATGCTGTGTCTCCTGGGTAATTTGTAACTTGTAATCTTGACTGCAATCAGAAAATTACCTACTCTATTTGCCATATTTCAGCAAAGTCCTAAAGTGATAATGCTTGCTATATTATTTTTTGTTATTGGAACCAGGTTCATAACGATAAACAGGGAACATCCTTGAGGCCGGAAGGCGGGAGCATTCTAGTTTCACTTCCTGGCCTAAAATAGGCGCGAACTTTCTAGTTTCATTTTCGGAGAAACCAAACCTGGTATTCCACCTGCGGTTGTTTTTCTGCCGCAGGCTCAGATTTCAGAACCATTCCGTCCCTCTGAAGTTTACCTGGGTCCACAGTCAAGCTGAGGACCGCTCAACTGGTCAGGACTCCAGGAGTTTTCTGTTCAACACTCCAACCCCAAGGAATCTTTTAATTCCCAAGGTACGTGCAGACTGCCAGAGAGACGCAGGCTATGCCTCATGAATAGAAAGGTTGGTCTCAAAAAGAGACCATAAAATTCTAAGATAAAAATCCACCCTAGGCTATAGGCTTTTGCAGTTGTATCTAATGCAATCAAGAGAAGCTAAGGCTGACAATTAGGTCCACACTTTTCTTTCTTAAATTAACTTATTTATTGTGCTTTAACTGAAAGTTTACAAGTCAGTCTCTCATACAAAAAGTTGTACACATCTTGCTATTTACTCCTAGCTGCTCTCCTCCTAATGAGACTACACACTCCTCCTCTCCACCCTGTATTCCCCGTTTCCATTCAGCCAGCTTCTGCCCCCTTCTTCCTTCTCATCTCGCCTCCAGACAGGAGTTGCCACATAGTCTCATGTGTCACTCCTCACCAGTTTCATTACCATTATCCATCTTATAGTCCAGTCCAATCCCTGTCCGGAGAGTTGGCTTCAGGAATGGTTCCAATCCTCGGCTAACAAAGGGTCCGGGGACCATGACATCCAAGGCCCACGCTTTTCTCAAATGAGTGAAGTAAACAGGGAGGAGAACCAGCCCTTTGATGGCACTCACCTCTAGCTGAGAACAGGTATACAGGATTCCAGACCAGACCAATGCCTGAGGCAGAGGGTGGTGTAGACGGTTACGGGGCTTAAGGGTGAAATGATCAGAGTCCTACGGAGCAAACTTTCAGACAGGACAGGGAGGAGATAGAGCCTTGACAAGAAGGCTTTATCAGTTAACCAGTTGGTTGAAGTTCACGTTTTTCTTGTGTTATAGTTTCTTATAATGTATACGCTGTTTAAGGAGCCCTGCTGGCACAGTGGTTAAAGCACTAAGCTGTTAACCAAAAAGGTCAGCAGTTCAGTGAAAGATAAACAGTCTGCCTCTGTAAAGATTTACAGCTTTGGAAACCCTATGGGGCACCTCTACTCTGTCCTGTAGGGTCACTATGAGTCAGAATTGACTCAACAGCAGTGGGTTTGGGCTTTTCTTGGTTATATACTGTTTTGTTTTTTAGAAGAAAATAAAAATATTTTACTGGGAGGCTATGACCTAGTTGGATTTTCGAGGTTAGTTTTGTGAGTGGGACAGAAAATACACTTGACGCCTTCGAGTTGTGGTGTTGGCGAAGAATATTGAACATACCATGGACTGCCAGAAGAATGAACAAATCTGTCTTGGAAGAAGTACAACCAGAATGCTCCTTAGAAGCAAGGATGGTGAGACATACTTTGGACATATTGTCAGAAGGGATCAGCCCCTGGAGAAGGACATCATGCTTGGCAAAGTACAGGGTCAGCAGAAAAGAGGAAGATCCTCAACGAGGTGGATTGACACAGTGGCTGCGACAATGAGCTCAAGCATAACAACGACTCTGAGGATGGCTCAGGACCAGGCAGTGTTTCATTCTGTTGTGCATAGGGTCACTATGAGTCGGAACCGGCTGGACAGCACCTAACAACAACAACAAAACATTAATTACAACAATTAACTTGTGAGAGCATTGGAAAGTGAACTTACTCAACCTTAAAGAGTTGCTTTCTGAAATCCTTTTGGAGACAGGGCACAAATGAATACTAAACAAAGGCAATACGTACATATATTCTGGATCTTTTCTCTAAAGAGCATTTTGGCATGCTCATTTCAATAACAGAAATCTTAATACGTGGAAACCCCAGGTTCTTGCTGGACCTGACTCGTATTAGCCAATAAACGAGAGACCAAGGTGGGAGAACAGGAAAGGCAACTTTATTTCCTTGCACAAGGAAAAAAGTCAGTCAGAGCTGCTGCTGCCAAGACTACTCCCCAAAGGGCAGGCAGACAAATTACTTTCAAGGAGTTTAAAAGTAGGGAGTTCATATAAGTTAAGTCAGCGACATTCTTAATCATAATCATACTACCCAGGCGCAATGGGGTTTACATATAACCTCCAAGCAAAAGCAGGATTCAAAATGCAAAGCTTGGGGTGGGGGCGGTGGTGGAAGCCCAGCAAAGGAAACTGGATGCAACACTGTGGGGGCTGTCATAATTTTTTTTAAATTACTTCAGCCATAAATGTAAGGTGATTTTTTTTTTTTAAAGACCCAAATTAAATGAATGATTTCAGTATGTGTATGAACAACAAACCACTGTTATAGTATCGTGGTAGGGGAAAATTAAGTCAGAGAAGGTATTCTGATACTTGAGCAGGTCTGAACTTCCCTGGCTTGAGTCGTCCTCTGTGAAATGCAGGAAAGCACGGTGACTGGGGCGGGGGCGGGGGCGGGGGCGGGGGCGGGGGCGGGGGCGGGGGCGGGGGGGCGGGGGGCCGGGGGCCGGGGGGGGGCGGGGGGCCGGGGTCGGGCAGACAGATCCGGTCTGAGGTCTCCTGGTCCGGTGGCCTGTTTCTCAGAGCCCTGGGACTCAGAACTCTACTTCCGTGTCACATGCTTCCCCTTCGGCCCACACGCAGAGGCTCTGTTCCCCTTGCTGAGACCCTCCTTACACCACCACTCACTCACGACCCTGCTTCTCCGCCTCCAAAACCAACACACCGGGGTCTGTCTCACACCTACACAGACACTCAGACGCACACTCACACACACTCCCGGTCTGTCCCCTCACCCCTGACCACCGCTGGCGCCCTCCTGCAGGAGCCCCCCTGGCAGTGCACGGCTGCAGCGTCGCTGGCGTCAGACGAGGGAGGCTGCTCGACACTAGGCGGCGGACACACCTGCCCTGGTAGGCGGCCTTCGGCGAGCGGCACGGAGCAGGCGAGCGGCGCCGGGCGCAGGTAGGACCGCGTGTGGCCGCGGAAGGATGCGCGGGTGCGAGAGGTGTGGCTGTGAGATGAGTGTAAGGTGTGCTTTTGTGTGTGCGAAATGTCTGTGGGTTCTATGTGTGTGTGAATGAGGTGTGTGTATGTGTTTGAGGTGTGCATGTGTGTATGTGAAGTGTGTGAGGCGTGTGTGTGAGGCGTACATATGTGTATGTTAGGTGTGTACGTGAAGTGTGTCTGTGAGGTGCAAAGTGTATGAGTGTGAGGTCAGAGATATGTGTATTGTGTGATGTGCGTAGGTAAAGTGTGTTTGTGAGACGTGTATGTACGTGTGAGGTGTCTGTGGTTCGCATGTGTGTTTCAAAACTGTTGTTGCCTTAGGGTTTTCTCAAATTGAGAAACTATTCTTAAATAATGCTTCTCTAAAATACTTTGTAAATATTATCAAACAACTTTATATTTATTGGGAAAATTTTGATTTTTCTATTAATTGTGCCTGTGACGTTTTATATTAATTATTGGTTTTCCTTGTATTGTACAATTTTGTATACTGGGATAAACCCAACTTCGGTAAGTATGTGTATATGTGTGTGTGTTTAATAATAACAATAATGATAAACTTAAATAAGTACAAAGATAACATAACAAACAGTGTACCCATTACCCCAAGTTGACAACTTAGCATTTCACTTCAAACCTCTTTTAAAATCAAGAAATAAAATATTGCAGATAAATCTGTGGCTTCCTTTGCTTCCCATCTCCAACTCCATTTTTTTCTCCCTTTCTTAGAGGCAACCAGTATCCTGAATTTAGTATAATTCTTTCCAAATTTTTTTAACACACACAGACAGCTTTTATATATGTACACATATTCAGGAATAATATGTAGCATTGTTGTGTGTGCATGTTTAGCTTATATAAGTGGTATAATTCTAAATGAACATGTCTGCACCTTTTTTTTTTTTCTGTACGTTTTGTTTCTGATAACTATGACCTTAAGTATGTGTGTGTTAGTTTATTGTTTTAGAGCAATTCATAGTATTCCTTTTTATAAATACCACCTCATCTTATTACTCCATTCCATTGAGGGATAGTTAGGCCATTCCCAAAACTTACTGCTACAAACAGGGCTAAAATGACCATTTTTGTACTTGTCTCTTTCTGTGGGGAACCCTGGTGGCATAGTGGTTAAGAGCTATGGCTGCTAACCAAAGGGTCAGCAGTTCGAATCCACCAGGCGCTCCTTGGAAACTCTGTGGGGCAGTTCTACTCTGTCCTATAGGGTCGCTATGAGTCGGAATCGACTCCACGGCACTGGGTTTTGGTTTGGGTCCTCCTTGTGTGCATTTGACATGTTTTTTTTCCCTAAGGTATAAGCCAGAATGTGGAATTGCCGAGCCCAAGGTTATGTACATGTTCAGTTTTAATAGAAACCACCAAATTTCTCTCCACAATGTTGCACCATTTTATGCTGCTACCAAGAATGTACAAGAGTCACAATTTTTCTATATCTTGGTCAACACTTGATAATTTTTGCCAATCTGAATGGCATAAAATGCTATTTTGTTATTGTCTTCCTTTACATTTCTCTAACTACTATGAGGTTAGGCATCTTCTCATGTGTTTGCTAGCCATTTGTGTTCCCTCTTCTGTGAATACCTGTCGATTTCTTTTTCCCGTTTTCCGATCGAGCTGTTCATTTTCATCTTATTGATTTGTAGGAGTTTTTTTTTTATGTTTTGATACTAATCTTTTACGTGTTGAAGATATATCCTTTCAGCCTTTGCTTGACTCTTTAAAAACTTTTTATTTTGAAATTATTTTAGATTCACAGCAAGTTTCAAAGATAGTACTGAGCGATCTCGGGTACCTTTCACCCAGTTTTCTGCAGTGGTTACATCTTACATAATTATAGTACAATATCAAAACCAGGACATTGACGTTGGTACAATGCGTGTGTATAGTTTTGCTATTTTACCACGTGTAGATTTGTGAACCCACCACCACATTCAAGATACAAAACTATGCCATCACTACAAAGACCTCCGTCATGCTACCTCTTTATAGTCAGACCCTCCCATGTTCCCTGCCCCACAATCCCTAGCCCCTGGCAACCACTAATCTGTTATTCCATGTCTATAATCTTGTCATTTCAAGAATCTCATATAAATGGGATCATACACACAATATATGACCTTTTGAGATTGGCTCTTTTCACTCAGCACAATGCCCTTAAGATCCAATCAGTTATTGCAAATATAGTTTGTTCTTTTGTATTTCTGAGTGGGATTCCATGGTATGAATGTACCACAGTTTATTTAACTTCATCTATTGAGGAACATTTTGATTGTTTCAGGCTTGGCACTATTACAAACAAAGTTGTTATAAACAATCATGTGCAGTTTCTTTTATGTGGATATAGATTTTCATTTCTCTGTGATAAATGCCCAGTAGTGCAATTGCTGGGTTGTATGGTGTGATCATTAAGGCTGTCTGTCAACTTGACTAAGCCATGATTCTCAGTGGTTTGGCAGTTATGATGTCGTTTGGCAGTCGTATAATGATGTGATCACCTCTGTGATGAGATTTGATATAATGTGATCACCTCTATAATGGGATCTGCTGTGAATGGCCGATCAGTTGAAAAGGAGTTTCCTTGGGGGTGTGACCTGCATCCAATATAGGTGAACTTTCTGGCAAGGATTGTGGGCTTTTGCTCACGCTGGATCCTGCAGCTGGCTCCTGTTTGTCTGACCTCTGGTTCTTGGGACTTGAGCTAGCAGCTTACCTGCTGTCTTGTCTGCTGATCTTGGGATTCATCAGCATCCACGGTCTGGATCTTGGGTTTTCTAGCCTCTGCACCTACATGAGTCAGGAGAAGCCTCCAGCCTGACCCAAGGACTTGGGACGTCCCAGCCTCTACAACCTCGTGAGCCATTTCCTTAATATAAATCTCTCTCTCTCTCTCTCTCTCTAGTTATATGCTTTACTGGTTTTGCTTCTCCAGAGAACCCAGCCTAAGACACAAGGTAAATGTATATTTAGTTTTTTAAGAAACCACTATTTTCCGGAGTGGCTGTACCATTTTACATTTCCATGAGCAATGTACGAAAGATCTCATTACTGTGCATTTTCGTCAGCATTTGGTGGTGTCACCATTTTTTTATTTTAGCCATTCACCAAAGTATTAATTTTCATATCCCTAATGTTTTTTTTTTTTTTTTTAATGGTTAGTGATGTTGAACATCTTTTATGTGCTTATTTGCCATCTGTACATTCTGCTTGATTCTTTGATAAAATGAATTTTCGTGTTTCTTGCTCATTTTCTAATTGCATTTTTTGTTGACTTTTAAGTTTTAGGAGTTCATTATATATTTTATATATGAGTTATTTGTCAGATATTTTGAAAATACTTTGGGATTTTCAAGGCTTGCCATCATGTCACCCGTGTTATGGATTGAATTGTGTGCTCACAAAATATATATTGAAGTCTTGGCCCCTGTACCTGTAGATGTGATCGTGTTTGGAAATTGCGTTTTTCTTTTGTTATGTTAACAAGGTCATACCAGTGTAAGGTGAGTCCTAAACCTAATTGCTTCTGAGTTATAAAAAATACTAGAAAAGACACAGAGATACACATAGGGGGAAGACAGATAACCATGTGAAGATCGCCTACAATCAAAGGAATGCCAGCAGCTACCAGAAACTAGGAGAAAGACCCATAGAAGGAACTGACATGGGCAAGACCCTGATTTGGAATTTTAGTCCCCGGACTGTGAGAAAATAAATTTCTGTTCTTTAAAGCCACCCACTTGTGGTATTTCTGTTATGGCAGCACTAGGTAACTAAGACAACTTGTAAAAAGAAGAGTTTTATTTCTTCCTTTATACTTATCTTTTAACATTTTATGGTTATCCTTTGCTAGACGTTTTAAAATTTTGATGTAGGCAACCCCTGTTTCCTTTATGGTTTGTAATTTTTCTGGCTTTAGGAACACTTTCTGTTTCTCGGATCTAAAAATGTTGTTAATGTGTTGAGGTATTCTGTCTGGTAACATTTTACATGTGTCTTTTGCCTGTAGGTTCTTAACAGAAATCGACCCATATTTTTCCTGGGTTTTGTTGTCAAATGTGCTTTATAAAATGAATGCTGTTGCCAGTAGCTGGGAGATTATGCCAAAATAGTTAAACTTATCTGTAGTGCGATGGAGCACTTTTGTGTGGCCTTTCTCTGCATGGTCTTATAATTCCCACCCAAGTGACTGGGTGAGACCATACAAGTACGGTAATTGTGGCCCACCAAGGGGACTGGATAGCTTGCTAATGATGTAAATAAAGTTCATGGCACCTGTGTTGGGTGTGGTACCACACAAATAAGGTCAGTGGAACCCTAATGAAGGGATTGGTCAGTTTTGCCATCCCACTAGGCTTAAAAAAAGCCATCTCAGAGGTGGGAGGAGAGGATCTCACCACCACCAAGGAAGAACAGCCAGGAGCAGCATGTGTGCTTTGAACCTGGGATCCCTGCCCTTAGAAGCCCCGGGAACCAGGAGACCGAGAGAGAGCTGTAACACTTAAGGTGGCGAGGGGCAGCAGCAGAATCAGGAGATTGGCAGGAGACCAGCAGGAGGCAGTGTGGTGGGCTTCCCTGACCTCAGAGCAAGAAAGCTGTGTGCCTTCAGGCGGGAGGGTTGCTGGCAGAGTAGGGTGCCTCCAGGCACTCGGTGGAGCTAGATTTGCCGACCCAAGGAGCTAGAGCTGAGTGCCTTTGGGATGAGGCTTACTGGTAGAGTGGGGTGCCTCTGGGTACTTATGAACAGAGCTAAAAAGAGCTTTGTAACACTTGCTCAAATAGGGCAGAGGCCAAGGGGCCAAAGAGAGGCATGCCCGTGGCACATCTGAGAAGAGGCTGTCCTGATGGAAGAACTGTATCCTGAGTGTTCCTGAACCTAAACCGTAATCTGTTACTTAACTAATAAGCCCCATAACCATGAGTATGGTCTGTGAGTTCTGTGTGGTCATTGCGACGAACTGTTGAATTCAACAGAGAAGTAGAGTGTCACAGGAGGGAAAGTTGGTGTCAGAATTGGTAAACATAGTGGAGAGAGGAGGCATGTCTGACCCCTGCCTCATAGGAATCAGCTTTGGGCTGTTGATCTTGATTCTCCTTCCCCCTTGTGAAGTTAGAGGATGTCAAATACCCCTGCCCCCATGCAATTTTTGTATTTTTTATATTACTGTTGTCATGAAAAGTTTTCCTGCCCTCTGGCAACCCCCTCCCCCTCCCCCAACTCCTGGGAACTTGGCCTAATAATTCAGTAGACCAGTTTGTACGATGATTAAGGGTCTGGGTGTTAATTAGGAGCACGAGACATTAAAGTCAGAATACCCTTGAGTTCGAGCGTCATCCATACGAACCTGGGCATGTCCCCCAACCTCAGTTTCCTCATTGGTAAAATGAAGATAGTATTTGTTGTGAGGGGTCAATGAAATAATATACATATAAAGTGTTTGGTTGCTATACCAGCCCATAACAAAAGGCAGAAACAATCCTTTTGAGAGGAAGAGGAACAATTCAAACAATAGATGTGACTTCCTATAAATCATTGGGTCCTTCAGTTCTAAATATGTCTCAACTTTCTGTACTTCATCTCCGTTGTTACCACCTTAAACCACATCACCTTCTTCTCATCTGAATTACTGAAATAGCACCCAGAGAGGTCTTTCCATAATCCCGTTTGTTGTTGTTAGGTGCTGTCGAGTTGGTTCCGACTCAGAGCGACTCTATGCACAACAGAATGAAACTGCGCTATCCTCACAATTGTTGTTTTATGCTTGAGCGCATTTTTGCAGCCACTGTGTCAATCCATCTTGTTGAATGTCATCATCTTTTTTTTGCTGACCCTGTATTTTACCAAGCACGATGTCCTTCTCCAGGGACTGATCCCTCCAGATAACATGTCCAAAGTATGTGAACTACTCTAGCCCCCTCCAACCCATTCTCCACACTGTAGCCAAAGGCAACTTCGAAAAAATGTGCATCTGATGTTGTGTCTTCCTGCTTAAAATCCTTCAATGGCTTCCTCTTAGAATAAAGTCCCAGATCCTTAAAGTGGTCCACCAGGCACTGCACAGTCTGACACCTTATCTCTTCTCCAGGTTCATCTCCTGCTTCTCTGTCCCTTTATCTCTGTACTTCAGACAGTCAGCCGTTTAAACTTGACATACTGCTTCCTACTTCTCCCTGGAAAGTTCTTTCTCCCCTTCTTTACCTCTTTTGTATTCTTCAGATCTCAACTTAAAATGTTACTTTTTCTAGAAAGGCTTCCCTGAGCTCATCCTCCACTCCAATTGCCAAGTAAGGACAGTGGCTCATTTGTGTGTATTCAGAGCTTTTGTCTATAGTAGACATTTGTTTAATATCTGTCTCCTTCTCTAAATACTGAGCTCCTTGTGAGCAGAAACATGTTTGTTTTGTTTACCATGTTATTCTCTGGATTTAGCACAGTGCTTGTCAAATGATAGACGTCCAATAAATATTTGTTGAGTAATGCAGTGTTATTTATGATCATTAAGAACTGGGAATAATCTGAATATTTAACAATTGAGAAATGCCTAATTCATTCATATATCTGCTTGATTAAATGTAATGTAGCTTTTGAAACATAATTAAACATAACAACCTCAAAGGTTTATAAAGCGTTCAGTGAAAAAAGCAGAATACAAAATTGTTTTCATTTGTTGCTTACAATTTGTAAAAAACTGTAATATGTAATATTATTAAGACCATAAGAGATAAGGGGAAAATGGGTGCAAGGATTATTGATTGTTATCATATTGTAAAATGTAAAATATATAAAACAAGGATAAGACTGAATTTTTTAACATGCCTTTTTTTTTATGTGTCAAACAATGTATATTTAACAATGTAGTAATTATATGATAGTGAAGTTTTTTTCAAAGTTCTCTAATAAACCCACTGGGGCCAGGTGCTTTATAAAATTTCTTTGGTAACTTTCCTGATTATTTACGCTTGTATTGATTTATTTGAGTTCTCAATTTTTTATTAAACTACTTTTGTTTTTCTGCCTATTTTAAAAAAACATTCATTTATGTTTTCAAATTTCTTAATATATATTTTGATGGAACAGAATCTCTCTTACTCATTATTTTAACAGAAGAAATCTACCAGTTTCTAATTTATTGATTTTCCTCTAGCTCTTAAAGGGAAAAGAAAAGATTAAGAGCTCTTGAGGCTTCTCTGCCAGACAAAATAACCCAGACTTTTTATGTGTAGAAGGGAGTTGCCAATATGAAAATATTTACCCAAGAAAACTAATTAGCATGCAATACTTGGAAGTAAATGTCCATAGGAATAAACGTGAAAACTTAGACGTTCACATGTCTGAAATGACACTTGGTGTAAATAATCTGACAGGGATACTTTAATGGTCATAAAATATAGAACAAGATAGTTATAAATTCTCTTGCAAGGAACATATCAGATAAATGGATATTACTGTGAATGTCCTGGCCTTCTGAATGATTTTACTGCTTCAATTCTGTTTCCTTTTCACACCTGCATCAACAACCCTTTTATTCGTCCCAAGCTTTTTTTTTTTAAATAGTAAAGAGGCTAGTGGCTTGTCTAAACAACAAAAAAGACCAGGCAAAAACAAAACCCCTAATCTTGTTATTTGATCAAATAATTGCTTTTTCATAATTCCAATGGAATAATAATTTAGTTCTTTAAAAAAAATCTTTTTATTTTTTCCTTATTACCAATTAAGGCATTTAGACCTATGGATTTTTCTTCACATACTGTTTAAGCCATGTCATGGTAATTTGATGCAACCTAAACCATAAATCCCCAGAAGGCAGATTCTCTGTACTTCTTTGTGTCTTTCACAGCACTTAATGTACCCACAATGAGTTCTCATTGAATGTTTCCTGTACTGATGAATCAAAGAATGAAATACTTTGATGGCATGCTTCAGCCAAAGTGAAAGAAAAAAATGGCTGTGCAGGCTGCGGCACAATTCTGAGAATCTTAAAAGCGTCTCCTCCCCACTGTGGTAATGTTGGGTTTTACTAATTTCCCCCAACCTTTCCCAAATACAAGTTCTTTAACCTCATAAAGACTTAGGATCTATTACTCATTCTTTTCCCCATTTATCAGATCTACTCCCTCCGCTGGCCATCTTCCATTCCCAGCCTAGCCGTGGACCAAAAGTTCAACCACTTTCTTACAAATGTTCTAAATTCCTAGGCCCGACTCTCCTTTTAGATCTTTTGGAGATGAAGGTTTCCTTTTTTATGTTATGAATTATTTCAAACTTAGAGAAAAATATAGAGAACAATATAACAAACACAATATACCCCACTACCCAAATTTAATAGTTCCTGTCGAGTCGACTCTGACTCATGGCAACCTTAAGTACAATAGAACAAAATGTTGCCCTGTCTGCATCATCCGCACAATTGCCAGCATGTTCGAATTCATCGTTGTGGCTACTGTACCAATCCATCTACGAGAGTTCCCCTCACCCTCGTTAGCCTCTGCCTCACAAAACATCGTTCTTCTCTAGTGATTGATCCCTCCTGATAATACACACAAATAAAGCAAGCTGGGCAATGTTCTGTCGTGAGGTTTTCATTGGCTAATTTTCGGAAGTAGATCCTCAGGCTTAAATTTAATATATGAGGTCAGTTTAAAATTTTCTTATTATGGAAACTTTTCAAATATGCACAAAGATGGAGTAGGTGAGATAATGAATCCCCGTTTATCCATTACTCATCTTCAATCATTATTGATATTTTGCCAGTAAGTAGTACCACTAACCATAAAATTGCCCAAGCCAAAAACCCAGTTACTAAACTTCAATCCTTTGTATTTCTGTTCAATCACAGAGTCATGTTGATTTTATTTCTTAAATATCTTCCAAATCTATTCAATTTTCTTCATTCTCACTGTTACTACTGTGGCCCAGGACACCATCACATCTCAGCTGAATTACTGAAAAACCCTCCATACAGGTCTGATTTTCTCTTATTGGTTCTCTACCCTGAATTAATAATGTGCCTCCTCTTTTTTTTCTAATGAAACTTCAGATTTTATTTAAATTTTACCAGTTTTTCATTATGTCCATTTTTGTTCCATAATACAATCCAGGTTACCACATTGCATTTATTTGTCATGCCCCCTTAGTCTCCCCTGGCCTGTGACAGTCTCCCAGATTTTTCTTGTTTTTCACAACCTTGACAGTTTTGAGGAGTACTGATCAGGTATTTCGTAGAACGTAGATGCATTTTCTTATAATTAGACTTGGGTTTTAAAAATAATATCACACAGGTGAAGTGCCCTTCTCAACACATTATATCAGGGGGTACCTGGCATCCACATATCATCACTGCCGATGTTAACCTTGATCACTTGGTTGAGGAGTGTTTGTCAGATTTGTCCATTGTAAAGTTATTATTTTTACATTTCCATTCTCTTCTTTGGGACCGGGAATGGTGAGGATTAAGCTGTACCTCCTGTAGGCAAGGGTATCTACATATATTGTTTGAGAGTCTTCTGGAAAGAATATTTAACTTTTCTCCATTTATTTATTTTTTTTAATAATTTTTATTGTGCCTTAGGTGAAAGTTTACAAATCAAGTCAGTCTCTCACTTATAAACTTATATAAACCTTACTGCATACTCCTGCTTACTCTCCCCCTAATGACTCAGCCCGCTCCCTCCTTCCAGTCTCTCCTTTCATGACCATTTTGCCAGTTTCTGACCCCCTCTACTCTCCCATCTTCCCTCCAGACAGGAGATGCCAACATAGTCTCAAGTGTCCACCTGGTGCAAGTAGCTCACTCCTCATCAGCATCTCTCTCCAACCCATTGTCCAGTCCAGTCCATGTCTGATGAGTTGGCTTCGGGAATGGTTCCTGTCCTGGGCCAACAGAAGGTTTGGGGACCATGGCTGCTGGGATTCTTCTAGTCTTAGACCATTAAGTCTGGTCTTCTGGTCTTTTTATGAGAATTCGGGGTCTGCATCCCACTGTTTTCCTGCTCCCTCAGGGGTTCTGTGTTGTGCTCCCTGTCAGGGCAGTCATCAGTTGTGGCCAGGCACCATCTAGTTCTTCTGGTCTCAGGATGATGTGGTCTCTAGTTCATGTAGCCCTTTCTGTCTCTTGGGCTCATAATTACCTTGTGACCTTGGTGTTCTTCGTTCTCCCTTGATCCAGGTGGGTTGAGGCGCATTGATGCATCTTAGATGGCTGCTTGTTAGCGTTTAAGACCCCAGACGCCACACTTCAAAATGGGATGCAGAATGTTTTCTTAATAGAATTTATTTTGCCAATTGACTTAGATGTCCCCTGAAGCCATGGTCCCCAAACCCCCGCCCATGCTCCGCTGACCTTTGAAGCATTCAGTTTATTCAGGAAACTTCTTTGCTTTTGGTCCAGTCCAGTTGTGCAGACCTCCCCTGTATTTGGTGTTGTCCTTCCCTTCACCTAAAGTAGTTCTTATCTACTATCTAATCAGTAAATAACCCTCTCCCACCCTCCCTCCCTCCCCACTCTCGTAACCACAAAAGAATGTGTTCTCAGTTTAAACTATTTCTCAAAATCTTATAATAGTGGTCTTATACGATATTTGTCCTTTTGCATCTGACTAATTTCACTTAGCATAATGCCTTCCAGTTTCCTCCATGTTGTGCCTCCTTTTTAAAAAAATTATCATACGATGTTAACTTTTGTGGTGCATAGTTCTATGAGTTTTAGTACATGAACAGATTTGTATAATTACCACCACAATCTGGATACAGAATTGTCCCATCACCCCAAAAAACTCCTTTGTAGTCACATCCTCCCCATAACCCTTGGTAACCAAAGGTCTGCTCTTCATCAGTAATGTGGCCTTTTAAAATGCTTATCTGTTTGTGTTACTTCCTTCCTTCAAACTCTTCTTTGACTTTACACTGTTACAAGAATACAGTTCAAGATGTGGCCCTCATCTAATTCTCTAATCTCTTTTATCACTTCCTTCTCTCCTTGCCTCATATCTCCTGTCACTGAACATCTCTCCACCACTCCAAAGTACTGTTTCCTTTGCTGATTCTGGCGTCATCTATTATTCTCTCTGATTGTAATGCTTTACCCCCTCCTCCTAACCTCAGTTTCCTTTACTTGGCTAATTCAGATCTTAGCTTAAATGTCCTATCTTCCAGGAAGGCTTCTCTACTCATATTAAGTTGATTGTTGCTGTCAGGTGTTTCCCCTTTCAGAGTATTTGTCACTCATTACTGAATTACTTCATTCGGCCATGTTTCCTTCCAGTCCATAAGCTCTGAGAGGCAGGAGCTATGCCCATCCTTGCCTACCACCAAATCTACAGCTCCCAGCACCTAGTAGGAACTACGAAAATATTTTGAATAAATTAATGAACACATAATTTATGTGTACTATGCAATCTACTCCTTCATCAACATACGATAACATGTTTTAATAGTTTCATTGCAGAATGAACATGAAGAAACGTAATTCGTCTTTGGTGGTAGAGTTATCTTACCCAGATTTGGTCATCAATGTTGGAAAAGTGACTTTGGGTGAAGAAAACAGAAAGAAGCTACAGAAAGCTCAGAAAGAACAAGAGAAAATAAAAGTTATGCAGGCTGTGTGTGCTTTATTAAATTCAGGAGGAGGAGTGGTTCGAATGGAAATGGCAAACAAGGAGGAGCATCCCGTGGAGATGGGACTGGATTTGGAAGAGTCTTTGAGAGAGCTCATTGGGCTTTCAGATTTGCAGGCCTTCTTTGAGACCAAACAACAAGGGAGATGTTTCTCCATTTTTGTTAAATCTTGGAGCAGCGACCTTTTCCCAGGAGACAGTTCCATCAAGTCCCGCATCTGCAGCCTGCGCTCTTCACTATACTTAAGATCTGGTACCTCGGTGCTTCTAACGGATTCAAGAGAAGCACTTGATTTCCTGAAAACCAAGAAAAGGAATGCAAAAAGCAGCTCAGGGGAAGAACCTTCTAGTAAACATATCAGGGTTATACCTCAAGGCCTGTGTAAGTCAGATCCTGTTTTCCCAGTTTTCCAAAGAGATAGGTTTGAATATGGTGAAGTCCTGCCTTTTCCTGAGTCCCAAATCGTAGAGTTTAAACTGTTCTCTACCAAACACGTGCTAACATATGTAGAAAACATAATTCCAAACTACATCTCTGCATTTGCGAACACTAGAGGAGGCTATCTTTTTATTGGAGTGCATGATAAGAGTAAGAAAGTCCTGGGATGTGTCAAAGAAAATGTTGACCCTGACTCTTTGAGAAACAGAATAGAAAGAGCAATATACAAATTACCTTATGTCCATTTTTGCCAATCCTCATGCGGGATAAATTTCACGCTCAAAATCTTGGATGTGTTTGCCAAGGGAGAGCTGTATAGCTATGCTTGTGTCATCAGAGTGGAGCCATTCTGTTGTGCAGTGTTCTCAGAAGCTCCTGGTTCATGGATGGTGGAGGGCAAGCACGTCTGCAGCCTGACAACTGAGGAATGGGTAGACAGGATGACAGACACAGACCCAGGTAAGAGGGAGAAAGCTGTTCCCTCTCTGTCCTTTCTATCTCTTTGACATCTCCATACTAAATATGCCTTTTTTTGTCTCACTACTTTGAACTTCTCACACTCACTAAACTGTGTTTTTTGAATCTCCAGATATCCTACTTTTCATACATGAGAAAATTTTGTTAGGAGATTAGAAGCCCAAATCAGGTGTTTTGTAAGTGACGATTTTTTACATTAAAAGCTGAAAGAAAATTATCTGGGAACGGTTTCCTTACAGCGGTATGCTAGAGTCAGCTTTTACTGGCTCCTGAGCCAATTATTAAATTTTCAGGAATTTTGTAAGCCAGGTGTTACACACAGAAATTGTTAAAAATTAAGCCATATTAATTTACAATTAAATAATTGTGTTAAAAACAAAGGTAATAAATACAAACTCACAGCTTCTTAATTATTTATTACATTATACTATTATCTATGCTTATGAGGTTATTTATATCTATCGTATCTGTATGGTGGGAATACTACAGAATGGTGTGCTACTACACATCTCTTCCCAACTCTATATTTAGTGATATCACATTGGTACCTTGAACTTGTCCATAGAGGGACTATTTACACCACAGAAATTGCAAATGCTACAAATGAGGGATCTCCCCACAACTCGACCTGGTTGTGAAACATTTACCAATATAGTACTGCTTCCTTAAGTTGGTTCTTTGAATTCCGTAAAGTCCTTTGGATTGAATCATAATACCGCTTCTGCTTAAATTAAGCTATCTTCTGACTCTAGATCCTTGGGGACTTTTCAACTCAGTGTAACATGAAAGCAGCTCAGGGTGATGAGTACTATACATACACACACACATATATATGTCCCTGGGTGACACAAACAGTTAAGTGCTTGACTATTAGCAGAAAGGTTGGCAGTCCGAACCCAACCAGAGGTGTCTTACAAGACAGGCCTAGTGATCTGCTCCTGAAAGGTCACAGCCTTGAAATCCCTATGGAGCTGTTCTTTTCTGCACACATGGGGCCGCCATGAGTTGGAATTGACTCCACAGCACCTGACAACAGCAAATATATATTTGTTTGTCCTTAGCATCCTGTAACAGTCTTCCTGAGCCTCTGAGTCTCTCTCTGTGCTCTTGATCTTTTGCCTTTACCTCCACTCATCAGCATGTACTCATTATGCTCTGAGCTAAAAGCCATCATCTGATCTACTCCTCAGTTTCTAACAATTTAAAATATTTCTTACCTCGCATTACTACTGCTCCCCAGGCAGGCTTCTACATTTACCACATTGTGCTGTAATTTGGTGGACTTGTGGGCTGTCTCAGTCTCTCCAATATGACTGAGAATACCCTAAGTGTAGAGAGACACAGAGAGAAGCAAACACAAAGTTTGGGGAATAGTCTTCTAAGTGTAACAGATAAGTAGGTGAAAACCAAAAAAAAAAAACTAAACCCAGTGCCGTCAGGTTGATTCCGACTCATAGTGACCCTATAAGACAAAGTAGAACTGCCCCATAGAGTTTCCAAGGAGTGCCTGGCGGATTTGAACTGCCGACCCTTTGGTTAGCAGCTGTAGCACTTAACCACTACGCCACCAGGGTTTCCATGAGTAGGTGAAAAGGGGAAGTATATAAAGCCAAGCCTAAACTTCCATCCATGTGAGAAGGTTTTACAGTGCAGTCTCTAATGCCCGTTGGTTTTATGTGGTACATCACTATCACTTCAGGAATAAGCACACCCGTAAAAAAAAAAAAAAAAAAACTGTTGCTGTGGAGTGGATTTTGACTCAGCAACCCTATAGGACAGAGTAGAACTGCCCTATAGGGTTTTCAAGGAACGGCTAATGGATTTGAACTGCCAGCCTTTTGGTTAGCAGCCGAACACTTAACCACGGTGTCTGCATGTCATCGAGATCTTTCAGTGATGAGCTGCTTCTTCCCGATATTTTAAAATAAAGTTTTCTTGTTCCCCACAATGCATAAACACTTCTGATAGGTAGAAGGAGGCATTCATAAATGCAGCTACCGTAGTCTTGGGAAGTTTGTCTGCCTAAAAACAACTGAGCTCATATTAACTATATAGAAATCCATTTAAAGAAATTATATCTATCATCCAGTTTTTCAATAAACTACAAAAATGACTTATAACATGGTATGACCTGGAAAATAGTAGGTATTTAACAAATGACAATGAGTAAATAGTTATTGAATTTCACCCAGGCATTTCTTTTAGGGGCTAAATTAATTCCTACCATGTGAATACCCCTGTGCTCTCTGTAACAGGGGATATAAGGAAAGGAAAAGTTTATGCTCCCGAGGACCTTACAATTCATTTGCTCATTTTTCATTCATTAATCTGAGAACTATTTATGTGCCAGGTATATCTATGCAGATCTAAGGTAGACACGGTTACCAACCTCATGAAGTTTACAGTCTACCAAAGGAGATAGGCATTTAACAAATCTCTAAACTAATAATTACTTAGGATCATTGTAATGACTATTAAGAAAAATTACATGGAACTATGAGAACATATAACAGAGTTGAGAATTGGTGAAAGGGGAAATGGTGAAGTTCATGTGGTTGTTAGGTGCCATTGAGCCAGTTCCAATTCATAGGGCAACCTCATGAACAACAGAATGAAACACTGCCTAGTCTTGCACCATCCTCACAATCATTGCTAGGCTTGAGCCCATTGTTGCAGTCACTGTATCAGTCCATCTCATTGAGGGTCTTTTTCACTTACCCTCTACTTTACCAAGCATGATGGCCTTCTCCAGGGACTGGCCCCTCCTGATGACATGTCCAAAGTACCTGAGCAGAAGTCTTGCCATCCTCGTTTCTCATGAACATTCTGGCTGTACTTCTTCCAGGACAGATTTGTTCGTTTCTCTGGCAGCCCATGGTTTATTCAGTATTCTTTGCCAACACTATAATTTTAAGGCATCAATTCTTCTTCAGTCTTCTTTATTCATTGTCCAGCTTTCCCATTCATATGAAGCGATTGAAAATACCATGCCTTGGGTCAGGGGCACCTTAGTCCTCAAAGTGACATCTTTGCTTTTTAACACCTTAAAGAGGCCTTTTGCAGCAGATTTGCCTGATGCAGGGTGTCATATGATTTCTTGACTGTTGTTTCCATGGGCATTGATTGTGGATCCAAGTGGATCCTTGACAACTTCAGCATTTTCTCTGTTTATCATGATGTTGCTTATTGGTCCAGTTAAGGGATGGGAAACAACACACATGCACAGACATGTATACAAAAAGAAAGAATGCAGTAGGTGCCATAAGAGAACTACAACCAAGTGCTATCCAGACTTAGGGAGTGAAGAATGATACTGAGTGGAGAAACACATTCGAGATTCCAAATAATGAATCCTCAGTGGTGGATTTTGGGGAGCCTTGATATAAAGCACTAGTCTAAAATAAATGCACAAGGAGCCCTGGTTGCTAACCAAAAGATTGGAGGTTCTAACCCACCAGCTGATCTGCGGGAGAAAGATGTGACAGTCTGCTTATGTAATGATTACAGCCTTGGAAATCCTTTGGGGCAGTTCTACTCTGTTCTATAGGGTTATGAAGAGTTAAAATTTACTTGACGGCAATGGTGTGTGTGTTTTAAATACAGGCATTAGTCTAGAAGGGATGAATGGGAGCATTATCTCACCATTGTCTCTCAAATGACCACAAAGAAGGTCATATACCCCAGCCAATGGTAAGGCCTCTTTCAGTGGTGAAGAAAAAACTACCATGCCTGATTAACATGAGTTTTCTTTCTTTATTAAGATCTTTCGTGGTTGTGCAATGATTTTGAATCTCAGCTGAGTCTAGATAATGGGCCTCCTCTTAGCAGACCAGTGTACTCCAAGAAAGGCCTGGAACATAAGAAGAATCTCCAGCAAGTCTTATTTTCAGGTAGTAACTATGGCTTTTCTACTTGGCACCAGACAGTTTCTACATTAGGATGAATGGAGATAAACTGATACGTTTTTTAAATTTCTTAAACGTATGCTCTGCAAATATCTGTGTATAAACTGATAATGTGGTCAGCTTATTGGTGATAAGTAGTTTAAAAATAAGCCTTTACTGACCCTACTGGCTAAGGCACTGCCGCCTATAGAATCCAAGAACACTATTGCCCTTAAAGACCATTTCTAGTTTCCAAATCTGACTTATTTTCATTATTCCTGGTTATTTTTAAAAGTGAACATAGCTGGGTCTCCACCCCAAACTTAATAAATTAGAATATCTGGAGATAAGTACCTAGTAATGTGCATTTTTATCAAGATCCTCACACAGTTCTGATGCTCATCCAAATTGGAAACCTTCAATCTAGTCAAACTAGAAACATATGCTGCACCAGGCAGCAAAAATCTACTCACTCCTGCCGTATTTTCCAGAGGAGGGGAAAAGAATAAAAGTTTGCACCCAGATATAAAAAACAATTGTGAGCATTTTTTCAGTGTTTCAGGTTTAGGAGAAACAATTGCATAGCAGCAAAAATTATCCAGGACTAAGGACAGCAACTGTTCTCTACTATAACCCCTAGCCCCCAACATTTTAGGCTTTGCCTAGAGGTCCATTGCTGTCTTCTTCCTAGATTCCTAGAGAGGGAAAGCCATTTGTTCAAGGCTATAGTAACTCAGTGGCTTATCTGGTGTAAATGCCTATAAAGGACCATTAAGTTAATAGATAGTGAGCGCCCCAATTAAGATTTCATTTCTTCCTTCCCTAACAGAGGTCCTTGCATTTGTTTGCATATCAAGTTTTTATTTAAAACCTTCCCACAATAAACAGTGTAAGATGCAAGAGTAAACATAAGCACTACTAATTATTTTCTAACTTAGTAAGCTCCATTTTAGCAAAACTTATTACCATGGAATAGATTATAATTTAAAAAACAAAAATTAAAAAAAATGGGTTGTATGCTCATAAAGCAACCATACATTATTCTTGAGTAAAAAATCAGTTTTTCAGTAATCCTACCAAACATTGAAAGAATAGGTAATGCCACTCTATCTAAATACATTATTCTTGAGTAAAAAATCCGTTTTTCAGTAATCCTACCAAACATTGAAAGAATAGGTAATGCCACTCTATCTAAATTGTCCTAGATCCACAGAAAAAGAAGGAAAGTTCCCAAGTTAAGTAGGAGTAACAATGATTGCAAAACTGGACAAAAATACCACATTGGTCTCTAAGTGATTGACGCAAGAGTTCTACTTAGGGCCTAAGCCAAGAGTCTCCTAGTAGAGAGTTCCCTGCTAATTAAAGGCTTTACATAACTTGATCTTCTCCACAAATGTGGTGTTAATGAGCACCTTCTTCCTGGATGGGCTCCTCTTATCTGCATCAACGGAGACTGTTCAGGGACTTTCTGAGATTCAGATACTTTGAGAGTAAGAAGGGGAACGGAACTAACGTTTCTCAACCAGTGACCGCGATGAGTCAGGCACTTTATGTCATTTCTTTAACTCTTCACCATAGAAAATGTGAGATTGTTAATCTTGTTTTCCATATGAGGAAACAGAGTCTCAAGGAGGTTAAGGAATTTCTCAAGGTCATAAACATAATAAGCACATGGATTTAGATTATGGATTTTCTTTATAATTGCAATGTACTAATATTTACAAAAGAATATCTACAAAGCGTCTGTAAGCTATTCATAATAATAAATATTTTTTCCAAAATTCATAATTCTTTCCACGTCTAGTGCCATCAGAACATTTGCGATATACTCCAGAGCCCCTCTGGGAGGAGCTGTCCTCTCAACACGAAGGACTGGAGGAATTGATGAAGAAGGAAATTAGTCCCTTCTCCCGAGGAATTTTCATCCTTTCTAGAAGCTGGGCTGTAGACCTGGACTTGCAAGAGAAGCGGGGAGTCATCTGTGATGCTCTGCTGATAGCACAGGACAGCCCCCCCATTCTTTACACCATTCTCGGGGAGCAGGATGCAGAGGGGCATGACTATTCCACCCGCACTGCCTTTACTTTAAAGCAGAAGCTGGTGAACATGGGTGGCTATACTGGAAAAGTGTGTGTCGTGACCAAGGTCCTCTACCTGAACCCTGAGAGCACTCCAGAGTCCTTGGAGGGTCCAGGCTCTCCAATAGATTACCCCGAGTCCTATAATCTTGCAGATACCCAGCAAATGGAAGTGTTGCTGCAGTCACTTGTGATCGTCTTGCTTGGCTTCAGATCTTTTTTGAGTGATCAGCTCGGCTGTGAGGTTTTTAATCTGCTCACAGCTCAGCAGTATGAGATATTTTCAAAAAACCTCCGCAAGAACAGAGAACTGTTTATCCATGGCTTACCTGGATCAGGGAAGACCATCATGGCCATGAAGACCATGGAGAAGATCAGTAATGTATTTTACTGTGATGCAGATAAAATTCTCTACATTAGTGAAAATCAGCCTCTGAGAAATTTTTTGAGGTAAGCAGTTAGATCTTATTGTCGTCACCAAATGAGGTTTAGTTTGAATTCATGCCATCCCCCTACCCCCTAAAAAGAGTAATTTTTTTGCTTGGTGTTTAGATGGTAAGGTTAATTTGTGAGAAATAATGTGTGCAGAGTAATATAATAGACTGATTTGCTTCCTTTGTTTTGAATGAAGAAAACCTGATTATGTTGTTTTCATTTTTACAGTAAAAAAGAGATCTGCAATGCAGTGACCCGGAAAACTTTCATGAATCGTAACTTTGAAAACATTCAACACATTATCATTGACGAAGCTCAGAATTTTCGCACTGAAGATGGGGACTGGTATGAGAAGGCAAAAGAAATCACACAAAGGAAAAAAGATCACCCAGGAATTCTCTGGATCTTCCTGGACTACTTCCAAACCAGCCACTTGGATTGCAGTGGACTCCCTCCTCTCTCAGCCCAGTATCCAAGAGAAGAGCTCACCAGAGTGATACGCAATGCAGATCCAATAGCCAACTTCCTGCATACTACAATGCAGCATATCATAAGGAATCCTCCATTTAACATCCCCCCGGAGTCCCTGGAGATGCTTCGTGAAGCTGAGTGGGCTCAGGGTGTTCGGGGAACCCTAAAAATTAAGAAGGACTTGAGTCTGAAACAAATAGTGACCTTCGTGGCAGACACCTGCAAGTGTTTCTTTGAAAGGGGCTATTCTCTCAACGATATTGCTGTGCTTGTCAGCACTGCGAGAGAAGTGGATACTTACAAGCATGAGCTCTTGAAAGCAATGAGGAAGAAAAGGGTAGTGCGGTTCAGTGATGCATGTGACATGTCGAATGATCACATCGTATTGGACAGTATCCGGCGATTCTCAGGCCTGGAGAGGAACATCGTGTTTGGGATCCATCCAAGAGCAGCTGAGCCGGACATCTCAAACAATATTCTGCTCTGTCTGTCTTCCAGGGCAAAACAACATCTATATATTCTGTGGCGTGGTGACTATTCAGAATAATCTCAAACCAAAACAAGATGAAGCAATCACTGTATAAATATCTGTGGGTGAAAGTCTGGTATTGGCAGAAACTCTCCTTTGGAATTTGAAACTCCCCCTGTCTGGCTTTCTCCTTTCAGGGACTCCCCCCTACCTCTTTCCAAGGCTTTGTTTGCCCCAAATTCAGTCCCCTGATTCTTTCAGCCAGAAAGATGCTGGCTTTCTACAGGAGCTTTAGAAGCCCTGCACAATACAGACTATGACCTACAGTCAGACTGAAAGCCATAAAAACAAGAACTTATCTTGTGGTCTTTACATTCTCCAAGTCTAAACTCTCCTCAATCACTTCATGTAGAGTATGGTTTTTTAATTTTATTCAGACCTTGTAGTTTTTATGTGTAGAAGGGTGGTGTTGTGGATTGAACTATATCCCCCCAAAATATGTGTTGTAAACTCTAACCTCTATACCTGAGGTTGGAGCCCTGGTGGCGCAGTGGAATCCACCAGTTGCTCCTTGGAAACCCTATGGGGCAGTTCTACTCTGTCCTGTAGGGTCGCTGTGAGTCGGAATCGACTCAATGGCAACGAGTTTGGCTTGGTTTTTTTGGTTAATTTCCTTGAAGCCCTGGTGGCATAGTGGTTAAGAGGTATGGCTGCTAACTAAAAGGCGAGCAGTTCAAGTCCACCAGCCTCTCCTTGGAAGTCCTATGGGACAGTTCTACTCTGTCCTGTAGGGTTGCAATGAGTTAGAATCGACTCGACGGCAATGGGTTTACTTCCCTTACAAGGTGCTCCATGCTATTCTTGTATATTGCCTGCCCAAGCCCTAGAATCAGCCACATTTCTCCAAGGAACTCTGGCTTCTTTTATTGGAGAACGGTATTAGAAACCAAGATCTGGGCACTGAGTGTGCTGTTTTTTTTGTTGTTGTTGTTGTTGTTGTTTGTTTTTGATGTTGGCTGTTGTTGTCCGGTGGCTTTTGCAAGAGGTATACGGCTGTGCTATCCAGCATGGTAGCTATTAGCCACATGTGCCTAAAATGAGTATTTGCAATGTGGTTAGTCTGAATTGAGATGAGTTGTAGGTGTACAATACGCATGAATTTTTTTTATTGTGCTTTAAGTGAAAGTTAACAAATTGTCAGTCTCTCATACAAAAATTTATATACACCTTGCTATATACTCATAGTTACTTTCTCCCTAATGAGACACCACGCTCCTTCTTTCCACCCTCTGTTTTCACTTCCATTCGACCAGCTTCTGTCCCTGTCTGCCTTTTCATCTCGCCTCCAGACAGGAGCTGCCCACGTAGTCTCATGTGTCTACTTGATCCAAGAAGCTCACTCCTCACCAGTATCATTTTCTATCCTATAGTCCAGTCCAACCCCTGTCTGAAGAGTTGGCTTTGGGAATGGTTCTTGTCTTGGGCTAACAGAAGGTCTGGGAACCATGACCCCCAGAGTCCTTCTAGTCTCAGATCAGACCATTAAGTCTGGTCTTTTTACGAGAATTTGAGGTCTGCATCCTACTGTTCTCCTGCTCCATCAGGGGTTCTCTGTTGTGTTCCCTGTCAGGGCAGTCATCAGTTGTAGCTGGGCACCATCCAGTTCTTCTGGTCTCAGGCTGTTGTAATCTCTGGTTTATGTGGCCCTTTCTGTCTCTTGGGCACATAATTACCTTGTGTCTTTGGTGTTCTTCATTCTCCTTTGTTTCAGGTGGGTTGAGACCAATTGATGCATCTTAGATGGCTGCTTGTTAGCACTTAAGACCCCAGATGCCACTCACCAAAGTGGGATGCAGAATGTTTTCTTAATACATTTTGTTATGCCGATTGACCCAGATGTCCTCTGAAACCATGGTCCGCAGACCCCTGCCCCTGCTACTTTGGCCTTTGAAGTGTTTGCTTATATTCAGGATACTTCTTTGCTTTTGGTTTAGTTCAGTTGTGATGACCTCTTCTGTATTGTGTGTTGTCTTTCCCTTCACCTAAAATAGTTCTTGTCTACTAATTAGTGAATACCCCTCTCCTTCCCTTCCTCCCACTCTCATAACCATCAAAGAATATTTTCTTCTCTGTTTAAACTATTTCTTGAGTTCTTATAATAATGGTCTCATACAATATTTGTCCTATTGCAGCTGACTAATTTCACTCAGCATAATGCCTTCTAGATTCCTCCATGTTGTGAAATGTTTCATGGATTCATCATTGTTCTTTATGGATGTGTAGTATTCCTTTGTGTGAATATACCATAATTTATCCATTCATCCATTGATGGGCACCTTGGTTGCTTCCATATTTTTATGCACCAAATTTTAAAAATTAATATAAAAAAAGAAAACATCACATTAGTACTTTTTATTTTGATTACATGTTGAAATGACAATGTTTTGGAACTACTGGGCTAAAGAAAATACATTAATAAAGGTAATTTTGCCTGTTTGTCTTCACCCTTTTTACTGTGGTTACTAGAAATTTTAAAATTATGTACGTAGCTCCCGTTTTCTTTCTACTGGACAGCACTAGTGTACGCATCATTAGAATAGTAGGAGCCTCTCATTGTTGGACTAAGGCGGTTCTTCTCAGTAGGGAGTGGAGTGGTAGGAGGAAGGAGGAAATGTTGCCCCTCAGGGGACATAATATCTGGACATATTTCTGGTTGTCTAAACTTGGGGGGAATGTGCTAATGGAATCCAGTGGGTAGAGGCCAGGGATGCTGCCAAACATCCTACAATGTACAGGATAGCTTCTCACAACACAAGAATTATATGATCCATATGTCAATAGTGCTAAGGGTGACAAACCCTGGACTAGAAGAATAGTATATAGTTCTAAAAAAAAAAAGTTCTAACCTCCCATAAATAAGTATTTCCAGGTTTGAAGAGTATACCAGGTTAGATTTTTAATCTTATCAAGATGAGGGAGCGTCTTGCTTTATGATTGAGGCCTGATGGACTACCTGAGGCACCGCAGCGCGGACTCACCTGCACGCTCCCCGGGGCGGCTGCTGGCCCTGCGGGGCCGCGGGGCGAGTCCGGGCTCATCTGCGACAGGAAGGCCACGAGCTGCGCCAGCCCGGTCTCTGTCGAAATCGTCGGCGGCCGCTAGCGACTGTCGCTGGGAAGAAGACGATGAGGCTGCGCAGCGGAGGACGAGGAGGAAGCGGGAAGGAGGCCCCCCTCTCCTGGGGTGACCTCACCCCGCGCCCTGCAAAGGCGCGCGAGGAATTTAAATACGCTCTCGACTGCGCCGTACACACTGCACGTGTTCTGTTTTGTTTTTGCAAACAAGCTTTTCCCAGCCCCTTTCCCTAAAGCCCCGAGCTTCAGATTCTCAGCCGGGGCAGGTCCGGGGAAGCCCACCCCCGACCAGTTACAAGGAAGCAAGAGGCGAGCGCCCCCCTGGCGTCAGATTCCGTCCCAGTCTCCACGCGCCCCGAAAACCGGCAAGCGGACACCAACCCCGCAGCCAGGAGGGCAGGAGTGGAGCGCGGAAAGGGTCGGGGTGGAGGTAGGCGCGGGCTGCGGCTCTGGAGGCCCTGGGAGGCGGAACCGAAGAAGACCGGGGTGGGGGGGAAAGGAGTCACGTGTCGCAAGAGCCTATGGATCGGTGACTATTCCATGCCTCACATTCGGGCCCCTTCCTGAACTGAAGGAGTTGCTGAAATTAACCTATTACCGTTCCATCACTGTTTAGTGTATATGTGGGGAGGGATGGATAACTTGAATTGTTAGTTCATAAATCTCAAGAAGTCGCATTCAGACATGATATCAAGACTATTGCAAGATCCTGGACTTTGTTTCAGATGGAATAACCCATTGGGATGTGCGTTTGACTTGTTTCTCTTAGAGAGGGGTGAGTATATGATGAGTATGAAAAGCGAGTATTTCTGAGAAAATATTCAGGCAGATTGTATTCTCTTCCAAAATATTTTCCGCCCTTTTCTGGGAGAGGATTACACTTCCCACCCATTGGTAAAATGCTTGGCCACGTGAATTGTTTTGGCCAATTAAATGTGAATAGAAGTGACGTGTGCTACTTCTAAGAAAAAGCTTTCAGAGTCCTCACATAGTTTCTTCATGCTCTTGTTTTCTTCTGCCACAAGATTGGCAATGTCTCAGATAGGGGATATTCTGTCAGCCTGGGTTCCCAAGGGAAGATGAGATGGAGCAGAGCCAAAGTGAACTCTCAACAGACATATAGTAGAAACAAGAAATAAAACATTTGTTATAAGTTACTGAGATTTGGGATGGTTTGTTACTGCAACATAATCTAGTCTATACTGATGCAAATGTGAACCATATTGAGTAAGGCACTGTCTTAGTCATCTAGTGCTCATATAACAGAAATACCACAAGAGGATGGCCTTAACAAAGACAAGTCTATTCTCTCACAGTCCAGTAGGCTAAAAGTCCTAATTCAGGACGCTGGCTCCAGGGGAAGGCTTTCTCTCTCTGTCGATTCTGCAGAAAGGTCCTTGTGATGCTTCAGTCTTCTCTTGGTCTGGGAGCATCTCAGCGCAGGAACCTCAGGTCCAAAGGACGCGCTCTGCTTTCTTGGTGGTGTGGGTTCCCCTGTCTCCCTGCTCACTTTCCTCATATCTCAAAAGAGATTTTTTTTTCTTAACTTTATTAACTTTTATTGAGCTTCAAGTGAACATTTACAAATCAAGTCAGACTATCACATATAAGTTTATATACACCTTACTCCGTACTCCCACTTGCTCTCCCCCTAATGAGTCAGCCCTTCCAGTCTCTCCTTTCGTGACAATTTTGCCAGCTTCCAACTCTCTCTATCCTCCCATCCCCCCTCCAGACAGGAGATGCCAACACAGTCTCAAGTGTCCACCTGATATAATTAGCTCACTCTTCATCAGCATCTCTCTCCTACCCACTGTGCAGTCCCTTTCATGTCTGACGAGTTGTCTTCGGGAATGGTTCCTGTCCTGGGCCAACAGAAGGTTTGGGGACCATGATCGCCAGGATTCCTCTAGTCTTAGTCAGACCATTAAGTCTGGTCTTTTTGTGAGAAGTTGGGGTCTGCATCCCACTGATCTCCTGCTTCCTTAGGGGTTCTCTGTTGTGCTCCCTGTCAGGGCAGTCGTCAGTTGTGGCCGGGCACCAACTAGTTCTTCTGGTCTCAGGATGATGTGGGCCTCTGGTTCATGTGGCCCTTTCTGTCTCTGGGGTCTTAGTTATCATGTGACCTTGGTGTTCTTCGTTCAAAAGAGATTATTTTAAGACACTATCTAATCTGGCAGACTTCGTCAATGTAACTGTCACTAATCCATCTTATTCTGTCATAGTGATAGGATTTACAGTTCAGGGAAATCACATCAGAAGATAAAATGGTAGGTAGACAATCATACAAAGGGATCATGACCTAGCCAAGCTGGCAGGTATTTTGGGAGGACACAGTTTAATTCATGATAGGCACTGAACCTCCAGTTTCCCTAGAGCTGGAGCAAGGATCCGATGAGATGTTAAAGCACTGCTATCCAGTGTGTGTTCATTCAGTGTTAGCGAATACTCTTTCTTCATTTCTAGGGTAGAGGCACCGTAAGAATCTAGAGTGGACTTCCAACAGTAGGCAGTTGTTTGAGTCCGGTGCGTGGCTCAGAGGGGAGCAGTTCAGACTTACAAACTCCCCAGTAAGTGGAAGTCATTTTGGCCTCTGTGCATTTGACAAACATTTGCCGTCTGGGGACAGGTCTTAGATGTGATGAGCTGGAGAAACATGCATTTACCATAATCCCACGAAGGCTGAAAAAAGCAATGTGGTAGGAGCTGTATCCCGCCAGAGGAGCCATGGGAGCCAGATCAGCCCCAAATTGCCCCAAGGTGCACCTTACACCACTAGAGGAAAAAAAAAACTAGAGGAGCATGTTTAAATCTGTCCCCCGCGGAGGAGCCCTATTCTCTCCCCTTCCCCTCTCCTGCGCATCAATAGCTGCTCTCGCCTTTTAGGTCCTGTCCGGGAGCGGGGCGGGGGCGGGGGGGGGGCACTGCGCTTTTAAGCAGGGACAGCAGTGCGGGTTTGGGAATGCGAGTAAACCTGGAAGGGTGTGGCAGCGTTACCCGGCAAAAGAGTCTGACACTTCTCAGGTTCCATGCATCAAACGAACGCCAGTTCCGCCGAAGACTGGGTTGCTTAACACACGTGCGACACTTACTGGAGGGAAGGGATGGCCAGGTGACTGGCCAAATAGAAGACAGGTTCTGGAAACATCGATTTGAGAGCCCCTCCGGGGACCCTACATCCCCCAGAGTTCTTCGTGGGAAGGTTCAAAGTGCAGGACGCGGAGGGCAGGAACGTGGAGATGGACTTCGTCCTTTTCCAGTGGAGAGCCCACAGACGGAGAGTAGCTCGGGTCTAGCCAAGTTCATTCTTCATTTTTTTATTTTTAAAAACTTTATTATTTTTGTTTTGGCGCACAGGGTTTAGAAAATACAGATAAGCAAAAATAAAACGAGAAGCCTCCGGAGATCACGCAGAGATATTCACGAGAGATTTTACTTCCAGACGCCTCGCGGGCGAAGCTGGAGCAGCCTGGCAGCTGCTTGGCTCCGTGGGCCTTTGGTCACCCACGCTCAGCTCGCGACAAGGGCGGGCGATCAAATTTGGGGGCCGCGGGGGCCGCCAAGGAACTACACCGCCGGAGCAGCGGGAGGGTCAGTTCTTCCAGCTCCGTTGTCCAAGTCCTGGAGCCTCAGCTTCTTATCCTCCAGGCGTCTAGCCTGCGCCTCCCTGACAAGATGCCATGCAATCAGCACAGCCCCACTGCTCCTGGGAAGTTCCCCAACTCGTTTCTCTTCCTCCTGGGCGTCTCTGTTACCGCAAACTGGGGATTCGAGCCGCCTGCCGAAAAGCCAATACTGAGACAGGAGGAGGTACGGAGCAAGAGGGCTTTATTGAACACCGGTATCCAAGAGACAAGAGGGGGTTAAATTTCTTCGAAATTCTAATTCTAAAGACAAAGCGGGAGGGTTTTATAGGGGAAAGGTCAGGGTTACCTAATGTTTTTGAGCATGTAGCCCACAGATGGTCTTATGCAACACAAAACAACTACAAAAGACTCTATTAAACTAAAGATATGCATGTCAGACATCTGGACTCTAATCAGTATGTTTGTAAAAAAAAAAAAAAAAAATTTGTAACAGGCTGGAAAAACGCGGGTAACAATCTCTCCGCTAGTGGAACTGTTCTGCTTAGTCCACTCTGGCTGAGATAGGGAGCAAGAAAGAAAGTTGTAGATTAAAAATGTCAGGCAGCCTTTCTGCCATTTTGCAGGCTGAAGGCCATTTCTCAAGAGAACAAAAAAGAGAAGAGAGACCAAGGCCCCAGAAGCTGAGAGAGCTCTGCACGTTAGAAGAGTCCCGTGCAGCTGGTGCAATAAAAAAACGTTTAGAGACTACTTAGAGCATCATTATGGCATTAGTCATGTCAAGCTCTCAGTCACCCATTGTGAATAGGAGAAAACATGTTGTAAGGTAGAAGGGTGTTTGTTATGAAGAATGGAACAGGCTGCCCAGCCATATCTTGAACAGAGCCTG
Organism: Loxodonta africana; assembly: GCF_030014295.1. Classification (NCBI taxonomy): domain Eukaryota; kingdom Metazoa; phylum Chordata; class Mammalia; order Proboscidea; family Elephantidae; genus Loxodonta; species Loxodonta africana. The sequence goes on from NC_087359.1 coordinate 53,107,290, forward strand.
TGCCCTTTTCCAAAGACTAGAGACTAATCACAGTTTATACAACTATACTAAAACAAACGAGGAAATATATTCCCTCTGCTTTAAAATTAAAACACTAAAGAAAATACATTTTCTTTACTTCATCTCAGCTCCTTTACTCTTGCCTCACTAGCAAGTTTCACCAAAATTGAGAGGTGTGGAGGACTTGGGGGCCGGGGACTTGGAGTTTGAGGCTGGATATCCCCCTCCTGGGTGGGCTGGAGAAGGCCAGAGAAAGCCAGGATTTCTGTGGTGTCCCAGCAGGGGCTAGTGAGGCCGGGAGGGCAGAGTGCTGTATGGACAGGTCAGGCGAGTGCAGGCCTCCAGAGCTCAACTGAGGTGCTCCAGGGCCCTGGGGTCCTGAACCTGAGGGGAACTGGGGAACAGATTCCACAGCTGAACACGTGGCTGATCAGTCACTGACGAACTGAGTTCTGTACCCAGAAAGAGAAAACAAGAATGGGATTGCCCTGCCAAAGTTTACAATCTAGACGGGGAGAAATGAGAATAATGTCCTCCCCAACTGAAATGTGGAGTGCCAAAGCAATAGTAATGGAGAGAATATGGGCTTAGCAGGGATCAAGGGGACAAACCAGAAAGCCCAGAAATGGACCCACACATATGACAGTTGGGTTTATTTTGAAACCAGCAATGCATATCTGTGGGAATAGATGGATGTTTAAATAAACGGGGCTTAAAACCCAAAAACCCAGTGCCGTCGAGTCGATTCCGGCTTAAAAGATTGGTTTTTCAAATAGGAAAAAAAAAAAAAAAACCTACCTTCTATCTCACAGAAAGCACAATATAATAATCCTAGGTGGATTAAGGATCTTAGAATAAATATAGGTTAATATTAAGTCTGAGAAGGATTTCTTAAACCCACAAAACACCAACACAAAGCTGTAAAGAAAAGATTGATATATTTCATTACAGTAAAATTAAGAGCTGTCATCAGAGACAGAGGTGGTATCCACAGCCTCCCGCTGAGCCTTGGCAGGGGCATTCCAGGGTACTGGTCTAGCAGTGGTGAGGAGTATTCTGCCCTCTTTGTAACCTTCCCTAGTGTAGCTACTGCTGCCTGTGTTGGACTGTACTCTGAACTGTCCCTGGGCCAGCTGAGAAATCTAAAGTCTTAGGTTTCCATCTATAGCAAAGCAATGATTCCACTAGACCCTAAAGGGACAGATTGGGAATATATACACTAAAGCAGAGCTTTTGTATATAAGAATTTTTCCTCATGGAAAATAGGTGGGTATCTTATAAGAAAAGGGCACAAGTGTCTTGGGCCATCTTGCTTAAGATCAGTGGCCAACATTTGTGAGTCTAACCCATCTTTATAAGAAGGACAAATTAATATGCCATAGTGCTGGGTGTTCTTAGATCCCAACTGCGCATTTCCCCTGAAGGATTCTCCATAAAAGGAGATAATTAATGAAGGTGAAAGCTAAAATTATTAAAAAAGAAATAGAAGTAGAGATTACAAATAAAACCAAAATCTGGTTCCCTGAGAAGACAAAAAACATAGACTTGCCTCACGGGCTTATTTAAGGAAAGGACGGAGGGGAAAAGCAAGTTATAAACATTAAGGATTTGAAAGGAGATATGAAAACTCAGATAAAGATGAGATGAAAAGAAATGGAAGAGGATCACGTAAAACTATGGTAACAAATTTGGAAATTTAGCAGGAGTAGAGATTATTACAGTCTCACCTCAAGATTTGTCCAGAAAACTCACTTCACCTGTCTTCTTACCACGGCGTTCGCTGGAATGAATACATACAGCGAAGGACTTGGCTGGGCCTGCCTCACTTAAAATATTATTTCTGTTTTGTTCTCCCTTGTATCTCCTTGAGAGACTCAAATTACAAATATTTTAGACCTTTTGACTGTCACCCACATTCCTCTTATAGTCTGCTCTGTTTCCCATTATTTTCTTTCTGTGTTTCGGTTGGGTTTTTTCTACTGTCCTGTCTTCCTGTTGATTAACCCTGTTTTCTGCTGTATTCTGTCTGCTGTTAAGCATATAAAATTAGTTCTTAATATCAGATGTAGTATTTTTTAAGTTATAGAATGTCAATGTGATTTCTATCAATTATTTCAATTTTCTGGGCCTGTAAAAGACCTAGGACAGCTTTATCTTTTCATCTATTTGATTAATTTTTTCCTTTTTTGAGTCTATTAATTGTCCCTACTTAAAAACTCTAGTATCTGAATAAACTATAAACATGTTTCTCTTATTTGTTTTTTTCTCTTGCTTTTTAGTAATTTGTCCTGATTTTTATCTTGTCTCTTAATTTTTTATTTTATTATGGGTGACAAATTATAGGCTTTGGAACATATTACGTTCCTCCAAAGAGGGTTACACTTTCCTCTGGAAGGCAGATAAAGTACTAGTGAATCTCCTTGATTCTTCTAAGGTTTTGTTTTATGCTTTTCTGAGGATAACTTCTTTTAATTTTCCCCTTACTTATAAGTAAGGATTCTTCTAGAGACTCAGTAACTGGTGTGTTTACCAAGACCCCTCCATTTTGCTGGGACTTGAGTTCCAATCTTCATCCTCCAGCACCGTGAGGCTGATTGAACTTCTGTTCAGCTCTTTAGCCTCCCAGATGCTGTTTTCTTCCGGGTTTCTCAGTATCTCACCCTGCATCAGTCAATGAGTTGAGGGAAATTCATACGCAGATTTTGAGTTCTCTCTAGTATCATTGTCTCTGGGATTTTGCTCTTCAAATTTCAGCTGCTTTGGTATCCTTGAACTCTGACTTTTTTTTTTTAATCTCCTTAAAGCTACTGATTTCTTCTCAGGTTCTATTCACCCATGCCATGGTATGGAGAATTTCCTTAGGGAAAAGGCAGGAGTGAATGTGGAGCTACCTCTTGTGCTTCCTTCCTGTCAAAGATTGCTCTATCCCTTTAAGTCCTGCTTGCATTGGCTGCTCTGTAATTCCTTAAATAATTGTTTGATGTATTTCATACAGCTTTTATGGTTGTTTTTGGTGGGAGGGTTGGTCTGATACAGGCCACTTTGTCAAGGATGGAATTGGAAGTTCCCCAGTGTTTTTACTTTTTTTTAAATCATTGTTTCCATGTTTAGTACCATCAGGAAAGATGACATATACTCCAGAAACTTTCTACAAGGAACTGTTCTTACAACAAAGGACTTGAAGGATTAATATGTAAAGAAATGGACTCTGCTAGCCAAGGTACATTGATCTTTTCTAGGAGCTGGTCTTTGGATCTGGGCTTGCAAGAGAACCAGAATGTCATCTGTGATGCTCTTCTAGTTGCCCAACACAGTCCACCTGTCCCATACACCTTTCTCAGGAACTGGATGTAGAGTTAAAAGGCTATTCTGCACAAACTGCCCTAACTTTAAAGCAGAGGCTGGTAAAAATTGGTGGTTACAGTGGGAAAGTGTGTGTCGTGTCGTGAGTAAGATCTTCCACCTGAGTCCTGAGAACAATGCAAAGCTCCGTAATGATTCAGGCCTGCTTTACCCTAAACCCTACAACCTTACAACTAAAACAACGGGAGACTTGCTGATAGTCTTCTTGAGACTCAGATCTTTGAGTAAACAATTTATCTCTGAGATTTTCAGCTTGTTCTCAGATAATAAGTATAAATTGCTTTCAAAGCACATTTTATCCAGGGATCACCTGAATCTTACAAGTCAGAAGAGGGTGTGTAGTTCTTCATTAGAGAGGATGTTCTCTAATTCTGTGAAATTACGCATGTGAAGAACGTTGCAAATCAAGCAAAATTAGGTTTGGTCTATGTTCACTTCCTCCTAAATAAACTTCACAGGTGTTGCTTAAAGGTTATTAGTAAAATAAGTTTGTTAATTACTCTTTGTACAATTTGCTATTTACTCTATGGATGAAGTTTCTTCCATTTCTAAATTGGGAAAAATCACAATACTTTTATTTTTAACAACAATAACAAAACTATTTCAGGCTGTACCCGGAAAGCCTTTATAACTTTGAAAAGATTATCGTTGTTGATGCTTGTGATTCCCACAATGGGAATGAGGAAGAAGGCAAAATTTATTTTCCCAAGACAAAAACTCAAGGCATTCTCTTGATTTCTTTATCCCTTTTACACTGGTTATTCGAGGAGGGTGGGGGAGGGAAGGGAAACCTGTGGATTTCCTAATTGCTCAGATTGTGCCCTCAAAGAACTCATCAAAATGTTTGTTTTATATCCCTAGAAGCATTTCTGAATTAAGAGGTGAGTTGACAAAATCCTGAACATTGTATCAAACATAGTTTTGGAGGGAAGCAGCCAAGGTGCAGAGCAGAAACCCTTTCAAACAATGATTGTTTTCATTAAAAAGAGGAAGGAACCCCAGAGTTTGATATTTTCCAGTCCTCTAAGATGAGTTGGGGGACTAAGATGAAGTTCAACAGAGTGGGACACACCCTTGGCTGTGTGTTCTGAATCTATGTATAGTATATTTGGTGGAATATTGGAACAGAAACTACAACCTAGGTTCCCTAGCAAGGCCCCTGCCTTCTCCACTGCTGTGATCGATGCTAGAGGACAGTGGAGCAATGCCTACAGAATTCTGAGGAAAACTTTTACCCAGACATGTTTTTCCAAGCCCAGATGTCATTTGAATATAAATGCAACAGGCAGATATTGTAAAAGAACTTAGGGAACATAGTTCTCTAATACCCTTCTTGAAAGACTACTAAAAAAAACAGTGATCCGATAATGAATAAAAAGTTATCCGATAATGAATAGGTGGATTAAAATAGAGAATTCAAGAGTGGGAGAAGCTGTGGTGAGATTGCTGGTGGTGGAGTCCATTGAAATACTGAATTAAGGAAGAATTATGGCTTCAGGATGGAATGTACATTTTATGTACCTTGAAGAAGTAAAACTGTGGTAAAACTAAAAAAACAGGGAGGTGGGCACGAGGCTCGACTTCCGTTAATACTGTCTAAATTTAAAATGTGTGGTTAAAACATAATTATTGTAACAGGAGGTTGAAATGATCATTTAATTTTTTTAAATATATGTATGTTTAAAATGTATGCATGTATATGTGTTTAAAATGTAATTGATCCTTATTATTTATATGCAGGTATGTTTAAAATATAGTTGATCCTTATTATTTGCAGATCCTGTATTTGCGAATTCACTTACTCGCTAAAGTTTATTTGAAACCCCAATATGGATCATTCATGGCCGTTTGGGGATATACACAGAATGGTGAAAAGTTTAAATCACCCAATGGGCACATTCCCAAATGAACCCAAACAAGGCAATACTTTGCCTTCTTGTTTCAGTCTTATACTGGGAACATTTTTGCAATCTATTTAGTGGCTAGTTTTTCACATATTTCCACTTTTTATGGGTGACTTTGCTGTTTAAAGTGCAGTCTCGAAGGACTGTCTAGTGTTCCTAAGCACAAGAAGGCTGTGATGTGCCTTATAGAGAAAATACGTGTGTTAGTTAAGCTTCATTAAGCAGAAACACACAGAAAACAAAATTATGTATTGATCATTTGATGAAAATGTAACCAGAGGCTTGCAAGAACCTAATCTTCTATTTCCTCCAGGAGGAATGATTCAGTATTCACGATATAAAACATAAAACAAAGTTTTATGTATTGACTGTTTTATGAAAATATTGTGACTAGGGGCTTGCAGGGACCTAACCCTGTATTTCCTCTAGGAGCAATAGTTTGGCATTCATTAATTCAGTGTTCACAGCAACGTTATAGAACATAAAACCAGTTGCTGTGAAGTCGATTTCGACTCACGCTGACCCTATGAGCATCAGAGTAGAACTGTGCTCCCGAATATTTTCAATGGCTGATTTTTCAGAGGCACCTCTGGGTGGATTCAAACCTCCAAACTTTTGGTTAGCAGCTGAGGTCATTAACTATTTGTACCACCCAAGGACTCCTTATAGACCATGTTGTTGTTGTTAGGTGCTGTTGAGTTAATTTGGACTCACAGAAACCCCATGTGACACAGTAGAACTTCCCCGTAGGGTTTCTTAGGTTGTAACCTTTACAGGGGCAGATTTCCGGGTCTTTTCTCCTGTGGAGCCACTGGTGGGTTCGAACTGCTGACCTTTCAGTTAACAGCCAAGCACTTAAGCATGTGTCGCCAGGGCCGTAAATAACAAGAATTTACTGTATGTAGCAAGCTCTGCTCCAGTATATTAGTAGTAGTTATGTATAAGTTGTAGGATTATCAAGAATTTTCACTATCTACATTTTTGTATTTGTACTTTCCATGTAGAGCATATTGGGTTTTTCGAAAGATATATTGTTTTTATAATCAAAAATGATGTTTTTAAATATAGTAAGTTTGCTTTTCATGATAAATTAATTTTATGTAACAAAGATTCATTCAATAGTTTCATAGATAGCTATCATTTTGTATTTTAAGAAAAATTCATTCAGTTGACATATATTTTATCGTATTTTGTACCTTACCATGAAATTTGCTAACTTTGGGGTTGATTTCCATATGTAATCCAAGACAATTATTTCTCATTCTCACAGAACAACAATGGATAAAACTGAATAAACTATATTTTGAAAAATGTACCAAGTTCTAATTAATTTGTTATTATTTTGGGGGTGTGGAGGAAGAGATGGTTTCAATGACTTTGTTCTTGATGACCAGACCAAAGTTTTTATATATATTATTTCATCCAGTCCTCTCAGTAACTAATTAGAGCTAAAGTGGGACTAGTTAGATGCTCAGCTGCTACCAGAGATACCACCTGAAGCAGAGCAGAAAGGGAAGAAATATCTTGGCTTCTCCCCTCCTCCACCCTCTAGTCTCTTGTGTCTCAGTAGATACTGAATGCTTCATCATGGGCCACCAAGTTACCATGCAACCTGAGCTGCCCATCAAGAACTGGGTGTTGTCTGACCCACCAAGCCATAAATTTGGACATGCACAGCAGCACTCCATCAAGTGGAAATGGTATTTATGATATTAGCCTGAAGTAAGACCTGAGGGCAGAAGTAAGTTACATGAGGAAGTGATCCAAATGCCCACGGCCCCCATTCCTGCTACATTATCTTATCTCCACACCATATGTAGACCCTCTTGGGAAGTTCCCTATAATCAGTTAACTGAGGGAGAGAAAATTTGGGCCTGGTTTGTAGATGGTTCTGAGCAATATGCAGGTGCTATCTGAAAGTTGGTGGCTGTAGCACTATAGCCCCCTTCTGGGACATTCCTGAAGGACAGTGATGAAAGAAACTCCTTCCAATGAGCAGAACTTCAAGCAGTACACTTGGTTTTTTGCTGATTGGAAGGAGAAATGGCCAGGGATGTAAACGTATATCAATTTATGGACTGTGGCCAATGGCTTCACTAGATGGTCAGGGACTTGGAAGGAGCATAACTGGAAAATTGGTGACAAGAAAGTTTGGGAAAAGGTATGTGGATATACCTGTCTCAATGGGGGAAATAAAAAAGATATTTGTGTCCCATAAGAATCCTTAACAAAGGATGAGCTCAACAGAGGAAGATTTCAATAAAGTGGATAGGATGACTTTTTCAGTGAATACTGGTCAGCTTTTTTTTAAGCCACTCCTGTCATTGTCCATTGGGCTCATGAACAGAATGGCCATGGTGGTAGGGATGGAGGTTATGCATAAGCTCAGCAACATGGACTTCCACTCACCAAGGCCAACATGGCTAAAGCCACAGCCGAATATTCAATCTGTTGGCAGCAGAGATTCTTAGTGCTGTTGTAACAGAAACACCGCAAGCAGGTGGCTTTAACAAACAGGAATTTATTTTTTCACATTTTAGGAGGCTAGAAGCCTGTATTCAGGGTGTGGGAAAGCTTTCGTTTTCTGTTTCCTCTGAAGAAAGGTCCTCATCTCTTTTGAGCCTCTGCTTTTGGGCGATCTTCATGTGGCTTGGTATCCTCTTCCCCCATCCCTACCAGCTCACTTGTTTGTTTAACCTCTTTTATATCTCAAAAGAGATTGACTCAAGATACACCTTGCACTCATCCTGTCTTACTAATGTAACAAAGCCCAAATCAATCAAACCCACTGCTGTCCAGTTGATTCCGACTCATGGTGAACCCTAAAGGACAGAGTAGAACTGCCCCGTAGGGTTTCCAAGGCTGTAAATCTTTACAGATGTAGACTGCCACATCTTTCTCCCAGGGCAACTGGTAGATTCTAACCATCGACCTTTTGGTTAGCAGCCGTGCGCTTTAACCACTATGCCACCCATTCCCAAATGGGGTTATAATCACAGGCATGTAGGTTAGGATTTATAACACATACTTTGGAGGACACAATTCAATCCAAGCTTTAGCCCCCAAAATTCATGTCCTTGCCACATGCAAAACACATTCACCTCAGTACCTCATCCCAAAAGTCTTAGATCAACTTCACGTCCAAATCTCATCTTCTGAATCCTCTAAATCAAATATGGGTGAGACTTGAGGTGTATTCCATCCTGGGGCAAAATCCCTCTTCATCTGTGGACCTGTGAAATCCAGACTGCAAGTTATCTCTTTCTAAAATACAGTGGTGGAACAGGCACAAAATAGGCATTTCCATTACAAACAGGAGAAACCGAATGGAAAGAAGGGGTAATGGGCACTGAGCAAATCCAGAACCCAGCGGGAAAATTTTCATTAGCTCTCAAGCCTTGAAAATAATTCTCTGTTCTTTGGGACCATCTGAGCAATGGCCCTGTCCTCCAGATTTTGGGTGTTGACTATATCCTCTGAATTCTGAGTAGGGGCCCATTGGCCCAGTTCCACCTTCCAGGTCCACTGGGACAGCATACCTGCTCGCTTGGTTTTGGGTGGCCCCATTCTCCTAGTCCATCTGAGTGGCTACCTCAGGCCCTCTGCCCTGCCAGGCCTCGTTCTTCTGGCCCTTGGGTATGGCAGACCCCCGCCTCCAGCTTTGGGTCGTGGCCCATGCCCCTGGCACTACTGAATGGGGACTTCATACTCTGAAACCGAGTTGTTGAAGATCTGACTCTTTGAGACCCAGAGGCCGTGACTCCACCCTTTAAAACTAATATAGCCCTGCTTCTTGTGCTCCTTCCAACAGTTCTGCTGATCTCCAAGCTGCTCCAGGTATGGTCCTTTTCTTTTCTTGAAGGACAATAGATACAGCCCCTCATTCTTTCCTTTCATTCTTTCTGTCTCCTTCAGTCTAAGCTGATAGGTTTTCTGCTGTGGTAGTTAGAGCCATCAGTCACGGGCTTAATCTCTTTAACAAAAGATTGTGTAGCCACGTCCTTGGTGAAAATTCTAGGGCATGTGTCTTTAGCTTGTACAACAGAATTTTCCAAATATTTAAGTTTTGTTTTCATTTTCCATAGTTCATTTCTAAATCCATCTCTTTCCTCTCGCATTTAACTATAAACTGCAGGGAGAAACCACGCAGACCCTTCAAGATCTTGCTTAGAAATCTCTTCAGCTAAATATCCAAGTTCATCACTTATAAGTTCTACCAAACATTTGGACATAATTCAGACAAGTTTTTTTTTTGCCACTGCATTAAAAGCGTCACCTTTCCTTCATTGTCCTATCACATGTGAATCATTTTCTTTTAAAGCCTCACCAGGAACACATTTAATGTCCACATTTCTAGCAACATTCTGTTGTTGGCACCATTTGTATTCTCTAAGATGATAGAGACTTTCTCTATAGCTCTCTTCACTTTCTTCTGAACCCTCATGGGAATTGCCTTTGACATCCAAGATTCTACCAACATTCTCTTCAAGGCAATCTAGGCTTTTACTATTAAAAAAAAAAAAAAAAATTTTTTTTTTTTTTTTTTTTTTTAGGCACCTTAAAATTCTTCCAACCTCTGAACTAGAAGGTACCCGGCTACCACCAATTACTGCCCTGACAGGGAACACAAAAGGTAGTCCCTGATGGAGCAGGAGAAGAGTGGGGTGCAGAACTCAAATTCTAGTAAAAAGGCCAGACTAAATGGTCTGACTGAGACTGGAGGGACCCCAGAGGACATGACCCCTGGACTCTTTGTTAGCCCAAAACTAAAACCATTCCTGAAGCCGACTCTTCAAAGATTAGACTGGACTATACTATATAAAATGATACTGGTGGGGAGAGTGCTTCTTAGCTCAAGGAGACACATGAGACTAAGTGGGCAGCTCCTATCCACTGGTGAGATGAGAAGGCAGAGGGGGACAGTTGCTGGTTGCATGGACATGGGGAATACAGGGTGGAAAGGAGGAGTGTGCTGTTATATTATAGGGAGAGCAACTAGGGTCACGTAACAATGTATGTATAAGTTTTTGTATGAGAAACTGACTTGAATTGTAAACTTTCACTTATAGCTCAATTAAAAAAAAAAACAAAACCCCATGGTGCACAGTTTTACTCTAACACACGTGGAGTGGCCATGAGTCAGAATCAACTGAATGAGTGACATCTGGAGCCTTAAAAGCTTGTGAGTGGCCACCTAAGATACCTCAATTGATCCCATTCCACTTAAAGCAAAAAAGAATGAAGAAAACCAAAGATACAAGGAAAATATTAGCCCAAAGGACTAAAGGACCAAATGAACCAGAGACTCCACCAGGCTGAGAGCAAAAGAACTAGATGGTGCCAGTCTACCACCGCTCTGACAGGGAACACACCAGAGAATTTTGGACAGGGTAGGAGGAAAATGTAGAGCAGAACTCAAATTCACATAAAAAGACCGAGAGGCTGGAAGAACCCCCAAAACTACAGCCTCTCGGACGAACTGTTAATCCAGAACTGAAACCATTCCCTAAGCCCACTCTTCAGTTAAAGATTAGACAAGAGTATAAAACAAAAAAATAATACACATGAGAAATGTGTTTCTTAGTTCAATAAGATATATGAGACCAAATGGGCAGCTGCTGTCCAAAAGCAGGATGAGAAGGCAGGAAGGGACAGGAACTGGTCAAATGGACACAGGGAACCTAGGGTGAAAGGAAGGAGTGTGCCATCACATTGTGGGGATTGCAACTAATGTCACAAAACAATGTGTATAAATTTTTGAATGAGAAATTAACTTGAACTGTAAACTTTCACCTAAAGCACAGTAAAAAAAAAAAAAAATTCTTCTAGCCTTTACCCGTTACCCAATTCCAAAACTGCTTTCACATTTTAAGTATCTGTTAGATCAGCACCCCACTCCTCTAGTACCAAATTCTGTCTTAGTTATCTAGTGATGCTGTAAGAGAAATATCACAAGTGGGTGACTTTAACAAACAAATTTCCTTTCTCTCGGTTTAGGAGGTTAGAAGTTTGAATTCAGGGTCCGGCTCTAGAGGAAGGCTTGCTGTCTCTGTTGGTTCTGGAGGAAAATCCTTGTCTCTTTTGAGCTTCTGCTCCTGGGTGATCTTCTCATGGCTTGGTATCTCTCTTCCCTCATCTCAACTTGCTTACTTGCTTTGTTTAATCTCTTTTGTATCTCAAAAGAGATTGACTCAAGACACACCCCACACAAATCCTATCTTATTAATATAACAAAGACAACCCATTCCCAAATGGGATTATAATCACAGGCATAGAGGTTAGGATACACAATACATATTTTGGGGGGACACAATTCAGTCTGTAACAGAGATCAACACTGAGTCCCTGATATGGTACCATTCTCCAGGGTGATCAGCTAGCTACTGGGTGGCAGGTTGATTACATTGAACTGCTTTCATCGCAGAAGATGCAGTGTTTTTTTTTTTTCTTATTAGAATGAACACTTACTCTTGATAAGGAACTTACCCTTCCTGCAAGCAGTGCTTCTGCCAAAGCTACCGCATGGACATACAGAATGCCTTATCCACTGTTATGGTATTCCACACAGCACTGCTTCTGATCAAGGGACTCACTTCACAGCAAATGAAGTGTGGCAATGGGTCCTTGCTCACAGAATTTACCGGTCTTACCATGTTTTCCATCATTCTGAAGCATCTGATTGATAGAAGGGTGTAGTGGCCTTTGAAGACTCAATTATTAATTAATTCTTTGAGGAACTGATTGTGCCTCTAAATAAACCTGCTGGCTGGGGCCTATAAAGGAGGTGGAAGTTCCACTAAATGCCTTTTTCAAGAGCCCAGCACTGTATATCCTGAAAAGTTAAATGAGTATGTTGGTCATTATCAGTAATGTCTAGGACTCAAAGGGGATAAGGAATGCACTGGTGAGGCCTTGCGCGATGGCCTTAGTTTTTGTAGAGACATCTATTAATATGATTTATATTTTGGGCTCTGAGGTAAGAAATTCCCAGAGTTCTTTACCCCAGAGGTGGCAACTTGTAGTCAGTGGTCTAAGAGTTTGTAAAAATGTACAGATAGACATCTACAGGCAATTGATAATCGATAAGGGTGCCAACACCACTCAACAGGGAAAAAAAATATCTTCAACAAATGGTGCTGGGACAACTAGATTTCCATATGCAAAAGAATAAATTTAGACCCCTACCTAACACCATAATAAAAAATTAACTCAGTATGGATCAATAACCTAAGTATAAGAGCTAAAATCATAAGACTCTTAGAAGAAACACAGTGGTAAATTTTCATGACCTTGAGTTTGACAATGGATTCTTAGCTGTGGTGCCAAAACCACAAGCAACAATAACAACAAAAAATAGATAAATTGGATTTCTTCAAAATTTTAAAAATTTGTGCGTCAAAGGACATTGCTAGGACCATGAAAAACGACCTATAGAATGAGAGAAAATATTTGCAAATCATATATCTGGTGAGGATTTAATTTCTAGAATATACAAAGTACTCTTACAATTCAACAACAAAAAGACAAATAACTCAATTTAAAAATAAACAAAGGACTTGAATATACATTTCTCCAAAGAAGATATACAAATGGCCAATAAACACATAAAAAGATGTTCAACTTCACTGGTCATTCCAAAAACCAAACCAAACCCGTTGCCGTTCAGTCAATTCCGACTCATAGTGACCCTATAGGACAGAATAGAACTGCCCCATAGGATTTCCAAGGAGGGGCTGGTGGATTCATACTGCTGACCTTTTGGTTAGGAGCAAGCTCTTAACCACTGCACTGGTCATTAGGAGATGTAAATCAAAAACACAGTGAGATACTACTTCACACCTACTATGATGGCTATAATTTTTTATAATAGAAAATGAAAATGTTGTTGAGGATATGTAGAAATTGGAAATTTCATACATTGCTGGTGGGAATGTGAAATAATTCAGCCGCTGTGGAAAGCAGTCCAGCAGTTCCTCAAAAAGTTGAGTATAAAACTCTCTCTGAAATATGAAGGCGAAATTAAGATATTTACAGACAAACACAAGTTTAGAGAATTTGCAAAAACCAAACCAAAGCTACAAGAAATACTAAAGGATATTGTTTGGTCAGAGAACCAATAATATCAGATATCAGCACAACACAAGGTCACAAAACAGAACGTCCTGATATCAACTCAAATAGGGAAATCACAAAAACAAACAAATTAAGATTAATTAAAAAAAAAAATACACATAACAGGGAATCATGGAAGTCAATAGGTAAAAGATCACAATAATCAAAAAGAGGGACTAAATACAGGAGGCATTGAACTGCCATATGGAGAGTGATACAAGGCGATATAGAACAATACAAGTTAGGTTTTTACTTAGAAAAATAGGGGTATATAATGAGGTAACCACAAAAAGGTATAACAACTTTATAACTCAAGACAAAAACCAAGAAAAACGTAACGACTCAACTAACATAAAGTCAAACACTATGAAAATGAGGATCTCACAATTTACTAAGAAAAACGCCTCAGCACAAAAAAGTATGTGGAAAAATGAAATTGTCAACAACACACATAAAAAGGCATCAAAATGACAGCACTAAAAACTTATTTATCTATAATTACCCTGAATGTAAATGGACTAAATGCACCAATAAAGAGACAGAGAGTCACAGACTGGATAAAGAAACACGATCCATCTATATGCTGCCTACAAGAGACACACCTTAGACTTAGAGACACAAACAAACTAAAACTCAAAGGATGGAAAAAAGTATATCAAGCAAACAATAAGCAAAAAAGAAGAGGAGTAGCAATATTAATTTCTGACAAAATAGACTTTAGACTTAAATCCACCACAAAGGATAAAGAAGGACACTATATAATGATAAAAGGGACAATTGATCAGGAAGACATAACCATATTAAATATTTACGCACCCAATGACAGGGCTGCAAGATACATAAATCAAATTTTAACAGAACTGAAAAGCGAGATAGATACCTCCACAATTATAGTAGGAGACTTCAACACACCACTTTCGGAGAAGGACAGGACATCCAGTAGGAAGCTCAACAGAGACACGGAAGATCTAATTACAACAATCAACCAACTTGACCTCATTGACTTATACAGAACTCTCCACCCAACTGCTGCAAAATATACTTTTTTTTCCAGCGCACATGGAACATTCTCTAGAATAGACCACATATTAGGTCATAAAACAAACCTTTGCAGAGTCCAAAACATCGAAATATTACAAAGCATCTTCTCAGACCACAAGGCAATAAAACTAGAGATCAATAACAGAAAAACGAGGGAAAAGAAATCAAATACTTGGAAAATGAACAATACCCTCCTGAAAAAAGACTGGGTTATAGAAGACATCAAGGAGGGAATAAGGAAATTCATAGAAAGCAACGAGAATGAAAATACTTCCTATCAAAACCTCTGGGACACAGCAAAAGCAGTGCTCAGAGGCCAATTTATATCAATAAATGCACACATACAAAAAGAAGAAAGAGCCAAAATCAGAGAACTGTCCCTACAACTTGAACAAATAGAAAGTGAGCAACAAAAGAATCCATCAGGCACCAGAAGAAAACAAATAATAAAAATTAGAGCTGAACTAAATGAATTAGAGAACAGAAAAACAATTCAAAGAATTAACAAAGCCAAAAGCTGGTTCTTTGAAAAAATTAACAAAATTGATAAACCATTGGCTAGACTGACTAAAGAAATACAGGAAAGGAAACAAATAACCCGAATAAGAAATGAGAAGGACCACATCACAACAGAACCAAATGAAATTAAAAGAATCATTTCAGATTATTATGAAAAACTGTACTCTAACAAATTTGAAAACCTAGAAGAAATGGATGAATTCCTGGAAAAACACTACCTACCTAAACTAACACATTCAGAAGTAGAACAACTAAATAGACCCATAACAAAAAAAGAGATTGAAACAGTAATCAAAAAACTCCCAACAAAAAAAAGTCCTGGCCCGGACGGCTTCACTGCAGAGTTCTACCAAATTTTCAGAGAAGAGTTAACACCACTACTACTAAAGGTATTCCAAAGCATAGAAAATGACGGAATACTACCCAACTCATTCTATGAAGCCACCATCTCCCTGATACCAAAACCAGGTAAAGACATTACAAAAAAAGAAAATTATAGACCTATATCCCTCATGAACATTGATGCAAAAATCCTCAACAAAATTCTAGCCAATAGAATCCAACGACACATCAAAAAAATAATTCACCCTGATCAAGTGGGATTTATACCAGGTATGCAAGGCTGGTTTAATATCAGAAAAACCATTAATGTAATCCATCACATAAATAAAACAAAAGACAAAAACCACATGATCTTATCAATTGATGCAGAAAAGGCATTTGACAAAGTCCAACACCCATTCATGATAAAAACTCTTACCAAAATAGGAATTGAAGGAAAATTCCTCAACATAATAAAGAGCATCTATGCAAAGCCAACA
Organism: Loxodonta africana; assembly: GCF_030014295.1. Taxonomy (NCBI): domain Eukaryota; kingdom Metazoa; phylum Chordata; class Mammalia; order Proboscidea; family Elephantidae; genus Loxodonta; species Loxodonta africana. Next base: position 53,123,050 of record NC_087359.1, read on the forward strand.
GCCAATGTCACTCTAAATGGAGAGAACCTGAAAGCATTTCCCTTGAGAACGGGAACCAGACAAGGATGCCCTTTATCACCGCTCTTATTCAACATCATGTTGGAAGTCTTAGCCAGGGCAATCAGGCTAGACAAAGAAATAAAAGGTATCCGGATTGGCAAGGAAGAAGTAAAGTTATCACTATTTGCAGATGACATGATTATATACACAGAAAACCCTAAGGAATCCTCCAGAAAACTACTGAAACTAATAGAAGAGTTTGGCAGAGTCTCAGGTTATAAAATAAACATACAAAAATCACTTGGATTCCTCTACATCAACAAAAAGAACACCGAAGAGGAAATAACCAAATCAATACCATTCACAATAGCCCCCAAGAAGATAAGATACTTAGGAATAAATCTTACCAAGGATGTAAAAGACCTATACAAAGAAAACTACAAAGCTCTACTACAAGAAATTCAAAAGGACATACTTAAGTGGAAAAACATACCTTGCTCATGGATAGGAAGACTTAACATAGTAAAAATGTCTATTCTACCAAAAGCCATCTATACATTTAACGCACTTCCGATCCAAATTCCAATGTCATATTTTAAGGGGATAGAGAAACAAATCACCAATTTCATATGGAACGGAAAGAAGCCCCGGATAAGCAAAGCACTACTGAAAAAGAAGAAGAAAGTGGGAGGCCTCACCTTACCTGACTTCAGAACCTATTATACAGCCACAGTAGTCAAAACAGCCTGGTATTGGTACAACAACAGACACATAGACCAATGGAACAGAATTGAGAACCCAGACACAGATCCATCCACGTATGAGCAGCTGATATTTGACAAAGGACCAGTGTCAATTAACTGGGGAAAAGATAGCCTTTTTAACAAATGGTGCTGGCATAACTGGATATCCATTTGCAAAAAAATGAAACAGGACCCATACCTCACACCATGCACAAAAACTAACTCCAAGTGGATCAAAGACCTAAACATAAAGACTAAAACGATAAAGATCATGGAAGAAAAAATTGGGACAACCCTAGGAGCCCTAATACAAGGTATAAACAGAATACAAAACATTACCAAAAATGATGAAGAGAAACCCGATAACTGGGAGCTCCTAAAAATCAAACACCTATGCTCATCTAAAGACTTCACCAAAAGAGTAAAAAGACCACCTACAGATTGGGAAAGAATTTTCAGCTATGACATCTCCGACCAGCGCCTGATCTCTAAAATCTACATGATTCTGTCAAAACTCAACCACAAAAAGACAAACAACCCAATCAAGAAGTGGGCAAAGGATATGAACACACATTTCTCTAAAGAAGATATTCAGGCAGCCAACAGATACATGAGAAAATGCTCTCAATCATTAGCCATTAGAGAAATGCAAATTAAAACTACGATGAGATTCCATCTCACACCAGCAAGGCTGGCATTAATCCAAAAAACACAAAATAATAAATGTTGGAGAGGCTGCGGAGAGATTGGAACTCTCATACACTGCTGGTGGGAATGTAAAATGGTACAACCACTTTGGAAATCTATCTGGCGTTATCTTAAACAGTTAGAAATAGAACTACCATACAACCCAGAAATCCCACTCCTAGGAATATACCCTAGAGATACAAGAGCCTTCATACAAACAGATATATGCACACCCATGTTTATTGCAGCTCTGTTTACAATAGCAAAAAGTTGGAAGCAACCAAGGTGTCCATCAACGGATGAATGGGTAAATAAATTGTGGTATATTCACACAATGGAATACTACGCATCGATAAAGAACAGTGACGAATCTCTGAAACATTTCATAACATGGAGGAACCTGGAAGGCATTATGCTGAGCGAAATGAGTCAGAGGCAAAAGGACAAATATTGTATAAGACCACTATTATAAGATCTTGAGAAACAGTAAACCTGAGAAGAACACATACTTCTGTGGTTACGAGGGGGGGAGGGAGGGAGGGTGGGAGAGGGTTTTTTATTGATTAATCAGTAGATAAGAACTGCTTTAGGTGAAGGGAAAGACAACACTCAATACATGGAAGGTCAGCTCAATTGGACTGGACCAAAAGCAAAGAAGTTTCCGGGATAAAATGAATGCTTCAAAGGTCAGCGGAGCAGGGGCGGGGTCTGGGGAACATGGTTTGAGGGGACTTCTAAGTCAATTGGCAAAATAATTCTATTATGAAATCATTCTGCATCCCACTTTGAAATGTGGCGTCTGGGGTCTTAAATGCTAACAAGCGGCCATCTAAGATGCATCAATTGGTCTCAACCCACCTGGAGCAAAGGAAAATGAAGAACACCAAGCCCACATGACAACTAAGAGCCCAAGAGACAGAAAGGGCCACATGAACCAGAGACCTACATCATCCTGAGACCAGAAGAACTAGTTGGTGCCCGGCCACAATCGATGACTGCCCTGACAGGGAGCTCAGCAGAGGACCCCTGAGGGAGCAGGAGATCAGTGGGATGCAGACCCCAAATTCTCATAAGAAGACCAAACTTAATGGTCTGACTGAGACTGGAGGAATCCCGGCGGCCATGCTCCCCAGACCTTCAGTTGACACAGGACAGGAACCATCCCCGAAGACAACTCATCAGAAATGAAAGGGACTGCTCAGCGGGTGGGAGAGAGATGCTGATGAAGAGTGAGCTAATTATATCAGGTGGACACTTGAGATTGTGTTGGCAACTCTTGCCTGGAGGGGGGATGGGAGGATAGAGAGAGAGGGAAGCCGGCAAAATTGTCAAGAAAGGAGAGACTGAAAGGGCTGACTCAAGACGGGGAGAGTAAGTGGGAGTAGGGAGTGAGATGTATGTAAACTTATATGTGACAGACTGATTGGATTTGTAAACGTTCACTTGAAGCTTAATAAAAGTTATTATAAAAAAAAAAAAAAAAGTTGAGTATAGAACCACCATAAACCAAAACAAAAACCAAACCCATTGCCATCCAGTGAATTCTGACTCATAGTGACCCTATAGGACAGAGTAGAGCTGCCCCATAGGGTTTCCAAGGAGCAGCTGGTAGATTCGAACTACCAAGCTCTTGGTTAGCAACCTGAGCTCTTAACCACTGCACCAGGACTCCATAGTACCAGCATAAAACCAAACTCGTTGCTGTCGAGTCAATTCCGACTCACAGAAACCCTATAGGACAGAGTAGAACTGCGCCATAGAGTTCCCAAGGAGCGCCTGGTGGTTTCAAACTGCCGACCTTTTGGTTAGCAGCCACGGCACTTTTAACCACTACACCACCAGGGTTTCCAGTATTGCCATATGACCTAGTAATTCCACTCTTAGGTATTGTTATAGATTGAATTATGTCCCCTCAAATGTGTGTTGTAAACCTAACCTTTATGCCTGTGATTATAATCCCATTTGAGAATGGGTTTTCATTGTTACGTTAATGGGGCAGGATTAGTGTAGGGTGTTATTTCGAGTCAATCTCTTTTGAGATGGGATGCTATGAGTCGAAATTAGGAAGCAAAAGCTGAAAAGACAAGAATCTTCCTCCAGAGCCTACAGAGACAGAAAGCCTTCCCCTCAAGCCAGCACTCTGAATTCAGATGTTTAGCCTCCTGAACTGTGAGAAAATTAAATTTCTGTTTGTTAAATCTATTCGCTTGTGGTATTTCTGTTATAGCAGCACTAGATAACTAAGATACCACAAGTGGATGGCTTTAACAAAGAAAAGTTTATTTTCTCACAGTAAAGTAGGCTAAATGTCCAAATTCAGGGTGTCGGCTCTAGGGGAAGGCTTTCTCTCTCTGTCGGCTCTGGAGGAAGGTACTTGTCCTCAATCTTCCCCTGGTTGAGAAGCTTCTCAGGCGAAGGGACCCCGGGTCTAAAAGACGTGCTCTGCTCCTGTGACTGCTTTCTTGGTGGTATGAGGTCCCCCTGTCTCTTTGCTTATTTCTTTCTTTTATATCTCAAGAGATTGCCTCAAGACAATCTTATAGGTTGAGTCCTGCCTCACTAACACAACTGCAGCCCAGCCCATCCTCCCTCATTAACATCATAGAGGCAGGATTTACAACATAAAAGAAAATCACACAATACTGGGAATCATGGCCCAGCCCAAATGATACACACATTTTAACTAAACTACTAACACACATTTTTGGGGGGCATTATTCAATCCATGACATGTATATATCCAAAAAAATTGAAAATGGGTACTCAGAGAGATGCTTGTTTACCAGTGGTCATAGCAGCATTATTCACAATAGCCAAAATGTAGATACAACACAAACGTCCATCACCAGATGAATGGATAAACAAAATGTGGTCTAATACCAAGGGGTATTACTCAGTCTTAAGGCATATTATGCCTTAAAAAGGAACCACATTCTGATACATGCTGCAAGGTAGACGAACTTTGAAAACATTGTTAAGGGAAATTAGCCAGACACAAAAGGCCAAATACTACATGATTCCACTTAGATGAAGTATCTAAAAAAAACAATCCAGAACAGGCAAATACACAGCAGCACCTTACAAAGCTTCCCAATCTTATGTGTTCCAGAAGAATCATGAGACCTTCTGCCAAGATTCAAGACTTTGCCACCGTGGTGTGTGGAGATAAGTGCAAGGTTCCCAAGGTGCAACCTTGTTCCCGTACAAGCTTAATATAAATATGATCTAAACCATAGAACTTCAACGGAAATTCCTTGAAGTGTTTTAAATTGCAAAAACAAACAAAAACCTGATGTCTTTTAGGAATTGGTTCTAGTGTTACGTATATAATCTGAAGATTATGTAAACCTATAGAAATATTTCCTGTTGAATTGTGTAAAAATTCTGACACATTTTTTTCTCTTAGTGGTTCATCAATTAAAATATATTTTACCTCCATACACTCCTTCAGGAAACCCTGGTGGCGTAGTGGTTAAGTGCAACGGCTGCCAACCAAAGGGTTGGCAGTTCAAATCCGCCAGGCGCTCCTTGGAAACTCTATAGGGCAGTTCTACTCTGTCCTATAGGGTCGCTGTGAGTTGGAATCGACTCGACGGCATTGGGTGGTTGGACACTCCTTTATCCCTCATTCTACATCCTCTTCTGAATCCAGCTTCAATTTCTGGCAGTTCTCTGTCAAGGTACTGCTGCAACTTTTGAATGATATTCAGCAAAATTTTACTCGTATGTGAGATTTATGATATTGTTTGATAATTTCTGCATTCCATTGGATCGCCTTTCTTTGGAATGGGCACAAATGTAGATCTCTTCCAGTCGGTTGGCCAGGTAGCTGTCTTCCAAGTTTCTTGGCATAGATGAGCGAGCCCTTCCGGTGCCTCATTCGTTTGTTGAAACATCTCAGTTGGTATTCTGTCAGTTCCTGGAACCTCGTTTTTTGCCAATGCCTCCAGTGCAGCTTGTACTTCTTCCTTCAGTACCATTGGTTCTTGATCATATCTAACCTCCTGAAATGGTTGAACATGGACCAATTTTTTTTGGTAGTGACTCTGTGTATTCCTTCCATCTTCTTTTGATGCTTCCTGCATCATTTAATATTTTCCTTGTAGAATCCTTCAATATTGCAATTCGAGGCTTTAATTTTCTCTTCAATTCTTTAAGCTTGAGAAATGCTGAACTTGTTCTTCCCTTTTGGTTTTCTAACTCTAGGTCTTTGCACATTTCATTATATTTTGTCTTCTCCAGCTGCCTTTGAAATCTTCTATTCAGCTCTTTGTCTTCATTATTTCTTCCTTTCACTTTAGCTACTCTATGTTCAAGAGCAAGTTTCAGAGTGTCTCTTCTGACATGCAGTTTGGTCTTTTCTTCCTTTCTTGTCTTTTTAATGACCTCTTGCTTTCTTCATGTATGATGTCCTTCTACAACTTCTCTGATCTTTGGTTGTTAGTGTTTAATAAGTCAAATCTATTCTTGAGATGGTCTCTAAATTCAGGTGAAATATACTCAAGGTCATACCTTGGCTCTCATGGACTTGTTCTAATTTTCTTGAATTTGCATATGAGCAACCGATGGTCTGTTCCACAGTCGGCCCCTGGACTGATTCTGACTTATGATATTGAGCTCTTCTGTGGTCTCTTTCCACAGACGTAGTCAATTTGGTTCCTGTGGATTCCACCTGGTGAGGTCCACAGGTATAGTTGCCATTTATGTTGGTGAAAAAAGGTATGAGGATATCATTGCTGATGTCAAATGAATCTTGGCTGAAAACAGAGAATACTAGAAAATTGTTTACCTGTGTTCCATTGACTATGCTAAGGCAATCGATTGTGTGGGTCATAACAACTTATGGATAACATTACTAAGAATAGGAATTCCAGAACACTTGATCGTGCTCATGAGGAACCTATACATAAACCAGGAGGCAGTCATTCAAAGAGAATGAGGGGATACTGCATGGTTTAAAATAAGGAAAGGTATGTGTCAGGGTTGTATCCTTTCACCATACTTATTCAATCTGTATGCTGAGCAAATAATCAGAGAAGCTAGACTATGTGAAGAAGAACGGGGCATCAGGATTGAAGGAAAACTCATTAACAACCTGAGATATGCAGATGCCACAACCTTGCTTGCTGAAAGTGAAGAGGACTTGAAGCACTTACTAATGAAGATCAAAGACCACAGCCTTCAGTAGGGATTACACCTCAACATAAAATAAAAATACCCATGACTGGACCAATAAGCTACATCATGGTGGAGAAAAGATTGAAGTTGTCAAGGATTTCATTTTACCTGGATCCACAATCAACAACCATGGAAGCAGCAGCCAAGAAATCAAAAGACGCATTGCATTGGGCAAATCTGCTGCAATAGACCTCTTTAGAATGTTAAAATCAAAGATGTGCCTGACCCAAGCCACAGTATTTTCAATTTTCTCATACGCATGTGGGAAAGCTGGACTATGAAAAAAGATGGCCAAAGAATTGACGTCTTTGAATTATGGTGCTGGCGAAGGATATTGAATACCATGGACTGCCAGAAAAACGAACAAATCAGCCTTGGAAGAAGGGCAGGCAGAATGCTCCCTAGAATCAAGGGTGGCAAGACTTCACCTTACATACTTTGAACATGTTATCGGGAGGGACCAGTCCCTGGAGAAGGACATCATGCTTGGAAAAGTGGAGGGTCAGTGTAAAAGAAGAAGATCCTCAATGAGATGAATTGACACAGTGGCTGCAACAATGGGCTCAAGCATACCAACAATTTGAGGATAGCACAGGACCAGAAAGTGGTTCGTTCTCTTGTACTTTCTGGTCACTATGACTTGGAACTGACTCGATGGCACCTTATAACAACAACACACTCACTGTATTTTTAACAGTGTTCACTGGGTTTTCAAAGTCTGAATTCTGATCCGTAAGTAAAAGAGGATTTCTTTTACTTACATACAGGTAATCCCTGAATTATGATGGGTTCCTTTTAGGACGACTCTGTCCTAAATATGTTCTGGCGTAAGTTGAATACTTCGTTTTGTTGTTGTTGTTGTTTCGTTTTCATTATTGCCTTTTATTATCAGTATCTTTCTTTATATATCTTTCTTCATATATGTCCTATAGGGCCGCTATGAGTTGGAATCGACTCAACGGCACTGGGTTTTTTTTTTTTTTGGTATCTTTCTTTAAATCTAATCTTTATTTATCTTTGGGGGTTGGCATGAGAATGAAACATCAGCAAATTACGTGCTGCAATGTTGTATGTAGCACAGATTACTAACAATAAAAAGTACAAAAAAAAAGAGAGAAAGGAGTTCTTAAGTGCAGTTTATAGTAACTCAAATTGTCATAAGGCAGGGACTACCTATATATTCTTTCTTACCAATCATGTGGAATCCCGAGATATTAGACATTTTCTTTTCTTTTTTCATTTATCCATTTATTCAATCAGCAGTGGTGATTACAAATTTGTTGTTGTTGTTAGGTGCCATCAAGTCGGTTCTGACTCACAGTGACCCTATGTACAACAGAAGGAAACACTGCCTGCTCCTGTGCCATCCTCACAATCATTGTTATGCTTAAGCCCATTGTTGCAGCCACTGTGTCAATCCATCTCATTCACAGTTGTCCTCTTTTTCGCTGACCCTGTACTTTACCAAGCATGTTGTCCTTCCCCAGGGACTGATTTCTCCTGATAACATGTCCAAAGTATGAGATGACATCTTGCCATACTTGCTTTTAAGGAGTATTCTTCTGGTCATACTTCTTCCAAGACAGATTTGTTCGTTCTTTTGGCAGTTCATGGTATATTTAATATTCTTTGCCAACACCACAATTCAAAGGTTTCAGTTCCTCTTCAGCCTTCCTCATTCATTGTTCAGCTTTTGCATGCATAGTAGGCAATCGAAAACACCATGACTTGGGTCAGGCAAACCTTAGTCCTCAGAGTGACATCTTTGCCCTTCAACACTTTGAAGAGGTCCTTTGCAGCGGATTTGCCCAATGCAATGCATCATTTGATTTCTTGACCGCTGCTTCCATGGGTGTGGATTGTGGACCCAAGTAAAATGAAATCCTTGACAACCTCAATCTTTTCTCCGTTATCATAATTTTGCTCATTACTTCAGTTGTGAGGATTTTTGTTTTTTTTTATGTTGAGGTGTAATCCATGCTCGACGGCAGTGGTTGGGTTAATCCATGCTGAAGGCTGTGGTCTTTGATCTTCATTAGTAAGTGCTTCAAGTCCTCTTCACTTTCAGCAGGCAAGGTTCTGTCATCTGCATATCTCAGATTGTTAATGAGTCTTCCTCCAATCCTGATGCCCCGTTCTTCTTCACATAGTCCATTTTATCAGATTATTTGCTCAGCACAGAGATTGAATAGTTATGGTGAAAGGATACAACCCTGACACACACCTTTCCTGACTTTAAAACATGCAGTATCCTCTTGTTCTGTTCGAACAACTGCATCTTGATCCAAGAACAGATTTCTCATGAGCACAATTAAGTATTCCAGAATTCCCATTCTCTGAAATGTTATCCATAATTTGTTATGATCCACAAAGTTGAATGCCTTGGCATTGTCAATAAAACACAGGCAAACATCTTTCTGGTATTCTCTGCTTTCAGCCAAGATCTCTGACATCAGCAATGATATCCCTAGTTCCACATCCTCTCCTAAATCCAACTTGAATTTCTGGCAGTTCCCTGTCAATATACTGCTGCAGCCACTTTTGAATGATCTTCAGCAAAATTTTACTTGCATGTGATATTAATGATATTCCTTAATAATTTCCGCATTCTGTTGGCTCGTCTTTCTTGGGAACAGGCATAAATACGGATCTCTTCCAGTTGGTTGACCAGGTAGCTGTCTTCCAAATTTCTTGGCACAAATGAACCAGCACTTCCAGTGCTGCATCAGTTTGTTGAAACATCTCAATTGGTATTCTCTCAATTCCCGGAGCTTTGTTTTTCACCAATGCCTTCCGTGTAGCCTGGGCTTCTTTCTTCAGTACCATCTGTTCCTGATCATATATTAAGAACAACTAAATAAACCTATAACCAAAGAAGAGAATGAAGAGGCAATTAAAAAGTCTTAATGACAACAACAACAAAAAAAAAAGCCCTGGCCCTGACCGCTTCACTGGAGAATTCCAGCAAGCTTTCAGAGAAGAGTTAGCACCACTACTACTAAGGTATTTCAGAGCATAGAAAAGTATGAAATACTCCTAAACTCATTCTATGAAGCCACCATAACCCTGATACTAAAACCAGGTAAAGACACCGGAAAAAAAGAAAATTACAGGCCAATATCCCTGATGAACATAAACACAAAAACCCTCAGCAAAATTCTAGGCAAGAGAATTCAACAACATATCAAAAAAAAAAAAAAAAATTCACCATGGCCAAGTGGAGTTCATACCAAGTATGCAAGGATGATTCAACATTAGAAAAATAATCAATGTAATACATCACATAAATAAAACAAAAGACAAGAATCACATGATCTTATCAATTGATGCAGAAAAGGCATTTGACAAAGTCCAACACCCATTCATGATAAAAACTCTCAGCGAAATAGGAATAGAAGGGAAATTCCTCAACATAATAAAGGGTATTTATGCAAAGCCAACAGCCAACATCATCCGTAATGGAGACAGTCTGAAAGCATTCCCCTTGAGAAATGTGAACCAGACAAGGATGCCCTTTATCACCATTCTTATTTGTCATTGTGCTGGAGGTCCTAGCCAGAGCAATTAGGCAAGAAAAAGAAATAAAGGGCATCCAAATTAGTAAGGAAGAAGTAAAAGTATCTCTATTTGCAGATAATATGATCTTATACACAGAAAACCCCAAAGAATCTACAAGAAAACTATTGGAACTAATAGCAGATTTCAGCGAAGTATCAGGATATGCGATAGACATACAAAAATCAGATGGATTCCTGAACACCAAAAAGGAAATCACCAAATCAATACCATTTACAATAGCCCCCAAGAGGATAAAATACTTAGGAATAAATATAACTAGAGACATAAAAGACCTATACAAAGAAAACTACAGGACACTATTGCAAGAAACCAGAAGAGACCTACATAAGTGGAAAAACATACCTTGCTCATGGATAGAAAGACTCAACATTGTGAAAATGTCAATTCTATCCAAAGTGATCTACAGATACAATGCAATCCTGATCCAGATTCCAACAACATTTTTTAATGAGATGGAGAAACAAATCGCCAACTTCATAGGAAAAGGGAAGAGACCCCAGATAAGTAAAGCATTACTGAAGAAGAAGAACAAAGTGGAAGGCCTCACCCTACCAGATTTTAGAACCTATTATACTGCCATGGCAGTCACAACAGCATGGTACTGATACAACAACAGATACATAGACCAATGGAACACAATTGAGAATCCAGACATAAATTCATCCACCTATGAGCAGCTGACTAAGGCACACCTGACCCAAGCCATGATACTTCCAATTGCATTATATGGATGCAAAAGCTGGACAATGAATAAGGAAGATTGAAGAAGAATTGACGTGTTGGTGTTTGAATTGTTGTGTTGGTGAAGAATACTGAATATACCATGGACTGCCAAAAGAATGAACAAATCTATCTTGGAAGAAGTACAACCAAACTGTTCCTTGGAAGCAAGGATGGCAAGACTACCTCTTACAAGTTACTTTTGGACATGTTATTAGGAGGGATCAGTCCCTGGAGAAAGACATCATACTTGGTAAAGTACAGTGTCAACAAAAAAGAGGAAGACCCTCAATTAGATGGATTGACACAGTGGCTGTAACAAGGGGCTCAAGCATAACAACAATTGTGAGCATGGCACAGGACCGGGCAGTATTTTGTTCTGTAGTACGTAGGGTCGCTATGAGTCAGAACCGACTCTATAGCACCTAACAACATAAGCAGGTGATATTTGACAAAGGTACAAAGTCCGTTAAATGGGGAAAAGACAGTCTCTTTAACGAATGGTGCTGCCACAACTGAATATCTGCAAAAAAATGAAACAAGACCCATACATCATACCATGCAGAAAAACGAACTCAAAATGGATCAAAGACCTAATTATGAAATCTAAAACAATAAAGATCATGGAAGAAAAAATAGGGACAACACTAGGAACCCTAACACATGGCATAAACAGAATATGAAATGTAACTAACAGTGCACAAACACCCGAAGAGAAACTAGATGACTAGGAGCTCCTAAAAATCAAACATTTACGTTCATCAAAAGACTTCACCAAAAGAGTAAAAAGACAAGCTACGGACTGGGAAAAAATTTTTGGCTACAACATATCCAATCAGGGTCTAATCTCTAAAATCTACAAGATACTGGAAAACTTCAAGAACAAAAAGACAAATAACTCAACTTAAAAATGGGCAAAAGATATGAACAGGCACTTCACCAAAAAAGACATTCGGGCACCTAACATATACTTGAGAAAAAGCTCAGGATCATTAGACATTTGAGAAATGAAAATCAAAACTACAGTGAGATACCATCTCGTCCCAACGAGGTTAACATTAATCCAAAAAACACAAAATAATAAATGTTGGAGAGGTTGTGGAGAGGCTGGAACACTTACACACTGCTGGTGGGGATGTAAAATGGTACAACCACTTTGGAAATCAATTTGGTGCTTCCTTAAAAAGCTAGAAATAGAAGTACCATAGGATCCAGCAATCCCACTCTTTGGAATATATTCTAGAGAAATAAGAGCCCTCACATGAACAGATACATGTACACCCATGTTCACTGCAGCACTGTTCACAATAGCAAAAATATGGAAACAACTTAGGTGACCATTAACAGATGAACGGATAAACAAATTATGGTATATTCACAACGTGGATGAATCTGGAAGGCATTATGCTGAGTGAAATTAGTCAGTCGCAGAAGGACAAATATTGTATAAGACCACTATTATAAGAACTCAAGAAAAGCTTTAAACACAGAAGAAAACATTCTTTGATGGTTACAAGGGTGGGGAGGGAGGGAGAGGGGAATTCACTAACTAGATAGTAGCAAGAATTATCTTAGGCAAAGGGAAGGACAACACACAGTACAGAGGACATCAGCACAATTGGACTAAACAAAAAGCTAAGAAGTTTCCTGAAGACAGCCAAACACTTGGAGAGACAGAATAACAGGGGCAGGGGTATGGGGACCATGGTTTCAGGGGACATCAAGGTCAATTGGCATAACAAAATGTATTAAGAAAACATTCTGTATCCCACTTTGATAGTGGAGTCTGGGGTCTTAAACACTAGTAAGCGGCCATCTAAGATGCATCAAGTGGTCTCAACCCAGCTGGGGCAAAGGAGAATGAAGAACATCAAAGACACTGATAAATATGAGCCCAACAGATAGAAAAGGCAACACAAACCAAAGACTCCATCAGCCTGAGACCAGAAGAACTAGGTGGTACCCAGCTACCACCAATGACTCTCCTGACAGGAAACACAACAGAGAATCCCTGATGGAGCAGGAGAACAGTGGGATGCAGACCTCAAATTCTCATAAAAAGACCAGACTTAACGGTTTGACTGAGTCTGGAGGGACCCCAGAGGTCTTGGCCCCTGGACCCTCTGTTAGCCCAAGACTGGAACCATTCCTGAAGCCAACTCTTCAGACAGGGATTGGACTGGACTATAAGACAGAAAATGATACTGGTGAGGAGTAAGCTTCGTGGCTCAAGTAGACACATGAGACTATGTGGGCAACTCCTGTCCGAGGAGAGATGAGAAGGCAGAGGGACACAGGAGCTTGTTGAATGGACACGGGGAATACAGGGTGGAGAGGAGGAGTGTGCACATTAGAAGGTGGGAGAGGGGAATTCACTAACTAGATAGTAGCAAGAATTATCTTAGGTAAAGGGAAGGACAACACACAATACAGGGAAAGTCAGCATAATTGGACTAAACCAAAAACTAGTAAGTTTCCTGAACACGACCAACCGCTTCGAGGGACAGAGTAGCAGGGGCGAGGGTCTGGAGACCACGGTTTCAGGGGCCGTCTAAGTTAACTGGCATAACAAGTTTATTAAGAAAATGTTCTGCATCCCACTTTGGTGAGTGGCGTCTCAGGTCTTAAACACTAGCGAACGACCACCTAAGATGCATCAATTGGTGCCAACTCACCTGGAGCAAAGGAGAGTGAAGAACACCAAAGACACAAGGAAAATATCAGCCCAAGAGACAAAAAGAGCCACATAAACCAAAGACTACATCAGCCTGAGACCAGAAGAACTAGATGTTGCCCAGCTACCACCAATGACCACCTTACCCTGACAGGGAACACAACAGAGAGTCCCTGATGGAACAGGAGAAAAGTGGGCTGCAGAGCTCAAATTCACGTAAGAAGACCAGACTTAACGGTTCTACCGAGACTAGAGGAACACCAGAAGATATGGCCCCTGGACTCTCTGTTAACCCAGAACTAAAACCATTCCTGAAGCCAACTCTTCAGGCAAAGATTAGACTGAACTATGAGACATAAAATGGTACTTGTGAAGTGCATGCTTCTTAGTTCAGGTACGAGACTGAATGGGCATCTCCTGTCTGGGGGCAAGATGAGAAGGTAGGAAGGGACAGGAGCTGGTAGAATGGACACAGGAAATTTGGGGCGGAGATGGGGAGTGTGTTGTCACATTATATGGATAGCAACTAGGGTCACATACCAGTACGTATACAAATTTTTGTATGAGAAGCTGACTTGAGCTGTAAACTTTCACCTAAAAAGCACAATTTTAAAAAAACACCCCACTCCATGGAGTCAGGTCTGACTCATAGTGGCCCTACAGGACAGAGTAGAACAGCCCCATAGGGTTCCCATGGAGCAGCTGGTAGATTCAAACTGCCGACTTTTTGGTTAGCAGCAGAGCTCTTAACCACTTGTCCAAAAACCAATAGATGTATGTGCCTGCTATCACTGAGTTTTCCCAGAGCATCTAAATCTATGATACATTAGAGTTATAGAGTCCCAAATTCCTCATACTCCAGATGCATGCCCTTGTATCTGTTTGATTATAGACCCCACCCCACAGCTCCTTCCCTTGCATATTGTAAACTGTCACTTTTCAGACTTGCCACATCCCCTCTCAGTGGAAATCTAGTACTGGGTGTAGAAAACAGCAGGCCCTCCTAACTGGCAATGAAAATTAGACAGCAAAATAATGAGAAAATGGTTTCTTTATCCTGACAGATGCAACAAAGCAGAAAGTATTCTGCTTCATCATATTGTCCTCCTAATTTTTTTCTTTTTTTTTTTCCCTTAGCAAAGGATTCCTCTAAGATACCTGGTCTTCAGAGACTGTTGCTCTGGCCTGTGAAAGTGTCCATTAACCTTGAGAGATACTGTAATTATGAGTGGTGATTTACTTAATGGAGTCCCTGAGTGGTGCAAAGGGTGCTAACTGAAAGACTGGAGATGAGTCCACCACAGAGGCACCTCGGAAGAAAGGCCTGGTGATCTACTTCTGAAAAATCAGCCATTGAAAACACTGTGGAGCACAGCACTACTCTGACACATATGGGGTCGCCATGAGTCGGGATCAACTCCACCGCAATTGGTTGGTTTGCTTGTTTACTTCATATCCCTTGCCTTGATACTGAAATCGATTTCTGTTTTCTGATAGGTATAAACGCCTGTGAATTTTCATTATCAGGCCAGGAGAGGATCATCACATTTTCCTCTTCTTCCACTTGCAAGGAAGTAATAAAACCTGCGACTGCTTGTTTTCTTATTGGATGAAAGAGATTTAAGGGTTTCTTTAAATGAGCCCGGAAACCCTGGTGCCTTAGTAGCTAAGAGCTGTGGCTGCTAACCAAAAGGTCGGCAATTCAAATCCACCAGGCGCTCCTTGGAAACTCTCTGGGGCAGTTCTACTCTGTCCTACAGGGTGGCTATGAATCGGAATCAACTCGACGGCAATGGGTTGGGTTGGGTTGGGTTTTGGTTTAAATGAACGCTTCTGACACAGGATGCTGTCACTGTGGTCAGATGAGCTGTCCTACTCTCTGCTCATCTAGTCACAGGAACTCTCACCTCCGCTCCTGACACACAGGTAAGGAATCAGTTTCTCTTTCCCCACGGAGACAGGCACAGCCTCGCCGCCTGGTAGGGCAAGACCAGGCAAGCAACAGCCACCGTCCCCTTCTCCCCCTGGAACCCGGCTCTGAGGCCCGCATCCCCGCATCTGTACGCAAGGAGAAAGGGCTATTGCAAAAGCTTCCCCTGCCTCCAGTACTTGTCCGGAGGGATTTCCTTCGGCCCCTTACGACAGTCGTGTGCAAAAGGGGAAGGGCACCACTCACCTCAGCCTCTGCGGGCAGAACCCCGCGGGAGCTCTAGATTAGCCACTCTATGGGGTACACGTAACCGGGGTGTCTGCCACCCTGTCCAGTGCTGTTACTGCCTGAAGCCACATTCCAAGTTAGAGGCTTACAGCCCATCCTCCGGACACAGTCTCTTGCAATCAGCTTGACACTGGCCCTATTCGTACCAGACCACAAACTCTCGGGCTTCAACCTAAGGGGCGGCAGTATCCCATTTAGTTGTTTCCCCTCAAGTTCTTCACGGTCCTGGCCGTGGGGGATTTTACCAGGTTTGCACCGCCTTCGCCACAGCCCTGTCGGGATCAGGCGCAGACCCGGGGAGGGACAGCAGCTGAGGCTGTGGAGCCTCAGGGCGGAGACGTGCGGGGGCTCCTTACCCTCCAGCGTTGCTCAGCAGCAGCGTGTCCCCTCCCCGCACAGGGGTCCTGGCCTCCCAAGTGCAGAGCCGAGACCTTGACTCTGCAGGTCGGGTCATTATAACAGGGAGCTCGACGACACCTCAGGGGCCGGGGCTTCTCGCAGAAGGCACGGACCCGCGACCCAGGGAACCAACAGTATCGTCTACACCCATCGATAAACTAACGCCAGCAAGGACAATGGCGGTGATTACACCCACAGATGCTTGTTTGTTGGGGGGAGGGGCGTTGGGAGAGGGGTGATCTGCTATATGGCTTCTGAGTTTTGCAGCTCTTATCCCCCCACCCGGGACCCCTGGGCGGCGCAAACGGTTAAGTGCTTGACTACTAGCGAAAGGTTGCTGTTTCGAACCCACCCAGAGGCCCCTCGGAAGAAAGGCCTGAAAATCTGCTTTTGAAAGGCCATAACTTTGAAAACCTTATGAAGCAGCTCTATTCTGCACACACATGGGGTCGCCGTGAGTCGGAGTCCAAGGCAACTAACAACAAATCCCCCCGCCCATTCTTTCTCCACCTGGGAGGGAGACCCGGGTGCAACCCCACGTCCCCAGCCCCTCCCGCCCGGCTACCGCAGGCGCGCCCCTGGGGTCTCTGGTCCCCATGCCTCCAGCCCCTCGATTCCTGCTGGATTTGCCCCCTCAGCGGAAGGGGGGCAGGTGGGGGCACTGGGCTGAGCGGGAAGCAGAAAATCAGGCCTCGGCCTTGGCCAACGCCCCACCTCCTTCATCTTCAATAATTCGAGGAGTTTGGCTTCGCCGCCTCTCTTCTATCGGTGCTTTAATTTGTAAAGGGGTGATGGCTGCTGCTAATGCAGGGCCCCCTTATTTATCGGCCGGACGCTGGGTGCCGCCACTTGGATGAAGCCGGGCAGGCTCTGGCGACGGCGTTTTGGTGACAGGTAGGATACACTGTGCAGACCGTCATCATGCTCCGGTCTAGTTTTAAGGTCGTTTGTCTTGCTTCGATTATCAAACGTCTTTTGTGCGCCAGACTCTTTCCGGACGTTCCAGGGTGGCCGGTGCCAAGGAACTGAAAAACCGGAGCCAAGGGACCCGCCGCAGCACAGGGAGCTAGAGGGGACGAGGAGCGGGCTGTGCCAGGGCTGGCTGGAACCTGCACCCCTGGGGGTGTAATTGGCACCTTAGGGACCTCTGAAGCATTCAGTCCGGTCCCGACTCCAACCGCTCCTCTCCCGAGCCTATCCTCCAGCTCTCTTAAAATTCTGGTGAACAGATGTTTCTCCATCATCAGATAAAAACAAATCTGGAGTTAGAGACAGGTTTGTTCAGAAAGAAAGATTACTGCAACAGAGGAACGCTACTATCTCGGAAAGGGGCAGGCTCTCAGAATCAAACAGAAAAAGGTGTTTCTCTTATAGGGTAAAGAGAAGCAAGCAATTAGGATAAGATTGACAGACTTTAAGGGGCGGTTGGACAAGCAAGGAGAAATGACCCGTGGGGTCTGACAGGGAAATTGTCTCACTGTGTTCAGCCCATTCTCAGAATAAACTGACAAAAGGGGCAAAACCAGTTGTGTCAACCCTGACTCAGGGCGACCCCATGTGTGCCAGAGTATAACTGTGCTCCATCGGGTTTTCAATGGCTGATTTTTCTAAATTAGATCTCCAGGCCTTTCTTCTGAGGTATCTTGGTGTGGACTTGGTGTGGACTGTGAACTCTTCCATTAGCAGCCGAGCACATTAATCTGGAAACTCTGTATTTTGTTTAAAAAAAAAAAAAGAAAGAAAGCAAACATGTTGCTGTCCAGTTGATTCTGACTCACAGCAACCCTATAAGCCAGCATAGCACTGCCCCATAGGGTTTTCAAGGAGCACCTGGTGGATTTGAACTGCTGACCCTTTGCTTAGCAGCCGAACTCTTTTTTTTTTTTTTTAATTGTACTTTAGATGAAGGTTTACAGAATGCAGCCAAACTGTTAACCACTATGCCACCAGGGTTTCCGTATTTTATATAAGTCCATATATATGTAAAATTTTAAAGATTTGGTGTACTCCAAACTCAAAAATTTGCATATGAGTGTGTGTGAGAGAGCTGGAAAGTCAGGCTATGAGAACACATGATTAGTAAACACGCACCGTCAATGGTGAAATTTTTTTTAATTTAGGAAAAATCATAGACTTAGCGCCCAAAGACTTTTAGTATTGTGATGTATTCCATCTGGTCTTTTTTTCATTTTTTTTTTTTTCCAGATCAGTAACTAAATAATAGTGGATCTTTTTCTCTAACTTAAGATATCACAGCAAAGATATCTCAGCTCCCTTTTTGCATATTACCCACAAGTAAGAATAAGAAAGTCCTATAACCCAGAAAAATGGAAAGCTACACTAACCCCTATAACCAAAAATAAAATAAAAATAAAAACAAACCTGGTGCAGTCAAGTTGATTCTGACTCGTAGCTACCCTATAGAGCAGAGCAGAACTGTCCCATAGGGTTTCCAAGGAGCAGCTGGTGGATTCAGACTGCTGAACTTTTGGATAGCAGCCAAATGCTTATCCATGTAGCCATCAACCCCCACGGCAGTTCTAAAACCCTGTGCCATATGCAACTGTACTGTGAATCAGGGAGATCCTGGTGCCCCAGGCCCTGATCCCACACTATACTGCAAACAGCCAGATCCCGGAATCAAGGATTCAACCCTGGGGAGAAGCAAAGAACCCCCTGGAATACCTGTGAAGGGAGAGCCCAGGATGAGAGCTGAGGAGTGGGCCTAGAGAGTCCCCAGTCAGGATACAAGGGCAGAGGACTCAAGGAAAATACCAACTAGGAACACGGAATTGATGGTATACTTAATGTGCTCGATAAACCAAGACAAACAAAAAAATTTCTTCGTAAGAGGGAGAGAGTTTGAAGATAAATTAGCATGATAAAACTAAACAAGCAAAAAAAAAAGATGGTCATAAATCTTAAGCAGGAAATTATACAAGAAATGCAATGCCATCATAGTATATCACCTAGCATTACTGTGAATAAAGTCATAATAAGGTAAACACTGAATATTGTTTTAACCCAAAATGATGTATAGCCATATTGGCAGGATGTGGGGGGTTGGGGATGGGGAGGGAGTATAACTGAGCTAAATCTTCCAGAAGTAAATAGATAATACCTAAAACTGAAAAATCAAAAATAACAGTATTTAGAAATAGAGAAGCAAACACCAAAAGAAGCGTGTCAAAGTGGTACCCTCCCGGGAGCACAAGGTGGGTAGGAGAAGAAGATCGGTGGGTTTATTCTAAGCTTTGTAGAACGACTTAACTTTCAATGCTATGTCCATGTACAGCTTTGATTTTGGGAAGTTATAGAAAATTGTATTTTAACATAATTATCTGGAAGGCGGTGGGAGATGTGTATACCTCCTATTGTGGACCTGCTTTCCCCCATATAAACTGGGTCTCTGATAGAATCTGGGTTTCATAGGCTCATAGTCCTGGCTCTCCTGTGGCTATAAAATGCCACACCCTCTACAGCCCTCGTGACAAAGATCCCATCCTGATCCATTCCTTGCATATTCTAAGTTTTAAGTCTCTCAAACCAAAACCAAACCTGTTGCCATCGAGTCGATTCCGACTCATAGCCAGTCTATGGACAGAGTAGAACTGCCCCATAGAGTTTCCAAAGAGCACCTGGTGGATTCAAACTGCCTACCTCTTGGTTAGCAGCCATAGCTCTCAACCACTACGCCACCAAGGTTTCCTTAAAACTTTCGGGTCTGCCATTTGTCCTCTCCAAGATAACCAATGGAACTGCAGTGCTTGGCCCTAAAAATTACAGGCCTGGGTGGGGGGTAAAAAAATGCCAACAAGATCAGCAGTAATGTTCTCCCTCCTCTTACCCCTGAAGAAAAAAAGTTACAACTTAGCTTTATAAAGCTGTCTTTCCAAATGCTATTTCTAGCAAGGAGGCATTGTATAAAACCCCTGAACTATGTTGAAGAAGTACAATTAAAAACTAAATCTCCTACCAACCCAGAAAAGCTCTCCACCAAAGTAGATGAGAGTTTCATTGTTGAGTTAGCATTAAATCCACTAAAGAGATTGCAAAAACAGAAAGAAATTTAACCCTTTATAGAGCCAAGCAGATGGAACTCATTTCGTAAATGTTCTCAAGATAAACAGTAAGTGGTCCTCAGGTTAAAGAACTTGACAACACCATTTGTCACACATAGTTTTCCTAAATTCTCCTGGTAATTTCTGATGCTACCTGTGTTTGCTAGTTACCTTTAGCCAAAGGAAAAAGAAAAACATCATATCTTTATGATAAGAGGGTAGTTTTGCAACTTGGAGTAGGCACCTGCCTTAGGCTCCTAATCTCCCACAGAAACTGGGAAAAATTGCTATCTTCCTTGATTACATTTCAAAGAGATGGCTCCCAGGTCCTTGAGAAAAACATTCCTGGGTTGTAAAACAGGCAAACAGCTTACGTAGCTTTAAAAATATTTACATCTCACAGAGACAGAGAAGAAATGTACAATTTCAACTTTTCTAAAGAAAAGGCACTAAGAAAAAGGAGGGAAGCAGTCTCTTTCAGTTTTTGCACCAGGGAAAATTTTTTTCTTTTTCAATTTGTATTTACACTTACAACTTCAGAGACGGCTGCTGTGTCTTGTGAAAGTAATCATTAACTGCTAAAAAAAATCTGGTATTCTGATGGGTTGCCTAAGTAATGTGCTGCTCTGATAATACTTAAATTGACACCTTTTTTCTGGAAGGGATATACACTTGTGAATTTGCTTTGTCAAGCCAGAAGAGAGTCATGAGCTCTTCTCCCACGTGCTCAAAGATAATAAAACCTACCTTATTATTGGGAGCAGATTGCCAGGTTTTGTCTCCTGCAGAGTGACTGGAGGGCTAGAACCACCAACCTTTCTGAATTCAGGGTGCTGGATCCAGGGGAAGTCCTTCTCTGTCGGCTGTGGGAGAAGGTCCTTATCATCAATCTGTTATAGGGCAGGGCTTCCCAGCTTGGGACTAAGCCCTGCTTAGGTTCTTACCTTCTTCTGACCAAGAATGATCAGGAGAGGCTCAGAGGTTCCACAGCAACAAAGCTTTATTAGGAAAAGGCTCACCAGGGAGAGATGGAGAGGGGTTTTCATCCACGCTAGCCTCCAGTGTCTCTCTGAACGAAGGGTTTCTTTTTTATAAAAAGGCATTATCTTTATTCATTAGATGGGTGGAGATTTTCAGGAGAAGGGGAGGGATTATGAAAATCAAATGCACTCACAGTTGGAATTCAAGGTGGATTTCCTCCCAGAGATTGCTGGAACTAAGATGGAGTCTGTCACAAAGGCTGCTGGGATGTCGAACAGGACTTATCCTGGGATGTTGCGCATACATGATGTCTCTGGACCCTGGTTCGAGTCCCAGCAAGGGATTTTTGTTCATGATTATCTCATGTGGAGGGTCATTCATAGGTTACCTTGATTTTTACTGCACATGCTCTTCACCTGGTGGGGGACTTGAAAAACAACTCAGGAGGGTTATCAGTAATTTATAGCTGGTCAAGCACGTGGGGATAGGAAATATGGCCCCTTAACTTGTCTAAGCACCTAGTTTGTTAATCACAAGTAGTCCTTGAGTGCCAGCAGTAAAAGTTATATGATGGTCTGCACTTAGGTTTAGAGTCCAAGAATAAAATTATAGCTGGTCAAGCACACAGGGCCATGGAATGTAGCCCCTTATCTTGTCTGAGCACTAGTTTGTTAATCATAAGTAGTTCTCGGGTGTTAGCAGTAAAAGTTATATGGTGGTCTGCACTTAGGTTCAGATTCCAAGAATATGGAGTCAAAGGCCTTTTAATTATAGCCAGCCTGATCTCTTGTCTGTCTCAAACTTTCCCCTAGATCTAGGAGCTTCTCAGCACAGAAATCCCTGATATAAAGGACCGCTCTGTGCTCTGCCACCTGCTCTTCTTTCTTGGTGGTAAAAGGTTCTTCTCCTTTCTTGCTCAATCCTTTCTTTTGTATCTCGAAAGAGACTGATTCAAGATACAACCTATTCCCATAGATTGTGTCCTGCCTCATTAACATAACTGCCTCCAATCCTGCCTCCTTATAAAATAACTTATAGAGGTCAGGATTTACAACACATAGGACAATCACACCAGATCACAAAATGGAGGACAACCACACAATCCTGGCCATCATGGCCTAAACCAAGTTGACATGTATTTTTCTGGGACACACTTCAATCCATGACACTACGCTTCTGCTCAATTTCTCCAGAGTTTCTGTTTCATTTAAACTAAGATTTCTTACCCAGCAATCGCTGCCCTGCTTGAGGGCGGACCTTCTTTACTGGCCAAGCAGGCCAAACTCTCACTCCCCAGCCCAATGCCGTCCAGTCGATTCCGACTCATAGTGACCCTATAGGACAGAGTAGAACTGCCCCACAGAGCTTCCAAGGAGCGCCTGGCGGATTTGAACTGCCGACCCTTTGGTTAGCAGCCGCAGCACTTAACCACCTCACCACCAGGGTTGCCAACTCTGACTCCATCCCTAAGAAATCGCTCTGTCGACAAAAAGTTCCCCTGGTCCGGGCTGACACGTGCTCATTACTGCCATCTAGTGGTGGCACAGCTCTGCCAAGCAGCAGTTTCTCCTTCATTCTTTCCCAGTCTCTATTACTTTTTTTTTAATGTTAAGATTTTATTTACAAAGCGTCTTTATTGCACAGAAAATAAAAATGTTGTTACAACCTCGGTCTAACTGGTAGCCACAGAGGGTTATGACTCACAGACCATAACACTTCAAATTCTGTAGAGGTGAGTCCCCAAGCTTGGTGGTGGAATTCTAAGAGGGACCGAATAGAGGAAGGCAGAATGTCACAGGAATTATTCTTTGGCTGTTTATGGAGGGTACGTGTCCTGGGGTGTGTATAGCAGCTACCTTAAAAAAAAAAAAATAAGCTACCCAATCCACAAACGCAGTCCAACTTATTCTGAACAGAGTTCTAGCACTTTCCTCATCTGCAGCCCAGCTTCCAGCACCTCCTGCCCCAGGCCCTGTCTGAGGATCCTTTCAGCTCCCACATCCACCACCAATAGATGGGAGAGGAAATTTCCTTTCATCAGGCCTTGGCCTCTGGGGACAGGTTCCTACAGGAGTGGTTGACCTCCCTGATGGAATATTGGTGCTCTGTGGGCTAGTTGGAGTCCTGCTGACCCCGCCCAATAGTGTTCTACAAAGACTTCCAAGACATGGGTCACAGTAACCCTTTGTAAATAATCTCAAGAACATATTTGTACCCCCAGATAAAACCAAACCCATTGCCGTGGAGTCGACCCTGAAGGACAGGGTAGAATTGCCTCATAGTTTCCAGGGAGCACCTGCTGACCTTTTGGTTAGCAGATGTAGCTCCTAACCACTGCACCACCAGGGTATTTGTACCCCAGGCTGAAAAACTCACCCATTTCACTGATTCCAGAACCATGTTTCATAACGCGGCTGTTGCCTCTGAAGTCTTTCATGTTTATAAACTGGAGGAAATCCATTACCTTGGTATTTAATTGTTTGGGGGTTTGGACCCAAAGAGGGGAAAAGTTCACAGACCTCAGCACACAGAAAAAGGGGGTGATGGTGTGTCCTCTCCCGTGGCACTTGGTATTTTACTGTATCGGGAGCGATTTCCTCTTCTCTCTCTCCCTTATGGTTATAAAATCCTACCGGAGAGACTTAATTTCTCAGAACATCTGTAGCGCAGCGGGCGCACCTGTGGCTCCTGCCCCGAACCTCTGAGTGGTCCCAGAACCCAGAGGAGGAGGGACTTTCAAGAACTTTGAAGAGGGCCACCTGACTGGGGATCCCCTGGACCTGTCCGTCTAAGGATGACTTTGCCAGTCCCTCCAAGCTGCCTCAAAACCCAGAAACCAAACCCAGTGCCGTCGAGTCGATTCTGACTCATAGTGACCCTATAGGACAGAGTAGAACTGCCCCAAAGAGTTTCCAAGGAGCGCCTGGCGGATTTGAACTGCCGACCCTTTGGTTAGCAACCGTAGCACTTAACCACTACACCACCAGGGTTTGCCAGGTTGCCTCAGCCTTCCTCAATCACTCCAAACCCGTAACTCCTTCCTTCGGTGTCCGTCAAGGCTTCCCTGAGCTCCGGTCGCGAAGTCTGGCCTCTCTCAGTCTTTCTGGGGAAGTCACTGCGGAGTCTGGCGCTTAAGAAGCAGCGACGCCAGCAGCAAAGCAGCGCGCCAGGCAGCCCCAGGCCTGGGGGCTGCGCTCGCTGCAGCCGGTCCTCGTCCTCGCAGCAGTGATCTGGAGCGGACTAGACGCGGGACGGTGGGGAGACGCCTCACTTGAGGAACTGAGCAGAGGGGGAGCAGGAGAGAACCTCCCTACCGCGCCTCGCCACCGCGGACCTCTCGCTCAAGGCACCAGAGCGCAGCAACCTTCCGCGCGGAGGCCGAGGCCGGGGCCTTGGAGACACCAGGGTCCGCGCCTCGTGCCAGGCTTGGGTGATGGCACCGAGCAACAAACCCCATCTACACGACCTGGGATCCATGTCGGGAAGAAGCACAGCCCGTGGCTGTCGCTGGTGCTTAGGCCTGTCGGGTTCTGGGCGCTCTCTGCCCACAAAGGGTCGCAAAGAGCTTCCCCACGTCTGCCTCGCCACCCCACTGCGTTGCCAGACGCTCAGTCCCTGCTTGAATGGCCCAGCTCCGCCCTCTCTCCCCGGGGAAGAGGGTGAGTGTAGGCGGTAAGGGAGAAAAAAAAAAAAGGTGAGGGAGAGGAGGCGGGAAATCTAATCGACCCCTCTCTCACTGTTTCTCACATACACACAGGTAAGAACATTATTCCCCTCCCTCTTCTTGCTGTGCCGAAGGCTTCTTAGCCCCTGGATCCAGGGCTCTGGGATTCGGCTACGGATAGTGGCGAGCGATGTTGTTGGGATTCAGAGAAAACAAAATCGAGCACATAAATATTTTCTAGTCGCTCGAGATGTGCGAGTCTCCGTGCTGGAGGCCCTGCCGCGACCCCAGGAAATGGTAAGGAGGTGAAGAGCCGTCAGCGGTGCGAACCCAAACCAGCACTTCCTCGGGGAGTAAGTAGGGCCTTGGAGGCTCCTAGGGCTGCCCTCGGGCCTCTCCTCCTTCCTCAGCCCCATTGGAGCCCCACTGAACAGATGTTCCTCCATTTTTTATTGCTGCCAGCTCTCCTGACCAGGACCCTTAAGTCTCCTAGACACACTGAGGCACAGATGGCTCTATTTCTTAGGAGAGTTTGCAAGTTTGAACTGCACTTCCTCCCCAGTCACCTACCCTCCACCACCGTGGAAGTATAGACCCCCTCCCAAGGGACACCCATTCTGATATTACATTGTAACCCTACCATATGGAACAGGGAACATTAAAAAGGGTTGACTGAAGGTGCCATGGATTGAATTATGTTTCCCCCACAAAATGTGTGTATCAGTTTGGCTGGGCCATGATTCCCAGTATTGTGTGGTTGTCTTCCATTTTGTGATTGTAATTTTATGTTAAAGAGGATTAAGGTGAGATTATAACACCCTTACTAAGGTCACATCCCTGACCCATGTGAAGGAGTTTCCCTGGGGTGTGGCCTGCACCACTTTTATCTTACAAGAGATAAAAGGAAAGGGAAGCAAGCAGAGAGTTGGGGAACTCATACCACCAAGAAAGAAGTGCTGGGAGCAGAGTGGGGTCCCTGCAAAAAAGCTTCTAGTGGGGGGCAGGGGGAGATTGATGAGAAGGCCAACAGAGAGAGAAAGCCTTCCCCTGGAGCTGATGCCCTGAATTTGGACTTTTAGCCTACTGTACTGTGAGGAAATAAATTTCTCTTTGTTAAAGCCATCCACTTGTGGTATTTCTGTTATAGCTGCACTAGATGACTAAGACAGAATTGGACTGATTATTATTAACTATTCATACACTAAGAGCCAGGTGCTTTACATTCATTATTTTATATAATCCTCACAACTCTAAGAGATACACATTATTCACTTTTTAAAAAATGAAACAGCATGTTTACAGAAAAGTGCACAGATCTTAGACTTGATGAAAGTGAGCACAACCAGACCCAAAATCGGAAGCCATCTTCTTGCCTCTTCCCGTTACTCTCCACTCCCTCCTGCCCACAAGTAACCATCATCTATTACCATGATAGCTAGTTCTGCCTGTTTTTGAACCAATGTAAATGAAATCATACACTCTATAGACTATTAGGTCCAGCTTCTTTCACTGAATTTTTAAGGGATGGGGATGAGCACGGGGTCTGGGACAGGGCACTGCAGCGGAAACACGCAGTTCTGAGCAGCTGTATTCAAATGGTTTGGAGAGAAGTTATGAAAACCAGCACAGATCAGCATCCAAATACAACAGCATTAGCTTTATGTTCACACACCCGTCGGTTCCAATCTTAACACGCGATTCATTTTCAAAAATATAAAATAACTATTATCCTGGAGTTCAGTGCGGGTACAGAAATAATCATCCAACTTTTCTTCCAATCACAAATGAAAATTATCCTAGGAATTTCTGGAATATAACAGATGAGAAAGAGGCAAGGAGCAAGAGAGCCAGTGAAACATCCAAACTTTCCCAGGGCAAAGGACAAGAGTCACAGCTCAGGGAACAATCAGGCCTTTCCTTTACATGGATCCCTAGCTGAACTGATACTGTGGGAGAAGCCAGCTCAGGCCTCTGCACAGTACAGGACCAGCCCCAGGCCCCCGAGGGCCCTGTCTATGACACTGGTTTAATAAAGCCATAATCCATGAACTTGATGAGACATTCCCGGGCCGTCTGAATCACAGCCTCCTTCTTCTCGTCTGGCTCCATTTTGCCCACTATAGTCAGAATCTCCAGCAGCTCACTCTCCACCAGCTTCTTGGCCAGTTCAGCATCGGCCGACAGCAGGTTGTAGGCGATGACCAGGCCCCGGTGCTGGACTGACAGCCGGTCATGCAGGCAAAGCCGCTGTAGGATCTCCAACCACTGGGATGTCTAGAAGGGGAGAGGTAGTGAAAAGAAGATTGGAGGAATCGGTAGGGAGACAGAGGGAGGAGACTGGGACCAAGAAAGACAGCAGGCATTGGCCAGATTCTGGGCTCTCAAAGGACAAGCACATGTGTGATTATCTGAGTCTGGTACTCAGCACATACCTACTTGAGCCCCTCGGGACTACCTGGGTGATGTCCTTCTCCCTACCAGAGCCAGGGCAGGAATCGGAGAATTAGAAGGCACTGAAATAATCCCAGCCCTTTCATTTGCCAAGTGGAGGGACTGAGGTCCAGGGAGGGGAAGCAACTTAGCTATGGTCACACACGTGGTAAACAATAGAGAAGAAGTATCCACCCATCCACTGATTGTGCCCTGAGACCGGCAGGAACAGGCCCACTGCATGCCTGAGTGGAATGGGAATGGAGGGTCTTCAGAAAGGAGCATTCTCACCCTGGGCACGTGGAGAATGCCAACTTCTCTCAGCCCAGGTGCCCTTTGAGATGTGGGCTCCACACATGCCCTAGGCATGTGCTCCTCCAGCCTTGACTTCAACTGGAATCACTACTGGAGTCTGGCATGTACTCTCTCCCCCACCTCTCACTGTACAGATGGGCAAGCAGTCCTACTACTGGGCGTGGAGGGGCAGGGCTCTAGACATTCTGATCATCCCAAAGGCAGAGATAGAGCTGGGACTAGAGCCAGGAGGCGTGACTCATATCACTCAATAGATACATAGAATAGTATGGTATGGGAGAGAAGGTATGAAAGCCAGCACAGATCAGTGTCTAAATACAACAGTATTATCCTTTATATTCACACACCAGTTGGCTCCAACTTTACCACGCAGAGTAGAATAGTTATCAGCATGGGTTGTGGAGTCAGAGAGACCAGTGTTTAAGTCCCAGCTCAGCCATTTACCAACTGCATGGCATCAGCTAAGTTATTTCCCAGCCTCAGGAGCCTCATCTGTCATCTGTTACGCCTACCTCATAACACTGTGATGATGTGATGAGACGATGGATTAAAAGAGTTTAGCATTGGGCCTGGCAAAAAGTAAGAGCTAAACACGTGGAAGTGCACAGGGATAATAATTTAAGACACTAATCCAAGGATTTTCCCCTTTGTGCTTCCTTGTACCTCTTACCCTCACCCTCCATTGTCATCATGGATAGTAGATATCTATACGCAGTACTCTCAAAAGAGAACACAGACATAGGGAAGGGGGAAAAAGGTTTAACTCTCGCCTCTGAGCGGCTATGCAAACTTCTGTAAACTCTTCACTGAGTCGCCTACCATAAAGAAAGGAAATGAAAGTTCAACTGGCTGTGGCAGGATACTAGAAAGTTTCAATGCTTATAAGTAACTGCTAATGGTTCCAGTGCCCATCTTCCCTGGGATGAATCCTTGAGGGCTGGAGGGAAGGAGTGATATAAATCCCAATAGGGTAGGATCCCAGAGTAGGAGAAGCTGAGCCCAGTTTCCCTGGGAGTATCCAGTAATGTGAGGCTGCAGAGATGTCCAGCATCCAACATGGCCCCAGAGACTACAAAAGTAATGGCTGAGGGAGGCTCCTAGACTGATGGACCCATGGGAAGCCTTGCAGAGACCCCAGGATCCTAGTGTGGGAACAGGAATGGAGTCATGATTTCTAAGTCTGTCAGAAAGAAAAAAGATGTGGCCAGGAGTGGGCCAGCAATCATGAAGGATTCCAATCCCTCTCCAAATAGCTGGTTGTGGACTGTTTGCATCTCAGTTTCCTTATCTGTAAAATGGGATAATATAACAATACCCAACCAATGAAGGTGATGGGAAGATTAAATGACTTGATATATGTCAACATTTAGAACAATGCCTGGCACACGGTAAGTGCAAGGAGTCCCAGTGTCTTCTGTGGACCCGCTGGCTGGAGTTGGGTGACCAGAGTTACTTCAGCGGATGCTGCTTTGAGGCCAGTGTTTTTCAAAGGGTGGTCTCTAGGCCAGAAGCACCTCGCCCTCAATCTACTGAATCAGAATATCTGGGGAAGCTGTGTTTTGAATTCTCCAGGAGATTCTTACACACCATTAAAATTTGAGAACCAAGCTGGATGAGTGACATCTAGCAGGGAGACACCCCTCCCCTGGGCTAGGACAACATAAGCCCCCGTGGAACTTAGAGAACACAAACACACTTACAAACAAAGAGAACCTTAAACTGACTATCTCAAAGAGCCTGTCTTTAAACCAGACCTGTGTAAATTTGGGTTGGCAAATTTACATTTTTCACTATCAGTTGAGATTGGGGGGAGGGGGGGACTTAGAGAACACACACACACACTTACATACAAAAAAAAAAAAAAAAACAAACCTTAAATTGACTGTCTCAAAGAGCCTGTCTTTAAACCAGACCTGAGTAAATTTGGGTTGACAAATTTACATTTTTCACTATCAGTTGAGATTGGGGGGGGGCGGGGGGATCCAGGAACTAAATTATGTTCAGTTTGATGAAATAAGGAAAATTTCATTTTGTACCCCCATGCAACAGCTGTGTAAATACCACTCCCATGACACCTGCTGAGATGGCCAAAGTCCTACCACAGGCCCTGGTCATCATGTCTACTTAGGAAAATCTGTGCCTTCTTTGCCAAACCACATGTTCCCTATGGTATTCCCAACCACTTCCACACTTCTCTTGCGGGGCTTAGGAGCTCTACAGCAGTAGGTAATGTTGTTGTCATTATTGTCATTATTTTTTAAGTAATGAGTAATAAGTACCACCAAAGGCAGGGGCTGAAACCACAGTGGGAGGGAACTGAGTTCATGCACTTGGGAAGACCAAATAGTGAATGTAAGGGGTCTAAGAATATAGATTCCTCTCTCTTTAGGTTGTAGGAAGAGATACCTCCTGGAAGGGCCTCCCTTCAGAGGATGACACAGGTCGGTAAAGACTGAGGATACGGAGGTCCCCATAGCCTATCCAGCCCCTCCCTGCCCCAGGGCCTGCTCTCACCACTTGGGTCATCTTGAAGCAGAGTTTCTTATGTGCTGCTGTCAGCATGGCCAGGGCTCCAGCGGCTGCATTCTGGACCTTGTCGTCATCCTCCCCACAGAGCAGCACCACCAGCTTCAGCCGGTCGTTCCCATCTGCCAGGAACCTCTCCTGTACCTATGGGAGGAGAGGGCAGATGAGAGCAGAGGAAGCAGTTATATGGCTCAGAAAACTGCTTCGCAGATGTCCAGCCTGAAAACAGAAAGATGTATCTAAAGCCCCGCTCCTTAACCCAGGATCCCTCAGAGCTCTCCTTTGGGCAGCTCTCATGCCACCTCTCCCAGGAAGTCTTCTCTGATTAGCTAGATGGATGGGGCTAGAAACTCCTCCATCTAAAAGGTAAAGAGAATAAGGGACTCCTTGTATGGTGTGTTCTACCACCTCTGTTTGGGTTCAGCTATCCACAGTGGGGGAGAGAGGCAGGCACAGACCACTGAAGGGTAGGTAATGCCTAAAGAACTGTGTTTGACTTTCCTTTGGGGAAGCCTGAAATGGTTTCTCTCCACAACAGATAGGCCTTCAGGCTCTGCTATAAGAGGCCTTTGCAGTCACTGAAGGCACAGGGACTCGGAGGGGACAGGGACAATTAGGTAGTTTGCTTGGTGATTAGAGAACTGCTGCACATTCTCCACCAGGGAGAGGGATGCAGCTTCCCAAGGGCCTGAAAGCCAGGAGAAGAGCCTCCCAGGACCCAGGGCCCTTACATGTTGCAGACAGGCATTAACCTGCACAATATCTCACCCACACCACCACTCTACAGTGAAATCTGGTTAGTCAGGTTTAACCAACCAACTAGTTGTCGTGGAATCAATTCTGACTCATGGTGACCCCGTGTGTTTCACAGCAGAACTGCACACCATAGGGTTTTCATGGTTATGACCTTTTTGCAAGTAGATCACCAAACTTTTCATCTGAGGTGCCTCTGGGTAGGTTTGAACTGCCAACCTTTCAGTTAGTAGCCCAGTGCTTAACCATTTGCACCACTCAGGGACTCCTTGGTCAAGTTTAAAGGTGTTTTATCGGGTCAGGTTGCCTAGAAGTGGAGCCCCAAAAGGGGACAAAGGTCACAGATGCCCAGAGTTTGACCCTCCACCTACATCTCCCTTCTATGAGGCTGGAGCAGCGGTCATCAGAGGCGAGAGTGTGGCATGGTAGAGGTGGTTCACACGCTCCCCTTCCATTAGCACAGTTGTTACTGGGAAGCAGCTGCCCACCAGGGACCACATTTCCCCGCCTCTTGCACCTGGATGTGGCTGTGAACTAGTTCTCAACAACAGAACAACAGCAGAAGTGATATGTGTCATATCATTGGCCATGATGGTTGAGTATTGCAGGTGACTCCCCCATGGTCTATCTCCCCATTCATCATCTGAATGGAGACCACCCCTAAAGTGGCAGAGAGGGAGACAACTCTTTCATTGTTTTTGTTGAGAATACACACAGGAAAATACATACCAATTCAACCTTTTCCACGTGTACAATTCAGTGACACTGATGACATTCTTCAAGTTGTGCAACCATCCTCGTCTTCCATTTCCGAGTTGTTCCTCCCCCATTGACATAAACTCACTGCTCTCTAAGGTTCCTATCTAATCTTTCTAATTGCTGTTGATCCCATACAGATAGTTCTTAAAAGAGCACAATGCTCATGGCAAACATTTCTTACTAGTTAAGCTAGACTATTGTTTGGTTTTAAGAAGACTTCAGGGGATATTCTTGGTATAAGGTTTAAAGATTATTTCAAGGCAATAGTTTCAGGGGTTCATCCAGCCTCCATGGCTCCAAAAAGTCTGGAATCCATGAGAATCTGAAATCCTGCTCTTGCATTTTGGGGAAGACAATTGCTGATGATACAGGAATCCTGGATCTCTGAGTAATTGCTTGAAGTGAGCCACCCAGTCCAAATTGGACTATGACGTGAGTAAGAAACGAACTTTCTCCTGTTTGGATCCCTGCACGGGCTGATTTTGTTTATTACAGCAGCTTGTTCTTCCCCAGGGAAACCTGCCCACCCCTACTCCCCTCTCTCTGTCCCCTTCTCCTTGGGCACTCTCCCTTATTCCCATATGGCTGTCAGGCCCCCAGCCCAGCCTAGGCAAGCTCCCTGGGGGATCCTGGCAGCTTCATTTCCTCTGACTTTGCCAGACTTTTGTGGATTGAGTTTTCCTCCTACAATATGGGAATATCCAAGGCTGGAGTTAAGTACTTTGGGAAAACAAACTGGGTTTTCCACCAGGCCTTACATGAGGACCCAGGAGGGCCACATGGCCTGGCCCTCACATTCATGAAGAGCCTTAAATTTAGATCCTGTTGTTATCTCTGATGAGATTGTACCTGCAGGCACAGAGACACTCCAACAGGATGGGGGGAAGAAGACATTCATCATCGGTTATAGTTCGTCCCATCACAGGCCTATGGCATGTTCTGAATTCATTTTACTTTTATAAATTCTATAATTATCTGTGAAAAGCACAACTATGTTGCATAGCAATTACTGGGGAAACAGTGATAGTTCATTAAATGTTAATATTTAAAATATTCTAAAACTGTTCATAACTGCATTTTTTTATTTTTTCATGTGACCCTAATACTTCCCAGCATGTTTTCTCCTTTTCAAAATGGGCAACTGAGAGCTTGACTTAATGCCATGATGAACCTATAAATTCTTCTCTTTGGTCTGCCTGCCTCCTCCTTCACACACCCCTGTTAATGACTTTGTTTTGACCTAATGCTAATAACTTTGTTCTTTGTTTGAGCTTTACAAATAACTTTGTCTTGTCCTGTCTGACCACCTGTGACTTTCAAACCCCCCACATGGAGAGTAGAGCCCAGGTGTCTGATATGTATATCTTTAGCCTGATAATGGGGACTACAAAGACACTTCTAACCCTTGATCCTACATAAACTCTAATGTAAAATTGCTCTTTGCGACTCCATAGAGACAGCCGGTGTTGCTGCCGGTCGGAGGTGATGTACACATCTCCTGAATGAGCTTTCTTACTCTGACTCGGAGTACGTTTCATTGGCTCAACTGCTCCAGAACACGGACCCTAATCAGGTAACACTCATTTTTTAAACATACGTGGAGCTTCAATAAGTGCAAGTGCCCTGCCCTCTATTGACCTCCAAGAGGCTCTGGCCTCACATCCTGCTTTGCTAGGAGGTTATTTAGGCCTAAGTAACACAGAACTCCCTGGGTGGTGCAAACGGTTAACATGTTTGGCTGCTAACCGAAAGGTTGGAAGTTGGAGTCCAACCAGAGGCACCTCAGAAGAAAAGCCTGGTGATCTATTTCTGAAAAAGCGGCCATTGAAAATCCTATGCAGCACAGTTCTACTCTGACACACACGGATCGCCATGAGTTGGATTTGACTCTACAGCAACCGGTTTTAAGTGGAGAAATGGCACCTTCCACCTCATTTAGCCCAATGCTTTGGGTTCAAAGCCCCAGCTAAGGATGATATTACTCTGTATGCTTTCCCTTGTCTCCTTTGTACAGGAAGAAGATTTGTAATCACAAAAAGATTCAGAGATTCTTGGGTTCTCTGCCCAAAATGCTACCTTAGTACCATCATAATAGCCCCTGATGTCACCCAAACCCTGGCCTGTGGTTTGACTCTCCAAGCCTTGGTCCCACCCCTCACCCTACGCCCCCACTCTTACCTCCTTGTTGGCCACCATGTTGCACATGCACTCAGTGGCTGCCTGCCGCAGCTGGTCATGGTTCTCGAACATGTAGTTCTCGATGTCTGGCAAGGCCCTCTCCTTAATGATCTTCTGCCTGGGGTGAGCAGGGGTGGAGGAAGAGAAGCCACTGAAGCCTCTGCAGTGAGCATGTGTCATTTTTACCCCCAAGGCTCATTCCCCCTCCCCTTCCTAGTGGTGTCACTCCCACATCCTCAGCCAGCTTGGTTTGAAAGGTGTTGACGTGTCCTCCAGCTCCAGGATGGGTACCCATGGGCATAAATTAAATGATATATCATAGTGTCCTGGCCACAGCAATGGGTTCTGAGATAAACACGTCACCCAACTGGACATTTTTTTGTATTGTTATTGCGGAAAAGAAAGTTTCTCTTCCTCTCTCTTTCCTGCTGGACATGAAGCCAGGAGGATGAAGGAGAGGTCTGAAGCCATCCTTGTGACCATGAGAGGGAGAAAAAGTCCGTCTGAGAATTAAGACAACACAGAAAGGAGAGGGGAGTAGAGAGAACTAGGGCCTGGGGCAGCTCTGTAAGCCCTGCATCAAGCCACACCTGGATCCGGATTACTTTTTATTTTCACAAGCAGTCAATTCCCTTTGTGTGTAAGCTTGTTGGGGTTGAGTTTTTGTTGCTGTTGTGATTGGTTTGTTTTTATTTATATTTGTTGAGTGTAAGAGTAAATGAACAAAGAATGAAATGAATAAGTAAATTTTAAAAATAGTAAACAAGCATAGGCAGTCTAGAAAACTCGTGGGTCTTAGAACCAGACAGACAGACAGACAGAAGCATATGTGGATTCTACCACTTACTAGCTGTGGGAATATGGACAAATGATGGAACTTCTCAAAGCTAGCTAGCTCACCCACCTGAGAAACATTTTAAATAAGAACGTATTTTGCTCATCAAGGAGTCCCTAGGTGGTGTAAACAGTTAAGTGCTCAGCCTCTAAGTGACAGGTTGGTGACTAGAATCTACCCAAAGGCACCTTGGAAGAAAGACTTGGTGATCTACTTCTGAAAGGACACAGCTGTTGAAAACCCCATAGAGCACAGTGCTACTCTGACACACATGCGGTTGCCATGAGTTGGAATTGACTTGACAAACAGCAACTAGTTTTATTGTTTTTGGGTTTTTAAAATTTTTTTTCTGCTCATCAAAGCTGGTTCCCTGGCCTCTGCTAGTTGTCCTCCTGGGGTTGAGTTTTCAGTCACTTGCAACCAAAAGAATCCCAACCCAATATACTCCACCACACCCCTGTTTCCAAGAAGGAACAGGCTTGATTCCCACCTACCCACCTGGGTATTTTTTTTACTACTTAAAAAAGAAAAAGTCTCTTTACAGCCTCCCTCGGCTTCATACACTTCCTCCAAGGTCTTTCCAAGTGTTAACTCGCATCCCTCTCACTGGGTTCCTCCTACCCACTGCCTCTGATCCTGTCCTCAGGGGAGAGCAGCTGTAGTACAAGATGCAAGTGAAATTTCAACCACTTTATGGGCCAGCCTTCCCCCTGCTGCTCCCCACACCCTGCCCTACTCACCGGAGTTTGTCGCTCCGTGCAGACAGGTTGGTGAGGCTGAGGAGAGCCTCGTAGTTCTGCAGCCCGTCCCTTTCTGTGTCCAGGAGACGCACGAGGGGCCGCACCACCTCATACACCTACGGGGGTGAGGGGGTGAAGATGTGGGTCAGGCGGAGACCATGTTACTCCTCCCCGGTCCCTTACATTTGTAAGTGCCAGGCTTTCACATTTCCAAAGCACTTTTCCACACATTGTCTGCTTTAATCTTCACAATAATCTGAAACCAAAACCCACTGCCATTGAGTTGCTTCTGATCCATAGCAACCCCATAGGACAGGGTAGAACTCCCCATAAGGTTTCCAAGGCCGTAAATCTTTATGAGAGCAGACTGCTACATCTTTCTCAGCAGAGTGGCTGGTGGGTTCGAAACTGCCGACCTATTGGTTAGCTGCCAAATGCTTAACCACTGCTCCACCAGAGCTCCTAATGATCCGAAAGTCAGAATTATTTTCCTCACTTTGTCCAGAATCCAAGTGCCTGGACCTTGGAACCAGACAGATGGGCATGTATGTCCCCTCTGTGACAGCAGAATGCCCCCTTCCCAGGCTGGGGGTATGGCAACAAGGGCAAGGCCCCTAGGAGCACAGGAGACTTCTCTTATTCCCCCCATCCCACCAACCACAGACACCCACCCGCTCCCCCGGGAAGGCGATGTCTGGGTTAGAGACGGCAGCGATCTTTGCTAGGGCGTGGGCTGCCTTCACCTTGCCCACATCGGTGCCCTCCAAGGCCAGGGGAATCAGGGCCTGAAAGAAAGGGCACAGTCAGTGCTTGGTCACAGAGACCCAGCCTCTCTCCATCCTTCTTCTCCAGCTGCCATCTGTCATATGTCTGTCCCATCAGAGGGGCAGGAGGACTCTAAAGATGTAATCGGCTCTTGAACAATCATAGAAAACAATTAAAAAATGTAAGCAACTCATTCACAATTAAAAATGTAATCAACTCATTCCCCTGGTGCCCAGCACACATCAAAGTCTTCACCCCTGCCTCTCCCCACCCATTCTTAAGTCCATTCTGCTTTTGGAAAAATCAGCTGATATTTTACTTTCTGCCTAAACCAAACCTAATAGTAACAGCAGCTTTTGTTGAGCACCTACTTTGAGTCAAGACTTTAAGTGTATTTTCTCTAATCTTTGTGACATCCTGTAAAGTGCACGTCTAAGTTGTCCCATTTTACAGATGAGGAAGCTGTGGCTCCAAGAGGCTAAGTGATTTACCCACAAGTAAAAAAGGACAGAGCAAGGACTCAGCTCCAAGTCTTCTACTTCAAATTCCAAGGTCTCTATATTTGTACCATGCTTCCCTCCAATAGCAAGGAGCATAAATATGATTCCAAAGTAAATCCCATGACACCTCATAATATCGGGCAGAAATTGGTTTGGGGTTATGTGTAGGTAGCACAGATAACTGAGTGACTGTGTTCCAGGAGGTCGGGTTGGGCAGGGGGTACATTATTCTTGGGCCAGGCAATGAGTGTACACACACACACACACACACACACACACACACACGCATCTTCCAGGTTGGCAATGATGTCATACCCCCCAATTACCTTGCCACCACCTTGAGCCACAATGGTGCCTCTGTCCTTTGGGTTGTCACACAGTGCCAGAAACACCCTGTAGGGCCAGGGATAAAGCAGAACATTTAATGCACCAGCACACCCTTCCCACAGTATCAGCAGACCTGCAAGTCAGAGCCAGCAAAACCCTACAACCAATAGGGCCACGTCTGGCTGGGTGGGTGTCACTGCTTGTGCTCCAGCCAACTCTCTGCATTCTCCTATCATGGCGCCCACTACACTGTATTGAAACCGTGACCTTGGCTGCCTCCCCCACCAGGCTGTAAACTTCCTTTGCAAAGGCTAGCTTTAATCTCTGGAATAGTAGATCCAGCACAGGGTGTGGGAACAAGGTAACTAGCCAGGATGGACAGCGACCTCTTTTTTCCTAACAGAAATTTCCCTCTGTGATAACCTGCCTCACCTAGTTACTTTTCAACGCAGACCCCCTTCAGTTTCTTCTCTAGGCCCCCATGTGTCCTAATCCCTTCATTTAATCCTTCGCCTTCTGTCTCCCCACCCAGCCTCCTGGCCTTCACTCCCTGCCCAGCCCCACTCTGGCCGACTGCAGCCGCACCTGGCCAGCAACTCCTTGGTCTGGTTGGTGAGGATAGCACTGTCTGCTTTCACCATGCAGGTCAGTGCAGAGATGATGCCCGCCTTCAGAAGCCGCTTCACCCGCATGTCTATAAAGTCCTTCTTGTCCTGGGGGGATGAAAGGTGACAGTGGGGAGAGGGCCAGGGCACCAGAACAATTTGTATTAAAACTTAAAGGTGGTCTGTTTCTGACTTCTTGTGGTAGACTGAATGATGATCTAACAGTGCCCAGGTCCTAATCCCCAGAACCAGTGAATAGGTTACCTTACGTGATGAAAGGGACTTTGTCGTAGGGTTTTGATTAAGTTAAAGATCCTTAGAAAGGGAGGTAGGTTATCCTGGAATATCCAGGTGGACCCAATGTAATACAAGGGTCCCTGTAAGAGGAAGGCAGGCGGATCAGAGTTAGTGGTAGGAGATGTGATGATGGAAGCAAAACGTTGGAGTGATTTGATGAAGGGTCACAGCCAACGAATGCAGACAGCTTCTAGAAGCTGAAAAAAGCAAGGAAAGGATCCTTCCTTTAGAGCCTCCAGGAAGAACCAGCCCTGCCGACACCTTGACTTTAGCCCAGTGAGACTGATTTTAGACTTCTGACCTCTAGAACTGTAAGGGAATACATGTGAGCTGTTTTAGGCCACCATGTTTGCAGTAATTTGTTACAGCCACAACGAGAATGTAATACATTTCTAATTCCCTCTGTCTGAGCTTGCCAAGGGGCATACAGCACATTGTACTATATGAATACAGAGCCTGAGGGCTGATAGGGTAAGGAAATGAATTTCCCAAAGGCTCTTTAATTTACAGAGGAGCAAAACAAAACAATGATCATCTAAAACGCTAGACGACCCATGTATTATTTTTCTTGCAAAAGACTGGCTTTCTATTACAGGGAGTGGGGTGTAGGTGGGAGTGAGAGGATAAGGCGCAGATGGAGCAGATAACAATGGATTGTGTTTTGCTGGAAACCCAGAGTCAACCCCCGGGTTGAATAGTCCCTACAGCTAATCCTTGGAATGGCTGGGACGAGGGAGACAGCCAGGGGCAATCTCTAGAAGCCACATCTGAACTTCACAATAGCAGAACATGCTATACACCCCTCACCTGGATGCAATACTATGCAATATTTTAAAATGATTCACAGAGTGACAAAACAGTGTGGAAAACACATCAAATATTTTCCCCAAATTGGGCACAAAATGATAATACATTCTGGTTATAACTATGAATAAAAAAAGATGCACAAGGCAGAAGAAAATCTCTGGTAGGTACTATATCAAAATGCCATCAGTGGTCATACGGAAATAAGGTAATTGTCAATGGCTATTTTCTCTATTATTCACTTTTTGGTTTGTTTTGCAACTGGGTCATATTGTATCATTTTTAAAAAACAAAATGATTTACTGTCTGGAAATGGGACATGTGTACTCATATTCCACACAGGGAGGAAATCACAGGGAGGACCCCAAGGGGATTTGTGACATCTGTGTTAATGCTGACCCTTGTCCCTCTTCCCGTCATTATCGCTGCTTAGCATCCCTGTCCCCAACCCAGATGCCCCAGGAGGAAAAAAAATCGAATTTTTGTAAATGTTAAAAACATGAAATAAAACTATCCAAAATTCATAAAATAAACAACATAAATTGAAAAATGCTCATCATGGCTCTATTTGTTTCTTCAAAGTACAAATTAATTGCCTTTCCAGGAGCCAAAAAAAAAAAAAAAAACCCCACCAAACCCCCTGCTGTGGAGTCGATTCCGACTCATAGAAAATGAAACAAAGAAAAAACCTGAGCGCCACCTGGTGGGAAAATTTATCATTGTCCTCTTGTTCCAAATCATCCCAAACACACAAGGCACAGCACCCAGGCATCATTATTTTTCCCCTCCACCTCTTTTGGCAGTCTGGTGACACCGACTACTCCCCACACTGAATGGACCCCATCCCACCTTGGGGTGCTCCTCAGGTACGTGTTGCTTGGAGAACTTGGCTAGCTGCACGAGCTCAGGGATGACCTCCTTGACATCATAGCTGTTGGTGCAGTTCACCAAGGTGGTGGCCACCGAGTACAGGATGGTCTTGTCGCTGGTCTAGAGGCATGGCGGGGGTGAGGGGCAGGAAAGAATCTTTAGAGCAAACCTCTGCTTCCAAGATGGCTCAGTCACATGGCTTGGTAAGTTGATTTAGGAACTGTGTGGCTGGTGTAGCTACATCTTGGAGGGTGAAAAAAAAAAAACAGCACAGAAGGAGAGGAACCTGGTCCTGCTCAAAAAAGGCAGGTAGAAATTTACTCTAAACTCTCAAGAGAGAAGCCCTGGTGGTGCAGTGGTTAAGCACTCAGCTGCTAACTGAAAGGAAGGCAGTTCAAACCCACAAGCTGCTCTTTGGGAGAAAGATACGCAGTCTGCTTCCGTGAAGATTTACAGCCTTGGAAATCCTATGGGGCAGTTCTACTTTGTCCTATAGGGTCACTATGAGTAGGAGTCAACTCAATGGCAATAGGTTTGTTTTGGGGTTTACTCTTAAGATCCCATATTCCCTGAAAGTATGATTAGGAGTCTCTGTTCCTTGCTTAAGGTCCCTGGGTGGCATGAAAAATTTGTGCTTGACTACTAACCTAAAGGTTGGCGGTTCAAACCCACCCAGCAGCATCAAAGAAGAAAGGCCTGGCAATTGCTTCTGTAAAGATTACAGCTAAGAAAATCCTATGGAGCAGTTCTACCCTGTAACACATGGAATCACTACGAGTCCGGATCGACTTGATGGCGATGGGTTGGGTTGGGTTGGGTTGGGGGGGAGCGGGTAGTTCCTTATTTTGTGCCTTCTTCAAAGTCCAACATGCTTTTCCTGTCCAACCAGGACGCAGGTGGGGGTGGGAGCTGGGCATTCTCTGGTTCAGCCCTGGTGGAAACTTTCTCCCACACCTCCTCCTTTTACTGGTAGAAAGAGCCAGAGAGTTGGCCCAGGAAAGGCAGGAGAGTCTGAGAAGGGGAGGAGCCCAGGAAAGAATGGGCACTCCCTCTCTGTCCCTCATACTTCACTTCCTAATGCCCCCAGGAAAAAATACTGTCCTGCTATTCATCCGCCCGCTGCCTGGAAGCCATAAACAGTTGTGAATCCATTTTACAGTCAGGTAAAATGAGGTCCAGAAAGGAGAAATGACCAACTCAGGTTTATCCAGCGAGTATGGGGCAGAGTCAGGACGAGGCTCAGCAGAAGGTCCTGTGGGTCTGGATCTAGGGGGAAGAGTAGGCCTTCCCTGAGGTCAGGGGTTGGGGCCAGACTTGCCTTGGCCAGCTCGAACATGGCCTGCAGGGCAGGGATGTCCTGGACAAAGTCGTCCTTTACGTCAGCATCCAGCGTGAGGTAGGCCAGGCCCTCCACCGCCCAGCGCCGGGTCTGGGTGTCTATGGAAGCATTGCACAGCCACCTGGAAAGGGGAGGGAGAGGTGCTGGAAGGGTGCCAGCACTCGGGTCCAGAGAGTAAAGCGACTTCAGGGCAGTGGACAGCTGGTGAGGAGCCTTTCATGATCTGCAGTCCATTAGAGCTCCCCGGTGACGCCCGCAAGGAAGCGAAGGAGGAGATGCCACACCTGAGGACACACAAGCCCCTTACTTGCGACACTGTTTGGCCAGCTTCTCTGTCGACCCTTCAGCAAATTGCCTGAGACCATAGTCTGTCCCGCCTGCAGAGCCGAGTTTACAGAGTCCCTGCAGAGGTGTGAAGACAGAGGATATTTGTAGGATCAGACACCAGGCTTAGGGAAAAGGCCTTGTTCATATGGGTCCGTGTGGCTGGAACACCTTGCCCTTTTTTCTTTGCCTGGCTAAGCCTCTACATTTGATACAAAACCCAGCTCAGGCAGCACCTCTTCAGAGACCTCCTACCTAATCTCTCCAGATAATTAGGGCTGACACCCACAGAGCTGGAGGTCTTTGCCCTGCCCTCTTCCCCCATTATCCTGACTCCATGGATGTTTTGTTTGTGCCATTTTTAAAAGCCAGCACAAGATAAAGTCAACCACATCCCAAACTGTGCAAAAACTGGCAGAGAAATCAGGTCCTGTGGATAACAAATTTAGACATGTAAAATGTTAACCAAGAAAAACTAGACTCATGTTAGGAAAAAAATTTCTTCCTTGAGAGAAAACTCACCAGGGCAGAAGTTAAAATTAGTTTTAAAAAATTCATGTGAACAAAAAAATGAATCAATGACTCAAATCTTTAATGTTTACAAGAAAAAGGAAAGATCAATAGAATAATTTCAGGAAAATTAAAACGGAAGCAGCCTTAACTGTGCTATAACCCAACCCACTGCCATCGAGTTGATTCCGACTCATAGTGACCCTATAGGACAGATAGAACTGTCCCATAGGGTTTCCAAGGAGCACCTGGTAGATTTGAACTGCCGACCTTTTGGTTGGCATCCATAGCTCTTAACCACTATGCTACCAGGGTTTCCTGTACAGAAACTGAAGAAATAAACTGACTTTTTGAAATTTGCTCTGAAAATTCTTTCTGGACAAAAGCTCATCTGTGCTGGTGTCGTTCACAAGCACAGAGGCGGATATATTCAGGTTAAACTGCAGGATCCACCGTTCCGAACTGATGTTCTCACAGCCCCCAGCATACCGTCCATGGTAGACCTTATCACCCTGTTCTCAGGGGCCTGTGGATGGGCCTATGTGTCTCATTCATTCCGGTGCTCCTGGTGCCTGGCACAGTGCCTGGCACTGGGGAAGAGGGAGATAGTGAGCCCACTCACCACCAGTGTGCGGATCTTGATTTTCTCATTTTTGGTGGTCTTGTAGATCTCCTTGAGCAGTGACACACCATTGGTGATGATGAAACTGGCACGGGTGAGCTTGGTGGAGGCGTGGATAAGGGCCTCCACAGCCACCAGCTGGTCCTGCTCACGCTCTGAGCCACACAGTGCCACCATCATCTCCATTACGCCTTTCAGCCCCAGCAGCTGATTGCCCAGGTCGAGGGGGCCCTGCAGGATCCCCGACACTGTCTGGATGGCACTCACATTCTTGTCCATGTCCTGCGGGTCAAACGTGCCCCTGAAAAAGAGAGCAAGGGTGGTCAAGAGAACTAGCCCAGTGGAGTGGAAAGGGTGTAGGATTTGGAGGCAGACAGATTTGGATTTGTATCTGGGCTGCACCACTCATGTCCTGTGTGAATTCGGGCAATTCACTGAACCTCTTTGAGCCTCAGCTTCATGATCTGTAAACTGAGGCTAGTACTACTATGTCTTAGTATTGTCCAAAACCAAGCCAAAGCCAGTGCTGTCAAGTTGATTCCGACTCATAGCGACCCTATAGAACAGAGTAGAACTGCCCCATAGAGTTTCTGAGGAGCGCCTGGCGGATCTGAACTGCTGACCCTTTGGTTAGAAGCCATAGCACTTAACCACTACGCCACCAGGGTTTCCTCTTAGTATTGTAAAAAAAAAAAAAAAGTATTGTAGTGAGGATTAAATGACATAAAAGATGTGTCATAGGCTGGGTCCCCAGGAAGCACACTTTGAGATGGAGATTCACATGCAGGAAGTTTATTAGGGAAAGCTCTCGGGATCGACTCCTGTTAGGGGAAGGATAAGAAGCAGACCTGGGGAGAGGTAGGCATTGGGCTGCACACAGTTCTGGAGCTGGGACACTGTTTTGAGCTGTTCCTGGTTGGGGCAAGGGACAAGTTATTGGATGCCAGCTGCCCCAGGAAAAGTAGGGTGGCTCTTCTCAGCTGAAGCCAAGTCCAGAAGAGAGGTGACAGCTGAGAGCTATTAGCTGACAGCTTTCCCAGCGGATGGGGGCATAGACCCTTCAATCCTGAAAGGGGGCTGGCAGGCAGCACAGCAGCCCCCACGACATGCCTAGGTGGTGCCTGGCAGCTGTATCGCTTGCAACGTGGCTGGCTCATGACGTGGCTGGGGATAGCCACCCCCGTCTGGGTTTAGTTCCCTCCCCTGCCGACTCAGAGTGTGGGAAATGGCAGCACTAGTGTTGGTGTCACTCAGTGCGGTAACTCATGGTGTCACCCCCATGCTAATTACCACAATATTGTTGCTAAAACACCATAAAATCTGACAAAATCAGCGAGTATACAAACACCAGCAGCAAGGAGCACAACAGTGCGTGCTTGTAGCGCCGCCCAGATGAAACCACGTGATTTGAAGCATCGCGGTAATTGGGTAATAATGGCAGCTCTGACCAGAGTGCATTAGAAGGTTCAAAAAGTAAGTTAGCATAGAGTTTTATCCTTGTAAGTATACTGACACATGTGTTTGTTATAACTAACTACAAGGATATTTTTACAAAAAATAATAAATTTCTGCTGAAACTCTGCACAAAAACTTTATAGACGGCCATTCTGGTGTCACCCCCTCTAACAGTGTCACCTGGTGTGGTCCACATCCCTCCTATCCCCATCCTGAGGCCACTGAGTGCAGACTAAATGAGCTGGAAGGTTCTGCCTTGCTTTCAGAATCTATTATTGTCTATTGTGTGGGAGAATCACTGTTTGGGGACATCAGAGGTGACATGCCTTCTGACCCTTTGGGCATCTGTCCATGTTGGTATTTGGGGAATCAGAACAGAACTGCAGTTTTGTATAAGTCAAAGAAGGTAGTGTGGACTAGTCAGAAGACTGCACGCCAAGAGGCGGAGACCTGGATTCTAATTTGCTGGGTGACCTTGGACGAGTCCCTCTGGGTCCCAATGCCTCTGTTTGTAAAGTGAGGGAGGGGTCTCTCTGGAGGCTCTGAGCCCCTCCAGCTCTGACCTTCAAAGTCCTGTGCCTCATCTCCCCCCCACTCAGTGCCCAGACCACCAGAGTCTCTCATAATTAAACTAGGTCCAGGGTGGTACAAACTGTTAAGCGGTCGACTACTAATCGTAAGGGTTGGCAGTTCAAACCCACCCAGAGGTATCTCAGAAGTAAGGCTGGGCAATCTATTTCTGAAGGGTCACAGCCATGAAAACCCTATGAAACATAG
Organism: Loxodonta africana; assembly: GCF_030014295.1. Classification (NCBI taxonomy): domain Eukaryota; kingdom Metazoa; phylum Chordata; class Mammalia; order Proboscidea; family Elephantidae; genus Loxodonta; species Loxodonta africana. The sequence goes on from NC_087359.1 coordinate 53,167,685, forward strand.
TTCTACTCTGTACTCATGGGGTTGCCATGAGCTGGAATCGACTCCACAGCAGCTGGCTTTACTCTGGCCCTTTAAACTGGCACCTGAAGATGCAGGGTATATTACCTGGGCCTGCTGCCTCCCCCTTTGCTGAGGGACAGCCTCAGGGCCTGCTTTTTTGACTGCAATGACCATACCCCCTCAGCCTCTGGTGACTGGCCTAGGGTCTGGGGGTCTGAGTGAGGCAGCCATGCTGTAGGCTGACCCGGCAGAGGCCTCCATCAAAAAGCACTGCCCAAAGGAGGACTAGCCAGGTGACTTTTGTTGTTATCATTGTCGTCGAGTGGATTCAGATCCATGGTGACTCCATGTGTGCAGAGTAGAACTGTTCTTAAGGTTTTTAAGGCTGTGACTATTTGGTAGCAGATTGCCTGGCCTTTCTTCCCAGGCGCCTCTGGATGGGTTCGAACCACCAACCTTTCAGCTAGTAGTCAAATGCTTCATTGCTTATACCATTGAGGGCCTCCTAAATGATACCTAACACCAAAAAAAAAAAAAAAAAAACCCAAACCTGTTGCAGTCGAGTCGATTCCGACTCATAGAGACCCTATAGGACACAGCAGAACTTCCCCATAGGGTTTCCAAGGAGCGCCTGGTGAATGTGAACTGCTGACCTTTTGGTTAGCGGCCATAGCACTTAACCACTACGCCACCAGGGTTTTCAGGAGAGGCTCAAGAGGTTAGCAGTAAAAGCTGAAGCTGAAGTAAAGGGAGACCAGCAATGCCATGAGGAGCCATACGTGAGCCAAAGTCAGGGTTAGTAGAAGCTATAAGGCAGAGCAGGAATCAGCAACCTACAGCTGTGGGCCAATTCCCAAATCCTCAGAGCTAAGAATGGGTCTTACATTTTAAGGGTTAAAAAAAAAAGAATATGCAATAGAGGCCTACACCCTTCCCCCATAGCCTAAAATAGTCGCTGTCTGGCCCTTTATAGCAAAAGTTTGCCAAACTCCTGGGATAGAGGAAGGAAAGACAGAGTAGAGGCAGTGTCTCCACCTAAGACCCACTTGGGGCGCTTTCCTAACATGCAGCTTCCTAAGCCACACCCCAGACTGCTGAGTTACAGAAGAGGGGTTCCCAGGAATTAGAATAAGCTCTCCCGGTGATAATTATGCACAATAAAATATGAGAATTATTGGAATAAAGAGTTAAAAGGCCATGTAGCAGTAGGAAAAGAAGGGAGAAGACACATAAAGAGAAAAAGAGACCCAGAGAGAGCATCTGAGTCACATGGATGATGGAGCAGCAAAGAGAAGACTCAGGAATTCCTGCTGCTGAGGGCCTGGCCCTCTGTCTATTCTCTGCAAGGCCACCCAGTTCTTAAAGCCTTGACAGATCCAGGTCTCCCTTCTTGACAAGTTGATGTCTGTTCCTTTCAACCACAGGAGCCTGGAATAGACTTAAAATATGCCTAAAAATTATTCGACACTCCTGCCTTCAAAAGATGGAGCCCAATTCTCTCTTGAATGTAGGCTTGGCTGAGTGACTTGATTCTAATGAATAGAATGCAGCGGAAGTGATGGTATGGGACTTCTGAGGCTAGGCGATAGAACACATTGTTGCTTTCACCTTGCTCTCTTTCGCACTACTCACTCTAGGGGAAGCCAGTTGCCATGAGGTCAGGACACTTAAGCAGTGTGTAGAGAGGTCCACATGGTGAAGAGCTGAGGCCTCCTACCTACAGCCATGTGAGTGAGCCATCCTTTGGAGAGCGAAGAACTGCGGCCTCTCACCAACAGCCATGTCCTAAACTCCGTTACCTGTGAGTGAGCCACCCTGTGGGAGGTCCACACTGGGAGGAAACGAGGCCTCCTGTCAGCAGCCAGCAACAATTCACCAGCCATGTAAGTTAGCCACCTTGGGAGCAGATATTCCAGCCCCAATTAAACCTTCAGATGACCACAGCCCCCAGCTGACAGCTTGACTGCAACCTCCTGAATGACTCCAAGTCTATACTACCCAGCTAAACCACTCCCAAACTCCTATCCCACTGTGACATAATCAATTATTATTGTTTTAAGCTGCTAAATTCTGAGGTTATTTGTTACACACCCATAGATAACCAATACAGAGCCCAGGCCCAGGCCTCTGGGGAACTCACGTGATGTACTCCTCGCAGATCTTGCGGAAGTGATCACGTTCCGGGTCACAGCGCAGGTCATCGTAGAGCTTGTTGATGAGGACAGAGGCAAGCATGCGGGTGTTGTCGGTCAGGGGCAGGCAGGACGGCAGATCTGGAACTTGCCCCACCACCTTCAAGATCTTCCTCAGGCCTGCAGGATAAACAGCAGCAAGTATAAGATTCCAACACGTGCCCTCACTCAGTACTGTCTTATCACCAGCCCTCTCCAGCCCTCTCTTCAGGCAGCACACAGCTCATCCACAGCGAAGGGCACTGGAATGGGGCCAAAAGACCCAGGTTCTACTCCTGACTCTGCTCCTACCTGGGCACGCACATACCCTTGCACAATTCACCTTCCTCTCTGGGCTTCTGTTTTCGCATTTACAAAATCAAAACTAGTTGATCTTAAAGGACTCTACAAGGTGACGTTCTGTGGGTTGATGCACATTCTTTTTCAAATACTATTTCATATTTGATTTTCCCTTGGCATCAGCTTCCTTATTTGTAAAATGGGAATAACACTACCTACCTTACGGAGTTTGAGGAGTCAATGAGCTAATGTGTGAGAAGTGCTTAGTGCCAATCCAGACACATTACTATCGCTCAATAAATATTAGCTATTACTATTAACTATTATTACTATCATCCCTTCCTTTCTCTTCTGTTGAAGAATTTTCAATGGTTTCCGGTTACCCATCAGGCTAATTCAACAGTCAGGCATTTGTTAAGTAAGTGAATGACTAAGCGAATGAATAAATGAGCACCTTCTAGGCCCTGGCCACTGAAATTAAAGAACCAGCCCTGACCCAAAATAACTCACAGTGCAATAGGGAAGACAGGCATATAAAGGTTACAATAGGTGTGATAAGTGCAGAGTGATAATACCACACGTGGGGTGATTTACTTGGATAAAAACAGAGCTGCGATTTGAGTATTTAGGGGAGCTTTATACATCTTGGAAACCCTGGTGGGGTAGTGGTTAAGTGTCACGGCTGCTAACCAAAGGGTCGGCAGTTCGAATCCACCAGGCGCTCCTTGGAAACTCCATGGGGCAGTTCTACTCTGTCCTATAGGGTCGCTGTGAGTCGGAATCGACTTGACGGCACTGGGTTTGGTTTGGTTTTTTATACATCTTACCATATTGAATCCTCTCAATAACCTACTAATAAGGAATCATTACTTCCATTTTCCAGGAACAGGAAATCAAGACTTGGAAAAGTCAAACAAGTTGCCCAAAGTCACGTGGCTGCAAGTGATATAATGAGGACGTTCTCCTAGTAATGTCCGAGTTATCACTCAGGTGATGTTAACTGTGACACTGTGCTGCCTCTGGGGCAATAGAGGGCTTGATTTCAGAGCCAGGGTTTTAGAGGTGGGTAGGTCCCACATCTGCTTCTGACTTGCTGCGTGATCTTGGGCAAGTCCCTGTGGGCCTCAGTGTCGCTGTTTGTAAAGTAGGGGAGGGGTTGCTTTGGAAGCTCTGAACCCCTCCAACTCTCACCTTCCAAGTTCTGTGCTCACCCCCTCTCCAATCAGCACCCAGAAAACCCAGAGTCCTTCATAATTAGTTAAGTTTGGCCAGACCTCATGTAGAACAGGTAAGTGAGTGGAGGATATTCTAGGTAAACACTGGGAGGCATGAAACTCTGGGTGTTGAGAGGGAATTAGAAGTGCTTGGCAGGGCTGGAGAGTAATAAGAAGGGGCCTGTTGAGCCAGACGAAACTCCCAGCCTGGCTCTCAAAGGTCTCCAACAAACGTAGCTGCTCCACTTTCCATCACCTTCCCTATCTCTTCTCCTACTCTTCCCTTCCATTCCTGCCCCCACACTTTTGAGCATCTCATTTCTCTTCTGATGGAACACTCTGGACCTCCTCCTTGCTAGTCCTTGTCCCTCTCTTAACCCAAAAACTCCCTTCAGGCTTGACACCCTGATCACCTCCCTACCCAAGTCTCCCTGCCCAGACTGTATTATACATAACCCCTCAGCATTGCAGCGTTTCATTTGTATACAGGTTTTTAAAATCCACATTATTTTTACCCAAGTACTGTTCATTTGGTGCCCTCAAACAAAGGAACAGAATAACAAATATTGCTCCCCACTCCTCCGCATCCCGTAAAACATATGGGTGGGCCTAGATCCTAGTGCCGAGAGAAGAGCTGTATTGTGGATGCTCAGCCTTCTTGATACACTCAGAGGAGTCCAGGGCCAGGGGAAAAAGGGAAGCAGATAGGAGAGGTCCTTAAGCACTAGAGTAGTTTGTTAAAAGCCTAAGTACTTGCACGTACACTTTACTGAGACCTGTGAAACCAAACAAGGGAAGTACAATTATCAAAAGATAATACGTTCCGAGCTGGTAAAAGCTGATTTAAATCTTTTATAACAAGGTATGGTCTACATGTCATAAAACACACGGGAGAATCTATCTGAGCTGATTTTGAAGTCACTGGTATGATTCCTAAATAATGAAAGAAGCCGATTCAGCAGGAGAGGAAAACCCTGGAGTTAACAAAGTCAATGGATGTTTTCTAGAACATTTTTGCTGTGCTTTGTATAAAGTATACTTGATGCTACTTTCCCCCTTCTATAAGGCCTGTGAAATCTTTTGCCAACTGTGAGACATCAGGAATGTTGCCCTGTACTTGGTGAAGGAGTCCTGTATGGTTTTTGCCCTCATTTGTTATGTATCCACTCTGATGTTTTGGGGTGTGTTTGGACACTTTCTGGGTATTTTCAGGTTCTGAATTCAGAGCATTGACCTACATCAGCCCAATGACGGATCCTAATATGTAAATGTCTTTTCTTGCCTTTTCAGTCTGAACTGAAGTCTCCTCCCAGACAAGGACCACACCTCTTCCACTTTCTGCTCAGTGCCAGGCACCCGGGTACAAACTCAAAAAGCTGGAGTGAGCCCCAAACCCTCCCACCTGCTCACCATTATCCACCACATAGATGGTGCGTGAGTTGTCGTGAATGGCGAGGTCCTTCCTGGGGACATTCTTATTGAGCAGATTCAGAGCCTGATCCCTGCCCAGGCCAGACACCTTCTTACTGGCCAGCATGTCTAGGAGGTGGCTGGTGATCAGCTTCAGGTCCTTCTTGGTATCTGAGTAATGAGAGGACAGAGGTAAAGAGAGAGGAACAGCGAACCTCAGATAGATAGGAATGGCTGAGGCTTGTAGAAGGACTCTGGAAATGCCGAATCTACTGCTTCCTAGATATTTGAGTTTCCTGGGAGCATACAGTGTCCCCTATCCCACCCAATTCCCTAAAAGGGAGGGAAATTCCCAGACAACACCCTAAAGGATCCTCTAGCCACTGCTTGAACACTGATTTCTACAGCAGACCATTTCCTCCTTGAACAGCTTTGATTCTTAGAAAGTGCTTCCCTTCCCAGGCAATGATTGGCAGGAGTCCAGGGACACTTTATGCAGCTTTTAATAAACTAACTTAATAAAATGTTTTCCAGAAAGGAAATTCATCCTCCTTACAGACATTTTGCTCCTCATAGACTCAGGCATGCTGGGGGCCTGATTCAGACTCTCTGCCTACAGCACCAGGACTTCCCTGCCCACTGGTGGGTCTTAACAGGCAAGTGCCTTTTTCTGTTTTTGCCCTGTCTGATCTCCCTGAGACACAGAGATTTTTATTCTCATTCTATTTTGGAGCCCAAAGGTAAGCAGACAGAAAAGTACAGGAGTTTCAAACCATGTCAGATAAATAGCAGATGAAAGGATGGGGTCGTATAACCTAGGGAAGGAAAGATGCAGTAGACATGGTAGCTTGTTTCCAAATAAATAATGTCACTAGGATGAGATAATAGATTTATTCCATAAGGTTCCAGAGGGCCGAACTGGGGCCGCAGATGGATGAAAACTACAAGGAGATACATTTGAAATAAATTATTTTATTTATTTACTTGCAGCTGTCCACATTCACTATCTCCCAAGAAAGTTGTGGAAGACTGTACATTGATGGCCCCAAAGAGCCACATTTCTCAGTATTCATGCTCTTGAATAGCCTCCTCCCACAATGGCACCTGGTTGATTATGTGACTTGCTTTGGCCAATGGGACATTAGCACGTATGACAAATCAGAACCTTAAAAAGCTGGGGCTTGTCCTATTAGAAACCTGCTACCGCTACCATGTTATATAGAAACTCAAGTGAGCGACTAGAGAGGCCACAAAGAAAAACACCAAGATTCCCTTGTCAACATATCTATCTAACCGCCAGCCACACAAGTAAGAATCTTGGACCTCCCAACCATTCTAGCTGCCATCTGACCACAATTGCACGAGCAGCCCGAGCAAGACTGGCAGAACCCACAGAACTTTGAGAAATAATAAATGGTCATTGCTTTAAGTCAGAAGTTTTGGGGTGATTTCTTACACACAATGGATAACTGAAACAGCAGCTGGATATTTCTGCTAGAAAATTATTCCGGAGGCATTCAAACAAAGGCAGAGCAATTATTTGTCCATGAATATGGTAGAAGAGACCCACAGATTGATTGGGAAATTGGATCAGAATTCCTCTAAAGTCCCTTCTAATGCTGCGATGCTATCTATAGTGGAGAACCAGAAGCTCAGGAGAGGAAAGTGGCTTGCTCGTCTTAAGTCAGAGACATACCAAGGAATCCAGCTCTCCATCTAAATCTCCAATAATACAGAACTGGTTAATGAGTCATGACACGTCCACGCAATGGAATATTACATAAGTTATTCAAAATCAAGTTTTCTGTGAGTGAACCTGCCTTCTGTGACCAGAGGAAGAACTTCTAAAATGAGGCTTAGTCTCCACCAGGCTGACTGCAGCACAACTAGATGGTGCCCGGCTACCACCACTGACTGCTCTGACAGGGATCACAATAGAGGGTCCAGGGCAGAGCTGGAGAAAAATGTAGAACAAAATTCCAACTCAAAAAGAAAGACCAGACTTGCTGGCCTGACAGACTGGAGAAACCCTGAGAGTATGGTTCCGGGACACCCTTTCAGCTCAGTAATGAAGTCACTTCTGAGGTTCACCCTTCGGCCAAAGATTGAACAGGCCCATGGGACAAAACAAGACTAAAGGGGCGCACCAGCCCTGGGGCAGGGACTGGAAGGCAGGAGGGAACAGGAAAGCTGGTAACAGGGAACCGAGGGTTGAGAAGGGAGAGTGTTGACACGTTGTGGGGTTGTTAACCAACGTCGCAGAATAATGTGTGTACTAACTGTTTGATGAGAAGCTAGTTTGTTCTGTAAACCTTCCTCTAACGTGCAATTAAAAAAAATTAGGCTTAGGATCTACATTTGCAGGAAGAGGCATGAGTCTACGTATGCATACACGTATGAAAGAAATAAACATAAAATCAATCATTATTAAAGCCAAAGTAAATATTTTAAGAATATTAAATGGTATACAATACTCAAATATAATGTTCAGTAAAGAAATAAAAGGACACAAAACCATCCACAGTAGAATTCCACTTTTGTTAACTCTACATATACGGACAGACAGATGTATGCATGGCAGTGTTAATGGTGGTTATCTGAAAGGAGTGATGACAGGGACTTTTTTCATCTTTACATATTTCTATATTTTCCCAAATGTATTGAGTAAGTGCCTGCTACTTTTATAATTAGAAAATAAATAGGTTGGAGGAATAAAAGAAGACCACCTCCACTTACAGGGAATGCCCAGTCTGAGGTGGTGACTGACTCTCCCTTTCCCCCACCTCCTTGAACCAAAACTAAAGACTGTGTCCTACCCAAAACCAGGGCCTCCTCCTTCCCTCGGTGCTCTCTTTTGTCCTCCCCAGACAGGGAGTCAATGATGGACTGGAGCAGGTTGCAAACAGCCAGAGACATCTCCTCGTTCTCCACAGCCATGAGGCTACAGATTCGGTCTATCCGGACTGCGTGGAGAATCGCCGTGGCCTAGATCCCAGCAAGAATGACAGTCAGTTCCCCTGCCCCTCCACTCCGGCTGCCAGGCAGGCTAGGAGGTGGATGATAACTGCCTCCACCCCACTCCATGCAGTAAAGAAATGAGCCCAGGCAGCCCAAGTTTCTCTGGGAAGGCCCTTGGCACAAGTCACGCCCCCTTCCAGAGGTCTACAGCTGCACCATCGGTTCCTGCAGCCACCAGCAACATGCACCTGTTGAGCACTTGCTGTATGTGGAGCCCAAACTGAGACGCGCCCGAAGTGTAAAACACATACGGGATTTTGAAAACTTGATGACAAAATGGTCCCTAGGGGGTACAAACAGTTTGTACTGGACTGCTAACCTAGAAGTTGGCTGTTCAAACCCACCCAGAGGTACCGAGAAAGAAAAGCCCTGGCGATCTCCTTCAGTTAAGATCACAGCCAAGAAAGCCCTATGGAGCAGCTCTGCTCTGTAACCCAAGAGGTCACCATGAGTCAGAATTGAGTCAACGGCAACTAACAATAACAACAGTATGACAAAAAAGAACATAAAATATCTCAGAAATAATTTTTATATTAGATGTTGGAACAATATTTTTTATATATAAATAAGATAAATTATTAAAATTAGTTTCATCTATTTCTTTTTACTTTTTAAATGCAGTGGTTAAGAGCTATAGCTGCTTAGCAAGAGTTCGACAGTTTGAATCCACCAGCCACTCCTTGAAAGTCCTACTGGAGCAGTTCTACACTGTTCTATAGGGTCACTATCGACTTGATGGCAACGGGTTATAAGAAAATTTGAAATTACACACCATGTGGCTCACATTATATTTCTATTGCCCAGCGCTACCTCTTCTCTCTCAATCTTGGGTATCCCCCCCACCAACCCAAAACAAACAAACAAAAAAACCTATTGCCATCAAGTCTATTTCAACTCATAGTAAAACAACAGGACAGAATAGAACTGCCCTAGGGTTTCCAAGGAGCAGGTGGTGGATTCGAACTGCTGACCTTTTGGTTAGCAACCAAGTTCTTAACCACTGTGCCATCAGGGCCATCAACCAAAAAACAGACAAAGAGGGGCATCTTGACTGTCCGGAGAGATCAGTGTCCCCTCCCTCAGCTTAACCACTCTTGCTTCTGTTTGTCATAGTCTTTGCCTTCCACTCTGTCTTATAAACCACTTTCAGTAATCTTACCTTTGCTTCAAAACAAAAAAACTCACGGCTCTAGTGACCATATAGGACAGGGTAGAACTGCCCCATAGGGTTTCCAAGGCTGTAAATCTTCACAGAAGCAGACTGCTACATCTTTCTACCACAGAGTGGCGGGTGGGTTTGAAATGCCAACCTTTCGGTTAGCAGCCAAGGGCTTTAACCACAGCACCACTAGGGCTCCTTTACCTTTGCTTAGTTAAACTCATTTCCAGTTCAAAGGAGAAGGAGGGGCAGCTCTCTGTTGAACCCAGAGTCACACAATCAAGAACGCTCTAGCCTTCGCATCAGAGTCTGTGTATGCCAGCCACAGCCCTGCCCACAGGTCATCCTCCCGATCCTTGGATGGGCAGCCATCCTATACCAAGCACCCCCACATCAGGTCCGCACCCTAGCTCGGTGGCCAGTGCACATGCCCGACAGCGTCCGCACTGCGGCCAGCACCAGCTCAGGCCTCTTCGTGTCCAGGAGCTGCAGCAGCAGGGCCACTCCGTTGTTTTGGAAGATCCTCTCAGCGCCCGCTTCCTCACGGCCTAGGACAATGAGGTTGTTGGCAGCCTGGAGGAGAGAAGAGACAATGAGGGCCTTGAGGGAGGGAGGTATGGCTGCTGAGACCTTGGCCCTGGGCCGAGTACAAGGGTTGTTCCAAGAGTGGGGTCTTCAAAACATCTTCTTATCTGTTGAATTTATAGTCCTACTCCTGGAAACTTAGCCCAAGAACATAATTCAAAAGAGGAAACAAAATAACTTGCATAAAGATGAACTTGATGAAATATATTGCAGCCATTAAAGTCATAAATAAGAAGACTACAAAACAAGTTGGAAAAAACATTGGCAAGCAGAATCAGAATTTTACATTCACTCGGATTGGGTTTGTGTTAAAATAAAACTGTATTTGTGCTTACGGATAAGGACTACAAAAAAAGTAGAAAAATGAAGAATTTTCAGGTGGAGAATTATTTTCCTTTAGGAGTTCCTATAGGATGGTTTTGAGCCCTGGTGGTGCAGTGGTTCAACTGCTAACCAAAAGGTTGGCAGTTCGAATCCACCAGCTGCTCCTTAGAAACCCTATGGGGTCCTATAGGGTTAATATAAGTCGGAATTGACTCCATGGTGACAGGTTATGGGTATAGGATGGTTTGTCATTGTTTGTTGGTTTGTTTACCTGTTCAGGGTAACCTGAAGTTGTAGGGTTCCTCAGGAAAGTGAAGGGTGGTGGACAGAGAGAGAACTGGATGAGACTAGAAACCCCTGGGTTTGAGCTCTGGCTCTGCTACACGCTAACTGTATGACCTTGGGCAAGTCACAACACTCTCTGGGCCACAGATTCCTCATCTGTAAAGTTAGGCAGTTGAGCTAGAAGGTGCCTAAGTCCCTCCCCTTGCTAAAGTCTTCCCCTTGAGGATACATGTATGTTAAATGCCCTCTGATCTGGGGTGGGAGGCAGCAAGCAGGACCTCAGAGTGGAGGGCTGGGGGAAGAGCTCATGGGGCAGGAGGAGCGGGACGAGGTGGGAAACAGCTGGGAGAGAATTCCAGGCAAGCAGGACCAGAAGTAACACCACTCTCAGTCAATCAAGGGTTTTATATTTTTTCAAAGCATTTTTAAGTTTAACACTCATTAAGTTCTCACAAGAGTTTGTTATGGTAGATATTTGCATATTAAATGGATTTATTGGACATAAAACCAATAAAAATTCCCCAGGCGTTGCTTGTCAAGTTCTTAGAAATGTAAAACACTCAAATGTTTGATTTTTTTTCCTCTGAAGGACTGGAAGGGACATAAAATATGAAACAAATTTGGCTAACAGGATGATATTCTGAGTAAATATTTTCATATTTCAAAATGATTTTTTTGTGATATTTTTAAATGGAGTAAAACATTATTTTAACCTGTCATTGTTTCTCAGGGTTGGGACTAGGGTAAGGCAGGTGAGGCCCTCTTGGGTGCAGAATTTAAGGGGATGCTGAAAACTCAACAAATGAGGTAAATAATATTTAACACAATATTTTTAAAAAATCAAAATTAATGTAAAAAAAGAAATCCATGATGAACAAAACATCAAAAGTTTAAATAAAGACAGGAACCAGCCCTATGCTTTGATGATTTGCCTCACTTGACTCACCTTAATCTTGTCCCTTTCAAGAGTTTACTGCTCTGTTTTCCAACCTGCTTACTTTTAGCCAATTTTCTTCCTTGTTCTTCAAGGACACCCCCCCGCCTCTCCCCCGTGCCCTCTACCCTACCCCGGGGGATGTTACTGCCCAGAGACTAGGGGTGGGGCTTACAGGAGGAGTACCTGGCTGGCCCAGAGAGTGGCCTCTGCTGGCTGGCTGACACTGCCCAGCACTCACCTTCTCCAGCTTCTCTGCCTCACTGTTCTCATCCAGGAGGATCTCAAACATCTTCTGTACCCTGGAGTCTGTGGAGAACTGCACACGGAGCTGAAGAGAGAGGAGGAGGTGGGGAGACAGGTGGGTGTCCGCATCATTTCAGTCTGCTCCCCATAAAATTCATCACAATAAATATTACAGTATCTACTCTGGGCCCTGGCCCATTCATTCATTCATTCATTCGACAAATGTTTACTGAACAACTACTATGTGCCAAGCACTGTTCTAAAAACGGGGGATAGAATGGTGAACAAAACCACATCCTTGCCCATAAAACTTGCAGTCTAGTTACACAATCATCACAACGGCCTTGGAAGGGAAGGGATCATGACATCTGTTTTAGAGTCTAGTAAACAATTGCTGTTAGCTGTCATCAAGTCAACCCTGACTCATGGTGAGCCTGTGCATAACTGAATGAAATGCATAGGGCTTTTGGTGGCAGATTTTTGGAAGTAGGTTTCCAGGCCTTTCTTCCTAGTCTATCTTAGTCTGGAAGCTCCACCAAAACCTGTTCAGCATCATAGCAACACACAGCCTCCACTGACAGATGGGTGGTAGCTGTGCATGACGTGCATCGGCCAGAAATCGAGCCCGGGTCTCCCACGTGGAAGGCAAGAATTCTATTACTGAACCACCAATGTAGCAAATATTTAAATATAGGCTAAAACAGAAACATGTCTCCAGGATCAGATCTGAAGTAGCTCCTAAGCAGCTGTTCAAGCAAATTAAAACCCTACATTTGGAGTTCTAATCCCTCCCACTGCCCACCCCAGCCTCAACGCTCTGAATCTCTTCTAAAACGACCTGGCTGATCACCACTGCCCATCTCACCAGTTCCTTCTGCACCTCCCACTACCTTGTTCTGCCAGTCCTCACTCTCTACTCTTCTATCCTGGGGCTCATTTCCTTCCTTCCAGGGTCTCTCATTCTCCTGCCCCTTCTCGGGTTGCTTGTTTATTGGTGTGTCCACAGCCTTGAGTCTGGACTCTGGACAGTATGCTGCGGTCACACCACGGGGCTGCCCCAACACATGGGAGTTACTGAGTCTTAGAGCAAGAACCTGAGCTATCAATTACCCTCCTGCTCTTACAGAGGGGAAGAACCTGACACCCCAAGGGGGCGGTCAGAAAATTGGTAGCTGAGACAGGCTAGGGTGCAGGTTCCTCACCTTCCATTCAGGTTCTCCCTACCTCATTCCATTTTCTTAGAAAAGATTTCATGTCCCTCCTGGCTCCTGGCACTCCTCTATCTACCATTAATACTCCCCAATTCCCAGTTCTCATGCCTTTGTCCTCCCAGAAAGAGAAGAAGATCATGGTGCTGACATACCAGGTTACAGTTAAAAAAAAAAAAAGCCTCCATCTGGAATTCAAATTTAAAAGACCTGAGTTCGACTCCTGGCTGGCTTATGCCCTCGGACAAACCACTGCTCTCTCATCGGAGCGGTCCACCGCTCAGCTGTTCTGGGAGCCTACCTGTGTGTCCCATGCTGTCTCCATCTAAGAGCGTGGAGGTAGGTCTAGCCCTGCCCTGATGTCCCGCTCCCCTACTCTGTCATCTCTACTAGAATGGGTGGGGGTAAGCAAGGTTTGTGGGAAGGCGGTGGGCTCACCTTTTCCTGGATGCTGATGTTGAGCCTTCTCAGTGTCTCCTGAAAGTTCTGGTTCCTTGGCTCGAGGGTGGCACAGCGCTGCACGTCCTTGAAGGCCTGGTCCAGCTTTCCCAGATGCTCCAGGGCCTGGCATCGCCGATACAGGGCCTTGATGTCCGAGGAGTTGATGTCGATGGCTAGCGAGGGGAGAGGGCAGGGCCTCACGGGACTGGGCTCCAGACCACCCATCCCCACCCCCCGCTTCCCCCAACTCCAGCAACCGTGCTGTTGCCTGGCTTCTGTGTTTGCTTGGAGATTATCCACCCTCCCGTGTGGGCTATCTGGTCCACAGCTCCCCATCATTAGGGAGACAGTAAGAATCATGAGTCTCAAGGTTGGAAGAGAGCTTAAGGGTTATCTTGTCCAACCCCTGGTGCTTGCGTGCCTGCTACATGATCCCTGACAGTGCTCATCCAGCGGATGCTTGCACACCTCCAGCAATGGGGAGCTCCCTACTTCTCAAGGCAGCTAAGCAGCTTCATCAGAAAACCTTTCCCTCTTCCTACCTGAAATATATCTCCTTGTGACTTTGTCCTTCTGTCCTAAGCCCAGCCCTGGAACACTGAGATGAAATCCAATCTAAAAGACTTGTGAAAGTTTTTTAGGTATGTGAAGGCAGCTCTCCACCCCACCTGAGAGTTCTCTTCTCTGGGCTAAATATTGTCACTTCCCTCAACTACTCACATGGCAGGTTTCAAGTCCCTTCTCAGCCTGATTCCCTCCCTTATAAACTCACTCCAGACCATCTGTCTCTCCTGAGAAATAGTAACCAAGAACAACCCCAAACAGAGCTGTGAAGAGGTGAACCTCCTTCATCTTGTACGTTATTTCTGTGAAAATGCAGCTCAGGGAAGTCTTCCTGTTTTCATCATAGGCTTAAGTCTACACTGTTGTCAGCATGAAGTTAGGTTTATTTCTCCCCCCGTGTCTGTGGAGCAGGCTAGTGCCTCACCCTAAGGCTGCTGGTCACAGCCTCTTAGCCAGCCTGGGGTCCCGAGGAGGGGCCTGGACTGATCTGCTTCTTTCCGGGGAGCCCCAGCATGAGCATCTTCTACTTCACCCAAGAAAGTAAGGTGTGTCTACTGCTGTGACCAAAGGATTTCCAGAAACATTCTTTCAAGAAAGAGAGCTGCCACGACACAGTCAACAAGTAATTCAGCTTGCAAAAATGTGACTTAGGTATGTCCTTTGCACAAAGGATGACCCACCTGAAGCTCTCCCTACATTGCCAGGCTGGCATTTATATCATCAGGAATTCCTTCACATGTCAGGGGCATGGGGCCAGGGACCCAGGGGGGAAACCGGGGGTAGGCGGTCAGTGGGGGTGGAGTGGGAGTGAGGGCAAAGTCAAAGGCAGGGGTAGCTCACCTCTTGAAGCATCTGAAGCTGCCTGAACGTAGCTCTCCTGAGAAACAGGGAAGGAGACTTGGTTAATGTGGGCCCAATGTGGAGATGGCCAGTGCCCCCACAGTGAGGGGAGGGGGACTGCTGGAGGAGCAACACAGGCCCAGGGGAACTGCCTTTGCTGGGCATGGAAAAGCAGATGAGCTTTGGCACCAGGCCGGCCTGTGTTTGAATCCTAGTTCTTTGACTCACTACCTGGGAGATGTTGGGCAAGCTAACTAAGCTCTCTGAGCCTCGACTTTCTCATCTGCAGAATGGGAATGAGAACAGCAGCTGCCTCACAGGGCTGTTATTAAGATGCCGTGGGGTAATGTGAAAGAACCCAGCATGGCGCCTGGCCCGGAGATCTTAGTCCCCATCAGACTGATTCTGATCTTGGTGAATTTCTGTCTCTACTGGACTTTCCGAAGGGGTGGGTCAGGCTTGTCCTTTGAAGGAAAAGAGTGAGAGGCATCCTTCTCCAGCCCGAGGGGTCCAGGAGAGAGGGCTGGGACAACAGACACTGGCCACCCCAGCCCTGGCCCAAACCATTTTCAGGCCACAGGCCGCCCGGTTCCGGTACAGTGTGGCCAGAAGGGTCTTATCCTTTGTCAGCTTCAGGGCCTGACTGTAGCTCTTCTCCGCGGCCTTGTAGTCCTGGTCCTGGAAGTGTTGGTTCCCTTCCTCCTTCAGCTGCACTGCCTCTGCCTCTGCCATCTGTAGGGAGAGGAGCGGCTCAGTGTCGCCAGCCCTTCACACAAGATGAGGGCTGGGCTCCTGGCCAGGGGTCCAGAGCTCCAGGCTCCTCTCCTCCTCCAGGAGACCTCGAGGCTGAGGATTCTGCCCAGAAGGAACCTGCCCCAGGACTCCCAATTCCTTTGCTCCAGAAGGACACGACGGTTGAGAGCAAGGCCCAAGCTGAGAGGAGTCTCAGAGTTCCTGTGCCTAGTTCTCTGTCCCTCCCAGCCAGGGCAAGTGAAGCCCCCTTCCAAATGCCTGAATTCTCATTATAGTTCCCCGTCCCCCTCCCCAGCCCAAGGAACACTCCTGGGCCCAGCTTACTCTCTCAGCAAGGATGGAACTCTTAATCTGTGCTCCCGTGATGTGACCCTCCAGCCAGCCACCCTGGGTCTGCCCCTCCCAGCCCCCACCCAGGAGATTTTATCACCCTTGCTAGTGGTTCCAGACCATATTTGGCCATGGGGGCAGGTGCTCCTGGAGTGTGTCATTGATACTCTGGGCCCTCCCCCTCTTCAGACAGGACAGTCATTACCACGTGGAAGGGCTGACCATCCCCTGCCTGAACACCCTGCTCAGGGGCAGTCCTGGGGGCTCATGTACTCACAGCCCAAAGATAGAGGGAAAGATCCAGAAGGGACAGGGACGCCCTAGCTGCTCCCCCTCCTTAGGCACAGCTATAACACCCCTTTTCCACCTCTATCCCAGATAAACAGCCTCCTCCCCCCAGTCCAACCAATGCTATTTAGGGAGCAGAGTGACAGCTGAGGGGCTGGCAGACTCGGACAAACAGAGCAGCTGCCCAGGTCCCAGACCAACTGGAGACTTCCAGAAATGCCTTTCTGGAGGGAGGGGGAGGGAAGGGGGATAAAAACTCCTTCCCCTTTCCACTTGTCTACAACTCCCCAATTCCTCCTTCCTTCACTTGCTGAAAGTGTCCTTGCTTTTCAGAAACACCAACAGGACTTGCTAACTCAGTTTATAGTGTAAATGGATTTTTGTTTGTTTTGGTCTCATGGCTCCTGTTCATCTGTCTGTAACCAGTGAATATAAGGTACCGGAGTGGTCAGCCTGCCTCTCGCATCAGACAGGTAGCTCCCTGAGGATGGACTCTGCATATCCTCCATCAGACAGAAATCTTCTCCAGGGCAAGACCCTGGGCAGACTGGAAATTCCCTGAGACCAAGGACTGTATCCCCCCATCCAACTGGGAACTCTCCTGGGATACGTTGAGTCTCCCTCACCAGAAAGGGATCTTTCTGGGGCAGGAACTCTGCATTCACCATCAGAGAGAGGTCTCCACTGGGACAGGAATTGTTTCTTCTCAAGAGACTGAGAGTTCCTGTCGTAGTCATCTAGCATTGCTATAACAGAAATACCACAAGCGGATGGCTTTAGCAAAGAGAAATTTATTCTCTCACAGACTAGTAGGCTACAAGTCCAAATTCAGGGTGTTAGCTCCAGGGGAAGACTTCCTCCGCTGGCTCAGGAGGAAGGTCTGTGTCATCTATCTTCCCTTGGCTTAGGAGCTTCTCAGAACAGGAACCTTGGGTCCAAAGGATGCACTCTGTGCCTGGCATTGCCTTCTTGGTGGTATGAGGTCCCCCTGTCTCTCTGTTTCCTTCTCTCTTTTATACCTCAAAAGAGATTGGCTTAAGACACTATCTAATCTTGTAGATCTCACCAATATAACCGCCATTAATCCATCTTATTACATACAGTGATAGGATTTGCAACACATAGGAAAATCACATTAGATGGTAAAATGGTAGACAATCATACATTACTGGGAATCATGACCTCGCCAAGTTGACAGATATTTTGGGGGGGGCACAATTCAATCCATGACAGTTCTCATGGCAAATTTATAAGATTGTCTCCACTTGGACTCAGGACTCTTCCTGCCTTTCAGTGTCTCCAAGCCTGGGCTGTGAGCCTCCCCCTGGAGAGAAAGGACCGCATCTCCATGCAGTTTGGCTTCCCTTGCACAGGGCCTGGCAGACAGTCAGTGCCCATCCATGCTTCTTTAATGATTGAGTGAACAAATAGTATCTTCATGCTAATACTTTGTTCCACTGACCACGATTCTTCTCCCCACACCCCAACCCCAATATATCTGCAAACTTAACTGACTGAGCCTGAGAAAGAGACTAAAGAAGAAGCATAGGTTGGAATCACCCATACTAGGTTCTGCTCTTAGCTCTGAGACCTTGAACGCACAGCTATGTGACCTGGGACCAGTTCTACTGCCCTGCTGGACAAAGGGCAACACTGACACATGCTGGTTACATGAATGAATAAATGAATGAATGGATCAATTCTCCACCCTATTGGTGTCCCAAGCCCTGGGTCCCTTTGAAGGCAAGCTCTCTCTAGCAATGAGGCAATATTCGAAAGAATTCTGCCATTGGCAGAGAACTGTACTTCTGTGACTTTAAGTCCAAGAAATTCTGGATTCAAATCCTGACTGAGTCATTCATTACACAAGCATTCCTTAGCACCCATTACATACCAAGAATTGTAAATGATAATGGAAGCAGAGAGTACTCGTGAGGATAAGGATTTGTGTCTATTTTGTTCACTTACATACTCCAAGTGCCTAGAACATAGTAGGTGCTCAATATTTGTTGAATGATTGGATGAAATAATTTCATGGATCTGTGATTTCTAAGTGTGATGAATGCCCAGATGTTTTGGAAACGTAACAGGGAAACAGGATATAGTTTCAGATAAAGTTTCCTGGAGTAAATGATTAAAAAAAAAAAAAAAAGGTGAGTTAATATATGTAGAGCCCCTAGAACATGTGGCTGGCAGAGAATATGGGATCAATATAAATTTGTTGAATGCATGAATGAATATTTAAGGCAAGAACTGAAGAATGAAGAACTCTTCCAGAAAGAGAAAAATAAAAATGCAAAGCACTGAAGCAGGAAAAGTCAGGCCATGGAAGAGAGAGGTGGCTGGAGAGATACGCAAGACTGAGTGGGCCATGGTAAGGAGTTTGGTTTTGTCCTGCATGTAAACGGGAGCTGCTTCAGGGTTTTAGGGAGTATTGAACCAGAATTTCTGCTTGAAAACTTCACTGACTGCAGTGTGGAGAGTAGACTGTAGGAGGAAAGAGTGGAAAAGAGGAGGTACATCAGGAGGCCATAGTATTGGTCCAGGCAGGAAATGACAGTGACTTAGACAAGAATGTGTGAACAGGTGTGAACAGATTCAGTCCTCCGCCATTTCCTGAACAGGCTGGGTTCCAGGAATCAGTACCCCTGCAGGGGAAATTTACAAAGCCAGAGATAATACGCTGAGTTGAGGGCAGAGATTATTATTACTTTTTAAATGGACAAAGCCAATTAAGACTTGATGAGTGCAAAAGAAAAACATTTCTACAGTTATCAACATCATAAAGCAACAATAATAATGACAGTATCAACGTTTCAGGCATTGTTCTATCTCTATTTTGGGTAAAATCATTCAACCTCTCAGGGCCTCGGTTTCCACATCTATAAAATGGGGCAAGAATCCCTGTTCTGAAGAGTCAAAATGTCGTTTGTATCCCATAAAGCACTGGGAAAGATTGAATGTGGAGGTGGCTGAGGCGAGTCCACCCAGGTAAACCCATTTCCAACACCTGAGGACAGGATGGCGCGACACTTCCCCTCCCGACCACCAGACGGCAATGTTGCCAATCGCAGCACCCCCGTCCATGGGGGCGACGCTCTGTCCCGCCGCAGTCTTTCTCCTCCACGTGGGGACGCAGGATGGCGGCGGCGGCGGTGGCGGTGTCGGTGCGTGAATGGGGGCGGAGGCCCCCGCAGCTGGGACCAGGAGTTCTGGGTCCCCGAGGCCCGAGGGAGGCGGAAGCGGGGGCCTCCCCCTGTGGCGACTTGGCTGACCCCCGCCGCGCGTGTCTGTGCAGGGCGAGGAGGCGGCTCGCGACGTGCAGCGGCTGCTGGTGCAGTTCCAGGATGAGGGGGGGCAGCTGCTGGGCGCCCCGTTCGACGTGCCCGTGGACATCACCCCGGACAAGCTGCAGCTCGTGTGCAACGCGCTGCTGGCCCAGGTCAGCGGCAGGCGGGGACGGCTCCGCGTCTCCTTCCCCAGGCGAGGGGCGGGCGGCGCTGCCTGGGCCTCGCCCGGAAGGGGGATCTAGAGACCAAAGGTCTGGCGTTGAAGGCCCCGTTATTACTCACTGACAGTGGCCGATGCACCCCCGCGTGAGTCTGCGGCAGTGCCGCCCACCTCAGGGGAGGGTTGGAAGATGTAATCTGTGAAAGCGCTTTGCACGCCAGCCATGTAGCATCCACCTGCGGAGAGTGACTGTATTTTAAACGCATTGAATGTATTATCTCATTGATTCCTCGCCACAGCCCTGGGGATATATTAATACTCCCATTTTACAGTGTGGCCCGGAGGGATTAAATTATTTGCACGATGCTATACAGTACGTAAAGTCCCTGGGTGGTGTAGATGGTTTGTGCTTGACTACGTAAAGTCCCTGGGTGGTGTAGATGGTTTGTGCTTGACTACTAACCTGAAGGTCGGCGGTTTGAACCCCGCCACCCGCATGGTAAAGATTATCGCTAAGAAAACCCTATGAAGCAGTTGTACTCTGTAACACATGGTCGCCGTGAGTCAAATCGACTTGATGGCAACTGGGCACACACAGTAGGTGGTGGATCTGGAGTTAGAACCCAAATCTGTCAGACTCCAAACCCATGCTCTTAATCTCTAAACCAGTGTTTCAGAAAGTGCTACCCTCAGATCACCTGGGGGGTGGAGAGTGCCTGTTAAAAATGTAATTCCTGGACCCCACCCCAGACTCACTGAATAAGAAGATCCTGGGGGTGAAACAGGGAGTCTGCATTTTAAACAAGATTTTTGGCTGCTTCTTACACATTAGATAGCATTGTGTGGCAGTTTGAGAAACACTGCATAATTCTATATACTAATCCTAATCCCTGACATTAGTTTTCTTTTTTGAAGAGCTCTGAACAATGTGAATTCCTTAGTCATTAGTCATAGGACATTGGGCTAGTTATTGTTACTTAGTTGCTCTGAGCCTCAGTTTTATTCATTTGTCAAGTGAGAATATTAATGTCCACCTACCAGGGTGCTATGTAAATGTACAGTCACTCATCAAGGGTACCCATGAAGGGTGGCTGAAGAGAAGGAAGTTTCACCTTCCCACAGCTCAGTACATCCCTTGATGGGGGAGTTGCCCCTTGCCCTTGCTCTTCAGGAGGATCCCCTGCCACTGGCTTTCTACATCCACGATGCCGAGATTGTCTCCTCACTGGGGAAGACGCTGGAGTCGCAGGCTGTGGAGACGGAGAAGGTCCTCGACATCATCTATCAGCCTCAGGCTGTCTTCAGGGTCCGGGCCGTGACCCGCTGCACCAGCTCCTTGGAGGGTCACAGTGAGGCGGTCATTTCTGTGGCTTTCAGCCCCACTGGGAAGTAAGGACCATGGCAGAATTGGGGAGGAGGATGTGGGAAGTACAGCCTGTAGCTGAAGTGGAAAGGGTCCCTCCGAGTTATGATCAGTACCATAAGACCAGAGCTATGAGCTCAGGGTGCTAGTGAGTGACTTCCCCGTGGCCAGTGAGGCTTGGTCCCCAAGGCCAAGGACACCTGCCTTGGAAGAGCCCTTCCTGGACTTGAGATCAGGAGATCTGAGCTGCAAGCTCAGCTCTGCCCCTTCCCAGCTGTGTAACTTGAGCAAGTCACTTAACCTTTCTGAGTTCTTCATATGTGAAACCGGAATTATTTGCTTCTCACAACCCCATGAGGATAATGAGAAGCTTCAAAAGCTGGTTATAGCTGAGGCCATTCCTTTTAGGAAGGAAGAGGAGAGAAATGGCCTCCTGGGATCTTTTCTCAGATGGCTTCAGTATCATAGGGGAGAGAAAAAAGTCCAGTCTCAGATTCTGTTCACAGAAGTCAAGTGACTGGGTGGTAGGGATGCACAGGTGCAGTGTCTCCAGGTTGGGTCACCTTGCCACCACTGCAGAGGTCGAGCAACCTCTCTTCCACAGGTACCTGGCCAGTGGCTCTGGGGACACCACTGTGCGCTTCTGGGATCTCAGCACCGAGACACCGCATTTCACTTGCAAGGGTCAGTATGCCATTAGCCATTTAGGGGTTCTTCTGGGAATGCAGTGGTGGGTGGATAATTTGCTCAGCGTTTTAGTTCTCGAGGTGGCCCAGGCAGAGTCCAACCCCTTAACTTCCAGTCCATACCAGATTCTCCTGTGGGACCTAGTCGGTAGCTCCCTGTTCCTAGGTATGAACTGTACCCTTGAGCCTAGCCAGCGCTTACAAACTGCAGAGAACGGGCCAAAGAGTCAGTGTGGGATGGTGGGGAGGGCCGATGGGCAGAGAGCCAGGAAATCCTGGGTTCAATCCAAACTCTAGAAGTGGTCCCCACATTTAGTGTCCATCGGCATCACCTGGAGGGCTTGTTACACTACAGAATGCTGGGCCCGCCCCCAGAATTTTTGTTTCAGTAGGTATGGGGAGGGGAAAGCGAGAATTTGCATTTCTAACAGGTTCCCAACGATACTTTAAGGACCACACTTGGAATAGCCACTGCAAAGAGCTTGGCTGCTAACCAAAAGGTTGGCAGTTCGAATCCACCAACCGCTCCTTGGAAACCCTATGGGGCAGTTCTACTCTGTTCTATAGGGTCGCTCTGAGTCAGAATCGACTTGAAGGCAACGGGCTGTACCACGTACTAGCTGGGTGACCTTGTGTAGGGCACACTCCCTCTGTAAGCCTCAGTTTTCTCATTTGGAAAATGGGAATGATAATTCTTGCTTTGTTGCATACCTTAGAGCTATTGTGTGAATTACATGGGGTGATGCGTGTGAAAAGACTTAAACCGTGTATCGTAAAAGGAATTGTTAGAAAGTGGTGTTGTCTACAGCCAGATGCACAGCCTCATTTTCTTTTTTTTCTTTTTGGCTTTGAGGAACTAAAATTTATTTTTTCACAGTTCTGGAGGCCTAAAGTCCAAAACAGGGTCTCTGCCCTTGGTAGCCCCAGGAGTTCTTGGCTCCTTGGCTTGTGGCCCATTATCATATAGTAACTGTCTTTCCTTGTGTGTGCTTTGCCTCTGTGTTTGTAGCTAGTTATCACTGAATCAGGGCGACTTATGGCACCCTTATGTATAACAGAACAAAACGTCGCCCAGTCTGTCCTGTGCTGTCTCCGTGAACATTGCTGTGTTTGAGTCCATCGTTGGCACATTTCTCTTTTTCTGTCGTTCATTTATTCAGCAAATAGTATGGAGTGCCTGCACTGTGCCAGGCACTGCTAGCACTAGACAGATGTGATCCTTCTTTTCTACCCTGTCTCTTAGGACACAGACACTGGGTCCTTAGCATATCCTGGTCCCCAGATGGCAAGAAGCTGGCCTCCGGCTGCAAGAATGGCCAGGTAGATGGTGGTCAGGATAACTAGGCAGGGGCTGTGGGTCCTCTTTGCTGGCGGACAGTTCAGAAACAGGTTCTAGTGGGTTCGGGGGGGTGGTGGCCAGGTGAGTGGTGGTGTGGCGGGGACCCTTGAGGGGGCCAGGGACAGGTTGAGCAAGGTCATTTGGTAAGCTTCTGTTCTTCAGATTCTCCTGTGGGACCCAAGCACAGGGAAGCAAGAGGGCAGGACCCTTGCGGGCCACAGCAAGTGGATCACAGGCCTGAGCTGGGAGCCCCTCCATGCGTAAGTGAGCAGTTAGAGCTGTGGGGGGCAGCGTGCAGGCTGTGGTGACTGAGGAGGCAGTGGGGACAGTCTTCCACCTGTGTTGCTGCTTTGGAGAACGCTGCTCTTTGCGAGACCTAAGAACCACTGCAGTGCAGCCAGATCTTGGGGTTAGGAAGCTATCAGATTGTCACTGGCCTTTGAGTTGGGAGTGTGAGGAGCCATTGGAAGGCAGGTGTTGCCAGATCAGAAGCAAGGTCACAGCTCCCTTCTTCCTGCCAGGAACCCCGAGTGCCGCTACGTGGCCAGCAGCTCCAAGGACGGCAGCGTGCGGGTGTGGGATACGACCGCGGGCCGGTGTGAGCGCATCCTCACTGGGCACACCCAGTCAGTCACCTGCCTCCGGTGGGGAGGGGACGGGCTTCTCTACTCTGCCTCCCAGGACCGCACCATCAAAGTCTGGAGAGCTCACGATGTAAGAGCCAACAGGGTCCAGAAGTCGGTCTAGGAAGTCTCAGGTCATGGGATGCTGGCGCTGGAGGAGCCTTTCTGTCAATGAGCCCAGTGTTTCTCACTGCCCAGTGTCCTGTGGTCAGCGCGGCTCATGCTAGAAAAGATTCCAGTGTCCCTTGGCACGATCAAGGCTCTGAAAATTCCTGCCATGTGTAAAAGCTTATTTTGCTTTATTGGACCCACCGTGTCCTAAATTTATTTAACTGGGGTCCTTTTCCTCCGACATACTTAACCTCCTTCCTGTGAAACATATTTTGAGAAACATCGACCTGGACTGGGACCCTTACATTCCAAAGCAGGAGACTTGAGTCTTTCGGATAATATCATTAAGATCACAATGAATGAGGGGTGAAGCTGGACCAGGGTCCTGGTTCTTAGTCCCCATGCCACTGCATGTCACATCTTCTGGAATTAATATGGGGCAAGGGTCCCCCAAGTGTGGAGAGTGGTGTGTGCGGGGCTCTGTGTGTGTGTGGCATGGTGAAGGTGCGTGGCTCTGTGTCTGACCTTTCCCTATCTCTATCCCAGGGGGTGCTGTGCCGGACTCTGCAAGGCCACGGCCACTGGGTGAACACCATGGCGCTCAGCACTGACTACGCGCTGCGCACAGGAGCCTTTGAGCCAGCCGAAGCCTCAGTCAATGCCCAAGACCTCAGAGGGTCCTGTGAGTGAGCAGAGAAGGAGGGGAGGGGGCTGCTTGGGGAACAGCCGGTTCTCTAGGTGAATGGTGTGAGTTGGATCGTTTGTGTTGGATTTTCTAATAAGCCTTGTTCCTCATCCCCTTCTCTCCCCTCTGGTACCTGGACACAGTGCAGGAGTTGAAGGAGAGGGCTCTGAGCCGGTACAACCTTGTGCGGGTGAGTGTGTTGCGGGCTGCATGCCTTCCCAGCTCCGTACCTCTTCCTCAGCTGGTCCCTAAAACCTGCGCTCTCCGCAGGCACTCAGGCCCCTTCCCTTCTGGCCCCGGCTCAGAAAGTACCTTTTCCGGAAAGTTGTTCTTGATTATCGTACTTTACAATCCTAAAGTCTTAATGCAGTAGGGATCATTTTGTCTTATTTTGTTTTGTTTGTTTGCTTATCTGTTACATTCCCAAGGCGCCTCCCTTTTTTATTTTATTTAGCTTGTCGGTTAAGTAACATGTTCAAGTGGTCTAAGGTTCAAAAGATACAAAAAGGTATACAGTGAGAAGTCTTCCCATCTCTATCCCACAGACAGTCCCTTCCTTCTGGAAGCAGCAAACACTACCAGTATTTCATGTCTCCTTCCAGAGGTTTTATCTACACACACATATGTACGTACGTATATACTGTATTTTTACACACGTAACGTGTGCCTTCTGCATTTGTTTGCTGGCTGCGCCCTCCTGTGAGGTATTTTTGTAAGCATGCTATGCTAATTTGTCCTTAGAGCAACACGTAGAAGAGGATTGGCATGGTGGCACTTGTGAGGGTGCCTCACGGGAGGAGGGTGGAGCCAACAAACAAATGCAGAAGGCGCATGTTATTTGTGTAAAAATACCATATATACACAAACACTTATGTAAACACATATGCATTCGTATCAAAACAGAATATCTTTCCACTCCTTAAACACCACTACTAGACTGGTATTTCTTTTATGAGGATCAGCACAAAGCTGGTTCCTGTGAGGTAGAGGTTGAAGATGGCCCAAATGCCCAACTTTTCCAAACTGCTGTCCTGCTCCATCATGGCCAACATCAGCTACTCCCCATCGCCTCAGTACTCTTCCATCTTTGGGTTCGGTACTTACTGTTTTAAGCGGTTTATTAGGGAAGTAACAGGGTACAACTCGGGATTGAGAACCACTCAGAAGTAACAGGAACAACTCAGGATATAGTTCTTGATCAGGCAGCTTCCTCTCTCCCTCTGCTGCTGCACCCCGCTCGGGGCCTTCTCCAGCAACTGTTACAGCTCTTAGCTCTGTGCGTCAGCAAGCCTCACCAGAGCTGTCTCGCACTGGTCTCCGAGTTCCTGCCATCTCACGCTGCTATCACTCTTGTTACTGCAGCACTGCCATCTCTCACTGTCTTCGTGTTACAGCTCCTTCTTCTCTCTCTGTATCTCCTTTTAAGCCTAGCAGGATGGCAGAACTGACCAATCCCATCATTAGGGTTCCATACACTTTATTTCTATGCCCCCCCCCGCCCCCAGGTTCCATGCATCTTATTTGCATTAGCAAGCTGTCCAGTCCCCTCGGTGGGCCATAAGCACCTTGTTTGCGTCGTTCCACCCAATCATTGTATGGGAATCACAAAGATTATGGCTAGAAGGACCATGCTAAGTAGTTCACTGCACCACACCCGGGGGTCCCATGTGAGTTGGCGGTTGGCCCAGGCCTCCTTTCTCCTACACCTGGCTCCTGTCCCTGGTGTTGGGTTAGGTGAGAAACTGCATTTGATCCTGAGTTCAGGCTCTCCTGTCTGAGACCGTATCTGACACTGTGTGCTTTCTGCCTCCCCAGGGCCAGGGCCCAGAGAGGCTGGTGTCTGGCTCAGATGACTTCACCCTATTCCTGTGGTCGCCAGCAGAGGACAAGAAGCCCCTTGCACGGATGACGGGACACCAGGCCCTCATCAACCAGGTGCTCTTCTCCCCTGATTCCCGTCTCATTGCCAGCGCCTCCTTCGACAAGTCCATCAAGCTGTGGGATGGCAGGACCGGCAAGTGAGTGGGTGGGAGGAGGAGGGGTGGTGGGAGGAGCTCAGCTCTGCCACTTACCAGCTGTGTGGCCTTGGGCAAGTGTTTGCATTTTCTGAGCCACTTTCTTCACCTGTAACATGCAGGCAAGACCCCTTACCTGTCAGCTTTGTTACAAGGATTCAATGACATGGCATATTTAGGGTCAGCACTAAATGGGCACTGAAAATGTTTATTCATTTTGTCTTAGTCATATAGTGCAGCTGTAACAGAAATAGCACAAGTGGATGGGTTTAACAAAGAGAAGTTTATTCTCTCACAGTCCAGTAGGCCTAGAAGTCCAAATTCAGGGCACTAGCTCTATAGGAAGGCTTTCTCTCTCTTTCGGCTCTGGAGGAAGGTCCTTGTCATCAGAATTTTGCTGGTCTCGGAGCATCTCAGTGCAGGAACTTTAGGTCCCAAGGATGCGCTCTGCTCCTGGCACTGGTTCCTTTGTAGTATAAGGTCCCCATGTCTCTCTGCTCGCTTCTCTCTTTTACACCTCAAAGAGATCAGCTCAAGACACTATCTAATTTTGTATACCTCATCAACATAACTGCCATTAGTCCATCTTATTACATCATAGTGATAGGATTTACAACACATAGGGAAATCACATCAGATGATAAAATGGTAGACAACCATACAAGGGAATCATGGTCTAGTCAAGTAGACAGATATTTTTGGGGGACACAATTCAGTCCATGACACATTCATATCTAAGAAGAGAAGGGATCTTAATGCTGGCTGAAGGGCCAGGGATGCAGCAACCCAGGAGAAGGTGAAGCGGCAGGTTTACGTTCTCACTGGTATCTGACCTTCCTCAGAGTATGGTTCATAGACCAGTGGCATCTGCATCACCTGGGAGCTTGACAGAAATGCAGCATCTTGGGCCCCACCCCAGCCCTTCTGAATCAGAACCAGGTTTCGCTTCTACCTATTAAAGGGTGAGAAGCACTGCAGTAATGGGGCTGCGTGCACTTGGGCTTGGTTAGGTTCGAGGCGAGGCAAAGGCCTGGGCAAGTAGAGAAGGAGCAAGGGAAGTTTTGCTGTGCCTGAAGGGGAGCTGAGTTTTGAGGGCCCACTACGTAGGTGTCAGGCTTTGTGTATCTCACACAGCAGCCCTTCGAGGTGGGTAATTCAGTTCCTTGTCCAAACACACATAGCTAGTCTTCACTGATGGGAAAGTCCCAGGTGGGCCTGGCCCACTGTTGTCCCGTGCCACCTGCCATCATGCACCTGATGTCTTGGGAGGGGTATCTGGCAGATTGGCTAAACAGTTGGTGGCATCGGATTCAAAGCCATGCAGATAGGGAGGCTTGGTAGGAGGCACGCGAGAAGCAGCTCATTTGGAGCAATTGTGTACAGTAGTGCTGACTGGTAGTGCCTAAATTGCTCTGGGGTGGGAGCCAGGCGATGAGACTTTGTAAAAGTTCCCCAGGTAGTGCTCACGTGCAGCCAAGGTTGAGGACCACTGCACTGGGCTTGGGGGACCCTTCAGTCCATGTTTGAAGCTCGAATAGCCATCATCCTCTTCCCTGGCTCAGGTACCTGGCTTCCTTGCGGGGCCATGTGGCAGCTGTGTACCAGATTGCCTGGTCAGCCGACAGCCGACTCCTGGTCAGCGGCAGCAGTGACAGCACACTGAAGGTGTGGGACGTGAAGGCCCAGAAGCTGGCCACAGACCTGCCTGGCCATGCCGACGAGGTATGGCCACCCCAGGAGCAGGAGTGGGACTGAAGCCTGGCACCCCTCAGCCTTGGCCTGCTTCCTGACCTCTTCACTAACCCTCTCCCTGCCCACTTCCTCCCCCTACCTCACTTTAGGTATATGCTGTTGACTGGAGTCCAGATGGCCAGAGAGTAGCAAGTGGTGGGAAGGACAAGTGCCTCCGGATGTGAGTTTGGGGGAGGTGGTGGCTGGTGTGCTCGGCTCTCCTGCCCTGGAGTTGGTCCTTCGCCGGCATAGAATTCTGAGGGACTCTCCAGTGCCCATACTGCCCTGAGGTGGTGTGTGCAGCCAGGCGCTCAGTGGGCAGTCGGAGGCCTACGGGGATTACGGGAGACCCCACCAGTACTCAGGCCACTCTGTAGGGATAAGTCCAGGGCTCTTTCCAGAATGTGGCTATAGTTCTTTGTTGGAGCCCTGTACTTTGGAGTCTTCAGACCTGAGTTCAAATCCTGGTTCTACCTTTCACCATACAATCTTGAACTTGGTTAACCTGTTTCTTGGGAATTACCAAAGCTCAGTAGACTGTTGGAGGGATCGAAGATAGGAGGAGAAGCACACGTTGGGACCTGAAGCATTGTGTACCTGTAAAGGGTTGTCACTGTCGCTGGATGGCCATGGTGGGCCTCCCAGGGCCCTCGATTGAGGGCCTGGGTGAGGCAGGCAGTGGGTGTGCAGCCTGAGTTTGGGTGGCCAGAACAGTTAGTAGCCAGGATCTTGCTGAATGTGAAGGTAAGCCACAGGCTGTACCTTACAGTGGGTTCCTAGGATTATATGTCAGCCTCCCTTTCCTGAGGTAGGATCCCCATTCCTACTCCCCCACCTTCTCCACAGATGGAGGCGATGAAACCCCACAGTTCTCTCTGACCCTCACCTGGACTCAGCTTCTACCAGCTGCCTGCCCTCACAGACCCAAGGCAGGGGTGGCAGTTCACACACCCTCGTCCCCAGAGGGGACCCTGAGAACGAGTGTGTCCTGCTGTCCTTGGACAGACACCAGCGTGATATCCCATAGCTCCCCTATCTGGACCACCCAGAGCTGGAAACCAAAGGCCGCAGAGGTCATCACTGAGCTCAGCTCTTGACTATCTTTCTGTACTTTGCTGGGGCCAGAAGAAGGCCAGCAGCATGGCTGGACCTCTGCCGCTCCCTGCCTCCTTTCCCAAGCTCTTTTCAGGATCGGATCCCGGATTCTTTGGCCAAATAAATAACTTATATTTTGTGTGTTCAGGTTATAACTCCTTGTCCTAGAATCCTAGGGCTCAGCCAAGACTGTACTGAACCAGTTTGCCTAGCCTCCACCTCTGCACTGGACCACACCAAAACCATGCTGACCAGAGTGGCTTCTCCGCTCCCCGTGTGCCTGTAAGGGAGAGGCCACCCAATCCACCAGGGGAGAGCTGGCTGAAGCCCATGTGATAGTGACCAGAGCATCATCTAAGGCTGTGCTGTCCAGTATGGCAGCCACTAGCCACGTGTGCCTATTTATATTAGCTAGAATTAAAGAAAATTAGAAATGTAGCTCCTCAGCCACTCTAGCTAAAGGCTTGGACAGCACAGATGTAGAACGTTTTCATCACAGAGTTCTCGTGGAGGGAGGGTGTGCTCTAGGGGTGCAGTCCTCGGCCTCTCCTTCAGCCCCTGCGGTGCACTGAGCCCTGTGCTGGGCTCTCAGGATACAGAGAAGACGATGGCTGGCCTGGAGGACTCCGTCCCTAGTAGCGAAGGCAGTGGCTGTGTGCAGGAAGGCTCTGGTAGGAGTGGGACGATGTGCTGTGGGAGGACAAGTCCTGTGGCTCCGTGAGGTCTTGGAGGTAATGAAGGGGATCCCCACCAGGACATTCTCACCCTCCACGCACCCCGTCCCCACTTCCTCCTCCATCCGATGCCGATATCGTCTACTCCGGCTGAATTTCCAAACCATCCTTGTACAAACTGCTCAGGGCCACGGCACTTCCGCTATCTGGTTCCGTGTCACCCTCCCCAGCCCCCCCTGTGGCCATGATTTTGCAGATCACCTAGCTGCTGTGGTTCTCAGTTTCCACCTTGCATGTCTCTGCAGTGAGGAGGCTGGACAAGGGACAATGGATCAACAGTGGCCAAGCCTGTACTTCTCTCCCACAGTCCTCACAGTAACCCTGCAGCCATGCCTGGAAGGTTCTCACATTTTTTTTTTTTTTTTGATGAGGAAACAGCCCATGAAGCCCCAAATTTGCCCCAAATCCCTATGGAGTGTAGTTCTACTCCAACATACAGGGAGTTGACTTAATGACTAAGAGCTAGGATTCGACCTAGATCCTGTCCCAAAAGCTTGTACACTTTCACAAGTCCTCCAGAGCTCATTTCCTGCACTGACAGTCTACGGGCTGCCATTAGCTCTGTCCAAAATCACTGTTTTTCCCGGTATAAGTGCTTGAGCCTTTGTGTGCCAGTCCCTCTCCCAAGGGGAAAAGGATGATGTTGGCAGAGCCAAGCAGCTGGTTGTGATCGCCTCCTGTTGCCTGGCCACCCTTGTTTTCCACCTACCCACCCACCTGGACTCTTGGTCCTGGCAAAATTAGGAAGATGGGTGGCTGCTGGCCCAGCTGAGACTGTCCACGGCATGAAGCAAATGGAGGGGTGCTGGGTGACCTGCAGTTCTTTAATGAGGAACCTGGACCCAGCCCAGATACGGGGAACAGGGAGACTAGCAGCTATGGGCAGTGGCTGGGCCTGGCTAGCCTGAGATGTCCCCAGGTGAATGGGGCTCCTATCTGGCCTTGGCCCCAGCCCAGGGTTGGAGTTGTGGTACCACTGCTGCCAGGGCCTGGGCTGACAGGGTAGTCAGTGGTTCCCTGGCATGGTGCTGGTGGTACATCTCATGGTGCTGGTTCCCAAGGGCCCTGGGCCAGAGCTGAAGGTAGCTGGGGGGCTTCCTGGGGTCCTCTCCCTTAGTAGGGAAATAGATACTCAAGATCCTCTAGCCTCCGCATCTCATTGAGCCCAATGGTCACAGTTTTCCGTTGGGGTTCCCTGCGTTGCACAGTGATTTGAATGGGGTTGCTCTCGGGGAAGCTGTTCAAGTCAGTGGCCACAGTTGCAAACTGAAATAAAATAAGAAAACCACTCAGAATTCCTTCCCAGACCTGAACCTGACTCACTGTGTCTCTGTCTCTGGTTTGTCTGATAAATAGGATCTTAGATAGCCTTCTCCAACCTATTCGCTAACAGAAAACAGGTCCAAAAAGGGGACTTGAATTGCTCAGCGTTACCTAGCTCATAGCTGACAGAGGCATGATTCAAACCTGTGCCTCCCCAGCTGTGTAATGTTTCCACCAAAGGGCTATCTGAACTCAGGTCTCTTGCCCCTCCCCTGCACCTACCCCACCCCCAGGCTGTTGCCTTCTTCATCCCCCTTTAGTCTCTTTCCTGTTTCCCTCAATGCCCTTGGATTCCTGGTTCACTCACAATTACTGGTACTTAGTTGTAGAATCCAGAAATCAAGGGTTCTGAAAGATGGACATGGTGTGCTGCGTTCCTAGTGGGCTGCAGAGTGGCTTAATCCTTAAACCTCCAAGAAGAAAGCCTAGAATTGCCTAACGGCTTCCAAAGAAGGAAAGCTAGCAGAAAGATGAATTATGGGGACATGGGGGTGTTCCCAACCTCCAAAGCCCCAGTTCTCTGGCCCCAGACTTTCCGTCCCAACCCCCCTCTTCTCCTAAGGCTTACTTTGTACGGCTTGCACCACTTCCCCACCCCAGCTGTGTTGGCTGCGCGGACAGTGAGGCAGTAACTGGTGTTAGGCTTCAACTCCATGAGCTTGACAGTGGTGCCCAAGATCTTGTTGAAGATCCACGGGCGATTCTTTATCTTGGGCAGCTCATTGTCCTTTATCTTGGCCACCTCCTGCAGCAGGACCTGGTAGAAACTGACCTGCTGCTTGCCCAAGGCGTAGGTCCAGGAAATCTGGGGAAAGAGAGCCCCAAGGCTTCCTCAGACTTGGCCTGACCTACCCTCCACCCCCACCAAGTTGTTCAGAATGCCCCCAATGCCATTCTTGCTCCTGATGGAGCTGGAGCAGGCCTGATGGAAGGGGTAAGGCTCTCCAGCGTTGAATGGAACCACTCACCCCCCAGGATATACTGTCCTCCCTGGGCAGCCCCACCTACCTTAGGGTGCTCCCTTAGTCCATGTTTTTATGGACTCTAGAGTCCATATCAGTTGAGAGGGACCTTAGAGATCATCTTGTTTGCTTCATTGCAGATGGGGTCAGAGGGCCAGAGAGGGTAAGTGACTTGCCCGGGGTCACACAGCAATTAAGTGGCAGAACCAAGATTCAAACCAGCCCCCAAACCCATACACTTTGCACTACAACAGTGGTTCTCAAACCTAGCTAAGCATCTCAGGGAGTTTTTATAACACCTCAGATGCCTGAACCTGCTGTCTCCCGTCTGGTCCCATATTTTTCCAGTTTCTTCTCTGTCTAGGCCAGTGGTTCTCAAACTGGTGTGCATGAGAATGCCCTGGAGGATTTGTTAAAACACAGAGTCCTGGATGCACCCCCACAGTTTCTGATTCAGGAGGCCAGAAATTTGTGTTTCTAACAAGTTGGCGCGTGATGCTGATGCTACTGGGCTGGTCCCTTGTCCCCAGAGATTCTAAGTGAACAGGTTTGGGATGGGACTGAGGCAGCTGCATCTTTGGTAAGATCTTCAGATGGTTGTGATGCAGATGTTCTGAGAACCACAATTTGAGAACCCCTGTTAGCCCCCCTTCAAAATAGGGTGCAAACACCCCCAGGAAATGGCCACACTTTGAGAAACACTGCTCTAGGCCACCCAACAATGAGGTTTCCAGGTTTATCTTCCTAAAATACAGCTCGAAGTACATCCTGAAACAAAGCCTTCAGCCGTGCCCTATTGCTTACAGAAAAATCTACAGAGTAGCCTAGCTTTGGAGAGGCTCCATGAAATGACCCCAGACTAACTCTTCCCTTATAAACCTGTTGCCATCGAGTCGACTCCAAGTCATAGTGACCCTATAGGACAGAGTAGAACTGTCGCATGGAGTTTCCAAGGAGCATCTGGTGGATTCGAACTCCTGACCTTTTGGTTAACAGATACAGCTCTTAACCTCTATTTCCCTTCTTATACTCTAGGACAGTGCTACTCAGCAGGTGATCCATCAGGATCTTCTGGCAATTTGTTAGAAATGCAAATTCTGAGGCCCCACCCCACACCTAGTGAATCAGAACCTCTTGGGATGAGGCCCAGGAATCCGGTTTAACAGAATGAGCAGGTGATCTATAGCAGGTGAAAGTGTGAGAAGCACTGGATTAGGGCCTGAGATCAAGTGAGGCCCCAGTCTCTGCCCACGCCTTCCCACCTGTTGAGCCATTGCTAGCTTTAGCGCCGCCACAGAATGTCTGTCCACCTCCAACTCACGATGTTTAAGTCCTACCTCTGTGTCCCAGCTCAAATGTTACCGAAAACCACCAAGGTTATTCCTGCAGCTGAAGTCATGTGCCTTTGCCTCTGAGTTCCTGGTGGCCCTTGATCTGAACTTTCCCTCTAGTACTGAGCCCTTTCTATCTTGCATCGGATTCTTTACACCACACCCTTTCTCCCTTACTAAACCATGAACTTGGGGTCAGGATGCAGGTTTAAGGCGTCTTCACACTCCCCATAGAGCTCAGCTCAGTGCCTGGCACCGGAGGGCAGGGAGGGCGTCCAGCAGGCCTTTGCTGAGTGCGTGAGCAAGGGACACCTACCACAGCTGTGGAGTCACTGACGGTGTGTTCACAGATGAAGGGTGCTTCAGGCACGTCCACAACCACGGAGGACTCAGAGGGTGTTGAGGAGGTGTCTGTGTCTAGCTCAGGGTTGTCAAGGTCCAGCAGGCCTCCAGGGACCATCTGGCCCTGAGATTGGCGGGTGCAGAGGGCTAGGTCCCTCTTTTCTACATTCTTGGCCAGTGAAGAAAAACTGAGTCTCTTCAGCTCCCCCTCCAGCATCCCTGCAAAGAAGCTGCTGTTGGGCTGGGTGACGGCCAGTTTGATGGGGTTCAACAAGGTGGATGAGATGGGAGAGATGCTGGTGTCATCAGAGCTGCATTCGGAATCCTCCACTGGCACCGGCTTCCTGGAGCGGGAGAGGGAGCCAGGTGAGCCAGGTGAAGGAGGCCATTCAGCCCGGAAGCTCCCTGAGGCCAGCCCTGGGCCTGCCTCCCCAGTACCCCCAGCTGCTTCTGAACAGCTCAGAACAACCTTCTTGCTCTGCAGCAGTGCATCAGGCCCACCTAGGTGCTTCCTAAAAATGCAGATCCCCCGGTCCCTGGTCCCCAGAGATTTCTGAGTCAACAGGTTTGGGGTGGGTCTGGGGAAGCTGCATCTTTAACAAGATCCTCATATGATTCTGAGAACCATGATTGGGGAACCACGGCTAAAACTATGCCCTCCTCCAAAGTGGGGTGCAGACAACCCAGGGGATGACCTCAATGACCTACTGGGGTGTGGAGAAATAGCTAAAAAGAAAATAATAAATTAAGCTTTACTACTCTTCATTTACTACTTAATAAAGTATTTACTAATATTTTATTTACTTATATTGAAAAAACACTTCATGATATATATATATATATAAATATATATATAATGTGGGAATTAACAGTGGAAACCCTGGTGGCGTAGTGGTTAAGTGCTACAGCTGCTAAGCCAAAGGTCAGCAGTTCAAGCCCACCAGGCCCTCCTTGGAAACTCTATGGGGCAATTCTATTCTGTCCTGTAGGGTCGCCATGAGTTGGAATCGACTCGATAGCAACAGGTTTTTTTTTTTTTTTTGGTTTAAATTAACAGTAGTGCAGATAAATACACACGTTGGGGTGAATGCTCAAAAACTCTTTTCTTCCATTCTTATTTTTTTTAATTTATGAAATATTTTAAACATCTGCAAAGACTTCGAGAATAATATATTAAACTTCCATTTACTCATCATTCAGTTTAAGAAAGAAAACCTTAGTGGTAAATTAAAGCCCCAGTGTACAGCTCTCCCTGACAACATTCCTCATCCTACAAGAAAGCACCACTACAGTTAAGTTTACATTTTTATTATTCCCCACGTGTGTCTATGGGTTTGTTATATATGTATGTTACCCTTAGGCAAGATCTAGTGTTATTTTACATGTTTTCAGCTTTATGTAAGTGCTATTATTCAGTGCCTATCCTCTGCAACTTCCTTTTTATCGCTCGACATTGTGTTTTTTTCGTTTCATCCTCTATAGACAGACGTAGCTTTGGTTCGTTCACTTTAACCGTTGTATGGTTTTCCATTACATGGATATTTGCAGTTTCCAGTTCTTTGCCATTAAAGAAAAACCTTGTACACGTTCCCCCTCTATTTAAACATTTTTTACCAGTGAAGTGCACAGTCCAAAAAGTTTGGCTTTCGAATCTCTTTTTATCTTGACCCAAAATAATGTATTTTATGTGGCAAAGTGATATGCAGACTCATAACTTTACATAACTAAAACAAATCAAAGCAATCATTACTCTATGGTGATGTGTTCTGGAATTTTCTATTTTATTTCGTTTTTATAATACTAGTTTCTACCCACTAAAATAATTTCTTGACCCCTTAGTGGGTCACAATCCATAGTTTGAAGAATGCTGCTCTAGAAAGCAGTCACAGGACCTTTGGGGTCAAGCACCTTGACCAGGTCCCATGGCCAGCTGTTGGCAGAATTGGAACTAAAACCCAGCTCTCCGGGCCCCATGCTTTCCTCATGCATGCAGCTCCCATCTGCCTCCAGCGCCTTCTGGCTCCTCTCCTCTGCTTCCTGCCCCATCTCCCCTGGCTGCCTTGCCAAGTCCAGCAATGCCACCCCTGAATCTCTTGCTCCAGCCAGCCTTGGGCTTCATGGTGGATCCTGTGGGCCCCATTGATCTCTTCCCAAGGAATCCCTATCAGCTTAGATCCCCTACGCTTGCCCATGTGGACATTTGGAACAGTTGGTCCCCCACCTGGGTCCTTCGTAGGCTGAGGAGTCTGGGTATTGATGTCATTTTATACTTCAGGCTGTCCTAGTGAATTTATAGTTTGGATCCATTTATTGGAAATGCTGGTGCTAAAGTGGGTGTGGAAGGCAGCAAGGTGCTGAGCTGTACACTGGACACTGACTCATTCTGATCTTCCCAACAGCCCTGCCAGTTGGGTGTTAGCCTTATTTTGCAGATGAAGGATGGAAGCTCACTGATCATAATTAACTTGTCTAAGGTCTAAGTGGGCAGTAGGATTTGGATTTGAACTCAGGCTTTCCCACTGTACTGTGACATTTCCTACAAGCACCCACCACTCACTTTAGCCAGACCTGCCTACTTACAGTTCCCTTAGGGAATGGATACTACGCTCTCGCCCTCTCATAGCATCAGGACCAGCTACAGCCTTTGCAGGATGCAGTGCAAAATGAAAATGCCGGGCCCCCTTTTAAAAACTTAGTAAGAATTTCAAGACAACAGCAGGGCATTAAGCTAAGCAGGGGGCCTTCTACGTGACTACACAGGTCGCACACCCATGAAACAGGGCCTGTGTATGACTCCCTCAATCCTCATCACCTCACCCACCACCCCTTTGCTTTCGAACTCCGCTTCCTTAGGAATTCAGCTCAAATATCGTTCTCCCAAGAAGCTTCCTTTAACTGACCCCGTCCGCCAACTATGCTAATACCCCCCCACTCTGTTTCCTCAAGGCGTCCTGTCCTGTCATAGCACCACTTACCAGATGTGCTGTGTCATTCTCATTATTGCCTGACCCCACCCCCTCCAGACAGGGAGCTCCTTCAGGCAGGGACTGTGCTTTCCATCTCAGCATTCCTGAAACTGAACACCGGGCCAGGCACCTTGCAGGTGCTCTAAGACTTTTGCAGAATGAAGGAAACCAGAATCCCTGAGGAAGAGCCATTAAACCTCACTCTTAGGGAAAGCAGGCTATTGTGGGACATATTTTGCAGGTGAAGGCACCAAACAGGGAAGATTGAGGAAGAGCAGCCACCTAGGAGGGCTGAGTTTGGGAGGCAGGGTGAGGACCATGGCCAGGCAAAGCAGGATGAGGAGCCCTATCAACAAATCTCTGACCAATGCAGGAAGGCTTCCTGGAGCAGGACGCCCATGTGCCTCTAAGAGCTGATTCTGGGCTCAGGAATACATAGACAGGTCCAATCCAGCACACGTCCTCTTGTCTGGGAGCCCAGGACTGTGTTGTGATAGGTCAAGTCACTCTGCCCACCCCCCAGCTCCAGCCTTCAAAATAAGGACCAAACTTGGGGCTTACGGTATATTGATGGTATCTTCCTCCATGAATTTAACCAAACTGCCCCTTGAGGAGAGTGGGAGTCCTTTGGTAGTGACGATCTGGTTCATAGACTTGGGGTTTGGAAAGGGCATCTGCATTTGATCGAGTGCATTCAGAACATTGAGGTTTTCCTTTTTCAGCGTGGTCTCCTCCCCGTCTCCCACTTGATAGAGCGCCTTTGATGCCATCTGGTTGGTTTGGGACCACGGCCGTCACTGTGCAGGACAACCAAGCTGACAGGAAGCAGAGAGAAACTGTGGGCGCAGTGGACTAACAGTTTGGGTGGGATGGGGGTGCAATGAGCTGACTTCATAATCCTTGAAGAGTGTAACAATTAAGGGCTGGCCTCCCCCTTAATGGGAGGCTGCTGCTGCCCAGCCTGCGGTGGGGCCAGCAAGATCAAAGGCCAGTGTTGGGAGCCGGACAGAGCCAGGGAAAGGGCTGCGTGACCTCTTTCTCAGGCCCTTCCAGCTCTAATACTCTGCTGGTACAGCAGCCCTGCCCTTCCCTGAAGATCTCCCAATGCACCCCTCAGCGCTGCCCTGGGAAGGAGGAGAGGTCTGGTTATAGAGAGGGGGTTGGTCGTGGAGGGAGGCACCTGGG
This sequence comes from Loxodonta africana, assembly GCF_030014295.1. Taxonomy (NCBI): domain Eukaryota; kingdom Metazoa; phylum Chordata; class Mammalia; order Proboscidea; family Elephantidae; genus Loxodonta; species Loxodonta africana. The sequence goes on from NC_087359.1 coordinate 53,205,696, forward strand.
GCCCTGAGAAGTAGGCAGTACTGGCATTTTCTGGGGTGGGAGACTTTGTCTATAGACGCTGAGGCTCTATATTCTGAAATCCTAGGCAGCAGCACTCCATGATGACTAATCGTGTAGGCAGAGGGAAAGCCCAGATGGTTCATAGCTCACAGGTGACCAGGTTGTACTGCTGGAATCCTAAATGTGCCACACCCTTACCTCCAAGTGCCTTTATGTACTGAGTGACAATGGTGGGCAGAGTGGATGACACAAAAATGAGTCAGACATGATCTCTGCCCAAGGAAACCACATTGCAATGGGAAAGCTTATAAACAATTTGGGGAGGGGGCACAGAGCCAAAACAGCACTGGCTTTGCACCAAGTTGTGAATTTGAAGTCCAGCTCTGTACTTTCTAGCTGTGTAACCTTTTGCAAGTGACTGAACCTCACTAAACCTCAGTTTCCTCACCTGTGAAATGGGGATAAAAATAGCACCACTCTCACAGGACTATGGAGAGATAACCACCTAAAGTTGTTTTATTTCTTCCACCTGATAAGCCAAAGCAAAAACCATTTAAAAATACCAAATCATATTTTTTGCATTTTATATATTCAGGTTTTATCTTCAAAAGCAAAGGAAATTTGGAAAATACAGAAAAGTGAAGGTCCCTCTAAGAACATTGCTTCTTCTTGGCACCCATCATATAATCTGTAATTATCTGATTTATCTATTCGATTCTTTTTTTCAGTCTGTCTCTCTCTTACTAAAATGTAAGCTCTTTGACGGTAGGGATTTGTCTGTCTTGTTTTAACTTTTTGCCCCCAGCATTTAGAATGGAAGCTGGCACAGGGAAAGCTCATTGACTGGAAGGGAGGCAGATCCGGACGCGGTGTGCGTGTTGTGCATGCTGGGCGATGTGCGGTCTGGTGTGCGCAAGGAGTCGTGTGACGCGTAAAGCTGTGTGAGTATCTGGGACGGGGGTGGCGGAGAAGAGAGGGTGGTGGTGGTGAAGAGGCGCCCACCGAAGAGGGCCTCCGCCCCAACCGCCCCGCAGAGGCCGCGGTTTCGCCCCGCGCGGCCAGCAGATGGTGCTGCAGGCCAGGCCCACTCTGAGGGCGCGAGCCTGGAACCAGGAAGCGGGCGAGCCTAGGGCGCGGGAGCGCGGGCCGGGCGCCACCCACGTGCCTCCGCACCAACCCCTCCTCCAGCCGCCGGCGCCACCAGTGCCCTCTCCAGAAAGGGGAGCCGAGAGGCGTCTGGAGAGGGCCCGGCGGTTGCCCACGTGACTAGCAGCCTCGGCTCCCGGTGCCGTCCTGGGCCTGCAGCGAACATGGGCGTGCTCAGGGCCGCGCTGTGTCCGGGCCTCACCCAGGAGATGGTCCAGCTTCTGAGGAGTCGCGGAATCAAGACAGGTGACCGCGTGTGCGCGTTGGTGCGCGTGCCAGGGAGCCGTGTGCACCACACACGCCGTGGGCCGACCCCCGCGTGCTAGCGGGGCGCTTCCCCTCTGCTCTTGGAAGGCCATTCCCCTCCTCAGTCCCCTCCCCCTTCTGGAGAGGCTCCCCAGGAGGAAGTGGAGAGCCCCTCCTGCGGGCCAGGCGCACCCAGGTTCTGCGGCTTTGTGATTTCATGTAGGCCTCCTCAGACTATCTGCTTTGAGGTAGAATTGTTACCCCGTTTTACAGATGAGGAAAAGCTGAGTGTGGGAAGACACAGGTCCCCCTTCCTGACAGTCAACTACAAGTGTTTTGTTTTCAGTGGTGGACCTGGTTTCTGCAGACCTGGAGGAGGTAGCCCAGAAATGTGGCTTGTCTTATAAGGTGAGCTGCCCATCTCCAGTCTTCAAACCAGGGTGTCTTAAAATAGCCATCTTTAAGTCAGGAGAGCAAAGGGTTCCCAGGTATGGATGGGGAGGTATGAGTCCTTGGGGTGTCCCTCGTGTGGGTGGTTCATTGCAGGCTGCTCTGCATTGAGGTGCCCCTGGTGGATCTTGAGTTGTCCCGGCCTGTTTTGCAGGCCCTGGTTGCTGTGAGGCGGGTGCTGTTGGCTCAGTTCTCAGCTTTCCCCTTCAATGGCGCTGATGTCTATGAGGAATTGAAGACCTCCACTGCCATCCTGTCCACGGGCATGGAAAGGTTTGTATGTGTATTCGGGGAAGAAGGTGAGTGGCAGGAGGATGAGGCTGCCTCTCAGGCTCAGCTTTGGATGTTTGACTCTGAAGACAGCAATGTGAGGGCAGCTTGGGCAGATGGGAAGGAAGGGGTCAGGACTTCTGAGTTCTCTTACCCTGTAACAGGTTTCTCAACCTGTTTCAACTGACGTTTGGGCTGGGTGATTCTTTGTTGTGGGGACTACCCTGTGCATTGTAGGATGTTTAGCAGCATCTCTGGCCTCTACCACTAGATGTCAGTAGCACCCGTTTCCCCAGTCATGGCAATAAAAAATGCCCCAGCTATTGCTGAAGGATTCCTGGGGTTAGAACCCACCCCTGTTTGAGAACCATAGCTCTATAACGTAAGATGTCAGTATCTTCTTATTATCCAGCAGATTAGAGCAACTCTAGTCTGGCCTACCCCCATTTGACTTAAGGGTAGAGTGAGAGACGGAACATGGAAGGGCTAACATTTATTAAGTGCCCCCCAAAAAAAAAAAAAATTTTTTTTTTTTAATATGAGTGAGGAAACCCTGGTGGCGTAGTGGTTAAGTGCTATGGCTGCTAACCAAAAGGTTGGCAGTTCGAATCCACCAGGCGTTCCTTGGAAACTCTATGGGACGATTCTCTTCTGTCCTATAGGGTTGGTATGAGTCGGAATCTACTTGATGGCAACAGGTTTGGTTTTTGGACTATGAGTGAGGAGTCCTGGGAGGTGCAAACAGTTAATGCACTCAGGTGCTAACCAAAAGGTTGGAGGTTTGAGTCTACTCAGAGGCTTCTTGGAAGAAAGGTCTGATGATAAGCTTTCAAAAAAAAAATCAGCCTTTGAAAAACCCAATGGAGCACAGTTCTGCTCTGACACACGTGGGGTTGCCTTGAGTTGGAGTTGGCTCAGGGGCAACTGGTACTGGTACTACATGTGAGGCATTGCCCTTTAGGTTATATGTAATCTCTCCAGTGACCCTATGAGTTGGCAATTATTAACCCCACTTGAGTTTACCCTGAAGAGTTGCAAGTGGCAGAGCTGGGACTCAGGCCCTGGTGTATCTGATCCAGAACTTGGTTCATTCACCATGCTTTGCAGCAATAGGGAGTGAGAGAACTTAACAAAGGAGGGGTTAACATTTTTTCACATTGTTTGGAGACGGAGTTGGAAGATGACAGGCGTTTTCTGGCCAAGTGAATCTGACCTCTTGTCTGGCCTGTTTGTGTAGAATTTGATGAATAACTGCCACCACGAAGGTCTTTGGATTGGTTTGGTGCTTGCTGTTTCCATGACATGTTCTGTTGGCAAGGTTCATACAGCGTGGTGCTTGCTGTCCCTGATTGAGAGTCCAACTCTGTAATTCATCAAGCATTGGCTGAGTGTCTACTGAGTGCTCAGCATGAGGTTTGTTCAGCAAATCTGGTTGAGTGCCTACTGGGTGCCGGGCCCTGCTCTGGAGATACATATACAGAGGAGGCAAGGCTTCTGCCCTTAAGCTGTATGGGGTCTAGTGAATATGACAGGAAGGCAGGTGAGCAGGAGTAAGAGGTGTAAGCAAGTAGGGAGGTAGTCTTGAGGAGGGAGTGATTAACAGGAAGCAGACTGGCCTTTGGGCTTAGGGAGCTTATAAGACCAGCATACGCAGAGGAAGCATTTAGGGAGCAGTCAAGTGGTAAACTGGCAGGAATGCAGCCGCAGTGGGTCATGAAAGGGGGAGGTGAGTGTGGTTCAGGGAAGCTCTGAAGGAGGCTGGCCTTGGGCATTGAGGAATGGGGTGGGCTTTTACTGAGTGCTCAGCACTCCACAGTGTGTTATTTCATTCATTCTTCACAGCTACCAGTGGGCATGTTATGACTTAAAGCATTTTTTTTAAGGTTTTTATTATTATATTTTAGGTGGAAGTTTATAACTCAAGTTAGTTTCTCATACAAAAATTTATACACACATTGTTACATGACCCTAGTTGCTCTCCCTATAATGTGACAGCACACTGCTTTCCACCCTGGATTTCCCGTGTCCATTTAATCAGCTCCTGCCTCTTTCTGCCTTCTCATCCTGCCTCCAGACAGGAGCTACCCATTTAGTTTGTGTATCTAGTTGAACTAGGAAGCACACTCTTCCGAGTATCATTTTATGTTTTATAGTCTAGTCTATTTGTTGTCTGAAGAGTTGGTTTCGGGAATGTAAACCATCATTTTGTAGATGAGGAACTGGGACTCAGGCTAAGTGACTTGCTGAAGGTTGCACCGCTTGTAGGTGGCAGATCGGGCACTTGAAGTCATGTTTGTCACGCTCCTAAATCTAAGAGCTTAATTGGTGATGCTATTATTTTCTGCTCTGAATTTTTTTTTTTTTTTTGAAACCATGGTTTTAATTAATGGAAGTATTCAGAGTCATGGGGTGTGTTTAAATATTTGGTTAGGGATATGGATTTTGAGAAATATGATCTGCAACTACGTGGTTAACTGAACATTTTGCAGTCTCAAGCCTGCTGATTGATGGGCGACCATCTGTCCCAATGAACTTTGGTTGCTGAAAATATGGTAGGGCTCTTTGCATTAGGTTACCCTGGTATGACGCACACACAAAAAACAAAACCAAGCCCATCAGGGCTCCCTAACTATCACAAGGAAACCATAAATGTACTTACAAGGCTTATCTAGGGGTACAAAAGCCAAAAGAGACAGTACTTTCACCCAGACATACTTCCGAGTTGCACTACCTTACTTGCAGGCCTCATACTCCAGGTATTTTGCTTCAACGAAATTTCTTTCACCTTTTGCCGTTACGCAAGTTCCCACTGAAGGACAACAAAGACTTGTAGTGGGAAAAGTATACTCCCAAAGAACTCCAGAGGCATAAAAAGTGGTTGGGATACCATATGTCTATGGGTCATCAAACGGTTAACCTGTCTGCTGTATTGGCTCCCTCAGGTCAGGAGGTGGTATTGGGAGAGCAGAGCTTTAGGTCCTTGGGTAGAGGTGTGTAGGGCAGATGGGAATGGGGAGGCTGTCAGGAGAGAGGCCAAAGAGGGGCATGTTGGTGCTGGTGTGGGGTGTGTGAGTCCAGTCTTGGGCAGTGACAGTGGAGACGAGTTGCAGAAGAAATGTGACAGGCCCTACTACCAGTGGGTTGTGGGTGTAAAGAATCAAAGATGACTCACTTGGTTTTTAACCTTCCTGAGTATCATGGGACTTTTAATGGATATAACTTTAAAATGGAGGGTGATGGGGGAGGATTCTATAGCCAGATAGTTTGGGAAGTGCTGGATTAATCCAAATTGAACAGATTTCTTTGCTGTAGGCCTTCTCAGAGCCTTTAGTGAGGATGCGCAGTGTGAATCTTTACAGGGGGGATAAAGCGTGTAGCATGACTTGGAGAAAGCTATATTGATGGGGAGATTGGTTGTTCCCTGAAAGCTAAAGCTATGTCATGTTCATCTCTGTTGTTTAGTTGCTGTTGGGTCATCTCTGACTTATACTGACCCCACGCCCAACATGACAAAATGCTACCTGGTCCTGTACCATTTCATGATCGTAGCGCCATATTGGACTCGATTGCAATCTATGAGGTTTTCATTGGCTAATTTTCAGGTGTAGATCGGCAGGCCTTTTTTCCTAGTCTGTCGTAGTCTGGAGGCTCCCCTGAAACCTGTCCACACATGAGTGACCCTGCTGGTTTCTGAAATACCGGTGGCACAGCTTCTAGCATCGCAGCAACACACAAGGCACCACAGTACGACAAATTGACAGATGGGTGGTGGTTCATCTGTGTATCCCCCTCATTTTAGAACAAGGCCTTCAGTAAACATGAGGCATTCAGGTGATGTTGAGTGAATGACTGAAAGCCAGTTCAGAGAGGAAGGTGGAGGATAAATCCCAGAAACCACTTGTGTTCCAGGCAGGTGTACTTCTGCTCAACAGGGCAGGTTTGGGGCCTCTCTACATGTTGAAGTGCTGAGTTAGAGGTGATGGGGGACATACAGGTAGAAAGACCCTCTAGGCAGTAGGAGACATGGAGCTGAAACCAAGGCTTTGGGTTGGTTCCTCTGGGTTCAGTCATGGCTGAGGAAGTAACGCTGGAACAGACCCAAGTTTTTAAATTTGAGCGAACTGGAATGATAACTAGAATGGGAAAAATTACAGGGCAAAGCCCTGCCAGAAATCCTAATCTCCCTATTAGAAAACAAGAGCAGTGTAAGAATTGCATAACAACCAAATCTCTTGCTCATCGGGTTTTGAGCAGAGTAGGAAACGGTGTCCCCCCCGCCAAGATGGCAGCCGACTGTGCTGCTTTGAATGTGTGTCACTGTCCACAATTGTCCCAGTAATGCAGTCTCATGCATCAGGCTTCTGAAAGGGCTCACTACACCTCTTCTGAGTTTCCCATTCCAGAGCTTTGACCCGTAATTTTTCCAGTTGCGGTTATTATTCTGGATCGTCTAAATTGTAAAACTTTGGGCCTGTTCCGTTACTGCCTCGTGGGCCATGACTGAACTGGTTTGAACTGTTGGAAGCCCCGGCTGAAACGCAGGTGAGACGTGAGGGCTGGCGAGGTAGATTTGGGAATTCCTAATGCAGAGTGATCCTTATAGCCACGGATGTGATTGACTCGTGGCCAATGAGTCATGACCAGTGGTTCAACCCTGACTGCACATTAGAATCGTCTGGGAAGCCAGGGTCCTACCTCTAGAAATTCCAGCTTCATTGGTCTAGGCCAGTGGTTCCCAAACTTATTGCACGTTAGAATCACCTGGGAAACCTTTAAACATTCCAAAGCCCAGGGCTACGCCAGGCCAATTAAATCACGTTCTCTGGGGATGGGACACAGACATTAGTGGCTCTACAGGTGGTTCCAATGTGCAGACAGGTTTGGGAACCACTGATACAGGCATCTTGTTAAAAACTCCCTGGGTGATTTTAAAGTGCAGGCAAGGTTGAGGATCAGTAAGTCTGATCATTTTCACATTTGAGCGTGTATCAGAATCACCTGGAAGCCTTGTTAGACCACAGATGTGGGCATCACCCCCAGGGTTTTTGATTTAAAAGGTCTGGGGTAGGGCCTGATAATTAGCATTTCTAACAGGTTCCCAGGTGAGGCTGACGCTGCTGATCTGGGGACCACAGTCAGAGAACCATTGCTGTAATAGAACTGGGTTCCCTGACCTCGGTGGGAGGGATGGGATCCCGATGGGGCAGAGGCTGGATGGTGGTGCTTATTAAACAGCAGAGACAAGGTGGGCACAGTCATGCCCAAACCCAAAGGGCTGGAGGGGTAACCATAGAGTTTTGACTAGCAAGGACCTGTGGTTCTAATCATGGAGGGATCCCTAGAACTGAAAGACATAGATTGCTTATCAAGGTGCTGCTTGGCATTTCCTAAGAGGTCGTGGGGGGCCTTCAAGAACCATTTCAGAGGACTAGATCCCATGGAGGTGATTGCAGGGTTAGGAAATGGATAGGTATGGTCAGGACATGGAGGCCATGGGATAGGTGTGGTATAGGAGGTGAGCTGCAGCCCACAGATTGGGCGAGGTGTGGAGAGTGCTTAGTGACCTGTCAACTGGTGGGTCAGGGTCACAACGTGGATCAGCAGCTAGCTGTGTCTTCAGGGTTCTCCCATTTGCATCCCTAAAGAATGAACCAAAACCAACCAAACCCAGTGCCATCGAGTCGATTCCATAAAGATTACAGCCTCGGAAACCCTACGGGGCAGTTCTACTGTGTCCTATAGGGTCTCTATGAGCCTGAATTAAACAATGGCAATGGGTGTCAGGTTTCTCCCAAGCCTTCCACAGGCTAACCTACATAGCACCATCCTGTCACTCATTTATCCGGTAAGATTTCTGCACCTACTGTGTCTCAGGCACTATGCTGGTGCTGGAGATGCAACAGTGAACAAGGACTAGTCCTTACCCCCAGAGCATCCCCAGTCTGATGGGGGAGACACACAAACACAAGCAAATAGGAAATGATTACAAATTTATCAAGGCCACACGATATGAGATCAGCACCCCCAAATCAGTCACATTTCTATATACAAGGAACATTTAGAAACATTTAAAACACAATGTCATGTAAAATTGCTCCAAAGAAAATGAAATGCTTAGGTATAAATAAATCTAACGAAGCATGTATAGGATCTGTATGCTGAAAGTTAAAAATTGCTGATGAAAGACATCAAAGAAGACTCAAATAAATGGAGAGACAGTGTTCATGAATTGGGAGACTCCACATAATAAAGATACCACTTCTACCCAAATCGATCTATAGCTTTAATATAATTCCTGTCAAAAACCCCAGCGAGATTTTTTGTAGACATAGATAAGCCTATTCTAACATTTATATACAAAGGCAAAGAACCTAAAAGAACTAAAAACAGTTTTGAAAAAGAAAGATAAAATGGATAAGGAAAAATCAGCCTATCCAGTGTTAAGATGATATAGCTACAGTAACCAAGAAATGTGTATTGGGAGAGGAATAGACAGATCAATGGAACAGAGTAGAGAACACAGAGATAGACTCATGCAATATGCCCACCTGATTTTGATAAAGATGGGAAAGCCCATCAATGGAGAAAGGATAGCGTTTTCATCAAATGGTGCTGGAGCAATTGGACGTCCATAGGCAAAAAATGAACCTTGTCTTCAACATCATAGTTTATCAAATATTAACTCAAAATGGATCATGAACTTAAATGTCAGATTATAAAACCTTTCAGAAAAATAAATAAATAAAACATAGGAGAAAATCTTAGGGATTTAGGGGTAGACGAAGAATTCTTAAACCTGACATCAGAAGCGTGATCCATAAGAGGGAAAATGGATAAGTTGGACTTCATTGAAATTAAAAACGATGGCTCTACAAAAAAAAAGAGGATGAAAAGATAAGCTCCAGAGTAAGGAAAAATATTTGCAAACCACTTGTTCGACATAGCACTTGTATATAAACAACTCTCAAAACTCAACAGTAAAAAAAAAAAAAAAAGCAGTCCAATTAGAAAATGGATAGTAGAGAAGAACAGACATTTCACCAAAGAGGACATGCAGGTGGCAAATATCACCGGAAAAAATGTTTGAAATTATTAGCTATTGTTGTTGTTAGGTGCTGTTGAGTCGGTTCCGACTCATAGCGACCCTATGCACAACAGAAGGAAACACTGCCTGGTCCTGAGCCATCCTTACAATCATTATGCTTGAGCTCATTGTTGCAGCCACTGTATCAATCCACCTTGTTGGGAGTCTTCCCCTTTTCCGCTGACCCTGTACTCTGCCAAGCATGATGTTCTTCTCCAGGGACTGATCCCTCCTGACAACATGTCCAAAGTATGGAAGATGCAGTCTCGCCGTTCTTGCCTCTAAGGAGCATTCTGGCCGCACTTCTTCCAAGACAGATTTGTTCGTTCTTTTGGCAGTCCACGGTACATTTGCTGTTCTTCGCCAACACCACAATTCAAAGGCGTCAACTCTTCTTCGGTCTTCCTTATTCATTGTCCAGCTTTCACATGCATATGATGCAATTGAAAATACCATGGCTTGGGTCAGGCACACCATAGTCTTCAGGGTGACATCTTTGCTCCTCAATACTTTGGAGAGGTCCTTTGCAGCAGATTTGCCCAATGCAATGCATCTTTTGATTTCTTGACTGCTGTTTCCATAGCTGTTGATTGTGGATCCAAGTGAAATGAAATCCTTGACAACTTCAGTCTTTTCTCCGTTTATCATGATGTTTCTTAGTGGTCCAGTTGTGAGGATTTTTGTTTTCTTTATGTTGAGGTGTAATCCATACTGAAGGCTGTGGTCTTTGATCTTCGTTAGTAAGTGCTTCAACTCCTCTTCACTTTCAGCAAGCAAGATTGTGTCATCTGCATAATGCAGGTTGTTAATGAGTCTTCCTCCAATCCTGATGCCCCGTTCTTCTTCATATAGTCCAGCTTCTCGTATTATTTGTTCAGCATACAGATTAAATAGGTATGGTGAAAGAATACAACCCTGATGCACACCTTTCCTGACTTTAAAACAATCAGTTTCCCTTTGTTCTGTCCGAACAACTGCCTCTTGATCTATGTAAAGGTTCCTCATGAGCACAATTAAGTGTTCTGGAATTCCCATTCTTTGCAGCGTTATCCATAGTTTGTTATGATCCACACAGTTGAATGCCTTTGCATAGTCAATAAAACACAGGGTAAACATCCTTTTGGTATTCTCTGCTTTCATCCAGGATCCATCTGACATCAGCAATGATATCCCTGGTTCCATGTCCTCTTCTGAAACCAGCCTGAATTTCTGGCAGTTCCCTGTCGATATACTGCAGCAGCCGTTTTTGAATGATCTTCAGCAAAATTTTGCTTGCATGTGATATTAATGATATTGTTCTATAATTTCCACATTCGATTGCATCACCTTTCTTGGGAATAGGCATAAATATGGATCTCTTCCAGTCAATTGGCCGGGATGCTGTCTTCCATATTTCTTGGCATAGATGAGTGAGGACCTCCAGTGGTGCATCTGTTTGTTGAAACATCTCAATTGATATTCCATCAATTCCTGGAGCCTTGTTTTTCACCAATGCCTTCAGAGCAGCTTGGACTTCTTCATTCAGTACTATCGGTTCCTGATCATATGCCACCTCTTGAAATGGTTGAATATTGACTAATTCCTTTTGGTATAATGACTCTGTGTATTCCGTCCATCTTCTTTTGATGGTTCCTGGGTCGTTTAATATTTTCCCCATGGAATCCTTCACTATTGTTTCAGAGTCTCCTCTGACATTCATCTTGGTCTTTTCTTTCTTTCTTGTCTTTTCAGTGACCTCTTGCTTTCTTCATGGATGATGTCCTTGATGTCATTCCACAACTCATCTGGTCTTTGCTCACTAGTGTTCAGTGCATCAAATCTATTCTTGAGATGGTCTTTAAATTCAGGTGGGATATACTCAAGGCCATGTTTTGGCTCTCGTGGACTTGCTCTGATTTTCTTCAGTTTCAGCTTGACCTTGCATATGAGCAATTGATGGTCTGTTCCACAGTCGGCCCCTGGCCTTGTTCTGACTGATGATACTGAGCTTTTCCATCGTCTCTTTCCACAGATGTAGTCAATTTGATTTCTGTGTGTTCCATCTGGTGAGGTCCATGTGTGTAGTCACTGTTCATGTTGGTGAAAGAAGGTATTTGCAATGAAGAAGTCGTTGGTCTTGCAAAATTCTGTCATTCGAGCTCCAGCATTGTTTCTATCACCAAGGCCATATTTTCCAACTACTGATCCTTCTTCTTTGTTTCCAACTTTCGCATTCCAATCGCCAGTAATTATCAATGCATCTTGATCGCATGTTTGATCAATTTCAGACTGCAGCAGCTGATAAAAATCTTCTATTTCTTCATCTTTGGCCCTAGTGGTTGGTGCGTAAATTTCAATAATAGTCGCATTAACTGGTCTTCCTTGTAGGCATATAGATATTATCCTATCACTGACAGTGTTGTACTTCAGAATGGATCTTGAAACATTCTTTTTGACAATGAATGCAACACCATTCCTCTTTGAGTTTTCATTCCCAGCATAATAGACTATATGATTGTCCGATTCAAAATAGCCAATACCAGTCCATTTCAGCTCACTAATGCCTAGGATATCGATGTTTATGTGTCCCATTTCATTTTTGACGATTTCCAATTTTCCTAGATTCATACTTTGTACATTCCAGGTTCCGATTATTAATGGATGTTTGCAGCTGTTTCTTCTCATTTTGAGTTGTGCAACATCAGCAAATGAAGGTCCCAAAAGCTTTACTCCATCCACGTCATTAAGGTCGACTCTACTTTGAGGAGGCAGCTCTTCCCCAGCCATCTTTTGAGTGCCTTCCCAACCTGGGGGGCTCATCTTCCAGCACTATATCAGACAGTGTTCCACTGCTATTCATCAGGTTTTCACTGGCTAATGCTTTTCAGAAGTAGACTGCCAGGTCCTTCTTCCGAGTCTGTCTTAGTCTGGAAGCTCAGCTGAAACCTGTCCCCTTGGGTGACCCTGCTGGTATCTGAATACCGGTGGCATAGCTTCCAGCATCACAGGAACACACAAGCCCCCACAGTACGACAAACTGACAGACGCGTGGGGGTATTAGCTATTAGGGAAATGCAAGTTAAAACCACAATGAGATAGCATCTGTGTAAAATAGAATAACTAAAAGTGGTAACACTAAATGCTGGTGGGGATATGGAGAAACTGGACCACTCATTTTAAAATAGCACAGCTACTCTAGAAAGTAGTTTGGCAGTTTCTTATAAAACTAACGTACAGTTATACAACTCAGCAATTATACTATTGGTCACTTATCCCAGATAAATGGTAACTTGTTGGGTGCCGAGTCTGTTCGGACTCATAGTGATTCCATATGACAGAGTAGAACTGCCCATATTGTTTTCTTGGTTGTAATCTTTACAGAAGCAGATCGCCCAGTCTTTCAGCTGCTGAATGGGTTCAAACTACTAACCTTCCTGTTAGCAGCCAAGCACCTAACCATTGTACCACCAGGGCTCCTTTTTTTTTTTTTTTAAATCTTATTGTGCTTTAGGTGAAAGTTTACAGCTCAAGTTAATTTCTCATGAAGAAACGTATGCACATATTGTTATGTGACACTAGTTGCAATCCCTGTAATGTGACAGCACGCTCCCCCATTCCACCCTGGGTTTCCTGTGCCAAGTTAACCAGCCCCTGTCCCATCTTGCCTTCTCACCCTGCCTCTGGACAGGAGCCACCCATTGGGTCATGTGTATTTGCTTGAACTAAGAAGCACACTCTTCATGAGTATTATATTTTATAGTCCAGTCTAATCTTGGTCTGAAGAGTGGGCTTCAGGAATGATTTTAGTTCTGGGTTAACAGAGCGTCTGGGGTCATGGCTTCGGGGATTCCAGCGGTCTCAGTGAGACCATTAATTCCGGTCTTTTCATGTGAATTTGAGTTCTGTACCACACTTTTCTTCTGCTCCGTCAGGGACTCTCTGTTGTGTTCCCTGTTATGGTGGTCGTTGGTGGTAGCCACGCATCATCTAGCTCTGGTCTCAGGCTGATAGAGTCTCTGGTTTATATGGCCCTTTTGTCTCCTGAGCCCCTGTTTACCTTGTATCTTTGGTGTTCTTCATTCTCTTTTGCTCCAGGTAGGCTGGGGCCAATTGATATATCTTAGCTGGACCGCTTGCAAGCTTTTAAGACTCCAGACACCACTCACCAAAGTGGGATGTAGAACATTTTCTTCATAAACTTTGTTCTGACAGTTGACCTAGATGTCCCCCAAAACCATGGTCTCCAGACCCCCGCCACTGCTCTTCTGCCCCTGGAAGTGTTTGGTTTGCCCCACCGGGGCTCTTTAACTGAAAACTTAAATATACACACAAACCTGTACATGAGTGTTCCTAGCAGTTTTATTCATAATAGTGCAAAACGGGAAACCAAAATGTCCTTCAGTGGGTAAACGGTTAAACAAATTGTGTTACATCCATACCATGGAATACTATTCAGCAAGAAAAAGAAACTACTGATATATGCACTACCCTGGATGAAGAGAAAGTTATGCTGACTGAAAAAAGCAAAATCCAAGGGTTACATATGGTGTGATTCTAATTATATAACATTCTGGGACTAATGGTAGAGATGGAAACCAGAGGAGGGTCCCCAGGGTTTAGGGATTGGGGTGGGTGTGAGCAATGTGGCTGTGGAAGTATAGCACAAGGAAGACTTGTCATGGAAATGTTCTGGATCTTGATTGTAGTGGTGGTTACACAGAACTACAGAAAAACCACATCAGTTGCTGTCAAGTTGATTCTGACTAATGACAACCCCATGTGTTTCAGAGTGGAGCTGCACATAGACTGTTTTCAATGGCCGTGACCGTTCAGTTGGCGGTTCGAACCCACCGATAGCACCACAGAAGAAAGGCCTGGCAATCTGTTTCTGTAAAGATTACAGCTAAGAAAACTCTGTGGAGCAGTTTTACCCTGTAACACGTGGAGTTGCCACAAGTCGGAATTGACTTGACAGCAATGAGTTTGTTTTTTTGTTGTTCTAGACTTTTTGGAAGTTGCCAGTCCTTTCTTTCAAGGCATCTCTGGGTGGATTCGAGCTGACAACGTTTTGGTTAGTAGCCGAGCACTGAATCCCTTGCACCACCCAGGGATTCCTACACAGAACTACACATGTGATAAAATGCTGCACGCAGGTGAAGTCTGAATAAGCTCTGTGGATTGTACCCACGTCAGATTCCTGGTTGTAGTGATGTACTGTAGTTCTGCAGGATGTTACTACTGAGGGAGGCTAGGTGAAGGGCACACAGTACCTCTCTGCACACAGCACCTCTGTAGCATTATAGGAAATGCTATCAAGGAAATGTACATGGGGCTAAGATGGAGAATGAAAGGAAGACCTTGATGGGGAAGCAGAGGCCTCTCTGGAGAGGTGATGTTTAAGCTGAGACTGGAAGGATGAGAGAAGGCCGGAAGAGGTGCATGTAGCTGTGCCCTCCTTCCCGGAAGAAACTCCACCAGGAGAAGCCCCCTGGCCAGAGACATTTGGAACACCTCTGGTCAGACCAGTGCTTAGAAAGGATGTCTTGCTTTTCTTCCGAAATTTAGCCCTTTCTGCTTCCCCTGATACCCTGCGTTGATTGTCTTTTCCTCTCCTCTGCCATCAGACTGGACAAACTGCTTGATACTGGTCTCTATACTGGAGAAGTGACTGAATTTGTAGGAAGCCCAGGTAGCGGCAAAACCCAGGTACACATGAGGCCAGCTGCCAGGAAGAATGGGGAGGTGTATACATAGCCCTGGACCCCGAGGGGAGCTTCTGCCGGCATGCTCATGGGTACAGAGCTGGGTAGCGAGACCATGAGGGTGAGAGTGCAGACTGGAAGTGTAAAATTTGGTGGGGAGCCCCCATTCTAGGCCTTCTCTGAGGGCTCAAGTTCACCCAGTTCCTCTGGTCTCTACACAGGTTTGTCTTTGTGTGGCTGCAAACGTGGCCCACAGCTTGCAGCAGAACGTCCTGTACATCGATTCCAGTGGAGGGATAACAGCCTCCCGCCTCCTCCAGCTGCTTCAGGCCAGAACCCAGGATGAGGAGGAACAGGCAAGGGGCAGGAGGGCTGGGTTCTGGAGGAGGTTCTGACCCAGAAAACCAAACAACCGTACCCTTGCCATCGAGTCAGCTCCCACTCATAGAGACCTAAAGGACAGGGTAGAACTGCCCCATAGGATTTCCAAAGCTATAAATCGTTACAAAAGCAGTCTGCCATATCTTTCTCTCGAAGAGCAGCTGGTGGGTTTGAACCACTGACCTTTAGGTTAGCAGCCAAGTGCCTAAACACTGTACCACTAGGGCTCCTTTCTGGAACAGAAAAACCCCGTTATCCCTTACGTTGCAAGAATCCTGGCCATTTGAGTGATAGTTCCTTCTTGCTTTATAACTTACTGGGCTGTTAACACTTCCTGTATTCTTTGAGCCTTCCCGGTTAATGCCATTCTCCAGACTCCGATGCTGCCTACTTGAGTTCTTCCAGGAAACCTCCCAACTCCTAACAGAGTCTAAACCAGGGCTGGCAAATGTCCAACATCTGTGTTTCCAGCCCATTTCTTCCCTGTGGTAGATACCACTCTTTACCACTGATCTCTGACTAAACTTTACAGCTCAGTACCCAGGCAGCTACTGCTGTGAGAACTAGCTTGTTAGACCTAAGTCCTTGGTTCTGGTTGCCTCTTCTTTCTCAGCCTTACAGTTCCTCTTCATCTCCTTCCCTGACCCCTTATTCTTTTTTATCCAAAGTCCTTCTCTTCCCCACTCCTTCAGGCAGGAGCGCTCCGGAGGATCCAGGTGGTGCATGCGTTTGACATCTTCCGAATGCTGGATGTGCTACAGGACCTCCGAGGCACTGTGGCCCAGCAGGTGAGCCTGCTGTTCTGCCCCTCGCTGCTTTGCCCAGCTTGCCAGGCGCTATCTGTGTGCAGGCAGGTGTCCTACTACATGCTCTCTTTGGAAATGCAGATGTAAATCTGTGACTCCAGCTGTGCTTGCCACTTCCAGGATGGAGCTCCTGAGTGCTTAATTTCACATGCCTCATTGTTTAAATGTCCATCTTCCCTCTAAACAGCAAACCCCTTGAAGGCCTGGATCATGTATTATTCATCTCTGCTTTTGTGCTGTATCTCTGCTGGATCAGTTAGGAATATTTCAGCTGAAAATAACAGAGGCTGTCTGACAGACTTGAACCTTGAGGATATTTAATTATCTCACATGAGTCTGGAGGTTGGCAGGTCCATGATATCAGGGTGCTACGTTGGTGTGTCTGATCCCCATGCTCTTCCCCTCATGATCCCAAAGTGGTTGCTGTGGCTTCAAGCGTTATGTCTCCACACATCCATATCCACTTCCAGGGCAGTGAGAGAGAGATGGCTCTTTTCTGTACCTTTCCCTTTTATCAGGGAACTCTTTCTTCAGAACCCACTAATAGGCATCCCTTTTCCCCTTACATCTAGTTGGCCAAAACTGAGTTACATGTGTATGTTGGACCAGGGGCTAGGTCCACCTTCTCTGAAGTCAGGAGATTGCCACCTAGTACCTGAACATATTCAGGGTCCTGTTACAAGGAAGGGAGATTTGGAATGGCATCTGGATTGACACCTAACCTACTAGGTGCTTAGACAGGTAGATTTGGAAGACACCTTAAAGAGAATACTTGACGTCAAACTTCTCTCATTCCAAAGCACAACATGTTCCTGTGGGCATACCCAGGATTGTACATAAAGGAAATCACTTTGTAAACTTTGTAACTGGTAATAGTTGATGAAATTACTTGCCACAGGAGTCATAGCTGGTTATGTCCCACCAATGTGTTGACACATGAAGTCGAGTAGTGCTGATCTAACGTAACCCTCGTATTTTTAGAGATAAGGAGACTGAGGGCCAGAGAGGTTGAGTTGCCCAGAGTCACCACATGTTCAGGACAAGAACTAAACAATTCAAATCTCTCTCAACTCCCAGATCAGACGACTGTATTGTTAGTTTGTTTGTTTTAACTATAGGACAATTAGATGGTATATTTTCTATTAATATTTAGACCACAAACTCAGTGACTTAAAACAATACATATTATTATCTCTTAGTTTCTGTGGGTCAGGATTCCACGCATGGCTTAGCTGTGACCTCTGCTTAGAGTCTCACAAGGCTGCAGTCAAGGTGTTGACTGGGTTGTGTTTTCATTTGAAGGCTCTACTAGGGAAGAAGCTGCTTACAAGCTACTCAGGTTTTTGGCAGAATTTCCTTGTGGCCATAGAACTGAGGGCTTTAGTTTCTTTCTTTCTTTTTAAAATATTTTATTGTGTTTTTAGTGAAAGTTTACACAGCAAATTAGGTTCCCATTTAACAATTTCTATACATTGGTTACATTTTCCACATTGTGTCAACATTCTCATTATTTCTGTTCTGGTTGTTCCGTTTCCATTAATCTGGCTTCCTGACCTTCTCATCTTTGTATTAGGGTAAATGTTAACTGTTTGGTCTCATATAGATGATTTTTTTAAAGGATAACAGTACTCTAAGGTGATATTATTTATTTTATGAGCCAGTCTGTTACTTAGTAGAAAAGTGACCTCCAGGACTGGTTTCAGTTCAGGTTTAAAGAGTTTCTCAGGACAATAGTCTTAGGGGTTCCTCTAGTCTCTAGCAGTCCAGTAAGTCTGGGCTTTTTTTAAGAATTTGAATTTTGTTCTACAGTTTTCTCTCATTCTACCCAGGACCATCTATTGCGTCTCTCATCAGAATGGTTGGTAGTGGTTGAGGGCTTCCGTTTCTTGCTGGCAGTCAGCTGGGGGTCACCTTCAACTCCTTGAGGCTTCCAACTGTTCCCTGCCACATGGTCCTTTCCATACGCAGTTCACAGCATAGCCACTTGCTTCTTCAAGACCAGCAGAGAGTGAGAAGTTTTCTAGCGAGATGGAGTCTTTTATAATGTAATCACGGGAGTGACATCCCATCAATGTTGCCATATAACTTAACCTAATCAAGGGAGTGACATTCCAACACCTTTGTCATATTCTTTTGGTCAGAAGCAAGTCACAGGTCCCACCCACACTTAAGAGGAAAGGATTATACAGGCACGTGAATACCAGAAGGCGGGGATATTTGGGCGTCACCTTAGGTTCACCACGGATGACATGATAGCTTCCCAGTCACAAGCAGCAAAGGGCTTGCTGTCACATTTTAGCTGGTGATTTCACCCTGCTCTCCCAGAGTTGGTAAGGTGGCGCTAAGCTGATTTCAGTTTTAGCTTCTCTCTTTTCTGCCATCTTCTCTTAGACAAACTGGTGATTGGCCAAGGGTCAGTAGCTGGAAGATGAGGGAAGGCATGCAAAACACAAACCAGGTCATCGTGAATATTTAAGAATTGGCCAACGTGAAGTGAAAAACAAAGTGGAAACAGAATCAGCAAATGACTTGGATGTAAGGAATAGAGGAAAGAAGGGAAGCATCCAAGACAGTTTGGGTTCAGAGAGGAAGATGGTAATAACCATTGTGTAGAGACAAAAAATCATGGTTTTAACAGATGGTCAGAGTTCCTCTTAGAGAAAGAATTGTCTTTATTTGAAACCGTTGTAGATATGGGAAGTGAGGACTTGGAGGCACGATCTAGAAAGAGCCAGAACAGAAAGAGAAGGCTAAACTTTTCAGGACACCCACTCTTCACTTACCAACATGGTTAGGTTTCAAAGACCGGGTGGTTATGTGAAAGTCAGCATTATGCAAACATGGAGGATGATTACGTAACTGCAAATTGCATCGTTACATAATGCCCAAACCACTGAGAATCATGGCCCAGCCAAGTTGACACATAACCTCAATCATCACGGTCAGCATTACTCTTGCCTTGCACCTCAGCATTCATTACTGCCAGATGTATGTCGTTAATGCACAAAATAGTTGGGTAGTAGATTTTTTACTATTGTTGTAAATATGAAATGTCGGATGATGAGACAGTCGTTAAGTGAGGAGTGGGTATGTAGGAAGTTAGGAATTTGTGGGTAGGAGTGAGCAGGAGAGGGGGAAGAAAGGACAGTGTCAAAAAAGGAAAAGAGGGTCCTAACAAGATGGTGGAAGGCTGACAGGAGAAATATGGCTACTGAGAAAGTTCATGACCAGAAGGCCAAAGGATTCCGACGATCGGGAATTTCTAAAATTTGATTAATTTTGGTGTATTTGCAATGTGGTCATGTGATTTTACCCTCTTTATCCACCCATGTCTTTGGTAAAGTCTGCCGTACATCTGAATGGGAAAAAAAGACATTGCTGAAATTCCTTGATAGCTATGCAGCTGTATTTGGGGTTGTTGTTAGGTGTTGTCAAGTCGGGACTCATAGTGGCATTATAGGAACTGGTAGAACTGCCTTGCAGGGTTTCTTAGGCTGAAATCTTTTTAGGAGCAGATCATCAGGTCCTTCTCTTGCAGAGCTGCTGGGTGGGTTCAAACTACTAACCTTTTTTGTTAGCAGCCAAGTGCTTAACCATTGTGCTTCCAGGGCGCCTTGTATTTGGGGAATAGGGAGTTTCTTGTTAGTTTCTGGTAGAGCAACAAGCTCATCCTGTTAAGGGTGCCCCCTAGAGTTCAACTGGCTCATGGCATCTGCTTCCCCCAGGTGATCAGTTCTTCAGGGACAATGAAGGTGGTGGTGGTAGACTCGGTCACCGCGGTGGTCTCCCCGCTTCTGGGAGGTCAGCAGAGGGAAGGTGAGTGGTGTGGCAAAACCCAGGGTCAGGGGAATGTGGTCTCGCCTCCCACCTCTGGAGTCCGGTCTCCAGCCAGCCTGTCTCTGATCTGCTGCCCTACCCCTCTGCTTCTCCTCCTCCAGGCCTGGCCTTGATGATGCAGCTGGCCCGAGAGCTGAAGACCCTGGCCCGGGAACTCGGTGTGGCAGTGGTGGTGAGGATGTGGGCTTGGCCACCTGTGCCCAGTCTCCTCCCAGACCCTTGGCTTTGCAGAGGGTGGAGACAAACTTGATTTCTAGCTGTAGCACTTCATTTCCATTAAATGGCTTCTGAACCCCCAAAGTGCCCTTTAGGAGAGGGTCATAGCCCAGCTTCCCTGGGTCATCTGGGGCTCTGGACAGTGAGGAGATTGGATCATAAATAGCCAAGGGGATCAAGGATAGTCTTGCTTTTCATTTTACTTTTTTAAGTCAGGTTTATTGAGGTATAATTGACATAGAGAGAATTTCTCCCTGTTTGAAGATTGACTAATGAATACTGTCATACACAATCTTGTTACCACCACCACAATCAAAGATATAGAATATTTCTATTATTCCAGAAAATTCCCCCAATCCCAGGCAACTACTGATCTCTTTTTTTTGTCTCAGTAGTTTTGCCTTTTCCGGAGTTTCGTATAAATGGACCTTTTTACTTTTAAAGTAACTTTCTCGGCTTATGAAATAATTTTTTAAAGATTATTCTCTTCATAAAACCCAGTGCCATTGAGTCGATTCCGACTCGTAGCCACCCTATAGGACAGGGTAGAACTGCCCCATAGAGTTTCCAAGGAGCACCTGGTGGATTTGAACTGCCGACCCTTTGGTTAGCAGCCGTAACACTTAACTACTACGCCACCCGGGTTTCCTATTCTCCTCATAGAAAGAGTAAAAACATACAAGATTAAAATCTGTGCTCAGTCTCCACACCCATTGAAACTATATTAATATTTTGATATATCTCCATAGAATGTCTTTCTCTGCACATATATGTATATTTTTAGTCAGCTTTCTAACTAAACTGTTAACTTGTTTAAAGAAAAAAACTATCTCAGTTTATTTCCAGTAGAGTCTTTAAGAATGTCTTTTTTAGCAGCTACCTATTATTTTGTTTAATGCCTGCATCACAGAGGTCGGCAGACTTTTTCTGTAAAGAGCCAGTAAATATTTGAGGCTTTATGGCCGTATGGTCTGTGTGGTAACTACTCAATTCTGCCATTGTAGCATGAAAGCAACTGTAGACAGTCCATAAACAAATGGTCATGGCTATGTTCCCAATAAAACTTTATTAACGAAAACAGTTATCAGGCTGAATTTATCCTGTGGGCCATAGTTTGCTAACCCCTACTCTACCATAATAATCGAACCATTTCCTGATCAATGGACCTTTATGTCATGACCTGTTTTTCTCTACTACCAATAAAACAGCGAGCATCCTTATACTTAAATCTCTTTCACATCTTGTATTATTTCCTCAAAATAAATGCATAAAAGTATAATGGGCCAGGGATACACGTCTTTAAATGTCTAGATGTACATTGCCAAATTTCTAGAAAGGTTGTACTCATTTGTGTGCCCACCAGAAATGTAAGAGGATCTGTTTTTCTGTTCTTTTCTCTTGCGAGACCCCAAGGCTTCCCTCCCCGCCCCCCCCCCATCTTCAGGATGTACGTGTGCACCTGTACCAGGCTCTGGGTTAGGTGACAGGATTCAGTGGTGAAGCAGCCACAGCCCCTGCCCTCAGGGGCTCATGGAGAGGATTCTCTGAGGCTCGAGTTGCTTACCTCTGTAACTAGGCCTGGGCAGAATAGAGCTGCCTGACCAGACTAGGATCCCCAACCCTCCCTCCCACACACATACACACATGCACCCCCAGACACAAAGGACTGGCTGGGCATGGTTTCAAGATGCCCGTCTGTTGGATTGGGGGTGTAATAGGCTCAAACCCACCACTGGCTTCTGGTTAGGAAAGTACAGATAGCACTCCTTATCCTGGGTCATGTACCCGTTGTCCTCTGGTTGGGGGCAAGCCTGAGGCCTCGTGGTTTACTGGAGCGAGCTAGGCACAGGTTAGGAGCCCTGGGTCTGGTTCCATTGATAAGTGATGGAGCCTTGAGGAAGTGATTTCTCTGCTCTAGACCTCAGTTTTCCCTTCTGTAAAATGAAGCAATAGGAACAGATGTCCTCTATACTAGCGTTATGGACCTGCAAGTCTGATTCTGCCACAGGTGACCAACCACGTGACCCGGGACAGGGACAGTGGGAGGCTCAAACCTGCCCTTGGACGGTCCTGGAGCTTTGTCCCCAGCACCCGGATTCTCCTGGCTGTGGGTGAGGGAGCAGGTGCACCAGGAAGCCAGCGCATGGCATACCTGACCAAGTCTTCCCGTCAGGTGAGCCAGCTCCAGAGGGAAGCTGATAGTCTGGGAAGTGCAGGGTGATTTCCACCAGCACAGGTGCTTGTAGAGAAATTCTTGGACGCAGAAAAACCCTGCAACTAAAGAGGCTACGCCTTGGGTCGTATAATTTAAAAGCATCTCTTTCCTTAGGGGACCCTGAGCCTCTGTTAAGAGTTATGGTATAATTTGGGAACAGATAAAAGTGAAGGCTGAACAACCTAATTAACGTCACCATCGATGTGAAGATTGTTGAAATGTCAAATGTTTTGTTACATATATATTTACCACAATAAAAAAAAAAAAATTATTCACCCAAACAAAAAAAACAAAACAAAACTTACCTTTCCCTCCTTTCTCTTCTTTCAGCCAACAGGAATCCAGGAGATGATAGACATTGGGATTTGGGGGACTTCAGAGGAGCGTCCAGTGCTAGAGGGGGATCAGACATGACTGGTGCTGGTGACTGGGAAAGCGGGAGTCATCGAGGGCCCCCTCCCTCCCTGTCCATTAATGCCTGTGTTCACTGCCACCCGGCACTTGAGACTACAGCAGCAGCAGCAGCAGCTCTTAGGCCGGGCAGAAGATCCCTGGACACCCCCAGTAAGAGGGGGAGAGACATAGCGGATTCCTCAGCTTCCCCCTTTGTGGGAGCATATTGAGCCACAGGCAAGAGAGGACGCTACAGTGGAAGGACCCGGGGATGCATGCTGGTGCCTAGTTTTCTTCTGCTGTTTCTACCGTGTATGTTTCCAGTGGGAGCTGAGGGCACCCTAGCTTGGGCACCTCTGAAGAGACGTGCAAGTGACGATTAACAACGCTGCGCATCACCATCCGATCTCACGTTCAACCTGGCACAGTGATTGAGCCTTGGAGCCTCTAGCCTGCCTTTGCTTCTCTTCTTTGCTTTTTTTGCCTCTGTCTTCTTTCCATCTGTAAGTTGGGGCTCCTTTTCCCTTAGCTCTATTTCTGACTTACTGGGTGGAAATAGCCTCATAAATGCAAAACTCTTCATCATAGATTCTGCTCCTAAAAACAGAAAGAGGAATTTTCTAGAGCCTCAGAGCCATCTCATTTCCCCCCAGGTGGTGGTTTTTCAGTTTTCCCCAGCAAGGCCCCAAAGAATGGTCGTTCCTCCTCTCCTCTTGCTGCTTGGGTTTCACACACCTGCACGCATCACCCTGATTAGGTGAGAATGTGAGCTTACTGCAGTCCCAGGGATATAATTTAACACGAAGGGACGATGTGTCCGGCTCCTGGTGAATCCAGCCATTTGTTTAATATGCATGGTGTCCTCCGGGGCCCCTCCACGGTATAAAGTAACCAGAGGTGCTGAACCATGGCCTTGCCCATAAACAGATGGAGGAGAATTTGCACAGTAAATAGAGCCAGCTGGGAAAATTGATGCTGGTGTAAATAATACATAGCAAATCTAGTCCTTTATGCAGAAATTCATTGCTGGTGGCTCTAAGATGCAATATAATTACACCTCTCTTCCTGCCAGCTGTACCACAGCCTAGTGCCCTAGTGTATGAAATAACCCCCCTGTCTGTTACCAGCACTGTGGCCATCCGTCTGAGAGCCATAAGTAACCCTGGCTGGAAGCAGAGGTCGACGCCAGGGAAGGGAAAATAAAAGGCAAAATGGAGACATGATTGGGATTGTTTACTGATCACATTTTTTTTAAAGAAAGAGAACCTTTCTTGGTCAGAAAGCCTGTTGTGCAATTAATGAGTTGTGGCTTGACGTCAGGAAAGGGGGTCAGAGTTACGGGCCAAAGAGATGACATTTAGAGATGATGAATGCAGGATTGAAGCAGGAAGCATGGAGGATTGGGAATGAATGAGGAATTGGCTCTAAGGTATCTGACAGAGAGGACAGGGTTGGTGAGGCCAAGACTGGGGGAACCCTGACAGTTGCTTTCACAGAGTCTTCAGGAGAAATTAATCTTTAGTAGCTTCATTCCAAGGAGCCCTGGTAGTGCAGTGGTTAAAGCACTTGGCTGCTAACCAAAAGATTGGCAGTTCGAACCTGCCAGCCACTCTGCGGGAAAACGATGGGCAGTCTGCTTCTTTAAAGATTACAGCCTTGGAAGCCCTGTGCAGCAGTTCTGCCCTGTCCTATAGGGTCACTGTGAATTGGAATCACTTCAACGACAGTAGGTTTGATTAGCTTTATTCCAACTCTGGGGATTTTACCCAGATGGATGGATGTCGGCACATTCCTGCAGCCACAGTAAGAAGCCAATATGTTAACCTAGGAATGGCAAATCCTTGCCACTCATGGTACCATTTGGGCCTCTTGACTTATGGCAGACATCACCAATCAATCCCCGGTTTCCTTTTTTGCAGGGCTCAGAGTCTTCTGCAGCCTCAGGGTCTTTCTGGATACAGCATTCCAGGTTGTGTGTACCAGTCAGTTTGAGTTGGCTCTCAATGTGGAGCTTGGTTGCCATCTCTGCCCTGGGCACATCTGCCATGTTTCCTGCATGTGGGGAGCACAGGTGCTTTGTATCTGAGTCAGAATCCTAGCATATGGGAGTTGGAGAGGCCCGTAAAGATCACGTCACCCATCCTGTCATTTAACAGAGGAGAAAGCTGAATCCAAAGAGGGGATGTGATGGTCCAAGTGGCAGAATGGGGAGTGGAACCCAGAACTCCTGACTCTTAGGTCAGGACCTTTTCCTTCCCCTGGCTGCCTTTATTTTGCCAGTCTGCATGGTTCTGTCCCTACTGGGGGACTCACTCCAGCTGAAGGTGCTGCAGCCTTCATCCAGGTGGCCGCTGCAGTCACGGGAAGGTGCTCCATTCGCTGCTATCTCAGTCCACGCAACGTTCCTGCAGGACCACACGCTTTATGCCTTGCTTCCTCCTTTAGACCCTGCCCTGAGGCCAGGGCTCTGTCTTTCTCCATGCGCTGCCACTGTTTTCTCCATTCTGGGCATGCCACGTGTGTTCCCCCAGTAGGCCTTGAACCAGGCCAGCTCTTATTTGTGCCTTTTGCTCACTTGTGGATTTGCCTCTGTCCACTCCCAGTGTGTCTGGTACACACCCACCCTGACATCCTCCTTTTTTATACCTCAGCAATAGGTAGCTGTTTATAACAACACCCCTCTGTAACACTTGTACTTACTGTTCACATTTCTACCTGCCCGTTAGCACAAGAACCACTATAAGGGCTCTCGTGTCAATTTTACTCTGGCTCTTTCCATATCATGGGAGCTCAGTAAATGTTAACTATATGAATGAGCAGTTCTTACTGCATTTTAAAGATGGCAAAGGAGAAATGCTGGAATGTTTTCCACTTGATCTAGATAGTCGTTGAGCCCCCAGAGTCTCCTTTTAAATATCTTTCCATAGAGAACTATTGCCTGTATTTCATCTGACATCAGACAGAATTAATGTTGAGTCCCTACTATGTGCTAGCACTTGATGCCCCAGGTGACCTTAAGTCAGGTACTTGGATGCCCAAAGACTCTCAGGCAAAAGGTACAAATACCGTTGTTGCAAGTAACAAAACCTGACTCAAAGAGGCTTAAGCTTGAGGGGTATTTGTTGCCTTCAGTAACATGAAGTCTAGGGCTGGGGAATTCGTTGTCTCATTGTCAAGGGGCTTCAGGCCTTTCTCTCTTTCTGCTGTGCTTTCCTTTCAAATTGGTTTATTTTCAAGATAGCTACCCTCATCAGAACCGGGCTGCAGCCTTTCTGAGCATCAATCCAGACACGAAGATTACTACAAACAGAAGAGGGATCACTTCTTTGTTGTGTCCCTTTAAGAACAAGGAAAACTCAGAACTTCCCCTCAGTCAAAGCAAGTGTCATTCATATCTCATTGGTGCAAAATTCCTTCACGCATCCAAGTCAAAATCGGTAGTAACTGACAAGGGAAGTGGGATGACTGATTGGCTCAAATCAACCAGAAAATAGCCTTGGAGCTGGGGTTGGGGCCAGCCTTTCCTGAAGCACATGGTGTGGCCACTGAAAGAAAATAGGGTTTCTACTAGAAAGGAGGAAATGAGTGTGTGTGGAGGAATTGGACATTGGATGGGAAACTACCACTGTCTGCCATAGTCCTGAAGGCAGGTTTATTGAGGCCCTCTTATGCGTGTACCTCTCAGTTAGACACCTTAGGATAGTCTTGTGAATCACTCCATTTTACAGACAGTGAAGGGGAGCTCAGTGAAGATAAGGACGCAAAGCTAAGAAATGGCGGCACCAGAATCCAGTCTCAAACCTGTCTTCATTCCACCTCCTACTCCTTCCCATCCTCATGCTGCCTTCGGCAGTGAATATGTAAATGTTTCAATAAAATTCTTTTTCATAATTTGCCTGGATAGTACCAAAGGCTACACGTCCCAACCTCTTTTCAGCTTAGGTCACCATAAAAAGTTGGATCACAGATCTACTTTATCTCTTTCTGATTTCCCCCAGGGAGTTTATAAGAAAGAATGAAAAGCATTTGGAGAAGGGAGATGTCGTTAGTATAAACGAGAACCGAAGGTTTAGAGGGAAATAAAGCTGAATAAAAAAAGGGGCCTGTGCTTCCCTGAGACGTGAGCCAGGAGGAGATAAGGGAATTGGGTGCCTATCTTGCTAAGTTTTGGCGTGGGGTTGTACTGGGTGGAGTTAAAACTGTATAACGGTGTATTGGAGACGTGCATTGAAGACTGTGGTGCAGGAAGCTTAAATTAGAGCTAGGTATGTTATTCATCAAAGGTTTCCCCCTAAAAGGTGCTTTTCCTTATTTTTTCTTGTCCTATTGCACTAGTTGGACTAACTTCCATTACTTCACTGAATACAAGCAAAAAAAGCCATCGTCCTTGTCACGCTCCTGACTTTAGTGGGCTGTTCCTAGTACTTTATCATTAAGATACTTTACATTTCATGTAGTTGAACCTTCTCCAAGTTAAAGACGTCACTGGTTTTTCTGTCAGTCCTGGAAAGAGAGTCCAGGTATTGGCCATTCCATCTGCCATGCCTGGAGTTCTCCCTCCCAGTGAATGGAAGGTCCATACACCCTGGACCTGTACCACGCGCATCAGCCACTGTGTAAATTTGACTTGTTGAGTAGCCCTTGAATCTAGCTCTTTTGTGGTCTCTCATTTGTAGTTTCTGGGTTTTGCCAGAAGACGGGCCTGTGTTGAAAGAGATACAAAGTCAAGGAATGAGATTTTTATATCCCAACTAATTTGTTCTTGGCCCTGACATTGCTGTATAGCATTGGATGAGTAAACTTCACCTTAGTTTCATACCTGCCTCAGAGTTGTTTTAGGGTTGTATAGCTTATGGAAAGCACCGAATACTTTTCCAGGAATATTGTGGGCACTTAATCTCCTATTATTGTAAGGCTTGTGATGCATGGGAGATAATGATGTCAGCCTGCTTCTGTCAGGCTGGGCCAGCTTCATAGTAGTGTGACCCGTGCAGTCACACAGGGCCCTGTGCTTAGTTCAATGCTCTGGCATCGATATATTGTCATTCTTAATGCTTTTTGAACAAGACATCCGGCATTTTGCACTGGGCCCTACAGATTGGATAGCCAGTTTTGTGTCCAGGGGTGGGTAGAGCTCTATACTGGCCCTTTAGGGAAAATCCTACTGCTAATTTCTTAGGGAGTGACTCCCTTAGAGTACTGTCCTACAGAAAAATTAGAGTTAGTGCCCTGTATGTGTTTAACTTCCATTCTGGGGTTATGGAGACTGTCTCGGAAATGAACACCCCATATTTTACAGAATTTATCAGGTCTTTTTAAGGAGCCCTGGTGGCACAGTGGTTAAGAACTTGTCTGCTAACTGAAAGGTTGGCAGTATTAACTCACCAGCCACTCTGCAGGAGAAAAGACCTGGTGTCCCGCTCATCTAAAGATCACAGCCTTGGAAACCCTATAGGGCAGCTCTACTCTGTCCTATAGGGTCGCTATGAGTTGGAATTGACTCCATGGCAATGGGTTTGGTTTTGGTTTTATCAGGTTGAGAGAAGTTAGGGGAGGCTGTGAAGTGGAAAAATGATTCAGAGTTTTGGAATCGGGAAAAGATGTGGGTTCAAAAACCTGCCAGGCCTGCCAGGTTACTTGGACAAGGTGTGTTTGTCTCATTGGTAAAATCTATGTTGCAGGGGAATTACGTTTTCCTTATTGGTAAAATATGTCTCAGGGGGAATGAAACATAATTTATGTAAAGTGCATTTCACAGTCTGGCACATAGTAGGTGCCCAGTCACCATTAATCCTTCAGGCTCTTGCCAGAAGTAAAAAAAATGAATCAGGGGACTAGGACTTACAAGCCATGCTGCTGCTAATAAAAGAAATAATATGATTTATTTCTTCACTGTTTGGGGAAAGGCATGCGATTCATAAATATGTATTGGAAAATGCTTAGCAAATGAGTAAAGATAATAAAAACACGTCAAAGTAAACAGCTCCTATAAACATGTCACTTGGTAGACAAATTCGTGTTTTGTTACTACTAAATACTATTGCCCAACCAAAAGGATTTCAGATTATTTGCGCAGTAGGTACATTATTGAGGGCCCCTGCAGAAGGGCACGATAAAGATGAAAAATGGTGATGGCGATAATGCTAAAGATGGAGAAATGAAGAATGTGGGTAAATGCAGTTCGGAGACCTAGCCTCAGTGATGCGTACGTTCTTCGGCAGCAATCCAATGATGTAGCTGTAACACTGACCAGAGGGCCCAGAAAAAATGATTTACACAGGATGTCATGAGTCCAGACTCCAATTATTGGACCCACTCAGTGGATTAAGTGCATTGTGCTTTGGAGCTGAGCACTGTTTGTAAACCAAGTTTACAGAAAAGGCTGCTCCAGGTCTCACCCCGCCATTGTTCTGGGCTGATTAACCTGTGACTATAATTAACACAGAGAGAAGGAGAGACGTGGCCCAGAAAGCTGTGCCTTAATCACAAGTCATGAGTCCATTTCAGAAATACGAGAATAGGAACTAAGTCCTGGCATCTCAAGAGAAAAGGAACCAGAGAGGGAAAGAGGAGACAATAAATGCCTTCACGAGGGAAAATAAAGCCCTGGGGAGAAGCAGACAGGACAGGGAATTGCATCAAGGAAAGTTACAAAAATAGCCAGGTAGGAAAAAGATGGGCATGTTTAATCCAGATGCAGGAGACCTCTTTCACGGAGGCTGTCTTTCCATATATTCCTGATAGTGGAAAGAACCGGTTTCAAATTCCAGCTCCTAACTCTGAGACTTTAGGTAAATTACTAATCTGCAAATCCTCACTGACAAAATGAGAAGACTACTCAGCTTGCTGGGTTGTTGTGAGGATTGGTACTAATAACACCTGTCAAGCGATAGAGTGATATATATAAATGATATTTGGCTTTTCTTTATGATAAATACCTTACTTTAAAATACAAACTGCTCAGAAGAACTCTGGGAAGTCTCGACAGAAATCTAAAGCATACGAAAAGTATCACTAGACACCAGTCAGAAGAATGAGAATTCTTACCATTTTCATGACTAGGCATCTTCTTAGCCCACCTGGCTAGTGGTCTTCCAGGCTACCCTGGCACTTCAGAATTTACTAAGCACATGTAGATAGACTACCTCATTTAGTCCTCATACCACAGTGCATTTGAGGGAGGAAGCTGGAGTTGAGAGAGGTTAAGTGCCTTGCTGGAAGGCACACAGCTAATGAATGGCCAGGGTGGACTTCTTGGCACAATGCCATTTCCCTTCTATTGCCGCCTTCCTCCTGTTTCCTCACCTTCCTAAGGCTAAGCTAGCTAATCTTGGGGCTTAGACTGGGAGATACTAGTTGAAGGCCGTGGTGTAGAGTGAGACAAGCATGGGTTTTGACGTCTATAGACCTGGCTTCTAATACCAGCTGCGACTCCGTAAGTTAACTAAACCCTGGTGGGCTTGGGTTTCCTTGTTTGTAAATTGGGGAACCATCACCTGCTTCTAGCGTTGTCGTGAGGAACAACGAGATATGAAAGTGAGGCAACTTTCAAACTTTTATTATGAGACAGATTCAAAGATGTTAGGGACTCGCTCGAGGTCACCAAGCTGGATCACAGCTGCTCTAGACTGGGCTCTGCGACCATGGCCCAGAGGAGCGGTCCCATGCTTCCCCCTGGATCGGATTCCGCGGGGCCGGGCTTCCGGGAACTTCGGCTCCGCCAGGGGGCGCGCGCGGGGGGCCGCGCTCTAGGCCGCAGCGCGCCTCGCTCCTCTCTATGGTGGCCCGGGCGCGGCGGGAACGGAGGCGCGCTCCCGAGAGGGGGCGGGGCCGCGCCGGGGGCGGGGCCGCGCCGGGGGCGGGAGCGACCGGGTCCGGTCAGCGGGGGATAGGTGGGGGGGCCGACTTCCTGGGGCCGCCTGTGAGGATGTCGCGACCGACCCCCAGTGCCCCTCTGCCCAGGAGACGCCACTGCGGCCGATCCCGGAGCCCGCCTGCCTGAGGCGTCCGCGGCCCGGATCCGGCCCCTCCCCTCCCCTCCCCTCTCAGGTGCGGGCCGGGCGGGCAGCCGCGGCAGGTGAGGAGGCGACGGCGCTGGGATCCGCGGGGCGCCCGGCCTGGGGTGGGGTACGGGAGCAGGACAGAAGGTACGCCTCGGCCTCCGGTCCCGCCCGGCTGTGGTCTGGGGGCGCCTCCTCTGTGCAGGGCGCGGCCTGGGACGCTCCGTGGGATGGCGAAAGCCCCTTTCTCCCTGGAATACTCCGCATTCAGGGCAGCCCACACCTGTCCCATTAAAAGTGCCCTCAGAGATTCCACCTTGGGGGCAGTAACAGGAGATGTGTGTCCTTAAAGGTCTCCAGTCGCCTTACAAACCGGCAGTTCCTCTTGACTTGTCTGGGAAAGATGCCTCTTTGTATGACAGGGGAAACTGAGGCCAGTCTGCGACGGCCTGCTTGCCCCTCAATGAACTAGCCCACCCCTGCTTCCTAGTGGAGGAGCCTTGCGGGCTGGCTGGCAGAGCAGAGGCGGCTGGAGTTTGGGGGTTTGATGGAGAAGTCTCTTAGAAGTTGCCCTTGTTCATTTGAGGTGTTGCGTGTGAGCCAGGTCGCCACTGAGCGGCAGTGACTACGACGGAGCGGAAAGTGGGGCCTCCCTTAAACTGGCTGCCCACGAAACGTTTGAGCCGGCGTGGGGAAGTGTGGCTAGACCGGGAGCCGAGAGCCTCCGGCGGTGTCTGTTTACTCAGAGCTTGATTTCAGGCTGGTGCGAGCAACAGCATATTTTCTCCTTTTTGTTGGTTTGTCATTTGTTCTGGAGGAAAAAACTGCTTGTCCAGGAAGAGTGTATCATTCCTCGCCCAGTGTACCATAAGGAAAGATTATTGTTAGCTTGGAAATAGGATTTTTCCCACAACAGTCACTTTGCTCTCTGGTTAAAGGTCAGAGTGACATGATGAACAAACATCCCAGGTGTGTGTGGCCTTCTAAGAAAGCAGTAATTTCCTTATGCATCCCTTTTTACAGGTGGTTTGGAGGACAGCAGAGAGACTTGCCATCACCACTGTTACTACAACCTTATGGTCCACCTTGTGACAGTTCGGTTTACTGAACAGCTGTCTTTTATCTAGGAATGGGAGTAAGCTGGGGACATGGTGCTGGGCTGAGCTGGTAGAGTAAGTTCTCGAGTTGGGAGGTGGCGATAATATTTCCCTTCTGTTCAGGAGATTTCAAGTTTGACAACTTCTTTCTCCTCTTCTATGATTTCTTTCTCTTTCACATTCAAGGAAATAGACGATAGCAAATGTTTCTGAGACTTCATTGCATATTTCCTATTTCTGGATGTCAGAGTTCGATTCATAAATTACAGTTTATTCAGAGGTGTTAGTTTCATAATGTAGGGGATATTGTGCAGATTGATGTGGCAGGGCTAACTAATAAAAGCTTGCTTGCATTTGAAGAAAAATGTCAATGTAATCTAGGACTCAACATTTTAATGTCTACATCTAATAACAAAGACCAGCCTACTAAAAACTTTCATATTGATCAGGTAGACATCTGTTATCCTGACTGTTTACATTGGGATTTGAGGGTTGTAAAGTTAAAATAATACCAAAAAAAGAGAGAGCTGTTCTCAGAAAGCTTAGAAATTAATGTTTTCACACTTTCTCAACGGTGAAGCTAGTTAACTTTGCTTGGTACCGTGTAATAGGAATGCCTCTTTAAGTGTTCTTAAAATGGCAATGGAAAGGGCGTTTTCAGTGACGAGCTTTTTAAAAAAATAAACAGCACCAATAACAAGAAAAAGACACTGTTTCTTTCCTCATTATACCTGCACTGTGATGTTCAGTATAGTCACAGGCATCTGTATGAGGGTCATGCCTAGGACTCCTGAAAACACCTGCATAAACCTAAGGGGCTTTAGGGGGGCTGCTTTCACCTTGATTTTTATTCTTATAATAGATAACCAAACCCGTTGCCGTCCAGCTGATTCCGACTCACAGCAACCCTATGGGACAGAGTAGAACTGCCCCGTAGGATTCCCAAGGAGTGGTTGGTGGATTCGAA
This sequence comes from Loxodonta africana, assembly GCF_030014295.1. NCBI lineage: Eukaryota > Metazoa > Chordata > Mammalia > Proboscidea > Elephantidae > Loxodonta > Loxodonta africana. The sequence continues at coordinate 53,238,485 of NC_087359.1, forward strand.
CTGCCGGCCTTTTGGTTAACAGCCAAGCTCTTAACCTAATGATGCTATTGTTTTAATGATATATTAGAGACTTTTATATCATATGTGTACTGACTATAGTGTTCATGCTTTGGGAAGAAAGATATAACTTTTGCACCTTGGAATCTAATAACCCCAGCAATACAGAGCTAAGATATAATTTAGAATTTAATGAAAAACATAGTTTACCTTGCTGTAGATGAAGTCTCAAGGGAGGAGCTGCTTTGTTACTATTTTTGATAATGGTTACTGGTTATTGGTAATGGTTATTTATGTTTATATCAGAAAGATTTTGGCAATTAAAAGGACCATCTATTCATATACAAACACACAGACTCCTATTTCTTTAATAGGGAATTGGCCTGGTTACTGTTTTCTTTGTGACTATGTTACTTGGGGTTTTAAAATACTAAAACTACTTCAGTTCTTAATGGGATATCGTATTATATCTCACATGAAAGCCATCTCAGATAGGTAGGAATTGGCCTCGTATATTTTAAAGACCTCAGTTCTCCCTGTTTCTAGAATTTAATAGTTGCTGGTGGTGCAGTGGTTAAGAGCTCAGCTGCTAACCAAAAGGTCTGCAGTTCGAATCTACCAGTTGCTCTTTGGAAACCCTGTGAGGCAGTTCCACTCTGTCCTAGGGTCCCTATGAATTGGAATCGACTCAACAGCTATGGGTTTTTTTTTTTTTTTTTTATGGTCAGGATGGAGCCCTAGTGGTGAAACGGTTAAGCGGGCTTGGCTGCTAACGGAAAGGTCAGCTGCTTTGCTGGAGAAAAGACCAGGTCATCTGCTTCTGTGAAGATTACAGCCTAGGAAACCCTATAGGGCAGTTCCACTCTGTCACATGGGGTCACTATGAGTCGGAACCTACAGGACAGCAAACAACATGGTCAGGACAGTGGTTATAGCCAATCCTGTTATGCCAATCTTAGTTTAAGTCCATTATCCTTTATCCTTCTCTTCATTAAGACTGCCATAAAGTTCCTTCGTAGCTTTCTCTTATTCAGATTGAATATTCCACATTTTTGATGCATTTGGGCCGTTAACATTGTGATTGAGATCTAAAAAGGAATCCTATTGTGTGTTTTTAAACATTTTCCTTTTTCAAAGCAAGAGTAAAATCTGCATTTTTTTCTGCAGGGAAAACCAGCTCTTTGATACTAAAGCAAAAGCTGGTTTTTTCAGCTTTCTACCAATACAGCATTTTCCTTAACCCTTCCTTCCTTTCTGGTTTTGCCAGTACAGTGACTGGTAGTGATTGATGCCCCATGGGTCATCTGAAAAGCCTTCTGAATCATCAGAGGAAGGTCATATTGTATTCTGTGCAGCCTTAGTCTTTTTTAGTGTATTTTAGTGCAAGGAGTTCCCCAAGGCCAGCCACTCCTTGAACATCAGCACCAGGCAGTTTGCAACTGAGTCATGGAAGCATTCTTTAAAAATACGTATTTCCCAACCCCCTCTCCTGGAGATGTTGACTGAATGGAGAAGTGATAACTGGGAACCTACATTTTAAAAACCGCCCTGGCACCTGTCCTCCCCAGTAATTGATATGCAGCCAGATTTGGGAACCAATGTTCTATTGTGTTGAAATCCTTTATAAATCGGTAGTCCCGCTGACAGCATCATTATGTTATCCGGATGTTCGATTTGCTAGAATAGCCCATTTCCTAGTCATAAGGAATAACAAAGAGTTTTTATAAGTTTTATGCAAATTACAGGGATGCCTCTGCTGTATTACCTGTCAGGAGTCATGAGGGGGGGCTTTTGGTGAGAGTAGCTTCCTTTGTCTCATGACTGATAATGTGGAAACAGCTGGAGGTCTGAATAGGCAGTCGAATCTAGTTATGATCAGTGTCGATGGGAGAAAAGCCCGGGAATTCTCTGCATGTAGGATTTCAAAATAAGCAAAGGTGTTTCATTTCTACATAGCTGAGGCCTTTATTGACAATCATGGGGTGCTTAGTAATGAAATTTAGTCACAGGTCCTAGTTAAAACAGAATTGGGCACTAGATCTGCTGGTTAGGGAATTAAGCTTGGGTAAAACCTAATAGTTTAGGAGATAGACCAACCTGGTTTTAAATTCCCACCCCTCCACTTCCTGGCTGTTCTACCTTGGGTAAGTTATGTCTCATTGTCTTCAACTGCAAGATGAAAATGGTAGGATTGTTGTGTGGATTAAAAGGGAGAAAATGTACATGCGAAGTTTAAAGGAGAAAATACATTCCTCAGACACGTAGGCAACTCGATCAATGTTCTCTTCTCCCCCTTTGTCATAGCATTTTTATTCTGTACTTAAGACGTCTTGTCTTTCTGAATCCAGTCTTCTGTCTTTTTCCAGGAATACCTACTGAGCCACCTGTTTTAGAAAATGTATGAAAGAGTGAGGACTAATATTAAGAACTAGCGAATATGGGTAAGAAGAATGAGTCCAGTAGGACAATTAGCGACACTTGAAAATTTTTTTAGAATGAGCGGCGTGTTGGCATGTTTTAGAGTTGCTTTCTGCAGAAATAAATTAATGACATTATCCATATTCTGCTGTAGGTAGTTGGATGGTAGCCGGGGAGCTCAGATGAGGCTGTGAGGCTGGCCCCATTAGGTAGCACCTGACATCTATTTCTTTCTTCATTTTCCTTTCTCCCTTGTTTCTTCCCTTTTGATCCCCTTTATTTCTCTCCCTCCTCCTGTTCCCTCTTTCAAGCTGCCCTCCCTTCGGACTTGCCAATCAGGCAACAATAATCACAGCCCAGGCCCCTGGAATCCAGGCTAAAAGAGGTTGCTGGTTGCTAACACCTGTCTCCCAGCTAAGTGAATAGGCCCCTTTGTGGCAGGCTGTTAAAGCGCTGATTGGTACAATACTGGCTTAAAGGCCCTATTAATGATAAAACAGCATATATAAATCACAGAGTGATTTAAAGCTATTTTAGAGGTTAGTTTCTTATACATTTATTTTTTTATATTGAGTTACGGTGTTTGTTGAATTTTTACATCTAAGGCATGAATATGTTTATTGCCTAAGCAGACTGATTTAGTCATATTGATTGGGAATCATTTATATTCTAAAGAAGTTTCAACCCTTAAGGGCCTTTGCATTGTTCGGCAAATGTCTAACTGGTGTGTAATACAATTCAAGTTTTGTTCACTGAGCTGCTGACATAATTAGTTTAATTTCTGCTCTTAATATATTTCTCTTGGCAGCTGGGAAATTAAAATACTACATGTTGCATAAAACTGCTTTTTTGAGGGGTGGTTTTACTGTCAGTTGAATGGACTTAGGCCCCAGGGTACATTTTTTTTTTAATGTCTTATTCAACTTTCCTGTAATAGCCTCTTGCTCTCTATAGAATTAATGTATTAAGGCACATAATTGGCTATTTAAGCATTCAGAAGAGACAATGTTTGGCCTTTACCCCGTGATTATATTTTTTTCTTACATCTCTTTTGAGGAAATGTGTGTAATTTTTGGAAACTCCTAAGTATATTACAGTTACCCGAGCTTGTGAACTTTTGCAAAGACTACAGAATGGAATGGTTTTCTCTGATAAGCCGTATTATTTAATTCCCTCACCAAAGAGCTGCTCTGTTCTTTTTAGATCATAGTGTTTGCAGACCTGATGTGAAAGTGGAAAGGCTATGATGCCTGGTAAATCCTCTTCACAATTTTTCTATCACATGTTTCATAGAAAAGGCTTTCGTCTTCGGGAGCAGAAGTTGCTCTCGAGGAGACTTTACATTTAATTACTCTAATCCGCACTTAATTCCCTACAGGATTCCTGGAGAGATTCTCACCAGGCTGCTGCTTTCATGGAGTGGTGACTTACGCAGGTTTTTACCTCTGTTAAGGCTAACTTTTTTTTTTTTTTTTAATGGAAAGTGACCTTGGTCTGGTAATTTCTCCATTGTCCTCTCATAAGAAGATACGGCAAAACCTTTTTGCTATCTCAGCAGCCTTTTTCAGTGGCTGTCATCCATGTGCTGAATTCAAGCATTTTTGATTTTGTTGAGTTAGTGTGTTAGAGTTTTTAAAGCTGCCCCTCTCCAGTGTTAGAGGTTAAACCTACATGTCTTAGTTTAATGTTCACTTGGTTTTTCAAGAATTGCATATAAAGATGTGGTTTCGTTATCTCTAGGTTGTGGAGCCATCAGGGCTCTCTGGGACAGCTGTTTCCACCAGGCTAATCCTAAGAGCAGAAGCAGCCTACCTCACTCTGAACGATTTGGAGCTGGTCTGACTTGTTGAAACATTTTAAGCACTGGGTAGTCTTTAAAGAAATGCTGTCTAGTCATCCTGAAACTTACAGGAAGTTAGCCAAGTGGAGGCTCTGCCAGCCTCTGAGTAGTTAGCTGCGTTTTGTTAGCAATCAGCACCATTGTTTATATGCAATCGCTGGATTAAGTTAAAAGATTTGAAAGAGAAAAAAACAGCTTTTGTTAAGTAAATGGAGCTTCCTTCTCTCACACCCCACCCTCTTCTTGTTTTACTGTTTTTCATTTGCTTTGGAAAATCTTTCTTTGTAACCTTTTCAGCCTTAGTAATGATGTGTTTACAGAGTTAGTGCCTCAGGAATCAATATGCTGTGTCCTAAACTAGGAAGCATGTTGTCCCACCAGCATTTTCTGTGAATCTTCCAGCGTTTTTTCACTTTTATAATGATTGAGATGTCTGCTTGAGAAAAAATAAAGCCTGGTCCTCTGGCGACTTCCACCCTTTCCTAGGCCGTGAATCGGCGGGCGCAGAGCCACGTGCAGTTAGGTTGGATTAACCGTGCTAAATTATTACTTTACGTGTTTTGCGCGGAAGTACATTAACCAGAGTATAAGTCTCTATGCGAAAATGCTGGGCAAAAAGAACGTTCTCATCTGGGGGAGGAGGGCAGAATGTTTTCCAGGGCTTCAGCAGGAGGAGGTCAGCTGAAATCTGTTCAGCTAGTTCGGGGCATACTTGATTTTGGTTAAGGATGGTTCTCAGAAGAGGTTGGAATCGTTCTTGCCGATTAGCCGCCATTTTTTAGCAATAATAATTTTTTTAGCAAAAATAATTTGTTTTGTTGTTGTTGAGAATATACCCAGCAAGACATACACCAGTTCAACAATTTTGCGTGTACAATTCAGTGACCTTGATTACATTCTTCAGAGTTGTGCAACCATTCTTACCCTCCTTTTCTGAGTTGTTCCTCTCTATTAACATAAACTCACTGCCCCCTAAGGCTCCTATGTAATCTTTGGAGTTAGTGTTGTCAATTTGATCCTATGTTAAAGTATTAAAGAAAAAAAACAGTGCCGTTGAGTTGAGATTCTGATTCATAGCGACCCTATAGGACAGAGTAGAACGGCCCCCATGGGGTTTTCAAGGAGCAGCTGGTGGATTTGAATCCGCCAACCTTTTGGATAACAGTCAAGATCTTCATCACTGCGCCAACAGGGCTCCTAATCTCAAAAGAAGATCTTTAAAAGACCATAATGCTCAAGGCATTTTATGCTCGAGGAGATGGGGAGTGTTAGCTGCCAGGACGAGGACTTCCCCAGCCCACAGTGGAAAATTCGTAGTCTCTTCAGGTTCTTTCACATTTGGAACCGACTCCACGGCACCTAACAATGACATTTCTACCTTTTGGGCATGACTAGATTTAGGTGCCATTCTTGTTCATTTTATCATATACTGATGGAAGAGAGCATAGTCATTACATGTCAGAGGTGAAGTATACCTTAGCCGACGTTTGCTCCCGCGGCGGTAAGGAGAAGGGTGTCAGAATATCCCCAGAGAGGTTGACAAATACAACTCCACATTTTCTACTACCTTGGCCATATGGTTGGACCAAGAATCCCAGGTGCCTGAATCGCCGCCTCCACTCCCAAAGATCTAGTTCAGCCTGTCTGCACTGTTGACGCAGTTGAAGGCCGACAGGAAGAGTGACAGTGAATCAACCTATTAATGGGTGACATACAAATGATAGTTCTGTAGCTTCATCTCCAGATGAATCTTCATCAGATTCCCAAATTTCACTTGTTATTAGTTGCGTTAGGTCGAGTCTGGCTGATGGTGACCCCATGTGTGCAGGGTAGAAGCTGCTCCACAGGGTTTTCAAGGCTGTGACCTTTCGACTAGTGGTCAAGCGCTTAACCTTTTGCATCACCCAGGGACTGCTTAAATCGCACTATCTGATCAGAGTTTTTATACAGCACATCAACATGTCTCTTGTACTACCAAAACCAGTATTAAAAATGAAAATATGTTGACAATGATATCTAATTTGGTTTTTATTTGACATACACATTATCCACACCTGCACTGTTAATTGTGGAATGCTGCCAAAAAGCAGCCTGAGATCTCCCTGTCTCATCTCATCTTTTTTAGAAACAACACAAACATAAAAATAAGCCACTAGTTTTGTTTAGGAGGAATTGCTACAAAATACAGGAGTTCTGAATATCATGTTAAGAAAACAGTTTTTGCTTTGATACCAAAGTGTGTAGTTAAATGTTTATGTGTGTTTTAATTTACAGTTGATCCTCCAACCATGCATTACTTTTTAAAACGAGAAACAGTTGAAATTTGCTATTGTATATTATAAAAGTGTATTAAAATGTACTTTCTGTAAGTTTTAATATGCTGATTTTAAAATATGTTTTACTTAGAATAACTTCTTTATCAGGGATCACATGAAAATTGTGATTTCTAAAAGCATCATTAGGAAGGTTATACATTGTGCAGTTGTTCGTGTATTTTAGTGTGTATTGTACAGATTTCTGGTTTCCAGCCCAGATCTCTCAAAATGTTTGAGAGTGTGGCCTGGTGTTCTAATGTAGTTTATCTGCAGTCCACTCTTAGTTGAGAAATGCTGGTGTTAATTTATTGCCTTTATTTTGGAGAGGAGGAACTTAAAGTGCAGAGCAGACTCAGACTCAGTCTTCAGAGTCTCCAGCTAGATTAGTTGTTTTGTGCAGACCAGAAATGAAGTGTAAAACCAAAAAACCTGTTGCCATCAAGTCGATTCTGACTCATAGCGACCCTATAGGACAGTAGAACTGCGCTGTAGGGTTTCCAAGGCTGTAAATCTTTAAGGAAGCAGACTGCCACATCTTTCTCCCATGGAGCGGCTGGTGGGTTTGAACTGCCAGCCTTTTGGTTAGCAGCCAAGCACTTAACACTGTGCCACTAGGGCTCATGAAATGAAGTTAAAAAAGCTGTTTCCTAATTTATGCTCATTTCATGAGATTACACCAGGGTGTCACCTTTTTGGTTTCTCTAACCCTTTGCCATTGAGGCAACCCCATGTGTTAGAGTAGAACTTCACTTCGTAGGGTTTTCAGTGGCTCTAATCTTTATGAATTAAATTGCCAGAGGTGCTACTGGGTGAATTCTAACCGCCAACTTTTGGTTAGTTGTTGTTCGTTGCCATCAAGTTGATTCCGACTCACAGCGACCCTGCGTGTGCAAAGTAGAACTGCTCTGTAGCGTTTTCAAGGCTGTGACCTTTTGGAGGCAGATCGCCAGGGCTGTCTTCAGAGATGACTCTGGGTGTGTTCAAATCACACACCTTTCTGCTAGTAGTTGAACGCTTACCTGTTTGCACCACCTAGGGACCTTTTGGTTTCTGTAATTGCGTTCAAATAAAAAGCTACAGAATAGTGAGGGAAAGGGTACCCTGATCATACAGAACAATTAATGACTCAGTTGGCACTTAATAGCATGAGAAGTTAGTGCTTTTCAAACTGTGTGTAGTGAAGGACCAGCTTTGTAAAGTTATTTTTCCAATCTGTTGCCAACTAATATTTTTGTAAAGTACAAGAGAAATGAATTACCAGAAAAATTATATACTCGGATGTCACAGCAATGTCAAAGTGATAGTCTGTGTTTATCTTGACGTGAAACTTGAGTTTCTAAGATGTCCACAGAACAGCTTAAAACTATGCTATTCAAAGTGGTTCTGTGTACATCTTTGGAACTCAGAATCAGGCACGTCATTATTTTCTTCCTTATGACAACTGAAGCAACCAACTGCGAACTCCCGTTCCTGCTTTGGGAGAGAAGTCCAATGGCTTAGTGAATTGCCAGGTCAGAACCACAGTTTTAGTACTTGGGGATGAGGTGAGGAAACAACGAGAAAACCAGACCCCGTGCCACTGAGTCGATTCCAACTCATAGAGACCCTGTAGAACAGAGTAGAACTGCCCATAGGGTTTCCAAGGAGCCGCTGGTGGATTCAGACTCCGGACCTTTCAGTTAGCATTAGAGATCTTAACCACTGTGCCACCAGGGCGCCAGGTGAGGGACACTTATCTTTAATGTATTTAAGAGTAAATTGATAAGAACATACATTTGGTGCCTGTACTGGGTGGGCTATTTACCTCTTTTGACTATCACTAGAAAGGAGTTTCAAACTTCTCGGCCGGTAAGTCTACTCACAGGTAATAAAGATATTCAGAGGTGGGAAAGAGTAAAATTGGGGGTGTACATTTTCTTTAAAGTACTTCAGTTTGTTTGCTTTTATAAGTAGGCTGGCAGGACGTGTTATTAGTTTGTGTTTGTGTGGCTGTAATGTCACAATGGGTGTTGATTTGGAGCAGAGGGGGAAATCTCTCCATACATGCCTTATGTCCCGGGCTAATTGCTTAGTTGGATGAAATGTCAAACTTGATAGATTATTGGAGCTGTTATTTTGGTGGTTAAACAATAATGAAACTGTTTGGATGTTTGCAGGGAACACTGCTGCCTGTGTCTGGACTTTGCACTGGAGAAGGTTTCGATTGTTCCAAAGCAATACTAGTCAGAAAATGCAGCTTCTGTGGCTCCTAGCACAGCTGTCTAAATTTCCAGCTATCTTGGGGCCTTTGGACAAGCATTGCTTAACACTTTTGGAAACAATTTATGTTTCTGATTCAGAATTGTCTTTGGTTGTTCCCTCCATAGTTGGGAAACCTAGAAACTGGAGAAAGATACTGCATGTGTCTAGGTTATTCAAGTCAAGCGTTGTTAAGCATCTCTAGAACAAACGCCATCTTTTTAACTAAGCAGGAAGGATAATGGGACTGTCATTGCCCCCCTAGGCTTTTCTTTCTGAGTTAATGACTATTCAGTAGGCCAGCATGCTGTCAGGCTGTGTGGCAGCTAACTGAGGGTTTTGGGTATTATAACCTTGATTAGGAAAGGAGGGTGGAGAACATGAGCGAGGGTGCAGATGTGTTTGAAAGTCTCTGCCTGCTCTGTGAAGTCTTGGAGGATTTTCACTGTAAACATTTCCTTTGGTGAAGGATGTTATAAAACTGTCTTATAGAACAGTCCCCGTCCTTTCCTGTTGAAATCCCATGTTGGGCCACAGGAGCATGGGAAGCAGTAGGCATGCTCAGTGGGATTTATTTTTATCATTTTATTGTCTAAGGTGATGCTTTTTCTGAATGAAATTGTATGTGTTCTTTGGCTGGAGCCTAGGGGAAGGCATTCTTGTCTAAATGTATATGAAAATTTTGTCTAAAAGTATGTGAAAATTCTGTGTAAGATTGATCAGAAAGCTGACATTTATTTTGCTCTGTGATATTTCTCTTTGTGCCATATTTTACCTTTATAGAAATAACCTAAGTTATACTGTGCTTCGGCAGTTCAAATCTGCCAGGTGCTCCTTGGAAACTATGGGGCAGTTCTACTCTGTTCTATAGGGTGGCTATGAGTCGGCATCGACTCGACGGCAGTGGGTTTTTATACTGTGCTTACTGTATGCCAGGGACATTACTATATTAAGTCACCTAATCCTCACAACAACCCTAAGAGTTGTAAGTACTATTATTACCTATGGTCTGTAGATCCAAAAACGCTGATGTAAAGAAGTTAAAGAACGGGTCTAAGGCTACACGGGACTTGAACCCAAGTAGTCTGGCTGTGGAGTTCTTGGGTGGTGCGAACGGTTAACAGGCTTGGCTGTGGTTCAGATTCACACAGAGATGCCTGGGAAGAAAGCCCCGGCAATCTACTTCTGAAAAAATCAGCCATTGAAGATCCTATGTAGCACTGCTCTACTCTGACACACGTGGGGTTGCCATGAGTTGGAATCGATTTGACAGCAACTGATAACGAGCTGGTAGTTCTGGTTGTAAAGGCTGGGCTCTCAGCTGCTCTACAGTTGCCTCACACTCTTATCAGTTCATCTATTACGATTACCTTTCAGAGTGGGTCTTTAGAAATGGGTTCCATTTCGTATGATGTGACCTTAAAGTCATCCTTTTATACTTGGGCCTCCTGCGTGGAATGTGATTAAAAAATGATATTAGCAGTGCTTGTTATAGTACATAGTTTTAGTTCTGTTAGCACTGAAGGATTGTTTTGTAGTTTATTCATAGTTCTAAAATTGTACCTGTATTTAATATATAAGCCAAAAGAAAAAACCTGTTGCTGCTGAGTTGACTGACTCATCATGATCCAGATATAAGCCAAACCAAACAAAAAACAAAAAACCTATTGTCGTCAAGTTGATTCTAACTCATAGTGACCCTACAGACAGAGTAGAACTGCCCCATAGGGTTTCCAAGGAGCACCTGGTGGATTCAAACTGCTGACCTTTTGATTACCAGCTATAGCTCTTGACCATGACACAACCAGGGTTTCCATATATAAGCCTAAAAAAACCAAACCAAACCCGTTGTCATCGAGTCGATTCTGATTCATAGCAACCCTGTAGGACAGAGTAGAACTGCCCCATAGAGTTTCCAAGGAGCACCTGGTGGATTCGAACTGCTGACCTTTTGGGTTAGCAGCTGAGCTCTTAACTACTACGCCACCAGGGTTCACCTGGGGAATCCATAAGAATCGCCTAGGGATCTTGTTAAAAATATAGATTTTGATTCATTATATCTGGGGGTAGAAAGTCAGATTCTCAGCAGGGGATTGAACTGAAGCAAACCAGTTTGAAGCCCTACTCTGGAGGTACCTCAGATAAAAGTACCAGGAGGGACAGGATACAAGTAATGCCTCCAGTGTATTTCAAGTGATTGGGCCAGCAAATAACCCATGCCTGGTAGGGACTACAATATAGTATGAAATGTGCTTTATTTTTAAAATTCTTTTCACCTTCCTTAGTTCCCCACAGTGGCTGAACAGTTTACTGAATAATTGCATATATATATATTTAACTTTTTGCAATTACATATTCACAGGAAGTTACAAAAATTGTACAGAGAGTTCCCAAGTTGTCCATTTATTCCCAATTGTTACTTCTTACTTAACTACAACAGTATCAAAACCAGGGAATTGACTTTGGTGCCTTATGTATGTGTACTTCTGTTGTTTCATCACAGGTAGATTTGTGTAACCACTACCACAACCTGGGTGAAAAACTACTCAGTCATCACAAACATCTCCCTTGTACTCCTTTATTGTCACATCCACCATCCTGAGCCCCTGGCAGCCACTAATCTATTCTCTAGCTTTGTATTTTGTCATTAGGAAAATGTTATATAAATGGAGTCATAATAGTATGTAACCTTTCTGAGAAGAGCATTTTTCATTGAGCATGATGCCCTCGAGATTCGTTGAAGTTGTTGTGTGTGTGAATAGTTCATTCCTTTCTTTGAGCTGAGTGGTATGCTATGGTATGGATGTACCACAGTTTAGCCATTCAACCTACTGAGAGACACTTTGGTGGTTTTTGGTTTGGGGCTATTACAAATGAAGCCGTTAGGCTTCTGTGTGAACATAAATTTTAATTTCTCTGGGATAAATACCTAGGAATGCAGTTGCTGGGTCTTACAGTGAGTGTATCTTTAGTTTTCTTACGGTTTTCCAGAATGGATGTACTGTTTTACAGTCCCGCCAGCAATATATCTACAGTTTGTCCACATTGTCACCAGACTTTGGTATTCTCACTGTTTTTTTTTTTTTTTAGCTGTTTTAATAGGTGGCACTTTTGGTTTTTAAATTCATCAGATTACTTAGTAAAACCGATTTGACTTTAGCAAAGAAAACAGATTTTTGAATTGTGTTTATAGCTCTCCTGTGTGACTCTGCCTCAGTACTGTGTTGCAGTGCTTTGTTGACTTCCTTTTTAAACCCACTGCCATGGTTTCCTTAAGGGCAAGGGACCAAGACTGAATTAATTCGTCCATTCACCCAGCAGGATCTAGCATAGCATTGCCAATGACGGTGATAAATGAACAAGCAACCCTATGGCAAAACTGAATTTCATGTTAAATCTTTAGAAACTTGGATCTGTGAATATAGCCTTAAATATGCTAACCCTGTTTAGGTTCAGAATAGCCCTAAACATTTGTTCAGATTGTTCTGTTTGACTTTATTTGTCAAGTGGTCTTAGTTACTTTCTTTCCCATAATATTGATGAGCGTAAACCGTGCTCATTTTAAAATATGAAAATGGTACAGCAGTGTACATACAAAGCAGAAGGAAAAGCCCCAACCCTACCAGAACTAATTACTGGTAAATGGTTCTAGACTTTTTACTCTACAGTCACGCACTGCTTAATGTCCGTTAGGGCACCGTCAGACTGCATATATGTCCGTAGTCCATGGTCCCAACCTCCATAAAGCCTATTAAAAAATTCGAGGTACATATAATGGTTCGTAATAACAAACGGGCACTACTTTGTGATGCATGTTCAAACATTATTATGTTAAAGATGTTTTAGTGTATCTGGAAGTGTTTAATGTTTTCTGTGCGTGGAAAATTACCCTATATACTAAGACAGACATTTGACTGACTGACCTCAGATGCAAACTATACCTAACTATTGCAGTTCACTTACAGATTCGAATTAAAGACAGATTTAGGCGTGTAACTTGTTTGTAATCCAGGGACTGCCTGTATATAACATGGTGTTCACACAACGTTCAAATCACATAATGTCCTGTTTCACAGAACGTGTTGTGGATGTTAAGTGGCACAGGACTGTATCTGTGTCCTAAGATACGTATCTCCCACTCTGTGCGTATGCATGTATGTGTATATGTGTTTTTTACCTGCAGTCCTGCAGTGCTTTACCGCTGGATAACGTACTATCATGGGTATTTTCCCTATTTTTTTAAATAAAGCATTTAATGCCTGAGACAGAGCTTTAGGTTCCTTTCTCTAACCCTTGTTCGATCTGTTATAAAAGGGTGAGAGAGATACTTTTGAGAGACGGAAACAAAATATCGTTTTGTTTGTTGTTACATAGGTTTGGGTTGAAATAAGGTTGTAGCTTTATTTGCAAGTACATCAGTAGAATTCCAGATGTTACGATGTTTCTCTCCACTTTATTATAAATAACGCAAGTCTGAATGTAGGATGTGGTCTCTTGCAGAACCTTGTGGGAAGCAAGAACTGTGAGCACAATAACCGTTAGAGAATATACAGTCCTTTGGGTATTCGTGTACTCCTCAGCTGCTCAGTCAGATGGAGTATTTTCTTAAGTGCTCCTGAAGGGCACAGTTCAGTCTTTATTTTGAAATCTCTCCTTCTGTCTCCTCTCCCTCTTCATTACTTTAATTACCTTGATGGGACATTCAAGCTGTGTAGTCTTATCCTTTTATTTTCATAGCATACAGAAGCCAGTTTGAGGATTAACTGTAGGTGAACAAGTAATCTTATCTACTTGGCTAGAAATCACCCCTCAAGATGAAACAAATGTCGACAAAGGCACCCTAGACTTGGAGAGTAGAACAAAGGTAACTTAATCTTCTGGCATTTTTAGTGGAAACCAGGGCGAAAATTTAGGAAGTTTGATTTCTTAGAGGCAGGGCTGTGTGTGTGAGGGAGAGAGAATGTGTGAGTCTGTGTGTATGTATTTGGGGAGGAGAAGCACCCAGAGGTATACAGTAAAGAGAATTATGAATTCAGGAAATCTTCAAAGCTGAATCACAGGTCTTTGTTCTGAGAGGGCAGTTACTGGGGCAAGGTGAGTACTAGAACATGAGGTTGCTAGTCACTTCATTATGAAGCTATCGGAGTTGTTCAGGGGATGGGGTCTGATGACAAGGGCCTTTCCCTGCCTTTCTGTATGTATTAGCAGCTTAGGAAGAAACTAAGAAATAGCTTTGTATGGAAAATAACACCCATCAAATGATTCTAAGATTTCCATTGTGAGGTTTGTGAAATGAGCTACGCAAGATGGCAATTTGGTCACGTCACTGACTTCCTTCCTCCCCGTCCTGTCATCAGGTCCTCAGACTGTGTCTTGTCAGCTTTGGATTCTTCCTTTTCCTGCACGCATGCTACGTTTTCAATCACCAAAATTTAGGATCCTAGTATTTAATTGTGCCCGAGGTAGGCAGTTGCTAGGCTCTTGATATTGGATACCTTTCTGCAATACGAAGTATTACACCATAGCGGGTAATGAAGTGCCCACAATTACGTTATAGAACAGATTCCAGTAGCTGTACCAGCGGGGACAGACTCGGTTCATGTGCCCTCGTGCAGCTCGGGGGTCGTTTTGCAGCAAGGTGCTGTGAAGCGGGTTGAACCTCATACAGTGCCAGTTCTTACATCTGAACATGAAAGTGGCTTGTTAAAGATTAAAGGGATTGCATGGTCCTTCTGGCCCCAAGATGCAATGATCCCCGCCATGGCGACAGCCTTTGTCTCCCAGGAGAGGCCATTTTATACAGCAGGTCTGTGCCTCCAAACATTACAGTAAGCCTGCGTTGGCTGATGCTGTGGCGATAAGTTGGCATTTGGGCACTCTCAAGACATTTGAGCTATATAGCGTCCCAGGGTTTGAATTTCTGGGCAAAACTGCCTCATCAGTAAGTCAAAAGCCTCTATTCTCAGCCTGTGCCTTTGGGGGAGGTTTTCTCCTTTGTTTTATTTGACTATTCTGTTGAGTCAAGTGAACTTTAATTTTCACAGCCATAAAAATTCTATTAAGCTCCTTGTACTGCATTCCAGGTGTGAAAATGTCTGGGTATAACAGGACTGTGAGTGGCAGTTGAAATCCTTAACGGTAGTTAGGATAATTGTCTCTGGAGCCTTGAGGAACACATTGGTGCGACCAACAGAGTAAATACTCAATCAGTTGTTGTATTCTTTGTGGTTCTTGTGGTGAGGGGACTGATGCCTGGGACCTGCTCAGCGTAACTGTTTGGCTTGGTGGCCTTTAAGAAAAAAATCTTCATTTTTCTCTGAATAGTCTTCTTTCTCTTAGAAGATGGTCCAAGGCCCATCTACATCAGAATTACTTGGGAGGGGGGATGCTTGGTAAAAATTCAAAATCTGAGGGGCCTCCCTCCGCTTTTCTTAATTCATTCAGAATGTTTGAAGGATTGGGATGGGAAATGATCATTTTCAGTAAGTACACTAGAGTTGATTCTTGAGTGTCCTAAAATTTACTTCATTTTTCTTGCTTAATTTCTGTGATTTATTAGATGATAGATGTTTGGCTGGCACTCCTAGTATCTTTTTTTTTTTTTTTAAGTACTCTAGTTAAAAAACAAAAACTAAAAAAGATTGTACGATACCGGAACACCAAAGATTAGAGTGGGGGAATGTACCTAATTATCAACAAGGTGAGACAGCCACCAGCTGTTGGAAATTTGGATTTGGGTCTATCAGTCGGTGTCTTCTGAGTCAGAAAAAGATTGTGGACATAAATAAGATTAATTTTGTTAAAAAGAAGAAATGTACAGTATTGTTTTGGATGTAGAGATTGAGAAAGTGGATAAAAAGAAGATATTGGGAAGAAAGAGTATGAAGGGGAAAAGATTCAAGTAGTTTATAAATGATAAGAAATGTAAAACTTTAACTGAAATTTAAGTTACTAGTAATATTTGAATCTATGCTAGTTTTAAAAATACTTCAAATACTGATAAAGCTAAAAATATCTACTTGACTCTCCCCCTATCCCACTATATATCCTCCTAGATCTTTCTGTATGTATTTGGTCATTTTCTATGGATTTGGAAGCAAGACTACAGGATCCTGAGAAATTAATATTTTTCTTTTTCTTTTGACACCTGCTTATGTTGACAGTGTTGGTTTTATTGCAGGAAAAAATGTATTTATAAATGGCATTGCATATTTCTGTTCAAGTAAAACTAGGGGTGTGGGTGGGTGCACATAATTTATTATTGTTAGGTGCCTTTCAGTCAATTTTGGGGCTCACAGTGACCTCATGTGACAAGAGTAGAACTGCCCCATAAGGTTTTCTAGGCTGTAATCTTTATAGGAGCAGGTTGCCAGGTCTTTTTCTCGTGGAGCTCCTGGGTGGGTTTGAACCAACAACCTTTGGTTAGTAGCCGAGTGCTTAACCATTGCACCAGCAGGGCTACTTAAATA